>NC_092761.1:52102900-56902900 GCF_047496795.1 Chiloscyllium punctatum | reverse complement strand
TGAGATCAGCCATGATCATTAGCAAATGGCAGCACAGGCTTGAAGGGCTGAATTTCCAACTCCTGCTCATAGTTCTAATGGTCTTATCTGTCAGCCAGTACAGTATCACTCCGACAACAATCCCGGCATTGTGGATAAGTTTATTGGCAGCTGTTTCTTAGATGAAAATCTCACTCCAAATCTACTGAAAACCTAAATAGGGCTGTAAAGTGAGAGTATTATCCTCTCCTAACTAATATAGATACAGCTGAGTTCGTATAGTCTGCTCATGTCTTCATCTTCAATGGCCTGAAATAGATTTTGGAGCAAGGGTTTCAAGGGATGGTGAGGAGGTTAGAACATTCCTACATCATTTGGTCAACACTGTCATTTGGGATCACTCAAGAAGTCTGTCAATGCAAGGTTCACACATCAGTTGAAGGGTTTTGAGGGACAGGTGCCATTGCAGCTGATTTTGTGGTATAGGTTTGAAGAACTATTTGAAGAGATTCAAAGTTGTTAGAAAAGCTTGGACCTTTCCCACATTGACGTAATAAGTATCATGCTATGCTAAACGTTAAAAGAAATTGAACATTTTAGTCAAGAAGTT
Organism: Chiloscyllium punctatum; assembly: GCF_047496795.1. Taxonomy (NCBI): domain Eukaryota; kingdom Metazoa; phylum Chordata; class Chondrichthyes; order Orectolobiformes; family Hemiscylliidae; genus Chiloscyllium; species Chiloscyllium punctatum. Next base: position 56,902,311 of record NC_092761.1, on the reverse strand, counting down.
TCATGTATAGGATCTGTTACTACAGGAAGCAGACTGTAGAGAATGTCACCACATGGTTTTCAAGATCCTTATATCTAGTGGAATCCAGAGATTGCTTGGGTTTCTTCAATGTCTTTGTGTGTTTCTCCTACATCTGTCTGAAATAACAAAACCACAGACTTAGTCCAAAAACCTTCTGTGCCAATGTTTATTGAAGCATATCAAAGAAAAACTTATCAAAGTCATCTGGACTTGGGACAGCATTGATATAAAATGACCAACCTATTATATATCTATCAAGGGTATATACAACCCCAGTGCTGAGGTACACAAAGATTGAGGTGGTCTGGGATCAATCAAGCGGTGTCTGATTCTCTCCACTTCTACTTTGACTTGTGAGATCAACCAACTGTCCAAGGTGATCTGATATCAAGGGGGTTGCAATCCATAAACCCAGCCGCATTGCAGAAGGAATTAATGTCAGCTGCAACTTCAACAAGCATTGGCACAAAAAGGTTGTGTCTGTAGACGTGACAATGTCTGTCAGGCAAGGACCTCAACAGAGCATGAAAATACTTAACAAAGTATGAAATAAAAGCAGAGAGAGTGTTGAAGAAACTCAGCAGGTTTGGGGAGAAAGAAACAGAGTTAACATTTTGAGTCTATTAGGACTCTGCTTCTGGCCTTGGAAAATATAGTAGAAAGGTGTAGGGAAAGCTGAAGTTCTGTGGAAGAATTATATTGGACTTGAAACATCTCTGTTTCTCTCTCAAAGTTGCTGCCAGATCTGCTCAGTTTTTTCATCACTTTCTGTTTTATGTCAGATCTCCAGTATCCTCAGTACTCTGCTTTTCATAGAATCATAGAATTCCTGCAGTATGGAAGCAGGCCATTCATCCCATTGAGTCCATACCAACCCTCTGAAGAACATTCTACCTACACCCACCCTATTACTTTATCCCTGTAGCCCTGCATGTCCCAATGCTAATCCACCTAACCTGCTCTTTGGACTGTTGGAGGAAACTGGAGTGCTCGGTTTTATTAAAGTAGGGTGCCTGTTGGCTTCATCACAGATCTCCAGGTAATGAACCATTCCAACTCACAAGATAGAACTTGGTCAAATGCTGAATTTGGTCTTTGTGAATTACTCAAATTGTTATGCATGACCATTGCAAAAACAATTGATACTGGCGTCACTTTCCTTACAATTGTGGCATTCTGAGACTTTTGGGACATTAGACAGCCCAGTGTTGTTCTGATAAGTGTCATTGATCTGACCTTTTCTCTCTCCACAGATATGATCAGATCTGTATGCATTTTCAACAGTGTGTATTTTTCTTTCAGGTTTCCAGCATTCCACAGTATTTTGCTTCTGGATCCCAGTATTGGATAATCGGAAACAAATTGTAACCGTGAATGCCAACTCGGTTTTCAGCTTCATCACACAGCCCACCAAAGGACAAAATTGACGACGCCCAAACTTCTTCAACAAAATAAGGAATTTTTTCAACCAGCTTTTAGCTCTGTTAAGTTGGCACAACACATCAAGGGAAGGTGTAGATCCAAACTCTGCATGGAGTCATAGGTGCAAGGTACCATTTCCTATTACAGGAACATTCTTACAGTTTAGAAATCCAGGTGAGGAAGACACTTGTTAGCTTGAAACAGCAGTATCACCTTAGAGGAATGTTACCCTGGTGATACAGTGTGAATGATGCCCCCGATCAGAAAGTTGAAGGACTGAAACGTGCAGACATGTGATAGGTCCTTGATATTGCAATATGCCAGTCATTGTACAGCAGGAATTGGTTCTAGACTAGAGTGGTGCTGGAAAAGCACAGCAGTTCAGGCAGCATCGACGTATTGAGCAAAAGCCCTTTATCAGGAATAGAGGCAGAGTGACTGCAGGGTGGAGAGATAAATGAGAGGGGGTGGGGGTGGGGAGAAAGTAGCAGAGAGTACAATGGGTGAATGGGAGTGGGGATGAAAGTGATAGGTCAGAGAGGAGGGTGGAGTGAATAGGTGGAAAAGAAGATAGGCAGGTAGGACAAGTCATGGGGACAGTGCTGAGCTAGAAGTTTGGAGCTGGGGTGAAGTGCGGGAAGGGGAAAATGAGGAAACTGGTGAAGTCCACATTGATGCCTTGGGGTTGAAGTGTTCCGAGGCGGAAGATGAGGCGTTCTACTTCCAGGCGTCGGGTGGCGAGGGAGCGGTGGTGAAGAAGGCCCAGGACCTCCATGTCCTCGGCAGAGTGGGAGGGGGGAGTTGAAATGTTGGGCTACAGGGCGGTGTGGGTGTCCCAGAGATGTTCCCTAAAGCGCTCTGCTAGGAGACATCCAGTCTCCCCAATGCACAGGAGACCGCATTGGGAGCAACGGATACAATAAATGATATTGGTGGATGTGCAGCTAAAACATTGATGGATGTGGAAGACTGCTTTAGGGTTTTGGATGGAGGTGAAGGAGAAGGTGTGGGTGCAGGTTTTACAATTCCTGCGGTGGCAAGGGAAGGTGCCAGGATGGGAGGGTGGTGAGAGGTGGGGGGAGTGGACCTGACCAGGTAGTCACGGAGGAATGGTCTTTGCTGAAGGCAGAAAAGGGTTGGGGAGGGAAATATATCCCTGGTGGTGGAGTCTGTTTGGAGGTGGCGGAAATGTCGTCGGATGATTTGGTTTATGCGAAGGTTGGTCGGGTGGAAGGTGAGAACCAGGGGCGTTCTGTCCTTGTTACGGTTGGAGGGTGGTGTCTGAGGGCGGAGGTGCGGGATGTGGACGAGATGCGTTGGAGGGCGTCTTTAACCACGTGGGAAGGGAAATTGCGGTCTCTGAGGAAGGAGGCCATCTGGTGTGTTCTGTGGTGGAACTGGTCCTCCTGGGAGCAGATGCGGCGGAGGCGGAGGAATTGGGAATACGAGATGGCATTTTTGCAAGAGATAGGGTGGGAATAGGTGCAATCCAGGTAGCTGTGGGAGTTGGTGAGTTTGTAAAAAAAAATGTCAGTGTCAAATCAGTCATCATTAATGGGATGGAGAAGTCCAGGAAGGGGAGGGAGGTATCAGAGATGGTCCAGGTAAATTGAAGGTCAGGGTGCAAAGGACCCCTCCTTTACTACATTCTCAGGAGAATTCATACTCTCACCATCTCAAACATCAAAACTGTAAGTACAACAAACTTTTATCTACCTACCTCCATAACCAGCACTCCTCAAACATTCCAGAAGATTCCCCCAGCCTCTGGAACTGCACGGATGCCATTAGCCACACAGCTGGTTGTAGATACGATCCCCACAGTGATGGATGACATCACTTCCGCCCTCATCATGGCTGCTTCCACAGCTACTTCTGCCCATCGCAATTCCTCACTCAGCACACGTGACATCACTTCCACCCCTCACATCGCTGATGATGTCACATGCTCAGTGACTTCCACCCCCCCACCCCGCGACTGCCATGGTGGCCACCACTTCTGCCCCCACCTATGCCACTCACCTGCATTCTGCTGACACCCCCACAGATCACACTGTCACCATCCCTGTCCCCCCAGAACCCTGAGGGGAACACCACCCCTGCTCATGACTCCACCCCCAATCCAGTTACAGGCTCTGCCCCCACTCCCAGCTCCACACCCACACCGTGTTCCAGCTCCCGGCCCTGCCAAGTTTTCACCACCCCTCCAGACCTCCGCCTCACTGAGGACGAACGATCAGTCCTCAGCAAAGGACTCACCTTCATTCCCCCTCTGCCCATGCAATGAATTTAATACACGCCTTGACATTGAACACTTCTTCCGCCACCGAGCTTACTTTCACAATCAGGACTCCTGCCCACCTTCCGAGGACCCCTTCGCCCGCCTCCAACACACTCCATCCACCTGAACACCCCCTGCCAGCCTATTACCGACCTTCAACCTCTTCATTTCCAACAGCTGCCGGGACATTAACCGCCTCAACCTATCTATCCCCCTCCCCCACTCCAACCTCTCACCCTCACAAAGTGCAGCCCTCCACTCCCTCTACTCCAATCCCGACCTCACCATCAAACCAGCAGATAAAGGGGGTGCAGTGGTAGTCTGGCGCACTGACCTCTACACCGCTGAAGCCAGACGCCAACTCGAGGACACCTCTTCCTACCGCCCCCTTGACCATCACCCCAACCCCCATCACCAAGCCATCATCTCCCAGACCATACAGAACCTCATCACCTCAGGAGATCTCCCACCCACAGCTTCCAACCTCATAGTCCGGGAACCCCGCACTGCCCGGTTCTACCTCCGTCCCAAGATCCACAAGCCTGACCACCCTGGCTGACCCATTGTCTCAGCATGCTCCTGCCCCACTGAACTCATCTCTACCTACCTCGACACTGTCCTATCGCCCCCTAGTCCAGAAACTCCCCACATACGTTCGAGACACCACCCACGCCCTCCACCTCCTCCAAGACTTCCATTTCCCTGGCCCCCAACGCCTCATCTTCACCATGGATATCCAGTCCCTCTACACCTCCATCCGCCATGACCAGGGCCTCCAAGCCCTCCATTTCTTCCTCTCCCAACATCCCCAACAGTACCCTTCCATCAACACTCATTCATTTGGCTGAACTGGTCCTCACCCTCAACAATTTCTCCTTCGAATCCTCCCACGTCCGAGACCAAAGGGGTAGCCATGGGCACACGTATGGGCCCCAGCTATGCCTGCCTCTTCGTTGGCTACGTAGAACAGTCCATCTTCCGTAGTTACACTGGCACCACTCCCCACCTCTTCCTCCTCCACATTGATGACTGCATGGGAGCACGAGGTGGCGCAGCAATTCATCAACTTCATCCACCACATTCCACCCGGACCTTAAATTTACCTGGACCATCTCGGACACCTCCCTCCCCTTCCTGGACCTCTCCATCTCCATTAATTATCAACGACTTGACACCGACATTTTTTTTTTTTTTTTTACAAACCCACCAACTCCCACAGCTACCTGGTATTACACCTCTTCCCATCCTACCTCCTGTAAAAATGCCATCCTGTATTGCCAAATCCTCTGCCTCTGCTGTATCTGCTCCCAGCAGGACCAGTTCCACCACAGAACACACCAGATGGCCTCCTTCTCGAGACCACAATTTCCGTTCCTACATGGTTAAAGATGCCCTCCAACGCATCTCGTCCACATCCCGCACCTCCGCCCTCAGACCCCACCCTCCAACCGTAACAAGGACGGAACGCCCCTTGTTCTCACCTTCCACCCTACCAACCTTCGCATAAACCAAATCATCCGCTGACATTTCTGCCACCTCCAAAAAGACCCCACCACCAGGGATTTCCCTCCCCAACTCTTTCCACCTTCCGCAAAGATCATTCACTCCGTGACTACCTGGTCAGGTCCACGCCCCCCCCCAAACAACCCACTCTCCCATCCTGGCACTTTCCCCTGCCACCACAGGAATTGCAAAACCTGTGCCCACACCTCCTCCCTCACCACCATCCAAGGCTCTAAAGGAGCCTTCCACATCCAAAAAGGTTTTAGCTGCACATCCACCAATATCATTTATATCTGTTGCTCCCGATGTGGTCTCCTCTCCTAACAGACCGCTTTAGGGAACACCTCCAGGACACCCACACTGCCCTGTGGCCCAACATTTCAACTCCCCCTCCCACGCTGCTGAGGACATAGAGGTCCTGGGCCTCCTTCACTGCCACTCCCTCACCACCAGACGCCTGGAGGAAGAACGCCTTATCTTCCGCTTCGGAACACCTCAACCCCAGGGCATCAATGTGGACTTCACCAGTTTCCTCATTTCCCCTTCCTCCACCTCATCCCAGCTCCAATCTGTCCCCACGACTTGTCCTACCTGCCTATCTTCCCTTCCACCTATCCACTCCACCCTACTCTGACCTATCACCTTCATCCCCACCCCCGTTCATCTATTGTACTCTATGCTACTTTCTCCCCACCCACCCCCCTCTCATTTATCTCTCCACCCTTCAGGCTCTCTGCCATTATTCCTGATGAAGGGCTTTTGCCCGAAACATCAATTTTCCTGCTCCTCGGATGCTGCCTGACCTGCTGTGCTTTTCCAGCACCACTCGAATCTGCAGCCCTTGTTTTTAACCTAGCAGAAATTGGTATTCATTGATTTATGCCAATACAGAGCCTATAAACAAAAAGCCGGAGATCGAAACCTGTTCTGAAACAGATTCCCGTTGGCCCTTGAACCGTCTGCAGCCTCGTGAGTTGAAATTGCCACACCAGTTGTGTAAAGCATTAAAAATGGATGAAGATTATTTCTGTATCGAAAGGGTCTTGCCTAATTTATTACAAGATTCTGCCACAAATCTCACCATAACAGGTCATAAAACTTTGATTTATTAATCGCTTTGTATGCACACAGTCTCATTCGCTCTCTCACACACACACACTCTCTCTATGATTCCAGCACTGGTCAGAAAATGTGGCAAACAAACAGGCACAGCAAAGCTTTCACACACTTGTACATTCACACACTCACTCACACAGGGTAAATCTCATTGACATAGTTTGTTTTGTGTCGCCCTACTCTTAGCAGACCATAGGGCTGCTCTCTCATGAGAGAGAAACCTGGTGGCAGTTTAACCTGAGGACCACCATGTCTCAGGTGAGGGGAGAGGCTGAGAAGGAAAGTCCTTCATAGTCATCTCAGCCAGCAATGGGAAGTGAACCCATGCTGTTGGCATCACACAGTAACCATCCAGCCAATGTTGTGGTATTGTTCACCGAGCTGGGAATTTGTGTTGCAGAACGTTTTGTCCCCTGTCTAGGTGACATCCTCAGTGCTTGGGAGCCTCCTGTGAAGTGCTTCTGTGATCTTTCCTCCGGCATTTATAGTGATTTGTATCTGCCGCTTCCGGTTGTCAGTTCCAGCTGTCCGCTGCAGTGGCCGGTATATTGGGTCCAGGTCGATGTGCTTATTGATTGAATCTGTGGATGAGTGCCATGCCTCTAGGAATTCCCTGGCTGTCCTGTTTGGCTTGTCCTATAATAGTAGTGTTGTCCTAGTCAAACTCATGTTGCTTGTCATCTGAGTGCGTGGCTACTAAGGATAGCTGGTCGTGTCGTTTCATGGCTAGTTGGTGTTCATGGATGCGGATCGTTAACTGTCTTCCGGTTTGTCCAATGTAGTGTTTTGTGCAGTCCTTGCATGGGATTTTGTACACTACGTTGGTTTTGCTCATGCTGGGTATTGGGTCCTTCATCCTGGTAAGTTGTTGTCTGAGCGTGGCTGTTGGTTTGTGTGCTGTTATGAGTCCTAGTGGTCGCAGTAGTCTGGCTGTCAGTTCGGAAATGCTCTTGATGTATACTGGCCACTGCAGCGGACAGCTGGAACTGACAACCAGAAGTGGCAGGCACAAATCACTACAAATGCCGGAGGAAAGATCACAGAAGCGCTTCACAGGAGGCTCCCAAGCACTGAGGATGTCACCTAGACAGGGGACGAAACGTCTGCAACACAAATTCCCAGCTCGGCGAACAGAACCACAACAACGAGCACGAGCTATAAATCTTCTCCCAAACTTTGAGCTAAACCAATCTCACATGTACAGGTACACTCACATATTCAAATACTTTCTCACACACACACACGGGGAACTCACTCACATACATATTAGATACAGTCAAGCACATACTCGCACAGGCTCACACAATCAAACAGGCGCACAAGAAACATACTTTTTAGAATATTGGATAAATCCGAGGGTAACTGTAATCTTCATACAGGGTGGAACTCTCAGCTTCAATCTTCAAAAGTACTTCAGTGTAGTACTGAGGATGTCTGCACTGCTTGGTGTGCCATCTTTCACATGCAACTTCATCCAGGTTTCTGATATGGATAGGAATGATTTCAGACTAATATTTATTTTCTCAACACCACCACTAAAGCCCAGACCATTAGATTAATATCATTATCATATTAGTATTTACAGGATGTTTCCTTTATTCTTTCATTGGGTATGAGCATTACTGGCAGAGGCTAAACCTGATTTGATAATGAGCTGCTTTCTTGAACGACTATAATCCAACTGACAGACCACACTCAGTGCTGTGTGCACTCTGGCTCGCACAATTCCTACACTTCAAAAAATTTGAGATGATGTACTCTAGGATGTCTGGTAGTTGTGAAAGACACTCCGGGAAAAGTGAATCATTTTATTGTTCGTTTTTAATTATATTATTGACGGCTCTTCCCCCTCAGCCCCTCTCATCTGGTACATCATTGCCCAAGTTGGACTTTGACAACCTTCACACTATGGTGGTGTGACAAAATGGACGGATAGCTACTCATCACATTTATGGGACATTGAGGAGCCTGATAGAAGGGCAACCAGAGCCTTTTCAATGTGGAAACCATCTGGAGTTCTCAATTGTATTACATGCTATAAGTACCAAATAATAACATGGCTATTCTGTTGTACAACACAGGCTGAAGCCCTCAACTAGATTGCAGCTATTTTAATTGCACCCAGATGGCTTTTATTCTCTATGTAACATTCAGTGCCTGCTCCTTCCTGCTGACCACCTGGATATTACAATTCAATAAGCAGCCAACGGTAAGAGTGACTGTGACATTATCATGCTGCCAGCTGTAAAAGCTGTAGTCACAATCAATTCCTGCCCTAACACTAAAACCAGCCAAATTATAATAAGCCAAAGATCAGTTATTTGAAGTTCCAAAAAAAAACCTTACATTCCAACCATCCATCTGTAGGTGAGGGAGCTCCCCCAGTGGCATTGAGAGCAAGAAGCCAGAGGTTTCCCAGAGAGTGGGCCAAAGGATAGGAGACGGAGCCCTTACAGGGAGTGCACTTAAGAAAGACTGTTGAACTTTTACCTTTATTCCTTTATTTTTCCACTTAAAGTTAAATGTTAACATTACAGTCCTTCCTAGTTTTACTTCTTATATTTTTCTCCTTATACCAAAAATGGTGTGCTTTACTTTTAACTTTGTTTCTCTATTTTACTACTTGTATTTAATATTTTGTACCTAGGTATCTTTGTACCAAAGTTGGTCTCATGCGTGGCGACATTGCACATTTTTCACTATATTCCTGTATTCAAGTACACGTGACAATGAAGCTTAAATCAAATCAACTGAATTCACCAGGTTACAAATGGGTTTTATTTTTGTGTATGTCTAACACAATATGTAATAGCCATTCATAACTTTAAACAAATGTTTGCCCATCGAATCTTTCAAATTAATATCAATATACCTTTGTGTGGGATATTGTTCATAAGCTTGAGTGTTTGTTAGTCAGACGTCCAGAGGAACGAGTGTATATAGCCCTGATCAACTTTAATACTGCTGCCTTAGAGCACAGCACAACCTAGAAGTGCCTTGAGACATTACATTATGTTAATAAAAAACAATTAAATGTAAAACAAACTAAACTGTTTGCTTTAGTGACCCAGTAAATCTCTATCCACTTCTTGAAAGAGCCATCCAGGATTTCTAATCTCCTTTCTAAATTATTCTTTTGAAATGAAAAAAGGCGGGCATTTGATAGCACCTTTCAGGACAAAACACTGTTCCTGTGTAGCAGTGCTGGAAATGCAGAAGGCAACCTGCGCACAGCAAGATCCCTAAACTTGGGGATCTATAGTGAGTAGACAATCTATTTTTAATGGAGGAATAATTATTGACCAGGACACAGGAGAGAACAGACCTTGTCATAGTTAAATAGCGCTGAGGTATTTATGTCACCAACAAGGGCAATCAATCAATCAGACTTGCAATTTTGCACCTTATTTGAAGGACAACACTTCCAACAGCTCAGTACTCGCTGGAGTCAATCTGTATTACTGAGAGGAGGTTGAATCCAGTCTTGTAACGTGGAGGTGAAAGGCTAAGCTACTGGGCCACTTAATTCTTTCCAAAAACTGCACAAAAGCTTCTTTCTCAGTGTTTTTGGCAAGACATTCTGTGTCTTAATAATCCTCTGCATCAAAACCATTCTGCTAACCTCTCCCCTCTTTAATTTATTTCCTGTGGAGATTGGCATGCTAAGCAGCTTCCGTCAAACACCCGAGGGACATTCATAGACAAGAAATCCTGATGCAGTAACCTGTTAAATAGGCTGTGTGACAGCCAGAGAGTCATTGAGTTACTGAGTCATACAGCAGGGAAACAGACCCTTCAGACCAACTAGACCATGCTGACCATGTCCAAACTAAACTAGTTCCTGCCAGCATCCAATCCATATCTCTCCAAGTTGTTCCTATTCATGAATTTATCCAAACATCTTTTAAACATGGTCATTGTACCCGCATCCAAGATTTTCTCTGGAAGTTTATTCCACACAAACTAGTTTCTGTGTTAAAACGTTTGCCTCTCAGCTACTTTTTAAATCTTTCTCCTCTCACGTTAAGATATGCCCCCGAGTTTTGAACTCTCAGGAAAAGATGCTGGTCATTCATCTTATCTATACCCCTCCTGATTTTATAAAGCTCCATAAAGGTCATCGCTCAATCTCCTATGCTCCAGCAAAAATTGTTGCGTTTAGAGGGGGTGTTTAGAGCAGTGAAAAGGGGAATGGCGGTGGTGCAGTGGATGACAGAGGGAGGGAAAGCATGTTGTTCAAAATAGGTAGACATCTGGGATGCTTAGGAGTAGAATGTCATGCTGTGTTCTTCCAGCCTCCTTGGAATCCAGCATCTGCATTTATTTTTGTCTTAAATAGCATCTCAAATGGCAAGGGCAAAGAAAATACCTTCCTCTCCCTCAAGTGCCTTGGAAAATTTAAGGTTATTCTGAACATACAGGAATATAATTAACAACTTCAAGTGCTTGGTGGCATGGTGGCTCAGTGGTTAGCACTGCTGCCTCACAGCCCCAGGGACCTGGGTTTGATTCCAACCTCGGGTGACTGTCTGTGGGGAGCTTGCACATTCTCCCCATGTCTGCATGGGTTTCCTCCCACAATCTAAAGATGTGCAGGTCAGTTGGGTTGGCCATGTTAAATTGCCCATAGTGTTCAAGGATGTGTAGGTTAGGTGCATTAGTCAGGGTAAATGTAGGGTAGGGGAATGGGTCTGGGTGGGTTACTCTTCAGAGTGTCAATGTGGACTGGTTGGGTCAAAGTTTCCACACTGTAGGGATTCTAAGTTCTGTTATCATGCATATAATGTACAAAAGGGAGATGTTGTGGTGGTAATGTCACTGGAATAGTAACCCAAGCTAACAATCTCACCAAGTACAATTTGAAATTTATAAATATCAGGAATGGAAAATTAAACCTAACGACAACCATGTAATATTTGCCAAAGGTTGTGAAAACCTATCTGGTGTAATGATGCCCTTTGGGGGGGAAAGAAATAAATCATGTTATCATTACCTAGTCACACTACATGTGACTCCAGACCCACAGCAATGTGGTCCATTTTTAACTGTTCTCTGAAATCTAGAAAGTCATATTTACAGATTGGATATTTAAATGCTGGTTGAGCCAGAGATGATGACATCCACTGAACAAACTAAATAAAATGCCAATAGACATTATGCAGTCGAAGGATTGGTATATAGTACAGTTTGCTCAATAGAAACTTATACTTTGAGAACTTATAGTACAACCCGTAAGGTTACTGCATGACCTGAAGTCTCCAAATGAAGAGTAGGTTAATCCGTTAAATAGTTCATGTCCTCTCCTGGTCTAATTGTTTACTGAATTATTGTTAATACAAGGACTAAAAGCAGCTGCTAGAGTGAGGTTGCCTGCAGTCCTGCTTTTGCTGACAATCCTGTGGACCCTGTGAAATGTTGGCAGAATTGAACTTCCCTGTGATGCCATATGCAGCTGAATTGCTGTATAACCAACAAAGTTTGATCGAGGTGTGAACTAACAGCATCTTGTTGGAGATCCAAAAAGGGTGATCAGGAGGGCATCTCCGCAACAATGCACATTAAGAAAGAAATCACACCAATATTTGGCGTCACATATGGAGAAGGATAATTTGATAGGCACACTGGAGGGACGGTGGGATTCTGTATCTTACCCCAGCAAGCAGCCAGCAGTTTGCAGAGTAGAGACTTATTTCACCTTAATTTGTTGTCTGCTTTCTGGGGAAATGGGTAGAAAGAGACCCTCACTGGTCCAAATCTATCGCAATCTCTTTCATTCCAGCCCAGGCCATATCCTGCTGTTGAAGACCCTCCTGATATGGGCTTTGTCAGATTTTCTTTGACCAGCCCCATCCTGGTTTTTCATCTGGGGGTGATGTCTATTCTACAACCACTCTGCGTGTATATCCAGGAGGAGAAGGGCATTCTCTGGCAGTCTTTGTCTGTCCCATGGACAATTTTGATCATCTGTTGTCCTTTGCTGATGCTGTAACATCCAGGATTTCATACAAGCAGCACAGCTGAAAGGCATTCAACTTACGTCAAACCAGAATGAATGGGAAGAAGGATTTCATGGATTTGAAACTTCTCCTGTCAACGCCAGTCTTGTCAACACCAAAGGGGCACTTTCGGCCAAGCCAGCAGAGACGGTTCCGGAATGTTGAACACTCTGCCGAAATCCAGTTGTGGTCATGTTTAATTCTGGTTCAACATTCAGTTGGGCCCAAATCAATGTCTGGATTAGTGGTACTGGAAGAGCACAGCAGTTCAGGCAGCAACCAACGAGCAGTGAAATCGACGTTTCAGGCAAAAGCCCTTCATCAGGAATAAAGGCAGTGAGCCTGAAGCATGGAGAGATAAGCTAGAGGAGGGTGGGGGTGGGGAGAAAGTAGCATTGAGTCCAATGGGTGAGTGGGGGAGATGAAGGTGATAGGTCAAGGAGGAGAGGGTGGAGTGAATAGGTGGAAAAGGAGATAGGCAGGTTGGACAAGTCAAGGAGACAGTGCTGAGCTAGAAGTTTGAAACTTGGACGAGGTGGGGAAAGGTGAAAATGAGGAAGCTGTAGATGTCCACATTGATGCCCTGGGGTTGAAGTGTTCCGAGGCGGAAGATGAGGCGTTCTTCCTCCAGGTGTCTGGTGGTGAGGGAGCGGCGGTGAAGGAGGCCCAGGACCTCCATGTCCTCGGCAGAGTGGGGGGGGGGGGGGTGGAGTTGAAATGTTGGGCCACGGGGCGGTTTAGTTGATTGGTGCAGGTGTCTCGGAGATGTTCCCTAAAGCGCTCTGCTATAATTGCATCTGTTGCTCCCGATGTGGTCTCCTCTACATTGGGGAGACTGGGCGCCTCCTAGCAGAGTGCTTTAGGCAATTTAGCATAGTCAATTCACCTAACCTGCACATCTTTGGATTGTGGGAGGAAACCAGAGCACCTGGAGGAAACCCACTCAGACACGGGGCAAATGTGCAAACTCCACAAAGACAGCTGCCCAAAGCTGGGATCGAACTTGGGACCCTAGTGCTGCTAGGCAGCAATGCTAACCACTGAGCCACCATGCCGCTCCCTTTTTAAAACAAAAGGTTTTAGGAGACTTTAGAATTTGCATTTACGTTTTTAAGCACTAAGGACTAGAAACACATTTTAAAAGTCTGTCATGACTATAATATTTAATTTACTAAGAAATTGACCAGTGTCCAGCAATAAAAATACTAAGTCATAGAGTCAGAGGTGTACAGCACAGAAACAGTCCCTTCTGTCCACCTTGTTCATGCTAACCAGATATCCCAACCCAATCTAATCCTCATGATTTGGAGATGCTGGTATTGGACTGGGGTGTACAAATTTTTAAAAAAAAAATCACAATACCAGATTATAGCCCTATAGGTTTAATTGGAAGCTAGTGTGCTTCCAATTAAACCTGTTGGACTATAACCTGGTGTTGTGTGATTTTTAACAATCTAGTCCTGCCTGCCAGCATTTGGCCCACATCCCTCCTAACCCTTCCTGATCATATACCCATTCAGATGTCTTTTAAATGTTGCAATTGTATCAGCCTCCACCACTTTCTCTGGCAGCTCATTCCATATATGTACCACCCTCTGCGTGAAGAAGTTGACCCTTTTATTACTTTCCCCTCTTACCCTAAACCCATGCCCTCAAATTCTGGACACCCCCCAGGGAAAAGGCTGTCTATTTATCCTCATGATTTTATAAACCTCTATAAGGTCACCCCTCAGCCTCTGCCACTCCAGGGAAAACAACCCCAGCATATTCAACTCTCCCTATAGCTCAAATCCTCCAACCCTGGCAACATCCTTGTGGATCTTTTCTGAACATTTTCAAGTTTCACAACATCCTTCCAATAAGAAGGAGACCAGAATTGCATGCAATATTCCAAAAGTAGCCTAACCAATGTCCTGTACAGCCACAACTCCTGTACTCAGTACTCTGACCAATAAAAGAAAGCATACCAAACACCTTGTCTGGCAGCATGTATAAGGAGAAAAAAAAGAGCTGACGTTGCGAGTCTAAATGACCCTTTGTCAAAGCTTGACAAAGGGTCAGTTAGACTCGAGACGTCAGCTCTTTTCTCGCCTTACAGATGCTGCCAGACCTGCTGAGATTTTCCAGCATTTTCTCTTTTGGTTTCAGATTCCAGCATCCGCAGTAATTTGCTTTTATACCAAACACCTTCTTCACTATCCTATCTACCTGCGACTCCACTTTCAAGGAGCTATGAACTTGCACTCCGAGGTCTCTTTGTTCAGCAACACTCTCTGGGACCCTACTATTAAGTGTATAAAAGTCCTGCTAAGATTTGCTTTCCCAAAATGCAGCACCTAGCAATTATCTAAATTAAACTCCATCTGCCACTCCTCAGCCCATTGGCCCATCTGGTCCAGATCCTGTTGTAATCGGAGGTAACCCTCTTCACTGTCCACTACACCTCCAATTTTGATGTCATCTGCCAACTTACTAACTGTACCTCTTATGCTCACATCCAAATGTTTCAGTATACTTAACTGAAGACATTTTCAGTGATTTTTCAATCAGTTTCTTCTCACCTGAAGAAAGGACAATCTTATTAAAATTATGTATTTTTCATATAAAATCTCATTTTAATAAAATTGCACCACCTGACCATTTTTAAACAGGTCATGAATTATGTTATCTTGCAAATTGAAGAAGAAACTGGCTATTAATTTCGACCATGGTGCCCAATTTAAGCTTGGCTCAGAGACTATTTTATTTACGAATTGAATGAGAGTTTTTCAGGCTGAGGTGTAAATTTGTTTGCCTCTCCACAGACAGCGCCCAACGCACTGAACATTTCTAGCATTTTGAGTTTGTAATTTCAACTCTCCAGCAACTGCAGTTTTGAGCTTTTTGTTATAGCCCAGGAGATGCTGATTCAGTCTGAAATTCACAGAAAGCTTTTGCAATTTCTTTTGATGACAGAAAAATTTCACACTGGTTATTTTCCCTGACGACCAGTTGGCAATGGCTGCTGCTCACTGCCTGAATGTGATAAATGGTATTATTGCTCTGTGAAAGCAGCCAGCCAAGCACAAAGCCTTAAGTCAATTCCCCAGCCCTTGTAATCACCAGTGACGGGCAATCAGATAGAAATATCTCCTCAGGTAGAATGTGAGTTGTACTGGTCTATAGAGTCAGGTGATTGCTCCTGAACAACATGGTGCCTGTTGGGTTGGCAACCCTGGTTCAGTGTACACTGGAACCTTCATCACAAGATATCCCATCATTAGGTGTCCCAGCCCAGTTCCAACCCACTCAATGCAACATGTCCATCCTTGTTATGTCCTGTCTTCTCCCTCCAATTGACACGCCTTGGGCGCAAGAAGTGTCAGATTGTGGAAGGGAGCACATACTTGAGGCTGGAGGAGAAGAGCTTGGGGCCTTCTGTTTACCTTCTGAGGCAAGGAGAGTTGGACCGGTGAGGGAGGCTACAGGATGAGTTGGACCGGTGAGGGAGTATGCAATTGGGGTTGCAAGGCTGATTTTGGATCAAACATTTAAGAGTGATTCAACTGTGGATGGAAAAGAATCTTTCTTGATTTGACAAATCAAGCAGACTTTCTTTGTCATCTCCAAACTTTTTATAACAATAAGCAGAAACAATCAAGAAGATGTTGAAATAAACTCTTTGGAACACTTCTATGATTTTACCCGCAGGCTGATTAGCATCCCCTGGAGGCTTCAGGCTGAACTGGGAAGATTGACAGCCAATGAGTTGGTGTAAAGAGAAAGGGGAGTGGAAGGGAGGGTGCAGAGTGCTGGACAGTCAGGAGGGAGTCTGCAAACCTGTGAAGATTCATGTCAAGCTTTAGGTGAAATATGGGCTAGCAATTTTTCTGCTACTTCCTCCTGACTGCTCTGCCTTGGTGGGTGAATCATGGTCCACTGTGCTGAATACCATGTGGAAAAAACTCCAAGTGTAGTGAGGGCACAGAGGTCGAGAAAATGAATAATCCGATTTCTGGGATATGGAGATTGCAAATTCCACCTTCTGTGTGTGTCTTTGTGTTCAAGCTTGGCGAGGCCACCTTGACTTCGTGATTACAACGTTTGTTTGAGCTGCTCCCCCTTCTGCACCACTGTCTGCAGAATCTATAGTCTGGGCATATGAAGGAAAATGAAAAGGAGGGATTGGTGATTGGGCTTGGATGGGGGTAGGTTGAAAAGCTGTATTGTAATTGACCATATGCCTAACCAGTATGTTCTTTTTAAGGTAAAATGTCACTTTAGACAAAACCTGCACTGAACAAAATAGCTGGGATTTAACTTAAAAAAATAAGTAAAACTAGAGCAAGGTTAGTGAAGGGGAGGACGTTCTTGAAGACAGTCGGAGTATCTGAAAATAAAGATCACGGTTTGTTCTTCACCGACATTAGAGTTGACAATAAAATGGTCTGCTCCATTTTACAGAACATTTGAAGACTTTACAAATCAGCTCTGCTCATTCAGATGTGTTCAGGTTTCTGCACCCAGGGCAGAGGGTGGATTTAGATTGGCAGATGTGATACTGGAGGTGTTAGCACGAGAGGAAGGCAAGATGAGAGATGTGATAGCTCCACAGGGAATCAGGATGCTCCCAGGGAATATCCTTGGAAGATTTGATCAGGGAGATCAACTCCCAAGATCTGGAACCAAGCACCTGGATCTGGTGCCTCAAGAAATCTAATGACCTCACCTGGATGGTCAAGGTCAGCGAAAGCATGGCAGCTCCAATTGACAATGCACCAAACCTTTTGCGCTGCTCAATGTGCTCCGACACTCTGTACTCTCAGAGCCTCGGTTAGCAGTCAGCCAATGTCATGCAACGTTTGCAGCCTCATACCCAGCTTTCACTGCTCCCAACTTCCTCCAACAATTCAGACACATGGACCTGTGCCAAATAACTGCTGACATTCTGGCCCCACTCTTGTGACATACTTGGTATTTTTGGAGTTTGCTCACTGTTTGCACATGTATTGCCCGAATCAGGACATCAGCAAATTGAAGCCTCCTGTGCCCACTGGGGAGGGGTCCGTTGCACACGGTTGTACAGTGGGCAATGTGCAGTGATGGGCCTCCAACATCCCATCCAGCTATCTCTTACCCCAGCCCGCCCCTCCCAGAGCCAGCAGTATTGCCCTGCAGTACCTATTCAGATGGCACTACTCAAACAAGTTTCAGGCTCCAAATGTTCTCAAGGTGAAGTTGTCAGTGTCAAGGAACAACGTGGATGCACCAACTATTGATCGAGCCCTGAACTGGGGTTTCTGGTAGATAGTGAAGGGAGAAACCTACTAGAATCATTGAGATCTACTGTACAGTAAATGTCTCTTTGGGCCATCAAGCCAGGACCAGTAAAGAAAAAGCCTAACTTTTCAAATCCCATTTTCCATCACTTGGTCTTGTATGCCTTGGCATCACAACTGTACATCTAAATAACTCTTAAATGTTATGAGGATTTCTAGCTCTACCTACAGGCAGTGAGTTCCAAATTCCCACCACTAGATGAAAACATTTTCCCTCAGAACCTCCTGCCTCTTACTTTAAATCTATGCCCCCAGTCACTGAGGACTCCATTTGACCTTATCCTCACCAATTTATCTGTTGAATTTTACTCAAGCACAATCTGGCATATTCCCCCACCCTCCCATTACCCATAAGCCAGGGGACCCACCCTGGTTCAGTAGGTATGTATGAGACCATATCAGGACTAGCTCCAGGCGTAACTGAAAATGAAGTGCTAACCT
The DNA here is from genome assembly GCF_047496795.1 of Chiloscyllium punctatum. Taxonomy (NCBI): domain Eukaryota; kingdom Metazoa; phylum Chordata; class Chondrichthyes; order Orectolobiformes; family Hemiscylliidae; genus Chiloscyllium; species Chiloscyllium punctatum. The sequence continues at coordinate 56,884,213 of NC_092761.1, read as the reverse complement.
AGTGAATTTGTTAGCTATTTAAGTCCTTAAATACAGGACTTCAATACGCATTAAGCTGTGCAACAGAGAGCAAAGCATTCCCCAATGCACAGGTTAGATCAAAGCTTTACAGTCCTGCCACACAAACTATGAATAGTGGTGGATAATTAAAAACCTCACCAGAGTCTTCATGAACATTTCCATCTTCAATGACGGGGTTTCTAATGCATCAGTGCCAAAGATAAGGTGAGGCATGTGCAAAATCTTCAGCCAGGAGTGCTGAGTAGTTGATCCACCTCAGCCTCCCACTGTGGTTCCTAGCACAACAGATGTCTGTCTTCAGTTACATTGGCTCAGTTGCACGGTATTGAGTAACGGTTAAGTGCAGTGAATACAGATAAGGCTCAGGGCCCTCCTATCAGATTTGGGCGTATGAGTTTGAGTCATATCATCATGGGTTCAAGTCTCACTACAGAAACACCCAAAATCCAGACAGATGCTTCAACACTGAGGCAGTGCTGCACTACCAGTCATGACATTCCCTCATTTGACTCATTAAACTCGAGACTCGGCTGTCCTCTCAGGGGATATAAAAAACCCAGGGCACTATTGGAAGACGAGCAGAGGAATTTTCTTTGATGTCCTGATCAGTATTTATCTCAAATGAATAGATTATCTGACTACTGTTAGATTGCAGGAGCACGTTGTAAGCAAATTGGCTGCTTGTTTCTTGCACTGCTGTCCATTCACTGTAAATGACATTGGGATGTCCTGAGGTAATAAAAAGCACAGTGGCGATGCAAAATCCCCTTTGTAAATAGCAGTAACAGAATATTGTCAAAACCAAAGTATTAAGCCTTGTTGGTTTGTTACTTCAGAGATTTGACACAAGGATTATATTTTATGCTCTACAACAACAACAACCACCTAAATGATAAGGGGCTACATCAACATAAGACTTTATTTAAGTTCACTGGCTTTCTTCCTTTTCTGTGTGTCGCTTATCTCAAAAATCATTTAATTATGGCAAAGCTTCATGGGTCAATGAATAGGTCAGTGCCACTTTCAGGAAAGTGCCAGCTCCTTGCCATTTTCTATGTGATTGATGTGTCAGTGCTGTTAAGTGGCATAGAATACGGTATTTCCACCCTGATTAACACAGAGGTCCATCAGCTGTCTTCAGTGAGCAATTTCATCAATCTTTGCCTTCAAGGCTTTTCAACAGTACTTAACTCAGACAGACATTTTTGGGATTAACCAATACTCCTGGAAAATGGCCTTTACTGACATCTGTCAAACGCTCAGCAATTACATTTTCAGTCAGTGTATGGGATGATAGGAAGCCCCCAAGCAGCAGACTGAGGACAGCAGAGCCCTTCCCACTCCTCTCTCTCTCGAGCACACTCCTAACAAATCACTACCAATTGTAAGCGCAAGATTCTCAATACAAAACAGGTCAGAAAGCTACTCGCAGAAGAAAAGCAAGGTTTCACAACGCTGCAAATGCAGCTATGGCATACAGCGTGATCCATAACAACCACATCTCCAGTAGGTGCCTGAAGTTTGAGTCTAACATCGAGATTTGAACATGCAGTTGGCCCAAAAATCATGTATCAGGGATTCTCTCATCCATTGATATCAGGCTATTATAACCATGAAGGGAAATCATGGTTAAGTATGGAAGGCACAGTATTTCTTGGAAATAAGCTTGTGATTTACATCTGGTCGAGGAAGTCATGGAGTCATGCAGCATGGAAACAGACCCTCCAGTCCATCTCGTTTATGCCAACCAGGTTTCCCAAACTAAAGTAGTCCTATTTGGCGCATATCTCTCTGAACCTTTCCTTTTAACATACCAGTCCAAATCGCTTTCAAACACTCACAAAGTTACTGCCAGTCACTCCTACTTGTGACTCCTGAGAATGTTATTCTAATCTGCAAGCCCTTCACCTTTCTGATCCATTTCTCCATCTAGCCTCCTTCTCCCAAAGACACTTCCCTCTAAAGCGAGTCCATTAACCTGCTAAAGCTGCCCTGCTCAGCCCCTTCCCTCACCATCTATTATACAAGAAACTCCAGCTTCAAGTTGATACATGGAGGTCTGCGGTTCAGCTAATGAGATGCAGCTGAGGAAGAAACTTTTGTTACCTAGACACTGTTCCAGGACCCAGTCACACCCTTTAGTCTAGATACTTTAGCTTTGGCCTGTGATCAGGGACACAGGATTTGATGAGGGTTTGACAGTGAGTGAGATGAGTATAGAAACCCAGGAGGTAGCAATATTGGAGACTGAACTCCTGGAACTGTCTGACCAGTTCAATGTTATTGCAGCTTGTATAGATGAAAGGAACTGTATGGAGGGTGGGCAACTTGGCTGTGGCCTTGTGTTGCTGGAGCCATTGAAATGCACTTGGTTGGGAAGGAAATGAAGGGTTATGGGGAGAAAGCTAGAGAATGGAGTTGAGAAACATATCAGTCAAGATCAAATGGTGGAGCAAGTTGCCTAAACTGCTCCTCTGTCTTATGGTTTTAAGGAATGCAGTGACCAGAACTGTATGCAATCTTCCAAATATGGCCTAACTAAAGTTCTATACAGCTGCCACATGAATTAACAATTTTTATTTTCTACACCCCAACCAATGAAGACAAGCATGCCTTCTGCCTTTTTTGATCACCTTATCCACTTGTGCTGCCACTTTTAGGGAACTGTGGACCTGTACACCTGGATCCCTCTATGCATCAATACTTCTAAGAGTCTTGCCATTTCCTGTATACTTTCATCCTGCATTATACCTTCCAAAATAAATAATGATGCATTTGTCCTGATTAAATTCCATCTGCTATTTCTCCACCCAAGTGTCTAGCCTACCTGTACCCTGCTGTATACTCTGACGTTTCTTCTCACTATCTGTAGCTCCCCCAATCTTTGGGTCATCCACAGACTTACTAAGCAGATCACCCACCTTCTCCTCCAAATCTATTACAAGCAGCAAGGGTCCCAGCACTGACCATTTGTATCTCTTACAAAACAATAGGAGTCCCAGCATTGATTGTTGATAAACACTACAAACAACAGAGATCCCAGCACTGATCACTACCTGGGAACTCACATTGTGGAAAGGCCACCTGATCAAAAGAAAGATTACAAACTTGAAATATTTACCTCTCTGTAGATGCGGTCTGACCTGCTGAGCATTATTTTTGGCTTCCAATGTTGTTAATCCAATTCAAGGTCATTTGATGATAGAACTGGACATTAACACATTCCTTGATAATAGATTGATACCTAATTCTGTGTCTGATCCAGCCACCCAGTTTCCCAGCAGTCCCTCTTGTTAAGTGCTCTAAGTACTTAAGTCAACAATACCTTTCACCTGTGAATTGATAATTAACATACTTAAAAACAAGCATCTTTGGTATTTCTGCTCTTCATTTCAGAAACAGTTGGAAGCTGCAATGTGAAAACCATGGGGTATTCTAAATTGATAACATGAACGGCTTTCATTGTTGACATACATCTCAACAATCCCCAGGGCATTGTTGAATGAATGTAAAGTGCATCAGGGTGAGGAGACCCGATGAACTGGCAGATGTAGCTCAGGTGTGCTGAAGGGATGCTCGAGTGGGTCTCAGCTGTGTTGTTTTGCCTCATGTTTACACACCAATGACACTGTCGAGTCTGTCAATATGTGCAGCATCTGCCCTGCAGTGCTTTCTCAGTCTCAAAACAGCCAGAAATAATCAAAATGTTTAGCTGAATACAGTGAGAACAAGAGCTAGGCCACCAGAAAGCCAAAACTGTGGAGAACTTGGACATGTTTTCGAAAATATGCTCAGCACAGTGAGGCAAGTTGAAACCCAGACAACAGATAAAGCTTTTCGCACCATCCACAGCCTGTTTTTTTTGGAAGCAGATGCAACAAATCAACCTGCTGATGTTCATCATCTGTGACATGATCGAGACTTGTCTTCTCCACCATTTGGAAACACAAACTGCTTCTCCAGATGCTCTATCCCAGATAAATGCGACTGTGTGCAGTTTTGGGCTTGCTCTGGTTTATTCAGTCACTGTTACTAAGAAAGCTGCCAAGTCCCTCAGCACAAAAATGCAATCCTCACTTGCCACAATCTGTTCAAAGGCAGGGAGAGGGAAGGAAGAGGGGGATTGGTAAGTGCAGCTATAGACTTCATGTTGGCCAAGACTCAGAACAGACACAAAAAAGAATTTAAGGCAGACAGCAGAGGGAAGATAAGAACTGTGATCCTGTGAAATCTGCAGGAATGTCCATGCAATTCAATGAGAACCCTTTCAAGCTGCCAGATCATCTCCACTGGTCTCATACTAAAACAACTTTAGTCCTCTCATCTCCTTAGTAACATGGGAACTAGGAGCAGGCTATTCAGCCCCTCTAGCCTGCCTTGCCATTCAATAAGATCATGGCTGATCTGATAACTCCACATTCCTACCTCTACCAATAACCTGTCACCCCCTTGATCAACAAGAAACTATCTACCTTTGTTTTAAAAGTATTCAAAGACTTGGCTTCCACCATTAGATTAGATTACTTACAGTGTGGAAACAGGCCCTTCGGCCCAACATGTCCACACCGATCTGCTGAAGCGCAACCCACCCAGACCCATTCCCCTACATTTACCTCTTCATCTAACACTACGGGCAATTTAGCATGGCCAATTCACCTGACCTGCACATCTTTGGACTGTGGGAGGAAACCGGAGCACCCGGAGGAAACCCACGCAGACACGGGGAGAATGTGCAAACTCCACACAGAGAGTCGCCTGAGGTGGGAATTGAACCTGGGTCTCTGGTGCTGTGAGGCAGCAGTGCTAACCACTGTGCCACCCACTTTGTGAAGAAGAGTGTTTCAAAGACTTGTGGCACCTTGTGATAAAAAACAAGTCTCAAATGGATGAGCCCTTAATTTTAAGCAGTTGTTTCATAGAAACCGTTCAGTGTAGAAGCAGGCCATTTGGCTCATTAAATCCACACCAACCCATGGCAGAGCATCCCACCTAGACCAATCCCTTACCTTTTCCCTGCAATCCTGCATTTCCCCTGGCTAATCTACCCAACCTGCTCATGTTTGGGCACTGGATAATTTAACATGGCCAATCCACCTAACCTCCACATCTTCGTAATGCAGGAGGAAACCGGAGCACCTGAAGGAAATCCACACAGAATCAGGGAGAATGTGCAAAGTCCACATAGACAGCCCCTACAAGGCTGGAATCGAACCCAGGTCCTTGGAGGCAGCAGTGCTAACCACTGAGTCACTGTGCCGCAGTATAAGGCAACCAGCAACTGAAAAGGCCCATTGACATCTCAGGGTAAGCTCCATCTATCAGGAAATGAAGGACAGCTGCTGGGAGGAGCTAACCAGGCTTCGCTCTGATAGCTATGTATTGCTTCAGTGATTTCACTTGTTGTGAACATTGTGTTGCTGATGTAGGAATGTATCCTTATTCTTGTTGAGCCTGATATATTAGGTGTAATGAAACTCCATAACCTAATGAACTTTTATTTGTTAATGAAGACTGGGCCTACCTTCTGTTGAATACATTGTGTGGACATCCTTTCCCACTTTGACTAGCACCAATAAATTTGGTGAAGACCGGTAAGAATGATTGATGGCGGTGAACATGCTGTCAGAGCTGGCAAGAAACATTATAAGAACCTTGGTTCCAATCCTCCCACAAAAGGAGTCATCCCTTCCACATGCACCCTTGTCATGCCCCCACAGGGGTTTCAATCAAATCAACCCACACCATCCCCCTCCGCCCCACTCTTCTAAATTCCAGCAGACATAGGGCTATTCTGTCTAACCTCTTTTCGAAAGACAAGAGAAGCCCATTCGTGACTCCTCAGTTACTGTCCAAATGCAACAAGATCTAGACAACATCTAGGCTTGGGTTGACAAGTAACAATTGTGCCGCACTGACCCTCCCCAACAAGAAATAATGTAAACATCGCCTCTCGATATTCAATAACATCACTATCACAGAATCCTCCACTATCAACTGTTGACCTGAAAGGGAACTGGACTACAAGATAAGAGCAGGTCAGAAGTTAGGAATCCTGCTTCAAGGAATTCACCTCCTGATTCCCCAAAGTCTGTCCACCATCTACAAGGCACAAGTCCAGAGTGTGATGGAACTTCCCGCTTGCCTGGATGGGTGCAGCTGCAACAACACTCATAAAACCTGATACCATCCCAGACAAAGCAGCCAGCTTGATTGGCACCACATCACAACATTCATTCCCTCCACCACCAATGCACAGTGGCAGCAGTGTGTACCATCCACAGCTGCATTACAGAAGTTCACCAAGGCTTCTTAGAACCTTCCAAATTCAGACCAACTATCATCTCAAAGGGCAACGGCAGCTCGTATGGGAACAACACGATGTGCAAGTTCCCCTCCAAGCCACTCACCATTCTGACATGGAAATATATCACTGTTCCTTCAGTGTCGCAGGGTCCTGGAATTCCCTTCCTAACTACGTTGTCGGGTTGTCTACACCAAATGGACTGCAGTGGTTCATGAGCATAGCTCACCGCCATATGCCTGCTGCTCTTGTCCTTTCAAATGGGTTTGGAAGGTGCTGTCTCAGAAGCCTTGGTGAATTTCTGCAACGTGGGAGGTGAATGGCTGTATTTATACTTCCTTAAATAAGGAAAATAGTACAGTACATGGTATTCCAGATGTGACTTCAACAATGCCCTGGACACCTGTAACTGAAGCATAACCTCCCTACTTCTGTGTTCCATTCCCTTCAGAAGAAAACAGAGCATTATATTAACTTTCCTACTTACCTGCAATGATTAATGCACTGGGATACCCAGATCTCTCCAACTCTTAGAGTTCTGAAATCTCTCAAAATTTAGTTATACATTACTTGTGTTCATTCTTTCTACCAAAGTAGACAATTTCACACTTCTACTCAATTTTCCAGGTCCTTGCCCACTCACCTAACTTATATCTCTTCATAGTGTCCTTATCTGATCTTCAAAGCTTACTTTCTGAACAATATTTGAGTCATCTACAAATTTAACAATCATTCCTTCAGTCCCTTTACATAAGTTATTTATATAAATTGTAAAAAGTTGAGGCGCCAACAGTGATCCCTATGGCACCCTGTTATCTCTTGCCAACCTGAGGAGGCAATAGCTTCATGATATTAATCCAAAAACTCAACTGATGTTCCAGGTACCCAGGTTCAAATCTTGCCATGAACTTGAATTAAAGAATCTGGATTTAAGGGTCTAACGATGACCATGAAACCATTGTCAATTGTCAGAAAATTCATATGGTTCTCTAATGCCCTCAGGGAAGGAAATCTGTCATCTTTACCTGATATGTGACTCAGACTCACAGCATTGTGGGTGACGCTTAACTGCCCACTGGGTAATTAGGGATGGACAATAAATGCTGGTCTTGTCAGTAATGCCCACATTCCATGAGTGAATTTTTAAAATTTTGAAAATTGTCCATTTGTGTCCAGTTTCTTCTTGCCATTAGCTAGTCAAACCTCTATGCAGGCCACTATATTCCCACCTACACTATGAGCAGTACATCAGAAACTCAAGCTCCAATACCATCCATATTCATCAACAGTGACATTATAATAGGTTTAATCATTGCAGTTGTCTATGAGAGCCCATGGAAAGGGGTGAATTCTTACATTTAACTTCCCTCAAAGTGACAGCTGTACACTGACAAAGTCTCATTTGTATATCACTGTTCCTTTATTTTGTATCCTGATTCCTCCCTTTGGGAATTACTGGAAGGATTGGCAGGCTGACTATCAAACTGGTGAACTGTGGCATGAATGCTCCTTGTGGAACCAACATGTCTTGGATTGGGACTTGAGCCCAAAGGTTCCAAATCAGAGACAAGGATGTTACCCATTGCACTACACAACATACTCTTTGTTTTATGCCCCTAAATCCTTTGCATGTGACAAACATAGCCAAGTAGAACCTTGATACATTGAACATCAAGTGTTTTCTCAAGATACTCAATTGGATAGGAACGGTTATGAACAAACACTGAAAAGGCAGCTCAGAGAAAGTTGATAGGGTGCTTCAGAAAACTAACCAAGGCGTGAAATAGAAAGTGAAAGGGTAGATATCACCCAACACAACACTACAAAGCTGGTCCTCTGAAAGACTGGTGTGTGGTAAATAAATAGCAAAATATGTGCCCTGCTGGACAAGGAACTAGTAATCCTTAAGTACTGTGGGGACCGTGTGACCCACACATAGAGGAAGGACAGCTTTCCCACGTTTTAACTGAGTTATATAACTGCAATAATTATCCATTTGACTCTTCTTATTCGCATAACATACTTATGAAGTGGAACACTCCAATCCATTTCATCTTCTTTTCTCAATTTCAGCTTCTCTTATAGATAATGACACTCACATCTTTATTTTTCATGTTAATTTCTGAGGTATCTCGATGCTTTATCGTGAAATAATTTTCTTCACATGCTTCTGTTAAGCTGCGTGCAATTGACATTACATAGGACCTGATGTGAGGGGAATAAGCAATGTAAACAGCACTTGAATACCAACGAGGAAGTAACCAGCCCAGAATCGCCAATGCAAGCATGTTACTATTGGAGCAGTGGCAATAACAAAGAAGCAACTTGCATTTGCATATCACCAATTACTACCTCAGGATGTCCCAAAACCACTAATAACCACTCAAGTACCTATAATGTTCAGTTCTGGCTGCAATTTAAGAAGTGGTGCAGGCAATTTCTACACAACTAGATCCCATAAAGAGCAATGAGATACTGACCAGATAATCTATGCTTAGTGATAACAAATACAGAAAGTGCAGGAGCAAATGTACAGTGTAACATCTGGATAGAAACAGTGTTAAAGTTTCAAGCCTGACCCTTTGTCAGAATAGATTGCTCAGTCTTATGTTCACTGATGTCATTGCAGGATAAATGTCGGCCAGGATATTGGAGAGAATTCCTCTGATTTTGTTCAAAATAGTGGCAGATTTGCTTTCCCCTTTTCATTCAGGGAATGTAGTGACCAGCATTTATGGTCCATTCTTAATTGCCCTTGAGAAGGTGGTCGTGAGCCACCTTCTTAAACCACTACAGTCCAAGTGCTGCCTGTGTCCCTACAATGCTGTTAGGGGGTGATGGTTGGGATTCTGGGACCGGCAAAGTATTTCAAAGTCAGGATGGAGAGTAGTTGGAAGGGGGCATGCAGGTGGTGATGTTTCCATGTATCTGTTGCACTTGTCTTTCTAGATGGTAATTGCCACAGATTTGGAAGTTGCTCATGACAACATTTGTGTGCTTTGGTTTAATTTCTCATCTGTAAAAGCACATCCAACATTCCAGAACTCCAACTCAAGGTGCTGTAGTGTCAGACTGGATTGTGTTTTTTAGTTCTGGAGAAGGACGTCTGCGGGAAAAGCATGGGTTTCCTCCGAGTGCTCTGGTTTCCTCCCACAGTCCAAAGACATGCAGGTAAGGTCAATTGGCCATGCTGAATTGCTCATAGTGTTCAGGATGTGTAGGTTAGGTACATTAGGCAGGGGTAAATATAGCGGGAATGGGTCTGGGTTGGTTACTCTTCAGAGGGTCAGTGTGGATTTATTGGGCCGAAGGGCCTCTTGCCACACTGTAGGGATTCTAGATTCAGTCAGTATGAGTATCAGTCTCCGACTGGCCTTACAGTCTGACTGCAACCTAAAAAAAACTGAATGGGCAGCAGAAAGACTCTCAAACGCTTCACTTACCTGTAAGTGTTGTGGCTTCTCCTTCACTGAGCACATCTGTAACTCAGTGACAATAATGTTCAGGGATGATTCAAAGAGATTTAAAAAGTGTCAGCTTCAATACTTCACTGGTTGTCACGGAACTGAAGAATGATTGCTCACAGGGACAATGTTCTCTGGACCCGGTACTGCCTGTTACCATCATTATTTTCATTCAGACTGAGTATAATCCCAAACTAATTCTTTCCAAGTTCCTATTTTAAGGCAATCCCCATAGGATTTTTATTTCATGTAATAAAAGTAGAAACTGCTGGAGAAACTCAGCAGATCTGGCATCATTTGTTGAAGGGGAGACAGGATTAATTTTCAAGACTTAGAGTGGTTTGAAACATTCACAGTCATATACAAACACATATGCACATGCACATGCACACACATAGATAGTCACACACAGATGCGTACATAAACACAGGTAAATGCACGCCCACACACACACATACATACATATGCCCGTAGACACAGGCACACACACACCTGTGTACATACACAGGCACACACACATATATACATACACACAGACACTATATAGACTGGCACAGATAACTGGATGTACACAGCACACACACACATACACATGCATATGTACACAGACAGACGTACACATGCACACGGACAGATACATGCACAGGTGCACACACACAGATGCATATGTACTGAAGCACAGCAATAGTATCTTTGTGAAGCTCACAACAAGATTGGAATAGAATCTGGACAGCCAGACACTAGAGCTATTTCTGTAAAACCTTTCTTCATCGTTGATCTGAGCTTCCCCTCCATTTTCTGCTTTTCTTTACATCTCCATGTTCTTCTTCAGCTTGTTCATCGAGGGTAATATGTTGTCCTCCTTATGCCTTTTCTTATACAGAAACAGGCACATTTGCAAGCTCTGTAGTCAGTAATGGCTGACTAGGCATTACTTCCACTTGCCTTACTTGCTGTGCCTCCATACTAAGATAACCAAATCCCACTGCAGCTCAAAGCTCTGCAATTCCTCGCTATCTACACAGCATGCTACTTATTCTTCTTCCTGCCAAAATGGATAATTTTTCATTTCCCCAATTTGTACTCCATTTCTCAGATTTTTGCCCAAGCATTGAATGTTTTTATTATTTCTTCATGAGATGTGGGTGTCACTGGCTTGTCCAGCGTTTATTGTCTATTCCTCTCTGTCCTGGAGAAGGTGGTGACGAGATGCTTTTCTGAACTGCTGCAGTGCTTGAACAGCCAAAGTGATGTTAGGGAGGGGGTTCCAGGGTTTTGACAAAATGGCAATGATAAAATGATTCCAAGTCAGGATAATGATCCCTTTATAGCTTCACCCATCCATCCATCCATCCATCCATCCATCCATCCATCCATCCATCCATCCATCCATCCATCCATCCATCCATCCATCCATCCATTTATGGAATGTGGGCATTGCTGACAAAGGCAGAAGTTGTTTGCCTCTGATTACAAGGCATGCTAGTTCATTTTGGAGGACAATTTGGAGTCAACCACATCATTGCCAGGCTGGAATACATTGTAGGTCAGACCATGTATATATGATCTATAAACAGAAAGTACAGGAGAAGCTTAGAGATCTGGCAGTGTCTGTAGAAAGAGAAGCAGTTAACAATTTGAGGCTAGAATCCTTTGACTTCCAAAGGGATTTCCAAAGGGAGATCATACTGGACTCAAACTGGACACTGTTAACTCAAATTGTTCATGCTACCAATGTTGGGTTTCTCCAGCACTTTCTGTTTTCATTTCAGATTTCCAGCAACTGCAGCATTTTGGTCTCATGTAAAAATGACAGATAGTCTTCCCTGAAGGGTATTAGAGAACTGGATGGGTTTTTAACAACAATTGGTGAAATTTGCCGTGATCACTATTATTGAGACAAGCTTTCAATTCCAGATTTTTATTCATTGTATTTAAATCTCACTCATTGATGTGTTAGAATGTGAACGCATGTCTCTCAAACACTATCCTGGGCTTGTAGATTACCAGTGCAGTGATATGACCACCTAGCCATCAAAGTTATCTCAGCCAAGCCCTAGAGTCGGACTTAAACATGGAGCTTCTGTCTCAGAGATAGGGGCACTACTCACTGCACCACATGACCTCCTCCTGAATTCCTTTACCCTCACCTAAAAGAATCTTGCAATCTAAGCTCAGATTGTCTTCAATAATTTTATATTTCCAGATTTTATGCAGACAGAGTTTCAGGTTACGAACCTCTACACAAATAAAATACTTCCTGATTTCAGTCTTAAAATTGTTTGCCTCTAATTTTAAAATAATGTCTCCTTGTTCTGAATTCAACCATTTGAGCAGATAGCTTTTCTGCATCCACCATATCCAATCCCCTGATTATGTTAAACACCTTGGATCGATCAACCTTCAGTCTCTGCTAATCTGAAGTTGAAATATGGTTGGATCAAATCAATAATGTAAACGTGTATCTCCCTTAGCCTGTGACTCGTACATAATCAGCCAACCTCACAGGCAAAGAGGAAGTGATGTTTGAAGCCAGTTGGTGGAGTTAAAGGAATGGTCTTTGGATCCTTGAAGGAGAGAAACACTGAAAGATAGTTCCATTTGTGTTGCATCTTTCCACAGCTGTGGAATTGATGCACAGGAATACAACTAATGAAGCATTCCCTTGATTTGAAATCTCCCATCTGCTACCCATCTTCCTCCATTACCCATCAGCCATTGCAGGCCAGGGCCTAGCAACAGCAATCAGCATTGTTTATCACTTCCAGCCTTAGCAATCCGGGACAGAGAGTGGGTGTTATTGGTAACTGTTAAACAGTCACCATCACAGCTGGGACTCTGACAGCACAAACCATTATGCACGCATTCTTTCTGAAATAATCACTGCAGTATTTTAGAAGTTAGACATTTAAACAGGCATTAAAAGCGCACAGTTCCATTAGAACAATCCTTAGGGAAACAATTCTGTATTCAAATCAACTGTAAGTCTGGAAGGTAAACCTTTAATTCAGAAATATTTGTAGAATTATGTAAATTTTCTTCATGTTCCTTAAAAAATTCAGCAACTGTAGTTAAGCCGAACATGCCTAGGTAAAGGTAATGTTGCAGTAAAACTTGTGAATGATATGCAATTGTCTGACTCATCTAGTTTACCATAGAATGGAAATCTAGTATTTTCAATATGTTTGGTTCCAAAATTCCTGGTCTTTAATGGTCTTTCCTTCAGGTTGGGCCTTTGAGACACACAGATCTAGATGCACCCTGAGATGCAGAATTTGTAGTCACGGAGTCATAGAGTCATACAGCACAGAAACAGATTCTTTGGTCCAACCAGACTATGCTGAACATAAGCACAAACTAAACTAGTCCTACCTGCTGCTCCTGGCCTTTTCCCTCCAAACCTTTCCTTTTCATGTACTTATCCAAATGTCTTTTAAACATTGTAATTGTACCCAAAATCCACCATTTCCTCAGGCAGTTCATTTCACATGTGAACCACCCTCTGTGTAAAATTTTTCCCCTCATGTCCTATATCTTAAAAATGTGCCCCCTATTCTTGAAGTCTCCCATCCTAGGCAAAAAGACAATTTCCATTAACTCTAACTATACCCCTCACTATTTTATAAATTTCTATAAGGTCTCAATCTTCTATGTTCCACTCAAATAAATCCCAGCCTATCCAGCCTTTATAACTCAAACTTCTATACCCAGCAATATCCTGGTAAATCTCTTCTGAACTCTGTCCAGCTTAATAATATCCTTTTTATAACTGGGCGACCAGAACTGGACACAGTTGATTAGAGAAATAATTTTTATTATTTTTTCAATAGGAGAAATATTTTTAAGAAGATGTGATTGGAATTGAAAACAAACATTTAAATATTAGTGGTTGACAGGAAAGAGTCCCTCGTGATGTGGTTCAATAATAGTGATTGCAGAAGAGCTCAGATTCAGGCCCAAATCCAGGAATCTAGTTGAATACACATCCTGTTTCTCTGCATGTGTCGCCCCAAACTTGCAGGATACCTGAGTATTAACACCTTTTGGATATGTTTGATGACAGAACCAGAATCTCAATATTATTACAGTGAAAAAGGAGGCCATTCAGCCCATTAAATCTGCAGTAGCTCTCCAAACGAAAATCATTACCAAGTTCCAATCCCCAGGTCTTCCTCAGTACCCTAGCATTTATATCCAATATTTATATCCAAATATTCATCCAATTTCCTCTTGACTGCCTCAAATGAATCTGCCTCCACCATATTTCCAGGCAGTGCATTCCAGATCCTAATTACTCTTGGAGTGTAAAAGGCTTTTCCCAAATTACGCTTGCTTCTTGTGCACACCATTTTAAATCAATGCATGATTGTTCTTGTTCCTTTCACAAGCAAGAATGGCTCCTCTGACCAAACCTTTTTTTATGCTCAGGATTTTGAAAACTTCTATCAAATCTCCTCTTTTCCACCTTCTCTCCAAGGAGGACAGTCCCAATGTCTTCGATCTATTCTCATCATTCAAGTTATGCGCAATGCACCTTAATGTCTGATTATAATTTCTGAGTCCTTTAAAATAACATTGGTGGAATCACACCTAAATAAAGGTTAATAAATAAATATTGTTGGGGGAAAGGAAGTTTGGTCAAGAAAGTGTGGAATTACAAAGAAGCACAATGGTGATCTACTTCCTTCAAAACCCAGGGGAAATATTAGTTTCTTCCTGTCTCACATCTGCCTGTACATTGACACAACAAGTGTTCAGTTCCAGCAATTAGCCTTAAATATCTGCTGTGGTTCAGTTGTACTTCCATTGCTAAAGGATTTAAAACCAAGCCCAGAGATTGAGCACATAATCTCGGCTGATATTCAAATCATGACTGATGGAGTGCCACTATCTTTCAGGTGAAGTTTGGCTCCCTCTTGCCTCTCGGTTAAAGATTCTGGCACTAGGATTGGAGGGGATGCAAAAGAGATTTAGAAGGTTGATTCCAGAGTTGAGAGGGTTGGTTTATGAGGAAAGATTGGATAGACTGGGACTATAAACATTGGTATTTAGAAGGGGCAATTTTATAGAAACATAAAATTATGAAGGAAATGGGTAAGGTAGAAACAGGGTGGTTATTTCGACTGGTGGGTTAAACAAGGGCATAGCCTTAAAATAAGAGCAGTAGATGTAGGGTTGAGTTCAGGACGAATTTTTTTCTCCTAACGAGTTGTGATTCTCTGCCCAGTGAAGCAGTTGAAACTACCTCATAACCTCTTAAGGCAAAGATAGGTAGATTTTTGAACAGTAAAGGAATGAAGGGCTCTGGTGAGTGGGCGGGTAAGTGGAGTTGAGTCCACAAAAGGATCAGTCATCAATTTATTGAATGGTGGAGCAGGCTCGATGGGCAGATGGCCAACTCCTGCTCCGATTTCTTATGTTCATATCCAATGGCATGATTGTGGAAAAGCTCAGGGGGTAATAATGGTCTGATTGAAAATAGCATGGTTTTGTAAATGGGAAATCGCGTTTGATGAACCTGGTTTTAAATTTTTTTAAGGGTATTACCAAAAGCATGTTTGTTGACATAGTGCAGACCAAGTGGGCGACTTTGTTCTGAATAGTGTCAAGCTTCTTGATGTTGTTTCTCTGGATTGGAGTGAGCTAATGTAGCCCCACTATTTAAAAATGAAGATGGAGTGAAAACTGGTAATTATAAAGCAGTTATCCCAATATTGCTTGTGGGAAAATATTGGAGTCCATGATAAAAGATTTAATAGCAGAATACTTGGAAAATAGTGACATGATTGGATGTAGTCAGTCTGGCTTTCTGAAATGGAAATAATGCTCAATAAACTACTGGATCTTTTTGAGGATATAACCAGTTAAGTTAATAAGTGGGAGCCAGTAGATGTGGTTTACTTGGACTTTCAGAAAGCTTACAATCAGGTCCGTCATAAGAAACTAGCATATAAAATTAAAGAACAGCATTACCTCTGATTGTAAGACATAAGGAGTATGAATAGGGTGAATAGTCAAGCTCTTTTCTCCAGGATAGGGAAGTCCAAAACTAAAGGCCATAGGTTTAAGGTGAGGGGGGAATGATTTAAAAGAGACCTATGGGGCGACTTTTTCATGCAGAGAGCGGTGCATGTATGGAATGAGCTGCCAGAGGAAGTGGTGGAGGCTGGTACAATTACAGCATTTAAAAGGCATCGGGATGGGTACATGAATAGGAAGGGTTAAGAGGGATAAAAGCAAAATGCTAACAAATGGGACTAGATTAGGTTAGGATATCTGGTCGGCATGGACAAGATGGACCGAAGGGTCTGTTTCTGTGATGTACAGCTATGACTCTAAAATAGGATTGGGAGTAGTGTACTGACACAGGTAGAGAACTGATTGCATTCATGCCAACCTGGTGTTGTATAAATCCATCTCGTGTACCGGCATGAAACAAGTTGGATTGTTTCATCAACTCAACAATAACTAACGTGCATCATTGATTGGGGATGAACAGACAGCCTTTGTAGGGTAGGTGTGGAGGTGCTGGTGCTGGTGTTGATAAAGTTAAAAATGACATAACACCAGGTTATAGTCCAGCAGGTTTTTTTGACAGTAAAAGCTTTCTGATGCTGAGCTACCTGGCGAAGGTGCAATGCTCCAAAAGCTTGCATTTTCAAATAAAACTATTGGACAATAACCTGGTGTGGTGTCACCTTTAACTTTGTAAGAATACTATTTTATACCATTCAAGATGAATTTCTACTCTACCAATTTTAGCTGTATTAGTGTTAAATGTGTCTAAAAATATTAATGAGAAACCCTTAACTATTGGACACAGATTAATTTATTTTACCTTTCAATTTTTTTGTTTTGAAGATAATGGCCTGGAAATTAATGTTGACAAGAATAGCTGTTGTTCACTAAGTGCAAAATTATCAAATTAACCTTTAACCAAACACAGTAATGGGAAAAAAACAGGTACCTGTGGTGCACATTAGACCCCTGCCACTAATAAAAGCTAATTCTGAAGGAAACAAGTGTCATCAGACAAGGTTCGACTCATTGTTCATCACCTTGTTTTCACCTCTACTAACAGAGGCTTTCCTCCCTCCACAGGCTCTCAAAGCCCAAGCTCTGCAAATTGATAATAACCTCTCTCATCCTGAATTTTATTTTCCTGTAAGGGATTGGTTTGTTGAAAATAAGCAAACTTTTTCAAAAAATGCTGTTTTTTTAAACGGGTGTTGTGATGGGTTTCAGGGGTCGGGGATGGAGTCGTTGATCTTGTTTATTAGATTAGATTACTTACAGTGTGGAAACAGGTCCTTCGGCCCAACAAGTTCACACCGCCCCGCCGAAGCGCAACCCACCCATACCCCTACATTTACCCCTTACCTAACACTACGGGCAAAATATTAATGAGAAACCCTTAAATATTGGACACAGATTAATTTATTTTACCTTTCAATTTTTTTGTTTTGAAGATAATGGCAATATAGTATGGCCAATTCACCTGACCTGCACATCTTTGGACTGTAGGAGGAAACCGGAGCACCCGGAGGAAACCCACGCAGACACGGGGAGAATGTGCAAACTCCACACAGTCAGTCGCCTGAGGCGGGAAATGAACCCGGGTCTCTGGCGCTGTGAGGCAGCAGTGCTAACCACTGTGCCACCGTGCCGCCCACTATGCTGTTCCAGATACTATGGTGCCAGCTGATGCTGATATCGGACAGGTCAGATCCCAGAATGAAACTCCGCTTAATTGATTGCATGTTTCAAGTTTTGCAGTTACTTTCCCTGAACATATTCACACAAGGTTCAATGTTCTTTTAACACATGAACACCAG
The DNA here is from genome assembly GCF_047496795.1 of Chiloscyllium punctatum. Classification (NCBI taxonomy): domain Eukaryota; kingdom Metazoa; phylum Chordata; class Chondrichthyes; order Orectolobiformes; family Hemiscylliidae; genus Chiloscyllium; species Chiloscyllium punctatum. Next base: position 56,866,592 of record NC_092761.1, on the reverse strand, counting down.
TTTATAACACAAAAGAAAGCAAACAAATGCACCTCGCTCTCTCTATGACCACTTGAAACATTTTAAGCATAAACATCTGCTTGTCAGCTTGCTACCGGGCACAGGAGGGTAAAGGGTAGTTTTATGATACCACCTTGGCCAGTGTCGGTATCTGTCAAATATACAAGTATTTTGCACATTGGCACATCTGAACTAAGCTATAAAGATAAATAGAAGAGGAAAAAAGTCTTGTCCTTAACACCTTTCATGAACCCAGAAAGTCTCAAATAGTTTGATGGTGCCCTTGAACTGTGTTCACTGCTGTAAAGTAGAAAGCTTTGCAACCAATTTCTCAGCAACAAGTGACCACCATCAAGTAATAGATAAGGTGTAAACTGTCTGTTTGGTGCAGGTATAATTAATGACATGGACACTGCGGAGATCTCACCTGGCCCTCTTAGAAATTGTACCTTTTCACTAGCAGCTGACAAGACAGATGAGACCTTAATTTAATGATTCATGTGAAGGACATCACCTCTGGCAGTACTGCACTCGATTATTTATCAAAATTCGGTACTGAAGACTCAAAAATTTAAGGAGCAAGATTTAAAATGAATCTCTGTCTCAGACTCCTCCAAAAATGCGATTGATTATTCTGATTATGCTGGACCTCACACTCAATAGAAAGTTAATGAAGGTACAAGCTGCAAGTGGGTGTTGTAGTTTGGACTTATGCAGCATTTCCTGTACAACAGCTTCCAGCAACACCAGCAGGATTCCGAGTAATTAGAAAGTGCATCTTACACCTTTGTATCAATTATCAGATTTATAGCTGTGCACTGATAAAACACATCTTTCAGACGAGCTAAGACAGTATTGGAGAATGTTCAAGTAAAGGTGGAAACTCTGTAAATGGGCAAATGACCAGCTTCTTTACTTGCAGGTCAACAGATAGGCAAGATGAAAAAGAAAGTCTTGAGTTTCCATATTACCTTTTTCAACCTAAGTTGATCCCCAAACACAGTCAATTAACAAACTTTGAAGTGAAGTCACTCTTCCAATGACCAGTATAGCTCGGTTCCACAATCAGAATTACAATAATGCCATGATCGTCTGTTTGAATGAAGTTGCTAAATATTGGCCAGGACACCGGGAGGAACTCCTCTGCTTTCCAAAATAATGACAAAGGATTTTTAAAAATCCAATCAAGAGGACAATTGGGAGAACTGTTCTTCCCAAAGATGGTCAGACTGGACTCGAAACATTCACTCTGTTTCTCTCTCCTCTGATGGCGGCAGACCTGCAGAATTTCTTCGGCACTTTGCTGGGTAATAGGAATGTCGGTTTCATGCCCCATCAATACACCTGACGCTGCAGCAGTCCCCCAGCACAACACTGGAATGTCAGTCAAGATTTTGCACTTGGGACCCTGGAACTTGAATCCATGAGCTTTAGCTTCAGAGGTGAGAGCGATGCTGTGGTTGACATGAGAGTGAAGCCAGATAAATTGGCTGCTTCCAACTCACCATTGTCCACACAGGTCCTTCAAGATGATAGGATAGAGATGGGGGAGATATTAAGAAGACTGAGACCAACCTAGAGGATCTTACACAAGCTCGAGCTATTACACAGCAGCACTGGAGTAAATTAGAGATGATGCATTGAATTGATGGAAGAACTGACATTGTGCAGCTTGGGTTTCTTCCTCAGTCATGAAGCGGGGAGGGCTGTTTGAGTTAGATACACACTAATACCTAGCCACATGGGGCTTGAGAACCTCAATCATAGAATTATAGGATTCCTACATGTGGAAGCTGGCCACTCGGCCCATCAAGTCTACACGAACCCTTTGAAGGACATCCCACTCAAGCTCACGTACCCTATAACCCTGCAAATCTATGGCTAATCCACTTAATCTACTCATCCTTGGGTACTATGGGCAATTTACCATGGCCAATCCACTTTACCTGCACACCTTTGGACTATCGGAGGAACCGCACAGAGATTCATGGAGAATGTGCAAATTCCACAGAGGCAGTCACCCAGCATTGGAATCAAATCCAATTCCCTGGCACTGTGAGATAGCAGAGCTAACCCCTTGGCCACCATACTGCCCCAAAAGTGAAGTACAGGCACCACAGTCATCAAGGAATCTTCGAAATGCAGTCCTTCGCACCCAACATCTGTCTTCTCATCTGAAATCTACAGACCACACCCAACTGGTAATACACTGACAGGATCTTCTCCTCTCTCCAAGCTGAATTGGCTGCTCTTAGAGAACAGGAAAAGGGCAGGAGAGTCACATCAGTGAGGGTGCTCCTCATTCCTGCACTAAAGCCAGTGAGAAATAAACTCCTTCGAGACACTGAGCAAATATCCAGGGAGTAGATAGATGAGAAAGTTAAGAAAAGGCTTGCTGCATTGAGTTCAGAATCAAAGCTGGTTTCAAACCAAACACATTTTGTAAAATGTTACTGCAAAATTAACATATCCAGAAAACAAAGGCGGAAAGTTAATTGTTCAATGTACGCTGATTGGTTTTCTACTGATTTATTTTTAAAAATTGAAAGGCTGTTTTTCATGCTAAATAAAGCATGTACTGAATCCTGGGATGAGGTGGCTGTTACAATAGATGATAGCAATTGTTATATCAAGGTTTTCACTGTATTTGCTGTTGACCCAGACATCACGGAATTTAGAGAATAGCCACTCATCAGGTGTTAGTCTCTCTGAGCACCCCATCAGTAACTAGGTTTAATGGTACTACATAAATTACAACAAGCCATCAACAAGTCAACTTGGAATGAAGCCAAGCTTTTCATATCCATGGAGTTCAACCTGTGACCACTGCACGTCATCCCAAATATTGAGATAGCTACTTAGGTCAGCCCTTGCATGTCTGACCCAGTGCAGCGCTCTGCTTTCCATCCAAGCTAATGATTTTAGATTTTCCATTGTTGTCTTCACTTGTTGCCCATCTCTGAATGTCCATATGGAGGTGCTGGTGAGTTGCTTTCTGAAACGTCTGAAGCCCATGAGGTGTGGCTTCGCCTGTACTTCTAGACGGAGTAGTTAGTGGGCTTGGAAGGTGGTATTCAAGGCTGAAGGGAGTCAGAATAACAGGTGGGGCAATGCTTTTCATCCACTCAGAAACAATGTGTTGATTTTGCAGGAGTTTTTGGAGCTAAATCTTAGTGCAGCTGGGTTCAATAAGGACAACAGCATGAGTTTGATGATCCACTCATTTGTGTTGGTCAGCTGCTGTGAAGTTAATGATTTAACTGATTTTTTTTTGGATAAAATAAGAGCGGAAAATGTTGAAAATGTCCAGCAAGTCTGGCAGCACTTGGGAAGAAAGAAATTAGTGAACATTTCACATCTACAAGTTTTTATCAGGTCCCAGATCTGAAATATACAGAAGCATTTTATCGACCCACTGCCCCCCAGTAGAAAACTGGCAAGGAAAAAGGGAGGAAGGGCAGGCTGTGGCAAATTTATATACCATGGCGGTAGCATTGTGCCTCTTTCTGCCGAACAGAATTGGTGTTTCACCAAAGGTGGGAGGTTCTAGTTCACCTGACATTGCTAAAATGCAGTTTTTGGGCAGAGAGAGAGAGTTTCTCTGTGCCCAGTAGAGATGACCATGCACTAGGGCACCACCACTTGCAAGTACCATGATACCTCTCCACTGCCCCTGAACGTGACCTACAGGGAGGATGATAGAGATAAATCAGGAAACTACTTGTCCATGAGTCCAATATCTATGTCAGAAAACAACTAGAAAAAAATTCTGAGGGACGGAATTAATTCCCCGCTTGGTGAGGCAGAGATTACTCAAGTAAAGTCAGCATGGCTTTGTTAGAGGAAGTTCACATCAGGCAGATCTCAGGTTTTTGAGGAAGAGACTAGATATGTGGATAAGGGTAGTGCAGTGGATGCAGACTATGTGGACTTCACTTATGCTTTTTACAAGGTCTCACATGGGAGAATATGTTAAGAATGTAAAAGCCCCAGACTCCAGGGTAATTTGGCAAATTGGATCTAAAATTGGCTTAATGGCAGGAAGCAGAGGTTCTTTGCTGTTTGTTGTGTACATTAATGGTATAGACATGGATATAGGATCTATGATCAGTGGGTTCACAGATGACATGAAAATTGGTGGTGCGGCTAACAGGGAGGAGGATGAGAACAATAAAGATGGCCTGAACGGTAACAAATGGAATTTAATCCTGAAAAGTGTGAGGTGATGTATTTTGGAAAGACTAACAAGGCAGGGGAGCACATGTTCAACAGTAGGACCTTAGAAAGTTACAGAGGATCACAGGAATCTTGGTGTACCTGTCCAGAGGTCTTTGAAAACAGCTGGACAGGAGATAAGGTAGTTAAGAATGCATTGGGGATACTTGCCTTTATTCATCAAGACGTTGAATACAAGAGCAAGAAAGCTATGCTGGAGCTGCACGTAATGCGAGTGAGGCCGCAACTGGAGTTCTGTGTGCATTTCCACACTATCAGAAGAATATGATTGCACTAAAGAAGGTGCAGAGGAGGTTCATGGGGATGTAACCTGGGTTAGAGCAATTTAGTTATGAGAGAAACTCTTTATAGGCTGAGGAAGACCTGATTGGAGTGTTCAAAGTTTTGAGGATCACAGACAGAGGCAGATGGGGAGAAACATTTTCCCTCAGTTAAGGGGTCAATCACCAGAAGGCACAGTTATAATGTAAGGAACAGAAGGTTTAGAGGAGATTTGAGTAGGGAAAATTTCACCCAGAAAGTAGTGAGTATTTGGGACTCACTGCTTTAAATTAATTGTTGGAGCGGGAATTTTCAAACCGTATTTAGATGAGTTCTTGGAACACCATATCATGCAAGACGATGGGCTGGAAAATGAATTTAGAATAGATAGATGGTTAATGACTAACATGGGTGCAATGGGCTAAAGGGTCTCTCTCTGTGCTGTAACTAATGCTTATGGCTGCATGACCCCAGAGAGGTTGGCAATGCTGGCCCCAGGGAAATCCTTAGACTGACTTCAATGCCTGGTGCTGAGGAATGAAGATGTATCCGTTTTCCAGTGATGGGCAGTTGCCCTGCCCCTAGAGCTATGGGGTGGGGGGGGGGCATCTCCTTCCTGTAGGGGCAAAATCTCACCTTGAGCCAATGAAGGGCTGAAATGTTGGGCTTCCTGGCCAAGCAGAGGCATGTTGAGCCATCACCCTTCAACCGAGGGAGGGGCATTTCTTACCTTTTATAAAATTCCAGCTAATAGTTCGACTTCTTCACTTTCACTTCAGCTATCAGAGCCAAGAAGGAGTTCTAGCATTTCTGGTTTCATTCCAGATTTCCAGCATCTGCAGTGTTTTGTCTTTATAATCCTTGTGGAATGGGAGGAGCTCCAGATGACTGACCCAGATGACTGCTCCCTCCGCTTCACAAGACAAGCTGCCCTTTAGTAATCACCACAAAACATTGAGACTGGGGACAGCTCATCCAGAGGTAGAAGAGGTTTGCTGCAGTGAAAAGCTTTAATGCTGTCGATTTGTGCCTTATCGTCTGCACCCAGAAGGTCTCTGTCACCCCTAGGCACTTTGTAGAGCACACACATCTAAGAAAATATGATCATGATGTCAGTAACACCTTTGACATTTGTCTGCTGTACAGGAGACATTAGGTGAACAGTAAAGATGACCATCAGTGTACGGTAAGTTTCCCTAGAGTGTAAAGTGTCACAGAAAAAACTCCAGGAGTCTTCATATTAACCCTTCAGAGAGTCCATATTCAATTCAGGTTTAACTGGATTCCATAAACATTACTGCATGAATCAGATATAACTCTGTTGATTGTATTCACTTCTGAGTCTCAAAACTTCAGGTTCACGATCCACTCTGTTTCAGCCCATAATTCAGGCCGAGTCTCTAATGCAGTACTGAGGGAATGGTGCACTGCCAACGCCACAGTGCTGTAGATAACAGATTAAATTATCTCCTAATGTACCTGTTTGTAGTGGTGAGGGATGGAGTCTCATGGTGCTATTTTGTAGAAAACACAGGGGAGTTATCCCTGGTGTGCTAGCAAATATTTATTCTTAATCAACTTCACAAAACACGGCTTGTCAGAACATAATTATGCTGCTCTTTGTGGGAATTTGTTGAGTCTAAATTGTCTGTTGTGTTTTCTACATTATGATAGTGAGTTGACGACAAGAAATATTTCATTTGCTATAAAGCGCTTTGAGACATCTGGTAGCCATGCCAAGCATTATATAAATGCAAGTCTTTTCTTAAATATATATGATGCTGTTAACCAGAGCTCTCATTCTTAAATTAAAACAAAATGCTGGAAAACTCAACAGGTCAGGCAGCATTCTGGAGAGAAATAGAATTAATGTTTCAGGTTATTGATTTTCTTTCATTGTGTTGGCATATCCATTTACAGTCATAGAGTCATAGAGATGTTCAGCAGGGAAACAGGCCCTTCAGTCCAACCCATCCATGCCGACCAGATATCCCAAAACAATCTAATCCCACCTGCCAGCACCCGGCCCATAACCCTCTAAAAATGGGTATTCATATTCCCATCCAGATGCCTTTTAAATTTTGCAATTGTGTTAGCCTCCACCACTTCCCCTGCAGCTCATTCCATACACATACCACACTCTGTGTGAAAACGTTGCCCCTCAGGTCTCTTTTATATCTTTCCCCTCTCACGCTAAACTATGCCTTCTTGTTATGGACTCGCTGACCGCAGGGAAAAGACCTTGTCTATTTACCCTATCCATGTCCCTCATGATTTTATAAACCTCTATAAAATCGTCGCTCAGCCTCCAACGCTCCAGGGAAAACAGCCCCAGCCTATTCAATTTCTCCCTATAGCTCAAATCCTCCAACATTGTCAACATCCTTGTCAATCTTTTCTGTAACCTTCCATTAGGAAGGGGACCAGAATTGCACGCAATATTTCAAAAGTGGCCAAACCAATGTCCTGTACAACCACAACATGACCTCCCAACTCCCAACTTCTCTTTTCATTTCCATTTTCAGAAACAATATGAACACTAATGCAAGAGGAACAATGTTAAAGTTTGGCAATGATTCCAAATTCAGAAGCACAACAAGTATCAAGGAGAAAAGCAGGGAGAAGGGCAGTTTTATACAGTGGTTACCTACTGTATGTAATGTCCAATTGACAGCAATGAACTACATTTTTCAATGGAATGCTCACTTGTCACAGCAGCGAGTGGGGAAGTGACTATCGTTTGAATATGATGTGGAGGAGCCAGTGTTAGACCAGATGTTGTGTGATTTTTAACTTTGTCCATCATTTGAATAGGAAGTGAATTAGGACAAACAGAACAAGGGAAATGGAACGGGTCTGGCATGAGAACAGATTGTTCAAGTTAGTGAGGGAGCAGTAGCACTGTGCATTGTAAGTCTCCCTTCTGTCCTCTCATTCCTTTTATTCGATGTGATGAGGAAGTGTAAGGAATCAATGCTTACTTTGTCTCCCACAATATTAGCATTTGCAATTAATGCAAATCATACAGTGTGAATCTCCTTTGTCCTTTCACTGAAATAAGATGGTGTGGTACATGACTTAAAGAGAACTCCTAAACAATAATTAGGTGAGATTTTTTTGAGTCAAGATGAGAGTACAATATGTTAATAACCCTATCAAAAGCAAGTGAAAATAAGGAACAGCGTGAACTTGTCATTTCAAATTCTAAGGCATCTGTAGAAATCTATTTCAAAGTCATTTCTACAGTAAGCTCACTGCAGTAGCCTTGAGATATTGAATCTTATGATCAAAGGCCTAACATTAAGCATCAAAACTCATCTGTCAACCCATAAATCAGTAATTAAAGCACAAACTGGCAAATGTTAATGATAACCTGAAGCACAATAGAACTGAAGACAAGTCCAAACAAATCAAGTGATAATTGACATGTTGATGTGCACAAGAGATTAATTATTTGACAGTCCTTGATTGTATCATGCTTAAAGTATATGATTATACTTTGACAGAACAATTGCTTATCATGAAAATTTGGGGCTTGGTTTCAATTTCCAACCGATACCTGTCATTGTATTGTCACCATGCCCTATAATCTTCCAAATCTTTTTTGTGGAAAAGAGCAAGACACTGAGCTGAGATCAAACATACAGGTGATTATTGATATTCTCACAGTTTGACCGGTGAGAAATAAAAAATGTATTAGACCTATAGCTGGAGGGCTCAAGATTCCCAGGGACTTTCATCAAAGCTTGTTCAACCTCTTTGGGAAAATTTCTCCTGCGTTTGGCAGGCGACTACAGGGAATACTGCACAACAACAGGAGGTGCTTTCTCAAAGTAGCTGAGATAAGGATAATACACATCAGACAGATACTGCCATGAAAACACGAGGAACACAATGTTTTCAAAGACAGAGGGCTCTTCACATCAACATGGGTTCCAATAATGAGATGAAGTCCCATTTATGCAGATTAGTATGGCTTACAATACCCTCGGGGTAAGCTACAGTGAATAACTGTGAGTCCATCTGAGGATGTTGAACAGCTATCAGCTTTATTAAGACTCGACTGAGTGTGGGGAGAGTTCGATACACTGTTCAATTATGAGCTTAAACAGTTGCTATTCCCTTTAAAGTCTGTCCATTCTCTGAGTATATGCCTACCCATTCCCTGAATGTCTGTCTATCCATTTCCTGAACGACTGTCTGTTAATTCCCTGAGTGTATAGCTGTCCTCTCTGGAAACCTGTATGTTTTGCTCTCATTACCTCCTCATCCTGGAAGAAGATACTGAATAATTATTCCCTTATCTTTCACCAAATTGTACAGAAATGAGAATGAAGAATATTTGAGGAGAAAAAAAACGTGATGATCAATAGGAGGGGGCTTTAGCAAGTACCTTCACACAGATTTAGGAATTAAGTCTGTAAGTTAGTTCGCTGAGCTGGAAGGTTTGTTTTCAGACGTTTCGTCAACATGACGAGGTAACATCATCAGTGCGAGTCTCCAGTGAAGCACTAAAAATTAAGAATTCATAAGGAATATTCTTGAAAAGGAAGTTATTTTATACTTTCAAGAAAGTCGGTAGCTCTACTGCTGATGAATTTTCAAAGAGAACACAGTATCATAGGCCTGATTACTTCTTATTGCACTGTCCAGCACCACTCATTACCATTGATAATGTGGGGCTGGAAAGGCACAGCAGACCACCATCCCACCTACCTTTCTCCTAGCCCCACGCCTCTCTCTGTAGTTCTTTCTCAGCCCCCTTCCCTCTCCCCAGTCCTGATGAAGGGTCCTGACCTGAAACGTTGACTTTCCCACTCCTTGGACACTGTATGACCTGATGTGCCTTTCCAGTCCTGCTATTTATTGATGCTGACTTCCAGTGTCTGCAGTCCTCACTATCTCCACTCACTTTGGTGTTTTTTTCCCTACAGGATGAACAGCAGCAATCAGCCAAGTCTTCTGTGACAGCACCTCCCACCCCTGCAACCTCTACCACCAAGGACAAGATACATGGCAGCTCCAAATTCCTCTCAACGTCACGGGCCTTCCTGACATGGACGTATATCATGGTTCCTTCAATGTCACTCAGTCAAAATCCTGGAACTCCTGAGATCCCAGAACTCAATGGAAGTTGGGGAGGAGATAGGAAATGTACTGAGGTCTTTGGAAATGTGCCAAGGAATGAGAGAAATGTAAGACCTTTCTTAAGAAAAGGCAAAAAATAGATAAATTGAGAAAGAAAAATTAGAAACAAATTAGTCATATTCTTGCAATGAGTAAAATGTTCCATCCACGACACTCTGAATTTAATTAGCAGCCGAAGTTAGAGTAGTCTGAAAGGTTTATAAAAGGCACGTTGTGGCTGAATGTATTGAGAATGCCTGCCCTCCAACTGAAACCTTATTGCAACAGTAGAGCTGACATTGGCTCAAAAAAGGATGACAGTACCCAAACCTCTCCCATCTTGCACGGTGCTGCAGCAGGCCAACGCTCCAGTTAATTACAATCAGAGAAGGTTTAGCTTCCCATGCTTCAGGCCAGAGAAGAGGTTGACTACCAGTTTTCCTATTGGTTACAGCTAAATTTTTAATCCCCCCTAAAGAAAAGTTTCAGTTAAAGTATCTCATCCTTTCTCTCAAAACTGTCTCAAAGGTCCTCAATTATTACACATTATTTAGACCCACAGTCGTAGTTGTGTAGCCAAAAACTGTAGTTCAACAATGCCCCCCCACAAAGGTCAGGGGGGTGGACGAAGGTAAATTTATTTTCTGTGAGACAGTATAAGCAAGCAGCACTAGATATGACATTGGCAGAAGTCTTTTGTTCATTGGTGCCAATTTGTATTGCTTCTCTGAGTCATCAGAATTGGCTACACAAACACAAATTGCTGGAAAAGCTCAGCAGGTCTGGCAGCATCTGTGGAGAGAATTCAGAGTTAAGGTTAGAACTCTAATTTCTCTGCACAGCTGCTGCCAGACCCGCTGAACTTTTCCAGCAATTTCTGTTTTTGTTTCTGATTTACAGTATTCACAGTTCTTTCGGTTTTCATTCACCAGAATTGACTGTCAGGCTTTAGTTAGCATCTGATCATGGAATGGCAGTTCGAAGAATGCAGTAATTCTTTTGCTGCAGTCCTAGCTAAATAACAACCACAAGCTTTGAAGCAAGAGCTGGTTAATTATTTAACTAAATGATTATGGAGCCATTCCTCCTACGTTGATGTTTGCTCAGTTTTTGTCAGCATGGGTTTCCCAAACGTCCTTCTCAACTTATTTTCAGTCATGATCCCCTCACAGATCCCAGATGATTCATTCCCTAATGAAGTCATTAATTACTGAGTTGGTCAGACTCTTGGGGTGCAGTGGTAGTGTCCTGCCTCTGAGCCAGGAGTGCCAGTTACATGATATGTGTTATAACATACCCAATGGGGTTGATTTAGAGAAAAATATCAGAGTTGGTTGTATAAAGGCATCCACACTGTCTGTCACCACGTATGCAGAAGTGTAAACAAAAACAGAAAGCTCTGTGGCTCTATTTGTATGGAGTCTAGGCTGGTCTTCACTGCAAAGTGTGTCACAAGGCACTTTTGCACTATCTATTGTCCCTGCTCTTCAAGAAGCATAAAGTGCAGGCTTTTGAAGTTCAGGCTTCAGACAAATAGGCAATTGTCTTGAAAAGCATTTAATTAAGTGCCCAAGTAATAATCCTGGATAGATTTCCAAGCTCCTTGGTTGTAAAGAATAATTAAAGGATTCAATTTGTCTGGAAATCAAGATTTATTTCTGTACTTAAGCACCTTACTGGTACAATGATTCCTTTATAATCACTGATTCACCCTTAACTCTGTGACAACTGGCCACATCCTGTTGTAAAAATCAACTCTCCTTGCTTCTGCAGAGAAATGTTGCTGGATTATCTAAAACCAGGAGATCAAGTGTAATCAGAGGGCACCAAATCACTGACTGCAAAGCACTCAAGAATAATGGAGAGTTGAGTACTTCCAAAAATAATTCATTTCAACTCAGAATCCTGTTGCAGTTTGTGCTGAGACCTGCCACAGCTTTCCACAGCATACTCTCACATCCACTGGCACTCATTTACAACCACTCTGTGACATCTATTATCCAACTATGCTTGGGTCAATTCCCCATTCTGCTCCCCTCCACTTTGTCTTCAAAAAGAGATCTTTATAGCTTTTCAGCTCTGATTAAATGGCCAAAATAGATTTTGGCATGACATTTTGGCATGGTGCTTCAGTGGTTAGCATTGTTGCCTCAGTGTCAGAGACTCAGGTTTGATTCTACCCTCAGGCAACTGTCTGTACAGAGTTTGACCATTCTTCCTGTGTCTGCGTGGGTTTCCTCTGGCTGCTCCAGTTTCCTCCCACAGTCCAAAGATGTGCAGGTTAGGTGGATCAGCATGTTAAATTGCCCATAGTGTCTCGGGATGTACAGACTAGGTGAGAAAGCCATGGGAAATTCAGGGTTACAGGGATAGGGTAAGAGAGTTGAATGCTCTTCAGGGGGTGAGATGGTATTGTGTGGTCTCAAAAGGCCAAATGGCCTGTTTCCACATTGCAGGGATTACCTTTTAAAAGTTCTTCTTGTTCTTGCAATTTCAATCACCTCTGTTTTTGTCTTAGAGTCTGTGTATGGAAGCTTTAGCATATATTATAGGACCTACATCGCAAAGGTCTCTGTTTTTAATCCATAGATTTTCAAGTTTTGTCCAGTTTTTTTAAGTTAGACAGAAAAGTGGATGGAATGTAGCATCCTGTTATTCTTGTACAAGTTTGCATTTTCTTGTTAATACATCCTTCATTCTGGCTACCTCGACTCTTCCATCTACAGCATCACACCTGCTGTCTTCGGTCACCATTTATCCAAACAGACAAACTTAGCAACCTGTTCCAAAGTGATCTCATCCTCAATCTAGTTCTTTTTTGTCTTAATGAGGTTCATGATCAATCCAAATCAAAAAAAAGATGTCAAACATAGGCTGGCCTTCTCTTTCATTATATGAAGAAGACATCCTGGATCTTTTGGCCAAAGATTAGCAAATTCACCTGATGGCCTGGCCATAATTTTATCTCTCAATCGACATCAAACCAAGTGATCTGGTTATTTACATTATTCCTGGGAACTTGCTTTGCATAGTTAACTGATGTGTTTCCAAAATTGCAATGTTGATGTTTGCAAAGGAGTTAGTCATAGAGTCACAGAGATGTACAGCAAGGAAACAGACCCCTTGGTCCAAAGTGTCCATATGGACCAGATATCTTAACATAATCTAGTCCCATTTGCCAGCACTTTGTCTATATCCCCCGAAACCATTTCTATTCATATACCAATTCAGATGCCTTTTAAATGTTGTAATTGTACCAGCTTCCACCACTTCCTCTATCAACTCATTCCATGCACGCACCACCTTCCACATGAAAAAGTTGCCCCTTAGGTCCCTTTTAAATTTTTCCTCTTTCACCCTAGACCTGTGCCCTCTAGTTCTGGACTTGCCCACCCTGGAGAAAAGACCTTGTTTATTCACCCGATCCATGCCCCTCACGATTCTATAAACTCTATCAGGTTGCCCCTCAGCCTCTGACGCTCCAGGGAAAATAGCCCCAATCTATTCAGCCTCGCTCTACAGCTCAAACCCTCTAACTCTGGCAACATCCTTGTAAATCTTCTCTGAACCTTTCAAGTTTCACAACATCCTTCATTTAGCAGGGAGACCAGAATTGCACACAATACTTCAATAATGGCCTAATCAATGTTCTGTACAGCCAAAGCATGACCTCCCAACACCTATACTCAATTCACTGACCAATGAAGGCAAGAGTACCAAACATCTTATTCACTGTCCTATCTACCTGCAAGTTAATTTACTGGAACACAATTAAGGCCATTCAAAGTTTATGAGAGGCATGATATAAATGAAAGTTCATCCTGAGAAGGACACAGATGTCTTGCTGAGATCAGCAAAGAATTTACAAGACACACCTACACATGTCAGCATGAACAAGATGGGCCAAATAGCCTCCTTCAATACAGTATCATTTAAGATGTACAGCATGGAAACAGACCCTTCAGTCTATGTTAACCAGATATCCTAAACTAATCTAGTCCCATTTGCTAGCACTTAGCCCATATTCCTCTAAACTTGTTCTATTCATATACCCATCCCGATGCTTTTTAAATGCTGTGATTGTACCAGCCTCCACTACTTCCGCTGGCAGCTCATTCCATCCACGCACCACCCTCTGTGTGAAAAGGTTGCCCCTTGGGTCCAATTTATATCTTTCCCCTCTCACCCTAAACCTATGCCCTCTAGTCCTGGACTCCTCCACCCCAGGGAAAAGACTTTGTCTATTTATCCTACCCATGCCTCTCATGATTTTATAAACCTCTGTACGGTCACCCCTCAGCCTCCAACGCTCCAGGGAGCGGCCTTCAACCTCTCCCTATAGCTCAATCCTCCAAACCTGGCAACATCCTTGTAAATCTTTTCTGAATCCTTTCAAGCTTCACAACATCCTTCTGATAGGAAGGAGACCAAAATTGCACGCAATATTCCAAAAGTGGCAAAAACAATGTCATGTGCAGCCGCAAAATGACCTCCCAACTCCTATACTCAATACTCTGACTGATAAAGAAAAGCATACCAAATGCCTTCTTCACTATCCTATCTACCTGCAACCCCACTTTTAAGGAGCTATGAACCTGCACTCCAAGGTCTCTTTCTTCAGCAACACTCCCCAGGACCTTACCATTAAATGTATAAGTCTTGCCCTGATTTGTTTTTCCAAAATGCAGCACTTCACGTGTCTCTAAATTAAACTCTATCTACCACTTCTTAGCCCATTGGCCCATCTGATCAAGATCCCGTTGTACTCTGAGGTAACCTTCTTTGCTGTCCACTACTGCTCCAATTTTGGTGTCATCTGCAAACTTACAACTATATCTCCTATGTTCACATTCAAATCATTTATATAAATGATGAAAAGTAGTGCACCCAGCACCGATCCTTGTGGCACTCCATTGGTCACAGGCCTTCAATCTGAGAAACAACTCTCTATCACCACTCTCTGTCTTCTACCTTCAAGCCAGTTCTGTATCTAAATGGCTAGTTCTCCCTCCATTCCATGAGATCCAACCTTGCTAACCAGTCTCCCATGAAGAATCTTTTTGAACGCCTTACTGACGTCCATACTGATCATGTCTACCGCACAACCTTCATCAATCCTCTTTGTTACTTCTTCAAAAAACTCAATCAAGTTCATGAAACATGATATCCCCCACGCAAAACCTGCAGACTATCCCTAATCATTCCTTGCCTTTCCAAAACATGTAAATCCTCTCCCTCAGGATTTCCTCCAACAACTTCCCAATACCAACGTCAGGCTCACCAGTCTGGCTATTACTTACCACCTTTCTTAAACAGTGGCACCATGTTAACCAACCTCTAGTCCTCCAGCACCACACTTATGACTATCGATGATACAAATATCTCAGCTAGGACCCCAGCAATCAGTTTCCTAGCTTCCCACAGAATTCTAAGGTACACCCGATCAGGTCCTGGGGATTTATCCACTTTTATGCATTTTAAGACATCCAGCACCTCCCCCTGTGTAATATGGACATTCTTCAAGATGTCACCATCTATTTCTCCACATTCTATAGCTTCCATGTCCTTCTCCACAGTAAACACTGAGGCAAAATACTGATTTAGTATTTCCCCATCTCCTGTGGCTCCACACATAGGCCGCTTTGCCGATCTTTGAAAGGCCCTATTCTCTCTCAAGTTACCCTTTAGACCTTAATGTATTTATAAAATCCCTTTGGATACTTCTTAACCCATTTTGCCAAAGCTATCTCATGTCCCCTTTTTCCCTTCCTGATTTCCCACTTAAGTATACTCCTACTGCCTTTATACTTGACTAAGGATTCACTTGATCTGTCCTGTCTAGACCTGCATATGATTCCCTCTTTTTCTTAACCAAAATATCAAGTTCTTTAGTCATCCAGCATTCCCTATACCAACCAGCCTTTCCTTTCACCCTAACAGACTACTCTTTCTCTGGACTCTCATTATCTCATTTCTGAAGGCTTCCCATTTTCTAGCCGTCTCTTTAACTGCGAACATCTGCCCCCAATCAGCTTTTGAAAGTTCTTGCCTAATACTGTCAAAATTAAGTTCCCTCCAATTTAGAACTTCAACTTTTAGATCTGGTCTATCCTTGTCCATCACTATTTTGAAACTAATAGAATTATGGTCGCTAGCTCCAAAGAGCTCCCCAACTGACACCTCAGTCACCTGCCCTACCTTATTTCCCAAGACAAGGCAAATTTTGCACCTCCTCCAGTCGGAACATCTACATAATGAAACAGATTTTTCTTTGTACATAGTTAACAAATTCCTTTCCATCTAAACCATTAATACTATGGCAGTCCCAGTCTATGTTTGGAAAGTTAAAATCCTCTACCATAACCACTCTATTATTCTTACAGATAACTGAGATCTCCTTACAAATTTGTTTCTCAATTTTCCGCTGACAATCCCAGTAAGGTGATCATCCCTTTCTGATTTCTCAGTTCCACCTGAATAACTTTCCTGGATGTAATTCCAGGAATATCCTCCCTAATATCTCCCTGTCTGGGAAAGCAGGAGACACAGCGGAGGTGACGTGGAGACCAGGAGGGTGCCGGGAAGGTCAGGAAACTGCTTAAATACTTACCTTTCTTCTTTTTTTTTCCTTTTTCATATATTTAAGTGCATTGTTTGGTTTTAGTTAGTTGATATAAAGCTAAGCTTACAATGACAGAGAACCTCAGACCTGTAGATTGTGCCTCTTGCTTGATGTGGGAGTTCCGTGACGTAGCTGATGTTCCTGACTCTTACACTTGCAAGAAATGTGTCCAGCTGCAGCTCTTGTTTGAGCACATGATGGCTCTGGAGCCGTGGATGGACTCACTGTGGAGCATCCGCGATGCTGAGGAGGTCGTGGATAGCACGTTTAGTGAACTGGTCGCACCGCAGGTTAGAATTGCTGAGGGAGACACAGAATGAGTGACCAAAAGGCAGAAGAAGAGTAGGAAACCAGTGCAGGTGTCCCCTTCAGTCACCTCCCTCCAAAACAGGTATACCATTTGGATACTGTTGGGGGAGATGGCTCACCAGGGGAGGGCAGCAGCTGCCAGGGTCATGGCACTGTGGCAAGTACTGCCATTCAGAAGGATGGGTAAAAAAGACCCGTAGGGCAATAGTTATAGAGGATTCTATGGCAAGGGAAGTAGATAGACGGTTCTGTAGCCGAAAACAAGACTCCTGGATGGTATGTTGCCTTCCAGGTGCTGAGGTCAGGAATGTCACTGATCGGCTGCAGAGCATTCTGAAAGGGGAGGGTGAACAGCCAGTTGTTGTGGTGCACATAGGCACCAATGATATAAGTAAAACATCGAGATGAGGTCCTGAAAGCAGAGTTCAGGGAGCTAGGAGAGAAGTTAAAGAGGAAGACCTCAAAGGTAGTGATCTCGGGATTGCTACCAGTGCCATGTGCTAGCCAGCGAAGAAATGAAAGAATAGGATGAACACATGGCTTGTGGGATGGTGTAAGAGGTAGGGGTTCAGATTTGTTGGACATTGGGACTAGTTCACGGGAAGGTGGGACTATTACAAAAGGGACAGTCTACATCTGAACCAGACCGGAACCAGTGTCCTTGGGGAGAGTTTTTGCTACTGCTGTTGGGATGTTTTAAACTAATGTGGCAGGGAGCTGGGAACCAGAAGAGAAAACAAGTAGGCAGCGAGGTGGAGACTGGAGGCTGTAAGAATCATGAAGCTAGCATTAATAAAGGAAAGAATAGGCAGAGAGTGGATAAGCGTAAAAGAACTGGTGGCCTGAAATGCATCTACTTTAATGCAAGGAGTATTAGTGGGTAAGGCAGATGAACTTAGGGCTTGGATTGGTTCCTGGGAGTATGACATTCTTGCAGTCACAGAGACTTGGTTGAAGGGAGGGCATGATTGGCAATTAAACGTCCCAGGCTTTAGACGCTTCAGACAGGACAGGAAGGGAAGTAAAAGGAAGGGTGGAGTTGCATTGTTGGCCAGGGATGATATCACGGCTGTGCTAGAGGAGGACACGATGTAGGGTTGGGTAGTGAGGCATTATGGGTAAAGCTGAGAAATAAGAAGGGTGTAGTTATATTGTTGGGGCTGTACTACAGGCCTCCCAACAGTGAGCGTGAGGTAGATAAACAAATAGGTAAACAGATTATGGAAAGATGTAGAGGCAATAGGGTAGTGGTGATGAGAGATTTTAATTTTCCCAACATTGACTGGGATACACTTAGTGTCAGAAACCTGGATGGGGTAGAATTTGTAAGAAGCGTCCAGGAGAGTTTTCTAGTGCAGTATGTTAATAGTCTGATGAGGGAAGGGGCCATATTGGACCTGGTATTGCTGAATGAGCCAGGACAGGTGGTAGAAGTTGCAGTGGGGGATTTCTTTGGGAACAGTGACCACAATTCTGTAAGTTGTAGAATACTCGTAGACAAAGATGAGAATGGTGCTATGGGAAGAGTACTGAACTGGGCCAAGACCAATTATATCAAAATTAGGCAGGAGCTGGATTGGACACAACTATGCCATGAGTTCATCTACCTTCCCTTAGACCTCTTGCATTGAAGTAAATGCAGTTTAATTTATCAGTCTTACCTTTTTCTCTGCTTTGTTCCTGCCTGCCCTGAGTATTTGACTCACTCCTTTTCCCGACTGTACCAGTCTCAGATTGATTTATTTCCTCACCATCTCATTGATTCCCATCTCCCCACCTTACTAGTTTAAATCCTCCTGAGCAAATCTAGCAAATCTCCCTGCGAGTATATTATTCCCCTTCTAATTCAGGTGCAATCCGTTCTTCTTGTACAGGTCACATCTACCCAGAGGAGATTCAAATGATCCAAAAATATGAAGTCTTCTCCCCTGTACCAGCTCCTCAGCCACGCATTCATTTGCTCTATCCTCTTATTCCTACCCTTACTAGGTAATAGCAACTTGAGTAATATAGATATTACTATTCCTGAGGACCTCCTTTCTAAATTCCTGCCTAACTTCCTATATTCTCCCTTCAGAATATCATCCTTTTTCCTTACTATGTCATTGGTTCCAATCCTTGATCCTGGCACCAGAGAGGCAGTACACCATTCTGATTTCTTGCTGCAGTTGCAGAAATGTCTGTCTGTGCCCCTGACTAGAGACTAGATCAGAATAAATCACTTGTTGTAAATGGGGATAGTCATGGGAGACTCCTGCACTACCTGCCTACCCCTCCTAACTTTCCTGAAGTTAACCCATCTACCTGATGGTATCTGCAGCTTTTCTCCATTCCTATAACTGCCATCCATCACTTGTAAATTCCTCATTGCCTATAACGGCCACTCCAACCAATCTATGTGATCTGAGAGGATTTGCAACCAAAGACACTTCCTGAAGACATAATCATCTGTAACATGAAAACTCTCCCTAATCTCCCACATCTGACAGGAAGAGCATATCACTCTACTGAAGGCCATCTTTGTTCCTTCACAATCTGCGACCCAGAAAATAACACCATCTAAATGCTCTAAAATAGTGTTCCAAGCTAATTTAATACATATGGCTTATGTTTTTAAAGTTTAATCAAGAGACAGATCTCAATAAGACATATAATCAAGAAATAACCCACTCTACTGACTATTGCAGATTTACAGCAAGATTACACATAAGAACTTATCTGTTCCTGTGCTGTGAGCTCTCCCACACAGGTTCCTCCTAGGTCAGCTTGGAATTTTGCTGTTTGTCAATTTGTCCGACATGCACTCTAATGTTTCTATGATTTGATGGTTGTACATGCATGTGCACGCATACACATTGACATAGCCATGTGCATTTGCATACATGTGCGCATCCTCACATGTTCATGTGCACACACATATATTTTCCATGTGAAGAACAGCTGCATTGTTAACATTGTGAACATTTTCAATGCTAGCACTACTGTCACAACCTCATACAAAGAGATTGTCATTAATCCATAATACTTAGCTTCTTACGTTCAGAAAGTGATTCATGGTGTCATAAAGCTAGTCCTTTTTTTTTCTAAAACTGTTCCTTGGCTCAAGGAGATTCTGGCCTTGATTCTTTGCAGAGGGGCAGTAAACTGGGCGGGACTCCGACCAGTCTGGTTTGGTACAGAGCTGAAAAGGATTTTGAGAGACCTTTTGTTTATATGTAAACAGACTGAGACTTCAGGCCAAAGTGCTGAAAATGTGTTGCTGGAAAAGCGCAGCAGGTCAGGCAGCATCCAAGGAGCAGGAGAATCGACGCTTCAGGCATGAGCCCTTCTTCAAGAATGAGGAAAGTGTACCAAGCAGGCTAAGATAAAAGGTAGGGAGGAGGGACTTGGGGGAGGGGCGTTGGAAATGCGATAGGTGGAAGGAGGTTAAGGTGAGGGTGATAGGCCGGAATGGGGGTGGGGACGGAGAGGTCAGGAAGAAGATTGCAGGTTAGGAAGGTGGTGCTGAGTTCGAGGGTTGGGACTGAGACAAGGTGGGGGGAGGAGAAATGAGGAAACTGGAGAAGTCTGAGTTCATCCCTTGTGGTTGGAGGGTTCCTAGGCGGAAGATGAGGCCCTCTTCCTCCAACCGTCATGTTGGTATGGTCTTGTGATGGAGGAGTCCAAGGACCTGCATGATCTTGGTGGAGTGGGAGGGGGAGTTGAAGTGTTGAGCCACGGGGTGGTTGGGTTGGTTGGTCCGGGTGTCCCAGAGGTGTTCTCTGAAACGTTCCGCAAGTAGGCAGCCTGTCTCCCCAATATAGAGGAGGCCACAATGGGTGCAGTGGATACAGTAAATGATGTGTGTGGAGGTGCAGGTGAATTTGTGGCGGATATGGAAGTATCCCTTGGGGCCTTGGAGGGAAGTAAGGGGGGAGGTGTGGGTGCAAGTTTTGCATTTCTTGCGGTTGCAGGGGAAGGTGCCGGGAGTGGAGGTTGGGTTGGTGGGGGGTGTGAACCTGACGAGGGAGTCACGGAGGGAGTGGTCTTTTTGGAACACTGATAGGGGAGGGGAGGGAAATATATCCCTGGTGGTGGGGTCCGTTTGGAGGTGGCGGAAATGTCGGCGGATGATATGCTGTACATGGAGGTTGGTGGGGTGGTAGGTGAGGACCAGTGGGGTTCTGTCCTGGTGGCGGTTGGAGGGGCAGGGCTCAAGTGCGGAGGAGCGGGAAGTGGAAGAGATGCGGTGGAGGGCATCGTTGATCACGTCTGGGGGGATATTGCGGTCTTTGAAGAAGGAGACCATCTGGGTTGTACGGTTTTGGAACTGGTCGTCCTGGGATCAGATGCGGCAGAGATGAAGGAATTGGGAAGATGGGATGGTGTTTTTACAGGGGCAGGGTGGGAGGAGGTGAAGTCTAGGTAGCTGTGGGAGTTGGTCGGTTTATAGTAAATGTCCGTGTTGATTCGGTCGCCCAAGATAGAAATGGAAAGGTCTAGGAAGAGGAGGGAGGAGCCTGAGATGGTCCAGGTAAATTTGAGGTCAGGGTGGAAGGTGTTGGCAAGGTGGATGAACTGTTCAACCTCCTCGTGGGAGGACGAGGCAGCGCCGATACAGTCATCGATGTAGCGGAGGAAAAGGTGGTGCCAGTGTAGCTGCGGAAGATGGACTGTTCCACATATCCTGTGAAGAGACAGGCATAGCTGGGGCCCATGCGGGTGCCCATGGCTACTCCTTTGGTTTGGAGGAAGTGGGAGGATTGGAATGAGAAGTTGTTCAGAGTGAGGACCAGTTCAGTCAGTCGAAGGAGGGTGTCAGTGAAGGGTACTGGTTGGTACGGCAGAAGAGGAAGAAGCGGAGGGCTTTGAGTCCTTCGTGATGGGGGATGGAGGTGTACAGGGACTGGATGTCCATGGTGAAGATAAGGCGTTGGGGACCGGGGAAGTGAAAATCATGGAGGAGGTGGAGGGCGTGGGTGGTGTCCTGAACGTAGGTTGGGAGTTCTTGGACTAAGGGGGACAGGGCCATGTCAAGGTATGCAGAGATGAGTTTGGTGGGGCAGGAGCAGGCTGAGACAATGGGTCAGCCGGGGTAGTCAGGTTTGGTGATTTTGGGCAGGAGGTAGAAACGGGCGGTGTGGGGTTGTGGGACTATGAGGTTGGAGGCGGTGGATGGGAGATCCCCTGAGGTGATGAGGTTATGGATGGTCTGGGAGATGATGGTTTGGTGGTGGGAGGTGGGGCCATGGTCAAGGGGGCAGTAGGAGGAGGTATCTGCAAGCTGGTGTTTAGCCTCAGCAGTGTAAAGGTCGGTGCGCCAAACTACTACCGCGCCTGCCTTGTCTGCCGGTTTGATAGTGAGATTGGGGTTGGAACGGAGGGAGTAGAGGGCTGCACATTCTGAGGGTGAGAGGTTGGAGTGGGTGAGAGGGATAGAGAAGTTGAGGCGGTTAATGTCACGGCGGCAGTTGGCTATGAAGAGATCGAGGGCCTCGAACTCAGCACCACCTTCCTAACCTGCAATCTTCTTCCTGACCTCTCCGCCCCCACCCCCACTCCGGCTTATCACCCTCACCTTAACCTCCTTCCACCTATCGCATTTCCAACGCCCCTCCCCCAAGTCCCTCCTCCCTACCTTTTATCTTAGCCTGCTGGACACACTTTCCTCATTCCTGAAGAAGGGCTCATGCCCGAAACGTCGATTCTCCTGCTCCTTGGATGCTGCCTGACCAGTAACACATTTTCAGCTCTGATCTCCAGCATATGCAGTCCTCACTTTCTCCTTCAGGCCAAAGTGATCATGTTTTAGAAGTGATCTGTATAATGAAAGGGTCAGCGTTTGGCTGAGCTGAGCAGTTTTAGTTCAGTCATCAGCTGGTTAGAAGTTCAACAGGGAGCTGTATGGAAACTCCCTCTCTCTCTCTCTCTCTCTCTCTTTCTGCCCTTCAACTTTAACCTGAAAGCAAGTGTTCCACTTATGCTGGTTTTTAAAGGGAGTTTGCTTATTGGGGCTATTGTGTTTATTTGGAACAGCATAACTAAGTCTAGTTGGATACGTTGAGTTCTGGAGGGGTTCTTTATTCTGTTCTTTGTGTTTCATTGTGTAATTTTGTGAATAAATTTTGTCTGTTTTAAAATCTAGTAGTCAACCTAGCTAACTTAATCTTGGTAATTCTCACTGCACATTTACTGTAACAAATTGCAAAGTTATGGTCTGGGGCTACCTGCTTAAGAGTGTTTTGGGTGGTCTGGCCCCATTCACAACAATAGTAATAAAGCAATGAATATGCTGCAGGTGCCCTCAGGGTCTGCAACAGCCAGGTCTTCAAAATCTATTGGTTTATAAGGCAGCAGAACAGTGCCACACCGAGTATAAATTAAAAGACGTTGTTGCAGTTTACATTGTAGTTTACATCTTTGTGAACTGATAATCTGGACACTCAGAATACTAATCTACAGAGACAGTTGTCAAAAATATTTACAGTAAATATACTCAATCTGCCTTTAAAATACTACTGTCTACCTCATTGTCATAAAAACCCATCTGGTTCAGGAATGATCCTTAGAACATAGAACATAGAACAATACAGCGCAGAACAGGCCCTTCGGCCCTTGATGTTGCACTGACCTGTGAACTATTCTCAGCTTGTCCCCCTACACTACTCCAAAATCATCCATGTGCTTATCTAAGGATTGTTTAAATCTCCTTAATGTGGCTGAGTTGACAACATTAGCAGGTAGGGCATTCCACGACCTTACCACTCTCTGCATAAAGAACCTGCCTCTAACATCTGTCTTAAATCTATCACCCCTCAATTTGTAGTTATGCCTCCTCGTACAAGCTGATGTCATCATCCTAGGAAAATGACTTTCATTGTCCACCCTATCTAATCCTCTAATCATCTTGTATGTCTCTAGCAAATCCCTCCTTAGCCTTCTTCTTTCCAATGAGAACAGACTCAAGTCTCTCAGCCTTTCCTCATAAGACCTTCCCTCCAGACCAGGCAACATCCTGGTAAATCTCCTCTGCACCTTTTCCAATGCTTCCACATCCTTCCCGAAATATGGGGACCAGAACTGTACACAATATTCCAAGTGTGGCCGCACCAGTGTTTTGTACAGTTGCAGCATGATATTGCGGTTCCGGAACTCAATCCCTCTACCAATGAAACCTAAGACACCATATGCCTTCTTAACAGCACTATCCACCTGGGTGGCAACTTTCAGGGATCTATGCAGATGGACTCCAAGATCCCTCTACACATCCACACTACTAAGAATCTTTCCACTGACCCAGTACTCTGCCTTCCTGTTATTTTTCCCAAAGTGCATCACCTCACAGTTAGCTGCATTGAACTCCATTTGCCACCTCTCAGCCCAATTCTGCAGTTTATCCAAGTCCCCCTGAAACCTGTAACATTCTTCCAAACTGTCCACTACTCCACCGACTTTAGTGTTGTCTGCAAATTTACTAATCCATCTACCTATGCCTGCATCTACATATATTTGATAGAGACATACAAGATGATTAGAGGATTAGATAGGGTGGACAGTGAAAGTCTTTTTCCTAGGATGATGACATCAGCTTGTACGAGGAGGCATAACTACAAATTGAGGGGTGATAGATTTAAGACAGATGTCAGAGGCAGGTTCTTTACGCAGAGAGTGGTAAGGGTGTGGAATGCCCTACCTGCTAATGTAGTCAACTCAGCCACATTAGGGAGATTTAAACAATAAAAATAACAAATAGCTTTGATCCCAAAACAGGTCCTTGTGGCACACCAC
The DNA here is from genome assembly GCF_047496795.1 of Chiloscyllium punctatum. Taxonomy (NCBI): domain Eukaryota; kingdom Metazoa; phylum Chordata; class Chondrichthyes; order Orectolobiformes; family Hemiscylliidae; genus Chiloscyllium; species Chiloscyllium punctatum. The sequence goes on along the minus strand of NC_092761.1, from coordinate 56,842,270 downwards.
TAGTAACCGGACTCCAGGCTGAATATTTTCCATCAACCACCACACGCTGCCTTCTTTCAGAAAGCCAGTTTCTAATCCAAACTGCTAAATCACCCTCAATTCCATGTCTCTGCAATTTCTCTAACAGCCTACCATGTGGAACCTTATCAAAGGCTTTAGTGAAGTCCATGTATACCACATCAACTGCCCTACCCTCATCTACATGCTTGGTCACCTTCTCAAAAAACTCAATGAGGTTGTGAGACACGACCTGCCCTTGATGAAACCATGTTGACTATCTGAAATCAAATTGTTGCTTGCTAGATGATTATAAATCTTATCTTTTATAATCCTTTCCAAAACCTTTCCTACAACAGAAGTAAGGCTCACTGGTCTATAATTACCTGGGTCATCTCTGCTGACCTTCTTGAACAAGGGCACAACATTTGCAATCATCCAGTCCTCAGGTACTAAACCTGTAGACAATGACAACTCAAATATCAAAGACAAAGGCTCTGCTATCTCCTCCCTAGCTTCCCAGAGAATCCTCGGATAAATCCCATCTGGCCCAGGGGACTTGTCTACTTTCACTCCGAGAATTGATAACACCTGTGTGTAACTAACCTCAATCCTTTCTAGTCTAATATCTCGTACCTCATTCTTCTCCTCTACAATATTCTCCTTTTCCTGAGTGAAAACTGGTGAGAAATGTCCATTTAGCACCGCTCTGATCTCCACAGGCTCCACACTCAACTTCCCACTTCTGTCTTTGACTGGCCCTATTCTTGCCCTAATTATCCTTTTATTCCTCACATGCCCATAGAAAGCTTTAGGGTTCTCCTTTATTCTATTGCTAAAGACTGCTTGTGTCCTCTCTTTGTTCTTCTTAACTCTCTCTTTAAATCCTTCCTAGCTGATCTGTAACTCTCTATCGCCTCATCTGTACCATCTTGTCTCATCAATACATAAGACTCCTTCTGCTTAACAAGAGATGCAATTTCTGTAGTAACCAACAGTTCCTTTACCTTATCACTTCCTCCCTGCCTGACGGGGACATACCTATCAAGGGCACGCAATATCTGTTCCTTAAACCAGCTCCACATTTCCATTGTCTGCATCCCCTGCATTTTGTTACCCCATTCTATGCATCCTAATTCTTGCCTCATCGCATTATAATTGCCCTTGCCTCATCGATAACTCTTGACCTGTGGCATGTACCTACCCCTTTCCATCGCTAAACTAAACATAACTGAATTATGGTCACTCTCTCCAAAGTGCTCACTACAACTAAATCAAACACCTGGCCTGGTTCATTACCAAGCACCAGATCCAGTGTAGCCTCCCCTCTTGTCGGCCCTTCGACATACTGTGTCAGGAAACCCTCCTGTACACATTGGACAAAAGCTGATCCATCCGACGTACCAGAGTTATAGCATTTCCAGTCAATGTTGGGGAAGTTAAAGACCCCCGTAATGATCACCCTGTTCCTTTCACTCCTACCCAGAATAATTTTGTTAATCCTTTCTTCCATCCCCTGGAACTCTGCAGAGGTCTGTAAACAAACTCCAAGCAGCGTGACCTCTCCTCTCCCGTTTCTAACCTCAGCTCACACTACCTCAGTAGATGAGTCCTCGTCAAAAGTTCTCTCAGCCACCGTTATACTATCCTTGACTAACAAGGCCTTTGGAAGGTAATCTGCCAGTCTGGCCAATATGTGACTCCAGACTCACAGCCAGATACTTGACTGTAGCAGGGAGTCTGAACTGTCCCCTGAAATAGTATCAAAACCATTCAATCAGCCTCAGGATGGTGACTCACTATATAAACTGCTGCCCTTGAAAGTGATGTCCCTCTCTCACGGACTTATGAATAATAATTCCCCTCCTCTTAAATAATCTGGGTAACAGTCCCACCAGAAATGTTGGGAATGATGAAATTGAGTGATGTGGAGAGAGGCGGCACGGTGGCACAGTGGTTAGCACTGCTGCCTCACAGCGCCAGAGACCTGGGTTCAATTCCCGCCTCAGGTGACTGACTGTGTGGAGTTTGCACATTCTCCCCGTGTCTGCGTGGGTTTTCTCCGGGTGCTCCGGTTTCCTCCCACAGTCCAAAGATGTGCAGGTCAGGTGAATTGGCCATGCTAAATTGCCCGTAGTGTTAGGTAAGGGGTAGATGTAGGGGTATGGGTGGGTTGCGCTTCGGCGGGGCGGTGTGGACTTGTTGGGCCGAAGGGCCTGTTTCCACACTGTAAGTAATCTAATCTAATTAGAGAACTGGGATTATTTTCCTCAGTGCATAGAAGGATGAGGAAAGTTTGAATGGAAATGCTCAAAACAATGAAGGGTTTTGACAATTAAGTTTCCAGTGGCAGGCAGAGAGTAACAAAATTGCGCAGATTTAAAATAATGGGCAAAAGGTAGATGAGGGGCATGACTTTTTTTGCAGCCAGTTGTTATAGTCAGGGTTGCATGGCTGAAAGGTAGTGAAAGCAGATTCAGTCATGTCACTCAAGATAGAATTGGTTAAATATTTGAAAAGGAACAGCTTGGAGAGTTATGGGGAAACAGCAGGTGGTCTGTGTCTAATTGGAGAGCTATTTCAAAGAGCTAGCATATATACAATGAACCGAAAGTCCTCTCTGTACACTGTGTGATTTATGATTTCAAAGCAGTTAGAATCTGCATCCATAATCTGTAACTCCTTTAACTCTCATTATTATTTCATTTGTTTGATTTTTTTTCTCTCTGTGTTCCCTCGGGAGATACAGAGTTCTGTGTTTCACAACAATCATTAAGACAACGTCCAGCTGTCTGTCCTGCTGGTTCAGATGGATGGTGATAATGACACAATGAGCTTACTAACATACTCTGCAGAATTATCACCACCAGAACTTGTCAACCAGCTCTGCCTGTACACTCCTTTGCAAACCTCAATTTAGCCTTGGTCTCAACATTGACAAAAAGAGCTTGATTCCAGGGGTGAGGTGAGAGTGACTGCCCTTGATACAAAGCCAAGATTTCATTGAGTGTGAGATCAAGGAGACTGAGCAAAATTGAAATGAATGGGAACCAAGGGGTAAAGCTCTCTACTGCTTAGAGTCATACTTAGCAGAAAGGAAGACAGATGTATTTGTTGGAGATCAGTCATCTCACTCCCAGGACAGTGCAAGTGTCACAGGAGTTCCTCAAAGTAGTGGCCTTGCTCCAAAAATCTTCAGCTACTTCATCAATGTCCTTCCCTCCACTATTAGGTCAGAAATGGGAATAGTTTCTGAAGAATACACAATGTTTGACACCATTCATGACTTCTCATGTCTGTGCCCATAGTCAAAAACCTGGACAACATTTAATTTTGGGCTGATAATTGGGACAGAGCACTCACACCAGACAAATACCAGCCAGTAGCCATCGTCAACAAGAGAGAATTTAAACATCTCATCTGACATTCAAATCATCAGTTTGAAACACCCACAACAATTCCTGGGGGGGTCTCCCACTGAACAGAAATGTACCTGAATATCAAGTAATATTTAGCAACAAGAACAAGTCAGAGACAGGGAATTAACTCACATGTGGGTAACATGCTCCCTAACTTCCTAAAATCTGTCTTATATTTACAAGGCACAAGTTAGGAAAATAATAAAGTACTCCCTGTCTGCTGGGAGCTCTAAGGTAAAAACAATGACTGCAGATGCTGGAAACCAGATTCTGGATTAGTGATGCTGGAAGAGCACAGCAGTTCAGGCAGCATCCAAGTAGCTTCGAAATCGACGTTTCGGGCAAAAGCCCTTCATCAGGAATAAAGGCAGTGAGCCTGAAGCATGGAGAGATAAGCTAGAGGAGGGTGGGGGTGGGGAGAAAGTCGCACAGAGTACAATGGGTGAGTGGGGGAGGGGATGAAGGTGATAGGTCAAGGAGGAGAGGGTGGAGTGGATAGGTGGAAAAGGAGATAGGCAGGTAGGACAAGTCCGGACAAGTCATGGGGACAGTTACTGAGCTGGAAGTTTAGAACTAGGGTGAAGTGGGGGAAGGGGAAATGAGGAAACGGTTGAAGTCCACATTGATGCCCTGGGGTTGAAGTGTTCCGAGGCGGAAGATGAGGCGTTCTTCCTCCAGACATCTGGTGGTGAGGGAGCAGCGGTGAAGGAGGCCCAGGACCTCCATGTCCTCGGCAGAGTGGGAGGGGGAGTTGAAATGTTGGGCCATGGGGGTGTGGTTGATTGGTGCGGGTGTCCCGGAGATGTTCCCTAAAGCGCTCTGCTAGGAGGCGCCCAATCTCCCCAATGTAGAGAAGACCGCATCGGGAGCAACGGATACAATAAATGATATTAGTGGATGTGCAAGTAAAACTTTGATGGATGTGGAAGGCTCCTTTAAGGCCTTGGATAGAGGTGAGGGAGGAGGTGTGGGCGCAGGTTTTACAGTTCCTGCGGTGGCAGGGGCAAGTGCCAGGATGGGAGGGTGGGTTGTAGGGGGGCGTGGACCTGACCAGGTAGTCACGGAGGGAACGGTCTTTGCGGAGCTCTGACAACACTCAAGAAGCTTGGCACCATCCAGGACGAAGTACCCTGTTTATATGTTCACTGTCCTAAACATTCACTTCCTCCAGCACAAATGCAAAGAGGCATTGTGTACCAATGAGCACCATTGACATAAGGCAGTGCACTAACTCACCCAGGTTCCTTTGACACTACCTGCCAAACCCACAACCGAAACTACCTAGAACAGCAAGGGTAACAAACACCTTCCATTACCTTCAAGTTCCTCCCAAACCACACATCATGCTGGCTTGAAACTATATCAGCATTCCAACAGCATTCTGAAGAAAGGACATTGGATTCAAAACGTTAATCTATTTTCTCAACACAGATGATACCAGATCTGCTGAGTTTCTCCAGCATTCTCTATTTTTGTTCATTTCATCAGGCCCGCACCGTGATTGGGTGAAGAGCCTGGAATTCAGTCTGTAACAGGATTATTGGTGTACCTGCACCACACGGATTGAAGGCATCTTACCACCACCTTCTCCAGGACAATAGATGCTGGTCTTGCCAGCAGCATCCACAATGTATAACTGAAGAAAGAATGACTGGTTGTCCATCCTATTGCCTTTGGTTGGATGTTGCTGTGGAAAAGAGAGGCAATTGGTTTATCTCATAATAGCATCAGGTGGCCAGTGCTTTTCAGAATTGTGCTCGGTCCAAGCCTTTTTCTTTTTCTTCGCTTTTTAAAGTGCTACTGTTGGAGTTTGGACCCGGTAGGGTGGGGGGTGGGGTGGGGGGAGGTGGGAGTGGGGGGGGTGTTGATTCCAGAATGGAAGCGAATCTAAGGATAAGGTTCTTTAGATTGAAAACGGAATGGAAGCTACTGGTGATCCAGAGTGGTATTTGCACTATAGTTTCTGGGGCATTTGTATAGTCCTCACACTGTAATTGGGATAATTTCAGTAGAAACTGAGTGCAGTTTTTCAGAATGCTACCATTAAAATGACAGGTTGAGTAATCAGTGAAGCAGTAAGGAAGTACTGATGGCTGACCCTCTCATAGAATGTCACCATATATGTCATTCAAATTCTTCTCCTATTTTTCAAGAAGACCTACAGCAGGAATCAATAGAACTCAGTAACCAAACAAAGCAGCAGTGTGTGGCATGGATGCAGAAGAAGAACACAGCATTTTTTTTCTCATTCAGACCTTTCTGCTTTTCGTGAAGAAATTGAATTAACAAGGCACAAACTTCTGGGTGTCCTGCCAGGACTATTTCCAGTGCCACCTGGATGAAATCAATGAGTGCCAGCTTTCTTACCCTGTGACTATCAACCAATGTCCAAGAAATACAATACCTTCACCAGGATCAGGGCCAACACATTGGATACCCTTCCTTTGCTTCCTGGTTCACCCTGCACACCAACACATTTGTCATCCTTTTTAAGCACTATTAACCTCAGCAATTTATCTTTCATAATGCAGTTTGACAAAGCCTTTGCTAACTTGGCAGCAAGCGATGTGGCTTCCCAGTTTTGTCAGGAAGCACAGTGCTGAAAGCTCTTCTTCCATTGTATCAGGATCAAATTTCCCACAGATCTGCTGTGCCCTTGGCACTCCTCAGATACCATCCTTCCCTTCATCTTCTTCCAGGATAAATGGCTGCACAATGCAGATGAGAAACAAACCCACACCGAGGAAATCATTACCTTTGAAGACTCCAATACTCTCAGGGGAGGGAGCTCTGGTGCCTTTGGGGATTGGAATTCTGCTCGTGTTGTGAGGGATGGCAAGCAGATTAGCAAAACACCAATATCATATTCGTTAGCAAGGTTGCCTTGGCATGCCTGTGAAATAGTCAAGATTAGAGCGGTGCTGGAAAAGCACAGCAGGTCAGGAAGCATCTAAGGAGCAGGAAAATTGATGTTTCAGGCAGGAGCCTTTCATCAGGAATCTGTAAGCGTGTCATTCCTGATGAAGTGCTCCTGCCCGAAATGTCATTTTTCCTGCTCCTCGGATGCTGCCTGACCTGCTGTGCTTTTCCAGCACCACTCTAATCTTGACTCTAATCTCCAGCATCTGCAGTACTCACTTACCCTGTGAAATGTCACAGTGCCACCGTCAGAATCATCTACACATTTTTCATCTCTCTAATCCGAAAGCCTCACTTGGTCTTATTTTTCCATCCTTCTTCCCTGAAGAGTTACCACAGTAATAGCCGAAGGAGGAATATTGTCCACATAGTAACAGTAATGAATAGGTTTTGTTCATTATACATGGCCACGAACACAGGCCAGAGCTCAGGGTAAAAGTGATAACTCCTGAGTAAATTAGTAAGAATCAGGAAGAGTTACACAGTGCCCAAGGGAAGGTCAGTGTTGCCAAACGAGAGATATGTTATTATGATGTTGCATTACAAAGTTTCAATGATTGTTGAAGACTGCAGGCTGCAAAACACATAGATTTTACTGCAATATATTTACAGTTATGGGAATACTTTATGACACATAACATTGTCCAAGCTTAGTCTCCTTGTGTCTCTGATCAAGTGTTTTTGTTACAATACATTACAGACTCTTATAGTCAATTCCTGAAGGGGCTTTGTCCAACACACTTCCAGGGTGAGTTGGGGGTGATGTTGAGTTTGCAATGTGGGGGTGGGCTGAGAGCATTGGAGTATTCTTCATGCCAAGGATTGGCTTGAAGTTTGAGAGACACGAAGATTGAACGATGGCTGTCGAACTCTTTAGGAAGGGAATAATATTTTTCAGACAGCTCCCCTCATCTTCTGATGGAGATTGTCAGGTCAATGAGTGGGGAGAGCTGAGCATCACATGAGACTAAGCCAGCCATTCAAGATGGAGTCCAAGAGACTGACAGAGAAATGCTGAGAAGAAAAACATTGAACGACCTCAAGGCAGACAGGACTGACCTTCCAGTTATGAAATAAGAATATCAAATATGAGAATCAAGTTGGCTTTCAATTCCTAATTTTTGTTGAATTCAAATTTCAATCGTGGTATTTAAACCTTTGTAACCAGGGACCCCTGTTCTGGATTAGTAATCTATTGGCATAAGCAGTTTTCCACTGTATCCCCATTTTAAATATGTGAATTTGGCTTATCATCTTTCCCAACAATTAAATTGTTTCTGTTGTGTAATCTCACACAGTTAATATGCAGTATACCTTTAAGAGATAAGCTCAGGATAAGATCACTACAGCATATGATCTGGAGGCAAAAAGATCTCAGACTCATCTTACCTCAGGCTGCCTGAAGCATGACACATTGCTGTAATTGGGCACTTGGTTTGCAATCAAATAACTCGGTATTGACCAGACACTGAAGTGCCTGTGATTGGAATATTTGCACATATGACTGGAATAAATATCTGTTGAGTCTTTCAATAGCATGTTACCCATGCTCTAGAGTCTTCTGTTGTATGGAGTAACTTAAGCACTGTGACATCAGGTGAAGATACCCAGCTCGATGCAAATATTTTTAAATGATCACCATTTTAAATGTCTCTAGTACATCTCCCCTTTAACCTTCTCTCCTCTGTAGCATTGTTTTTATTATATATCTGTGGGTTGTGGACAGGTATTACATTTTCATTCCATATAACGTGGGATCAGAATCCCAGAAAACTTCCCTTCTCTGAAGGGCCTTTAGTGAATCAGTTGCATTTTTATCTATGACAGTTTTCATCTGCATTTGTTCAGTTGCCAACCCATAAATTGTTTTCTTTATTCAATTCAATAAATCGATGCTGTCAGTTTATGAACTCGTGATATTGAGTTGCTAAGCAACCTCAATAAATACTGGCTTATACTACATTCTGCAAGTTGTCTTTCCATTCTAGATGTCATGCTTACATTGCAAGAAGCACGAATATTTCAATGAATTTCTTCCTTTACATTAGGTAATAGCAATGAATAGGTGGTTAACCTTAGTTTTCTTCTCAACTTTCTGATACAATTCCAAAGCATATATCGATGCACTTATTAGATAAACTTAGACCATGGAGAACATCACTACCAAAATAGATGGTGCAGTGGACAGTGAAGATTATCATCTCAGAGTATAGTTGGACCTTGGTAAGATTGTCCAATAGGCTGAGGAGTGGCAGATGGAGCTGAATTTAGATAAAAGTGAGGTGTTGAATTTTGGGAAAGCAAACCAGGGCAGGACTTCTACAGTTAATGGTATGGCCCAAGGGAACACTGCCTAACAAAGAGGCCTGGGGGTGCAGGTGCACGGCTCCTTGAAAGTGAAGTTTCAGGTAGACAGGGTGGTGAAGAAAGCATTTGGCACACTTGCTTTTGTTAGTCAGAACACAGAGTATAGGAATTGGGATGCCATGTTGCAGATATACAGGATATTGGTGAGGCCAATTTTAGAAAAAGGCATACAATTCTGGTCACCCTTAGATAGGAAGGATGTTGTTAAACTTGAGAAGGTACTGAAAATATTTATAAGGATGTTGCTGGGACTGGAGAATTTGAATTTGCTTTTAAGCAAAGGTTGACTCCTCAGCTGAGGACTAAAAACTGAAACACCCAAACAGGAACATCTCACCTATAAAAGGTGTGTGAAAAGTGGTGTAAACTGCTTTTCAGGAACTTTTAGTGGTTAAATAAAGTAATTCCCTGACACTCACTTTAAAAATCAGCAAGTAACAAATTTATTATCTAACTCTAGCAGTGGACAAATTAACTAATCTGTAAACAAACTGCCTAAATCCCTTCTTGCTACTAAATATTCCTGAATAAAGCAAGATTCTAATGGTATGCTGTTTCAATAAATACAAGTCTGACTCATTTATAAAAAAGTAGAATTTAGTCTCTCGAAATTACAGCCAGGTTACATGTCTTCCAGAATGTTCTGTGCCTTCTCTGTTGTTTCTTCTTTCAGGAATGCCTTCTCCTTCATTGGCACCATTGTTATTTAGATGGTGTTTTCTCTAAGACATTGATGAGGCTGTGCGAGCTAGTGATTCTCTCTTGAGAGCTGAGGGCTGTTAGTCCTGGCGGATGACAGCTTGCTCTGGGGTCTTTGACCAACTGGCTCCTTCTTTTCTACCCTTGATGACATATCAATATTTTTTACAATAGGATTTGTCCTATGTTGTCAGAACCATCAGATTTAAATTTAATAAGAATTTGATATCTAAATACCTGGTTCAAATTGATTGGTTGAATTCAAAAGCCTATTATCTTGGTAAAAACTGCTGCTGGCCTGCTAATTGCATGGACTTTCAATACAAATATTTCAATTTGGGGGCTGTATGTGCACTTGCTGCCTTTTTACAGACATCCATTTTGAATCTCTAAGCATGGAAAAACACATAATCCTTTAAAGGGACCATGCAATGCTTTCCCCATTTTACAATTTTACAACTTTACAAACACCAAATTCTAACTTCCTGCATCCTAATCTATAATTACTCTATCCAACTTCAGAACAAGTTATAGGGAGAGGCTGAATAGGTCTGGGGCTATTTTCGCTCGACTGTTAGAGGCTGCCGGGTGACTTTCAGGAGGTTTATATAATCATGAGGCCCATGAAGAGAGTGAATAACCAGGATCTTTTTCCTAGGGTGGAGAGTCCAAAATAAGGGGATACAAGTTTAAGGTGACAGGGGAAAGATTTAAAAAGGACCTGGGAAATAACGTTTTCATGCAGAGGGTGATGCGTGTGTAGAATGAGTTGCCAGAGGAAGTGGTGGAGGCTGATACAATTACATTTAAAAGGCATCTGGATGGGAATATGAATAGGAAGGGCTTAGAATGATATGGGCCAAGTGCTGGCAAACCGGGCTAAGTCAGATTGGGATATCTGGTTAGTGTGAACGAGTTGGACTAAAGAGTCTGTTTCCGTGCTGTACAACTCTATGATTCTACTGTGCAGTCTGTTACACTTATTAGGAGAGTTATAATCTTACCATGTTCAGTGAGGGTCAGGTATGCACTGTTACACACACAGTATGCCCACATGATAAATGTGACAGAACCCAGCAATTGTCAACTTTCAATACCAGGGCTGAAAGCAACTAATTAACAATGGAACATATTTACAGAAATCCCTTTTTTCCTCATTACAAGGGCTATTCTAAATGATGAATGAGCGTTGAATTCAGGGACTTTTCTGGAATTTCATGGGCTCATTATCGATGAAACGCATTCAAATGTTTCCTTGTTAAAACTGCAAGTTTATTCTTTGTTCACAAAAAAAAAGCTTTAAATCCTGGTCCTTTGAAGTCAGGCCAAAACCATTCTCTGCTACTTAGGGAAGCTGTGGAGATTTGATATTCATATATTGTTGCCACAGAAAGTAATCTTTTCACCAATCCGATATTTACTGCTGGTCCATACCGATATCTCACACTTGCCTACACAGATGCCTCCCTGCAGCTTATTATGTGTAAGGTCGTTCTGCCATAACACGTGTTTTGTTAATGCGAATTCGCTGTGCCACAGGAGACAAATTGGGGCACTGTTCCTCAAGTGCCAACTTTTTCAGCATGTATTGGTTATAACACGAATCTGGTCCCATTAGTTTAATTGGTGCTGCTGTAATGCAATTTTCTTATAACACTGGCTTGCATGAGAACGGAATTGCCATATAATAGCAGAACCAACTGTACTTCAATATTAGAGCATGAAATCTACTGGTCTGCCACTATACTTGAAAGCCTGGCATTCCAGTGTTACACACATCAAATGAGAGTAATATGCTCTCTTGCTGATGCACACAGTTGTCCTCAGGCATTATAGGTAGGTTCCTGTCTGGCAACTGCCTGGGCTAGGGGGGTGGGGGTGGGCATTGGGTTACAGCTATCCATTGGAAAACAGAATTGAAAGTGCACCAATGGCCAATACATCGGTTTGTGAAGGACAGTTCAGAACAACTTTTATCATTACAGGTGCACATAATGAGTTCAATATACGCCCCATTAGAGTTCAGGGTGAGATAAGATAGTGCAAGCTTGTTACGCTGCTTCACTGTCAAAAGGCAACGACACCCAGGCTCTAAGTTCCTACTTGTGCCATTAATGTAAGGAAAAGGAAGGGAGATGGCTTAGGCAGAAGAAAGGAACATTTAGGAAGGTGGATCAGACAAGAAAAGAGAACAGAGGAATGGTTGGTTATAGTGCAGAGGGATTTGGGGAATGGATTGGCCAGCGAGCAGTCACAAGTGTCACAGTTTAGGGACAGACAATCATCCAAAGAGCTGTTTGTTTCCAATTGCAAATATCCAAAAATGACCCCGATTTGTCTGCAGGAGATTGCAGCAACTAAATTCAGTCATTGGCAGGTAACTGTCCCGAGGTCTGCACAGATGACCATGGGCCTGAATTCATAGGGTCTTCCATCAGCATCATTTAATCCGTGAAAAACCATATTACGAAACACTCTAACATGGCAAGGAAGTGGATCATTATCCTAATTGAATACTCAAGTGCTTTTAAAAGGAAGACATACAAGCCAAACATTAACTGAGGATACAATTTGAAGAGCTGTTTAAAATCTCTGTGTTGATTACTTTTGAAATAGAGACTGGTATCCCGTCACCAACTCAGTCTTTATTTACACATGGACAGTCCTTGACCTTGATCTAGTTCCCTCTGAGCCAGCTCTCCCAGTGACCAGGAAGTCTGACACTCTTGCTTATTTTTTGGGGGGGAAAGAAAAAGACACTCTGCTCCTCAAAACCAGCAGGAACACACTGTGACTCAGCCAGCAGAGAGTCAGTCTCCTGGACTGAGGAGATTCTAATCTCCTGGTTATAGTTCCCCTGCACTGCTTCCCCTCCCTCCCCCCCAACGCTACCACCTAACAAAGATAGTGCTTATATTTTCACTCCTGATTATATCTGTCAGTCAAGGCTCCCTGATTGGACCAGATCAACAGCCCCATTCAGGGAACTCACATTCTATGAGGTTCACCTGGCTGACCTCATTACAATCTCTACACCTTGTGTCCTGAGACAGAACAGTGGAATATCATACCTGAAGAGTGTCAAGGGAGCCTCAGGCAGCACGGGAGAGATACCATTAAATAAACATAAACAACAGAAGTTGTTGGAAAAGCTCATCAAATCTGGCCGCATCTGTGAAGAGAAATCATAAGAAGAGACACATCATCCTTCCTCAGAGGAAGGGTTCTGAGGAAGGGTCACTGGACCTGAAACGTTTTACTGAAGGAAACATGGTCAAAAACCAATTTCAAGTGCTGGTCTCAGTGAGCTGGAGTGTTAGTAAGGTAGCCTGTGGCTGGAGTTCCAAGGTATTGAAGTACCTGGTGAAGGGGCACAGCTGAGAATTTCCACTAGACATACTGCGTGTGTTGGCAGTGCTCTATCTCTGATTGGTGAAAACAAGTCGTCAGCAAAGCCACTCTTAAAGGAATCTGGAAAATTCCTTGCAGCCTAATGAAGAACAAAGCATCTACAAACAACTACTCAACTACCAAAGTCAGTGCTACAGAATCACCCACCTCAATGCCTGTAATCTTGCACATCTATTCACCATGGAGAAGCCATATAGTCTTTTCTAATTAGATTCACCACTTTCTTCTAATCCATATGTACGCTTATCATATTTTATTCTCTTTCTATTCCATAGCAGATAAAGCCATTCTTTCTTTAACTCAAGGAAACCTGGCTAAATTGGCTTCTTTATAAACATAAATATAGTTGTGCTTAGAGAAGCCATCCATAAGGGAAGGGATTATTTTTTAAACTTCTTTGCAACCAACTAAAGGAGAGAGGTTGAACAAAGAAAGTTGGCCAGTTCATCTCTCCTCACTCAGTAACATAACTACTTGGTGGCATCTTGTTCGGGATCTTCAGAAGTTCTGGGTCTCCCCAGTGACTAGTCGTAAGGAAAAACAAGTTTACAAATGAAAAGCTCTTCCGAAATGAGTCATAAAACTATGGAAAATTCTGCTATTATCAAAACATTACACTAAAGTTCACTGTAAAAGTGAAAAATTAAAGCCATTCCAAGCTCCCATTCGCTCAGATATTATTTGTTTGTTTCAATAGGTGCAGAGGGAAAATGCACAGCCAGCCAATGTGGTGATTTGTGCTCTCTCAGATATTTTTGTAAGAAATCTGGGAAAGTTGTCCAAGGTCTCATGCACCTGATCACCCTTCCCTTCCCTAAGTCCATCTCACACCGTCTCCACAGTCACCCTTTCCTACAAGCCCTCCGTATTAGATTGCTGTCACCACAGGACAACTCAATGCCTCAGGCATCTGGTCGAGGTAATACAGTGAGCTGACAGTAAGCAGTGCTATTGGAGCATGAAGAAAGTTGTTGGCCCTAAAGCAGGTATGCCAGATCTGAACTGGTGATAGCAATACCAAAGGAAGAGGCTCATTAATTTATCACAAAAATGCAGATCCTGAGGTATTGAATTATGCTTTTTTTGAACATTAACTGGGACATGGTATTTTCTTCTTTTGTAGGAACAACTTTTGCTCCTCAAACATGATTTTAATTGGTCCTTGGTGGGAAATGGAGTGGGTGCAGAAGCACAGAATTGTTCTTGCACAGAATGTGGCTATTCAGCCCCTTGTGTCTGCTCTGGCTCGTTATATGAGCATCATTAACAAGTGCCAATCTCCTGCCTTTTGTCCCTTGCACATCATTTTTATCCAAATAACCAGTTGTGGGCGGCACGGTGCCACAGTGGTTAGCACTGCTGCCTCACAGCGCCAGAGACCCGGGTTCATTTCCCGCCTCAGGCGACTGACCGTGTGGTGTTTGCACATTCTCCCCGTGTCTGTGCGGGTTTCCTCCAGGTGCTCTGTGGTTTCCTCCCACAGTCCAACGATGTACAGGTCAGGTGAATTGGCCATGCTAAATTGCCCGTAGTGTTAGGTAAGGGGTAAATGTAGGGGTATGGGTGGGTTGCGCTTCGACGGGTCGGTGTGGACTTATTGGGCCGAAGGGCCTGTTTCCATACTGTAATGTAATGTAATCTAAAAAAAAACATCTCTTGGCCTCTTGAATGCCTCAAATGAACCTGTCTCCACCATACTTCCAGGCAGTGCCTTCCAAACCCTAACTACTCGCTAAGTGAAAATGTTTTTCCTCACTCCGCTCTTGCTCCTTTGTGGGTCATAGAGTCATAGAGATATACAGCACGGAAGCAGACTCTTCAGTCCAATTCATTCACGTCACCCAGATACCTTAACCTAGTCTAGTACCATTTGTCAGCACACGGCCCATATCCCTCCAAACCCTTCTTATTCATATACCCATTCAGATGTGTTTTAAATGTTGCAATTGTACTAGCCTCCACCACTTCCTCTGGCTGCTCATTCCATACACATACCACCCTCTGTTTGAAAACGTTGCCACTTAGGTCTCTTTTATATCTTTTCCATCTCACCCTAAACCTATGCCCTCTACTTCTGGACTCCCTCACCCTGGGGAAAAGACTTTATCTGTTTATCCTATCCATGCCCCTCATGATTTTGTATATCTCTATAAGGTCATCCATTAGCCCTCAAGATTCCAGGGAAAACAGCCCCAGTCTATTCAGGCTCTATCTATAGCTCAAACTCTCCAATCTTGGCAACATTGGACTTATTGTTGAGTTCAATGCCTTCAGATTGTGAACTCACTCCCATTGCTTCCTTTTATTTTAGCTTTGTTATATTCTCGGTCACCATGTCATCTCTCCACTTCCCACTCCAGTGGGACTATCTGCTCTTTCCAGTTTGGCAGTTAGACACACCATTGTTCTACCATTCTCATGTTCAGATCACTTCATCTGCACTATTTAGCATGCTTGTTCCTCCAGCACTCCACCACCTCCTCCCCCCCTCCGCCCAACTATTGTATGGGTGGCACGGTGGCTTAGTGGTTAGCACTGCTGCCTCACAGTGCTAGAGTCCCAGGTTCAATTCCAGCCTCAGATGGCTGTCTGTGTGGAGTTTGCACGTTCTCCCCGTGTCTGCGTGGGTTTCCTCCGGATGCTCTGGTTTCCTCCCACAGTCCAAAGTTGTGCAAGTTAGGAGAATTGGCTACGCTAAATTGCCCGTAGTGTTAGGTGCATTAGTGGGAGGGAAAAGGGTCTGGTTGGGTTACTCTTCGGAGGGTCAGTGTGGACTGGTTGGGCCGAAGAGCCGGTTTCTGCACTGTAGGGAATCTAATCATAAATGCTGCCCTCTCCACATTTAATTTCAGCTCTGATGAAGAAACATCTAGACTTGAAACATTAGCTTGCTGTCTCCACGGATATTGCCTGACCTGCTGTGATTCCCAGCATTTTTTGTTTTAGGTACAGATTCCAGCATCTGCAGTAATTTGCTCCTGTACTATCTCTTCCACTGAGATCAGACACCAGTTTCTCACCACAACAAGTTTACATTCCTTGGGAGTAAATTGTATGTTACATATTACACAGCATATGATCCCAAACATATTCAATGCTTGCTGGTCTTGGTAATGGATGACGGGTGGCAGGATTGTTGGGGATGGGAGGTGTGGAGTGGCTTTGTAGCAAACCCAAAGCCTTGGCAGTGACCAACTCTTTGAATGGGGAGTCAGGACAGAGAAGCAACAAATCTTCGAACAAATACTTCATTCAATTCTCCTTGTCCTGCTCGAGGAACAATGCTGTAAAACCTGAAAGGGTTCAGAAAAGATTTACAAGATTTTGCCAGGGTTGGAGGCTTTGAGCTATAGGGAGAGATTGAATAGGCTGGGGTTGTTTACCCTGGAGCATCGGAGGCTGAGGGGTGACCTGATGGAGGTTTATAAAATCACGAGGGTGAGATACGGTAAATAGGCAAGGTCTTTTTCTCAGGGTAGAGGAGTTAAAGCTAGATGGCATAGGTTTAGGGTGAGAGGGGAAAGATATAAAAGGGACCTGAAGGGCAACATTTTCATGCAGAGGGTGGAATGAGTTGCCAGAGGAAGTGGTGGAGGCTGGTACAATTGCAGCATTTAAAAGGCATCTAGTTGGGCATACGAATAGGAAGGGTTTAGAGGGATTTGGGCCAAGTGCTGGCAAATGCGACTAGGTTAGGTTAGGATATCTGGTCGGCATAGACGAGTTGGACCGAAGGGTCTGTTTCCGTGCTGTACGTCTCTATGACTGTAAGAGATGCAACTCGTCTTGTGCAACTTTGGTTCAGTTGTGTGTGAGTTGTGGTGCATCTGATTGAACAGTTCCCTCAGGAAGCTTGGGATTAGCCCCTTTCTAGCACTTGAGCTTGCAGGCATCTGCAACACTGAGGGAGTGCTGCACTGTTGCTGTAGTTGAGAAGCTAAATCAAGGTTCTGTTTAGATAAATGTAAAGCATATTATGCTGCCGTACAATAAAGTACAAGGAAATCATGTGATGTCTTGATCAGCATTCCTCCTTCAACTACATTCTTAAAAGCAAATGATCTGGTTATTAATCTCATTCACTGTTCCTGAGACATTACTCTGCCTGAATGCAATAATGCACAGCACAGTGGCTCAGTGGTTAGCACTGCTGCATCACAGCACCAGGGAACTGTGTTTGATTCCACCCTCGGGCAACTTTGTGTGTGCAGTTACACATTCTCCTTGTGACTGCATGGGGTTGCTCTGGTTTCCTTCCACAGTTCAAAGTTGTACAGGTTAAATAGATTAGCCATGCTAAACTGCTTCATAGTGTTCAGGGACGTGCAGACTAGATGGGCTAGCCAAGGGAAATGCAGGGTTATGAGGTGGGTCAGGGTGGAATGCTCTTCAGAGGGGCAGTGTTGACTCGATGGGCCAAATGGCCTGTTTCCACGCTGTTGGGTTTCTATGGTTTATTGGATGTGTTTGTGAGGCCAGCATTTGCTGCTGATCCCCAATTGCTTTGAACTGAGTGGTTTGCGAAATGAGAGATACGATTAAGAGCCAACCATGTTGTTGAGTGTCTGGAGTCACGTGTACTTCAGACTGGTGAAGATAGCAGATTTCCTCTTCTGAAGGATATCAGTGAACCAGCTGTGTTTTTATGATAATCAACAATGTTTCAATGGTCATCGTAACTGAAACTTTATTAACCAATTCCAGATTGTAGCAATGAAGCCTAAATTCTTCCAGCTGCTGTGGTAGGATTTGAACCCACATCCCCAGAGTATTATAGAAATAAAATACTGCAGATGGTGGAAATCTGAAACCCAGTGTTTTAGCCTGGGCTCCACTGTTTTATTAGTTCAGTGACATTAGCGCACATCATCTTTTCTGACCTAGCGACAGTGATTACATTTCCAAACAAATGTAATGCCCAGGAAGTGCTTTGAGATGTTCTAATAATGTGAGAGGTGCCACTACATTAGTACCAGTCTCATCTTTCTTTACTTTTAATAAAATTTCAGCTCCTGTTTGAAGGGGCACACTGGGGAAACTGGATAGTAGTTGTTCAAACAAGAGTTTTGTAGTTATAAGGCTTGTTATCCTAAGGCTGAATCTTGCAAAAAACCTATATTTGAAATCAACAAAACCTCCCCCAGGACACAAGAATAGAAATCGCAGCCGGAACCATTGTCTTTCCTGTGGAGCAGCTCCATTGGATCAAAATGTGAGTCAGAGGCTCAGATTTTCTCAGTTCAAGCCCCTGATTGAAGTTGTGGTTTGCAGTGCATGAATCAAAACTCATTTATTCTGCTCAGGTGCTGAGTTACTGTGTATCATGCCCCTTCAGTCAGTGAGAACTCAATAATATGCATAAGCCGCAGTTGGGGGGTGGCAGAATTTTGACTTTGCAGATTGAGGGCTTTAATTTCATCTGCGCAGACTGCAAGACAGAAAGCTGAAACCACAGGGAGTCAAGAGCACTGAAAGAAAATTCCAACTCTTCTTACAATTGGTTTTATTCATGACACCCAGATTTTCATTGAGTCATCGGGTGATACAACATGGAAACAGATCCTCCGGTCCAACCTGTCCGTGCCGACTATAGTCCCAAACTAAACTAATCCCACCTGCTTGCACTTGGTCCATCTCCCTCCAAACCTTTCTTGTTCATGTACTTATCCAAATGTCTTTTTAATGTTGTAACTGCATCCACATCCATCAGTTCCTCTGGAAGTTCATTCTACATGCGAACCACTCTCTGTGTGAAATGGTTGCACCCTATATCCTTTTCAAATCTTTCTCCTCTTACCTGAAAAATAGTCTTGAAGTCCCCATCCTAGGGAAAAGCCATTCATCTTAACCGTACCCCTCATTTTTTAATAAACCTCTATTAGATTACCTCTCAGCCTCCTTTGCTCCGGCGAAAATAAACTCCCATCCTATCCAACCTTTCCTGATAACTGAAACCCTGCACTGCCACCAACATCCTGGCAAATCTCTTCTGAACCCTGTCCAGCTTAATAATGTCCATCCTTTAACAGGGAGAGCAGAACTGGACTCAATACTCCAGAAAGGCCTTACCAACACCCTGTACAACTTCAACATAATGTCCCAACTTCTATAAGCAAAGGACTGACCAATGAAGGCAAGCAAGCTAATCACCTTCTTAACCACCCTGTCTATATGTAATGCAAACTTCTCTTCCTGCTCCACTCAAGTAATGACGATTGCTGTCAAGATTACAGTGGTGCTGGAAAAGCACAACAGGTCAGACAGCATCTGAGGAGCAGGAAAATCAAGGTTTCGAGCAAAAGCCCTTCATCAGGAATTTTGCATAAACATTGATTTTCCTGCTCCTCGGATGCTGCCTGAACTCCTGTGCTTTTCCAGCACCACTCTAATCTTGACTCTAGTCTCCAGCATCTGCAGTCCTCACTTTCACCTTAATGACAATTGGATGTGGGTGTCACTGAACAATCCAGTATTAATTAGCCATCTTTAGTTGCCTTTGAACAGAATGGTTCTCTAGGCTATTTCAGAGGACAGTTAAAAGTCAGTCACATTTGTGTGGATCTGGAATCAGAACATAAGGATGGCAGATTTCCTCCCCTAAAGGACATGAGGGAAACAGATGGGATTTCTTTTATGACAGTCATAGGCTAGTTTTTCAATTCCTGATCTTATTGTATTTAAATTTCACTATCTGCCATGCTGGGTTCAAAACCATGTCCCAGAACATTATTCTGGGGTTTGGATTATTAGTTCAGTGACATTACCATTACACCACCATCTTCACAGAGGTGGATATCATCCCCACACTGAATCTAAAAACATACCACATGCTTCTTTAGTGAACTCTTATCATTGGGGTTGCTTATATATATAAGAAAATAGTATCTAGCAGTGAGTTACAAGCTGGAGAGTAATTGAGGGGTACAGGTATTTTTTTCCTGTAGAATAACACGTTCCTGGGAGTGAATTATAGGCTGGAATCTAATACAGGAAATCATTTATACCAGGGAGTGAATTACAAAATGGAATCTAACCAAGGGATTCAGGGAAGATATACAGAATAACAGATAGCTTGGAGTACATTACAGACCAGAATCTAAGCAAGGAATTCACAAAGAGTTCAACTGAAAATAAGGAAGTATGGGATATAGGGAAATTTGGCTATCCCAATACAGAACTAGCTGACCCATAGAAGGTGGTAAGATGGAAAGTATTGAGCCTGGAGCTTGGTGACCAGTGGTGTCCTGAATGGATCGGTTTTGGGATCTCTGCTCTTTGTGATTATTTTATTAATGACTTGCATGAGGAAGGAAAAGGGTGGGTTAGTAAGTTTGCCGAGAACACAAAGGTTGGTGGAGTTATGGATAGTGTGGAGGGCTGTTGGAGGTTGTAACAGGACATTGACAGGATGCAGACCTGGGCTGAGAAGTGGCAGATGGAGTTCAACCTGGGAAAGTGTGAAGTGAATCCATTTGGAAGGTCAAATTTGAATACGGATTATAGGTTAAAGGCAGGATTTTTGACAATGTGGAGGAACAGAGGGATTCTTGGAGTCAACGTCCATAGAGCCTTCTAAGTGCCACCCAAGTTGATAGGGTTGTTAAGAAGGCATATGGTGTGTTGGCTTTCATTAGCAGGGGGATTGAGTTTAAGAGCTGTGAGGTCATACTGCAGCTCTACAAAGCCCTGGTTAGACCACGCTTGGAATATTGTGTTCAGTTCTGATTGCCTGTTTAGAGAGGGTGGGCAGGCGACTTACTAGGATGCTGCCTGGACTGGAAGGCATGCCTTATGAAGAAAGGCTGAGGGAGCTAGGGCTTTTCTCATTGGAGTGAAGAAGGCTGAGAGGTGGCTTGATAGAGGTGCACAGGATGATGTGATGCCTAGATAGAGTGAAAGCGAGAGACTTTTTCCCATGGTGAAAATGTCTATTGCAAGGAGGCATAATTTTAAGGTGATTGGAGGAAGATTCAGGGGAGATGTCAGAGGTAGGTTCTTTACACAGTGAGTGGTGGGTGTACGGAATGCACTGCTGGCAGTGGTAGTAGAGTCGGATACATTAGGGACATTTAAGCGACTCTTGGATACACAAATGAAAGATAGTACAATGAAGGGTATGTAGATTAGTCTGATCTTCGAGTAGGATTAAAGATCGGCACAACATCGAGGGCCTGTACTGTGCTGTACTGTTTTGTGCTCCATGTTCTATGAAAATAAGTTAATCAATGGTGAGCTACATGTAGGAATCTAATCAATGGATTCAGGGGTCATATATAGAACAGGTTCCTGGGAATAAGTTACAGGCTGAACCTAACTGGAGGGATCCATTGAGTTAGGAGAGAATAACGGTCAGCCAATAGCGAGCAACACACAAGAATCTAATTGAGGGATTAGATGGTTAATCTGTAGAATATTGGATATCTGAATGATGAACAATTGCTTTATATTCTCAATGATCTTTTGCAGTATTTATGCATCTAAAATGTATAAGAATTGCTAATAAATAGTGAGTTAATTAATGGCAAGTCTGAAAAGATTCTGGGCTCATTGCCAGCTGTTGCTGCTATACAAAGGCAGGATGGTGAGATTGGTGCTGCAATCTCTCAGTGCTCACTGAGATTAATTTTCTGTGGCACTCTCAGTACCACACTATCTAAACAAATATATCACAGACTGTCAGAGAGGCTGCTGTCTACTCCCCTTCTAGTGCCTGTTCCGCAACAGAAAACAATGATGACTGATGTGTTTACAACTGTCCTCAGTTCTTTACTGAGAAACATAATGGTCAGCTTGATCCTCTTGTGGGGAACAATCCAGGATGGCACCAGTCATTGTTGATGAAGAGAAAGAGTGGAAGGGAGAGAAAAATAGGAGGAAAATGGTCCCTCTGGTTAACTGACTATGCTTCTTCCTGTTTCATAAAGACACAGACAGCTTCGACACAGCTGATCATTTTCTGCTGTTTTGCCCTCAATGGCTGCTCATTGATGGGAGTCACAACAAATATGTTGGCACTGAACATTCGCAAATGGGCATTTCTCAGAGGTGCTGAATGGATTGTGATTAGGAAGAGGATCCTTTTGCTGACTTATCCCGCTCCCAAACCCAGGAGCAATGAAGTTAATTGAATCCCTCTAAAATGTCCCTCCTCTTCAGCTTCACAGGTTGTGTTATCAGCTCAGCTCATTAGCATCTTCTCAAGGGCAATTAGGGATGGGCAATAAATGCCAGCCTAGCTAACAATGTCCCCTTTCTGTGAAAGGAATATTTAAAAAATTACACAGGTTGGAATCCCCTTGCTCTGTAAAGGTTTGTGCTGTAACACTGGCTCACAATTTTGGCATTATCTGATCATGTATCTCACTGCTGTTTGTGGATCTTGGTGTGTACATTATCGTGTTTCCTACATTGCACCAATGACTGTATGTCTGAGCCATTAAGTTCTGAACTGACTAGAAAGCTCTCTGGGATGCTCTGAATTTGTGAAAGGTGCCACATAAATGCAGGTTCTTACCTCCTTTCGAGCCTACTTTATTAACCAGGCGATTGCCTTTGGCACTCCAGCTTTAGCTTGTTTCCATGTCCCGATGGCATCCATTACCTCTCTCTTGCGCACTGCTTTGGACTGTCACTCACCACGAAGACTGTCACTGGCGGTGACTGTCACACATTATCTCCCTGGTTCTAATCGCAGCTAAAGTCAGTCTTGATTTCACCATCGTCCACGGTACTCACATCTCAGCCTGACAGAGACATTCTGTCTCACCGAGCAATAATGGATTTCAGCTCGACCACATTGCAATGATCTTTCAATGACTCCCGCACCTGTCCTCATGAATAATCACTTCATCATGACGACTGATCACCAGCGTTGTCATGCTAGGTTTAAGTGTGAGGTATTTGCATGCAAGACTTGGAAAGGACTTGGTAAGAAATGGAGTGAGACGGGTGCTATTTCCCATCATGAAAGACAGCTTCACTTACAGCTTATGTGCCAGACCCACGGACTTCTAGATATGAGGCTCCTTTCCTGCCTGACACTGCAATCAATTGATTAATCGATCATAAGTTCCATTGTGCTACATTCTCCTGTGCTCAGATTAGAATACAACGTGTCTGGGGATCTGTCTATACAATTAGCAGCTTGCAGACATGTCCTTGACTGCACTGATTTGAAAGAAAAGCAAATGAAAGTAAGTTCAACTATTCTTCATCAATTCTTTATTCCACCCTCTCTTGGACACCATTTCTCTCTCTCGGGATTGTTCCACAGAAACAGTGCTGTCTGGGCTGTAGTCCTGAGGAAAGGGTCATTGGACATTAATGCTGATTGCTGTCCACAGATGCTGCCAGGCATGCGGAGCTTTTCCAGCAATTTCTGTTTTTGTTTCTTCCTGGGGCTTCCTGAAGGCTGGAGATCAATAACTGAGGGAATTCTAGAATCATTTCTACATTTTGGGGGACTGCGGGTGACCGGAGGGCATCCACTTCATGATATTTCAAGGGAGTGAATTGACACCCTTGCAGAACTGTGTTTATACTTTTGATTTTCCATCCGTTCCCTTCCTCCTTTCAGCTGTGTTCACCAAAAGAGGCTGTCAGATTTACAATGTACTTGATGCTCGTTGTCGCCATCGGTTTCTCAAGAGAGTCGGCACATTACGGCTTCCCCAGTTTTTTCTGAAACACTCCCAGGATAGGAACAGCATGGCATTAGATACAGAGTAAAGATCTCTCGTGGTGTCCCCATCAAACACTTTCAGGGAAGGTGCAGCAAGGTTAGATACTGAGTAAGCTCCCTCTTTAATATTTGTCATTAGAACATAGATACATGAATGGGCCATTTGCCCTCTCAAGCCTGCTCTACCATGCAATATGGTCGTGGCTGACCATCCAATTCAATACCTATTTCCTCACTATTCCCATATGCCTTTGCATCATTGTATTTAAAAATCTGTCAACCTCTACTTTAAACAGAGTCAATGATTGATCTTCTACAGCCCTTTGGAGGAGAAAATTCCAAAGATTTACACACCTCTGTGGAAAGAAATAGCTTCTGAATTCATTCCTAAGTGATTTCCCAACTTCTGCTGAAATTTTGTCCCCTGGTTCTAGACACTCCAACGAAGGGAACCCGCATACCTGCATCTATCCTGTCTGTCCCATTAAGTACAAGAACAAGGAACACAAAACAATACAGCACAGAAAGAGGCCCTTCAGCTCTCCAAGCTGGCACCGACACATTTTGTCCTTTCGTGTTAAAATTAAAAGCATTTTATAGATTTCAATAAGATCACCCGTCATTCTCCAAAACTCTGACAATACCAGCCTAGTTTCCCCAATTGCTCTTCCAACGACATTCTGGGAACAAGTTGGGGAAAGATTTGGTGTAATGTCACAATGTCAATAATATTCTTCCTCAGCTAAAAGGATCCACAGCTTAACCAAACTCTTACACAACTGAAGGATGACATCACTACCCCTAAACTCTTGCAATAAAATTAAAGTTGCCATTCGCCTTCTGAACATCTTGCTGCACAGACATCGTTGCCTTCAGTGACTTACTCACCTGGACACCCAAGTCTCTTTGTACACCACAATTTAAGAAATACTCGTCACATCAGTTCCACCTACTAAAGTGGATAGCCTTATATTTCTCCACATCATATTCCATCTGCTATACTTTTGACCACTCACCAAGCCTGTCCAATCTCCCCAAATTCACTTTGCATGTTCCTCACATTCCCACATACATTCCCACTTAGCTTTGAGACATCTGCAAATTTGGAAAAATCACTTTTAGTCCCCACTTCTCTGACATATATTGTGAACAGTTGGGGTCCAAGTACAAACAACCTCTCCGCTCCAATATCCACCCGGGTTGATAGCGCCACTCGCCGCGGTTGTGCTGCAGCAACGGCCGAGTCAATATCGACCAGCAGTGGGGCGGATGGCGATGGATGATCTTTCTCTATCCCCCCCACTTCCCACAGCCTTCCATCATGTGAATTGACCTATTTATTCCGACTGCCTATTTTCTGCATGTTATCCAATCCTTAATGTCAGCCCATTACTGACTCAAACTTTCTGAAAATCCAAGTATACTGCATTCATAAGAATACAAGAATAGAAACAGGAGTTGGTGACACAACCTCTCAAACCTGCTCTGCCATTTAATATCATGGGCGGCACGGTGGCTCAGTGAATAGCATTGTTTTCTCAAAGCACCAGGGAACTGGATTCAATTCCACCCTTGGGCAACTGTCTGTGTGGAGTTTGCACATTCTCCCCGTCTCTGCGTGGGTTTCCTCCTGGTGCTCTGGTTTCCTCCCACAAGCAAAAGATGTGCAGGCTAGGTAAATTGACCATGCTAAATTGCCCATAGTGTTCAGGGATGTGCAGATTAGGTGCATTAGTCAGGGATAAATGTAGAGTAATATAGGAAGGGGAATGGGTCTGGGCGGGTTATTCTTCAGAAGGTCAGTGTGGACTTGTGGGCTAAATGACCTGTTTCTGCACTATACGGACTCTATGATCATGGCTTACCCCAACTTGGCATCCATTTCAGTTTTCTGCCATTACTAATTAAGAATATGTCAATCTCCTCCTTAAATGTACTTGATGCTCTGGAATTTACTGCACTCTGGGGTAATGAGTTACACAGATTCATAACCCTTTTTAAGCAGTAATTTCTCCCCCTCCCCTATAACCTCCCATTCTAGATCATCTCACATGAGGAAGCATCCTCTCTACGTCTACATTGTCAATCCCCTTTCGCATCTTATATATCTTATTTAGATCTCCTCTCATTCTCACAAATTCCAGAGATTATAGGCCGACACAGTCCAATCCCTCTTCATAAGCCAAATGTATCAGCTCCGGAAACAATCTAGTCAACCTCCAATGAATTGCCTCTAAGTCAACTCCGTCTCCTCAAGGAAGGGGAACCCAATTCCATGCAATACTCCAGGTTCTGTCTCATTAATGCTTTGTACAATTGCAGTAATGACCCTCCGATCACCACTTCTGTATTCTAATTCTCTCACAACAAATGCCAAAATTCCATTTGCCTTCCATATTACTTGCTGCACCTTCACCCACCCCTTTTTCAATCCTGTTAGCAATATCCTCAATCACTCCAGCAGGTTCATCAAGCAAGATTTCTCATTCACAAAGTCATGCTGACTGTGCTAGAGCAGGACAATATTCTACAAGGGTCCATTTATTATGGGCTTGATAATAAATGACACCATTTCACTAGGAATGATATAAAGTTAACAGATCTGAAGTTCCCCGTTTCCTCTTTCCGACCATTCTCAAATAATGGGGTGATATTTGCTATTTTCCAGTCCACATGAGTCATTTCAGGATCTATAAAATTTTGGAAGATGATCACCAAGCATCTCTATAGCTACCTTTTTAAATACTTTGAATAGTAAGATATCAAGTCCAAAGTCTTATCAATCTCTGTCTTTCTTTCTCCAATACAACCTTCCTATTAAAACTAAGTATCTTCAGTTCCTCATTTTCCTTACTAACTTGGATCTCTAATTCTGGCAGTATTTTGTCTCTTCCTCAGTGTAAATGAGCAGAGAGATCTCAGTGTCCATATACATAGATCCTGGAAATCCCAGATTGACAGGGTTGTTAAGAAAGCATAGGGTGTGTTAGCTTTTATTGGTAGAGGGATTGAGTTTCGGAGCCATGAGATCATGTAGCGACTGTACAATACTCTGGTGCAGCTGCACTTGGAGTATTGCGTAGAGTTCTGGTCACTGCATTATAGGAAGGATGTGGAAGCTTTGGAAAGAGTTCAGAGGAGATTTACTGGGATGTTGCCTGGTATGGATGGAAGACTTTATGAGAAAAGGCTGAGGGACTTGAGGCTGTTTTCGTTAGAAAGAAGAAGGTTGAGAGGTGACTCAATTGAGACATACAAGATAATCAGAGGGTTAGACAGGGTGGACAGTGAGAGCCTTTTTCCTCAGATGGTGATGGCTAGCATGAGGGGACATAGCTTTAAAGTGAGGGGTGATAGGTAAAGGACAGATGTCAGAGGTACAGAGGTAGGTTCTTTACGGAGTAGTAGGGGCGTGGAATGCACTGCCTGCAACAGTAGTAGACTCGCCAACTTTAAGGGCATTTAAATGGTCATTGGGTCAACTCATAGGTGAAAATGGAATAGTGTAGGATAGATAGGCTTCAGATTGGTTCCACAGGTCAGCGCAACATCAAAGGCCGAAGGGCCAGTGCTTCGCTGAAATGTTCTATTTTCTATGTTCCATTTGAATTTTCTTTATCAGTTTTCTCAGTCCTTTGTTGTTATATTCTAAAATACATTTAATCCTAATCTTTACCATGATTCTAGCATGTTGTAAACACTTTATTTTAACCTTATACAGTCCTGAAATGTATTTGTTAGCTCTCTTTTGGCTGAAATGGTTGGCTCACCACTTGGTGGGGGGGGGGGGGGGGGGGGGGTGGGGTTACACCTTGAAATAATGTACAATTGCTGGAAACTATGTAATAATTCTTTAAAGACTATTTATTGCCTAAGAACTATTATACCTTTTAATGTAATTTTCCAATCCAGCTCAGTCAGTTTTCCCCTCACATTTTTATAATTTCCTTTGTTCAAATTTAACACGCGGGCTTCAGATGGAACTGCTTCGCTTGAAAACATAATATAAATCTTTGTTATATTATGGTTCCTAAAGGTTCTTTTACAAAACTATTCACGAACCCTTTTTCATGACATATTAGTAGATATAAATTAGCCTGCTGTCTGGATTATTTTTCAAATGTTCTAGCTAATACTTTAGAAACTCATCCTCCATGACATTAGATTTAGAATTTATTGCTATGTGTATTCAAGTACAGAAGTATAGTGAAAAGTGGATAATGTTGCCACACATGGCACCTTTAGTGCTCATTAGGATAGCCAATATTTATGAAGTCACCTGGGATTATTGTATAATCCATACTACATGTCTAATTATTTTCTTGATCAAACCATGCCCCATTCTATGACTATGTCTTAATTGCCTATAAACAACTCCTACCATTATTTGCTGACCCTTGACATGTTTAGCTCCACCAGAATAGATTCCCACTTTGTTATTTTGATCTGAGCCCCTCCATTACTAATATCCTGATCCCATCCCTTATATTTGGCACAATGCTACCTCTTTTTCGTGTTTGCTTTTCCTTCTTAAATGTTGAATATCTTTCAGTATTCAGATCCCAGTCTTCTTTACCCCACAACCATATCTCATATTGTCAGTTAGCTTATATCCATTTATCTCCAACTGTGCGTCTAAATAATTGACATCTTGAGAACATTGTGTAATTACATCACCCAACACTCCGAAGACAGGTGCTTGCAGTACTACAGAGTAAAACTCCCTCTAAGCTGTCCTTCAAACACTTTGAGATCCAGGTTATGGTGTGGGGTTAGTTACAGAGTACAGCTTCCTCTCAGCATTCACATCAAGCACTCTGAGGTCAGGAATGGCAAGGTTAGCTACAGGTAAGTTCCCTCTGCTTAGTACCTTCAACTGTTCTCCGATAAGGTATAGTACCCGTGAGATGAAGTTGTAAGTTCCCTTTGCATTCTGTTATCAAACATTGCAGGTCAGGTAGGATACAGACTAGACAGAATGTAAAGCTTCCAGTGTCTCGCTCCTCTGGCCTGACAGCATTCTTTAATTCAAATAGTTTTGCACAGCTATGACATTTCCATTTCCCATACCAGCTGTCCTTTAGACCTCTGTCTGTATGATTGACAAGTTAGGAGACATATATAGACAACTTGCACCTTGGACTGGAGTTCTGTGAGGACTGTGGTAGGCTTTCACCAGGGACAGCACTGTACCTGAACCAGATCCCACCCAACACCCCCTATATTGGCTGTCACTTAGTCTGATCCTGACAGCCTTGTTCTGTCAGAGCAGTCACAGACTGCAGACATTGACAGGGCTAACTGCGTGGAATTAGCCTGTCAGGAGCTGAGAAATGAAGACAGTTGCATGTTATTAGTGCCTTCATTGCCTGCACTCCCTTACCGAACACTTCAATCTCACCACACTGCAGACAGCAGCACATTGCCGCAAAACATTTCCTCAGCTTCTGTAACTCTTTGAGGTGCACCTATATCAGGGGTGGAATATTATAGAGGCAGATTGATGCAGGCTACGGCAAAATTTGTGACAAAAATCAGACAAGAAATCCAATGAGACTGATCTTAATGTGTTGCTCCATCTTTTATACTTTTCACAATCAGCACAGTGAGAGCTGGTATGTTGCCAATTCAGAGAAAATCTTTTTATATTAAACACCTTATTGATGGTCCAATTTGCCTCATTAATATTCAGTTTCTAATCTTACTGAACATGTTAAACAAGCCAGATATCGTGGAAACTCGAGATGCAAAGTCTGTACCTGATGAATAAGACTTGCCACTTGCTCTGAAATTGCTCTATGTGGGACTCTATGCCCCAAGATTTCAGGACTTCCTCCAAGGGCACTGGTCAAATGCACCCTACATCCACACATATTGGCATTTGATATGCATCAGAACCTCTTAACAACTTCCGTGACACACACTTGATCCACTTGTAGCACCGACCTGCAACATATCACTATACTTCCAATTGTACCTGCAAATTTTAATTGTAGTGCAGCAGCTAGGTCACTGTGTGCTCATGAACAAGCATCCAGCTCCTGGGCTGGGCCAGACTGCATCTCTGGTCAGCTCACTTGCTGTCTTAATGCTCACTCACTTTCAGCCTGCTTGGATGCTCACAGCATCCCTGCCTTTCCTTTCCATTGTGCACTTTGGCCCCTGAGCCAGAGACACTGAGCTTACTTCGATATTGCTTTGCCATTTAGCGCGGACACAGAGGAACAAAGCTTTTCATGGCTTTAGTCAAGTCAAGAAGATAGTTTTAGATCAGGGAGCCCTGGGATACAGTGAGTGATGGGCAGCTTTCGACAGCTTGTGAATGGTCAGCCAGCCAGAGGGGCAGCTCAGGATGACATCCATTTAAAGAGTAATGAGCCAAATGTTGGTCAGGACATCACTTGTCCTTCATCTTTCTGTCCTTTTCGGGTGACAAGGCAGGTATTAGTGGAAATGAAAGTTGGTGACACAGTTGGTGCAGGGGGGATGGTGTCCCAATAGGCACCACAGAGGGCATGCATAGTTTGTGATGCCTGGGTGGTGGGACTGGGGAAGCTAGCAGCAAAGATGCTGCAGGTATTAATGAGAGTGTAAGAATATGATCTTTGATGGGACCTGGATACAGCAGCAGAGATACAGTGAATGTAAGGTATCGTGGGGGCAGTTACACTGGCAGGGTGATAAAAGAGGTTGACTTTCCTACAGTGCTGGGCATTCCTTCAGATGGCTGAGACTGCTTTAACCCAGGTGGCAAGCTCACACCAAGTTCGCATGTTCTGGTGTAATGACCTTGACCTTCCTTTATGCTAAGCGTGACTTTAGCCAGCAGAAAGATCCTCATTTCTATCAATTTTGCCAGGGCCACTTGAAGTCACGCTCAGTCAAATGCAATTGCAAATGCAGCCTCCAGCATGTTCCATCTTGAGCTTAGTTCTCCAGTCCATATTTAGACTGGAATGACGTCAAGAGCTGAGTGGCCCTGGCGAAATCCAAACTGAGTGTCAGTGAGCAAGCTATTGTTGAGTGAGGCCCAACTGATAGTATTATCGATGACCCCTTTCATCACTTTGTTGATGATTGGGAACAGAATGGTAGCGCAGCAAGTGGTCCGATTGTAATTTTGTGCTGGGACATATTAGCTGCTTAATTGTAGCTGCTGTCTTTTTGAAATACATTAAGTTGACCCCAATGGAGGAAAAGCCTATAGCATTGATAGTGTCTTAGCCACCATTCCTTCCTCAACCAGCAAAAGAACAACTCAAAGCTCAACTTACCCACTATCTGTGGCACTTACATCCAAACTGCTGACTGTTTTGACTACAAAACCCTATATTTCAAAGGTACATTCATTGTCTATGAAGAACTTTGGGATGCCCTGCAGATATGATAAAGTGCCAAATAAACATAGTCCATTCCTTTCAAGTCAAAGAAATGTCATGGCTATATGAGAATATACCTCTGAATTTGTTTGGTTAATTATCACAGGATTTTTCTCTCTAACCTTAATCCCTCATTTGTAAAATCTGCATACTCCATCCCCTAAATCTGCATACTCCTGCCCCAAAATCTGCATACTCCATCTCTAAATCTGCATACTCCTGCCCCAAAATCTGCATACTCCATCCCCTAAATCTGCATACTCCTGCCCCAAAATCTGCATACTCCATCCCCTAAATCTGCATACACCTGCCCCAAAATCTGCATACTCCATCCCTAAATCTGCATACTCCTGCCCCAAAATCTGCATACTCCATCCCTAAATCTGCATACACCTGCCCCAAAATCTGCATACTCCATCCCTAAATCTGCATACTCCTGCCCCAAAATCTGCATACTCCATCCCTAAATCTGCATACTCCTTCCCCTAAATTGCCTGAAAAGTGAATCAAGCGCTGAAACATTTTGATTTTTACTCTCTGTGAGTTTAACCATGACACTACAAAACAATGGGTCTATATCTCCACGGAACTTACACTTGAAGTTCAGATTTAAAGAATGATCATTGTTTGGATTGATGAGAGAGTGCTGTGCATTTCTGAGGATGGTGAATCCATAGAGAAGGAGAAAAGTTTAGCTTCAGAACAAACTTAGTCAAATAGAGTGTCTCTTTAAAGAGGACTTTGAGAAAATGAGGGAGAGATGAAACCAAGACTTTAATCTTAGCCAAAAGTGGAAATGGCTGGAGAAATTCAATAGGTCTGGCAGCAGCTTTTGGATCCAGGGGGCTTTATTTGTGAACATTAACTCCTCTTTCGCTCTACAGACCTGCAGAGTTTCGCCAGCAATTTCTGTTTCTGTTTCTGATTTCCAACGCCCACATATCTTTGTTTTGTTTAGGTTTTAAACTTGGGTTTTTATCTCACTGATTTCACACCTTGTGGCTCAGGAATTGGGTTTTCTGAGTTCTGAAACTTGTGCACAGAAATCCAGGCCGACACATCAATGCAATTCTGAGGGAGTGTTGCACTGTCAGAAGTGTCGCCCTTTGGATGAGCCGAAAATTGAAGCTGCATCAACCATCCCTGGTGGATTATAAAGATTCAATGGTACTATTTAAAAGAATAGAGGAAAACTCCAGGTGTCCTGGTCAACATATATCATTTAACAAGATTACAAAAAAAAACAGATTATCTGGTACTATCACGTTGCAGCTTGTCATGTTTCCTATATTATAACAAAGAGTACCTTTCCAAAGTACTTAATTGATTGTAATGGATTTTGGGTTGTTCTAAAGTTGTGAATGGCATCAGATAAATGCAAGTTTTCTTTATAATAATTCCCAATTTACTGCCAGAATCAAATCCTACTAAGGTGCCTGCAGCTTTGAAATGAGAGCTGTTGATAGCAGTGTAGATACAAAACACATTAGCACCTTGTCAACTCGGACATGGTTTAGGAGACTTTCTGCTTCTCGTGATATTGCTTCAGAAAGTCTGAATATCACTCTCACTGATCTACTGACAGGTGATTTTCAGTCTAGAGGCAGGTTGGTGCAGGTAAAGCATAGACTGGAGAACCCAAGGAACCAACTGGCACTATTATAGAAGAATTAGTACCTTTGTTTCTCTGCCAATTGTGCTTCAGTGGACAGCACTGTCCATTCTGAGTCAAAAACGTTGGCTTCAAATCGCATGGCTGGGAATTGAGAAGCTGAAATGGCAGAATGGGACTGAGGGGATTTTGGCATTGCCAAAAGTGCCATCCTTTTGGGTGAGACATTAAATTGAGGCCCTTTTGATCATCTCAGCTGGGTATAAAATATCTTCAAGGGAGAGTTATTGCAGAATCCTGGACAATATTTATAGCATCAGTAAGAAACTGCTCATTAGTTCAATATGATGTTACAATTAATGGGCAAGGAGACCAGCTTTTGCTCATAAGGTAAGGGACATTTTGGTATCTGACCAGGTTTGTATAGTAGACTTAAGTATGGGGTGGAACACAGCTGGGAAGAATTCATGCATGCAGAAGCGAATGAAACAAAAACTAAAATTGTGAGTCAGGACATAAGCCTCAAATATGAGAAATTTGGTAATTAATCAGAAGTGACTGTCCTTATTGCTCTAAGATTGATATTCAGACTTTCTGAAGCAATACCGTGAGAAGCAGATAATCTCCAGGTCACCAGGTTTTGGTCACCATGCTAGTTGCAGCTTGCTTTACACAGTTTTCCTACTCCACTTTCTGCAACAGTGACGAAATGTTTAAATTACTTCCACAGAAGACTTGTTCCAGAGAAGAGTCATACTGGATTTGAAGCATTAACTTTGTTTCTCTCTTCACAGATGCAGCCAGACTTGCTGAATTCCTCTTGCATTCTCTTGTTTCATTTCAAAATAATTTCAGAAACTATGTAGTGCTTTGGGAGGTCCTAAAATCATGAGAAGTTCTGTCTAAATGTAAGTTTCTTCTTTATTCTGACTATCTTGTCAGGAAAAAATGTATCAAATGTGTGTGATTGTCATGTTACCAATGTGTGTGATTGTCATGTTACCAAATGTGTGTGATTACCATGTTATCAAAACTGAATTGCACATCTTCTGATTGCTAATACTTTCTCATGAATGGCATGTCACTACAGGACATTGGTGAGGCTGTATCTAGAGTACTGTGTACAGCACTGGGCACTGTGCTTACAGAACAATGTTAATGCACTGGAATTGGTTTAGAGAAGGTTTACTAGACTAATATCTGAAATGAGTGGATTACCTTATTGGGAAATGCTGGACAGACTAGGCCTGTGTTCTGAAGGTCAGAGGTGACTCAACTGAAGCATGTAAAACCCTGAGGGACCTTGACCATGTGAATGTTGAAAATGTGATGCCTCTTGTGGAAGAATCTAGAACTAGGGTCACAATTTCTTTCTCCCAGAGGGTTGTGAGTCTCTGGAATTCCCTTGCGGAAAAGGCAGTCGATGTAGAATCTTTCAGTACAGAGGAACCTCAATTATCCGAATATCGGTTATCCGAAAATCAGATTATCCGAAGGAGATCTCGAAGTCCCGATAGAAAAATTACATCAAAGATGTGTTTCCAACAGTGATAGAGTCTTTTGTTTACAGTGATTAAACAGGCACCGTCTCCAACTGACTCACTGCCCACCTTCTTTTTCTCCCCAAACTTTCCCTGGAGTTCAACACAGGGGTATACCCTAGACCTGCCTTCCCCAGATTATCTGACCAACATTGTTATTTACAGGGCAGAAGTAGAACCTGTCAAAAAGGTGCAGTAAAACGTTGTGCGCATGGCTGCGGCTGTGTGTGTGTGTGTGTGTGTGTGTGTGTGTGTGTGTGCTATTTGGAGACTTACTCCACAAAGGCAGCAGCAGCAGCAGTCTTGTTGTTGGTTTCCAGTCCAGCTGCCCCAGAGAGGTTGGGAGTGCCTGGGGAATGGGGGGAAGGGGGGGGGGGGGTGTTGTGGAGGGGGGGCACGGGGCGGTGATGGACAGTGTGGGGGGGGGGGGCGGATGGGGGGGCAGTATTGGACAGGTTTGGGGGGTGGATGGGGGGGCAGTGGTGGACGGGGGGGGGGTGGTGTTGAACACGGTTGTGGGGGCGGACGGGGGGGGGTGGCGTTGGAAGGGGGCAGGGGCTCGGTGTGCTGCTGCCTTGTCTCCTGAACAAGGAGCTGACAAAACAGAAAGCTCCGAGCCCCAGAAGAAAGACATTTAATCAATTAACGGAATAATTGATTATCCAAATGAAATAGTGCCCGCCCATCTCGTTCAGATAATTGAAGTCCCGCTGTATTTTGAAGGCAGAGTTAGATAGATTCTTGATTACCAAGGGGATGAAAGATTATCGGGGAGAGGAGAATATGGAGTTGAAGTTAAATTCAGATCAGCCATGATCTTAATGATTGCGGAGCAGGCTTGAAGGCCAAGTGGCCTAATCTTATTCCCTGTTTCTACTCAACTACTCAACAGGTACCTGGGAATCACTGGCCCAAGACCATTCAAAGTGGTGAAGGAGCGTCCAGGAAGGCACCTCGAGACTTGCCATCAAGAAAAAATGGAAACCAGGCAAAAACCGTGAAAGGAGCACACTGCCACACCAACATCTCACCCACCCCTTTCCTGAGACCACCATCTAACCCAAGTGTAACAGACCCTGTAGTAGCTGCATCAGTCTGTACAGTCACCTCCGGACTTGCTCTGAAAGCGGAAGAGAGTCATCGTGGTCTGTGAGGGATGGCCGATGATGACTCATCAATGCCTTCATTGGCAGAGGCCTGCCTTGGGCATGACAGATGACTGTAAAAGGCAGTCAGTTTGAAGTAATGAAGATGCTCCTGACAATGTCACAGAGTGAATTTAGATATCGCTCTATGACAGGAAGACAATGTGTGCGATAGGTCAGCATGATGTTGGCAAACAATGCACTGGCTGAAACTGCTGATCCTGGAGACGGCTACACCATAACCAAGTAAATCAAAGTAAATCATTGTCAATTCATTTCTATAGATGAACACTTACAGTGAAGGGTCAGTGAACTGAAACTGGGACATTTGGCTAGTGGCAGGGCGACGTGAAGGAGGTGGAAAAAGAAATTCAAAGAGATGCACAGACTGTTGGACTGGAAGAATTGCCAAGAGGAATTAAGTTTGCAGCTTCTTTGGCAACGTTCTGCCAGTTCTGATGAAAATCTGGAGCAGAATAACTTCATCTGGGTTGTTTATCTTCTTTACGACAGCTGTGGAATCGATGAGTGGGAACACAGCTAATGAGGCGTCCTCTTGGTTTGACTTCATCCATCTGCTGCCCATCTCCCTGCTTTTACCCAACAACTGCAACAACTGCCGATAAAATCGTCTGCTGCTTTTACCCTGGCAACGGTTGCAGCCCAGGAAAGAGAGAGAAAGTGGTTGTCAGTAATGGATCAACAGTCACCATCACAGCTGGCCCTCCAACAACACGGCTCATTATCCAGCACACTGCAGTGAATAGCCCACTTTTTAAACCACCAACAAATCACAAAACATTGCATTCTCATCAGGAATCAATCGATGGACTGGATTCCAAATCTGTTGACATGTACTCCTGGTGAAGTTGAGCCTCAAGGTACAATTAGAGTTAACTCTATTTCTTTGGAATTCCCTTCATCAAAAAGCAGTGGTGGAAAACCTTTCAGTAGTTTTAAAAGGATAAAAGCTTATTGGGGAATGTAGATTGGGGTCAAAATCAGATCAGCCATAATCTTATTGAATTGCTGAACAGACCTGAAGGGCCACTCGTCCTCCTTGTTTGTATGTCTGTAAGTTCATTGCAATCATGAATGGGACAAAAGATTACTTCCTTCTCAGATTTCTGGAAGAGTACAGGATAGACCTATGGATGGGGACTGGAGCTGTACTGTGAGATGGCACCGGGAATCAGAATTGTTGGTTGCAATGGAAAGCAAAGATGCGTTTGCATCCTACCATCCTGATAGTCACATGATGCAATGATAATGGTGTCATTGACTAATATAAGTAAACAATTGCTGCAAGCTGACAGACCACAGACCAGGGCATGTGGTGAGGAAGATTTCAGTGGTGGAGAGCTTTGGGAATCAAAGTCTGAAAGTCATCAATCTCTCCAAATTATTGTACACTAAATGCATGCCATATCTCAAGTTAATCACATATAGTGTACTCCAAATCTTGTCTTCTGCAAATGATAAAGTACCCGAGACACAAAAGGAGTGGTGCAGAATCTTTAAATCACTGTCATTAGTCCTTGAGACTGATATTCTCATTGCTTGGGTTTTGCAGTCTCAGGTGTCCCATATTCTCTTAGACTCGCAGCTTATTCTCTGCTGGGCTGTGTCATTGTTCAAAGGATGCCAGTCTGTAGGTGAATTGTAACAAGAGGTTATTGGCAACTGCAGAGGGATGTTTATCCATGACCTGTTCCTGAATTGGTGATACAGGTGGGCTAATAGCAACCACATCAAGAGAGGCTTTAGAATGGAAGCTGTGCCTTTTGTGGTCTGAAATGGCATCCTGGGAAGTACCAGATAAGTCGTTGGAGAGCAGTGGATTGATAATCAATGCGTGGCCAGTGCTGGAGGAGAGAAAAATCTCATGCTCTGATGACTGTACTTCAATGTCTGATTTCCTTTCAAACATTCTGATGGTGCAGCAGTAGATCTTGAACTCCTTTGCCTTGTCCATCATTCCATTAAATCAGTGCAGATCTGCACTTTCCCACTTTTATTTGCATGACTAAGTGCTTCTTGTTTTGACTCTTGACAGACTGAGTTAAGAGAGGCTAAATTGTATTAACTGGAAAATGGGGCCAATACTTAGAACGCCAATGGCCTGCAAGTTCAGTGCAGATAAGAGGTTGATTTTATGCTATTTTGATTTCTGTGTGCTGTCAGACTTCATTGTTTAGTTGTCGGCATCAGCAGGGAATCTAAAATCACAATTCTTGTTATTCTTAACGTTAGGGAACAGAATTCTCAAAACGCATTTGGGTGGGTCATTTTAACCAGTGCATCGAGAAAGAACAGATCGAACTTAGTTTGCAGGAATGGAACTGGGAAGTTTGAAGGGAAAGCAGTGGGAGAGAATTTTGGTATTAGCGATCATAACTCAGTTAGATTTAATTTAGTTATGGCAAAAGATAAAGACAAACCAGGAGTAGGTATTTTAAATTAGAAAAAGGCTAATTTTACTGAGCTAAGAGACTGGAAATAACTATTTGAAGGTAAATCAATGTCAGAACAACGGAAAGTATTCAAGGAGGAGATAAAGAAGATTCAGAATGTAATAAGGACTAAACTAACAATGTCATCGATTAACCTTTGGTTGCATATTACAAATATAGTTGTACTGTAAGAAAGAATTAAAGGAATGATATATCTAAGTCAGATTGGTTCATATTGAATTTATGAACTTGATCTTTGTGGGAATACAATGTTTAAGTGAGTGGAAAATAGTTAAGTCAACTCAGTCATGTAAGCAAGCACTTAACAGGAACCATCGTGTGAAGTGTTTTGTGTGCTGTTATCGTTGTGAGGATAAGTGCAATGAAATGATCACAAAGTCCACAATTATAAGGGCACAGGGGCAAAGCCAATAGTAGCAATAACTCAGAGTGTGAGGGGACTCGCAGGAAGAATCTCATTAAAATACTCTGGAACTTCTTTTGATTCAGTGAGGACATTATCATGATCAGAGGAATGAGAATCCTTGAAACTGTGTGAAGTTCCAACCGTGATACAAGGTGATACAGCTGCTTAGCTATATAGGGAATGGTTGGGGGATTTTGACTATTCAAAAAGTTCATCTGGATACAATTCAGAGGAACTGAAATGAGGAGGAATTTCTTTACCCAGAGGGTGGTGAACCTCTGGAATTTTCTGATACAGAAATTAGTTGAAGCCAAGACATTCGATGTTTCAGGGAGGAATTAGACATCCTTCTCTACAGTTAAGAGGGGAAGAAGCAGGAATAAGATACTGAGTTAGATGATCAGCCATTTTGAATAGTGTAGCTGGTTCGAAGGGCTGAATGGCCTATTTCTGATCCTATTTTCTACGTTTCTACATTTTTGTCCATGATGGTGTCATCTTCTCTAACCTCTCACAAGCCTGACCATGGAGGGACTAACCACAATCTGATTGCCACAGGTTCAGAACACAGAAGGGTAGAAAGGTTTACCTTATGTATTCCTTGGTGAACAGCTGGTGTAGGCCAACATTTTGTTTTACCCCTTTAGCATCTCATCAGCATTATAGTTTAGAACAGAGGCAAGGGTGTTGTGAGTAACGTTGACATGGTCTTAAGTCTCCTAGTCAGGTTATGTTTGTTTTTTATAAAGATAAAGACAGAAGCCCTGGGAGGAAGAGACCAGTAATTTTCTGTGGATCAAAGGAAACAAGGAAATATTGAAGGTCAAGGCTAGTATGAATAATTCAGCGTTATAGGTTTCATGCCGAGAAGTGGGCATTTATACCTTGATCTCATGGTTTAAAGTAAGAAAGAGAATGGATGACACCATTGTTCTGTAGTTTAAATGGTAAAACGCAAACTGAATTGAGAGGCTGCAGCTTCTGTCAGTCATTATAAAATAAGAATTCAATCAAATTAAAGTCAATCAATTTGCAAGTTTGTTTTTTTTTCATTGATGGGCCCTCTATGGTGTTAGCCAGCTGTTTACCAGCTATCAGTATATCCTTGTGATTTTGAAACATAGTTCAATAAAATTAGTTTGAATATTCCTGCTGGCATCCAGCCAGCAATATGGGGCAGAATGGTGGCTCAGTGAATAGCACTGCTGCCTCCAGCACCATGGACCTGGGTTTGATTCCACCCTCGGGCAACTGTGTGGCATTTGCACATTCTCCAAGTATCTGCATAGGTTCCCTCCCACAGTCCAATGATATGCAGGTTGGATGAGTTGGCCATGCTCGATAGCTGAGGGATGTACAGGCCCGGTGGGTTAGCTAAATGCAGGGTCTGGGTGGGTTGCTATTCAGAGGGTCAGTTTAAGCTTGATGGGCCAAATGGCCTCTTTCTACACTGTAGAGACTGCGTGATGCCAGTATCATTATCTATTTTATTCAAATTGATTTTAAAGAAAGAACACACCAGGCATTATAGTTTAAGGAAGAAATACCTGATATATTGGAATGAATAAATATAGTGAGGGAAAAATTAACATCCTTGAATCAGCAGTTCTGATGTAATGTATTCCACGTTGTTAAAAAAAAGCAAGGAAAGATGGGCTCTGGTTATTATTTTCCAGTTCTACAGGCTTGATGCTGGAAGGTATAAAGGGACAGTCTTAGTCAGGAAAGACCAGTAAGCATAACTGCAATTATGGGCAAAGTATTGGAAACATTTTTAAGAATCAGTACAAAGCATTATTAAGAAAATCTCAAATTAATTCAGGTCAGTCAGTGTGAAGTGGTTATGGCAAAGTCATGTCTTGCTAATTTGGTTGCATGTTTTGTGAAGGTACCACCATTCTCAATCAAATGGTCATTATCATCACTGTCCAACCTCACACCCAAAGATTGACAGCTTATGTAAGACGATCAAAGAGGGAAAAATAAAGCCAATGAAAGGAGGACATGAATATTGGTTCACTGGGAAGGAGGACATGAATATTGGCTCACTGGGAAGAGCTCTCACCTCCAAATCCACCGGTCTTGGGGTCAAGTACCACTCCCGAGAGTTGGGCACAGAACCTAAGCTGCCGAGGGGGAGTGCAGTGTTGAGGAGGTGCTGCACTGCCCGAGGTGCCATCCTTTGAGCAGAATCACAAAATATATCAGAGGACTATGTGGAAGAAGAGTGGGGCATTCTTCCTGAGATCCTGCTAATATTTAATTGATATGATAAAAAGATGATCGCATTACTGTCTTCGGGGAATTTACTGTATTTAAATAGGCTAACATATTTCTTACATTCTGACATTGTCCATAATCTTGAAGTGACTCATCGGCTCAAATTAAAGCGTTTTTGATGTCCTCAGATTGAGGAAGGCACAGTAGAAATGCGAGTCTGTCTTTTTGTTTATAGATTGATTCTGTTCAAACTAAAGCTAGTCGATTTCTGAAGTACAAAACCTGCAGCAATCTGCTACAGTGATGTGCCAATTGCAGGACGACATGCCAAGGGCTGCCTGGTGTTGCTGCATTCTGAACTGAATGAGGATTTCCAACTGTTTAAATACCCTGGTGGGTTAGTTACATACGGTTTGTCAGATCTGTTCATGAAAACACAAAGGAAACCATTATAGTATGTAAATTTTTTAGTTCATCAGTAATTGTAGGCAGGAGTGAGTTGTCCTTTTAGAAGCAACATACCGGTAATCACAATGTTCTTTAATCCTATTAATTTATCATTATGGACAGAAACTAACCATTGCGCCACCAATGCAACGCACGTTAATGATGTTTCTACTGCAGTGATACAGGAATAAGTCTTCTTCAATAACACTCTAAGGCTCACTGGGTAGTGTTCACTTCTAGATTGAATTCCATTTCTTCAACACTTAATTAAAATTCTCAGCTCACACTCGAATGCAGTACTGAGGGAGTGTTACATTGTCAAAGCTGCTATTTTGCAGAGTAAGTATTAAACTGACCCCTCATCCTCCCTCTAAGTTGAAGATAAAAGATGTCAAATGCATTATTTTAAAGGAGAACAGGGTCCTACATTTCAGTGTCCTACATTTATCCCTCAGGTCCTGTCAGATAAATGAATTATCCTGACATATGACAGGTTGCTAAGCACAAACTGGTTGCCTTTTTCCGCATTACAGCAGTGGCTGACTTTTAAAAAATGCTGTCGAGTGTTCTGAGGTTTTAAAAGGGGCAGGTCTTGCTTTTATATTGAGAAAACTCATCAAAGAGGGTGAGGACGTTAACAAACACTGGAAGGAAGAATTGAGGTAATGCAAGAGATTTTTACTGGGTGATACCCAGATTAAATTATTAAATCCTAGAGAATGTGGGAGCAAAAGGGAAACAGAGAGAAGTTGGCAGGTTTAAGATTCTTGCAAAGTATCAAATAGACAGTATAGTAAATCTTCATTGAATACACTGATGACGCACAAGGGAGTATGGAATCTGAG
The DNA here is from genome assembly GCF_047496795.1 of Chiloscyllium punctatum. Classification (NCBI taxonomy): domain Eukaryota; kingdom Metazoa; phylum Chordata; class Chondrichthyes; order Orectolobiformes; family Hemiscylliidae; genus Chiloscyllium; species Chiloscyllium punctatum. Next base: position 56,800,708 of record NC_092761.1, on the reverse strand, counting down.
AAGGACAATCCCATTACAATATTAATTACGTCAAAAAACACCAGAGGAAAGAATGTAACCAAATGACAGACGTGTTTTGTAGGATAGAAACAAGGGATCATTACAGATCACTGATTCCTCCAATCAAAATTACTGAGCAGACACAGTCATTTCGTCACTGGTATTCATTTTAATAGAAAACGCCTGAGATCCCTGAGGTAAATCTCATTCACATCTCGACATTTATTCAACAAACATCAGCAACCATTCAGTCACCAAGGAAGTCAGCTGCTTTAATAATCCCAACCAACCTCATGTTAAAGATTAAAGTTCAGATTAATACTTCATAACTGGCAGCAATGTGATCACATAAGCAACAATTGCATCTGTGAATTATTTTATGAAATGGCTAATTGGATATCCAATTAGGCTCACCTGGATTCCTAATGAGCTCCTTCTGCTCATGTCTAATACATTGGAATACACTGACCCATCAGAAACCAAAGCAAAATATTGAATATTAGGACTCTGGAATATACAGGTAGTCCCCAGGTTGTCCACAAACTCCATTCTGGAGTCTGTTTGCAAATCGATTTGTACTCAAGTTGAAACATGAGCAGGACAATGGTAAGCAGCTGTTTGTATGTACAGAAAGCATATGTTGGGTCTTTAAAATTAAACTGACTGAGCTTGGGGAACATCACTTGGGCAAAGACAATTGAATACCTCACCCAGGACATATCCTGAACAGATGGACTCTAAGTTAGCCCACTGCAAAACTCCAAACCAAAGCCAAGCCTCAGCCAAGCAATTGACATTTGCTTCAGCATCTAGGCCAGCAAACAGTTATAAATGCAGACTTGAGACAGCAAAAAAACTCCCACTAGACCTAAATTGAATAAGAAAGCTCATTAGTCAAAACAAGAAGCGTGCACACCTAAGAAAGTCCAACTACATCTGGTTTGGAACAGTTAAATTGTTTAGCAATATCCAAATCAAAACTAATCAAAAAGAACATCTGGTTAAATGGTCACCCAGTTCTAATGGAAGTCAATACTAGTGCGGCCTTTTCAGTGATCGCAGAACCAGTCATTAACAAGATTCAGCCTGGACTTAGCCTTTACGTTTGTGCAAGACCTCAGCCAAACTGAGAACCAACACCGGGGAACCTTTGTAGGTTAAGGGTACAACTTTGGTTGTGGTCTCTTATGAGAAGCAATTGGTTCATTACCACTGAGTGCAGTGAAAGACTTGGGCCCAAGCTTGATGGGGTGAAATTGATTGAAAAAGATTCTCCCAAATTGGCTCAACATTTTTCAATTGGAAAGTGGCCACCTGAGTGAAGCCCTGATTAAGTACATGCAAGTTTTTCAGGAAGGTCTAGGCACTATCAAAGCGGCCAAGGCCACCTCACATGTTGACCATGAAGGAATTCCATGATTCTGCAAGGCCTGCCAGGTACCATTTGCCTTATGGGTAAAGGTACAGGCAGAAATTAGAAAGCAAAGGAATCATCAAAGCAGTTCAGTTTGTGGAATGGGAAGCACTGGTCATACCAATCATTGTGGGGATTGTAAATAAATGGTGAACTGCTTTTTGAAGCTGAATTAATACCTAATCCTTCAGATAGAGGATTTATGCACAAAACTGGCAGGGAGGTCTGCCCCTCACAAAGCTGGACATGAGCCATTCATACTTGCTTGAGGCAAACCTGTCCAACCTCTCTTTATGACTCAAACCTTCCAATCTTGTGAACATCCTTGTAAATCCTTTTTGCACCCTTTCTAGTTTAATAACATCCCTTCCCCTTGATGGCCGACCAGAATTATCGCTTGCTGTCCTTTCACCCTGACTAGTGCATGCACCATGATGTCAGATGTCTGACATTTCTCAGTGTGTCTCAAGCACAAATGAACGTGGCAGCATTCTGCAAGAAAACTTAAAGATGAGTGTCGTTTCCGTTCACTGCTGACTGCGCCCGAAGCAGAGTTGCAATGAATAATTTGTCAACTTGAGCAAAGGTACAAGTGAAGCATGCAGGAGGTCAAATGGGCAATGGCAATCACTTGAATTGGACATTATTACAGGGGCCGACAGTGTGCTGCTGGAAATGCACAGCCAGTCGGGCAGCATCCGAGGAGCAGGAAAATCGACATTTGGTGCGTAAACCCATCATTTTAGGGGGTTTGGAATATTACATAACTGTATGCAACCAAGACTGCCCTATCAAACATTCGTTCAACTGAAGGCCTCTCTCTGAGCTGCCCTAAATCTGCACACAATGTCCATCATTTTCTCCTTCCCCACTTGGGTGATAATGTGAATAAAAGTCAATCGGGGAGGTGATGGCCTGTTGGTATTATCACTAGACTGTTAAGCTAGAGACCTGGTAATGTACTGGACATCTATGTTTGAATTCTGCCTAAGCAGATGTAGATCTTGTATTCTGTCATTGGGAATTAGGAGTCTTAATGATGACCATCAAATCATTGTTGATTGTCAGGAAAAAAAACAAATTTGATTCACTCATGCCCTTTAGGGAATGGAATCTTTTGCTCGCACGTGGTCTGGCCTACTTGCGACTCCAGACCTACAGCAATTTAGTTGACACTTAACTGCCCGCTGGGCAAAAAATGCTGACGTGGCCAGTGATGGCCAGATCCTGTGAATGAATGAATTTTAAAAACAGGTTTCTCTGGCCACTTTACTGTGTAATTGGGAAAATTGGCCTCAGATATGTGTTACACTTTAAGAAGAGAGAATATGGATGAGAATAGCATTGCTAAAATACTCATGTAATCACTCGCGTAATTGTGAAGCATGTCGCTGTGTTGACTTCAAGATAAAACAGCAGCAAGTCTGAGTTGAGGAGGTAACAATTCGCAAGTGAATTCATTAGGAAATGTGAATGACCAGTGAGAAACTACCAGGAATTTATGTGAAAAGCCAACTGTGAGTGAGCAAGCTGGAGAACCTGCTAACAAACAAGGGAAAACACTTAATTGAAGAAAGCTCAGCCACTTTATCTATGAAATGTTGATATTTGGTGATGAGAGCAGTGGGCAATGGTCAGTGTCCAGGGATTGGGCAACTGCTGTGATTTAAGCAGGTGGGCATTTTCCCAAAATTTTAATTTTTTGTTTTCTTTCATGGGGTGATGGCTGGATCAGCAATTATAATCCATTCCTGGTTTCCCTTAGATACAATCAAGTGGCTTTCTAGGCTATTTCAGAGGGCTAACCATATTGCTGTGGGACTGGAGTCACATGTAGTTCAGGCTAAGCAAAATGTCAGCTTCTTGACCTGAATGTTGTTAGATAGCTATAATGATCATTGGCTTTTATTTCATGGTAATCCTAAGTATTTTAATTCCAGATTTTGTATTGAACAAAGCCTTCATCATCTGCCGTGGTGGGATTTGGACCCAGAACCCTGAACCTGACTCTCTGAACTGCCTGTCTAGTGAGGGCAATAAAAGTGCTGTGGAACATGCACTTGTCCATCACCTTCTAGAACAAGGGAAGTTCCAAAATCACCTTATAACCAATCCTTTCTTCTGAAAAATTATAATGTAGCTGCAGCTCGTTTGAGCAAAGCAATATCCCACAATTACCAATGACATACCGGTTTTGATAATCTTGTTTAAGGATGTGGGTTGAGGGATAAATATTGGCCAGGACACCTAGGAGGGTTCTACTGCTCTTCATCACCATGGTACCTTCTACATTCACCTGAGAGGATAGATTGACACTTGGTTGAATATCACAGCCACAAATACAGCATCTCTAACACTGCAGCCCTCCATAAATATGGAAGAATCTGCTGTTGTAGAAGTGTTGACGGATCATCAGTTTCACTGACCAGTGAAGTAATTAAATTTGTATTATGTATTACTCATTTGCCAGAACTATTGTGTACAGTCATCAACAACATTACGTGCCGCTGCAGCAGTAATGATAGAAAACATTATACCATCATTACTGCCTTATTTGAATAGGTCAGCCATTCAGATGCTCACAGATTAGATGCAATGCAGGATAGATACAGAGGAAGGCTTCTCGCTCAGTTTCCTGAACAATTCTAGAGAAGGATAAATTCATAATGGTTTCTGCATGGTTGTGTACACCATCTCAGAACTGGTCGAGTAGAGGCAAAGCTTTTTCTACAGCATCTCCTCAAACACTGACAGATTGTCAAATTCTCTCCAGATCTGACAATCCAGTCACCTGAAATTCTAGAACCAGGTAACTAATTGCATTTATTGTTCATTGGTTGGATTGAGTTGTCCAGGCAGTGCTGATGTACGCATGCCTGGTTATTCTACCCATTGCAATGATGGATCCCCTCTGTCCTGTTATACATATTGATGGACTGCTGCAACACTTCTCTGTCCCGCACAAAGCTGATTACATGGAACAGTGATTTATTTTGTGTGATAAATATGGAGGAATGCAGAATGAGACAAGGGCCATATATATCTTTTTGTTAATGAGTGTGATTATTGAGTGTTCACTTAATGTGCTTCTGTTACTGAGAAAACAAAATTTGCACTGCGATCCATCTCAAGTATCCTCACAGTACCTCAAAGGTTTTTGCATCTTAAGAATCTTGACGGTATCGCATGAATCTTCAGTATTTCATAAGAGTCATTACTGTATTGCAAATTTTTTTCAGACTCTTAGAGCTCTTTGGCTGTATCTCAAGCATCTTGCATGTGTCTCAAAGTATTTTAGTTATATTCTATATATTTTTAGCCTTCTTACTATGCCTCATTACTTTGCAACAATAAAATAAAGCACTTTTTCAATTCAACTAATTGATAACAATCAAGAATATCAGATACAATGGGTTGTCATTGACCACAAACTGAATAGGGCTAGCCATAGAAATACAATAGCTTAAAGGCAGGTCAAATGCTAAGAATCCTGCAGTGAGTAACTTACCTCATTTGTCTAACATCTACAAGGCACATGTCAGGAGTGTGATGGAATATTACCCATTTGCCTGGATGGGTACAGCTCCAGCAACACTTAAAAGGACAAAACAACCTACTTGATTGACACCATTTTCACAAACATTCAGTCTCTCCATCACTGATGCTCAGTAGTAGCAGCGTGTACTATCTACAAGATTCACGGCAGAAAGTCACCAAGGCTCCTTTAACAAAAACTGCAAAACCCACATCCATAACCATCTCAAAGGACAAGGCAGAAGCTAAATGTGAACACCATCACTTGCAAGTTCCCCTCCAAGTCACTCACAAGCCTGACGTGGAAATATATCACTGTTCCCAAACACCAAATGAACTGCATTTCAATAAGGCAACTCACCAGTACCTTCTCAAGAGCAACTGGGAACCAGCAATAAATGTTGGCTCAACTAGCAAAGCCTACATCCCGAAATAAATTTTTAAAAGTATTATTTGCTTTACGATGTACATTAGCAGGAGACATTGCAAGAGTTTAAATAAATTTTATGCAGAAATAATCACACTGTCTTGAACAGCAGTCATACAAAATCGAGGAACAGAGGAGCAGGAGTAAACCAATTAGCATCTGTCAGAAATGCTGGAGGGATGATCCATTTTTGCTTCCTTTTGAAATCCTATCGTTGCATAAAAGGTTACAGCACAAAATAAGAGCAACAGTTGCTAATGGTAGTCTATTAGCATGGGCTGAGGATTAGCAATTTGCCAGAATCAGATTTAGGAATAAATAGATCATTCTCAGTTTGAAAAACAGCAGCCAATTAGGTACCACAGGGATCTGTGCTGGGGCCTCAATATTTACAATCAATATTATTAACTTGGATGAAGGAGTTTTGCATTGTAGTCAAATTCTCTGACTGTATAAAGATGGGTAGAAAAACAAGTTGTGAGGAAGACACAGTGAGTTTGCAGTACATATGGATGCAAATACACTTGCACATGAAACGTTCAAGGTCAGTCTGTAGGTAATTTGGAAGACAAACAAAACGTTGGCCGTTCTTGCAGGGGAATAGAGTGTAAAAACAATGAAGTCCTGCCATTATATCTATCCAGGGCATTCAGGAAACAGCATCTCCAGGAAAGACTGTGTCCAGTTCTAATCTCTTTAAGGTGGGATAAATTTGCGTTCCAGGTGGTGCAGAATAACTTCAGTGGATCGACTCCTGCATTGAAAGAGTTATTTTGTGAGGAAAGCATGGGCCTCTATTCCCTGGAGTTCCAAAATAATGAGGGGTGACCTCACTGAAACATAGATAGTTCCGAGAAGGGTAAATACTGAAAGGTCTTCCCCTTGTGAAATAATCTAGGAACTGAGGCAATATGTCATAATAATAGATTTTGCATTTAAGGTAGAGTTATGGAGGAACTTCTTATCACACTAAAGGGTATACAGGAGCAAAGGGACCAAAGAGATTATGTGCATTAAACAAAGAAAGTTGCAGGACAAGTTAAAGGTGTAGTTAACGAAACACGCATCATCTTAGTGTCATGATCCTAGTAGTATACTGGAAATCAAGTCCCACTCTTCCCTCTCCACAAGTTATCACAGGTGTGAACTACAATCAACGTAGTTACTAGAATGGTTAATGCCTGGCTGTGACCACTGTCTGAGAGAAAAGCAAGTCACACCAGATTTCATCAATGAATGAGAGATCAAAAAATCTGTTTATTATTACGATTTCATTCTCAACATTTCACAAAATAGATTACTGGTTACTAATGTGCAAACTGAAATTATTTCCCCTTTAATTCAATCATACATTAGATAGACAAGACAAATGATTCGGTTTTTGCAGGAACAAGGGGAACGGAAAGACACAAGGTTTGTGGGTCACAGTCCAAATCACAAAGAAAAACAAAGTAACTTTCTGATGGTTTGTTTTTGCTTATTTGGCAATGATCTCATGTTGTTGTTAACAATGGTGATGTTCAGTGTTGTAACTTGTCAACTAGACCGAGATCTGGCTAAAACTTTCTTTTTGCAAAGTTTGCAATTGTCGTTTCTTTTCCACTCGCGGAATAAAAGCATGTGCATGCACACGTGTGTGTGCGTGGGTGTGTGTGTGTGTTCGCGCGCGCACGAGGGAGAGAGAGACACAGAGAGAGAGTTTGTTGGCAGGATCTTCTGAGCTCTGGTTCTCAAATATTCTTTCTCCTCTCAGTTCTGTGATGAATTGCCATTTATGACCAACCCATTAGCTCTGACTGGGTAACAGCTCCTGCAAAACCTCCCCTGATGCCAAGTGTTTCAGCAAAAGGACAGTTTTCACTTTTCCTTTGATTTACAGAAAAGTCCAAAGAATCCTAATTTTCATTTTCTGATTGTCATTTCCAAATAAGGCATGTTCAGTCCTTACTTTAGACTTTATTAATCATGGGAAAGAATGCAAGAACAAGGAGGTTATTCTGAATAATCTGGATAAAACACTACTTCAGCGTCAGCTCATGCAGTGTTGCATTCATTTCTGGACCAGACATCTCAGGAACACTAGGAAGGCATGAGAGAGGATACAGGCACTAGTCATGAGAACAGCTACAGTGATGACAGATTTTGGTCACAAAGGTAAACTGGAGACTTTGGCACTCTCCTTGAAGAGAATTTGAGAAGAGATTTGCTAGTGGCAAAAACCATTTGGACCAGGAAGGTCTGTTCATGTTGGTGGGAGGATTAAGAGTGAGCCAACACAGATTTAGGGTAGTTGTCAGAAAATGCAATGAAACAAAGCCTTCTCACATAGAGAGTGGCTAAGAACTCAATGTGCTGTCTGAGAGGGTGATTGATGTTGGGTCAATTGAGACTTTCAAGAGGTAATCAGTGTATTATCAGGAAAGAAATAAAAAATGGTGCAGGATTAGGGGGAGAATGAGGAGACTGGCACTCTGTACATCGCTCGTTGGGAAAGCATGCTCAAACATGATGGGCTGATTAGCTTCCTTCTGCTCTGTGGAAATGCTGGGATTCAGTGATCCTCTCAGAGAGTCATGAGTCATTGAAATATTAGCCCCAGAGGCCAGCAGAGGCTGTCATTGTATACTTTCCAGAAGATGTTAGAAAGATTTTTGAACTCTGAGAGATCAATGGTTATGGTCATGTCTTGGATTGTGTTTTCGGGATCCTTAAGGGGGAAGGAGGAGCAGCCCCAAGTCATGGTCCTCATAGCACCAACGACATAGGTAGGATAAGGGATGGAGATTTAAGGCAGAAATTCAGGAAGCTAAGGTGAAAGCTTAGAGCCAGAACAAACAGACTTGTTATCTCTGGTTTGTTATCTCAGGTTAGTTACCTAAGCCACGTGCTAGCGAGGTGAGGAATAGGGAGAGAGGGGAGTTGAACATGTGGCTATGGGGATGGTGCAGGAGGGGGATGCTGAATTCCTGGATAATTGGGGCTCATTCTGCGGTAGGTGGGACCTCTTCAAACAGGATGGTCTACACCTGAACCAGAGGGGAATCAATATCCCGGGGAGCAGGTTTGCTCATGCTCTTCAGGAGGATTTAAACTAACTTAGCAAGGGGACAGGAAACTGAATTGTGGCTCCAGTGTACAGGAGGTTTAGAGTAGTAAGGTCATGAATAAGGTCTCAGGAGTGTACCGGCGAGCAGGAAAGTGGGTTGAAGTGTGTATGCTTCAATGCCAGGAGCATCTGGTATAAGATGGGTGAACTTGCAGCATGGTTTGGTACCTGAGACTTCAATGTTGTGGCAATTTTGGAGACATGGATAGAGCATGGACAGGAATGGTTGTTTCAGGTTCTGGGGTTTAGATGTTTTATTAAGAATAGGGAAAGTGGTAAAAGAGGGAAGGTGTGACAGTGTTAGTCAAGGATAGTATTACACTGGCAAAAAAGACATTTGATGAGGACTTGTCTATTGAGGGAGTATAGGCTGAGGTTAGAAACAGGAAAGGAGAAACCACCCTGTTGGGAGTTTTCTATAGGCCTCCAAAAAGTTCCAGAATTGTAGAGGAAAGGATCGCAAAGATGATTTTGGTTAGGAGCAAAAGTAATAGGGTCGTTGTTATGGGGGAGATTTAACTTTCCTAATATTGACTGGAATTGCAATAGAGTACTTTAGTTGGGTCAATTTTTGCCCCATGTGTGCAGACCACATTGGCTTTGGTACTGGGTAATGAACCTGGCTAGGTGTGAGATTTGGAGGTAAGTGAGCACTTGGTGATAGTGACCACAATTTAGATAAGTTTACTTTGGTGATGCAAAGGGATAGGTATACACAGCAATGCAAGAGTTATAGCTGGGGGGGGGAAGTAATTGTGATGCGATTAGGCAAGATTTAGGATGCATAGGATGGGGAAGGAAACTGCAGGGAATGGGCATAATTGAAATGTGGAGCTTATTCAAAGAACAGCTACTACGTGTCCTTGATAGATATGTACCTGTCAGGCAGGGAGGAAGTGGTCAAGCGAGGGAGCCGTGGTTTACTAAAGAAGTTGAAACTCTTGTCAAGAGGAAGAAGGAGTCTTATGTAAAAATGAGATGTGAAGGCTCAGTTCGGGCACTTGAGTGTTGCAAGTTAGCCAGGAAGGACCCAAAGAGAGAACTAAGAAGAGCCAGGAGGGGACATGAGAAGTCATTGGCAGATAGGATCAAGGAAAATCCTAAAGCTTTCTATAGGTATATCAGGAATAAAAGAATGACGAGAGTAAGATTAGGGCCTGTCAAGGACAGCAGTGGGAAGTTGTGCGTGGAATCCGAAGAGATAGGAGAGGCATTAAATGAATATTTTTTTGTCAATATTCACATGGGAAAAAGACAATGTTATTGAGGAGAATAATGAGATACAGGATATTAGACTAGATGGGATTGAGTTTGAAAGGAGGAGGTGTTAGCAGTTCTGGAAAGTGTGAAAACAGATAAGTCCTCTGGATAGATGGGATTTATCATGGATTCTCTGGGAAGCTATCGTAGAGATTGCAGAGCGTTAGGCTTAGATTGTTATGTTGTCATTGTCTACATGAATAGTGCCAGAAGACTGGAGGATAGCAAATGTTGTCTCCTTGTTCAAGAATGGGAGTAGAGACAACCCTGGTAACAATAGATCAGTGAGCCTGACTTTGGTTGTGGGTAAAGTGTTGGAAAGAATTATAAGAGACAGGATTTATAATAATCTAGAAATGAATACTTTGATTAGGGATATTCAACACGGTTTTGTGAAGGGTAGGTCATGCCTCACAAACCTTACTGAGTTCTTTGAGAAGGTGACCAAACAGGTGGATGAGGGTAAAGCAGTTGAGGTGGTGTAAATGGATTTCAGTAAGGTGTTTGATAAGGTTCCCCATGGTAGGCTGTTGCAGAAAATGTGGACACATGGGATTGAGGGTGATTTCACAGTTTGGATCAGAAATTGGCTAGCTGAAAGAAGACAGAGGATGGTGGTTGATGAGAAATGTTCATCCTGGAGTTCAGTTATGAGTGGTGTACCCCAAGGATCTGTTTTGGGGCCACTGTTGTTTGTCATTTTTATAAATGACCAAGATGAGGGCGTAGAAGGAATTTGTGGATGACATTAAAGCCGGTGGAGTTTGTGGACAGTGAGGAAGGATTTTGCAGCTTACAAAGGGACAAAGATAACCTGCAGAGCTGGGCTGAGAGATGGCAAATGGAGTGTAATGCTGAAAAGTGTGAGAAGATTTACTTTGGAAGGAGTAACAGGAATAAAAAAGTACTAGGCTAATGGCAAGATTCTTTGTAGTGTGGATGAATCGAGAGATCTTGGTGTCCATGTATGTAGACCTCTGAAAGTTCCAACGAGGTTGATAGGGTTGTTAAGAAGGCATACAGTGTGTTAGCTTTTATTGGTGGAGGGGCTGAGCTTTGGGGCCATGAGGTCGTGTTGCAACTGTACAAAGCTCTGGTGAGGCCGCACTTGGAGTATTACCTACAGTTCTGGTCACCGATTATAGGAAGGATGTGGAAGCATTGGAAAGGGTGCAGAGGAGATTTACCAGGATGGTGCCTGGTGCAGTGGAAAGATCTTATGAGGAAAGGTTGAAGGATTTGAGGCTGTTTTCATTAGAGAAAAGAAGGTTAAGAGGTGACTTAATAGAGACATGCAAGATGATCAGAGGATTAGATAGGGTATAAGTGAAAGACTCAAATGGTGATGGCTATCATGAGGGGTCATAGCTTTAAATTGAGGAGTGATAGATGTAGGACAGACGTCAGGGATAGGTTTTTACTCAGAGAGTGGTAAGGATGTGGAACGCCTTGCCTGTAACAGTGGTAGACTCGCCAACTTTAAGGGCATTTAAATAGTCATTGGATAAATGTATAGATGATAATGGAATAGTGTAGGTTAGATGGGCTTCAGATTGGTTTCACAGGTTGGCACAGTATTGAGGGCTGAAGGGCCTGTACTGCACTGTAATGTTCTATGTTCTATGACATGGGAGCTAGTGGATTCCATTGTGGTTCACAGTGACCACAACTGTAACATGTGTTGGTTGCATGAGGAACTCTAGCTCAGAGTTGATAGGCTGAAGTTTGAGGTTCAAACATTGTGACACACCAGGTTGAGGGAGAGTTACCTGGATGCTGTGTATCAGGAGGACAAGCAGGAGGCTGGAAGAACACAGCAAGCCAGGCAGAATCAGGAAGTGGTGAAGTCGATGTTTTGGATATAACCCTTCTTCAGGACTGGGGCTGGGTGGAGGGGGAGCTGCAGATAAAGTGGGGGAAGAGTTATGGGTGGGGAGAGGGGCAGAGTGGTGAGGTGAATACAGGTGGTGGGCATGATGTTGTTGGCTGATCTGACGAGGTAGCTGGAGGGAAGGGTCAGTTGAGGGGATGGAAGGGAAGAGGCAGGCCTGGAAAGGGATCGGGAGAGTGATTTGCTGTGGCAATGGACGAGATTAGGGATGGTCAGGTGGGAGAGTAATGGGAAGGAGAATTGAAATGAGTGAAACCAGGGGGTCAGGTTGACTCTTACGGGGTCGGCTGAGATGCTCGGTAAAACATTCTCTTAGTTTATGTTTGGTCTCCCCAATGTAGAGAAGGCCACCTCGGGAGCACAGGATATAGTGAACTAGGTTGGAAGAGAGACAGGTGAACCTCTGTCTCACTTGGAAAGGCGGTTTTGTATCAGTCACACCCCTTAGATTAACGACCTTGAATTCTGCCATTGATCAGGGACAGGACAGTGTGCTTAACAATGAGGCAGGTACAAGGAGCCAGGAGGTAGTGCTGAAGGAGTTTCAGCTCTTGAGCTTGTCTAACAGGTTTGAGCTTCTTGCTCCCTATGAGGGTGAGAATGGGAGCTGGAGGGAGGATGAACAAACTGATCTTGAGGTAGTAATCGGAGATAGTATAGTCATGGAATAGGTACTGTTCTCTGTGGCTAGGATTGAGAGTCCTGAAGGCTGTGTTGCCTGCCTGCTGCCTGGGTTCAGGGTATCTCATCTGGCCTGCAGAGGAGCCTGGAGTGGTGGGGAAAGATCCAGTTGTTGTGATTCAGTGTCTCCTGAGGGAAAATGAACAGCTCAAAGCTAAATTCGAAAGCAAAACCTAAAAGTTAATAATCTCTGGATTACTATCTGAGTCACGAGCTAATTGGAACAACATCGAAAAGATTTAAGAGGCACATGCATGGCTCAAAGATTAATGTGGGAGAAACTGGTTTGAATTCATGTGACATTGGCATCATTACTGGGGAAGGAGGGAGCTGTTCTGATGGGATGGACTCCACCTGAATCATGTTGGGACCAGTGTCCTGGCGAATTGCATAACGAGGCTGTGAATAGCACATTAAACTAAATAGTAGGAGTTGAGGGGGAGGGTCAGGGGTAGAAAATGATAGAAAAGATTAAAGGTGTGGGGAGAGGATCAAGTAGAGGTTACTAAAGTTTCCAGGAGAAGTAATAGAACAGGAAGTATGGAAAGGGTCAGGAATCTAACTTCAGGCACAACAGATAAGGGGAGAACTGTGAGAAGGGGTTCAGTCAATCCAGGAATGAGGGTGTTATACTTAAATGCATGCAGTATATGATATAAGTTTGTAACACCGATTGAAATGAACAAGTACGATGAGGCTGCAAGGAGATAAGGGCTGGGAATGAAATATCTAAGGAAACGTGTGATTGAAAGGAGAGGCAGATTGTCTGAGGAGGATGGGAGTGTCTGTTTTTGTCAGAGAGAAGGTTATGAGGTGACTTCATTGATACATGTAGCATAATCAGAGGGTTAGATTGGGTGGACAGTGAGAGCCTTTTTCCTCAGATGGTGATGGCAAGCATGAGGGGACATAGCTTTAAACTGAGGGGTCATAGATAAAGGACAGATGTCAGGGATAGGTTCTTTACTCAGAGAGTAGTAAGGGCATGGAATGCCCTGCCTGTAGCAATGATAGTCTCACCAACTTTAAGGGCATTTACATGGTCATCGGACAAATACATGGATGACAATGGAATCATGTAGGTTAGAAACGCTTCAGATTGGCTTCACAGGTCGGCTCAACAGAGGTTACTAAAGTTTCCAGAAGATGTAATAGGACAAGTGTCAGGAATCTAACTTCAGGTATAACAGGGTTGCCCTGTTAGCAAAAAATAATTTAAATTGATAGCAAGAAGCAACATTGAATTAGAAGAGATACAATCTGTGTGGGTGGTATTGAGGAACTACAATGGGAAAAAGACACTGAAGGGTGTTGTGTACAGGCCTCCTAGCAGTAGTCAGGATGTGGAGAAGAAAATAAATCAGGAGATAGAAAAGGCATTTAAAGAAACGCACTATTACAATAATCATGGGAGACTTCAATGAGCAGGTGGATGGGGTAAGTCAGATCCCAAGGAAGGAATTTATGCAATGGTTACAAGATGTTTTCTTGGATTTGCTTGTAATAGAACCGATCAGGGAATAGGCAATTCTGGATTTGATGATGTTAACTGAAGTAAATTTGATTAGGGAACTTAAGGTGAAGAAACTCCGAGAGGGCAGTCACCATAATATGATAGAATTCATGCTGTAGTTTGAGAGGCAGAAGCTGGAAGTAGATGTAATGATGTTGAAAATATCGCTTTTAATCTTCTTATATGTTAATAGCTAGCTTACCCTCATATTTCCTCTTCTCCCCCCTTTGTTGCTGGTGTTGAAACTATTAAAGGCAACTACTAATACATGAGGGAGGAGCTGGCCAGAGTTCATTAGAAGGGGACTCTGGCAGGGAAGGTAGTGGGGCAACAATAGCAGGAGTTTCTCGGGGTAGTTTGGAAGGCACAGCAGAAATTCATCCCAAGGAAGAAAAAGCGTACTGAGAGGAGAATGAGACAGCCATGGCTGACAAAGACAGTCAGGGGCAGCATTGAAGCAAAATGAAAAGCAAGCAATGTGGTGCAAACTAGTGGGAAGCCTTGAAAAACTTGCAGAGGACAATAAAACAACAAGGGGGGAGAAGAGGAAATATGAGGGTAAGCTAGCTATTAATATACAAGAAGAATTGAAAGTGATATTTTGGATATGTAAAAGGTAAAAGTGAGGCAGGTATGAACATTGGACCATCAGAAATTGAGGCTGGAGAAATTGTAGCAGGAAGCAAATAAATGTAAGCACTGAATAGATACTTTGTATCAGTCTTGGTGGTGGAACACACCAACAGCATAACAGAACTTCAAAAGGGTCAGGGGGCAGAGGTAAGTGTAATGGTCATCACTAAGGAGACAATGATCGGGAAGCTGAAACGTCTGAAGGTGGATAAATTTCCTGAACCAGATGGACTACACCCGAGAGACTTAAAGGAAATAGTGGGGAGAATGCAAAAGCATTGGTGGTGATCTTTCAGGAGTTACTGAGGACTGGAAATGGCTAAAGCAACACCTAAATTTAAGAAGGGAGGGAGACAGAAGACAGGAAACTACAGGCTGTTAGCCTGGTCATTAAGAAGGTTTTAGAGTACATTATTAAGGATGAAATTGCAGAGCACTTGGAAGTGCATGGTAAAATAGAGCTGATACAGCACAGCTTTGTCAAGGAAGCATCATGCCTGACAAAGCTTTGAGGAGGTAATGAGAACTTCAGACAAAGGAGAGCCAAGGTATAATCGATTCGGATTTTCAGAAGGCCTTTGACAGGAGGCTGCAAAATAAGATCAGAACCCATGGTGTTAGGGACAAGGTATTGGCATGGAAAGAGGAGAAGGCAGAGAGTAAGGTTCAATCTGTCTTTTTCTGGATGGCAGCTGGTGACTAGTAGAGCCCTGCAGGGGTTAGCGTTGGGATCATAACTATTTACACCATACATTAACGATCTGAATGAAGGAACTGACGGCATTGTTATTAAGTTTGTAGATGATACAAAGATAGGTGGAGGGACAGATAGTGTTGAGGAAGAAGAGAGGCTGCAGAAGAACTTGGACAGGCTAGGGCAGTGGGCAAAAAAGTGGCAGATGGAATACAATGTGGGTACATATATGTTTATGCATTTTGGTAGGAAGAACAGAGGCATAGATAATTTTCTAAATGGGGCAAGGCTTCAGAAATCTGAACCACAAAGGGACTTGGGAACCTGTGTTCAGGATTCTTCCAATGTTAACATGCAGGCTTAGTTGGCAGTTAGGAAGGCAAATTCAATGTTAGCATTCATTTCAAGAGGGCTAGAATGCAAAAGCAGAGATGTACTGCTGAGGTTGTATAAGATTCTGATTAGATCATATTTGGAATATTGTGAGCAGTTTGGATCCTGTATCTGTGAATGGATGTTCTGCTCTTGGAGGATTACAAATGGTTTATAAGAATGATCCTGGGAATGAAGGGTTTGTCATATGAGGAGCAATTGATGACTCTGGGTCTGTACTTGATAGAGTTTAGAGGGATGAGTGAGATCTCACTGAAACTTACAGAACACGAAGAGGCCTGGACAGAATGGAAGTGGAGAATATATTTTCACTAGAGTCATAGAGTCATACAGCACAGAAATAGACCCTTTAGCCCAACTCTTCAATGATGACCAGGTTTCCTAAACTGAACTAGCCCCATTTACCTGCATTTGATCCACATCCCATAAAATCTTTCCTATCCATGTACCTACCCAAATATCTCTTAAATGTTGTAATTGTATTTGCCTCAATCACTTCCTCTGGCAGCTTGTTCCATATATGTACCATGCTCTGTATGAAAAAGTTACCCCCCAGTTCTCTTTTAAATCTTTCCCCTCTGACCTTAAACCTATGCCGTCTAGTTTTGGACTCTCCTAACCTGGGGAAAAGACCTTGATTATTCACCTTATCTATGTCCCTCATAATTATATCAACCACTATAATGCCACCCCTTCACCTCCTTCACTCCAATGAAACCATTCCTAGCCTATCTAGCCTTTCCTTATAACTCAAACCCTCCAGTCTCCATAACATCCTTATAAATCTTTTTAGCATCCTTTCCAGTTTAATAACATTCTTCCCAAAGCATTGTATGCAATACTCCATAAGTAGCCTTAATAACATCTTGTACATTCTTAAGGCTGTACTGTGACATAATATCCCAACTCCTGTGCTCAGTGCTCTGACTTATAAAGGCAAGCATGCTAAACGCCTTCATCACCACCCTACCTATGATGCCACTTTCAAGGAACTATGCACATGAACGCCCAGCTCTTTCTGTTTGACAACATTTCCCAGAGATCAACTATTAACTGTGTAGGTTTTGCTCTGGTTTGTCTTATCAAAATGCAACACCTTGCATTTATCTAAATTAAACTCCACCTGTCATTCCATAGCCCACTGGCCCAGTTGATAAAGATCCTGTTGTACTCTTTCTTCACTATCCACTATACCATCAATTTTGGTGTCCTCTGCAAATTTACTAACTGGGGGTATCTTATATTCTCATCCAATTCACTTATATGAATGACGAACAACAGTGGACCCAACACCGACCCTTACAGTATACCACTGGTCACAGGCTTCCAGGATAAACAGCAATCCTCTCCCATTGCCCTCTCTCTCTCCTACTGTCAAGCCAATTTTGAATCAAATTGACTAGCTCTCCCTGGCTGCCATGTGATCTAATCTTACTAACTAGTCAATCATGCAGAACCTTGCCAAAGACCTTGCTAAAGTCAAAGTAGACAACATCTACCATTCTGCCTTTATCTATCTTCTTGCTTACCTCTTCAAAAATCTCAAACAAGTTTGAGAGACATGATTTCCCACGCACAAATCCATGCTGAGTATCCCTGATCAGTCCTTGCCTTTCCAAATACATGTAGATCCTATTTCTCAGAATCCCCTCCAACAATCTACCCCCAACTGATGTCAGGCTCATTGGTCTATCGTTCCCAGGTTTTTCCTTGCAGCCTCTCTTAAATTTTGGTACAGATGGTGGAGCTGACTTAATGAGCCAAATGACCTAACCCTGCTTCTATATCTCACGCTCTAAAGGAGATTCAGTGAAAGACTGCAAGGGCTTTTTAGCGGGAGAAACAGGTGACATTGGGATGTTGGTGGGGTATGGAGGAGGGATGGTGAGACTGAGAGAGGGAGAGAAAGTGAATGAGAGAGGGACACATCAAATGGGCATATTGGGAGCTGATACAATAGCAGTGAGAGGAAGGAGTAGGTTGCAAGGAGGGGAAAGAAGAAGGCAAAACACCTAGTGGATGTTTCTATCGCAATACTTTGTTAATGGTTAAATTTAAATCGGAGATGCAGTGAAAAGTGTAGGTGCTGCTGCTAAATCACAGAATCTGTACAGTGCAGATAGAGGTCATTCAGCCCAATCCAACCCCAATCTATAGCCCTGCATTTCCCATGGCTAACATGATGAGCCTGCATGTTCCTGTGATGCGACATACAATTGAGCATGGCCAATCCACCGAACCTGATCTAAGGGAGGTAACCAGAGCAACCTGGAGGAAGCCACGCAGGCACAGGGAAAATGTGTGAACTCCACATGGAGTCACCCAAGGCTAGAATTGAATTGAGGTCTCCAGCACTGTGCAGCTGCACTGCTAACCACTGAGCCACCACACCACCTGTGTCTTTCCCACTTTGTGCATATACAATGGAACAATATTAACTGTGACCTCACTGGTCTGTGGACGATCTGTTTAGGCTAACAGCTTCTTGTTTGTAGATGTGCATGTTAGATATTTTGATAAATGGAATACTAACTTTTGCCTATCGTCTTGTACTAATTTTAAAATTGTGGTGACTTGTGCGTGGTGGCTTTAGTTACAATGGAAGATTAGTATTTATTGAGAATGTTGATGAATTCTTCCAATTCTGTTTCTGTGTGAACAAAAACTCTGAAGTTCCAACATAAATACAGAATGTGCGTGGTAGGTAGTTGCATCCTCTAATAAATGAGGTAGTGAGAATGAAAAGGACTCTGTAAATTAAACAGTAAAAATAAGTTAAAAAAAAGTCCTTCAGAAACTCAAGAAGAGCCTTGAAAAAATGTTATATTGGTGCCCAGTCACCAGGTGCCCACTGACAGAACTGTTTTGAAATTAGTGGTCTCTCCCAACTCAAGGAACAAGGGCAGCAGAAGCATGGGAATACCACCTGAAAGTTTACCATTCCGACCATCACCATCTTTAAGTTCTACAGCATCCTAATTTGGAACCATACCTCCATTTCTTTACAGTTGCTGGATTAAAATCCTGGAATTTACCTTCAAACAGAATCAAAAGAGCACCTTGACCACAGGGACTGTAGTGTTTGCAATAATGACCCAACACCACTTTCCCAAGGGCAATTAGTTAAAATGGGAAGAAATAGCAGCATTGGCAGTTATACCCATGTTCTGCATAAAAATTAAAGTGATCCTTGCCACTTGTCAAAATAGTGGCTGATCCTAAATCCTTACAACTCCCTTGAATTTTTAAGCTGCTGCTTTTTGTGAGACAATGTTCTACAATTCTATTTCCCTTTGCATGAAAAAGGATTTTTCAACTGCTCTCCTGAATGACTGGTTCTTATTCTTAGATTATGCCCCTTGTCCTCGACTTTCCCATCCGTCAGAATAATTCTTCTTGAACTATCTTATTAATTTCTTGAACAACTCACCTCTTAACACGATCTATTCCAAGGAGCACAAGCATGGCTTAATCAATTTCTCAGTTTTTTCTAAGATTTGAATGATGGTATATTCTGTAAAATCTGTGTTGGTCTCTTTCCAAGGCTAATACATCCTTGGTAACGTGAAATGTCCAATACTCCACACAGTACTCCCGATATTATTCCAGTAGAGTTTGCATACCTGTAGCAAAACCTCTGTCCTTTATATTCCACTCTTCTTTCAGTTTCAAAGGCTAACATTCTATTAACCTTGATAATTATTTTTTATGTATATGATGATTACATTTTCACACTTCAATAATTTATCAAAGTCTTTCTACAATTTTATGCTTCTGTCTATAGTATTAGCACATTACCAATACAGTGTCATTAGCAAACTTATATATATGGCTCTCTATTGCACATCTCATTCATGGGTCAATGTGGTGCAGAACTGAGGCCCCAGTGCACTAATTGTGTGACTGGTCACCTTCGTGCCATTGTAATATAAATTCATTTTCCTTAGTGAGCTAATTGCACAGCAGATAACTGAGATCGCAATTATATGTGACTACCTATATTGGATATTAAAGTGCTCAGTGGCATTTTATTGCATTTCACTTTTAAAAATGCTAAATAAATGCACATTGTTGTTGAAATCATGGTTTATAATCTATAGAGAAGGAGACTGGGGAAGGATTTCATTGAAATTCAGAAGGAAACGCTTGCATTTGTAGCACTTATTATAACTCGCACATGCCCCAAAGCCCTTTTAGATCAATGCTCCTGATGTTTGCTTAATGCTGTGATGTTGGAAAACACACAATAACAATCAACGGGATAAATGGCTTGATAATCTGGTTTTAATTATGTTACTTTCCAGATCATTTTTGACTAGAATGTTGGGCAAATGTCTCTGCTTTTCTTCAAACGGTGTCAAGGGAACCTTTTACATTCACTGAAAACCAGTTTACAATCTCATCTGGACACTCTCAACTCTCTGCACAACTCCCTAAATTGTGGATTGGGAATGTCATCCTGGATTTCTTGCTCAATGTTGTATTTAACCCTGTAATATTCAGACTCAGATGTGATTGTAAGCCACTGAAAAAAACTGAAATTTAAAATGTTGCGGTTAGGATTATGGCAATAATTGCCAAGGTAATTTGCCAAAGATCGTGCGATCATAGGCAGTGAGTGGGTCCTGCCCAGGCATGTTCCAGAGGCAGCAGGAGGAGATCAGGAATGTCAACTTCAGCGGCAGAAGCAGTGGTGATGACATTACGGCCAGACATGGGAAGAATGAGCTTCTCTTGTTTATATTAAGAATTACTTTAATGTTAACTATTACCTCATTTCTTTATTTTTCAATTTACTTTATGAATGTCTGTAAAATAAGCTTTTTAACTGTGTTTCTTTTACTATTTTGAACCTGAGATTTTTGTAACTAGATACCTTTGTACCTAAGATGGCACATTATATATTTTCACTGTATTCCTGTACTCCTGTACTCGAGTACACATGACAATAACGTCTAAATCTATACAGAACCAGAATAAGCGGCTCTTAAACTCAATCCCCCATTAATGAAAACCAAAACGCCAATGACTTCTTAACAACCCTATCAACCTGGGTGGCAACTTTGAGGGATGTATGTACACGGACACCAAGATCCCACCGTTCATCCATATTGCTAAGAATCCTGTTGTTTACTCTGCATTCAGCATTCAAATTTGACCTTCCAAAATGAAGAACTACCAAAAGACCAACAGATGCAGGCTGCTAGCGAGAACTCTCTGAGAGGGACCTGTTTAGAGAAGGAGTTTGCATAGAGAAATACATCAACACCGACCTGGAAAGCAAATCTGTAAAGATATGACAGGTGGCTGGTTTTGAAATTCAAATTTTTCAGTAAATCTTAATTGGGAGTTTTATTGGACTAGTACTATGGAAGGGAAAGTAAAAGATAGGCTAGAGGAAGGAATTGTAAATAGTTGTTAGTTAATTATTCTCTGTTCTACTTTAAGAAATAAAATGGTCAATTTTACTTTTAATAGTTCTTGGCCTCTCAAACTTTCACAGATTACTGCATGGGATAAATCTTTTGTGTGTTGCTGGTTAAAATTAAGCAGGAGGGTTTACCCTGTGTCATAACAGTCTGTGGGCTCGTCCACGATTTGAACAGTTTGGGGGGTTTTTGTCTGCGATTTGAACAGTTTGGGTCTTGGATTTGTGATTTGAACAGGTTTAGATAGATTTGAATGGATTTGGGATACGAAAAAGCCCAGTAGATTTAAACACTTGCAAGTTAATGCCCTAGATCTTTAAACAAAATGTAGCTGAGACAATTGTTTAATTTTAGTGACTTGTGGTTGATTAAATTAAAAATGAGAGAAATGGCTCTTAAAATTGCTAAAGTGGTTCTGGGATTTGAAGATGATGCTCAAATTTGCCAAGGAAGTTTAGAAAGAAAGGAAAAAGCCATACTTTTAGAATTAGCAAAGAAGTTAGATTTGAGTTTAATCAAGGACAAAAGTAAAGTTGAAATTGTAAGGGAGTTACTCAAACACATAGGTGTGTCAGAGAAACAGACAAATGCAGCAGAGGTAGAAAAAACAAAATTACTATTGATAAAAATGGAGCTAGAAGACAAACAGAGAGCGAGGGAGAGAGAGAGTGAGAGAGAGAGAGACAGAGAGAGAGAAAGATAGAGAGGAGAGAGAGAAGAGGGGGAGAAGGTTCTTAGTTGAGCAAAGAGAGAGAAGAAAGACAGACCAAAAAAAGAGAGAAAAGAAAAGGAGAATGAAAGAGAGAGAAAAGAAAAGGAGAGATAAAAAGAGAGAGAATTTGCACTTGAGAAGTTGTGACTTAGTCAGCAAAGTCAAGTTAACAGGATGGAGATTAAAAAAGAAGGTAGTGATATGTATAAATATGTCAAAACGCTGCCATATTTTGATGAGAAAGATGTTGGAGCCTTCTTTATTTAATTTGAAAAATTGCCTAGGTACACGGAGTGGTCTGAGGATTTATGGGTAATTCTAGTTCGGATGAAACTGGTAAGCAGAGCCAGTGAGGTCTTTGCCACACTGTCAGATGAGGTGTCAAGAGATTATGAAGAGGTTACACAGACTATTTTAAGTGTTCATGCATTGGCACCAGAAGCATATAGTCAGTAGTTCAGAAACACAAAGAAGGAACCAGGTCAGACTTACATCGAGTTCGAAAGAATTAAACATAGTCATTTTGATCGACGGGTGTGTGCTTTGAAAATAGATAAGACCGTTGAGGTTCTAAGAGAGATTATTCTGCTGGAGGAGTTTAAAAACTCACTTGCGGAGATGGTAAGAATTCACGTGGAAGAACAGGAAGTTCAGGAAGTGAAAAGGGCAACAGAATTAGCAGATTAGTGCATGTTGATGTAGAAGACAAGCTTCCGGCCAGAAGTTTATCCTGTGAGGGATAGTAGTTGGGAGAAGAGTAGAGTACACCGGTAACAATTTACCACCGGACATAAAAGAAGCCCAAGAGAGATTCAGTTGGATCAAGGGTCAAATTTTACTGCTAGGCTGTTTAAGGAGGTTATGGATAGCTTAGGTATACAGCATTTTAAATCCAGTGTGTATCATCCTGAATCCCAGGGAGCTTTAGAAAGGTGGCATCAGACCTTAAAGACCATGTTGAGAGCAAACTGTCAGGGTTACCCGAAAGATTGGGATAAAGATATCCCATTTGTATTGTTCGCCATTAGAGATGACCCAAATGAATCTACTCAGTTCACTCCCTTTGAGTTAATATTCAAGCATGAAGTGAGAGGCCCTTTGAAATTAATTTTTAAAAAATTGACAGGACCAAAGTCAGATATCTCACACTTAGATTATTTATCGGAGGTGAGGGAGAGACTAAGTCAAGTAGGTGAGTTAGCTAAACAGCACCTAAAGAGGGCACAACATAAAATGAAGCAGATAAAAACTCTGAAACTTGGACATTTTCCCGAGAGAATTACATGTTATTACTGTTACCAGTGATAGGGGGTTCCTTCAAAGCAAGGTTTAGTGGTCCCTATCAAATTGAGTAAAAAGTTGGGTCAGATGTCAGATGTCAGATAAAGATGTCAGATAGAAGAAAAAGGTATTGGGTATGTTATGTGAACATGTTGAAACCATATTATACTAGAGAGAAAGAACTGGAGAAACAAGTGTTAGTTACTGCCCCACAGAGTGAGGAATCAAATCCAGGTGATGTGGATTTTGATGTGCCTCAAAATAGATTGGAAAATGAAGAAGTCCTTGAGGAGTGGGATAAGTTAGTGAGCTATCTGCCTCAGGAGCACAGAACACAGTTGAATGTATTGTTACTATAGTATAAGGATATATATAAGAAACAGATGCAGGGGATGAATATAGTACATGAGGTAGAAATCGGGAATACTGCTCCGATAAAACAACACCCCTATCCGCTTAATCCTTTCAAAGCCAGACAGATCATACGGTACAATTGGCAGAGTTCTTTGAATGACTATGAGAAGTAAAACTGGTGATCAATTTAAATAAAACTGCATTCAGGAAAGCAGAAGTGATGTTTTTGGGACATGACATCAGTCTTGGAAGGTTGACCCCATGGAACGCAAAGACGAAAGCCATCGAGGAATTTCCACGACCAACCTCAAAGAAAGAGGTGCTTTGATTCTTAGGACTCAGTGGATTCTAACGGAAGTTTGTTCCAAACCTCAGCAGTGTAGTGGCACCGTTAGCTGATTTGCTGAAGAAGAACACAAAGTTTTGGTGGACAGAACCATACCAGGAGGCATTCGACTATTTAAAATCAACATTAACCACCAGACCAATTTTATCTACACCAAACTTTGCAAAACCTTTCAAAGTTGCCATCGATACTAGGAGCTGTAATCCCACAGGAAGATGAGGATCAGATTGAACTGCCAGTTGGTTACTTTTCGAAGAAGATAAACATCCACCAGAGGAAATACTCCACTATCGAAAAAGAACTCTTGAGTTCGGTTCTGGCCGAACAGCATTGTCATGTGTAAGTCATGAACAATATGTCGGAGACAGCTGTGTAGACGGATCACAATCCGCTTATATTCTTAAACGCTTTAAAGACATGAACATGAGACTATTTTATTGGAGTCTTATGTTACAGGCTTTTAATTTAAAAATCATACATATTGCAGGTTGTAAGAATGTAATCGCAGAAGCGTTATCACGGTTTTAAACTGATAAAGTTTAGATGAGATTTGTATTTATTTAATGTAATATACCTATAAACAGTTATATGGGAAGAAGTTAAGATGAACTTAGGTTAAAATTATAACTATGTTAGGGTAATGTGTTTAAAGAATAGAAAAAAAAAATGAAGCCATCTTTTCATTATGATGATTCATTTTTTCTTAAGGGGTGGCCGTTATGAAGATATGCTTGTAATGTACATTTAAGAGAGTTAAAAGCACCAGAACTACCTGACAGCACCAAATGTTCTGAATAAGATACAAAATAACATGTGGTGCAGCAGCTGGGGTAGCTGGTTGCCTGAAGATAAAAGCAAATTTGAATTAGGCCAATCAGTTTAAATTATACCCACCAAAAAACCAAACTCAAATCACGTTTGAATTGAGTATATTAACAATTTTAAAAGCCAATGACACTATTTGATGCTTTGGGTGTATAAGACAGGGGAAAATTGAACAGTTGAGGGAGAACTGCAACCAACAGATGTAGGCTGCAAGTGAGAACTCTCTGAGGGGGACCTGTTTAGAGAAGGAGTTTGCACAGAGAAAAAAAACATCAACACCGACCTGCAGAGCAAATCTATGAAGGAAGATTCAACAGCTGGCTGGTTTTGAAATTTGAATTTTTCAGTAAATCTTAATCGGGGCTTTTATTGGACTAGTATTATAGAAGGGAAAGTAAAAGACAGATTAGAGGAAGGAGTTGTAAATAGCTGTTACTTAATTATTCTCTGTTCTCTTTAAGAAATAAAATTATTAATTTTTACTTTAAATAGTTCTTGGCCTCTTGAATTTTCACAAATTACTGCAAGGGATAAATCTTTTCTGTGTTGCTGGTTAAGGAGGAGGGTTTACCCTGTGTCGTAAAACCTGTACCAGCTCTGTAGCACTCACTCCCTGTTCCTCCTTTTAGAGCGATTTAGATTGGCTGTTTGAGTGGGGAGACAAAATTGCATAATGTATATGACGTGGGAAAGTGTAACCTTGTCCATTTTAGCAGGAAGAATAGAAAAACAGAATTTTACTTAACTGGAGAGAAACTTTAGAACTCTGCAGTACAGTGGAGTCTATGTCATTGTGAAGGCTTCATATTTAATATCTTTTAAGGTTTTAAGTTTTGGTGCATTGTGAAGAAACTATTTGTTTCAATTTTTATGTAAATACCTGGATTGTTTTCTTTTGTCAGAGTGACTGAAAGCTCTCTTTGGAACTATTGTTGAAGAAGCCATCTGTGGAAAATACCTGATTGCAGCTACTTGCTTCATTCTAGAAAAAAAAACACGAGTGTTTTGGCCTGGGTTTTACAGCAATATTGTTTCAAAAATATTTTTTCAAAGTTTGGGAGAAGATTTGTAGCTCGGGTGCTCGTTGTTGTGGTTCTGTTCGCCGAGCTGGGAATTTGTCTTGCAAACGGTTCGTCCCCTGTCTAGGTGACATCCTCAGTGCTTGGGAGCCTCCTGTGAAGCGCTTCTGTGCTGTTTCCTCCGGCATTTATAGTGGCCTGTCTCTGCCGCTTCCGGTTGTCAGTTCCAGCTGTCCGCTGGAGTGGCCGGTATATTGGGTCCAGGTCGATGTGTTTGTTGATAGAGTCTGTGGATGAGTGCCATGCCTCTAGGAATTCCCTGGCTGTTCTCTGTTTGGCTTGCCCTATAATGGTAGTGTTGTCCCAGTCGAATTCATGTTGCTTGTCGTCTGTGTGTGTGGCTACTAAGGATAGCTGGTCATGTCGTTTCGTTGCTAGTTGGTGTTCGTGTATACGGATCGTTAACTGTCTTCCTGTTTGTCCGATGTAGTGTTTTGTGCAGTCCTTGCATGGGATTTTGTACACTACATTGGTTTTGCTCATGTTGGGTATCGGGTCCTTCGTTCTGGGGAGTTGCTGTCTGAGCGTAGCTGTTGGTTTGTGTGCTGTTATGAGTCCTAGTGGTCGCAGTAGTCTGGCTGTCAGTTCAGAAATGCTCCTGATATATGGTAGTGTGGCTAGTCCTTTGGGTTGCGGGATGTCCTTGTTCCGTTGTCCATCCCTTAGGCATCTGTTGATGAAATTGCGAGGGTATCTGTTTTTGGCGAATACCTTGTATAGGTGTTCCTCTTCCTCTTTTTGCAGTTCTGGTGTACTGCAGTGTGTTGTGGCCCTTTTGGATAGTATCTTGATGCAACTTCGTTTGTGTGTGTTGGGGTGGTTGCTTTCACCACAAACCTTTGTGGTGAATTCTCCGTTTGGTGTTCTCTGTACCATCACGTCTAGGAATGGGAGTTGGTTGCCCTTTTCTTCATCTCTAGTGAGGAACAACCAACTCCCATTCCTAGACGTGATGGTACAGAGAACACCGAACGGAGAATTCACCACAAAGATATACAGGAAAGCCACACACATAGACCAAGTCCTAAACTATGAAAGCAACTAGCCACGAAACGACACGACCAGCTATCCTTAGTAGACACACACACAGACGACAAGCAACATGAGTTTGACTGGGACAACACTACCATTATAGGGCAAGCCAAACAGAGAACAGCCAGGGAATTCCTAGAGGCATGGCAGTCATTCACAGACTCTATCAACAAACACATCGACCTGGACCAATATACCGGCCACTACAGCGGACAGCTCGAACTGACAACCGGAAGTGGCAGAGACAGGCCACTATAAATGCTAGAGAAAACAGCACAGAAGAACTTCACAGGAGGCTCCCAAGCACTGAGGATGTCACCTAGACAGGGGACGAAACATTTGCAAGACAAATTCCCAGCTCGGCAAACAGAACCACAACATCAAAAGTATTTTGTTTGAAGATTAGTTAGTTTTCAGTTGGAGGAAAATTCTATTGAGGAAAGGCTGACCAGCTCATCTCTCTTTCTCTCTCGTTTCTGAACCACCCTTGCTCTGTGAATCCAGTGTAAAAGTTATCCTCTTCAAATTATGGCCAAAGAACTTCTCAGAATGGTGTTTCCTGAGCAAGTTGCATCTGCCAAGACCCCAGATACAGCTGCATGTGTCTAGTGATCAGCCTGGGTGTGCCAGAACACCTGATCAATTGCCATTGGAATATTTCACACCTTTTCCAGGCCTCATCTGGAATACTGTGTACTGTCCTTGTCACCCAGTTATAGGAAAGATATTATTAACCTGGAGACGGTCCAGAAGAGATTAACCAGGATGTTGCCGGGTATGGAAGATTTGACTTATAAAGAAAGGTTGGATAGGCTGGGACTTTTTGCATTGGAGTGCAGGAGGTTGAGAGAAGGCCTTATAGGAGTTTATAAAATAATGAGGGGCATAGATAGAGTTAATGGTAGCTGTCTTTTGCCAAGAATCAAGGATTTCAAGACTAGGGGCCACATTTTTAACGTGAGAGGAGAGAAATTTAAAACACATATGAGAGGCAAAGTTTTATACAGAAGGTAGAATGAGCTCCCTAAGGAAGTGGTGGATGTGAATATAATTCCAATATTTAAAAGACATCTAGACAAGTGCATAAATAGGAAAGGTTAGAAGGGACATGGGAAAGGAGCAGGAAGATGGGATAGTTTAGTTTGGGATTATGTTTGGCACGGTCTGGTTGGACTGACTGGTCTGCTTCTGTGCTCTATGACTCGATAACCTAGGGTGCGCCTAGATCTGTCCATCTAGAAACCCCAAGCTGAGGGAAAGGCCATTAAAAAGCAGGAAATTTGGGACCAAACATATTGGGATTAGATTTCCATTTTGTGGTAAACTAACTGAGTCAAATTTGTGTATCATGCACAAGTTTTACTGCTTTTCCCTTGGTCGCACTATTACCTTTTCCAAAACATGTTTGTCTTAACTACACTTACTGAATATTTAAAGCAACATGCTGTGTGGCTCTATGACTGTAAAAGCTAATGATTATTGGCTAAGAGTGTTTTTTTGATTTCCCAATACAAATCCCTGCCGATTAAATCCCGTGTGTGTGTGTGCCCATGTGTGCCCGTATGTGTGTGTGTGTGTGTGTGTGCGCTCTAAGCTATTTAAAAAAAGTAAACATTGCCCTTTCCACAGTCTGTGGTAACTAATTCTCCATTTTCACTGATTTAAATTTGTTTTAGAATAAATCAATAATTTTGTGGAGAAAACATCCATTTGCCCACAACAGGAACTGGTTATAACTATTGAAGTTATGCTCACGTAGCAGTGGGACCAGAGAGAGAAAGTTCTTTCCTTTCATTCACAGCAGCATGAAGCACAAAAAAAGGTTCATATGCAGGTATCGGGATCAGTTAGAAAAAAGCGGAATGTGTTGGTGCTGTTGTTTAGTTCAATCACATTTGGGATATCTTGTACAATTTTGGTTACTTTACTTCAGAAAAATACAACTCCACTCCAAGTAAGGTCGCAGAAAGTTTACTCAACTGATTCCAGCCATGAGGAGATTACTTTTTGAGGAAAAGTGAAACAGTTTAGGCTTAAACATATCAGAGTTTAGAAAAATAAGAATTTATCTTTTTGTAACATATGACATCCTGAGAGGACAACGTAGGTACTAAAAATATGTTTCTCCTGATGGGTGAATGCAAAACTTAGGGGCACCGTTCAAACTTTAGTTATCTCCCATTTAAGACAGAGATGAGGAGAATTTCTTCTGACTCCTTCCAAAATGTCTTGGAATTCTATTCCCTACAGAACAGTGGAGATGGGGTCACTAAATACATTGAAGGCTGAATTAGGCTGATTTTGATTGATAAGGGAGAGGAGAAAGTGAGGACTGCAGATGCTGGAGTCAGAGTCGAAAAGGGTGGCGCTGGAAAAGCACAGCACGTGAGGCAGTACCCAAAGAGCAGGAGAGTCAATGTTTTGGACATAAGCCTGATGAAGCCATTCCTGATGAAGGAATGCTGCCTGACGTGCTGTGCTTTTCCAGCGCCACCCGTTTTGACATTGACAAGGGAGACAAGGTTTATTGGAGGACTGACGGGAAGATGGAGTTGAGACTACAATGAGATCAGCCATAACCTTATCAAATGGCAGGGTCAACTCATCGGCTCAATGACTTACTCCTGCTCCTAGTTTTTGTGTCCTCGTGCTCAGGTACCTGAATGCACTATTTTCATCCTTGAGGCATCTCATTCTCTTCCACTGAGAATTGAACAGGACAATATAAATAAATATAGTAACAGATGTGGCCCCAAGTTGGGATACTGTGTCCAATTCTAGACATAAGTTAGGAAGGGTACAAAGGATCTGAAGAGAGTGCAGAAGATATTTACTATAATGAATCTTGGGATAAAGGTTGACAGTTATGTGACTCCTTTAAAGTCACAGAAGGAGTGACTCATGCCAGACAAAGATCAGTGGAGTTTGACAGCAGTGATTAAAATAACCAAGGGCTTTGATAGAATAAATACATTAAAACTGTTTTCAGTGGCTGAAGAATCGCAGTGAGCACAGACTTAATGCCTTCAAGAGCTAGAGCCAAAACACCTTCTGCAGCCAGTGCTTCGAACTTGGAATGCACTGGCTGATGGAATGCTGGACAGAAATTGATGAGTTGTTTTCTGAAGTGAATAACTAAAGAAGAAAAATAGTGCAGGAACGTGGGAGAAAAGAGGAAGAGTGAGAAAAATATAGAATGCTCTTTGATGAGCCAGCAGACGCTTTGTGGGCTGAATGGTCTTCTATTTTCCTCACTATTATATGATTTTAGATTGTGGTTATAGGAGTAGATTCTCGCCATTGGAGGTATTGAGAAGATAGAGGAAATGCAGCCCCACTCCCCTCCCATGCCCTCCCCTTCCCCCCAATCTTGCCATCCAGCAGGTGATGTTCTAAATGTTAGAATAATTTAAATTTTCACTGAAATCTTCTGTTTGGTTGCTGTTATATTCATCTGTTTTGCCATTTATTTTCCTTATTAGTCCCTGATCCCTGGAAAATTGTAGGCATACTTTCTGTTGATTTGGTTATTAACTGGACCCCCCACTGCAGTATGTAAGCTGCAGAGAGTTAACAGAGGCAGAATCTAAATATGTAATGTGATTTAACATTTCCAAATCTTTTTGGTTTAAAGAGGGAAAAAACAAACATGGATTTCCACGGGTCCAGACATCTGAAGGAAGAAACATCAACCAATGTTGTGAAAAGTTATCAATTTTTATCTGTTTCTGATCTCATGGAGAGAAGGCTGCTGCCAATAACAGCATAATTGGTGTGACTCATTTCATTGAGAATTGCAACAATGCTGTGCAATTACAGTCGTTCGTCCCCGTGTGGTACATCTACTTGAGGTGAACACGCTAAAGGTATTGGTAAAGGCAATGCTAAGAGGCACTGTAAAGTTCTCCAGGATAATACCCAGGGCATCACCAAACCTCCTATTAAATGCCTGGGGCTGATTAATGCTTTTCCCACTTCAGTTACGAGGGCATCCTCGAGGTCCTGGAGATTTATTTGGAAAACACTATCAGGGATCCAGCCACAAAAAGAATGCTAAACACAAGACGGTTCCTGACATGGATGTGGCTTAGGTCCTCAAATGATAAGGATAAATTCTCAATGGATTCAGTATTTAAAAATCGTTCGAACAAACCTCACGGTTGTGATATTACTGTTAGCCCCAGAGTTACAGTCAGTTCCCATGCAGCAGTGTGGATGTGCAATCTGGTTTGGTTGTCTTGTTCTCAAGTTTCAATGTCGAACAGTTACACTCCATCCCAATATCACAGTCTATTTCAGTGCAGTACTGTCACTGTCTATTCCAGGGCAGAGTATCATTGTCCATTTCAGTGCAGAGTGTCACTATTTGTTCCAGTGCAGTGAGTCACTGTCCATTCTAGTGCAGAGTATCACTGTCCATTCCAGTGCAGGGTGTCACTATTTGTTCCAGTGCCGCGTGTCACTGTCCATTCCAGTGCAGCGTGTCACTATTTGTTCCAGTGCCGCGTGTCACTGTCCATTCCAGTGCAGCGTGTCACTATTTGTTCCAGTGCAGAATGTCACTGTCCATTCCAGTGCAGCCTGTCACTATTTGTTCCAGTACAGCGTGTCACTGCCCATTCCAGTGCAGTGTGTCACTGTCCATTCCAGTGCAGGGTGTCACTATTTGTTCCAGTGCAGCGAGTCACTGTCTATTCCAGTGCAGAGTATCACTGTCCATTCCAGTACAGCGTGTCACTATTTGTTCCAGTGCCGCGTGTCACTGTCCATTCCAGTGCAGCGTGTCACTATTTGTTCCAGTGCAGAGTGTCACTGTCCATTCCAGTGCAGCCTGTCACTATTTATTCCAGTGCAGAATGTCACTGTCCATTCCAGTGCAGCGTGTCACTATTTGTTCCAGTGCCGCGTGTCACTGTCCATTCCAGTGCAGCGTGTCACTATTTGTTCCAGTGCAGAGTGTCACTGTCCATTCCAGTGCAGCCTGTCACTATTTATTCCAGTGCAGAATGTCACTGTCCATTCCAATGCAGCGTGTCACTATTTATTCCAGTGCAGCGTGTCACTGCCCATTCCAGTGCAGCGTGTCACTATTTGTTCCAGTGCAGCGTGTCACTGCCCATTCCAGTGCAGCGTGTCACTATTTGTTCCAGTACAGCGTGTCACTGCCCATTCCAGTGCAGTGTGTCACTATTTGTTCCAGTGCAGCGTGTCACTGCCCATTCCAGTGCAGTAGTGTCACTGTCCATTCCAGTGCATTAGTGTCATTGTCCATTCCAGTTCAATAGTGTCACTGTCCATTCCAGTGCAGCAGTGTCACTATCTGTTCCAATGCAGCAGTGTCACTATCTGTTCCAGTGCAGTGTGTTATTGACCATTCCAGTGCAATAGTGTCACTGTCCATTCCAGTGCAGCAGTGTCACTATCTGTTCCAGTGCAGTAGTGTCACTGTCCATTCCAGTGCAGTGTGTCACTATCCATTCCAATGCAGTCGTGTCATTGTCGATTCCAGTGCAGTTGTGTCACTATCTGTTCCAGTGCAGTAGTGTCATTGACCATTCCAGTACAATAGTGTCACTGTCCATTCCAGTGCAGTATGCCACTGTCCATTCCAGTGCAATAGTGTCATTGCCCATTCCAGTGCAGCAGTGTCACTGTCCATTCCAGTGCAGTAGTGTCACTGTCCATTCATGTTGCTTTCTCCATTCTAATGCAGCAGTATTGCTATGTTCCGATAATCTCTCTGACTTTGGATTCACAGTGAATTCTCTTCAAGCCACAGCGATCGTCAACTGCTGCTTTAATGACTTCATATGCAGAAAGCCATTCCTGATAATTTGAGGGAAGTGTAATTGTTTTTTTTTAAACAAAAGTGCTTGATTTTTTAAATTTACTTGTGAAAATTTAGATAAAGGAAAATTCATCTGGTTTGGGGCCAAAAAGACTAAAAGGAGACAGACGGTGTGGCTGAGCATTAATTGAGAGATTGGCAACTGTCCTCATGAAATAAGAGGCTGTTGCCAGTGTAACATTAAATGAAGAGGCATTAAATGAATTGTATAATAAACAGGAAGTTTAGTTGTGAGAAAAGTAGGAATGCCGTCTGTTTCTGTTGGGATTCATCCTGGATTTGCTAAGGGATACAGGAGACATGAGAGGGTGGAGTTTGGAGGGTCTGCTAATCCTGGAGTGATCTATTGATCTGGAGAGTTGCAATTGTTGCAAAGACTCATGACCAGAAAAGGAGAGAGGAAACAAATGTGGCAATGATAGAGCAGTCAGCCTAAAACTACTCCTTTTCAAGGGTAGTTTAGGTAAGTAAACATTGAGGGAGTAAATCAAGGACAACATTACTTGTCACTTGGAAAATATTAGCTAGCAAATGTAAACTGGCTAAACCAGTTAAAGGGATATTGTGTTGATTGGACTGAGATCTACTAAACTGATTGGATTGAGATCTTTGATAGGGAATTGGGAAGTGCGAATAATGTAATCTGGAATTTGACTTGTAAAATACGTCTTATGAGAAAGTTCTTGATAAACTTACTTAACAAAATTGAAACCCCGTATGGATAAAGGGATGGTGGCTGTGTGACTACAGGACAGAAAGCGGAGTGCAACCAGGGTTGAGATGTGAGTTGAAGGGGGTTAGGTGGTGCTGTGGTAAAAAGGGTATTGGACTGTGGCGGGGGCGGGGGTGGGGGTGGGGGTGGGGGGGGTGGGGTGTTGTTTAGGGAACGTGGCAGGATCTACTTTGTGTACTCCATGGAAGAATGATACTGCTCTTTTTGGTTCTGTTAATGATTGAGAACTTTGCTGATAATACAAAAAGTAGAAAAATAGGAGAATGACAACAGTCACTGGGAGGACACAGACAGATTGGTGGGATGGATGACCACAAGCCAGATGAAATTAATGGTAGAGAAATGTAATACAATTAATTTTGAGGTGTAGGATGATGATTACTGATTACTGATAAAACATCAAAAGGGGTGCAGGAACAGAAAGGTTAGTGGATGTATCTACTCAGGTCATTGGAAGTATTAGAAGGTGATAAGTTTTGATGATTCTTGGATTTATTTGGAGGAATGTAAAGTGATAAGCAAGGACATTATGCTTTTTTGATAAACCTATTGAAATACCACTGTTGGATAATTACAGCCAACTACAGCATCACACATTTGGAAGATGTCAACATCATTCAGAAAGTACAGAAAAGATTTAATGGAATAGAGGACAGGAATGAAAGACTTTGCTTATGTAGATAGACTGGAGAACCTAGTTCTCCATAAAGCTGAGATTTGACAGAGCTGTTCAAAGTAAGGTGCTCTATAGACGTTGCCAGACCTGCTGAGCTTTTCTAGCAATTTCTGCTTTTGTTCAAAATAATGCTGGAGAAAGTGATTATTCCAATCGCTGAAGTGCTGGGAACTGAAGGAGGAGGGTAACAGGAGAAGGACCAGAAGATGAGAAGTTGAGGCAAAGCCTTTCCACAATGACTTGCTGAGAGTGGAATCTGATGAAAGGGCAATGGAAGTAAGTTCAAGAGGAACTTTCAAAAAATAATTGAATAAATATTTGCAGAAGGAAAATATGCAAAGTGATAGGAAAGGAGCAGAGGACTGGAACTAATTGACTAATTCTTTCAAAAGGGCATGGCTAAAATTCCCAAATAATTTGAGATCAGACCTCTAAACATACCATTTTCTTGGAAGCAGCCAGGTCTTCACATATGCATTGTTCACAAAGTCAGGAGTCCATTTAAATGTTCTTCTGTCTTCAATTAAATTTCATTTTGCTGTGTTCACTGTCTAGAACCCGAAGTACATGGAGCTGACTTGGTCAGAGCTGGTATCATTCCTTGAATCTACATTGGATTGGCAGGATTTTGCTTAGTTACCTCTCTCGATATGTTCCAGAATATTTTCATTTGTGGGAGAGGGATGGGTCAGTTAAATTTGGCTGGAACGTGGGTGGATATGAAGGGCAGTCAGGTTCCACTTGGAACTGTTCAAATTAATTTTTTAAAAAATGCATAACCATTTGAACTATGAAAGCTGTC
Organism: Chiloscyllium punctatum; assembly: GCF_047496795.1. NCBI lineage: Eukaryota > Metazoa > Chordata > Chondrichthyes > Orectolobiformes > Hemiscylliidae > Chiloscyllium > Chiloscyllium punctatum. Next base: position 56,766,045 of record NC_092761.1, on the reverse strand, counting down.
AAAAGAACTATCAAATTGTCAGAGAACCATCAGAGCTGCCAAAAAAATTGTCAAATTGACAGAAAGCTGACAAATTGCCAAGTAACTGTTAAAAGAGTCAACGAGCTTTGAATATAAATGTTTTTCACAACAGATCAGCTGATTTTCAGCTAATTCCAATGTATGATTTAATTTGTCAGTAAGAATATTTCTTTAACAATAAAGGATGCTTTATTTAATTTTATCGATATATTTGATTCTGAATAGGAAAAAGACTGTTCTAAAATCAGAAATTGTTGAAGGATTGTTCCTTTCTTTGAAAAAAAATTACTTGACCCTCATTATAAGTGCTGTTTACACAGCTATTGTGCAAACAGTGGGGAAAGTCTAGTTACAGACAAGCTCTAGCCAGGGGGAGTTGCGTTCAAATAACGATTTGGCTGGCAACCAATAGCTGATTGGGTTGTAAAATGGTAACCAGGTATTAATGACAAAGACAAACTGCCATGAACTACATGGTTGGCTCCCAGACTGCTGAACAGCTTGTGGGTTTGAAATATCAGCGAGAATCCACAGATCATTGAAGGGAAAGGTGCTGGTTTTCTTCTCTGCAGTGAAAACCACCTCAAGGCTGAAGAAATTTGGCTCGTTCCTCCTTCAGCACTTGATGCAATGTGTAACTTTTCACCAGGAAGTTAGAAAAATTTATAAGCATTAATCCATCACTTGCTCTGGCAAGTAAGTATCTGGAGAAGAATGATGAGAAAACAGCAAGTCCAAACAAGCATAAAGGATCATTCTCAATGAACCCTGTGAACAGGGACCATCGAGTGGCCTTTCTTTCCCAGTCTTTTCCAGCACAAACAACACTGGTGTATATTTTCCGGTCTGTGTCTGGCTTATGTGTGTGTAGTGGGGGTTTATTAGGGGGTTAGAGTTCTAAGTCGTAGAGTTAAAGGCAGTTGGTTTATAATTGTTTACCTATAGCTAGTGTCGGTGTATTTGTTACAAAGAGTAATTCTTGTTCAGTATAGTAACCTGCTGAATGCTTTCTGTCAACCTAAATTTGAAAGGTGCAGTAGGGAACTATTGTATGCTTTTGTAGAATCTTTCATTAATGTGACAACATGGGGAGTAATGGAACTTGATTTCATGCACACTACCCCAGTGAGGTGTTACAGGTAATGTCAATAAATGCAGAAATATATTTTACAGCAGCATGATCGATAGGAGGAGATTTGGCATGGAGTGGGTATGTGAAGAATGGTTGGTAGAGTAGAAAGGATGGTATAAATTGGCACTGCATTGATACTAAGTTTCAAAAGTGCCAGGGATGGGTGTATGGACCCAGATTGGTAAAGAGAGAATGGGGGTGGCTAGTGTGGCATGAATTGGCATGGAGAGAGTGTAGAAGGGTGAGCTGAAGGGGTGGTTTTGGTTTCAGTGGGTTTTTTTTTAATTGAACGACAGTACAGTGCCTGTACAAGCGAGCTGATCTTGTACCCAGTCCACATCCACAGGCCCTGCTCTCATTCCAATGTCACGTGGCCCACATCCAAATGAACTACATCACCCCAGATTGGAAATCAGATACTCTGGGCAAGAATCCCGTGGGTCAGATTTGCTAACATGGAAATGTCCCACCGTTGTCCTCCCTGACACATGAACAAAAATTAGGGACGCTGAGTCAGACCCTCTTGGACTGAGAAAGAAACAAAGTTTGGTATTTCTACACTTTGCGGAGTGTCTCCTGATGAACTAAGTGATTCCATTTTGTTTGACTATTGTCCTCCTGACCTTCAAACTGCCAAACTACTTTCCACAGTTCATGTTCCATAATTTGTAGTTTTTTTTTAAAATGTCCTTTCAGGAACTGACATCGTCTGAAAAAAAATCCATTCTTGACAGTGATTGTCAGTAGAGACTGAGGACGAGGACTACTTCGTTCCATTAGCCTGGACCTTGATTGATCCTGCCCTCTACAAGGGAAAGGACAGTGTGCTAACCCAGAGCATAAAGGTGATGCTGTGGGTCAAATTCAGATCACTCATAACTCCAATAGAATAAGAAATTGAAAGATCGATGGCTATGATAAGCCAAAAAACTGGAATGGTAACTCTGTTCCAAACCTGTGCAAGCTTGCCATATGACTGTGCCAACTAATAGCACAAATAGAATCCAGCAGAGTGCGAAATTACAGGCACATATGTAATGTTGGTTTCAAAATGGTCTCCCCCAGTTACTGAACATATTAAAATCCTGTTTCACCATGTTTTGCCAGATACCTGTTTCATATTTGAAGATGAAAAGTGGAATGGAGAAAGTGAGGGAAGGACCGTGTAGCTGTCATAGTCTGCACCAGCCTGCATGGCAGCCAACAACTGCTGCTTAGGCCAAAGGAAGAGTTAATGGAGATCCTGGACTCTGTAGTTCTCATGCTGCCGCCACGAGACTGTGTAAGGGTGAATGGCCTCTGCTTCATCTAGCTATGCCTGACCGTAACCTGACCCCACAACTCACTGATCCCACTGTGATCTGATCCTGGACTGCCAATCAACTGTGTCATTTCAAAATGCCAATTGCAACCCTACAAGCAAACCTGGTAAAACCCAACGCCACTGTAACCTGATGTCACCAAACAACCTCAACATGACCTGATGCAACCATATCCTGACTCCACAATGACACCACCACTAACCTGACTCCACCAACTAATCCCACAATCCAACCTCATCATGAAAAATCCAACTGTGATCTGACAACACCAACCAACCCCACCATGACCCAACCTCACAACCAACCTCACCATGACCTAACGTTACCAACCAAGCACTACATGACCTAACTTCACTAACTAACCACCATCATGACCTAACCTCGCTAACCAACCCCACCATGACCCAACCTTATCAACCAATTCCACTATGACCTTACCTCAGCAACTGACCTCAACAGAAGCTGACCCCACAATGATCCAGTTTGACCATGAGAACTGCCTCCTGCTGGTATGTTATTAAAACGTCTCCAACATTGATCTCACAGTCACAGCTACCAGTTCAGCTCATGGCACTTCGTAGATCTTAGAGGACAACATCAGGTGGTGACTGATTGGTGCCTTGGTCATTCACTATATGCCAATCCCATCACGATCTGATCTGGTGGCTGTGAATGCCAGATCAATGTTGGAGATGCTTTATTAGCCTACCAGGAGGAGGCACAAGGAAGGAATGCATCATCACCCTCAATACTCTCAGTGACACCGGATATCATGGAAGTTGACATAATTGCTCCTCATGATGTTGAGAACCATCTCTTCGATATAGACCATAAGTGGCTAAGTGAGGTCACTACATTTATGGTACTGCTGCTAAACCCTCAAGCCCAGACTCCAGGCATTGGTCTCTCAGGCTTGTGGTTTCCATACCCTCCTCAACATTGCCTGTGGTGATCTGCTGGGATGATGTTGAACTGTCTTGTTTCACCCTGTACACCCACCTCTCCTCCACTCTGGTTTCGAACTCATAATCTTGACTCCTCTGTCTGCCCTGACATTCCACTTTCAAATGTTTGAAATTCCACCAGTCTTGTTCAGTGCAACTTTCCTTGAAGAGAGTTAGTTATTTTGAAGAAGAACAATCCAGCAGCATCACATGTTTTCAGCACAATATTGTTCAGGCCCCTGCTCTGCAATGCTGCTGATTTTGCTTTAACAGTGAAACTGAAGTTTGTTGCAAAAGGAATGCAGACAAAAATAGAGCAATCTGCCCTACCTACTTATAACACAAATGCAAAGATTTTAAACAGAAAAGTTATAATCCCTAAACACTTCTCTATGAATTGAACAGAAGCAAAACAATCTTTGTACAGTATCAAAACATCACTCATCAAGCACTCACACAGTTTCCCTGTATCCAACCGCTCAGAAGACTGAAGTCATTTGGCTTAAGTCCATTTTTAAACCAGAGATAACCTCAAGCTATTGCAGACTTGAGCTTCACTGCACTCAGTTTAAACAACCACTTCTGGCTTTTTATCTGATTTTTAATCAACACTTAATCTTCATTCCATGGACCTATCTCCTTTTATTTTCAGGAGCACTGCTCTTTACAGCCATCTTGTACCAAGGTCTTCACAGGGCTAAAGCACCACTCAGAATTAAATGTGAGACTAAAAGTTTATTTCTGTCTCTCAGCTAAGAGTGCGTCCCCCCAAGATTAAAACAGAGGGGTAGTGACCTGTGGACAGAAAGGTTGTAACATGAACGTGGTAGCAGTGGCAAGGAAATGGCACAAAGGCTGTGGAGAGGTTAAACTCTGTGACATATCTTCTGTCAAATTGGAGCCAAACATATCATACTCTCTGACCTTGTCAGAAGGTCGTCTGACAGACCAGTCATTGCATTGAGCTTCTCAGTCTACCTTGTCATCAGCATTCTCCTAGACACTGCCCTATTAAGATACCTGTTGGCATTAGTACAACAGCACTGTCTAACCACTTCACCCTCCACTGAACTGGTAAATGAAGCATCTTTGTTCAACACACATTTTCATCATGACTGCAGTTCACTTAAGATTAGAGTGGTGCTGGAAAAGCACAGCAGGTCAGGCAGCATCCGAGGAGTAGGAAAATCGGTGTTTCAGGCAAAAGCCCCATTCCTGATGAAGGGTTTTTGCCTGAAACATCAATTTTCCTGCTCCTTGGATGCTGCCTGACCTGCTGTGCTTTTTCAGGACCACTCTCATCTTGACTAAATCTCCAGCATCTGTAGTACCCACTTCTGACCTGCAGTTCACTTCAGACCGGTATCATAATCCCAACTCTACATTTTCCTCTAATGACCCATGATGATGCAAACATTAACCTCAACCATCAGGTGAGGTCCAAGTGTCTCCAAGCCATTGCTCTCAGCTTCACATGTCCAGACTCCTGCTCCCAATATCTTCTGAGAGTGCCTCTTCAGCAGTTCCTGGTTGCAAACATGAAATCTCTTCTCTTCCTCAATGTCACGATGAATGAATTCAGCACCACAGGTGACAGCCTGCTTCAACCATCTACTCTGCTGTCACCATTTTCAAGAATTTCCATTGTGGCGCCCTCACATTAACATGATGCCTGTCTTTATGTGTGCCACATGCAGTAACACTGCTGGCTCCTCTTGCTGAATGCAAAGCCGACAGCTTTGAGAAGGAAAGAGTGACGCAATTAGTGTTGAATTCATTCAGAAGAGATTGAGGAAACAAATGTTTTCCTCGATTTGGATAGTCAGAAGTGTTGTGATTCATGTGCCCTCATGACCAGAAGTTAGGATTGATAAATTTATGCTGTGTATTTCTCGTCAAGATTTGGTGTACTGCTTCTGATTCTAACTTGTAGCTTCTCTGAACCACAAACGATGGCCCATCGTACCATCCCTTCAAATTTCAGTTCACGCCTGATGCCTCCATAGGAACTGCCAGTCATCTCTTCTTGTCAATGTTCTGCACTGTGAACCTTAACCTGCGGATCTTAATTAAAAACTGAACAAAGCAAGGACTTTGTATGTATTTCACAAAGATGACCAAAATGCCAGCGACATGCCGTGTCAGAAAAAAATTACCCTGGAAATATCAAATACATCACTGTTTGCACTGCGACCTTGCAAGTAGCTTGAAACTTGGAAGACCTTCAGGGAGTAATCTCCATCAAAGCAAAATTCAATTTGATCACATTTCACTGTGAACAATAATTTACATATGTACAGTGTGTAATGGATAGCCTATAAACTGGAGTCTCACAGCCCCACGGGCAGTAGACAAGCACTTCAAAGACCTTTGAATGGAATGCAGCACAGAAGGAATTAAGACACAATGATTAATAGCGGCTCTCACACACAAGTGTTAGCAATTTGACTAACGGATGATAGATTCTGAAATGATTGCCACAAACAACATACTGTTAAATTAAAAGGCTTTGTATTGTCCTGTCTAAATCAATGGCCTCTGGAGGTTTCAGTAACCTGTACCTTTATACATTGATTTTCCTCATTCATCTGAAGAATTAACTGAGCTCAAAATAACTGCCATGACAAAGCATTCTTAAATGAAATATTCAGTGCGTGGGTAGAACTAGGGGAACCGTTACATAGTCTTGATGGACAGATTATGGATAGAATTAGCCTGTACAAACAGAATCCTTTCAAATATTGGTTACTTAAATGTGTTCACATTTTGCAAGTTTGGAAGAATCAATATTACATTCATTACATTCCTGTTCCAGACTATAACATTCCTTTTGAATTGTTACATATTAAATATATTAATGGGTTATGTTACGCTTTATTCGCAGGGTTTACATTCCCTATTTTCTTCAGCTTGTTTCTGCAGCTTTCTACACCACATACCTCTATTAATTGCACACAGTCAGCTGCCTTTTGCTTGACTGTTGTACTTTGTCACCCTCTGCGTAGTGCATCAATTTTATCTCTGCTTTTCCCTCTGTCCCTCTGATGTCGAGATCCAGTCCCATCCCACTTATCACTCCCATACTTCCCTAACTGATAATGTCTCCATTTTAAAATCATCTTCTTCCTTCAAGTCTTTCCATGGTCGCACCGTTCCCAGTCCTCCTCCAGCCACAAACCTCCGAGATATCTGTATTCCTCCCATTGGAAACTCTGGGCTGTCTCCAATTTGCTCCATGCCCATTGCTGTCCCTGTCTACTGCAAGGTCTGGAATTTTTCTCATCAAACTCACCACACTCCATCTGATACCTCTCATAATTCCATTGAAACTGTTCTAGTATGTCTGTAGGTTACTCAGTATTCAATTTTACATGATAATGTTATTGTTTCCCTGCTTTAAGGCACCATATAAGTGCAATTTGCTGTTGTACAAAGGAAGCTATTCCTTTTCTTCAATTCTCGCTTCAGACTGGATGGGCTCAGGAACATACTGGGGGGAGAAATTGGGGAGTGAGGTGGAGACAAACAAATCAGACATCTTCATACTCTCATTGACAGGGTAATCTCCATGATTCATGTTCAGAATCATATGGACAGTGCTGACATCTTAAACAGTCTCATTGGTGTCCCTTCCTGTCTCTGTCTGCTGGCCAGTTGCCATCTCTAATTGGGGAGGTTGCCAAGCTGCAGAGGAGGATCCCACCCTGGCCATCCCTAAGTGATTTGATCTGATTTGAAATGATTTTTTGCTGTCACATGTACCGAGATACAGTGAAAAGCATTGTACTGCCTCATGAAAGCAGCCAACAAAAACAAAGACCCCTCATATCTCCATTATACTCTCTTACACCCTCTTCCTCCATGCAGAAGATTCAAAACTTTGAAATAAATTACCAACAGATTCAAGAACAGCTTCTTCCCCGATGTTATCAGAGCTATGAGTGGACTTCTCACATATAAGAGTTGATCTTTCTCTGCACCTTTTCTCTAGCTGTAACACTATATGATGAATTCTATTCTATTTACCTAATATACTATGTAAGGTATGATTTGTCTGGCTGGCACACAATACAATACTTTTCACTGTATCTCAGTGCATGTGACAACAATAAAACAAATCAATGGAGAATCAACAACCGTAATATATATATTTCCAAATCAGCAACAGCCAAGAACCGCTCTTTACACACCACAGGCTACCTCAAGATTACTCCATTCAAGATGAATAGTCTAGCCTCAACCAACTTCACCAAAACTGATAAGCTGATCACATATCTCATCGCTCTTTGATTATTTGCATAGGTTTCTTTATTCATTCAGGGGATGTGAGCATCACCAGCTGGACCAGCAAGTATTGCCCAGTCCTAAATGGCCCAGAGGGCAGTTGAGAGTTGAGAGTGTGGTGCTGGTAAAGCACAGCAGGTCAGGCAGCATCCAAGAAGCAGGAGAATCGCTGCATCAGTCATAAGCCCTTCATCAGGAATGAGCTGATTCCAAAACGTCGATTCTCCTGCTCTTTGGATGCTGCCTGACCTGCTGTGCTTTTCCAACACCACATGCTTGACTCTGATCTCCAGCAGCTGCAGTTCTCACTTTCTCCTGACAGTTAAGAGTTGATCCACATTGCTGTGGATCTGGAGTTAGATATAGGCCAGACCCAGACCAAATGAGGATAACAGACTTCCCTAAAGGGCATTACTGAACCACATTTGCAAATTTTCCTGACAACAGCAACTGTTTCATGGTCATCATTAAATTAGTACTCCCAGATTTTTATTAAATTCCATCTGCCTTGGTGGGAGTCGAACCCAAGTCCCCTGGGTCTCTAGGTTAATAGTTTAGCAACAATACTACTAGGTCATAGCCTATTGGCGCTTACACATGAGCACACAAACATACATGAGCTGAAAAATGTGTTGCTGGAAAAGCGCAGCAGGTCAGACAGCATCAAAGGAGCAGGAGAATCGACGTTTCGGGCATAAGCCCTTCTTCAGGAAGAAAGGCTTATGCCCAAAACGTCGATTCTCCTGCTCCTTTGATGCTGCCTGACCTGCTGTGCTTTTCCAGCAACACATTTTTCAGCTCTGATCTCCAGAATCTGCAGTCCTCACTTTTTCCACACAAACATACATGTGTACATATGAGGTAGTAGCAGGAGGAGACCAAGTGTCCCCATGACACTTAATAAGATCCTAACTGATCTGACTGTAGCCTTGATTACACTCTCCTGTCTACTCTTAGTATCCTTTAACTCCCTCGTTATTAAAGCATTATCCACTTCTGAATTAAAAAGTAGTTGATGATCTGCCACTACAGCTCACAGGGGAAGAGATTTTCAAAGTCAATAACCCTCTGAAAGGAAACAAACTTCCCCTCATTTCTATCTTAGATGGAAGACTCTGTTTTTAAGCTGCGTTCTTTAGTTCTAATCTTTCTCACAAGTGGAGACGTCTTCCTAAGATCCACCCCATCATACACATTTCCATAAAGTAGACTTTCTTGCTTCTGAACTCCAAAAGATGTATCCTCAAGATAATGCCCACATCCCAGGAATTAATAGGTGAAGTTTCTCTGCTCTGCTTTCAATGCAATAAGGGACTTTCATAAATAAGGAAGCCAAACCATCTACTCCACACGTGATTTTACCAATGTCCTGTACAACTGCACAAATCTCCTTACTTTTACAACAGGCGTAGTTTCAAACTGTACTTCACTGCTGATAAAACATATCCTGGGACCATGAATTATGCTGTATAAATTCTTTTCTTTTGTACCGGTGTGGAGTTGAATTTTTGATTAGTTAGGAAAATATCTATTGAGCAATATCCGAAGCCTTTCTACTGGAAGGGCGTATTAATGGATGGCCTGGTGGCTCAGTGATTAGCAAAGCTGCCTCACAGCACGAAGGACTTGGATTCAATTCATTTGGAGACTATCTGTGTGGAGTTTGCACATTCTCCCTGTGTCTGCACGGGTTTCTTCCAGGTGCTCCAGTTTCCTCCAACAGTGCAATGATGTGCAGGTTTGGGGGATTGGCCGTGGGAAATTGCCCATTGTGTCCTGGATGTGGAGATGAGGTGGATTTTCCATGGGAAGTGCAAGGATGGCATAGGAGGGAAATCTGGGTGGGATGCTGGTTGGAGAGTCGCTCTGTACTTGTTTGGTTGAATGGCCTGTTCTCACGCTGGAGGGATTTTATGATTTCTAAGTTGGTCTGCAATGTAACTTGAAGTATCCGCCATAAACTTTAAGAAGGGAAGGATTTTAAAAAAAAATGACAGCATGACTGGAATAATCTCTGAGCTGCAAACACAGAATCCCTACAGTGTGGCAGCAGGCCATTCAGCCCATCGAATCCTCATTGAATCCCTATTCTTGTAGCCCTGCATGTCCCATGGCCAATCCACCTGACTTGCACATCTTTGGACTGTGGGAGGAAACTGGAGCATCCGGAGGAAACCCATGCAGACACGGGGAGAACGTACAAACTCCACCTAAGAGTAGAATCAAACCCAGGTCCCTGGTGCTGTGATGTAGCAGTGCTAACCACTGAGCCACTATATTGCCCATGGACTACCATTATACTTTTGTCAGGTGCATGTTAACTTTACACATTCCACACAAATTGAGTTTCCCTGAAGTTAAAGCAGGAGTGATGTAAACAGCTTTGAGGTCACTTGTAATCCAATTTTTTCCTCTAGGAGAAACACAAAGCTGCACAAAACCATCACTTTCCTGAATGAAAATCAAAGCAAAGGATTAGGAAATTGCATTCACTATTGACTTTTCAAATACAGAACAAATACAATAGAAACCTAAACACACCATGTTCATTCAGGATCTCAATCTCCACTGTCGATTTTCTTCAGGCCAAACCACAGACTAATGCAAAGGAAGAACTGGATCAAGGATGATCCATTCTCTCTTCATGAAGGGACAAAGGAGGTAAAATCTGAAGCCACAACCCAAGAGGTCACTGGCAGAGCTCATGTCCTCACTTGACCTCCACCATTTGACATCTGCTTTGATCGAAGAATCAACAGATATGCTTAGAGACCAGGACTCAAACAGAACTGGAAAAATCAATACATTGACCAAAGTTGGACTGTCTAGCAGACAGCTTCTGACCTCTGTACAGTGCAGAGAAAAGGAATAATTGTTACACTTCTAACACTCCTGCTAATTGATTCAGGAGTCATCTCCCTTTGTTCTTTGTATTCCTATAATCAACCAGTTTGTATCCATCATAGTAAAGGAATTTGTCAACTCCTGTCAATTTCACACCCTGTGAGTGTTTGCTGAAAGCAGTTTGCATGAGCCAATTTCTGTTATAGCCATGCTCTGTTACTTCATGCACTGGTTTCAACTAGGTAAATGATCCCTTGCTGCTTGCATTGACTTTAAAATACTCAAATTAAAACCAGATTTCCACATACGGTGATAAACATCGAGAATCCCATCACACCAACATGTTCTGCTTGCTGCTTGTTTCTGAGTTGAACCTGTCCTACCCGCTCTTGTCCCTCAATGTCCAAATCTGTTTCTGAAGCAGATGAGCCTCTGTAAGTACCAATTTCATGAAGTATTTGTTTCACACCACATGACGTGCTGGAGAATAACCTCTGATAACATGAATCTCATGCATTTGTTAGAAAACTCTTTCAGAATGAGCCAAGGAATAGTTCCGTCTGAGTGGTCTTCAAACACAACAAATTCACATCAGCCAATGGCTTATTTACTGTCGGAAGGGAAATATCAGAAAATTTGACATCTACTAACCTCAATTTCAGCTAAGTGTTCACAGGCCTGTAGAGACAACTAGCCATAGGAACAAGAGGAAGTTATTCAGTAGAACAGAGAGATCTAGGGGTTATCATAGAATTGCTACAGTGTGGAAACAGGCCCTTCGGCCCAACAAGTCCACACTGATTCTCTGAAGAGTAACCCACCCAGACCCATTCCCTTACCCTATTATCCTATATTTACCCCTGACTAATGCACCTAACCTACACATCTCTGAATACTATGGGCAATTTAGTATGGCTAATGCATCTAATCTGCATGCCTTTCGATTGTGGGGGGATACCGGAACACCCGGAGGAAACCCACGCAGACGAGGGAGGAATGTGCAAACTCCACCCAGACAGTCGTCCGAGACTGGAATCGAACCTGGGTCCCTAATGCTGTGAGGCAGCAGTGCTAGCCACTGAGTTACTGTGCCGCCCACAGGAACAAATTATTTTGAAGTCTGCATCACATATAGATAGGGTGGTTAAGAAGGCATTGAGGACGCTTGTGTGCATTGCTCAACCCTTTGAGTATCAGAGTCAGGACATTATATTGAGGTTGTACAGGGCATTGCTGAGGCTGCCTCTGGAGTACCGTGTCCAATTCTGTTATAGGAAGGATATGGCTGTGTGTGTTGGGGGACGGGGGGGAGGGGGGGGGGGGAGGTGGGGGGGGGTGGAGGAGGTGTAGTTGTTCAGAGGAGATTTACCAAGGTGTTGCCAAGAATAGAAGGGTTTGAGTTACAGGGAGAGGCTGGATAGGCTGGGACTTTTTTCAGTGGAACATGGATGGTTGTGGGATGACCTTATAGATGTTTATAAAATAATGAGGGGTATAGATAAGGTGCATGCCAGGAGTCTTTTCCCTCGGGTCGGGAATTTCAAGACAAGGAGCATATTTTTAAGGCAAGAGGAGAAAGATTGAAAAAGACACGAGGGGCAATGTTTTTTAAACAGAGAGTGGTTTTTGCATGGAATGAACTTCCAGACGAAGTGATGGATGCGGGTACAGATACAAAGTTTAAGAGATATTTAGATAAATACAGGAATAAGAAATGTTTGGAGGGATATGGGCCAAGTGCAGGCAGGTAGGACAAGTTCAGTTTTGGGTTATGATCGGCATGGATTGGTTGGACCAAAGGGTCTGTTTCCATGCTGTATGACTCTATAACCCCTCAAGCCTGTTTCACCATTCATTTATATCATATCTGCTCTGTTTCTTAAAGTAAAAGCAAAGTACTGTGGATGCTGGAGATCTGAAATAAAAACAGAAAATGATGGAGAAATTCAGTAGGTCTGGCAACATCTGTGGGGAGAGAAACAGAGTTAACATCCTGATATAACTTTTATTTGGAATTTTCTCTCTATACATAAGCTGCTGGAGGTACTGACATTCTCCAATAATTTCTGTTGCTATTTCTGTATCTTATGTTTGTCAACTTGCTTTGATTCCATTTCAATAACAAGATCAATTTGCATTTATTTGGATCAATAGTGAAGTCAAATGTCCAAACGTGCTTCAAAGCGGAATTCTCAGACAAAAATTGACACTGCGGAGATATTGGAACAACTGCTCAGATGTTTGTTTGATGAAGTATGCTCATCAGAGTTCTTAAAGAAAGCAAGGTAAAGAGACAGAGAGGTTTAGCTTGGGATTTTCTGAGCACTGAACCTTATATTCTCAATAAAAACTATCAATCTCAATTTTGAAATTTTCAGTTGAGTGATCTCATCAGTTTGTTCTGACAGATTGTTCCAGATTGTAAATACCTTTTGTGTGAGAACATGCCTCTTGACAGCACCCAGGGTGGCCCGGCTCTAATTTAAGATAAATGCTCCATCAAAGAAAATTATCTTTGTTCTAGCTACCTTATGAAGATCTTGAATTGTCTTAAACACCTCAGTCAGATCGCACCTTATTCATTATTATAAAAGAATAATGGCCCATGCTACAAAAACTATCCTCATGGTTTCCCTCTTTTCACCTTGGGATCATTCTGGGGAGTCATTAACCCTGGGGCTTCCGAGAGTTAGGACCTTGAGTAGAGTTGTAAGCTGAAATGTTAAGATTGTGAGCTCAGAATCAACAATGGATGTCACAGAGCTCTGGCTGAATGAGAAGAACTGTGTTCTTGCTCAACAGATGCTGATTCATTGATGTGTTTAAACAAACTAAAGCATTTGGACAATAGTTCTCTGATGCATTCTCCATGGTAATGTCTTAGCTAATAAGAGTTGACCTGCCAAGCGCTAAGCTCCCAGTTCTCTTGCAATCTAAATTGTTGTTCCCTATGAAATTTGGCATGCTTGCATCTGTCCTGATGAGTGACAGTCAAAAAATGTTGACAGATTGCAATTCCCTCCCTAAGGGCATTGTGGGTCAACTACAGCACATGGACTGCAGCAGTTCAAGATGGCAGCTCATTACCTTCTCAAGGGCAACTAGGGACAGTCAATAAAATGTTAGTCAGCCACTGTTACAAAGTTACAAAGTTGTAATACTTTTTTTCTGCAATTTGTCAAAAATTCTTAATGGCTAAGAAGCTCTTTAGGACATTGGGAATGTGGAAGGTAGAGACATAGATTCATAGAGATGTACAGCATGGAAACAGACCCTTCGGTCCAACCCGTCCATACCAACCAGATATCCCAACCCAATCTAGTCCCACCTGCCAGCACTTGGCCCATATTCCTCCAAACCCTTCCTATTCATATACCCATCCAAATGCCTCTTAAATGTTGCAATTGTACCAGCCTCCACCACATCCTCTGGCAGCTCATTCCACACATGTACCACCCTCTGCGTGAAAAAGTTGCCCCTTAGGTCTCTTTTGTATCTTTCCCTTCTCACCTTAAACCTATGCACTCTAGTTCTGGACTCCCCTACCCCTACCCCTGGACTTCCCTACCAGGGAAAAGACTTTGCCTATTTATCCTATCCATGCCCCTCATGATTTTGTAAACCTCTATAAGGTCACCTCTCAGCCTCCGATGCTCCAGGGAAAACAGCCCAGCCTGTTCAGCCACTCCCTATAGCTCAAATCCTCCAACCCTGGCAACATCCTTGTAAATCTTTTCTGAACCCTTTCAAGTTTCACAACATCTTTCCAATAGAAAGGAGACCAGAATTACACTCAATATTCCAACAGTGGCCTAACCAACATGACCTCCCAACTCCTGTACTCAATACACTGACCAATAAAGGAAAGCATACCAAACACCTTCTTCACTATCCTATCTACCTGTGACTCCACTTTCAAGGAGCTATGAACCTGCACTCCAATGTCTCTTTGTTCAGCAACACTCTCTAGGACCTTACCATTAAGTGTATAAGTCCTGATAAGATTTGCTTTCCCAAAATGCAGCCCCTCGCATTTATTTGAATTAAACTCCATCTGCCACTTCTCAGCCATTGGCCCATCTGGTCAAGATCCTGTTGTAATCTGAGGTAACCCTCTTCACTGTCCACTCACCTCCAATTTTGGTTTCATCTGCAAACTTACTAACTGTATCTCTTATGCTCGCATCCAAATAAGTTTTGTAAATGACAATAAGTAGTGGACCCAGCACCGATCCTTGTGGTACTCCACTGGTCACAGGCCTCCAGTCTGAAAAACAACCCTCCACCTTCTACCTTTGAGCCAGTTCTGTATCCAAATGGCTAGTTCTCCCTGTATTCCATGAGATCTAACCTTTCTAATCAGTCTCCCATGGGGAACCTTGTCGAACACCTTACTGAAGTCCATATAGATCACAACTACTGCTCTGCCTTCATCAATCTTCTTTGTTACTTCTTCAAAAAACTCAATCAAGTTTGTGAGACATGATTTCCCACGCACAAAGCCATGTTGACTATCCCGAATCCAAATACATGTACATCCTGTCCCTCAGGATTCCTTCCAACAACTTGCCCACCACCGAGGTCAGGCTCACCGGTCTATAGTTCCCAGGCTTGTCTTTACTGCCCTTCTTAAACAGTGGCACCACGTTAGCCAACCTCCAGTCTTCCGGCACCCCACCTGTGACTATAGATGATACAAATATCTCAGCAAGAGGCCCAGCAATCACTTCTCTAGCTTCCCACAGAGTTCTTGGGTACACCTGATCAGGTCCTGGGGATTTATGTACTTTTAACTATTTCAAGACATCCAGCACTTCCTCCTCTGTAATCTGGACATTTTGCAAGATGTCACTATCTATTTCCCTACAGTCTATATCTTCCATATCCTTTTCCACAGTAAATATTGATGCAAAATATTCATTTAGTATCTCCCCCATTTTCTGTGGCTCCACACAAAGGCCACCTTGCTGATCTTAGAGGGGCCCTATTCTCTCCCTAGTTACCCTTTTGTCGTTAATATATTTGTAAAAGCCCTTTCGATTCTTCTTAATTCTATTTGCAAAAGCTATCTAATGTCCCCTTTTTGCCTTCCTGATTTCCCTCTTAAGTATAGTCCTACTTCCTTTATACTCGTCTAAGGATTCACTCGATCTATCCTGTCTATACCTGACATATGTTTCCTTCTTTTTCTTAACCAAACCCTCAATTTCTTTAGTCATCCAGCATTCCCTATACCTACCAGCCTTCCCTTTCTCCCTGACAGGAATATACTTTCTCTGGATTCTTGTTATCTCATTTCTGAAGGCTTCCCATTTTCCAGCCATCCCTTTACCTGCAAACATCTGCCTCCAATCAGCTTTTGAAAGTTCTTGCCTAATACTGTCAAAATTGGCTTTTCTCCAATTTAGAACTTCAACTTTTAGATCTGGTCTATCCTTTTCCATCACTATTTTAAAACAAATAGAATTATGGTCGCTGGCCCCAAAGTGCTCCCCCTCAATCACCTGCCCTGCCTTATTTCCCAAGAGTAGGTCAAGTTTTGCACCTTCTCTAGTAGGTACATCCACATACTGAATCAGAAGATTGTGTTGTACACACTTAAGAAATTCATCTCCATCTAAACCTTTAACACTATGGCAGTCCCAGTCGATGTTTGGAAAGTTAAAATCCCCTACCATAACCACCCTATTATTCTTACAGATAGCTGAGATCTCCTTACAAATTTGTTTCTCGGTGCAGCGGATGCAGTAAATGATATGTGTGGAGGTGCAGGTGAATTTGTGGCGGAATCCAGGACAGAACCCCACTCACTGGTCCTCACCTACCACCCCACCAACCTCCTTATACATCGTATCATCCGTCATCATTTCCGCCACCTCCAAACGGACCCCACCACCAGGGATATATTTCCTTCCCCTCCCCTATCAACGTTCCGAAAAGACCACTACCTCTGTGAATCCCTTGTCAGGTCCACACCCCCCACCAACCCAACCTCCATTCCCGGCACCTTCCCCTGCAACCGTAAGAAATGCAAAACTTGCGGCCACACCTCCCCCCTTACTTCCCTCCAAGGCCCCAAGGGATCCTTCCATATCCGCCACAAATTCACCTGCACCTCCACACACATCATCTATTGCATCCGTTGCACCCGATGTGGCCTCCTCTATATTGGGGAGACAGGCCGCCTACTTGCGGAATGTTTCAGAGAACACCTCTGGGACACCCGGACCCACCAACCCAACCACCCCGTGGCTCAACACTTCAACTCCCCCTCCCATTCCACCAAGGATATGCAGGTCCTTGGACTCCTCCATCGCCAGACCATAGCAACACGACGGCTGGAGGAAGAGCACCTCATCTTCTGGTTAGGACCCCTCCAACCACAAGGGATGAACTCAGATTTCTCCAGTTTCCTCATTTCCCCTCCCCCCACCTTGTCTCAGTCCCAACCCTCGAATTCAGCACCACCTTCCTAACCTGTAATCTACTTCCTGACCTCTCCGCCTCCACCCCCACTCCGGCCTATCACCCTCACCTTAATCTCCTTCCACCTATCGCATTTCCAACGCCCCTCCCCTAAGTCCCTGCTCCCTACCTTTTATCTTAGCCTGCTTGGCACACTTTCCTCATTTCTGAAGAAGGGCTCATGCCTGAAACGTCGATTCTCCTGCTCCTTGGATGCTGCCTGACCTGCTGTGCTTTTCCAGCAACACATTTTCAGCTCAGTCAACTATCAATCAACCATATACGACTGTCAGAATAGGCACTGATTACTGTGAGCAGGAATCTGAATCAGCACTTGTCCCAGTGGCCCGGAGTTAGCAGTATTTGCTGACGCACAGAAACATCATAAAGTGAAGGTTATTGTTAACAGATTGTAAAAGTTGGGAATTTGGTGCAATTTAGATTTCAGTGAAGAGAGGGAAAGGGGGACTGGTACTCCAGTGGTCACGGTACAGGTAAAGATTCAAGTTAATGTACCTCAAAACAAAGCTAAAACAAATGTAATTGAAATGACTAAAAAAAACCTAGAAGTTAAGAACACAGAGAGCAAAACAGAAGTTCCAGGTGACAGCACAGATCTGAATGGAAGTGACAATATTTATTCAGCAACTCCAAAGCAACACATCAAGGATAGGTATCACAGGACAGCAGGCTGGTTGCTAAATGTTGCATTTATCTTCTATTTCCTCTCTGAGAGGGACAAAGACATTTGTTCATTTGATAGTCTAATGAGTACAGACTCAGCAGGACATCTTTGCCTCACTGATGGTGCATATAATGCCGAGGAAGAACTGCAGCTCATTTGTCTTGTCCAAGATAACCCCATTTGTAAGAAGTATTATCAGCTGTTGCTACTTGACCTCTGGGTTTCAGATCTTGAGCAGTAATTGGTGCCAATCCTGTTCACCTGTGAGGTTGAGAGTTAGATGAGGAGTGGGAATGTGGTAAATGATGACATTTTCAACAATGAGCCAGGCTATGCATCAGAGAGAATAAGACCAGTTGATGGTTATGGAGAGTTAGTTTTCTCTGTTCATGCCAGGTGACCCCAGCGAAGGAGGACATGGTGCCCACCAATACCCTCAAAGCCATCAGAGAGAGGTGGACACTACGGGGCTTGGAGTATATTATCTTCCCGTCCAATTCTGTTTTAATTTACTCTCCTCCCTCTCTTCCCAGTCTTCCTTAATTTTTCCATTTTTGCACTGCCCCTTATAAGCAGTGCTTGCTGTATAGTTCAATTGGGTGATTTGGTGGTGGGTTTAAAAGAAAGGGTTAATTCCTCATAAGAGGAAAACAGAAAGTGGGTAGACCATTGTTTGTATTCAACAATGAAATGCAGTAAAGAGCTGTGGAAGAGAAACTGACTCCTAATTTCTGCTTCAGTCAATGGTTGATAAGCAGTCTAAAGGATAATACATTTACAGATGAGTTCATACTTCTGGATTAGTGCTGCTGGAAGAGCACAGCAGTTCAGGCAGCATCCAAGTAGCTTCGAAATCAACGTTTCAGGCAAAAGCCCTTCATCAGGAATACTGCAGCTTAACATTGTGCAGATAGAGATGGAATGAGTAGCAATCAATCAAACAGGGAGGGCCATGCAAGCCTTCTCACTGAAGGCTTATGCCCGAAATGTCAATTCTCCTGCTCCTCGGATGCTGCCTGACCTGCTGTACTTTTCCAGCCCCACACTCTCGACTCTGACCTCCAGCAATTGCAGTTCTCGCTTTCTCTAAGCCTGCTCATTGTCTAACTGGTGTTGGATACTGGAGGAGATAATGATTCTTTTGAGATGTACAACCAGACGGAAGACCACAACAGTTTGGGTGGCTCAGCTTTTTTGATGAGGGAGTAGGAAGATTACCAGGAAAGCAATAACGGTAGAGCTCAAAGTACGGCATGAATGGTAAAATTATTTTCAAACAGCTAGTGACGTATGAAATGGGGATGTGCCAATATTGTTTGAAAGGAAGAATTACAGCTGTGAGAAGGAATACTTTTTGAGCAGCGTTACACGAAACTACAAAGGGGAACCACACAGCTGAGAGTAAACCATATATCTTCAAATATTCTGAGGGGAATGGAAGGGCAAATATAAGTTCAAAGTGCTGAGGGATGCAAACACATTAGGATAATAACGAGTTATTTTGACTACCTTAATATTCAATTGGATAATATCAATGCAAAATAGAAAAAAAGAAATAAAATGCATTCAGAGGAGTTTTTACTTCGATATACAGTGTGACAAAAGAAGGATTAGTTTTGAATTTAATTTTAAGGATTGAGTCTGTTAGATAGAACGGCACTGTGAAAAAATAGGCACCATGAACACTTAAAAGGAACCTGTGAGGCAGAAAACATGGGCAAGAGCTCCAATGAAGGGTTATATCTGTCCATAAAAGAGAGTCATTTGCAGTTAAGAAGGGGTTGGAGCAGTGTGCAATATTTTGGGTGGGGTAAACATAGTGAGAGATGAAGTGGTGAAAGGTTTATTAGATAAATCATCAGGCTTGGTTGAATGGATTAAACAACAAAGGCGCTGGTCTGCATTTCTCCATTTTCTCTTGCTGCAGGCATAAAGCCTCAGGGCTAGAAGACACCAACATTGCGCTGCTGTTTGAAAGGGAAGGGATAGGCTGACTAGATACATGCCAGCAGCAAAACCTCAATAATGGGCACAGTATTAGGATAAATTCTCAAAGACAAAATAAATTATTATTTAGAAAAGCAGGACTTTTTTTAAGGGCAGGTTATGTCGAGAAGCTTGACAGACATTTTTGAGGACTTAATCATAAGCTCGATGAAGGGAGTATTTTTGACGTTTACACGGGAGCAGGCCGATGAGAGAGGCAACGAATAGAAAGCAGTGAGTGGATCCGGGGGGGGGAGTGAAGTGGTGGGGGGGGCGGGGGGGGGTTGGAGGAGGGAAAGGGAGTCAGGAGAGAGAAGTAATGAGTGAAAGGGAGAGTGATGCTGTAAGAAAGGGAGAGCAAAAGGACTGAGTGAAGAAGCAGTGTGTTTCTAAAAACAAATGCACAGTTTCGTTACAGTTCTTGCCCAATGCATTGTAACCATACAAACCTGAAGATACAGGCAGTGCAATTCTGTGCTGTTATTTACAAATCACTCTAAAATGAAAATGTGCTTTAAGCAGAGGGTATCTGTACAGTGCAGCGTCATACACTGGACAGCAAGCAGCACACTTTTCTTCGGATGTGATCAGGAATGGAGAATTTTAGTTATGGGGGAACAAGTCAAAAATGCTGGGCTGAGGCATGGAGGTGCCTGGAGAGAAATATAATTCAAATGTACAAAACTCTGAGGGCTCTAGTTGGAATGTATAGGAAGGAGTCATATCCATTAACAGAATGATTGATGAGTATAGAATTAGGTTCAAAGTAAATGAAGGGAGTTGAGGAGTGATTTTTTTTTCACCTAGAGAATGGTGTGGATCTGGAACTCATTCAGGGAAAGACTAATACAACAGAAATCTTCCTCATAAATGCTATATCCTATGGGTGTATGGACAAAGAACAGGAAAGGGTAATTAGGTGCTTTATTCCTTCCAAACCAGCATAGACATTCTGCAGCTGTGCCATAAAATTTCTCCAATTTCATATTTCGATGTTAGAAAGCTTAACTCAGCCATCATAACCTGAGACCCTGATCCAGGTGACTGTGTCGCTCTGTGATTACTTCCTCTTCTCTTCTCAACATCTTCAATATCTCCACAAAGTTAATGCAAAAATCCCAACTTCCTCATTCATCCATCTTAGTCCAGGCTGAGAGCATTGTTGGACATTGGGGTTAACTCTGAGCTGCATTAGGGGTTAACTCTGAGGCTTCCAGGTATCAAACATGTTTAATATTTAACCCCTCCGAAGAGCTTTATGAGATACCAGAAATTGTTGAGAGAGATGGAGAGTCATGTCATAATAAGGAGTATTAAAGCATTTGTTATCTGTCAACAGGCAAGCAAAATAAAACTAAATAAAAATCAATAGCTAAACAATTTGAGATCATTCATTCAGTGTAAGCTATGAGGGGTAGCAAAACAGGAAGTTTATGACTATAAGTCACTCAAAACTCCATTGCATTTGAGTTAGCGATTCTGCCACAATCGATGAATGATCATTTTTCACTCCTCCTGGTGCTGAGACACAATTTATTACAGGAATGTTTTCTTTTGAAAAACCAGCCAACCATGCAGTAAAATTCTAAGTTTAAAGCAAATATTGAGAGAGAAGTAAATTGTTGCCCTTTTTAAAAAATCAATGGCACATTGTCAGAATAAGTTAAGGAATTTAGTGAGTTTCATTTTTCACCTTTCTTATTATGAATGGTGATAGATTCTAAGTTCTCTGTCAATAATGATGCAGTTTAAATCAGCAATCAGAGCATCTCAAAAGCAATATCAATACTTTAATAGCGTGACATCTGTATATCCTTTAAGCTGTAAACACAATCCATGTTCACCTTCCTAAATTGGAGAAGAGTAGGGTCATTGTAGCTCACCTCCACTGATGCCCTAAACAGGATCAGTCCTGCCAACACAGAGGATGATTGAAACCTGGCACTTTCCATTGTTCAACTCTTCAGTCAATGTTGTATTTGTTAATATGACCTGGGTGTTGAATAAGGGTGTTATTATTGAGCTGACTAACCAACGAATTGAGAGGAGAAATCATTCAGAATTCCCGTTCTTGATCCCTACCAATTTCCCGAGGATAGGCTAATGAAAGAACTTGCACCCTTCATCATTTCAGGACCGTCAAAAATCTTTTTACTGATAATAAAGGCCTTTTGAAGTGCAACCAATCTTTTTAACGTAGGGAAATTCAGCAGTTATTTTTCACAGAGCAAGATCCCAATTAATAGAAATTGTAAAGGACTCCTTTTTTGTTGACGTTAGCTAAGGGATACATATTAACTGGAACACTAGGAGGAAATCCCCTGCTCTTTTTCAAAATCCTGAAGTAAAATATCTTTAATTCATCAGAGTGAAGACACAGGCTCAGGACTGACCTCTTACCAAATTGATGATGCCTCTGACAGTGCAGCACTCCTTCAATTTGACATCAAAGTGCCAGATTAGATTTCAGGCTTGATTACAAATTCTTCACCCACAGAGAAAAAAAGTGTTTT
The DNA here is from genome assembly GCF_047496795.1 of Chiloscyllium punctatum. Taxonomy (NCBI): domain Eukaryota; kingdom Metazoa; phylum Chordata; class Chondrichthyes; order Orectolobiformes; family Hemiscylliidae; genus Chiloscyllium; species Chiloscyllium punctatum. The sequence continues at coordinate 56,743,849 of NC_092761.1, read as the reverse complement.
AGATTAGATTGCAGTGTGGAAACAGGCCCTTCGGCCCAACAAGTCCACACCGACCCACTGAAGCGCAACCCACCCATACTCCTGCATTTACCCCTTACCTAACACTACAGGCAATTTAGCATGGCCAATTCACCTGACCTGCACATCTTTGGACTGTGGGAGGAAACCGGAGCAAACCCATGCAGACTCGGGGAGACCGTACAAACTCCACACAGTCAGTCGCCTGAGGCGGGAATTGAACCCGGGTCTCAGGTGCTGTGAGGCAGCAGTGCTAACCACTGTGCCACCATGCCACCCACTAAGAGAGCGTGTTACTCTGAGAGTGATGGCTGTCAGCTTTTATTTGTAACTTTCCCAGGGAACGTAGGGATTGCTGGCAGTGGGCCAGCATTTGGTGCCATTCTTAACTGTCCTTGAACTGTATGGTATTCGAGTCCATTGTAGAGGCAATGGATTTTGATCAGTTTTGCTGTGGGTCTAGATTCACACGTAGTTCAGTCAGGGTAAGGATGGCCTATGTCTTTCTCTAAAGGGTCATTAGAGGACCAGATGGGTTTGTGGAACAATTAATTGATGTTATGCCCACTAACACTGAGCTAGTTTTCCATTCCAAATTTAACTAACTGAATTAAAGTTCAGTGCATTTGAATCCATTTCCCCATAGCATTACCCAAGGCCACTTTTGACAGCACGACAAACCCCTGACCTTTATTATCATGAATGCCACGGTCAGCAGATACATTGGAACATCACCACCTGCAAGTACCCCTTCAAGCCACACACCATCCTGATTTGGAACAATGTTGAATGAATTCTGGCCTAATCAGTGACGCCTGTATACAATTCAAAATCATGAGAGGGTTAGATGGAGTAGATATGGAGAAGCTGTTCCTGCTGGTAAAAGATTGATGTAAAGTAATATAACAATGAAGCGAGTCCAACATAAGAAAAAAAATCCTTTCACACAACCAGTAATTCAGGCACTGTCTGGAAATGTGGTGGAGATAGGCTCAATTGCACCCTAATTAAACAGGATATTGGATGATTACTGGATTGAAATTGGGTGGCACAATGCCTCAGTGGTAAGCAATGCTGTCTCATAGTGCCAGGGACCCAGATTCCACCCTCGGGAAACTGTGTGAAAGATGCAAGTTCTTCCAGGGTTTCCTCTGGGTGCTGTGGTTTCCTCCCTCAGTCCAAAGATATGCGGGTTAGGTGGATTAGCCATGTTAAACTGCCTGTAGATGAGGGCCCTAGGTGGACTATTCATGGGAAATGCAAGGTTACAGGATACAATAGTGGAGTGGGTGTGGGTGGAATGCTGGTCGGAGGGTCAGTGTCAACTCAATGGGCTGAATGGCCTGCCTCTACATTGTAGGGATTCTATGTGCAGGGAAAAAGCAATGGATTGGCACTAAGTGATAGAGTTGGTGCAGGCATGATGGTCTGTATATCCTCCTTCTGAACTACGACAATTTTGATTCTATGATGAACAAATATAAAAAAAAACTTAGGCGTCTGGTTCATTGGTTCAAAGATATTACCACGATGCTACTACATCCTAAACATTGAATGTCAAATAAACAAAGGATTGGATTGTTTAGGGTGTCTCTCACAACTCTACAGCCAAGTAATGGTATCTAGGTTGGGGGTCAGTCTAAGCTCACCCACTGGTGCCTTTATAAAGAAATCACAGGTGCTCTCTGAGTATCATTCCTCTGACGCGTATTCAGAAAAGCATCTCCATTATCAGCATCAATTGGAACAGATAGCAACAATAATCATGACTATTTCAGCAAAAGGAAATGGGAGAAAATCAATAGGCAGGAAAAAGAGTGCCAAGCTGTACTTTGAGATAACGTATGTTGTTTATGGAGTCGATCACTGGTAGAAACATTTTCTGAAACCTCTTTGCCTCAGTGTATTTGTGACATTCCACCAACTTTCACAGCACGAAGGAGCACCTCACTGATTTTCCATGACAGTTGAAGTGAAGCTTATTGTTCAGCCAAGGTCTATCTGCGAGCAGGTCACTCACCAATACACAATTTCATATCAGTGTACATTACAAAATACATTGGCAGCCGCTGCATCTTAAACATTGCCTCTGAGTCTTCTCGTTCCTGCCAAGTAAAAAGTGTTTGCAGCAACCTGTTTGGGTCTTAGCTATGCCTGCCTTTTCGTGGGATCATTGGAACATTTTTTTTTATTCCAATTCTGCTCAGGTCTCTGCTCACTTCTTTTCCATTTCATTGATGACTATATTGGCATAATTTCTTGCTCTTTCCCTGAATTGGAAGGTTTCATGAATTTTACTTCGCTTACTTTCACATTTTCCATTTCTAACCTTTCCCTCTGGTCTCTGTTTCCATTTGTTTGGGCAGGAATATTGACCATTGTCACCTGTAAGACCACTGACTCCCACAGCTATCTTAATCCATCTTCCAACTCTCGACCTGTCAGGACTCCATTCCATTCTCCAAGGTTTTCTTTCTCTTTTGAATCCATTCTAACAATGTCACCTTCCATACCATTGTTTCTCGTATAACTTACTCCTAACTTAGAGATTACTCTTTCTTGGGATTGATGAAACCCTTAATTCTATCCAGTTCCAATGATTCTACTCTCATTGCTGCATGAATTAATGCTCTACATGTATTCTTTCAAGTTAATGGTATATATTCCATGCCCACAATGCAGTCAGCCCTACAGTAAAGACACCAAATGAATGTTGGGTAATTGCTTTCTTGAACACCTTCATTCAGTCTGCAAGCATGAGTCTTATAACGATGGCTTGTCATTTTAATCCGCTGCCCTATTTCTACATATGAACGCGCAAACATAAGTTAGTAGAGATAGGCCAATCAGTCCCTGATTTCTGCTTTGTTATTCAATAAGAACGTGGCTGATCTGATTAATCTACATTCATACCGAGGTGATTAATTCTTGACTCTTGCTAATCCAACTCAACCTTAAAAAATACATGAAAACTTTGCTTCTATTGCCTTCTGAGGAAAATTGTTCCAAAGACTCACAACCCTCTGAAAAAAATTCTCATTCCTTTCTTAAATGGGCAGTCCCCTATTTTGAACACAACTCTAGTTTTAGATGCTCTTGAAGAGAAAGCTTTCTTTTTACCAACATTCTGTCAAGACTTCTCAGAATCTAGTTTTGATCAAATTGTCTCTTATGCATTTAAGCTCTAGCCTAGTCTGTCCAACCTTTTCTCCTAACATCTCGCACCCATTCCACTGATTAGTCTCATAATCCTTCTCTGAACTGCTTCCAATGTATTTGTACTCTTCTTTGAATAAGGAAGCCAAGACTATATACAGTACTCCAGACGTTTCTCAACAATGCCCTGGAACGTAACTTCCCTATCTGGGAATTCAATTTCCCTCACAATAAGCAATATTTTCTTTTAGTTGTATCTGCATGCTCTCCTATTATAATTTATGTACAAGGACACTCAGATCTGTCTCAGAGCTCTGCAAACTCTCAACATTTCAATGATATGTTTTTTGTTCTTCCTGCCAAAATGGGGAATTTCATATTTCCTCACATTTGTCAGATCTTTGCCGACTCACTCAACTGTTCCAAATGTTTTTTTTTATAGCTTTCTTATATCTTCTCCACGGTTTATATTCCTACTAACCTTTGTGTCAGCATTTTTCAACCAGAGTTCTGTCCCTTCATCTATGTCATTTACATCAATTGTAAAAAGTTGAAGACCTCTCTGTTCTTGATCTCTTACATGATACAAATACAGACTAATGTAAACTCTGGTACGAGTTATATTGTTGGTCGCTTTACTAACTGTAGTCCAAACCCAGTATTCAGCAATTTCAAATCAGAAACACTTTCCACGTTTCTTCACACAACCATCTGTTTGTGATGATTCAATTATTTACATCTCATTTTATTGATCCTATCACCACTTCTTTTGCCTTACATTACCACCTCTTTGTTATTTAACCATTTCTGCCTTTCACCAAATCAAAGACCCTTCCTTTAGAAACATAGAGAAACATAGAAAAAAATACAGCGCTGTACAGGCCCTTTGGCCCTCAGTGTTGCGCCGATCCAAGCCCACCTAACCTACACTAGCCCACTATCCTCCATATACTGGATGAGTGGTGCTGGAAGAGCACAGCAGTTCAGGCAGCATCCAACGAGCAGCGAAATCGACGTTTCGGGCAAAAGCCCTTCATCAGGAATAAAGGCAGTGAGCCTGAAGCGTGGAGAGATAAGCTAGAGGAGGGTGGGGGTGGGGAGAGAGTAGCATAGAGTACAATGGGTGAGTGGGGGAGGAGGTGAAGGTGATAGGTCAAGGAGGAGAGGGTGGAGTGGATAGGTGGAAAAGGAGATAGGCAGGTTGGACAAGTCCGGACAAGTCAAGGAAACAGTGCTGAGCTGGAAGTTTGAAACTAGGATGAGGTGGGGGAAGGGGAAATGAGGAAGCTGTTGAAGTCCACATTGATTCCCTGGGGTTGAAGTGTTCCGAGGTGGAAGATGAGGCGTTCTTCTTCCAGGCATCTGGTGGTGAGGGAGCGGCGGTGAAGGAGGCCCAGGACCTCCATGTCCTCGGCAGAGTGGGAGGGGGAGTTGAAATTTTGGGCCACGGGGCGGTTTGGTTGATTGGTGCGGGTGTCCCGGAGATGTTCCCTAAAGCGCTCTGCTAGGAGGTGCCCAGTCTCCCCAATGTAGAGGAGACCACATCGGGAGCAACGGATACAATAAATGATATTAGTGGATGCGTAGCTACATTGATGACTGCATTGGCGCCACCTCGTGCTCCCGTGAGGAGGTTGAGCAATTCATCAACTTCACCAACACATTCCACCCTGACCTTAAATTTACCTGGACCATCTCTGACACCTCGCTCCCCTTCCTGGACCTCTCCATCTCCATTAGTGACGACCGACTTGACACTGACATTTTTTACAAACCCACCGACTCCCACAGCTACCTGGATTACACCTCTTCCCACCCTATCTCTTGCAAAAATGCCATCCCGTATTCCCAATTTCTCCGCCTCTGCCGTATCTGCTCCCAGGAGGACCAGTTCCACCATAGAACACACCAGATGGCCTCCTTCTTTAGAGACCGCAATTTCCCTTCCCACGTGGTTAAAGATGTCCTCCAACGCATCTCATCCACATCCTGCACCTCCGCCCTCAGACCCCACTCCTCCAACCGTAACAAGGACAGAACGCCCATGGTGCTCACCTTCCACCCTACAAACCTTCGCATAAACCAAATCATCCACCGACATTTCCGCCACCTCCAAAAAGACCCCACAACCAGGGATATATTTCCCTCCCCACCCCTTTCCGCCTTCCGCAAAGACCGTTCCCTCCGTGACTACCTGGTCAGGTCCACATCCCCCTACGACCCACCCTCCCATTCTGGCACTTTCCCCTGCCACCGCAGGAACTGTAAAACCTGTGCCCACACTTCCTCCCTCACCTCTATCCAAGGCCCGAAAGGAGCCTTCCACATCCATCAAAGTTTTACCTGCACATCCACTAATATCATTTATTGTATCCGTTGCTCCCGATGTGGTCTCCTCTACATTGGGGAGACTGAGCGCCTCCTAGCAGAGCGCTTTAGGGAACATCTCCGAGACACCCGCACCAATCAACCAAACGGCCCCGTGGCCCAACATTTCAACTCCCCCTCCCACTCTGCCGAGGACATGGAGGTCCTGGGCCTCCTTCACTGCCGCTCCCTCACCACCAGACGCCTGGAGGAAAAACGCCTCATCTTCCGCCTCGGAACACTTCAACCCCAGGGCATCAATGTGGACTTCAACAGCTTCCTCATTTCCCCTTCCCCCACCTCATCCTAGTTTCAAACTTCCAGCTCAGCACTGTCTCCTTGACTTGTCCGGACTTGTCCGACCTGCCTATCTCCTTTTCCACCTATCCACTCCACCCTCTCCTCCTTGACCTATCACCTTTATCTCCTCCCCCACTCACCCATTGTACTCTATGCTACTCTCTCCCCACTCCCACCCTCCTCTAGCTTGTCTCGCCACGCTTCAGGCTCACTGCCTTTATTCCTAATGAAGGGTTTTTGCCCGAAACGTCGATTTCGCTGCTCGTTGGATGCTGCCTGAACTGCTGTGCTCTTCCAGCACCACTAATCCAGTATTTGCTTTCCAGCATCTGCAGTTATTGTTTTTAACTCGCTATCCTCCATATGCCTATCCAATGCCCGTTTAAATGCCCATAAAGAGGGAGAGTACACCACTGCTACTGACAGGGCATTCCATGAACTCACGACTCGCTGAGTAAAGAACCTACCCCTAACATCTGTCCTATACCTACCACCCCTTAATTTAAAGCTATGCCCCCTTGTAATAGCTGACTCCATACGTGGAAAAAGGTTCTCATAGACAACCCTATCTAAACCCCTAATCATCTTGTACACCTCTATCAAGTCACCCCTAAACCTTCTTTTCTCCAATGAAAACAGCCCCAAGTGCCTCAGCCTTTCCTCATACGATCTTCCTACCGTACCAGGCAACATCCTGGTAAACCTCTTCTGCACCCGTTCCAGTGCCTCCACATCCTTCCTATAATATGGCGACCAAAACTGCACACAATACTCCAGATGCGGCCGCAAATTGTTCTTTCCTATCCTTCCAAGTTGTGTCTCTGTCTTTAATTAAAACTAGTTTAGGTTAAAAGTCAGAGACCTGAAATTTGGGTTCAGATATTCCAATGACCAGAATACACTGGAGCAGGGCAGACTAGAATATTGCATCAAGACTGTGCAGAATTCTAGATGCAGGAATTACCTGAGAATTTGAAGATGTGTTGGACAGTTATTCTGCATCTAGAGCACTCCAAGAGAACCCATTAAAGTTGGAGAATTCAATATATTTTGTTTCATTTAAGTTCATGATTATCCAGGAAAGGTTTGAAGTTAGTGTGACATGGTGGCTCAGGGGTTAGGCCTGTTGCCATACAGTGCTGGGGACCCAGATTCAATTCCAGCCTCAGGCAACTGTCTGTGTGATCTTTGCATGTCCTCTCTGTGTCTGTGTAGGTTTCCTTCGGGTGCTCCAGTTTCCTCCCACAGGCGACAGATGTGCACGTGAGGTGGATTGGCCTTGATAAATTGCCCATAATATGTAAGTCAAGTGCATTGGTCTGGATGGGATAGTCCCTGGAGGGTCAGTGTGGACTTGTTGGGCTAAATGACCTGTTTTCACACTGTAGTTATTCTATGATTAAAAACCAGTCCTTTGCCTAAGTAACCATTCAACTGATTCACCACCCCTGAAATCCACATGCCATAACCACCCCACCCTGAAAACCAATTCATTGGATTTAATAAGATGTTCTACCCTGTTTTGAAACCATATTCCCTACCAGAACTGAATTTCCCATCCTCGCTACTGTATCTGAAACCTCTTCTTTGCTGGACCTGACAACACATCCCCCCACCAAACCCGATGATAGCTCTCCCTCACTGGACCTGATGTATCTCCTGCACTAATATCCCGACTGCAGTGCATGACACCAAATCCTCCAATCGACCCCGCACCTACCGTACCCACATGCCATCCTGCCTGCCTGACAAACTAATCCCTTAACCAGCTGCCACCCTAACCCTACATTTACATACATACACATGGGTTAAAGTGCCTGCCTGTACTGGTCGGCATTTAAGTCATAGAACAGGCCAACTCCCATTGTGAAAATTGGGACAAGGTTTGACATTCCTTCGCTAGCTGTCTCTATGATGGAAATCTTCGTTTTGGGTGTATTCTGCACAACTGAATGATTTGAGAATTTCACTTCCAGTAAAAACTGTAGAACTCAGGCCTAAACACAAATTGTAGGTGCTGAGTGGCAATCTGACTTCTTGGAATACTAACTCTTGTGCCATTAGCTCGGATTCTCTCCCTCTGTAGATACCACTTGGTCTGTTCAGTATTTCCAGCATTCTCTGTTTCTTATTGTCTCTCTTGGCCAAGAGCAAGCTTGCTTTTGATGCAGTTAAACATCTGAAGGCATTTACCAGCAAGAGTTGACATTGAGCCATAGACAGAGATTTGGTGAGGGAGGTCAATATTTATCTCAGCATCAGCAGTAGGGACCATCAACAATATTCACTGCAGCAATTCCCCGATGTTCTTTTGATAGCACTATTCAAACCCGAGACAGGTACCACCAAGCTGACAAGCATGGGAAGGAGATGACAAGGGGAATACCACACCAACACCTGCAAATTCCCCTCAAAGCCAGATGCCATCTTGACTTGGAACGATATTGCTGTTCTCTCACTGCCATTGGATAAAAGTCCCAGAACTCCCTTCCTCCCAGCACTTGGGTACATCTTCTCCACCTGGGACTGTTGTGGCTCAAGAAGGCAACTCACTACCACTCTGTGAAGGGCAATTCAAGACAAGCAACAAATGGTGGTCTAGCCAGAAAAGTCCACAACCCATGAACAAGTGAAAAGAAAGACTGGTTTTGAGGAGTGTTGTACAAGAGGAGAGATAGTCACGCAGAGAATTGTAAAGAGGAAATCCCAATGTTGAGAGACTAGGCAATTCAAGGCACATTAGCCAATTGTGGAACAAGGAAAACTACTTGCACACAATGGGACCAGAATTGGAAGAGTGCAGAGATCTTCAGAGAATTAATTCACTAGGTTCCAGGATGCTCACTGGCATCATGCTTTTTTTATTCATACACAGGATATGGGCATCACTGGCTAGGTCAGAATTCATTGCCACAATTGTCCAGAGGGCAGTTGAGTGTCATCTACATTGTTGGAGGGCTGGAGTCACGTGTAGGCCAGACCAAGCATTTTTCTTTTTCCCCGAAAGACATAAGCGAGCCAAATGGATTTCCCTGACAGTTGACAATGGTCATGGTCATCATTAGACTTTTAATTCCAGATTTTTGCTAAATTCAAATTCTACCATCAAACCCAGATCCCCAGAATATTACCTCGGTCTCTGGATTAATAGTCTAGCAATAATAACATGAGACCATTGCCTTCCCTTTAGTGTCTAAAATAGGAACACGGTCAAGGCTTTTTCAGCAAAGGTCAAACTCCTCACCAATCAATAAATTTCTCCTGACACAGGAATAAAGATGGCCTATAACTCTCTCTCTTCCTTCTTCTTTGTTAACAGTACACAAGGTTACTTCATATGTTGCATGTTTATGTTTTCATATTTGATTTGCTGCTTTAATTCAGAATGGTTCTCCACCTGTCCACTATAAGATTAATGCTAACATGTCTTGTACTTCATTATTTGATGTGTCATCTCCCACCAAGTGATTACCTTGCCTTTGAATATCCTCTCAACCAAACCAAGGATCCAGCTATAAATAAACTGATAAATCTGTTTAGCATTAAACAGGTAAATTAACAGCTTTAAAATTACCCAACAGGAAACTGATGGAAGAAAAACAGAAAATTCTGGAGAAACTCGTCAGGTCATTAACTCTGTTTGTCTCTCCAGAGATGCTGTCAGACCTGCTGAGTTTCTCCAGTGTTTAGTCTAGATTTATCCATTACAATTAGTGTGAAACGTGTTGTTTAGTTTGGCCAATATTTTGTGCAGAAAATCACAGAAAATACAGCACAACACAGAAAATAAAGGCAGAAATTACAGCCAAAGAGTTAACCTTAACATTTCCTTCTTGCTTCGGGTTCTGTCCTCACCGTGAGCTCTGTGTCAGGCCCATCAGCACCGTCCCCACCGTGAGCTCTGTGTCAGGCCCATCAGCACCGTCCTCACCGTGAGCTCTGTGTCAGGCCCATCAGCACCGTCCCCACCGTGAGCTCTGTGCCAGGCCCATCAGCACCGTCCCCACCGTGAGCTCTGTGTCAGGCCCATCAGCACCGTCCCCACCGTGAGCTCTGTGCCAGGCCCATCAGCACCGTCCCCACCGTGAGCTCTGTGCCAGGCCCATCAGCACCGTCCTCACCGTGAGCTCTGTGCCAGGCCCATCAGCACCGTCCTCACCGTGAGCTCTGTGTCAGGCCCATGAACATTGTCCTCACCGTGAGCTCTGTGTCAGGCCCATCAGCACCGTCCTCACCGTGAGCTCTGTGCCAGGCCCATGAACACCGTCCTCACCGTGAGCTCTGTGTCAGGCCCGTCAGCACCGTCCTCACCGTGAGCTCTGTGCCAGGCCCGTCAGCACCGTCCTCACCGTGAGCTCTGTACCAGGCCCATCAGCACCGTCCTCACCGTGAGCTCTGTACCAGGCCCATCAGCACCGTCCTCACCGTGAGCTCTGTGCCAGGCCCGTCAGCACCGTCCTCACCGTGAGCTCTGTGCCAGGCCCGTCAGCACCGTCCTCACCGTGAGCTCTGTGTCAGGCCCATCAGCACCGTCCTCACCGTGAGCTCTGTGCCAGGCCCATCAGCACCGTCCTCACCGTGAGCTCTGTGCCAGGCCCATCAGCACCGTCCTCACCGTGAGCTCTGTGTCAGGCCCATCAGCACCGTCCTCACCGTGAGCTCTGTGTCAGGCCCATCAGCACCGTCCTCACCGTGAGCTCTGTGCCAGGCCCATCAGCACCGTCCCCACCGTGAGCTCTGTGCCAGGCCCATCAGCACCGTCCTCACCGTGAGCTCTGTGCCAGGCCCATCAACATTGTCCTCACCGTGAACTCTGTGCCCGGCCCATGAACACCGTCCTCACCGTGAGCTCTGTGCCAGACCGTCCTATGCACTGCCACTGTGGCTGCCACCACGAATCCCTCGCTGGACCCACCTTGCCTGCGCTGCTGAGCCCATCAAAAAAAGGCAAATAGCAAAAAAGGTAAATAAAATTGAGAAAAGGTAAAAAGAAAAAGAAAAGCCCTGGGCTCGGGAGCCCAATCACTTCAGGTTTCCAACATCCACATTGTTTTGTCTTTTTTGGAAAATTGATGGAGATGGATTAGTTGTGAATTTTATGTTTTTAATCAACCAGTTCAGAGATGTTATGATATACATCTGGAACAAGTGGGACTGGAACCTGGGACTCCTGGTTTAGATGTACGGGTATAGACGCGATGTGACAAGAGCCCTCCCTGAAGATTGCTTAAGAACCCCAACAAGAAATCTGTTGGCGTTTTATTTTTAATCAACCACTTCATAGCTGTGGCAGATGGGACAAGAACCAGGACATTCTGGCCCAGAGGATGGGACACCACCACTGCACCACACTTAGAAAATATAACCATTTGTGACAGCGGTAATGTGGTATTGAAGAATACAACTGAATATTAATTAAAGCCCAGTGTTATATACAAATCTCAGACTCAAAGATACACATGTCTCCAGGCTAATATTAATCTATTCATTTACAGAGAGCACCACAGTGTCATCAGCATGTCATGCTTCACGTGGTCCATGAGACCTATATACCTCAGGATACATGCTATGAAGGTGTGATGATAATGTGAACATATCACTTAATGGTACACTGACATACAGTGTCTCTGAAAGATATAATGATTTTCTGATTGTGTGACATAGTACAACTTCGACCAAATCTTCCAAACAGCAATTCAATTGAATTCCATTTCCCTATATTTTACCCCATTAGTCTCCAATTTTTCTGTCCTTCAAACATTTACTCAATTTCTTTCTGAAAGTTATTATTAAGCCTGCTTCCAATGGCCTTTCTTTCACTGAAAAAATACTGAGATGAAAAATATATGGCAATTGTATCTGTTACAACAATCATAGGGTAATAACCATTCATAGTTTAACAATGAACTTGGATGTTATTCCAATGCACTGAATATAATCTGTGTAACAGACAATTCATGTCTTGTTAAACCTGCTATTAAGAACAGTATCCAGCTGATTGACATCACTGATTCTCTACTCAATTGATATTTTCATATTAAACTCTCTTTTGTTGAGCAGGAAGTAAGACTCTGGCATACATTAGTTCCTTTGGCTTGCTAGACTCTAATTTATATTCCTGTAGTTTGTAGAAACAAGATACGAGACAGCAACCTTAGTGTGCTATGGGCAGCAAAACAAAACCAAAACTTAATCTACAAGAAAAATAACCCCTTTTTTTGGGTATAGCCATGGAGAACAGTTAGCGTCCTGGGAAGAAGGACAAAACGTACATTTCAGCTCAGTCTTCCATGATCTCAGGACAACAATTTGTGGCTAATGAAGTACTGCCCCCTGCATTATCAACATTGCAATTGTGCATTATCAACATTGCAATAGTGATTTGACTTCAAGAGTGCTTAATTATTTGGATGTCACTTTGGAGTATCCTAATGTCATGAAAGGTGTTATGTAAATGCACATTCTTCTATGCAATTAGCATTGGGTTCCGGGAGTATGCCTTTCTCGGTTCAAGATGGAGACAATGAAGACAAAACACTTTCTCCATGTCTTCCCCCTTTCAAACAAGAGAAACTGATGCTCACCTTTCTAAAGCATGCACCTTCTTGAGTAGTGATTGAACGTTGACTGACATGCTTTGTAAAATTAACTGAGCGAGGGAACAGAGCACAGCCTGAATGCTTGGATAGATTTTAATGTGCATGGCAATGTCTTCAAACAAGAAGGTTCAAAAAAAAGGGCTCATCCTGTTTTCGCGAAGACAATTATTTAAATGCTATTCTTGTGAATTATAATACTTTGGAGGAATTATATTACCATGACAGTAGTATGGTAATGAGATAACATTATTTAATTGTACTATGACTATTCCATTCAGAATATTGACCATATGCGACATATCAAAGTGCTATGTTAATGCTGGTGCTTTGTGACAACACGGTAAGGTTTGCACAGTGACACGTTCCAAACAACAGGCTGTGACTGCAGATATTAAAGTGTTAACATAGTTATTCCTGACAATGTGAGCTTACTATCTCATTAACATTCTTTGGGGATTTCTCCATCTCCTTGTCACTGTAATTATAAGAAAATGACAGGAACCTGTGCTACTCTCACAAGTCAAAATATCATTCTGTCTAAGATCATGATTGATTGACAGCCTCATTATAAAAGACAGGGAGATTATGAAACACAAGGGTCTTTTTCATTCCTTGATTTCCATCAGAAACGTACATCTCTCTCCGTAGGAAACGGTAAGTTAGCAATACTTTTGCTGCACCCTTGTCAAAAGGGCATCCTGCTGAACTGACCATGGCAGAAGCATGAGGGAAAAAGATGAGTGCATTTCAAAAGACAGGGAGCAAAGCTTATGAGAGTGTAACATTTCAGAAGGACATCATAATCAGTCTGGGCTGAATGGAAATGTATTGGCGGCAAACAGACTGCAGCAGATCAATCGTCCATTACATATCCTGCCCAATTCTCCATTCAATTGATGATAAAATTAAATGAAGGGGTCCATTGTGTTGCAAAGCATCTATCTGGAAATTAGTCGCCGCACCTGTTGCAACCCGTATAACCTCCTTTAATATTTATCTGAAAACAAAAAATGCTGGGCAGGCAGCATCCATGAACAGAGAACAAGCTAAGGTTTCCAGTCTCGATGGCTGTTCATCAAAGCTTAAATGAAACCAGCTCTGATGAAGACTGGAAACATGAGCATTCTCTCTCTCTATGGATGCTATCTGACCCGTTGTGATCTCCAGCACATTTTGCTTTCAGTACCCCAGTTTCCAGCAGCTGCAGTAATTTGCTCCTAATATTTTTATCTGTGGGTGCTCCCAGTTCAGGTGTTCGGCTGGCAGGAAAGCATTTTGGGACATCGTGGGCATGAAGTCCCAACGTATTCCAACCCAGAGAGCCCAACCTCTGCAGGAGCCGATTTAATTTCTTGAGTGATGTGCCCATGTACCATGAGTCAATTGACTTTAGTGCACTCATGGCAGGGAATAGTCTTGCACTGTAAATCTTATGAAGACTGAAATGGTTGGATAGAGCATAGAACATAGAACATGGAACATGGAACAGCACAGGACAGGCCCTTCGGCCCTCGATGTTGTGCTGACCTTTTATCCTATTCTAAGATCAAACTAACCTGCACATCCTTTATTTTACTATCATCAACATGATGATAAACATTGATCTTAAACATTGTTTTAGTGGCATAAAAACCAAGGGAGTTACTCTCTTAGGCACATCTCCAATCTGAAACCAATTACTGGATATGACCGGATATGAATGTTGAACTGTTGTTACAGGAAGTTAGATAGAGAAAGAAAATTTCTTTATGAGGTAAGAGCAAAAATATCAATAGCTCAATGAAAATCTAGTGGAACCTTGAGGGAATCCTGGACAGATAATTGGGTGGAAGGAGAGAATTTGCCTAACAACTGCCATCAGAAAAATGGTGGAATATATGATTAAAGAGGTTATAACAAGACACTTAGAAAATGTTCATGTACTAGGCAAAGTCTAGATGGGTTTCTCAAAAGGAAATCATGCTTGATTAATTTATTATAATTCTTTGAGGAAGTAACAAATAATGGGGATAAGGGGAAACCTGTGGATGTGGTGTACTAAGAATTTCAGAAAGAACTCCATTCAACAAGGTGCACATTAAGGGATACAACTACACAACATGAGCTTCTGTTGCAAGGGGTAACCTAACATGGTAGACATCCAATCACCGCAGGAACAGCTTTGGGGCCTCAACTGTTTACATTTCATATTCATGACCTGAATGAAGGAGCTGAATATCAGGCTGCTGACACAAAGATGGATGTGAAGGTACTTTTGAAGATGATATAAGGCACCTGCAGAAAGATACAGATGAAGTGTGCAAAATTTGACAGATGGAGCATAGCGTGGGAAAATATGAATTTGTCTACTTTGGCAAGACAAATAGAAAACCATAAAAAGAGAAATGGGGTAAGACAGAAGAATAGAACCAGTAGAAAGCAACATGAATATTAAATCCTTCAGAACCATTGTAACATACCAAAATGGAAATCAGCATGCCCTGGAGAGTGTGTGAATGTTCCAGTTTACTTTCCTCTTTGCAACCTCCAATTCCCCAGTACTCCTTATGAGTTGTTTATCTATCTATTTCTGTGCCTTTACTCAAAACCAATTTCACGACCCACGAGATTCAAATTCTAACATCCTGAACTACATCAGAAAACTGCTGGAAAGGTTCACTAATAAATGGGAAAGACAAAACTTCATCTCAGAGATGGAAAAATCCTGACATCAAAGGCTCTGTGAGCACGACTTTGAGGAGAATATGAACATTAATTAACTGCAGCTCACTGGCAGTTGAAATACGGCTGTCTGTCAAGTGATTGATGGTGTTGAATCTGCCCGTGGACTTTTCCTGTCACTACCATTGCTGGTCTCCCTTACAGTTGAATTTTATTAGTGTGTGCTATTGAGTCGGGATTTCTGGTTTTGAATCTAATTGTTTTGTATTATGGACCATTCACTCTACCAAGGGTCACTGCCTCTCCAGTATCAGCTTGGAGTGTTCAAGAAGATTAATCCCCAGAAAGATGTAAAAACATTAGCAAAGGATCACTAGGACATTAAAAAAAATATAGTGCTGTTTTTGTTTAAATTTTCTTTGAATGTTTCCACTTCATCTGTTACAGATCTATTGAAGATAGGACAAAGACTGCTTGAATAACTCTCGAGAATTATTCATTTAGGGAACACAGAATGCCACTTAATTTGAGAAAACAGTGCACTTTAATCTGTGGGACAGACCATGGTGGAAACATAGGGTTTGGTCACAGTGATAAAATCTCCAAGAATACATTCTACCAGAATCAGCCATTTTATCCATCTGTACTTAACATGTAGTCAGTGACTAAATCACTGCACCTTCTTACTTAGAGACACTAATTGCATTGGAAATGAGACTGACAATCACAATAAAGATCTCTCACTGTGCCTGTCTCAGCTTGGCTAAAATGGTGAAGAGTGGATAATATTTCTCATGGTGATCGTTGTTTACTGCCATGGCAACATCAGCAAGATACAGAAGATAGGAATGGACACAACCACCACTCACATCTTCTAGGCTGCTTCATAAACTATTTTAAATTCATTTTGTCAAATTTACTGCTGCGCGGTTCAACTTTTTCCACCAATTGGAACATTACCCATTAACTACTCACTTCAGTGTTTGAATTTTCAGTAGGAGTTTTACCATTATGAGCTTCAATTTCTCCACTTTCTAATCCCATCTATTTTCCTCAATCTCTAGAGGCCAAGGCCTCCAATTTTAAAATCATGTGACATCCATGAAGCCTAGTTGCTCCCAGAATTCTTGGCTGCCTACAGTGCTGTGAAGTAACACCTGAGATTCCTGAAACTGTGCAAACTCAAAGAGGGAGATTTGCTACTTGGATTGAGAACGTGATTGCTGATGTTCAAACTGGATAACACAAAATGCTGAAAGTTGGGCAGAAGCGGGAATATAACTAGTCTTGTATTTACTGAAAGGTTAGACCACAAAAGAGAGATTTTGGAGAATATATAAGGGAAGCACAATGTGAGTAAGTGGTTAACAAATTCAGGAATGAGAACCTAAACTGAAGTGTGTAAGTCTAAGTATATCATTATGAGCCAGTACTAAGCACCAGAGTCAAAACAAAAATTCTGCAAAACATGTTCTTCAAACTTTTAGAGTTGTAGATTTGAAATAGACCCTTCAGTTCAACTCGTCCATGCTGATCAGATATCCTAAATTAATCTGGTTCCATTTGCCAGCATTTGCCCCATATCCCCCTAAACCTATTCATGTACTCATTCAGATACCTTGGGACAAGAATTTTGGAAAAGTTGGACAGGATCGATGAAGAGAGAAACACTTCATCGTATTGGCTGGATTTTCAGTTGTTGCCAGCATCAGGAATAGGTGTGGGCACAACTGCAAAATCAGGGGCTGGAGTTCATCTCTGGTTCTTGCTGCTGCTGGAGCTGATTAATGGGCCTAAGGAAGGAGACACAACAACATTCCAAAGAGAATTCAGTGAAACTGAATAGTCTGATGTTTGCTCAACCATGGCTATGAGGCTCACCTCAGGGTCAGTGAATATTATCAGGCCCTGCGGGATTGTATACCTTAGCTCTGATTTGGCTATTTGAACAAGCCTTTAGTCTTCACATCTACAGAAATGCAGCCTTCTTTCTTTGGCAAAGACCCATCAAGATCTGACTTTGCTCCTTGTAATGTAAGTGGGGGGGGATTCTGATGCTTTGGCACCATTAACAAAATATCAACCTCACCGCCTTCCCAATTTGTATTCCAAGATAATATCACATGAGCAAAATTGTTAAGGTTGGGTCAAACTGATTAAACTTCCAAGAATACATTCCACCCGATTTGGTTATCTTCTCTATCTGTAAACAATGTGTCATTCAGTGAGCCATTACTGAAGTTTCAATGACTTACTTGGTGAAGTTTGCTACAATGCCAACTGAGATCAATAACCCCAGTGAAGAAGATTTCTCTTTGGGGTGGAGCAGGGACCTGGTGGAGTTGGGTCTCAGAAATTATCTGGGTGCCCATTTGTTGACGACACTTCAGAAAACCAACCAAACATTTCAGGTCAATGGCTGATCATGACCAAAAGTTCTGAGGGAAGGCCATTGATTTGAAATGTTAACCCGATCCCGCTGAACTCCAGCGCACAACTTTACAGCATAGAAGGAAGCCATCTATCCTCCCTTTCCTCTGCCAACTCTTTGGAGGTGTTACCAGTTAATCTAATACCCCTGCTCTTTTCTTTCATTGCAAGTATCTATCCAATTGTTGTTTTGAAAGTTACTGTTGAATTTGCTTCACCACCCTTTCTGGTAGTACATTCCAGATCATAACACATGGCAGGAGGAAATTTTCCTTGTTTCCCTCTGGTTCTTTTCACAATTGCACGAAATCTTTGATCTCTGCTTCTTTCCTACGGAAACCTATCTATTTTAGCTGAATTCAACAAAATTCTGAAACCCATTAAATCCAATTATTCTCTGCTTCCCTGAAATGCAGCCCAGCTACTCCTCAGAACATAAGTCCTTCATTCTTGTTACTTCTGGTTATGTCCCTCTGAGCCTTTTCTTTGCTTTTAAATCTTTTCTACAACATTTTTTTAAATTTTCGTTTCAAACTTCCAGTATCAGAGTACTTCAGTTTCATTTGTTGTGACCTACCATACACATTTTGTGTACTTTCTAATCACTTGGCAACAGTGGGGAATTGAAAGGAAAAAAATGTCTTCAGATGTAGCCTTTTTACATCTTTAAAATATAGCCAAAAATGATTCAAAGACATGTGAAGCACAGCTACTCTTATTATTCCAAGAAAAGTAGTAACTCTGTTTTTTTTGTACAGTAATAGAATTGAATAGGGTATAGAGAAGGACAATCTAACTGTTAGGAGAGGCAATGAAACTGGGAATATGTATAATGAAAGAGAAAGCTTGGACATGTCAGAACATATGGGAACATAGCTCTGAGAGTTTGTTCTGACAATTAATTGGATCATGATTGATCTGCACTTTAGCACCATCTACCCATTTTGGTCCTTTATATTTTTGCTAAACAAAGATCACGCTCCATTTTGAAATATTCAGTTGAACCCTGCAACCTCAACAATTTCACAGGAGTGCTTAAAATTTCATGGACATTTTGAATGAACATCCTGGTGTCATCCCTGAATGGCCTGAACCTAATGTTATACGCCCAGTTCTGGACACCCATCATCACTTCCTACCCAGCCCCCACAAGAGTTTCTCTATCAAATCCTTTTACCATCTTAAACACATCAATTACCTTATCCTTTAGCCTTCCATACTCAAGGGAATATCTCAGAGTGATCGAAGATGCAAAGGAATATAAATAATTTAAATCTTAATAACCAGTTTTATGAATTCACAGTTTTGCAGCTAGGGGCAATAAACTTAAGCCCTGAACAAGATAGGTGCACATTCTATGCAGAACACATTAGTTAAACACATGATTGGAATCTACAAATTCAAAAAGATTAGGCAAAGGATTAAGGAGTTAAAAAGTTGTAATGACATACTTTTGAGATAAAGCAGATAGACACTCATAGTTTCTTTCAGCTTGGTACGTTTTCAAGATCCTAACATTCTCTGTCCTCCCATTCTTTGACCATTCCTAACTTGTGACCTCTAGCATTTGCAAGGATAAGGGCAACAGATACATGGAACATAACCACCTGCTAGTTCCCCTTAAAGTCACTCATCATCCTCACATGGGACTGTACTGTAGTTCCTTCAGCACTCCTAACAGCACTATTTGTGTAATTGCAACACAGGGACTTCATTGGATCAAGAAATTGGCTCGCTTCCGCCTTCGCAAAGGCAACTGGAAATGGGCAATAAATACTAATAAATAAATTAGTAATAAATGGGCAATAAATAAATACATCATTTGAGTGAATTAAAAGAAAGGTGTTATCTTTGTTCTTCAGTCATGCATCCTACTTTATAACATTAGATTCCAACAAATCTGACTCTCTCCAGAACACACTTAACCATCTGTTGAGATGCTCAAATGCATAATAGTTTGAGTTGGACCTGGGCATTTCCCAGTAGGTAAATACTCTGGAAGCCTGTTCTGATTTTATCTGCATGGTACAGTTTCAAACCAACTCCCCACATTTTATCCAAATGAACAGTAGTGTGTGATCAAATTAGGTGATTGCACATATGCAGGGTAAGTGTTTGCACCACAGCACCATAATGTTTATCATTGGTAAATGAAAGACATGCCTATTATGACAGCTAACAGCAACCTGACAGGCTGGACATGTTTTACCATCCCTCTCAGGGCTGATTCTGGCAGACCCCAAGACTGTTGACCAGATTGATGTCAATCTTTGAAAACATCAAACTCAATTTAACAAAAAGCAATAAAACAAATCCCTTGACTGAATAATTATAAATGGTTAGTGCCTGCATTTTATTTTTGAGTGTAATTAGTGCTGTCAGTAAACATCATCATGACAGGTAACCAGGAAGTATAAGACAACAGAGGAAGATATGAACCAATGTGATGTCCTCTCCAGCCTCTGATGAAAATTATATCGCAAAGAAAGACTAAGATTCACATATGAGCTTCTCAGCCTACCCTTACTCCAGTATCAACTACTTGGAAATCTGGTAATGTGGGTGGATAGTTCTATTCAAAGTAAATTCCAAAAAGATCAATGAAATAAATGATTCATTAAATTGATTTGGTTCTGTTTGTTGAAGGGGATGTTGACAATGATATTGGAATGGCTTCCTCATATTTCCTAAATGTGCAAATACAGCAAAACAAGGGGCATGTTTACCCATGGCTCAAGTGAGCACAGGTCAGGAAAGGTGAGAGTCGGCATTCCAGAATGCTCTGAGGCTGTACTACTCAAGCCAGATATTCCTGATGAAGGACCAATTCTCCTGGTCCTCGGACGCTGCCTGACCGGCTGTGCTTTTCCAGAACTATACTCTCAACTCTGTACTCCACACGCTTCTAACTTGTATATTCATAATTGTTCAGTGCAAGGGGAGTAAGCACGGGGTAATCATTGTTGCATGTGCACAGAGCGCATGTTTAAAGCAGACTGATTTTGATGATGTGCTTCAGAAATACTGATGTCCAAAGTGCAGTGAAGTAAGATGACTCTCTTCTAAGCCAAAGGTCTTTAGGCAATTCCTATGGACAGATACTATTGAGATAGTATGCCTGCACCAAAACCATATTATCCTATCCTCTCTGCTCCAGCACTCCACATACCCCCTAACTTTAGCATAAATGCTGCCCCCTCCTCACTTCACATCAGCTCTGATGAAGAGTCATCTAGACTCAAAACGCTAGCTTGCTCTCCTCTCCACGGATGCTGTCTGACCTGCTATGATCTTCAGCATATTTTGTTTTCAATCCAAGCAATAGTTTAGCAGCCTATTCAGCCTACCTCCAGATGGGCAAATGAGGAGCTTTCTACATTCTTCAAGTCTGTGATGAATAACTGTGAAAATATCTCATATAAACGTATATCATTGGGTGAGGTTAATTCAAAGTGACAGCATGATAGAATGAGGGGTGTTTTTTTTTCGACGTGACCATTGTGGGACGTGACCATTGCTGGATAGGTCAGCGTGTATTTCCTGTCTCTAGTTGCCCTTGAGAAGGTGATAGTGAGCTGCCTTCATGTACCGCTAAAGTCCATGTTCTGTAGGTTGACCCACAATTCCACTAAAGAGGAGTCACAGGATTTTGCCCGAATAACACTGAAAGAATGGGGATATATTTCCAAGCCGGGATAATGAGGGGCTTAGAGGGATTTCCATGATCAACTATAGGAAGCTCAAACCATTGAAGGCATAACTGCAGAAAAACATTTTCTCAAAAGTACTGAGTTTCCACTGAGAGCTCAGAAAATCAGTCGAGAGGGAATTCGCTGTCATTTAATGAGCCTGGGTGTGCAGATATTAATCTACAATTTGTTGGGTTAGACAAAATGATGTGAAACGAAATGAGAAGGAAAACATGTAGCCTGGTAATGACCTAATGATTAGAAAGGCTTTAAAATGTTTCTGTTTTCCTGAAGAAATTTTATTACTTCAAACAATGTAACCCAACAGTAATGGACTGAACTGTGTGACACAGTCACTTTGGAAAAGCAGAGGTTTTATTCAAACATTGAATCTGATGTGATAATGTGGACTCTTGATCAGCTGAATTTGTGATTGTCATGGAAGTATGTTGTGTAACTATCATGCTGTTGATTAGATGACATAAAAGTGGTGAATGGGGAGCACAAGCTAAGTTGAATTTGGAAAGCCTCTTTACAAGGAGACACAAACAAGTAAGTCTTAATGAATTAATTGATCAAAACAACATGGAAATGATTGTGATTTTAGACAACCGTCAAACTGGTCATTTGCTGGAGACTGGATAGCATCAAGAGTGTAAATGCATTGTTCCTTTGTATGGAAAGAGTAGAAAACAAGATTGCTTCACAGAGAGAAAACAAAAACTCGCTCTGGGGTCAAGAGGTTTTTTAGCTAGAAGTTGCAATGGAGCAGGCTGATCAGCTGTTCTGTTCGGATCATTGGACAAGTCTATCATATAGAAGGCTTGTGATTATAAGCATTGCATAAGTAAGATTTTTGCGATCATTTTTGCGATGTACTTATTCTAATTAAGAATGTGCTTTTTTTTAGCAAAACTGACTCAGGATTATGTGGACCATCGTTAGAATTGGTTTCAGTTGCAGGTATCCAGAGTACACTTGTCAGATCAGGGAAAGTGGGAATAAAAGCTTACAGGTGTCTATAAGTAGTTTGCATCATTATCATAATTGATGGATTTAAGCAACCCCTTTATAATATCTTTGAAATGGAAGATAATGAGTTAGATTTCCATCTGAACATGTTGGGCATTGTTCTGATGGAGTGGATTGCTGACCATATCAGTACAGTTGTACAACATTGTGCAGTGTGCTCTGCCAAGTAACTGACCAGACGCTAAAAACCAGTCTTCACAATCTGTGAGAATGTGGTCAATCAGTAGCACTCTGAGTCAGGAAGTCTGCAGCTTCAAGTCCCACTCTACAGACATGGACAAATGGTGCAGCCAGACACTACAGTGGATTACAATACTTAGGGAGTACTGCATTTTGGAGGTGCTGTTTTTTGGATGAGACATCTTACCAAGATCTCAACTGTGCAGCAAAGGATCCTTATTCTTATTTGGTGAAGAGCAAGAAGCAAGCCTGACTAACATTCATACCCTTAACTAGCATTACCAGAGTAAATTCTGTTGCCACATGCCTGTGCCATACGGCTCAAGATAAATTGGCTCCTATCTTTCCAGCTTTATCATAGTGATGGCACTTTTTTTGCTAAGCTTTACATCTTGCATTGATCAAGAAAATTTGCAAGAAGGACCAATGTAAAGGAAAGACAATAGCATACAGTATAAATGTTATTTTCCTTTTTCATTGTTTTTTTTGCAAATTGTCGTGATGAGTGCAAGATTTGATCAAATGTGCTTTTTTTCAGCAAAACTGACTCAGGATTATGTGGACAATCCATTTGGTAAGCTGCATTTTGTGCTGCAGGAGGAAAAGCCTTAATGAACAGAAAGTATGTTTTAGCAAAGTCTGAGTCAACAAAGTATTAGCCTCAATTATTGCTTTAAGAGGCACCGTGAAGGCCTTGGCTGTCTCCATGAACTGATAATATCCTTGTTGCACCAGAACACCAGGTCAAAAGCAAAGTGGTCCTTAAGACAGCATATCCAATTTTCTGTTCCACACCTGCCACTATTAGTACTTTGCCATGAGTGGAATCTCAAATCAGGACATTTCAGTGCCAAAGAAGAGTCATCCCAGACTCAAGACGTTAACTCTGCTTCTCTCTCCATGAATGCTGCCAGACCTGCTGAGTTTCTTCAACATTCTCTGTGCTTCTTTCATCAGAGCGAGTCGGCAGCACTTTGGTTTTATAGCCCACCCAATTCACAGCTCTTCAATGCTATACTGTTTAGTTCCACAACCCTCAGACATGTAAATAAAATTTGGCACCACATATAGCATTAATAACTTTGGAAGTCCAATAATAACATCTTTGGAGTCACATTGAAACAGCACTTATCAGTCACAAATGGCCTCCTCTCCACTACGGGCAAGGGCAAACTCCCCCCTGTAGAGATTGTAACGAGGTCAGCCAGGTGGCCATCATAGAATATGAGTTCCCTGATTGGGGATGTTAACCTGGCCCAATCAAGAAGCCCTGGCTGACAAATACATACAGGAGTATCAGAGATGCTGACAATCTGATAGCTGACGAAAGCGAAGGACTGTTCATGTGTAACTGAAGGGTGACTTGGTGACACTTTGGAGTGGCACAGTGGCTCAGTGGTTAGCACTGCTCCCTCACAGCGCCAGGTACCCAGGTTTGATTTCAACCTTGGGTGACTGTTATTCTCCCTGTGGTTTCATGGCTTTCCTCCTGATGCTCCAGTTTCCTCCCACAATCCAAAGATGTGCAGGTTAGGAGAATTGGCCATGGGAAATTGCCCATAGTCTTCAGGGATATGTAGGTTAGGTGCATTAATCAGAGGTAAATGTAAAATAATAGGTTAGAGGAATGGGTCTGGGTGGGTTGCTCTTCAGAGGGTCAGTGTGGATTTGTTGAGCCAAATGACCTGTTTGCAAACTGTTGGGATTCTATGATTCTGTGAAAACTGCCCTCTGTGGAGTTATTGCACCCCTTCCCCATTTTTCTCGACTAGCCTGCAAGGTTTGACATAGCCGATGGCATTAAACTCCTCAAAAGTTCCTCACTGTCACCTAACTGGGTGGGACTGTTCTCACCTATCCCCATTTTTATCCGATGATTCACAACCAGGGAATCACCATTGAGGGCCTGTCTTCTTATCTCAGAGCTATTGTCCCTGGTGATCTCCAATTATCTATCCTCGGATTCCTCTTATTTATGATCAGTGATATTCGATTTCAGTTTCTTTCCATACACACACTGACAGCCTACTTGACCTCATCACCCGACAACTCCTCCTGACCCCTTTATGACCTGCAGTAGTGGATGGAGAAAATAGGAAACATTTAAAACATTTTTCAGTAGAGTATAGGAAAAGTAATTTGAATAAATTTTTTAAAAAGGGAAAGAAAACTAAATACTGATGACACCACATAGCTGGAGAAAGGCATAAGAAAATGTTTTAACGGTAAAGACATAGAGTGAGTTCTGTGGACAGCAGTATGATGTGGGGAAAAAATAAAGAAACTGAAAGAGAAGGTGAGAAACCAGTTAGAAGGTCAAAGAGGAGCCATAAAATTAAATTCTCAAGAACCATAAAATTATATAACATACTGCAGGCACATAAATTTTAAAAAAGGACAGCGATAACAGGAGCCGGGCTTTTTAATGAAGGACAGGATAAGATCACAGGCAAATATCAAGAAACGGCAGAACTATAAAGTATGAACCATTATTTTACTTCAGCATTTACCACAAAACCAGATGTGCAGCAATAAGATTTGATGGTGTGTTTAGAAATGTGAGGCTGAATTTAGCTGATGGAGTGGTGCCTCACATGTCTGTTGAAACATCTAGTGCGAAGTTTAACTATTCCAGATGGCTGACCCACAGCCAGTTAGTGCACTAAGGATAATGCATTGGCAGGAGATGGACCTTCTATCACTGGCAGGAATAATCTGATTGATCAGCAGTTCTCTGGTCCCCATGGAGACAGCAACCAGTCAGAGAAAACAAAGAGCCTGGTGAACCTTGCGAAAGGTAAGTATGAAGTGGAGCTGTGGGTGGGGGGATACGAATGAAGGGAACTCTTGGGGCAACCAACACAGGAAAGTCAATGCAGAATCAATGGGCTGAATGACCTCTTTCTGCACTGTAGGGGATTCTATGATCCTAGGATGTGAGGGGTGAGGCTGAGGCATGAGCAGGTTATGGGCACATACTGCAGAAGTCAGGGTGTGGAGGTGGGGGTGTTCATGAAACTGGGGATGGGGAGGGTGAAAGAAAGTCAGGCCCTGGATGGGTCTCCCATCAGAAAAGCAGGGAGCACTCCACCATCATTTTCCTTCTGTAGGCCCAAGCAGCTTAACGTGCTGGGCATCCTCCCATTATTGACCTCTTCCCATTGACTTAAAAGTTGTAAGAGGGTCATGGGGTAACTGTTAATTGTTAAGGCAGATAAGTGGCAGGAAAATCAGCAACAAAATTCTGAAGTGCCATTACCCTGACTGCAAACCGACCTTTGGGGTTATGGAATATTCTGGAGATCTTTCAATTCAAAATAAAAAGAACTAAATTAATCAAACTTCAATCTGATTAATTCTGCTATTTACCCACAAGACTGAGGGTCATAGATAAGGTGAATATCAAAAGGTTTTTTTTTCCCCTAGGGTAGAGAAGTTTAAAACAAGGGGGCATATTTTTAATGTGAAAAGAGAAAGCTTTCAAAGGGACCTGAGGTGCTGCTTTTTCACAAGGGAGCGAGGACGTGTGTGGAATGAACTGCCAGAGGAAGTGGTAGATGCCAGTACAGTTCCACCATTTAAAAGACATTTTGACAAGCACCTGAATAAGGAAGGTTTAGAGGGATATGTACCAAATACAGGCAAGTGGACTTAGTTTAGTTTGAGAAACTTGGTCAGCATGGATAAGTTGGACTGAAAGGTCTATTTCCATGCTGTATGTTTCTATGACTCTATAACTCTACCCTGCTAGGCAAGTATTTATTCTCCATCTCTTAATTGCCCAGAATCATTCAAAATATTTTGGGTCATATGTAAGTCAATTGAGGTAAGGACGACCAATTTCCTTTCCAAAAGAGCATTATTGGCCCAGATGGGTTTTTACAACTGACAGTGAAGTATGGTCACCATTAGGCCATCTTTCTTTAATTCCAAATTTTTATCTGATTCAAATTTCACCATCTGCATTTGTCGTGCCCAAACCCATGTTCCCAGCATATTAGCCTGGGGTGCTGTATTAATAGTCCAGTGACATTAACATTATGCCATAGCTTATAAAAGGATGAAGCACCAAGGGCGCAGTTTTAAAGTGATTTGCAAAAGTAGCAAATGATTCGCTAATAAAAGGGAGAATTGAAGAATATTTAGAATCATCGAATAAAAT
Organism: Chiloscyllium punctatum; assembly: GCF_047496795.1. Taxonomy (NCBI): domain Eukaryota; kingdom Metazoa; phylum Chordata; class Chondrichthyes; order Orectolobiformes; family Hemiscylliidae; genus Chiloscyllium; species Chiloscyllium punctatum. The sequence goes on along the minus strand of NC_092761.1, from coordinate 56,717,255 downwards.
CATTGAATGGTTAAAGCACATAAGGAGGCTATTCAGCCCATCACAGCTGTGCTGCCTTTCAACAAGTTGCTAGCCACAATCCATTTATCATCCTATAAATGTTTTCTGATCAGATAATTATCCAAGCTTCTATTTAAAGCCTGATGCCATTTGCTTCACCACATGCTCAGGCAGTGCCTTCCAGATTCTAATAATTTGCTGTGTAAACCAATTCTTACCTCACCTCATCATTGTTACTTTTACAAAACACTTCAAATCAGCATCTTCTATTTCTTGACCCTTCCACCAATGGAAACAGTTTCTCCTTGTCTACGCAAAGCAGATCCCCATTTTTTTTTTGACCAATTCTATCAAATCTTTTCTCAACCTCACTCTCAGCTTCTCCAATAAAGCAAATTCTAATTCTAAATTCTAATTCTAATCTATCTCTGTCACTTAAGGCTCTCATCCTTGGAATCATTCTAGCAAATGTTTTACTTTCTTCCCAAAGTCAGTGCCTAAAACAAACATAAACCATGTGTCTGGGTCTTTTCTGACTTCGTCCGTTCCAAGATTTGGACCGTGGATTTCTATTCCAAACCACAGACAGAGTCATGGAGTCATAGAGATGTGCAGCCCATCCAACCCGTCCATGCTAACCAGATATCCCAACCCAATCTAGTCCCAACTGCCAGCACCCGGCCCATATCCCTCCAAACCCTTCCTATTCATATACCCATCCAAATGCCTTTTAAATGTTGCAATTGTACCAGCCTCCACCACTTCCTCTGGCAGCTCATTCCATACACGTATCACCCTCTGAGTGAAAAAGTTGCCCCATTGCCTTCTGCAGGATGGCTGATCAGGAGACTCGCTCACATTTATCATGTGCCCTGAAGCATCTTAGAAGTATTAGTGCCCTGACAATCAACCTGCTCACCACATTACAGAGGAATAAAGGAATGGGAATAGGCTAACCTCCACAGCCAACAAGTATTCGTATTGGATTTGAACTCAGAGTTTCTGCCAGAGCCTCTCACGTAAGTGACAGTACTCTGTATTGTCTCATAACAGAACTCCTTTTTGAATGACCCTGTTGAATCTTTTAAAGAGGTCACAGAAACTAATTCATAGAATCCCTAAAGTGCAGAAAGAGCCTATTTGGCTCAATGGATCCGATCCGATGAGCATCCCACTTGGACCCAGCTCTGCAACCCTGTCCTATCCATAAAAGTCAGCATTTACCAGTCCACCCAGCCTCCACATCCCTGTACACTACGAAACAGGGAGTTTTGAGAAGAGTTGTAGCTCAGGTTGAGGTTCTGGATGTAGGTTTGCTCGTTGAGCTGGAAGGTTTGTTTTCAGACGTATCGTCACCATGGTAAGTAACATCATTAGTGTGCCTCCGGATGAAGCACTGGTGGTATAGCCTGCTTTCTTTTTATGTGTTTGGGTTTCCTTGGGTTGGTGATGGCATCTCCTGTGATGATGTTATTTCTTTTGGTGGTGTCATTTCCTGTCATTTTCTCAGAGGGTGGTAAATGGGATCCAAGTCAGTGTGTTTGTTGATAGAGTTCCAGTTGGAATGCCTTGCCTCTAGGAATTCTCATCTGTGCCTCTGTTTGGCCTGTCCTAGGTTGAATGTGTTGTCCCACTAGAAGTGGTGTCCTTCCTCATCCGTATGTAAGGATACTAGTGAGAGTGGGCCATGCCTTTTTGGTCTACTTGTCTGCCTGTTTCTCCAACATAGTGTTTGTTACAGTTCTTACATGGTATTTTGTAAATGATATTGGTTTTGCTTGTTGTCTGTATAGGGTATTTCAAGTTCATTAGCTGCTGTTTTAGTGTGTTGGTGAGTTTGTGGGCTACTACGTTGCCAAAAAAGGTGTGAGTAGTCTGGCAGTAATTTCCGATAAATCTTTGATGTAGGGGAGAGTGACTCAGGTTTCTGGACATGTCTTGTCTGCTTGTTTGAGTTTGTTGCTGAGAAAATGACCGACTGTGTTCATTGGGTAGCCATGCTTTCAGAATGCACTGTATAGGTGATTTTCTTCTACTCTTCGTAGACATCTCTGAAATGATTGCCAGACTACTCAAATTCCACATAGTCATTCGAGAATGGACTCAAACCCGGGTCCCTGGTGGAGTGAGGCCACAGTGTTAACCACTGAGTCGCCATGTCACCTAATTCACCAAACAAGATTGATAACATTTTGGTATTCAACTATCCATAATGGCTTCACAAATAAGACCAAAAAACACACAATCTGTGGACAAGTAGTCAAACAGGATTGCAGAAAAGTGGCAATAATGGGGATTTATTCAGAGTGGTAGAAGTTAGGAAATGGTGTTTTACATGGATTGAAAATGGGGCCACTGCTGTTCACAATTCACATTAACAATTTACTATTTGAAATAAAAATCACAATTTTGAAATTTGTCAAAAACACTAAAATGGATGCAATCATCAATACAGAGGACAAGCACAACACATTAAAGAAGGGCGTAAATAAACTTTCAGAATGGGCATATCAACAGTAAATTATTTTTAACAAGGACAAATGCATGGAATTACATTATAATAAGAAGTAATAAATTATTTGGAAAATAGGAATATAAATCAGCATGAGGAACAAAGGCATCTGGAAATACAAATGCACAAATCACGATAAGTAGCAACACAGATCAATAAGGCTTGAGAGTATGGTGCTGGAAAAGACAGTGGGTCAGACAGTATCCGAGGAGCAGGAGTATCGATGTTTCGGGCACAAACCCTTCATCACCCTGTGTTAAAGTATTTAGAGACATCCTAACAGTGTGGAGGTGACTCTGTAGATAACAAGCTCTCACCTTCCTCATGTGGGAAGCAGTCAGCACTGTACAAAGGGGACAAAAACAGAAGTTGCTGTCTGAAATCAGAGTTAACATTTTGGGTCTGGTGACCCTTCCTCAGAACTGTATTTGGGGAGATGCTTTATCATGAGGTGCCAGAAATGTGAAAGTGTTCCATTTGATTCAGTTAGGTTAAGACATTTAACTCAACAAGACCAATTTTCATGAATATAAATCACAAAACAAATTTCATGGTTCAGATTTGATGGGCCGAATGGCCTGCTTCCACACTGTAGGGATTCTATGATTCTAGATTTATTAGATGACAGCTTCAATTGTAAAGCTATGAAGATAGACCACGTATCACTATTTGTTCATCACTATTGAGTCAAAATTGAGCTCAATAAGATTACCTTCCCCACATTAACTCCATTGGTTCAAAAAGATTCACAGGCACATTCTTAGGAGAATAAATACATTTAATAAAAGGCAAATTGTATAAAATATTCTATATTCTTAATCCTTTGAGGCATCAGGATTTTTAATATCCAGCAACTCCATATTTCCCTTTTTGGAATGTCAAAATCTGGACAAAGAATTGTAGAGGGAATAAAAACAGAAAATGTTGAAAGCACTCAGCAAGTCAGACAGCAATTCAAAGAGAGAAACAGAGTTGAGTGTTTCAGGGTTGATGGTCCATTGCTAGAGCAGACCTGACATTGAATAGAATTGTTAATTTTGTTTCTGCTGATCCTGCTGAGTACTTACCAGCATTTGGAGTTTTCCTTTCAAAATTTGAACATCTGCAGTATTTTATTTTCGCAGTGCAAAAGGAGTGGGGAGGATGGGTGCAGTCGACTAGCCAGCTCGTGAAAGGAACAGCTTCATGCCAGCAGAGGGATTAATCACCATTTTGGCTGAGATAGAGTCCCTCACTCCACTCACAAAAAAAAACTTCCCAGAACCTCTCCATGGTTCAATGAAGCAAGACCAAAGACCTGCCTTCAGACAGAGACCAGAAGAGGAAGAACAAAACGTCAACAGCACTTGACAAGAATTAATACCCATTCTTGAACTTATTCCCAGGTTTGCTAGCAGATCTTCAAGAGGAATGTATCAGATAAAGATGTTGTTACTTCCATCTTTAAATATCCACAAAAACAAAACAGAGAAAAGTTTGGATGGAGGATATCAAAGAGCATGTCCCTCTAGGCTGAGAGTCAAACTAGCAATGCAGGCTTCCATCTGTCAGATCACTGTTGCGGAAGTTAGAACCAGAAAGTTGCTGGAAATATTAACAGCAAAGGAGGAATGCCCACTCCACACAGACAGCAGCAGTTCAAGATGAAGCTGGTTGTGTCAAGGACAACGAGGGGTAGACAACAAATAGTGGCTTTGCTAGCACTGTTCATATCTTGGAGCTGAATGGCTTAAAATATAGAAATGCAATTATACATGTTCAAGAGCTTGGTAAAAAGATCAGAACTTACGTGTAGATGGGGAAAGCATTAGAGGTTTTAACAAGAATAAACTTGCAGGTTTCTCGGCAAGTATCACAAAGACTATTGAATAACCTGGTGGGATCAGATATCTCAATTTTTAAAAAAATGTTAATCAGAGAAGAGGCCATAAGTTTGCTTAGTATTGATTGCATTCAGACTTCAGATGGGATGGGTGATGTAAGCTCTCACTATCCTGACCTGACCTGTCTCAGAGGCCTTAGTTATTACATTGCCTGTGAGAACATCAATGTTTGTGGCCAGCAGAGATTTCAGGTAAGGGGTAGAAAGATAAGGAGAAACATGAGGTGAATTTCTTTTTCACTCAGAGGGTGCTGCAAGTCTGGAACCAACTGCAGAAAGGATATTTGAGTCAGAAATTCTCATAATGTTTCAGTAGTATTTACTTGTGTTGCCATAGTTTTCAGAACTATGGCCAAAAAGATGAAAAATTGGATGAGCGCAGTCAGATCTTTGTTGACCAGCATTGAGATAATGGGCCCAAAGGCCTCCTTCTGTGCTGCAAATGTCTATGAGCCATTGAGTCAACAGCAGCAGCATGACAGAGTCTGAAATGGCAACAACCTCTACCCAACAAAAAGCTCAATCTTGAAACTGACCCTAGCATCCACAACCTTCAGATGAAACTAGTAATAATCGTGGTTTAGGTCATATTGACCCTTTACCTTACACTGGAACACCATATGAGGAAAGTTTGTCAACTTTCCTGTTTCGTTACCTGAAGGTCAACACAACAACTTTTAACTTTCTATTAAGTGAAGCAGCAGCCTGAACCTCAGCTCAGCTGAAATTGGCCTGAGTCACAGCTCTGTATTCTATTCTCAATGCTTCTGAAGAGCTCCTGACAGGATAATAAGTACTCTCACAAAAAAGTGGATTAGTTCTCTGCACTTAGAACTTGCATCATCACACCTTCTACAGTGGAATACCCCACACAGCTACCACATCCGTCTTATCTCCACTTAAAATATGTTGTTTTCTTCAATCAGCAACTGGGGAATTATGCTATTTATAGATTTATTTGCATAAACATGATAACTATGGTAATTAATGCAAATATATGCACATAATTACTTTTCCGTGTTAACTATAATTTGACAATAGTTGGTCTCATATGATTTTATTTAGCCTTTGTTCTGTCTTTTTTTGAAGTGTGTGCAGGAAGACTTACTTTCTCTCTCACCTTGAAGCAATGGCAGTGCAAAGAGGCAATTGGGCAAAGATATCGTTTACAGAAATGATTGAGCATAAAAGCTTCTTAATGGTGGAGACCATTAGATTAGATTAGACTAGATTCCCTACATTATGGAAACAGGCCCTTTGGCCCAACCAGTCCACACTTATCCTCCGAAGAGTAATCCACCTAGACCCATTTCCCTCTGACTAATGCACCTAACACTATGGGCATTTTAGCGTAGCCAATTCACCTGACCTGCACACCTTTGGATTGTGGGAAGAAACCGGAGCACCCGGAGGAAACCCATGCAGACACAGGGAGGAAGTGCAAACTCAGCACAGACAGTCGCCCCAGGCTGGAATCGAACCTGGGACCCTGGTGCTGTGAGGCAGCAGTGCTAACCTGTCAATTGTTGCTCTGCCAATGACTTGATGAGGAGGATACTGGTCAGTGAAATGGCAGCGAAAGGAGACACTTGAAGGTAGCGTCATAGAATCATAGAGATGTGCAGCATGAAAACAGACCCTTTGGTCCAACGTGTCCATGCCAACCAGGGATCCAAAATAAATCTAATCCCATTTGCCAGCATTTGGCCCATATCCCACTAAACTTTTCCTGTTCATATACCCATCCAGGTGTCTTTTAAATGTTGTAATTGTACCCACCAAAAGCACCTCCTCTGGCAGCTCATTCTATACACGCACTACCCTCTGCAGGAAAATGTTGCCCCTTAGGTCACTTTTAAGTCATTCCCCTCTTACCTTAAACTTATGTCCTCTAGTTTTGGACTCTGCGACCCCAGGGAAAAGACTTTGGCTATTCACCCTATCTATGCCCCTCATGATTTTATTAACCTCTATAAGGTCACACTCCTAGAATCCAAGAGAAAAGAGCACCAGCCTATTCTGCCTCTCTCTATCGCTCAAATCCTCCAACCCCTGATAACATCTTTGTTAAGCTTGTCTGAACCCTTTGAAGCTTCACAACATCGTTCCTACAGCAGGTAGGCCAGAATTGAATGCAGTATTCCAAAAATGGCCTCAGCAATGTCCAGTAGAGCAGTAACATGCCCTCTTAGCATATTTGCAATTGTTGATACAGCAGGGGTTGTGTTAGTTGGATTCTGCCTGGAGGAAGATGGAATCAGGACAGTTAGACCCACCATGAGTTCCAAAAAAGAGTAACATGGGCAACTGATTCTGACAATTATTGTTGCTAGGTAAGGGTTGAAAAGTTACCCCATTATTGACAAAAAGGCTACGCTGTGTTAAACTGTTCTGTCAGAAGGTCTGATAATTTCTGAACATAAGACTCTCAGTTAGGCACTGACGTTTTAAGACCTGGGTTTCTTTTGAGAGAAGCAGATTAAGAGGAAAATAGATTTTGTATGAGCATAAGCTTGTGTCTGTGGTTGGCTGTTGGAAAGAGAATGACACTTCAGATATTTTAAACCATTGAGAGAGTGTGCATGTAAGCAGAATATTCATCCAGCTCTGTAGGTGGTACATTAAGAGGCACCAGAACAAATTGATTTGAGAATAAAACAAGGAAGATTGGTGCAGCAGGTGAATATACATCAAGAGAAATAGAAAATCTTGAATGTTCATTCAGAAATGTGTCACAGCAATGTGAAATATGTTAGTATCTCAAACATTACAGGAGGCTGTTACTGAGAAAATGAGGGAAGGAGCAAATTAGTAAGAAAGAGGAAAAGGAGAGAGTAGAGGGGGAGAAACCAAGAAAAAGAGAGGGAGGGAAGGTGAAAAAGAGTGAAGGAGCAATGCAGAGATGTGGGAAAGAAAGGCTTGCATTTATATCACACTGGTCATGACACTGAATTCTTCAAAGTGCTTTACAGCGAGTGATGTACTTTCGAAATTAGTCACTGTTTTAACATTGGAAAAATAGCAGCCATTGTGAATACAGTAAAATCCCACAAATGGTAAAGACCAGATAATTTGTTTATACAATGCTGTTTTCATTTACTTGTTCATGGACATCTCCAATTAGATCACATTCATTGTCTATTCCTTGTTGCCCTTGAAAAAGTGGTAGTGAGCTGGTTATTGAAATGCTGTAGTATTTGCAGAGTAGGGACAGCCACAATGCCACTAGTAAAGGAGGTCCAGGGCTTTGGCAGAGGTGACAGGTTTGGAAGGTGCTGTTGTATAAGCCTTGGTGAATTGCTCCAGTGCATTTTATCGATAGTTTCCCAATACTGCTGGCCATCGATAATGGAGGGAGTGAATGTTGAAGATAATTAATTTGAGGAACAAATAATGAACCAAGACATCAAGAATAACTACCCTGGTCTAGTAAAAAGTGTTGAAAATGGTTTGCTGGAAAAGCACAACAGGTCAGGCAGCATCCAAGGAGCAGGAGAATCGACATTTCGGGCATGAGCCCTTCTTCAGGAATTTCTGAAGAAGAGCTCATGCCCGAAATGTCGATTCTCCTGTTCCCTGGATGCTGCCTGACCTGCTGCGCTTTTCCAGCAACACATTTTCAGCTCTGATCTCCAGCATCTGCAGTCCTCACTTTCTCCGAGTAAAAGGTGTGCCAAGGGCATCTTTTGTATCCACTCACACAAACAAATAGACCCTCAGTTTAACATCTCATTTTAAAAGATATTATTCTGACAGTGCAACACTACAGCACGTGTTTGGCTCTGCACTGGAGTATCAGCTTGAATTAATGCATTCATACTTTGGTGTGAGGCATGGACTGTGAGGCAGAGTTGAGTGTGCAACCAAGTGAGCTAAAGGGAAGGAGTAAAGGAGAGTTTTAATGGAAGGTAGTGGGAAAGGAAAGAAAGAGAGATATTCAAGGGGTTTTTAAGCTCAACAAGAACTTGGATCCATTCAGAATATTTAATGTAATAAATGCGTTGATGTATTTCACAGAGTATTAAAAATAACAAATGATGCATGGAGTGGCATAAGGTGATTTTAGAGCAGATGACAAGACGGTTAGTTAAAGAAGTGGGCTTTAAGATGTTTAGTTAAAGAGGTGGGCTTTAAGGAATGCTTGAATTGAGTCATGTCGAGAGATATTGAATTTCTACAGGAAACTTGGAGTCTATAGGGAACTGAAGACACAGTAATGAATGTGATAGTTTCTTATTCCAAACAACCTGCATACCCACTCTTCCCTTCTTAAAGATCCTCAAACATATCATACACATACATACACATGTATTATCTATAAAATGCACTGGAGCAACTCACCATGGCTCCTTCAACAGCACTTTCCAAACCCGTTATCTTTACCACCGTGAATGAGATTTCTGCACATCTCCCATATATTCCCCACAAACACAACAGAAATAAGTAATATCTGTACAAACACTGTTATGATCAGATGAGGAGGGGTGATCAGCTACTCTCCTTTCAACAACTCACCCACTCTGCCCTCATTCAGTCACAGCAAACACTGTTCATTTCCCTTTTTCTATGCAGCTGCCAAACTTCAATTTAAACTTTGTTAAATAGATTGAAATAAAACAGCTGATTCTGGATTTTCTTCAATGAATTTTCTTGCCTGGTAACCCAAAATAGTAAAAATATGACGGTAAAAATGTAGACATAAAAAAAAGTTGCCAAGCTTATAGATCTTGAGGTCTCAGTGACCTGTTGTCCCGAGTTGCTTTTTGACCCAGTACTAGTTTTTGAAGTCTAGAGAGAGAGGTGGTGGGGGGGGAGGGGGGCGTTGCAGACTTTTGGTTGCAGAGAAGGGACACCCACATTTGTGTGTTCTAAGTCTAGCTCAATTGTCTGTACCTTCCTCCAGTAATCACCCTCTGTCCAGTATGTAAATCTATCCAACAGTATGGGTAAAACAAGAAGTATGGATTTCTTGACACCTCACTGGGTATCAGTGCCTCTCGATTAAAATGATGATTTCAATGCATCCAGTTTCATATATGCCACATGGGTCATCTGGACTTGTCAGATGATTATAGCAGCTATTTAACACCGCAGTGTAATTTCTACACTATGAAATTCTCAGGTCTTAAAATCAGATGATGGAAGCTGAATGTTAATATTCCAGTTTCACTATGATTCCAAGATTTGCAAGCCTCTTCATAAACACACAAACACACACACACACATGAACACTGTCTCAACACAGAGACACACACTCACAAACACTCGCACACACAATCTGATACTTCGCGCACTCTCTCACAACTGCACATCTATATATACTACCCATGTACCATGCACTTACACCTGGTATCAGTATAAAATCCACAATTTGGTAATTGTTGAATGTGCAGTACTACATTTCCAACAAAATCTTTGAAACCCCAAATCCACATTAATGCCCTATAATCTCAAACCCTGGTCATTGTACTTGGTCATAAAGCCTCACCATTGTTCCCTTAAGTCGATGGAATACAAACTAGAGCATCTGTAGTGGATCACAGGTTTAGCCACCCATCACAAACTCTTTGTTGCCAAAACTGCTCACTACTTGAGGATAATTCAGAATTGTAAAGCTATTTTCTTGATCTTTTTCTCGACTGTAGTTTATCTTCTTAAACCTCTCTCCCCTTCCTCCTGCACTCTTATTGCCAATAACATGTGTGAAAAGTTTTGTCTCAAAGATTGAGGCCATCTGATCAGCTCTCTCTGCCAGTTTGTGCTCATCCACTGGCCAAACAGGTTGTACTTTGCAGACAATTCTCCCCTGCCCTCACCCTGAACATCCTCTAGAAACTTAGATCCGTAGAATCAGCCCATCACATCTGTATCATCAAAGCGATACTAAATCTACACTAGTCCCATAGCCAACACTAGCTTTGAATATACTGACATTTCAAGCATTCATTTAAATTTCTGTCCTATCTGTCCTCCTGGCCTGTCTGAGCTTGTCTTTTGCAAGAAACCAATCAGCTTCTTCCTATCTTTACTAAACCATTGCCCACCTACCTCCCAGCCCTGGTTCCCATTTGTGCTGATATTGTTAACAGTAGGTTCTCCTCAAGTGTAGATGTTTGAGTGTGGTCAATTTGGTGTGAACTGGATGGGTCAAATTGCCTGCTTCCACACTGTAGGGAATCTATGATTCTATGAATGTTGTCCCCTTTCCTTCAGAAACAGTGGAGGAAAGGAGAGGTAGTGGGCTATGTCATTACTGTATGGATGTAGGTTTGCTCGCTGAGCTGGAAGGTTTATTTCCAGACGTTTCATCACCCTACTAGGTGACGCTTCGCCCGGAGGCCCACTGAAGATGTTACCTAGTTGGGTGACGAAACATCTGGAAATGAACCTTCCAGCTCAGCGAGCAAGCCTACGTCCAGAACCTCAACCTGAGCTACAAATCTTCTTAAAACTCATCATCAGTGTACATTCAAATATTGATGTTTGATTTCAGATAATGTTGTATCGAGGTGACATGTTATTTGAAAATGTGGGAGAGTGGGAACAAAGAAAGGTGGTAGTGGAATATTAAAGATGGAGAGATAACACCCTGGTGGTAATATCGCTGTATTGTTAATCCAAAGACCCAGGTAATGTTCTGGGGACATGGGTTTGAATCCTGCCATGGCAGATGGTGGGATTCAAATTCATTAATAATCTGAAAGTAAGAGTCTGATGTTGACAATGAAACAGTTATTGATTATTAGGAAAACAAAAAAAAAATCTGGTTTATTGTGTCCTTCAGGGAAGGAAATCATCCATCCTCACCTGGTCTGGCCTGTGATTCCAGACCCGTAACAATGTGATTGACTCACAATTGCCCTCTGGACAATAAGGAACTGGCGGTAAATGCTGGCCCAGCCAGAGACTTACAAATTCTGTGAAGTGATTAAAGAAAAGTAATGGAGTGGTTCTAGAAAGACAATTTACCAATTACAATTTTATAGATAAGAATGGAATTAGGTGAGTGAAGTTGCACCATACTGGAAAATAGTAGGGATATTTGAAGGAAGATACTGTAGTCAGCTGTATCAAAGGCTGAAGGCAGACCAAGAATAACAAGGTGAGAAAACGCACCTTAGTCACAATCACAAAGGATGTCAATTCTGACTTTGATAGAAGTTGGTTCAGCAGTGGTAGAAAGCTATCGAAGGGATTGGAACATGGATTAGATTACCTATTGTATAAAAACAGGCCCTTCAACCCAACAGGTCCACACCGACCCTCTGAAGAGTAACCAACCCAGATCCATTTGCCTACCCTACACTTACCCCTGACTAATGCACCTAACACTATGGGCAATTTAGCATGGCCAATTCATCTAACCTGCACATCTTTGGATTGTGGGAGGGAACTGGAACACCCAGAGGAAACCCACACAGACATGGGGAGAATATACAAATTCCACACGGTCACCTGAGGCAGGAACCGAACCCAGGTCTCTGGTGCTGTGAGGCAGCAGTTTAACCACTGAACCATCGTGCCACCCTTGAAACTCTTGGAAAAAAATTAGTCAACAATACAGTCATTGATTTTGAAGAGCAATTTGTGCCATTACCGCTCCCTCAAAAAGACACTCCCACCTTGCCCTTACAGGCTAATGCCCCATTGCCAGTGTTTCTTTCTTCTCCAATGTATCCAACAAAATAGGATTATATTCACCTGCCTAGATATATCCATCAAGTCATAAACAGAGAATCTCTCAACATGAGTTCACTTCCTACTCCCACATGGTACGCACAACATGGCTCCTCAGTTTCCAGAGCACCCAGCTCTGTCTCTCAAACTCAGCATTCCTCTCCTCCTTCTCTCTCTCAATGATTAGACTGCTTGTCTGACATTCAGAACTGGATGAATAGAGATTTTTTTTTTCAACCTAATATTGGAAACACTGAAGTCATTGTCTTCAGACCACACTGTAAACCCCATTCACTTGATATCGACTCCATCCCCTGACTGACAACCATCGATGGCTGGGTTGCAAAATGAACCTCTGACGACATATTTGTGCCGTCACAAAAACTGTCTTTTTCCACCTCAACTCTCTTCACTTCCGGTGGGGGAAGGTTTTTGAAAGAGATGGGAGGTTTTACACACAAAGGGTGGTGAGGTCCTGGAATGCATTGTCAGATGAGGTGGTAGAAGGAGACACGACAGAAGCATTCAAGGACCACTTGGACAAACACATGAAAAGGAAGCGAATAGCGGGATATGGATCCTGTAAGTGAAGATAGTTTTAGTGTGAAAATGTGTCAGCACAGGTTTGGAGGGCCAAAGGGCCTGTTCCTGTGCTGTATTATTCTTTGTTCTTTGTTCTACTCTCCATAATCCTGAGGTCTTTCAAAACTCTACTTCTAACTTGAAGCAAGTCCTATTTGCACAACAATATTCTGCTTCATTACCCACATTGGATCTTATTTTAATGATGTCTAGAATTTAAAATTCTCATTCTTGTTTTAAACTGACATCATAGCTTCCCTCTTCCTTTACTCTGTAGTCTCCCCTCAGTTCCACAGCCCTAAGTTACCTATACTTGGTGTAGATTTGATCTTTGATATTAATGACCAGGCCTCCATTAAACTCTGGATTCTCCCTGAAACTCTCTATCTCTTTCTCTGTCTAACCTCCCTTAAGATGATCCTTAAAATCTACCTTTGTGATCAAATTTTTGGTTATCTTTTGACAATGCTCCAGTGAAGTTTCTTAGTATGTTCCATTACATTAAAGGCACAATATAAATAAAAGTTGTTGTCACCCATATCCCATCTAGCACACTAACCAAACCACCAATATATCTCAAGCAAATCCATCCATCATACAGACCCAAAAACACTCACAAAGATGCACACATTTAATCACGCATCAAATGCACATGCTCAATCCTGCACAGCACCCCCAAATATGTCAGTCCTGCACACAAACCTATTGGGTTCACTAAAGTCCTTTGGGGAAGAAAATCTGTCATCCTTACCTGGTCTGGCCTAGATATGACTCCAGACCCACAGCAATCTAGTTGACTCTGAACTGCCCTCCAAAATAGCTGAGAAAATCACACCACGTGGGGAAAATAGGAAGGGGTCATAATGTTGACCACATCTTCACAACCAAGTAAAGAATAATCATACTCATATTCGAGAGAGAGAGACTCATCACACACTCACATGCACATACACACACATACATGCGCGCACACGCACACACAAACACACACCTACACATCCATGCATACACGCACCCCCACCACACTCATGCACAAATGTATGCACATGCACACACATTTCCCACGTGTCCCTCATGTATCATACCTAAACAGACATATATGGTGCAGCACCAATCCGACTAGACATACACATGATCCCACTCTGTATTAAACAGTAATGGGGCTGCTACAGTGAGGTTTTGTGCCTTTGTGATTGAAAACAAAACTATAGCCATTCAATAGTCTCACTCCAGTCGCTGTCCAAAGTCTCCCCTGGCAACTGTATGTAAAGCACCTTCTTACTTGGAAGGTCAGGATCAGATTATGCCTCTGGCTGTCGAACGGTTGACTGCAGCTGGACAACTTGGAAGCAGAGTGGGAAGCTGCTTCCATTTGTGAAGCTGTGACCCAGTCTGAGTCTGAGCTGGCAACAGAGATTACGAGGAAGAAAGAACTGAAGTGAAACAAAGGAATTCAAATTTACATCATGGGGCTGGTTGAGTGGCCCAAATCCAGAGGTTAAGAAAACAGAACAACAAATAAGCCATCCAATCGCCAGGTGAAATATGCCACTGGTGTGACATGATGTCCAAGAAAGTATTATTTATACAGATACAGATATATTCCTATTATCGTTAAAGAAACAGCAGGTAATGATTTCTGAAAACTTTAAATACAGTCTTTGTAAGACCACAAAAAGGAAGGTGTCTCTGAAAAAGCTTCCTTTTCAAAGAACTGAAGCTCATCACAAAGCTCCAATGCATCTAATATGTATTTATCCAAACACTCAAGTAAGGCATAATAGCAGGTTGTAGGGAAGTGAGGGAGAGCTAACCCACTGGGCTGTCAGTAATGTGCTGAAAATAGAGCAACAAATAAGCAGGGTAGTTGAAGCGGTGCCTTGGAGTTCCAGTCCTGAGCTGTCATTGTATCACAGGCAAGCGCGGTGGTGTAGCACTACACAAAGGAGAATCTGCAGAACAGACACTTGTGAATTCTTTCAACAGGTCTTCATTTCCTGCAGGCTTGTAGTTCACAATCAATTTTAGTTAATGTGATTCCTTTCAGTTCAAAGTTTCGTTAATTTCTCTCCTTTGTTTCCATCCCATCCACTTGGATCTGATTCCAATATTGCTAGTAACTCACTCATGAGTCCATTATTCATGCATGTGCCTCATCAATTTATGGCTGCAAGCTATTTGACTGTGTCAGGCACCACTGGCAAGTAATTACATTCAGACCAATGAGATAGTCAATTTGAGCTCTGTGGCCAAGGGAAAACTGGGATCAGAATATATCTTGATATTAGTTGTAAAGAACAGAAACAGTTAAGTGGAGGTACAGTCCAGTCAATTTTCATTATCAAGCAAACCATTAGTGGATGCTGAGAGGATGCTTCCTCTTGTTAGCGAGTCTAGAAGTAGAGGACACTGCTTTAGATATTAGGGATGCACCAATTAACAGAATATAGGAGATTTTTTTCTTCTCTTGGAGTGTTCTTAGAGAAGGCTACATTTTTGATTATATTCAAGGTTACGTTAGACAGATTCAATGTCAGCAAGAGGTCAATGGCAATGGGATGCAGTCAGGAAATGGGAGCTGAGGCCACAATGAGATCAGCCTTATTGAATAGCAGAGGAGACTTGGGGATCTGAATAGTCTGTACCTGCTCCTAGTTCTTGCACACCATAGCTGTAACTACTGAGCATGTGCAAAGGGACCTTTTAATGATGTCAGGTCAGAAGGAACTCAAGCCTGGGTTTGTGAAGTAAGACATTCAATTAGACGTCCTCTCATATCATCCTCTGTCTGTAGCTATGCTCAATAAAACATAATGCTGATCTCATATTCCTACATCGTAGCAGTGCATACTAGAGCCACAGAACCAGAGGCCAGAGGTTAGTGACCAGTGACAGCACACAACAAGGCGATAGTGACAATCCACCACAGAGGTTGGGAAAAATATCTGAAGAGAGGTTCAGTAGTGGTAGGGATTGCTTAGAGATAGACTTCAAGGCACTGAACTAGAGGCAGAAGCTGAAGAAAAAGAAGAGGCTGCAATTCGAGTTAGATTGACAAGGAAGTCAAGTATTACAGGGGACGAACAGAAACATGGAGTTGAGACAACACTGAGATTAGCCAGGTTTTTATCAAGTGTCACAGCAGGTTGGAGGGGCCGAATGGTCTACTCCAGTTCCTATTTCTTGTGTTTTTGTGTTCTGAATGGTTTACTAAATTCAACCATTGGAATTGCCATCTTTTGGATAAGATATTAAGCTGATACCTGTCGTTTTGTTGCTGGATGCCAAAATTGCCATGATATTATTGTCCAAAATTCCCACGGTATTATTATCCTGGAAAGTATTGTTGACTCAAACAGAAATGCAATATTTCGTTACTTCACTGATTTTGAAGACTTTTTGTTAGGGTTCACTAACTTTGTTGGACGTATTCCTGAAAGTTACATACCTTGATCATTCTTCTAATGCTCCACACAGTGATCTGTCCACAGTGATGTTATCATTGTGGTATAAAACATTTGAAAAGAAACTCAATGCGTTTATTGCCCCTTTGGTTTTTCATAAAGGGTTTTCATGCTTGGTTGTGTCATGGAGACTCCAGGGAAAATGCAGATTGTTTGCTATCCTTGCTGTTCTTTTTCCCTGCATTACAGCAGTGGTTGTAGTGATAATGTTAGCATTGTCGGAAAGGTAAATTTAGGGAGGGTATATGTAGCAGAGGTACACATTTTATAATGGTATTGAGATACTCCAGCACAGCCTCAGGTTCTGAAATTCCCTTTATAAATATAATGATTTGGAGATGCCGGTGTTGGACTGGGGTGTACAAAGTTAAAAATCACACGACACCAGGTTATAGGAAGCACACTAGCTTTCAGAGCATCACTCCTTCATCAGGTGGTACCAGCTGATGAAGGAGCGATGCTCCGATAGCTAATGTGCTTCCAATTAAACCTGTTGGACAATAACCTGGTGTTGTGTGATTTTTAACTTTATAAATGTAAGCATTTTCTTTCTATGAGCAATATGAGCATCAGCACTCCCGAGATCATTTCTCTTTGGCCCTTCCTCAAATACAGTTGAGGTTCTGACATAGTCCTGGAGCCTTTGCTGTCTGCTGAAAGGGGATTCCTAGCAAATTAGTTTCCAGTTTTATATTCCTCCGAAATTTTTATTTCTATTGAAGTGACTTGAACTAAGAAGATGTAAAACAGGTGACTGTTCATCGAATCTAAATTATCTCCATTGAGTTTAAATCAAGACCGCTTGAGACCCGAAACAAAATCAAGAATTGCTGGAAAAGTTCAGTGAGTCTGGCAGCATCTGTGGAGAGAAATCCTCACGAAGGGTCACTCTGATTTCTCTCCACTGATGCTGCCAGACCTGCTGAGCTTTTCCAGCAATTTCTGGTTTTGTTTACAGCATCCACAGTTCTTTCAGTTTTCATTTGCTGCTTGAAACCTGTCTTGTTCTCTTTCCTCCCACACAATGATCTCACAACTCTTACCTGCTTCCCCTGACGACTACAGAATACAAGAACATCAACTTAGTATCACCTGACTGCAGGTTCTTCTTGCTTCTCTGCTCTTTAGCAGCCTGTTAGCACCCTACACTGTGGCACTTTGTTCAGAGATTTCTGAACAAACCATCGTTTCTGAAAGAAAAATGAAACCTGGAAATCTATGCCTCTTGATAAATCCTTAGCATATTGGGAGATTTATCTAGGGTATTCTACCCTGAAGATAGAACAATGCAAATTCCTTCAGTGGATCAACATTCTCACAGGCTACAGCAGTCTCTGAATCTCTGGCATCATCTGTGTTATAAAGCTGCTATAATTTATCTCTAGCTCCTTTTATGAGACACATGGAGCTGTTCCTTAGCAGTTACATCACCGTAATTTGTAGGAATAGTAAATCGACCGAATGTCGAAACTGTCAATTTAATAATTAAACTTAACACAGAAACGCTGCTGCCTCCCAGTGAACATCAATACGACTGAATGATGGAGAGAACGGCTGATGGCGTTTCACATGTACCATCCACTTCGCAAGCAAGAAGGAAATAGCAACTGATGGACACTCAGAAGCAATCATTTTGTTACAATTTTTTGGAAAATTTCAAAGGAACTTCAACAAGGGACTCGCATTTAGGTGACAATTGTCGTGCATCCGAAAGTGCTCTGTCGGTGAGGTATGATTGAAGAATAGTCACTTTGCCATGTGGGAAGTGCAACAACTAATCTGCATACAGCAAACTCCCATTTTTGATGATGTGGTTTGAGAGATAAACATTGAGCTCGGTTGCATAGACCTAACTCTAATCCTAACCTTAAGCCTAAACCTAACCCTGACCCTAACCCAGTTCCTCTTCTAAAAAATGCTCTCGGTTCTTTCAGATTACATTCACTTCAAAGGAGAGTTTGGGTTTCAGTTTAATGTCTTCATCTGAAAGACTACAGCTTTGACAAGTGCTGCACTCCTTCAGTACTGCACAAGAGTATAAGACCATATGAAATAGGAACAGGAGAAGGCCATTGGGCCCCTCAAACCTGCTCTGCCATTCAGAGGGTCATGGCTGATCCAACATTCCTTTGCTGTGTTTTCCCTGTAACTCTGCTGATCAAGAATCTCTCTATCTCAGCCTTTAATATACACAAAGACTCTGACCCACAGCCCTCTGTGGCAAGAAGACCAAACATTTCTGCTGAAGGGACTGGAGTACGATTTCTCAAATAAATGTTCTGAAACTAGGGCCTAGCCTGTGTTATACACCATGAGACATCAAAATGCACAAGCACAGTGTGCATTGCTAAACCATATGTTACATCAATACATATATCGGGCTGAGTCCATTGCAATAGGTTGGCATGGGCAAATTGGTCTCAGTCTACAAGAGTACTGCACAAGTAGTAATGCTAGGTCCTAGATTCATTAATAACACACAGGCTATAGATGTTGCCTTCAATGCAACATCTTTTAAATGATCTTATACAGCAAGAATAAAACACGTGGGACTGATCCTGGACTACATAAAATTGTAAGAAGCATCAGGTGTTGGTTATAATGTGCTTAAGCCTGCTTGCTATTTTATAAGATCATGGCTGCGTACCAGCTCCACCTCCCCACATAATCTCCACATTCTTTCATTGCTTAGTTCTCGAGAACCTATCAATCACAACCTTGAATATAATTATAAAACAGAGCTTCTAAACCTCATTATGTGGAGTCCTCCAATGATTCACAATCCCTTGAGTGAAGACATTTCTTGTCATCTCTGTTTGAAATGACTGGCTGTTTCTCCTGTGGCTGGGATCCCATAACCCCAGTCTCTCCAGTTAGGGAAAATCACGTCCCAGCCTTTATCCTGTCAACTGCTCTAAGAAATGTAAACATTACATTAAATTCACCTCTTACTGTGATAATTTCTGCATTGACCTCCTCCAGTTTCTTCCCGCAGTCCAAACATGTCAGGTTAGGTGGATTGGTCATGCTAAATTGCCCATAGGATGTTTAGATTAGGTGGATTAACCAAGAGAAATGCAGGGTTACAGGGATAGGACAGGGGGTGGATTGGGTGCGTCGATTTGGACTTGATGGACTGAAAGGCCTGCTTCCACACTGTAGGGATTTGGTGATTCTCTGATTCTATGAAATGAGCTCAATCTAGTCTATGCCTCATTAGAAGACATCTCATCTCAGGAATGTATGAAATTGAACTTTTGTAACACTGTGATCCCTTCTAAATAAGGAGACCAAAACATATTGTGCTTTGATGTTATTTTGCCTCCAACAGAGTATTTTACCTGATATGGAGATGCTTATGTAACATAAGAAACTGAGCATGGTTATTGTGCAATATTGAAGAATCTGACAGATTCTTTGAATTGGTTATTATATACAGTCACTACAGTCTTTTCAGCTGTGCCAATGCCTGGGCTAACACTATGCTAGTAAGTTACACAGAGCAGCAATCTTCCAGTAGCGTGTCATGCTTCAAATGATTCTGAGGAAAGCTACTTCCTCAAGTCACATGCAATGAAAGAATCAGTGTTCTGATACCGTGAGCATGTCTCTGAAAGGCATACTGATAATATGACATTGTACACAGCATATTTTCCCAAAGATACAAAAAAAGACTACAGTCACTCCAAGAACAGGTTAGGAAACAAGGAATTTTGTGGTGAGTAACTCACCTTCTAATTCTCCAAACCTTCTATACGTACAAGGCATAAATCAGGAATGTAATAGATTATTCTCCACTTGCCAGGATGAGTGCAGTTCTAACAACACTCAAGCTCAGCAATATTGAGACCAAAAGACACCAAGTTGATTGGCTCATCATCCAGCACCTTAAACATTAACTGATGCACAGTGGCAACTAAGTGTATCAAGGTGCATTGCAGTAACTCACCAAAGCTCCTTTGATAGTATTTTCCATCAGCAGCTTCCTCACAAAATCACAAACCATCCTCATTTAGATTTGGATCACTGTTCTGTCTCCATCACTGGATCAGAATTACAGAATTACAGTAATGGTACAGAAAGAGGCCAATCCACTTGTGGAGTCTGCACCGGCACTGAGCATTTTGACTTAGTGCTGTTTTCCCAATCCCCTTGTACATTGTTTCAATTTCAATAATCATCTGAATGCCTCTTGACTGCTTCAATTAAACCTGCCGCTGCTACATTTCCAGACAATGCATTTCACACCCTAATTACTCACTGTGTTAAAAAAACTCACATTTAGTCTTTTTGCAAACACTTGAATCCTATGTCCCTTGTTTCTTAATCCTTTTACAAGCAGAAACCTATTCTCGCTATCTCCTCTGCCTATAATTTTGAAAGGTTTCATCAAATCTCCTCTTAGCCTTCTCCTTACCAAGCCCAAACTTTTCCAATCTAACTACAAAATCGAAGTTTCTTGTTCCTGGAACCAATATTGTAAACTCCTTCTGTATTCTTTCTAATGAGTTCCCATCCTTTCGAAATTCTGGCATTCAGAACAATACAGAACATTTAAACATAGCCAGTGCCTTATATAAGTTCTCCATAAGCTCTTTCCTCAATACTCTATGGCTCTCTTTGTGAAGCCTAGAATATGATATATTTTAGTTACAGCTCTCTCTGGGGGTTATGCCAGCTTTAACAACTTAGGCACATACACATCTATGTCTCTCTTTATTGTGTAATGTTGCTTTATGTTCTTTACACCAAATGATATCCATCTCACGCTTCTCCATATTGATCTTCATCTGCCACCTCTGCCCATTCTATCAACTTGTTTACCTTCTTTAAGAGTTCTACACTGTCCTTCTCACAGTTTACAATGCTCTGAAGCTTTGTGTTGTCTGCAAGCTTTTGAAATTATCCTCTGCACATTAAGATCCAGAGCATTTATACAGATAAAAAAAAAGCAAAGGAATGTAGTGACCCCTTGAGAACACAACTACAAATCTTCTTCCAGCCTGAAACATGTCCATCACTCTGTTTCGTATTCTTCATTCAATTTTCCTCATCCATTTTGCTACTGAAATATGAGGTGCTGATTTTGATAAGGCAAGTCAGGCAGGATTTATAGACTAAATTGTAAGGTCCTGGGGAATGTTGCTGAAACAAAGAGAGGTTGAGGTACAGGTTCATAGTTCCTTGAAAATGGAGTCTCAAATAGAGAGGGTAGTGAAGAACGTGTTTGGTACGCTTGCCTTTATTGGTCAGTGAATTGAGTATCAGAGTTGGGAGGTCATGTTGTGGTTGTAGGTCACATTGGTAAGGCTACCTTTGAAATATTGCGTGCAATTCTGGTTCCTTATCTAGGAAAGATGTTGTGAAACTTGAAAGGGTTCAGAAAAGATTGGTGGCCAAGATTGGAGGGCTTGAACTACTGGGAGAGGTTGAATAGTCTGGGGCTATTTTCCCTGGAGCATCAGAAGATGAGAGATGACTTTATAGCAGCTTATAAAATCATGAGGGTCATGGATATGGTGAACAGCCAAGGTATTTTTCCCAGGGTAGGGGAGTCGAAAGCTAGAGGCCATAGGTTTAGGGTGAGAGAGGAAAAATTTAAAAGGGACCTAAAGGTCAATGTTTTGACGCAAAGGGAGGTGCATGTATGGAATGAGCTGCCAGAGGAGGTGATGGAGGCTGGTATAATTGTAACATTTCAAAGGCATCTGGATAGGTTTATGAATAGGAAGGGCTTAGAGGGATATGGGCCTAATGCTGGCAAATGGGACTAGATTAATTTAGGTTATCTGGTTGACATGGACAAATTGGACCAAAGGGTCTGTTTTTGTGCTCATATCATAGAATCCCTACAGTGTGAAAACAGGCCCTTTGGCCCAACCAGTCCACACCAACCGTCTGAAGAGTAATCCACCCAGACCCATTCCCCTACGTTATTATTCTACATTTCCCATGACTAATGCACTTAACCTACACATCCAAGAACACTATGGGTAACTTAGCATGGCCAATTCACCTAACCTGCACATCTTTAAATTGTGGGAGGAAACCCACAAAAACACGGGGAGAATGTGCAAACTCCACACAGACAGTTGCCTGAGGCTGGAATCGAAGCCAGGTCTCTGGCACTGTTCGGCATCAGCACTAACCACTGAGCCATCATGCTTCCCCATTGCTACATGCCTCAGTGACTCTATGTTCTTCTTCTCTGCGAACTATAACTTTTCTCACAAAAAAATCGTACAACACCTTTCTGAACAGCATTATGGTTTTACCAATCCTGCACAGAATGCACTGATATAAGAAGACAGCTCACCACCATCCCTTCAGGAACAATTATGTATTGGTAATAAATGCTCGCCTTGCTGATGATTCTTATTTTTCATGAACAGGCAGAAAAATTCCTTTAAGCATCAATTTGTGTCATGTCAATGGATCCTAGATGGGCAATAATACAATGAGTAAAATGGTGTCCCACACTTCATCAGTCTAAGTTGGGCTGTGTCTATATTGGTCCAGTACAACATGTGAGAGTAAATTCTGCATCACTATTACAGCATGACTCTCAATATCTATGGCATCCTATTTTGCACAATGTAGCACTTGGAACTGGGGATTTAAACATTATAAATATAACCAATGGCATTGGTTCTGGATTGCACAAAACTAGCTGCGAGGCCAAGTCCTGCAATGTAACAGGACAATGAGAGCACAATATGTGGACTAGGTCTGAGAATTATCTCATACAGTGTTTTAGAATTAATACATCACTGCAACAAAGCAACATGAGGAACTGGGTCCTGCACTGCACTGGTACAAGCATAGGACTAGATATCATGCTGCATCAATGCAGTACAATGGACTGGGTTCTACCCGGCAACAATTCAAAATGTGGGAATGCTTCCGGGTCTGTATCAATATATCACAGGTGACTGAGCTACATATATACTCCAACGAGGGCACAAACTAATGTTTCTGAAGGAATATCAAACAACAACAGCAATACCATTAAGCCTTGGGTGGAGGTGCAATCTTAAAGTAGCAAGTCCCTGTTTATGCCCCAGGCTGTACATTACTCAGTACAAAACATGGAACCACTACATTTTGTATACACTGGGAATCTTCTCTGATACTTTCTTTCCCCAAGAAAGTCTATGGAGACTGGTTCAGACCAATCATGACCTCACTACCATTTGAATGGTGCAATGACTGAAGAGGTCACTTCCATTTGCCTATCCAAGACAGGCTGAGCTCTCAAAAATCATCTCAAACTCAGATTCGTGAATCAATATAAATTATAAATTAATTAGAAATCAATCAGCTTCTAAACAGTTGATACACAAATGCCTTTTCTCAGAGTCCAGCACTCTGCTGCTCATCTGGACTTTTGAGAAGATTTTGTTTTTCCAGGCTTTACACAGCCAGCTCATGTGCTTGTGCATTCAACTCAATTTCTGCTGAAGTTTATCTTTTTACAATTTGGTTCTATTCCAGACCTTCAGGGTCAAAAACATTTGGTCAATCAAAATCTAAACCACAGTTTTCCATCAAGTCAACTCTCAGCTGCATTTAGATAAAGAGCATCACAAATCAAATTTAAAATATAGATCGGTATAAAATATAGTGTCACAATGAAATTAAAGGAGTATATACTCAGTCACAGTACTTAAATTAATTTAAGTTAATTAGCAAGAAAACCCAATGTGGGGATTTGCCAGGATTCTTACCTGCCAGAGTGGTGGTGAGACCAATGCAGAATATAACAGAAAGATTTTAAGAACAAGGCAATGAATGTGAGACAAATGTACAGCCAAAGGTAAAAGAACTGCTAAGTAAAAGCCCATTAGTTGCCTAGTTATGTAGAAAGACAAATAAGATGTAAACAGAAATGGTTCTATGCATCAAAGGCATCTAATTCTCAAATAACCAGAGTTGAATACAGTGAGCAGCTAAAGAAAACGAAAGCAGCTATTGAACATTTAAAAGACTAATGAAAATGTGAATTGCAGACGATTGTGGAAATAATGGGAAAAGCTTTTTCAGTGATCTGAAGAGTGAGAGAACTGTCAAAGACTGCACAGAGCCATTAACAGATGTTCAAGGATAGGTTACAAAGATGTTAGTTGGTATGGCAGAAAGATTAAATGAATGCTCTTGAAGAGAGTACTTGACAATTAATATTTAATAATTTTAATTAAAAAGACCAATAATGTTAAAAAAAAGATGAGTACATTACTTAGGTAAGGTCAGGAGCTAAGATCTCTGTGGGTGTTGGTATGTAAGCAATGATAAAGGGGGAGCTTGATGTGTTAGTGTTTGAACTGCTGACTGGTAAATGATGTTTCACTTGGATATGGCATCATTAGGCAGAGTGAATGTTCAACTTTCTGACAAACTTTGGGGAAAGCCATTCAAGAAGGTGAAGAAAGAAGGAGATCTGGGCATTCTGGTAAAGGATCTTTAAATGTACCTTAGCATTTCTGGGAAGGAATAAAATAGAGAAAGTAGAAACTTGAGGTATCCTCTAAGAGCAGTTATTTATGAGAGAAGACGATGTATTCTATACAAAACCTTGATTTGGTTTCACTTAGAATACTTTGTCTAATTGTGGTCTCCTCACTTGGAGGCTTTGGAAAGGACTCAGAGACACCCATAAGCTGATGCCAAAATTAAAGCATCAAGAGAGGGCTAAAACACTTGTAGTTTGGAAAAAGTTTGGAAATGACATGATTGAGGCTTGTAAAGTGAAAAATGGAATAGATTGTAATTGTTTCTTCCAGTTAAATAGGTTTGTAAAATCCAAAGGGCCACAATTTAAATTGTCTGAGACCCGATCTAAGTTCGATGTCAGACAATGGTTCATTCGTCAGAACATCTGGAGCATAGTGTCATTTTGCACAGTGAATGCTAAACTGCTGAATTTATCTAATGGTTGCCACATATCAATCACGCCTTAGATTGGTGCTCAGGATCGACATGATCTGGTTCAGGTTTAATCACCCAGAATACTCAAAGTGGCATTAGCCAGATTGGTCTGTTCTTTAAAACTTGTTTTTAATTTTGTGCTAGAAAATCACAATAAACAGTACAAGGCAACAATGTGTAAAAATAAGGGTCTAAACAGAGATGAGGAGAATTCTAAATGAAAACTGAATGAACTGTAGATGCTGTAAATCCAAAACAAAATAGAAATTGCTGGAAAAGCTCAGCAGGTCTGGCAGCATTAGTGGAGAGAAATTAGAGTTAATGTTTCAGGTTGAGTGAACTTTCCTTAGGACAGTCTGTGGAAGGGTCACTCGAATCAAAATGTTAATTCTGATCTTGCTGCCAGACCTGCTGAGCTTTTCCAGCAATTTCTGTTTTGTTTAAGGAGGATTTTTTTTTTCTCAATGATTCACAAGCCTGTGGAATTGTCATCAGAGATGGTTCAGATTGATCTGATTTTTCATGAGGAAAGTAGAGTTCACTGCATAGTCCAGTCAGAGTCCAATCCAAAGATGTGCAGGTTAGGTGAATTGGCCATGCTAAATTGCCCATGCTGTTCAGGGATGTTCAGGTTAGGTGAATTGGCCATGCTAAATTACCCATAGTGTTCAGGGATGTGTAGGTTAGATGCATTAGTCAGGGGTAAATGTAGAGTAATGGGGAGGGGGATGGATCTCGGAGGGTTACTCTTTGGAGGGTCAGTGTGGATTTGTTGGGCCGAATGTCCTGTTTCCTCAGTATAAGGATTCTATGATTCTAGGTGGTAGTGTAGTGGCAGTGACATGTTATTTATTCAGAACTCCAGCCTTAATGAGCTGGGTTCAGGGGCTCGTATCTCACCAAGGCAGATGGTGAAATTTGAATCCAATTAAAATTCAGTATAAACCACTAGCTTAGGTAATCAATGTCAATTGTCATAAAAATCCATCTGGTTCACTCCTGCCCTTCAGAGAAAGAAATTAGCTGTTCTTCCTGGTCTAGCTTCCACGTTAGCCCAGACTCACAGTAATGTGAACTATTCTTTAGCTGCTCTCTGAGCAAATAAAAATAGACAAGAAATGTTGGTCAAGCCAATGATATCCACATCCAATCAATGAGAAAAACAGATGAATGTTTGCATTTATAAATGTTTTGGGAATATACATTTTGTGACAAATGATATCATAATGGGACAAAGGGCCAGAGGATAATCACCTGCCCATCATTGCTTGGATTGAATGCCATCAGCATAACTTACATATGCACCATAAGCAGATGGGAGTCTAGAATCTGAACAACGTTCATACAAAAGGGGAGTTCCTGTACTGTCTGAATAAAGCATGTAAAACAGAGTCCAATGCTGTACCCAAAAAACAACACACCAGGCTGGGTCTGGAAATTTCAAAACTACAATACAAGGATGCGGCCTGACACTTCACCAAACACAAACTGACAAGTGTATGAATCAACATCTTGGAACACAGTCATACTGGTTCCAGGATCTGTCTCTGGAGATTTACAAGGATGTTGCCAGGGTTGGAGGATTTGAGCTATAGGGAAAGGTAGAATAGACTGGGGCTGTTTTCCCTGGAGCATCAAAGGCTGAGGGGTGACCTTAGAGAGGTTTATAAAATCATGAAGGGCATGGACAGGATAAATAGAAAAAATCTTTTCCCTGGGGTGGGAGAGGCCAGAGCTAGAGGGCATAGGTTTAGGGGCAAGATTTAAAAGGTATCTATGGTGCAACTTTTTCATTTAGAGGGTGGTACGTGTATGGAATGAGCTGCCAGAGGATGTGGTGGAGGTTGGTACAATTGCAACATTTAAAAGGCATCTGGATGGGTATATGAATAGGAAGGGTTTGGAGGAATATGGGCTGGGTGCTGGCAGGTGGGACGAGATTGGGTTGGGATATCTGGTCGGCACAGACAGGTTGGACCGAAGGGTCTGTTTCCATGCTATACATCTCTATGAGTCTATGACAACAGCCAAAGTCCTACCTCTAATACGATCACAAGACTGACCTTACGCTGCACTAATACAATCATAGGGCTGCACTTTAGGCCAGTTTATAAAAGCCCATGGTGGTGGGGATACTGTCTGAGAATTAATAGAGAATTGGGTAACTATTGAGTATAACAATTGAGATAAGGGGGCACAAGACCAGAAGACCATAACATATAGGAGCAGAAATTAGGCCATTCAGCCCATCAAGTCTGCTCCGCCATTCAATTGTGGCTGATAAGTTTCTTGACCCCATTCTTCCACTTTCTCCCCATAACCCTTGATCACCTTGACACTCAATAACCTATCTATCACAGTCTTAAATACTCAATGACCTCACTTCCACAGCCTTCAGTGGCAGTGAATTCCATAGATTCACCACTCTCTGGCTGAAGACGTTTCTCCTCATCTCCATTCTAAAAGGTCTGCTTTTTACTCTAAGACTATGCCCTTAGGTCCTAGTCTCTCCTACTAATGGAAACATCTTCCCAAAATCCACTCTGTACAGATCATTCAGTATTCTCTAAGTTTCAATTAGATCCCCCCTCATTCTTCTAAGCTCCTTTGAGTATAGACCCAGAGTCCTTAAACATTCCTCATATGTTAAGCTTTTCACTCTTGGGACCATTCTTGTGAACCTCCTCTGAACACGCTCCAGGGCCAGTGCATCCTTCCTGAGACATGGGGCCCAAAACTGTGCAAAATACTCCAAACGTGGTCTGACCAGAGCCTTACAGACCCTCAAAAGTACATTCCTGTTTTTATGTGCAAGTCCTCTCAAAATAAATGTCAACATTACATTTGCCTTCCTAACTACTGACTCAACCTGCAAGAATCCTGAACGAGAACTTTAAAGTCTCTTGCACTTCAGACTTCTGAATTTTCTCCTCATTTAGAAAACAATTCACGCCTCTATTCTTCCTACCAAAGTGCATGACCTCACACTTTTCCATATTCTACTCCATCTACCACTTCTTTGCCCTCGCTCCTAACCTGCCTAAATCCTTCTGCAGCCTCCCCGCCTCCTCAATGCTACCTGTCCCTTTATCTATCTTTAAATTGGCAGCAAACATAGCCAGAAGGCCCTCAATTCCTTCGCATAGATCGTTAATGTATAAAGTAAAAAGTTGTGGTCTCAACCCTAAGCCTTGCGTTACACCACTTGTCACCTGTTACACTGTCTTCCACCCTCTATCATTGGGCAGAAGATACAAAAATTTGAAAGAATGTGCCAACGGATTTAAGAACAGCTCTTCCCCGTTGTTATCAGACTTATGAATGGACCTCTCATAAATTAGAGCTAATATTTCTCTGCACCTTCTCTGTAGCTATAACACTGTAATCTATATTCTGTTCTATTACCTTGATGTACTAATGTAGGGTATGACTTGTCTGGTTCACACTCTCACTGTATCTTAGTACAGATGTCAATAATAACTCAACTCAAATCAAATCAAATAGGGAGACCTTACTAAAACTATACAAGGCAGAGTCAGACCACACCCAGAATATTGTGAATAGTTTCGGTACCCTTACCTAAGGAAAAGTTAATGGCATTGGGGAAGTCCAGGGAGGTTCACTGGGTTGGTCCTGGGTATGGAGGGACATTCTTATGAAAAGAGATTGAATAGGTTTGGATTGCAGTTATTGGAGCTTAGAAGAACGAGAAGTGACATTATTAAAATACATAAGATACCTAGGGAGCTTGACAGGGTGGATGTGGAGAGGTTAATTCCTAGAGATAGTCTAGGACCACAGGGCACTATATCAAAGTCAGTGTTTACCCAGTCAGGACAGAGAAGAGGAAAGATGGGGCATTCTTTGCTGTAGTGTATTGGAGAGGCTGCATCGTTCAGTATAGTCAGGCTAAAATGGACAGCTTTTATTAGTTTAGGGAGTCAAAAGTTATGGGGAACTGGTACAAAAGTGAAGTTGAAAGTTATCTGACTGAGGCTACACTGTACCAATGATCTCAATGAATGACAGAGTTGACCAAATGGGCCAAATATTCTATTTCTGCTCCTCCATCTTATGGCCTTATGGACAGATCCTGCACTGGCACCAATACAGACAGATGACTGGGGTCTACAATATAACCAATGGAATTGAGCTCGAAACATTGCCTCTGCAACATGTGGGGAGAGGAATTAATACTACATTGTTACTACATGGGAATGGAATGCATTCTAGTGGTAAAGTCTGTGTGACTTGCAGTAAACAAATACTTTACGCAGTTCTGGTCTCATGCACCAACTGGAACTCTGCCTCTCCCAATTGATTGTGTGAGCTTGGGTGGGCTGGTGAATAACTACCTGATCTTTTCCTGTGCTTGTTGTTCAGATGATTTCACATTCTCCCTGACCGACGTCTGCTCACTGTAATATCAACCAGTTCCTTCCCCATTTACAGGCTTATTCTCATCGCACAGAATATATAGCCAATTGCATCCCTGCACATGCCTGATAACAGAATGAGCCGAACCTTGATGCTGGCTGCCAAATACATTCAGTGATTTTATTATTCAAAAGTTTGATTTATTTAATGCATTTTTACCACAAGGATAATTTGTAACATCTCTCAAAAACTTTAAACTTTCGAATGAAACTTTAACCCCTGATGTATTCCAAATTATTCACATTGTATGACTTCTGAGGCTAGTCTTCCCGTAAATTAAGATGTTGCATCCATCAATGTTTTGAAATTGTGAGAATTCTCTGCACAGCATAACGTGTGAATAAAGGAGTCTTCAGCAGACTTTGTACTTAGAGTCAAACATCAATATCTATTGAACATGTACTGCTGGGGAGGAGACCAAATAAAAACTGATCACTGTTATATAAGGCAATCTGGTCTGAAGTGGTTCAGGTGGAGGAGCGCATTATCCACCACCTTATACGAAGTTATCTCAACTCAAACTGCATGGGATAACAGCTCTGGATCTCAAAGGAAACAGATGTATCATCTAGATCTCATCAAATTCTTCGTAACGAAGTCCATCATTCCAATGTATCTTGTACCTGACAGCTGTCAAGCAGTAAGCCACACCTTGATTAACATAAGAGAGTCTTTTCATTGGAGTACTGAGTAGTTTATCTCAATTACAGTAGACCAGTCAGGCCCCATTAGATTTGATCACAAAGGAGGAGGAAAACAGTTAATCTATCAGATGCATCTTTCACTAAGCTGACTGTGGTAAGGATAGATGATACGACATTGCGAGCAGTGGTATGGCTTCCAGTGAGAAACACAAGAATAGAAGAACATAGGAACTAGGAGCACGAGTAGGCCATCTGGCCCATCAACCCTTCTCTGTCATTTAATAAGATAATGGCTGACCATTTTGTGGACTCAGCTTCACTGATCTGCTGCTCACCAGTAATTTCTTCACTTTTCAAAATGCTATCTAACTTTGCCTTAAATACATCCAATGATGTAGCCTCAACTGCTTCCCCGGATACATAACCCTTTGGGTGAAGAAGCTCCTCTTCAACTCAGTTCTAAATTTGCTCTGCCTTATTTTGAGAATATGCCGCCTTGTTGTAGTTTCACCTAGCAGTGGGAACAATCTCCCTGCTTCCATCTATTCCCTTCATAATTTGACATGTTTCCTTAAGATGCTCCCTCATTCTTCCAAATTCCTGTGAATACAGTCCCAGTCTGCTCAGTTGCAGTCAAAGTTTTAAGAAGACAGCTCATGTAAGAAGGCAGCAGCTAGAAAAGCAGATCATTCCAAACTCCGGCAGAAACCCACCTCGTGGCCAGATTTAACAAGATAAAGTGTATAACTAAGGGGTTAAAAAACATTCCAAACCAAGTAAGGGACATGGAGAAGGAGGTGTTATTTAGATGTCATGTCCAGTTAGAACACAATCCATGCTTGGCAGTTACAGATTGTAGTTAGTGATCTGTAGAAGCGATCTTTGGTCAACGTTTAGCTGAAAAGTGAAGCCACATCAGAGGATCTATTAGTGAAGCTAAATCTCTGATGGGTAAAGGGAAAAACTTTAAAAACAGGCTGAAAAAGCTATACACTAAGTAGAGTACTTACAGCTGAACGTGAACATTTCTGCCTTGAAGACAGGCACTACAAGGAATGAAATCAAAGAACGCAGAAGTAAATGTAAATGGAGGTTGCAGCCATGGGAATATTGCGGAGTCTGAATTAAAGTGATATGAGGCAATTTAGAAACTCATGCAAACAAAGACTATAGGAAAAAGAAAGTTAGGAGACTATTGAGGTTACAGAAGAAAGCAAGAGATCCATTATTTAAACCACAGTAAAAACAAAAAATAATTTATTAGGATTGCAGATGGCAGAAGTCAGCCAGGAAAGAAATCAAATCAATAGGAATTAGTGGTAGTGCTGCAGACAGCACGAATCACCTCGGAGAAACTGTTAAAGAGAACAGAATTAATCTTATTGCGCCACAAAGAGCAGGACTCATTCAGTATAAAGCCATTACAAAAATGAGTTATTTTTAAAGATGCAGGATGCAGAATTTATTTGATAAAGCTGTTATAAAGAACAGGAATCATTTATTTGGCTGTGCATGTACCAGAATCATTCATTGTCCTCTCAAAAAAGGTTTATGCAGTTGTTTTGACTGCATAAACATGGGGGGAAGAAAATCCACTACTGCAGTATGCAGTATCTGCTTTGCTACACTGCAGAATTTAAATTCTTCAAAGTAAGGAGAATAAAATTGCAGAATTAAAATCTTTTAAAGAAAGGAAAATAAATATTCCAATAAATATCAGAAGAAATGACAGCTGAAATAGTACTTCACGAAGATTTACATTCAGAAATGGGTTGTGTTTGACACAGAATTAGACATTTTGGAGCATGCAATTCTTAGGATACAGAATTGTGTTCAAATTGGATATTAAATCAGAAGCTGAATAAATAAATGGACTACTGTATTCAATTAAAAGGATACCTGATGTTGCTAGCTTTGAACAGCATACAAAGTGCAACAGACATTTTTGTTAAAATTCTACAAACTTTTAACAAGAATAAATACAATTCTCAAAAAAGCAAGATGTTATAGAAGAGTTTAGCATTACGGGAAATGCATAGATAAGTACACTAATGATCTATATCAATCAATGAAAAAAAAGATTGCGGAAATTTGAAGTTGGAATTCATAAGAAATGGAATTGTTGTTGGAATTACTGGTAAGCATTTGTCAGATTTGTGACAGTCGAGAGATTTGACTCTGTAAAAAGGCTTTCAGCTGAAACAGAAGTCTAGAAGGAACACGGAGCAAACCTCAGAAAAGGGAATGAACCTTGTCACAGAAAATTGGTAGAATCCATTCAGTAGCTGAAAATGTGTTGCTGGAAAAGCGCAGCAGGTCAGGCAGCATCCAAGCAGCAGGAGAATCGACGTTTCGGGCATCAGCCCTTCTTCAGGAATGAGGAAAGTGTGTCCAGCAGGCTAAGATAAAAGGTAGGGAGGAGGGACTTGGGGGGAGGGGCGTTGGGAATGCGATAGGTGGGGGGACGTCAAGATGAGGGTGATAGGCTGGAGTGGGGATGGGGGCGGAGAGGTCAGGAAGAAGATTGCAGGTTAGGAAGGCGGTGCTGAGTTCGAGGGATTTGACTGAGACAAGGTGGGGGGCGGGGAAATGAGGAAACTGGAGAAATCTGAGTTCATCCATTCAGTACTTAAGTTACAAAATCCTAAAGAGCAGCATGAAAAGTACTGTACAGGAGAATAAGTCAGACAGTAAATACCAACTATCAGTGTCACTGTTATAGAGCAAGTAAATCTCACAGGCATCAAGCACCACCTAGCTATTAAAAAAAATGCTTCATCTGTAAAACAAAAGATAATTGCAGAAAAATAGGCAGAAGTAAGACACGGATTCAAAGCACCAAAAGGTCAAACAGCTACTCACGCAAAGATGTTAAGATGTAGCACATGTTATGAGAGAAGAAAAGCTAAAACTATTCCGAGGGGAAAATAAATGATCCAAGCTGAGCATTTTGGCAAGAAGATGCATTTTCAATATACATCTCACCAATCTTAATGTTGATGTAAGAGCCAGTGTCATCATAATATCAGATAGCATCCCATAGTTGAAGAAATAGCTTTATAGCCCACAACAGTATGATTAAATAAGAGATGAAAAGTGTGCTTTAAGAAGCTCTGCAACTCAAGGGATACCTAATGATAGACAAAATACACACACTTTACAGTCAAAGATTCTTTTCCTATCTCATGGAAAGTGTGCAGTGCTGGCTTGTTCAGAATTCATTGTCAAATCCTCATTGCATTGGAAAAGGTTGTGGTGAGATGTTACTTTGAACAGTGGCATTCAGGGGATGTAAGGGCATCCACAATGCTGTGAGGAATGGCATTCCAGGATTTTGACCCAGTAACAGTGAGTTAATGGTAATGTAAATCCAGATTAAATTCAAGAGGAAAACAAGAGCACCCTCACTTGTGGTACCTAAGGATGACAATGTCACTTCTGTTTTCTCAGAGGAGAAGCTTCAAGCCCAGCTTAATGCTTTCATGGAAGAATTGGACTCAGCCTCAACCTCTAAAAGATTCAATTCCTTTCCCAATCTTTCCCAGGTCAAGTTCTGGTCCATCTGTCCATTAAGATCAATGAAGAAATCCTCCTTAGCAGGGAACATTTCCCTTTTCTGGGAATTTAAGGCTGATATCAATACAGATATTCAAAATCACATGCAATCTGCAATGCTGCCTAACCCTAACCCTAACCCTAACCCTAAGGATGAGGGTCTTCGATGGACATGACATCCATTCTGATCTCAAGCTACTTATATGTAAAGCAGTCATCCACCCAACTGTTTGAGATGAAATGTGGACTACGTATAGATGCCACCTCAAGGCCATGGAGAATTCTCACCAATGTTGTTTCAGATGGATTCTTCATATCAGCAAGAAGGACAGGCGTACTAATATTAGCATCTTTGTAATAGCCAATAGCACCAACATTGCGGCCATGACCATCTGAAACCAACTCCACTGGGCCAGCCATACGCTTAGGATATCTGAGTTCTGACTACCAAAGAGAATCATCTTCACCCAGCTCAAAGAAGGCACTTGAACAAAAGAAGGACAAAGGGAGCATTTCAAAGACCCCCTTGAAGGCTTCCCTGAGGAAATGCAATACAGATGTGAATGCATGAGAAACTTTCATTCAGACAAAACCAAACAAAGAACAAAGAAAATTACAGCACAGGAACAGGTCCTTCGCCCTTCAAGCCTGCACCTATCCAGATCCTCTTTCTAAATCTGCTGCCTATTTTCTAAGGATCTGCATCCCTCTGCTCCCTGCCCATTCATGTGTCTGTCTAGATACATCTTAACTGCTGCTATCATTCACTCCCCTACCACCTCCACTGGCAATGTGTTCCAGGCACCCACCACCATCTGTGTGAAGAACTTTCCATGCATATCTCCCTTAAACTTTTCCCCTCCCACTTTGAACTCATGACCCCGAGCAATTGAGTCCCCCACTCTGGGAAAAATCTCCTTGCTATCCACTCTGTCTATATCTCTCATGATTTTGTAGGCGCCTCAATCAGGTCCCCCCCAAGCTCCGTCTTTCCAATGAAAATAATCCTAATCTACTCAGTGTCTCCTCATAGCTAGCACCTTCCATATCAGGAAACATCCTGGGGAACCTCCTCTGCACCCTCTCCAAAGCATCCATATCCTTTGTGACCAGAACTGTATACAGTACAGTAGAACCTCGACATATGAACGACCCCATTCACAAACAAATTGGTTCATGAACAGGATTGTACGTAAAATTTTGCTTCAATGTACGTACGAAATTCAAGGTACAAACGCAAAAAGCCAGTGTGCGACCACATGGTTTCATTATTCTGCTTTGCTACGTGTGCTCTGAACGCAAAAGCTCTCGGGCCCCGCGTGATCTCATTCAGTTCGTCTTTGGCACGCGCGCTGTGAGCAGCATTCGTTGCTATGTCCAAGCATTCGTACGCTATCCGAACAATGGGAAAAATTGATTCAGTTCGCGAACTTTTCGGTTCGTGAACCGGGTCCCAGAATGGATTAAGTTCGTAAGTCGAGGCGCTACTGTATTCCAAATGTAGCTGAACCAAAGTCTTATACAACTGTAACATAACCTGTCAACTCTTGTATTCAATACCCCATGCAATGAAGGAAAGCATGCCGTATATCTTTGTGATCACTCTACTAACCTGCATTGCCACCTTCAGGGAACAATGGCCCTGAACACCTAGATGTATTTGTACATCAATTTTTCCCAGGACCTTTCCATTTACTGTTTAGTTTAGTCTTGAATTGGATCTTCCAAAATGCATCACCTCGCATTTGTCCGGATTGAACTCCATCTGCCATTTATCTGCCCAACTCTCTAATCTATCTATATTCTGCTGTATTTTCTGACAGTCCCCTTCACTATCTGCTACTCCACCAATCTTAGTGTCATCTGCAAACTTGCTAATGAGGCAAACTACACCTTCCTCCATGTATGAAGGTACACATGTATGAAGGTACACAATTCTTTTTTGAGAACACTTGCAGACAGGAGCAAATACAGAAAAGGAACTGGAGAAAGTAATGCCAGGGATCTCAAGGCCAATGATCAACCCCATCTCCAGAAAACACCTGCTCAGTGTTTGTTGGGAGATCGAGCTCTAGGAATGATCTCATTAGCCACACAGGAATCAAAAAACCCATGACCAGTGACATGGAATTTTCTTAGTCCATAATCATACTTATTAATGATGATTGTGGTTGAGTTCCAATAAGGATGGTGTCTAGCTTGGAGGGAACCCATATGTGATCGTGTTCCCCTGCACTTGCTGTTCTTGTCCCTCTAAGTGATAGAGGTTATGGGTTTGAAATGTGCTGTCAAAGGAGACTTAGTGAGTGACTATAGTACATCTTGTAGATTGAGCACACTGCTGGCATTGTGCATTGATAGTGAAGGGAGTGAATATTGAAGGTAATGGATGAGTGTCAATTGAGTCAATTTGTTTATTGGATGGTAGCAGGCTTTTGGAGACAAGTAGCAAGTAGCAAGACTTCCTAGCCTCTGCCCTGTGCTTTCAATCAGAGAACTGGCCGATCAAGTTTCAGGCCAATGGCAGTCACCAAGATATTGATAGTGGGAGGTTCAGCAATGGTAATGCCATTGAACATCAAAGATCGAGGGTTAAACGTTTGCATGTTGGAGATGGTCATTGTCTGCTATTTCTATGGCACATATGTTCATTGTTTTTTTTTACATTAAATCAGAATGCTGGCCAGACCCTGGATGCTGTTTTTCAAGTTATGATTAGATTACTTACAGTGTGGAAACAGGCCCTTCGGCCCAACAAGTCCACATCAACCCTCCGAAGAGCAACCCACCAAGAGCAATCCCCTACATTTACCCCTTCACCTGACACTGGCAATTGCGCATGGCCAATTCACCTAACCTGCACATCTTTGGACTGTGGGAGGAAACCGGAGCACCCGGAGGAAACCCACGCAGACACAGGGAGAATGTATAAACTCCACACAGACAGTTGCCTGAGGTGGGAATTGAACCCAGGTGTCTGGCGCTGTGAGGCAGCAGTGCTAACCACTGTGCCACCGTGATTTCAATATGATACACCAAATTGTAAAACTCCTGGGCAAGGAGGAAGAACTGGCTCCCTTCATTTCAACTCTCACCCTCTCATTTGATTGCAATAAGGTTAATTTACAAAGGATTCACTCCCTTGGGTATACTTCACTTCTAGCCCAAATGAATTGATGATTTAAAAGTAACTAATTTAACCAGGATTTCTTAACAATCAAAAAAGTAAATTTGTTACTAAATCTGAGAAGAGATAGTCACACAAACACATAAATTAGAAATGAGAAATTAGTTTTAAAAAGCTATAAAAGTTAAAAGTACTGATAAATCTCTGGATCATTCTTGAGGAGTTGATAGTGGAGTGCTCAAATTTAGATAGTCAATTTGGGATTCTTGATTAAGTTAGTTAAAACTCTTTTGTCTTGTTTCCTTTTGACAGTGACTGGTAACACTGAGAACAAGAGATTCCTTCAGTTGTCCTGTTTCTTTCTCACTGGCATGCTGACTAGCTGTTTTCTAGCCTGCAGAGTGAGACATTACTTTACTTGCAATGCAGGGGTGACTAGTGGATATTTTTTGACTGTGAGTTAGAGCTTGAGCTTGAATCTAGGCTAATTCACAGATGTACAACAACTAACTAATGTACCTCTTCCATTGAAGTACACAGATCAGTTTGAAAAGGTTCTTGAAAAGGAACATGTCTCTCACACAGATTTCTGTCTTTACTCCCACCACTCTCATATTCTGAAATACCTCCCAGGTGAATGTATATCAGCTTGTACACATTTTTCCTGCTTTGAATCCATCCCTTTGAAGCTTCCTTGACACCTTGTCAGCACTCTTCCCTGTAATGTTTGTGTAGCTGTTAAGGGGACCTTAAAGGCCTGTGTACAGTAGCAGGTCTTGGAAACAGAAGTCTTTCATTGGCATTATGATTGACATGCCCAGAGCTTCCCAGTAGCTGTGTGGTAGGTTGCTTCTCTGGTTTAACTCTCCAGGGACTCTTTCCCCAGACAGCCAACGAATTTACACATCTACAGTAATTTGTTTGTCCGTATCTCTCCTCTTTAAAAAAAACACAGTGTAATTTAAAATGCGATGAATCCATAGGTAATCCGATGCTATAAATTATGGTCATGACACTGTATATGAACATGGTCTGCTTCAATGTCTGAGGAGTTGAAAAGATGATGCAGAGAAATTTCCCATTTCATATTTTATGATGGAAGCATCCAAAGTTGTTGGAGATGGTTGGATCTAGCAGATGCAACTACAATATTACCAGCTACTACAAAGAAAGTAAACCAGAACTCTGCTCTCATTTCATGTGAGAAACATAATTTCTCTCCAGAGGCCCATGGATTGCAACAACATTTACTGCCTGCTTATCTATGATTCAAAGCCCTATTTCTGGCAAGCAGACCTGCTCTGAGAAGTAATGGAATTACAGTCAATATAGTACACCTCTGATCCCCAATTTCTCACACTCCCGTCCACACTCAGTGAAGATGATGAATTTGATGAAGACTTGAAGTTTGCCATCCAGCCTATGAAACCCCACCCAGATGGTCACACGTGAACCTGGGTGGTAAAAGCTAACAGATCACTTCGCCAGGAGAGGCAGTGGAACCTCTGTCTCTCTGTCCCTTACCTGACACCAGTGTCCATAAAAACATAAAATGGCAGCAGCAGACTCTCAAAAAGTTCCTCCCTGATTCACAGACATTGACATTTATTGTAACATCCTCACCACTGAGCCACAACAACTTGAAGTAAAGCTTCTCAAAGTGTTTCACAGGAGTGAGATCCAGAGAAAAATCTAACACCAAAGCACTCATGCAGATGTTAGGACAGAAGATCAAATGCTTGGTTATAGAGGTAGCTCTTCAGAAGTGCCTGAAAGGACAAAGCAGAGGATTAAGTAGAGAATTACAGAGCTAAGGGCTCAGATGATTGAAGACACAGTCATGAATGGTGGGATGAAGTGAGCGCCGGATTTGATCTGCAATTCCAGACGGTGAGGAGAAATACAAATTTAGCAAGTCTCTGAGTGTAGAAAATGCTTAGAAATAAAAGGCAACATGCATAACAAATGAACAGTTCATTTGAAATGAAATTTGTTCTGAAGTTCCTCATCAGTCATGCGGTTGTTGCACTGTCAGTCAGCAACATTAAAGCAATGAATATGTTGTTCATCAAGCTCTGTGCTATCACTGAACTGAATGAGCACTGACCCAAGGGGATTCACTTCATGTTTTGCATCCAAAGGTGTTTGCATGTTTAACACCAATATTTGTGCAGTCTGGATGTGGAAGCTCTTCATGCTGAGAACTTTCAGAAGTAGTTCTAAATTCTGTTGTGTCCTCTTCTCTCTCTCTCTTTCTCTCTCTGCTTTCTTCTACATACTACTATAAAGAAGGCAAAGTGTTTTGATCTGTAGGGTCCTTGAGGCATTCTTTCAGCAGGAGATCGAAGGCCAGCATAACTTCCTATTACTTTTGGAAGAGAGAGAGAGGAGATGGTGCCTCATGGCATCCAGCTCCTGGAAGGAAGGAAAAAAAGGCAAAGAATTGGAGCAGGGTCCAAATTTTAGGGGGAAAAATTTTGCAAGTTCATGCTGATTTCCAAAGGGACTGAAATAGTCTGCTGGCATGATTACAAATTATTGGAATGACTGTAAAGGATCCCTAATAAAGATCTTCAGTTTGAGTAGGGCAATATAAAAGTCCCCTCATGGAAAACATATATTTCTCTTAGTTTTTTAGGTGTGGAGTTCATCCTGCTCCATACAGTCAACTACATAAAACTTTAAAGGACAGAACCAGGCCATTCAGGGCAACTATTCTATTACAGTGCTGCCATTGCACATGAAATTCCTCCCATAGTTATATCAATAACAAAGTTGTACATATTCATAGTTCCCACTTCTGCTGCTCATCTATTAAATTGGTGCTGTCATTATCAAAAAAGATAATAAAGTGCAATTTACTTCATGATGCTCACCCAGCAGAAACTTTGGTCAGAAGGAGTATGTGTTCAGGTGCTGCATGATGACCATTTTCATTCATCTGTGTTTATTGAATGCGACAAGTCACCAACGGTGTAATGTCAGAAAATTATCTCGATATCTTTTGCATCTAACCTAGCACTGTAGATCTGAGCAGACCTGTTTGTGCTGCTATATCTCTTTGGAGGAGAGATTTGTATCAAGTGGCAGTTTAAGATGGATCCCTGGGAACAGACAGTACTGCAAAACAAACTGGTGGAAATGGTGGCATAATGGTTATGTCACTGGGCTACTAATCTGGAGACCCAGCCTAAAGCCCTGGCACATAGGCACATTACTGCTGGTAGAATTTACACTCAATTTATTGGGGCAGCAAGGTGGCTCAGTGGTTAGCACTGCTGCCTCACAGTGCCAGAGACCTGGGTTCAATTCAAGCCTCAAGCGACTGTGCGGAGTTTGCACATTCTCCCTTTGTTTGCGTGGGATTCCTCTGGGAGCTCCAGTGTAAATTTCTGTCCCTTTTGAAATATGTTACTCTCAAAATTCTGTTTTGATAAATACAGGACAAAAAATAACAGCAAATCTTGTTGCATGCATGAATGGAGAAACATTTTAAAATGAGCCATCCTGCAGATCTCCTTCGCATAGAAAAACAGGATCAAAATTGAGGTGGACAGCTTTGGTGCTAAAGGAAGCTAGATATACATGTGAGAGAGAAAGGTACAGAAAGATGTGATTTCATGTTTGATTCAGTAAGGTGGGAGGAGGTTTGTATAAAGCATAGATCCACTAAGCCACATTGTTTCCCTACAAATTAAAGGCCGTTCATCATTGTAGAATTTTCCAAAAATTAGGGCAGGCTCAGAAAATTCTTTACTTTGGAACTGTGCTAGTTCAGATAGATACCATTAACACTTTCAGAACCATAGAAAGACTTGAATAAACTATAATAGATGGGGAGAAAAATGTCCACATTACACCATTTGCTGGTAGGACTGTAGGTCACTATCTCGGGCTGGCTTCAATTATACCAATGGAGAAGCATGCACTGGGTGAAATCATAGAATCCCTTCAGTGTGGAAACAGGCCATTCAGCCCAACCATTCCACATCGACCCTCAGAAGAGTAACCCATCCAGACCCTTTCCCTAATCAATGCCACTGATCAATGCACCTAACCTAATATCCCTGAACACTACAGGCAATTTAGCATGGCTGATTCACCTAATGAGCTGCAAGAGGAAGTGGTGGAGGCTGGTACAATTACAAGATTTAAAAGACATGTGGACGAATGTATGAATAGGAAGGGTTTAGAGGGATAAAGGCCAAATGCTGATAAATGGGACTATACGAATATAGGATATCTAGTCAACATGGGTGAGTTGGACTGAAGGGTCTGATTCCATGCTGTATAATCTCTATGACTTAACTTTCCATCCAATCAGCAACCTCTTCTCATGTGGTATAAATTGTTGTCCCCCGGAGGTTTGGTAGACTCTCGTGATTCTTCCCTGATGAGTGCATGATTAAAAGCTTCAACAGTATGTTTCTTTTATCAACAATGTCCAAACTCTGTATCACCAAGTGGCCATGTGTAGTGTACTCTTATTATGTGGCCAGTGAGTCAATCTTCCCTGTGGAATCCTCAGTTCTGGTTTATTCTGGCAGTGGCATCTGCATTGGGTTTCCTCAAGATACAGAAGATGTCAACGTGAGTACGCTCTCACAAGGCAATGCCCATCAGTTTATGGTTAAAACTCTGGCACTTGAATAATGGCAGGATGTTGACTGGAATTCTTTGCCAGTTAGGCTGTGTGTGCATGTGTGGGTTGGAGAGTGGGGTCAGTTAGTTCAGTTGGCTGGATGACTGGTTTGCAATGCAGACTTTTTCAAATAGTGTGCCTTCAATTCCCATATCAACTGAAGTTACTATGAAGGACTCTCCTTCTCAAATTCTCTCCCTGCCTAGAGAATGGTGACCCTCAGGTTTAACCACCACGAGTCACCTCTGTCCCTCTCTAATGAGAAAGTAGTTCTCTGGCCTGGTAAAACTAGGGCAACTTTACTCAGGGCTGGAGACAATCAAAACCATATCTCAAAATGCATTACAGGGAAGCACAACACCTGGTCCAGACTAACCTGATTCTAACTCGGAATCTTTGAGGGCCATTCATAAATGAGTCTCAATTAGTGTGGAAATGCTGACAGGGAGAAGGACACAATTCTGAATGCATGTAATACATGGACATGCAGTGGGGACTCCTGGTGTGCCCAGGAATTTACTATCAGGTCTTAGAACTGGGTGGGCAAAACAATGGCAGATGGTGTATCATGTGGAGAGAAGTGAACTTGCCCATTTTTGCAGGGAGAATAGAAAAGTAGTCAAGAGTCACGGAGTAATA
The DNA here is from genome assembly GCF_047496795.1 of Chiloscyllium punctatum. Classification (NCBI taxonomy): domain Eukaryota; kingdom Metazoa; phylum Chordata; class Chondrichthyes; order Orectolobiformes; family Hemiscylliidae; genus Chiloscyllium; species Chiloscyllium punctatum. The sequence continues at coordinate 56,675,169 of NC_092761.1, read as the reverse complement.
CAGCATGGAAACAGGCACTTTGACCCAAACTGGCCGATGCTGACCATAGTGCCCACACAGCTAGCTCCATTGACCGCATTTGGTCCATATCCCTCGAAACCCTTCCCATTCATGTACCTAGCCATTTTTTAAAAAAATGTTGCTATTGCAACAGCCTCAAACACTTTCTCTGGCAGCCCATTCCATACATATACCACTCTCTAAGTGAAGCAAGTGCCCCCCAATTCCTTCTGAAATCTTTCCCCTCTCACCTTAAACATATGCCCTCTAGTTTTTAAATCACCATCCCTGGGAAAAGACTATATGCGTTCATCCTATCTATGCCGCTCACAATTTTACACACTAGTCATAGAATTATAGAGTAATATGGCATGGAAACATACTGTCTTATTTAAATGGATATGGATTGCTCTGCAGTACAGAAAGATGTCCCAATGCATGAAGCACAAAATATTAGCTTGCAGGTGCAACACGTGGTTAGGAACATTCATGGAACATTCTCATTTATTGCAGGGGGACTGCAGTTTGAAAGTAGGAGGCGACAGCTGTACATGGCCTTATTCACAATAGTGAGACCACATCTGGAGTATGGTATATAATCCTTACTAAAAATGGAATGCTATTACATCAGTTGAAAGATTCCTGGGATGTAGGGATTAACTTGTAGACTAAGTTTGAACCTATGTCCATTAAAGTTTCAAGAATAAGAGATGATCAAGTTGAAACATACAAGATTCAAAGAGGTCATGACAGAGTGGTTTTGAGATCATGTTTCTCCCTCTGAGAGTGTCCAGATGTAAGTTACTCAGAAGATTTCATCCATTTAAGATGCACATGAGGAGAATTTTCTTCCTCTTCCCCAGAGCGTAATTGAGGCTGACGCATCGAATTTACTCAAAGCTGCATGATTTATATTTTTGGACAAGGAAGTGGAGGATTATGGGGCAGATGGGAAAATGGAGATGAGGCCACAATCATATCAGACATGGATGATACACCGAGCTTACAAGGCCGAATGGCCTACTCCTGCCAAACATTCTTGCAATCATATGTCAATGCCTGGATGTTGGGAGTCAACTGTGTTTTGAATGGAGTGAAAAGAATTTATTGGTTTTGACAAGGAACTGTACCCAAGTGTTGCAGATTTCTGTGGCACCTTGATGTGATTGAAGGTGTAGGCTGATGGTTTAGGTCAAGCAGCTCTTCAGATAATTTTAATGAAAAGCAGTATGCAGATTCTTCCGACTGGTAGTAAGTAATAAATAAACCAATTTGCCCTCCAGTGGGCCCAGCAGGCAGCACATCAATCTGATTCCCATCCTCAACACAGCCTGTGCAAAAAAAATTAGATGAATGTTATTGAAACTGGGGGAGATTGGTCCAAGGTTGTTGGCAGGAGAGGTGATGCAGTTACAGTGGGGTTGACTTCTTGACTTTGGGCGATAGCAGTACACAAACAATCTGCTTCACACTTATTCCTCATGCCCAGTGAAACCAATTGAAACATAAATTTTGGGAGAAAAGTTTTGTACTACAACACAAGGCCAAGATTTACCTCTAGTTCCTGTTGAAGGAATGGGCCTTTGCCTTTGAGAGTGGACTGAGGGGAAGACAAATAGAAGTCAGAACTAAATACATAATAGTACCAGTAAAACATTTCAATAGCTTGTCACGCTGCTGACTGTACACTTCAATTTCTCCTTCACCTCAACTTTTCTTAAGCCCCTATTTTGTTAGCGCTTTTTGACAACTAAACCTCTCTAGAGTATTATCTGGAAAGTAGGTGAATCTTAAGCACTGGGAGATCAGGATTAGAGCAAGTACTAGCTGACAGAATGGGTTTTGTGGCTTTAGAACATACCTCTTTGATTAACCTTGAAACCTCTACCCTAATATCTTCCTATGCAGTTCATTGTCATGCTTTGTTCTCGAATGAGGCATCCAGGATGTTCCGTTTAAGGCACCACATAAATATAAGCAGTAGTTGTTGGTCATTCCCATTGCTAATTTCTTGTGTTTTTCACTTTTCAAACTTCTTTTGTAGCCACAGAAACCTCACGTTGATAGTAAACTCACTGAGAGTTCTATTTAGACTGGAAACATTCATCTCCTTTTCCAGACCCTACACTGGGCCACACAACTGGTCACCAGGTGTAGACTGTATGTTGTACCATCTGCAGTAAGTCTTTTGCTTCCATGAACTCAAGCCCACCTTTCCAAATGACAAACCCATTTCATCTGTCAGATATCTCACCTAGCCCAGTATTCTTAGACACAGGGAGATGTTGTACAACTTTGTGTGGAAGGATGATTGAAGATGGTCTGAATGGCCTCCCTTAGCCATAATGGTTCTGGGACAGGAGTGAATCTTGCCTTCCTCTCTGAATCAAATGAGAAAATAGCAGAATATTTTAAAAAACGCATTCCATGCGCTTTACTTTGTCCAAGCCCCAAAGAAACATAGCTATTCATTCACTTTTAAAAATCTAATTATCTCATTGCGTTGTGAATTTCATAATAGATTTCGACAGTACAATGGTGTCTACACTTCAGAAACACTTCATATTCTGTAAAAGACTTTGGGACATCCTAGGGTCATGAAAGGCAGTATAGTAATGTAGGATCATTGGTTCTTCATACTAGTTTCTCTTACAATGTCAGAGTGAACAACATTTAACTGTCAGGAGCTACAACTTCTAAACATGAACAAGGATCTAGACATTTATTGATGATTGCCCACACAGCCGTAAGAGAACAATGGATTTGTTTCTGCATTTTAGGCAATCCCATGGAATCAAGGATGATATTCGTGTGCTCTGATTTTGGTGGGTTTTGAGGTGACTGATCAATCTAGTGTGCAGACTCTGTCACTTGTGGGAACAACTGCTCAAGTTCTCCTGCTCACTGCCCTCCCTCACTATTGCCACCTGCTGCTGGAGGCTGCATTACAGACATTCCAGTATGAAACTTGCCGTCATAGCAATGACAGGTAGCACAGAATGACCATTTGCTAAACAGATGCATGGTTAGCAAAATCAACTGGAGCAGGATGGCTAGAATGTTTGAGTTCAGATTATTGGCAGTACTCTCTTCTTGTATCACCGGTCTCAACAAATGTTAAGGATTGGGGTGCTTTCCAGCATTCATTCGACAGCTCCTTCCCAATTCTTTTACCCATCCTGGGACTTTCCAAGGGATTTGGCTCTGTGGTGGGTCAGCCAATTTTGGGATCTAGATCAGTCAGGTCTCCAGGAATCATATGTTTGTTTCTCCCCGCACTCCATTCTCCAGGGTGAATGTAGATCCTTAGAAACTGGATGTACCCTCGGATTCAAAACCCACAGGATGCTGCAGGATTTGACGTTGCTATCTAACTTAACTTTAGACAGGTATCATACTTTATGTTCTGTAACACTGCAAAGTGAGCCACTTGCCTTCATGTCATGCACCAGGCTCCAAGCCTCAAGCAACTTCACTCTGTCAACAGTTTTCTGATGCTGTCCTCCAACTGTTGATTCAACAATGTAGGAATGATCATCTGTCTGCAGCCAACTGTTAATACTTCAGGGTACCACACATTCTGGATCTTATGCCAACCTGTGATTACCTCAATTTGTAGGAGTACCTGTCTGCTAATTGGAAAGTCAGTCTTGTCAGTCATGCAATTGTTCAATATTTTCTTTCCCAATATTTCTCTTTTGGACCCAATTTTGTCCATCATGACCTGATGTCTATACAGTAGAATCTTGCTCAATATGCCGGCAATGCAATTTAAGGCCCAAAGGCCATTAAGATAGGATTCATTACTGAATTTGTGTTAGGTCATCACAAATGTGGAGGAAGACTAAGATTAAAAAATAAATAAAGTATTTCCACCATTTACATGAAATTAAACTGTGGGTTTATACTGGGTTATGAAATCCTTTCTCTGCTTCGAATTCCCATGAGGCCTCCTTTCCCCAAATTCACTCTATTTTTCTGATAGAATCCAGTCAATTGCTCCAGCTGCCCTCCCTCACCATCGCCATCTGTTGTTGGAAGTCTTGGAGCAACTACTCGAGCTTCCCTTCTCAACATGCTCCCTCACCATTGCTACCTAATGTTGAAGGTTTTATCACATCTAAGTGACCCTGACAAAGTCTCTTGATGAGTTTAAATTCTGAGTAAGGACCACTCAATCTGAAATGTTAACTCTGATTTCTCTCCACAGATTTTGCCAGATCTGCTGAGCTTTTCAAACAACATCTGATTTTGTTTCTGATTTAGAGCATCTGCAGTGCTTTCTCTTGATGAATTTGGTACCTTCCCAAATAATATATTTCCATTTTGGTTGATCACAAGCCAGTGTCTTCCAGGAGTCAATGGGAATGTTTGACTTCTTTGGAGATGCTCTGAAGACATCCCTAAAGCTTTTCCACTGCCCCCTTTGCAGCACCTCACCATTACTAGGTTTACATACAAGAATTGATTTGTGAGCTTGGTGTTAGTTATATGCATGACACATCTTGGTTAGTAGAGCTGCTTTGAGTGAATATGCTGGGTGTACTCATTTGGGAAAGGATATTATTGGACTACCTTTCTTCTCACGTGAACTGGAGGGTCTTGAGAGGGCAACATCAGTGATATAGTTTGGTTCACTAATGTCAGTGTGAATCAGCTCAATATGTCAACGCTAAAAAACACAAAAATGTAGCAAATTCTTCTATTGGAAAGATTTATCTAGTAAATGGGACAGTGTGAAGACAGGAGTGGACAAGGGCATAATGCCCTCTATGATCAAATAAGGAATGATTGCATGAAGGACAATATATCAGGTGGCTATTGAGTTTGCTGTCAAAATATATGCACAGCATCTTATAGCAAAGGAGATGGCTATTCAGCCCATTATATGTGTGCTGACTCTTTGAGAATGTTATCCAATTAATCTCACTCCCCTGCCATTTCCTCTCAACCCCAAATGTCTTAATCTTTTCAAATATCAATGAAATCTCTTTATACAGCTATTATTGAATTAACACCTCTTCACACGGTATATTGATCATAGAATCCTCTCAGTGTGGAATCAGGCCATTCGGCCCATCGGGTCTACACAGACCCACCAAAGAGCATCCCACCCAGACCCATCCCACTACTTTATTCTTGTAACACTGCATTTCCACTTAACCCACCTAGCCTTCACATCCATGAACACTATGGAGCAATTTAACATAGCCAATTCACCTAACCTGCACATCTTTGAACTGCAGAAGTAAACCGGAGAACCCAGATAAAACCCACACAAACATAGGAAGGATGTGCAAACTCCACACAGACAGTCACCTGCAGCTAGAATCAAATCCAAGTCCCTGGTGCTGTTAACCCCTGTGTCACCATGATCATAAGGGAAAAAATCTCTCCCCATCTCCTGCCCTGGTTTGTTTGTCAATTATCTTCATTCTGTATCTCCCGGTTACTGCTCCTCCTGTCAGCGAAAGCAGTCTCTCCTTGCAGACACTGAGAAAAACAAAGCACTCATTTCATTTTCAAGCTGGAGGTTTATCCGCTGCCAGTCCTTTTTCCAACCTTGTTTGTAACTCATTAAAGAAAAATGATAAATAAAACATAATTCTTGTCCTTGTCACCCTCCTCCCAATTTTGGCACCAGCGTCCAGCTGATTAATCTTCAAAACAGTAGATTCCAGGATAATCCCAAAGGATTGGCAACTGTCAAAAGAATTAAAAACCTGACACCTGGGACAAAAATATTTCCGAACCGAAAGCAACCAGGAGGCATCAGTTTCATCCTCTCTCATCTCCATAGCTACATGGTGCAATAAGAATGCAACATCCCATGAATCTTATCAATCCATTTCCAGCAAGGTATCAACAACAGACATGAGTGCAAGAGGGATGGGCAGCACTGAGGAAGAAGAAAGCTTAGACTATTCACAGTTGGGGGAAAAAACAAACAGATTTTTGAGGATAATTAAGCAGGATATAATTAAATCAGAACAAAACCTCCAACGCCAGAAGCACAGTGGGACAAAAGCCCAATAAATCAGGGTATGAAAGGCAAGTTGAGAGTTTTTGTCAGCAAGTCCCTCTCTTATACTGGAAAGGAGTTATGTTGGGGTCAGGACCATGGACAGGGTTCACTTCTGTTGTGAGCAGATGGGACAGTTGGATTTCCAGAAAGGTTGATTTTCTCTGTCACAATCTACCTCATGATCATTGTGATGCCTTCTTAAATTCTCTCTCACCATAATCCTATGCTCTCTAGCTTTGGAACCCCTCACCCTAAGAGAAAGACCTTGGCTATTCACCCGATCCACATCCCTCATGATTTTATAAACCCCTGTAAGGTCACCCCTCAGCTTCTGATGCTCCAGGGAAAACAGCCAAATTATTCAGTTTTTCCCAATAACTCAAACCCTCCAGTTCTGGCAACATCCTTGTAAAACTTTTAAAAAGGACCTGAAGGGTAACTTTTTCATGCAGAGGCTGGTGCATGTATGGAGCTGCCAGAGAAAGTGACAGAGGCAGATACAACTAGAACATTTTAGAGACATCTGGATGGGTATTTGAGTAGGAAGGGCTTAGAGGGATATGGGCCAAATGCTGGCAAATGGGACTAGGCCGGGTTGGGATGACTGGTTGGCGTGAGCATGTTGGATCGAAGGGACTATTTCTGTGTTCTGTGACTCTATGCTGTTATGACAATCTCTGGGATCCAGCCACAGTTCTCCTCTGGTTGTGTGTCTGTTCAATAATGGCACTGCACACTAAGCAAGAATTTGCCCAAATTAGTTTCAGTGTGCAAAGTTTTAGCTCATCACAACGCTTCATGCACATCCTTGAATGGTCCTGGTATGTAGACCACAATACACTCTGAACTTGTGAGCTCTTTAGAATGTAAATTCACCCATTCCATTCTGTTCATCTTGAAGTGAATTACATGCAGATTAAATTAAATCCACCTCAAGCTGCTTTGATCTCTCGTTCATATACAAAACAAAACATGCTAGGAAACCGTATGGAAACAATTGGCAGTTACTGAGCACATTAATTCAACGATCTTTCTTCTTGCCCCCAAGTCCAGACTAACACACTAACCTGGCACTGGCTGGCATCCATCAGTGTGGGTTCTCATGGACTACCAGGTCAGCACATGGTTTATGCATAAAGAATGGGCACATGGTGAGTTATTCAGAGGGGTCAACTGTACCCCAATCAGAAGCATTAGCTTCTGAATAAGTGGGGGAGCTCATAAGGAGTGAGGGGGGAAGGGGCAAAAGAATAAGCTTCAGTTCAATCAACCGGGCTTAATTATGAGGACATTTTGCATAAACGTAACATAAAATTCCCTCAAGTATAGAATATTGTGGGGCAATCTGATTGCTATGTTTAAAAGGAGTAGGTGATGGCCTAATGACTACGGTTACTGGACTGTTAATCCAGAGACCGAGGGAATGTCCTGGGGACCCTGGTTTGAATCGCACCACAGCAGATAGTAACATTTGAATTCAATGAAAGCATAGCATTCAGAGTCTAATGTTGACAAAACTGTTGACAGAGAAAAAAAATCCATCTGGCTCACTATTGTCAACCTTACCTGGTCTGGCCTACATGTGACTCCAGTGTCATTGATAATCAACTGCCCTCTGGGTAATAAATATCGACCTAAGCAGCGATGCCCTCATCCCATGAATGAATAAAAAAATGATTTAGTAAGGTAGGTGTGGAGTAATTATTTCTCTCTGATGATGGAATCTATAATCTTCAAACTTGAGCTAAGCCATTTGGCCAGAAAATCAGAATGACATTTTTCACACAAGAGGGAATAGAAACCAAGAATTACCTGCTACAAAAGGTTATGGATGTTCTGTAGGCTGTAGCTTTCATTACCAAAATTGATGGAGCTCTGTAAGGCAAGGGTATTGGGGATTTTACATGTGCAAATGTGGAGCTTAAATAGAAATAAAGATGATCTGACTGATTAAGAGGGATGGATCGATTGATCTGCAGATGTTCCAAAATGAATCAAAGGATAAGTAAATGATTAGGGAAAATGAAGGTGAGTGTAGGGGAAGGTACAGCATCTGGGTAGATGGTTGGGTGAAGTGCAAGTATCGGATGTGATAGAAACGAGAGTGGAACTGTTTGATCCAGAGTTCAAGCATCATTCTGGAGTGAAAATCCAGGAAAATCTGGAGACAGTTATAGGGACCCGCATGTTACTGGGCTTCCATAATAAATTGGCAACATGCTCATGTCGGATTCAAAAGTTGGTGGGTTCATGTCTCATTCCAGGGACCAGAGTAGACAATTCCTTGCAGCACTGACGGAATGCTACACTGTCAGAGGTGACTTTTTTTTAAGTTAGTGGCACTCTGCTCACTTGGATAAACACAGATGATGCTATTTGAAAGCAAGCAGGTCAACAGCATTTATCCCTCAGTCAGTAAAGCACAGACAGCCTTGACATGGTCACACTGCTGTTTGTAAACTGGATGCTGCAAATTCCCTTACAACATCTCCCACCCTCCAAAAATAAAACTGCACACATTGAATACCCAGAACTGTCCCCAAACTTAAGAGATGCCTTCAGTCACACTCCTGATCAAAGCATAGTCCAGAAGCTGAGAACATTGACCAGAAATCATGGTTGGAGAAAGTGAGGACTGCAGATGCTGGAATTCAGAGTTGAGAGTGTGGTGCTGGAAAAGCACAGCAGGTCAGGCAGCATCTGAGGAGCAGGAGAATCAATGTTTTGGGTATAAGCACCTTCCTGATGAAGACCTTATGCCCAAAACGTCAATTCACCTGATCCTCAGATGCTGCCTGACCAGCTGTGCTTTTCCAGCACCACACTCTCAACTCTGAAATCATGGTTCCCTGTATGACTGCACTGCTTTGGCATCATCAACTTTTTTTTTTGTTTTTTGTCACCCTGTTGTTAATTATGGAGATACAAGTTTCCTAAGACTTTGGTGAGGCCACACTTAGAGTACTGCACTCAGTTCTGGTCACCACATTATTGTAAGGAATTGAAAGTTTTGGAGAGGGTGCAGAAGAGGTTTACCATGATGCTGCCTGGATTAGAGGGTGTGAGCTATAAGGAGAGGCTTTCTCTGGAGTGGCAGAAGCTGATGGGAGACTATAAATTTATGAGATGAATAGATAGGGTTGACGGTGGGAATATTTTTCCCAGAGTTGAAACATCTAACCTAGAGGCATGCATTTAAGGTGAGAGGGGGTAAGTTCAAAGAAGATGTGAGAGGCATGTCTTTTGCACTGCCAGGGTTGGTGATGAAGGCAGATAGGGGCATTTAAAGGACTTCTAGATAAGCACATGAATATGCGAGGAATGGAGAGATATGGACTGAGGGCAGGCAGAAGGGATTAGTTTAATTTGGTGTTATGTTGTGCACAACATTGTGGGCTGAAGGGCCTGTTCTATGTTCTGTACAGTTTATCACTATAAAGGGAAACCAGCTTCTTGCTCTTTCTTAATAAGACTGGATTTTCACCTGCACTAGTTTGCCAACCAATGCCTTCCCAGTGTCGATAGGCACCAGGCAATACGTTCATCTCAGTGGAGAAAGGACTAGTACGTGGGGAGTTAATCACCCTCTCTCCTCATGCAGGCTTCCTGTGAATAATGTCTGCACTCAGATGCCGACACGTTACTGAGGCAAAGCAATTAAGACTCCCAGAAAGGCAGGTGGAATACATAATATAAGGCATAATTGGAGGATTTAAAAATTTACAGAAATAAATGGGTTGCGACGGATGAACATGCTGCCAAAGTAATACTTCAGTGCAAATCTCTGCTCAGTGACTATTCTTAATAGCGAAGGAGAGATGTGAAAAAATCAGCTATGCATTTGACAGGAACTGACTGTGCTGGCAGACAGAATCAGCCAGAAATTAGTCACAATTGCGTAGCCCCTTGCGTTAGTATACCGCAGCAGTCAGTTCAGTTTACTATCCCACCTTATTCATGTTGACACAGTATTCCCCTGTCTAATCTCACTCTCAGTATTTAGCTCTGGAGGGCACCACAACCCTTACATCACGTCAAGTAACATTCATATTCAACAGGCCAGCCTGACTGGCTTTTATTTCATCCTCCACTCGTCTCCTCACTCATCAAATGCTGACAGCTCAGACCAATAGGGAAATATGCAGGGTCCATACAATACAATTCCACTTAAAGCACTGCACCCTGATCAACAACACCACAGTCTGTCTCTGTACCACATTAAGGTACTGGGAGTGCTGTACTACTCATTTGAATTGACAGAAAAAAAATCCAATTTAGATATACCTTACTGATTGCCAGCCAAATGACATCAAAACAATATTTTCTTTGGAGAATTGTAACTTATTTAATGTATGCACATTGGAGGTAATTGAGACGTTTTCTTGCAAATTAACGACACCCACTGCATTGCACTTTAATTTCTCTCATTAAACCAGGTTAGATCATTTGATAAAACTATATTAGTGTTTAATTAACATAAGCAATTTATACTGTGGCCTGCACCACTCAACCTATTAGCTTCAGAGCTGCTGTACTGTCGGGACAACTGTAATTAAAACCACATTTTATCATGTCTGAGTGTTGTGATCCGCGGCACTGAGTTCTGCCCTGGGTCTGACTTCTTAGAATATTGGCCTAGCAGCAAGGTTCACCAAAAGGATACCTGGACCTAGAGGGTTAAATTATGAGGACAGGTTGTATAAATTTGCTTTGGTCTGTCTCACACAGTGATGGACTGTACCCAGGGTGTCGGTAATTTCTGTACTGAACATCATCTGCGGTATCTACAGAGATCAATGCACGAGTGGCAGGCTGCAGCTGGCATGGATCAATAGCACCAGGGTGAGTATGACTCATGTTTTTTTACCTTCCTGCAGAATAACTTTCACTGTAGAGGGTTAGAGGGTGATCGAGATTGAGATGTTTAAAATATTACAAGGGAAGGAAAAGAGAAACTATTCTTTTCAGTGGGGGAATCAAGGATGAAGGGACACCATCTTAAACTTGGAGCAAGACCACTCAGGAGTGAAGTGAGAGAGTATTATTTCTGTCAATTTACGTCCTATCTGCTGTAAATGTTGGGTCTGAACTGAAGGTTTCAAGGCTGGGAACAATAGTTTTTTTTGTTAGATTTTGGAGCATAACAAGTGAAAGCAGGGAAAGGCCATCTGATCCCTTGAGTCTGCTCAATTACTCAGCAAGGACATGACTAAACTTCAACATCAATTCACTCTCCTGACCTATTTCCATATCCTTTGGTTCCCTTAGTGCTGAATAATCTATCAATTTTATTCTTGAATGTATCCAATGACAACCGACCACAGCTCACTGAGGTAAAGAGTTCCAATGACTCTTAATTCAGAGTCAAGAAATTTCCTAAATATCCAAAGTCTTCTCCTGAGACTATGATTCCTGTCAAGCCGCTTGTAAGTTAAATCGATTAGATCGATGCAGAGAGGACACTCGTTTCTCTCTCCACAGATGCTGCTGGAGTTTCTCCAGTACTTTCGTTTTATACTCTGGTCTCTTCATTTAGTCCTTTACAGTTGCATTAAGAGATCCTACTCTTACACTCCAATGCCTTTACATTAAAGATCAATGGACCATTTACAACATTTGTTGCATTCTTCAGCTTTGCTGATTTATGCACAAGGTCATCCAAATACAAAAGTTCACAAGTCTCTAATTTCTTAAAACAAAATCTGTTTCTTTCTTCTTTCTATCCGAGTGAGTAATTTCGAATGTCTCTGTATTACACTCCTTTATTTCCTTGCCAAGCACTTATATACCTCTAGATCCCTTAACATACTGTTTGTGCCTCCTCACTGCCAGCAAACTTGAATGCATTAAAACATAAGAACATAGAACATTACAGCACAGTACAGGCCCTTTGGCCCTCGATGTTGTTCTGACCTGTGGAAGCAATCTGAAGCCTATATGTCCTACACTATTCCATTTTCATCCATATGTTTATCCAATAACCATTTAAATGCCCTTAAAGTTAGCAAGTCTACTACTGTTGCCAGCAGGCTGTTCCATGCCCCTGCTACTCTCTGAGTAAAGAATCTATCTCTGACATCTATCCGATATCTATTACCCCTCAGTTTAAAGCTATGTCCCCTCGTGCTAGCCATCACCATCTGAAGAACAAGGCTCTCACTGTCCACCCTATCTAACCCTCTGATTATCTTATATGTCTCAATTAAGTCACCTCAACCTTCTTCTGTCTCATGAAAACAACCTCAAGTCCTTCAGCCTTTCTTCATAAGACCTTTCCTGAAGAAGGGCTTATGCCCAAAACGTCGATTCTCCTGCTCCTTTGATGCTGCCTGACCTGCTGCGCTTTTCCAGCAACACATTTTTAAGCTCTGATCTCCAGCATCTGCAGTCCTCACTTTCTCCTCATAAGACCTTTACCAGGCAACATCCTGGTAAATCTCATCAGCACCCTTTCCAATGTTTCCACATCCTTCCTATAATGTGGTGACCAGAATTGTACGCAGTACTCCAACTGCAGGCACATTCTTCTTGGTCTGTTCATTCAAGGCATTAATATAGTTTACCAACAGCTCTTTTAAAGGATAAGGAGCAAAGGTTTGAGGTTCATAAAGTGTTAATGTGTTATAATGTAGTTCCTGAGCTGAAAGCAAAAATAACGACTTCACTTACATGCTGTATTTCATGATCAATGGATGTCTCAAGCATTTTAACATCATGTTAGTCACAGACATAGAGTGGCCACTGTTGTAATGTAGGAACAATGTTAAGCAATTTGCTCATGGCAAGCTCTCAGTGTTGTTTGAGGGGTAAATATTGTTCAGGATTTCAGGGAGAACTCCAACATTCTTCTTTGACATTATGCAATGGGATCTCTGCATTGACAAGAGTACAACTCAACTTGATACTTGTCCTCATGAGGATTATCATTTGATCAATTGAGGAGATTGGATAGAAAATTTCCAGAATACACTTTTCTTTGATTACTGGATTTTTTTCAGTTTATTTTTCCTTTTCCATGACAAGGGTAGCTGAGAGGATGGGGGAGAGGAGCAATTGGTAAAATATCCAGTCATGATAGTTAACATATTAGAAACATGGGCATGTTGCTCCTTTTCTGTGGCTGTTTTACCATTGAATAAAATCCTGAAGACAACACAATAGACAAAGACTTTTCAATGTCAGTGCTGGTCTGTTTGATATACAATCATTTCATTGGCTGACACAACTCAGAACTGTTAACAGCTGCAGTGGGAGATTGTGTTGGGCAGTGTGCATAACATGAGAGTGATGTTGTTAGCTTACCATGGTATAGCTCAAACATTATCTCACCTCAATGAACACAACTACAATCACAGATCTTTCCAATTCCAAGTCAAGAAGAAACTTGAGTTACAATTGAATAGTCTCAACTTTGATGCTTTGCAAGCAGGGTCCATAGATTCTCTACAGGAGAGTTCTACTGGACTTGAAACAGTAATGCTGTTTCTCTCTTCAGGATTCTCTGTGTTTGTTGAATAATCTCTCTGGTCTTGGACAGATGGACACAGATTTCAATATAATATGTCATAGAATCTGCAGCACAGAGAAAGGGCTTTCGGACTTTTGGATGTGTGCCAGTCAAAATGAACAACCTAACTATTCAATTTCCATGTAGAGAGTCACAGAGTCATAGAGATGTACAACATGGAAACAGACCCTTCGGTCCAACCCGTCCATGCCAACCAGATATCCTAACCCAATCTAGTCCCATTTGTCAGCACTTGGCCCATATCCCTCTGAACCCTTCCTATTCATATACCCATCCATCTGTCTTTTAAATGTTGTAATTGTACCAGCCTCCATCACTTCACTGGCAGCTCTTTCCATAAACACACCACCTCTGCATGTTGCCCCTTAGGTCTTTTTTAAATATTTCCCCTCTCACCCTAAACCTATGCCCTCTAGTTCTGGACTCCCCCACTTCAGCGAAAAGACCTTGTCTATTTATCCTATCCATGCCCGTCATAATTTTATAAACCTCTATAAGGTCACCCTTCAACCTCCAACACTCCAGGGAAAGCAGCCTCAGCCTATTCAGCTTCTCCCAGTAGCTCAAATCCTCCAACTCTGGCAACATCCTTGTAAGTCTTTTCTGAACCCTTTCAAGTTTCACAACATCCTTCCAATAGGAAGGAGACCAGAATTGCAAGCATTATTCCAATAGTGGCCTAACTAATGTCCTGTACAGCCGCAACATGACTTCCCAACTCCTGTAGTCAATACTCTGACCAATAAAAGAAAGCATAGCAAACACCTTCTTTGCTATCCTATCTACCTGTGACTTTACTTTCAAGGATCTAATAACCTGCATTCCAAGGTCTCTTTGTTTAGCAATACTCCCAAGGATCTTACCATCAGGTGTGTAAGTCCTGCTCTGATTTGCTTTACCAAAATGCAGCACTTTACATTAATCTAAATTAAACTCCATCTGCTACTTCTCAGCCCAATGGCCCATCTGATCAAGATCGCATTGTAATCCCATTGTAAACAACCTAACTATTCGATTTCCATTATCCGGCACTTGGCCCATGTTGCACTTTGGAATAATGGATTGGATTTTTAACCTACAGGGATGGAAGACAGGATGTGGATTTCTTTTCAAGTCATAAATCCTCCCCAGCCAGAGTTTCACAGGGAAGTGTCTCAAATTGATATGGAGACAACAGTCCCCTCTCCATAGGGCTCATTGGAGATGGATCAGATGACTCACCATGGCAGCCATTGCCCAGGATGCTAGTGGTCCAAGGGAGAGGCCTGCAGCTTGTAGCAAAGCCTTCTACAGCACCAGGGTGAGATGAGCATCATGAGAGCCTGAGGTTGGGTTCCCAGTACAGAGCAGATCCTCATTCCCCTAATGTTGGCCTGGAGCTGATATTGGACGCTGTGAAGGAGGGTAGCTCTTTTCCCAGAAGTTGCAGGGAAGGGCCATGACTTCACATGTGACACAACGCGGGTCATTTTACATCCATTACTTCCCTTTCAACTGCTTTAATTTAAGCATTTAATTAAATTAGATGATATAATAGATGATGAGATGCCTATCAGAAGAACAAACCAGTGAAGCTTGTGAGTGTGAAATATTGGTCCAACTCATCTTGCATGCTTCCAGCTGGCACTCTGGTACATTCATGTCAATCTATTCCTGTGTTTTTCTTCCTCTGGTTAAGTACCAATAATGTGTGGCTTGTGATTGGTATACAACGTGGCCACATATCTCAGTAACTATATACAAGTAACTACATACAGCTGTAATTAATTCTGTGTTAGTATTGTTAACAAGAGATTTGTTAAGCATTTGTATCTCAAGTGGAATTCAGGGCCAAACTCCAAATGTCCCAAACTGCCCCGAGCTGCCCAAAGCTATATGCAGTTGCTGCATTATATATGTGGGTGAAGGATTGACTTAGCTCAGATTAACTGTTTCATTCTCAATAATTTAAGTGACAATGGCAAGACAAAGTTCCAGATACTGAGGTGTGCTTCTGAACAGGTATGGCAGGCACTGACAGTGAGTCCTGAGTTAGACTGGTTCTGTTGACAGAATGACTTACACTCACTTAACAAAGTAAATCTTCTAGGAAAGGTTTGAGGCTGGGCTGCACTTTCACCAGGATCAAAGGAAACACAACAAAGATACCTTGAATGCTATTGATCTCAGCCTTGAGTCCTGGGACAAGGTTGCACAAGATGCACTTGGAATGACCAAATTCAAAAGCAATGTGGGCTCCTACAAAAATGGCATGGATATCAGGCAGGGAGAAAATTCAAGCAGAGAAAATCACCATCTAGCATCTTGTCCAAACTCAGTTGGCTGTTATATCTTGTCCTGTTTTGCAGCAGAACCTTCCAAATACAGCTCGGTCTCAGCATTTGGTGTTGGAACCCTACCACACAGTCCAGATGATGAATATAATCATCTTTCTCTGGAAGGAAAAAACAAGACTATTTTACTTTAATTGCACAATATAATTATTCACCACATGTGTGGGACTCTGTTTGCTGCTGCTGAAATAGAAAATTCGGAATCTGGAGGAAGAATAATAGCACATCTCTCTGCGTTGACAGATAAACACCTGGGTGTTTATACCTCCTGAAATGGTGGTCAGCAGCTAGATATTCCAGATTCTGACATCCATACATGTGACAGTGCAGGTATTTCCAACTCCCTTGCATGTCCTGCACTTCAACTGGGAAGAAAGGGGGTTCTGTTGAAATGATCTTGAATTGAGAGAAACTTGGCATTGATGGGATCCTTGCAAGCCCTTTGCCCACCTTTGCTAGCTCTTCGTCTGGCAGGTCTCTTCCTCCGATTCCTCCTCCTCTCTTGCCTAGGGCTTCTCTCCTGATGCTTCCTTTTGGAGTCTCACCGTCTTCAATTCCACACATTTCTAGATGGCCTTATTTTGGAGAGTGTAACAGCACACTGCTATGGCAACACAGGACACCACAGACGTGGTCCAGAGTCAGGAATCATGCTGTCAGGGGATGGATGGGCCAGGACCATCATGGGGAGAAATTCAGATCCCCGTCACAAAATCAATCAGAATGAGATTGTTACCGTCCTTGACATGCTGATTCTTTCAGACCTGGTTTGTAATGGCTGTCATTTCGGTGAGATCAGCTCAAAATGGTGCTATAGCACACATACAAGAATATCTGACTGCAAGCTAATAATGCAACATAACTGCTAACTTTGAATTAGAACTGATATCTTTGCCCAGACACTTAAAGGAAAATAAATTTGCCTTCACAAACCGAAGCTCAATGATCAGACAGCAATAAAAAAAAAGAATAATTGCATACAATTCGAGTAGCCTCTCACCCAATGAGACTAACTGTTGTTTTGTTTTTACTTTCAGAGTTCCAGTTGAAGGGTCAGAAACTAAAAATGTCCACTATCAAGGTCAAGTGAGTATAACAGAAAGGCAGGAATGTATAGAGAGATAGGTGGAGATAACGAGCTTGATTAGATTGCAGGGAGAGGCAAGATAAAGCATTCCATTGATTTAAGGGCTTGCAGAAGATTCTGGTGCATTCAGTTTTCGTGTGAATGCAGCATAATCGTATACAGTTTCAGGACTGGTGGCAGGGGCCCAGTGGGCTGCACGGTGGTTCAGTGTTTAGCACTGCTGTCTCACAGAGCCAGGGACCCAGCTTCGGTCCCTACCTCGGGTGACTGTGTGGACTTTGCACATTCTCCCTGTGTCTGTATGGATTTCCTCTGGGTGCTCCGGTTTCTTCCCATAATCCAAATTGCCTGGAGTGTTAGGTGTATTAATCGGGGTAAATATAGGGAAGGGGAATGGGCCTGGATGAGCTACTCTTCGGAGAGTGGGTGTGGACTTGTTGGGCCAAATGGCCTGTTTCCATACTGTAGGAATTCTAATCTTCTATTCAGTGAGCTGGGAGATAGGTAGATCATGCACCAGGGTGCCATCTAACACTGGAGGATTGCACAGCAAGGCATGTGTTGGTTAGTACAATAAATGTTAGGTAAGTGTAACTCCAGTATTCTCCCAACTCTTACCAAAGGCAGAACCCTAGCTCCCAATCTAGCATTTACCAAACTACTAACTTCGGCATTATTCTGGCATTACCTTAGGCATTGCAATAGCATTAGTTCAGGCAATGCCATCAATTCATATCTGTCACAAAGATTTGCACCCAAGAAAGTAAATGTATGAAAGTTGAAACCTCAAAAATCTTAATATATTGAAAAATAATACTAAGTTGTTCTAAAACAAAAACAGAGATTGCTGGAATGGTTCAGCAGGTCTGGCAGCATCTTTGGAGAGAAATCAGAGTTAACGCTTCGGGTCTGGTGACCCTTCCTCAGATGTCAAGCAATGTGGTGAAGGCTTCAAAAAGAGTTTAAGATCCAGGAGAAATAAAAAGAACGGGAAGAAATCTGAGGAAGCTTGCACACCTTAAGACAATGTTTCCCAAATGTTTTCTTACTGTAATGCAATGCTTCAGAGAGAACTGGGGCTAGACTTGGGGATGCTGAATGTGATAGGATCTGAAAGAGCTTTCTTGGGTGCAAATGTTTGTGACAGATATGAATTGACGGCATTGCCTGGACTAATGCTATTGCAATGCCTAAGGTAATGCCAGAATAATGCCAAAGTTAGTTGTAAGTGACAGTGAGGGTGGACATGTGTTTAGGAGTGGAGAAGGAGTAGTGTGGGAGTTTTACCTTAGCATAGAATCCCTACAGTGTGAAAGCAAGCCGCTCAGCCCATCAAGTCCACACCAACCCACTGAAGAGCATCCTACCAAATGCTTTATCCTACCCTATCCCTGTAAACCTGCATTTCCATGGCTAATCCACCTAACCTGCACATCTTTGGACTGTGGGAGGAAACTAGAGTACCTGGAGGAAACCCATGCAGACACAGGGAGAATGTGCAAACTCCACACAGACAGTTGATCGAGAGTGGAATTGAACTTGGGTCCCTGATGCTGTGAGGCAGCAGTGGTAACCACTAAACCACCATGCCAGCTCTACACAGAAGAACAGATGCAAAAAATAATTTTTGTCCAAAAGTTAAGAAGTTCTTTGAAAAATCTGTGGCTTCACCATAAAGATATCAATATTTCCTTGGGTATCTCCTATCTGTATACCAAGTTTAATTGAAATGTAGCCATTAGATTTCTGAATTATATTACTTAGAGACAGACAACATGGATAAGAGTGTAAACTTTACTTCTCTATTAAATTTGGTAAAATTTAGATAAACTTGGCTTCCATGTATGCAAATTATTAAAGGTGACAAGACAAGATCATAGTGTTAGGTACATTAGTCAGGGGTAAATGTAGGGGAATGGGTCTGGGTGGGTTAATCTTCGGAGGGTTAGTGTGGACTTGTTAGGCCGAAGGGCCCATTTCCATACTGTAGGGAATCTAACCTAATTTAGGGAGTAGGTTTGCTCGCTGAGCTGTAGGTTTGATGCCCAGACGTTTCATTACCTGGCTAGGTAACATCATCAGTGGCGACCTCCAAGTGATGATGTGACCTAGCCAGGTAATGAAACGTCTGGATATCAAACCTACAGCTCAGCGAGCAAACCTACACCCTAAACCTCAACCTGAGCTACAAACCTTCACAAACCTTGCGATCTAACCTAATCAAGATAGTGAGTCAAATGGAAGATTCAGATATAAAAAGAAAAATATCATTCTGGAACTTTATAAATTATTGGTTAGGCTTCAGAATTGGGCAACACAAATGGAAGACTAAGAAACCTCCCTTTTAAAATGGAGATGAGAAGAATTTTCTCTTTGAGAGGGTCATTAACCTGTGGAGATTTCTTGCCCTGAAAGCAGCATAGACTGGGTCATTAAAGGCTATTCAAGTTCTACCAGATAGATTTCTGACAAACAAAGAAGGCAAGCGTTATCGGAGCAGATTGGAAACAAGAGTCCATACTATAACCAGATCAACAATGGTTGAATAGTGGAGCAGGTTTGAGGGGCCAAATGGCCTACTCCTGATTCGAAGCACTGTGTTCCAATGTTCCTCAGCTTTGTTGGAGTGGTGCACAACTCTGAGCAGTGCACATCAGGAAAGATGAAATCATTTTAAAGAGGAGACAAAGAAGTCAATTCAATTATGAAGCAATGGTAGAATATCTTGAACTGCCCTCTTTGAAACATAAAACAATTAAAACCTAATAGAGGTATTCCTAATTATGAAGGGTGAGAGCATTGTGGGATGGTATAATGGCTATAAAACATGCATTTTGTCCTGGTTTTTATTGTGAAGGAAGGTTAAGACAGAGGTGACAAACAGTCTGTTTCAAAGTTGATAAAGTCAACAGCTTGTGAGGCCTTGGGTTTTTTTCTTAAAGTGGAACAATGAAATCAGCCTAAATGGGTGGCTCAAGCTGTTCCAGAACCAGGGTTTTTAGTTTTAGCTTTCAGCAGTTGCTGGAAACTTAAAGCCGGGTGTGGAAGCTCTTATTCCTCTCTCTGTTAGAGCTAAAAGTTGGGGTTTTCTTCCTGCTGCTAGAATTGCATAAGACAATCTATTTGACAGAATTTGCCTTTGCCAAAGGTATGTTTATGGGATGTTACTATATAGGAACAGTTCTTTAGTAGCAGTTTATGTATTATTTTGTTAAGCAATTCAGTATAGTTACAGCGAAGCCAACTCTTTTCTTTTCATTTTATTTTGTCTATGTGTTAACTGGAGTGTAAAAATAAAGTGTGTTTGCTTAAAGTTGAATAGTTCAACCATTTAAATTGCTTCTGAAATACAATGCCTTAAATTGACTTTAAGAAAAAGCTAGGGTCTATGTTATTCTCTTAATAAATTTCGAGGGGATTTGATCTGATCCATAACAACTGGTAAATTAAGAAAGGAAATCAAATCCCCTCTGCTAAATAACTATCATCATTGGTTGAAAGGGAAATGGAGGAGAATTATTTTTCATTCAGAGATTTGTTTGGATCCTATATGTCCCCCCGAAAAGCTAAAGGATTCCAATTCCATAAATAAACTTAGAAGAGAGTGGGACAGACACTTCAGTGCAAGGATTTGCCAGGCTTTACACAAAAAGCATGGACGTGAATTAGGCATGACTACCATCTAAGGAACATGTACAAGCACAAAAGATGAAATGGTTTCCTCCTGTACTGTAGGTTTACAAGTACACACTGTAGAAAAAAACTACTCCAGGCAATGAAGTAAACTGGATAAAGACTGGATCTTAACAAAACATTTCAACATGGAACAATGTGCAATCTTTTGTCCTTGTACACTACCAGGCAAAACTGCAATTTGAATCTTTAGGCTTTGTATTCTGAATGTTCTGTTTTGTACAATCACTTCCAAAGTGCTCAGGGAATTGTCAAATCTCCTGTTGCTGGGTAGCTGGATTTTCAACTATAGCTGTACATATTCAGTGCACACAATGGAGGGCTTTTCCAATGGTCCTCAACAGGCCCACTCTTTGACCCTGGTATGACACTGTGTAAATACTTGAGGTCAATATGAACTCCTCCCGCCAGTTGGTGGTGAATTTCCCCCGGCTTCTACATGCTGCCTTATTCACTTTGATGCACAGCTATATGGGGGGAGGGAAGTACTCAGGCAAGGAGTAGAACTGTGCGAAAGCTAGTCATCCACAACTTGTGGCTGACCTACTAAAGGCAAATCAGACAGATGCCTTCATTGCAAAACTGCTGAAAATATTTATGCGACATCATTGGTGTTACTCCAGGTACGGTAACATCTCGGAGTACGTGAACCAGGGACAGCAATGGTTCAGGAAGGTAGTTCACCATCACCTTCTCCACAGCAATTAGGGATGTTAATGCTAGCCAGCCACACCCACATTCATGAAAAATTATTTTTAAAAATCCCATCTGCCATGACTAAATTGCATTAAAGAAGTGTGATAAATAGGGAACCTCAAAAACGCTGAAATGATAGAATATTGTCCATTCGTTCAATGTAAGGTATCAACATGGTAGTGGAGTGGTGATGTTACTAGGCTAGTAATGCAGAACCCCAGGCTAAAGTTCTGGGGAACATGGATTCAAATTCCATCATGGCAGGTGATGAAATTTGAATTAAATAAAAAAGGGCAATGAAGAAAGCTTTTGACACACTCGCCTTCATTAGTCAGGGCATTGAGCATAGGAGTTGAGAATTTATGTTGCAGTTGTACAGGATGTTGGTGAAGCCGCACTTGAGTATTGTGTTCAGTTTTGGTCACCTTGCTAGAGGAAGGATGTTATTAAATGGGAAAGAATGCAGAAGAAATTTACAAGAATGTTGCCTGGAGTCAATGGTCTGAGTTAAAAGCAGAGGTTGAACAAACTAGGACATTTTTCTTCAGAGCGTAGGTGACTGAGGGGGATCTTACAGAAGCGTATAAGAACGTGAGCGACATGGATAGGGTGAATGGACTCAGTCTTTTTCCCAGGGTTGGGAAATAAAGGATGAGAAGACATTCAGGTTAGAGGGGAAAGAATGAAAGGAAACCTGAGGGGCAACGTTTTTACACAGAGGGTGGTACGCATATGGAATGAGCTGCCAGTGGAAGTGGTTGAGGCAGGTACATTAATGACATTTAAAAGGCATTTGAACAAATACGTGGATAGGGAATGATTATAATGACGTGCGCCAAGTGCAGGGAAATGGGGTTAGTGTGGATGGACATTTTGGTCGGCATGGACCAGTTTGGGCCAAAGGGCCTGACTCCATACTGTAGGATTCTATGACTCTATGACTCTATCAACCCTATCTACATTCCTCATGAACTTATAAACTTTTGTACAGTCACCTCTCAATACTCCAGTGAAAAACGTCCCAGCCCATACAACCTTTCTTTATAACTCAAACCTTCCATACCTGACGACATCCTGGTAAATCTTGTCTTGAACACTGTCCAGCTGAATAACATCCTTCCTATAACAGGACAACCAGAACTCGACACAGTACTCCAGAAGAGGCCTCACCAATGTCCTGTAAAACCTCGACATGACTTCTCAACTCCTATACTCAAAGGACTGACCAATGAAGGCATGTGACCTAAATGCTTTTTTAACCACCTTGTCCATATGTGACGTAAACTTCAAAGACTTATGTCCCTGAACCCCTCGGTCCCTCTGTTCTACAGCGCTACTAAATCCTATCCCTGTTTGTTGTATCAAAATGCAATACCCCGCATTTATCCAGAGTTTATGTTTGTGTTAATTTTAGTTGATTCATGTTATAGTTGGAAGGTAAGTATTAGCTTCTCAAAATAAGGTTGTTTTGATGATTTCAATGTTTCAAATAAATTTGTTCTTTTGTATTAATATTTATCACACGGAAATGCATATAATTTTCTGTTCAGTATAAATGGATGAGATGTAGTAAAAGAATGATTTTTAACTGTTTTGTTTTATGCTGGAAAGTAAAAGCTGGTGGGGGAGGGCCACTGGGTAAATTCATGGGTCTTTCATTGCACCTCATTGGTCAGTGGAAGAAGTTTGAGATTTTAAGGGGAAGCTTGAGAGAGAGTCAGATTGAGATTATGTTCATAGTTGAGAAGAGTGGGAGGATGATTGTGTGCTGCATAACCACTGTCTGGGACTGCATTAGATCAGTCAGGTCAAATGGTCTCTTTTAGTGCTGTAATATTCTCTGTAAAAGATGTAAGCACACATCGTATAATTCATGCATTGCTCTTTCAAATTCTGTGTTTACTCATTCTGTTTAATTACAAGCATTGGCTGGCGAAGGCTGCATTTGATAACACCACAGCTTAACTTCCACAAGCTGTGGGTCCAGTACTGACTACTTAAAATTCAGCCCACAAGACTTTGATAGAAGCCTCGACAACAGAAAAGTGGTTAGTTTGAACAGTGCAGAACCTGATATTGAACTTCATTTGTGATAAGAAATGTGGGGAAATACAGGTTACATCATAATACTAATGCCCCAGTCAACACTCACCACAAACAAAAGTCAAATCAGGCATGAATATTGTTTTTCTTGAGAGCTCTTCTTGAGATTTTCTCAAAGGTCAGTTTTGGATTTTGATGAGCTATGTTTTGTTTTTTAGGGTCTCTTTTTTACCCTCATGAACATGCATTAGGTGCTCTTCAGAGGATTGATGTGGATTTGATGGGCTGAATGGCCTGGTTCCACGCTGTAGGGATTCTATGATTCTAAATTTGAATTCACATGTGGGGTATTGAGCTCACACAGAAGCAGAGTAAGAAGAGTTCACCAAAATCTTCAATGATGAATTTTCCATTGACATTGAAGCCACAATGTACAAGGACAACATTAATTTATTAAGTCTGTACGATTTAAATTGATGCAAAGCAACAGGCATGAACTAACAACAAATGTTTTCTTTGTCATAACTGACATAAAAAGAAGTTCATCACTCCAAACATGCCTTTCACAAACTGGTAGGATCATAATATCTCTATCAAGTATGTTCAAAGCAGAAGCATTTTCACCAGGCAGCTATTATCAGTTTTACTGCATTTCTAATCTCAGGGCTTGATTTTAAAAGGTGTTTTCAATGAGGGCACCCACCCTGCCGACTTCCCACTCAATCTCTAGCTTGCTGCTGTAACATAATGGGTGGATGGGTGCCTGAAATTGCCAGCCTGCCCACCATACATACATCAATAATTTATAGTCGAGAGTGTGGTGCTGGAAAAGCACAGCAGGGCAGGCAGCATCCGAGGAGCAGGAGAATTGATGTTTTGGGCAAAAGTCCTTCGTCAGGAATGAGGCTGTGAGCCAAGGGGGTGGAGAGATAAATGGGAGGGGGTGGGGTCGGGGGGAAGGTAGCTGAGAGTGCGATAAGAAGATAGAGGTGGGGGGGGCAGTGGTGATAGGTCAGAGAGGAAGGTGGAGCAGATAAGTGGGAAGGAAGATGAACAGGTAGGGTAGGTCATGAGGGCGGTGCCGAGTTGGGAGGTTGGAACTGGGATGAGGTTGGGGGAGGGGAAATGAGGAAAGTGGTGAAATCCACATTTATGCCATGTGTTTGGAGGGTCCCAAGGCAGAAAATGAAGCGTTCTTCCTCCAGGGATTGGGTGGTTAGGGTGTGGTGATGGAGGAGGCCTAGGACCTGCATGTCCTTGGTGGAGTGGGAGGGGGAGTCGAAGTGCTCGGCCATGGGGTGGTGGAGTTGGTTGGTGTGGCTGTCCCGGAGAGATTCTGTGAAGTGCTCTGCGAGTCGGTGTCTTGTTTCCCCAGTGTAGAGGAGACTGCAACAGATACAGTAAATAACATGTGTGGAAGTGTAGGGAAAACTCTGATGGGTGTGGAAGGCTCCTTTGGGGCCTTGGACAGAGGTGAGGGGGGGAGGTGTGGGCGCAAGTTTTGCACTTCTCACCACCCCCTCAGCTCACAGCCTCATTCCTGATGAAGGACTTTTGCTGAAATGTTGATTCCTTGCTCCTCGGATGCTGCCTAACCTGCTGTGTTTTTCCAGCAACAGACTCTCGACTGCAATGTGTAGCATCTGCAGCCCTCACTTTCGGCGATAAATAATTAACAGTCAATTGAACTTAGATTAGATTACTTTACAGTGTGGAAACAGGCCCTTCGGCCCAACAAGCCCACACCGACCCGCCAAAGTGCAAACCACCCGTACCCCTACATTTACCCCTTACCTAACACTACGGACAATTTAGCATGGCCAATTCACCTGACCTGTACATCTTTGGACTGTGGGAGGAAACCCACACGGACACGGGGAGAATGTGCAAACTCCACACAGTCAGTCTCCTGAGGTGGGAATTGAACCCGGGTCTCTGGCGCTGTGAGGCAGCAGCGCTAACCACTGTGCCACCGTGCCGACCACTAAGAGCTTGTTAAGAGAAAACCTGTTGGCAAGGGAAACCTGATCCAAACGTCCTCCCAATCAGTCTGAGCGCTGGTTTATCCCTTAAGATGATTTTCTTGCAAATTGCCCCAATAGATCCAAGACAGAAAACTTTGACAAAATGTCTTTTTTTTTCAGCAAGAGTGTTAAGAATAATGCAGTGATTCAAAGTGTGAGGGTGAAGAAACCATTTGCACTTGCGAGTGAATCCAGAACAAGAGGCTATAAATGTGAAAGATGGTCTCTAACAAATTACATAAATAATAAAGGAGGAATTTCTTCACACAGGCAGAGATGAGGACATTGAACTTGATCACAAATGGAAGGAGAGAACATTAAATATTTGTCAAGAAGCTTGATACAGGCAGGAAGGAGCATGGGATAGACGAATAAAGGGGCAGAATTGGAAGAGGGAATTAAATTGCACAGAGCTTATATGAAGCATAAACATCAGTCCAGACCAGTTAGGCTGAGTGGCCTGCTTCTCTGCTGATAGCCTCAACAAATTCTCTTGTGTCTTCCTCAATTGACCAGTACTCTGGAGTGAAAAGTGGCTGTGAGCAAACATTGGGAAGTCACAGAGAGATTTGACCCTGTCGTCATCCCGAGTGTGCAGGAACACATGTATTTTCTGGCATGAGTTCAGAACAGTGCTCAGGGATCTTACAGAGCTTTTCCCTTGTCAGCCCGGAATGGCGGACTGTATGAAACACATGATAAAGCATAGGGGACTCTGAGAGCTAACGTTAATGGGTGTAAATCTAAGGTAGCTGATTTCAGCAAACCAAGAATGGATGGTATTATGCAGATTAATTGCACAGTCACTTAGCCGACACGATGTTATTTATCTGACTGCAGCCATGTGTAGCGACTTTAGATTGGATAGTCTGGTGATAGTTCCTGGAGACAATCCATCTGCACAGCCCACCATCCTTATTCATGAGTGATTGTTAATTAATTTCATTTCAAACACCAGAGATTCTACAGACATGGTAGTTAATTTTCTGTTGACTTTCTAGCTGGTGATGGATGTTCAATAAACCCTAATAATTATCCCCTGCAATGGGACTGGTTGTCTGGACAATCACAGCCTCCTGGATTAAACTTTGCCAATTAAGCTGTTGTATGTTAGAGTTATCATTCTTGTCACACTGAGGGGAAGCTGTGGGCCTTTGTTTTCAAACTAGTCCTGAGAACATTTTCTAAAGAACAATCCTTGTCAGATCAAACAGCACATGAAGAGGCTATTCAGCCCATCATGTCTATGTTGGAAATGTTCCGTATATCTATACACATTCCATGAATGCTATCCATCACATGGGCAACTAGGAATCTCCTGTGCTCTTGCTGTCTGCCGCCGACATGTGTTGGATAGATTGGCAGGTCCAACCTGTTTGGCCAATTCATCAAAATCCCTTTGTGTGGGAGAAACCTGAAGCTTCTGCATTAGGGGAGAGGTGCACCCTGCTGCAAGAGCTCCTCGTGTCTCCGCTGTTGTTTCTGAATATTAAGCAAATAGACTCTTTGAACCCTCAGCAAATGCTGACACAGTATCTATCGTCAATACTGCCATCCTGCTCTTTGATTGTTTTCCTTTACTTTCTGAAAACCTCTTTCCATGAATATTAAGTGTCCAACCCACCCTCCATTGGATGCATGTTTCCATTCTACTGCTGCATCATACTCCTTTGTTGCAAATCATGCCTGTAGCTCAGCGACTTACTACAATCCATATTACAAACTTATTCCAAGTGGCTCAGTGGTTAGCACTGCTGCGTTCGGGGCCAAGGACTCAGGTTCAATTTCACCCTCGGGTCACTGTCTGTGTGGAGTTTGCACATTCTCCCCGTGTCTGTGTGGATTTCCTCTCACAGTCCAAAGGTGTACAGGTTGAGTGGATCGGCCGTTGCTAAATTGCCGTATACTGTTTAAGGCTCCGAATTTCCATTCCATTCACTCTTGAACAAGAAATGAGCTAAAACTCCCAATCTGAATTGTGCATTGGGAGTAATTCTTAGCCCCTTCTGAACATCATCCCTCACTGACTGCCTGTGAGCAGTGAATAAATCCCAATCCCTTCCTTCACCCCCTTGCGAATGGTCAATAAGACTGAGAGCCAGAAAAAGAAAAGAAAACAAAAGGCCAAACAATAAGAGAACGGTAGAGAGAACTAACACAGAAAAAAAAGATGAGTGAATGAAGGAAGTTTACTTTTGTCATATTAGTGGAATAAAACTGTTTAGAATTCCTTTTATGACATGGCTGGCTGAAGTAGGACAGCAGCTACATATAGGTTGAGCGCCAGAGATAGCAGGAAGCTTGCTATGCAGCACAGAGACAAATGAAAAAAAGGCTTGCTTTGTTTGATAACCAACACTATTATAAATACTGCATTACAGTTTCACATCAAAAGGTATAAAAAGAGCAATGAAACACATGGAGACCATAACAAAGCATTAATCTCATTATGGGCACATGCTGGCTTTGCTGTATAGTCATAAATATTCATGATTGCACACAAAGTAACTTGAAGAGTCCCTGATTTTTCCGTTTTCAGTTTGACAGGAACAATGTGCAGTGGTTTCTTCGCAGTTTAGCAGGAGTGAAAAAGGGAATTTCAGAGCAGCATGTAATTTAATGACATCATTACGATAAACAAACTAGAGGTGACAGCAAAAGGGATGGAAGGAGAACAGGAGGCAAGTATGGAGAGAGAAAGTGAGGAAGGGATGCAGTAAGACAAGGAGGGAGGGAGGAAGGGAAGGAGAGCCAGAGGGAGGGTTGGAGAGAGCAATCAGCACATGCTTGAGCCAAGCCGGGGGCTGGTCAATGGAATGTAATTCTCCAACCTACTCAATCCTGTCCTGGCCAGGTGAAGACAGGTTGGCTGGCTCATTAGACTGTGATAGATTTGTTTTTCAAAGGATACATTTGACAATGGAGTACCTAACTGTTTAAGTGATGTGATCACAAACTAACCAAGCTGACAAATTTTCTTGAGTTTAACACAGAAAAAAACAGACATATGCTATCTCATAGACGGACATGCCACACACTTGTATACACACACACACACACACACACACACACATATACATGCATACACACTCTAATTCACACACACACACACACACACACACACCCTACCTGAGTGGGAAAGGATTATTTGACCAAATTAGGATCCATAAAAGTCAAAGAGATTTAATTCTGTTCTTTTTAGAAGGGCTGTTGTGGTAGTGTTCCAACCTTCAGGCCAGGAAGCCCAGTTCAAGTCCCATCTGTCGCAGGGTGTGTCATAATAATCTCTGAATGGGTTGACTAGGAAAACATCTTCAATTGGTAGTCTGGTGGCTTTCATGCTGAATCTAGTGGTCTTCAGGTTTCAGCATCAAGATGATTTAAATGATCATTTTGTTCTTGTGAAAGCATTGCTGTTTGGTTGAATCATTAGCAACACAGAAAGTGGCGAAATGTTAACTCTGCTTTCGCTGCACAGATGCTGCCAGACCTGCTGAGCTTTTCCAACAGTTTCTGTTTTTGTTTCTGACTTCCAACAGCCACAGATCTTCTGGTTTTTTTTATTGTGTTTTGACAATGTTGGTTTTGAATTTATGTTGCAGTGCAAGTTTTAAAACTTGTAATCTTGCTGGGTTATTCTTCCAGCCATGCATGAGAAATTCAAATGTCTTTTTAAAATGCATTGATTTCTATGGGGATCGTAACATAGCCTACACGATGCAGGATAGCAACTTAGGATCATAGCTGCATTCCTCAGGGCATGTGGCTATGGGGCACTAGCTCAAGCACTGGAGAGTTTGATGAGTAATTGTGGTGTTGGAGAATTCTCTGCCTCACCCGAGGTTCAATGGTTTATTTATTTTGGATCTTTCTATCTTTATATTGAAATGAGTGTTTTAAATTTACCTTATATTGAGAGCCATTGGAAAATCCTGAGTTGATTCATTTAGAAGAAGATTGGTCAATAGACCATCATTAACTGAAAGCAGGCCTGACAGTTTCAGCACTGTGACCAACATCTGCACAAACTGGATGTGGAACATCCCACAGGGAAATTGATTTGTCTTGTGGCAGGTTAATAACTGAAAATTAACCACCATAGAAAGAGAGGAAAGAGAGAGACAAGAAAGGAGAGATTAGACATTCAGAAGGCATGAGAGGGAAAGTAAATGTGCAATATTGATGTTCAGATCTCCAAGGTTAGGAATACTGTGATAAGTAACTCAACTCCTGATTCACCAAAGCCTGTCCACTAACTACAAGGCTCAAGTCAGGAGAGTGTTGGAATACTCCCCACTTGTCTGAATGGGTAAAGCCTGCCACTATCCAAGGCAAAGTAGTGCACCTGATTGGCACTACATCCACAAGTATTCACTCCCTCCACCACCGACATTCAGTAGCAGCAATGTGTACTATCTATAAGATGCACAGCAGAAATTCACCAAAGATCTTGAAATATCACCTTCCAAACCCATAGCCACTTCCATCTAGGGCAGCAGATACGTGGAAACACCACACCCTGCAAGTTCCCCTGTAAGCCACTCCCCATGATGACTTGGAAATATATCATCGTTCCTTCAGTGTCGCTGGGTCAAATGCCTGGAATTCCCTCCCTAAGGGCGTTGTGGGTCAACCTACAGCACATGGACTGCAACGGTTCAAGAAGGCAGCTCACCATGACCTTGTCAAGGGCTACTCGAGATAGGCAGTAAATGCTAGCCACCCAGCGACACCCATATTCCATGAGTGAATAAAAATTGACTGCGTTTTGAAGCTGCTTCTAAAGAGGTTTTGACAAATATGAAAGACAAGTTATAATTGACACGAGTATAAAATGTTGGGATTTTACTTGGGAGCATGAAATCTTGATTTTGTCCGTGATGTTTCCCACTTCTTCAAAACAACACTGAATAATCATTCCCCGAGAAGACTGTCAAAGTCATTTCATAGAATGGCTCTTTGCTCAAACATTCAAATAAGCATTGAGATGCAGATTGGCTGATGGGGGAGAATCACCCTCCCCAGCAGATCTGTTAAGACACAGTCAAAGTCTCAGTGCTGCCACCTGCTGCTGACAAGTTATCAGTTATGGGGAACAGACTGTTGCCTACCTCCTTATCGAGAGTGTAGCTTTGCAAAGAAGGTCTGTGAATAAAAGTTCATTCTAATAATTATTAGAACAAAGAACAAGGAAAATTACAGCACAGGAATGGGCTCTTTGGCCCTCCAAGCCTGCACTGATCCAGATCCTCTATCTAAACTTGTTGCCTATTTTCTAAGGATCTGTATCCCTCTGCTCCCTGCCCATTCATATATCTGTCTAGATACATCTTAAATGAAGCCATCGTACCCGCCTCTACCACTGGCAATGCATTCCAGGCACCCACCACCCTCTGTATGAAGAACTTTCCACACATATCTCCCTCAAACTTTTCCCCTCTCACCTTGAACTTGTGACCCCTAATAATTGAGTTCCCCACTCTGTGAAAAAGCTTCTTGCTCCCCACCCTGTCTACACCTTTCATGATTTTGTAGACCTCAATCAGCTCCCCCCTCAACCTCTGTCTTTCTAATGAAAATAATCCTAATCTACTCAACCTCTCTTCCTAGCTAGCGCCTTCCGTACCATATTGTGATGTGCAACACTGTGTTAAGCAGATAGTTCCAAGACATACACCAACTGCTGTTGAAGATCATCAGCTTGATGCAAGATGCTCTTTGGTGGTTGTGAAGCTTGTTGGTCTTCTTGCAGAAAGAGCCATTCCCAATCAATCGTTCACTGATGGATGAAGAGGCAACTTTGTGAGAGGCAGGTTCTGCCATAAAACGCGTGCGTGAACTACCCCAATGACATTGTGGGCTTTTGCTTCCAGGTTCTGTGTCTGTTGTCAAGCCAAAATATCCACTGGGCATCATTGTGTTGCCCACAAGGGGAATGTATTATTACTCTCTGCCATCAACTAGTGACTTCCAGGAACAGAGGTGGCTTTGTTCTTGGGCACATCCACAGGAATGAAGATCTGAACATTCATACAAATTAACAGCCCACTAGACCATCATCCCTTCAAGCCTGCCCAACTATTCAATTCGATCACGGATGATCTATTTGTGTTCTGATCTCCACACTCCTACATACCTCTAATAATCCTTTATTCACTTCCTGAAAAACAATCTATCTACTTCAACTAAAAAAACTTCAATGCCCCCAGCTCCACCGCCTACTACCTCCTGAGGTAGAAGGTTCCAAAGGTGTACAACTCTCTGAGAGATAAAATAAAAGTTCTCCTGATCCCTGACTGTAAAGGGTGACCCCTAATTTTAAATCAATGCCCCTAACTGGTTTGGAAAGAATTAAAATCCCGACAGTCTGGAAACAGGCCATTTGGCTCAACAAGTCCACACTGACCCTCCGAAGAGTATCCCACCCAGACCCATTCCTCTACAGCTACTAATCTAGGTTTAACCCTGACTAATGCACCTAGCCTACATATCCCTGAATACTATGGGCAATTTCGCATGGCCAATTCAACTAAACTGCACATCTTTGGATTGGAAGCCCACACAGACATGGGGAGAACGTGCAAACTCCAGACAGACAGTCACCCGAGGCTGGAATCGAACCCTGGTCCCTGGTGCTGTGATGCACCACTGAGCCACCATGCCATCTTTAGTGTCAATAATGCTTTAATTTGTGCTTTAAGCCAATACCACATGCTTTCTCTTCATTTAGATATATCAGTCTTCAGTATTTCTGTGCTGTGCATGTCTACACATGTGTTGATGCTGATCTG
The DNA here is from genome assembly GCF_047496795.1 of Chiloscyllium punctatum. Taxonomy (NCBI): domain Eukaryota; kingdom Metazoa; phylum Chordata; class Chondrichthyes; order Orectolobiformes; family Hemiscylliidae; genus Chiloscyllium; species Chiloscyllium punctatum. Next base: position 56,642,949 of record NC_092761.1, on the reverse strand, counting down.
TTGGGTTCTTATCTTTAAATAAGGCTCTACTGTCCTCCTGTACTGTTACACTCTTTTATTTACTTATGTACATTGCAAGTTACTAAACACAGCTGTCTAGTGCAGTGTTAAAGGCTCCTCTCTCTTCATCACTCTAATATCTTCTCTCAATCTACCTTAATGGTGTTGGAGTCACAACATCAGATACATGAACGTCATTTGAATCTGTTATTAGACTAAAAATGGTTTACAATTCTGAACATTCATACAAATTAACAGCCCACTAAACCTTCATCCCTTCAAGCCTGCTCAACTATTCAATTCGATCACGGATGATCTATTTGTGTTCTGATCTCCACACTCCTACATACCTCTGATTCATCAATGCCCAACCACCAAAGGGAGTTCAGGACTATTGGAATGCTGCAAGCAGTTCTGGTCACCCAGCTATAGGAAGGATGTTGTGAAACTTGAAAGGGTTCAGAAAAGACTTACAAGGATGTTGTCAGGGTTGGAGAACTGGAGTAATAGGGAGAGGCTGAATAGGCTGGGGCTGTTTTCCTTGAAGCATCGAAGGCTGAGGGGTGACCTTATCGAGTCAAAAAGTGTGGTGCTGGAGAAACACAGCTGGTCAGGCAGCATCCGAGGAACAGAAAAGTCGATGTTTGAGCATGAGCTCTTCATCAGGAAAAAGCTCTTCATCAGTTCATTCCTGATGAAGACCCCATGCTCGAAACATCGACTCCTCTGCTCCTCAGATGTCACATGTCCAGCTATGTTTTTCCAGCACTACATTTTTCGACTCTGACTCTCCAGCATTTGCAGTTCTCACTTTCTCCTGGGTGACCTTAGAGAGGTTTATAAAATCATGAGAGGCATGGGTAAGGTAAGTCGATAAGATCTTTTTCCTGAGTTAGGGGAATCCAGATCTAGAGGGCATAGGTTTAACGTGAGAGGGAAAAGGTTTAAGAGAGACCTAAGGGGCTACATTTTCACCCAGAAAGTGGTGTGTGTATGGAATGAGCTACCAGAGGAAGTGGTAGAGGCTAGTGCAATTATGTCGCTTAAAAAGCTGGATTGGCACATGATCAGGAAGGGTTTAAAGGGATATGGACCAAGTGCTGGCAAATGGGACTAGATTTATTTTGGATATCTGGTTGGCGTGGACGAATGGGCTGAATGGTCTGTTTACAGGTTGTATACCTCTATGACACATGGAGTCTATGACAGATGATAGGTCACAACAGTGCGGTGCTTAATCTTCATTCCCAATGGGAGCTGGGTGACCTCAGCATGTGCCTCATGTCGTGGCCTCCTATAATGTGCCATTTCTACATTTAAATATAAAAACATCAGAGACTATTACTGGGTGAGATGACCCACCAAACAGAGCACCTTCTCCCTCCCATCATGGTTTGCACAATGCAAATTGTATAACCCCATTGTTTTCACTTCCACCTTGCTCACTACATCCTTGTTAACATTTCTGGGTGAGAGTAAAATCTTGTTGGAATATATTTATAAATGTGAGCTTCTTTCCTGCTCATTAGACAGCCTGTGCTAGTCCGAGAGTTGACTGAGACTTAAATATCTCTGGGTTGTTCCTCCTAAACTGCTCCACCTCGCTAACTCTATCACCTTCTTTCAGATAGCTAGTAAAACGTACCTCTCTGAACAATAAATGATGTTGCTGTTTATTATGGCTACATCTATAAATTATTATTGTGCTCATTATCTTACACATTTTCTTTTCATCCCATGGCTTTCTCTGTTTGTGTTCAGCTAACCTCTGATACAATGGAACAGTTCACATTCAGAGTAATGAACTTTGTAACATTTATTAAGTAGCTTGTTATCTGTCAGAGATCTGGCATAGAGTCATTGCCACAGACATGCTGCAATTGGCTTCATTCATTACAGCCAATTGCATCAAATGCTCGTTGGTTGCTTCTTTCCCAAAATCTCCTTTACAATTCGTTAGCTCTGATAAAGCAAAGCCCAGCAGCATCTTTCATTTCTGTAACACCTGTAGGATAGTGAAACATTCCAAATCATTTCCCAGAGAATTTATCCAACAATGTGTGACAACCAAGCCACAGAAGGCAATGTCAGGAGAAGTGACCAAGATTTGAAATAAGATGTGAATTCTAAAGTCCACCCTAAAAGGGAAAAAGTAAGAGGTACAGGGATGGAGAAAGGGAACCACAGGATTCTTCAGACTTAAGCCCAATTTTTCAAAGGCAAAAGCTCAACTATTTTTAATGGATGGGGGACAGATGATCATCTTTAACTGAGAGACCGTGTCCATTTTGCAAACACTAATATTTAAGAAAGTAAGCCATGCAGACCGACTCTGCACCCCTTCAGTTTCTATTAAACCAGGTATTTTTAAGAAACATGCACAGACATTGAAATAAGAGCCTTATTGTGCCCACAGTCAATTCTTTTCAATGAATTCTTGTAATTCTCCAGGAAGAGAAAATAGTGTTTGATCCCATCTGAATAACATTTAAAAACATCGCTATTTGTTCTTGTTCAGTGCGTGTATCTTTTTTATGAAATTGTTCCTTTTTTTTAACTACAGTCGTCCTTGAATGAAGACATGTTTCAACGTGTTGATTTGCAAGGTAACTTCACTGTAGAGTTCTGTAGACTGGCACTTGGAGGATTATGAACCACAGCAGAAACAGAAGAGATTCAACTAGGAATTGGATGCATGTACCAAAGGCAATTCATTGTTGAGAAGCCAGTTGCAGAATGTGTTGGTGTACCAAGGCAGTGTCTCCCTCATACACTCGCAGTATGGTCCATGCTGATATAATGTTAAGAGATGCATTTAGGATGAGTATAGGTAAGGTTGGTCACTGACTACTTTCAACAGCAACAGGGTTGTGCATCTGCGCATTGCAGCTGTTGAACAGGAGAAAGGGACTCTGAAGGTGAACAGACGTTAGCCTGGGGGAACCAAAAGTGCAGTGGAATGCAAAACAAGTTATGCCAATTATGAAGGTTATTGATAGTCGTAAAGAATGCAGTGTTGAAGGAATCAGAATTAGAATTAGATTTTAATATCCTGGCACCATCTTAGGCACAAATATACCGAGGTTCAAAATCTCAGGTACAAATATAAAATGAGATCAAGATTCTAAGAGCAGAATGATTGAATGATTGCATGGTGGTAGTTAACTAGGTAAGGGGAAGTCTATTTGGAGAACAAAAGAGTGAGGGTTGAGGGGAAACACTGTGTTTTTTTTTATGCTGTCATTCTTTGTGGACATCACTGGCAAGATTGACATTTGTTGCCCATCTCTCTTTTCCCTGAGGGGTCAGAGCAAGCTGCTTTCCTGAACTACTGTAGTTCATGATGTGTAAGTGTTACTGTTCGGAAAGGAGTTCCAGAATCTTAACTCAATGACAGTGAAGGAACATCAATGGTTAGGTTTAAGACACTACTCTGAGGAACTCCTCCAGGATGTCCTGAAGCAGAGATGACTGGCCACTGAGATGACAACCACAACCATCTTCATTTGTGGTGAGTATAACAGCAACCAATGGTCAGCTTTCCCCCCTGATTCCTACTGATTCCAGATTTGCTAGGGTTGCTTTGCAAAATGTTGCCTGGATATGAAGGACAAGAAGTAAAGCATTCTGGGACAGAGGCTAAAGGCTGATATACAGAGAGATGAAGATGAATGAGGCAGGATGAGTGATATGGAGGGACTTGTAAATAATAATCTGACTTTTGAACCCACCACCTTGATGCACAGGTAGTCATGACTTGGACAAGACATTTAGAGCTTCCAGTTTAAGAAGAACTGGATTAAAATAGAACACAGAACACAGAACATTACAGCGCAGTACAGGTCCTTCAGCCCTCGACTTTGCACCACCCTGTGGAACCAATCTGAAGCCCATCTAACCCACTACTATTCCATTTTCATCCATATGTCTATCCAATGACCATTTAAATGCCACTAAAGTTGGTGAGTCTACTACTATTGCAGGCAGTGCGTTCCATGCCCTACCACTCTCTGAGTAAAGAAACTACCTCTGACATCTGTCCTAAATCTATCATCCCTCAATTTAAAGCTATGTCTCCTCGTGCTCGCCATCACCATCCAAGGAAAAAAGCTCTCACTTTCCACCCTATCTAACCCTCTGATGTCTTACATGTCTCATTTAAGTCACCTCTCAACCTTCTTCTCTCAAACAAAAATAGCCTCGAGTCCCTCAGCCTTTCCTTGTGAGACCTTCCCTCCATACCAGGCAACATCCAAGTGAATATCCTCTGAACCCTTTCCAAAGCTTTCACATCCTTCCTATAGTGTGGTGATGAGAACTGTACACAATACTCCAAATGTGGCCACACTAGAGTTTTGTAAAGCTGCAACTTGACCTCCTGACTCTAAAACTCAATCCATTTACCAATAAAAGCTAACACACTGTATGCCTTCTTCAGAACCTATGAACCTCAGTGGCAACTTTCAGGGATGTATGTGTCTGGACACTGAGATCTCTCTGCGCATCTACACTACCAAGAATCTTACCATTAGCCCAGTACTCTTTATTCCCGTTGCTCCTTCCAAAGTGAATCACCTCACACTTCTCCACATTAAACTCCATTTGCCACCTCTCAGCCCAGCTCTGCAGCTTATCTATGTCTCTCTGTAACGGTACAACATCCTTTGTCACTATTCACAACCCTGCCGACCTTCCTGTCATCCGCAAGTTTACTAACTAATCCTTCTATGCCCTCGTCCAGGTCATTTATAAAAAATGACAAACAACAGTGGACTCAAAACAGATTATTGCGGGACAACACTAGTAATTGAAGTCCAGAATGAATATTTCCCATCAACCACCACTCTAAACTGTGTCAGCTGTGTAAATGATTACCATGCTCAATGACTGTCAGATTAATGTGGCATTAACGAAACACCATGCTTGCCAAATGGTTGAGTTTGACCATCCTTACTCTATCTTATGTATCATAGCTGTAGTTCTCATGGGGAAGATGTAGGTCCCCCCAACTTTGAGTGTCTCCACTGCCTCCTAATATTCAGCTAAGCTACAGCTGTAATACAAGATTAATGAATAAATACTCTGTGCCTCTAAATACTGGAACTAACTCTCATGTCTACTGAATCTCAGAATATTTTCAGAGACCATAATAATGCAGAGATCATTTTCAGATTTATTACCAGATTTATTTAATGAACAGTGAGTGTAAAATGAAAGGAAGTAGCAGTAAATTAATTTGATGTTTACCTGCAAACAAGAGCATGATGAATAGTTTACAGACTCTAATTTAAAAAAAAACATTTAACTTGTAGTTCTTATCAACTAAGTGAATTATCTTGCCTGACATGAAGTTCCTCACTGACTTTTAGATTGCTGAATAGTGCAGGTTTATTAAATAACCTTGAAATAGCTCCTGAGGCTGTGTGGGTTTGAACTATGGCCAGCTAATATCCAGAGTACCTATAAATGATCAAATCACTGCGGTGATGGGGTTGAATTGCTTGGCTTGCCTCTTTTCTCAAGGCAGCAGCCTAAAAAGCACCAAACAACATATCTATATCAAACCTGACTCAGAATGCCAATGGCTTTCCCAGTTCTTGATCCTGGGATTTGACAGTTCACCCAGTCTCCTGTGTCCATTGCAGCCTGGAGACTAGCAGGCACCCTCAAGGGAATTGGGGAGACCTGACACAAACTGGGAAGCAACATTGATGGCTGTTTCCTTGAGTGCTCACCTCTTCTCTCATAGGATTCCGGAGCCCTTGTATGTTTTTATGTAGTGCATGCGTGAGAGCACCACTAGTGAATTAAAACTTAGGCACAATGTTTCATTTTGTCAAGCCAGTTCCCTTGGAGACAGTGTTGTTCTTTCATGGGATGTGGGCATCACTGGACAGGTCATAATTAACCTTGAGAAGGTCGTGCTGAGCTGCAGCTCAAAGTATTGTGGTCTTTAGTGCTTGAGGCTCCAAAAGACTGTTTTGGAGAGACTGCCAGGGTTTTGACCAAGTATTACTGAAGGAACTGTGATATGTTTTCCAAGTCAGGTTGGTGAGTGGAGGGACACTAGTAAGGAGAGGTGTTCTCATTTATCTGCTGCCCTTGTCCTTCTATGTGTTAGTGATCATAGGTTTGGAAGGTGCAGTTGAAAGAGGGTTGGTTAGTCACAGCTGGACAATGGCCCCTACCTGTACAGGTGGGTTGAGCTGAATTTTAGCCGCATCCATGTTGATTTCAGCAAAGGCTATTCTTCAAAAATACTTCATTGGGTGTGACATGCAGAGGGATGCCCAGAGGTTGCGAGGGTCACTAAAATAAAAGCAATTTCCTCTTTTTTGTTCCATGTTTTTGTGTCATGCCAACATCTGAGACTCAGCAATAAAGGATCAATCGGTAATTTATCTGACGGTTGCCTTGCAATCCTGATATGCATGGAGTTTACTGCAGCATTTGTCTGTATAACTGCTAGTGCTGCATGTCAAAGTAATTCATGGCCTGCAAAGCGTTTTGAGATGCTTTGGGAGCAGTAATAAGTCTTCCTTTTTTTGTTTTAACACAACTAAATGTCTACCTTTAGCAGTGAAATCTGGTTCACATTTTAATTTGTTTCTCATGCTAACATTTTAGGGGAAAGTTGCAGTGAGACGGTTGAATCCCAAAACAATATTGATGGGAACAGTATAGGCCATTCTGCCCCTCAAACTCCAGCAGAATGTCTTTCTGTGTTCAGAAGATGCTTAAAAACTGCCCCGGAAGATTCTTTCTTCATTGAGATGGGATTGGGTATTGGAAATTGGATTTATTCAATTCAATTCAACACATCCTAATCTCTTTCCCAGACTTTCCATTACACATGAGATTCAGTAAGTGGTGCAGTTAAAGTTTCTGAATTATTTGAATGTTCAATTAACAATTGTAAAAGCAGACTTTATTCACAGGCTACAACACCTCATGCCCCAGATCCCAGGTGCCAAACCCCATTTCCCAGATACCAGATACCAGATCCCTCACCCCCAGGCCCTAGACACCAAAGTCCCAAGCCTCAGATCCTAGACCCCAGGATCCACAGGCCCTAGGTCCCAGGCTCCAAATGCCAGCTCCAAATTCCTTGGCTCCAGCTCCAAAGTTTCAGGTCTCACGTCCCAGGCCTTAAAACCAAATTCTCATGCCTTTGTTCACAGGCTATAGATTCCATCAGTAGTCTGCAGTAAGCTGTCTTACTTCAGTCAATCAAAAGGGGGAGAAATACATGATTTATCTCCATTGTGCTCCGACTTCAAAGAAGGAAAAACTGGGCCAATATCCTAGCCTCTGATCACTGTTGTGTATGTTAAGTTGAATACAGACAGCATTCAGCCTAGGTGTGATCCCTTCCTTTACTGAGTAGTCTCTGACTGACTTTGTGTGAAAGAATTTTTCTTGGATAAGGTAGTAGATGGTTAACAGACTGTCTGCAGCTAGACTAAACACAAGCAATATCTTGAGAGAAAAGCAATAAATTGAGAGGAAATAAATCATTCAATCATTCTTCATTCCAGCTCATAAAACTCTGAACTGGCGAATTTTTAACGTCAGTCTCCCAAGCACAATACTCCAGCATCACACACACACACACACACACACACACACACACACACACACACACACACACACACACCTGTCTTCATTGCATCATGTTGTGGGCACAGGTCAGAACCCCAAAGGATGACAGAGATGCTTAGCTTAGAATTTGAAAACTATTTTTTTTAAACCGCTGTTTAGATCGAGCAAAAAAAATGACATCACACCTAAAAATGCAAGCAGAACAACAGCCCTTCAAAAGGGAAGGAGGAATGTCAAAACAGACTGGACCGTGATCTTTTGTGACTGCAAAGACAATGAGGGTCTGACAACTCCCTCCCCAACAACAAGTCACGCCCCATGAATTGTACCCCAAACGACAAACACATTTAGTGTCTTCCCTTTAAAAATACATAAAGGAAAAAAGGTAATTTCAATTTGGCTGGAATGGGTTTGTGAGCCTGAGATTCTCATGTGTGCATTTGTAGGACCTATGTTGTCAACATCCATTTAGAACATAGAACATAGAACAGTCTAGCACAGTCCAGGCCATTCAGCCCACGATGTTGTGCTGAGCATTTATCTTAATCTAAGATCAACCTAAACTACACACCCCTTAACTTACTGCCATCCATATTCTTGTCCAACAGTCCCTCAAATGTCCCTAATGTCTCTGACTCTACTACCACTGCTGACAGTGCGTTCCACTCACCCATCACTCTCTGTGTAAAGAACCTACCTCTGCTAGCTCCCCTAAACCTTCCTCCAATCACCTTGAAATGATGGCCCCTCATAACAGCTATTTCTGCCCTGGGGAAAAGTCTCTGGCTATCTACTCTATCTATACCTCTCATTACCATGTACACCTCTATCAATTCACCTCTCTTCCTTCTCTCCAGTGTGAAAAGCCTGAGCTCACTCAACACCTCTTCATGAGACAAGCTCTCCAATCCAGGCGGTATCCTGTAAATGTCCTCTGCACCCTCTCTAAAGCATCTACATCCTTCCTATAATGAGGCGACCAGAACTGGACACAATATTCCAAGTGTGGTCTAATTAGGGTTTTATTGAGCTTCAGTAAAACCTCGTGGCTCTTAAACTCAATTCCCCTGTTAATGAAAGCCAAAACAACATGCGCCTTCTTAACAACCCTATCAACTTGGGTGGCAACTTTGAGGGATCTATGTACACGGACCCCAAGATCCCACTGTTCTTCCACACTAGCTCTAGTCACGTCTATGTTGCAGTGAGAGGGAATCCTTGACTCTGAATGCTGGGTATGAGTAAGCTAGCACACCACACAAAATGAAATGGGCCAACAAAAGAACTCTCTGTCAGACTAAATGAGGAAATTCAGTAAAGGTCAAGAGGAATCAGAACAACACAGGCAGAGTCAATCTGCAAAACTAAGAATCTTAAATCAATTGTCAAGTTCCTAATATTAACATTAGCAGTAGCTTCCACTGAAATGTTCAATGATCTGCTCAGTATTATTAAATGGGAAAAAACTACCGAAAGCTGTAACCCAAAGGGTCTTCAGGGTACTTGTACATGAAACATAGAAGGAGAAAGTGAGGACTGCAGATGCTGGAGATCAGAGCTGAAAATGTGTTGCTGGAAAAGCACAGCAGGTCAGGCAGCATCCAAGGAACAGGAGAATCGATGTTTTGGGCATCAGCCCTTTCCTGAAGAAGGGCTGATGCCCAAAATGTTGATTCTCCTGTTCCTTGGATGCTGCCTGACCTGCTGCACTTTTCCAGCAACACATTTTCAGCCATGAAACATAGAAAGCCAGCACACAGGTGCAGCAGTTAATCAGGAAGACTCATGGAATATTGGTCCTTATTTCAAGAAGACTGAAGTATAAGTGTAGGGAAGTCTTACTGTAACTGTACAAGGTGCTGGTGAGATCCAGTAGTATGTTTGAAAGACAGAGGAGTGTTCTCTTTCATATCCCAGCCAAACATTACCCTTTAGCTAGCACTTAAAGCATAGAACACAGAATATAAAACATAGAAAAGTACAGCACAGAAAAGGCCCTTCAGCCCACAATGATGTGCCGAGGATTATTCCTAATCTAAAATAAAATAACCTAACCTATGCATCCCTCTATTCACTGCTATCCATGTGTATGTCCAGCAGTCACTTAAACATCCTTAATGATTCTGCTTCCACCACCATCACTGGCAACGCATTCCATGCATTCACAACTCTCTGCATAAAGAATTTACTTCTGACCTCTCCTCTCTACCTTCCTCCTAATATCTTAGAACTATGACCCCTCGTGCCAGTCAATCCTGCCCTGGGGAAAAGTCTCTGGCTATTGACGCTATCCATGCCTCTCATTATCTTGTATACCTCGATCAGGTCACCTCTCTTCCTCTTTCTCTCCAGAGAGAAAAGTCTGAGTTTAGTCCACCTCTCTTCATAAGACAAGCTCTCTAGTCCAAGCAGCATCCTGGCAAACCTCCTTTGCACCCTCTCCAAAATCTCTGTATCTTTTCTATAATAGGGTGACCAGAACTGGACACAAAATTCCAAGTGTGGTCTCACCAGGGTCTTGTAGAGCTACAGCAAAGCCTCACAGCTCTTAAACCTGATCCCCCAGTTAACTAAAGCCAAAACATGATATGCTTTGTTAACAACCCTATCCACTTGGGTGGCAACTTTGAGGGATCTATTCACTTGCCCACTAAGATCTCTCTGTTCCTCCACATTGCCAAGAATCCTGTCTTTAACCCTATATTCAGCATTCAAGTTTGACTTCCAAAAAGCATCACTTTGCATCTATCCAGCTTGAACTCCATCTGCCATTTCTCAGCCCAGATCGGCAACCTGTTGATGTCACACTGCAATCTGCAATAGCCCTCGATACTATCAACAGCACCTCCAACCTTTGTGTCATTGGCAAATTTACTAACCCACCCCTCAACCTCCTCATCCAAGTCATTTATAAAAACTACAAAGAGCAGAGGCCCAAGAACAGAGCCCTGCAGGACACTAATCACCACTGATATCCAGGCAGAATGCTTTCCATCTACAACCACACTCTGCCTTCTGTCAGCCAACCAATTCTGAATCCAGATAGCCAAAACTCCCTGTATCTCATACTTCCTGACTTTATGAATGAGCCTACCATGGCGAACCTTATCAAATGCCTTGCTGAAGTCCATACACATCACATCCACTGCTCAATCTTCGTCCACCTGTCTTGTCACCTCCTCAAAGAACTCAATAAGATTTGTGAGGCATGACCTGCCCCTCACAAAGCCATGCTGACTGTCTTTAATCACGCTATGCTTTTCCAATAGACATAAATCATGTCCCACAGAATCCTTTCCAAAACCTTGCTGACCACAGACGTAAGACTGTTTGGTCTGTAATTGCCAGGGATTTCCTTATTCCCCTTCTTAAAAAGAGGAACAACATTCGCCTCCCTCCAATCCTCCGGTATGACTGCAGTGGAGAATGAGGAGGCAAAGATCTTCACCAGCAGCTTCGCAACCCCCTTTCTCTCTTCCTGGAGCAATCTGGTCTGGCCCTGGGATTTATCAATCTTAATGTTTGCCAAATTTTCCAGCACGTCAACCTCCTCAATCTTGATCTGTTCAAGCCTGTTTCCTTGCTCCTCAAAGTTCTCATTCACAACAAGCTCCCTTTCCTTAGTGAAAACAGAAGCAAAAAAAAACTCATTTAGGGCTTCCCCTATCTGCTCAAATTCCACACACAAGTTCCCTACACTATCCCTGATTGGCCCTTCCTTCCCTGTGATCATTCTCTTATTCCTCATGTATGAGTAAAATGCCTTTGGGTTCTCCCTAATCCTTCCTGCCGAGACTTTTCTGTGCCCCATCCTGGCTCTCCTCCTAGTAAGTCTGTAATCCTCTAAAGCTGTGCTAGAACCTTGCTTCCTCCACCTTACGTAAGCTGCCTTCCTTTTGACGAGAAGCTCCTCTGTTCTTGTCATCCAAGGCTCCTTAATCTTACCCCTTCCTGCTTGTCTCAGAGGAACAAATTGGTGCATTACTTGCAACAACTGCTCCTTAAAGGATGCCCACATATCTGGTGCCCTTTCCGTGGAACAATTGCTCCCAATCTGTACTTCCCGACCCCTGTCTGATAGTGTCATAATTTCCTTTTCCCCAATTAAATATTTTCCCTTGATAATTGCTCCTTTCCCTCTCCAAGGCTATGGTAAACGTGAAGCAGTTGTGGTCACTATCACCAAAGTGTTTTCCTCCCGTGAGATCTAACACCTGTCTGGTTCATTACCAAGCACCAAATCCAAAATGGCCTCTCTCCTCAATGGCCTGTCCACATACTGAGTAAGGAAGCCCTCCAGAACACACCTGACAAAAATGGCTCCATCCAAACCATCGGCACTAAGGACATTCCAGTCAATATTGGGAAAATTAAAGTCACCCTTAACAGCAACCCGGTTACATCCGCATTTTTCCAAAATCTGTTAGCTTATGAGTTCTTCAATCTCCCTACTGCTATTAGGGGGTTTGTAGAAAACCCCCAGTGAGATGGCAGCTCCCTTGCTGTCCCTAACTTCCACCTATACTGACTCAGTGGACAAACCATCCTCAACAACCTTTGTTTCTGCAGCTGTGATGCACTCTCTGATTAGCAATGCTGCACTCCCTCCCTTTATTTCCACCCTCCCTGTTCTTTTTAAACGTTCTGAACTCTGGAACATCTAGCAACCATTCCTGCCCCTGTGAAGCCCACGTCTCCATTATGGCCACAACATCGTAGCCCCAAGTACTGATCCATGCTCTAAGTTCATCACCCTTATTTCTGACACTCCTTGCATTAAGGCAGACACACTTTAACTGATCCCTTTGTTGCACCACTTGAAGAACCTTCCTATTAGATTTACTACATCCTGTCACTGCCCCATCTACATCTGTCATGTCTCTCACCTACCACATCCTGCAGGAGGAACATGCAACTGCCCGAACAGCCATACCCCACTGAAAATCTGGCAAAATGATCAGCTGTTCCATTGTTATTCATGGTACATAAACACACTAATTCAAGGCAATGAACAACACTTCAAAATATTTTATTATAAAATACTTTGGATTTTTTAAACCAATTAAACTAATTCCCTGATTGCAATATTAAGGAGGACTTCATCCTTTATTGTGGTTGATGTTGGAGAAGCAATGCCCGTTTCTTTCAAATTATTGAGCAGTTATTGAACAGTTGATCTTGAACAATTTTAACTCAAAAAAGGCCACAAGGAACTCCATAATTCAACAGACCAGCAATAGACACCTAGTCTAATGACCATCATTGGCTGTCAAGCCTGCCAACTCTGACTGCATTGATTTCTCTATTTCTTGTCACACTTCTGAACAGAGGAAAAGACAAGACTAGCATTTATATAGGATTTAAACACGATTTTCGGAAACCTCTCAAAACATCACTTAGAGTAATTTGTACTGATTTGCAGCAATGATTACTTTGCTGAAAAAAATGACAGAGCACAGTTTCAGAGGGCGCAACACAGTAACAGAGCATACAGAACACTAACAGAGGGTACAGCACAGTGGTAACACAGTACATTAGTAAAGCATAGAACTCATCAGTAAGGTCTTCTGTGGCACAGTAATAGTGTCCCTGCCTGGGTTCAACTGTGGTACCACAGGAGGCATGGTTACTGCTGGTGGTGATGGCAAGTTTCTCCAGTTTCTTGTTCTTGGTGCGCGTGCAGGTGCCTCATCTGCTTGGTGGTGTCTCATCACTGTTCCACTCTATCCTGAGCGCAAGTGTGTAATAACATCGCTGAACAGGTAAATTAGAAACCATTTAGAAGACACCAATAAAGTGCACAACATGTTGAAAGAACGCACAGAACAGTGACAGAGGGCAAAGCCCAGTAGTTGGAGTTATAACTAGCTCATATTCATGTTCAGCTAGACCTGGCCAATGTTCTATATTGGGCTGGTAACTGGTGAGCAACATCTAGACCCAACAAGTGTCAGACGATGATCACCTCAAAATAAGACAGAATCTAATCAATACAAGCAATGTATTACTATCATAGCAAACTCTCCTATCAACGTCCTGGGGTAGAGGTGTCAGCACTTCCACATCATGGCTACCATCGACATTACAAACTGCTGGCTCAAAGTGGAGAGGATCTCCGAAAAGATTGTGCATATTGACATAGACATCAAGTGTTGCAAGAAAGTAGAGAAGTTCCTGAAAGGACTACAGACCACGAACCAACTCAAGTTGATTTACAACACAGATTCCACTGAAAACTCTGCCTTTGCACCTCTCGCACTTGCCTCAATCATCTCGTACACTAACCCTACAGAAGATGCTACAATCTTGAAATAGAGATATAGTCCATATTGTCCGCTTGCGCTCAGGATAGAGTGGAACAGCGATGAGACACCACCAAGCAGACGAGGCACCTGCACGCGCACCAAGAACAAGAAACTGGAGAAACTTGCCATCACCACCAGAGGTAACCACACCTCCCGTGGTACCACAGTTGAAACCAGTACCACCAAAGGGAAATACATCCTCGGTGTTACCATTGACATGAACCTGAACTGGATCAACCATTAAAATCCTGTAGCTGTTGGTCAGAGGCTTGGGATTCACTAACAGGAAATTCATCTCCTGTCTGTCCATCGTTGACAGGGCACAAGTCAGGAGTCTGATGGAAAAGTCTCCACTTTCTTGGGTGAGTGCAGCTCCAACAATGTTCAGGAATCTCAACACCATCAAGCACAAAGAATGAATATTGATTAGCACCCCTTCCATCAACTTGTACATTCATGCCTTTCACCATTAATTCATAGTGGAAGCTGTATGTATCATCATTAAGATATACTGCAGCAACTCGCCAAGGCTCCTCTGATAGCACCTTCTAAAATTGCAACCCCTGTCACCTAGAAGGACCAAGTCTACAGGCATATGCGAACACTAGCTAAAAGATTCCTTCCAAGCCATACAATATCCTGACATGGAAATATATTGAACACTCCTTCACTGTTGCTAGATCAAATCATAGAATCCTTTCCCTAACAGCACAGTGGGTGTTCCTGGATCCTAACGACTGTGGCAGTTCATAAAGGTAGATATCCACCACTTTCTCCAGGGTAATTAGGGATGGACAATAAATGTGGCTCAAACAATAACATCCACATTCACGAATGAATAAAAAACACACAAATAACAAGCATCACACATTAACCATGCAGACAATATAATGGCACAGGGACCTTTCATCCATAACTCATGATTATCCCTTTGTTCCTACAACACAAAAAAAACCAGGAGGTTTGGGCAAGGAAGGAGCCAAAAGGCTGGAAAAGAGTTCAAAGTGTGAACTTATTAATGATCAATCTTTGGGGGCGGCATGATGGCTCAGTGGTTAGCACTGCTGCCTCACAGCAGCAGGGTCCCATGCTCAATTCCAGCCTTGGGTGACTGTCTGTGTGGAGTTTGCACATTCTCCTTGTGTCTGCGTGTGTTTCTTCGGGGTGCTCCAGTTTCCTCCCACAGTCCAAAGATGTGCAGGTTAGGTGGATTGGCCATGCTAAATTGCCTATAGTGTTAGGTGCATTAGTCAGAGGGAAATGGGTCTGGGTGGGTTACTCTTCGGAGGGTCGGTGTGGACTGGTTGGGCCGAAGGGCCTGTTTGCACACTGTAGGGAATCTAATCTTATGACATAGGTGCCACTGGAATTTATTGTCTATTGGTTGTTGCTAGTGAAGGTAGCATTGGACCTTTCTGAATGTCTGTCGTTTGTGTTGTGAAATTGTTACCACTTTGCTGTTTCAGACAGAACTCCAAGACTTTGACCCAGTGACAATGGAGGAATGCTGACTATGTGTTAGGACAGCGTGTGACTATGTGCTCCCTGTTTTCAGAACTTGCTGGCAATTTGCTTGAGATTCTTCTGTTGAAAGTGTTTTAACAGAGGTAATGTGTAGCACTATTGAGAAATACCGATCTCAGTGTTTATTGTATCTAAACTCATTGCTATTCAGAGTAAAACATTTGAGAAATATTATTGATTTTCAAAAACATCTCACCAAGACCTTCAATAGACCTTTCATAAATTTAGAACGGTTTTCACCTTTTAAGATAAATACTCTTCTCGCTCAGAACTTCAGTGACACTGAAGATCAAAATGCAGATTATCTACATGGTTTTAGCTCAGTTCTCCAAGCTATTCATGGGTGCACTATCATGAGAAGAAGGAAGGACACCGAGATAAAAACTGGTTCTCAGTAATATCACTGGCAATCTGTGCATCAATATCATCCCTATTTAAAATGAATAATTACATTTAATTACCACTTATCTAAAATGTGGTGAAACATGACACATGATGATGAGGTGTGGTGTATAATGAAACGACTTGATTTAACTCTCAATCCCTGTACAACCCATAGCTTCGCTGTGGCTCCAGGAGAGAATATCTACAGGAGGCTCAGCTGCAACTCATGGGGTCTATGTTGACAGTACCTCCTTCCTGAGTGTCAGCTGCAACTCGGAGGGATGCGTGTGCCTTGGATGTCAGCAAATGTTATGTGTTCAAGGTCATAAACTCTTAAGCTGCAAAGCTGAGAGACTGCCACACTGTGAGAGGTGCTGTCCCAAGGTGAGATAGGAAACCAAAACCCCGATTGCTATAACAGTGGATTTGAGAAATTCCAGTTAAAGAGATGCAAGGGAGTTCTCCAGAATGTCATGTCCATTATCTATCTCTGGTTCCTCAGATAGAAACAGATTAGTTCATCATTGTCACACTGCTATTGGTGTGAGCTCACTATGAACAAACTGGTTGCAATGCTTCCTTCAACAGTGACTACACTGCAGTTATGCAGGGTCTTGGTGAGGCCACACCTTGGATATTGTGTGCAGTTTTGGTTTTCTAGTCTGAGGAAGGACATTAGAGTGGCACAGTGGCTCAGTGCTTAGCACTGCTGCCTCACAGCGCCAGGGACCCTGGCTTCAATTCCTGCCTTGCGCAACCGTCTGTGTGGAGTTTGCACATTCTCCCCGTGTCTGCGTGGGCTTCCTCCGGGTGCTCCAGTTTCCTCCCACAGTCCAAAGATGTGCAGGTTAGGTAAATTGACCATGCTAAATTGTCCATAGTGTTAGGTGCATTAGTCAGAGGGAAATGGGTCTAGGTGGGTTTTTCTGCGGAAGGTCAGTGTGGACTTGCTAGGCAAAAGGACCTGTTTCCATACTGTAGGGAAGGGAATCTAATCTAATCTATTGAGGGAGTCCAAAGATAGTTCACCGGACTGATTCCTGGGATGGCTAGACTGATGTATGAGGAAAGACTGGATCGACTGGGCTTGTGCTCACTGCAAGTTAGAAGAATGAGGGGGCAATCTCATATAAACATATAAGATCCTGATGGGACTGGGCAGGCTAGATGCGGGAAGAATGCCCCGATATTACGGAGGTCCAGAACTATGGATCACAGTACAAGATTAAAGTGTAAACCATTCAGGAATAAGATGAGGAAATATTTCTTCACTCAGACAGTTGTGAGCCCATGGAATTCTCTCCCACAGGAAGCTGTTGACATCAGATTGTTAGATATGTTCAGGGAGCTGGACATGGCCCTTGCGGCTAAAGAGATTGAAGTGTATGGAGAGAAAGTGGGAGTGGGACACTGAGATTGCATGATCAGCTATGATCACATTGAATGATAGTGCAGGCTTGATGGCCCGAATAGCCTGCTTCCTTGCCTATTTTCTGTGTTTTTATGTTTCTACACTGGAATTACTTCATTAGCAGTATTGTGCTTTGAGGAGTCTGATGATCAGTTATTCTGTAGACATTTGGTTCAACAGCATCTTGGTCCAACGGCATCTTGGTCACAGTGTCAAAGTCCAATTATCTATAACTAGCAGCTACACTGACCTTCAATGCAGCTACAGCATCGACAACTACTTATCAATTGGAGAATTATCCAATATATCCTAATTTTTAAAAAAAGACCAAATCATTTAAAGTATTCTCACAATGATGCATAATCTAGGAACTTTACAATGGCTGAAATATTTCTAGTGTAAGCACAGACTCTTGCAAATCTAAAGGGTAATCAAACTTAGCTTTCTTCGCAAGGCACAAGAGCTGTGCTGTATTTGCACATAGCTCTGGTTAAACCATGTCAGTAATTAAAATTCAGCTCTGGGCAACACACCTTGGGAAGGATGTACTAGACTTTGATGGATGCAGTCAACAGAATGATAACTACCACAAACAGTTAAGTTACTAAACTAGGTTACGTCAACTAGCCTTGAGTACAGAAAATAAGGATGGGATCTGGTTCAGGTGATTAAATTGATTAAAGGATTTAATGGGGTATTAAGGGATATGGAAGTAAGGCAGACTAATGAAACTAAGAGACAGATTAACCATAATCTGGTTAAATGTTTGGACAGCCTTGATGGCTAAGTGGTTATCTTTACATCGGTCTAAAGCTAACCTCCCTATCAGTCCCATCTTTATCCACCACAACATGATGAAAGGAACAATTAATAGTGTTTACAAGTAGCATTTACTCATCACTAACTTGCCACTGAAACTCATTTTGGATTCAATAAATGCATCTAACTCCATATCTCACTGAAGTCTAGGTTTAAACATGAACAAAAGAGCTGAACTGCAGAGGTGAAGCGAGAGTGAATATCCTTGATTTCAAGTCAGTGTTTCATTGTTTGTGGCATCATAGAGCTCTGGCAAAATTGAAATCAATCAGAATGAGGATGATCACTGGAGTCACACCTTACACAAAGGAGGATGGATGTGGTCATTTGGGGCCATACATTTCAGTCCCAGTCCATCATGGCTGGACTTGTTTAGGACAGTGTCCAAGGCCCAGTCATCATTAGCTTCATCAATGACCTCCTGTCCATTAATAGGCCTTTGTGGAGATGATTACTGGTGAATGCATAATGTTCCATTCCTCAGGTACTGAAGTAATCGTGACCATGTTAAGCAGCATCAAATGAGAAGTGACATTCATGATGTACAAGTATCAACTTTTGCCACCTGCAAAATGACAAGGTGTAATCACCTTCCCTTATCATTTAATGGCATTACCATTGCTCAATGGCTCAACCTCCAAATCCTGGTGGCTGTCATTCACCTGAAACTGAATGGGATCAAATTGGGATAGCATGGTGGCTCAGTGGTTAGCACTGCTGCCTCACAGCACCAGGGGCATGGGTTCAATTCCAGCCTCAGGCGACTGTCTGTGTGGAGTTTGCACATTCTCCCCGTGTCTGCACGGGTTTCCTTAGGATGCTCCAGTTTCCTCCTACTGTCCGGAAATATGCTGATTGGGTGGATTGGCCATGCTGAATTGCCCATAGTGTGCAGGCTAGGTGGATGGGGTAGGGGCGGGGGATGGGTCTGGATGGGCTGATCTTTGAAGGGGTGGTGTGGACTTGATGGGATGAATGGCCTGCTTCCACACTGTGGGCATTCTATGACATGTCACACCAACTAGAGCTGGTCTTAGGCTGGATATCCTGCAACCAGTGGCTCAACTGAAAGTCGTTGCACCACTTTCGAGCTGTCACTGTGACTGAGTAATCTCTACTTGCAATAACTCTCAAAGGCACTTAATATCATCTTGGACAGTGGTCTGGTTAATCAGCACACCCAATCCTTGGTTTAAAAATCCATCCTCTCCACTTCCATTGCAGAGTGGATTATCTACAGGGTGCAGTGCAGCAAGACCACTTCAGCAACACCCCCTGTAAGCTGTGCATGCTCTATTATCCTTGGGTATGTGGTTGCATACTGTACAGATCACCCAGAAACAGCAATCATTCGAGGGAACATTGCTGTCCAGCAGTCCTGACCGAATCCACTTCCACCGCAGCTGAGTTAATGCGGAGATGGGCAGTACTGTGCAATAGTTAAATCATTGCTTTTGAGGGTGGAGTGGTTGGATTGAGATAACAAACAGAAGGACTTCGACTTCATTCAAAAAAAAGTCACTGAGAAATAGTGGGAAAATAGAAGACAGCAATCTGATTTTCATTTTCATTGAAATGGTCTCATTGTTTCAAGAGCTGGCGCCAACATTGTGCAGTTGTAAACAAATCCCAACGCTCCAGCTACAGAGAAGTTCTGTTTCATTTCAGATCTGTTCAGAACAATAGGGAAATGTTTTGATCTTTCCATTTACATTTAGTGAGACTCAACTCTCATCAAAATTCCTTGACAGTTCCTAAATGAAATGAGAAAGTTCACTATCATGGGGTTAGCTCACGGACTGCTAGCTGTTATCTCTGATTTTTTAAAACAAATATTTTTAATGACTGTTACATTTCCTGTTGAGTTTCATTGCAATCTGCAATTTGCTGATTGAATATCACTCGCCTGTGAAATAGTTGGAGGCTTGTTATTGTTGTATGAAGAATTTCACTGCTCACAAACATAAATATGTTTCATTTCGACAATAAAAGCAGTCGACATGAACTTTTATTAACAAAGCAATAGTCATTAGTAAAGCTGGAAATATTTTTAAAACTGTTTAAAAAGAATGATTAACATTTTTTCTAATATTTCCTTACATTAAAATTACAGTCTAAAATCAATGGTATCTTGTGTTATTTTTATTTGCAAGATGGAGCTTGAAGCAGATTGGCCATAACAGTACATTGGCATATACATCCACTGTATTAATGAAACAGATGTAAATCCAACTCCCCTTCCATTAATAAGTCAAGTTCCCACTGTGTGTTTGCAGTGTCATTGCAGCAATTGCCCTGAATGCAGCTATTTACAATCAATAAAACGTACTGCTAGCTAATGACCCTTAAAAGGAACCTTATAGGCCAGGCCTAACAAGATAATGTTTTCCTTCAAATATAGTAGTCATGATTTGGAGATGCCGGTGTTGGACTGGGGTGTACAAAGTTAAAAATCACACAACACCAGGTTATAGTCCAACAGATTTAATTGGCTTCCAATTAAACCTGTTGGACTATAACCTGGTGTTGTGTGATTTTTAACTTCCTTCAAATACATAGTTTCATCTAAATGAGGCCCAAGGTCCAACGTCAGCTTGCGTTGACACAAACCAACGTCTATAGGGCCAATGTTTCAGATACTCTGCTTTGAAAGATCAAGGGGAATGAATTTTCTCTGCTGCTCTTCCATTTCCAGTGTGAATGCAAGTGCCCAGAATTCCTTCAGCAGCAGAATCGGAGTTAGTGGTCGAGGGAAACTGCCATCAACTGTAGGAATCATCGAATCCCTACAGTGTGGAAGCAGGACATTCAGCCCATCAAGTCCAGAATGACTGTCTGACCCATCCCCATCCCTATCCCTGGAACCCTGAATTTCCAATGGCATATCCCCCTAAACTTCACATCCCTGGAAACTATGGGCAATTTAGCATGGCTAGTTCCCCTAACCTGAATATCTTTGGACCACGGGAGAAAACTGGAGCACCTGGAGGAAACCCACGCAGACATGAAGAAAATACGCAAACTCTACACAGACAGCTGTCCAAGGCTGGAATTGAGCCCAGGTCCCTTGTGGTGTGAGGTAGCAGTGTTAACCTCTGAGCCACCGTGCCACCACCTTATTTTGCTGAAATCTTGCCGAACCTCATGATGGGATTGGGAGAACTCTGCAGACATTTTGGATGAGGATAAACTTGTCCTGGTCCCATGCTTTCATGCATTTCCTGAATTACTGGACTGACTAATAATAAAAATTCTTCAGTGACTTTCTAATCATCTTGCCCACATTCAAACAAATAAACAAGACTCTTAGTCCTGACGGCAGTGACCTGCTCTGGGAACCTCTTGAGTCTTTGAATCACAAAATCAGAACAATTGACCCTTCAAGTCAATGCTAATTCTTCCTAGAGTAACACATCAGTCCGATTCTTCTGCTATATCCCTGTATATTTACTTCCTTCAGGTGACCACCTGATTTACTTTTAAATCACTAATTACTTACACTTCCCACGACCTTTGTCGACAGTTAGTTCTGATTGAATGGTGAATATGATCTGAGATAACCTGAGCAGCTTTGCTACCCTCTACACACCTTCAGCTGAAATCAGTATAGGCTGCGATACCATGCGGGGAATTATGTTTTAGGCAGAAGATAGTTCTATAATCTTGAACGGTACACAGGTTATTTCAAAAATACTTAACGACCACTTACATTATATCTAAGATCAACTTATGCGTTTTGTGAGACATCAGGCTAAACTAAATACGACATTAGCTCCACACTGTTAACATTATGAACAATTACTCAGGAACCAGTTCAGACACTTGGAGAACTGGCTAGCTTCTCCCAGGAACAATCCTTTATATCCTGGTGTGTCGTACGTACTTTGTGACATCAGGGAACTCTAACAAGTCCTAACTGTCTTATATAACAAGTTCCAGTCCTTCTGCATCTCTTACCCCAGACCTTACATCCATATCTCCTAGTGCAGATTGGTGGCTCAGTGGTTAGCACTGCTACCTCAAAGTGCAAGGGACCTGAGTTTGATTCCAACCCCAGGGGACTGCCAGTGTAGAGTTTGCACATTCTCCCCATGGTCTGTATTTGTTTTCACCAGTTTCTTCCCCCAGTCTAAAGCTATACAGGCTAGGTGGTTTGGCCAGGCTAAATTGCCCACATTGTTCAGGAACGTGCAGGCTGTATAGGTTAGCCATGGGAAAATGCAGGGTTATGGGGGAAGGTCTAAGTCAGATGTTCTTCAGAGAGTCAGTGTGGAATCACTGGGCTGAACGGCCTCTTTCCACGCTGTAGGGATTCATAGATTCTAGTCATAAGTATTGTTCTTTGGGTGAGGATAGGCTGTCCATTTGGGATAATGCCATTAGAAACAGTCACCTTGATTTCTAAGATATTTGATGAGGATTAAATGTTAATAATTGGGATATTAGTTGTGATGTTGGATGTTCCCTGCCACTTCAAGCCTTTCCATCAAGGATTTTGATAAAAATCAGGAGGAGTACTACAATGGGCAAAATTCCCAAATGGTATTTTGTAGAAGGCTTTTTTTCTCAGGCCATTCCTCATTGCTCAGCCTGTACACCAGGTGGAGTCTTTATGGAATCCAATTATAAGGGATTTGGGAGGACTTTCATGACGCTGTGGCAGTGTCCTAATCTGTGGACTAGGAGGCCTAGGTTCAAGTTCCAGCAGCTCCAGTGATGTGTGATGTCACCTCTGAAACAGTTTGATGAGAAATTACTAAAAGATTTGGTTGCTGCTTCCAAATCTCAACCAACTTGGTCCCAGTTTGCAGCTCTCAAATGTGCAAGCACCATTTCTGTGTGTTAAGAAACAGCAGCCATTATCAGTGAAATAGAACTCTCTCAAGGGAAACTGTGGCATTGGGATAGAAGGAATGAAGAAAAGATTTAGAGATTTAAAAAAAACAACAAATAGCTCCCAAACATGGCGAGGGAGCAGGAACACTGCTCCTTTGGAATTAATTCACTTTAGAAAATAATCATTCGTCAGACCACAGTTGGCAAATTTGCAATGTTATTGATTTCATGCCAGCTGGGAGAGATAGAATGAACTTGAGTTTGTGCAGTGCTTCACCACATCTCAAAGGATTTCATAATGTGCAGCTTTTGGAGTACATTGCATTTAATCATGCAGAAACTATTGGAAATCAGAGAAGGATCCCACAATGAGGTAAAGAAACCATTCTGAGCAAGGATCACTGGACCCAAAACATTAACTCTGCTTTCTGTCTGCAGATGTTGAGCAGACCTGTTGAGCTTTCCAGCAACTTCTCATTTTGTTAAAGAAACTACTTGTTTGTCTTGGTGAAATCTGAAAGGAAATGTCATTTGGGATACTGGGAGAACTTAACGGCTCTTCATTCGGTTGCACCAAACAACGTTTTCATGACAAATAATTTACACATGCCGTGCAGTGCTCCCTCACTCCTGCCTTGAGAAGCACAGAGATATATAACTGCCCCTCAGCAGTTTACAAGTGCCTGAATTGATAACCTTTGCCAACTTCAAGAAATGGTCTTAGAGCAACTGGACAGGCTGAAAATCCCAAGCTATACTAAGCTTTGGTGTGAAAGATCAACTGATGTTGAGAACATTGTTACAAGGAAAAGTGGAAACTCTCCGAAAGGAAAAACCAGTAAAACCTGTGAATGACGCACACTGGTTTGACTCATATTCCAACGTCGTGCTTCGGTATGACCAATACATTCATTTCCAAGTATCACTGTTTATTTTTCTTGCCTCTAGCTGTTTCATCCCCTTTTCTGTGTTGGGGAGGAATATCATTATGGTGCAGATATAGGATTAGTTTTCATGAGCATTGTTTTCTCTGTAACATCCTCCCCCCCCCCACCCCCCCGATTTTCCCACCAGAAGGTTAGTTGAGAGGACACCCGCCAAAATATTGACTGTCTTGCAACATGACAAGGTCTTAGTGGTGACCATGGCAACTTCTCAAAGAAGAAAGGACATTATGGAGTCCAGGGAATCAGCAGGATCTGGTTAGCAGACTCCAGCATGGCAAGTGGGAGAGGGTATTGGGGTTTGAGAGACCAGGGAAAGGTATGAAGGAGGGTGAAGAGCTTGGCAAGGGCACAATGGGCACAAAAGATCTCCAATGTAGGTCTCCATCCTGTTAACTGACACCAACTCTCCCAGAAAAAAGCCGCAGCTACCTGCCTCCTCCTCCATAGAGATAAATGGTGGCAAAAATGTAACAAAATATTTAAGTGGCCAATAATAACCACTTAAGGGCCTTTATTAGCTCAAGAGTAGGTGGGGTCTCCAATACTGGCAGTGAACCCATGTAAAATGGGAGACAGGTTGAGGCTTGGCAAGATGGCCACATGATTCTTTTTATGCGTTGCTCCCCCCAACCCTCTTCCCTTTTCAAACACACCACTGTGGGTGAAAGGTGTAAACGTAAAATCCAGCCCCACGGTATTAAAGAATCTCATTATAGAAAAGATGTGGAAGCTTTAGAGATGGTGCAGAGGAGATTTACCAGGATGCTGCCTATACTGAAGGGCATTTCTTATGAAGAAAGTTTGAGGGAGCTAGGGTTTTTCTCATTGGTGTGAAGAAGGATGAGAGGTGACTTGATAGAGGTGTACAAGATGATGAGAGGCATAGAGTGATTAGTCAGAGACTTTTTCCCAGGGTAGAAATAACAATCACGAGGAAAATTTAGGGGAGATGTCAGAGGTAGTTTCTTTACTCAGAGAGTGATGGGTGCACATAATGCACTGCCAGCAGTGACAGTAGGGTCAGAGACATTAAGGACATTTAAGAAACTCTTGGATAGGCACATGGTTGATAGTAGAATGAAGTGTATGTAGGTTAGTCTGATCTTTGGGTAGGAGAAAAGGTCAGTATAACATCAAGGGCTGAAGGGCCTGTATTGTGTTGTACTGTTCTGTGTTCTATGTTCTAAATGGTGTAGGTGTCCCTCAGCTCGCAGTCTTCCAATGGTCAGATCAGTAAAGACAAGTCTGTAGGTGGCAGGTTTGATCCTTGTTCTGTGCAAATTAGCTCATGGCAATCAGGACTACAATTGGCTTTCTCGATGTGGGAAGTAAAGCAGTAGTTAGAGGTCCTCCTGCTGATCTTAATCCAGCCCATTCTGGTGCAGAAAGCATGCCTCAGCTGTTGGCCCCATTCACATTAGTTCTTATATCTCAATATTGAAACTGAATGCAGGATTACAGATCAAGGAAGCTCATTGTGTTGGTCGTCACAATTTGGTGCTTCAGGATGATAGATCTTTATAGAATCATGGAATTTGACAGTACAGAAGGAGGCCATTTGACCCATTGTGCCTGTCCCGACTCCTGAAAAAGCTACCCAGCTAGTCCCACTTCCCAACCCTATCTCTGTAGCCCTTTAACTTTGTCAGAAGGGCAATACTGGAAGAAACAATCAGTCCTCTTTAAGATTTTCAGGCATAAAGACCTAGATGTTACCAGAAGCTAAATTTTGTGGCCCAAAAAGACTTTGTGGCCCTGCTTGCTTGGTGCACTAGAGGGTGTTTGTTAGCCAAATTGTTGCAAGCTTGACTGAAGACTTAAGACATCTCAGCTCCAAGTGTAATGGCAATGGTCCTTGAAGACTTTGCAAGGAGGTCTTCATCACCTCATTAAGGGAACTGGGTGTAAAACGTAGGATGGACTTTTAAAGACAGGAGTCTCAGCTCCTAGGCCATCTACAATGAACAATCTAACAATCTGCTCATATCCCCAGGTGGATCTATTCCATCCCGGACCAAGTGGAGTCCTCTTGGGGATCCAGACTGGTCTGGTCTTAGACCATAGATTCATAGAGTCATAGAGATGTACAGCACAGAAACAGATCCTTCAGTCCACCTCACCCATGCCAACCAGGTATCCTAAATTAATCTAGTCCCAATGCCAGCATTTGGTTCATATCCATCTAAACCCTTCCTATTCATATTCTCATCCAGATGCTTTTTAATTGTTGTAATTGTACCAGGCTCCACCACTTCCTCTGGCCACTCATTCCAGACACATACCACCCTGTGTGTGAAACCGTTGCCCTTTAGGTCCCTTTTAAATCTTTCCCCCCTCACCTTAAACCTATGCTGTCTAGTTCTGGACTCCCTTATCCTGGGAAAAGACCTTCACTATTTACCATATTCATGTGATAATCAGGAGTCCAAATCATTTTCAAGGTCTGAGTTTAAGTCAGCTCCTTTATTAATGGGAACACATAGATTCCTGCATTGGTCTGGTGACAGTGTAGTTCACAGAGTAAAATTCTTCCTTACGCCATTGACCTCAAGATAAAGTGACATTTGCTGTGTCATAATCTGATTTGATGTCCACCTCAGTCGCCCTTTTCATCCTCTGAATCAGATTGCTGACTTAGTGCCAATTAATGTCAAGCTCCCTATTTTTGTTTGGATGTGGAGCTGGTCTGACATTGCCTAAGCTCGCTTTAGCTTTGATCTTTACAGCCAACTGACAAAGGAGCCTTTGATCTTTGACATGGGCTGGCTTCACCCGGGAACTGTGCAGTAAAAGTATTGTAAACTTACTGAGCTCCTCAAGGAGACTCATTAAACACACACAACGACCGACAGATTAAAAAACAAAAGCAGAAGATTCAAAGACATCAGGAATTTAAACACTGAAACCCAAAAATTACAACAAGTATCCTTAAGAATGCAACTTTGGTGAAATGGGATAGGTACATTCTAGCAAGACAGAAAGGCAAGTGAAGTAATGTCGGGGTACCTTGGAAGCCAGGGAAGGTTGACAATGGGATGCAATTTTGAAAAGTAGGTGTAAGAAGCAAATTTCAAGTGAGGAACATGTAAAAAGTAATAAGTTAAAGGGGGAATGAGAAAAAAACAAGACTGTCAAAGAGAGAACATGATAATAAATGATTGGTATCATTAAAAGTACCCAAAAATATTTTATCAATATGTAGATAGTAAATGGGTTGCAAGAGTTCAGGTCTATTTGGACCAGAAAAGGTGATATGTGCAAGAAGTGCTGAACAAGGATGGAATGCTTGAAGAGTAATGTACTTTATACTGATATCTACTAACCAAAGGGATAAAATATCAGTATTAGTGGAAATGCAGTGACAATGAAAGAGATGAAAATTGACAGCAGGCTTTGCTGGAAAGCTTGGTTGTGTTTTAAGTGGATAAATCACCTGGTCTGACAAGCTTAGTGATATGATTGTGGGAAAAAAGGACTTTTCAATTATCCCTGTGATCCCTGAAACCTTTCATG
The DNA here is from genome assembly GCF_047496795.1 of Chiloscyllium punctatum. Classification (NCBI taxonomy): domain Eukaryota; kingdom Metazoa; phylum Chordata; class Chondrichthyes; order Orectolobiformes; family Hemiscylliidae; genus Chiloscyllium; species Chiloscyllium punctatum. The sequence goes on along the minus strand of NC_092761.1, from coordinate 56,615,608 downwards.
AACAAATGCAGTTTTTAAGAAAAGAGAAAATACTAGCATGAACTAACTGTCACTGTCGTAGATTGAGGTGAGCTGAAGGGGATCCACATGGAAGAAGACAAAACTTTCTGAACTGAAATGAATATTTTATATCAAACAACTGAAACCAGGCAAGTGAGGCAGCTGCTGTAAATCTATGTCCACTATTTAATTCACACTTACATAATAAGTGCACAGATTGCCCATTAACTGTTGCCTGCAACCATTCAGCTAGACTTGGGAATATACAAATGAATCATATTTCAGTGTGGGAGCAAATGACTACAGATGTTGGAATCTGTACTGAAAAATATACTGACAGTCACAGCAGGTTAAGCAACATTGATGAAGATAGAGCAAACGTCTGATGAAGAGTCATCTGGACTTGAAACATTAGCCTGCTTTCTCTCCATGAATGCTGCCTGACCTGCTGTGATCTCCAGTATTTGATGTTTTCAATCATATTTCAATATCTGTCTTGAGCAGTAGAACAGAGAGAAGGACAAATGAATTTGTAACAACAGAATGTGAAGTCTCAACCTCTCAATATTTCTCAGCTACTCAGACAACATCCAGCAAGAAAACAAAGTGGAAAACAGACATTCACCAAGACAGGGGACGAAACAGGAGGATAGTGGGTTAGTGTAGGTTAGGTGGGCTTTGATCGGCGCAACATCGAGGGCCGAAGGGCCTGTACTGCGCTGTATTGTTCTATGTTCTATGAAACGTTTGCAAGACAAATTCCCAGCTCGGCGAACAGAATCACAACAACAAGCACCCGAGCTACAAATCTTCTCCCAAACTTTATTCACCAAGAGCTCCAAGTTATCTACAAATCATCACTGTTGAGGATACATTTTATTAAACGACTATGATCGATGTTACAAATTTAACTCCTTCAGAACTCTCAGGACAATTAAACCTTATAAATTTAGTCTTTTTCCTTCCTACCCATACAAGATATTCTCTCCTTTTTAAAACATATTACCTGTGTCTGTGTATGCATTTGATGTTGTGTTTTATGATTTGTTCTTGCAGTTTATGGCCAATATGATTCTTTATTATTTCACTCAAGAAAGCCTTGTAAATTTCTTATGGTTCTTATGATTTCTTAGTTTTGATGAGTACCACACTTTAATTGAAGTGTGAGAGCTGTGTGCTAAAAATCAATATAGATATTTGTCGCAAACTTCAGGGAGGTAGTTATAAAGAGGGGAGCGGAATTATCTGTTCTTACATGGGCAGATCCCAAATTGATAAGGGAATTGATGGTAGAGAAAATGAAAGGGCTTACCAAAACATTCCAACCTTAAAGATTAGAATTTGGCAAATATGGCACCCTTATTCAAGAGAGTATGGGAGGACATTCCTGCTATCTATACATCAGCCAGTTTAACACCACTGATGAGTAATAATTGAAGAAATCTACACACATGGTGGCATGGTAGCTCAGTGGTTAGCGCTACTGCCTCCCAGTGCCAGAGACCTGGGTTCAATTCCAGCCTCAGGTGACTGTCTGCATGGAGTTTGCACATTCACCCTTTGTCTGCATGGGTTTCCTCCCACAGTCCAAAGATGTGTGGGGTAGGTGGTTTGGCTATGCTAAATTGTCCATAGTGATCAGGGTTGTGTAGGTTAGGTTGATTAGTCAGGGGTAAATATAGGGGGGTGGGTCACTCGTTAGTGTGGACTTGTTGGGCTGAAGGGCCTGTTTCCACACTGTAGAAATGCTATGATATATACATGTGGGGAGTTTGACTGAATGAAAGACGACAGCATGATTTTGTATTATACATTAGCTATTCTTTTCTTTTGACTAAGTAAGAGACGTTTACTGTAAGAATCTAGCAAATGCTTTATTATGTGGATTTTAAGAAATTTCTGTCAAGGTACCATATAACAAGCTGGTCAGCAAAATTGCAACTTGTGTGACAGGAAAATCAGTATCCAACTGGGTAACTATTGGGTGAAAGACAGACACCATCAGGGTCACTGTAAACAGTTACTTTTTTCAGACTGCTGGTTGGTAAACAGTGATGTTTTCCAAGGTTCAATGCTAGCATGACTGTTGATTTTGCTTACATAATGACCTAGATTTTGGAATAGAGGGTGACATTTCAAAATTTGGCAAAGATACCAAACAGAGAAATGTAACACACATTAAGGAAAATGTCAATCAATTGCAACAGGACATAGATAGACTAACAGAATAGACAGACAGATAGCAGATGGAACTTGATACAGAAAAGTGTGAGGTGATGCATCTTGAGAGAAGGGATAGGGAAAGCAATATAGACATAATGACTTCCTAAGGAGAGTGCAGGAACAGAAAGACCTGGCAATTCATGTACATAAATCTTCAAATGTAGCAGGACAAATTGACAGAGTCATTAGTAAAGCATATGGGATCCTAAACTTCATAAATAGAGGCATTGAGAACAAATGCTAATGCTGAATCATTTTGCATCTTTGGTTCAGCCATGAATAAAGTACATGCACTTTGGAAGAATATGACGGTTCCAGAGAGAATGCAAAGGATATTTATCAGAATGGTACCAGGGATGAAGGATTTTGGTTCAGAGATTAGGTTGATGAAAATGGGGTTTTTTTTCAGAGAAAAATGAAATGAAGGGTGAATTGGTAGAGGCGACTGGGAAGGACAAATAAAGTTTTTTTCTATCCGTTTATGGTTTAAAGACTACAGGACTCAGGTTTAGATTTTAAACAAAAGATGCCGTGGAGATATGAGGAAGAACCAATGGTAATAGGCTAGAACTTGTTACCAACAAACAGATTGGAAGCAGAGAAAATCAATTCTTTCAAAAGGAAATTGGATAGGATCTTGACAAAGTGTTCAAGGCTGGAGAAAAGAGCAGTGGATCAGCACTGACCGGATTACTCCACAGAGAGCTGGCATGAACTTAATGGGTCAAATGACCTCCATACATCATGACTTGATGATTGCTATGGGACCAGAGTGGTTCGATGAGTAAAATACTTCTGTCATAGTGAGTCTCAGCTGCAGTTCAGTTGGGTGAGCTCTTATTTAGAAGGCTGTGGGTTTCAGACATTTTCCAGTCCATAGCTTGGGCTGGTCTTTAAGCAAACAATCGCCAGTTTAACATTTCATCTGTAAGAAGACACACCTCCTTGATCCCAGTACCAAGCAAGATGGCAGCTTTCAGATGAGATTTTAAATCAAAATCTATTTTCCCTTCAGGTGAGCATTACAGGTTTCATTTCATAATTTGAAAAACAGCTTGGGCATTTTCTTTTGTGTCTTGGCTGACATTGTGAATCCAAACTGTTTGGGTTTCGATTTCACTGATAATTTTAGAGCTTGCTGTGTGCAAATTGATTGTTGTATTTTCTACATTCTGGCTCTGTTATTTGCTCCCACGGGTTTCATGGGCTGTACTGTAGAGTGCACTAAGGCAATAATGGATTCTAAATAAATTCATATCTTGCTTTATTTATTTATTGAATCAATATGGACAAGTACCGTGAGGATCCATGACTTCTCTGCTTATGTCGTTAAAGTCAGGGTAGGCAGCAGTTAACAACTTGCCTATGATTAATAATATGAGAAATTAGCCAGATCTCCCCACTAATAATTATCACACATCACTCATAGTCAAGTGTGTAAATGAGACTGCAGAGATTTGGTGAATGGTATTCACAATTTGGAATGGTGCCTCAAATGGCTTTACATTTATATCAAATGGATAAGATAAAAAAGAAATGAAAAGTGGTTATTGGTGAGGGAATGGCAAATAAGAACAATAAGGTATAAAGGTGGCATGAATAGATATAAGAAGATGGCAGCATATTCCTCAAAGAAGTAACTGAATAGACTTTCACTCATGGAGAGAAAGGGGAAACAGCAATCAATGTCCGACAAGCAAGGCAGGATTGACAATGGCTGAGTATGAGGTGATGGAATGTGCATGTGAGGGGTATTGAATGAAGGGATACAGTGTGAGTGAGAGAATTGAGTGGGAGTGAGAGTGTGGGAATTGTGTATGGGCCTGGGTGAGGGCATGGAATGTGAGTGAGGGTGAAGGGATTGAGTGTGGATGAGGGTGAAGAGACTGAGTTTGGATGACAGTGTTAAGTGAGGGTGAGCGGACTGAGTGTGGGTGGCAAGATTGAATGGATGAGGGTGGGGGTATTGAGTGAGAGTGAGATTATGGAGACGTGAGAAAGTTAATTCCTGAGGCTGGGGAGGCAAAAATGGCAGAATGATCAATTTTTAGTGAAGGTGAATACGGGGACAATTGTGAACAGCTTGGTGTGATTCTCCCTCTCTGACAATACCTTATCACCAGCCTGTCCTCTTTTAGAGATGGCAATGTCTCTTACCAATTAACTGCTGCCCGTTTTATCTTCCAAAAATCACTCAGTCCCAGTGCAGTTTATTGTGAGAGGATTTGGTGCCGTCACAGTTTTATACAGAATGCAATTAGTACCCTCATCAGAGACTTCCAGAACAGAAAAGGCAGACTGTCAGCAGCTCTATAATTTGTCACCAACAACTCTGCAGCATCTCACTCAACTCCATTTACTCTTTGTGTGATTTTGAACAGTGAATGTTGGCAGGTTGTTCAATATCAAGCCAAGCCTTAATCCACTCCTGGTTTCAAATCCATACCTCTGGATTTCTCATCAGGATTCACTGATAGAGTCAGTCACCAAAATCCTGGTAGAACTTGACTTCTTAGATTCAGCGTTGATAAGGACAATTGTACCACCACAGTTGCTGCCTGGTTAAAAGAAAATCTATATTTGTGTTTATATAGTGCCTTTGTGATGTCATGACAGCCTTGGGTGCTTTAAATTTAAGCACTTTTTAAGTGTGGCCATTGCTGTGATGTAAGGAATGAATCCTTCATGTTGTACATTATTAAGATTCTGCAACAACAATCTAATTTTTTTGGTTAGCAATGTTGATTGAGAGGTAAATGCTGAAGAATAATTTCCCTGTTATCTTTGTATTGCATCACAGGATCCTTTTGGTTCACTGAAGAGAGAAGCCAGAGCCTCAGATTAATAATATCTCACTAGACATAAAGACACATCTTCAACATGCTTTTATAGACTGGGCCAGACCCCCTCAAAATAGTTTAAGAAGGCAACCTAGACTTTAACTCTGTCTTATTTAAAGGCAGATGTGAAGTGGGTGTTCCATGTGTTATGCAGCGGGTCAAACAATGGGCTTTAAGCAAAACAGAATTTATTTAAACAGTACAGTAGAAACACAAGCAAAAGAAAGCAGCATTTAGAATCACTTAACTATGGGAAAACTTAACCAACCAGATAGAACAATTATTAACATCCATAAATACACCCCTTGGCAAAAATGATAAATTCAAACCTAGTTTCTTACAGGCAGGAGGCAGGAACATCCAGAGAGAGATTGCAGAGAAAGTCAGATGAATCCTTTACTGAAACTCTCTTGGACTCTCACATCTTGACTGCTACAGCTCAAACATAAACTGGAAAAAAGCTGAACTGGGAGAATTGGCTACTCATCTCCCTTTGTTAAATTAGACTCTTCAGTACCTCTGCCTTTACAACCTCTCTTCAAAAAAAAAGGACAAAATAAGCTTTTAAAAGTGACAGCATTATCACAATATTCTCCCCAAGTCTGTGTGGCTCCGGTTTCCTCCTGCAGTCCAGTGATGCGCAGGTTAGGTGGATTAATCATGGGAAATGCAGGGTTACAGAGCCTATGGTGGGAGTTGGTTTGGGTGAAATACTCTTTGAAGGGCTGCTGCAAACAACATTGGCCAAACGGCCTCTTTCAGCACTACAGGGGTCTGTGTAAATTGCATCAGCTGTTCATGCTCAAATGTTTCATGTGGCATTTGAGTTAAGAACCTCTGAGAAAGAGCTAAGAAACCTATCCACTGACCCACAGCTAAGAATGAGAGCACCCAACTGTAGAGTTCAAACCCTGGATCTGAGGGTCTGCCTGACTTGGCATTATAGTTCACCACTTCCAAAGAAGAATCATACTGAACGCAAACATTAATTCTGTTTCTCTCTCCACAGATATGCTGAGTTTCTCCAGTGCTTCCTGATTTTATTTCAGACTTCCAGTATCCACAGTATTTTATTTTCATATGATGTCATAGTTACCTTGACCATTTAGTACCAATTTTGCTTCTGACTTCAAGGCCTCTTTGAGAGGCTGAATCTTGAGGGAGAGTGCTGCTCTGTTCCATCTTTCACATAGCTATGAAGCCAAGGATTTGAATGCACTATTCATCTGATTGGGTTGGTGTAAATGGTATGAAATGCAGGACAGTTCTCTAGTGTTCTGAGCAATACAACTACAAACAGATTATTTGGCTCTCCATCTCTCTTGCGTTACTGGGATCTTGCAGTGCACAAAATGGCTCTACGTTCACCCACTTAGTAGTGAACACAAGTCAATCAGTAATCCATTAGTTGGGATCTGTTTGGAATTTCCTGGAATAATGCAACATAGTGGCACATGAAAGTTGTTTCTCCAGTGTACCAGATCGCGTATTTACTAACTGTTGTGGCATTTTCAATATAAATCAGTTCAGAGCCATATACTCAAGTGAACTGCTCAGTCAAATACAATTACATTTTATCATAATGGATCTTCAAAAGCTGAAATCAATTTTGATGAGTACATTTTAATGAGTCCTGAAATTAATTTCTAGAAAATTAAACCAAGGCATTATATATTGTCATCTTTGCAACAAAAATGCTAAACGTATTATTTAGTATGGGGTTTTGAGTGAAAGCAGAACACAACTTGTCCCCCCGCTTGATCACCGTAACCTTACACCTACACTGAGGTGTGCTAAAATGGGAAAGGATTCACCTTTGAACTCGGTGCTATCTTATTAAGGTAAGGACTTCAATGGGCTAGTGGAGCTGCCCATTGTTGCTGGACCATGTGGTTTGGGGGGGGGGGGGGGGGGGGGCTCGTGCAATCACCTTCTGATTTTGTGAGGGAATTCTCCTCACTCCAGTCCAGCTGAAATGGGGAAAAGTTGAAAAAGGAACAGGAGAGGGCTCCTCAGTCCTGAGAAGCTGTTCCATCATTCTGTTTAACCATGGCTGAGCTGTACCTCAGTTCCATTTACCTGTGTTTTTTTCCAAATCTCTTCACTGAACAACAAAATAAAACCCTATCAATCTTAACCTTGGACATTTCAATTGACCTCCGTCTCCATAGTCTTTTTGGGAGAGGGAGTTCAAGATAATCATGATTTTTTGTACAGCAAACAAAAACTCTCCTGATTAAATAGCTTGTTTCAAATTTAAAGATTGCTGTTCTGGAGGCATTGTGTTTAACCTTTTAAATCCTTCTTTTATCATTTAGGACGCTTCCATGAGGTCATCCAGCAACCTCCTAAACTGAAGCGGCGCAGTCTATTTCAATCTGTACTTTAGCAGTTTAAACCCTGCTCTCACTATGGTCTGAGAAAAGAAAAGCGTTCTATCATACAAACCTTAAAACTTGAGCAGGGAGAACAGAAGGAAGCAAAACTGGGTTATGCACTTACAGAGGGAAATCTAACTCCAAAAGCTTGTTCAAAAAGCCCATTCTCCTCACGTTGCACCACAGCAGCCAACAAATTGCATTTGTTTCGTTGAAAAATGAGACTAGAAATGAACTTACAATGGAACAGGTTTTGCTCACTGCGCGATCCGAAATCATTGCGCTCACGGGGTTAATAAAAAAAACCCAACAAACAAAAAAGATTGAAAGAGTTGCTAGCAATTCAAAATCTGTGAGGATAAGCGTGTCCCAAGTACCATAAATTTGATCAAAATTATAAATTACTTTTAATATTCCTGCTATTTTATAATGCTACACTTTTACTATTTATTCCCATGATAACATGTTTCAAATCATTTTTATAGAATGTTGCAGATGCTTTGATTAAAATTTGTATGGATTCTGATGAGACAATTATAAATATTTCATTACAAGGTCTTGGACTAATTCAAGATGACATGTAAAATAGTGTAGAATCCTCTGGAGGAGCAAGTTTTAGCCCAAGGCAAGGCGAGACTGCTGCGGGATGAGTCTCTGAGAATCTGAGAGAAGCAGATTGCAGGGATTAGTGGATTAGAGGCGAGGATTAGCGGATTAGAGGCGGTATTATTGCTGGAGGAAGAGAGCAGCTGTTGGAGATCTCTCAGTGCTGATCCGGTCACTCAGTTACCGATCTGCCTCACCCTGTCACCGCTGCTGACATAGCTCGGCTTGCTCACAAAGTCAGAGGAAACCCTTTGCAGTCCTTCCCATGATGAGAGCTACATCTGAAGCGTCCTGCCGACGTTATCCTTGCCTCCTACCCTTCGTTATTTAACACGTGTACACTCTACTTTCATCATTCAAGGCTTATATCTTCCGGACACTATTATTGCTTGTTATGACAATCTCCCAGTTCTAATTCCTATATGTGTTAAGGTATAGTGGGCAATGGGAGTGTGTGAAGATGAACGTGAGTTTGTGTGCGTGTATGTGTGTGGGAGAGGGATGCGGGTGTGAGCATATGTATCATTGTGTGTTTGTGTGTGGTTATACGTGTGTATACAAATGTGTGTGACTGTGTATGTGTGAGACAGTATGTTTATGCAAGTGATTAAGTGTGTGTATGAGTATGTGTGCAACACTGCACGTGTGACACTGAGAGAATACATATGTGCATGTGAGTGAATCAGCGAGAGTGTAACAGTATGTGTGCATATGCGTATGTGAGTGCATGTATGTTTGCGGTTCTGTGGATGTGAAATTCTGTGCGTTTAAGTGAATGTGTGTACGTCTGTGTGAAAGACTGTATGTGAGAGTGAATCAGTCAGTGTGTGTATATATGTAAGTGTATGCATGTGTACGAATGTGTATGCGTATATGTGTGTGAGATTGTGGTTATGTGTTTGAGTGTGTGTGGGTGTGTAAGAGTGTGTATGAGTGTGGGTGTGTTTGTATATGTGTAAATGAAAGTGTGTGTAGCTGTCTGTATGTTACTGTGTGTATGCGTGTGTAGCTGTGTATATAGTTTTGTCTGTGTAGCTTTGTGTGTAGCTGTGTATGTAAAGTATGTTAGTGTAGCTGTGTGTATGTGTGTAGCTGTGTGCAAAATGCATATGTAGCTGCTGTTTATGTGTATGTATGCAGCTGTGTGTATGTGTGTGTATGTGAGCGTAGCTGTGTGTATTTGTGTGTAGCTGTAGCTGTGTGTGTATATATGTGTGTGGATATAGCTGCGTATGTGTGTGTGTACTTGTGTGTTTAGCTGTGTGTGTGTGTGTCTGAGTGCAGCTGTCTGTGCCCCTCATGAATCACAATCTCTCCCTGTGTGTTTCCTGTGGGTGTATTTACACTCAGGTGATGCGGACCGCGCAGGTTGAGAGATGTATTGTGCGCTGTTTCTTTCTCTAAAACATTCTTAGGGTTAGAGTTGTTTGGGCAGAGCTGGGTATCCTGTGAAAACGACAATACAATTGAAATAGCTTGCTTGGTAACGTCGGAAAGGAGTCACAGGACGGGAGGCTTTGAGACATTAAACCAGGTAGAGACATCAATACACCAACTGTGTTTTCATCACAATTTGGTTAATGCATGGCTATTGTTACTGAGGAAAGACACGTGAATTGATTTTGTTTTGGGGGAACTAGTCCCTTGACATAACCACATCACCAGCTACCCTCTGATCTAACCACAGCTCCCATAGTGGGCTATATGTCCCAAGTGAGATAGGTATTCAGAATATTATAACAGACTGATGCCCCTTATAATGCAACCTGCGAATGGTGACAAGTAGTTTTGTGATATTCAGATCGAAATACTTTGTTTGGATTTTCTTACAACTGTCACAGCATTTGGGGCAGTTCGGCCCATCACGGGGCGGCACGGTGGCTCAGTGGTTAGCACTGCTGCCTCACAGCGCCAGGCACCCGGGTTGGATTCTAGCCTCGGGCAACTGTCTGTGTGGAGTTTGCACATTCTCCCCCTGTCTGTGTGGGTTTCCTCCGGGTGCTCCGGTTTCCTCCCACAATCCAAAGATGTGCAGGGTCAGGTGGATTGGCCATGCTAAATTGCCCGTAGTGTTAGGTGCATTAGTCAGAGGGAAATGGGACTGAGTGGGTTACTCTTCGGAGGGTCGGTGTGGACTGGTTGGGCCGAAGGGTCTGATTCCACACTGTAGGGAATCTAATCTAAATCTAATCACTTCCAGACCGGGAGGAGATAAAACCTTCAGCTTTTCTAAAATAAAAAAATCATCAAACAACAAACTTCCTGCAAAATGCACCGATGTGGAAATGGAGTGAGATCAGGGTCAGACTCAGTGTGATTCCTCCCATTGTTGAACAGCAGGCTGGGCTCCCGTGTTGGTAGTCTCTCCAGCAGCAGAGGAGATCCCGTGCTGGGGATCTCCAGGCAGTAATCAGTGATCTCAGTGAACCCAATGTCTCTGATAGTGAGCAGTGTCCTAACCGAGAGAGAGCAGCGAATCTTGCGGGGGGCCCAGAAGCTGGAATGATCATCCGAGTGTTTGCTGCAAACGGAATGCGCGGTGGAGAAGGTCTGTGGGGTCTTCACCCAGCGCAGCGACTTGGGGGGGGGGGGGGGGGTGAGACCCTGGGGCCACCCGCTGCTGTCCCTGTTGTCAGAACCGAGTGAGGAGAACAGAGGAACAGGTGTGGGTACAAGTCCAAACCCTGATGTGAACCGAGATGGTAGGCAGAGGGAGTGTCCAAGTTCCCATTTAACACGGACAGTGTAACTAACTCCTGGCCAACAAAAAAAATGAGACTCACAGTCGTGACCATCCTCGTATCTTCCTAACACCGCACCCCTGTAACATACAGCTCTCTGCAGGCACTCACCGGGGATGCCTGGCTCTCTAGTGGTATTGCTGGGTGCTTTTTTGTTGCTAATTTTCAATGTTCCTGTGTCAACATGGCACTATGGAACCGACAGCTGCACACGATCGCAGTCAGAACGCCCGCATTGCAAATACTCCGGGGTCTCTCTCTCTCTCTCACACACACACACAGACACACACACTGACACAGACGCACGTACATACACAGACACGCACAACACACACACATACAGATCCACACAGACACAGATACACACTCTCTCACACACACACTCTCTAATATATTCTCTCACACACTCACAATCTGTCTCACACTCTCTCAAACACACAACTCAAACATTCTCTCTCTGACACACACACACTCACACCCATTCTCTGTCACACACACACACTTTGAGACACGCTCACACACACTCTCACAGACCCGGGGGCGGGGGAGATAGAAAATCCGAATTATTCCCATATTTTCAATGCAGCGTCGCCGCCACAATTTTCAGCTCAGTGTCGGATTCACACCGAGAGGTGCAGGACAAGTCTGCAACAACTCAGGCTTGGTTTTCACTCCACTCAGTGACCGGCACTCGCTGTGAGTATCTCACCCACTTTAAGCTGGTGAAGAGTGCCTGGGAAAGCTGCGACTTCCATCTCCTCGCCTTTCACACTTTGAATTCTGCTCTTTGAAGGGAACAGCTGAGTGTGTGGAACAAACACACGCACACACAGACACACACACAGACAGATGCACACAGAGACAGACAAACACACACAAACGTTACTTTTGCTGTGAAAGCATCATTTTCTTGCCAGGGTCTGTCCCTAACTGAATTGCTGGCCGTTTGGAATATCGCAGACAGCTACAGCTCTGGCGATGTTGAGTCTGACGGAGAGACGACTCCCCTCTGCTGCCAGTCCACACCATTCAGTCCCCGGTCTCTGTCTCCCTCTCTGTGGTCCTCTGGAACGCCGAGGAACCCACAGGCTGCAGCTAACCCCTCACTCTCTCCCACTCGCTGTGCACAGCATTCCGGTGCGCAGCTCCATTCTGAAGGGGGAAACTTTCCCTGGGAAGACCGAGCTGTCATTCTGCGCATCGAGTCAAACCCAAAGCCTGGAGCTCACTCGGGAAAGTCTTTCGCAAACATGGGAACTCATTCCAAAACCCTGAGCAGCGATTCGGAATAATCACCAGGCCCTGACAAGGTAATATACCCCACTGTGGGACAGACTGACATGGTAATATACCCTATTGCTGGGTAATATGCCCCACCAGACTGACAGGGTAATATGTGCGTATTAAAAGGTTAATTCCTTTCCCGGGGATACACTGAGAGGGTAATATCCTCACTTCTGGGCGGTATTAAAAAGAAACTAACAATTTCTTCCCAAAACACACCCTCCACACCAACAACAGGTAGGATAACAGGAGTTATTGTCACTGTACACAGTCATAGCTCCCAGCAACAGCAAAGATCAGAAACCACGGCAGCGAAGATCAACGCGAGGAATACAGTACATTGGAGCTAAAGGAAGCAGGCTCCTGTCAGCCTCTTACCTTCCCGCAGGAGTAAGGCGATGAACAGCGGGAGGACCGGCCTCATAGCCGGGGCTGAGAGAGTGGGCTCTGCTCGCCGATCCTTGCAGCTGCTGCCTGCACTCCCCGTGCGATTCCTCTCTCTCTCTCCGCACTCTCTCAGGATCTGCTCGCCTGTAGTCACTGCTCTCTCGCCGCTGTCCTGCTCCCGTCTCCGCTCTTGCCTCGGTTCAGCACCATCTCCTCACCGAGAGTCATTCAGATCCAGCAGAGACAACCCCGCCCACAGTACCGGCTCCTCACCCTCCACGTACACCAATCAGACCCAGCACTAAGCAAACCACAGTGCCAGAGTCACCCACACTTTCCCTGTGCCAACCTGGCACTGGACAGTGCTACAGTCTCTGCCCTTACCCAGCACAAGCAACCTGACGTAGGGTGATGCTAATATCGGTAATGGTGCGACGGAAAATTCAGTCAACCTAAGGTAAGGTATATGCCTCCTTCCTAACTCATCTGCTCTGTATCTGTCACACCCAGGACTGACCTGTTCATGTGAATCAGTATTGGAAACACAAATGCCCCTATATCCAGCAAATGCTAAGGATAGCATACCTCATAAGCACCCAGTCGTCATTAGCAGATAGGAATCTCGCATGCCCAGTCTAATGTGCCCAACACAGAGCAACTCGAAGAAACTGGCACAGGCTCAGTGGGTAGCACTGTTGTCTCATAGCACCAGGGACCTGGGTTCAATTCAAGACTTGGGCAACTACCCTGTGTGGAGTTTGCACACTTTCCCTGTGTCTGCATGTGTTTCCTTTGGGTGCACCAGTTTCCTCCCACAGTCCAATGATGTGCATGTTAGGTGTATTGGTCATGATAAATTGCCCACAGTATCCTATGTGTAGGCTAGGTGGATTAGGTAATGTGGGATCAAGGGGATAGAGTAGGGGAGGTGCTCAGTCTGGGTGGGATGCTCTTCTGAGGGTTGGCACAGACCCAGTGGGATGAATGGCCTCTTTCTACACTGTGGGGTTCCATGATATAATCACCACCCCCACTACAAGGCAATTTAAACCCAGTTAACTCATTATACCACTTAATCAAAACCTCATCTTTCAACATTATCAGCAATTGCAGAGTTCAGCCTCAATAAACCAAGACCACTATTAACCCAATACAAGTCACCACTTGGCCATGAAACCACTCAAACAGATGCAAGTGGTCACAGCCAGCACTAAACAAGCCAAACAAACCCAACCAAAGTATTACAAAGCAATTCAAACTCACCGTTACACAGATGGCACCAGCCATACCAAACCCACTCCACTCAACAAATAGCCCAGCAATGTTCCCATCGCAAACAGCACATGGAATGCTGATCCCGACAAAGTAGTTGAATGGCCAGTCAAAAACAACTCCAAACCACACTCTTCCAGCAGCACCAATTTTTCATGGGCCCTGAATCTAGACCATACATTGCAAGCATTCACTGTCCAGCATTGCCTAAACATCCTGCGCTCATTCTCAAACTCTGCTCAGAAATTCAGAACAGTCACCACACCCTGATGGGCACACTGAGGCTAATACCCTTCCTGGTGGCTATATTGAGAGGGTAATAAATCCCTGGTGAGCAAACTGAGAGGGCAATGCCCTCCCTGGTGGGCACAGTGAGATGGCAATACCTTCCTTGGCAGGTGCACTGGGAAAGTACTATATAGTAATGAAAACACCTCTGTTAGCTCCAGCAACACATACAGTCTGTGCCAAATATACCCAGCAATTTGTTTATCCTGCACAAAAGTAGCACATTCAAACACAGAGGAGCTGAAGTCCAGTCCAGAGAGCCTTTGAAACTCGACCTAAAACTAACGGAAAACTGATTAACCCAACCCAAACTCAGCCTCTACAGAAGGGAGCCAGCAGATAGTCACCTAAATCCAACATTCAATAAAATGCAAACACACCAGCCTGAACCACATTCATGAAGAACAAAGTGCTTGACAGATTCATATTCATCGCAAAAAATGAAATTATGTACACAACAGTTTCACATCATGCAGGTGCATGGCAATGTTTTGAACTACTCAGAATGTACAAGTGAACCAAAATTGGTAAGTCAATCATTCTTTGCACTTATATGCACCACATCCTTACCGACTGGAATACTCTATTAACCGAGGATGAAAATAGCCACTTGCCTACAATTCTAGCCTAGCCTGAAAAAAACATTTCCAATTCATACAATCTGGTGTACAAAAACAGCCCACTCACGTATTTCACTTAATGTATAGGGACATCAGTCTGATTCAAACATTTCAATTTGGAGTTCTATATATCAAAGACTGAGGCCAGCTGAGATCTGTGAAACCTCAGCAATCATACTGCAGGACTCGCCTCCCCTCTGCAGCCAAACTGTTCCACTGTGTATATTGCCAGCTGTCAGCATCAATATCAGCTGCACAGGATGTTCATGGAAAAGCTTGAAGCAAATAAGAGTGGAATAATTATCAAAGGGACAATGAGATTATATTCTGAATACCTGATTCAATTAAGCATTTAATTATTTTCCCACTAGATGTCACTACTATTACCTGTTCCATTATCGGGGCCAAGTCATTTATTTTCCATTTTTATATCACTGTTACACTTTTCTGTCTGCCTCAGAAATCTGGATAATATGTTGTGATCTATTGAAAACAAATCAGAACCTTTGAAATGTGGATCACAAGACGCAGGCGAAAAATTCCATTCACTGACCATAAGACAAATGAAGAGTTGATTGAAACTGCAAGAGCAAAAAGGATTCTTACAGAAAATAAAATGTCAATATTTCAGTTATTTGATCCAAACTGAGATGTCATATGAGGCCTCTTCTTGCGGACAAAGTGGATGACAGCCTGATCTAGGCGTGGTTGGATGATGAATGGTACAAAGCAGTTGCTGATGAGTTCCTGTCGATGTTTGAGGATGGAGTAAAACAAACAACAGGTCAATTGGCAGAATTAGCTTCAAGCTGCAGCAGCAGCAGCGACTTAATTTACGGGAGGGATGATATGCATTGACCAGCAGCCATATTTTTAGGATTAAAATTAGAATTAGGTTTATTTTCACATGCATTTACGTACAGAAGTACAGTGAAAAGTTTGCAATGTCACCCCACATGGCTCTGTCTTAGGTACAAAGTACCTAGATACAAATCTTAAGAACAAAATAGAGAAATGAATAAATAAAAGTTACATTATATTACAGTTATTCATAGTACAAGTTAGAATAATAAGAAATGATGTTAAAAAGATAAACATTACAGTTTTTCTATATGGCACCTGCAGTAGATCAATGCAAGAGGCTTCCACATATTGTCTGATTGGGTTCACAAAATGACTGCCTGTGCCTGTCCCCAGTCCAACAACCATCCCTGCTCCACTCTGGGCCTCCAGCCCACTGGCTGTCCCACCCTGCTCCACTCCTCCAGCCCACTGGCTGTCCCACCCTGCTCCACTCTGGGCCTCCAGCCCACTGGCTGTCCCACCCTGCTCCACTCCTCCAGCCCACTGGCTGTCACACCCTGCTCCAGACCTCCAGCCCACTGGCTGTCCCACCTTGCTCCAGACCTCCAGCCCACTGGCTGTCACACCCTGCTCCAGGCCTCCAGCCCACTGGCTGTCCCACTCTGCTCTGGACCTCCAGCCCACTGGCTGTCCCACCCTGTTCCAGACCTCCAGCCCACTGGCTGTCCCACACTGCTCCAGACCTCCAGCCCACTGGATGTCCCACTCTTCTCCAGGCCTCCAGCCCACTGGCTGTCCCACCCTGCTCCAGACCTCCAGCCCACTGGCTGTCCCACACTGCTCCAGACCTCCAGCCCACTGGCTGTCCCACCCTGCTCCAGACCTCCAGCCCTCCAGCCCACTGGCTGTCCCACACTGCTCCAGACCTCCAGCCCACTGGATGTCCCACTCTTCTCCAGGCCTCCAGCCCACTGGCTGTCCCACTCTTCTCCAGACCTCCAGCCCACTGGCTGTCCCACCCTGCTCCAGGCCTCCAGCCCACTGGCTGTCCCACTCTGCTCCAGGCCTCCAGCCCACTGGCTGTCCCACTCTGCTCCAGACCTCCAGCCCACTGGCTGTCCCACTCTTCTCCAGACCTCCAGCCCACTGGCTGTCCCACCCTGCTCCAGGAATCCAGCCCACTGGCTTTCCCACTCTGCTCTGGGCCTCCAGCCCACTGGCTGTCCCACCCTGTTCCACTCCTCCAGCCCATTGGCTGTCCCACCCTGCTCCAGGCCTCCAGCCCACTGGCTGTCCCACCCTGTTCCACTCCTCCAGCCCACTGGCTGTCCCACCCTGCTCCAGGCCTCCAGCCCACTGGCTGTCCCACTCTGCTCCAGATCTCCAGCCCACTGGCTGTCCCACCTTGCTCCGGGCCTCCAGCCCACTGGCTGTCCCACCCTGCTCCAGGCCTCGAGCCCACTGGATGTCCCACTCTGCTCTGGGCCTCTGCTTTAGCTTTCTAAAACAAAGCCAAATAAAAATTAGAGGAAATAAAAACAAGAAAACAAGAAAAATAAAGGAAAAATAAAGATGGAAGGGATCCTGGATGCTGCCTACTCTATTGCCACCATCCTGAAACTTAGATAAATGTTTCAGGCAAACTACTCTTGGAGCCACCTCTTTGAGCTGTACAGTTCAATCCTTAATCTGTCCATAATCTGTCTCTCTATTTGTTTGTTTGCCTCTCTATTCTATGAAAACAGTGAATATGGGCATGAATTCTGGAACCTGTCCAGCTTTGTGATTCTTCCTTTAGCTTTTAGAGACATACATTCACACCTCTTTGTATTTTTATTCCAGTTTCAACTTGTTACAATTCCATCAGATTGATGAAACAGGAAACAATCAGCATCATACAATAGGAGTCGTTTAGCCCTGTTGAACCAGGTAGCCAACAGACTGGTGATGATTAAGGAGGAATTTGGGTATTAGATGACGCAGTAGGTGTTTGCACTGCCTGTGTAATGCTGTGATCTCGATGATATTAGATAGTTCTATGTTGATTAGTGCATCACCTATTACTCTACAGTAGAAGAAGCTGACTGACGCAATCAAATTATACTCATGTATTTTGTGAACTCAATGGCCTTGAAATGATCCTATGGAATAGTTGCACTCAGATAATCAATGTATTTCTGAAATACATTTGCCAGCTAATTTATTGATAAGGTCTCTGCTAAAACAATCACCTTAAGCTGCTTCTTCCAAACACAGTAAGTGTTGATATCACCCACAATGTCTCAAATCCAGAAGTATCAATGGTGGAGAGGAGACAATTTAAAATTCAGAATCTGTGGTGGTGTAGAGGTAACGTTACTGGAATAACAATCCAGAGGTCCATTTTCTGGGAATGCTTGCTAAAATCCGACTGGAGAACCAGAAAATAATTGAATTATAAAAATCTGCAATTCAAAATTCTCAGAGATAGTGGACATGAAAATCTTCATTATCAATGGTACAAGTAGGAAATATGCTGTTCTTACTGACTGAAGAGTCTGATTGCATGCTGTAAGACTCTATGACTCTGTCGATTTGGATAAGTACATCAATAAGAAAGGATTTGGAGGGCAATACTTTAAACGCAGGGCAATTGGAGATGGACAACAAATTCTGGTCTTATCAGTGATGGCAATGTCCTTTGAAAATATAAAGGAGGAATAAAAGTTGATAAAATATTACAGCATTGAAGAAAATCATTAGGTCCTTCATGGAAGTCCTTTGAAAGAACTGCCTAATTAGTCCAATTCCCTGTCTCCATGCTTGTGAAAGTGTTTCATTTGTATGTACATATCCAGATTGCTTTTGAAAGTTATGACTGAATTTGCACTGATCTTCCCTTTAACATTCCAGGTCAACTTATTAACCAGTTGAGATCTCCCACTGCATAATGACAATCAGCCTGTCCTGTTCAGAAACAGGCCCCACTGTTGGGTCCTCCTATTCTGTGGAGCTTACATATTAACCTGGCAGATCCCACTGTCAGGGTGAAAAATAGGTCAGTACTTCACATGGTCATTAATATCAAGGTCACACAAATGTCAGCTCGGCTCAGTTGCTGGGCACTACCATTTCTAGGTCAGAGGATAATGGATTCAAATTACACTCCTGTTTGTGCATATGTAATCTGGGCTGCTGATCCAATGCAATGTAACAAGAAATAATTTTGATTTGTGCAGTGCCTTTCATGACTCGAGAGCAGCCCAGCAAAATGAAGTCATCACGACAGTTCACCAAGGAAGGCTAAGTTGCTGTGGTGACAAACACAAAGCAATCTGGAGCTATCGCACAGTAAATTTCTTCAGGCTGATCAGAAATCTTCCCTACTCTTACCACCTGACATTGGCGTCATGAAGGATTTATAAATTGATCTTCAACCTGTTTGATCACATTATGAGCACACCTTCCTTGGTCTACAGGTCTTAGAGTGGGACTTGAGCTCTTTAGGTGAGGTGATGCCTCAGTGGTATTAACGCTAGACTATGTCCATGATCTGCCATGATGGAATTTGAATTCAGTTTTCTTTTTCATTTTGGGATTAACAGTCTAACTAAGACTATGTAATTATTGTCAGTTGTTGATGAAGACCCACCTGATTCACTATGGTGGAAGGAAACTGCCATCCTTATTCTGGTTTAGCGTACATGTGACTCCACAATCACAACACTGTGGTTGACTCTCAGTAGGCTTCTGGGAAACAAGAAATGAGGAATAAATGCCTAGCCAGTGCTGCCCCCATCCCATATATAAATATAAAAATCTTCTGACTCAAAGGCAAAATGCTTCCTGCTGCAACATAAGACATCTCCAAATTGGAGTAACTGGATTAGTGATCAAGTTGGCTGGGGAAAAGATTTAAAGACAGTAGATCACATTCCCACAATAGCAGCTAGGAAATCTAGACTCAGTTAATTAAATACTTCCAGAATTAGAAAGTTAATGTCAGCTGTAATGACCATGCAACTATTGGATTGCAATAAAACTCATCTGGTTTAGCAATGTTCTTCAGGGCAGGAAATTTACTATTCTCACATATTGAGACCCATGTATAACTCAAGACCCACAGAAATGTGGTTCACTTTCACTCTGAACTGGCATAGCTACTGCAACTATTGAAACTTAATGGATCATCCCGCACTGACTTTGACACTGAACTTATCAAAGTACATCCTACCCAGTTAATACTGCAAATTCTCATCATAAACATCTGGGCGTTCACATCAACATTGGGTTTACCATTTAGTAGATGAGTCAAGCACGAGTCCAATGTGGTGATACTGCACAATCAATGTCCCAAGTTCATCCATCATAATCCCAGACCATTTCCTATTCCGCTGCCACAACGGTCTCAAAATGGATGGTGATTAGAATAGAATAGAATAGAATAGTCTTTATTGTCACATGTACTCATTGAGTGTAGTAAATGGTTTATACATCGCCAATTACAGCACTGACTTAGATATAAAAATACAAAAGCACAGTTTTTTTTATTACAAGATTTATTACAGAAATAAAATGTCCAGCATTACAGAAAAGGTTTCTCTACAGTAGACCATGCTGGCACTTAGCTTCCAGTCCACACCAGGCCCTGGCTCCACACTGTGCTGGTGACACGCCATGCTGGGAGGTCTGAAAGTAGGATACTATTGCAGGAGACCAGAAGGCCTCTATGGAAGGAGGTCACTGCAGAGGTCACCACACCACACCGGGAGGCCTGACAGGAGGAGGCTATTGCAGGAGACCAGGAAGTTGCCATATCACGCCGAAAGGCCTCTATGGGAGGAGGCCACTGCAGGGGGCCACACTGGGAGGCCGCGGCAGCAGGCCACTGCACCAGGCTGGGAGTCATCACCAGAGGCCGGGGATTGTCATTCACTGGAGGCTGGAGATTGCCGCTCCTCCCTGGATATTTCCAGTGGCCAGGAGTATTGTTGAAGGTTGGGAGTCAAAAGGAAGAAAAGAAGGAGGAGAAGAAGAAAGCAAACACTAGGAAGATGAAAAAGAGGAGAGAAAGAAGAAAGGAAGAAGATGAGTGGGCAGAACAGGTGGAGCAGATGAGCTCCATATGGAGCATCCTCCTCTGCCTCCAACTTGCAATGGAGATAGTAACTGGTGCTGAAAAGCATCAACATTGATCAAATGGAATCAGATCAGAAATGGACAAAGAGATCTCATGCTGATTTCTATCTCCCATTCCAACTTCTATCTCATTCCTACCCAGCCACCGTTTCAGCTGATGAATTAGCACTCCTTCAAATTGCACATCACTTGAAAGAATCCCTGAGATGGTAAGGGCACTGACTGAGCTGGCCAAGTTCTTAACGACATGTATCTGCCAAATTGCTTAGATTAGATTCCTTACAGTGTGGAAACAGGCCCTTTGGCCCAACAAGTCCACACCAACTCTCCGAAGAGCAATCCACCCAGACCCATTCCCCTACATTTACTGCCTAATGCAAACACTATGGGCAATTTAGCATGGCCAATTCACCTAATCTGCACATCCTTGGACTGTGGGAGGAAACCGGAGCACCCGGACAAACCCATGCAGACATGGGGAGAATGTGCAAACTCCACGCAGACTATTGCCCGAGACGGGAATTGAACCCGGGTCCCTGGTGCGGTGAGGCAGCAGTGCTGACCATTGAGCCACTGGTCTTGCAGTAAGTTGTGTGAGAACTGACAAATGGAATAAATTGACTATCTGATCTTCACCAATCTATCTGTCATCATTTCCTTTGATAAAGATGGTATTGGTAGGAGTGGCCACTGTATAGCCCTCATGGACGTGAAGTCCCCTATTCATACTGAGAACACTCTCTATTGTGTTACATGGCTGTACAGCCTTGTTAAATGAATAGCTTCAGAACAGAACTAATAACTCAAGACTGGCTATCCATGAGGTACTAAGGGGCACCAACGGCAGTAGAATTATATTCAACCAAAATCTGTAACCTCACAGCCTGACATATTCTCCACTGTACCACCTTCATCAAACCTGGGCAATCAATGATAGTTAAATGAGGAATGTGGGACATCATGCCAGTCACAGAATCAGGAATAGGTAAAAATGAGGTGAAGAATATGTGCATGTTTGTAAGTGAGGAGAGCATGCTGTTAACAGTTTTTAGTGATGCTATAACCAATGTTTCAGTTCTGAGCTCTGCTTTCCTACGCATCCAATTGTCAATGTGTCAGAATGAACAACACGTGAGTCCACCAACATCCACATCATCAATAATGGTGGAGCCTGATGGATGATCTCAGCCTTCATCTAAAGTTTCCACAATCGTAGAAGCTAGTTTTCTCATACTTTCATTCATGCTATTTGATATCAAGTAATCACATTGATGCAGAGGAGAGGTGTGGCCTCTGACAATATCCCAGTTTGGAACTGACAACATGTGATTCATAAGCCTTTAGCCAAGCTCTTCCAATAGTGCCACAACACTGGCAGCTACTTAACAATGTGGAAAATTGTTCAGGTATGCTCTGTCCACACAAAAGCAGGATATGTCCAATGTGGTCAAATCAACATGAGAAAAGTAATGGGGGATACCGTCAATATTGCTATTGACAATTACTTACATGGCAATAGCTTCCTCACTGATGATCAGTTTGGGTTCAATTGTTTGATACCAGCAGAAAGTATGCAAGGAAATAGATGCCTGCGAGTACTCTCAGGGAGTCTAGGAAACTCAATCTCAGGAGAAGAGATGAGCTATCAAGATGTGAGCAATTGTTAAAGCAGTACAGGTTGGAAAGGAAGAGAGGCAATTCCAAGGTGAGATCAGTGAAATTGAAAAATTGGAATCCCTTGCAAAGGAGTCAGAAACTTACTGAGATTTGAAGACCCACTGTATCACTAGCATCTGTCTTGAGCACATCAACCATTAAAATATGGTCTGTCTGGTATATGACCATATTTTGTGTGTTTACTTATTTCATATTAATTCTGAATGTTAGAGTCTAAGTTGTACATATCATGTATGTGGTTTAGAATCAATTTCTTTCCTGTTCAGTACACAGTCATTATTACTTGTGTTTGTGTTTTCAGATTTTCATAGTTAAAATTTTAATTCAACCCTGAAATTCTGACACTTATTTTCTCATGTTTGGTGTCTCATATTTTGTATTTGAAACCACATGGCCTCTCAAGCTAGATCAGAACAAAATCTGTTTTGTCTCTTATTTTCGTACCTGCTGACCATAGCAAATATCAAAAAAAGAGAGCTGCCTGAGATGCCAGTTCATTGCAACTGGATTTTATTGAGGGTAGTTTGGATACCTCTTTCCAGAAAGGTCCATGTAAAGAATACAATGAAGATTCACCAGATGGAAAGATTAGAAATATTAAGGAATGTTCAAACATTGGGACAGGGCTGATTAACAATGCATTTCTAATTCAAGATGGCGGCAGAACAGCAGTGCAGCAGGTGGGCTCCGGCCTGGAGCACGTCTCTTCTATCAGCTTGATTTTTTAAAAATCTGCTTTCACTGCTCTTTTTTTTCTTGCTTTAATCAACATACCTTCTGTGGAGAGCGCGTTTGTGCAGTGTGGAGGAGATCGAGCCAGTGTGGTGACAAGAGAGGTCCCCCGGCGACGGTGGTGAGAGTGGGCAGGCAGAGGTCTCCCAGCATCTCAGGCGAAGTCAGGCACGAGTGAGATTGTGCCAGTGTGAGGGAGGGGGAGCCCATTATGGTCAAGGAGGCCAGTGCGGAAGAGATCGAGCCCTTGTGGAGATTGTGAGGCTAGCATGGCTAAGCACTTTAAAAAGACTGTAATGTTGAATCTGTAATTTCATATCTTCTTTTTTTTTGACATTGTGCCTAAGATTTTGCACCTAGGTACCTTTGGACCTAAGATGGCACCGGGAATGGTGGCTTTGTACACTTTCCACTGCTGCCGTATCCCTGCACTTGATAACAAGTAACAGTAAACCTAATTCTAATTCCAATGTCCAAAATATGGGAGATTATGGGAAGTGAACAATAAAGGATAAGATGGATGTGCCTTTGAATATTCACCCATCAGGGGCATGAAATTGGAGAACTGGTTATTATCCCAATTAGTCCGAAGTCAGCATTGAGATGCCCAAGTTAACATACGGTTTGGGCTTCAATAGTACTATTGAAGTGAGTTGCTGAGCATTCAGTGAGCAGGAACAGGTGCTGGGGAACTGGCAACTCAGGGGCAAGCCAAAGTCAGTGCTCAAAGAGAGGAGGTGGTGACAATGCTTCTGCCTTGGGCAGTCTCTCACTTTGATCTGAATGAAAGGGGACAGTTGCAGCACATCCATCACCCAGCCGCACCTAAACTACATTGAAAATGGAGTCCTACAACATGGATATGTGAGCTGGATGCTCATTTCATCACAGTATAAACTGTATCAGAGTCTTTTGGATGCCCAAAGGAAATGTAACAATAAAAGTTCCACTCAGGTTTACATGGCCTTTAGCCCATGTTTTTCTGGAAGGACATGATTGGACAATCTGCCAACACCGTGCCCACTGTCACCATTGGTTGGCAAATTGGTATTGGCGGAGTTAAGGAAAATCTCGAGAAGAATGCAGCAGGAAGTTATTGGTATAAGGATCCATACAAGTCATTGCCTGAATGTGCAATATTCTTAACCCCAGAGTGTATTATGCAGCAATTATAGCAGCAGTTAACAGGGATTGAAATGATATAAAAAACGCCAGAAACACTCAACAAAACCTGTGCAGAGATAAACAGAAGTGCTGGTCTGGATTCTGCTGGTCTGGAGGATCGGGGTATTGATAAAATCACAGGGAGCAGCTTCAGGTTGCCTCCCTGGTTCTGTCAGAGGATTGTACAAGGGGATGAAGGGTGCTGGATGTGGAGCTTTTTTATGGGCTGTTAGCATTTTGTGAATGGCAAGGCTATCCCTCTGTGCCGAGAAGCCACATGTGTTCTGATGCCCTCCCTGAGCAGCGCAGGGAGGATGCCACCAGATACACAGAGGCATCTTCCTCCTGGCTGCTCAGGCAGGATGTCAGCGCTCGAGGCTCGACGGCCCAAAAGGTTAATAGATGAAAGAAGGCCCTGTACCTTCAACATCTCCCCACAACTCTCTCCAACCCTTTGGCCCCTGGTTTTATTTTTCAGACCTACCCGGCTGACTTGCTTACAAGTTGGATTGACTAACTGATCCCTTACTGTGTGCTACTCAACCATGTGACACTGTACAGAATCGATCATCGTGACCTGCTTGGTTTCAAATGCTTAAAGGTCACGTAGCCAGTTCATTTCTCACAGGCCTCATGCGCGTACTGCAAACTGACTCCCCAACCCTGACTTGACTAGCAAGGCAACTGCTGTTTGGCAGCAGGATGGAAGCCTGATAACCTGATGGACTGAGCACAGAGACATGGTAAATGCATCGGGAGCTTCCTAGTTTGTAAAACAATTTACAAATTTATCTGCAACCTTGGATCTAACAATGCTAACAGTGTTAACTTGGCAGGAAAAGCATCACCAGTCTTCCACTTAGGACAGCAGACAAAAATAGCAATTAGGAACTAACTACCTGCTAAGTAGTCTTGAAAGACGGTAATAAGGAAGATATTAGTAAGCTGATGAGGGTTCAGAAAAGATTTAGCAGGATGTTGCTGGGAATGGGGATTTGAGTTATAGGGAGAGGTTGGATCGACTGGCACCTTTTGCACCGGAACATCGGAGCTTTATAAAATCGTTATGGATATAGATAAGGTAAATGGCAGGTGTCTTTTCCTGAGGGTGGGGTGGCTCAGTGGTTAGCACTGCTGCCTCACAGCGCCAGGGACCTGGGATTGATTCCAGCCTCAGGCACCTGTCTGTGTGGAGTTTGCAGATGCCTTCCCCTTGTTTACTTGGGTTTCCTCCAAGTGCTCTGGTTTCCTCCCACAATCCAAGGATGTGCAGATTAGGTGAATTGGCCATGCTAAATTGCTGACAGTGTTCAGGCATGTGTAGATTATGTGCATTAGTCAGGGGTAACTGCAGGGGAATCGGTTTAGTTGGGATGCTGTTTGGAGGGTCGGTGTGGATGTGTTGGACCTAAGGGCTTGTTTCCACACTCTAGGGATTCTATAATTAAAAAAAGTTATATTCCATGATGGAGTCAAAAGAGAGTATGCAATCACGACTTAAGGTTAAAAGTTTATAGTTGGAAGTGTGGTGCTGGAAAAGCACAGCTAGTCAGGCAGCATCCGAGGAGCAGAAGAAATGGGGCCACATGATGGCTCAGTGGTTAGCACTGCTGCCTCACAGAGCCAGGGACCCGGGTTCAATCCCTACCTCGGGCAATTGTCCATGTGGAGTTTGCACATTCTCCCCGTGTCTGCATGGGTTTCCTCCCACAGTCACAAAGATATGCAGGTTAGGTGAATTGGCCATGCTAAATTGCCTGTAGTGTTAGTTGCATTAGTCAGGGGTAAATGTAGGGGAATGGATCTGGGTGGGTTGCTCATCGGAGGGTCGGTGTGGACTTGTTGGGCCGAAGGGTCTGTTTCCACACTGAAGGGAATCTAATCTAATTATTTTCAAGGTGAGAGGAGAAAGATTTAAAAAAGACATGAGGGGCAACACAGAGAGTGGTTTGTGTGTAGAATGAACTTCAAGAGGAATCGGTGGATGCAGGTAGAGTTGCAACATTTAAAAACATTTGGTTAAGTTCATGGATAAGAAATGTTTGGAGGGATATGTGCCAGAAGCAGGCAAGTGGGACTAGTTTAGTTTGGGATTATGGTTGGCATGGGCTGGTTGGACCAAAGGTTCTGTTTCTGTGCTGTATGATGATATGACTCTTTGGGAAAAAGTGAGGACTGCAGATGCTGGAGATCCGAGTTAAAAGATGTGATACTGGAAAAGCACAGCGGTCAGGCGGCATCCGAGGGACAGGAGAGTTGACGTTTTGAGTACAAGCTGTCCATCAGGAATATGATGAAGAGCTTATTCTCAAAATGTCTATTCTCCTGCTCCTCAGATACTGCATGACTGGCTGTGCTTTTCCAGCACCACACTTTTTGACTATGACCCATTGACTAAATGATCCACTCCTGGTTCTATTTTCTCTATTTTACCTCAACGGAACCCCATCCTACTTATTTATCAAAATTCACTTCTGGATTCAAAAGGAGTCTTTCCACCTCTGATTTGAAATGGCAGTGCCCAAATTGTTGGAAGTTCAGAGTTGATAGAAGATTTTGACTCCCTTTTGTCTCAAGCCTTGTTCTAATTTCACAAGAGAGGGGAATGAAATTGATGGTTGGATGCAATGTTGAATTCTCTAACATCCTTTGGGACGAAGTTTGCTATGTTTACCTGGTCTGGCCCATATGTGACATCTGACACAAAACAACATGGTTGACATTTAGCTTCCATGTTCCATAGATTGAAATTGCCATGACAAGCTGCAATGGTTCAAGTGGCGACTGATCAGTTCCTTCTTGAGATCAATTAGGATGGAATGACTGCCAGTGTGCCCACATCCTCTGAGTGAATGAATGAAAACAATGATCTGCAGTATTTGAAAGGAGCAGTGATTCTGCATGGTTTAATGGACCAACTCCTTCCTCACAGCCAACACCAACAAAAGCAGACTATTTGCATTTCATCATTCATTTGCTGTTTATGTGACCTCATTGTTTGCAAATTGACTCATAGATCAACAATTAACAGACTCCAAGAGTACTCCATTCACAGCAAAGGACTTTACAAATAAGGGTTCTTTCCTTCTTTCCGTAAATGGGATTCTGTGAAATAGTTGGGACTGAAAGCTTACTACCAGATGAATGTGCCTATTCATCAACCTTTCCCCTTCTGCTGTGGGGCAAAGGGGTAGTGTTGATGTCTGAACTTGAAGTTACTATATGAAGTATGCTGGTTGGATATTTTATTGTCTCTCCTCTCATTGTATTTTTGAGAATTTTGAATTTACAAGTGTGAAGATTAAAAAAGGGGGAAAGCAAGGGATAAGTGCACATTTTTGTGATATTTCTTCCTCAGACCACATTTACTTTGTTGTTTCACATATTCTATATGGTTGGCAATGCCTGATGGTATTCACACTGGACTGTTAATCCAGGGAGCCAGGCAATGTTCTGAGGGCCTGCGATTGAATCACGCCACAGCATGTGGTGGAATTAATAGTCTAATGATGACCCTGCTGGCAATCCATTGCCAATTGCTGGAAAATCCCATCTGGATCTCTTTAGGGAAGGAACTGCCATCCTTACCTAGTCTAGCCCCCAAGTGACTCCAGATCCACAGCTATATGGTTGACTCTTAACTGCCCTCCAGACAATTAGAGATTGATAATAAAGGCTGGCATAACTGTTCCCACATTTATACCTGTGTCACTCCAAGATGTACACTACTGAGGATAATAACGAATGATTTGTGTTAGCTATAGACAAGGTGGGGGTTGGGAGAAGAGTTGAAACTAATTTTCTTCATAGCACAGGCCTTTCTGAACTGTTATTAATGAAACTCATTTCAAAGTTAAATGCCTGCAGTCTGGATTGCAATTGTGTCCCAATGTAATGTAAATAGAATTCCATTATTTCAATGGGAAACAGCTGCTGTCTGATTAACAGCATATGTTACCATTATGGCAGCTTCATCATAGTGCCGTCACTCCACTAATAAACCAATGGGTCCTCCTGGATCACAGACACTCGTTGCAAGTCACCTTTTCTATGCTGCTACTGCTTTCACCTGCATTTCTCTCATACACGCAGTGTTTATGTTCAGAGTTCTCAGCCTGTTACCAACACAGATATTACCAACAAGTGACCCCTGATCAGGCAATAAGCCAACATTCAGATGATGTCTGCTTATCTGAAGTGATAATTGATGCTTCATCCCCATCAATCTCACCGATTGTTCCCAATGATAAAAGGAGTGAATTATTCTTTCTCATTGAGCAAGTCATTGGGCTTTTGAAATCCATCCAAACCGCTTCTTGTTCCAAGGAATCTTGTCCTTCCTGGGACAGTCACGTTTCTAACAGGTATCAGCTCAAACGTCGCAGCATAAGAAGATAATGTTGTGAGCTCATAGATTCATGGACATTTACTGTACAGATGCAGGCCATTTGGCCCATCCATATCCAGACCAGTCAACAAAGATCTGATCACACAAACAAAAACAGAAATTGCAGGAGAAGCTCAGCCGTTCTGGCAACATCTGTGCACAGGAGGCAGAGTTAACATTTCAGGTCCAGTGATCCCTGTTCAGAACTGATAGCAGCTGGGGTAAAGTGGTAGTTTTGCTGATTCACAGTTCTTTGTTCTATTCTGATCACACAAATCCCATTTTCATAGCCCCGAAGGCCATGGCAATGCAATTGAATCTCCCTATTTATCTAAATGTACACTGTCTTTTGAATTCCTTCTAATTTTAAGATTTTAGCACTAAATTCCTCATCTGTGTCATTCACATTGCTTAATTTGAATTACTGGATAATTCAACACGTCTGCAAGACCAGTTTCATATAATGGGAGATAGTCTATAAAGCATTATAATTACATTATCCTAAAAATTATTGTAGTTTTATTTTATTCTTAATTAACATGTTACAAATTATAGAATTATAGTCTAGAAATTAGCTTTCTACATTTATAAATTAAACTAAAACATTTATAAACTTTACTTTTCTACCTATCAACTGTTTCTGGTGCTTCCTTTGCGCTCTGTCTTCTATTTATTTCCTCGTGCAATATTTCTTCTGTTTTTGATTTAAATATTCATTGCAACCCAATTACCAGATTAGTCATCATGGGATTCACCTGTCACTATTCTGTTAATTGCAGTGTGCAGTTAGCATTTGACAAGTTTGATCATTAATGGTTCAGCGGGTCAGTGCATCTACAGATTAAGAAGGAGAACAAGGAAGCAGATACCTTTTGTTACAGTATGCACAACAAACCTGAGCTGTGAATGCTGAGCATGAGGACGCATAGAGACATACTAACAGAGAGAAGAGAGATGAGAAGGAGCTTTCAACTCTGCAAACACATATGGTGGATCTGTTGGATAATTGTCTGAAGTACAGTTTGATGAACAGCTTTCAATAACTATCAAGTTTCTCTGTGCACCATTTAGAGTGCAATATTTAATTGTCTTGTGCCAAATTATTCTAAGGACATTTTAACAAAGCCTGTTCCTTTGTAAATGCATCAACCATGTTGCTAATTTAGCACAACAAAAAACATCAAGTTACAGATAGAACCAACGGTCCAACTTATAAATATTGCGAGAGAGAATAGAATACTAATTGGGACATTAAGAGTCATCCAGAAGAAAGTGAGGACTGCAGATGCTGGAGATCAGAGTTGAAAAATGTGTTGCTGGAAAAGCGCAGCAGGTCAGGCAGCATCCAAGGAGCAGGAGAATCGATATTTCGGGCTTAAGCCCTGAAGAACTTTAAGAGTTTCAACTTTAAGAGTCATCGCATACCAAGCAAGCCGCTGGCCAAAGGATGGACAATTTAGCATCAGGTCAGGCAGAAATGTTAGAGTCTGGCTCACCTTGTGGATACAGTCAAACAGGCTCTTCCCAGGTGATTAAATGTGATGGAACATTTTAATTCATTCACGGATGAGGGCGTCACTAGCTAGGCCAGCATTTATTACCTATCCCTAATTATCTAGAGGCCAGTTAAGAGTCAACTGCATTGCTGTGGGTCTGGAGTCACACATAGGCCAGACCAGGTAAGGTTGGCAGTTTCACTGAAGGAGATGATTGAACATGATGGGTTTTTCCTGACATTCAACAATGGATTCAGAGTCATCCTTAGACTCTTTACTCCGGATGTTTATTGAATTCAAATTCCACCATCTGCCACAGCAAGATTCAAACCCAGGCCCCCAGAACATTGCCTGGGTCTCTGAGTTAGCAGTTCAGCAATAATACCACTATGCCATTGTCTTCTCTTATTGGAGGATCAGGAGGATCACATCTTTCTGGTGAATGCACAATTCCTAGCCAAGGGAGGAGTGAAGGTCTCAATGGTAGGCCCAACCAGAAAGTGGAGTCAACTAGATTGGGTTCTTGTTCTCAACTGCAGAGTGAAGCAATCTCAGTTGTGGGTCAACAGGTTAGCACTCTCCCTTCTGAGCTGCGAGTTGTAGGTTGAGGGATTTTTGTTGTTACCAGAAGCTTAGAGCACAATATCTCTTTCCAATGGTGTAACATGAAAGCTTGTTACTATTGTGTCTGCGGTTTTATCTATCAGACTGAAATCCAACTGGCCACTCAGCAGGATGTAACACATTCTGGGATAAACTGGTGTTCAGACCAATAATTATCCAGCACCTAATCGAATCTTGTGGAATCTTGCTGTACAGCTGCTATCTTTGCCACTTTATAACAGTGGCTTTATAACAGTTCAAAATTACATGACTGGCTGTAAGATGGCTATGAGAGATACGACATCAAACCAAGTTCCATCAAGAGCCAAACAAATAAGACCCAAAATTTCTATATAGTTAGTAGGAGGTGGATTCAGATTGGAGCCTGTTTCTGTTGGACTGTGGACCCCATTCCAAAGACCTAGAGACAGGAACATTTACTATCTGTAGTGTACAGTCTCAGAACCTGGGAGTCAAACCTGTGCTTTCCTGGTCCCTGATGGGCAGTTTCTGCATCTCAGGCATTCCTTCCACTTACTCTGCCCTTCACATTGACATCAGCAGGAGAGGTATCATTTCCGAAAGAATTTCTCCCCCATCTCTTAGAAGCTCTGACATGCTGACAATGCAGTAATTACCCTGGTACGTTTAATCTCCTAAAGGGCAATTATCCTTGCCCACCTCTCATAATTGCTACTCTATCTCTTCACCCCTCCCTGTGTGTCATTCTATTCTCTTCCACTTACCACACACACACACATGTCTTCTCTCTGCATCCTTTCCACAGGACAACAGCTAATGCCATTATAAGGGAGTGTGACTTCTCGTCTATGCAGAGATTGCTGCCTTTCATGATTTCTGCGGTATCCTCCATCAGAGGGTGGGGCCAAATCATTGCAATAAAGGACCTGCATGACTTTGTGTCTGATCCAGAAACAGGATTCTGACCCAGACTGAGAGATTTTGACTGGAGTTTGTTGGGCTATTTCACCATGTTTTGTAAGCGGCCTCTTTAAGGGATAGTTCCAGATCAAAAATAAAACTGGGCATCTCAGAACTGTAGAGTACAGAAGAGGCGTTTTAGCTTATTGGATTTAAATTGCCAATAGTATACTCAGTCTACACTAGTCCCACTTTCCCACACTCAGCCCAAAGTTTTCAACGTTATGGCATTTCAAGAGCTTATCCAAGTACTTTTTAAAGGCTGCCTTGACTTCCCGCCCAGGTAGTACATTTCAGATTCCCATCATCCTTTATCTTTCACTTTAAAATTATGACCCCCTGTTCATCCTTAACCAAGGGAAACTGTGACTTTCTGTCCACTTGCCCATACACCTCAGTCAGGTTACTCATCGACTTTCTCTGCTCCAAAGAAAACAATCCAAGTTTATCCAGCCTCTCTTCAGCTGAAGTGGTCCATTCCAGACAACATCCTGATGATTCCCCTCTGTACCCCATCCAGTGAAGTTACATTGTTCCTATCATGTGGAGATCAGAACTGCACACAGTATTCCAGCTGTGGCCTAACTAAAGCCTGCAGCAGCTCCACCTTGCTGGTGAATAGCTACATACCAGATTAGATTGGAAGGCTTGAGCAGCTGAGGGTTTTCCTTGAGCGAAACCAAAAATAAGATAGATTAAATGGTAGCTCAGTGGTTAGCACGGCTCCCTCACATAACCAGGGACCTATGTTCAATTCCAAAGATGTGCAGGTTAGATGGATTAGCAATGCTAAATTGCCAATGGTGTCCAAGGATGATCAGGCTGGGTGGATTATTTACAGCGATAGGTAGGGGAGGGGGGGGGGGGGAGGGTGGGGGGTGGGTCTGGATGATGTGGTCTTTGGAGGGTCAGTGTGGACTTAATGGGCCGATTGGCCTCCTCCCACACTGTAGGGAGTCAATGAAATACACTAGAGAATTGCAGAAAACACCCAAACTATAAAACAATCTGGAGGATTAAGTCTGTTTCATTCTCCATTTTACTTTCAATCATTCTTTCCTGCTCCTTTGTGTCTCTCATTCACTGTCTTTGCTTGTCTCTCTCTCTCACACACACACTGTTAAGATAGGTTATTAAAAAAAGCCATTGCCTACATTCAAAGCATTTCCATGATTCCAACCATTATTAAAAATGGAGCATGTGCAGTTGTTTCCATGTCGTGCACAATTAATTCATTTGCATTATAATTGATTCAAAAATGTGTTCAGCAAGATTGGTGTGGGTACGTTTTTGGGGGTGATTCTGAACGGCAGGAATTACTTGCATTTGGAGAGGTGAGGATTGATTAGGAATAGTCAGGACGGCTTTGTGTGAGGAAAATGATGTCTTGCAAACTTGATTGAGCTTTTTTAATGAAGTAGCCGAAATGAATGATGAGGACAGAACAGTAGATGTTGTTTACTTGCACTTCAGTTCAAGGTTCTGCATGATAGAGTAATTAATAAAGTTAGATCACTTAGATTACATGGGATTCAGGATGAGCTTGCCAATTGGATACAAAAGTAGCTTAATGGGAGGAGACACGGGGTGATGGTGGAGGGCTGTTTATCAGACTGAAAGCTTGTGAGTTCCATAGAGATTGTATTGGGTCTCCTTTATTTGTCATTTATAGAAATTATTTGGATGAGAGTTTAGCAGGCGTGGTTAGTAAGTTTGCAGATTACACCAAAATTAGTAGTATAGTGGACAATGAAGAGGTTATCTAAGATTACAAAGAGATCTTGATCGCTTGGGTTAATGGGCTGAGGAGTGGTAGATGGAGTTTAATTTGGATAAATGTGCGGTATTGCATTTTGATAAAACAAGCAAGGGTTGGACTTATACGGTCGGGTACTGGGTAGTGTTGTAGAACAAAGAGACCTATGGGTTCCGTACATAATTCTTGGATGTTTATGCCACATGTAGACAGGGTGGTCAAGAAGGTATTTAGAAAGCTTACCTTCATTGCCCAGACCTTTGAGGGTAGGAGTTGGGAATATCATGTTGAGATTGTTCAAGATATTGGTGAGGCTACTTAGACTCATAGAGCTGTATAATATGGAAACAGACTCTTCGGTCCAACTCATCCATGCTGACCAGATGTTCAAAATTAATCTTGTCCCAGTTGTCCGCATTTAGCCCATATCCCTCTAACCCCTTTTCATTCATTTACCCATTCAGATGCCTTTTAAATGTTGTAATTGTACCAGCCTCCACCACTTCCTGTAGCCATTCATGCTATACATGCATCACCCTCTGCGTGAAAATGTTACCCCTCAGGTCCCTTTAATATCTTTCCCCTTCTCACCTTAAACCTATGCTGTCTTGTTTTGAACCCCTCTACCCTGAGGAAAAGCCCTTGGCTAATCACCCTATCCATGCCCCTCATGATTTTATAAACTTCTATAGATTCAACCTGTTCCTGACAGGTACTTCCCCCAGGGTCTCTTGCACTTGTCTCCTCTCTGCCTTCCTCACCGTCTTCTCCCTTCTTATCTCTTCTGGTATGGTCGGTGTAATAACCCCGCTGAAGGTCCTGTCCAGAAAGATCTCGTCGGTACAAATGATGTCGGGAAGAAGAAGAGGGACAATCTGCAGCGGGACTTCAGAGAACTTGGAAGAAAGCTGAAAAGCAG
This sequence comes from Chiloscyllium punctatum, assembly GCF_047496795.1. NCBI lineage: Eukaryota > Metazoa > Chordata > Chondrichthyes > Orectolobiformes > Hemiscylliidae > Chiloscyllium > Chiloscyllium punctatum. The sequence goes on along the minus strand of NC_092761.1, from coordinate 56,581,371 downwards.
GACATCCAGGGTGGTTATCTCCGTTTGCTTCCAGTTCCTTGAGCTGGAGAGGCCAGGAATAGAGAGATAATGGACTTGAATGTGTGGCTGGGAAAGTTAGAACAAGAGAAGTCAAGAAAGACAACAGTATCAATGGAGCAGAAAACTCAAAAAGGGATCATGCCATAAGGTTGAGTGAAATGGGGATTGATAGGAAGGGTGAGGGCAGTAACAAATTAAAAATATCATATATGAATGCGCAAAGCATTAGACATAAGATGGATGAGCTTGAGGCTCATTTGAAAATTGGCAGTTACGATAATGGATAACGGAGACATGGCTTCAAGTGGACAGGGCCTGGGAAATGAATATTCAAGGCTATATGTGCTATCGTAAGGACAGACTGACGGGCAGAGGGGGTGGGGTGACCCTGTTGGTAAAGAATGATATTCAGTCCCTTGCATGGGAGGACCTAGAATCAGGGGATGTCGAGTCAGTATGAATAGAGCTGAGAAATTCTAAGGGTAGAAAGACTCTCATGGGAGTTATCTACAGGCCTCCAAACAGTAGTCTGGATGTAGGGTGTAAGTTGAATAAGGAGCTGAAATTGGCCTGTCGCAAAGATGTTACTACAGTTGTTATGGGGGATTTCAACATGCAGGTAGACTGGGAGAATCAGGATGGTACTGGACCCCAAGAAAGAGAGTTTGTGGAGTTCCTCCGAGATACCAGGGAGAAGGCAATTCTGGATCTGGTATTGTGCAACAAACCGGATTTGATCAGAGATCTCGAAGTGAAGGAGCCATTAGGAAGTAGTGATCATAATACAATAAGCTTTAATCTGCAATTTGAAAGGGAGAGGGTACAATCAGAAGTGACAATATTTCAGTTGAATAAAGGAACTACGGAGCTATGAAGGAGGAGCTGGCCAAAGTTCAATGGTGCAATATCCTAGCAGGGATGGCAGTGGGACAACAATGGTTGCTATTTCTGGGTATAATGCAGAAGATGCAGGATCAGTTCATTCCAAAAAGGAAGAACGATCCTAAGAGGAGGCAGGCGTGGCCGTGGCCGATGAGGGAAGTTAAGAATCATATAAAGTCAAAAGAGAAAAAGTATAACACAGCAAAGATAAGTGGGGAAACGGAGGACTGGGAAGCTTTTAAAGAACAACAGCGGATTACTAAGAAGGAAATACGCAGAGAAAAAATGAGGTACGAAGGTAAACTGGCCAAAAATACAAAGGAGGATAGTGAAAGTTTTTTTAGGTATGTGAAAGGCAAAAAAATGGTTAAGTCTAAAATTGGGCCCTTGAAGACAGAAACGGGCGAATATATGACAGGGAACAAAGAAATGGCAGAAGAGTTGAATTGGTACTTCAGATCTGTGTTCACTGGGGAAGACACAAGCAATCTCCCTGAGGGAACAGTGGCTGAAGGACCTGAACTGAAGAGAATTTATATTTGCCAGGAATTGGTGATGGAGAGACTGTTAGGTCTGAAGGTTGATAAGTCCCTGGGACCTGATGGTCTACATCCCAGGGTACTGAAGGAGGTGGCTCTAGAAATCGTGGATGCTTTGGTGATTATTTTCCAATGTTCTATAGATTCAGGATCAGTTCCTGCTGATTGGAGGGTGGCTAATGTTGTCCCACTTTTTAAGAAAGGAGGGAGAGAGAAAGCAGGGAATTATAGACCAGTTAGTCTGACCTCAGTGGTGGGAAAGATGCTGGAGTCAATTATGTAGGATGAAATTACGACACATCTGGATAGCAATAACAGGATAGCATGGATTTATGAAGGGGAAATCCTGCTTGACTAATCTTCTGGAATTTTTTGAGGATGTAACTCTGAAGATGGACAAGGGAGATCCAATGGATAAAGTGTACCTGGACTTTCAGAAAGGCTTTGATAAAGTCCCACATGGGAGGTTAGTGAGCAAAATTAGGGCACATGGTATTGGGGGCAAAATACTGACTTGGATTGAAAATTGGTTGGCTGACAGGAAACAAAGAGTAGTGATAAACGGCTCCCTTTCGGAATGGCAGGCGATGACCAGTGGGGTACTACAGGGATCAGTGCTGGGGCTGCAGCTTTTTACAATATACATTAATGATATAGATGACGGTATTAAAAGTAATATTAGCAAATTTGCTGTTGATACAAAGCTGGGTGGCAGGGTGAAATATGAGGAGGATGTTAGGAGATTACGGGGTGACCTGGACAGGCTGGGTGAGTGGTCAGATGCATGGCAGATGCAGTTTAATGTGGAAAAATGTGTGGTTATTCACTTTGGTGGCAAGAACAGGAAGGCAGATTACTACCTAAATGTAGTCAAGTTAGGTAAAGGGGCAGTACAACGAGATCTAGGTGTTCTTGTACATCAGTCAATGAAAGCAAGCATGCAGGTACAGCAGGCAGTGAAGAAAGCTAATAGCATGCTGGCCTTCATAACAATAGGGATTGAGTATAGAAACAAAGAGGTTCTTCTGCAGCTGTACAGGGCCCTGGTGAGACTGCACCTGGAATATTGTGTGCAGTTTTGGTCTCCAAATTTGAGGAAAAACATTCTGGCTATTGAGGGAGTGCAGTGTAGGTTCACGATGTCAATTCCTGGAATGGCGGAACTATCTTATGTTGAAAGGTTGGAGTGACTGTGCTTGTATACCCTTGAGTTTAGAAGGGTGAGAGGGGATCTGATTGAGACGTATAAGATTATTAAAGGATTGGACACTCTGGAGGCAGGAAGCATGTTTCCGCTGATGGGTGAGTCCCGAACCAGAAGACACACTTTAAAAAAAGGGGTAGGCCATTTAGAACAGAGTTGAGGAGAAACTTCTTCACCCAGAGAGTGGTGGGTGTGTGGAATGCTCTGCCCCAGAAGGCTGTGGAGGCCAAGTCTCTGGATACTTTCAAGAAAGAATTGGATAGAGCTCTTAAGGATAGTGGGATCAAGGATTATGGGGATAAGGCAGGAACAGGATACTGATTGAGGATGATCAGCCATGATCATAATGAATGGTGGTGCTGGGCTCGAAGGGCAGAATGGCCTACTCCTGCACCTATTGTCTATTGTCTATTGACTTTATTGAGATTTATAAAATCATGCGGGGCATAGATAAGGTGAATGCCATAGGTCTAATCCGTAGGGTGGGGGTGTTCAAAATTAGGGGGCATTCTTTTAAGGTGAGAAGAAAAACATTTAAAAATTATGAGGAGCAACTTTCTTTCACACAGAGAGTGGTTTGTGTGTGGAATGAACTGCCAGAGGAAGTGATGGATGTGAGCAGTTACAATGTTTAAAAGGTATTTGGGTAAGTTCACAAATAGGAAGGATTTGGAGGGATGGGGCCAAACATAGGCAGGTGGGACTAGTTTACTTTGGGATCGTGGTCTGTTTGGACTTTTAGGACTGAAGGGTGATTTTCCGTGCCATATGACTCTATGACTCTGATTCGATGACTCTATCAGAATGAAATGCATGTTGCCTGTTAATTGTAGCTGATCTGAACCCCTCAATGAATGAGTGGCACAATGAGCCATATTTCAGTACAGGACAGAGATGTCCTGCTGGTATGTGCAGGGTGTGACTCACACTGAAGATCACCATTTTGCCACTCTGCTACCTCATGGTTCTGACCACTTCCCCAAATTTCTGAGACTTGACTGGGATCAATCCCATTTTGAATCAAACTCTTTCAAAATCCTTGTTATGCCCCTCAGCCCTGGCAGAAGAAAGTCTTTACCTCAAGGTGTTTATGGTAGCTGTGTTTGCCTGGTTGTTGCATCAAAAGTAAAGAAACAACCAGTTTGAATGGAACATCATGTTATTTTGTTAAGAAATCTAGACAGTACATCTTGAATATTGCTGCAAAGATATATACTGCCAAAACCTTTTGCCATGGACTCAGAGGAGGATTTGAAAACATCTAGATAGGTGCATTGTGTGGGACATCATTTAACGAGAGAATACTGCCACACATCAGCAGACACAAGTTCTTGAGAGCAGGTAGATCCAGTTCCAGTGGCCTTGATGACTGGGGTTCCCTGGATTGTTGAAACCTACATCCGCCATCACAGCCATTGATATTATACAAGTAACTTCCGCCTGGATTGGCATTGAGGACTTGTTTCAGATTGTGTTTTATTGCTCTGCCCTTATTGCTACGGGTCACCATGCCAGGAGCTGAGTACTTCTGACAGCATTGTTCTCAAATCAAAAGATCACTAAAACCTCTCTATTGCAACAAGGTGGCCTGCCATGGAAGGGACCCACTTGCAAGAATATCAAATCTCAAAGGGAACAGCAATCAAACTCAACTTGTAAAAAGGTTTGTCAGTTCACTGTGTCCTGGTGTATTCTTTATGACAATGCCTCAACCAATCAAAGTCCAGGTGCCAACCAATCAGAACCTTCCTTTCATGCCATATAAATTGCTGTTCCCTTTGATGATAATTGCCATGGACACCATTCTGGAATAAACCTTTATTTCCGTATTTCATCATCAGAACACAATTCCACTAGCTGCCATGATCAGAATTGAACATATTTCCCAAGAGAGCATTAGGCTGACCCTCTGCATTACTAGACAAGTGGTATTACCACTATACCATCAAATTCCTTTATAACCAAAGAGTTTATTGTACTATCCTCAGTAGTGGGGCAGTCCAATACATCAGTAGAAAAGACAAGGTTGAGGCATTAATAGCAATTTTCAACCAAAAGTGCCGAATAGATGATCCATCTTGATTTCCTCTCATGGTCCTCAACATCCTTAGTTCCAGTCTTCAGCCAATTTGATTCTCTCCACATGATGTGAAGCAATGTTTAGAGGTACTGGTTGTGCAAATGCTATGAGCCCTGACAACATTCTGGCAATAGTACTGAAGACATGTGCTTCAGCACTTGATGTACTCCTAGATAAGCTATTCCAGCACAGTCATAAAAGTGGCAGCTACTTGAAAATTGCCCATGTATGTCCTGGACATAAAATGTAGGATAAATCCAACCCTACCAATTACCATTCCATTGGTCTACTCTTGATCATCAGTGAAGTGATGGAAGGTGTCATTACCAGTGCTACCAAGCAGCACCTGCCCAGCAATAACCTGCTCAGTGATGCCCTGTGTTGGTTCCACCAGGGCCACTCAGCTCTGGATCTCATTACAACCTTGGGTCAAACATGGACAAAAGAGCTGAATTCCAGAGATAAAGAAGAGTGACAGCCCTTGACATCAAGGCTACATTCAATCAAGTGTGGTATCAAAAAGCCCTGGCAAATCTGGAATCACGAGGAATCAGAGTAAAACTCTTTACTGGTCAGTGTCATATCTGGCATATAAGAAGGTCATGGTTGTTGGAGTCAGTCATTTCAGCTCCAGACATCCCTGCAGAAGTTCCCTGGGTAGTTTCCTCGGCCCAACATCTCCAGGTGCTTCATCAATGACCTTCCTTCATCATAAGGTCAGAAACGAAGATGTTTTCTGATGACTGCACCATTCATGTTTCCTCAGATACTGAAGTAGTCCATGTTCAACTGCAACAAGATCTGGACAATATCTGGGCTGAAGTTGAAATGTGGTAAGTAATGTTCATGCTGCACAGATGTCAGGCAATGACCAACAAGAGAGAATCGAACCAATACTCCTTGCCATTCATTGGTATCACCATTACTGAATCACCCAGTATTGACATCCTGGAGATTACTATACCCAGGAACTGAAATGGACAAGTCGCCAGTATAAATATGGCAATTATAAGAGCACTTTGTTGGCCAGGAATCTTGCAGTGAGTAACTCCCTGCTGTCCACCCTCTGCAAGGCACAAGTCAGGAGTTTGATGGACTACCCCCACACGCCTGGATAGGGCAGCTCCACCAACACACAAGAAGCTTGATATATCTGGGACAAAGCAACCAGCTTGATTGGCACCATAACACAAATATTCAGTCCTCTACCACTGCCACTTATTAACAGTAGAGTGTACTATCTCCAAGAAGCACTAGAGAGATTCAACAAGATCTTTCCAAACCTATGACCACTACCATCTAGAAGGATAAGCGCAACAGATACATGAGAAAAGCGCCACCTGTAGGTTTCCCTTCAAGCAATTCTCCATGCTGACTTGGAAATATATGTTGTTCCTTCAGTGCTACATTAGGGAATTCTGTCCCGAATGACATTGTACATTGACCTATACCAAATGGATGACAGCAGTTCAGGAAGGCAACTTCTCAAAAGCAAATGGTGATGGGTAATAAATGCTGGCCCAGTCACTGATGCCCATATCCCATGAGTGAACCAAAATCATATTGATTTAGTTTGAAAAATCGGATCCTTTGCCATTGGGATTTCCATAAGTAGGATTATTATGGTAAAGTTATTCTAAAACCCTAAAGCTATTTCTTTTTCATTTTGCTGGATGAATGAACAGAGAGAGATACAAACATATGGTACAAAGTTAGAACAGGCAGTAGATTGTGAAGATTGGAGCAGAAAGTTACCAAGAGACATAAATTGACTGAGCAGGAAAACCTGTGCTTGATGACAATGTTATCCACATTGAGCTTCAGAAAGGAAGTTCCAATATTTTCTCAATGCTGAGGGCCTTGGAACTTAAAGGAGCACAGTGATTTAGTTGTTCATACACCCAAGTCCCAGAAAACAGTGTACAAGTTCATAAAATATCAAAAGATCCAGTACAGGATCTTTACTGATGTTTACTGAAAAATATCAATTTTAAATGTAACTCAAAAAAAATCAATTCAATCAGACCTCAGGTACCTCTTTGTAACCTGAACCAATGGATGACATTGTGTCTGCAGAAATACAATGTCCCGTTGGTAGCACTTCCACACTTCAGCCAGCAGGTTCTGTGTTCAAGCTGAATCCATGGCAGAATCCAGCATAAATTTCCATGTAACACTCCAGTGCAGTACTGGGTGAATGCTAGACTGTTGGAGGTGACATCTTTCAGATGAGATATTAAACTCAATCCACACATCTGTGCTGTCTGTGAATGATCCCATGGTATAATTCTGAAGAAGAGCATATGCTAGTTCTGGGGTAGTGGACAATACTTATCCTTTGATTAACATCTCTAAGGAAACTATGATGGTGCATAGTTTAGCAAATAATACTCTGTTGAGTGTGAAGCAGGATATTGTTAGCTTCTCTCTTTGAGAAAGTAGCCATTTCTTGCCACTGGAATTGTGCAGATTTTACATACCACTTATCAATCTAAGTCTGAAGTGTGTGTACATGTATTTTTAAGATTGCATTTTCTAAATTAGGGCTGCACGGTGGCTCAATGGTTAGCATTGCTGCCTCACAGGTTTGTTTCCTGCCTTGGGCCACTGTCTGTGTGGAGTTTGCACATTCTCCCAGTGTCTGCTTGGGTTTCCTCCAGGTGCTCTGGTTTCCTCCCACAGTCCAAAAGTGTGCAGGTCAGGTGAGTTGGCCATGCTAAATTGCCTGTTGTGTTAGGTTCATTAATTAGGGGTAAATATAGGGCAGGGGAATAAATCTGGGTGGGTTACTCTTCAGAAAGTCAGAGTGGACTTGTTGGGCCGAAGGGCCTGTTCCATACTGTAGGGACTCTAATCTAAATTTCTGACCATCACTATCCATCACAAAACAAGATGTGGTGTATAATCCCATGACTCTGTAAGCAGTACTGCAGATGAGATGTGTATACATTGCCTCCCCATTATCATTGTCTGTATATATCATATTAATTTCAAATAAAAGGTCCATATTATTGGACTGAACCTTGATGAATGATTGGTAGGTATTTGCTCAATACCAATGGATATAGTCTGTTTCAGTTTATTCTTAATTAACAGCAAATTCATAAAATGTGATGTTGATAGTGTCACCAAGTGAGAATACTACTTGCGCACCATAGCTCAGTTTGGGAACTATGAGGGTCATTAGGCTCTTGAACTCATTACAACCTAGTCAAACAAAAGAAAGCAAATTCCATCAGTGAGAGCAATTATCTTCGCCTTCAAGGTCAAATTTGACTGACTGTGTAAGCAAAGATCCCAAACAAAACTGATATCAATGAACATCAGCTGGAATTTCGACATTGGTTGGAATATATGCAGAAAAAACTGAGGGCGGTTGTGGTTGTTGGAGGTCAATCATTTTAGCCACTGGACATCTCTGCAGGAGTTCCTCAGGGTAGTGTTCGACACCCAACTATCTTCAGCTGCTTCATCGATTACCTTTCTTCCATCATAAGGTCAGAGGTTGTGATGGTGGCCTCATATTCATGCCTTCACTATGGTCGTCTTTTTCCACCCATGTGACATCACTTGATGTTGCCCTGTCTCAGCTTATCTGCTGCTGAAACTCACATCTATTCTTTTTAACGACTCTTTGACGTGATTATTCTCATATATTCCTGGCTGGTCACCCAAATATTATCTGTTATCCAAAACGCTGCTGTACATATTGTAACTTGCATGCTGTCCCATTCCCCTATCAATGCTGTTCCAGTAAAAATAATATGATGACAACACCTATAGAAAAAATGGGGATTGCTTGCTGATCTACGTTGGCTCCCAGTCAAGCATTGTTTTAATTTCAAAGGTTTGACCCTTGTTTCCAAATCTCTCCAGAGCATTCCCCTACCTTATCCCTGCAATCTACAATCTCACAATACCCAGAGAAACCTGCATTTCTTTATTGTAGACTCTCATGCACTGTCAGTCCTGGAGAACATTGATTGACATGCCCATGTTCTGAAATTTACTGTCTACATGCAGGGAACCTAGACGTTATCCAGCCTTGTGCTGACATGTTTAAAAGTACTTTGAATCTTTGAGGTGTAAGATATTTACCTTGAGACCACAGGTATTTAACTATTCATATCATCAGCAAAGGTGAGATTTGTAGATATTGTTGCGCTCTCTCTGAATGGTCTTTTCTATAACTTCCTTTATCACTAGTGCTGTCTTCTGAGAAACAGGGAGGGAGAGAAAGTTCTTGCTGTTGTTTCCACAGATTTATTTCTTTCCCTGAGCTCTGCTGCTCAAATACAGCTGCTTATGTAGTTCAATGTAGATTCCTGAGTCTGACCCAGTTATCTCCTAAGTTGGAAAAACCTGGGGCAACATTTCAAGTCCAATTTGGATTGATTATCATACAAGAATTCCAAAGAATGGGAGTTCAATTTCTTCCTTGGTGGGTTTGGGAATTTGAATTCCATTTTAAAATTGCGTAATTAAATGGACAAAAGTGAATGTGAAAATTGTTGTGGAAAACCAATTTGGTTAGAGACAAAAAAAAAATCTGCAGATGCTGGAATCCAAAGTTGACAGGCAGGAGGCTGGAAGGACACACCAAGCCAGGCAGCATCAAGAGGTGGAGAAGTCGATGTTTCGGGTGTAAACCTTCTTCAGGACTGGGGATGGGTGTAAGGGGAGCTGCAGATAAAGGGGTTGGCGGGGCCAGGTTGGTGAAGTGGGGATAGGTGACGATGGGTCGAGGGTACAACCTGATTGGTCAATGGGAGGAATGAATCCGGTTGGTGGCAGGGAGGAGTGAAAGGGATGGAGCGGGGCTGGGAAAGGATTCAGGTGATGGGAAGGGAAGTTATTTGAAAATGGAGAACTTAATGTTGTGTCTTCCACACTGTAGGCTGTCCAGGCAGAAGATGAGGTGTTGTTCCTCCAATTTGGAGTGTGGTTCACTGTGGCAATGGAGGAGGCCAATGATGGTCATGTTGGAAAGGGAATGGGAAGGAGAATGAAAATGGACAGTGACCGGGAGGTCTGGTCGACCCCTACTGGCCCATCTGAGATGCTCAGAGAATCATTCTCTCAGCTTATTTTTGATCTCCCCCATGTAGAGAAGACCACATCGGGAGCACCTGATGCAGTCAACTCGTTGGAGGAGAGGCAGGTGAACCTCTGTCTTCCCTGAAAGGACTGTTTGGGGCCCTGGATGGAGGTGAGGGTAGTTGGTGTACCAGCAGATTTGTCAATTCAGCACCCTGCCTCTGCCAGCCACATTATTTGTAGCTCCCACTACACCACCCCTAGTCCTCAAGAAGGGTTATACCTGAAATGTTGACTTCTCCACCTCCTGGCGCTGCCTGGCTTGCTGTGGAAAACCAATTGGCTCATTAATTCCCTTGCAGTAAGGAAATGTATTGACCTGATCTATATGTGATTTCAGTGCCGCAGCTATGTAATTCGCTCTAACCTTGCCTCGATCATGGGCTAATAAATCAGTCAGTTGGATCATACTCGGACATCGAGAGACAAGTTGGCATTCATACTGATGCCCAAATCCTGAGAACTGTTAAAATAAAATCTCACACAGTCAGAAACACAGTCAGAGAATCTCTATCTTGTGGATGCTGATTGAGTGAAAATCCCAGCTGTTGCTCAAACAGTCCAGGCCTGGCTTTGGTTTGACATTTCCTTCAACAGTGAACACATCAGACAGTACAGCATTTTCTCATGATTGCAGTGAAATATCGGTCTAAGTTGCACGCTTGAGTTGAAGTGGGACCTTAAACCAATCTCCTGATTAAGACCCTCAACTGCTACTAAGATCAAGGCAACACTGATATTTCTCCATTTATGAAGTAAAACTGAGAATGATCGGAGTGCACATCAGATAAAAAAAAAACCAAACCTTCCTGATGCCTACTGAGATTGCAGATATCTTAGGAGTATTAACCTTTCATTAATGTTGAAGCAAAAAAATACTGAATTATTGAACTAAGACTGACCTTCAAGTAATGGTCAGTTTAATCACCCCTGTAAGACTTTATTCTGTAATTATTCAAATATATCAGAGAACTTTAATCAATTGGTAACAAGTACTGATAGGTGTGCAAAGGTTACCATCTGAATGTGCATCAACCTATTTAATTGGGGTTTCTGTTGCAGCAAGCAATTGACTTGTATGGAATGGCATTGGATCAAAGACATACTTATAATTAAAAGTTTTGCTTGGTAGAACAGCAATTATGTGCAACAAGTGTAATACTATTGACAAGATAAATAAGTAAATGGTCTCGTTAACACCATAGAAAAATAACTCGTTAAGCAAAAAAAAACAAACTATTGATGAGGGACAAGCTAATTGAAATTCACCATCTTGTGAGGCTGTCACTCATTGATTATTCTGTCTGAAAATGCAGAAATAAGTGAATTGTCATGTAGAGAGGGCAAGAAAAAAGTGTGGAACTGGGGAGGGGGAGCTGTGTGTAGGTATCTAGTGTTCAATGAGGTTTGATTAACTTGTACAGAACTGTGACACCATTGAGTAACTGAATTAAATTGTCAGGATCAGCTTTTAAGTTCTGTCTTTTTAAGTCTACATTTAAGCACTACTGCCGGTACTGCTGACTTAATAAATCTATGACATTTGATTTTCAATGTTCACCAACCTTATTGATTCAAGGAGTAAATTATAAATAAGAACCGAACCTTGAACATCTGTCAACATCCGAAAGAAGAAAGCTGGCTAACGATTTATGTCTGATCTTTTGTCAGAACTGACTGTTTGCTCCATTTTTCTCTCCGACGGTAATCACCCTGCTGGGTATTTGTACTGCTTCCTAGTTCTATTTCAACAGTTCCAGCATTTTCCATTTATTTTCATTTATCCCTGAGAATGTTCTCTTGATCTCAACTGAATTAGAAGGTTGCACAACCAAAACCTGGTGCCGGCCTAATGGTCATAGACCTGGTGTTCACAAAGATATTGGAAAGTCTCAGCTGAATTTTCTCAGCCTCTTTAATAAAAGTGAATTTAGGGCATCAAAAATTAGTTAACTGATTTCCATCAAGTTTATCAATGGTAGCTTTCTTGTGATGTTCAACTCCAAATTCAGAGTTGTGTTTGACTTGGCCTGTCTCTCTAAGTCAGTTTGCTGAAGTACTCATGGTAGGAGATCTTCTGATGCACACAGAAGGTACCAATCAAGAAACTGCAAGAATTTACATTGAATATACAACCTAGAATATGTCCATTCAGCCAAACAAATTCGTGTCAACATTTATGCTGTAATGAAATCTTCCGTTTGTCCTCAACTAAATCTACCAACAACGCCCTTTATAATTCTCTTCTCATAAGGCCTGCCATTAAATACATCTATAATATACATCTCAGTCACTCCCTGTACTAGCAAATCCCACATTCTCATTCCTGAATCACTATTTCATTTCTTGATGGCTGTCTTATATTGTTGGCCCCTTTCCCACAAATGCAACTTGCATTCTCTGCCCACTCGATCAAAACCTTTCAAATTTTAATTAGCTGTGTCAGCTCACCTCTCAGCCTTCTGGTTAATAGAAAAGAGAAACGGCTTGTTCTTTTTTCCAAGTGTGTATAACTTTACAATTCTGGTATAATTCTTTATAAATCATCATGCAGTTGTCTCCAGTAGTTCTATGGCATTTTTATAATAGGGTGACTGGAACTAGATGTAGGGATGTGTGTGTGTGTGTGTATGTGTGTGCGTGTGTGTGTATATGTGTGTGTATATGTGTGTGTGTATGTGTATGTGTGTGTGTGTGTGTGAGTGTGTGTATGTGTGTGTGTATGTGTATGTGTGTGTGTGTGTGTGAGTGTGTGTATGTGTGTGTGTGCGTGTGTGTGTGTCCCCTAGCCAAGACTTGCTACAGATTTAGTATAACGTTCCTACTTTGCAATTCTACTCCTCTTGGAATAAAGGTTAGTGATTTGTTTGATTTAGTGACTTTATTACCCATGCCACCATTTTTGCTGATTAATGTATTTGTTCTCCCAGATCCCTTCATTCTTCTGTTCCATGTAGGTTCTTATTTTTAAAATAATATGCTACCTCTTCATTTTTCTTCCCAAAATTTAATACTCCACAGTTACCTTTGCTAAAATTTACTTCCCAATTATACGTCTACTTATTATTGCCTCTTTTTACTTTGTTGCAGTTCTCTTCAGTATTGCCTATCTAGCACTTTGCTAACTTTGGTTTATGTAAGTTGAGAATCAACTGCTTGATAAAGGTCTTGAATATTGGTAGAAAGAGTCATGAAGTTGAACCTTTGGGATTGCACTCATCAGGACTGGAACTCAAGACAAAGGCTTTAATTTAATGTCTTGCTTAGCAATCTTTTACATTTAGAAATGCATTTCTCAGTCTAAGTGATTAATATAAACATATTAATATTAATATTATCATATAAACTTTGATTAGTAGTGGTCCTTGTAGGAGCCATTTCTATCATCTACATTTTGAATAAATGTAATTAGTAATATTGTTTTCCATCTTACAGTCAATGGGCTATCCACACTTCTACAGGGAGTTGGATAATAGACATGATACTTGGAATCAAGGAGCAAGTTTAGAGGGCTGAACAAACCACACCTGCTCCTACTTGTATTTTAGATTAGATTACTTACAGTGTGGAAACAGGCCCTTCGGCCCAACAAGTCCACACCGCCCCGCCGAAGCGCAACCCACCCATACCCCTACATCTACCCCTTACCTAACACTACGGGCAATTTAGCATGGCCAATTCACCTGACCTGCACATCTTTGGATTGTGGGAGGAAACCGGAGCACCCGGAGGAAACCCATGCAGACACGGGGAGAATGTGCAAACTCCACACAGAGAGTCACCTGAGGCAGGAATTGAACCCGGGTCTTTGGCGCTGTGAGGCAGCAGTGCTAACCACTGTGCCACCGTGCCGCCCATTTTATGTCACCTGTCACCCTGATTCAGCACGTTTTGTCATGTGCAATTGCATTAACTTATCAAATACATTTTGCCATTTAGATATATTGTATCTACTGTGTTGGCCTTACCTCCTCTCTTTTTTCCTTTCTCAAATAATTTGAACATAAAACATAGAACAATACAGTGCAGAACAGGTCCTTCGGCCATAGATGTTGTGCCAACCTGTGAACTAATCTAAGCCAATCCCCTTACACTATCCAGTCATTATCCATGTGCTTATCCAAGGATTGTTTCAATCTCCGTAATGTGGCTGAGTTAACTACATTGGCAGACAGGGCATTCCACTCCCTTACCACCTTTTGAGTAAAGAAGCAAGATGAGGTTGAATTCAATGAGGTTGGCAAGAAATATTTTCCCTTTTGAACTTGCTGTTCAGTATTCCTTTCCACAGTCTTGGTTTTGAGATGTTTTTCAATTTTCTACTTTAGCCAAGGTTCTATGACCATTTGTGCCACCAATGTTATGCTGACTGGTTCATACTTTCTTGAGTATGTTCAATCACCCTTCTTAAATATTGGCTATCTACTGGTCCTCTGAAATGATACCTTTTTCAATAAATGTTTTATGTCTTTGTAATTATTCCCTGCTCTTTTCCACAATTATGTTAACATACAAAGATGTAATTTGTCCAGGCCAGGGGCGTTTCTCTTTGAATTTGATGAATTTTTCAAATACTTCCACTTTTAATTGTAAATGTAATTATGCCATTTCTAATCATACCTTCCAAAGAGACATTCATTGCATTTATCTTTCCAGCAATTACTGAAACAAACAATTCCTTTCATATTCCTGTCATCTTGCTGTCATTGCCTTCAATTTCATCTTATCTATACCTTAGGGGCACAATTCACATCCTCATTTTTAAAAAAAGATTTCTATGCCTCTAGAATATTTTCCTGTTTTGCTTTATTAGCCGTTGTAATTTAATTTCATTGTTTCTTTCTCCTTCCCTTTTTGTCGGACATCCTTGTATTCTCCCCAGTCATTGCTCTTCCCAACTGTTCATATAATTATTGTATTCCTCTATTCTTAGCTCTCACGTTTTCCCTGTCACTTTATTATTGCTTGGTAGTTTATTCTCATTTCTAAGTGGAATAATATTTTTGCCCTTTTTGTTGAACATCTTTTTAAATGCTCCCCATTGCTGTTCGGCATCACTGTTTCATTTTATTTTCCCATTTCCCTCAAGACTGTCTGTAGTCTGTTACCCTGTTATTGGGAAGGTGTCAATGTGATGAAAGCCACCAGGAAATAATGGTTTTCTTTCAATTTTTTAAATGGTTTTGGCACTTCTGAATTGTGATGGACTTGCGCTACATGCAAAGTGCCTGTATTTTAAAGAAATGTATTATTTTATGAGTTTTGGACATCGCTAAGTAAGCCAGTATTTGTCATGCGTACCTAATTGCTTTGCTAGCCCATTTCAGAGTGCTGAATGAACCACACTAATGAGGATCTGGTGGTAACAATGGCAAGTTTCTCAGTGAACCATTTAAACTTTTACAACAACTGATTATACTTTCATGGTGGCCATTACTGGGATTACCTTTCAATTTCGCAGCTTGTAATCATTTGAATTTAAGTTCTACCAGTTCCCATGGTAGGTTTTGAACCTGTGCCCTCTGAATTACTCATCCAGCCACTGTGCCACCAATGCCTCCAATGATAAAGCAGAATTTACGTGTAATAATAATTGATAGCAAAGCTCACACACTGTATATGCATTTAAGATTCCTTCTTTGTCTTGTAAATGTACAAGCAGAAATTAAAATCATGTCGAATAATTCAAATATGCAATGTCAATAATTAACACATTGAAGGTGTTTATTTTTATTTTATTGCCTCAGATCTATCTTTCTCAACTGAGTTTGCAAACTGCAAACATAGGTGGAGATGTTAACCAGTCAGTGTGTCACTGATGAATTTCCAATAGCCATGAAGGGTCAGAGCAACAATGCTGCAGCATATAAAGCACAAAAATAGGCCATTTGGCCAAAATGTCCATGTCAGTGTTTATGCCTCAGACAAGCTTTCTCACAATATATTCACCCTACCCACGTCAACATATCCTTTTATTCTCTTCTCCCTCATGTGCTTGTCAAGTCTCACCTCAGCTGCAGCTCTATTATTCATATCAATTACTCCTGTTGGGAGCAGCTTTCACATTTTCTGCAGTCTGAGGAGAGGTTTCTACTTAACCTGCAATCTTTTTTTATGAGTGACTTTGTTGTGTTGATCATTTAAGGATGACCTTTCATGCATGACCTTCCCTCTGTCATAAGGTGTGATATAGGAATGTTCACTGATGATTACATAATGTTCAGGCACCATTTGCAGCTTCTCAAATAATGAAGCAGACATGATACACGTGCAGAAGTCCTGAACAAACTGGAAAGTCAAGCCCAGCCGTAACATTGGATCACCATCATTTACAAGTTCCCCTCTGAGCCGTTCACCGTTCTGACTGTTTTCCTTCATTGTCACTGAGTCAAATCCTGCAATGCTGTCCCTAACAGTATTTGTAGGTGTGCCTACACCAGATGAAATGCAAGAAGACAGCTCACCGTCATTTTCCAATGGGATGAACAACAACCATAGTACATCAATAAAAGACGAATATATTATGGAATTTGAGACCAGTGCCAAAAATTAAAATCATGCACAGTGCCTCAATGACTAACGCCCAATGTTTTGAGAGATTGGTCATGACTCACATTAACTCCAGCCTTCCAGATTGCCTTGGTCCCTCGCAATTCACCTACGAGCACAAGTCCACAGCAGGTGCCACCTCCCTGGCCCTATACTCATCACTGGAACATTTAGATAACAAGGATACCTGCATCAGCCTCCCACTTATTGACTACAGCTCTGCCTTCAAGCACCATAATTCCACACTCCAGGAGTTAGGTCTCTGCTGTCCCACCTGTAACTGGATTTTCAACTTCCTGACCAACCGACTGCAGTCCATAAGGATAGACAACAAGACTACCTCCACAATAATCCTTAACATTTGATGCCCTGCAAGGCCACATACTCAACCTCCTACTTTACGCCTCACACACATACGACTGTGTGGCCAACTTCTGCACCAACTCCGTTTACAGGTTTGCTGATAATCAACGTTGTAGATCAGATCTCAAACAATGAGGAGCCAGAGTGTAGGAAGGAAACAGAGTGCTTAGCAGCATGGTGTAAAGACAACAACCTCTCCAACAATGTCAGCAAAATGAAGGAGCTGGTCATTGACTTCAGGAAGTGGAGTGGAGGACACGCCCCTGTCTACATCAATGGTGCTGAGGTGGAGATGGTTGAGACTGTCAAGTTCCTAAGAGTGACCATTACCAACAATCTGTCCTGGCTCCACCACATTTACATTATGGTCAAGAAAACACACCAATGCCTCTACTTCTTCAGGAGGCTACGGTAATATGGTTTGTCCATAAAGGCTCTGACAAATTTTTGGAGATGCACCCTAGAAAGTATCTTATCTGGATGCATTACAGTGTAGTATGGCAACTGCTCTCCCCAAGACAAACTGAAGCTACAAACAGGAGCAATATACTGCAGATGCCAGAATCTGTACTGAAAACAAAACATGTTAGAAATCACAGCAGGTCAGGCAGCTTTCCTGGAGAGACAACAAGCTAATGTCTTGAGTTTAGGTGACTCTTCGTCAGAGCTGACGAAAAGCATGGACAGGGCAGCATTTATTCAATGGGGCGTATGGGGGGTGGGGGGGGGGGGGAGTTGGGGGGAGAGCTGGAGGGGAAAGAGTGTTGCTAGTGCAGATTCAATGATTGGTATGTGAGAATGGCAGAACAATGGTGGGTCTAACTGCCGAACTGGAAAGAAAGAACAGTTGTAAACACAGCCCTGTCTATCACACAAACCAACCTCCCATCCAATGACTAGAAGAAAGTGAGGACTGCTGATGCTGAAAAGTGTGGTGCTGGAAAAGCGCAGCAGGCCAGGCAGCATCCAAGGAGCAGGAGAGTCAACATTTTGGGCATAAGATTCCTGAAGAAGGGCTTATGCCCGAAATATCGATTCTCCCACTCCTCGGATGCTGCCTGGCCTACTGCACTTTTCCAACACCACACTTTTCAACTTCCGTCCAGAAAGGGGACTTCTCACTAATCAAAGACCCCTTTCACCCCAGTTATACTCTCTTCCACCCTCTCGGGTAGAGAATATAAAAACTTATGAACAAATATAAATAGGTGTAAGAACAGCTTCTTCCACGCTGTTATCAGAATGTTGATCTCTCTCTCTGCACCTTCACAGTAGCTGTAACATTGTCTGCACTCTGTGCTGTTACCTTGATGCACTTAAAGTACTAAAGACAATACCTTTCACTGTACCTCATTACATGTCACAGTAATAAATCAAATCAGCAGATAAAGAGAGTCCTGACACTAGTAAAGCTGGTCAAGTTACCAGTAATACTGATCATGGGCCCAATATTGGTTATGGGGCTAGTAATACTGATTGTGATGCCACTGATATTGATTGAGGTATCTACTGTGGGGCAGCACACTGCAAGTGTGCCTAATAGTGCCAAACTGTATTCTTCTATTTCAGTAGTGGGATTTGAGAGAGCATGGGCCGGGGGGCAGCTGGGAAGGAAAGTTAGAATATTAAATACTTACCTGGTGAATCAGCGGAGGGAAGGCTGAACTGGAGCAGAAGCTGACACGGGGACTGCTGGGTAAGTGAATAATATATATTCAGGCAGTGACTAATCCCGAAACACTACTCAAATAGGGTCTCTCACCCATCCTTCTCCTCTAACCAAAAAAAAAGACTCCGTGTGGAGGGTTGGTAAGGTCATTTTTAAAAAATCTCTTTGGCAATTTAGACCAGAGGGGATGGAAGCAAGGGCAGGTGCATGTTCCTCTTGTGGGATGTGGGAGGTAAGGGTCCTTACTAATGTCCCTGCTGACTTCACCTGTGGGAAGTGCACCCAACTCTAGCTCCTCACCGAGTGCGTTCGGGAAGTGGAGCTGGAGCTGGATGAACTTCAGATCATTTGGGAGGCTGAGGGGGTGATAGAGAGGAGTTGTAAGGAGGTAGTCATACTAAGTTACAGTTAAAGGTAGCTGGATGACCGTCAGGAGAGGGAAAGGGAATAGGCAGACAATGCAGGGACCCCCTGTGGCCGTTCCCTTCAATAATCAGTATACCACTTTGGATACTGTCGAGGGGGATGATCTACCGGGGAAAGCCACAGCGGCCAGGTCCTGGCACTGAATCTGGCTCTGTGGCTCATGAGGGAATGGGGGTGAATAGGAGAGTGATAGTGATAAGATATTCAACGGTGAGAGGAATAGACAGGAGATTCTAAGGTCGTGAACAAAACTCCCGGATGGTATGTTGCCTCCCGGGTGCAGGGTCTGGGGTGCCTCGTATTGAGTCTACAGGATTCTTAAGGGGGAGAGTGAGCAGCCAGATGTCGTGGTACACTTGGTAGGAATGACATAGCTAGGAAAAGGGATGAGGGTCTGAAAAGTGAATATGGGGAGTTAGGTTGAAACCTAAAAGGCAGGGCGAGCAGAGTAGTAATCTCAGGATTGCTACCAGTGCCACGGGCTAGTGAGGCTAGGAAAAGAGAGTGAGTGAGGCTGAACAAGTAGCTCCAGGGCAGGTGTAGCAGAGAGGGCTTCAGATATGTGGATCATTGGGATACCTTCTGGGGAAGGTGGGACCAGTAGAAGGAGGATGAGTTGCACCTGGACTAGAGGGACACCAATATCCTGATTGAGAGATTTGTCAGAGCTCTTTGGGAGGGTTTAAACGAGTTTGACAGGGGGATGGGAACAGGAGCCATGGAGCACAAGATGGGGTAGCTGGTGAAAGGGCAGGTACAGTGTGCAGAGAATCTGTGAGGAAGGACAGACAGTTGATAGGGCAAAGTTGCAGTGAGGGTGGTGGGTTTGAAGTGTGTCTATTTTAATGCAAGCAATGTCAGGAATAAGGGTAATGACCTTAGAACATGGATCAGTACTTGGAACTACGATGTTGTGGCCATTACAGAGACTTGGATATCACAGGGGCAGGAAAGGATGTTCTCGGGTATAAATATTTCAAAAGGATTAGGGAGGGAGGTAGAAGAGGTGGGGAGTGGCATTGCTAATCAGGGACAGTATCACAGCTGCAGAAAGAGAGATCGTCAAGGTGAGCTTTTTGACAGAGTTAGTATGGGTGGGAGTCAGAAACAGGAAAGGAGCAGTCACTTTCTTGGGAGTTTTCACACATGCGCCAATCGCAAGAGAGACACGGAGGAGCAGATTGGAAGGCAGATTTTGGAAAGGTGCAGATGTAGCAGGGTTGTTGTCATGGGTGACCTCAACTCCCCTAATACTGATTGGAGCCTCCTTAGCTCAAATAGTTTGGGTGGAGCAGATTTTGTCAGATGTGTCCAGGAAGGATTCCTGACTCAATATGTCGATAGGCTGACTAGAGGGGAGACCATATTGGATCTGGTTTTTGGCAACGAACTAGGTCAGGAGTCAGATCTCTTGGTGGGACAGCATTTTGATGATAGTGAACACAACTCCCTCACCTTTACTATACCATGGAGAATGATAAGATAAAATGGTATGGGAAAGTATTTAATTGGGGGAGGGGGAATTACAATGCTATTAGACAGGAACTGTGGAGCATAAGTTGGGAACAGATATTCTCAGGAAAAATACGACAGAAGCTGTTTAAGAAGCACTTGCTGCGAATGCTGGATAGGTTTGTCCCACTGAGGCAAGGAAGGGATAGTTGGGTGAAGGAACCTTGGATGACAAGAGATGTGGAACATCTAGTCAAGAGGAAGAAGGAGGTTTAGTGAAGGTTAAGGAGACAGGATCAGACAGGGCTCTAGAGGGTTACAAGGTAGCCAAAAAAGAATTGCCAAGAATAGACTTAGAGGAGCTAGAAGGGGGCATGAAAAAGCCTTGTAGATAAGTTAAGGAGAGCCCAAAGGCATTCTAAACTTATGTGAGGAACAAGAGAATGGCCAGAGAAAGGGTACAGCTGATCAGGGGTAGTGGAGGGAACTTGTGCCTGGAGTTGGAGCAGGTTGGGGAGGTCCTTAATGAATACTTTGCTTCAGTATTCACTACTGAGAGGGACCTTGTCGTTTTTTGAGGTCAGCGTAAGAAAGGCTGATATGCTCGAACAGGTTGATGTTAAGAAGGAGGATATGTTGCAAATTTTGGAAAATATGAGAATTGATAAGTCCCCTGAGCCAAACGGGAAATACACAAGACTACGACAGCAAGTGAGGGAAGAGATTGCTGCGCCATTGGCAATGTTCTTTGAGTCCTCACTGTTCACTGGAGTAGTGCCAGATGATTGGAGGGTGGCAAATGTTGTTCCCTTTCCCAAGAAAGGGAATAGGGATAACCCAGGGATTTACAGACCAGTCAGTCTTATGTTAGTGGTGGGCAAATTATTGGAGAGGAATCTGAAAGACAGGATTTATGATTATTTGGAAAAGCATAGTTTTTTAAAATGTGTGTGTATATTATATATATGTAAATATATATTTATATTGAAAAATAGATTTTAAATATTACAACAAATACAAAACAATACAAAGAAAGAACACAAAAAAATTAAAATCCCAAACCTCCCTCATGTACAAATGCATAAAAATATTTTAAAAACCCAACTAACTACTGAACTAAATAAATAATAACTAACAGCAAACAATAAATAGTAATATAACAGCACAGCAAAACAAAACACTAATGCTTGAATATCGAGAGCATTAATTTTCACATATTCATACGCTCGCTGTTCCCCCTCTCTGGATATGAGACTCGTAAAACACAACCATTATGGCTATATAAAAGTTCTTATTAGTGTGGCAGACAAATCTGTGTCCAAGTAGTTCAAAAAGGACTGCCATGTCTTATAGAAATTCTCAGTTTTGTGGTGTGCCATACTTGTGAGAAAATCCACGGGGATATGCTCCATCACAATCTTCTGCCAACTCAACAGGCCCAGCAGATTTTTGGATACCCAATATAACAAGATATTCTTTCTTGCACAGAAAGTGAGGATGTCGAAAAGTTTTCTCTTATGCGCATCTAGAGGGGATAGACTAGTCAGGCCAAGAAGAAGAGAGATTGGATCTTTCTCCACCCTTACACCCAAAATCCACTCCATTGCACCTGCCATAGTGCTCCAGTATGTTTGAAGCTTGCCACAGGTTCAGAGACAATGGGTAAGAGTGCCCACACTAACTTTACACTTGGGACATGTTGAAGATAATCCTGGTTTAAATTTTGACAAATGATCTGGAGCCAAGTGGACCCTATGGAGAATCTTCAACTGTAAAGCATGGGTCCTGTTGCAAATTGATATCTTTCTTGCGTTTTCCAAATATCCCCCCATGCCTCTGAGGAGACTTTAACGCCTAGCTGTCTCTCCCACACCCTGCAGAGTTGATCAAACTCTTCTGAGGGGCCACCTCCCAACTCGGAGGCACGGTGGCACAGTGGTTAGCACTGCTGCCTCACAGCGCCAGAGACCCGGGTTCATTTCCCGCCTCAGGCGACTGACTGTGTGGAGTTTGCACATTCTCCCCGTGTCTGCATGGGTTTCCTCCGGGTGCTCCGGTTTCCTCCCACAGTCCAAAGATGTGCGGGTCAGGTGAATTGGCCATGCTAAATTGCCCGTAGTGTCAGGTAAGGGGTAGATGTAGATGTAGGGGTCTGGGTGGGTTGCGCTTCGGCGGGGCGGTGTGGACTTGTTGAGCCGAAGGGCCTGTTTCCACACTGTCAGTAATCTAATCTAATCTAATCTGATGATGTAAAGTGCTGACAGAAAGCGTACTCCTCATACTGAGCAGCCTCTTCTCTATGTCGGATTTGTAGGGATCAATCAAAAGTGAAGTCTTTTTTAAAATAAAATCTCTAGCTTGAAAAGAATGAAAGAAGTCCTTGCTAGGTAGCTCGTATTTCTGTGCTAACTGATCAAAAGACATCATTGTGTCTCCCTCAAATAAATCAGCCGTGCAAGACACACCGCTAGCTGCCCAATGTTTGAATCCTGAATCCATCATCCCTATTTGAAAACCAGGCATACCCAGTACTGGTGTAAGAAAAGATTTGTGCCAATATTGCCTCCACTCTACTGAATTGCCCTCCATGCTTTAACTGTATTGATAAATATTGCGTTATAGCAATATTCCTTAACTGTCCTCATTTTGTTCAAACACAGCAAGCCAGTAAGGTGGCACTTTACCTGAGGGGTTTCGATATCCAACCATATTGAAAGATGGTCCCCACAAGCCCAATCACTCACGTAAGAAAAAAATGAGCATAGTTGATAGTTTATAATGTCCGGGAGATCCATTCTCCAAGTCTGTAAGACAATTGCAGTTTAGCTAATTTAATAAGGTGCCGCTTATGATGCCAAATAAAAGAGCTGAACCAGCTTTTCAGTCTCCTGAGCGTTTGCTTATCGTAGCATTCATATAGGATACAACAAACAGGGGAGAATATTCATCTTAATAAGAGCTATCTGACCTAACCATGAGACCAGAAGTGCCTCCCATCTTTGAAGGCCTTGTTTGATTTTGTTGAATAATTGAACAAACTTAGCTTTAAACAATTGATCAAGAACTGGAGTGATGAATATGCCCAAATACATAAAACCCCCACTGTGACCACTTAAATGGGAGCAGAGATTCACCCTCAAGACCCACCACCCCTCCTCACAATTCATAGGCATGGCCTCTAATTTTGCAAAATTAATCTTGTATCCCAAAAAGGTGCCACACGAGCTGACGCATTGTATCACGCAATGCACTGAAACTGCGGAATGTAAAAAAAAGACATTGTCAGAGTGCAGTGAAATCTTATGTAATTTTGATGTTACTTCTGAAGTCAATATATTGGGATCCTGACAAACTGCCTCTGCCAATGGATCAATCACCAATGTAAAAAGCAGTGATGAAAGGAGACAGCTCTGCCAGCTGCCCCTAAAATACTAAAATTGTTTGATTGTATCCTATTGGTGATGACCACAAGAGAGTCACTGTAGAGAACCATTACCCATCTTATAAAGGCTTCGCCCAAGCCAAACTGCTCTAGAGCATAGACAATGTACGGCCACTCAACTCAGTCAAGTGCCTTCTCTACATCTAGAGAAATCACCAATCCCTCTATTGACTTTTGATGACATGCTTGAATTACATTAAGCAGCCTCCTAACATTATTGGAGGATCTGCCGCCCTTTATGAAGCCTGCCTGGTCCTCTTTGACAATAGAAGGTAACACAGTTTCCAGCCTTAACGCGAGTGTCTTAGAGAGGATTTTAAAGTCAATATTTAAGAGTGAAATGGGCCTGTAAGAAGCACGATCTTCCGGGTCCTTGCCTTTTTTTAAGAATAAGAGAAATATTGGCCTCTTAGAGATGGGGGGGAGACGATCATAGCTGTATGAGTCATTGAACTTGTTGAACATCAGGCCTGACAATATGTTTATAAATTCCTTATAGAATTCACTGGGAAGTCCATTAGGACTGGGTGCCTTTCCACTCTGAAGCTGCTTCACAACCTCCTGTACCTCTTGCTCTGCTAAGGGAGCATTGAGAAAATGCTCTTGTTTGAGGATCACAGCTGGAAGCTCCAGACCCTTGAAAAAGGACTCCATCTTGGCCCACCCCTCCTCACAACCCTCAGGTTGGTGTAATTCAGAGTAATTCAGAAAATGCTGAATTGATCTTATTAGAATCACATGTTAGGTTCCCAGAACCTTCCCTAATCAATGTAATGGCTTGAGGGACACTCTTTCCCCTGGTGAGATATGCTAGGTACTTACCTGATTTGTCACCATGTTCATACAACCTCTGCTTTGCGAAAGTAAGCTCCTTCTTTGCTTTGTTAGTTTCCCAAAGAATGGCCGGGCTACTAGCTGAGTCTGAATTAATGTTGAGGAATGCCCTAAATTCCTTAGAGAAGTAATCCACAAACTTATTATCCTTAAGGATAAAGGAATCCATATGCCAGTGCCTCGGGCCCACTATAGCGTCCTTAATCTTAACCAACAAGTACACTGCAGTGTGATCGGAGATGGTAATATTACCAATTGTACAAGATGCCACCAAGTCCAGGGCTGCCCACGGCAGTCAGAAAAATAATCAATCCTGGGATGACATCTGTGTAGACTGGAAAAAACCCATAAAATCCCTGCCTATAGGTGGAGACGCCCCCCAGACGTCCACCAACCCTAACTCCACAGATCCATTAATTATTTAGTTTGTATGGAGGATATCAGGGGCCTTTGAGCAACTTGTCTACGCGGGACCCATAAGACAATCAAAATCTCCCCCGATGATGATATGCCAAGACTCTAGACTGATCAATTTAGAGAACTCTTCTACCAGAAACTTGAGGGGATCGGCCGGAGGGCAGTAAACATTTAAAACACCATATTCTTCCCGTTTATTAGGGCTTTGAGAATTACAAGCCTCCCGTGTGTGTCCTTAACACACTCTAGTAACTTAAATAGGAGATTCCTCCTAACCAATATAGCCACTCCCCTACTTCTGGTATTAAAAGATGAAAAGTAAACTTGATCAAAGCAATTCTGCTGTAGTTTCAAATGCTCCCCATCATCCATGTGTGTCCCCTGTAATAAAGCAATATCTACCTTTTCCTTTCTGAGACTCTGAGCATGGTGACAAATCAGGTAAGTACCTAGCATATCTCACCAGGGAAAAGAGTGCCCCTCAAGCCATTACGTCGATTAGGGAAGGTTCTGGGACCTTAACATGTGATTCTAATAATATCAATGCAGCATTTTCTGAATTACTCTTAATTGGTGAGTGAGACCCCTTGATGTTCCAGGTACACCATTTAATCAAGTCATTAGCCATAACTTTCTGAAGTAACATTTAAATTCCAGAGAGGAGGAACTTGAATTACAAATTGCCAAGCTTTAGTGTTGCAAGATCCATCGATCATAAAAACTACATAAACTAAACCCACTGCAGTTAACAAACCTACAGATCTATCACAGACTGCAAACAACAAAAAACAAAAAGCAATCCTACATATATAGCACCAATGATGCTGAATAGGGGAACTCAGCCCCCACCCAAAGGGGGCACCTACACATCCCAAATCCCAACTTCCCATCCCACTGCCAATACAGCAGCCAGGGTATTTAAATATCTGAACCAGGAATAAACTACCTGTAAGTAGGCATCTAGCCATCCCAACCATTTTCCCTCCTCCTAACTAGAGCCACACCACAAACAAAAGCAGCAAAGAAAGAAAATACATCATAAAATTACAATGTGAACAAAGAAAGTTTGATAAAAAGTAAGTATCCCTCCCATCCTTTGGTAAATCTTAACTTTGAAATTGAAAGTAAACATCCCAGCTGCCTCCAAAAGCATAGTTTAGACCAGATTATTACCAAATAAAAAAAAGGAAATGAAAGCCCCGACCAGACTCCCTCTCTTTTTTTAAAGAAAAGTAGAGACATACCCAAACAACAATACTGTTTGTACATGCTAAATTCTTCAGATTAAGTTAATTTGTCCATAAAGTCTCTTGTTTTCTCCGATGTGTCAAAGAGATGGACAGATCCATTTAAGATGTTCCGAAGAACCGCTGGATACCTCAGAGAGTACTGGATCCTGAGCTCACTTAGTCTTTTCTTGATCCAATCATCAGATTTTCTTTTCTGGATCACTGCTGCTGAGAAGTCCTGGAAGAACATGATCTTAGAATCCTCGTAAAGTAGGGCCTTTGGATCCTCCCCCTGGATTCTGGAACCTTCCACAATTCTCTCCTTATCTCTATAATGATGAAGCCACACCAAGACAGGATGAGGACATTGGTCCAGACTTGACCTCCACACCGGTGAGCCCTCTCAATCTTCAAGCTTCCCATTCCAAACTCCAAGTTAAGGAATTTTGGCAACTAGTTCTCAATAAACTTCATCGGCTGCTCACCTTCTTTACCCTCCAGCAGACCGACAATCCAAATATTTTTCTCCTGCCCCTGTTCTTGAGGACATCAAACTAGTCAAGCAAATTACAGACCAGCGTCTCCAGTGCCTGGACCCTATCCTTGGAGGATCTGGTATCAGCTTCCACTATTGCGACTCAGTGTTTTACCTCATCCATCCTCTTCTTGAGGTCTCCCAGCTGCTGTTCATGCTTCCGCAGCATGACAGAGATCAGAGCCAGCTTCTCCTCTATCTATTTACCCAGCATCTTGCAAGGTTTTGCGAGCTCCGTTACCAGGATCTGGTCAGAAATCCAGTCCACGGATCCTGCAGGCTGGGCCACGAGCTTGGCCTTGGACATACCTGCTCCCTTCTTTGGCACCCCTGGACTCCGAAAACTGAGGTAAGTTATTCTTTAACAGTTTCCTGGGACGCCACAACCTTTCCAGAGTCCTAGGATATTACAGTGAACCAGGAAGGGTGAGTTAGGACTTTGTCCCACTTGCGATGTGATACAGAGCTCTGTAACACAATCTTTCTGGAGCACCACCATCTTGGATTCCCCCACAGAAAAGCATAGTTTGATCAGACATAGTCAACATGAATTTGCGAGGGGCAAGTCATGCCTCACAAATCCTAATGAATTATTTAAGGATGTGACAAAACACGTAGTTGAAGGTAGAGCAGTGGATATGGTGTACATGGATTTTAGCAAGGCGTTTGATAAGGTTCCTCATGGTAGGCTCCTTCAGAAAGTAATGAAGCATGGGACATAGGGGAACTTAGCTGCCTGGATACAGAATTGACTTGCCCATGGAAGACAGACGATGGTAGTACATGGAAAGTATTCAGCTTGGAACTTGGTGACCAATGATGTTCTGAAGGGATCAGTTCTGGGACCGCTGCTTTCTATGATTTTTATAAATGACTTGGATGAGGAAGTGGAAGGGTGAGTTAGTAAGTTTGCCGATGCCACAAAGGTTGGTGGAGTTGTGGATAGTGTGGAGGGCTGTTGTAGGTTGCAATGGGACATTGATAGGATGCAGAGCTGGGCTGTTAAGTGGCAGATGGAGTTTAATCTGGAAAAGTATGAAGTGATTCACTTTGGGAGGTCAAATTTGAATTCAGAATACAGGGTTAAAAACAGGATTCTTGGCAGTGTGGAGGAACAAAGGGATCTTGGGGTCCATGTCCATAGATCCCTCAAAGTTG
Organism: Chiloscyllium punctatum; assembly: GCF_047496795.1. Taxonomy (NCBI): domain Eukaryota; kingdom Metazoa; phylum Chordata; class Chondrichthyes; order Orectolobiformes; family Hemiscylliidae; genus Chiloscyllium; species Chiloscyllium punctatum. The sequence continues at coordinate 56,553,474 of NC_092761.1, read as the reverse complement.
CCCCCCAGGTTGTTAAGAACACATATAGTGTGTTGGCTTTCATTAGCAGAGGGATTGAGTTTAAAAGCCATGAGGTTATGCGGCAGCTCTATAGAGACTTGGCTAGACCACACTTGGAATATTGTGTTCAGTTCTGGTCACCTTATTACAGGAAAGATTTGGAAACTTTAGAGAGGGTGCAGAAGAGATTTAGCAGGATGCGGCCTGGATTGGAGGGTATGTCTAATGAATGAAGGTTGAGGGAGCTAGGACTTTTCTCATTGGAACGAAGAAAGATGAGGATGAGAGGTGACTTGGTAGGGGTGTACAAGATGCTGAGAGGCATAAATAGATTGATTGGATAGCCAGAGACTTTTTCCCAGGGTGGAAACGGGTATCACAAGGGAACATAATTGTAAGGTGATTGATGGAAGGTTTAGGGGAAATGTCAGAGTTAGGTTCTTTACACAGAGAGTGGTGAGTGCGTGGACTGCACTGCAAGCGGTGGTAGTAGAGTCAGAGACATTTAGGGACATGGATGATAGTAAACTGAAGAGCATGTGGGTTAGTCTGATCTTAGAGTAGGATAAAAGGTTGGCAAAACATCAAGGGCCGAAGAGCCTGTATTGTGCTGCACTCTTCTATGTTCTGTGTTCTATGTACAGTAGAACTTTGATTATTTGAGCATCAATTATCCGAATTTTGGATTATCCAAACAAGATCTCAAGGTCCCGTAAAAATAGCATTAATCGTTTCAGCATTCAGTTATCAGTTAACGGCATTATGGCATGCACTGCCAGATAACCAAGAAATGTTCAGATAATCAACACTCCAATTACCACTTGTTATCGATAGATCAGTTATTGGTTAAACAGCATTATGGCGTGCATTGCCAGATAACTGAGAAATGTTCGGATAACCAGCACTCATAAATTACTGTTTGCTTCTGGTTATCTGAATGATCAATTATCTGAACAAAATACTTCCCACCCATGTCGTTCTGCTGTATACAGAATATTTTACTGGCTGTGGTGCTATAGGCAAGTGCTACCCTGATGGATTCTCTGTATTTTTCTGGAGTCAAATGAAGGAAATGTAAATCTAGAGGTCAATGTGTATGTGTTTTGTCTGGCTGAACAAAGATGCAAAAGGCACTATCAATTAGTCATAGAGTCATGGAAACAGGCCCTTCAGCCCAACTGATCCATGCTTACCATGGTGTCCACTTAGCTAGTCCCAACTGACCACATTTGGTCTGTGTTCTTCTAAACCCCTCCCATCCATGTATCTATCCAAATGTTTTTTAAACGTTGCTATTGTATCTGCCTCAAACCCTTTGTCTGGCAGCCCATTCCATACACACACCACTCTTTGCATGAAGACGATGCCCCTCAGGTCTTTCTTAATTTTTTCCCCTCTCACCTTAAACCTATTCCCTCTAATTTTCACTTCCCCATCCCTGGGTAAAGGACTATATTCATTCATCTTATCTACGCTCATGACTTTATACACCTCAATAAGATCCACCCTCATTCTCCTACATTCCAAGGAACAAAGCTCCTTGGAATTGTGGCATTCAGATAAGAATACGTAAATGAAAGGGCGGAGCTGGTACAAAACAAGACAACTCAAGCATAAACAATACCAAATAGAATGACAGCAATGTCCCAACCCACCCACATCTACCCATCCACTTGACATGGCTCACTGCGTCATTGTTTCCAGGTTTGTTCAAGTCAGTTATCCAAGATATAACTGTGAATCTAGTCTTCCATCCTGTAGACCCATTCACTGGTCATCCTACTGAGGAAAGGCAATGCCAAAGCAGGCTGCAGATGGAGAGAAAAGAGGGAACAATAATTAATGGCGGCAATGTCACAAGCAGGTGGGTCTTTAAGAGCTGAGATATTGGGCAAAAATCCTATCGAAGGTATCAAAAGCATGTAGGTGAGTGCATATTTAAAAGCTAGTACTGTCTGTGATGAGTTCACCTTTAACAGCACTCAGCTTGACTGGAGGAAGTGCAAGTTTGGACTTGGGAGGGTTTTCAGTATTGACAAAGCAGGTACATACTCTACCATGAAAGTTTCTGTTATATAGCTCTGACTTATTATTGTGACATATACTTAATTACAGTGAAAGATTTTGTTGTGTATGCTGTACAGGTAGATCATACCACACAAAGTGTGTTAGGGCAATAGAACAGAAGGTGGAATGCAATGTTACAGCTGCAGAGAAGGTACACAAAGAGCAAGGTCAATATTAAATGTAAAATATGCCACGGCCACTCAGAAGTCTAATAACGGTGTGGAAGAAGCTGTTCTTGAATCCGTTGATAGGTGTATTTAAGCTCTTGTATCTTCTGCTTGATGGTAGAGGTTGGAACAGACTATAAGTGGGGTGGGATGGGTCTTTAATTATGCTAGCTGCCTTCCTGAGGCAGTGAGAAGTGTAGATGGTGTCAGTAGGTGGAAGTTTGGCTTAGCAACTACCATGCAGTAGTGGCCAGGATCTTTAGGAATATTGCATTTACCACGATTGGATGCCATAATGGATGCTTAGCTGGAACCTTGTAATTTCACTGATTATTCATGGCCTCAGTTAGAACATAGAACATAGAAGAATACAGCGCAGTACAGGCCCGTCAGCCCTCGATGTTGCGCCGATCAAAGCCCACCTAACCTACACTAACCCACTATCCTCCATATACCTATCCAATGCCCGCTTAAATACCCATAAAGAGGGAGAGTCCACTACTGCTGCTGGCAGGGCATTCCATGAACTTACGACTCGCTGAGTGAAAAACCTACCCCTAACATCAGTCCTATATCTACCCCCCCTTAATTTAAAGCTATGCCCCCTTGTAATAGCTGACTCCATACGTGGAAAAAGGTTCTCACTGTCAACCCTATCTAACCCCCTAATCATCTTGTACACCTCTATCAAATCACCCCTAAACCTTCTTTTCTCCAATGAAAACAACCCCAAGTGCCTCAGCCTTTCCTCATAGGATTTTCCTACCATACCAGGCAACATCCTGGTAAACTTCCTCTGCACCCGTTCCAGTGCCTCCACATCCTTCCTATAGTATGGCGACCAAAACTGCACACAATATTCCAGATGCGGCCGCACCAGAGTCTTATACAACTGCAGCATGACATCAGGACTCCGGAACTCAATTCCTCTACCAATAAAAGCCAGTACGCCATATGCCTTCTTCACTGCACTATTTACCTGGGTGGCAACTTTCAGAGATCTGTGTACATGGACACCAAGATCCCTCTGCTCTTCCACACTACCAAGTAGTCTACCATTAGCCCAGTAATCCATCTTTTTATTACTCTTACCAAAGTGAATCACTTCACACTTAGCTACATTGAACTCCATTTGCCACCTTTCTGCCCAGCTCTGCAGCTTCTCTATATCCCGCTGTAACCTGCCACATCCTTCCTCACTGTCTACAACCCCTCCGACTTTCGTATCATCCGCAAACTTGCTCACCCAACCTTCTAACCCTTCCTCCAGGTCATTTATAAAAATGACAAACAGCAATGGTCCTAAAACAGATCCTTGCGGAACACCGCTAGTGACGGCACTCCAAGATGTACCTTTGCCATCAACTACTACCCTCTGTCTTCTTCCAGAGAGCCAATTCCTAATCCAAACCTCCAACTCACCCTCAATGCCATATCTCTGTATTTTCTGCAGTAGCCTACCATGGGGGACCTTATCAAACGCCTTACTAAAATCCATATATACCACATCTACCGCTTTCCCCTCATCTACCTCCTTAGTCACCTTCTCAAAGAATTCAATAAGGTTTGTGAGGCACGACCTGCCCTTCACAAAACCATGCTGACTATCCTTGATCACATCATTCTTATCCAGATGTGCATAAATCCTATCCCTTACAATTCTCTCTAAGACTTTGCCCACAACAGAAGTGAGACTCACTGGCCTATAGTTACTAGGATTATCCCTACTCCCCTTCTTGAACAAGGGAACCACGTTTGCTAGCCTCCAGTCCTCTGGCACTACTCCTGTCGACAAAGAGGACGCAAAAATCAAGGCCAATGGCTCTGCAATCTCCTCCCTTGCTTCCCAGAGAATCCTAGGATAAATGCCATCAGGCCCAGGGGACTTATCTATTTTCACCCTTGCCAGAATTTCCAACACCTCTTCTCTACATATCTCAAAGCCATCCATTCTACTTATTCGTGCCTCAGTATTAATATCGACAACAATGTCCTGTTCCTGAGTGAATACTGACGAAAAGTATTCATTCAGCGCCTCCCCAATCTCTTCAGCCTCCACACGCAACTTCCCATTACTATCCTTGATTGGACCTATTCCTTCCCTAGTCATTCTTTTATTCCTAACATACCTATAGAAAGCCTTAGGGTTTTCCCTAATCCTACCAACTAAGGACCTTTCATGTCCCCTCCTTGCTGCTCTTAGCTCTCTCTTCAGGTCCTTGCCCCAAGCTAATATTCTGGGGATTATGTGAATTAAATCACATTATTAAGTTTGAATTCAATAAAATGTGGAATTAAAAACTGGACCAATTGTTAACTATTGTAAAAATCTAACTGGTTTATTAATGACCTTTAGGTAAGGAAATCTACCCTCCTTACACTGGTCTGGCCTGCATATGACTGTAGACTCATATAAGTGGGGTTGACATTGAAAAGTTCAAGGCCACTAAAGTAACAGGTGCTTGCCTTACTAGTGATGCCTGCATCCCATACAAGAGTTAAAGAAATTAAATGTTTGTAAAATAGAGGCAGCATCAACAAATTTCTGCTTCATTGCACAATGATACCTCAGTGTGCCTACGAAAGGTGTGCTGTTTCTCGATAAAGACAGGGACTTCCACCTTGAAATGTGAAAAATGAATTAGCAACAGCTGACCCCAACCCCCAATGAGGAGTCAGAGTATTCCCTACCCTCAGTCTTGACCTAGCCATATGATGCGTACCCTGTCCTTGCAAGGGCTGATCAGGCAGCTCACCTGAAACTTTGGGGAGTCAGAAGCCAGCACAGATGATCCAGCTTCCTCCCAGATCCCCTTAACAGTTGATTTGTGAGTTTGTGTCTCTAACACGACTATTCCCTCACGCTCTGCTCAATGTGATGCCTAGAGTGTGCTTGGCACTGCGACGGTTAAAGATGCTCACAGTGGTCACTGATGTGATTTGAATCTCCAGCGGAGGTTGAGGCTGGCTTAGATGAGTAACTGCTTTATGCTAAAGATTGAGCTCTCACTCTCTCACAGCTGGTGTTCCGAGCAGGCATTCCCACTTAACAGGCAAGCTGACTTTGAATTCATTTCACTCCAAGGAACTGAGTCACGGAGTGCTGTTAGTGTCGGAAAGCACAGGAGGTGGTGTTGTTGGGGGCAATCTGAAGCCCATTTGCTGCAGAGAAGATGTCTTCAGGCAAGTAACTATGGGATTTAAAAATCCATTAGTAATATCGTTGTGTTCACCATGATGAACATTAGAAGCTTAAAGATCTCATTTCGCTCCGACTATCAATGATATCTCCCAGTAAACACCACATTGCTCGCATAAATATGATTTATTTCGTTGTGTTTGACAGATATTCTATTGTCCTTGTTGGTGTTGAACTGCACCACAGAGAGAATTGTAGAGTCACATCTGGAGACCAGTCAGCCCATTACACTCCTGCTGGCTCTGTCCAAGATCTGTCCAATTCGGTCTCACTGCCCTGTCAGAGGCTTTCCTTTTCACTGAATTGTTTTTCTGCTGGACTCTCTCAGAGAAGCATCAATATTTATCAAAATGAGAATCAATCTAGGAGCCCACTTCAACAGCTACCACTGCAGATTTCCCATCGCATGGGAATCCTGGAGGCAGGACACTATGTACAGGAGACAGTGTACAGGAGACAGTGTTCAGGAGACTGTGTTCAGGAGACAGTGTACAGGAGACAGTGTACCGGAGATAGTGTGAAGGAGATAGTGTACAGGAGACTGTTCAGGAGACTGTGTTCAGGGGACAGTGTGAAGGAGATAGTGTGAAGGAGATAGTGTACAGGAGACAGCATACAGGAGACAGTGTACAGGAGACAGTATACAGGAGACAGTGTACAGGAGACAGTGTACAGGAGATAGTGTACAGGAGATAGTGTACAGGAGACAGTGTACAGGAGATAGTGTACAGGAGACTGTTCAGGAGACTGTGTTCAGAAGACTGTGTTCAGGAGACAGTGTACTGGAGAATAGTGTACCGGAGAAGGTGGACAGGAGATAGTGTAAAGGAGAAAGTGTACAGGAGACAGTGTACAGGAGACTGTGTACAGGAGACAGTGTACAGGAGATAGTGTACAGGAGACTGTGTACAGGAGATAGTGTACAGGAGACAGTGTACAGGAGACAGTGTAAAGTTGACAGTGCACAGGAGACAATGAACAGGAGACAGTGTACAGGAGACAGTGCACAGGAGATAGTGTACAGGAGACTGTGTTCAGGAGACAGTGTAAAGGAGAGAGTGTACATGATACTGTGTTCTGGAGACTGTATTCAGGAGACAGTGTACCGGAGACAGTGTAAAGGAGACAGTGTACAGGAGATAGTGTACAGGAGACTGTGTTCAGGAGACAGTGTGAAGGAGATAGTGTGAAGGAGATAGTGTACAGGAGACAGCATACAGGAGACAGTGTACAGGAGACAGCGTGCAGGAGACAGTGTACAGGAGATAGTGTACAGGAGACAGCATACAGGAGACAGTGTACAGGAGACAGCGTGCAGGAGACAGTGTACAGGAGATAGTGTACAGGAGACTGTGTACAGGAAACTGTGTTCAGGAGACTGTGTACAGGAGACAGTGTACAGGAGACTGTGCTCAGGAGACTGTGTTCAGGAGACTGTATTCAGGAGACAGTGTACTGGAGACAGTGTACCGGAGACAGTGCACAGGAGATAGTGTAAAGGAGATAGTGTACAGGAGACAGTGTACAGGATTCAGTGCACAGGAGACAGTGTACCGGAGACAGTGTACCAGAGACAATGTACAGCCGATAGTGTACAGGAGACAGTGTACCGGAGACAGTGTACCGGAGGCAGTGTACAGGAGATAGTGGACAGTAGACTGTGTACAGGTGACTGTGTACAGGAGACAGTGTACAGAATATAGTGTAAAGGAGACTGTGTTCAGGAGACTGTGTTAAGGAAACAGTGTACAGGCGCTAGTGTACAGGAGACAGTGTACAGGAGACAGCGCACAGGAGACAGCGTACTGGAGTCAGTGTACAGGAGATAGTGTACAGGAGAGAGTGTAAAGGAGACAATGCACAGGAGACAGTGTACAGGAGACAGTGTACAGGAGATAATGTACAGGAGACAGTGTTCAGGAGACAGTGTACAGGAGACAGTGCACAGGAGACAGCATACAGAAGATAGCATACAGGAGATGGCGTATAGGTGACAGCGTACAGGAGACAGTGCACAGGAGACAGTGTACAGGAGACAGCATACAGGAGACAGTGTACAGGAGACAGTGTACCAGAGACAGTATACAGGAGACAGTGTACATGAGACGGTGTACTGGAGACTGTGTAAAGGAGACAGTGTACAGAAGATAGTGTAAAGGAGACAGTGGACAGGAGACTGTGTTCAGGAGTTATTGGACAGGAAACTGTGTTCAGAAGACAGTGTACAGGAGATAGAGTACAGGAGACTGTGTTCAGGAGACTGTGTTCAGGAGATAGTGTACAGGAGAGTGTGTTCAGGAGACAGTGTACAGGAGACAGCATACAGAAGATAGCATACAGGAGATGGCGTATAGGCGACAGCGTACAGGAGACAGTGTACAGGAGACAGCGTTCAGGAGACAGTGTACAGGAGATAGTGTACAGGAGACTGTGTTCAGGAGACAGCGTACAGGAGACAGTGCACAGGCGACAGCGTACAGGAGACAGCATACAGGAGACAGTGTACAGGAGATAGAGTACAGTAGACTCTGTTCAGGAGACAGTGTACAGGAGACTGTGTTCAGGAGATAGTGGACAGGAGACTGTGTTCAGGAAACAGTGTACAGGAGATAGAGTACAGGAGACTATGTTCAGGAGAGTGTGTTCAGGAGACAGTAGAAGGAGATAGTGTACAGGATACAGCGTATAGGAGACAGTGTACAGGAGACAGCGTACAGGAGACAGTGTACAGAAGACTGTGTTAAGGAGACAGTGTGCAGGAGACAGTGTACAGGAGATCGTGTACAGGAGACAGTGTACAGGAGACAGTGTACAGGAGACTGTGTTCAGGAAACAGTGTACAGGAGACAGTGTACAGGAGACAGTGTACTGGAGACAGTGTACTGGAGACAGTGTACAGGAAACAGTGTACAGTCGACTGTGTACAGGAGACAGTGTACAGGAGACAGTGTTCAGGAGACTGTGTTCAGGAGACAGTGTACAGGAGACAGTGTACCGGAGATAGTGTGAAGGAGATAGTGTACAGGAGACTGTTCAGGAGACTGTGTTCAGGGGACAGTGTGAAGGAGATAGTGTGAAGGAGATAGTGTACAGGAGACAGCATACAGGAGACAGTGTACAGGAGACAGTATACAGGAGACAGTGTACAGGAGACAGTGTACAGGAGATAGTGTACAGGAGATTGTGTACAGGAGACAGTGTACAGGAGATAGTGTACAGGAGACTGTTCAGGAAACTGTGTTCAGGAGACTGTGTTCAGGAGACAGTGTACTGGAGAATAGTGTACCGGAGAAGGTGGACAGGAGATAGTGTAAAGGAGAAAGTGTACAGGAGACAGTGTACAGGAGACAGTGTACAGGAGATAGTGTACAGGAGACTGTGTACAGGAGATAGTGTACAGGAGACAGTGTACAGGAGACAGTGTAAAGTTGACAGTGCACAGGAGACAATGAACAGGAGACAGTGTACAGGAGACAGTGCACAGGAGATAGTGTACAGGAGACTGTGTTCAGGAGACAGTGTAAAGGAGAGAGTGTACATGATACTGTGTTCTGGAGACTGTATTCAGGAGACAGTGTACCGGAGACAGTGTAAAGGAGACAGTGTACAGGAGATAGTGTACAGGAGACTGTGTTCAGGAGACAGTGTGAAGGAGATAGTGTGAAGGAGATAGTGTACAGGAGACAGCATACAGGAGACAGTGTACAGGAGACAGCGTGCAGGAGACAGTGTACAGGAGATAGTGTACAGGAGACAGCATACAGGAGACAGTGTACAGGAGACAGCGTGCAGGAGACAGTGTACAGGAGATAGTGTACAGGAGACTGTGTACAGGAAACTGTGTTCAGGAGACTGTGTACAGGAGACAGTGTACAGGAGACTGTGTTCAGGAGACTGTGTTCAGGAGACTGTATTCATGAGACAGTGTACTGGAGACAGTGTACCGGAGACAGTGCACAGGAAATAGTGTAAAGGAGATAGAGTACCGGAGACAGTGTACCAGAGACAATGTACAGCCGATAGTGTACAGGAGACAGTGTACCGGAGACAGTGTACCGGAGGCAGTGTACAGGAGATAGTGGACAGTAGACTTTGTACAGGTGACTGTGTACAGGAGACAGTGTACAGAATATAGTGTAAAGGAGACTGTGTTCAGGAGACTGTGTTAAGGAAACAGTGTACAGGCGCTAGTGTACAGGAGACAGTGTACAGGAGACAGCGCACAGGAGACAGCGTACTGGAGTCAGTGTACAGGAGATAGTGTACAGGAGAGAGTGTAAAGGAGACAATGCACAGGAGACAGTGTACAGGAGACAGTGTACAGGAGATAATGTACAGGAGACAGTGTTCAGGAGACAGTGTACAGGAGACAGTGCACAGGAGACAGCATACAGAAGATAGCATACAGGAGATGGCGTATAGGTGACAGCGTACAGGAGACAGTGCACAGGAGACAGTGTACAGGAGACAGCATACAGGAGACAGTGTACAGGAGACAGTGTACCAGAGACAGTATACAGGAGACAGTGTACATGAGACGGTGTACTGGAGACTGTGTAAAGGAGACAGTGTACAGAAGATAGTGTAAAGGAGATAGTGGACAGGAGACTGTGTTCAGGAGACAGTGTACAGGAGACTGTGTTCAGGAGATAGTGGACAGGAGACTGTGTTCAGGAAACAGTGTACAGGAGATAGAGTACAGGAGACTATGTTCAGGAGAGTGTGTTCAGGAGACAGTAGAAGGAGATAGTGTACAGGATACAGCGTATAGGAGACAGTGTACAGGAGACAGCGTACAGGAGACAGTGTACAGAAGACTGTGTTCAGGAGACAGTGTGCAGGAGACAGTGTACAGGAGATCGTGTACAGGAGACAGTGTACAGGAGACAGTGTACAGGAGACTGTGTTCAGGAAACAGTGTACAGGAGACAGTGTACAGGAGACAGTGTACTGGAGACAGTGTACTGGAGACAGTGTACAGGAAACAGTGTACAGTCGACTGTGTACAGGAGACAGTGTACAGGAGACAGTGTTCAGGAGACTGTGTTCAGGAGACAGTGTACAGGAGACAGTGTACCGGAGATAGTGTGAAGGAGATAGTGTACAGGAGACTGTTCAGGAGACTGTGTTCAGGGGACAGTGTGAAGGAGATAGTGTGAAGGAGATAGTGTACAGGAGACAGCATACAGGAGACAGTGTACAGGAGACAGTATACAGGAGACAGTGTACAGGAGACAGTGTACAGGAGATAGTGTACAGGAGACTGTTCAGGAAACTGTGTTCAGGAGACTGTGTTCAGGAGACAGTGTACTGGAGAATAGTGTACCGGAGAAGGTGGACAGGAGATAGTGTAAAGGAGAAAGTGTACAGGAGACAGTGTACAGGAGACAGTGTACAGGAGACAGTGTACAGGAGATAGTGTACAGGAGACTGTGTACAGGAGATAGTGTACAGGAGACAGTGTACAGGAGACAGTGTAAAGTTGACAGTGCACAGGAGACAATGAACAGGAGACAGTGTACAGGAGACAGTGCACAGGAGATAGTGTACAGGAGACTGTGTTCAGGAGACAGTGTAAAGGAGACAGTGTACATGATACTGTGTTCTGGAGACTGTATTCAGGAGACAGTGTACCGGAGACAGTGTAAAGGAGACAGTGTACAGGAGATAGTGTACAGGAGACTGTGTTCAGGAGACAGTGTGAAGGAGATAGTGTGAAGGAGATAGTGTACAGGAGACAGCATACAGGAGACAGTGTACAGGAGACAGCGTGCAGGAGACAGTGTACAGGAGATAGTGTACAGGAGACAGCATACAGGAGACAGTGTACAGGAGACAGCGTGCAGGAGACAGTGTACAGGAGATAGTGTACAGGAGACTGTGTACAGGAAACTGTGTTCAGGAGACTGTGTACAGGAGACAGTGTACAGGCGCTAGTGTACAGGAGACAGTGTACAGGAGACAGCGCACAGGAGACAGCGTACTGGAGTCAGTGTACAGGAGATAGTGTACAGGAGAGAGTGTAAAGGAGACAATGCACAGGAGACAGTGTACAGGAGATAGTGTACAGGAGACTGTGTACAGGAAACTGTGTTCAGGAGACTGTGTACAGGAGACAGTGTACAGGAGACTGTGTACAGGAGACTGTGTTCAGGAGACAGTGTGAAGGAGATAGTGTGAAGGAGATAGTGTACAGGAGACAGCATACAGGAGACAGTGTACAGGAGACAGCGTGCAGGAGACAGTGTACAGGAGATAGTGTACAGGAGACAGCATACAGGAGACAGTGTACAGGAGACAGCGTGCAGGAGACAGTGTACAGGAGATAGTGTACAGGAGACTGTGTACAGGAAACTGTGTTCAGGAGACTGTGTACAGGAGACAGTGTACAGGAGACTGTGTTCAGGAGACTGTGTTCAGGAGACTGTATTCAGGAGACAGTGTACTGGAGACAGTGTACCGGAGACAGTGCACAGGAGATAGTGTAAAGGAGATAGTGTACAGGAGACAGTGTACAGGATTCAGTGCACAGGAGACAGTGTACCGGAGACAGTGTACCAGAGACAATGTACAGCCGATAGTGTACAGGAGACAGTGTACCGGAGACAGTGTACCGGAGGCAGTGTACAGGAGATAGTGGACAGTAGACTGTGTACAGGTGACTGTGTACAGGAGACAGTGTACAGAATATAGTGTAAAGGAGACTGTGTTCAGGAGACTGTGTTAAGGAAACAGTGTACAGGCGCTAGTGTACAGGAGACAGTGTACAGGAGACAGCGCACAGGAGACAGCGTACTGGAGTCAGTGTACAGGAGATAGTGTACAGGAGAGAGTGTAAAGGAGACAATGCACAGGAGACAGTGTACAGGAGACAGTGTACAGGAGATAATGTACAGGAGACAGTGTTCAGGAGACAGTGTACAGGAGACAGTGCACAGGAGACAGCATACAGAAGATAGCACACAGGAGATGGCGTATAGGTGACAGCGTACAGGAGACAGTGCACAGGAGACAGTGTACAGGAGACAGCATACAGGAGACAGTGTACAGGAGACAGTGTACCAGAGACAGTATACAGGAGACAGTGTACATGAGACGGTGTACTGGAGACTGTGTAAAGGAGACAGTGTACAGAAGATAGTGTAAAGGAGATAGTGGACAGGAGACTGTGTTCAGGAGACAGTGTACAGGAGACTGTGTTCAGGAGATAGTGGACAGGAGACTGTGTTCAGGAAACAGTGTACAGGAGATAGAGTACAGGAGACTATGTTCAGGAGAGTGTGTTCAGGAGACAGTAGAAGGAGATAGTGTACAGGATACAGCGTATAGGAGACAGTGTACAGGAGACAGCGTACAGGAGACAGTGTACAGAAGACTGTGTTCAGGAGACAGTGTGCAGGAGACAGTGTACAGGAGATCGTGTACAGGAGACAGTGTACTGGAGACAGTGTACTGGAGACAGTGTACAGGAAACAGTGTACAGTCGACTGTGTACAGGAGACAGTGTACAGTAGACAGTGTTCAGGAGACTGTGTTCAGGAGACAGTGTACAGGAGACAGTGTACCGGAGATAGTGTGAAGGAGATAGTGTACAGGAGACTGTTCAGGAGACTGTGTTCAGGGGACAGTGTGAAGGAGATAGTGTGAAGGAGATAGTGTACAGGAGACAGCATACAGGAGACAGTGTACAGGAGACAGTATACAGGAGACAGTGTACAGGAGACAGTGTACAGGAGATAGTGTACAGGAGACAGTGTACAGGAGATAGTGTACAGGAGACTGTTCAGGAAACTGTGTTCAGGAGACTGTGTTCAGGAGACAGTGTACTGGAGAATAGTGTACCGGAGAAGGTGGACAGGAGATAGTGTAAAGGAGAAAGTGTACAGGAGACAGTGTACAGGAGACAGTGTACAGGAGACAGTGTACAGGAGATAGTGTACAGGAGACTGTGTACAGGAGATAGTGTACAGGAGACAGTGTACAGGAGACAGTGTAAAGTTGATAGTGCACAGGAGACAATGAACAGGAGACAGTGTACAGGAGACAGTGCACAGGAGATAGTGTACAGGAGACTGTGTTCAGGAGACAGTGTAAAGGAGAGAGTGTACATGATACTGTGTTCTGGAGACTGTATTCAGGAGACAGTGTACCGGAGACAGTGTAAAGGAGACAGTGTACCGGAGCCAGTGTAAAGGAGACAGTGTACAGGAGATAGTGTACAGGAGACTGTGTTCAGGAGACAGTGTGAAGGAGATAGTGTGAAGGAGATAGTGTACAGGAGACAGCATACAGGAGACAGTGTACAGGAGACAGCGTGCAGGAGACAGTGTACAGGAGATAGTGTACAGGAGACAGCATACAGGAGACAGTGTACAGGAGACAGCGTGCAGGAGACAGTGTACAGGAGATAGTGTACAGGAGACTGTGTACAGGAGACAGTGTACAGGAGACTGTGTTCAGGAGACTGTGTTCAGGAGACTGTATTCAGGAGACAGTGTACTGGAGACAGTGTACCGGAGACAGTGCACAGGAGATAGTGTAAAGGAGATAGTGTACAGGAGACAGTGTACAGGATTCAGTGCACAGGAGACAGTGTACCGGAGACAGTGTACCAGAGACAATGTACAGCCGATAGTGTACAGGAGACAGTGTACCGGAGACAGTGTACCGGAGGCAGTGTACAGGAGATAGTGGACAGTAGACTGTGTACAGGTGACTGTGTACAGGAGACAGTGTACAGAATATAGTGTAAAGGAGACTGTGTTCAGGAGACTGTGTTAAGGAAACAGTGTACAGGCGCTAGTGTACAGGAGACAGTGTACAGGAGACAGCGCACAGGAGACAGCGTACTGGAGTCAGTGTACAGGAGATAGTGTACAGGAGAGAGTGTAAAGGAGACAATGCACAGGAGACAGTGTACAGGAGACAGTGTACAGGAGATAATGTACAGGAGACAGTGTTCAGGAGACAGTGTACAGGAGACAGTGCACAGGAGACAGCATACAGAAGATAGCATACAGGAGATGGCGTATAGGTGACAGCGTACAGGAGACAGTGCACAGGAGACAGTGTACAGGAGACAGCATACAGGAGACAGTGTACAGGAGACAGTGTACCAGAGACAGTATACAGGAGACAGTGTACATGAGACGGTGTACTGGAGACTGTGTAAAGGAGACAGTGTACAGAAGATAGTGTAAAGGAGATAGTGGACAGGAGACTGTGTTCAGGAGACAGTGTACAGGAGACTGTGTTCAGGAGATAGTGGACAGGAGACTGTGTTCAGGAAACAGTGTACAGGAGATAGAGTACAGGAGACTATGTTCAGGAGAGTGTGTTCAGGAGACAGTAGAAGGAGATAGTGTACAGGATACAGCGTATAGGAGACAGTGTACAGGAGACAGCGTACAGGAGACAGTGTACAGAAGACTGTGTTCAGGAGACAGTGTGCAGGAGACAGTGTACAGGAGATCGTGTACAGGAGACAGTGTACAGGAGACAGTGTACAGGAGACTGTGTTCAGGAAACAGTGTACAGGAGACAGTGTACAGGAGACAGTGTACTGGAGACAGTGTACTGGAGACAGTGTACAGGAAACAGTGTACAGTCGACTGTGTACAGGAGACAGTGTACAGGAGACAGTGTTCAGGAGACTGTGTTCAGGAGACAGTGTACAGGAGACAGTGTACCGGAGATAGTGTGAAGGAGATAGTGTACAGGAGACTGTTCAGGAGACTGTGTTCAGGGGACAGTGTGAAGGAGATAGTGTGAAGGAGATAGTGTACAGGAGACAGCATACAGGAGACAGTGTACAGGAGACAGTATACAGGAGACAGTGTACAGGAGACAGTGTACAGGAGATAGTGTACAGGAGATAGTGTACAGGAGACAGTGTACAGGAGATAGTGTACAGGAGACTGTTCAGGAAACTGTGTTCAGGAGACTGTGTTCAGGAGACAGTGTACTGGAGAATAGTGTACCGGAGAAGGTGGACAGGAGATAGTGTAAAGGAGAAAGTGTACAGGAGACAGTGTACAGGAGACAGTGTACAGGAGACAGTGTACAGGAGATAGTGTACAGGAGACTGTGTACATGAGATAGTGTACAGGAGACAGTGTACAGGAGACAGTGTAAAGTTGACAGTGCACAGGAGACAATGAACAGGAGACAGTGTACAGGAGACAGTGCACAGGAGATAGTGTACAGGAGACTGTGTTCAGGAGACAGTGTAAAGGAGACAGTGTACATGATACTGTGTTCTGGAGACTGTATTCAGGAGACAGTGTACCGGAGACAGTGTAAAGGAGACAGTGTACCGGAGCCAGTGTAAAGGAGACAGTGTACAGGAGATAGTGTACAGGAGACTGTGTTCAGGAGACAGTGTGAAGGAGATAGTGTGAAGGAGATAGTGTACAGGAGACAGCATACAGGAGACAGTGTACAGGAGACAGCGTGCAGGAGACAGTGTACAGGAGATAGTGTACAGGAGACAGCATACAGGAGACAGTGTACAGGAGACAGCGTGCAGGAGACAGTGTACAGGAGATAGTGTACAGGAGACTGTGTACAGGAAACTGTGTTCAGGAGACTGTGTACAGGAGACAGTGTACAGGAGACTGTGTTCAGGAGACTGTGTTCAGGAGACTGTATTCAGGAGACAGTGTACTGGAGACAGTGTACCGGAGACAGTGCACAGGAGATAGTGTAAAGGAGATAGTGTACAGGAGACAGTGTACAGGATTCAGTGCACAGGAGACAGTGTACCGGAGACAGTGTACCAGAGACAATGTACAGCCGATAGTGTACAGGAGACAGTGTACCGGAGACAGTGTACCGGAGGCAGTGTACAGGAGATAGTGGACAGTAGACTGTGTACAGGTGACTGTGTACAGGAGACAGTGTACAGAATATAGTGTAAAGGAGACTGTGTTCAGGAGACTGTGTTAAGGAAACAGTGTACAGGCGCTAGTGTACAGGAGACAGTGTACAGGAGACAGCGCACAGGAGACAGCGTACTGGAGTCAGTGTACAGGAGATAGTGTACAGGAGAGAGTGTAAAGGAGACAATGCACAGGAGACAGTGTACAGGAGACAGTGTACAGGAGATAATGTACAGGAGACAGTGTTCAGGAGACAGTGTACAGGAGACAGTGCACAGGAGACAGCATACAGAAGATAGCATACAGGAGATGGCGTATAGGTGACAGCGTACAGGAGACAGTGCACAGGAGACAGTGTACAGGAGACAGCATACAGGAGACAGTGTACAGGAGACAGTGTACCAGAGACAGTATACAGGAGACAGTGTACATGAGACGGTGTACTGGAGACTGTGTAAAGGAGACAGTGTACAGAAGATAGTGTAAAGGAGATAGTGGACAGGAGACTGTGTTCAGGAGACAGTGTACAGGAGACTGTGTTCAGGAGATAGTGGACAGGAGACTGTGTTCAGGAAACAGTGTACAGGAGATAGAGTACAGGAGACTATGTTCAGGAGAGTGTGTTCAGGAGACAGTAGAAGGAGATAGTGTACAGGATACAGCGTATAGGAGACAGTGTACAGGAGACAGCGTACAGGAGACAGTGTACAGAAGACTGTGTTCAGGAGACAGTGTGCAGGAGACAGTGTACAGGAGATCGTGTACAGGAGACAGTGTACAGGAGACAGTGTACAGGAGACTGTGTTCAGGAAACAGTGTACAGGAGACAGTGTACAGGAGACAGTGTACTGGAGACAGTGTACTGGAGACAGTGTACAGGAAACAGTGTACAGTCGACTGTGTACAGGAGACAGTGTACAGGAGACAGTGTTCAGGAGACTGTGTTCAGGAGACAGTGTACAGGAGACAGTGTACCGGAGATAGTGTGAAGGAGATAGTGTACAGGAGACTGTTCAGGAGACTGTGTTCAGGGGACAGTGTGAAGGAGATAGTGTGAAGGAGATAGTGTACAGGAGACAGCATACAGGAGACAGTGTACAGGAGACAGTATACAGGAGACAGTGTACAGGAGACAGTGTACAGGAGATAGTGTACAGGAGATAGTGTACAGGAGACAGTGTACAGGAGATAGTGTACAGGAGACTGTTCAGGAAACTGTGTTCAGGAGACTGTGTTCAGGAGACAGTGTACTGGAGAATAGTGTACCGGAGAAGGTGGACAGGAGATAGTGTAAAGGAGAAAGTGTACAGGAGACAGTGTACAGGAGACAGTGTACAGGAGACAGTGTACAGGAGATAGTGTACAGGAGACTGTGTACATGAGATAGTGTACAGGAGACAGTGTACAGGAGACAGTGTAAAGTTGATAGTGCACAGGAGACAATGAACAGGAGACAGTGTACAGGAGACAGTGCACAGGAGATAGTGTACAGGAGACTGTGTTCAGGAGACAGTGTAAAGGAGACAGTGTACATGATACTGTGTTCTGGAGACTGTATTCAGGAGACAGTGTACCGGAGACAGTGTAAAGGAGACAGTGTACAGGAGATAGTGTACAGGAGACTGTGTTCAGGAGACAGTGTGAAGGAGATAGTGTGAAGGAGATAGTGTACAGGAGACAGCGTACAGGAGACAGTGTACAGGAGACAGCGTGCAGGAGACAGTGTACAGGAGATAGTGTACAGGAGACAGCATACAGGAGACAGTGTACAGGAGACAGCGTGCAGGAGACAGTGTACAGGAGATAGTGTACAGGAGACTGTGTACAGGAGATAGTGGACAGGAGACTGTGTTCAGGAAACAGTGTACAGGAGATAGAGTACAGGAGACTATGTTCAGGAGAGTGTGTTCAGGAGACAGTAGAAGGAGATAGTGTACAGGATACAGCGTATAGGAGACAGTGTACAGGAGACAGCGTACAGGAGACAGTGTACAGAAGACTGTGTTCAGGAGACAGTGTGCAGGAGACAGTGTACAGGAGATCGTGTACAGGAGACAGTGTACAGGAGACAGTGTACAGGAGACTGTGTTCAGGAAACAGTGTACAGGAGACAGTGTACAGGAGACAGTGTACTGGAGACAGTGTACTGGAGACAGTGTACAGGAAACAGTGTACAGTCGACTGTGTACAGGAGACAGTGTACAGGAGACAGTGTTCAGGAGACTGTGTTCAGGAGACAGTGTACAGGAGACAGTGTACCGGAGATAGTGTGAAGGAGATAGTGTACAGGAGACTGTTCAGGAGACTGTGTTCAGGGGACAGTGTGAAGGAGATAGTGTGAAGGAGATAGTGTACAGGAGACAGCATACAGGAGACAGTGTACAGGAGACAGTATACAGGAGACAGTGTACAGGAGACAGTGTACAGGAGATAGTGTACAGGAGATAGTGTACAGGAGACAGTGTACAGGAGATAGTGTACAGGAGACTGTTCAGGAAACTGTGTTCAGGAGACTGTGTTCAGGAGACAGTGTACTGGAGAATAGTGTACCGGAGAAGGTGGACAGGAGATAGTGTAAAGGAGAAAGTGTACAGGAGACAGTGTACAGGAGACAGTGTACAGGAGACAGTGTACAGGAGATAGTGTACAGGAGACTGTGTACATGAGATAGTGTACAGGAGACAGTGTACAGGAGACAGTGTAAAGTTGACAGTGCACAGGAGACAATGAACAGGAGACAGTGTACAGGAGACAGTGCACAGGAGATAGTGTACAGGAGACTGTGTTCAGGAGACAGTGTAAAGGAGACAGTGTACATGATACTGTGTTCTGGAGACTGTATTCAGGAGACAGTGTACCGGAGACAGTGTAAAGGAGACAGTGTACAGGAGATAGTGTACAGGAGACTGTGTTCAGGAGACAGTGTGAAGGAGATAGTGTGAAGGAGATAGTGTACAGGAGACAGCGTACAGGAGACAGTGTACAGGAGACAGCGTGCAGGAGACAGTGTACAGGAGATAGTGTACAGGAGACAGCATACAGGAGACAGTGTACAGGAGACAGCGTGCAGGAGACAGTGTACAGGAGATAGTGTACAGGAGACTGTGTACAGGAAACTGTGTTCAGGAGACTGTGTACAGGAGACAGTGTACAGGAGACTGTGTTCAGGAGACTGTGTTCAGGAGACTGTATTCAGGAGACAGTGTACTGGAGACAGTGTACCGGAGACAGTGCACAGGAGATAGTGTACAGGAGACAGTGTACAGGATTCAGTGCACAGGAGACAGTGTACCGGAGACAGTGTACCAGAGACAATGTACAGCCGATAGTGTACAGGAGACAGTGTACCGGAGACAGTGTACCGGAGGCAGTGTACAGGAGATAGTGGACAGTAGACTGTGTACAGGTGACTGTGTACAGGAGACAGTGTACAGAATATAGTGTAAAGGAGACTGTGTTCAGGAGACTGTGTTAAGGAAACAGTGTACAGGCGCTAGTGTACAGGAGACAGTGTACAGGAGACAGCGCACAGGAGACAGCGTACTGGAGTCAGTGTACAGGAGATAGTGTACAGGAGAGAGTGTAAAGGAGACAATGCACAGGAGACAGTGTACAGGAGACAGTGTACAGGAGATAATGTACAGGAGACAGTGTTCAGGAGACAGTGTACAGGAGACAGTGCACAGGAGACAGCATACAGAAGATAGCATACAGGAGATGGCGTATAGGTGACAGCGTACAGGAGACAGTGCACAGGAGACAGTGTACAGGAGACAGCATACAGGAGACAGTGTACAGGAGACAGTGTACCAGAGACAGTATACAGGAGACAGTGTACATGAGACGGTGTACTGGAGACTGTGTAAAGGAGACAGTGTACAGAAGATAGTGTAAAGGAGATAGTGGACAGGAGACTGTGTTCAGGAGACAGTGTACAGGAGACTGTGTTCAGGAGTTATTGGACAGGAAATTGTGTTCAGAAGACAGTGTACAGGAGATAGATTACAGGAGACTGTGTTCAGGAGACTGTGTTCAGGAGACAGTGTACAGGAGACAGCATACAGAAGGTAGCATACAGGAGATGGCGTATAGGCGACAGCGTACAGGAGACAGTGTACAGGAGACAGCGTTCAGGAGACAGTGTACAGGAGATGTGTACAGGAGACTGTGTTCAGGAGACAGCGTACAGGAGACAGTGCACAGGCGACAGCGTACAGGAGACAGCGTACAGGAGACAGTGTACAGGAGATAGAGTACAGTAGACTCTGTTCAGGAGACAGTGTACAGGAGACTGTGTTCAGGAGATAGTGGACAGGAGACTGTGTTCAGGAAACAGTGTACAGGAGATAGAGTACAGGAGACTATGTTCAGGAGAGTGTGTTCAGGAGACAGTAGAAGGAGATAGTGTACAGGATACAGCGTATAGGAGACAGTGTACAGGAGACAGCGTACAGGAGACAGTGTACAGAAGACTGTGTTCAGGAGACAGTGTGCAGGAGACAGTGTACAGGAGATCGTGTACAGGAGACAGTGTACAGGAGACAGTGTACAGGAGACTGTGTTCAGGAAACAGTGTACAGGAGACAGTGTACAGGAGACAGTGTACTGGAGACAGTGTACTGGAGACAGTGTACAGGAAACAGTGTACAGTCGACTGTGTACAGGAGACAGTGTACAGGAGACAGTGTTCAGGAGACTGTGTTCAGGAGACAGTGTACAGGAGACAGTGTACCGGAGATAGTGTGAAGGAGATAGTGTACAGGAGACTGTTCAGGAGACTGTGTTCAGGGGACAGTGTGAAGGAGATAGTGTGAAGGAGATAGTGTACAGGAGACAGCATACAGGAGACAGTGTACAGGAGACAGTATACAGGAGACAGTGTACAGGAGAAAGTGTACAGGAGATAGTGTACAGGAGATAGTGTACAGGAGACAGTGTACAGGAGATAGTGTACAGGAGACTGTTCAGGAAACTGTGTTCAGGAGACTGTGTTCAGGAGACAGTGTACTGGAGAATAGTGTACCGGAGAAGGTGGACAGGAGATAGTGTAAAGGAGAAAGTGTACAGGAGACAGTGTACAGGAGACAGTGTACAGGAGACAGTGTACAGGAGATAGTGTACAGGAGACTGTGTACAGGAGATAGTGTACAGGAGACAGTGTACAGGAGACAGTGTAAAGTTGACAGTGCACAGGAGACAATGAACAGGAGACAGTGTACAGGAGACAGTGCACAGGAGATAGTGTACAGGAGACTGTGTTCAGGAGACAGTGTAAAGGAGAGAGTGTACATGATACTGTGTTCTGGAGACTGTATTCAGGAGACAGTGTACCGGAGACAGTGTAAAGGAGACAGTGTACAGGAGATAGTGTACAGGAGACTGTGTTCAGGAGACAGTGTGAAGGAGATAGTGTGAAGGAGATAGTGTACAGGAGACAGCATACAGGAGACAGTGTACAGGAGACAGCGTGCAGGAGACAGTGTACAGGAGATAGTGTACAGGAGACAGCATACAGGAGACAGTGTACATGAGACGGCGTACTGGAGACTGTGTAAAGGAGACAGTGTACAGAAGATAGTGTAAAGGAGATAGTGGACAGGAGACTGTGTTCAGGAGACAGTGTACAGGAGACTGTGTTCAGGAGTTATTGGACAGGAAATTGTGTTCAGAAGACAGTGTACAGGAGATAGATTACAGGAGACTGTGTTCAGGAGACTGTGTTCAGGAGACAGTGTACAGGAGACAGCATACAGAAGGTAGCATACAGGAGATGGCGTATAGGCGACAGCGTACAGGAGACAGTGTACAGGAGACAGCGTTCAGGAGACAGTGTACAGGAGATGTGTACAGGAGACTGTGTTCAGGAGACAGCGTACAGGAGACAGTGCACAGGCGACAGCGTACAGGAGACAGCGTACAGGAGACAGTGTACAGGAGATAGAGTACAGTAGACTCTGTTCAGGAGACAGTGTACAGGAGACTGTGTTCAGGAGATAGTGGACAGGAGACTGTGTTCAGGAAACAGTGTACAGGAGATAGAGTACAGGAGACTATGTTCAGGAGAGTGTGTTCAGGAGACAGTAGAAGGAGATAGTGTACAGGATACAGCGTATAGGAGACAGTGTACAGGAGACAGCGTACAGGAGACAGTGTACAGAAGACTGTGTTCAGGAGACAGTGTGCAGGAGACAGTGTACAGGAGATCGTGTACAGGAGACAGTGTACAGGAGACAGTGTACAGGAGACTGTGTTCAGGAAACAGTGTACAGGAGACAGTGTACAGGAGACAGTGTACTGGAGACAGTGTACTGGAGACAGTGTACAGGAAACAGTGTACAGTCGACTGTGTACAGGAGACAGTGTACAGGAGACAGTGTTCAGGAGACTGTGTTCAGGAGACAGTGTACAGGAGACAGTGTACCGGAGATAGTGTGAAGGAGATAGTGTACAGGAGACTGTGTTCAGGAGACAGTGTGAAGGAGATAGTGTGAAGGAGATAGTGTACAGGAGACAGCATACAGGAGACAGTGTACAGGAGACAGCGTGCAGGAGACAGTGTACAGGAGATAGTGTACAGGAGACAGCATACAGGAGACAGTGTACATGAGACGGTGTACTGGAGACTGTGTAAAGGAGACAGTGTACAGAAGATAGTGTAAAGGAGATAGTGGACAGGAGACTGTGTTCAGGAGACAGTGTACAGGAGACTGTGTTCAGGAGTTATTGGACAGGAAATTGTGTTCAGAAGACAGTGTACAGGAGATAGATTACAGGAGACTGTGTTCAGGAGACTGTGTTCAGGAGACAGTGTACAGGAGACAGCATACAGAAG
Organism: Chiloscyllium punctatum; assembly: GCF_047496795.1. NCBI lineage: Eukaryota > Metazoa > Chordata > Chondrichthyes > Orectolobiformes > Hemiscylliidae > Chiloscyllium > Chiloscyllium punctatum. The sequence goes on along the minus strand of NC_092761.1, from coordinate 56,530,329 downwards.
GTAGCATACAGGAGATGGCGTATAGGCGACAGCGTACAGGAGACAGTGTACAGGAGACAGCGTTCAGGAGACAGTGTACAGGAGATGTGTACAGGAGACTGTGTTCAGGAGACAGCGTACAGGAGACAGTGCACAGGCGACAGCGTACAGGAGACAGCGTACAGGAGACAGTGTACAGGAGATAGAGTACAGTAGACTCTGTTCAGGAGACAGTGTACAGGAGACTGTGTTCAGGAGATAGTGGACAGGAGACTGTGTTCAGGAAACAGTGTACAGGAGATAGAGTACAGGAGACTATGTTCAGGAGAGTGTGTTCAGGAGACAGTAGAAGGAGATAGTGTACAGGATACAGCGTATAGGAGACAGTGTACAGGAGACAGCGTACAGGAGACAGTGTACAGAAGACTGTGTTCAGGAGACAGTGTGCAGGAGACAGTGTACAGGAGATCGTGTACAGGAGACAGTGTACAGGAGACAGTGTACAGGAGACTGTGTTCAGGAAACAGTGTACAGGAGACAGTGTACAGGAGACAGTGTACTGGAGACAGTGTACTGGAGACAGTGTACAGGAAACAGTGTACAGTCGACTGTGTACAGGAGACAGTGTACAGGAGACAGTGTTCAGGAGACTGTGTTCAGGAGACAGTGTACAGGAGACAGTGTACCGGAGATAGTGTGAAGGAGATAGTGTACAGGAGACTGTTCAGGAGACTGTGTTCAGGGGACAGTGTGAAGGAGATAGTGTGAAGGAGATAGTGTACAGGAGACAGCATACAGGAGACAGTGTACAGGAGACAGTATACAGGAGACAGTGTACAGGAGACAGTGTACAGGAGATAGTGTACAGGAGATAGTGTACAGGAGACAGTGTACAGGAGATAGTGTACAGGAGACTGTTCAGGAAACTGTGTTCAGGAGACTGTGTTCAGGAGACAGTGTACTGGAGAATAGTGTACCGGAGAAGGTGGACAGGAGATAGTGTAAAGGAGAAAGTGTACAGGAGACAGTGTACAGGAGACAGTGTACAGGAGACAGTGTACAGGAGATAGTGTACAGGAGACTGTGTACAGGAGATAGTGTACAGGAGACAGTGTACAGGAGACAGTGTAAAGTTGACAGTGCACAGGAGACAATGAACAGGAGACAGTGTACAGGAGACAGTGCACAGGAGATAGTGTACAGGAGACTGTGTTCAGGAGACAGTGTAAAGGAGAGAGTGTACATGATACTGTGTTCTGGAGACTGTATTCAGGAGACAGTGTACCGGAGACAGTGTAAAGGAGACAGTGTACAGGAGATAGTGTACAGGAGACTGTGTTCAGGAGACAGTGTGAAGGAGATAGTGTGAAGGAGATAGTGTACAGGAGACAGCATACAGGAGACAGTGTACAGGAGACAGCGTGCAGGAGACAGTGTACAGGAGATAGTGTACAGGAGACAGCATACAGGAGACAGTGTACAGGAGACAGCGTGCAGGAGACAGTGTACAGGAGATAGTGTACAGGAGACTGTGTACAGGAAACTGTGTTCAGGAGACTGTGTACAGGAGACAGTGTACAGGAGACTGTGTTCAGGAGACTGTGTTCAGGAGACTGTATTCAGGAGACAGTGTACTGGAGACAGTGTACCGGAGACAGTGCACAGGAGATAGTGTAAAGGAGATAGTGTACAGGAGACAGTGTACAGGATTCAGTGCACAGGAGACAGTGTACCGGAGACAGTGTACCAGAGACAATGTACAGCCGATAGTGTACCGGAGACTGTGTTCAGGAGACAGCGTACAGGAGACAGTGCACAGGCGACAGCGTACAGGAGACAGCGTACAGGAGACAGTGTACAGGAGATAGAGTACAGTAGACTCTGTTCAGGAGACAGTGTACAGGAGACTGTGTTCAGGCGCTAGTGTACAGGAGACAGTGTACAGGAGACAGCGCACAGGAGACAGCGTACTGGAGTCAGTGTACAGGAGACTGTGTTCAGGAGACAGTGTGAAGGAGATAGTGTGAAGGAGATAGTGTACAGGAGACAGCATACAGGAGACAGTGTACAGGAGACAGCGTGCAGGAGACAGTGTACAGGAGATAGTGTACAGGAGACAGCATACAGGAGACAGTGTACAGGAGACAGCGTGCAGGAGACAGTGTACAGGAGATAGTGTACAGGAGACTGTGTACAGGAAACTGTGTTCAGGAGACTGTGTACAGGAGACAGTGTACAGGAGACTGTGTTCAGGAGACTGTGTTCAGGAGACTGTATTCAGGAGACAGTGTACTGGAGACAGTGTACCGGAGACAGTGCACAGGAGATAGTGTAAAGGAGATAGTGTACAGGAGACAGTGTACAGGATTCAGTACACAGGAGACAGTGTACCGGAGACAGTGTACCAGAGACAATGTACAGCCGATAGTGTACAGGAGACAGTGTACCGGAGACAGTGTACCGGAGGCAGTGTACAGGAGATAGTGGACAGTAGACTGTGTACAGGTGACTGTGTACAGGAGACAGTGTACAGAATATAGTGTAAAGGAGACTGTGTTCAGGAGACTGTGTTAAGGAAACAGTGTACAGGCGCTAGTGTACAGGAGACAGTGTACAGGAGACAGCGCACAGGAGACAGCGTACTGGAGTCAGTGTACAGGAGATAGTGTACAGGAGAGAGTGTAAAGGAGACAATGCACAGGAGACAGTGTACAGGAGACAGTGTACAGGAGATAATGTACAGGAGACAGTGTTCAGGAGACAGTGTACAGGAGACAGTGCACAGGAGACAGCATACAGAAGATAGCACACAGGAGATGGCGTATAGGTGACAGCGTACAGGAGACAGTGCACAGGAGACAGTGTACAGGAGACAGCATACAGGAGACAGTGTACAGGAGACAGTGTACCAGAGACAGTATACAGGAGACAGTGTACATGAGACGGTGTACTGGAGACTGTGTAAAGGAGACAGTGTACAGAAGATAGTGTAAAGGAGATAGTGGACAGGAGACTGTGTTCAGGAGACAGTGTACAGGAGACTGTGTTCAGGAGATAGTGGACAGGAGACTGTGTTCAGGAAACAGTGTACAGGAGATAGAGTACAGGAGACTATGTTCAGGAGAGTGTGTTCAGGAGACAGTAGAAGGAGATAGTGTACAGGATACAGCGAATAGGAGACAGTGTACAGGAGACAGCGTACAGGAGACAGTGTACAGAAGACTGTGTTCAGGAGACAGTGTGCAGGAGACAGTGTACAGGAGATCGTGTACAGGAGACAGTGTACTGGAGACAGTGTACTGGAGACAGTGTACAGGAAACAGTGTACAGTCGACTGTGTACAGGAGACAGTGTACAGTAGACAGTGTTCAGGAGACTGTGTTCAGGAGACAGTGTACAGGAGACAGTGTACCGGAGATAGTGTGAAGGAGATAGTGTACAGGAGACTGTTCAGGAGACTGTGTTCAGGGGACAGTGTGAAGGAGATAGTGTGAAGGAGATAGTGTACAGGAGACAGCATACAGGAGACAGTGTACAGGAGACAGTATACAGGAGACAGTGTACAGGAGACAGTGTACAGGAGATAGTGTACAGGAGACAGTGTACAGGAGATAGTGTACAGGAGACTGTTCAGGAAACTGTGTTCAGGAGACTGTGTTCAGGAGACAGTGTACTGGAGAATAGTGTACCGGAGAAGGTGGACAGGAGATAGTGTAAAGGAGAAAGTGTACAGGAGACAGTGTACAGGAGACAGTGTACAGGAGACAGTGTACAGGAGATAGTGTACAGGAGACTGTGTACAGGAGATAGTGTACAGGAGACAGTGTACAGGAGACAGTGTAAAGTTGATAGTGCACAGGAGACAATGAACAGGAGACAGTGTACAGGAGACAGTGCACAGGAGATAGTGTACAGGAGACTGTGTTCAGGAGACAGTGTAAAGGAGAGAGGGTACATGATACTGTGTTCTGGAGACTGTATTCAGGAGACAGTGTACCGGAGACAGTGTAAAGGAGACAGTGTACAGGAGATAGTGTACAGGAGACTGTGTTCAGGAGACAGTGTGAAGGAGATAGTGTGAAGGAGATAGTGTACAGGAGACAGCATACAGGAGACAGTGTACAGGAGACAGCGTGCAGGAGACAGTGTACAGGAGATAGTGTACAGGAGACAGCATACAGGAGACAGTGTACAGGAGACAGCGTGCAGGAGACAGTGTACAGGAGATAGTGTACAGGAGACTGTGTACAGGAAACTGTGTTCAGGAGACTGTGTACAGGAGACAGTGTACAGGAGACTGTGTTCAGGAGACTGTGTTCAGGAGACTGTATTCAGGAGACAGTGTACCGGAGACAGTGCACAGGAGATAGTGTAAAGGAGATAGTGTACAGGAGACAGTGTACAGGATTCAGTGCACAGGAGACAGTGTACCGGAGACAGTGTACCAGAGACAATGTACAGCCGATAGTGTACAGGAGACAGTGTACCGGAGACAGTGTACCGGAGGCAGTGTACAGGAGATAGTGGACAGTAGACTGTGTACAGGTGACTGTGTACAGGAGACAGTGTACAGAATATAGTGTAAAGGAGACTGTGTTCAGGAGACTGTGTTAAGGAAACAGTGTACAGGCGCTAGTGTACAGGAGACAGTGTACAGGAGACAGCGCACAGGAGACAGCGTACTGGAGTCAGTGTACAGGAGATAGTGTACAGGAGAGAGTGTAAAGGAGACAATGCACAGGAGACAGTGTACAGGAGACAGTGTACAGGAGATAATGTACAGGAGACAGTGTTCAGGAGACAGTGTACAGGAGACAGTGCACAGGAGACAGCATACAGAAGATAGCATACAGGAGATGGCGTATAGGTGACAGCGTACAGGAGACAGTGCACAGGAGACAGTGTACAGGAGACAGCATACAGGAGACAGTGTACAGGAGACAGTGTACCAGAGACAGTATACAGGAGACAGTGTACATGAGACGGTGTACTGGAGACTGTGTAAAGGAGACAGTGTACAGAAGATAGTGTAAAGGAGATAGTGGACAGGAGACTGTGTTCAGGAGACAGTGTACAGGAGACTGTGTTCAGGAGATAGTGGACAGGAGACTGTGTTCAGGAAACAGTGTACAGGAGATAGAGTACAGGAGACTATGTTCAGGAGAGTGTGTTCAGGAGACAGTAGAAGGAGATAGTGTACAGGATACAGCGTATAGGAGACAGTGTACAGGAGACAGCGTACAGGAGACAGTGTACAGAAGACTGTGTTCAGGAGACAGTGTGCAGGAGACAGTGTACAGGAGATCGTGTACAGGAGACAGTGTACAGGAGACAGTGTACAGGAGACTGTGTTCAGGAAACAGTGTACAGGAGACAGTGTACAGGAGACAGTGTACTGGAGACAGTGTACTGGAGACAGTGTACAGGAAACAGTGTACAGTCGACTGTGTACAGGAGACAGTGTACAGGAGACAGTGTTCAGGAGACTGTGTTCAGGAGACAGTGTACAGGAGACAGTGTACCGGAGATAGTGTGAAGGAGATAGTGTACAGGAGACTGTTCAGGAGACTGTGTTCAGGGGACAGTGTGAAGGAGATAGTGTGAAGGAGATAGTGTACAGGAGACAGCATACAGGAGACAGTGTACAGGAGACAGTATACAGGAGACAGTGTACAGGAGACAGTGTACAGGAGATAGTGTACAGGAGATAGTGTACAGGAGACAGTGTACAGGAGATAGTGTACAGGAGACTGTTCAGGAAACTGTGTTCAGGAGACTGTGTTCAGGAGACAGTGTACTGGAGAATAGTGTACCGGAGAAGGTGGACAGGAGATAGTGTAAAGGAGAAAGTGTACAGGAGACAGTGTACAGGAGACAGTGTACAGGAGACAGTGTACAGGAGATAGTGTACAGGAGACTGTGTACATGAGATAGTGTACAGGAGACAGTGTACAGGAGACAGTGTAAAGTTGACAGTGCACAGGAGACAATGAACAGGAGACAGTGTACAGGAGACAGTGCACAGGAGATAGTGTACAGGAGACTGTGTTCAGGAGACAGTGTAAAGGAGACAGTGTACATGATACTGTGTTCTGGAGACTGTATTCAGGAGACAGTGTACCGGAGACAGTGTAAAGGAGACAGTGTACAGGAGATAGTGTACAGGAGACTGTGTTCAGGAGACAGTGTGAAGGAGATAGTGTGAAGGAGATAGTGTACAGGAGACAGCGTACAGGAGACAGTGTACAGGAGACAGCGTGCAGGAGACAGTGTACAGGAGATAGTGTACAGGAGACAGCATACAGGAGACAGTGTACAGGAGACAGCGTGCAGGAGACAGTGTACAGGAGATAGTGTACAGGAGACTGTGTACAGGAAACTGTGTTCAGGAGACTGTGTACAGGAGACAGTGTACAGGAGACTGTGTTCAGGAGACTGTGTTCAGGAGACTGTATTCAGGAGACAGTGTACTGGAGACAGTGTACCGGAGACAGTGCACAGGAGATAGTGTAAAGGAGATAGTGTACAGGAGACAGTGTACAGGATTCAGTGCACAGGAGACAGTGTACCGGAGACAGTGTACCAGAGACAATGTACAGCCGATAGTGTACAGGAGACAGTGTACCGGAGGCAGTGTACAGGAGATAGTGGACAGTAGACTGTGTACAGGTGACTGTGTACAGGAGACAGTGTACAGAATATAGTGTAAAGGAGACTGTGTTCAGGAGACTGTGTTAAGGAAACAGTGTACAGGCGCTAGTGTACAGGAGACAGTGTACAGGAGACAGCGCACAGGAGACAGCGTACTGGAGTCAGTGTACAGGAGATAGTGTACAGGAGAGAGTGTAAAGGAGACAATGCACAGGAGACAGTGTACAGGAGACAGTGTACAGGAGATAATGTACAGGAGACAGTGTTCAGGAGACAGTGTACAGGAGACAGTGCACAGGAGACAGCATACAGAAGATAGCATACAGGAGATGGCGTATAGGTGACAGCGTACAGGAGACAGTGCACAGGAGACAGTGTACAGGAGACAGCATACAGGAGACAGTGTACAGGAGACAGTGTACCAGAGACAGTATACAGGAGACAGTGTACATGAGACGGTGTACTGGAGACTGTGTAAAGGAGACAGTGTACAGAAGATAGTGTAAAGGAGATAGTGGACAGGAGACTGTGTTCAGGAGACAGTGTACAGGAGACTGTGTTCAGGAGTTATTGGACAGGAAATTGTGTTCAGAAGACAGTGTACAGGAGATAGATTACAGGAGACTGTGTTCAGGAGACTGTGTTCAGGAGACAGTGTACAGGAGACAGCATACAGAAGGTAGCATACAGGAGATGGCGTATAGGCGACAGCGTACAGGAGACAGTGTACAGGAGACAGCGTTCAGGAGACAGTGTACAGGAGATGTGTACAGGAGACTGTGTTCAGGAGACAGCGTACAGGAGACAGTGCACAGGCGACAGCGTACAGGAGACAGCGTACAGGAGACAGTGTACAGGAGATAGAGTACAGTAGACTCTGTTCAGGAGACAGTGTACAGGAGACTGTGTTCAGGAGATAGTGGACAGGAGACTGTGTTCAGGAAACAGTGTACAGGAGATAGAGTACAGGAGACTATGTTCAGGAGAGTGTGTTCAGGAGACAGTAGAAGGAGATAGTGTACAGGATACAGCGTATAGGAGACAGTGTACAGGAGACAGCGTACAGGAGACAGTGTACAGAAGACTGTGTTCAGGAGACAGTGTGCAGGAGACAGTGTACAGGAGATCGTGTACAGGAGACAGTGTACAGGAGACAGTGTACAGGAGACTGTGTTCAGGAAACAGTGTACAGGAGACAGTGTACAGGAGACAGTGTACTGGAGACAGTGTACTGGAGACAGTGTACAGGAAACAGTGTACAGTCGACTGTGTACAGGAGACAGTGTACAGGAGACAGTGTTCAGGAGACTGTGTTCAGGAGACAGTGTACAGGAGACAGTGTACCGGAGATAGTGTGAAGGAGATAGTGTACAGGAGACTGTTCAGGAGACTGTGTTCAGGGGACAGTGTGAAGGAGATAGTGTGAAGGAGATAGTGTACAGGAGACAGCATACAGGAGACAGTGTACAGGAGACAGTATACAGGAGACAGTGTACAGGAGAAAGTGTACAGGAGATAGTGTACAGGAGATAGTGTACAGGAGACAGTGTACAGGAGATAGTGTACAGGAGACTGTTCAGGAAACTGTGTTCAGGAGACTGTGTTCAGGAGACAGTGTACTGGAGAATAGTGTACCGGAGAAGGTGGACAGGAGATAGTGTAAAGGAGAAAGTGTACAGGAGACAGTGTACAGGAGACAGTGTACAGGAGACAGTGTACAGGAGATAGTGTACAGGAGACTGTGTACAGGAGATAGTGTACAGGAGACAGTGTACAGGAGACAGTGTAAAGTTGACAGTGCACAGGAGACAATGAACAGGAGACAGTGTACAGGAGACAGTGCACAGGAGATAGTGTACAGGAGACTGTGTTCAGGAGACAGTGTAAAGGAGAGAGTGTACATGATACTGTGTTCTGGAGACTGTATTCAGGAGACAGTGTACCGGAGACAGTGTAAAGGAGACAGTGTACAGGAGATAGTGTACAGGAGACTGTGTTCAGGAGACAGTGTGAAGGAGATAGTGTGAAGGAGATAGTGTACAGGAGACAGCATACAGGAGACAGTGTACAGGAGACAGCGTGCAGGAGACAGTGTACAGGAGATAGTGTACAGGAGACAGCATACAGGAGACAGTGTACAGGAGACAGCGTGCAGGAGACAGTGTACAGGAGATAGTGTACAGGAGACTGTGTACAGGAAACTGTGTTCAGGAGACTGTGTACAGGAGACAGTGTACAGGAGACTGTGTTCAGGAGACTGTGTTCAGGAGACTGTATTCAGGAGACAGTGTACTGGAGACAGTGTACCGGAGACAGTGCACAGGAGATAGTGTAAAGGAGATAGTGTACAGGAGACAGTGTACAGGATTCAGTGCACAGGAGACAGTGTACCGGAGACAGTGTACCAGAGACAATGTACAGCCGATAGTGTACCGGAGACAGTGTACCGGAGGCAGTGTACAGGAGATAGTGGACAGTAGACTGTGTACAGGTGACTGTGTACAGGAGACAGTGTACAGAATATAGTGTAAAGGAGACTGTGTTCAGGAGACTGTGTTAAGGAAACAGTGTACAGGCGCTAGTGTACAGGAGACAGTGTACAGGAGACAGCGCACAGGAGACAGCGTACTGGAGTCAGTGTACAGGAGACTGTGTTCAGGAGACAGTGTGAAGGAGATAGTGTGAAGGAGATAGTGTACAGGAGACAGCATACAGGAGACAGTGTACAGGAGACAGCGTGCAGGAGACAGTGTACAGGAGATAGTGTACAGGAGACAGCATACAGGAGACAGTGTACAGGAGACAGCGTGCAGGAGACAGTGTACAGGAGATAGTGTACAGGAGACTGTGTACAGGAAACTGTGTTCAGGAGACTGTGTACAGGAGACAGTGTACAGGAGACTGTGTTCAGGAGACTGTGTTCAGGAGACTGTATTCAGGAGACAGTGTACTGGAGACAGTGTACCGGAGACAGTGCACAGGAGATAGTGTAAAGGAGATAGTGTACAGGAGACAGTGTACAGGATTCAGTGCACAGGAGACAGTGTACCGGAGACAGTGTACCAGAGACAATGTACAGCCGATAGTGTACAGGAGACAGTGTACCGGAGGCAGTGTACAGGAGATAGTGGACAGTAGACTGTGTACAGGTGACTGTGTACAGGAGACAGTGTACAGAATATAGTGTAAAGGAGACTGTGTTCAGGAGACTGTGTTAAGGAAACAGTGTACAGGCGCTAGTGTACAGGAGACAGTGTACAGGAGACAGCGCACAGGAGACAGCGTACTGGAGTCAGTGTACAGGAGATAGTGTACAGGAGAGAGTGTAAAGGAGACAATGCACAGGAGACAGTGTACAGGAGACAGTGTACAGGAAATAATGTACAGGAGACAGTGTTCAGGAGACAGTGTACAGGAGACAGTGCACAGGAGACAGCATACAGAAGATAGCATACAGGAGATGGCGTATAGGTGACAGCGTACAGGAGACAGTGCACAGGAGACAGTGTACAGGAGACAGCATACAGGAGACAGTGTTCAGGAGACAGTGTACCAGAGACAGTATACAGGAGACAGTGTACATGAGACGGTGTACTGGAGACTGTGTAAAGGAGACAGTGTACAGAAGATAGTGTAAAGGAGATAGTGGACAGGAGACTGTGTTCAGGAGTTATTGGACAGGAAACTGTGTTCAGAAGACAGTGTACAGGAGATAGAGTACAGGAGACTGTGTTCAGGAGATAGTGTACAGGAGACTGTGTTCAGGAGACAGTGTACAGGAGACAGCATACAGAAGATAGCATACAGGAGATGGCGTATAGGCGACAGCGTACAGGAGACAGTGTACAGGAGACAGCGTTCAGGAGACAGTGTACAGGAGATAGTGTACAGGAGACTGTGTTCAGGAGACAGCGTACAGGAGACAGTGCACAGGCGACAGCGTACAGGAGACTGTGTACAGGAGATAGAGTACAGGAGACTATGTTCAGGAGAGTGTGTTCAGGAGACAGTGTACAGGAGACTGTGTTCAGGAGATAGTGGACAGGAGACTGTGTTCAGGAAACAGTGTACAGGAGATAAAATACAGGAGACTATGTTCAGGAGAGTGTGTTCAGGAGACAGTAGAAGGAGATAGTGTACAGGATACAGCGTATAGGAGACAGTGTACAGGAGACAGCGTACAGGAGACAGTGTACAGAAGACTGTGTTCAGGAGACAGTGTGCAGGAGACAGTGTACAGGAGACAGTGTACAGGAGACAGTGTACTGGAGACAGTGTACTGGAGACAGTGTACAGGAAACAGTGTACAGTCGACTGTGTACAGGAGACAGTGTACAGGAGACAGTGCGCAGGAGACAGTGTACTGGAGACAGTGCACAGGAACAGTGTACTGGAGACTGTGTTCAGGAGACAGTGCACAGGAGACAGTGTAGAGGAGACAGTGTACAGGAGACAGTGTACAGGAAACAGTGTACAGGCGACTGTGTACTGGAAACAGTGTACAGAATATAGTGTAAAGGAGACTGTGTTCAGGAGACAGTGCACAGGAGACAGTGTACAGGAGATAGTGTAAAGGAGATAGTGTACAGGAGACAGTGTACAGGATTCAGTGCACAGGAGACAGTGTACCGGAGACAGTGTACAGGAGACAGTGTACAGGAGATAGTGTACAGGAGACAGCGCACAGGAGACAGTATACAGGAGATAGTGTACAGGAGACAGTGCACAGGAGATAGTGTACAGGAGACAGTGTACAGGAGATAGTGTACAGGAGACTGTGTTCAGGAAACTGTGTTCAGGAGACAGTGTGAAGGCGACAGTGTACAGGAGACAGTGTACAGGAGACAGCGCAGAGGAGACAGCGTACTGGAGACTGTGTTCAGGAGACAGTGTACAGGAGATAGTGTACAGGAGACTGTGTTCAGGAGACTTTGTTCAGAAGACAGTGTGAAGGCGATAGTGTACAGGAGATAGTGTACAGGAGAGAGTGTAAAGGTGACAATGCACAGGACACAGTGTACAGGAGACAGTGTACAGGAGATAATGTACAGGAGGCTGTGTTCAGGAGACAGTGCACAGGAGACAGTGTACAGGAGATAGTGTACAGGAGACAGTGCACAGGAGATAGTGTACAGGAGACAGTGTACAGGAGATAGTGTACAGGAGACTGTGTTCAGGAAACTGTGTTCAGGAGACAGTGTGAAGGCGACAGTGTACAGGAGACAGTGTACAGGAGACAGCGCAGAGGAGACAGCGTACTGGAGACTGTGTTCAGGAGACAGTGTACAGGAGATAGTGTACAGGAGACTGTGTTCAGGAGACTTTGTTCAGAAGACAGTGTGAAGGCGATAGTGTACAGGAGATAGTGTACAGGAGAGAGTGTAAAGGTGACAATGCACAGGACACAGTGTACAGGAGACAGTGTACAGGAGATAATGTACAGGAGGCTGTGTTCAGGAGACAGTGCACAGGAGACAGTGTACAGGAGATAGTGTAAAGGAGATAGTGTACAGGAGACAGTGTACAGGATTCAGTGCACAGGAGACAGTGTACCGGAGACAGTGTACAGGAGACAGTGTACAGGAGATAGTGTACAGGAGACAGCGTACAGGAGACAGTATACAGGAGATAGTGTACAGGAGACAGTGCACAGGAGATAGTGTACAGGAGACAGTGTACAGGAGATAGTGTACAGGAGACTGTGTTCAGGAGACTGTGTTCAGGAGACAGTGTGAAGGCGATAGTGTACAGGAGACAGTGTACAGGAGACAGCGCACAGGAGACAGCGTACTGGAGACTGTGTTCAGGAGACAGTGTACAGGAGATAGTGTACTGGAGACTGTGTTCAGGAGACTTTGTTCAGAAGACAGTGTGAAGGCGATAGTGTACAGGAGATAGTGTACAGGAGAGAGTGTAAAGGTGACAATGCACAGGACACAGTGTACAGGAGACAGTGTACAGGAGATAATGTACAGGAGGCTGTGTTCAGGAGACAGTGCACAGGAGACAGCATACAGAAGATAGCGTACAGGAGATGGCGTATAGGTGACAGCGTACAGGAGACTGTTCAGGAGAGTGTGTTCAGGAGACAGTGTGTAGGAGATAGTGTACTGGATACAGCATATAGGAGACAGTGTACAGGAGACAGCGTACAGGAGACAGTGTACAGGAGACTGTGTACAGGAGACAGCATTCAGGAGACAGTGTACAGGAGATAGTGTACAGGCGACTGTGTTCAGGAGACAGTGTACAGGAGACAGTGCACAGGAGACTGCGTACAGGAGACAGCGCACAGGAGACAGTGTACAGGAAATAGAGTACAGGAAACTGTGTTCAGGAGACAGCGTACAGGAGACTGTGTTCAGGAGATATTGGACAGGAACCTGTGTTCAGGAGACAGTGTACAGGAGATTGAGTACAGGAGACTGTGTTCAGGAGACTGTGTTCAGGAGACAGTGTGTAGGAGATAGTGTACAGGATACAGCATATAGGAGACAGTTTACAGGAGACAGCGTACAGGAGACAGTGTTCAGGAGACAGCATTCAGGAGACAGTGTACAGGAGATAGTGTACAGGAGACTATGTTCAGGAGACAGTGTTCAGGAGACAGTGCACAGGAGGCAGCATACAGAAGATAGCATACAAGAGATGGCGTATAGGCGACAGCGTACAGGAGACGGTGCACAGGAGATAGTGTACAGGAGACTGTGTTCAGGAGACAGTGTACAGGAGACTGTGTAGAGGAGACAGCGTACAGGAGACTGTGTTCAGGAGATAGTGGACAGGAGACTGTGTTCAGGAGACAGTGTACAGGAGATAGAGTACAGGAGACTATGTTCAGGAGAGTGTATTCAGGAGACAGTAGAAGGAGATAGTGTACAGGATACAGCGTATAGGAGACAGTGTACAGGAGACAGCGTACAGGAGACAGTGTACAGGAGACTGTGTTCAGGAGACAGTGTGCAGGAGACAGTGTACAGGAGACCGTGTACAGGAGACATTGTACAGGAAACAGTGTACAGGAGATAGTGTACAGGAGACTGTGTTCAGGAAACAGTGTACAGGAGACAGTGTACAGGAAAAAGTGTACAGGCGACTGTGTACAGGAGACTGTGTTCAGGAGACAGTGTACAGGAGATAGAGTACAGGAGACTATGGTCAGGAGAGTGTGTTCAGGAGACAGTAGAAGGAGATAGTGTACAGGATACAGCGTATAGGAGACAGTGTACAGGAGACAGCGTACAGGAGACAGTGTACAGGAGACTGTGTTCAGGAGACAGTGTACAGGAGATCGTGTACAGGAGACAGTGTACAGGAGATAGTGTACAGGAGACTGTGTTCAGGAAACAGTGTACAGGAGACAGTGTACAGGAGACAGTGTACAGGAGACAGTGTACAGGCGACTGTGTACAGGAGACTGTGTTCAGGAGACAGTGTACAGGAGATAGAGTACAGGAGACTATGTTCAGGAGAGTGTGTTCAGGAGACAGTAGAAAGAGATAGTGTACAAGATACAGCATATAGGAGACAGTGTACAGGAGACAGCGTACAGGAGACAGTGTACAGGAGACTGTGTTCAGGAGACAGTGTGCAGGAGACAGTGTACAGGAGATCGTGTACAGGAGACAGTTTACAGGCGACTGTGTACAGGAGACAGTGTGCAGGAGACAGTGTACAGGAGATCGTGTACAGGAGACAGTTTACAGGCGACTGTGTACAGGAGACAGCGCACAGGAGACAGTGTACAGGAGATAGTGTACAGGAGACTGAGTTAAGGAGACAGTGCACAGGAGACAGTGTACAGGAGACAGTGTACAGGAGACTGTGTTCAGGAGACAGTGTACAGGAGACAGTGTACAGGAGACCGTGTACAGGAGACAGTGTACAGGAGATAGTGTACAGGAGACAGCGCACAGGAGACAGTATACAGGAGATAGTGTACAGGAGACAGTGTACAGGAGATAGTGTACAGGAGACTGTGTTCAGGAAACTGTGTTCAGGAGACAGTGTGAAGGCGACAGTGTACAGGAGACAGTGTACAGGAGACAGCGCAGAGGAGACAGCGTACTGGAGACTGTGTTCAGGAGACAGTGTACAGGAGATAGTGTACAGGAGACTGTGTTCAGGAGACTTTGTTCAGAAGACAGTGTGAAGGCGATAGTGTACAGGAGATAGTGTACAGGAGAGAGTGTAAAGGTGACAATGCACAGGACACAGTGTACAGGAGACAGTGTACAGGAGATAATGTACAGGAGGCTGTGTTCAGGAGACAGTGCACAGGAGACAGTGTACAGGAGATAGTGTACAGGAGACAGTGCACAGGAGATAGTGTACAGGAGACAGTGTACAGGAGATAGTGTACAGGAGACTGTGTTCAGGAAACTGTGTTCAGGAGACAGTGTGAAGGCGACAGTGTACAGGAGACAGTGTACAGGAGACAGCGCAGAGGAGACAGCGTACTGGAGACTGTGTTCAGGAGACAGTGTACAGGAGATAGTGTACAGGAGACTGTGTTCAGGAGACTTTGTTCAGAAGACAGTGTGAAGGCGATAGTGTACAGGAGATAGTGTACAGGAGAGAGTGTAAAGGTGACAATGCACAGGACACAGTGTACAGGAGACAGTGTACAGGAGATAATGTACAGGAGGCTGTGTTCAGGAGACAGTGCACAGGAGACAGTGTACAGGAGATAGTGTAAAGGAGATAGTGTACAGGAGACAGTGTACAGGATTCAGTGCACAGGAGACAGTGTACCGGAGACAGTGTACAGGAGACAGTGTACAGGAGATAGTGTACAGGAGACAGCGTACAGGAGACAGTATACAGGAGATAGTGTACAGGAGACAGTGCACAGGAGATAGTGTACAGGAGACAGTGTACAGGAGATAGTGTACAGGAGACTGTGTTCAGGAGACTGTGTTCAGGAGACAGTGTGAAGGCGATAGTGTACAGGAGACAGTGTACAGGAGACAGCGCACAGGAGACAGCGTACTGGAGACTGTGTTCAGGAGACAGTGTACAGGAGATAGTGTACTGGAGACTGTGTTCAGGAGACTTTGTTCAGAAGACAGTGTGAAGGCGATAGTGTACAGGAGATAGTGTACAGGAGAGAGTGTAAAGGTGACAATGCACAGGACACAGTGTACAGGAGACAGTGTACAGGAGATAATGTACAGGAGGCTGTGTTCAGGAGACAGTGCACAGGAGACAGCATACAGAAGATAGCGTACAGGAGATGGCGTATAGGTGACAGCGTACAGGAGACTGTTCAGGAGAGTGTGTTCAGGAGACAGTGTGTAGGAGATAGTGTACTGGATACAGCATATAGGAGACAGTGTACAGGAGACAGCGTACAGGAGACAGTGTACAGGAGACTGTGTACAGGAGACAGCATTCAGGAGACAGTGTACAGGAGATAGTGTACAGGCGACTGTGTTCAGGAGACAGTGTACAGGAGACAGTGCACAGGAGACTGCGTACAGGAGACAGCGCACAGGAGACAGTGTACAGGAAATAGAGTACAGGAAACTGTGTTCAGGAGACAGCGTACAGGAGACTGTGTTCAGGAGATATTGGACAGGAACCTGTGTTCAGGAGACAGTGTACAGGAGATTGAGTACAGGAGACTGTGTTCAGGAGACTGTGTTCAGGAGACAGTGTGTAGGAGATAGTGTACAGGATACAGCATATAGGAGACAGTTTACAGGAGACAGCGTACAGGAGACAGTGTTCAGGAGACAGCATTCAGGAGACAGTGTACAGGAGATAGTGTACAGGAGACTATGTTCAGGAGACAGTGTTCAGGAGACAGTGCACAGGAGGCAGCATACAGAAGATAGCATACAAGAGATGGCGTATAGGCGACAGCGTACAGGAGACGGTGCACAGGAGATAGTGTACAGGAGACTGTGTTCAGGAGACAGTGTACAGGAGACTGTGTAGAGGAGACAGCGTACAGGAGACTGTGTTCAGGAGATAGTGGACAGGAGACTGTGTTCAGGAGACAGTGTACAGGAGATAGAGTACAGGAGACTATGTTCAGGAGAGTGTATTCAGGAGACAGTAGAAGGAGATAGTGTACAGGATACAGCGTATAGGAGACAGTGTACAGGAGACAGCGTACAGGAGACAGTGTACAGGAGACTGTGTTCAGGAGACAGTGTGCAGGAGACAGTGTACAGGAGACCGTGTACAGGAGACATTGTACAGGAAACAGTGTACAGGAGATAGTGTACAGGAGACTGTGTTCAGGAAACAGTGTACAGGAGACAGTGTACAGGAAAAAGTGTACAGGCGACTGTGTACAGGAGACTGTGTTCAGGAGACAGTGTACAGGAGATAGAGTACAGGAGACTATGGTCAGGAGAGTGTGTTCAGGAGACAGTAGAAGGAGATAGTGTACAGGATACAGCGTATAGGAGACAGTGTACAGGAGACAGCGTACAGGAGACAGTGTACAGGAGACTGTGTTCAGGAGACAGTGTACAGGAGATCGTGTACAGGAGACAGTGTACAGGAGATAGTGTACAGGAGACTGTGTTCAGGAAACAGTGTACAGGAGACAGTGTACAGGAGACAGTGTACAGGAGACAGTGTACAGGCGACTGTGTACAGGAGACTGTGTTCAGGAGACAGTGTACAGGAGATAGAGTACAGGAGACTATGTTCAGGAGAGTGTGTTCAGGAGACAGTAGAAAGAGATAGTGTACAAGATACAGCATATAGGAGACAGTGTACAGGAGACAGCGTACAGGAGACAGTGTACAGGAGACTGTGTTCAGGAGACAGTGTGCAGGAGACAGTGTACAGGAGATCGTGTACAGGAGACAGTTTACAGGCGACTGTGTACAGGAGACAGTGTGCAGGAGACAGTGTACAGGAGATCGTGTACAGGAGACAGTTTACAGGCGACTGTGTACAGGAGACAGCGCACAGGAGACAGTGTACAGGAGATAGTGTACAGGAGACTGAGTTAAGGAGACAGTGCACAGGAGACAGTGTACAGGAGACAGTGTACAGGAGACTGTGTTCAGGAGACAGTGTACAGGAGACAGTGTACAGGAGACCGTGTACAGGAGACATTGTACAAGAAACAGTGTACAGGAGATAGTGTACAGGAGACTGTGTTCAGGAAACAGTGTACAGGAGACAGTGTACAGGAGACAGTGTACAGGAAAAAGTGTACAGGCGACTGTGTACAGGCGACTGTGTTCAGGAGACAGTGTACAGGAGATAGAGTACAGGAGACTATGGTCAGGAGAGTGTGTTCAGGAGACAGTAGAAGGAGATAGTTTACAGGATACAGCGTATAGGAGACAGTGTACAGGAGACAGCGTACAGGAGACAGCGCACAGGAGACAGTGTACAGGAGATAGAGTACAGGAAACTGTGTTCAGGAGACAGCGTACAGGAGACTGTGTTCAGGAGATATTGGACAGGAACCTGTGTTCAGGAGACAGTGTACAGGAGATTGAGTACAGGAGACTGTGTTCAGGAGACTGTGTTCAGGAGACAGTGTGTAGGAGATAGTGTACAGGATACAGCATATAGGAGACAGTTTACAGGAGACAGCGTACAGGAGACAGTGTACAGGAGACAGCATTCAGGAGACAGTGTACAGGAGATAGTGTACAGGAGACTGTGTTCAGGAGACAGTGTTCAGGAGACAGTGCACAGGAGGCAGCATACAGAAGATAGCATACAAGAGATGGCGTATAGGCGACAGCGTACAGGAGACGGTGCACAGGAGATAGTGTACAGGAGACTGTGTTCAGGAGACAGTGTACAGGAGACTGTGTACAGGAGACAGCGTACAGGAGACTGTGTTCAGGAGATAGTGGACAGGAGACTGTGTTCAGGAGACAGTGTACAGGAGATAGAGTACAGGAGACTATGTTCAGGAGAGTGTATTCAGGAGACAGTAGAAGGAGATAGTGTTCAGGATACAGCGTATAGGAGACAGTGTACAGGAGACAGCGTACAGGAGACAGCGTACAGGAGACAGTGTACAGGAGACTGTGTTCAGGAGACATTGTGCAGGAGACAGTGTACAGGAGACCGTGTACAGGAGACATTGTACAGGAGATAGTGTACAGGAGATAGTGTACAGGAGACTGTGTTCAGGAAACAGTGTACAGGAGACAGTGTACAGGAAAAAGTGTACAGGCGACTGTGTACAGGAGACTGTGTACAGGAGACAGTGTACAGGAGATAGAGTACAGGAGACTATGGTCAGGAGAGTGTGTTCAGGAGACAGTAGAAAGAGATAATGTACAGGATACAGCGTATAGGAGACAGTGTACAGGAGACAGTGTGCAGGAGACAGTGTACAGGAGATCGTGTACAGGAGACAGTGTACAGGAGACATTGTACAGGAGACTGTGTTCAGGAAACAGTGTACAGGAGACAGTGTACAGGAGACAGTGTACAGGAAACAGTGTACAGGCGACTGTGTACAGGAGACTGTGTTCAGGAGACAGTGTACAGGAGATAGAGTACAGGAGACTATGTTCAGGAGAGTGTGTTCAGGAGACAGTAGAAAGAGATAGTGTACAAGATACAGCATATAGGAGACAGTGTACAGGAGACAGCGTACAGGAGACAGTGTACAGGAGACTGAGTTAAGGAGACAGTGCACAGGAGACAGTGTACAGGAGACAGTGTACAGGAGACTGTGTTCAGGAGACAGTGTACAGGAGACAGTGTACAGGAGACCGTGTACAGGAGACATTGTACAGGAAACAGTGTACAGGAGATAGTGTACAGGAGACTGTGTTCAGGAAACAGCGTACAGGAGATAGAGTACAGGAGACTATGTTCAGGAGAGTGTGTTCAGGAGACAGTAGAAGGAGATAGTGTACAGGATACAGCGTATAGGAGACAGTGTACAGGAGACAGCGTACAGGAGACAGTGTACAGGAGACTGTGTACAGGAGACAGCGTTCAGGAGACAGTGGACAGGAGACTGTGTTCAGGAGACATTGTACAGGAAACAGTGTACAGGAGACAGTGTACAGGAGACAGTGTACAGGAGACTGTGTTCAGGAAACAGTGTACAGGAGACAGTGTACAGGAGACAGTGTACTGGAGACAGTGTACTGGATACAGTGTACAGGAAACAGTGTACAGTCGACTGTGTACAGGAGACAGTTTACAGGAGACAGTGCGCAGGAGACAGTGTACTGGAGACAGTGCACAGGAGACAGTGTACTGGAGACTGTGTTCAGGAGACAGTGCACAGGAGACAGTGTAGAGGAGACAGTGTACAGGAGACAGTGTACAGGAAACAGTGTACAGGCGACTGTGTACTGGAAACAGTGTACAGAATATAGTGTAAAGGAGACTGTGTACAGGAGACAGTGCACAGGAGACAGTGTACAGAATATAGTGTAAAGGAGACTGTGTTCAGGAGACAGTTTACAGGAGACAGTGCGCAGGAGACAGTGTACTGGAGACAGTGCACAGGAGACAGTGTACTGGAGACTGTGTTCAGGAGACAGTGCACAGGAGACAGTGTAGAGGAGACAGTGTACAGGAGACAGTGTACAGGATTCAGTGCACAGGAGACAGTGTACCGGAGACAGTGTACAGGAGACAGTGTACAGGAGATAGTGTACAGGAGACAGCGCACAGGAGACAGTATACAGGAGATAGTGTACAGGAGACAGTGTACAGGAGATAGTGTACAGGAGACTGTGTTCAGGAGACTGTGTTCAGGAGACAGTGTGAAGGCGATAGTGTACAGGAGACAGTGTACAGGAGACAGCGCACAGGAGACAGCGTACTGGAGACTGTGTTCAGGAGACAGTGTACAGGAGATAGTGTACAGGAGACTGTGTTCAGGAGACTTTGTTCAGAAGACAGTGTGAAGGCGATAGTGTACAGGAGATAGTGTACAGGAGATAGTGTACAGGAGAGAGTGTAAAGGTGACAATGCACAGGACACAGTGTACAGGAGATAATGTACAGGAGGCTGTGTTCAGGAGACAGTGCACAGGAGACAGTGTACAGGAGATAGTGTAAAGGAGATAGTGTACAGGAGACAGTGTACAGGATTCAGTGCACAGGAGACAGTGTACCGGAGACAGTGTACAGGAGACAGTGTACAGGAGATAGTGTACAGGAGACAGCGTACAGGAGACAGTATACAGGAGATAGTGTACAGGAGACAGTGCACAGGAGATGGTGTACAGGAGACAGTGTACAGGAGATAGTGTACAGGAGACTGTGTTCAGGAGACTGTGTTCAGGAGACAGTGTGAAGGCGATAGTGTACAGGAGACAGTGTACAGGAGACAGCGCACAGGAGACAGCGTACTGGAGACTGTGTTCAGGAGACAGTGTACAGGAGATAGTGTACTGGAGACTGTGTTCAGGAGACTTTGTTCAGAAGACAGTGTGAAGGCTATAGTGTACAGGAGATAGTGTACAGGAGAGAGTGTAAAGGTGACAATGCACAGGACACAGTGTACAGGAGACAGTGTACAGGAGATAATGTACAGGAGGCTGTGTTCAGGAGACAGTGCACAGGAGACAGCATACAGAAGATAGCGTACAGGAGATGGCGTATAGGTGACAGCGTACAGGAGACTGTTCAGGAGAGTGTGTTCAGGAGACAGTGTGTAGGAGATAGTGTACTGGATACAGCATATAGGAGACAGTGTACAGGAGACAGCGTACAGGAGACAGTGTACAGGAGACTGTGTACAGGAGACAGCATTCAGGAGACAATGTACAGGAGATAGTGTACAGGCGACTGTGTTCAGGAGACAGTGTACAGGAGACAGTGCACAGGAGACTGCGTACAGGAGACAGCGCACAGGAGACAGTGTACAGGAAATAGAGTACAGGAAACTGTGTTCAGGAGACAGCGTACAGGAGACTGTGTTCAGGAGATATTGGACAGGAACCTGTGTTCAGGAGACAGTGTACAGGAGATTGAGTACAGGAGACTGTGTTCAGGAGACTGTGTTCAGGAGACAGTGTGTAGGAGATAGTGTACAGGATACAGCATATAGGAGACAGTTTACAGGAGACAGCGTACAGGAGACAGTGTTCAGGAGACAGCATTCAGGAGACAGTGTACAGGAGATAGTGTACAGGAGACTATGTTCAGGAGACAGTGTTCAGGAGACAGTGCACAGGAGGCAGCATACAGAAGATAGCATACAAGAGATGGCGTATAGGCGACAGCGTACAGGAGACGGTGCACAGGAGATAGTGTACAGGAGACTGTGTTCAGGAGACAGTGTACAGGAGACTGTGTACAGGAGACAGCGTACAGGAGACTGTGTTCAGGAGATAGTGGACAGGAGACTGTGTTCAGGAGACAGTGTACAGGAGATAGAGTACAGGAGACTATGTTCAGGAGAGTGTATTCAGGAGACAGTAGAAGGAGATAGTGTACAGGATACAGCGTATAGGAGACAGTGTACAGGAGACAGCGTACAGGAGACAGTGTACAGGAGACTGTGTTCAGGAGACAGTGTGCAGGAGACAGTGTACAGGAGACCGTGTACAGGAGACATTGTACAGGAAACAGTGTACAGGAGATAGTGTACAGGAGACTGTGTTCAGGAAACAGTGTACAGGAGACAGTGTACAGGAAAAAGTGTACAGGCGACTGTGTACAGGAGACTGTGTTCAGGAGACAGTGTACAGGAGATAGAGTACAGGAGACTATGGTCAGGAGAGTGTGTTCAGGAGACAGTAGAAGGAGATAGTGTACAGGATACAGCGTATAGGAGACAGTGTACAGGAGACAGTGTACAGGAGACAGTGTACAGGAGACAGTGTGCAGGAGACAGTGTACAGGAGATCGTGTACAGGAGACAGTGTACAGGAGATAGTGTACAGGAGACTGTGTTCAGGAAACAGTGTACAGGAGACAGTGTACAGGAGACAGTGTACAGGAGACAGTGTACAGGCGACTGTGTACAGGAGACTGTGTTCAGGAGACAGTGTACAGGAGATAGAGTACAGGAGACTATGTTCAGGAGAGTGTGTTCAGGAGACAGTAGAAAGAGATAGTGTACAAGATACAGCATATAGGAGACAGTGTACAGGAGACAGCGTACAGGAGACAGTGTACAGGAGACTGTGTTCAGGAGACAGTGTGCAGGAGACAGTGTACAGGAGATCGTGTACAGGAGACAGTTTACAGGCGACTGTGTACAGGAGACAGTGTGCAGGAGACAGTGTACAGGAGATCGTGTACAGGAGACAGTTTACAGGCGACTGTGTACAGGAGACAGCGCACAGGAGACAGTGTACAGGAGATAGTGTACAGGAGACTGAGTTAAGGAGACAGTGCACAGGAGACAGTGTACAGGAGACAGTGTACAGGAGACTGTGTTCAGGAGACAGTGTACAGGAGACAGTGTACAGGAGACCGTGTACAGGAGACATTGTACAGGAAACAGTGTACAGGAGATAGTGTACAGGAGACTGTGTTCAGGAAACAGTGTACAGGAGACAGTGTACAGGAGACAGTGTACAGGAAAAAGTGTACAGGCGACTGTGTACAGGCGACTGTGTTCAGGAGACAGTGTACAGGAGATAGAGTACAGGAGACTATGGTCAGGAGAGTGTGTTCAGGAGACAGTAGAAGGAGATAGTTTACAGGATACAGCGTATAGGAGACAGTGTACAGGAGACAGCGTACAGGAGACAGCGCACAGGAGACAGTGTACAGGAGATAGAGTACAGGAAACTGTGTTCAGGAGACAGCGTACAGGAGACTGTGTTCAGGAGATAGTGTACAGGAGACTGTGTTCAGGAGACAGTGTACAGGAGACTGTGTACAGGAGACAGCGTACAGGAGACTGTGTTCAGGAGATAGTGGACAGGAGACTGTGTTCAGGAGACAGTGTACAGGAGATAGAGTACAGGAGACTATGTTCAGGAGAGTGTATTCAGGAGACAGTAGAAGGAGATAGTGTACAGGATACAGCGTATAGGAGACAGTGTACAGGAGACAGCGTACAGGAGACAGTGTACAGGAGACTGTGTTCAGGAGACATTGTGCAGGAGACAGTGTACAGGAGACCGTGTACAGGAGACATTGTACAGGAAACAGTGTACAGGAGATAGTGTACAGGAGACTGTGTTCAGGAAACAGTGTACAGGAGACAGTGTACAGGAAAAAGTGTACAGGCGACTGTGTACAGGAGACTGTGTTCAGGAGACAGTGTACAGGAGATAGAGTACAGGAGACTATGGTCAGGAGAGTGTGTTCAGGAGACAGTAGAAGGAGATAATGTACAGGATACAGCGTATAGGAGACAGTGTACAGGAGACAGTGTGCAGGAGACAGTGTACAGGAGATCGTGTACAGGAGACAGTGTACAGGAGACATTGTACAGGAGACTGTGTTCAGGAAACAGTGTTCAGGAGACAGTGTACAGGAGACAGTGTACAGGAAACAGTGTACAGGCGACTGTGTACAGGAGACTATGTTCAGGAGAGTGTGTTCAGGAGACAGTAGAAAGAGATAGTGTACAAGATACAGCATATAGGAGACAGTGTACAGGAGACAGCGTACAGGAGACAGTGTACAGGAGACTGAGTTAAGGAGACAGTGCACAGGAGACAGTGTACAGGAGACAGTGTACAGGAGACTGTGTTCAGGAGACAGTGTACAGGAGACAGTGTACAGGAGACCGTGTACAGGAGACATTGTACAGGAAACAGTGTACAGGAGATAGTGTACAGGAAACTGTGTTCAGGAAACAGCGTACAGGAGACTGTGTTCAGGAGATAGTGGACAGGAGACTGTGTTCAGGAGACAGTGTACAGGAGATAGAGTACAGGAGACTATGTTCAGGAGAGTGTATTCAGGAGACAGTAGAAGGAGATAGTGTACAGGATACAGCGTATAGGAGACAGTGTACAGGAGACAGCGTACAGGAGACAGTGTACAGGAGACTGTGTTCAGGAGACAGTGTGCAGGAGACAGTGTACAGGAGAGCGTGTACAGGAGACATTGTACAGGAAACAGTGTACAGGAGATAGTGTACAGGAGACTGTGTTCAGGAAACAGTGTACAGGAGACAGTGTACAGGAAAAAGTGTACAGGCGACTGTGTACAGGAGACTGTGTTCAGGAGACAGTGTACAGGAGATAGAGTACAGGAGACTATGGTCAGGAGAGTGTGTTCAGGAGACAGTAGAAGGAGATAGTGTACAGGATACAGCGTATAGGAGACAGTGTACAGGAGACAGCGTACAGGAGACAGTGTACAGGAGACAGTGTGCAGGAGACAGTGTACAGGAGATCGTGTACAGGAGACAGTGTACAGGAGATAGTGTACAGGAGACTGTGTTCAGGAAACAGTGTACAGGAGACAGTGTACAGGAGACAGTGTACAGGAAACAGTGTACAGGCGACTGTGTACAGGAGACTATGTTCAGGAGAGTGTGTTCAGGAGACAGTAGAAAGAGATAGTGTACAAGATACAGCATATAGGAGACAGTGTACAGGAGACAGTGTACAGGAGACATTGTACAGGAGACTGTGTTCAGGAGACAGTGTACAGGAGACAGTGTACAGGAGACAGTGTACAGGAAACAGTGTACAGGCGACTGTGTACAGGAGACTATGTTCAGGAGAGTGTGTTCAGGAGACAGTAGAATGAGATAGTGTACAAGATACAGCATATAGGAGACAGTGTACAGGAGACAGCGTACTGGAGACAGTGTACAGGAGACTGAGTTAAGGAGACAGTGCACAGGAGACAGTGTACAGGAGACAGTGTACAGGAGACTGTGTTCAGGAGACAGTGTACAGGAGACAGTGTACAGGAGACCGTGTACAGGAGACATTGTACAGGAAACAGTGTACAGGAGATAGTGTACAGGAGACTGTGTTCAGGAAACAGCGTACAGGAGACTGTGTTCAGGAGATAGTGGACAGGAGACTGTGTTCAGGAGACAGTGTACAGGAGATAGAGTACAGGAGACTATGTTCAGGAGAGTGTATTCAGGAGACAGTAGAAGGAGATAGTGTACAGGATACAGCGTATAGGAGACAGTGTACAGGAGACAGCGTACAGGAGACAGTGTACAGGAGACTGTGTTCAGGAGACAGTGTGCAGGAGACAGTGTACAGGAGAGCGTGTACAGGAGACATTGTACAGGAAACAGTGTACAGGAGATAGTGTACAGGAGACTGTGTTCAGGAAACAGTGTACAGGAGACAGTGTACAGGAAAAAGTGTACAGGCGACTGTGTACAGGAGACTGTGTTCAGGAGACAGTGTACAGGAGATAGAGTACAGGAGACTATGGTCAGGAGAGTGTGTTCAGGAGACAGTAGAAGGAGATAGTGTACAGGATACAGCGTATAGGAGACAGTGTACAGGAGACAGCGTACAGGAGACAGTGTACAGGAGACAGTGTGCAGGAGACAGTGTACAGGAGATCGTGTACAGGAGACAGTGTACAGGAGATAGTGTACAGGAGACTGTGTTCAGGAAACAGTGTACAGGAGACAGTGTACAGGAGACAGTGTACAGTAAACAGTGTACAGGCGACTGTGTACAGGAGACTGTGTTCAGGAGACAGTGTACAGGAGATAGAGTACAGGAGACTATGTTCAGGAGAGTGTGTTCAGGAGACAGTAGAAAGAGATAGTGTACAAGATACAGCATATAGGAGACAGTGTACAGGAGACAGCGTACAGGAGACAGTGTACAGGAGACTGTGTTCAGGAGACAGTGTGCAGGAGACAGTGTACAGGAGATCGTGTACAGGACACAGTTTACAGGCGACTGTGTACAGGAGACAGTGTGCAGGAGACAGTGTACAGGAGATCGTGTACAGGAGACAGTTTACAGGCGACTGTGTACAGGAGACAGCGCACAGGAGACAGTGTACAGGAGATAGTGTACAGGAGACTGAGTTAAGGAGACAGTGCACAGGAGACAGTGTACAGGAGACAGTGTACAGGAGACTGTGTTCAGGAGACAGTGTACAGGAGACAGTGTACAGGAGACCGTGTACAGGAGACATTGTACAGGAAACAGTGTACAGGAGATAGTGTACAGGAGACTGTGTTCAGGAAACAGTGTACAGGAGACAGTGTACAGGAGACAGTGTACAGGAAAAAGTGTACAGGCGACTGTGTACAGGCGACTGTGTTCAGGAGACAGTGTACAGGAGATAGAGTACAGGAGACTATGGTCAGGAGAGTGTGTTCAGGAGACAGTAGAAGGAGATAGTTTACAGGATACAGCGTATAGGAGACAGTGTACAGGAGACAGCGTACAGGAGACAGCGCACAGGAGACAGTGTACAGGAGATAGAGTACAGGAAACTGTGTTCAGGAGACAGCGTACAGGAGACTGTGTTCAGGACATATTGGACAGGAACCTGTGTTCAGGAGACAGTGTACAGGAGATTGAGTACAGGATACAGCATATAGGAGACAGTTTACAGGAGACAGCATTCAGGAGACAGTGTACAGGAGATAGTGTACAGGAGACTGTGTTCAGGAGACAGTGTTCAGGAGACAGTGCACAGGAGGCAGCATACAGAAGATAGCATACAAGAGATGGCGTATAGGCGACAGCGTACAGGAGACGGTGCACAGGAGATAGTGTACAGGAGACTGTGTTCAGGAGACAGTGTACAGGAGACTGTGTACAGGAGACAGCGTACAGGAGACTGTGTTCAGGAGATAGTGGACAGGAGACTGTGTTCAGGAGACAGTGTACAGGAGATAGAGTACAGGAGACTATGTTCAGGAGAGTGTATTCAGGAGACAGTAGAAGGAGATAGTGTACAGGATACAGCGTATAGGAGACAGTGTACAGGAGACAGCGTACAGGAGACAGTGTACAGGAGACTGTGTTCAGGAGACATTGTGCAGGAGACAGTGTACAGGAGACCGTGTACAGGAGACATTGTACAGGAAACAGTGTACAGGAGACAGTGTACAGGAAAAAGTGTACAGGCGACTGTGTACAGGAGACTGTGTTCAGGAGACAGTGTACAGGAGATAGAGTACAGGAGACTATGGTCAGGAGAGTGTGTTCAGGAGACAGTAGAAGGAGATAGTGTACAGGATACAGCGTATAGGAGACAGTGTACAGGAGACAGCGTACAGGAGACAGTGTACAGGAGACAGTGTGCAGGAGACAGTGTACAGGAGATCGTTTACAGGAGACAGTGTACAGGAGATAGTGTACAGGAGACTGTGTTAAGGAAACAGTGTACAGGAGACAGTGTACAGGAGACAGTGTACAGGAAACAGTGTACAGGCGACTGTGTACAGGAGACTGTGTTCAGGAGACAGTGTACAGGAGATAGAGTACAGGAGACTATGTTCAGGAGAGTGTGTTCAGGAGACAGTAGAAAGAGATAGTGTACAAGATACAGCATATAGGAGACAGTGTACAGGAGACAGAGTTAAGGAGACAGTGCACAGGAGACAGTGTACAGGAGAGAGTGTACAGGAGACTGTGTTCAGGAGACAGTGTACAGGAGACAGTGTACAGGAGACCGTGTACAGGAGACATTGTACAGGAAACAGTGTACAGGAGATAGTGTACAGGAGGCTGTGTTCAGGAAACAGCGTACAGGAGACTGTGTTCAGGAGATAGTGGACAGGAAAAAGTGTACAGGCGACTGTGTACAGGAGACTGTGTTCAGGAGACAGTGTACAGGAGATAGAGTACAGGAGACTATGGTCAGGAGAGTGTGTTCAGGAGACAGTAGAAGGAGATAGTGTACAGGATACAGCGTATAGGAGACAGTGTACAGGAGACAGTGTACAGGAGACAGTGTACAGGAGACAGTGTGCAGGAGACAGTGTACAGGAGATCGTGTACAGGAGACAGTGTACAGGAGATAGTGTACAGGAGACTGTGTTCAGGAAACAGTGTACAGGAGACAGTGTACAAGAGACAGTGTACAGGAAACAGTGTACAGGCGACTGTGTACAGGAGACTGTGTTCAGGAGACAGTGTACAGGAGATAAAGTACAGGAGACTATGTTCAGGAGAGTGTGTTCAGGAGACAGTAGAAAGAGATAGTGTACAAGATACAGCATATAGGAGACAGTGTACAGGAGACAGCGTACAGGAGACAGTGTACAGGAGACTGAGTTAAGGAGACAGTGCACAGGAGACAGTGTACAGGAGACTGTGTTCAGGAGACAGTGTACAGGAGACAGTGTACAGGAGACCGTGTACAGGAGACATTGTACAGGAAACAGTGTACAGGAGATAGTGTACAGGAGACTGTGTTCAGGAAACAGTGTACAGGAGACAGTGTACAGGAGATAGAGTACAGGAGACTATGGTCAGGAGAGTGTGTTCAGGAGACAGTAGAAGGAGATAGTGTACAGGATACAGCGTATAGGAGACAGTGTACAGGAGACAGCGTACAGGAGACAGTGTACAGGAGACAGTGTGCAGGAGACAGTGTACAGGAGATCGTGTACAGGAGACAGTGTACAGGAGACTGTGTTCAGGAAACAGTGTACAGGAGACAGTGTACAGGAGACAGTGTACAGGAGACTGTGTTCAGGAGACAGTGTACAGGAGACAGTGTACAGGAGACCGTGTACAGGAGACATTGTACAGGAAACAGTGTACAGGAGATAGTGTACAGGAGACTGTGTTCAGGAAACAGTGTACAGGAGACAGTGTACAGGAGACAGTGTACAGGAAAAAGTGTACAGGCGACTGTGTACAGGAGACAGTGTACAGGAAAAAGTGTACAGGCGACTGTGTACAGGAGACTGTGTTCAGGAGACAGTGTACAGGAGATAGAGTACAGGAGACTATGGTCAGGAGAGTGTGTTCAGGAGACAGTAGAAGGAGATAGTGTACAGGATACAGCGTATAGGAGACAGTGTACAGGAGACAGCGTACAGGAGATAGTGTACAGGAGACTGTGTTCAGGAAACAGTGTACAGGAGACAGTGTACAGGAAAAAGTGTACAGGCGACTGTGTACAGGAGACTGTGTTCAGGAGACATTGTGCAGGAGAAAGTGTACAGGAGACCGTGTACAGGAGACATTGTACAGGAAACAGTGTACAGGAGATAGTGTACAGGAGACTGTGTTCAGGAAACAGTGTACAGGAGACAGTGTACAGGAAAAAGTGTACAGGCGACTGTGTACAGGAGACTGTGTTCAGGAGACAGTGTACAGGAGATAGAGTACAGGAGACTATGGTCAGGAGAGTGTGTTCAGGAGACAGTAGAAGGAGATAGTGTACAGGATACAGCGTATAGGAGACAGTGTACAGGAGACAGCGTACAGGAGACAGTGTACAGGAGACAGTGTGCAGGAGACAGTGTACAGGAGATCGTGTACAGGAGACAGTGTACAGGAGATAGTGTACAGGAGACTGTGTTCAGGAAACAGTGTACAGGAGACAGTGTACAGGAGACAGTGTACAGGAAACAGTGTACAGGCGACTGTGTACAGGAGACTGTGTTCAGGAGACAGTGTACAGGAGATAGAGTACAGGAGACTATGTTCAGGAGAGTGTGTTCAGGAGACAGTAGAAAGAGATAGTGTACAAGATACAGCATATAGGAGACAGTGTACAGGAGACAGCGTACAGGAGACAGTGTACAGGAGACTGAGTTAAGGAGACAGTGCACAGGAGACAGTGTACAGGAGACAGTGTACAGGAGACTGTGTTCAGGAGACAGTGTACAGGAGACAGTGTACAGGAGACCGTGTACAGGAGACATTGTACAGGAAACAGTGTACAGGAGATAGTGTACAGGAGACTGTGTTCAGGAAACAGCGTACAGGAGACTGTGTTCAGGAGATAGTGGACAGGAGACTGTGTTCAGGAGACAGTGTACAGGAGATAGAGTACAGGAGACTATGTTCAGGAGAGTGTATTCAGGAGACAGTAGAAGGAGATAGTGTACAGGATACAGCGTATAGGAGACAGTGTACAGGAGACAGCGTACAGGAGACAGTGTACAGGAGACTGTGTTCAGGAGACAGTGTGCAGGAGACAGTGTACAGGAGACCGTGTACAGGAGACATTGTACAGGAAACAGTGTACAGGAGATAGTGTACAGGAGACTGTGTTCAGGAAACAGTGTACAGGAGACAGTGTACAGGAAAAAGTGTACAGGCGACTGTGTACAGGAGACTGTGTTCAGGAGACAGTGTACAGGAGATAGAGTACAGGAGACTATGGTCAGGAGAGTGTGTTCAGGAGACAGTAGAAGGAGATAGTGTACAGGATACAGCGTATAGGAGACAGTGTACAGGAGACAGCGTACAGGAGACAGTGTACAGGAGACAGTGTGCAGGAGACAGTGTACAGGAGATCGTGTACAGGAGACAGTGTACAGGAGATAGTGTACAGGAGACTGTGTTCAGGAGACAGTGTGCAGGAGACAGTGTACAGGAGATCGTGTACAGGAGACAGTTTACAGGCGACTGTGTACAGGAGACAGCGCACAGGAGACAGTGTACAGGAGATAGTGTACAGGAGACTGAGTTAAGGAGACAGTGCACAGGAGACAGTGTACAGGAGACAGTGTACAGGAGACTGTGTTCAGGAGACAGTGTACAGGAGACAGTGTACAGGAGACCGTGTACAGGAGACATTGTACAGGAAACAGTGTACAGGAGATAGTGTACAGGAGACTGTGTTCAGGAAACAGTGTACAGGAG
This sequence comes from Chiloscyllium punctatum, assembly GCF_047496795.1. NCBI lineage: Eukaryota > Metazoa > Chordata > Chondrichthyes > Orectolobiformes > Hemiscylliidae > Chiloscyllium > Chiloscyllium punctatum. The sequence goes on along the minus strand of NC_092761.1, from coordinate 56,499,046 downwards.
ACAGTGTACAGGAGACAGTGTACAGGAAAAAGTGTACAGGCGACTGTGTACAGGAGACTGTGTTCAGGAGACAGTGTACAGGAGATAGAGTACAGGAGACTATGGTCAGGAGAGTGTGTTCAGGAGACAGTAGAAGGAGATAGTGTACAGGATACAGCGTATAGGAGACAGTGTACAGGAGACAGCGTACAGGAGACAGTGTACAGGAGACAGTGTGCAGGAGACAGTGTACAGGAGATCATGTACAGGAGACAGTGTACAGGAGATAGTGTACAGGAGACTGTGTTCAGGAAACAGTGTACAGGAGACAGTGTACAAGAGACAGTGTACAGGAAACAGTGTACAGGCGACTGTGTACAGGAGACTGTGTTCAGGAGACAGTGTACAGGAGATAAAGTACAGGAGACTATGTTCAGGAGAGTGTGTTCAGGAGACAGTAGAAAGAGATAGTGTACAAGATACAGCATATAGGAGACAGTGTACAGGAGACAGCGTACAGGAGACAGTGTACAGGAGACTGAGTTAAGGAGACAGTGCACAGGAGACAGTGTACAGGAGACTGTGTTCAGGAGACATTGTGCAGGAGACAGTGTACAGGAGACCGTGTACAGGAGACATTGTACAGGAAACAGTGTACAGGAGATAGTGTACAGGAGACTGTGTTCAGGAAACAGTGTACAGGAGACAGTGTACAGGAAAAAGTGTACAGGCGACTGTGTACAGGAGACTGTGCTCAGGAGACAGTGTACAGGAGATAGAGTACAGGAGACTATGGTCAGGAGAGTGTGTTCAGGAGACAGTAGAAGGAGATAGTGTACAGGATACAGCGTATAGGAGACAGTGTACAGGAGACAGCGTACAGGAGACAGTGTACAGGAGACAGTGTGCAGGAGACAGTGTACAGGAGATCGTGTACAGGAGACAGTGTACAGGAGATAGTGTACAGGAGACTGTGTACAGGAGACAGTGTACAGGAGACAGTGTACAGGAGACAGTGTACAGGAGACGGTGTTCAGGAGACAGTGTACAGGAGACAGTGTACAGGAGACCGTGTACAGGAGACATTGTACAGGAAACAGTGTACAGGAGATAGTGTACAGGAGACTGTGTTCAGGAAACAGTGTATAGGAGACAGTGTACAGGAGACAGTGTACAGGAAAAAGTGTACAGGCGACTGTGTACAGGCGACTGTGTTCAGGAGACAGTGTACAGGAGATAGAGTACAGGAGACTATGGTCAGGAGAGTGTGTTCAGGAGACAGTAGAAGGAGATAGTGTACAGGATACAGCGTATAGGAGACAGTGTACAGGAGACAGCGTACAGGAGACAGTGTACAGGAGACAGTGTGCAGGAGATAGTGTACAGGAGATCGTGTACAGGAGACAGTGTACAGGAGATAGTGTACAGGAGACTGTGTTCAGGAAACAGTGTACAGGAGACAGTGTACAGGAGACAGTGTACAGGAAACAGTGTACAGGCGACTGTGTACAGGAGACTGTGTTCAGGAGACAGTGTACAGGAGATAGAGTACAGGAGACTATGTTCAGGAGAGTGTGTTCAGGAGACAGTAGAAAGAGATAGTGTACAAGATACAGCATATAGGAGACAGTGTACAGGAGACAGCGTACAGGAGACAGTGTACAGGAGACTGAGTTAAGGAGACAGTGCACAGGAGACAGTGTACAGGAGACTGTGTTCAGGAGACATTGTGCAGGAGACAGTGTACAGGAGACCGTGTACAGGAGACATTGTACAGGAAACAGTGTGCAGGAGACAGTGTACAGGAGATCGTGTACAGGAGACAGTGTACAGGAGATAGTGTACAGGAGACTGTGTTCAGGAAACAGTGTACAGGAGACAGTGTACAGGAGACAGTGTACAGGAGACTGTGTTCAGGAGACAGTGTACAGGAGATAGAGTACAGGAGACTATGGTCAGGAGAGTGTGTTCAGGAGACAGTAGAAGGAGATAGTGTACAGGATACAGCGTATAGGAGACAGTGTACAGGAGACAGCGTACAGGAGACAGTGTACAGGAGACAGTGTGCAGGAGACAGTGTACAGGAGATCGTGTACAGGAGACAGTGTACAGGAGATAGTGTACAGGAGACTGTGTTCAGGAAACAGTGTACAGGAGACAGTGTACAGGAGACAGTGTACAGGAGACTGTGTTCAGGAGACAGTGTACAGGAGACAGTGTACAGGAGACCGTGTACAGGAGACATTGTACAGGAAACAGTGTACAGGAGATAGTGTACAGGAGACTGTGTTCAGGAAACAGTGTATAGGAGACAGTGTACAGGAGACAGTGTACAGGAAAAAGTGTACAGGCGACTGTGTACAGGCGACTGTGTTCAGGAGACAGTGTACAGGAGATAGAGTACAGGAGACTATGGTCAGGAGAGTGTGTTCAGGAGACAGTAGAAGGAGATAGTTTACAGGATACAGCGTATAGGAGACAGTGTACAGGAGACAGCGTACAGGAGACAGCGCACAGGAGACAGTGTACAGGAGAGAGAGTACAGGAAACTGTGTTCAGGAGACAGCGTACAGGAGACTGTGTTCAGGAGATATTGGACAGGAGACTGTGTTCAGGAGACAGTGTACAGGAGATAGAGTACAGGAGACTATGTTCAGGAGAGTGTATTCAGGAGACAGTAGAAGGAGATAGTGTACAGGATACAGCGTATAGGAGACAGTGTACAGGAGACAGCGTACAGGAGACAGTGTACAGGAGACTGTGTTCAGGAGACATTGTGCAGGAGACAGTGTACAGGAGACCGTGTACAGGAGACATTGTACAGGAAACAGTGTACAGGAGATAGTGTACAGGAGACTGTGTTCAGGAAACAGTGTACAGGAGACAGTGTACAGGAAAAAGTGTACAGGCGACTGTGTACAGGAGACTGTGTTCAGGAGACAGTGTACAGGAGATAGAGTACAGGAGACTATGGTCAGGAGAGTGTGTTCAGGAGACAGTAGAAGGAGATAGTGTACAGGATACAGCGTATAGGAGACAGTGTACAGGAGACAGCGTACAGGAGACAGTGTACAGGAGACAGTGTGCAGGAGACAGTGTACAGGAGATCGTGTACAGGAGACAGTGTACAGGAGATAGTGTACAGGAGACTGTGTTCAGGAAACAGTGTACAGGAGACAGTGTACAGGAGACAGTGTACAGGAGACTGTGTTCAGGAGACAGTGTACAGGAGACAGTGTACAGGAGACCGTGTACAGGAGACATTGTACAGGAAACAGTGTACAGGAGATAGTGTACAGGAGACTGTGTTCAGGAAACAGTGTATAGGAGACAGTGTACAGGAGACAGTGTACAGGAAAAAGTGTACAGGCGACTGTGTACAGGCGACTGTGTTCAGGAGACAGTGTACAGGAGATAGAGTACAGGAGACTATGGTCAGGAGAGTGTGTTCAGGAGACAGTAGAAGGAGATAGTTTACAGGATACAGCGTATAGGAGACAGTGTACAGGAGACAGCGTACAGGAGACAGCGCACAGGAGACAGTGTACAGGAGATAGAGTACAGGAAACTGTGTTCAGGAGACAGCGTACAGGAGACTGTGTTCAGGAGATATTGGACAGGAACCTGTGTTCAGGAGACAGTGTACAGGAGATTGAGTACAGGAGACTGTGTTCAGGAGACTGTGTTCAGGAGACAGTGTGTAGGAGATAGTGTACAGGATACAGCATATAGGAGACAGTTTACAGGAGACAGCGTACAGGAGACAGTGTACAGGAGACAGCATTCAGGAGACAGTGTACAGGAGATAGTGTACAGGAGACTGTGTTCAGGAGACAGTGTTCAGGAGACAGTGCACAGGAGGCAGCATACAGAAGATAGCATACAAGAGATGGCATATAGGCGACAGCGTACAGGAGACGGTGCACAGGAGATAGTGTACAGGAGACTGTGTTCAGGAGACAGTGTACAGGAGACTGTGTACAGGAGACAGCGTACAGGAGACTGTGTTCAGGAGATAGTGGACAGGAGACTGTGTTCAGGAGACAGTGTACAGGAGATAGAGTACAGGAGACTATGTTCAGGAGAGTGTATTCAGGAGACAGTAGAAGGAGATAGTGTACAGGATACAGCGTATAGGAGACAGTGTACAGGAGACAGCGTACAGGAGACAGTGTACAGGAGACTGTGTTCAGGAGACATTGTGCAGGAGACAGTGTACAGGAGACCGTGTACAGGAGACATTGTACAGGAAACAGTGTACAGGAGATAGTGTACAGGAGACTGTGTTCAGGAAACAGTGTACAGGAGACAGTGTACAGGAAAAAGTGTACAGGCGACTGTGTACAGGAGACTGTGTTCAGGAGACAGTGTACAGGAGATAGAGTACAGGAGACTATGGTCAGGAGAGTGTGTTCAGGAGACAGTAGAAGGAGATAGTGTACAGGATACAGCGTATAGGAGACAGTGTACAGGAGACAGCGTACAGGAGACAGTGTACAGGAGACAGTGTGCAGGAGACATTGTACAGGAGATCGTGTACAGGAGACAGTGTACAGGAGATAGTGTACAGGAGACTGTGTTCAGGAAACAGTGTACAGGAGACAGTGTACAGGAGACAGTGTACAGGAAACAGTGTACAGGCGACTGTGTACAGGAGACTGTGTTCAGGAGACAGTGTACAGGAGATAGAGTACAGGAGACTATGTTCAGGAGAGTGTGTTCAGGAGACAGTAGAAAGAGATAGTGTACAAGATACAGCATATAGGAGACAGTGTACAGGAGACAGCGTACAGGAGACAGTGTACAGGAGACAGTGTACAGGAGACTGTGTTCAGGAGACAGTGTACAGGAGACAGTGTACAGGAGACCGTGTACAGGAGACATTGTACAGGAAACAGTGTACAGGAGATAGTGTACAGGAGACAGCATACAGGAGACAGTGTACAGGAGACAGTGTGCAGGAGACATTGTACAGGAGATCGTGTACAGGAGACAGTGTACAGGAGATAGTGTACAGGAGACTGTGTTCAGGAAACAGTGTACAGGAGACAGTGTACAGGAGACAGTGTACAGGAAACAGTGTACAGGCGACTGTGTACAGGAGATAGTGGACAGGAGACTGTGTTCAGGAGACAGCGTACAGGAGATAGAGTACAGGAGACTATGTTCAGGAGAGTATATTCAGGAGACAGTAGAAGGAGATAGTGTACAGGATACAGCGTATAGGAGACAGTGTACAGGAGACAGCGTACAGGAGACTGTGTACAGGAGACTGTGTTCAGGAGACAGTGTGCAGGAGACAGTGTACAGGAGACCGTGTACAGGAGACATTGTACAGGAAACAGTGTACAGGAGATAGTGTACAGGAGACTGTGTTCAGGAAACAGTGTACAGGAGACAGTGTACAGGAAAAAGTGTACAGGCGACTGTGTACAGGAGACAGTGTACAGGAGATAGAATACAGGAGACTATGGTCAGGAGAGTGTGTTCAGGAGACAGTAGAAGGAGATAGTGTACAGGATACAGCGTATAGGAGACAGTGTACAGGAGACAGCGTACAGGAGACAGTGTACAGGAGACAGTGTGCAGGAGACAGTGTACAGGAGATCGTGTACAGGAGACAGTGTACAGGAGATAGTGTACAGGAGACTGTGTTCAGGAAACAGTGTACAGGAGACAGTGTACAGGAGACAGTGTACAGGAAACAGTGTACAGGCGACTGTGTACAGGAGACTGTGTTCAGGAGACAGTGTACAGGAGATAGAGTACAGGAGACTATGTTCAGGAGAGTGTGTTCAGGAGACAGTAGAAAGAGATAGTGTACAAGATACAGCATATAGGAGACAGTGTACAGGAGACAGCGTACAGGAGACAGTGTACAGGAGACTGTGTTCAGGAGACAGTGTGCAGGAGACAGTGTACAGGAGATCGTGTACAGGAGACAGTTTACAGGCGACTGTGTACAGGAGACAGTGTGCAGGAGACAGTGTACAGGAGATCGTGTACAGGAGACAGTTTACAGGCGACTGTGTACAGGAGACAGCGCACAGGAGACAGTGTACAGGAGATAGTGTACAGGAGACTGAGTTAAGGTGACAGTGCACAGGAGACAGTGTACAGGAGACAGTGTACAGGAGACTGTGTTCAGGAGACAGTGTACAGGAGACAGTGTACAGGAGACCGTGTACAGGAGACATTGTACAGGAAACAGTGTACAGGAGATAGTGTACAGGAGACTGTGTTCAGGAAACAGTGTACAGGAGACAGTGTACAGGAGACAGTGTACAGGAAAAAGTGTACAGGCGACTGTGTACAGGCGACTGTGTTCAGGAGACAGTGTACAGGAGATAGAGTACAGGAGACTACGGTCAGGAGAGTGTGTTCAGGAGACAGTAGAAGGAGATAGTTTACAGGATACAGCGTATAGGAGACAGTGTACAGGAGACAGCGTACAGGAGACAGCGCACAGGAGACAGTGTACAGGAGATAGAGTACAGGAAACTGTGTTCAGGAGACAGCGTACAGGAGACTGTGTTCAGGAGATATTGGACAGGAACCTGTGTTCTGGAGACAGTGTACAGGAGATTGAGTACAGGAGACTGTGTTCAGGAGACTGTGTTCAGGAGACAGTGTGTAGGAGATAGTGTACAGGATACAGCATATAGGAGACAGTTTACAGGAGACAGCGTACAGGAGACAGTGTACAGGAGACAGCATTCAGGAGACAGTGTACAGGAGATAGTGTACAGGAGACTGTGTTCAGGAGACAGTGTTCAGGAGACAGTGCACAGGAGGCAGCATACAGAAGATAGCATACAAGAGATGGCGTATAGGCGACAGCGTACAGGAGACGGTGCACAGGAGATAGTGTACAGGAGACTGTGTTCAGGAGACAGTGTACAGGAGACTGTGTAGAGGAGACAGCGTACAGGAGACTGTGTTCAGGAGATAGTGGACAGGAGACTGTGTTCAGGAGACAGTGTACAGGAGATAGAGTACAGGAGACTATGTTCAGGAGAGTGTATTCAGGAGACAGTAGAAGGAGATAGTGTACAGGATACAGCGTATAGGAGACAGTGTACAGGAGACAGCGTACAGGAGACAGTGTACAGGAGACTGTGTTCAGGAGACAGTGTACAGGAGACAGTGTACAGGAGACCGTGTACAGGAGACATTGTACAGGAAACAGTGTACAGGAGATAGTGTACAGGAGACTGTGTTCAGGAAACAGTGTACAGGAGACAGTGTACAGGAGACAGTGTACAGGAAAAAGTGTACAGGCGACTGTGTACAGGAGACTGTGTTCAGGAGACAGTGTACAGGAGATAGAGTACAGGAGACTATGGTCAGGAGAGTGTGTTCAGGAGACAGTAGAAGGAGATAGTTTACAGGATACAGCGAATAGGAGACAGTGTACAGGAGACAGCGTACAGGAGACAGTGTACAGGAGACAGTGTGCAGGAGACAGTGTACAGGAGACCGTGTACAGGAGACAGTGTACAGGAGATAGTGTACAGGAGACTGTGTTCAGGAAACAGTGTACAGGAGACAGTGTACAGGAGACAGTGTACAGGAAAAAGTGTACAGGCGACTGTGTACAGGCGACTGTGTTCAGGAGACAGTGTACAGGAGATAGAGTACAGGAGACTATGGTCAGGAGAGTGTGTTCAGGAGACAGTAGAAGGAGATAGTTTACAGGATACAGCGTATAGGAGACAGTGTACAGCAGACAGCGTACAGGAGACAGCGCACAGGAGACAGTGTACAGGAGATAGAGTACAGGAAACTGTGTTCAGGAGACAGCGTACAGGAGACTGTGTTCAGGAGATATTGGACAGGAACCTGTGTTCAGGAGACAGTGTACAGGAGATTGAGTACAGGAGACTGTGTTCAGGAGACTGTGTTCAGGAGACAGTGTGTAGGAGATAGTGTACAGGATACAGCATATAGGAGACAGTTTACAGGAGACAGCGTACAGGAGACAGTGTACAGGAGACAGCATTCAGGAGACAGTGTACAGGAGATAGTGTACAGGAGACTGTGTTCAGGAGACAGTGTTCAGGAGACAGTGCACAGGAGGCAGCATACAGAAGATAGCATACAAGAGATGGCGTATAGGCGACAGCGTACAGGAGACGGTGCACAGGAGATAGTGTACAGGAGACTGTGTTCAGGAGACAGTGTACAGGAGACTGCGTACAGGAGACAGCGTACAGGAGACAGTGTACAGGAGATAGAGTACAGGAGACTATGTTCAGGAGAGTGTATTCAGGAGACAGTAGAAGGAGATAGTGTACAGGATACAGCGTATAGGAGACAGTGTACAGGAGACAGCGTACAGGAGACAGTGTACAGGAGACTGTGTTCAGGAGACATTGTGCAGGAGACAGTGTACAGGAGACCGTGTACAGGAGACATTGTACAGGAAACAGTGTACAGGAGATAGTGTACAGGAGACTGTGTTCAGGAAACAGTGTACAGGAGACAGTGTACAGGAAAAAGTGTACAGGCGACTGTGTACAGGAGACTGTGTTCAGGAGACAGTGTACAGGAGATAGAGTACAGGAGACTATGGTCAGGAGAGTGTGTTCAGGAGACAGTAGAAGGAGATAGTGTACAGGATACAGCGTATAGGAGACAGTGTACAGGAGACAGCGTACAGGAGACAGTGTACAGGAGACAGTGTGCAGGAGACAGTGTACAGGAGATCGTGTACAGGAGACAGTGTACAGGAGATAGTGTACAGGAGACTGTGTTCAGGAAACAGTGTACAGGAGACAGTGTACAGGAGACAGTGTACAGGAAACAGTGTACAGGCGACTGTGTACAGGAGACTGTGTTCAGGAGACAGTGTACAGGAGATAGAGTACAGGAGACTATGTTCAGGAGAGTGTGTTCAGGAGACAGTAGAAAGAGATAGTGTACAAGATACAGCATATAGGAGACAGTGTACAGGAGACAGCGTACAGGAGACAGTGTACAGGAGACTGTGTTCAGGAGACAGTGTGCAGGAGACAGTGTACAGGAGATCGTGTACAGGAGACAGTTTACAGGCGACTGTGTACAGGAGACAGTGTGCAGGAGACAGTGTACAGGAGATCGTGTACAGGAGACAGTTTACAGGCGACTGTGTACAGGAGACAGCGCACAGGAGACAGTGTACAGGAGATAGTGTACAGGAGACTGAGTTAAGGAGACAGTGCACAGGAGACAGTGTACAGGAGACAGTGTACAGGAGACTGTGTTCAGGAGACAGTGTACAGGAGACAGTGTACAGGAGACCATGTACAGGAGACATTGTACAGGAAACAGTGTACAGGAGATAGTGTACAGGAGACTGTGTTCGGGAAACAGTGTACAGGAGACAGTGTACAGGCGACTGTGTACAGGAGACTGTGTTCAGGAGACAGTGTACAGGAGATAGAGTGCAGGAAACTATGGTCAGGAGAGTGTGTTCAGGAGACAGTAGAAGGAGATAGTTTACAGGATACAGCGTATAGGAGACAGTGTACAGGAGACAACGTACAGGAGACAGTGTACAGGAGACAGTGTGCAGGAGACAGTGTACAGGAGATCGTGTACAGGAGACAGTGTACAGGAGATAGTGTACAGGAGACTGTGTTCAGGAAACAGTGTACAGGAGACAGTGTACAGGAGACAGTGTACAGGAGACAGTGTACAGGCGACTGTGTACAGGAGACTGTGTTCAGGAGACAGTGTACAGGAGATAGAGTACAGGAGACTATGTTCAGGAGAGTGTGTTCAGGAGACAGTAGAAAGAGATAGTGTACAAGATACAGCATATAGGAGACAGTGTACAGGAGACAGCGTACAGGAGACTGTGTTCAGGAGACAGTGTACAGGAGACAGTGTACAGGAGACCGTGTACAGGAGACAGTGTACAGGAGACTGTGTTCAGGAGACAGTGTACAGGAGACAGTGTACAGGAGACCGTGTACAGGAGACATTGTACAGGAAACAGTGTACAGGAGATAGTGTACAGGAGACTGTGTTCAGGAAACAGTGTACAGGAGACTGAGTTAAGGAGACAGTGCACAGGAGACAGTGTACAGGAGACAGTGTACAGGAGACTGTGTTCAGGAGACAGTGTACAGGAGACAGTGTACAGGAGACCGTGTACAGGAGACATTGTACAGGAAACAGTGTACAGGAGATAGTGTACAGGAGACTGTGTTCAGGAAACAGTGTACAGGAGACAGTGTACAGGAGACAGCGTACAGGAGACAGTGTACAGGAGACTGTGTTCAGGAGACAGTGTGCAGGAGACAGTGTGCAGGAGACAGTGTACAGGAGACCGTGTACAGGAGACATTGTACAGGAAACAGTGTACAGGAGATAGTGTACAGGAGACTGTGTTCAGGAAACAGTGTACAGGAGACAGTGTACAGGAGACAGCGTACAGGAGACAGTGTACAGGAGACTGTGTTCAGGAGACAGTGTGCAGGAGACAGTGTACAGGAGATCATGTACAGGAGACAGTTTACAGGCGACTGTGTACAGGAGACAGCGCACAGGAGACAGTGTACAGGAGATAGTGTACAGGAGACTGAGTTAAGGAGACAGTGCACAGGAGACAGTGTACAGGAGACAGTGTACAGGAGACTGTGTTCAGGAGACAGTGTACAGGAGACAGTGCACAGGAGACAGAGTCCAGGAAACAGTGTACAAGCGACTGTGTACAGGAGACAGCGCACAGGAGACAGTGTACAGGAGATAGTGTACAGGAGACTGAGTTAAGGAGACAGTGCACAGGAGACAGTGTACAGGAGACAGTGTACAGGAGACTGTGTTCAGGAGACAGTGTACAGGAGACAGTGCACAGGAGACAGAGTCCAGGAAACAGTGTACAAGCGACTGTGTACAGGAGACAGTGTACAGGAGACAGTGCACAGGAGACAGTGTACTGGAGACAGTGTACAGAAGATAGTGTACAGGAGACTGTGTTCAGGAGACAGTGCACAGGGGACAGTGTGCAGGAGACAGTGCACCGGAGGCAGTGCACAGGAAGTAGTCTACATGAGATAGTGTATAGGAGACAGTGTACAGGAGACAGCGTACAGGAGACAGCGTACAGGAGACAATGTACAGGAGACAGTGTACAGGAGGCAGCATGCAGGAGACAGTGAACAGGAGATAGTGCACAGGAGGTAGTGTACAGGAGACAGTGCACAGGAGACAGCATACAGGAGGCAGCATGCAGGAGACAGTGAACAGGAGACAGTGCTCAGGAGGTAGTGTACAGGAGACAGTACACAGGAGATAGTGTACAGGAGATAGTGAACAGGAGACTGTGTTCAGGAGACAGTGTACAGGAGACTGTGTACAGGAGACAGTGTACAGGCGACTGTGTACAGGAGACTGTGTTCAGGAGACAGTGTACAGGAGATAGAGTACAGGAGACTATGTTCAGGAGAGTGTGTTCAGGAGACAGTAGAAAGAGATAGTGTACACGATACAGCATATAGGAGACAGTGTACAGGAGACAGCGTACAGGAGACAGTGTACAGGAGACTGTGTTCAGGAGACAGCGCACAGGAGACAGTGTACAGGAGATAGTGTACAGGAGACTGAGTTAAGGAGACAGTGCACAGGAGACAGTGTACAGGAGACAGTGTACAGGAGACTGTGTTCAGGAGACAGTGTACAGGAGACAGTGTACAGGAGACCGTGTACAGGAGACAGTGTGCAGGAGACAGTGTACAGGAGATCGTGTACAGGAGACAGTGTACAGGAGATAGTGTACAGGAGACTGTGTTCAGGAAACAGTGTACAGGAGACAGTGTACAGGAGACAGTGTACAGGAAACAGTGTACAGGCGACTGTGTGCAGGAGACTGTGTTCAGGAGACAGTGTACAGGAGATAGAGTACAGGAGACTATGTTCAGGAGAGTGTGTTCAGGAGACAGTAGAAAGAGATAGTGTACAAGATACAGCATATAGGAGACAGTGTACAGGAGACAGCGTACAGGAGACAGTGTACAGGAGACAGTGTGCAGGAGACAGTGTACAGGAGATCGTGTACAGGAGACAGTGTACAGGAGATAGTGTACAGGAGACTGTGTTCAGGAAACAGTGTACAGGAGACAGTGTACAGGAAACAGTGTACAGGCGACTGTGTACAGGAGACTGTGTTCAGGAGACAGTGTACAGGAGATAGAGTACAGGAGACTATGTTCAGGAGAGTGTGTTCAGGAGACAGTAGAAAGAGATAGTGTACAAGATACAGCATATAGGAGACAGTGTACAGGAGACAGCGTACAGGAGACAGTGTACAGGAGACTGAGTTAAGGAGACAGTGCACAGGAGACAGTGTACAGGAGACAGTGTACAGGAGACTGTGTTCAGGAGACAGTGTACAGGAGACAGTGTACAGGAGACCGTGTACAGGAGACATTGTACAGGAAACAGTGTACAGGAGATAGTGTACAGGAGACTGTGTTCAGGAAACAGTGTACAGGAGACAGTGTACAGGAGACAGCGTACAGGAGACAGTGTACAGGAGACTGTGTTCAGGAGACAGTGTGCAGGAGACAGTGTGCAGGAGACAGTGTACAGGAGACCGTGTACAGGAGACATTGTACAGGAAACAGTGTACAGGAGATAGTGTACAGGAGACTGTGTTCAGGAAACAGTGTACAGGAGACAGTGTACAGGAGACAGCGTACAGGGGACAGTGTACAGGAGACTGTGTTCAGGAGACAGTGTGCAGGAGACAGTGTACAGGAGATCGTGTACAGGAGACAGTTTACAGGCGACTGTGTACAGGAGACAGCGCACAGGAGACAGTATACAGGAGATAGTGTACAGGAGACTGAGTTAAGGAGACAGTGCACAGGAGACAGTGTACAGGAGACAGTGTACAGGAGACTGTGTTTAGGAGACAGTGTACAGGAGACAGTGCACAGGAGACAGAGTCCAGGAAACAGTGTACAAGCGACTGTGTACAGGAGACAGCGCACAGGAGACAGTGTACAGGAGATAGAGTACAGGAGACTATGTTCAGGAGAGTGTGTTCAGGAGACAGTAGAAAGAGATAGTGTACAAGATACAGCATATAGGAGACAGTGTACAGGAGACAGCGTAAAGGAGACAGTGTACAGGAGACTGTGTACAGGAGATCGTGTACAGGAGACAGTTTACAGGCGACTGTGTACAGGAGACAGCGCACAGGAGACAGTGTACAGGAGATAGTGTACAGGAGACTGAGTTAAGGAGACAGTGCACAGGAGACAGTGTACAGGAGACAGTGTACAGGAGACTGTGTTCAGGAGACAGTGTACAGGAGACAGTGCACAATAGACAGAGTCCAGGAAACAGTGTCCAAGCGACTGTGTACAGGAGACAGTGTACAGGAGACAGTGCACAGGAGACAGTGTACTGGAGACAGTGTACAGAAGATAGTGTACAAGAGACTGTGTTCAGGAGACAGTGCACAGGAGACAGTGTGCAGGAGACAGTGCACCGGAGGCAGTGCACAGGAGGTAGTCTACATGAGATAGTGTATAGGAGACAGTGTACAGGAGACAGCGTACAGGAGACAGCGTACAGGAGACAATGTACAGGAGACAGTGTACAGGAGGCAGCATGCAGGAGACAGTGAACAGGAGATAGTGCACAGGAGGTAGTGTACAGGAGACAGTGCACAGGAGACAGCATACAGGAGGCAGCATGCAGGAGACAGTGAACAGGAGACAGTGCACAGGAGGTAGTGTACAGGAGACAGTACACAGGAGATAGTGTACAGGAGACAGTGTGCAGGAGACAGCGCACAGGAGACAGTGTACAGGAGATAGTGTACAGGAGACTGTGTTCAGGAGACAGTGTACAGGAGACTGTGTACAGGAGACAGCGTACAGGAGACTGTGTTCAGGAGATAGTGGACAGGAGACTGTGTTCAGGAGACAGTGTACAGGAGATAGAGTACAGGAGACTATGTTCAGGAGAGTGTGTTCAGGAGACAGTAGAAGGAGATAGTGTACAGGATACAGCGTATAGGAGACAGTGTACAGGAGACAGCGTAAAGGAGACAGTGTACAGGAGACTGTGTACAGGAGACAGCGTTCAGGAGACAGTGTACAGGAGATAGTGTACAGGAGACTGTGTTCAGGAGACAGTGTACAGGAGACAGTGCACAGGAGACAGCATACAGAAGATAGCATACAGGAGATGGCGTATAGGCGACAGCGTACAGGAGACAGTGCACAGGAGACAATGTACAGGAGACAGCATACAGGAGACAGTGTACAGGAGATAATGTACAGGAGACTGTGTTCAGGAGACAGCGTACAGGAGACAGTGCACAGGCGACAGCGTACAGGAGACAGCATACAGGAGACAGTGTACAGGAGATAATGTACAGGAGACTGTGTTCAGGAGACAGCGTACAGAAGATAGCATACAGGAGATGGCGTATAGGAGACTGTGTACAGGAGATAGAGTACAGGAGACTATGTTCAGGAGAGTGTGTTCAGGAGACAGTAGAAGGAGATAGTGTACAGGATACAGTGTATAGGAGACAGTGTACAGGAGACAGCGTAAAGGAGACAGTGTACAGGAGACTGTGTACAGGAGACAGCATACAGGAGGCAGCATGCAGGAGACAGTGAACAGGAGACAGTGCACAGGAGGTAGTGTACAGGAGACAGTACACAGGAGACTGTGTTCAGGAGACAGCGTACAGGAGACAGTGCACAGGAGACAATGTACAGGAGACAGCATACAGGAGATGGCGTATAGGCGACAGCGTACAGGAGACAGTGCACAGGAGACAGTGTACAGGAGACAGCATACAGGAGACGGTGTACAGGAGATAGTGTACAGGAGACTGTGTTCAGGAGACAGCGTACAGGAGACAGTGCACAGGCGACAGCGTACAGGAGACTGTGTACAGGAGATAGAGTACAGGAGACTATGTTCAGGAGAGTGTGTTCAGGAGACAGTAGAAGGAGATAGTGTACAGGATACAGTGTATAGGAGACAGTGTACAGGAGACAGCGTAAAGGAGACAGTGTACAGGAGACTGTGTACAGGAGACAGCGTTCAGGAGACAGTGTACAGGAGATAGTGGACAGGAGACTGTGTTCAGGAGACAGTGTTCAGGAGACAGTGTACAGGAGATAGAGTACAGGAGACTATGTTCAGGAGAGTGTGTTCAGGAGACAGTAGAAGGAGATAGTGTACAGGATACAGTGTATAGGAGACAGTGTACAGGAGACAGCGTAAAGGAGACAGTGTACAGGAGACTGTGTACAGGAGACAGCGTTCAGGAGACAGTGTACAGGAGATAGTGTACAGGAGACTGTGTTCAGGAGACAGTGTACAGGAGACAGTGCACAGGAGACTGCATACAGAAGATAGCATACAGGAGATGGCGTATAGGCGACAGCGTACAGGAGACAGTGCACAGGAGACAGTGTACAGGAGACAGCGTACAGGAGACAGTGTACAGGAGATAGTGTACAGGAGACTGTGTTCAGGAGACAGTGTACAGGAGACAGTGCACAGGAGACAGCATACAGAAGATAGCATACAGGAGATGGCGTATAGGCGACAGCGTACAGGAGACAGTGTACAGGAGATAGTGTACAGGAGACTGTGTTCAGGAGACAGCGTACAGGAGACAGTGCACAGGCGACAGCGTACAGGAGACTGTGTACAGGAGATAGAGTACAAGAGACTATGTTCAGGAGAGTGTGTTCAGGAGACAGTAGAAGGAGATCGTGTACAGGATACAGTGTATAGGAGACTGTGTACAGGAGACAGCGTTCAGGAGACAGTGTACAGGAGATAGTGGACAGGAGACTGTGTTCAGGAGACAGTGTACAGGAGATAGAGTACAGGAGACTATGTTCAGGAGAGTGTGTTCAGGAGACAGTAGAAGGAGATAGTGTACAGGATACAGCGTATAGGAGACTGTGTACCGGAGACAGCGTACAGGAGACAGTGTACAGGAGACTGTTTTCAGGAGACAGTGTGCAGGAGACAGTGTGCAAGAGACAGTGTACAGGTGATTGTGTACAGGAGACAGTGTACAGGAGACAGTGTACAGGAGACAGTGTTCAGGAGACAGTGTACAGGAGACAGTGTACAGGGGACAGTGCACAGGAGACAGTGTACTGGAGACAGTGTACAGGAGATAGTGTACAGGAGACTGTGTTCAGGAGACAGTGTGCAGGAGACAATGTACAGGAGATTGTGTACAGGAGACTGTGTTCAGGAGACAGTGTGCAGGAGACAGTGTACGGGAGACTGTGTTCAGGAGACAGCGTACAGGAGACAATGTACAGGAGACAGTGTATAGGAGACAGTGTATAGGAGACAGCGTACAGGAGACAGTGTACAGGAGACAGTGTTCAGGAGATAGTGTACAGGAGAAAGTGTATAGGAGACAGTGCACAAGAGACAGCGTACAGGAGACAATGTACAGGAGACAGCGTACAGGAGGCAGCATGCAGGAGACAGTGAACAGGAGACAGTGTACAGGTGATAGTGTACAGGAGACGGTGCACAGGATATAGTGTATAGGAGACAGTGTACAGGAGACAGCTCACAGGAGACAGTGCACAGGAGATAGCATACAGGAGACAGTGCACAGGAGACAGCAAACAGCAGACAGTGTACAGGAGAGAGCATAGATCACACTGTGTACAGGAGGCAGCATACAGGAGACAGCATACAGGAGACAGTGAACAGCTGACAGTGTACAGGAGACAGCATACAGGAGACAGCATAAAGCACACTGTGTACAGGAGACAGTGTACAGGAGACAGCATACAGGAGACAGTGTACAGGAGACAGTGTACAGGAAAAGTGTACAAGAGTCAGCGTACAGGAGACAGCATACAGGAGACAGTGTACAGGAGACAGTTTACAGGAGACAGCTCACAGGAGACAGCGCACGGAAGATAGCGTACAGGAGACAGTGTACAGGAGACAGCATACAGGAGACAGGGTAAAGGACACTGTGCACAGGAGACAGTTTACAGGAGGCAGCATACAGGAGACAGCATGGAGGAGACAGCGTACAGGATACTGTGAACAGGAGACAGCATGCAGGAGACTGTGTCCAGGGGACAATATAGAGGAGACAGTGTATAGGAGACAGAGGATAGGAGACAGTATGCAGGAGACAGTGAAGAGGAGACAGTGTACAGGAGACAGCATACAGCAGACAACGTATAGGAGAGAGTGTAGAGCACGCTGTGTACAGGAGATAGTGTGCAGGAGACAGTGCACCGGAGGCAGTGCACAGGAGACAGTGTACAGGAGACAGTGGACAGGAGGCAGCATGCAGGAGACAGTGAACAGGAGACAGTGCACAGGAGGTAGTCTACATGAGATAGTGTATAGGAGACAGTGTACAGGAGACAGTGTACAGGAGACAGCGTACAGGAGACAATGTACAGGAGACAGTGTACAGGAGGCAGCATGCAGGAGACAGTGAACAGGAGATAGTGCACAGGAGGTAGTGTACAGGAGACAGTGCACAGGAGACAGTGTACAGGAGATAGTGTACAGGAGACAGTGGAAAGGAGACAGTGCACAGGAGACAGTGTATAGGAGACAATTTATAGGAGACAGTGTATAGGAGACAGCATACAGCATACAGCGTACAGGAGACTGTGTCCAGGGGACAGTGTACAGAAGATAGTGTACAGGAAACAACATACAGGAGGCAGTGCACAGGAGACAGTGTACAGGAGACTACGTATAAGAGACAGTGTACAGGAGACTGTGTGCAGGAGATAGTAGAAAGGAGACAGAGTAGAGGAGACCATGTACAGAAGACAGTATACAGAAGACAGCGTCCCGTAGACAGCATACAGGAGACTGTGTATAGGAGACAGTGTACAGGAGACAGTGTACAGGAGATAACATATAGGAGACAGTGTACAGGAGATAGTGTACAGTATACATTGTGCAGGAGATAGTGTAAAGGAAACAGCATAGAGGAGACCATGTACAGGAGACTATGTACACAAGACCATGTACAGGAGACAGTGTACAGGAGACAGCGTACAGGAGGCACAATACAGGAGACCGCGTACAGGAGACTGTGTAGAGGAGACACAATACAGGACACAGTGTTCAGGAGACTGAATATGGGGACTAAATACAGGAGACAGCATACAGGAGACTGTGTACAGGAGAGTGTGTACTGGAGCCTACATACAGGAGACAGTGTACACTGGACAGTGTACAGGAGAAAGTGTGTGGGAGTCTGCATACAGGAGACTGTGTAAAAGAGAGTGTGTACTGGAGACTACATACAGGAGACAGTGTACACTGGACAGTGTACAGGAGACTGTGTACAGGAGACAATTTATAGGATATAGTGTAAAAAAGACTGTGTACAAGAGATAGCGTAGAGGAGACAGTGTACAGGTGACAGAGTAGATGAGACAGCATACTGGAGACAAGCTACAAGAGGCAGTGTACAGGCGACTACGTACAGAAGACTGCCAACAGGAGACTGCATAAAGGAAACAGTGTACAGGAGACAGCATACAGGAGGCAGCATACAGGAGACAGCTTAGAGGAGACTGTCTCCTCTAAGCCATAGACCACTCTTGACAATCCTCAGCCACCATTTTAATCAATTGAATGATATGTCTCACAGCAAGTCTATGGGTAGAGAAATTGTCAATCAAAGACCACATGGTCAATATAAGGAACTAAATAAATATTTCGCCAGCTGAGGATGCAGCAACAGAAGGAGACCATTGAATCACTGAGATGATTCTCTCATTCAGTTAGACTGTGGACCATAACCAGCCTTGGTTCCAATTGACCCCAAATGTCTGCCCAACAAAAATCTGCCAGTTTCATTTTTTGCTTTTTCAATTGACCTCAGCTTCAGTGGCCTGTTTGCAATTTTCTTAAACCTTTGTTTGATTTAGTTCCTGATATCCCCATTGAATGCCCTGGCTCCCACGTAAAGTGACAAACTTTTACTTTGGATTCTCCAGTTGTGAAAATAACATCTTTACATTTTATTTAAGGACCTTTGTCGTTTCAAATGCTGCAATTCGATTGCCCAGCAATCTTCGACACTGAAGGAGAATAGAAGCAGAAATCCTCTTCTCCTGCCGTTGCTACAACAAAACCTGAAAGATGGACTGCATCATCTCTCCGAAACTCCACACATTGACTACCCAGGAATACACAACAGAGTTAAACTCCCAATGGGCAATTACCTGGCTTCTGGCACACTCGACAATGGTTTCCAACTTTGAGTAAGATTCAGAGACTCTAGAGAATTCTGACTAACCTACCTGATATTTCCCAGGCAATGTTAGACAGGAAGGAATCTGCCATAACTCCAGGGTAACTGTAAAACCGAACTTGCCATCTCACCCAACTCATCACTGCATTCCCACGTTGATGCCCCAGACCTGCTACAACAGCCTTCTGAGACCTCTTGACCCTCCCTGATATGATCTCTGTTGCATCATCCACAACCCTCAACACACTCCCCATGACTCACATTGACTCCACCAGACTCAATGGGACACAATCCCTGTGTAGAGCAGTTCCAATCTGCCAGCTCAACACAGCCCTCATGACTTTGTCAATCTTCCTTCCCACCTATCTGCACCATCTCCTCTCTGACCTAACACCTTCACCCCAACATCCATCCATTTATTGCACTCTCAGCTACCTTCTCCCAGCCCCACCCCCTCTCCCATTTATCTCTCCACCCCCGAGGCTCCCAGCCACAGTTCTGATGAAGGGTTCCAGCCTGAAACATCGATTTTCTTCTTCCTTGGATGCTGCCTGACCTGCTGCGCTTTTCCAGCATCATACTCTCAACCCTGTGTAGAGCAGTCTGGACATACAAGTCTGGGTCCAGGAGTCCACTCTAACACTTCACCTGATGACCTAACACCCAATACGCTTCCAACTCTCTCATCCACTTGACACCTTTCCCCTTAACCCCTTGCCTCCTTTACCCCACACCTACCTGGCACTCTACCGTGTCGTCCACCTGGCAGTTTACTCCCTCACCCAACCACTTGCAGCTATAATTCTCATTATACATGCCACTCTACCCCTGCACACACCTGGCCATAGAGTCATAGAGTCATACAACACGGAAACAGACCCTTCCATCCAACAAGCTCATACTGACCATAATCCCTGACTAAACTAGTCCCATCTGCCTGTGCTCGGCCCATATCCCTCCAAAACTTTCTTCCTTATTCATCTACTTAGACAACTGGAAATTCTATCCACACACGATCTATGTAAAAATGTTGCCCCTTATGTCTTTTTTAGATCTTTCTTCTCTCACCTTAAAAATATTCCACCCAGTCTTGAAATCCCCTACAATAGGGAAAAGACATCCCCTATTACCTATACCCCTCATCAACTTATAAACCTGTTTAAGGTCATTCCTCAATCTCCTGCACTCCCGTGAAAAAAGTCCCAGTTTATGCAGCCTCTCCCTCTAGTTCAAACTTTCCATTCCCGGCAACATCCTGGTAATGTTTTTTTCTGAATCCTCTCCAGCTTGATTATATCGTTCCTATAACAGGGCGACCAGAACTGGACACAGTATTCTAGAAGAGGCCTCAGCAATGCCCTGTACAACCTCAACATGACTTTGGCACTCCTTTTAAACTTTTAATTAAATAAGTCCAGCCCTTATTTGTTTTACCAAAATGTAATGCTTCACATTTATACAAATTAGACTCCATCTGCCAAGCCTTAATCTTTTCAAGGGCCAAACTAAACAGTCACAGAGTTGACTGACAGTAGCTTATTCACATTGGACTTCTTAACGTTCAAGAGCTGGGCACACACATTTATGTCATGTCCACCAATACTCTCAATGCCTTCAGAGAGAGCTAGGTTAGAGTCAAAAACACTGAAGATGCTGGAATCCAAGGTAGACAATCAGGAGGCTGGAAGAACACAGCAAGCCAGGCAGCATCAGGAAGTAGAGAACTCAATGTTTCAGGTCTAACCTTTCTTTAGGACGAGGGTTGGGTGTAAGGGGAGCTGCAGATAAAGATGGTGGTGGGGGCAGGGTGGTGAATTGGGGACAGGTAAAGACAGATAGAGGGTACAACCTGGTTGGTCAATGGAAGGAATGACTGGTTGGTGGCAGGAAGCAGTGGAAGGGATGGGGAGGGGCGGGGAAGGGAGTTGAGGGATGGAGAGGGAGGTTATTTTAAATTGGAGAATTCAATGTTGAGTCTTCCAGACTGTAGGCTGCCCAGGTAGAAGGTGAGGTGTTGTTCCTCCATTTTGCGTGTAGTTCATTTTGGCAATGAAGCATGCCAAGAATGGTCGTGTTGGAAAGGGAGTGGTTGGAGTAATTGAAATGGGCGGCTCCTGTGGGCCCGGCTGCGATGCTCAGTGAGCCATTCGCTAAGTTTACGTTCGGTCTCCCCGATATAGAGAAGACCACATCGGGAGCACCTGATGCAGTAAACTATGTTGGAGGAGAGGCAGGTGAACCTCTGTCTCACCTGGAAGGATTGTTTGGGGCCCTGGATGGGGGGTGAGGGCAGGTGGTGTACTAGCAGGTTTTGCATCTTTTCCGGTTGCAAGGGAAGGTACCGGGGGTTTGGACGGGAAGAGGGTCAGTGGGGAGAGTGACGGAAACCAAGGACTGTCAAAGGGAACAGTCCTTGTGGAAGGCAGAGATGGGTAGGGAGGGGAAGATGTTCTTGGAGTGGTGGGGTCTCCTTGGAGTTGGCCGAAGAGTTTAAGAATTATGCGTTGGATGCAGAGACTGGTGGGGTGATAGGTGAGGACAAGGAAGACTCTGTCTTTGTTGAGTTTGGGGGGTACAGGGTTAGAGCAGAGGATTGGGGAATGGAGCTGGTGCAGTGAAGGACTGTCTGGATGATAGGGGGGATGGAAAGTATGTTGTTCAAAGTCAGTGGGCATCTGGGAAGCTCGCGAGTGGAAAGTTTTCTTGCCTGAGCAGATGCAGCGCAGGCGGAGGAATTGGAAGAATGGGATGGAGTTCTTGCAGGATACTGGTTGGGAGGAGGTGTGGTCCAGATAGTTATGGGAGTCTGTGGAATTGTAATAAAAGTGCAACCTCCTGTCTGGAGGACTCAACATCGAGTTCTCCAATTTCAACTCGACTTCCTTCCCATCCCCCGACTTCCTTCAGAGCCCCTCCCCCTTTCTTCTACTTTGTCCCTGCCACCAACCAGATCATTCCTCCCTTTGATCAACTAGGTCATACCATCTACGTGTCTTCACTTATTCCCACTCCCGCCACCCACTTTATCTGCAGCTCCCCCCACCCACCCCCCCATCCTGAAGAAGGGTTACACCCCAAATGTCGACTTCTCCACTTCCTGATGTTGCCTGGCCAGCTGTGTTCTTCCAGCCTCCTGCCTGTCTATTTCAGAGAGAGCTGGGCTCTATGGCAGATACAATGCTTTATCTCCCCTTCTAATGCCATTTTGATTTCGCCTCTTCCAGCTCTCCCTACCTTTGAGGTTCACATTGCCCTTAAGAGGTTTCGTATATGACTTATTGAATTGAAAACATGGATGATTTACTGGTGATGGCTAACTTATGAAAAAATATCACAGTGATTTGATGATGGGGAGAAAAACATTCAGTTGCATATGGGAACACTTCGGAAAGAAAAAAACAGAAAAGAGAAATTAGAGCTGAGTTTGTTGCCCTTAATGGGCTGTGCATGTCAATTGAACAATTGGAAACACAGGTGACTTACTGGGCATGTTGAATAGATGACAAAATACAATGGGTGCCTTGGTGATGGAAAATAAATGTTCAGTTAAGTTGACGAGTACTTCTGGATATTAAAGAATGAAACATACCACAGGTAATTTGTTTGTGGGAATAGCTGTTAGGTGTGTGTATGTGATAATGCTTCCAGATATTAAAGAAGAACTGTATGGTACTGGAACACCCAGTGTGGAGAGGCAGGTAGTTTGGAGGATTTCCTCATGGGCTTGCTCCTGGACCTATCAAAAGTAACCATTAACAGGTCCAGGCATCAGCCCATGGAGGGGGGGGGTCATCATTCTTGACCGACAGACCCTCTTCAGAGGCTACGCTTCTGTTCGGGTATCCTTGGAGGGGGAGTACACAGGGTCCACCAACGCTCTCAAAGTTTCCAGATCGATTTTCCATGGGGTGGGGGAGTCCAGAAGTAGAGGGCATAGGTTTAGGGTGAGAGAGGAAAATAGAGCCAATGTGGGGCAAAAATCCTCATCAGATATCGTGGACTGAAACCCTTTGAAATTGGGGCACGAGTTTGTGAAATTCACATTTGAACTAAGATTCACTGAGCTCTCTGGCTGAGACAGACGAGGCAATAGGCAAGCCTACAGGCAGCTGTCTGGAACAGGGTGTATACTTGTTAAGCTAAAGGAAGACCCCCACAAATATGTCAGCTAAAGACAATGAACACCAGCCTGCAGAGCAAACTACAAAAATACAAAACCATTCAACCTTTCATCAATTTGCTCGGACATAGTGATACTGAACATTCCACACCTTTGCACTACATGCACACCTGCTTGCCTTTGAATGTGAAAATCTTCACACCACTTGTAAAACTTTAACATACACCCACCCAAGAGAAACACTGGCCATTCAAAGCTATCAAGAACACATTTAATTTAATCAGAAAGCCATTCACACCTCATCTAATAATCAGGAGGCTATTCAATCCTGAGAGGAAGAACAACCGCTCATTAATCAGATCCAGGTTTAGTGGGAGATAAGGGGAACCGACAGTTGGTACAACTGGGGAACGCTGATTTCTAAGGGACGTTGGATTCAGAGAGAGGTTCGGCCAGAGTGGAGAGAATCAGCCACAGCTAGTCACAGTGAGTCACAGGCTGTAACCATCACAGACTCAGGAAAAGAAAGAGAGCAAACCATCTTCTCTGAAGCATCTGCCTCCTGTGTTTTTCACCAGACCACACCTCACTATGTAAGCGCAGTGTCAGAACCAGGGGGGCTGATGTGCAATAAGCCAATCAGCACCCATTACACCATGGGGATGGAGTGTATTACCTCTCTGTCCCTCTCCGCCACTGTATTTGTTATTGTTCCACTGTCTTTAACGGGTACTGTTTGGTAGCTATTCTTTTATTTAGTAACAGGGTGATGTGGTGATGGTTTAAAAAAAAAATCCAGAGGTGCATATTAGCATCTGTGATCAGAAAGAAAAGAACATGAACATAAGATCTGGGTTCACACCAACAACCTCAAAGCCATTAGAGAGAGGTCATAGAGTCATAGAGATGTACAGCATGGAAACCGACCCTTCGGTCCAACCCGTCCATGCCGGTCAGATATCCCTACCCAATCTGGACCCACCTGCCAGCACCTGGCCCATATCCCTCCAAACCCTTCCTATTCATATACCCATCCAGATACCTTTTAAATGTTGCAATTGTACCAGCCTCCACCACATCCTCTGGCAGCTCATTCCATGCACATACCACCCTCTGCGTGAAAAAGTTGCCTCTCAGGGCTCTATTTTCCTCTCTCATCCTAAACTTATGCCCTCTACTTCTGGACTCCCCCACCCCATGGAAAATACTTTGTCTATTTATCCTATCCATGCCCCTCATGATTTTATAAACCCCTATAAGGTCACCCCCTCAGCCTCCAACGCTCCAGGGAAAACAGCCCCAGCCTATTCAACCTCTCCCTGTAGCTCAAACCCTCCAATCCTGGCAACATCCTTGTAAGTCTTTTCTGAATCCATACAAGTTTCACAATATCTTTCCAATAGGAAGGAAACCAGAATTGCATGCAATATTCCAACAGTGGCCTAACCAATGTCCTACACAGCCATAACATAACCTCCCAACTCCTGTACTCAATACTCTGAGCAATAAAGGAAAGCATAATAAATGCCTTCTTCACTATCCTATCTACCTGAGACTCCACTTTCAAGGAGCTATGAACCTTGAAGGTCTCTTTGTTCAGCAACACTCCCGAGGACCTTCCCATTAAGTGTATAAGTCCTACTAAGATTTGCCTTTCCCAAAATGCAGCACCTTGCATGTATCTGAATTGAACTCCATCTGCCACTTCTCAGCCCATTGGCCCATCTGATCAAGATCCCGTAGTAATCTAAGGTAATCTTCTTCACTGTCTACTACACCTTCAATTTTGGTGTCATCAGCAAATTTACGAACTGTACCTCTTATGGTCACATCCAAATCATTTATATAAATGATGAAAAGTAGTGGACTTAGCACCGATCCTTGTGGCACTCCACTGGTTTCAGGCCTCCAGTCTGAAAAAAAACCTCCACCACCACCCTCTACCTTTGAGCCAGTTCTGTATCCAAATGGTGAGTTCTCCCTGTATTCCATGAGATCTCACCTTGCTAACCAGTATCCCATGGGGAACCTTGTCGAACGCCTTACTGAAGTCCATATAGATCATCTACCGCCCTGCCCTCATCAAACATCTTTGTTACTTCTTCAAAAAACTCAATCAAGTTTGTGAGACATGATTTCCCACACACAAAGCCATGTTGACTATCCCTAATCAGTCCTTGCTTTTCCAAAAACATGTACATCCTGTCCCTCAGGATTCCCTCCAACAATTTGCCCACCACCATGTGGGTATATATGGGATTTGCGAGTGCATTATGTCGCCTTCCAGCACTATTTTGATTTACAGAAGAACCTCAATTGTCCAAAGGACATAGCGGGGAGTATTTCATTCGATAATCAAATTCTGGATATTTGAATGCTGGATAACATAGTTTAGCCGAGCATCGGGACATTGCGATCCTGTCAGATAATCTGATATCTGGATAATCGAATGCCAGATAATTGAGGTTCCTCTGTAGTTCCCTCTTTCTATTCTTATACTTCCTTTTGGCTGCACAAGTCATTGGTTAGGCCACCTTTGGAATATTGTATGCAATTCTGGTCTCTTTGCTATAAGAAGGATGTTGTGAAACTTGAAAGGGTTCAGAAAAGACATACAAGGATGTTGCCAGGGTTAGAGGCTTTGAGCTACAGGTAGAGGTGGAATAAACTGGGACCATTTTCCCTGGAGTCTAGCAGGTTGAGGGGTGTCAGTATAGAGGTTTATAAAATCATGAGGGGCATGGATAGAGTAAATAGACAAGGTCTTTTCCCTGGAGTGGGGAAGTCCAGAAGTAGAGGGCATAAGTTTAAGGTGAGAGAGGAAAAATTTAAAAGGGACCTAAGGGGCAACCTTCTCACACAGAGGGTGGTACGGGTATGGAATAAGCTGCCAGAGGAAGTGGTGGAGGCTGGTACAATTACAACATTTAAATGGCATCTGGATGGGTACGTGAATAGGAAGGGTTTGGAGGGATATGGGCCAAATGCTGGCAAATGGGACTAGATTAATTTAGGATATCTGGTTGACATGGAAAGTTGGAACAAAGGGCCTCTTTCTGTGATGTATATCTCTATGACTCTATATTACCTCTGTTGGGTAGTGCTTGTGATTTGTTCTTTGTTTTAATTTGTTAAATGAGGGAGTTAGAGATGGTTTTTTAAGAGAAACGAAAGAGATTTTTTCTTTGCAAGTCTTCGATGGCGACTTTCGTTGCTAGTATCCTTGGTGAGGGAGGCTGAGGTGTCAACCAACTTTAAGAGGGAACTAGGCAATGTGAGGGCTGGGGTGCAGTTTTTCCACCACTGACTCTATTTTGATTTAATTCATTCCCTTGTTTCTCTGCCCTTTTTGTCTTTTGTCTGCTGTGACACTGTTTGTCCATTGGTGTGCATTAATTAGTTCGTTGGGTGATTTGGTGGCACCTTTTTCAAAATAGAAAGATAAAAGCCAGGTTCTTCCTCAGTGTACATTTGCAAAAACTAGAGATTTTCCATCAAACCCTTGTAAATTTTGAAAGTCCCTTTCTGCCTAATTCAACATCTGGATATGGGTCTGTTAGATACGGGGCAAGGTAAGAAAGTTTACATGAAAACACCGATCTGACAGCGACTGCTGCTCCAATACCAATCACGTTGATTGAACTCACCCTCACAATTAAACCTCTTAGCCCTGCTGTCATTCATTCAGAAACATTTCCTTCAAAAGTTCTGTTCTTGATCATTTCCAGTAAAGGCCTGGGTTTGTTGACTTAGTCTTTCACTTATGAGAGCAACAAGAAGAGTTAAGGGTGGCACGATGGCTCAGTGGTTAGCACTACTGCCTCACAGCAACAAGGATCTGGGTTCAATTCCAGCCTTGGGTGACTGTCTGTGTGGAGTTTACACATTCTCCCCGTTTCTGCGTGGGTTTCCTTCAGGTGCTCCGGTTTCCTCCCACAATCCAAAGGATATGCAGGTTAAGTGAACTGGCCATTGTAAATTGCTCACTATGTTCAGGGATGTGTTTGTTAGGTGCATTACTCAGGGTTAAATATAGGGTAGGGGAATGGGTCAGGGTGGGATACCCTTAGGAGGGTCGGTGTGGACTTGTTGGGCTGAAGGGCCTGTTTCCATACTGTAGGGATTCTCTGATCTAATATAGTACAACAGTTTGGAGTCAGTTGGATTGACAATGAAAACCTGAATAAGGAGTATGGATCCTGATAACTTGATGAATTTATTTTGCCATTTCTTATCTCAGACTCTAACATTTGAGCAGTGAAAACTTCTATGAGAGTAGAAGCAAAACACACTCAATCCTGATAGAATTGTGATCCTTCAGACACATTTACACACTCCCATCAAAGTCAGATTGTGATTGTGAGTGGTCAGTCTGACAGATCTTTGTGTCCAAACATGGGGAACATAATGGCAATTGTGAAAACTGGGCAGCATGAACAAGTTGGGCCAAAGGGTCTGTTTTCATGCTGTAAACGTTCCTGACCTCTGGCTGGCCTTACCCATTCTGAGCTGATCTCCATGAGCAGGAATAAAGAAATCCTGGTCTTTTCAACATCATAACTGTTCTCTGTCTCACTACATTTTCAGTAATGTTGATCTGCTATCCTACTTAACTTGAACATTAAATACCTGGGACAGAAAATCGCAAATTATTGCTTCTTATCTGCAGTTCACAGAGATGCCAATCAAATCAGAGTGATTCTGACAAAATGGTTCTAAGTGTTACACTGGACTGCAGAGTGAAAAACATCAACCAAAACTCATTCCAAAATTCATTGAAGCATTTCACAAAAGAGCAAGTGTAACTCGATATCAAAAACACTCTGTGATATACAGTTGAAAATTGTATCTTTAATGTTGGCGACAACACCCAGGAACATAGTCTCACCATCCACATGTATTCTGACAACAGCCAGCTTTCCTTTAGATTAGATTCTCTCCAGTGTGGAAACAGGCCATTTGGCCCAACTAATTCGCACCGACCCTTCAAAGAGTAATCCACCCAGACCCATTTCCCTCTGACTAATGCACCTAACATTAGGGACAATTTAGCAGGGCCAGTGCACCTGACCTGCAAATACTTGTTCAAAGTTTGTGAGAAGATTTGTAGCTCGGGTGCTCATTGTTGTGGTTCTGTTCGCTGAGCTGGGAATTTTTGTTGCAGACGTTTTGTCCCCTGTCTAGGTGACATCCTCAGTGCTTGGGAGCCTCCTGTGAAGCGCTTCTGTGCTGTTTCCTCCGGCATTTGTAGTGGTTTGTTTGAATCTGCCGCTTCCGGTTGTTAGTTCCAGCTGTCGGTTGCAGTGGTCGGTATATTGGGTCCAGGTTGATGTGTTTATTGATTGAATCTGTGGATGAGTGCCATGCCTCTAGGAATTCCCTGTCTGTTCTCTGTTTGGCTTGTCCTATAATAGTAGTGTTGTCCCAGTCGAATTCATGTTGCTTGTCATCTGCGTGTGTGACTACTAAGGATAGCTGGTCGTGTCATTTCATGGCTAGTTGGTGTTCATGGATGCGGATCGTTAGCTGTCTTCCTGTTTGTCCTATGTAGTGTTTTGTGCAGTCCTTGCATGGGATTTTGTACACTACAATGGTTTTGATCATCAACGCCACACTCACAGGAATCCGATTCACTAGAGAGGAAGAAAAGGACAACCAACTCCCATTCCTAGACTTGATGGTACAGAGAACACCGAACGGAGAATTCACCACAAAGGTTTACAGGAAAGCCACACACACAGACCAAGTCCTGAACTACGAAAACAACCACCCCAACACACACAAAACAAGTTGCATCAAGACACTATTCAAAAGGGCCACAACACAATGCAGCACACCAGAACTGCAAAAAGAGGAAGAAGAACACCTCTACAATGTATTCACCAAAAACGGATACCAGCACAATTTCATCAACAGATGCCTAAGGGAAAGACAATGGAACAAGGACATGCCGCAACCCAAAGGACTAGCCACACTACCATATATCAAGAGCATTTCCAAACTGACAGCCAGACTACTGCGACCACTAGGACTCATAACAGCACACAAACCGACAGCCACTCTCAGACAACAACTCACCAGAACGAAGGACCCGAAACCCAGCATGAGCTACATAGGACAAACAGGAAGACAGCTAACGATCCGCATCCATGACCACCAACTAGCCACGAAGTGACACAACCAGCTATCATTAGTGGCCACACACACAGACGACAAGCAACATGAATTCGACTGGGACAATGCTACTATTATAGGACAAGCCAAACAGAGGACAGCCAGGGAATTCCTAGAGGCTTGGCACTCATCCACAGATTCAATCAATAAGCACATCGACCTGGTCCCAATATACCGGCCACTGCAGTGGACAGCTGGAACTGACAACCGGAAGCGGCAGATTCAAATCACTATAAATGCCGGAGGAACGATCACAGAAGCACTTCACAGGAGGCTCCCAAGCACTGAGGATGTCACCTAGACAGGGGACGAAATGTCTGCAACACAAATTCCCAGTTCGGCGAACAGAAACACAACAATACTTGTGACTGTGGGAGGAAACTGGAGCACCCAGAGGAAACCCACACAGACTCAGGGAGAATGTGCAAACTCCACACAGTCACCTGAGATGGGAATTGAACCCAGGTCCCTGGCACTGTGAGGTAACAGTGCTAACCACTGAGCCACCGTGCTGCCCCACCCACTTGTCCATTGTCAGATTATCTTGTCCAATATTCAGCACTGACTGAGCAGATATTTCTTTCAACTAAACAAATCCCCTAGGCCAGGTGGGATATAATCTAGAATACTACAGAAAGTGAGGGAAGAGATTGCTGTACCTTTGGTGATGATCTTTACATCCTCACTGTTCACTGAAGTAGTGCCAGATGATTGCAAGGTGGCAAATGGTATTCCCTTGTTCAAGAAAGGGAATAGGGCTAATCTGAGGAATTACAGACCAGTCAGTCTTATATCAGTGGTGGGCAAAGTATCAGAAAGTTTCCTGAGAAGCAGGATTTATGAGTAATTGGAAAACCATATCTTAATTAGAGATAGTCAGCATGGCTTTGTGAGGGGCAGGTCATCTCTCACAAACCTGTTTGAATTCTTTGAGGGTGTGATGAAGGCAGAGCAATGGATGTGGTGAACCTGGATTTTAGTAAGGTGTTTGATAAGGTTCCCCAAGGTAGGCTCATTCAAAAAGTGAGGAGGCAAGGGATACAGGGAAACCTGTCTGTCTGGATACAGAATTGGCTAGTCCGTAGAAGACAGAGGGTAGCAGTAAATGGAAAGTATTCAGTGTGGGGCTCGAGTTGCACATGGTGTTTTGCAGGGATCTGTTCTGGGACCTCTGCTCTTTGTGATTTTTATGAATGACTTGAAAGAGGAAGTGGAATGGGTGGGTAAGTAAGTTTGCCGATGACACAAAGGTTGGTGGAGTTGTGGAAAGTATGGAGGGCTGTTGTAGGTTGCAATGGGACATTGACAGGATGCAGAGCTGGGGTGATGAGTTTCAGATGGAGTTTAACCTGGAAAAGTATGAAGTGATGCACTTTGGAAGGTCAAATTTGAATGCAGAATACAGGGTTAAATACAAGATTCTTGGCAGTGTGGAGTAAGAGAGGGATCTGGGGTCTATGTTTATAGATTCCTCAAAGTTGCCACCCAAGTTGATTGAGTTGTTAAGAAGGTGTATATTGTGTTGCTTTCATTAGCAGGAGGATTGAGTAAAAAGCCATGAGCTTATGCTGCAGCTCTATAGAGCCCTGGTTAACCACATTTGGAATATTGTGTTCAGTTCTGGCCACCTCATTATAGGAAAGATGTGGAAGCTTTGGAGAGAGTGCAGAGGAGATTTGCCAGGATGCTGCCTGGACTGAAGGGCATGTTTTATGATGGAACGTTGAGGGAGCTGGGGCTTTTCTCATTGGAGAGAAGAAGGATGAGAGGTGACTTGATAGAGGTGTACAAGATATTGGGAGTCATGGATAGAGTGGATAGCCAGAGACTTTTTCCTAGGGTGAAAATGGCTTTCACGAGGAGGCATAAATTTAAGGAGATTGGAGGAAGATTCAGGGGAGCTGTCAGAGGTAGGTTCTTTACACAGAGAGTGGTTGGTGCATGGAATGCACTGCCAGCAGTGGTAGTAGAGTCAGATACATTAGGGATATTTAAGCTGCTCTTGGATAAGCACAGAATATAGTACAATGAAGAGTATGTAGGTTAGTTTGATCTCAGAGAAGGATAAAAGGCCAGCACAACATCGAGGGCTGAAGGGCCTGTACTGTGCTGTACTATTCTACATTTTATGTTATAAACATTGGGAAATCTGAAATAATTGTTTTCAATCCCTGCTCCAAACTCCACTTCTTATCTTTTAAAACAAAATTTATAGGATATGTGCTCTGTTGGACAATGAAGAAGATGGTCTAAGAATATAAAGAGATCTTGATCAATTGAGTCAATTTTCAGAGGAATGGCAGATGGAGTTTAATTTGGATAAGCATAAGGTATTATATTTTGGTAAAACAAACAAGAGCTGGGCGTAAACAATTAAAAGTAGGGACTTGGGTGTTGTTGGAGAGCAGAGAGACCTGAGGGTTCAGGTACATAGTCTAGATTAGAGTGGTGCTGGAAAAGCACAGCAGGTTAGGCAGCATGCGAGGAGCAGGAAAATTGATGTTTCGTGCAAAAGCCCTTCATCAGGAATAGAGGCAGAGTGCCTGCAGGGTGGAGAAATAAATGAGAGGGGGGTGGGGGTGGGGAGAAAGTAACAAAGAGTACAATGGGTGAATGGGGGTGGACGGAGGTGATAGGTCAGAGAGGAGGGTGGGGGAAGTAGCAAAGAGTACAATGGGTAAATGGGGATGGGGATGAAGGTGACAGGTCAGAGAGGAGGGTGGAGTGGATAGGTGGAAAGGAAGCAAGGCAGGTAGGACAGGTCATGAGGGCAGTGCTAAGCTGGAAGACTGGAGCTGGGATGAGGTGGGGGAAGGGGAAATGAGGAAACTGGTGAAATCCACATTGATGCCCTGGGGTTGACGTGTTCCGAGGCGGAAGATGAGGTGTTCTTCCTTTAGGTGTCGGGTGGTGAGGGAGTGGTGGTGGAGGAGGCCCAGGACCAGCAACAGTTCAGGTACATAACTCCTTGAAGTTTGTGTTGCATGTAGGCAGGGTGGTGAAGAAGGCATTTAGTACACTTGCCTTCATTGCTCAGACCTTTGAGTATCAGAGTTGGGAAGTCATGTTGTAAAGAACGTTGGTGAGGCCTCTTCTAGAGTACTGGGTCCAGTTCTGGCCACCTTGTTATAGGAAGAATATTGGAGAGAGATTGGGAAAGATTTACCAGGATATTGCTGGGAATGGAGGGTCTGAGTTATGGGGAGAGGCTGGAACCTTTTTTACTGGAGTGTAGGAGATTAAGGGGTGACATTATCGAGGTTTATAAAATCATGAGGGGTTTAGATAAATTGTACAGCAGGTGTCTTTTCCCTATGGTTAGGGATTGCATGACTAGGGGCATTTTTTAAGGTGAGAAGAGAAAGATTTAAAAAGGACCTGAGGAGCAACTTCTTTTACACAAAGAATGGTTTGAGTGTGGAATGAACTACCAGAGGAAGTGGTGGATGCGGATACAGTTATAATGTTTAAAAACATTTCGATAAGTGCATGAAGGAGAAAGGTTTGAAGGGATAAGGATCAATCGCAGGCAGATGGGATTTATTTAGTTTGGAATTATGGTTGGCATAGACTAATTGGACTGAAGATATTGTTTCCATGCTGTATGACTCGAAGGTATGGACATCACTGTCAAAGTCTGCTATAGAAGGGCTGATGCCCGAAACGTCGATTCTCCTGTTCCTTGGATGCTGCCTGACCTGCTGCGCTTTTCCAGCGACACATCTTCATCCCTAACTGTCCTTGAAATGAGTGACTTGCTTGAGTCATTTCAGCGGGTGGTTAAGAGTTAATTACATTGCTGCAGATCCAGAGGTACCTGTAGGTCAGTGCAGACAGTGATATTAGTGAGACAAATGTTCATTTATGTAAATCGACAATGGTTCTGTTGTCTGCATTAGGTTAGCTTTTAATTCTAGATATTTTATTAAAGTTCAATTTCACCATCTGCTAGGGTGTGATTAATTAACCACCCACTCCATCCCTCTCCCTGGCAACAAACTGAGATCTGGGTCAGGAATATTGGATCAGTTCCTTGTTCATTGCAAATAAATACACCAGCCTTTGCTAACATTGCCCACTTGGCACAGTTGGTGGCACCCTTCTTAATCAGCTGGAACGTCATGGGTATATGTTCCATTCTAGAGGCTTGAGCAGAAAGTTCACTGCAAGATTATCACACCATTGGACGTTCTGTCTCTCAGAAGTACTCAACCCTGTCTAGTTTTTAAGGTAGCTGTAAAAGATCCCATGCACCATTTGCAAGAGAGTTAGTGAGGTTCTTCTCGTGCAAGTTTCCATTGTGTACAGTGAAGAAAAATATAAATAAAAATGACTGGCTCTTCAATGCAATTTGTTCAATTTGTACAAGATTCTAAACATGCCCTTACATTGGAGCTCTGTTGTTTAAAGTATTCTATTTTCACTCATGATCAAAAGCACTTGAAATGCTCCTCAGATCCCAATTGCTTTTAGTGATAACAACCTTATATTGAATCTCAGCCAATAACTATTCCTTTATATATTTCAGAACAGTTCCTCTTCGTCATTGTGCAGTTTTCAGAGCCTTGTTCAGTCATTCCACCACTTGTGATTTTTCTCCTGTTTCTCATTTTCTCCTGAGATGAAAAAAGAATCCATTTTCCATCCATCATTATTTTTCGAGTGGTGCTTGTGACTTAACCCTCCATCAGTAATCTCAGAGTGATTAGTTTCTCCCTTTACAGAATGTCACCCTTGTACTGCTAAGGGAAGCAGCAAATCTAACAGGATGATCGGCAATATCAGAACCTGCTGACAATAAAAGTGTTTTCATGCATCAGTTGTAACACAATAACATTCCATTGTTCACAATTAGCACCACACCAAAGCCTCAATTTTAACCTAAGCTGCATGGAGAGCATTGGTTAGTTTGGGTTGGATTTTGGACTCTCATGAATTCAATGGAATATGAAATGGGGTGGGTTAGGATTCAATCTGGTTTTATGTTTCCCTATTTCTGGTCATCAAACTTCACTGATTTCATTTTTTAAAAATTCATTCATGGAATGAGGGTGTCACTGGCTTGGCCTGCATTTACTTCCCATCCCTAATTGCCCACAGGTGCAGTTTAAGAGTCAACCATATTGCTGTGGGTCTGGAGTCACATATAGTTCTGATCGCATTTTCCCTTTCTGAAAACTAAATGGGTTTCTCCAACAATCAAATCACTGTCATTATTAGACTCTTGAATTCCAGGCTTTCTTTTATTGAATTTAAATTCCACCATCTGTCATAGTTGGATTTGAACCTGGGTCCCCAGAACATTACTTGGGTCTCTAAATTAATAGTCCAGTGATGACACCACTCGACTATTTTTTTTCCATTTGACCCCGTGCACCTCTCCTGCATATCTCAATGGCAAACTTTTGTCTAACATCAATAGCTCCCTGGTTGCCTTATCCCTTCCTTGTTCTGCAACCACCTCTATCTTCCATTGCTACTGGAGTCATCCAGCTTTCCCGATCTTGCCTCTTCCTCAGTCTCCATTATTCCCCATACTCCAAAACTCTTACCTGCCCCGCCATAGTTTATCTGTTTTCATACAAAGTTCTTAAAGCTCTCCTCTACTTCATGTCTCTTCTCCATGTGAGACTCCCTCCCCTTGTTGTAAATATTTTCGAATCAAGCTGTGAGAGATGTTATTATATGCTTCTGGAGCAGGTTAATAGACTGGGGTTATTTCTCCTGGAGCATCGGAGGCTGTGGAATAACCTTATCAAGGTGTGTAAAATCAGGGGCATGGGCAGGATGAATAGCCAAGGCCTTTTTCCCAGGCTAGGGGGGTCCAAAATTCGAGAACATCGGTTTAGAGTGAGACGGGCTAGATTAAAAGGGACCTAACGGGCAAGTTTTTCACACAGCAAGTGGTGCATGTATAGAAAGAGCTGCCAGAGGAAGTAGTGGAGACTGGTACAATTATAGCATTTAAAAGGCATCTGGGTGGGTATATGAATAGGAAGGGTTTGGAGGGATATGGGCTAAAACGCTGACAAATACAGTGACAACTAGCCATTTGGATACAGAACAGGCTTGAAGGTAGGAGACAGAGGGTGGTGATAGAGGGTTGCTTTTGAGACTGGAGGCCTGTGATTTTGGATGTGATGGTTAGCAAGTTTGCAGGTGACACCAAAATTTGTGGTGTAATAAACAGCAAAGAAGGTTATCTCAGTGTACTATGGGACCTTGATCAAATGGGCTGATGGGCCAAGGAGTTTTATTGAGATAAATATGAGGTGCTGCATTTCAGAAAGGCAAACCAGGGCAGGATTTATACACATACTGAGAGGGTTGTGGATGCTGCTGAACAAAGAGATCTTGGATTGCAGCTTCTTGAAAATGGAATCACAGGTAGACAGGATAGTGAAGAACGTATTTACTATGCTTGTCTTTATGTTGAGTATAGGAGTTGGGAGCTGAAAATGTGTTGCTGGAAAAGCACAGCAGGTCAGGCAGCATCCAAGGAGCAGGAGAATCGATGTTTCAAGCATGAGCCCTTCTTCAGGAATGAGGAGAGTGTGCCAAGCAGGCTAAGATAAAAGGTAGGGTGGAGGGACTTGGGGGAAGGGCGTTGGAAATGCAATAGGTGGAAGGAGGTTAAGGTGAGGGTGATAGGCCGGAGTGGGGGTGGGGTTGGAGAGGTCAGGAAGAAGATTGCAGGTTAGGAAGGTGGTGCTGAGTTCGAGGGTTGGGACTGAGACAAGGTGGGGGGAGGGGAAATGAGGAAACTGGAGAAATCTGAGTTCATCCCTTGTGGTTGGAGGGTTCCTAGGCGGAAGATGAGACGCTCTTCCTCCAGCTGACGTGTTGCTATGGTCTGGCGATGGAGGAGTCCAAGGACCTGCATGTCCTTGGTGGAGTGGGAGGGGGAGTTGAAGTGTTGAGCCACGGGGTGATTGGGTTGGTTGGTCCGGGTGTTCCAGAGGTGTTCTCTGAAACATTCCGCAAGTAGGCAGCCTGTTTCCCCAATGTAGAGGAGGCCACATCGGGTGCAGCGGATGCAGTAAATGATAGGACCCCCCCCCATGCCCAAAACGTCGATTCTCCTGCTCCTTGGATGCTGCCTGACCTGCTGCGCTTTTCCAGCAACACATTTTCAGCTCTGTTCTCCAGCATCTGCAGTCCTCACTTTCTCCTAGAGGATTTGGGAGGTCATGCTGTGACTGAACAGCATTGGTTAGGCCACTTTTGAAACATTGTGTGCAATTCTTGTCTCCCTGCTATAGAAAGGATGTCGTGAAACTTGAAAGGGTTCAGAAAAGATTTACAAGACAGTTGCTAAGGTTGGAGGATTTGAGCTATAGGGGCAGGCTGAACTGGCCAGGGCTGTTTTCCATGGAGCATCAGAGGCTGAGGGGTGACCTTGTAGAAATTTATAAAACCATGAGGGGCATCAATAGGATGAATAGCTGAGGTCTTTTTCCCAGGCTATGGGAGTCCAAAACAAGAGGGCAAAAGTTTAAGGTGAGAGGGTGAAGACCTAAAAGGGACCTAAGGGGTAACGTTTTCATGCAAAGTGTGCTAAATGTATGGAACAAGATGCCAGAGGAAGTGGTGGAGTCTGGTACAATTACAACATATAGAAGACATCTGGTTGGGCAAATGAATAAGAAGGGTTTGGAAAGTTATGGACCAAGTGCTGGCAAATGGGACTAGATTGATTTGGGTGATCTGGTTGGCATGGACAGGTTGGACCAAAGGCTCTGTTTTGTGCTGTTCATTTCTATGAAATGGAATGTGAACCCAGGCCTCCTGGTTCAGACGTAGGGACACTATCACTATTTGCACATGGGTAAGGTTTTATTGCAGTCAAGGTAGTTTGTCGTTTTGAACTGCAGGGATGAAGAAAGTTTTGTGGTGCATTGGGTCCAGTCAGTGCTCCCTGGTTTGTCCCACCTCAGCATCTGATAGTCAAAGAGTATGCATTCATAATACAGCAAAACAAATCAATTTATTTGTTTCATTCCAAAGCAAAATACTACAGGCAAAGAAATTGATTAAAAAAAAACCAGAAAGTTGAGAATGTGGCAGGAACTGTGGAGAGAGAAATAAAGTGAATATTTCAGACTGATGACCTTCTGTCAGAGCTGATGTTTATTTATTTGCTGAGCTACGCAGCTTACATAATCCATGCCTCTTGGCACTGTAACATTGTGAAACGAGGTAACCAAGACAGTTTGGAGGTAGGAAGTAAATCAAGGGAGGCAACATGAATAACAGGTTGGCATCTGTTATTTTAAAGGCAACATTTCCTCTCTGGTATCTTGTTCACAATAGCATTTGTCATACCATAATGAGTCAGCGCTGACAGTATTTGCATTATATAGCTTTATAAAGATCTAAAGTTTTAATTAACAAGTTATAGAGAGAGGTTTAAGCCTGATTTGTGATTGACAAGGTTATGTTTCTATCTGGAGTAGTTTGTTTGCTTCTTGGTTTTTGATTGATGAAAAAGTGTTGTGTGCTTCAGATTTGATCAAATACAGCAGGCAGAGAAAGTTGTGGATACCTGTGGATATTAGAATCAAATCATTTGCATCCGTCAAAATTCTCTTTGGTCTAAGTAAGGACATCTTTCAAATATTGTATAAATTGAACAAATTACAATGAAGAGCCAATCATTTTAATATATGAAGAGTTTTTTTAACTGCGTGCACTCTAACATACTGGAAACATATGGGAGAAAAGCATCTCTGATAGTCAAGACAGTATATTAGTTGAAGTATTGCTTGCTGCGTGGGTTGCTGTACTGTCAATGGTTCCACAAGGGCCAGTCATCGCTGCAAATTCCAAAAGGGAAACAGGATCATGGCATGCTGGGAGGAAGCACCATCTTGCCATTTGAATTCGTTTGGAATGTTCCTAATCTTCTGAACTTTAGATATGAAAAAAAAAGAACAAAATGCATTTATGTAGTGACTTTAGTGCCTCAGGCTGTCTCATTGGTCAATGAAGTACATTAAGAGTGTAGTTCTTATTAGAATATAATGTCCTCCAAACAGCAGAAAAATAACAAACAGATTATATCTTGTTTGCACTGGATGAGGAGTACATTTTTTGAATGGGACCTTCCCCCCATTAGTCTTCTTCCAACTAGAGCCATGGGATGATTAACAGCCAGATGACAGAGCAGACAAGGAATTAGTGTTGAGCTTCGACTGAAAGACAGGACCTCGGACAGTGTGACAATCTTGCGGTGAACTTTATGCAAGAATGGAACTTGACCCATGACCTTCTGACTCAATAAGAAGTGTGCCATCATGTGAGCAATGCGAGGAAAAGCTGGTGCTTTTTTGCAACGTACAAGGAACTGATCCAAAATTCCAGAGATATGGTAGCACCAAGAAACATGCATCAACCTCAAGATGAGGAGCTGGCAAGTGTAAGAAAGAGGAGCTAATCAAAGCATCTCCATAGTAGTGAGTAAATGAAAAGTAAGGAGGTATTGTCTGTCTATGTCCATTGATGAAGACCAATGGCTAGTTGGACTGTAATACAGTATGAGAGAAGTAAATTAAAGAACTTGGATGGTGAATGAAGCATTAAATCATTGGAGAGCATAACCTTGGTCCTGAACAGATCCTGTTACCTCAATGGAAGGGGTAGAGTACAAGGTCAATGAGGGTGGCTGTGATTATTTGTGATGCTAGATTTAAAAAGTTAATTGGATCCATCAATTGTCCACCCAAACCCAGCCAGTGGAACTGAATTTTTTTTCAAAATATCCAGGATTATTTTACAGGAACATTTCATGCATTCACTAGGAATTCATCCATTTTGATTTCCTTGGCTTTGATCCACTCATTGCCTGGTAATATGTGATAGTGAAGCACAGGAAAAGCGCATTTGGGCCACCAAGCCAACCTCCACATGATCGTAGGCAAGCTGTATGTTAATTTTTATGAAAAGTAGGTATGAATGAATGAGCAAAGAAAGCTAGCTCCAATTGTCTACAACACTGGTGAAATGGCTCCGTGTAAATTGTGTGCAGTTCTGATCCCCTTACCGAAGGAAGGATGCATTTGCCAAAGTGCAGTGAGATTCACCAGGCTGATTCCAGTGATTGTGGTGCTGTCCTGTGAGGAGAGATCGAGGAGACTGGAACTGCTTTCTATCCAGTTAAGAAGAATGAAAGCCAGTCCTTTAGAAACTTATCAAATTCTCAAGTGAGCAGAGTGGATGCAGAAATGATATTTTCCTTCGCAGTGGAATATAGAACCAGGGAACACAGGCCCTTAGAATGAATGGTAAGCCATTAACTACTGAGATGAGGAAGAATGTTCTCGGTCAGACGTTGGTGAATATTTAGAATTCTCTTCCCCGGAGGATGATGACAGATAATCATTAATCAAGTTCCAGTTTCCCTGCACTTGGCCCATATCCTTCTAAACCTTTCCTATCCATGGATTTGTCCAAATGCTTTTTTCAATGTTGTTAATGTATCCGCATCAACTACTTCCGCTGGCAGCTCATTCCATATGCGTACCACCCTTTGTGTAAAAAAATTGCCCCTCAGGTTCTAATTTATTCTTCCCCCTCTAACCTTAAACTGATGCCCTCTCGTCCTTGATTCCCCAACCCTGGGAGAAGGACACCTTATCCATGTGTCTCATGATTTTATACACTTTTATAGGACTCCCCCACCACCCCCCCCCCACCTCTCCAGCCCTTAATCTCACTCTAAAGAAAGAGGTCCGAGTTTGTACAACCTCTCCCTTTAACTCAGATCTGTGAGTCCTGACCGTGTCATTGTAAACTTCTTCTATGCTCTGAAAATGTGTTGCTGGAAAAGCGCAGCAGGTCAGGCAGCATCCAAGGAACAGGAGAATCGACGTTTCGGGCATAAGCCCTTTCCTGAAGGAGGGCTTATGCCCGAAACGTCGATTCTCCTGTTCCTTTGATGCTGCCTGACCTGCTGCGCTTTTCCAGCAACACATTTTCAGCTCTGATCTCCAGCATCTGCAGTCCTCACTTTCTCCTTCTTCTATGCTCTTTCGAGTTTAATAACATCCTTCCTATAGCAAGGTGACCAAAAGTTAACATAATGCTTCAAGTGCAGTCTCACCAACATCATGTACAACTACAACATAACTTCCCAACTTCTATGCTCAATGCCTTGAACTGATGAAGGCCAGTGTGCCAAAAGCCTTCTTCACTGTCCTGTCTACCAGTGACTCCACTTTCAGAGAATCATGTATCTGAACTCCAAGGTCCCTCTGTTCCACTACACTCCTCCAGGCCCCACCATTTACCATGAAACCCCTACCTTGATTTGATTTTCTAAAATGCAAGACGTCACACTTATCTATATTAAACTCCATTCGCCATTTCTCAGCCCACTTCCCCAGCTGATCAAGCTCCTGCCATAATTTCTGATAATCTTCCTCACTGTCCATGATATCGCCTATTTTAGTGTCATCTGCAAAGTTACTAATTATCCTTTGCATATTATCATCTAAATCACTGGTATAGACAACAAACAGCAATGGGCCTACAACTGACCCCTGAGGCATTCCAATAGTCACAGGTCTCCAGTCCAACAAGTGTGCTTCCACTATTACCCTCTGCTTCCTATCATCAAGCCAATTGTGTATCAAATTTGCCAACTCCCACTGGGTGCCATGCAATCTAACCTTCTAGAGCAGCCTACCATTTGGAACCTTATTAAAGGCCTTACTGAAATCCTTATTGGCTACATCTACCGCCTGGCCTTCGTCAACCGTCCTGCTCACTGCATCAAAGAACTCCAACAAGTTTGTAAGGCGTATCTCCCATACGCAAAGCTATGCTGACTGTTCATAATCAAACCTTGTCTTACCAAATGCATGCATATCTTATCTCTCAGAATCTTCTCAGGTAACTTACCTACTACAGATGCTAGGCTTACTGGTCTATGGTTCCCACGTTTTTCTTTGAAGCCTTTCTTGTATTAGGGTACAACATTTGCTACGTTCTGGGAGAATATTTCCTCTCCAAACGCCCCAGGCAATCAGAAACAATCACATGGATTATGTTTTATCTCTAAATGCTTTTCTATTGGGTGTTATGGTGGCTCAGTGGTTAGAACTGCTGCCTCACAGTGCCAGGGACCTGGGTTTGATTCCAGCCTCGGGCATCTGTCTGTGTGGAGTTTGCATATGCTCCCTGTGTCTGCGTGGGTTTCCTCTGGGTGCTCCAGTTTCATCCCACAGTCGAAAGATGTGCAGGTCAGGTGAATTGGCCATTCTGAATTGCCTATAGTGTTAGGTGCATTAGTCAGAGGGAAATGGGTCTGGGTGGGTTACGCTTTGGTGGGTCACGCTTTGGTGGGTCAGTGTGGACTTGTTGGGCTGAAAGGCCTGTTTCCACACTGTAGGGAATCTAATGTATGTGCTTTGATCTTTGTCCCAGTCAGCAACCAGCCTGGCTACCTCCTGAATGAAGAGTGTTAGCAGCCAACACACATATTGTTAATGTGTTTGAGAACTAGGAGAAAGAAATCTGTATTAGATTCATGAATGTTGTAGGCCTTCCAATCTATACAACTGAAATGATCTCTTAGTATGAACATTACCAAGCCCTTTTGTTTATAAACATTTACTGGTTAACCTCTAAGTGCATCTTGCTCTCTAATAAATAGACTAACGTTCTTGATTTTTTTTGTGTGTCTGAAGTTCTTTAAAAGAGAATTCTCTTCCCTTAACCTGTCCCCGTGCATTGATATAATCCACAATTTGAGAAGATTACAGTGTCTGGTCTGACTACTGACTGGTATAATGACTACATGGTGTTCCTTGATTGGCTCTGAGAATACAAATACCCTGTTCAGTTTCTTATCATTTTCTACAAAGCATCAGTGATCTACGCACAATATTGTATAAATCTATTCCTGTTTCAACTGATTTCAGTATTATTCCCTGAAAATGGTACATAAATTCTGTAGTTAAGGAGGGTCACTGGACCTGAAATGTTAACTCTGTTTCTCTCTTCAGATGCTGCCAGACCTACTGAGTTTCTCCAGCAATTTCTGTTTTCGTGTGATGTAGATTCTGTATTGGCCTGACCTATATTTCCTGCCATTATATTTACCTAAATGAAGTGCACACTCTTTGACCATGCCCACATTATTTTGTTCAAAATTGCTCCTCCAACGTCTTAGTCCTGATACTGATTTTATTGTAAGCAACAGGTTTACTAATGCTACTTTGATCCTATTGTCTAGACCCTAGATGTAGCCAGTGAATGATACTGGAGTTCATCTGATCCCTGGGGGTCACCACTAGTATAGTGTTGCTAAGTTGAACAAATCTGATTGCCTAAAATACATGAGAACTACTCGTAGGGAATTGCATTGATTGAATCCAACGCTTTCGGATGAACAGCACTGCAATCAAACCGTGTATTCTTCCATACTGGTTCTCATAACCATGGAAACATTGGGACTTGCCTCGAATATGGACAGACCATTCAGGCTTAATTGAGAGGAGTATGGGAGCAGAGGGACTTCATGGGTCAAGGTCATAATTTTCTGAAGGTGGAGAAAGTGAGGACTGCAGATGATGGAGAAATCAGAGTCGAAAAGGGAGGCGCTAGAAAAGCACAGCAGGTCAGGCAGCATCCAAGGAGCAGGAAAGTCGATGTTTCGGGCATATAAGCCCTTCATCAGGAATCCCTGAAGGTGGCCAGGCAAGTTGAAACAGTTAAGAAAGCTGAAGAGATCCTTTGGTTTATAAAAAGAGACATCAAGTATAAAAGCAAGGAAGTGACGCTACACCTCTACAAATTATTGGTCAGAATACATTTGGAGTATTGTGTTCAGGTCTGGGCACTTTATTTAATGAGGGATGTTAAAGCCTTAGGTGAGTGCAAAGGAGATTTACTAGAATGATACCAGGAATGAGACATTTTAAATACAAGAAAAGAATTGTGAGATTGAGTTTATTCTCCTTGGAGCAGAGAAGATAAAGAGTGACCTTATGGAGGAGTTCAAAATGGTAATTTTGATAGGGTAATAAAGGATAGCTTGTTTTCATTCACTGGTATGTCAATAACTGGCATGTCGTGGGCGGCACGGTGGCACAGTGGTTAGCACTGCTGCCTCACAGCGCCTGAGACCCGGGTTCAATTCCCGCCTCAGGCGACTGACTGTGTGGAGTTTGCACGTTCTCCCCGTGTCTGCGTGGGTTTCCTCCGGGTGCTCCGGTTTCCTCCCACAGTCCAAAGATGTGCAGGTCAGGTGAATTGGCCATGCTAAATTGCCCGTAGTGTTAGGTAAGATGTAGATGTAGGGGTATGGGTGGGTTACGCTTCGGCGGGGCGGTGTGGACTTGTTGGGCCGAAGGGCCTGTTTCCACACTGTAAGTAATCTAATCTAATCTAAAAAAAAACTATCAGAAAGAGAAACAGGGGTGAGGTGAGGAGAAACTTCTTAACTCAGAGTTGTCAAGATGTGGAATGTGGTGCTTGGGCGAGTGGTGGAAGTCATTTCCATGGAACGTTTCAAAAGAGAGCTGCAAATATATTTGGAAATGATGAATTTAGTGTGCTGTAGTTATAGGGCTGGAGAATTGGACTAGCTCCTGGATTAGAATGGTGCTGGAAAAGCACAGCAGTTCAGGCAGCATCCGAGGAGCAGGAAAATCGATGTTTCGGGCAAAAGCCCTTCATCAGGAAACGTCGATTTTCCTGCTCCTCGGATGCTTCCTGAACTGCTGTGCTTTTCCAGCACCACTCTAATCCAGAATCTGGTTTCCAGCATCTGCAGTCATTATTTTTACTGAACTAGATGAGCTGGCTATCTCTTTTGGGAGCCTGTACAGACACAATGAGTCAATTGGCCCCCGTCTGTTCTGTAAATTTCTATGATTCTATGAAAACCAGTTGTAGGAATGATTCTGAATGTTGA
The DNA here is from genome assembly GCF_047496795.1 of Chiloscyllium punctatum. Lineage (NCBI taxonomy): Eukaryota > Metazoa > Chordata > Chondrichthyes > Orectolobiformes > Hemiscylliidae > Chiloscyllium > Chiloscyllium punctatum. The sequence continues at coordinate 56,454,607 of NC_092761.1, read as the reverse complement.
ATTGTTTCCTGATATCCTTCCTAAATTGGCTTTTCATTGTTTTGGTTCTGTGATTCCTTGCTCATGAAGTAATCCATAACCTATACGTTTGGCTTTCTGTTCAGGAACTCACCACTGCTCAAGGTTGAAAGTGCCCAGTTTTTGAGTCTCTTCTCAATCTTCCAGCACCTGGATCTTCACATCACTGGCTTGACTGTATCCCTTGTGTTGTGGGCACAAACTTCGGTTCCATGCCTTCTGTAGCCCAGGCCAGAGCACTGTGTATTTTAAACAATACATCCTCAAAATTACATAGACTGATTTAAGTTCAGAAATATATTTCATTTATTGCTGCTCCTGACTGATTTGACAGGTTAAATACCAAATTTACTATCAACACAGACCTCTTTGTACTTTAGTTTTAATGATTCCTGCACCATCTATAGTATAAATATGATAACCATTTTTCATTCTAATATGCAATCCTTTCACTTGCATCCATTAAATTTTATCTCTAGCTGTAGTTCATTTCCAAATTTTATCTCAGTCTTTTTGCAAATATTTCAGTGTGACTCCCTCCGGGATTTCATCTGCAAGTTTGAATGGAGTTGCAAATCCTGTGGAAATGGATTGCTTTGTCAAAGCAGCTCCCACAGCTTTATAGTCAATGACAAACTTTAATGGCCTTTGAGAAGGAGATGTGCAGCCATTTTCTTGAACCATTTTGTCCATATGCTGTCGGTACACCGACCATGCTATAAGGGACTATTGCTTTAAACAGTGAGTATTTGCTGCACAATTAGCACCAGTTTATATTTTATATAGGTGTAGTGATTGGAAGCAGGTGGTCCTCATTCACTGTGTGATCCTTGATCTAGGCAAATCTGGAATCCCTGGCTGACCAAGGTATACAGGGAATTCAGAATTTCCTCAATTCAGGGGATTGACTCCGAGCTGGCTGGCTACAATCAGTATACTGTGTACGAGTAAATAAAGGATGATTTGGTGACAGGATATGACATCTGAGCAGTTATTTCAATATGGAAGTGCTTCACAGACATAAGGTCTATGACACCTCTGGTCGTCCTTGCTGTTCTGGATTCAAGTCTCTGCGCATGACTTGACAACCAAGGAATGTGTATTTATAAGGTGTCCAAAATGTGCTGAATATCAACTTGTAAATCATTCCAACACATGTGCTGTGTGACTCAATGACTCTGTGACAAGGGTAAGGGTAAGAAGAACAGCTGAGAGTTCTGCTCAGTTGCGTCAGGGGAACCTCCTCTCTCTACAAGAATCTCAGGGAATCCCTCTCCCACTGCAACTCCCAGGTCAATTCCTCTGCCCTGACTCCATGCTACTTTCTCCCCACCCCCACCCTCCTCTAGCATATCTCTCCACGTTTCAGGCTCACTGTCTTTATTCCTGATGAAGGGCTTTTGCCCGAAACGTCGATTTCGAAGCTACTTGGATGCTGCCTGAACTGCTGTGCTCTTCCAGCACCAGTAATCCAGAATCTGGTTTCCAGCATCTGCAGTCATTGTTTTTACCTCATTGATTTTAACCCTACTGCGAATCCTCTTGCAAGGATGCCTGCCTTGAAGAAGTTTTCCTCCTCTCTCTACAAGAATCTCAGGGAGTCCCTCTCCCACTGCAACTCCCAGGTCATTTCCTCTGCCCTGACTCTATGCTACTTTCTCCCCACCCCCACCCTCCTCTAGCTTATCTCTCCACGCTTCAGGCTCAATGCCTTTATTCCTGATGAAGGGCTTTTGCCCGAAACGTCGATTTCGAAGCTATTTGGATGCTGCCTGAACTGCTGCGTTCTTCCAGCACCAGTAATCCAGAATCTGGTTTCCAGCATCTGCAGTCATTGTTTTTACCTGGTCCTATCCTCACTGCCTATCGCTCTAGACAACAATGTATGTAGTGCTCCTGGATTCTTTAAATGAAATATAACACACCAGCACCTCCACACCAGAGACATCCAGTCATCCCTGAGCAGAGAAGAGGTTGGTGCAAGGAAATGATCCTGAAGTGTTCAAGTTTTAAGATCAGATCAATAGGTTGAAAAAAATCGCAGATGTTGAGCAGGTAAAGTTTAACCACTGATTTATCCCATTCAGTCTTTTTCCCCTCTGAGACTGAGACTGATGTTTGGGAAATTGGCAGGACAGGAGAAATGACTGCAAAAGTAATTGCAAGCATTCTGTCATCACTATTTGGGGCAGCATGGTGGCTCAATGGTTAGCACTGTTGCCTCATAATGCCAGGGACCCAGGTTCAAGTCCAGCCTCAGGCAGCTGTCTGTGTGGAGTTTGCACATTTTCCCTGTGTCTGTGTGGGTTTCCTCCCCTGATCCAAAGTGCAGGTTAGGTGAATTGCCCATAGTGTCCAGGGATGTGTAGGTTAGGTGCATTAGTTAGGGGAATAGGTGTGGGTCCGTTACTTTTCGGAGGGTCTGTGTGGACTTGTTGGGTCAAATGGCCTGTTTCCACATTGTCGCGATTTTGTGATATTGAGATGTATAGCTGTTAAGTAACATTTAAAAAAGTGTCCAGTCCAGGTGGCTTCTGCTCGATGTAATTTTAGTTTAGAATGTGTTTCATATTGACAATTCCTGTTGGTCTAACAATATCAGGTTCGTCTAATCGTATTTCGGTACTCATCACAAAAAGGACTGGGTAACTGACATTTGCTTTCTAATCTAATCTGGGATAATGAAATGCGATCAGGCACAATATTATGGAGCATTTAGAAATGCTATACAAGAAGATTTTAAGTAAATTAATCGAAAATGTACAATTGTAAAGCAGATCAAACTGTGCACTTTAAACCCCTGTTTTAAAGGGTAATGACTTCTAGTTTATTGAACATTAATGTTCTTCCCGGTTTTATGAATAAGATGAAGGAAAATGTCTAAAATTGGTTTCAGAAGTCACTGAGGGCATAAGATAGAAATAGAAAATTTGCAGCAACAAATAGAGTCTAAAGTTATTGCCATAGGTGATTATCAGTGAAGGAGATGAAGAATAGATGTCTTAAAAGGAGTGAAGGATGGTGTGTAGACTGTCTTTGTGATATGTATAATCAAATGATGTGCATAATCCAACAGAGTTTAGTAAATATACAGTGGTAGGCAGTTTTATATATATATCAGAGGCCACGTGTACTGTCAATGTTTGCTGTATATGCTGTTGATGAAATATGTACATCATAGGACATAGTGTACGTGAAGTCAATTGCTTGTGGTACAATTACTGTAATGTAAGATAGCTTATGGTCTCATTTCAGTCTGTGTGCTATGAACATCCTCGCAATAGGCGGTGTATATATTGTCAGTATGTGGCATGCATTCCATCAGCATATAATGACTACACTACCAATATGTGGTATATTTCTTTTAATGTGAGGATAAAAGTCTGGGTATGTGGTCTACAGACTGTAAGTAAGTGCTATATACATGTGGCATGGTGGTGTGACTATATCAGTACGGCAATACTGCAGACACACAAACAATGCCCGTGGAGAGAGGTACATATACCTCCATAGCGAACAAGGAACTTTAAATTCACTTAATAATTACGAGTTAGTCTTGAGGTGACCATGGTACCAATAGCAACTGCTGCAGAAACCCATCTGGTTCACTGATGTCCTTCAAGAAAAGCTAATCTGCTACCTTTATCTGGCTTATATGTGGCTCTGCACCTATAGCAATGTTATTGATTTCTAAATGCCCCTAGAAATGGCCTAACAAGTCAGTCCCTGTACATAATCGAAATGAAGTCTGATCAAGGAACGAATTTGACAAAGATAACCAGAAGCGGAAATGGAACATATGGCCCTATTGAATCTTCAAGGTTCTCCTTACTGATATCTAGTAATTGGGAGATCTATCTCAGAGACAATTCCAGCAACAGTCTGTCATGGTTGTCCGCATAGAATTATACCTTCCAGATAATTTAACAAACACCACTATCACAATCCATAGATATGTCTTGTCCAACTGACAGGGTAGATCCACCAGAGGTGGTTGCACAGTGGTATACTATGAGGAGAGAGTTGCCCAGGGAATATTTAATGCTGATACTGGTTCTGATGGAGTCTCATATTGTCAGGTAAAATATGGAGCAGGGAAACCTCCTGCTGATCACCACCCATCGCACCCCCTCAGTACTCTTCTAAGTTGAACATCATGTGATGTACTGATCATTGCAAGGTCACAGGATAAACTTTAGATGGAAAGTTAAATGTCCATAACCAACAGTTACACAGCAGTACTGTTATTGGCCAAGCTAGTCAAGTGTTAAAGGACATAGTTGCTCGACATGGTCTGTGGTAATTTGTGAGGGAAGCAGCAAGAGAGAAAAACATACTTAACTTCATCCATACTAATCTGCTGGGGGCAAGTGCATCTGTCCATGTCATTGTCAGTAAGAATGACCACTGTACAGTTCCTGTGGAGACAAAGTTCTGTCTTCACATTGGGGATACTTTCCTTCCACATTGAAAGGGTCAGATTTTAAACAGATGTAGCATCTCAAAGCAGGATAACTGTGACATCCCACCATCAGCAGTTGAACTGTACGCCAATTAAATGCATGGCCTCATGAACTGGGAAATCTCCCTTTTTACAATTACGCAGGAATGTCCTCGTTAGAAGAAAAAAAGAACAAATCTAACCTGGTTCATTACCCACCAGTCATTACTCAATTATTAACAAATTGATGGAAGATGCTATCCATTGTGTAATCGAAGGGCAATCCTTCAATAATAACCTGCTCAGTGATGCTCAGTCTGCGTTTTGCCAGGACTACTTGACATACAGCACTAATCTAAACATGGACAACAATGCTGCAAACAAATGGTGAAGGAGCTTTAACTATACTTTAACTATATTTGATTCAATGGGATTTGGCAGCAAAACTTTCCATTGGTTGGAATCATTTCTGACACAAAAGGAAAAAAGGTGTTGTATTTGCAGGCTAATCACCCCAGCTCCAAGACATCCCTGCAGGAGTTCTTCATGATAGTGTCCTTGGCCCAACCATCTTCAGTTGTTTCATCAATGAAATTCCCTTTATTGTGAGTTCTCAGGTGGGCATGTTCATTGTTGCAAATAAAGCAAGACTTGGACAACATTCAGGCTTGGGTTGATACATGGCAAGTAAACCTCAAGCCACATAAGTGCCAGGCAACAACCATCTCCAGTCAGAGAGGATCTAACTATAATCCCTTAACATTCATGAACATTACAATTGCTGAACCCCCCACTGTAAACAACAGAAATTAAACTGGACCAGCAAAATAAATGCTGTAGCTATGAATATACATCAAAGGCTGGCGATTCTGTAGTGAGTAACTCACTACTTTGCTCCTCAAAGCCTATTCACTATTTACAAGACATGAGTCAAGAGTGTGATGGAATACTCCCCACATGCCTGAACAAGTACAGCTCCAATAACTCTCAAGAAGCTCAAAACCATCCTGGACAAAGCAACCCAGTTGATTGACACTAGATTCACCATCTTCAACATGTATTTGCTCTGCCATTGGCATATTATGACAGCAGTGTGTATCATCGACAAGATACACTGCAGAAATTCAACAATGCTCCTTCAAAACCCATGACTGCCATGGAATAACTAGAGGACATTTCCTGATAAAGCGCTTGCTTTCAGAACTGAAGTGTAACATTTGTGTCTTACAAGTTCATCCAAAGGTGATTGCTAATGGAATTGGGAAGTACCAAAACAAAATATGGAAGATCTTGCAAATCTCAAACAAAGAAGTCCAAGGACAGCAGATACATGTGAACACCACACCTGCAGGTTCTCCACCAAGCCATTCACTATCCTGACTTAGAAATAATCTCCATTCCTTTGCAAGATCAAAATCAAGGAACCAGCAAAATAGCATGGTGAGTCTAAGAACACCACATTTGAGTAGGCAGCTCACCACCACCTTCTCCAAAACAATTCAGGGTGGGCCTTGCCAGAAAATCCCTTGTGCTGAGAATGATTTTGAAAGCAATTGCTGATAGAATGTGATGCATATGCTTTCAGTGTGTGATCTATGAACTGTCACTATGTGATGGATATGCTTCAGTAAGCAAGTACAAGATAGAACCTTTGCCAAAACATGGGTATCTTGCAACATTACTGTGCGTGTTCTAAATACAGTAAATTGCTTGCTCCTGGGCAGATTATTTGTGGTGACCTGAAGTGGTGAGCAGATTTGAAATATTTGCTGGACTTGAACGGCCTCCGTGGCAAATCTTCCATTAGTCACTTGCTAAGTTCCATCATTCGATATTATTATTGCTCTGAACTCTTGGGTTACTTACACAAATAAGTTCTCTACAATGAGTGAATTGGATAATTTCCAGCTTAGTTAGGTTATTTCTCAAACCAACAGCAGTACAACAGGTATATCTATCTCTTGTTGTCAAACATGCTCAACCAGCCACTAGGGATCAGGGAATTGTTCAATTTGCTACATCTCTCAGTCGAATAAAGCAAGGGGAACATGAAAAAAGTGTAAGTAATCAGACATTGTTATTTGGCAAGTCCATCTTTCAATATGCAACCAGCATTCTTTAAGACAGTCAAATCACTACGACTTCTGGAGGATAGTGCTAAGAGAGCAAGATTGAACTCTGGTGTCTTTTTTAAAGTTGAAGCACCACATATGCAATTAAAAGGCAAATGCATAGTGTCTTGGATTTTTCCGAGAATCACAAGACGATCACAAATTCAAAACATTTTCTCAGTTTCCTGTACTTGTTCAGAGGCTTGAAGGGAGATTTTCACGTTGTTGTCTGTCAATTCCAAATTGCCATTGATGATTGAAATTTGGTTTCTTCAATGGCTGCCAGTTCTTGCTTCATTCTCTCTGTCGGAAGGCAAAATTAATATTTGTGAATAACCGGAGGACATTTCCTAATGAAGTTCTTGCTTTCGGAGCTGAAGAGTAATATTTGTGTCTGACAAGTTCATCCAAAGGTGATTGCTAATGGAATTGGGAAATACCAAAAACAAAATATGGAAGATCTTGCAAATCTAAAACAAAGACAGAACATGAAGGCAATCATCAGCAGACCAGGAAACATCTCTGGAGAGAGAAGCAGAGCTAATATTTCAGGTTGGTAATCAAGTTAGGAGGTTCCCTGGAATGGCTTGGGATCCAGTCCAACAGTAATCTGAGACAGCATATGTAGTAAGGCCAATGTGCTCAGGAGAAATGACTTAAAAATCACACAACATCAGGTTATAGTGCAATAGATTTATTTGGAAGTACAAGCTTTTGGAGCGCTGCTCCCTCATCAGGTGGCTAGTGGGCAGGATCATAGGACACAGAATTTAGAGCAAAAGATCAAAGTATCATACAACTGATGAAATGTACTAAACAAACTTCGATCTCTGTTAAGTCTTTACTCATTTAGAATGGGGATGCAGGTTTCGAGTAATTAATATATAAATCTCAGAATGTCGTTCAATCACAGACCTGACATAACTCAAGGTTTTATAAAAGAAAGTGACATATCAGCTCAGACAATGAATTAAAGGTGTGAGGTTAGAGTCTGATTGCATCCCAACCTTGAGTCAGACTGGTTCTATTTCCAAAGTAAGAATTTATAAAATGTCACATGGACTGAGTGCCTACAGACTGTGTGCTTTTTGAACAAAATAGAATGTATTTGAAAATACAAATCTACAAATGCAAATTCACCCAATAGATTTGTGATTGTGTGTGAGTGTGTGTGAATGTATAATGTAGTGGGGACCCCCGGAGTATAACATGAACCTAAGGTCCCGGTTGAGGCCGCCGTCATGGATACTGAATTTGGCTATCAGCTTCTGCCTGATGACTCTGTGTTGTTGTCTATCCTGAAGTTTTTTTTTATAAAACTTTAAGTTGTCCCGGGACAGTGACTTGGAAGAAATTCTAGAATTTACATATTAATCACTTGAAATATGCATTCACACTCTAAGTGATTATAGACTTGACAGCAATCTAGGTTTGTTCAATACATCACATCAGTTGTATGACACTTTGATCTTTTATTACAAATTCTACCTGATCAAGGAGCAGCGTTCCAAAAGCTTGTACTTCCAAATAAACCTGTTGGACTACAACCTGGTGTTGTGTGATTTTTAACTTTGTCTACCCCAGACCAACGTTGGCACCTCCACATCAAGGAGAAATGAGTCACTTTTGGATTTGATTTGCAGACGTTTCGCCCCCTGTCTAGGTGATACCGTCAGTACTTTGGAACCTCCTGTGAAGCCCTGCTGTACTGTACTTTCTGGAATTTATTTGGTTCCGTGCCTGCTACTTCTGGTTGTCAGTTCCAGTTGTTCGTTACAGCGGCTGGTATATAGGGTCCAGGGCAATGTGTTTGTTGATGGAGTCCGTGGATGAGTGTCATGCTTCCAGGGATTCTCAGGCTGTCCTCTGTTTGGCTTGTCCTATGATTGTTGTGTTCGAATTTGTGGTGCCGTCATCAGTGTATGTGACTACTAGGGACAGCTGGTCATGGCGCTTAGTGGTTAGATGGCGGATGTGGATTGCTAGTTATTTGCCTGTTTGTCTGATATAGTGTTGCATGCAGTCTTTGCGTTGAATCCTATAAATTACAATAGTCTTGGTTATGATGGGTATAAGGTTTTTTGTCCTGTTGAGTTGTTGTCTGAGCGTGGTTGTCGGTTTATGGGCTGTCGTGGATCCCAGTGGGTGGAGAAGTCTGGCTGTCAGTTCCAAGATATTTTCTATATAAGTTAGTGTGGTTAGTGTGTTAGGTTGCGGCATGTCCTCATCGCATTGTTCATCTGTCAGGCATCTGCGGATGAAGTTATGGGGATATACGTTCTTCGCGAATACTGTGTGGAGGTGTTCTTCCCTTCATAGGTCGGGTGTGCTGCAATGTGTTGTAGCTCTTTTGAACAGGATCCTAATGCAGCTTTTCATGTGTGTATGTTCAGGTGGTTGCTGTTGTAGTTCAGGACCTGATCAGTGTGTGTGGCTGTCCTGTCCAGTTTTGTGGTGCATTACATAAAAAAATGCCTCGGAACTGACAGCCAGACTTCTCTGACTGCTTGAATGCATGACAGCCACGCTCAGACAACAACTCACCAGAACAAAAGACCCTATACCCATCCTGTGCAAGACTAACATAATTTACAAGATTCCATGCAAATACTGCATGAAACACTGTATAGGACAAACAGGCAGACAACTATCAATTCACATCCACAAACACCAACTAGCCACTAATCACCACAATCAGCTGTCCCTAGTAGCCACACACACAGACGACAGGGACCACAAATTCGACTGGGACAACACAACAATCATAGGACAACCAAACAGAGGACAGCCGGAGAAGCATGGCACCCATCCACGGACTCCATCATCAAACACATAGACCAGGACCCAATATACCAGCCACTACAACGAGCAACTGGAACCAGCAACCGGAAGCAGCAGGAATAAATTCCAGAAGGCACAGTACAGCAACACTTCACAGGAAGCTCCAAAGCACTGAAGATGTTGCCTGGACAGGGGTTGATACATCTGCAAATCAACTTCCCAGCTCAGCAAAAATACCCACAACCATGACAACCGAGCTACAAATCTTACAGCAAACCTTGAACACTTTTGAATTTGTTAGGTTAGATTACCTGGCAGGAGGGGAGCTTCCACAGTGGAATCATAAGCAAGAGACATTAACCTAAAATTTGCAGAATTAGCCAAAATGAAGTTAAATGAAATTAGATGGAATTAAACGAATGAAAAGGAAAATAAAATGAAGCTGGTGGTGGGCGAATGATTAGAAAGGTCAGTGGTTTTTAAATGTTTCTGTGTTTTACTGAAGGAATGTGTGTGCAAGTTTAAATTGTAACTCTGAGTATTGTAACTCCAAAACAATGGACTGAACTGTCATAGTAACTCTGGAAAATGTGAAGTTTTGTTCAAAACAGAGTCAGTGACTCAGATGTGATGATATGGATGATTAATCAGCTAAATTTGTGACTGTCATAGAATTGTGTTGTGTAAATATGATATGTTTGAGGAGACGGTGTAAAGTGATAAACATCATGAGCAAGCCAAAGCAGAGGTCAAAGTTCATTAAGGCTAAGGGATAAGTCTTTTTCCAGGGAGACATAACCAAGTGTTAATGAGCAATTAATCAAACTAGCCATGGTAAGTGACACACTTTTGGTCAAACTGTCATTTGCTGGAGACTGGACATTGTCAAGGTTTGAATAAACAGTTTCTTTGTACAAAAAGCGCATAAAGAAAGCTTGCTTCAAAGCGATAGTTACTAGCTCAGAATGGAAGTCAGCTGCTGGAAGTTCGGACAGAGTAAGCTGATCACCTGTTCTGGTCTGATCCTCAGACACATCCATGTTTACCTACAAGCACAATATGGATAAGGGTTTTGAGTGTTTTATGTTGTGTAGTTTGCTTTAATAAAGAGCATCTAATATATTCCGTTGTTAGACCTGCCTTGGGATACTGATAGCCAGAGAAAACCGGTGGATTAAGGTAATTTGGAATAAAAGTTCACAGCTCTCATGCTATCAGCCAACAGACTCTTCCCAGCCTCATTAAGTGCAGGCAGTCAATTAATGTCTCAACCACCCCACCACACACACACACACACACAATGGGACTGGTGGCCAACCAGTTACAACCCTGGCAAATTATACCCCAAAGGCTGGATGTCTGATGGCAGTGTGAAAGGGCCAAGATCTCGAATGAGTGTCTGACCTGACATTGAAATGTTTGATAGCATTGTTCAGTCAGTTCCGTGGGCAACAATTGTGGTTAAGTTGGCAATGATAGAAGTAGGTGCCACTTCCACTGGTTCACCTGAAGCCAAGTCTCACATAGAAAACATACTGACAGTGTGGTACCCCAATGTTCGACAGTGACCCCCTGTGTGCCCTGTCCATCACTGACAAGTATAATGTACGCATGCTTCAAGGTAGAAAAAGGAAACCTTCCAGATGGAAGCAACGAATTTGGCTGGAGGTGGCAAAGGTGAGGATTCATCGAGAGGGTAGAACCTCAAGTTTGAGTTCGTGCGAGGGGTGGAGGGTGGAAGGTATGCATGTGGACCTAGAGCCATCAAAAAGTTACAATGCAGAAAGACGCCATTCAGCTCATTGTGTCTGCTCTGGCTGAAGAAGCTACCCACCCATTCCTATCCCAGAATCTGGTCTTACAGGTGACAGGGCTTCAGACACAGTATAAGGAAGTTCACAGAATCACAGACTTAGTATGGCAGAATCATAGAATTATAGAATCCCTACAGTGTGGAAACAGGCCCTTCGGCCCAACAAGTCCACACCGACCTTCCGAAGAGTAACCCACCCAGACTCATTGCCCCTACCCTATATTTAACCCTGACTAATGCACCTAACTTATTCATCCCTGAACACTATGGGACAACTTAAAATGGCCAATTCACCTAATCTGCACATCTTTGAATTGTGGGAGGAAACTGAAGCACCCAGAGGAAACCTACGCAGACATGGGGTGTAGCTAAATGATTTTGTCCATTCAGTGATGTTGAGGGCTAATTATTAACCACATAGCAGGAGCACATTTGGGAAGTTGTGTGGGTGATGAGCCTAATGACAGTCAATAAGTGGTGGAGGCTGGTATAATTGCAACATTTAAGAGGCATTTGGATGGGTATATGAATAGGAAGGGTTTGGAGGGATATGGACCAGGTGCTGGCAGATGGGACTAGATTGGGTTGGGATATCTGGTCAGCATGGACAGGTTGGATCGAAGGGTCTGTATTCATGCTGTACATCTCTATGACTCTATGACTCTAATAGGATTCTGAAATATTCCTTGGGTATGTGGTGTTAACCTTGATTGGCACAAAGAGTGAATGATGTAGATTTGGGCGAAGGTGGTGATGAAGGAGCTGAAGTGGGAGTCATGCCAGTTGCTGGAAGTGGTCCTTTCTCAAAGGTGGCGAGTTGGTGAGTGATTTGTTTTCCTCTTTCTGGCAAAGGGAAATGGACCCATAAAGCCAGGGTGAAGTCAGGGACTGGTGAGGGGCTGTCAGCTTAGCTTTCCTTTGGAGCCAACTACTGTCTGCCTTGCAACAAACACTAGATGGCAGCACCATTGGCTGTGAAGACGCTGGAGTTTGTGCGAGGGGTGGAAGGTGGACGGTATGCATGAAGACCTTAGATCCATCAAAAGGTTACAATGCAGAAAGATGCCATTCAGCCCATTGTGTCTGCTCTGGCTGAAGAAGCTACCCACCCATTCCTATCCCACTTTCCAGAATCTAGTCTTACAGGTGACAGAGCTTCAGGCACAGTATAAGGAAGTTCACAGAATCACAGAATTATTATGGTCAGAAGAAGGCCAATGGGGTCATTGTGTCAGCAGTCAGGCTGTATGACCTAATGCCAATCTCCTGCCTTTTCACCATTTCCCTCAACACTATTACTATCCAAAAAAAAATCCAATGTCCTGTTTAAGGCAGATTGAGGAAGGTTGTGTGATCATTCTGTGTAAGGGATTGGAAGGCAAGAAGCAACTCTTGAGCTGTTCCATGAGTGATTGACAGCAAATGGGATCCCAGGTTTTATTCATGGCTCATTCTGTTTCAAGCAACAGCTCCAACAATGCATGCAGCAGGCACCCAAAGGGGAAAGGACTTTCCCTGAAGACTGAAGAGGGGATAGAAATCTCAGAGGGTGCACTATTCCCGCATCTCATTCTATGCAAGCACAACTCAAGTACCCATACTGTGGTGAGATCATGTGTGGCTGGAGAATGTGAGACACTTGAACTGCCCACTGCACAATTACCAGAGCAGATGCTGGAGACTGTGTTAAACCAGCACGCTGAAACTTGGTGGAGTGGCGCAGTGTGAGTTAATGCTGAGTCAGAGGTGACAAGCCTCTGGGGTTGGCAAGAAGGCTCAAGATGGGATTACATGAGATCTGTCCGAGACCTCAGAGGGAAATGTGCACCTTAGCAAGGGCAGGGGATGTGTGCATTCAGACTACAAGGTGCTGTGGTCTTTCCCTTGTGTGCATTCAAGCTCCTCTGGCGAGCGTTGGTGACTTGTAAGGACAGCCGAATCCAGTAAAAAAAAAATGGCTGCTGAAGATGTTTTCTGATCTTCTGTTCAACACCTTGTTACTGAGATCTAACAGCCAGTGGCTTGACAAGAAGGGAATGAGATGCTTGGCCTTTTATCATGTGATTTAAAAAGAAAAATACCTTATTCATAAAACTTGCAAAATAAACATAGTTTAAGCATTTCAAGTTGGATATCACAACCTTTGCATGTAAATGTAATGTACAATTGTAACAAACTTCATATATTATTCCACATCTGGTATGCAGCCCAAGGGAATATATTTCAAATTACAAATTGCAGAAAGAGTAAATGACATAAATCTTTCCACTCAAAATGTTTCATTTTTGGTAGTTTTGATTTACACCATAAATTCTTTGTGAAACAAATGTAGTGTGAGGGGTATTATATATCCTGGGCCCTAGGCGCAGCCCATGTGTCTGAAAGGCTTGGACATTGACCTTTCTCCATTGCATCTCCACAGAAGTTGCCCAAGCCTGGTAGCATCTTCTCCTGGAATTTGAAATGTGTCAGACCATAATACTCGGTTAAGGGCAACACTATGGCCTGAAAAACCAGCATGTTTCAGGTAAACCAATGAGTGTCCATCACTGAATAGATGGTTCTCCATGCAAAGTTGATATTTGTTTCATTATACAGCCTGTGAAGTAGGGTCCAGCTTCTTGGCATTGCTCGGATCAACCTCAACAAAAATAACTTACATCTCCATCTAGAACTTGTTTGCAAAGGCACATGCCCACCACAGCCACTTGTTCAAGCTGCTCTGAAGGGCTGGGGCACAGTGATTGGCATAGCAATAGCATTTCCAGCTTGACTTGCAGTTCGCAACAAGAAAAAGCAAAGCGCTTATCTCTTTGGCACAGGAGCAGGGAATGGGCCAGACCTGTGCCACGTGTAGCAACACCGAGAGTACCTCATCCCCTTGATGACCAGGTTCGTTTCTGCAATAGAGAGGGACCACGTGCTCAGTGAAAACCAATGCAAAGTACTTATTAAAGGTCTCCCTGGCTTTCTCTGGCTCCATGAATAAGTTCCCTCTTTTGCCCTTGAGTGGACCTACCCTTCCCCTATTCAGCCTCTTGCTCCTAATATATGTATACCATGCCATGAGATTATCTTTAAACCTACTTGCCAGAACATTTCATGATCCCTCTAGCCCTCATAATTCCTTGTTTAAGATCTTTCCTTTATTTCCTTAAGGGCCTTATCTGATTTTAGTTTCTGAAACCTTACACATGCTTCCTTTGTCTTTTTGATCTTGGCAACATGAGAAAAGGTCCAATCTGTCTTCTTTCTTTGTTTAAGTCAGCATAGAACACAGAATACATCGCAGTACAGGCCCTCGATGTTGCACTGACCTGTGGAACCAATCTGAAACCTATCTATCCTACACTACATTTTCATCCATATGTTTATCCAGTGACAACTTAAATGCCCTTAAGGTTGGTGAATCGACGACTGTTGCAGGCAGTGCGTTCTACACCCCCACTACTCTCTGAGCAAAGAAACGACCTCTGACATATCTTTTACCCCTCAATTTAAAGCTATATCCCCTCATGCTATCCATCACCATCTGAGGAAAAAGGCTGTCATTATCCACCCTATCTAACCCAATGATTATCTTATATGTCTCGACTAAGTCACCTCTCAATCTTCTTCTCACTAACGAAAACACCTCAAGTCCCTCAGCCTTTCCTCATAAGAATTTCCCTCCATACCAGGCAAAGTCCTCGTCAACCTTCTCAGCCTTTCCAAACTTTCCACATCCTTCCTATAATGCAGTGACCAGGACTGTACTCAATACTCCGAGTGTGGCCACACCAGGGTTTTGTACAGCTGTAGCATGACCTCATGGCCGCAAAACTCAATCCCTCAACCAATAAAAGCTAACAGACTGTATGCCCGCTTAATAACCCTATAAATTTGAGTGGCAACTTTCAGGGATCTATATACATGGACATCCGAGATCTCATTGCTCATCTACACTACCAAGAACCTTGCCTTTAGCCCAGTACTCTGTATTCCTGTTGCTTCTTCCAAAGTGAATCACCTCACTCTTTTCTGCATTAAATTCCATTGCCACCTCTCAGCCCAGCTCTGTTGCTTATACCCCTTTGTAACCTGCAACATTCTTCAGCACTATCCACAACTCCACCAAAGTTAGTGTCATCCACAAATTTACTAACCCATTTCCTTAATTGTGGGATCTCCAATGACTAATGCAAATGTGCTCTTAAGACTCTCTCTCATTCAAGAGTGTTCTAACTCCACCAACTCTGTACCATTTATGCTCAATGATGTGCAGCTCAGTGACATTGTTGCAAGGTTGCCCCAGGCTCCTGCAGCCACAACACCTTGCTTCTCTGTCAGGAGCTCTCTCAGGTAAGTGAGAAGGTGGGCAAGTGGACCTCCCTATGGCTGTCAACATCTGAGATCTGCTCTCAGGTTACTCATCAAGGTCATCACTGGCAAAGGGAAAGACAGAGAGGATGCAGCCTTTTCCCAGCTCTGTTGAAAGTGACAGGGAGCACTTGCTGTGGATTTAGGTAGACAATATAAACACAAACATGCGAGCATGGATGAGAATTGCCATTACATTTGATGTATTTCAGATATTTGTCCATTCTTTGTAAGATTTTACTTTGACCTTAAATTAAATGTCCATTTTGTTTTGAAGAGTAGACCCGGCTGAAAAGCCCAGAGATAGAAAGGCTTGAGATGGATGAGGTTCTTTCCCTCTGCTGAAACAAGGCTTTCCAAGTTAACTTCCACCACCACCGCCTTGTCAAGTGAGCCACCTCACGATTAAACCCTCCTGAGCGTCTGGTCCTTGGTTGCCTGTATGGTCAGAGCCTGCCTTGAGTGCAACCTGTTGGTGTTTGTCCCCCAGCATCCAGCTCTGAACCCGAATCTTCACCAGCTCTTCATCAGCAGTTTCTTGCCCCTCAGCGCACCAGTTTGTGTAGTGGCACAATTGTATGCTGCATAGCATCAACAGTTCTATCCAGGCAATGAAATCTCAATGTACGCAGACCTTAGCTGGCTCTGGTGCTGTGAGCCTCTGATTGCAGCTTAGATCCGCCACGACTTTTGCATTTCTTACTGGCATGAGTCACCATTCCCTGAGTGGAGACCTCCTGTCTCCTAGCAGTGATGCTGAGGTGAAAAGTATTGTTGTCTGAGACTGGAGAAGACATAGGAGACATGATTACTCCTGGGGTACCATGCACAGAGCTGCAGAGCTCTCTGGTGGTGATCACAGTGAAATTCTGTGATTGAAACCCCTTATGACTTATGAAGGCCTCTGCTTGACCAACAAATGCCTTGTAATTGACACTGGGTTGTAATCTATTGTACCTGCCAGGGCACGAAATCTTCTGGCTTTTCCTGCTAAACTTGGCTCAATGGTTGACTCTGTAGCTGTCTCGTATAAAACACGTGTTACAATCAGTGCTGCACTCTGCATTGACTGGCCAAATTCCAGATGGCCCCTGCCCCGGCCTGAGATTCAGATACAGGGCCTTGAGCATGACTTGCATTGGGCAGACTCCCAGCTAGTTTTGAGGTCAATCTCTACACCCCCCCAATGATTTTACAAAGAGACATGACAATCTTTTTTTTTAGATTAGATTAGATTACTTACAGTGTGGAAACAGGCCCTTTGGCCCAACAAGTCCACACCGACCCGCCGAAGCGCAACCCACCCAGACCCATTCCGCCTACATTTACCCCTTCACCTAACACTATGGGCAATTTAGCACGGCCAATTCACCTAGCCCACACATTTTTGGACTGTGGGAGGAAACTGGAGTACCCGGAGGAAGCCCACACAGGCACGGGGAGAATGTGCAAACTCCACACAGACAGTCACCTGAGGCAGGAATTGAACTCGGGTCTCTGGTGCTGTGAGGCAGCAGTGCTAACCACTGTGCCACCGTGCTACACAAAGGCATCTGCAGTTCTGGCACATGGATAACTGTAAGTAGTTGAGCCTTGATTGTAGATACATCAGGATAAGTTCCTCTGCACCCCCTGGCTTGGGCATGGTCAGTTTAGCTGCAGCACCAGCTTCCTCAGTGCCCAGTTGACCAGCCAAAGGCTATCTGCAGCAAGCTACCATCTTCCCCATTCCTCTTCCTGACCTCCATCTCATTGGAGAATCCACTCCTGAGGATCTAGGTGGCTATTGGCCACATTGCCTTCAGCCATGGTATGATGGCTCAATGGTTCACACTGCTGCCTCACAGCACAAGGGACCTGGCTTTGATTCCACCCTCGGATGACTGTGGGAATTTACACATTCTCCCCGTGTTTGCGTGAGTTTCCTCCGGATGCTCTGGTTTCCTCTCATAATTCAAAGATGTGCGGGTAAGGTGGATTGGCCACAGTAAATTGCGCACAATGTGCAGGGATGTGAAGGTTAGGTGGGTTAACTATGGGAAATGCAGGGTTACAGGGATGGGGTGGATCGAGATGTGATGCTCTTTGGAGAGTTAGTGTGGACTTGATGGTTTCAATGGGTAGAGATTCTAGGAACAGTCAGCCCCAGGAATGCTAACTTCTGGCCCTGACACCTATGAGGTTTCATTGATAGAATGGAGTGATGCTGCCCACACCATGAAACTCATACAGTTTTATCTACTGTCTCCAACCTCTCCAACATAGACTCATGCTTTTTAAACATGCAATCTGCCCTTAGACACCTGGCAATGTTAGTACCTGCCTGTCGGGTAGGCTCTGTAAGGAGGACAAAATCTGAAATACCAATCTGGTCAATCAATCTTTTCACTACATGAATAAACAACTTTATTATATTTTTTTATAAAAAACAGGTGGACTTTTGACTTTCCGGTCGACTCTCCATCTGTAAAGTGACTGACCCATGTTACACTGCTGGATTTAATGATATCATAGAATCAGAGAATTACACAGTATAGGAAAGAGCCTAGAATACCAAAAATACATTACTATCTACACCAGTCTCACTTTCCTGCATGATGTCCATAGCCTTCAATGTATAGCGATTCAAAGCTGATCCAAGTATGTTTTAAAGCTTGCGATGATTCCCATCTCAACTACCCTCCCAGGCAGTGCATTCTGGAGCCCCACCACCTACTGGGTGAAAAGGTTTCCCCTCAAATACCCTCTTAACCACTTGAAATTCACTTTAAAATTATATACCTTTGTTATTGATGTTTCGACTAAGAGGAATAGTTGCTTTCTATTCATTCTGTCATGTTCTTCCTCTTAAACACCTCCATCAAGTCTCTCCTCCAACTCTGCTCCAAAGAAAGCAGAAATCTCTCTATAGCCGTATCCCAGGCAATATCCTGGTGAAGCTCCTTTGCACTCTATCCAGTGCAATCATATCCTTCTTCTAGCCTGGTAACCATTTTCCCTCCATTAATTCTCTAAAGATGGAACAAAGAACAAGAAAATTTACAGTCAAAATTAGAGTGGTGCTGGAAAAGCACAGCAGGTCAGGCAGCATCCGAGGAGCAGGAAAATCAACATTGCGGGCAAAAGCCCTTCATCAAGAATGAGCTCATTTTGCCTGAAATGTTGATTTTCCTGCTCCTCGGATGCTGCCTGACCTGCTGTGCTTTTCCAGCATCACTCTAATCTTGACTCTGATCTCCAACATCTGCAGTACCCACGTTCACCTAAAGACACTTTACAACCAGTAACAGGCCCTTCAGCCCTCCAAGCCTGAGCTGATCCAAATCCACTGTCTAAACCTGTCACCCAATTCCTAAGCATATGTATCCCACTGCTCCCCACCTACTCATGCATCTGTGCAGATGCACCTTAAATGAATCTACCGTGCCTGTCTCTAGTACCTCTGCTGGCAACGCATTCCAGGCACTTACCATCCTCTGTGTAAAGTAGTTGCCGCGCGTATATCCCCCTTAAACTTTTCACCTCTTACTTTGAACGTGTGACCTCTTGTTATTGTAT
Source organism: Chiloscyllium punctatum (assembly GCF_047496795.1). Lineage (NCBI taxonomy): Eukaryota > Metazoa > Chordata > Chondrichthyes > Orectolobiformes > Hemiscylliidae > Chiloscyllium > Chiloscyllium punctatum. Next base: position 56,435,526 of record NC_092761.1, on the reverse strand, counting down.
CCTTCACCGTGGGAAATAGCTTATATCGATCCACCCAGTCTACACCCTTCATGATTTTGTAGACCTCAATCAGGTCCCCCCCTCAATCTCCTTTTCTCTAATGAAAACAATCCTAACCTACTCAACCTCTCTTCACAGCTAGCACCTTCAATACCAAGCAACGCCCTCATAAACCTTTTCTGCACCCTCTCCAAAGTGTCCACATCCTTTTGGTAATGTAGTGACAAGAACTGTATGCAGAATTCTAAATGAGGCCAAACCAAAGTCTGGTACAATTTTAACATGACCTACCCGCTATTTTACTCAATACCCCGTCCGATGAAGGCAAGCATACCATATGCCTTCTTGACTACTTTATCCACCTGTACAGCCACCTTCAGGGTACAATGGACCTGAACTCCCAGATCTCTCTGCTCATCAATTTTCCCAAGGCTCTTCCATTTACAGTATAGAATTAGACTTCCCAAAATGCATCACCTCACATTTACCTGGATTGAACTCTATCTACCACTTCTCTGCCCAACTCTCCAGTCTATCTGTATTCTCCTGTATTCTTTGATAGTTCCCTATGCTTTCTGCTACTCCACCAATCTTTGTGTCATCTGCAAACTTGCTGATCATATCAAGTGCCTCTTGCAGATCATTTATGTATATCACAAACACCAGTGGCCCCAGCACTGATCCCTGTGGAACACCACTGGGCACCTTTCTCCATTTCGAGAAACTCTCTTCAACTTCTACTCTTTGTCTCTTGTTGCTCAACCAGTTCTTTATCCACCTACCTAGAACTCCCTGCACACAATGTGACTTCACTTTCTCCATTAGTTTACCATGGGGAACCTTATTAAATGCCTTATAAAGTCCATGTATATGACATCTACAGCCCTTCCTTCATCCATCAACTTGGTCACTTCCTCAAAGAACTCTATTATGTTGGTAAGGCATAATCACCCCCACACAAAACCATGTTTGCCTGTTACTGATAAGCCCATTCTTTTCCAAATGTAAATAGATTTCAATCCTCAGTACCTTCTCCAGCAACTTTCCCACCACCAACGTCAGGCTCACGTTTCTGTAGTTATCTGGAATTTTCCTGTTACCCTTCTTGTACAGGAGGATAACATGAGCAACCCTCCAGTCCTCCAGCACCTCACCTGTGTTTAAGGATGCTACAAAGATGTGTAAGAGGGCCCCAGCTATTTCTTCTCTCGCCTCCCTCAGCAACCTGGGATAGCTCCCAAACAGTCCTGGGGATTTGTCCACCTTAATATCCTTGAGCTTACCCAACACATCTTCCCAATTTATGTCAATTGGCTCCAGAGTAAACAAACTTCCATCTCTAATCTCAACATTCATCCTGTTATGAATTTCAATATGTTCTCACCATATCTTATACTCTGCAATGTTTAATTCTCAATTTTTATTTTTCTGTTGCCTAATCCCAGTAATCCCTAACATGTCTACACACAGTGTTCCAATTGTGGCCTAACCAAAATTATGTACAGCTCTAACACAACCTCCCAGCTCTCATAATCTATGGGTTAGGGGAAGGCTTGTAATTCCATTTATGCTTCCCAAAGTTTGTTGCGTTTTTGGGTCTGTTATGGACCAATGGGCACAGATCTCCAAGTGACATGTGAAAGATATGCCAGCAGCTTAACCATGAATAATACAGAACAGGAGAGTATAGAAAAGAATGAACTAAGGAAAGACATTAACGGTGAGTTAATAAGTCAAGTTACAGAACAGGAGTCTTATAAGTTGATTTAATATCAATTGAAAGGAAATTGGATTAAAAAGAGTTTGAATGCTTTTGCAGCAATATGCACAAGGTCTGGGGAAAATAGTGGAGCTGGAGCAAATTATGCATTGTCAGAAAGCATAAATATTAGGAATTACTCAGACTAGGCAACAGGAAAATCAAGATTGATAATTAAACATTGCAGGGTATAAGATATGTAGAGGGAAGACGGGGGCGGTGGAGTACTTATTCAGGATCACACAATGGCAGCAGGGAAAAAAGGGACACCACTGTTAGTAAGACAAAAATAGAATCTATAAGCTTAAGAACAAGAAGTAATTAAGCATATGTCATTGTAATAGGTGCAGTCTGCAAAGCACCTAATAGCGAAAGGGAGACGTCAGAAGAAATGTACAAGTGAGTTAGGGAATTAAGTAAAAATAATGAATGATAATCATATGAAATTTCAATTGCTCAGAGATTAATTGATTAATACATAAAATTCAAGGGAATATTCATGATTGAATCTCATAATTGGAAATGAACCATGACAGGTAAGAGAAATAAAAATTGGAACATCAAGACAATAGTGATTATAACATAATATGTTTTAAGACGATGACACAGAAAGGCAAAAATATGATGAAGGTCAACAAGAATTGGTTTTGAGGGAAGTGTTGGTGTAGTGGTAATGTCACTGGACATAAGTGATAACCTCAAACTAATGTTCTGCAGTGATGGGTTGAAATTCCATCATGGCTGATGATAAAATTTGAATTCAATAAAATAATCTGGAATAAAAAGATTGTTACCTGAACAGAAATCATGTAATCTTGTTGACAGTCATAAAAATCCATTTAGTTCATAATGCCATTCCAGGCAAGAATTTGGACTGGTCTGGCTACATGTGACTCCAGATCCACAGAAATATGGCTCAATCCTAACTGCACCCTGAGTAATTAGGGATGAGAAATAATAGCCACATCCATGAAAAAGCTTTACAAATACGTTGATTGGAGAAAAGTGATATTGAGGTGCTGAGCTTGGGCCAATAAAATTAGCAACTCAAAGGGGAAGTAATGATGAAGTAGAATAGATCATCCTGATCTCATTGAATGGTGAAACAGGCTTGAGGGGCTGTATGGGCTATTCCTGTTCATACCTTCCTATAATAATGGAAAACAGTTTCAGGAAATTGCAGGATTTGGAGATGCCGGTGTTGGACTGGGGTGTACAAGGTTAAAAATCACACAACGCCAGGTTATAGTCCAACAGGTTTAATTGGAAGCACACGAGCTTTCGGAGCGTCGCCTGATGAAAGAGCGATGCTCCGATAGCTAGTGCGCTTCCAATTAAACCTGTTGGACTACAACCTGGTGTTGTGTGATTTTTAAGGAAGTTACAGAACATCAGTGTTCTTTTCTTAAAGCTAAGTAGTTTAACCAATCGAATTACATCTGGAGCAGTAACTTACACTTGACTATAAATAAGATGCAAGTTATGGTCCAGGCTATCTCCTTGATATATTTAAAGGGTTTTTTTTCTAGTCCTTAACGGGGTTGGGAGTGGCTTTGAGGGTTATTTTCAGGTGGTGCCATTCCCATGTATCTGCTGCAATTGTCTTTCTAGATAGTAATATTTGGGGTTTGAAAAATGATATCAAAAGAGCCTTGTTGAATTTCTGTAGTGTATCCTATATATCGTAAATTCATCTAGGAGAAAGTGAGGACTGCAGATGCTGGGGATCCATCCAACAAGTTGTTGATTAAAAGGCAAACCCCTTCACCCTTTGTCTTACCCCTTTGCCTTTACCGACAGTATATCTCTAAGATGTTACAAATTAATAGTTGCGTTTTAGTAGTTAAATAATCTATTATTCTGTTAAGTTTTCCAATGGATTTAAAGTTAAACTGGATTTAAATTTAACTGTAGGGTAAGTGTAAAGTGAGTTTCTTTTCTTAAAGCCAAGTAGTTTAACCAGGCTTGGTCATCTCCAACAAGAGAGAATCTAACCAGTATCTCTTGAGAGTCAGTGGATTTACTATCACTGAATCCCCCACTATCAACATCCTGGGGATTACCATTGACCAGAAACTAAACTGGGCTATCCATAAAAATACATTGGTTACAAGAGCAAGTCAGAGGCCTGGAATTCAGTAATGTGTAACTCATCTCCAGATTTCCCAAAAGTTGTCCACCAGCTACAATGCACAAGTCGGGAGTCTGATAGAATACTCTCTGCTCAGTGGGTGTACAACAACGCTCAAGAAGTTTGAAGCATCCAGGATACATCAGTTGGCTTGATTGGCACCACATCCACAAACATGCATTTTCTCCCCCTCTCCCCCGACACTCAGTAGCAGTAGGGCATACCATCAACAAGATGCACTGCAGTAACTCACCAAAGCTCATGCAGCAATACACTCCAAAACTCTGCCACCCAGAAGGACAAGGGAAGGATTGCATGGAACACCACCAGCTGTGGGTTCCTCTCTTAATCACTCACCATCGCAACTTGGAAATATATTGCCATTCCTTTGCTGTCAACAGGTAAAAGTCCTGAAACTCTTCACCCACCAGCACTATGGATGAACCTACATTCCAAGGACAGCAGTGGTTTCAGAAGGAGGCGACACCAATACCTTCACCAGAGCAAGAAACACTGACGCAGATAGTGAAGCCAGTATTCCAAACCTAAATAAAAACAAGGTCTGATGTCCTTTAGTACGAGATTTAGCAGCTCAGAGCAGATCTAAAGTTGGTGACCTCTAAATGGCTCCAAGTGTCATGTGTGGGTGAATGTAAGCAGTATGAATAACCCAGGTTGAACTTTGTCTGGAGGAATGGTGTAGGGAGAAGAGCTTCAGATTCCTGAAGTAGCATTGGGGCTGAAAGGAGCCATTCAACAAAGTCAGGATAAATGTCCTCAACAAGTGGATATATCTAATTATTTTGGAAGATAGTATTACGACATTAGGATTGACCTGAGAAAGGAGAAATAAAGTACAGAGAGGACTGGGAGAGAAAAGCACCAAAGTAAATGGTAATTCACAAATATAATTGATCTTATAGACAGCAAATAAGAGGCAAAGATAGATTTGCAGTGTGTGCATAAATGCACAGAGTAAACTGGTGAATTGCAGACACAAATTGTCACAAGAGCTTTGGAAGTAGTGACAATAAGAGACACTTAATTCCAAGACGGGGAGGAATGGGCAGTCAGTGAAACAAAATCAGCAACATTTGCAAATGAATATACTAGAGCTTCATTTTGAACTATATAACATGAGTCAGACCAAAATTCTCCAGTTTTCCTGCTTTGGCAATGTTAATTCAAAATGGTAGTAATGCAATTTAATGCAGGGTTCTAATTGGAATATGATGTTAACATGAAGTAATGTTGTGCAGGGCATTGTAAAGTGAATTATAGTGATAATAGGGATGATGGGTGAGATATAACAATTCGAATTCAAGCTGTGATGCTAACAGCATAACATGCAAAGAGGGAGAGGAATTCTAGAAATGTGCATATGAACTCTCTTGATCAGTGATTAACCAACCAAAAATGGAAGGGAGCAGTTCTGGATCCCATTCTGGAGAAAGTGAGGTTTACAACACAGGGTTATGTAAAAATTACAGAACAGGACAAGATACAAGAAAACATAATAATTGTGAACGAGAAGGTCAATTTCCGTGAGCTGAAAAGGTATCTGGCACAAGTGCATGAGGTTTAAAAATTGATTCAAGTTCTATTTAATTAATGGGAGGCCTTCAAACAAGAAAAGCTCTGGGTATAGAGTAAGTATATTCCTGGAGGAAAGATAGACCATCCAAATCAAATTCTCATTGGATGATGAAAATTTCGAAGTAAAAATGAGAGCAGAAACTTTATGACATTCAAAATGGACTGAAGAACTGAGTTGAAGACACAAAGTCCAGCAAATAATCTAAAAAGGAGAAAGAGAAGCCAAAAGAAAAGAACAGATCAGCAGCTAAGGTAGAAGCAAACTCAAAAGCCTTTTAGAAACATACAGACAGTTAAATCCTAGTCAAAGGAAAGAAGTTGACCCAAAACCAAAATCACTCCAAAACATTGCTCCTCAGCATGTAAATGAGCCTTCTATATACATGCATTCAGAAAAAAAGCTCCAGGTCTTTGTTAATTCTTTCCTTGAAGCAGCTATTAAGAAAATAAGGTCCTCTTCTCACGCAGACACAGGGAGAACTGCATACTGCCACCTGAGACTGGAATCAAACCCAGGTCCGTAGTGCTGTGAGGCAGCATTGCTAAGCACTGAGTCACTCCGCCACTCCATATCTTGCATTTCAGAAAATTTAGATACTTGGTGGCTTGGCAGGATCATTCTCACTTACCTACAGAACATAATCTCTGCTGGCGATGGTAACTCCATATCCAGATGTGGCTCTGAAGTGCAACATGGTGACATGAAAATCCTAGTTTGTTATCTTACTCTTCAAGGCAAATTATTTTACATTGCTTCATTGATAATATTCCCGAAACATCTGCCAGTATACTTTGGCTCATTGTCAGAAATGATATCTTCAGATGCACTCAATGTGTCTCCCATGGACATTTGAAATGTTATTTTCCTGTCTGACAAATGGAAATTGAAAGAAATAGTAATCACTGACTTAGATGAAGCCATCTCCCATTCACAGTGAAGAGATCTGTGATGGTTTTGGTCCAAAAAGCTGATGGAATTTCAGGAAGGTGTAAATGTTCTGTGTGTTGTGTGACTGTTGGCTCTGGTATGCATTGCACATTGCACATTCTTACTAGTGCTTTGATGTCACCATCGATTCCCAGCCCAATAGACAGTATCCTGTGCTAGTTGTCTCATCTGCTGTATTCCCATATATTAGGATGTTGTTAAAATTATTCCAAGCAAAGAACTGAGGGCACCAAATATTTGTTTTCCTTGAAGGTAACTCATCTGGAAATACTGAGCTCATCTCTACAATGTCAACAATATCTTCTTAGCTCCCTTATCATGTCAGGTCATCCTTTAATGATACATTTCCACAGATCCTTCCATTGTGAGTCATTAGTTGTTTCTGACTGAACTGATCACATTTGTTCTGTTCATAATGCAGTAGATCAATTCTCAGTAGATCTTCCACGTCAGCATGCATGCTGTTTATTTTGTAGACCCAGGGCAACATCTGCATCTTTATTTGTAATACTATTGTATTCCAAATCATCCTGTTTGTACTTGAGCTTTACTCGCTTCTGAGTGCTGCACTTCCTGGGAGCATGGACTGAAATAAGTGCATGTCTCTGAGGTACAATAGAGGTCTTTAATGCTTCCTGTGTTTTCAAACTTGCATTGTAAATCCTGATTGACTCAACAGTTTGATTTAATTTGATATATTGTAGTCACATGTACATAAATACAGCAAAAAGTTTATTTTGTGAGGAGTACAGGCAGATCATAGCAAACAAGGACGTACAGACAGAGTGGGTCATACAAGGTTACCGCTACACAAGAGGTGCACAAAGCACAATCAACATTATTTGAAGTTAGAGAGTCCTTTCAGAAGTCTAATAATGGCAAAGAAGAAGCTGTTATTGAACCTGCTGATGCGTATGTATCTTGTGCCTTATGGAAGAGGCTGGAAGCGTTGTGGGTCAGGAGTGGTCTTAGATGATGTTGGCAATCTTTCTGTGGCGACGGGAAGTGTAAAGGATGGGAGGTTATCTTCCGTGATGGTCTAGGCTGTACACACAAACTTCTGTAGTTTCTTACTGTCTTGGACAGAGCAGGGGCTGTACCAGACTGTTATGCAGCCGGATGGAATGCTTTCTATGGTACATCTATAAAAGTTGGTGAGGGTCTGTATGGACATGCTGAGTTTCCTAAGCCACCTGAGGAAGAAGAGGCGTTGTACCTTCTTGATCTTCGCAACCACTTAGGGAGTCTAGGATCAGAGTGTTCTTGGTCTCTCCTGCTGCCATGGGTACTTGAAGGGCAAAAATGTTGAGACCTTTACAAACTAGTAGTCCAGCCCCTGATGGCAACCATGTTTACCAGGTAGAATATTTGGCTTGGAAGCTGCATTGTCTTGGCTGCATTGCAGTGTTAGTGTAGTAATGGAAGGAATTGGTGATCCATTATATGCCATGAATTTAGCAGTTCTCAGTTGTATCACTGAGATCCAACATCTAAGACATTGTCTTTCAGAATTCAGACTGCTGAGATATTTATATTCACTTCCATATCTTCTGAGTTTTAAGTGTATGTTTGCCAGTTCTCTTTGAATGAATGTTATTGATTGTGGAAAGAGTTTTGAATTGGTTGAATTTGTCTTCACAGTCATTACACTTGTGGAAAGTCTTTTTAAATGATGCTAAATGTTGTTAATGTACCCATCTCAACCACTTCAGCTGGCAGCTCATCCCATATGCGTTACTCTCTCTGTGTAAAAACGTTGCCCCTCAGGTTCCCTTTCATTCTCTCCCTCTAAACTTAAATTGATGCCCTCTTGTCCTCGATTCCCCAACCCGGGAAAAAAGACTGAGTGCATTCACCCTATCCATGCCTCTCATGATCTTAAACACTTCTATAAGATCCCCCTCAGTCTCCTGCGCTATACAGAAAAAAGTCACAGCTTGTCCAACCTCTCCTTATAACTCAGACCGTTGAGTTATGGCAACATCCTTGTAAATTTCTTCTGCACTCTTTCCAGTTTGATAACATCCTTGCTATAACAAGGTGGCCAAAACTGAACACAATACTCTAAGTGCGACCTCACCAACATCGTGTACAACTGCAACATAACTTCCCACCTTCTATACTCAATGCCCTGACTGATGAAGGCCAGTGTGTCAAAAGCCTTCTTCACTGCCTTGTCACCCTGAGACTCCACTTTTAGAGAACTGTGAACCTGAAATCCAAAATTGCTCTGTTCCACTACACCCCTTCAGGCCCTACCACTCACCATAAAACTCCTACCTTGATCTGACTTTCCAAAATGCAAGACCTCACACTTACCGATATTAAGCTCCATTTGTCATTCCTCAACCCACTTCACCAGCTGTTCAAGGTCCTGCTGCAACCTTCCTTATTGTCCAAAATACCGCCTATTTTAGTGTCATCCGCAAACTTACAAATCATGCCTTGTACATTTTCATTTAAATCATTAATTTAGACAAGAAACAGCAATGGGCCCAACATCGAGCCCTGAGGCACTCCACTAGTTACAGACCTCCAGTCTGGCAAACATCCTTCCACTATTACCCTCTGCTTCATACCATCAAGCCAATTGTGTATCCAATTTGGCAGCTCCTCCAGGATTCCATGTGATCTAACCTTCCAGAGCAGCCTACTTTGTGGAACCTTAATCTGAAATCTACATAGACTACATCTACCACCCTGCCCTCATCAACCTTCCTGGTCACTTCATCAAAGACCTTTAACAAATTTGTGAAGCATGATCTCCCACACACAAAGTCATGCTGACTTCACCTAATCAAATTCTGGCTTTCCAAATGCATGTGTATCTTACCTTTCAGAATCTTCTTAAGTAATTTACCTGCCACAGACATGAAGCTTACTGGTCTATAGTTCCCAGGTTTCTCTTGGCAGCCCTTCTTCAATAAGGGTGCAACATTCACTGCCCTCCAATCTTCTGGGACCACTGTCATGGCTAACGATGATGTAAAAATATCAGCCAAGACCCCTGTAATTTCTTCTCTCGCCCTTTGCAGTGTTCTTGACTTATCCACCTTCATACCAAAACCTTCTCTACCATGATCTGGACTGTCCCCAAAGTATGACCACTAACTTCCCCAAGTTTGCAAATCTTTATGTCTTTTTTCATGGTAAACACAGAGGAGAAAAATTTATTGAAGACCTCACCCACCTCCTGCAGTTCTACACGTACATGTCCACTTTGGTGTCTCTCTAGTTATTCTTCTTCCTTTAGTACAGTTTAGAACCTTGTTGGATTCACCCTAATCTTCTTAGCCAAGTCTATCTCATGCCCCCTTTTCACCTGATTTCCTCCTTTAGTAAACTCCTGTATTCTCGTACATCTCCAGGGATCCCCTTGATCCCAGCTGCCTGTATCCAAGCCACATGCCCTTCTTTTTTCTGGTCAAAGCCTCAATGCCTCTTGCTATCCAGGGATCCCTATTCCTGTCAAACTTGCTTTCCATCCTCACAGGAACATGTAGACTGAACTCTGCCAGTCTGTAGCCTGTTTATCTCTGTTTAGAAATCGTTCCACTCTGGATCTTGTTTCAAGGCTGTCCTACTCTATATTGTGTGCATCAGTTTACCTTTGCACAGGTCCCTGATATATTCCTTGCTGCTATTGCCATCATACTGCACCTCTCTTCTGTTTGGTTGCATCCTGTTCTATCATCTGGCAGCATTGTTACAGCTAGTTTTCTTGCACACATGAGCCCAGTAATCTTTTGTACCACGTTTCTTACATGGATCTTGGTGTTCAGGTCAGCTGTGAAGTGGGTGTGATTGGTCACCACCAGCTTGTTTGCTTTCCTGTCCTGGCTGCAATACCAATACTGTTTGCTACACCTAGTGTTAAGTGTTAGTCCGGCTCCAACAGTTTGTATTTTCTGCCATCTTGTCACAGTGTTTCACATTGTGACCATTTTATCCAAGATGGCTTTTTGGAACACTTCAAGTGGTGTAAAGGCCATCACCAATGATATTGCATGCTAAGTGACTGAAAAATCACAATCATGCAAGACAAATTGATCTCTTGTTGCTTATCACTGCTATGTGTAGGGTATCAATTCTAAGCAATGAATTCTAAAATTGACTTTTACATGCAACTGATTTTCGTGCACTTTCCATCTCTTTTGGAATCTTCTTACTCCTGTTGACTTAGGTCCAAAATGGTTGACTCTGGCCCATACACCATGTCCCAATTCTCACGTACTGTCAATGTTTATACAGCTTGGTTAACTAATTCAACAATCCCTTGGTCTATGTACAGTGGCTGCATCCTTTGTTGAAAAGCTTGAATTCCAATAAGACATTGGTAAACTTCTAATTTTTGTTGTTGGATCTCGTTTGCATCTTTCTGCTGTTGTTTTGTATTTTTAGACACTATTGATGTAGAAGAATGTTGAAGTAATCTCATGACAATGGGAACACTGAATATGTCTTCAGCTGTGTTCTCCAATCTTTGCCTTATCTTTATACTTTAAATTCTAACTTGTGCACTTCTGGCATGCTTTCACCTCTATGTCCAGTGTTCCTTTTGTATTTTTGGTTAAAACTTGTTCCAGTGCTTGTTTTGTTAATTTTGTGCTGTTCCTGAATGCTTTTGAATTTAGGTAGCTATTTTCATTATTCAACATGTGACTGTCTTCCAACAGAACTTGAAGTTATGAATATCCTCTGTTGATAGCGTGGCTTTGAATCCACCATATGGACTTGGTCAGCTTGGAGGTACTCAGTTTGTGAAAAATCATTATTTTCTTCTATTTTCGGTATAGTGTAAACTTTTGGAAATGTTATTGTATCTTGGCTACTGCTTCTACCCTTGAGGGTTATCTGACCAGTTTGGATTTTCCACTTTTGTTACTTTGAAGTGAATGAACACTGCTGTACATCAGGAATCTGGATCATCCTTGGAGTGAGTGCATGCTTTTACTGGGTACGCAAGTGTTATGTCTTCAATTTGTTGTTTAGAAAGTAATTTGTAGTTTGCTTAAAGAGAGATTTGGCAGTTTTAAAGTTAGCGGTTGCAAGCTTTAAGTAGGGTTATAATAAAGTGCAGAAGCAAAGCGTGTCAAGGGATTCAGCAAAGGAAGAAAAGAATGGTTGATTTTTGACTGAGCAAAGCAGCTGTTTGTTGAGTATTTCAAGTTTTCAGTTTACGTTCAGATCTCTTGACTTTTTTCTTTTCTTTCAAAGACATGGTTAGTTACAAGATTTGCATAAGTATGCTATAAAAAAATGGAAATAGTACAATAAAGTGAAAATAACAGGGATACTGGAGTGATTTTAATTAATAACAACAGAAACAGCAGGATATGTTGCAGTTGTGGTGTATAGGAGTTGCTGGATATCAATAATATACAGGTAATTTAATCAGCAGATAATCTACAGTGAACATATTTGTAACAAGTGCAAATATTTGTGTAATGTTGGATCTGATTGAGGATCTAGAATCTGAAGTGCAGACATTGCGCTGCATCAGGGAGGAGAATATTATGTGGTTCTTTTTTCTTCAAGAGTTGAAATGTGTGGTGCTGGAAAAGCTGGAAAAGCACAGCAGGTCAGGCAGCATCTGAGGAGCCGGAGAATTGATGTTTTGGGCATAAGCCCTTCTTTAAGGGGCAGGCAGACCTCCTAAGTTAGGTAATTCAAACTTGGCCTGTGATCAAGGGCAGGATAATGTGATTGTAGGTGAAACAGGTATGGGGAACCAAAGGGTAGCTTTCAGTGAGTCTCAGTCCCTGCAATTATACAACAGTAAGGAGGGTCTTCAAGGGTGTGGATGAGAATAACACCTGTACGGAGGATGAGAAGCTTGACGGCAACATTATGGTACACGGATCCGTTCAAGCTGGGGGAGGGGGGAATAGAAAGATAGTAATGGCAAGGGACTATATAATTAGGGGGAATGGACACTGTTCTCTGCAGCCATGCATTTAAATCCTAAAGGCGGTGTTATCTACCCGTTGTCAGGGTTAAGGACATCTCCTTAAGGCTGAAGAGTTACATGGAGTTGGGAGAAATGAATCCTGTTGCTGTTACCCACAAAGTTATCAATGACATTGAGGAGAATGGAAAGAAGGTTCCGCTGAAAGATTTTGAACAGTTAGGGGCTAAACTAAAGTACAGAACGTCCTTTTCATAGGGTGATAATCTCAGGATTGCTTCCTTAGCAATGGCAAATTAGCATACTGGAGGTAGAGGTGTTAAATGCATTAAAAGGAGTTAAATGATTTAAAGATTGAGTGGATGAAATGGGCTTCAGTTCATCAGGTACTGGCATGAGTACCAGGGGGCTGTCCTGATAGGGCGGGCTTTTATGCTGGGACCAGTGTTCTGGTGAATCAAATAACTAGGACTGTTAATGAATTACATTCAGAGTGTGTTCAGGAAGGATGTAAGCATAGGCTTGCAAAGCAAAAGGATGTGGCAACATTGCAGGATAACCAAAGTGACAATGACATGCAGGGTGGGACACCAAAGAGTGTACTGGTATAAAAAGAAGCAGCAAATAGAGTCAAAAAGGGAGCTGGGAATAAAAAAAAAAGCAAAATTAATAGTTCTTTACTTGAATGAACATATTATTCAGAATAAATAAATGAACTAATGACACAAATAAAGAATATACAGATTTTACAGATAGAACAAGGAGATTGAAATTGGAAACTAACTAAACTTGAAAAGGTTCCGAAAGGATTTACAAGGGTGCTGCCATGTTTGGTGGGTTTTAGCAATAGGGAGAGGCTGAATATCATGGAATCATAGAATCCCTACATGGTGGAGACAAGCCATTTTGCCCAACAAGTCCACAACAAACCTCTGAAAAGTATCCTACCCAGACCTATTCCCCAACCCATTACTGTACATTTACCCCTGACTAATGCACCTAACCCACACTATGGGCAATTTAGTAATGCCCAATTTACCTAACCTGCACATCTTTGAATTGGGGAGGAAACCAGAGCACCCAGAGGGAACCCATGCAAACATGGGGAGAATGTGCAGATTCCACATAAACAGTACCCCAAGGGTGGAATCAAGCTTGGGTGCCTAGCGCTGTGAGGCAGCAGTGTTAACCACTGAGCCACTGTACTGCTCCCAGTGCTAGGGCTATTTTCCCTGGAGAATTGGAGGCTGCTGGGTGATCTTATAGAGGTTTATAAAATCTTGAGGGGCATGGATAGGATAAATAGACAAGATCTTATTCTGAAGGCAGAGGAAGCCAAACTGAGAGGCATAGGTTTAAGGTGAGAGGAGAAAGATATAAAAGGGGCTTCAGGGGCAACTTTTTCATCTAGAGGGTGGTGCGTGTAAAGAATGAGCTGCCAGAGGAAATGTTGGAGGCTGGTAATATTACAACATTTAAAGACATCTGAATGGGTACAAGAATAGGAATGGTTGAGAAGGATTTGGGCTAAAGGCTGGCAATTGTGACTAGATTAACTTAGGATATCTGGTTGGCATGGACACATTAGACTGAAGAGTTTGTCCCCATGCAGTACAACTCTATGACTCTATGATTCTATTCAGGGGTATGTGACCTTTTAAAAGCATTGTCAGAAAGTGACAGGTGGAGGGTGGGTGTCTTTGTGAGTACAAGATTGAATTAATATATTGGCAAGAAATTATCTTCAATCAGATGATGCAGGATCTAAAGGTAAGATCTAAAGGTTAAAGGTAAGAAATAACAAGGGGAAGAGACTGATGGGTATAGCCTATAGACTCCAAGCAGCAGCTACTGTATGGAACAGAGATCAAATCAGGAGATATGGGAGGCATACAAAAATGTTAACACATTACTTGTGGTGACTGTAACCTTCATGTCGATTAAGAAAATCCAAGGATCAGCCATCGTAGCCATTAGGAGGAATTTGTCAATATATTCCAAACAGTTTCCAAGAACAATATGTTGTGAATCCAACTAGTAATCAGGCTATGTTGGATTTGGTAATGTGTAATGAGGCAGATTTAATAAATTAACTCAGAATAAGGGACCAATGAACATATCATGGTAGAATTTAGCATTCGGTTTGAGAGTGAGAAGCTTGGGTTTGAAACAATTGTGCTGGACTTAATTAAGGGCAATTATAATGAATATGGGCAGAGTTGGATGGGGCAGACTGAGAAAGGCATTTGTCAAAAAAGATGGTTGATAAAAAAATGCTCATAACTTACAGCCATGATACACTCTACACTCGCATGAGAAAAAACATTCTAGGAAGGGGGATTAAATTGACCATGATTAACCGGAGAAGTTAAGGCCAGTATAAAAATAGAATAAGTAAAGCATATACAACCTAGTAAAGATTAGTAGTGAATCATCGAATCAAGATGGCTTTAAAAATAGGGAAATTACCAAAAAAATTAATAAAATGCAAGAAAATAAAGTATGACAACAGACAGCGAGTAATATAAAAATAGACATTAAGTGCTTCTTTAAATATATGAAAACAAACTTAGAGAACAGAAGCTGGAGAAGTAATAATGGGGATCCAGGACATGGCAAAGAGTTGAACAAACATTTTATTTCACAGTCAAGGACACTGATAATGTTTATTTATAGTAAAACCAATGCAGGCAGTACAGATTTATTTCTCCACACATCATTTGCCCAGGGTGCTACAAGACATAGTGGCTGTGGCTATTGGTCTTGTGATGACATTCAGGTTCTTGGCTCCTCTGATCTTGGCAAAGCACTGAGCTCTTTAGCCACATGTGTGCCTCATTCCCCATTGATGCTTTACTGTGCCCTACAGCCACAAGCTGCTTGTTTGTGTTCTGTGCTAAGTTGCCACTTCTGAAGCACAAGCTGCTCTGTTGATGTTCTCTGGTTGGTTTCCGTGAAGGCTCCGGAACACATCGTGCTTTAATCCCCCGCATACCGCAGTTATAGTAAAAATGAAGACAATGAACATTTACAAAGTATTTTGCTAGAAGGAGACAATTAACCCAGACTGAAGGCAAAATCACCAGCAACATACCTGTTATGTAGAGTCAAGTATCTGAAGCGTCAAATATCCCAATTGGGAAGAAGTTAATTGCAAAGGCTGAGTTAATTCCAGGGTGTTGTAGAATTAATGAGGTTCTTGGTACCTGGTGGCAAAAAGCTTCATTCAGCTTTGAGGAGGGGTAATTTAATTGCTAAAGTCTATCTCGATGCCGATTATCTGAATCTTGGACACTTGCCAGATTAAGTTCTCTCACTCCTCTGGGAGCAGAAAATCGTGCTCATCAATACGAATAAAATTAATTTCTGTTTGGAAAGGCTAGGGCATTAAATAAAAGATATCGCTGATTTATGAAAGACAAATCCTTTTTGCTAAACAAGATTTGTGGTTGTTCACACAACCTTTAAAAAGGTCTTTAACAAACCACCAGATGATGGACTTGTTAGCAGAATTAGAACCCTTGGGATTAAAGGGATAGTGGGAGCATGGTTGCAAAGTTAGCTATGGGATAGAAAGCTGGGAGTTGTGGTGAATGAAGCATTTTCAGGCTGGAGGGGCATGTTCTAGACATTGGTATTAGGACCTCTGCTCTTTTTGCCAGACATCCATTGCCTGGTCTTTGGCTACAAAGCGTAAACTTTCAATGCTTGCAGACAATGCAAACCTCACAAATGGAGATGACAATGAGGAGGATAGTAACAGCCTTTGGAGGATATAAGTCAAATGGTGAAATAGCCAGGCATGTGACAAACACAGAAGAATGAAGGGTGTCAAAATAAGCCCGTTAGTAAAGTGCCAATTCAGTTGCCAAATGGAAAAGCCTGGGTTGTACGCACAACAACCTTTGAAGGTAACAGAAGTGGTTGAGAAACCTGTTCAAAAACAAAACAAATGAAATTCAAGACTTTATTAACAGAGGAATCATTTCGGAAAACAAAGGATCCCCTTCACATTTCATCACACTCTGGTTGGATGTCAGCTGGAGTATGGCATTCAGCACAACACTTTGGGAAGGATATTAATATTTAGGAATAAATGTAGAAAATGTCGACTGGAATAGTGCTCTGGATGAGGAACTGTGGTAAGATTTTCTCGCACAGCACAGAAGTTAAAGAGGGCATTTGATAGAAACGTTCAAAATAATGAATTGTTATCGTAAAACAGATAAGGAGAATCGGTTTTCATTGGCAGAAGGATTGGTAACCAGGGGGCGCAGATTTATAGTGATTGGATAGAAAATCAGAAGCAGCATGAAGAAGTGTATATTTGAACATCCAGGAATGGCTTGAAAGAATGATGAGGTGGACTCAAAAATAACATTGAGAAGATAGTTTGTTAAGTACTTGAAAAGAAAATTCTACTATGCAAGGGGCATGAGTAGGGTGTGGGATTAGTCGGATAGCCCAAAAGGATCAAACACAGGCACAATGAGATCTGCTCAGGGAGACCAGGCCATGATTAACCAAAATTGCATCTCATTTGGATCAGCTCACAGAGATCAAGGCAATTAATGTAGGAACTTGTTTTGGTTTATGTCAGAAGGAATATTAAAACATAAGTGACGGAAATTTGAGCGATAAAGTGCTGATTTGCCAGCAGGCGTTTTCAGGAACAAACTCAAACTAATTAATATTTTCAAAACAGGTGAAACTTTAGCCTTAACTTTCAGTTAAAGGGATGCAAGTTTCAGTTAAAGGACAGGTTAGTAGGAAGGGTTGCTTTATTAAGATGGACTGTTACATTTTTAAAATGCTGACCTCCATTTTTTTCAAAGGTTTTGCTGAAAATGCCTGCATCCCACAAAAAAATTTAAAAAAGAACTGCAATACAATAAAACAATAGAAAATGACAAGTTCTCTGAACAGGCTATTCCTTGCCATTTGGAGTAAAAGGACAGCAGCTTCATGATGACCATGTGTGAGAGAGAGAGAGACAGAGAGAGATAGATAGGGAGAGTGTAATCAGCAGCTTCCTGAACAGCAGGAAAGAGTGGGTTTAGCAGCTTCTCAAACAACATAAGAGCACAGAGACAGCACTTCATAAAGAGAAGAGTAGGCCCATGATTGGTGATTGTTAGGTATTTCTTCCATGTGTCTTTTGATTGTCCAAATTATTTAAATCAGGAGACATCTTTGCAGCTGAAGAGTACAGTTTAGGGGCTGCATTGCAGCTGTAGTATGTGGGCACTGGTGAATGTGAGTGGGATCCATGGTGACCACATCTGCAGCAAGGGCTGGCTGTTTGAGAAACTTCATTGACACAGAATTAATTTGGAATTTCGGATGAATTGGGGAGTAAGGGTATTCTTCAAACCCATCCAAGGGCATGGCAGTGCAACCTATACTTTCTTGTCACTTTGATCTTCCTTCCAATCAGCCTCAGCAAGAAGAAACATTTATCCCAATGAGGGCGAAAGATTCTAGGAAAGGATGAACTGACCATGGTCAACCTATGAAATTGAGGACTGTACTAAATTAAAAAAAGAAATGAAAAGATAAATGATAAACCAAAGTATTGCAAAAGCTTTAAAAGTTGAACAATAATAAGGGACAAAACAAAATATGGAGGAAAGCTACTAGTTAAAATCTTTAACAGATTGGAAGGGAGAAATCCAATCTCTGATCTCTGTGTAGTTTAGGGCACATTTGTACATGAGTGACCATTGTGTTATCAGACCTGAGCTATATTGAAAAACAATGCCACAGTGATATTGACATCAGATTGAAAGACTTTTCGATATTCTAACATCAGTGAAGACTCAAGGAAAGCAGTTTGTCAAATCTTACTAGATGGAAGTGTTTTAGATGAGAAATGAGAGCAAATAACTATGGATGCTGAAAATTTAAAATCAAAATAGGAACAGCTGGAAAAGCTCAGGTGGTCTGGCAGCATCACTGAAGAGAGAAACAGCCAACATTTTGAGTTCAATATGATTTCTTCAGAATGACAAGAAAGAAGGTTAAAGCTAAATTGATTTGATGTAAATCTATAAATATCGAGTAGACCAGTATATATTCCTCACATTAAATAAAAGCATATATAATATGCAGGAAAGTAAAAGTTCAAGAATCTTCACAGGGGAATTAGTAAGGAGGATGTCACCAAACTATAAAGGTAGTGATTAACAGCAGATGTAATAACTGAAGATATTTAAGACTATTATTCAGCAAATTGTAATATTGAAGATTTCTATCGGAGATCTATCTGAGATCGGAGATCAGAGGCGTGGGTTTCCTCCGGGTGCTCCGGTTTCCTCCCACAGTCCAAAGATGTGCAGGTCAGGTGAATTGGCCATGCTAAATTGCCCGTAGTGTTAGGTAAGGGGTACATGTAGGGGTCTGGGTGGGTTGCGCTTCGGCAGGGTGGTGTGGACTTGTTGGGCCGAAGGGCCTGTTTCCACACTGTATGTAATCTAATCTAATCTAATCTAATCTCTGGAAGCACAGCAAGCGCAGAGGGAAACAGCTTAAAATGAGGAGGGAAGGGGGGTAGCTGAAGGGGGCAGAGAAATTGAGATGGCCAATGTTGTATCAGCTGAACTCAATGCAACAGGAGGAGAGAGTACGAGACGAAGCATGTATGATCTTGACGTTCAGAGTACTTAGCTTTAATTCTAAGCCATGCTGTCACACTGACCTCACCATTCTAGGATTCCTGTGTTCTAATGAAGATCAATATAATCTCAAGGGAAAGCGTTCTCATCTTTAAATTAGGCTTCTTACAATTTCAGGCCTCACCATTTCAGATTATAATATCTGCATCCATTTTGTTCCTTGTGTTTTGTAGTTTTGCTTTTCGTCCTCCTTGTATTTGCATTCAGACAGCAGCTGTTCATCCTTCTGACATTCACACCTCCTCTCGACGCAGCTCTTTGGAAATTTCTCCCAGTACCATTTCCTTTGATCTGGTACTATTTTGTCACAGAATTGTTAGAGCACAGAAGAATGCTATTTGGCCCATGCTGTCTGCAGCTCTCCAATGAACATTATGAGTGAGTGCCACTTGCCAGCTTTTCCCCAATACTCTTGAATATTGGAAGATGAAACATATTGAATGCCTCAATTGAACCTGCCTCCACCAGATTTCCAGGCAATTTATTCCATATCCTAGCTACTCACTTTGTAAAATGCTCACATCATATTTGCTACTCTTCCCCATCTCTGTTCTCTCCACAACGTCATATTCCAATAATCGGAACCTGTTACTCCCCAAGCTTGTTAACTGTATTCCTTGTATTCACATATATGCACAGTAACCCTGATTTACATTTTCCATTACTCCCACCTCACCCATTGACTTTCTATTCTCTTTATGAAAGGATCCCCTCTCTAAGTGTTTTATGCACCTGGTAGTTCTTTTTAACATTCTCTCCTAGTTCCCACAAAGCTTTCCCAACAGCAAAACAACGCCATGTAAGGAGCTCACTTTCAGCTCTGTTCAGATGTAATCGGCCTATTTTATACAAGTTTGCTATTACGAGGGGGCATAGCTTTAAATTAAGGGGTGGTAGGTATAGGACAGATGTTAGGGGTAGATTCTTTACTCAGCGAGTCGTGAGTTCATGGAATGCCCTGCCAGTAGCAGTGGTGGACTGTCCCTCTTTACGGGCATTCAAACGGGCATTGGATAGGCATATGGAGGATAGTGGGCTAGTGTAGGTTAGGTGGGCTTGGATCGGCACAACATTGAGGGCCAAAGGGCCTGTACTACGCTGTATTGTTCTATGTTCTTAAGTACCATCTCCCTGAGAGACAATCCCAGTGTCCCAGGAATGTAAAGACGTCCCTCTTGTATTTTCTTTCCAGCCACACATTTGTCAGCATTATAAATATATCTTTGTACTTCTTTTTTAATAAGGAATAATCCAGAAATTAGCACATTTGAAGTCTAATGTGCTAATTCTGTACCCGACTCCCTGAATTTTGATTATAGGACCACATCTCTCATCCTGGCCAAGTCATTGGTACCAATGTAGACTATTATTTCTCTTGTCATTCTACTTCCAAAGCATATCCTGCAGATATTTTGTGACATCCTTGACTTTGGCAATGGGGAGGCAACATCCCATACTAGAGCCACATGTACAGCCATAGACACAGCTGCCCCCTTCCCAAACTGATCAATCCCCTATCACTACTGCTCCTCTTTTCTGCTTCCTTCACTCCTACACAGTCGAGCTTTCAAGGCCATTAGCGTGACCCTGTCTGCACTCCTTTGAGGGACCAGTGCCCCCACCAGCTTCCAAAACAGAAGTGAGTGAGATCCAGGGGTCTCCTGCAGTTCCTCCTGGATGACCTGGCCCTCACCCGTCCCCATCTGCTTCCAGGTCTCTCAGTTTTAGTGTGACCAGCTTTTTGAACCTGCCATCCACATTACACTCAGCTTTGCAGATGTACTGCAGTTGATGAGCATCTAAGAGGTGGTAATACAGTCAGTTCTGATATAACATGATAGTTCTGTTCCTGTGTGGTCCCATGTTATCAGAAAATTGCTTTATAGCCGCTCTCAAATGATACCAAAGTGCTGCAAATCCCAGAGATCTGAAAAATAAACAGAAAGCATCAGAGTAACTCTCCCGAAAAAATCATTTTGGCCTCAAAATATTAACTCTGTTACTCTCCTCTCAGATGCCACAAGACCTGCTGAGTTTCTCTAGTACTTCCTGTTTGAATTTCATTTCAACTCTTTTGACGTCCACCCAGAGGCTTTTCCCTTTGCTTTTACTTTCTTCACCTACCCCCTTTCATGAGATTAAAACTGGTTCCATTTGTAACATGACCTGTTCTGATGACAAATTGTCAACCTGAAACACCAACTCTGTTTCTGTTTCCAGATCTGCTGTGTTTTCGCATCATATTCTGTTTTTATTTTAGATTTATAATATCCAGCTGTCATAGGGCATCAGTTGTCACTTCCTTGAAAAGTTCTGGCAGATTTCTGCGGCAGTTTTGAAAAATATCTCCATGCTGACTGACGTGAACTGGGCTAATGAGGCAGAGATGATCCTCACGTTCTAATACTTGGATGAACATTTTTAAAATCAGAATCAGAATTAGAATTAGATTTTATTGTCACGTATACTATGGTGTCGTCACTCCTGAAGCCATCAGCAATACCTAGGCACAAAATCTTAGGTATAAAGTGAAAAAAAGGTAAAAGTAAAACATTACAGTCTTTCTTAGGATCAAACAGAAAAATAAAGAAATAAAGTTAAAAGATTTTTCTCAATTGCTTCACCATGCTGAGCTCACACTCTCTACGAGGCCTCGTTTTACTCCGCTTTGGCCCGCTCTATGGGAGACCTGTGGTTGCCTGCTCTCGCTGCTGCAGATACCCAGGGGACCTCCCTCATTGCTGCCTAAGGCTAGCTCTTCCCTCATTGGACTCGACCTCCGACCGTCAAAGTCCCATTCCAGGCTGCCAGCTGCTGCCATGCTTCAGATCTGACGAAGCTGTGATGTCATCGCCACTGCTGTCTCCACAACAGAGCTCTCTCAGGAAGGTAAGTAAGTGTTAAAAAAAAACAACAAAAAACTTTTGTTGAGAAGTAACTTTGTGAGAAATGGGAATAAAACTAATGTGCTACTTTGTTTCCCTTTCTATTACAGATCCTATGTTAAACTGCTTACAACCCACAGCCAGTTCTGCTATAATACATGTTTCTTCAAAGCAAATTGGCTTTAATGCGATTGAAGAATTTAGGCCATTATTTGTAGAACACGAACTTTCCCTACCCATATTGGCTATCATGTGATTCTAGCCCAGCTGGTTTAAATGGTGTAGCTATTGCGCGATTTTCTTATTGCACGAGATTGCACGAGAACAGAGTTATCACGTTATATCAGAACTGTCTGTATTACCAACTCCTATTTGTCCATCAACTCCCTCATGATCTTCATCATCTGTTACTTAACAACTGTCTCTCCCAACCTCATAACCTACACCTGCCTGGATCTCTCACACTGTGCGTTAAATTCCATTTACTTAGTTTGAGTGCATTTATTCTGCGCTGGAAGTCCATTTCCTTCATAAGGAATTCATCCATTTTATGTGGTGCATCTCTTCTAGGGAAGGTATTAACTCCTGTCATTGCCATGTATGAGCATTTGGAGGAAATGATTATTGTGAATATTTTTCACTTTGTGCTCATCCGCAAGTTCATATCATTCTTTTACTCTGTTCGTACAGAAATGCAATAAGAAAGATATTATTAAACCGGAAATACTGCAAACAAGATTTACAAGCATGTTACTGACTGTGGAGGGTTTAAGCTATAGGGAGAAGCTGAAAAGGCTGGGATTATTTTCCTTGGACTATAGGAGGTTGAGTGGTGACCATTTAGAGGTTTATAAAATCATAAAATGAACAGCCAAGAAAGCATAAGGAATGCAGATGCTGGAAGTCAGAGTCAATAGGAGCTGGAGGCATCCGAGGAGCAGGTTGGGGCCCTTCGTCAGGATTGGGGAGTGGAGTGGGAGCTGAGAAATAAATAGAGGAAGGGGAGTGGGGCTGGGGGAAAGGTATGTGGATAATGATAAGTGGATGCAGGAAAAGTAGGGGGATGGTGATAGGTGGATGCAGGTAAGGTGTTATTGTGATTGGTCAATGGAAAGGGTGGAGTGAATAGATGAGAAGGAAGGTGGACAGGTAGGTCAGGTAAGGAAGGTGGGGAGGAGAGGGAGGGCTGGATATTGGACGAGGTTAGGGGTGAGGAGATTTTGAAGCTCTATGTTCAGGCCAATGGACCATAAGCTCCCATGGTGGAATATGAGATGTTGTTCCTCCAGTTTGTGTGTGGCTTTGTTTTGGCAGTGGAGTCATAGAGTCATAGAGTCAGACATCACGGAAACAGACCCTTTGGTCCAACTTGTCCATGCTGACCAAGTTTCCCAAAAAAACGAATCCCATTTGCCTGCATTTGGCTCATAACTCTCTAAACCTTTCCTATTCATGTATCTGTCCAAATTTCTTTTAAATGATGTAACTGTATCCACCACTTCCTGAGGCAGTTCATTCCACGTACAAACTACCCTCTCTGAAAAAGTTGCCTCTCAGGTCCTTTTTAAATCTTTCTCCTCTCAGTTTCTCCTCTAGTTTTGAAATCTCCTACCTTAAGGAAAAGACCTTTGCTATTCACCTTCTCTATGACCCTCATGATTTTATAAACCTCTATAAAGTCACCCCCTCAACCTCCTATGTTCCAGTGAAAAGATCCCAGCCTATCCAGCCTCTCTAACTCAAATCCTCCAGTCCTGGCATGATAGTTAAGGTAATGAATATCCAGAGGTATTAGAATAGAAGAAAATGGATGCCAATGGTAATACTAAATTAATATGTGCTGATTGTTCCTACTATGTTTCAGTAAAGCCCTCCAAGCAATACATTCTCTCAGTCAGTCCAAAAGTTACGTGCTTTTGCCTTTTTCTATTTACATTAAATTAATGTGAAAGCACATAGTAACTTTTTTTCAGAGATAAAATCTAAATTTTTAAGGTATCTAAATCAGTCTAACAATGTATTCTGACTACATTTTGAAATTAAACAAAAATGTTTTAATACATTTGGCAAGATATTTTCCCATCAAAACTAGCTAATAAATGGAGGAGGCCCAGGATGGACATGTCACCAGGGGAATGGGAGGGGGAGTTGAAATGGCTGACAAGTGGAATGTGGTGGTGATTGGAACATGCAGTGTGCAGATTCTCCACAAACTGGTCCCTGAGTTTGCGCTTGGTCTGTCGATGTAGAGGAGACCACATCGGGAGCAATGGATATAGTAGACCAGGTTAGAAGAATGTGCAGGTGGATCTCTGCTAGATTTGGAATGATTGTTTGGAACCTTGGGTGGAGGTGAAAGAGGAGGTATAGGGGTAGGTGTTGCACTTCCTGCAATTACTGGGAAAGGTGCTGGGATGGAGGAGGGGTTGGAGGGCAATGTGGGACTGATGAGGAGTCATGGAGTGAACAGTCCCTGCAGAAAGCAGATAAGGTGGGGAAGGAAACATCTGTTTGGTGGTGGGGTCAAACTGCTGGTTGTGAAAATAGCAGAGCATGATAAATTGGATTTGGAGGTTGGTGGGATGGTACATGCAGAAAGGCAGCCAAGAACTTTTCCCCAGGGTAAGGGAATCCAAAACTAGAGGGCATAGGTTCAAGGTGAGAGGGAAAAGAGTTAAAAAGGACCTGAGAGTGAGTTGCATTTGGAATGAACTGCCAGAGGAAGTGGTAGAGGTGGATACAATTACAACTTTTAAAAGACATTTGGACAGGTACATGAATGGGAAAGGTTTAAAGGGTTATAGGCCAAATGCAGGCAAATGGAACACTTTTCAGTCAGGAAATCTGGTCAGTGTGGATGAGTTGTACAGAAGCGTCTATTTCTGTGCTGTGTAACTCTATGACTCTATAAACACATTTTTCTTGTTAAGCTCAAGTTCTGTAGAGGAAGACTCGAGCCGGGAAAGGATGAGTGAATGAGTTCAGGTAGTATTCTATGAGGTCACATGATTGAATACAATAAATCTGGTCATTTGTGTTCAGCCACTAGATTGAGTGACCATGAGAAGCAGGGGGTTCTCAGAAAAATAGAACTAATGTCTTTCTGGGAAGAGAGCTCACCATCCCTGCCAGTGTTGCCAACACTTCAGTACCAAATAAAAGGGCTTTCTTGAAATGTGTGCATGCAATTTCTTGCATCTGTCTCAATGGTATGACTCTCCTCTTTGATGTGCTGGTGTTGTGCGATAGCATTGTAAGCTTTAGCTCACTTTTTCATTTGTTTGTTAATCCATCTAAAGTCAGATTAACTTCATTTGAGCATGTAGGCTTTGAAAAGATATTTATCATGGTCATCACTTGTCCCATTTGTCTTACACTGAAGTGATGTTGGACTAGCTCCCACAATGTATTTGCTGAAATTCTTTCTTTCCATAAGCAATGCATATAGACTTTACCTTGTATTGCTTGGAAAAGCAGCATAAGACTACAAGTCAGATGGTTAGGCCTTGACACAGCCAGAGTGATTAAATTAGTCTCACTTAAAGACTATACACACAGCAAATGTTAAAGCCTCCATGAGAAAGGAAACCAAAACAACATACTTGACCAAATTGCCCTCAAATGAAGAAATTACTGACAATTTTTTATTAAACTTTCTCCTTTTAAAAATTCATTCACAGAATGAGGGAATTGCTGGTTAGATCAGTTTTTATTGTCCATCCCAAAATGCCAGAGGGCAATTAAGAGTCAACCACATTGCTGTGGGTCTGAAATCAATGTAGGCCAGATAAGGATGACATTAGATAACCAAATGGGTTTCCCCCAACAATCAACAATGGATTCATGGTCATCATTAAACTCTTAATTCCATTTTGTTTTATTCAATTCAAATTCCCCAATCTGTTATGGTGAGATTTGAACCCAGGTCCCTCGGACATTACCTGGGTTGATGGATTAATAGTCCCACGATAAAACCACTAGGCCATTGGCTTCTGAAGATTGCACAGATTAGAACTGATGCATAATAAATGCAAATTACCACTCTAATCTAAACTATGGTTGGTACCAGCTACAAATTATATGTGGAATATGAGATACAACAAAAGTGTTTCATATGCTTTGCTACATTCACATTGTACCCCATGCAAATGTAGTACCATGTGAAATATCATATCTTTCTACCTTTGCCTCCAGAATACAGGATCTCATGTTTCTCTCTATCAAATTGTTTTTCATTCTTTGATGGGACGTAGACATCACTGATAGAACCAGCATTTGTTGTCTGTGTTAATTACCCTCGAACTGAATGACTGATTAAGACATTTCAGACAAGTTAAGCGTTAACAACATTGCTATGGATGGGGAATCGTATGCAGATCAGACAAGGTAAGGATGGCAGATTTTCTCCGCTAAAATATATCAGTGAATCAGACTTGTTTTTATGAAATTGATTATGAATTCACGGTTGTCATTTTTGACACTAAATTTCAATTCCAAATTTTTTATGATCTAAATTTAAATTCCACCAGCTGCCATGGAGGATTTTGAACTATATTTCTAGAGCATTCGCCTCAGTCTCTGGATTACCCACCAAGTGCTATTTCCCCATCTTGTCCTTGGGTTACCTATGATGGTAGCTTCATTTTATCCAAGTCCTCTAGAGGCATTTATTACCCAAAATGACACACTCCTGCAGAGCCTACCAAGTTAGATTCATTACATACTTGATAGCAAAGATTCCAATGAGCCTTTATAGAACACTCATCATCTGGTCAACCCTGTAGAAACTGAAGTAAAGCTGCAATGTTATTAAATTCATAAGCCTTTCCTAAGCATTCTGCCTTTTTTTAGTCCCTTACATTATAAATCCTTGTTGATGTGCCTACTCTGTACTTGCATTGTTGCAGCTCTCCTTTGTGCCTGCCATATATACGCAGCTCTTTATTAATATCTTTCCTATTGGTACTGCTTCTAGGTCAAGTGTTGATAGATAATATGTATTCTTAATAGTCAAGAAAGTTATAATTTCTCCCTTTCCAATTGATGTAAATTCTTTCAAAAATGATTGCAGATTGGTATTGATGTGTAAGTGCATGTGGGAGAAGATATTAAATGCAACAGAAACAGTGGTAAAGTGTGAGTGTTAGTGGTTGGTGGGTGCAGTAGCAGAGATAGAATGAGTGTGAGGCAGCAGAGAAAAGATGGTGGCACTCACCCTAACCAAGTGATGAAGGTCATTGACCTCTTTCTATTCCTGGGCATTTCTACACGTCAGTGAGCTTGCACAGAGCTGGATGGTAACATTGGGCCAGGTTGCCAGGGTCCATGCTATGGCATCTTCTGGCAGTCCTGAGAAATGGAGATGGCCTCTTTGTCCATCATTATTCCCTCAGGACATTGTCCACACACAGTATGGTACAAAATTACCCTCATCTGCAACCTCGGGGACAATTCATAGGCTTCAGATAATGTTGAGTACTTCCATCTGCAGCAAGTAGGTGGTTGGAATGAGTACGGTGCCATGGGGATTTGGTGCATGGTTAATGATGTGAGTTCAGGATAATAATTTGAGAAAACACAGTGGGCCTCATAGAGAGAAACCCTCCATGAAATTTACCAGAAGTGAACCTCGACCAATATCTGGTAAGATTCAGACTAATGGGTCCCATTGGAGTGTGTGTGTAGTGTGTAGCACATTATGTTCCTGCGCAGGTATGTGTTTGGTCGCGGTCCACGCATAGAGGGTACGTGTGTCACATTGTGTTCCTGTGCAGGTGTGTCAGTCCACGTACCTGTGAGTGAGTGAGTGTGTGTGTGTGTCACGTTATGTCCATGTGTATGTGTGTATGTGAGTGTGTGTGTGTGTGTATGTCACCCTGTGTCTCCCTGTGGGGTAGTGTGACACTCTGTACCACAATGAAATAAGTTGGCTATTTGTTTTAGTAATATCCGTTCTGCAATAAAACAGACCTCCTCTCCATAACTATGTAACAAAACGGAAAAACAGAGTAAAATAGAAATAACTTTACAATCTCATCAGCTCTTTCCCAAACAGAGGGAAATGAAATGCATGGCTTTCAGACTGGATGAAATTATTAAAGATTGCTGCAGAAAAGCTAATGTTCTCACTGGGACCACTTACATTGTCGATAATCAGGAGGGCACTCACATATTTCCTCGGGGATGAATATAATCA
Organism: Chiloscyllium punctatum; assembly: GCF_047496795.1. Taxonomy (NCBI): domain Eukaryota; kingdom Metazoa; phylum Chordata; class Chondrichthyes; order Orectolobiformes; family Hemiscylliidae; genus Chiloscyllium; species Chiloscyllium punctatum. The sequence goes on along the minus strand of NC_092761.1, from coordinate 56,407,428 downwards.
TCACCTAATGATTGACTTGGGTGAGGTGTGAAAGCACTCGAGACGTGTGTGAAAATATTTTTGTATACAGCTGAGCTGGACAATATCTCCTTCAACAAACTTTTGCTATTAGTGGAAGATAAATCAGATTGTCCATTCAACTGGAAATGTAACATATTAATATTGCAGTTTATACACTGATGACATTCACAGTGCCAGGAAATATTAAAGTGAAGACTGCTATTAGGGAAGGAGTTCTAGGATTTTGATCCAGGGAGAGTGAAAGAACACTATTATGGTTCTGAGTCAGGATGGTGAATGGTTTTGATGGGGAATTTACAGGTTATGGGATATTTCCTGATATCTGTTGATGTTGTGCATCTATGTGGCAGCTGGTTTGAAAAGTGCTGCCAAAGATGACTTGCTGATGGCACACACTGCTACCACTGTGCCCAGATGATCGAGGGAGTTTGATTTTTTAATTCACTCATGGGATGTGAATGTTTTGGCTGGCCAGCATTTATTGCCTGTCCCTAGTTGCCTTTGAGAAGGTGATGGTGAGCTGCCTTCTTGAACAGCTGTAATCTCTGTGTTGTATGAAGACCCAAATTGCCTTCGAAAGGGTGTTTGAGGATTTTGACCCAGTGAAGGAACAGCAATTAATTTCCATGTCAGGATGGTGAGCAGCTTGGTGGGGAACTTGAGGTCTTGGCATTCCCATGTACCTGCTGCCCTTGTCCTTCTAGATGGAAGTGGTTGTGGGTTTAGAAAGTGCTTTCTGAGGATCTTTGGTGAATAACACACTGATGTTGCTGAGCATCGGTGGTGGAGGGAACAGACGCCTGTGGATGTGATACCGATCAAGCAGGCTGTGGATGGTGTCAAACTTCTTGAGTATTGTTGGGACTGCCCCCGCTCAAGAAGTGGGAAGTATTCCATCACACTCCTGACCTGTGCCTTGTAGATGGTGGACAGGCTTTGGGGAGTCAGGAGGTGATATCCCTTGCTTCTGACCTGTTCCTATAGCCACTGTGTTTCTGTGGCAAATCCAGTTGAATTGATGTTGAAGTTGGTGGGAGGGGTTTCAATAAAACTGACAGCTTTGTCCTGGGAAGTGTTGAGCTCTTTGAATGTAGTCTGTGCTACAGACAACCAGGCAAACCAGCCAACCCACTCCTGACAGCATTTGAGGAACTATGAATGTAATTGAATGCTGTGTGATTGTTAATAAACATCCCAATTTCTGGCCTTAGGATGGGGGAAAGACATTGATGAAGCACATAAAGATGGTTGGACTTAGGGTACTGCAATGAGAAACTCCTGCAGCAATGTGTAGTGTATATCACACACTGTACATGATACAGAATGAATAAAACACAGTACACAGTCTGTCTCTTCCATTGCCTCAATTTCCAATGTTGTGAGTTTACTGTTATCAGAAATGCAGCAAGAGACATCTCTTCTCAGGAACTAGACCTTGCCATGCTCTGGGATTCACAAGTAGTTCTATTCATACTGTTTTTGAACTTTAATTCAAGCTCAAAGTTAATGAATAAGCTGGTGAGAAAGCATCTGTTGTTGTCCAGGGATTCTGCTGGTGATGACAGTCATGGTGATTGTCTTTCCTTTGGTGGGTTGGATGTGGAGAGGAGACAAGGCATTCGGATGGTATTTGGGTAAGTGTCAAAGTTTGCTCAGTGAGCAGACAAATTTCTGGAGGGTGATGAACCCTGCACGGCGGTTCACCTGATGGGGAGTAAACGCTCCAGTTCCGACAGGACCACGAGTAGTGCTGTAAAAACAATTCAAATGTATTAGACCTTATCCCCTCCAGAATGTGATGGTGAAAATGAGGCCTGGAAACTAGTTGAAATTAGTAACAAATAAAACAAATGTTAAAATTAAGACAAGCAGTCCAAAGATGTGTGCAGGTTAGTTGGATTGTCCATATAAATTGCCCAAAGTGTCCAGGGGTGTGCAGACTAGATGGGTTAGCCATGGGAAAAGCAGGGTTACAGGGACAGGGTAGGGAGTGGGTCTGGGTAGGATGCTCTTCAGAGGGTCGATGTGAACTTGATGGGCCGAATGACATGCTTCTACACTGTAGGGATTCTATAATTCTATAAATTGAAGTGTAATATTATTTACATTACCAACAAAACTATTGTAAACCAACTGGGCACCCTTCAATTGCCCAAATTCTGTGTATATTGTGCAAGCCAGGTACCTGATTCAGAGCTTTTGAATTTTAACATCTAAACTCAACTGTTTTTGGGAGTTTAACTTCAATTAAACCTGACTTTCGATATTATGTTTCTGTTTGATCATTGGTTTTGCTACCTGCATTTAACTGTGAACAGGTAGCGATAAAACTCACATCTCACTTGGTGCAAAGTTTGTGCTGAGAGTTCAACCAGAGACTTAGAGTACAGTTGGCACTGGAATTTTAACTGACACTGTTGTTGCACAGATTGGCTCAAGGGAGGCCTAACTAACATAAAATCTGCAGTAATGAAATAATAATTTGTAGTGTAATACAATTAGGCTAAACATGAAACAGGAGAACATCTTAGAGCCCTCTGTTTATTGTCCCTCATAAAACTACCGTGGTTGTGACTGAAAACTTCAGACCCAAGATAAAATCATAGAATCATGGCACATCCTGCATAGACAGACACCATTTGATCCATTATGCCTCTGCCAACTCCTCGAATGAGCTATCCAATTTATTCTTGCATCACAACATTCACCCCAAAATGTTGTTGATTAGTTAAGTACAGGACCAAATACTTTGGGAAAGCTCCAATGAAACTTGACTGCACCACGTTCTCAAGGAATGGATTTCAAAACTTTAGAACCAGTTGTCCACAAAGAAAACTCTCCTAACTTAACCTTTCATTCTCATACCAGTTACCTCAAATCGATTTATTTATTGCCCCATTTGGTCATGGAAATATATTCTCCCTACCGGCTTTGTGAAAACTGTTAGGTTTCCCATCATCCTCTCTGCTATAAAAAGAACAATCCTAGTTTCATTAACCTCTCTACTTAACTCAAGGCCCTCAGTCCTGGTATCACAGTGGTAAGCCTCTTGTTGTTCCTTCTCTGTGGCCTTAGCACTCTTCTTGCATTGCAGTTCATCAGAATTAAATATTATATTCCATATTTGAATTGCATAAATTTATTGGCAACCTCTGGTTTTTGTGTTATGTAACACTATGTGCAAAGCCAATTAGATTTCTGTTTCACTAAATGCCTGATTATCTTACCCTGCTAATTTCAAAAGTGCTTGATGTGCAACCCTGTATCCCTTTGCTTATGTACCTGAATCAAACTAGTAGCATTTAGATCATACAGCTTCTTCACGCTGTTCATTCCAAAATACACTACTTCGCAATTATCTGCATTAAATCACATGTGTCTGTCCATTCAACTAGTGTGTCTGTTATGCTGTCAAGTTATATATTATCTGTAAACTTCAAATTGTACTCTCGCTAGCCAAATGATGCACAATGAAAATACTTATCACTGAACTCAACAACCACAGTTCCAGTCTGTGTGCATTTAGAGAAGAATAAAGGAATCCACAGTTAGCTCTCACTGAAAGGATTCTGGGTAATCCAAAATGGAGGATGGGAAAAATTGTGGCCTCTTTTTGGAGGTATTTTAAGTGTTGGAGCTGATTTCCTTGATTACTGTGTTATAAGCTGTAGCATTGTGTTGGAACTTTGGGGGAAAAAGATCAAAACTAAGGCTTTTTAAAAAGGAGGAAGAGAGGCAAAGGTAGAGACCACATGGTCAGTGAATCAAATGAGACAGCAGTGAATCTGTACAGCTAATGCCTTTGCTGTTTGAGTTCAAGTATTTCTGGACAACAGAGTGCATCTAAGAAACATTAACAAACAGCAAAAATCACAGCTGACTTTGGAGGAACCTGTGTGGAAGAGCTCATTGCATGGGAGTGGATAAGTACATTGTTTTAAAGTGTAACCTTGCTGTTCTTTTTTGTAAATCTATGATAGTGAGTAGAGAGAGTTCTTTTTGCTTAGATGTTTTATTGAGATATGTCTCTTGATTAAAATTAAAAAATATAAAACATGGGTACTAAGTTAGCCTGGAGCAGTGTTTTAGAGCAGTAAGACTGTGTTGTTTTCTGGGTCTGTAGATTGTTAAGGTGCAAAAATGGCCTTTTAGTAGAGTGACATGCTCTTCCTGCTGAATGTGGGAGGTTAGGGAGAGTTTCCATGTTACCGATGACTATGTTCGCAGTAAGTATCTTTGGTTGCAAATCCTATCAGATCGTATAAATCAGTTGAAGCAGCAGTTAGAGGTAATGAAGAATTTACAGGAGATGGGGGTGTGATGGATGACAATTATAGGAAAGGGGATAAACCGCATATACAGTCAGGTAGATGGGTTAGCTACTGAAAAGATAGGAGGGGTAGGCAGGTAGTGCAGGAGTTTCCTGTGGCTATCCCCATGTCAAACAAGTATGCTGTTTTGGAAAATGTAGGGGGTGATGGACTCTCAGGGGAATTTAGCATGAATTTAGTTTCGGATACCAAGACTGGCTCTAAGGTAATGAGGGGTACGTCAGGTTCCAAGAGATCGATTGTGATGGGAGATTCTCTAGTCAGAGGCACAGGCAGATGTTTCTGTTGCTGACAGCGAGTAATCAGAATGGTGTGTTGCCTCCCTGGTGCCAGGATCAAGGATATCTCAGAGAGTGCAGAATATTCTCAAAACTGAGTGGGACCAGCAAGAGGTCATTGTACTCATTGGAACTAATGACGTAGTAAGGAAAAAAGATGAGATTCTGAAGGGAGAATATAGAGGTCCTCAAGAGTAGTAATATCTGGATTACTCCTGGTGCCACTAGCTAGTGAAGATAGGAATAGGAGGATAGAGCAGATGAATGCATGACTGAGGAGCTGGTGCAGGAGAGAAAGGTTCACATTCTTGGATTGTTGGAATCCCTTCTGGGGTAGAAGTGACCTGTACAGGAAGGACGGATTGCACCTGAATTGGAAGGGAACCAGTACAATAATATGCTAACAGGGAGATTTGCTAGAGCTTCTCGGGAGGATTTAAACGTGTAAGGTTGGGGTGGGGTGGGGTGGGGTGGTGAGGAAAGAGATCAGTCTGCGACTGATACAGTTGGGAAAAGGAGCAAGTCAAACAGTCAGGGTAGGTAGGAATAAAGCAGAGAACAAGGTAGGACTGATAAATTAAATTGCATTTATTTCATTGCAAGAAGCCTAACGGGAAAGGCACATGAATTCAGAGCATGGTTAGAAACATGGGACTGGAATAGCATAATACGTGGCTCAGGGATGTGGACAGGACTGGTAGCTTAATGTTCCAGGATACAATTGCTACAGGAAGGATAGAAAGTGGGGTAAAAGAGGAGGGGGAATGGCACTCTTGGTAGGGGATAACACTACAGCAGCACTTATGGAAGATATTCCTGGGAATACATCCAGGGAAATTAGTTGGGTGGAACTGAGAAAAAAGAAAGTCAATAAGAAATTGAGAAATAAATTTGGAAGAAGATCTCAAGCTATCTGTAAGAGTAATAGTGTAGTAATGGAAGGGAGTTTAACTTTCCAAACATAGAATGGGAATGCCAGAGTGTTAAGGGTTTAGATGGAAAGGAATTTGTTGCGTGTGGACAAGAAAAGTTTCTGATTCAGTTCTAAATTGGAGGAAGGCAAATTTTGACTGTATTAGGTAAGAACTTTCAAAAGTTGATTGGGGACGGATGTTTGCTGGTAAAGGGATGGCTGGAAAATAGGAAGCTTTCAAAATGAGATAATGAGAGTCTGGAGACAGTATATTACTGTTAGGGTGCAAGGCAGGGCTGGTAGGTGTGGGGAATGCTGGATGACTAGAGAAATTGAGCTTTTAGTCAAGAAAAAGAAGGAGGCACCTGTCAGGAATTGACAGCAAGGATTGAGTGAATCCTTTGAAGAATATAAAGATAGTAGGAGTATACTTAAGAAGGAAATAAGAAGAGCAAAAAGAGTACACGAGATAGCTTTGGGAAATAGGGTTAAGGAGAATCGAAAGGGGTTTTATAAATACATTAAGGAGAAAAAGCTAACTGGGGAGAGAAACAAGAACTGTAGATGGAGTCGATGGATGTGAGATTGGCTTCTGTAATGGTCTGGAATGTGTTCACAACTTCCTGTAGTTTTTTTATGATCCTGGGCAGAGTAGTTACTGTACCAAGTTGCTATGCCCTCAGAATGCTTTTGCTGGTATATCTGTAAAAGTTGGTGAAGATCCTTATGGACATGCCCAATTTCCTTAGCCTCCTTTTGACTTAATTTATTTTGAAATTGTGGTTGGGCATACAATCACATTTCTTCAAAGAGAGAGAGAAGCGAATCTAGTAGAGGTCATAGAATCATAGACATGTATAGCATGGAAACAGACCATTTGGTCCAACACATCCATGTTGTCCCCCAGATATCCTAACCTAATGTGATCCTATTTGCCAGCATCTGGCCCATATCCCTCCAAACCCTTCCTATTCATATACCCATCTAGATGTCTGTTAAATGCTGTAATTGTGCCAGCCTCCAACACTTCCTCTGCCAGTTCATTCCATACATGCACCACCCTCTGCATGAAAAATTTGCCCCTTAGGTCCTTTTAAATCTTTCCCCTCTCAACCTAAATCAATGCCCCTAGTTCTGGATTCCCCCACTCCAGGGAAAATATCTTGTCTGTATACCTTATCCATGCCCCTCATTATTTTATAAACCTCTACAAGGTTTGAAGCTTCGAGGAAAATAGCCTCAGCCTATTCAGACTTTCCCGATAGCTCAAACCCTCTAGCCCTAGTTCTTGTTTCTGCAGAAAAGCAGCCAATGTCATCAAAGACCCCTCCCACTCCGGTGATAATCTCTTTCAACCTCTCCCAACAGGCAGAAGATATATGGGAATCCAGAAAATAGATGCAGGAGTAGGCCAATCAGCCCTTCGAGCCTGCAACACCCACTTTCTCTCCATACCCCTCTATCCCTTTGGCCACAAGGGCCACATGCAGCTCCCTTTTGAATATATCTCATGAATTGGCCCCAACAGTTTTCTGTGATCCCCAAGTTCACAACTTTCTGAGTGAAGAAGTTCTTCCACATTTCCGTCCGAAATGACTTGCCTCTTATTCTGTGACCCCTAGTTCTGAATTTCCCCAACATTGGAAACATTCTTCCCACATCTAGCCTGTCCACTTCCATCAGGCTTTTATATGTTTCTGTGAGATCCTCCTCAATTCTTCTGAATTCCAGCAAGTACAAGCCCAATTGATCCAATCTTTCCTCATATGTCAGTCCTGCCATCTGGGAATTAGTCTGGTGAACCTTCGCTGGATTCCCTCAAAAACAAGAGTGCCTTTCCTCAGAATAGGAGACCAAAACTGCACACATTATTTAGGGTGTGGCCTCAGCATGGCCCTGTATAACTGCAGCAAGACACCCTTCCTCTAATACTCAAGCTTAAACATGCATATCAACAGGTTCAAGAACAGCTTCTTCCATGCTATCATGAGACAGCTAAATGGACCTCTCAAATTTCAAATCTAATGTTGGTATTGCTTTTACACATATCCTGTGCAGCTGTAACATTGTATTCCTCACTCTGTTCCATCATCCCATGATCCGTATGTCCTTGTATATTATGATCCGCCTGTAATGCACACAAAATAAAACTTTTCACTGTACCTAGTTACATGAGACAACAATAAATCAAATCAAAATCTTTATATTCTGTAAAATACATTACATTCCGAGTGACAAATTCTTATAGTATCCACTTCATTTTATAAAACAATCTAACAGTTCATGGCTTATTGCCATCTATTCATTTTGTTGCCAGCATTTTATTTCAAGTCTAGAAGGTCAATCCGTAATCTTTTCTCATTCACATTTTGCACGGTGTGTTTGTTATCTGACTGTGAACCATTGTCAACATAACATTCACCAAGTGTCTTCAGTATCTTTATTATCTTCAGTAAATTCATTGCATGAAATCTCATTCATTGCATAGAATTTAACATATTGCATCCCATTGTCACTGTATTTATAGGGACCGGTATTTCAGCAGCTAAGGTACTTATAACAATTGTGTTTTTGAAAAAGCTGGATTATTAGTTTCCCATGTTAAAGGGCAATAATTTCATTCACACCCATGCCATGGTTGTGAAAAGGTAATAATCAGCACATCCATTCTACTTTTACATGGCTACTGTCTGAATCCAGTGCTTTTTAAAAAAAAATTATTTTTACTCCTCAGTACTTTAATTATCAGGGACAGGCAAGTGTAAAGAAAAGACTGCACATACTCTCTCATTAACACAGCCACACACACACAGAGGAAAAGATTGTGATTGCAGAAATAATATGTTTTTAGGATTCGTGACTTCAAGAGTTCTTTGTTTCATTTGTTTCTTCCTGGGGTGATGAAATGATGCAGACCTTTTGTCCAATGGAAAAAAAATCTGAGTTTAGAAGGATGTTGCTGATGTTTTATCTTCACAGAAGCATATTTCTCTTTCCAAACCTTGGTCAAGGTGCAATAGCATTGGTCTGGTTCCTCAGGTAAAGAGTTCAAGGCTAAGTCAAGTCTCTGCCTAAATGTATTAAAAAGTTAGTGTCCCTTAAGAGGGACCATTTATAGGTCCTGCACCAACTTGCTGCCAACTCATGCACCCGACCTACCCCTCTTAGTCCCTCCACGTCCATGCCAATTCACTTATTATCCATTAATTGACATGGATAATTCCTGCCTGTTACTGTACAGAAAACCTGTCCCTAATTTTTGTTCTCAGGTCGGGTAAGAGGAGAAATCCCAGCTTTGCAAATCCAACCTTTTAAATCACTACAAAGACTTCCTGAAGAAGAAAGCTAGAATGGGAATAGTTTGGGTGATCCGGGAATAACCAAGGAGGCTTCTAACTCCCTTGGTATACTGATGACCTTGAGTCTCTAACACTGTTCTTTCAAAGTTTCAAAATAAAGATTGAAATGGAAAACATCTGCCTCAGCTTTCGCCTCCCATCACGTTCCTAACTCTCCATGTTCGATTCATGAAAATCTATCCCCTTGTAACCATCCCCATGTCCTCTCATGTTCCCCATGTCACTTTATGCTCATAATGCCCACATGGACCCCTATTTGACATATGCCCTCAATGATTCCTGTGGCCATTTACAGTTCCTGTACCAACTTGCTGCCAATCTACCACCCTTAGTCCCTCCATTTCCATGCCAATTTACTTAAAATCCAGCATAAGTGTAACATAACAGGTACCTGTTGGAAGGTGAAATTTTCAGTTTATTTAAATTACGCATCCATCAATTCAGAAAAGAAAAACCAAAACACTGAAATTGCTTCAACTAATCCTTTATGAAAACAAAACCTTCATTCACATGCTTAATGTTTTGTTTGAAAAGAGCATTTCAAGAGTTTACCTTTATCTACTTAATATTTACTTTAACAATCGTTAATGCTTGTATTCATTGGAGTTTAGAAGATTAAGGGGAGATCTAATAGAAACTTACAAGATAATACATGGCTTGGAAAGGGTGGACGCTAGGAAATTGTTTCCGTTAGGTGAGGAGACTAGGACCCGTGGACACAGCCTTAGAATTAGAGTGGGTAAATTCAGAACAGAAATGCGGAGACATTTCTTCAGCCAGAGAGTGGTGGGCCTGTGGAATTCATTGCTGTGGAGAGTGGAGGCTGGGACGCTAAATGTCTTCAAGGCAGAAATTGTTAAATTCTTGAGGTCACAAGGAATTAAGGGCTACGGGGAGAATGCAGGTAAGTGGAGTTGAAATGCCCATCAGCCATGATTGAATGGCGGAGTGGACTCAATGGGCAGAATGGCCTTACTTCCGCTCCTATGTCTTATGGTCTTATGGTCTTAACATTTCCATTCAATGAGCAGTTGGGGCTCTGCATCAATCAACACACCATACTGAAAATAAGAGTTTGCTAAAATAGCAATGCAGCATAATTCCTAGGAAGGCGCTCTGTCACTGTCTTCATCAGTCCACATTTTTGGAAAGTTGCCTGACAACATTGCTTGGAGAAATTGAGGACTGCAGATGCTGGAGATCAAAGTCAAAGAGTGTGTTGCTGAAAAAGCACAGCCGGTCAGGCAGCATCCGAGGAGAAGGAGAGTTGACATTTTGAACACAAGCCCTTCATCAGGAATGAAGCTTATGGCCCAGAGGGGCTGAGAGATAAATGGGAGGTGGGTGGGGCTGGGGGGAAACTAGCTGGGAAAGCGATAGGAAGATGAAGATGGGGGGTGAAGGTGATAGGTCAGAGAGGAGAGGGGACGGATAGGTGGGAAGGAAGGTGGACAGGCAGGACAGGTCAAGAGGGTGGTGCTGAGTTGGAAAGCTGAGTTGGAATCCTCCAACCACATTGGATCAATGTGGATTTTACCAGTTACCTAATTTCCTGTCCCCCCACCTTATCCCAGATCCAACACTCAAACTTGGTACCGCCCTCTTGAACTGTCCTACCTGTCCATCTTCATTCCCATCTATCTGCTCCACCCTCCTCTCTGACCTACCATCTTTTTCCCCCACCTTCAACTACCCTTCACACATCCCTGGCAAAGGCAGATTCAGAAATATAGATTGTCTTATATACAACTCCTGCAGTAGGACAAACAACACAAGGAGAAAACTCTGAGAGAGATTATAGCACCTTCCAAACACTGCTGAGACCCCAGCAATAACTGCCACTGAAAAACCTTTAAAAAACGAAAAATCCCGTTTTTCTGGGAGCTTGACCCCACCATTCAGACTGCTTCAGTGTTCCAATTCTAAAATATCTACCCAAGATCTCAGAAACTGCTTACTCCAGTGGCTCTATAAAGACTGCTTACTACCTCTGCCTTAAATCCTCTTGTAAAAAAAAACCTCTTAAAAGCCATAGTATCGTCACAATTTCTTCAGCACTCCACCCATACACCTGCTTCACATGCACAATCTCTCCATGTCCCAATCCATGTCAATCCATGCAAAAACTTGATCCCTCTTAACTCTAAGCCAAATCAATTCCTATTTTCTCGGTCACTCTGTGCCTTCACATACAATGCCACTTCATTGCATATTGACAAGTATCCATGCACACAGTGAAAAAAGTATTGTCTCATTATTTAAATTATTATATGACAGACTACATTACAATGTGAATACAATTCTCATTTATAAGTACATATTTTGACATTTCCTTACAGGTCCTGATACTTGTTGACATTTTTGAGTTAACACTTTATTTTTTCATTTACGGTATGAGGACTTCACTAACTAGGACAGCATTTATTGTCCATCCCTAACCACCAAGAGAGAAGAGTCAACCACATTGTAGAGTCATAGAGTCATACCGGTATTTGGCCCATATCCCCTTAAACTTTTCCTATTCATGTACTTATTCAAATGTCTTTTAAATGTTGTAACTGTATCTACCAGTTTCTCATTCCATTTACACACTCCTCTCTGTGTGAAATTTCTATGGAGTGATACGTAGACCAGACCAAGGAAGGAAGATAGTTTCCTTCCCTAAAGGACATTAGTGAACCAGATGGGTTTTTCCCAAAAATTGGCGATGGATTCATAGTCATCATGGGAGATGGACAGAGGGATAGAAATTGCAGGTGGACAATAAGTAGCAGGTCTAAATAAGGGTTAGAATTGGCAAAGGCCTGGTCAGCCAATGGACCTATTCCATATTGAATTGTATTGGACTCTTAATTGGAGAATTTTATTGAATTCAAATTCCACCATCTGTGTAGGAGGATTTGAACCAGGTCCCCAGCACATTACCTGCATCTCTGGATTAATAGTCTCGTGGTAATATTAATTTGTATTTTCCCTGCCACTCTTTGCACCTTCACACACCATGCCACTTCATTGCATAAAGTACCCATGCAACAGCGAAAAAAGTATTGTCCCACTACATATAATTATTAAATTACAGACTGCATCACAGTGTGAATACAATTCGCATTCATAACTACATATTTTCACATTTCTTCACAGATCCTGACACTTGTTGACATATTTGTCACTCCCCCTTGCTCAGCAGGTCAATGCTTTTTGACATTTGTTTCACATGTTCTGACGAGTTGGCATTTTGCACACAATTCCCTCCTCAGTTCACAATACAAAGCGATTCCTCACCCTGAAGTAAAGATTCGACACTCCATCCCTGACCCTCAGCCCATGTTCTGTTGGGACCACATCTATAAGGGTATCTCAAAGATCCATTGGTGTACCGTAACTGTCCAATGGAATTCACTGAACAGATTTACCCTTATCAAGTCTAATTTTCCCATTCCAGGTTCCAGAAACCAGGTATATCGAAGTCTGGTCATTGTGGAGGCAACTGGTCATTTAAATGACCAGCCTCCTTTGAGAACTGTGCATGTCTGAACTATAGACTGCCCCCAGTCTCAACCCCATGAAAATGAATATGGTGGATTCTGGGGCAGGACTTGTGATTCCCAAATCATTTTAACAATTTTAGTATGGTGGAAACATTGTGGTGAAAATCAGGAGCCTTGTCTCAGTCATGGAGTATAGATTCACTTTTCATTCTAATGGCTTCTGCTCGGATGTCAGTATTAGACAATAGAATCCTGATATCATTCACCTTGATAAAACAAGGTTTTTCACACTCTTGACTCTGGATTTCAAGTCTGGAATCATCTCAGCTGCCACAATCTTGCATATAAATTGTTTTTAATTGGTTTGAGAAACATATCGATTCTCACAGGAAGGGTCGTTGGCATTTTCCAGACTTTATCAAGACTTGTCCAGACATGAAAATTAGCTCATTGTTCTTAAAGTTACATGTGCAGGGGAGGAGACTGGTCACCTGACCTTGTTATTTTACATGAAAATACCCATTTCAGATTTACAGTGGCTTTTATAAGTTGACAATTACAGTTCATAAGTCTACATTGTGTCAGTGATTACTAAATAGAAATATTATAAACCCAGCTGCCATCAAGAAGATTAGCATTCAAAGCCTCACTAAAAATGACAAATTTCATATTCTTTGACTCAGCTAAGAATGGCAACATGATTATGATCTAGGATAATTCACTGTAATAGCTGTATCCCCAGCTGCACTTCAAAACCCCTCACAAGTAATTTAGTTTTAGCTTTGTAAGTCTCATTCATAGGGAATTTCCCAGCGTAAATCCACCCATGTGACAATGCTGGTTAACCCTTGTCTTATATCTCAGAATAAAGTCCACAATCTTTCCCATTGCTAACTCTGTGGTTTTGTTTCTCTAATGAGTTTATCATTAAGTTTATAAGCAGCCATCAGAATATCGTGCGCTTGAGGACTTTTGCTTTTAGCTCTTGCTGTGAGACTTTTCATCATTTAATCTATTCATGGTATAAAATCTGCTTGCACGTATATGTCTGCCAGGGTTATGACTAAGTTTTCTCTCTTGCACTATTAAAGACTCAATCATCTGCTGTGTGATCACTTTCAACAGTCACTTCCAGACTTAGTGTTCTGACTGGCACTGCATTTTCTCACTCATTACTCTTTCAGCCATTCTGTCATTCCATAAGCTTTATTTTAATGATCATCATTCTGAGTATTCAATCAGCATTTCAAATAGTCAATCACTTTTCCTGCATCTCTCACAATTGTCATACTCTTCCATTCATGAGACCCCTGTGGCATATCCTCCTGAGTACACACACTACATAATTCACCCATGGATGAGATAATTCTGTAAAGTGTACCATCATCATTTACATTATGACCACCCATCTCTATCTCTCACAATGGACTTCTCTAGAATCATCCAGGTCATAATTAATTCAACTGCTCAGAGTTTGAGATTTTTTGCTTAATTTTGATTAAATGTGGCACAATGGCAGTACCCCTTACTGCTGAGATGGGAGACCCGGGTTTAATCTCACCTTCTCCACAGGTGTGTTGTAACATTTCTGAACTGGTTAGAAATATCTAATTCTGATTAGTGATGAAACACGAACCTTGACTGTTTAGTAAATCCTGTTATATTGTGATCAGGATCTTTGCGTTAAGACCTCATCTTTTAAATTTCCTGAACTATATTCTGTCTCAGATGGCCTGACCGTCAGCATGCTCAGAAGATCCATGAAGATTTCAGTTTTGCTGAAAACTCATTAGCGTGTGCAGAATAAGTGCAATTAATTGCAGTAAGATTTGCAGCCAAAGGACTATCGCATTGAAAAGGAAGCAATTTCGAAATTTCACCCATAGATCTACTGAAAAGGTCCCTATCTTCCAAGCATCTGGAGTGAATTCTTTGCATGAATTGTCCATGTTTGTAGTTTGGTCAACCTGTGAACAACTTTATCAGATAAGGATACTCACAAGAAGAGTGTGATCTTTTCCACAGATCCCTGAAGGTGGCAGAACAGGTTGCCAGGGCAGTTAAGAAGGCACAGGGACAATTACCTTTATCAATCATAGTTGTGGGGGGGGGGGTGGTTCATGTTTGAAAATTTTGGTCAGGCCACAGTTGGAGTACTGTATGCAGTTCTGGCCCACCACACTACAGGAAAGATGTGATTGCATTTGAGGGGGCACAAAACACATTCATCCAGACGCTGCCTGGAATGGAATATTTCAGCGATGAAGAAAGGTTGGAAAAGCTCAGGTTGTTTCTTTTGCAGCAGCGAAGTTTGAGGGAGAACATGGTAGAGATTTATGAGATTCTGAGGAGCATGGGCAGGGTGAATAGTAAGAAGCTGTGCCCTTTAGTTGAATTTGATTAACAAGAGGGAATAATTTGAAAGGAAAAGGCAAGAGTTCAGAGAGGATTTGAAGAGAAATCTTTTCTCCGTGGGGATGGTGGGGATCTGGAATGCACTGCCTGGGAGGGTAGTTGAGGCAGCAAACCTCACAACCTTTAAAAAGTACTTGGATGAGCACTGGAAATGTCATAACATTGAAGGCCATAGGCCTAGTGTGGGATGTAGGACGACTGTGGGTAGTAGCGTATTTTTGGCAATATAGACTCAATGGGCTGAAGGGCCTTTTCTGTATTTCGATTCTATGAAATTTATTACAGCATTTCATGCATCACTGTATGATTGATTTCACAAAGTGTATTGATGAATGAACTTTAAACTGTGACAATCATGAGCACACTGTTTATAACCCCATCTCTCTGAAACCATTATTAGTCAATTCCGCTATTATCGGATAGAAACATTGTTGATGCCCCCCAGTGTGGTTCTGTTTAATTTGTTTTGATTTATCTACTGAAGTACAACAAACAGTGTTGTCTTAGGTGCTTTGTAGGCAGATTGTACAACACAAGTGCATATGGGTAACAGAACAGAGTGCAGAATACAGTGTTATAGTTACTGAGAAGGAGCAGAGAAAAATCATTATTACATTAATGAGGTCCATTCAAAAGTCTGTAACGGTGGGGAAGAAGCTGTTCTTGAATCTGTGGGTACACGTATTCAAACTTTTATATCTTCTGCCTGAACAAAGAGGGTGGAACATAGTAACTGGGGTGGGAGGGCTGTTGGCTGTTCTCGCGAGGCAGTGGGAAGTATAGAAATGCAAAGTACATCCATTCTTCATAATTTTGTTGATGATAATTATTTTGTCATTATCGTGATATAATGTGCATGTACATTTACTTCTTAAACATGTCAATCATTGCATATCTTGTCAGGTTATAAACGTTCCATGATTTATTCATCAGTAGCAGGAAGATAAGTGAGATGTAGTATACTTAGCTCTCAGTGGACATTATCTTCAGATGAAGAACCCAGAGGACTGTTTCGCCAATCCTTGTTATGCTTGCATGATAGAGAAGAATGGAGGAGTCTTTCCTTTGTTTTATTGCACAAAGACTGTTAAATCTACTCCAATCTACAATATAAAATGAAGACATTTCTGACTCTTTCCCCTTATTTTTAGATGCTGGCTATCTCTCATTAACCTATCCTTCTTCAAGCAAGGATTAATATTCTCTGCTGTAATGAATTTTAGTAATTTTTCCATCACTGATATTATCTGTTTGGCCTGTAATTAACAAGTGTATCTCTGACACCATCCACCCCATTTGAACTGGACTGTAATATTTGGAACCACAAGTACTCTGATACCATTCCCATATTGCAAGGAAAATTGAAACATGTTGATGGGAGTTTTTCGATCTTCTACTGTGCTTTCCTCAGCAACCAACTACCATCGCAGTTGGAATTGGTGACTTGTTCATTTTGAGTGATGCTAATGTAGTTAACACCTCATTTTTAAAACATCTATTTTTACTCTAACAAATATCTGTGCTTCCTGTCTCTTCCATGGAGACATTAACTTGCTCCTCTTCGTCACTAAGACAGAAAGAGCATAATTCCATTGTGCAACTCTTAGAATTCCTACAGTGTGGAAGCAGGCCATTCAGTCCATCGACTCCACACTGACCCTGCAAGGAGCATCCCACCCAGACCCACACCTCCTCTGTAACCCTGCATTTTGCACAGCTAATCCAGTTAACCTGCACATTTTTGGACTACAGGAGAAAACCCATGTAGACATGGGGAGAATGTGCAAACTCTGCATGGTCAGTCACCCAAGGCTGCAATTGAACCCGATCCCTGGCGTTGCGAGGCAGTTGTCCTAACCATTGAGCCACCATGTTGCCCCACACACTTCATATTTTGACAGAGGTTTTTTAACTAAAGCAATCTCCTCTTAAATTTTGGTGTGTTTACTGAGTCGAAGGGTAAATTATTGTACAGATTTTACTCTCGACTGAGCTGTATGAACTGATACAGTAAGTGTGTGTGTGTTTGTGTGTGCGTGTTTGTGTGTGCGCGTGTTTGTGTGTGTGTGTGTGTGTGTATATGTGTGTGCATGTTTCTAGTCTCTTGACGTTGACCTCTTCCACAACTCCCCATGGATGGGTGGGAGTGAGTGCAGGGACCTAAAGACTTAAATAAGGGAATTGCATGCCAATCACAGCTCAAGCTTTGGAACATTTGTTTGTGTGTATTAGTGTGATTGAATGCCAGAAAATGTTGAGAGAGTGAGAGACATACAGAATGAGGCAGAGACAAAGCTTGAAAGCAAGATGATGAAATACCAGAAGACTATCAGCAGGATAAGCAATTTGCAGTTCTAGGGAGTCAGGGACCTCATTCAGGGGCTTGTTCCTACTGAGCTGGTAAACTGCAGGGTGTCCCAACATAAAAGACACAAGGTGGAATCTGTTTTTGGCACTGTGTGATGGGGGAAACTGTGTAGGAGCTCCTCATATTGTTTTTCTGCATTAATTTAGTTTTCTCCTAGCCCTACAAAAAAGGGCTTCTCATCACTTAGCTAGTTAGCTGATGAAGAGCATAATGTGCATTGAATGCAACAACTTCAGATTGTAATCTTGTTCAGCATCCACTGTACATTTTAGATCAAATTCTATTGACCATCGTGATCCAACAACACTGAGCTTCAGAAACATCTCAAATAAAAGTAAAATATTGCAGATTCTGGAATACTGAAACAAAGACAGAGAATGCTGGAAAAACTCAGCAGGTCTAGCAGCATCTGTGGGGAGATAAACAGCATTGACACATCAAGTGGTGTGGTGGTTCAGTGGTTAGTGCTGCTGCCTCCCAGTGCCAGCAATACGGGTTCAATTCCCACCTCAGGTGACTGGCTGAGGGAGTTTGTACGTTCTCCCTGTGTCTGTGTGGGTTCCCTCTGGTTCCCTACCACAGTCCAAAAATGTGCAGGTTAGGTGAATTGCCTGTAGTGTTCAGAGATGTGTAGGTTAGGGGTGTTAGTCAGAGGTAAATATAGGGTAGGAGGATGGGTTACTCTTTGGAGCATTAGTGTGGACTTATTGGGCCAAAGGACTTGTTTCCACACTACAGGGATTCTGTTCTGAATCCAGTGAGACTCTTCTTCAGAATTGAGAGAAAAAGGAAAGTTGTCTTTATACCACTGACTGTGGCAGAGGGAGAGTGAAGAGAGCAAGTGGCGTACAGCAGATGGAAGAAAATGTAAACATCATTTCACTTAATCCCTGAGATGAGCCATAGACTTTGGTGATCTGTAGTACAGGTCCTTGTCTCTAAGTAAAAATCCCCTCTACTCATACCACAACACACAGACACAAGCACACAAACAAGCATAGACACTCACACACAGACACAGACACACGCACATGCACATACACAGACACACCCACACACACCCAGCTACTCACGCACACAGACATGCTGACGCACCTCCACACACATGCACGTTCCATGACAATCTGATTCCATTACATAAAGATGACAGGGTCCTTCACTCTGTCCACTTTTCTTTTTCTTTAATTTCTTTTTCTTCTTCCTTTCTTATTTTTTTTTGTTTTGCTTTTTTATTTTTTTTTTAAACTTCTGGAGAGAACTTGGTCATGGAAACATTGGAGGCCACAGCATCACAGCTTCACCAGATTCGGAGCATGACAACAGCAGGTTTGGGAGGGGGGTGGGGGGGGGGTGTTCTGGATTGGGATTTTGGATGTCAGCTAGAGGTCAGCATGGCAGCAGCTGGGGGAACTAGAGCAAGGACTTTGATGGTTGGAGATTGAGCACAATGCAGGAAGTGTGAGCCCACCGCAGCAATGAGGGAGTTTGCCTCAGCATCTGTGACGGCTACTTGAGCAGGCAGACCCAGGTCTCCCAGAGAGTGAGCCAAACGGGAGGAGATCGAGCCCTTGTAGAGAACGGGAGCCCAACGTGGCTAACCACTTAATGAAAACTATTGAAATTTTAACTTTACTTCTTTATTTTCCTACTTTATTCCTAGGTACTGTGGGAGCAGCCACCATCATGACACAGTGCAGACATTCATAAACTTGGCTTCCTCGAGCCTTTTCAATGGACACATTGGAACATATAATAAAAACAGTATATGCCAACATCCCTTTTCTAAAAGGAATCCATTGACTGTCTGTAACACTCACAATAGCTGTCGGACAATGCGAAATTGCTTCATTCACCATTTCTTCATGTGGGGCTGCTGCCCGTTTTCTCCTAAAGACTGGAAAGAGTGTGTCCTGAAGCTAACGACTTTCAGAAGTTAATTTGGAATTAATGATTTAAAAGGTGTAATCAACCAAAGTTAATGATTGGATCCGGAAACAAAGAGCATTTTTATTGGAAGCAGAGTCTTGGAGGGGATCTAGATGTTTCTCCAAGAAAGATCAGTGCTCCACACGGTTGACGATAGGAGGAGAGAAATCCTATTGGAGGAAAGTGTGCCTCTCATGTTTAATTCTGACCTTGTTCAAAGAAGGTTCAATCATTAAGACAGGTGGGTGGCAGGGCCCAGGGAGGGTACAGATTGGATATGGAGTATAGGGGAGTCAGCAGTTGTTGAAAATAGTAAAAATAATGACATTAAAAAGAAGAATGAGAAGATGAGAATAAAAGTCAGATTAAGAAAAGCAATGGAATATAAATTTGGTTGATTAATGGACCCTCATACCCCTCACCTCACTGCCACTGGATGTGGCATGGCTGTGAGAGTGCTGTTCGTTGGATGCTGCCTGAACTGCTGTGCTCTTCCAGCACCACTAATCCAGTATGTGAGAGTTTGGGCCAGTCTTGCTTCTGGTCTTGGGGATCACTACTGAACTAAAAACAAACTGCTAGTCTTCATATTGGCGAGCTCGTCTTCGAGGCCTATCATCCTGTCTCAGGGAGGGTAAAAGCCACAGTTTCCATGACCAACATAAATAGGCTCACTCCCAAATTTGCAAATGAAGGCCAAATGTATTAACCCCTTACATTGGCTACAGAAATAAGAAGCCTGACAGTTAAACATTGCAGGATTAATAAACTTGGAAAGGTCTAGAAGAGAAGGGATGAAATCATTACACTGATTAGAAATGAGGAAATAGTGACCATAACAGGGTGGCACGGTGACTCAGTGGTTAGCACTGCTGCCTCACAGTGCCAGGGACCCAGCTTCGATTCCTGCCCTGGGTAACTGTCTGTGTGGAGTTTGCACATTCTCCCCGTGTCTATGTAGGTTTCCTCCGGGTGCTCTGGTTTCCTCCCACAATCCAAAGATATGCAGGTTAGGTGAATTGGTCATGCTAAATTGCCCATAGTCAGGGGTGAATATGGGTCTGGGTGGATTACTTTTCAGAGGGTTGGTATGGACTTGTTGGGCCGAAAGGCCTGTTTTCAGACTGTAGGGAATCTAATCACTACCGTTTTATAATAATGGTTGAGATAAAAACACGTTAAATGAATGTAAAGGGAACTCAGTACAGCACATAACTCCTCTAAGCTGTGTTAAATCAACATTATTTCAATGACAAAGCTCTTGCTTGAATTTGTTTATTTACCCTGCAATCACAGAGCTGAGAAAAAGTAACATTTTTTATGAAGCACTTCTATCTCACTGAGATTTCAGGCCAGTCCAAATCCAACAACCAGCCCTGCAAATTCTGCTTATATTATGACAGCAGCTGAGACAGTCCACAACATTCTAAAATTAAAAGTCAATTTGTCTTAATTCAGGATTTTAAGAAATCCTTTACATTTTCACTGCAGAAAGTGAGGACTACAGATGCTGGCGATCAGAGTCAAGAGTGTAGTGCTGGAAAAGCACAGCAGGCCAGGGCATCATTCGAGAAGCTGGAGAGTCAACATTTAAGGCATAAACCCTTCATCAGCCAATTGGAATGGAATTAGGCCATAATGGTGTGTGAAATTTACAGTGTGGCTAAACCTATCTGTGACAGGGCGTTGATTACAGGCAAAATGAAGTGGACACAGCAAGTGGAAAATACTCATGTGAAGGGAAGAGCAGACAACATTAAAGATTTCACCATGTCAGACACATCTTCCACTGTGAAGACTGACACAAGATTGTTATTCAAGGCCTCGGCTGTTTCAGCATTGCCCAGTTTTAATTCCCCTTTCTCATCCTGCAAGGGACCTACATCCACTTTAGCCACCCATTTCCATTTTATATATTTATAAAAATGTTTCCTACCTGTTTTTATATTTTATATTAGTTTACATTCATAATCTATCTTTCCTTTCTTTATTGTTTGCTTTGCGGTTCTTTAATGCTTTTTAAAGTTTTCACAGATACCCTTCAAATGTTGTAGCTGTCCCAGCCTCCATCATCTCCTCTGGCAGCTCATTTCATACATGCACCTCCTTCTGCGTGAAAAAGTTGCACCTTAGGTCCTTTTAAATCTTTCCTCTCTCACCTTAAATCGAAGATCTCTAGATTTGGATTACTCTGGGGCAAAAGACTTAGCCATTCACCGTATCTGTGTCCCTCATGATTTTATAAACCACGATAATGTCACCCCCTCAGCTTCTGATGCTCCAGGGATAAAAGCTCCAACCCTTGCTGCTTTGTGATAGGGAAGTCCAAAAAATGTCAAGACACCATCTTTCTGGAAGAGGCGAACACAACTGTCTGGATGTCCCTATGTATTGTTGAGGTGAAAATCAGAAATATGGATAAAATATATCAACAAAATAAAAGAAAGGCTATCATCATTCCAGGCAACTGCCACAAGGACAATAATATCTTTGGCTTCTGAGTATCAATCTAATAGTCTTGTCTCCTAATGCCATAGCCAATCTCCAAATCAAGGGGTGATTAAGAATTTGTAAACGCACAACTGATCCCTTCGGTTATCAAACTCATCAATAAGAAACAGGGATGAAGAATGTGCAGAAGATGGTGACAAAAGATAGGCTAGCTCTGTGTACGATATGGGACCAAAAGGATGAGGCTGACCAACCCAATGATAAGGCTTTTGTTGGACACCCGTGGGAGGCAGCAGAGAAAACCATGGAAAATTAAACTGAGGTGAACAATACTGTACGCTTTCCAAGCCAATTACAGCTGTAGTATGCTCCTCAACCTAGGAGAGAGATAAACCCAAAGCATATGGTGAATGCTCACCCACTCACCCATCTGGGGAAAGGCCATGGAGATGCTCCTAGGCTTCCCACAGCCGCATGTAAACAACGAAAACAGTTTTGACAACACTGATGATGCGAAAGTCTGTATCAGCATTGTCTGAAGACAGCATGCTAAGCAGAACATGATATGGGATAACTCCAAACCTTTTCCAAATTCTTTTACTGTAAGAGGTCAGGTGATTGCTTGATGTGAACACATTGAAACACACAGCCATTTCTCATATGTTTAAATGGCACTTTGTTTTCATTTTCTTTTTACATGGAGGATGTCTGTCGGCAAACCAGAGCTATCTCAAATTCTGCTTCTCACAAATTTGTGGCCACGCCCCTACAATTTGTTGTATCATGATTTTATTGTACTTTAGCTGCAGGAAGTGCACCCAAATCCAGCTCCTTGGAAACCGTATTAGGGAAGCTGGAGATGGATGAACTTTGGATCATTCGGGAGGTAGGGGGGTTATTGAGAGGAGTTACATAGAGGTAGTCACACCTCAGGTACGGGAAGAAAGTAATATGGGTTGCAGTCATGGGATGGAATGGGAACAGAGAGACAGTGCAGGGATCATCTGTGGTTGTTCTCCTCAATAATAAATATACCAGTTTGGATATTGTTGCGGGGAATGGCTTACCAGGTGTAAGCCATGGGATACAGGTCTCTGGTGCAGATTCTGTCCCTGTTGCTCAGAAGGGAAGAGGAGTGATGAACAGAGCATTAGTCTTTGGGGACTCCATAGTTAGGGGGACAGATAGGAGATTCTGTGAGAATGAGAGAGACTCATGGTTGCCTCCCAGGTGTCAGAGTTCTTGATGTCTCGGATCAAATTTTCGGGATCCTTGAGGGGGAGGGGTAGCAGACCAAAGTTGTGGTCCACATAGGCACTAACGACACAGGTAGAAAGAGTGACGGGAATTTAAGGCAGAAATTTAGGGAGCTAGGTTGCAAGCTTAGAGCTAGAACAAACAGAGTTGTTATCTCTGGTTTGTTGCCCATGCCGTGTGTTAGTGAGGAGAGGAATAAGGAGAGAGAAGATTCGAGCACATGGCTACAGGGGTGGTGCAGGAGGGTGGGATTCAGATACCTGAATAATTGGGGCTCATTCTGGGAGAGGTGGGACCTCTACAAATGAGATGGCCTATACTTGAACCAGAGGGCTACTGGGGGGTAAATTTGCTCATGCTCTTCGGGAGGGTTTAAAATAATTCAGCAGGGGAGTGGGAAACAGTGTACAGGACGTTGAGAATATTGAGGTCAGGAATAAGGTTTGAAGTTCGCAGGAGTGTATCAGCAAGCAGGAAGATGGTTTGAAGTGTGTCCATTTCAACGCCAGGTCAGCCGGAATAAGGTGGGTGAACTTGCAGCATGGGTTGGTACCTGGGACTTTGATGTTGTGGCCATTTCAGAGACATGTATAGAGCAGGGATAGGGATGGTTGTTGCAGGTTCCAGGATTCAGATATTTCAGTAAGAATAGGGAAGGTGGTAAAAGACGGGGAGGTGTGGCATTGTTAGTCAAGGATAGTATTACGGTGATAGAAAGAATGTTTGATGAGGACTTGTCTACTGAGGTAATTTGGGCTGAGGTTAGAAACAGGAAAGAAGAGGCCACCCTGTTGGGAGTTTTCTATAGGCCTCCAAAAGGTTCAAGAGATGTAGAGGAAAGGATTGCAAAAATGATCCTGCATCGGAGCGAGAGTAACAGGATAGTTTTTATGGAGGAACTTTAACTTTCCTAGTATTGACTGGAAATGCTGTAGCTGGAATACCTTAGATGGGTCAGTTTTTGTCCAATATGTGCAGAATGGTTTCCTGACACAGTATGTAAATAGGCCAACAAGGGGCGAGGCCACATTAGATTTCGTACTGGGTAATGAACCCAGCTAGGTGTTAGATTTGGAGGGAGGTGAGCACTTTGGTGATAGTGAGCAAACTCGGTTAAGTGATGGGAAAGGGTTAGGAATATAATGCAGGGCAAGAGTTATAGCTGTGGGAAAGGCAATTATGATGCAATTAGGCAAGATTTAGGATGCATAGGATGCAAAAGGAAACTGGGCACAAAAGGAATGGGCACAATTGAAATGTGGAGCTTATTCAAGGAATTGTACTGTGCCCTTAATAAGGATGTACCTGTCAGGCAGGGAGGAAGTGATTGAATGAGAGAGCCGTGATTTACAAAAGAACTTGAATCTCTTGTCAAGAGAAAGAAGGAGGCTTATGTAAAGATGACGCGTGAAGGCTCAGTTCGGGTGCTTGAGAGTTACAAGTTAGCCAGGAAGGACCTAAAGAGAGAGCTAAGAAGAACCAGGAGGGGACATGAGAAGTCTTTGGCAGGTAGGATCAAGGAAAACCCTAAAGTTTTCTATGGGTATATCAGGAATAAAAGTATAGAGTAAGATTAGGGCGAGTCAAGGGCAGTAATGGGAAGTTGTGTGTGGAGTCTGAAGAGATAGGAGAGGCATTAAATGAATATTTTCCATCCATATTCACACAGGAAAAAGACATTGTTGTCGAGGAGAGTACTGAGATACATGCTATTTGATTAGATGGGATTGAGGTTCACAAGGACCTAGCAATTCTGGAAAGTGTGAAAATAGGTAAGTCCTTGGGCTGGATGGGATTTATCCCAGGGTTCTCTGGGAAGCCAGGGAGAAGATTGCAGATCCTTTGGCTTTGATCTTTATGTCGTCATTGTCTATAGGAATAGTGCCAGAAGCCTGAAGGATAGCAAATGTTGTCCACTTGTTCAAGAGAGGGAGTAGAGATAATCCTGGTAATTATAGACCAGTGAGCCTGACTTTGGTAGTGGGTATTGTTGATTAGGATTATTAGAGAAAGTATTCATAATCATCTAGAAAGGAATAATTTGATTAAGGATAGTCAATACGATTTTGTGATGGGTAGGTCGTGCTTCACAAACCTTATTGAGTTTTTTGGGAAGGTGACCAAACATGTGGATGAGGATAAAATGGTTGATATGATGTATGTGGATTTCAGTAAGATGGTTGATAAGGTTCCCCACGGTAGGCTATTGCAGAAAATATATAGGCATGGGGATTGAGGAGGATTTAGTGGTTTTGATCAGAAATCGGCGAGCTCAAAGAAGACAGAGGGTGGTGGTTGATGGGAAATGTTCATCCTGGAGTTCAGTTACTAGTGGTGTACCGCAAGAATCTGTTCTGGGGCCACTGCTGTTTGTCATTTTTATAAATGACCTGAATGAGGGCGTAGAAGGATGGGTTAGTAAATTTGCGATTACACTAAAGTCGGTGGAGTTTTGGATCGTGACAAAGGATGTTGCAAGTTACAGAGGTACATAGAGAAGTTGCATAACTGGGCTAAGAGGTGGCAAATAGAGTTTAATGCAGAAAAGTGTGAGATGATTCATCTTGGAAGGAGTAACAGAAGTACAGAGTACTGGGCTCATGGTCAGATTCTTGGTAGTGTAGATGAGCAGAGAGATCTCGGTGTCCATGTGCATAGTCCCTGAAAGTTGCCATCCAGGTTGATAGGGTTGTTAAGAAGGGGAATGGTGTGTTAACTTTTATTGACAGGGGGATTGAGTTTCAGAGCCATGAGGTCATACTGCAGCTTTACAAAACTCTGGTGTGACCGCACTTGGAGTATTGTGAAGCGTTTGAAAGGGTGCAGAGGAGATTTAATAGGATGTTGCATGGTATGGAGGAAAGGTCTTATGAGGAAAGACTGAGGGATTTGAAGCTGTTTTCATTAGAGAGAAGGAGGTTAAGAAGTGAATTAGTAGAGACATATAAGATAATCAGAGGGTGAGATAGGGTGGACAATGAGAGCCTTTTTCCTCAGAGAGTGATGGCTAGCACGAAGAGGGGACATAGCTTTAAACTGAGGGGTGATAGATATAGGTCAGAGGTAGGTACTTTACTCAGAGAGCAGTAAGGCCATGGAATGCCCTGCCTGCAACAGTACTGGACTCGCCAACTTTCAGGGCATTTAAATGGTCATTGGATAAATATGTGGATGATAATGGAATAGTATAGGTTAGATGGGCTTCAGATTGGTTTTACAGGTTGGTGCAACATTGAGGGCCGAAAGGCCTGTACTGTGCTGTATTGTTCTGTGATCTATTCACATTTGTAAAATGTCGCTGTCAATAGCTCTGACTTTATCTTGTGCATTGCTTAATTATGCTCTCCGTATTCTGACATTTTTTTGTCACTTATGTGTCTGGAGAAAGCTTTTCATCTTCTTTATTCCTTCATTAAATTCGTTGCTGCTTTTGACTTCTTTCTTCTGCCATATTCCCTTGAACCCTGCTTGTCTTTGTTGTCCATGTAATTAACAAACACCTTTCTCACGGTTTTAATGTTGCTCGTAACTCTTTATTCTTCCATGGTGTGTCATTACTGGCTAGTCCATTCTTGTCTTTTAATGAGAAATATATTTTTCGCACTTTATTGATCACTGTTGTAAATGTTTCCCACTGCGGTTCTATTTGTTGATAGATGTTTTCAGTTTCTATTCCCTGGTTCTGTTCTCATCCCCTTCAAATCTCATTTGTACCAATGTATCACTTTTTATTTTTCACCTTCCCTTTCTATGTTGTGATTGGTATTGGCTAGGGGTACTTGTAAACTTCATTGATGTTAATTACATGGATGTAGGATATGCTCGCATTGAATAGTTTATGAGAAGAGGTGTCCTTAAATGTAAAAGTTTGGTAAGAGACCTAATTGAGGTATTCCACACAAAATGAGACATTGTTTTCTCTGAAGGCAGAGCCCAGAAAAGAAAAGGGCTGTAGCTTTAAATTAGAGTTAGGTCATTCAGGTCTGATGTCAAGAATTACTTTTTCATACAACTAGTAACAGAACTGTGGAACACTCTCTCCAAAAAGCAATGAATGCTGCAGGTCAACGGATCTCTTCAAGGCTGAGATCTTTATGACTCTATGACTCGATACAAATACAGTGTGCACCAGAGCAAGTCAGAAGCCAAGAATCCTGCGGTGAGTAACTCACCTCCTGATACCCCAAATCCTGCCCACTATCGACAAAGCACAAGTCTGGCATGTGATGGAATACTTCCCGCTTGCTTGACTAAGTGTAGCTTCAGTCACACTCAAGAAGCTTGATACCATCAAGGAGAAAACAGTCACTCAGTTGGCACCAGATTCACAAGCAATCAGTCATTCGGCCACCAGTGCTCAGTAACAGCAGTGTATACCATCTACAAGGAAAAAAGTAACTGCTGCACTGATTCAGCATCTTTCACAGCCTCCTGTGTCTCTGGATGCTTTAAGATTCTGACATGTTGTCACTATTATAATTTGAAAGCATGATGGCCAGTTTACAAATTGTTATCTTCGATATTGATTTGATAATTTGTTGTTTGATGATTATAATTGCTCCCCCAAGGTGACAGTTCCCCTTGTTAAGGCATTGTAGAGTTAGTAATGCATCCAATCAGGAAACCAGTTTGCTTCCTTTACTCAATGGTTAGGAATTTCCCTGGATCTAGCTTCCTAACATTAATAGAAGGGAAGGGGAATCCTATTGAACTTTGTAAACCAACTTTGTTCTGCACTTGTGACAGCACTGCAACAGTGGGGGTGCAAGTAGCTCCAGGAAGTTATTGACAGTTTTCAGTCATAAACCAGTGAGAATTTCCTTAGATCTGCTTTCTGTCTCCAATTCTGCTGCAAGAGCAGAGAAAAGAACAATTATGTTTCATTGTGAAAGATTCAAGGAAATTTTTTCACTTAAAAGGAAGATACTTTAGATG
Organism: Chiloscyllium punctatum; assembly: GCF_047496795.1. Lineage (NCBI taxonomy): Eukaryota > Metazoa > Chordata > Chondrichthyes > Orectolobiformes > Hemiscylliidae > Chiloscyllium > Chiloscyllium punctatum. The sequence continues at coordinate 56,379,686 of NC_092761.1, read as the reverse complement.
TTAGGAATCTAAAACAAACATGGAGAAATTCAACACGTCTAGATGACTAGATTCCCTCCAGTATGGAAACAGGCCCTTCGGCCCAACCAGTCCACACCAACCCCTCTGAAGAGTAACCCAGCCAGGCCCATTTCCCTCGAACTAATGCACCTACAGCACTTCAGAAAAACTGGAGTGAAGGCACTGTTTCTTTTTCCACAGATGCTGCCAGACACAATGAGTTTCTCCAGCATTCTCTGTGTTTGTTTCTACGTCGGGATTGCAATGGACCCCAGTTTAAGGAGATCAATGGGGACAGAGTGGGATGTCTCCATTTTACTTCTGATGTAGATATGACAGGCACAGCAGCAGGAAGCCCAAGTGAATTCAGTGCTACTCTTACAACAAAATCATAATTCAACTATATTCCCTGATCAAATGCGATTCCCCTGATTTGTTCTTTTCCTGGCAAGACAGTTGAGCGAAGTGGAAATGAGAACATAAAAACTAGGTGCAGGAGTAAGCTGTCTGGCCCTTTGAGCCTGGTCCGTCATTCAACAAGATCATCGCTGATCTTTTCATGGACTTAGCTCCACTTACCCACCCACTCACCATAACCCTTAATTCCCTTCCTGTTCAAAAATCTATCTTTACCTCAAAAACATTCAACAAAGTACCCTCAATTGCTTCACTGGATGGGGAATTCAACAGATTCACAACCCTTTGGGTGAGGCAGTTCCTCCTCAACTCAGTCCTAAATCTGCTTCCCCCTTATTCTGGGGTTTCGACCCCAAATCTCATTTCAACTGCCAGTAGAAACAACCTCCCTATACATTACGGAAAACCTCACAATGTTAACCCTACCAAAAGAGCACTGTCACAATTCAATTCCAATTTCATGATACGCGAGCTGATCTTTCATATGATCACTTTGGCAATCAAGATTTAATTAGACCAGGTTATAAGTCCTTTTGGCCACATTTATAATGGGAATTGCCTCGATCAGCGTGTCATAACTGCAATGATAAGTATTCATCAGCAGCAGCTCTGCAGCACTTCCATTGAAGGCAACAAGTGTAAATTCATCGTGACATGTTTACATGGGAATTGCTGTTATAAATATGAAGAGAGGGATTAATAACAGCGGCAGCTGACATGAAGCAATTACACACTTAAAGGATTTTTGTCATATAAAATTTTATTTTATGTTTGATCAGTCCCTTTAATTTTCCTGCCACAAGTTTAGTTTATTATTTCATTTTATAAGAGTGAGGCCTTATTTCATGTGAAGCCATCTCCTGTCATTTCTAAAACTCTGCAGTCCACCCGAATGCTCAGTCTCAGTACTTTATGTGCTCTGGGTTAACGCTACCCCAACTCCATCTGCCTCAGAACAGGTCAGTGGTCTGGTCAAATTGTCCAAATCCTGACATTGTGGCTGTCAGACTTCCACTCAACAAATTTATAAAGCTCGAACTATAGTTGTTCCTTCAGTGTTACTGGGACAAAGTAGTGGAACTCTCTCCCTATCAACATTGTGGGCACATGTAAGGACGGGGTAGAAATCACAGGCCTCAGGGCTACTCCAGGACCAGGCCCAAACCCCATGGACCCAACCGCTGAGTCAAGTTCAGCCACCCAGCACTCAGTCGGAATGCAGCGAGCCCTTGATGGCTCAGAAGCCCAGATACTGGACCTTGCTACGTACCTCCCTCCTGGGCTCAAAATGTGCCCATACCATCTGCACTACAGCAGTTCAAGAAGACAATGAACCGTTACCAACTCACCCTTTAGAAGAATGATGGGAGACCAAGTTGAGGTATTCAAGTATCTTGAATCTTAAAAGGTGTGGATAAAATAGATGTTTTAGGATTCTTCCTCCTCTGGGGTATTCCCGCCTCAGGCGACTGACTGTGTGGAGTTTGCACATTCTCCCTGTGTCTGCGTGGGTTTCCTCCGGGTGCTCCGGTTTCCTCCCACAATCCAAAGATATGCAGGTCAGGTGAATTGGCCATGCTAAATTGCCCGTAGTGTTAGGTAAGGGGTAGATGTAGGGGTATGGGTGGGTTGCACTTCAGCGGGGCGGTGTGGACTTGTTGGGCCGAAGGGCCTGTTTCCACACTGTAAGTAATCTAATCTAATCTAAAGAGGTCATGGTCTTAGGATAAGGGGTAGCAAATTGAAAACAGAGTTGAAGAGAAATTACTTCTCCCAAAGAATTGTGAATCTGTGGAAGTCACTACCTCAAAGTGTGGTGGATGCTGGGGCAGTGAGTAAATTTAAGGAGGAGTTGGACAGAATTTTAATTGGTAATGGGTTGAAGGGCTATGGAGAGAAGGCAGGAAAATGGGGGTGAGGAGTATATCAGCCCTGATAAAATGGGGGAGCAGACTCAATGGGCCGAATGGCCTAATTCTGCCCCTATGTCTTATGGTCTTATGAACCATCGTCCCAAGGTTGTCTTAGCCATTAATGTCCATATGAATGAATAAAACAAAAGAAACAAAATGAAGAAACTAGTCTCAGTCATGATCGCAAAATGACTGGATTGTCATTAAAAAAAACTCATTTGGTCCAACATGTACTTAAGGAATTTGCAATCTTAAATATCTGGTTTAGATGTGACACCAGATCTTAGTGTAATGTGGTTGACTCTTCCCTCTGAAATAACCTAATGAACCACTGAGTAATATCGATGAGCACCAGCCGCAAGAAAGAATCTAACCATGTTCCTCAAACATTCAATGGCATTACCATCATCCCATCTCCTACAGGCAACATCCTTGGGCTTACTCATTGACCAGGCATTTAATTGAAGCTTATATATAAATTCACTGGCTACAATACCAGGTCAATAATGAGGAATAATGACTATCTTCAAGACGCAAAAGCAAAGGGTGATCCAATACTCCCATCTTGCCTGATGAGTGCAGCACTCAAGCAGCTTCTCATCACACAGTACAGAACAACTAGCCTGATCAGCACCGCATCGACAACCACTTTAAAAATTTGTCATCATCATCGGTAGTCCCTCGTCGATGAAGATGCCTCTCTTCCACTCTCAGGGTGAGTCCATAGGAGGCTGTACAGACCGATGTGGCATCTTCAGGCCTGAAACACTTGGGATAGTTGGTGGTTTCAGGAATGGGTGGGCGGGGTGTTAGTGTGGCGTCACGTTCCTTTCGCTATTTTTGACTGGCTTCCACATTTTACCAACAGCTAGTCTCAAGGTGCTCAATGTATTCCCAGATGCTCCACCTCCACTTTGGGTGATCTGGGGCCGGTGATTTCCAGGTGCCTGTGGGAATACTGCACTTTGTCAGTGAGGCCTTGAGGGTATCACTGAAAGTTCCAGTCTTAATCATTGTATCATCTCTAACGGGCCAAGACTCCTCTGCTTACTCGTTCCAACTCATGATCTCTTTGAGCGAGAAGGTCAGGAGCATGGGAACACTACCAAATTCACGTTCTCCTGGAAGTTTCAGGTCATACTGACTTGGAACAATATCACCATTTCTTCACTGTCACAGGGTTCGAACCCTCAAACTCATTTTAAAACAGGGTCGTGTAATTATTCACACTGTATTGACTATAGTACCAGATGGTGGCTATTGTCACTTTTTTGAAAGAACAGTTAAAGATGAGCAATAAATGATCAGCGTGTCAGCAAGTGCCACATCTCATAAATAAGTAAGAATACGACTTCATGTGAACAGCAATTGAACTCTCTCAGACGGGGCTGAAGATATATTTGCAAAGGTTTAGTGAGGATATATCCACTCATGTCTGACTGACTGTAATTTTAAATGACATGCAGCAAGGAGACCAGTTCCCAAACTGACTGGCTCCTGTTAATTAAACAGATTTGTCTTTTAGAGTGTTGTTGGTCCAATCTATAATTTGAACCAAAGAACAGGAGCTGGACTACTCATCACAGAAATCCGGGCCTCTGACCACCTTTTGTAGTTATGTTATTCATAAGATTGGTCTGGTTTAACTCCTGGACAATGCTCACACTCGAGGATGGTGCTAATGAAGGATTCATTGATATTAATACCAGTGGATGTCAAGAGGAAATAATGTGATTTTCACTTGTTGGAAATGGCTATCCCCTGACACCTATGTGGCTCAAATATTACTTTGCTACTTGCCAATTGTCAGCCCAAGAATGGATGTTGTTCAGGTCTTGCTGCAGAGAGACACGGATTACCTTGATTAAAAAAAAGCCAAAGAACGACAGATGCTGGAACTCAGAAATAAAAACAAAATCACTGGAAAAACCCAACAGGTCTGGCAGCACCCGTGGAGAGATTATCAGAGTTAATATTTCTGGTCAAGTCGTCAGAACCCTTCTGAAGAAGGGTCACTGGACCCAAAATGTTAAATCTAATTTCTCTCCACAGAAGCTGCCATAACTTCTGAGTTTTTCCAGTAATTTCAGTTTTGTTACAGATTACAATGATATCTGACGGGTTATAAATGGTGCTGAACACTGTGCAATCATCAGCTAACATCCCGACTTCTCATTTTTTAGTGGAAAGAAGGTAATTGATGAAGGTAGTTCAACCTTGGACACCACCCTGTGAAAGGACAGGCTCTTGTTGTGCAGTGGTAATGTACTTACCACTGAGCCAGAAGGGGCTAGGTTCCAGTCCTACCTACTCCAGAAGTTAATAACATCTTTGAGCAATTTCATAAGAAATTATCGACACTGAGGAAAACCCACAATTATGTCCTGGGATTGAATGATTAGCCTCAAACTTCTTTCTTTATATTAGATGTAACTTCAATTGGAGAAAATTCTACTGATTTAAATGTTGTTGGGATTCCTTGATGCTACTTATGGTCATTCTGGGCCGTGATACAATATTAACAATGTCAAGGAACAGTCTGACATAGCCTTACTGACTAAATCATATCTTATAACCATTATCCCAGACGTCACCATCAATGTTCCTGAGTACGGTCACAGAAATATTGTGGCACAATGTCAAGAGGGAGTTGTCCAGGGAGTTCTCAACATGGACTTTGAAACCTATTGAGTCACAATAGGTCGGGTTAAACATGACCAAAGAAACTTCCTGCTGATTATCACCTATAGCTGCAGTGACAGAGAGCAAGCTGCAAAAAGGGAGGCAACAAAGTTGAAAGAACAGTCATAAACCTGTCAAGCTAAAAAAAACTCCAAGAACTGGCTGCCATTAAAACATGAAATCACTGAAGGTAGCGAATTTCTTGCAAATAAATATGGAGCCTCTAGCGTAATGTTATAAAAGTTCAGAAATAACTATATGGGAAAACTGTAACGGCACTCTTGTAAAGAACACTGTGTATCACCTGTTAAAATTAAATCTGTGATTGAAAGTTCAGGTGCAGTAACATAGGTATCATCTATTTAATTATAATGTTTCAGCTTTGTGTATGTGCAATGAAAACTTACGAGCTGTTACCTCACCAGTCTATGAAAGATGTGTTAAGGGTGACTGCCTTTGTGTTAATTTTAAAACTGTTGTTATTATTTACGTATCTTGTCTTGTGCCAGTTAAAGTACTGTGTTGTTTAAGAAATTAATGATTTTGTTCTGTGTTGTGGAATAATGTTTAATGGAGCATGGCTAATTATCAAAGATATTGATAAATTATTTTAATTCTGGCTTTGTATAGAATCCAAATATTCCAAGCTTAATATGAATATAGCAGGCATTGTTATCACCTGACTACATCATTTAATTGATTATCGAATCTGAATATAGTGTGGAAGCAGACCATTTAGTCGATCAAGTCCACACTATCCCTCTGAAGAGCATCCCACCCAGAACCTCCCCATCCCTGCAACCCTGCATTTCCCATGGCTATTCCACGTAGCCTGCACATCCCTAGACAATTTATCACAGCCAATCCAAATAATCTGCACATCTTTGATGAGGACCTGCTGACACTAGACTGGATAAGGTTGGAATTCACATGACACTAGGTTACAGTCCTGAAAATGTGTTGCTGGAAAAGCGCAGCAGGTCAGGCAGCATCCAAGGAACAGGCTGATGCCCGAAACGTTGATTCTCCTGCTCCTTGGATGCTGCCTGATCTGCTGCGCTTTTCCAGCAACACATCTTCAGCTCTGATCTCCAGTCCTCACTTTCTCCACTAGGTTACAGTTCAACAGGTTTATTTCAAGTCACAAGCTTTTGAAATGCTGCTCCTTCGCACATCTTTAGACTGAAGGAGGAAACCAGAGCACCCAGAGGAAGCCCACGCAGATATGGGGAGAGCATGTAAACTCCATACAGTCACCTGAGACTGGAATTGAACCTGGATTCATTAGCACTGTGATGCAGTAGTGCTAACCATTGAGCCACCGTGCTGCCCGTTATTGAGAATCAAAACAGAGCTCCCAAGAGCAGAAAAGAAGCCCACGAGAAAGTTCAAAGTCCCTTCAAAGAAAAAGAAATGATTTCAGAGTTGTAAAATCTGTAAGCCTCAATACAATACGTCCAATTCATGAATACAGGTCAGTTCTAGCTGCAAATCTTGCTAGACTTTGATCACAGGAAGCATTCTGAGTTGAAAGTATAAGTTGAAACTCCACTCCAGGTGTATAACCATGGCTGAAACATCAAGGCAATACTGAAAGAATATTGTCTGTGTCAGAGGTGCCTTACGCTGTCTGCTTTCATGGGTGGATGCTATCCTTCACCTAACAACACTAAAACAATCTATTTGGTCATTATTGTTTTATTTTTGTGGGAATCTGTTCAGGCAAACTGGATTCCTTGTTTTCGACATTGCAGCAGAGATTTTTTTTTCCTTTTGAAATGTACTTCATTGGCTTTCGGATGCAATGGGTCATTGTTGTATGAATGCAAATTCTCTCTGCTTTACACTTCAGAGTTTCACTTTGGATTTCTGTGTGCAATGTTGCATATTGTTGACAAGCTTTGAACAAGTTGATGGGGCTGAGCAGCGTTTTACTGCTGATCTATTGGATATCAATGCAAGTCGCATTGAGAGAAAGGACCGGAAATGTGAGAAACACACGTCAGCTCTTTCAACATCTATAAAGGGAGAAGACAGATTAACATCTTGAGTTTTCATCATCCATTAGGTACTCCTCTTATCTGTCTGCCTTTATTTTCCCGATAGATTCATGGAAAGATTGTCCATAGCTTCAACCTATTTTGAAAATACCTATTTCGGTTTACATTGTGGTGTGCTCAGAGGCTGATATTAAGACCACTGCTATTTTTAATATATTTATGAGCTGGATGTGGATTTGTGGGTCATGTTTTGTCAGCTTGCAAATGAAAGAGATCTTGAACTGTAATAAACAATGAGAATAGTAACAGGCTTTAAGAGGACATGGACAAATTACACAAATGAACAAGTAGTCCAAAACTAGAGGGCACAGGTTTCAGGTGAGAGGGGCAGGATTTAAAAAAAAGGTCTGAGGGGCAACTTTTTCCACACACAGAGTGGTGTGTGCATGGAATGAGCTGCCAGAGGAAGTGGTGGAGGCTGGTACAATTGTAACATTTAAAAGGCATGTAGATGGGTACATAGATAGGAAAGGTTAAGAGGAATATGCACCAATTCTTCAAAAGTTCATTCACAGTATGTGGGTATCACTGGCTAGGACAGTATTTATTGCCCATCCTTAATTGCCCACAGAGCAGTCACATTGTCAATCACATTGCTGTGAGTCTAGAGTCACATGTAGGCCAGACCAGGCAAGGTAGCTTCCTTATCTAAAGTGAACCACATGATTTTTTTCCAACAATCAATTTGTGGTCATAATTAGACTCCAGATTTTTATCGACCTCCCCTCTCTGCCATGGTGGGATTCAAATGCAGTCCCAGAACATTATCAGGGTCTCTGGATTAACAGTCCAGCAATAATACCACTAGGCCATTATCTCCTCTTAAATACTGGAAAATGGGACTAGGTCAGATTGGGATGTTTGGTAGGCACAACCCGGGGTCTGTTTCCAAGCTGTATATGAAACTTATAACAGAAAAGTGCAATGTGATTAATCTTGTGGGATCAGTGAGGATCTAGAAATGTAAGCTAAATGGTACCACTTTTCAGGACGTGCAGCAAGAGACCTGAGGGCATATGTACATAAATCCTTGCAGGTGGCAGGACAAGTTGTTAAAGTTGTTAAAAAGACTTGGCATAAGAAGAAGCATGGAATACAAAAGCAAGGACATTCTGCTGAAGCGTTACTAAACATAGTTAAGCCACAATTGTTGTATTGTGTTCAATGCTAGCACAAATGGTAAGGACGGATAAAAGCATGGTATTTAGAAAGAAACAAGATGTTTATAAGGATGTTTTCAGATCCAAGATCCAGTTATGTAATGAAAGGCTAGACTTATATTAACCAGAATTTACAGGAGTGAGCAACAATCAAATTAAATGAATAGACACTTAAAACATATATGCTGAGAAAAACACTCCACTGACAAGAGATTTGAATAAGGGATTGATCATTTCAGACTCAGATGAGCAGATATTTATTCACTCTACGGGTTTTAAATCATCAAAATTCTTAACTTTTACTGGGCGGATGCAGTCACTGAATCTATTCATGATTCATAAGTCTACTGATTAAGGTAAAAGCCCATAGTGCTGGAGGTAGCATCTCAGCGTGGATTGACTAAAAACAAACTGAGAGTTGGGATGAGAGAGCATTTTAAGGATGGCAACCTGTAATGGATGGAGTGCCACAAGGATCAGTGCTGATGCTTCAATTATTTAAAATATATGCGAATGACTTGGAGGAGGCAAGTGAATTTGCTATTATCATGTTTGTGAATGACACCAAAATAGCTGGGAAAGCAACTGGTGAGGATGACACGAAGAGCCTGCAGAGGGATAAAGACAGGTTAAGCAAATGGACATAACATTGGCAAATGGAATGCAATGTGAAAAAACATGAAGTTTGGTGGGAAGATTGGAACCAAGTATTATTTCAGTAGAGAAAGATTGCAGAAAGCTGCATTATAGAGAGATTTGAGAGTTCTTGTCCATGAATCACAAAAAGCTGGCACTCAAGTTCAGCCAATATTGGGGAGTAAATATAAAAGTAGAGATCTTTTGTTAAATCTACACAAGCCATTGACCAGAGCACAGCTGGAAGGCTGAATAACTTTCGGCCCCTTATATGAGAAAAAGATATATAGACATTGGACACAATACAGAGATAGTTCACTGTGTTGTATAGTGTTGTATAGCATGGAGTTATGCAGCATGGAAACAGACCCTTCAGTCCAACTTATTCATGATGACCAGATGTCCTAAATAAATCTAGTCCCATTTGCTAGCATTTGGCATACCAGGAATGGAGGGGCTGTCTTATGAAGAAACATTAAGCGTGTTGAGCCTGTACTCATTGGAATTTAGAAGAATGAGAGATTACTTTATTGAAATAAAGATTTTTTTAGGGGATTTGACAGCATCAGTGTGGAAATGTTGTTTCCCCTTGTGGGAGAGTCTAGGACCTGGGGCCTGTGAATAACAGATGGCCCCTTTCAACTGGAATTGTGGAGGAATTTCTTCTCACGGAGGGTAGTGAATCACTGGAATTCTTTACCACAGAGGGCTGTTGAGGCTGGATGGGTAAGTATGTTCAAAGCTGAAGTATACAGGCTTTAATCAGAAGGGAATCAAGGATTATGGGAATAAGGGCAGGAAACCACTGTGAGGCAGCAGCGCTAACCACTGCGTGGCACAGTAGCTCAGCGGTCAGTACTTCTGCCTCATAGCGCCAGGGACCCACGTTCGATTCCTGCCTCGGGCAACTGTTGGTGTGGAGTTTGTGCATTCTCTCTGTATCTGTGTGGGTTTCCTCCCACAATCCAAAGATGTGCAGGATAGATGAATTGGCCATGCTAAATTGCCCACAGTGTTCAGGGATGTGTAGGTTAGGTGTGTTAGTTAGGGGTTAATGTCGAGTAATGGGTCTGGTTGGGTTAGTCTTTAGTGGGTCAGTATGGACTGTTGGGCCGAATGGCCTGTTTCTACACTGCAGGAATTCTATAACATGTGAGGTGATGATTATTAGATTAGCCATGATTTCATTGACTAAGAAAGCATTGGTAAGCTGGATAGCCTACCTCTGTTCCTGGGTCTTATGATCTTGAGACAGACAGACTTTCCGGGCATCAGGAAATTGAGAATAATGTGGAATTTTGATGATGACCTAGAAGCAAAAGCGGAATGATCTGGAGAAACTCAATAGGTCTGGCAGAATTTGTAGAGATAAAGCAGTGTTAATCCATACTTGAATTGAATTCAATTGAATGAGCTTTATTGTCACATGTACACAAACAATTACAGTGAAAAGTTTACAATCCACACTTAACAGCACCGTCTTAGGTACAAGACATCTAGGTACAGAGATTTAAGTATTTGATGCAAAATAGAAAAAAAAGTCTGCATCAGAATGAAAAGGAAAATAAAAGTATTGATAAAAGTACAAAATGTACAGTTCTTCCACACCAGCCTGTGCCAGCCTCTAAACTCCAGCCCACACCAGACCCAACTCTCCAGACTACATGAAGCTTTAGGCTTTTCCTTCAGTTCACAAAGAGACTTCGCCTCCTCATGATGGCCTCCAGTCTGGGAACTGGCCTCCAGTCTGGGGATTTGCCTTCAGTGGGTCCAGTATGATTTTCTTTCTGAATGGGTGAAGTAGAAGATTAGTCATGATCTTATTGAATGACGAGGCAGGTTTAAGGTGCAAATCTTCCATTTTTGTTCCTATTTATAACAGTCTTCTCTGGGTTTTTGTGCATGGCCACTCGTTTTGTCCCAACATTGATAACTATGTATTCAACTCACAGCAGTTGTGCTCTTGTACTCCTTGCTTAAGATCTCTCTTCCTTGAAGGTTCTTCCTCAAATAAATGTCTTTGAGCAAATATTTTGTCACTACTGCTAAAATGTCCCACTTCGACTTGCTATTTGATTTCCATTACACTCCTGGGAAACACCTTGATACAAACTTTCTGAATGAAAAGTGCTTTTGAGCTCAGATGTCTCCTGTTATTTGACATTCTATTTGATTCAATGAGTGCCTACTCTCCATGATAAAATACAAGAAAAATATACTTCCTGTTCTATTTTCCACAGCAGTGATTTATTAAGAGGTTTGCTGGGGAGTGAGCTCTTAGGGAAATCAACACAGATCTCTACTTCTCAGAAATAAATCAATGATTGAAAATATCTGCCTGTATTGGAAATCAACGGGAATCAGGAAGCCTTGATATTTTCAGAATAATTTTAAGCCACACATCTGCACTTAGATTTTATCTGTCTAATAAACTGAGCAACATGTCAAGAAAATAAAGAGTTTGCTTTTTTATTCACCCATGGAAACTCTGGCCCTGATTTCAGATGTTCAAAACCAATCAAAACGAAGCAGTGGCAAGAGTATTGACAATTATTTTGACCTTCTGATCCTTCTGACATTGACTGACTCTTTTGAGCAGGTTATCTGTTCTGAAGGTGTCAGGGTCTTTGTGAGCTGAAGAAAGTGCCTGAAAAAAAAATCGACTTCCAGATCTCCTTTTAGATTTGACTTCAATCTTCTTGGTTAATCCTGACTGACCCCAATGAGAGACTCAGCATGTTTACAGAATCCCTACATTGTGGAAGTAATCCATTCAGCCCATCATGTCCACACTGACCCTCCGAAGAGAATCCCACCCAGACCCATCCCATCCCTGTAACCTTGCATTTCCCACGGCCAATCCACCTAACCTGCACATCTTGGACTGTGGGAGGAAACCGGTGTACCTGGGGGAAACCTGGCAAGACACAGGGAGAATTTGCAAACTCCACACAGACCCACATTTGAGAGTGGAATTTGAAGCTGGGCCTCTGGTGCTGTGAGTGGATAAAGAGTAATGATTAGATTAGATTACTTACAGTAAGGAAACAGGCCCTTCGGCCCAACAAGTCCACACCTACCCTCCGAAGAGCAACCCATCCCCCTACATTTATCCCTTCACCTAACACTACGGGCAATTTAGCATGGCCAATTCACCTAACTTGCACATCTTTGGACTGTGAGAGGAAATTGGAGCAGCCAGAGGAAACCCATGCAGACATGGGGACAATGTGCAAACTCCACACAGACAGTTGCTCAAGACAGGAATTGAACCCGGGTCTCTAGCGTTGTGAGGCAGCAGTGCTAACCACTGTGCCACTTTGCCACCCCTATGTGTTCTAATGTGTTCCCACACAACTGTTTGATCTCTCTCTTCCACAACCCCAACCTTACTGAAACCATCCAAGCATCCTTTCTACCTGACTCCTGAACTTTTAATTTTCATGAGTCTCTCTCTTTTATCTCTTGGTGCTGCATCTGGGAGAAAGTGAGGTCTGCAGATGCTGGAGATCAGAATCGAGAGTGTGTTGCTGGGAAAGCACAGCAGATCAGGCAGCATTCAAGGAGCTGGAGAATTGACGTTTCAGGCATAAGCCCTTCATCAGGAATGAGGCTTGTAGGCCGGGACTGAGAGATAAATGGGAGGGGGGTGGGGTTTGTGAAAAGGTAGCTGAGAAAGAGGTGGATGAAGGTGAGGGAGATGGTGATAGGTCACGGGGGAAAAATGAATGGGTCTGGAGGGCGGTGCCGAGTTGGAGGCTTGGGACTGGGGTAATGTGGGGGGAGGGGAAATGAGGAAGCTGTTGAAACCCACATTTGTCCCATGTGGTTACAGGGTCCCAAGACGGAATATGAGGCGTTCTTCCTCCAGGCGTTGGGTGGTAACGGTTTGGCGGTGGAGGAGGCCCATGTCCTTGATGGAGTGGGAGGGAGAGTTGAAGTTTTCAGCCCCAGGGCGGTGGGGTTGGTGAGTGCAGGTGTCCCAGAGATGTTCTCTGAAACAATCTGCAAGAAGCTGTCCTATCTCCTCGACAGAGAGGAGACCACACTATCTGCAACAAATGCAGTAGATGACACTGGTGCAGGTACAGGTAAATTTCTGACGGATGCGGAAGGATCCCTTGGGGCCTTGGGCAGAGGTGAGGGGAGTGGTGTGGGTGCAGGTTTTGCACTTCGTGTGGTGGCAGGAAAAGATGCCAGGAGTGTGGTGTGGCCGTGTGGGGGGCGTGGACCTGACGAGGCAGTCGCAGAGGGAATGGTCTCTCCGGAAGGCTGATAGGGGTAGGGAGGGAAATATATCTGGTAATGGGTTCGTTTGGAGGTAGCGGAAGTGGCGGAGGATGATGCAATGCATGCAGAGGTTGGTGAGTTGGAAGTTGAGAATAAGGGGCGTTCTGCATTGTTGCGTTGGGAGAGGTGGGGTTCAAGGGTGGTGGTGCATGAAGTGGAGGAGATGTGCTCGAGGGCATCATCAACCATGTGGGAAGGGAAGTTGCAATCATGGAAGAAGAAGGCCACCTGGAACTTTCTGAGGTGGAATTGGTCCTCCTGGGAACTGATGCAGCAGAGGCGGAGGAATTGGGAATAAGGGATGATGTCTTTACAGGAGGTATGCCATCCCTTATTCCCAATTCCTCCGCCACTGCTGCATCTGTTCCCAAGAGGACCAATTCCACCTCAGAAAGTCCAAGATGGCCTCCTTCTTCATGATCACATCTTCCCTCTCCACGTGGTTGATGGTGCCCTCCAGCGCATCTCCTTCACTTCACGCACCACTGCCCTTGAACCACACCGTCTCCAAGACAACAAAGGCAGAACTCCCCTGGTCCTCACTTCCACCCCACCAACCTTTGTATATATTGCATCGTCCTTCGCCACTTCCGCTACCTCCAAACGAACTCCATCACCAAAGGTATATTTCTCTCCCCTCCCCTATCAGCATTACGGAGAGACCATTCCCTCTCCAACTCCCCTGTCAGGTGCACGTCCCCCACCAGCCCACACCCCACTCCTGGCACCTTCCCCTGCCACCACAGGAAGTGAAAAACCTGCACCCACACTACTCCCCTCACCTCTGACCAACGACCCAAGGGATCCTTCCAAATCCGTCAGAAATTTACCTGCACCTCTAAAAACATCATCTACTGCATCTGTTGCAGATATTGTGGACTGCTCTACATCGAGGAGACAGGATGCCTTCTTACAGATTGTTTCAGAGAACATCTCTGGGACACCCGCACCCACCAACCCCACTGCCCTGTGGCTGAACACTTCAACACCTCCTCTCACTCTATGAAGGACATGCACCACCAAACCATTAGCACCCGACGCCTGGAGGAAGAATGCCTCATATTCTGCCTTAGGACCCTGCAACCACTCTGGATAAATGTGGATTTCAACAGCTTCCTAATTTCCGCTCCCCCCACATTATCCCAGTCCCAAGCCTCCAACTCGGCTCTGCCCTCCGGACCTGTCCATAACTGCCCCCTCTGACCTATCAACATCTCCCTCACCTTCATCCACCTATCACTTTCTCAGCTACCTTTCCACAAACCCCACCCCCTCTCATTTATCTCTCAGCCCCGGCCCACAAGCCTCATTCCTGATGAAGGGCTTATGCCCGAAACGTCGATTCTCCTGCTCCTCGGATGCTGCCTGACCTGCTGTGCTTTCCCAGCAATACACTCTTGGTGCTGGATCTGATCAAGCTTTGGTATACAGCACACCAGCAGAAATCGTGGTGCTGGGTCCCAGCTGTTAATTAGATTTGTATGCCATTGTGATGACTCTCGGGATATTGGGGCTTCATTTCCAGTGCACTGCCCCAGACATGTAATCAAATCACTTTTGTAAGTAAAGATGATTGGGAGTTCTGCAATGAGTCTCCAAACTTTCCAAAAATGTATCCATATCTGTGAAACGTAAGTCAGGAGTTCCCTGAATGATGGCTGCACTAACCCTCAAGAGACTCAGCATCATCCAGGACAAACAAACCACTCTGATTGCCATCCCTCCGACTTCTTTAAGTATTCACTCCCTTTGCCACCCTGTGCACAGTGGTACCATTGTGTAGCAGATACATTGCAGCTAATCACAAAAGCTCCTTCGATAACACCTCTCAATCCAATCCCAATCCCTCTCCCAACCGCTCTCCCAATCCCAATCCCAATCCTAATCCCAATCCCAATACAAAACCTAATAAAGCAGGAGCAGCAGATGGGAACACCACCAAGTCACATACCGTCCCGACCTAGTATCCCGACCTACTCCTTCACTGTCACTGGGTCAAAATCCTGAACTTCCTTCATAACAACACTGCAGTGTGCCTAAATTTTCTAATGACGTGGCTAACTATTCCCTTCTCAAATTCCCTTCACAATGCAGAATTGCTGTGTAAGCTTGGGTTGTTTACTTTGAAGCAAAGGAGGTTGAGGGGGTCCTGATGAGGTGTATAAAATGTATGAGGGGCATGGACAGAGTGAATCGAAAGCAGCTGTTCCCCTTAGACATAAATAGGGTCAATAACAAGGCAGGGGAATAATTAAAGGTGAAAGGCAGGAAGTTTAGAGGGGACTTGAAGAAAAGAAAATTCACCCAGAGGTTGCTGGGCTTATGGAATGCATTGGCTGGGAGGAAAGTTGAGATTAGATTACATTACAGTGTGGAAACAGGCCCTTCGGCCCAACAAGTCCACACCGACCCACAACCCACCCATACCCCTAACCTAACACTACGGGCAATTTAGCATGGCCAATTCACCTAACCTGCACATCTTTGGACTGTGGGAGGAAACCCGCGCAAACACTGGGAGAACGTGCAAACTCCACACAGTCAGTCGCCTGAGGCAGGAATTGAACCCGGGTCTCAGGCGCTGTGAGGCAGCAGTGCTAACGACTGTGCCACCGTGCTGCCCACTATGCAGTGATGGGTAACCTCACAACAACGATGAAGTAGCACCGTACACGTCGTTCTGCTATAGCATGCATTCTGTTAATACAAATTTGCTGTAAGGCAATTTTTCGAATTGGGGACACTGTTTCTAAAGTGCAATCTTTTAAAACGTGTGTTGGCAATAATGCGATTACAGTGCCAACACTTTAAGCACTGTTTCTAAAATGTGATTGTTCTATAACGCGGGTTGCACAAGAATGCAGAAGAATTACAGAAGAATTACCTCCTCAGTCCAGGAGCATGTTGGTTATATACTCCGGTCGCCTTTACCATTTTCCTTTATCTTTTTTCTATTTTTAATGTTTTTCAGTTAGTATAGATCGGATAGATAACATCAAGTACACTGCTGCTTCATTTGAAAAGATTCAGCCATGAGCCTCTTCTAAGCAGTAGTTGCCCCCAGCAGTCCAAAGGAATGGTCTTTTCCGATGCGTTGATCTTGCCCTGTGGAGCAGTCTCTGTTGGAGTGATTGTCCCGGTTTGTGATCTCAACAGCTGTCTGGCTCAAATCTTAATCACTGGTGAGTGATTCTAGACCGGTGCTCCGATGTGTCGGCACATTATGTTATTTGTCGGTACCCAACAATCCCACATTCCAGCAGTTTTTTTTTAAAGTGGTGTTCTTGCTGGTGGCTTTTCTTTAGAGGATTTTGACGAGATGGAGTAGCGTCCTAGCGTTTTGGTTTGTGTCCCGGCATTTCAGTTTTTGTCCTGGCATTTCGGTTTGTGTCCAGGCGTTTCGATTTTCGTCCCGCCATTTCGGTTTGAGTCCCAGTGTTTTGATTTGTGTCCCGGCATTTCAGTTTGAGTCCCGGTGTTTCGGTTTGTGTCCCGGCGTTTCGGTTTGCATCACGGCGTGTTATTCTCATCTTGGATTGGCTTTCTTTGAGACCAGGAGCCTCAAAATGGACTTTAACTAACTTGTCTTATATTTACTTAATTTTGTAACTTATGATTTTACCATGATTCCTGCCATTATAGGCACCACGTTTGGTTGACTGAGAATACTTTTCATTATATTTTTCTTGTAAAAATACATATGAAATAAATTCTAAATTCTAAAGTACTTAGATGAGGACTTGAAATGCCATAACATTTGGGCCTGGTGTGGGAAAGTGGGACTATTGTTGGTTGGAATGTATTTTCAGCAGTACAGTATGAATGGGTCAAAGGGCTTCTTCTATCCTGTATGATTCTGTGATAACAACCAACTAGTATTGCCAGACATGCTCACGCTCCATAATTGAATTGAAAATCATCTCAAAGCATGCTATTTTGTCTGTAGTTTCGCTCTTGCCATATCTGTCAATTATATCATGAGGCTGAGGGACAGTTGCAGAAGGAAATGAGAAAGTGTTTCAGAAGTGAATTACCAAAGACACTTAATTAAATCACAGAAAGTTTCTCATCCTCATCAACAAATTGCGCTCTTTCCAACCTTGTCCTGAGAACAGGATCCCATCACACAATTAGGTGTTAATCGTCAGGTATTAATTGGATCTCTAATTTAACTTGATATTTTAAACACCTGACCTTGCTCATTGATTAGTCAGTAGAGAAGTGTTCCTGCTTCAGCAATATATCCCATTATATACATCAGCTTGGAATGACACCTTCATCTTCAAATGGCATTCTTCTCATTCCTGAGAAAGCAGGAAAGGCAAATAATATGCTAGTCAGCATTTTACGTACACACACACACACACATGCGCACACAGATACACTCGCACACACTCACAGAAACACACACAGACACAGACACACATACAGACACACACACACGCTCACACACAGACACACACACAGAGACAGGTACACTTGCACACACAGACACACACATACAGACACGCACACAGAGACACACACAGACACACATACACACACACAGATACACTCGCACACACAGAAACAAACACAGACACAGACACACATACAGACACACACATGCTCACACACAGACACAAACACACACACAGGTACACTCGCACACACAGACACACACATACAGACACGCACACAGAGACACACACAGACACACATACAGACACACATACAGACACGCACAGACACAACATACTCACACGCGAACACTGTTTCACATCACTGACACTTACATTAACGCATGCACACAAATTTACACATTCCACACTCACACATAAGGACCATCTCACCTACCCTCACATACCTCTACGCACATCTACCTTCACAGGCACAGATGCAGAAACCCATAGACACATCAACATCATTTGAATAATGCCAAGGTCTTATTTTGTTTTTCAAAGGAATTTTTAGATCTTTAGGTGTCATGCAGCCTCATAACCAATGCACAGTAGCAACAATGTGTACTATGTACAAGATAGAATCATAGAGACATACAGCACGGAAACAGACCCTTCGGTTTAACTCGTTCATGTTGACCAGATATCCCAACGCAATCTAGTCCCACCTGCCAGCACCCGGCCCATATCCCTCCAAAGCCTTCCTATTCATATACCCATCCAAATGCCTTTTAAATGTTGCAATTGTACCAGCTTCCACCACTTCCTCTGGCAGCTCATTCCATACACGTACCACCCTCTGTGTGAAAAAGTTGCCCAGTAGGTCTCTTTTATATCTTTCCCCTCTCACCCTAAACCCATGCCCTCTAGTTCTGGACTCCCCAACCCCAGGGAAAAGACTTTGTCTATTTATCTTATCCATGCCCCTCATGATTTTGTAAACCTCTATATGGTCACCCCTCAACCTCTGATGCTCCAGGGAAAACAGCCCCAGCCTGTTCAACCTCTCCCTATAGCTCAAATCCTCCAAACTTGGCAACTTACCCTTGTAAATCTTTTCTGAACCCTTTCAAGTTTCACAACATCTTTCCGATAGGAAGGAGACCAGAACTGCATGCAATATTCCAACAGTGGCCTAACCAATATCCTGTACAGCCGCAACATGACCTCCCAACCCCTGTACTCAATACTCTGACCAATAAAGGAAAGCATACCAAACGCCTTCTTCACTATCCTATCTACCTGCGACTCCACTTTCAAGGAACTATGAACCTGCACTCCAAGGTCTTTTTGTTCAGCAACACTACCTAGGACCTTACCATTAAGATGCACTGCAAAACTTTCCCAGGCTTCTTTGACAGCACCTTCCAACCCTGCAAGCTCTGCAATGAGAAAGACAAAGAAAGCACATACTTGAGAACACGACAAGCTGCAAGTTTTCCCCAAGTCAAACACCATCCTGACTTGGAAATATATTCCCATTCCTTTACTACTGCTGGGTCAATATCCTTTTCTCAGGAACTCCATTTAACAACACTGCTGGCATCCCTACACCCCAAGAACTGCAGCAGTTCAAGAAAGTTGTTCACCCCACTTTCTCCAAGGCAATAATGAATGGGTAATAAATGATGGCCTGGCCTAACATGGCCTAACAATCTTAAAAAGACTAAAATACAGCAGCATTGTTGTAAGACAGAACATCAAGCTTTATTGGAAGAAAATACTACAGGCTTTGCTTCATATAATGCTTAAAACAATCACAGGCATAAAGAACTGTATAATATTGTTATTATATAGAGTTCAAATATTTGAGTTTATGATCTTTAAATGACTATTTCTACAGTACCAAGTTAGAGGATTGAAAGTCATCAGCACTTATTTATTTCTATTTAACTATTCTTTTTATTCATTTGGGATGAAAGCATCACTGGTTTGGAGAGCAGTTATTGCCTCTCACAGATAGCAGTTAAGAATCAATCACACCATTATGGATGTGGAATCACATGTAGTCCACACCAGGGAAGGATGGCTGTAAGAAAAGGGATAATCTGCCATGGGTGTCCAAGGAAATAAGGCAGGCTGTCAAATTGAAAGAGAAGTCATACAGAGTGGCCCAAATCAGTGGGAAACTAGAAGACTGGGAAAACTTTAAAGGTCAATAGAAAGCCACTAAAAGAGCTATAATGAAAGGTAAGACAGAACATGAGAAAAAAAATTCGCACAGAATATAAAGACTGATAGCAGAAGTTTCTATAAATATATAAAACAAAAAAGAGTGGCTTAAGTAAACCTTGGTCCTTTAGAGGATGGGAAGGGGCATTTAGTTATGGGATATGATGAGATGGCCAAGGCACTGAACAGGTATTTTTTGTCAGTGGCGGACACTAATAACATGCCAGTAATTGATAAAGAGACAAAGGTAGGTGAGGATCTGGAAACAATCGTAATTATGGAAGAGGTAGTGTTGGGCAAGCTAATGGAGCTAAGGATAAACAAGTCTCCTGGCCCTGATGGAATGCGTTCCAGGCTACTAAAAGAGATTGCGGGAGAAATAGCAAGTGCACTGGTGGTAATTTTCCAAACTTCACTGGGTTCTGGGGCAGTTCCAGCAGATTGGAGAACAACAAATGTGATGCCACTGTTTAAAAAGGAAGGTAGACAGCTGATGGGGAATTATATGTCGGTTAGCTTAACCTCTGTAGTGGGGAAGATGCTTGAGTCTATTATCGAGGAAGAAATAGCAAGGCATCTCGATATAAATTGTCCTGTTGGGCCGATGCAGCATGGGTTCATGAAGGGCAGGTTATGCTTAACAGATCTTTTGGAATTCTATGAAGGTGATACAAGCAAGGTGGACAATGGGAACCCAGTAGATGTGGAGTACCTAGATTTCCAAAAGGTCTTCAGCAAGGTGCCACACAACAGGCTGCTGCATAAGACACAGATGCATGGTGTTACAGGGAAAATACTAGCATAGATCGATGATTGGTTGACTAACAGGAAGCAAAGTGTAGGGATATATTAGTGCCACTCTGGCTAGTGGTGACAAGTGATGTGCCTCAGGGATCAGTTTGAAACTACAATTATTCACAATTTACATAGATGAGTTGAAGTTGGGGACCACGTGTAGTGTGCCAACATTTGTAGATGACACTAAGATGAGTGTCAGAACAAAATGTGCAGAGAACTGTGAAACTTTACAGAGGCACATAGATACTTTAAGTGAGTAGGCAAAGGTCTGGCAGATGGAATACAATGTTAATAAATGTGAACTCATCCATTTTGGTAGGAGTAACAGTAAAAAGGATTATTTCTTGAATGATAAGAAGTTGCAGCATGCTGCTATGCAGAAGGACCTGGGTGTCCTTGTGCATGAATCGCAGAAGGTTGGTGTGCAGGGACAACAAATAATGAGGAAGGCAAATGGAATTTTGTCCTTCATTGCTAAAGGGATTGAGTTTTAAACCAGGGAGGTTATGTTGCAGTTGCACCAGGGAGGTTATGTTCCAGGTGATGAGGCCACACCTGGAGTACTGTGTGTTGTTTTGATCTCTTTATTTGAGATAGGATGTACTGGCACTGGAGCGGATGCAGAGGAGGTTCACTAGGTTGACTCCGGAGTTGAGAGGTTTGGCTTATGATGATAGACTGAGTAGACTGGGATTATATTCATTGGAATTTAGAAGAATGAGGGGGGATCTTATAGAAACACATACAATTATAAAGGGAATAGATAAGATAGAAGTAGAGAGGACGTTTCCACTGGTGCATGAAACAAGAACGAGAGGGCACAGCCTCAAAATTAGGGGGAGCAGATTTCGGACTGAATTGAGAAGGAACTTTTTCAGCAAGAGGACCGTAAATCTATAGAATTCCCTGCCCAGTGAAGAAGTTGATGTTACTTCAGTAGATGTTTTTAAAGCTCTGATAGATTTTGTTTTGAACAATAAAGGAACGAAGGGATATAGTGAGAGGGCAGGTAAGTGGAACTGAGTCCATGAAAAGATTAGTCATGATCTTATTGACTGGTGGAGCAGGCTCGAAGGACCAGACGGCCTATTCCTGCTTCTAGTTTTTATGTTCCTTCCCTAAAGGTGAACCAAATGGGATTTTCCAACACTCCCTAATGGGAGTTGTTGGGGTGTAGGAACACCCACAGTGTTGTGAGGTAGAGTTCCTTACAAAAGGATATTGACCCAGCAATAGTGAAGGAATGGGAATATATTTCCACGTCAGGATGATGTTTAACTTGGGGAAAACTTGCGGCTGGTGGTGTCCTCGTGATCATCAGTCCGCTCTTAATCCCAGATTTTTATTGAATTGAAATTTGACTATCTGCCATGGTGGGATTCAAACCCAAGTTCCCAGAACATTACCTGGGTCACTGGATTAACAGTTCAGCGATTATACCACTAGGTCACTGCCTCTCTGTAGAAGGGCAATCAAAAATAACATCAGCATTTAGCTGTTACAGAATTTGTCACAGCTTCAAAGTGATATGAATAAATAATGATAGAAGAAACAATCGTGCCATTAAGATTTAATAACAGAGATGGGAATGTCCAAACATGGTTTAAGATTAAGCAACTTGGAGAAAACATTTGTGAAGTTGACAAATTGCTTCAAAATGAAGTATTAAGTCACAAACTACACAAATAGATAAATTATTGAATTCAGTCCCTCATACAGCTGATGATATTAAAAATTGTCAAAGTATAAACAAAAACACAGATTGTTTTAAAGAACTACTGGCAGCTTTTGATAATTACTTCATTGCAAGATTCAACAAATGTGTTTCACATTCAGGGGAATCTGAAGATAATTCCATTAATAACCTCTACTGATAAATGAAAAACTGCTTAAGAAGCTTTGAAATTGAAATTCATGAGAAACAAAATTGTTGCTGGAATTATTGACAAAGCTCAGTCAGTTTTATTGCATCCAAGGAAGATTCAATATCGGAGAAAACGATTTAAAGTATGGTGGAAGCAAGAACCAAGGAAATTCATAAACAAATCCTGAGAGGAGAAAGATAACATTTACCTACATAAGCTAACATGTGACTAGTCAATGCAAAGTATTAAAATCCCATCTGATGATATTACTGACCAAGTCAGATCCTAAACTGAAATCTGGCTGAACGAATCTTTTTTTCCCTTTTGGTTTACCAAGGTAGCTCTTCACTGAAACGTAAGCATTTATTCCTTCGAAGAAATTAAGAAAAAAATAGAAGAAGCCAAATTATTGACACCAGTTTAAAGATTTTAAAACAAATGGTGAAATGCAATTCCATTATTCCCAATAGCATTCTTTTGTTGCACTGTTTTCTATCATATTTACTGATATCACATCTATGGAGCTTGAACTAATTTTAGCTTCTATTTCTTGTGTTGAGAACCTAATAATTTCTTCACTGAGTCTTCACACATTTTAGACTTTCTCAGCTTCAAATAAGCTCTTCAATGTTTTAACCACACATTTCTGGTTTGGAATTTCCAAACTAACTCCTTTCAGTGAGGAATGTTAATAATTCTAAACTCGCTCCCTTCTTCAGGATCAACTGTCTTGCACACCCAACTTCAGTCAAGACCTCTGCAAACTGCAGAAAAAAGAGATTTCTTCAAACTATTGCTGCTTTTCCTAAGTCAAAATAAAGTCTGGATTCTTCTACCTGAGAGGTATTTGTTTCTATTGTTTACTGTAATATGCATTTAATGAAAAAAATATACTCAAGGTCTCTCTCAGGTACTGTGTTTTAAAATAGATCATCATAGCTCCAGAAATATTAGAGATATTGCATTTTGATAAAACAAACAAGGACAGGATGTATACAATTAAAAGTAGGTGAAAGTGAGAACTGCAGATGCTGGAGATCAGAGCTTAAAAATGTGTTGCTGGAAAAGCGCAGCAGGTCAGGCAGCATCCAAGGAGAAGGAGAATCGACGTTTTGGGCATAATTCCTGAAGAAGGGCTTATGCCCGAAACGTCGATTCTCCTTCTTCTTGAATGCTGCCTGACCTGCTGCGCTTTTCCAGCAACACATTTTAAAATTAAAAGTAGGTCCCTGGGTAGTGTTGTAGAACAGAGAGACCTACAGGTTCAGGTACACAGTTCTTTCAAGGTTGTGTCACATGTGGACAGGGTTTGTTAAGAAGGCATTTAGCATGCTTGCCTTCATTGCTCAGTGTTGAATACTGAAATGGGGACATCATGTTGAAGTCATATGGAATGTTGATGTCGCCTCTTCTGGAGTAGAGTGTCCGGTTCTGGTCACCCTGTTACAAGAAAGATATCATTAAGCTGAAGAGGTTCAAAAAAAAACCAAGATGTTGCTGGGAATTGAGAGTTTGAGTTATAAGGAGAGGCTAGATAGGCTGAGACCTTGGCTGGAAATTCAGTCCACTGCAAGTCAGACTGCAGCGATTTCACCTGGAAATTCCTCAATATGTGCTGGCATTCAAATTATTGAAGTTATTGGGCTGTGCCATAGTCTCAAGTGTGGACAGACTTCCATTTTCGTCAGAGCTAAATCTATAGATTTAGCAGCAAATATTGAAAGCACTTCGAAAAATCTCCTAGGAAAGCATTCGCTTCCAACAACATTTATATAATCAGCAATACAAGGGAAAGTGTAGGGCACAATATTAACAAGTTCGAGAGATTGCCTAAATACAAGCCACAGTATTAAAAGAGAACTGCAATTTCGAGAAATAAAGAGAGAAATACTATTGATAATTTTGAGAATTGAAGGGATGGAAGGGTGATGTGGTGACTCTGTGGTTAGCACTGCGGCCTCACAGCACCAGGGACCTGGCTTCGATCCCACCCTTGGGCAACTGGTTGTGTGGAGCTTGTACATTCTCCCTGTAACAGTGTGGACTTCTTCCCACAGTCCAATGGTGTGCAGGTTAGGTAGATTGCCCATGGGAAATGCAGGGTTACAAAGATGGGGTAGGCCTGGTCAGGTGCTCTGGGGAGGGTTGGTGTGGACTCCATCTGCTAAATGGCCTGCTCCCACACAGTAGGGATTTTATGAATTTGTGGTTAATTATATGAAAATGAAACACCAAATCTGTTGAATGTAGTTAATTGATGTTTCAGATGCGATTTAAAGTACCATTGTTACATGAACTGTCTAAAATGGTACAGTATAGTATTTGAAATTTAACAGGATACAAAGGATTCAGAGGAAGAAGGTAGAGATATAGATCAAAAATAGTTTTACTGTGTTGGCCAAATGAAGTTTCAACTCAGTGCTGAATATGTTGCTGGTAGAGCCTTTCAACTGTGTAGTAATATATAGTGGATCATATGTGCATGCAGTAGACTGGCTTCAATGCTACCTCGATCTGGATTAAGTTAAGCATTTTGAGATTTCTGAATCGGGGACAATGGTAATGCACTTAAATCTTTGATTAGTCTCAGCATGATATTTCAACAAGATAATGGGAAATTGATTAGGGTATGGAGTAATGAAAAAAAAATTACATTTTAGGGAGTAAAGAAAAAAATTACATTTTGTACATTTGGCAACTCGATTTTGTCAGTCAGCATATTAAACATAGTAAAGTTAAGAAAATAATTGTGCATAATGAAATGGAAAAGTGGATAGCTTTTGTGCTTGGACTATTCACGACAGTCCACTTGGATAATGGCAAATTTGTTAATGCTGAATTTCGAGGTATGTGTACAAATATGAACATAGCAATTGGCTATATGGCAATAGAAAGCCTTTTGAGCAATGGGATATGTGAATGAAACTATCCAATAATAAATGAAATGGTTCATAAAATTTTGGCAGATCAGCCAAAGTGTAAATTATTGTCTGCGCTGGTGCGGGATGTACATGCTAAAAGTCTGTTGCAGATGGTGAGAGGCTATAGTCACTCTCAGTATTTGATAGGAAACCTAAAGTCTCATCAGTTAATAGGTGATCATCCCCCAGTTTAGAAAGGGGAGACAATTAGTGTCAGAGCCTTTGAATACACTGCCAACAGGCAGAAAGGATTTCATTAAAGCTTAAGTCTTATCAAATTTGGCAAGCCCTCGGGTATAAGGTGAGACCATTGGAAACTGATTTGAGAGAGATATGGTTTATTACAAGAGAAAGGGGCTTAAAGAATGGGGAGGCCCTGAGCATGGTGTTGGTAAAGTTGGAAAAAGTACTTGTATGGAATAAGGAAACAAGAATCATTTTTCATTTTGTAGATTTGGAAATACGATTTTGTCAGTCAATAATAATACATAGTAAAGATAAGAAAATAGTTACGAATTAAACTAACAGAAGAATGCATAGAGATCACACTTGAACAACTCGCAACATTTATTACTGATAATAGGGGAATTTGTTAACCTTGAATTTAAAAATAATTGTGCAAATGTCAACATAATATTTAGGCATATGGCCTTTGAGTAATGAAATAGCGAGCAGGGAATCAGACTGTTCAGATTGCTCTGTATTCACTGAAAATGTGCAGACTCTGAAGAAGTTATCAAAAATAGTGAGGAGTCAGTACCCATATGACCATCAGACCATAAGACATAGAGGCAGAAATTAGGTCATTCAGCCCATCAAGTCTGCTCCAGCATTCAATCATGGCTGATGCATTTCTTAATCCCAGTCTCCCATTTTCTCCCCATAATCCTTGATACTCAAGAACCTATCTATCTCAGTCTTAAATATACTCAATGACCTGACCTCAACTGCCTTCTATGCCAATGAATTCCATAGGTTTGTCACACTCTGGCTGAAGAAGTTTTTCCTCATCTCTGTTCTAAAAGGTCTTCTCTTTGCTCATGCTCAAATATTGCACAGCTGTGAGGATCAGACTGCTGCAACTGAACGTTTGCTTGAGAAATGGATTAGTTCTAATGGTCATTATAAGGCCATTGAAAAACAACTGTCCAAAGCAGATATTGAAATCAAATATTTACCAGAAGGCAATTCAATGTAACTAATGTAAGTAGGGAAGGCCACTGGAAATATAAAAACTAGATTAATAATCCAGTCTGGGGGACAGTAAATTAGGTCCATGGATTGGGAACAATACAAAGATGGAAGGCAAGAAACTGCAGTGAAAGCTCCAACAGTGAATACAAATGTAAACGTCTTTCCAGAAAGAGATCACAAACCATTAGAACAAATCTTATTAGCAGAAGAAGGCGTTCAAACATAAGACCATAAGATGTAGGAAAACAGCATGACCATTCAGCCTGTCAAGTCAGCTTCACCCCTCAATAAACTGATAGTCTACATCTCCACTTTCATTTCTTTACCATAACACTTGACTCCCTTACTAATTAAAAATGTGCATATGTCAGTCTTGAATATATTTTTAAAAACTCAACCTCAACAGCACTCTGGTGAAGAATTCTACACATTCACTCTGAGAGAAGAAATTTGTGCTCAGCTTTGTATAAATGTGTAACTCCTTACTCTGATATTATGTCCTCTAGTCCCAAGAAGAGACACAAGTGAGTGGGCATAAACTTGGCAGATGAAATAAAATGTTGGAAAAATAAATATTATTTAAGCGGAGAAAGACTGTAGAAAGCTGCAGCACAGAGGGATTTAGAAAACCTCATGTGTAAATCACAAAAATCTAGTCTCCAAGTTCAGCAGGTAATAGGAAAGACAAATAGGATGCTACTAATTATTTCAAGGAGTTGATAACATTTAAATAAGGATGCCTTGCTAAAGCTATACACCAGTCAGACCACAACTGGAATACAATGAACAGTTGGCCCCCTTACCGAAGGATAGATATACTTTATTGGATGGACTGTAGAGAAAGATCACAAGGCTGATCCCAGATATGGAGCACTGTCTTGTGAGGAGGGGTTGATTCCACTCATTGAAGTTTAGAAAATGAGAAGTGGTTTTATTGTAACATATAAGACTCTCAGGGGACACAGCAGGGTGGGTGTAGAAAGGTTGTTTTTCCCTTTTGGGGTGAGACAGCATCATATCAGAGTGGCCCCAACACCAATAGTCCCACCTTCTGAGCAGACCTCCCAGGTCCATATGCAACACCAAATTCCAGAAACGGAAGTTAATGCCATGGAACAAAATCTGTACAGAGATCTCTGTGTGTGGATCCTCAGACCAACCCCATGACTGAGAGGGAGCATTGCCCAGCAATGGTTACAGGCTACTATCCAGAAGAAAACTTTTCCTTATCCCACTTCCATCTTCTATTAGTTAACCAGTCCTGTATCCATAGTCATACATTATCTCCAATGTACAGGCTCTTACTAAGTAGCCTAATTTGGTACCTTATCAAATGCCTTCCTGAACGTCAACTATATTCTATCTATTTTTTCCCTGTTGATTCCTATTTCATCCTCAAATGATTCTAATTAATTCTGTTACTCTACCTTTTGCATTTTGTTCCCATTTTTGACATTCTAATGGACAACCTGTTTTACTGCATTTTTCTTGCAGATGCATAAATTTTCTTTTACTATGTTCATAGTGATCAATTTCTCTCTCAAAATGTAGCACCTGCATTGTGGTTGATGGATCTTCCCTTCACAAACTCCAGGGTTCTTTCACTTTGTTCCTTAATTGCGCGAAGGAAGCTATCGACTCAACATTCCCAAACTATTATTTTAATGATGGCTCCACATTCCTTTCCTTTAATTAGATTGCACATCCATTGTGCACATGATCTCAATTTCTCACTTTTCACTGACTAAATCTTTAAAACCTGGACCTCTGTCACAGTTGAGGGGGTTATGGGCTAACAACTCCATCAAGATAGAAAGGAAGTGTTCAGACAAGCATTTGCATTGCATTAAACCCCTTCGATCACAAAGGTCTGATACCCACACTTTTATTTTGGTGCTCTAATAAACAACATCACCTGAAAATATCATTGAAATCACTTCTTTAAGCTTCTCCAATGTGACTTTCAGATTAATCATCTTTCTCCCTCAGCACCTATCAATCATCCTAACTTTTCCAAAATTTGGCAGATGAAGTTTAACGTGGATAAGTGTGAGGTAATTCACTTTGGTCAGAGGAATAGAAAGGCAACTTATCATCTGAATGAAGAGAAATGTTAGAGTGCTTTGGTGCAGAGGGATCTGGGTGCGTGAATCATAGAAAACTCATTTTCAGGTATGGCAACTAATAATGGAGGCAAATGGAATCTTGTCATTTTTTGTGAATGAAATAGAATATAAAAGTCGGGAAGTGTTGCTGCAAGTGTACAAGGCATTAATGAGACAGCAGCTAGAGTCATGAGGATGACTTTAATTCCTTTACTTGAAGAAGGATGTAGTTGCACTGGATGCAGTTCAAAGGTAACTAGATTGATTCCAGAGATATAAGATTTGCCTAATAAAGAGAGATTGAGCTGTTTAGGCTGATACTCACTGGAGTTGAGAAGAATGAGGGGAGATCTAATTGAAGTATATAAGATATTAAAAGGCACTGACAATGTAGACATAGAGAGAATGTCTCCTCATTTGGGGTCATCTAGAATGAGAGGGCAGATTTAAATGGAGTTGGGGAGGAATTGTTGCTCACAAAATGTGGTGAATCTGTGGCTTTCACTCCTCCAGAGTGCAGTAGATGCTGAGACATTAAGTAAATTTAAGGAGGAGAAAGACAGTTTGGTAATTAGTCCCGGGTTGAGGGGTTATAAAGAGCAGGCAGCAAAGTGGAGTTGAAGCTGAACTCAGTTATGATCATATTAAATGGTGGAGCAGGCTCAAGTGGCTGAATTTTCAGCTACTGCTCCTGTTCTGATGTTCTACTGTTCCAATCTCCCTGCATGTGTGTCTCTTGCCACTAGACTTGTCTGCTATTAAGCCTTCCTCTTGTCCTCCCCCTTCCTGGTGGTCACACCTCCATCATTCACAATTTATTTCTTCTCTTTGTAATAGTTAGGAACATAAGAAGATAGAAACAGGAGTAAGCCATCAGCTCCTCAAGTCTATTCTGCTCTTCAATGAGGTTATGGCCAAACCGTAGTTTAACTCCAGATCTGCCTTTGGCCCATATCCCTTAATGCCTTTGCTTAACAAAACTGTGTCAATCTCAAATTTAAAATCAATGACTGATCTTATGTCCATTGGAAGAGTATGCCAAACGTCTAACACCCTTTTGTGTAGAAGTGCTTCCTCACATCTCCTAAATGGTTGGCATTAATCCTCAGACTAGCCCTTTAGTTCTAGAATCCCCAAAAGGAGAAACACTTTATCTTTAATCTATCTTTCTTTACCTGTAAATAACTTGAATACTTCTGTCAGACAATCAATTAACCTTCGAAGTTCTAGAGAAAATAGTCCTAATATATAATAGCTCCTCATAACTTAACCCCTGAAGTTCAGGTATCAGTCTTGTAAACCTGTGTTTAACTTTCTCCAGATCCAAAACATCCTTCCCAAGGTGTGATTCCCAGATCTCCTCACAATACTCCAAGTGGGGTCTAACCTGGGTTTTGTATAATTGCAGCATAATGCCTGCATCTCTATATTCCGCTCCTTTAGATGTAAAGGCCAGCCTTTGATGAGCTTTCTCGATTATTTTTGGCACCGGCTCATGATATTTTCAAAATCAATGCTCCTGAACCCATTGTCTTTAACTTCAGACTATCTTGAAAGTACCCTGTTTGATTTTTTTTTTCAGTTTAAAATGGATAAGCTCACACTTGCTTACACTGAACTCAATCTGCCACAGTGTCCAGAAATTTCAATCTCTTCACAGCTACTTTCTTGAACTCCCTGACATTCTGATTCTTGCTCTGGTCCTTCTTTGTCACTCCCACATCCATAATCCATGAGGAACCAGGCCTGCAAGAGCTTCCTTTCAGTTTCTGTACTCAGAAACAAACTAGAAGTCAAGTTAATAAAAGATGCCAACCAATAAGAATTACAAAGCCAAAAAGAATTTGAGATACGTACAGAAATACCAGATAGGGACACCAAACTCTATTAGAGAGAAGCAAATCTGAACAAGATGTAACTCCTAATGAGAATTAAAGACTAATGATAAGAAGTTTTAAAGAAAACCTAGAGGACCAAGGTGTAAGGGTACTAAGCCAAACGATTTTATCCCATAGACTATTAATCCAGACATCCAAGCAATATTCTGGAGGCCGAGGTACGAATCTCACCATGGCAGATGGTGGGATTTGAATTCATTAAAAAAAAATCTAGAATTAAGAGTCTAATGATGACCATGGAACTAGCGTCAATTGTCAAGGGAAAAGCTGATCAGTTCACTAATGCTGTTTGGGGGAGGAAGCTACCATTGTTAGCTGGTCTGGACTTCATGTGACTCTAAACCCACAGCAAAATAGTTGTTTGTAACTGCCCTCTGAAATGGCTTCATTCTGTTATGTAAACCACAGCTTCAAGAAATGAAACTAAATGGACTACTTGGCATCAACCAGGCACGGAAAAGACAATGGCAGAAACAGCCCTGTTGACCCCGCAAAGCCCTCCTAATTGAATTGAATTGAATTTATGGTCATGTGTACCGAGGCACAGTGAAAAGTTTCATCTTGTGATCAATATAAACAGATCCTTAGTAATATTTGGGGAGATGAGTGCCAAAATTGGGAGAGCTGTCACACAAACTAGAGCTGTCAACATGATCACAGAATCATAATTTAGAGACAATGTTCTAGGTACCACCATGTCCATCCCTGCATGTGTCATGTCCCACCAGCAGGACAGACCTAGCAGAGCTGGCAGCACAGTGGGATATAGTCAGGAGGACATTGCCCTGGAAATTCTAAACATTGACTCATGGCTTCAGGTTAAACATGGACAAGGAAACCTCCTGTTGACTACCAAACACTGCCCTCCCTCAACTGATGAACATCACTTGGAGAAAGTAAGGACAGACTTGGGCGGGAGATAGCAATGTCCACCACTAAAAGTGGCTCAGCAGCAGCACTACTGGTAGAGCTGGTTGGATCCTAAAGGACAAAGCTGTTAGAATGGGTCTGCGACAGGTGGTGAGGGAACTGACAAGAGGGAAAAACATACTTGACCTCATCCTTACCAATCTGCCTGCTGCAGATGCACATGTCCATGACAGCATCGATAAAAGTGACCACTACACAGTCCCTCTGGAGATGAAGTCCTGTCTTCACATTGAGAATAACCTCCATTGTATTATGTGGCACTATCACCATGTAAATGAGTCAGGCTTTGAACAGATCTAGTAAGTCTCAGCATTCACAAACTATTCCTAGCCTCTGGCTTGCTCTTTCAACCACTGTATTTATGTGGTGAGTCCAATTGAGTTTCTGGTCAATGATAACGCCATCCCACATTCCCAATTCCTTCGACTCCGCCGCATCTGCTCCCAGGAGGACCAGTTCCAATACCATACAAACCAGATGGCCTCCTTCTTCAAAGACCGCAATTTACACCCAGACGTGATCGACGATGCCCTCCACCGCATCTCCTCCACTTCCCGCTCCTCCGCCCTTGAGACCCGCCCCTCCAACCGCCACCAGGACAGAACCCCACTGGTCCTCACCTACCACCCCACTAACCTCCATATACAGCGTATCATCCGCCGTCATTTCCGCCACCACCAAACGGACCCCATCACCAGGGATATATTTCCCTCCCCTCCCCTATCAGCGTTCCGAAAAGACCATTTGCTCCGTGACTCCCTCGTCAGATCCACACCCCCCACCAACCCAACCTCCACTCCCGGAAACTTCCCCTGCAACCGCAAGAAATGCAAAACTTGCGCCCACACTCCCCCCTTACTTCCCTCCAAGGCCCCAAGGGATATTTCCATATCTGCCACAAATTCACCTGCACCTCCACACACGTTATTTACTGCATCCGCTGAATCCAGACCATAGCAACACGACGGTTGGAGGAAGAGTGCCTCATCATCCGCCTAGGAACCCTCCAACCACAAGGGATGAACTCAGATTTCTCCAGTTTCCTCATTTCCCCTCCCCCCAACTTGTCTCAGTCAAATCCCTCGAACTCAGCATCGCCTTCCTAACCTGCAATCTTCTTCCTGACCTCTCCGCCCCCACCCCCACTCCGGCCTATCACCCTCACCTTATCACCCTCACCTTAACCTCCTTCCACCTATCGCATTTACAACGCTCCTCCCCCAAGTCCCTCCTCCATACTTTTTATCTTAGCCTGCTGGGCACACTTTCCTCATTCCTGAAGAAGGGCTTATGCCCGAAATGTCGATTCTCCTGCTCCTTGGATGCTGCCTGACCTGCTGCGCTTTTCCAGCAACACATTTTCAGCTCTGATCTCCAGCATCTGCAGTCCTCACTTTCTCCTAGTACTCCCCAAAGCCTGTCCACCACCTACAAGGCACAAGTCGGAAGTGTAATGGAGTACTCCCAACTTGCCTGGATGGGTACAGACTGTACAACAGCACTCAAGAAGCTTGACACCATCCTGGACAAAGCAGTCTACTTGATTGTCACCACATCTGCAAGCATTCACTCCCTTCTTCACCAATGTTCAGTAGCAGCATGGTGTACAGCTACAAGATACTCTGTAGAGATTCACTGAAGAACTTCAGACAGCACTTTCCAAACACATGACCACTTCCATCTAGGATGACAAGGACAGCAGATACATGGGAACACTACCACCTTCAAGTTCCCCTCCAAGCCACTCACCATCCTGACTTGGAAATATATCACCATCCCTTCACTGTCGCTGGGTCAATATCCTGGAATTCTCTCCTCAATGACAATGTGAGTCAACCAATAGCAGGTAGACTGCAGTGGTTCGAGAAGGCAGTTCACCACCACCTGCTCAAGGCCAGCTAGGGATGGGTAATAAATGCTGGCCAACTAGTGATGCCCACAGCACACAAATGAATAATTTTTTAAAAAATCGATCCCACAACCAATGGATCAGATTTAAGCTCTGCCATCCTGCCACATTCTGTCATAAATAGTGGTGGACAATTAAACAGCTCACTGGAGAAGAGGACTCCTCAAATATATCCATCCTCATCTATGAGGCAACACAGCGCATCAGTGTAGAAGATAAGGTTGCAGCATTGACAACGATCTTCATCCAGACATGCCAAGTAGAGGATCTACCTTGGTTTCTGCCAGTGGTCTCCAGCATCACAGGTTCCAGTCCTGGGCCTAAACAAGTATAGATCCAGGTTTGAAGTATTTGGCATTAGGAAACTATGAAAAGTGCCAAAATGTTAAAAGATCCAGTGATAAAACCACTGGAAATATCCAAAATAAAGCATCGTGTTTTGAAATTTGCATCATTTGGTGATGCCAGGAATGCAAATCACTGTGCACTCACGTACCAGATGATTTATATTTCTTTTCCTGTGGGTAAAGGAGGTAAATGTTGTTGTTTAGCTTGGGAAGCTACAACGATCAAAACAATCAAGATCATTAGCAGCAGAAATCCTCACTCTTGTTAAGGAGGTAAATATGACATTTATCTTTGCAAAAATATTGGAAGAAGTTCTAAAAATAGATTCAGCAGAAATACCAATTGAGTGTTACTTTAGTAATACATCACTGTGGGATAACTTTCAATGTAATGTGCGAAAGAAAAAGGGCTGAGGATCAGCATCACAGTTTGAAAACAGAGAGTGAAGAGTGGAGAAATGCCTACATTGAAATGGGAGGATAGCAGCAGTCGGATTGCTTTATGGAGAAAGGAGCAAGTTCTAAGAGCTGGACATACCGGAAAAAGGATGCACAGAACGTTAATGGTGCAAAGGGAAAGTAATAAAGGGGCTGTAATATGTTGCGTTTTTAAAAAATAATGTATATTAACTTACTTAAAGATAAAATGGAACATGTTATACATCAAAAGGTCTGGGTAGAGAGGGTTGAGAGCATCAATTTCCTAGGAGAGACAATAGCTGACTATCTGTCCTTGTCCTCCTATGTAGTTACAGTCAAGAAGGCGCAACAATGTGTCTTCTTCAGGTGGCTCAGGAAATTCAGAATGTCCATAGGGACCCTCACAACCCTTTACAGATGTGCCATAGAAAGCATGCTGTCTGGGTGGAATAAATGCCTGGTACAGTGACTGTTCTGCCGAAATCTTTAAGAAACTACAAAAGGTTGTGTACACAGTTCAGACCATCATGGAAGCTAACCTCCCATCCATGGATTAGTGGTGCTGGAAGAGCACAGCAGTTCAGGCAGCATCCAAGGAGCTTCGAAATTCACGTTTCGGGCAAAAGCCCTTCATCAGGAATAAAGGCAGTGAGCCTGAAGCATGGAGAGATAAGCTAGAGGAGGGTGGGGGTGGGGAGAAAGTAGCATAGAGTACAATGGGTGAGTGGGGGAGGGGATAAAGGTGATAGGTCAGGGAGGAGAGGGTGGAGTGGATAGGTGGAAAAGGAGATAGGCAGGTGGGACAAGTTCGGACAAGTCATGGAGCGAGTTTGTTTCACGACATGGTTGAAGAGCTTCAGGGCAGAGGAAATGATCTGGGAGTTGCAGTGAGAGAGGGACTCCCTGAGATTCTTGTAGAGAGAGGAGGAAAACTTCTTCAAGGCAGGCATCCTTGCAAGAGGATTCAGTAGGGTTAAAATCAACGAGGTAAAAAACAATGACTGCAGATGCAAGAAACCAGATTCTGGTTTAGTGGTGCTAGAAGAGCACAGCAGTTCAGGCAGCATCCAAGGGAGCTTTGAAATCGATGTTTCGGGCAAAAGCCCTTCATCAGGAATAAAGGCAGTGAGCCTGAAGTGTGGAGAGATAAGCTAGAGGAGGGTGGGGGTGGGGAGAAAGTAACGTAGAGTACAATGGGTGAGTGGGGGAGGGGAGGAAGGTGATAGGTCAGGGACGAGAGGGTGGAGTCCTTGGATGCTGCCTGAACTGCTGTACTCTTCCAGCACCACTAATCCAGAATTGGTTTCCAGCATCTGCAGTCATTGTTTTTACCTCTGTTTGTACCTCCCATCCATGGACTCCATCTACATTTCTCATTGCCACAGAAAGGCTGCCAATGTCATCAAAAACCCCTCCCATCCTGGTAGTATTCTCTTCCAACCTCTTCTGTCAGGCAGAAAGTACAGAAGCTTGAACACATGCATCAGTAGGTTTGAGAGCAGCTCCTTCCCTGATGTTATTAGACTGATGAATGGATCTCCCTAACTTCAAATAATGTTGATCCTGGTAATGTTGATCTTGCTTTGTGCACCTTCTGTACCTCCATCACCATACATGCCTCACTCTGAACACCCTATAATCCATGTGTCCTTGCTTACTATGGTCTGCCTGTACTGCTCACAAAACAAAACTTTTCACTGTACTTAGGTACATGTGACAACAATATGCCACAGTGGATAGCACTGCTGCCTCACAGCGCCAGAGGCCCGGGTTCAATTCCCACCTCAGGCAACTCTCTGTGTGGAGTTTGCACATTCTCCTCGTGTCTGCGTGGGTTTCCTCTGGGTGCTCTGGTTTGCTCCCATGGTCCAAAAATGTGCAGGTCAGGTGAATTGGCCATGCTAAATTGTCCATAGTGTTAGGTGAAGGGGTAAATGTAGGGGAATGGGTCTGGGTGGGTTGCTCTTCGGATGGTCAGTGTGGACTTGTTGGGCCGAAGGGCCTGTTTCCACACTGTAAGAAATCTAAGAAAAGTATATCAAATCACATCAGATGCATAGAATGAAGAAACAGCTGATGGATACATTAAGGTATAATTGGATGTGAATTGCTTGTACATATATGGGGACTTATTAGTCATGTAAGAGGGTCATGGGAATTATGGAGTAAAATTAACTGAAATAAAACTCTCACTAAAAGTGGGGACTTGGAGTTTGCTCAAACACTTCTCTTCCAGTGTTTAACAGCTTCTTCTACACACACAATTACACACTTACAGGTTGCTGGCTTGTATTAGCTTTAAATCTTGGTTTCTAGAATCTCTTGTTTATTCTAATCCTAGAGTATGACTCTTTTACTTTCTCCAATATTGTAATACTCTTTACTTACATCACTTTACAGCTGAACATAGCTGTCTATTATAGTGTCCAGGACCATCTCTTTATATGCTTCTTTCTCTCTTCTACTGATGTCACAATAACCGATGTTATGTATTTTTATTTGCTGATTCTGTTATAGAACACTTGGCAAGCCACATATTGAACTGAAATGGTGTCTGTTTGAAAATCAAAAGGGGTGACACTGGGCTGTGCTACATCTAGACAGCAAAAAGAAGACACGCGCAGGTGAGTCATTCAGCTTGTTAAAGAAAACCAATGCTGTATGCTCTTTTAATGTTACTCTATCCATTACAGAAATCAGATATTTTGGTGAGAGAAAAAATACTGACACATGATACTTTGAATAAAAGTTGAGACCAAATTGGAGAGGTGAAAATGTGTTGCTGGAAAAGCGCAGCATCCAAGGAACAGGAGAATCGACGTTTCGGGCATCAGCCCTTCTTCAGGAATCCAAATTGGAGAGGACCAAACACAGCGCTGTATTGCAAATAAACTGGCATATGAACACCGATGGTCTTTTTGAAACTATATAAACAGGCTGACAGTTTCAGTGCAATAGAGTCAAAGAGACATAGAGATGTACAACATGGAAATAGACCCTTTGGTCCAACTCGTCCATGCTGACCAGATATCCTAAATTAATCTAGTCCCATTTGCTGGCACCTGGCACATATCTCTCTAAACCCTTCCTATTCATGTACCCAGCCAGATGCCTTTTAAATGTTGTAATTGTACCAGGTCTCCGCCACTTCCTCTGGCAGCTCATTCCATACAAGCATCATTTTTTGCGTGAAAATGTTTTAAATGTTTTCTCTCTCACCCTAAGCCTATGCCCTCTAGTTCTGGACTCCCCCACTCCAGGGAAAAGACCTTGTCTATTTACCCTATGCATGCCCCTCATGATTTTATAAACCTCTGTAAAGTCACCCCTCAGCCTCTGAGCTCCAGGGAAAACAGCCCCAGCCTATTCAGCCTCAAACCCTCCAATGCTGGCAATATCCTTGTAAATCTTTTCTGAACCTTTCAAGTTTCACAACATCCTTACTATAGGAGGGAGACTAGAATTACACACAATATTCCGAAAGTGACCTAACCAATGTCCTGTATAGCTACAAGATGACCTCCCAACTTCTGTACTCAATACTCTGACCAATAAAAGGAAAGCATACTAAATGCCTTCTTCACTATCCTATCTACCTGTGACTCAATTTTCAAGGAACTATGAACCTGCATGCCAAGGTCTCTTTGTTTAGCAACACTCCCCAGGGTCTTACCATTAAGTGTATAAATCCTGCCCAGATTTACCTTTCTGAAATGCAGCACCTCACATTTATTTAAATTAAACTCCATCTGACACTCCTCAACCCATTAGTCCATCTGATCAAGATCTCATTGTACTCTGAGGTAACCTTCTTCGCTGTCCACTACACCTCCAATTTTGGTGTCATCTACAAACTTACTAACTATACTTCCCATGTTCACACCCAA
The DNA here is from genome assembly GCF_047496795.1 of Chiloscyllium punctatum. NCBI lineage: Eukaryota > Metazoa > Chordata > Chondrichthyes > Orectolobiformes > Hemiscylliidae > Chiloscyllium > Chiloscyllium punctatum. The sequence goes on along the minus strand of NC_092761.1, from coordinate 56,341,643 downwards.
ATCATTCATATAAATGATGAAAAGCAACGGACCCAGCATCCATCCTTGTGGCACAGCATTGGTCACCTATCTCCAGTCTGCAAAGCAATCCTCCACCACCACCCTCTGACGTCTACCTTCGAGCCAGTTCTGTCTTCAAATGGCTAGCTGTCATGTGATCGAACCTTGCTAACCAGTCTCCCATGGGGAACCTTTTTGAAAGCCTTACTGAAGTCCATATAGATCACATCCACTGCTCTGCCCTCATCAATCCTCTTCGTTACTTCTTCAAAAAAAGCTCAATCAAGTTTGTGAGACATAATTTCTTAAGCACAAAGCCATGCTGATTAACTTTAATTAGTCCTTGCCTTTCCAAATGCACATGAATCCTATCCTTCAGAATTCCCTCCACCAACTTTCCCACCACTGATGTCTATCTTACTGGTCTATAGATCCCAGGGTTTTCCTTACCACCTTTCTTAAATAGCCAACCTCCAATCTTCCAGCACCTCACCTGTGATTATCAAGTATACAAATATCTCAGCTAGGGGCTTAGCAATCACTTCCCTAGCTTCCCACAGAGTTCTAGGGTACACCTGAGCTGATCCTGGGAATTTATCCACTTTTATGCATTTAAGACAACCAGCACCTCCTCCTCTGTAATATAGACATTTTTCAAGATGTCGCCATCTATTTCCCCACATTCTGTATCTTCCATGTCCTTCTCCACAGTAAATTCTGATGCAAAATACTTGTTTAATATCTGCCCCATTTCCAGTGGTTCTATAGCTGCCTTGCTGATCTTTGAGAAGTCCTATTCTGTCCCTAGTTACCCTTTTGTCCTTAATGTATTTATAAAATCACTTTGGATTCTCCTTAACTCTATTTTCCATAGCTATCTAATGTCCCCTTTTTACCCTCCTGATTTCCCTCTTGAGTACACTCTGCCTTTATACTCTTCTAAGGATTCACACGATCTCTACTATCTATACCTGACACATGCTTCCTTCTTTTCTTAATCAAACCGTCAATTTCTCTATTCTTCCAGCATTCCCTACATTTACCAGCCTTGCCTTTTGCCCGGACAGGAACATACAGTCTCTGGACTCTCACCTCATTTTTGATGGTTTCCCATTTCTCAGCTGTCCCTTTACCTGTGAACATCTGCCCCAATCAACTTGCCTAACACTTCCAAAGTTGGTCATTCTCCAATTTTAGATCCTGTCTATCGTTTTCCATGACTGTATAAAAACTAATAGAATTATGGTCACTGGCCCCAAAGTTCTCCCCGACAGACACCTCAATCACGTGTCCTGCCTTATTTCCCAAGAATAGGTCATGCTTTGCACCTTCTCTGGTACGTGCATCCACATAGTGATTCAGAACGTTTTCTTGTACACACTTAACAAATGTGGTTGTGTTCGCCGAGCTGGGAATTTGTCTTGCAAACGTTTCGTCCCCTGTCTAGGTGACATCCTCAGTGCTTGGGAACCTCCTGTGAAGTGCTTCTGTGCTGTTTTCTCCAGCATTTGTAGTGACCTGTCTCTGCCGCTTCCGGTTGTCAGTTCCAGCTGTCCGCTGCAGTGGTCGGTATATTGGGTCCAGGTCGATGTGTTTGTTGATAGAGTCTGTGGATGAGTGCCATGCCTCTAGGAATTCCCTGGCTGTTCTCTGTTTGGCTTGCCCTATAATGGTAGTGTTGTCCCAGTCGAATTCATGTTGCTTGTCGTCTGTGTGTGTGGCTACTAAGGATAGCTGGTCGTGTCGTTTCGTGGCTAGTTGGTGTTCGTGTATACGGATCGTTAACTGTCTTCCTGTTTGTCCGATGTAGTGTTTTGTGCAGTCCTTGCATGGGATTTTGTACACTACATGTCTTCTCCCAAACTTTGAACACTTAACAAATTCACTGAGGAAGTATTGTTCTGTTTGACACTGCAGTTTGGAAGAGAGGACAAAAACCTTTGAGGTCTCTCTTGTGTTGCCTGGTCAACATTCATCCCTGAATCAAACTCTCAACAATTAAACCATTTGATTCTAAATCATATTGTTGTGCACAAGGTGGCTGCTGCATTTCCTACAATAGTGACTGCACGCCAAGCATATTTCATTTGGGACGTCTCAATATCATGAAATGTGTGAAATAAATGAGAGGGTTTTTTCTCTTTTTCTTTTAAAGGTGCTCTAGCATGGAGGTGGTGAGCCAGAAATTATGTTCAGAAGTGTTGGATTAAAGGAATTTTTGAGAAGGGGAAACAATTTTTTCCTTATGTAGGATTTACAATTAAGTGGAATAAATGAATGAGTTGGCTTTATTGTCACATGTACTCAAATGAGTATAGTGAAAAGGTTATAAGTCACTACTTACAGTGCCATCTTAGGTACAAAAGTACCTCGGTACAGCTTCTTTGGTTACATATTAGTTATGTTGTAACTAATGTCAGAGAAGCATATTGCCATCTTAGGTACAGAATACATTAAAAAATCCTCAGTTACAGAATAGCGAAATGAAGAAAAAAGTTAAAGAAATGAAAAAACAGTCTGGTTGTTTGATAACACTTAAAGAAAAACCAGGATACAAAAACCCAGAGTGATGTGTCACAAGAGATAGGAAAGAAAAAATGTAAAAGCCATAACCAGTGTAGGTTGGCTGTGAGACCAAAAATGGTTACAGCACTTTTTTTTTCCCTTTTTTTATTTAAAGCACACATTTTCTAAGGTGTGAATGTTTTATCGGCTGGCAGCTCGGGAATATCACATAATATTTTGGCATTTTGAGTCCATAACCCATAACAGGATTAACATTTCTAAATTGCATGGCAGTGTGAATAATACTAATTTATATTCATTTCAGTTTGCAATTGTGTATCCATAATTGAGGAAGGCTTTGCATTACACTTTAAGTAAAAGGTGCTCATGTAACTATAAAGGATTAAAGAGTTTGTTTTACAGAAGGTAAGCTTCAGTTTAGAGGTTATAGTTGCTATGGTTTCTGGTAGGAATTTAATTTGAACTCTTCAGAACATTTTATTTTAATTGAATCAGGGTTAAACAAACTACTATACCATTTAGATCAAGAACGTGTGGCCTTTTTAAAATCAGATTGAATGCTTACTACTGACATTGATGTCATTCTTTGCACTATGAACAGACGTGGAGTCATAATGCTTTGTAAGTGGAAACCCAAAATTACAAAGATATAAATAGATTAAGTAAATGGGCAAAACAGTGGCAAATGAATTTCAAAGTAGATAAATGTGAGATGATCTGTGTTGAATTTAGGAAGGATAGAAAAGGATTGTTTCTAAATGGTAAAAGACCAGAAGTGGCGGTGAAAATTGGGAGTTCAATACCTAGAAATGATTTTAAATGTCATGGACATTTAATCAAAAATTTCCAAGAATGTTGCCAGCATTAGAGGGTTTGAGCTATAGAGAATAGGTTGGGACTATATTTTCTGGAGTGTTAGAGGCTGAGGGGTGCCAGGATTGGGTGAACATCCAAGGTCTTTTCCTCAGGGTAAGGGAATCCCCAATTAGAGGGCATAGGTTTAAGGTGAAAAGGGAGCTAAGGGGTACCTTTTTCATAGAGAGGGTGATGCGTGTATGGAACAAGCCATTGTCATGGAGTCATGGATGTCATGGAGTTTTATACAATTACTAACTTTAAACAGCATCTGGATGTGTGTATGAATAAGAAGTACTCAGGTAGATGTGGGCCAAATGCTGGCAAACAGAACAAGATTAATTTAGGATATCTAGTAGTCAGCATGGGCGCGTTGGACCGAAGGGCCTGTTTCCATGCTGTACATCTCTAGGAGTCCAAAAAGAATAATTGCATAATGGCCTTTAAATGCAGGGGATTAAAAATAAAAGGATAAACATTATTCAAGAACTATACAAAGCTCTTATAGATATAACATGACAAAACACTGCTTTGAACAAAGAGACCTTGGAGTGCAGGTTCATAACTCCTTGAAAGTGGAATCACAGGTAAATAGAATAATGAAAAAGGCATTTGGCATGCTTTCCTTTATTCGTCAGAGCATTGAGTACAGGATTTAGGAGGTCATGTTGCAGCTGTACAGGACATTGGTTAGGCCACTGTTGGAATATTGGGTGCAATTCTGGTCTCCTTCCCATCCAAAGGATGTTGTGAAACCTGAAAGGGTTCATAAAAGATTTACAAGGATATTGCCAGGGTTGGAGGACTTGAGCTACAGGGAGAGGCTGAACAGGCTGGGCTTGTTTTCCCTGGAGTGTCAGAGGCTGAGGATTCACTTATAGAGGTTTATAGAATCATGAGGGACATGGGTAGGATAAAAAGACAAAGTCTTTTTCCTGGGGAGGGGGAGTTCAAAACTAGAGGACATAGGGTTTAGGGTGATAGGGGCAAGATATAAAAGAGACCTCAGGGGCAACCTTTTCATGCAGAGGGTGGTACGTGTATGGAATGAGCTGCCAGAGGAAGTGGTGGAGGCTGGCATGATTGCACCACTTAAAACGCATTTGGATGGGTATATGAATAGGAAGGGTTTGGAGGGATATGGGCTGGGTGCTAGCAGGTGGGACTAGGTTGGTTTGGGATATCTGGTCAGCATGGATGGGTTGGAGTGAAGGGTCTGTTTCTGTGCTGTACACCTCTATGACTCTATTGTAGGAAAGGATATTCCCACAGATCAGGCAGTCCAGAACAAAGCATCACAATCTAAGGATACAGGGCAAGCCATTTAGGACAAAGGTAAGGAGAAACTTCTTTCCTCAGCGAATGGTGAGCCTGCTGAATTCTGTACCACAGCAAGTATTTGAGGCTAAAATTTTAAATGTTTTCAAGGAGTTGGATTGAGTTCTTAAGGCTAAAGCAATGAAAAGGCATGAGAAGGGAGCAGGAACAGGACCCTTAGTTGAATGGTCAGCCATGGTCAGTTTCAATGGTACAGGTAGTTTGATGAGTCAAATAGGCTATTCCTGCTCCTGATTCCTATATTTCTAGGTAACACATGGAGTTACTGTGAGTAGTCCTAGGAACAAAACACACCAAAGAACATATCATCTTTCAAAGGTACATGTTCCAGAATGATAGTTGAAATGTTAAATTACAATGACATTTCAAACAAACTAGGGTTGCGTTCCCCAAATATTCAAACATTTAAGGGCTAGTTTGATTGCAGTGGTCAGGATCAGATAGCAGTTCACATCAGCAGAAAGCAACCCTTTCTATGTTTTGGAGAATCTCAGTCATCATAGAATGCCTACAATGTGGAAGCAGACTATTTGGTCCATTGAGTTGACACTGGCTCTTTGAAGAGCATCCCACCCAAATCCGCTCCCTCTAATCTATCCCTGAAACCCTGCATTTCCCATGGCTAATCCACTCAGACATTAAGGGGTAATTTAGCCTGGCCAATCCACCTAACCTGTACATCGTTGGACTGTGGGAGGAAACCGGAGAAACCGGGGGAAACCCACGCAGACGCGGGGAGAACTCCACACAGATAGTCACCCGAGGGCGAAATCAAGTCTGGGTCCCTGACACTATGAGGTAGCAGTGATAACCACTGAGCCATGGTGCTGCGGTTATAGAGTCACACAATACAGAAGAGGTCCTTCTGTCCATTGAGTCTGCCAAGTCTAGGGTGTATCATCTAAGACAGGGAGTGGGAAACACCTTTGTATGTGAGGTTGGAGAGAGCGCGGTGTGGAGTTTGAAACTCATTTCCATTAATAGCTGATGCTACCACAATTATGAAATTTCATCCAAGGTAGAATTTTGTTCACCTTCGGTATGAAGGGATATGGAGCAAAGAGAGCAATATGGAGCTAGGTCACAGCTCAGCTACAATCTCTTGGAATGGTAGATTAAAGGCTCAAGGGGAAAAATGGCATCATTCTGCTCCTGGTTTCTACCTGGATTCAGGATAGCCTTCTACTGTGACTGATTCTTCCCATTAAGATTTTGATAAAGTAGAAGTAATCAAAGCAAAACACAAGAGCTGAATGAGATTAATATCTCTGTAATTCTAGGTCTCTACCACCACTGAATCCAGAAGAAAGGTTACTTTCAACTTGCAACGTTTAATCTCTTTCCACAGATGCTGAGTTTCTCCATTGCATTTTGAAAAAAAAAATCAGATCATAGAATCTCTACAGTGTGGAAAGTGGCCATTTGACCCATTTGTCTGAACCAATCACCCAAAAAGCATCTCACCAGAACCCCACCCTAGTAACCCTTCATTTCCCATAGCCAATCCCCCCTAACCTTCATATCTTTGGACTGTAGGAGGAAACCAGAGCACCCGGAGGAAACCCAGGCAGACACGTGCAAACTCCACACAGATAGTCACCTGAGGGTGGAATCGAACCCAGGTCCCTGGTGCTGTGAGGCAGCAATGCTAACCACTGAGCCAACATACTGTATTTTGTTTAATTGGGAGCTATAAATTGGGTTGAGAAGGAAGAGAAAAACTAATTAATCTCTACTGGAAGAAGACAAGATTAACATTGAAAGAGTCTTTCTCTTTTCTATCTTCAGTTGCAGATTTAGTATCCACCTGTGTCTTATACAAAAGGTCTAATGGTCATTGGCAACAGCTGAAGGCCTGTTATAGAGTCAGAGCATCACGCAACACAGAAATAAACCTTTTGGTCCAAATCACCCCATGTCAAGGAGGTATCTGAAATTAATCTAGTTCCATTTTCCTGTGCTTGGCCCATATTCCTCCAAACTTTTCCATTCATGTATCAGTCCAAATGTCTTCTAAATGTTGTAATTGTACCTGCTTCCACTATTTCCAAGCAATTCATTCCATAAATACACCGTCCTCTGTGTGAAAAAGCTGCCCCTCATGTCCTTTTTAAATCTTTCTCCTCTCACCTTTAAAAATATATTCCATAGTTTTGAACTCCCCTACCTTAAGGAAAAGACCTTGCTATCCACCTTATCGATGTCCCTCATAATTTCATAAACTTCCACAAGGTTCCCCTCAACATTCTATGTTCCAGGGAAAATTGTCCCAGCCTATCCAGCCTCTCCTTTTCAGCCAAACTCTCCAATCCCAGTAACATCCTTGTAAATCTTTTCTGTACTCTTCCCAATTTAATAATATCCTTTCTATAGCAGGGTGACCAGATTATACACAGTAATCCAAAACAGGCCTCACTAATGTCCTGTACAACATGACATTCCAACTCCAATACTCAATACTTCAACCAATGATAGCAAGAGTGCCAAAGCCTTCTTCACCACCCTGTCTACCTGTGAAATGACTTTCAAAGACCCAAAGGTCTTGAACCCTTTGGTCTCTCCATTCAACAACACTCACCTGGGCCTGACCATATGGTGTAAAAATCCTGCTCTATTTTGTCTTTCCAAAGTGCAACACTTCACATTCATCGACATTAAATTCCATCTGCCACTCGTCAGCACATTGGACAGGTTGATGAAGATCCCTTTGTGATCTTAGATAACATTCTTCACTGTCAACTATCTTGACATCATCCACAAACTTCCATACCATGCTTCCTGTATTCTCATCCAAATCACTGGATTCTACCACAGAATGTTTTTTTTGAATGGTTAAAGTTAATGTGCACCCATTTCTTTTGGCTGTAAAAACCTAAAGAACTACAGATGCTGAAAATCAGAATCAAAGACAGAAATTGCTGGAAAAGCTCAGCAAATTTGGCAGCATCTATGGAGAGAAATCAAAGTTAATATTTTGGGTTGAGAGGCCCTTCCTCAGAACTGATGATAGCTATGAAAATGTTGGGTTTGATGCAGAAGATAGGGTGGGAGAGAGGATAAGGTGTAAATGAAGGCAGAGATAGAGCCCAAGAGGAGGGAAGAACAGTTAGCTAGGCATAGGAGTGCATAACAATTAGCCTAGGAAAATGAATAGACACTAATGGGGGCCATTAGTGGCTCAGAGTGGGAGCTTAGGTCTTTCTTTGGGTTTGTGGATCATTATGGAAAATTCGTATGTACCCTGGCCTGCATCCTCACACCCTACTGAGAGAGGGACAGCCTTGGAAATAGTCTTGTAGCCAAGGTGTAGCCTTTAGGGAAGTGAAGAAGCAGTTATCGTCATCGAAGGTGTTGGCTCACTATGATCCCAAGTGAGATGTGGCGCTGACATGCAATGTCTCCTTGTAGGCTATTGGGATGGTGTTGACTCACCGGTGGCCCAGCAGGCAGGAACGCTCAATAGTGTATACTTCCTGGACTTCAGCTTGTCAAATTAAGATATGCCCAAATAGAAAAGGGAGGTTTCGTGGTCATCTTCAGTGTGAGAATGTTCCACCAATACTTTTCTGTCAGAAATGTGCAATAGTAATGGACTACAAATCCCAGCAAGGGATCCTCAATGAAGTCAGGGTCATGCTGCCCATACCTTCAGGCTGAATTCAGTGGTCGGTTCTTATTCTGAGTGCATACAAATATATGTTGGAGACCAAGTGACAAATGCAGGCTCCATGAGCTGCCTCCCACTGTCAGATATTCCACCGGTGAAGATGCCACTAGAAGAGTCCATTCTGGTTTTAAACTTTCTGGAGACCCTTCCGGTCACTGCTGACAATATCAGGCCGTGGACACATAAAGATTCCGCCTGAGCAAAACTGAAACAGCTGGTAGTGATGGGGGAAACCAAAGGGCTGTCACAACAACCCAGAATTGTAACCTTGCTGGACCCAATGAAACCAGATCATTGTAGAGAATGGAATACTATTACAGGGAGCAAACGTGATTGTCCCGAGTAAAGAGTGCCACTGGATATTCGCTAAACTCCACCAGGGTCATCCAGGGGTGTCCAAAATGAAGATGTTGGTGAGAAGTTGTGTCTGGTGGCCAGGATTTGATCGCTGCATTGGTGGGGCCCAGAGTGCCAACAAGAACAAAACAAAATCATGACCAGCAGCTCCCTCACATTCGTCAGAATGGCTGGGTAAAGTCTGGACTCGGTTTCACTTCAACTATATTGGTCCTTTAATGGGCTACACGTTCCTAGTCATTGTGGATGCCCATTTAAAGTGGGTAGATGCGCACAGACGTCAGTCATCAAACACAAGATGACAATTGAAAAGTTGTGAGTATCTTTTGCAATACGTGGACTCCTGGATGTGTTGGTCACAATCAACAGGACATTATTTACCAGCAGGGAATTTGAGTATTTCCAAAAGTTGAATGGCATTCAGCATATAATGACAGCTCCATACCATCCATTGTCCAATGGTGTGGCGGGAAAAGTGTTCCAAACTTTGAAGGCAGAATTCAAGAAACAGCCTGCAGCTTCATTCAATAGCAAACTGTCCCGGTTCCTAATCAAAACCAGTTTTGCAGCATCTGTGGGAGCAGTGAGACAGAGGACCAGGGGCTTGCTGGGAAGGTAAACTTCCCATTTAAATACTTACCTCGTGGAATCAGCGGCATCCATGTTGCAGCAGCAGTAGGAGCAGTGAGAGTAAGGACCTGAGTGGGAGTGGTCAAATTGCACTCTGGGAAGGTGAGTGAACTGATATAATTGGGCAGTGGCTGCAGAACATCCTGAAGGAGGAGGGTGAACAGCCAGTTGTTGTGGTGCATATAGGTAAAAAAATTGGGATGAGGTCCTATAAGCAGTATTTAGGGAGTTGAGAGCCAAGTTAAAAAGTAAGACCTTAGAGATAGTAATCTCAGGATTGCCACCAGTGCTATGTGTGAGACAGAGTAGAAATGAAAGAATAGGCAGGATGAATGTGTGGCTTGAGAGGATGGTGCAGGAGGTCGGGGGGGGGAGGGGTCAGATTTTTCATACATTGGGACTGGTTCTGGGGGAGGTGGGACCATTATAAATTGGACGGTCTACACCTGGGCTGGACTGGAACCAATGTCCTTGCTCCTTGCGAGTGTTTTTGCTAATGCTGTTGGGGAGGGTTTAAATTAATGTAGCAGAGAGATGGGTATCAAATGAGGAGGTTAGAGGACAGTAAGGAGGTAGGAACTAAAGCTGGTAAGGAACTAAATAATGAAGTCAGTGTGACTAACAGGAAGAGTAGGCAGGGAGCAGATGATGAATACAGAGGGATGGGTGATCTGAGGTGCATGTGTTATAATGGATGAAATGTAGTAAGGCAGATGAATTTAGGGCTTGGATTAGTAACTGGGAATATGATGTTATGTTATTACTGAGACTTGGCTCAGGGAAGGGCAAGATTGGCAATTAAATATCCCAGGATATCAATGCTTCAGGCGGGATAGGGAGGGAGGGAAAAGGGGTGGTGGAGTTACATTACTGGTCAGAGAGGATATCACAGCTATGCTGAAGGAGGGGGCTATGGAGGACTCAAGCAGTGAGGCAATATGGGTGGAGCTCAGAAATAGGAAGGGTGAGGTAACAATGTTGGGGCTGTACTGCAGGCCTCCCAACAGTAAGCGTGAGGTGGAGGTACAAATATATAGACAGATTGTGGAAAGATGTAGGAGCAACAGGGTGGCGGTGATGGGAGATTTCAATTTTCCAAACATTGACAAAAGTTTACTTCATGTTAGGGGTTTAGATGGAGCAGAATTTGTAAGGAACATCCAGGAGGGTTTTGAAGACCTGGTGTTGGGAAATGAGCCCAGCCAGGTTGCTGAAGTTTCAGTGGGAGATTACTTTGGGAATAGTAATCACAGTTCTGTAAGTTTTAGAATACTCATGGACAAAGCTGAGAGTGGTTCTCAAGGAAGAGTGTTAAACTGGGAGAAGGGCAATGATAGCAAAATTTGGCAGGAGCTGGGGAATGTAGAAAACAAACAAAGCTTTGGAAGAATATCGGGAATGTAGCTGTCTGAGGGTAAATCGACATTTTATATGTGGGAAGCTTTTAAAGAGAGGTTGATTAAGGTGCAGGACAATAATTCAGAAAGTTAGGAGGTATAGGATACAGGGAAATGTGGATGTCTGGATACAGAATTGGCTGGGTGAAAGAAGATTGCGAGTGGTAATGGATGGAATGTATTCTGCCTGGAGGTCAGTAACCAGTGGTGTCCCACAGGAATCTTTTCTTGGGCCACTGCTCTTTCTGGTTTGCATAAATGATTTGGATAAAGAAGTGGAAGGGTAGTGTTAGTAGGTTTGCTGATGACGCAAAGGTAGTGTTGTAGATAGTGTCGAAGGCTGTTGCAGGTGACAAGACATTGTCAGGATGCAGAGATGGGCTGAGAAGTGGCAGATGGAGTTCAACCTGGATAAATGCAAAGTGATTCATTTTGGAAGGTCGATTTTGAATGCTGAATACTGGATTAAAGACATGATTCTTGGAGGAACAGAGGGATCTTGGAGCCCATGTTCATAGATCCCTCAAAGTTGCCACCCAAGTTGATAGGGCTGTTAAGAAGACATATGGTGTTTTAGCTTTCATTAACAGGGGCATTGAGTTTAGGAGCCGTGAGGTTTTGCTGCAGCTCTATAAAACACTGGTTAGACTACACTTGGAATATTGTGTCCAGTTCTGGTCACCTCATTATAGGAAGGATGTAACTGCTTTACAGGTGTGAAGAGGACATTTACCAGGATGCTGCCTGGATTGGAGGGCATGTTTTATGAAGAGAGGTTGAGTGAGCGCAGGCTTTTCACACTGGAGAGAAGAAGGAAGAGAGGTGACTTGATAGAGGTGTACAAAGTAATGAGAGACATAGATAGATTAGATAACCAGAGACTCTTCCCCAGAGCAGAAATGGCTGTAATGAGGGGTCATAACTTAAAGGTGATTGGTGGAAGGAATAGGGGAAATGGTAGAGGTAGTTTTTTTACGCAGAAAGTGGTGGGTGCGTGAAATGCATTGCCCGCGGTGATAGCAGAGGCCGAGGCATTAGGGATATTTATGCAACTGCTGGACAAGCACATAAACAGCAATAAATTGAGGGGTGTGTAAGTTAGGTAGAACTTAGATTAAGATAAATGCTCGGCACAATAAAGTGGGCCAAAGGGCCTGTACTGTGCTGTATCCCTCTGAAAATGATGGATAGAAATGGCAAGATTAGGGAACCATGAATGACAGGTAAAATTGTGAGACTAGCATACATAAAGGAAAAAGGAAGCATACATAAGGTCTAAATGATTGAAAACAAACGAAGCTTTGGAAGAATATCGGGAATGTAGGACCAATCTGAAATGAGGAATTAAGAAGGCTAAAAGGGGTCATAGAATATCTTTACCATACAGGGTAAAGGAAAATCCCAAAGCCTTTTATTCATATATAATGAGGAAAAGGGTAACTGGAGAAAGGGTTGACCACTCAAGGACAACGTAGGTAAGTTATGCGTGGAGTCAGCGAAAATGGGTGAGATTCTTAATGAGTACTTTGCATTGGTATTCACTGAGAAGAGGGATATGATGGATGTTGATGTTAGGAATAGATGTTTGATTACTCCAGGTCGAGTTAGCATAAGGAGGGATGAAGTGTTGGGTATTCTAAAAGGCATGAAAGTGGACTAGTCCCTAGTTTCAGACAGGATCTATCCCAGGTTACTGAGGGAAGTGAGAGAAGAAATATCTGGGACCTTAACAGATATATTTGCTGTATCCTTGAACATGGGTGAGGTCCCGGAGGACTGGAGAATTGTTAATGTTGTCCCCTTGTTTAAGGAGGGTAGCGGGGATAATCCAGGTAATTAAAGATTGGTGAGCCTAACATCAGTGGTAGAGAAGCTACTGGAGAAGACACTGAAGGATAGGATCTATCTACATTTGGAAGAAAATGGGCATATCAGTGACAGGCAGCATGGTTTTGTGCTGGGAAGGTCATGTCTTACCAAATTAATAGAATTCTTTGAGGAAGTGACAAAATTGATTGATGAGGGAAGAGCTGTAAATGTCATATACATGGACTTCAGTGAGGTGTTTGATAAGGTTCCCCATGGGAGGCTGATGGAGAAAGTGAAGTCACATGGGGTCCAGGGTGTACTAGCTGGATGGATAGAGAACTGGCTGGGCAACAGGAGACAGAGAGTAGTGGTGGAAGGGAGTTTCTCAAAATGGAGAACTGTGACCTGTGGTGTTCCACAAGGATCCGTGTTGGGATAACTGTTGTTTGTGATATATGTAAATGATGTGGAAGAAGGTTTAGGTGGTCTGATTAGCAAGTTTACAGATGACACTAAGCTTGATGTTGTAGCAGATAGTGAAGGGAACTGTCAAAGAATGCAGCAGCATATAGATAGATTGGAGAGTTGGGCCGTGAAATGGCAGATGGAGTTCAATCCGGACAAATGTGAGGTGATGCATTTTGGAAGATTCAATTCTAGAGCAAAGTATATGGTAAATGGAAAACCCCTGGGGAAAATTGATGCACAGAGAGATCTGGGTGTTCAGGTCCATTGTACCCTGAAGGTGGCAATGTAGGTCGATGGAGTGATCAAGAAGGCATACAGCTATCCTTTATTGGACAGGTATTGAATACAAGAATTGACAGGTCATGTTGCAGTTGCATAGGACTTTGATTTGGCCACATTTGGAATACTGCATACAGTTCTGGTCACCACATTACCAAAAGAATGTGGATGCTTTGGAGAGGGTGCAGAAGAGGTTCGCCAGGATGTTTCCTGGTATGGTGGGTGCTAGCTATGAAAAGAGGTTGACTAAATTAGGGTTATTTTCATTAGAAAGATGAAGGTGGAGGTGGGACCTAATTGAGGTCTACAAAAAAATCATGACAGGAATAGACAGGGTGGATAGCAAGAAGCTTTTTCCCAGAGTGGGGGACTCAATTACTAGGTCACAAATTCAGGGTGAGAGGAGAAAGGTTTAAGGCGGATATGCATGGGAAGTTCTTTATGCAGAGGATGGTGGATGTCTGGAATGTGTTGCCAGCCGATGTGGTAGAGGCGTGCACGATATGGTCTTATGTATTTAGACAGATACGTGAATGAGCAGGGAGCAGAGGGATACAGATGCTTAGAAAATAGGTAACAGGTTTAGATAGAGGATCTGGATCAGCGCAGGCTTGGAGGGCCGAAGGGCCTGTTCCTGTGCTGTAATTTTCTTTCCTTTTTGTTTTTTGTTCTATTATGGATCAGCCGTCACACCATCACAGGGATAGCTCCAGCCGAGTTGCGACTGGGGAGAAGATTCTGTACCAGGATAAATCTGATCATCTGGACACTGGGGGATGGAGGGTGAAATGGCATCTGGAATCCCAATCCCAGGCACAAGTCTCAACTTAATGAGAGAGGTAGTTTACTTCAGAGGACGAAGTTGGTGTCAAGATCATAGGAATGGCACTGTATGGGTAAGAGGCATGGTGGATGTGAGAGCAGGTCACGTGACCTACAAAGCTCAGTTCAGAGAGGTAGACCTGAACAAGCACATGGATCACATAAAAACTGCAACCACACAAATAGTACAAGAGAAAAACACACCCAGCCCCTCAGAACATCGGAACCCATGGGTTCATCCCCTCTAGCTAGTTTTGAAGAAACCTCTGAGGATGAGAATGGGCATGGGAGATGTTACAGTCACAATACCTTTACTGCCTCAAGAAGAGAATGAATTTCAGCCAAGACTTTCAGGGCACTAGAAGCAGGCTATGTTCCTGTACACGTTACCAGCATCCAAGGCAGAATCGGAGGAACTGGACCTGTTGTGAAAACACCCCAGGAGAAGCTACAGGAAAAGAACGGACTCATGTCCCAGGACTTGGAGAGGGAGGGATGTCACGTTTGGAACGAGGTCAGCCAGGTGGACCTCATAGAATATGAGTTCCCTGATTGGGGATGTATATCTCATCCAGTCAGGAAACCCTGGTTGAAGATATAAACAGGAGTGTCAGGTGTTCTGTTCACTCTGAGAGCTGACTCTGATCTGTCATGTAACATGCGCATGTAACTAAAGGATGACTTGGTGATGGGATAACAGCCTTCATGGAGTTATTTCACCAACCTTTTCCAGCAATTTCTGTTATTGTTTCTTTTGGCGATCAACATTTTAAATTCCTCAGACTGCACCTGTTTTCATCTTATCAAAACGAGAAGTGAAGCAGAAGCTGAAATTTCTTTCTGAAATTAATTGCAGCAGGAAATGGTGTGCAAGGTTAAAAGATTGGATATGGAGCTGGAAAATGATTTTGGTCCTTTTCCAGTTGAGAAATGTGTTGAGAGGTGAAGTGTCACTGAAGCATCTGACAATGTTGTGTTCCAGCTACTCTCAGATTGTAGAGGAGTTAACCCTTTCTGCTGATAGGTTGTCTTAAATTCACCGGGCAACTATATTCCATATTGCTGAACGTAAATTTTAATTCTTTAAATTTGAATCGCTATTTCCCCACGGTAACAGAAAGAAATCTGAAGTTGAAAATTAAAATGCTTTTAAGCAGAATTACAATGGTTTCTCAGTTTCATTTCCTTTTAATCAGGAACCATCGTTTCCCCCCACCACTCAGAAGTTGATAATATAGCAAAAGAGCCATCCATTTTAAGAATTTAAGACACTATCTGTGTCAAGTAGCACAAATTAATTATAATTTGGACTAAAAGCCTTGCTTTTCAAAGACTCTGTTTAAGCCATAAAGAGTCTTTTGCTTTATGTGGAGCAGAGGAAGTTACCTCCAAGTTAACTATAAGTGATTCTGCTTTGAATGTAAAAGGAATCGGGCATGGCATTATTTGGAGTTATAAATATATCTGACATTATACTTATTATGTTCTAAAGATATGACCGATTGCTTCAAACAATCAAGCATGGAAACTTAACCTTTATTTCAGGGGATAAACAAATCTTCATTACAGCTAATGTGCAGCTTTGGTAGGTCCTGAGTATTAAAGAAAGCTTTGTGGGGAGATAAAATTAAACTTCAACAAGACCTGTCAGTCCAGCAAGATTGCTATTTGCATTTGAGATTACTTTGAAATTATAACATGCAATCAGGCACAATTTAATGGGTTATTTTGTGGGATAACCATCCAAAAGGAGATTAGTTTATGTAAAATTTAAACTAACAATGTAATGAAACCTCTACAAGTGTTTGATCTATTCTTTAAAGGTGTTAGGGGATATTGTGTTGGATAATAAAGCTCTTCCAGGAGTCATGAATGAGATAATGTTGTGCTTTTATTAAGAAAGGCTGTAAGGAGAAGCCTAGGAACTATCGACTGATGAGTCTGACGTCACTGGTGGGGATATTGTTGGAGAGGATTCTGAGAGACAGGATTTCCATACGTTTAGAGAGACAAGGACTGATTAAGAATGGTCAGCATGGTTTTGTGCACGTGAAGTCATGTCTGACAAACTTAGAGAATGTGACCAAAAACATAGATGAAGACAGAGCAATAGACATCGTCGACATGGACCTTCGGAAATCCTTTGACCAGGTTCTGCATGGCAGATTGTTTAGTAAGGTTAGATCATATGGGATTGAGGGAGAGCTTGCCAATTTAATACAAATTTAGATGGTCAGAAGAGACAGAGGGTTTTGTGGTTTGGGAGTCTGTGACCAACAGTACTCCACAGTGTTGAGTCCACCCTTGTTTGTCATTTATATAAATGATTTGAGTGAGAATTTAGGAAGCATAGTTAGTGAGTTTGTGGATGACACCAAAATATTTAGAGTAGTGGACAGTGAAAAAAGGTTTTCTAAGAAGTCTTGATCAATTGAACCATTGGCTGAGGAGTGGCAGATGAAGTTCAATTTGGATAAATGAGAGGTGTTGCATTTTGGTAGAATGAAAAAGGGCAGTTAATTGTATGGTCCTTGGTAGTGTTGCCAAATAGATTACTTATAGTGTGGAAACAGGCCCTTTGGCCCAACAAGTCCACACTGACCCTTTGAAGAGCAACACACCCAGACCCATTCCTCTACATTTACCCCTTCACCTAACACTACAGACAATTTAGCATGGCCAATTCACCTAACCTGCACATTTTTGGACTGTAGGAGGAAACCTGAGCAGCCGGAAGAAACCCACACAGACACAGGGAGAATATGCAAACTCCATACAGACAGTTGCTTGAGGCAGGAATTGAACCTAGGTCTCTGGCACTGTGAAGCAGCAGTGCTAACCACTGTGCCACAGCGATGCCTAAGAGTTCAGGTACATTGTTTTTTGAAAGTTGCATCGCAGATAGGCAGGTTACGAAGGTGTTCAGCACTTCTGCTGTCATTGCTGAAGTTATTGAGTATCGGAGGTTGTGCAGAATGTTGGTGAGGCCACTATTGGAGAACTGTGGACAATTCTGGTTGCCCTGCTAAAGGAAAGATATTATTAAAATGGAGAAAATGCAGAAAAGATTTACAAGGACATTGTCAGGTCTGTAGGGTTTGGGTTATAAGGATAGGCTGTCTAGACTGGGACATTTTTCACTGGAGTGCAGGAGGTTTACAGGTGACCTTATAGAGTTTTATAAGATCACGAGAGGTATAGACAAGGTGAATAGCGAAGTTCTTTTCCTTAGCGTATGGAAGTTCAAAGCTAGACGGCATACTTTTAAAGTGAGGAGAAAGATTTAAAAAGGATCTGAGAGGCAACTTTTTCACACAGACAGTAGTTTGTATGTGGATTGACTTGCCAGAAGAAGTGGTAGATGCAGGTACGATTACAACATTTAAAAGATATTTGGTCTGATATATGAAGAGGAAAGGTTTAGGGGGATATGCATCAAATGCTGGGACTAGTTTAGTTTGGGAAACTTAGTAGGCATGGACTGGTTGGACCAAAGGGTCTGTTTCTGTTCTGTATGATTCTATGACTGTATGACTCTATGAGATGCAATGGTAACTTCTGTGTAAAACGAATGAAACTCAGATGATTCAGGCTACCAGTTACAAAATGTAAAGTAAATGTTTTTTCTTACATTGATCTTGTTAAAAAGCTGGAATGCAGCAAAACATCAAACAGGTTTCAATGCACATTGTGAGTTTAGCGTCATTAAGAATGGTAAATTGTTAGCTTTCTCCTGCAAGTGTTAATGTTGGTGTCCTCTGATCATTTGGTAGCCTGACCACTTCATGAGGCATTGGAACCATAATCAGGGGTAAATAAAGGGGAGAGGAATGGGGCTGGGTGGGTTACTCTTCAGAGGGTTAGTGTGGACTTGTTGGGCCAAAGGGCCTGTTTCCATACTGTAGGGAATCTAATCTAATCAAAAAAAAATCATGGAACAGTACAGCACAGGTATAGGCCCTTCGGCCCACTATGCCAGTACTGACCATGATGCCATTCTAAGCCAGTCACATCTACACAAGGTCTGTATCCCTCTGTTCGCTGTCCATTCATGAGTCACCAGTATTAACCCCTCACCCCACAGCCTTACAGTTTGAGAAGATCGGCTGAAAAACTAAATCGATTGAATTAGATAACAATTGTGATGTACTACAGGCAGAGCACTGTACATACAAATATGAAATATTACATGTTAGACAGCAAGCATGCAAAAGCACATGTCGAATTTGCACTGAATTGGTCCCAGACAGTTATTGTCTACAGCATGACTTAAAATTGCTGCTTTCAAGGATAGTGAGACTTTTTTAAAAATATGATCAAGACACTGATACATTCATCACAGAAAAATCAACTTTGAACTGATTCAGGTAGAGTGGAATATACTGGTACATATCAGAGGGAGTCAAATTAAATATAAATAGAATATGTTTCAAGTTAGGATTTTCTCAGTTATTAGGTTCAATTCACCAGGAATTATCAAAAGAAGCTTGCTGTGAGGATAGAGGCAGGAATAAGTGAGGATTGGAACTTGACTCTGTCTGGACATTGAGACCAGGATTGTATTGCAATGAAATCTGCTGAGAACCGATTATTGATGGCAAGGAGACACTGTACTTAACAAAATGTAGGTCCAAATGTGAAACAGTCAACATGAGGAAGTAAAGTATAGTCATCATGCTCTTACTGTATTGGACGGCTGATCTGTTGTTGGAGAGAGACACTGGTGGTGCTTTAACCTGAAAGTCACCATATATCAGGTTAGGTAAGATCTTCACAGTAACTTCAGCCAGAGTTGGAATGGGACTATTGGTGTCACTTTGCATCACAAACCAGCCATCCAGTCAACTGAGCTAACCAAACCTACCCAAGGCAATGTTAGTTTATGACATCAAATTCCACCACTACGTAATAGTTATAAACCTGTGATTAATTGTGTTATAGCCTTACAAAAACAGAATTTGACAGTAATGTAGAAAGAGTCCTGAGTTCGCTGAATTGAGTGGAACTTTCATACCAACAGCGAGAAGGGAATCTCTCCCGAATCTGCTGTGATGGGCCACCCCCTGACCCAGACAGGAAATTGGTTATGAAAATGAGAGAAAAGGGAAGGAGCAACATAGGCTGTGATGGTAAGGGAGGGATGGACAATGTGATCTCTTCAGTGCAGTTAAAAATAACTGTGAAACCAAAACATAAAACACTACTTCCAGGAAACAACAGCAAATCCCAAATGTGAATGGATTAAAAGAGATCGCATCAGGAATGTAACAGAATAATGCATTTTAAAATCATATTTGTTGTGTTTAACATGAGTTTGAATCTGCCATCTGGACTAAGTGAAGCGAGCTATTCGCAATGAAGAGATAAATGGTGGTAGAGTTATTACAGAATTTCATATTAAGAAATAGGAAACAGAAACCCAAAGTTAAGAAGAGGATCGAGGGTGGAAGGTGAATCAGCTGCCAGTGTTGGCAGAAGAGCTGGTTTCGGATTCATAACAGGGTCAGCAGGAGCAAAGCAAATTGATCTGGGAGCATGATGAGGCAACAAAGAGGCAATTAAAAGGGTTATTGGCAAACATGAATCATCAAGGCAGTGATAACCGGAGGGAGAATCGACAAGCATTACTGTCAACAGGAGAATTGGTGAGAGAAAGCTGGTGAAGATTCAGAGTAAAATAAATAAACTGGAATAGCAAGTTTGCAGACTTTACAAGAAGGTTAAAGCATGGCCTGTATGTATCATTCGCACTGAATGATGGAGGATCTGGGCAATATGATTAAAAAAACCTCTTCATTCATTAATAAAGAACAGCTTGAGAAATGATTGAAATGAACTGGGGTACTGGACAAATGGCAAATAGGGAATGGTCTTTCTGACCTCCCCCAGATGAAGAAGATATCATATAGCTGGTACTGACGCTACTCAGGATGAGAGTCAACATTGAAAAGTGTTCCAGGTAGAGTTTATCAGAGTGAGTAAAGATTCTGGCATAGGCCTGAAATATAAACAAAACAATGAGTATCCAATAAATTGATAAAGGCTGACAGAACATGAATAGGACAAGACAGAGTACTTCAATCTGACAAGTGAGCACGAGGTCTATACATGTGATACAAAAATTTATACTCAACTTGTGGTTTGACAATCCCTTAATCATAAACGTATGGATTAATATAACTAAAAAAGACAGACATGATAACATATGACAACTACAGTTGCTTTTATGACGATTGGATGAATGAGATATTCAATGCTGTGTGCTTTCAACTGGAAAAAAAATCTCAAACTGATGTTAAAACATTGCTTTTGGGGGGGTGAGGGGGAGATTGCCATCATATACCATCTCTCCAAGCCAAGACATGAGAAGAGCACTCCTATTCTTCCACAGATAATACCAGAGGAATGTTTTTGTCTTCCTAAATAAACAAGGGCCTCAGTTTAACATTTCATCTGTAAAGTGACTCCTCTTACAGTTCAGCCCACCCTCAGTATGGCACTGAAATGTCAATCTAGATTATAAACTTAAATCTCTGGTGTTGAGATGGAATTTATGACCTTCTGAGGGCTCCCACTAAGTCAAGACTGATGACATTTGGCACCATCAATACATTTTACAT
Source organism: Chiloscyllium punctatum (assembly GCF_047496795.1). Taxonomy (NCBI): domain Eukaryota; kingdom Metazoa; phylum Chordata; class Chondrichthyes; order Orectolobiformes; family Hemiscylliidae; genus Chiloscyllium; species Chiloscyllium punctatum. The sequence continues at coordinate 56,320,875 of NC_092761.1, read as the reverse complement.
TCAATGTATAACAAAGACTTTTCGATTTGACTCTTTTTATTGGATAGTTGTTGCTCATTGTCTTACTGAATTCAATAAAGGTTCTTGAACAACCTTGTTGTTCCTTCTTTTGTTGTTCCTGCCCCCTCCCCCTTCAATGGCTTAAAACCTCTTGCAAAGGTTGCTGATCTGAAACATTGGCTCTGTCCTTTGCTGCCTGACCACTTGAGCATTTCCAGCTTGGTTCGTCATTATTTCAGACTTGCAGCAGCCAAGGTTCTGTTCATGTGCATAAAGATTCTTAAATCTGATGTGTGCCTGAATTTCATCAACATACATCTTTGCAATGGAGGGCTACTACTCTTTTTAGTTAGTACTTGAAGGAATTGAGGATGGATTATGTGTCAAAGCAGCAGATTTGATGCCTGCAGCAGTCAGTTGTGTGTTCCCTGTTTGTGACTGACTGTGCGGTTGTACTTGGAAAAGTGACTGTGCATGCTACATTGCTCCTGTAAGGAAGCTTCTGGCTTTGAGCATGCTTATTGAACAAGAGAGAGAGAGCAAAACAAAACATATTACTGGAACACTCCAGAACACTCCAGAACTTTATTCCTGATGAAGGGCTTTTGCCCGAAACGTCGATTTTGCTGCTCCTCGGATGCTGCCTGAACTGCTGTGCTCTTCCAGCACCACTAATCCAAAATCCAGAACATTATTAAACTGATCTGATTGAGGTTTGAGTATTGCACTAAAAGCAATGAGTGGCAGTAACAAGTCATTATCTTGCAAAGCAGGACGATCAAAAGGTATCGTTACAATAAAATAAAAATAATGCAATATACTATTTAAGGATAAAATTATATCATAAGATGCAATTGTGATTAGGATGAGGTTCAATTTGAAACTTTGATTTAGGGGAATGTAATAAAGTGCAATGGGTTTCTAATTGGATGCTCATGGATGGACTTGGGCCATCCATATTTGATACCATAATGGAAATTAGATTACTTACAGTGTGGAAAAAGGCCCTTCGGCCCAACAAGTCCACACCGACCCGCCGAACCATAACCTACCCATTTACCCCTTTACCTAACACTACGGGCAATTTAGCATGGCCAATTCACCTGATGTGCACATCTTTGGACTGTGGGAGGAAACCGGAGCACCTGGAGGAAACCCACGCAGACACGGGGAGAATGTGCAAACTCCACACAGTCAGTCGCCTGAGTCGGGAATTGAACCCGGGTCTCTGGCACTGTGAGGCAGCAGTGCTAACCACTGTGTCACCGTGCCGCCCACTTCCTTCACAAACCCTCAAGGAAATCACAATTATTCTTAAGGATGCCTGTGACCTCTACAGTAACAGCTGTGGTCGTTTTCCATTTAGGAATCAGGTCAGGCACAACATGCCAGCATCACATTCAGGTAGACACCTTAATCTCAATGGATGGTAAGGTGTCCTACAGCTTTCATATATGACCCAACAATGAGGTGTAAACAGTACAGGATCCATTTGATTCACCTTTAACTGTTCGATTAATCAGTGTTGTGAAACAAAGTTGAGCTGCAGTGATATTGTCTCTATTTCTGAGCCAGGAAGCCTGGGTTCAAATCTCATCTCACCTGCTCCAGAGTTGTGTAGTATCACCTCTGAAAAGGTTGATTAGAAAAACATTTACAATAATAATTGTTTTGACAAATGAGTTAGTCACTAACCACAGCAATCTCTCTATCAATTATGCTATTAAAGACCCAGACACAAGTCATATAAAACCCCAATGCTGAGAGGGAACTTATTTACTATAGATCCTATATCACCTGTATGTTGCCATGTCTCCAACTGCTTATCTATCTATTCCAAAAAAATACTTCATGAAATATATCATTTGCATTTGAATGAATCGGATATTATCTGCTTCCACGGTCTCCTCAGTAAGTGTGCTCAATGGATTTGGAACTTGTTCATTGAAGTAGTGTTTCTGTAGATTAGTTTTCCTTCTAGTGCAGTTTACATCCTCTGGTATTATGATTCCAGCCACCATCTACATTATACATTAGAATTCTGAAGTCAATAATCATATTTACAAATCGTCATGGTGTTCCTCTGCCACAGGCAATGGCTGTTTATATGGTAGAAAACTACTCTGAGTTGAAACCTTCTCCTTGATTTGCTGATAATCACTGCATCAGATATCTGAAATTTAGTCATGTATTATTCCAAGGAAAAAATACATTGACTGAAGCCAAGAATTTCCTGCGATCTGTTCTTAGTATTAACACAAACATTTTCCACTTCATGTCAAAGTCGATGGTGTTCAAATGTAAAATGCCAAACCTTTAAAACAAACTTGAGGCTTAATATTTCTTGGAGTGATAATAAGAATTGTTCGATTGTCTATCAAATGAGGATGCAAACTTATACCATGCATTGGGCACTGGCTTAGGGCACCATTTTCTCACTGTCAGATCTCACGGTTGCACCCCTGGAGGCTAGGCTTGCAAGATATTAAGAGTGTCCTGACAATAGAAAAGAACATGGGATGTGGTAGCGAGTCAAGATTCAGATGAACTGGGGAGTCTCAATAGCTGATTGTCGATCCATTGACCAATCACTTACTAGCCTAAATTCTCAGCATTGTAGAGAATTTGGACTTTAAAAATGGTAGGCAGATTTGGAGCTGGAATTCAGTAGCTGATAGCTAATTGCCATCAGTGTTGGGGGAAGGGGTAAGTGTTAGTGGAGCAGGACTGCAACCTTTGGGAAACCCAAATTTAGCTTTCGAAGCGCTGCTCCTTCATCAGGTGGTTGCTCGTGCTTCCAATTAAACCTGTTGGACTATAACCTGGTGTTGTGTGATTTTTAACTTTGTACACTTCAGTCCAACACCGACATCTCCAAATCATGTGTCAGTTAAGAATGTTTAGAGTGGACCTAACTACTGACAAAAAGAGATAAGCTCTCTGGAATTGACAAGTTTTCAAGTTATTTCAATCCCCTTTAAAAATTCAAACCAAGCTGCCAACTGGCCCCCATGAGTTGAAAAAATGGAGGGCTGAGAGTTTCAATAGTTAAATGTTGACCTCACTGTATGTATTATCATTATAGTATTGTTATGGATTACTTTGCACAACCCATCAATATCACAGTAGGGTTCTGTATGTTCAGAAGGGTTGTTAAAGGTCTAGCTGCCTTGATATGGTGCTACAAATACAAATGTTTGTTTTTTTTATTTGAGATTAACTCCCTAAATTGATTCAAATCAATTGATTTTCTTCAGTAAACATTCCACAGGTTCATTACAATTTGAGAGAGGAAATTCCTCCTTATCTCTATCTTAAATGTACAACTCCTCATTCTGACATTTTGCCCTCTGGCCATATACTGGCTGAGAGAAACACTCTTTTTACATCAACCCTGACAACTCCCCTAAAAAGCTTTACATTTTAATAAGATTGTCTCTCATTCTCCGAAACTCCAATGAGTGCAGGCTCATCTTACTCAACCTTTCCTCATAAAACAGTCCTGGTATCAACATAGTGAACCTTCTCTGAACTGACCCCAGTGCAGTTTATTTCCTTAGACAAGGGGCCCAAAACTCTTCACAGTATTACAGCTATGGTCAGTCTAGTGCATTGTATAATCTAGCAAGATCTCCCTACTTTTATACTTCGTTCCTTTTGAAATAAAGGCTAACATTCCATTGAGTTTCCCTGTTACCTACTGAACTTGGTTGCTAGCTTTTTGTGATTCATGCATAAGGATTCCCAGATCCCTCTGTGGTGTAGCTTTTTGCAATCGTTCTCCATTCAAATAATATTCACCTCCTCTATTCTTCCTGACAAAGTGAGTGAAGTAAAGTGAATGAATGTCAATAAAGTAAGCCATAAGTCCTTCTTTTTCACCAAAACATTGATAGATTGTAAACAGGTGAAATTCTCGCACTAATTTTTGTGGCTCTCCACAAGTTACAGCTTGACAACCTAAAAATAAACTCTTTCTTTTCTCTCCGCTTTATGTTTGATAACAATACTTTATCCATGGTATTACATTCCTTATTTTGCTTGCTACATTCTCAAAGAATTCTAACAGATTTATCAGCTATAGCCTCCCCTTGATGAAGCCAGGCTGACTCAGCCCGATCACATCATGCACTTCCAAGTACTCTGCAATCTCTTTCTTAAGATTAGACTCTATAATCTTACAAATGACCAAGGTCAGGCTAACTTACCGATAGTTTCTTGTCTTCTGCCTCTCTCTCTTCTTAAACATGAGTGTTAAGTTAGCCATTTTCCAGAGTTCTGGGATATTCCCTGACTCCAGTGATTCCTGAAAGATCACCACCACTACAATCTCCTCAGCTATCCCTTTCAGAACTCTGGGTTGTAGTCAATCTTGCCCTGGTGATTTAACCACCTTCAGACCTTTCAGCTTCCCTAGGAGATTTTCCTTCATGTTAGCCACTAAGATCATCTCTGCCCCTGACTCTCATGAAAATCTTGTGCGAAGTTCTTATTCAGTTCCTCTGCCAATTCTTTGTTCCCTATTACTAGTTCTGCAGCCTCATTTTCCAGTGGTCCAATGTCCACTCTTGTCTCTCGTTTCCCTTTTATATATCTAAAAGAACTCTTGCAACTTTCTTTTAAATTACTAATTAGCTTACCATCATATTTCAACTGCTGTCCCCTTATTGTTTTTTTTTATTTATCCTCTGCTGATTTTTAAAGATTTCCCAATTCCTGCTAATCTTCACTATATTGTGTCCTTTTTCTTTTGCGTTTACACTGTGCCTGACTTCCTTTGTCAGTTGTGGTTATCTTGTCCTCTCCTTTGTATATTTCTTCTTCCTTGGGCTGAATTTCTGCTGTGCCTCCCAAATTACCCTCAGAAACTCCTGCCGTTGCTGTTGCACCATCATCTCTGCTAAGCTCTCCTTCTAATCAACTCTGGCCAGCTCCTTCCTCGTGTCTTTGTATCTACCTTCACTCAATTGTAATACCGTTACATCTGATTCCAGCTTCTCCTTCGCAAACTGCAGAGTCATATTATGGTCACTGCCCCCTGGTGGTTCCTTCAACGTTCACTCTCCAATCAATTCTGACTCATTATACATCACGTCATCCAGAATGATCTATTCCTTCGTGGGCTCCACCATAAACTTCTCCAAAAAAAAACACACCTTGTAGAGATTCCATGAAGTCCTTGCATGAAAAACCAAAGACTCATAGATGCTGGAACTCAGAAAAAAAAAGCAGAAAATGCCAGAGAAGCTCAGCAGGACATAGAACATAGAAAAGTACAGAACAGGCCCTTCGGCCCATGCTGTTGTACCGAGGATTAATCCTAGTCTAAAATAAAATTACCTAATTTACGTACCTCTCAATTCACTGCTGTCTATGTACGTGTCCAGCAGTTGCTTAAATGTCCCTAATGACTCTGCTCCCACCACCACTGCTAGCAACAGAATGTCAGCAGAGAAAGCAGAGTTAACCTTTCGCATTCAGTGACCCTTCTTCAGAACTGATTGTAGCTTGGAAAAGGTTGGTATATATGCTGAAGATGAGGCGAGGGGAGGAGCAAACAATAGGTGGAGTTGGAGGCCAGAGATAGAGAGAGAGAGAGAGAGAAAACAGCAACGGGGCAGACGAAGGAATGGGTGACAGGGGTTGGCATGGTGGTTCAGTAGTTAGCATGGTGGTTCAGTGGTTAGTATGGTGGTTCAGTGGTTAGCACGGTGGTTCAGGGGTCAGCACGGTGGTTCAGGGGTCAGCACAGATGCCTCACAGCGCCAGGCACCCGGGTTCAATTCCAGCCTCAGATGACAGTCTGTGTGGAGTTTGCTCTCCTTGTGTCTACATGGATTTCCTCCCACAGTCCAAAGATGTGCAGGTCAGGCGAATTGGCCATGCTAAATTGCCCATAGTGTTAGGTATATTAGTCAGAGGGAAATGGGTCTAGGTGGATTACTCTTCGGAGGGTCAGTGTGGACTTGTTGGGCCGAAGGGCCTGATTCCACACTGTAGGGAAATCTTAAAAATAAAAAAAAATGCCTTGGGATCCGTTACCAACCTCATTTTCCCAGTCTACCTGCAAATTGAAGTTTCCTGTGATTATTATAATAGTGCCTTTCTTACATGCCGTTTCTATCTCTTCCAATTTGATATTACACTTAACCACAGTGTCGCAGCCTTCCTAAAGAGCCTTTCTTTCTCACTGGGATAAATCTTCATTGAATGTTATTAAATATCTCCTTAAAAGCCTATCACTGCGATTGTACTGTCCTACATTTTAACCTTGTTTCTCGATATAATTTCACTACCTCAGCATTCATGCCTTTCTAAATTGCCTTTATTCAGCTTCAAAATGCTAATCTCGGACCCAAACTTCTCAACGACAAACTCAACCTGAAATGTCATCATGTTATGATTGCTGTCACCGGCAGGCTCCTTTACCACAAAGTAATTGCTCAATCTTGTCTCACTGTGCTTTATAAGACACAGAACAACCTTGTCCCAGCTTGGCACTATGGAACTGCTTGAGAAATTGGGACAATTTCTTCATTCTTTCCTCCTAACTGAATGCTGTCATTTTCACCATTTTCGGTTTTATCTGCTAGTGCAGAGAACTTTTTTTATGCTCTGTTCCTTTCCTCTTTATTTCAAACCAAATTCTTCTGTGCTCTATCATCTTGTTATTATTGGCCTCCACTGCGCTCTGTGGCAGTGAATTCCACAGGCCCACCACTCTCTGGCTGACAAAATGTCTCCTATTTCCATTCTAAATTGACCCCCTCTAATTCTAAGGCTGTGCCCACAAGTCCTAGTATCCCCGCCTGACGGAAACAATTTCCCAGTGTCCACCCTCTCTAAGCCATGCATTATCTTGTAAGTTTCTATTAGATCTCCCTTCAACCTTCTAAACTCTAACAAATACAATCCCAGGATCCTCAACCGTTCATCGTATGTTAGGCCTACCATTCCAGGGATCATCCGTGTGAATCTCCGCTGGACACGCTCCAGTGCCAGTATGTCCTTCCTGAGGTATGGGGCCCAAAACTGGACACAGTATTCTAAATGGGGCCTAACCAGACCTTTATAAAGCTTTATAATTCAGGACGTTCTTCAGCATAATCGCACCTCTTGAACACTACGGATCATGAATCGGAAGGGAATAGAGGGATATGGATCCTGTAAATGAAGACAGCTTTAATATGGAAGGGCAAAATGTGTTGGCACAGGCTTGGAGGGCTGAAGGGCCTATTCCTTGAGTATATTGTTCTTTGTTTCTTGTTCTTTATTCTATTTACAGTTAGTTATGAGAATATAACAGCTCTGAAGCTACGTGTTCCAGCATCACATATGAAAAGTCATGCAGAAATGGCAAAACAACATAAAACATATATGTTTCTGCCTGCACAGCTTGACTTAACTTGGGTGATAGGGGGTCAAATGACACAAAGCATATAATGGTCATAATTACTTGATTTTTAATATCAGTTTTTGCAAAAAATTATTGCCCTTTTAATGAAATCCATTTCAATACAAATAAATGGCATTACCCAATCAGTGAATGTATAATTAATGTCATTGCCTATCACTTTCAAATGATTATACTTTGCCCAGAAAAGAAAAGCAGTCATTCACTTTGCCCTTGCCAACTGTTTGCTATCCACCTAATGGGGCCAGGCAGATTGTGGATTGTGAGAAGGCCGCCCTCTCCCACAACATGCTCAGTGGTTAGCACAGCTGCCTCACAGTGCCAGGGACCTAGATTCAATTCCAGCTTCAGGTGAGTGTCTGTGTGGAGCTTGTACATTCTCCCTGTGCCTGCATGGGTTTCTTCTGGGTGCTGCGGTCTCCTCCCACAACCCAAAGATGTGCAGGTTAGGTGAATTGGCCATGCTAAATTGCCCATAGTGTTCAGGGATATCTATGTTAGGTACATTAGTCAGGGGAAATTTAGAGTAATAGGATAGAGGAATGGGTCTGTGTTGGTTACTCTTTGGAGGGTCGATGTGGACTTGTTGGGCCGAGTGGCTTGTTTCCATATTGTAGGGATTCTATGAATTCTCCACGCAGCTTTCCATTCCCATCCATACTCCATTAGATCCCACCCTTCTTTTTGAATTGCACCACCTTTCACTACCAACATACCCTCAGCTCACCAGTCCAATGAACTTCGTTCCCAAACTTGCGGCCTTGCCCAAAGACTTTGAAGGACTACCCTCTGACAAGCCTCCTGACTCTTAATATATGAACTCTCAAGACTGAATGTAGCCAAGCCCCTTTACTGACCTGGGAGGACAGCCTTGACAAAATATGGCCCAGCCCACTCGACAAAGTGGATTCTGGTTGGATTAACCACCATCAATATGTTCATCCCTTGGCTGACTGGGACTGGACATGTTTCTTGAATAAGTATGGTGTAATGCACTGATTGACAACAGAGTCCCCTCTTCACTTCACTTGGTCCCACCTGACTTTCAGACATTGCCTTTTGGTTGAAGCACATGCTGTGGGTGTGACATTGTTGTAGCCAAGTGCTGAACACCAACAAGCTCACCCTCTTGACTATATGGTCTAACTGCCTCTGTCTCTGCATTGTTCAGCAATGCAAGTAACAGAGACTGATAGCTATAAGTTAGCAGCAACGAGCCTATGAGCTAAAGAGCAATACAAGCTCGAGATCCTGGCAATCTCCAATCAGCGGAAAGTGAGTCAGTGCTAAGAAAATCATCTAAAAGTTTTAAGATGAATCCTGTGTAGGGGCTTGAGAGGCGTGTGTCCATGCAACCTGGCAAATGCATAATATCCCTATGTGTCCCTTATTTCTAAAAGGAAATCCTGAAGGGCTGAAGTGATATATGAGTTGGTCTGAGAACAGTCAAATTTTGGGGTTGGTGGTTTGGCAAAGCCAACTTATTTAGATGATGGGTAGAAGCTGATGAGTCCATGGAACGTATAGGGAAATGGCAGTGACACTACAGCTGGATATTAGTCTGGAGCTGTGCCAGCAAGTAACCACTCTGGTTTTCAGTCCAAGCATATTTTAGTTTCCCAGGGAAGAAGGGGAGAACTGGGAGCTGCATAGAAATTAGAAGCTGCACAGAAATTAGGTGAGATCAGTCAATAATGAGATGCAGATGCATGGAAGGAAAGGTAGTCACTGCTCATTAGTGAGATTCAGGACTCAGGTTTTGAACCTCTAAGGGAAAACGAGAACTTTTCTTAATGTGAAAATCTGATTTTCCCTCACACTCACCAAATTCTTCCAACATTCTTGCAATTTCCCATGCCTCTGAGGTATACGCCAATTCTACCCAGGTCTCACTCAAGCACCGTATCCATTCTGTGTTCCCGACTCTTCAAGTTGCATTCCAGTCATGTTTTGAATAGAGAACGTTATTCATATGCATCTGACTGTACATGATTACCTTGACGCACGTGGGTCACATAAAGTATTTGAAAGTGCCTATAAAGATGTGTAAACTGAAGTGTTCTAGTTGGAGGCTTTACAAAGACTTTAGAAATATGAATACTAGCTAAATTAATGGTTAGTAATGACCAGCAATGGTATTGGTTGTACACAATATACATAGGAATAAACTGCTTGCCAATGGCCACTTTTGACTAGATGAATATTAACTGTATTATTAGGTTGATGTGTATTTTAGCCCCTCTGTACCAATGACTTTTGCCCTGGAAATTTCTCAAAATACAAGCTTTTAATAGCACAGCAAGATTGAGACGGCACCTGGGAACTTGCTGAATGACGATACCATTTGTCTGTCACTGTTATCAATGAAATTTAAGAATAGAATGCTTAGCAAGAAGAATGTGTGATTTTTAAGTTGTTTTTGTCGCTGGATCTTGACAGCTAGAAATATGAATCAGACAGCTTCCTACTCAGGATACAGCGTGTGTTTTTAAAATTCATGCTGAATTTATTAATTCAGGGACAAGTGCAGCAGCTGCCAATATGCAATATATATATATATTTTACAGCACTCACAGAAAATCAAATTTGGCGATCTTCCCCTCTCCTCCCCAGGACCATTTTGTTCTTTACTACCCAACTTCTGGCTTGTTTATTCTCAATTAGCAACACTTGAGTCCTATTGAGAAAAAAAGTTATAATCTGTTGTCTCTTTGCTTCCTTTCAGTTCTATTGTCTTTTTCCCTTGTGAAGGAGACTTGCTGTTATTACTTCCCCAGTTTAGTTTCCATCCTAATACTTTTATTTCTGGCATTTGTGGAATAATTTCCATAAATTGTGAACTAGTTTCAAAGTGGACCACAATTGCAAACATAAATTATCCCATTAATAAGGTCCTTACATTGTGAGATGAAAGCTCTAAGTTTCTGCAGCAAGTTTAATTTATATTTATGGTGTGAATCCAGCAATTGCTTGACAGTCAAGAGGAGAATGACAGCAAGTTCCATTTTCTGAGAGGCTAAAAGTGCAAGTTGTCCATTAACGTGCGTCAGTCCCACATGTATCACTTTCTTGCCATAAATTATTTGATTGTTTATGCTTTTATTTGTGGCGGATTCAATGATCTCGCTATGATTTCCTATGTGAATTCTGGCCAATTTTGCAAGATAGAAATGAAGAACGGGATCAGGCCATTCAGCCTGTTGTATTGATGTGTTATTGACAACCTGAGGTTGAAGACAGAGGCCCATCTAGCCTCATGTTGCTGACTGGGACTTAGCAATGAGCCTCCAGTCTGATCTGATGGACAATTCAATCATCTCTGATGTGTACCTCAACTGCAGTCACTCAGCTCGGCTTTCAAATCCATTGTAATTTGTTCATGGGATAAGCAAGCACTTATTGCTCCTTTCTATTTGCCCTGCAGAACTGGTGGTGAATTGCCTTCTTGAACTCATGCCACTCAGAGTAGGTAGTTTATGGAATCATAGAATTTATAGCAACGTTTGAGGAAGGAATTCCAGGAATTTTGATCAACAGGAATGAAGGAACAAGACATATGTGTAATTCAGAATGGTGTGCACTTGGAGGGGAACTTGCAGATAGTGGTGTTCCCATAGGTCTTGTTCTTCTAGGTAAGATAGATCATGGGTTCAAATAGTGTATTCTAAGGAGCCTTGGCAAATTTCTGCAGTGTATTTTGTACACTGCTGCTACAATCCATTGATGGTGGAATGAATGTTCAAAATATTTGATGGGTTGCCAGTCAATTTGACTACTTTGCCCTGGATGGTTTTGAATTTCTTGAGTGTTGTTGGAGTTTCAATGATCTAGGCAATTTGACAGTATACCATCACACCCCTGACATGTGCTTGTAGATGATGGAGAGGTTTTGAGGGTACTGAAGGTGAGTTTCTTGCTACAAGATTTATAGCCACTGAGCTGCTTTTATGACCCCAGCATTTAACTGGCTAGAACACATTAGTGTCTGGTCAGTTGATGTTGATAGGGGAATTCTTACCCAAGAAAGGTCCACAGATCTTAAAGTTTAAAAATTTCAATGGAGTCTCTACATCCAACAGTCTTTTGGGAGTATGCTTCAACTTTGCACTATTTCGATTTCTCTGCTAATTCTAAGTTTAGGATGGAAAACATCTTTTGTTTGATGCTTTATTCACCAGAGCTAATCCTTTCATAGTTTGAACTCCAATAGTCTTTCTATTTTTGCTAGATGAACAACAGTTTGTTGTGATACTGATGATGAAGGAGCTTATGCCCGAAACGTCAATTCTCCTGCTCCTCGGATGCTGCGGTTGGTAAGAGTGTGGCCAAGACGACAACACAACGATAGTCTTGCAACTCTTCCAACTCTTCAGTGTAACCAGCAACAAACAAAATGGAAACTTCAGTGACAGTCAAATCTCACAATCTCATGAGATTGATTTCTGTTTGGACAGTGCCTGGCAACCACTAACAGCCGGTTAGTAAGGGCAAGCAAACAAAACAGTAGAAAATTAGCATCTGCATGCACAATGCCAGCACATCATTACATGCTCATTTATATTCACCTGCACACAAATTCACAGCTGATTCCTCTTTACCAATTTCAACCTTGAGTGGAACTGTGCAGGTTCATAGCCCAGGAAGGCACTTGGCCAATTGTTTTAGTAGGGGTTCTTTGTGAATTACATCCTAAACAAATTCTACAATACTGCACGCTCCCTGTAGATCTGTTCTACCGTGGTGACATTTGTTCAGACATGGTGTGATGCACCTCTGGAGCAGGGCAGGACTGAAATTCAGAGCTTAGCAGCATGGTGTAAAACAACAACACATTTCCATCAACATCAGCAAAATGAAGGAGCTGATCAATGACTTCAGGAAGTGGAGTGGAGGACACAGCTCTGTCTGCGTCAATGGAGCTGAGGTGGAGATGGGCGACAGCGTCAAGTTCCTGGGAGTGATGATCATCGATAATTTGTCCTGGTCCACCCACATTGGCACGGTGGTCAAGAAAGCTCAACAGCATCTCTACTTCCTCAAGAAACTAAGGAACTTCAAGATGTCCACAGTTGGACTCTTCCCAATTTTTATAGGTGCACCATCGAAAGCATCACCATGGTTTGGCAACTGCTGTTCCTGAGACCATAAGAAACTCTGGAAAGTCATGAACCCAGCCCAGTCCATTATGTGATCCAGCCTTCTATCCATCTATACTTCCCACTGCCTCAGGAAAACAACCCACATAATCAAATAGCCCTCACACTCTGGTATTCACTTTTCCACCCTCTTCCATCAGACAGAAGATATAACAGTTTGAATGCATGTACAAACAGATTCAAGAACAGCTTCTTCCCCACTGTTATCAGACTTTTGAACAGATCCTCTCAAATGTTAATGTTCATCTCTCTCTCTCTCTGCATCTTCTCTGCAGCTGTAACATTGCATCTTGCACCCTGTTTTGCTCCACTGTATGGTATGACCTGCCTATATAGCATGCCAGACAACACCTTTCACTGTATCTCGGTGCATGTGACAATACTAAATCAGTCAACTTAAACCCAAGCCTGCTGCCTTTTAGCTTGGAACACTATCATTGCACCATGCAGCCTTCCTGTCATTGCATGCATATTAGTGGCTTTTCCTTGTAAGACACAATTGTCTTTACCTCAATTATTTTGCTGTCAAGAAATCCCATATTCCAACAACTGTCCATGTCTCAACCTGATTAATCAAGCATTCCAAACTTGAAATTGTCTTCATTTGCATATCCCTGAAAGCTCACCCAAAGCTCTGATCATTTCCCATCGTGACGAAAATGGCCTGATGTTCTCGCATTCTCATCAGAACATGCCTGAACTCAAAGTGCCATAAATCAGCATGAACTATCAAGGTCCAAAGAAATATTGAACCCATACCAGCTTATTCCTTCTTTGTGCCTTAACATTAAAAGTCTCAACTCACTTTACCATCAATCATGCACATCAGGGAGAGTATGTTTAAGGAGCTGCAAGCAGGGTAGATTTTTAATTTTTAATGTGACTTGTACTTAGCTATAAAAATCTGTTAAATGATACAGATAACACAGAGTAAGGTCTCTGTGAGAATAAATTTAAGGAAAAATGCTCATAAAAGCACTATTAAAACATCAGAAAAATGATTATGTTTCTTGCAGTGCCTGAAGTGCTTATTACAATACAGGGAGACCCTCAAAAAGTGCAATAGAGTGATTCATATGGCCAGCACTATGGGCAGGCTGCAAATGCTATCAAACATGGAGCTTGATGGATAGAAGCAAAAAAATCACAGATATCAAGATAAATCGGAGTTAAAGCGTAATATTCTAGTTCTCTGAATGTTATAACCTTTAAATCCGTGTAGTCTGTGCCAGGATTGTGAGTTAACTGAATCACAAATGTGGATCAAATAACACTCTGTGAAAACCTTGCTTCTAATTTTCCCCTTTATTATATGAATGAGAATCCTCAGACTGCATCCCTTTGTCAGTGAATCAACTGGAAGATATAATCTTTGACTATTGTTACGATCCCTATGGGGAGTTAAATTTACTAAAGGACCCCCAAAGGAAGAAGCTGCCAATAAGAGTTCAGTTTTACTGACTTGTACTTCAACATGAATCAGAAGCAATGCACATTAAACATCAATTAATAGGTAAATGATAGTTCAATTAAAAAAGGCACAGTGCACTTTATATTATCAGTACATAGAAGATATGATTAGATTCCCTACAGTGTGGAAACAGGCCCTTCAGCCCAAATCGATCCTCCAAAGAGTAACCCACCCAGACCCAATTCCCTCTGACTATGGGTAATTTAGCATGGCCAATTCACCTGACCTGCATGTCTTTGGACTGTAGGAGGAAAGCAGAGCACCTAGAGGAAACCCACACAGGCACAGGGAGAATGTGCAAACTCCACACAGACAGTCACCCAAGGTGGAATCAAACCTGTGACCCTGGGGCTGTGAGTCAGCAGTGCTAACCACTGAGCTACCATGATATGGTGACCAAGCTGCACTGAAATATTTTTAGGACTATTAAAAGTGTTCCCCATTTGTATGACTTGTATTGTGCAGTTACAGAGTTCCACAATAAGCTGCTTTTCCTTGACCTGGGCAGGATATCCTGTCCACACATAGGAACATGGGAAAAGGAATAGGCTATTCAACTCACTAAGACTGTTCTGTCATTTCAGTAGATCATGGATAAGCATTTATATCAAGGCTACTTTTCCAAAGTTGTCTCCATTTCACTTGATGTAATTTTTTTCTTTACTATTCTTCACCAGCAAAGAGTTTTGGAATGTTGTGTTCACTGATTGCGGATCTGCTGCTGACTAGTCAGGCCTGGACGTGCTGTCACACTAGATGCAGGTGAAGGTGTAGTTCTCGCTGAGAACATATAGACCTGAGCTTATTCTCCATTTCCCATTATGCTGACTCTTCACTTAGTCTCAAATCTATCATTTGCACCCCATATGTGCATCTCAAGGCATCATGATCTGTGGCCTGCACTTCTTATTGACAATCTGTTCACACTCACACAGAAGGTCTTCTTCAGAGGGGGCTTGGAATGTTTATATGAGGTCAACCTGTTATAGTGTCATACAGTCAATCAGCACGGAAACAGACCCTTTAGTCCAACCTGTTCATGCTGACCATAATCTCAAACTAACCTAGATCCACCTGCCTGCACTTGGCCTATATCCCTTCAAACCTTTCCTACTCAAGTACATAGAACATAGAACATAGAACATAGAACAATACAGCACAGAACAGGCCCTTCGGCCCACGATGTTGTGCCGAACTTCTATCCTAGATTAAGCACCCATCCATGTACCTATCCAAATGCCGCTTAAAGGTCGCCAATGAATCTGACTCTATCACTCCCACGGGCAGCGCATTCCATGCCCCCACCACTCTCTGGGTAAAGAACCCACCCCTGACATCTCCCCTATACCTTCCACCCTTCACCTTAAATTTATGTCCCCTTGTAACACTCTGTTGTACCCGGGGAAAAAGTTTCTGACTGTCTACTCTATCTATTCCTCTGATCATCTTATAAACCTCTATCAAGTCACCCCTCATTCTTCGCCGTTCCAACGAGAAAAGGCCGAGAACTCTCAACCTATCCTCGTACGACCTACTCTCCATTCCAGGCAACATCCTGGTAAATCTTCTCTGCACCCTCTCCAAAGCTTCCACATCTTTCCTAAAGTGAGGCGACCAGAACTGCACACAGTACTCCAAATGTGGCCTAACCAAAGTCCTGTACAGCTGCAACATCACCTCACGACTCTTGAATTCAATCCCTCTGCTAATGAACGATAATACTCCATAGGCCTTCTTACAAACTCTATCCACCTGAGTGGCAACCTTCAAAGATCTATGTACATAGACCCCAAGATCCCTCTGTTCCTCCACCTGACCAAGAACCCTACCATTAACCCTGTATTCCGCATTCTTATTTGTTCTTCCAAAATGGACAACCTCACACTTGGCAGGGTTGAACTCCATCTGCCACTCCTCAGCCCAGCTCTGCATCATATCCAAGTCCCTCTGCAGCCGACAACAGCCCTCCTCACTGTCCACAACTCCACCTATCTTTGTATCATCTGCAAATTTACTGACCCACCCTTCGACTCCCTCATCTAAGTCATTAATAAAAATTACAAACAGCAGAGGACCCAGAACTGATCCCTGCGGAACTCCACTTGTAACTGGACTCCATGCTGAATATTTACCATCTTATCCAGATGTCTTTTAAAAGTCGTATCTGCATCCAACATCTCCCCTGGAAATTCATTCCACACCTGCACTATTTTCTACGTCACGTCTTTTTAAAATCTTTCTCCTGTCACTCCAAAAAAAGACTTGAAATCCCCCACCCTTGGGAAAAGACATCTGCCATTTACCTAATCCATACCTCTCATGATTTGTAAGCCTTTACAAGGTCATGCCTCAACCTCCTATGCTCGAGTGAAAATAGCCCCAACCTGTCCAACCCCTCCTTATATCTCAAACCCTCCATTTTATTCTTATCAAATTGAAATCCAAGTGAGTGGAAGGAGCAATTTCAATTCACATGTTGTCTGTAATGGGGTCTCAAAGTATGACAGCACCTCTGCAGATTTGCTAAATTCCAGACTGAAAGATCTATGTGAACTGTGGGCATTTATTTCGGTGAAGAGACTAAACAGTTGTCAAGGTAAAGAGGCCTTTATGCTTCCTTGGCTGTACTAAAACAGGTCCTAAATAATCATCCACCCTCAGAATGATAGAAGGCAGAAAGAAACCAACCAGCTCATCAGACCTGAGTTACCTCCATTGTCAACATATCACACTAGCTCCACCTTCACATTCTTAACCCATAACACTTCAAGATCTTCCCCACACTATTATCTAATTGATATTTGAATTTTATTTTTGAAGCTGATTCATTAATTTTTCAGGCAATGCATTCCAGATCACAACAATTTGTTGGGTAAAGGACAAAATGGTAATTTCTGGTTCTTTGGGAAATTAATTCTGCCTGAACTCTTCTGCCAAGGGAACTAGTTTCTCTACATTTACTCCAACCAAACCCTTATGATTCTGAACATGCTTATTGAAGTCCTTCTTATCATCTTGGCTTGAAGGAGATCACAATACACCAGATCAGGTTTACAGACTCATAGGATCACAACAGTGTGGAAGCAGGCTGTTTGGCCCATCAAGTCCACTCTGACCCTCCAAAGATCATCCCACCCAGACCCACCACCTTAGCCTATTCCTGTAACCCTACATTTTCCATAGCTGACTCACCTAGCCTACACATCCCTGGACAATATGGGCAATTCAATACGGCCAAACCATCTAATTTGCACATTTTTAGACTGAGGGAGGAAACTGGAGCATTCAGAGGAAACCCATGCAGCCAAAGGGAGAACATTCAAACTTAAACAAAGACAGTCACTCTCGGGTGGAATCAAACTTGGGTCCTTAGCAGCACAGTGGCTTCGTGCTAACTCTGTACCTACTGTAAAACCAAGTGTATTATCTGATTATTAAGTCCTCTCCTTATTGATTGTAAGAAGATCAGCCAAGTAGACCTCCTAAAATATGAGTTCCCTGATTGAAGTTATTAATCTGGTCTAATCAGGGAGCCCTGCCTGATTGATATAAACAGGAGTGTCAGAGATTCTGTTCACTCTGAGAGCTGGCTCTGAGGAAGCTGGGTCAGTGTCAAGTATTATGCATTAAATAAATAAAATGACCTTGTGACAAAATACCAGCCTCTGTGAAGCTATTCCATTCTCCATTTCTCTTTCCACTTTGACAGAATTGTGTACAGGCACCTCCAGGTTTCACTATTCATACACCAGCTTGAAAATTATACTGCTTAGATTTTAATAGCTCTCAAAATTCTTCATTGTTCTCTCCACTAAATTTCAACCACCCTGCATCCATCCATTCCCCCCTGTCTGTGCCCTCCTAAAACTTGATACAATTCCCTTGGTGTTACTGAAAGACGAATTTTATCAGAAGTTTTTCATCTTGTACTTACTGGGACAATTCGCAAAAAAATACCAATTCAAGGGGAAAACTGATGTCGGTTTTTCTAATGTTGATTGAAAACATTCCGCCAAGATGCATCAGAACAAACAGAACAAAACATGTTTTTTGACAATGTGGTGAGTGATTTGGATATAGAATGCATGGCCCACTAACAGAGTGGTGAACATACATCTATATCATGATTTTCAGAATTTTTTTTATTTCAAAAATATAGTTTATTCATAAAATTATTTGGATCTCTATACAATCGGTCATGCCATTCTTGTGCACACATTACATTGCTTAACATACAGACATTGAAATTTATTTTTCCTATATACATGTCTGTACATTTACTATCCAGCTCTTCTGCTGAGGCGTCAGCAGAGTCCAAATGATTGGGTGGGCCCCCTGTTCTTTGGCAGGCAGATGTTACACGGTGGTCTTTCCCCACCGAGCCTTGGCGGCAGCTGCTCCAAGCTTCAGCGCGTCCCTCAACACGTAGTGCTGGACCTTGGAATCTGCCAGTCTGCAAACACTCAGTCAGGGTCGACTCCTTCAGCTGGAAGATCAGCAGGTTTCGGACTGCCCAGAGAGCGTCTAGCTTTTTCTGTAGTGAAGGTTTCCAGGACTATAGTGAAAAACTCAGGAATTTGGACCAGCTGAATTGCTCTTATAGTTAGCCAGCACGGTCATAATGGGCTGAGTGGCCTCCTCCTGTTCTGGTGCTTTTTCATGTGGCAAGTCCCAGAAGTGAAAGTATAACAGCGCTTCTGAATGGTACTCTCCCAGCAGAAGGGCTGCTCAATGCCCTAGAATCTCTTAAGCAGCCAATATGCAGAACAAGTGATTTGAATGCAAATCCACAAAGCCTTTTGCCGCTTACTGATTTGACTAAAGAGGCTGTGGAGAGAGGAGTTGCTAATCTTGCCATGACGCAGGGTGGAGCAATTTCCCTGGGACAGCATGAGTGTAGCTGTGTAGGCGATGCAAAATGAAACTGTAATATGTTTGTGGGTGTGTGTAATGTCAGCAATGATGGATAGCTGGTGAATGTAATGGTCCATCAGGAAATACAAGCGAGCTCTTTGTGCCTCTCTCTCCTTTTAAATAACGCCTCTCTTCTAATGGATACATCTTTCTTGAGACTATAGAATATGAAATATATTAGGACTCATTTCCAATCTTGACTGAATGTCACACTTGCTTAGTCACCTCGACTTTCCATAATCCCCATTTCAATATCTACAAGTCCAAGGAGAGGGAGTGAGCTACATTAGAAATGAAGGCATCCTTCAGCTAAATGGAGCTTAAAGGAGTTCCGCTCTCAGAGAAACGTATTTGGCAAATCTATTGTAGATGCAAAGGGAGACGGATGAATAGCCTAGTCTCTTTCTTCTCAGAGGGACACAAGTCACATCTTTTGCATCACTATAATTGGATATCTGTGAAACAGTGACACAGGTCTATTCAGTATTTTGTTCCTAAGATGCCACACCCTTTGACCCATATGTTGACCTCTTCTCTCCTCTGCCAAGACAGGGGACATCATTTCAGGAGGGTTGTGTAAAATTTAAAAATCCAGTAATTAACCCGATTTACTTAGCAGTAAATGGTGCCAATTCAAATCTGCAAATCTCATGTCTGGTTGTGACATTAACAGCGTGACATTGTTAACTTTACCACGACAACGTCAGAATGCCTGGCCCCCAATATTACAGGCGAATCCGTTTGACGCACACGTTAAATCTTAAGATTTCCTGACTGTGTCCGGGTTCTGTCAATGTTTTTGAAGGGTTTTTTCACTATGGGTCGTGTCCCATTTTATCAAATTCATCTCATTAATTACTTATCCCAAGAGCTATGGCATCTCTTAAATCAGACTTCACCCCATCTTAACACACGCATTCCCACAACTTGTCATTGAGTAGAACTAGGCCCAATCCCCTCAGTGCCCACCCATTGGTCTCTATGACAAAGGTACAGTAATGTTCTTAAAAGGGCACACAATGATGGCAGGAGGCACCAAGCCAGAGGAGGAACAGCACACAGAGTCCCACTGTGCTTGTCACTCATAGGACTAGCTCAGGAGCTGGGCAGGCCTTTCACCCCCACCCTGTATGGCCCCTTCTGATCCTGATATTAACTTTCACTTGTGTGTGGGTCTGCCTGCATCTTCGCACCATCTCATAGGATATCTGAAGCAGGCCATTTAGCCCATCAAGTGCACACCAACCTGCTGAAGAGCATATCACTCAGACTCACCCCCTTATCCTGTAACCCTGCATATCCCATAGTTACCCAACCTAGCCTACATATCCCTGGACACTATGGGCAATTTAGAATGGCCAATCCACCTAACCTGCACATCTGTGGACTGTGGGAGGAAACCTGAGCACCAGGAGGAAACTCACGCAGACACAGGGAGAATGTGCAAACTCTACAATGTGGGCGGTCACTCGAGGCTGGAATTGAACCCAGGTCCCTGGTGCTGCAAGGCAGCAGGGCTAGCCAATCAGCCGCCGTGCTGCTATCTGCTAACACTCATGGCCATAGATAAGGCTCTACAGATTGGGGTCCACACTGAGAGCCTACTATACCATCTGAAAGCAGGAGGAACAATGTGTACATGTAGCATTGGGTCATGTGACATCTGTGTACCTCCTCATTCAATATCCCAAATGTTGGACTCCGTCTGTGCACAAAGGTGTACCTGTCAAAGTCTGGTCCAGCAGTGGCAGTGCCAGGAAGGTGTAATAGTGCCAGGGAGTCGGCAGCCTGTATGCTGCACATTGCATGAACCTGTGACCAATGTACTCTCCTCTTTCCAAAAACCCAATGGAGCAGTGTTCGCTGCAAGCATTCCCCCCCACCCCCCTCACAGATCAGGTCACTTACCCCACCCACTTCCATTGAGCTCACAGCCATTTTCATCCCTCATTGCGCGTTTTTGACATCCAGTCCAATGGGAGGCGAGAGTGAGTACTCTTTGACTCGTGGCTTCTGACCTCAACCTGATAGTTTCAGTGAGCTCCAAAGATCTCTATCCCCTTCTTGGGTAGGCCATTCCATTAGCCCCACAGACTGCACACATCCCCAACTCACCATCTATATGTGCTGGCACCTACCCACCCTTCATACCCAGACCCTGGCACATGCGATGACTGTGTCTGTGGGCATCATTCATTACCTCCTCCTTGAAACCAGTGTGCTCGTAACTGGGGGCAACACTCCATCCTGCAATAACGCTTCACTGCCACGCTTTACCATAGCCCGTCTGGCAAATGCTGCTGCCACCATTAATAATTGTTCTACCCCCTTTGCTGCATCTCAAAGACAAACCTGGCAAGGTTTAGTCCCACAGCAAACTGTCCTTGGTTCCCTCCACTTTCTTCTTAGCTCCTGAAAGCAGACCTGTTAATCTGACCATGACCCACTCCCTGGACTGTTGAGGCACAGACTCCCTGACCAAGAAGACCCCAACTCATATCTGACTGAGCCAATTCCCTTGACATAGGCTGCCTCTGATTTCTTATGCCAAGATCCCCTGAATAATAGGTCGCTAAGTGAGTGAGAGCAGTGCCAGGAAGGTCATGATAGATGATTGCGTCATCCTTGGGAGAATGGTACTTGAAGAAATTGAGGACTGCAGATGCTGGAGTACCAGAGTTGAAAAATATGGTGCTGGAAAAATACAGCAGGCCAGGCAGCATCTGAGGAGCAGGAGAATCAACGTTTTGGGCATAAGATTCCTGAAGAAGGGCTTATGCCTGAAACATTGATTCTCCCACTCCTTGGATGCTGCCTGGCCTGCTGTGTTTTTCCAGCACCACATTTTCCAAGAATGGTACTTGAGACTGGTGCCCAGTGAGCGTGCTGAGGGGCTGCAGGTTTCGCTGTTGGGAAATATGGATGGCGTTTGGATCACGCATGATCTGAATCTATCAGGTCCCACGCTGGACATTGAGAATGTTCGACTGTTTGAGAAGTTTGGGAAGATAGAAAGCTGAATATTAATGAGGGCAAGTTGACGAGGTGTTTAACAAGCAATAATCAGAGTGAATTGGCATCTCACCATGGCCAAGCAAGGGTCTCATCACAACACTTATCTGTGAAAGGCACAAAATGAAAGGTGAGGTTGACATTGAGTTGGACTTCACCAGATTTCTGGCTCGATTCTCCCAATCACGTCACTATAAGTGCAGCATGGTGGCTCAGTGGTTAGCACTGTTGCCTCTCAGTGCCAGGGACTAGGTACGATTCTAGTCTCAGGTGACTATCTGTATGGAGTTTGTACATTCTCCCCTTGTCTGCATGGGTTTCCTCTGGATCCTCTGGTTTCCTCCCATAATCCAAAGATGTGCAGGCTAGGTGAACTGGCCATGCTAAATTGCCCATAGTGTCCAGGGATATGGAGTATAGGTGCATTTGTTATGCGTAAATGTAAACTAATAGTGTTGGGGAATGGGACTGGGTGGATTACTCTTTGGAGGGTCAGTGTGGATTTGTTGGGCCAAATGGCCTGTTTCCATACTATAGGGATTCTATGCTTCTGTAACCAAGTCACTCAGACCCCAAATGATTCACTCACAGTAACACAGGGAGATCCCGCACTAACACAGGGAGATCCAACACTCTCTGACCCACAACTACACAGGGAGATCCCGCACTGTCTGACCCACATTAATACAGGGAACCCCACACTGTCTGACCCACAGTAACACAGTGAGATCCCACAGTAACACAGGGAGATCCCACACTCTCTGACCCACAATTACACAGGGAGATCCCACACTGTCTGACCCACATTAATACAGGGAGCCCCACACTGTCTGACCCACAGTAACACAGGGGGATACCACACTGCCTGACCTACAGTAACACAGGGAGATCCACACTGTCTGACCCACAGTAACACAGGGAGATACCACACTGCCTGACCCACAGTGACACAGGGAGCTCCCACACTCTCTGACCCACAGTAACGCAGGGAGATCCACACTGTCTGACCCACATTAACACAGGGAAATACCACACTGTCTGACCCACATTAACACAGGGAGATCCCACACTGTCTGGCCCATAGTAACACAGGGAGATATCACACTGTCTGACCCACATTAACACAGGGAGATCCACACTGTCTGACCCACAGTAACACAGGGAGATACCACACTGTCTGACCCACATTAACACAGGGAGATCCACACTGTCTGAGCCATAGTGACACAGAGATATCCCACACTGTCTGACCCACAGTAACACAGAGATATCCCACACTGTCTGACACACAGTAACACTGAGATCCCACACTGTTTGACACAGTAACACAGAGATATCCCACACTGTCTGACCCACAATGACACAGATATATCCCACACTGTCTGACCCACAGTAACACAGGGAGATCCCAGACTCTCTGACCCACAGTAACACAGAGATATCTCACACTCTCTGACCCACAGTAACACAGAGATATCCCACACTGTCTGACCCCCAGTGACACAGAGATATCTCACGCTGTCTGACCCACAGTAACACAGAGATATCCCACACTGTCTGATACACAGTAGCACAGAGATATCCCACACTGTCTGACCCACAATGACACAGATATATCCCACACTGTCTGACCCACAGTAACATAGGGAGATCCCAGACTCTCTGACCCACAGTAACACAGAGATATCTCACACTCTCTGACCCATAGTAACACAGAGATATCCCACACTGTCTGACCCACAGTGACACAGAGATATCCCACACTGTCTGACCCACAGTAACACAGAGATATCCTACACTGTCTGACCCACAGTAACACAGAGATATCCCACACTGTCTGACCCACAGTAACACAGAGATATCCCACACTGTCTGACACACAGTAACACAGAGATATCCCACACTGTCTGACCCACAGTGACACAGAGATATCCCACACTGTTTGACCCAAGGTAACCCAAGGAGATAATTTATCATATCTTATGTCTAACTAAACATTTTGCTCATCTCAGTTTCCTGAACTTAGCTCCTTAATTCTGTATTGTCCTAACACTATCATTAACTAACAGAACCACCTCTCCACCTTCCCATACTTTCTTGTTCTTCCAAATGTCCTGTTCCTTCAAAATTCAGGAGCCAATCCTCGTCCTCCCCCAACTACATCTCTCTAATGCTTCATAGATTGTTCTTATTAATTTCTATTTATGCTGTCAGTTCAGATGTTTTGTTTCAAATGCTTCATATTGACAGAGCTAGCAATTGCCTTCAGTGAAATAGTGTTCCCCAAGCTCAGTAGGACTAGTGAGGCTGTCCACTTCCATCGGAATACCCTATAGCTCATTTGCTCCACTTGTTGCATTTTCCAGTGACAAAGCCAGTTGTCTGTTTGAAGTCTATTTGGGCTTCAGTTAGTAGGTGTTTGTGCATGGTTACAATATTAATACCATATATCAACATCCCATGATGGGTTAAATCAAAGTCACATGCCTCTGACAGTCATCTTAACCTCCAACATGGGTTCCCTTGGTTCCGGAACCGCCGAGTAAAACTGATAGTGTCTCAGAATTTGAGGGGTCAAATGTTCCATGACTAAATCTATCAAATCTTAGTATCTGGTGCCTCAGGAAATGTGAGGCTCCTAATAACTGAAAAAAAAAACATGTGAATTGTCAGGAGAGTTACTCATTGCCTTTTATTTGCCACTATGTTATTTATCAGAAAAGTAACCCATTCTTTCCATGCACTGGGCTCAATCTTTGATGGCAGGATTGAACAAGTGAAGCTTCTCATATAATGATATGTTGCCAGAATGTTTAACTTAACTCAAAGATGACTGTTGCAAGTGAATTTCTTCAAGAACATTTTATTTTCTCCCATCGCATTTGAAATAACTGCACAGAAGCCAGTATCCTGTCACCAAGCCACACATTATTTACACGTGCATAGTACTTAACGTTGGCCTGGCTTCCTCAGAGCCAGCTCTCAGAGTGACCAGAAACTTTGACACTCCTCCTTATATCTGTCAGCCAGGGCTCCCTGATTGTTCCAGGTTAACAGCCCCAGTCAGGGATTTCAAATTGCAATTGTATTGCATTGTCTCACTCAGGGCATGTAGGTCAGCCCATGGCAAGACCCCAAAACAAAGCCAAGCCTTGGCCAAACGGTTAAAATTTTCTTCAGGATCTGTGCTGGCAAGCCATTGTGTTTTCTGCTGGTATACAGACTCAAGACTGTAAAAGACTCCCACCAGACCTAAATTCACACCATAGGCCAGTATGCAGTAGAATACACACCCTGGAGAGTTCACCTACATCTGGTTTGGAACAGCCAAATTTCTTAGTGACATCCACACCTGAACCAATCAAAATAAATGTCTAGTTACATGGTCACCTGGTTCTAATGGAGGTCAACGTGACCGTTTCTGTGAGTGCAGCACCAGTCTTTAACACAATTCACTGTGGACTCCAGTCCTTATATTTGTGCAAGGCCTTGGCTAAACTGAGAAGCTATATTGGGGGAACTTGACAGATTGCGGGTACAACTGTGGTTGCAGTCTTTTAAGAAGCAGCTGATTCAGTTCCCACTGATTGTACTGAAAGACTCAGGCTCAAGCTTGTTTGAGAAAGATTCACCCAGATTGGCTTAACATTGTTTGATAAGAAAATGGCCACCTGAGTGAAGTCTTAATTAAATAGCCAGATGTTCTTCAAGAGTGTCCAGGGACACCAAAGGGGTCAAGGCCACCTTGTATGTTGACCAGGAAGCAAATCTACAATTCTGCAAGGCCTGTCCACTACCATTTGCCTTATGAGTAAAAGTAGGGGCAGAAATCAGAAAGCTGGAAAGTGAAGGAATCATTCAATCAGTCCAGTTTGCAGAATGGGCAGCACTGGTCATACTGACTATGAAGCCCAATGGGTCAGTTCACCTTTGTGGAGATTTTAAATAAATGGCTAACCATTTGCCATTTTGGAGGGACTGGGGATGCTGTCCTTCACGAAGCTGAACATGTGTACTTCCAGTTGTGGTGTCATGAGGATTCTCAGAAGCATCTGATAACCCCATAATGGTTTGTACCGATGACAAGACTGCCACTAGGAATATCGTCAGCCTGTGCAGTTTTTCACCGGACAATGGAGAACATTTTACAAGATCTACCTCAGGTCGCTGTTTATCTAGATGACCTGCTAATAATAGGGAAGACCAATAAGGTGCAGCAAGAGAACTTGGGCGTAGTCCTTCGAGGTTTCTCTCACACGGGTGTACACCTGAGGGAAAATGTGCGTGCCAGGCACCCCAACTGACCTACTTGGGCAACAGAGTCGACAAGGCTGGATTACATCTGGATTATATTACATCTGGGCTGCACATCATGAGGGTGATCAAAGGCTCCCAAGTCTGTACCAGAGCTTAGATTTTCCCCTGGGCTGCTGAGTTATTCCAGGAAGTTCATACATAACCTGGCCTCCTTCCTAGCACTTCTGTATTAAAAAAAACACTTTAAAAAAGGTCAGTATTGGAAATGGTCATGTCACCAAGCCATAGTCTTCACGGAAGTGAAGAAACAGCTATCATCCCTTCTGGTGTTGGCACACTATGATCACAAGTGAGATCGGATATTGATATGTAATGCCACCCCGCATGGCATCAGGGTAGTATTAACTCATAGTTGGCCCAGTGGAGAGGAATGCCCAGTAGCGCATGCAACCAGGATTTTGGCTAGTGCAGAGTGTAAATACAATAGAGAATACAATACCTTCCGGGTAAAGAAGGAATGTTTGCCAGTCATAGGGTGGCATGGTAGCTCTGCTGCCTCCCTGTGTCAGGGACCAAGGTTCGATTCCAGCCTAGGGTGACTGACTGTGTGGAGTTTGCACATTTTCCCCGTGTCTGTGAGGGTTTGCTCCCGTTTCCTCCCACAGTCCAAAAATGTGCAGGTCGGGTGAATTGGCCATGCTAAATTGCCTTTAGTGTGAGGTGCATTAATGAGAGGGAGGTGGATTACTCTTTGGAGGGTCAGTATGGACTTGTTGGGCCAAAGGGCCTGTTTCCATGCTTTAGGTAATCTAATCTAGTCATATTTAGAGTCAGGAAGCTCCACCAATTCCTTTACGTTGTGTACATTTGTCATAATAATGGAAAAGGCCAAAGCAGTGCCACCCATAACTTCAGGCTGAATTCAGCAGAGAGCTCTAATTCTAAATGCATATAATAACTAGTTGAACGCCATGTGGGAGGCAAAGTAATAATACAAATGCATTGAGCCACCTCCCAGATACACCGCTAGTGGTCTCGCCTCTGGAAGAGTCTGTTATGCTTTTAAATTTTCTGGACCCACTTCCAGCCACAGCTGACAATATCTGACTTTGGACACAGAAAGATCCATCCTGGCAAAACTGAAACAGCTGGTGGTGATTTGGGAATCCAAAAGAGTGTCACAATGAGAATCGAACCTTTTTCGGATCTGGAGAGACTAGATCATAATATAGGACAGTTGATAATTCCAGGGAGCAAGAGTGATGATCGCGAGTGAAGGTCACTGCTGAACTCTACCGAAAGGCCATCTAGGGGTCTCCAAAGTGAATGTTCAGGGAATAGAGGGATACAGACCCTTAAACAATAGGTGCTAGGTTTCGATAGAGGATCTGGATTGGTGCAGGCTTGGAGGGCCTGTTCCTGTGCTGTAATTTTCCTTGTTCTTTGTTCTATCCAGTATTTCCAACCATTTTGTGATATCACATGGAAGGAATCAAGTTGGTTGAAGAATGGCATCTGTGATACTGGGGCCCCCAGAGGAGGT
The DNA here is from genome assembly GCF_047496795.1 of Chiloscyllium punctatum. Taxonomy (NCBI): domain Eukaryota; kingdom Metazoa; phylum Chordata; class Chondrichthyes; order Orectolobiformes; family Hemiscylliidae; genus Chiloscyllium; species Chiloscyllium punctatum. Next base: position 56,293,108 of record NC_092761.1, on the reverse strand, counting down.
TGAGGTGGATCATCCACTCGGCATGAATGATTATGAACTGAAGAGATTGTTTCAGTACTTCATTTTGTACTGATGTGCTGAGGAAGACCATATTTGTGGAGCCTCCTCCTCCAACAAGTTGTTAAGTGTGCACCATTCTGTCTGTCGCTTGTGGAATAGTTTCATGCTAACACCTCCGTCCTCAGCCTGCTGTAGTGCTCCAATGAAACCTGACGCAAGTTGAAGGAACCGCACCTCATTTTCGATTTAATCACTTTGCTGACTTCAGAACTCAACACTGAGTTCAACAACTTCAGAGTATGAACTCCCTACTCTATCTTGGTTACCCTACCCATTCCCCCTTCTCCCGATAGTTTCTCAATGGCATGGGATTGTTCTCAGCAGAGCTAGCCTCATTCCCACTATGCAGACCTACGTATGGTTAACTACCATAAGTACTCCCTTTGCCTTTTCCTTTGAACACTCTGTTCCAATCACTGCTCCTCCCACCTTGTCAGCACAAACAGATTAAAAGAAACACCATTTTTCAGCTTCCTTCAATTCTGAAGAAGAGTCATTGGACACAAGATGTTAGTTCTATTTGTCTCTCCACAGGTGCTGTCAACACCTGCTGAATTTCCCTGCCACTGTCTGTTTTTATTTCACAACTTCCCCAAACTTGTCTCAACATTGCCAGGCAATCCTTTGCAACCACTTCATGGTGGCGGACAGATTTATCACCGCACCTCAAAGAAAGAATCTTTGACAATGTTGCATTGCCCCCAGCACTACACTAGGTCAAAAACCTGGACTTCTGAGCTTGCCTCTTGAAGTGAAATTTAAAATCTAATTATCAGAAACAGCGGCAAGTGTTCTGTCAAGTGAGCCATCGTTAACACACATCAGCAACCTTAGATTTTATTTCTGCTTTTGAAAAATTGTGGATATGATTTGTTAAAGAAGCCTCATTTTAACCTACTCCTTCACAATCAGCAGCCTCTGTTGTGCATTTAAAATCACGTTTAATGCAAAGGACTGGACTTTTCATATTTAAATTCCAGAGCCGAATGCATAAAATCAGATCAAACTTCTGCATAGTTTCCAGATGGATTCTGTAGTCTTTGAGCTTGAGGTGGTGATGTTATGAAGTGTTTTTGTGGTACGCAATGCAGCTGACAGATTTCTTCCTGTCATAGCACAGAGACTGAGCATATTATTTAAAATTAAGCCAATTTTTAACTATATGTCTGTCTGAATTAAGAAAGGTTAACAATCAAATTTTAAGAAAGGCACCATTTGAAATGAAGCATTAATAAATCATGGAATTAATTAATAATACCACTACTGTATATCAATCAATATTTAAACAAACAAAATTTAATCAGGAATTTCAGTTGATTCATTAAAATCCTGAGTGGCTCAGATGAATCCTCCTGAATACCTGAATTACAGCGGGCTGTAACTAAACTGAGATACAAGAGGTGAAATACAGAGCTGGAAGTAAGCAATGGAGAGGGTTATAGGGTCATTTCAGTATGTCACACAGATTGCTAATTGTTTTGATGTTGGCAGATGACAAAATCCACCCAGTGTATCAGAATACTCAAACTATTGGCTGGTATCCAGATAGTTACTACAATGGTAGGAGGCTCAACCGTAGCACATCAGTTTGCAACTCCTTCCAATACTGCACACTATTCCCATCAACAGCATGAAGATATGAAAGCAGCACTGTCACCCTGTCAGATCATTAACTCAGTTTCAACTCCTCTTACTGGGACACATGATACTCCCAGGGAAAAATATGCAAAAATACCCAGAAAATACTGGAGAAATTCAGAAATCTGGCAACATCTATGAAGAGGAAGCAGAGTTAATGCTTCATGTCCAGTGGTCCTTCTTCAGAACTGCTTGTAACCAGGAAAAGTTAGTGTGCCTGCTGGGGTACCGGGCGGGGGATGGGGGGGTAGTGGGGAGGAGTAAATGAAAGGTGATGTTGGAGCCCAGAGAGATAGAGAACAACAAAATCAAAAGCATAAATTGTTGGAAAAACTCAGAAGATTTGGCAGCATCTGTGGAGAGAAAGCATAGCTGACGTTTTGAGTGCAGTGACCTTTCTTCAACACAGTGAGGTGTCATAGGGATGGTTTTAACCAGTTCGTGGACTTTGGCCAGTTAGTGGATTTGTTGGGAGAATGATACAAGTATTTCATTTGGATATGTTCTTCAGGACTAGACGATCCTTAAGAAATCTATAATGTTTGTCTTTTCTCTTGCTCTTTGTCCTAATCTTCATTCTCTTCGGTTGCCTGCTCTTCAGCTGCTTTCTGATGAGGTTTTGTGGTCTGTGACAGCCCTGGACACATCTTGACATTTTCTCTGTTGTGTCCTGCAGGAGGGTCCAGATAATGGCATCTCAGTATGAGCGGAATGATCCAAATTCTGTGCCACAAATACACTGCTGCAAAATTAATCATAGAATAAAGCAAATCAGAATAAATGTGTGAAATTCTCCTAAATTATAAATGATTTAAATTCTCCTGATTGATGGAATTCACATTTTCTTACCTTATTATATTCATCAGTGTGCATTCAAGGTGATAATCTTCATAGCCTCACATTCAGAGCTGGAGGGAGGGAGGACAGCTTGTTGTCTGATCAACTCAATTAATTTGCATTCCTGTCCCAGTTGCTTTTCTCATTCTCTTGTCTCGTCTTCCGAAAAGGTTGATTTTAAGCTGGGCATGGTCTGACAGATATCAGTCCCCTCCCCTCCATTCTTCAACGATAAGCTCAGTACGTGACCATGATCTTTGAATAGGAGGAGTGTCAGAGCTGAGCCTGATATTCTCATACATGCTCTGATTTATCATTAGACTTCATTGAGATTCCTATCTCCCAATGAGACATTTCAAAGACTGCCCTGTTAGTTGAGCAGGAATTGAGACTTCAAATGTTGAAAGTCACCCATGGCCAATGGAGAGATGGAAAACTCAAGCCTGACCGAGGTAATTGATTAACCATGATCATACTGAATGGCGGTGGGGCATGAAGGGCTGAATGGTTTACTGTGTAACTGTGCCCTCCCATCTCTGATCTCTTTGTACCTCCCCATTTGAACCACTTCACTATTGGACTTCAGCCACTGGAGCCAAAACTCAGCTATTCCCTCCTTATATCTCCCACCTCATTGCAACACTTTCTCCCTTTACACTTTTCTGTCAAATTTATAGCTTTGATCAAGTGCCTGGCCACCTGTCCTAATACATCAGAGACTTAGTGCCTACATTTTGTTTGACGGCAGGCCAATGAAATGCTTCCGGAAATTTCAGCATGCCAATGGCACTACATAAATGCAAAATATTTTTTTACGGGGTTGAAATGTGGGGCAGGAAGATGAAGGAGTCTCCAACAAACTCAATCCATGATCAAATCCTCATGCTTTTCGCTCACTTCATCTCCCTGTTCATCATTCCTTTTCTTCAATGAAGCATTAAAAATGCTGAATAAATTATTCAGATGGTGGAACATTTCATGCATTTTATTACTGGAGACTGCACATTCTATGTGTTTTGTGGAATGAAAGAAAGATTAAAATGAGCATTCTGAGAAACAAGCTCCGATACATCAGTACACAGATCTTAATCAACAATAACAAACATTGCTTCATTAGAAGTCATGTTGGGGAAAGTTATTGCTTGCTGTATTGATCCGAGTGTAATCACTGGAGGTTTTAAAGTGTGATTTATCGTGATGGGGAATGGTAATTTGGCTCAATATCCCTCTCACTTTTTAACTGTTCTCATCCCTAACACATCACCTTCTTTCCACATCTCCCTTATTGTTTTGCTCATCCTGAAGTCTTTTTGTCATGGAAATGGACAGAGGAATGACCTGGATTTTCACTGTGTCGCTTTTAGCTCGAGACTGGAGTTCGGGGATGTGTTTAGGGGGCTGCAGTCTGGCCAGCTGACCTAGAAAAGAAGCCAGAGGCAGTCGCAAAAGCTGCTGAGTGCTGGAGCTGAATGTTTGGGCTGTGTCCTCATTGTAATAAAAAGTGTGTAGGACCTCAACTTTTATACTGCATCACCCCCAACAAACTCTCACATCCCCTTGTGCCACCTCATTCACCTCCAATGAAGCTGCACAGTTCCTCCTAACCACATTCCAAGCTCTCCCTTTCCTCCTCATAGAAGCCCTATACTGTGGAAGAAGGCCATGGGCCCATCAAGTTCACACTGACCCTCCGAAGACTATCCCACCCAGAACCCCATCCCTGTCACCCTGCATTTCCCATGATTAAACCACCTAGCCTGCACATCCCTGGACACCATGGGCAATTTATCACAGCCAATCCTCCTAACCTCTTTGGACTGTGGGAGGAAATCCATGCACACACGGGGAGAACGTGCAAACTCCACAAAGACTTTCGTCCGAGGATGGAATCGAACCCAACTCCCTGGCAGTGCTGCTAACAATTGAACCACTGTATGCTCCCTCTTTCCCAAGGTATACCACCTGCCCCAACCTGCAAGACCCCATGTGCCCCCTGGAAGCCTATGGCCTCTTATCCATCTCCAACAGATTGTCATGCTCCTCATTAAAGGCTATGACACTGCCCTGACCATTCACCATACACTGCATGGGAATAAGGAACCTGGCATGGATGGTAGGATATGTAATTGCTTTTCTTACTTTTCATCTATTATGTAACAATAAACATATCAATCATTCAGGCCCTCTACAGTGTCAATAATAGAAACTGCAAGAACATGATACCTCTTAATTTTGTGTAATTGTGCAATTGACAGGAAGCATCAGAGAATTGGAGTTACTGATCAAGCAGTGTTTTCACTGGGGTCTAGATGCTTCAATGCCTTAACAGATTTCTGGGCTCTCAGCCAAGTGCTGTGATGGATTCTCAGTTGGAATGGATACTGTACCTTGACATGACCCTGGGTAAGTGAGTAGAGATGCATGAGAGGACAGGGGAGCAGAAGGAGGCCTGAGGGCACAAGGAAGATATTTTGAATTTACCTTTAAGAGGTACCCTCATGCAGATTATAGTTTGAGACATCTCCATTGCACCATGAATCATACCTCTTTAAAAGCAGACCTGAGTCAATGAAGATTATGAAGGTGTAGGATCGTTATCCCACCAGCACGTTGTCCAGGTGGGGAGTGCAATTTGTTGGCTTACATCCCAAAGGGACCTACATACTTAAAAAACACAGTCCTGAGAATTGGAAAGCATAATCTGAACTCTGTGATAGGGTTAGTGTTAATTGTGAATGGAGTCAGAGGTCTCAGAATTGGCACCCACTGGCCTTTTCTAAAGAGCTCCCAAGTCTTCCTGACTTGATGAAAATCCATACTGATGTATTTGATTGTTGTCTGCAATTAAAATGTTTTTACACGTGAGTTTAGTAGGCTTTCTTACCCACAAAGTTGTCCATTACAATTTAACTAATGCCTTTTGTGAATTTAAAAAAGAAGATTATTTATCAGGACATGTCTACCCCAGATAATTAAAACACAACAGGATCACAAAAATATTTTCAATTCAGATAGAGGGAAGAACAATATGGTTATCATCTGGAATTATTTAACCAGATTCTTAGATGAGTGGATGCTTTAGTGTGAAAACAAGAATTTCAGTAAGTTGCAAGGCTTCTTAGGATTTGAATTGTCAAGAGATTAATGTTCAGGTGAATTTGAAGTTGGAAAAGAATGTGGGGTATGTCAGGAGAGTCCTTTTCCTACTTTGAAAGTATAGCTGTATATTACCTGGCTTACATCACTTTCTTTCGGCTGGTTTGATGGCTTTTCAGATGGTAAGTGCCTCAGAATAGCTTTTATGATTATTTTTAAAGTAGATAATGAAATCTGCTGCTTTTGACCTTTTACAAGTCCAAATAGCTTTTTTTCAAATTAGGAGTTTTCAGTTGAGGCTAATAATCATCTTTATACTGTGGGCTGGTCACAATTTGGTCACAATCATCCACAGCTCCATTATCTTTCTCAAGCAGCCTGCTTTCTCGTTGGATTTAAGTTCTGTTCCCCGGCTCTGAGTCCTTCACTGCAGTGAATAATGTGTCCAGAACAGTTTGCCAATTCTGTTCGTAATCTTCAAATGCATCCAGGGAACTTCAAATGTTCCTTTTCCCCAACAGGTCAGAATCCAACTGCTTTAATCCTTCTCCAAACTCTAACATCTGAGTTAGAATGTTTCCCTTCACAAGTCAACATTTGCAGGAGATTTACGGGCGGCACGGTGGCACAGTGGTTAGCACTGCTGCCTACAGCGCCAGAGACCCGGGTTCAATTCCCGCCTCAGGCGACTGTCTGTGTGGAGTTTGCACATTCTCCCTGTATCTGCGTGGGTTTCCTCCGGGTGCTCCGGTTTCCTCCCACACTCCAAAAGATGTGCAGGTCAGGTGAATTGGCCATGCTAAATTGCCTGTAGTGTTAGGTAAGGGGTAGATGTAGGGGTATGGGTGGGTTGCGCTTCGGCGGGGTGGTGTGGACTTGTTGGGCCGAAGGGCCTGTTTCCACACTGTAAGTAATCTAACTTATTGCCATCTGGAGAAGGGGTTAAGGTTAATAGAGTTACATGCTATACTTATTCGAATGGTTCAAAGTCTCCCACCAGGGCGTTGGCTGCAAAATGGTCTGTGCATTGTCCCACGGCAGGGAATGGGATCTCACTCTTGCCTGAGTGGCCATTTTTCAAATACTAATTCACGGGATGTGGGTGCCACTGACTGGGTCAGCACTTATTGCCCATCCCTAGATGTCCTTGAGAAGGTGATGGTGAGTTACCTTCTTGAATCACTGCAGTCCATTTGCTAAAGGTGTACCCACAATGCTGTTGGTGAGGGAGTTCCAGGATTTTGACCCAGTGACTGTGTAGGAATGGGGTGAATTTCTGCCATGCATCTTGCAGGAAGTTGGAATGTCATGTGAAATAATTTTAGCAAATCAGTTCACTTTCTAATGGAAAATGTTCCAGTCATAATGTCACTTCTGGTCACTTCTCACAAAAATAAAATCTACAGATGCTTGACTCTTAGACAATGGTTTGATCATCAGGTGTCCTGAATCTTATTCCACCATTGCTTTTTACGATTCAGCAAGAAATTAGTCAACTCAATACCCGTTTCTTTGCTTCTAGTCAGATTATATACTAAATCCATGAATTACATAAATGAAATTCAACTTTTAAAGTTATTGAGGCAGAGACTATAACCTTTGAAAAGGATAAAAGTTGTGGAAGGAAACATGTAAAACAGAGTGAGAAAGGAGCAGTCTGATCAGCTCATTAGAAGTTAGCATGAAATTCAAAATAAACGAGTTGTGCTCTCCTCTAGTTTCTAATTTCAGGAACACCATTCAATGACCAGGAAATAGGTAAAATTGTGTCAGTTGTTCAAAAAATTCCAAATAGGAGCCTGGGAAATCTGGGATGATATTGGAGAAAAATCTGCTGACTGGAGACATTGTAAAAAAGTGGGTGTGCTGCACAAGATTTTCTGCAGATTCATCGGAATGTCTGAAAAACGACAGGCATGATAAAGCATCTTCTGCAAAAAAACCCAGCAGGGTAATGGAGGCAATGTGAAGATGTTGCAGCTATGTGTCCTATCAGGAGTATATTTTTCAAATGCAATGTCACTGATGTATGAAACAAACTGTCATGCAATGCAGTGAAAATAGGTTCTGCTGAAGTAATCAAAGCACAATTGAATCAATTTCTAAGCAAAATAATGACTTAAAAATTGGCATATTTAATTGTTTGAATTGGAATTGGATGAATTGAAAGAGATGTGTAAGATTTTGTTATTCTTATATACTTACAAATGATCAAACATACAGGTGGTTCTCATATAAAGCGTGTTTCAGCAGTGCAATTTGGCGACAATGTCGCTGAAGAATTAGGGAATGGTATTTTCAAGAAAGCTTACCTCTATTTGCAATTGTGTGATTCCTGCAGAGATTGTTTTGTACACTTCATTCTGCACATGTGCTGATGTCTGAGCATGTGAGAGGTACAATACTATATGCTGAACAACTTCACCTCAAAAACAAAACTCCATCTGAGACAAGAATATTCCTGTATATTTCCTGTATAAGGCCTTGATTAGCTTGGCTTACTTACAGTGTGGAAACAGGCCCTTCGGCCCAACAAGTCCGTACCGACCCGCTGAAGCACAACCCACCCATACCCCTACATTTGCCCCTTCACCTAACACTATGGGCAATTAAGACGGTATTACTCTTATACATATCATTTGCCTTTCTAATTTGTCCTTGTACCTGCATATCACATGATCTAAATCAACCCCCAAGAAACAGTCTGAAGACAATCAACCACAGTCATCCACTTCTGCAATCACAACCGCACCTGAAGGTGATGAGGATGATGACCCTCTGTTCCTGCATTTACAGTAGTTATTCAATGTAATGTGTTAAATTTTATTTTGTTTCATTAATAAATATGATTTAAACCTTCATTCAGGCTTTGTGTTAGGTTTCTGGATGATTTTTATAAGACCATAAGATATAGGAATGGACGTAAAGCCATTCGGCCCATCGAGTCCACTCCGCCATTCAATCATTTTTGAGAGATTGAGTGCTATTTTTCGTTGGCCTGCGCCTATCCCCACTTTTCCCATAGGCCCATTATTTTTCTTAAGTGATTTTCTATTAAGCAAGGTTGAAGCTTCCTATAACCCAGCTATGGTGTTATAGGAGAACTACCTGGTGTTTGTAATGTCTCATTAGCAAAGAAAGTTACATAAACCTGGGGTATTGTTTTTGGAGGCTTCGGAAAGTTTGTGAGAATGAGCCTTATCCAGTCTGATAATTCCAGATGTGGTTGGCAATAAGTGAGTGGACACTGTACATTGTTGGAGGAGCTAATGACTCAGCAACATTCACCATCTCACAGGAAGATCAGCGCTGTGGGAATGGTCCTAAAGAATTCCCTCAGCAATCCCTCACAGACAAGGATGACTCTCTCCTATTCTTAGGGTGAGTCTGTAGGGTGGGTGTACAGACCAATGTGGCTACCGCAGGTTCTGTTACACTTGGAAAGAAGGTGCTCATAGGATGGGGGTGGCTGGGGTGTTGGTGCAGCTGGTTTTGCTGTTTTCGCTCGGCTTCCACATTTTCCCCAATGGCAAGTCCCGAAGTGCACGATGTCTTCCTGGATGCTTGTCCTCCACATTGGACGGTCTTGGGCCAGTGATTCCTAGGTGTCTGTGAGAATGCCGCACTTCACCAGTGAGGCCTTGTGGATATCCCTGAGGCACTTCCTCTGTCCACCTGGGGCTCGCCTACTGTTTCAAGTCTGGGAATAGACCTTCTGCTGGGGGAGTCTCATGACAGCCATGTGGATGACGTGCCCAGCCCATTGCAGCTGATCGGGGTGGGGGTGGGGGAAGGTGGGGGGGGTGGGATTCAGTGCCTCAATGCTGGAGAATCTCCCTGCTTTGGAAATGTCATTGCTCCTCCTCCCAGAATTGTAATGTGGCCTTCGGTCATGGAGGGATACAAGTGGATAGGAAGAGGTCAAACACTCCTGCCGACTAATGGATGTCGATCATTCAGGTGGGTGCAGAACACATTGACAAACGAGGTCAGGATAGCGCAAAAGTGATTTCAATGTATTTGAGGGGTCATACAAGCCTTCAAATGGACCTATCGTCCATTTCAGAACCAGAATGGAAATAGGTCATCCTTGATCCTGATGGGCTGCCAAAGAATGAAAAAGAGATATTGTGGAACTCAGAACAAAGTAAAAGAGATTTCTGACAATTTGGGGTGTAGAGGCAAAACCCCCCATAAATATATTAGATTTCAGCCTTGGTAAATGTGGCGTTACGTTAATGATCTAGATGAAGGAACCGATGGCATTCTGGCTAAGTTTGCAGATGTTACAAAGATAAGTAGAAGGGTAGGTAGTATTGAGGAGGTGGGGAGGCTGCAGAATGATTTTGACAGGTTAGGAGAGTGAGGGCAATGAAGTGGCAAATGGCATACAACATGGGAAAGTGTGAGGTCCTGTACTTTGGTCAGAAGAATAGAAGTATGGATTATTTTCTAAATGTGGAGAAAATTCAGAAGTCTGAAGTGCAAAGAGACTTGGGAGTTCTGGTCCAGGACTCTCTCAAGGCAAACTTGCAGGTTGAGTCAGTAGTTAGGGAGGTAAATACAATGTTGGCATTTATTTTGAGAGGACTAGAATATAAAGGTAGGGATGTACTTCTGAGGCTCTATAAGGCTTTGGTCAGGTCACATCAGGAGTGTTGCGCGCAGTTTTGGTCCCCATAACTCAGGAAGGATGGAGAACGTTCAGAGGGGGTTTGCAAGAATGGTCCCAGAAATGAAAAGCTTAACATATGAGGAAAGTTTGAGGGCTTTGGTCTTTACTCGATGGAGTTCAGAAGGGTTGGGGGGTGGGGGTTATCTAATTGAAACTTATAGGATACTAAATGGCCTGGACAGCGTAAATGTCTGCACCTGAACCTGAGGGGCACCAGTATCCTTGGGGGGAGGTTTGCTAGTGCTCTTGGGCGGGGTTTAAACTAACTCTGCAGGGGCATGGGAACCCAGACGGTAGCTTTAGAGTGCAGGATCTGGAGTGTAGGGAGGTTAGGAATATGGCATCAATCTTAAAGGAGGGTGCCTGTAAACAGAAGAGTGGCTTGAAGTGTGTATACTTTCATGCCAGAAGTATACGAAATAAGGTAGGCGAACTCGCAGCGTGGGTTGGTACCTGGGACTTCGATGTTGTGGCTATTACGGAGACGTGGTTAGATCAGGGACAGGATTGGCTGTTGCAGGTTCCAGGGTTTAAATGTTTTAGTAGGGTCAGATGTGGGGGTAAAAGAGGGGGGTGTGTGGCTTTGCTTGTCAAAGATAGTATTACAGCGGTGGAAAGGAAGATGGACGAAGATTTGCCATCTGAGGTAGTTTGGGTTGAGGTTAGGAATAGGAGAGGTGAGGTCACCCTGTTAGGGGTCTTTTACAGGCCTCCTAATAGTCCTAGAATCGTTGAAGAAAGGATTGCGAAGATGATTCAGGAGAAGAGTGACAGTAAGAGGGTGATTGTTATGGGAGACTTTAACTTTCCTGATATTGATTGGGAAAGCTATAGCTCAAGTTCGTGAGATGGGTCAGTGTTTGTGCAATGTGTGCAGGAGAGCTTCCTGACACAATATGTAGATAAGCCAACAAGAGGTGAGGCCATACTGGATTTGGTTCTGGGTAACGAACCAGGCCAGGTATTAGAACTAGAGGTAGGTGAGCACTTTGGGGACAGTGACCACAATTCGGTGATTTTTACTCTAGTGATGGAGAGGGATAAGTGTGTACTACAGGGCAAGAGTTATAGCTGGGGGCAGGGAAATTATGATGCGTTGAGACATGACTTAGGATGTGTGGATTGGAAAAGTAGATTCCAAGGCAAGAGCGTAATTGATATGTGGAACTTGTTCAAGGAGCAACTATTGAGTGTCCTTGATAAGTACGTACCTATCAGGCAGGGAGGAAAGGGTCGTGTGAGGGAGCCGTGGTTTAATAAGGAGTTGGAATCCCTTGTTAAATGGAAGAGGGCGACCTTTGTAAAGATGAGGCGTGAAGGTTCAATAGGGGCGATTGAGAGTTATAAGGTAGCCCGGAAGGACCTGAAGAGAGAGCTAAGAGCAGCAAGGAGGGGACATGAAAGGTCCTTAGTTGGTAGGATTAGGGAAAACCCTAAGGCTTTCTATAGGTATGTTAGGAATAAAAGAATGACTAGGGTAGGAATAGGTCCAATCAAGGATAGTAATGGGAAGTTGCGTGTGGAGGCTGAAGAGATTGGGGAGGCACTGAATGAATGAATACTTTTCGTCAGTATTCACTCAGGAACAGGACATTGTTGTCGATATGAATACTGAGGCACGAATAAGTAGAATGGATGGCTTTGAGATATGTAGAGAAGAGGTGTTGGAAATTCTGGCAAGGGTGAAAATAGATAAGTCCCCTGGGCCTGATGGCATTTATCCTAGGATTCTCCGGGAAGCAAGGGAGGAGATTGCAGAGCCATTGGCCTTGATTTTTGTGTCCTCTTTGTCTACAGGAGTAGTGCCAGAGGACTGGAGGCTAGCAAACGTGGTTCCCTTGTTCAAGAAGGGGAGTAGGGATAATCCTAGTAACTATAGGCCAGTGAGTCTCACTTCTGTTGTGGGCAAAGTCTTAGAGAGAATTGTAAGGGATAGGATTTATGCACATCTGGATAAGAATGATGTGATCAAGGATAGTCAGCATGGTTTTGTGAAGGGCAGGTCGTGCCTCACAAACCTTATTGAATTCTTTGAGAAGGTGACTAAGGAGGTAGATGAGGGGAAAGCGGTAGATGTGGTATATATGGATTTTAGTAAGGCGTTTGATAAGGTCCCCCATGGTCGGCTACTGCAGAAAATACAGAGATATGGCATTGAGGGTGAGTTGGAGGTTTGGATTAGGAATTGGCTGGCTGGAAGAAGACAGAGGGTAGTAGTTGATGGCAAAGGTTCATCTTGGAGTGCCGTCACTAGCGGTGTTCCGCAAGGATCTGTTTTGGGACCATTGCTGTTTGTCATTTTTATAAATGACCTGGAGGAAGGGTTAGAAGGTTAGGTGAGCAAGTTTGCGGATGATACGAAAGTCGGAGGAGTTGTAGACAGTGAGGAAGGATATGGCAGGTTACAGCGGGATATAGAGAAGCTGCAGAGCTGGGCAGAAAGGTGGCAAATGGAGTTCAATGTAGCTAAGTGTGAGGTGATTCACTTTGGTAAGAGTAATAAAAAGATGGATTACTGGGCTAATGGTAGACTACTTGGTAGTGTGGAAGAGCAGAGGGATCTTGGTGTCCATGTACACAGATCTCTGAAAGTTGCCACCCAGGTAAATAGTGCAGTGAAGAAGGCATATGGCTTTTATTGGTAGAGGAATTGAGTTCCGGAGTCCTGAGGTCATGCTGCAGTTGTATAAGACTCTGGTGCGGCCGCATCTGGAATATTGTGTGCAGTTTTGGTCGCCATACTATAGGAAGGATGTGGAGGCACTGGAACGGGTGCAGAGGAAGTTTACCAGGATGTTGCCTGGTATGGTAGGAAGATCCTATGAGGAAAGGCTGAGGCACTTGGGGTTGTTTTCATTGGAGAAAAGAAGGTTTAGGGGTGACTTGATAGAGGTGTACAAGATGATTAGGGGGTTAGATAGGGTTGACAGTGAGAACCTTTTTCCACGTATGGAGTCAGCGATTACAAGGGGGCATAGCTTTAAATTAAGGGGGGGGTAGATATAGGACTGATGTTAGGGGTAGGTTCTTCACTCAGCGAGTCGTAAGTTCATGGAATGCCCTGCCAGTAGCAGTAGTGGACTCTCCCTCTTTATGGGTATTTAAGCGGGCATTGGATAGGTATATGGAGGATAGTGGGTTAGTGTAGGTTAGGTGGGCTTTGATCGGCGCAACATCGAGGGCCGAAGGGCCTGTACTGCGCTGTATTCTTCTATGTTCTATGTTCTATGTTGGGAAGATATTTCCATTGGTAGGAGAGACTGGGATCCGATGGCACAGCCTTAGAGTAAAGAGAAGACCTTTTAGAATGGAGATAAGGGAAACTTCTTCATCAGAGAGTGGGGAAGGCTGTGGTGGCCAGGTCATTGAGTATATTTAAGACGGAGATAGATAGGTTCTTGATTGCCAAGGGGATCAAGAGTAACAGGGAGAAAGTGGGAGAATAGATTTGAGTAACTTATCAACCATGATTGAATGGTGGAGCGGACTAGGGTGAAATGACCTCATTTCTGCTCATATGTCTCATGGTCTTATGGTTACAAGGATAGAGTAGGGGGTGGGTCTGGTGGGAAATGCTTCAGAGGGTTGGTGCAGAATTGATGGGCTGAATTGCCTCTTTTCCTCATTGGAAGGATTCTATAAAATTTCAGAAGTATTTAGATGTGCACTGAGTATTCCAAGGTTATGGGCCAAGTGCTAGAAAATGGGATTTCAATAGTTAGGTGGTTGTTTCTGAGTAGTGCAGACATCACGGGCCAAATGGCTTTTCTCTATGACCTGTATGACTGTATATTGTAGATCTCAATCAAAGACAAAAGTGCTGAGAGAGTGCGTAAACTATCTGTCACAAACAAAAGGGATAAGGATTCACTTAAATCTCTGGACTCTTTTCTCCTGTTCGGATGAGCCTGCATCTGTGAATATATTCAGGCTCCTTAACTGCCCCCTAAGTAGTTTGTTATCTGAACAAGTTATGGAAATTCCATGGGCAATGGTCAACATCTTCTCCTGAAATATCACCATCAACATTGCCTCTTATGTATACTGAAAGTAGGATGAGTTCACAAGTCGACAGAAAGAAAATGCATCAAATCAAATGATACCTTGGAAGACTGTAGCCTAAATACAAATCTGTCAATTTAGTAGTGAAAGTTCTGAGCACAAATCTCCATCCTTGGACCATTCCAGGTACAGGGTGAAATTAGTCATATTAATAAGTAAGTGTAAAATCAGTGATAGTGCATTGTCAGCCTTGCCACCAAAGTGCCCTCTGGAAGCTTTCTTCCTTCTCTCCCTTTCACTATGTCTCAGTTTACACCTTGATACTGCAGCTGGCCTGGAGGAACCCTGCTTGGCAGTTGAGGCATTTGGTGGCTTTGTTGGGTGACCCTCGATGTAGTTTGTGTCTTGGCTCAGGCACGTTCATCCCCCACAAAGTGAACTTCCAGGGCTTGAAGAGGGGCAAGGCTTGAGGTTGGAGACCTGGCCACCTCTGCAAAGTCCTGAGTGGATACTTCTGAAAGGTCTGTATGTGGCCCGCTTTCCTGCTGGGTGCCTCTTGGCACTGCCCTGTCCCCTTGCCTTCGGTCCTTAGGACCAATGGGTGGGGAGATAGACTGTGGGTGTGTGTGTTTCTTCAGTAGACCTCATGGGTCTGGGCCTGGCTCTCCATGGCAACCATCACCATGGAGGCAAACAGAGGGTCACATGACTCCTTGCACTCCTTCAGCTTCTGGACAATGAGCGACATTTCCTCCCACATTCCTGTCTGCTGCTCCTGTCCCTCCCAGTGGATGTGGACAAAGTCCCTGATTGCTGACACCACAGGCTCTCCTCCTGCCTGGGCCTGAGCTGGGGTCTGGTCTCCAGCAAACCTTCGAGGGCAGCGACCTGGGGCATTTCTTCCACAACCAGCTGTGGAGCTGTCACTGCGAGGCGCTCACCAGACTGTTCTCCCATACCATCTCGGCCTAATGCCCATCCAAACACATCTGTATCTGAGCTGGTGGAGCCTACAGGAGCCAGCCTTGCCGATGCTTCCTTTGAGGCTTTCTTCAGTACACTGGGCCTTAGAGGTTGTGGAGGAGGCTTCACTACCCAGGTCATGTGGAGGTCAGCTGTTCCTGTCCAACAATAAACAGCGAATAGAATGATGTGACAACACTACCAGCGGGGTTAATGTCAGAGTTACAGTGGAATGAAGAGAGGCACTTAGTATGGTAGCAACCCCATGCGAGTATTCCTGGTCTTTTCCTGTCAGGGACAATATTCTCTCCAGGACGGGGCCGCGGAATCGGATGTTAGGTCCCCCTTCTCCTGTATGGGCTTGCTCTGCCCAATTATTCTGTCTTGTCCTGGAATAAGAGAAAGGGTGGGATTGAGTGAGATGAAAATGAAGATGTTGTCATTGGCAGCAGAAGTGAGGTGTATGTCAAGCTATCAGGAAGCTGTACAGAGGCCAGGCAGGGTTAGTGGTGTGGGAGGTTGGGGGAGGTGAGGGTGAATGAGGAAATGTGTCGCAGTCAATACTGAGAATAGCAGAGCGTGAACTTTGTGGGAGTCCGGTGAGATAATGGAGGTGCCAGCCAGACCCAAGCTGCCAGGATTGGTTGGCACAGCATTCTCCGCCTATCGCCTGGGAAGTGGATGCCTCCCCTCGGCATCACTCCATCGACCAAGACCTCCAAACCCCTGTCGGAAAATCATGGTGCTATCTTCTCCTTTTCTGACATGTACACAATCTGTCCTTGAGACAGCTCCAAATGCCGGCTTTCGTCTGGGTATACAATGGCAAATTTTAAAGGTAGCCTGGTACGGGCTCAGGAATGGTGGTTATTTGGTGGATGGCTGCTCAGTGGCTAGTCATTCTGGAAATGGTGTGTGCGAATCGCTTGGAATTCGCTTGGAATGGCTTGGAATCAGAATTAATGGATACCATAAGAGTGGGGTAGGTAGTTAATGGGCTGAGTTTCGTACAATGCAGCAAGAAAACATATTGGCCTGCTCTGAAGAAGATTCGTACGAAGTTAAAACATTAACTTTGTTTCTCCCTCCACATATGCTACTAAACCTGCTGAGCTTCTCCAGCATTTTCTGTTTTTATTTCAGTGTTCGAACATTTGCGCTATTTTGCTTTATTTTAGACCTGGACATTATACAGACTTGCGCTGACAAATGGCACATAATGGTACTACAGAAATTTCAGAAATTGACTATCTCCAACAAGAATCAGACCAGTACCCCTTGACATTCAACGGCATTCTCAACTCTGAATCCCCCACTATCAACATCCCAGGGGTTACTATTGACTAGAAACTAAACTAGACTTGCCATATAAATACTGTGGCCACAAGACCAGGCCAGAGGCTAATAATTTTGCAGCAGGCAACTCATCTCCTCACTCCCAAGAGGTATCCACCATCCACCATGTTATAGAATATTCCCACCTTGCCTGGATGGGAACAGCTCCAACAGCACTCAAGAACTTTGACGCATTCAGGCATTCACTTGTTTGCCATCACATTCACCAGGAAGGTTGACGATGGCAGGGCGGTAGATGTAGTTCATATGGATTTCAGTAAGGCCTTTGATAAGGTTAAAATGGTAAGCTTCTCTGGAAGATTAAATCGCATGAAATCCAGGGAGAGCTGGCAAATTGGATACACAATTGATTCGATGGTAGGAAGCAGAGGGTAATCGTGGAAGGATGCTTGCTGGTCTGGAGGCCTGTGACTAGTGGAGTGCCTCAGGGATCGGTGCTGGGTCCATTACTATTTGTTATCAATATCAACGATTTGGATGAGAATGTCCAAGGTATGATTAGTAAGGTTGCAGATGACACTAAAATAGGTGGCATTGTAGATGGTGAGGCAAGTTGTCAGAAATTGCAGTAGGACCTTGACCAGTTGGGGAAGTGGTCAAGAAATGGCAAATGGAGTTTAATAATATCAGTAAGTGTGAGGTATTGTGTTTTGGAAATTCAAATCAAGGTAGGAGTTTCATGGTAAATGGTAGGGCCTGGAGGAGTGTAGTGGAACAGAGGGATCTTGGAGTTCAGGTGCATGGTTCTGTGAAAGTGGAATCACAGGTAGACAGGACAGTGAAGAAGGCTTTTGGCACACTGGCCTTCATCAGTCAGGGCATTGAGTATCGAAGTTGGGAAGTTATGTTGCAGTTGTACATGACACTGGTGAAGCTGCACTTGGAGTATTGTGTTCAGTTTTCCTTGCTATAGGAAGGATGTTACTGAACTGGAAAGAGTACAGAAGAAACTTACAAGGATGTTGTCAGGACTCAAGCTACTGAGTTATAGGGAGTGGTTGGACAAGATAGGAATTTTTTCTTTAGAGCATAGAAGACTGGGAGGGGATTTTATGGAAGTGTTTAAGATCATAAGAGGCATGGAAAGGGTGAATGCACTCAGTCTTTTTTCCCAGGTTTGGGGAATCAAGCACTAGAGGATGTCAGTTGAAGATTAGAAAGGAAAGAATAAAAGGGAAACTGAGAGGCAACTTTTTTACATAGAGGGTGGTACACATGTTGAATGAGCTGCCAGCAAAAGTGGTTGAGATGGATACATTAACAACATTTAAAACACATTTGGACAAATACATGGATAGGAAAGGTTTAGAAGGATATGGGCCAAGTGCAGGGAAATGGGGTTAGCGTGGATGGACATTTTGATCAGCATCGACCAGTTTGGGCCAAAGGGCCTGTCTGTGTGCTATAGCACTCTATGACTCTATGACTCTCTGGCAAGTATCACTCCCTCCACCACCAACATCCTGGAGCTGCAGTGAGTATCATCTACAAGATGAATTGCAAGAATTCAGCAAGACTTCTCAGACGCACCTTTCAAATTCATGACCACTTCCATGTCGAAGAGCAAAGGCAACTGATACATGAGAACATCAGCACCTGGAAGTTTCCCTCCCAGCCACTCACTGTCCAGACTTGCAAATATATCACTTTTCCTTCACTGTTAATGGATCAAAATCTTTGAATTCACTCCCTAGGAGCATTGTGGGTCTACCGACAGCACATGGACTGCAGTGATTCAAAACAGCAGCTCACCACCACCCTCTCAAGAGCAAATAGGGATGGTCAATAAACGCTGGCCCAGCCAATGATGCACATTCCCAGTTACCTTTGTAAAGGGCACATCGTTGAATGAAAACCAAAGGTACTGGATCCAAGGGTTAGATTAATGGATGTTTTTGGTACAAAGGAAATCAAGGGAAATGGGGTGAGGAGGTAACTGGGATTGTTTAACAGTGACTATATTGAATGATAGAACAAGCTTGAGTGGTTCTATAAATAATTTTTCAAACTTGTTCATGAAATGTGGATGTCGCTGGCTGGGACAGCATTTGTAATCAATCATAATTGCCTAGAGAGCAGTTAAAAGTAAACGATATTGCTGTGGGTTTGAAGTCCAATATAGGTCAGATCGGTAAGGATGGCAGATTTTGTTTTCAAAAAGGGTATTCATAAACCAAATACGTTTTTAGGACAAATGACAGTGACTGCATGGTCACCATTAGACCACTGTTTTCTGCCTTATTATTGAAAGCAAATGCTACGATCTGCCGTGATGGGATTTAACCCATGTCACATCAACATTAGGGCTCTGCATTGCTTGTCTAATGACATTCCTGTACACCACCTAATGTTGCGACTTTATATGTTCTTTTATAAAATAACGACATGCAATTCTCAAGGACTTTTGGAAGTGTCAAACTGACAATGTACTTTTGAAGTGCAGTTATTATTGTAGAGTCTGGATTGTGGTAGCTGGAACACATAATCAGCAACATGATCCTTATTCTGTGATGCTGATTGAAAAGTAAATATGAACCAAAGCACTGGGGACCACTTTTGCTGATTTTCTTCAAAATACCACCATGGGATCTTTTATATCCAAGTTAGAGAAATATGTCGAGCATCAATTATCCTTTCACTCCCAAAGACAGCACTGCATTTCACAGGAAGACCCAACCAGATGATGTGTTCAAATGGAAAGTGAACACTATAAGGTTATCACTTAGACCAGAGGGTGCTATCAGTTGAAGCAGAACTAACACCAGTGATTTTAACATGGGATAATTTTTCAGAGAGTTAGAGCCCTGGAGGATGTTACAGAGTAATGTGGGAGTGGGTGCGGGGGTGGGAGTGTGGGGATGAGGGTGGGTGGGTAGCGAGGTACAAGGAGGAAACAAGGTGAGAGTTCTAAATCTGGGGCATTTCCACACCTCTGTTGGGAAACGAACACTCCAGGCTGAGGAGTGAAGGAGACAGTGCTCTGATTAGGATGCTGCTAGTTAGGTTTTGGATGAACTAAAGTATCTGATGGATGTAGAAGAGGAAGCCATGGAATTTCCTCTTTTTTCCAAAACATAAAAAATAATGAACTCGTTTGGTCGATTTGTGCACTCATATCAATGATTCAAAAGTTCCAATTTAGGTTTATGTTGTATGGTAATGGTCTTGTGTTGCTCCTACAATTTCAATTTGATCTCTATTTAGAGCTAGCCATGCGAATTGCACCTATTACAGGGTTATGAGTGCCTGTCACTGTCACCAGTCTCTTCTAACTCTCAGCTAATGGCTTGGCTCTTGATGATAATAAGTTCTTCTGCTGTAAAGGATGAATTGCAGTTGGCAAAAGCAATGGGGAAGAAAATGGAAGCCAAAGTGCGAACTAAATGGTTTTATTAACAGGGACATCTGCAGTGCACTTGCAACAGTTTTAATGAGCCAAAGACAGATTCTCCAAAGGAGCAATTTATTCTTGTGACTTCCAAAATGTTACATTCGCTAAAAAAAACACAATATCAGTTGTCAGGGGAAGTTTGTGTACAGCTCTCAACTTGCGATTCCTGGCCTGAATTGACCATTTTTAAAACGTACCTTTTTAACTAGGTACTCACTGGCGATGGAATTGGGATTGACAGTTATCATTTTGAGATACAAGTCTGTTCAAACATCCAAGACGGTGTCTGTAATCCACCCCCAGCAACTTCCAAAGGGATGTGTCCCAGGCATCTTCCTTGTAAATGGTTTAGCGTGCACGCCTAATAACTGTTGGCAGAAAACTAAATCAACAGATTGTTGCATCAATTGATTTGTAGTCAGTGTTGCTACTTTGGAATTGTACCTTCCAGTGGATGGTATCTCGCCTTAAAAATCTGAACAGGATATTAAGCAAAGTGAAGTAACTCCAGCCCACATCCCAAAATGATTTTATGGGCTAACTACGTTCAAGATGGTTGCTGTTTGATTTCATGTCCTTGTTGCTAAATGATTGCGTTTTGATTCTTTCAATTGTGCTATTTAATTTGAAATGGTACACTGTCAATTTTGTAGCGAATAGGGATTAAATGTTTGTTTCCTAGCTCATATTCCATGACTAAACAAAAAAAATTGCCTTCAGACCTGAGTAACTTTCTACAATAGTGGGCGGCACGGTGGCACAGTGGTTAGCACTGCTGCCTCACAGCGCCAGAGATCCGGGTTCAATTCCCGCCTCAGGCGACTCTCTGTGTGGAGTTTGCACGTTCTCCCTGTGTCTGCGTGGGTTTCCTCCGGGTGCTCCGGTTTCCTCCCACACTCCAAAGATGTGCAGGTCAGGTGAATTGGCCATGCTAAATTGCCCGTAGTGTTAGGTAAGGTGTAGATGTAGGGGTATGGGTGGGTTGCGCTTCGGCGGGTGCGGTGTGGACTTGTTGGGCCGAAGGGCCTGTTTCCACACTGTAAGTAATCTAATCTAATCTAATCTAATAAAACATGACTGAGAGAATGAACAGAGATTGCACAGATTAGAATACGGTGCTTGAAGAGGGAGGAGGAGATGAGTGAGAAAGGATCTCAGCGAGAGATCAAATCAGCCCTCGATCATGAAGGAACAATGCCCGGACAAACAAATGCTTCAATAAGAACCTATCCCTGAAATCTGATTCATGGTTCAGTAATAATGAGAATTATTTCGCATGTGGCTGTTGAAGTGACTTTTATAAGCTATCAGCAATAACTACCAGTTTACAATGGACTCTTACATAGGAGGGACTTCTGAGGCTCTTCAGGCAAAGGCAGATAGCTTTTTCTAGTAACAACCAGCATGAATGTAGGGAATTGCAAGGTTCCTGAGCTCTCCTCATTGCAGCTTACAATTGCCTGCACACACATTTTGCAGACAGAATGCGTTAAATACTTGAACCAAAAGAGATTCCACTATTGCACGGTGCAGTGGGTGTGTGGCCCCATGCCAGACTGCATGTCATTCAGCTCTATGATGGATACCATGGCAACATCATGATGTATTCATACTGCAGCAGTTCTCTGTGTGCGCCGTACGTCAACCATCATAATAAGTCAACGGCAGCTCTTGGCCTACAGATGCTTTCTGCTGGCACAGTGGCTAGTGTGCAACTCATCCACACTCTGCAGCTATCCACTGGTAACACTTGAATCTTTCTCCTAGATGACCACTCGCAGTACTTTAGGCTATTTGCTACCTCTACCGGCACATAATCTTGGGTAAGGGTTGTTCATGGTAGCTCACTGTCAACCATCCTCCTTGTCCTTGTGTCTATCTTGTGACTAGTGTAGAGGATGCTCCACTGTACAGTATCTACAGAAGAGGCACTGCTCTTAGATAACAAGGAATAATAGCAATAGGTACCGAATAAGTGTATGAAAACTAAAATTGGTCAGGTGTAATCATGAGGATTTAGGGAGTACCTTTGCTCCCTATGAAAGCCAGAGTAGAGCTCACTATTTCCATCCAGTGACAGTGTGTAACATCGTCAGGGTTTGTGGAGCTCAAGTTAAGAAGCGAATTAACTCCTTTGAGACCCAGTGCCTTAGACAACAGGTGGGTGGCAGGGATTAGCTAACCCTATTTACACCAGCTGCAAACCAAAGATAGGGATTTAAATGAGGTGAGAGAACATATTTCAAATGCTTCAACTTCAGCTGTTCATCTGTCAAACATTATTGATGAGCGGCCTTGATGAAAGATTGCTTTATTTGTGTGCAGGGAGCTAAGTCCAGACATGTGCTGGAGTTAACTGGCCTGTTAGCCATTAGCAAACAAGGCTCAGCAATCACAGTCATTGCCACTTGAGTTGGTGACTTTCTGGGACTCAGAGAGGTCAGGCATGGAGCCTCGGCTTGGGGCAGGGAAAATTGGGTCATTAAAATGGAACAACCTATCAGGTTCAGGCACAGTGAATGTTTGTGGGCCAGGAAAATTTTTTCCTTATTAATTTGCCTCATGAGATGATAGAATTTCTATGGCACAGAAGCAGGCCATTTGGCCCAGTGAATCTACACCAACACTCCAAAGAGCATTACATCCAGACCCTTCCCCAATGTCTGTAACCCTGCATTTCTTATGTCTAATCCACTCAGTCTGTACATCCCTAGACATTATAGTCAATCTAGCATGGTCAATCTGCCTAATTTGCATATCTTTGGACTGTGGGAGGAAACCAG
Source organism: Chiloscyllium punctatum (assembly GCF_047496795.1). Classification (NCBI taxonomy): domain Eukaryota; kingdom Metazoa; phylum Chordata; class Chondrichthyes; order Orectolobiformes; family Hemiscylliidae; genus Chiloscyllium; species Chiloscyllium punctatum. The sequence goes on along the minus strand of NC_092761.1, from coordinate 56,270,307 downwards.
AGCACCCGAAAGAAACACACACAGACAAGGGGGAGAACGTGCCACCTCCACACAGTCACCTGAGGGTGGAATCAAACCTGGGCCCTGATGCTGTGAGGCAGCAGTGTTAAACACTGAGCCACCATACCAACCTAAGTATAAGTATATCATCTTATATCTACCTTCTCAAACCACTACTCAGTTTATCTCTTTCTGAATTGTTTGACAGGCCTCTTCAAAAGTAAATGAGATGCAAATTCTGACATTCTGTTGTTTATACAAAGTCCTGAGCCTGAAATTGGAAGATTCTAATAATGGTCATGGGGAAACACTACTGTTTACTGTTTACTTACCTTTACGGAACTGATCTCCTAATTCTGACCTTACACCAACTTCATTTTCCAGCAGTCAGACTCTCCTCACTACCATGCTAGAATTATAATATGCCAGCATTTCCAGTGAGCCTCTTAGATGGGAATTTATCAAATGTGCTTTATCTAAAGAATAATTCCTTCTGTCAATACTCCCCTACCTTTTCCTTTAGATTTACTTTCCTTCTAAAAAACTACATTGGTTTCATGTATTATAATATGGTATAAGTCATCTCCGTGAGTTCTAACGTTCTTCTGTATTATGCCTCTGGAATGTTGTGGTTTACCTTAAATAACCTTGAATGTCATCAATGAATATCTATCTCCTTCATGAACAGATTTATTAATTTGACAACCCTCCAATCTTTTGGACTATCCCCCATATAAAGGTGTATTTGAAAGATTATGGTCAGATCATCACATCTCCCAACTCCACACACCCTTCTCCTCCAACTGCTATTTCCTCTCTGACGTCCATCAATTTAACATGTAAAATACAACAGCAGTGTTCAATTTTTCTGTATTGTATCAGGCTGTTTACTATTGATGCCCATTGTGCTTGATTGTTTAAGACGTTGTTTGGATTCAGACGTTAGTAAATCTTGCTTCAGGAAGAGTTGGATGCCAGAGCTAAAGTATGGTTTAGATGTTTTACAGCATTGGGAATAAAATCCACTACACACATAAGGTGGAACCTGTTTGAGTGATGTGGGCTGCGGAGAGATGTGTGGGAGAGTCAGGCACTAATTGCATTGAGGCCCATCTCAACATCAAGATCAATTTGTGTGATTTTCACAAGCTATGTAGTAAGATTCTTTCAACACAGCAGCGAGATCCCATTTGATGGAGATTAACTTTTGTCAAAAGCCTTGTTAATGCCACAACTGGCCTTATTGGTATTCAGCCTCCCATTTTCCAAAGTCATCAAAAAAGCTTAACATCGGGAAAACTCAATGAACAAACCAGAGCAGGTACTCAGGGAAATTCAGCTCCCTATTTATTCTGAACAATCTCCATATTGTCTGTGAACAAACCATAGCCCAGGTCACACACAACAAATATTACCGAAAAGTGCCCTTCTTCTGTGGCATCAGCCAACATGTCAGGGCCATCCTGATGTCTCTCCTCTGCACTGGCAGTGAGCTCTGGAAGCACAGAGTTGTATTGCAGGGCACACCAGGAAAATGTATTGAAAAGCTGCAGTGGGAACACATTGCTCACAGGTATAGGGTCCCACCTTGTAGATTGGACAAGGCTGTAGCTCGGGGATGCTTGCTTGCTGTCTTAACATTTACTCACTTAACGTCTTCCAGCATGCTAACAACATCTCTGCCTTACAATAATTGCTTATTGCTCTAATTTCAGAAACTTTCATTGGGCTTTTTAAACTCATTTAAAGAATATTGATACATGTGTGCCCATCAATGTACAGCACACAGGCTACCTCTTCCCTGGCCATCCTAGAGCTCTGTCCCTATCTGTGTTGCACCTCTCTGGCACTGGGCTGGACAACTCTTTGACACACTACGCAGCACATGGAGGGAACCAAATGTTAGTAGACGGGAAATCAAAGGTACCACCATGAGCCAATGCCTTGTGTACACATTGCCCCCCCTTGCTTCCAGATGGTTCAGTTGTATTTCAGCAGAGACCCCCATCCATGGATCCTGTCTATGGCCATGAAGTGGTTTGAGCCTGCACAGAAAGATTAACAACAACAAGCACAGTTTATTTATACATTAGCTGAGTGTCACGGATGAGCCATTGTCACCCGTACCGCCAAAGTGTCCTTAATAAGTTTTCTTCTTCCTTTGCCACCACTATGTCTCAGTGCACTCCCTGCTTCGGTGGTTTGGGTGGAGGGAGCATGCTTAGTAGTGGAGCCCATTGGCTCTGGAGGATTGGGTGGCTCATGGGCCTGCTTGTGTCTAACCCTGGCTAGACTTGCCTGAGGCAAGTTGACCCCCCTCCCCCCCCACTTCAGCTTGAACTTCCAAGGGTCAAATGGATCAGGGAGGGCTCAACCATCACTGCAGTGCCCTGAGTAAAAATGCCAAATATTTGTGGGTCCACGTTCTGCTGAGAGCTGCCAGGTGCTGAACTGTGAGGGAATCTTCATTCCACTGTCACCAAATGAGGAGGGGAACCTGGAGTGCACACCAGGTTCCAGACTCCTGTCACCATGCCCTTGGTCCTGAGCACCAGTGGTTGTGGGATGGAGGGTGGTGTGTGTGTTTCTGCCCAGCAGAACCTGAGGGTGCTATGCCTAGCTCTCCATGGCAACCACCAACCTGTCCATGGAGGCAGACAGAGGGTCACATGACTCACTGCCTCCTTCAGCTTCTGCACATTGAGTCGAAGAGTGTGGTGCTGGAAAAGCATAGCCGGTCAGGCAGCATCCATGGAGCAGGACAATCAACGTTTCGAGCATAAAATCTTCATCAGAAATGAGGTGGTGGCCCAAGGGGGCTGAGAGATAAATGGGAGGGAGGTGGGGCTGGGGGGAAGGTAGCTGGGAATGTGATAGGTAGATGAAGGTGGGGGGTGGTGGTGATAGGTCAGAGAGCAGGGTGGAGTGGATAGGTGGGAAGGAAGATGGACAGGCAGGACAGGTCAAGAGGACGATATAGAGTTGTAAGGTTGGATCTGAGATAAGGTGTGGGGAGGGTGAATGAGGAAACTGGTGAAATCCACATTGAACCCATGTGGTTGGAAGGTCCCAAGGTGGAAGATGAGGCATTCTTCCTCCAGGCATCGCATCGTAACGATTTGGCGGTGGAGGAGGCCATTGAGAGTCATTGACTCCCACATTCCTGTTTCCTGTTCCTGTCCCTCCCTGTGGATGCAGACAAAGTTCCTGCTTGCTGACAACGCAGCCTCCTCTCCTACCTGGGACTGAGCAGGGGCCTTGTCTCTGGCATGTCTCCGAGTGCCAACGGCCTGGCCATTTCTTCCTTGACCAGCTGTGGAGCTGTCACTGTGAGGTGATACACCAGACTGTGCTTGGCTCTCTGTGTCGACAGGTCCCCTTGACGTGTCAGTATCTGCGTTAGGGGCTGTCTGATGCTTGCGCTGAGGCCTTGGTACTCTCAACCTCAGCAATTGAGTAGGACACATCTTTGGAGTTGGGCGTTTCTCCGTAGACATTGCGAGGAGGCAGTTCAGTCTCTGCGAATGGGGCTGCCAGCTCTGGGCAAGGATACACTATAACATTGATCTGCAAGCAGGAGATGCATGACTGGGAAGGCTGAACTACAGGAGCGAGGCTGTCAGAACCTGCAAGGAGAAGAGAGAGAAGACATCATGGTCAATGGTTAGAGATGTTGTGGAATTATGGAGAGTGATACTGAGATTATTAGGAGAGGAAGAAGAATGCATAGTGGTACTGACACATTTTGCACAAAATATGTAACTACATCCCCACAGGAATGGTTCTGGTCTTTACATGGGAGGGTCAGAGTTATGACCCTTTGAGGGATAGAGGACACAAATGTTGGGTGTTTTCCAACTGTAGAGGCAGTCTCTGTCCTCTTGTGTGCTATCTTCTTCTGTATTGCGAACAGGGGGGATGAGTGAGATTACAGTGGGTGGCATGGCTGGTAGTGCTGCTGGTGAGATGTACCAAACGACTGAGGAGGCAGCACAGAGGACATGCATGTTAACGGGGTAGGAAGTTGTTCACTGGTGATTTTGAGGTTGGGGGCAGGTGTGAAGTGGTGTTGGGGGAAGGACATGTGATGGAAGGTGCCACAGGTAATTGTGAGCATGACAAGGTCTAAGCTTGATGGGAGGTTGTGCAGTGGCAGAGACAGAGTGAGATGGCAAGCAGAAGAGTGTGCCACTTACCCTGGTAAAGTAGAGAAAGTAATTGATCTTCTTTCTAGAATGTTGGCAAATTCTTCACATCCTTGAGATGACACTGAACCAGGTAGTGACCTCTGACCTGGCAGGGTCTGTTGGCATCGTGTCCTCTGGCAGTCCTCCTTTTTGTTGCACCGCCACTCAACCAAGACCTAAGGTGATAGTTAGAGAATCACGGTACCATTTTCCCTTTCTCTGACATCTTATGCAAATGGTTTTGACCGAGAATGGGACCTTCAGGATGCCAGTAGTTGTCTGGGTGCACAGTAACATTTTTTTAAAAGATGGTGCAGCCACAGGGGATGTTCATGCTTCAGAGAATATCACTGAGTAGTGAGTTGCTCTGGTAATGACATGTAGAGAGATGGGGCAGAAATTGGATACCATAGAAGCAGGGGAGGTAAGTAATGTAGAGAATTTGGTAAAACAGAGCAAGAGAGTTCACCAAGCCTTGCAGTGTAAAACCTGACAAAAAAGTCTACATGATACAGACAGCCATAAAACAAGAGTCAGTTTGAGGAAAGTAATACTATGTCTCTCGAGATCCAAGGTATAAATTATACAGTCACCATGTTTCAGACTATTTTCTTTGAATTTTATTACTTTTTATGACTGTTTCTTTCCCTACAACTCATTATCTGTCTTATTGCTCCCCTTCACTCCCTTCTCTCCCTTTTGTTTAAATCACTGTAGCACATTTTAAAAATATAGTGGAGTCTATATTCTTGGTGTTGTTGAGAATTGAGGACTGTAGGAGAGAGCTCAGGAAGTCTTAGTATGCTATTTCTGTGAGGATTGAAAGTGAAAATGAATGAATGGTACAGAACATAATAATCAGATTCTCGAAGGCTTGTTCAAAACATCACACCTATATAGATACACATATTGATTGAATGAAAATATAGAATGAACAACATAATAATGATACTGTACTGATCTGGATGAGTGTACTTATCAGTATAAGTTTTATAAGCTCTCTATTGAGAGTACAACAGAAATGCAGTGACTGCATTTCCAGTCTTAGCACTCGATGAGTAAGTCTCCAGCTTCATCTGCGAGTCAGTAACATCTGGACCACCACTCCACTTATGCTCCCTATTCCACAATGTCACAACTTAATAAAAATCCATGAACTCACCTTCTTAAAATTTTATTTGACTGCTCATCATTCCCAGCGTTTTGGGTGTGAGAGCTCCAGACAGCCATTCTCGTCTGTATCAGAAACTGCTTGTGATCACCAATGGGCTGGAAGTAAATTTTCAGGGGATCTGTCAAGGCTGTGTAGGCAGGACTCTTGTCTCTGAGCATGATGGTGTAGCTTCAAATCACTGGAGAAACTTGAAAACAAAACATAATCGAATGTCCCTCAGCAGCAGTAAAGGAGTCTCCTGCCAGAGGTACTGCTTTTAGCTCAACGGTTAAACCAAGATCACACCTACTGTCTAAATTAGACTTAAAGAATCCCATGAAACTATTTGTAAGAGGCATTCACCTCAGTGTTCAAACTAATATTTATATTTCATCCCAAACAAAGGATATAGTTTAGAATCTCATTGTTCTTTTTGGGAACTTGGAGTGCACAAATTAGCTGCTGTGCTTTTCACTGTGACTACATGGTTACAGTGATCATGGAGGATTTCAGTCAACAGAGGAGCTGGAAAAACCAGTTGATAGTAGATCACAAGAAAAGGAATTTGTGGAATGTCTATGTGATGGCCTTTTGGAGCAGCATGTGATGGAGCCTACTAGGGAACAGGCAATACTGGATTAGGTGTTGTGCCATTAGGCAGACTTGATAAGGCAGCTGAAGGTGAAGGAGCCCTTCGGAGGCAGTGATCATAATATGATTGCATTTGAGAGGGAGAGGCTAGAATCAGATGTAACGGTATTACAGTTGAATAAAGGCAACTACAGGCATGAGGGAGGAGCTGACCAGAATTGACTGGGAGAGGAGCCTTACAAGAAAGACAGTGGAACAGCAAAGGGAGGAGTTTCTAGGAGTAATTCAAGAGACGCAGCAAAAACTCATCCCAAGGAAAAAGAAGCGTTCTAAAGGGAGGATGAGGCAACCATGGCTGGTCAGGGAAGTCAGGGGCAGCATAAAAGCAAAACAGAAAACATGTACAGAGGAACCTCAATTATCCGAACGAGATGGGCGGGCACTATTTTGTTCAGATAATTGATTATTCAGTTAATTGATTTCCTCTGGGTCTCGGAGTTTTCTGTGATGTCTGCTCCCCATTCAGGAGACTAGGCAGCATCATACTGCGCGTGAGCCCCCGCCCCCCCACCTGCCCTCAACACCGCGCCCCCAAACCCTGTTGGCTCCCACCCCACCCCTCCAAACCCCACACGTCCCAAACCCATTCAACCTCGGGCCCCCCCATCCATCCCCCCAACCCCAGCCACCGTCCAACCCCTGTCCGCACCCCCAACCCCCGGCCAAACCACACCCCACCCCCCCCTCCCTAACCTGCCAGCTGTCCGCTCCCCACCCCGGGGCAGCCAAACTATACACCAACAGTAACACTGCTGCTGCCTTTGTGGTGTAAGTCACCAAATAGCGCATGCACACAGACACACACAGACACACAGATACACGCACACAAGCATGCAGCCACACACACAACATTTTACCGAAACGTTTTGACAAGTTCCACCTCTGCCCTGTACAGAACAATGTTAGAGAGACTGTCTGGGGGCAGAGGGGGGGAGGGTGGGTTTAGGCTACATCCCTGTGTAGAACTCAGGGAAAGTGTGTGGGGAGAGAGAGAGAGGGCGGGAGGTTAGTCATTTTAGAGACGGTGCTGGACTGTCCAGGGCTGTTCTCGGCAGCATTTCAGTGAGCTGAGTTCGTTTTTAATTATTGTCCCTGTAAACAAATGACCCTATCACTGTTGGAAACATGTCTTTGACGCAATGTTTCTATTGGGACCCCGAGATCTCCTTCGGACAATCCGATATTCTGATAATTGATATTCGGATAATCAAGGTTCCTCTGTAATGTGGTGAGAGGCAGTGGGAAGCCAGATGATTGGTAAGCGTACAAAGACCAACAGCGGGTAACAAAGAAAGAAATAAGGAGGGAGAAGATTAAATATGAGGGTAAGCTAGCCAGTAATGTTAGCCATTGGGCCATTGGAAAATGATGCTGGAGTAGTAGTAATTGGGAACAAAGAAATGGCTGAGGAACTGAATAATTGATTTGCATCAGTCCTTGCGGTGGAAGGCATGAAAAATATCAAAAAAATTACAGACAGTTAGGGGGCAGAGATGAGTATGGTGGCCATCACCACAGAGAAGGTGCTACAAAGACTGAAAGGTATGAAAGTGGATAAATCTCTTGGACCATATGGGCTACACACTGGAGTTCTGAAGGAGATACCCAAAGAGATAGTGCAGACTCTAGCAGGTATCGCTGGAGTCAGGAAGGGTTCTAGAGGACTGGAAAATTGTTTATGTAAACCCTGCCCCCCAATTAAAATGACAGCAAGGCAAAAGACAAAGAACAAAGAACATTACAGCACAGGAACAGGCCCTTCGGCCCTCCAAACCTGCACCAATCCAGATCATTCATCTAAACCTGTCGCCTATTTTCTAACAATCTGTATCTCTCTGCTCCCTGCCCATTCATGTATCTATCCAGATGCATCTTTAATGATGCTATCATTCCCTCCCTTACCACTTCTGCTGGCAACACATTCCAGGCACCCACCACCCTCTGCGTAAAGAACTTTCCATGCATGTCTCTCCAAACTTTTCCCCTCCCACTTTGAACTCATGACCCCGGGTAATTGAATCCCCCACTCTGGGAAAAAATCTTGCTATTCACCCTGCCTACACCTCTCTTGACTTTGTAGGCCTCAATCAGATCCTCCCTCAACCTTCTTCTTTCCAATGAAAATAATCCTAATTTACTCAAACTATCCTCATAGCTCGCATTCTCCACACCAGGCAACATTCTGGTGAACTTCCTCTGCACCCTCTCCAAAGCATCCACATCCTTTCGGGAGTGTTGCAACCAGGACTATATGCAGTATTCCAAATGTGGCTGAACCAAAGTGCTATACAACTGTAACATGATCTGCCAACTCCTGTACTCAATACCCCATCTGATGAAGAAAAACATACTGTATGCCATCTTGATCACTCTATTGACCCTGCATTGCTACCTTCAGGGAACAATGGACATGGACACCCAGATCTCTGCACATAAATTTTTGCAGGACTTTTCCATTTACTGCATAGTTTGGTCTTGAATTGGATCTTCAAAAATGCATCACCTCACATTTGCCCGGATTGAACTCCATCTGCCATTTCTCTGCCCAACTCTCCAATCTATCTATATTCTACTGTATTGTCTGACAGTCCCCTTCACTATCTGCTACTCTGCCAACATTAGTGTCATCTGCAAACTTGCTAATTATGCAACCTACACCTTTCTCCAAATCATTTATGGATATCACAAACAACAATGGTCCAAGCACAGATCCACGTGGGACACCACTAGTCACAGTTCTCCATTTTGAGAAGCTCTCTTTCACTATTACACTCTGTCTCCTCCTGCCGAGCCAGTTCTCTATCCATCCAGCTGGAACATCCTGGATCCCATGTGACTTCACTTTCTTCATCAGCCTACCATGGGGAACTTTATCAAACGCCTTACTGAAGTCTGTGTATATGACGTCTACATCCCTTCCCTCATCAATCAACTTTGTCAACTCTTCAAAGAATTCTATTAGATTTGTAAGACATAATCTTCCCTGCACAAAGCCATGTTGCCTAACACTGATAAACTCATTTTCTTCCAAATGGGTATATAGCCTATCCCTTGCTGTCTTTTCCAGTAGCTTCTCTACCACTGACATCAGGCTCACAGATCTGTAATTAGCTGGATTATCTCTGCTAGCCTTCTTAAACAAGGGGGCAACATTAGCAATTCTCCAGTCCTCCGGTACCTCACCCATGTTCAAGGATGCTGCAAAGCCTGAGTTATTTCCTATCTTGTTTCCCTCAATAACCTGAAGTAGATCCCATCTGGACCTGGGGACTTGTCCAGCTTAATGCCTTTTAGAATACCCAACACTTCCTCCCTCCTTATGCTGACCTGACCTCGAGTAATCAAAGATCTATCCCTAACCTCAACAGACGCCATGTTCCTCTCCTCGATGAATGTGATAGAAAGTTCTCATTAAGAATCTCACCCATTTTCTCTGATTCCACCTATATCTTTCCTCCTTTATTCTTGAGTGGGCCAACCCTTTCTCCAGTTACCTTCTTGTTCCTTAAATATGAATAAAAGGCTTTGGGGTTTTCCTTAATTCTATTTGCTAAAGATATTTCATGGCCTCTTTTAGTCCTCTTAATTCCTCATTTCAGATTGGTCCTACATTCCCGATATTCTTCCAAAGCTTCATCTGTCTTCAGTCATCGAGACTTTATGTCTGTATCCTTTTTCCTCTTAGTTAGCTTCACAATTTCACCTGTCATCTATGGTTTCCTAATCTTGCCATCTCTATCCCTTATTTTCACAAGAGCATACATCCCCTGAATTCTCGTCTACCTCTCATTAAACGCCTCCCACATATGGAATATGGATTTCCCTTCAAGCTGCTGTTCCCAATCCACCTTCCCCAGATCCTCCTGATTTTTGCTATAGTTGACCTTCAACCAATTAAGTATACTTCCTTTCAAATCACTCTCGTCTTTGTCCATGAGTATTCCAAAACTTACAGAATTGCGATCACTATTCCCAAAGTAATCCCCTACTGAAACTTCACCTACCTGACCAGGCTCATTCCCAATACCAGGTCCAGTATGGCCCCTTCCCAAGTTGGACTATTTACATACTGCTCTAGAAAACCGTCCTGGATGCTCCTCACAAATTCTGTTCCATCCAGACCTCTAATACTAAGCAAATCTCAGTCAATGTTGGGAAAATTAAAATCTCCCATCATTACCACCTGGTTGCTCCTAATTCTTTCCATAATCTGTTTACATATTTGTACCTCTATCTCTTGCTCGCTGTTGGGAGGCCTGTAGTACAGCCCCAAAATTGTTACTGCACCTTTCCTATGTCTGAGCTGTGCCCATATTGCCTCACTGCTCGAGTCCTCCATAGTACACTCCTTCAGCACAGCTGTGATATCCTCTCTGACCAGTAATGTAACTCCTCCACCCCTTTTACCTCCCTCTTTATTCTGCCTGAAGCATCGATATCCTGGGATATTCAGTTGCTAACCTTGCCCTTCCCTCAAACAAATAACAATAACACCATTTCCAAGGTACTAATCCAAGCCCTAAGTTCATCTACCTTACCTACTATTTGCATTAAAACAAATGCACCTCAGACCACCCATCCCTCTGTGTTCATCCTCTGCTTCCTGCCTACTCTTCCCCTTAGTCACATTAACTTCAATATCTAGCTCCTTCCAGGCTTTAGTTACTACCTCCTTCCTGTCCACTAACCTCCTCATTTGGTTCCCGTCCCCCTGCCATTTTAGTTTAAACCCTCCCCAACAGCGTTAGCCAAAGCACCCCCAAGGACATTGGTTCCAGTCCGACCCACGTGCATACCGTATGATTAGTAATGGTCCCACCTCCCCCAGAACCGGTCCCAATACCCCAAAAATCTGAACCCCTCCCTCCTGCGCCATCTCTCAAGCCACACATTCATCGTGCCTATTCTTTAATTTCTACTCTGACTCACACGTGGCACTGGTAGCAATCCTGCTTTTTAACTTGGTTCTGGACTCTAACTGTTTCTTGTAGGACCTCATCCCATTTATTACCAATATCATTGGTGCCTCCATGCACCATGACAGCTGTCTGTCCACCCTCCCCCTTGAGAATTTTCTGCAGTCAATCTGAAACATGCCTGACCCATGCCCCTGAGATGCAACATACCATTCGGGAGTCTGGTTTGCGACCACAGAACCGCTTGTCTACTCCCCTTACAATTGACTCCCATGTGACTATAGTCCTTCTAATCTTTTTCCCACCCTTCTGTACAGCAGAGCCAGCCACGGTGCCATGATCCTGGTTACTGCTGCCTTGTCTTGGTGAGCCATCTCCCCCACCAGTATCCAAAACGGTATACCTGTTTTGGAGGGAGATGACAACAGGGAACACCTGCACTGCCTTCCTGCTCTTTCTCTGCCTTTTGGTCACCCATTCCCTTTCTCCCTCAGTAATCCTAATCCGCAGTGTGACCAATTCGTGAAACATGCTATCCATGATACCCTCAGCATCGTGTATGCTCCAAAGCGTGTCCATCTGCAGCTCCAGAGCTGTCATGTGGTCTAACAAGAGCTGCAGCTGGACATATGTCTTGCACGTGAAGGAGGTTGGGACATCAGCCGCGTCCTTGAGCTCCCACATTGAGCAAGAGGAGCATAACAAGGGTCTGAGATCTCATGCCATTTTTAATCCTTGCTAAGCTTGCTAAGAAGGGAACTTACAGGCCAATCACCCTGACCTCAGTCACTGGTAAGGTTTTGATGTTTATTGTGAAGGATGAGATTTCTGAATGTATAGATAACAGGACAAAATCAGCATGGTTTCATCAAGGGGAGTCATGCCTGAAAAATCTGGTAGGATTCTTTGACGAGGTAATAAGCAGGTTAGACCAAGGTGAGCCAATGGATGTTATCAATCTGGACTTCCAGAAGGCCTTTGATAAGGTGCTGTACAGGAGGCTGCTGACTAAGAGGCATGGTACTACTATGGATGGACAATTGGCTGCCGAGCAGAAGGCAGAGAATGGGGATATAAGGGTCCTTCTCAGGATGGAAGCCAATGTCTAGTGACATTCCACAAGGGTCGGTGTTGGTACTACAACTGTTCACTTTGTATATTAATGATCTAGATGAATGAAGAGATGGCATTCTGGCTAAATGTGCAGATTACCAAGATGGGGGAGGGGCAGGTAGTATGGAGGAGGCAGGGAGGCTGCAGAAAGATTTAGTCAGGATAGGAGAATAGGAAAAGAAATGGCAGCTGAAATACAATATGGGAAGGTGGGAGGTCATGAACTTTGGTAGGAAGAATAGAGACCTGGACTATTTTCTAAATGGGGATAAAATTCAGAATTCTGACGTGCAAAGGGACTTGAGAGTTCTAGTCCAGGTTTCTCTTAAGGTGTACTTGCAGGTTGAGTCAGTAGTTAGGAAGGCAAATACAATGTTGTCATTCATCTTGAAAGGACTAGAATATAAAAGCAGGGATGTATTTCTGAGGCTTTATAAGGCTCGTCTTAGACCACATTTAGAGAATTGTGAGCAAGTTTAGGCCCCAGTCCTCAGGAAAGATATATTTGGCCCTGGAGTGAGTTCAGAGGAGATTCACCAGAATGATCTCAGGAATGAAAGGCCAAACATATGAGGAATGTTTGAAGACTCTGGCTCTATACTCGATGACGTTTAGAAGGATGACGGGGGATCTGATTGAGACTTACAGAATACTGAATGGTCAGGACAGAGGGGGACTTTGGGAAGATGTTTCCATTGGCAGGAGAGACCAGGACCCAAAGGTCTAGTCTTAGAATAAAGGTAAGACCACTTGGAACAGAGATCAGGAGAAACGTCTTCAGCCAGAGAGTGGTAAATCTGTGGAATTCATTGCCACAGAAGGCTGTGGATGCCAGATCATTGAGGATATTTAAACAGAGATAGATAAGTTCTTGGTTGTCAAGTGGATCAAAGGTTCTGGGGAGAAAGTGGGAAAATGACTGAATGACAGAATTGATGGGCCAAATGGCCTAATTTCTGCTCCTATGTCTTCTGTTCTTATGGTCCTACATTTCAAAAGTACTTCAAAGGCTATTGAGCACCATGGGAAATCTTAAGATCATAAAAGATGAAATATAAATGCAAATCTCAGTGTCTCTCATTTTTGTGGAACATCTTGATAAATAAGAGGGAATGTAGGAGACCAGGAGTAATGCCTAAAAAGCAACACACAGCCTTCCCCTGACATCACATGTGTGTCACATGGTTTTATGTCATTTCTCATGTTGGCTTACTGTTGAAGGAGGTACAGTTGAAAGTTTGCAAATGGTACAAAACTTAGAAGTACTGTAAACTGCAAGAAGGATCACATGGAACTCCCGAAGGACATTGACAGTGGAGTGGGCAGAAAGGTGATCATGGCGTTGAAAGCAAAGAATTGTGAGGAGATGCACTTTGTTCAGAAGAACATTAAAGGACCATGTAAAATAGGGGTACAATTCTAAAGGGAATATTGGAACAGAGGGTCTTGGCTGCATATACATAACTCATTGAAGGTGGGAGGACAGGTGAAGAGTGCAGTAAATGATGCATATTGGCTTTTGGCTTTATTTATAGCAACATAGAGTGCAAGAGTAAGTAAGTGATGTTGAACTTGTAGAAGACACTTGTTAGACATCAGTTGGAGTATTGTGCACAACTGTGGGCATCACATTATAGAAATGCATTGGAGACAGTACAGAAAAGATTTATAAGAAACTTCACTCATGATGATAGATTTAAAAAGCTGAGAGGAAATTTGAGAGAGCTTCTCAAAGTCATGAATGCAGTGCATGGAGTAAATAGAGAGAAACTGTTCCCATTCGTAAAAGAAAAAAGAATGAGAGGACTTGGATTTAAAATGATGCGCAAAAGAAGCAAGGGTAATAAGATTACCTTGACAAATCATTGGTCAGACCACATTCAGAGTGTTATGTTCAGTTCTGAGCACCTTAATTTAAAGAAAGGATATTAAAGCCCTGGAGAGAGTTTAAAGGATATTTACTATTTTACATACAGGGAAAGATTAGAGAAATCGGGCTCATTCTCCTCAGAGCAGAGAAGATTAAGAGGTGACACATCTTATTGAGGTGTTCAAAATGATGAACAGTTTTAGCAGCATAAGAAGGATTTTCTCTTTCCACTAGTTGGTATGGGAGTAACGAAGGGACACAATTTCAAGATTGTCAACAAGAGAGCTAGGAGTGGGATGAGGAGAAATTGAGTTCCTCAGAGAGTTGTTAGAATTTGGAATGTGCTGTCTGGGAAAGAGGTGGAAGTGGATTCCAGAAGAGGTTTCACCAAACAGCTGGATATATATTTGAAAGTGAAAAGTTTAGTATGCTATAGAGATTGGGCTGGAGAATCGGGCTCATTGATAGCTCTTTCAGGAGCCAGTACAGAGATGATGGGTCAAGTGACCTCATTCTGCAAAGTTCTAAGATGCTATAATAAAAAAAACTTGTTCACACTGGTGTTCACACTGGTGTTCTGAGGAAGGGTCACCGGACCCAAAATATTAACTCTCATTTCTCTTCACAGATGCTGCCGGACCGACTGAGCTTTTCCAGCAACTTCTGTGTTTGTTTCACACTACAAGTAGAGAATGGAATACTTAGTGGAAAAGTGGTGGAGGCAGATTCAATTAAGGCATTGGATAATTGTTTGGATAGAAGTAGAGTGCAGTGATATGGGAAGATTGGCACTAGGAACGATGCTTGTTTGGAGAGCCAGTGCCAGCATAGTGGGTCGAAAAGTCTCCTTCTACACTGTAACACTTCTGCAATTCTGTGATGTGTGCCCACGGATATCAGAGAGAGTTACGGAAGGACGAATCGACCCAGGACCTGGCTAAGTGTCAAATGTAACAATTTTCATGGAGGGTTTCTTTCGGTGACTCCGAGTGACTTTTCTCATGCTTTCTTCCCAAACTAACTTCATTACCTATGCTTTACATCCACGTGGTGCCCACTCATTGAATTCTCCCCCTCTCACAGGCAGAGGTATAGGTATAAGCCAGCACTTCCTAGTTTGCTAACAGGGAGCTGAAGATGGTGCTGGACAAGATGCACTGACCTTATACTTGACGCTGGGATGGTGGTGACTGATGATGGAGGTCTGTAAGAGCACGTGGTGATCTGGAGTCACCAGGGAATGGCTCTGACTTTCGCATATTGGGAATTGTGATCGTCTCTATCCAGCAAGTTGGAGGATAGGAAACTGCAACAAAAATAGAAATACAAACCGAAAGAACTGTGGAGGCTGAAAATCAGAAACATGAAATAGAAATTGTTGGAAAAGCTCAGCAGGTCTGGCAGCATTTATGGAGAGAAATCAGAGTTAACGTTTCAGGCTGAGTGAGCCTTGCTCAGAACTGAACAACGGTCACTCGACCCAAAACATTAACCCTGATCGCTTTCCACAGATGCTGCCAGACCTGCTGAGCTTTTCCAGCAATTTCTATTTCGTGTTTCTGATTTTCAGCATCCATAGTTCTTTCGGTTTTTGTTTAATAGGAAACAAGATGTTCATAATCAGAATGTCAATGCAGCAAATAGATCTCTCAACACTCACAAGTGAGAATTGCATTTCATTGTTCATCACTGTTGGCAAATGGGATGCTCCACTCTTCACGACAGGAGTCTCTTTGCTGCCAATCTTGTTAGATCCTCACCAATGCCCACATTCTTCAGTTCCTTGGCAGATTCTGCCCATGGGGAGGAACAACAAGGAACAGTTGAGAGGTGCAAAAGAGTATCTTACCATTGAAGTACGTCTGTGTAAACAGACTTTCACATTGATACATGAGATAAATGGGACCTCTTTAATCCCAACAGGTTCTGCATTAGTAATATACTGGTGAAGAGAGAAAACTGTCAGTTTTATATTTTTTTGAGTTCCGGGTAATTAATTTTTAGTACGAAGCTCATCATCTAATCCAATGGAATTTTTAAATCTATTTCTAGCATGTAGACTTAATTTTAATCATCATTTATTAGAGTGGAACACGAATTGTGCAAATCTGTAATGAGTCTATATTTTATACCTCAACATTGTTTGGATAATTTACAGATATATTTGCTGTTTGTTTGTAGGAAAAATATTAGTTCTTGTTCGATTTTACACTGGTGTAGGTTTGCATGCAGCTGCCTGCAGAACAATTTCATTGCAGATTGTCTGGTAGGCCAGCAACTGGAGGGTGAGGGAGATGTCAGGAAAGGGCAGCTGGAGCTGGGAGTTCAAGGATATCACTATGCAGAAGGCCAGCACCTCTCTGTGGGCCACTTGTCATATCGCAGGAGAAATCTCTTTGCTTCAACAGGGAGACTATGAATGCAAGACATTACCTACTGCAGCCACAACAGCAACTTTGAACTGAGGCACAGCCAGAACTGCCCACTCACCTTCGCACTGTCAATCCATAATTCTTCTTCAACCAATTCCTTCCAATCAGTGCCATTTCATGATCCACTGGGTCTGGAAAATCACAGAGTCTCCTTTGAGAGAATCTCAGAATTGTTATGATGCAGGAGGTCATTGATCCCACCATACTGGCACTGGTTCTTTCTCTGTGCAGTATGGCAGAACACAAATATCTGTTTGTCCGTGGACTGAGTGAGAAAGGATGTAAAAGCACTATGTTTGGACTGAATTCCAAGTTTCTCTACAGTCAAGAGTGTGGTGCTGGAAAAGCACAGCAGGTCAGCAACATCCGAGGAACATGTGCTTTTCCAGCACCACACTCTTGACTCTAATCTTCAGCATCTGTAGTACACATTTTCGCCAAGTTTTACTAGGGTATGGGTGTCACTAATTGTGCATTGCTTGAGTGCTCTCAATCACAAACCGGGTATTTCTAACAATACAAAAGCATGCCACTTCCTCAATGGAGAGGCAGCCCAGAATCACAGGTACTGGGTGCATTATGAGGCATGTATTATTTCTGGGGGACAGTCATGAATCATTTATTTATCATATGTCTTGATTTCAGTTAGGCCGTCAGGTAACAAACAGACAACTGAGAAAAAGACTCTTACCACCTTGGGCATGCTTCACAATTCCAGTCAGGAGCTCAGGCCTGCACCACAGGCCTACAGTAAACACAATGCTGCGACCAGATATATAACTGGGCACAGCAATCATCATATATAAGCAAAACATCCACAACCTGATCTGTCCACAGGAAACTTTGTAGGTCAGCTTCACTAAGGATTCTGGTTTGTGGTCAGGTGCTCTACACTGAAACTCTTTGTAGCAATGAGGGGCTAGCCATTGTCTTGGGTATCATGAAGATAGGAAGTAGGGTCACACGATGAAGGGGAAAAACAAAAACAGTTAAGCAGTGACAAGAAGGCCCTAGATAGCAATCATGTGTTTGGAGTAAAGTGCTCTCACTCATCTTTCTTGTTGTGCTAGTCTGAGGCTGTGCTTTGGAGTGTGTGGTGAAGGATCAACCACAATTAAGTCTCAGCAAAAACGGTTCTTGTCTTAGATATGGGATGCAGTTAATTACATCTCAGTAACTATGCGTAGGTTATATTAATTATTATTAACAGCAGATAGATAAAACATATCAATCACCAAAGATAGACCATGCCACACTCCAACTAGTTCTAATTGCATAATGTTCAACAAGGGGTTGCGTTATACATCTTTAGCTTATAGATTAACCCTTTAAAGTGTATTACTTGGTGCAACAGGAAAACAGCACCTCAGCAAAACCTCTCTTACAGACTCCTCTAAGGGTGATTAATGCCAATCATTCCTCCCATTCCCATATCACCAGCAACATACAATCCATACCATCACAATCTGATTGCTTTCCTCGGCTTTCCTCTCACCTCACAAATATTGATAACAACACCAGATTTGTAAACTGACACAAGTCATTTTATTTGTGTTTAATGCTCAGAAGAGACAATTATGAATCACTGTATGGATTGACCTTCTATGTCCTCTATTTATAATATCGTCACCATAAAGAACTTCTGAAGAGATGCAGTCTTTATGAAGCACAATTTAGAAGATTATCGCGGATGAACTCAAGCAGCTCTGAACATTTAGAGCTTGGCTGAACCCTTAACCTAACCATAACCCGAAACCTAATGCTAACCCTCACCCTAACTTCAAACATAAACCTAACATTAACCCTAAGCCTAACCGTAATTCAAATCCTAACCCTCACCCTAAACCTTACCCTAACCCTAAACTTAACCATAACCCTAACTCTAACCCTAACCCGCAACCTAACCCTAACCCTCACCCTAATTCTAACATAAACCTAACCCTAACTCTAACTATAAACCTAACCTTAACCTTAATTCTAACCCTCAATCTAACCCTTAGCCTAAACCCAACCCTTACCCTGACCCTAAACCTAAACTTAACCCTAGCTTTAGCCCTACTATCTTGGTTTACACTAGGATAATCTAATCCATTAGTCTGTGTGGCACGAACAAAGGTAAAATCACTACAGACACAAAGAGCAATATGGCTGCTCCCTCACTGCAGAGAGAACAACGGCTGATGGTAAATTTAACCAGAGGGTCAACTAGCAAGGGCACTGTTGGAACAGATGGCAATGGGATCAAACATGCAGTCCTTCTGGAAGGGTATCTCATGTCTTTCCCATGGTTCAAAGTCTGATTTCCTAGGCAGACTTAAACTTCACACTCCTGGGTAACCTGGATAAAAACAGAGTGCAGAAGTGATGTGACACTCTGGAAGTTCATGTTAACACTGAACATTTCCAACAATGTCAAGATTTCTCATGCTGGATTCTCTCAACATTCCTGTGGTCTTCAAACCTACCCATAATATTGCAGCAACAGAGACATTCTGAATCTCGTTGCACAGATTATCAGAGAAAGAATATGATTAAAACAGCTATTGCCACAGCCTGCTACGTCCAACGTCTTACACTTCTGCTTATTGTCACCCACACATTTCTCTGAGTCATCAATGTCACAGAATCAAGTGCAGGAAGTCACTTTCACTCTCCTCCCTTCCCACTTTCCGATATAATGGCAACATCAGATTCCAACTAATACCTTTATTGCTCGTTCAACAATATGCCCACACAATATGCAGAGTCAAAGACGGAAACATCACAGGGTGATAACTTGCCACACCATGCATGTGCCAACTCCTTGTAAGAGCAACCTAATTAATCCCATTTACCTGCTCTTTCCCCACAGCCCTGCAAATCTTTTCTCCTTCAAGCATTATCCAATTTCCTTTTGAAAGCAATTATTGTAACTGCTTCCACCATCCATTCAGACACTGAATTCCAGATCATAACAATTCATTGCATAGAAATAATTCTCTCCATCTCACATCTGGTTCTATTGTCAATTACCTTAAATCTGTTTCCTCTGATTACCGATTCATTTGCCACCAGAAATGATTTCTCCGCTTTTTTTGTTCAAAACCCTGAATAATTTTGAATATCTTTATTGAATCACAGACATCTCTATTCTAAATTAGTACAGTGACTGCTGCTCCACGTCATTACAGTCCTGATATCACTCTCACAAATTAAACACATCACAGTTGATCAGGAATTACACGTTTATCAGAATTGGATAGGCTAGGGGATTTTCTTTCTTGAAAATTATTTGATTAGTGAACCAGATGGATTTTAAAACAATCAGATTGTTACATGCTCACCATTACTGATAGGTTTTTAAATCCAGATTTGTTTCCTTCTCTGAATTTAAATTCAGCAGGTTCTGTGGTAGTATTTGAGCTCATGTTTTTAGAATATTGGGCCAGACTTCTGGATTACTATCAACCCTTGCATTACCATTTTCCTTGAATCTGCTGAATTGAAAGTATGAATCGGGCAGTGATAGAATATGCTCAGAGTCAATTCAAACCACTGGCGCCCTTCACAATTTCATTGAACATATTCTGCAGTCCCCAAATATTTGGCTAATAATTTGACATGTAGCTGAAATGGAATAGTTCCTGCCCCATGATGCAGTTTTCAGATTAGTTTTCATCCTCATCGACCTTAATCAGACAGAGAATTCTCTTTGACCCATTTCAGTTCACTAAATTTCTAAATCTGCCATTTTGCCATCCACCATTTTGAACTTTAATCTATTTCAGAGTCGTAGAGATGTACAGCATGGAAACAGACCCTTCAGTCCAACCCGTCCATGCTGACCAGATATCCCAACCCAATCTAGTCCCACCTGCCAGCACCCAGCCCATATCCCTCCAAACTCTTCCTATTCATATACTCTTCCAAATGCCTTTTAAATGTTGCAATTGTACCAGCCTCCACCACATCCTCTGGCAGCTCATTCCATACTCGCACCACCCCGTGTGTGAAAATGTTGTCCCTTAAGTCTCTTTTATATCTTTCCCCTCTCACCCTAAACATATGCCCTCTAGTTCTGGACACCCCGACCCCAGGGAAAAGACTTTGTCTATTTATCCTATCCATGCCCCTCATAATTTTGTAAACCTCTATAAGGTCACCCCTCAGCCTCTGACGCTCCAGGGAAAACAGCCCCAGCCTGTTCAGCCTCTCCCTGTAGCTCAAATCCTCCAACCCTAGCAAATTCCTTGTAAATCTTTTCTGAACCCTTTCAAGTTTCACAACATCTTTCCAATAGGAAGGAGACCAGAATTGCACGCAATATTCCAACAGTGGCCTAACCAATGTCCTGTACAGCCGCAACATGATCTCCCAACTCCTGTACTCAATACTCTGACCAATAAAGGAAAGCATACCAAACACCTTCTTCACTCTACTATCTACCTACGACTCCACTTGCAAGGAGCTATGAACCTACACTCCAAGGTCTCTTTGTTCAGCAACACTCCCTCGAACCTTACCATTAAGTGTATAAGTCCTGCTAAGATTTGCTTTCCCAAAATGCCGCACCTCACATTTATATAAATTAAACTCCATCTGCCACTTCTCAGCCCATTGGCCCATCTGGCTAAGATTCTGTTTTAATCTGAGGTAACCCACTTTTCTGTCCACTACACCTCCAATTTTGGTGTCATCTGCAAACTTACTAACTGGACCTTTTATGCTCACATCCAAATCATTTATATAAATGACAAAAAGTAGAGGTCCCAGCACTGATCCTTGTGGCACTCCACTGGTCACAGGCCTCCAGTCTGAAAAACAACCCCCCACCACTACCCTCGTCTTCTACCTTTGAGCCAGTTCTGTATTCAAATGGCGAGTTCTCCCTGTATTCCGTGATATCTAACCTTGCTAACCAGTCTCCCATGGGGAACCTTGTTGAATGCCTTACTGAAGTCCATATAGATCACATCTACTGCTCTGCCCTTCATCAATCCTCCTTGTTACTTCTTCAAAAAACTCAATCAAGTTTGTGAGACATGATTTCCCATGCACAAAGCCATGTTGACTATCCCTAATAAGTCCTTGTCTTTACAAATACATGTACATCCTTTCCCTCAGGGTACCCTCCAACAACTTGCCCACCACTGACATCAGGCTCACTGGTCTATAGTTCCCTGGCTTGTCCTTACCACCCTTCTCAAAGAGTGGCACCACGTTAACCAACCTCCAATCTTCTGGCACCTCACCTGTGGCTATCAATGATTCAAATATCTCAGCAAGAGGCCCAGCAATCACTTCTCTAGGTTCCCATAGAGTTCCAGGGTACACCTGATCAGGTCCTGTGGATTTATCCACTTTTATGTGTTTCAAGACATCCGGCACTTCCTCCTCTGTAATATGGACATTTTGCAAGGTGTCACCATCTATTTCCCTACAGTCTTTATCTTCCATTTCCTTTTCCATAGTAAATACTGATGCAAAATACTAATTTAGTATCTCACCATTTTCTGAGGCTCCACACAAAGGCCGCCTTGCTGATCTTTGAGGGGCCCTATTCTCTCCCTAGTTACCCATTTGTCCTAAATATATTTGTAAAAGCCCTTTGGATTCTCCTTAATTCTATTTGCCAAAGCTATCTCATGCCCCCTTTTTACCCTCCTGATTTCCCTCTTAAGTATACTCTTCTAAGGATTCTCTCAATCTGTCCTGTCTATACCTGACATATGCTTCCGTCTGTTTCTTAACTAATCTAATTAATCCAATCTTATTTCTCTTTCAGTCTAAGATGTGGCACCCAGACGTTTATCACATCTATTGTGGCCTCCATTTTTCCTAATACTTTCACTAAATATTATTTTTGTTTCTTAGCAACGTTGGCCTGCTTGCTGCATCCTTCCCGATATTTCAGGGATCCTTCAGAATGTTAAAAAAGTACGAAATCACTTTACACAACTGTAACTCAGAAAGCTGTAGTCTTATGAAATATGATTAGTTTGGTTTGCTGCTTTCAATTGCCAGCAGTCGCAACAATAGAAACAAGCAAAACAACAAATATGTCACTTACCTTGGTGCCACTAATAAAATATGAAATAACTCCACAGAGGTTGGTTTTCCATCACCAAGTCACCTTTTATTTTCAGTAGCTGGTGGCAGAATAGCAGAGCTGTTTGTGGGCTCCTGAGCCTGGGGCTGGCCGGCTTCATTTCCTTTTAGCTTGTGCCTGATTTTCCTCCATTGAATCCCTACAGGCCATTTGGTCAATTGAGTCCACGCCGACCCTCTGAAGAGCATCCCACCCAGACCCATGCCCCTATTCTATCCCAAGCTAATCCACTGAGCCTGCACACCCCTTGGCACTATGGGTAATTTAGCACGGCCATTTGACCTGTCCTGGGCATCTTTGGACTGTGGGAGGAAACCCACACAGACATAGGGAGAACATGCGATCTGCACACAGACAGTCACCCAAGGGTGGAATCAAACCCAGGTCCCTGGATCTGCACTGGCCTTTTTTTCTCGTTGTTCTTTTCTTTAATGCCTGTTGTACTGGGTTAATCAGCAGTATCAGCACAGCAGCGAGAGCAGGCTATGAGTGAAATGGTGGCAGCTCCTGGCAGTCTGGGAGGGGGGGGGGTGGGGAAGGCAGTTGCAGCTTCTCTCGGCGATTGGAGGTGGTGGCAAGGATGACGTTCTGGCGTTCGGGAACAATGGGGTGGCAGTGGGGGCAAGGCTCCTCCATTGGAGGCAGCAGCAGCAGGAACACAGCTCCTCCCAGTGATCAATGTGGGATTCACAGACTGACCAAGGCTCCAGGCTGTGGCTCGGCCTGGGATTCCAAACACCTTTATGGAGATAAGACTTACACTTTGCGATCTGGACATTTTTCCTACCTTTTGGTATTCATTAATTTCGGCTGCTTGTTTTTTAAGACTCTGATTTTGAAACCATGGTGACGCTGGAGAATGATGACTTTGTACACTTTTCACCAGATTCATGTATTACTATACTTGAATAAACACGACAATAGTATCTAATTCTAATGCAAATTATTGACAGTTGTTAAGTCCTTGACACTGATCCAGCTCCCTCAGAGCCAGCTCTCACAGTGAACAGGATGTCTGACACTTCAGTTTATATCTGTCAGCCATAGCTCCATGATTAGAACTGATTAACAGCCCCAATCAGGGAACTCATATTCTATGAGGCCCACTTGCCTGGCTGTGTTACAATCATGACAAAATGTAAATGGGGTGGACGAGGGGAGATTAAATTGTATTTGAATATCTATTGATATTATAATCGAACTCTGGTTTTGAAATATTTATTAATATTCACTCCTGTTGAATGTATTTTTTTATTGTTATTTAAATAGAGATCAGCCCTGCAAGAAGTGTTCTGGGAATTGGGTAGGAAGCTGCAAAGCAGGACATCCAAGGTTGTAATCTAAGAATACGAAGATAGTGTAGTTCAATATATGGATAAAGAGCTGTTAGGACTAAAGGCTTTACTTATGTGGATAATTTGGATATCTTCAGGAAGAAGGGCTTATGCCCGAAACATCAATTCTCCTGCTGCTTGGATGCTCCCTGACCTGGTGTGCTTTTCCAGCAACACATGATCCAGTTTGGGCCAAACGGCCTGTCTCCGTACTGTAGGACGCTATGACTCGATAACTTACGAAAAGGATGGTGAAATCTCCCTTTACCATGTCCACTCTGAATGAAAGCAGAAGGGCAAGTTCACTCTCTCTTTTCTAAAAGAGGACCATGTCTGGGTAAAACACCAGAAACGCCATCCCTGGATATTCTCGAGCTGCCAACCTTTTGGTTAACAGATGATTGCATTCTCCAATTGCGCCAGAGAAGCAGGCTGGATTTTTACATTGAGTAATTTTCATAAGAATTGAATGTTTTAAAAAGTATTGCAGCTGTGATGATTTTGTTGTTTGAGCAGAAATATGTTTTCTTTTAAATTGTCTTGGGCTTGAAGAGGGGGAGAAAAAGAAATTATTGATCTGAATTGGGATTCATGTAGCAATGCAGTTTTTTTGTGTGAGTGACGTATTGTGTTTAATAAGGTATTGGTTCTGAAGGGGTTAAATTCATGATACCTTGGTTCCAACCATTCTACTGATGTCTCACACAGTTCCTCTCTGGCAGATGCATCGATGCCAGCTCTCTCAGATCCTAGTGGTCATACCCAGAATTAATGGAGTTATTCATGCTGCTATCTTTTTGTTTTATTCATTTGTAGGTGAGGACATCACTGGCTAGGCTGGCATTTATTGCCCATCCCTAATTGCCCTGAGGGAGTTAAGCATCAATTACATTGCTGTGTGTCTGGGGTGACATGTAGGCCTCACCAATAAAGAATGGCAGTTTCCTTCTCTAATAGGCATTAGTGAACCAGATGGGTTTTTCTGACAATTGACAATGGATTCAGGTTCACTATCAGATGGTTATTTCCAGAATTTTTACGCAATTCAAATTTCAGCATCTGCTGTGGTGGGATTCAAACCCAGGTCCTCAGAACATTACTTGAGTCTTTGGTTAACAGTCCAGTGAGTTGGATAAAAGGCCAGCACAGCATCCAGGGCAGAAGGGCCTGTACTGTTCTATGCTATATGTTCTATAATACCACAAGCTATTGTTTCCCCTTGCAACAAACTAATTATCTCACAACAATTCTTCTGTGGATATTTAAAATGTTGTTTTCTCTATCACTCATCACTAGATACACCCAAGAAAAAAGCCAAGACAAAAGAGAATCTTGGCAGCAAATTATATTTGACAGCAAGTCAGCACCACACACGGTTACAGGTGGTAAATGCTACAAGGCATCTGGCTACAGCAGTGCAGATCCCAGCATGGAAGAGAAAAAATATCTCAAATGCCCAAACAAAAAATAAGGAATTTCACGGAAGTGAGTTTGCCATATTAAGAGCAATGCCACTGATGAAGAGAGACAGTAATAGTCACTTGAAGAAGCAAAAAGACCAGCACAGCTCTCTCAAAGCAAAAAATCTTTCAGAAGTTGTTCGGACTCATTGGACCAAGAGCATGGGCTTGGAAAAGACAGAAGAGTTAAGCATGATTCAAAAATACAGATGCTTAAGTAAAGGAGGTTCTGTAAGGAACAACTGAAGATTCCAGGAGACAGTTAGAAATCTCTGAGGGAACGGAAATGACAACATGCAAAATGATACAAAGACCAAAACAAAAAGCAAAGGTGTGTAAAATAGAGTACCCACTCCTCAAAATAACTATCACGACCATTAACATTAGACTCTGTGACAGGCAGCTGTAAGGGACAATGAAAGGTCAAGAAAAAAATTTGGATCAGGATGTCAGATTTGACTTAAATTGAAAATGAGCAAATTTAAAGAAATTACAGTTAAAGAGAAGAAAATTTGGGTGAAATTAAAATTAAGAATTTTAAAAGTTTGGAATTTGAACTTAAGCTGTGATTTCAGCAGGAGTTTGCAAGATAATTGTGCAGAAAAATCTCCAAAGAGTAGGAAGAATCCACTTTACTTAGGAGTAGTAGCTTGAGAACTTTGACTTGGCTGCAGAAAGTGGGAACATCCGAGGAAAGGTGGGAAAATGGCTGGATAATCCAGGTACAGTTTTGATAACCCAGTAAACCAGTGCAAATGTACAGTATGACAAAGAAGCAGATGTGAAATTAGATTGAAAGCAGGAAATTACCTTTGAAAGCCAGTAATGTAATTTAAAGCAGTATTAAAGAATTCCAGACAGTATTTCTGGAATGCAGAATTTTTAAAAACTGGCAAATAAAGGAAATACTGCAATATTGCTATATTACAGAATCTGGCAAGCTCTACAATAATTCAATATAAAACAACACCATTAAATACAATAACATATGTTTAAAGAACAAGTGAATTAAAATAATAGTGAAATGGAACAAATTTAAAATATCTTTACAGTAATAAGATTAACCAGCACATTGAGAAGAAATGAAAAAAAAATAAATTCAAGGTCTGACAATTTAAAAACAAGATTGGATATTGTAGAGGTGGCAACTGAGAAGAGATAGAATTGTCTCAAAACCAAACAGAAGTTAAAGGCAGAGGTTGCACATAGTTACAGAGCTGCTGAAAAGGAAGAGGTTGGAGACAGAAAACGTTAATCAGGGACTGAATCATCCCATGCAATGGGTGGCATGGCTATTGGTAAGAAATCTGGGAGATCCATGTGAGAAGTTGAGTGAGGCTTTTCTAGTCATTGGGAGCAACAAGTTTAATTTTTCCAAACAGATTCTGGATAACAAGACAAAAGTCTTGCAAGTGAGCAGTGAGTATTAGTTGGGATCATCTATCGCTCATGATCACCTCGATTATTCATTGATCTCACCTCATTAAAAAAGCTCTGTCTGTTCTACCACCCGCCAGATAGAAACTAGATGCTCAAAAATTTCAACATAATACTCAGTACATTGACAGGCCGACGAGGGGAGAGGCCATTCTAGACTTAGTGCTCGGAAACAAGCCGGGGCAGGTATCAGATCTTGTGGTGGGAGAGCATTTTGGTGATAGTGACCACAACTGCCTCACATTCTACATAGCTATGGAGAAGGAGAGGATTAGGCAAAATGGGAGGATACTTAATTGGGGAAGAGGAAACTATGATGCAATTAGACATGAGTTAGGAAGCATGGATTGGGAGCAATTGTTCCATGGTAAAGGCACTATAGACATGTGGACACTGTTTAAGGAACAGTTGTTGCAAGTGCTGAATAAATATGTCCCTCTGAGACAGGCAAGAAGTGGTAAGATAAAGGAACCTTGGATGACGAGAGCGGTGGAGCTTCTTGTCAAAAGGAAGAAGGTAGCTTACATAAGGTGGAGGAAGCTAGGGTCAAGCTCAGCTCTACAGGATTACAGGCAGGCAAGGAAGGAGCTCAAAAATGGTCTGAGGAGAGCCAGGAGGGGGCACGAGAAAGGCTTGGCAGAACGGATTAGGGAGAACACAAAGGCATTTTATACTTATGTGAGGAATAAGAGAATGGTCAAAGAAAGAGTAGGGCCGATCAGGGATAGCATAGGGAATTTGTTTGTGGAGTCTGAGGAGGTAGGGGAAGCCCTAAATGAGTTTTTTGCTTCTGTCTTTATGAAAGAAATGAACTTTGTAGTGAATGAAACCTTTGAAGAGCAGGTGTGCATGCTGAAATGGATAGAGACAGAGGAAGCTGATATGCTGAAAATTTTGTCAAACATTAAGATTGACAAGTCGCCAGGCCCGGACCAGATTTGTCCTAGGATGCTTTGGGAAACGAGAAATGCAATTGCTTCGCCACTTGCGAAGATCTTTTCATCCTCGCTCTCCATTGGAGTCGTACCTGAGGACTGGAGAGACTGTAATTCCTCTCTTGAAGAAAGGAAATCCCTGGCAATTACAGACTAGTAAGTCTCAGGTCTGTCATCTGCAAGGTGTTAGAAAGGATTCTGAGATTGGATTTATGACCATCTGGAAGAGCATGGCTTGATTAAATGCAGTCAACACGGCTTTGTGAGGGGCAGGTCATGCCCCACCAACCTTATCGAGTTCTTTGAGGATGTGACTAGAAACGTTGATGAGGGCCAAGCTGTGGATGTGGTGTATATGGACTTCAGCAAGGCATTTGATAAGGTTCCTCATGGTAGGCTCATTCAGAAGGTCAGGAGGAATGGGATTCAGGGGAACATAGCTGTCTGGATACAGAATTGGCTGGCCAACGGAAGACAGCGAGTGGTAGTAGAAGGAAAATATTCTGCCTGTAAGTCTGTGGTGAGTGGTGTTCTACAGGGCTCTGTCCTTGCCTCTATTGTTTATAATTTTTATTAATGACTTGGATGAGAGGATTGAAGGATAGGTTAGCAAGTTTTCAGATGACACAAAGGTTGGAGGTGTCATTGACAGTATAGAGGGCTGTTGTAAGCTGCAGTGGGACATTGACAGGATGCAGAAAAGGGCTGAGAGGTGGCTGAGAGGTGCATTTTGAAAGGTCGAATTTGAAAACTGAGTACAGAATTAAGGATAGGATTCTTGGCAGTGTGGAGGAACAGAGGGATCTTGGTGTGCAGGTGCATAGATCCCTTAAAATGGCCACCCAAGTGGACACGGTTGTTAAGAAAGCATAGGGTGTTTTGGCTTTCATTAACAGTGGGATTGAGTTTAAGAGTCGTGAGATCTTGTTGCAGCTCTATAAAACTTTGGTTAGACTGCACTTGGAATACTGCATCCAGTTCTGGTCACCCTATTATAGGAAAGATGTGGATGCTTTGCAGAGGGTTTGGAGGAGGTTTACCAGGATGCTGCCTGGACTTGAGGGCTTATCTTATGAGGAGAGGTTGACTGAGCTCAGACTTTTTTCACTGGAGAAAAGGAGGAGAAGAGGGGACCTAATTGAGGTATATAAGATAATGAGAGGCATAGATAGAGTCGATAGCCAGAAATTATTTCCCAGTGCAGAAATGACTAACATGAGGGGTCATAGTTTTAAGCTGGTTGGAGGAAAGTATAGAGGGGATGTCAGAGGCGGGTTCTTTACACAGAGAGTTGTGAGAGCATGGAATGAGTTACCAGCAGCAGTTGTGGAGGCAGGGTCATTGAGGACATTTAAGACACTCCTGGACATGCATATGGTCACAGAAATTTGAGGGTGCGTACATGAGGATCAATGGTCAACACAACATCGTGGGCTGAAGGGCCTATTCTGTGCTGTACTGTTCTATGTTCTATGTTCTAATAGTCAGGCCCCACTCATGGCTTGCTCATGCACATCACCATCTCAGACATTGGGCACCTATGTCTTAGGGCAGGGGCCATGGACACCACATGTCCACAGATGTTGGCATCTAATGTGTGTGGGTGCCTTCATATCATCATAACATAGCTTCCATCCACAAATGCTTCTTCACGGTCATACTGCACTTTAGGATGCCCTAGCAACTATCATTAGAAAGCTGGGGCAAAGGACACTTTATTCACAGGACTTGTATTCAGCTCATTGCCTGGACCAAACTGCATCTCAGGGTTACTCGCTTGCCTCATTCATTTAACACCTCCATGAATGCCCCTGCTTTGCCTTGCTTTTTAATGCTTTATTTGATTTGATTTGATTTATTATTATTGTCACATGTACCTAAGCACAGTGAAAAGCTTTGTTTTATGTGCAGTACAGGCAGATCATAGCAAACATAGATAATTAGATGATAGAACAGCGGGAGGAACACAAAGTCAAAGCTGCAAAGAAGGTGCACAAAAAGCAAGATCAGCATTAGAGTTGAAATTTGAAAGGTCCATTCAGAGGTCTAGTATCAGCAAGGAAGTACCTGTTGGTGTTCAAGATTCTATATCTTCTCTTTGACAGAATAGATTAGAAGAGGTTATGACTGGGGTGGGAAGGATATTTGATGATATTTGTTGTTTTTCTGAGACAGTAGGAAGTATTGATCGAGTCAATGGATGGAAGACTGGTTTGTGTGATGGACTGGGCTGCAGTTTCTTGCAGTTTCTTGCGGTCTTGGGAAGAGCAGTTGCTGTTCCACACTTTGATGCATCCAGACAAGATGCTTCCTAGGGTGCATTTAGAAAAATTGATGGGAACCTTTGTGGACATACCAAGTTTCTTTAGCTTCCTGAGGAAGTGGAGTCATTGTTGTGTTTTCCCTCCCTTGTGTAGACTAGGAGAAATTAGTGATGATTGTCACTCCCAGGAACTTGACACTATCGACCATCTCCACCTCAGCTCCATTGATGCAGACAAGTGTCTGCCTTCCACACTGCTTTGTGAAGTCAATGCCCAGCTCCTCCATTTTGCTGACATTGATGGAGACATTGTTGTCTTTACACTATGCTGCCAAGTTACTCAATCTCTTCCCAGCACGCTATCTCGTCATTGTTTAAGATCTGACCTATAACGGTAGTGCCATCAGCAAACCTATAAACAGAGTTGAGGCAGAAGTTCTAAAGAAGGGTCACTGGACCTTAAACTTTAATCCTGCTTTCTCTCCACAGATACTGCCAGACATGCTGAGTTTTTCCAGCAAATTCTGTTTTTGTGTCGTAGACTGATTTGATAGATCATACTTTGCTTTCAACAAGGTAGTCTTTCACTGAAACATAAGCACATAATGCTACTGACCTGGCTTTAACAAGAAAACAAAAGTTTATCATGCAAAAGAAAGGAAGATAACTGACTAAACAAAACTATTTCATATAGCACAGCTTAAAAGATTTCAAAACTCAAAGTAAGACATAATCCCACCTATCCCAACACCACCTTTTTATAGTCCTCAAACACCAGGGAGAGTTCATTTCTCAACCACAATTATGGGCTTGACTTATCTGTTTCTTTCAGTTTTGGTCTTAAGCCTTTGATAACTTTTTTCCTTGATTAACCACATGATTGAGCTCAAACTTTTTCAGCTTCTGTGGCATCATGATGTATGATGGAGTCAATGGATGGAAGATTGCCTTGCATGATGGTCTGGGCTGTGATGATACTGCTCGTTTGACAAGATTATTCTGTCCTTGTTTTTTTGAGAGGAGTCATAAACATGTAGGTTCTAATGTGTCTGATTTAACCTTTTTGCTCGGGTGCATTTATGGGGACTGTTGCAGGCATTTGGAACAGTATCATTAAGTTGGGATAGTCTGTTGGGTTTTTGGTGAGATTAAGTTACTCTGTATTCTGTTCTTGTTTGTTTGTGTTTCATTCGGTACTCTGTAAGGAAGTTCTGTTTCGTTTAAAACCGAGGGGTTTTGGGCAGCTGCATCACTCCTGAGGTATCCACTCTACACCTGCTCAAAGCAGCTAGAACATTTTGGCTCTGGGATTCCTTCTCAAAATATTTTGAGAGGGTCTGGTCTGGTGCATAACAGATTGGGAGCTCTTTGCGGGATTTGTTCAATAGTTCTGATTTGGGATTAGGGTTGCTGGACTCACAGGCAGTGAGTGGTAATTGTTAGTATGTTTTGTTCTGGGTGTTGAATTCAGTTGGCTTAAACAGTGCTTGGTGTAGTAATGACATTATCAGACACTAAGGGTTTTCTCAGGTTGGAAGAAGTGACTTTGGGGGTTTTACAAAAGGTGACCATGACAAAACTACTGGAATTAGCAACCGGGCTGGAACTAAAATTGCCAGTGTCTCCCAAAAAAGATGTGGGAATTATCAAAATAGCTCAACTTTTAAATATGCTGGAAAAGCCATTTGGAACTTTGGAAATGGCTCTTAACATTGCTCTCAAGAGGTTCTGGGGTTTGAAGATGCTTCCCAAATTTGACAGAATGTTTAGAAATACAGAGGAAGGATATACTTTTTAATTAACAAACAGGTTAGAATTGGGTATAATCAGGGACAAAAGGAAAGCTAAAACTATAATGGAGTTGGTCAAACGCTTGGGTCTATCAGGGAAACAGAGGAGTGCAGTGGAATTGGAAAAAACAAAATTGCAAGTGAGGCAACAGGAGTTAGAAGATAAAGAAAGGGAGAGAAGTTTTTATTTGAACAAAAATAAAAGAAGAGGAAGACCGTAATAGAGGAAAGAGAAAAAGAATCAATCCCTTGAGCAGAACAAAAAGAAAGAGAAAGAGAGAAGGAGAGAGAGAGAGAGAGAGAGAGAGAGGAAAGGAAGGAAGAGAGAGAGTTTGAACTTCAGAAATTGGCACTTAGACAGGAATGTCAGCTGAAAAGGATGGAGATGAAGACTGAAAGTAAGCTGAGGTCGGAAGAGAGGTAGCCAAAGACTTGGTGAGAATCTGTTTAAATATATTCAAGCTTTGCCTCAATTTGATGAGAAGAATGAGGAAGACTTTTTCATCCCATTTACAAAGGTGGCAGTTGCCAGTGACCATGTGGGTTTTGTTGATCCAAACAAAACTTATAGGTAGAGCTAGTGAGGTTTCACATCACTATCAGAGGAGGTATCTGGGGAGTATGAGGAGGTGAAGAAAGCCATCTTAAGTGCATATGAGCTTGTGCCAGAAGCCTGCAGACAATATTTCAGGAATCTAAGGAGAGACCCTGGTCAAACCTATATTGAGTTTGAAAGGATCAAGCAAAGTAATTTTGATAGATGGCCAAGGGCATTAAAAACAGTGCAAATCTATGATGGTCTTAGAGAGATGATTATTTTGGAGGAGTTCAAAAATTCACTTCCTAAAGTAGTGAGAATTCATGTGGGAGAGAAGAGAGTTAAAACAGCAAGGTTAGCAGCTAAAGTGGCTGATGACTATGAGTGGGTTCATAAATCAAAGTTTGGCTTCCAATATCAGTTTCAATCCATGAGGAATAGAAATTTGGGAAAAGAGAAATCCTCACATGGTGAGGGAAAGGTAGATCCTGGTGAACGTCATAAGGTTAACTTACAACAGGGTACAAAGGAAGCCCTTGAAGGGGAAAGAGAAGAGACCTTAAAAAGATCTGACATTTTCACTGCAATAAAGTAGGCCACGTGAAATCACAGTGTTGGTGGATTAAAAAAAGCAGCGTGAAGCCAGAAATAGGAAAATAGGGTAAGCCAGTGAATTTTGTTGGAGTAGTAATGAAAAGCACAGTGGAGACTGACAAGCTGCACCAAAATGTACAACCTGGTCAGAGGTTTGTTAAGGAGGAAGTGTCAGATCTTCTTAAACCATGTACTTGAGAAGGTAAAGTTTATTCACATGGGTCAGGAGAAGTAGGTAAAGACGTTACAATATTAAGAGACACGGGATCGTCTCAATATTTGATGTTGAAAGGTGAGGAGATATGTACTGCTGAAGTTCTATTCTGAAAGTCACAAAGTCACCTGTTGAAACAGGAGAGACCAAAGAGTATAGTTGAAGTGGAATTAGCAGAGACCCTGTTTGATCAAATGGTTGACACAGAACAGGTGCAAATGGCTGACAAAGTAGAAATCTTTAGCTCAGATAAATTAACTGAGTTAGAGCAGAAGATGAAAATTTAAAGCAATTGTATCAAAAGGCATACACAGAATACAAATATATCCCTGAATGTTACTACCTTAAAAATGACATCTTAATGAGGAAATGGAGACCATCACATATTCAGATGAGAAATGGGTAGAAGTTCATCAAGTCATATAGCCAGTGTGTTATAGAAAGGAGGTGTTGTGGGTGGTGCATGAATGACCAATAGGAGGTCACTTAGGGGTAAGAAAACCTCAAGCTGAAATATAAAAACATTTTTACAGGCCTGTACTGCACAAGGATGTAATTAAATTTTGTCAGACATGTCATACATGTCAGGTAATTGGAAAACCATAGGGAGCATTAAAACCCACACATTTAATAGCTATTCCTACACTTGAGGAACCTTTTACAATAGTCTTAATTGATTACATAGGACCGTAACCTAAAACAAAAAGTGGGAATCAGTATTTGTTAACAATAATAGATGTGTCCACTAGATTTCTAGAGGCTGTTCCATTATACAATATCATAGCAAAAAGGATTGTAGAGGAGTTACTTACATTTTTCACTAGATATAGATTATCCACAGAGATACAATCAAATCATGTGTCAAATTTTACCTCAAGATTATTCCAGAAAGTTATGGACAGTTTAGGACTAAATCAATTTAAATCTACTGTGTGCCATCCAGCATCACAGGGAGCACTCGAAAGTTGGGATCAGGCATTAAAGACAATGTTGAGGGCTTAAAGTAAAGACTATCCAGATGATTGGAATAAAGGAAATCCATTTGTTCTTTTTGCGATCAGAGATGCACCCAATTGAATTGACCAAATTCAATCTATTTGAATGAGTTTTTGGGCATGAAGTGAGAGGGTGACTAAAATTGATTAAGAAGAAATTAGTCAATCAGAGCTCAGAGCCCACATGTTTGAACTATATGTCAGATTTTAGGGAATGATTAAATAGAGTGGGGAGTTGGCTGACAACATTTAAAAGTATCACAGTGTACAATGAAAAAGGAAGCAGACAAGAAATCAAAAACTCACAATTTCGCTGTTGCAGGTAAGGTGTTAGTGTTACTTCCAACAATAGCAAGGTTTAGTGGATCTTATCAAGTTGAAAGGAAATTGAGTGAGGTAAACTATTTGATATGGACTCTAGATAGAAAGACATCTCATACATGTGAATATGCTCAAAAGATATTTTTACAGAAAAGGAAAGCAAAACAAGACTGTTCTTGGTTACAATGCAGAGTGAAGAGCTAAGTTCAGAGGATTCTGAATTGGACACTACTCAAATTATATTGGACAATGGGGAAGTTGTTAAAAATTGGGATAAATTATTGAGTTACCTTCCAAAGAAAAATCCAAGTGACCTGGAAAAGTTATTACTATTGTACAGGGAGATATGTGGAAATAAGCTGGGAAGTACTAACCTAATTATGCATGATGTAGATATAGGAGATGCTGTTCTGATTAAGCAACATCCTTATTGGTATAACCCTCTAAAGTTGGCACAGGTTCAAAAGGAGATTGAATGCATGCTCCAAGATGACATAATCAAAGTGATCTACAGTGACTGGAGCTCAGCCATTGTAATGGTGCCAAAACCAGATAGTACCCATTGGTTATGTGTCGACTATTGCAAAGTCAATGCGGTTACAAAGACTGATGCATATCCAATTTCATGTTTGGAAATCTGTGTTGAAAAGGTTGGACAAGCAACTTATATTTCTAAGTTGTGTTTGCTCAGAGGATACTGGCAGGTATCTTTGTCTGAAAGAGCAAACACAGAACACCACATGGACTGTATAAATTTGAAGTAATGCCTTTTGGTAAGAAAAATGTGCCTGCCACATTTCAGAGACTAACCAATTAAGTCATTTCCAGGTTACCGAATTATGCCATATATATAGATGATCAGGTGATTTTTAGTCACACATGGAAGGAACATTTGCAACATTTATCTGAATTGTTCAATTAACTTTGGGAGGCAAACTTGATGATATGTGTCTAGAATGTGGTGCTGGAAAAGCACAGCAGGTCAGGCACCATCCGAGGAGCAGGAAAATCAACATTTTGGGCCAATGCTTTTCATCAAGTAGACCTCATTACTGACAAAGGGATTTTGCCAAAAACATCGATTTTCCTGCTCCTCGGATGCTGCCTGACCTACTGTGTTTTTCCAGCACCACACTCTCAACTCTAATCTCCAGCACCCGCAGTCCTCACTAACACCCAAACTTGGTGATAAACCTGGCTAAAAGTGAATTTGCTAATGCCCAAGTCACCTTCCTGGGCCATGATATTGGACATGGGCAAATGACCCCTTAGAATGCAAAAACAAAAGTAATTGTGAGAGTTTCCCATACCATCGACCAAAACAGCAGTACCAAGGTTCCTGGGATTGAGTAGATTTTCTTGTGAATTTGTACCAAATTTTAGCAAGGTGGCTGCTCCACTCACTGAATTACTAAAGAAAGGCAAGAAGTTTCACTGGACAGCAGACTGTCAGAAGGCACTTGACAACCTGACAGCTGTGTTAACCACTGCCCCATTGTTAACCACACCTAATTATACAAAGCCATTCAAGGTGGCTGTTGTTGTGAGAGATGTGGGTGTCAGTGCTGTGCTCTTACAGGGAAGATGGTGAGAAAATAGAATGACCTATTGGGTATTTCTCCAGGAAGTTGAAAATTCATCAGTTCAAATATTCGACAGATGAGAGGAGACTTTGAAATTGGTGTTGGCGTGACATTTCAATGTTTATGTTACCAGTAATGTCTCTGAGACAATAATATACATTGACCATAACGCATTGATGTTGGTGGAGAAATTTAAGGACAAGAATTCCAGACTGTTTAGATGGAGCTTGTTGTTATAGCCAGTCAATTTGAAAATTGTGCATGTGGCAGGACAGGAACCGTGATTGCTGACATATTGTCAAGACTTATATTAGAAGCGGAGGCATTTGGTGGCAGGAGTAAACGGACTGAAACAGAACATAGTAATGCATGTTTATAGTCAATGTAATGCATATGTTGTGGTATACTAGTGTTTTAATGTACTAACAGTGTAAGATGAGAGGTTCTAAAATGAAGCCATCTTTGGATACTAATGGTTCATTGTGTTTTAACGGGGGAGGTGTGATGATGCCACTCCTTTGACAAGATTATTCAGTCGTTGGTTTGTTTTTGAAAGGGGTCATAAATGTAGAGGTTCTGATGTGTCTGATTTTACCTTTTCACCAAGGGAGTGTTTATGGGGACAGTTGCAGGCATTTGGAATAGCATCATTAAGTTTAGATAGCCTGTTGAGTTTTCGGATAAGTTAAGTCATTCTGCATTCTGTTCTCTTTTGTTTGCGTTTCATTCAGTACTCTATAAGTAAGCTCTGTTTTGTTTAAAATCAAGAGGTTTTGACCAGCTGCATCAATCCTGGAATATCCACTCTGCACCTGCTCAAAACAACTTGTAAAGCTAGCATCTAGGCTTCCTACTTGAAATCTTTTGAGGGGTCTGGCCTGATCCATTACAGGATTGTGTTCACAACTCTGTAGTTTCTTGCGGTCCTGGGCAGATCAGTTGATGCAACAAGTTATGATGCATCTAGATAGTATGCTTTCTATGGTGCATCTATAAAACTTGGCGAGCATCCTTATGGACATGCCAGATTTCCTTAGCCTCATGAGGAAGAAGGGGAACCGTTGGCATTCTTGACCATCACATCAACATGGATGGTCCATGACAGATTGTTGGTGATCATCACTCCCAGGAACTTGATACTCTCAACCTCAGCTCCATTGATGTAGATAGGGGCAATCCCTCCTCCTTAACTCCTCAGCCACATTTTAACTGATCACAAAGTTACTTGTTGCTCAGTCTGACCTGCATTGTTTCTGTGATCTGCCATTAGCTATAGTGGCCTGCGCTTGGAGAATGACTGCTACCGACATCCAGAATGGGCAGCGTTAAGGTCAGATTGATGGCCCAAACATGTGCATAATGGGGAGGACCTTCAAAGGCAATTGCATCAATCAGGTACTTTACATAGTTCAGGTTCACATCACTTGCCATCACATGGCCATGTGTACAAAACCCATATGGTGTAAAAGAATGTAGAGTACAAATACTGGGCAATGAATAGGAAAAATGTTGACTATGTTCATGGTGTTTGGAAATTGCAGGTGGAATTTTCTGTGAAACAGAAATGATCGGGGTGATCTTTGGAAACTGCAGTATATGTCTTCTGGTGCTCTCTCTCAGAGATTTCTCTTGATGTTTTTCCTCCTGGCCTAGAGAATTGCCTGTGAGATCATCAATTTTACTGAATTTGCCTTTGCCAAGGATGTGTTTCTAGGATGTTAATATACTGGAACAGTTACCATTTAGTAGGTAAATAATTGATTATTCTCTAAAGATTTTC
This sequence comes from Chiloscyllium punctatum, assembly GCF_047496795.1. Lineage (NCBI taxonomy): Eukaryota > Metazoa > Chordata > Chondrichthyes > Orectolobiformes > Hemiscylliidae > Chiloscyllium > Chiloscyllium punctatum. Next base: position 56,232,653 of record NC_092761.1, on the reverse strand, counting down.
AATAGAGTTGTTATCCCAATTCTCCCTTCTTTTCTTATATTTTAACTGGAGTGTATGAATAACATGTGTTTTGGTTCAAGCCTGGTACTTTGAGCAATTGAATTGCCTCCAGGATTCAATGCCTGGTACTTGCCTTTAAACTGAGAAGCAGATTAGATTCCCTACAGTGTGGAAACAGGCCCTTCAATCCAACACCGACTTCCTGAAGAGCAACCCACCCAGACCCATTCCCCTCTGACTAATGCACCTAACACTATGGGCAATTTAGCATGGCCAATTCACCTAACCTGCACATCTTTGGACTGTGGGAGGAAACTGGAGCACCCGGAGCAAACCCACGCAGACACGGGGAGAATGTGCAAACTCCACACAATTCCTGAGGCGGGAATTGAACCTGGGTTCCTGGCACTGACAGGCAGCAGTGCTAACCACTGAGCCACCATGCCGCCCCAAAGTTAGGGTCTGAGTTACATCCTTAATTTACTTTGGTCCTTAATATCTAAAATGTACATAGCAAATGCAAAACCTCCCAGGATCCATTGGGGTATGTACAGAGTCAATCTACTCCTGACATGTAAGAGTCATGAGACACTCTTGTCCATATAATAATGCCTTTTAAGGGTGTGTGGGCTGGGGGAGTCTTGCAGCACTCAGTTTCATTCCCTCTCTTTGCCATGAGTGGTGGAACACTCTCAGGTCCAATGTCAAAGTCAAGACAAGTCCTTTCATTGCCTTCATTGTCAGATTGCAACATGTCACACCCCAGTTTTAGCCATCATTTCAAATGGATGTGACTATTGGCCATTTCCTGTTGCTAAGTTACACCAGTTCATTTAGTTTTCTCATGACAGGGTCAGTGCTGTAATCCAGGCAGTAGGATTCTGCCACATTGTCGGTCCCACATTGAACAAAAATGTTGGGTTAAGGTAGGCTACTAGTCTGTCTTAAAAATGTTTCCAGACCATCAACAACGTGGTTGACTCTTAAAATTAGCGATGGGCAAAAGATGTCAATGACACCCACGTCCCATGAATGAATTAAAAAAAAAGATAGCCTGTTACTTGTGCAAGGAAGCATCAGTCATGTTGTCTCTGTTCGGTGAAAGGTGCTCATTGGTAATCCCCTGTGAAGAACAGCTCTGCATTGAACATAGAATGTAGAACATAAAGCAGTACAGCACAGTACAGACCCTTCAGCCCTCGATGTTGTGCCAACCTTTTGTCCTACTCTAAGATCAAGCTAAGCTATATACCCTTCATTTTCCTATCATCCATATGCCTAAACAAAAGTTGCTTAAATGTTCCTAATGTATCTGACACTACTATCATTGCAGGCAAGGCATTTCACACACCCACCACTCTCTGTGTGGAAAGAACCTGCCTCTGACATCTCCACTAAACCTTCCTCCAATTACCTTAAGATTTTGCCCCCTCGTGATAGAAATTTCCACCCTGGGAAAAAGTATCTGGCTATCCACTCTGTCTATGGACTTTCATCTTCTCGTACACCTCTATTAAGTCACCTCTCATCTTTATTTGCTCTAATGAAAAAGCCCTAGCTCTCTCAACTTTTCTTCATAAGATCTGCCCTCCAGTTCAGGCAGCATCCTGGTAAATCTCCTCTGCACTCTCCTGAAAGCTTCCACATCCTTCCTATAATGAGGCAAACAGAGCCGAACACAATATTCCAAGTGTGGCCTAACCAGGGCTCTATAGAGCTGCAGCATAACCTCACAGCTTTTAAACTCAATCTCCCTGCTAATGAAAGCCAGCACACCATATACCTTAACAACCCTATCAATTTGGGTGGTAACTTTGAGGGATCTATGGATGTGGACCCTAAAAGCCCACTCTTCCACAACACTGCGAAGAATCCTGCCTTTAATTTTGTAATCCGAATTCACATTTGACCTTCCAAAATGAATCACTTCACACTTTTCCAGGTTGAACCCCCTTCTTCCACTTCTCAGCCCAGTTCTACATCCTGTCAATGTCCTATTGCAACCAACAACAGACCTCCACACTATTCACAACTTCATGTCATCGTCAAACGTATTAACCCACCCTTCCACTTCCTCATCCAAGTCATTTATAAAAATCACAAAGAGCAGAGGTCCAAGAGAAGATCCCTGTGGTCACCACTGGTCACCGAGCTCCAGGCTGAATACTTTCCATCTACTACCACCTTCTGTCTTCTAATGGCCAGCCAACTTTGTATCCAGACAGCGAGATTTCTCTGTATTCCATGCCTCCTTATTTTCTGAATGAGCCTACCATGGGGAACATGATATAACGCCTTGCTAAAATCCATGTACACCACATCAACTGCTCTACCTTGATCAATGTATTTTGTCAATCCTGAAAGAATTCAATAAGATTTTTGAGGCATGATCTGCCCCTCACAAAGCCATGCTGACTATTTCTAATCAAGCTATGCTTTTCCAAATAATCATAAATCCTCTCTCTCAGAATCCTCTCCAATAATTTGCCCACCACTGACATAATACTGACTGGTCTGTAATTCCCATGATTATCCCCATTCCCTTTCCTCACAAGGGAATAGCATTTGCCACCCTCCAATCATCTGGTACTAGGCCAGTGGACAGTGAGGAGGCAACGATAATCACCAAAGGCACAGCAATCTCTTTCCCTCGCTGCCTGAAAATAATCTTGGTTATATCCCATCTGGCCCAGGGGACTTATCCATCCTTAGGTATTTTCAAACTTTCCAGCACATCCTCCTTCTTAACATCAATCTGTTCAAGTGTAACAGCCTGTTTCATGCTGTTCTCACAAACTATAAGATCCCTCTCAATGGTGAATACTGAAATAAAGTGCTTATTAAGGACCTACCCCACCTGCTCCAACTCAAGGCACAAGTTCCCTCCACTATCCCTGATCAGCTCTACCCTCACTCTGGCCATCTTCTTGTTTCTCGCATAAGTTAGAATGCTTTGGGGTTTTCCTTAATCCTATCCACTAAAGCTTTTTCATGCCCATTTCTAACTCTTCTCAGTCCATTCTTCAGTTCCTTCCGGGCTAACTTGTAAACCTCCAGAGCCCTGTCTGATCCTTGCTCCCTCAACCTTAAGTAAATTTCCTTCTCCTCTTGACTAGGTGTTCCACATCCCTTGTCACCCAAGGTTCCTTCACCCTACCATCCCTTCGTTGCCTCAATGGGACAAAGCTATCCAGCACTAGCAGCAAGTGCTCCCTAAGCAACCTCTACATGTCTGTCGTGATTTCCCTGAGAACATCTGTTCTCAATTTATGCTCCACATTTCCTGCCTAATAATATTGTAATTCCTCCTCACCAATTAAATACTTTCCCACACCGTCTTCTCCTATCCCTCTCCACGGTATAGTAAAGGTCAGGGAGTTGTGATCACTATCACTGACATGCTCTCCCACCAAGAGATCTGACACTCGATCTGGTTTTTGCCCAACACCAAATCCATCATGGCCTCCCCTCTAGTCAGCCTATCTACATACTGAGTCAGGAATCCTTCTTGGACATACCTGACAAAATCTGCTCCATTCAAACTATTTGCACAAAGAAGGTTCCAATCAATATTAGGGAAGTAGAAGTCACCCATGACAACAACCCTGTCACTTCTGCATCTTTCCAAAATCTGCCTCCCAATCTGCTCCTCCATGTCTCTGTTGCGACTTGGGGTCTATAGAAAACTCCCAATAAAGTGACTGCTCCTTTCCAGTTTCTGACTTCCACTCATAATGACTCAGTAGACAAACCCTCCTCAACGACCTCCCTTTTTGCAGCTCTGATGCTATCTCTGATTAGCAATGCCATTCCCCCACCTCTTTTGCCTCCCTCCCTATTCCTTTTGAAACATCTAAACCCCGGAGCAACCAACAAAATCATTCCTGCCCCTGTGATAGAGTTGAGAGTGTGATGCTGGAAAAGCACAGCAGGTCAGGCAACATCCAACAAGCAGGAGAATCGACATTTTGGGCATAAGGAATCAACAGTCTCCTGCCCCTGTGATATCCACGTTTCTGTAATGATCACAACATCTTAGCTCCAAGTTCTGATCCATGCTCTAAGTTCATCACCCTTATTCCTGGCACTTCTTGCATTAAAATAGACACTCTGACTGCAACTTTGCCCTATCAACTGTCTATCCTTCCTCATAGACTCTCATAGACATATGTGCACGCTGTATTTGCCTGTTCATCAGCTACTCCATCCTCTGATCTGTAGCTCCAGTTCCCATCCTCCTGCCAAACTAGTTTAAACCCTCCCAAAGAGCTCTGGGCAAACCTCCCGCCCAGGATATTGGTACCCCTCCAGTTCAGGTGCAAGCCAACGTTACTTGTCTGAGTGCACTATAACCTTTTAAAGATTGGGAACCTGAGTAGCTCTATTGGGTGTAGCAGGTATTAAATGAGGTAGGTTGGAGATGATTATGTGAGAAATTAGCTTTGCAAGAAAAACCCTTCCTGAAACTCTATGTTATGCTAAAATATGGTAAGATTCAACCCTGTGTCAGTTTTCCTTTATATAGCGTCAATTTATCTCAACTACTCCCAGAGGTAATGAGTATCACATTAACCTCTCTCTCTGGATAAAGATGCTTCTCTTCTAGCTCTTTCTGCATTCATTAGCCACTATCTTACATAATATCTGCGACTTTTCGGATTCCTTTGCAAGTGGAAACATCTTCCCTCAGCTGGCCCTGAAGAAAACCCTTGATAATTTGGAAGATTTCAATTCAGTCACTCCTTCACTTATTCCATTTCCACACTGTTACCAGTTATATTACAGCTTCTCTTCACCTACAGCATCAGGTGAAATGAAGCTTGTGAACAGAACCTTTGTCTCTCCCTGGAAACAAGAATCGTGACCGTGCATGAAAAGTTGTGAATGATATTAATGGTCTTTGTTGTGGCAGACAGACTGCCAATGTTATTTCATTTAAACAGAATTCTTGTGAACACCGGGGCAGTCCCTGGCATGATTATTCTGAGGCCATTAGTTACTTTGATCAAAGCATTCAAGGAATATAATCTGCAGGAAATATAACAATATGGATTTAAAACGTTGCTCAGATTTATAAGAAGCTTTATTCTGGCCCCTCTCAGATGATACACACTGCTACTGGAATAAATAGGATCTTCATCGGATTAGTAAAACAGAATAGGCAAGCATGAAATATTCAACCTTTTCAGAAGGTTATCACTGCCATATGTGATTGGCGCAAGGGAGGTTAAAAAAACAGGTCCCAACGCTTTAGTGAGTTGGGCAGACAAACAAGTCGTGACATTTGACCTTTGGTGCACAGAAAGAATCAAAGAGATCAAGGTGCTTTGACTATACACTAACAGATAATGCCAACCATAGGTAGATGTCACCAATTCATTCATTCAGTGCTACAGACAGCAAATTAGTGTTGTTGATGTTATTGGATAAATGCTGAACAGCCATGGACAAATGTATCCCTTGGGTATTTTAACAGAGCAATGAATCAATTTATGATAAAGTGGTTATTGCCTCTGTTAAAATAGAGCTGTGAAGGCTTTGATAGCAGCCCGCTAATCATTTATACAGCACAACAGTCGGCAACTATACTGTTTCATGCACCACCTTCATCATGGTAAACTGTCACAAGAAACTCGCAGGAACTCAATTAGCCAAAACATTTGACAGATTGCATAAGAGGATTGCATCAGGGCAGGTGACAGAGAGCTTGGGCAAAAATGTACAATTTAAGGAGTGCCTTAAAGGAGAAGAGGTTTGGAGATAAAACGCCAGTGTTTAGGGCTAACTTAACTGAAATTGGTAAGGGGTTAGTACAGAGTAATTGCTTCATAGACAAGAGCCCAGAATTGAAGGAGCCCAAAATTCTGTGAGGCCAGTGGAGGAGATTTAACTAGAAGTGGGAGGTTGCTTGTTGAGGCCTTGTTTGAACACATAAATTAGAATCTTACAATAGAGACACTCCCTCGTGAGAAGTTAAATGTCGCTCAGCAAGTAATGGGAGAATGCTAAAAGGTGGATGTTGAGGAATATGTTCTCTTGTTGCAGAAACTACAGCTAGAGGATACAGTTTAAAAATAATGGGTCTCCCATTTATCTTGAAGATCAGAATTTTGTTTTCATTTAAAGTCGGGTGCTATAGCCCATAAAGTTTCTGCCTCCATTAGAAGGAGCCATTTGATTAAACAGCGTTTGCACCCCATTCCACAGCTGTAGGTTTATAAGCTGAGAAGGCAGAGTCCTTCATGAACAATGGCAGCTGGACCAGGGAGTGAACATACACTGCCAGTTTTATTACACATAACAATCCAGTAATCAATCCAACTGAGCTAATCAATCTACAACCCATTCCCTCTCAGAAAATTGTGAGTCTATCCTTTGGAATGCTTTTTGTTAGAGTGCAGACGAGGAAGGGACATTCAATATTTTTTAATGCAGTGGAAGATAGACTCTTGACTAACAAGAAACTCAAGTGGTATTGGAGCCACCATCAGAAATTATCTTAATGAGTGGTGGATCAGGTTCAAACAGCCTTGCTCCTGTTCCGCATTGCATGGCATGGTGGCTTATTTGTTGGTGCTGCTGCCTCACAGCGTCAGGGACCTGGGTTGAATTCCACCCTTCGGTGACTGTCTTGGTGGAGTTTGCACATTTTGCCTATGTCTACTTGGTTTCTGCCCACAGTCCAAAGATGTGTAGGTTAGGTGGATTGGCATGCTAAATTGCCCATTGTGTCTCGGGATGAGTAGGTTAGATGAATTAGCCATGGGAAGTGCAGGGTTACAGGGATAGGTCAGGGGTTTGGACCTAGGTGGGATGCTATACACAGGGTTGTGTTGACTTGATGGGCTGAATGGCCTGCTTCCACAGTATAGGGGTTCTGTGATTCTGTGATTGCAAGTTTGTATGTTCATTTGAAGGAGTCTTAGTATGGCTTAGGACGCAGGCAGCAGAGTTTTGAATGAGCTTTAATTTCTGGAGACTGGAAGACATGGCTGTATTTGGAATAGTTAAGGTAACACAGGGAAGGATAAGAGTTTCAATGACAGATAAACTGCGACAGGTCTAGGAAACTTGTTAATATGTCTAGGAAACTTGTCAAGCTCTGGGGGCTTGAGTCAGATGAGGAATGAGTGGAAGACTAGTAGAAACTATTCTGAAACTGGTAACACAGATTTGTGTACTATGACCCAATGTCAGAGGGATAATTCTGGGAAGTCTGTGCATGAAAAATATCTTCAGAGAAGTTACAGCAGCTTGAAAGCTGAGCTGAATTAACATTTGGGGGAACCTCAAGTTTGTGAAAGTTTTGACATTTTGGACAAATTTTGCATTTTTCTTTGGCCTTTGGTGGATATCTTAACAATTTATGAGGTAAAGTCTGTATTGTCATATTTTGTAGCCATTTAAGTCTTGAGACAGAACAGTGACTCTGGCTAGAATGTCTAATCTGACGCTTGTATGATGATTATTGACTAAAATGTTAGCACTCCAGTCTTGGTTGTCTTTCTCTGTGATTGCTCCAAGAAAAGTATAGCTCTTGAGTAGTGTTCTTTAAACACAGACTTCCTTGAGAGATCTATTATTTTAAAATGACCAGTGTTGCCACAATCATAGCTTTTAGTGGTTCGAGATGGGCATTCTTCCTTCCACTGTGAGTATTTGTGGCTGGTACCTCTTTGTTCATTTCCACAGTTGCTGCAACTGTACCTTCAGTTCAGCTTATACCAGTACTACACTTACTTGTCCTGTCTCGGGTACCCTACATTCCAGAAAGTTCCTGGATGGGTAGGTTGGAGTTCATTGTTCAAAAGAGTTGAAGTCTGGGTCTCCTGTGATGCTGTCTGCGCCAATCACTCAGCTGCCCTTACAATTTGCCTCCTGGTGGCCAGGTGACATAGAAACATAGAGAATAGATGCAGGAGTAGACCATTCAGCCCTTCGAGCCTGCACCACCATTCAATATAAGCATGGCTGATCATGCAATCTCAGCATCCCATTCCCATCCTCTCCTCATAACCCTTGATTCCTTTAGGTGCAAGGGCCAGGTCCATCCCCCTCTTGAATATATCTAATGAACTGGCCCAAGGTTCCACAGGTTCACAACTCTGTGAGTAAAGAACGTCTTCCTCATCTCAGTCCTGAATGGCTTACTCCCTATACTTAGACTGTGACCTCTATCTGGATTTCCCCAACATCAGGAAGTTGCACCTAGCCTGCCCAGTCCCAACAGGACTTTATATGTTTCTACCGGTTCCCTTCTCATTCTTCTAAATTCCAGCAAATACAAGCTCAGTTGATCCAATGGTTCTTCATATGTCAATGCTGCCATCCAGGGAATCAGTCTGGTAAACCTTCGCTGGATTGCCTCAGTAGCAAGAATATCCTTCCTCAGACTAGGACACCAAGCTACATACAATAGTCAAGGTGTGGTCTCACCAAAGCTCTGTATAACCGCAGCAAGATATCCTTGCTCCGATACTCTCGTTATGAAGGCCAGCATTCCTCACCACCTGCTGCATCTGCATGACAACCTTCAGCAACTGTTCCACCACGGCACCCAGGTCTTGTTGCACCTGCCCTTTTTCTAGACTTCCACCATTCAGATAATAAACTAGTCTTCCTGTTTTTGTGACCAAAGTAGTTAATGTCATGTTTATTCACACTATGTCACATTTGCCAAGTATTTGTCCACTCAGCCAGTCTGTCCAAGTCATCTTGCAGCCTCTTAGCTTCCTTCTCACAGTGCACACTGCCACTCAGCTTAGTGTCACATGCAAATTTGGAGGAATAGCATTCAATTCCTTCATCCATAAATGTGTGCATGAGTTTACATTCATGTGTCTGGTGGTGGTGGTGGCTTGCCACTGGAAAGTGGTACAGATGGGGGCTCATGTTCATTTGGATGTGAATGCTGGTGAGATGGTAGCTGAGGATGAAGGGGACCCTATTGCTGTTGGGGAGGAAAGAGAGAGGGTGAGGACCTAAGTGTGGGAGATAGGTCAGATATGGCTGACGGCCTTGTCAACAACTGTCGTGAGGAATCCTCAGTTGAGGGTGGTACAATCCTTCTTTAGTATGCACATAATTTAACTGCACCAGTTTGTATGATGATTCATGTGTCATTGCAGCTTCCCTGTGGTTAATATGACCCTGACTTTGAAATTTCCTGTAGTGTCAAACCAGTTCAGGGATAATTGTTGGACTAGGCACTTTAGTCCTTCTGCTTCCAGGTCGATTTGGTTGATCCCATGGACAGTCACAGTGTTGAGATCTATGCATGCTGGGAGTTATACTGCTTGCCACTTGTCTGCCAATTAAAGTATTTATGGTTTCCATGTGATACTGCCACAGTTACATTGCATTGTTAATGGATCAATGCAAGAGACAGTTGACTGTTGAGTGTATGTAGTTAATTTATCAGTTGCTGGTTGTGCTATTCAGTTTTAACAATATTTGCATTTGCTCCTGTGTCAGCCTTGGTTTTGATAAATGGTACTGAGTGTGATGACGACATTTTGTTGGTTGACTCCACCCGCACAATACATTACATTCACTGTGGAGAAAAGCTATTTGTCCTCTGGTTGCAAGTTGTTCCACTCTGGGTCTTGTCTCAGGTCTGTCTTGCTGTGAACTGCATGCATCGGTTTACACTTATGCAGCTCCCTGACACATTCCTTGCTGCTGATGCCCTCATGTTGTGCCTGTCTTCCTATTGGTTGTTTCCTGCTGTTGCTTCCAGATACAGCTTTGAAACCAGATTTCATATACAGAGAGATCTAATGCCCTCTGGGAGTGCACTCCTTTCTTGAACACAGGATCACTTCACAATGGTTGTGATAGACTGCACTGCTCATGCAACTGTCTTGCTTTGCATGTCCTGGCTGCAGCAACCACTACTTGCTGCATGAAATTGGGCAACACAGTGGTTAGCATTGCTGTCTCACAGCGCCTGGGACCTGGGTTCAATCCCAGCCTTCAGTAGGTTTCTGCTAGGTGCTCTGGTTTCCTCCTGCAGTCCAAGGATGTGTAGCTTAGGTCCATTGGCCATGGTAAATATCAGGAAAGGGTTGGTTTTGCTGGGCTGTTCTTCAGAGGATCAGCTGAATGTCCTCTTTATGCGCTATAATGATTCTATGAAATGCTGACAAGGTGTTTTCCACCTGCAATGGCTTTATGCTTTCTGCCATCATGCTGAGTTCTTTCTTTTTTCAGAAGAAGTATTTTTGGAGCAAGTCGGAAGTCACCCGACACCAGGTTATGGTCCAACAGGTCAATTTGAAATCACAAGCTTTTGAAGAACTGCTCCTTGGTCAGGTGAAGTGTTTTATGAAGCACTTCAAGGATTGAACCAATCACCAAAACCAAAAGGTCAGTCCAAAAGCTCAGTTTCTGAAAAGTCCCATTAGTTGTCATGATTCTGGTCTCTGCTGATGAATTGATTTGTTGATTCCTGAGGGTTGTACCCATCGTGCAACAATTCAAAGCAATAAACTGTAAAGTTGACTGTTAATGCAGGCGAGGTTTTGGCATCTTCCATACATTTTTGGGATCTTTCTGGTCCCCTCGATTCTGTGCAGCCTTCTGTTACAACCAACTTGAGTATTTTCACAATCTAAGGTATGGCCATGGGACCAGAAACATTAACTCTGCTTTCTCTGTACAGATGCTGCCAGACCTGCTGAGTTTCTCCAATTTCTGCTTTTGTTTCTGATGTCCAGCATCTGTAGTTCTTTGGTTTTTCAGTTCGACACCCACTTGGTCAATGAAGATAAGCTGCATTCTTTGTTTGAAAAAGTTGAACATGGATAGGTAACAGTGCTGCACACAGTGGGGTATTTACTATTCATCCTTTTGCTGTTCCTTGTCTTTTCACTTTTTAATGAATTTTGTGCATTTCTTTAGTGTTTTCAACACCATACTTTATGCTGCTTTCTACTTCTGAACTTTAAAATCATTTTAAAAATGTTCTCTTGGTTTGCACTGTTCCTAAATATAGCACACTAAATTTTATTTTCTGTGTTTTGAATCTAGGCATGTGTTTTTATTTTAATTCAGTGTGGGACTGAGGTCTGATGGCTGTTCACATTTGAAGTAGCCTTTAGAGAGGATCGGTTTGAAGCAGCTGGCTGAATGAACTGGTCAATTCAGAGATATCGTTTGTGAAGAAATCTCATTTCCTTCTGCATTCTGTATTGTGAAAACTTCTGAATAGCGATTGTTTTTGTTTTCGCTACTGTTCCCGTCGGTCTTTAAGCCTGTAAGCCTGTTTATTTCTCTGTTATGCACTTTTTAGCAGAAAAAGTCCCAGTTGTGCAATATGTAATAATATTCTGGTGTTATCTAAATATAACACAGTGAGGTACATGGATTCTGTTCACTTGAAAATGTCTGACAGGTTTATTTATAGCTAAACTTACTCAAACGGTACAGAGTAATCTCCAGACATAGCCTGTCCCTTGAGTGCTACAGTGCAGAGAGACTGTGGCCTGTGGCTATGTGACAACATTTGGTATATTTGTGTGTTGTGTTCTTAAAGGGATATTATGTTAAAGGTGCTAGTACAACAGTTAGAACAGAGTTCACTTGTACTTATTTCCATCAAGTCTCCGTCCCATGTTATCTGATATTATCATGACATAACTCCTTACTCATTTACTCAGTAATTATTGGTGGTTACTTATCAATTGGATACTAACGATTAGTGGTATTGGTACAGTGACTCAGTGGTTAGCACTGCTGCCCCACAGTGCAAAGGACCCAGGTTTAATTCCACTCTTGGGCAATTGTCTGTGTGAAATTTATATGCTTTCTGTGTGTCTGTCTGGGTTTCCTCTGGATGCTCTAGTTTCCTCCCATAGTCTAAAAATGTGTGGGTTAGGTGGATTGGCCATGCTAAATTGTGCAGCTTAGGTAGATGGGCAGGGTTATGGGATAGGGAAGTGGATCTGGGTGGGCTGGTCTTTGGAGGTTTGGTGTGGACTCAATGAGCTGAATGGCCTGTTCCACAGTGTAGGGATTCGATGGTATAGATGACTCTTCACTCTATAGCAGAGATAAATTATTATTTTATGGAAATAGAATTGGTTTGGTTTTGTCCATGGAGTGGATCTGACATTTAATGCTCAGCCCTGGGTTAAAGACTATGCCATAGTTAGAAACAGTTTGGTTCAAAGCTGGATGGTGCTCAGTAACAGACCAACAGGAATAAATTTTGAATAGGCAGGGAAAACAATGGACTTAATCTCCTCAGAGTATTGGGAGACACTTTCTGAAGCATTATGGAATGACTTGACAGAATACGACTGATTAATTATATTCTACTTTTGTAAGGAAAAAAGAAATCTTTCCTTAAGCCTTTTTACACTGTCAAGAATTAAACAATCAGCTTACTGCAACAAAACAATTTTGAAGTAAAAGGCATAGACGTCCAGTCATGTTTATAACATAAAGATGGAATTATTTTAGGTTTCCAAAGTTAATGTTGCACTGGATTCACACAGTTGCCTTATGAATAATGCTTGCGAGCAACAAGCTCCCAAAAAACAATGATACAAATCTATTCCATTTTTTTCATTTCCACAAAGCTCCTCTTTGATCACGTGATCATTGCTGCATCATCAAAACCAATGACTGCCTTTCAACATCTGATGTCTTCAATGAATCCATTCTTGACCTCATCCTCTTTCTCATATGTACTTTGTTCTTGATAATATCATCTTTATGTGGGATCAGCTTCCTCTTATCCTCTAGAGATGCCCATTTCCCCAGTATTCTAATGTTTTAAAATTAACTTTTAGCCCTTCTATTCAAATTCAGGTCAATGTGTTCCTGTCTCTGTCATAAAGAACGAAGAATATTACAGCACAAGTACAGGCCCTTCAGCCCCCCCAAGCCTGCACTGATCCAGATCCTCTGTTGCCTATTTTCTAAGGATCTGTATCCCTCTGTTCCCTACCCATTCATGCATCTGTCTAGATGCAACTTAAATGACGATTTTTTGATCACGTCTACCACCTCCACTGACAACGCATTCCAGGCACCCATCACACACTGCGTGAAGAACTTTCCATACTTATCTCCCTTAAACATTTCTCCTTTCACCATGAACTCCTAGTAATTGAGTCCCCCACTCTGCGAAAAGCTTCTTGCTATCCAAACTCTCGTGATTTTGTAGACCACAATCAGGTTCCCCCCCTCAACCTCCACCTATGTAATGAAAATAATTCTCATCCAATCAACCTCTCTTCAGAGCTAGCACCTCCAGTCAATATCCTGGTGAACCTCCTCTGCACCCTTTCCAAAGCATCCACATCCTTTTGCTCATGTGGCAACCAGAACTGTACGCATATCTTTATCAAATGTTGGAGCAGACTTTATGGGTCAAATGGCCTAATTTCTACTCCTACTTCTCATGGTCTCATGGATCTTTCAGCTCTGAAATTCCTACTTCCCTCTCAAACTCTCAGTTGTTCTTACTCTGGGCTTCTAAATGGAACACTTCTCGCCACCTCCGTCCTGCATTTGCTCTTTAAACTGTATTGATACCAACCCCCACTCCTTCTGTATGACATGCCATAATGAGTTACGTCTTTGACCAAGCTCTTAGCCAACCTTCCTGGCATATTTTCTATTGCTCCGTGTCGAATTTTTGCAAAGTGCTTTGATTGTAAAAATCCTGTCAGAGTTGTAGGGGAAGGAGCAGTTCTTTCAAACTGAAGCTGAAGCAATAAAATCCACGAGGAATGACAGTCTCAGGCTGGTGAAATCTAATCAGCAGCAAGGGACGGCAGCAGATCAGTCTGTTTAATATGGGGAGCAAAGAGAGCAATAACTCAAAGGGACATTAACTATTTACTACAGAAACATGAATAGTTTCAGTTTGATTTTTATGTATGTAAAGCTTGATTATTGTTCAGTAGGTCTGAAAAACGTCAGCACGGAATAGCGTGGGATGACTTATGAGAATCACACATAATTTACATATTTGGTTCATTTACAATGGTTTTAAACTTACTGTCTTAGGCTCTCATTTATCAGTACCACTCCATAACACGTGATTTTAATTTGTTTTTCATAGAGTATGTGTGTTGTTAGCTGGACCACATTTAAGGCCATTCCAAACTGCTCTTGAGAAGGTGGTGAGGAGTTGTCTATTTGAACCTTTGTGCTTTTTATGCATCCATAGTTTCCTGTTTGTGTTTTGTCCCCATACTGTTTGATCCCTTTCGCGTTAAGAATTATATCTAACACCGCTTCAGGCTCACTGCCTTTATTCCTGATGAAGGGCTTTTGCCCGAAACGTCGATTTCGCTGCTCGTTGGATGCTGCCTGAACTGCTGTGCTCTTCCAGCACCACTAATCCAGTACCTTCTTGAAAACATTCAATGTTTTTGACCTCAACCACTTTCAGCGGCAGAGAATCCATATGCTGGTAGGAAAGGAGTTTAGGATTCCCACCCAATGGTAGTGAAGGAATAGCAATATCGTTCCAAATGAGGATGGTATGAGATTTAGAGAAAACATCTCCATGGTTTAATTACATCTACCACAAAGGAAAGCGGTTGTGGTTGATAGAGTTCACTTGTTTGTCTCTCAGGGCACCTTGAGGGTGGTAGAGTCACCATACATCTACTGCCCTTTGCCTTCTAGCTTGGTAGGACTGACATATGAAGTGACACTGGATTGGTTAGGACTATATTCAGAGTTGAAAATGCATTGCTGGAAAAGCCCAGCAAGTCAGGCAGCATCCAAGGAGCAGGAGAATCGACGTTTCCGTCATGAGCCCTGCTTCAGCCTTTCCTCCTAGTCGATTCTCCTGCTCCTTGGATGCTGCCTGACTGCTGCGCTTTTCCAGCAACACATTTTCAGCTCTGATCTCCAGCATCTGCAGTCCTCACTTTCTCCTAGGATTAGATTCACTGGATTTTAGAAGTATGAGGGGCTATTTCTTAGAAACCTACAAGATTCCAACAGGAGCAGATAAGGTAAATGCAGGAAGGGTGTTCCTAATGACCAGGAAGTCCAGAGCCTAAGGATACGGGATAGGCCTCTTCGGACTTACATGAGGAGAAATGTCTTCACCCAGAGAGGGGAGAGCCTGTGGAATTCTCTGCCACATAAAATGGTTGAGGCCAAAACATTGAATGTTTTCAAGAAGGATTTAGATATAGTTCTTAGTGCTAAAGGTATGGGGAGAAAGTAGGAACAGGATATTGAATGGGATGATCATTTTGAACGATGGAGCAAGCTCAAATGGCCTACTCCTGTACCTATTTTCTAAGTTTCTTTGTTTCTATGCATAATCTGTCAAAGGACATTAATGAGTTACTACAGTGCAACTTGTTGATGGTACATACTCCTTTCATTGTATGTCAAGGGGTAAAGGGAGTGAATGTTGAAGGTGTTAGATGGGATAAAAATCAACAGAAGACCTTGTCCTGCATGTTGTTGATGGATTCCTAAGTGTTGTTGAAGTTGCAGCCATCCAGGCATCATAGCATTCATCACATTCCTGACTTTGATTTGGTAGAGGACAATTGGCTTTCGAATGTCAAGTTGTGAGTTACAGAATTTGCAGCCTCTGACCTGGTCTTGTAGCCATTGCTTTTATATAACTGAGTCAGTTAGGTTCTACCCAGTGGGACGCCCCAGGACATCCATAGTCGGGGATAAAATGTATGGAAATGGCATTGAATATCGAGGCTTTAGAGTTCAAGTTTCACTGTGGAAAATGGTCAATACCTGGCACTTGTGTGGTACAAAACTGAGCCCTTATCACCTAACGCTTGAATGCTGTCCAGGTCTTGCGGCATTTAGATGCAATCTGCTTCAGTATCTGAGCAGCTGTGAATGGCGCATTGTACAGCAAAAATCAGCAAAACTTTGAATTTATGATGGAGAAAAGGTCGTTAATGAAGCAGCTAAGGATGGTTGGGCCTAGGACACTGCTTTGAAAAACTGCTGCAGAAATGTCCTGGAACTGAGATGACTGTTTCCAGCAACCACAGCCATATTCGTCTATGCCAGGTATGACTCCAATCATCTCCTGAATCCCATTGACTCCAGTTGTGGGCTACATGATGACACACTTGGTCAAATGTGGACTTAATGTCAAGGGCAGTCAACCTCATGTCCTTTTTGGATTCAGTCTTTGTGTCCAAGGCTATAATGAGGTCAGGAGCTAGTGGCCCTGGTAGAATACAAACTCAGCATTAATATGCAGGTCATTAATGAGTAAATGCTCCATGATAGCATTGTCAGCAACATCTTCCCTCACTTCTTGAAATTCATTGATGTAATGTGGCTATCATTGGTAGACCAGTATTTATTGCCAATCACTACTTGCCAAGAGGGCATTAAAGAATCAACCGCATTGCTGTCAATCTGGACTCACATTGTAGGCCAGACTAGACAAGGTTGGCAGATTTCCTTCCCTAAAGGGCATTAATGATAGGGTTTTTTAAACAATCGAGAACAGTTTCATGGTTATCAAAGATTCTTAACTCCAAATCATTACCAAATTCAATCGTCCCCATCTGCCATGATGGGATTTGAATTCACCTGCTGAGGACATTACCTGGGTCTCTGGATTAATGGTCTTGTGCTAATGCCGCTACAATATCACATCCCTTTTGTCGAAGATGAAAGTATACTGCTGGGATGGTAATTGGCAATATTTAATCTTGCTTCCTTTTGTATAGGTTTTATGGGGCAATTTTTAAAAATTGCTGTGTAGGTGTCAGCTTTGAAGTTGCACAGGAACAGCTTGACTCGAAGAATAGATGATCCAGGAGCACACTCCTTCACTTGTATCACTGGAATATTGTCAGAGTTCATCACTTATTCAGTGTCCAAATCTTCAGTTGTTTCTTGATATCATATGAAGTGAATTGAATTGGCTGAAGACTAGCATCTGTAATGTTGTGGACATCAGAAAGAGGCCAAGATGGATCTTTCACTGGCCACATCTGTGGTATTGCAAATGCCTCTGCCATGTCCCTTTCACAATTGCGCTGGGCTGCACCATCAACGATGAGAATATTTTGGAAACTCCTCTTTTAATTACGTTGTCCGATTATCCACTGCCATTCAAAGTGGCATGTGACAGGACTGCAGAGCTTAGATATGATCCATTGATTGTGAGATTGCCTGACATTGCCTATTGCTTGTGCTGTTTGGTCCTGTAGTCACCTGTTCATACCTCCATTCCACATATTACTCATGCTGCTTTACACATGCCATTCTGCACTTTTCATTGTCTCAGAGTTGATCTCCTAGCTAGATGACATGGGAGAGTGTGGGATATACTGGACCATGAGGTTAATGATTGTGGCTTAATATATTTCTGCTGTGGCTGATGGTCTTTGGTACCTCATGGATGTCCAGTATTTAGTAGCTAGATCTGCTACAATTCTGTCTGCTCAGGGCAATGAGGTAAAAACAATGACTGCAGGTGCTGGAAACCAGATTCTGGATTAGTGGTGCTGGAAGAGCACAGCAGTTAAGGCAGCATCATAATAGCTTCGAAATTGACGTTTCGGGCAAAAGGAATAAAGGCAGTGAGCGTGAAGCGTGGAGAGATAAGCTAGAGGAGGGTGGGGGTGGGGAGAAAGTAGCATAGAGTACAATGGGTGAGTGGGGGAGGGGATGGTTGTGCCACCCAAAACAATAAATGGCATCTTCAAAGTGAAAGCAGGACTTCGCCTCTACCAGAACTGTATGGTAGTCATTCCAAACAGAGCAAGTGAGGACTACAAATGGTGGAGAGTCAGAATCAAAAAGTGTGGTGCCGGAAAAGCACAGCAGGTCAGGCAGCATCCGAGAAGTAGGGCAATTGACGTTTGAGGCATAAGCTCTTCATCAGGAATGTGGGGGGAGGCAAATAAATCAATAAGATGGTGGGGGTCTGGCTGGTGGGGATGTAGTTGGGAAGGCAATTGGTGGATGCAGGTTGGGTGTGATGTTGGTAAGTCACTGGGGATGGTGGAGCAGATAGGTGGAAAGGAAGATAGAAAGTAGGACAGGTCAAGAGGGTGGTGCTGAGTTGGAGAGTTGGATCTTGGATGAGGTGGGGGAGGGGAGATATGAAAACTAGTGAAGACAATGTTGATGCCATGTGGTTGAAGCATTCCAAGGCAGAAGATGAGGCTTGCTTCCTCCAGTCATTGGGTGGCTTTGATTTGGCAGTGGAGAAGGCCCAGAACTTGCATGTCCTTGGTGGAATGAGAGGGAATTGAAGCGGTCAGCCATGAGGTGGTGGAGTTGTTTGGTGCGTGTGTCCCAGAGATGTTCTCTGAAACTCTCAGCGAGTTGGCGTCCTGTCTCCCTGACGTAGAGGTGACCACATTGAGAGCAAGGGACACAGTAGATGAGGTGGGTAGATATGTAGGAAAATCTGCAATGTATCTTTTCAACATCCAGCAGAGATTTTCCTGCGCACCAACCATCTCATCTACCATGTCTGTTGCTTTCAATGTAGTCTCCTTTACATTGGGGAGACAGGACGCCAACTCATGGACCATTTCAGGGAACATCTCTAGGAACACACACCAAACAACCCCACCGCCCTGTGGCCAACCACTTCAACTGCCCCTCCCATTCTCCCAAGGACATGCACACATCTAGGGCTAACTCCACCATCAAATCCAGGTCACCCGACAACTGGAGGACAAATGCTTCATCAACCAACTTGGGACCTTCCAACCACATGGCATTAATGTCTACTTCACCACTTCCCGTCCCCCCAACTCACCCTCAAGCCAACCCTCCAACTCGGCACCCTCCTCTTGACCTGTCCCACCTGTCCATCTTCCTTCCCAGCTATCCACTCCACCCTCCCCACCGACCTATCACAATCGTCCCCACTTGCATCTACCTATCACCTTCCCCGCTGCTTTTCCAGCTACCTTCCCCCCTGCCCCACCCCCAACATCCTATTTGTTTCTCAGCAGCACCAGTCTCCCTACATGCCTAATGAAGGGCTTGTGCCCGAAACATTGACTCTCTTGCTCTTCAGATGCTGCCTGACCTGCTGTGCTTTTTCATTCCAAACAATACAGTCAAGGTTTATTTACAACAGGTAAATTAGTGAAAGCAAGATTAAGTGTGTTTTTGCCCTTTTGTTCATACCCTCACTCCTGTGCACACTCAGTCTAACAATTACATCCTTTAGCAGTCGGACAGCTCAGTCAGTAATGGTGCTACCAGGACAATCCTTGTGATGGCACCATAAGATGGACATTGACATCCTTGACCGAAAGTATGTTCTGTGCCCTTGTCACCCTCCGTGCTGGTCCCCAAATGGAGGACTGATTCATCAGCTGAGGGGTGATCAGCTATGTAATAATTGGCAGGCGGTTCCTCGCCATATTTGGCACAATGCCACGTGATTTCACGGGGCTTCAGCATGATTTGCCTGGCATTATTGTTACTGTTGTTTAGTTAATTACATTTACCACTTGCTCAATGATCCCTCAAAAATTTGCCTCTGCAAGTTAGGACAATCCAAAGATTTCACAAATCTCCCTGAACATGTTCTTTTTAGACTTAGTAAAATGGTAACAAAGTCAGAAGTTGCTGGAAAAGCTCAGCAGGTTTGGCAGCATCTGTGGAGAGAAATCAGAGTTATCATTTCAGATCGAGTGACCTTTCCTCTGATTTCTCTCCACTGATGCTGCCACACCTGCTGAGCTTTTCCAGCAATTTCTGCTTTTGTTTCTGATTTACAGCATCTACAGTTCTTTCGGTTTTTATCTAGAAAAATGTTAGTTTGTTAGAGAGAAAATAATTGTCTTTCATCGTCTTCCTGACAGTTTGTGGTCAGATGTTGTTTCTAAACTGGAGGATCTTTGATTACTTACTGCTGTGGAAGACCTTTTTCTCTTGAAACATCTTACATCTTTGGATTGTTGTTCCCCTCTTACTGCTGGTTTCCATGGAGCTGTTTGCACCACATCATCGATATTCCTGCCGATCTATGCTAAAGAATGTAGAGCTATGACTTCAACCTATCGATTAGTCTGCACTTTCTCATTTGCCCTCAATGACTGAATTATTTGTGAAACCAATATGTTCACTTCCACAGTTCCATGTCTTGTAAATTTGTTCTTTCTCGGTGTGAACTCTGTTATCCTCCTGTGGGGGATTAGCAGTTCAGATGTTCCACTTGAACTTCTCTCTCTACCTCAGCATCTGGCATCAGACTTGAATCTGCCACAACTTGTTGTTTACTACACTGTGATGTAATCTGAGCTAATTCAAGCTGCAAATATTTCAATTGTCTGAGTGGATTATATGCTTACTGGCTGTCACTTTACTTGTTTTTTCCTCATGAACATTGCTTTCTTGGAGAGTCCAAACTCGCTTCAAAGCTGATGCCAGTGAAATGCAGTTTTCCATCTCGTTGATGGTCTGAAACAAATTTCTTATACGAATATAACTAATCACAAGGGAATCTATCATATTGTTTTAAGTTTCACCATGAATTTAAAGAACCTTTTTTTTTGATCAGTTATCTTTTGTAATAAAATGTCTTCTACTTTTCAAATAAGGTTGAAGTCTTTCTTCTTTGAGTGACAGTTCCTGGTTGCGAAGTAGGTATGTGATTTTTCTCCTACATGGTGTCATCTAAATTGGATAGCTGCTTGTAACATATGGAGTCATAGAATCATACAGCACGGAAACAGACCCTTTGGTCCAACCAGTCCATGCTGAACATATTTCCAAATTTAACTATTCCCACCTGCCTGCTCCCGGCTCATATCCCTGTAAACCTTTCCCATTCATGTACTTATTCAAATGTAACTGTAATAACTGTAATAAAACAATAATAAATCTTTAACTAAGTCTGCAATCCCAGGAGCAGCTGCAAGATCTATACTGCCTCCCAGCATTTCTTTAATATATATTTGATGTCCCATGGACAATATCGATGCACTTCCATTAGTTATGGCTACCGCGTGTCTCAGCCCAAGGCTTACTATCTAAAAACATTATTTCCAGTATGTGGTTGTAATTCATGCAACACCCATTGACATAAACATCACTTTGCCAATATGCTGCATTAGGGACGCTGGTATGATGGTGATGGCTTTGTGCTATTATCACCCAGAGACCCTGATACCGTCTCGGGATGCCAAGCTTTGAATCCCGTCACCGTCAATGGTGGATAATGAATTCAATACAAAATCTGGAATTGAAAGTCTAATAATGGCCATGAATCCATTGCTGAATGTCAGAAAAACCCATCTGGCTCACTAATGTCCTTAAGGGGAAGAAGCTGCTATCCTTACTTGGGTCTGGTCTACTTGTGATCCTAGACCACAGCAATGTCTTTGACTCTTAATTTCCCTCTGGTAATTAGGAATGGGCAATAAATGCTGGCCTGGCCAGTGAAACCCAATTCCTGGGGAAAAAAAAGGCAAAAACTCCTCTTCTCTCTGAAATTCTTTGCGATTGTCTTCACTGGAGATTGTTCTATTTCATTTACCTTTTGTGTTGGCAGTTTTTTGGGCTTTTGATTTTCAATGGCTGAGTCCTTCTTAGCAAATTTAATAAAGATAATGATTTGTTTCACAATAAAAGTATTCGGTTTTTAATAGCTGGACATTGTCCTTCACTGTGAGGTTTCTTTGCTCCACAACTTTAGCAAGTATGTTTGGTGTCTGCAGCAGATACAAACTGCTACAGTGGATTATTTCGATGTCTTTTGTGGTTCTGTAGCCTAAGAATTGAATGGATTCTGATGCTGTCCTGTGCCAAGGTTGGTTTTCCAGGGCTGTAGGGATACAGAGCAAAAATACTTGATTCAGCTCCTCGAGCTGGCTCTGTTGTTTGATTTGATCATGGCTGATCTCATTTCAGCCTCAACTTCACTTTCCTCTCCATTCTCCGTAACTCTCGAATCCAATAATAATTAAACATCTGGCTATCTCCTTTTTAAATTTACTCCATATCCCACCATCCTCCACACTCCAGGGTAGCAAATTATGACCCTTGAGAGAAGTGATTTAGCCTAAAATTCTGACTTCTCATTCTAGATGACCTCACATGTGGAAATATCCTTTCTATGTCTACATTGTTGACACTCCCCTTTAGCATCTTATCCATTTCAATTACATGTCATCCCATTCTTTGAAATGACAGAGACTATAGCCTAAATGGGATCAATCTTTCCTCATATGACAAAACCCTGATCTTTAGAATCAATCTAGTGTACCTCCTCTGAATTTAATTCAACTCCAATTCAACTACCACCCTCCTCAAGTAAGCAGACTAAAACTGAATGCAATTAATTTGGTGTGGTCTCACTAATACCTTGTACAGTTGGGGCCATAGTTCTTAATTTTATACTTTGTTCCTTTAGTAATAAGTGCTAGATTGCTTCTGCATCACTGTTGCACTCAGCTACTGAGCTAAAGTGAGTCAGATTTTCTTTGGTCAGTAGTTAATCTGGCAAAGATTTGGCAGTAAAATCTAAAACAATTCAGTCTCTTATGAATTCTGAATTGAAGTTACCATAGTAACATCTTTCCATTAATTTGTAGAGATCAGGTGACTGACTGTGTGGAGTTTGCACATTCTCCCTGTGTCAGCGTGGGTTTCTTCCAGGTGCTCCGGTTTCCTCCCACAGTCCAAAAATGTGCAGGTTAGGTGAATTGGCCATGCTAAATTGCCCGTAGTGTTAGGCAAAGGGGTAAATGTAGGGGAATGGGTCTAGGTGGGTTGCGCTTCGGCAGGTCGGTGTGGACTTGTTGGGCCGCAGGGCCTGTTTCCACACTGTAAATAATTTAATCTAATCTAATCTAATAAAATCATCTATGAATTCCCTTACCTGCTGAACTCTTCTTTTAAATCTTGTTCTTTCACTTGTTTTATTAGTTCAGAGTATGGAATTATTTTCAAAGCCTTTAACTATCTCTTTGAACGTGTCTATTACCTCTGGGGTAATGTGTTAATGTGCTATGATATAATCTGCTTTACTCAGAATTGTACATAGAAGTGCATTTATTTGTTTAATTTCGGATTTACTGTCCAGCTATTCTATACTTCAAGAATTGTTTTCCCTAGGATGTCCACTTACGTATTCTATTTGGCCCATCTTCAAAATTAAATCTTCCTTCCAATATACTTATAATTTTTAGTCGACTTGTTCAAAGATGTTATTATACAATTCTAAGGAACATAGGACTTGAACTTGAGTCTCCTGGTTAAGCGGTAGGGATGTTATTAGGTTTTACGAGCGCTCCAAGGATGCAAATAGTTTTAATAAGGCTGTTCAGATGTGTTATGAAACATCTCTGAGGCAGGTGGGACTTCAACCTAGACCTCTTGGCTCAATGCTACAGAGTCATTTGGTAAGCTACATGTGCTCAGAACTTTTTATCTGCTTTTAAAATTTTTACTTGGTGGTGATGCCGGTTCTCCTGCACTTTGCTGTTATACTGAGGTGTTTCCCCACCTTTTCCATCTTTAATGGCAGATCCCCACTTTTCTTCATGGTTTTACTGGATTATTCCATTTATTGCAGTTTTAATGAAGGAACTCCTGTCCTTTGAAGCCGTAGTGAAGTCTGCTGAAAAATATCGCTGTTAGACTGGAACTGCTGCCTTTTTTTAATTTGCCCAACATTATCTGCTTTAATTATTGTATCACTATCATAAATATTCAAGTTTTGTACCTTGGATGTACTAAGACATAGAGTAGAGGCTGTGTTAGGGTACTGCTCATAGTGATACCAAAAGAGATTTACAAGGATAGGAGCATCAAAAGTGGAGGAAGGCTTGTGATTTCACAGATACTCGACTGCAGAGGTGTTACAGCAAAGGAAGAGCCAAATTCTACACGAAAATTCTATATTTGTTTGTGGTATGTGGGCACCACTGGCTCAGACACTATTTATTTCCCAGCATTAATTGCCTTGGAGAAAGTGATGGTGAGCTGTCTTCTTGAACAACAACATCATTGGTGTGAAGGTACACGCACAATGCTGTTGGGAAGAGAGTTCCCGGATTTTGACCTAGCAATAGATATATTTTCAGGGGAGCTTGTGCTCCCAGGTACCTGCTGCTCTTGTCATTTCGATGGTCTTGGTTGTGGATTTGGAAGGTGCTGTTGGGTTGTTGCAATGTAAGTTGTAGAGGCAAACACTCCAGCCACTGTGTGTGGGTGCAGAAGGAGTGAATATTGAAGGTTGTGGTTGGGCTGCTTTGAATATTGAAGTCAAGTGGGCTGCTTTGTAAAGTTTCTTATATGTTCTTTGAGCTGTACTTAACCAGCCAAGTGTAAAATGTTCCATCACACTCCCGACTTATGCCTTACAGATGGTCAACAAGTATTTGGGAGACCGAAGACATGTTATTCCCTGCAGAACTTACAGCTTCTTATTTATTCTTGTAGACACAGCACTGTAAAAAAATACTAAAACTGAATTGAGGAAAATTTGTTTTGCCGCGACAAAGGATAGAGAGTGAAGTAGACCGGAGAGTATGGGAAAATATAGGCGAATGATCAGGGGTGGCTTTATCTGTAATTAACAGGTTGGCAGCACAAAAGCATCAAATGAAAACAATGTCCAAGTGATGAAAGTGCAGAGCAGTTTTTAGGGAAGGGGGTAGAGGTGCTAAGAGTCAGACAGTTCAAAGAATTCAAGGAGAGACCATCGTGTTTTGTTAGAGACATTAGACAAGATGTAGCTGAAATAGATAAGAGGATTGACAATGTAGCCATAGAAAGGACAGACACTTAGGGAGGAAGTCAGTGGAAATATCTCAGTGGGAAATATGACGCATGAAGACTTAATAGGAGCACAGTAGCACAAGGCAAGGTGTTAAGAGGAAAAGATTCAGAGGAGTAAAGGGACAGTGGTCTGATGATTGTTTTTATTGCTATCACCCTGGTTTTCTGGGCAGGGTGATGCTGGAAGGTAGAAGTGGCCAGCGGAGGTTTCATTAAGACTTCATAGTGTGATGAGTGTGAGAGGGAAGCTGATAGCTGATCTAGGAGGGAGTCAAATTTTGATCCACATTTGGATGGAAGGAAGGTCACACAGTAATAAAAGTTTTGGTAGGAATTGGAGTGGCAGAGTATCTGAGAAGAATTTATGGAGACAGGCATGATGATAACCATGTGAGTTTGGGTCCAACAGACCTTTGTTTTCTCTTATAATATAAGAAACTGGGCACAGATATCATGGTATTGAAAAATCAGACTTTTATTGCAATTAATTACTATATACAAACATTACATTTCTCAGATACCCAAACATCTGGGCTATTATTAATATGTTACAAAATAGCAATGGGATTTCGGTAGAGTGTCATGCTTTAAGTGTCTTTGGGATGAGATGGAGCAAGAGAATTTTAAACCTGAGGTCACACTCTATGATGCAGTGGTGAGACTGATGCAACTGTGTTTCTTAAAGGTGTACTGACATACTCATCATGACGTGTAATGCCAAATGAAAATGTTGGCATATTGACAATGCAAGTGCCAAATAACACTGGTACTCATCTCCTTTCTGCCAGCCAAATGTTTCACACAGGTATTAATATTCCCCCTCCTATTTTCACAAAGGTGGATTCACAGTGTCATAGTGGCTCAGTGGTTATCACTGCTACCTCACAGTGCCAGGTACCTGTGTTCAATACCAGTCTCGGGTAGTGGCCAGTGTGGAATTTACACATTTTCCCGTGCAGACCCTGTGTCTGCATGGATTTCCTATGGATGCTTCAGTCCCACAGTCCAAAGGTGTGCAGGTTAGGTGGATTGGTGATGCTAAATTGGTTCTGTTTAACAGGGATTCATAGGTTAGATGGATTAGCCATGGGAAATGCAGGGTTACAGGGGAGTGAGTCAGGGTGGGATGCTCTTCGGAGAGACGGTATGGAATTGTTGGACTAAATGGCCTGTTTCCATGCTGTAGGGATTCTATCTATGATGATCCTATATACAATACCCATATCATCATTTTGATTTAACTTTGTAGTGAGCCTTTCATAAGACAAAGTAGTTGGTCAGTAGAAAAGGGGTCCCCATCATTTTGAGGCCCTGACCTCATTTTAACTTGCCATGTCAACTGAGAGTTTGAGCAGTTACCCCACTGCAAACCAATGGCCTGAGGCCTCAGGATGTTGCCCACAGCAAAGGGAGTTATTGGAAGGAATTCCTGATGTGTTTTTCAGACAGCTGTGACCCAGGGATTATTGATGTAGGCCCTGAGATGCAGGATCAAAGCTTTCTGGAGAGCAGCGAACTAGAAATGGAGTCAGTGCAGAGAATAACATCACCATGAAAATGTATATCATTATCAAAATGAGATTAATAAAGCAGTCGGCCTCCGATGTGTTAGCTTTCATTTGGTGTTGAAGATAGTGTCAAGTAAAGATAAATCCTGAGCCGATGACAATGTTATGCTTTTTTAATGGGTTGCTGGCACTTTTGTGATTTATGCTGATGTGATTTAGTCAAGCTTTCCCTGGAACTATATAGCGTAAAGTGGCACTAACATTTGTTCAGCGGGATCCTAATGGGTATAGGCTGCAGTTAATATACAAGTTAAAAATAGTGATCAGCAGTGTTATCAACCCCTGGAGTTCAGACACAAAGACAGAGGTACTAATAGACAATGGTAAATTATCATGAGGTTTGCAGACACAACTTTGGGCTCTGCTTTTCCCTTCCGGCCCCAGGCTGAGAGATCGGGAGATCAGTTCTATGAAAGGAACGTAGCCAGTTGCAAGTTAAAAACTATATTAGTAAACCAGCCAATTCATCAGAGCTGGAGTTACATAAAATTTGCAAGATTAAAAAAAGTGACTATTCAAGCTAACAGGAACATGTCAGCAGCGTTCATTCCCCACGCAAACCTCCTCCCACTCGATTTACTGCATTTAATTTTATAGACACCTTTTTTTATTCTTTTCTCCCTCATTAGCTTTCCCTTAAAATACATTGACAATGTTCCCCTCAGCCATACTTTCATTGTAAGTAATTCATATGGTGTTAGCAGCACTGGCAAGGTCAGCATTCATTGCTCAGAGGCCTGTTAAGAGTCAACTACATTACTGTAGCTCTGGAGTCGCATGTAGGCCAGACCAGGCTGATTTCCTTCTCTAAAGAGCATTAATGAATCAGATGGCATATTTTTAATGTCAATTGAAAGTAGCTACAGGATTGCCATTCCATCAGATTATTTTAGAATGAATTCAAATTTTACCTTTCACTGTGGCGGGATTAAAACTGAGTCCTCTAAAGCATTATCCTGAGATTCATAATTACTAGTTCAGTGATAGTAGTGCTAGGTCACTTCCTCATTATTGTGGAGAAGCTAATTCTGTGTTCTCAACTCTCTTTGAATACACAATTGAGCTTATAAGTGCCTGCCTTATAGTTACAGCCCCTAGTTTTGAACTGTCCTAGAATCAGAAGACTTGGCTTGGAGGTAATGGTCACAGTGATGTGCTTTTCTATAACCCTGCCTTGGCCATTCCTGGGAAACATGATGTGATTCATGGCCCTTAGGAGTCCTGGACAATGCTAGGGTTCTTGGGTCTCAAACCTGTAAGAGGTGCTGCCCGATCAATATGCTGGCAGCTCCTTAGTATCAACAGTGCCACCAGGATTGGTGGCCACTGCAGGCACTGTATGAGGCCTGATGAGGAGGAATGGATCCTCAGGGTCCAGGAATATGGGGCAGATTTACCAAAGACAGTAAGAATGACACTCTGTCTCTTGAAAGCACTGGCCAAATCCCCAGCGACTGGGGGACTGAGACCAATTTGGCCACTTAAAGCACTCAGTTAGTGGATGGGTAGAAAGACTGACCCTGACAATTCATGCACCCTGCCGATGAAGTGCGAGACTCTCTACCTGCCCACACCACTGTACAACAAATACAATCCCCCACCTTCCCTTCACAAATGTCCAATCCTGCGGTAGACATTAAATTCAATCTACCTTCCTCATGAATATATTTGCAAATGTTTTCATTATTTAAACAGGTTCTCGGTATTCTCCATTCTCAAGAAAAGAAGGCCCAAGTATCCAATAGTTGCATGCTCTGAGTGCTGAATTATCTTTACAAAGTCTTCTTTTCACTCTTTCCCAAAAGTTCCTAAATCTTTAATGAACTATGAGGATCAAATCTATGTGAGCACTTGGACTAGTCTAATCTGAACTATTCCAATGTTTTCCTAGATTCCCTCCCATCTATTACCCTCTGTAAAATGTTTTTATACTCCTGCCTGGATCCAAACTCTACAATTCTCATCCACCCATCCCCCAATCTGCCTGTCCTACATAAAGGTCTGGACCATCAACACCTCCGGACTTATTCTTTGTTTTCATTAATGACCTTGGTGATCTATGATCTTATGCTTTGTCGTACAGCCCTACAGCTTTCTGAGGTCTCTACACTTGTTCAATTCTAACCTTTTGTGCATCTTCAGTTTTTATCACTGCATCATTGGAAAGTCTACCTTTGGCTGCCAAGGTCCCAGTCTCTGGATGAAACCTCTAGAAGCCTCAATGCCTCTCTATTGCTCCTTCAAGCTAATTCCAAAAAAACCAGGAAAACGTGGCCACATCAGAGCGCATTGCAAAGATAGGAAATTTGGTGTCAGTCGGAACTCAGTGCAGAGATGGAAGGAGGGAGAACTTTCTGCCTTTAATACTCATTCTAGTTCATGTTGCAAGCGTATGTCTAATTTAACTTGCAAAATGCAATTTTATTCGCAAAAATAATTAATGTTAAGTAGAATACACAGATAAACTAATTATACCAATATGATCCCGTGATATAAGGGTTGATATATGTGCAGATGGCATTTTACCAACTCTAGCTTGTGGAAAGCATGAACATCCCAATGAACCACATTGATGCTAAGTGCCTACAGTAGATGAACGGAACCAGAGGTAGAGACATTCGAAGTTAACAGAGATGTTAATGTGTTTCCTGATGACTTGATCCAGAAGACAGTCACATGCATATATAATGAGTTGTCGCAGACCTGATTAGCAATTAGGGAAAGGAAAGTGTTGTTGTGCTATGTTTTATTATCAATATGTGAATATATCTGTAACAGACAGCTCAGAACAGCAATAATATATCACAGCATGTGACGTTGGGGCATAAAGATGTCATACTCCATCTTCCCTCAGACATTTCAAAATGGCATGCTACATGGAAGCATTTTCCTCCATTATAACATATTGGTTTCATGTTAGCCAGACATTGAGATGTCAGAGGTATGTATTATTTGAATGTAATAGTTAGCTGTAATAAACATCTGTTGGAATTTTTAATATCCACATGCAGTTTGTTATGTTATGATGGATAACATAAGCATTGCCACACTGGGTAAACCACCCTGCTGGAGGCAATGTTGCATTAAATGTAGCTGCGAGTCAGGCAGGTATTGGAATCCCAGATC
Source organism: Chiloscyllium punctatum (assembly GCF_047496795.1). Classification (NCBI taxonomy): domain Eukaryota; kingdom Metazoa; phylum Chordata; class Chondrichthyes; order Orectolobiformes; family Hemiscylliidae; genus Chiloscyllium; species Chiloscyllium punctatum. Next base: position 56,203,224 of record NC_092761.1, on the reverse strand, counting down.
TCGGTGCCAGGGGAACCTCAGCCTTTGGCCTAATGTAGCAATTCAATGTTGTTGCTCCTCATGTGGACAAAGCAAGATTTGTGAGATGGATGAACAAACTGACAAGCACAGTACAGGAGGCCATCCAAGATGGTGCAATGTAAAGGAATGGTGAGGATAGGGGACCACCTGTTCAGGGGAATAGGTACTGTGTGTGGAGACCATGATTGCGTATTCAGAGACTTATAAAGGTGAAAGGCACCTTCTCACAGCTCTAGAAAATTTGGAATAGAACAGGGAGTTATTATGGCCCAATTAGAAACATTGTGGAAAAAAGTGTGGAAGTAGACTATTCAACCCGTTGAGTCCACACCAACACTCTGAAGAGCATCCCACCTAAACCCAGCCCCCCCTACTGTATCCCTGTAATCCAGCATTTCCCTAATCTACCTATCCTGCACATCATGAGCAATTTAACATGGCCAACCCCACCTAACTTGCACATCTTTGAACTGTGGGAGGAAACCCGAGCATCCAAAGGAAAGCCCATGCTGATATGGGGAGAATACACAAACTCCACACACCTGAAAGCAGAATCGAAACCGAGGGTCTGGTGCTGAGGAGCAGTAGTGCTGACCACTGTACCAGCCAAATACAACATGGGTGAAACCAGGACTGATGCTTCACAGAGAGAACTTGAAGAGTTAATGTCCAAAAGCAGAGCCTCAAAAAAGGAATAACCTCTGGAGTGCCACCTGAACCAAATGCCAGCTGGCACATAATCAAGTAATTCAGAGAATTGAATGCTTAAAGATTGGTATAGGATGCTGGGACTTTGATTCACAGGGCATTCAGTATGAAGAATTCAGTATGATCGGGACTACATTTAAACTGGACTGGGACCAGCGTGCTAGCAAATTTTGGGACTGATGATAAGTTTAAATAAAACATTAAAACTTTAAAAAGATCAGGATCCGATGTGGAGACATTTATAAAGCTGAAGAGAAAATTCAAGGTTACAGTTTGACTAAAGATAATTAGGGTGTGACAGGAAGGGAGAAAAATTTGAAACACAGTTGGGCATCAGTGAAGAAGGTCAAACTAGGGGAAAATGATAAAGTATTAAAATTAAAGGATTCTTTAATCTGAATACATGAGGCATTCATAACAATTTAGGTAAATTAATGGCACAAATCGAGATAAATGTGATTCATATAATTACCATTATAGAGACATGATTGCATAAGGAGCAAAGTTGGGAACTAAATATTCCAGATAGTTATTTCAAGGAGACAGACAAAATGGTGTAGGAGGATAAGGTTAGCACTGACAATAAAAAAAAAATGAAATAAGGACAGTAGAGGAGAAGAATTTAAGTTTGGAGGTACAGGAAATAAAATTGGGATGCACAGAAATAAAGTATAATAAGGGATAAATTCACAGTGGGTTTTTCTGAGCACCTTCACTGCTGCTATTTTGTTGGATAGAACATTAATCAAGAAATAAAAGGATCTTGTAACAAGGGCACTGCAAAGTCTTGGCTCACTTTAATCTTCGTATTGATTAAATCGACAAAACTAGTTTGCAACATGAGTTTATGGAACACAGTTGCAGCAGTTTCATGAAAAAGTATGTGAAAAATATGAGGGGTGGCACAGTGGCTCAGTGGTTAGCACTGCTGCCTCACAGCACGAGACACCTGGGTTTGGTTCCAAACTCGGGTGACCATCTCCCTGCACGTTCTCCCTGTGTCTGTGTGGTTTCCTCCGGGCATTCCAGTTTTGTCCCACTGTCCAAAGATGTGCAGATTAAGTGGATTGCCCATTGTGTCCAGAGATGTGCAGGCTAGGAGGATTAGACATGGGAAATGCAGGGTTACAGGAACAGGGTGGGTCTGGGTGGAATGTTCTTCAGAGAGCTGGTGTGGACTTAATGGGTCAAAGACACTGCTTCCACGCTGTAGAGAATCTATGAAAACCACCTGGGGCTATGGCGATTTATTGAGAAAAATATCAGTCTGAAAGATTAACCCTAACCATTCTGTCTGAGGAATTCCAACATTCTTTGACTCTAAGTCAGATTTCCAGCATCCACAGTAATTTACTCCTACATTGTGGATCTGGTTTTGATAATGATGTCCACTGGAATATTCTCAAAAAAAAGAGTGATCATAGTTTGATATTGAGTTTGAGAGTGACATAGATTAGATTAGATTACTTACAGTGTGGAAACAGGCCCTTCGGCCCAACAAGTCCACACCGCCCCGCCGAAGCGCAACCCACCCATACCCCAACATTTACCCCTTACCTAACACTATGGGCAATTTAGCGTGGCCAATTTACCTGACCTGCACATCTTTGGAGTGTGGGAGGAAACTGGAGCACCCGGAGGAAACCCACGCCAACACGGGGAGAACGTGCAAACTCCACACAGTCAGTCGCCTGAGGCGGGAATTGAACCCGGGTCTCTGGCGCTGTGACATAGTCAAACTTAAAGCGAGAGGGTTATACTTCAATAAAATTAACTATGTAGCTGCAAGGGAAAGGCAGCTACCTTCAGTTTTGGAAAGTAGATTACAAGGTATAATGGCAGATGAGCAATGCTGAACATTTAAAGAAATGTCTCATAATTTTCAATGAACCTGCATTTAATTGCAAAATAACATTTCCATTCAAAAAAATTAACCATCCGTGGAGAATCAAAGAGATTAATGTGATAGACTCAGTTTAAAGAACCTTGTAATATTGGGAAGGAGAAAATAGAACTTGAATATAAACTAGCAGAAAGCTAATACCAGAAGATTTTAGGCGCTTCTATCTGAAAGTACAATCAAATGCAGGAAGAAATGCAAAATGAGTTCATTCGAGGCAGAGCCAGAAGAAGTTAGAATGGGAAATAACATTTGGTAGAGACAATAAATATATATTGTTTCTGGGATTTTTCATTCTTGCATTAAATTATGGGGCAGGCATCTTAGAATGCTTCACATCATCCAAGGCTGATGGCAAGCCTTCTCCCACAATCATCCACTTTCCAACTTATTTCATCTGGCAGCAACTTCTGTAGAAATTAAAGGTTCTCATCCCACTCTAGTGGCTGTTAACTTTTATTGGTCTAACATTTGTTGGAGCCTTAGTTCCTCATTGAGTAGTGACATGGTTGTCTGTAGTGAAAGCAGTGCTGTATTCTTCCCCTTTATAAGGAGATGCAGCTCCTTAGTCAGGTCACTGTTGATTGTTTCACGGCGCCAGACATGTGTGTGTCTGTTTGCCTTGTAACCTAGTGAACCAAGGATATAGCATTGGGTAGTGCAGCCAAAGATCCAGAGGAAATGTTCAGGGACACGCATTGTCTCATCATTTGCAGGGAAAGCCACATACCTGCTGTTACAGGAGCAACTACAATAGGATCGCAGGAGTCAAAGATTTTAGGCCATTGTATCTCGGACAAAATTAGGCATTCAGACTATCGCATTTGCTCCTCCTTTCAATGAGATCATGGCTGATCTGATAATCCTCAGCTCCACCATCCTGTCTTATCTCCAAAATCCTTGATTCTATTATTGATTAAAAATCTAATCATAGTCTTGAATATACTCAATGACCCAGCTTTAACAGCCGTCTGTGGTAAAGAATTCCACAGATTCATTGATCCATAAGACCTTAAGATTTAGGAGCAGACTTAGGCCATTCAGCACATTGAGTCTCTTCCACCATTTGATCATGGCTGATATGTTTCTCAACCTCATTCTCCTGCCTTCTCCCAGTAACCCTTGATCCCCTTACCAATTAAAGACCTTTCTACCTCTGTCTAAAATCCACTTAATGACTTGGCCTCCACAGTCCTCAGCAATAATTAGTTCCACAGATTCGCCACACGCTGGCTGAAGAAATTCCTCCTCATCTCAGTTCTAAAGGCTGGTTCCTTCACTCTGAGCTGTGCCCTCAGGTCCTAATTAGATTAGATTACATACAGTGTGGAAACAGGCCCTTTGGCCCAACAAGCCCACACCGACCCGCCACCCACCCAGAACCATTCTGCTACATTTATCCCTCCACCTAACACTATGGGCAATTTAGCATGGCCAATTCACCTGACCTGCACATCTTTGGACTGTGGGAGGAAACCGGAGCAAACCCACGCAGACACGGAGAGAACATGCAAACTCCACACAGTCAGTCACCTGAGGCGGGAATTGAACCCAGGTCTCTGGTGCTGTGAGGCAGCAGTGCTAACCACTGTGCCACCATGCCACCGTGCCGCCTAATCTCTCCTGCATCCACTTTATCCAGGCCTTTCAGTATTCTGTATTTTTCAGTCAGAGCCCTGCATGCTACTTCTAAACTCCATACTGTACAGACCCAGAGCCATTCTGCCTATCGTCAGCAATCACTTACTATTGGGTATGATTGTCTACCAAGGAAATTCCACATCACTGATCATAGATTCTGTATGTTTTTGTGTGGCTGATGAGCCTGATCCCAGAGCTACATCTCCCATCACACATTCGGTAGGTGTTTCTGGGAGATGAAATTGGTCTTTAGCCTGGAGATCACTGACATTCCTTTGTCTGGGTCCTTTTGGGAAATTCACTTGCAGATGTACGTTCTCAAAGAATAGTGTCCCTTCATACAGAAGCTTCCTTCAAATTAGTTTCTTCTGAACGAGAGTCTCCCATGCATTGATGTGTATGTTGCACTTCCTGAGGGAAGCACTTACGTAATCGTCGAAACACTTCCTTTGTCATCCTTTTGTTCGAGTGCCTTCCTTGAGCTAGCCGAAGATGATTTGCTTTGGTTACAGAAACTCAATTTCTTATCTAATCTGTGAGCGCTGTTTTTTGATCTGTAAGGCTGAGAGTCTTCGATGACCATGATATCTACCCTGGTAGTAAAACCCTTGTGTATGAGGAGTCATCCTGAAACTGTACTATGTGAGGGCGGCACGGTGGCTCAGTGGTTAGCACTGCTGCCTCACTGCACCAGGGTCCCTGGTTTGATTCCTGCCTCAGGCGACTGTCTATGTGGAGTTTGCACATTCTCCTCGTGTCTGCATGGGTTGCCTCCGGGCGCTCTGGTTTACTCCCACAGACCAAAGATGTGCAGGTTAGGTGAATTGGCCATGCTAAGTTCCCCATTGTGTTAGGTGCATTAGTCAGAGGGAAGTGGGTCTGGGTGGGTTATTCTTCAGAGGGTCGGTGTGGACTGGTTGGGCCGAAGGGCCTGTTTCCACAGTGTAGGGAATCTAATCTAATCTATCCAGCTCTAAAACCTGGAGTATGTATAGGCACAACCTGAAGGCCTTTGAGAAGTATGAATGCACTACCCTTTGAGAGAAAATATTCCTCCTCATCTTTGTCTTAAATGTGCGACGCCTTAATCTAAGATGATATCCTTTGGCCCTTGACTCTCCCACAAGGGGAAAGAATTTTTACACTTCTACACTGTCAAGTTCTCTAAGAATCTTATATGTTTCAATAAGTTAGCCTCTCATTTTTTTACATTCTAAAGTACAGGCCTAATCAACTCAACCTCTTCTCATAAAACAGTTTCTGCACACCTAGTATTAGGCAAGTGATGCTTCTATCTAGATTTCGTCCAATGCCAATGTATCTTTCCTTCGATAAATGGGTACTATTGACAGTATTCCAGTTGTGGCCTGATTCATGCCTTATATAGTTTCAGCAAAACTTCTCTACCTTTATAATTAATTTTCTTTGAAATAAAAAAAACAACATTCTATCTTCCTTTTTACCGGCTGAATTTGATTACTAGCTTTTATAGTATTCATGGACATTGACGCCCAAATCCCTTTTTTTTATAGGTTTCTGCAGTCTTTTGACATGAGGAAATATTAAGCTCCTCTATTCTTCCAGCCGAAGTGCATAACCTCACATTTCCCATATTATATTCCATTATGAACTATCTGACAAATTTTTGCTCACTCACTTAACTTCACTTTCTCAGCCTCTCTCCTTATCTGAGGTGTGAATGACTCTCAGGTTAAAACATTACCAACTGTCTCTGTCCAATGAGAGAATAATCCTATGGTCCAGTAAGATTTGGTTTGATTTATTGTTGTCACATGTATCCAGATACAGTGAGAAGTCTTGTTTTGCATGCTCTACAGGTAGATCAAACCTTACAAAAGTGTATCAAGTAGCAAAACAGAATATAGGGTTACAGCCACAGAGAAGGTGCAGACAGAGAGTTTTGAGAGGTTAATTCCAAAGTTTGGTTACAGTAGGGAAGAAGCTGTTCATGAATCTGTTCTTAAATATACTCAAACTTTTATCCATTCTGCCCAACAGAAGAGGTTGGGCGAGCATATAACCGGGGTGGGAAGGATCTTTGATTATGTTGGTTGCTTTCCTGAGACAGCAGGCAGTATCAACAGAGTTAATGGATGGAAGGTTGGTTTGCATAACGGACTGGGCTGACTTCACAACTCTCTGCAGTTTTTTGTGGTCTTGGGAAGAACAGTTGCCAAACCACACTGTGATGCATCGAGACAGGATGCTTTCTGGGGTGCATTTCTAAAAGTTGATAAGAGACTTTGTGGACATATTGTATTTCCTGCACCTCCTGAGCAAGTAGAGACATTGCTGTGTTTTCTCTCACTGTTGCATTGATCTGAGTGGACCAGGACAAATTATTGATGATTGTCACTCCCAGGAACTTGACACTATCGACCATCTCCACCTCAGCTCCATTGATGCAGACAGGTGTGTGCCTTCCACACTGCTTTGTGAAGTCAATTACTTCCAACGAGCAGCTGCCTGAACTGCTGTGCTCTTCCAGCACCACTAATCCAGTATTTGGTTTCCAGCATCTGCAGTCATTGTTTTTACCTTTGTGAAGTCAATGTCCAGCTCCTTCATTTTGCTGATGTTGATGGAGAGATTGCTGTCTTTACACTATGCTGCCAAGTACTCAATCTCTTCCCAGCACGCTATCTCGTCATTGTTTAAGATCTGACCTATATGGTAGTGCCATCAGCAAACCTATAAACAGAGTTGGGGCAGAAGTTCTGAAGAAGAGTCGCTGGACCTGAAACTTTAATTCTGCTTTCTCTCCACAGCTACTGCCAGATCTGCTGAGTATTTCCAGCAATTTCTCTTTTTGTGTCATAGACTGATTTGTTTTTCCCAACAAGGTCGTCTTTCACTGAAACTTAAGCACTCAGTGCTGCGGATCTGGCTTTAACAAGAAAACAAAAGTTTATCATGCAAAACAAAGGAAGATAACTGACTGAACAAAACTATTTCATATAACACAACTTGAAGGATTTCAACACACAAAGTAGGAAATAATCCCACCTCTGCCAACATCATCTTTTCACAGTCCTCAAACACCTCAACCACAATTATGGGCTTGACTTATCTGTTTCTTTCAATTTCATCTTAATCATTTGATAACTTTTTTCCTTGATTAACCACATGATTGAGCTCAAACTTTCTCAGGTTCAAATAACCCTTTCAGGGTACTACACAGGCATTTCTGGTCTGAAGTTTTCAACTAAAACCCCTTACATTGAAATGAATGGGTTTTTGGAATGGTGCTGCACAATCAATGCTGGGACCACATATTATCTACAATTGTTAAGTTTGAAGAAGGAACTAAGTTCACTGACTAGACCAAGCTACGTGGGCAAGGAATTTGTGAGAAGAACAAGAGGTTGCAAAGGGATAGATAGATTTGTGAAGCAGGCAAGAAGGTGGCAGATGGAGTGTAATGTGGAATGATGTGAAATTATTTATTTTTGTTGGAAGAAGTTCAAAAACACTTTTTTCATAAATGGAGAAATGATTAAAGTCAATGTGCAGAGAGTAGGAGCAAATTACTGCAGATGCTGGAATCTGCACTGAAAGCAACAAATACTGGATATCATAATGGATCAGGCAACATCTGTGGAGAGAGAACAAGCTAATGATTTGAGCCTAGATGACTCTTCATCAGAGCATCTGAAATCAAACTGTTAGCCAACTCTCCCTTCAATGATGCAGCATGACCCAGCGTGATTTCCAGCATTTTGTTGTTTTCGGTTTGCAGAGAGATGTGGTTATGTATGTGAAAAGAACACAGAAATTAAAATAGGAATGTAGCCTGAGATTAGCAATGTAAATTATATGTTCTTCTTCCTTGCAATGGGATAGATTAAATGATTAAGGATTTTTGACTGTTATCACACAGAATTTTTACCTCGATTAGCTACACACAACTGGAAGACTGTGTTAGACAGCTGTGGTGTTGATATCTAGAGAAGGATGTATTTGCATTATAGGGGTGCAACCAAAGTTCACTAACTTGACTGAAGCAGAGTGGGCCGTATTATGGGAAGAGATGAAGTGGAATGATCTAATATTTTATGGAGTTCAGAACAATGCAAAGTGAATCCATTAAATTTTGAGGGGATTGGACAGGGTATGTGCTGGAATGTATGATCCCTGGTTAGAGAATTTAGGTCCAGGGGTCAACAGATTCAGGATAAGGAGCCAATCATTTAGGACTGAGATGAAGGGAAATGTCTTCACTCAGATGACTATGAATCTTTCAAATTCTCTATCACTGTGGATTGTTGTTTCAGTGTACTTAAGATGGAGTGTACTTAAGACAGAGTGTGATAGATTTTTAGATTAAAAGAGGATAGAGGGATTTGAAACTCAATCATAATCTTATTAAATGCCATATGGCGGTTCCAATTTCCTATGTTCTAGTATGTCCTTATGTGGCTTGATGGATGCTTTTATTAATTTATTATTACTCTTGTGAAGTACCTTAGGTTGTTTTGCAAGGTTAAGGATTCTATCAAAAGCAAGACAGTGTTATTGCCCAGTCCTGGCCTTTGGTTGGCATCTGTCTGGATAGCAGTATGTGTGGATTGTGGCTGAGGACAGGACCGGGTTTGTGATTTTAAGCTATTCACCATGTTCTGCTGGGGCATGGATGGGAGGAATAGGCAGGTTGATAATGTATTGAGGATTCCTGATATCCATTACTCGGTACAAGCTTCCGGGAAGAAGGAAAGGGGACAGAGTGAAGAAAACGTCTGTGTTCAACCTTGAACAAGCAAAGCATTTGCATTGTACCACAAGTTTATGCCAGACTTGGGCATCACTAGCATTGTCTTGGTAACCTTTTGGTACCAAGGGGCAGCTCACCCACCCATTCAGGAAGAAACCATATGGTACACTAGGCTCAAGGAGAGTTGGATAGGCTGGAACGTTTTTTCCTTAGAGCAGAGGAAAGTGAGGAGTGACCTTATAGACATCTACAAAATTATAAGAGGTGTAGATAAGATAGATAGCAAACTGCTTTTCCCCATTGTGGAGCAGTCAAAATTAGAGGGCGTAGGTATAAGGTGAGAGGGGCAAGCTACAAAAGGGTCCAGAGGGACAATATTTTTCACACAGAGTGCCTGGAACGAACTTCCAGAGGTAGTGGTAGAAACAAGTACAACTTTGTCATTTAAGAAAAATTTAGACAGGTACATGGATGAGATAGGTATGGAGGGATATGGATCAAACACAGGCAAATGGGGCTAGTTTAAACTGTGAAAACTGGGCCACATGGGCTAGTTGGGCCAAAAGGCCTGTTTTAATGCTGTAGGCCTCTGTGTCTGTGTAAATGAGGTTTGGTGAACAAGAGGGAGTGGGTGCCAGGAAAGGGGAAAAGGCAGTGGGCAGCATGGCAGAAATGTTTTATGACCCATGGCTCTTCCAAGTCCCACAAAACCTGAAAAAAAAACCCAGTTTGTCACCTCTTGGGAAGGTCACCAGAGTCCTTTAACAACAGCTGGAGAATGGGAACTAGCACAACGGCATTCATTCCCAACCACTGCTTCTGGAATGCTACAATCAGGGTTTAACACTAGGCATTGCTCCTAATTGGCATATCTGCCAGCTCTTGTCCAAATATACTATCCCAGTGAAAGTTACCTGCAAGTTGTTTCAGGCAAAAACAGTCAAATAGGGTCCTCAGACGCCTTGAACTGCTTGGTTGCCCATAGGAAGCCTCCAGGTGACCAGTTCCATCGGTATCAGCAGTCAATTTTTCACCATAATGCTGAAACATAAAACATTTGCTAAGATCCAAAATATTTACATCATCATTTATAAGTATCTGGGCAAAGTTTAAGTCCCTGAATTGTAATGAAAGAGGTGATGCTTGTGACAATCACGAAACACTAGATTATAAGTCAGAGTTCTTGGCGAAAACAGAAAAGCTAATGAAGTTTGCCCGATCGCATTCTCCTGGTGCTCTGTAATTTCTCACATTTTGTTAATATGCAGTGGGTACAACTCCCATTAATAATCAATGATTGCTTTCACTGGTTTGCAATATTTCCATTAAAACACTTTTAAATTTTAATGCATTTTTTAAAGCAATCACTACCAGAAAAGGTGACCATGCATTTGTTGAAGATGTTTTCTAATCACCCTGCCCAGAGAAGTTCTGGAGGAGATGGAATTGAACCCAGACCCATACCACCTGGCCCAAAGTAGGGACAGTATCACTGCACCACAGTAGACCTTGCATTTATTGTATTCTGGCCTTAGCTGCTCCCAGCAATCCACATCATGACAATTATCTTGGCTGTACTGTTGGTATTATGATGCAGATATTGAGTATTGGCTCATGTGAGAGTTTGTTTGATTAAAGAAAGGAATGTAGTGCATAGATTTCATAATGTAAATCCATAGTGAGTAATCCATCATTCAATGTTTCCACACATACTTCAAGTCAGCTCTTATCACCTCTTGTCAGACAGTAGTGGTGGAGGGTTGTTTTTCAGACTGGAGGCCTGTGACCTGTGGAGTGCCACAAGGATCGGTGCTGGGTCCTCTACTTTTCATCATTTATATAAATGATTTGATGTGAACATAGGAGGTATATTTAGTAAGTTTGCAGATGACACCAAAATTGGAGGTGTAGTGGACAGTGAAGAAAGTTACCTCAGATTACAATGGGATTTTGATCAGATGGACCAATGGGCTCAGGAGTGGCAGAAGGAGTTTTATTTAGGTAAACACTAGGTGCTGCATTTTGGAAAAGCAAATCAGGGCAGGACATAAAAAGTGAATGGTAAGTTCCTAGGGAGTGTTGCTGAACAAAGAGACCTTGGAGTGCAGGTTCATAGCTCCTTGAAAATAGAGTCACAGGTAGATAGGATAGTGACGAAGGCGTTTGGTATGCTTTCCTTTATTGGTCAGAGTATTGAGTACAGGAGTTGGGAGGTCATGTTGCGACTGCACAGGACATTGGTTAGGCCACTGTTGGAATATTGTGTGCAATTCTGGCCTCCTTCCTTTCAGAAAGATGTTGTGAAACTTGAAAGGGTTCAGAAAAGATTTACAAGGATGTTGCCAGGGTTGGAGGATTTGAGCTATCGGGAGAAGTTGAGTAGACTGGGGCTGTTTTCCCTGGAGTGTCGGAGACTGAGGGGTGACCTTATAGAGGTTTATAAAATCATGGGTGGCATGGATAGGATAAATAGACAAAGGCTTTACCTTGGCGTGGGGGAGTGCAGAACTAGAGGTCATAGGTTGAGGGTAAGAGGGGAAAGATATGAAAGAGACCTAAGGAGCAACTTTTTCATGCAGACGGTGGTGCGTGTATGGAATGAGCTGCCAGAGGATGTGGTGGAGGCTGGTACGAATGTAAAAGTTAAGAGGTATCTCGTTGTGTATATGAATAAGAAGGGTTTGGAGGGATGTAGGCCTGTGCTAGCAGGTGGGACTTGATTGGGATGGGACATCTGAACGATTTGGACTGTAGAGTCTGTTTCTTTGCTGTACATCTCCATGGCTCTATTTGACAAAAGTGAGAATAGTTTTCATTTATTGGGAGTTTCAGTCCTGAGACTCAATGTGTTTTTAAAGCACCTTATCACATCCCAAAACCCTTCGAAACAGCTGCAGACTTGCAGCCACTCATTTTTTTTCTGGACAATGACAGCAGCTGAGGCAGAGTAGCAGGTGAGTTGAGCACAAGAAAAGCAACTTCTGATGGTGCAAAAATTTAGCTGGCACAAATTCTTCTCTGTTTCTTCAAATATAACTGCAGCCGAAGGTAAATAGGGCCTCAGTTTAATTTTATAAGAACAACTTATACATGGAAAGCCACCTTTAATGTCGTGAAAAGCCCCAAATTCTTCCACAGGAACATTATAAAACAAAACATGATACTGAGCCATGAAGTGTAATATTAGGTCGGTTGACCAAAAGCTCAGTAGGTTTTAAGGGATACCTTAATGGAGAAAAGTGATATGGAGAGAGAGACAAGTGTAGTGAGGGTGTCCTAGAACTTGGGAGCGAGGCACTGATGGCATGGACATTGATGGTAGAGTGCTTGAAATCAGGGATGCAGAAAGAAGCCAGAATTAGATGAGAATAGATATCTCAGTGGAATGTGGAGCAGGAGGACAGTATAGAATTATTGGCCATGGAGGGATTTGAATCATGGATAAACTTCAGCTGAATGTAGAAATATCAAATCAAATCAAAACAGGAGCAGGAGTAGGCCATTCAGCCTTGATCCTGCTGTGGCATTCTAGATGATATGGGAGGCACAGTGGCTCAGTGGTTAACACTGCTACTCACGGTGCCAGCGATCTGGGTTTAATTCCAGCCTCGTGCGACTGTCTGTGTGGAGTTTGCATATTCTCTATGTGCTCCGGTTTCCTCCCACAGCCCAAGGATGTGCAGATCAGGTGAATTGGCCATGCTAAATTGCCCATAGTGTTCAGGGATGTGAAGGTTATGTGCATTAGTCGGGGGAAATGTAGAGTAATAGGGGAGGGGAATGGATCTAGTTGGGATATTCTTCAGAGGGTAGGTGTGGACTTGGGCCAAATGGCTTTTTCCACACTGTAGGGATTCTATACTCTATGATTGTTAACCTCACCTCCATTTTCTGACACATTCTCCATCTCCTTTGATGTCATTAGGATCTATAAATCCATTGATCTCTATCTAGAACACATAAAATAACTGGCATTCCACAGCCCTTTGGGGTAAAGGTTTTCAAAGGTTCATGATATTATGTTCAAAGAAATTCTTCCTCATTCAGTCTTAATGGCTTGCCCCTTAACCTGAGACAGTGCACCCTTCTTCTAGAACTCTCTAAAAAGGGAACAGCCATCCTTTCTGCATTTACTCAAGCCAGCCCTTTAAGTATTTACTAAGTTTCAATGAGGTCGCTTTTCATTTCTTTAACCTCCAGAGAATACAGGACCAATCTACTCAATCTCTCCTCGTAGGAGAGTCCCACCATCTCAAGAACCAGCCTTGTGAATCTCCTCTGCTGTCTCTCTGTGACAACCATATCTATCCATTAGCAAGGAGATCAGAACTGCATGCAATACTCCAGATGTGATCTCACCAAGATTCTATTCAATTGAAGCAAAATACCTTTACTTGCAGACTAAAATCCTCTTGCATCAAACTATTTATCTTCCTAAGTGCTCGATGCACCCACATAACCAGCTGTTAGTGACCTTATACAAGGACTTCAAGGACTTCAGACAGCAACCTTTCCCAATATCTCAATATGTAAGAACTGCTCTGCTCGTCTGATCCTCTTATCACATACTTACGCTTACCCACATTATGCTCCATCTACCATGTTTGTGTTCACTACCTCAGTCACTCCTCTTCTCTTTGTAAGTCTCCTCACAACTCAATTCCTTTTTACTTTTGTGTACATCACGCAAGATAACAAGGGAACAGAGTGGTGGGAGCTAAGATAAAGGCAGCGGTGTTTTAGTCAAATCTTTGTCATTAAGTCAGTGGGAGGTGAGTGCTGTGGGGAAGGGTGTGGCTGGGAAGGCTGAGTGGGCCAGAGCACAATGAGGTCTACGTCAATCCTAATATGGGATTGAGAGTCCCATTGCTGTGAAGTAGACAATATTACTAGAGAAACAAGTGCACAGTCAAGAGAGGTGCTTAGAAATCATGACAGTGGGGCTCTCCTGGGCCTGGGACAATGGGAAATGTCAGCTCTGAGTGTGAGATAGGAGATCAGTGGTTGCAGCTCCTGGAGCCAACGGGAGAGGCTGGTTCTTAGGAACTTGGTGTTGATGTTTGTGATGCTGTGAGAGTCCTCAGAGAAGATGACAACTGAGAGAGTTCTTTCACTCACGTCCTTTCAGCATGGAAACAGCTGTCCTCATTTGGTCTGGCATACATGGTCCTTCAGACCCATAGAATGTGGATAACTCTTGATTGACCTCTGAAATGGCCTGGCAAGCAACTCTGTTGTATTAACAGCTTAAAAGGAATTAAACTGGATGGACCATCTGGCATTAACCTAGGCACCGGAAACAGCCCCATTGACCCTGCGAAGCCTTCCTTAGTAACACCTGAGAGCTAGTGCCAAAACTGTGAGAGTTGTCTCACAGACTAGTCAAGCTACAGCCTGACATGATCATTCTCATATAATCATACCTTAGAGATAATGTCCCAGACGCCGCCATCACCATCCTCAGATATGTCCTGTCCCAGTGGCTGGTCATATCAAGCAGAGGTAGAGGCACAGTGGTAAATAGTTGGGAGGGAATTTCCCTGAGAGTCCTTAACATTGATGCAAGCACCATGACATCTCATAGCGTCAGGTCAAGTATGTGCAAGGCATCCTCCTGCTGTTTATCATGTATTTCCCTCCCTTGGCTGATGAATCAGCACTCCTCCATGTTGAACAACTCTTGGAGGAAGCACTAAGGATGGAAAGGGTGTAGAAAGGGATCTCAATGCCCACCACCAAGAGTGACTCAGCAACAGCACTACTGATCAGGCTTTGTGGGGTCTTAAGGGATGCTTTTGTTCAATTGAGTCCACAGCAAGTGGTGAGATAATGACAATAGGAAGAACATATCCTTATTCATCTGACCAGCTGCAGATGCATTTGAGCATGACTGTATCAGCGAAAGTGACCACTGCATAGTTCTTTTTGAGATGAAGTTCCCTTCTTCACATTGAAAATGCCCTCCATCAGTTGTGTGGCACTATCAACATGCTAAATGATATTGAACAGATGCAACAACTCAAGACTTGACATCCGTGAGGTACTGTGGGTTAATGACAGCAACAGAATCGTACTGCAGCATAATCTGCAAATTCAAGGCTTGGCCTACTCCCCATTCAGCCATTACTATCAATCCAAGGGATCAACCTTGTTTCAATGGAGAGTGCAGGAGGGCAGGTCAGGAGCAGCACCAGGCACATTTAAAAATGAAATGTCAACCTGGTGAAGCTACAAAACAAAATTACATGCATACTGAACAGTGGAAGCAGAATGCAAGTGTCAGAACTAACTGATTACATAATTAATAGATTAGATCTAAGCTCCATAATCCTGCCATATCTGGTTGTGAAAGGTGGTGAACAATTAAACAATTCACTGGAGGAGACTCGAGCCATACTTGATCGTTAGGAAGACTATTGTGGTTATTGCTATGGATTGTGGAAGTTAAGCAACTCAGCTCCAGGACATATCTGCAGGAGTTCCTCAAGGTAATGTTCTAAGCCCAAAACCTTCAGTTGTTTTATCAATGACATTCTCTCCATCATAAGGTCAGAGGGAGGGATGTTCATTGATGATTAAACAATATTTCGTACCACTCATGACTCCCCAGGTATTGAAGCAATCTGTGTCCATATGCACCAAGACCTCAACAAGGTGGCCAGTAACATTGACAACACACAAGCAAAGAGATGATTTAACCATTACTTTTTGATATCACTGGTGTAACCATCACTGAATCATCCACTATAAACACCCTGGAGATTACCGTTGACCAGAAACTGATTAGGACTAACCACATAAATACTATAGAAATACAGCAGGTCAGAGATTAGGATTCCTGCAATGAGTAACTCACATCCTGACTCCCAAAGCCTATCCACCGTCCATGAGGCACAAGTCAGGAATGTGATGGAACACTCCCCACTTTCATGGATGGATGCTGTTCCAACAACAAGAAGGACAAGGTAGCCAATCTGATTGGCACCACATTCATGAGCATGCATTCTCTCTACCCAGTACACAGTCTCTACAGTGTGTGCCATCTTCAAGATGCACTGCTGAAATTCACCAAAAATCATTTGACAGCGCCTTCCAATCCCACAACCACTATTGTCCAGAAGGACAAAGGCAGCAGGTACAAGGGAAACACTACACCTCCATCTTCCTCACCAAGCCACTCATCCTCTTGACTTGGAAATATATTGCCTTTCCTTCAGTTTCACTGGGTCATTATCCTGTAACTCCCACCCTAATGACATTGTAGGTCTACCTGTAGCACATGGGCGGCTCGCCACTGCTTCTCAAGGACAACTGGAGACAGGAAATAAATACTGACAACACTGACATCCTGGGAATGAATAAAACAAAGGCTTTGCAGGCGATCCCAAAATTGGGCTTTTTCTGAACAAAGCTGCGAATACACTGGCTGCCTCAAAGCAAACCAACCTTGAAAAGGCAAATTCACACAAGCATTAGGTCTCTTAATTACATCTCCAAAGAGTCTAATGCCTGATAAAAGCATCTGCATGGTAACTGCCTGTCATTTCAGGGACTTAGTAGGCTTTGTAGAGCTTGAAAACCATATGGCAAGTTGCCCAGTCCTTACATCAAAACATTTGAAGCGACACAAATGGTTTCAAATTCATTGCTTTTTGCCCTTTTGAGCGGTTTCTCTTGATATTCACTGTGGAGGAAAATTAATTCTTGAGTTCCATTGACTTTGACATGAGACCATACTAATTTGGTGCAAACCACTTTGAAAAGGTAAGTGCAAAGTTGTCAATCGCACAGTCTCAGTAAAGTGCTGTGCCCTCAGGGAATGTGAGTCATAGAAATAAGAACCTCCACGTTTTTACCGATCGGAACTCCTTGCAACCACATCTCCCTGGTGGGATTACAAATTTGGAGAACTCTTAGAATATTTAACCTGCACCGTGGGCAGGAATTAAATTAATTTTGCTGAGGGGCAATGAAACCTGGAAGAGACATTAGAGAAACATGGTGCACTGAGGATCGGATTAGATAATTAATGCTTAAATACAGATTAGCTCAGAATTACAACGAATCAGACATGATGCAAGGCAGCTTTGCAGTATATATTATATAAAGAGCAAAGTCTCGCACACTCCCTTGCAATATACAAACAAGTGAGTCTTACATCTATGGTGAGTAAGTAGTTAGAGGATTCTCTGAGAGATAGGATCCACAGCCACTTAGAGAGGCAAGGACTCATTTGGAATAGTTAGTATGGCTTTGTGCGTGGGAAATTGTGTCTTATGAATCCGATTGAGTTATTTGCTGGGGTAAAGTAGAACGGAGAGGGTAGTGCGGTAGACGTTGTCTACGTGAATTTTAACAAGGCCTTTGACAAGGTGCAACATGGTAGCTTGCTGAGTAAGCTTAAATCTCATAGGATCAGAGAGAACTAGCCAATTGGATACAAAATTAGCTTGATGGTAGAAGTCAGCAGTAGCAGACGGTTGTATTTCAAGCTGGAGGCCTGTGACCAGCGGTGTGTGGGGGTCCACTTTTACTCATCATTTATATAAATGATTTGGATGAGAATTTAGGAGATATGGTTTGATAGTTAGTAGATGACATCAAGATTGGTGGTATAGTAGACAGTGAAGAAGGTAATCTGCGAATACAGCGAGATCTTGATTAAGTAGGTCAGTGGGCTGAGAAATGGCAGATGAAGTTTAATTTGGATAAATATTGCATTTTGATAAGGCAAACCATGGCACCACTTATACTGTCAATGGTAGGGCCCTGGGGAGTGTTATAGCATGAAGAGATCTAGAAGTACAAGTTCATAGCTCATGGAAAGTAGAGTCACAGGTAGACAGGGCGGAGAAGAAGGCTTTCGGCATGCTTGCCTTTATCGGTCAGAGCATTGTGTATTGAAGTTGGGACCTCTTGTTGCAGCTGCACAAGACTTTGGTGAGGCCACACTTGGAATACTGCATGTAGTTCTGGTCACCTGACTATAGAAAAGGATATTATTAAACAGGAAAGAGTGCAGAAATGATTTACTCAGATGCCACCTGGACTGGAACGTTTGAGTTATAAGGAGGGGTTGGATAGGCTGGGACTTTTTTTTCTCTGGAGTGTAGGAAACTGAGGGATGACCTTATAGATGTCTATAAAATCATGACAGGACTAGATAAGATGGATGGCCAACAGCGTTCCCCAATGGTAGGCGAGTTTAAAACTAGAGAGCATAGGTGATAGGGTAAAGATACAAAAGGGTCCAGAGGGGCAATTTTTACACAGAATGTGGTGAGTGTCTGGAACTCAAGGTGACGAGTATAATTTCATCATTTAAGAAACATTTGGACAGGCACATGGATGGGATAGATATGGATCCAATACAGTCAAATGGCCTAGTTTAATGGCGAAAATGGCATGCAGCAGTTGGGTCAAAGGACCTGTTTCCATGCTGTACACCTCTATGACTGTGACTCTATGATAGTGAATTTGGAGACATGGAGTAGTCATTTAATCCATGGATGGGCATACCTCAGCACTTTTAACAATCCCTAACCCCCATTAAGTTTATTAATTTGTTCATGAGATGTGGCTTTCTCTGGCTTGGCCAGAATTTATTGCCCATTCCTCATTGCTCGGTTGGCCTTTAAGAGATCACCTACACTGTTGTGTATCTGGAGTCACATGCACTTCCCCTTTGTTTGGAGCATAAAAGATTGTGGAAAGATTTGGTGATTAGTGTCTTATCCTAGTGACTCATTGATATGGAGGAGCCCCACCATTCAGAGTGCACAACACGAAAACCCAAACTTATTTGTTTGTGGGCGTCTGGGGTCAGGAGGTTCCTGAGGCCTGATTAACCATTATGAATGGTTTCACCATTGAGGGGCATCCCTGCCATTGATGCCAACCCACTTTCTGTCACTCTCACAATTGCTCACCTCTCATGCTCTTCTGCCACCATCGTGTCTTTGATCTGAGGCCTTGGCAGTAGCCGTTACTTTATTTTCAGCTTTAGACAGTCCTGCTACCAGCACATTGAAATATTGGTCTCAAAGTTCTCAGACTCAGTGGCTGCACACGCACTACAGACTCTTCAGCTACTAGGCAACTGAAACACACTGTTAATGATATCTGTACACTGTAGGTTATCAAACGCGGCTCTCTCGCGTAGTGTCTAAATCATCTGTCTTCATATCCTCAATCTAGATTAGTGTCTTCTCTTTGTCCAAGGTCAGAATCCAATAACAGTTACACCATCAAGATGTATGTAAGGCTACTGAGTACAGAAGAGCTGCCAATCTCTCAGTGGCCATCAACTCTCCGCAAATGGAACTCTAGACATCCCAAGGTTCCCTGATTCTGGGGGATGTCCACCGCTGTCTGGAAAATGCAAGATTGGCATAAGGTGTGGTGGGTCCTTCAGCAGAGAAGCAAAATGGGCTCTTTTCAGCTTCCCACTGCCACTGCCTTCACAAGGTTTCACCCAGGGAGTGTTGGCCATAATTCTGGTGAGTAATAGCACAAACCAAGACTTAGAATTGTGATACAATGGGAATAATGGAAACCTGACTCAAGCAGGGGCAAGAATGGGAATTGATACCCTTGGCTCCATAATAGGCAGGAAAGATAAAGAAGGAACTATGGGTGATGGGGGAGTTGTCAGTATTTATCAAATGCACCATTTCAGCCTCGGAAAATGGTGAGATGCTTGAATAGTCAAAAACAGGTGGGCTATATAATGGCAATGTGGGAGTATTCTCAAAGCATTTATAGCAACATAAATCTTTTAGGGTGTCCCAAAGCTTCTGCTACCATCACTGCCCAATATTAGCATCATCATATAAGGGCTGCTGGACCCTGGAGCAACCTTGTGTTGATGTCACTGAGCTGCAACTCTGAGTATAAATAGCACAGTGTGGACAGATTTAAAAGATTCTAGAGAGAGCACATACAGAGTCACTCACAAGTCAACAGTGGAACCTCATGGGGTCTTAATCGTGTGTACCCATAGAGTGGGTAAGCTTTAAATTTGCCCAAAAAGTACACGCGAAACCTTGTGTCACGGGCGACCTCTTAACCAGACAATAATTGCTCCTGAAGCAATCTCGAATCCAACAGCAGACAAAGCATGGTCACCCTTTTAAAAGGGTAGTCACTGACAAGGTGAAGAGGTAAAGAATTTATGTTATTATTCATTCAGTGGAATGTTTGAACTTATGTGAAGATGAGATTAATCATCTGAGTACACTATGATGAAGATTAAGGAAAGACTTGTATTGGGGTATATTTTGGCAATCACTAGCCTGCTAATTCCCCTGTCCATTGTCAAACCTGGGCAAGCTGGGACACCGAGACAAGAAAGCATGGTTTTATGTGGGGGGAGGAGTTTTTTGAGGAGGTGACAATGATGATTGATGAGAGAAAAACAGTTGATGTTATCTACATGGTCTTCAGTAAAACCTTTGACAAGGTCCCTCATGGCAGACTGGCACAAAAGGTGAAGTCACATGGTATCAGGGGTGCGCTGGCAAGATGGATAGAGAACTGGCTTCATCATAGGAGACAGAGGGTAGAGCGGAAGGATGCTTTTCAGAATGGAGATCAGTGACTAGTGGGTGTTCCATAGGGATCAGTGCTGGGACCTCTGCTGTTCATGATCTACATAAATGATGCAGAGGAAAATGTAGCTGATCTAAGTATTACATTTGTGGTTGATACAAAGATTGGTGAAGCTGTAGATAGTTGGCAGGATTGTCAGAGGATACAGCAGGATATAGATCAGTTGGAGGCAATGGGCAGAAAAATGGCAGATGGAGTTTAATCTGGACAAATGTGAGGTGATGCATTTTGGAAGGTCAAGTATAACTGGAAATGATATAGTGAATGGCAGAACCCAAGGGAACATCGATATGCAGAGGGATCTGGGTGTACAGGTTCTCAGATCACTGAAGGTGGAAGTGCAGGTTGATAAGGTAGTAAAAAAGGCTTGTGGCATGTTTGTCTTCATTGGAAGGGGCACTGAGTGTAAGGATGACAAGTTATGCTTGTCTTTAGCTTCAGCTTTGTAGAACCTGAGTTAGGCAACATTTGGAATAATATGGACAGTTCTGATCACCACATTACAAGAAGGACATGGATGCTTTGGAGAGGGTGCAGAAAAGGTTTACCAGGATGTTGCCTTGTATGGGGGACTTTAGCTATGAAGAAAGTTGGAATAGACTGGATTTGTTTTCACTGGAACGCAAGAGGTTGAGGGGCGATCTGCTAGAAGTTTATAAGATTGTGGATGGCATGGATAGAGTGGAAAGTATGAGGCTTTTTCCCAGGTGGAGGGGTCAATTACTAAGGGACACAGGTTCAAGGTGTGCAGGGGAAAGTTTAAAAAAAGGTGTGTGAGGTCAGCTTTTCACACAAAAGGTAGTGAGTGCCTGGAACGCATGGCCAGAGGAGATGGTGGAGACAAAAAAAACTGTAGATGCTGGAATCTAACACCGACAAGCGGGAGGCTGGAAGAACGTAGCAAGCCAGGCAGCATCAGGAGGTGGAGGAGTCAATGTTTTGAAATGTCAACTTCTCCACCTCCTGGTGCTGATGTGCACAGAAGATGGTGGAAGCAGACACAATAGCAGCATTCAAGAAACACCTGTCAGATTGCATGAGTAGGAAGGCAATGGAGGGATACGGATCCTGTAATTGAACACAGTTTTAGTTTAGAAGGGCAAAATGTGTTGGTGCAGGCTTGGAGGGCCGAAGGGCCTGTTCCCATGCTGTATTGGTCTTTGCTCTTTGTTATCTAGATGGATTAGATGAACAACAATACAAAGATCAAGATTAACCCAACATAGTCATAGAGTCATAGTGATGTACAGCATGGAAACAGACCCTCTGGTCCAACCCGTCCATACCGATCAGATATCCCAACTCAATCTAGTCCCACCTGACAGCACCCGGCCCATATCCCTCCAAACTCTTCCCACCCAAATGTCTCTTAAATGTTGCAATTGTACCAGCCCCCACCACATCCTCTGGCAGCTCATTCCATGCACGTACCACCCTCTGCGTGAAAAAGTTGCCTCTTAGGTCTCTTTTATATCTTTCCCCTCTCACCCTAAACCTATGCCCTCTAGTTCTGGACTCCCCGACCCCAGGGAAAAGACTTTGTCTATTTATCCTATTCATGCCCCTCATCATTTTGTAAACCTCTATAAGGTCACCCCTCAGCCTCTGACCGTCCAGGGAAAACAGCCCCAGCCTGTTCAGCCTCTCCCTGTAGCTCAAATCCTCCAACTCTGGCAACACCCTTGTAAATCTTTTCTGAACCCTTTCAGGTTTCACAACATCTTTCTGATAGGAAGGAGACCAGAATTGCATGCAATATTCCAACAGTGGCCTAACCAATGTCCTGTACAGCCGCAACATGACCTCCCAACTCTTGTATTCAATACTCTGACCAATAAAGGAAAGTATACCAAACGCCCTCTTCACGATCCTATCTACCTGCGACTCCACTTTCAAGGAGCTATGAACCTGCACTCCAAGGTCTCTTTGTTCAGCAACACTCCCTCGAACCTTACCATTAAGTGTACAATTCCTGCTATGATTTGCCTTCCCAAAATGTAACAGTTCACATTTATCTGAATTAAACTCCATCTGCCACTTCTCAGCTCATTGGCCTATCTGGTCCAGATCCTGTTGTAATCTGAGGTAACCCTCTTCGCTGTCCACTACACCTCCAATTTTGGTGTCATCTGCAAACTTGCTAACTGTACCTCTTATGCTCGCATCCAAATCATTTATGTAAATGACAAAAAGTAGAGGTCCCAGCACCAATCTTTGTGGCACTCCACTGGTCACAGGCCTCCAGTCTGAAAAATAACTCTCCACCACTACCCTCTGTCTTCTACTTTTAAGCCAGTTCTGTATCCAAATGGCTAGTTCTCCCTGTATTCTATGAGATCTAACCTTGCTAATCAGTCTCCCATGGGACACCTTGTTGAATGCCTTACTGAAGTCCATATAGATCACATCTACTGCTCTGCCCTCATCAACCTTCTTCATTACTTCTTCAAAAAACTCAATTAAGTTTGTGAGACATGATTTCCCACGCACAAAACCATGTTGACTATCCCAAATCAGTCCTTGCCTTTCCAAATACATGTACATCCTGTCCCTCAGGATTCCCTCCAACAACTTGCCCACCACCAAGGTCAGGCTCACCGGTCTATAGTTCCCTGGCTTGTCCTTACCGCCCTTCTTAAACAGTGGCACCACGTTTGCCAACCTCCAGTCTTCTGGCACCTCACCTGTGACTATCAACGATACAAATATCTCAGCAAGGGGCCCAGCAATCACTTCTCTAGCTTCCCACAGAATTCTCGGGTACACCTGATCAGGTCCTGGGGATTTATCCACCTTTAACAGTTTCAAGACATTCAGCACTTCCTCCTCTGTACTCTGGACATTTTCCAAGATGTCACCATCTATTTCTCTACAGTCTATATCTTCCATATCCTTTTCCACAGTAAATACTGATGCAAGATATTCATTTAGTATCTCCCCCATTTTCTGTGGCTCCACACAAAGGCCGTCTTGCTGATCTTTGAGGGGCTCTTTTCTCTCCCTAGTTACCCTTTTGTCATAGAGTCATACCGTCATAGAATCATAGAGATGTACAGCATGGAAACAGACCCTCTGGTCCAACCCATCCATGCCGACCAGATATCCCAACCCAATCTAGTCCCACCTGCCAGCACCCGGCCCATATCCCTCCAAACCCTTCCTATTCATATGCCCATCCAAATGCCTCTTAAATGTTGCAATTGTACCAGCGCCCACGACATCCTCTGGCAGCTCATTCCATACACGTACTACCCTCTGTGTGCAAAAGTTGCCTCTTAGGTCTCTTTTATATCTTTCCCCTCTTACCCTAAACCTATGCCCTCTAGTTCTGGACTCCCCAACCCCAGGGAAAAGACTTTGTCTATTTATCCTATTCATGCCCCTCATCATTTTGTAAACCTCTGTAAGGTCACCCCTCAGCCTCCGACGTTCCAGGGAAAACAGCCCCAGTCTGTTCAGCCTCTCCCTGTAGCTCAGATCCTACAACCCTGGCAACACCCTTGTAAATCTTTTCTGAACCCCTTCAGGTTTCACAACATCTTTCCAATAGGAAGGACTCCAGAATTGCACACAATATTCCAACAGTGACCTAACCAATGTCTTGTACAGCCACAGCAAGACCTCCCAACACCTGGACTCAGTACTCTGGCCAATAATTGAAAGCATACCAAACGCCTTCTTCACTATCCTATCTACCTGCGACTCAACTTTCAAGGATCTATGAACTTGCACTCCAAGGTCTCTTTGTTCAGCAACAATCCCTCAGACCTTATTATTGAGTGTATCAGTCCTGTAAGATTTGCTTTCCCAAAATGCAGCACCTCACATTTATCTGAATTAAACTCCATCTGCCACTTCTCAGCCTATTGGCCTATTTGGTCCAGATCCTGTTTTAGTCTGAGGTAACCCTCTTCGCTATCCACTTCACCTCCAATTTTGGTGTCATCTGCAAACGTGCTAACTGTACCTATTATGCTCGCATCCAAATCATTTATGTTAATGACAAAAAGTAGAGGTCCCAGCACCGATCCTTGTGGCACTCCACTGGTCACAGGCCTCCAGTCTGAAAAACAACCCTCCACCACCAGTCTTCTACTTTTAAGCCAGTTCTGTATCCAAATGGCTAGTTCTCCCTGTATTCCATGAGATCTAACCTTGCTAATCAGTCTCACATGGGACACCTTGTCCTTAATGTATTTGTAAAAACCCTTTGGATTCTCCTTAATTCTATTTGCCAAAGCTATCTCATGTCCCCTTTTTGCTCTCCTGATTTTCCTCTCAAGTATACTCCTACTTTCTTTATACTCTTCTAAGGATTCACTCGATCTATCCTGTCTATACCTGACATATGCTTCCTTCTTTTCCTTAACCAAGTGAACATATTGAATAAAGTTTTATCCAAAATCAGTTCATTAAAGATGATTAATGATTGCCTTTAAACAAAGAATGGGATGAATATCCAATAAGATGAAGATTGAGCATCATAGACTACAGACTGAATGAGGTGATTAAATACCATTTACATCTTGGCTGCTTCTGAGCTGTTGAAACTGTGAGAATGTAATAACAAAAGAAAAAAAAAATTGTTCAGATTGAATAATGTTTAATGATTTTTTTGGGTATTCTGACATTTATTTTTGAAAGAGGGAAGGATGCATCAAGTTGATTCATTTTATAATCTACTCGGAGAAAGTGAGGGCTGGAGATCAGAGTCGGGAATGTGGTGCTGGAAAAGCACAGCAGGTCAGGCAGCATCCAAGGAGCAGGAGAATCGACATTTCGGGCATAATCTCTTTATCAGGAAATTCCTGATGAAGGGCTTATGCCCGAAATGTCGATTCTCCTGCGCCTCGGATGCTGCCTAACCAGATGTGCTTTTCTTGCAACACACTCTCGACTCGTCTTAAAATCTGTCCAATCCTAAAAAAAGTTCAACAGGTTGGTGAAAATAGAACAGTTCCTGTTTGATGTGTTTGGTTTTCTTTTCCAATGCTTTCCAATATTGCTCTGTCAACACAGCACAGGAAATTGTTTTGGAGTGATTCCAACACTCTGTCTGTGCATGATGACTGAGATACCTTCCCTCTAGCTTTGGGAAATGTACTTAAAATCATAGAATCCCTACAATGTGGAAACAGGCCATTGAGCCCAGTGAGCCACCCTCACCCTCCATTGAGCATCACAATCAGACCTTGTAACCCAGAATTTCCCATTGCTAATCCATGTAGCCTGCCCATCCCTGGACACTATGGGGTAATTTCCCATGGCCCAGACACCGAACCTGCATATCTTGGGACTGTGGGAGGGAACTGGAGCATCCAGAGGAATCCAATGCAGATAGAGGAAGAACATGAAAACCATACAGTTACCTAAGGTTTGGAATTGAACCTGTGTCCCTGGTGCTGTGAGGTAGCAGTAGTAACCACTGAGCCACAGTGCCACCCCTTTTAACTTGCAGCCCTCCCAAAATGCAAATGAAGCCAAGTGACTAACTGTTGTGGGGAGCCAGTGCTGTCATTTCATGTTCGACTTTGTTCGACTTGATTCTGGAACAATTTGTGATGAAAGTATGCAGTTCGAGTGCATGGATCACTGAATTTGAAAGTTTGACTCTATTCCATACCTCGACAGGTGCTGTCACACCTGTTATGATCCTCCAGCACTTTCTGCGCTGTTTTTTTTCAGATTTGTTTCAGACTTCCAGTATCTGTCTTTCTTGGCCTTTATTATTAATGAAAGTATTCTTGTTTGTCCATCTGTGTGACGTTAGCTCAAAAAATGATAGCCAATTGTCTGTTGGATATAAATCACAGGTTTGTGTGAAGTGGGACAAATAAGCAAATATATAACCACAGTAAGTCATTGTTATGACTACAAAAAGTTATGACTACAAAAAGTAGTCATTGTGCTGTAATGTGGGATATCCTGCAATTGTGAAGAGAGCCCTGTACTGGGGATTCAGCAATTACAGGAGCAGTGTCTTTTACTTGGACACATTTGTAGTGGTATCTGAGAGGCATGTTGAGCATCCTGACATTGGGACTATTGGGAAAGACGTGGCAGAGACTGCTATTTCAAGGTGGAATGGACACTTGAAATCCCACAACATCCAACCCGTTAGACATTTTGAGTCAGGTGGGCCAGACAGTTTTGGAAGGCGCAAGGTGGAGGGTAGAACCTGCAGGAAGTATAGGATCCAGCCTCCTTTCCATGGTGTTCTCGGTCTGGGCATTAAATCTAAAACACATCAGACAGGGCTGCACTCCTTACAATGCAGATGCATCAGTCTAGCAATCTAAGTGGACATTTAAAGATTTTGGTTGCTACAGATCTGAGCTCCCCAGAGAAAATGCAGCCTCTGCTGTTGTGTATCGTATAGTTAACCAATGACTGCATGATCAGTGCCTATCTGGAGGCTTTCTTCTAGATTCTCCAGGATTTGATTTGGTTTATTGTCACATGTACCTAAGTACAGTGAAAAGCTTTGTTTACGAGCAGTATAGGCAGATCATAGTAAGCAAGGACATACAGATCATAAGGTGAGAAAAAACTCAGACAGAAACATACAGGTTACATCGCACAGGACAATGCACTAGGCAAGGTCAACATTAGTAAGATCAGCATTAGTTGAAAGTAGAAAATCCATTCATCAGTCTAATAACATACTGTTCCTGAACCTGCTAGTACATGTGTTCAGGCTTCTGTATCTTCTGCCTGTTGGAGGAGGTTGTAGGAGATCATTACCAGGGTGTGATGGATCTTTGATGATGTTGGCAGCCTTTCTGTGGCAATGGTTGGTTCTGTGATGGTCTGGTCTGTGCACACATACTTCTGTAGTTTATATCGGTCCTAGGCAGAGCAATTGCCGTACTCAGACAGTATGCTTTCAATGGTGCGTCTGTAGAAGTTGGTGAGGGTCCTTATGGATGTGCCAAATTTCCTGAGCCACTTGAAGAAAAAGAGGCCTTGTTGTGTTTTCTTGACCATCGCATCTACAAGCGGGGGGAGGGGGCGGTTCCAGGACAGGCTGTTGGTTATCATCACTCCGAGGAACCTGACGCTCTCCATCCTCTCAACCTCACTTCCGTTGAAGTAGATGGGGTGTGTTCTCCAACTTTCTTTCTGTAGTCAATGATCTGTTCTTTAGCTTTGAGAGAGAGGTTGTTCGCACTGCACCAAGAGTATTGCCGATGGGTCTGGAAGTTAGTATGTGACAAGAGTTGTACCTGATTGAGTACACTAAACACCACCCACTGTGATCATGCCATACGGACTTAGTAAAGTCGTAAAGTTGGATATCATGGGAGACAGACCTAAAGCTGGGTCCTCCCATTAATTTTTTCACTAGATGTCAAATTTACAAAATATCATGTTCTTTTGTCAGATTGCTCTTCCAGATTGGCTTAGGGCTTGATGGGCTAATTGTCCTCCTTCAATGCTGTAACCACTCTATAATTTGAGCAGACCAACATAAAGCTATTGTATAAACAGGTGATGCAGCCATGGATGTTCATCTGGAAAGCTGGTGCCATACCACTCAACTTTATCCTGTCTGGATTATTCACACTACCCACATACCAATCTGGAAAACTGAAGATATGTATCCAACATTACAAAACCATGACCTTGTGTGATGATTCTGGCTTTTCGCTATTCACTGTGTTAGAGAAACCAGGTATGGATAGTCCCTGAAATAATAGACACTATTTAAAAAGTGACATGAGGGGAATTTCTTCTCACAGAGGGTTGTATGTGTTTGGAAGTAAATACCACAGAGAACTGTGGGAGCAGTGTCCTTATGTATATTTAAGACTGAGAGAGACAGATTATTGATCAGTCAGGGAATCAATGATTATAGGGAAAGAACAGGAAAGTAGACATGAAGAATGCCAGATCAGCCATGATCCTCTTGAATGGTGGAGCAGGCTCAAGGGGCAGAATGGCCTTTTTCCTGTTCTTATTTCTTATGGTCTTACAGTC
The DNA here is from genome assembly GCF_047496795.1 of Chiloscyllium punctatum. Lineage (NCBI taxonomy): Eukaryota > Metazoa > Chordata > Chondrichthyes > Orectolobiformes > Hemiscylliidae > Chiloscyllium > Chiloscyllium punctatum. Next base: position 56,174,632 of record NC_092761.1, on the reverse strand, counting down.
TTAATACAAGGCACATGGTACTGAGAGCAAGCAGATATTAAATACACCAACGCACAGAGTAGGAAAAGTGGGCCATTCGGTCCCTCAATCTTGCTCTACCATTCAATGTCCAAACAGAGTTATGCCTGAACTCCACATTCCCAGCTATGCTCGATAAATGTGTGAATCAAGAATCTCTTTGCTTCCGCCTCAAAAATATCCAATGACCTCACCTCCACGAGCTCTACGGAAGAGAGTTTCAAAGACCCATGTCCCTCAGGAAGACAAAAAGTTCTCCTCATCTCCATCTTAAATGGAATTCAGCTTATTTCTAAATTGAGGCTGTTATCATTTAATGTTGTCCAAAGGAATGCCTGAGACCAAATGGAACGAGGTCTCAAGTGATGGAGATATTGATTGAAAGGTAACTGGGTTTGAATTGGCTGTCGAAATATGGGGAGACTATACCCAGTGGGGTATGAACGTGGCAAACTGAAATAAAACTCTCATATAAAAATGTCAACTTGAATGCTTTTAAAATGGTTACCTTTTGGAGTACAGCATTTCTGCTGATGGTTCTTAAATAAACCTCATTGAAAGAATAAAGCCCCCTTGAATCTGTTGTCATCACCTTTTCAGGCAGACAATTCCAAATCAGAATTATTCCCCAAATTGAAAAGTTTTTTCCCCCTTTTATTTTAGAATTAGAATCCCTACAGTGTGGAAACAGGCCCTTCGGCCCAACATGTCCACACCGACCCTCTGAAGAGTAACCTACCCAGACTCATTTACTCCTGACTAACGCACCTAACCAACACATCCCTGAACACCATGGGCCAACTCACCTAAACTGCACACCTTTGGACTGTGGGTGGAAACCAGCGCACCCAGAGGAAATCCATGCAGACAGAGGGAATTTGCTTTAGTTGTTTCATGAATTTAAACAAGAGAAAATCCTGCTGTGTAATGCAATCCATATTACTGTATTAGCTCTCTTTCTCAGTCACCATACTGAATCAAAACTTGATATAATATGCATTTTTTCATGTGTGGCCTTTATATTGATAGTCAATTTCTGGCAAATGAATTCTAAACTCAACTTAAGCTCCAAACTTGTGTGATGCATCATATGGTGTGTCGATAATGAAAGTTCTTAAATTGCCCTCCTTTACAATAGTTACCAATCATCAGTGAATTCAGAGGCTCCTGTAGTTAAGAATAGAGCAATATCTTCATCTTCTTTTCCCCAGTACCCATCCCCTCTTCTTAAATTTGTTTTATCTTTCTTTGTTGAACTTTGTTCCTCTTTCTCTTCCCTCTGCAGGTGAGAGGGTAACATGGTGGCTCAGTGGTTAGCACTGCTGCCTCACAGCGCCAGGGACCTGGGTTCGATTCTAGCTTCAGGTCACTGTGGAATCTGCACATTCTTCCTGAGTCTGTATGGGGTTTCCTCTCATAACCCAAAGATGTGCAGGTTAGGTGGATTGGCCATGTTACGTTGCCCAGAGAGTCCAGGGATGTATAGGTTAGATGGATTAGCCATGGAAATCACAGGGATATGGTAAGGGGATGGGTCTGGGTGGAATGTTCTTCAGAGGAACAGTGTGAATTCGATGTACTTAATAGCCTGCTTCTATACAATAGGGGTTCTGACTGTAGCTGCCAGAACTCGAGACAGGGTTGGTAGAAGCAGTCTTGATTCCATTAGCTGAGGATCTTTCAAAGATCTGAAGACTGACCACTACAATGGGCAACTGAGCAATTAATAGAAGGAGCAGATCCCCTGAACATTGCCTTCCTTGCCAGAGGAGCCCAGCAAGTGGCTGCAAAAAGCAAACTATTTACAGACAGAAATGTGGATTTAATAATCCAGCTCAGCTTCCTCCTGAAGTCTCACTAGCATTGATACCAATCATCACACAATATGATTTGCTCCCTATAACATGAAAAAAATGGTGATGTGCATTGGATGCAATAAAAGTGAGGAACATCATCAGGATTCATCATTTCCTGATGAAGGGCTTTTGCCCAAAATGTCGATTTTCCTGCTCCTCGGATGCTGCCTGACCTGCTGTGCTTTTCCAGCACCACACTCTTCACTCTTTCCATGTACCTCACAATTTTATGAGGACAGTCCTCAGCCTCTGATACTCCCAGAGAAAAATGTCCCAGCCTATCCAGCCTCTCCTTATAACTCAAACTCTCCAGTCTCAGTAACATCTTTGTAATTTTTTTTTCTGCACATTTTCTAGTTTAACTAAAGTAATTTAAATGGCTTATTGTCAATGACAGGGTTTTGTTTTAAGTAGTGAATTCTTCAATAGCTCTTAAGAATTACATCTTAGCTCTAATTCTGAAGACTTACTCTTAAGAACTAGTTGTGCATCCAGCACAAGGGCAATTGGGGATCAGCATTGAATATAAGCGTTACTGTCAAAGCCAACATCCCATGAATGACAATGACAAGGCTGCGCTGCCCCAACACAGCAACAATACTGACGTATAATATCCAATTATGTGCAGTACACAGTAAGGATATCAGATCCAACTTAGCCCATTACTGGCCCATCTCAATCATCCAGTGAATGATGGGAGGTGCTGTCAATTTGCTCCTTAGTGTTCATTTAGTTAGATTACTTACGGTGTGGAAACAGGCCCTTCGGCCCAATAAGTCCACACCGCCCCGCCGAAGCGCAAACCACCCATACCCCTGCATTTACCCCTTACCTAACACTACAGGCAATTTAGCATGGCCAATTCACCTGACCCTGCACATCTTTGGACTGTGGGAGGAAACCGGAGCACCCGGAGAAAATCCACGCAGACACAATTTGGATTCTTCCAGGATCACCCACTCCAGACCTTATGACAGCCTCAGCTCTTGCCCAGATGGAAATGCCACAGCAGGTTGAATATTTAATTCTGGGGACAGATGAAGATGGGAGTTGTCGTGGGTGACCATGGGATAATGCTGCCGCTGGGTGGCGAGCCTGCCTTGATGGACTGACACTTTGTTAAAGGTATGAAAGAAAGGAAGAAAACAAACAGTCCTTTAGTCCTCACCATCTCACTCAACATCACATGACAATCCATACCACCTCTTGTCATCTCATACTCTCTACGTAACTCCATGGGTCCTCATACCTTCCATGCTAAACTATGAGGCTGTATCAAACCCATAGGCCTTTAGAGCCCTATGCAAGGTTGCTATCAATTCAAGCCTTTCCATTCATCTCCAGCCCCCCGCGCCCCCCACCCCTCCGCCTGCCCCACCTCCACCTCCACCTGCAACCAGCATCTTTTGCCCTGGAACCTACTATGGTTTTAGACCAAAAAACCCTACAACTTCCATTATCCACCATTGAAATGGTGAGATGGGATGAAATAAAGTTCTCAAGAGCTATTGAAGAATTCACTACTTAAAACAAAACCCTGTCATTGACAATAAGCCATTTAAATTACTTTAGTTAAACTAGAAAATGTGCAGAAAAAAAAATTACAAAGATGTTACTGAGACTGGAGAGTTTGAGTTATAAGGAGAGGCTGGATAGGCTGGGACATTTTTCTCTGGGAGCATCAGATGCTGAGGACTGTCCTCATAAAATTATGAGGTACATGGAAAGAGTGAAGAGTGTGGTGCTGGAAAAGCACAGCAGGTCAGGCAGCATCCGAGGAGCAGGAAAATCGACATTTTGGGCAAAATTGATTCTCCTGCTCCTCGGATGCTGCCTGACCTGCTATGCTTTTCCAGCACCACACTCTTGACTCTAAATCTCTAGTATCTGCAGTCCTCACTTTCGCAAGGATAGGGTGAGCAGCCAAGGCCTTTTTCCAAAAATGCCACTGCAAATATGGAATGAGGTACCAGAGGAAATGGTACAATTACAAAATTTAAAGAGGTGGGTTCAATTACAATATTTAAAGATATTTGGGCAGGTACATGAATAAGAAACGTTTAGAGGGATATGGACCAAACACAGGCAAATGAGACGAGTTAAGTTTGAGATATGTGATTGGCATGGACAAGTTGGGCCAAAGGGGTCTGTTTCTCTGCTGTATGGCTTTATGACTCTATTAAAGCAAGTATTACAATTCATGGTCCCATTTCAAAGAACTTGCAATCACTTGGGGCTGTCAATCAAATTGTGAAGTGAGGGGAACCTCACGATGATAATAGGAGATTGTGAAATCAGTCATGCAACACCACTCCAGCAAAGATTAACCTCAAGCTTATGTCCACAGATAGAGTTTAAAGCAGCAAACATTGATCGTTGTTAAAAACCACTGGCAGTTGATTTTTACAAATATTTAAAGGGAAGAAGTTTTAAATGCCTTGACAGCCTTTCGATAGTTCCTTTTGATAATTCCTTTTTGATATTTCCAATGAACTTTATGTTTCCAGTCAGTTTATGTATATTCATGTCTACATTTAACAAGTCCAATGACACCTTACTTCTCTCAAACAGAGCCTTACCTCTCCTAGATGGTACTTAACCTCACTCAAAGATGTTCCAGGACCATATCCAAAATTGCATCTTCTCTTTTCAAGATGGCATCCCATTTCTCTAATGGATTCCAGTAGCTTGAATCATTTACCTAGTTGTTCTAAAGTGCATGATTACCCCCCAAAACAAAACTCCAGTCTGCCTGATCCTGTTACACAGTTGCACTGTGTGGCTGCCTCTGTAAACCACAGATGGGCAAATTAGAGCCTGCCCCTCCATGCCCGTCAGTGAAAATGGCGAGTGCCATGTTCATGACTTCCAGATTTGGGCCTGCAGACCCATTTTCATAATGAGGGAGATGCTTTTGAACTTCGTAAACATCAGGCCCTGAAATCTAGACAGAACTAAGAGAGACTGCCCCTGTCATCAAACCAATATTTGGTCGAGTGTGGCATCAGGGAACTCTGGAATAAAACTGATGTCCTTGGGAATAATGGGTGAAAGACTCTCCACTGATGCAGTCACATTTAAATCAAAGGAAGCTGGTTGAATTCCTTGAAGGAGCAATAGTTTCACCTTCTGTTTGTTGTTGCAGGAAGTTCCTCAGTGCTCGAACTAGTTCAGTTGCTTCATTATTGGCTAATCCTCTACCATCAGGCCAGAGATGAGGATGCTCACAGATAATGACATGTTGTAGACATGTGGACATTCATTAAAGTAGTTCATGTCCACATGCACAAAGATCTGGACTTCACATTTACACTTTTCTCCCTCCAAAGTACCAGGCAATGACTATTTTTAACAAGAGAGATCCTTACCAGTTCCTCTTGGCATTCAATCTCAATTTCATTGTCAAATACTCCATTATCCGAGGTTATTGTTTTCCTGGAATATAAGTGCACCAGCCTCATAATACTGTGACAATGTGAACAGGTTAGATTTTGGAAATTCTGCAGCAAATAATTCACCTACTAAATCTCCAAAGCCTATCCATGAGTTACAATCCTCAAGGCAGGAGAATGATTGAATACGCTCCACTTTTCTGGATGAGCGCAGCAACAAAAACAGCTGAGAGGCTCAACATTATCAAGGACAAGTAATCTGCTCAGTGGGCAGCCCATCCAGCGACTTAGGTATTCGCTCACTCCAGCATTAGGATACAGTGGCTGCAGTGCGTGCTGTGAGATACAGGTACAAAGTTTGAAATTGGAAGACACTATAGTACACTCTTTCATTAGAGAGATGATAATGGATGGAGAATCTAGCTGAGGGTCACCACAACCCAGGCAATGGTTAGCAAGTAGGTCTAAAATGGTGACCTTAGCCAGTATAGGAATTGAATCTAGATTGTTAGCATCACTCTGTACTGTAAAACAAATACCCAACAAACTGAGCTAACTGAAACATGACACAATGATCTCACATGCAGACAGGTGGAGAAATAGGTTTGGATCATGATGGAGCAAGACACATCATTAAGATCATCTTCTTTGTCTCAGTCACAAAATCTTACTTGTTTTGATAAAGTGTTGAGTTGTTTGGAAAGCTTTTCAATGAAAAGCATAATGGAGATTTCTTGACTTGTCTTAACAACTATCTAAAGCCACCCCACACTGATAGTCTCCCTCCCACCTGATTCTAGCTTCATCTTACCATACATCATTCCCAGAACAGCTCACCACACAGCAGACATTGGCTGAAATCCCATTGTCTCTTGTTCTTGTGCCATCTTTAAAAAGCTGCTCTGTATCCAGACAAATGTTGCCATTCTGGTGTTGCCCAACACCGGCCATGCCCTGGCACACCACCCCCAAAGCCATGCTGCTCTCACCCAACGTTCAGTCACACAATTTCCCTGTCCTTAGCTCTATCCCGTCTTGTCACACTCTCTTAAACGCTGTTACTATGCCCTCAGTGCCCACTGGAGACCCCAGCTTGTCATCATCCACTAGGGGGCACCTCAGATCAAGAAAAACAATCAGACAATTCTAGACATGAGCTTTTATTTACACACAGCAAAGGTGAACACAAACAAAATAAGCAGTGACTGCAGTTCACCCCCACAATACGCTGGCACTATGCCCAGTGGCGATTGCAAATTCCATGATAGTCTGTTGTATGCAGCTCTCAGCGACTGGAACCGGGGCTCAGTAGCTCCTGTCTGGTTTGTAGCATCCAGCACAGTTGGGCTCTGACATGGACAGGGAAAGCTCCCTCCTCCTCAATGTCCACATCCTCCACCTCCTCGGAAAATGACACCCAACCCCTCAGTGTCCATCACATCAGCTCATTGCCTGCACCGATTGTGTAGGGCACAGCACACCAGGCTGATGCAGCACACTCTGCCCAGACAGTATGGAGGATCATCTCCCCAGAACAGTCTAAGCATCTTCAGCAGCTCCATCGCATGCTCCCCCTTGGCCCTGCTCAAAGGATGTGACCAACTTGGTGAAGGTGCCATTCCGGCTGAGTGACCAACACATTCCATTAAAAGGGGGCATTGGCTCCAGTCAGACCCCTTCCCAGCCCAGAGCCACATCGATCCTGAAACTTCCCATAACATTCAGTCCTGGCCATCATTACACTCACACGGCAGATGGTAAAGTGAGGTTCCTCTCCCAGCACAGCCCCTTTGGAAGTTTCACAATCGATGGGTCGTTATTGGCCAGCAGTTGCCTCTTTTTTAATTCACTGCCGCTAACGTGAGCATCATTGAGATGGCAATGTTAGATTTACACTTGACAGTGACATGGGGCAAATCACCTTCATTCAGCATTTGAAGCCTAAATACACTTACTCTGCATTCCAAATGGGCGATGAAATGATCACAAAAGTTATGTCGCTGTTTTAAGACATGTTTCCTGAATTTGCTCTTGTAATTTTGAAATGTCCAGCGGATGTAGAGCCCACACTTCTGCCCATCAAAGGTACATGGACTGTGCCCACTCTGGGCACTGCTCCAGAGACTTTCCAGTTCCAGTTAGTGTCAGGAGAACAGTTAATGATGCAAGGAACACAGCTCATGGTGAACACCGTCAGCACTGGGGTCTGGTTAATCACCAGGTAATCCCACATTCCACTTTATCCCTCCCACATCCCAGAGCCTCCATGTCCCCTTTCACCTCGTTCCACACTAACAGCTCATTTCAACCCATTCCCTTCACCACCACATTGAGTATTATCTCCTTGTCCCTCAGCCCTGATGATGCCCACCCTGCTGCTCTACCCTCCCCGTATAGAGGTCATGATGGTATGCACTGCCAATACCCAACCCCTTCTGTAGTCTACTACCCACCTGGACATTCCCACCCATCACTGTCCATGCATGTCTCTGCTTTTCCACCCGAGACATGACTCTGCCATTCCACATCCCCCATAGTCCCACTGTCCCTACTCGCCCCTCCAAACCCTCCTAAGGATCAATGTGCCCACTTCCAGGACTGCGTTTACCCCAGATCACTGAGCAACTTTGAAAACCTGCCTCTGGACATGACGGAGCAGAGCCCTGCCTGCTCACTGACTGATGCCACATGATCTCCCCTGACTGCAGCTGCTGGCCTGACCAGACTGACCGCTGCCCACTCCCTACATGGCCTGAGTGGACAACTGAATATGGCCCAACTCCTGCACTGTGTGCGGAATGTGCGTGTGGGTGTTGAGAACCCCCTCACAGACAGTTGACCCACCCCTGATTGGGGATTGAGGACTATCTCCCATCCACTTTCTGACATGGCTGTTAGGCTGAATCACCGGACAGTGTGTTTCCTGCACAAGGTGGCTGGTACATGCTGAGGGTGTTAGACTTATACACACAACTGATTTTCCCCACCTCGGCTTCAAATTGCTGCTGACACCGTTGACTATCTGCACAAGACAGCACCTTGACACAGTGGCATTGATAGCCTTTCTCTGGCCGTAACGTCAATATGCCAACAGGCATGATGCTTTAAGCATAGCGAGGCTGAGAGCATGCAGGTTTTTGTTAAGTGAACGAGTGAGCAGCCCTGAGGTGCAGCCCAGTTCAATCCATGTGCTGGGGGCCTGACCCTGCATAAAATGTCCTTGCAGCAGCCTCTCAATGCTGGCTGTTTAGATCAGAGTGGTGCTGGAAAAGCACAGCAGGTCAGGCAGCATCCAAGGAGTTTGCCTAGTTGATTTTAACCTTACTGCAAATCCTCTTGTAAGGATGCCTACCTTGAGGAAGTTCTCCTCCTCTCTCAATGCTGGCTGCCAGGGGGTCCTACAATGGAGGCCTCAGCACTCTAAGACTCTCGCAAGTGGATTGGAAAGGTGCTTTGGGAACGTAAGGGATTGAAAAGGTGTTGCTGGAAAAGCGCAGCAGGTCAGGCAGCATCCAAGGAACAGGAGAATCGATGTTTTGGGCGTGAGCCCTTCTTCAGAATGAGGAAAGTGTGTCCAGCAGGCTAAGATAAAAGGTAGGGAGGAGGGACTTAGGGGAGGGGCGTTGGAAATGTGATAGGTGGAAGGAGGTCAAGGTGAGGGTGATAGGCCGGAGTGGGGGTGGGGGCGGAGAGGTCAGGAAGAAGATTGCAGGTTAGGAAGGTGGTGCTGAGTTCGAGGGTTGGGACTGAGACAAGGTGGGGGGGAGGGGAAATGAGGAAACTAGAGAAATCTGAGTTCATCCCTTGTGGTTGGAGGGTTCCTCTGTCCAGAAGCTCTTCAGAATAAACCTCTGCCCAGAAGCTCTTTCAGAGTGAGTCCCTCTCTCACTGCACACCCCAGGTTATCTCCTCTGCCCAGAAGCTCTTCAGGCGGATCACAGAGTTAAGTAGCATAGATAGTAAATAATAGGTACATCAGCTGCAAAAGCAAAAACACAGGTATAGGTGGATGTTAAAAGTTTGTGAGTCCGTTCAGTATTCTAACAGTCAGGTAGAAACTGTTACAAAACCAACTGGTCAGGCTTCTATACCTCCTCTCCAATGGTAGATGTTGTAGAAAAGCAGTGCCAGGGTGGGATGGATCTTTGAGAATGCTGGCGGCCTTTCCTTGACAGTGGGCCTGGTAGTTGGATTCTATAGATGGGAGGTTGGCCTTTGTGATTGTCTGGGCCAAGTTCACCACTCTTCATAACTGTCTCCGATTTTGAATGGTACAGTTGCCATACCAGGTAGTGATACATCCAGACAGAATGCTTTCAATGGCGCACCTATGAAAGTTGACAAGGGTATTCACCATCATGCCAAATTTCCTCAGCTGCCTGAGGAAGAAGAGACATTGTTGGGCCTTTGTAACCAGTGCATCCACATGAAGAGTCCAAGAAAGCTTGTTGTGGATGACCACTCCCAGGAGCTTGACACTCTCCACTCGTTCCACCTCTGTGCTGTTAATGTGTCGGGGGGGATATGAAAGTCAATAATGAGTTCCTTGGTTTTGCTGGCATTGAGAGCTAGGTTGTTCCAGGTCTTCCTCCTCCCGTCTGTAGTCTGTTTCATCGCCAACTGAGATTCAACCGACTATGGTGGTGTCATTAGCGAACTTGTAAATGGCATTTGTCTGGTATGTGGAGACACAGCCATAGGTATACAGTAAGTACAGTAGGGGCTGAGTACACACCCCTGGGGGGGCGGGAGGCTCCAGTGTTGAGTGTTAGTGGGGATGAAATATTGTCCCCAAACTTCACTGATTGTGGCCTGTCAGGAAACTGAGGATCCAGTTGCAGAGAGTGGGGCTTAGTCTGAGATCGATAAGTTTAGTAATCAGACTCGAGGGGATAATAGGGTTGAAGGATGAACTGTATACAATGAGTAGGATTCTTATCTAGCTGTTCTTGGTGTCAAGATGCTCTAGGGAGGAGTGAAAGGCAAGTGATATGGCATCTGACGTGGATCTGTTGGTCCGATAGGCAAATTTCAGTGGGTTGAAAAATGTGGTGCTGGAAAAACACAGCAGGCCAGGCAGCATCCGAGGAGCAGGAGAATCGATGTTTCGGGCATTAGCCCTTCTTCAGGAATGGCTTATGCCCGAAACGTCGATTCTCCTGCTCCTCGGATGCTGCCTGGCCTGCTGTGTTTTTCCAGCACCACATTTTTCAGCTCTGGTATGCCAGCATCTGCAGTCCTCACTTTCTCAAAATTTCAGTGGGTCAAGAGTAGTGGGGAGGCTGGAGGTGATTAATGCCATGACCAGCCTTTCAAAGCACTTCATGACCACCGAAATTAGGGCCACTGGGCGGTAGTCATTGAGACATGCTGCATGAGCCTTCCTAGGCACAGGGATGATGTTGGCCCTCCTGAAACAGGCAGGAACAGTGGCCTGCTGGAGGGAGAAGTTGAAGATGTCGGAGAAAACCTCTGCCAATTGATCTGCACATGCTCCGAGTGCACGGCCTGGTATTCCATCTGGTCCCATCACTTTCCTTGGATTCACACGAAGGAAAACTGATCTGACCTCTGATGCAGTGACTGTTGGTATAGATTCGTCAGGACCCGTCAGAATAAATGTTACCTCTCCGCCAAAATTCTGCTCAAAGCGAGTATAGAAGGCATTGAGGCAATCTGGGAGGGACATGCCATTGTCTGCTATCTTGCACTGATATGCAAGAGGCATCAAATGCGAGAGATGTCAAATACAAAATACAATGAGATTGTGGATCTTAACTTCCAGACTCAGGGGTTATAACCACGAACACTTAAGAAAAAATCAGTAAAGGTGGATGGATGAAAAAGAGTTGTCAGAAGATAAGAACAGGTCAGATAAATGTGATTAGAGCTGGTTACTCACACGATGGGTAAATGACATGGGCAAAGAATAGTTGGGCCAAATGGCCTCCAGTCCTGTTTTAACTTTTTGTGAACAACATTTGCAGGTTCACAGAACATCACCAGTAAATAGATTGCACATGACCAATCACATCACAGCTCTGCAAAGGAAACAGTCTCTGTACAACAAGCCAACTACACTCTGCCTATTTTCTCTTCTAAAGCATAATAATGTAGCTGCTAAACTCATTATTTTTCAATCCAGTTGATTATTTAGTTGCTTCCTTTGATGTATCATCTTTCTTACTTTCCCACTCTTGATTGTCTTTCCCTGGTGTACACATGTTCAGGATCAGCCCATCTTACTGCCTACTGATGAGGGAAATCCTTCCTGAAAAGTATTCATGAATATTGGAATTAAATCTGTGTTACTGGGATGTGATTGATGGGGCATTGCATTTACATGGCACGACAGACAGAACAGCACAAACAATTCAATTAACTTTTCATATTAATTATAAAAGATTCATTACCATCTGAACAGAAAAAGACTTGTGATTTTCCTCCCTTGATTGCTTTAGCTTCAATTTGCTTCCCTTCTTAACAAAGGTACAGTGTCTTGTGGAATCAGATCTATGGTGGAGCTTTATGATGACAAAGGGAGAGGGGGTCACAGATTGGACTGGATTCTGCAGCACAGATCGGTGAGGAATTCCTTCCATTATCTAACAGTGAGCGAGTAGTAAGCAAAGGAATTAGAATTAAGTTTTATTGTAAGATATACTCAGGTACAGGGATACAAGAGTACAATGATAAGAGTTTATAATGTCACAATTTAAAGCATCATTTTAGGTGCATTTTACAGAGATAATGGCCGAGCGGTATTATCGCTAAATTGTTAATCCAGAGACCCAGGTAATGTTCCGGGGACCCGGGTTCAAATCCTGTCACAGCAGATGGTGGAATTTGAATTCAATAAGTGTCTGGAATTAAGAATCTAATGATGACCATGAATCCATTGTTGAATGTTGGGAAAAAAAACATCTGGTTCACTAATGTCCTTTAGGAAAGAAAACTGCCATTCTTTCCCGAGCAGGCCTACATGTGACTCCAGGCCCACAGCAATGTGGTTGACTCTGAAGTGTCCTCTAGGCAATTAGGGATGGGCAATAAATGCTGCCTAGCCAGCCACACCCATCCCTTGAATGAATAAAGAAACAAAAATACAAGCTACCTAGGTTCAAAATCGTCGATAAAAAGTAAAGAAAGAAGTTAAAAGCTCAACATTACAGATCTTGTCAGTGTTACGTAGTAAATAAAATATAAAGTTCCAAGTTTCCACAGGGAATATGCCTGTATAATTGCTCTACACTGGGCTTTCTACACAAGGACTCAATCTCTCTCTCGCACTGAGCTCAATCTCTCGAACCCCCTGCCTCCGTGCTGATATCTCACCATCAGAGATCCTCCTTGGTGGTGCTCCGGGCCCCTAGCCACTTCTAAGATTCCACTGATTGCCAGAGTTCTCCGGGGGTACACCAATCTCCTTGTGACCAACTGGCAAAGTTCCTGCTCTGGGTGTCCCAGCCACTGTCAACACTGCTGCTGCCTCCAAGACGGAGCTCCCTCCAGTAGGTAAGGAGGAAAAAAAAACTAAGAAGAATGAAAAAAAGAGAAAAAAAAAGAAAATTGTTTGGAGAGGATGAAATCTGACTCAGGAGCCCTAACCACCGCCATCTTGTGACCATCTATGGAGTGTGGCTAATACAGTAGTAGACTTTGAACAGGCAGATTTGGATCAGGAATAAATAATCCATTCTTTCAAGCTTTCTCCATCATCCAATAAGATCATAGATGATCAATCCAGAATCACGGCCTACTTTGGTAACCTTTCACCCTCTCGCTTATCAAACACTGATCCAGTTCTGCTTTTAAAATATTTGAAGACTCAACTTTCACCACCTTCTGAGGAGCAGAGTTCCAAAGACTCATGACCTTCTGTGAGGGGAAAACTTCTTATCTCTGTCTCAAGCAGACAACCCTTATTTTCAAACAGTCAACCTTAGTTCAAGACTGTCCCACAAATGGAACCATCCTCTCCACCTCCAGGTAAAAATCTTTCAGGGATCTTAATTGCTTCAAACAAGCCACTTCTCACTCTTCTAACCCCAGCCAATACAAAACGAACATGTCCAAAACTTTCCATACAAGATAACCTATTTGTTCTGAACTGCTTCCAATGTGCTTACATCTTTCCTTTAACAAGGTGACTAACCTTGTTCAAAGTTTGTGAGAAGATTTGTAGCTCGGGTGCTCATTGTTGTGGTTGAGTTCGCCGAGCTGGGAATTTGTGTTGCAGACATTACGTCCCCTGTCTAGGTGACATCCTCAGTGCTTGGGACCCTCCTGTGAAGTGCTTCTGTGATGTTTCCTCCGGCATATGTAGTGGTTTGTTTCTGCCACTTCCGGTTGTCAGTTCCAGCTGTCTGCTGTAGTGGCCGGTATATTGGGTCCAGGTTGATGTGTTTGTTGATAGAACCAGTGGATGAGTGCCATGCCTCTAGGAATTCCCTGTCTGTTCTCTGTTTGGCTTGTCCTATAATAGTAGTGTTGTCCCAGTCGAATTCATGTTGCTTGTCATCTGCGTGTGTGGCTACTAAGGATAGCTGGTCGTGTCGTTTCGTGGCTAGTTGGTGTTCATGGATACGGATCGTTAGCTGTCTTCCTGTTTGTCCGATGTAGTGTTTTGTGCAGTCCTTGCATGGGACTTTGTATACTACGTCAGTTTTGCTCATGTTGGGTATCGGGTCCTTCGTTCTGGTGAGTTGTTATCTGAGAGTGGCTGTTGGTTTGTGTGCTGTTATGAGTCCGAGTGGTCGCAGTAGTCTGGCTGTCAGTTCAGAAATGTTCTTGATATATGGTAATGTGGTTAGTCCTTTGGGTTGCAGCATGTCCTCATTCCATTGTCTTTCCCTTAGGCATCTGTTGGTGAAATTGCAGGGGTATCCATTTTTGGCGAATACATTGTATAGGTGTTCTTCCGCTTTTTGCAGTTCAGGGGTGCTGCAGTGTGTTGTGGCCCTTTTGAACAGTGTCTTGATGCAACTTCTCTTGTGTGTGTTGGGGCGAGACAGGCCTACGGGCGAGAGATGCTAAGACAAACCAGGAAATGTGAATCCTGCGCCAACCGCCTAAGCACCACATACAAACAACTCCGGTTCCTGCACGAATGCCGAAAGAATCGAATCCTTCCACCATGTGTCAGATCCAGACCACCAGTCAACAACCCACAAGCCAGGGACACAGCCAGACAGAACAGATTTAGGATAAGCCAGATAATGATTACAGACGCACACAACGGACTACACAAATACAGACAAGAAATTGCGCGCCAAAAATTGTTAATTTCAAAAGCCACCAATCAGGAATGGACCTGGACCATAGAACAGGCTGTCACCATGGGACAGAACAGGACCACACACCACAAAAAAATGGCACTAAAAGAAAAAAATGGCCAAACTAACACACAACAGAGGGGACACCACAACACATACCTGGGTTAGAAACCTCTCCCACAGACAGCTCACAGACACGAAAGGAACAATAGTGGCCAAGGGACTCAACTACAACCACAGGGACGCCAAGACAGCAGACTTCCTAGAAGCACTAGAATGCACACTCAGGAACAATGGACTGACAGAAGAGACACAACAAACAGTGAGACAAAGTATCATACCCCTGATAACAAGGAAAAGACAAATACATAACCTCAACACCAAGGAGAGGGAAGCACTAAAATCACTAAGAAACGATAAGAACATAATCATACTACCAGCAGACAAAGGCAGAATGACGGTCATCCTGGACAAAGCAGAGTACATGCAAAAAGCACAACAACTACTTGCAGATACCAACACCTACCAAAAAAGGGAGTTTGACCCCACCCCACAGCTCACCAATAGGATAAACAACACACTGAGGAACCTACAAAAAAACGGACAGATAACCAGGTTTGACCTACAAAGAATGAAACCTGAAAGCAACAACACCCCCAGATTCTATGGACTACCTAAAGTGCACAAACCAGACATCCCACTCAGACCCATAGTATCACTACCAGGGACACCATCACACAAACTGGCTAAAGAACTACAACAGAAACTGAAACACCTGATCAGCGGATCCAGACACTCTATACAGTCAACACAGGAATTCTTGGAAATCATCAGAAATATACACATAGAGAAGGAAGAAACTATGGTCTTATTTGATGTAACGGCACTGTTCACCTCTATCGACAAAACCCTAGCCAGAGAAACAATAGCCAACATGCTGGACATACAGAACAGACAACAGGACGGTGAACCTATCAACAAAGACGGCATACTCAAACTACTGGACCTGTGCCTCACAACACACTTCACATTCAACAACCAAATATATGAACAAATTAACGGCACACCCATGGGCTCACCCATCTCTGGACTCATACCAGAAGCGGTAATGCAAAGATTAGAACAAACAGTCTGACAGCAAATTCAACCCAAACTCTGGGTCAGATATGTGGATAACACCTTTGTAATCATTAAAAAAACAGAAATAGAGAACACACACTGGATCATCAACGCCACACTCAGGAATCCGATTCACTAGAGAGGAAGAAAAGGACAACCAACTCCCATTCCTAGACGTGATGGTACAGAGAACACCGAACGGAGAATTCACCACAAAGATTTACAGGAAAGCCACACACACAGACCAAGTCCTGAACTACAAAAGCAACCCCCCCAACACACACAAAAGAAGTTGCATCAAGACACTATTCAAAAGGGCCACAACACACTGCAGCACACCTGAACTGCAAAAAGAGGAAGAAGAACACCTATACAATGTATTCACCAAAAATGGATACCCCTGCAATTTTATCAACAGATGCCTAAGGGAAAGACAATGGAATGAGGACATGCCACAACCCAAAGGACTAGCCACACTACCATACATCAAGAACATTTCTGAACTGACAGCCAGACTACTAGGACCACTAGGACTCATAACAGCACACAAACCAACAGCCACTCTCAGATAACAACTCACTAGGACAAAGTATCCGATACCCAGCATGAACAAAACCAACATAGTGTACAAAATCCCATGCAAGGACTGCAAAAAAAACTACATAGGACAAACAGGAAGACAGCTAACAATCCGTATCCATGAACACCAACTAGCCACGAAACGACACGACCAGCTATCCTTAGCCACACACACAGATGACAAGCAACATGGGTTTGACTGGGACAACACCACTATTATAGGACAAGCCAAACAGAGAACAGCCAGGGAATTCCTAGAGGCATGGCACTCATCCACAGATTCTATCAACAAACACATCAACCTGGACCCAATATACCGACCACTACAGCGGACAGCTGGAACTGACAACCGGAAGCGGCAGATACAAACCACTATAAATGCCAGAGGAAACAACACAGAAGCGCTTCACAGGAGGCTCCCAAGCACTGAGGATGTCACCTAGACAGGGGACGAAACGTCTGCAACATAAATTCCCAACTTGGCGAACAGAACCACAATGACCAACATTGTGCACAGTGGCCCAGATGTGGCCTTACCCCAAGTCCCATATATTGAAGCATGATATTCATACTTCTATCTTCAATTCCCTTCATGAAAAATGATAACTTTCCTTTAGCTTTCCTAATTCCTACTTAGCAAAACAAAATAGAATAAAATGATCATGTCTTCCTCGTACTAATTACAAAAGACATTTCAACTCGATTTGACTTCATTTATTTATTGTCACTTGTATCTTGTTTCAAAATACAGCAAAAAGTGTTGCATCTAAAACACAGGAAATTAACCAAAATAGAATAGAAAGGCAGAAAGTGAAGAAATAAATAAAGTGTCCACCTTTCCAGACCTTCTTGCTTAGTGCTCTGGTATGGGCCATGGGCCTGGTTGTCAGGCATGAGCCTCCTTCTCTGTGCTGCTGACATTCCAAAAGAATATCATTACTCTTCAGCACTGGAGAGCCTCCACTGATGTACCCAGTGCCATCAAGGTTGCACACTTAATTCCAAAACAGGAATTTTAAAAAGCAGGAGAAATAAATGAACGCCATAGACGCCTTAAATTGTGAAAACTTGCAGGAATTGGCACTGACGATGTCAAGAAGATGGACGCCAATGTGGATGACTCAAAGGGGAATTGGTAATGGGCAATAAAGACCAGCATTTCCACAGAGTTCAAAACAAGTAAATGCCCACATGAAGGTGATAGTTGGCACAGAGCATCAAGCAATAAAGGAAAATGAGCTGATGAAGCAAAGTAATAAATTGCTGGAGATTGTTTTTGAATTAACAACAGGGTAACATGATATCCATCTATAAAAAAGATGAACCAGCCAGTATGTAAATAGACTAGAGCCTTATTGCTATATGCTTTAAGATAATGAAGTTGGTTGCTTGAAGTAAACAAATCTAGTCTAGTCACTGAGTACATTGTAAAATTCAATCCAATCATCAGCAAACTGCTGGACGAGCGCATCAAATATCATCAAGAAACATATTCCCAACAACTCCTGACTGCTGAATTCTAGTCTTCAAGAGAGCTCTGCTCCTGAAGAGCTAGATGAGCAGTGATAGCTCCAACAATTAACAATGTAACCTCTCCACTGACCAACTAACCATGTAGCAAACCACTCAAATTAGCAACCTGGTAACTAGAAATTCAAACAGATTCATAACCAAGTAGCCAAAATGGACAAAAATGCATTATTTTTTCTTAAATATCAACCTTCATTCATCAAAGACTTTTCACCTTTGAATCAATGTGGTCAGGTGACCAATTTTTCCAGAATTGTTGCAGAAATATTAACATTTTTTTCATGAGCGTGGATAAAAATTCCAAAATCTTTCCTCTAGTTTTGAACTCCCCTCCCCGAGGGATAAGGTCTTTGCTATTCACCTTATCTATGCCTTGTATGATTTTACATGCCTCTAAAAGGGCACTCCTCAACCTCCTAAGCTTCAGAGGAAAAGTCCCAGCATATTCAGCCTGTCCTGATAACTGAAATCCTCCATTCCCAGCAACATCCTTGTAAATCTTTTCTGTGCCCTCTCCAATTTAATAATATCCTTTCTGTCGCAGGGCAACCAGAACTGTATGCAATAATCTAAAAATGGCCTCACCAATGTCCTGTAGAGCCACAACATGATATCCCAATTCCTATATTCAATGGTCTGGACACTTCAAAACATGAAGAAGGAGGTGAAAGGGTCAAACTAGTGTCCCAGCTTGCTCTGCCTTTTGCACCTTTGTCCACAGCATCTTCAGAGAGCGCCTCCACCTGGCAGCCAAGCTGCCCACAGCATCTCCAGCTCCTTGTACCGCATGGTGAGTATCATCAGACTGACCAGACCCAGAAGACCACCTCAGTGAGACGACTTGAAGAACAGAACCAGCCTGAGGCAGGAGTGGAAGTCCACATCGACAACTGCAGACCCTGAATGATCAGCTAATCCTCAAAGAGTGAGGAACAACCTTTGCTGGCCTTATTGAAAATGTATTACCAGTCCTTTCGGACAAATATTCAAATACTGTAGCAGGAACCTGTGGATAGGGTGTACTGAATCCTTTGAAGTGCATCTCAGAAGTAGATAGTGTAGTTTTGAGACTGTTAGAGATTTAAGATGGTTTACTGAACTGCCTGATAGAGTTTGATAGAGTATAATCAAAATAAAGTCTGATAAATGTTGTTTTTTTCTTGATAAAGTGTTCAATAAAATTGTGTTGGACATTTGCCCTGACTGTTATCCCATTTGTTTATCTTACCGTGTAATATGCCTGAGTTAAAAATGGCACGACAAACTGGTCAAGGTTAGTTAGGACACATTCATCTACTCTTTCACTTTACAACAATTTGCTCTCTACTTTCTCGCGAGACTTTAGCACATAAGCTGCCACAAGAATTATATATCACCTCTAACGAGGAAAATTTCTAAAGGCGGTTCACAGGGATGTAGGCTAATGGCAAATCATAGGCAGTTTCAGGTCACATAAGGTGTTATGAGTGTTTGGGGGACAGATGAATAAGGAATTGTGAATTAAGGAAAATTTTAAAGTTTGAGCGAAGAAAAAAGTTTGGGGCAAGTGGGAATTCCAAAGTTTGAGGGCCAGACTGTTGAAGAACAGGAAGCCCAATATTGAAGAGAGGAATCAAAGCTGAGGCAATAAGAGATGAAAGGAAGAGGAATGCTGAGCTCTCAGAGGTTTGCTGGTCAGAGGGGACACACAGGCAGATGAAGGATGAAAGCCATGGAAGGAATGAACATGTAAGTGAAGGTTTAAAATTTGAGGAAAATGGGAATTGAAAATCAATAGAGCTCTTTGAGTGGAATAAGCTGCCAGGGGAAGTGGTGGAGACTGGTACAATTTAAACATTTAAAAGGTATCTGGATGAATATATGAATAGGAAGGGTTTAGAGGGATATGGGTCAAGTGCTGGCAAATGGGACTCGATTAGGTTAGGATATCTGGTTGGCATGGACGAGTTGGACCGAAGGGTCTGTTTCTGTGCAGTACATCTCTATGAATCTATGCTACCTGGAATTAACAGGCTCATATCCAGATGTAACACTTTCAAAAAGGCCTACATGCTTTTCACATCCTTGAATTTGGAAAGCCTGAAGCCCACAGTAAAGTTTAACCTGGGAGCTTACTGTGTACTTTAAACGTGATCTGATCAGTGGAGATTTGAACGAGCCCTGTATCTTGAACCATAGAAAAGATAACTTACTCAAGATATTATTTATCCCAGTTTGAGTTTACTAATTGCAGCATTCCATGATTTGGCTAGAATGTCCATAGATGTCCTTCCATCCTCCTCCCACAGCTTGGGACTAAACCAGGTAAAAATGCCAGGTAAAAACAAGGAGTGCGGATGCTGGAAACCAGAGTCTAGATTAGAGTGGTGCTGGAAAACTATTTTCCATTGATCTTTGACTGCAGTCTCTGTGGGAGATCAAGACAATCCCTAATGAAAATTCCACCCACTACAGTCATTAGAAATGCAGGTCCCTTCTCCGAGGGCATGAACTGCACTACAGTGAGTAAAGATGCTTACAATTGAAGCTGACACCAGCTTGGTTTTCCCATTGAGTTATCTCAGAGCGGCTATAGTTCATTTGAAACAAATGAGATGGTGCTGGTGTTAACATAACAGCAATCAGCAAATTGTGGCTCCTGTCGTGTACATTGCTCCTTCTCACATATTATAATCTTCTGTTCACTGTTGTCCAAACATGACTGCTGGTGAGATTTATATACAATTACATTTGTGGGATTCCTATGGCTTTCAATTTACAGAGGCTGCAAGGTGGTTACTCCGTGGATCTGATTTAATCATAAATGATTGAATTCTGCCAGGAACAGGGATAGGGAGCGAATCCCTGTCTCAAATAGTCAGAAGATTTAAAACATTTTCAGATTCATTTGTCATTTGAATGTTGCAGCTGACTCGTGGGTATCAAATCAGTGCCATGCTGCCACTGTCTGGCATGTCCTGCCTCTGGATCAAGGCAGCCCTTGCCAGAGGGTATCAGCGTAGTTCAATGGCAGACCCCCGGCAAGGTGATGATGCAGTGGTAATGTCACTTGTCTAGCAACCCAGAGCCATAGGCAAGTGTCCTTGGACCTGGCTTTGAATCTCATTATAACAGATAGGGAAATTTGAATTCAATAATTAAAATCCAGCCTAATGGCAACCTTATAACCATTGCCAAATTTTGTCTGAAAACCCATTCAATTCACTAATGTCTTTTGGGGAGAAAATCTGCTGCCCTTACCTGGTCTGACCTACAGATGCTTCCAGACCCACAGCAAAGTGGTTGCCTCTTAAATGCCCTCAGAAATGGTAGTGCAAGACTGATGGACAACAAACGCTTGCCAGCAAAACTCACATCCCATACAAAGATTTTAAAAAGAGCATGCTCACATGGAGTATTACATTCACCTTTCTGTGTCTGTATGTTTGTGGAATTTTCTGTGAATAAAGAATAGCAGCAGTACAGTGATTTGTCTGAATGCTAACTCAAAGGAAATATTTAAGACACGTGACTTTAAAATGAATATTGCACCCACCTTGTAAACACATGGACATTTCAAATGTCTTTTAGCTTGCAAGTCTATCCAACATCTTTACAAAGAGCTGGGCTAAATGGCCCCTTCACGACCTATCTCACCTTTTATTATACTATCCCATCAGTTTTCATGAATGTGCTGAAGGGGTAAGCTTCCAGGTTGCAAAATAGGTTCCAGGTTCCTGCACACTTTTCCCCATGGATATCCGAACTGCTTCAGATCAGAACCAGAACGATGTTATGTAAGTAGTGTCATAGAGATATACAGCATGAAAACAGACCCTTCGGTCTAATTCATCCATGCTGACCAGATATCCTAAATTAATCGAGTCCCATTTGCCAGCATTTGACCCATATCCCTCCAAACCCTTCCTATTCATATACCCATCCAGATGCTTTTTAAATGCTGTTATTGTACCAGCCTCCACCAATTACTTTAGCAGCTCATTCCATACATGTACCACCCTCTGCGTGAAAAATTGCCCCATAGGTCTCTTTCAAATCTTTCCCCACTCACCTTAAACCTATGGTTTCTAGTTTTAGATTCCCTTATCCTGGGAAAAGACCTTGACTATTTACCCTATCTATGCCCCTCATGATTTTACAAACTTCTATAAGGTCACCCCTCAGCCTCCGGTGCTCCAGAGTAAAGAGCCCCAGCCTATTCAGCCTTTTAACATAGGTCAAACCCTTCAACCCTGGCAACATCTTTATAAATCTTTACTAAACCCTTCCAAGTTTCACAATATCTTTCCTGTATCTCTATATCTTTCCAGATTTCTGCAGCATTTTCAATCAACTCCTTTTATTCCCAAATGGTGAACACAAACCTAATGAAATTGATGGGATTTCATGCGAGGTGAGACCTTCGCTCACACCAGGGCTGTCAATTCTGGCCTGACAAAATTCTGGACATTTGGTCACATGGCATTCAATCATGAGATAATTACGAATAATCTAATGTTTAATCAAATGACATCCTCCTGTTGTTTGCAAATATTATCACAACATCCTTGAGTTTCACTCCCATTAAGTCTCAATAAAATATTTAACTTTTCATTTCATGTTAAAGTGAATAATTTAATTTATAAACCAAAGAAAGATTGCAACATGACAGAAAGATTGAAGGATAAGTATTGTTTAAAAAGAAAAGTTCTCCTGTATTCATTCTCTAGTATTGATTGCAATGTAAAACACCAGGCAAATTCCACTAATTCATCAAAGATACCATCGGTGTAAGTAACTTCTAATTAAATGCATACAATTTTGGAACAATTTACAATTTGCAGCAAATTACATCAGTAACAAATCAAGTTTATAACAATTTCCAACTTGCAGCAAATTATATAAATAAATAAAGTTTGTAACATTTTACAATTTGCAACAAATTATATAAATAAATAAAGTTTATAACATTTTACAATTTGCAGCAAATTACAAAAATAACAAATACATTTAATAACATTTTACAGCACACAATAAGTAATAAAAGTAATAAATGAAGCCAAATCCTCAATTCAATTTAACTGATTCTAGATTCCATCACATGAACAGAGCTTCAGGGAGTTGTAGGCTCCAGACTGAGGAAGGAGCATCAAAGCTGTTTTAACTCCGAGAACAAATCACATTGTACAACAGCATACATCGGAAGCTGACTGCAATCCTCCAGTCCTCCCTAATTTGTTGCTCTCACTTTCTCTAGGTTTCTCTCTCCTTCTTCTCCCAGTTTGATTCTCTCTCTCTCTCTCTCTTCATTCCTTTCTCATTCCCTCCTTCAGTTGTTCACTCAGGATTCACGAGGCTGACAATCCAATAAGGCTTTTTTATAAGAGGATAAGAATATACGAACTAGGAGCAGGAGTACACCATCTGGCCCTTCAAACCTGCTCTGCCATATGATAAGATCATGGTTGATCTTTTTGTGGACTCAGCTCCACTTACCTGCTTGCTCACCATAAGTCTTAATTCCTTTACTGTTCAAACATCTATCATTCTCTTCAGAAACATTCAAAGAAGTAGCCTCAGCTACTTTACTGGGCAGGGAATTCCATGGATTCACAATCCTTTGGGTGAAGAAATTCCTCCCCAATTCAGTCCTAAATCTGAGACGTATGATTTCCCCTGTACCCAGACAGTACAGAGAGGCAGCATCCTGTCTGCTCTCACCACTATAATTGTTGCAAACTGCCAAACATGATAACTGCCAGCTATGTAACCATTGTTGATTATCGTAAAGAGCCTTGGTTTTCCTCATGTTCTTTATACACAGAAGTCAGTCATCCTAACCCTCAGCAATGTGGTTAAGTTCTAGTTGCCTCTGAAATGTCCCCAGTAAACCTTTCAGTTCAAGGGCTACTAGGGATGGACAACTAAAAGCTCAAGAAGAGAAGAAATATTTGAAACGGGACAGGAACAGGATCAAGGTCAGATTACAGAATTTAAATATGATGTAGGGGACCACTTGAAAGAGAAGGAAAGCATGATGAAGCTGCTGGGGTGATGTAGAATGATAATTATATCCCAACATGCAAACAAGGAACAAGAATGGGACGCTACAAGCTTCAAGCCTGCTCTCCCATTCAATAAGATCGTGGCTTATCTGAGTTTAACCTCAAATCTACATTCCTGCAAATCCCTCAGTAATCAAGAATCTGTGTACCTCTGGATGTAAAGTATTTAAAAATTCTGCATCCACTGCTTTTTAAGGAAGGGAATTCCAAAGACTCACAACCCTCTGAGAGAAAAAAATGTTTCCTCAAGCAGTAAAATCGGTTCGACATCCACCCAGTCAAGTCCCCTCAGGATCTTATATGTTTCAGTTTAGTCAACTTTGACTGTCCTAAACTCCAGACGATGCAGGCCTAACCTGTTTAGGCTTTCCTTATTGTGGTAAATCACTCTCCACGGCTGGGCATCAAAGGTGATCCGGAGGTGCCAGTGTTGGACTGGGGTGGACAAGGTCAGAAGTCACATGACACCAGGTTATAGTCCAACAGATCAATTTGAAATCACAAGTTTTCAGAGTGCTGCTCCTTCATCAGGTGAAATGGAGGGAAGCACACTGACATAGAATTCATAGGCAGAGAGAGATCAAAAGGTAGTACAAATGATGTGACTGGAATGTCAATAGGCCGAATAACAAGTCTTTGCAGGTGATCAAAAGTGTCAGATGGTGTGAGTAAAGTGTCAATAAGAGCAGCATCACAGTACCAAGGACCCGGGTTCGATTCCAGCCTCGGGTAACAGTCTGTGTGGAATTTGCACGTTCTCCCTGTGTCTGCGTGGGTTTCTTCCGGGTGCTCCGGCTTCCTCCCACAGTCCAAAGATGTGCAGGTTAGGTAAATTGGCTATTCTAAATTATAGTGTCAGGGATGTGTTGATGCATTAGTCAGAGAAAATGTAGAGTAATAGGGTAGGGGTCCAGGTCGGTTTGGGATACTCTTTGGAGGGTTGATGTGGGTTTGTTGGCCTGTTTCCACACTGTAGGGATTCTATGAATAGCAAGTGAAGGGATGACTTATAATCTGATTAATTGAAGGAGAGAGAAAATTACAAAAACTTAAAAATAAGATGCCACTTGAGACAAACAGGAATAACATAATAGGTCTAAGAGTCGCATGCTGAGGGTCTAACCAAAAGTAACAAGTAAACCAAAACTAAACAAACTAATTAAGGTTGAGAGATCATAACAAGTTACCAAGATGATGGCGTCAAAACAGGGCAGTAAGGAAGATTTTACAAGTACAGAACAGTATGGTGGGGTTACATGTAGCGCGAAATGAACCTAAGAGCCCAGTTGAGGCCGTATTCATGAGTATGGAACTTAGCTATCAGTTTCTGCTCGGTGATTCTACATTGTTGCGTATCTTGAAGGCCACCTTGGAGAATGCTTACCCAAAGATCGGAGGGTGAATGTTGCAGACCACTGAAATATTACCCGACTGGGAGGGAGCAGTCCTGTCTGGCGACTGTTGCATGTTGTGCATTCACCTGTTGTCATAGCGTCTGCATGCTCTCGCCAAAATACCATGCATCGTGACATCCTTGCCTGCAACGTATGCGATAGACAACACTGCACGTGTGCTTCCCTTTACTTTACCTGGTGAAGGAGCAGCACACTGAAAGCATATTATTTCAAATAAACCTGCTGGACTATAACCTTATGTCGTGTGACTTCTGACCTGGTCTTAAGGTGATAATTGGTTTGTGACTGTTTGAACAATTATTGCAGAAGGAGAGCATAAATGTGAAATGTTACATCACCATGAGACCCTCAACATGCGACTCTTACACCATGAGTGCAACATTATGAGCTGCCAAGACCTGTGTTGAGTGATGCAGGATGGTCCCTCAAAAAGGAAGCACTTGAAAGTAATCTTGAGGCTATATGATGGACTAATGACCATCACAAGTGATCAAATGAAACTAAAAGTCTGTTGCCTAATGAGAAGAATGAAGATCCAGACAGTAGATATTCAACAAAATCCACTCCATCTCAGCTAAAACAAGTCTAAGCATTGCAGACAATCCTACATGGGTCAGAATAAGTTTGTAAGATAATTGCAGGACATTAGGCTGCCGAACAGAACAAAAACCAAAAAAGAACGTAGGAGCAGGAGTCGGCCATTTTGCCCTTCAAGGCTACTGTGGGATTCAATATGATCATGGCTGATCATTCAACTCAATACCCTGTTCCTGCATTTTCCCTCATACCCTTTCAACCCTTTAGCCCCAAGAAGTATATCAACTCCTTCTTGAAAATGTTCCATGTTTTGGCCTCAACTGCTTTCTGTGGCAGAGAATTCCACAGGCTCCCCACACTCTGCGTGAAGAAATCTCTCCACATCGCAGTCCTAACTGGACCACCCTGTATCCATAGACAATGACCCTGCTTCTTGATTCCCTGCTTATTGAGAACTTCCTTTTAGCATTTACCTGTCTAGTCCTGTTAGAATTTTCTAAGTTTCTGTGAGGCTCCCCCTTCATTCTTCTGAACATGGGTGAATATAGTCCAAATGATCCAGTCTCTCTTCATATGTCAATCCTATCAACCCAGGGATCAGTCTGTCAAATCTTCATTGCACTCACTCCACAGGCAAAACATCCTTCCTCAGATAAGGTGACCAAAACTGTATAACAGTGCACTCCAACTGTGGTCTCACCAAGGCCCTTTACAATTGCAGTAAAACATCCATGTTTCTGTCTTCAAATCCTCTCGCTATGAAGGCCAATATACAAGTAATTTTCTTGACCACCTGCTGCACCTACAATGTTTACTTTCAGTGACTGGTGTCCAAGGACATCCAAGTGCCAGTGCAATCAGAATCTATCACATTCAGGTGATTATCTGCTTCTTCTTTTTGCTACCACAGTGGATATCATGACATCTTACCACATTATACTTCATCTGCCACTCACTCAACTTGTCCAAATCACGCTGAAGCATCTCTGCTTCCTTCTCATAGTTTACCCTCCCACCCGGCTTTGTATCATCTGCACACTTGGAGGTATTACACTTAGTTCCCTCGTTTAAGTCATTAGTATATATTGTGAATAGCTAGGGTCCAGGCACTGATCCCCGCAGTGCCTCAGAAAAGCACCTGTCTATGCCTCCTCCTTGTTTCCTGTCTGCCAACCAGCTCTCTACCCATGTTCCCTATCCATGTCCGTACAATGCCCCCAAATCCCAAGCACAGCATTTTATGTGCTAATCTCTTACATGGGACCTGATCAAAATCCTTCTGAAAATTCAAGTAAACAACATCCACTACCTTCTCCTTATCATGGATTGGAGGTTTTGAGCTATAAGGAGAGGCTGAATACGCTGGAGCTATTTTTCATGGAGGTCTAGAGGCTGAGGTGTGATCTTGTACAAGTTTATAAAACCATGAGGGGCATGGACATGGTCCCCAGGGTGGGGGTGTCCAAAACTAGAGGTTTAAGTGAGAGGGGAAACAACTAAAAAGGGACCTAAGGGGGAGCATTCTCACACAGAGGGTGGTGTGTGTATGGAATGTGCTGCCAGAGGAAGTGGTGGAGGCTGGTACAATTAAAACATTTAAAAGGCATCTGGATTGGTACATAAATAGGAAGGATTTGGAGGGATATGGGCTGAATGCTGGCAATGGGATGACATTAATTTAGGATATCTGATTGATTGATCGAAGGGTCTGCTTCCATGCTATATAACTCTATGCCTCTAACTCCACTAGTTACACCCTCAAAAAACTCCAGTAGATTTTCAAACCTTTTTCTCTTTCGTAAGTCTATGCCAACTTTGTCCAATCATGTCTCTATTTTCCAAGTGGTCTGCTATTAAATATTTTATAATGAACTTGACCATAATGCCCACTCTCTGTTTGGCAGATATTTAGTCTTGGAAGCCTTCTGAAGAGGCTCTGAAACCAAATCAACACATGCGAAGGTGTGTTCCAGGTGCCCTCAAGGCCAACCTGAAAGTCAAGATGAGAGAGTTGGGGAAAGAGGGAATGTTGAAGAAAGTGACAGCTCTTGCTGTTGGAATTAACAGCATGGGAGCAGTGAAAAACTTGGGAAGCTAAAAATATGCATAGATCCAAAGAATCATAATAAATCATTAAAGAGATTATTCTACATCATGCTAACCATTGATGAAATGTTGCTACATCTTGCCAAGATAAAGGTTTTTGCTCCCTTTAATGTGAAGGATTTTCCGCCAAGTGAAGATGAATGAAGACAGCGTTTTGCATACATTCTGGGCACTTTCTGGAGCTACATACTGTCATGACTATGAATCATAATCCTTGGCCAACACTGGACACCTCAACTTTAATTCCAGCCTTTAACACAAATGGACATAGAGACAAAAGTTGATTGCAGTAGCTGCCTGAATGAGAGATTTTAACAAGTCATACCTGATAAGGTGTCCAAGAAGCTGCCAAGGGAGAGAATGCATCACAGGCTGAACTTGTAATCTCCCGGGAGTATCTCAGACTGTAAATGTGTTTCTAAAGTTAAAAATCACACAACACCAGGTTATAGTCTAACAGGTTTATGTGGAAGCACTAGGTTTTGGTGTGCTGCTCCTTCATCAGGTGGTTGTGGAGATTAAGATCATGCTCACAGAATTTATAGCCAGAGTCCAGTGTCATGGAGAAGTGACTCAGTAAACAATCTTAGATTAAAACTTTCCTCTTTTATAATGGTATATGCTGGTTTCTGTTCTTTGATATGCAAATCCCAGAGCTTCTTTTAAATTATATTCTCAAGGTATCTCCAGGTTTTAAACAATTGGTGTGAAGTCTGTCTGTGTCCCAATGCTTCATCAGACTGACAAACCCTTCATATATTTTACAGAGTGAGACATGGACTCATGCCATTTTTGAGCAGAATGAAATGTAATTCTGCAAAAACAAATTCACCCCATGGCCTATATGTGTGCACATGTAGGAGCGACATAGTGAGTGTGTATGTCAGTGTGCGCGTGTGGGTGTGAGTGCACGTGATAGAGTGTGTGCAAGAGTGTGATGGACTATGTGTGAGAGGGTGCCTGTGTCAGTGTGAGTGCGGGGGCATGTATGTGTGTGCATATGTGAGAGAGCTTGTGTATGAAGAGAGGGTCTGTGTGTGTGTGCGCATGTACATGTGTGTGTTGTGTACGTATGTGTGCGTGTGTGTGCATGAGAGTGCATGGTACAGGAGGTCACCTGTAGGGTGACATGAACCTAAGGTCCCAGTTGAGACCATTCCCAAGAGTACTGAACTTTGCTATCAGCTTCTGCTCGGCCATTCTGCATTGTCCTGAAGTCTGCTTTAAAGCACGGTCACGCGAAGGTCCGAGACCGAATGTCCAAGACAGACTAGGAGAGAACACTCCTGTCTATTGATTGTTGTGTGGTGTCCATTCATCCATCGGAGCATCTGCTCAGTCTTGCCAATGTACCATTGCCTCAGGGCATCCTTGTCTGCATGAGATAGACAACGTTGGCCGAGTCACATGAGTACCTGCCACGTACATGATGGGAGGTGCCCCCATGTGTAATGGTGTTACCCATGCCGATACTGTGACACATCTTGCAGCGGCTGTTGTGGCAGGGTTGCATGCTCTTTGACCTTGCTACAATTGGATTCCACCAGCTTCTTTATCCATTCCCCATCCAGAGACTTTGTTTCACAAGAGTATTCCATAATTGTTGAAATTTGCTTTGACCGTCATTTCCCCTGCCAATGTTGTAATCATTCTCCACAAACATTGTGTGCCTTCAGCTAGGATTAAGCTCGATACTCACAGGCAGGTAAACACATAGACACACGCGCATGTTATTGAAACAGGCGCACACACATACACATACAGACAAACACACACGCACATGCCTTTCCATTTGCAAACTTTAATCACTTCTGCCTTTAACCACATCAAATGGAAAGTCACATTGACTGATAAATTCATATTCTCCCAATGATAGTCTTCATGTGTGAACGTTCAGATCCTACCCCACAAACTGCACACAGAAACAAGACTGGAATGTACCGAGGGATTGCTGCCCTATTGGTGATGACATATTTTTTCAATGTGATGTCAAACTGAGACCCCACCTATGTAAAAAAATCCCCACACTATTTGAAAGGAGAGCGGTGGAATTCTCGTAAAATCCTGGTCAACATTATCCCTCAGTAAGCATCACAAACACAGATGATTTTGTCATTACCACATTGTTCTTTGTGGGATCTTGCTGGGTCTGAATTAGCTTCCTATATTACGAAACTGACTCCAGGTCAGACATGCTTCGTTGAATTTAAAACACAATGGATGCATTCTGTGTTTGTGACAATCGCTATGTTAATGCAGGTCTTCCTTTAGATTTTCTAAAATAATTCCAAGTTTGATTGCTGTAGAAGTGAATTATCTTGATGTATGAGCATAACCAAACTCAGCTATCCCTCCAATTCACTTGAAAGAGAGAAGCTGCAGGAGCTGGTCAACTTCAATTCACTGATCGAGGTAGAGAAGCAGAACATCAGAATTTTAGTTGGGATCTGGTGATCTTAAAATAGGTCAATGCCCCAGTTTGTGTGTTACAAACATGAAATGCAGAATGTATTATTCATTTCTCATGCTTTTAATGATGTGATAAGGTTTATGGAGAAAAGAGCCTTCATTAAAATGTCATAGAATATAGATCACACCTAGAGATACTGCTCGCTGCATGGACATTTACATAAAATTCTTCTACTCATAATGCATGAGTAGGGGAAGTAGAAAAGCTTCACGAAGGCTTCTCTCATCCTCATTTCATCATTGCTCTGTGAAAGCTGAAGTGTTCTTTGACCCTCATTGAGTGTTTAAATATAGAACTAATAAAAACTTACAAACCAACTTCTTAGTCGAACTCCCACAGCTTTACACATTCCCTTCAACACCTCTCACTAAAAGCACACACAGCATCATGACAGAATTGACTACTTAAATTTGGTGCCTGATTCTGATGAGCACTGAGCAAGGATTACTCTACGTTCAGTGAAGTCACATGAAAGTTAAACTGCACGATGCAACAATACACACTTTCAGGCTTTCACGCGCGGCAATTGAAACACGAATAAAAACAACCTCTTCATGATCTCTGCCAATTATTAATGTGGTTTCAAAATTATTAATTAACTCTCGTTTATTGCTTTCCTCCCTGGCACTGTACCTAACCTGCTGCCTTGCATGAAAAAGTTGAACACGACTGTATTCTTCACTGTAACACTGTAACACTTCTTCCTCAGGCAGCTGAGGAAATTTGGCATGATGGCGAATATCCTTGCCAACTTTTATAAGTGCGCCATCGAGAGCATTCTGTCTGGATGTATCACTACCTGGTATAGCAACTGTACCATTCAAGATCGGAGATGGTTATGGAGAGTGGTGAACATAACCCAGACAATCACAAAGACCAGCCTCCCATCTATAGAATCCATCTACCAGGCCCGCTGTCAAGGGAAAGTCACCAGCATTCTCAAAGATCTATCCCACTCTGGCAATGACTTTCTACAACCTCTACCATTGGAGAGAAGGTACAGAAACCTGAACACACGCACCAACTGGTTTCATAACAGTCTCTACCCTACTGTTGTTCAAATACTGAATGGACTCACAAACTGTACCTGTGTTTTTGTTTCTGCCTCCGTTTATCTATTATTTACTTATCTATGCTACTTAACTCTGTGATCCGCCTGTATTGCTCGGAAGGCAAAGCTTTTCACTGTGCCTTGGTACACGTGACAATTAATTCAATTCAATTCAATTCAATTCAATTCATAAATATCAGTGAACATGAGAAAAGTAGATGGTATGAAAGATGGAGATGAAAAGAGAGTGGAGTAGAAAG
Source organism: Chiloscyllium punctatum (assembly GCF_047496795.1). NCBI lineage: Eukaryota > Metazoa > Chordata > Chondrichthyes > Orectolobiformes > Hemiscylliidae > Chiloscyllium > Chiloscyllium punctatum. Next base: position 56,142,980 of record NC_092761.1, on the reverse strand, counting down.
AGTAGGACAAGAGAATAAATGTTAAATGTGTGACCTTTTCAGAGGGAATACATTTTATCTGCTTGCCTATGCCCCAGGGCTTTCAATAGTGCATGTCATTCAAATGAGGCAACAGAAGCAGATACACAATTTCCTTCTACGACTCACTTAACAGTTAGCTTGTGAGAATAAATATCCCAAATTAGATTTCCGTAGGTTGGAAAAATATCTGTGCAATTGTCGAATTTTCACCTTTAACCCATAAATGCTCAAATAGATGTTAAAAGCCATAACTGTTTTCTTCTGAAGAACTACCTAACAATTAGATGTTAATTTTGTTCTATTTTATCTTCATTTCTTACTTTAATAAACATTAGTTATAAAGCAAATCTTGCAGCAGTGTTTCAATGTTTCAGCTAGAGGTCGCTTTGTTAAAGCCAAAACAAGTCAAAATGCGACCTATCAAGTCAGATTCCTGCCTGTGATCTGACTTCCTCTCAGATCTACCTGACATTGTGGAAAATTGCCCAGGTGCTTCCTGTGTATGAAAAGAAGGACAAATTTAACCGAGCCATTTACCACCCCATCAGTCTACTTTTGATCATCAGTGAAGTGATGGAAGGTGTCATCAATAATGCTATCAAACAGCATCTGCTCAGCAATAACCTGCTCAGTGATGTCCAATTTGGGTTTCACCAGGACTACTCACCTCCTGACCTCATTATAGCCTTGGTTCAAACATGGACAAAAGAGTTGAACTTCAGATGTGAGGTGAGAGTGACAACCCTTTACATCAAGGTTGCATTCAACCAAATTTGGTATTAAGGAGCCCTAGCAAAACTGGAATTAATGGGTATCAATGGGCCAAGTCTCTGCTAGTTAGAGTCATACCTTACACACATGGTCGTTTTAGGTCAGTCATCTCATGTCTAGGACATCTCCGTAGGAGTTCCCCAGGGTAGTGTCCTAGGCGCAATTGTCTTTAGCTGCTTCCTCAATGATCTTCACCACCCCCCTCCCCCATTACAAGGTCAGAAGTGGGGTTGTTCACCAATGATTATACAATGTTCAGAACCATTCACAACTCCTCAGATACTGAAGCAGTCTATGTTTAAATGCAACAAGATCTGGACAATATCCAGTCTAGGACTGACAAGTAACAGTCATGCCACACAAATGCCAGTCTAAGATGATCACCCATAAGAGATAATCTAATCCCCACCCCTTGACATCGAATGGCATTACTATCACTGAATCCTACACTATAAACATCCTGGGAGTGAGTATTGACAAGAAACTCAACTGGACTCACTACATAAATACAGTGGCTATACGAACAGATCAATGGCTAGGAATTTTGCAGCGAATAACTCACCTCTTGACTCTGCAAAGCCTGCTCATCATCTACAAGGTGCAAGTCAGGAGTGTGAGGGAATACTTCCCACTTGTCTGGATGAGTGCAGATCCAACAGCACTCAAAAAGCTTGACTCCATCCAGGACAAAGCAGCCTGCTTGATAGGCACAATCATCCACTCCATCCACCACTGATACTGCTAGTATATATTAGTAGTATGTACTACCTACAAGATGCACTGCAGAAATTCACCAGAGGTCCTTGGACAGCACCTGCCAAACCAATAACCACTGGGCAGCAGATAAATTGAGAACACCACCATCTGCAAGTTTCCTCCAAGCTACTTACCATCCTGACATGAAAATATCACTGTTCCACCACTGTCACTGGGTCAACATCCTGGAATTCCCTCCCTAACAGCTTTGTGGGTCAACCCACAGCAGGTGAACTGCAATGGTTTGAAGAGACAGCTCAGCGCCACCTTCTCAAGGGCCGTTAGGACCAGCCAGTGACACCCACGTCTCATGAATGATTAAAAAAAAAGAAGTGATTTTCAAGATTGGTTCCAGAACTGAGAAACTTCAGTGATGTGGATAGATTGAAGAGGTTAGTCTGTTCTTCTTGAAGAGAAGAAGGCTGGCAGGAGATTTGATAGAGGTTTTCAAAATCATGAGTGAGCTGAACAGAGTAGATAGGGAGAAAGAGTTCCCAAATGAAAAAGAATGAGAGGACATAGATTTCAAGTGATGTGCAAATTAATGTGGTGAGTAAAATCTTTTTCATATGGTGAGACTTAATTTATCTTGAGTTGGATGATTTTAAAGTAATGGGGAACAGATTGAAAGTTGGTTTTGCTTAGCATTTTAAATTTATTTCTAACTGCAGTCTATATCTAGATAACCTTATTAATTTTATTTTGTCATTTGCATGATATTTTATATGATGCCCATGTATATAGATCCCTGAGTGTTGCCACCTAAGTTGATAGGGTTATTAAGAAGGCATAGTGTGTTAGCTTTTATTGGTAGAGTGATTGAGTTTCAGAGCCACAAGGTCATGCTGCAGCTGTACAAAACCCTGGTGTGGCCACAGTTAGAATATTCAGTTCTGGTCACTGCATTATAGGAAGGATGTACCAACTTTGGAAAGAATTCAGAGGAGATTTACTAGGATGCTGTCTGATATGGAGAGAAGGGCCTTATGAGGAAAAGCTGAGCTCTTGACACTGTTTCCGTTGGAGAGAAGAAGGTGGAGAGTTGGCTTAATTGAGACATATAAGATAATCAGAGGACTAGATAGGGTGGACAGTGAGAGCCTTTTCCCTTGGATGGTGATGAGATGACATAGCTTTAAATTGAAGGTGATCGATATAGGTAGTTTCTTCACTCAAAGAGTAGTAGGGCTAACTGGAACAGTCATAGACTCACCAACTTTAATGGAATTTAAATGTTCATTGGATAAATATATGGATGAAAATAGAATAGTGTAAGACAGATGGGCTTCAGATTGGTTCCACAGGTCGACGCAATATCGTGGGCTGAAGGGCCTGTACTGCGCTTTAATGTTCTATGTTCTACGTTCAATAAATATCTGGGTTTTTTTGCGAAATAAACTTGGCATCTACTTGTGACGATGTTTCAATGACTAACCACCACATTAACTAAAATTAAAATAACATGATCTATCAAGCTAAATTTCATTCTGGGATCTGACTTATCCAAAAGTACCATAGACTGGTCCTATAGTGAGTTGGAACTCTTGCCCATATTTAAAGGTGGGCCTTTGTCTCTTTCATATAACTAGATACATCAAAGTAGGAAAATAATGCAGGAATATTGTGAAGAAGTTGGATTTTCAAGATCACTTTCAAAGTTGCTAAGAGTTTACTCGGAGCCCACAACAATGAATTATTTTACTGTTCCTGAGCATCGGTGGTGAAGGATTTGATGTATGTGAGCATGGTGCCAATCAACTGAGCTGCTTTGTCCTGCATAATGTCAAGTTTCTTAAGTGCTGTTGGATTTATACCAAGAGGCAAGTGGGGAGTATCTCATCACACATTTGATGTGCGACTCATAGAGGGACAAGCTTTGAGGAGGTGATTTACTTACTGCAGGATTCTGAGTCTTTGAGCTGTTCTTGTAGGCACGGTATTTACAGTATATGACGAGTCCAGTTCAGTTTCTGGTCAATGGTAGCTCCCAGGATATTAATAGCAAAGAATTCAGTAATGCTGTTGAATATCCTGGTTTGATTCTCCCTTGTTGGAGATGGTCATTGCCTGGCACTCCAAATGTCAATAAACTATAATTGCTGCATCTCCCTCGATAAAGCCAATCATAGTCCACTTGCCAATCAGTCACTACTCTCCTCCCATACTGCAATTGTATTTGGCTTGGCATTTTTTGTGAAATGTCGTGATGTAAATATTCGACTTATGTGTCATTTTTCATTGATTCCCAGTTATTCTTAGATTAAGGAATGTTTTCCTCATCATCTCCAGAGACCAATGTCTGTGGAAGTCTGCACTGACTGAATAGACAACATCTTGTCATGCTTGGTTAACATTTTATTGCCACTGAGATTCAAACGTGGTAATGTTTCCAAACACAAAAGTAAAGATTCCTGCACAGGGTTTCCATCAATTTTTTCTTAAAGCAATTGAGGTTGTTATCGATGGTGATGTCCCCTTTGGTGCCCCACCATTCACAGAAATCAGACACTAACCTAAACTGCAAAAAGGCAGAGGTAGTGAGGAGAGGGCCAACAGGTAAGGGGAATGCACCTAACAGCATGGGCATGCTGACTTTGGATTTGTGTTGGATTGAAAGGCATTAAAGTGGAGATCTAGGATTTAGAATTGTGTCTACAAGTCACTGCTTTTAAAAGTACTGGGTAGTCATGTAGTAAGAATGAGTTGGAATTGAGTAGTGCTTAGAATTAAGAGTTAGTTAGGTACTGATGCCATGGCTAGGATCTGTATTTCTTCAATAGAAGTAAGCTGGGAATCCTGGGAATGGTAGTTAGGGGGGATCCAGTGTCCCTCCTCTTAGTACTGCTGAAGCTTTCCTTTTTGGATGAACACAGGAGGAGATTATTCAACATCCTGACACACTGTGCGAGGAAAGACATCCTAATGAATTTGGTATCAGAAAAGCTTCAAGGTCGTGCAGGGTGGTGCAGACTTGTGTTGGAGCACTTCCCTCAGGATTACCTGACAAGTATGATGCACCACAGAACAGAGAAATTTCTTAAGACAGAGGGGCCCTTTCTAAATTATATAGACATGGACCTGTCGGCGGTATTGATTAGGCCCTTTGTATTGCCACCAGGGCCCTATATGGCTGTCCAGGGACCCCATGGGGGGGCCCCGAGTAAATACAGGTATAATCACTGTTGTCCCATTGGACGAAAGCCTTGATAGAGGTGTGGCGATTGGAGTAACGTAATATAATACAATGTTGTGGAATTTACTTTTGGTGGATTGTAATTTAATTTAACGTTATTTATTTAATTTAATTTAAGTTTGTGCTAGTTTGGATTAAATAAAGTAAATAAGAGTCTACTACAATCTGGAGAATAGTAAGCAGTTTATTGTTCACGTTATTGTAATATAACATAAAAGTGCGATATTATTCCTACTTTTCTGTACTTTTGTACTTTCATGACTTTTTTCTTTTTGTATGTGTTTTTGTTAAAAAAATGAAAAAGTTTTCTTCAGTACGTATTTACACAAAAAAAAAACAAAGTGAGCTGGGAACCTCATAGCTACAAAGCAGCAAATAGTCATTGGCTGTCTATATGCTTTATCAGATAGAATATTATGGGGTTTTGTCAGAACCTTTCTCTCTCAGGAACCAGCTTCATCTGATCTACATCACTGATGATGATCCCTGACCATTAGCAATACAGCTCTTAAGCCCTCATATCACAGATAGTGCATGGGTTATCAAAGAGTGAAGCAAGAATGTCCAGTTTGTATGCACTGATGAGGTCACTGAATTTTACCCGACATTGATGAGGGGGATCTCAATGAAACTTACAGAATAAGGAGAGGCCTGGATAGAGTGGATGGGGATCAGATGATTCAGATGACAAGAGAGACTAAGGCCCGAGTGCACAGCCTCAGACTGAAGGTATGACTCTCCAGAACTGAGATGAAGAGGAATTTCTTCAGTCAGATGGTATGTGAATCTGTGGAACCCATTACTGTAGAAGGCTGTAGTGTCTTTAAGACAGCAATAAATAGGTTCTTCATTGGTAAGAGGATCAATAGTTAATGGGGGAAGGCAGGAGAATGAAGTTGAAAAACATCTCGGCTATGATCGAATGGTGAAGCAGACTCAATGGGCCGAATGATCAAATTCTACTTTTATATCTTATTCGCTATTCTGGTCTTATGGCCAGAATTCAAGGTTAAAAGGATACCTCCTTAATACCCCAGTGAAATCAGGAAGTACATTTTCATAGCAACTCTAGTGGTAGTGTGCATTTTTTTTTATTGACCCAAGAACGTTGGATTAATTGAACTCATAAAGACTGAGACCAATAGATTTTGTGAGATTAGATTCCCTACAGTGTGGAAACAGGCCCTTCAGCCCACCAGTCCACACTGACCCTCTGTAGAGTAACCCACCCAGACCCATTGCCCTCTGACTAATGTTCCTAACACTACAGGCAATTTAGCATGGCCAATTCACCCAACCTGCACATCTTTGGACTGTGGGAGGAAACCAGAGCACCAGAGGAAACCCACGCAGACACGAGGAGAATGTGCAAACTCCACACAGACAGTCCCCCAAGGCTGGAATTGAACCTGGGACCCTGGTGCTGTGAGGCAGCAGTGCTAACCACTGAGCCACCACGCCACCCAGGAGCTGGGCTAACAGCAAGCAAATGCACTGTTGCAATCCAAACAATGGTGGAACATGTTTAAGAGGTTGAATAGCTCACTCTTATTCATGGAAATGTGAGACCTGGATTTTCCTCCTAAATGCACAGGCAGATCAAAGATTAAACATTGAGATAAGAAGGTCATCCAGAAATCAGAGTAGGCGCCAAACAAATGGAGAGTATGAACATACGATAATGAAACATGGTTCAGGACATGAATGGTGAAAATTGCCAGAATCCCAGCGGAGCCTGGGTAACTCTTTCATGAGAGCAATGACAACTGGTGGCGAGTTTAGCCTGAGGGTCACTACTCTTCAGTTAACATCGACAAATTAGACCCTTCAGGGTGACCCATTCAGGAACTGAACTGCGCTATTAGGATGACTGCATGACAAATCAGCAATCCAGCCAATCCAGCCAATTCAGAAAGTTATGATAAAGGACAGTCTGTGGAACATTTTTGTCAGAATGCCAAAGAAGGGGAGACAACTTTACTGATCCCCAGTCCCAATCAGGAATCTCTTCCGTTAACTACATCGTGATTTGGAGATGCCAGTTTTGGACTGGGGTGTACAAAGTTAAAAATCACACAACACCAGGGCACAGACAACAGCACACAGGGGGCAAACACCTTCAACACATTATCTAGGCTGACATCAATTGTTAAAGTTAACCTGAGAATGTAAATTTAAAAAAAAGTTTTGTGATTTACATATGAAAGAAGTGAAACTAACATGGTCATTCTAACAGATGAGAGACTTAACAAACAATCGAGGTATTTTTCAATGTATAATTTCAGTTACATCACACTGTAAACTTTTGATATAAATTCTGTGTCTTACAATTGTGCCCTCCACTACCACCTGATGAAGGAGAGGTGATCCAAAAGCTAGTGTGCTTCCAATTAAACCTGTTGGACTATAACCTGGTGTTGTGTGATTGTTAACTACATCAATTCTGAATTGATATACAATCTGCTTCTAATTCTCTAGTCATTGAGAAAAATATGCTGCACATGTTCCTGTTGTCATAGAATCTCAGAATGTCAGAATCATAGAACTATGGAGCAGAATGAGACCATTCAGCTCATTACGGTTTTAATATCTATGCCAATCTCTTACCTTTTCCACATTTCCCTGCATGCCATTTCTCTCCATTATTTTCAAGCAAAGTTAAAGATCTCACCGATAGAAAATGTTAATTAAAATGGCCCCAGTCGCTCTCCCTGTTTTTAGTTAGTTACTCAATCTTTGCTTTGTAAGACCATTTTATTTATAATACCTAACAGCAGTTGAGTCATTTTATAACTTTCCAGCAATGCTTGGCAGGGCTGGTCAATCTCTAAAACCTCAAGAATCAGGAAAGGAAATTAATACAGATGAAAAGCTGTAAATTTTAGATATAATATAGAATTGATTGACAGCCTGACTGGAACTGTAAACAAACTGTGTGAACATTGAAAACTATTGACGTTTCATTTCCAAATATATATATTTGATATTAGAATTTATTGCCTTTCTTCCCCTCAAGCACTTCTTTTCAATTCTATTCTCCTTTCTTATCTACTTTCCTCTCATTATTTTTCTCTCTCATATTTGCTCATTCTTGTGGTCCGACTTCCCCCTCCTCGCCACCCCCTCTCTGTCACTGCCTTCATTCTCTTTCAAATTCCTCTTCTTTTCAGCCTGTTTTTCCCAATTGTTTTAAATCCTATCCAAAAAAAAACAATTCTTTACTTCTTGTTTTTATTTCTTTCTTTCCCTCATTCATTTCTTCTGTTCGCTTGATGAGATCTGTCCTTTTTCTCCCCCTGATGTATATTTCCTTATTTCACTTTGGTTCCCTTCCTCTCCAGCTGTCTTACTCTCCTTTCTCATTTCTTTTACTCTTTCTCTGTTCCGTTCTCATTTTATGCTCACTCTTTTTCTCACTTCCTGTCTTCCATTTTTCCTCACAATCCAAATGTTCCCTCTTACCTTTGTCTCTCCTTCTGATCCTCAAAGAATTACATCACAGTGGGTCCATTGATTTGAACATTCCATGTATGAGCAGCTTATGTAAGTTCCTGAAGATTCTTTCCTTTTCCAGTGGGAATGTGGTGGAAATCATCACTGTCATTGCTACAATGTTGGAGTCACCAAATTGAAAACAGAAGGCCCTCATTTAAGTCAGCCTTCTATAAAGTAAATAGAGCTCCAATACAATAGTCTGACATTTAAAATCATAGAATATCTGTAGTGTGGAAGCAGGCCACAATTCAGCCCATCAAGTCCACAGTGACCTTTGAAGAACATCCCACCCAGACCCCCCTTGTATATCCATGACTAATCCAACTGACCTACACATCCTTGGACAATTTATCATGACCAAACCACCCAACCTACACCTCTTTAGACTGTAGGAGGAAACCAGCACAGACACAGGAAGAATGTACTAACTCCACTCAGACAACTACTCAAAGCTAGAACCAAACCCAGGACCCTGATGCTGTGAGACAGCAGCATTAATCACTGAGCCACCTCATCATCCATATTGTCCTGAGTGGATTGACCAACCATCCTTAAAGTGTCACACAACAGTTAGTAGGTATTATGTGATTTTTCTAACATTCTTCTTGAAAGTTCCTTCTAATTTGATTTCTTTTTTTAAACTTAGAACAGCAGAGTCATTGAAGAGTGCAGCATTACAACAGTAGTGACAGATTTATTGTCAGGAAATGTCCCGTGTTGTTTTACAGGAGCATTGGAAAGCATTATGTATGACACAGTCACATAAAGAGGCACTAGATCAGAAAAGTAGTGCCTTATGGGAAAGAAATGAAGTAGCGAGGAAAAGACGTTTAGCTTGATTAGATTTAGAATCCTGAATGTATGGAAACAGGCCCTTCAGCCTAACAAGTCCACACCGACTCTCCGAAGAATATCCCAACCAGACTCATTCCCTTATCCTATATTTACCCCTGATTAATGCACCTAACCTACACATCCCTGAACACTATGGGCAATTTAGTGTGGCCAATTCATCTAACCTGCACATCTTTGGATTTTGGGAGAAAGCCGAAGAACCCGGAGGAAACCCACGCAGACATGGGGAGAATGTGCAAACTCCACACAGACAGTTGCCTGAGGCAGGAATCGAACCTGGGTCCCTGGCATTGTGAGGCACCATGCTGCCGAGTGAGGGGATTACAATTCTTAGGGTCCAGGCAAATGAAGGTATGGCCTCAAATAATGGAAAAGTTACAACTGGGGATATTATATAGAGTTCTGAGTTATTGTCCATGTGTATGGAAGGACTTTAAAGGGTTCATACCAGATTGAGTACAATGAAAACCATCCATAGCATTAATGCAACGGGGACTTGATGAGACAGTAAAGGAGGACCTCAGAGGGGACAGGTCAAAGGTTAGGACCACCTTCCCCCTCAGAGCATTTGTAGTAATGTAGCGTCTATTCTTATAGCCTGTAAGTAATTGCAGACATGCAAGAAATGACGTTTCATCTGCATTAGAAAACTCTTTTTGTTAAACTAGAAAGTGGTAACACTCACCGGGCCACTTAAATTCCCAAAGAATCAGATCTGATAAGTGACAAACAGCCACACACAGTGCAAGAAAACAAGTGGCTGAGATATGTGAGAGGATTTAAGGGTTTGAGGTAAGTGTTACTCAAATGGGGGCAGAGTTGAATGGTGAAACTACAGCATAAATTGAAAGTAAGGATGAAAATTATTGTAAATAAGCAAGCACTGGGATGATGAGAAAGTGAGATTTGTCCGGACAAGTCAAGGAGACAGTGCTGAGCTGGAAGTTTGAAACTAGGATGAGGTGGGGGAAGGGGAAATGAGGAAGCTGTTGAAGTCCACATTGATGCCCTGGGGTTGAAGTGTTCTGAGGCGGAAGATGAGGCGTTCTTCCTCCAGGTGTCTGGTGGTGAGGGAGCGGCGGTGAAGGAGGCCCAGGACCTCCATGTCCTCGGCAGAGTGGGAGGGGGAGTTGAAATGTTGGGCCACGGGGCGGTTTGGTTGATTGGTGCGGGTGTCTCGGAGATGTTCCCTAAAGCGCTCTGCTAGGAGGCGCCCAGTCTCCCCAATGTAGAGGAGACCACATCGGGAGCAACGGATACAATAAATGTTCCCACTTCCTCCAGACCAAAGGCGCAGCCATGGGCACACATATGGGCCCCAGTTATGCTTGTCTCTTTGTTGGCTATGTAGAACAGTTGATCTTCCGTAATTACACCGGCACCACTCCCCACCTCTTCCTCCGTTACATTGATGACTGTATCGATTTCGCTGCTCCTTAGATGCTGCCTGAACTGCTGTGCTCTTCCAGCACCACTAATCCAGAATCTGGTTTCCAGCATCTGCAGTCATTGTTTTTACCAAATAAACTCAATGTCGGGAAATTTCAACATGGAAACTGGAAAGAGCTCCTGGTGGATAGGGCAGCATGGTGCCTCAGTGGTTAGCACTGCTGCCTCACAGTGTCAGGGGCCCAGGTTTGATTCCAGCCTTGGGTGACTGCCTGTGTGGTGTTTGTATGAACTCCCTGTGTTTGTGTGCGTTTCGTCACACAGTTCAAAGATGTGCAGGTTAGGTGAATTGGTCATGCTAAATTGCCCACAGTGTTCAGGGATGTGTTTCTTTGGGGTAAATGTGAGTAATAGGGTAGGGGAATGGGTTTGGCTGGGATAATCTTTGGAGGGTTGATGTGGACTTGTTGGGCCTAACGGGCTGTTTCCGCACTGTAGGGGTTCTATGATTTGATGGATTCAGCTCACTACTTGCTCCAAACCACTTCCATGTTCAAACATGGGCACCAACGTTCTGAGCTCCCTCTATCAGCACTGGCTACATGCTCCCACATCCATGCCCATTGGGCATCTGACATGTGCCACTTTTTGAAAACTCACATGGCATATTTCCCTATCTCTTACCAGGTGGTTCTACATTTCAGTGTTGCACCTCAGGTTGCCCCAGTAACTCTCATTGTAACATTGCAGCAAGCTCAGGGACACCTGTGCAGCTCAGTGATTTTGCCAGGCTGTGTCTCCAGGCTCCTCACTCACTCTCACAGTGCTCCCTCACTCTGAGCCCACACTGCCTATCATTGCCCTACCTTCCTCTCATGTTGTGTTTTGCTCCTTCAGACAGAGGTTTGGGCTTTGTGTTCCTGCTGTCCTGCCGTGCTGTTTAGCAGTGCCAAGGAAGCTTGTCTTAATTGTCTGCAGGTCCCAGTCAACTCAATATGTTGTGCCGGGTCTTCTGGCACAGTAACTCAAGGACAGCCTCCAATACCAGTCCAGGTCTGACCCAGGGCAGTCAGAATTAGGATCCTCTCTATGAAGCAAGGGGACAGCACACCGCCCATCCTGACTGTTTCTGCACTATTTTGATCTGTTTTCCTGGATTGCACAGCGATGAGTATTGGTTCTGATGTGCAGTGCCCTGCTCAAGAGAATAGGGCATGCAGGGTTCATGGTGTCAGAGGTTGGTTTGGGTGACAGTGAATGAGGGAAGATGCTACAAACAATAGTGAGAATATTAGAACGTGAGCCTTGATGGGAGATGAGTACATTGGAGTGCATTGGAGCTATCGTGGTCACATTTATTCTGGCAGAGATGAAAAGGACATTGTCCTTCTCCCACAGTGCTGGGCATTCGTCCAGATAGGTGAGATTGCTTCAATCCAGTGGCAACCTCAGGCAAGGCTGGTATAGAGGTCTATGCTGCTAGACCTGAGGGTGGACAAAGGCCCATGTCAACATCAGCCCATCCAGTAGGATCTCCAAGTTACAAAAGGCTGGTCATTTCACCCCATCTGCCATGTCCAGGGACATACAGGACAGTTGTGCAATGACTGTGCTTGGCTGGTGCACAATGGGCTTTGAAAGATGGCGCAAACACAAGGCATGCTGGTCTTTGGCAGATATCAGCTGTGTGGCAAGGTACTCTGGGAATGGTGCATGATAACATGGGAGTAGAAAGCAGCCATGAGAGATATCAAGGGCCAGGGTGGGTGGTTAATGGGGTGGTTTCGGCCAGAAATGATGAAAGAATACGCTCGATCTCAACAACAAACCCACCAAAAAAACTTGATACATCTTAGACATAAACAAAAAATGTAAGATTCATGGAACTGTATCACACCCTAACAAAGGAAAACATTCTAAAGCACTTCAAAGGAAGTTGAGCAGATTCTGAGTCAAAACTTTGTCAAAGAGCCAAGTGCTGAGAAGGAGAATGAACGAAGGGTGGCATAGTGGGCATCACAGTGCCAGAGACCTCGGTTCAATTCCTGCCTCAGGCAACTGTCTGTGTGGAGTGTGCACATTCTCCCCGTGTCTGCGTGGGCTTGCTCCAGTTTCCTCCCACAGTCCAAAAATGTGCAGATTAGGTGAATTGGCTATGCTAAATTGCCAGTAGTGTTAGCTGAAGGGGCAAATGGAGGGGAATAGGTCTTTGTGGGGGGGGGGGGGGGGGGTGTTGCTTTTCAGAGGGTCGGTGTGGACTTGTTGGGCCTACTTTCACACTGTAAGTAATCTAATCAAACTCCACAGAGGCCAATATCCTGTCAACATATCACCCTCTATTGCGTTTTGGGGAAATAAAACACTCCACCCCCTGAATTGCCCACTTCACCCTGAACAGCTCAAAGGAGGTGTCTTTGTGAGATTTTTTTTTCTTTTTTTTGGTAGAGACTAAATCAAACACTCCTGTTTATTTTTTTTTCTGCAGGGATTCCTGCTACATTTTGTTTTATTTTTTTATTTTTTTTTTTATTTTTAACCCCCACACTACCGCCTAAGTGCGGTAGTGCTTATTTTTATTCCCCAGCACCCATGGTGTGTGTGTGCAGGTGTGAGACACAGTGAAAAGACACAAAGTGCACGAATCTTTATTCAATTTCCACCACCAGGAAGATAGGAAAGACACCCGAGTGGCCAGTGACAAGCACTGCCCTTCAAACCACAGGGCAATGCTGTGTGATCAAAACAGTGAAGGGGAGGGTAGGGATCAAATCAAAATAGAGTTGGAGGGAGAAATGATGCACTCCACTCCCTGCGGCGCCCACCTCTCCCTGAACGACTCCAGGGTGTCGGTGGACACCGCGTGCTCCTTCTCCAAGGACACCCGGGCTCTAACGTAACCCCGGAAGAGGGGCAGGCAGTCGGCCCTAACGACCCCCTCCACGGCCCGCTGCCTGGACCTGTTGATGGCCAGTTTGGCCAGGCCCAGGAGCAGACCCACGAGGAGGTCCTCGGACCTGCCCTCCCTCCTCCGTACCGGGTGCCCCAAGATCAGGAGCGTGGGACTGAAGTGCAGCCAGAAACAGAGGAGAAGGTTTTTAAGAAAATCAAAAAGGGAGTGCAAACGCCCACACCCAATATATACATGGTCCACGGACTCCACAGCGCCACAGAACAAGCAGTTGGGCTGGGAGTCCGTGAACCACCGCAATCTGCGGTTGCAGGGGACTGCTGCGTGCAGCACCCTCCACCCCAGATCCCCGAGAGAAAGGGGGAGGACTCCCGCATAGAGAGACCTCCACTGGGGATCCCCACCGCCCGGTGGCAAATGGGCACGCCAAGGCGTGTCCGGACGGTGGATGAGGGAGAAGAGGTGGACGGTGTGCAGCAGCAGTCGATACAGGGCCTTCCTTTTAATATCCTTAAAAGAAACAAAATTAAAATTCCGGAGGCGGCTCAGGTTGTGGGGCACAGGCTCCCGCGGGAAGTACGGGACCTTGGGGCCAATGTGAAATTCCGTCCGGGCTGGGGTGAGCGTGGACGGGATCCCACCGCACACCTGAGCGTCCTCCAACCGGTGCACTACGTCGGGTCCGAGCACCGCCGTTTTAAGGCGTCGGATGGCGGCGGCCACGTACCGGACGTCTACCGCTGCCCTGCTCGCTATGTCCTGCGGCAGCGTCCAGCCCAGGCCCCCGGCACCCAGCACGTCCCCGACCCTGGTCGCCCTCGCCGCCACGGCCCTCCCCTCCGACAGCCACTCGAACCCGCGAGTACGGAGGTGCGGATTCCTGAGCAACGGCTCCCTGACGACAGCCGCTACTCCAGCCGGAGGGTAGGCGCGACGCGATTCGACCATGTTCCAGACAGTGATCAGGTCCTGGTAAAAGACAGGCAGCACCTTGAGGGCGACCTCCAAACCGTCACGGTCGACGAACAGGAGCTGCGTGTCGTAGTTGAGGTTACGCACCTGGCGGAAAAAATACGTCGCCAGGGCGCACCACCTAGGAGGAGGCTCGACGTAAAGGTATCGCCGCAAGGTCTGAAGGCGGAACGTCGCGACCTGGGTGCGGACGCACACCAGCGACTGACCGCCCTCCTCGATAGGGAGACTCAGAACCTGCGCGGCGACCCAGTGCATCTTTTTGTCCCAGAAGAAGTCGACCAACGTTCTCTGGATGTCAGCGACAAAGCCAGGAGGAGGGACCAAAGTGACCAGCCGGTACCACAGCATGGCGGCCACCAGCTGGTTTATGACCAGCACTCGACTCCTGTAAGATAGCACTCGGAGCAGTCCTGTCCAGCGGCCTAGGCGAGCCGAGACTTTGGCCTCCAGCTCCTGCCAGTTGGCCGGCCAGGATTCCTCAGCCGGGCTGAGGTAGACCCCCAGGTAGAGGAGATGGGTGGTACTCCAGCTGAACCCCCGTAACTCCTCCGGCAGAGAGTCCACCCGCCACGGGCCGACCAGTAGTCCGGAACACTTGGCCCAGTTGATCCTGGCGGAAGACGCCGCAGAGTACACGGCCTGGCACTCGCGCATCCTCCCCAGGTCAGCCGGGTCGGTGAAAGTGAGGAGCACGTCGTCGGCGTAGGCCGAGAGGACCACCCCCGTGCCCGCGCCGCGCAGAACCAGCCCCGACAACCTCCTCCGCAAGAGGCGCAGGAAAGGCTCCACGCACAGGGAATACAGCTGGCCGGACAGGGGGCAGCCTTGACGCACTCCTCTCCCGAAGCGAAGGGGCGCCGTCAGGGACCCGTTAACTTTAACCAGACACTCTGCGGCGGCGTACAAAAGTCAGATCCGGGCGACGAACCGCGTCCCGAACCCGAACGCCCGCAGAGTCCCGAGCAGGTACTCGTGATCGACCCTGTCGAACGCCTTCTCCTGGTCGAGAGACAGGAAGGCGCTCGGCAGACCAGCCCGTCGACAGAAATGGATCAGGTCCCGGACCAGGTGGACGTTGTCGTGTATCCTCCGGCCCGGGACCGTGTAGGACTGGTCCGGGTGAATCATGTGGGCCAGCACGGAAGCCAGGCGAGAAGACAACACCCTGGCGAAAATTTTGTAATCCGTGCTGAGGAGGGAGACCGGACGCCAGTTCTTCAAAGAACGAAGGTCCCCCTTCTTCGGCAGCAGGACGATGACCGCCCTGCGCCAAGAAAGGGGCAGCTGTCCGGCATTTAGACACTCCCCCAGGACCTGTGCGTAGTCGTTCCCCAGGACGTCCCAGAACGCCCTGAAGAACTCCACAGTCAGCCCGTCCAGCCCCGGGGTTTTGCCCCTCGAGAGCTGGTCGAGGGCGCCGGTCAGCTCCTCTAAAGTGACGGGAGCGTCGAGCCTTCCGGCGTCCTCCGGGCTGAGCTGCGGCAGGTCCTCCCACAGAACTCTGCGAGCCTCCTCGCTGGACGGATCCGGAGAGAACAGAGCCGTGTAATAGTTTCGGACGTGGGCCCTGACGCCCTCCGGATCCGAGACGAGGGACCCGTCGTCGGCCAGCAGCACAAGGAGCTGCTGACGGGTGCCGCGCCTTTTTTCCAGCGAGTAGAAGAAGGGGGAGCCGCGGTCCAGGTCCTGCAGGAGCTGGATCCGCGACCTCACGTACGCGCCCCGAGCCCCGACGAGCTGCAGGTCCCGGAGCGCGGCCTTCTTCTCTTCGTACACCCCGCGCAGGGCCGGGTCCGCGTCGGGCTGACCGAGGCGTGACTCCAGGTCGAGCATCTCCCTCTCCAACTCCACGATCCTGGATTTCCGCCTCTTGGTCGACCCCCTCGCGTACTCCTGACAGAAGACGCGGACGTGAGCCTTGCCCACGTCCCACCATAGCCTCAGGGAGGGGAAGCTTCCCCGCTTCCTTCTCCAGCCGGCCCAGAAACGACGAAACGAGTCCCGGAACCGCTCGTCCTCCAGCAGCAGGTTGTCAAAGTGCCAGTACGCGGAGCCGAGCCTGGCGCCGAACGGAAGGAGTTCCGCCCACACCAGGTGATGGTCCGTGCACGACACCTGCCGCGTGGAGGCCTTCGGAAAACAGGAGGCGTACGCCCGCGAAACGTACAGGCGGTCGATTCTGGACGCTCCGACCCCAGGCCTCACGAAGGTGAAGGCGATGGAGTCGGGATGGAGAGTCCGCCAGACGTCCACCAGGTCGAAGGACTTGACCAAGTCCCCCAACCTCTTCCCCGACGCGCAGCCAGTGCGGGTACCGCCGTGGTCCCTGCCCTCGAGGACGCAGTTAAAATCTCCCCCGAGGACGACGCACTGGTTCTCGTCGATGGAAGCCAGATGAGTGGACAGTTCTTCGAAGAAGCTCGCTTGCCTCGGCCCGGCCAGGGGAGCGTATACGTTCACCAAGTGAAGCACCGCGCCCCCCAGCCGAACCGTCAGGTGAAGCAAACGGCCTGGCACCGGCTCCCTGACCCCCAAGATCTCGGGCTGAAAATGCGGGGCCAACAGGATAGCCACCCCGCCAGATCTGCGGGTGAGGTGACTCATGTAGACCCCCCCTCGCCACTCCAGGAGCCAGGTGGCTTCGTCTCCCGGGGTAGTGTGGGTTTCTTGCAGGAAGCACACCGCATACCTCCCGTCCCGAAGGACCGAGAGGGTCTGGAATCTGCGCTGTGACTCCCTGCTGCCGTTGATGTTGAGGCTGGCTATAGTAGTCTCCATGTCGGAAGCATTGTGCTACCACCACCAGTACAGTTAAAAAACAAGTACAATTACTGGGAGGACGAGGGAGGGGCACAGGAGTCCCTCGTCCTCACCAGGAGTGCCCCCAGGAAGTTCCTGACTCGCTTTCGCTCGTTGACGTCGAGCCCAGGCGCCTGGCGAGCAGCGTGGGCCGACCAATAAACTTTCTCAAAAGAGCTCCAGCGGTCGAGCGCCAGTTGGGCTCTATACCGGCGACCTCGAGTTTCCTCGACAAATTCCCGGAGTTCCTCGAGGGGGATGAGGGGGAGATCGGCGGGGGGCACCTGGGACTCAAAAACGTCACTGCAGACGGAGTCCGCGTCGTCCCCGGTGTCCGCCACCGATCCCGAACCCTCCTCCGGGAGGTCGCCCTCGGTCGCCGACCCCTCCCCCACCGAGAGGATGGGGGCTGGTCCGGCGCCGCCAACAGGCCTCGAACCCCCGGCGACCCCACCCCCAGGGTCACCGGCGGTACCTTCCTCGGCGCACCCCATCCCGGAACGCCCCGAGTTCGGGTCGTCGGGCGGCGGAGGCTCGGGGCCCCGCTCTCCTCCCGACACCGGGACGCCTGGCTCCTCGGGGAAAAGGTCATCCCCCAGGAAAAGATCGTCCCCCAGGGCCAAGGCTCCCGGAAAAACAGTCTGGGAGGGAGGAGCGGGGATAACACCTACCTCCCCTCCGCCGCTCGGCGACCCAGTAAAGGGTCCTTCGTCGACGCCCGCACCGCGGCCCTCGTCGTCGTTGTTGGGCAGGTCAGGCCGCGGTGCGGGATCGTTGGTGGGTCCCGTGGGCCCGTCCCCTGGAGAGGGGCAGCACCGCCGGCGCGCTGCAGGACTGTCTCTCCCCTCCAAGGGCCAGCCCCTCTTCCCCAGAGAGACAGGGGGGGATTTATGGGCCTTTCCCTCCCCGCCCGCCTTGGTGGTCATGGGGCCTGAAGCCCCCCCCCCCAGCCTTTCCCGGAATACGATTGGCTGGGGGAAGGCAGGGGGCGTGGCCAGGGTGGGGAGGGTCAGCCGTGTCACTTCCTGCCCCGCCCCTGGTTTATCAGGTGACGGCGGGCGGGGCAGGGGCCCAGTTTCCTCTCCGGGGCCCGGAGACACGGTGGCTACGGGAGGTCGGGCAACGGTGGTCCCCCCCAGGTTAGTGCCAGGGCGGGGCTCGGGCTCGGGCTCAGGGTCCCCCGGGCCAGGTGTTGCGGTGCCTGGGGCAGGCGTCGCAGCCCCAGGGGTTTCTCCATCGGGGCGGGGGGTAGACGTGGGGTCCGTGGGGTCAGGGTCGGGTACGGGTTTGGGGGTCAGGGTTCCCGCGCCGGGGCGACGATGGCACGGCCGCAAGGGCATTGTCGTGCCGGGGCGGGGCAGGTCGTGGGCTGGGTGTCGGGGATGGGGATAGGGTGGTCTCCCCGTGGGCCGGCCTGACGCGTCGCGCCTTCCTGAGCGCCTTCCGGCCGGCTGGACGCTCACCCCCCTCCCTGCCGGAGGCTGGAGGATCGGATGCCTCCGGCTCAGGCTCCGTTGCCGGGGCCTGTGGTGTCGACTCTGGGGGAGGGGGAGTGGGTGCGGCGGCACCACCGTCAGCCGTTGGCGAGGGCTGGGCGGCCTTCTGGGTGGGGCAGTTTCTTCTAATGTGCCCCACCTCACGGCACAGGTGGCACCGCACGCCGTCCGCCGTCCAGAAGGCGCGGTAGGCCGCGCCCTCGTGGAGGAGGGTAAACGAGCCCTCCGTGACCTCCTCCCGGGCCAGGCAAATGAACACCTGGCGTCGGAAGGAGTAGATGTGCCGGAGGGCGGGGTCCTTGAGACCGAGCAGGAGCGGCTGGATCCCTGACCGGATCTCCCCCAAGGTGGTGAGGTGGGGGAGAAGGAGCTCGCTGGCAATAAAGGGCGGGACGTTGGAGATCACAACCCTCTGGGCCGTGACCTCCAGAGGGTCCACGGGCAAATGTGTCCCGCCCACAGCGAGCCCCCTCTCCACGGCCAGGTGGACCGCCTGCTCGGTCCTCAGGAAAAATACGGCCTTCCCGTACATCCGGGCCGCAGCGACTATGGCCAGTGGGCCGACCACACTAGCCATGGCCTTGCTGCAGGCCTCGATGGTCATATTGGGGTGGGGATAGGCCTTGACCCCCAGGCGTTTCGTGAGGTGCCTGAAGGGGGTGTGGTTTGCAGCCGGGGCTGGGCCAGCCGAGCCTAAGGCAGCGGCTACCCCGGCGTAGGTGCGGCTGGGCCCCGCGACCTTCGGGCTCGCCATCCTCTGCTGCCGGTGGTGGAGTCGGGACTCTGGCAGCGGCAGTGGTGGAGGTCGCAGGGAGAGCCCCAGGCAGCGACGGTGGAGACCTGCCTCAGGTGTCAACAGCGGTGGAGGCAGGCCTCAGGCGAGTCCCAGGTAGGCCCTCGGTCGCAGCGGTGGGGGGCAGACCTATTGGGGAGGGTCCCCAAGGCAAGTCCCAGGCAGCCCCAAAATCAAGTCCCAGGCAGCAGATGTAGAGGCAGGCCTCAGGCAACAGCAGTGGTGGAAGGCAGGCCTCCGGCAAGTCCCATGCAGTTCCTCCAGTCACAGCAGTGGGGGGCTGGCCTGTTGGGGAGGGTCCCCAAGGAAAGTCCCAGGCAGCCCCAAAACCGAGCCCAAGGCAGCAGTGGTGGAGGTAGGCCTCAGGCAGCAGCAGTGGTGGTGGTGGAGGTCCTGGGGAGGGGCCCCAAGGCGAGTCCCAGGCAGCAAAGGCGGAGGCAGGCCTCGGGCGGCAGCAGCAGTAGAGGCAGGCCTCTCCTCAGGCCACAGCAGCAGTGGTGGCGGTGGTGGAGGTCCTGGGGAGGGGCCCCAAGGCAAGTCCCAGGCAGCGAAGGCAGAGGCAGGCCTCAGGCAACAGCAGTGGTGGAAAGTAGGCCTCCGGCAAGTCCTGGGCAGTTCCTCGGTTGCAGCTGTGGTGGAGGCAGACCTGTTGGGGAAGGCCCCCCAAGGCAAGTCCCAGGCAGCCCCCAAAATCGAGTCCCAGGCAGCAGTGGTGGAGGTAGGCCTCAGACAACAGCAGCAGCAGTGGTGGTGGTGGAGGTCCTGGGGAGGGGCCCCAAGGCGAGTCCCAGGCAGCGAAGGCAGAGGCAGGCCTCAGGCAGCAGCAGCAGAGGCAGGCCTCTCCAAAGTCCCAGGCAGCAGCAGGGAGGCAGGCCCCAAGCAGCAACAGGAACAGTCCTTGCACAGTCACAAAATGATCCAATCTCCAAAGGGAAGGAAACACTCAAGTGGCCAGTCACAACTCCAGGGTGTCAGTGGACACCCGCGTGCTCCTTCTCCAACCTCCTGTTCCTTTCTGACAGCCAGGCCTCCCTGACTGGATCAGATTAACAGTCCCAATCAGGAAATCCATACTCTTTGAGATCGACCTAGCTGGCCTTGTTACCATCAGAACAAAACGCCACCAGCATCAACACCACACACCCTCCCACTCCCCACCCACACTGAGTTCGAGAACACAGGCCAGTTGTTTCTCTTGGAGAGCTTCCAGGGGTATTTTAACACCGGGTCAGGTTTCTCTGACTCAGCATCAGATACAGGCAGCGGGTAATGCACAGAGCCTGACCTCTTGCTCCATGAGTGCCTCAGTGGAGTGTCACTCTGTTCTTCTGGCAGCAGAGGTATCAAGGCAGCTATATCCATCGTGTTCATCTCTGATTCAGAGGACTCATCAACGGAAAAGATAGACCTATGGGCTCAGACGGCCTTTCTGACTGTTCCAAGGCGCAGGGCATATTTTCCTCCCACATTGCTTGCAAATTTGAGGCTTTCATATCATCCATGTGCTTGTTTAGGACTGTCACACATACACTAACTTTATAGACATGTTCCTTCTACACCTCCATCCACCATGACCAGGGTCTCCAAGCCCTCCATTTCTTCCTCTCCCGACGTACCCTTCCACTGACACACTCATTCATTTCACTGAACTGGTCCTCACCCTCAACAATTTCTCCTTCGAATCCTCCCACTCCAGAAAAGGGTAGCCATGGTCCCCAGCCAAGACTGTCTCTTTGTCATCTACGTAGAACAGACCATCTTCCGTAGTTACACTGGCACTACTCTCCACCTCTTCCTCAGCTACATTGATGACTGCATGGATGCCACCTCGTGCTCCCGTGAGGCGGTTGAGCAGTTCATCCACTTCACCAACAAATTCCATCCCAACCTTAAATTTACCTGGACCATCTCTGACACTTCCCTCCTCTTCCTTGACCTCTCAATCTCCATCAATGACAACCGGCTCAACATTGACATTTTTTTACAAACCCACCGAATCCCACAGCTACCTAGATTACACCTCTTCCCACCCTACCTCCTGCAAAAATGTTATCCCATATTCCCAATTCTTCTGCCTCCGCTGTATCTGTTCCCAGGAGGACCAGTTCCACCACAGAACACACCAGATTGCCTCCTCCTTTAGAGACCACAATTTCCCTTCCCACTTGGTTGAAAATGCCCTCCAATGCATCTCATCCACACCTCCTCCCTCGCCCTCAAACCTCACCCAGGAGAAAGTGAGGACTGCAGATGCTGGGGATCAGAGCTTAAAAATGTGTTGCTAGAAAAGCGCAGCAGGTCAGGCAGCATCAAAGGAGAAGGAGAATCGACGTTCCCCACCCCCCCCCCCCCATAACCCACCTCCCATCCTGGCGCCTTCCCCTGCCACTGCAGGAATTGCAGAGCCTGCTCCCACACCTCCCTCACCACCATCCAAGGCCCCAAAGGAGCCTTCCACATCCATCAAGGTTTTACCTGCACATCCACCAATGTCATTTATTGTATCCATTGCTCCCGATGCGGTCTCCTCTACATTGGGGAGACTGGATGACTTCTCGTAGAACGCTTTAAGGAACATCTCCGGGATACCCGCACCAATCAACCACACTGCCCTGTGGCCCAACATTTCAACTCCCCCTCCCACTCTGCTGAGGACATGCAGGTCCCTGGCCTCCTCCACCGCCATTCCCTTACTGCTTGACACCTGGAGGAAGAGCGCCTCATCTTCTGCCTCGGAACCCTTCAACCCCAAGTTATCAATGTGGACTTCACCAGTTTCCTCGTTTCCCGTGTCCCCCACCTTACCCAAGTTCCAACCTTCCAGCTCAGCACCATCCTCATGACCAGTCCTACCAGCCAATCTTCCTTCCCACCTATTAACTCCACCCTCCTCTCTGAGTTATCATCTTCATCCCCCATCTCCATCCACCTCTTGCACTCTTAGTTACCTTCTCCTCAGCCCAACTCCCTCCCATTTATCTCTCCACCCCGGAGACTCCCCTGCCTCATTCCTGATGAAAGGCTTTTGCCCCAAATGTCAATTTTCCTGCTCCTCGGATGCTGCCTGACCTGCTGTGTTTTTCTAGCACCACTCTGATCTCCAGCATCTGCAGTCCTCACTTTCGCCTTCGCGTTGACTGTGCCTCTTACTCATGCAGGGCCATTCTTGTGGTTCTTACCCCACACTTCATCCCCTGAAGCAAAGTGTCACACTGACAGGAGTATTGTGTCCAGCATGGAGGTTCCTGGTGCCATTTCACCCTTCCACCCAAGTCTGGGAAAATCTGACTTCACATGGTGCAGAGTCGTCTATCCATTAACGACTCTGCTGGAGCTATCCCTGTAGTTGTGTGTGGGGGTGGCTCTCTAATCAAATACTGTGACGAGTTGGTCTCTAGTGAGGTTGCAGGTTGTTTCTTCAAGATAGCGTTCAAAGTTTGGATTGCTCTTTCTGCCATTAGATGATAGATAGTATGGAGCTGTCCTTAAATGTGAAATGTAATTTGGCTTATGGAAATTCTCAAATTCCCAGTTAGTAAACGATAGCCCACTATCTGTTACCAATACTTCCGGGAGGCTGCGTATTGAACAAGATGAGTGCAATTTTTCTATTGCCATTTCCGTGTGCACATCCAGTCTCTGAGTGGCTATCTACTCAGAGCCCATGAAAGGATCCGCAGAGGCCACATGCAACTGGGTCCAAGGTTTAGCCGGCCATTCCCATGGATATGGGAGAGCTGCTGGACGTACTTTTGTCTTTGTTGGTGCTCTGGGCACTGCCCTATCATTGTTGCTATGTCGGCATCCAGGTCTGGTCACCAGACATAACGTCTCGCCAACATCTTCATTTTGGAGATCATTGGATGGCCTAAGTGGAGTTCAGCCTGTATCTGATAGTGGCCTTTGCTCAGGACAATCATTCTTGCTCCCCACATTAATATGCCATCCTCTACTGCAATCTGCTCCTCCCGAAAGGTTTCCGTTCTGGCTGTGATGGCCCCTTGCTTCCCCCCATAATACCAATAGTTTTAATTTTGAAAGGACTGGATCTTTCTGCATCCAAAGTCTAATATTGTTAGCTGTGACAAGAACCACGTCCAGAAAATTTAATATCATTACAGACTCTTCCATTGGGGGCACCACCGGTGGTGTATCTGCTGATGGGAGGCAGTTTAATGCATCCGCATGTGCTTCTTGGCCTCCAGGACAATGTTCTAACTTGTGATTACAAGCACTTAGTAACCGAGCCCATCGCTGAAGGTATCCTAAATCAATGGGCAGCACTGCCTTGTCCTCTTTAAGCAGGACAAGTAGGGGCTTATGGTCCAAAATTATCAGAAAGTTGTGATTATAAAATAATTGGTGGAACTTCCTGACTCTAAATATGACCACCAATCCTCCTTTCTCTGGGTGTATTTATGCACTGCATTAGTCTTTGAGGCATATGCTGTTGGGTGCTCCAAGGGACTATCTCTGAGCTAAGACTACCCTGACGTCATTACATGTCAATACCAGATCTATCTTTGGATCATGGTGTGCCAACATATTAGAGAATGACAGCTGTTTCTCTCTTTCCTTGAAAGCTAGGGCTTGTCTATGTAACCTTTTCCAAGGCTGACCCTTTTTTGGGAGTTGATGCAATGGTGCCAGGATGGAGGCCAGGCTGTTTATGAACTTGCCACAATAATACACCAATCCAAGAAGAGACCTAAGCTCCTGAACAGACGTGGAAGCCGGGGCACATTGTATTGCCCTCCCTTTACCTTCCAATGAGTGTAATCAGGTCTTGTCGACTCTGTAACCCAAGTAAGGCACTTGGGGGTCCTGGATCATATTTTTCCCTTCTTAAGCACGTGTCCACCTTGGAAAAATGTTTTCATATTATGTCCGAGTTCTCTCTGTTCTCCTTATTAATTTTCTCTGTGATTAGCAGATCGTTGAGATAAATGGCAACCTGAAGTCGACCTTGAAAAATGTTCTCCATTGTCTGCAGAAACATTGAACAGGCTGTTCTGCATATTATTTGCAGCATACATATAAACATAAATGCAATTAAGCATGGTTCATGCCCAGCTTCGGCAAAGACAGTCCCCCCCCCCGCCAACTTTGCATAGAAATCTCCTATCCAAGGGACTGGGTATTTATCCAGCTGCAAAAAGCAGTTTACCATTTGTTTAAAATTCCCACAAAGGTGAACTAATCTTCTATGCTTAACATTCAGCGTGACCAGTACTGCCCATTCTGCAAACTGCACTGGTTTGATGATACTTTCGCTCTCCACCCTCCTGATTTAGTCATAGAGATGTACAGCATGGAAACAGACCCTTCAGTCCAACCTGTCCATGCCAACCAGATATCCCAACCCAGTCTAGTCCCATCTGCCAGCACCCAGCCCATATCCCTTCAAACCCTTCCTATTCATATACCCATCCGGATGTCTTTTAAATGTTGCAATTGTACCAGCCTTCACCACTTCCTCTGGCAGCTTTTCCAGCACCACTCTAATCTTGAATCTAATCTCCAGCATCTGTCGTCCTCACTTCCGCCTATCCCTCATATGCTCACATCCAAACCATTTATATAAATGATGAAAAATATTGGACCTAGCAATGATCCTTGTGGCACTCCACTAGTCATAGGCCTCCAGTCTGAAAAGCAACCCTCCAGCACCACCCTCTATCTTTGAGTCCAAATGGCTAGTTCTCCCTGTATTCTATGAGATCTGACCTTGCTAATCAGTCTCCCATGGGGAACCTTTTAGAACACCTTATGAAGTCCATATAGATCACATCTACTGCTCTGCCCTCATCAATGCTCTTTGTTACTTCTTCAAAAAACTCAATCAAGTTTGTGAGATATGATTTCCCACGCACAAAGCCATGTTGACTATCCCTAATCATTCCTTGCCTTTATAAATACATGTACATCCTGTCCCTCAGGATTCCCTCCAACAACTTGCCCACCATCAATGTCAGGCTGACTGGTCTATAGTTCCCTGGCTTTTCCTTACCATCTTTCTTTAGCAGTGGCATCATGTTAGCCAACCTACAATTTTTCGGCATCTCCCTTGTGATTATCAATGATACAAATATCTCAGTAAGAGGCCCAGCAATCGCTTCCCACAGAGTTCTAGGGTAAACCTGATCAGGTCCTGGGGATTTATCCACTTTTATGTGTTTCAAGATATCCAGCACTTCCTCCTCTGCAATATGGACATTTTTCATGATGTCACCAGCCATTTCCTACATTTCTGCCTCTACTTTTCTGATAAGGCAAATTGTATTGGGAAGATCTTGCAGAATTGTGGAATTACTTCCTGGTCAACATGCAAGGTAGACTTGTCTCCTCTGATGGTCCAAGACCTTCCTGAAGAACCTCCATGTATTTCATTAGGACTTCACTCAGGCAGCCAAATGAAGAATGATGAGTCAATTTAGGTGAATCTCTCTCCTAGTTGTTGTTCCATCAAGCTTGGGCCCCATCTTTTGATTATAGTCAGTGATAACTGAACCAATTGCTTAACATAAAAGACCAAAACAGAAGTTGTACCCTTTATCCAAAAAAGATTCCCAGGTACAGGTTCTCAGCCTGGCCAAGGGTTTGCACAAACATAAGGGCTGGAGTCCAGAATAACTTTTGTTAAAGACTGGTTCCGCACTCAGCAAAATGGCTGCCCTGGTATTGGTCTCCATTAGAACTGGGTGACCATTTAACCAGAAGTTTATTTTGATTGGCCCTGATTTGGATGTTGCTAAGCAATTTCTACTCCAGATAGCTGTGGATTTTCCAGGGTGTAAACTCTGCCCGTGAGCTCTCTTATTCCATTTAGATCTAACTGGATTCTTTTGTTGTCTTGAGTCTGTACACCACCAAGAACATAATGGCTTACTGGCCAAGACCCTGAAGAAAATTTTAACAGTTTGGTCGAGACTTGGCTTGTTTTGGCGTTTTGCAATGGGCTGACCTAGAGTCCCTCTATTCAGAATATGTTCTGAGTAAGGCTATGCAATTGCCTTTATTCAAGTAGTGTTCCTTAAGCTCACCTAGCGAAGGTGTCCACTTCCAATGGCATACCCTGCAACTGCAGCATTTTCCATTGATAAAGCTAGTTGTAGTGCCTGTCTGAAGTCCAGTTAAATGTCAGCTATTGGGTGTTTTTGCATAGCTTTAATATTAATCCCACATATAAAATGCTCTTTCAGCATCTCATTAAGGATTAAACCAAAATCAATGCTTCTGCCAGGTGCTAAAATCCCAATACAGATTCCCCTGGTTTTCCAATTGTTGAGTAAAAAAAATAGCATCTCAGAATTCGAGGAGGCTTGGAGCTGTAATATTCTTAAACTGTGTCCATAAATTCTTCAAAGGTTTTAAAATTTAGTGCCTCAGGGAAAATCAGTCTCCTAATAACAGAAAAAAACTGCAGCTCCACAGGCTGTCAGGAGAATTATTCATTACTTTTCATCTACCACAATGTTGTTTGTCTGGAAAAATCAATGCATTCTTTCCACATACTGGATCCAGTCAAGCTTCCCTAACAAAGGCTCAATGTAAGAAATGCTTACCCTGATTCAAAAAATGACTGTTGCAAGTGAATTTCTGCAGGAATATACTTCACTCTTATTGCCACATAAATAACTCTACCAAAGTCAGTATCTCATCACCCTGAAGAGGGCTTATGACTAAAACAGCGATTCTCCTGCCCCTCAGATGCTGCCTGACCTGCTTTGTTTTTCCAGCACCACACTTTCGACTCTGATCTCCAGCATCTGCAGTTCTCACTTTATCCTGTTACTAAGTCACCCTTTACTTACATGGGAAAAGTCCTTGACTTTAGTGTTTCTTCAGAGTCAGCTTCCAGAGAGACACTTCTCTTTTTTTTTCTTTTTGTTTACATTTTTTTTTCTTTTTTTTCTTTTCTTTTTTTACACCCCTATTTATTACACTTCTCTTTTTTAACTGTCAGCCAGAGCTCCCTGATTGGGCTACATTTACGGCCCCAATCAGGAAGCTCATTCTATGATGTCCAGCCGGCTACAGTCATTACAATAACTACAAAGAGAAAGGTGGAGAGGTTTAGGAAAGGAACTAAGGAGCTTAGGACTGAGCAAGCTGAAGGCATGGCCATTGATTGTGAAATGTAACGGAAATGCAGAATGTATCGAATTGGAGGAATTTAGAGATGTCAGAGGATTGTCAGAAGTACAGTGATCGGGAGGAGTATGGGAACTGACAATAACATTAAAATTAAGACCTTGTTGAGTTGGGAGTTTATGTAGACCAGTGACACAAGGGATGGATGATATTCTCAGTTATTGGAGGAACATATATGAAACAAAACCCACTTTGGGGATTTTCCATTTTCACTTGGTTTAACTCCTAAATTAAACTTAAACAAGTAAAATAATGCCACTACAGATAGAAATGCAGCCTCTCTTTCTATATTATTTAAATAGTATGATCAACACTTGCTCCGTTCACAGAATTTAAAAGAAATGATGGATACTTTTGTAAATATTCCAGCATACAAAACCTTATCGGTACCGTACTTTAGCCAGACATCTAACTGTGTCTGCTGTTAGCTGGGTCTTGCATGTTCAGATATTTTAATTATTTGCAGCACGAGTTTTTGAAAGCACTGTATCTGTATCCACACCACAGGAACTGTACAGACTCAAAATGACAGCTCACCACCAGATGCTCCGATTCAGAAGGAAGAATAAATGCTAGTCTAGTCAGCGACGCCTACATTCCATGAACAGAAAATGATAAAAATATACCTGATAACCATACTTTCCAGGAAGCTGATGAGTTAGACAAGAGTCAGTTTATCTCCTTTGTCAAACAGTTTGAAGAGTTGTGTCTTTAAAGGCAGAAAGCTGGAGAAGCAAGTGGTAATTCAGGTCATGGGTTAAAACATGGATTTCACGATGCCCAGGCCTTTAGCAGCTTTCAAGGCTGCTGGAAGTGTCAACTTACTGCCTGCAGAATATGGGCACAAACCTGGCACATTGGCTTTGAAGTCATTTTGATGGAGAGGTTGCTCTCCAACAAACTCCATCAGCATATACACAAATAGAAACAGTCCTAACTCAGGAAGCCTGACCAAGGAACTTAGTTCATTGTTGAAAGCCAAACTAAAAGCACGACTCATGGCTTACAGAGGCTAGGCCCGTAGGGGGCAGCGAGTTCTCTTGATCTGTCCCTAGGGTCTACTTTATAAAGGCTCCTATGTGAAGTTCCAACAGGGCTGGCCATTGCCTGTTACTAAGTGAACTCAGACTCCACAAACCCCACAATGACGTTAATTAATGATTCCCAATGGGCCTTCAAGGGATTATTAATTACCATAAGCTTAACCCTGTCCCTAACCTTAATTCTCACCCTAACCCAAACCCTATTTCGAGCCAGAACCCTAACTTAACCTTAACTCTAATTCAACACCCTGACCCTAACTTTGAGGCCAGCCGTAACCCTAACTTTACACCTAACTCTAACCCTGCCAATGTTAAATCAGAAATCATGCACAAAAATGATCATGAAGCATAAGAACAATTTGAATAACTTATTGGGTTATTATCCTGCAACTCACAGGCCCTAAAAGAACATGAGCCAAGGTGAGTGTTCATGGAAAAAACAAATCTCTGACAATGGTATGTAAGGACTTGACACCAGTGAGATTTAAAGGGTTGTTCAACAACTTACACAATATTGCCAACTATTTTCTACCAGCCACTGACACAACTTTATATGTTTTCTGTGCTTTTTAAGACTTGTAAAAAGCTTCAGCAGTGACAGGTTAGACTGTGGCATCATGTTAATGGTAGGAAATTAGCAACCCAGAGGTTCTTCCTCGTTCCCTGATGATGGGGTTTAAATTCCATCTCAGCGAGTGGAGGGGTTTGAATACAGTTCAGAATTGGAAGTATTGCTGATCTGGGCAATCTGATCATTTACTGATCATTTGTGTCCATGATTTCAGATCTAACATTGGAAGGGTTAGGGTTAGGGTATGGTCAGAGGGACTCTCAACCATCAATCACCTGTCCACAACTCCCCCACTCCCTCACAGAAACTTACTAGCCCCCCATGACGTAGCTGGGGCCTAGGCTGGCCTATAGCCTGGTGATCTATCATCTCTCCTTCCAACAGCATCCACAGTTTCTGGCTGACAGGCAGGCCTCCTCAGAGGAGACATCTGCTGCTGAGCTATTGATTTGAGGGGGAGACTTGCTTGACTTCTGTTTTGTGGGCTTGGCCGATAAGAGTCAGAGCAGGTCACGTGCAGTTCTCCGTGTCATCAGGCAAGGACTTTCCTTGACCACAAGGCTCAGTCATGGGCGAGCATCAAACTATCATCAATTGTGGCAAAAGCCTGTCTGCTTCACTGATGACATTTTGGGAAGAAAATCCACCATCCTTACCTGGTCTGGCCTACACGTGGCTCCAGAACTATAGCCATGCTCTTAACAGCACTTTGAAATAGTCTAGCATGCCCTCCTTTTAAAAGGCATTAGGGATGGGCCACACATGCTGGACTTGCCTTTGAGACTTACAACCCATCAAAGAGAATTAAAAAAATACATGGCTCATGCTAAAGGTATGTTTGTGCTTGCAATCTAAAGGCCAGTCCTTTTGGATATGCGTAGGCAGTAAGACTTCCCCTTAATATTGAGCCTGACTGAGGGAATGAGCAGAGGTTACTTAAAACAGGAAAGGGTGCTGGAAGGGAAAGGAAAAGGAGGACAAGATATTGACTCAGTGGAAGGTCATACACATTAAAGGTGTTTGCTGAGCAAACATGTAGGAGAACAAATTGCAGGAGTCCTATAACGTGCTGGAAATCTTTTTTTCAGCAACAATATCCAGAGCAAGTGCTGTTTCCATGGGGACAAGCTGAAATCGCATGAACAAAAATATGTCTGAGTTCCCATCAGAACATTCAGCTGTTACCTGGGAACTGCTCGTGTTGTCGATGAGCAGCATGTTAGCATTTGCACTAACACAAGTGCCAGCCAATGATCAAAAAGAATTAAATACTTTCTCACGCTGAATCCTCCACTGTCAATGTTGTGGGGGCTTATCATTGACCAGAAACGTAACTCAACCAGCCAAGAGATATTGTGAATGCAAGAACTGATCTGAAACAAAGCAAAGATTGCTGGAAAAGCTCAGCAGGTCTGGCAACAGCTTCAGAGAGAAATCAGAGTTCACGTTTCGGGTTCAGTGACCCTTCCTCAGAACTGATGGTAGCTAGGACAAAGTTGTTTTTTATGCAAAAGATAACATGGGGGAAGGGGATAAGGAGTACAGGGCAACCTCAATT
The DNA here is from genome assembly GCF_047496795.1 of Chiloscyllium punctatum. Taxonomy (NCBI): domain Eukaryota; kingdom Metazoa; phylum Chordata; class Chondrichthyes; order Orectolobiformes; family Hemiscylliidae; genus Chiloscyllium; species Chiloscyllium punctatum. Next base: position 56,112,203 of record NC_092761.1, on the reverse strand, counting down.
ATCTGAACAACTCGGGCAGGGAGTATTTTGCTCGGATAATTGAATGTTCAGACAAAAACAGTTTACCCATGCATCGGGACCTTGAGATCTTGTTCAGATAATCCGAAATTCAGATAATTGACTTTTGGATAATCGAGGTTGCCGTGTAAACGATAGATGAAGCTCGAGCCCAAAGAGAGAGAAGATCAGTTGGATAGACGGAGGAGTGAAAAACGATCTGCTGATCTGCAGTTAGGAATTCAGAGTAATTTACCCCCTGTCTCCCCAACGCCTGCCAACATCTCCAAAGTACAAGTAAAGAGTGTAACAGGATACCCTTCCCAAGCCTAGAATAAAGCTCCAACACTGCATAAGAAGCTCAACATCTTCCAGAGTGAAGCAGTTCAATGTGATAGGTACCCGTCTACCAACTTCAGTATTCACTGTTTCCACAACTGGAAGCAATATGTACCATCTACAACATCATAGCAACATCTCACCAAGGCTTATTCAACAGCGGTTATTCAACAGCACTTACACATGGGATGCAGGGACAGCTGGCCAACTGGATACAAAATTGGCGTGATGCTAAAAGATAGAGGGTGTTGTTCAGATTGGAGGTCTGTGACCAATGGTGCACCACAAGGATCAGTGCTGAGTCAACAATTGTTGGTCATTTGTATCAATAATTTGAATGAAAATAGAAAAGATATAGTTAGTATGTTTGCAGACTACACCAAGATTGATGGTTATCTAAAGGTACGAAGAGGTTTTGATCAAATGGGCTGAGAAGTGACAGATGGAGTTCAATTTAGATAAATGTGAGGTGTTGCAGGGCAACCAGGGCAGTACTTATACGTCAATGGTAGAAACCTGGGGAGTATTGTTGAACAGAGGTAACTAGAGATGCAGGTTCATAGTTCCTCGATCGCAATGTTACATGTAGACAGGGTGGTGAAGGAGGTGTTTGGCATGCTTGCCTTTATTGGCCAGTGCATTGAGTACAGGAGTCGGGATATTTGGTTATACAAGACATTGATGAGACCATGTTTGTAATATTGCATACAATTATAGTTGCCCTGCAATGGGATGGATGTTGTTAAACTAGAAAAGATGCAGAAAAATTTACTAGAATGTTGCCAGCACTGGAGCATTTGTGTTATGGGGAGAGGCTGGGACTTTTTTCACTGAGGAAGCTGCGGCATAACCTTACAGAAGTTCATAAAATCATGAACCACATCAGAAATGGTGAATAGCCAAGGTCCATTTCCAAGGATAGGGGAGTTGAAAACTGGATGGCATTGGTCTAAAGCAAGAGGGGAAAAATGTAAAAGGGACCTGAGGAGCAACTTTTTCACACAGATGGTGGCGTGTGTATGGAATGAGCTACCAGAGAGAGTGATGGAGTCTGGTACAATTACAACATTTAAAAAAACATTTGGACAGGTACAAGAATGGGCAATGTTTAGAGGGTTATTGACCGAACACAGGCAAATGGGGCTAGTTAGGTTTGCAATACCTGGTCTTGATGGATATGTTGGACTAAAGGGTCTGTTTTTGTGCTGTGTAACTCTATGGCTCAATGACCAAATACACAATTTCTGCCTGTAAGATAAGGGTAAGGGCAACAAACATATGGGGATACGACCATCTGCATGTTTCCCTCCAAACCACAACCATCTTCACCTGGAGCTATCCAGCTATGCTGGGTCAAAATCCTGAACTCCGTCCCTTAACAGGACTGTGGGTGTACCTACAGCACACGAATGACAGTGATTCAAGAAGCTGACCTAGTACCACCTTCTCCAGGACAATTAGGGATGAGCTCACATGTCAAAAACAAATAAAACATAATATATCAGCTTGTATTAGAGCACCCAGTTGTTAGATGGATGTGGCACAAACTACGTTGGAAACTGACGCATCAGTTGTGTTTGGCTCCATGGAAGTGGACCCTGGGTCTTGTACCAATGAAAGGATTCCAAGATCTGCACAAAAGCCCTTTGTTATTATAGCACTCCCAAGCAACCATGATCTTTGATATTGAGCACAGTTTTTTCTGGTAGTTTTCTAGTGTATTATTTTGTTATGTACACTAAACAATACACTTTTCCAATCAGTCCCATCAGAGTTTACATCTGTATCCTTTGCAGTAGATTTTATGGGTTACTTCCACTGATAAATGCATTATCTGACTCAGATCATTAACTTTCTTCTGTCAGTGAATCCTAATTCTTGGAGCTACAGTCCTGACACTGGTTTTCTGGATTCCACTATCATATTTCTGAGGACCTTGCTGATTTGTCCCTGCACCCACACCTTCCCCCACACGGTGGCACAGTGGTTAGCACTGCTGCCTCACAGCGGCCAGAGACCCGGGTTCAATTCCCACCTCAGGCGACTCTCTGTGTGGAGTTTGCGCATTCTCCCCATGTCTGTGTGGGTTTCCTCCGGGTGCTCTGGTTTCCTCCCACAGTCCAAAAATGTGCAGGTGAGGTGAATTGGCCACTAAATTGCCCATAGTGTTAGGTGAAGGGGTAAATGTAGGGGAATGGGTCTGGGTGGGTGGCAGGTCAGTGTGGACTTATTGGGCTGAAGGGCCTGTTTCCACTCTGTAAGTAATTTAATCTAATCACACCTCTGTCCAAGGCCCCAAAGGATCTTTTCATATCAGCAGAGATTTTCCTGCATATTCACCCACCTCATCTACTGTGTTCGTTGTTCTCGATGTGATCTCCTCGACATTGGGGAGACTGAGCGCCAACTTGCAGAGTATTACAGGGAACTACTCTGGGACAAGTGCACCTGACAACCCCACCGCCCTATGACCAAACACTTCAACTCCCCCTCCCAATCCACCACAGACATGCAATTCCTGGACCTCCTCCACCGCTAAATCCAGGCCACCCGACAATTGGAAGAAGAAAGCTTTATCTTCCACTTTGGGACCCTTCAACCACACAGCATCAACATCGACTTCACTAGTTTCCAAATCTCCCCTCCCCTTACCTGATTCCAGATCCAACTCGGCACACCCCTCTTGAACTGTCCTACCATCTCCCTTCCCATCTATCAGCTCCACCCTCCCCACCGACCTATCACAATTACTTCCACCTGCATCCACCTATCACCTTTCCAGACACCTCCCCCCGCCCCCTCCAAACCCCACCTCCACCCTACTTTATCTCTCAGCCCCCTTTCCCCTCCACATTCCTGATAAAGGGCTTATGCCTGAATCGTCAATCTTCCACTCCTTGGATGCTACCTGACCTGTTGTGCTTTTCTAGCACCACACGCTCGACCCCGATGCTCCTCACTTTCTCCCCTGCTCCCATATCTCTGTTTCAACTCCTTCACTAATAACTCCATGGCAGTGTCCAGAAAACGGATGCCTGTGACCTCCCAAAGGCCCCCATTATTCATTTCTTTAGATAGAGAAAGATTATAGAAAGCTACAGCATGGGAACCTCTGAGTGCGTTACAAAATGCCAGCAGCCACTTCGCAGAAATAGGGAAGTAAAATGGAATGTTGGCATTCATTTCAAAGAGTAGAGAGGTTTTGTAAAATAAAGCCTAGTCAGACCACAACTGGGATAATGTGAACAGTTTTGGACCCCTTATTGAAAGAAAGATATACTGCCATTTGTGGCCACCCAGAGAAGGTTCAGTTAGCTAATATCAGGTAAGGACGGCCTACCGTATGAGGAGATAGTGAAAAGAGATGGACCTGCTTTCTTTGGAATCTAGAAGAATGTGGGAGTGACCTTATTGAAGCTTCTAGAATTCTTCATGGGCTTGACAGGGTTAGCTGTGGAGAGGCTGTTTCTGCTGGTGGGAGAATCTAGGACCCAATGACATCATCTCAGAATAAGGGATTGCATATTTATGGAACAGGTTAAGAGAATTTCTTCTCTCAGAGGTAGAGAGTCTGGGAAGTTCTCTATCACGGAATGTTGTCGAGATCAGGTCATTAATTATATTCAAGATTGAGATAGACAGAGTTTTAGTCTGTCAGGTTCTGGGGAAAAGGCAGGAAAGTGGAGTTGAAGGTGCAGATTCGATGATATGAATGGCTCATTTCTGTTCCTTAATCTTGTGAATTTTTCCAGGTTTGATCCTCCAGAACCATTCCCAGGATCTGTCCCAGATGCAGTTCACTTCCAGTTCCAGGTTAGACTCCAGTATTGCGTCCTCGTGACAATGCTAGAGCTCCTGCTGAAACGTCCGGTCAATCAGCAGCCTGGTTAGCACTGGCTGTATCCAGGAATCATTTTAATCAGAAAAATGCACAAAGTTAGCACCCTGTCTGCATTCTCCTTGCAGAATGCATCTGAGTCACAAACTGTAAGCCCCAGGCCTGTTTTAGAGGTTAATCAATTCAACCCAGTGAGTTCAATATCAAATCAAGGACAGAAAAGTATCAGAAAGGAAAGGTAAATAAAAGTAATTGACATATTTGAAACTGCTAACAGTTAAAATCTGAAGCAGTGAGTCTTCATACTTGTAATATTTATTTTTCAGCTCAACTAAATTTGATTGGCAGTAATTGAGCCTTACCACACTATTAAAAGGGAATTTTCACCAGAATGGTCAAGTCTTCGCTTTCCCTGGTGAGTTTAACTTGTAAGTACTGAAGACAGAAGCTTCACGCCATTCATTGCACTTAAGACCATAAGACATAGGAGTGGAAGCAAGGTCATTCGGCCCATTGAGTCCACTCCACCATTCAATCATGGCTGATGGGCATATCAACTCCATTTACCCGCATTCTCCCCGTGAACCTTAATTCCTTGTGACATCAAGAATTTATCAATCTCTGCCTTGAAGACATTTAGCATCCCGGCCTCCACTGCACTCCGTGGCAATGAATTCTACAGGCCCACCACACTCTGGCTGAAGAAATGTCTCCGCATTTCTGTTTTGAATTGACCCCCTCTAATTTTAAGGCTGTGCCCACAGGTCCTAGTCTCCCCAACTAATGGAAACAATTTCTTAGCATCCACCCTTTCCAAGCCATGTATTATCTTGTAAGTTTCTATTAGATCTCCCTTTAACCTTCTAAACTCCAATGAGTACAATCCCAGTATCCTCAGCCGTTCCTCGTATGTTAGACCTACCATTCCAGGGATCATCTGTGTGAATCTCCACTGGACACGGTCTAGTGCCAGTATGTCCTTCCTGGGGTGTGAGGCCCAAAACTGAACACATTACTCCAAATGGGGCCTATCCAGAACTTTATAAAGTTTTAGTAGCATATCGCTGCTTTTATATTCTAATCCTCTTGAGATAAATGACAACATTGCATTCGCTTTCTTCATCACGAATTCAACCTGCATGTTCACCTTTAGAGAATCCTCGACTAGCACTCCCAGATCCCTTTGTACTTTGGCTTTATGAATTTTCTCACCGTTTATAAAGTAGTCCACACTTGTATTCTTTTTACCAAAGTGCAAGACCTCACGTTTGCTCACATTGAACTTCATCAGCCATTTCCTGGACCACTCTCCCAAACTGTGTAGATCCTTCTGCAGCCTCCCCACTTCCTCAGTACTACCTGCCTGTCCACCTATCTTCGTATCATTGGCAACCTTCGCTAGAATGCTCCCAGTACCTTCATCCAGATCATTAATATATAACGTGAACAGCTGCGGCCCCAATACTGAACCCTGTGGGACACCGCTTGTCACCAGCTGCCATTCTGAAAAAGAACCTTTTATCCCAACTCTCTGCTTTCTGTCAGACAGCCAATCCTCAATCCATGCCAGTAGCTCACCTTGAACACCATGGGCCCTCATCTTGCTCAGCAGCCTCTCGTGTGGCACCTTATCAAAGGCCTTTTGGAAGTCTAGATAGACCACATCCACTGGGTTTCTCTGGTCTAACCTACTTGTCACCTCTTCAAAGAATTCTAACAGGTTTGTCAGGCATGACTTCCCCTTACTAAATCCATGTTGACTTGTTCTAATCCAACCCTGCTCTTCCAAGAATTTAGAAACCTCATCCTTAACAATGGATTCTAGAATTTTACCAACAACCGAGGTTAGGCTAATTGGCCTATAATTTTCCATCTTTTGTCTTGATCCTTTCTTGAACAAGGGGGTTACAACAGTGTCTTCTGATCATCGGGGACTTTCCCTGACTCCAGTGACTTTTGAAAGATCTCAACCAACACCTCCACTATTTCCTCAGCCACCTCCCTCAGAACTCTAGGGTGTAGCCCATCGGGGCCAGGAGATTTGTCAATTTTAAAACTTTTTAGCTTTTCTAGCACTATCTCTTTTGTAATGGCAACCATACTCAACTCAGCCTCCTGACTCCCTTTAATTGTGGGGATATTACTCATGTCTACCACTGTGAAGACTGATGCAAAGTATTTATTAAGTTCTCCAGCTATTTCCTAATCTCCCATCACTAGGCTTCCAGCATCAGTTTGAAGTGGCCCAATGTCTACTTTTGCCTGTCGTTTGTTTCTTATGTATTGAAATAAACTTTTACTATCATTTCTAATATTACTGGCTAGCCTACCTTCATATTTGAATCTCTCCTTCCTTATTTCTCTCTTTGTTATCCTCTGTTTGTTTTTGTAGCCTTCCCAATCTTCTGATTTCCCAGTGCTCTTAGCCACTTTATAGGATCTCTCTTTTTCTTTGATACATTTCCTGACTTCCTTTGTCAGCCATGGTTGTCTAATCCCTCCCTGGATAATCTTTCTTTTCTTGGGGATGAACTTCTGTACTGTGTCCTCAATTATACCCACAAACTCCTGCCATTTTTGCTCTACTGTCTTCCCTGCTAGGCTCTGCTTCCAGTCGATTTTCATCAGTTCCTCTCTCATGCCCTCATAATTACCTTTGTTTAACTGTAACACCATTACATCCGATTTGCCTTCTCTCTTTCAAACTCCAGACTGAACTCTACCATATTATGATCGCTGCTTCCTAAGAGTTCCCTTACTTTAAGATCTTTTATAAAGTCTGGTTTACTGCAGAGCACTAGGTCCAGAATAGCCTGCTCCCTTGTGGGCTCCATGACAAGCTGTTCCAAAAAGCCATCCTGTAAGCATTCCAAGAATTTCCTTTCTTTGGATCCACTGGCAACATTATTTGCCCAGTCCACCTGCATATTGAAGTCTCCCATGATCACCGTGACCTTGCCTTTCTGACATGCCTTCTCTATTTCCTGGTACATGTTGCGCCCTGGTCCTGACCACTGTTAGGAGGTCTGTACATAATTCCCATTATGGTTTTTTTACCTTTGTGGTTCCTCAATTCCACCCACACAGACTCCAAATCATCTGACCCTATGTCATTCAGTGCCATAGATTAATTTTGTTCTTAACTAACAAGGCCACCCCGCCCCCTCTGTCCATCTCCCTGTCTTTTTGATAAGTTGTAAATCCTTGGATGTTTAACTGCCAGCCCTGAACCCCCTGTAACCACGTCTCTGTGATGCCTACCACATCATAATCATTCACGATGATCTGTGCCATTAGTTCATCTCCTTTGTTACGAATGCTGCGAGCATTCAGGTAAAGTGCCTTAATGCTAACATTCTTATCATTAGAGATATTGGAAGTCATAAGATGTCCTAAGTTATCCTTCCTTTTTGTTGCCTTCCTATTCTGCCTCAAGGTTAAATCCACCTGCATACGTGCTATCCTCCTGCTTATCTTTCCATTTAACTCCATACTTCCTGTTGCTTTCACTTTCCCTTCCCCCCAACTCAGAAGTTTTAAGTCCTACTGACCATCCTATTTATCCTCTTTGCTAGAACATTGGTACCAGATCGGTTCAAGTGGAGTACTTGTGAGCTGACGCTGCCAATACACTCCTTCTTTAGTGAGGCAAATACAGAGGCAGCACAAAGCCGAGGGCACTGTGTGGGTACTGGTGTGAAAACATGAATACCTGTTACCTAATGCTGCAGTTACTAAGCATCCATCCACATTCCTTTCAGCGTGCCCGCTCTACTTGCCTTCTCCATCCTGGATTTCTGTGTCTCGATACATTGAATTTCATTCTGTCTTTCTCATTTCAAGATCGTCCATGATACCAGCACATTCAAGTTTTGCAACTCTTGCAGTTTTATTTCCCCTCCTTTTAGATTAGATTAGATTACTTACAGTGTGGAAACAGGCCCTTCGGCCCAACAAGTCCGCACCCACCCAGACCCATTCCCCTATGTGTACCCCTGCACCTAACACTACGGGCAATTTAGCATGGCCAATTCACCTAACCTGCACATTTTTGGATTGTGGGAGGAAACCGCAGTACCCAGAGGAAACCCACGCAGACACGGGGAGAATGTGCAAACTCCACACAGTCAGTCGCATGAGGCGACTCTTACTGCACTCTTTTTGATCTTCTAACTCTGACAGTCTCCAAGGCCAAATTACCCTCCATCCCCTTATTGGTCTCCATGCCTTGTCCTAGATGTTTTATTATTATTCATTCCCAAGAAGAGGGTGTCACTGGCTAGGCCAGTATTTATTACCCATCCTTAATCACCCAGAGAGCAGTTAAGAGTCAATCGCATTGCTGTGGTTCTGGAGTCACATGTAGGTCACACCAGGTAAGGGTTTCCATCCTTAAAGGACATGAGTGAACCAGATGGGCTTTTCCTAACAACCGACAATGTGTTCATAGGTCATCAGATTTTTAATTCCAGAGTTTTTTTAAAAAGTTAAATTCAAATGCCACCATCAGCTGTTACCTGGGTAACAGAATATTACCTGGGTCTCTAGATAAACAGTCCAGTAACAATACTACTAGGCTATTGCTTCCCCTTGTGAACAAGCAAAGACCATTCAGTTCTTGAAGTCTCCTGGTCGTTGAGATGATATCTGAGCTGCACTCTGACTCCATTGTACCCTGAGATATATTACCTTGAAAGAAGACTGGGATTTGCTTTTCAGAATGTCATTTAAATTCTGACATGGTGAGGTGAAAAACTGACAAATAGATCCCCTCTCACCATCCATCCATCACTTAATCAAAAAAAGCAATTTAATTGTTTAAGGGTTGTTACTGTAAAGTTGCACACTGACAGGTTTTCTTGTAAGTTTTAAAACAAAATAATATTTATTGTTCTTAGAACTTCATCTGAAACTTTATCTAGAACAAAAACACTTGCTCACATATTCATTGAGGAAAATATGTATACACACTCAGATGCACACATGCACACATACATGCATACGCATAGACACACACACCCAGGCATACAGACATATACAAGAATACGTTTACACATACGCATTCATACACAAACACACACACACAGGCATAAGTCACAAGTGGGAGTGTAAATGAAATTAAAAATTCAAAAGAAGACAATGGTATACAGTGACAGATTGGATGAGTTCAGGTTAAGCTAAATGACTTCTCTGGATTTTGAAATGAGATGGTTTAAAGTGTTGAAGACCAAGTTTTGTCTTTTCCAATGAAATCAACACCAGTTGGATTGAGAATTTTAGCAAGTGACATGTGACTGGTCAACAGGAGGCAGGCAATAAGCTTGCACAATAACTGGAGAGAGAGACAGAGAGACAGAGACAGAGAGAGAGAGAGACTGAGTTCTCATTCATGCTCTTTCTAATCTCACTTATTGACCTCATTCAGACTGCTTGGAAAGAAGCAATTTCCTAAACCACAAAATGGTTAGTTTGTTCATCACATGATCCCCTCTCAAAAACTGACCAGTATTCCAAATATGGCCAACAAGCTAATTCCAAGCCGATGAATTAAATTATGACAAGTTCAATTCTTTCTCAACTAGAGTTCATTAATTGAATGAGTCTAATTTTTTGATCTACACCTGTCCAAATATCCATGTTATGTCAACACACTTTGTGAGTGAATCATAAGATGGGTTTACTTGATGAAATCTAGAGAGGCCTGGTTCTGTTACGGTGGCATTGTAATTTGTAGGTTATAGCTTCATTAGTAAATGGCCACCTTAAGAGCTGCTGTTTAAAAGACTGAAATACTATTGCTTGACCTCTTAAAATTCAACTTAGCATTTCCGCTAACTCTGTAACAAGGCAGTTTTGAGAAAAAACAAGAATCTGTAAAAACTCCAATTCAGCCAGAGCGTAGTGGAGCCAGGATGTTGGATGCCTTCAAGGCAGAGATTGATAAATTCCTGATCTCGCAAGAAATTAAGGGCTACAGGGAGAGTGCAGGTAAGTGGAATTAGAACACCCATTAGCCACAATTAAATGGCGGAGTGGACTCGATGGGCTGAATGGCCTTGCTTCCACTCCCATGTCTTATGGTTTTATGGAAACATTAGCTTGCTTTCTCTCCATGGATACTGCCTGACCCACTTTGTCCTCGAGCAATTTTTGTTTTCAGTTAAACATAGGAAGGGATTGTATACACATTTTGATTGCGTTTCTTGGAATTTAAGGTATTAAAAGGTGACTTGATGAAAGGTCAAAAACAATTTAAGTAGCAGAAAAGAAAATGTTATTTGCCAATGATGGAAAGATGGGCTGCTCTGTGAGCTGTATAAATAGAAACTTCCATTTACAAAGAGATATTAATAGATTCAGTGACTGGATAAAACTGTGACAGATTAAACTTGCCAGTTTGAAGTTATCTATTTTGGATCTTAAAAGGACAGAACAGAATAATGCCTAAATGGTTTAAAGCTAAAAGTAAAGGCCTGTAAATATTTGGAAGTCCAGGTACATGGATTAATAAAATGTCGTGAACAGATTTTTAAAAAATCAAAAAAAACCTCATGGGATGTTGGTTTTTAAAGCAAGAGGATTAAATTACCTAACTTTTCTGACACAAAAAAACCCTCATTCCTTTCTTTTTTTTTTACTCTCTAAAGTGCTGAAGGATATGTTTCTGTGTAAGAGGCTTAACGAATAATACATTGGATTCACCATTGCAAATTTTAGTTTTAAATGAAACAAACCCTGGTCTGCAAAAGCAATTTGCACCACTACAAAATGAAACAATACATTAAACATGGAAATATCCATTGTGAATTACATAAATAATACAACCGTGGAAGTCAGATTTTCGAAAGTCAATTTTCATATGTTGCTTATTTGCTCATTGCACATGTGAAACAACAACTTGCATTTATATAAGATTTTATCACATCTCACATACAATGAATGACATTGCATAGTTACTAACATTATATGGTCAAAATTAGATGAGTCTCAATACATTTGTTTTTACAATTTGTTCTTGAGATGAGAGGAGCATTGAAAATCTGTAGTCACCCGGAGAATTTGAAGCTTGGCTGTCTTCCTGTGAATATTTTGGAATAAGTATAATGGCAGCAGTCATGTCAAAAATGCAGTAATGAGAGTCAGACTGGGGCTATATGTTCTTGGAGATTAGCTGATTTCCAAACCTATCAAAACTTTTCCACCTTTTCACTGCTTAAGCCAGGAATGTTGTGATGAAGGTTCACAATATATCATTATTATCATTATTTAGAAATGTGGGTTTGAGGGTGGACAGAACCATGCATACCTTTAGGTCTGACTTATATTTCGATGTTTTGCTTGTTAAGAAGGAGAAATAAGGCTCCACTTTCATTTTAGATTTGTTCTGTGAATGCTTTCAGGTTGTCTGGAGCCTTGCTTACATGCATTGAAACAAGATTTTTTAAAACCCTTGAGGTGAACAGGTCATTGCATTGGAAGCAAGGAGAGAAGAGAAAGAAAACGTGCTGTTGCCCAGTAACAAGGTGTCCTGTGGCCCAGGGAAACAGAAAGGTAGAACGATGCTGTTAGGTCAGTGCTGATTCAGTCAGAGTGAAAAGGTGCTGTGGGTATAGTTTCCAGAAGAGTCAGAACTGGGGATAAGGTCTCATGGGGCTTAGAGAAAAGCTCTTAAGAGCTGATGGAAGTGGTTCACAAGGAGAATACTTATGTTTGCTCTGAAAGTCAGTAATAAGAAAGCTCCATTAGTCAAGTCTTGAAGTGGAGAAATTGTGACCCTTCACAGACATTCGAGGATGTGTAAGATTGTTTTTGATGATAAAAGGATCGAGACTTTATTCCTAATAATTGTAAAAAGACCATTTCACCTACTGGTTATGTTGTGTTCTTTTCTATTTGTTTTGTGCATCGTAAACTTTGATATTCTTTTGTTTAAAGTACATTGTCAGTCTATTTGTGAATATCTTCAGTGGTCAAACACCAAAGTAAATAAATAGCAAAACTAACATTTTTGGTTGATCAATTCGGATTTCACTCCGGAATCAGACGTGTTCAGGATTACCAACAACTGCCATCTTTGACAGCATGATGGGATAGCCATTTATTGGACCGAGAGACCTGGGTTCCAGTCCCACCTGCTCCAAGAAAAATAAAAGATTCAGAGATGCCAGTGTTGGACTGGGATGTACAAAGTTAAAAATCACACAACACCAGGTTATAGTCCAACAGGTTTAATTGGAAGCACTAGCTTTCGGAGCGTCGCTCCTTCATCAGGTGGTTGTGCTGGACACAATTGTAAGACACAGAACTTAGAGCAAAAGTTTACAGTGTGATGTAACTGAAATTATACATTGAAAAATACCTTGATTGTTTGTTGAGTCTTTAATCTGTGCGAATACCATGATAGTTTCACTTCTTTCATGTGTAAATCACAACATTTTAAAAAAAAAGTTACATTCTCAGGTTAACTGTAACAATTGGTTTTAGCCAAACAATATGTTAAAGGTGTTAGCCCCCCCCCCCCCACCCCGCCCCCCAACGTGTTCTCTGTTTGAGCCATAATGTTTAGACTGATTCTAATCTAAAAAGTGAGATAACAGTTTTACATGAATTCATGCAGTTTTTGAGTGAAGTACAATGTAATTCTGCAAGTCCAAATTCACCCCACAAACTTATATATATATGTGTGCATGTGGGTCTTTGTGTGTGTGTGTGTGTGTGTGTGTGTGTGTGTGTGTGTGTGTGTGTGTGCGCGCGCGCGCGTGCACACGCCTGTCTGGGGTTGGGAGTTGTGAGTGTGAGAGAGAGTGCATATATGTGTGTATGTGAGTCTAAAGTGTCTGAGTCTGTGAGGGGGTGCATGTGTGAGGGTGTATGTTTGTATATGGGTGTGTGCGTGTGTGTAGTGCAATGGCAGTCACCTGTAGTGTGACATGAACCCAAGGTCCCGGTTGAGGCCCTCCCTATGGGTACCGAACTTAGCTATCAGCCTCTGCTCGGCCACTTTTTGCTGCCTGTCCCGAAGTCTGCCTTGGAGAATGGTCACCTGAAGGTCCGAGGTCAAATGTCCTGGACTGCTGAAGTGTTCCCCAACTGGGAGGGAACACTCCTTTTTGTTGATTGTTGTGTGGGGCCCATTCATCCGTTGCTGTAGCCTTTGCTCAGTTTCCCCAATGTACCATGCCTCAGATACCATCCTTGCCTGCAACGTATAAGATAGACAACATTGGCTGAGTCACATGAGTACCTGCCATGTACAAGGTGGGAGGTGTCCCCACGTGTAATGGTAATATCCATGTCCACACTCTGAAACATCTTGCAGCGTCTACCATGACAGGGTTGTATGAAGTAGTCCTGAAAGCCAGGCAGCTTGCTACAAACAATGATCTGTTTGAGGTTTGGCGGTTGTTTAAAGGCAAGCAGTGGAGGTGTGAGGAAGGCCTTGACGAGGTGCTCATCCTCATTGATAATGTGTTGCAGCTCCTGAGAAGTACTGGACAATGAAGGTTATCCTGTCGGTTGCAGCCCGTGTTAGTTTTGTGATTTACACATGAAAGAAGTGAAACTATCATGGTATTCGAACAGATGAGAGACTTAACAAACAATCAAGGTATTTTTCAATGTATAATTTCAGTTACATCACACTGTAAACTTTTGCTATAAATTCTGTGCCTTACAATCGTGTCCTCCACAACCACCTGACGAAGGAGCGTCGCTCCGAAAGCTAGTGCTTCCAATTAAACCTGTTGGACTATAACCTGGCTTTGTGTGATTTTTTAACTAAGAAAAATAAAAAGTATACTTTAAGGGCCCTCTGTGGAACAGTGGGAGTTAAAAATAAAGTAAGATAACCTCTTACCATTGCCACTGGTGCAGTTACAGCATCCCTCAACACACTTCACAAATGTGCAGGACAGAGCAAGCTGTGTGAATGGTGGTCCTGGAACCTGACTCAATATTCAATCCCTCCAGGACACTACATAGATGCCATCTATGCTGACAGATGATCAGTCAATACTCACTTAGCTTATTTCATTAACGCCTCACTCTCATGCAATTTTTGACCAGCAAAGGGATACAAAAGACACAAAGTTTAATCCACAATTACATATCGGCCTGACTTCTTATTTTCAAAATATCCTGAACAACAATGCCAAGGACTGACATGCTGACGTTTCCGTTGGTATGACCTTCAATGACTCTGACAATTGTGAGACAAAAATGGTAGTTTTGTCTATTTGGATCTCAGTGATTGTCATACTAAATCCAGTCAGAGGGTGCAAGGAGTTTCAGTCAGTTTCAGCTCAAAGAGAGAGAAATTTGGTTAGGATATGACTGAAAAATATACTTGAGTTCAAAGCTAGGATAGACACTGTTATAAATTAGAGATACAACTGATGGATATTTCAATATTTCCCAATATTTACGATCTGACATGTAACTGAATTTACAAAGCACATGGTCCAGAGCCAAAATTAATTTCTGACCCTTGGCATTTTCTCATAGTACTGGGGAGGTGAAGTTGCATGGGGCGGAAGTTGAAAGTGCATTCCATGTGGTTAGCGTGTCCACCTTAAGAGAGTTGGCCCTATTACGTTTATTCATACACGATTATGCCAATTGACTCTTGAATGTTCCCTGACCAGACTTTATCCCATCTCCACAGTTTCTGCACATTTCTCTGCTGGGCCAGTCTCTGTGTGGAAAGTTGACATCTCTTCATGCCCTGAAGACACAGATGTAGAGGGACCCATTCTGAAAATATAAAGAAAAACAAGTGATTTGATTCACCATCAGTACTTCATGCATAAACTGAAAGACTATCACAATAAAAAATGTCTGACTATCCATCCAAGATGATTGCATTGAACTTTCCAAAAGGAGCTGAATATGACCCAAGGGCATTTACACACGGTTTAATGCACTTGAATGTACATTCTTGCAATGTGCATTGGCCAACATGTAATGATAATAGCTGAGAATGTAATACCTGACTGTAATGGAGCGTGGGTTTGCTCAGTAATAGAACACTCACCATTATCACTGAATTTAGAGCACGTTGGTGCCAAAGGGAGGAATATCACAATCATCCTTTGTTTTGCTCTTAATGACATTTTTACCCAGGGCATGTTGATGTCTTGCAAAGTAACATGACAATAAGAAATTTCTTTGTGTAGGTACATTATGTATCATTAGTGCTGTTTTGGCTGTCCTTAAGTCCACAAAGCAACTTTGGAAGTTTACAAACTTACATAGTACGGTATTTTCTGGTCAAAAAAATAACTTTAAGGATTAGCATTGAATCGCGTTAGTCACAAGTTGGGGAGGTTTTGAGGCATGGTGGGAAGCATTTCTTCATCTCACACAAAAATTCTAGGTTCAGGACCCACATGATGCATAAGGGTGACGTGCTCATGATATGCCCTAACAGGCTCATTATCAACCTGCAAATCCCTCCAATAGGTGCCAGCGACAGGCAGTAAGAGGACAAGAAATTCCTGCTCAGCTGTGTAATGGAAAGAAATCAGAACCTGCAGCATAGCTCCAGATGACCGTATGCTTGTCAAAATGTGTGTTGTCAGAGAAATTCAATCTGTCTGAGTGAACTGTAACACACCACCACTCTCACATTTCTGGTATCTTAAAGTCAAGTTTGACAGTTTAGGTCCACTGTATATTTCAGTGCATATTGCCTGTCGGGTAAGCAAGCTGTGTGGGCATCTGCTTGTGATGAAGGTTACTAAGACCATCCTCTTTAACTAGAGGAAATCACAGGGCCTAGAGTGGGAGAGGAAAAACTCCTCCTGGACTAACTAGAACAGTATCAGGTCATTAAAAAATACAGTTTATTATTGCATGCTCGCCATTCATTACAGGTTATATTAGACATCGTCATTGAGAAAATGTAAGAGCCTAGTCCTTTGAGATCTTAAGCTATCCTGGCCACCAGTCCACATGATATCATCATGGCACACCTCAATATTAATCCTTTCAGGGCTGTATACATCAGGTGTCACCATTCTTTGTTCAAGGCAATGTAGGTTGATGCAGATTATCTGATTTTGCCAGCGAACTAGAGTGTTCTTTTTTGGATCTTATTCATTGGTTTCACTATCAATCATCCAAAACAAAAAGAAAATCAAAGAAGAGGGGGGAGTGTGTTAATTTTCTTTTAAGAACGGAAATGGCAGCCAAAGCCGCATGCACACTACAATTGCTGCATTTCCTGGCAGTGAGTTTCCTGTTGCGGAGCTGCTCGGTGCTCAAGAGTGACTGAGTGTGATTGGAATGCAGTTTTCACAGGGTAGGAGAATACCAGCAGCGAGAGGGAAGCAGGAGATGCTGTTTCACAAGTTTGATTGGGTTTGGTTTATTGCAGTCGTATGGAACTAAGTACAGTGAAAAGTTTTGTTTTGCAAACAGTACATGCTGGTTGTAACAAACAAGGACATACAGATGATAGGGTGCTTAGACAGAGCGAGGCGCATAAGGTTACGACAGCACAGGAGGTGCACGACAGCAAGATCAACATTACATTGAAATTAGAGAGGTCCTTTCAGCATTCTAATGGCAACAGTGAAGAAGATGTTCTTGATTGTGTTGGTGCGTGTCTTCTGCCTGATGGAAGAGGTTAGAAGAGAGCATTACTGGAGTGGGAGGGGACTTTGATGATGTTGGCAGCCTTTCCATGATAATGAGAAGTGTAAATGGAGTCCATGGATGGGAGGTTGGCTTCCATAAATGTCCATGCTGTGTGCATAACTTTCTGTAGTTTTTTACAGTCTTTTGCAGGGCAGTTACCATACCAGGCAGAATGTTTTCTACAGTGCATCTGTAAAAGTTGCTGATGGTCCTTACGGACATATTTATTCTTGGGGGTCAGAGAAGCATTTATGCTCCTCTTTCCTCCTTAAAGAAGCTGTTGGTCACCACTGTGCCAATGCTGACTTTAGTTTCTTATTCCACATGATTTCCTCTTTAGAGAAGATTCAACCTCTCAATGTCTTCCTCTCCAATTGCTGCTGGCAGTAATGACAGCTGCAGACTCTTGCACTGACTGTCTCGCTGATAGTTGGACAGCCTAAAAATTGGATAGCCGGTCAAATTTGGATGGCTATCCTGCAACAAATGTATGAAACACCATCACAAGCAACGGCCAGTCATTAAATTCAATGGGACAGCTACACCCTTGACCATGCTGGCTTTAAACTACATTCCCCAAAAATATCAAAGCCTCAAATTAGAATTGGATTTTACCTTGCTTTACTCTGTGCAGGCATTTATTGAGTGGATTTTATGTTTGGAATTGCTTGTGAGTATTGACAAATACGTTCCCACAGCCCTCTGACATAGCAAGGTGTCACAAGGTGCTGGACAGAATGTGCAAAAAAAGGGATGTTAACAGATTCAATAAGCCCTCTTCCACACTTTATGATTTGATGATTTCGTGAATTCAAAGAGGGAAGCTGGAAATATTGGCAGTATCTTGGATTTTGAAATGGGTCTCAGAAGAAGAGAGGAGTGTGATTTAGAGAGGGAATTTGAACATGTGACACCTTTGCAATTGAATGGAATCAACTATTTACAATCTACATTAATGACTTGGATGATGAGAGTATTGTTGCTAAGTTTGCTGATGACATAAGAATAGATAGGAAAGAGAGTCGTAAATGGACTTAAGGAATCTGCAAATGGATATAGACAGGTTAATTGAATGGGCAAAAAATGAGCAAATACGATATCGTGTAGGAAAATGTAACTTGTTCACTTTGGTAGAAAGAATAGAGAAATGGCCTTTTTATAAATGGAGAGAGTTTGCAGGATTCTGAAGTACAGAAGGATCTAGGAGTCCTATTACAAGTGTCACAAAAAGTTAACAGAAGTTAGGTACAGCAAGTGACTAGAGTCGAAAAGGGTGGAGCTGGGAAAACACAACAGGTCAGGCAGCATCCGAGAAGCAGGAGAATCGACGTTACGGGCATAAACCCTTCATTCCTGATGAAGAGCTTATGCCAAAATGTCGACTCTCCTGCTCCTTGGATGCTACCTGACATGCTGTGCTTTTCCAGCACCACCTTTTTCGACTGAATCTCCAGCATCTGCAGTCCTCCCCTTTCTCCTAACAGCAAGTGATTAGGAAAGCAAATGGAATGTTGTCATTTGTTGGAAAGGGAATGAGGTATTAAAAAAAAAGTCTTGTTATAGCCGTACAGAACATCGGTCATATTATATTTGGAGTACAGTTTTGGCTACGGCGCTTCTTTAAGAAACAAAACATCATTACAATAGAAACAATTAATCTCAGGCACATTCTAAGGTGGTTTTCTTATACGTTACCTTTAATTTGACTACTTTTTAAGAAATCTCACAGTCAATGATTTAAACTTTATTGCATATAGCAATCAAAATAAGACCCCTGATGTTAAAAGTCACAACGCAACTTGGCTATTACCGGATGAATGATGGAATTTCCCTCTGATTCCAATCAGCAGCGTCTGTCTCTGATGTCCAAGGTTTGATGTTGTTTTTCAAATTTCTGCTAATGAAGGGTTCTGGAGTTGAATTCTTACACAGATTTTTGTCCTTCAGGTCAATGGTATGACAATATTGATGATTTTTAGATTTTTCATTTAACATATTGACTCGCCCTCTGGAACTACCAAGTCTGCATTTTGTTTTCTCATCAGAAATAGTTTTCATGTTCCTTGTTACATTTAACATTGACTGTCTATTTGAAGACGCAACTTCCCTGCATTTGACTCCCAAATTCTTCTGCAGGGTAATCATTTCTTCTTGTGGCATAAAGTAGCCAGTTACCAAGCAAACATCAAAATGGTTTTGTTCATTCACTTTGACTTCTACTGCTCTGAGACAAGGCTAATTACTTTCACTTTCAGTAGAAGTTTATCCTTGTCCCTTAACAGTTTATTCCAGTCAAAATTATCACTGCTTCTTTCAATCGATGAACCATTATTAAAGTTCTGAAGTTTACTAAAGGCTGCATTACGCAAGTTGGATCTGTGTCCATTGGAAGTCAGAAAAATGAGAGGTGATTTTATTGAAACACTTAAGATTCCTGCAGGCATTTGACAGTGTGGATACTGAAACAATGTTTCTGTTTGTAGGAGAGACTGGAACAAGGGGACACAATTTAGAAGGAACGGGTCTCCCAATTAAGATGGAGAAGATGAGTTTTTTTTCATTAAACAGTGGAATTCTCTTTCCCAGACAGTTATGAAGATTTCATAGAATCCCTACATTGTGGAAACAGGCCATTCAGCCTATTGAGTCCACATCAACGTTCTGAAGAGCATCCCAAATGCCCCCCATCCCGTAACCCTGCTTTTCCCATGACTAATCCACCTAACCTGCACATTCCCTGGACGCTATGGGCAATTTAACATGGCCATTCCACCTAACTGCACAAAATGTGTGAGGAGACCAGAGCACCGAGAGGAAACCCACGCAGACATGGGGAGAGCTTGCAAACTCCAAACAGACAGTCACCTGAGGCTAGAATTGAACCCGTATCCCTGGCATTGTGAGGCAGCAGTGCTAACCACTGAGAAACCATGTTGATAGGATTATTAGTTATTTTAAGGCCAAGTTTGATACATTCTTAATTGACAAGGGAGTCAAGGAGTAGTGGGGGCAAACAGGCAAGCAAAGTTACAATCAGGTTAGCCACAATCTTATCAAATAGTGGCATAGGTTCAAAGCACCAAATAGCCTACATCTGCCTCTAACCATAGAAACCCTACAGTGTGGAAACAGGCTGTTCGGTCCAACAAGTCCACACCGACCCTCTGAATTGTATCTCACCTAAACCTATTCCCCTACCCTATTACTATACATTTACCACTGACTAATACACCTAACCTACACACCCCTAAATACTATGGACAATTTAGCACGGCCAATTCACCAAACCTACACATCTTTGGATTGTGAGAGGAAGCTGAAACACCCGGAAGAAATCCATGCAGACACAAAGAGAACGTGCAAGCTCCATACAGACGGTCGCCCGAGGCTGGAATCAAACTCGGGTCCCTGATGCTGTGAAGCATACTTGTTTGTCAACCGATGAAACAGACGGGGTGCGCGCTTTAAGCAAAAGACAAGACCTCTGACCATGCAGCACTCCCTCAAACAACCTTGATTTTTGTGCTCTGGCTCTGGGGTGGGATATGGTCTCTCAACCATTAATTTCAGGGAGAAAGTGGTACCAACAGATTCACTGCTGCTTGGAGGATCAATAACAGCATATCTCATTTCGCAGTTTGCTGTCATGAGTTTTCAATACTCGTGCAACGGAACAAAGAACACACAATTACCATAAAATGGTTTTAACTGCGCCCTGAACTCCTTCCCTTTCAGATATCTGTAAGATTCCTCTTCATTCTGTCTGTCAAGCAAGTTCCTCTGAGGATCGTTTGTCAGAGAACACCCTCAGGGAAATAAATGAACAATGTATTATTTGAAATAGTTCTTGACTTCTTTTTGTTCCTGTGGGTCTTGACAGACCTGAGATCCTGTGCTGAAGATAATGTTACCAGGGGCACTGGCAAAATGTCCTGCCCAGATATGAGGATGGTCATCGAACAGATTGGGGAATTGGTGACTGAGAAAGGGTCTCACTGTTGAGGAAATGTGGATCCTATTTAACTCGAGTTCAGGCTGTGATTGCAGCAACTGAAAACAATTCCAACACTACCACTACCTTGAGCGCATTGCCATAACAACAATGCCGACACATCAGAAAAAAAAAACTCTTGGCTGGGTTGCACTTTTGGACGTCCTGTGGTCTTGTAAAGTGCAATTTAAATATAACCTCTTGCTCTTCATTGTGATGCAGAACAGCAGGTTCACGAACAGTCAATTCAAGTGGGGGAGGGAAAGGAAACAGGAGGGGAGAAATGGAGAAAGAAAAGAAGTCAGGTCTGAAAGGAAAACATAGTCAGACTGTGTACTGTTCGAGCATTGCAGGATGACAGTCTTTGAGGTCTGCCCTATATTTGGTATCTTATACTCACAGAGTCAGAGAGTCACAGAGATATACAGCATGAAAATAGATCCTTTGGTCCAAATCATCCATGCCAACCAGATATCCTAAATGAATCTCCTCCCATTTGCCAACATTTGGCCCAAATCCCTCTAAAGCCTTCCTATTCATATACCCATCCAGATGCTTTTTAAATATTGTAATTGTACTAGCCTCCACCACTTCCTCTGGCAGCTCATTCTGTACATGGATCACCCTCTGCATGAAAAGGTTACTCTTAGGTCCCTTCTAAATCTTTCCCCTGTTCCCCCTAAACCTACACCCTCTAGTTTTGGACTCCCCTACCCTGGGGAAAAGACCTTGGCTATTTACCCTATCCATGCTCTTCATGATTTTATAAACCTCTGCTTCCGATGCTCCAGGGAAAATAACCTATCAAGTCTATCTTCCTTCTTCTAATTATTAATGTATATGAACCATGACCATGATCTACTGGACTTGTTTTGATCACCGAAAGGGGTTCGAAAAGAATTTTCAAACTTTTTATCTCTAATAGGGCTGGATATCTTTAAAAATCCTTTTGCATTTCTGATGTGATGATGCATGTCCATGTTGAAGATGGTTCTGGCCTTATACAGCATAAGGAACACCTTGGAATGGACCACTCAGTTGTTTTCTGTTCTTCAATTCCCTCTCCACATATCATAGATATACGTATACACAATATACATATCGCAATGAATCGGAATTCCTCCCCTGCCAAAGAACTGTAAGGAGATAGCCAGACCCTAACTTTTATAGGTGGATTAGCTATAGGAAATGCAGGGTTATAGGGTAGGGGGCAGGTATATGCGGGATGCTCTTCAGAGGGTCAGAGTGGACTTGATGGGGGTGATTGGCCTGCTTTTACTGTACAGATACTATGATTGGCCATTACTTGCATTTAGTCAAAACACTTTATTCTAATAACACAGTTAAAAGGCAAAACAAAAAGAATTGGCATAACTGAATTGAAATACCGAACAAGGTAATATAGTACTTAACCGCTGTAGTATTCAGCCATTCCAATGTAGGCATTTGGCAAAAATGCAAATCAGCAAAATAGCTACGATTCTCATGTGCTGTCTCTCTCTAATCCGGTTGAAAGAAACACTGCCCTTTTGGATTATTAAAAGGAAGCGTTGCTCTCTAAGACTGCACTCGAGCAGTTAGGAACTCAAGCTTTTAGCTCAGCAGTAGCAAAAACTTTCTCAGTGAATGGAAAGCAAAACCACAAGCCTTCCTGGGTCTGTGTGACCCTGACCCCATCCACCCATGATTCTTTAGTCTCATTTAAAAAAAAATACCCAGGGATAAGAACAAGCTGTTAACCAACTGCCTGGCTGAAGGAGACATTTCAGCACAACTGTGACTATACCCTTCTGAGGAGAACAGAACATTATCTTTTAAAGGCACAGTACCAACACAATGTGTAATATAAGTTCATATAGAGAACAGAGATGTATAGCATAGAAACAGACCCTTCAGTCCAACTCGTCCATACTGACCACATATTCTAAAGTAATCTAGTCCCATTTGCCAGCAGTTGGCCCATATCTCTCTAAACCCCTTCTATTCAAATACGCATCCAAATGCCTTTTAAGTGTTGTCATTGTAGCAGACTCCCCCACTTTTTGAGAAAGTGAGGACTGCCGATGCTGGTGATCTGAGTCAAGAATATGGTGCTGGAAAAGCATAGTAGGTCAGGCAGCATCCAAGGAGCAGGAAAATCGACATTTTGGACATATGCCTGATGAAGGGTTTACACCCGAATCATCGATTTTCTTGCTCCTCGGATGCTGCCTGACCTGTTGTGCTTTTCCAGCACCACACTCTCAACTTCATCTCTGGCAGCTCATCCCATCCACACACCACCCCCTGTATGAAAAATGTTGCCCTTTACATCCCTTTTAAAGTTTTTCTCTCTCACCTTAAATCTATGCCGTCTAGTTTTGGACTCCCCTACCCTGAGAAAAAGACCTTGACTTTTCTCCCTATCCATGCCCCTTATGATTTTATAAACCTCTACAAGGTCACCCCTCAGCCTCCGACACTTCAGTGAAAACAGCCCCAGCCTATTCAGCCTCTCCCTATAGCTCAAACCTCCAAACCTTACAACATCCATATAAATTTTTTCTGAACTGTTTCAAGTTTAACAACATCTTTTGTACAGCAGGAAGACTAGAATTGAATGGAAAATTCCAAAAGTGGCCTAACCACTGAACTCTACAGCCACAATATGACATCTCAACTCCTATACTCAATGGACAACCAATGAAAGTGTACCAAACACCTTCTTAACCAACTTGTTGACCTGTGGCTCCACTGTCAAGGAACTGAGAACCTGCATTCCAAGGTCTCTTTATTTGGCAACACCCAGGGCTCTACCATTAAGTGTATATGTCTTGCCTCGATTTGCCTTATCAAAATGCAGCACCACACATCTACCACTTCTCGGCCCATTGGCCCACCTGATGAAGGTCCCATTATACTCTGAGATAACCTTCTTCACTGTCCACCTCATCATTAATTTCATATCATCTGCAAATTCACATCCAAATCATTTATTTACACATCAAAAGCAGAGGACCCAGCATCAATCCTTGCAGCACACTGCTGGTCACATGTCTCCAGTCCTAAAAGTAATCCTCCACTTCATCTCTGTGAAGAAAAAAAAAACAGAAGCTTGGTCAGGATATTTCTGATTCCCCGCAGTGTTGGCTGAGCCTCTGATTGAGTAAGGAAGTGGGGAAGGAAAGCTGGAGTGGGGGGTTGGGGGGGGCGATGGTGGGGGTGCAGAAAGGGTTCAGATTCCTGACTGAATCCTGAGTACTGCAGTACAAGTCAAAACCTTGCCTTTCACTTTGAGATGCAAATACACACACTAACTATTTTACTCTCTGTTCCCTTGATAAATGCACTTACCTTTTCATGAACTGGTACAACTTAGTGAGAATCCATGTAAAATAATTGTCGACACATACTGATGCTACTGAGATAATTCATCAGTAAAATTATTGATAGTCCCAACCTTTTAATGCAGTGATTTAAAATCGAAAGTGACATAAAATATCTGGGGAGAGTGGGATAAATATATACATATAAATGCCAGTAATACATGGAAATGAATGTTGTGGTCATACTGAAGTAATTTGAAGTACTTAAGATGAGTCAGATAGTTTATTTCACTCTATGTTTTACGATATTTTATTCCTGAGTGGTTGATGGGTTGGACTTAGTGGTGTACACACAAAACCTATAACATCAGACTCTAATGTCAAAGCTTTTCCATTTCTTCAGTATGTCTGCAAGCATCAGTACAGTCAGCTATTTATGGACATTTTCAATGTTGCCTTTTTGGCAATGAGAATTGGAGAAATCCCAGATCCACAACATGCTGGACTCATCCTTGATCAGCTCGATTCGATAAAAAGAATGGCAAAAAACTGGCTTTTCCTTGTGTAGAGGAGTTGATCAAAGTGACATAACCTATGTCGGAAAGGTCAAGGGTTATCTCTGGGATCAGCCGTGCTCCTCATTCGAACAACAGACAAAATCTCACGACAATGAAAATCTCACTGTTCAGCAGCCAGGAGATGCAGGCAGGAGCTCTCTTTTCTCTAGTGTCCAACCTGCTCACCATTAATCATTTTCATTGTCCCATTATGAGGTGTCAGATGTCAGCCATAGTGTGAGAATTGTTGGTTGGGCAACAGTACATTCATTACTCTAGCGGATGCACAGTCACTCACCTTTCCCAGAATCTGCCCAAGGAATGTAATTCAGTTTTCTTTCCCTTTTCATTCCAGTAAAGTGAGTGAAGTTAAATATGCATGTCATTATTGGGAGGAATTAAACACAAAACTTTAAACATTACTTTTGTGATCAATGCCATCTGACAGTCAAGTTGCCTTAAGCTCCCAGAGCAGACAACTGAATGGAGATTTAGTCTTTAACATTCAATGATAACTGATAAATATTGCAGTTTCTTATATCCCACCCCCTCAGGGACATCCATGTTGTTTTGCACTAATGTTAAGATTGAGATTACACACTCCCTGGCATTAAGTTTTCCTACTATTTCAATCATGGCTGCCACCCCAAGAGCAAACCATCACTTTGACTGTTGAACATACAGCTGGCCAGCAATTCAACTGCTGTGAGAGTGAGTTGATGATGTGAACTGACTGCTGAGACATAATTCTGTACACACCACTGCTTGCTCAGTGTCTCTGCTTTTATTTATACTGACAGTTACTTCAGAAATGAGTTACATTTCTGGTGCGCAATAAGGCCACATTTCTGCCACTGACACTGATCAGAATGGGTTTCAGAAAATTATTCAGCAGAAAACAAACACTTCTCAATTTGTTGCCACCTAATCTTACACCAACAGCAACACCTCACACTCACACAGGGCCCTTTATACAGAAGTCAACTTGAGGAAGTTTGCAGAGAGCACCAGTCAATCAGAACCAGAATGCTGCAGACATTACCAGAACTGCTGAGATTCTCCAGCAATTGTTCATTTTATTTCAGATCGCCAGCATCTGCTGTTCTTTGTTTCATTATGCAGAATGTCTGTTGTACCATCCTGACAAAGAATCAAGTTCCTACGAGTGACGAGAATCAATAATCTGTCCTAGATCTCCCACGTAGATGTGACGGTCAAGAAGGCACACCTCTTCTTCCTCAAGAGGCTTAGGAAACTCAGCATGTCCATAAGGACCCTCACTAACTTTTACAGATGAACCCTTGAAAGCATTCTGTGTGAGTGCATAATGGCTTGGTACAGCAACTGCTCTGCCCAGAACTGTAAGAAACTACAGAAAGTAGCGTGCACAGCCCAGACCATCACAGGAGCCAACGTCCCATCCACGGACTCCACCTACATTTCTCATTGTCATGGAAATGCTGCCAACATTATCAAAGACCCCACCCATCCTGCTAATGCTCTCTTCCAACCTCTTCCATCAGCAGAATATGAACACACACACACCAACAGATTAAAGAACAGGTTCCCCCCTGCTGTCTTTAGACTGCTGAATGGACCTCTCTAATTTCAATCTAATGCTGACCTTGCGTTTCTGCACCTCCCTTGCAGTTGTAATATCTGTGCCTTGCTCTGTCTAACCACGCGGTGATCTGTATGTCCTTGTTTGTCCGTACTGCTCACAAAACAAAACTTGTCACTGTGCTCAGGTACATATGATAACAATAAATCAAATCAAAGTAATTCTTTCTCCACAGTTACTGCTACTTTCTTCAGCACTCTTGGAGCTTACTTCAGATTTTCAGCATCTGCAGTATTTTGCTTATTTACAGAATGTCAGACCAAGTGAGAGCTCAGGAGGACTGAGTGAAAACCTTGGAAGAAAGGTGGACTTGGAGAAGGATTCCAAGTTGGAGAGGGAAGGAGGGGAAAAGTGGAGGAGAAATGGAGGGGTGAGTTTCAAAGATCAGACCTAACCTCTAACCCCCTCCATTATTCAGCATTTCATGTCTCTGTTCTCAAAGGCTGGCTGAAATGAAGATGAGTCCAAAGTAAGGGATGGGAGAGTGGGAGAGAAATGGAGCGAAACCATAAGGTTTTGCAAATGTTGGAAAGGGTTTTAGAAGTGAAATCTGGATAAAAGGAGTGCTGAATGGACAATGTTTAACACATACTGTGATACTGTGACATGTTGAAATGTATTAAATTTTATACAACACTTCTAATGACCTTAGGATACCCAAGGCATTGCTTACTTGATAAGGCACTTTTGAAGCAGTAACATTTATTGAGAATGGAATAACAAGGAGAGCATTAGAACAAGTCCAGAGTGTTAAAAACAAATTAAGACTTTTCTTTCCAACAGTAAAAACTATCCCAGTTAGTTTTCCAAAGCACATTCACTGTCCTTACCTCTGATAGACAAGGGTCAGGCAATGTTCATCTTCAACAATAGGAATCTAAACATTACCACCACATTCCAGGGGTTACCATTGACTAGAAACTGAACGGGACTTGCCTTATAAATACAGAGATAACAGTAGAAGGTCAGAGTCTTGGAATATCACCATTTATAACTCACTCCTGTCTCCTGAAAGTCTGCCATCTCCAAGTTATCATTCTGGAAAGTGATAGAATACTCTCCACTTACCTGGACAAGCTCAGCTCTGAAATGTTTTACACCATCCAGAACAAAGCAGCTCACTTGACTGGTATGCCATGTAGTATCTTAAATATTCACTTCCTCCACTAATGGTGCCTAGACACCTTTAACACTGATAGAAGAACAAGGGTAGCTGGGGCACAGGAACACCACCAAATGCAAGCTACCATCCAAATTCGCAATACCTTTATTGTTGCTGAGTTAGAATCTTGGAACTCTTTTCCTAGCAGAGGATCACCTGAATGGATCACCCCAATTTCCTGATGAAGGGACTTTGCCCGAAACGTCGATCCTCCTGCTCCTCGGATGCTGCCTGACCTGCTGCGCTTTTCCAGCACCACACTCTTGATTCTGATCTGCAGCATCTGCAGTCCTCTTTCATCTGGATTACTCCAATCCCAATTATCCAAGGAGGTGGCCCAACACCACCATCTCAAGAACAAGTAATGATGAGCAAATAATTCAGTTTTAGTCTGTGATATTGACATCCCATGAAAGAATAAGAAAAACATTCAATCTGTCCTTTCAATGCATTTGGAGTGTAAGTTTAAGGTAAAGTCATCATTGTCCCACTCCTTCATTAGAGAGAGACAATTAGTGGTGTTTGAACCTGAGGGTTATCACATCTCACACAAGAGGTGAGGTACAGAAGCTGAGACTTTCAGTCAGGACAGAAATTTAACCCACTAAATAAAAACTGAAAGAACTGCAGATGCTGTAAATCAGAAACAAAAAAAAACAGTAATTGCTAAAAAAGCTCAGCAGGTCTGGCAGTATCTGTGGACAGAAACCAGAATTACCATTTTGGGTCAAGTGACCATTCTTCAGTTCTGAGCAAGGATCACTCAACCTGAGACTGATTTCTGTTCACTGATGCTGCCAGACCTGCTGAGCTTTTCCAGCAATTTCTGTTTTTGATTCTGGAATTTAACCCCATGTTATCAGCATCACTCTACATTGCAAACCAACTGTCCAGCCAACTGAGCTAACAGATACCCCCTACCCCAACCAAATCCACCACACCCAAGTTGGTTTTGAGTTAATGATTGAAGACAATGCAATGAACCTTCTGTTCCCAGGCATTTAACAGACTGGTCATCTGGAACATTTAATCTGGAGTTTTTGCTCATAATATGAGCTTGATCAGATATTTAAGTGTCACATTCACATGCTTATTGACAAATATTCAAGCTTTCAGACATATTTTTGTCAAACCAACCTTTCTGTACTTTCTTACTTTACAGCTTTGGTCACCATTCATTGAGAACAGTAGAAGGCCAAATCAAAACTAGACCCTTAACTCCTCTCACACCACCTGAGGGTAACTGGATGGTTGCCAGCTAACCAGGCTTTACTTCCCAGGCTCTGTTTATCTAGCACAACAATAAAGATACTACTTTTGAACATCATTGGCCTGTGTTCAAACATAAAATTCCTTCATGCATTTTTTTATTGTCATTATTACCATGTTCAAAACAAACAGGCTAACAATTGCGCTATAATATTGCATTAATATGGAAGCACTTGTAGAAGTGCTTGTACCTCAGCACTTACTGTTTTCCTTACCTAAATATGGATCGGAAAAGCTGACATACATTTTTAATAAGGACTTTACGCAAAGTTCTCCTCAAATAATTTCTTTGTCACAGGGATCAGCCGTCATATGGACTCAACAGCTTCAGATATTCAGTTTTTGCATTCCCACAGCACTCAATACACGTCACTTTAATTAAGCATTACACGGACTAGTGAGAAATTCAGAGATAATCCATAATGTGTTTGATTCCTGCAAACTTTTTGTTTGCAATTCTGATCTGCTAAAGGAAATGAAACATTGCCCTGGAACTTGCTTGCTGAGCTAATGCTTGCTACCAATATTAGGTGCTTAATTGGTTGACCACATTAATTTTCAGTGTGACCGATACTCATATTGAAGTTGCCAAATACGTGTTTAATATTACTCCCATAACTTCTAGACACGCTGTCCTTTTTTCTAATTCCAGGTAGTTAAATTATGAAAGAACGTTGAGGCTGTGGGCATTCGAAAAAGAATATTTAATGGAAACACATGGAAGCTTTCAAGATTATGAGAGGATTTAGCAAAATTGGTGCATTGACCCATATGAGACTCCTGTCTATGTCTCTGTCGTTGTACATCGTAGGATAAAGTGAGGACTGCAGATGCTGGAGATCAGAGCTGAAAAAATGTGTTGCTGGAAA
The DNA here is from genome assembly GCF_047496795.1 of Chiloscyllium punctatum. NCBI lineage: Eukaryota > Metazoa > Chordata > Chondrichthyes > Orectolobiformes > Hemiscylliidae > Chiloscyllium > Chiloscyllium punctatum. The sequence goes on along the minus strand of NC_092761.1, from coordinate 56,082,616 downwards.
AGCGCAGAAGGTCAGGCAGCATCCAAGGAGCAGGAGAATCGACGTTTCGGGCATAAGCCCTTCTTCAGGAATGAGGAGGGTGTGCCAAGCTATGCCTGCATCGGATATGTGGAACAGTCCATCTTCTGCAGCTACACTGGCACCACCCCCCACTTTTCCTCCACTACATCGATGACTGTATCGGCGCTACCTCGTGCTCCCACGAGGAGGTTGAATAGTTCATCCACTTTACTAACACCTTCCACCCCAACCTCAAATTTACCTGGACCGTCTCAGACACCTCTCTCCACTTCCTAGACCTCTCCATTTCTATCTCGGGCGACCTACTCAACACGGACATTCACTATAAACCGACCGCCTCCCACAGCTACCCAAATTACACCTCCGCCCACCCTGCCCCCTGTAAAAACGCCATCCTATATTCCCAATTCCTTCGCCTCCGCCACATCTGCTCTTAGGAGGGCCAATTCCAATACCGAACAACCCAGATGGCCTCCTTCTTCAAAGACCGCAATTTCCCCTCAGACATGGTTGACGATTCTCTCCACCGCATCTCGTGAACTTCCCGCTCCTCCGCCCTTGAGCCCCGCCCCTCTAATCGCCACCAGGACAGAACCCACTGGTCCTCACCTACCACCCTACCAACCTCCAGATACATCGTATCATCCTTCGTCATTTCCGCCACCTCCAAACAGACCCCACCACCAAGGATATATTTCCCTCCCCTCCCCTATCAGCATTCCAGAAAGACCACTCCCTCCGCGACTCCCTCGTCAGGTCCACACCCCCCACCGACCCAACCTCCACTCCCAGCACCTTCCCCTGCAACCACAAGAAATGCAAAACTTGCGCCCACACCTCCCCCCTCACTTCCCTCCAAGGCCCCAAGGGATCCTTCCGTATCTATCACAAATTCACCTGCACATCACCACACATCATTTACTGCATCCACTACACCCGATGTGGCCTCCTCTACATTGGGGAGACAGGCCGCCTACTTGCAGAACGTTTCAGAGAACACCTCTGGGACACCCACACCAACCAACCCAACCGCCCTGTGGCTGAACACTTTAACTCCCCCCCACCCCCGCCAACTCCACCAAGCACATGCAGGCCCTTGGCCTCCTCCATCGCCAGACCATGGCAACACGACGCCTGGAGGAAAAGCGCTTCATCTTCCACCTAGGAACCCTCCAACCACAAGGGACGAATGCAGATTTCTCCAGCTTCCTCATTTTCCCTCCCCCACCTTATCTCAGTCCCAACCCTCCGACTCAGCACAGCCTTCCTAACCTGCAATCTTCTTCCCAACCTCTCCGCCCCCACCCCCTCTCCGGCCTATCACCCTCACCTTAACCTCCTTCCACCTATCACATTCCCAACGCTCCTCCCCCGAGTCCCTCCTCCCTCCCTTTTATCTTAGCCTGCTTGGCACACCCTCCTCATTCCTGAAGAAGGGCTTATGCCCGAAACGTCGATTCTCCTGCTCCTTGGGTGCTGCCTGACCTGCTGTGCTTTTCCAGCATTGTACATCGTACACTACCTGCATAGTCAACACCTTTATGGGTGCACACCAATCTTTACAGAGGGGCTGATGGCCACTTGGCAGCAAACAACACACTGCCTATAGAACGTAGCATTACAGTGTCCATTGAGCTGTCATGCTTTAACCAGAGTTTTGCTGACAGCGATCTTAAACTTACCTCATTAACCTGCCAGGCCACTGGTAAGATGGTGGCAGTGTAAGACCTTCCAGCTGGAGATGCTCTACTCCACCTCTTCTTTTCCTTTCTTGTTGTGTTCCTTTCTCTCTTTGTTTCTTCCCCTTGAATGGAGGAGTTGGCAAGTCCGGGAGGTGAATTCTGATGCAATGACTGGCACAGGGAAGCAGTCCTGGGCCGAGGGGAGGGCAGGGAAGCAGTCCTAGAGCTGTAGACAGTATGAGGAGTGAGTCTTGAAGAAGAGGCTGGCAAGGGGAGTGAGTATCAAGCAGAGACGTGCGTGGTGTGAGCCCGGGACAGAGGGGAGTGAGTCCCGGGCAGAGGGGAGTAAGCTCGGGGCAGAGGGGAGAGAATCCAGGGCAGAGGGGAGAGAGTCCCGGGCAGAGGGGAGAGAGTCCCGGGCAGAGGGGAGAGAGTCCGGGGCAGGAGGGAGTGAGTCCAGGGCAGGGGGGGAGTGAGTTCCGGGCAGAGGGGAGTGAGTCCGAGGCAGAGGGGAGTGAGTCCCAGGCAGAGGCGTGCGAGGGAATAAGTCCCAGGCAGAGACCAGGGAGGGGAGTGAGCTCTGGTTCAAGGGGAGCGAGTCCCGGGCAGGGAGGAGTGAGCCCTGGGTCGAGGGAGTGAGTCCCGGGCAGAGGGGAGCGAGTCCAGGGCAGAGGGGATTGAGTTCAGAGCAGAGGCCAGTGAGGGGAGTGGAAAATGTACCTTCGAGCAGCTGTGAGCCAGTGCAGAGTGGACTGGAGGCTTGGATGATTGTTGGACTGGGTGGAAGCCCCTGCGCTCAGCTAGTGTAGTGTAATGTTTATTTGAATTGCTTTATCTGACTGCAATGTCAATCCTTTAGCTATGTTTTGTTTCTAACTTATTCTTTAAATACTGTGCAGTAATGGGACTATTTTTCTTCCTTATTCCTCTTTTGTATCTAAGATGTTTACCTCGGTGCTTGTACCAAAACTTTGCACTGTACTCCTGTACTTCTGTACTTGAGTACAGGTGACAATAGAGGGTATTCTATTCTATTTTATATCTTCAGAACTGTAGCTCACAGTTATTATGCCTTGTGTCCTGTATTCATGTATTGAGAGTGGCAGCATGTATTTAGGACAACATGCTCCCTCTCGTATCTATGGCCTTTACAAAAATCTGACCAAATATGGACCGGCACCTTCCATGTTGGTTCCTCTGGATGAATTCTCTTTTTTTTATTCAATATTATACAAATTGACAATACACATGACACACTAACAGTTAACAATCAAAGAAAACTACAAAGAAACCGGGTCTCGAAAACAAACGCCTCAAGTCCCCCTAGAGCCAACAGGAAAAGCAGTACACAGAACCAACAAAATAAACCACATCACAGTCCTCCAAATAAAACACAGCAAACAACTGAAAAACAGTGCATTAAAGGATACCTACAGCAAAATTAGCTCTCCCCAGAGATACACAAAACACAATGCACAATGAAGACACAATTCTACCATAAGCTACACAATTAGGTACAGTGCAAACATCAGATCCACATAAGAGTACAGCGTAAAGTGCAAGAGTCCACTCATAGGACAGAGTCCATTCCAAAACGGAGTCCACTCATGAGGCAGAGTGAATTCTCTTTATAATTGTCAGAAAAGAGAGTGCCTCATCTGCCACAGGCTATTCCATTCCATTTCATTTGCTTTCAAAGGGTCCTTTGTTGCTACAGGAGCTCACTTCAAATTCCATCTCTGCTCCTAAAGGGTTAAATCACTGTTCAGTGGCCCTTAACAGCATTCAGCAGAGCAAAGTCCTGACTTTTAAGGCTGCTATTTATTGGCTTAATTACTGATTATCTCGCTGGGTGGTAATGCTTAATGCCTGTGATTCAGTCACAATGTTGAAAGTCAACTGCACTAATAACACCTCAAGTATATCCAAATCCTGAAAAAGGTCTTGAATAGCATTACGTGCATCATGAGCCCTCACCCTCTCATTGGGAAACCTGCAGGACACCAACTCCCTCCCACACACTGCAATCTGAACGATAGAGGCAGGTTATAAATGCACTGTTCGCTAAAAGCTGAGAATCCACAAGGGAGTGGCCATGAATTTCTCCAAACTTACTTGTACGATAGTTAAGCTCAGTAACAGCTGAGAGGGTAATAGGCCCCAGTGTGAGGAGGAGAGTATGGTACTCATTCTGCCTGCCTTAGAGACAGGCCAGGCCTGTATCCTCTGGAGTTTAGAAAAGTGAGAGGTGACTTAATAGAAATATAAAAGATCCTGAGGGGACCTGACTGGGTGGATGTTGAAAGGATGTTTCTTCTTGTGGGAGAATCTAGAGTTAGGGTTCAGAGTTTAAAAATAAGGAGGTGCCCCTTTAAAACTGAATTGAGGAAGAAAGATTGTTTCTCATAGAAAGTTGTGGATCGTTGGAGTTCCCTTCTTTGAAAGGCAATAATTGTAGAATCTTTAAATATTTACATCAGATCAGCCACAATCTTATTGAATGGTGGAATAGGCTCAAAGGGCAGAGTGACCTCATCTTTTTAGACCATAGAACATAGAACATAGAACAATATGGCACAGAACAGGCCCGTCGGCCCTTGATGTTGCACCGACCTGTGAACTATTCTAGGGAACAGCTCGTCCCCTACACTATTCCAAAATCATCCATGTGCTTATCTAAGGATTGTTTAAATCTCCCTAATGTGGCTGAGTTGACTACATTAGCAGGAAGGGCATTCCACGCCCTTACCACTCTCTGTGTAAAGAACTTTCCTCTGACATCTGTCTTAAAGCTATCAACCCTTAATTTGTAGTTATGCCCTCTCGTACAAGCTGTCTTCATCTAAGGAAAAATTATTTCACTCTGGTCATCTTGTATGTCTCTATCAAATCCCCTCTTAGCCTTCTTCTTTCCAATGAGAACAGTCCCAAGTCTCTCAGCCTTTCCTCATAAGACCTTCCTCCAGACCAGGCAACATCCTGGTAAATCTCCTCTGCATCTTTTCCAATGCTTCCACATCCTTCCCGAAATATGGGGATCAGAACTGTACACAATATTCCAAGTGTGGCCCCACTAGTGTTTTGTACAGTTGCAGCATGATATTGCGGCTCCGGAACTCAATCGCTCTACCAATGAAACCTAAGACACCGTATGCCTTCTTAACAGCACTATCCACCTGGGTGGCAACTTTCAGGGATCTATGCACATGGACTCCAAGATCCCTCTGCACATCCACACTACCAAGAATCTTTCCATTGACCCAGTACTCTGCCTTCCTGTTATACTTCCCAAAGTGCATCACCTCGCATTTAGCTGCATTGAACTTCATTTGCCACCTCTCAGCCCAATTCTGCAGTTTATTCTTCCAAACATTCTTCCAAACTGTCCACTACTCCACCGACTTTAGTGTTGTCTGCAAATTTACTAATCCATCCACCTAGGCCATCCACCTACATCTAAGTCATTTATAAAAATGACAAACAACTGTGATCCCAAAACAGATCCTTGTGGCACACCACTGGTAACTGGACTCCAGATTGAATATTTTCCATCAACCACCACTCGCTGCCTTCTTTCAGAAAGCTAGTTTCTAATCCAAACTGCTAAATCACCCTCAATTCCATGTCTCTGCATTTTCTCCATCAGCCTACCATGTGGAACCTTATCAAAGGCTTTACTGAAGTCCATGTATACCATGTCAACTGCCCTACCCTCATCTATATGCTTGGTTACCTTCTCAAAAAAATCAATGAGGTTTGTGAGACATGACCCGCCCTTAACGACTATCTGAAATCAAATTGTTGTTTGCTAGATGATTATAAATCTTATCTCTTATAATCATTTCCAAAACCTTTCCTGCAACAGAAGTAAGGCTCACTGGTCTATAATTACCTGGATCATCTCTACTGCCCTTCTTGAACAAGAGCACAACATTTGCAATCCTGCAGTCCTCTGGTACTAAACCTGTAGACAATGATGACTCAAATATCAAAGCCAACAGCTCTGCTATCTCCTCCCTAGCTTCCCAGAGAATCCTTGGATAAATCCCATCCGGCCCAGGGGACTTATCTACTTTGATTCCTTCTAGAATTGATAACACCTGTGCATAATTAACCTTGATCCCTTCTAGTCTAATATCTCGTACCTCATTCTTCTCCTCCACAATATTCTCCTTTTCCTGAGTGAAAACTGATGAGAAATATCCATTTAGCACCTCTCCGTTCTCCATAGGGTCCACCTTCAACTTCCCACTTCTGTCTTTGACTGGCCCGATTCCTGCCCTAATCATCCTTTTATTCCTCACATGCCTATAGAAAGCTTTAGGGTTCTTCTTTATTCTATTTGCTAAAGACTGCTCGTGTGCTCTCTTTGCTCTTCTTAACTCTCTCTTTAAATCCTTCCGAGCTGATCTGTAACTCTCCATCGCCTCATCTGTACCATCTTGCCTCATCAAAACATAAGCCTCCTTCCTCTTCTTAACAAGAGATACAATTTCTGTAGTTAAACCACAATTCCCTTACTTTATCACTTCCTCCCTGCCTGACGAGGACATAACTATCAAGGACACGCAATATCTGTTCCTTAAACCAGCTCCACATTTCCATTGTCTGCATCCCCTGCATTTTTCTACCCCATTCTATGCATCTTAATTCTTGCCTAATCGCATTATAATTGCCCATGCCCCATTGATAACTCTTGCCCTGTGGCATGTACCTATCCTTTTCCATCACTAACCTAAATGTAACTGAATTATGGTCACTCTCTCCAAAGTGCTCACCTACAACTAAATCAAACACCTGGCCTGGTTTATTACCAAGCACCAGATCCAGTGTAGCCTCCCCTCTTGTCGGCCCTTTGACATACTGTGCCAGGAAACCCTCCTGTACACATTGGACAAAAACTGACCCATCCGACGTACCAGAGTTATAGCATTTCCAGTCAATGTTGGGGAAGTTAAAGACCCCCATAATGACCACCCTATTCCTTTCACTCCTACTCAGAATAATTTTGCTAATCCTCTCTTCCACCTCCTTGGAACTCTGTGGAGGCCTATAAAAAACTCCAAGCAATGTGACCTCTCCTCTCCTGTTTCTAACCTCAGCCCCCACTACCTCGGTAGACGAGTCCTCATCAAAAATTCTCTCAGCCACCGTTACATGATCCTTGACTAACAAGGCCACACCTCCCCCTCTCATACCGCCTTGCCTGTTTTTAATGAAAGATCTAAACCCTGGAACCTGCAACATCCATTCCTCACCCTGCTCTTTCCATGTGTCCGAAATGGCCACAACATCGAAGTCCTAGGTACCTATCCATGCTGCAAGCTCACCTATCTTATTTCGGATACTTCTGGCATTGAAGTAAACACACTTCAAACCAGTTTGCTGTCTGCCAGCACATTCTTGTGACCCTGAAATCCTGTCCCTGTCCTTCCTACTCTCATTCTCCTGTGCACTGCAGCTACACCTCCGGTTCCCATCCCCCTGCTGAGCTAGTCTAAACCCACCCGAATAGCACCAGGCTACTCAGTCCCTTGAGATTATTCGATCATGGATGAGATCACGGCTGGTCCATTTTCCACACCTGACAACGTTTCACCCCTTGCTTCTGAAGAATCCACTTAATAAAGCAAAATATTGAGGAAGCTAGAGATCTGGAATGCAAACAGAGAATGCTGGAGAAACTCAGCAGGTCTGGCAGCCTGTCTGGGAAGAAAGCAGAATTAACTTTCGAGTCCAATGACTTCTTCACAACTGTTCAGAAGAAGAATCATGCCAGACTCAATGTTCATTATGTTTCTGTCTCCAAAGAATCTATCCGTCTGCCTTAAAAATATTCACGAACGAATGAACTTCCTATCACAGATATAACATTTAAAAGACATTTGGATAGGTGCATGAATGGGAAAGGTTTGGAAGCATATGGGCCAGGAGCAGGCAGGTGGGACTAGTTTAGTTTGGGAGCATCAGCATTGGACTGAAGGGTCTGTTTCCATGTTGTATGACTCTCTGACTCCCAGGAGGTTTGAGGATGGGTTAGATAAACTTGTGTTTTACTCCCCTGTGCCAGAGATTATGATTGAGGTGTTTGAAGTAGAACAGGGGGCATAATCCTAGAATTAGGAACTGGCTATTCATAAAAAGAATTTAAGAAGCACTTTTTTATTTGAATGAAAGTTATTGGAACTTTGTAACTCTGGTGTAACTGTTTAAAGCTGGAGGATACTTGGGTCTTGTAAGCCTAAGATTGATATATTCTTTAGTGATATAGATCACAGCCAGGTGGATGGTGTTGAAGTGCAGATCAATTACAATCAAACCAAATACTGGAGCAGGCTGAAGGATAAAATTACTCTCTCCTGTTAATAATGTTCCTATGTCATTACCAGTTAGTGGTGCTTATTTCATCCACACAGTGCTGAAGATTAGTGCACTTATTATTTGATGCCAGTGCAATTATTCATTAGAAGGATGGCACACTGGCTCAGTGGTTAGCATTACTGCTTCACTGCACCACGGAGTGGGGTTTGGCTCTAGACTCGGGTGACTGTCTGTGTGGAGTTTGCATGTTCTCCCCGTGTCTGTGTGTGTTTCCCTTGGGTGCTCCAGTTTCCTCCTACAGTCTAAAGGTGTGCATGTTAGGTGGATTGGCCATGTGAAAGTGCCCCACAGTGTCCAGGGATGTGGAGGCTAGATGGATTGACCATACGAAATACAGGACGGGGTGGGTGTGGGTGGGATGCTCTTCGGAGGATTGGTGTGGACTCGATGGGCCAATTGGCCTGCTTCTACACGGTAGGGATTTTATGAAATATAACACACTAAGCTACAATTTTCTTTACTGTGCATTGAGTGCATGCCTCCTCTGTGACATCAGGAAACACAGTAGAAGAGGCTTTGGTTGTGTTGCTCTGTTCCTGCCGCCTCTCCCTGATTGCCAGTGGCTGCTACATTCATCACAAGCAAATGACTATAGGCTGACCGCTGAAGACTACAGGGCAAAAAGCTGCATGCGAGATCCTCTTGTATGGTTGTAAATACTCAGCTGCAAAAGACTTGTGAAGAAATGAATTGAAAAATGTGCTGGAGAATTAAAGAGCAATGGACTGATTGAATTAACGAATTAAGACTATCATCAGAGAAGAATGTTTGATTGGTTCTGGCAATGAAGATTTCTGTGCTGTTAAATTAGCAATTATGAAAACAATTCTTGATCCACGCTACGGTAAAGTGGACCATGTAAATGCTGCTGTAGATAATTTATCAATTAATGAAGAAACAGAAATTAATGTTTGAAAATTCAACAGCATATCATAAGGACAGATCAAAGATACAAGTATGTATTAATTAGAAGGTGAATTACACAAGTTTGTTTGCTTTGCAGTCAAGAGGTGAACGCAGGACTGATAGAAGGACCTTTCCCGAAATGAAAAAAATAATTATCAGACAATAAATCCTCCAGTTTAATTCAGATTACTTGAAAAATGGATTGTCTGCTACCTCTCTGGATGAACGGTCACCTGATACAGATCAGTTCTGGATTAGTGGTGCTGGAAGAGCACAGCAGTTCAGGCAGCATCCAACGAGCTTCGAAATCGACGTTTCGGGCAAAAGCCCTTCATCAGGAATAAAGGCAGTGAGCCTGAAGCGTGGAGAGATAAGCTAGAGGAGGGTGGGGGTGGGGAGAGAGTAGCATAGAGTACAATGGGTGAGTGGGGGAGGGGATGAAGGTGATAGGTCAGGGAGGAGAGAGTGGAGTGGATAGGTGGAAAAAGAGATAGGCAGGTAGGGCAAGTCCGGAGAAGTCATGGGGACAGTGCTGAGCTGGAAGTTTAGAACTAGGGTGAGGTGGGGGAAGGGGAAATGAGGAAACTGTTGAAGTCCACATTGATGCCCTGGGGTTGAAGTGTTCCGAGGCGGAAGATGAGGCGTTCTTCCTCCAGGCGTCTGCTGGTGAGGGAGCGGCGGTGAAGGAGGCCCAGGGCCTCCATGTCCTCGTCAGAGTGGGAAGGGGAGTTGAAATGTTGGGCCACGGGGCGGTGTGGTTGATTGGTGTGGGTGTCCCAGAGATGTTCCCTAAAACGTTTTGTTAGGAGGCGTCCAGTCTCCCCAATCAGTGTCAGATTTCCCAGCTGATTGAGTGCTATGTGCTAGGTCTCAGAATCTTTTCATAAAGGCCTCCCGGCAGACACTAGTCTACTAGAGGCCACAGTGTAGGCCACAATCTCAGCAAGTCCAAGCTTTCCCATTTTCAGGACATTTCTTCCCTTTGAAGATTTCATACCATTTTGTTAAAGTGTTGGGGCCATTGTGTCATCTAGAGTTTCCTCGTTCACACATCCAGTTCCGACTTAGTAACAGACCTAGAATTTTGTGCCACGTGATGATGTTGCACCCAGGAGAATGGATTCCAATTGCAACGACAATCACAGAGTGAACACAGGTCCTACGCTGCTTGAATTCTGCCCTGGACGAATCTGTGAACTAATGAATCAGACATTGGGTCCATACCAACTTGTCATTAACTTGTGTTCACTGAGGTTCTGAAAGTATACGATTTTTTCTCATCAACCTGTTCAGACATATTAATGTACACCCCTGAAACAGGTGGTAATTGAACCTGGGCTTCTTGGCTCAGATGTAGGGACATCGTACCATGAACCCCCCCCCCCCCCCCAATAAAAATGTTGCCTTAATTCTGTGGTAGATGAGGAAAATGTTGCCTGTTTGCAGTATCTCAGTAACATTCCTCGAGACATTAACTCTTCTCAAGGGCGTACTTTGATCCTGCATTGATGTTGCAAGAAGACCATTTTTGCTGTTTGGACTCATTTTAGGCAAAGTCGAAAGATTCTCAGTGGCCCCCAAAGCTCACATCACCAAAAAATCATTCACCCTCTTCCTTAACTTTTCTTTCTGGTCTCTTAAACCTGACAACTTCTCCCTCTCGCAAACCCCTGACCCCAACGTTACTTGGCTCCTCTGAATGGTGAGACTGTGTGTAGTTCCACCACAGGCCATCATTCCAGGTGGGTGCTGCTGGGAAGAGAGAGCACCTGGCTGTCTGATTGACTGGCAGCTCTTGAAGGTGAGACTTTATTCTGAGAAAGAGGGTAGCAGCCTTGCCTCAAAGCAATAAGCACTGTCCAGAATGTCCAGGCTTCAGGTATTTGCTGCTGGGGTGAAAATCTAGCTCATATAAAAAAAGGAAAGATTTGCAGTTGTCTACATGCACATACAGAACCATAGGTGTCTCAAGGCACTTTACAGACAATGAACTTATGACAACTAGTCACTGTTATTTTGTAGGAAATATTTACATGGCAAAAGCATGAATGCAATATATAAAATCCTGGTCTAAAAGCAAATCCTTTTTCAGTTCAATCACATTCCATGATTGCCCTTCAGAACATAGAACATAGGATATTGCAGCTCAGTACACGCCCTTTAGCCCTCGATGTTGTGCCAGGCTTCTATCTCACTGTAAGATCAGATTAACCTTCATACCCTTCATTGTACTATCTTCCAAGTGTCGAACCAAGAGTCACTTAAATGTCCCTAATGTACCTGACTCTACGAACACTGCTGGCAGTGCATTCCACACACCCACTTCTCTCTGAGTAAAGAACCAACTTGGACATCTCCCCTAAACCATCCTCCAATTATCTTAAAATTATGTGAGAGATATTTTCACCTGGCTATCCACTCTATCTATGTCTCTCATCATCTTGTACACCTCTATCAAGTCACCTTTCATCCTTCTTCCCTCCAATGAGAAAAGCCCTAGCTCCCTCAACCTTTCTTCATAAGAAATATCCCCCAGTCCAGGCAGACAGGCAAACTTCCCTGTATCCCAAGCCTCCTTACTTTCTGAATGATCCGACCAGAGGGAACCATATCAAATGCCTTGCTAAAATCCATGTTCACCATATCCATTGCTCTACCTTCATCAATATGTTTTGTCACATCCTCAAATAATTCAATAAGGTTTGTGAGGCATGACCTGACGCTCACAAAGCCATACTATTTTTAAACAAACTATGGCTTTCTAAGTAATCAGAAATCCTGTCTCTCAAAATCCTCTCCAATACTTTGCCCACCACTGATATAAGACTGACTGGTCTGTAATTCCCAGGATTATCCCTACTCCCGTTCTTGAACAAGGGAATAGCATTTGCCACCTTCCAATCATCTGACACTACTCCAGTGGACAGTGAGGACGCAATGATCATCGCCAAAGCGTAGCAATCTCTTCCCTCACTTCCTGTAGTATCCTAGGGTATAGCTTGTCTGGCCCAGGGGATTTATCTATCCTTATGTTTTTTTCAAAATTTTGAACACGTCCTTCTTCCCAACATCAGCCTGTTCTTGCATATCAGTTTACTTTACGCTGTCCTCGGAAACATCAAGGTCCCTCTCAGTCATGAATACTGAAGCAAAGTATTCATTAAGGCCCTCCCCTACTTCCTCTGACTCCAGGCACAAGTTCCCTCCACCATTCCTGATCGGCCCTAGCTTCACTCTGGCGATCCTGTTGTTCCTCACTTCAATGTAGAAAATGCAGTAGATGGCAATAAGCATTTTTTTGAATCTCTACAGTCAGGAACTTGTAGGTGGTGGTGTTTCTATGTTTCTGCTGCCCTTTTATGTTTGCCTGGCAAAGGTCATGAGTTTTGAAGGGGCTGTTGGAGGAGTCTTGGTGCTACAGTGCATCTCGTAGATGGTCCAAACTGTTGCCACTCTGTGATGGTGGTGAAAGTGGTGAATTTGAATGTGGTGAATGGGCTGCCAGTCAAGTTAAGGTTGGGTTTAGGGTTCTCATCAAGTACATTTCTTTATCATCACTTGCCTGAATTATGCGTTGCAGAGGTTGAACAGACATCAAGGAGACAGAAGCTGAGTTACTCATTGTAGAATTCTTAGCCTTTGACCTGTTCTTGCAGCTACAGTGGTTACATTCCTGCTCTGGCTATGGTTCTAACCTACAGTAGCACTGTTGGCTGTTCTGGTTGGGGTTTCAGTGAAGGGAGATGGTTACATAATCTCTCTTATTGGAAATGGCTATGTCATGGCATTTATATAGTGTCCACATTAATAAGTCATTTATTAATTCAAACTCACACCCAGGTTTTCTGCATGCACATTCGGATTGCTTCAGTATCTGAGGAGTTGCGAGTTATGCCCATTTTCCACTGTTAAATAGAAGGGCTGATTGTTTTTTTTAGCTATCAGTTTTGTTGAGTTCCATGAAGGGTTTTTCACTGTGAGGCCAGACTTGTTCACTCACCATATCTTCTGTTACTCACTTTGTTAACTATATACTCTGCCTCGATGGCATCCTTCTCTTTTGATTCCAACTCCATTCTTTGTGCCGAAAACAACTTGTCACTGACAGATCTCCTGGAATGGAATGGTATTCTTGGTGCTAGTGCCATCTTTTCTTTCATTCATTCATGAGATGAGGGCATTGACAGATAGGTGGTCATTTATTGCTCATTCCTAATTGCCCATAGGCCAGTTAGGTGTCAATGATATTGTTGTGGGTCTGGAGTCAAATGTAACCCAGATCAGGTAAGGATGGCAATTTCCTTCCATGAAGAACATTATTGAAGCAGAATGGGTTTTTCCTGACAATTGGCAATGGATTAATGGTCACCTTTAGACTCTTAATTCCAGATTTTTATTGAATTCAAATTCTACCATTTCCTGTGGCAGGATTCAAATCTGGTCAAGCAATGGAGATATTTCCTCCTGGTTTCCATTGACTCTTGCTTTGTCTTGATCTCTCAAGGGCAGTCACTTTCACCTCTTTTTGTGGAGTTCAGCTCTTGTGTCCATGTGTGAACCAAAGCTGTAATGAGGTCAGGAGCTGGATGGGATTATGGACACCAAACTAAACAACAGTGAGCAGGTTTTTACAAAAGAGGTGCTGCTCACTAAGACTGTTGATCACCCCTACTGTATCATTACTGATTGTGTAGTGTTAATGAATGGGACAATTGTTAGATTTGCCCTTATTTTTGTGCAGTGTGGTTAACTGGTTTCTTCTTCTAGTGCTGCAAGAGTCTGGAATCTGCCTCTCTGCTGAATTGTGCCATTGTGGGGAATAGACAAAGGGGTCAGTGTTAAAAAAAAATGGTGTCAGGACTGCTGGGATTGCATGAGAATTCACAAAGCATTCAAAAGAAAATTAGAAAAATATAATCTTTAATAACTAATGGAGAGTGATACATAGTGACAACCCAGATGTGTCTTTAGCTACTGTGGGAAATAAAGTGAGGAAAAATAGCATATGTGCGAATAGAGCAATTGGGAAATAGTGACCATAGCGCAGAGTCACCGTAAAATCACAGAGGAGAATGAAGAATCAAAGATAAAGTTGCTGGATTGGGAATACAAAATCAAATAGGATTTCATTTGATACAAATGGGAAGAGAATTGGCATTCACATCTGAGACAGATAGAAATAAAAAGAATATATTCTTCAAAATGTATTAAAGTTTAAAATGTAACATTCTTGGATAATTGAAAATATTAAATCTAAAGTGAACCTATACAGTGATTATGTGCTTTAGAATGGGCTGACAATATTATACAAAACTCATAAAAATAAAGCGAAAGGTAAAAATATACAGTCAAAGACATAACAGGCAATAACAGTTCATAAAAAAGGAAATAGGATCTTTCAAAAGCACATGAGACGGTCAGTTCACACAGATTGAATCCACTCCGAGATGAGGGACACAGTATGATTGTGCAGGATGAATGGGCAGCAGATCAGGCAGCAACAGAATGTGTAGCTCTTGTATTATCAGTGCTGCAGGGGAGATTTCAGGTGCAAAACAACATCAGCACTACACCCACGGTGCTGCTGCTGGCCTTGAGACACCATTTCCAAGAGGGCATTGATACAGATGCAGAGAATTATGTAGAATCGATAGATTATGATGTCAGTCAGCATGCAACTCTAATTTAACTCTCATAGTGTCATTTTCAATCTGAATGTGTTTCAACCTGAGTGCCTTCTTTTCATATGACACAGCAGCACATGCTTTCAACAGCAACAGGAACTCTGCCACTGCTCAATTTAAGAGGATCCACAAGTAATATCAGGTTAGTTGCAGTTTTTTGACTTACTACTGCTGTGTTAATACCTTGATTGGTGGTTTTAGCTGTTTCTTTATGTGCTGAGGTTTAGATGGAGTGGAGTCACATATCATGAAGACCTTATCATAACTGGGGTTTGAGCCATTTGTTCACTATGCAAGCTTGTTACTCAAATTGGATACAGCAGAGTTATCCAGTGGGATAATAATGACCTTGGTCAGATCACTTCCCCCTCACAGTGTCTCACCCAGACTCATGAATGGACCAAAGACTGTTACATTTGTCCCTGAAAAGTGTGTACTTTACCTCAGACTTGCCTGTCCTTCCAGTGTCACCTTGAGATTTTATTAGCAATATTCAAATTCAGTGTTACCAAAGCACTAATTGTATACTCTCCCCTTTGCTCAGATGAGAGCAGTTTCAACAATATGCAAGAAGCTCAACACCATCCATGAGAAAAATCACCCTCTTGACTGGCACCACATTCCCTGCCATGAACATTTACCCATAGAATCATAGAGCTGTACAGTATGGAAATAGACTCTTTGGTTCAACTCTTCCATGCTGACCAGATATTCTAAATTAATCTAGTTCCATTTGCTAGCATTTGGCCCACATTCCTCTGAACCCTTCTTATTCATTCAGTACCCATAGAGAGGGCCTCAACTGGGACCTTGGGTTCATGTCACATTACAGGTGACCACCATTGCACTACATACACACACAGACACTCCTACACACACACACACGCACTTCTATACACGCATACACACGGACACACATATACACAGACGCGCACACAGACACTTACACACACCCTTACAACACACACACTCCCACACTCACACATGCCCTCCCTCACAGACTTAAGACACTCTGCACTCACTACACACACACATACACTTTCTCACACTCACAACCCCCAACCTAGTCAGACACACACACACACAAAGACAAAGATCCACGTGCACACATATATTTTGTGGGGTGAATTTGTACTTTCAGGGTTACACTGTACTTTGCTCAAAAACTGCATGAATTTATGTAAAACTCTGTTATCTCACTTTTTAGATTAGAATCAATCTAAACATCATGGCATAGACAGAGAACACAGGGGGCCAACACCTTCAACATACTGTCTAGCTATCACCATTGTTAACAGCTAAGCTGAGAATGCAACTTTTTAAAAAAAGGTTTTGTGATTTACACATGAAAGAAGTGAAACTATCACTGTATTCTAACAGATGAAAGGCTTAATAGACAATCAATTTTTCAATGTATATTTTCAGTTACATCACACTGTAAATTTTTGCTCTAAATTCTGTGTGTTAGGATTGAGCCCTCCACTACCACCTGATGAAGGAGCGACGCTCCGAAAGCTAGTGTGCTTCCAATTAAACCTGTTGGACTATAACCTGGTGTTGTGTGATTTTTAACTTTGTGCACCCCAGTCCAACACCGGCATCTCCAAATCATGACTTCTTATTCATGATTAGATTTGATTCCCTACAGTATGGAAACAGGCCCTTCTGTCCAACAAGTCCACACTGACCCTCTGAAGAGTAACCCATCCAAACCCATTCCCCTGACTAAGTAACTAACACTATGAGCAATTTAGCATGGTCAATTCACCTGACCTGCACATCTTTGGATTGTGAGAGGAAACCCACGCAGACACAGGGAGAACGTGCAAACTCCACACAGACAGTTGCCCAAGGTGGGACTTGAACCTGGGTCCCTGGCACTGTGACACAGCAGTGTTAACCACTGAGGCACCGTGCCGCCTGGATATTCACATATCCATCCAGTTGCCTTTTAAATGTTGTGATTGTAACAGCCTCAACTACATCCTCTGGTAGCTCATTCCATGTACATGCCATGCTCTGCATGAGAAGGTTTCCATGGGTCCCTTTTAAATCTTTCCCCTCTCACCTTAAACCTATGCCCTCTAGTCTTGGACTCCCCTCCTCTGGGGAAAAAAAAACATTGGCTACTCACCCTATCCATGCCCCTCAGGATTTCATAAACTTCCATAATGTCACCCCTCAACCTCCAATGCTCCAGGGAAAACAGCCCTAGCCTATTCAGTCTCTCCCTATAGCCCAAAGCCTCCAACCCCGGTGACATCCTTGTAAATCTTTGCTGAACCCTTTCAATTTCATAACATCTTTCCAATAGCAGGGATACGAGAATTTAGTGCTGTATTCCAAAAGTGCCCTTTTATCATCATCTTTCAGCAACTCATCCAGACACTTTCGATAGCCTCTCCCAAAATCCAACATCTACTTTAGCAGAAGTATTGGAACACCGTCATCTGCCAGTTCTTCTCTAAGCCACGTGCCAACCTGACTTCAAAATATATTACCATCCCTTCAGTGTTGCTGGGTCAAAATCCTGGACAACCTTTGTAACTGCATTGTAGGTATAACTACACCCCAAGGATTCCATCATTTCTCGAAAGCAGCTTATCACTACCTTGCTCAGAGTATTTCAGGATGGCCAATAAACACTGGCCTTGCCAGCGATGTCCACATCTCAGAAACGATTCAACAAAATTTGTCCAACAAACTCGTGACCACCATATTCAAGCAGAGCTCATCCAAATATGATAATGATAACCATATTTGCCAAGAGACCCACACATCTAACCTCCGTCTCTCACTGATTGTCACTGCATCCTCTTGGCCATAATGCAGAAACCAGAGCAAGCACCAGCAAAACATTCCAAATCACATTTAAAAATGAAATCATGTTATTTTGTGTAAGAGATAGCAACAATCATCTTATATGTTGCCTTACTGTCTCTTTGGGTGTGCTTTTGCCTGTTCTGTTGTTTCCATACAATGCTACCCCAGGTACAGCACTGGGAGGTGAAAGCCTGTTGACTTTCCATGGAGAGTTTCTGCAAGTGGCAGAGTGTGCACAGCTTGGCATCAGAATGCAGAGCTTGCAGCTGTTTGGGCCGAATGGCTGATGGATGACAGCCAGCGCAATGGCCAGTCACTCAGCAATACGGATCATTCACTGGGTTGCTATAGCACCCTGCAAATCCCTTTAAAAGCTGGTAGCCATGATGGTGGCAGATTGCCATTGCACAACAACATCCACTTGTTCATAGAATGCCTGCAGCATGGAAGCACGGCCATTTGGCTCATCGGGTCCACACCGACTCTCTGAAGGGCATCTAACTCAAACTCACCCTATCTCTGTAACCTAACATTTCCCACGGCTAATTCATCCAACCTGCACATCTTTGGACTGTGGGAGGAAACTGGAGCAGACATGTGGAGAATGTGCAAACTCCACACAGGCAGTGGCCTGAGGCTGGAATCGTACCCTGGATGCTGGCACTGTGAAGCAGCATTACTAACCACTGAGCCACTGTGTCATGTTAGTTAGATACTCCTTGATCAGCAATGGAAGCAGCAGCCTTGGCCTATCAGATATTAGGCCACAGCCGGGTTCATAAGTGAGTGAATGAAATGATGCACCTTCATGCTCAGAGAATAAAT
This sequence comes from Chiloscyllium punctatum, assembly GCF_047496795.1. Classification (NCBI taxonomy): domain Eukaryota; kingdom Metazoa; phylum Chordata; class Chondrichthyes; order Orectolobiformes; family Hemiscylliidae; genus Chiloscyllium; species Chiloscyllium punctatum. The sequence continues at coordinate 56,064,294 of NC_092761.1, read as the reverse complement.
TACAAGCAGAGCACAAAGCTCTATGCTAGTCTGATATCAGACTCCTTCTTGCTTCTTGTCATTGGGGTTCTAGCAGGCTTCCTAATGCAAGAAGCTTTTTGCTTGTATACACATCAACCTTTCTTGAAGCTGACCTATTGATCATACTCAGTTTTGGTTTCCTTAGGAATGTTTCAGAGGGAGATGTACAGATGTTCACCAAATTAATCCCTGAGAGAGTAGGATTATGTTAAAGGGAGAGCTTAAAGAAATTGTAGCTGCATGCCTCAGACTTTCAAAAAGGGAAGGGTGACCTCATTGAATGGTAGAGATGTCATGCACAGTGCACCATTGTGGATGGAGATAGGATGTTCCCGTTAGGTGGTTTCTCTGCAATCAGGGAGAATAATCTGAGTGTAAGAGGTGAGCTATTTAAGGCTGTAGGGAGGAAGAATGTATTCTCTCAGAAGCTGGTGATTCTTTGGAATTCTCTACCCCAGAGGGCTATGGAGGCTTAATCTTTGAGCATGATCCAGAGAGAGAGATCAATACATTTCTGAAATCTTGACATAAAAAGTTATGGAGATAATCGGGGAAAGTGGTATTGAAGAGATGATTAGGCATGATCTCTGGTGAAGCAAACTCAATGGGCTGAATAGCCTACTCCTGTTCTTACATTCTGATGTTCCTATTTGAATCCAGAGTTTCTATGAGAATGTGCATTTTATCATGCTCTGTTCCCATCCCAGCCCTGGCTGCGGTGCCTATTATCTCAGCATGTGCTAGTCCCTGTTCTGTGCTAAATTTCACCACAATGTTAACGTACCCATGATTGTGAAATCACACTTTGGTGCATCTTCAGCCTCATTGTTTTCTTGCTATTCCTTCATTGCATGATGAAGCTATACTGCTTACATGTGCAAATTAGAATTGGACATGGTCAATGTCATGATACTGTGAGTGAAGTGCATGTTAAAATGAGGACATTTGTAGATGTAATCACTGACCTTGACCACTTGGATGGCACCATTCAACTTCTTATGGACCAAAATATAGATCTGTTCAGCTTGCCCCCAGCATTGGATGCCAGTGTTTTTTTGTGTCCACTGCCTGCTGAGCACATCTTCTGGCTGTTGTGGAAAGAGGACATCACTATCCTCCTGTTTACCTCCCCCACCAATGCCTCCAGTTCAGTGTCTGAAAAGACTTGAAGCCCATTCTATCCCAACTTTTGTCAATCCTCGGTATTTGCCTGCAGACTTTCATCCAGAATGACCTGTCTCAACCACAATGTACTTACCCTTCAGGAGTAGGGCAAGTTTCAAGTGACTTTAGGCACTCAAGATTTGTTTGTCTGTTAATACATGAGTGAACCAGTAATGTAGTTGCACTGGCTGGACTCTGATGTTATTTAAATGAACAGAAGCTCAGAATTGATATGCTGCCTGAATGGCAATTAATGTCTACAAGCTTGCTGTGCATCGTATGATTTTTAATACTAGAAATTTAACCATCAGAAAAACCCAATGTAATCAATATTTCATAATACATCATCCCTTACACTCAATGAGGAACTGTGCATCCCATCAAATAACTGAATGTCTTCTTAAAATCAGGCATCACACAATATCCGTAATGGTTTCATAGGCCATGGCTTATGTTCTGAACTCCCAATGATTAAAATGTTCATTTGAAATCCATTGTAAAGGTTACAACTGAGTGAGGAGGTTCATGCATCCATTTCAGAATCTTGGAGCTGAGACCTCGTCCTGGTCTCTTACAGTTGACTGGGATCAACATTTACAATTTTGTTAAATGGTCTAACCTAAGAGACCTCCCCCCGTTATTCTCCGTCCCACGACCCTGATATAATCAGGGTCAGAGGTCACGGGCAGACAGCTCCTACTTATTACATTCCCTCGATGTTTCACCAAATTTCTGGACCTAAATGAATAAATGACAGCAAATCCATTGTTAATGAACCACTGTTCATTCTCCCTTAAACCTTCAGATCCATTGTCAATCATTAAACATGGTGTCAGGTACATTTTGTCATTCATGTTTGTGCCTCCCAGGATTTTTTACATTCATTTGTAGGATGTGGGCATCGTTGGCTGGGCCAGCATTTGTTGCCCATGTCTAGTTGCCCGTTGAGAAAATGGTGGTGAGCTGCCTTCTTGAACTGCTGCAGTTCACCTACTGTGGGTTGACCAACAATGCTCTGAGGGAGGGAATTCCAGAACTTTGACCCATTGGCAGTGAAGGAACGGTAATAGATTTTCAAGTCAAGGTTGGTGACTGGCTTGGAGCGGAATTTGAAGGTGATGGTGTTCCCATATATCTGCTGCCTATGTCCTCCCTATGCAATCTCCCTGAGGTAACAGTGGTTGAAGGACCTGAACTTAAGGGAATTTCTATTTGCCAGGATTTGGTGTTGGAGAGACTGTTAGGTCTGAAGGTTGATAAGTCTCCGGGACCTGATGGCCTGCATCCCAGGGTACTGAAGGAGGTGGCTCGGGAAATCGTGGATGCGCTGGTGATTATTTTCCAGAGTTCAATAGAATCGGGGTCGGTTCCTGAGGATTGGAGGGCGGCTAATGTTGTGCCAGTTTTTAAGAAGGGTGGGCGGGAGAAACCAGGAAATTATAAACCAGTTAGTCTGACCTCAGTGGTGGGAAAGATGCTGGAGTCTATTATAAAGGATGAAATTACGGCACATCTGGATAATAGTAACAGGATAGGACAGAGTCAGCATGGATTTATGAAGGGGAAATCATGCTTGACTAATCTTCTTGAATTTTTTGAGGATGTAACTCAGAAGATGGACGAGGGAGATCCAGTGGATGTAGTGTACCTGGACTTTCAGATAGCTTTTGATAAAGTCCCACACAAGAGGTTAGTGAGTAAAATTAGGGCGCATGGTATTGGGGGCAAAGTACTAGATTGGATAGAGAATTGGTTGGCTAATAGGAAACAAAGGGTAGTGATTGACGGCTACATTTCGGAATGGCAGGCAGTGACCAGTGGGGTACCGCAGGGATCCGTGCTGGGACCGCAGCTTTTTACAATATATGTAAATGATATAGAAGATGGTATCAGCAATAACATTAGCAAATTTGCTGATGATACAAAGCTGGGTGGTAGGGTGAAATGTGATGAGGATGTTAGGAGATTACAGGGTGACCTGGACAAGTTTAGGTGAATGGGCAGATGCATGGCAGATGCAGTTTAATGTGGATAAATGTCTGGTTATCCACTTTGATGGCAAGAACAGGAAGGCAGATTACTACCTAAATGATATCAAATTAGGTAAAGGGGCTGTTCAGAGAGATCTGGGTGTTCTTGTCCACCAGTCAATGAAGGCAAGCACGCAGGTACAGCAGGTCGTGAAGAAGGCTAATAGTATGCTGGCCTTCATAACAAGAGGAATTGAGTATAGAAGCAAAGAGGTGCTTCTGCAGCTTTACAGGGCCCTGGTGAGACCACACCTGGAGTACTGTACAGTTCTGGTCTCCAAATTTGAGGAAAGACATTCTGGCTATTGAGGGAGTGCAGCGTAGGTTCACGAGGTCAATTCCTGGAATGGCAGGATTGCCTTACACGGAAAGACTGAAGCGACTGGACTTGTATACCCTTGAGTTTAGAAGACTGAGAGGGGATCTGATTGAAACGTATAGGATTATGAAAGGATTGGACACTCTCGCAGGAGGAAACATATTTCCGCTGATGGGGGAGTGCCGAACCAGAGGACACAACTTAAAAATACGGGGTAGACCATTTAGGACAGAGATGAGGAGAAACTACTTCACCCAGAGAGTGGTGGCTGTGTGGAATGCTCTGCCCCAGAGGGCAGTGGAGGCCCAGTCTCTGGATTCATTTAAGAAAGAATTGGATAGAGCTCTTAAAGATAGTGGAGTCAAGGGTTATGGAGATAAGGCTGAAACAGGATACTGATTAGGAATGATCAGCCATGATCATATTGAATGGCGGTGCAGGCTCGAAGGGTTGAATGGCCTACTCCTGCATCTGTTGTCTATTGTCTATTGTCTATTGTCTATTGTCTCCTAGATGGAATAGAAGTGTTTGGAAGGTGATATCTGAGGATCTTTGGTGAATTTCTGCAGTAGTTGAGATGCAGTTAGGAAGTGAGAGTTGATTTCAGGCTAGGGATTGTGAGAATTGTGTTCAGCTCTGTAGTTAATGGGTGTTTACAGGGTGGTAGAGGGTAGGGTGAACTCATGGGGAGATTTCAGGATTAGAGCTCGATGATGGAAGGTGGGATGAAGGGGCAAGTTAGAGTTAAAGCTGAGAGGGAGTAGTTGGGTGAAGTTGGAGGCTAGGGATTGGAGTGAGGATGTGTGGAGGGAGAGTATTGAGGTTTATGGTTGGATGAACATTGTATATTATTGTATAATACCTGGACGGAATGAAATTAATAGGTCTGTTGCCATTTGTCTGCTTGATCATCCAACTGACCATGGGGCCTTCAGTGGGTGTCTGAACTAAAAAAGAGTTCTATTTTCTTGCACAGCTAGAAGTTGCTACTTAGGGATTGAGAGAGACTCAGTAACCAGTTAGTTAGGGCAAGGCATCCACAAAATGTCTTTTTCGGATTGGTATCAGCTTCAGTGGAGTAGGGAGGATCAGGAGACTGGAGGGAAATTTATTTTTAATGTAAGGAAACAAAATTAAAACAGGATAAAAAATTTCCTTTGTATGACAGAGACAGCAAGAATAATTAGACCTTTCAGAAACACCCACTCATTGGCATCAAAATCCTTTCAAGACATGAATTGTTATTTCTGCCAGCTTCTCAACATTTGACGCAGAAGATACCAATCCACCCACTTTGCCAATCATGGTGATGCTTTTTCAAATCACTTGTCAAAAATAGATAAACATAATCAGACAGTACAACAAACAACATTGTTTGCATCTCCATTGTCACTGTCAAAGCCATTTGGAAGTAACAATAAGCCATTGGTTCAAATCCTGGAACTCCATCCATAATAACACCATGGGTGTCCTAACTACACTGAAAGGACTGCAGCAGTTAAAGATGACAGCTCACTACCACCTGATCAAGGGCAGGTAAGGATGAGCAGCTAACACTGATATCACCAGCAATGCTCACATTCTATGCAAGTATAAAAAAGAAATAACCAGTGTGGGTTTTAAGGACATTAAGAAACCACTATGGATAGTTGAATCTACAAATTAAATATGATGAAAGACAACCATCTGAGGGTTGAATTCTGCCTGTGTCAGTGTTGCTGAACTGTTCAATACTTGCTGTATCAACAAGTCGAAAGCACAGTGGGGATTATGGGCAGAAATATCAACTGTCTCAAAAGCCTTGAAATCAAGGACAGCTACTTCTTTGCTGAGGGTAAAGGTATTTTCTCACAATTCTTCTGAGAGTGCAGTGTCTTTGCTCTGGAGGTCATTTCTGCTATCAGGCCTTATTCATTCTGACTCTCACTTCCTTGCCATCAACCTCTCAGAGCAGCTTATGCAATTCTACCTCTTACTGAGTAACCCCAGGAGCAAGACAACAGTGGCCATTGATATAGCACCTGTAATGTGATGATATACCCAAGTTAATTCACAAGTGTCTTATAAAGGAAAATATTACTCTGAGCCACATAATGAGATATTATGTCAGATGGCCAAAAGTTTGGTATGAAGCAACTGAAAGTTGGAACATTATGAATAAAACAACAAAAGGGAGTAGAATTAGAAGATAAATCAGACGTTTGTATTTTGTAGAAGATTCTGGGGATAAGGAGGGGTAAGGCCATGAAAAAATTTGAAAACCAGGCTGTGAAGATCAAAAATTAAGATTTTGCTGATTGGAAGCCAGGGGTAATTAGAGGAATGAGACTTGTTATAAGTTAAGACATAGGTTACAGAGTTTCAGATGGCCTCAGAGGAAATCTTGGGAAAACAGTCAAAAGTGCATGATACTCATTTGAAGAGGCAGTGCAGACACAGTGGGCTGAATGGCCTTCTTCTGATCAATTACTGTTCTGTGATTCTGTGCCTCCGAAACATGATGATCACATTTGTTTTGTGTACTGTAAAATAGGGGGTGTAGCAACTATAACAAGGTCAGTTAGGTGGACCTCATAAAATATGAGTTCCCTGATTGGGGCTGTTAATCTGGTCTAATCAATCAGGGAGCTCTGGCTGACAGATACAAACAGGGTTGTCAGGCATCCTGTTCACTCTGAGAGTGAGCTCTGAGGAAGCTCGATCAAGGACTCTCCATGTACAAATAAAGGGTGACTCGGTGATGGGATACCAGCCTCTGTGGAATTATTTCACAGTTCATCCTAAATATGCATTTCTAAGTGCTACATTTTTCTTTATGTTTTCTTTTCTTCCTGAGGTTGGAAATGATATCAAGAAGACCTAGTGTCTTTCATACATGATCATTAGCTATCTCTTGACGAAGTGAATAATTAACCATTTACTCTACAAAGACCCACTCCACGTGAGGTCCAGCCATACAGAAACCTTGGAGAGAAAGGAAACTTTTTTTTATTTTCTCATGGTTGGTCACTATTATTATATTATACTATATTATGTTATAGTTGCCATTGAGAAGGTAGTCGTGAGCTGCTTTCTTGAATCACTGCAGTCCACCTGACCCACAATGCTCTTAGGGAGGGAATTCCAGGATTTCTACCCAGTGACACAACGGGAACGGTGATATATTCCCAAATCAGGAAGATAAGTGACATGTAGGAGAACCATCAGGTTAAGTGGTCATGTAAAATTACCCCAGAGTGTGTTTGACCATTGTAAATGTGGGTTTATGGGATAGGTGGGGTGCTTTTTAGACTGTCAGTGTATGTACTTGCATTGTAGGGATTCAATGATTCTCTGTAAAGCTTCTTGAGTTTTGTTGGAGCTGCACCCATCCAGGCAACTGCGGAGTATTCCATCACATTCCTGACTTGTGCCTCACAAATGGTGGACAGGCTTTGGGGAGTCAGGAGTCAGGAGGTTGTATTCCTAACCTCTGACCTGCTATTATAACCATATAATTATATGGCTAGTCTGTTTGAGTTTTGAGTTAATGGTAACTCCCAGGATGCTGACAGTGAGATCAACACCATTGAAGGTCAAGGTATAGGGGTAGTCTTTTATTGGTGATGCTCTTGCTTGTTGATATGTGGCACTAATGTTACTGGTTGCTTAGATATTTTCAAGACCTCAAGAATGGAGTAATCTCCTGCAAAACCAATTTCTCAGGAGGTTTCACTGAGTTCACACTGGAGGCTCAACAGTTGGCAAAGTGAATTTCAGGGGATCAGAACCTGTATAACTTGAAAAAGCACTGATTCTTGGTTCCACCTTAGTCCTGAATGTTTGATATTTCCTTCCCTGCCTTATATTTAACTCTTAATATTTTAGACTGCTTCAATTAAAAAGTTACTCTCAATATCAATTTAAATTAATTTTCACAAATTTATGACTTTTGATCCTTCTTTTATTTTGCATATTTTGGGCTCACTTTATATCAACTCTTTAATATTTAATGTCATTCGATAAAGTTTGCATTGACTGTTAACAGTGTGGAAAACACAATTTTGAATCTTCCCTTTAACTCAATCATCTACAGGATCATTTGGCTGGCTCTTTCTGATCTTGACGTCTGGTGCTGTGACCTAGAACTAAGTCAGAGCCTGGGCTTGTGTGGTCTAGACAGCATCCAAGGAACAGGAGAATCGACGTTTCGGGCATAAGCCCTTCTCCAGGAAAGAAGGGCTTATGTTTCCTGAAGAAGGGCTTATGCCCGAAACGTCGATTCTCCTGTTCCTTGGATGCTGCTCGACCTGCTGCGCTTTTCCAGCAACACATTTTCAGCTCTGATCTCCAGCATCTGCAGTCCTCACTTTCTCCTTGTGTGGTCTACCCAATGATTTTAAGATATTAGCATAATCTCCACAAATATTGGTCTTTAATATCCCACTCAATTTCTTTTTTAAATTACTTTGTCACTTGTCTGCGGTGTATTAGTTTACTGTTCCACTCAGGTCCTTCCTAATGTCTTATTTGTTTATTCAATTCCATCTACTGTATATTTATGACTCATTTTAAAATAATTTATTGAATATTTTTGGCAGTGTTTGATGTCATTAACTATTTGCAAGTCCAATTGTATAACCAACTTCAATCCATTTTTTAATTTCACTTTCATTGTCTCCTGTGACATTCCATTGCTTGTAAAGTATGTCCTGTGGTCATGAAAGGCTTTCATAGTCATAAAGTTGCACAGCACAGAAACAGACCCTTCAGTCCAACTCGTCTATGACGACCAGATATTCTAAATTAATCTAGTCCCATTTGCCAGCATTTGGCCCATATCCTTTTAAACCCTTCTTATTCACGTGTCCATCCAGATGCTTTTTAGATGTTGTAATTATATCATCCTACACCACTTCCTCAGGCAGCTCATTCCTGACAGGCACCACCCTCTGCATGCAAATGTTGCCTCTTAGTTTCCTTTTAAATCTTGCCCCTCTCACCTTAAACCTATACTCTTTAGTTTTGGACTCCCCCACCCTGGAAAACAGACATAGCTATTCAACCTATCCATGCCCCTCATGATTTCATAAACCCCCACAAGGTCACCCCCTCAGCCTTGTTTTGCTTGTACCTTCCTGCTGTCTGGAAAATTTGGCATTTGATTTCAGTTTGATCTTTAATTTTTATCTGTAAAGGGCAAATGTACAAGGCTTGTAGGGAAAAGGCAGGCTCATGGCACTAAGTACATTCCTCATCTGGAGAGCTGATGCAGACTGAATGACCTCCGCCTGTGCTGTCACCATTCTGGGATTCTGTGAACTGAACTCCAGGAGTTCACTGCAACAGATACAGAACGCTTAAGTGGGAAGAGAGAAATATCTCGCTTCAGTCCCAACCAGACACTCCTGTCAGCTCGCACAAAGGAGGCGGAAACTGGGAGTTGATTGCAGGAATTGAACTGGGCAGACGTCAATAGACAAACTCTCAGCTCCAAGGTCAAGGCCAGCAGAACAAACAGCCACAGTGTCTGCCCAGAGTGGCCTTCCAGGTAACGTCTATTGAGGTACTGAAGTGAAATCCAGGTCGTGGAAGGGTAGGAAGTATTGAAATATGAGACTAAGAGTTTTGGGAAGAGTTGTCCACATGTCATCAGAGGATTTCTTAGTTGTCAGAAAGAACCTCTTCCTGGGCCCAAACAAATACTCAGCCAAAATTCTAAATGACCCTTTCCAAAATGCGCAGGTTTTTTTTCTAGTCATTGCCTAAGGAGCTTGTCATTTATTTTGTCTGAGATCCCTGTCTGCTATACACCTCTCCCACTTGCAAATTGAAACTTGGACATGGAAATCTAATTCAACAACTGCCACTAAATGAAAGAAAATGACAACAATTCCATGGGAACGCAGCCGTGTAACCTTCCAACTCACAGCAAGGTGGACTCGAGGTCAATCTCTTGCAGTCGATGAGTTTCCATTAATTTTGGCAGCAGATTATTGATAATAAATTTGTTTACCACATTTGCAGCAGGGGCAGTCAGTGGCCTGAGCAAGTCAATGATTTGCTGCCTTTGTTTTCTCTGGGTCCTCTGGTCAGCAGCTAAACTTCAGGTTTCTTCTCACTTCTTCCAACGCTCTTCCAAACAGTCAGCTTTCAGAGATCAAAGCTGTCTCCCAGTTGTCAGTGTCAATATCCATGATTTTCATGTCTCACCTTGTTGCGAAGATATGGGCATCCAGGAGATTGTAACACAGTGATCAATTCACAGTACAATATGTCTTTGGGTTTACAGCTGTCATCCATCTAATGATCATGGCTGAGCCAGCACAGATGGCGATGGAATTAGCATTCATCGGTCCAAGTTGGTGACCCTATTCTGCCAAGAGCTGACAAGGGTATGCCTAATACAGCCACAGAGGTGCAAATTCTATACCTTATTTCCTGCTTAGCATGTTGCCAGGGTCTCAGTGATGCAGAGGAGTAAGCTGAGGGGGAAAGAGTCATAGTAATTCTTAATTATTCCAATAAGTTATTGTTCAAATTGTATTCTTTCAAGTCCCTCTTTTATATTTAATATTGACGTTTATATTTGTTAAGGAAAGACACATAGGTCTGGACTGAAAGAAGGTAAGTGGATTGTGATAATAAGGATTTGGACAACATGGATTAAGAGTTTGCAGACGCAGATATGTGACTGGTCCTCTGTGCTGTTTGTTGGTGTATTGGGAGTGAGACGGTTTGTTGAAATAAAACACTCAAAGATCAACTTCTGCCTGAAAGCTTAGACCTAGCAGAGGCACTAGGGGTTGATACTGCCCAACTCCATCCTATCATCTTCATTGCTGTTCTTCCTGCAGCCTCACATTTGACTCAGATAAACTCTTCCTTTGTCCAATGGAGGGAGTGCAGCACTAGTGTGTGGCTGTTTGTGGAATTCAGAGGTAAATTGCAGAAAATAAGACCAAAAAACCATAAGAACTAGGAACAGAAATAGGTCATTTGGCCGCTCAAGTCTGCTGCACCATTGAATAGGATCATGGCTGATCCTACTTTCATCATGTACACTTTCTTGTCCTCTTCCTTGACTGATCAAGACTATATCTATCTCAGCCTCAAATATATACAAGGACTCTGCCTCCACAGCTCTCTGTGGCATGGAGTTCCAATGGCTCCCAACCCGCTGAAAGAACCAATTCAGCCTCATGTCAGTCCTACATTGGTGCCCCTTTATTCTGAGAGACCATGCAGTCTGATTTTAGACCCTCTCATTAGGGGAAAGATCCTCTTAACATTTACCTTGTCAAGCCTCTTAAATAGCAAATATATTTCAGAAAAATCGCTTGGAAAGAAGATTGACAAGTTACAAACGTATAAGCGAGGAACAAGAATAGGCCAATTGGGCCCTTTGAGCCATTCTTTTAGATTTTAACTGACCTAATTTTAACCTCAAATCTACATTCTCACATATCCTAGATGATCCTTCCGCTCCTTAGTAATCAAGGGGAGGCAATGGTTTTAATCCAGAAACTCAGCTACTGTTCTGGGGATCCGGGTTCAAATCCTGCCATGGAGAATGGTCACATTTGAATTTAATAAATAATCTGGAATTAAGGGTCCACTGATGGCCATGAATCCATACTGATTATTGGGAAAACCCATCGGTTCAATAACATCCTTCAGGGATAGAACTGCCATCCTTAGCTGGTCTAACCAATGTGTGACTCCAGACCCACAGCAATGTGGTTAACTCTTAACTGCCCTCTGGACAATGAGGGGCGGGCAGTGAATGCTGGTCCAATCCGAGACACCCACAACCCATAAGTGAAAAAAAATCTATCTACCTCTGCGTTAAAAACATTGAAAGATTTTACATCCTCCACCTTTTGAGGAAGGGAATTCCAAAGGCTCTCAACAGTCAGAAGATTTTTTTCTGAAATTCTGTCTTAAATGGACACCCCCTTAGTGTTAAACTCTGTCACATGGTTCTGGATTCTCTAACACATCAACCTGGTCAAGTCCATTCAGAATCTTATATGTTTCAATTGAGTATAGGTGTTTGGAGGTCATGTTGTAGTGATACAGGACATTAGTTAGCCCACTATTGGAATACTGTGTACAATTCTGGTCTCCCGATTGTAAGAAGGATGTTGTGAAACTTGAAAGGGTTCAGAAAAGATTTACAAGGATGTTGCCACAGATTGGAGGGTTTGAGCTATAGGGAGAAGCTGAATAAACTGGGGCTGTTTTCTCTGGAGCATCGGAAGCTGAGGGGTGACCTTATAGATGTTTATAAAATCATGAGGGACATGGATAAAGTCAAGGGACAAGGGGGCAAGGTCTTTTCCCTGGGGGTGGGGGAGTCCAAAACTAGAAGGCATAGGTTTAAGGCGAGAGGGGAAAGATTTAAAAGGGACCCAAGGTGCAACTTTTTCACGCAGAGTGTGGTTGCTTGTATGGAACTAACTATCAGAGGAAGTGTTGAAGGCTTGCAATATTTCGACGCTTAAAAAGTTTCTGGATGGGTATATGAATATGATGGGTTTAGAATAATATGGGCCAAGTGCTGGCAAATAGGACTAGATTAATTTAGATTAATGGGACTAGATATCTGGTCAGTATGGACGAGTGGACAGAAGGGTCTGTTTCTGTGCTGTACATCCCTTTGACTCTATGACTCTATAATTCAGTCATCTCTGAGTAACCTAGAGGATAAAGCAACAACTAACCTTTCTGGAGGGAAGTACAGCTTTAAACAGTGCTCATCAGTTAGCAAAACAGACACCGAGGAACATTATTAAGGTGTTGGACCCTTACTAAATATGTACATTATTTTGAAGACCTGGCACATGTCATAGGCACCAATGAGTGATGTGATTCAGTCTGATGGACAAGGCAGATCTGCTTAGTTGTCTCCTATGATTTCTCCCTTTGGTGCCCCCTGATGCAAGTTGCCTTCTTGTCCAACAAAATGGATCTTGGATGCAACATTTAGAACGTCCTCCTTGAGCAAAGAGAGAGTCTGATGGAAATCTCCAGTGTCCCTCTTTACTCTCTGTTGCCATATGTTATGTGTGAACCTCCTCTACAAGAAAGGAATCTTGTGCATTGGTGTTAGCTTTTTGGAAAGTTTTGAGAATGTGCCTGCTATGGTTGCTTGATATTGTTGTCATATGCAAAATTTGAGGTTTGGGGACATTGAAGATTAAAATTATTTTGAGGACAGGGCATGCAGAATGTAGTAAGAGTGAAGGTGACATAATAAAGATGGCAGCAATGTTTGTAAGATTCTCCTATATACACTACTGATCCCTTTAATTCCTACAAATAACTTGATTAGATTGCCCTCTTCACCTGTCAACGTGAACACACGTAAGGGGACTTCACAAAGCCTGTTCTCATAAGTCAACCAATATCATTCTGATGAGTGTGTATTGTATCCCCTTCAGGTTTAATATATCTATTTTGAGTTGAGCGCCCAAACCTTTTGCTGTGCATCAGATGGGCACTAATCAACTGAAGAGTCACTTGAGGTAATGCTTTGTTAGCTTGTTGGCTTTCTTTTTGGACTAGCTTTTACGTTGATTTTGCCCATCTCTTTATTCTTTCGTAACTCACATTCTGAAAAAAACTTCCAGCTTGTCACCTTTCTCAACTCCCACCACAGATCTCTTTTGCTTTTCACCCAACCAAGTCATAGAGATGTACACCATCACTTTGCATAGAGCATATTTGATTCTACTGGATAACCCTTTCAGAGCTGTACAAAGGATGTTATTAAATTGGAGAGAGTGCAGAAAAGAATTCCAAGGATGCTACCGGGACTGGAGGATTTGAGTTATGAGAAGAGACTGGATAGGCTGGGACTTTTTTTCCTAAAACGTGGGAGGTTGAGGGGTGGCTTTATAGAGGTTTATAAAATCATGACAGGCATAGATACAGTGAACAACAAAGACCTTTTCACTATGGTATGAGAGTTCAAAACTAGAGTGCATAGGTTTAAGGTGAGAGGGGAAAGATTTAAAAAAGACATGAGGGACAACTTTTTCACGCAGAGGAAGTGGTAAATGCAGGTCCAGTTACAACATTTAAAAGGTATTTGGATAAGGTACATGAATAGGAAAGGTTTTAAGGGATATGGGCCAAATGCAGGCAAATGGGGCAAGTTTAGTTTGGAAAACTGATTGGTATGGACGAGTTAGGCTAAGGGATCTGTTTTGGTGCTGTATGACTCCATGACTCTATGGGATTGATGGTTGTCCTAAGGAGATCATACTGATTTTATAGAGCTGGATGAATCTGTTCTCATACCGGTGAACAGCAACCTCTTCTTAATTATTTACACGGTTTTAGAGAACAACCCCTGAACCTTGCTGGGTCAGTCCTTATTAAAAGTGATCCTCAAGTTAGCAGGCATCTTTGAAGATGAATGGCACTCCTTAGCAGAAAGGGATTTACTCTAATCCTGCAACGGTGGTAAGACGTCTTACTCAGAATGTTCGGATTTCAATCCAGTTTGCAATACTAACGGGGTACAGCAATGTCAAAGGGGCCACCTCTTTGGTGAGATGCTAAATTGAGGCCTCTCATTCACTCATCTGGAAGATTCAAGGCACCCATTATTGAAAAGAGAGCAGGGGAATTGTGCCTGATGCCCTAGGTTAAAAACAATGATTGCAGATGCTGGAATCCAGATTCTGGATTAGTGGGGCTGGAAAAGCACAGCAATTCAGGCAGCATCTGAGGAGCAGTAAAATCAACGTTTCGGGCAAAAGCCCTTCGTCAGGAATACAGGCAGAGAGCCTGAAGGGTAGAGAGATAAATGAGAGGAGGGTGGGGGTGGGGAGAAAGGAGCATAGAGTACAATAGGTCAGTGGGGGCGGGGATGAAGGTGATAGGTCAGGGAGGGAGGGTGGAGTGGATAGGTGGAAAAGGAGATAGGCAGGTAGGACAAGTCTGGACAAGTCATGGGGACAGTGCTGAACTGGAAGTTTAGAACTAGGGTGAGGTGGGGGAAGGGGAAATGAGGAAACTGCTGAAGTCCACATTGATGCCCTGGGGTTGAAGTGTTCCGAGGCAGAAGATGAGACGTTCTTCCTCCAGGCGTCGGGTGGTGAGGGAGCGGCGGTGAAGGAGGCCCAGGACCTCCATGTCCTCGGCTGAGTGGGTGGGGGAGTTGAAATGTTGGGCCACGGGCGGTGGGGTTAATTGGTGCAGGTGTCCCGGAGATGTTCCCTAAAGCTCTCTGCTAGGAGGCGTCCAGTCTCCCCAATGTAGAGGAGACCGCATTGGGAGCAATGGATACAATAAATGATATTAGTGGATGTGCAGTTAAAACTTTGATGGATGTGTAAGGCTCCTTTAGGGCCTTGGATGGAGGTGAGGGAGGAGGTGTGGGTGCAGGTTTTACAGTTCCTGCGGTGGCAGGGGAAGGTGCCAGGATGGGAGGGTGGGTTGTGGGGGGGGGGGCGTGGACCTGACCAGGTAGTCACGGAGGGAACAGTCTTTGCGGAAGGTAGAAAGGGTTGAGGAGAGAAATTTATCCCTGGTGGTGGGGTCTGTTTGGAGGTGGCGGAAATGTCGGGGGATGATATGGTTTATGCGAAGGTTGGTAGGGTGGAAGGTGAGCACCAGGGACGTTCTGTCCTTGTTACGGTTGGACGGATGGGGTCTGAGAGCAGAGGTGCGGGATGTAGACGAGACGCGTTGGAGGGCATCTTTAACCACGTGGGAAGGGAAATTGTGGTCTCTAAAGAAGGAGGCCATCTGGTGTGTTCTGTGGTGGAACTGGTCCTCCTGGGAGCAGATACGGCGGAGGCGGAGGAATTGGGAATACGGGATGGCATTTTTGCAGGAGGTAGGGTGGGAAGAGGTGTAATCCAGGTAGCTGTGGGAGTTGGTGGGTTTGTAAAAAATGCCGGTGTCAAGTCAGTCGTCATTAATGGAGATGGAGAGGTCCAGGAAGGGGAGGGAGGTGTCAGAGATGGTCCAGGTAAATTTAAGGTCAGGGTGGTATGTGTTGGTGAAGTTGATGAATTTGCTCAACCTCCTCGCGGGAGCACGAGGTGGCGCCAATGAAGTCATCAATGTAGCAGAGGAAGAGGTGGGGAGTGGTGCCGGCGTAATTACGGAAGATCAACTGTTCTACGTAGCCAACAAAGAGACAGGCATAGCTGGGACCCATACGGGTGCCCATGGCTACTCCTTTGGTCTGGAGGAAGTGGGAGGATTCGAAGGAGAAATCGTTAAGGATGAGGACCAGTTCGGCCAAACGAATGAGAGTGTCGGTGGAAGGGTACTGTTGTGGATGTCAGGAGAGGAAGAACAGGATAAACAGTACAGACTACAGAAACACCAGCAAAGGTTCTCCTTCAAGATCCTCCGCTCCACGCTTGCAGCAATGCGCCGGCACCTAACCTCTCTACAGTCAGCCCTGCCCCAGCTGAGGGCCACATTCTCTCAGAATTGCAAAGGACCAACTCTGTACTACATCCTCAGAATTCATACTCTCAACAAACAGTATTTCAATTCCATCTCAAACATCAAAAACTGTAAGTACAACAAACTTTAATCTACCCACCTCCATAACCAGCGCTCCTCAAACATTCCAGTAGATTCCCCTGGCCTCTGGAACTGTTCAGACACCATTAGCCATGTGGCTGGTGCAGCTGCCACCCCCACACTGATTGATGATGTCACTTCCTTCCCCATCATGGATACTCCCACAGCCACTTCCGCCCCTCACAATTCCTTTTGCACCACATGTGACATCACTTCCACCCCTCACATCATCGCTGATGTCACATGATCAGTGACTTCCACCCCCCCCACTGCCGTGTTTCCCACCACTTCCACCCCCACCAGTGCCACTCATCTGCATTCTGCTGACATGCCCCCCACGTATCCCACTGTCACCATCCCCGCCCCCCAGAACCCTGAGGAGAACACCACCCCTGCTCATGACTCCACCCCCATTCCCCCCACCACCACACCCACTCCAGGTACTGGCTCCGACCCCACTCCCAGCTCCACACCCATACCAGATCCCAGCTCCCAGCCCTGCCGAGTTTTCACCATCCCTCCAGACCTTCCCCTCACTGAGGATGAATGATCAGTCCTCAGCAAAGCACTCACCTTCATCCCCCTCCGCCCACACATCAATGAATTTAATACACGCCGTGATGTCAAACACTTCTTCCACCGCCTCCGAGCTTACTTTCACAATCAGGATTCCCGCCCACCTTCCGAGGACCCCTTCGCCCATTTCCAACACACTGCATCCACCTGGACACCCCACGCTGGCCTATTACCTGTCCTCGACCTCTTCATTTCCAACTGCTGCCGGGACATTAACTGCCTCAACCTGTCCACCCCCTTCCCCCACTCCAACCTCTCACCGTCACAACGCGCAGCCCTCCAATCCCTCTGCTCCAATCCCAACCTCACCATCAAGCCAGCAGATAAAGGGGGCGCAGTGGTAGTTGGCACATTGACCTCTACACCGCTGAAGCCAAACGCCAACTCGAGGACACCCCTTCCTATCGCCCCCTTTACCATGACCCCATCCCCCATCTCCAAACCATCATCTTCCAGACCATACAGAACGTCATCACCTCAGGAGATCTCCCACCCACAGCTTCCAACCTCATAGTCCGGGAACACCACACTGCCCGGTTCTACCTCCTTCCCAAGATCCACAAGACTGACCACCCTGGCCGACCTATTGTCTCAGCATGCTCCTGCCCCACTGAACTCATCTCTACCTCCCTCGACACTGTCCTATCCCCCCAGTCCAGGAACTCCCCACATACGTTTGAGACACCACTCACGCCCTCCACCTCCTCCAAGCCTTCCGTTTCCCCAGCCCCCAACGCCTCATCTTCATCATGGATATCCAATCCCTCTACACCTACATCCACCATGACCAGGGCCTCCAAGCCCTCCGTTTCTTCCTCTCCCGACGTCCCCAACAGTACCCTTCCACTGACACTCTCATTCGTTTGGCAGAACTGGTCCTCACCCTTAACAATTTCTCCTTCGAATCCTCCCACTTCCTCCAGACCACTGGGGTAACCATGGGCACCTGTATGGGCCCCAGCTATGCCTGTCTCTTTGTTGGCTATGTAGAACAGTCGATCTTCTGTAATTACACTGGCACCACTCCCCACCTCTTCCTCCGCTACATTGATGACTGCATTGGCGCCACCTCGTGCTCCCGCGAGGAGGTTAAGCAAATTCATCAACTTCACCAACACATTCCACCCTGACCTTATATTTACCTGGACCATCTCTGACACCTCCCTCTCCTTCCTG
This sequence comes from Chiloscyllium punctatum, assembly GCF_047496795.1. NCBI lineage: Eukaryota > Metazoa > Chordata > Chondrichthyes > Orectolobiformes > Hemiscylliidae > Chiloscyllium > Chiloscyllium punctatum. Next base: position 56,046,471 of record NC_092761.1, on the reverse strand, counting down.
GACCTCTCCATCTCCATTAGTGATGACCGACTTGACACTGACATTTTTTACAAACCCACCGACTCTCACAGCTACCTGGATTACACCTCTTCCCACCCTACCTCCTGCAAAAATGCCATCCTGTATTCCCAATTCCTCCGCCTCCACCGTATCTGCTCCCAGGAGGACCAGTTCCACCACAGAACACACCAGATGGCCTCCTTCTTTAGAGACCGCAATTTCCCTTCCCACCTGGTTAAAGATGCCAACCAACGCATCTCGTCCACATCCCACACATCCGCCCTCAGACCCCACCCCTCCAACCGTAACAAGGACAGAACGCCCCTGGTGCTCACCTTCCACCCTACCAACCTTCGCATAAACCAAATCATCCGCCGACATTTCTGCCACCTCCAAACAGACCCCACCACCAGGAATATTTTTCCCTCCCCACCTCTTTCCGCCCTCCGCAAAGACCGTTCCCTCCGTGACTACCTGGTCAGGTCCATGCCTCCCTACAACCCACCCTCCCATCCTGGTAAATTCCCCTGCCACTGCAGGAATTGCAAAACCTGCACCCACCTCACCTCCATTCAAGGCCCAAAAGGAGCCTTCCACATCCATCAAAGTTTTAACTACACATCCACTGATATCATTTATTGTATCCGTTGCTCCCAATGCGGTCTCCTCTACATTGGGAAGACTGGACGCCTCCTAGCAGAGCGCTTTAGTGAACATCTCCAGGACACCTGCACCAATCAACCACACCACCCTGTGGCCCAACGTTTCAACTCCCCCTCCCACTCTGCTGAGGACATGGAGGTCCTGGGCCTCCTTCACCGCCGCTTCCTCACCACCCGACGCCTGGGGGAAGAGCGCCTCATCTTCCACCTTGGAAGACTTCGACCCCAGGGCATCAATGTGGACTTCAACAGTTTCATCATTTTCCCTTCCCCCACCTCACCCCAGTTCCAAACTTCCAGTTCAGCACTATCCCCATGACTTGTCCTACCTGCCTATCTTCCTTTCTACCTATCCACTCCATCCTCCTCCCTGACCTTTCACCTTCATCCCCTCCCCCACTCACCTAATTGTACTCTATGCTACTTTCTCCCCACCCCCACCCTCCTCTCATTTATCTCTCCACCCTTCAGGCTCTCTGCCTGTATTCCTGATGAAGTCTAAGTTTTTCATGGGGGAAACAAAAACATTGACATCTTTTATCACTCAGCTCCATCAAGATCCAAACAGCTTACTCATGATATGTAAAATAAAATCACTGTGAAATTTAGCTATGCTACCACAAGAAAACTACCGAAGCTTAAAGCTATACCAAAACGTCAATTTTACTGCTTCTCGGATGCTGCCTGAATTCCTGATGCCCTAGCCAATAGCTATCTCACAGGCAGCAGCACAAAAACACTTTTCTGAACATTGTCATATTGCTGTTGAGAGGAAGCTGTATCCACATGTAGGTTGTTTCATTGTAATAATCATTGTTAGGTCACAAGTGCTTCACTGGCCGATAAATGATTTGGGATGACGCATGGAGATGAAAGTTTGATATAAGTTCAAGTCTTCCTTTATATCATTTTGTCAAACCCAACATCGACATTCTGACACATTTCCCCATAAAGATATTCACCTGCCTTAGCTTTGGGCTCTTAATGTTCCTGTGACTTTCTTTTTCAGCCAAACCCAACATCGACATTCTGACACATTTCCCCATAAAGATATTCACCTGCCTTAGCTTTGGGCTCTTAATGTTCCTGTGACTTTCTTTTTCAGCCAAACAATTTCTGTCCCTCCTCATCTCGCGCTGTCTGAAATCTTAGTGTTTCATCCAAGACATTGGTAGTTATGATAAGCAGTTCAGGACACATCCCTGCAATATGCAGCTTGTCGTATGTTGCCTCTTACAGAAACGTTTGACTTGGAAATCTACCACTGAAGTTCTGATAAATTTGGAAAGGTTTTCAACCTTGGGAAGGGAATTCTTTGAATGATAACAGAAAGTGTAAAGTCTAAGTTTTTCATGGGGGAAACAAAAACATTGACATCTTTTATCACTCAGCTCCATCAAGATCCAAACAGCTTACTCATGATATGTAAAATAAAATCACTGTGAAATTTAGCTATGCTACCACAAGAAAACTACCGAAGCTTAAAGCTATACCAATGTAGGATGGAATGCTTCCTGCACAGTCCATGCACCACCCATTGATTGTTGGTGTTCTATCCTCCAGTGTACCATCTCCATGCTAAAAAAAAACAGACAGTAACTGCATGGTAACATCCAACATCCTCTGACACATCTCCATTTGAACCTCAGCAAATCCAGTTTACACCGTCTCTTGAAAAACTCACAGCTTAGTGCATTTTGCTGCAAAAAAATAACCTAAATAAGTGCTTGGAAGAGACAAGAACTTGAAGCTTTTGGTCTTGCGTTCATCAAATGCAAGAAACCACTCAGAACAAAGACACCATTTTACGCAGAGTTGTATATCTTAAAAATTCATGCCAGGGCCAATATCTACCTTGCAGTACCCATTCTATCTCAGATTTCCCTGGAAAGGGAAAGTGTCTCAAAAAACATGAAGTTACCTGGCTCATGCTCCTATAATGCAGTAAATCTGCAAGTGTTTTTTTCACTAACAAGGCATCCAGCAAAGATATTTTGCCTATCACCCAGATGAGTAACGTGATCATGTGTTTGAGTGTTGGTGTGATGTGTAAGCTGTATATCCCAAAGACTGGTGGGCCATACCAAACAATTCATTGTGTTGACCAATTGCATATAGCAGCATACCAATCTTTTAAGTATCAGAAAACTATATCCACCATTAGATGTGGTTTTGCCATTAGAAATCATTTACTAAATAATCCAAACTGTTCTAACAGCTACATCAGAAATCAAAGTAAAATCATCAGTCGTGCGGGTGATGTGATATATTTGTATTTGTTAGAAGCTACATGTGTAAATACCCAGGACTATGTTTTATGCCATCAAAAGGAATTTGAACATATATTGCACCTTTCTCAGAAGAACCATAGAGACTTCCAATCTTTGCCATATCCCCATAGTAACACCCTGCCCAATCAGAATCTACTTGCCTGATCTGAGAATTAAGATTGACAGTTAACTCTTCCTGCTGCATCTCCATGTCAATGGTGGCCCAACCATTCAGCATCTCTTCTCACGCTGAATAAATTGGTATCCCTGGTGGAAATTGAATAAAGATTCGTGCACCTTGTGTCTCTCACTGTGTCTCACACCTGCACACACACAACATGGGTGCTGGGGAAAAAAATAAGCACTACCAAAGTTAGTTACTAGTGTGGGGGTTAGCTGTAAAAAAAAGAAAAAGAAGAAAAAAAGAAAAAAAAAATCAACAGAAGTGTCAGAGGTTCTGAAAAAAAAGATTGGTGTCCTTTTGTTCAAGTCTGTTTCTTCCATCTAGTTCTGATGAGCACAAGACAAAAAGCTTCAATTTCCTGTTCTCTTTCCACGACACAAAAGATCCTTCATAACTGTTACTTAAAGGGATGACTTGACTGAACAGCTGCATTCTGGGTATGAGAATGGGAAGGCAGAATGGGCAGATAATGTTCAAGGCACAGATTGTTGCTAAAATTCGACCAAATTTTCTTAAGATGGTGTTCAAGATGTCAGAGGATTGTGCCCTATTTTCTCTGATCTTAAAAATAAGGGAGCTGGAGATAAGACCCCAGATGGCCATTACCATGAAAAAGAGGCCAAAACAAATGCATCTGGTAACAACTTGAACACAGATGTGATATAACTAAAAGGCAATTAAATACTCTGCAAAAGATCTTAACTTAGGTAACACACAGTTTTAGCCAGGGAAAGGCATAAAGTAATACTCCAAGGGCAACCCACCGTTGTAGCTAAGTGGTTGCCTTGGTAACCTGCTCCAAAGACACACCAGTGGATCTGTTGATGAATTAAGCACCTGAGACAGACTCTGGTTGATGGGTTTTATCTGGAACCAGGGTCATTTTGACTGTATAGTATCACTTAGCAGTATTGTATACAAGGTCTCATTGGGAAAGTGTAGCATTCCCACAGACACTTGGGAATCACTGAACCAAGACCATCCAAACTGAGGAGCAGCATCCAGGAAGGCACCAGGTATCTCAAGACTTACCATTGGATAAAAGTGGAAGCCAGGCAAAGACTGATAAGGAGCGCGCTGTTACACAAGTCCATGTGTGCCATTGATGCCTGAACCTTTAGCTCGAATTAGGGGCTTTTACAGAATGGTAAGCCCAGTCACAGGTTGGAAAGATGAAGAAATGGCAAAGACTATTTTGGAAAGATCAGAGAAGAAGCACATGGTCAGGAAATAACACTTAATCAGAAGTGGCTATGGATTGTAGTGCAAGGAGAGGATTTGGAGTGGTGGGAGTGTGATCCCAGAGATGGATCATTCACTAAACAAAATGAAATGGTAGGTATGGAATTGTGGGAGCTGGTGGGGCAGCAGTCCATTGTAAACCAGTCCTGATAAAGACTGTAGAGTAACAAAACCTAGATAAGTCTCAGAGAATGGATCTTCAGGATTAAGTTGGAAGCAGCACGATAACCTGGAATGCTGCTGAAAAAAATAAGCCAAGGAAATATACTTGTGCACTATCGTCATCTCAGTGTGTGTGTTTTTTGTGGACTGGTCCTTTGTGTATCTGTCAGTTAGTGCAAGTCGAGATTAATTAACCCTCTGTAGTCCTCTATACTTTAAAGTTGTTGCAATTTAATGTGTGTGAAGCGTTTTTGTACAAAACTGCAGCAAAGTTGGTCTAAGAATAATTCATGATAAAATGCACATTTCAGTTGTTCAAAAACAATTGTTTTGTTTGATGTAAATGGAACCATTCCCCTGGGTTGACCACGTAAGTGATTTGATACTCAAAAAGCTGAAGTGCCCTTTTCCTTCCCTCTTGTGACTGTAAGACTGTTGTTGGTTGGCAGTTTGAAAAAAACATTTCTTTGAAATAAAAAATGTTGTTAAATTGAATAAGTGGTGCAGAGATTCTATGTGAATGTGAGAAAGCTTCTAATAGTGACATATGAATGTGATTGAGTGTTCCTGCCTCAATTTAATGTGACAGAAAGTTAAGTTGCAGATCTATTGCACTTTGCTTAGCTTTGTTTATCACTTGCTGTTTATGCCATTTGGCAAGCAAGTAGTTCTGTTCGGTAGCATCAGCAGGCTGACACCTCGTGTTAAAGTAGGGCTGGTGCTAGTACTAGCATGCCCTCCTGCACTCTTCATTGAACCAGGGTTGATCTCCTGGCATGATGGCAATGACTAACTGGGAGGCACATTGGGCGATTAGGTTGAATTGTATTGAATTATAATTCTGCTGCTGCTGAAGACCTGCTGCACCTCATGATGCCTCACCTTGAGCTGCTAAATCGATGCAAAGTCTGTCCTATTTAGCACAGTGACAGTGCCACATAACATAATATAATGTGAAAGCTGCATTTTGTCTCCACATGCATTGCACAATGGCAACTCCTCCAGATATTTATCATGAATAGAATAGAATTCCTACAGTGTGGAAACAGGCCATTCAACCCAACAAGTCCACACTGATGCTCTGAAGATCATCCCACACAGACGCATCTCCCTACCCTACCAACTGGCATATTCCATGGTTAATGCACCTAACCTAAACATCCCTGAACACTAGGGGTTATTTAGCATGGCCAATCCATCTAACTTGCACTTTAGACTGTGGGAGGAAACCAGTAATACATCAGCAGAGGGAGGACAGTACTGGTAATGAGCAGGAGGTTTTCTTTGCCCATATTTGACCTGATGTCATGAGATATAATGGATTTCAGAGTCCAATAAGGTATATTTCTGTGAGCATGGTTATGTCAGGCTATTGCTTGACTATTCTGGGAAACAGCCATCCCAGTTTTGGTACTTACCCCCAAATGTTCAGAAGAAGGGCTTTACAGAAATAAGCACTTACAAGTTTCTTTTTTATAGATCACCTCATTTAATAATGGGAAAATAACGTTTCTGGACTGGTACGTTTTTCCAGCTCCTCCTTTTGCCTCCTAGATCGACCTGGTGACAATTCTTAGTAGATGTTCTTATTCACAAGCCCTCAATTGTTCAACTTCAAATTTTCTACCCTCTCATTAGAATATACATATTGATAACAAATTAGTATATTCGCATTCTAATTAGGGCGTATCATACATTATAATATAGTCTCATCAGGAGTTCTGTAGAAACTCAACTGGCCAATAAAAATGCAACAATATTTTCATTATATGTTTTAAATAGAAACCAAACCTTCCCCCACCTTGTTCCAGGCATTTGCAGATTTTACTTCTTTATTTTTTTCTTTTTATTTTCTCAAAAATAACTTGATAATTTATTCAAATAACAGACATTACACTGATAGGTTTTTGTTAGTGTCTAATTTATTTCACATCAAAATAAACCACTTCACTTTTCATATCTACTGAAACCACCGAGACTGCGTGAGTGCATCTGTCTCTTATTGTTTGTATAAAATATTTGTATGAAAATCTGAATGTGGTTAATTTAGTTCATTGATTCAATGTCCTAACAAATCCTTAAAATTCAAAGGAGTCTTGTAACATCTGTAAGAAAACAACATAAAAGATGCCTTTTGCTTTAAATCAACATTGTTCAATATTTTCTGAAATAAACTGTCGCATTCACAAGATTCATTTTTTGCCCTTGCAACACTTTATATTAATTGTAATCCTCTCCAAAAATAAATTTTACCACCTTTCTTAAATCAAACTTTGTCAAATTCTCCTTACCCGAACACTTTGAACCGACTTATCAAACTCAGACCATTTGTTCTTAAGTTCCAATTAGCACTAACAAATTTAAAGTTCATTTTCCCTTTTGAGCAATGCTTCAAGAACAAAGTCCTCAACTCTTTAAACTTTTCAAAGTTTCTAACTCAAGATCAATCCAACTCAAGATGAATTCAAATATCCCAATTTGCATTATCAAACATTAAAGAAAGATCATTCTGAGCATTATAAGGATGAATCAACTGCCTAGTGGTATATTGTTAGACTACTAATCCATAAAGTAATATGCTGGGGATCTGGATTCAAATCCTGCCATGGCAGGTGATGGAATTTTAATTGATGTAAAATCTGCAATTAAAAGTCAAATGTTGAAACTGTTGTTGATTGTCAGGAAAATCCCATTTGGTTCACTACTGTTATTTAGGGAAGGAAATCTGCCATCCTTACTTGGTCTGGCCTATATGTGACTCCAGATCCAGAGCAATGTGGTTGACTCTCAACTGGCCTTTGGGCAATTAGGGACGGGCAATGAATGCTGGCCTGGCCAGTGATGCCCACATCCTGTCAATGAATAATTTTTAAATATCTAGATTAGACCAGGTTAGGATGGCAGATTTCCTTCTCTCAAGGGCATTAGTGAGCGAGAATGATTTTAAGCAACATTCAACAAAATTCCACAGCTGCCATTAGGCTTTCATTCCCCAGTTCTGAAGAAGGGTCACTGGACCTGAAACATTGACTTTGCTTTCTCTCCACAAATGCTGGCAGACCTTCTGAGTTTCTTCAGTAATTTCTGTTTTTGTTTCTGATTTCCACCGTCCACAGTCTTTTCATTTTTTTTTGTTGTCTAGGTTTTCATGCCAGATCTTTATGGGAATCACCATCTGCCATGTTGGGATTGAAAACCCATATCTCCAGAACATTGACCCAGGGTTCTGGTTGACTCAAGGACTTGCACCCCCCCCTCACCCCACCCACCCCAAGACCAGTCCAAGCAGTGGGACCACTCCTTCAGCAGCTCCATTGGCTGACATCCCCACCCCCTCACCCCCACCCCCAACCCCAGCTCGAAGGATGGGCGGCATCATATCCATGCTCTGTATCAGTTCAGGGGGCTGTGAGATGAGTCATGGGACATGGTCACAGTGTGTTTCCCTTCGTCCCTGGTACCCAGCCTGGTAAGGCACCTGGACCCACAAACACACCAGGTACATGAAAGTGCTCCAGGATGTTGGGGTTTTGGCAGCTCCCAGGCTGCTGGACACACACCTCCAGGAAGTGGAAACAGTGATCACTGATCATCAGAACATTAATGGAATGGAACTCCTGCCTGTTGATGAATTCCACAGCATTGTGATACGGCCCTCTCAGTGTCATATCTATACAGTCAATGGGGAAAGTCAGCTATGTTCCTGAATCCTACTGCACAGGCCGCAGCACTAACCTCATCATCGGGAAACAAAATGAGTCAGGGTGATCTTCCATTGTTGGCATTGCTCACTGCGCTGATGCATTGTGGGTGCATGGCTGAGAGATCCTACTCAGGTCAGCTGTCAATCCCTGGAAGCTGCAGTCCCCTTCACAACTTCCAGGAGAAGATGGCCTCCCATTCCTGTAGCCCTCGGGTCTACCTCCAGCATCTGTCACAGTGTTATCACAGTGTTCCAGGTCAAACAAAGCCTGTATCAACACCATGCCTCACTCATCCTCAGGAAATGGAGTCAGGAGCAAAACTCTCTGCCTCTTGTGGTCCTCAATATTGAGGGGCCCTGCAGCAGTGATGCCTTCCTGGGCTGGGTTTCTTGTTTTCCATGGTAGCTTGTTAGTGCTCCTGGGCTTCCCATTGGCCCCAACCTTCCTCCACACACCTTCACTTTCTCAGGAAGGCAGCCACCAGCAATCAACATCCCTCTAACAGCAAGGCACAGGACTCTCAGTGGAAGTGTTCTATGCTGGCAACACAGGGAGCAAAAGTTGTTTTTAGTCTCAGAGGAATTATTGTTAGCATTGCCCGCAGATAAGGGCTGCATACAGTCCTCCCCAAAAAAAGACATACAGTGAGCTAAATGACCCCGTAGTGTCCAGGTGGATTGGCCATGCTAAATGACCCCGTAGTGTCCAGGTGGATTGGCCATGCTAAATGACCCCATAGTGTCCAGGTGGATTGGCCATGCTAAATTACACCACAGTGTCCAGGTGGATTGGCCATGCTAAATGACCACATAGTGTCCAGGTGGATTGGCCATAATGTCCAGGTGGATTGGCCGTGCTAAATGACCCCATAGTGTCCAGGTGGATTAGCCATGGGAAATGCAGGGTTGCAGGGATAAGGTAGGGAGGTGGGTCCGGGTGAGATGCTTTTCAGAACAGAAGTTTGGATTCGATGGGCAAATGGCCTGCTTCCACATTGTATAGATTCTGTGATTCAACTGTTGTTGAAAGAGTATGACTCCTCTTTAAGGTGGAAAAGCAGTTTTGAAGAGGTGCATCACATTGAAGATGCTCATGACTAGCTCCCCTATTGAGTTTGCAACCAGACAGCTGCACATTTTGTTGATTTGTCACCTCCTGAAATATACAGCTAGCGCCATGTTCTCCACAGTCATTCTCAACAGGATAGAGCCTGGGTTAATCACACACCATGATCCTCGCATTTACTGCTCCAGATTTTAATAAGCTTTTCCTCTATGTGTAGCTGATTTAATTAACAATTAATCTTCAATATTTATTCAACGTTCTAGGCAAAATACATATCTTCAATGTGCTAACTCAAGGGAAAATAATTTTAATTGTAGAGCAGAAGTACTTACAGAAACAATTTTAATAAAAAATATAATCTGATCCAGGTGGAAATGAATGCAATGAATATTTAACAGTCTGAAGTTTTAGAAAGCCAAAACAAATATTTTTTTTTGCTGAAGTTATTGATTGATGTTTTGCTCTCATTATCTATTTGAAAGGAACATCCTGGGCTGGATTGAGTGTGTCACATTTCTTTCGATTCATGGTTGCTATGCCAACTGCAATGTGATTACATTTCTGTTTCTTGGGCCTCAGGTATCTGCATGACTTTCCAGGAGGGACAGAGAGAGAGAGATATGTGGAGGTGGAGGCACTGCCTTTGAACACTAACATCTTCAGTAGGTAAGCGCTGAAAGTGGTCCAAATAGAAGTGGCATCACCAATAGATACTTTCTTCCATTTTGATGGACAGGGAAGTTGTTTCTGGTTCTGGCAGTAATTCACACAGTGGCTCAACTTTACAACAGCAAGAATGAGAGATAGTGGTGGTGATAGACTGTGTCCCAACCTTCACCTGTTGGAATACATGCACCGAGACTTTTTTTTGTTATTCGCTAATGGGTTGTCGCTGGCTGGGCCTGCATTTATTGCCTGTCCCCAGTTGTCTTTGAGAAAATGGTGGTGAGCTGCCTTCCTGAACTGCTGCAATCCATTTTGTGTAGATTAGGGAGGGAATTCCAGGACTTTGACCCAACGACATAGGATGTATTTCCATGTCAAAATGGTGTACAGCTTGGTGAAAAACTTGCAGGGGGTGGCGTTCCCATATATCTACTGCTCTTGTCCTTCAATGTGGTAATGGCAATAGGTTTGGAAGGTGCTATCTTTGGGTTACATGAATTTAAGCAGGGTTTTAACAAGGGAAACAGCAATCTTTCAATAATAAAACTTTCTGGCAACATGGCAGTGGAGTAGGGCTCCTGAATCCGAGGCTCATCTGCATCTTTCATTATTCTTCTCATTTCTTTTCTTTTTTTTCTCCTCTTTTCTGCAGCAACGTGGTGGGTTTGGGTTCCCGGCTGCATCTGCGTCCAGCGCAGATTCATGGCGGGGTGGCAGAGGTGAGTTTGAGCTCAGTGGCTGTACTGGGGAGGTGGGCCCAAAATGGACTCATGCGGTTGTGGTGTAGGGTTTGGGCTGGCACAGTACCCAGCAGCATCATTGCGGCTGCATTGGCGAGGTCGAGTGAGGACTCGCAGTGATGAGAGTGTCGCTGGAAGCGAGATGGTGCCGAAGAATGGCCCATGGCAGAGCACATAGCAAGAAAGACTGTAAAATTGAACACTTTATTTATTTCCTTATTTTTCTGCCTTTATGTTCTATGTTTTGGTTTGTTTTTCTGTATTTTACAAGGATGCAAATTAGACACCCTGTCATCGTCATTCCTTCCAAACCACTGACTCTGAGATGCAGCAAGGGGGTGAGCTAAACAGGATGCTTACACACCCATCTAAAAGTTATTTGCTGAGATTTCAAATGTCAAAATTTAAACTTGTGCCTTTTCCAGGGAAATTAGGAATGGGCAATAAATAGTGATCTTGCCAGCAACAATGACATGTCATAACTTAACCATTTCCCCAACCATGGAAACTCAGAAAGCTTACGCTCACCTTTGATTTACAGTGTATCTACGGAGACAGCCAAAGAAAACTGAGGCCAGAGTGAACCATTGTTCCCATCAGCAATTTAGTCTCATTGAATTTATCCTTATAACTGATCCTCCTCCTTTAGTATTGATGCTGATCTGAACGAAACTGCAGGTGAAACTTTCCTTACAGTCAGCCTCTGTAAGCAGTTCGAAGTACAAAGTGAGATGGTAGAAGACAGAGGATGGTGTTGGAGGGTTGCTTTGCAGACTGGAGGCCTTTGACCAATGGCGTGCGCAAGGGTCAGTGATGGGTCTACTGCTTTTCATCATTTATATAATTTGGATGTGGATATGGATGTGAACATAGGAGGTATAGTTAGTAAGTTTGCAGATGACACCAAAATTGGAGGCGTAGTAGACAGTGAAAAAGGTTACCTTAGAGTACAGTGGCATCTTGATCCAGTTGGCCAATGGGCTGAGGAATTTAGTTTAGATAAATGTAGCGTGCTGCATTTTGAAAAGGCAAACCAGGGCAGGACTTATACACTTAATGGGAATGTCCTGGGGAGTGTTGCTGAACAAAAAGACATTGGCATGCACGTTCATTGTTCCTTGAAAGTGGAGTCACAGGTGGATAAGATAGTGAAGAAAGTAGATGGTAGGCTATCATTTATTGGTCAGTACGTTGAACATAGAAGTTGGGAGGTCATGTTGCAGCTGTACAGGACATTGCTTCGGTCACTTTTGGAAAATTGTGTGCAATTCTGGTCTCCCTGCTATTGGAAGGTTGTTGTGAATCTTAGAACAGAGAACATAGAGTATAAAACATTACAGTGCAGTACAGGCCCTTCAGCCCTCGACCTGTGAAACCAATCTAAGCCCATCTAGCCTACATTGTTGCATTTTCATCCATATGTTTATCCAATGATCCACATATTTACTAACCCATCCTTCTATGCTTTCATCCAGGGCATTTATAAAGATGACAAAACAGCAGTGGCCCCAAAATAGATCCTTGTGGTACACCATTCGTAACTGATCTGCAGGATGGACATTTCCCATCAACCATCTGTCTTCTTCCAGCTAGCCAATTTCTGATCCGAACCGCTAAATCACCCTCAATCCAATGCCTCTGTATTTTCTACAATAGCCTACCATGGGGAACCTTTTCGAACACTTTACATCCACCTATCCACACTTCATCCAAGTATTTGGTCACATTCTCAAAGAACTCAACAAGGTTTGTGAGGCATGACCTACCCTCCACAAAACCGAGTTGACTATCTCTAATTAATTTAGTCCTTTCTAGATTATTATAAATCCTACCTCTTAGAATCCTTTCCAAAACTTTGCCCACAGCAGAAGTAAAATTCACTGGACGATAATGACCAAGGTTGTCTCGACACCCCTTCTTAAACAAGGGGATAACATTTGCTATCCTCCAGTCTTTTTCCACTATTCCTGTAGACAATGATGACATAAAGGCAGCATGGTTGCTCAGTGGTTAACACTGCTACCTCACAGCGCCAGAGGTCTGGCCTCAATTCCAGCCTCGTGTGACTGTGTAGAATTTGCACATTCTCTCTATGTCTGTGTGGGTTTCCTCCGGCTGCTCCAGTTTCCTCCCACAATCCAATGATGTGCTGGTTAGGTGAATTGGCTGTTCTAAATTGTCCTGTGTGTCAGGTGAATTAGTCGGGAGAAATGTACAGAAATATGGGAATGGGTCTGGGTGGGTTACTCTTCGGAAGGTCGGTGTGGACTTGCTGGACCAAATGGCCTGTTTCCACACAGTAGGGATTCTAAGTTCTATGTTCTAAAGATCAAAGCCAAAGGCTCTGCAATCTCCTCCCTAGCTTCGCAGAGAACCCTCAGATAAATCCCATCCAACTCAGGGACTTATCTATTTTTACACTTTCTAGAATTGCTAATACCTCCTCCTTATGAACCTCAATCCCATCCAGTCAAATAGCATGTATTTCGGTATTTTCCTGAACAACATTGTCTTTTTCCTGTGTGAATACTGAGGAAAAATACTTATTTAGTGCCTCGCCTATCTTTTTGGACTCCACCCATACCTTCCCACTGCTGTCCGCAACTGGCCCTAATCTTACACTAGTCATTCTTTTATTCCTGACATAACTATAGAAAGGACAAAGTGAGGACAGCAAATGCTAGAGATCAGAGTCAATAGTGTGTGGCTGGAAAAACACAGCAGGTCAGGCAGCATCCGAGGAGCAGAAGAATCAAAATTTCGATTCTCTTGCTCCTCAGATGCTGCCTGACTTGCTGTGCTTTTCCAGCACCACACACTCGATGTAGGCAGAAAGCTTTAGGGTTTTTCTTGATCCTACCTGCTAACGACTTCTCATGTCCTCACCTGACTCTTCTTAGCTCTCTCTTTAGGTCTTTCCTGGCCACCTTGTAACTCTCAAGCACCCTAACTGAGCCTTCACATCACATCTTAACAGACGTCTTTTTCTTCCTCTTGACAAGAGATTCAGCTTCTTTCATTAACCACGGCTCCTTTGCTCAACCACTTCCTCCCTGTCTGACAGATACATACTTATCAAGAACACGCAGTAGCTGTTCTTCATAAAAAATCCACATTTCAGTTGTGTCCACCCCCTGCAGTTTCCTTCCCCATCCTATGCATCCCAAATTTTGCCCAATCGCATCATAATTGCCTTTCCCCCAGCTATAAATCTCGCGTTGAGGTATATACCTATCTCTTTCCATTGCTAAAGTAAACATAACTGAATTGTGGTCACTATCACCAAACTACTCACCTATCTCCAAATCTAACATCTGGCCTGGTTCATTACCCAACAACAAATCCAATGTGGCCTTGCCACTTGTTGGCCTATCTACATACTATGTCAGGAAATCATCCTGCACACATTGGACAAAGACTGACCCATTTAAAACACTCAATCTATCACATTTCTGGTCAATATGTGGAAAGTTAAAGACCCCATAACAACTGCTCCTATACAGAATCATCTTTGCAATTCTTTCCTTGACATCTCTGGAACTATTCGGAGGCCTATAGAAAACTCCCAACAGGGTGACCTGTCCTTTCCTGTTTCTAACCTCAGCCCATACCACCTCAGTAGACGAGTCCTCAAACATCCTTTCTGCCACCGTAATACTGTCCTTGACTAACAATGCAACACCTCCCCTGCTTTTACCATCTTCTCTGTTCTTGCTGAAACATCTAAATCCCAGAACCTGCAATAACCATTCCTGTCCCTTCTCTATCCACGTCTCCGAAATAGCCACAACATCAAAGTCCCAGGTACAAACCCACGCTGCAAATTCACCCATCTTATTCCGGATGCTCCTGGTGTTGAAGTAGACACACTTCATTCACCTTCCTGCATGCTAGTACACTCCTGTGACCTTGAAATTTTATTCACGACCTTACTAAATTAACCTCTTGTACACTGGAACTACAGTTCAGGTTCCCATCTCCCTTCTGAATTAATTTAAACTCTCTCAAAGAGCATTAGCAAATTTAACCTCCCCCACCCTAGGATATTGATTCCCCTCTGGTTCAGGTGTATGCCATCCCATTTGTTAGAGGTCCCACCTACCCCAGAATGAGCCGCAATTATCCAGGTATCTGAATCTCTCCTTCCTGCACCATCCCTCTAGCCATGTGTTCAACTGCTCTCTCACCCTATTCCTCATCTCACAAGCACGTAGCACAGGCAGCAAACCAGAGATAACAACTCTGTTTGTTCTAGCTCTAAGCTTCCACCCTAGCTCCCTGACTTTCTGCCTTCAATTCCCATTCCTTTTCCCACCTATGTCATTGGTGGGCATGTGGACCACGACTTGGGGCTGCTCCCCCTCCCCCTCAAGGATCCCGAAAACACGATCTGACGCATCATGAACCCTGGTAACTAGGAGGCAACACGCCAATGATGAGTCTTTCTCATTCCCACAGAACCTCCTATCTGTCCCCCTGACTATGGAGTCCCCAATGACTAATGCTCTGCTCCTCTTACCCCTTCTCTTCAAAGCAACAGGAACAGACTCTGTGCCAGAGACCTGTGCCCCATGGCTTACCCCTGGTAAGTTGTCCCCAGGGGTTGAAAGGGTTCAGAAAAGATTTACAAGGATGTTGCCAAGGTTGGAGGGTTTGAGCTATAGGGAGAGGCTGTTTTCCCTGGAGCATTGGAGGGCGGGGGTTGGCTTTATAGAGGGTTATAAAATCATGAGGGGCATAGATAGGGTAAATAGGCAAGGTACTTATCCTTCAGTTGGGGAGTCCAGAACGAGAGAGCATAGGTTTAACGTGAGAGGAAAGATTTAAACAGAATCTAAGGGGCATTTTGTTTCATGCATAGCATAATGTGTATATAGAATGAGTTGCCAGAGTAATTAGTGGAGGCTGGTACAATTACAACATTTAAAAGGCATCTGGATGGGTATATGAACAGGAAGGATGTAGAGGGATATGGGCCAAGTGCTGGCAAATAGGACTAGATTAATCTGATTGGCATGGACAAGTTGAACCAAAGGACCTGTTACCATACTGTACAGCTCTATGACTCTACAACCACCAGAATTTGCATTTATGTAGTATCTTACCTGCAGGAAACATTTGAAGGTGTTTAATGGGAATGCCAACAGACACAAAAAAAGAATCATCAAGCAAAATAAGGAGTTTTAAGGCAAATGACCAAAAGGTAAGGATCACGTTATGGAAGAGATGAAAAGTAAACAGAGAGTTTTGGGACATGAATTCCACAGCCTTGAGCCCAGCACATGCACATTATCCGTGCTGCCTGAAAGTTTTCCAAAAACCATTTGTGGAGATTCTGGCAAAGTATCCATGCATGACTGTATATCCTTCACATTCAAACTATAAACCACTTCATGCTATATTTGAAAGCAATATTTATTGATCTGCTGGCTACCACCACCGGTAATTATAAATATTCCATCAATAGTTTTGAAATGAGAAGGATGAGGTTATTAAAAGCTACACAATGCTATTGGTATAGCACGTAAATTCACAGCTCAGTTCTCTGCTGGGAGAGAAATATTATTTGTTATTTAATTACTTTTCAAAGTTATTCATGCCAGTATATGTGTATTTTTTTTATATATCCTGGCATTGTCATTTGACTGTCGTGTTCATTTTCGGGTCTGACTTGGAAGGTAATGAAATTGCTTTCTCAGGACTGTCAAAATTCAGATTTAATTGCTGAGGAGGAGAGAAAGAAAACATGTCTTTCTGGAAAAATATTCAGCAGGACCAGCAGCATGAGTGAAGAGAGAAATAGTGAATGCTTTTGATCAAAGATCTTTCTCCAGAGGAAGGAGCTTTGGCTGTTGCTGGGCTGTAAAGTCGAAGGAATTGGTGCAATTAATCCTCTGTGGTGTAACATTCACCTGGCTTGGTGACTCAGAGTGATTCCAACACAAGAGAAAGACTGCAGATTAGAAGGATTCGGGAGTTCTTGTCCATAGAATCTCCAGCATGGAAACAGGTGATTCAAATCCACACCAACCCTCTATAGAGCATCCCACCCAGACCTATCACCCCTACTTTATAAGCCTGCATTTCCCATGGTGAATCCACCTGGTCTGTACATCAGTATGGACAATTTAGCATGGCCAATCCAACTAATCTGCACATCTTTGGACTGTGGGAAGAAACCACAGGTTTCCTCTGTGCAATGGCAAACACACAAAGTTGCCCAAGTCGAGAATGGAAGCTGTGTCCCTGGCTCTACCACACTGAGCCACCATGCCAATTTAATCCGCGAGTCACAAAAACCTAACATCCAAGTTCAGTGGATAATAGGAATGGCAAATGGGCTTTGGTCTTTATTTCAAAGGGAATGAGGTATAAAAATAGGGAAGGATCAATAGAACCATACAAGGCACTAGTCAGGACACAGCTGTAATACAGTAACTGGCTTGGTCCCCTTATCTGAGGAAAGATCTATTGGCATTAGAGGCAGTCCAGAGAAGGTTGACCAGGTTAACCCTGGGACTGTCTGAGGAGAAGACATTAAGACGATTGGGCCAGTAGTCCTCAGAGTTTAGAAGAATGAGAGGAGACGACACTGAAAAATACAAGTTTCTGAGGGGACTTGACAGAATAGATGCTGAAAGGTTACTTCCCCTTGTGGGAGAGCTGGGGACCAAAGGACGCAACCTCAGATAAAGGGTCACTCGGTTAAGACAGAGATGAGGAGCATTTTCTTCTCTGAGTGTCATGAAACTGTGTGATTCTTTATCGCAGCAGATGGGAGGTTGAGTATACAGGTTGAGTCTTGAGGGAGATGGATATTTAATCAGGGAATCAAGGATTAATATGTAACCTTTAACAGTCCAACATAGGAACAGGTCCTTCAGCCCATCATGTCTGTGCTGACTATGATGCCATTCTATACTAATCCCATCAGTCTGCACATGGCCTGTAGTCCTCTATTCCCTGCTTGTTCATGCCTCAGTCTAGATGCCTCAGAAACATTGAAGTTGTACCTCCTTCAACGACCTTGCCTGCTAGTGTGTTCCAGACACCTATCTCCCGCTGCGTAAAAAAAGTCTTGCACAGCTCCTTAAACTTTCTCCTTCTCACCTTAAGCCTATGCTGCCCAGTTTTTGACAGTTTCATCCTAAGAAAGAAACTCCAATTATCTATTCTATCCATGCCTCTCATAACTTTAGACACTTCTTTCAGGTAGCCCCTCAGTCTCTGTGCTCTAGTGAAACCAATCCAAGTTTCACCAATTTCTCCTTATAGCTAATACACTTCAATTGAGGCAACACCTTCTTCTGCACCCTCTCCAAAGCCTTTCCATCCTATCTATAATCTGCAAACCAGAACTATATATAATACTCCAAATGTAGCTGAACTAAAATTTTATACAGCTGCAACGTGACTTGCCACCTTTCATACTGAGTGTCCCAACTGATGAGGCCAAGATTGCCATATGCCTTCTTTCCTATGTTATCCACCTGCGTCGTCACTTTCAGGGAGCAATGGACTTGCACCCCAATATCTCTCTGTATATCATGCTCCATTTACAATATACTTTCCTCTTGCATTTGACAAACATCACACATGTCCAGAGTAAACTCCATCTGTTGTTTCTCTGCCCAACTTTCCAGCTGATCTTTGACGTACTGAATCCATTGAAAATCTTCCTTATTCTCCACAACTCCACCAATTTTTGTGTCATCTGCAAACTTATTAATCTGACCACTTACATTTTGATTCATAACATTAATAGAAATTACAAAGAATAGAGGTCCCAGCATTGATTCTTGCAGAAGCCACTGGTCATAGCCCTCCAGTCACTGACCACATACCCCTCCACAATTACCCTCTGTCTTCTATGACCAAGCCAATTTTTTTATCCAACTTATCAACTCCCCATGGATCCTATCTGACTTAATCTTCTGGACCAGCCTTCCATGAGGGGCCTTGTCAAGTGTTTTAGTAAAGTTCACGTAGACAACATCCACTGTCCTCCTCTCATCAATCACCTTGGTCACTTCCTCAAAAAATTAAAATCAACAAAGCCATGTTGACTGTCCCTAATAGATCCATTCTTTTCCAAATGCGAGTAATTCCTAACCTTAGGATTCTTCTCCAATAATTTCCCTACCACTGATGGAAGGATCACTGAACTCTGATTTCCTAGATTATCCCCATTGACCTTCTTAATCAAAGGAAATGTGTTTGCTACTCTCCAGTCTTTTGGGACCTTGTTGATGGCTAAAGAGAATGCAAAGATTTCTGTCAAGGCACCAGCAACCTCCTCCCTAGGCTCCCTCAGTATCTTAGGATAAATCCATCAGGCCTTGGTGACATCTCTATCTTAATGTTTTTCAAGACACCAAACAGCTCCTTCTTCTTAACATGCCCTAGAATGTCAATATACTCCTGCCAAATTTTGCCAACATTCATTCCCTTCTCTTTGGAGGGTGTTGATGCAAACTATTCTTTAAAGACCTTCCCCATTTCCTCTGGTTTCATGTATAAAATCCCCACCAATTTTTGCCGATCCTTCTTTATTTAGATTAGATTAGATTCCCTACAGTGTGGAAACAGGACCTTCGGCTCAACAAGTCCACACCGACCTTCCGAAGAATAACCCACCCAGACCCATTTCCCTCTGACTAATGCACCCAACACTCTGGGCAATTTTGCATGGCCAATTCACCTGACCTACACACCTTTGGACTGTGGGAAGAAACCAGAGCACCCGGAGGAAACCCACGCAGACACTGGGAGAATGTGCAAACTCCACGCAGACAGTCGCCCTCGGCCAGAATTGAACCTGGGACCCTGGTGCTGTGAGGCAGTAGTGCTAACCACTGAGCCACCGTGCCACCCCTTTCTGAACCAAATTTCTGTAACAACTACCACATCATTCTTCCATGTTCTACACCAGGCGCTAGGCTCATCCGCCTTATCTATTATACTGCCTTATCTATTATATTTAATTGAAATACAGGTCATTCTGCTAGAATGTGTGTCTCATTAAGACAAATACGTGATAACACAATTGACAAATTGGGGACACTGTTTCTAAAGCACGTACTTTTATAGCGTGTCTTGGATATAACGTGATTCCAGCCCCATTAGTTTAAATGGTGCCGCTATTACGTGATTGTCTTAGAAACACGGCACTGCATGAGAATGGAGCTACCGCGTTATAACAGAACCGATTGTAACTACATTTGAGACCATCAGTCTCACCGTGTTCATTAACCTAGCCCTGCCTGTTCTTCCTATTACACTTGCTTGACTTAAACTCTACTTAATCATTGCACATGCTGACCTACTGCTCTGGTTCCCACTCCCCACTTCACAGTCACAGTAGTTTAGCACTCTCGGGTGGCAATTGCAAACCTCCCTGCAAGAATATTAGTGCCACTCCAGTTTAGCTACAATCCATCCTTCTTGAATAGGCTACCCCTTGTCCTGGAAGTGAACCAATTACTATTCTGATTGTAGGGAAAAAGTAGAAAAAAATTTGAGGATTACCAGGTCAGCCATGACAGATTGAATGGTGGAGCAGACTTGATGGGCTGAATGGTCTACTTCTGTATCTACTTAGAGTCACAGAGTCATAGAGATGTACAGCATGGAAACAGACCCTTCGGTCCAACCCGTCCATGCCGACCAGATGTCCCAACCCAATCTAGTCCCACCTGCCAGCACCTGGCCCATATCCCTCCAAACCCTTCCTATTCATATACCCATCCAGATGCCTCTTCAATGTTGCAATTATACCAGCTTCCACCACTTCCTCTGGCAGCTTCTTCCACACACATACCACTCTCTGTGTGAAAGAGTTGCCCCTTAGGGCTCTTATATCTTTCCCCTCTCACCTTAAACCTGTGCCCTCTAGTTCTGGACTCCCCCACATCAAGGAAACTGCCTATTTATCCTATCCATGACCCTCATGATTTTATTAACCTCAATAAGGTCACCCCTCAGCCTCTGACACTCCAGGCAAAACAGCCTCAGCCTATTCAATCTCTCCCTCTAGCTCAAACCCTCCAACCCTGGCAACATCCTTGTAAATCTTTTCAGAACCCTTTCAAGTTTCACAACATGTTTCCAACAGGAAGGACACCAGAATTGCACGCAATATTCCAATCAATATCCTGTACAGCAGCAACATGACCTCCCAACTCTTGTACTCAATACTCTAATTAATAAAGGAAAGCAGACCAAATGCCTTCTTCACTTTCCTATCTACCTGCGACTCCACTTTCAAGAAACTATGAATCTGCCCTTCAAGGTCTCTTTGTTCAAAAACGCTCCCGAGGACATTGCCATGAAGTGTATAACTTCAGCTCTGATTTGCTTTCCTAAAATGCAGCACCTCACATTTATCTAAATTCAACTCCATCTGCCCACTTCCCATTGGCCCATCTGATCAAGATCCCGTTGTAATCTGAGGTTCTCTTCTTCGCTGTCCACTACACCTCCAAGTTTGGTGTCATCTGCAAACGTACTAACTATGCCTCTTACGCTCACATCCTCTCTTGATCTTAAGCATTCACTTATGGAAAGCTGCTCAATTTCAGTGGACAATGAGTTTGGAGATAGCATTGTGCTTCTAAATCCCAGCAGAAACCTGCCAAGTGGACACTTAAAAATTTGGAGAATTTATCTTGGTCCAATGTCAACCATCTCTGCATTTTAACAAACAATGTCATACATTGCGAAGGAGTGCCCCTCTATACACTCAGTAATCGACTAATCAATTTAAACTCAGCAAATGAGGAGGCTATGACCCAGCTATGGGGATTTGAAGCTGCGAAAGAAATAAATACTGTCAGTGAAAATGATTCTGGTAGCTGTCACTGGGCTCGATTTCAGGGTTTTCTAGATGAAGCCAGGCATTTAAATGCATCGTTTAGGATCTGAATGATCCTTGTCAAAGCTGTTGGTTCAGTTGCTGCAAAGTCAATTGAATTGTTAAAGGTGCTATAAAAATGAAAGTTGCTCTGTGCATCTGGCACTCTTTCTGGAAGCAAAGTCAGTCATCTTCATTTAATTTTTTCAAAATTATTCATTAGACAGTGGACCTTAATTTGTGTCTTGAACTCCATTAGAAATAGAAACAGCTCACGAAGGGAACTCAGAACCAATGACTCCAAGTCACTTTTATTTTGGTGAACACCTTCACCGAAAAATCTTCAAAATCCAATCACTCTATCTAAACCTCTTCCGAACACCATGTTTGTCCTTTATGACAGCTATCTCACTTGCTTCCACCTTCAAATCAAGAAGTCTAATGAGGCATCCCTCAGTAACATGGCATTGAGCGCTGTAGATAGTTGAGATTTGTCTGCTGGAGGTGGCACACTGGATAGCACTGCTGCCTCACAGATGACAGAGCTGAGTTCAACCCTAGCCATGGGGCAACTGTCAGTGTGGAGTTTGCACATTCGCCCTGTGTCTGCATGGGTTTCCTCCAACAGTCCAAAGATGTGTAGCTTAGGTAGATTGGCCATGCTGAATTGTCCTCGTGCCCAGGAATATGTACGGTAGATGAATTAGCCATGGTAAAAATCCCATGCAGGGGTGGGAATGGGGTGAGATGCTCTTGGAGGGTTAGCACAGACCTGATGGGCCAAATAGTCTCTTTAGAGGGATTCTCTGAGTCTTTGAGATCTAACTCAAGGTTCAACTCAGGAGGTAACTATTACTGAGAAATTTCAAACTAGCCCATGTATGTCAGGTCTGAAAATCTGTCACTTATCAGAATGGAAAGCTCCACAATAGCATTAATTCTCCCTGTGTATGTGTAGTGCTGCTTTGGGTACACTCCCCTGCACTCGGAGCCAGGGAGAGTCTACTGCTGTGATGTTAATGGATGTGAGATATTGTTCGGCCTTGAGATCACAGATTGTGTTAGAACACAATTCTGCAGCTGTCAGTCTACCTTC
The DNA here is from genome assembly GCF_047496795.1 of Chiloscyllium punctatum. Classification (NCBI taxonomy): domain Eukaryota; kingdom Metazoa; phylum Chordata; class Chondrichthyes; order Orectolobiformes; family Hemiscylliidae; genus Chiloscyllium; species Chiloscyllium punctatum. The sequence continues at coordinate 56,023,828 of NC_092761.1, read as the reverse complement.
AACATTCCAGGTCAGCAGTCTCTTTCCATCCACACAATGTTCATGAGCTCGTTAAGAAACAAGGCACTGTGTAGTCCGTGAGCAGAACAGGCTGAAGACCAGCCCTTGCAAACTTGCTGCATTACTTTAAAACATGGAGCACTCAGATCAGGATGCGATTCAACCAGAAAAAAAAAGAGACTTTTTCAGGAAGTAAACCACCACTAATTTTCTCCATGATTTACTGTAATCTGAGTCAATTGTTGAGAGAGTAAATGTAATGTCATCAGTGTATGCATCCGTGCAGAAAGAACTTGCACGACGTACTACCTAAAATCTTTCACGATTTGGAATCCAATTGAAGATAGAATTTAAGCTAAATCTGAAGTGAGAGTATAATTAATTTCATCAACTAAACGAAGAATGCAATTGATGCTCCTTTTGTGCCAAGCAGCTCCCAGTCCAAGAATACACCCAGTGAATGGAATGATATGGTTCACTTCAATGACATGATGTGATAAATATCGTGTGCTGAATAATCTTTACAATTGTAGCTCTCAATAAGTGGAAGAGCACCAATATGTATGATGGAGATCTATTGTGTTAGTTGTCAGCTAATGGAGAAATTTAAGAAGTGGTCTTCAGCTGAGAGAGAATGGTAAAGAAATTAAGTTTTTCTTCTGTTTCACTACAGAAAGACTCAACATGTCAAATACTCAAAACTTCAAATTTTGAAGATCCTAATAAAGGTTTGATGTGATTAGTTAGTTTGGTTAATTTGAACTTAAAAAAACTACAGTGTTTTTATTCATTGATAGGATGAGGGCGTCATTGGCCAGCATTTATTGCCCATCCCTAATTGCCGAGGGGGCAGTTAAGAGTTAACCAGATCACTGTGGGTCTGGACCAGACCAGGTAAGGATGTCAGTTACCTTCCCTTAAAGACATTAGTGAACCAGATGGGATTTTCCTAACAATTGACAATGGATTCATCATTAGACTCTTAAATCTAACTATTTACCATATTACAAATTCCAAAACCTGATGTGTTTGGGTTCAAGCCTGTGTCACCAGACATTACCTGGATCTCTGGATGAACAGTCCAGTGATAAGACCACTAGGACATTGCCTCCTCAGAAAGTTTATCTTCTCTGACAGGGAATCAACCCAGGCTGTGGCAGTGAAAATACCAAATCCTAACCACTAGACCACCAGGGAATGCTTTTGCGTTCATGCTGAAAACCTAAAACAAAAACAAAAAGATACTGGAGACATTCAGCAGCTCAGCAGTGAATGTCGAGCGAGTGAATATTTCAAATTAAAATGACCTTTCATCATATCTGAATGTAGAAATGTAGATATTTTTAAGAATGAGGGGAATGGTTAGAAAGAGCAAAAGGGAAAACATTTTGTACTGGGTAGTTGCTAAGTTCAGTCGTAATTTTGAACATTCAAAACTTATTGTTTGCTGCAAAACACCATCAAGGTTTTTATTGTGAAACGCTGCACCCTGTAAAAACTGAGACATGTCTGAACGAGCCCATGAGCCCTGGCTGAACTCTCACCGATATTTTGTGACTCAGCTTATTGAGGGTCACTGTTCCAACATACAAACTATAATCCATAAGAGAAGAGCCTGTGATAGGTGGAGGGATTAAATAATAATAAAATAAATCATTATGCAACTGGTGAAGAGAGTGGTGATAAGTTGAAACGTACACATCTGGGTGAAGTATGAATGGCTGTGCAGCAATTTTTTTGAATGGAACACGAGGAACGATGTGGGCAAAAGCCCCAAGCAAGAAAAAAGACACACATAGCCTGGCTGACTGCTTTGTGGAACATCTCAGTTCAGTCCAAAATGTATGACCTTGTGTTTCCTGTCACTTTCCATTTTAAATTCCAAACGGGGTCACGTGGTCCTCCGTTTCGCGGGCAAAACAAGGTCACGTGGGGTTGGACATCCGGGAATGCAAGGAGGCGGAGAATGAAGTCAGATCAACAGCCAATCATAAGATGATTCCACCTCAGTGATTGCATGTCATTTTTTATTATAAAAAAGACTGGGTCAGGGACAGAAGGGTGTGGTATTTTTCTGAACTGACACACTGTATAGTTTGTCAGGGACGGAAAAGTCTAGACCCAGAGCTCTGTATGCTTTATCCACTTACTGCTAAAATAAACTTAAAGTGTGAGACCAAATATCTTCTCCTATTGCTTCATTTAAAGAACATGCAGGACTTGGCTCACACATAGAAGAAAGTAAGTTAGTAGATTGAGCCGAAGTCCGACAAATTTCATTTTGTTTTCACTCTGACCTCCACGTCCTTAGCCTGCCAACCTGTTCCAGTGGAACTTAATGAACAATATTCCATCCTTTGACCTAGCAATCTAGAACATTCCAGGCTCAATGTCAAATTCAACAACTTTTTTGGTCATAACCTCTGCCTCTATCTTGATCTCTGTATGTTTCAAAAATTTGATTTCATTCTAATTTTTTCTTTATTCCTTCACATTACATTCAGATGGTTGCTAAGCAACAATTCACGCCTCTTCGTTTTTGTTTTACCACATTTATTACCACACGCTCTGTTTACTGTACTGTGAAATCTTCTATTATCTCATCTCTCCAGTAATTCCTGCCTTTGACAGACCTTCCCTTTTGTTCCTTATACGCTGGCTTGAAAACTCTTACATTTCTGTTCAAATCTGCTTCGGATGGAATTTCCTGAAGTGCTTACTTTGTTTCTCTCCTTTCATGCTGCCTGGTGTTCTGAGTATTGCCAACTTTCTTTTTGCTCCAGATTTTTATTGAATTCAAATTTCCAAATCTGTCATGAGAGGATTTGAAGTCATATCCACTGGGATAATGCCTTGGGTGCACAGGGTCACAAGTGCAGTGGCATCATCACGACATCACCACCAACTCCATTGCCAAATTATCTCTTTTATTTTTCTTCAAATGAAGCTCTTGGAAATTTGTGGAGGAGTACTGCGATGTCTGGTGAGAGCCATACTTGAAAGTAGGTTACAACTGAAATGGAAGGCTCTTTTTTTCCAATTAATTTGGAATTCCACAGATAATGTTTATAAGATTAGAAGGTCAAATTAATCAGCTTTTGATGATCCAGCATTAATCCAGGGCTTAATTCCTTACAATCCAACCTTTTGGGGGAAGCAGAAGTTTGGATTAATACTTCCTGTTAAAATCTACATTATTTTAATATAGCTGCAGAATTATTTGCAATCCATTTTCCAATAGAACATACATCACAAAAGCTCATTGTCATTAAACTGATGCTAAAGAACCTTGCAGTTTCTATTGATTAGAATTTTCTCAACACCAACTGAATAAATAGTCTATGGAAAGAGCAGAAGGGAAGCACTGTGGTTGTATACAGATTTTCCTGCTGTTAACCTAGTCCTGCACTGCGGTCCCTGTTAATATTTAAACTGTACTAAGTGAACGGATGCTGAGTGTAATGGATAGTTGATGCGTGCAGATTTAATCAGCAAAAGCTGGCATTTTTTGTCATGCTGGATTAGGGCTGTGTGTTTATTTAAGTCTGACAGATGTTTCAATCAATTTCATGTCGAAGGAATGAATGATAAGGGAAACGTGCAATATTTCTCATCCTTTAAAGCTAAATCCTTCAGCCGCAGGTCTCCCAAGAGATTAGAATATGATCAGTGTTAGAAGAACAGTCAGGTCTCACACATTGCATTAAATATTTTGATGCTTGCGTTTTAAGGAATATAATGCAATTAAACAAAATAAAGGGACAATTTAAAATAAGGAATCAACTCCCTGCCTGATTCTGAATAATTATACCTTTTCTTCAGGAGTCAGAGCTGAGTAAATCTTTTTTTGCAAAGATGCTGGCTGGATTAGTAACAGAGTGTGCAGTGATGGATCTTTGAAACCATCAGAATTCAATCTTTGCATTTCTGAAATCAAGGAATTTCCGGGATAGGGATGGAGTGGATGGTTAATCCATGCCATGGAGAAAGATGGACTGGAACTGGCTGAAATTCAAAGGCTGAGTTGATGATTTGAGACTGCGGAACAAGGGGCACAACCAAGATGAAGATTGAATTCAATTACATTATATTACTCCAAGCGCCTTGCAAGAAGTTGTGTGCACAGTCCAGACCAACCTCCCATCCATGGACTCCATCTACACTTCTTTGCATTTCTGAAATAACCAGGGTTGGAATTACTAACTGGAAATGAGGAGCTCAATCCTGATCGAATCAATACAGAAATGAAGGAGCATTCCATTTGATTTGATTTCTTTGATTTGATTTATTGTTGTCGCATGTACCTAAGTACAGTGAAAAGTTTTGTTTTGCATGAGCACAGGCAGATCATTAGGTATAGAGAAATACAGATCATAAGGTGTTTGGACAGCGTGAGGCATACAAGGTTATGGCTGCATAGGAGATACACAAAAGCAAAGTCAATATTAGACTTGAAATTAGAGAGGTCCATTCAGCAGTCTAATAACAGCAGGGAAGAGCCTGTTTTGGACCAGATGGTATGTGTGTTTAAGCTTCTGTGTCTTCTGTCTGATGGGCATTAACAAGTTGGGAGGGGTCTTTGATGTTGGCAACCTTTCCATTGCAATGAGAAGTGTAGATGGCGTTCATGTTTGGGAGGTTGGCTTCCATGATAGTCTGGGCTGTGCTCACTACTTCCGTAGTTTCATACTGTCCTGCACAGAGCAGTTGCCATACCAAGTTGTTATGCACCTGGGTAGAATACTTTCTATGGTGCATCGATAAAAGTTGGTGAGGGTCCCTATGTACACACTGCATTTCCTAAGTCTCCTGAGGAGGAGGAGGAGGCAATGTTATGCCTTCTTGACAATGTATCTCCATTGGAGGTCCAGGACAGATTGTTGGTTATTGTCTCCCCTTGGAAATTGACACTCTCACCCCATCCACCTCAGCTTCATCGATGAAGATAGGGTCATGTCCTCCTCTTTGATTTCTGATCAGTTCTTCAGTTTTGCTGACATTGAGGGAGAGATAGCTATCTGATGGGGGTTGTCTTTCCTCTGAATATTGAGACCAAAGTATTCAAACCTCACTCTGAAAAAAAATGGTGTTATTGTAAAATTCCCTGGATTAAGAACCAAACGAGGGGCGTATGACTTTGGACATCACTGTTTTCAGTCAAAGGTTAGTCTGTGGCTCTAATCCCAGGCGGGGGTTGAAAAACAAACCTCAAGGGGCTTTCTGGAAGAAGAGCAGGGAAGTCTCCTCTGTCAATCTCTATCTTTCAGCTGTCACTAAAATGGATGTTTTGTAGAGCTTCCTGAATGCAAACTGGCTGCAGTCCATGTGTGACTATGAACCATGCTCTACACATGCAAGCTTTTCTTTCAATCCCCTCAGTCATTTATTTAGCTTTAAATCACTTGTCCCATTTCAGGCCACAAGCATTTCAACAGTTGTGATTTTAACTTGCTTTCCTGAACTGATGCCAGAACCTGCCTATCGTCAGTCGGGTCACATATATGCTGTGTCGCGATGTTGAGACCAGACTACATTTTATCTCAGGCCTGAGTGAGGGGACTGCAGGCTGCAACAGCTCAGGAAGGAATGAGAAGGGGAAGAGGTCAGTCTGAAATAAAGTGTTTATTTCTTGTTTCCCATGGAGAAAGGAGCAGCAGGAGATACTGCCTCTAACACCCACATAGGTCTGCAACGCCCTGACTCCCAATTTTGCAAATCATGGATACTCTGTGGGTAACACTACTTTCTGTCAATGGGAAAACGCCAGGTTACCTCAAGCTTTTCCACCTATATCTATTAGGGAATGGGTGAGCTGTAGACCCCATTCATTTTATAATTTGAGTGTTGAACCATGCTGAGGGAACATGTCACAGTTTGTATTTGAATTGCTTCACTTGAGACCAGTTAAGTTGGAGCCTATGACAGCAATGTCTACATAGATACCAAAAGCTTAAAGAAGAGTTTATTGAATTTTCAGTACTATATTCCCCACATCTTCTTACATTAGGAAAGCTAACACAACTATCATTCATCAGGTTTAAATACCCTGCAGAAGGTAAAGCCCATCACTGTTTCCACAACAGATCATGATGATGTAATAGGTCTGGGCTAGCAGTAGTGCCCATTTATAAAGAAAAGATTGTCAAATCCCAAATGCCATTTCATATCATACCATCATCAATGACTCCAAAGCTGCATGAAAGTGTGTTTGTGCTACTGCGCTGATGTTCCACGTTCACAAATCAACCACATCATTGACTTCCAGATCTGGATGCTGTTGCCACACATGGGCTTCAGAGGCCCTTTCATGAGGTAAGAAAGTTAGAGGGAATATTGATCATTATGACCATGCAAAGCAACAGTTCCTGCTTCTAACAGACTCCAAGGTCTTTATGGTGGTCCATGGACACCCCATTGAAGATTACACATCTCGAGATCTTAAAGAAATCAAAGACTAACAACAACTAATTTATGAGTGCTGATCTGCAAATTAAACAGCCAGGAGGCAGACTCCAACTCTAGTAAAAGTCTAATACTGTGGATGCTAGAAATTCTGAAGAAAATTCATACCAGACTCAAAACATTAGCTCAGTTTTTCTCTCTCTCCACAGATGCTGCCAGACATGCTGAGTTCTTATCGGGCTTTCTGCTTTTATATAATGCAGACAGAAACTCCTCAAGTCTATTATCACAATATGTTGCATGGAAGAGGATGTATGATTTCTCTAAAGTAGAACTCACTGAGAGGCTAACCAAATAGATAATCACCTCAACACTGATCAAGGACTGCAAGGAAGATATCGTGGGCAATAAAAAGGGTCACACTATGAATGCCATGCTAGGAGATTGAAGCCAGCATGGTGCCATAAAGCAGACCAAATTCTGTTTATACATGAGACAAAGTAATTGCTATAATCTGCTAAGTGCCACAAGCTAGCTAAATCTGTCATAGGTATAATTTGTTGCATTAGCTCAAAGGTTGGTCAAGCATGGGAACATAGGATTTAGGAGTGGGAGTTGGCAATTCAGTCCCTCGAGCCCACTCCACCAATTAACATGATCATAACTGATTCTGGATCAGTGATGCTAGAAGAGCACAGCAGTTCAGGCAGCATCCAAGGAGCAGTAAAATTGACGGTTCGGGCAAAAGCCCTTCAATTTTACTGCTCCTCAGATGCTGCCTGAACTGCTGTGCTCTTCCAGCACCACTAATCCAGAATCTGGTTTCCATCATCTGCAGTCATTGTTTTTACCACCATGGTCATGACTGATCTTATCCTGGTCTCAAATCCACTTTGAGGAGAAAGTGAGGACTGCAGATGCTGGAGATCAGAGCTGAAAATGTGTTGTTGGAAAAGCGCAGCAGGTCAGGCAGCATCCAAGGAGCAGGAGAATTGACGTTTCGGGCATGAGCTCTTCTTCAGGAATGAGGAAAGTGTGCCAAGCAGGCTAAGATAAAAGGTAGGGAGGAGGGACTTGGGGGAGGGGCGTTGGAAATGTGAGGATGGAAGGAGGTTAAGGTGAGGGTGACAGGCCGGAGTGGAGGTGGGGGCGGAGAGGTCAGGAAGAAGATTGCAGGTTAGGAAGGTGGTGCTGAGTTCGAGGGCTGGGACTGAAACAAGGTGGGGGGAGGGGAAATGAGGAAACTGGAGAAATCCGAGTTCATCCCTTGTGGTTGGTGGGTTCCTAGGTGGAAGATGAGGCGCTATTCCTCCAGCCGTCGTGTTGCCGTGGTCTGGCGATGGAGGAGTCCAAGGACCTGCCGGTCCTTGGTGGAGTGGAAGGGGGAGTTGAAGTGTTGAGCCACGGGGTGGTTGGGTTGGTTGGTCCGGGTGTCCCAGAGGTGTTCTCTAAAATGTTCCACAAGTAGACGGCCTGTTTCCCAATATAGAGGAGGCCACATCGGGTGCAGCGGATGCAGTAAATGATGTGTGTGGAGGTGCAGGCAAATTTGTGGCGGATATGGAAGGATCCCTTGGGGCCGTGGAGGGAAGTAAGGGGGGAGGTATGGGCGCAAGTTTTGCATTTCTTGCGGTTGCAAGGGAAGGTGCCGGGAGTGGAGATTGGGTTGGTGGGGGGTGTGGACCTGACGAGGGAATCACGGAGGGAGTGGTCTTTTTGGAATGCTGATAGGGGAGGGGAGGGAAATATATCCCTGGTGGAGTCTGTTTGGAGGTGGCAGAAATGACGACGGACGATATGATGTATATGGAGGTTGGTGGGGGTGGACATGCAGGTCCTTGGACTTCTCCATCGCCAGACCATGGCAACACGACTGCTGGAGGAATAGCACCTCATCTTCCACCGAGGAACCCTCCAACCACAAGGGATGAACTCAGATTTCTCCAGTTTCCTCATTTCCCCTCCCCCCACCTTGTTTCAGTCCCAACCCTCGAACTCAGCACCACCTTCCTAACCTGCAATCTTCTTCCTGACCTCTCTGCCCCCCCCCCCCCCCCACACCCCCATTCCGGCCTATCACCCTCACCTTGACCTCCTTCCAACAAGGCATTTCCAACGCCCCTCCCCCAAGTCCCTCCTCCCTACCTTTTATCTTAGCCTGCTGGACACACTTTCCTCATTCCTGAAGAAGGGCTCATGCCCGAAACGTTGATTTTCCTGCTCCTTGGATGCTGCTTGACCTGCTGCGCTTTTCCAGCAACACATTTTCAGCTCAAATCCACTTTCCTGCCCTTCATCTGACATTTCATCAGAAACATGTCTATTTCTTTCTTGAATCTGTTGAGTGATTCTGCCTTCGCTGCGCTCTGGGGCAGTGAGTGCCGCAGATTCACAACCCTCTCAAAGAAATAGTTTCCCCTTAACTTAGTTTTGAACTGACCTCCTTTCACTCTGTATCTATGACCTTTTGATCAAGACTGTCCCACAAGGGGGAGCATCTGTTCTGCATCTACCTTATCCATCCTCATTAGTATTTTATATTCTTCAATCAGGTCCACCCCTCATTCTACCTGCAACTCCACTTTCAAGAAGCTATGAACCTGCACTCCAAGGTGTCTTTGTTCAGCAACACTCCCTAGGATCTTACCATTAAGTGTATAAGTCCTGCTAAGATTTGCTTCCCTAAAATACAGCACCTCGCATTTATCTATATTAAACTCCATCTGCCACTTCTCAGCCCATTGGCCCATCTGATCAAGATCCTGTTGTAATCTGAGGTAACCTTCTTTGCTGTCCACCACACCTCCAATTTTGGTGTCAACAGCAAACTTACAAACTGTACCTCTTATGCTTACTTCAAAATCATTTATATAAATGATGAAAAGTAGTGGACCCAGCACCAATCCTTGTGGCACTCCACTAGTCACAGGCCTCCAGTCTGAAAAAAAAACTCTACCACTACCCTCTGTCTTTTACCTTTGAGCCAGTTCTGTATCCAAATGGCTAGTTCTCCCTGTATTCCGTGAGATCTAGCCTTGCTAATCAGTCTCCCATGAGGAACCTTGTCAAATGCCTTACTGAAGTCCATGTAGATCACATCTACCATTCTGCCCTCATCAATCCTCTTTGTTATTTCTTCAAAAAATTCAATCAAGTTTGTGAGGCATGATCTCCCACACATAAAGCCATATTTATTCTACCTAATCAGTCCTTGCCTTTCCTAATACATGTATATCCTGTCCATCAGGATTCCCTCCAACAACTTGTCCACTACCAACATCAGGCTCACTGGTCTATGGTTCTCTGGCTTGTCCTTACCACCTTTCTTAAACAGTGGCACCACATTAGCCAACCTCCAGTCTTCTGACACCTCACGTGTGATCATCGATGATACAAATATCTGAGTAAGAGGTCCAGCAATCACTTTCCTAGCTTCCCACAGAGTTCTTGAGTACACCTGATCAGGTCCTGGGGATTTATCCACTTTTATGCATTTCAAGACATCCAGCACTTCCTCCTGTGTAATATGGATATTTTTCAAGATGTCACCATCTATTTCCCTATATTCTATACCTTTATCTCATTTTCCACAGTAGACAGTGATGCAAAATACTCATTTAGTATCTCCCCCATCTCCTGCGGCTCCACACAAAGGCCACCTTGCTGATCTTTGAGGGACCCTATTCTCTCCCTAGTTACCCTTTTGTCCTTAATGTATTTGTAAAAGCTCTTTGGATTCTCCTTAACTCTATTTGCCAAAGTTATCTCATGTTCCCTTTTTGCCCTCCTGATTTCCCTCTTAAGTATACTCCTATGGAGACTGAAACCTGGAACAATACTCCAAGTGTGGTCTCACCAATGCCTTATATAATTGTGACAGCGCTTCTTGACTTTTATAATCCAGTCCTTTTTCAATAAACGCCAGGATTCCATTTGCGTTTCTTTTTCTATGCTCCACTTGCAAACCCTCTTTCTGTGATTCATGCACAAAGATGCCCAGATCCTTCTGCCCTGATGCACTTTGAATCTGCTTCCTATTTAAATAATAATTAGTCCTTTTATATTTGCAGCCACAATGTTGAATTTTGCATCTATCTACAAAACTCCATCTGCCTGATTCTGGCCCAATTCTCAGAAGAATGTAAGAACTATGAGCAGGAGTAGGCTGTCTGGCCCTTTGAGCCTGCTCCGCCAATCAATGAGATCATGGCTAATCTTTTCGTGGCCAAAGCGCCATTTACCCACCCTCTCACCATAAATTCCTTTACTGTTCAAAAATTCTTAATCTTAGCTTTAAAAACATACAATGCAGAAATCTCAACTACTGGGTCTACTGCTTTTCGTCACTTATATAAATGAATTGGATATGAATAGAGGAGATATAGTTAGTAATTTTGTAAATGACACCGTAGTTGAAGGTGTAGTGGACAGCGAAGAAGGTTACCTCAGAGTACATCAGATGGGTCAAGGAGCCGAGGAGTGTCAGATGAAATTTAACTCAGTAAATGTGAGGTGTTGCATTTTAGAAAGGCAAATCAGAGCAGGACTTACACACTCAATGGTAAGGTCCTGGGGAGTGCTGCTGAATGAAGAGGCCTTGAGTGAAGATTCATAGTTCCTTGAAAGTGGCGTCTCAAGTAGATAGGATAGTGAAGAAGGTGTTTAGTATGCTTTCCTTTATTAGTCAGAGTATTGAGTACAGGAGTTGGAATGTCATGTTGCAGCTGCACAGGACATTGGTTAGGCCACTGTCATAGGTAAAAATAACACCAAAATACGAATTTATCAGTGAATCAGACTAAGCTTTTGGGAGAGCCAGGTGCCTAAACACGGTTCCATCAGGCTTCTCATTTGGTACAGATTACAGCAATTTATTATACCCTTGATTGCATGTTGTATTAGGTCTGCCTTCCTCTGGAAGGACCACAGAACATTCCAAGCCATTGTCTGTCGCAAGATGTTTCCGTTGTTGCTGAGTGTCTTGTTTCGTTAGGTAGCACATCATGATTATACTTTGCACAATGACAGGACAGCCTTTCTGCCGTCACTTGCAAAATTTAGTTTTGCACAGAAACAAGAACAACCTTTCTGCAGTTGTTTACAAAATCTAAAGGGCATTCTACAGTTAGCACAGAATTTGTCAACTTAACCCTTTAATTTCACGCCTTCACCACTTTTGGAATATTGTGTGCAATTCTGGTCTCCCTCCTATAAGAAGGATGTTGTGAAACTTGAAAGGGTTCAAAAAAGATTTACAAGGATGTTGCCAGGGTTGGAGGATTTGAGCTTAAGGGAGAAGGCGGGGCTGTTTTCCCTGGAGCATTGGAGACTGAGGGGTGACCGTATAAAACTTTATAAAGTCATGAGGGACATGGATAGGGTAAATAGACAAGATCTTTTCACTAGGTTGGGGAGTCCAGAACAAGAGGGCATAAGATTAGGGTGAGAAGGGAAAGATTTAAAAGAGACCTAAGTGACAACATTTTCATGCAAAGGATGGTGCGTGTATAGCCTGAGCTGCCAGAGGATGTGGTGGAGGGTAGTTCAATTACAACATTGTAAAGGCATCTGATGGATATTTGAATAAGAAGGGTTTAGAGGGATATGAGCCAAGTGTTGGCAAATGGAACTAGATTAATATAGGATATCTGGTTGGCGCGGGTGAGTTGGACCAAATGGTCTGTATCCGTGCTGTACATTTCTATGACTCTATGACTTCACTGGGCATGGAATTCCACAGATTCACAACTCTCTGAGTGAAGACGTTCCTTGTCAGTTCTGTTATAAAATTTGCTGCACCTAATTTTGAGGCTGTGCCCTCTTGTCCTTGTATTATCCACCAGTGGAAATATCCTCTTTATCTTATCTATTCCCTTCATAATTTTACACGTTTCTATAAGATCCTCCCTCATTCTCCTAAATTCCAATGAATATAATCCCAGCCTACTCAGCCTGTCCTCATAAGCCAACCCCCTCAACTCCAGAATCAACCTAATGAATCTGCTCTGTGCCCCCTCTAGTGTCAGTACATCCTTTCTCAAATAAAGAGACCACAACTGCACATAGTACTCGAGCTGTGTGGCCTCATCAGCACCCTGTACAGGTGCAGCATAATCTCCCTGTTTATAAACTCAATCCCTTGAGCAATGAAGGACAAAATTCCATGTGCCTTCTTAATTACTTGTTGTACCTGCAGACCAACCTTCTGTGATTCATGCACAAGGACTCAGCCCTTCTGCACAGAAGCTAGCTGCAATTTTTTTACCATTCAAATAATTGTCCTTTTTACAGCTATTCCTACCTAAATGGATGACTTTACATTGATTAATGTTGCATTCTAATTGCCAGACATCTACCCACTCACTTAAACTATCTATGTTCCTCTGCAAAGTTTCACAGTCTCCTGCACACTTTGCTCTGCTGCTCACCTTAGTGTCATCCACAAACTTTGACACACTATACATGGTCCCTTACCCCAAACCATCTCTATAAATTGTGAATAATTGCAGTCCCAAAACTAATCCCTGAGCACACCACTAGTCACTGATTGCCAACCAGAAAAGCACTCATTTATCCCCACTCTTAGCTTCCTGTTAGTTAACCAATCCTCTATTCATGCCTGTAACACCATGCATCTTTATCTTATACAGCAGCCATTTGTGCAGCAACTTGTTGAATCCCTTGTGGAAATCTAGATAGACCACATCTACAGCATCGCCATTGTCCACTGTGCTCGTAATATCTACATAGAATTCCAGCTGATTAGTTAAGCATGACCTGTCTTTCATGAACACAGGCTATGTCTGCCCAACAGGACAATTTCTACCTAAACGCCTTGTTATTTTTTTCCTTGATAATAGATTCAAGCACCATAGAAATTAAGCTAACCAGTCTATAATTCCCCATCTTTTGTCTAATTCATTTTTCAAACAGGAGTGTCACATTTGCTCTTTTCAAATCTGCTGGAACTGCCCCAGAACCCAGTGAATTTTGGAAAATTACCACAAGTGTATTTGCTATTTCTCCTGCCATCTCTTTTAGTACCCTGGGATGCATGCCATCAGGGCCAGGAGACTTATCTACCTTTAGCTCCATTAGCTTGCCCAATATTACCTCTTCCATAATAACGATTGTTTATAGGTCCTCACCTACCTTAGCCTCTTTGTCAATTACTGGCATTTATTAGTGTCCTCCACTGGGAAGACCGAAACAAAATACCTGTTCAACATCATGGCCATCTCCTTATTTCCAAATTCCCTTCTCATCCTCTAAAGGACCAATGTTTACTTTAGCCAATTTTTAAAAAACATTTATAGAAACTTATAGCCTGATGAAAGCTATCACCTGATGAAGGAGTGTTGCTCCGAAAGCTAGAGTGCTTCCAATTAAACCTTTTGGACTATAACCTGGTGTTGTGTGATTTTTAACTTTGTTCACCCCAGTCCAACACCGGCATCTCCAAATCTTGTTAATTAAAGCCTTCTTAACAACCCGATAAACTTTTGCTATCTTTCCATATATTCTAAGCTATTTTACTCTGATAATCTATCTTATTTTATTTTACAGCTTTGTTTGCGGCTTTCTGGTGACCGTTAAAGTTTTCCCAATCTTCTAGTTTCCACTGGATTCTGTATACCTTCGCTTTCAATTTGAAAGTCTCCCATTTCCTCAGACATGGCAAATTACCCCTTTTCCTACACTGGTATATACTTCTGCTGAATATTATAAAAAGTTGCTTTAAAAGTCCTTTGCTGTGCGTCAACTGTACCACCATAATGTGTTTCCTTCCAGTCTACTTTAGCCATCTCCTCCCTTGTTTAAGCACATGACCCTCATATTGGATTTTATCTTCATACTTTGCATCTGTAATCTAAATTCAGCCATACAGTAATCATCCTTCCAAGAGAATCCTTAACTATGAGATCATTCATTATTCCTGTCTCCTTACACAAGACGAGATCTAAGCAAATGTCAAAAATCAATCAACACCAGGTTATAGTCCAACAGGTTTAATTGGAAGCACGCTAGCTTTCGAAGCGACGCTCCTTCATTAGATGATTGTGACACAATCACCTGATGAAGGAGCATCGCTCCGAAAGCTAGTGTGCTTCCAATTAAACCTGTTGGACTATAACCTGGTATTGTGTGATTTTTAACTTTGTACACCCCAGTCCAACACCGGCATCTCCAAATCATAAGCAAATGTCCATTGTGCTGGATAAGGAGGCACTTTTGCCTCACATCATCAACTTTCCTTGTCACGTATTCCCAACTTTGTGGAAAAGGTATCCCTGCTGAGAGATTTGCTCAAAAATGATGTCCTTTCTGTGTGTGGCAAGATGACGTCTTTGCCTCAAGCAAATTCTGTCAACAAAATCTTGTTTAATGCAAGACTGTGATCCTGGGAAAGACATAATTCCAGAAGTAGATGCATTGCAAAAAGGCATGGGTGTGTGCCTTTTGCAAGATGAAGATCCGAGGTCTTTTGGTTCAAAATCCCTGACATCTGCACAAGCCAGCTGTTCTAATATTGAGCATGAGATATTTCCTCTGATATTTGACACTGTGAGATTTCTCATCTGTTTACTCAGAAGAAATTCACCATTGAAATGGACCATTAGCTATTAGAAATGATCTGTCATCAATAGCTAATGAGTGCACTGGCACATTCGCAGCATTTACTTGTCAAGGTGCAAGGATTTGACTTTGATGTCAGATACAAGCCAAGTACCATTATGGCTTGATGTCTGATGCACTGAGTAGACTTGTGAATCTGCACAAAATCCAAGATGTTCCTTTTATGCGGATACTCTAGACTATGAAATTGAAGATGTTTGCAGGATAAATCGATTACACTTTAACCAGAGACAGTGAGATCAGTTGCAATAATCAACTGTCAAAGATGAGTAACTTTAAGAATTACAAAAGACTATTATCCAAGTGTGCCCGCATAGCCTTAAGGAAGATCCAGAGAATATTTATTCATTTTGGCTATATACAGACACACTTTAAAAAGCATGATGAGTCATTTCCAATGCAAAAAAATAGTTCTCATAGCAAGAACAATTGTAAAGGTTAAAACTGAAAGAATTGTGGATGCTGGAAATCAGAAACAAATCCAGAAATTGCTGGATAAGCTCAGCACATCTAGCAGTATCTGTGAAGAGAAATTCGTTAACATTAGTGACCTTTCCTCAGAATAGATTTCTCTCCACAGAAACTGCCAGACCTGGTGAGCTTTTCCAGCAATCTCTGGTTTTGCTTGCAAGTGAAAAAATTCTATTTTTAAAAAAATTTTGTCCTTTTTAAAATTGTGGGCTGAAGTGGGAAAGAACTGAAATACTGCAGCTCTCCATGTCAAAATGTATGAAAACCTGGACAATATGCAGAACTGGGCTGAAAAGTGGCATGTAACTTTCACACCACACAAATGCCAGACAATGATCAACTCTAGATTAGATTACTTACGGTGTGGAAACAGGCCGTTCGGCCCAACAAGTCCACACCGCCCCACCGAAGCGCAACCCACCTATACCCCTACATCTACCCCTTACCTAACACTATGGGCAATTTAGCATGGCCAATTCACCTGACCTGCACATCTTTGGACTGTGGGAGGAAACCGGAGCACCCGGAGGAAACCCACGCAGACACGGGGAGAATGTGCAAACTCCACACAGTTAGTCGCCTGAGGCGGGAATTGAACCCGGGTCTCTAGCGCTGTGAGGCAGCAGTGCTAACCACTGTGCCACCGTGCCACCCAGAACTGGAGACAACCTTCACTGTTGACCTTCAATGGTATTAACATAATTGAATCCCCCACTATTAACATTCTGATAGCATCAAACTTCTTGAAAGTTATTGGAGATGCACTAATCCAGGTTAATGGTGACTATATTCCATCACAGTCTTTTCTTGTGCCATGACTTGGAGGTGCCGGTGTTGGACTGGGATGGACAAAGTTAAAAATCACACAACACCAGGCTATAGCCCAACAGTCGCTCCTTCACAACCACCTGATAAGGGAGCAGCACTCCAAAAGCTAGTGTGCTTCCAAATAAACCTGTTGGAGTATAACCTGGTGTGTGATTTTTAACTTTTCTTGTGCCATTGTGAAGGATAGAATTTGGGGAATGCCAGGAAGTGAGTTACTCACTGCAGGATTCTGAGCCTCTGAGCACACAACAACAAGGTGGCATGACCATGTTACATCAAAGGTATATTGGTACTCAGTACACAAGAAGGCTAACATGTCTATACCTGTATTGGCCAAGAATGAATTACAATTTAACCAATGATTTGTGAATGTATATGAGATATGCCATATGTATCTAGCAGCAGCAGAGGGAGCAATTCACAGGCAAATCATTCCAAGATATGTGTACTAAGTGGGGAGCGTCCCCTATCACATAGAACATTGAACATTACAGCACAGTTCAAACCCTTCGGCTCTCAATGTTGCACCGACCTGTGAAACCAATTTGAAGTCCATCTAACCTGCACTATTCCATTCTCATCCATATGCATATCCAATGACCATTTAAATGCCCCTTAAAGTTGGCGAGTCTACTACTGTTGCAGGCCCCTCATACTCTGTGAGTAAAGAAACTACTTCTGACATCACCCCCCAATTTAAAGCTATGTCTCCTCATGCTAGCCATCACCATCCAAGGAAAAAGGCTCTCACTGTCCACCCTGTCTAACCCTCTGATTATCTTATATGTCTCAATTAAGTCACCTCTCAACCTTTTTCTCTCTAGCGAAAACAGCCTAAAGTCCCTCAGCCTTTCCTCGTAAGATCTTCATCCCATACCAGGCAACATCCTAGTCAATCTCCTCTGAACCCTTTCCAAAACTTCCACACCCTTCCTATGATGCAGTGACCAGAATTGTACGCAATACTCCAAATGTGGCCGCACCAGAGTTTTGTACAGCTGCAGCATGACCTCATGGTTCTGAAACTCAATCCCTCTATAAATAAAAGCCAACACACTGTATGCCTTCTTAACAACCCTGTCAACCTGGGTGGCAACTTCCAAGGATCTACGTACCTGGACACCACGGTCTCTCTGCTCATCTGCACTACCAAGAATCTTACCATTAGCCCAATACTCTGCATTCCTGTTACTCCTTCCAAAGTGAATCACCCCACACTTTTCTGCATTAACTTCCATTTGCCATGTTATGGTCCTGTCCTCAAACAGGCTGTCCGGAAGCAAATATGAGACCCATTGTCAAAACTATACTCATCGAATGTCAAACAGCTTTTGACCATGTGCCAAATTTGTGGTTTACATTTTTGTCTTACATTGCAACATTTTTATGCAAAATTAAGGGTGACACAGCGGTTCAGTAGTTAGCACTGCTCACTGCGCCAGGGATCCGGATTCAATTTCAGCCTCGGGAGACTGTCTGTGTGGAGTTTGCACATGCACTGAAGATGCCTGCATGGGTTTCCTCCTGGTGCTCCGGTTTCCTCCCACAATCCAAAGATGTGCAGGTTACGTGGATAGGCCAGGCTAAGTTGCCAATAGTATAGGTTATTAAGTCAGGGGTAAATATAAGTGAGGGGAATGGGTCTAGGTGGGTTGCTCTTCAGAGGGTCAGTGTGGACTTGTTGGGCTGAAGGACTAATTTCCACACTGTAGGGAATCTAATTCTAATGTTGACAGGTTTGGTATCCTCAGTACAACTTCTACTTAGAAGGCAAGTATGAATAGCCTTGTTGTGGTTCTGTTCGCCGAGCTGGGAATTTGTGTTGCAAACGTTTCGTCCCCTGTCTAGGTGACATCCTCAGTGCTTGGGAGCCTCCTGTGAAGCGCTTCTGTGATGGTTCCTCCGGCATTTATAGTGGTTTGAGTCTGCCGCTTCCGGTTGTCAGTTCCAGCTGTCCGCTGCAGTGGTCGGTATATTGGGTCCAGGTTGATGTGTTTGGGTCCAGGTCCACATCAACCTGGACCCACTACACCAGCCACTGCAGCGGACAGCTGGAACTGACAACTGGAAGCGGCAGAGACAGGCCACTATAAATGCCGGAGGAAACATCACAGAAGTGTTTCACAGGAGGCTCCCAAGCACTGAGGATGTCACCTAGACAGGGGACGAAACGTCTGCAACACAAATTCCCAGCTTGGCGAACAGAACCACAATAACCAGCACCCGAGCTCCAAATATTCTCCCAAAATTATGAATAGCCTTGCCTAGCAACCAATTGTCTGAGATGTAGGACACTTTTCAAAGTCAGAGGAAAATAAAAGACACGCGTGAGCAACGAGCAGTTAGAGAGCTGTCACAACTACCCGGAAACAAAGTATAAATTAGAAATCCTGTCATAAATATGTCGCATCTGGCCAGCCTCCAGCATTTCTACAACAACAAGAGGAATCTGCAGCTTGAAGTTCAGAAAGGGCAACACCAGCAGCATGTCCAACATATGAGGGAGGGCCCAGTGTGCACCAGGTAATTACCTCCCCACGGCAGGCCACAGCCCCTACATCCCCTCCCTATCTCTGCCACTTCCTCCAGCCCCTACACCCCCTCCCTATTTCTGTCACCCCCTCCAGACTCGACACCCCCTCCTTATCTCTGTCACCCCCTCCAGCCCCTACACCGCCCCATCTCTATCACCCCTACACCCCCTCCCTATCTCTGTCACTTCCTCCAGCCCCTACACCCCTTCCCTATCCCTGTCACCCCCTCCAGCCCCTACACTCCTTCCCTATCTATGTCACCCATTCCATTCCCCTGCACCCCCTCCCTATTTCTGTCACCTCCTCCAGCCCCTACACACATTCCCTCTCTATGTCACCCCCTCTAGCCCCATACACCCCCTCCCTATCTCTGTCACCTCCTCCAGCCCCTACACCCCCTCCCTATCTCTATCACCCCCTCCAGCCCCTACACTCCCTCCCTATCTCTGTCACTCCCTCCCCTCCCCCAATGCCAGCATTTTGGTGCTCCCCCTGATTCTGGTTCCTGCACCGTTGGGGGCCCTGCCTTTAGCTGCCTGGAGCCCTGAGCTTGGAGATTCCTCCCTTACCCTCTTCATGTTTCTGTCTCTCTTCTTCTGTCTCGGGAGTCAGAGAGATGTCCAGCACAGAAACAGAGTCTACAATCTTTCTTCAATGACATATGGCCTTCAGTATAGACCCTGTGTATTGACATTACAGTCACAGCATGGAAACAGACCCTTTGGCCCAACTTGTCCATGCCAACCAGATTTCCCAACCCAATCTTGTCCCATCTGCCAGCACTTGGCCCATATCCCTCCAAACCCTCCATATACCCATCTATAAATACGCCGCGTCAGGAAAGGTTTCTACGATTTGCGATCAGTCTAGATCATACAAAGTCATTGCAGATCATGGTGCTGCATTGCAAAGAGATAGAAATCAGCTCAGGCCAGAGTATGGCATACCAATGGACCCAGTGAGGGAAAAAAATCCAGTGATGGTGTTTGTGGTGGAATGGTGATAATGCTGACAGACAGCAACCAGCAGCAAGACAGTCAAGTTCTCAATGCACAGAACCGAAGATAATGCTCAACCACACTCTATATGTATCTGATCAACAGATATGGATGAGGTTTCAAACCTCCAAAACATTATTTTGAAATTTAAGCTGCTAACCTTGTTAACTCTTTTTATCTATTTGTATAATTACCAGAGTCGATAAAGTGTGACATTGGAAAAAGCACAGCAAGTCAGGCAGCATCCAAAGAGGAGGAAAACCAATGAAGTACCACACTTTATCAACTCTGACTCTCCAGCATCTCCAGTCCACTGTCTCCTGTAAAATTACCAGGTTGACAACACATGCTTATCTACAACAATGTATACCTATTTGGGTCTTTTATGTTTGGAAAAAGATTATGTTAAGTCTGACAATTCATATGATCTACAGCTTGAAGGGAAATGTTCACATTATCACCACCGTATCAAAGCCTGCAACCTGAGAGCGTATAAGTTCTCAGTCTCCATCTTATTGAGTTCTTTTGAAGCATAACATGCTGAGAGAAATATACCACAGGTTAATCAGCATTGCTTAGTTTCAGCCCAGGCACAACTGCTTGTGATTCTAATGCTTGCAATTAACAGGAACTGTAAAAAAAAAATGACAAATTTCTTTTTATTTACTCATTTATGGGAACTGGGCATTATTGGCTGGCCAGTATTTATTGCCTGTCCCTAGTTACCTTTTAAAGTTTGATGGTGAGCTGCCTTCTTGAACTGTTACAGTCTATGTACTGTGGGTTGACATACAATGTCCTTAGGAAGAGAATTCCAGGATTTTAACCCAGTGACACTAAAGGAAAGGCAGTATATTTCCAAGTCAAGATGGTGACTGGCTTGGAGGTGGACTGGCAGGTGATGGTATTCCCAAATATCCGCAGCACTTGTCCTTCTGGATTGGGCACGTTGGGGTTCGGAAAGTGTGTCTGAGGATCTTTGGTGAATTTCTGCAGTGCGTCTTGTAGAGAGCACACACTGCTGCTACTGAGCATCAACCGTGGAGGTAGTAGACATGCTGCCCATCAGGTGGGCTGCTTTGACCTGGATGGTGTCAAGCTTCTGTGTGATGTAGAAACTGCAACCATCCAGGCAAGTGGGGAGTATGCTATCACACTCCTGACTTATGCCGTGCGGATGGTCGACAGAATTTGGGGAGTCAGGAAGAGAGTTACACGCCACTGTATTCCCAGCCTCTGACCTGCAATTGTAGCCACTGTCTTTATATGGTGAGTCCAGTTGGGTTTCTGGTCAATGGTAAACCCAGAAATGATAGTCGGATAACACCGTCACTGAATGTCAAAGGCTGGTGGTTAGATTATCTTTTATTGGTGACGGTCATTGCCAGGCATTTGAATGGTGTGAATGTTACCTGCTATTTATCAGTCCAAGCCTGGATATTTTCCAGATCTTGCTGCATTTGAATATGGAATACTTCTGTATCTGAGGAATTGCAAATACTGCTGAACAATGTGCAATCATCACTGAACATTTCCACTTCTGATCTTATGTTGGAGGAAAGGTGAAGATGGTTGGGCTGAGGACACTACCCTGAGGAACTCCTGCAGAGATGTCCTGGAGCTGAGATGACTGACTTCCACCATCACGGCCATCTTCCAATGTGTCAGATCTGACTCTAACCACCGGAGAGGTTGCCCCTGATAACCAGTGATTCCAGTTTTGCTGGAGCTCCTTGATGCCACCCTCGGTTGAATGCAGGCTTGATGTCAAGGGCTGACACTCTCACCTCACCTCTGGAATTCAGCTCTTTTGTCCATGTTTGTGCAAAGGCTGTGATGGGTTTAGGAGTTTAGTGATCCTAGCAAAACCCAAACTGAGCGTTATTGAGCAGATGTTTCTTGTCAGAACAGTTGATAACACCTTCCAGCACTTTACAATGATTGAGAATACACTGAGGGGCAGTAATTGGTTGGGTTGGATTTCTCCTGTCTTTTGTGTACAGGACATACCTGGGCAATTTTTCACATTGTCGGGTAGATGCCAGTGGTGTAACTGTGGTGTAACTTTGGTGTAACTGTAAGAGCTTGGCTATAGGAGCAGCAAATTCTGGAACATAAGTCTTCAGTACTATTGCTGAAATGTTTTCAGGGCCCATTGCCTTTGCAGTATCCAGTGTCTCCAACTGTTTCTTGATATCACGTGGATTGCATCAAATTAATTGAAGACTGACATCTGTAATTCTGTGGACTACCGGAGGAGGCCAAGACTTCTGGCTGAAAATTGCTGCAGAGGATTCAACCGTATCGTTTGGATTGATGTGCTGGGTTCCTCCATCATTGAGGATGTGGATATTTGTGAAGCCTCCTCCTCTATTGAGTTGCTTAATTGTCCACCACCACTTATGAGTAGATGTGGAAGGACAGCTGAGCTTAGATCAGATCCATTGTTTGTGGGATCATTTGTTCTGTCTAGTCCTTACCACTTATGACATTTGGTGTGCAAGTAGTCCTGTTTGGTGGCTTCACCAGGTCGATACCTCATCATCAGTCTCCAATGAACCAGGGGTGATTCTCCTGACATGTAACAAAGAGGATTGATGAGGGCAGAACAGTAGATGAGATCTATATGGACTTCAGTAAGGCGTTCGACAAGGTTCCCCATGGGAGAATGATTAGCAAGGTCAGATCTCATTGAATATGAGGAGAACTAATCATTTGGATACAGAACTGGCTCAAAGGTAGAAGACAGAGTGTAGTGGAGGGTTGTTTTTCAGACTGGAGGCCTGTGACCAGTGGAGTGCCACAAGGATCGGTGCTAGGTCCTCTACTTTTCATCATTTATATAAATGATTTGGATGCGGGCATAAGAGGTAAAGTTAGTAAGTTTGCAGATGACACCAAAATTGCAGGTGTATTGGACAGAGAAGAGGGTGACCTCAGATTACAACAGGATCTTGACCAGATGGGCCTATGGGCTGAGGAGCGGCAGATGGAGTTTAATTTAGATAAGTGCGAGGTGCTGCTTTTTGGGAAAGCAAATCTTAGCAGGACTTATCCACTTAATGGTAAGGTCCTAGGGAGTGTTGCTGAACAAAGAGACCTTGGAGTGCAGCTTCATAGCTCCTTGAAAGTGGAGTCGCAGGTAGATAGGATAGTGAAGAAGGCTTTATTATTCAGAGTATTGAGTACAGGAGTTGGGAAGTCATGTTGCGGCTGTACAGGATATTGGTTAGGCCACTGTTGGAATATTGCATGCAATTTTGGTCTCCTTCTTATTGGAAAGATGTTGTGAAACTTGAAAAGGTTCAGAAAAGATTTCGAGGATGTTGCTACGGTTGGAGGATTTGAGCTACAGGGAGAGGCTGAACAGGCTGGGGCTGTTTTCCCTGGAGCGTCGGAGGCTGAGAGGTGACTTTATTGAGGTTTACAAAGTTATGAGGGGCATGGATAGGATAAATAGGAAAAGTCTTTTCCCTGTGGTTGGGGAGTCCAGAATGAGAGGGCATAGATTTAGGGTGAGAGCGGAAAGATATAAAAAAGACTTAAGGGGCAACTTTTTCACACAGAGGGTGGTACAGGTATGGGATGAGCTGCCAGAGGAAGTGCTGGTGGCTGGTACAATTGCAACATTTAAGAGGCATTTGGATGGGTATATGAATAGGAAGAATTTGGAGGGATATGGGCTGGGTGCTGGCAGGTGGGACCAGACTGGGTTGGGATATCTGGTCGGCATGGATGGGTTGGACTGAAGGGTCTGTTTCCATGCTGTACACCTCTATGACTCTATGATGGTAATAGTTGAGTGGGGGATATGCCAAGCCATGAGGTACAGATTGTGTTGGAGTACAGTTCTGCTGCTGTTAATGGCCCACAGTGCCTCATGGATGCCTAATCTAGAGTTGCTAGATCTGTTTGAAATGTGTCCCATTTAACACAGTGATAATGCCACAGTGATAACATGATGGAGGTTATTCTCAATGTGAAGACTGGACTTTGTCTCCACAAGGACTAGATGGTGGCTGCTCTTACCTATACTGTCATGGACAGATGAATCTGCAGCTGGCAGATTGGTAAGGATGAGGCCAAATATGTTTTCCCTCTTGTTGGTTCCCTCATTACCTGCTGTAGACCCAGTCTATCAGCTATGTCCTTTAGAACCAGTCCAGCTCAATTAGCAGTGCTGATTAGCCACTCTTGAAGGTGAACATTAAAATCCCCCAGCCAGAGTACATATTGCACCTGTGCCACCCTCAGTGTTTCCTCCAAGTGTTGTTCAACATACAGGAGTACCAATCCATCAGCTGAAGGAGGATGGTATGTGTTAATCAGCAGGAGGTTCCTTTGCCAATGTTTAATCTGAAGCCATGAGACTTCATGGGATCCACAGTCAATGTTTAGGACCCCCAGGGAAATTCCCTCCTGCCTGTACATCACTGTGTAACCACCTCTGCTGGCCCTGTCCTGCCAATAGGACAAGACATAATTTCAGAATACATTACTCACATCTTATTATTGAAATATGGAAGTATCACATCATCAGGTACAAATACTGCTGAAGGTAAAAGAGCCCATCAATGAATTTGATTCTGATCTTTCTGGGTTAGCACCAATGGTCATTTTGAAACAAATATCCCCCAGATAGGACATGTCTTTAGAATAGATTGCTTACATCAGATTAGATTACTTACAGTGTGGACACAGGCTCTTTGGCCCAACAAGTCCACACCGCCCCGCCGAAGCGCAACCCACCCATACCCCTACATTTACCCCTTACCTAACACTACAGGCAATTTAGCATGGCCAATTCACCTGACCTGCACATCTTTGGACTGTGGGAGGAAACCGGAGCACCCGGAGGAAACCCACGCAGACACGGGGAGGACGTGCAAACTCCACACAGTTAGTCGCCTGAGGCGGGAATTGAACCCGGGTCTCTGGCGCTGTGAGGCAGCAGTGCTGCCCTTGTAGGTGCATCACTTCAGCCTTCCGTGGATTAAGTTCAATTTGTCACTTTTCCACCAACCTGATTGGTCCATTGATACACAAATGTAGGAACACAGGAAAGAAGAGCAGGAATAGGCTTCCTCTGCCCTTCAGTATGATCATGTCCTCACTGTATGCCATTTTCACAAAAAGACCTACTTTTTTCTAGTCTTTATTTCCTGCCTGCCAACCAGTTCTTTATCAGTGTCAGTACACTACTCCCATTCCCACATGCTTTCGTTTACATTCTAATCTCAAATGTGGGACTTGATCTCAAGTCTTCTGAAAATCCAATTAAATCACATCCAATGCCTCCTCCTTATCAAATTGACAAGTTATATCATCAACAAATTTCTATAAATTTGTCCAGCAAGACTTTTCTTTTGTAAGTCTGTGATGCCTGCACAATTCTATCCTTGTTGGCAATGTGTTCTGAAATTAAACATTTGATCATGGTCTCTAGCATTTCCCCTACTACCAATGTCAGGTTAACAAGTCTATAACTCCTTGTTATCTCTCCGTCTCTCTTTTTAAATAGTTGAGTTAAATTAACCAGCCTAATTTGTTTCAGCCATTTAAGGAAAGGAGGAACTGTTCCTAAGTCTACAGAAGCTTGAAAGAGGACCACAAATGCATCCACTATTTCTGGGCCAGGTCCTTTGGTAATAAGACTAGGGCCGAGGGATTTATCAGCCTTTAATCTCATCAATTTCTGTGATACCATTTCTCTACTGATTTTGATTTCCTTCAGTTCCTCCCTGGCATGGGACTCTGTGCTCCCCAAAATTTTTGGTACATTATTTGTGTTCTTCTTTACGAGGACAAAACCAAATATGCATTTAATTGGTCTGCCATCGCACTTTGACTTCCTCTGTTTCTGACTATAAGGGACCTCGTCTTCACTGATCTTTCACTTCCTGCAGTCTATAGCTCTCCTCCTCATTCTTAGTCACAGAGCTAATTTTTGTGTCATCTGCAAAATTACTGATCATATCCCCAACATTTAAGCATAAATTCTTAATGTATACCACAAAAATCAGGGAAGCTGCTCCTGAAACCTGCAGAACACAACTGGAAGCGATCTTTCTGTCAAACATTATGCCTTGTTTCCTGCAAGTGAGTCAATTTTATATCCAGTTTCCAATAATACCCTGGATCCCATGGGTTTTTTAAAAACCAGGTAAAAACAAGGACTGCAGATGCTGGAAACCAGGGTCTAGATTAGAGTGGCGCTGGAAAAGCACAGCAGGTCAGGCAGCATCCGAGGAGCAGGAAAATCGACGTTTCAGGCAAAAGCCCTTCATCAGGAATAGAGGCAGGGAGCCTGAAGGGTGAAGAGATAAATGAGAGGGGGGGTGGGGGTAGGGAGAAAGTAGCATAGAGTACAATAGGTGAATGGGGGTGGGGATGGAGGTGATAGGTCAGAGAGGAGGGTGGAGTGGATAGGTGGAAAGGAAGATAGGCAGGTAGGACAGGTCATGAGGGCAGTGCTGAACTGGAGGGTTGGAGCTGGGGTGAGGTGGGGGAAGGGGAAATGAGGAAACTGGTGAAATCCACATTGATGCCCTGAGGTTGAAGCGTTCTGAGGCGGAAGATGACATGTTCTTCCTCCAGGCGTAAAGCAAATGTGGCTGTGGTAGCGGGTCTGTTTCAGGACATGGTTGAAGAGCTTCAGGGCAGACGAGACAACCTGGGGGTTGCAACGAGAGAGAGAGAGACTCACTGAGATTCTAATAGAAAGAGGAGGAAAACTCCTTCAAGGCAGGCATCCTTTCAAGAGGATTCGCAGTAGGGTTAAAATCAACGAGGTAAAAACAAGGACTGCAGATACTGGAAACCAGATCTAGATTAGAGTGGTGCTGGAAAAGCACAGCAGGTCAGGCAGCATCTGAAGAGCAGGCAAAAGCCCTTCATCAGGTTTAAAGAGGCAGGGAGCCTGCAGGGTGGAGAAATAAGTGAGGGGGGTGGGGGTGGGGAGAATGTAGCATAGAGTACAATAGGTGAATGGGGGTGGGGATGGAGGTGATAAGTCAGAGAGGAGGGTTGAGTGGATAGGTGGAAAGGAAGATAGGCAAGTAGGACAGGTCATGTTTTTTTTAAAAACCAGTCTGTCACATGGAACTTTGAAAAGGACCTTGTTTAAATCCATATAGACCACAGCAAATAAACTATCTTCATCAATCCTGCTTACTAACTCCTCAAGAAAATTCAGTCATGTTAGGCAGACCCAATCTTCCTTGAACAAATCCATGCTGACTCTTGATTGCTCTCTGCCTTTCTGAATGACAATTTGTCCTGTCTCTCAGAATTGATTCCAATAATGTATCCACTATTAGCTAGCCTCTAACTGCATGTTCTATCACTCATTTCATTTCTAAACAAAAGTACGACTTCCCAAACTCTCCGGCATCCCATTGGAATCATGTGAGGATTGGAAAGTGATGGTCAGAACATCTGTTATTTCTGCCGTGGCTTTGTTTAACAGCCTGGGTTATATTTCCATCCAGCCTGATTTATTCCTTTTCAAGGATGTTAATCCTCTCGATATTTCCTCTGTCCATATGTCTATCTAACATTTCATGCTCTTCCTCTTTTGTGAAAAGAGATACAAATAATTCATTCAGAACTTTATCCACAACTTCATTCTCTATGCGGTGGGAATATTTTTGGTTTTCTATGATCCCCCTATTTCCATTGTTATCTTCTTACACCTTTCACACTGAAACACATCTTTGGGTTCTTTCAATTTTACTTCGCAATATTTTTCATGCCCTCTGTCCACTTTCCTACTTTCCTTTTTGACTTCACCCCTGCATTTTCTCTCCATTTATATCTTCTATAGTATTACATTCTGAGATATTAGATCGCAGAATCTGATCAACTCTAATCAAAGTTCTCATCAGCAGACTTCAACTTAATATGAGCTCTTCCTTCAGTTTATCATAGGATTGTCACCAATTTACGCATGCAAGAATCCCTGGGCATTGTTCAAGAATAGGAACACCTAATTTCCATCTCCCAAAGCAAGAGGCACTGAGGCTAAATACATTGTTCAGGTTTCATGCAGTTCTCAGGTTCAGTTAACTTGAACTGAGCAATAGATCAAATCTATGGAATGGTTCACATTATTGAGTCATCAATAGTGTTGAAAACTATTATGAGTAATCTAACAGAATACTCTCTGCTTTGAGACCGAGGAAAGGGCTCTTTTGAAGCTTTGAGTTCAATTTCTCACACTGCAAGTGAAGTACCATTTCGTATGCAAAGAGGGTAATATTCAAAAGTACACATGGTCTAGAAGACAAGAATGGTTTAACACTTTTCCTCAGTGTTCAGTATGGGTATATAGGAACTGACGCAAAGTTGGTCAGAAGCAGCAAAGCCCTGATGTGAATGAAATCTCATTTTGAATACATTCTTTAACAGTAATGCCATGTTCTGCCTCTTTCTCCATCTCCCTTAAGAACAGAGATTTCTTCCTTTCTCTGTGACTATTTAGCCAAAGTTTCCAGGATTCATGACACGAAACATAACTTATCCCTGTGCAGTGCCAGGGTGCAGTGCAAACATTAAATCCGACATCACTCCCCAGGGCCTGAGTTTCATATAATTTTGAACATCTCTCTTAATGAAGTTGGGAAAATACTGATAAACAGAAACATTTCTGTTAATGACTTAATAATTTCGATGAACTAACAGATGTGCATGAATATCCTTGAAGTCCCTTAAGGTTGTCAGAGAGACTAATCCAGTCACTGTGAAATGTTGGCGATATGTAAGAGAACGGCCGATTATCATGCTAAATCATATTCACTTCACCAAATATTTACAAGAAAACATATACATTTGACTCAGCAAAAAAGGGTCAGCTGAAACTCATTTCAAAGTCATCTCAGTATAAAATAAGTCAGGTCATGTTACAGGGCAAGTGGCATCGCAATGGGAGATTAGTGAAATGTTAGTGAGGTCTCAGAGAAAGGACAATGTGAAGTCACTTCAACAGTAAGAGCTCATCGTGAGCTCGCTGAGACAGAATGAATGCCGAGTGAAATTTGGGTCTGGGTGGGGATATCCGGTCGGCATGGACGGGTTGGACCAAAGGGTCTGGTTCCGTGCTGTACATATCTATGATTCTATGACTCTAAGAAGATGTATATAGGAAATAGAAGAAAGAGGAGACCATTTGGCCTATCAGATCTTTTCGGTTATTTAATTTGATCATGGCTGATCATTTATTTTAACACTATTTTCCCCCACAATTCTCAAATCCTTTGATATCCTTAAGCTCTGACATACCAAAGCAGTGAAACGTATTCAGTTGAATTCACTGGATTTAGAAGGTTGGTCCCAGCATCATAGAGCCTCTGAATATTTTGCAGCATGGAGAAAAAACCCTTCAGCTCATCATGTCTATACTAGTCATCAAGCAGCTCTCTATTCCAATGTCATTTGGCTTGTAGGCTTGTATGTTATATTATTTGAAGTGTCCAACTAAATCCTTCTCCTCCAAACATCCTTAATCAAAAGGATCAGTTCAATCGAATTTCCATAAAATCTCTACAGAATGGAAACAGGCCCTTTGGCCCAATCAGTCCACACTGACCCTCCAAAGAGTAACCTACCCAAACCCATTCCCCATTAGTCGACATTTACCCCTGACTAATGCACCTAACCGACACATCCCTGAACACTACCGACAATTTAGCATGGCCAATTTACCTAACTTGCAGTTCATTATTCGCATCAGTCTCTGCATGTGCATTGCGCTGACAGCAATTAAATCAAACTGGTCCTGAAATGGTATCTATGCACATTGGTCATATGTTCCTTATCTGGCTAACATTCCTCCTCTCTCACTCACTGTTGCTAGGGTAACAATTTTTCTTCATTTTAATTGGTGGGTCCTTTGGACCTCTAGGACTGATGGGCGAAAGTGAGGTTGAGCTGTGGTCTGTACATATCCACCCGAATGATAATTTGTAATTGAGGAGCAGCTTGCTTAGTTGTTCATATCTGCCTGTTGTTTAATTTCTACCATGTGCAATTGATATAACAACTACTCCCTGCAAGTCCCAAGTTATCATTTGCATTGACTCTTGTTTGAGTGTTGAAGATTTGTACTCTGATTGGTTCTCCAATGCTGAATTCTGGCAATGCTTTAGAGACTTTTTCAAAATGAAATGTGGTTTTCTGCTGTTTCACCTTGATGTTATGACTCAGTGTTTTCACTACCCTGGCTTTAGTAACCCTTTTGTAATTGGAAGAGTAAGTTAGGTGTGATGTGACATTAATCTTTGTATGGAGGTACTTTCCATGCCTTGCAGTTGTGTTTATCCATTTGAGGACTGCCTTGTGATATGTCTGTGCTGGAAATGCTCGATTTCTTTCTGACTTCGATAATGATTTTTACTGCTACCTTGTCTTTCCATTTGACTGGGGAGAGTGTGAAAATGCTAAATGCTATTGAATTGAAGTTTGTTGGTATCTTCCTCAATAGTCAGAATAGTAGTTTATGATGACAAGGTACCCACTTTCTACAAGAATAAAGAGGTCAATGTGCAGGTTCATCCATTGTTTGTCTGTGATCTGATGCATCATCAGAGATTCTCTAACTTGTTTAGCTTGTACAAAGTTAAAAATCACACAACACCAGGTTTTAGTCCAACCGGTTTAATTGGAAGCACACTATGCTTCACTGTGTGGAGTTTGCACATTCTCCCCGTGTCTGCGTGGGTTTCCTCCGGGTGCTTCGGTTTCCTCCCACCGTCCAAAGATGTGCAGGTCAGGTGAATTGGCCAGGCTAAATTGCCCATAGTGTTAGGTAAGGGGTAAATGTAGGGGCATGGGTGGGTTACACTTCGGCGGGTCGGTGTAAACTTGTTGGGCCGAAGGACCTGTTTCCATGCTGTAATCTAATCTAATTATCAGATTTTGGAGCGACGCTCCTTCACCAGGTGATAGTGGAGGGCTCGATCGTAACACAGAATTTATAGCAAAAATTTACAGTGTGATGTAACTGAAATTATACATTAAAAAATTGATTGTCTGTTAAGCCTTTCATCTGTTAGAATACAGTGATAGTTTCACTTCTTTCATGTGTAAATCACAAAAGCTTTTTTTTAAAGTTACATTCTCGGGTTAGCTGTTAACAATGGTGATAGTTAGATAATATGTTGAAGGTGTTAGCCCCCTGTGTTCTCTGTCTATACCATGATGTTTAGATTGATTCTAATCTAAAAAGTGAGATAACAAAGTTTTACATAAATTCATACAGTTTTTGAGCTCAGAATTCTACGTGAATGCATGCAGTTTTTGAGCAAATATAATGTAACTCTGCAAGTACAAATTCACCACACAAAATATATGTGTGCATGTGGGTCTTTGTCTGTCTGTGTGTGTGTGTCTGTCTGGGGTGGGGGTTGAGAGTGTGAGAAAGTGTGTGTGTGTGTAGTGAGTGCAGAGTGTCTTAAGTCTGTGAGAGTGTGCATGTGTGAGTGTGGGAGTGTGTGTGTCTATAAGGATGTGTGTGGGTGTCTGTGTGCGCGTCTGTGTGTACCTGTGTCTGTGTGTATGTGAGTGTGTGTGTGTGTGTAGGAATATCTGTGTGTGTGTGTAGTGCAATGGTGATCACCTGTAATGTGACATGAACCCAAGGTCCCGGTTGAGGCCCTCCCTATGGGTACCGAACTTAGCTATCAGCCTCTGCTCGGCCACTTTTCTCTGCTGCCTGTCCCGAAGTCCACCTTGGAGGATGGTCACCCGAAGGTCCGAGACTGAATGTCCTGGACCACTGAAGTGTTCCCCAACTGGGAGGGAACTCTCCTGTCTGTTGATTGTTGATTGCTTAGCTTGGTATTCATTCCAAGCACTGTACTGGCTGATACAGTTGGACTCTGCCATCATGCTGCTAATCCATTCTGTAGGACTTGCCAGTTTCTTGATATCCCTTTCTTTTCACAGCTCTTCCAGTCTTTTTGGCTGCTTTTAAGGGCAACTGGAACCTTTCTTTTCAGATACTGGATTTGGCTTACACTCCCTCTACTTTGAGATGATATTTTCCAGGAGCACCACCCAAACTTGTAAACACATCCTCTAGGATCAGTCAATGAATTAATGTGTGCTACACATTGCAATTCTCTTTTAGTATTTGATAGGTTACCACTACATGATTTAGGCGTGCTGCTACTGGAAGAAGTGGCTTTTGCTTGCTGCCGAAGTTCTGGAAGTCCAGATATCGATTGCTGTCATTGTTTTGGGCTGGCGGAGTAAGGCTGTCCTCTTGGCAGGAGTATTTTGTCATCAGATACTCTCATACATATTTTTGAGGGCTTCATTCATTCATGTTGCTTCACTTCACACACGTCTGTAAAGGTCACATTATTATATGATGCACTGCTGTCCATCTGATGCTTTCGGTTGACTAAAGTTCTCTTTCTGCAGTCACTAATCCAACTATCACAAACTATCTATCATCGAATGACCTGACTAAACTGACCTGTTGTATCAATCAGTGTCTTCAATTGATATCTTTCCAGTGGCCATCTGTAACTGTTTGTTATGCTTTCTTCTCACTCAACCTTTGTGTGCAAATTGATTCAGTTTTTTACAGTCTGAGCATCTGTTTCTCCTTGCTGAATCTATTCTTTTTCGCCTATGAACCTTCTGCACTTTCAGCCTGAAGTTTTTATACTGTAAAGCCTGATCTTTTCTGCCCTGAAAATACTTTCGTTGTTAATGCACCTCAGTGTTACTACATTCATCCATCACCTTCCTGAGAGTAAAATTCTCCTCTCTCAGGAGACATGCTCTCACTGTGAGATTTCTTATGCATAGTACCACACTGTTAATCTTTCCATTGTGCAAATTCACAGGATTTTGTGAGCCGAGTTACTGCAGTGACAAAATGATCAATGGACTTTTTTTTAAAAATGAGGCCTTAATATTGAACACATACCATTCATAAGTTATTCATTTAGAGGTCAAAGCAGCTTCAAACCTTTAAAAAATTCCATCATCTATGTTTCTTTGTTCTACAGAGAGCTGGAGATAGAGTGGAATACACTTTAATCCACATCTTCCCCAACAATGATAAAAGTGTAAGTAGCCATAGCTCCTCTAGCTTCTTAATTAAATCCATCACAACATCTTTTAGCTTTGCCATTGTGATTGGAAAGCTGGCAGTTCTGTTTCATTTTGATTGATGATAGACAAAAATTTGCAACCATTTTGACCTATCCAATGATTCGGGTCTGGCTTCTTTGCTTGTTTCTTTTCTAGGACGTGCTGTGGACTTTTAGCAATTTTCAGAAGCTTTCAACCATTCCTGTGTTCCTCTTTACACAGCTCTTGAACACTCAATCTCTGCAATGTTGTAACTACTGCAATCTGTGCCTGCATAAACCTACACATTCCCTCTTCTACACTGGCATTAAAGCAGGGGACTGGGTTGGACAAGAAGTGAAGGATGCTATGCCAAGAGAAGCCATAAAAATGAGATGAGAGTGTGGTAAAGCTACTGCACAGGATTAGAAGCAGTAGCTTCTAATAAGCAGCAGAAATTGAATGTCCTGGACAGAGCTAAGTAACTAAGTAGCCCATAGTTCAATTAAAGTTCTGCAGGCAGCCATATTTTGTTTAGAGTAATAATGGATAATATGACAAATAATCAGAGAGTGAAGGTCCAAAGAACATTTTCTCCTTGATGGTGGGATAGTCTAGAATATGTGAGCGAAAAACATGTCTCAAGTGACTGTCTTGAACCAGAAGTACCACGTGGATGATCCAGCTCCAGCTCCTCTTGAAGTCCTCAGCATTAGAAGCCAACCTTCAGCCGATTCAATTCACTTCACATATTATCAAGCAATGATAGAAAGTACAAAATGGATGACAACATCCCATTACTTGACACTGTGAACTATCTGTACCCATTGGCCAAGCTATTCCATACAGTGACAACACTGGGATCTACCTGACAAAATAGAAAATGATCCTGTCTACATAAAACAGGATGCATCAAACTGGCCAATTCCTGTCCCAACAGTTTTGATCTTTAAGGAAGTTCTGGATGATGTAATCATCAATGTCAAGTGACACTTCCTTACCATTAACCTAGTCCCCAATGTTCACTTTGGATTTGACTAGGATAACTTGGCATCAGATCCCATTGCAACCTTTGTCCAAATAAGGATGAAAGATTTTTAAACATCTGACTGACTGTCTTTGGCATCACTGTTTTTATTTTCAGGTCAAATTTGACAGAATCTGGCAAAAAGTACTCCTAATTGGAATCATACTTAGTTCAAAAAGACATAGCTGTGATTGTTGGAAGTCAATCATTTCAGTCGCAGGATAGCCTTGCTGGAGATCCACAAAGTAGTTTCCAAGGCCCAATCACCTTTAGTTGCTCATCAATGATCTACCTTAACACCTCTGAAGTGACAATGTTTGCTGTTCATTACATTCTGTTGAGTGTACTGTCAAGAAAATTAATATATTAATGTTGATGATGATGCACATAGCGATATCTCTGATTTCAACACTCACAAGCTATCAAGACTCTGGGAGAGAGGAGTGTACGAAATATTCTGTAGATTCATATGTAAATAAAAGATTCCATTGTAACTCCTGAGTTAGATTATAGTCATTCTTTGATAAGATAAAGACAGTGATATGGTAGAATAACTAGACAGAGAATAGGGTCTCTTAAAGATCAACGAGGCCATCTATATGTGGAACCACAGGAGATGGGTGAGATCCTAAACAAATATTTCATGCCAGTATTTACTGTGGAGAAAGATAGGGAATCTAGGCAACTTGGGAAAATAACATTTGATGTTTTGAAAACAGTCTACATTTCAGAAAAAGAGGTGGAGGAGATCTTAAAAAAGCATAAAGGTGGATAAATCCCTGGAATCTGATCAAGTGTATCTCAGGAAATTGTAAGAAGCTAAGGAAGAAACTGTGGGGCCCTGAGCAGAGAAATGTGTTTCATCGACAGCCATGGGTGAAGCCCCAGAAGACTGGATGTGGCTACTATTGTCGATTAGAACACAGAACATAGAACTGTACAGCATAGTACAGGCCCTTCCACTCTCATTGTTGGTGCCAATCTTTTATCCTACTCTACGATCGAGCTAACGTACATACCCTTCATTGTACTATCATTCATGTACCTGTCCAAGAGTTGCTTAAATGTTCCTAATGTACCTGACTCTACTCCCACTGGTGGCAGGGAATTTCACACACCCAACACTTTGTGTAAAGAACCGATCTCTGACATCTCCCTGAAATCTTCTTACACTCACCTTAAAATTATGTCCCCTCGTGATAGCCATTTCTGCCCTGTGAAAAAGTCTCTGATTGTTCACTCTATGTATGTCTCTCATCATCTTTTTTTACCTCTATCAAGTCATCTCTCATCCTTCTTCACTCCAGTGAGAAAAGCCCTAGCTCCCACTACCTTTCTTCATAAGTCATACCCACCAATCCAGGCAACATCCTGGTAAATCTCTCTAAAGCTTCCACATCCTTCCTATAATGAGGCAACCAGAACCGAACACAATATTTCCAAGTGTGGTCTAACCAGAACTATATAGAGCTGAAGCATAACTTCGCAGCTCTTAAACTCAATACCCTCCTGATGAAAGCCAACACACTATATGGCTTCTTAACAACCCTATCAACCGGGGTGGCAACTTTGAGGGATCTATGGATGTGGACCTCAACATCCTTCTGTTCCTCCACATTGTCAAGAATCCTGCCTTTAACCTTGTATTCTGTATTCAAATTTGACCTTCCAAAATGAATCACTTCACATTTTCCAAGTCGAACTCCATCTGCTACTTATGAACTTAGTTCTGCATCCTGTCAATGTCCTGTTACAGCCTACAATAGCCGTCCACACTGTCCACTACTCCACCAGCCTTCATATCATCAGCAAACTTACCACCCAACGTTCCACTTTCTCATCCAAGTCATTTATAAAACTCTCAAAGAGTAGAGGTCCCAGAATAGGTCACTGGGGTACACCACTGGTCAGCGAGCTCCAGGCTGAATACTTTCCATCTACTACCACCCTCTATCTTCTATAGGGCAACCAGTTCTGTATCCTGTCAGCCAATTTTCCCTGTATCCCATGCCTCCTTACTTTCTGAATGAGCCTCCCATGGGGAACCTTATCAAATGCCTTGCTAAAATCCATGTGCACCAAATTCACTGCTCTACCTTCATCAATGTGTTTTGTCACATCCTCAAAGAATTCAATAATGTTTGTGAGACATGACCTGCCCCTCATAAAGCCATGCTGACTATTTCTAATCAAACTATGGTTTGCCAAGTAATCATAAATCCTGTCTCTCAGAATCCTCTCCAATAATTTGCCCACCACTGACATAAGACTGACTGGTCTATAATTCCCAGGTTTATCCAGTGAGGATGCAAAGATCATCGCTAAAGGCAGTCTCTTCCCTCGCTTCCTGTAGTAATCTTACGTCTATCCCATCTGACCCAGGGAACTTATCTATCCTTGTTTTTCAAATTTTCAGCATATCCTCCTTCCCAACATCAAGCTGTTAGAGCATATCAGCCTGTTTCACAATGACATCATAAATATCAAAGTCCCTCTCAGTCGTGAATACTGAAGCAAATTATTTAAGAAAGGTTCCAAGGAAAAACTAGGGAACTACATACAAGTGAGCATAGCATCAAATGGTGAGTAAGTTATTGGAGGGGACTCTGAGACATAGGATCGACATGTATTTGGAGAGGCAAGAACTGATTAGTGGTAGTCAAACTGTCTTTGTTCATGGAAAATCATGTCTCACAAATTTGATTAAGTCTTTTGAAAAAGTGATGAGATGAAGGCAGAGCAGTAAACATTGTCTATGTGAACTTTAGCAAGGCCTTCAGTAAGTTTCCACGTGCTAGACTGGTTAGTAAGGTTAGATCACATAGGATCCAGGGAGTACAAATTGGATTGATGGTGGAACACAGAGGTTGATAGTTGAGGCTTGCTGTTCAGATTGGAAACCTGTGACCACTAGAGTGCCACAAGGATCGGTGTTGGGTCTACTGTCTATTGTCATTTATGTCAATGATTTGGATGGGAATATAGAAAGTGTGGTTAATACGTTTGCAGATGACACCAAAATTGGTGGTATAGTGGACATTGAAGAAGGTTATTTAAGAGTACAACAAGATCTTGATCTATTGGGTCAGTGGGCTAAGGAATAGCAGATGGAGTTTAATTTAGATAAATGTAAGGTGTTGCATTTTGGTAAGGCAAACCAGGGCATGACCTACACAATCAATTTAGGAACTTGGGAAGTATTATAGAACAAAGAGACCTAGGGGTGCAGCTACATACTTTCTTGAAAATGACATTACAGGTAGACAGGGTGATAAGGGAGGCACTTGACACACTTGTCTTCATTGGTCAGGGCACTGAGTACAGGAGTTGGGACGTCATGTTACAGCTGTACAAGATAACGGTCAGGCCACATTTGAAGTAGAATATAGAACATGCCCTTTGGCCCACGATGTTGTGCCGAGGTTTAATCCTAATGTAAAATATAGTAACTTAACCTACGCACCCCTCAACTCACTGCTATTCATGTGCATGTCTAGCAGTTGCTTAAATGTCCCCAGTGACTCTGCTTCCATCACCACAGCTGGCAACGCGTTCCATGCATTCACAACTCTCTGCATAAAGAGCCTACCTCTGACACCTCCTTTATACCTTCCTCCTAATACAGGGGTGGAGATCCTGCGGCCTTAAGGCCACATGCCGCCTTCTAGGCCATTGTGTATGGCCTTTTGAATGAATGCAAATTTTGCAGAACAAACCTTTTATTTTTTTATTAATATGCTTTTTTTCGTCCTTTATTATTTTTATTTTAATCTTAAAATGAATGTATTTAAAATACCAGAGAGTAAAAGAAAATTTAACAAAATAATCCTTACAGACTGACCGCCACAATTAAAAAATTGGTAAGTCATAAGGGCTGTTTTGACACCTGCTATGCTCATGATTTAGTTAGTTAGTACATAGTAGTTAGATTTTTACGAAATAATGTGAATTTTGAAGAATACATAATTGAAGTTTCTTGGATGCGGCCTTATTAGATTACAACTAACATAATGCGGCTTCCAACATGAAAAGGTTCCCCACCTCTGTCCTGATATCTTCAAACTATGACTCCTCGTACCAGTCAATCCTGCCCTGGGGAAAAGTGTCTGGCTATTCACTCTATTTATTCCACTCATTATTTTGCACACCTCGATCAGATCTCCTCTCTTCCTCCTTCTCTCCAGAGAGAAAAGTCTGAGCTTATTCAACCTTTCTTAATAAGGCAAGCCCTTCAGTCCAGGCAGCATCCTGGTAAACCTTCTTTGCACCCTCTCCAAAGCCTCTGTATCTTTCCTATAGTAGGGCAAACAGAACTGGACACAATATTCCAAGAATGGTCTCACTAGGGACTTGTAGAGCTGCAGCAAACCTCACGGCTCTTAAACCCAATCCCCCTGTTAATGAAAACCAAAACACCATATACTTTCTTAACAAACCTATTCACTTGGGTGGCAACTTTGAGGGATCTATGTACTTGCATACCCAGATCCCTCTGTTCCGCCATACTGCCAAAATCCTGTCTTTAATCCTATATTCAGCATTCAAGTTCGACCTTCCAAAATGCATCACTTTGCATTTATCCAGGTTGAACTCTATCTGCCATTTCTCAGCCCAGCTCTGCATCCTATGTTGCACTGCAGCCTGCAGTAGCCCTCTATACTATCAATGACACCTCCAACCTTTGTGTCATCTGTAAATTTACTAACCCACCCCTCAAGCTCCTCATCCAAGTCATTTATAAAAACTACAAAGAGCAGAGACCTACGAACAGACCCCTGTGGGACCCCACTCAACACTGAGCTCCAGGCAGAATACTTTGCATCTACAACGACCGTCTGCCTTTTGTCAGCCAGCCAATTCTGAATCCAGATAGTCAAATCTCCCTGTATTCCATACTTCCTGACTTTATGAATGAGCCTACCATGGGGAACCTTATCAAATG
Organism: Chiloscyllium punctatum; assembly: GCF_047496795.1. NCBI lineage: Eukaryota > Metazoa > Chordata > Chondrichthyes > Orectolobiformes > Hemiscylliidae > Chiloscyllium > Chiloscyllium punctatum. The sequence continues at coordinate 55,984,906 of NC_092761.1, read as the reverse complement.
CCTTGCTGAAGTCCATACACACCACATCCACTGCTCGACCTTCATCAACCTATCTTGACACCTCCTCAAAGAACTCAATAAGATTTGCAAGGTCTGATCTGCCCCTCACAAAGCCATGCTGACTGCCTTTAATCATACTATGCTTTGCCAAATAGTCATAAATCCTACCACTCAGAATTCTTTCCAAAACATTTCTGACCACAGACGTAAGACTGACTGGTCTGTAATTGCCGGGATTTCCCTATTACCCTTCTTGAAAAGAGGAACAACATTTGCCTCCTCCCAATCCTCCGGTATGACTTCCATGGAGAGGGAGGAGGCAAATATCCTCACCAGCAGCTTAGCAACCTTCTTTCTTGCTTCCCGAAGCAGCCTAGAATAAGTCTGGCATGGTCCTTGGGACCAATCAATCTTAATGTTTTCCAAAATTTCTCGCACATCAACTTCATCAATCTTGGTCGTTGCCAAGCGCCAAATCCAAAATAGCCTCTCCCTTCGTCGGTCTGTCTACATACTGACAAAAACGGCTCCATCTGTGTACAATTCTGGTCTCACTGCTAGAGGAAGGATGTTAGTAAAACAGAAAGGTGCAAAAAGTTTAAAAGGATGTTACTGAGACTGGTGAGTTTGAGTTGTAAGGCGAAAATGAGGAATGCAGATGCTGGAGATTAGAGACATGATTAGAGTGGTCCTGGAAAAGCACAGCAGGTCAGACAGCATCCGAGGAGCAGGAAAATTGACGTTTCATGTAGGAGCCCTTCATCAGGAAGTTTGAGTTATAAGGTGAGGGTGGATAGGCTGGGAGTTTTTTTTTCTCTGGAAGGTATGAGACGGTGGGGGGGTGACCTTATTGATGTTTATGAAATCATTAGGGGCATGGATAAGGTGAATAGCAATGGTCTTTTCCCTAGGATAGGAGAGATCAAAATCAGAGGCCATATTTAAAATGACTGGGGAAAGATTTAAAAGGGACCTGAAGGTCATCCAGAGGATGTTTTGTATATGTATTGAGCTGCCATGGTAGCAGCAGGTACAATTACAACATTTAGAAGGCATTTGGACAGTTACATAGATAGGAAAGGTTTAGAGGGATATGGACAAATGGAAGCAAATGGGATGAGTTCAGTTTAGGAAACTTCGTTGGCATGGATAAATTGGGCTGAAGGGTCTGTTTCAAGACTGTATCATTCTATGATTCAGAGTAAGGGCTATCTAGCTTTGTAGAGTAATTTCAATAGTACAACACAGGCACTCAATATCCAGGTATCATGATAGGCAGAATCCATGAGGATAAAACGACTTAAGAATAAATCCATGGAAGCACCTCAAACCATCTAGCCCCTACATAACTCCTCAGATACTGAAAAAAAAGTAGAAAGCTTTTTGCCTCTTGAGCTGATAATTGGCAGGTAGTGTTAACATCAAAAAAGTTCCAGGCAATGACCATATCCAACAAGATGGTGTCTAATCACTTCCCTTTGACATTCAATGACATTACTATCGTTGCAAGCCCCATCACAAGCATTCTGTGAGTTACCAATGACCACAAATTTAACTGGATTATCCACACAAATATAACGGTTACAACAGGATTTTCGAAATTTGGAGCTATGCAATAAATAACTCACCCTCTGCCTCCCTAAAGCCTGTCCATCTCAGAAGGCCCAGGAGAGGGATGTGATGGAATACTTTTCATTTACTTTTGTCACAGCACACTGAAAATCAAGTCTTGTTTTTCCCAGAGTCTTTAAAAAAGTTAAAGACTTTGAAATAAGTAGACAAAGATTCCTCAACTTTGTTTGATTTGAAGACCTGATGAAGAGCTTATGCTCGAAACATCAACTCTCCTGCTCCTCGGATGCTGCCTGACCAGCTTGCTTTTCCAGCAGCACACTCTTTTACTCTGATCTCCAGCATCTGCAGCCCTCACTTTATTCTGATTTCCAGACCAGGTTGAGAGAAAGCATGGACTAGGTTTCTGTACTTTACAAGAATAGTTATTAATTGCAAGTAATGAGACACTAACTAAAGGTCAGTAATCATAAGCCATCTACATATAACACTACAAATTAAAACTTTAATCGCCTTACACATGCATAGACAGGAAAAAGAAACTATCTCGATAAAACACTAGAAGAAGCAGTTCAATAGTCTTTGTTCACAAAATCTGTTGAGTTGGCTCTTTCTGATCAGGAGGTTTCTTCTTGGCTTTCCTTCTCTGAATCCCCCTGCTGATTTGTGAGAAACACAGGTGGGTGGTTCACTTGTATGCACTCGCCAACTTGTTAGTTAAAGGTCATGGCTAACAGCAACTGCTAAAGGGAAGAAAAACAGGTTTCCTTAAGGGTCAAAGTGGCTTACTGCAGAAAATGAAGAATGTAAGTTCCTAGCAATTGGGACCTGATTGATTCTATCGAGAACCTGTACATAGACCTGAGCTGTTCAATTACCCGGCAGCCAATCACGCAATTGCTGACAGGCAGAAGACCTTTGTCATTGATAACTAATCACTATTCCACAAACTCAGCACTTGTAGCTCCCAACCAAACCTCCGTCTGAACATAACTCCTTGGTTCCAGTTCGTCTGCAAATTACACTTCTGTTATTGCAGCTGTTTACATGATACTTGCCATGAATGTTAGATTCCTTGCATTTCGAAACATGCAGCAATCCTTTCAGCACTGGTTTTAATACCAGCTGTTTCTCATTTCAGTCTAAATTTAAAAAAACCATAAAAATAGAAAGGCACAGTCTTTACACCTTGAATGAGAATATCTCCAACAACACTTTAGAAGCTTGATATTATTAAGAACCTTAAATATTAACTGTCTCCACTACTGATGCACAAAAGCAGCAGTCTGTACCATCTACCTGATACTGCAGCAACTCCTTTGACTTTCAAATCTGCAATTTCTACCACTTAGAAAGACAAGAGTACCAAACACATGAGGAAACAAGCACCTACAAGTTCACCTCGAAGACCCATACTGTCCTGAATTGCAACTGGGCTTTTTTTTAAACATCCTGAATCCTATTAACAGTAGCATGGAAGTACCTTTATTATGGTGAGTGCCCATGAAGGCATCTCACAGTGAATATACCACAGAAAACTAAAGGTGAGAAATATTGCTGCCCTTGTTCATAATCCTAAAAATTCATAAAGTTCAAGGAGATTTTAAGGTGTGTGATGATAGAGGTCTCAGCTTTCTTTCTCAGTGCAGCAGAGATAGGGCACTCGAGATTATCGCGATCAGGTTTATTGTTTAAATATAAGTGCACTGTCCCATGGCATCAGTCATTACTTTTCTCTGAAGTTCAGAATGAGTGTAGAAGAACAATACTACGCTCTGAAATGAAAACTAAAATTGCTGGAAGTGCTCAGCAGATCAGACAGCCTGTATGAAGAAAAACAAATTAAGGAAACTCCAACATTGTTTTGCTATTCGGGCTATGAGTAGCTCATTTGCTACAAGAGGCAGAGTTTTCCAGCTCATCGGAGTGATGTAAGCATAGAATCCCTACAGTCTGGAAACAGGCCATTAGGCCCAACAAGTCCACACTGACCCATTCCTCTACCCTATTACTCAACATTTACCCTTAACCCACTCTTCCTTGAACACTATGAGCACTTTAGCCAATTCACCTAACCTGCACATGCTTGGATTGTGGGAGGCACCCAGAAAAAACCCACACAGATACAGGAACAATGTACAAACTCTACACAGACAATGTCCCAAGGCTAGAATCGAACCCAGATCCCTGGTGCTATGAGGCAGCTGTGCTAACCATTGAGCCACCATGCTGTCATCATTTCCATGTTGGTTGAGACAAGCCTGGTTTAATGGTTTAAAATTGATTTGACTGGATCTACATCCAGAAAATACAGCACAAGATTATCTGTCTGGGCTTTGAGCCATGTCTAATGTTCTTGCAACAGTATCAGAGCTTCATTTGAATATTGAAAACTATTTGATTGGATATAAAAATCACTTTCTTCGTATTTATTTCAGTTAGAGCTACACAACAATATAACTTCTTAACTTGCCCCCAGTCCTGGGTGACTGTAAATGTGAGATGTTATGTGATGGTGCTCTTAAAGCATAGGTTTTGTGACATTGATTGGTTTTCTTACTTCCTTGTATCTTTCGTGCTGTTTTCTGATTTTATTTTGCTTGGAGAATTTTCATCATTGTTGAAGATTGTCAACAAATTCACAATGTCGAGAAATTTGATTCAAATGAAGCGTCCACAAGACTTGAACAGAAGAGGACTGTTATGGGAAGAGGAGACATAATGAAGCTTTCACATGACCTGCTTTCACAAGATGAGGATATGTAAGTCCCATGAGCAGCGTCAAGTCATCTCAAAATAAATGTCAGATAGGTACTAAAGTGGTGAAAATGAAACATTTCATGGTTGATCTGGAACGGGATGAGAAAAAATGTGTGTGGCAGATCAGAATGCATCAGAACCAGGCAACCCACATGCATCAATAGTATCTAGGGACTCTGGCTATCTGGCAGTAACTGAGCAGAACTACTATGCAAAGTGTAACTCTGCAGAAAAGTTAGCAACCTGCACTGTAGCAAACAAGAGGCGATGGCGTATTGAATGGGTCATCTAGAGCTCCATGATAAAGCTATTCTAATGGGGATCAATAATTGACACCGAACAATTGTTGTAAAATCCCATTGGGTTCATTGGTGTTATTTAAGAAAGGAAATCTGTTATTTTTATCCATTTTGAGTTATGTGTGAGATTCCAAACCCATGTTCAATGTGGTTGATTCTGCTGTCTGGGCAATTGAGGATGAGCATTCAACATTGACCTAGCCAGTGACATCCACATCCCATGACAGAATAAAAGGATAAAAAAGTCTCCCAAACTACTAATTCATCCTGTGCTCTGTGCTCCCTATTCATTCACTGGGGTCATTTCACCACCTGTCCCTCTCCTGCATACAGGGGTAGACGAAACTATCCCATCTTGGATGAAGGTCCAACAGCAGCCCATCTGACATATTGTAACCTCTACACTGCTTACACATAAACTGCACAACTGATAATTGCTGACCTCTTGTAGTGAAATCAGACGAGTCCCTTGACTGATTGCCATCCCCACTAACGAGTATTTCCAATTGGCTTTCTAGCATGGCCACCTGTTTGATGTACATGCAGCGTATTGGCTACTTAGATTCATAATTCATCGAGTCATAGACATCAACAGCACAGAGAAAGCAGCACAGGAGGAATATGGACCAAGGGCAGGCAGAAGGAGTTTGTTTAATTTGGCGTCATGTTCGGTACAATATTGTGGGCTGAAGGGCCTGTTCCTGTGCTGCACTGTTCTATATTCTAAAAAGGCCCTTTGGCCCGTTGAGTCTGCACTGGTCAAAAACAACCACCTCAAGATTAGTGTGGTGCTGGAAAAGCACAGCAGGTCAGGCAGCATCCGAGGAGCAGGAAAATCGATGTTTCGGGCAAAAGCCCTTCATCAGGAATAAAAAAACAACCACCTGGCTATTCTAATTCCAGAGAATTGGATGTGGGTTACACAAATGATGAGTTGGAGCTTCGAATCTTAGAATTATAGTCAAAATATAATAATAAGTCCAGTGTTTCACATCTTGGAAATAAATTAGAAAAATAAAGAAACAAAAAGTACAGAATAACATTCTTTTCAACTGGGTCTACACCAGCACCTAGCCTTTAGTCCGAGCTGGGCCCAGGCTCCAGACCGTGCTCGGCTTCAGTTCAAGCCTCAGGAGGCTGGGAGACCACTCTGGAATCATCTCAAAGCTGGAAGTCCACACTGAGGCCACTCCAAGTCAAACAATGTCCACGCTTGGCCTGTGCTGACGCCAGGAGTCATAATCCACACTGAGGCTGGGAGTTCCAGTCCAGTCTGAGGCCAGGAGTCCCAGTGCAGTCTGAGGTCAGGAGTCCCAGTCCACACTGAGACCGGAAGTTCCAGTCCATGCTGAGGCCAGGAGTCCCGGTCCAGTCTGAGACCGGGAGTACCAGTCCACACTGAGACCGGGAGTCCCGGTCCACACTGAGGCCGTGAGGCCCAGTCCACGCTGAGGCTGAGAGTCTCAGTCCACACTGAGGCCGGGAGTCCCAGTCCACACTGAGACCGGGAGTCCCAGTCCACGCTGAATCCGGGAGTCCTGGTCCACACTGAGGCCGGGAGTCCCAGTCCACATTGAGGCTGGGAGACTGCATCCATGCTGAAGCCCGGAGCTCAGGATATTGCTGAGAAGAAAGAAGAAAGGGCAGCATGGTGGCTCGGTGGTTAGCACTGCTGCCTCACAGTATCAGGAACTCAGGTACAATTCCCATCTCGGGTGACTCTGTGCAGTTTGCACATTCTCCCTGTGTCTGCGTGGGTTTTCTCCCACAGTTCAAAGATGTGCAGGTCAGGTGAATTGACCATGCTACATTGCCCATAGGGTTAAGTGCATTAGTCAGAGGGAAATGGATCTGGGTGAGTTACTCTTTGGAGGGTCAGGGTGGACTTGCTGGGCCTAATGGCCAGTTGCCACACTGTAAAGAATCTAATCAAAACACAAAAGAGAAAGAGAAAAGCAACAGAAGGAGCAGACAAGCTTCAGCTGAGGAGTCCTACTCTGCTGCCATCTTGGACCTGAATATCTCCATGAGGTATTTCATAACTGCGGAAATACAACAAAATAACAAATGATAAAGCATGGTATGATGTAAGTACAATTAATTTGGCATTTACACTTATACCTCCCTTTTCCTGACCACACTCTCCCATCTGGCTTATGTACATTAAGTGGTTCTACATCCTTTCCATTAATCAAACCCCCCTTGAATTAAAAGTGAAAGCACTTTAAAGAAACTCAACAAGTCTAGTATCATCTGTAGTGAGAGAACTGGAGCATAGTTTCGACATTTGAAACATCTTGGTACACAAGGATATAGGTTAAGTGCTAGATAAACTGTATGGAACTACAGTAGTCATCACTCAAAGGTGAGAATGCGGGGAGATAGATGGTAACATCTTGAAAAATGTTGATATTACAGAGGAGGAAAGGCTGGATATTTCAAAGCACATAAAAGTGGATAAATCCCCAGGACCTGATCAAGTGTACTCTAGAACTCTGTGGGAAGCTAGGGAAGTGATTGCTGGGCCCCTTGCTGAGATATTTGTATCATCACAGGTGAGGTGCCAGAAGATTGGAGGTTGGCTAACATGGTGCCACTATTTAAGAAGGGTGGTATGGACAAGCCAGGGAACTATAGACCAGTGAGCCTGACGTCGGTGGTGGGCAAGTTGTTGGAAGGAATCCTGTGGGACAGGATGCACATGTATTTGGAAAGGCAAGGACTAATTAAACATAGTCAGCGTGGGAAATCATGTCTCACAAACTTGATTGAGCTTTTTGAAGAAGTAGCAAAGAGGATTGATGAGGGCAGAACAGTGGATGTGATCTACATTGCCTTCAGTAAGGCATTTGGCAAGGTTCCCCATGGGAGACTGATTAGCAAGGTTAGATCTCATGGAATACAGGGAGAACTAGTTATTTAGGTACAGAACTGGCTTGAAGGTGGAAGACAGAGGGTGGTGGGGGAGGGTTGTTTTTCAGACTGGAGGCCTATGACCAGTGGTATGCCGCAAGGATCGGTGCTGGATCCTCTACTTTTCATCATTTATATAAATGATTTGGATGCAAGCATAGGAGGTATAGTTAGGAAGCTTGCAGATGACACCAACAGTGGAGGTGTGGTGGACAGCAAAGAAGGTTACCTCAGATTACAACGAGATCTTAATCAGATGGAACAATGGGCTGAGAAGTGGCAGATGGAGTTTAATTCAGATAAATGCGAGGTGCTGCATTTTAGGAAGGCAAATCTTAGCAGGATTTATACACTTAATGGTAAGGTCCTAGGGATTGTTGCTGAACAAAGAGACCTTGGAGTGCAGGTTCATAGCTCCTTGAAAGTAGAGTTGCAGGTAGATAGGATAGTGAAGAAGACGGGACGTCTCCTTGGATGCTGCCTGAACTGCTGTGCTCTTCCAGCACCACTAATCCAGAATCTGGTTTCCAGCATCTGCAGTCATTGTTTTTACCTAGTGAAAAAGGTGTTTGGTATGCTTTCCTTTATTGGTCAGAGTATTGAGTACAGGAGTTGGGAGGTCATGTTGCGGCTGTACAGGACATTGGTTTGGCCACTGTTGAAATATTGCATGCCTCTCTGGTCTCCTTCGTTTTGGAAAAGTGTTGTGAAACTTGAAAGGGTTCAGAAAAGACTTACAAGGATGTTGCCAGGGTTGGAGGAATTGAGCAATTAGGAGAGGGTGAATAGGATAGGACTGTTTTCCTGCAACTTTGGAGGCTGAGGGTTGACATTATAGAGGTTTATAAAATCATGAATGGCATGGATAGGATAAATATCAAATCTTTTCCCTGGGGTGGGGGAGTCCAGAATGAGAGGGCAATGGTTTAGGGTGAGAGGGGACAGATATAAAAGAGAACTGAGGGGAAACTTTTTCACACAGAGTGGTCTCTGTATGGAATGAGCTGCCAGAGGAAGTGGTGGAGGCTGGTACAATTGCAACATTTAAAAGGCATTTGGATGGCTATATGAATAGGAAGGGTTTGGAGGGATATAGGCCGGGTGGGACTAGATTGTGTAGGATATCTAGCTGGCATGGATGGGCTGGACTGAATGGTCGGCTTTCGTGCTGGAAATTTCTATGACAATGCTGCTGAGTGGAAAATCAGGAAGATTATTTTCAATGTAGAGAATCTGATTTGTTTCATTGTAACAGTATTTTGTTTTGTCACCATACTTGCCATTACTCTCAAACACTTGGGAGGGGGCAAGTTTTGTAGAAGGCAAAACATCACTTTGTAATTCAACCCTAATGGGAAAGCTGCATTGGAAACATATCAGCAAGGATGTATTGGCTTTGGAGGGATTACAAGGTAGGCTTACAAAAATGATATCTAGACTTCAGGTTTAAGTTATGAGGAGAGATTAGACAAATAAGGCCTTTTTTTCTCTAGAATTTAGATGATTAAGGGGTTGATCTGATATTAACAGGAAAAGAAAGCAGATAAAGATAAAGTATTTCCATTGGCTAATAATTAGGGCCATACCATTTAGGAGGGATATTAGGAAGCACTTGCAAAAAAAATGGTCGATATTTAGAACTCTCTTGCACGGATGACAGTTGATGAAAGATCAGTCGTTAATTTTAAATGAGATGGAAATTTTTTGCAAAGCAAAGGTACAAAGGAATATGGGCCAATGGCATATATATGGAATTAATCCACAGAACAGCCATGACCTCATTGAAGGGCAGAACAGGCTTGATAGGCTGAATGGCCTATTCCTGTACCTAAGATCCAAAATCAAGTCCCAATATTTTATAAATTGTCACATATATAATATGTGATCAATTTAATGCTTAGGATGTCTCATGTCTGACTGTGGACACTGTCTAAGATAAAAATGAATCATTTGTGTAGAGTTTGAGTGTTATTTATTTACTTGAAGAGAAAGTGAAAACATGCTTGCTTACCTCTCGACTTTTGGAGGCCTAAGTCCCTACTTGCTTGCTTCAATCAGTTCTGTGACAAATTAGTTATTTCCAAACAATCCAGAAGCTGCTGCTGGACAATTTCAATTTTTTTCAAACCCAAAAATGCCATTTTGTGTCCTCAGAATTTCAAATCCAGCTTCCTCCAAATGATGCACCCGGTGGGTGGCAAGGTGGCACAGTGGTTAGCACTGCTACCTCACAGCGCCAGAGACCCGGGTTCAATTCCCACCTCAGGCGACTGACTGTGTGGAGTTTGCACATTCTCCCTGTGTCTGTGTGGGGGTGCTCCAGTTTCCTCCCACAATCCAAAAATGTGCAGGTTAGGTGAATTGGCCATGCTAAATTGCCCATAGTGTTAGGTGACGGGGTAAATGTAGGGGAATGGGTCTGGGTGGGTTACGCTTTGGTGGGTAGGTGTGGACTTGTTGGGCCGAAGGGCCTGTTTCCACACTGTATGTAATCTAATCTAAATTTTATGTGCAAACAATTATTGTACACCAGACCATTCTACGTATTGCTTTAAATTCTTAAAGAAAGGCCTTTTCTTTTCTGTTTTCCAATTTGTATTATACACAATATAAATATGGTCCTTACAGCATGATGTTTACATGAATGCATACACACTTTGGAAGTAATCAGTGAAAAAAAAGGGATATTTAGAAGAAGGTATTTGCGGTCTGCTTCAGGTCTGCAAATTCTGAGGCGTCCTCCATTTGGTTCCTTTTATCATTTGGTCTTTGCTTTGCAGGAGGTTATTTTGCTCTGTTCATGTTGAAGGAACTAACCACAATGAAAGACATACATTTGTCAAGTGTGAGTAAGTTAACGAAGTATCTTGCCTTTCTTACAGTCATTTGATCTGTTAAGGCCTTTGGAGATATCAATTTGCTGAAGTTCTGTGTGAGGAGAAACAGAGTTAATGTTTCAGTTTGATGACTTCTCATCAGTTCCGAAAGTTCATGAAGTGGAAACATTAATTCTGTGTCTCTTCACAAATGTCTTCTCACTTGTTGAGAATTTTGAGTTTTTTATTATTCTGATATTACATTTCCAGCATCTGCAGTATTTTAATCATTTTTTGGTTTATTTTTTCATGACGTGTGAGCATCACTGGCTGGACCAGCATTTATTGCCCATCATGAGTTGCCTTTGAGAAGGTGTTGAGCTGCCTTCTAGAACTGATGCAGTCCAAGTGCTGTAGTTTGACCCACAATGCTGTCAGAGCAGGAGTTCCAGGATTTTGACCCAATAACATTGAAAAAACAGAGATATATTTCCAAGTCAGAATGATGAAGTGGCTTGGGGGGGAGCTTGCAGGGGGTGGTGCTCCCATGTATCTGCAGTCCTTGTTCTTAAAAAGCACTGCACTCCCTGCGGTGCTCACCTTTCCCTGAAAACCTCAAGGATGTTAGATTAGATTCCCTACAGTATGGAAACAGGCCCTTCGGTCCAACAAGTCCACACCAACACTTTGAAGAGTAACCCACCCAGACCCATTTCCCTATCCAATATTCACCCCTGACACTATGGGCAACTTAGCACGGCCAATTCACCTGATCTGCATATCTTTGGACTGTGGGAGGAAACCCATACAGACACAGGGAGAATGTGCAAACTCCACAAAGATAGTTGCCCAAGACTGGAATTGATCCTGGGACCATGGTGCTGTGAGGCAGCAGAGCTAACCGCTGAGCCACCGTGCCATCCCCAAATTGGTATTAACATCAACATCAACATGTTGGTAGACACCGCGTGCTCTTTTTCTAGGGAGACCCAGGCATGCACGTAACCGTAAAATTGGTCATAATGACCCCCATCCCCTGTTTATATTTTCTTTCCTTCGGATCAGGAGATTGTCTGAATCTCCAGTCTTTTTTTTTCCTGGCTGTGTGTCCAGCCAGCTCGGAGTCAATCTCAAGGATCAGGAGATAGTCTGAATCTGCAGTTAATTTTTAAAAAAATTCTCCCCAGCACTCATGTTGTGTGTGCGCAGACGTGAGGCACCGTGAAAAACAACAAGTGGATAAATCTCTTCTACATTTCTCTTAAACAAGCGGGAGAAGAAAATAAACCTCTCCTCCTTCGTAGAACACCAACAGCAGCAGTAACACACTGACTGTGGCCCCGCCAGCACAGAGTCAGTTCCCTAAACTGAGGACAAGCTCAATCTTTTGTTTATATATATTTTTTCCTGATTTTCTTTCTTTTTTGTTCTTTTGTTTTCTCTTTCTCTTTTCTTTGAGTTTGCAGGTGTGGGACACAGTGAAAGACAACAGGTGTATAAATCTTCACCCATTTTCCACCACCAGAAAGAAAGGAAACACCAAGATGGCCAGTGACAAGCAATGCCCTTCTCATCAGAGGGCAATGCTGTGTAATCAAAAAAGGGGGAGGGTAGGGATTAAATCAAAATAGAGTCAGAGAGGGAAGTAAAGCACTCCACAGCCTGTGGTGCCCACCTCTCCCTGAAAACCTCAAGAGTGTTGGTAGACTCTGCGTCCTCCCTCTCCAGAGACACCTGGACCCCCATGTAACCATAGAAGAGGGGCGGGCAATCGGCCATAACGACCCCCATCCCCATTTTTAAAAAAATTTTTATTGGTTCTCAATAAAAAGGAATACCAGTTACCAAACTGGCTGTATAATTCAGCCAGTTTAGTATTCCGGTTCTCCCAAATAAAAGCAGAAACCAGCAGCAGCAGCAACACACCGATGGTGGCCCAGCCAGCACTGAGTCAGTGCCGGGTGGGCCACAGTCAGTGCATTCCTGCTACTGTTGGTTTTGAGGAGGAGAGTTTCTTTTTCTTTCCCCTTTGCGAACAATAAAGGAATTAAGGATTATGGTGAGTGGGCAGGTCGATGGAATTGAGTCCACAAAAAGATCAGCCACGACCTTATTGAATGGCAGGGCAGACTCATCTAGCCAGATAGCCTACTCCTGCTCCTAGTTCTTATGTTATGTTTTTATTTGGCTTACAATATTCCTGACAGAGCAGTATCTGCGTATGGACTGCAGTTCGCAAATGAGCAATTTACACAATCATCCAAGGAAGAGGGAGATATTCATGTAACAATTCCACTTTATTAGCTGCTAATGAACAGTCAAACAGGACAAGGAATCAGAACCATCAAAGAATGGCTGAAGTAGAAGCATGACATTGATTTGGCTTTATCCAATTACAGATGTTATGCCCAATCCCTGGATGAGGTTCTTCAATTCATTCTGGTTCCAGATGAGATTCCCCAAATCTTCATAAGACCATAAGACCATAAGACATAGGAGTGGAAGTAAGGCCATTCGGCCCATCGAGTCCACTCCGCCATTCAATCATGGCTGATGAGCATTTCAGCTCCACTTACCAGCGTTCTCCCCGTAGCCCTTAATTCCTCTAGACAACAAGAACCTATCAATCTCGGCCTTGAAGACATTTAGCGTCCCGGCTTCCACTGCACTCCGTGGCAATGAATTCCACAGGCCTACCACTCTCCGCATTTCTGTTCTGAAATGACCCCCTCTAATTCTAAGGCTGTGTCCACGGGTCCTAGTCTCCCCGCCTAACAGAAACAATTTCCTAGCATCCACCTTTTCCAAGCCATGTATTATTTTGTATGTCTCTATTAGATCTCCCTTTAATCTTCTAAACTCCAACGAATACAATCCCAGTATCCTCAGCCATTCCTCATATGCTAGACCTGTCATTCCAGGGATCATCCGTGTGAATCTCCGCTGGACATGTTCCAGTGCCAGCTCCTGGGTGAGACAGGGCAATGGAATGAACCAGCTCCCCTTCTTTATTCCCCCACACCTTGGCAGGTGGCATTGTGACTCAGTGGTTAGCACTGCTACCTCACAGCACCAGGGTCCCAGGTTTGATTCTCCCCTCAGATGATTGACTGTGTGGAGTTTGCACATTCTCCCTGTGTCTGTGTGGGTTTCCTCCGGGTGATCCGGTTTCCTCCCACAGTCCAAAGTTGTGCAGGTTAGGTGAATTGGCCAAGCTAAATTGCCCATAGTGTTAGGTGCATAAGTCAGAGGGAGGTGGGTCTGGGTGGGTTACTCTTCACAGGATCAGTGTGGATTGTAGGGCCAGAAGGCCTGTTCCCACACTGTAAGGAATCTAATCTGACCTTCTGTTAGTGGCAAGCAATGTTCCTTCTAAGTTGTAAGAGATGAATCCAAAAAGTTAAAAAAATATACAGATCAGATTGTTAGTGGAAAGGAGATAAGAACATTCTGGCTGTGACTGGGTTTCACCTATAGTGTGGACATTGCCATTTTAATATGTGATTTTCAAAATTGTTAATTTTATGAACAGCTAGAAGTTCTTTGATCCTGATTTCTTTTTTAACTGGTTTCCTGTTTTTGGAGTGAAATAATCTTTATCTGCAACACAGAGGTAATGTCAGAATGGTGTTTGTCTGTGACCTTCACTGCTATTACTTGAATAGAGATGTGAGTGTTCAATCCCGCTAGTCCACTTCAGTAGAGTTAAAACTGGCTAGTTAACCTTCACTTGGTAGATATTTCGGAAATATGAATCAAACATACCTGGAAAGAAAATGGCTTTCTAATGAGAGGGCCAAGACAGTCAGCCCCTGTGAAGTGTCTCCCTGTTTGAAGTTTCCCTTAAAATTTCCTTAAACTTTGTGTGACATTCCAGTTCCAAACAAAAAAGTAAAATATTGCAGATGCTGGAATTCAGAAACTGAATCAGAAATTGCTGGAAAAGCTCGGCAGGTCTGGCAGCATCTGTGGAGAGAACTCAAGACCACTTAAGACAGTCACTGAAATTATTTTGTTTTTTTTTGTGACAATTCTAATTTTGAAAAAGCACAAGATACATATGAGGGGTATGAAGAGTGAGACTAAATGAAGAAGACCAGATTGAAACAATCCCAAAACTTAAATTATTATCATTCAGAAAGAAAATTGTCAATTCTTCAGACGGGCAAAGGCACATGGTTCAAATGCTACCAGCAAGAAGGAATTATAGCTGAAAAGACAATAAACAGTCAAGATTAAATTTGTTAGAAACATGAAGTACTGCAAGGGAAATGTGAAAGGCCTTAATACACTAATGCAACAATGATTGGAATGGAGTATAAAAAATATGGATATTTTGGCAGAACTATCCAAGACACTAGTCAGACCATATCTGAACAGTTTAGATCCTCTTGTCTAAGGGAAGATATACCGGCACTGGACACAGTCCAGGCAAGATCCACTAGGTTGATCCTGGGCATGAGAGTATTTTCTTATGAAGACAGGTTTGAGATTAAATGAGATTAGATTCCCTACAGTGTGGATTGGTTTAGCTTGGGGTCATACTCAATCCAATTTAGGAGAACGATGGAAGATCTTATTGAAACAGATAAGGTCTTACAGGGCTTTACAGGGTAAATACAGAGAGGTTATTTCCCCATCTGTGGGAATTGAGGACCAACAGGCATCTTCTCAGAAAAAAGGGTTGCCCATTTTGGTCAGAAGTGAGGAGGATTTTTTTTTTCTCAGAGGATAATGAATCTGTGGACTCCTTAACACAGGGGCCAGCAAGGCTGGACCATAAAGTACATCTGAGATTGGAACAGATAGGTTTTTAATCAGTAAGGGAATCAAGGACCTGGAGAAAAGGCAGGAAAAATAGAGATGCAAACAATCAGATTAACTGTGATCCTGCTCGAAATTTGATTGGCAGAATATTTAGGTATTTATTCATTCATTGGGGCCAGCATTGGGGACTACTAATTTCCCAGGGTGCAGTTAATACACTAGTGCAACAATGATTGGAATGGAGTACAAAAAATATGGATATTTTGGCAGAACTATCCAAGACACTAGTCAGACCATATCTGAACAGTTTAGATCCTCTTGTCTAAGGGAAGATATACCGGCACTGGACACAGTCTAGGCAAGATCCATTGCTGTGGATCTGAAGTGACAGATAAGCCAGACCAGGTAAGGCCAGCAGTTTCCTCCCCTAAAGGACATTAGTGAACCAGATAAGTTATTTCCCAACAATCAACAATAGCCTCATGGCCACCATTAGACTTTTAAATCCAGGTATGGTAAGATTTGTCATGGTAAGATTTGAACCCGGTTCGCCAGAACATTCCTGGATCTCTGGATTAATAATCTAACGGCAATATCATGAGACCATTGCCTCCCCAGATGACCTGTTCTGCTCCTATGGTCTTTTATTTTAGTCATGAAGAAGATGGGCAAATCACTGAAACCTCTGCCATGACCTATAGAATGTGCACCCAAACAGCTACAAAGTGATACCGTAGCAGATTATCCAAACCAGGTAGGCAAGAGTTGTCAAACTTCCATGAAGTCTGTCCTTGTGATGTTGAGAA
This sequence comes from Chiloscyllium punctatum, assembly GCF_047496795.1. Taxonomy (NCBI): domain Eukaryota; kingdom Metazoa; phylum Chordata; class Chondrichthyes; order Orectolobiformes; family Hemiscylliidae; genus Chiloscyllium; species Chiloscyllium punctatum. The sequence goes on along the minus strand of NC_092761.1, from coordinate 55,968,973 downwards.
TTTGGCCAGACATGGGGTTTTTGTTAAATATGATGTATATTATCTGTAAAATTAACTGCAGAAATTCAAGATCCTTAGACAGCACCTTCCAAACTTACAACCACTTCCATTTAGAAGGACAAGGGCAGCTGCCACATAAGAACACCACTACCTGCAAGCTCCCTGCCAAGCCACTCACCACCTTGACTTGGAAATATATCATTTTCCTGCATTGTTGCTGAGTCAAAATCCTGAAATTCCCTTCCTAAGGGCATTATGGGTCAACCTCCAGCATGTGGAATGCAATGGTTCACGAAGGCAACTCACTAACAACTTCCCAAATAACTAGGGACGGACAATAAATGCTGGTCTGGCCAGCGATGTCCACATCTCACAAGTAAATAACAAAAACAATTGAAACAGAGACTTAAGGGAAGATGTGTCCAATAACATAATGGCATGAGGCTATGGAATCATGTTGTAATGATGATGTAGCATCAGTAGAATAAGAGAGCTAGCTTGGGAGAAAGATTTCAAAGAGACTATCTGGGTTTGCAGAGATGGAAGTCTGTATGCAATGTTAGTACATAAATAAATGCCGTGTCAAACTGTACCAGACTACTGAGGAAGCATGGTCTCCCATTACTTCCACTCAAAGACGAAGCAAATTCGTTGAAATATATTTTCAATTTACTCTCTCGAAGATATTGGAGATAATTGTAACTGGGGCAGCAAGTATAAAATGGGCGTGGGAGTTCAGCCAATTGTCACACATTTCCTGTGCTTGAAGTCAATGAAATCCATAATGGACAGCTCATCCAAAATTACTCATCTTGCGCTGTTGTTCAGAGCCAAAATCTTCCTGAGTAGTGACAAGAGCAATCTTCCTGACGGTTACTCTGCTGTAGTATTTATTGTGAAGCATTTGCCCAAATAAGAGCGGCATAACATGACAAATTATATTAATGAAAAGTATTGCTGTCTGTTCATCTGCACCAATCTAATTAAGTGTTCATTAGTCAGCTCAACAGGAGCATGTTTCTCATCAGTGCAGTCAGTTCCCTCAGCATAGAGCCTGTTTGTCACACATTCAATTAATTTCTAAGGATCAGGGCTGTACAATTACCAAAATGTGTGTTGACATACCACCCACAGAATCAAGTAGAGAAATGCAACACAAGCGTTGTTTTCCGAAATTCCGCAACAATTCAGTCACCTTGAGTATTTAATATGGAAGTTTATAACTGTTGTCCTTTCATTGCACTTTTGGGCTTTCCCATCCTTATTTTTGTTATGAACAAAGTAACTCAGGTTGCACCAAACAACATTTGGGTGAAAACATTACTGTAGGGTTTAGAACTGTAGGAAGATGGTGGTGCAGACAATATAAAAAACTGATTTAATGCCACTGCTGTTATTTATAAATCTCAACACTCTCTCCACGGTCACCTAAACCTGCACAGTTGTTTATGCACTAAACAAAAGGAAGAATCTTTCCCCAGCTTTATTGAGAGGGGCTAGTACACATGGATAAAAGAGCTGAATTCCAGGGGTGAGAATGACAGCCCTTGACATTATGATCACATTTGACCAAGAGTGACAGCAAGAAGCCCTAGCAAAACTAGCAAGGGGAGTCATGAGGAAGACAGTCCGCTGGTTAGAGTCATACCTGGCACAAAGGAGGATGGTTGAGCTTGTTCGAGTTAGATCATTTCATCTCCAGGGCATCTAGAACATAGAACATAGAACGATACAGAACAGAAAAGGCCCTTTGGCCCTCAATGTTGCGCTGACCTGTGAACTATTCTAAACTCATCCACCTACACTATCCCATCATCATCCACGAGCTTATCCAAGGATTGTTTAAATCTCCCTAATGTGGCTGAGTTAACTACATTGGCAGGTAGGGCATTCGACACCCTTGCCACTCTCTGCAGGAGTTCCTCAGGTAAATGTCTTTAGCTCAACCATCTTCATCTGCAACATCGATGACATCCCATCCCACCCCCCCCCCTCCTCCACACCCCCCACGCCCCCCCCCCCCCCACCCCCGGCATAAGGAATGTTCACTGATGACTGCAATTCCTCAGTTACTGAAGCTGTTCACATCCAAATGCAGCAGGACCTGAATAACATCCAGACTGGGACTGACAAGTGGAAAATAAAATTCATGTCACAAAGATGCCAAGCAATGACCATCTCCAACAAGAGAAATCTAATCACTGCCCCTTGGCATTACCATCATTGAATCCCTTGCTATAAATATACTGGGGTTTCCATTGATTAGAAACTGAACCAGACTCACCATATAAACATTACAGCTACCAAAGCAGCTCAGAGGCTAGGAATCCTGCAAATGAGTAACTCACCTCTTAACCCCCAAAACCTGTCCACCAGCTACACATCAGGAGTGTGATGGAATACTCCACACTTGCCTGGATGACCTACAACAAAACACTAGAAGCTTGACATCATCCAGAAAAACAGCGTATTTAATTGGCCTTGCATCCTCAAGTATTCATTTACTCCACCCCCAACAATCTGTAACAGCAGTATATACCATCTATATCTACAATCCGAAACCAACTCTGCTGCGCTAACCTCCTGAGTTCCGATAGTCAAACCAAATCTTCTTTGTTCAGCATAAGGAAGGCACTAGTGCAAGTGAAGGACAAAGGAAGCATTTCAAAGACTACCTTTAGGCTTCCAGCAAGAAATGCAACATAGATGTCAATTACGGGAGAGCCTTGTTCAGAAGAAACTGACTTGGAGGAATCTTCTATATGAAGGGATGCAACTCTTTGAGAATGCCTGTCAGCAAGAGGAAGCTTGGAGAAGGAAGTGGAAAAAGTCTGAGGGCCATTTTCACCTCCTGTAAACATCTGCCAAATGTATGGTCAGCAATTTGGCTCTAGGATCAGGCTTATTTGCTATACCATGATGCACAGAGCCAACGTAACATGGAATTTCCTCGGTGGATGAGTGTTGATGACAATGATGACCATCTCCACGTTGCATTGCTGAAATTCACCAAAGCTCCTTAGATAATTCTCAGCCACATTAGAGAGATTTAAACAATCCTTAGATAAGCACATGAATGATGTTGGGATAGTGTAGAGGGACGAGCTGAGAATAGTTCACAGGTCAACACAACATCAAGGGCCAAAGGGCCTGTTCTGCACTGTATTGTTCTATGTTCTACAACACTTTCTAAATATATGACCACTATCATCTAAAAGATAAGGGCAGCAGACATGGGGAGCATCACTAACTGCAAGTTCCTCTTCTAGCCCCTAACCATTCTGGCTTGGGAATATATTGGCATTTCTTCAGTGTCACTGGCTTAAACTCCTGGGATTCCCTTTTCTAATGGCATCCTGGATTTTCCTGCACTGTAACAGTCCAAGAAAGCAGCTCACCACCACCTTCTGAAGGACAACCAGGGATGTGCAAAAAACTAATGGTCTAACCAGGCGCACTCAGGTCCCATGAACGTCTCTAATCACGTTCTCATCACGTTGTTTCTGATTTTTGTTTCTGCTTGCTTCTTTCGAATCCCTACCAAGCCTTCACAACTTATTTTGCTAACATTGATATCTCCCAGTTGTCAATGTCACTATCTGTCAGCCGGTTTCACGCTTGCAGATACCTTTCTCACAGAGACAGAGGCATCCAGGAGGTCAGCCAACTGGCCATACAGAAGGTCATTTGGTATGGAGTCACCACTCATACTATGAATGTCTTTCAGCCAATGCAGATTTCATGGGGTTTGAAACAAAATGCAGAAATAACAGTTGTGTTGGTGATTGTGGAGCCGAGGAATATGAAGCTATCAGTCACCTTCAGGGTCACATTGTCAATGCTAATAGATGGCTGACTGGCAACATCCTGGACTATGGCATCTGTCTTTTTAATGCCGGTAATCAAACAAAACTCCATAGGCACGAGAGAGTCTGCCCTAATGTTCCTTCGAATGAAATGCTAATGTGGCTTCATCAGCAGAACGTCATTCCCCGATGAGGACTTGGCACACCACCATCTTGGATCTCAGGCAGGCAAGGCTGAACAGCTTTCGGTTCATTCTGGTATGTCAGTAGACACCCTCTAGATAAAGGCATATGACAGCCACAAAGACAAAATGTCAATTTAATGATGGTGCCAGCTCACAATCCTATTTGACCCCACTGTGTCCAATTTTGCCCCCATCAAAGCTGACCTTTCCCATTATGTTGCCATGGAAACAGGTGAGCATTCTGAGTTTATTCTGTAGGCAGATCATGTTCTCTAGAAGTTTAAATAGCTCCCCAATGGTTAATTACTTGTTACTTTCTGATGGCTCTGTTTGGATATGTAGAAGTACTTTGTAGTTTGCAGAGTTGGTTAAAGTTGGTGAAGCTAAAATGAAGCTGCACCTAAAAAACAGGCCTCGGGTGTAATTGCAAAGATCCTGGTCACACCACTTGCTCTTAGTTATTGGTGCTAGTTGTCATTCCTTAGTCATAATTTCTTCATTATAAAGCTTGCAATATGATAAGCTCTTGGGGCAAAGGCAGCTGCTCACAGAGAGATGATTAGGAGAAGGGATAAAGAGTCCTCAGCAGCAGATTTTCTCAACTTCAGTTCTCCTGAGAGCAGTTATCTTACCTTCATCCAGACCAGGAACTGTGTGCATCTTAATAAGATCCCTATGACCTTTTCAAACAAACCTGCAGAATCTGAACAGCTTGAGATGCCACTGTCAGTGCATATGAGGATGTCCATAACTCTGAATTGTACCACAAACTGAAAGATTACAATTTTTGCGTTACCACACTCACCAGGTCAGTGTGATCCTGTGCACGATCCTGTGCCAGTTCATTGAACATTTCTCCCAATGGAACAAAGCAGACGTTGCTGAAAGAAAAGAGCTATCGTCAAAATATTTGGTTCCTGATACCAGCCTGCAGTTCAAAAATATATAGCTGGCATGTGCAGAACATGAATCGTAGTACCAGACGAAACACCACATGCTGACTATGAGGAACTATGGTTCCACTGACTGGATCATTCTGAATGAGCTCTCCAAGACATGTGGAGTCTCAATTTAGGTGGTCTACTATACCCTCCATCTTCTGGCCAATCATACTGTTACAGACCTTCCCATTAGGAATAGAAAAAGGTTGAGAAGTAGAAGGAAGAAGAGGAGAGGTGGAGTTGGAAGGGGAAATATAAGCAGGTTGCGCATTTCCTTTAGATAGTCGTTTGAGAACTATTTGATTCACTATGGTTCTTGTTAGTGGTTAAGCGATTTCTTTTCTCGTTTGTGAGAGATATTGAGATTGTTTTGAGGATTGTTCTTTGATTTTCAGAGCATTCCCTTTTCACCATTCACATTAACTTCTTTATGAAATGGTGTAGTTGCATTTTAAACCTGGAACAACTACAGATGCTGTAAATCAGAAGCAAGAGAAGAAATTGCTGGCAAAGCTCAGCAGGTCTAGCAACACCTGTGGAGAGAAGTCTGAGTTAACATTTCAAGTTGAGTGACCTTTCGTCAGAGCTATTCTGAGGAAGGGTCACACAACCCAAAACATTAACTCTGATTTCTCTCCACAGGTGCAGCCAGACCTGCTGAGCTTTTCCAGCAATTTTTATTCTTGTTTCTATAGTTACATTTTAATATGGCCTTCTGGAGTTGAGGTTTTAGAAACAGAGATAGCACAAATATTAAACAGTGCACATATAAATGTATATCAAAATATAGAAATAAAGAATTTTTAAAAATTTAGAAATGAATCTCTCATGGTCCATTTCCAAAATGAAAATTTGGTATAACATAATGAATTGGGAACGGCAGGTGTTGGCAACTCACATATGAGAGTGCATTGGAAAGTTTATAAGTTCTACCTTTCTAAAAATACATATCTTGCACATAACATCTGCCTCATGTGCAATCATACTGCATGACTGGCTGATTTGACATTTCATCTTGCTGGCTGCAGATGAGCTAAGTTAATGTTTCTGCTGACTCCCTGTCCGCGCTTCCTCCCTCTTTGGAAAGGTGAGATGTTTGACATGGTTTATAGCAACTCTCCTGATCATCATATTAGCCCACCATCAAATAAAGGTGCTTTCTAATATTGTGTTAAATCAAACACTTGCTGTTATGAAACTACCTGCAGCAGTTATCAATGTTAATTGAAGACATTTTACTTTGTTGAAATTAAGCTAGTTCAACACTCGTGGTCTTTGGTTTCAGGATTTGCTCACTTTATTAGAAAGTACGCATTTAATAAAGCACTTCTGTATGTGGTTAATCCATGCAGACTGCTTATTGGATCAGCGGAAAGAGCTCAAATAATTCTGATGCTCACTACATGTGGACTTACATTCAGAACTTAGCAGTAACCTCATGACACCAGCTGTGACCAGCTCTAGACAGGTTTTCGAAATGTCATATGTGAGTGGTAACCAATAATTCATAACAGTTAAGAATGCAACCCAGGACAAATATACCTCAAGTTCTAAACTGGTACGTATGGGTAGTTATTAACTTAAGTATCTCTGGTTAATCAAATTCCTAGATTGTACAGTGTTTAACCAAAGCATCCAGAAATATATTAACAAATAACTGAGGCTTGCTGAGCCAAATGGGCACAATGCAACAGTAGGTTTTATTCCAGTGTGGACTGAATGATGTACCACACCTGCATACGTCTTTTTGAAGACCAGACCAACGGTGAAGAACAAAATCTGAAAGAACTGCTGATGCTGTAAATTGGAAACAAAAACAGAACTTGCTGGAAAACTTCAGCAGGTTCAGCAGCATCTGTGGAGAGAAATGTTAATGTTTCAGGTTGAGTGACCCTTGGTTAGAAGTCAACACCGAACGCAGCACAGTTCTGAGGTAGAGTCAGTCGACCCGAAACATTAACTCTGATATCTCTCCACAGATGCTGCTAGACGGACTGAGCTTTCCCAGCAATTTCTGTTTTTGTTTCCAACAATGAAGAAATTATCGAGCAAGTCAATTCTTCCTTGACAAAAACCAGTAACAGAACTCCGTGCAGCTGGAGATAATTCTCTCAGACACTGGATAAAATAGACCTGGCTAAATCCACAAATCCAAGAATCACTTACCCAATAGTCATCTGAACAAAAGGATGACTGTGTGGATGAGTCGACCCTGTCTTAAATATTAGGAGAAAGTGAGGATTGCAGATGCTGGAGATCAGAGTTGATGAGTGTGGTGCTGGAAAAGCAGAGCAGGTCAGGCAGCATCTGAGGAGCAGATGAATTGATGTTCCTAATAAAGTGCTTGTGCTTGAAATATTGACTCTCCTGCTCCTCGGATCCTGTCTGACCAGCTGTGCTTTTCCAGCACTACACTCTTCAACATTTCTTAAATATCATCAGGGACGTGCACTGATGAATTTAAATCTTTCCAGTCAGTTTAGGCATAGTTGGGAAGGGAGCAACTGAAATAGCCTTCTCTTATAGTTATTGGCTGGTTGTACACTTTGTAAATAAAATCTACATCAGGGCAATGTTAGGATGACTCTTTTTTAACTGTATAGCAGTTTTATTCACAATGCTTTGTAATATCACAAGACCAACATGATTTCCACACACACACATTCATCGTTCAGGCATTTGGCAGATGCTTATTTTTGCACTTTGAGACTAATTTCTCAAGTTTCATCTCAGGTGAATCAAGCGAGCATAATGAACACAGTGTAGGTTAATAAACCAACAATATAAGAGAGAAAAGATGTGATGTTCCATGGTTTAATTTAATATTTAATCTTAAAGCTGAAAGTGGGAACTGGATATTTACTAATGATTGCACAATACTCAACATGTATTAGGACTCCTCAGATACTGAAGCAGTGTTTGACATTATACAAGAATGACTAGCCAAGGAGTCTCAGACTGATAAATGGCAGTTAACATTCGTACCACACAAGGTCTATCTGTTGAAAAAAGGAAAACATTTAGCCAACTCTGCTTGACATTCAGTTGCATTACCATTGCTGAGTACCCACTATCAGAAAGCTGGGGATTACCATTGAACAGAAACTGAACTTCACCAGCCATAAAAATACAGTGCCAACAAGAGTATGTCATGGGCTAAGAATCCTGCAACGAGCCCTGCACTGCCTGACTCCTCAAAGCCTGTCACTATCTACGACATTTTAAAAAAATCTACGAACAGTGTGCAGACAATTGAGAAACAGCTGACAGAAGTCATTGCCTTCATGCCTTCAACATAATTTAGCAAAAGCTCAGAAAAAGGTTTCGTCACATCAGACACAAAGGCATGATTTTTCATCTTTTTGGCTAAGTCTGAGTATGTGGGGTTTTTTGAAGAGATTGTCACTGGAAGGGATCTAAAAAATTCTCTTGTCACATCTTACCAAACTTGCCTCATTTCGCCAGTATCCTTTGCACCTACAACTCCCGGACAAGCACTGTAAGTACGGAGCTGCCATGCAAGTTTCCTGACATTTGTCCCAGGAATGGCAGAAAGGGAGAGATCCATGCCTTGCTGTGTGCACAGGGACCTGAAGATTACACTTCCTCCCATTTCCCCTCCTGCTGCACAGGCTGCTGAGGCCCGTTACTCCTGGAACTGAAAGTCAACACATCCAATTGGAATTGATGGACCCTCCACAACATGGAAGAAGCATTGTGGTGCTGTGGTGGGATTGCCTCATCCTCAAGACCAGTAATGGAAGCCACAAAACCAGACTATGCCAGCCTAGTTCGAGGTTGCCAGCCAGGTCAGTCAGTCTCAGCTAGATGGAGAAATCCCCAACAAGAAAGTCAATTTCCTTCTCCACTCCTCCAGTCAGAGCAGATAGAGAAAGCACTAAATTAATACTTTTCATCAGTATTCACACTGGAAAAAGACAATGTGGTAGATGAAAATACAGAGATTTGGGCTACTAGACTAGATGGGATTGAGGTGCATAAGGAGGAGGTATTAGCAGTTCTGGAAAGTTAAAAAATAGGCAAGTCCTCTGGGCCAGAAGAAATTTATCCTAGGATTCTCTGGGAAGCCAGGAAGGAGATTGCCAAGCCTTTGGTTTTGATCTTTATGCTGTCATTGTCCACAGGAATATTGACAGAAGACTGGAGGATAGCAAATGTTGTCTCCTTATTCAAGAAAGGGAGTACAGACAACCGTATAAATTATAAATCTGTGAGCCTTACTTCAGCTGCGGGTAAAGAGTTGGAAAGAGTTATACACAATACGATTTATAATCATTTAGAGAGGAATAAGTTGATTAGGGAAAATCAACACGGTTTTGAGAAATGTAAGTCATGCCTCACAAATCTTATTGAGTTCTTTGAGAAGGTGACCAAATAGGTGGATGCGGTTAAAGCGGTTGATGCGGTGTATTTGGATTTCAGTAAGGCATTTCATAAGGTTCCCATGGTAGTCTATTGCACAAAATACAAGGCATGGAATTGAAGCGATTTCGTGGTTTGGATCGGAAATTGGCTAGCTGAAAGAAGATAGAGGGTGTTGGTTGTTGGAAATTTTCATCCTGGAGGTCAGTTACTATTGGGGTACTGCAAGGATTTGGTTTGGGTCACTGTCATTTGTCATCTTTGTAAATGACCTGAATGAGGGCATAGAAGAATGGGTTAATAAATTTGTGGATGACACTAAGGTTTGTGGAGTTGTGGATAGTGACAAAGGATGTTGGAGGTTACAGATAAGCTGCAGAGCTGGGCTTGAGAGGTGGCAAATGGAGTTTAATGTGGAAAAGTGTGAGGTGATTCACTTTGGAAGGAGCAGCAGGAATACAGAGTACTGGGCTAATAGTGAGATGCTTGGTAGTATAGATGAGCAGAGACATCTCGGTGTCCATGTACATAGATCTTTGGAAGTTGCTACCCAGGTCGATAGGGTTGTTAAGAAGGCATACAGTGTGTTAGCTTTTATTGGGTGAGGGACTGAGTTTTGGAGTCACGAGGTCATGTTGCAGCTATACAAAACTCTGGTGTGGCTATATTTGGAGTATTGTGTACGGTTCTGGTCATTCTTTGAAGAATGTGGAAGCTTTGGAAAGGGTTCAGAGAAGATTTACTAAGATGTTGCCTGGTATGGAGGGAAAGACTTATGAGGAAAAGCTGATGGACTTGAGGTGAGGCTGTTTTGTTAGAGAGAAGAAGGTTAAGGGGTGACTTAATTGAGACATATATGAGAATCAGAAAGTTAGATAGGTTGGACAGTAAGAGCCTTTTTCCTCAGATGATGATAGTTAGCACAAGTAGACGTAGCTTTAAATTGAGGGGTGATAGATATAGCACAGATGTCAGAGCTATTTTCTTTACTCGGAGAGTAGTAGGGTATGGAACACACTGCCTGCAACAGTAGTAGACTCATCAATTTAAGGGCATTTAAATGGTCACTGGATAAACATATGGGATGATAATGTAGTGTAGGTTATATGGGCTTGAGATTGGTGTTACAGGTCGGCGCAACATCGAGGGCTGAAGGGCCTGTACTGTGCTGTAATGTTTTGTGTTCTATGTTCTGAAGTGTTGGTGCCCAATATTCATCAAGGAGGTCATTCAGACCAAGCAGCAAGTTGAAGCTATTAGGGACTTGTTCTAGGTTTTCTTGTTGAATTTTCCTGAAGTACCATTAAGGTGTTTAACAATAGTTAATCACCATCAACTGGCAGCTTGCCACTGCCTGGCGAGAATCTGACCCCATCATTTGTGAGAAGCATAAAAGATGGAGTAAGATGATTGTTATATTCAGGTGAGCTCTATCTTTGATTGTGGCACAAATCTCACCATCACTCACATCACCCAGGTCAATGCTCCTGTTGAATTTTTTGGTTGAAGTTGGGCATATCTTGAAATGCAGATGAGATTTTTTTTCGTAAATTGTGGGAAGTGCTGGAAACCTGCCTATGAGTGCACAGAAAGACTAGTCTCTTCCCCATTAAGAAGAACATCAAGGTGGAATCATATACTAAGCTGCCCAGCTGCATGCAACACATAAGTTCCCACCTGAAGTTCAATTGAGGGGAGTGGTCTGTTTCATACATTGGCAAACATAAAAACAATCACCTCCTGTCATTTGTAGAGGGAGAATCCCTGCTGTGTCTCAGATTCACTGAATTACAGAGGGATGCCAGTCTGTCAATTGGCCTGCACCGAATCACTAAATGAATATTATTACTCAGTTCCAACCTCCCACATTTTTCCCATACCCTTGCATGGTTTTTCTACCTAAATAATCACCCATTGCCCTCTTGAATGCTTCACTTCAATTTGCCACCATCACATTCCCAAGCAATGCCTTCCATGTCCCAACTACTCACTAAGTGAAAAAAACCTCCTCACTTTGCTCTTGTTTCATTTGCAGATCATGTTAAATCTTGTTCTTGTTCTGTTTACAATCAACAACAGTTCTTCTCTATCTACTCTCTCCAAACACTCGTGATTCTGAAAACCTCAATCAGATCTCCTCTTAGCCTCCTCTCTAAAGACATCAGTCCCAAAGTCTTCACCCTATCCTCAGACCTGAAGTTTGTCATAACTGGAACTATTCTTGTAAATTGACTGTGCACTCTATCCAATCCAAGCACAGCTTCCCTGTGGCTCCCACAACTGCACCCAATATTCCAGCTGAGGTCTAATATGTTTCTAATGGAAGTTCAACCTAACTGCTTTGCTCTTGTACTCCATGCTCCTTTTAAATAAAACATAGGACACTGTATGCTTTGATACCACCCTCTGTACCTGCCCTACAGTTTCTATGATTTGTGCACACATGCACCCAGGGCTCCAACACCATCACTTCCCCACTAAAATTGTACTCCCTATTGTGTAATGTTCTTTTAACCAAAACTCATCACCTCTCACTTTTCTGCACTGAATCTCATCTGTCAGCAATCCATTCACTCCACCAACTTGTCGATGTCTTCTTTGCATTCCCATTGAGTGGAGGTGCCGATATTGGACTGGGGTGGACAAAGTCAGAAATCTCGTGATAGCAGGTTATAGTCCTCCAGATTTAATTTGAAATCACAAGCTTTCAGAGCACTGCTCCTTTGTGAGGTGAAGTGGAGGGAAGAGCACAGGCACAGAATTTATAGGTGGAGAGATAATGGCAAAATAATTCCAGATAATTAAGAGTGTCAACAGATAAGTATAAATGATGTGTGCAGAGTGTCAACAGGCTGAATAACAAGTGTATGTAAGTGATTAAGAGTGTCAAATGGTGGGAGTAAAGTGTTAACAGCTGAATACCAAATGAAGGGATGACTTATGAACTGACTAATTAAGGCAGAGAAATAATTACAAATTTGTTATTGACGTCTAATTCTCTTTCCAATTAGCTATTAGCACTTTAATCTCACCATTTGACACTTTTGATCACCTGCAAAGACTTGTCATTCAGCCTATTCACAATCCATTCACACTGTTTGTACTTTTTGCTGATACTCTTAATTATCTGGAATTATCTTTCCGTTAATTGCTCTGACTATAAATTTTGTGCCTGTCTGCTTCCTTCTACTTCACCTGATGAAGGAGCAAGGCTCTGAAAACTTGTGATTTCAAATAAACCTGTTGGACTATCACCTAGGTGTTGTATGACTTTTGACATTCTCACTGAGGTTCTGAGTAAAAACTTGCACATTGCATAAATACCCAATAACGTTTTAAAACAGCTTTTTTAATACAATGATAATCAAAATAGTAATAAAAATACAGTTATAAATGATAAAAGAAATTATACTGTAAGACGAGTAATGGAATCAAAGGTAATTTTATTTATCTATCAATTGCCTTTTTTATCTATTATTTATTTATTTTCTTCCTTCATTGATGTGGACATTACTCGTTGGACCAACATTTATGACCTGTCCTCATTGAAAGGGAAGAAAGCACTATACATATCAGATAAATGGAAGACACACAACTTTATTCAGCACAAAATGTAACCCCAAATTAGTCTGTGATCCAAAATGGTAAAGCACGCTAAATTAGTTTGTCCACAACAGATTGCAAAATTTGTAAAGCACACCTTTGTGCACAAACTGCCAGGTTTCTGAACAATTCCAAAAATAGTGGACTGTCAGGATTTGGGTTATTCTGTCACTGTCCTTTCCACCTCCAGCTTTAACTGTTGACCACTCAGCAATTGCAAATTGTGGAAACAGTATCACCTTCAAACCAAATTCCTGGTACCATTCGAGCATTTGAAGCTTCCGTTCAGAATTACCCAAAACAAGCATCTGACCACCATGGGCTCTGACTAACTTTCTTCTCATCATATGATGTTGTGAGTTGTTAACATGTCCTCTGATGCTGTCTCTCAATCAGTTAGGTTACACTGTCCATCCCACTCTTTTATTAGAGAGACACTTCATGGTAGTTTAACCTGAGGGTCAACCAAAGGGCTAGGTTGACAAGATAGGACCTTCATAGTAACCTCAGCTGTTACAGGAATTGAACCTTGACCCAGCCAACTGAGCTAGCTAAACCCTACAACTCTCCATTACTTAAGTTCGTACCCCAAATTCCCATGAGATACCTTCTCCCAGTCCTGTGGAAATTTCTCCTGTAAGCCAAAGTGGTTTCCATCCAAACCTTTGAGCTGTGGACATGATTTTCACGGCTCAGCAACTCCAAGAGAAATGCCAGGAACAACACCAATCACTCAACATGGCCTTCATTGGCCTAACTAAGGCTTAAATTCAATCAGGAAGTGCTGTGGAAGTCCATGTCAAAGGCTGGCTGTCCAGTGAAAGTTATCAACATCTTCTACATCCTCCACAAGATATTGGCAATGGTCCTCACCAATGGTAAGATCCTTTGAGGTCAAGACAGTGTCAAGCAGGAAATGTCATCTCCTTCACCATTTTCTCCATCTTCCTCACCACTGCTCTTCATTTTGTCATGAAAAGCTTCCCAATGTAGACATTGTCTACAGGAGAGAGGGAAAAGTTAAAATCTCAGAAGAAAATGATATTGAGCTCCCTTGTGGAACTTCACTATGTGGGTGACAAAGTCATCTCTGTTCTGTCAGCAGAGAATCTTCAAGCCTTTGTGGAAGCAGACCAAAGCATTCGTCTGAGCCTCATACTTTACCAATCTGTCCCAGGGCTAGGTTCGGCTCCATCCCTCCATTAGATGAGCAGAAAAATCCTCCAAAATGTGAAACATTTTTCTGATCTAGGCATCTAGCTCTCAGCTAAGGGTGACATCGATGAGGAGATTAAACATCGTATTGAATCTGCAAGTGCCTATCTTTGGATGTTTGGGGATGAGAGTCTTCGATGACTGTCGACTATGCTGAGACTCAAGATCCTTGTGCTTTAGGCAGTCATCCTTCTAACTCTTCTATATGGCTCCAAAACTTGGATGATGTATAGACGACACCTCAAGACCCTTGAGGAGAACCATCAATGCTATTTGAGATGGACTCTCCACATCATCCTGGAGGTCAGACATACTGACATCAGCATCTTTGCAGCAGCCAATAGCATCAGCATTGAGGCCGTGATCACCTGAAACTTGGGCTTGGGACATGTTTGAGTTCCAACTACCCAAGCAGATCATCTTCACATAGGCACTTGTTCGAGAAAAAGAGAAAGGAACTGTTTCATAGACTACCTGAAGGATTCCCTGAAGAAATGTAATATAGATGGGAGAGACTGGTTCAGAAGAATTAGACTTGGAGAGAACTCAAGCAGGGAAGGACACAATTCTTTGAGAACATCCACAGGTAAGAGGAAGTAAGGAAAAGGAAATAGAGAAAGGAATGTTAGTGGGCTCAGGGCTATGGACCAATCCCACCTCTCAAAACTACCTGAGAAGTGGCAGATGGAGTTTAATTCAGATAAATGCAAGGAGCTGCATTTTGGGAAAGCAAATCTTAGCAGGACTTATCCACTTAATGGTAAGGTCCTAGGGAGTGTTGCTGAACAAAGAGACCTTGGAGTGTAGGTTCATAGCTCCTTGAAAGTGGAGTCGCAGGTAGATAGGATAAGTGAAGAAGGCATTTGGTAAGCTTTCCTTTATTGGTCAGAGTATTGAGTACAGGAGTTGGGAGGTCATGTTGTGGCTGTACAGGACATGGGTTAGGCCGCTGTTGGAATATTGCATGTAATTCTGGTGTCCTTCCTATCAGAAAGATGTTGTGAAACTTGAAAGGATTCAGAAAAGATTTACAAGGATGTTGCCAGGTTTGGAGGATTGAGCTATAGGGAGAGGTTGATTAGGCTGGGGCTGTTTTCCCTGGAGTGTCAGAGGCTGAGGGGTGAATTTATAGAGTTTTATAAAATCATGAGGGGCATGGATAGGGTAACTAAGCAAAGTCTTTTCCCTGGGATCGGGGAGTCCAGAAATAGAGAACATAGGTTTAGGGTGAGAGGGGAAAGATAGAAAAGAAACCTACAGGGGCAATGTTTTCACACAGAGGGTGGTACATGTATGGCATGAGCTGCCAGAGGATGTGGTGGAGGCTGGTACAATTGCAACATTTAAGAGGCATTTGGATGGATATATGAATAGGAAGGGTTTGGAGGGATATGGGCCGGGTGCTGGCAGGTGGGACTAGATTGGGTTGGGATATCTGGTCGGCATGGATGGGTTGGACCAAAGGGTCTGTTTCCATGCTGTACATCTCTCTGACTCTCTGATTGTGTGGTCAGAGGTGAGCTGTCAAGACCTGGCTCAACAGGACACACAGAACCTGTGACTAATAACATGGAGTTTCCTAAGTGGATAATCATATTCATTAGCAATGATTGTTAACGACATCAGCCATTAAATTAAACTCCACCTTCTGACTCCTCAACAGCCCACCACACCCCATGTGCAAGGTTCGACATTGTTCTGACCATCTGTTTAAAGGTAATTAAATACAGTAGGGACTGTTTAAACAACATGGAGAAGCAGCCTTTATTTATATCCTCTGGTCAGAAGAGAGGAAAAAAAAGCTTTGGATCAAGAACGAGTCAAACTTTGTGCTTTGGCCAACAGAAAACAGAGCATTTCTTTGGGAACAAACGAGTTCATAGTTAATACTATTATGGCTGCTCACGATTGATTATGTAATTCCCTGATCAGGGAATTTAATACCAATGTCTACAAATAATTTCTGACAATTCATGACAGATTAAATGCATGTTCTTTTGAAATCAACAGCAAAGGAAAAGCAAAGCGCAAATGAATAAAATTGTAAAATTGTGCTAGGTCCCAGAGCAAGTATACAGGATGGACATGTCCGAGGGGGAGTGGGAGGGGGAGGGGAGAGGGGGAGGGGGAATTGAAATGGGCAGTGACCGCGAGGTAGCGCCAGATGCAGTAGGAGCAGTAATCCCCATAGTCCTACTCTGTCATTCGACAAAACAATTAATGATGAATTTAACTGGATAGTCACCACATCTCAAGCAAGGTACAAGGTCAAGAAGGAAGGACCTTCACATTTCTGAAGAAGGGTCTTTGGACTTAAAACAGTGACTCTGCTTTCTCTCCACACATGCTTCCAGATATGTTGAGTTTCTGCAGCACTTTCTGTTTTAGGACCTTCATAGAAACCTGAATAAATGTGGGATTTGAGCTCCACATTACTGGTGCACTCTAAATCATGAACCAGTCATCCAGCCTTAAATAACTCCATAGAGGCTAATATATCAAGTCACCTTTAATTTACTCATGGAGAGTCTTTGACACTGATCCAGCTCCCTCAGAGGCAGCTCTCAGAGTGAACAGGATGTCTGACACTCCTGCTCCTTTTTAAAGTTTTATTTTATTGAACAATGCAGTTCATAAAACATTTAACATTAACAGATGTACACAGAGAAACAGCAATTTTACAAGGAAGAGGAATGGCAAAGCCAGGCCCCAAAAACCTACCATTCAACCAGTTTTCAGGGAAATGAGGAACCTCAAATCCCAGTTTCAATCATAACAAAACAGTAACAATGACAGTTGTACATACTAGACAGTCTAATTGCATAAAACAACAGCACATACAATACAGACCCCCAGCAACACAGCAAGCTCCCCCACCACCCCTTCCACCTGCTGGCCACTCTAAGGCAGCCCACACCTATGCACCTTCTGGATTTCGGTCCACCCCATGCCCCTTCTAGTTCTTGGTCCTCCCTGACTCACCTTCCAACCACCTCTGAAACAGCCCATCCTGCTTCCCCAAAACCCCAGGATGACAGCGGTCAGGACGGCCTACCCACCTTCCGGCTTCCCTAACTACCCTTCACATCTTCTGGCCACCTCAAGGACAGCCTGCCCCAGTACCTGCCTGGGGTGACAGCACTGAATACAGGCTACCGTCCTTCCAGCTCTCAGTCTGCCCCTACATAACATCGGGTTCTTGTCCACCCCAATGTGCCATCTGGCCTGTGGACTTCCCTGACACACCTTCCCGCCATCTCTTTGACAGCCCATCCCCTTACAAGGGCCGACAGCGCACAGGGCAGCCCACAAGCCTTCCAGATCTCAGCCTGCCCCTATGCACCTTCTGGCTCTCAGTAGCTCTGACACACCTTCCGACGACCTCTAGGACAGCCCATCACAATCACCCCTTCTCAGGATGACAGTGCTCAGAATGGCCTACCCCCCCCACCCCCAGCTTTCAGAACAGCCTACCAACCTTCAGGTTCACAGGATGGCCTACTTACCCTCTGGCTCTCAGGGTGACAGCTTTCAGGATGACCTATGAGCCTCCCAGCTTACAGTAAGGCCTGCCAGACCCAGGGACACAAGCCAGTGGAAGTGATAACCCAACAAGCAACAAGACACAGTCAATTAGTAACAGCAGAGTCCTTTCTGGTACACAGAAGCCATTACCATAAATATTTACACTCCTGTTCTTATCTGTCAACCAGAGAGCTCCCTGATTGGACCAGTTAAACATCCCCAACCAAGGAATTCATATTCTCTGTTGTCCACCTGGATGACCTTGTTACAATCACTACACAATCCACCGAGTTAGCTTCGTACTAATCTAGGAGTTCAGATCTCTGTACCAGAAATGTAGTTATACAGCAGGATCTTTAATAAACATCTGTTGAATCTTTTAGTCTCATTATGGGAGCTAACTGAAATACTGCCTCATCATATTTAAATACCTTGCAAAAGGCAAAAGTCCACAACATTTTGGGAGATCAGCCTAAACAAATCAGAGTGGCCCAGCTCTGAAAGGTGTGAGAATTGTTATTCATGCCGTAGACCACAAGATAAAAGAACACATAGATAGGTCAAGTCAGTCATGTTTGATATGTGCTTACGAGGCAGCATAGTGTTGTGGAACGTGGTTTTACATACTTTCCAGTTGATCTGTTCCATGATGTTATTATGCACCTCCAGAACAAGTTGGACTTGAACCTGGCCTCTTGGTCAAGAGATACGAACATTACCACAGCACCACAAGAGCCCTATAACAAAACACTGAAAAGAGCTGCCTGTTCAGCCAAAATGTAGACTTGAACCAGGGAACCTTTAGATGAGCAATCTAACACATTCCCAACTAAGCTATTGCAGCTAACATGCACTCTCTCGTCATAAATGATTTTTCAGTTTTTCTGCCATGAAGGTGGATCAGTTTGTGTGAGTGAATTTTGACCTGCCCTGTACTGCATTCTGTCAAACTTTGAAGAAGTTGCTTCAAACAAGAAATACAGTCCACAGAAAACATCACATTGTGGAAGTCAACAGCGTGAGGAGAGCAAAGTCAGGCACTTCTCAGGAACGCTTTAATCACTTAGTTGTAAATGTGTGCTTCTATTTGCAGTTACTCGTTGCCAATGTTATAATAATACAGTATTTCTTTTTAAAGAGGTTTCAATGAAAATGATTTGTTCAGCTATTTCCTGATTGATTACCATTGAACTTGTCTGAGTCATTTTACTGAGTGTCCTGAATGCAGAATAGGAAAATACTATATAACTACTTCAACCATTGTTTCATATTACACAGAGTGAATTGAAATACCTGAGTCTAGTATGTTGATGCTGGGAACCTGAGGAGGTGTCTGAGATGGATCATCAGTTCGGCACTTCCGGCTAAAGGTTGTTGTAAATGCTTCAGCCTTATCTTTTGCACTGATTCATTGCACCCATTCCCTATCACAGACAATAGGGATGTTTATGGATTCACTTCCTCTGGTTAGTTGTTCACTTGTTCACTACCACAAACAACTGACTGTGGGAGGACTACAGCGTTTTGATCTGATCCATTGATTGTGGCATTCCTTAGCTCTAGCTATTGCAAACAGCTTCCACTGTTCATCATCCACGCAGTCCTTTGTTATACCTCCACCAAACAAAAGCAAAATACGGGAATGCTGGAAATCTGATACAAATGTAGAGAATGCTGGAGACACTCGGCAGCTGTGGACAGAAACAGAGTCAATGTATCGAGTCTAGCATAACTCTTCAAATCTGCTGTAACCCTCCAGCATTCTTTGTTTTATCTTCACCAGGTTGGCTCATTGTATTGAGATATACCCACTGCTGCTCCTGGCATGCCCTCTTGAACAAGCCCTGGAACCAAGATCAAGACCTAGAACCATGATCGAGACCCAGAACCAAGAGTGAGACCTAGAACCTCAACCAAGTTGCTTTGTCGATCCAGTGAGGGTTATACAATGCTATGAGCTTCACAGGCTGTGTTTAAAGGCTTGTGCCTAATGCCTCATGTAGGCCATCCAAAGAGAAGGCAGCTGGTTTGTGCCATTGACTCTGCCCAGGGTAATACCTCAGCATTCTTGGCATTGCTAGGCTGCAACAGTGTGAATACATTTGAGCCCCATTTCCAGGCAAGACCTCAGGACCCATCATAAAACCCTATGCCAAGTTGGTGCTGCACTCTGTCATGCTCCTTCAGAGGTTCGGCAGCTTTCTGACAGGGCAACCTGCCAATGCACTCAGCACTTCATTGTGCATTTCTTGAGGCATCCCTACCTCAGTCCTCCACTGAGCTGTCGACAGCAGAGTTTGTGTTATCTTTATCCTGGTCCCTGGTTCTTGTATCTCACCATCTGCAAATCCTGCCTCTTAGCTATCACACACAGTGCGCACAGTATCAGTTGATGAGCTGATGGCTGTAAATATGAGAGACTAATGATACTTCTTTGCCACCTGCCTTCTCCTTCATCATTGTCTGGTTGGGTGAGCATGTGTAGCATGGCTATTACTGTGGGTGTAGGTGCAGAGATGTCCCAGGTGAGTGATAAGGCACCACAGAGGGCAAGGTTAGCAGAGGTGTGAGTGATAGCAAGTGAGTGACAGAAGATGTTGCGGGCAATAGTGGCAGTGGTATAGCATACATGTTGGAAGGAACTGAGTACAGAAGCAGAGATAGACCTAGTGTGAAGTATCAGAGAGAAAAAGGTGGTAATTATGTTGATGGAATGGTAAAAGACATTGACTTTCTTCCGACAGAGATGAGCATCTCTCCAGACTTTCTCAAATAACACCCTTGGACTCCATTGGCATGCTTCCACTCCTGGTTTTGGGGAATGCAGATGTCCCACCCATTCATCACCCGAGCAGGAGCTCCAGGTCACTGCTCGTACTGTGGGGCATTGGTTTGTCATATCCAGGCAAATATAAAGAGCTACATGGTGCTGCTCTGGACTGATAATGCACAGCGGGCTTTTAAAGGTGGTAGAGATGCAAGGGGTGCTCATGAATTTTGAGATGTTCACTGAGTGGGCAGGGCATTGGCACTTAGTAAGGTAGGGCCAGAATTGATGTAATTCATGTCATAGGGTGGGAGATGTGGTTAATGAGGTGGGTTTGGTGAGACACAATGAGAAAACTCACCTGACCTCATGACTGAATTTCCTCCAAAAAAACACAACTTGGACTTAGCCAAATCAGCAGGAGACTCAGCCCATATTGTCATCTTCAATGCTTTCAGTGACACAGCTAATGGTTGCCTCCATCACAGCCACTCCTGTGATTCAGAGATCCCTCTCCTTAATGACTCTAAGGATGTAGAGTAGCATCTGTCACCCCATCTGGTAATTGCTATACACATCTTGTCTGATAGGAGAGACAAAAATGCATCCATGACTGTCGTGCAATGTGACTCAATAGCGGGTTGTCATGTTAATACATTTGTGAGCTGAGGATAGGAAGCAGTGGTGCTAATGATGTGAGAGTAAGTACGGCTTCCTAAGGTTAAGTATGCATTAAGATTGCTGTTGGTAGGTGTGATGAATTTAGTAATGTGCGATATCGAATATAGCAACAAAGGTGCACTTTCTGATGTTGATCATATGAGTAAGGTCATTGCACTTATTAACATCATTGTATCCAGGTCCTCAGAGAATTTGATCCCCACCAAATTGGTAATACCTGATCCTCTCAGACCTCCTTAATTATAGCATCTAACATAGCATTGAAAAGTTTTGGGGCTCATGCTCTATTACGTTTTGCCAAAATTCGATCTTTTTCTTTTGCTGACCCTCTGTTCTACAATCACATCCAGCAATGATTGCAGACACATGCATTTCTCCTTGAAGAGCTTTAGGTTGGAGTTAAGTGATGTCGGTTAGATTCTTGTCATGGCAAGGAAATTAAGTGTTATAAGAATCAAAACACAGATGGATCAGCAATTTTATGAATTGGCGGAACTGGCATGGGGATGGGATGGGGTGAGGGTGGGGGGCGGGGGGCATGACGAATACCTGACTTCTGTTCCTAATTTGTATATTTGTACGTTAGCTTACAGTGCTCATAGTCTCTTAAGTATTCAGCCACTCATTCACACTTAAAACTGGTTGTACAGTTTCAAACGAGCTAGTCTGATGAATATTGCATTCATTCAGCATCTCCTTTGGCCAAACTAACCCCTGGATATGGCTAATATAATTATGTAAGATCTGGCTGCTACCCCATTTACTGAGTTGTACAGTCTCATCACCTTATATAAAGAAGGATTTTCGGCTTTGGAGGTTCATTGCATTCATTCCTGGAATGAGAACTATTTCTTAAGGCACCAATGTAAAAAAGACAAGGGTTAATATTGGAATGTGAAATGAGCTCCATCCAATTAGATGATGTTATACATGTCATGATCCAAGAACAAGCTAGATGCCAGGCTGCATCTGTTTTGATGATCATATCATGTTTTGTTTTTATTGAACAAGGTAATATTACAATGAAATGTAGGTATGCAACGATGCAGTTTTCATTTTAACAATAAAACAGAAGTTTATTGTGCAGAAGCAATGAAGGTAGAAGCCAAGCTATTAATGAAAAGCACAATCTGAAAGATTTCAAAACACTCAGTAAAAATACAATTCCATCTCTCTGAACACCATCACATCATAATAGTCAAACACCAGAGAGAATTCCCTTCGCTTTCCTGTTGATAGTTTTGATTCAGGTATTTCTTTTAATTTCTAGTTTGGAAAGTGAGATCGCCTCTTCCTTGGGAATTCACACATCTCATTCTATGACATTTTTGGTTTGGAATACTTCTTTCAGTTGTGTAACTAAACACATCTGGTATGGAACTTCCAAACTACAGTCCTCACATTATGGCAACACATTTCCTAACATTTTTGAACTAACTCCTTTCTCTAGGAGAAGCTGATTCAAACATCGAACTTCAATCAGGACTTTTGCAAAATGAAACTAAAAGTTTTTGAAAATTTTGGCATTTTTTTTCTGAACAAAAGATCCTTCCAAAATTAAAACAAAAAATGCTTCTTAAGGTTCTAATTATCATCTCAAGGAATACCCTTTGTCATGCTTGTTAAAAGAAACGCATGAATCCAGAGTTACTGACAAGTTAATCATTAAACCCCCTCATACATACACATATCAAAACCCACATGCAAACAGTTGAAAGTCCAAACTCTAAAATAAATGACATCACACACCTTCCATCACGTAAGGTCTTGCAAAGCCTTTAGGTAGCATGGTGGCTCAGTGGCTAGCACTGCTGCCTTACAGTGCCAGAGACGCAGGTTCAATTCCCGCCTTGGGTGACTTGTTGAGTGGAGTTTGCATATTCCCCTATGTCTGTGTGAGTTTTCTCCCATAGTCCAACGATGTGCAGATTGGGTGACTTACCATGCTAAATTGCCCACAGGGATGCCTTGATTAGGTGCATCAATCAGGGGCAATGTAGAATATTAGGAGAGGGGAATGCGGGGGGGGGGGGTTGAGGTTACTCTTTAGAGGATCAGTGTGGAAGAATATTTTAGTATCTTGCAGAATGAAGATATATGTATCTGTGAATCTGCCAATAGTCTTGGCAATGATGTCTAACTTGCTAAAGTAAGTCATGTCCAATTGCTTTCATGGAATGATCTCAACCGTGCTTAAGGCAAGAACCTTTTCTTGTTAGGCATCAACTGATTTTCCTCTACCAATTTAAACAAGGTGCTTGGACCCATTAAGCAAAAAGGATACTGGCAACAAATTAATCCAAACACAAATTGGTAGCAATGAGCATTGCAGACATACAACTAGATGGCTGACCTAAGAGAAGAGATTGTGTAGAATGGGCCTAGACTCTCTGAAATGTAGACATATGGAGGTTGACTTTATTGTTATGGTAAATTGTTTCCCACATCTGGAGAATTAGTTATCATAACCTCAGGATAAAGGGTCAAACAATTCAGACTCAGATAGAATCAGTACTGTGGAAGCAGGCTATTCAGCCCATCGGGTCCACACTGTCCTTCCAAACAGCATTCCGCCCAGACCCACCCCTATAACCCTGCATTTCTGATGGCCAATCCATCTAACCTGCACATCTTTGGATTGTGGGAGGAAACCGGAGCACCTGAAGGACACCCACGCAGATACAGAGAGAATGTACGAACTCCACACAGTCGCCCGAGTCAGGAATTGAACACAGTTCCCTGGTGCGGCAGCGGTGCTAACCATTGAGCCACCCTAAACTAAGGGGATCATTGTCTTTCATAAAGTTGTGAACCTTGGGGTTCTTTATCTCAGAGTTGGAGATGCTCCATCACTGAACATATTCAAGACCAATATTAAAGATTTTTGATCAATAAGTGAATAAATAACATGGGAAATTGGAGCTGATGGAAAAGTTTGGCCTTGATCTGTTTGAATGTTGGAAAAGACTTGAGGGAGTATGGAGCCTGTTCCTGTTCTTGCACCTGTTGTTGAAGACAGGTGCTTGGAGTTGATCCGATTAGGGAAATGTCCATGGCAACATTATTGTTGTAACTCAATTATCGCTTGGGACATTGCTGCTCTCTGAGAGGATAAAGACACTATTGGGGCTAATGGAGGTTTGTGTGAAGTTTGCTTGGAACGTTAGTTAAATTAACACTTGTTACTAATTTAGGTGAAACACTTTTGTTTGTGGACATCAACTCAGGGGATGCTGATTGGAGCATCGTTTGGAAGATATCCAAAATTAAAACGGGACTTGGAGGCTTCATGCGAATTCAACAGAAGCAAGTCATGAATTTCCCTGAGAAGTGCTTCTCATTGTGATAATGTTACAATGACAAAGTCGGAGCAGCTCTGAGAACATTCCCAGGCATGAAATCAGGTGGGATAATATTTCGCAATTCCCTGAATGAGACTGGCCAAGTGCCATTGACGTGCTGACATGATGAATCCCGGCATGAGATTGAGAAAACTGTCTCACAGGGAGCTCTTGTCTCACAATGGTAGTATTCCCTACTCCTAGGGCAGTAGTCACATGGGAGAAATAATAGCATCTTCAAACAGGCGGATTTAAAACAAAAAGTGAGAAATGCATTTCTTGTATCAGGAGCTTCTGGAGTGTGCAAAAGTTGGGAAATTTACATATTGTAACATTTAGGTAACTTATGCCTGCAGTTCTAGAGACTTCCAATCAATAAATTAGTAACAGGAGCTGCACTCTCAATGTCTGCAGAGATTTATTTCCCTGTGTTCACTTTTGCATTAATAAATGGGACATTAAACATGGGAAAAAAAGTTGCCTGAGATTTGAACCTGCAAGAGCAGATTATGAGGTATAATATTCCATGTGATGATAATATTTCCCAGCTGGTGCCCATCAATGAAGAAATATTATTAACCAGTCCTGTAAGGTGTTTGTGCCTATGTCTTCAATATTTTCATGTAATTTCTCTATTTGGCTTAATTTGGGTGCCTGATATTTCCACAGAGATATTTTCTGGGTAGCCAAGGTTAGGACAGCTGGTGATACCCCATTTGTTCTACTGCATTCGTTTCTGGACAATACATCTCAGAAAGGCTGGTGGATCGAGGGGAATTGTTAGTCAGGTAGTGAAGTCCATGACTTGGAGGCTTAACCTTGAAACTAGAATGAACCCATTCAGAATATGATCAGGGTGTACCCCCCCCCCCCCCCAGCACAAAGGGCTGTGGAAATCTGAAACTACTCCCTTGAAGTAACAGCACAGTAGCTGGTATCCCATCACCAAATCTTTATTTGCACGTGTACAGCACAATGGCTGTGATCAGCCAGCTCGGAGCCAGACCCTGAAGTCAGGAGACTATCAGAATTCCCTGTTCATATCAGTCAGCCAAGGCTTCCTGATTGGCCAGGTTTAACAACCCTAATCAAGGATCTCATAGTCGAAGAGATTCTAATTACTACATTCCACCCAACCTAAGTCCCGAGATATAGGCCGGTCTTTCTCTGGTAGCTTCCCCTGGGACGTTTCCACCTCCGGTCTGGTTTCTCAAACTCAGACTCAGACACAAGCAGTGTGTATTGGAACGTAGCCTGTCTCCTGCGTCCAGAGCTTCTCAGGGGAGTTTCCTCCTCTTCTGCTGGCAGTAAAGGTATTGAGGCTGTATCCATCTTGGACTCTGATGTTTCCTTGACACTGGACTGAGCGGGAGAATTCACCTTTTCTGACTAGCCTTCTGGTTCTTCTGAGAGGCCATTCATGTTTTGCTCCTGCTTTGTTTGTGAGGTAACAGCTTTCAGGTGATCTATATGTTTGTTTAGGGCTCAGGTTAACAACCCCAGTGAAGTAGTGAATGAGATAGTCAATGAGATCTACCTGGTTCCACTCACTATACTCCTAAACAGCTCTTGAGACCAGTGGTTGATGGATACTTTCAAAATTGAAGTCAACAGTTTATTTTTGGTAAGAGTATTAAGAATATGGCCAAGCAAGAGGTAAATTGAGTTTTGTGGCAGCTCATCCATGATGTAATTTCAACACAACAAACTCAGTCCCCTCTAATCATTTCCAAAGCCATCAGTCTTTGCTGACCAATATCACTGTTTGTCAAAAACACTTGATTCATGTCTGGCTAATATTTGCCCATAGCTGAAATTTGTCTTGTGCTGAACTGTGTGCATCTCACATTTGTTCATGTGAGAATCGTGGAGAAATTTGGAACACATATTCCCATGTGTAGAATTGGGAAGTGAGCAAGGAGTCCTGTCACTAACTCAGTCTGCAATGCAGGAGGAGGCTGTGAAGAAGATTAGCCTTTGTCTGACCTTCCTTTCCAATTAGTGAGTCTCACAGTGCAAGACTAGAAAGTTTCTCATTAAGAGCATTCAAGTGCTTGTTTTATTGCCAAGAGCTGCTGTTATTGCGACATAAATCATTCTTGTATCAATATCAGCAGAATTTTGCTCTGCTTCACTTACTGGGCATTATCTGATGCCGTGAGAAGTATCTTGCAACTTGCAGCAATTTTTTAATCAAAGTGTCTACAACCCTTCCACATTAAAACAGTTGCACGTTCAAAACTTGGTGAAACTAAAAAGTGACAGGAATCTCGATTTCTGGGCTGGGGTTTGGAAGCGATAATCCCACTGCATTCCTGATGAAGGGCTTTTGCCCGAAACGTCGATTTTACTGCTCCTCTGATGCTGCCTGAACTGCTGTGCTTTTCCAGCACCATGCTAATCTGCAGTCCAGCATCTGTAGTCATTGTTTTTACCTCGTGATAATCCCACACACACTCCAAGAAATAAACTTGCCGTTTCTAATGCATATAGACCATCTTTTCAAAATATCAAACAGTGCAAAAAATCATTCTTCCCTTCAGTTTCTTCTTGATCCCTTCCTGAGTCTTTGTTCCTTTATTTATGCACATCTGAAATTTAAATTATGGCAAATGCCTGTCCCACTCTCAGTGATAACTATGACCTAATCACATCTCTTCTTCAGGAAAGAAGAAGGGCTTATGCCCGAAACGTCGATTCTCCTGTTCCTTGGATGCTGCCTGACCTGCTGCGCTTTTCCAGCAACACATTTTCAGCTCTGATCTCCAGCATCTGCAGTCCTCACTTTCTCCCCTAATCACATCTCGTCAGCCTGGACTTTAGGTTTTGTGTATCACAGGAGAAAATTATAGAATGTCATATCATAAAATAAATTAACAGATCCAATTAACAAGCAGCATTCTCTATTCATAGGTCCGTGATATGGTTGCTTCTGATTATTTCTTGAATTTGCCAATTTTACAAGACTCTGCTCATAATATTTGAGCAGGGTGTTACCCTGAGGAGGCAGTTAGCATGTAGTTCAAAATAGATCCCATTATATTGTGGAAGCCGGCCATTCAGCTCATCAAGACTATACTGACCCTCCGAAGAGCATCCACCCAGTCCAACTCCTTACTCTTTCCCTGTGACCCTGCATTTCCCATGCCTAACTCACCTCGCCTGCACATCCCTGGATACTATGACTAATTCAACATGGTCAGTCCACTTAACCTGCATATGTTTGGACTGTGAGAGGAAACTAGAGACCCAAAGGAAACCCCAGCAGATGCAGGGAGAATATCCAAATTCCACACAGACAGTTGCCCAAAGCTGAAATAAAATCCGAGTCCCTGGCACTGTGAGACAGCAGTGCTAACTACTGAGTCATCATACCACCCTCAAATAGCACCAAGAACACAGGGCTCTTTCATGGCATGTGGATGTTGCTGCATGGGCAGTATTTTGTTGCTCATCTTCTTCTCCCTTAGAATGGATTGATCATTTCAGAAGGCACTTATGAATTAACCACATTGCTGTGGGTCTGGAGTCACATGTATGTCAGACCAGTTAAGGATGGCAGGTTTGTTACCTCAATGGGCAGTAGTCAACTATTCAGTCATGTTCTGATACACCTCAGTGGCAAGTGGGAATGATTTTCAACTTTTGTGAATGAGATTTAATTTTTAAAATTTGGTTACATTAATCTTATTTCTAGATTTCCTTGAATTCAAATATCACCATCTGCAATGGTGCAATTCATTTCTGGAAAGTGGGCATCAGTTGCTGGACCAGCATTTATTGTGCAGCCTTAGTTGTCTTTAAGGAGGTGGTGGTGAGCTGCTTGCTGGAACCATTTCCTGTTGGTATTTCTGCACTGCTATGAAGGTTTGAGGTCCACTAAGTCAGAATGGTTACAGATGGTGGAGTTCCTGTGTCCTTCTAGATGAAAGTGATCATGAGTTTCAAAGGTGAAGTCTCAGGAGCCTTGTTGAATTTCTGCAGTGCATCTTGTAGATGGTACACACTGCTGCTACTGAGTGTCAGTGGTGGAGGGAATGGATATTTCTAGATATGGTGTCAGTCAAGGGGGCTGCTTTATCCTGATGGTGTCAAACATCATGACTGATGTTGGAGCTGTACATTCAGGCAAGTTGGAAGTGTTTCATCACATGCTTGTCCCTTGTAAATGGTTAATAGGCTTTCGGGAGTCAGGAGGTGACTTACTCACTACAGATTCCTAGACTCTGACTTGGTCTTGTTCCCACAATATTTATAAAGTGGATCCAGTTGATTTTCTGGTCAATAATAGCCACCCACGTTGATAGTGGGGGCTCCAGTGGTAGTAACATCATTGAATGTCAGAGGAAGATGGTTCAATTCTCTCTTGTTGGAGATAGTCATTGCTTGGCAGTAGCATGGTGCAAATGTTACTTGCCCCTTGTCAAACCCATGTTCCCAGAATGTTGGTTAGGACCCTAGATTACCAAGGAAGAAAGTGAACACTACAGATGCTGGAGATCAGAGTCAAAACATGTGGTGCTGGAAAAGCGCAGCAGGTCAGACTGCATCCGAGGAGCAGGAGAGTCGATGTTTCGAGCATAAGCACCTCGCCAGGAATGATGCCCTCTGCTCTCTTCATAATTGAAAGCTGCTGTTGTTTTCTCCATGGTTGCTGACTTTGCTACAGACAGGGTACACATTGCTTCTGTGAAAAGTGGTTCAGACACAGGAACATTGGAAAAGGTGGAGCATCGCATTTCAATTCAATCGGAAGATTTCAACCCTTGATTCTGCCATTCCTGATAAAGAACTTATGCTTGAAATGGCGAATCTCCTGATCCTCAGATGCTGTCTGACCAGCTGTGCTTCTCCAGCACCACACTTTTTGAGCTAGATTACCAAGCACATTATCATTAAACATCAGTTACCAATTCAAGCTGAGAATACTCAGGGGTCATCCTTTCACCCTGCCATCGAGCAACATGAACAAACAAAGACGGTCCCGGAAGATAATAAATTGCATGCATTTTCCATTAGCCTGCATTTGTTATAGCCATCCCTAGAGAAGTCTCTGCCCTCTTCTTAATTGAAAGCTGCTGTGGTTTTCTCTATAATAGCTGACTGGGTACACACAAGTCTAGTGGAAAGAGGTCCAGGCACAGGAACATTGGAACAGGTGGAGCATCTCAGAACATTTAATCCCTTCATTCTGCCACTTCTTGAAATTGTGGATGATCTGAAACCTAACTCTGACAACCATTGAATGACCAAAATCAATCAATGAAATGGCTCGTGGAATGTAGGCCATTATAGTAAGTTTGCAGATGACACCAAAATT
Source organism: Chiloscyllium punctatum (assembly GCF_047496795.1). NCBI lineage: Eukaryota > Metazoa > Chordata > Chondrichthyes > Orectolobiformes > Hemiscylliidae > Chiloscyllium > Chiloscyllium punctatum. Next base: position 55,939,206 of record NC_092761.1, on the reverse strand, counting down.
GGAGGTGGAGTGGAACGCAAAGAAGATTACCTCAGGTTACAACAGGATCTTGATCAGATGGGCCAATGGGAGGATAACGTGAGGTGCTGCATTTTGGAAAGGGAAGCCAGGGCAGGACTAGTTCAGTTAATAGTAAGGTTCTAGGGAGGGTAGCTGAACAAAGAGACCTTGGAGTGCAGGTTCATAGTTCATTGAAAGTGAAGCCTCAGGTAGATAGAATAGTGAAGAACGCGTTTGGTACGTTTTCTTTTATTGGTCAGATCATTGAATAAAGGAGTTAGGAAGTCATGTTGTGCCTATACAGGACATTGGTGAGGCCACTTTTGGAATATTGTGAGCAATTCTGCTCTCCCTCCTATAGGAAGGATGTTGTGAAACTTGAAAGGCTTCAGAAAAGATACTCAAGGATGTTGCCAGAGTTGGAGGACAGGCTGAATTCCCTGGAGTGTTGGAGGCTAAGGGGTGACCTTATAGAGGTTTATAGAATCATGAGGAGCATGGATAGGATAAATAGACACCCACCCTCCAAAGCGCATCCCACTCAGACCCACCCTATTCTTGCATTTTCCACCTAGCTTGGTCATTCCTGCACACAACCGACAATTTCCCATGGTCAAACCACCACACTATGACTAATTCAACATAGCCAGTCCACTTAACCTGCATATCTTTGGACCGTGGGAGCACCCAGAGGAAACCCACGGAGACACGGGGAGAATGACGATGGAGTGACAATTTGCCAGAATAATTTTCCCTGGGATGGAGGAGTCCAGAACTAGAGGGCATAGGTCTAGGGTGAAGGGAGAATGATTTAAAAGGGACCTAAAGGACAATCTTTTCATGTAGAGGGTGTTGCATATATAGAATGAGCTGCCAGTGGAAGTGGTGGAGAATGATCCAATTATGTTTAAAGGCATCTGGATGGGAAGATGAATAAAAAAGGCTTAGTGCTGGCAAATAGGACTGGATTAACTTAGGATGTCTGGTTAGCATGGATGAGCTGGACCGATAGATCTGTTTCCGTGCTGTACATTTCTATGATTCAATGACTATATCCGGATCTACAATTACAATTGATGCTATATCAATTTACTGCTGATCCAAAATCAGTTGCTGTCTGTGAAAAATTTTGCAAACTTTCATCTTCCTGTGTTATGTCTAATTTCACTCCTGATAGCTCGTTTCTAATTATTGAAAAATTCTCCTCAGTCCTTGACACCCCACGTAGCAGCAGTAGTTTCTCTCCATCTTACTTGCGTAAGTTTCCTTTACTTGACCCCTACCTTTTACATTCCAGAGAACATCTTTGTAACCCACTGTATAATTTAACTCTTGGAGTCCAGGATAATTTTAGCAATGCAGACATCTGTTATCCAGGACTGCTCAGAGTTTTAAAAATTATTTTCTGCAAAACTTCATGACATTTCAATGGTTTGCATTTGCAGTTCTGGTAGCGATGCGTTTTGAAGTGGATATGGTTTTCATGTGGCAATAATCATGATGGAGATGTGATGTCAATGCTATTCTGTTTCTTCAAATTTATTCATGAAATGTCACCATTGCTGGCTACTAATTAGATCCACACCTAATTTCCTTTAAAAGGTGTTAGTGAGCCAGAATATTGTGGTGTTATTGTATTGTAAGGATAGAGACAGGGAGTTCCAGGATTTTAACTCAACAAAAATGAAGGATTGTTGAGAGGGTTCCAAGCTAGGATGATACGTGACTTGGAGGAGAACCTTTATGAGTTGATGTTTATTTCATAGAATCCCTACAGCGTGGAATTGAATTGAATTGAATTTATTGTCACGTGAACCGAGGCACAGTCTTGTGAGCAATACAGGCAGACCACAGAGTTAAATAGCATAGATAAGTAAATAATAGATAAACAGCGGCAAAAACAAAAACATGGGTACAGGTGAATGTTAAGAGTTTGTGAGTCCATTCAGTATTCTAACAACAGTAGGGTAGAAACTCTTGTGAAACCAACTGGTGAGTGTGTTCAGGCTTCTTTACCTTCTCCCCAATGGTAGAGATTGTAGAAAAGCATTGCCAGGGTGGGATGGATCTTTCAGAATGCTGGCGGCCTTTCCTTGACAGTTGGCCTGGTAGATGGACTTTATAGATGGGAGGTTGGCCTTTGTGATTGTCCGGGCTGAGTTCACCATTCTCTGTAACCGTCTCCGATCTTGAATGGTGCAGTTTCCATACCATTTGGCCCATTGAGTCTACACCCAACCTCCAAAGCGCATCCCACTCCGACCCACCCTATCCTTGCATTTCCCATGGTTAATCCAGCTAGCTTGGCCATCCCTGGACACAACCGACAATTTCCCATGCTCAAACCACCACACTATGACTAATTCAACTTGGCCAGTCCACTTAACCTGCATATCTGTGGACTGTGGGAGCACCCAGAGGAAACCCACGCAGACACGGGGAGAATGATGATGGAGTGACAATTTGCCAGAATAAGTCTGTTCTGCATTTGGTAAATGGATTTTCAGTATAGCTACAATTATATCATAAAAGAATAATTTTTGGAAATACATTTTTTCAATGCCAACAATTGACTGCAATTAATTTAATTTTTGAACAATCTTTTTTATTCTGATACTGTCACATTGAGGCATTCATAGTACCGAGCATTTGCTGAAGAAACAGCCTGAACTAATGTCCAATAACAATATTGGGTACCTGTCAAATCTAATGCAGCAGTCTGACCTATTCCAGTGTTGGATGTGTGTATTGTTCGAACAGAATTAATGGTATGCAGAATATAAATCTTTGTATCTATGAATCATACTGAGACACAATGAATTATTTAAATAATTGTGGAACACATATTACAATTATGTAAAATATATAACTTGATTCCTATAAATAGATACAAGACTCTTCAAAAGTGGCATAAGCAGCAAATTCTAATAAACATCTCAGGGATATATTGTTAAATATTCATTTGGTTGACAATAATGTGTAATTATTTCAGTGTAAAGCTAACAACCGACAAAGTAATTATAAAGAACTGGTATGATCCATCAGACAACTAATCAGGATTTTCCTTGCTGATATTGTTCCTCTTGCTAATGTCTAGTTTTCCAGATTGGTGACATTGCAACCAGCCCCTCACCCACACCCCAGTGTTATACCCCTGGGAGACTTGCCAGGTATTGGGGGGCGAGGAGGTTGACAGGGGCAGGGAACAGGATGATCCGCACTTCAAACACAGTTAGCTTGATAGTAGGAAGCAGAGAGTAATAGTATAACGATGCTTGTTGGACTGGAGACTTGTGACTAGCGATGTGCCTTGGAGGTCAGTGCTGAGCCCATTACTGTTTGTTATTGAGATCAAAAAAAGACTTCAATGCCGAGGTTTGCATTATGAACAGTAAAGAAATGGTGCATTCTGGGTTAACGGACATCATTTACGTCTTCATGCCAGAAGCAATAAAATAAATTAAAATGTTTAAAAATAAATTCAGATATATTACTTCAAAAATGTGGAATATATCCAAAGAAAAATAATCAACTGCAGTAACAGTATTGATAAAAATATGGGAAGCTATCCAACTCCACACCATTACCCAATACTTTGACCAGCTCTTCAAAGAGTAGCAGCCAAATAATTTGAATTTGTACATGAATATAAATAGTTCACCTTCTAAAGAGCTTTCATAGGTATCATATAGATATTGCAATATCGAAATAGACACCCTGAACCAAATCTGTTCCTATTGGTTTCTATCCTCTACACAAGCAACAATAGCATATACCCATCCCGTTCTCATTTCCTTTCAATCCCCCCTCCCTTTCCTTTTTTGATCTTATTAACTTCTTCATTCAAATTGGACCCAAAGGCAGAAGCCAGAAATTGGTTTGCCTTCAAAGCATCTACGTGTGAAATGTCATTTTTTGTTGCCTCCAAGGACGTGTACCAAGGTAGGTTATGAGAGCTCTGGGAAATCTCGAGACTTGTTTTGTGATTGTGTGCAGAGAACAATGGGTTTCTTCCTGCTGGGAGTGGAGATCAAGGATTCAGGTTCAAACACCATTGATCCCAAAGAGATCAATGGAGCTGACTGGAAACTGTGTCCAAATTTCCAACTGTTGCAGACACTAGGCAAAGCTGTTATCTGCATATGGTCTTTGCAGTATGTTGCCTGGGAGCTAGCTGTTCTGTTCGCTGTATGTTATATAACATTGCCTGGAGCAAGCCCCAGGTTTTCTCACTTAGATTTGTTCTTTTCTCAGGGTCTCTAGCAGTAGCTGGGAGTTACTTCCATTGCTTTGAAGATGCAGTTTCTTACAACTATGTGAACCGAGCTGAGGTTCTAAGGGGAAATCAGCATTGCGATATAATCTGCTTTGGCTAAGCGCACTGTAAAAGGGTCCAAATATTGCAAGATGAATTATTGAGAAACTATCAAAATGCAAGGGGCAATTTGGTAAATTTTGCTGCTTGCAAGGAATCTCAACAGCTACTAGCACATATCAAAACATTGTGGAGGCAAGAAAAGTCTGTGGGCAGTGTTTCGACAAACTATTAATATGTATTCAGTACATTAATTTACAAGTTATGAGTGTCACTATCTAGACTATCATTTTCTTCCTATCCCTAATTGCCCTTGAGAACATGCTCGTCGACTGCTTTCTTGAACCACTGCAATCCAAGTGCATTTTAATTACAAAGAACCCTTGTGAGCAACATGAGATTGCAGGAGTCCCTCAGTAAATCATCATAAAGTATGTAACCGAAAGAAAAATGTTTACTTTAATACGAGTTATCATCATATACTTAGGACTTAATTGGGAAGACTGTGCTGATAATTATGCTCCCTTGTTGCACAATCAGCCCATCATCTATAATTACAATTTAAACTGCCAAGATGACCAATGACTCAAATTCAGGTCAAAAGCTATTCACACCTGGTTTCACCAATAATAGAAAAGTAACTCTACTTCCTGTAACAGACTTGAGCAAAATAAAAGTTAAGAAAGGATTTCTAATCCAGTACTATATAACTCAATCCACACTCCTTCAAAAACACCAATTACATCCACAATCTTTCATGATGAAGGATGACAAAAGATAAAAGTAATAAAAGCAAATTATTGCAGATGCTGTAGATCTGAAGTGAAAATGAAATGTGTTGAGAGAAAAACAGAATTAATGTTCTACGTCCAGTGACATTCCTTTGGAAATAATGAGTCTATTTTCAGGATGGCAGCCTGTAAATAGTGGAATGCTATAGGGATCAGATCTGCAACCACACTTATTTACAATATTTATTAATGACTTGAGACAAAAGTGACTGTATTATTGTCAAGTTTGCGGGTGACACAAAGTAGGTTGGGCAGACAAGTCGTGAGGATGACACAGTCTGCAGAGGGATATAGACAGGTTAAGTGAGTGGGTAAAAACTTGGCAGATGGAGTATAATGTGAGAAAATGTGGGATTGTGCAGCTTAGAAGGAAGAGTACGGGAGCAGAATATTATTTAAATGGAAAAGGACTGCAGTAAGCTACAGAACAGAGGGATTTGGGAGTCCTTGGGGATAAATCACAAAACATTAGCATCGAAGTCCACCAAGTAAGGGCAAGGGATGGCCTAGTGGTATTCTCAATGGTCCTCCTAATGTGGAGAACCACGTAGTGTTCTGGGTTCAAATCTTGCCATGGTTGAATTTGAATTCAACTCAAAATCTGGATTTAGAAGTCTAATGATGACAATGAAGCCATTGTTAATTCTCAGGGAAAATAAAACCCATCTGGATTGCTAATGTCCTTGAAGGAAATTAGTCATTCTTATCCTTTCTGACCTAAATGTGACTCCAGACCTACAGCAATGTGGTTGACTCTCAACTGTCTTCTGAACTATGAATACTGGCCTAGCCAGTGATGCACTCATCCCGTGAATGATTACAAAAAAGTAATAGGGAAGGCAAATGGAATGTTGGCTTTTATTTCAAAGAGAATGGAATACGAAAATAGGGATGATTTGCTCAAAGTATAAAAAGCATTAGTAAACCCACAGCTGGAATGCTGTGAATAGTTTTGGGTCCCTTATCTTAGGAAAGATACACTGACAGTGGAAGCTATTCAGAGAAGATTCACTCGGCTGAACTTGGGAATGAAAGGACTGTCTTATGAAGAGTTATTGAGCAGGTTGGGTGTGTACTCATTTGAATTTAGAAGAATGAAAAATAACTGTATTGAATCATACAAAGCTCTCTAGGAATTTGACAGGGTATATGTGGGAAGGTTCTGGATTAGAGTGGTGCTGAAAGAGCACAGCAGTTCAGGCAGCATCCAAGGAGCTTCGAAATCGACGTTTCGGGCAAAAGCCCTGATGAAGGGCTTTTGCCCAAAATGTCAATTTCGAAGCTCCTTTGTATGCTGCCTGAACTGCTGTGCTCTTCCAGCACCACTCTAATCCAGAACCTGGTTTCCAGCATCTGCAGTCATTGTTTTTACCCCATATGTGGGAAGGTTACAATCCCTTGTGAAATGTCAAGCATCAGGCAGAGTGTCAGAATAAGGAGTGCACCAATGAGGACTGAAATGAGGAAGAATTTCTTCTCTTAGTCAGTAGTGGATCTCTGGAATTCTTTACTGCAGAGTGCTGTAGAGAGTGGGTCATTAAGTATATTCAAGGCTGAGGTAGACTGACTTTTAATCATGAAGAGAATCAAGAGTTATGGGGAAAATGGCAGGAAAGTGAAATAGGATAATTACTGCCTGGATCTCATTGAATGGTAGAGCAGACCCGATGGGCTGAATGGCCTCCTTCTGCTCCTACATCTTATGGTATTTTGGTCTCAACATATTTGATGTTCTGAAGAATAGTCATTGTACTCAAATGTTAACACTATTTCTCCATCCAGATGCTATCAGATGTGCTGACCTTCTTCTGCACTTTATTTCAAAAGACCTGAGACATGACACTTAGATTATGGGTGGAAAAAGAATGTAAAGAGCATCAGGAAAATTCTAAAGATCAAAAGTTTGAGTTTCAGGGATAAGGTAAATTGTTTCAGTGTTTTTTGTGATTGTTAGCAGTGGTGACATGTTGTTATATTTAGGGTGATGTTCATTCTTCAATTCAATAGTTGACTGGGTGGCCATACCTTGTCTTGTTGAGGAGAGAGAGAGAGAGAGACAGAGACAGAGAGGGATAGAGAGAGAGAGAGAAAGAGAGAAAAAGAGAAAGACAGATGGACGCTTTCAGTTTTCAGATGTTTCTCCTTTGCTGCCCTGACAACCAGACTTTTTAACACTCAGCAGCTCAATCAATCAAAAGTCCATCATCGGGGAGAATTTCCTTAATCCAAGCGACTCTTGGTGCATTGTTTTGATTTCTGCCTTTCACTGCTTCAAAAAGCAGTTTGTGTTGCACAATTGCAGTAAAACATATTTTTATAAATGCAATACTTGACTTTAAAGTTGTAAAACTCTTCTGGTATTTCAAATATATCGTCATCCAACCTGAATTTCAGGTTCTAGTGTTTAAACGGAAAAAAAAAATCAAAATGTGTTCTTTTTTAATATGATGAAGTAGCCTTTATAACTGGCTTGATTTGAATATTCACTTGTTTATTAATTGTAAATAGACAGACAAAATACCAGTGACTGAGGTTCTCACTAAAGTGAGCAAGCCCAGCACCTACTCCATATTAAGACAGTCACAGTAGTGTTGGCTGATCCCATGGCCTGAATTCCTAACCTGAGTCTATCTTTTATGCAGAGCTTGAATCTCGACTGCGCTCTTATCAGTGTCAAAGGAAGCATGACAAAGACACTTTGAAGGCTTCATTTTGGATGCTTTTTCCTCAGTCTCAGGGGAGACTGGGAGAAGCTGGCCTAGAACCATTACAGATGGCACAGTCAAATAAAAATGGTGTGGCCTTTTATGAAAGGAAGTGGATATTTGAGGCAAAGAGAAAACACAAAGGGACATAATCCCTAGCCTGCAGCTCATCCAAAACTCAATCTTCTATTTATTTTCATCAGAATCTTCTGAGCATGCATTATCTTTAGCAGAAATCAAAGTACCCAATGGAAACCTACTGAACTCTATCGATGATGAACAGTGTTATCTTCATCCTGAAGAACAAACAATTAAAATGAGATTTCACTGTTTTTATATTGACAATGAAATGTTGGCTTTCTTCATTAAATGGTTCTCTGCAATCAGGCCAGTTAGTTCATTTCTGTGTTGTAGAGGTCAAATTTCTCGTGTGTAGTTAATGACCTTGTTGGTTGTGTCACAGGTCTGAGGTTCAGCCATATTGTCAATGCTGTAAGTAAACTAAACTGAGAGTCTATTTGTTTGTATTGACTGTAGCTGCATTTAAAGCACATACACAGCACAACTTCATTAAAATAAACTTCTGCTAATCAAATCTCTAATTTACATAATACATTCAGGTGCAGTAACCGAGAGTCATTTCAATGCAGTGCCAACAGCAGTTTCAATGAAAATCTGAAGGGAGATGTTTTGTCTCATCTGTCACACAGCCCATTTGTAGTTCCATCACTGTGTGATATAAGAGTATCGCAAATTGAAATATATTCACAAACTGAGGTGTGTGTGTATTTGTCGTGAGGAGTTCATGAGCAGTTTTCAGGCTCCTTACAGGTGCACTAATATTTAAACTGCTAATGTGTTATAGAGCTGAGCCTTTAAAACATTTCTGTGATAACTTGTTGAGTTCCTTCTGAATATTTGCATTAGTTAAACTGTCAGGTATCTTACTGGTCAAGGAGTCATACAGATCTTTCCATCCAATCAGTCCATGCCAACTATAATCCCAAACTCCCAGCTGCCTGCATTTGACCCATTTCCCTCCACACCTTTCTTATTCATGAACTTTGAAGCCTTGTAACAATACCTGCCTCCACCACTTTCCATGGAATTCATTCCACACACAAACACCACTAAGTGAAAAAGATTGGCCCCTTGTCCTTTTTAAATCTTTCTCCTCTCACCTTAAAAATATGCCCCCAAGTTTTGAACTCCCATACCCTAGGGCAAAGATCCTTGTAATTTACCTTATCTATGCTCCTCGTGATTTTATAAACCTCAATAAGGTCAACCCTCAACCTCCTATACTCCAGTGAAAAATGTGACAGTCTTTCCAATCTATTTTTATATCTCAAACCCTCCATTCCTGGCAACATCCTAGTAAATCTTTTCTGAAGTCTTTCTAGTTCAATAATATCCTTCCTATAACAGGCTAACCAAGAACTGCACATAGTACTCCAGAAGAGGTCTCACCAACATTCTGTACAACCTCAACATGACATCTCAACTCTCATACTCAAAGGTCTGAGCAATGAAAGCAAATGTCTTCTTGACCACCCTGTCTACCTGTGATGCAACTGTCACAGTTATGTATCCAAACCCTTAGATCGCTCTGTCCTGCAACCCAGGGGCGTACCATTAATTGTGTAAGTTGTATTCTTGTCTGTTTTACCAAAATGAAATACCTCCCATTTATCCAAATTAAGTTCCATCTGTGATTCCTACTGGTAATCAAAGCATTTTTTTTCATGCCTGAAGCACATAGTATTAGCTCCAAGCTGCTGATGGTAGTGTTTAGATGTTAAAGCAGATTAGAAGAGATCAGACCAAGAATTGATCACATATATATGACCAGAATGTATGAAGGTCATTTAATTTAACTAGTGCTAACTTTGTACTATTTGAAGGGCATTAGTGAACTACACGGGTTTTTACAAAGATTGACAGCAGTTATGGCATGTGTTCCAGATTTTTATTGAGTTCAAATTCCACTCTCTGACATGATGAGAATTGAGCTCCTGTTCTCAGAGCATTAGCCTGAGCTTGTGGCTGCCCAGTGTAGAGACTCTAGACCCCCTTTCCTCTTCATATCCCTGACTCCCCTTAGTGTCAGTCTATCCTGAGCTGGATGGCCATGAAGCAACATAATACTGCAAGCAAGAACTTGTGTTGGGCCACAGCTGAGTTCCAGCTTCTTGAAGCGAGTATGAAGTGTTTTTGCAAGGCTCCAAGTGATTTTCAATCGCTGGTGATTTGACATTTTGTTCCTCATTTAATCTCTGTTCTTCTGAGTCTTATGAATTTTATGACTTTCCACCATAAATTTATTTCAAAACTGCAATGTTCCAAAAAGCACTCATACATTCTATGATTTCTCATATTCCTTCAGTAGATTAGGTTCCAATGAGTCATCCAGTGACTTGGGTAATATGCACACATTTTTGTAATGACACTCACAGTATTAGAAGTTACTTGCTCATCCATGTACTGAACTAAGCAAAGATGTTCTGTACAAGCACATGGAATTTAACAAGTGTCTGGTCTGTGAAGTCAGGAGCCATTGAAATTCATGCAGTGGTTTTGTTTAATAATCTTCATGGAGGTCTGTTTGCATGGTGAGCAAATTTGAGACCTATCTGTCTCAGGGTAGTCCATGTTTCTAGAAAAGACAAGGTGGATGAAATTGGAGTTAGCCCTATTAATCATAGATGAAACAAGGTCAATAGTGAGGGAAGACCTTGGCTTGGAAGAGCAGCCAATAGAATCAGCAAGGAAACAATAAAAGGCAGAAAACATAGTGGGAGTCATTTATAGGCACCAAAATAAAGAGAATTATTGAATATAGGAAATGGATTAGGAAAATGGAAAATAGGAAACAGACCTGCCCTGATTATCTGTACAGATTAGACGTGACTGACAACAGAACACACATTTCACTCATGACAAATCACGAGTCAGAATAAAGATGGAGCAAGACAAGGGAGTACTCAGTGAGTGGCAAGACACTCAGAACCTCAGAGGAACAGAGGAATCTAGAATGTTTTTGTCACAGATTCCGGAAGGTAGCAGGATTGATTAATAGGATAGTTAAGGCAACATACAAACATTTGCCTTTATCTGTTGAGGCATCGATTATAAGAGCAGGGAGGTCATTTTAGAGTTGTACATGATTTTGGTTAAGTCATAGCCAGAGTACTGTGTGCATCAGTACTTGTTTATTAATTAAACATAGCAGACTGAGGTGCATACTGGAGTCAGTAAACCCTGCATCTATATCTTATTGAGACAATCAGAATTGGACTGATTCCTGTATTCCTGACCAAAGTCAATCTTCTATGCAGATGTTAGACTAGACTGTGCTCTTATTAGTGTCAAAGGAAGCACTACAAAGACACTCTGAAGGCTTCTCTTCGGAGGTTTATTCTCAGTCTTGAGCTCTGGGACATGCTGGCCCATGGATTTTGCATAGTGAAAGTGGTGTGGTCTTTTCTGAAAGGAAACAGATATCCGAGGCAAAGACAAAGACAAAGGAGCATAATCCCTAGCCTGCAGCTCACCCAAAACATACTCTTCCATTGTAATCTGGAGGGGGTACAAAGTAGATTCACCAGGATGTTATCTGGAATGGAGCTTTTCAGAGATGAACAGAGGTTACATAAGCATGAGCTGTTACCTTGGGAGCAGAGTAAGTTGAGGGGCATCCTCATGGAGTTGTATAAAATTCTGGGGGCTTTTGATTTGATTGGATTTAGTTATTGTCACATGTATCATGTTAAAAAAATACAGTGAGAAGTGCTGTGTAGTGATGCCACTCTCTGGCACCACCTTAAAACACAGACAAATAAACAAAAACATTGGCTATAAATTCAGAAGAAGGAAGAGAAAAAGAAAGTACAATTTTACAGTCCTTCCTGTTAAGTGATCCATCGTGGCCCCTGGGCTTGAGACCCCATCACTGAGGGAGACACTGTACTGAGGGAGAGTCTGCACTAGGGAGAGTCTGCACTGAGGTAGAGTCAACACTGAGGGAGAGGCTGCACTGATGGAGAGACTGCACTGAGGGAGAGGCTGCACTGTGGGAGCTCTTTAGTGAGGGAGAGGCTACAATGTGGGACAGTCTGCACTGAGGGAGAGTCGACACTGAGAGAGAGTCTGCACTGATGGAGAGGCTGCACTGATGGAGAGGCTACACTGAGGTAGAGTCAACACTGAGGGAGACGCTGCACTCAGGGAGAGGCTGCACTGAGGGAGAGGCTGCACTGTGGGAGAGACTGTACTGAGGGAGAGGCTACACTGAGGGAGAGGCTGCACTGTGGGAGAGACTGTACTGAGGGAGAGGCTACACTGAGGGAGAGGCTGCACTGAGGGAAAGGCTGCATTGAGGGAGAGACTGTACTGAGGGAGAGGCTACACTGTGGGAGAGGCTACACTAAGGGAGAGGCTGCACTGAGGGAGAGGCTGCACTGAGGGAAAGGCTGCACTGAGGGAGAGGCTGCACTGAGGGAGAGGCTGCACTGACGGAAAGGCTGCACTGTGGGAGAGGCTACACTGAGGGAGAGGCTACACTGTGGGAGAGGCTGCACTGAGGGAGAGACTGTACTGAGGGAGAGGCTACACTGAGGGAGAGGCTGCACTGTGGGAGAGACTGTACTGAGGGAGAGGCTGCACTGAGGGAGAGGCTGCATTGAGGGAGAGGCTACACTGAGGGAGAGGCTGCACTGAGGGAGAGGCTGCATTGAGGGAGATGTTGCACTGTGGGAGAGGCTGCACTTAGAGAGAGGCAGCATCAAGATGTGGTAAACCAATGGAGCACTTCACCAAGATGATGCTGCACTGTCTGAGATTGTACCCTTTCTTTGAGAGACACATAAGTTGCTCTCTGCAATCCATAGGTCACAGAGCAGCAACATAAAGTGATAACTCTGTCGATTCTACCACAGAGAAATACATATCGTATGTCTTGGTCAGATATCAGACTGAGTTAGCTATCATTTCTGCTGGATAACTTCTGAGGGCTCCCCACTGCACATTATCACCACAAGAAAACAACCTGACAGTCAGAAACTTTTTCCCCGGGTACAACAGAGTGTTACAAGGGGACATAAATTTAAGGTGAAGGGTGGAAGGTATAGGGGAGATGTCAGGGGTGGGTTCTTTACCCAGAGAGTGGTGGGGGCATGGAATGCGCTGCCCGTGGGAGTGGTAGAGTCAGAATCATTGGCGACCTTTAAGCGGCATTTGGATAGGTACATGGATGGGTGCTTAATCTAGGTTAGAAGTTCGGCACAACATCGTGGGCCGAAGGGCCTGTTCTGTGCTGTATTGTTCTATGTTCTATGTTCTAAATATGAGAAATGGGTTTGCTTGTTGCCTATTGACAATGGTTAGCAGGAAATTGTGTGGCACTTCTTAAAGATCATTTAAATTTTCCAAGTATTCAGATCAACCATCATTCCTCCTTTGGTTCAATCTGTGTCAGTCACACTGTTGCTCATTTCATGTTTATGGGATCTTGCTGTTGGCAGAATGGCTGGCGAATTTACCTCCATAAAGTCAGAAAGTGTCTCTGGAACTTCCTGTGGATGCTGGTGATATTGTCTACCCACAACTGTAAAAAATAACTAAGGCAAATTCTGCATACTCTCTCTCTATGCCTCACAGGCAGTCCAGTGAGTTTTCTGTTTGCAAGCTATCCACCAGGGAGATTTGGCTATTTGGCTATCTATTTAACGAGACCATCTTGTAATTACATCAACACTAATTATAACAAACAGAAAGAGACTTTCAGAGTGGCAGCATATTCCAAAGGGCTTTACAGCCAATTAAGTACCTTTCGAACTGTTGAAATGTAGGAAATGCGGTCGCCTTAATGCACGCAGCAAGTCTCATAAACAGCAATGTGATAATGGGATCACCATCTGCTTTATTTAGTGATGTTAGTTGAGAGATAAATATTGGCATGGGTACCAGGGAGATGTTACCTTTAATTGTGCTATCTTTTACATCCACCTGAGAGGGCAGATAGAACATCAGTTTAATGTCACATCCTCCAGTGCATCTTTCCCTCACTGTCTTGGTGAAACATTCGTATAATATGCGTGACTGAATGTGCTATGAATACGCTTCACAATTGTGTGTTCATGTGCGTGATATTCTGATTGAGATCACTTATTATTTGCATGTTCAATGAATAATATTGATGGAAGATTTGGCATTGTATGCAGCTGTAAAATGGCTAAATTATGTTAACCCAGTGAAATAATCTGCTGATCTTGCTGCTCAATGATAAAGTATGTGTTAGTCTTTGCGATATAAAATAAGGGACATGGTCATAGCCTGGTGTTTGTGCTCACAAATTAAATTCTGCAGTTGCTGAGTTATTCCTTTAACAGCTGTATAAGTAAATAAACCAAGGACTAGAATTAACTCATATGACCATCTAGGTAAAAACAATGACTGCAGATGCTGAAAACCAAATATTGGATTAGTGGTGCTGGAAGAGCACAGCAGTTTAGGCAGCATCCAACGAGCAGCGAAATCGACGTTTCGGGCAAAAGCCCTGATGAAGGGCTTTTGCCCGAAACGTCGATTTCGCTGCTCGTTGGATGCTGCCTGAACTGCTGTGCTCTTCCAGCACCACTAATCCAGTCATATGACCATCTGCCATGTGCAGTCTATGAGAAGCATGCTAGAGGCAGATTCATGCACAGTTATGAAACAGATATGGAGAATGCTGGAGGAACTCAGCAGGTCTGTGGAGAGAGAAACAGAGTTCATGCTTCAAGTCCAGTAAGTCTCTTTTACGAAATTCAGTTACCTCTAACTGTATATTACAGTTTAAATAAGCTGAATTCATTCTATTTAATTTGAGCAAGGGTCACTCGACCGGAAAAGTTAACTCTGATTTCTCTCCACATAAGCTGCCAAACCTGCTGAGCTTTTCCAGCTTTTTCTGCTTTCGCTTCTACTTAATTTGTGTTGTTTACCAATAACACAATAAAATAAGATATGGCGATCTGTGCGAGGGATTTTACTTTAAATACAAAGGTTTAAACTTTCTAGGAGAAGGTGAGGACTGCAGATGCTGGAGATCAGAGCTGAAAATGTATTGCTGGAAAAGCGCAGCAGGTCAGGCAGCATCCAAGGAGCAGGAGAATCGATGTTTCGGGCATGAGCCCTTCTTCAGCTCTGCTGCACTTTTCCAGCAACACATTTTCAACTCTGATCTCCAGCATCTGCAGTCCTCACTTTCTCCTCGAAGATTTTAACCTACTGTGAATCCTCTTACAAGGATGCCTTCCTTGAAGAAGCTCTCTTCCTCCATTCCTGAAGAAGGGCTCATGCCCGAAACGTCGATTCTCCTGCTCCTTGGATGCTACCTGACCTGCTGCACTTTTCCAGCAACGCATTTTCAGCCAAGGTTTAAACTTTGTAAATCCAGAGGCAAAAACTTAAGCTAAGACTTGAAGCATTGCAGAAAATACACGAGACACTGCCCAGAAATGATCACTGTGGTAAAACTGAGTCCTTGATTTGTGAGCCAGCTCAGGCAGAGAGTTGGTTCCAATTTGGGCTGTAGAAGTTGCAAAGCTATTGAGACAAGACCAAAACAATCTTGAAGTGCAACTAGAAAGCAGCACAGGTAGAATGTGGAACAAAGTAAAAAGCATTGCTGAATTTTCACACAGAGCATGACTATCATAAATTCCTGAGATAGGGAAAGAGTTTGTAAAAAAAAAGGCAATGTCAAAAAGATGGCTGCTGACATTTTTCAGATACTGCCTTGTCAGAACAGATGACCGAATTGATTGTAACTTTAAATCGGCCAAAACTTTCTAAAGGATGTCTTAGGGAAAGAGAGATCATGACATTGACACATTGGCAACAAATATGAAGTCCTTGTAACCTGACAACAACATCTACAAGCATTAGATGTAATTACCAGTCTTAGCACAGTGGTCAAGAAGCTGGCTGTGTGGGTAGTGTAGCGTGTTGCAGCCACTGTAAAGATCTCCAGTATTCCAAGTTCTTACATGTGGCTAAAGGACAGGGGGCTTAACTATGCAAAACATCTGGTTTCAAAGATATGACCAGAAGCTACAATAGGATGTAACCAAGGAAGGAGCACATGCAACAAATTAGTAACCATAACCTGAGAGAATCTAGACATAAAGCAAAGGACTGTCTCACCACTCCATCCAAGATTCAATGGTATCTTTGAATGAATGTTTCGCACTCATCATACAGTGTGAGGTGATGAAACAACGTCCTGTCATGTTACACCTAAGAACGATCTCTCTGGATATAGGCTTATTTTCACCAGCATGTTTGCAAGGCAAGTTAGGACAACTCAGTCACAGCACTTTCCTTCTAAGTTCTCAGAGATACAGGATAAACTTCTCAAAATCAAGAGGGCATGAAAGTGATGTATGACTGACATGCAGGTACAGAACTGTCCAACCTATGGGTAGGATGGGAAGGTAGAAATCTATATCCTAACCACCCCCTCTGCCACTCCCCCCCCCTCTCCCCCCCCCCCCCAGTTATCCATAGTGAATCTGTAATTTACAGTCAGCCTTGATCCTATGACATCACAAGATTCATTGGAACAACATTGAGGAGGAACAGAAACCAATTCAGGGAACTGTACAGTACTTCAATTGTGCAGAGAGTGCACTCAGAAGTAAGCTTAGGTAATAAAGGTTTGGAATACCATCAGGACAGCAATTAGCACATGAACATATGCAATATACCAATGCATTTACTATTTAAAAAATCTGAAATGGGAAGTTTCATTCTCTAATAGGTTACACCATCACAATGTATGGTTAGTCAAACTATCTGTACATTATACATATCCTTATGCTCTTAAGTACTGAATTTGTTTCTTTTATTTTGTGAAAATTGTTTTGGAACTACTATATAAATGTCTGTATGTGTTGTCACTCACTGTGCATAATTCCATTCTGGATAAAGAAGGGTGATATATTATTGCTTTAAGAGCAATGTTGGTTTAAGAGATTGATATGTTAATGAGCCAAGGACCAAGCTGAAAGTAATGACCAACTACCATGTGCAGTCCAGCAGACCGATGTCGAAGAAGGATGTGTACATAGTTATCTGCAGTAGCAGGTTATTGCCTGAATTGTTAATTAAAACTTAGCAAGATTTTCAAGTACACTGAATCCATGCTACTTAATCTGTGTTGCTACTAATAATACGAGGAAACATGACAGTTTTCCTTCCAGTGACTGTGAGGAATCTGTGATGTAGAATTTATAATTAATGGTAACATGAAATAATACAGACGTGTCATGGATGGTGGAACATTGTCTGCAGCTTTTATTATAACAGATGTCCAAGTCACAGATTCACATGCTGATTCATTATAAAACCTATTTAATTCCTAGCACCTACTGGTTTCCTTTTTGAACTTCCTGGCTGTCTCTGTACCTAGAACATAGAACATAGAAAAATACAGCGCAGTACAGGCCCTTCGGCCCTCGATGTTGCGCCGACCGAAGCCTACCTAACCTACACTAGCCCAATAACCTCCATATGCTTGTCCAATGCCCGCTTAAATGACCATAAAGAGGGAGAGTCCACCACTGCTACTGGCAGGGCATTCCATGAACTCACAACCCGCTGAGTAAAAAATCTACCCCTAACATCTGTAACCTCCTCCAAATGATCTCGCCACAGTTATATGATGCTGCGTTCCTTTCTTCTGGTTGCTGTCCTATCACCAGTTTTTCTTGTGTATTGGACGTGGACTTTCCAATATGCACCAATCCAGAAGAGCTGGATTGTGGGAATTTGAAGCTGTAGTGTTTTCCACCAATGGGGATGAGGCAGTGGAGGTAATGTTCAAGACATGACCTATCAAGAGAAAAGAAGAGTGAGTTGGGAAGTGAAGGAAATGTGCAACATCTGGTTCTTTGTCAGCATTCATTTACAAAATGTGTGGACAGCTAACAAGGGATTCATTTATTGCTTATCCCTAACACCCATTTAGAAGATGTGGTGAGCAGTCTCCACGATGCTGTTTGACAGTGAGTTCCAAAGTATTGACCCAGTTATATTAGAGTGAAAGTTGGCACAAAGGAGCAGCTACATATTTCCAAGTCAGATGGCGTGTGCCTTGGAGAGGAATGTGAAAGTGGAGGCATACCCATCCACCTGCCCTGACATTTCTCGGTGGTACATTAGAAGATTTACAAAATGCTGGTGACAGAGTTTACTTTTCCATTGTCCTCACCAGCTTCCATTCCTTGCGTTGTTCTTCAGCTAATTTGCCCTTGATTGATTTGGAGTGGGAGGCCTGGAGACTTTGCTGCTAATTGGCAGAGTGTTGTCTCAATCTTTTCCTTCCTCCTGTCTCTCCGGGTATTGTCCTTTGAGTCATGCTGTTGCTGGGGGATGGCTGGATTGGATCTCTGCATCTCTTCGCTGATTGTCACACTCATTGTTCCAACCACATGATCGTCCTGTGTGAAACCAAGGCCGTTTTGCTCAGCCTGCCCAATATGGCCTGTCCAAGCTCACAGGTCACAGCAGTATCCAGTGCATGGTCTAATGACCTTGCAATTCTTACCAATGATGTAACAGCAATAGAAATAGGAGCAGTGTAGGCCATTCAATCCTACAAATGTGGGCCCTCCAGCCTACAAACAATTGCTACAATTGAACACCATGAGGGCAGATATGTCACATGCCATCTAGGTAGCCATGAGTTTCCCTGATAGTGGAAGGGTAGAGGATTGCTCAGTTATTAGCCACCTTCACAATCACCTCAATCTGTGTTTACTACTGCAAATCCCAAAAGAATCCCTCAGTTTGATGCTGTTCTCAAATTTGTCAACACATCCAGCAAGAATGGTACAGCAACGCAGGTACGGGGCACATGGTACAGAAGGAAGGGGCACATTGTCACCTCCAGCAGACTAAATAGCAACTGTGCTCTGAGCATTCTCAGTTGTGATAGGCTTTCCTATGACTGTGACGTATCCGGGGCTGGGGAGGTCCTGCAGACCTCAGGCACACAGGATTGTAGAAAGATTCTGTTTGTGAAGCAAACTCAGTCAATCAGGGGGGGAACCTCCTTCTCTACCTTTCATTGTGACTCTGACAATGTCACGTTCCTTGGGATTTAGGTTGTGTGGGTTCAGCCTTCACCTCTTTAAGTTTCTATTGTTCGGTTGAACCCCCATGAGGGAAAATGAGCAACAGCGGATGAGCATTCCACAGCTGAGGGTGATAAACTAAAGTCTTTGCTGAAATGCCACCTTTCCCCTCCACCGTGATCTCAGCACACAATAGTAAATAAAAACAGCACAAAACAAAACAGACATTGACATCCATGCAAAAACCAAAACCATTGTCTCTCCCCTGTCAGATAAATGTTTTTTATAATTACCAAAGCATACTTTATTCATAAAATCACCTATAAGTACATAGAATCTAAGTCAGTTTCGTACAATCTTGGCAGTAAAACAAACAACATTTGAATTTTTGACATGTCTCAGAGCTTCTCTACATTTGGCACATCGCTGTCCAGACCTTCTGTGGAAAGGCACATGCCAAAAGGAGATATTGGACAGTCTCTTTAACCCTGCAGTCACTTTGAAGGCAGCGTACGCTGGCACACAGAACCCAGGCCCAGAAGGATCTCACAGGCAGTGCCTTTCTCACCATCAGCCAAGCGATGTCTTGGTGCTTGTTGGAAAGTTCTCACGATGACACATTCTGACAAATGACTGACAGTCTGCTCGGGGAATGACCGGACAGGATCCACCTTCTCCTTTGATTAGATTAGATTACTTACAGTGTGGAAACAGGCCCTTCGGCCCAACAAGTCCACACCGACCCGCCGAAGCGTAACCCGCCCAGACCCATTCCCCTATATTTACCCCTTCATCTAACATTGCAGGCAATTTAGCATGGCCAATTCACCTGACCTGCACATTTTTCTACTGTGGGAGAAAACCAGAGCACCCGGAGGAAACCCACACAGACACAGGGAGAATGTGCAAACTCCACACAGAGAGTCGCCTGAGGTAGGAATTGAACCTGGGTCTCTGGCGCTGTGAGGCAGCAGTGCTAACCACTGTGCCACCTTGCCGCCCACATGATGTTATGTGCTGACCACTTCCTGAGGGACTAGTGGTCAAAGGTATTTATATTTCCATGAGGGACAGGTGTTATGGAATGGTCTAACTACTTGGAGTGTTCTATGGCAGCGAGGCCAGCCTCATCCTTCACAAAACTGGGGGCAGGTAGATCCTCAGTATGTTGTGATACTTGATGTTTGGGTACTGAGGGTCAATGCAAAGCTTAATGCAGCCACACACGAAGATGGCCATCGGGTTAAGGGCAACATTGGGTACATTCTTCAGCCTCCCTTATCCGGAGTTCTGTACATGGTGTCCCTGCTGACACTGTCCACCTAGACCTCCAGGTGAAGGGAAAGATAGCTTGACTGACTGTGATGGTGGAGTTTCTGGGAATGACCAGACTTGTGTCATATGCGACAAAAGAGAGAATACCACACACCTAATTACCATATTTTTATACACAATAGAGAGGGAGCAGTGGTCCCAAAAGAACAGTTTTTGTCTCACTGTGACGATATGCTCCTTCCAAATCTTTGTGCCTCTCCGAACCACATTCCTAGCACCGTCAGGTAATCTGCCCTGAAGGTAAAAGGGATACAGGATTGGATGGCTCTGTTCCCAAAGAACATGGCCTCATTCTTGCTTCGATTTACCTTGGCTCCTGAGGCCAGTTTGAACTGCATGCAGATACACTAACAGCAGATTTGAGCACAAAATTGCAATGTCATCCATGTACAGGATGGTTTTGATCTGCAGACCTCCACAGCCTGGAATATTGCACTTGTACAGTCTGATGGTACATGCCATATACTAATCCTCTTTCGTGCATTGGTGTCTGTAAAGAGCTGGTCATTTTAATGTAATGGTTTGTTTTCCTTGTACCAAAGTGATACCTACTGCATTGTATATATAAAATAACCTGAGACAATTTTCTGCACTGAATATTTTGAAACATTGATGTGTTTTCAGGAGGAAATGGACTGATGTGCAATTGGAAAAGTAAGAAGGTAATTTCTTCTCTGGTTTGAAAAGATGCAGATCATAAAATAAATGTCGAGCTGTGCACATTGCTTCAGGAAACAGGCAAATACATTGAATTGAATTGAATTAATTGTCACGTGTACCGAGGCACAGTGAAAGGCTTTGTCTTGCGAGCAATACAAGCAGATCACAGAGTTAAGTAGCATAGATAAGTAAATAATAGGTAAACAATGGTAAAAACAAAAACACAGGTACAGGCGAATGTTAAGAGTTTGTGAGTTGATTCGGTATTCTAACAACAGTAGGGTTGAAACTGTTACAAAGCCGGCTGCTGCATGTGTTCAGGCTTCTGTACCTTCTCTCCGATGGTAGACCTTGTAGAAAAACATTGCCAGGGTGGGTGGCTCTTTAAGGACGCTGGCAGCCTTTCCTTGACAGCGGGCCTGGTAGATGGATTCTATAGATGGGAGGTTGGCCTTTGTGATCGTTCAGTTCCAGTCCACCCCTCTCTGTAACCATCTCCGATCTTGAATGGTACAATTTCCATGCCAGGTAGTAATACCGATTGGTCTTGATAGCACCCCTATGAAAGTTGGCAAGGGTATTCACCAACATGCCAAATTTCCTCAGCTGCCGTTTGGGCCTTTATGACCAGTGCATCCACATGAAGAATCCAAGATGACCACTCCCAGGAGCTTGACACTCTTCACCCGTTCCACCTCTATGCTGTCAATGTGTAGGGGGCCATGAGTGACATCCCACCAAAAGTCAATAAAGAGTTCCTTGGTTTTGCTGGCATTGAGAGCTAGGTTGTTCTCAGTCCACCATTTTCCCAGGTCTTCCACCTTCCATCTGAGATTCAACTGACTATGGTGGTGTCATCAGCAAACTTGTAAATGGCATTTGTCTGGTATTTGGTGACACAGCCATGGGTATTCAGTGAGTACAGTAGGAGGCTGAGTACACACCCCAGGGGGGCTCCAGTGTTGAGTGTTAGTGAAGATGAAATATTGTCCCTAATCTTCGCTGAGTGTGATCTGTGGGTCAGGAAACTGAGGATTTCCAGTGTACAAACAACCCGATAGGTGAATCTTAAACTCAGCAAAATTTACGAAATTTATTCTCAAATTTACTGATGGTGCAAGACTGAATGGACCTGATCTTATGTGGCTATGAAACAGGGAGCTATGGTTACGGGGAGCAACTGTCAGTGAATTAGAACTCCACTACTGCACTCCTGCCTCTGACCAGCGTGTGGAACTCCCTGTTAACTATCTGGGATTGTACAAAGTTACAAATTACACAACACCAGGTTATAGTCCAAAAGGTTTAGTTGGAAGCACTAGCTTTCGGAATGCAGCTCCTTCCTCAGGTGGTTGACAACTACCTGATGAAGGAGTGGCACTCTGAAAGCTAGTGCTTCAATTAAACCTGTTGGACTCTAACCTGGTGTTGTATGATTTGTAACTTTGTACACGCCAGTCCAACACCGATATCTCTAAATCATATCTGGGATTGGTCAGCCATCCTAAAAGTTGCAGTCCCTTGTGGGATTCTCCAGGATTCAGTCACATGCTTTCGACAAACTAGCACCTTCTCAGTGACTCATTTTCCATTTTCTGCTTGAAACATTTGGTTATCTGTCTAACTGGACAATCTCTTAATCACAGCAAGGCTCATTACATTGAAAGAAAGAGGCAGAGATGTTCATGCCCTCAGGTCATCCCAAGTACTTTACAGTCAATGAAGTTCTTTTAAAAATATAATCACGGTTGTAATGTAGAAAGTGCCGCAGACACTTCTCACACGGCAAGCTATAATAAACGGCGATGAGATAATAATCAGGCAATCTGTTTTGATCATTTTCATTGAGTAACAGATTAGCCAGGATACAAACAAGAATTCATGTTTTTTTTTGAGCAGCAACATGAAATATTTTACATGGCTTGCCCAAATCACAGAATGAGAATAGAGAGCAGCCCCTGAGAGGTTCTATCCAGCTCAGACCCGGGGCTTGAAAACCATGTGGAAGATTCTGGAAGGTGATGCTCCTCCGCTCAAAGACAGTTTCTTCTTGTGTGCTTGCTGCGGATTGGCTCAATGACACTGGGAGCAGCAGTGAACCTGCTAGTCAGGACTGAATCACTGCAAGGGACAGGATGATCCTCACGCTCTGGGTCAAAGCAGTGTACAGGCATGGAGCTGAGGCAATGGCTCAGCCCAGGATCAAGGCAGTGAGTGGGCCTGGGTTCAATACTCTGAGCAAAGTGAGACTTCTTGTGGGACACAACTCATCCCCCTTGTACGACTGCATTAAAGATGAAGAAGCAGGTTTTCCAAGCTGATATAGCATGTAAGAGGAAAAGTTTATGTAGTGAGAGAAAGAGAGTGTGATTGTATGTTTAAGGTAAAGCGAGAGAGCAATGAGAGATATTGTGTTATGTCCCACAGTCAATTTATCAACAGACCTTTATAATAAATGCTAATGTCTTCACTTCATGTGACCTGATAGTATAACAATCTCACATTCTGTCTGACCTTGGATCATTTATAGAATCATTTCTGGAATCATGTTACTCTGTTGTAACGAAACAGATGAACATCAGCTCTGACATGGGTGTGCCTGAGGAATGTAATGCTTGAACATAATAGTGAGCTGGAATAAATATCTGTTTTCTTCTTCAACATTGCAATATCCACAGCCAGTTTCTTAAGTTATAGGAGACAACTTAAACTTTACTCCATCAGGTATAATACCCTGTTGATTGCAATCGACACCATGCTAGCAGCTGTGACCTGAGATTAGATTAGATTCCCTACAGTGTGGAAACAGGCCCTTTGGCTCAACAAGTCCACACCAACCCTCCGAAGAGCAACCCACGCAGACCCAGTCCCCTACATTTACCCCTGACTAATGCACCTAACACCACGGGCAATTTAGCATGGCCAATTCACCTAACCTGCACATCTTTAGACAGTGGGAGGAAACCGGAGCACCTGGAGGAAACCCACACAGACAGGGGGAGAATGTGCAAACTCCACACAGACAGTTGCCCGAGGCGGGAATTGAACTTGGAACCCTGGTGCTATGAGGCAGCAGTGCTAACCACTGAGCCACCTTTTAGAATAGACTCCAATATGTGTGGACAGATTTGAAAACTGTTTGAAGTGTCATTGAAAATTCAGATTGAGGGAGTGATTCTCAATCCAAGACAGCACCAGTTTCTGTGAATTCAGACAACCATGCAGTGTCTTGGACCGGGAATTGATCAGAGCTAATTTTGCTTCAATTAGAATGCAAGCTCTTTCGAAATGAAATAAATTTCTAAGATTATCTGAAGTGTACACTTAAGCAGGGGCAGTACAGAAATCTGTAAAGCTGGAATGCTCATGTTTCTGAGAGTTGATACACAAGTCGCAGTTTCTCATAGCAACAACTGCAAAGTCTCTGTTATGAAAGAAGGACTGGTTTTAATTTACACTGATACAAAGTCAGGATACATGGCTTAAGATTCAGCAGAGCAAAGTTTTTAAGCCAGAATCGTGGATTGGAGAAACCTCATCAGGGTTTGGGCATTCAGTGATAAAGTGATTGAATTCCAACTATTCAAACAATGTATGGCATTCTAATTTACGGATCAAGAGATGGGTGATCCTGAGAGAAAATAATTCTGCTTGCATGCTATCAGCAGAAAGGGGCTTGTCAGAATTAACATACCCAGTCTTTCCATGAAATGATCTGAATATTCCTCAAATCAGCTCAATGTATGAATTAATTTAGGATTAACACTCATGTCATACAGACAGCAATTTCATGTTAACCAGTTTATTGGAAGATTCTGCAGCAAAAAGACATGATTGTGACTTTTCTAAAGAAGAATTGTCAGAGTGGCTCATTGAATTAGTCATCTCCTCTCCACTAGTTTTGGGGAATCTTTTGGGGACTTTAAAAGATAACACTATTGATGCCTTACTAAAGGTGGGCCGAAGTGTGAAATAATGGCAGACCAATAACAAATACATGCTTTAGGTGCAGGCAGCACTATTGCTGCAGTCAACAAAGTACACCAAACCAACAAATTCTGTAAGATACGGTGCATCATATCTATTCCAAAGCTGTCTAGTTTTTCTTGATATTTGTAAAGCATGTGGCACCAATGATCACTGAACGCCCATGTGCAGGAAATCTGATTCCAAAGCCAAGCTAGACTTCTGAAAAAAAAACTCAGCTGACCAATAAGAAGAATAGCACTGACAGCAAGGAAAATGTTGAGAAAATGCACAGGTTCAAGCACTTCACTGAGTTCTGAGCCACTAACACACAGACTTCAAAAGATGAGCTAGCTTTCCGTACTACTAAGCTGACACACCATCACTCTCCATTATGGGACGGGGTGGTAGAGTCAGGTTGCTGGATGATAAATGGTTTGTGAATGTCAGAATGATAACTGGAATGTCAGAGGCTGAGGCGTTATAGAGGAGCTTATAGAAGTTCATAAAGTCATGAGAGGCAAGGACAGGGTGAATATGCAAGGTCTTTTCCTCAGGGTAGGAGAGTCCAAAACAAGATGGCATAGATTTAAGGTGAGAGGAGAGTTTTAAAAGGGACTGAAGAGGCACAATTTTCATGCAGAGGGTGGTGTGTGTATGGAATGAGCTGCCAGTGAAAGTAGTGGATGCTGGTACAATTACAATATTTAAAAGGCATGTGGGTGGTATATGACTAGGAAGGGTTTAGAGGGATATGGGCCAATTAGGAGATCTTTCAATAGGGATGAGCCAGACCCAAGGGTCTGTTTCTGTGCTGTATAACTCTACGACTCTATGACTGTCTCAGATCAACACAAAGTGTCAGTGAGACGTGGATGTATCATTCCAGATCATGACCTTCTCAGACATACACAATGTAGCTAAAAGGGGATGCCTTAAAATAAAGCTGTTGTACAGTTGAGGATAATCTGAGGACATGGATCTAAATCTCACCATGGCAGATGGCCATAGAGTCATAGATTCACACAGAATGGAAACAGACCCTTCAGCACACGTTATCCATGGCAGGAGATTTCCTAAACTGAACAAGTCTCACTTTCCTGTGCCCATATCCCTCTAAACCTTTCCTATCCATGTACCTATCCAAATGTCTTTTCAATGTTGGAAATGTAGTCACCTCTATCACTTCTTCTGGCAGTTCATTTTATGGGCACACTACCCTCTTCCTGAAAAAGTTCTCCCTTAGACCTCTTTTTTAAACTTTCCCCTCTCACATTAATCTTTTTCCCTCTAGTTTTGAACTCCCCTACTCTGGGGAGAAGATCTTGACTATTCACCCTATCCATGCCCCTCATGATTTTATAACCCTCTTTAAGGTCACTGCTCCACCTTTTACGCTCCAAGGAAAAATGTCCCAGCCTATCTAGCCTCTCCTTATAACTCAACCTCTCCAGTCGCAGTAATATCTTTGTAAATCCTTTTCGCACCATTTCTAGTTTAATAGAATTCTTCCTGGAGTAGAGTAGTACCTTACATGTGGCTGTATCAATGTCTTGTATCGCAGTAACATGATGTCCTAACTCCTGTACACTATGTTTCAGCCAATGAAAGCAAGTGTACTAAATGCATTCTTCACCACCCTTTCGATCTGTCACATCACTTTCGAGGAAATATATACCGGCACCCCTATATCTCTTTGTTTGACAACACTTCCCGTGGCCCTCCCATTAACTGTGTAAGTCCTGCCCTGGTTTGGCTTACCAAAATGCAATACCTCGCATTTATCTAAATTAAACTCTATCTTCCATTCCTCTGCCCACTGGCCCAGTAAATTAAGATCTCAGATCACCTTCTTCACCGTCCACTATACAACCAAATTTGGTGTCATCTGCAAGCTTAATAAACATGCTTCCTATATTCTCATCCAAATCATTGATATAAATGATGAACAACAGTGGACTTCACACTGATCCTTGTGGCACACTGTTGGTCACACGTCTCCAGTCTGAATAACCCTCTACCACCACCTTCTGTCTCCTACTGTCAAGACAATATTGCATCCAAATGACTAGTTGTCCCAGGATCCTATATGACCTTTAGATTCTCCTTTAACTTATCTGCCCTTTTTGCCCTCCTGATTTCCCTGTTAAGTGTACTCCTAGACTGCTGTACTTCTCAAGGGATTCACTTGATTCCAGTTGTCTATATCTGACATATTCCTCCTTCTTCTCCTGGACCAGAACCTCAATATTTCTAGTCATCCAGTGTTTCTTGCTCCCACCAGCCTTCCCTTCTTACTAACTGGAACCTGCTGTCCCTGAACTTTCATTGCTATTGAAAGCCTCCCACTTGCCAGATGTCCCTTTATCTGCAAACAGTCTCCCCCAATCAATTTTCGAAAGTTCCTGTCTAATATGATCAAAATTGGCCTTGCCCCAATTTAGAACTTTAACTTGTGGATCAGGCTATCTTTATCCATAACTATTTTAAAACTAACAGAATTATGGCCATTACTCCCAAAGTTCTCCTTTACCAACACCTCATTGAGTTACCCTGCCTTATTTCCCAAGAGGAGGTTATATTTTGCCCCTTCCATAGTAGGTCCATCCACATATTGATTGAGAAGGTTTTCTTGAATACACTGAACATCCCAAATGTGTGATCATCTCTTTCTTCTTTCTTAGTTCCAACTATATAGCTTCACTGATGATCCCCTGGGAATACCTTCTTTGAGTACTGCCATGATGTTTTGTCAAATCAAAAATGCCAACGCCCCCTCTCTTGCCTCCCCTTCTATCCTTCCTGTAGTATCTGCACACCAGAACATTGTGTTGCCAATCCTGCTCTCCCTGGGCCCGTCTTTAATTACTGTGACATCTCAGTCCTATGCTCCTACCCATACCCTGAATTCATCTGCCTTGCCTGCCAGGCCTTTTGCACTGAAATAAATTTATATTTAAATTCAAAGTATTTAAATTCAATAATATGTCTAGAATAAAAACAATCTAGTCTAATGGAAATCATGCAACCATTGTTGATTGTCATAAATGCTCAAATGGTTCACTTGTATCCTTCAGGGAAGGAAATCTGCTATATTCCCACCTCACCATCTTGCCCCCCATCCCAACTCTCTTCATCTGCAGCTCCCCTTACACCCACTCTCAGTCCTGAAAAAGAGTTACACCTGAAATGTTGACTTCTCCACCTCCTGAGGCTGTGTTCTTGCTGTGTCCTTCCAGCCTCCTGATTGTCTCTTCTTACCTGGTCCGGCCTGCATGTGACTGTAAGCCTACAATAATGTGATTGGTTCTTAATTGCCTTCTGGGCAATGCTGGCCCAGCCAGAGATGCCCACATCCCATGAATGAGCAATAAGTAAAATTCCTGGTACATTGACGGTGGAGAAGGGCTTCTGAGCCTGGGCTCATCTTCTCCATCTGCTTTTCTTTTATTATTCCCTCTCTTTCGTTTTTTTTTAAATTCTCTTTTATTTCGCTTACCTCTTGGTGAAGATCTCAGTCGCGGTGATGGCAATGACAGCAGTGAGTGGGCCCAGCAGTGGGCACTCATATTGGCAGTGTCAGAAGCAAATTTGGTGGTGTCTGGATCCTCCGGTGATGATGGTGCTAGTGCTGACTCATGGCTGCTGCTGCAGAGACAGGTTTGGGCCCAGTACAAGACTCACGCCATTGGCAGCAGCTACATTGGTGAAGTGGACCGAAGCGGACTCATGGCGATGGCAGAGTCAAGTGTGGTACCTGCTGGCATCGGTGGTGTTTGCATTGGTGAGGTCCAGCAAGGACTCATTGTGGTGAGAGTGTCAGTGGAGGCAAGATGGTGCCAAAGAGTGACGTGGTGAATGGGACTCATGCCTGGCCACCAACTCCAAGGCCCATGGCGAAACACTTAACAACAAGGACTGTCAAGTTGGATACCTTTATTTCTTCATTTGTCTGTCTTTATATTCTATGTTTTTATTTCTTTTTCCATGTTTTGAGATGGCACTGGACAGTGACGACACTATACAACACTTCTCACTGTATTTTGTAATAAAATACACATGACAATAAATAAATCAAACAAATCAACTCAAATCAATAAAATGATGGCACGGTACTTGGGCTGAGAGGACAAGTTATTCTGTGAACCCAGTGTGAAAACACAACTCTGAAATTCTAGATCGTAGATCACAAACAAAAGCCACAGATAAAAGTCAGAGCATGTCTGAATCATGAACCGATAATGTTCAATGTTTTAAATGAGATTAACAATGTTTTGTCGCACAGTAAAACACTGATAGCATAACAGATCCTAGAGGAGTACAGCAATGCATTCACAGATTTGGGATGTCTTCCTAGAGGATATTATCTCAAAGCAGATGAGACCATAAGACCAATTTACCATCTGTGAAGAAAGTTTCAGTTATCCTTAAGGACAGTCTGGAAGGCTAGGTATAGGAACTGGGAAGGAAGGGCGTCATCTGGAAATCTAACAAACATTTTGCTAAAATGAAGCAAATTCTCCAACAAGATGCAACTCTCCAAGTGTCGCAGGAGGTGAATTAGAATCCCTACAGAATTGGAAGTGGTGATGAATTGATGGCCTGAAAGCATTGAGAACTTTCCTGTTGCTGTAAGAAAGTTTGGGCATACTTGACAGAGTAAATTGACAGACTCTGGTGGCATATAGTAAAAAGGAAAGAGGGAGATTATCCAGAGTTAGTGAAGAAGGTAGATGATAATGCACACCCGAGTCCAGGCTGAAGAAGGTAAAAGAAGTGCTGGCCAAGTATGAGAAATGAAATTCAGGACCACATCGGCTAATGCAGTGTTTGGAAAGAGGGCCACTGATAATGCATAACTTCTTAGAAAGACTGTGGATGAAGGTGAGAGTGTACCTCTTCACCCTCACTGCAAGTCATTACCATACAGCACTATTTTGACACTTGAATAGCTACTGCTAAAATTGTCAAATGACTAAAAGCATACCACTGACTTTGACATTTCTGACATTGTTAGAGCAACGATGGTCCCCTGTTCATGAATTAAGATTTTAGCCACTTCATAGCTGAAAGGAAAGACCAATCCTACATTATCCCCACACGATCCTCTGTCAAATGTAACAGGTCAGCTGTGGCTGAAAATTGTGAAATGAATCAGAAACACATCAAGAAAGTCCAGAATAATTATATTATAGCAATAAGTAAGAGACATAGATAGATCAAAGACAAGTGTGTGCATATGGGATGGAGGGTGGGAATATCTGTTCATGTTCAGGGCATTGAGGGACGGAGAGTCTGAATCTGAGAGCATCGGAAATAATGTGCCTCAGGGAGGGAGGAAACTTGTATACATCCAATAGGGCGATGTGAGTAAGTGTGCATGTTTGACAGAGCAACCGCATATGTTTGAGAGCGGGTGTGTGTGTGAGTGTATGTGCTTGAGAATGTGTGTATTTGAGAACGCAATTTTGTGAATGTGTTTGAAAGAGCAAGTGTGTGTTTGAGAGCGAGGGTACATGTTGCGTGTGCTAGTTGGGAAAGGAGGTGTCTTTGCTTGCGTGAGAGAGAGAGGAAATGTGTGTGGTAATAGAGAAAGAGTGTGGATATGAGTGAATGTGCATGGAAGTAAGTGAGTAGATGTTTAAGGATCTGGAGAGAGGAAATATGTGAATGTGGGGGAGAGAAAGAGAGTTTATTTCTGGTGTGTTGTGTCCACTAGTGGAGGGAAATGAGTGTGTGTGGGAGGTAGTGAGACTAAGGGTGTGTGTGTGAGTGATTGTGTGCCTATATGTGCGTGTATGTGAATGTCAGTGTGTGTGAGTGTGAATGTGTGTTTGTGAGTTTGCATGTGCATGAATGTGTATGAATATGCGTTTGTGATTACGTGCGTGAATGAGCATTTGTAAGAGTGCATCGAAAAGTGTGTGTCTGAATGAGTGCATGTGTATGTGTGTGTGTATCTGTATGTGTATGGGTATAAGTGAGCAAGGGTTGGTGTGTTTATGTGTGTGAATGTGTGAGTGTGTGTATGAGTGACTGTGTGTGAATATGTGTCAGTGTGTGTGTTTGTGTGTGAATTCATTTGTGTGTGAATGTACATTTTTGTTTATGTGAGTTTGTGTTTATGTGTGAAAGTATGTGTGTCTGTATGAGTATGTGCATGAGTGAGTGTATATGTTTGTGAGTGCATGTATGTTTGTGTGTGTTTATGAGTGCATGTATATATGTTTGTGAATATGTTTGGGTGTGCATCTGTATGTTTGGGTGTGCATCTGTATGTTTGAGTGTGTGTATTTCCCACCCAGTTCCCTGATGATGATCATATCTATTAATCACTTCTTAATTTAAATTATCAATTTGTTCCTTTGGAATTTCTTCCAGTAATTCATGCTAACTGTTGTGCCAGAACTTATTTTTCTGGAATTTGCTTACTGCCTTGCCCCCGTCATGTCTACCCTAAGTAACTGAAACATTGAAAAAAACATGGCTGCCTATGCCTCCCTGCAACAGATAAAATATTAGACCGGGCTATTCCACATCAATGAAGGAGGGAAAACAGGGTCTGAGCTAAAGGCCGTATCTGACAGTGCAGCATTCCAATTAATATCGCATTGGAGCGACAGCCTTGATTTTGTGGTCTCGTCCCTGGAGGGCACTAATTAGGTTCACAATGTGTTAAGGGAAATTTCCAATTGGTTTATAGTACAATACATGCTGACAGAAATCATATTGAAATCATGGATCAATTAGAAATATTTCCATAAACTTTTTTTTCCAATCAATGCTATTCTGAACACATTTCCAGGATGTGGCAGCCTGATAACATCAGCTGTCTTTTATCCCAAACCGTGCTCAGTAATCCGTCACTCAATCAGGACTCATCCCAATTAAATAAATTTCTCTCTACTTTCAGTCTCAGTCCACTCATTACTTCCATCCTACAATTCACGCTTCGTTACATTGATCTACCTTCCTTTGGCACAGCTGTCACTGACTGTTTCTGTTTTTCCAGCATGTGTCTCTCAAGGCCAATGTTCACTTGCTCTGCTGCCTGTAATTTCTCTTCTTTTGGTTTTACTTCTCGTTCGCAACTCCTTCTTGAACATCTGTCCTCTACTCCTCATTATTTATTCAGCTTTGATCTTTTGATTTACCCAAGAAGGACATAAAATTACAAGTGAGAGACGGGAAGACAGGAATAAACATACAGAAGGGAATGCACAGTTGACTTGTTGTAGTGTGAAAGTAATAGCCAATAATGTCTCACAGTAGTTTTAAATTAGGGCACTATTTAATTTCCCCATGGTGCTAAGTCAGCCATTTGTGAAGTTTAGTGGAAGGAATATGCATGGATTTATGAAATGGTTTACGCTAGAAGAAAATTGGTTTTGTCATTTAAGAAATCCAATCACAGCATGCAGGTATTTTAAAAATGTGTTGATGGTACATGGGTGCCACTGGCTGGGCCAGCATTTATTACCCATCCCTAGTTGCCCTTGAGAAGGTGGTGGCGAGCTGTCTTCTTGAACAGATGCAGTCCATTTGCTAAAGGTAGACCCACAATTCCAGGACTTTGAGCCAGCGACTGAAGGAACAGCGATATGTTTCCAAGTCAGAATGGTGAGTGACTCAGAGGGACACTTGCAGGTGATATTGGTGTTTCCATGTAACTGCTGCTCTTGTCCTTCTCGTCAGCACAGTGGCTCAGTGGTTAGCTCTGCTGCCTCATAAAGCCAAGTTTGATACAACCCTCGGGTGTGGAGTTTGCACATTCTCCCCGTGTCTGTGTAGGTTTCTTCCGGGTGCTTTGGTTTCCTCCCACAGTCCAAAGATGTGCAGGCTAATTGGCTGGATTGGCCATGCTAAATTGCCCACAGTGTCCAGGGATGTGCAGGCTAAGTGGACTAGCCATGGAAAATGTCAGGTCACAGGGATGGGATGGGTCTGGGTGGAATGGTCTTTGGACGGTTGATGCAAACTCAAGGGGCCAAATGGTCTGTTACCATACTGTTAAGGATTCGATGATTAGGAACAAGGAATAAATGCTAGTCTAACCTTTGAATGACGCCTACATCCCGTGAATGAAAAAAGTGGGAAAGGTCACAGGTTTGGAAAATCAAAGTTAATGTCTTGGTAAGTTATTGTAATGCATCCTTTTGATGGTACACAGTGCTACCTCAATGTTGGAGACACTGAATGTTAAAGATTGTGAATGGGCTTCCATCACATAAACTGCTTCTCTTGAATGGTGTCATGCTTTAAACATTATCAGAACTGTACTTATCCATTGCTCATTATTCTGCACACACTTGACTGGTGCTTTGTAAAAGATGGACAGACCTTTACAGAACATCAGTTATCTGAATTTTGGATTATCCAAACAAGATCTCAAGGTCTCGTAAAAGTTTTATTAAATTTAAATAAAAGCACAGCAAGAGCACGCAGCCTGGGCTGGCAGTGAGAGCAGAAACAAAGTCGCCACAGGAACCCTGCTGTTGCTACTGCCGCTGCCACCGGGAACCCTATTCATGCTATTGCCGTCGCCATGGGAACGCTGATCAGTTATCCGTACAATCAGTTATCCGAACAAAGTACTCCTGGCCCATCTTGTTCGAATAATCGAGGTTGTTCGGTATTTGCATGTTTACGTTTCAAAGGATATATTGCACAAAAGCACCAGGGAATAAAACACAAAGGAGAGAAAAGCTACAAAATATGGGGACATTCAGAACATTTAACAGACTGCCTGTGGGCCCCAGTACCACTGCAGGAAAGTTAAAACACAAAGATCTTCAGGATCAAAGTTCCTGGAGAACTGATGCAAAGGAACCCACCCACTGGAGATGGTATTGTACAAGTAACTCAAGGTTTGGGAATTGAAATCTTACAAACACATGTTGCAACTCTTGTTATCAAAAACTCTTGTTTGTTATAGTTTGCGCCAGGAACAAAACACTCGCAAAGTTCTAAACATTCACCTGGTTCACTAACGCCTTTCAGGGCTGAGAAGATATGACGCCTCCATGGACTGGGTCTGTTAAGGAACAGTCATCCAATTTTTCAATTTTACAATTCCCGCTGTTGTTTGCAAATCCATCCATTTGCTCACGCTATCTCTGCAACCTTCTCCAGCTCTAAATCTCTCTGAGGTCTCTGCAACTATGGAATCCTATTAAATAACCCTGATTTTAATCCCTTTACTATGGGTGACATAGCGACATAGAGTCATAGAGAGGTACAGCACAGAAACAGACTCATCAGTCCAACCTGTCTATGCCGATCAGGTATTCTAAATTAATCTAATCCCATTTACCAGTATTGAGCCCTTCCTACTCATCTGTCCATCCAGGTGCCTTTTAACTGTTGTAAGTGTACCAAGCTCCATCACCTCCTCTGGCAGCTTGTTCTACACACACACCATCTTCTGCATAAAAATATTGACCCTCAGGTCCCTTTTATATCTTCTCCCACTCACCTTAAATCTATACCCTCTAGGTTTGGTCCCCCCACCCCAGGCTGTCCATCCTACCCATGTCGCTCATGATTTCATAAAAAACAGAGGAATTGGCAGCAGAAGATAGCCACTTGAACCCTCACATTAAAGCCAGTTACTATAGACACTGGGAATCACGCAAAAGAATCAAAGAAGAGTCATACTGGACTTGATGGAATTATAGAATTCCTACAGTGCAGAAAGAGACCATTTGGCCCATCCACACTGACCCTCTGAGAGTAATCCATCCAGATCCCTAACCTATCCCTACAACCCTACATTTCCCAAGGCCAATCCACCTATCCTACGCGTCTTTGGACACTGCGAGGAAACCCACGCAGACACGGGGAGAACGCGCAAACTCAACACAGTCACCTATGAGGCAGCAGTGTTAACCGCTGAGCCACCATTGTCAGTTTCTCCAACCTCTGCAGTTTTACTTACTTGAAACCTCGATCCGCTCGACCGTTCAGTAAGATCATGGATAATCTGATTGCAACCTCAGCTGCATACTTGGGGAAAGTGAGGACTGCAGATGATGGAGATCAGAGTCAAGATGAGAGTGGTGCTGGGAAAGCACAGCAGGTCAGGTAGCATCCGAGGAGCAGGAAAATCGACGTTTCAGGCAAGAGCCCTTCATCAGGACCTCAAAACATCGATTTTGTTGCTCCTTGGATGCTGCCTGACTTTCCCAGCACCACTCTAATCTCAGCTGCATATTTGTCGATCCCCCAATCATCTTTGACCCCTTGCTTTTCTAGTATCTCTCCATCCCGACAGAAAATTAAACAAAAACTTTACTTCCACTGCCATTAGAAGAAGAGAATTCCAAAAACTCATAACTGTCTGTGAGAACAAAAAGTCCTTGCCTCTATCTTAACCCTGATTCTGAAGTTGCAATTGTTAAATCTAGATTCTCCATTACAGGGAAATATTGTCTCCACATCCACCCTATCAAGACCCCTCAGACTCTTGCATGCTCAATATTATGAAATCGTAGATTCATGGAGTTGTACAGCACAGAAACAGGTCCTTCGGTCCAACTTGTCCATTGCAACCAGATATCTTAAATTAATCTAGTCTCATTGACTAACATTTGCCCCATATCCCTCTAAACCCTTCCTACTCATGTATCCATCCAGATGCTTTTTAAATGTTGTAATTGTACCAGCCTCCAACACTTCCTCTTGCAGTTCATCCCATACACACACCACACTCTGTATGAAATAAATGCCCCTTAGGTCCCTTTTATATCTTCCCCCTCTCACCTTAAACCCATGCACTCTAGTTTGGACTCCATTACCCTGGGAAAAAGAGGTTCGCTAATTACCCTATCCATGTCCCTCATTTCTATATGGTAACCCCTCAGCCTCCAACACTCCAAGGACAATAGCCCCAACTTATTCAGCCTCTCCCTATAGCTCAAATACCTCCAACCCTGGCAACATCCTTGTAAATCTTTTCTGTACCCTTTCAAGTTTCACAATATCCTTCCGACAGCTAGGAAACCAGAATTGAATGCAGAATTCCAAACTTAGTGGTTACTAGTTATTCTAACTACCACCCAATCTCTAGCATTCACTCTGTAAATTTCTCTTTCACTTTCTGTCTCAATACCTTACCTTAAGATGTTTCTGAATATCTACATTTTGGATCACCTAACCTCATAATTATATCACTCAGTGCCAGGTTTTATATGATCACTCTGTTGTGAAGAGCCTTGGGGTTGTTTTTAAGTACTTAGAGTCACAGAGCTGTACAGCAGGGATACGCACCCTTCAGTCCAACTTGTTCACGCCAACCAGATATCCTGATCTAATCTAGTCCCATTTGTCAGCACTTGGCCCATATCCCTCTAAATCCTTCCTATTCATATACCCATCCAGATGCCTTTTAAATGTTGTAATTGTACCACTTCCGCTGGCAGCTCATTCCATACACACAACACCCTCTGTGTGAGAAAGTTGCCCCTTAGGTCCCTTCTATATCTTACCCCTCTAGTTCTGGACTCCCCGACCCCAGAGAAAAGACTTTGTCTATTTAGTCTATCCATGCCCGCCATGATTTTATAAACCTCTATAAGCTCACCCCTCAGCCTCTGCCGCTCCCAGGAAAACAGCCCCAGCTTATTCAAGGTCTCCCTATAGCTCAAATCATCCAACCCTGGCAACATCCTCGTAAATCTTTGCCGAACTCTAAGTTTTACAACATCCTTCCAATAGGAAGGAGACCAGAATTGCACACAATATTCCAAAAGTTTCCAAACCAATATCCTGTACAGCCACAACATGACTTCCCAACTCCTATACTCAATACTCTGCCCAATAAAGGAAAGCATACCAAACGCCTTCTTCACTATCCTATCTACCTGCGACTCCACTTTCAAGGAGCTATGAACTTGCACTCCAAGGTCTCTTTGTTTAGCAACACTCCCTAGGACCTTATTATAAGTGTATAAGTCTTGCTCTGATTTGCTTTACCAAAATGCAGCACCTTGCATTTATCTAAATTAAACTCCATCTGCCACTTCTCAGTCCATTGGCCCATCTGGTCAAGATCCTGTTGTAATCTACGGTAACCTTCTTTACTGTCCACTACACCTCCAATTTTGGTGTCTTCTGCAAACTTACCAACTATACCTCCTATGTTCACATTCAAATCATTTAATATAATGATGAAAAGCAGGGGACCCAGCATCAATCCTTGTGGCACACCACTGGTCACAGGCCTCCAGTCTGAAAAGCAACCCTCCACCACCACCCTCTGTCTTCCACCTTTGAGTCAGTTCTGAATCCATATGGCTAGTGCTCCCTGTATTCCATGAGATCTAATCTTTTTAATCAGTCTCCTCTGGGGAACTTTGTCAGACACCTTACTGAAGTCGATATATATCATATCTACCACTCTGCCCTCATCAATCCCCTTTGTTACTTCTTCAAAAAACTCAATCAAGTTAATGAGACATGCTTTCCCAAGCACAAAGCCATGCTGACTATCCCTAATCAGTCATTGCCTTTCCAAATACATATACATCCTGTCCCTCAGGACTCTCTCCAACAACTTGCCCACCACTGACGTCAGGCTCACTGGGCTATAGTTCCCTGACTTGTCCTTACCACCCTTCCTAAACAGTGGCACAACATTAGCCAACCTCTAGTCTTCCAGCATCTCACCTCTGATTATCAATGGTACAAATATCTCAGCAAATGGCCCAACAATCATTTCCCTGGCTTCCTACAGAGTTCTAAGATACACCTGATCAGTTCCTGAGGATTTGTCCATTTTTGTGCATTTTAAGACATCCAGCACTTCCTCCTCTGCCATTTGGACATTTTTCAAGATGTCACCATCTGTTTCTCCACATTCTATATCTTCCACGTCCTTCACCACAGTAAACACTGATGCAAGATACTCGATTAGTATCTCCCCCATCTCCTGCGGGTTGGTCGAAGGGTCTGTTTCCCTGCTGTTCATCTCTATGACTCTAACTAGTTAAAAACAATCTCCACACATGGGCTGCCTTACTGACCTTTGAGGGATCCTATTCTCTCCCTAGTTACCCTTTTGTCCTTAATGTATTTATAAAATCCCTTTGGATTCTCCTTATCCCTATTTGCCAAAGCTTTCTCATGTCCCCTTTTTGCCCTCTTGATTTCCCTCTTAAGTATACTCCTACTGCCTTTATACTCTTCTAAGGATTCATTCAATACACCATGAGGTCTCCAGAATATTAACTAGGTCTCTGAATTAACAATATAGTGATAATACCACGAGGTCTTCACCTAACTCAAATGCATGCTGTTGCTGTTCTGGACTCTATGCCTTCAGGGCACCTAGCATTGGGTTATTATGTGCCCAAGATCAAATTAAAAAGAAAGGAAATCCATTTAATATCTGGTAGCCAAAATTCTGTCAACTCAAAACATCAATATTTAATTTCCAATATTCTTAAATTGACAAACTCCCTCACTTTTTTGTGTTTTTGTTGCATTATTTAGCAAGATTGCAATTAAACCTTATCGTTATGACAACAATTACTTCAGTTTTAAATTCTCTGTTTGCTCAGCACTTGCTAGGTTATGGACACAAGGTGACTGGCTGTTTGCAGATATATTCTCATGTGATTTGTATCATTAAGGATGGAGGACTGACAGGCACATCTATTGGGAACACATATGACCAATGAATAAAAGGCATTTCCATATCAAAGGTAGCACAGATATGGAAATATTACTTGGATTTATCTTAAGGTGACATTAGTGAAGAATTATTTCACATTTATACTTTGCTCGCTTTGATCAGGAATATCTTCTGGATCCTTATGCACTCTCTCTGACTTTGTCTGAGCTCTCATAGCCCACCTTCAACACATTCCCTTTTATCTTTCCCTTTCCTTTTAAGATGGTTTTGCAGTGTTTTGCCAACTTCCTTTACCTAATCATCTGCTTCTGCGATGAGCACCTCAGTCCTCAACTCACTGTTGCCTTTTCCTTTGTCCTTGAAGTTAGGCTTTCTGAAGCTAGCAGTGGAGCATCTGAAGTGCTTTCCCTGCTACTTCCGCAGATGCATTAACCTGTTCAAGTAACTGAGGGAGGAACTGCCTTACAGATATGTCGCAAGACAATCTGAACCCTAGTTGAATCAAAGCAGGGTGTTTGAAATCCATAAGCTCAGATGGAAGACCGCTACTCCTAATATGTTAATAATATTGATATTATAATGCTATATTAATCTAAAACAATAATAGAGTTAGGTTTATATTATTATAATATTGTATGAATAATATATTACTTTTACAACAACATTGCTCTCCATTGAAGTCAGTGGAGAGTAGTAATGGGCTGCTGCGTATGAGTGTATGAACAAGGAACAAGAGTAAACCACTTGGGTCTTTGAGCCTGCTGTACTCATTAATAAGATGAAGACTGATGTGATATTAACCTCAACTCTGCATTCCTGTATATTCCCGATGATCTTTCATCCCCTTGGCAATCCAGAGTTAATCAACCTCTGCCTTAACAATATGGAATATATGAGTTGTAACATCATGTACAGGACATTAGTGAGGCCTTTTCTGGTGTACTGTGACCATTTCTAGGTAAAAACAAAGACTGCAAATGCAGGAAACCAGATTCTAGATTAGAGTGGTGCTGGAAAAGCACAGCAGTTCAGGCAGCATCTGAGGAGCAGGAAAATCGACGTTTCGGGCAAAAGCCCTTCATCAGGAATAGAGATTCTCTATTCCTGATGAAGTGCTTTTGCCCGAAATGTCGATTTTCCTGCTCCTTGGATGCTGCCTGAATTGCTGTGCTTTTCCAGCACCACTCTAATCTTGAATCTGTTCCATTTCTAGTCACCCTACTATAGGGAGGATCTTATTAAATTGGAGAAAGTTTAGGAAAGACCTTACCAGGATATTGCCAGGAATGGAGGGTTTGAGTAAGGAGAGGCTGGATAGGTTGGGGCTTTTTTTCACTTGAGTGTAGGAGATTGAAGGGTGACCTTATAGGGGTTTATAAAATCATGAGTGGCATAGATAAGATGAATAGCATAGGTCTTTTCCCTGAGGGGAGCTCAAAACTAAGGGGCATATTTTTAAGGTGCAAGGAGAAAGATTTAAGAACATGAGGGGCAACCTTTTTACACAGAGAGTGGTTTGTGTGTGGAATGAACTGCCAGAGGAAGTGGTAGGTGCAGGTACAGTTACAATGTTTAAAAGACATTTGGATAGGTTCATGAATAGGAGAAATTGGGAGGGCTATGGACCAACCGCAGGCAGGTGGGGCTAGTTTAGCTTGAGAACATGGTCAGCATGCACCAGTTGTATCAATGGGTCTGTTTTCATGCACTACGACTATGATTCCATGGCTAGAAAGATTCTGCATTCACTGTCTTTTAAGGAATGGAATTCCAAAGACTCACAACCCTCTCAGAAACAAGAAAGGATGTAAGAGGAAGGCTCCACTCAATTTCCTGGGTTTCCGATCCAGCAAGTTTGGTTAACATCAGCCATGGGTTGTCTTGGTTAAAGAATGAAAACAGATGTTAAAAGGATGTCGTGCTAATAAAATGAGGCCGTTTGAAAAGCTGGATTTACTGTACAATCTTGTTCCCAATTGCTACTGATCATATTTTTGTACTTGACCTTGGGGCTGAAACCTTAGGCTGAATGCTCACTTGTAGATTAGAGACAGTTTATCACAGCCATATAAATGGGTGGCAGATATCAAGTGTTGTGTACCCAGGGAAGCTGCTGAAGCTTCTGAGCTGTCAGCCTTGTAGCTATCAGTATTAAGGCTTTGTCCTTTCTCCCTGGACAGAAGGCCCATTTCTCTGGCCTGAAAAAAAAGGGCAAAGAAAAAGAACAGTACAACACAGAAACAGACCCTTAGGCCCACCAAGATCACACTGACACACGGTGCCCTTCTAAAATTAAAACCTTTTGCTTTTATATTGTCCATATCCTTCTATTCCCTGCTTATTCATGTATCTATCAAAATGTCTCTTTAATGCTGCTGTTGTATCCACTTCTATGCCTTCTCTGGCAGCACACTCCATGCATTTACCACCTTCTCAGTAAAAGCCTGCCTCTCCCATCTCCTTTTACCTTAAACCTATGTCTCCTAGTAATTGACATTTCTACGCTGGGAAAAAAAGACTCTGCCTATCCGTTTTATCCATGCGTGTCATCATTTGGTGAACTTCAATCAGGTCACCCCTCAAACTTCAACGTTCAAGTGAAAACAAACCAAGTTTGTCCAATCTCTCCTCATGGTTAATATTGTCCAATCAGGAAACATTTGGTAAACCATTTCTGCACACTCGTGAAAACCTCCGCATCCTTCTGGTCGTGTGGTGACCAGAACTGTACACAGTATTCCAAGTGTGGCCTTATAAAAGCTCCATATAGCTGAAACATGGCTTGCCATTTTTATACTCTATGCCCCAACCAATGAGGGCAAGCACACTATATGTCTCCTTGACCACCTTATGCAACTGTGTTGCCACTTTCTGGGAATTGCCGAGATCCCTTTATATGTTGATGCTCCCAAGAGTTCTGCCATTAATTGTATACTTTATTTCTGCGTTAGATTTTCCAAAATGCTCACCTTGTATTTGTTTGGATTAAACTCCAGCTGCCATTTCTGTGCCTGAGTCTCCAGCCTATCTGTATCCTGCTGTATCCTTCAACAACCCTCCTCACTATCTGCAGCTCCCACAACCTTTGTGTCATTGGCAAACTTACTAACCAGGCCACCTACATTCTCCTTCAAATCATTTATATATATTCCAAACAATAGAGGTCCCAGCTTGATCCCTGCGGAACAACACTGGCCATATGTCACCAGTCAGGACAACCACCACTACACTCTCTTTTCTGTGACCAAGCCAGATCTGTATCCATCTTATCAGACAATCACAGATCCCACATGACATCACCTCCTGTATTAGCCTGCCATGAGGCATCTTTCAAAGACCTTGCTGAAGTCTAAATAGTCAATACCTACTGCTTTGCCCTCATCAATCATATTTATCTTTTCCTCAAAAAACTCAATCAAGTTTGTGAGAAATTACCTCCCTCACACAAAGCCATGCTATCACTAACAGGTCCATATTTTTCTAAATAGGAATAAATCTTAACCCTAAGAATCTTCTCCAGTAATTTCTCTGTCACTGACATTAGGATCATCAACTAGTAATTTCTTAGATTATCCCTGTTGCCTTTCTTAAAACAAGTAACAATATTGACTATTCTCAAGTCATCTAGGACTACTCCTGTGACTAAAGAGGATACAAAGTTTTCATACAAAGTCCCAGCAATATCCTCACCTGCCTCCCTCAGCATTCTAGGGTAGATCCCATCAGGTCCTAGGGGCTTCTTTATCTGAATGCTTTTTAAAACATCCATCATCTCCTGCTTTTTCATATTGACATTCACCAGAATATCACCCCTCTTGAGACTGACCATATCCTTTCTTTTGTGAATACCGATGCAAAGTATTCATTAAAGACCCCAACCACGACCTCCATCTCCAGGCATAAATTGCTTCCTTTGCCCTTGAGGGGACCTACCCTTTCCCTAGCTACCATCTTGTTGTTTGTATATTACGAAACACTTTGAGATTTTCCTTAATCTTGTTTGTCAAGATCATTTCATGGCACTTTTTAGCTCTCCTAATTTCTTGTTTTAATTCTTTCCTGTTATCTTTGAGGACTCTGTCTCATCTTTAGTTTCATAAACCTTATTTGTGGCTCCTTTTTAGTTTTGAATATGGTCTCAGTTTCTCTTGCCATCTCAAATCTTGCCACCTGTAAACCTTCATTTTCACAGGAGCATGTTGGTCCTGAACTATAACCAATTGGCTTTCACAAGATTCCCACAGCACAGATGTGGATTTACACTCAAACAGATGCCCTAGTCTGCATGCCCCAATTCCTGCCCAATATTGTGGCAATTAACCTTCCCCCAATTTAGTACTTTCACCTGTGGATGAGAACAAAGAACAAATAAAATTACAGCACAGGAACAGGCCCTTCAGCCCTCCAAGCCTGCGCTGATCCAAATCCTCTATCTAAACCTGTTGCCTATTTTTAAAGGATCTGTATCCCTCTGCTCCCTGCTCATTCATGTATTTGCATAGGTACATCTTAAAAGATGTTATCGTGCCACCTCCACCACCTCCGCTGGCAACACGTTCTAGGCACCCACCACCCACTTGGTAAAAACCTTTCCACACATATCTGAGTCGTGAGTTCATGGAATGCCCTGCCAGTAGCAGTGGTGGACTCTCCCTCTTTATGGGCATTTAAACGGGCATTGGATAGGCATATGGAGGATAGTGGGCTAGTGTAGGTTAGATGGACTTGGATCAGTGCAACATCGAGGGCCAAAGGGCCTGTACTGCGCTGTATTCTTCTATGTTCTATGTTCTATCTCCCTTAGACTCTTTCCCTCTCACCTTGAACTCATGACCCATCATAATTGAGTCCCCCCCCCGGGAAAAAGCTTCCTGCTATCCACCTTGTCAATACCTCTTATGATTTTGTAGACCTCAATTAGTTACCCCTTCAACCTCTGTCTTTCTAATAAAAATAATCCTAATCTACTTAACCTCTTTTCATAGCTAATGTTCTCCGTACCAGGCCAAATCCTGGTCAACCTTCTCTGCACCCTCTCCAAAGCAGACACATCCTTTTGATAATGTGGCAAACAGAACTGTATGCAGTATTCTAAATGT
The DNA here is from genome assembly GCF_047496795.1 of Chiloscyllium punctatum. NCBI lineage: Eukaryota > Metazoa > Chordata > Chondrichthyes > Orectolobiformes > Hemiscylliidae > Chiloscyllium > Chiloscyllium punctatum. Next base: position 55,895,582 of record NC_092761.1, on the reverse strand, counting down.
GGACGAACCAAAGTCTTATACACTGTAAGATGACCTGCCAACTCTTGTGCTCAATACCCTGCCCGATGAAGAAAGCATGCCGTATACCTTCTTGACCACTGTATCAGCCTGCATTGCCACCTTCATGGTACAATGGACCTAAACACCCAGATCTCTCTGTACATCAGTTTTCCATTTACTGTATAGTTCGCTCTGAACAGGATCTTCCAAAATGTATCACCTCACATTTGCCCAGATTGAATTCCATTTGCTATTTCTCCATCCAATTCTCCAATTTATCTATATTCAGCTGCATTCTCTGACAGTCCCTTTCACTATCTTCAATTCACTACTCTTAAGCTTATCCATAAGTAAATTAAAATTTATAGAATTATGGTAATTGGAGGCCACCTTTGATACAAATTTGTGAGGTAGAATCTCTATAGGTAAATATGGCTTTGGGTCATGCTTTTCATCACAATTGAGAGATACATGGTAAAATTCAGACCATGTTCCAGTTCCAGGAGCAGCACATAGCTGTTCAGAACTGTAACATCACCCTTCCTTATCCAACACAGCCATATTTGCTTTCTTTATCATTTCTTAATACTTGGTAATTAAGAATTGCAAAATCTCACCCAGGCCTTGTTTGTCATAAAGCCTGAAATACCCTAGTTTTCTGCCTTGGAAAAGAAATACTCCAAGTATCATCATTCTGAGAGAGTGTGGGGTGGAAGTGGGGAGGAGGGGGAATTCACATGGCTGGCTTTGGAAGTCATTTGAACTGCTACAAGGGAGTACCATAACAGTTGGCTAAATGACCTGCCTTGGTGTTTTTGTACATTGACTTTTGTTCTTGTGTTTGATGTTAGTGTCTCCAGCATATACCTCTCAAGTACCCTCAACCACAACACCACTTCTCTATACACCATCTATGCCAGCTCATGCCCCAAACACTCACATCCCTGTGGTCCTCCTCATTCTCTAGGCCTACCCTTGCCTTGCCTGCTACAAGCCTGACCTCACAGACTCTCATTCCAACCCAGCCACTCTGCCCTAAACCATGACCATTTCTAACCCTTTTGCTAACTTTGTGCCAACTCTGCACTGATACAAACATGGTACTGCCCTTTCTGTAGTGAATGTAATGAGATCAGCCAGCTGGAAATCATAGAATATGAGTTCAATGAGTGGGGCTGTTAATCTGGTCCAATCAGGAACATCTGGCTGATATGAAAGGATGAATGTCAGAGATAGAACATAGAACATTACAGTGCAGTACAGGCCCTTCGGCCCTCGATGTTGCGCCAACCTGTCATACCAATCTGAAGCCCATTTAACCTACACTATTCCATATACGTCCATATACTTGTCCAATGACGACTTAAATGTACTTAAAGTTGGCGAATCTACTACCGTTGTAGGCAAAGCATTCCATACCCTTGCTACTCTCTGAGTAAAGAAACTACCTCTGACATCTGTCCTATATCTATCACCCTTCAATTTAAAGCTATGCCCCCTCGTGCTCGCTGTCACCATACTTGGAAAAAGGCTCTCCCTGTCCACCCTATCTAACCCTTTGATTATCTTATATGTAGCTATTAAGTCACCTCTTAACTTTCTTCTCTCTAACGAAAACAGCCTCAAATCCCTCAGCCTTTCTTCATAAGACCTTCCCTCCATACCAGGCAACATCCTAGTAAATCTCCTCTGCACCCTTTCAAAGCTTCCACATCCTTCTTATAATGCGGTGACCAGAACTGTACACAATACTCCAAGTGTGGCTGCACCAGAGTTTTGTACAGCTGTAGCATAACCTCATGGTTCCAGAACTCGATCCCTCTATTAATAAAAGCTAAAACACTGTATGCCTTCTTAACAACCCTGTCAACCTGGGTGGCAACTTTCAAGGATCTGTGTTCCTGGACACTGAGATCTCTCTGCTCATCTACACTACCAAGAATCTTACCATTAGCCCAGTACTTTGCATTCTGGTTACTCCGACCAAAATGAATCACCTCACACTTGTCCACATTAATCTCCATTTGCCACCTCTCAGCCCAGCTCTGCAGCTTATCTATGTTTCTCTGTAACCTACAACATCCTTCGTCACTATCCACAACTCCACCGACCTTAGTGTCATCTGCAAATTTACTAACCCACCCTTTTACGTCCTCATCCAGGTCGTTTATGAAAATGACGAACAGCAGTGGACCCAACACCAACCCTTGTGGTACACCACTGGTAACTGGACTCCAGGATGAACATTTCCCATCAACCACCACCCTTTGTCTTCTTTCAGCAAGCCAATTACTGATCCAAACTGCTATATCTCCCATAATCCCATTCCTCCACATTTTGTACAATAGCCTACTGTGGGGAACCTTATCAAATACCTTGCTGAAATCCATATACACCACATCAACCAGTTTACTCTCATCTACTTGTTTGGTCACCTTCTCAAAGAACTCAATAAGGTTTGTGAGGCATGACCTACCCTTCACAAAACCGTGCTGACTATCCCTAATCAAATTATTATTTTCTAAATGATTATAAATCCTATCTCTTATAACATTTTCCAACACTTTACCAACAACTGAAGTACAGCTCACTGGTCTATAATTAGCAGGATTGTCTCTACTCCCCTTCTTGAACAGGGGAACCACATTTGCTATCCTCCAGTCTTCTGGCACTATTCCTGTAGACAATGACGATTTAAAGATCTCCTCCCTGGCTTCCCAGAGGATCCTAGGATAAATCCCATCCGGCCCAGGGGACTTATCTACTTTCACACTCTGCAGAATTTCTAACACCTCTTCCTTGTGAACCTCAATCACACCTATGCTAATAGGCTGCATCTCAGTAATCTCCTCGACAACAGTGTCGTTTTCTAGAGTGAGTACTATCGAAAAATATTCATTTAGTGCTTCCCCTATCTCCTCTGACTCCACACACAACTTCCCTCTACTATCCTTGATTGGCCCTAATCTTACTCTCGTCATTCTTTTATTCCTTAAATACCTATAGAAAGCCTTAGGGTTTACCCTGATCCAATCCACCAACAACTTCTCATGTCTCCTTCTGGCTCTTCTGAGCTCTCTTTTTAGGTCTTTCCTGGCTACCTTGTAACCCTCAAGCGCCCTAACTTAGCCTTCACATGTCATCCTAACATAAGCCTTCTTCTTCCTCTTGACCAGAGATTCCACTTCCTTTGTAAACCACGGCTCTTGCGCTCTACAGCTTCCTCCCTGCCTGACAGGTACCTACTTATCTAGGACACTCAGGAGCTTTTCCTTGAATAAGCTCCACATTTCTAATGTGCCTATCCCCTGCAGTTTCCTTCCCCATCCTATGTTTCCTAAATCTTGCCTAACTGCTTCATAATTGCCTTTCTCCCAGCTTTAACTCTTGGCCAGTGGTATACACATATCCCTTTCTATCATTAAAGTAAACATAACAGAATTGTGATTGCTATCACCAAAGTGCTCACCTACTTCCAAGTTTAACACCTGGCTGGGCTCATTACCCAGTATAAAATCTAATGTGGCTTTGTCCCTTGTTGGCCTGTCTACATACTGTGTCAGGAAGCCCTCCTGCACACACTGGACAAAAACTGACCCATCTATAGTACTCGTACTATAGTGGTCCCAGTCAATATTTGGAAAGTTGAAGTCCCCCATGACAACTACCCTGTCTCTCTCACTCCTATTGAGAATCATCTTTGCTATCCTTTCGTTTACATCTCTGGAACTATTCGGAGGCCGATGGAAAACTCCCAACAGGGTGAGCTTTTCTTTCCTATTTCTAACTTCAGCCCATACTACCTCAGTTGACGAGTCCTCAAACATCCTTTCTGCAACTGTAATGATGTCCTTCACCAACAATGACACACCTCCCCTTCTTTTATCATCTTCTCTGTTCTTACTGAAACATCTAAATCCTGGAACCTGCAACAACCATTCCTCTCCCTTCTCTAACCATATCTCTGAAATGGCCACAACATTGAAGTTCCAGGTACCAACCCATGCTGCAAGTTCATCCACCTTATTCCGGATGCTCCTGGCGTTGAAGCAGATAGACTTCAAACCAACTTCTTGCTTGCCGGTGCCACCTTGCGTTCCTGAAACTTGATTTTGGACCTCCCTCCTTTCAACCTTTTCTATACTCGAACTACAATTTTGGTTCCCATCTCCCTGCTGGATTAGTTTAATCCCACCCCAATAGTCTTAGCAAATTCCACACCCCCGCCCCCCCAGGATATTGGTACCCCTCTGGTTCAGATGAAGACCATCCTGATTGTAGAGGTCCCACCTACCCCAGAAATAGCCCCAATTATCCAACAATTTAAAACCCTCCCTCCTGCACTATCCCTGTAGCCACGTGTTCAATTCCTCTGTATGACCTATTCCTTGCCTCACTACCACATGGCACAAACCAGAGACAACAACTCTGTTCATCCTAGCTCTAAGCTTCCATCCTAGCTCCCTGAATTTCTGCCTTAAATCCCCATCTTTCTTCCTACCTATGTCATTGGTGCCTATGTGGACCACGACTTGGGGCTGCTCCCCCTCCCCCTTACGGATCCCAAAAACATGATCAGAGACACCACGAACCCTGGCACCTGGGAGACAACACACCAACTGTGAGTCTCTCTCATCCCCACAGAACCTCCTATCTGTCCCCTAAGTATGGAGCCCCCAATGACTACTGCTCTGCTCTTCTTCCCCCTTCCTTTCTGAGCAGCAGGGACAGACTCTGTGCCAGAGCCCTGTGTCCCACTGCTTTCCCCTGGTAAGATCCCCCCCCCCCACCAATAGTATCCAGAACAGTATACTTATTGTTGAGGGGAATGGCCACAGCAGATGTGTGTACTTTCCGCAGATGTAGTCAGCAGGGACACGAGTGGTGACCCTTACCTCCCACATTCTGCAGGAGGAACATTCAACTGCCCTAACCTCCATTCCCATTATTCTAAAATCCCAAAGAGACGGTTGAAAAAATAAGGAATAAAAAAAAAACTGGTTACCTTACCGATCTGGCGCACAGGTCCTTTTTTTTGGTTAGAGGAGGAGGATGGGTGGGAGACGCTACCCGAGTAGTGTTTCGGGTAACACAACCACACAAATATATGTCTTCCCAGAAGTCCTTCGCTCCTCCCTCGCATCTCTCTGCAAATGGAGGTCCGATTCCTGAGTCCTTTTAATGCAGGAAAACTCACCCTTCCCGGCAGCCCTTGCTTCACCACTCCTTCTCTCCTCACCGCTCTGGCAAAATGGAGCAACTGGAGATATTGAGATGCTGAATATCTGAATATTGTCAAAGGCTATGCATTTGTAAGCAAAGGGTGATTGTAGATTGGATCCTGGCCCCTGGAGAGTTAGTTCACTTTCCCTTTCAGCTACTATTGCCAGCACATTCAGTACCCACCAATGGCAAGCCAATTGAAACTATCAGATTAACATGTTCATTGTCCTGCTTTTTAATCTCTTTCTTCTCAGTTGCTGAAACTCTCCCTGAAAACCTTCACCACTTGTGTTTCTCACTATCTTTTTGGCTCCATGGTGTCTGGCTGTTCATCCTCTCTTTACTGAATGGTTTGCATCTAGTTAGTAATATTTTTCACTTTGGCATCAGTGAGGCAACATGCCATTTGTGAATCATGTCTGTGATTACAGAGACCCCTATCTATGCTCTTGACTGTTTAGTCCCAATTCTGCCATGTTTCAGTTCTTGCTTTCTCATGTAGCAAGCCAATTCTAATGTGGTCCCAGGTGATCTTACTCTTCCCTCATTTCTCCAAGGTGTCTTCACCCTTTCAAATTTCCAAACTGAAAACTAGTTGAAGATTGTCACCAGTTTGAAGATTCCCACATTTTCTGTGCTTTCATCAATTTTGGGAGCACAAGCCGGCCGCTTGAACCCTTGAATTAAAGCCAATTACTGCAGACGCTGGGAATCACGCAAAAGTACCAAAAAAAAGTCACACTGGACTTGAAGCATTAACTCCAGTTCTCTCTCCACAGATGCAATCACAGAATCCCTACCTTGTGGAAAGAGGCCATTTGGCCTATCAAGTCCACACCAACCCTCCGAAGAGTATCCCATCCAGACCCCCACTCTATCCCTATGACTCCACATTTCCCATGGCCAATCCACCTAACCTGCACATCGTTTGACTGTGGGAGGAAATTACAACACCCAGACAAAACCCACACAGACACAGGGAGAACATGCAACCCCTACACAGACAGTTACCTGAGGATCGAATTGAATCGGGGTCCCTGGAGATGTGAGGCAGCAGTGTTAACCACTGAGCCACCATTGCCAGTTTCTCCAACTTCTGTTGTTTTATTTACTTGAAACCTTGATCTGTTCGACCATTCAGTAAGATCATGGATAATCTGATTGCAATCTCAGTTGCATATTTGTCTACCCCCAATCATCTTTGTCCCCTTACTTGTCAAGTATCTCTCCATCTCTGTCTGAAAAAGAATCAAAAACTTTACTTCCACTGCCGTTAGGAGAAGAGCATTCCAAAAACTCGTAACTGTCTGTGAGAAAAAAATGTCCTTACCTCTATCTTAACCCTGATACTGAAGGTGTAATTGTTAAATCTAGATTCTCCCTTAAGAGGAAGCATTGTCTCTACAACCACCCTATCAAGACCCCTCAGACTCTTGTGTGTTGGAGTTGTACAGCACAGAAACAGGTCCTTCGGTCCAACTTGTCCATTGTGACCAGATATTTTAAATTAATCTTGTCTCATTTGCCAGCATTTGGCCCAAATCCCTCTAAACCCTTCCTAATCATGTACCTAGCTAAATGCCTTTGGAATGCTGTGATTGTACCAGGCTCCACCACTTCTTCTGACAGCTCATTCCATACACACACCACGGTCTGTGTGAAAAAAATGCCCCTTAGGACCCTTTCAAATCTTCCCCCTCTCACCTTAAACCTATGCTCTCTAGTTTTGGAGACCCCAACCTGGGGAAAAAGACCTTAGCTGTTCAGCTTATCCATTCTCCTCATGAATTTATACAGTTCTATGTGATCACCCCTCAGCCTCCAACACGCCAAGAAAAATAGCCCCAGTTTATTCAGCCTCTCCATATAGCTCAAACCCTCCAACCCTTGCAGCATCCCTGTAAATCTTTTCTGTACCTTTTCAAGTTTAACAATGTCTTTTGTATAGCAGGGAGACCAGGTGTAAATGCAATTTTCCAAATGTGGCCTAATCAATGTCCTGTGTAGCAGCAACATGAAATTCTAAATTCTGTACTCAATGTTCTGACCATTGCAACTATAGCAATCTTCTACTTCATTTCCTAGTTTACTAGTGACTCCACCCTCAAGGAACTATGAACCTGCATTCCAAGGTTTCTTTGTTCAGCAACACTCCCCAGGATCTTGTGTGTAAGTTCTGCCCTGATTTGCCTTATCGAAATACAACACCTCACATTATTGTTTCTCCTGACTGTGTCCAGTGGCCTCCTCTACTCTCATTGCCAGCTTTGAGGAGACTACCTGCTAGAACTTGAACTCAAACAATTGGCGGCACTTCCTGCGCACGTGGATATCCAGGGTTTATGAAATTGTGTTTAAACTTAAACACCTACAGGCAAATATATTCATAAGGTTTCCTGGAGTTGGCACACAAGTCAAAATACTCTTGTAAAACTGCCCTGGAGACCTGCCATCAAAATCGCTGAGATACAGCCACTAAACCTTTCAGCACTGAAGATGAAAGATTAGAAACTGACATTTAAAACACTGACCCGTAAACCTTTAAGGAAAGGGTCTCTCAAAGGGTAAGATAACAGCATAGTAAAAATTAACTGGAAGCAGTGGAAATTATATTAATCTGAACCACAATGAAAACTACAATCAAGTGAATTTCAAACTTTAAAACAAGACCAATGCATGTTACCCATCGGCCTGTGGTAATTACGTAACTGAAGAATTTCTTTCTCGAGTTTCACATTCAGCTCATATTCTGACACGGACCTCGCTCACCTTTTCCCCTTTCTAGGAACTGCTAATGTACAATTCATAAGAGGAAACTGCTCAAAGATCCCAGCAGACATTTTAAGAGGAGCAGTGGTCAAAAATTACGAAGAATTTGGAGCAGGCATCAAGATATTGGGACTGGACTTTAAATAAATAGCTAATAAAATCTAAAAAAAATTAGGATGAACAACAGGAGGAAGTATAATAGGTACACAATCTGCAGATGGCCATCCAGGTAGATTCACCAAAGTTTGCATAGTAATGAATTGAGAATCCAGATCAAGTATTTAACTTATTTATGATTGGGAAAGATCGATGAAAGCGCAGAGAAATAGCAAAGTTACAGAAATAAACAAATTCTCCTACTGAAAAGGAAAAAGGTGAGGAAGAGATTCCTGGATTTTCTCCTGGGTTGGGACTTCCCAAAGTGGGGGTCAGATAGGGTCGTGGGCTGAAATTCTGGCAAATGCTGGGGCAGCAGAAGCCTCCATGGAGCTCTGATTGACTTATAACAGTCCTACTCTCACAGCTCCCCCTCACCTCATATTCTTCAAGGAAGAGTTGTGATAATTTTCAAGCCTCAAATTGAAGCCACAGTGGGAAACATTTGAGAAGCACTGGCCTAGGCCACGTGAATGGGATGGCAAGGAGATTGTAACCTACCTTCATCTCCAAGATCCAGAGGAACTATAACTGGAGAAAGAGAAACAGGTCTGCACGTCAGCGTCCATCTTAATACATTATTTAATAGAACAGGGCATGGGGACCAAACTAATGTCACTAGGGAAGGAAGTCTGCCCGTTCAGGCTTACATGTGACTCCAGACCCATAGCAACGTGGTTGACACCCAACTGCTGCCAAAAAGGATGGGTGCTGGGGGGGTGTTGAGGGGGTGGGCATTGAAGCACCAAATATGGATTCCTGAAGAAGGGCTTATACCCGAAACGTCGATTCTCCTGGTCCTTTGATGCTGCCTGACCTGCTGCGCTTTTCCAGCAACACATTTTCAAGCTAATATAAGAGTATGTGAAATAAGAATATGACATGGGATAATATTCACAGATATCCTTACTTTATTCTCTTCAAGGTATATGCAAGTGTGACCGTAAAGTCAGGGGAATTACGGATTACCAGGGAAAGATGGAAATGTCAAATTCGTAACACAAACAGATCGGACATGATCTTATTGAACAGCAGAGCAGAGTCAATGAGATTGAATAATCTATTTCTGATCCTATTTTGTATGTTCATAGAAAATATCACATTACTGACCAGAATTTAACTCATCGACTGAGCAGAATTAGAGAGGCCAAGCCAAGGCTTTTGCGAGACAATGACCTAGCAGCATTTTTACTAGCCTGTTAACCCAGGCCATGTTCTGGGAACCCAGGTTCAAATCCTGCCATGGCAGATGGTAGAATTTAAATTCATTAAAAATAAACAGGAAGAGAAAGTCTAATGATTGTCAATTGTTGGGGGAAAAAAAAACATCTGGTGCACTAATGTATTTTAGAGAAGGAAGTTGCCATCCTTACATGGGCTGGCCGACATGTGACTCCAGACCCAAAGCAATGTGGTTGACTCTTAACTGCCCTCTGGGCAATTAAGGATGGGCAATAAATGCAGGCCTGGCCAGCTACACCCTCATCTTGTCAATGAATAAAAATAGGAGGATAAAGAATTAAACTTTACACTTTAAAACTCAAGAACTAAGAGTTCATTTGGTATTAGAAAGGTAGCTGAGTGAAAAGGGACAATTTGACATAGAGCATCATTTGGTGACATCCCATAGTTACAGACAAAACAGTGCTGATGCTGCAGATTTGAAATACAAACTGAAAATGCGAGAGAAGCTCAGCAGGTCTGGAAGCACCTGTGCAGACAGAAGCAGAGTTAACATTCTGAGTCCAATAAGACTCTTCATCCAACACAGATAAAAGGAAGGAGGCCATATTTAAGCTTAATTAGTAACTGGAGAATGAGATCTGTCATTGACAATAAATGAGCTCAAATCATGCAAACGTCCTGAAGAAGAGAAAAGATAGGAAAAGCTGACAGAGCAAACTGTAAATTTCAGAGGTGTGCACAGGAAAATAAATTCTCATCTATTATATTGTTAACAACAAAGACTTGACTGAGACCAAGAAGAAATTCCAAGATATATAGGAATTTTGGAATATCTGACCAAAGAAACATTGATACATCTCAAAGCATGGAAAAAAAAATTCCTAAATGCAAGAAAGTGGTCAGAGTGGAAAATGCAAGGAGATTAATTTAGTACTGTTTGAATTTTAAAAAAATGAAATATCCAATTTTTAAAATGATCATTAGCCAAACAGTCGGGATATGTTTACCCCAAATTGTATACAAGAGAAAACATCTTAGAAAGTTGATGCCAAGATGGTTACCATGAGAAGCAGAGATTTAATGACTTCAGTGCAGCCAGAGAAAGGGAAGGAGGCATCAAAACAAACCAGCAGACAACAACAATGTGTATCTCCATATCACCTTCAAAATAATGAACTGTCACAAGAAACTTTATAGGAATTAATCAAATAAAATTTGACAGCAAATCACATCTGGTATCAAATACTTGGTCGAAGAGTTACTGTCTTACCGAATTATAGAGAGGCTGAGAGTTGAAAAAAATTGGGAGAAAAATTCAAAGCTTTGGATTTTAACAGATAGAGACATAGCCACTGATATTGGAATCAATAAGATTACAATGCTCTAGAGACCAGACTTGGAGACAGGTTGTCAGGCTGGAAGAGAGGTGAACTCATGACGCAATTGCAAAACAAAGATGAGAGTTTTAAAATCAAGAGTCTTTATATGTCAATGAACAGAGAGGTGATGGGCAAGAGGTTGGAGTACAGTTAGAAGATGCAAAGTAGAGTGTTGAAAAGGTCAAGGGTGCAACTTAAGCAGAGAAAGTCAAAAAATGGTAATAAAATGACCATGGAAAATCAAATTCTGAATGAATGATGCATTCAACAACTAAACAAGGATTAATTATTGTGCAGGCCGATTTAGTCCATAAGATAATGAAGGGAATTGGGTATGAGATAGATGGTTATGGAAGAAGTTACTTATAGGACAGTTCAGACAGTAGAAATTCAAGATCTGGATCAAAAGATCAGAAGAAAAAATGATTGCTATCTTCCTGGCTAGGAGAAAAAAAAATATCATTTGTAATTTGGCTGTTTCATAACTGTAATCGATTTGTAGGATGTTTAGAGCAGACAGAGGGAGGACACTGGAAGCAACCTTACTATAATTTACTCTGGATGATCTGAAGGAAGTTGTTTTAAGAAGGGAGATTCTTGCAAACATGGATCAGGCAGACTTTGCTTAGGCCACACTTAAGATTGTATTGTGTTTAATTCTTGTTGCGCCATTACAGGAAGGATTTGGAGGTTTTGGAGAAGATATAAAAGAGGTTTGCTAGAATGCTATCTGGGTGAGAGGGTATCAGTGATAAGGAGAGATTAGAAAATCCCCAATTGCTTCCTCTGGAGTGGCAGAGGTTGAGGGAGTCTTGATAGAAGTCTGCAAAGTTATGAGATACATAAATGGGGTTGACAGTCAGAATTTGTTTTCCCAATGTTGAAATATGCAATACTTAGAGGTATGCATTTAAGAAGACAGAAACAGGGGAATATATTATGGGGAACAAAGAAATGGCAGATGAATTGAATTGGTACTTCAGATCTGTGTTCACTGAGGAAGACACAAGCAATCTCCCTGAGGTAACAGTGGCTGAAGGACCTGAATGAAGGGAATTTATATTTGCCAGGAATTGGTGTTGGAGAGACTGTTAGGTCTGAAAGTTGATAAATCCCCGGGGCCTGATGGTCTACATCCCAGGGTACTGAAGGAGGTGGCTCGAGAAATCGTGGATGTGTTGGTGATTATTTTCCAGAGTTCGATAGATTCGGGATCAGTTCCTGCGGATTGGAGGGTGGCTAATGTTGTACCACTTTTTAAGAAAGGTAGAAGAGAGAAAGCAGGAAATTATAGACCAGTTAGTCTGACCTCAGTGGTGGGAAAGATGCTGGAGTCTATTATAAAGGATGAAATTATGACACATCTGGATAGTAGTAACAGGATAGGTCAGAGTCAGCATGGATTTATGAAGGGGAAATCATGCTTGACGAATCTTCTGGAATTCTTTGAAGATGGACGAGGGAGATCCAGTAGATGTAGTGTACCTGGACTTTCAGAAAGCTTTTGATAATGTCCCACATAGGAGGTTAGTGAGCAAAATTAGTGCGCATGGTATTGGGGGCAAAGTACTAACTTGGACTGATAGGAAACAAAGAGTAGTGATAAACGGCTCCATTTCGGAATGGCAGGCAGTGACTAGTGGGGTACCGCAGGGATCAGTACTGGGACCGCAGCTTTTTACAATATATGTTAATGGTATAGAAGATGGTATTAGTAATAACATTAGCAAATTTGCTGATGAAACTAAGCTGGGTGGCAGGGTGAAATGTGATGAGGATGTTAGGAGATTACAGGGTGACCTGGACAAATTAGGTGAGTGGTCAGATGCATGGCAGATGCAGTTTAATGTGGATAAATGTATGGTTATGTATAAATGTATGCCACTTTGGTGGCAAGAACAGGAAGGCAGATTACTACCTAAATTGAATCAATTTAGGTAAAGGGGCAGTACAAAGAGATCTGGGTGTTCTTGTACACCAGTCAATGAAGGTAAGCATGCAGGTACAGCAGGTAGTGAAGAAGGCTAATAGCATGCTGGCCTTCATAACAAGAGGGATTGAGTATAGAAGCAAATAGGTTCTTCTGCAGCTGTACAGGGCCCTGGTGAGACCACACCTGGAGTACTGTGTGCAGTTCTGGTCTCCAGATTTGAGGAAAAACATTCTGGCTATTGAGGGAGTGCAGCATAGGTTCACAAGGTCAATTCCTGGAATGGCAAGATTACCTTATACTGAAAGACTGGAGCGACTGGGCTTGTATACCCTTGAGTTTAGAAGACTGAGAGGGGATCTGATTGAGACATATAAGATTATTAAAGGATTGGACGCCTTGGAGGCAGGAAACATGTTTCCGCTGATGGGTGAACCAGAGAACACAGTTTAAAAATATGGGGTAGACCATTTAGGACAGAGATGAGGAGAAACTTCTTCACCCAGAGAGTAGTGGCTGTGTGGAATGCTCTGCCCCAGAGGGCAGTGGAGGCCCAGTCTCTGGATTCATTTAAGAAAGAGTTGGATAGAGCTCTCAAGGATAGTGGAATCAAGGGTTATGGAGATAAAGCAGGAACAGGATACTGATTAGGGATGATCAGCCATGATCATATTGAATGGTGGTGCAGGCTCGAAGGACAGAATGGCCTACTCCTGCACCTATTGTCTATTGTCTATTGTCTATGAGGGGGAGAAGTTAAAGAATATGTAAGAGGTGAAATATTTTACACAAAGAGTGGGAGGAGCCTGGAACGTGCTACCGGGGCTGATGGTGAAAGCAGATATGATAGGGGGATTTAAGGAACTTTCAGGCAAGCACATGGATATGCCATGAATGGAGGGATATAGACCAAGGTCAGGCAGAAGGGATTAATTTAATTTGGCGTTATGTTCAGCACAACATTGTAGGCTGAAGGGCCCGTTCCCATGCTGTACTGTTCTATGTTCTATGTTTGAAATGTAATGGAAAAAGTCATAGAACAAAACTCACAACATGATTCTGGAAAGATTCAAGGCTATGACAAATACTCACCATGCAGGAACTGGCCCTGTATAAAAGTGATACAAATTGCCATCAAATTTGAAGTAGTTGTCATAAATGGAAAGAGATAGTATCGGTGAGTAACACCTCTCACCGTAATGATGGAAGTGATCACAGGAGAGGGGGATTCAAAGACAGGAGAATCATGGCTTCAATTATATATATACACACATACATATATTCTTAGTATGCAATAAACTACTCATTGAGCAAGAAGCTCCAATAATTTCTTTTAGCTAGATTAACCAAGCACATCAATGGCAACTTTGACAAATTGGAGCCCTGCTGGGCATGGAATTTTTATGAGTTGAACAACAAACACTTGTGCATACTTAAACTAGAATGCATAATCCCTGTCAAGGGTTGATGCAAAGCTACTAAAGGAAATTTGTAATGAATGGATAGATTATATTCATCCACAAACATTATGCTGTGTGTACTCGAATCCAATGATAATGAATGATGCAACAATACAGTTCAGATACTGTGTGTATGATATGCAGCAATCAGAAAACAGGCTGAGGAAAGGCAAAGCAGATGACCTCAGAAGTAAAGCAAAATGATTTTTTTTTTAAATGCTGCCTAAATTCAAGAAATTTATTAAATCACAAACCGGAGGAAGGACACAATTCTGAAAATACATTTTCAGAATACAAAAAAAACGTTTTGAAAATGTGCAAACAAAAAACTAGCCATAGAATGATAGAAAAGGAATAAAAGGAATAAAATGCAGTTATTTTAAAAGACTTGGTCAAGGTCCACGAAAAATGAGTGAAAGATACAGAAAGCACTGAAGAACGGGGAGATTAAGGCAGTAGGCCACAAAATCCTCAAAGCAAAATAGGCCACGTTCAAAACAGTTTGAGGAGAAACATGTGAGAAAACATGGTGTCAAAGTCCAAGGAAAGTGTTCAAACTGCTGAAGGCACTGGAACAGAAGACAAATAAATCTGAAATCTCTCAATTAAATCTCAGTGAAAATATACACACAGCTTCAAAGTTTCATGAAAAATAGAGGAATAGAATGATTCTAAAAATCTTCTTTCGCAACTCAAAGAAAATGAAGATGTTTGTTTGAAGATTTGTTTGTAAGGTGCAATAGAAATGATTTCACACCATCTGAAACGTGTTTTCAAATGTGGCCATTGATCCAAACTGATCATTTATGTCTGATGCTAGTTACATCACCATCTGAGGAGCCACTAAGCCTGACAGAAACAAAAAGGAAGAGTCCTGACATCTGGTAATCAAATAAACAGGAACATTTGGAGTGGCACATCATAAAGTATAGTACCACTGTGTGGGCAGAGAGAACAACAGAAAAGCAGACCCTGAAAGACATATGACATGACGATAACATGGACATGAAAATATGAAGAAGATAATTCAATCACTAAACATGGTAACTATAAGTCAGAGTTTGGCAAGTTTATAATTATAATGTATAGCAATATTTGATATTACTGTGTCATAAAAGGTGTTATTTTGAAGGCTAATGGCTGAAGTTAATCTTGACTTTGTCTTCTCCTTGTCCAATCTGCCATAAATCCAAATTCATAATGTGTGCGTGGGAAATCATGTCTCACAAATGTGAGATTTTTGAAGAAGTAACAAAGAGAATTGATGAGGGCAGAGCGGTGGATGTGACCGATATAAACTCAGTAAGACGATCGACAAGGTTCCCCTTGCTAATCAGGAGACTGATTAGCAAGGTTAGATATCATGGAATAAAGGGAGAACTAGCCATTTGGATACAAAACTGGCTTAAAAGTAGAAGACAGAGGATGGTGGTGGAGGGTTGTTTTTCAGACTGGAGGCCTGTGACCAATGGAGTGCCACAAGGTCTACTACTTTTTGTCATTTACATAATGATTTGGATGCGAGCATAAGAGATATAGTTAGTAAGTTTGCAGATGACACCAAACTTGGAGGTGCAGTGGACAGCGAAGAAGGTTACCTCAGGTTACAACAGGATCTTGATCAGATGGGCCAATGGGCCGATAAGTGGCAGATGGAGTTTATTTCAGATAAATGCGAGGTGTTGCATTTTGGGAAAGCAAAACATAGCATGATTTATACACTTACTGGTAAGGTCCTAGAGAGTGTTGCTGAACAAAGAGACCTTGGAGTGCTGGTTCATAGCTTCTTGAAACTGGAGTCGCAGGTGGATAGGATAGTGAAGAAGGCGTTTGGTATGCTTTCTTTTATTGGTCAGAGCATTGAGTACAAGAGTTGGGAGGTCATGTTGTGGCTGTACAGGACATTGGTTAAGCCACTGTTGGAATATTGCATGCAATTCTAGTCTCCTTCCTATCGGAAAGATGTTGTAAAACCTGAAAGGGTTCAGAAAAGATTTACAAGGATGTTGCCAGGGTTGGAGTATTTGAGCTATGGGGAGAGGCTGAACAGGCTGGGGCTGTTTTCCCTGGAGTGTCGGAGGCTGAGGGGTGACCTTATAGAAGTTTACAAAATTATGAGGGGCATAGATATGATAAATAGGCAAAGTCTTTTCCCTGGGGTCGGGGAGTCCAGAACTAGAAGGCATAGGTTTAGGATGAGAGGGGAAATGTATAAAAGGGACCTAAGGGACAACTTATTCATGCAGAGGGTGGTATGTGTGTGGAATGAGGTGCCAGAGGAAGTGGTGGAGGCTGGTACAATCTTAACATCTAAAAGGCATTGGATGGGTATATGAATAGGAAGGGCTTGGAGGAATATGGACCGGGTGCTGACAGGTGGGACTAGATAGGGTTGGGACACCTGGTCGGTGTGTACAAGTTGGATCAAAGAGTCTGTTTCCATGCTGTACATCTCTATGACTCTCTGACTCTATGTGACATTAAACCCATAACAAAACAATCAGCCCAACACAGTGAAATTTGCTATGTTAGAGAATGAAAAGAAGATTAAAATTACTATCAATGTGATCTCGTTGAATGAGATAGTCAACGGGAGAAGTCACACTGAAGAAGGATCAGGCCTTATCAGATAAGATTCAATTGATCTACATTAACCTAGTCAGACTCCCTTGTGGTAACTGTTTTCCAAACTTGATTTATTATTGTTTAAGCTTTAAGGTTTTGTCTTGCTCAATAAAAAATAAACTGTTGGATTTGCAGAACCACTGTGTCAATTCATCGAATCTCTATGGGATGGAAACAGGCCATCCAGCCAACTCTGACCCTCTGATGAGCACCTCACCTGGACTCACTCCCCTACCCTATAACCCTGTATTTCCCAGGCACACCCCTGGACACTATGGGCAATTTAGCATTGCCAATCAACCTAACGTGCTCAGCCTTGGATTGTGGGAGGAAACCAGAACACCCAGAGGAAACCCATGCAGACATAGTGTCATAGGGTCTTACAGCACGGAGACAGGCCCGTTGGCCCAAACTGTTCATGCCAACCAAAATGTCCATCTACACTAACCCAATTTCCCTACACTAACCCAATTTCCCTACACTAACCCAATTTCCCTACACTTAGCCCATATCCTTATAAATCTGTCCTATTCATGTATTTATCCAAATGCCTTTTAAATGTTGTTATTGTACCCGCCTCAACAACTTCCATTGGCAGCTCATTTCATAGGCATACAACCCTCTGTGCAAAAATGTTGCCCCTCAGGTTCCCTTTTATTCTTTCCCCTCTAACCTTAAACCAGTGCCCTCTAGTCTTCGATTCTCCAACTCTGGGAAAAAGACTACCCATGCCTCCCATGATCTTATACACCTCTATAAGATTGCCCTTTAGTCTCCTACATTCGAAAGGAAAAGGTCCTAGCTTGTCCAATCTCTCCCCATAACTCAGACCATTGAGTTCTGGCAACCTCCTTGTAAGTTTCTTCAGTACTCTTTCCAGTTTAATAACATACTTCCTCCAGCAAGGTGACCAAAACTGAACACATCATTCCAAATGTGGCTCACCAACATCTGTACAACTGCAACATAATTTCCCAGCTTCTATACTCAATGCCCTGACTGATGAAAGCCAGTGTGCAAACAAGTTTTGAGAAGATTTATAGCTCAGGTTGAGATTCTGGAAGTAGGTTTGCTCGCTGAGCTGGAAGGTTCATTTCCAGATGTTTCATCACCCTCCTAGGTAACATCTTCAGTTGGCCTCAGGCGAAGCACTGCTGATAGATCCTGCTTTCTATTTATATGCTTGGGTTTCTTTGGGTTGGTGATGTCATTTCCTGTGTTTCTCTAGCTTCAGTGATCAAAACCATTGAGCCTCAAGCAATTTGTTTTGCTAGCTAATTGTACAAATTAGGTTTTTGTGTATTAAATCTAAATTTTGATTGATGTGGTTCAGAGCCATTGACATATGCAGTGAGTATTCCTTGCTTAACAGGTTCATAGTCTGCTGATTGTCCTTTGGACAAACTTGTATGTACATTCACATCTGTATCTGTCAAAACCTTCTTTAACATTAAGAGCCAAACTCCACTGGAGTCGTACCTGAGGACTGGAGAGAGGCAAATGCAATTCCTCTCTTCAAGAAAGGAAATAAGGAAATCCCCAGCAATTACAGACCAGTCAGTCTCACGTCTGTCGTCTGCAAGGTGTTAGAAAGGATTCTGAGAGACAGGATTTATGGCCATCTGGAAGATGATTAAATGCAGTCAACACGGCTTTGTGAGGGGCAGGTCATACCTCACAAACCTTATCGAGTTCTTTGAGGATGTGACGAGAAAAGTTGATGAGGGTCGAGCTGTGGATGTGGTGTATATGGACTTCAGCAAGGCATTTGATAAGGTTCCCCATGATAGGCTCATTCAGAAGGTCAGGAGGAATGGGATACAGGGGAACTTAGCTGTCTGGATACGGAATTGGCTGGCCAACAGAAGACAGCGAGTGGTAGTAGAAGGAAAATATTCTGCCTGGAAGTCTGTGGTGAGTGGTGTTCTACAGGGCTCTGTCCTTGGGCCACTACTATTTGTAATTTTTATTAATGACTTGGATGAGGGGATTGAAGGATGGGTCAGCAAGTTTGCAGATGACACAAAGGTTGGAGGTGTTGTGACAGTATAGAGGGCTGTTGTATGCTGCAGTGGGACATTGACAGGATGTAGAGATGGGCTGAGAGGTGGCAGATGGAGTTCAACCTGGATAAATGCGAGGTGATGCATTTTGGAAGGTCGAATTTGAAAGCTGAGTACAGGATTAAGGATAGGATTCTTGGCAGTGTGGATGAACAGAGGGATCTTGGTGTGCAGGTACATAGATCCCTTAAAATGGCCACCCAAGTGGACAGGGTTGTTAAGGAAGCATGTGGTATTTTGGCTATCATTAACAGGGGAATTGAGTTTAAGAGTTGTGAGATCTTGTTGCAGCTCTATAAAACTTTGGTTAGACCGCACTTGGAATATTGCATCCAGTTCTGGTCGCCCTATTATAGGAAAGATGTGGATGCTTTGGAGAGGGTTCAGGGGAGGTTTACCAGGATGCTGCCTGGACTGGAGGGCTTATCTTATGAAGTGAGGTTGACCGAGCTCGGACTTTTTTCATTGGAGAAAAGGAGGAGGTGAGGGGACCTAATTAAGGTATACATGATAATGAGAAGCATAGATAGAGTCGATAGCCAGAGACTATTTCCCAGGGCAGAAATGGCTAACACGAGGGGTCATAGTTTTAAGCTGGTTGGAGGAAAGTACAGAGGGGATGTCAGAGGCGGGTTCTTTACACAGAGAGTTGTGAGAGCATGGAATGCGTTGCCAGCAGCAGTTGTGGAAGCGAGGTCATTAGGGACATTTAAGAGACTACTGGACATGAATATGGTCACAGAAATTTGAGGGTGCATACATGAGGATCAGTGGTTAGCACAGCATCGTGGGCTGAAGGGCCTGTTCTGTGCTGTACTGTTCTATGTTTATATTCTATATCTAAACATGGTTTGGCCACATTGTCTGCCTCGTTACCTTTGCAAAAAAGGCAAGCTATCTTCTGACTCAGCCCTTCATAAATGTAGCCATTATGCGTAGATTTTAATTTAAGTTAAATCCTTCACTGAAATCAAATCATTGTCTAAGCTACTGTCTTTTCATTCTGATGTTATGCGAAGCTTTTCTCTGGTGAAATCAGGCTGCCTAATTTCACTTGACTTTCCTTTACTTTCTGTTTTTTTTAACTTCTTGTTTTCACTCCAAGTTTTCTTATTTCCAATTCTCACCTTTTTTTCACTCCCATTCCATTTCTCTTAATCGCCAACTTTTACAGATGCGCCACAGAAGGCATTCGACTCAGGTGTGTAATGGCTTGGTGCGGGTAACTGCTCTTCCGGGTCTATAAGAAATGTCAGAAAGTTATGTGCACAGCCCAGACCATCACGGAAGCCAACACCCCATCCACCACTCCATTTACATATCTCGCTGCTGTGGAAAGGATACTAACATCATCAAAGACTCCTTCCACCCTCTTAATATTCACTTCCAACTTCTGCTGACAAGCAGAGGATAAAGAAGCTTGAATACACGCACCGACTGGCTGAAGAACAGCTTCGAGTACAGAGCAGGGTTGCGTTGTTGTCGTTATACAGGTCCTTTGGTGAGGCCACGCCTCAAATATTGGTCTCCTTTTCTGAGAAAGGATGCTCTTGTTCTTGAGGGAGTGCAGCAAAGGCTCACCAGGCTGATTTCAGGAATGGCTGGACTCCTGGTATACGAGGAGAGATTAATTAGTTGGGATGGGTTTTTTTCTCGAGATCAGATGAGCGAGGGAGGATCTCATAGAGACTGATAAAATTCCAACAGGACCAGACAGGGTAGAAGCAGGGAAATGTTTCCGTTGATGGCTGCATCCAGAACCAAGGGTCACAGTCTGAGGATTCGGGGTGAACCATTAAGGGTAGAGATAAAGAAACATTTCCTCCCCCAAAGAGTGGTGAGCCTGTGCAATTCATTACCACAAGAAGTAGTTGATGCCGGAACATTGAATGTATTCAAGATGTGGCTAGATAAAGCATTTGGGGTAAATGGGATCAAAGGCTATGGGGAGAAAGCAGGATTAGGCAATTGAGTTTGATGGCAAAAGTGAGGATTGCAGATGCTAGAGATTAGAGTCAAGATTAGAGTGGTGCTGGAAATGCACAGCAAGTCAGGCAGCATCCGAGGAGCAGGAAAATTGATGTTTGGGCAGGAGCCCTTCATCAGGAGGGAGGCTGGGAGCCTCCAGGGTGGAGAGATAAATGGGAGGGGTGGGGCTGGGGTGAAGGTAGCTGGAAGTGCAATAGGTGGATGGAGGAAGGGGTAAAGGTGATAGGTTGGACAGGAGGCTGGAGCATTAGGTGGGAATGAAGACTGACAGGTAGGACAGGTGCTGAGCTGGAAGGTAGGAGCTGGGGTAAAGTGGGGGTGGGGGGGGGAATGAGGAAACTGGTGAAGTCTACATTGATGCCCTGGAGTTAAAGGGTTCCGAGGCGGAAGATAAGGCGTTCTTCCTCCAGGAATCAGATGGTGAGGGAGTGGCTGTGGAGTAGGCCCAGGACCTGCATGTTTTTGGCAGAGTGGGAGGAGGATTTGAAATGTTCGGCCATGGGGCAGTGGGGTTGATTGGTGCGGGTGTCCTGGAGATGTTCCTTGAAGCGCTCTGCGAGAAGCCATCCAGTCTCTCCAATGTAGAGGAGATCGCATCAGGAGCAACAGATACAATACATGACATTTGTGGAAGTGCAGGTGAAACTTTGATGGAGGTGGAAGGCTCCTTTGGGGCTTGGATGGAGGTGAGGGGGGAGGTGGCAGGGGCAGGTGTTACAATTCCTGCGGTGGCAGGGGAAGGTGCCAGGACGAGAGGGTGAATTGTTGGGGGCGTGGACCTGACCAGGTAGTCATGGAGGGAATGGTCTTTGTGGAAAGCAGATGGGGAGGGAAATCT
This sequence comes from Chiloscyllium punctatum, assembly GCF_047496795.1. NCBI lineage: Eukaryota > Metazoa > Chordata > Chondrichthyes > Orectolobiformes > Hemiscylliidae > Chiloscyllium > Chiloscyllium punctatum. The sequence continues at coordinate 55,873,965 of NC_092761.1, read as the reverse complement.
ATCCCTGATAGTGGAGTCCGTTGGCAGAAATGTCGGCGGATGGTGCAGTTTATGTAGACGTTGGTGGGGTGGAAGGTTAGGACCAGGGTGGTTCTCTCCTTGTTGCAGTTGGAGGGGTGGGGTTTGAGGGCGAAGGTGCGGGACGTGGATGAGATGTGTTGGAAGACATCTTCAACCACGTGGGAGGGGAGATTACAGTCTTTAAAGAAGGAGGCCACCTGGTGTGTTTTTTGATAGAACTGGTCCTCCTGGGAGCAGATACGGTGGAGACAGAGGAATTGGGAATAAGGAATAGTGTTTTTACAGGGGATAGGATGGGAGGAGGTGTAATCCTGGTAGCTGTGGGAGTTGGTGGTTTGTAAAATATGTGGGCGGCACGGTGGCACAGTGGGCGGCACGGTGGCACAGTGGTTAGCACTGCTGCCTCACAGCGCCAGAGACCCGGGTTCAATTCCCGCCTCAGGCGACTGACTGTGTGAAGTTTGCACGTTCTCCCCGTGTCTGCGTGGGTTTCCTCCGGGTGCTCCGGTTTCCTCCCACACTCCAAAGATGTGCAGGTCAGGTGAATTGGCCATGCTAAATTGCCTGTAGTGTTAGGTAAGGGGTAGATGCAGATGTAGGGGTATGGGTGGGTTACGCTTCGGCGGGGCGGTGTGGACTTGTTGGGCCGAAGGGCCTGTTTCCACACTGTAAGTAGTCTAATCTAAATGTCGGTGTTAAGTTGGTCATTGTTGATGGAGATAGAGAGGTCCAGGAAGGGGCGGGAGGTGTCAGAGATGGTCCAGGTGAATTTAAGGTCGGGGTGGAACATGTTGGTGAAATTGATGAACTGTTCAACCTCCTCGCGAGTTGGATGATCAGCCATGATCGTGATGAACAGCAAAGCACGCTCAAAGGGCCGAATGGCCCCCTCCTGCTCCTATCTCCTTTGTTTCTATATTTCTTCTCTGCTGTGATTAGGCTGAATGGTCCTCTCTAACTTCAAATAAACTTGATCTTGCTAATGTTGATCTTATTTTATGCACCTCCTGTGCAGCCATAACCTTGTGTGCCTCACTGTGTCTCAGCACTCTGTAATATGTACGTCCTTATTTGCAATGGTCTGCTTATACTGTTTGCAATACAAAGCTTTTCATTGTACTTAGGTACATATGACAACAATAAATCAAATCAAATTCTTTTTTTCATTTTCTTCACTTTCAAGTTCTTTTGTTTCTCTTTGTCTCTCATTTTCATCAAATCCAGGTTTTTAATTTTTCTTTCTCTTTTTTTCCCATCGAAACGTATCTGCTCTCACTTGAGCTTGATGTTCCCATTTCAGATGTCCCTTCTTCTAATTCTGAATTTTAAATCACCATTTTCATCATGTCCACCTTTTGAGATCCTGCTTTTATTTCAACTTTGGGCTTATCAGCAAAATCTTTCAGTTTAGTCTTGGGTGAAGATTTCAAATTATCCAATTTTGCCACTCTCAGCAACCTTCAAAGCCATCTTAAAAATCTAATCCATGGAATAATCCTTGCCACACCATTCTTGTGTTACCTTCAACACTTCCACATATCTCACTGTATAAAAGAGGCAAAAAACTATTTTAAATTCCAGTCAAGAATTCCTGCTTGCGATGATCCCAGCCGATGGTACAACTGGAAAAGTCAAAATCTTGGCATGCAGTTTGTTTAAAAAATATACAGTTTTGATATTGTTTTGGTCAGTCACTGAAATATAGCCACACAAAGCTGCAGAGTTTGTTTTAAACAACAAAAAAAGAAATGTGTTACACAAAAGGTTTTTTTGTTGGAAATAGCAAGATATCTAGATACTGAGGACAGCTTGGGAGATATTAAAACAGGCAAAAAAACAACAAAGTTTTTCACCTGTTTCCCTGAAGTATTCATTACTGAGATTCAAATCTAGAGAAAGAACATTTCTCCATCAAAACTTTATGCTTGCCTGAGCTGATTCTCTCCAGTTTCTGTCCAGTGAACGATAGATCCTTCTTAAATGAATAATTACAAAACTGAGAGTTTAAACTATTTTTGCTTCTAATAACCTTCAGACTTCTAACTGAAGACTTCTGGTCTGAAAGTTTGAAAACAAACTTCTCCTGAAGTAACTGATTTCTGTAGGTGGTTCGAAAACTCCTCTCTAAGCAAAGAAGCTATACTTACTTCTGATTGCAGTCAGGTCTCCACCAAACTGCTTTATCAAACATTCATTCAGTTTCTGGATTTTGGAAGCCAAAAAATATTATTCTTTGATTATTCCAAACTGAAAATAAGCTAATGGCTATCAACATGTACTCTATTTTCTGTAAACTCTCACAGCATAAATAATTTTCCATTGACACTCCAGGGGTTCCCTTCTCTCTGACACATATTGGATTATGCCACTATTCTGTAGGGTTGGTCTAACCAACATCCTTCCTGGAAGGAACCAACACCCATATGCCATTATATTGAAATCCAAAATCTAAAAGTGCTGCTAATATGAAATCACACTTTTTTCATCAAATAAGATAAATTTCAGATTCAATCAAGTGAAAAATGATAGGAATATCTTAGGAGTAAAGAACAAAGAAAACATTTTAAAATGCACAGTCAAAGCCCGAGAAAGATATGCAGGAAGATAAACTTATGAGGAAAAGGGCAAAAAAGGGACACAATTCCGAAAGGAAGATAATGGAAATAACTGACAATAAAATCATGAAGAGATATAATTGTGAAAATACTGAGTCAAACTTGAAGAAATAGTTAGATGTACGTCAACAACAATGCTGGTAAAAACTGCTGCCAGATATTTGATAATAATTGCTGAAAGAGAACATTCAAGACTAAAGGCAACAATGAGAAACAAAATAAAGGTAACCTGACGATGAAAAAAAACTATTGATCAAAATCTAGGGATGATCAATTCTACTTGCTGGAAGGCTTGAATTAGCATTGCTCTATTGTTAAACACATATCCTGCTGGAAGGCAAAACCAGGGAGCTGTGGAGAACATAGTAATGAAGCAACCTAAAATGAGACACCTCAATATTTTGAACAAGTTGGCAGCTCAGGGGATCTGTCTAATGAATATGACAAGCAGGAGAGAAATGATGAATGCAAATACGAAGAAACTTAGTTCAATGACAAGAAAAAGAAAAATGTGGCAGTTAAATGTAAACATGTAAAGCAGGAGAATGAAAATGGAAATGTACTGAATGTTATCAGCATCGTGATGGGTGAGAGAGCCACTAATCTCAGAGTGCAGCTGCTGTGCAGCTCATTCTACAAGCAAATGATGAACAAAACTGTGCAAGTATACCTGGATCTTCAGACCTATGAATGATAATGGATATGCATCAAATAATCCACTCAGGTGGATACAGACAGGGATGGAGCGGAGATGCTACTGGCCTGCGACTGGTGCATCTTTGTTAATGACTGTGAGGTCACTCCTAATGATAATCCTTGAGAGGCAGGTTCTGCCACAAGTGTCAAAAGATCTTGAGAGTTGTTGCTTTAGGAATTGACACCTTTTTGCCAAACTACTGTTGTCACTGAAATAAAACAAAGAACTATGGATGCTGGAAATCAGAAATGAAAGAGGAAAGTGCGAAAGAAACTCAGCAGGTTTGGCAGCATCTGTGGAGAGAGAATCTGAGTTAACATTTGGAGTCTAGTGACTCTTTGTCAGACCTAAATGTAACTGGACTTGAAACGTTAACTCTGCTTTTCTCTCTATAATTGTTGTATAATTGCATGCTGAGTTTCTCCAGCATTTTCTGTTTTGCTGCAGTTTCTGGCTATGGTGGGACCCAATGGCGACCTCATCATACACAGGCTTGGACGTGCATTTATCTCCCTTCTAACTCAATCAAAACTTTGTTTTAATCAACACATTAGGGACCTCTGCTTTTGAGAGGAATGTTGCTTTTGGGATTTTACCCTGTCATTCACCAGTTATGTAAATTATTGAGCCCCTTTTTCCAATGTCTGGGAGTCACCCAAATGGGAGATCTTCTGGCACAGAGGGCACTGTCTCTCTCTCTGAGCAGAAGCTATGGTTCAAGTTCCATAGCAGGACCTGATATCAGAGGTAAGTCCTTTCCTGAAGACCTATGACAGCCGTATGAGTGGGAGAGGTTCATCGCTAGCCAGAAGCCACTGTACAATGTTCTCCACAAGTTAAAAAAACTCTACACTGGATGCTTGCTGTGAGCAAGCCTTCACATTCTGAGAGATGGCCACACACATAGCAAGCTGCAGAGAACATAAGTTGATTGTGTCTAAGGTTTGTCTGATGTTATCATATATGCATTTCAAGAGTCGGTCAAATTTGGGGAGCGGCTTTCCGTCTGCCTATAGTGACTCCATACCAAAGGGTTATCTTTCGCCCACGATAGCAGGATTTGTGTCTCAGTTCCAGTGAGGTTTTGGTAAGTGTGATTAGGGACTGAGATAGGACACTCTTTCCCCATGATCTTGGATTTCCTGGTGCTTCTGGTCAGGGAGTACAAGTTCCAGATGTGAAAGAGACATTTTGAAAGTTCCCTGTAGCAGAGTTTCTGCATGGATGTCATGTGGAGCATCATCAATGTAGAGGAGTTCTCCAGTCAGGATACCATGTGGTTTTGAGCTCGCTATCAGTTTTGACAGATTGTAGAATGAGCTGTCTGAGCTAGCTTTTCATACCCGTGGGAGTGCAGAGGTCAGGATCAAACTTGGAACTCATGCCTCAGAAGGTGATGGAGGATTGGTCATTAAATATTTTTAAGACAGAGGCCAAGAGGGAAACACCTTATGGGTCAGTAAGAACCTATATGAAATCAGATTGAAACCTGTTGGCTTGGGCTGGTGCATGATAATTTTGATCTGTCAGATCTTCATTTGTGCTGGAGTTGACTCTCTGTTGGTCAGAATTCTGGCCCCATAATTGTTCAGCACAGCTTCGCATATCTCCACACTATATGATATACTGTCGCCTTGTTTCATGGTGTATGCTTGTAGATAAAATCCATTTGAGTGTCCTGTTAATCATCTTGTTTTCTCTCCATTTGTTTTTGATAGCTGTCATTAATTCCCAGCTCTCACAACCCCAACCCACACCCCCATACTCACAACTCCTGCAGCTATCCCCCGACTCCCTACTTTCATTCTTCCCCAACATAAATCTGTCTCCTGTTGTTATGATCGCAACTGATTATAATATAGGAAAATTCAATTATGGAATGAAGTGTGTCTTGTTAGATTTTTCATAAATTTAACTTTTGCAATTGGTTAACGTGGCGCTTAGTCACCGGAGTGTAATCATATGAGGCTAGAGAAGTTCTCTAACACCAATGCATACACATATATATGTAAGGGTTATCCGAACATCGACTATCCGAATTTTAGATTACCTATACAAGATCTCAAGGTCCCGATGCTTGGGTAAACTGTGTTATCCAAACATCTGATTATCCGAGCAAAATACTTCCTGCCCGTATCATTCTGACAATTAAGGTTGCTCTGTATGTATAAAACCAACATCTTGAAAGATCTTCACAGAATCATAATGCAAAGTTTCAATCTCTTTCCTAACACCACCACAATAGAGACTCAATCTCACAGAGAATTACAATTTTAAGCTTTTTAAATATTTACTTACCTGTTATTCTCTGAGTCCTTTTACTTGTATTTCCTTTCTAAGCCTGCTTGCGTGAAACCTTCAGAATGCTGATGTCCTAAACGTCCTCAGTTTTAACAACGTGAAGATTTTATGTGAATTCGCCTGGTGTGACAGCTCCAATGTCTAGAAATCATTTCTGCTGAGGAAAGTTTTCCCCTGAACTGAACTTCAAACTTGGTTCTCCTCCTAAAAGAAATATTCTACTCTCTGAATTGAAATCTCAATTTTTCTGAATTAAACCTTTGAGCTGTCTATCCTAAAGTCAAAACTAAACTAATTGTCTTACTGTGCTAACTTTGTCACAGATAGAACCTTATTAACATTCCACCCATTAACCCCATCGGGGTTCTCCCAGGCATTCTGTTATATCTGCATGCTTTCTTGGAAAGGAGGCATCTAGATCACTGTTTCAAATTGACTTTCTGACCTTGACAGAACTGACTTATATCCATCTGTATTTTTTTAAATCCAAATCCAAAAAACATTATCTATATATAATACAACTTTAATCAAACTGCTTGTGAGGCAGTACTCTGGTTAGAACTTCATATTTGTGTCAAACTGGACTGCATTCTTGACAGTGTGGTCAGGCATGACACACAAGTGGCCAGTGAAATGAAAGCCAATGGGTATTGGCAAATTCCTCAAATCTCTTTTTCAGTGTTGGCTGCAATTTTTCTTCAAGAGAAGATCAGAGTGGGATGCGTTGTTGTGTACGAAATTTAAAATACACTATAACCGGCCAGAAATGCACCCTGCATATTTGGCTGAGGACTACCCCAGGACTACAAACTGTAGTTTTAAAACAAATAGGTAAAACCCTGCACGGCAACATACACCATGAATTTGTACCCACGGCGCTAGATATATCCGGAACCAGAATGGCTGCCAGAGTGGTACCATTCCCAATTTCAAAATTATCCTTTGATTTGACCCGTCAGCTATTAGGGTGGGAAACTGGGATTGATGCTACGGAGGCTAGATCTTGGACAGCAGTGTAATAAAGAGATGTACTGAATGGTATTACAACAGTTTACAAAGCAGGAGTGTCAACAGTCAATTACCTTCGATTTGGTTAATTTGGATAAATTCAGACTTTTAACCCAACAAGTTAAGCAGACCTTGGATAAAATTAACCTGAACAATCAGCAAAAGGGGAACAAAATAAAATCAGACAGATCCAACACCTGGTAACAGTGTTAGAAGGGTACACCATGACCAAGATCCTCCTGGGAGGGATAGATGGTACAGAAGGCAGCAGAATAAGAGCCTGTGCAGCTTCTATGGCCAGTGGACAATTGAGGGAGACTCTTGAGAAGGCTAAGGAAAAACAAGTCCCTGTCTTGGATCAGTGACGAGGGAATAGACCAGTTGTTCTGTAAGAAGAGGCACACCGATATTTCAATTTACTGGATTAGTGGTGCTGGAAGAGCACAGCAGTTCAGGCAGCATCCAACGAGCAGCGAAATCGACGTTTCGGGCAAAAGCCCTTCATCTTTATTCCTGATGAAGGGCTTTTGCCCGAAACGTCGATTTCGCTGCTCGTTGGATGCTGCCTGAACTGCTGTGCTCTTCCAGCACCACTAATCCAGTATTTGGTTTTCAGCATCTGCAGTCATTGTTTTTACCTCGATATTTCAATTTGCCCACTCCAGCATCTGACCTGGTTTAACGATGAGTGCAAGGTGACCCTAGGAAAGGCCATGGCGATCCTAATCATTTCCCAAATCAAAATGGGTTACAAGTCTTTGTCGGCATCATCTGAGATTGATTATGATTAGAATAAAACAGCACCCTTCTGTACATTATTGAGAAAGAGGGGAGGCTTGTAGGTGCCACTCCAGATAAATGTCAGCAGACAAAAGAAGTAATTGTGTGCCCCTACCCTGTATATTCAAATGAAACGGCATGCGAGGTGTTTGAACAAATGCTGCTCTAAATTGTAATGTAGAGATCCGGAGCACAGACATCGAGTGGGATATAGGTAAAGGAAGAATACTACATCACAGCTTCCCTGAAACATTACCAGTATTATAATATCCAAAACATGGACCTTGTGAATTAGGACACACGTACAAGCCAGGGTAAGCCGAACCAAATTCACAGGCATCCACAGGAGGAGTGAGGTCTTTGACAATGTCAGTGACAAACTCAGACAAACTTTCAGGGATGATTTGGAGAAGTATCACATCAAACTCCTAACAGAAACACCACAGAAGGTATGGAAAGATTTTGCGAATGTTATTCAGCAGACAGAGCAAATACAGACGTGTGTCAGGGAAGTCAAAGTGACAAATTGGTGGGATGATGTGGGACAGGGGCTTAAACATTCCGATACATCTTTGGGTCCATCTCCTATCACATCTAGCTGTGTTGTTCATCCTGTTAACTTTGATTTAACTCATTGTCCGCATGGTTAAATCTGTCCACTGGCAGAAGGGACTAATTCAAACTCTATGCACCTACAGCGGGAGCCAAGGAATTAATGAATTCAGACTGCATCACAAAATAACTGTGCAAATTTTTACACAGTAGAATTTTACTCTATTGAGAGTTGCTAATCACCAAAGCTGCTTGAGGCAGACCGATGTATTTAAATAGTGGCTAATTTCAATTTACGCATTAAGTTATTTGTATATAGTGCCATTAAGCTTATTGATGTGCGTAAGGAAGATAATTAGTGTAGAGTGTATTGTTGTCTGTATATAATGGGAAACTTAGACACTCATGGAGTTAGTTTATCCATCTGAGACTTGATACATGTCTGGACAAGAGTGTGACATGAGCCCGTGATCCCATTTTCTCTCAACACTTCAAGAGGGAAAGTGGTCAAGCGACTACAGGCCCAAAATTGGACATTCTTAATTAATCCATAGTCGGGGAAACCCGGCCTGACAGAAAAATATATTAAAATTAAATTAAATAACAGCCAGTAGCTATCAGCTCCAGAGATCCGTAGAAAATAAGATCAAAAAGATTTACAATGGTTGACAGGGAACCAGTTGAATAAATGAATAATTTTATTGTCTCATATAATTTACAGAGAGAAATACAATAAAATACAGTGAAAAGCTTTCATACATCACCACAATATGGCAGCATTTTGATAGAATAAGAGAAAAATAAAAATACATAGCTTAAAGAGAAGTCCATGCCTACGTTTGAGTCTTAAGCCAGCTCAGAACCATCACTGCCTCACCACTGTCTATACCACACCCAAAGAACATTGAAGTCACTGGTCCTCAGGCACCATCTCCGATGTCATTATAACCAGCCTGCGGGTTGTGTTTTAGAGAAGTATCAATCAGACTTTCTGGCACCTTGACTTCCAACCAGTGCCTGAAGACATGCACTTTGCACCTCCCTGGCATGGCAACAGTGAAGGGTGTTGGCACAACCCCATTGGATAATTTGAACCTAGCTCATGACCCAATCAGAGTCATAGAGTCAAAGAGATGTACAGCATGGAAACAGACTCTTCGGTCCAACTTATTCATGCCAACCAGCTATCTCAACACAATTTAGTCCCACCTGCCAGCACCTTGCCCATATCCCTCTAAACCCTTCCTATTCATGTACCCATCCAGATGCCTTTTAAATGTTGCAATTATACCAGCCTCCACCACTTCCTCTGGCAGCTCATTCCATACACGCCCATCCCTCTGCATGAAAAAGTTGTACCTTAGGCCCCTTTTATATCTTTCCCCTCTCCTCCTAAACTTATGCCCTCTACTTCTGGATCTCCCAGCCAGGGAAAATACTTTATCTATTTACCGTATCCATGCCCCTCATGATTTTGTAAATCTCTATAAGGTCACCTCTCAGCCTCTGAAACTCAAGGGAAAACAGCCCCAGCCTGTTCAGCCTCTCCCTGTAGCTCAAATCCTCCAACCCTGGCAATATTCTTGTAAATCTTTTCTGAACCCTTTCAAGTTTTGCAACATCTTTCCAATAGGAAGGAGACCAGAATTGCACACAATATTCCAACAGTGACCTAACCAATGATGTGTACAGCCGCAACATGACCTCCCAACTCCTGTTGGCCAGAGATCACAGAACATTCTGGAAGGCCTGCGGTGAGAGGGGATAGAAACACACACCTGGAAGCCACTCCCTCAGCAAGACTTGTGGCCGAGTCTGAATGGAAACCTAAGAAGACCCAGGAGAAGAACCACCCCAGATCTGCAAGGCCTACCATTATGGAAGAGAGTCAGCCCTACATCAGAGTGGAAGGAGATTCCAGCTAAACTTGCGGATCATTATGGGTAATATCCTTTCTCAGGTGGATAGAGTTGCAAAGAGCGTAACTATTGTGGAAATTTAGAAAATGCCCACATGGTGTTTGTAAATCAGGAATATTTTGAAAATAACACGGAGTTGACCTGCAAAGCAAATCCTGTGTCCCTTTGTCCATTTCACAGACAAGAGGGCTAAGGTAAAATGTTTTTTACAGATAAACTCATTGAAGTATGTAAAACATGGACAACATCATTCTGAATTTGTGATCCTTTTAGATTTCTGATGAAAAATATCTCAGCAACAATTAACCTTGATCAGAAAGTGAGGTGGGGCAGTGGATCAATAAAAAGATTATTTGATGATAAAAATAGTCTACTTATTTCAGTCATCTAATTCAAATGAACTTACAATGTGATTTTTTCTGAGTACCGAGTTCCCATTTCACTGCATTACTCACATTGATTAACTTAAATAAATGGATAATTCAATTTACTCCAACACAAAGGTAGCTGAGATTTCAAATGCTGACTGAATTGCTCTGTGGGATTTGCATGAGCCTGCATGTAAATCCTTTAAAGATGACTTCAAAAAATATTAGGCTTTTGATTTGAATGAGTGACTGCTGATCTGAATTTATAATGACACGAATCATTGGCTGTAATGTTGTGACTCAAGTCCAGTGCAATATGTTTCAGAGGCCTGTATGTGGATTTGGAATCACATATTGGGCACTAGTGCCGCAAACTGGTTCCTGACCGCTTTGTTTTAATAAACTGGAAAACAGGGAATAGTTTAACCTTTGGTGTGTGCTGACCTTCACGCCCAGTTCCTGGATAAAATAATAATCAAGGAGCAAAGACTCTTAAAAGGTATTAGAGCTGGTTTAATGCAAAAAGCTTGGATGATAAAGCAGATGAACTTAGATTATCGATTAGAACATGGAAATATGATAAAGTCATAAGACAAAGGATCAGAAATTAGGCCATTCAGCCAATCGAGTCTGCTCCACCATTCAATCATGCCTGATAAATTTCACAACCACATTTTCCTTGGTCCCCTTGATACTCAAGAATCTATCTATCTCAGTCTTAAATATACTCAATGACCTGGCCTCCACAGCCCTCTGTAACAATGAATTCCATATGTTCACCACTCTGTTGCTGAAGAAATTTCTCCTTCTCTCCATTCTATAAGGCATTCCCCTTTCCTCTAAGGCCTGTGCCCTCAGGTCCAAGTCTCTCCTACCAATGGAAACATCTTCCCAACATTCACTCGTCCAGGCCGTTCAGTATTCTGTATGTTTCAATTAGATCTCCCCTCATCCTCCTAAACTCCATCGAGTATAGGCCCAGAATCCTCAAATGTTCCTCATACGTTAAATTTTTAAGTCCTGGGACCATTCTCCAGAACCTCCTCTGAACATGCTCCAAGGCCAGTACACCCTTCCTGAGATTGGGGCCCAAAGCTGTGCATAATACTCCAACTGTGGTCTGACCAGAGCCGTAAAGAGCCTCTGAAGTAGATCCCTGCTGTTATATTTAAGTCCTTTCAAAATAATTCCGTCATTGCATTTGCCTTCCTAACTATTGACTTAACTGCAAGTTTACCTTGAGAGAAACCTGGACTAGACCTCCAAGTCTTTTTATTCAGATTTCTGAATTTTCTTCCCATTTGGAAAATAGTCCATGCCTCTATTCTTCCTACCAAAGTGCATGACCTCACACTTTCCCATGTTGTGTTTCATCTGCCACTTCTTTGCTCAATCTCCTAACCTCTCCAAATCCTTCTGCAGGCTCTCCGCCTCCACAATGCTACCTTCCCTATCTTTGTATTGTCTGCAATCACTGAGACTTGGTTAAGAAAAGGACAGGACTGGCATCTCAATATTCCAGGATATAAAAGTTTGAGACATGGTTGGGGTGGGTAAAGGGGTACGATAAGTGAGGTGGGACTATCGCTATATATTGATGAAGTAAACCATCACTGCAGTAATGAGGGAGAATGTTCATGAAGAATCTCCAAATAAGGTCACTTGGGTAGAGCTTAGAAATTAAAAAGGGACATTTCTTTACTGAGATTATGCTACAGGCCTCCTTCAGTGATTGTAATGAGGTCAGCCATGGAGTATGAGTTCCCTAATTGGGTTATTAACCTAGTCCAATCAGGATGCCATAAATAACAGATAAGAACAAGAGTGTCCCCCTCCAACTCTATTTTGATTTAGTCCCTACCCTCCCCTTCACTGTTTTGATCACACAGTATTGCCCTTTGATGTGAAGGGCACTGCTTGTCACTGGCCACTCGGGTGTTTTCCAATCTTCCTGGTGGTGGAAATTGAATAAAGATTCGTGCACTTTGTGTCTCTCACTGTGTCTCACACCTGCACACACACACCATGGGTGCTGCGGAAAAAATAAGCACTACCGCAGTTAGGTAGTAGTGTGGGGGTTAAATAAAAAAAAGAAAAAGAAAATAAACAGGAGATTGCATTGCCTTTTGTGAAGGGCACTGCTGGTCACTGGGGTGTTTTCCCTTTTGAGAATTGGAAAAAAAAAGAACAAAGAGTGTTAGTGCTTGTCACTGGCCACTCGGGTGTTTTCCAATCTTCCTGGTGGTGGATATCGAATAAAGGCTCGTGCACCTTGTGTCTCTCACTGTGTCTCACACCTACACACACACACACCATGGATGCTGGGGAAAAATAAGCACTACCGCAGTTAGGCGGTAGTGAGGGGGTAGAAAAAAAAGAAAGAAAAAAAATAAACAGGAGTGTCGCCCTTTGATGTGAAGGGCAGTGCTTGTCACTGGCCACTCGGGTGTAAAAAAAAAGAAAAAAAGAAAAGAACAAGAGTGTCAGTCATTCTGTTCACATCTGAGAGCTGCCTCTGAGGAAAGTGAGTGAGTGTCATTGACTCTTGACGTGTAAATAAAGGGTGACATGGTGACAGGATACCAGCCTCTGTGGAATTATTTGCTTAAAAAGAAATCAGGAAGGCAAGCAGGGTATACTAGATAGTTTTGGCAGATGGGATCAAGGAAAACTACAAGATGTTTCATAAGTAAAATCATGGGTTTGTTTAATAGAGGGTCTGTTTGACAAAGTTAATTTAGTTTTTTTGAAAATGTGACTAGGTTAAGGTAGTGCAGTTGATGTGGTTCACATGGATGTCAGAAAGGCCTTTGACAAAGTCCCACAAGGATGGTTGGTCCAAAAGGCGAGGAGTCTGTGAGATCCAAGATAAGTTGGCAAACTGTATCGAAACGTAGCGTGAAGAAAGGAGGCAAAGGATGATGTTGTAGAATTGTTTTTTTGCGATTGAAAGCCTATGATTGATAGTGTACCACAGGATGAGTGCTGGGGCCCTTGCCATTTGTAATGTATGGTAAAGATTTGGAAGTGAATGTAGAAGGTATAGCTGACTGGTTTTCAGATTATTCAATAACTGGTGAAGTTGTTGGTAATGAGGAGGGTAGTCTCAGGTTCCAGTTTGAGATTGGTCAGCTGGTAAGTTGGGCAGAGCAATGGCAGATGGAGTTTAATCATGAGAAATGAGAGGTGATGAATTATGGGAGGTTTAATAAAGGGAGAATATGTACAATGAGTGGTAGGTTCCTCAGGAGTACTGAGGAACAAAGGGACCTTGGTATAAAAGTCCATTGATCCTGTGTCAGCACAGGTAGACAGAATGGTGAAAAAGGCATATATGATGCTCGCCTTCATTATTGGCGGTGTAATGTATAGGAGCAAGGAAGTCAGCTTACAACTTTCAGAAACATTGATTAGGTCACAAATGGTATACTGTGCGCAGTCTGGTCACCAACCTATAGGAAGGCGTGATTAAATTGGAGAGGGTGCAGAGGAGATTCACCAGAATGTTGCCTGGGCTGGAAAGTCTCGATTATGAGGAGAGACTGGATGCGCTGGGTTTGTCTTCCTTGGAGCAGAGAAGGCTGAGGGTGGATCTGATTGAGGTATCCAAAATTATGAGAGGTATAGATAAAGTCAATTGTGAGAATCTCTTCCCCATAGCAGATGTGTCCAAGATCAAAAGTCATAAGTTTAAAGTGAGGAACAAATGATGTTGAGGACACATATGGAATGTGTTGCCTGAGAGGGTAGTGGTGGCAGGTACTTTTGCAACATTTAAGGAGCATCTGGATGAGTCATTAAAATGCCAAGGCATATTAGGCGATGGACAAAATACAGGTAAATGGGATTTGGGTAGTTCGGTGTTTGTTCATTGGCATAAACATGATGGGCTGAAGGGCTTGTTTTGATGCTCTATTACACTATGACTCTATGAACTGACTCCATTTGCAAATTCAAACATTGCAGAGCACAAGATTCTGAAAAGAATTAATCTGGAACTATGTCAAGATTACAATTCTCATGCATCCACTTGCTCTGTTCAAGCAGATTTTGGACTGAAACTGAGACATGAAATTATTTTTGTAGTTCAACAACTAAGACATTAAAAAATGAATGCTTTTGTTGAATATGAATTCATTGTTTGATATTAAGAACTGATTCAATGCATTCACATCACTTTCCTTTGTCTGTTACTTTACAACTTATATTCTTCCAGTGCCTCTCATGTTGAAAAATGTCTCAGAGTACTTCACAGAGGGAAAGAGATACAATTAGATGCCACTCCAGAGGTAAGAGCATGTCTGATGAAAAGCTTTGCGAAAGAACTCAGTCGGATTGGAAAACAGAACACAACAACACTGATCTTGTGTGTGACATGTTTTGTCAGTGGTATTATATGAGGTCATGATTCAGAAAGGATTCATGGCGAAGTTTGCTTCATGAAGCTCCACCCCAGCTGATGACATCAGCAGGGCTTGGGTAAGGAAAGGCAGAAAAGTTTAGGATCTTACAAAGTGAATCTCAACATCCACAAATCATAATAATCTTTAAGACTAATGTAACTTATACCTTGCTACCATGCAACACAATTATGTTTTGTTTAGACAAGAGCCTCTTCTTACTAATACACATGAATGGTTTTCCTTTAATATTGTAAACAAAATAGGCCCTTTAAACCAGTCCAGGAAAGAGGACAGTCACAGTAAACTACCCCAACTGCAAGCTAGAAAGTTGTTGACATAGCACAACATAACAAGTGGAGTAGAGGATGACGTTTGTTTTGTCTGTATTTCTCTACATTTTTTCTAATGGTTTCCCCACCCTGATACCAGCCTTACTGAAAGAGGAATTACTAGATGGAGGCAGGAAGACCATGACTGGATTCATGTAAACTGTGAGGGCTGTTGTCCGGGTATGGGGCTGGCGGAGGAGTGAGGGCACTGGTCTGGGATGATGGGGACGATTGAGCTGGGGGATGGGCAACATTTGCCATTTCCAATGCCAAGAATACGAGAAGGTTGGAAGGGGGTAGTGAGTGTGGAGTGGAGTGAGCCAGCCTCATTCTGGGTAATCTGCTCACAGTCATCGCAGAGCAGGGTCTAACCTTACATTTCACTAATAATCAGCAGGCTAGCGTGAGGTTTGGGGTTAGGGTTGGAGTTACAAGCAGGGTTAAGGCAGAGTTAAGTTTAGGGTTAGGATTAAGGCGAAGTTTAGATTTAGGTTTAGAACTCTGTTTAGTGTTAGATTTAGGATTCGGGGTTCGGCTTAGGGTTGGGCTAGGTGGGGTTCAATGGTCCTGTGGGTTAGGGTTAGGGTTAGGGACAGGGTTAAGCTTAACTTTTGGGTTATGGTTAGGGTTCGGGTTAGCGTTAGAGTTAGGACTGGCTTTCGGATTAGGTTTTGATTAGATTCCCTACAGTGTGGAAACAGGCCCTTCGGCCCAACTAGTGCACACCGACCCTCCGAAGAGCAACCCAGCCAGACCCATTCGCCCTACCTAATGCACCTAACTCTACTGGCAATTTTGCATTACCAATTCATCTAACTTGCACATCTTTGGACTTTAGGAGGAAACCAGAGCACCCGGAGGAAACACACGCAGGCACAGGGAGAATGTGCAAACTCCACACAGACAGTCACCTGAAGCTGGAATCGAACATGGGTCCCTGGTGCTGTGAAGCAGCAGTGCTAACCACTGAGCCACCATGCCACCCCGAATTAGGGTTAGGATTAGGGTTATGTGGAGATGCGATCCAATGGTCCTAAGGGAGTCCAGGGTGGGGCGGTGCAGGCAGGACTTGTGACATTTCCAGCAAATCAGCTGGGATCCATTGCACTTCCCACAAGACGTTGGCTAACCAACAAAGCAATGAGAACTACACTGTCATAAGACATAAGAGTAGACGTAGGCCATTCAGCCCCTCGTGTCTGCTCTGCCATTCGATTAAATCATGGCCATTCCCATAATCCTCAGCTTCACTTTCAAGCCTTTTCCATATAATGTTAATTCACTTACTAACTAAAAACCTGTCTCTTCTCAACTGTGATAGAGAATGACTACATCGCCAAATGTGATGGGAAGTGATGGTGTCAAGAGTGTGTTGCTGGGAAAGCACAGCAGGTCAGGCTGCATCTGAGGAGCAGGAGAATCGACGTTTTGGGTATAAGCCCTTCATCAGGAATGAGGCTTGTGGGTCGGGTCTGAGAGACAAATGGGAAGGGGTGGGGTTGGGGGGAAAGGTAGCTGGGAAAGTGATAAGTGGATGAAGGTGCGGGAGAAGGTGATAGATCAGAGGGGACAGTAATGGAGAGGTCCGGAGGGCAGTGCCAAGTTGAAGGCTTGGGACTGGGATAATGTGGGGGGAGGGGAAATGAGGAAGCTGTTGAAATCCACATTTATCCCGTGTGGTTGCAGGGTCCCAAGGTGGAATATGAGGCGTTCCTCCTCAAGGCGTCGGATGGTAATGGTTTGGCGATGGAAGAGGCCAAGAACCTGCATGTGCTTGACAGAGTGATGGTGTCAAAACTAGGAATGCCAGCAAATGATCCTGGGAGCAACAGGCATATTTCCCTGCTCTGGTCAACCTTTAATCCGCTGTGGCAACTAATTCTTTTAGGAATTGAGGGTGCTTTCACCAACTCTCAGGAACAGGCAGCTTCCAGACTCTCAGTGCAGTTGGTGTGAACAAAACCATGTTGTTGCCACAAACCCTCAGACTGGTTTTCATTAGAAGCTGAAGACTGGAGTGACTTTTGTGGATCTCTGCCCAGCCTGTGATAAGCTGAGGAAATGTAGACTGATGCTGAAACTGTGCCAACTGCTGTGTACAGCTTTGAGCCATGGAAGGGTAAAGATCTCTCTCTCTCTCTCTCTCCGTTTCTAGGCACCGACAACATTTTAGCATCTGCAAAAGCAGTGTGCTCACCACAGCGTCTCAGTAAGTTCCCTAATTTCTGCTGCTTGACTTAATAGGACAATGCAGAATTCTGACCTGGCAAAAATGGCCAAGTATTTGGATAAGTGGCAAATACAACTTATATAGTGGTGATGGATAAGTGGCAAATATAGACAAATCCATTATCTCTGCATTGCACCTTGAAAATTATTAGACACACATAAAATCTATTTACGAACAGTTTTCATCCCCTTATCAAAAGGAAGATATATTGTCAGAGAAGATGTACAACAGACGTTCATCAGGTGATCAGTCTGGTCCATCTCAATCCCCAGACATTGATCATATGACTCCTGTCCTGGATTAGCTGTTCCTCCGCTACTCCTTCTTTTAGTAGCCTGTGTGATCAAACTTTGACGCTATTCAACCACAAATGTGTCATCCTGCAGTTGGTCAATCCTTCAGTCAAGTCAGTAAAAAAAATGACTGCAGATGCTGGAAACCAGATTCTGGATTTGTGGTGCTGGAAAAGCACAACAGTTCAGGCAGCATCTGAGGAGCAGCAAAATCGACGTTTCGGGCAAAAGCCCTTCACTCAAGTCGACAACTGCTTGGTTTCTCTGAAAGAAAGGTCTATCTTTCAGTCCTTACAAATTTTGACCTCAGGCCAGCTTCCCCAGGCTGCTTATTTCCTTGCAGCTTTTGTGTTATCCAAATCAACTGTATGATACTGATGCAGCAAAACCCTGTGGTTTTGATGAAAAGTTGTGCATCTTGTGCCCTGCACCTGTTTTCAATCAGATCTTCAGCCAGACCTTATGTGTCATCACAGAAACAGAACTTGCTGGAGAAAATCAGCAGGTCTGGCAGCATCTGTGGAAAGAAAGCAGAGTTAATGTTTCAGTGACAGTAACACTACATTGTTACAGTTCAGTCTATCACCTGTTCAGTTGTAAACACACATACCCCTTCAGCCAACAGAGAAAAACATTAAGATATAGCCCAGTGAGTTTCTAATAATTAGATCACCGTCCAATTGACTTCTCAACAAGGCAGACTTTACATGTATCGCTTCTTTTCGGCTGACCAATCTTCGAGTGACTACCCAGACTGATCAAACCAAGGAATGCAGAGCAACCTTATCTTCTGACTCACGTTTGACAGTGACACTGGATGTGCACTTACTCTCCAGAGGGCATCAGGCTGGTTGGGGAACGTGAGAGTAAATCTGTGACAATTGCTCCTGCAGCTAAAGCTGTTAGACCGATGAAGAACACTCCATTTAGAAACAGAGAGGATAGATGGGAGCACTTCCTATGTCAAGTTTCATAATGGTGAAATCAAGATGGGTACAGCTAAAGATGATCTTAAGTAATTGCAATCCAACAGCTTGGTTGAAGGGTAATTCATTGTAGATCAGTCCAAATAGCAATTGTTCGCAAGACAAAGCTTTTCACTGTGTCTCGGTACACATGACGATAAATTCAATTCAAGTCAATTCAATCCAATGATAGCAGCAAGGAGATTGAACTTGAGGGTGAACAGCAGCAGCACGAAACTAGAGAGGCCCCCAGGATCTGATGGGATCTGGCCCAGAATGCTGAGGGAGGCAGGCGAGGTAAATGCTTGGGACTTGCATGAAATCTTTAGTCACAGTAGAGGTCCCAGACATCTGGAGAATAGCCAATGTTGTTTCTTTATTAAAGAAGAATCTGGGAAATTACAGAATAAAAACCGAAATAACTACAGATACTGTAAATCAGAAATAAAAACTGAGGTTGCTGGAAAAGCTCGGCAGGTCTGGCAACATCTGTGAGGAGAAATCAAAGTTAATGTCCTGCTCAAAGAAGTGAACGTGGAGACGGAGGTGTCAGAAAAACAGTTCAATGTCCTGGAGAGCCGGAAATTCATTAAGGTGGCAGCATAAGGGTATGAAGCTGAATCCTTTGCTGAGGACGGTGTGTTCAGCCTCAGAGAGGTTGGGAAGTTAGGTGAAAACACCACAAGGACTGGGGTTGGATGTCTGCAAGAAAGAGATAAAGTCTTTTGTTGAGGTGATGGATGAGGCAAAGGATGAAGTGAAACTGGGGGACCAGCGGGGCTTTGAGAGAAGGTGAGCTGCTGTTGCTGCAGAGTGCAGTCGAGTGTATGCATACGATGGTGGATGGCTTTGATTGTGGATCATGTGATACAGCAGGAACAGCAGTTTGAGGAACGTTGTCTGTCCTGGAGATACTTGTAATCCTGGATGGACTTGAAACATGAAGGGTGAAACTTGAGTTGAAATCCATGTGGAAAAAGTTTGCGTCATTGGCTGTCACTGAGAAAAGAAACATTGCTGTGGAGATGAGTTTGGGCAAACACCGTGTCAAACATCAGCAGTGACATAGAAAGCAATGAAGACGTACACGGTGAAGGAGACAATCGAATTTGTGTCGGACGGAAGAGCAAAACCTCTTCAGAGTGGCCATTCCTCAAAGAGATGTGGCAGTCAATTAAACACAATCTGGACCAAATTACTGTAGATACTGGAATCTGTACAAATGCTGGAGATCACAGCAGGTCAGACAGATCCACGGAAAGAAAACAAGGTAACATTTCAAGTATTAATGACTTTTCATCAGAGCTGACGTGAAGCCCCTTCCTGTCACTCACAACAGCGTGATCACTTCCCCCTTGTCCTCACTTTTCATCTCACCAGCCTCAACATTCAAAGGATCATTCACCACCATTTTGGACAACTCCAGCAGAATACCATCACCAACCACAACTGTTTCTCACTCCCCCATCTGTATTTTGCAAGGATTGTTCTCTTTGGGACACCATAATCCATTCCACGACCATGAACACAACCCCAATCACTTAATCTGAACTATCAACCTCCTCTCCCCATCAGCACCCTATATACCACTGCCCCAGAACTCTCCCCTCAACTATTGTATAAATGCTGCCCCCTCTACACTTCACTTCAGCTCTGATGAAGAGTCATATAGATTCAAGACGCTAGCTTCTTTTCTCTCCATAGATTCTGTCTCTGACCCTTGTGATCTCCAGCATTTTTTGTTTTCAATACAGATTTCAGCATCAGTAGTAATTTGCTCCTACAAAGTTTATCAGGATGTTGCCTAGTTTTGGAAGGAATTAGTTCTGAGGAGAGATTGAATAAATCAGGTTTGTTTTCACATAACCTCAAAGAATAAGGGGCAAACTGATGGAAACTTACAAAATGATGAGAGGCATAGATAGGACAGATAGTCACAATCTTTCTCTCATGGTGGGAAATGTCAATTACTTGGCGACATAGACTGAAGTCAAAACGTAGTGAGTTTACAGGAGATGTGAAAGATACATTTTTATCGCAAATTGTGAAAAGTGTGCAAGTGTGCCATAGGAGGCAGTTACAATAGCAACGTTGAAGAGGCATCTTGGCAGACATCTAAATCGGCAGGGATTAGAAAAATGTGGATTATGCAGAGTCAAAAGGTTTTTCGTTCAGTAAGATATCATGTAATGACGGTCCTGGTGGAGCAAAGGGCCTGTTCCCGTGCTGTACAGTTCTTTGTTCTCTTTATTCAGATCCTCATGTCGTTTTGTCGGAAGACTGTCAGTTAAACCACCCAATCCCGCCCACCCCCCCCATTTTCATACTTAGTCTATGCTGACACACAGGCACAGTACTAAATGAGCGCTGCACTCTCTTTCTCTTGATCTGTTAAATTGAGACTGCTGCATTGGCCTGTCCTCTTTTGAGATCCTTCTCAAATCTCATGTTTTCCCAGGTTTCTGGTCATTTTTCAGTCTCCTTGTTTTAATTAATATCTCACTGAAATACTTTTGCGTGCTTCCATAGGTGCTGTGAACATTTCTACAGGACTGTAAACTCAGGGTCACTTTTGGCTCTTTCGGGTTTCTGACATGAGAGAAGATACATGAAGAAGGCTGGAGGGTGGTGATCGTTGTGCCCTTATTCAAGAAGGGCTGCAAAGAAAAACCTGGGAACTATAGATCAGTAAGCCTAACATCTGTGATATGTAAATTACTTGAGAAGATTTTGAGAGGTAAGATATACATGCGTTTGGAAAGACAGGGTCCCATTAGGAGGAGTCAGCATGGCTTTGTGCATGGGAGATCATGCCTCACAAATTTGTTAGAGATCTTTGATGAAGTGACCAGGAAGATTGATAAGGGCAGGGCTTTAGACGTACTCGATACGGATTCCGGTAAGGCCCTTGATAAGGTTCCATGCGGTAGGCTGCTCTGGAAAGTAAGATTGCATGGAATCCAGGGTGAGCTGGCAAATTGGATACAAATTGGCTTGATGGAACGAAACAGAGTGTAATAGTGGAAGGATGCTTGTTGGACTGGAGGCCTGTGACTAGTGGAGTGCCTCAGGGCTTGGTGCTGGACCAACTGCTGTTTGTAATTAATATCAATGATTTCAATGAGAATTTAGAAGGCATGATTAGTAAGTTTACAGATGATGCTAAAATAGGCAGTATTATGGACAACGAGAAAGGTTATCAGAAATCACAACAGGACCTTGATCAGCTGGGAAAGTGGATTGAGAAATGGCAGATGGAGTTTAATATAGATAAGTATGAGGTCTTACATTTTGGAAAGTCAAATAAAGGTAGGAGTTTCATGGTGAATGGTAGGGCCTTAAGCAGTGTAGTGGAACAGAGGGAGCTTGGAGTTCAGGTCCTTGGTTCTCTGAAAGTGGAGTCACAGGTAGATAGGGTGAAGAAGGCTTTTGGCACACTGGCCTTCATCAGTCAGGGCATTGAGTATAGAAGTTGGGGAGTTATGTTGCAGTTCTGCAAGACATTGGTGAGGCTGGATTTGGTGTATTGTGTTCAGTTTTGGTCACCTTGCTAAAGGAAGGATGTTATTAAACTGGAAAGAGTGCGGAAGAAACTTACAAGGAAGTTGCCAGGACTGAACAGTCTGGGTTGTAGGGAGAGGTTGGACAAGCTAGGACTCTTTCCTTTAGAGTGTAGGAGGTGGAGGGGGATCTGATAGAAGTGTTTAAGATCATGAGAGGCTTGTATAGGGTGAATGCACTCAGTCTTTTACCCAGGATTGGGGAATCGAGGACTAGAGGGCATCAGTTTAAGGTTAGAGGGGAAAGAATAAATGGGAATTTGAGGGGCAACTATTTCACACAGCGGATGGTATGCATGTGGAAATGCTTGAGGTGGGTACATTAACAACATTAAAAAGGCATTTGGAAAAACACATGAACAGGAAAAGTTTAGAAGGATATGGGCTATGTGAAGGGAAATGGGGTTAGCATGGATGGACATTTTGGTCGGCACAGATCATTTTAATCCAAAGAGCCTGTCTCTGCGCTTTAGGACTCTGTGAGGGTAGAGATAATATTTTCTTTGGGCAGTAAGTTAATGGATTATTGAATTTGTTGGACAGGCACAGCAACACATCCTGTGAATGGAAAAGAAATGCCAGAGAAATTTGGTGCTGGGAACAGAATCGTTCTTTAAAGAACAGTATAAAATGTTTGAAAAAACACAAAAAGAATATTGATTTTCAGAAATGAGACAAATTGGATCGGATTTTCCTGGGTCAAACACAGAATCAAATAACAAAATTCTTTGATTTTCGGATGAACTCAAAATACCGCTGGAGTAGTTATTCAGTAAGTCAGACACTATCAATGTAAACAGGGAAACAGAAGGACCAATGTCTTACATATCCAATCATTAGGGCCACTTTGAAATTTATTGCCAATTATTGCTTTTTGCAATTTGCTCATGGTGCTGTGATCAAATACTGCTAAATATTTGAGAGAATAGAGTTGTTTGGATTGCATTGAGCCTGTGATTAGTTTCATTCTGGCTAATAGTTTAGCATTTCCTTGAAGCACACTGTTCCATCTCAACCACTTCTTCAACTCATGGAATATTGTAGTAGCCTCAACATACAGAATGTTGGGCAGCTCGCTGAAGAGGGAAATGTTGGAGAAGGAGCAGGACAACAGTGTGGGAGGACTGACAATGGATGTGGCTGGGTAATGGAACACTATTGAGCCCACAGTGGGAAAGAAGCAAAGTGGCAATACTGCCTGGGAGAAGCGACAACTTTACGAAGCTAATCAATCTATAAGTTACCTCCTCCCAACCATGATCCATGGTGTCTTATATACTTAGCAGGAGGCTCGAACAGATGCTGTGAAATTAGAAATTCGTTCCTCCAAAGCTAACTGTGTTTAGGTGCTACCTCCGAATCTTCTTGTACCCATCTAATATCCAGTGAAGAGTGTTGGATCGATAAGAGGTTGAAACATCTATTGGTTAAAAAAAGCAGTAGCAGCTCTGAAGTGCTGGGCAATAGGTTTGTCTTACTCCTTAAGGATGTAGGCATTGTTGGCTTGCACAGCACTTGGTGCTTGTCCTTCATTTCCTAATATTGCTGGGCTGCACTCTGGGATCTCTCTAGTCCATTGCTGGGGTAGTTACTGATGTTGTTAGTGAGGAAGTTTGAGGATTTTGACCAAGTGACATTGAAGGAAAGGTGATATATTTCCAAGTGAGGATGTGAATGGCTTGGAAGGGAATTTGCAGTTGATTGTCTGTCCATCAAACTTGAATTTAACAGACAGCGCCTCACAATTCCCTTCCCTCCAGCTTTATTGCAGATTGTGTTAACACACAGATTCCCTTATATTCTGCTTAGATTCACTGTGTTGACATTTGTGTGAAGTAGCTTTAAGCTGACAAAATACAGAATTTAATTTTCAATATACTGTATCCCTTCCTTCTTCATAAATGAACGATGAAAACATAATGTGACTCAATGGTTTGTTCTATGCATGCAAACAAGAAATATAAGTATGGCTTGAATATTCTATATAACCAGTAATGATATTATAGATACCAACCTTTTCAAAATAACTTAACAATGCACTCAGTCATGTATAAGGAGATAAAATATTTTTCATCAGCTGAAAATATTTTACTTTGAAACATAGTCATTAAATGGACTTTTATTCTCTCGTGTAGGATATCATCAAACATTAGGAATAATTTCATTAATCTCATTATTCATCTGAGATGGTGATGGTCAATTCAGAATCAATGATTGTGAACTGCTTCAAAGAATGGTCCATTCCATGTGATAATTTATTAACAATGTTCAGCAGTAATTCTGATCGTTAATGAGTCAGTGATGCTGTAACAGTTATTCGCTCTCTTACATGACCATCAAGCACTTTATCACCTGGCTTTAGCAATAAAGCTCGACATGTCTCATGTTGCTCTGCACTTAGTTTCATTTCATCATTCTGTTCTTGATTGCACGCACGTATATATTGTTCATTAGCTCAGCAGGATAGTTCTGGAAGCTGTGCATGCATAAGATGTGCGATGATAACTGTGGCTGGAGGCTTTCCAGTATTCAGGTGAGGAGTCACTCTGAAAATTTGAAGAAAGTAGCACAGATAGACTAATAATTTACCAGGATGCTGCCTGGATTAGAAAGGATGAGCTGTAAGGAGAGGCTAGAAAAACTCGGGTTGTTTTTTTTGTGGAGCGGCAAAGGCTGAGGGGAGATTCGATAGAAGTCTATAAAATTATAAGCTACATAGATAGGGTTGACTGTCAGAATCTTTTTCCCAGAGTTGAAATGTTTCATACTAGAGGGTGTGCATTTAAGATGAGAAAGGGAAAGTTCAAAGGAGATGTGAGGGGTAAGTTTTTTTACAAAGTGGTAGGAGTCTGGAATGCGCTGTCAGCGATGGTTTTGGTTAAGGTAGATATGAGAAAGGCATTTAAGGGACTTTGGGATATGTATATGAATATGCAAGGAATGAAGGGATAGGGACTAAGGGCAGGGCAAAGGGATTAGTTAAATTTGGCGTCATGTTTGGCCTAACATCATTGGCCCATTCCTGTGCTATACTGTTCTATGTTCTATGTTCTAAATCTTGGTTCAGCTGGAATTGCACAGATCACTTTTCTCAAGGTTTACATAAAATTTCAACCATTCCATGAACCCATAGCCAATAGGTTGTGATTTTCAATGAGTGAAGTCTGGGTAGTTCATGGATTTGCAGAACACATTGCTCCTGAATGGGGGTCCATCATTCCCTCACACCATTAGAGGGGCTTCAAAAAAGCCAAAAATTATCAGCCTTTTGGAATGAGTACTTTTGTGGAAGACGGCTAGCTATTTCCATCTCCTGTGGTTGTCGGAGCCAACAAGTTGATATTCACCAATGAAGAGGTCTGTGTCATCTACGTTAACTTCAAATCATGGTTGTTGAGGTAGTACAGACACCTTGAGACAATTAAGAAGATTGGCTATTTTTTAAAAAAACTGAAAGAACTGTGGATGCTATAAATCAGAAACAAAAATAGAAGTTGCTGGAAAATCTCAGCTGGTCTGTCAGCATCCTTGGAGAAAAATCAGAGTTAACGTTTCGGGTCAAATGACCCTTCTCCATTTCTGAGGAAGCGTCACTTGACCTGAAACGTTGACTCTGAGACTTCTTATTCTTTTTGCTTAAGATGGCAATCATTGACTGATTTTGTGCACTGCCAATGCCATCATACCAGCAATGGGGCTCTGATAATTTCCCAAAGAAGTTGTTTTGTTTTAACAATTCCCTAATGACTTCCATGTGCTGTGGTAAATAAGCTTTCCCCCAATTTTGTGGAATGACAATACATGAGATCAGAAGCAATTGTATTATTAAGTTCATTTTACATATTGTAAAAACATCATGTGCGAGCTGTTTCAAGATTCCAAAACTATTGTCTATAACTGTAAAGCCTCATCTTGTTTTGTTGCCCACTTTGATGTCAAATATTTTTAGTGACTTCAGCATTGCATTTAAGCTTATGAAATTCAGAAGTTGTTCTGCAACATTTTCTTCATAACCGTCAGCTGGAATAGATGTCAACAATGATAATCCACTGGTCTGAGCTCTTCTTGCTGAACCTCAACATGGAGCCAGTATTTCCAGCCAGTACTTCTCTGAGGTGCCAAGCATGCCAGTTGGTGTGTTGGAAAAGTGCCAATGCATTATCATCCAACTTCAGAAGGGACTGGGAAGTTTGTGCACCAGAAATGTAAATTGAGGGAATATTGCATGCAACTTGTACACGTATAATTCTTGTTCATTGTCTACTCTAAACAATACAATTGAATATGCCTCCACTGCCTCTGGCAGAGCTTTCCAGATCAGAACATTTTGCTGAAAATTTGTCTAAAAGTGAATTTGCACCAGCCCTTGTCAATCTAGGAAGTATCAGCTCGGTTCATGAATGGAACATTCTCTTGAGCCAGGAGCTTTCAGGTTTAATTCTCATTCAGCAGAGGGCCTTGACGTTGGTGATGCAATTGAATTGTCCCTCGACTGGATTGTGGCAGTAGAGGGATGTGTTCAAAATTAAATCCAATTAATGACATTGGGAATTGAAATCTAGTCTTAGTGATGATGACCATAGGATGATCATTGACTGTTTTAAACACTCATTTGATGTACTAATGCCCTTTTTGAGAAAGAAATCTGGCTTGCTCATTTGTTTGGTTTTCTTATGACTTCTGATGTAAAGCAATGTGGTTGACTTTCATTACCCTCTAATATGGGCTATCAGTCATTTAGTTCAAGGGTAATTTGGGAGTAGACACTGATCTTGCAGGTAATGCAAATCCTATGAAATAATTGTAAAAATAGCTACATAATCTAGGCTGATGCTTGAGTGCAATTTTGAGAGCATGCTGGACTGAAAGATGGATGTTTCTTTGGATAAGCCATTAAACTTGCATTCCATCTGCCTCTCCACACAGAGGAAAGATGCCATGGCACTTTTTAAAAGAACAGAGCTCTCCTCATGCCCAGTATTCAGCTTTCATTGCCATCCCTCAATTGGCATCATTTTTGTTCATCACATTTTTGGAACCACAAACTACCCAATACTGTGCACCCATATCTCTCCAGGGAGTCGATGGGAACCAGTCTCATACATCATTAACTGGTTCTGAAACACATTGGCACTCAACGAGGGTGAAAAATGTTCCAAGTGGCTCAGTGGTCAGAACTGCTGTCTCACAGAACAAGGGATGTGGGTTCAATTCCAGCCTCGGGTGAATGTCTGTGTGGAGTTTGCACATTCTTCCCGTGTTTGTGTGAGTTTCCTCTGGTGCTCTGGTTTCCTTCCACAATCCAAAGATGTGCAGGTGATTTGGATTGGCCATGCTAAATTGTCCATGATTACCAGGGATGTGCAGGTTGGGTTGATTATCCATGCAAAATGCGGGAAGAGGGTAGTGGGGTCAGTCTGGGTGGGATGCTTTTTGGAAGGTTGTTGTGGACTTGATGGGCCAAATACTCTGCTTCCACACTATGGGGATTCAACTATTCTCCTCTGATAAACGCAAACATTCAATGACTCCACAGCTCACCTATAACTGCACAGATGCATAATGGTGCTTAGCAAGAGGGCAGCTGATTGGTTAATTAGGTGAAATAAAGTTGGAGATTTGAAACCCACAAAAGTGAAACTGCTGAAGAAACTCAGCAGATCTGGCATAGTTAATGTTTCCTAAAATGGGTCACCAGACACAAATCGTAAACTCTGCTTTCTCTCCACAGATGCTGCCAGACTTGTTGAGTTTCCCCAGCAATCTCTGGTGTTGTTGGCAAATTAGATGAAGTGATTTAACTTAATTTGCACACTATAGCTACAAGTGTATTTATCCGGAGGTCTCCATACAGCTTGTAAGTACAGTAGGTTTGGTTAAGGTTGTCTTAGGTCACAGAGGCAGAGAGATGTACAACATGAAAAAAGACCCTTCTGTCCAAATTGTCCATGCTGACCGGATATCTTAAATTAATCCAGTCCCTTTTGCCAGCACTTGGCCCATATCCCTCTAGACTCTTCCTATTCATAGACCCATCCAGATGTCTTTTAAATGTTGTAATTGTACCAGCTTCCACCACTTCCTCTGGCAGCTCATCCCATACACGCACCACCCATTGTGTAAAAAGTTGCCCCTTAGGTCATTCCCCTCTTACCCGAAACTTATTTCCATTAATTCTGGACTCCCTTAGCTCAGGGAAAAGACCTTGTCCATTTACCCTATCTATGCCTCTCATGACTTTATAAACCTCTATAAGGTCACCCCTCATGCTCTGATGCTCCAAGGAAAACAGTCCCAGCCTATTCACACCTCCGTATAGCGCAAATCCTCCAACCCTGGCAACAACCTTGTAAATCGTTTTTGAACCTTTTCAACATCCTTCCTATAAGAGGGAGACCAGCTTTGCACACAATGTCCTGTACAGCTGCAACATGACACCCCAACTCCTACACTGTATTCTACCCTCCCTCCTCTTAATTTACTAATCCATCCTCCATTATGAGCGGCACAGTGGCACAGTGGTTAGCACTGCTGCCTCACAGTGCCAGGGACCTGGCTTCAAATCCAGCCTCAGGCAACTGTCTGAGTGGAGTTTGCACGTTCTCCCCATGTCTGTGTGGGTTTCCTCCAAGTGCTCCAGTTTCTTCCCACAGTCCAAAAATGTGCAGGTTAGGTGAATTGGCCACGCTAAATTGCCCGTAGTGTTAGGTGAAGGGGTAAATGGAGGGGAATGGGTCTGGGAGGGTTGCTCTTTGGAGGGTTGTTGTGGATTTGTTGGGCCAAAGGGCCTGTTTCCACACTGTAAGTAATCTAATCTAATCTAAAGAATACATCATTTGTAACCTTGTGCAGTTGAGGAAGCTGTTGGTGAATAATTGGCCCAGCTAAAATATGGTAGATCAGGTTTGCCGAGGGGAATGTATCGTAATGGAATATGGGAAGTCATCGATGCATCGTGTCCAAAATGAACATGTTGCAGGGAAAGCACTGACCCAGTGGTATTATCAGTGGACTGTTAAGGTAATTTCCCAGGGACCCAGTTTGAATCCAACAAGATTCATTAAAAAAGTCAAGAATTAAGATTCCAGTGATGACCAAGAAAACATTGTCAATTGCGAGAAAAAAAAATCTGGATCACTGATGTCCTTTTGGGAAGGAAACTGCCATCTTTACCTGGTCTGGCCTCCATGGGACTCCAGACCCACAGCAATGACTCCTAACTGCCCTCTGGGCAATTAGGAATGGACAATAAATGCTGGCCTAGCCAATAATGCTCTCATCCCATGAATGAGTTTTTATAAAAATTCTGCTGGGAATGTAATCATTTGCGAAAGTATAACCTCCAGGTTTCAGAACTCAAATGGTAGTTGAACTCACTCTCGTCTATTCAGGAGCTGGAGTTTTTATGGATAGGATATTCATGCAGCTGGTCAAAAGCTTCGAGTTGTATAGTCAGGTGAAGATCTAGTGGATGATAGACAAAGAGGGAGCTTTTAGAGGAGTGTAGTCAGAATCAGTTTAATGGTCCATGTGTGACTCAGTTGTATGGGGTGGGGGGCTTGCAGAAGAGTGGAAGAGCAGCGCTAATGGGGGACTTCTTTAGTTTGTGGAACAAATGTGTTTCTGCTCCAGGAAACATTACTTCATGGTATGCTGCCTGTCTAGCCACAGATTACTACAGGTTTTCCTTCTGGTGGAGAGTGGAAAGCCAAAGGTTGTGGCCCAGTGACTTGATCTTTTGACCATTGTACTTGTAAATGAATAACGCAGCGAAATACAGTAAAAAGCTGCAACTGTTACCACAATCTGGTGCTGTTTAAATATTTTAAGAATACAAGGATAAATTGGAAGAGTCCATCATCTTCATCTGCTGCCTCCATACTGAGTCCTGAGGCCTGAGCTGACTGACCAGTGATATCTGCACTGCCACCCCTCCACTGCCTGTGCCAGACCCGCTAATGTCAGAGTCGCCACTATCCAGGTGCCATCTCTTCGTCACTGGGCCCATTTTGCCAATGGGCCACCATTACCCAGTCTCATGCTGGATACACACTCACCCCATAGCCAGGAGCACCAGGCTTCGTTGCCATTGCCACCATACTGACAATTAGGAATCCCCACTCCAGGCCTACCACAACCAGGAGTTCCCGCTCCGGGCCTACCACAACCAGGAGTGCCCTCTCTAGGCCTACAACAACCAGTAGTCACTTCTCCAGGCCTACCACAACCAGGAGTTCCCGCTCCGGGCCGACCACAACCAGTAGTCACTTCTCCAGGCCTACCACAACCAGGAGTTCCCGTTCTGGGCCTACCAGAACTAGAAGTCACCTCTACAGGCCTACCACAACCAGAAGTTCCTGCTCCAGGCCTACCACAACCAGGAGTTCTCGCTCCTGGCCTACCACAACCAGAAGCCCCCGCTCTAGACCTACCACAACCAGGAGTGCCCTCTCTAGGCCTACCACAACCAAGAGTTCCCGCTCCGGGCCTACCACAACCAGTAGTCACTTCTCCAGGCCTACCACAACCAGGAGTTCCCGCTCCGGGCCTACCACAACTAGAAGTCACCTCTACAGGCCTACCACAACCAGAAGTTCCTGCTGCAGGCCTACCACAACCAGGAGTTCTCACTCCTGGCCTACCACAACCAGAAGTCCCCGCTCTAGACCTACCACAACCAGGAGTTCCCTCTCTAGGCCTACCACAACCAGTAGTCACTTCTCCAGGCCTACCACAACCAGGAGTTCCCGCTCCGGGCCTACCACAACCAGTAGTCACTTCTCCAGGCCTACCACAACCAGGAGTTCCCGCTCCGGGCCTACCACAACTAGAAGTCACCTCTACAGGCCTACCACAACCAGAAGTTCCTGCTGCAGGCCTACCACAACCAGGAGTTCTCACTCCTGGCCTACCACAACCAGAAGTCCCCGCTCTAGACCTACCACAACCAGGAGTGCCCTCTCTAGGCCTACCACAACCAAGAGTTCCCGCTCCTGGCCTACCACAACCAGAAGTCCCCGCTTTAGAGTTACCACAACCAGGAGTCACCTCTCCAGACCTACCATAACCAGGAGTTACCTCTCCAGGCCTACCACAACCAGGAATCCCTGGTTCCACTGCCAGGCCAGGCCAGATTGCCACCTCACCAAGAATCCCACTCTGGCCACCCCCCTCCCATGATGTCACCTTCTCTATCACTGTGAAAGGAAAAAAGATGAAGAACAACGATAAGAAAAAAAAGAAAAAGAAATGGGAAGGAAAGAAGGGAGGAAGTGGCTGTCTGGAGCTGAGAAGCCCAGGAGCCTGAATGCTGCCTAACCTGTTGGCGTCGCAATTTTCGAACTGGAAACCAAACAGGGAGCCGAGCTTCAATGGAAACAAAACTGGGAAAAGGAAGTCCAAGTCTATATGCAAAAATTGAACACAGACAAAGTGATAGTAGGCCTAACAGTGGATAAAAATGAAAAATAATATTTTAAAAAGCTGAAGTAAAAGCACACCTGCAGAATGTGCATAATATTCACAGAATGAATAGAGCATGGAACATAGAACAGTGCAGCACACCAGCAGGCCCTTCGGCCCATGGTTTTATGCAGACCATAAAGCCAAATTAAACTAATCCCTTCTGCCTGCCCTTTGTCCATACCCTTCCATTCCTTGCATATTCATATGCTTATCTAATAGTCCCTTCAAGGCCTGTATCGTATCTACCACCACCATCACCCTTGACAGCATGTTCCACACTCCTGCCACTCTCTGAGTAAAAAACTTGCCCCTCACATCTCCTTCGAACTTTGCCCCTCACCTTAAATGCCTGCCCCCTCATAGACATTTTAAGTCTGGGAAAAAGATTCTGACTATCAACCCTCTTTATGCATTTCATAATTTTACAGACATCTATCGAGTCTCCCCTCAGCCTCCGCCACTCTAGAGAAAACAACCCTAATTTTTCTTGTCTCTCCTCATACTCTCTCATCCAGGCAGAATCATGGTAGACCTCTTCTGCACCCTCTCCAAAGCCTTAACATCCTTCCTGTAATGTAGTGACCAAAATTGAACACAGTACTCTAAGTGTGGCCTCATCAAAGTCTTATTAAGCTGCATCATGATTCCCTGCCTCTTGTACTCAATTCCCCAAACAAGAACGGCAAGTGTGCCATTTACCTTCTTTACCACCCTACCAACTTGTGTGGTCACTTTCAGGGAGTTATGGACTTGAACTCCAAGATCCCTCTGTACATCAGTGTTGTTCAGGGTCCAGCCATTAATTGTATACTTTTCCTTAATATTCGATCTTCCGAAGTGTAGCAACTCATACTTAATCAGATTAAACTCTATCTGCCATTTCTCTGCCTATATCTGCAACTGAACTGTATCCCGCTACATCCTTTGACAACCGACTACATTACCCACAACTCCACCGATCTTTGTATCATTAGATTAGATTGCTTACAGTGTGGAAACAGGCCCTTCGGCCCAACAAATCCACACCAACCCTCCGAAGCGTAACCCACCCAGACCCATTACCTTACATTTACCCCTAACACTACGGGCAATTTAGCACGGCCAATTCACCTAACCTGCACATTTTTGGACTGTGGGAGGAAACTGGAGCACCCGGAGGAAACCCACGCAGACACGGGGAAAATGTGCAAACTCCACACAGTCAGTCGCCTGAGGCGGGAAATGAACCTGGGTCTCTGGCACTGTAAGACAGCAGTGCTAACCACTGCGCCACCGTGCCACCCGATCATCTGCAAACTTACTAATCCATCCATCTACATGTTCATCCAAGTCATTAATATATACCGCAAACAGCAAAGGTACCAGCGCGGAACCCAGCGGAACACACCAGCCACAGACCTCAAGCCTGAAAAACATCCTTCCACCACTACCTTCTGCATTCTATAGGCAAGGCATTTCTGAATCCATGCGGCCACGTCACCTTGGATCCCATGCATCTTAACCTTCTGAATGAGCCTACCATGTCCAAAAGCCTTACTAAAATCCATGTAGATGACATCCACTGCTCTACTCTCTTCAATCATCTTTGTCACCTACTCAAAAAATTCAATCAAATCAGTACGACGTGGCCTGCCCTGCCCAAACCCATGCTGTCTGTCCCTAACCAGGCCGTGTTTTTCCGAATGCGCCTAAGTCCTATACCTAGGAATTCTCTCCAATCACTTCCCAACCACCGATGTGAGACTGACTGAATGGTAATTTAAATATACAAACTGAGGTGAATGAGTATTTCCCCATTAGAAAAAAGCAGCAGCAAGTTGACCCTGCTTAGGAACTGAATATCAAAGAATATTCTGTATTGACGAGAAATTAGATTACATTATATTCCCTACAGTGTGGAAACAGGCCCTTCGGCCCAACAAGTCCACAGCGACCCCCCAAACAGTAACACACCCAGACCCATTTTCCTCTGACTAATGCACCTAACACTATGGGACAATTTCCCATGGCAAATTCACCTAACTTGTACATCTTTGGACTGTGGGAGGAAACCAGAGCACCCAGAGGAAACCCATGCAGACACGGGGAGAATGTGCAAACTCCACACAGACAGTCGCCCCAGGCTGGAATTGAACCTGGGACCCTGAGGCAGCGGTGTTGACCACCGTAGAGCAGTTGGAGGTGAACCAGCTCTCCCAATAAGACATGACCTCAGTTTCTCATTAAGGAAGAACTTCCCATCAGAGGATTAATTTGGGTGGAGTTAAGGAACAGCAAGTGAAAGCAAACATTGGTGGGAGCTGTTTTCTTGGATAACAAGCAGTACAATTAATGTTGAAAACAGAAGAAAATCGGAAAATTAGAAATGTATGTAATGTAGATTTGCAGTAATAATGGAAACTTCAATTTGCATATAGACTGGATTAACCCAGGCAGCACTAATACGATAGAAAATGAATTCATGTAGATTGCACAGGGCTCTGGAATAATATTTGCAGTTGTAGAATGAGAAAAGGCTAATTAGTAATCTGATTGTAAAGAAGCCTTTGGGAAATAGTGACCATAACATGATAGAATTGTACTTGAACTCTGAATGCAAGATGGTTCATTCTGAAAGTACAATCTCAAAGCTGAGCAAAGAAAATGGTAAGGGTTTGACTGGCAAATTAGCAAGGATGGACTGGAAAAGTACTCTAGGTAAAAACAATGACTGCAGATTCTGGAAACCAGATTTTGGATTCGTGGTGCTGGAAGAGCACAGCAGTTCAGGCAGCATCCGAGGAGCAGCACAATCGACGTTTCGGGCAAAAGCCCTTCATCAGGAATAAAGGCAGAGAGCCTGAACCATGGAGAGATAAGCTAGAGGAGGGTGGGGGTGGGGAGAAAGTAGCATGGAGTACAATAGGTGAGTGGGGGAGGGGATAGGGAGGAGGGTGGAGTGGATATGTGGAAAAGAAGATAGGCAGGTAGGACAAGTTATGGGGACAGTGCTGAACTGGAAGTTTGGAATTAGGGTGAGGTGGGGGAAGGGGAAATGAGGAAACTGTTGAAGTTCACATTGATGCCCTGGGGTTGAAGTATTCCGAGGTGGAAGATGAGGCGTTCTTCCTCCAGGCATCTGGTGGTGAGGGAGCGGCGGTGAAGGAGGCCCAGGACCTCCATTTCCTCGGCAGAGTGGGAGGGGGAGTTGAAATGTTGGGTCACGGGTGGTGGAGTTGATTGGTGCAGGTGTCCCGGAGATGTTCCCTAAAGCGCTCTGCTAGGAGACATCCAGTCTCCCCAATGTAGAAGAGACCGCATCGGGAGCAACGGATGCAATAAATGATATTGGTGGATGTGCAGGTAAAACTTTGATGGATGTGGAAGGCTCCTTTAGGGCCTTGGATGGAGATGAGGGAGGAGGTGTGGGTGCAGGTTTTGCAGTTCCTGCGGTGGCAGGGGAAGTTGCCAGGATGGGAGGGTGGGTCGTAGGGGGACATGGACCTGACGAGGGAATGGTCTTTGCGGAAGGTGGAAAGGGGTGAGGAGGGAAATATATCCCTGGTGGTGGGGTCTGTTTGGATGTGGCGGAAATGTCAGCGGATGATTTGGTTTATGCGAAGGTTGGTAGGGTGGAAGGTGAGCACCAGGGGTGTTCTGTCCTTGTTACATTTGGAGGGGTGGGGTCTGAGGGTGGAGGTGTGGGATGTGGTCGAGATGCATTGGAGGGCATCTTTAACCACGTGGGAAGGGAAATTGCGGTCTCTAAAGAAAGAGGCCATCTGGTGTGTTCTGTGGTGGAACTGGTCCTCCTGGGAGCAGATACGGCAGAAGCGGAGGAATTGGGAATACGGGATGGCATTTTTGCAAGAGGTAGGGTGGGAAGAAGTGTAATCCAGGTAGCTGTGGGAGTCGGTGGGTTTGTAAAAAATGTCAGTGTCACGTCGGTCGTCATTAATGGAAATGGAGAGATCCAGGAAGGGGAGGAGGTGTCAGAGATGGTCCACGTAAATTTAAGGTCAGGGTGGAATGTGTTGGTGAAGTTGATGAATTGCTCAACCTCCTCACGGGAGCATGAGGTGGCGCCAATGCAGTCATCAATGTAGCAGAGGAAGAGGTGCGGAGTGGTGCCGGTGTAATTACGGAAAATCAACTGTTCTACGAAGCCAACAAAGAGACAGGCATAGCTGGGGCCCATACGTGTGCCCATGGCTACCCCTTTGGTCTGGAGGAAGTGGGAGGATTCAAAAGGGAAATTGTTAAGGGTGAGGACCAGTTCGGTCAAACAAATGAGAGTGCCGGTGGAAGGGTACTGTTGGGAGGTCGGGAGAGGAAATAATGGAGGGCTTGGAGGCCCTGGTCATGGCAGATGGAGGTGTAGAGGGATTGGATATCCATGGTGAAGATGAGGTGTTGGGGGCCGGGGAAACAGAAGTCTTGGAGGAGGTGGAGGGCGTGGGTGGTGTCTCGAACGTATGTGGGGAGTTCCTGGACTAGGGGGAATAAGATAGTGTTGAGGTAGGCAGAGATAAGTTTAAATTACCCTGAAATATTTGATGACCATGACTAGTTTTTAAAGAAATACTATAAGATCCACAAATGACATACATCCCCTGAGGCATACTCACTCAAAGGTAAATAAACAACTTTTAATGAAAGAAGTTAAAGGTTGCATTATATCCAAGGAAGGGGCTTATAAGAATGCGAGAATAGTGGTAAAAGGAGCAATTCAGAATTGAGCAAAGAAAGACCATAAAACTGGTCGGGAAAGAGAAAAGGGTTAATAAATATAAGCTAGTGAGAAATATGAAGATCATGTGTAAAAGTTTCCATCAATATGTAAAAGGGAAAAAGATTAGCAATGATAAATGTGAGTCCATTACACATAGGGATAAGAGAATTCAAAATGGAAAACAGGGAAATGGCAGGGAAACTCAATAGTAAATTTGCATCTCTCTTCATGGATGAATAAGAAAATCTTCCAGATGTATTGCTTTTTTTTAGAGAATACCTACAGTGTGGAAACAGCCTATTGGGCCCAATAAGTCCACACCAACCCTCTGAAAAGTATCCCACCCAGACCCATTCCCCTACCACTTTACATTTCCCCAGCAAATGCACCTAGCCTACAGACTATGGGCAATTTAGCATGACCAATTCATCTCACCTGCACATCTTTGAACTGTGGGATGAAACCGGGGCACCCAAAGGAAACCCACGCAGACATGGGGAGAATGTGCAAACTCCACACAGACCACCACCTGAGTCTAGAATCAAACCCAAGTCCCTGACGCTGTGAGGCAGCAGTGCTGGCCACTGAGCCACCATGCCACCCCTGACAAAGGTAATTATATAACTGAAGAATTAAAAGAAATTTATATTTGGAAAGAGATAGTGCTTGAAAAAAAGTAGTGTTTTAAGATTGAAGAAGGAGCAGTAGAACAGTGGATATGCTGGAAGTTATCCTTTCTAATTCTAGATTCTGGAAAGTTTGCTGCTGACTGGAAGGTTACAAATTAAACCACACTATTTAAGAAAGAAGGGTGAGTGGTGAACTTGAGATATGATAGTTTAATGTCTATATTGGGGAAAATTTGGAATCTATTACACAGGTTGTCATAACTGAACATTTATAATTGAATTTTGGTTTATGCAGTGGAAGCTGAAACTAGAGGACCCTTCAAAAAGGAAAGACAATGCTGGTCGCAGGCTGTGCAAAGCCGTCTCTGGGACTGCTTGGAATCAATAGCCTGGACCATGTTCAACTGCTCAGCAGAAAACCTAGACGAGTACGTCACTACCATCATGGACTTGGTGAGGAAATGCATAGAGGACTGCATGCCAAAGAAGTCAACCCAAGTGTTCCCCAACCGTAAACGTTGGATAAACCGGGAAATCCGTTCCGTACTGAAGACGAGGTGGGTAGCATTCAAGTTGGATGTCCCAGACCAATACACGAACTCCAGACATGATCTCTGCAAAGCCATCAGGGATACTAAGAGGCAGTACCGGATCAAGTTAGAGGCCCAAACCAACCAGACTGACTCTCACCATTTTGGCAAGGCCTAATCAACATTACAGGATACGAAATGAAGCAGAGCAAGATACCAGACAAAGAAACATTGCTCCTTGATGGGCTCAATGCTTTCTATGCTCAGTTTGAGCAGAATGTCAGTGGCACGATGACGCCTGTCCTGACAGCCCCCTCAGTCACCACTGCAGACGTCAGATCGGTCTTCCTGGAAGTCAACCCAAGGAAAGCAGATGGTGTCTCTGGCCAAGCACTTAGATCCTATACAGACCAACTAGCAGAGGTATTGTCCGACATCTTCAAACTCTCCCTCCTATAAGCTGAAGACCCCAACTGCTTCAAGAAAACCACCATCATCCCTGTACCTAAGAAAGCGCATGCAACATACCTTAATGGCTACTGTCCAGTGACTTTGACCTTAATAATCATGAAGTGCTTCAAAAGGCTGATCATGGCCCACATCAACTCCAGTCTCCCCGCCTGTCTTGATCCACTATAATTTGCCTACCGATATAACAGGTCCACAGCGAACGCCATTTCCCAAGCCCTGCATTCATCCCTTGAACATTTGGACAAAATGGACACCTATATCAGGCTCCTGCTCATTGACTGCAACTCTGCCTTCAACACCATTATCTCCTCCAGACTGATCTCAAAACTCCGTGACCTCCTACAACCTCTTTCAAAAAGGCAGAAGATACAGAAGCCCAAACACACACATCAGTAGGTCAGAAACAGCTTCATCCCAGCCATTATTAGACTAATAAATGGACTCCCTAGCTTCAAACAAAGCTGATCTTGCAAACATTGATCTCGCCCTCTGCAATGTAACCTGTCTGTCTCTGTCTAAGTCTGTTTGCAACCTCCGATCTGTACATCGTTGTTTACCATGATCTGCCTGTACTGCTCATAATCAAAGCTTTTCACTGTACTTCGGCATGTGACAATAAATCAATCAACTAATTGTGGGACATGGGCTTCACTGGCTGGGCCAGCATTTATTGCACATCCCTACCTCTCTTTGAGAAAGCAGTGGGGAGCTGCCTTCATTAATAACTGCCCTGTAGTTAAACGCACAATGCTGGTAGGTGAAAGTGATAGAGTTCTTGGGTTTCAAAGATGCTGCTAAAGAAACCGTCTTTATTCACGGAGTTATGTCTTATAGCTGGTATGCACTGGGTGTTAGTCAGAGAGACAATGAACATTTAATTTTAAAAATAGTGGATGAAGTGCAAATCAAACAGGTTGTCGTACCCTGGATGGTGTTGAGCTTCTTGAGTGTTGATGCACTCATTGAGGCAAGTGGAGAGCATTCTATAGAGAGTGAATGGGTTTGGGGTGTCGGGAGGTGAGTTATTGGCACAGAATTCCCAAGCTCTGATTTGCTCAGGTGCCATAGTATTTATATTTGAAACAAATATTTACATAATGAAACAAATGTGAGGGAGAAAATTCAAATCTTCGATTGATTTAAATCATAGTTACATATATTTTAGTGGCTGGGACAAACTCTGGTTTAATGTTAATGCATTCAGCTTTGACATATCATGGGAAAGACTTCTCAAGTTCTCTGATTGCTGAGACAATGAGAGAGATGGGTAAAAGGATGGTGTCAATTTGAAAGTGATCATTTTGAAAATATCACAGTAGCATGAGAGGATTCCATCAATAAGAATCACTATTCAGATAGCTCATGTCGTTAAATCTGTGTCAAATATAAACCCATTTCAGTTTTCAAGATAAATTAGAAACCCACCATTATCTACATTATATTGCGAATGTCCACAAAGGACTGATGTACTCAAATGTTCTGCTGGTTGTGAAATTGTGTATAAAATAGATAAGTTTGGAAAGGACCTTGTCAATCAATTCTGTCTTCATTTTTTACAGAGATATTATGCTTTATCTTTTATAATTTGTCCTAATAGTTCTGATTTGTTTTAGTCTTTAAACATCAGATTGAAGACTTGGTATTGTATAAGGGCACTGATAGGAATCATATGTAAACTTCACTGTTTCCATTGCATCACATTATTCCTTTTGCAACATGTTTATATTCCAGGATACTTGGCTTGTTTACAAAAAAAAAATGCCTCTTAGCCATCAACAAATGGAAGAATATGGACAGTTAGTGCAAAGACTGAAATAGCGTCAGATTATTTAAAATAAAAGCAAAGTTTAATCTCCCTTAAAGAAATTATTATTGCAAAACGTGCAGCAGATTCTAATTTGTCCTTCACAATCAATGCCACCAATAGGATAGAACCCTAAAGCTCTGACCAAGGTTACGAAGATAAGAAAAAATTGGAAAGCTGAAAAGCCATTCAATTTATTCAGCTGACTGGGACTGCCCTAAATCAGTAATGAAGTTCATGCTGTTCTTTCACTCCCCTGAGGAGGTCCTTTAGGAAGATGAACAAGTATTTTTTCCCCCGAATGCCCATCACTTAGCGATGGCTTTCTTGCTTTATTTAATTCTATCTTTAACTTGCTGAGCCATTCCTTATTCGTTGTGAATTAAAATCAGAAGATCAATCTGTTTATTCTATTCACAGTGGGATAAAATGAAGGTGATTGACCCTCCTCAAATCCCACACACCTTTCCTTCTCACAATGGGGCACCATCAAGGTACGTGCACTTATTAAATAATTCCGGATCCAAACCAAACCCCTGACAGGGCTGGCCTCCCCTTTCGCATTGCATGTAAATGCTTCATGCAGGCTCTGTAAATTGATAAGTAATTAACTCAGGAGAGAAGAGTCATTGGATTGAGTGAGAACAGGAGGAGGCCACAAGGTCAGATAGGAATTTCAAAGAGTTTCTGGATCCGTACATGTTTGCGATAAAATAAACCATTTGTTTGGTGCAACCTCTTTGTTTTAATGTTGTTAGAGGAATAAGAAATCAAGCTGACATTGAGCGAGACGTCAATGCTGATGTAGAGAGCAGTGACTGTGTTCTTATTCCAGTCAGGCAAACTGCTGATGCAATGTTATTGACTTCAGACATGTGAGATTCAGTTGTATAACAATATAATCCAGATAGGCTATATTTGGCTGGGGTGAGAGTGGCATATGGGCAAGTTGCCTCTCCCACCTCCCTCTCTCTCATGTGCCGTTCACCAATCAAATAATATGGGAGACGATGGCTTAGTGATATTCGTGCCAGGCTATTAATCCAGAGCGCTTGGTAATGTTCTGGTTATGTGGGTTTGAATCCGACCATGGTAGATGGTGAAATTCGAATTCAACAAAAAAAAGCTGCAATTAGGAATTTAAGGATGACCATGAAACTGCTGCCATGTGTTGGAAAAACCAATCCAGTTTAATAATGTCCTTTAGGGAAGGAAACTGCTGAACAGCAGTCCTTACCTGGTCTGGGTTACATGTGACTGCAGAGGTACAGCTGTGTAGATTAACTCTTCACTGAAATAATGTGAGACACCCAAATCTCTGGCCCATGGAAAGACTGCAAGTGGCAGTACATGGACTGTTCTGAATTATTGCTGCTTACCTGAAGTCTGTGGGACATCCAGAAACTCAAAGCATGGCAGAAAGATCTGCCAAGTCACGGGGAAACTAATGAGTTATTTTCTTCTGAGGAGACAAAAAAAAACAGTCAGTGCTGAAAATTTGAAATGGAATTAAATATTGAACAGATTGGATAAAAGTGTCAGGCTGCTAGATCAATCTGTTTTCTCCTTCTTTTTCAAATACCAACCTGTTGCGTATTCTGGGACTTTTATTCTTTCCTACAATGAGTCAAGTGTGAATACCACCTTGCTAAACATTTCTCGAAATTATTTGCCTTTGGGAAATTAGGGGTGATTCATCATCTTGAACCACTTCAACTCATTCAATGTAGGTATTCACCTTTTATTATAGGTTGCAATAGTTTGATCCAATGACAGTGGTATATTCCAAGTCAAGGTGGTGTATGAGAGAGTGTTCTGCAAGTGGTGCTGTTTCCATTCATTTGCTACCGGTGACCTGAGTGGTGGTGACCATTGCCGATGAAGGGCTTTTGCCTGAAACATCAATTCTCCTGCTCTTTGGATGCTGCTTGACCTGCTGTGCTTTTCCAGTGCTACACTCTCGACTGGTGGTTAGATTGCCACTCGCTTCTACTTTTATCTGTTCAAACACAGCTTTGCATTTCTGCCAGGAGATTAGGATCATGGCCCCATCCAAATGTGGAGTGTACCCAAAATCCAACAGCTCCATTGTAATGCAGGATTGTCGATGGAAGGTAAACTGTGCTTACTTTCACATTGGTATTTGCAGTCATCTGACTTCAATGTCCAGCTTTGCAAACTGCCATTTTAATAAATCCTGTGAAAGAGTGAGAGTGGCTATGAAATTAGGGTAGCAGCTGGCAGGGTAGGGTGCCAGGTGGGTAAACTGCCAGGGAGCAAGGTGGATCTGGTGATAGATAGGTGTTGGAGTCTTTAAGGTAAAGTGGGTTGTGGACTGGATAATATTAGGTCTAAAAGAGAGAGGGAAGGTCATGTTGAGTTGCAGCATGGGATTTGGGGGTTTGCGTTGTTGGGTCTGAGGATGGAGGACGGGTATATCAGGCCTGATGGGAGGAGTTTATCAGGACCAGTTATAGGGAGGCTTGTGTTGAGTGTAGGGGTTGGGCTGATATTGAGTCTGGGGTGCGTACGTGAGTTTGTTGGATCAGGGTACAAGAGGTGAATGGTGAGTAGGGAGATCAGTTAAATAATTATTTGGAATTGTCTAACCTTTTCTGGGTAACTAATAAACCATTGCAAGTCTCCAATTTAAATGGATACTTGCAGAGGGTTCTAGGAACAAGGGAGTGGCACGTCATAATTTTCTCTTTCCCAAGTTATTCTGCTGGAGTCTACTACAAAGCCACTTCTGCACAGTTACTACATGCAATGACCATTTATGCTGTAGAAATGACTAGCTGGCCAATGGAAAATCTGGACTATTATTACAAAAAAAAAGGCGAAAGAAATTCCTCCTCATCTCAGTTCTAAAGGGTTGTCCCTTCACTTTGAGTCTATGCCCTCGGGTACCAGTTTCTATTCTCTCCTACTGTTGGAAGCATCTTCTCCTTGTACGCTCTATCCAGGCCTCTCAGTATTCTGATAGTTTCAATCAGATCCCTCCCTCATCCTTCTAAATGCCCTCAAATAAAGGCCAGAGTCATCAGCTGCTTCTCATTTGACAAGTCCTTCATCCCTAGGATCATTCTTGTAAATCTCCTCTAGCCTGTGACATTCCTTATCAACCACGGTTGCCTCGTCTTCCCCTTAATATGTTCCTTCTTCCTTGGGATAAATTTCTGCTGTGTCTCCTCTAATATCCCTCAAAACACCAGCCATTGCTCCTTCACCATTTTCCCTACTAGTCTCCCCTGCTAATCAACTCTGGTCAGCTCCTTCCACATGTCTTTGTAGTTACCTTCACTCAATTGTATAAAAGTTACATCTGATGCCAGCTTCTCCCCCTCAAACTGCAGGGTGAATTCTATTATTTTAAAGTCACTGGCCCCTAGGTGTTCCTTCACCTTCAGCTCCCTGATCAAGTCTGCCTCACTACACATCACCGAATCCAGAATTACCTATTACCTGTACCGCAAGCTACTCCAAAATAAACCCGTTAGATATTCCACAAATTAATTTCCTTGAAATCAGCTACCAACCTGATTTTCCCAGTCCACCTGCATTTTGAAGTCCCCTGTGATCCTTACAATAGTGTTTTCTACATGCCTTTGCTACCTCCTGATTTATTTCCTTCGCAACATCCTAATTACTGCTCGGAAGCCTGCACATAACTCCCATCAGGGTTATTTGTCCTTTGCGGTACCTCAATTCCACCCACACAGATTTTATGCCTTCTGACTCAAAATCATTTCTTGCTGTTGATTTAATTTCACTTCTTATAAACAAGGGAACCCTGCCCCCTCTGCCCATCTGCCTGTCCATTCAACAGGATGTGTATCCTTCAATATTTGTGTCTCAGCCGTGCTCCCCTTGCAGTCACATCTCTGTGATACCCACAACATTAAACCTGTCAATTTCAATCTGTGCTCCAAGTTCATTTACATTGTCTCATATCCTGCATGTATTTGAGTACAACACCCTTGCCCCCTTCTGATAATTGTTCTCTTATCTCCTGTGTCTGATGTTAAATTCCTGACCTTCTCTATACCCTCTGCCCTGAAACTTTAATAACGTTTGTTGAGCTCTTCGCCTCCTTTTCCATAACTTTTCACACAACTGAACTCACCCCCACACTATTTAATTTAAAACCCTATCCATTGCACGAGTTATGCGATTCACCAGGTCTCTGGTCCCAGCATGCATAAGGCGGAATCTGTCCAGTCAGAACAGTTCCCTCCTTCCCCAATGTTCCATGAATTTGAAGCCGTTTCTCCCGCATCAACCTTTGAGTGAGGCGTTTACTTCTTTAATCAAAACAAAAGTAAAGAACTCCATTTGTCGGAAATCCAAACCAAAAGCAGAAATTGCTGGAGAAACACAGAAGTTCAGGCAGCATACTTGGAGAGAAATGTTTCAGATTCAGTAACCCTCCTTCAGAAATTCCTGATGCTGTCAGATCTGCTGAGTTTCTCCAACAATTTCTGTTTTGGTTCACCTTTTTAATCGTGCTGGTCCAATGCCAATTTGCTCGTGGCTCAAGTAGTAATCCAGAGATTATTATCTTTTTGGTTCTGCTTTTTAATTTAGCCCCTCATTGCTCCTATTCCCTCAGCAGAAACTCTTTTATCTTCCTACCTATATGGATCATACCTACATTGACCACGACAACTGGATCTTTCCCGTCCTGTTCCATGTTCCTCCGCAGCCTGGATGAGAGATCCTGAACATGGGCACCAGACAGGCAGCACAGCCTTTGGGACTCGATTCTGACTGGAGTACAGTTTCTATTCCTTGACTATACTATCCCCGATTACAACATTTCTCTTTTCTCCCCCCACTCTTGAATGGCTCCCTAAACCTTGGTGCCAGGGCCAGTTTGCTCATTCTCCCTACAGCCCCCATTCCTATCCACACAGAGAGCAAGAACTTCAAACCTGTTAGACCAGCTGAAGGACTGTGGATCCATCTACCTGCCTCATGGGTAGTCACACTTTCTTGTCCCTGATCACTGACAGAATTCAAGGTCATTAATCTAAGGGGTGTCAGTGCCTCTTGAAACACAGAATCCAAGTAACTCTCCCCTCTTTCCCTGCTGTGTCACAGTGAA
Source organism: Chiloscyllium punctatum (assembly GCF_047496795.1). Lineage (NCBI taxonomy): Eukaryota > Metazoa > Chordata > Chondrichthyes > Orectolobiformes > Hemiscylliidae > Chiloscyllium > Chiloscyllium punctatum. The sequence goes on along the minus strand of NC_092761.1, from coordinate 55,829,207 downwards.
GCTTAGACTCTCGCTCATCAACTCTGAGCCAGAGTTCCTCATGCAACCAGCGTTTGCTATTATGGACTCCACCAGCTCCCACATTATGAGTTCCAACACATTGCCTAGCCCTGCATCTAAATATTTGGTTTTTAAATCCCATTTTAGTTTGTATCCTGTAAATATATCCCCAATTTACCATCCATCTGATAGCACCTATTAATAGATTGTCAAATTAATAGCTATTATGAACCAATGGAAGTAATTTTCCTTTGATGTAACTCCCTCTGTGCTGAGCACCATGTCTTGGGCTTCAATTTATCCTGTTAAAGACCTTACAAACTATCAACAGAGAAAAGCCAGTAAAAAGCACTTCTTTCCCTCTGCACTGAATTTTCACATTGTTAAGATTTAAATGAAGCTCCTTATACCACGGCTGCATCCAGGCCAGGCTGATTAATCTTTATTATTTAACAGTGCCACTGGAGAAGTGATTGGGGGGGGAGCAGATGTGAGTTTTGCCTCCAGAAGGGTTTTAGATGATGGGACAATGATTATCTCCTGTGAAAAAAGATGGATGGGTGAGTGAAGAATGTAACAAGTATGTGCTACAACTAGCTATGCTCTACAAACATGAGATTACAATTGGGCAGCACATGTTCAGTAGCATGTCATGCTTCAAGTGATCTCCAATAAGATGGAGACATTCGTATGCCCAGGTCGCATGCTATGAGACAGTGGATATCATGAGCATGTCTCTAAAATGTACACTGACACCTTGACATTGGGACATAGCAATGCAGTCAAGGGCAAGGCAATAGCTATCAGAATACCCAAAAGTAGCAAGTAAACATCATGGTTTCCCAGCTGGGAAACTCGTCACCTTCTTGTCTAACTGGAAAGGCGACAATTAGGGAGGTCGCAGGTTATGGTTCTTCAGTGGTTATAAATTGACCATTTAAGAGTCTCAATTTATGGTGAGACAAGAAATTCATCTTTCGATCCTCTTGGCAGATATAGCAGTGGGTGCCAGAAGGGCTATCTTCCTAATTATTTCCCTTTCTCACGATCTCCCTCGCCACCTCCAGGGGTGGGAAAATCATGCTGGCTGACTCTATTTCTCCCCACAGATGCTGCCTGACTGCTGACTATTTGCAGATACCTTTACATTTTTATTTCAGACCCAAGTGTATGAGCAGTTAGAGACCATTCAGTCCCTGTGACGTTGCTTCACTATTCAGTATGATCATGCCTGTTCTGTTTGCATTCCAAATTCCACATTCCCATCTAGCCCAATATCACTTGATTCCCTGCCTAGCATGAGTTTATCCACATTTTAAAGGTAATGCTGCCTCATCTATAAAGGGAAACATGCTTTGTACTTCCATACAGAATATCGGAGGCTGAGGGCCGATTTGATAGAAATATACGAAATTAAGAGGCAAGAATGGAGTACATTGTCAGAGTCTTCTTCACAGGATGACAATGTTAAATACTAGGGGGCATAGAATACCTATAAATTGACCATTCGGCCGATCATGTCTGCACTGACTCTCCAAAGAGCATCCCACCCAGACCCCTACTCTATATTTATCATAGTTAATCTGCATAGCCTGCACGTCCCTGGGCACAACAAGGCAACTTATGATGGCCACTCCACCTAACCTGCGCATGTTTGGACTGCAGGAGGCTACCACAGTACCCGGAGGAAATCCATACACAGGGAGAATGCGAAAACTCCACACAGACAGCCACCCAAAGTTGGAATTGAGCCCAGAGTCCCAGGCACTGTGAGGCACAGAGCTAACCACTGAACCACTGGGCCACCTGATAGGTTTAAGGTTAGAGGGGGAAAGTTTAAAGGAGATGTACAAGGAAAGTTTTTTTTTTCACAGAGGGTGGTGGGTGCCTGGAATGTGCTGCCAGCAGAGGTGGTACAAGTAATTATGATAGCAATGTTTAAGAGGTGTTTGGAAGGTCATATAAATATGCAGGGAATAGAGGGAACTGGACTATATGGAGGTAGATGGGCTACGTTTTGAATGGCATCATAGTCAACACAGACATGGTGGGTCAAAGGGTCTGTTCCTATGCTGTACTGTTCTATGCTCCATTGTCAAGACAATTCAGGGGCTTATAAACTTCAGTTAAATCACTCCTTGATCTTAAAAACAGCAAAGACAGCCACTGATCTCATCTATCCATCCGGTAAATTTCTTTTGAACCACCTCCAATGTATTTACATCCCTTCCTTAAATAAAGAGACCAAATCTGCACCAAGTTTTGAGACATGATCTCACTAACGCAGTATCTAACTGAGGCTTAACATCCTTTTATGTTCAATTCTTCCCCAAATAATGGGCAGCAGCTGAATTGCTTGATTACTTGCTGAACCTGCATACTAGTGTTTTGTGACTCTTGCACCAAAGCACATGAATACCTTTGCACCTTAGAATTCTGCAGTTATTATCATTTAAATAAAACTCAATTTTTTCTTTCTTCCTGCCAAAGTGAACAACTTTACAATTTCCCACATTGTATTTCTCCTGTCATATTTGTGTCCCCTCAGTTAACCACCTGTAACTTCCTTATGTCATCATAAGATATGTTTCCACCTGCCTTGGTGTCATCTGTGAACTTAGCTACCATGATCTTCACTCCCCTCATGTCATCGACACAGATGTTTCCAGCCCAGCCACAATCATGTCTGCAGCAGTCATGAATCTATTAAATTAATTCAGCTAAGTCATAGAGTCATACAGCACGGAAATAAACCTTTCAGTCCAACCAGTCCATGTTGACCATGTTCCCAAACTAAACTGCTCCCACCTGCCTGCACTTGGCCCATACCTTTCCTATTCATGAACTTATCCAAATGCCTTTTAAATGTTGTAACTATGCCTGCAACCATCACTTTCTCTGGCAGTTTCTCTGACGAAACAGTCTGTGTAAAAAAAAATTGCCCCTCATACTCTTTTTAAATCTTTCTCCTCTCACCTTAAAAATACACCCCCTAGTTTTGCACTCCCCACCCTAGCAAAAAGAGCCTTGTCATTCACCTTATCTATTTCCTTCATGATTTTACAAACCTCAATAAGGTCAGCCCTCAACTTTCTATGCCCTGGTTAAAAAAGTTCCAATTTTCCCACCTATTTTTATATCTCAAACACTCAATTAATGGCAACGTCCTGGTAAATCCTTACTGAACCCTTTCCAGTTTAATAATATCCTTCCTATAACAGGACAACCAGAATTAGACATGGTATACCAGAAAGAGCGTCACTAACAGCCTGCAAAACTTCAACATGATGTCCCAACTCCTATGCTCAGAGATCTAAGCAATGAAGACAAGCATGCTGAACGCCTTCCAAATTGTAGAATATTAATGCACCAGCACATAGAACACTTTTCATCCCATTTTGCATACTCTCTGTTTTCTATCATGCAGTCAATCCTCTCTGCATGGAGATTTTATTTCCAGTAATCAACTTTGATGTAGCATCTGATTAAATGTTTCACAATGAGCATTAACTCGCAAATAACTCCAAAAATATTGTCTGAATATAATTAACTTTTCTAACAATTTGTGTATTATATTAAACTTAAGAATATTGAACTTAAGGAAATTAAGATGAAACTTAACCACCTATGAGACTCACCGAACAACAAGCTTCGATTCCTAACAGCTCAAATGAACCTCACTCTGGCTCTGACTTTCATGGATCCTTTCCTCACCTGGTCCTCTAGATGTTGCTGACTGCCTGTCTAAGGGGAGATCACCTTACCTGGTCCTCTAGATGCTGCTGACTGCCTGTCTAAGGGGAGGTCACCTTACCTGGTCTTCTAGATGCTGCTGACTGCCTGTCTAAGGGAAGATCACCTTACCTGCTCCTCTAGATGTTGCTGACTGCCTGTCTAAGGGGAGATCACCTTACCTGCTCCTCTAGATGTTGCTGACTGCCTGTCTAAGGGGAGATCACCTTACCTGCTCCTCTAGATGCTGCTGACTGCCTGTCTAAGGGGAGATCACCTTACCTGGTCTTCTAGATGCTGCTGACTGCCTGTCTAAGGGAAGATCACCTTACCTGCTCCTCTAGATGTTGCTGACTGCCTGTCTAAGGGGAGATCACCTTACCTGCTCCTCTAGATGCTGCTGACTGCCTGTCTAAGGGAAGATCACCTTACCTGCTCCTCTAGATGTTGCTGACTGCCTGTCTAAGGGGAGATCACCTTACCTGCTCCTCTAGATGTTACTGACTGCCTGTCTAAGGGGAGATCACCTTACCTGGTCCTCTAGATGTTGCTGACTGCCTGTCTAAGGGGAGATCACCTTACCTGCTCCTCTAGATGCTGCAGACTGCCTGTCTAAGGAGAGATCACCTTACCTGGTCCTCTAGATGTTGCAGACTGCCTGTCTAAGGGGAGATCACCTTACCTGCTCCTCTAGATGTTGCTGACTGCCTGTCTAAGGGGAGATCACCTTACCTGCTCCTCTAGATGTTGCTGACTGCCTGTCTAAGGAGAGATCACCTTACCTGGTCCTCTAGATGTTGCTGACTGCCTGTCTAAGGAGAGATCACCTTACCTGGTCCTCTAGATGCTGCTGACTGCCTGTCTAAGGGGAGATCACCTTACCTTCTCCTCCAGGTGCTGCTGACTGCCTGTCTAAGGGAAGATCACCTTACCTGCTCCTCTAGATGCTGCTGACTGTCTATCTAAGGGGAACTGACCTTGCTCACTCCTCTAGCTGCTGCTGACTGTCCCAGGATCCTCTGCTTGTTTACTGTTGCCTTGTGGTGTGCACCAAACAGACTGACAGGAATAGGTCAGAATGCTGAACGTAGAATTGCTCAATGGAAAGCAGAGGGAAAATCTGGGAGAAATAGTTGGCTACTGTGTTTGACCCAAGGATTCTGCTTATCCCCAGGAAAATTACAATCAAACTCTCTGATTGACAGAGCTTCCACAATAATTACTGTCAACTGTATCATTCAGTTGTAATTAAGGTTAGAGATATTCCTGTTCACGGCATAAATGCTTATGACCATTAGTTGCCAAAAGGTAAGTGTCAACGTGCAGCATTGTAAAATGAACAATAAAATAGACCTTAGCTTGCATGAAGGAATCAAATTTATGGTTACTACATTTACTGCTGACACAAAGATAAGTATGAAAGGAATAGAATAGCAATTTACTGTCAAGTGTATTGTTACAAAAAGAAATGCAGTAAAAAGTTTTGTAAGTCTCCATACCACAGCACCTAAATTAATGATAGAAGTCATAAGTCAAAAGAAAAAAAGTTGAAATTTATTGGCGTTCAGTTAATGACTACTTGGTTCAGAGAATGCTGGAAAAGCAGCACAAAACTACCATTCCGGGTCAGATCGAGACGAGACCGTCACAAACAGGCTGAGACCGCCATGCTGGTCCTAGACCGCCTGACTGGGCCGAGACCGCCATGCAAAGCTGAGACCGCCATGCAGAACCAAGACTGCTACGCAAAGCCGAGACTGCCTTGCTGGGCCTAGACAGCCTTGTTGGACTGAGAACGCCACGTAGAGCCGAGACCTAGACTGCCTCATAGGGCCTGGGCCACCTCGCTGGGCCAAGACCACCATACCAAGCCGAAATTGCCTCACTGGGCCTGCACCGCCTCGCTGGGCCAAGACCAGCACACTGAGCTGAGACTGCATCGCTGGGCTGAGACCAGCACACTGACCTGAGACTGCATTGTTGGGACAAGACCAGCACATTGTGTCAAGACTGCATCGCTGGGCCGAGACCAACACACTGAGCTGAGACTGAATCGCTGGGCTGAGACCAGCACACTGAGCTGAGACTCTATCTCTGGGCCGAGATCAGCACACTGAGCTGAGACTGCATCGCTGGGCCGAGACCAGCACACTGACCTGAGACTGCATCGCTGGGCCGAGACCAGCATACTGACCTGAGACTGCATCGCTGGGCCAAGACCAGCACACTGTGCCGAGACTGCATCGCTGGGCCGAGACCAGCACACTGACCTGAGACTGCATTGCTGGGCCGAGACCAGCACATTGAGCTTAGACTGCATTGCTGGGCTGAGACCAGCACACTGAGCCGAGACTGCATCGCTGGGCTGAGACCAGCACACTGAGCTGAGACTGCATCGCTGAGCTGAGACTGCATCGCTGGGCTGAGGCCAGCACACTGAGCTGAGACTGCATCGCTGGGCCGAGACCAGCACACTGAGCTGAGACTGCATCGCTGGGCCGAGACCAGCACACTGAGCTGAGACTGCATCGCTGGGCTGAGACCAGCACACTGAGCTGAGACTGCATCGCTGGGCTGAGACCAGCACACTGAGCTGAGACTGCATCACTGGGCCGAGATCAGCACACTGAGCTGAGACTGCATCGCTGGGCCGAGATCAGCACACTGAGCTGAGACTGCATCGCTGGGCCGAGACCAGCACACTGAGCCGAGATTGCATCGCTTGGACGAGACTGCATCGCTGGGCCTAGACCGCCTCACTGGGACAAGACCAGCACACTGAGTCTAGACTGCATCGCTGGGCCGAGACCAGCACACTGAGCTGAGACTGCATCGCTGGGCCGAGATCAGCACACTGAGCTGAGACTGCATCGCTGGGTTGAGACCAGCACACTGAGCTGAGACTGCATTGCTGTGCTGAGACCAGCACGCTGAACTGAGACTGCATCGCTGGGCCGAGACCAGCACACTGAGCTGAGACTGCATCACTGGGCCGAGACCAGTACACTGTATCGAGAATGCATCGCTGGGCCGAGACCAGCACACTGAGTCTAGACTGCATTGCTGGGCCGAGACCAGCACATTGAGCTTAGACTGCATTGCTGGGCTGAGACCAGCACACTGCGCCGAGACTGCATTGCTGGGCTCAGACCAGCACACTGTGCCGAGACTGCATTGCTGGGCTGAGACCAGCACTCTGAGCCGAGACTGCATCGCTGGGTCAAGACCAGCACACTGAGTCAAGACTGCATCGCTGGGCCGAGATCAGCACACTGTGCCAAGGCTGCATCACTGGGCCGAAACTGCCTTGCTGGGCCTGGACCACCTCGCTGGGTCAAGACCAGAACACTGAGCCGAGACTGCATCGCTGTGCTGAGACCAGCACGCTGAGCTGAGAATGCATTGCTGGGCCGAGACCAGCACACTGAGCCGAGACTGCATCGCTTGGCCGAGACCACCATGCAGAGCCAAGACCTAGACCGCCTCACTGGGGTGACACCACCTCGCCAGGGCGAGACTGCCTCACTGGGCCAAGTCCACCACATCAAGCCAAGATCACCACACCAAGCTAAGATTAAACCTGCACTTTAAGCCATTGGAAGACCCAGAAGCTGCCTCTCAAGCAGGGATGAGCCTTCCATATTGGCACTACAGCTTTATGCTAGGCTACTGGAATACAGTTGGTTCTCATAAAACATGGTAGTTCCATTCTTGTTGATCTCGCTTTATAAGAAGATTGCACAATAGCTATGCCATTTAAACTAATGGGGTCAGAATCGAGTTATAGCCAATTCAAGTAAGGAAGGTTGTGTTCTACAAATAACTGTCTAACTTCTTCAATCGTGTTAAAGCCAATTTGCGTTGAAGAAACACGCATCAGACAGAAGCTGGTGAAGAAGACCTGCACAATGAAGCAAGACCTTCAGACCGCAATAAGAATGCAACTCCAGGCTGAGAATGTCCTCCTGGGCAAGACTGCTACACTTGGAGACCAATCCACCAGGCATCAGAACTAAACCACCATGCCGGGCCATTGGAAACCACCTCATTGCTAGACCTGAGTAGGGAGAAGACGCCTTCCACTGATGTCATTAAAAGAAGATAAGGTACCATAATTAATGGAAACATTAAGAAAAAAAGCTTAGGGAGAAAAGAAAATTAACACAGAAAGAGTAGACGAGCTCCGGACTCCGGGGCTGAGGTGTCCACATTTGTGCAGCTAATCTGTCGCCATTTTGAAAAGAGTCACAAAGGGAACAGGATAAAGAGATTAAGTGACTGACAAAGGCTTGGCAAATGGTGATTCACTTTGTTTGTTTGCATTATGTGAACATTTGCCTAAGCTGGTATTCTAGGAGAAAGTCAGGACTGCAGATGCTGGACATTGGAGTCAAACAATATGACGCTGGAAAAGTACAGCCAGTGAGGCAGCATCCGAGGGTCAGGAGAGTCGATGTTTCGAGCTTAAGCTCTTTATCAGGTAGCTAAAGAGCTAATGCTGGAAACATTGACTGTCCTGCACCTCCGATGCTACCTGACTGGCTGTGCTTTCCCAGTGCCACACAAAGCTGGTATTCTATTATCAATCCACAATAGCCATTGGGAAGATGGTGGTGATCTGCCTTCCTGAACTGATGCAGTCTATGTGATGTAGGCACACTAACAGTACCAGGAGGAAAAGAGTTGCAGGGTTTTGACCAACACAATATGCATCGGCTGCCCTATTCCGTCTAAGTGGCAGAGTTCACAGGTTTTGAAGGTGTTGTCGAAGGAAGGAGCCTTGATAAGTTGCTGAAGTGCATTTGCATATGGTGCACATTGCTGCCAATATGCATCGATGATGGAGGGGCTAAATATTTGAGGTGGTGGCACGATGCCAATCAAGCAGGCTGCTTTATCCTGGATGATGTCGAACTTGTTAAGTGTTCTTGGAGCTGCATTCATTCAGGCAAGTGAAGAATGCATTGTGGGTAATTGCCGGCTTGTCCAATTCAGCAGGAAGATTAAAAAAGCAAAATATTATTTAAAAAGAGAGAGATTACAAATTCTGAGGTTTAGAGGAATCCAGTGCATTGCATAAGAAGCTGAAACGTTTTTTTACGTGCACAGAAAGAGATAAGGAACATAAATGTAAATGGAATATTTTTACAGCAGATGTAGATAGATTTAGGACAACGCGGGGTCAAAGCTTTTCAGGCATTAGCCATGGAATGGAGTGGAGGTCAGATTCAGATCAGCGGTGATCTTACAAATTCATGGGGCGGGTTTAAGCAGCTGAATGGCCTACTGCTGCTTGTATTCGCATTAAATCAACAGTGGACAGAAGACTGGAGATAGTTACATTCACCATTCAGCGTGAATTCACATTCAGCATCTCAGCCTCAATTTTCCCTGTTGAATAAGCTAAATATTCCTTTTGTTCAGGCCATGGTGTTATGAAAAAGCAGTGAAATTCATTTTCAATTGCTTCAGCAAAGAGCTTGCATAGTCATAATGCACTGAATGGCTTTGACCTGTTTATGTACTGAAATTCATCAAATATCTGTGGACACAGAATTGGCACTTGCATTTTGTGCGGTAATAGAGAGAAAGTCAATTTGTTAACACCCGGAATGGAAACAGATGGGAGCGTTTCTGACTCCACAGATCTGTTCTCTAATTGGCCACATGGTGAGTCATCAAGATGCCTCTGCTTTACCACCACCAGAAGGCACTGCCAAACATAGTAGTTCAAAGAAATCGGAAGGGGAAACGAAAGGAATTTCAGCAGTGACAAAAGTTAGCAGTTGCAAAAGTCCCAGAGGACTGCCCTTTCATTCAAGAAAACCAGAGGTGCATTTGACCTGAGGATCACCAGGTAAGGGGTGAGGTTGAGATACCTTCATGGTGATCTCAGCCAATACAGGAATTAAACCCATCCTGTTGGTGTCACACGGCATTGCGCTAAGCGATACACTGTAACAAAAAATACAAGAATTCAACGGAATAAAGAATTTTCCCAATTCACTGAGAAAATGACAGGTCCCCTTGAAAAGTCAAGATCAAGCAGAGGCAGTGTACATGGGTAAAATAGAAAGTGAATAATCTGCTAACACACAGTCACTGCAGTAGGTTCCATTTTTAACCAGCCAGAAAGTAGGTTACGAATGAAACGTTTGGAATCTCCGAAGTACAAGAGCAAATTACTCTGGACACTGGAAATTAGAGAGGAGAAGGTGACAGAAGGAGCCCATAGCAGCAAGTCAAGGACAGAGCTGGATTCATTGGAGCTGATGGAAATTGGTTCCTGCTCTACCACAGAGATATCAGCTAAATGTTTGAGTAAGTCTTTTCTATTCTTAACATAGTACATAAATTGATGTTAAAATTGAGAAAGCATATAAGACAAGTGTGGAAATAAGAAAATGAAATAATTATAATTCATTCAGGTTGGCATTTCAGGTGAGGTGTCAAGTATGAAACATGGGAGCTGGCCACCATTATGATCCAGGGCAAACATGTCTGCAGTAAGTGTGAGAAGTTTGAGCAGCTTCACCTCAGAGAGTGAGCAAGAGGCTGACCTACAGACATTTCAACCTGTCAGAGAAAGGGCATGTTGCCTGAATGTAGAGTACCATGTAGAATATTCTGTTTCAGTCAGTTTCAGGAACAGAAGGATGTGACCATACATGAGGCAGCTAAAAGGGCTCAGACAGCAGGAGTGTCAGCCTCTATAGTTGTCTAATAGGTGGAAGGCTCTCTCAGCCTGTTGGATGAGAGCAGGGGCTGCAGGGTCAATGTACCAAGTGATAGTGACAAGGTGTAATATGAAGCTATTTCACTGGAACGTTGAAGGTTGAGGGGTGACCTCGTAGAGGTTTATAAAATCACGAGGGATATTGTAAAGGTGAATAGCAAGTGTTTTCTTCCCTAGGGTGGGGGAGTTCAAAACTAGGGTCATATTTTTAAAGTGAGATGAGAAAGTTTAAAAGGACATGAGGGGCAACTGTTTTACACAGAGAGTGGTTCATATGAGGAATGAACTTCCAGAGGAAATAATAAATGCAGGTACAGTTACAGCATTAAAAAGACTTTTGGATAAGTGCATGAATAGGAAGGGTTTGAGGGCATATGGGCCAGATGCAGACAAGTGGGACTAGTTTGGTTTGGGAACATGGTGAGCGTGGACTGGTTGCATCCTGTATGACTGTATAACTTCCGAAACAATTATTTGGCCAGCAGAAACTCTGGTCCACAGCTTGTTTTGAAATTCACCAGAGAATGAGTTATCTGAAACTTGGTATTGTGTAAAGTGATAAGATTCATTTATTATCTCAAAGTTCCGACACTCATGGGCAGCAATGACCACAATATGACTAAACCTTGCATCCGGTTTGAAAGGGATACTAGTCATCCCTGTGGGCGGCACAGTGGCACAGTGGTTAGCACTGCTGCCTCACAGCGCCAGAGACCCGGGTTCAATTCCCGCCTCAGGTGACTAACTGTGTGGAGTTTGCACGTCCTCCCCGTGTCTGCGTGGGTTTCCTCTGGGTGCTTCGGTTTCCTCCCACAGTCCAAAGATGTGCAGGTCACGTGAATTGCCCATAGTGTTAGGTAAGGGGTAAATGTTGGGGTATAGGTGGGTTGTGGGTCGGTGTGGACTTGTTGGGCCGAAGGGCCTGTTTCTACACTGTAAGTAATCTAATCATCAGGAATAGTCAATCTCATTTTATCAATGGGATATCACTTTTAATCAATTGGAGTTCTTTGAAGGAGTGATGTCTGTAGATTAAAGGGAAGCCTGTAGACAAACAATACTAGGATTTTCAGAGGTTTGATAAGGTGCCACGTCAAAGGTTCATGCACTAATTGAAAGCTCACGGTGCAAAGGTAACGTACCATCACGAATCAAAGATTGGCAAAAAAACCCCTAGAATGCGCATAATATAAAACAAAGGATTGCAAATGTTGAAGATTTAAAACAAAAGCAGAAATTGTTGGAGACATTCAGCAGGTCTGGCTCCATCTGTGCAGAGAAAGCAGAATTCAGGCTTTGGACCCAATGACCCTTCTTCAGAACTAACTTGAAGTGTTAACTCTGCTTTCTCTCGACAGGTACAGAGAGTATGTACAACTGAGTATTTGATTGACAGAAGATGATAAGAGGGGTCCTGTTACCAGTTTGCATTGACATTATGTTAGATCTCCTCCGTCTCAAACTCCAAGAAGTTTCTAAAGACACTACTGTAGCAATACCTTTAGCTCTTGCACCAATCAAATCAAATATTCCCTCTGCCAATAGGAACAGGTTCTCTATATCTGCACAATTCAAGCTCTTCACAATTTTGAAAACCTCCATCAAATCCCCACTCAACCACCATTTCTTAACTTTTTCAGATCATTAATTGAAGTATCTCATCCTTGGAACGATTCATAGAAATCTTTTTTGCATCCTCTTTAAAAACTTAACACCATTTTTGGTATGTGACATACAGAATTGAATGTGATACTTAAGTTCATATCAAAAAAATGATTTATAGAAGTTCATTATAACTTCTTTGCTTTGTACTTTATTAGTCTATTTATAAAACCCATGATTCCACATGCCCTCTTCGTGTACATTAAAGGTGCTATTTAAATGTAGGCTGCAGTCAAACTAGAATGTGGTAACATGGTATTTCATGCAGCGTTTGCTTTTTTTGCTGCCTGTAACATAGGGCAGCAAACTCCAATGTCGTTGAAGCTGTTAAAGGTAGAATAAAACTATTCATTCTGTAGAACTCCAAAGAAATGGTAACCAATAGCAACCACCATCAGACAACCAGCATAGACTGGAATGTGAAGGCAAGGAGTGTGTGATTAACTGCAACAGGTTTTTGTTTAAATATTCTCATCCTTGAAGTAACATGGACTTTATATCATAGTGTAAGAAATAATAACTGATTTTTTAATGTAACAACTGGCATATATGCTTGAATATGTCTATTAAGTAGATCACAGCAAGGGAAAAGGATACCAGCAGTACCAATTAAACTATACTGTAGGTATATGGAGCTGGAGCTAACATGATGACATGTGGCTTAGTGGTTTGCACTGCTGCCTCATAGCTCCAGGAACCCAGGTTCAATTCCAGCGTTGGGTGACTCTCTGTGTGGAGTTTACAAGTTCTTTCTGTATCTGTGTGGATTTCCTCTGGGTTTGTTCCACAATGTAAAGATGTGCAGGTAAGGTGAATTGGCTGTGTTAAATTGCCTAGAGTGTTCAGGGATGTATAGGCTAGGTGTGTTAGAATGGAGAAATGTGGACTAATAGGGGAAGGGTTCTGGTGGAATAGCCTTTTGAGGGCCGGTGTCAACTCGTTGGACCAAATGGCCTGTTTCCACCCTATAGCGGTTCTATGATATTGATTAACATAGAACATAGAACATAGAACAACACAGCACAGAACTGGCCCTTCAGCTCACGATGTTGTGCCGAACATTTGTCCTAGCTTAAGCACCCATCCATGTACCTATCCAATTGCCGCTTAAAGGTCGCCAATGTTTCTGACTCTGTCACTCCCACAGGCAGCGCATTCCATGCCCCCACCACTCTCTGGATAAAGAACCTACCCTTGACATCCCCCCATACCTTCCACCCTTCACCTTAAATTTATGTCCCCTTGTAACACTCTGTTGGACCCGGGGAAAAAGTTTTTGACTGTCTACTCTATCTAATCCTCTGATCATCTTATAAACCTCTATCAAGTCACCCCTCATCCTTCGCCGTTCCAATGAGAAAAGGCCTAGCACTCTCAACCTATCCTCGTACGACCTATTCTCCATTCCAGGCAACATCCTGGTAAATCTTCTCTGCACCCTCTCCAAAGCTTCTACATCTTTCCTAAAGTGAGGCGACCAGAACTGCACACAGTACTCCAAATGTGGCCTAACCAAGGTCCTGTACAGCTGCAACATCACTTCACGACTCTTGAATTCAATCCCTCTGCTAATGAACACTAATACACCATAGGCCTTCTTACAAGCTCTATCCACCTGAGTGGCAACTTTCATAGATCTATGAACATAGACCCCAAGATCCCTCTGCTTCTCCACCTTACTAAGAACCCTACCGTTAACCCTGTATTCCGCATTCTTATTTGTCCTTCCAAAATGGACAACCTCACACTTGACAGGGTTGAACTCCATCTGCCACTCCTCAGCCCAGCTCTGCATCATATCTAAGTCTCTTTGCAGCCGACAACAGCCCTCCTCACTATCCACAACTCCACCAATCTTCGTATAATCTGCAAATTTACCGACACCCTTCGACTCCCTCTTCCAAGTCATTAATAAAAATTACAAACAGCAGAGGACCCAGAACTGATCCCCGCAGAACTCCACTTGTAACTGGGCTCCAGGCTGAATATTTACCATCTACTACCACTCTCTGACTTCGACCGATAAGCCAGTTTTTTATCCAACTGGCCAAATTTCCCTCTATCCCATGCCTTCTGACTTTCTGCATAAGCCTACCATGGGGAACCTTATCAAATGCCGTACTAAAATCCATGTACACTACATCCACTGCTCTACCCTCATCCACATGCTTGGTCACCTCCTCAAAGAATTCAATAAGACTTGTAAGGCAAGACCTACCCCTCACAAATCCATGCTGGCTGTCCCTAATCAAGCAGTGTCTTTCCAGATACTCATAAATCCTATCCGTCAGTACCCTTTCCATTACTTTGCCTACCACCGAAGTAAGACTAACTGGCCTGTAATTCCCGAGGTTATCCCTATTCCCTTTTTTGAACAGGGGCACAACATTCGCCACTCTCCAGTCCCCTGACACCACCCCCGTTGACAGTGAAGATGAAAAGATCATTGCCAACAGCTCTGCAATTTCCTCTCTTGCTTCCCACATAATCCTAGGATATATCCCGTCAGGCCCGGGGGACTTGTCTATCCTCAAGTTGTTCAAAATGCCCAACACATCTTCCTTCCTAACAAGTATCTCTTCTAGCTTACAGTCCATTTCACACTCTCCTCTTCAACAATACGGTCCCTCTCGTTTGTAAATACTGAAGAAAAGTACTCATTCAAGACCTCTCCTATCTCTTCTGACTCAATACACGGTCTCCCACTATTGTCCTTGATCGGACCTACCGTCGTTCTCGTCATTCTCATGTTTCTCACATACGCATAATATGCCTTGGGGTTATCCTTGATCCTATCCGCCAAAGATTTTTCATGCTCTCTCTTAGCTCTCCTAATCCCTTCCTTCAGCTCCCTCCTGGCTATCCTGTATCCCTCCAATGCTCTGTCTGAACCTGGTTCCTCAACCATACGTAAGCCTCCTTCTTCCTCTTTACAAGACATTCAACCTCTCTCGTCAACCAAGGTTCCCTCACACGACCATCTCTTTCCTGCCTGTCAGGTATATACATATCAAGGGCACGTCCTATCTGTTCCTTGAAAAAGTTCCACGTTTCCACGACATCCTTCCCTGACAGCCTATGCTCCCAACTTATGCTCCTCAGATCCTGTCTTGCAGCATCGTATTTATCCTTCCCCCAATTGTAAAACCTACCCTGTTGCATGCACCTATCTCTCTCCATAACCAAGGTGAAAGCCACAGAATTGTGGTCACCATCACCAAAATGTTCACCCACTAACAAGCCCATCACTTGTCCCGGTTCGTTACCAAATACCAAATCCAATATGGCCTCCCCTCTGGTTGGACAATCTACATACTGAGTTAGAAAAGCTTCCTGGACACACTGCACAAACACCGCCCCATCCAATCTACTTGATCTAAAGAGCTTCCAATCAATATTTGGGAAGTTGAAATCGCCCATGACTACTACCCTGTGGCTTCTGCACCTTTCCAAAATCTGTTTCCCAATCTGTTTTTCCACATCTCTGCTGCTATTGGGGGGCCTATAGTAAACACCCAACAAAGTGACTGCTCCTTTCCTATTTCTGACTTCAGCCCAGACTACCTCCAAAGGCAGACCCCCTCGAACTGCCTTTCTGCAGCCGTTATACCATTTCTAATTAGCAACGCCCCCCTCCTTTTTTATCACCCTCCCTAATCTTACTGAAAATCTGTAACCAGGAACCTCCAATAACCATTCCTGTCCCTCTTTTATCCACGTTTCCGTGATGGCCACAACATCGTAGTCCCAAGTACTGATCCATGCCTTATGTTCACCCACCTTATTTCTGATACTCCTTGCGTTGAAGTATACACACTTGAACCCATCTCTGTGTCTGCAAGTATTCCCTGTCAGTGCTACCTTCTCCACAGCCTCCCTACATTCTTGGATATCCTGACAAACAGCTAGCCTACTTGCTGGACGACAAGTTTGGATCCCATCCCCCTGCCAAATTAGTTTAAACCCCCCTGAAGAGTGCTAGCAAACCTACCCCCAGGATATTGGTGCCCTTCTGGTTCAGGTGCAACCCATCCTGCTTGTACAGGTCCCACCTTCCCCAGAATGCAGTCCAATTGTCCAAATACCTGAAGCCCTCCCTCCTACACCATTCTTGCAGCCAAGTGTTCAACTGCACTCTCTCCCTATTCGTTGCCTCACTGTCATGTGGCACCGGCAACAACCCAGAGACAACAACCAGAAAGTAGGGATGCAGCATGTACTCTACCACTGGAAGATTATAAATGGTGTGTCCTGGAGGTTAGTGTTGTGGCATTGATCTTTCACACTATCACTGAGATGAGGGAATAGAGAATACTCAGGTTTGTAGATGACACTTAAATGGGAGGCAGAGTAAATTATGTTGAAGAGCAGTCGGTCCAGGAACTAGGCAGACTAAGTAAGTGGGCAAAACATTTGCAAATGAAACTCAGTGACGCAAAGTTTGATGTCAGACACTTTGGATCTGACTAAGAGAAATCAGTATCTTCCTCTAATGGTGAGAGACAGCAACTGTAGACGACCAAAAGTGCCTACTGAAACAAAAATATGAAAGTAACTCTACGGGTGCCAAAAAAACATCAAAATGGCGACTAGATTGTTGGCTTTACTTCAAGGTGTTTGGAGAAAATGTGAAAAAACTTAGCTTTCAGTTGCATCAATGTAACGTAGTTAGTAAGTCATACTCTAGTATACAGCACTATCTTCTTGCAATATTATTATCCTTTCCTTTTACTCAATGCTCTACAGAGACTTCCATGTGGTCATCCTTCCCCACTTAGTACTAGCGAAGCCAAGACTAGAACCCAAAGAGGGATTGGCAGTAAATCTACCCAAAGGAGATCTTAGTAGAACCAAGTGATTGCTGCAGATATCTTTTGCAACAATGAGCCTTTATTGATTACCTAGCTTTTTCTGGAAATGTTAATAAACTACTCTCGCATCTGAATGGTAAATTAGTTGCCTAATTGCCTTCTAACTTACAAAATAATATGTTTTGATGGTAACGTACTACTCAGATGTAGAAGGAACAATGACTATCCTTCCTGCAGAATTTTATTTCACTGAAAATTATGAGAAAGTAAGATAAAGTCAGCTCCAAATCAATGGAGTGATGTTTTTGAGTAGCATTCCATTGTCTCCGACAGGTCTTTATACAATTAATGTTAGGTGCCTGGGTAGTGTTGTAGAACAGAGAGACCTAGGGGTTCAGGTACATAATTCTTTGAAATTCATGTCTCAGGTAGACAGGGTGGTTAAGAAAACATTTGGCAGACTTGTCTTCATTGCTCAGACCTTTGAGTATACGAGTTGGGATATTATGTTGAGGTTGTACAGGACACTGTTGAGGCTGCTTCTGGAGTATTGTGTGCAGTTCTAGTTGCCCTGTTATAGGAAGGATATTATTAATCTGGAGAGGATACAGAAAAAATTTACTCAGATGCTGGCAGAAATGGAGAGTGTGAGTTGTAAAGATAGGTTGGATAAACTGGAACATTTTTCCATTGGAACACTGGAACTTGAGGGGTGACCTTATAGAGTTTTACAAAATCACAAGGGACATAGTTAAGGTGAATACCAAGGGTCTTGTCCCTTGGTTGGGGAGTTCAAAACTAGGGGACATATTTTTAAGGTGAGAGGAGAAAGATTTTAAAAGGACATGAGAGGCAATGTTTTTACAGAGAGTGGTTTGGTGTGGAATAAACATTCAGAGAAAGTGATGGGTGCGCGTAGAGATACAGGACAGTTGGATAAGTACATGAATATGAAAGATGTGGAGGTAGGTGTAATTAGTTTAGTTTGGGAACATGGTGAGTGTGGACTGGTTGGACTGAAGGATTTGCTTCCAAACTGTATGATTCCAAGACTCTTTGACTCCATGACTAATAGCATGTTGACTCATTTAAAATGAACTGAGAGCAGGCATTGGAACGTTATACCTGCTTATGTTGTCAACAGTAACTTGAAGCCCAAGTGTCTCTTAATGTAACTGAATTAGGGATTAAACACTCTTAACAAGCACATCAAAATGTCATAAATCAAACTTAACATAAATGGAAGTATGAGCTACAGCAATCAAACTAATTGAGTTGCACTCTTTCCCTTTCAAATAAAATGGCTGGTTTTTAATGTGATAAGCATTGAGATTTATGAATGGTGTCTCTGAAGAATAAATTTATCTGGATATCCACCAGTAACTTTAATAACATTATAATTCTGAATGCAAAACAGGTTTGTGCAAGAAAATTGCAAGTAGCTCTGCTCTTGTGATTTCAATAGCTCTGTTGATCCTGCTAGTTGTCCATCACTCTACTATCTTAGGTAATTTTAGACTCATGGAACACTCGTCAATCTTGCATTCCTTTTTACCCTTCATGCTTATAGTATCCATCTCTTCGAGTATCTACAAACCCATATCATTTTCTCTCCAAAGCCTTTTGTGTGTTATGCTCCTACCTGTCTACATTCATGTTTAGCTCTTTCTCTTTATATTTCGTACAGTTTTCGCTGCGTTGTTCCATAATTCTGTTTCGTCATCATTTATTGATACCTGCTGTTCTGTTCTTTCCAACTTAGGAGAAAGTGAGGACTGCAGATGCTGGAGATCAGTGTCGAAAAGGGTGGTACTGGAAGGGCACAGCTGGTCAGGCAGCAGCCAAGGGGCAGGAGAGTCGATGTTTCGAGCATAAGCTCTTACTCAGAAATGCTCGAAATGTCAACTCTCCTGTTCATCGGATACTGCCTAACCGGCTGTGCTTTTCCAGCACCACCCTTTTTCAACTCTGACCTCCAGCATCTGCATTCCTCACTTTCTCCTATGTTGTAGATTCCCGATGAAGACCTCATGCTCGAAACATTGATGCTCCTGCTCTTCGGATGCTGCCTGACCAGCTGTGCTTTTCCAGCTTTTCTGATCTGTCAGTTAAAAAGGGGGAAGTGAATGGTTATTGTTCTGGCTGAGTCTCTAATTCCTTTATATTCAATCAGCAAAGCTCATTGCTGTCAGCTGTGAACTCTGACTCATGATGTCCAATATTAAAGTATCCAGAAAAAATAGATAAGTCCACTTAATCTTATGATTGACTTTTGAAAACATTTGCCTCCTCTCTGTTCCAGAATGAAGGTATTATTTAGCCTTCTCACCAATCCAAGTTAATGAATACCTTATATTCCCAAACAAGCAGAAGACCAGCATGAAGAGATTTTAACGTCACAGTAACCTTAAGATTGCTGAAGTGTCAGTCGGAAATCTGTGTGGGAAATGAAAAATATCAGAGTCAATTGAGGTGCAATTCTGTTAGAGATGTGAGCAGGGAAGATTGCATTGAAGAATATATTTTATGGTTGACCTCCATGTGAAGATTAAGAACAGCTTTTTAGAAGCATTTATTAAAAGGGTAATATCTGGAGGATGTCACAAGACAGCTCAAATGGATGAGACACTTTCACAATTATGCTAAGCTGATATTTTAGTCTTTTAAGAATAGCCAACTGTGATTACAAACTTCCAATAAATGTATTTACCTGATTGAAAACTGTATTACATAAATACACCTGTTTTCTGGAATGCAGAACTGTAGGGAGATAAGGGACAGCAAGATCGATGGTTGTGTTTGATGTTTGGTATACAGTCTTTTAGACCATAAGACCATAGGAGCAGAAATTAAACCATTCAGCCCATCAAGTCTGCTCCACCATTCAATCTTGGCTGATAAGTTTCTTAACCCCAATCTCCCGCTTTGTCCCCGTAACCCTTGATCACCTTGATACTCAAAAACCTATCTATCTCAGTTTTAAATATACTCAATAACCTGGCTTCCACAGCCTTGTGTGGCAATGGATTCCATAGATCCACCAGTCTCTGGTTGAAGAGATTTCTCCATATTCCTATTCTAAAAGGTTTTCCCTTTACTCTAAGGCTGTACCTTCGAGTCCTAGTCTCTCCGACCAATGGAAACATCTCCCTATCTGTCCAGATGTTCTGTATGTATCAATTAGACTCACCCCATCCTTCTAAACTCCACCGAGTATAGACCCAGAGCCTTCAAACATTCCTCAAATGTTTGTCAAAATGGACAACTCTGACCAGTGGTGTTCCACAGGGAGCGTGCTGGGACCAGTGTTGTTTGTGATGTACATAAATGATTTGGAGGAAGGGATAAGTGGTCTGATTAGCAAGTTTGCAGACGACACTAAGATTGGTGTAGCAAATAATGAAGGGGATTGTCAGAGAATGCTGTAGAATATAGGTGGATTGGAGAGTTGTTTGGAGAAATGGCAGATGGAGTTCAATCCGGGCAAATGTGAGGTGATACATTTTGGAAGATCCAATTCAAGAGCAAATTATACAGTAAATGGAAAAGCCCTGGAGCAAATTGATGTACAGAGAGATCCGGGTGTTCAGGTCCATTGTACCCTGAAGGTGGCAACAGAGTTGGATAGAATAGTCAAGAGGACATATACCTTTCCTTCATCAGATGGGGCATTGAGTACAAGAGTTGGCAGGTCATGTTACAGTTGCATCGGACTTTTGTCGGACACTTTTGGAATACTGCATACAGTTCTGGTCGCCATATTACCAAAAGGGTGTTGATGCTTTGGAGAGGATGCAGAGGAGGTTCACCAGGATGTTGCCTAGTATGGAGGGTGCGAGCTATGAAGAGATGTTGAGTAGATGAGGATTATTTTCATTAGAAATGAAGGTTGAGGGGGGACCTGATTGAGGTCCACAAAATCATGAGAAGTATAGACAGGGTGGATAGCCAGAAGAGTTTCCCAGAGTGGGGGACATAATTACTCGGGGTCATGAGTTCAAGGTGAGTAGCAAAAAGTTTCAGGGAGATGTGCATGGAATGTTCTTTACATAGAGGGTGGTGGGTGCCTCGAATGCGTTGCCAGTGGAGGTGGTAGAGGCAGACATAATGTTCACTTCAGATGTATCTGGACAGAATCATGAATGGGCAGGGAACAGAGGGATACAGATCCTTAGAAAACAGGCGACAGATTTAGATAGAGGATCTGCATCAACACAGGCTTGGAGGACTGAAGGGCCTGTTCCTGTACTATAATTTTCTTTGTTCTTTGTTTTTCATTCCTGGATCCATTCTCATGAACCTTCTCTGAACACTCTCCAAGGCCTGGGATATGGGCCCAAAACTGCACACAATACTCCAAATGTGGTCTGATCAGAGCCGTATCAAGCCTCAGAAGTACATCCTTGCTTTTATGTTCAAGCCCTCTCAAAATAAATGTCAATATTACATTTGCCTTCCTACTACTGACTCAACCTACAAGTTTACCTTGACAAAATCCTGTACTTGAACTCTCAAACATCTTTGAAGTTCAGACTTCTGAATTTTCTCCATATTTAGAAAATAGTCCATGGCCCTATTCTTCTGACCAAAGTGCATGACCTCAAACTTTCTCAAGTTGTACTCCATCTGACACTTCTTTGCCCACTCTCTTCACCTGTCGAAATCCTTCTGCAGGTCCCCTGCCTCCTCAATGCTACCAGTAACTCCTAAATTGAAAAGTTGTGGTCCCAACACTGAACCTTGCGGAACATGACTTGTCATCAGTTGCCATCCTGAGAAAGACCATTTATCCCCACTCTCTGCTTTTTGCCAGACAGCCAAGCTTCTATCCATGCTAGCGCCTTGCCTCTGACACCATGGATCCTTATCTTATTCAGTGGCCTCCTGTACAGCACATTGTCAAAAGCCTTGTTGAAATCCTGAAAGATAACATTCATTGGCTCTTCTTGTTCCAACCTGATCATTACGTTTTCAAAGAGTCTGAGAATATTTGTCAGGTTTAATGAAACCATGCTGTCTTTGCCCTATTTTACTATACATTTCCAAGTATTTAGACATCTCATCCTTCATGATGGATTCCAGGATCTTACCCACAATCAAGGTTAAGTTACTTGAGCTGTTACTTTCCCTCTTTTGTTGTATTCTATTTACAAACAGTGATCGTCCAGTCCTCTGGGACCCTTCCTGATTCTAGTGATTTCTGAAATACCACCCCAATGCCTCCACTATTTCTTCAGCTTATCTCCCTTAGAACTCTGGGGTGTAGTCCATCTGGTACAGGTTATTTATCCACCTTCAGGCCATTCAGTTTTTCTAGCACCTCCTCCTTGGTAATGGTCACCATACTCAGCTCTGCTCCCTCACTCTCTTGATTTTTTTGGGATATTACTTGTGTCTTCCACTGTGAAGACTGACACAAAGTAATTATTCAGTTCCTCAGCTATTTCATTGTTACCCATTACTGTCTCTCCTGCATCATTTCCCAGCAGCCCAATGTCCACTTTTGCCTTTCTTTTGCTCTTTATATATCTAAAGAAACTCTTGCATCTTGCTTTATGTTACTAGCTAGCTTATCCTCATAGTTAATCTTCTCCCTCCTTATTTCTTTTTTGTTGCCCTCTGTTGGTCTTTATAAGCTTCCCAATCCTCTAGCTTCCCACTTCCCTTTGCCACATTAAGTGCTTTCTCTTTCACTTTTGCACTATCCCAGACTTCCCAAGTCAGCCATGGTTGCCTCATTCTCCCTGCGCCATGTGTCTTTTTCCTTGAGATGAATCTCTGTTTTGTCTCCTGAATTACTCCCAGAAACTCCTGCCATTGCTGTTCCGTTGTCTTTCCTGCTAGGTTCCTCTCCCAGCCATAGACTCATAGAGTCATAGAGTCATAGAGATGTACAGCACAGAAACAAACCAGTCAGTCCAACTCATCCATGCCGACCAGATATCCCAACCCAATCTAGTCCCATTTGCCAGCACCCAGCCCATATCCCTGTAAACCCTTCCTATTCATATACTCATCCAGATGCCTTTTAAATGCTGCAATTATACCAGCCTCTGCCACTTCCTCTGGCAACACATTCCATACACACACCTTCCTCTGCATTAAAACGTTGCCCCTTGGTTCCCTTTTGTATATTTCCCCTCACACCCTAAACCTATGCCTTTTAGTTATGGACTCTCCCACCCCAGGAAAAAAGCTTTATCTGTTTATTCTATCCATGGCCCTCATGATTTTATAAAACTCTATAAGATCACCCTTCAGTCTCCAGTGCTCCAGGGAAAACAGCCCCAGCCTGTTCATCCTCTCCCCATAGCTCAAATCCTCCAACCCTGGCAACATCCTTTTTTTTCTTTCTGAACCGTTTCAGGTTTTCAACATCTTTCCGATAGGAAGGAGACCAGATTCGCACACAATATTCCAACAGTGGCCCAACCAACATCCTATACAGCTGCAACATGACCTCCCAACTCCTGTACTCAATACTCTGACCAATAAACGAAAGCATACCAAATGCCTTCCTCATTATCCTATCTACCTGTGACTCTACTTTCACAGAACTATGAACATGCACTCCAAGGTGTCTTTTTTCAGCCACACATCCCTAGGATCTTATCATTAAGTGTGTAAGTCCTGCTCTTATTTGCTTTTCCAAAATGCAGCACCTCACATTTATCTAAATTAAACTCTATCTGCCACTCCTCAGCCCATTGGCCCATCTGATTAAGATCTTGTTGTACTTGGAGGTAACCTTCTTCGCTGTCCACTACACCACTATTTCCAAACTTATTAACTATACCTCCAATGTTCATATTCAAATCGTTTGTTTAAATGACAAAACGTAGTGGCAAAGTAGTTTCAGTTTTTAAAAAAATCTAAAACATCAGGAAGTTGTTTGTCTCTTGTAGCTGTTCTGCTATTCATAGAGATGAAAGCTGACCTATGACCTAATTCTATACCTAAATCCTAATGCCTTTGGTTAACAGAAAATTATCAATCTCAATTCATCAATAATTCCTGTTTGAAAAGGGAGCACTGCATTTAAGCGTTTCCTGGTTTCATTCCTGGAATGTCTGGCCTACATTTTTTGACATCCCCCCCACATTTCTCTCTCATGTAATCTTAATCAAATATTGCCTCATTCGTGGTGATGCTGGAATCTCAATCGCCCCTATTCCAGTCTCTCAATAATATTTCAATTTTTAAAGAGATATTTTTAATAAGTGGATTAATGTAGCGCCTTAATAATAGACAAGTCATTGCTGACAAATGAATAACACTATTTGTGGGACAAACAGCAATGCATTGAATGCCTGTGCAGACCTGGGATTTGCTTTTTGACTTGAAGTATTCCTGCCAGTCACCCACTTCACTACAAGCATCAACAGACATTTAAAAAAAAGACCTTGGAACTTCTTGGTTCATCAGGTCAAAGAGCAACAAATAAAACTGTTCAGTGATTTTTTTTCATTAACACTGAATGTAAATCAGTCCATCAGGATACTCTTCAGATATTGATCAGTTCACACTTTTTAAAACAAATAGCCACTGAACTGGTATAAATAAGAAGATTATTGGTAATCCATCAATCGTGTGAGCAATTCTTCTCTTAGTACTTCAATAGAAATGGCTGAAAATCCTGATGTACCCACTCGAATCTGTACGTGTAAGAATATTCACAGGCACAGGAAACAACAGCTGAGGTTTTTGCTTGCCCGCCCACTCCCCAAAGCCAGTGTTTGAGGCAATCCAAAATATAAAGAAACAGCAACATCCAGAGTATCAGTTTGAAAATTCTGATTTTGACCTTGTAATTAACCAGAACAAAGAGTGGGTGAGTGGAGATTGGACCAGGCACCCACTGAGACCAGTTAAGGTGCAATGGTTGTTGGAGCGGGTGGTGTCAGAGGGGGCACATGGATTTCACGAGCTGCAGATTTGGTGATTACAGAGTGAGGAGCCAACCTAAGGCTGCCACAAAACATCAGTCTGGCACTGCAAGAGGGTCAGCATGACAGAGGGGACTCCAAAGGTGTTATATTTGAAACTGTACACATGGTAAGGAGAGTGGGCGTGCAGTGGTCAGACACTGGACAAAGTCACCAACCTCTGGCATCATGTGGGCACAAGAGTAGGGTGTGTCACATTTGACAGTTTGTTACTTCTTTTTAATATCTGATTTACCTCAGAGTCGGAGTCATGCAGAAATGACTCTCATCCTAAATCTCCAACAGGTTCAATTACAGTTCTTCAAAATACCTCTTCAATTACAAGAGCTCTCCACACATATCTTTCTCTGGAAGCTTCTGTTTTCTTTCGATCTTTGAGGCTGCAGGTTTAATCAATTAATTGTGGGAAAAATAGATTTATTAACCGACTAATATTATTAAACACAGATCAATTGCTTCACCAAAAACTACTCAAAGACAAGGCTTTCACTGTTTATTGGGGGGGGGGGGGGGGGGGGGTGCGGGCAGAGGGTGATCTGTCTAAGAAGAAAGCTACACCTGACAACGGGACCCTTGTTGCTCGATGGGAATGCAGAGGCATAGTGGTAATGTGTTTATAATAGTAATCCATATAGTCACTCACCTCCACGAATATCATGATCCTCAGTCAGGGTGAAGCCAGTCTTATTGGTGTAAAAGAAAAGACTGAAACTTTTATAACCTTTGCAGATGACCAAAGCAATGGCATGGTGGTAATGTAAGTGGGTTCGTAATCTCGAACCCCAGCCTGGAGGTCTTTGTACACAGGCTCAAATTCCCTCATAGCAGATGATGAAATCTGAATTTTAGAAATTTGCATTAAAAACTACCCTAGTGGCAACCGTATCATAAAAATTCATTTGCTTCATTAATGTCCCTCAGGGAAGGAAATCTTCTACTCTTACCTGAGCTGGCGACATGTGACTCCAGACCCACAACGATGTGATGGACTCTCCATTTCCCTCTGACGAATTAGAGATGGCTAATAAATGCTGATATCCTCATCCCATGAATGACAAAAAGAAGCCTTCATGACCCAGCTCAGGTCCTCAGTATCATGAGTGATTGTTCAATCAATTTGATTCACTGCACGTGATATTAAAAAAATCTGAAAGCGTTTGCTACAGCAAAAACCCCACAATAATTTCAACGGTTGTGCTAAAGATTTGTACTCTAGAACTTGCTGCAACCATAACCAAGTTGTTCCAGTGCAGCTTTCCCACTGACCTCCAACAGGCAATCTGGAAAATGGTCCAAGTATAGTCCTCCACAAAAAGCAGGATAAATCCAACATGGCTAACTGCCACCCTATTGATCTACTCTTGACCATCAGCAAAACAATTGATTGAGTCACTGACAGTGTTATCAAGTGGCAGTTACATAAGATTAACCTACTCGTGGACTCTCAGTTTGGAATCTGCGAGCACCTCTGAGCTCTGATCTTATTACAGCCTTAGTTCAAACACAAACAAAAAAGGTGAACTCTGGAAATGAGGTGAGACAGACAACCCTCAATATCAAGGCAACATTTGATCATGTGCACAAATGATTTGGGTGTGAATGTAGGAGGTATGGTTAGTAAGTTTGCAGATATCACCAAGATTGGAGGTGTATTAAACAGTAAAGAAAGTTACCAAAGAGTACAACGGGAGCTTGATCAGATGGGCTGATGGGCCATAGAGTGGCAGATGGAGATTCATTTAGATAAATGTAAGGTTCTGCATTTTGGAAAAGCAAATCAGGGCAGGACATATACATTGAGTGGTAAGGTCTTGGGGAGTGTTGCCGCACAAAGTCCCCTTGAAGTGCAGGTTCATAGTTTCTTGAAAGTGGAATCGCAGGTAGATAGGATAGTGAAGAAGGCATTGGTACACTTGCCTTTATTGGCCAGAATATACGAGTTGGGAGGTCATGTTGCAGCTGTATAGGACATTGCTTAGGCCACTTTTGGTTTACTGGGTTCAATTCTGGTCTCGTTAGTGTGTGGGTTAAGAAAAGCAAGGTTGGGGTCATGCAACACTACGTTGTGGTCTAGTTTATTTGAAGGCAATCGCTTTTGGGGATCTGCTCCTTGGGTGCTTGTGGGACATGACACCGTGGGGTGCAGAGTTTGTAGTGGGGGACTGTGGTGCCACGCAGCTGAAGTGATGTGTCGCGCGGGCCTGGGTTGTTGTTGGGTCTTTCATCTTTTGGAGTGGGTTGCGGGTTTCAGTTCATTGGTGTGTGGGTTCTGGAGCTTCTTTTGGGTCGCCTTCTTAAGATAACTTGCAGTTTTGTAGCAGGGGAGTGACATCTCAGCTCAAACAATGCATTAAAGGTGTAATTTTTATAAACTCTACATTGTAAATAGAAACAGTCTGACTCAAGATTAGGATACAGAGAGACTCAAACCTCACACCTTTGGTGCATTGTCTGAGCTGAGATGTTACCTTTTGTTGTGGAAGCTTCTGTTGTCTCGAGATGGTGACTTGGAAGTGGTTCTGAGATTTGCATATTGGTGGCCGAGACCTGCAACCCATTCTGAGAGATGGGAGGCTTGGCAGCAGTATAGGTTTGTTTGGTGCATCATTTCGGTTGCATGACACTGTGGTTTTTTGCTGTGAATTCTGTATCTTGTGGTGTTGTGCTCCATGGACACCTGATGAGGGAGCAGCGCTCCATTGGTTGGTGCTTCCAGATGGACCTATTGCACCTGGTGTTGTGTGATTTTTAACGTTGTCCAGCTCAGTCCAACACCAGCTCCTCCACAATGTTGAGGAAGGCGGTGAGATCGATAACTCCCAGCAGACCACAGTTCAGCATCTTCAAGGAAGTTAGGCCTTGGAGAGACAGTGCAAGTTTAGTGGTTCTGTATGCGGGGGGGTGCTTTTGTTGTGCACTGGTAGTGTCTCTGCCTCTGAACTAGGAGATTGGGATTCAAGTGCCATCTGTTCAGATTTGGAATATTGTGTGCAATTCTTGTCTCCTTCCTATCAGAAGGATGTTGTGAAACTTGAAAGGGTTCAGAAAAGATTTACAAGGATGTTGCCAGGGTTAGAGGGTTTGAGCTACAGGGAGAAGTTGAATAAGCTGGGGCTGTTTTCCCTGGAGTGTCGAAGGCTGAGGGGCGGCCTTATAGAGGTTTATAAAATCATGAGGAGCATGGATAGGGAAAATGGACAGGTGGGGGTGGGGCAGTTCAGAAATAGAGGGTATAGGTTTAGGGTGAGAGGGAAAGATTTAAAAGGGACCTAAGGGGCAACTTTTTCATGCAGAGAGCGGTGCATGAATGGAATGAGCTGCCAGATGAAGTGGTGGAGACTGGTACAATTACAGCATTTAAAAGGCATTGGGGTGGGTATATGAACAGGAAGGGGTTAGAGGGACATGGGAAAAGTGCTGGCAAATGGGACTAGATTAGTTTAGGATATCTGGTTGACATGGGGACTGAAGTTGGACTGAAGGGCCTGTCTCCATGCTGTACATTTCTCTGACTCTATGACTCTCTGCAATAGGAAGGATGTTGTGAAGCATGAAAGGGTTCAGAAAATATTTACAAGGATATTGTCAGGGTTGGAGGGTTTGGACGCTAAAGGAAAACTGAATAGATTGGGGCTATTTTCCCTGGAGCATCATAGGCTAAGGGGTAACCTGACAGAAGTTTAAAAAATCATGAGGGATATGGATAGAACGAGCAACCAAGGTCTTTTTCCCAGAATAGGGGAGTCCAAAACTATAGGGCGTAGGCTTAAAGTGAGAGGGAAAAGATTTAAAAAGGACCTAAGGGACAACTTTTTCACGCATGTATGGAACAAGCTGTCAGAAGAAATGGTGGAGGCTGGTACAATAAAAACATTGAATAGGCATCTGGATGGATACATGTATTTTAAGAGTTTAGAGGAAAATAGACTAAATGCTGGCAAATGGGACTAGATTAATTTAAGATATCTGGTCGGCGTGGATGAGTTGGATCAAATGGTCTGCTTCCATGCTGTCCATCTCTATGACTGTATGAAGTGTGGCATCAAACAGCCCAAGCAAAACTGGATTCAGTGGAAACCAGAGAATCTGCCAATTCAATTTATAGGGACATATGAACATGAGTAGGCTATTTAGCCCATCCTTCCTTCCGCACCATTCAAGTCAATGATGGGTGTTCAAACATCAATTTATTTTAGCTCCCATCCTCATAACCCTGTACACCTCTGGTCATCAGAGGTTATCAAATTCTACCTTGAACATACTCAGAGACTGAGTTTTCTGGTGGAGAATTCCAAAGTTTTACAACCCTCTTCGTGAAAAGGTTTCTCTTCATCTCTGAGCTAATTGACATGTCCTTTATGTTTTAATTTTCTCCCAATGGTTCTAGACTCCCCAACTAGAGAAACATCTTCCTGTGTTTATCCTCTCTATCCAATAATATCCTTCTATGTCCAGACTTTGGAAGTTTCAATGAGGTCACTTGTTATTCTTTGAAGCTGTAGACAGTACAGGCCCTATTTGCCCACTGTCTCCACACAGGGTGCCCTGCTATCCCTGGAACCTTTGTTGCACTCCCTCTGTGACACAAATACTTTCTCTAGAATAAGACGACCCAAACATCGGACAGTATTCCAAATATGGTCTGATAAAGTTCCTAGAGCATAGCAGCAACAGTTCACTCCTCCTGTCCTCACATTCCCTTGCAATAAAGGCTAACATTCCATTAGCGTTCCTATAGCTTTTAGGAAATGTAATGCAAAGAATGGGGTTTTTGGAGGTCAATCATCTCAAACTCACAAAATAACTACATGAGTTCACCTGGATAGATATTTTTTGATTAATCTGTTCAGAGATATTATTAGATTACTTACAGTGTGGAAACAGGCCCTTCGGCCCAACAAGTCCACACCAACCCACCGAAGCACAACCCACCCCCCTACATTTACCCCTTCAGCTAACACTACGGGCAATTTAGCATGGCCAATTCACCTGACCTGCACATTTTTGGACTGTGGGAGGAAACCGGAGCACCCGAAGGAAACCCACACAGACACGGGGAGAATGTGCAAACTCCACACAGACAGTCGCCTGAGGCGGGAATTGAACTGGGTCTCTGGCGCTGTGAGGCAACAGTGCTAATCACTGTGCCACCGTGCTGCCCACATGTCACATCTCTAAAACAGGTGGGATCTGAAGCCAGGCTTCTTGGCTCAGAGGTAGGGACACTACCACCCTAGGCAGTTTTTAAAGCAGTTCCACACATACCATTAGAGCTATTGTATTCATTAGTCCTGTAGAGAGTTTAATTATTTTCTAATCAACCTGTTACACATCTCTGAGTTGAGTGAGAGTTGAACTTGGGTCTCCTGGCTTAGAGGTCGGGATATTATACTGCACCACAAGCGCTCCAAGTTCCTCTGGACAATGTGCTAGGCCCATCTGTCTTCAGCTGCTACATCAATGAGCTTCCATCACTGTAATGTCAGAAGTGGGAATGTTCACAAATGATTGCACAATACTCAGCACCATCCATAAAGCATTCAACACATAACAAGATCTGGACAATGTCCAGGCTTGGACTACCAAGTGGCAACTAACATTTACACCACACAAGGACCAGGCAATGATCATTACCATCAAGAAAGAATCTAATCATCATTCCTTGATGTTCAATGGCATTATCATCACTGAATAACCCCACAATCAACATCATGGGAGTTACTATTGATCCGAACCTGAAGTTGACTGGCCACATAAATACAATGGTCACAAGAGCAGACAGAGGTCAGGAATCCTGCAGCAAGTAACTCACCTCCTGACTGCTCAAAGCCTATAAAACACAAGTCAGGAGTGTGATGGAATAATCTGTTTGCCTCGATAGGTGCAGCTCCAACATTACTCAAGATGCTCAACATCATCCTGTGGAAGGCATGCCATTCACCACCTTCAACATTCAGTCCCCTTGTTCGCGGCCCACAGTAACAACATTGTGAACTATCAACAAAATACACTTCAGCAGTTCGCCAAAGTTGCTTCAACAGCACCTTCCAACTTGCAGACTCTATCATCTAAAAGAACGAGGGCAGCACATGCATGGGAACAAACTGTCCTTTAAGTTTTTCATTATCTTGACTTGGAATTATATCACTATTCCATCGCTGTTGCTAGTGAAAATCCTGGACCTAACCTCCTTGCACCACTATGGTTATCTCTACAGTTCATGGATTGTGGCAGCTCAAGAAGATTGCTCACCCATTACCTTCCTCCCGATAATTGGAGAAAAAGTACCGGGGACAAGCTTTTCATAAGCTCACAATGATACAAAACAGGTCCTCAGTAGAAGCTGCTCCATGACCTGCATCTTCTAGTTTCATTTGGAAAAAGGATGGGGCAGAAATAGAAATTGTCAGCCATTTTCTCCTCAGTTCCCAACTGATCAGGGCCAGGAAAGTCAAACTCCGAATGTTTTCAATAGCGACTGATCTAATTACACCAGCCTCACAGATATTGGTGCATATGTCCAAAAATAAAGTTAGTAATTGTCCACAGCATTATAGCTCACTATTTGCCTCCCTCAACCTTAACAAGGCCTGAATAATAAAAGGAGCATTAGATCCATTCCTGCGAGCACTTTAGGATTTAAACATTGTAAATTATAATTCTACGAGAGCTATCAGATTTCTGCTGCTCTTCCACACTTTAGTACTTCAGTTCTGTTGTAAGTATTAGCGCACAGTGTGTATTCCTCCATGTCTATGTAGGAAGGTTGAGGTATTCAAAACTTAGTAACATTAGAAACAGGAATGGACCATTCAGCCACTTGAGTTAGTTTCAGGATTATACTTGAGTCATAGAGTCATACAGCACAAAAACAGACCCTTCGGTCCAACCAGTCTGTGCCAACCGTAATCCCAAACTAAACTAGTCCCACCTGCCTGCGTTTGCCCCATATCCTTCCAAGCATTTCTTGTTTCATCTACTACTGAAATATAATAACTGTAGGAAAGCTAGAAACAATCTTTCAATCTCAGGAGCAGCTGCAATATCCATACTACTCTCAATCCACCATTTTGCTTTATCCTCCATTAGAACTTTCTGTGAAATCCATCCTACCCCCATTCTTCTAAACTCCAGTAAATACAATCTGAACTGACTCAATCTTTTCTCATCTGTCAGCTTCAGCAGCTGGTAGCTCTCATGGCTGATTTTACCTCAAATTCATCTTTGTTGCATTAACCCATTTCCCTCGATAGCTATAACTTGATTCAGCACTATATTACCCTCTGTCCAACCCAGGCAGAAAAACACAACAGTCTGAGTCTGTCAGATGCCCTGCATCACTAAGCAGTGTCCTGGGAGGCACTGGTTCCCATAGGTAGGCATGCGGATTATCCAAACCTGGCTGGAAGAGAACATAGTCCTGATTTTTTGAAAATGAGGACAGTGTTGATGTTACCTGATGTAGAGTGTAGATTGCTGGCAAGCGATTGTGCTTTCGATGTTGGCAGCAAAGTGGTGAGACTGTGCAAAAATTTGAATGATAGCTTTGTGGTCAACATAACATACAAATCAGTTGATAAAACTGAGTGTAGACAAACATGAAATCATACCAGCCTCATTCCAAGATTTTTGGAGAAAGTCCAGCATTGTCTCGTAAATAATAAATGTCCCCAAATTGAAAATGATTTCATTTTATTTCAATGGGCTTGCTGGCTCAGAGCCATGTGTACAAAGTCAGTGTGCGATGGGTTACTTTTCATAAATATTACGCCCACACCCCTACCTACCAGCAAGATGGAGTGCACTCCAGAATCAAACATCATGCTGCATGCTAAATATGGCAATTAATGCAGGCAGACACACTGGAAATTGGAACCAACTAAAGTTTGTGTGTGTGGTATGCATGTAAGTGTTGCGTGTTTGTGAGTGTGCCATAAGTCATAAGAGCCCTACAGCATGGAGACAGGCTCTTTGACCCAAACTGGTCCACGCCGACCAAAATGTCCATCCACAT
This sequence comes from Chiloscyllium punctatum, assembly GCF_047496795.1. Taxonomy (NCBI): domain Eukaryota; kingdom Metazoa; phylum Chordata; class Chondrichthyes; order Orectolobiformes; family Hemiscylliidae; genus Chiloscyllium; species Chiloscyllium punctatum. Next base: position 55,796,306 of record NC_092761.1, on the reverse strand, counting down.
TAACCCCATTTCGCTGCACTTGGCCCACCTCCTTCAAAATCTTTCCTATCCATGTATTTGTCCAAATGCTTTTTAAATGCTATTAATGTACTTGCATTGACCACTTCTACTGGCAACTTATTTCATTTGTGCACCATCCTCTGTATAAAAAGGTTGCCCCTCAGGTTCCTTTAATTTTTTTTCCTCTTTAACCTTAAACTGATGCCCTCCAGACCTCAATCCCCCAACCCTGGGAAATAGACTGAGTGCATTCACCCAATCCATGTCTCTCATGATCTTATGTACTTCTATAAGATCCCCCCCCCACCCCCGCCTCATTCTGCTACAGTCTAAAGAAAAAGATTCCTAGCTTGTCTAAACTCTCTTCATAACTTGGATGATTGAGCCCTGACAACATCCTTGTAAATTTCTTATGCATTCTTTCCAGTTTAAAAACATCCTTCCTACAGCAAGGTGACCAAAATTGAACTCAATACTCCAAGTGCAGCCTCACCAATGTCCTGTACAACTGCAACATAACTCCCCAACTTTTATACTTAATGCCCTGACTAAGAATGCCCTAACTGCCCTGTCTACCTGTGATTCCACTTTCAGAGAACCGTGCACCCGAACTCCAAGGTCCCTCTGTTCCACTACACTCCTCCAGGCCCTACAATTTACCATGAAACTCCTACCTTGATTTGACTTTTCAAAATGCCAGACCCCATACTTATCTATATTAAACTCCATCTGCCATTTCTTGGCCCACTTCCCCAACTGACTAAGGTCCTGCTGCAATTTCTGATAACCTTCCTCACTGTCCATGATACCGCCTATTTTAGTGTCATCTACAAACTTACTAATCATGCGTTGTACATTCTCATTCAAATCATTGATATTAATAACAAACAGCAATGTGCCCAGCACCAACTCCCAAGGCACTCCACTAGTCACAGGCCTCCAGTCTGACAAGCATATTAACCTCTGCTTTCAACTATCAAGTCAAATGTATATCCAATTTGCCAGCTCCCCCTGGATTCCATGTGATTTAACCTTCCAAAGCAGCCTACCATATGGAATCTTATCAAAGGCCTTACTGAAATCCATATAGACTATGTCTACTGCCCTGCCCTCATCAACCTTCCTGGTCACTTCATCAAAGGACTCTAACAAATTTAGGAATGATCTCCCATGCACAAAGCTAAGCTGACTCCTCCTAATCAAACCCTGTCTTTCCAAATGCATGGATATCTTAACCCTCAGAATCTTCTAAAGTAACGTATCTACCACAGATATTAAACTTACTGGTCTATAGTTCCCAGGTTTTTCTTTGCAGCCTTTCTTGAATAATGCCACAACATTTACTACACTCCAGTCTTCTGGGACCTCACCCGTAGCTAACAATGATGCAAAAATATCAGCCAAGGCCCCCACAATTTCTTCTCTAGCCTCTAACAGTGTTCTTGGATATATCTGGTCAGGACCAGGAGATTTGTCCAACTTCATACATTCTAATATGTCCAACACCTTCTCGACTGTGATATGGACTGTCCCTAAGACATGACCACTAACTTCCCCAAGTTGCCAAGTCTCCATGTCTTTTTCCATGGTAAACATAGAGGAGAAATATTGATTAAGAATCACCCATCTCCAGTGGTTCTACACATACATGTCCACTTTGGTCCTTTAGGGGTCCTATTCTCTCTCTTGTTATTCTTTTTCCTTTAATACATTTAAAGAACCTCTTTGGAATCACCCTAATCTTCTCAGCAAAGGCTATCTCATATCCCCTTTTAGCCCTCCTGATTTCCTTCTTCCATAGACTCCTGTATTCCCTGTCTATCTCTAAGGATTCCCTTGATGCCAGCTGCCTGTACCTGAGCTATATCTCTTTCTCTTTTTACTTGTCAAAGTCTCAATATCTCTTGTCATCCATGGTTCTCTATTCCTGCCAAACTTGCCCTTCACTGTCACAAGAACATATAGACTTTAAACTCGAACTATCTCACTTGTCAGAGGTCCCTTTGCTTACAAACAAACTATTCCAATCAAACCCTGGAAGTTCCTGTCTAATTCCATAAAAATTTGCCTTGCCCCCATTTAGAACTTGAATCTGTGGACCAGTTTTGTCTCTCTCCGTAACTATTTAAAAATTAATCGAACTTTGGTCTCTAGTCCCAAAGTGCTCCCCCATTGTCACCTTCGTCACCGTCCCAGCACTATTTCCCAAGAGTATGTTGAGTTTTGCCCCTTCCTGAGTAGAACCCTCGAAATGCTGCTTGAGGAAACTTTCCTGAACACACTTAACAATTTCCACCCCATTTAAGTCCTTAATGCTCTGGCAGTCCCAGTCTATGTTAGGAAAATTAAAATTCCCTATTATGATAATCTTAATGTTCTTGCAAATCTCCCCGGTCTCCCTGCATATTTGTTCCTCTAATTCCCGTTGACTATTTGGGGACCTATAGTACAGCCCAAATAATGCCACCATCCCTTTCTTAACCCTTAGCTCCACCGACAAAGTCTCACTGGAGGATCTTTCAGTTATTCCATCTCTGGGTCCTGCTGTTATACTCGCCTTAATCAAAACTGTAACACCCCCTCCCCTCCTTCCACCATCTCTGTCCCACCTAAAATACCTGTATCCTGGCACATTAAGCTGCCAGTCCTGTCCCTCCCTCAGCCATGTTTCTATAATGCTTATAATATCCCAGTCCCACATATCTAATCACGCCCTGAGTTCATCAACTTTACCTGTTAGCTATCTTACATTGAGATAGATGTTGTTTAATCCAATGCTGCCTGAACTGCTGTGCTCTTCCAGCACCACTAATCCAGAATCTGGTTTCCAGCATCTGCAGTCATTGTTTTTACCCCATTGCTTGCTCACTGTTGTTTTCCAGTCTGTCCTGTCTCTTCACTTTGCTATTTCTGATTACTGTAACTCCTTCCAACCTCGCATTTGCCTCCCTGTGGTTGAGGATCCCTGCAGTGTTTGTGTGTGAGCGTGTGTATGTGCGTGTGTATACGTGTATGTTCTATGTGCATATGCATGTGCGAGTTGTGTACGTGATGTATCTGTCTATGAAATGAGTGGATTGACTCAGCTAACGCAAAAAATAGATAGGGCTGGAGAACTGACCTTGCACCGATTCAATAACTGGCAATGAAAGCTACAAACAATTTACTATGATGGGAGAGGAAGGTGTTGCAGTGAAAAATTAGATATTGGTGACTGGATTAACTCGCAATCCAGGTGCTTTAATAAAGGATTCCATATGAATTGTCTATGGATGTGAGTCAGTTGCCACCCCCACCTCCTCCCCGGGCAAATAAAAATGGCATTCAAAGAATACATAATTGCTTGGCCTTAGGAGCAAGATTTGGAATGACCAGAGCAAAACTCCACTTGTAAGTGACTGAGTTAAAGATTTTCTCATATCTTTGAATGACATTTTCCTTTTTTTATCCTGTAAATGATAAGCAAAAGTGGAATCTGAAAGTGTCCAAAGTTCACAGCTCTAACACCAGAGAGTTCCTCAGAGTTCAGAGCCCAGCTCGAGAGATTCATGCATGGATAGTATTCTCACACAGTCAGTGAATTGGGAGCGCCCGGCCCTTCTTCAGAAGTCAAGTTGAATTCACATCGAGAATGGGTTTCTAGTGTGAAATAGCCTGGGTAACGAAAGAATGAAATAAGTACAAACGGTTCTTCCTAAAAAGATAAATTGTTCACTGATATTTTTGTATATTTGTTCTGCTGCTTATCAGTGGAGAAGCCATTCAATTGAAAGGTAGAACAGGCTGAAAGACTTTAATGGCCTTATATGTGGAACAATGGTGAAGTAAATAATGCTGTCACCTCTCTTGCTCAGCACAGGCTTTCTTCGTGGGCACAACAAAAAACTGGATTGTCACAACAGATCTCTTCCTTTCACAATTCTCAGAAGGCTCAGTCCATTAAAAAGCAATAACATTAAATCATGGGAAAATAGGCAGCACTCAAATTAGACTGACCCCTACTCTTCTGTCAAGTGTAGCTCTGCATCAAGTAAGTGTATTCTTTAGTGTAAGTGGTAAGCTGACAGCTCTGAAGAATTGTTCAAATTTGCTGTGGCTTGCTAGCTTCCTACGTTATGGTCTGATAAGTGGCATTGATAAGGTAGATTGTGTTCAACTTTTACCATGTTATAGGAGTCTAAAACTAAAAGGCCTAGGTTAAAGGTGAGATGGGACAGATCCAAAAGGGTCCAAAGGGGCAATTGTTTTTCACATAGAGGGTGAGTGTCTGGGATGTCTTGCCAGAGGTAGTGGTAGAAGTGAGCACAATTTCATCATTTAGGAATTATTTGGACAGGTACATGGATGGAATAGGTACATGGAGTACAGGTACATGGAGGGATGTGGCAAATGGGACTAAATCTAGTCTGGATAATGAAAACTGGGTGGCATGGACAACTTGGGCCAAAAGGTCTGTTTCTATACTATAGACAGTTGTGACTTGATAACTCCAAGTCCTTTGCAAGTATGGGCTGGATTTTGCAACTGGGCAGCAGGTGGCAAGAGTGGGATCTTGGGCAGGAGTCAACTGCCCACTTAGGATCGTTCGCTGACCAGACAATTAAGGATCACAGGTTCCTTATACAATCGAAATACTGCAGATGCAGAAATCTGAAGGGAAAACAGAAAGTGCTGGAGAAACTCCGCAGGTCTGGCAGCATCTGTGGAAAGAGAGTAATCAGAGTTCTTCAGCAACATAAAGGAGAGTAATGATGTGTTTCTTATTCCCTTCCATAAGAGAACAGAAGCAGTTGGAGATAATGGCAGAAGGTGCTGATGTCACATTTAAAGGAGTGTCACCACTAACGATGATGGTGATTGGCAGGACGTCATTAAAACAGGAAGACAAATAACAGAGAGAATAACAGAAAGAAGAAAGATCCACCCTACAGTCTACCTACATGTTGACTATCCTCCAGGCTGCTGTGAGTGACAAGAGGTTCTCTTTCCTAATGGAGGGGAAGAGGAGACATAGCCACTTGAGAAATCAGAGTTCACCAAGGAGGTTCTGCAGCCAACAGATCACCCTGTGAAGTTGTATTCATTGTTACAAGTGTCAATGATGTTCTGTCTTGATCAAGGGCTGCCAAGGTGAATACAAAGATATCTGTTTAACTTTTGAGGATTGCCTGTGGCAAGAGACAGTAGGAAAGAGAGGGAGAGACCATCTAATTAGTGGCAGTGATGTCAGGTATCAGTATATCCTGTCTGAGGTGTTACACCATCTCACTGAGATGCACCTTTCTGTGTTTGCTGACTCTTCCTGTTGTATGTTATCTCCTCTTCCATGAGCTCAAATGTAGCAGTGACTGTCAAGTAAAAGGTTAACTGTACCGATACTCAAAAAAGAGTAACTGAACATGGTTATAAGGGGAATTGTCAGGATGATGGCAGATCACATGGGATTGAAACCTGCTGGGAGGAGGCACTGATGGAGCCCTGTACTCCTGTGCTTGGAGTTTATCGTTTATGACTCTTAACAGCCTTGTGCTCATCACTCACATGTCTCCAGCTCTGAAAAGCTCTTGACGATATTTCTACAATGAGGATGGCAAAGCAGTGACTAGTCAAATGGTGATAAACAGAAAAATTAAACACTGAAGATAACCTTGCACCCCCATCTATTGGACACAGCAGCCCAGGAAGAATCAATTTCAAAGTCAAAAGTCAGGTTCATACAACATTAAAACAGAGAGGCAGGGGGACCTCAGACATTCGGGGGCGGCATGGTAGCTCATGGTTAGCACTACTGCCTCACAGCACCAGGGACCCAGGTTTGATTCCAGCCTTAGACAACTACCTACGTGGAGTTTGCACATTCTCCCCGTGTCTGCGTGGGCTTCCTCTGGGTGCTTTGCTTTCCTCCCACAGTCCAAAGATGTGCAGGTAAGATAAATTGGCCATGCTAAATAGCCCATCATGTTAAATGCATTAGTCAGAGGGAAATGGGTCTGGGTGGGTGACTCTTTGGAGGGTCGATGTGGACTTGTTGGGCCGAAGGGCCTGTTTCCACACTATAGGTAATCTAATCTAATCATACTGTATGGCAGTCATGTTCGCTGGAAAGCCGGTATCAATCTCCTCCTCAAACTTAAGGTGGAACAAGTTAATAGACAGGAAAATGTTACCAAATTTAATCAACGGTTTACAAAGCTCTTCCTAAGCTTAAGAAGCCATACACTACACACTCCATCACTCTAAAACCATGCGGCAAACCCATGTTCTTATTTACACTCAGGAATGTCTCACAACCATGTCTAAAATGGATAAGAACTGAGACTGAAGAAATGCTTCAACAAAGGGTTATTTCACCAATTATCGAACTGGCCATGTGATGTTCTGCTTCCTTGCCAGTTCCTGAACTGAGTGGATCCATTAGAATTTTATGTCAACTTATCACATTTTACAAGGCAGTAAAATAAGAAATACATTCAAAATGTCTGTAGGCAAGAGCCTTGCTACACCTGCAAAATAGCACATCCCACAATAAGCTGGATACAAACAGCAGATTCTTGCAACTCCCATTTTATGAGGAGTCATGGTGATCTACAGCGCAGAAAAAACTTCTTCAGCCAAACACATCTCTGCCAATCGAAAACAATCAACAAACTCTTCTAATTCAATTTTTCAGTACTTGGCCATAAACTTGTCATCGCAACTATACATCAAAATACTTAGATATAATGAGGGGAGCTGCCTCTACCAACTATAAAGGTAATGAATTCTAGATCCCTCCCATCCTCTGGGTGAAAATGTTTTTTCTAACCATCTCCTCTGAATCATCTGTCCCTTACCTTAAATCTGTACCCCTCATTATTGATCCCTCTATCAAGGGGAGAAGTTCTTTCCTGTCTACCCAATCTATGCCCCTCATGAGACATGTCAATCATGTCCCCTCTCAATATCCTCTGCTCTAAGGAAAACAATCTCTCTTCATCACTGAAACTCTCCAACCCAGGCAATATCCTAGTAAATCTCCTCTGCCTCATTTCCAGTGCTATCATATCAACCCTATACTGTGGAATTCATATGATGCAGCATTGATGTTGTGGTAACATCTCTGGATGAGTGATCTGAAGCCCCAAGACAACAATCTGGAGATGTGGCTTCAAATCCCAACATGGCAGATTTTGAAACTATCAAATTTTTGAATTAAAATCCAACCTGATAGAGTCCATGCAATGATTGATGGAAAAGCTCAACTGGTTCACTCATGTCCCTTAGGGAAGGAAATCTGTCATCCTAACCTGATCCCACTCTAGATGCCCAGTAAATGTGGTTAAGTCTTAACTGCCCTCTGAAATGGCCAAGTAAGCCACTTAAGGATAATTTGGGTTGGGCAACAAATGGTGGTCTTGTCAATGACATCCACATTCCAGACAAACAGTAAAAAGACTTCCAAGGGCCTTCACAACTTCCTTTGGATGTTATTGTTCCAATCATTCACCTTTTGGAATTACTTCAACTCTGGAGATTTAGAAAATGACCATATCCAACATTTTTCCAACATATCGAATGTTTCAGATACTCTCTAGTTCAACAAAAGAGTCTGTGGGGTCTTGAACACATTACAAGATCATGGGTTAATGCTTCATGTCAATCATGAATTTTCAGAAACCTGAACAAAGATTTTGGTCCATACAGGTCATTCTGTTTTGTTAATACAAATTTGCTAAAGTAAGATTGATGAATAAGAGACACTGTTTCTAAAGCATGAACTTTCAAAGCACATATTAGTTATAACGTGATTCCAGCCACATGAGTTTACATGTGCTGCTGTTACCAAATTTTCTTATAACACGGGATTGCACAAGAATGGAACTACTGTGTTATAGCAGAACTGAATGTATTGTCCAGGCATAAAGGATCACCGTGGAAATTACTGAGATTCATACTTTGTTTGATGCTACCTGATATGAAAATAACAGACTACTGCTGGCACACTATCACGGATATACACCAACTACCCAGGGAATCAAAAGATAACCATTGTGCCCAAGAGAATTAAAGTAACATGGTCTTAACTATTTGATATATGCTAACAGTGAAGATCTCTGAAAGGTTCAACTGAGTGCATAATGGAATAATGGGAACTGAGTAATGGAACTCAGTGATCCCATCCTGTGGCAGCTCTTTGAAAAATGTCTCTACATCAACATCATTGTTGACCTTTTGTTCTTATGAAGTCTCCATTTGCCTTGAAATGTGCCAGGATCATCTTGCTTTTTCCAAGTGTCAGGTAGGGCGCAGCAATCTCTATGATAGCTTGGTATCTCACCCTTTCTTGAGGATATGGCCTCCAACTATGCCACCTGTAATAGGCACTGACAGCAGTCGAAAGAGATCTTTCTGCCATTCTCTTTCCAGCCAGACTGTTGGACATCTTGGTACTGACATCTTTCAATTCAAGGGAACCATATTTCTTATCCATCCTGCTTATTAATCCCACTGGATTAAGTTCCAGAAACAAAGTCAGACCTTTCTGAAGCCAGTATAGCTTCTCTAAAGAGGGCATTCTTTCTTTGGTCTTCCTCATATTATCATCTCAGACGCTAAGCTACAATTTGTCACAAGTCCTTGTCATCCTCAACAGACTCATATAGATTACTGTGGTTTTTACCAAGATACTCTCAAGCCATTGGCAGAGCCAAGCAAGGAATGTACACCAGACAAAACCTCCTGAGAAAGATTGAAGAGTTTCATTCAGCCCTGTTCAAACACTGCTTTCCACTGTTGCCAAACCATTGTAATTACACAATAACAGAACAGCTTCACCCTGAAAACCCCACTTCTGTCCCTGATCCATATATTACACAAGCATGACAGTGCAGGACCATGAACTGACCAAGCCCCCAAAAGTACATGATACAGCAGGTCAATCATACAGCTTCAACCATGCTCGCCCATGCTGGAAACTGGGAGAGAAAAGGTTTCAATTAGGGACTAGCCGTGAGAGATTACTGTGAGGGGGCAACAATCGAGACAAGACCTTGGCAGGCAGATCAGACAGAAACTGACATCATCTGAAGCTGGGAGGGCTGCTTCCATGATCTTTAGGAAGGTACCATGGCAACATAACCAATAAGCGTGGAAGGCTGAGTTTGGAATGACCATACCCTCTACAACCTCAAAGAGAATTACAACTGGGTTCAGTGAGATTCATGAAACCATGCAAAAGATTATCCCTATAAAGATCAGCGACTTTGTAGGAAGGTGTAGTGGGATGTGTCCGCAATATAAATCAGAGAATATTGAAGGCTCTAGCTGTGAAAAGAGGTTGACTAGATTAGGATTATTTTCATTCGAAAGACAGAAATTGAGGGGTGGGTTGGAGGTGGGGTGGGGGTGGGGGGGGGGGGGGGGGGTGGGTGGGGGGGTGGGGGGGTGGTTGACAAAAGCATGAGAATTATAGACAGGGGTAGATAGCAAGAAGAGTTTCCCAGAGTGGGGGACTCAATTACTAGGGGTCATGAATTCAAGGTGAGAGGGAAAAAGTTTATGGGAGATATACATGGAAAATTCTTTCCACAGAGGGTGGTGGGTGCCTGAAATGCGTTGCCAGCAGAGGTGGTAGAGGCAGGCACAATAGCGTCATTTAAACTGTATCTAGACAGATACATGAATGGGCAGGGAGCAGAGAGATACAGATCCTTAGAAAATAGGTGACAGGTTTAGATAGAGGATCTGGATCAGTGCAGGCTTGGAGGGCCGAAGGGCCTGTTTCTGTACTGTAATTTACTTTGTTCTTTGTTCTTTGAGGTGACAGAGAATTACCCGAACATGAGGTTCCACAGATAGGAAGGGTCAGGTGAAACATTTGTACACATCTGTGGTCTGATCCTCCCTTGCACAAATCAACTTTGCATGTGATCCACAGGGCATGTTATTCTTTCGTCAGCAGGATACTCCAATCCTTACTGTAGGCCATGAGACCTATAGTGTGCAAAGTCTTACGCCTCTTCAGCGCCGGGATGGCAGTAGACAAAGGATCACCACATTTCACGAGAGAATGCCAAACCAATCTGGCATCAAATCACAACTTCAGAAACCTCATGCCCTGCTCTTTGATGGTTTGCTTTGCTCCATCCATGCCTTCTGTATCTGTGTATGGGAGCCTCCAAGGCAACAATGTCTGTGTCCTCAGTGGATAGGCCGTGCCCAGAGCGTGGGGCTGGTAGTGTCATGATACCCGGGACTATGCATTATAGTTGCTTCTTAGAAGCATGTTTAAAGGATCCTTCTGCAGTGGTCACAGGCACTGATGGAAAAAGATCTTCCTTTCCTGTTGATGGAAAATTCAACTCTTTGAAAATATTCATCACACTTCCAAGTTGCTGACATGGTAAAGTTGTGATAACTTAAATTACAGAGGACCACTGAGAAATTTATGTTGAGAGGATATTTGAGATAGCCAAGGAACATCCTTTGGCTGCTGAACATTCACTACCACTTTGATGATGAGAGTTGACTGATGGAGCAGTAATTAGTCACTTTAGGTTTAATCTGAAGGTACAGACATGACTGTGTAATTTTCCAGATATTTGGACAGATCATAGTCTTGTACTGAACAACCTAACTACGCTCAGTTCTACTACTGGGTTGTTGTCATATTTGCTGAATTCAGTGTCTTCAACTGTATCTTGATATCCCCTGAATGGATTTGACTGAAGGCTGCCAGTTTGGACTTAGGTGGCTAGAATAGATTCATCCACTTGACATTTCTGGCTGAAAATGTTTGCAAATACTTCCACGTATTTCTGAACATTTTCTCTGGACAAGGACAGTGTTGCAGTCCCACTCAGCAAGACTTGCACCAAGAGGAAGTAACTACTCTGTAATTTCAGTCATGTGTACCATTCTAATGTTAGCCTTTGACAGAAATCCCCACATCATTTTGGACATCAGCAAAGTTCATTCAACTGAATCTGCCAAATCCCAGGATAAGAGTAAATTTAAGATAAGATGTGGGCGGCACGGTGGCACAGTGGTTAGCACTGCTGCCTCACAGCGCCAGAGACCCGCGTTCAATTCCCACCTCAGGCGACTGACTGTGTGGAGTTTGCACATTCTCCCCGTGTCTGCGTGGGTTTCCTCCGGGTGCTCTGGTTTCCTGCAGGTTAGGTGAACTGGCCACGCTAAATTGTCCGTAGTGTTAGATGTAGGGGAATGGGTATGGGTAGGTGCGCTTCGGCGGGTCGGTGTGGACTTGTTGGGCCGAAGGGCCTGTTTCCACACTGTAAGTAATCTAAAAAAAAGATGCTTTCGTGACACTGCAAACCAGCAATGCATTATTGAAACTGCTTGATATTTAGTTCCATTAATTTTATGCCCAAATTGTAAGTTATGAACATCTTCCAGTGAATTTGCTACCTACACTGGAAAAATTGAATGAGGTGGTCCTGAACAATACTCACCTGTGGACCTGTGCTTTTCCAGCATGTTGTCCATCATTGGGAGCTTCTGACTGGAGAAATGGCTTTGTTACTGACCATAAAAAGGTAAAAGAACCTGCAAATCCAAAATGTAAGGTATGTACAGAGATTACCAGTTGGACAATGGGACCCTGGTGTCACCTGATCCTGTATCCAACATTCTTCATCCCCATAAAATCATAGCCTTCTTCTGGCCTGAAACAAGCCATTCTAAAGTACTTTTCAATTTCTGGACTCCTCATCAATGAAGACAAATCTGTTATTGAATAAAGTATAGTTTCCTTACAAAATGAGATGTAATGGTTTTAGAGGAAGACCCAGTTGTTGTAATTGAAAACTGAAAGAGCTGCAGATGCTGTAAATCAGAAGCAAAAACAGAATTCTGAGGAAGGGTCACTGGACCTGAAACATGAGCTCTGATTTCTATCCAGAGATACTGCCAGATCTGCTGAACTTTTCCAGCAATTACTGTTTTTGTTTCCAATTGTAACAATTGTTCGTGTTATTTACAACACAAATGAGATACATGAATTCCATTTACCTGAAGTTATCTGGTTGGTTTAGTTGCAGTTAAACCAGTGCAGACAGAGACACCCTTTGTCAAGAATGCTACGATATAGAGTGACCATGACTTATGGTAATGTGATGACATCCTGGTACTTGGCTCATCTACATATTGTGATTCTTAAAAGGACTTTCCTCTTAAAGCATTACTGCAGATTAATCACATCTGTAACTGAATAGTTGAGTGATTTGTGCGTTTTACATAATATCCCCACTCATACGAAACATCAAGTTCTCTGATATACTGTGAGCAATACTGATTGAGGTCCATAAATACTGATCAATTTATTATCCCTGTCCTGACCTGTTTTTCCATGGAGTTCCAACTGAGAACATTAGCAACAGCTGATTAACAATTTAGAAAAGAAATAAGCTCATCCAGAAAACATTGACAACCGAAGAACTGATTTGGGCTGTGATTGTAATTACCAAGGCTATGTAACTTGAGCCACTTAATATAAACTTCAAATCATAAAAAGGAATGGAGTCTTTTCGGTGTCTGAGTAATATGGGTTATGGTGTGATTTGTAGTAGCATTAGGTGAGATCTCCAATGAGGTGTCTCTCTATATCTGGAGCAACAGGCTTCATCTTTGATGTATTTCTTGAGCAGTGAGGCAGGTTTCTCACCAGGCAGCAGTGTGTTCTCAATTAATCGGTCAGTAAGTCAAGGGAAGCCCTCGATACCAGTCCAGAGGATTGGCCACAGTCAAATATCCAGTCAGGTTGACCTAGATCAGGGTATCTATATATTTGCAATCCAGTGAGTGTCAATTAATCCTGTAGTTCCCTTGCAGCAAGGAGGAGGTGGAATAATGCAGTCAAAAATGTGCTGCTGTCAGTCTGACTTATTGTACATGCCGACCAGTTGGGTCATTCAAGGAGGTGAGCAATGGTCGGTTTGTTGGGTTCATCCAGAGACACTATGAGAAAAATGGGTTGTGTCAGGAATCAAGGTGGACATTGCCACAGGATGGAGACTCAGGAGTCTATGCCTCAGGATTGAGAGACGCAGACTGGGGGGAGATGGGGGTGACAATTGTGAACATGATGAGCGACAGCATTTGCAACAGGGTCATTTACAGCCAAGCATCAATGGAAAGGGAGTCCAATAGGAGGTGGGATTGCCCATGGTTAGATGCACTCTGGTTTCAAGGGGGATTGGAAGTGTATATCTTCATAGTCATCTCACTGAGGGGGAAATTCACAGCGGCTTCACAGGATGGCTACTAGAAAGGGTTCTTAATGTTCAGGGTCTTATCAACATGTTGAGGTGGAGAGTGGAAGCCACTGGTTGCAGTGTGTTCACTCTCACCTTCTGTTGTGCTGCAAATTGGAATCAGGCAACGAGATGGAAAATGGAAGCAAGCATACTCGAGTGGGTGGGACAAGGGCTTTGACTCACAAGGATGAATTCTGCAGACTCACTAATGTGAGGCCCTTTAAAGAGAGCCTATCTTCCATTAGGGGGCAGGTGGAGGCCTAGTGGTATCATTAGACTATTAACCCAGAGACCTCTGGAATGTTCTGGGTACCCAGGTTTGAATCACACTATGGCAGATGGTGGAATTCGAATTTAAAAAATTATGTGGAATTAGGGGACTAATAACGTTCATCAAATTGCTGTCGATTGTCAGAAAAACCTATCTGGTTCACTAATGTCCTATAGGGAAGGACTCTGTCATCCTTACATGGTCTGGCCTCCATGTGACTCCAGAGCCACAGCAATGAGGTTCACTGTTAAATAGTCTCTGGGGCTTAACTGCCCTCTTAGGGATGGGTAATACATGCAATCCTAGCCTGTGAAACCCACACCCAATGAATAAAAAAAACTCACAGAGTCATGCATTGTGTACTCTGAGACCTGTGGGGTTCCTCTTCCTTCCATTCCTGCTCAAGGAACAGAGTATAAAACTAGGGAGCTTTTGCTGCAACTCTTCAAGGCACTAGTGAGACCGTACCTGTAGTATTGTACAAAAGTTTGGTCCCCTTATTTGAGGAGGGGCGTAGTTGCATTGTAGGCAGTTCAGAGAAGATCACTAGATTGATTCCAGAGGTAAAAACAATGACTGCAGATGCTGGAAACCAGATTCTGGATTAGTGGTGCTCGAAGAACACAGCAGTTCAGGCAGCATCCAAGTAGCTTCGAAATCGACGTTTCAGGCAAAAGCCCTTCATCAGGAATAAAGGCAGTGAGCCTGAAGCGTGGAGAGCGTGGAGCCTGAAGCATGATTCCAGAGTTAAATAGACTGTCTTATGAAGAGAGATTGCGCAGTTAAGGCCTATACTGTCTGAAGTTTAGAGGAATGAGAGGAGATCTAACTGAGATATATAATATGCTAAACAGAATTGACAAAGTTGATGTGGAAAGGATGTTTCCTGATGCATGGTAATCTAGAAGGAGAAGATATATTTTTAGGATAACAGGAGCAGACATAATCCAGAAATAGAGAGAAATTGTTTCTCTGAAAGAGTCATTAATCTATGGAAGCTAGAATACTGATGGTGAAAGAAATATTTTTACTTAGTAATGGGTGAAAAGGTTATGGCAAGATGGCAGAAAAGAGTTGAGGCTGAAATGAAATCAGCCATGATGTTATTAAATGACAAAGCAGGCTTGAGGGGCTGAATGGCCTGCTCCTGCTCATAGTTGCGATTTTCTTGAGATCTTGAGCAGATGTAATGCAAAATTAATTATATTTACTCATATGTGTTGTGATCAAGCTACCACAAGCCCAAAATTGGACATTTTAAATTGACCCATAGAGAAATCGAGCCTGACACGGCAGCAGATGGGCGGCATGGTGGCTCAGTGGTTAGCATTGCAGCCTCACAGCACCGGGGACCCGGGTTCGATTCCAGCCTCAGGTAACTGTCTGTGTGGAGTTTGCACATTCTCCCCATGTCTGCGTGGGTTTCCTCTGGGTGCTCCGGTTTCCTCCCACAGTCCAAAGATGTGCCGGTCAGGTGGATTGGCCACATTAAATTGCCCATAGTGTAAGGTGCATTAGTCAGAGGGAAATGGGTTTGGGTGGGTTACTCTTCAGATGGTCAGTGTGGACTGGTTGGGCTGAATGACCTGTTTCCACACTGTAGGGAATCTAATCTAATCATGACAGAAAATTGGCCAAATTAGCTTAAACAGCAGTCAGCAACCATTGGCTGCAGAGAACAGTAGAACTAAGGTCAAAAAGGTCACAAAGGTTTGGGACAACCAATTATAAGCAGACAAGGGTTTGTGTGTTGGAGAAGTATTAATCACACTTTCTGACACCTTGAATTCCATCAGGTGCCCAAGGCCATGCACATTACACCTTCCAGGCATGGCAACAGCGATGGTTGTTGGTGCAAACCTAATAGATGATTTGAAACCCCCTCATGACCTTACTGGCCAAAGGCCACAGAATATTCTTTGATTTGATTCATTATTGCCACGTGTACTGAGATACAGTGAAACATATAGTATTGCGTGCTGACCAGACATTTCATATCTTACATAAGTACATCAGGATAATGGAACAAAATGCAGAATACAGTGTTACAGCTACAGAGAAAGTGCAGAGAAGCATATGAGAGGCCAATCATGGGTCTGATAACAGTGGGGAAGAAGTTGTTCTGAAATCTGTTGGTGTGAGAAAAACACACACCTGGAAGCCAATCCCTCAGCAAAGATTCACAGCAAGACTTGTGGCAGAGACAGTGTGCAGCAACCAAAGAAATCCAGGAGAAATTCCACCCTGACCTGTGAGACCCAGCTTTGTGGAAGAGAGTCAGCTCCACTTCAGATAGGAAGGAGATTCCAATAGCCCAGTTCAAACACTTGGATCATTATGATAATATCCTTTCTCAGGTGGATGGAGCTAGACAGAGAGTAAATTTTGTGGGAATTTGGGAAATACTCACATGATGTTTTTAACAAGAAATATCTTATTAATAAAATTGAGTTGAACTGCAATCGAATTCAGTGTTCATCGTCTGCCTCACCAACAGGACAGTGTAATAAATATATAGACTGGCTGAAGTGGACAACATTGTGAAATCATGTGCAGTGTAATGCCCCCTGTGATAATATTGCCCTCAGTAGGTTTCCTTCCTTATCATCATCCAACTACATCACAGTGAAGCCCCTGTTTTTGACTGAGAGATTTGGTCAGATAAACTCTGAGGGATGAGTGAGTCCTCTTTGGCTTGAACCTCTAAGGATTATAAGAAGATAGAAGCTAGGAACAGGAGTAGGCCAATCAGCCCTTCAAGGCTGCTCCCCAATCAGTACGATCACAACTGATCCCGTAACTCAGTACCCTGTTCCGGTTTTCTCCCAATACTCTTTGGTCCCTATATCCCTAAGAAACATAACCAGTCCTTTCGAAATTACTAAATGTATTTGCCTCCACTGCTTTCTGTAGCATAGAATTCCACAGGCTCCCCACTCTCTAGGTGAAGACATTTCTCCTCATCTCAGTTATAATGACCTATCCTGTATCCTTAGCCTTTGACCCCGCTTCCTGAATTTCCAGACATCAACAATATCCTTCCTGTCTTTACCCTGTCTCGTCAAGATAGAGATTTATAGTTGTCTGTGAGATCTTTCCCCTAAATGTTCTGAACTCCACTGAATATTATCCTAACTGATCCAGATTTTTCATACATTCCAGTTTGATAAATCTTTGTTGTAGCCTTAACACCTCCCCTGAGATCAGGAAACCAAAGTTGTACGCAATATTCCCCCAGGTGCAATCTGACCAAGACCCTGTACATTTGTAGTAAGACATCCCTATTCCTGCACTTGAATCCTGTCACTATGAAAGCGAACATATTCTTCACCACCTGCTGCACCTGCATGCTTACTTTCCTTTTTTTTGTAATACTGCGGTTGCATTAGCATACCTCCACTCCATAGGAACTATTCCTGAGTCCATAGAGTCTCAAAGGTTGATCACTAATGCTTTCAATATTTCCATTGCCACATCCTTAAAACCATTAGACCATAAGATATGGAAGTAGACTTAGGTCATTCAGCCCATCAAGCCTGGACCACCATTTGATCATAGCTGATATGGTGCTCAACCACTTCGCCTGCCTTTTCCCAGTAACCCTTGATTCCTTTCCCAATCAAAAACTAATCTCACAATATTTAAAATGCAATCTGATTTGAGCCTTATATAGCCTCAGCAGTATATCCCTTCTCTTGTTTACGAGCCCAGTTGAAACGTATGTCAACATTGCGGTTGCCTTCCTAACCCCCAACTAAACCTGCATGTTAACCCGAAGAGAATTGTGAGCTAGGACTCTCATGCCACTTTGTGCTCCACATTTCCCAAGCCTTTCGATATTTAGAAAATAGTCTATACCACTACTTGTCCTAACATGCTTTCACACATTGTATTCCATCTGCAACTTCTTTGTCTACTCTCCTAGTATGTCCAAATCCTTCTGAAGCCCCAGTTTCTTCAACACTACATGTCCCTCCATCTACCTTTGTGTGATCTGTGAACTTAGCAACATTGCCTTCAGTTCCTTCACCAGATTGTTAACATGTAATGTGAATAGTTGTGGTCTCAACACTGAGCCCCATGGAACTCCACAAGTCACTGACCACCATTTTTAAATAGCCCCAATATCCCTTCCCTTTAACTTTTGCCTTCAATATTCTGGGATGTGGATTATTAATGCTAGAGATTTATTAACCTTTAGTCCCATCAATTTCCCCACACCATTTTTCACTGATACTTATTTCCTTCAGTTCTCCCTCTGACAGGACCCTGTGTTACCCAACATTTTTAGGATATTATTTGTGTTTTCCTTTGTGAATACAGAACGAAAATATTAATTGTTCTGCCATCTCTTTGTTCCCCATAATGACTTGCTCTGTTTCTGTTTTAAGAGACCAGCGTTTGTCTTTCCTAAACTTTTTCTCGTCAAACATCTACAGAAGCTTTCACAACTAGTTTCAATGTTGCCACCAGCTTACACTTATAATCCATTTGTCCTCATTTGCTGAAATCTAACTTGCTCTGAATCCTCAGTTCTGATGATTTTGTGGCCAAAAGAGGGTGGCACGGTAGCTCAGTGGTTAGCACTGCTGCTGCCTCACAGCACGAAGGACCCTGGTACAATTCCAGCCTTTGGCGACTGTCTGTGTGGAGGTTACACACTCTCCCCGAGTCTGCGTGGGTTTCCTCTGGGTGCTCCGGTTTCCTCCCACAGTCCAAAGATGTGCAGGTCAGGTGAATTGGCTATTCTAAATTGCCCGCAGTGTTAGGTGCATTCATCAGAGGGAAATGGGTCTGGGTGCGTTGCTCTTCGGAGGGTCAGTGTGGACTTGTTGGGCCGAAGGGCCTGTTTCCACATTGTAGGAAATATAATCTAATCTAAAACTTGCATAATCCTTCCATAAATCTAAGGTATCCCCAATTTTCCTTGTTCAGGTTTGCCTTTTCCATTTTGTTTGCGCACCAGATAGGAATAATTATTGCAGATCTTCACTGCACTCTTTAAGCGTTTGCCTTTGGCTATCCACTGTTATTCCTTGAAGTAACATTCCCCAATTAATCACAGCCAGCTTGTGCCTCATACCATTGCAGTTTCCTTTATTTAGATTTAATCAGCGAGTGCCAAGGAATGTAGAGTTGGAAAGTCAGAAGTGGTGACTCCTGAGGTGCCTGCATGTGGTTTCTCATCTGGCTGTGAGTTTCCTTGTGCAGATGAGGTACCTGGAATGTGCACCAGGTTCCATGTCCCCCATCGCCATATCTTTGGTCCTGAGGACCAATGGCTGAGGGGATGGAGAGTGGGTGTGTGTCTCTCCAGAGACCCTGAGGGGGCTGGGCCTGGCTCTCCACGGCAATCACCAACCCATCCATGGAGGCAGACAGAGGGACTGCTCCCCTCCTTCAGCTTCTGGACATTGAAGGCCGTTGCCTTCCACATTCCTGTCTGCTGCTCCTGTCCCTCCCTGTGGATGTGAACAAAGTCCCTGATTGCTGACCCCACAGGCTCCTCTGCTGCCCTTGAGTGGCAGTAGCCTGGGTATTTTTGTCCTCATCCTTATGTGAGATACTCATGAGATGGTCCACCCAAGCATTCTAAGCTAACATTGCCTCCAACATATCTGAAATCTATATATCTGAAATCTTTCAGTCAATATTTGCCATTTTCCTTTCCTTTCTTACTCTCTTTCCTTTTTCACTCAAATAAAGCCTTCACAATTTTGAACTTCTCAGTTAAATCTCCCCTGAATGTTCTGTACCCCATCAGTAACAGCCTAACCTTCTCTGGATGAATGCGCAATTATGAAGACTGAAATAATCCAGAGAGTTTGTTGAGCCTTCCCCCACCAACCATGATGTTTTAAAATTCTGAATTAACAACATTTCCATTCACAAGAATTTTTGCCATCTCCTGGAAGAAGAAAAACACTAAAATTACAGTTTAAAAAGTCACAGAAAGGTTAGTTGAAAAATGATCTGGAAAATTTTCTCCAATTGCCTCATTCAATGTACAACAGTGCAGGAGAATATGATGACCATGATAGTCACCTCTGCACATGAGTATCTCTTCTTTTGCATTGATTCTGTTACATATACTGCTATTATTCTGGAAAACAGTCATGTCTGATCAGCTTTGATTGTTGCCTCAGAATTGGCAAGTGTTCTGTAGTTGTCCACTCTAACTCACATAGGCTGAGGTTACTGTGAAAGTCCCACCTTCTCAACCTCACATTTACCTCAGATGTGGTGACCCTCAAATTAAACTCACTACCAGTTATCTCTTTCGAAAAGAGAGCCGCTCTGTGGTCAGAAACTATGGCAACCTTACAAGTCCAACTCAAAATTACCAGGGTGTCAGTTTGGGAAATTTGACACAACGTTAGTTTAAAGAAGACACTGGTTGATTTATTTTTGGCAACTTATGACAAAATGAATATCTGAAAAGTAGACTGGTGATCTCATTAATCTTTAAGTGCCTGATTAGTAAGTGAAACAAGCGGCTTAATGGAATGGATTCAGCTGGTTGTGCCAAGAAAGAAGCAAACCTACAACTGGGAGATGGAATATAGTTCAATGGGAAAGAGACAAAATGGGGCTTTGCTTTAACATGTAAGCACACTTCAGAAGCCTGAGTGCTACATTACCAAGGAAAAGAAGACAAACCTGCATTGAACTAGAACTTTTCTTTTGATCTCAAATCACATTACAGATAATGATGTAATTTTAAAGTATAGTTACTTTGCCATGTAGGCAAGTTAGCTAACTTTTTAATTTACATTTCCTTTTTTCTCACTCTCTCCTGCTTCATTCTTCATTTTAAATGACATATGATGTGACCTTATAAAGATAAGAAGACTTCACTTTCAAAAACTTGCCTCATCCGGAGTTCAAATATGAACTCAGCTACTTTAGAGTTTGATAGTTATTAAATTGTTCCTTGCTTCTCCCCATTGCTAGCAATGTTCAGAAGAATACAAAACAGGTCAAATTTCCACCGTGACACTGGCTATACAGTAAAGTTACGATCATAATTAATCAGAGAAGGTTAAATCTTCCTTCCACTGAGATACGGCTGGAATATATGAGTAGAATACAATTCACCTGCAGGAAATTGTTAGGCATGAAGAGAAGTTGCACATACTAGTCGTTACAGTGTACTGATAATCTGAAATCAGTACTTGGCTAGTAAGGTGGGAATTAGAATAAATTGACTTGAAAAGGCCAAGAAAATGTCAGAAAGATGTTAACGATTATGCCAGAACTGGAGTACGTGAAGGAAATTTAAGACAGTAAGGAATAATCAGTGATATAGTTAAACTGCTCCATATAAATTTTGTCAACTTAATTGAAATCGAGAGTTATACAGCATAGCACATCAAAGACTGAATGATTGCAAAAAATACACAATAATGGTTTAAAATAAATGCTTATATATTGAAGACTTGCTCATATTGATGGTTCTTAGTGGACATTTTGTTCAGTCTCTTTTTTTTTATGGGACTCCATTTACATTTTATAGTGTCTCCAAACTGATAGCTGGCCTGGAGGTCAGACATTTCGTCAGAACCATCATGAAAGAAATCAGCACCATCACCGCACTAACTGCAGCTATTTGAGAAAGCCCTCAAGTGTTTTCCCATGGCAACTAGCAATGGGCAATTATTGGTAATCTTGCCAGAGATGTCCACAATCCAAATGAATTTTTTACAAATCTATTAATCAAAAAAAGTGTTCAGTAAAACACGAATGCTAGTATTTAAGTTAAACTATAACAACGGGCTGAATCGTACATTTATTTTGTCTAATTCTGTGTTGCATTGAATTGTTTTGGAGGGATTCTCACCAGCAGGTCCAGTATGTTTTCTTGCCATTTCTTATCAATGTTCTTTCTTTAATGACTTACCTGCCCCATAACATTTCTAGTGTTGAATTCTGGCCTCATCATTCCATATTCTAGAATTCATCAGCACCTATTTCGCCTACGCCATCATTAAATGACCATCATATATCTAGGCAGGTATTACCAGCCAAGAACTGCCATGCTTGGCTCCTGAAATTTGCCTGAGAGATGACACACAGTGGGAAATCTGTCCTGCTCAGTAGGCTGGAGGCTCTGCAAGATGCATTGACACACAGAGCTGGGGACCCAACTCTCTCCAATGTCCCCCCAGTCGAGGTCACAATTCCCGACCATTCCAGCCGATCTAAAATTGCCATCTGAATAAAAGCCGTATCAGCCATCTGCAGGACAGCCTGGCCCTTAGGAAGAAGGCCAACATCCTTCTCTACTCTGTCAGGGTAATGTTTACCATCTTCTCCCACGCACTCCATCCCTCCTCCTGGACCACCTCCTACCCGGCTTCATATTGGGCACTATTGGGCAGCATCTTCCCTCAATTGCTGTCACACACCTCAATCCCTGGCACCATGAACCCTGCGTGCCCTCTGTACTGCCAACTCACATGTTTGGAACACCTTTTCACTTGGCAGTAACAGTTATGTCATGCTCTTTTATACTTGCCTCTTGCTCTCACTCTGATAGAATAGTAAATGTCAAGGCGGATAGTGGGCTGTCTGATATTCAGTTCCTCAACTCTTATGAGGACGGCATCCTGACTCGGTGTGTCCGTGAGCACTCAATGTCCTTGCTGCAGAATGACAATGATGACTGCTGTGCATCCAAAGGTGCAGTATGAATTGACAGAAGCGTCCTGTCAGTGAATCAGTGATTTGCCATGAGAGTTCTTTGAGGCGAGCGCATGTCAGATCTCAGCGTCAATGGGGTGGTGTGGCCAGGTTTTAGAGTGTGCCCTTCAAGAGGACCTTTAGAGCAAGCAGTGAACTTAATTTGCTAGGTAAACACTTTAATTGCCGTCTTAAATTTTTTTGACGTTGAGTTTGTTTGGCTAGATTGGTATAAGCTAAAAATCTGAATATTAATGAAGTGAATTGGGCTGTCAATAAGGTGTTTAACACCATGTAATCACCATCATTTGGCAACTTGCTGAGGCCTTGCAAGAATCTTACCTCACCACTTGTGAAAAGTTTAAACGATGGATGGAGATGCTAATGACACAGTGCAGTGGCTCAGTGATTAACACTGCTGCCTCACAGCACCAGGGACCTGCATTCCATTCCACCATCGGACAACTGTCTGTGTGGAGTTTGCATGTTCTCCCCATGTCTGCTTGGTTTTCATCAGTGTGCTTCAGTTTCCTTCTTTAGTCCAAAGATGTGCAGGTTGGTTGGACTGGCCATGCTAAATTGCCTGTAGTGTCCAGGGATCTGCAGGCCAGGTGGGTTGGCAATGGGAAATGCAGGGTTATAGGGTAGGGGGTTGGGTCTGGGTGGGATGCTCTTTGGAGGGTTGGTGTGTACTGAATGAGCCAAATGGCCTACCTCCACACTGTAGAGATTCTAAGATGGATCTTGCAGGGCTTCTTGCCTGATTCATTTCACCATAGCTCATGCTCCGACGACCTTTATAAGATCAAACCCATTGTTAAATTCTGACTATTTGTGCCCCAGTTAAATACGTCCAGGTCAGCCACATCAGATGTTAGATTGTTAGAGGACACAAAGTAACATGTTGTCAGGCATTCCCTGCTACAGCACGAATAACTCTGCCAATGAAGACTTTCTCATCAATGTACCTCCCACACCCAAGCTCAGAAGCATGTATGACACCACCAGTATGACATTTTAATTTCTTGCACCAGCAACCCCAGACGTTTCAGCTGCTGAATGAGAATTTCTGCAGTAGCACAGTCTATACATCTCTCACACTCACCAGGCAAACAGATGACGGCATTTTCAAATCACCAACCTTCAACCTGTTTCAAGGAACATCCTACTTCTTTCCATTCAGGACAAACAGGAGCAGAATTTTCAGAAGGGACAAAGAAAAAGGGTTTCATCCCATTTTCCTCATCCCACTCCAGCCCTTCTATTGATGATGGGCACCTGGGTGGCAGCATGAGTGGGACTTAGTCTATTTTAAGACATGTGCCCATTGGCATCTAGGCAGCAATGAATGAATCATGGTCAGTTAGAGTTCCATTTTAACACTAGTTGTGAGGAGGTGACTAGAACCTGTCATCAAAGACATAGAGACTAAAAGCATGGGCACATTTTAGCTCATGAACCTTAGTCAGTATGGATTTGTAAAGTATAGGTCATGATTGACTGATCTACATGGATTGATGGGGGGAAATTCACTCTTGTCTTAGCATCATAGAATTCCTACAGTATAGAGGCAAGCCATTCAGCCCATCGAATCATTCCAAACCTCCAAAAAGTATCCAACCCAGACTCACGTCCTATCCCATCCCTGTAACTCAGCATTTCCCAAGGATAATCCATTTAACCTGCACATCCTTCATACTATGGCCAATTTAGCATGGTTAAACCACCTAACTTGTTCATCTTTGGACTGTGCGAGGAAACTGTGGCATAGGGAGAACATGCAAGCTCTGCACAGACAGTGCCTGAGAGTGGAATCAAACCCAGGTCCTTGGTGCTATGAGACAACTGTGCTAACCACTGAACCACCTTGCCACCCCAGGATTTGTGACAAGGACACAATCTATGGTTGTTTATTTATATGGAATTACAATAATTTGTGATGTTTATTGAGAGTATACAAAATTTGAGGTAACCTTGTGACAGAGACAGTAATTGAGGACAAGGATACAATGCATTTGGACAAAAATAACATTGGAATACGAGAAAAGATTTTTCCCAGGGCTTTATGATGGGATCTTTGCTTCTCACTATATATTTAAGTCCCGATTGAAGGAATAATGCGCTTACAAACAGCACTAGGCTAGGATTCTGAGCTGTACATAGAAAGTTACAAAGAGACACAAACCAATTAAATGGAAGGTCAAAATCTCAGCTGTGAGTGTTTAATGAGGGATTCATAGGTCATTCAGTTTGGATCTCAGAGGTAACACAGAATATTTTCTTGATGGTAAAAAATCCACCTGAAACTGTGAAGGAACAAAGGGGTCAAATGTGCAAATCATTAACAGGTACAAGAAACTACAATTTCAACGTTGGGTATTATCTCAATGGGGATGGAATTCAAAGATGAGTATTTTGTACTTGAGCTATACATATCTTGAGTTCAATCCCATCTGAAGTACTGTATTATGTTTAGTTTGTGAAGAAAGTATAGTGGCATCAGAGTGCCGACAGTGCAGATTACCATGATTAACGCAGATTTAAAAAGATAAAGGGATTCAAAAAGCTAAATACAAAGAGACTATTTCATCTCACACTGTATCTTGTACTCTGTTCTGTAACCCTGATGCACTTATATTATAATCTGTCTGTAAAGCACAGAAGACAATACTTTTCAATAAAAGTACATGTGACAAGACTCTCTAAATGTGACAATAATAAATCAAATCAACTATTCTATCTGGTGTGAGAATCTCAAAAATGAGAGCAGCATTTTATAATTCAAGATTGTCCAAACTCATCAGGATTAACCATTTGGAGTGAAAACAGTAAATTATGTTTCATAAAGGATCTAAAAAATTGGAAGTATCCCAAAAAGCTGTAGATACTAGGAGTGAATTGAAATGTTTAAGATTGAAACTGAAAGGTTATTTGACAAGGTTAGGCAAGGATATCAAGGAACATGGAGGGAACATACAAATCAGAAGTCACCTAATTAAATGGGACACAGATTTCAGATACAGAAAATTAAATTGCTGGAGAAGCTCAGCAGATGTGAGGAAAGGTCATTGGACACAAAATGTTAACTGGACTTTCTCTCCAGACCAGCTGAGTTTTTGATGATTTATTTATTGTCACGCATATTTTGTTACAAAATACTGTGAAACGTGTTGCATAGTGTCATGGCCTTCCAGCACCGTCTTAAAACAAAGAAAAATAAGCAAAAATAAATAATATAAAGAATAAAGAAATTAAGAACAAGTGTTCAATTTTACAGTCCTCTGGTTTACAGCATCTCCAGCAATTTCTGTTTTGGTTTCGGATTTCCAGCATCTGCAGTTCTTCGTTTCATTTTCCAGATTTCAGGTAGTTCTTTTATGCGTTGAATTGGAATGCATTGACTTGAACGGTGAAGAAAGCAGATTTAATATTTTCTGAAAAATTGAATAGGATAAACACTTGAAAAGGAATACCAATGACAGGATGACACAGGAGAGAGAGACTCACTCTTTCCAAGGACGCCTTCTTCTGTGTTAAATGGACTGAATTTTAGGTTTTCTTGACTAAGTGTCAATTTTGTTGAGTTTCACAGAGGGGATCTCATTCTAGCGTTCCAAATTCACCTTTGTAATGATCTATCCCACCCTGATGTTGTCTCTGTTGACCAATACTAGCTGGATATTACCATTTGTGCCGTTTTGAAAAGACTGTTGAGCTCCCAGACGACCAGAGCAGCCCTGTATTGTTTGTGAAATTTGCCCTGAAGTGGCAGATAATGAGAAATTGGTACCCCAAGTTGCTGACAAGAACCTAGAGGTCTTTGTGGAGATGGTGGTGTAGAGTAGGGATGTTCTGCTCCCCCAGAACCAACAGAGGATGTCACAACATCTGACTCTGTCAGCCTTCTCCAAGGTTGCCAACTGGGTCATTAAGGTGTTAATTATCTAGAAAAATGCCCCATTAGTGGAAGTTCAAGACCTTTGTCCTTCTGCAATTGGCCAGTCTAAGTGCCACTGTCTTTTCTCTGATACCTTACCATCAATCTGTCTCTGCCCCTGCACCCACCTCCCACCAAGGCTCATGTTATATCATGCTCATTACTCCATCAATATCTCTCCTCAGTGACTCTCACTCATTTCAATTCCCTGTCTCCTACTGTTGTATGTCTAACACACTTGCCCAGGACGCATCATCATCATTCCCTTAGTCGCACCAGTACCACCAATCATACCACCCACTTTCATCTCATTTGCCAAAATGGGTGTTTTCCCCAGGAGAAATGCCTTTCCAAATGGCCAATGGACCATGCCCAAACCTCTGGATTGGTATCAGAAGCTGGCCTTGACTTACTGTGCCAGGCCTCTCTGACTGGCTTTCTCCTGACTGAGGACTGCTGACAACCATGATATTCAAGTGCCAAGACAATACAGAAGATTTGTGAGTCTGTAAGCTCTGTCTGATGGGAGGGGCAAAACACAACAAGGCAAGACAGGACAGCCATCAGCATCCAGGTAGGGCAGCAGAGTGGCTCACTGCTGACTCACAGCTCTAGGGACCTGTGTTTGATTGCACCTTTAGGTGATTCTCTGTGCAGAGTTGGCATATTCTCCCCACATCGGCATGGGTTTCCGTTGAGTGCTCTGGTTTCATGCCAGAGTCCAAAGATGTAAAAATTAGCTCAATTGGCCATGCTACATTGCCCGATTTTTTCTTGAATGTGCAGGCTAGGTGGATTAGCTATTGTAAATGAGGGCCTACGGGCATAGGGTTGGACCTGGGTGAGATGCTCTTTGGATAGTTGGTGCAGACTCAATGGGCTAAATGGCCTCTCCCTGTACTGAATGCATTCTATGACTCATGATGAGTGAGCACTAAGACAGAGTGAGCTGATGGTCTCCAAAGTGCAGCTTTTAAAGTGCAGCAGTGTCCTGTAAATGGTTTGGAAAAGGCCATGAGAGTCCTGAGAGACTGAAAGGTGTTGGATGCCAGTGTCTATGGGTAAGGGGTAGCTGGTGCCCCAGGATGTGCCCTGAGACATTGCTGCAAGGTGCTCAAGGTGGTGGCCCAGAGGAGCAAGGTGAAACCTGAAGTTACCTGCTCCAACTATCAGGCCGGCAATTACCGATGAATAGTTCCATTGCGGCCGGTGGGAGGGTCGGAATATCAGTAAGGTGAGAACGGGGCTGATGAGATGCAATAATCCCTGCCTAGAAACAACTCCTAAAGTAAGGGGGAAGCAGATTTAGGACTGTGTTGAGGAGGAACCTCTTCTCCCAAAGGGTGTAAATCTGTGGAATACCCTTCCCAGTTGAGCCTCCCTCGTTGAATCTTTTTAAGTCAAAGATAGATTGCTTTTGGGCAGGTAACTGGAACTGACTCCATGAAAAGATCAGCTTTTTTTATTGAATGGCAGTGCAGACTCGAGGGGCCATGTGACCTACTCCTGCTCCTATTTCTTACGTTCTTATGTTCACCATGACCGAGCGAGAATCTCGCTCGGAAGTTTGGGATTGTAGCAAGTTACTCCCAATGTTGAGAGAGACCTTGTCCAACTTCTCACGTGACTCCCCGATTTCTGACCATAGCTTACCTTGCTCAGATCCCTCCAGTTTTTCGCCCTGCAACGCTATGAAGGGGCGACAGAGAGTAAATGTCCCATTGCTGCTCCTGTATTCCATTCTAAGGCGGGAGAAAATCATCAGGTTTTCCACAATGGACTTAATCTCTCAGAATGGGTCAACTCCCTGCTCAAGTTCAAACTGAAGAGAGGGAACGCTTCTGGATGTTTGAAGATTTCTTTGTTGTGAAAGCTTCAGTCGGAGTTTATTGTGCAGCGTTGTAATGCTGAGCTCCATTGATAATGCACCGAGACCGCACCACTGTCAATGTTACTGAATGAGCACTGAATTCATTCATAACACATTGTCTTCTTCTGCTTTACCGCTGACATCAATTCATTTGTAACAAATGGGTCAAAATTTGCATTGACGGAGAAGATGGAAGAACGTCATGTGAATGCGTTGAAGAGTTTTCCCAAAATAATTTCCGGGCTGGAAGTATAGGCAGGCTATTGCATCTAGGTTATATATGCAGCACAGGAGGGTGTCCATTTGAAACTGACAAGTTTCAAGAGTGAAGAGCTTTGAAGCTATTTTCTTCCCTAAATAGTAACAACACACATTTGTGATAAAAAAAATTGAATCTGTGTCAACGAACCTCTTCAAATAAGAACTGAACAGACATTTTTGCAGAAAGCGATTGAAGGAATAAAGCAAATCAGATGATTACTGTGCTGCTAGCTTTTAGTAGAGAGTGAATTCTGGAGATGTGATGAACAGTTGACAGCTGAGAGTTTCTCTGGTGACACATCCTGCTTAGCAGCTTCCTCATTATAGTTCTGATTAGTGATCAGTGGGAACACAGCAGAAATTCCATTTTTTTCTATAAGTTATTTATGCCGAACTGTCCTATGAGATTAGAAATGCAGGACTGGAATTTCAGTCGGAAATGGGGATTTCATAGGGAGTTAGACCTCGAGAAATTTCTCACATGATTCTCTGAAGTTCACCTCATTACCTACTTATCACATCTCTACTGTACCCCCTCACACTATCTTCCCTCTCAGTAGAGGCTGAGCTGCTTGCCACTACTGGGACATTCTGGGGTTCCCAGTGCCAGGGCTGTTTTTAAAACTCAATCAAGCACTGCCAGACAGGAACTGCACTTCCCTCACCACAGCAATGGCTCCTGATAAACTACCTCAACTTTCATTCTGCTGATCCCCAGGACTGATCAGGGCACACTCCCTCGAATTGTTGTCCTGGACCTGCAGGACTGACCATGCCCTACTCCCAGGACCTGCAAGACTGACCATGCCTGACACCTTAGACCTGTAGGATTGACCATGCCCTATTCCCTGGACCTGCAGATGCATGGCCCTCTGATCCTGACTGCTCCAAATTGCTAACAGACTGTATCCAAGCCTAGACTGATATTGGATGCTGCTCTTGACCTCCTGGGACAACATCCTCTGACTGAATGCTATCTGCTTAGGATTAACTGAGGATGGGGTGGCATGGTGGCTCAGTGGTTAACACTGCTGCCTCACAACACCAGAGACCCGAGTTTGATTCCACTTTCAGATGACTGCCTGTGTGGAGTTTGCACATTCTCCCCGTATCTGTGTGGGTTTCCTCCAGGTGCTCCTGTTTCCTCCCACAGTCCAAAGTTGTGCAGGTCAGCTAGATTGGCCATGCTAAATTGCCAACAGTGTGTAGGGATGTACAGGCTAGGTGGATTAGCAACAGGAAATACAGGGTTACAGGGATAGGGTAGGAGGATGGGTCTCGGTGGGGTGCTCTTCAGAGAGTTGGTGTGGACTCAATGCGGTGAATGGCCTGCTTCTATGTTTCAAGACTGCTCCCCTAAACTGCCTGTTTACCACACACACACAGTGTGTTTGTTGCATACACTGCAAACCCATGGTGTGGTCATGAGATTAGTGGAGCACCTTGCCATAGAGCAAATCGTACATCCCTTTGATTGATCAGTACTGACAGCCATGACCTGACACTGTGTCTGGGTTAAACAGCAAGGCAAGACAGAAGTACGGTGAGCCTTTAAGCTCTGACTGAAGGGTTAAAGAATGAAGACATAAGAAAAGGCACTGTGAACACAAAGTGAGTGTGTTAGCCAAGACAGCAAGCAAGGAGCCCTGAGATGCCTCATCCATGTGGTGGGTATCTGTCCCTGTGCACAATGTCCTATCTGCAGTATTCCAATCAAATGTGCTGGCTCACACGCAGGGTACATCATTCAAGTATGGAACTCCATTGTAAATGGATAGTAGATGTGCCGTATGGATACAGTGAGGCTGGAGTGTGTCTGATATCAATGCTTGTGAATAGTGGAGTGTAGGCCATCACTGCATGTGGAGCATACCTTGAAAACTCAGTAACTGTTGTCCAAGGTGGACAGTCAGAGGCATAAGTGATCAGCGAGAGTCTCTAGGCACACGCTCTGACTTTCTCATCAGCAATTGTCATCTGGTTTCTATCTGATAGGTGAATAATAGGAAACTGCATAATAATGAGGTGGAACTAGGTAATAATGACATTTTAATGCATTCAAATAAATGCAACTCTAGAGGCCTCTCACTACTCACTAGCAAGATCCCTGTCCAATACGTGGTGGAGAATGGGAAATTTTTGTTTTCAACATTGAGATTTTCAGTCCTGCCAATCTCACCTGATTTTCCCAACTTTCTCACCAATGTCCATCGTTCAGGGGCTGGGAAGATTCTGGCCCGTGGAGTACAGACCACTTGACATTGTGCGTTGCACAAAATTCTGGCAAATGGAACCAATGTGCTGTGGATTCCCTATGACACCTAGAAAAATAATTCTGTATCAATCTGATCAAATTAATTTCCCATTTAAAGATTTCAATTACAACATGCACTTATCGACTAAAGGAACACCCTTGAAGGCGTAGCATCATTTTGGTAAATATGCACTCTACCTCCTCCATTGTCAAAAGCACTAAGAACGGAAAGCTGCTGTGCAGTGTACACATTGAATCTTGTGAAGAAATAAGCAATTTGCAACTTCAGTAGGAGCCATTCTTGAACAATATCACAGTATTCTGGCAATAATGGACGAGTAATAAAGAGCTCCAGATGAATAGACTGGAACTTGTGAGTTCACAATACCATAATAAGACCATAAGACCAGAAGACATAGGAGTGGAAGTAAGGCTATTCGGCCCATTGAGTCCACTCCGCCATTCAATCATGGCTGATGGGCATTTCAACCCCACTTACCCGCATTCTCCCCGTAGCCCTTAATTCCTCGAGACAACAAGAATCTATCAATCTCTGCCTTGAAGACATTTAGCGTCCCGGCCTCCACTGCACTCTGCGGCAATGAATTCCACAGGCCCACCACTCTCTGGCTGAAGAAATGTCTCCGCATTTCTGTTCTGAATTGACCCCCTCTAATTCTAAGGCTGTGTCCACAGGTCCTAGTCTCCTCACCTAATGGAAACAATTTCCTAGCGTCCACCCTTTCCAAGCCATGTATTATCTTGAACGTCTCTTTTAAGTCTCCCCTTAATCTTCTAAACTCCAATGAATACAATCCCAAGATCCTCAGCCGTTCCTCATATGTTAGACCTACCATTCCAGGGATCATCCGTGTGAATCTCCGCTGGACACGTTCTAGTGCCAGTATGTCCTTCCTGAGGTGTGGGGACTAAGACTGGACACAGTACTCCAAATGGGGCCTAATCAGAGCTTTATAAAGTCTCAGTAGCACAACGGTGCTTTTATATTCCAACCCTCTTGAGATAAATGACAACATTGCATTCGCTTTCTTAATCACGGACTCAACCTGCATGTTGACCTTTAGAGAATCCTCGACTAGCACTCCCAGATCCCTTTGTACTTTGGCTTTACGAATTTTCTCACCATTTAGAAAGTAGTCTGTGCTTTTATTCTTTTTGCCAAAGTGCAAGACCTCGCATTTGTTCATGTTGAATTCCATCAGCCATTTCCTGGACCACTCTCCCAAACTGTCTAGATCCTTCCGCAGCCTCCCCACTTCCTCAGTAGTACCTGCCTGTCCACCTAACTTCGTATCATCTGCAAACTTCGCTAGAATGCCCCCAGTCCCTTCATCCAGATCATTAATATATAATGCGAACAGCTGTGCCCCCAACACTGAAACCTGCGGGACACCGCTCGTCACCAGCTGCCATTCTGAAAAAGAACCTTTTATCCTAACTCTCTGTCTTCTGTCAGACAGCCAATCCTCAATCCATCCCAGTAGCTCACCTCGAACACCATGGGCCCTCACCTTGCTCAGCAGCCTCCCGTGTGGCACCTTATCAAAGGCCTTTTAGAAGTCTAGATAGACCACATCCACTGGGTTTCCCTGGTCTAACCTACTTGTCACCTCTTCAAAGAATACCAACAGGTTTGTCAGGCATGACCTCCCCTTACTAAATCCATGTTGACTTGTTCTAATCAGACTCTGCTCTTCTAAGAATTTAGAAACCTCATCCTTAATGATGGATTCTAGAATTTTACCAACAACCGAGGTTAGGCTAATTGGCCTATAATTTTCCATCTTTTGTCTTGATCCTTTCTTGAACAATGGGGTTACAACAGCGATCTTCCAATCATCCGGGACTTTCCGTGACTCCAGTGACTCTTGAAAGATCTCAACCAATGCCTCCGCTATTTCCTCAGCCACCTCTCTTAGAACTTTAGGATGTATCCCATTGGGGCCAGGAGATTTATCAATTTAAGACCTTTTAGCTTTTCTAGCACTATCTCTTTTGTAATGGCTACCATACTCAACTCAGCCTCCTGATTCCCTTTAATTGTTAGGATATCACTCATGTCTTCCACTGTGAAAACTGATGCAAAGTACTTGTTAAGTTCTCCTGCTATTTCCTTATCTCCCATCACTAGGCTTCCAGCATCAGTTTGAAGTGGCCCAATGTCTACTT
Organism: Chiloscyllium punctatum; assembly: GCF_047496795.1. Classification (NCBI taxonomy): domain Eukaryota; kingdom Metazoa; phylum Chordata; class Chondrichthyes; order Orectolobiformes; family Hemiscylliidae; genus Chiloscyllium; species Chiloscyllium punctatum. Next base: position 55,763,585 of record NC_092761.1, on the reverse strand, counting down.
TTGCCTGTCGTTTGTTTCTTATGTATTGAAAGAAACTTTTACTGTCATTTCTAATATTACTGGCTAGCCTACCTTCATATTTGATCCTCTCCTTTCTTATTACTCTCTTTGTTATCCTCTGTTTGTTTTTGTCGCCTTCCCAATCTTCTGATTTCCCAGTGCTCTTGGCCACTTTATAGGATCTCTCGTTTTCTTTAATACATTTCCTGACTTCCTTTGTTAGCCATGGCTGTCTAATCCCTCCCTGGATAATCTTTCTTTTCTTGGGGATGAACCTCTGTACAGTGTCCTCAATTATACACACAAACTCCTGCCATTTTTGCTCTACTGTCTTCCCCGCTAGCCTCTGCTTCCAGTCTATTTTTGTCAGTTCCTCTGTCATGCCCTCATAATTACCTTTATTTAACTGTAACACCATTACATCCGATTTTGCCTTCTCTCTTTCAAACTCCAGACTGAACTCTACCATATTATGATCGCTGCTTCCTAAGGGTTCCCTTACTTTAAGATCTTTTATAAAGTCTGGTTTACTGCAGAGCACTAGGTCCAGAATAGCCTGCTCCCTTGTGGGCTCCATGACAAGCTGTTCCAAAAAGCCATCCTGTAAGCATTCCATGAATTCACTTTCTTTGGATCCACTGGCAACATTATTTACCCAGTCCATCTGCATATTGAAGTCCCCCATGATCACTGTGACCTTGCCTTTCTGACATGCCTTCTCTATTTCCCGGTACATGTTGCGTCCCTGGTCCTGACCACTGTTAGGAGGTCTGTACATAATTCCCATTATGGTTTTTTTACCTTTGTGGTTCCTCAATTCCACCCACACAGACTCCACATCATCTGACGCTATGTCATTCAGTGCCATAGATTTAATTTTGTTCTTAACTAACAAGGCAACCCCACCCCCTCTGCCGACCTCCCTGTCTTTTCGATAAGTTGAACATCCTTGGAGGTTTAACTGCCAGTCCTGACCCCCCTGTATCCAAGTCTCTGTGATGCCTACTACATCATAATCATTCACTATGATCTCTGCCATTAGTTCATCTGCTTTGTTATGAATGCTACGAGCATTCAGGTAAAGTGCCTTAATGCTAACTTTCTTATAATTAGAGATATCGGAAGTCATATGATGTCCTAAGTTATCCTTGCTTTTTTCTGCATTCCCAGTTTGCTTCAATTTTAAATCCGCCTGGACACATGCTATCCTGCTGCTTATCTTTCAATTTAATGCCATACTCCCTGTCGCTTTCACTTTCCCTTCCCCCCCAACTCAGAAGTTTAAAGTCCTACTGACCACCCTATTTATCCTCTTCGCTAGAACATTGGTACAGGTGGAGACCATCCCAACGGTACAGATCCCCCCTGTTCCAAAACTGATGCCAATGCCCCATGAAGTGGAATCCCTCTTTCCCACACCAATCCCTTAGCCACGTGTTTACTTGCCTAATTTTCTTGTCCCTATGCACCAAGCTAGGCTCCAGCTGAGGTTAGCTTAAGACCTGTCTCGGCACTTGCCTCTTGCTCAATATGGAGTGGTAGCCCTCAGTCTGAACAACTAATTGCTGGGCAGTAAATGCTGATCTTTTGGCCCACATCCTATGAATAGAAGGAAAGAAAGCTTTATTCAGATCACGAGCAGTACAGTGCTGAAGCCTGATTTCAGCCCCCTTTAAATGGGAGCACAAGAACACTCATTCTTGCATCAATGTCTCTCTCTCTCTCTCTCTCTCTCTCTCTCTCCATTTGCTTAGTGAACCCACGATCATGTTGTCTTTCCAAAAGCGATTCAACTAATTGTTCTATATCGGGGATTGGCATGTGGTCCTGTTGGCATTGGTTCACGCTTATATCAATGCCAAATGTCCTGATAGAATCTCGCAAATATGGAAGCAGACCATTTGGCCCATCAAGTCCACATGATCCTCCGAAGAGCATCCTACACAGACCCACCGTCCCACTCTGTTCAGATAAACCTGCATTTCCTGTTGCTAACCCACTTAGCCTGCGCATTTCTGGACACTATGGGCAATTTAGCATGGCCATTCCAACTAACCTGCATACCTTTGGATTGTGGGAGGAAACCAGAGCACCTGGAGGAAACCCACACAGACACAGGGAGAATGTGCAAACTCCACAGACAGTCATCTGAAAATAGATTCAAATCCAGGTCCCTGGTGCTGTGAGGCAGCAGTGTTAACCACTGAGCCACCATTCCACCCCATTGACATCCTTTTATTTCTGTTATACACTTAAACTACCCAGTCTATAGCAGGCCAGTGACAATGTTAGCAAGCACTTGGGCTCATCCAGGTTCTGACCTTGTAATCTGAGACAATTCTGCTTCTGTAAAGTATACTCTCATTAATTGCTGCAGAGTTATCTGCTCTGGAATTACCATGATTTTCTGTCTATCTCAAATCTGCAACGAGAACTTCAGAAACCCGAGGCGTTCTTTTTATTCATTTGTGTGATGTGGGTGTCACTGGATGAGCCAGCATTTATTGCACATCCCTAATTGCCCTTGAAAAGGTGTTGGTGAGCTGCCTTCTTGAACCACTGCAGGCAGCCTGCTGTGGGTTGGTGCATGATGCCATTAGGGCCAGACTTCCAGGATTTTGACTCGGCAAGAGTAAAGAAACGGCAATATATTTCTGAGTCAGGTTGATGAGTGGCTTGAAGGGAAAACTTTCGATGTTGGTGTTCCCAGATATTGACTGCCCTTTTGCTTCTAGGTGGAAGTAGTTGTGGGTTTGGAAGGTGCTTTCGGAGGATCTTTGGTGAATTTCTGCAGTCATCTTGTAGATAGGACACACTGTTGCTACTGAGCACCAATGGTGGAGGGAGTGGATGCTTGTGGATGTAATGCCAGTCAAGTGGGCTGCTTTGTTCTGGATGATGTCAAGCTTCTTGAGTGTTGCTGGAGCTCCCGTCCCAATGTCAAGAGGATCATTTTATCATTAGCACAAGTGGAAATTTGAATAGTATATAAGAAGCTGCAGGTATGTCTTGTTGTCTATGTTTTATTAAAAGCATTTTACTTGTGGTTCCTGTCAGTAAGAAGGACAAAGGGGCGCAGGATTCAGTTTATTATTCAACTCTATTTCATTAACAAAATATTTCTTATTAAAACTATACATGACCATTTCCCAAATTCCCAGAATTACTCATTATCTAGCTCTATCCATCTGAGAAATGATCCACGTACTTGAGCTGGAATGTTGCACTCTCCTTCCTCTCCGATGTAGGGCTGGTGCTCTCTCTCTCTCCTCTCTATCTTCAGGTGGTCAGAGCTTTATTGTTGGGCCAAACTGCATCTAGTGTTGAGTCTTCACTGTGTCTTCACTGAAGGAGTAGTGTCCTAGGAGAGTGTTTTCATGTGCACTCGTGCAGGAATTTCCAGAATGTTCTGTGGTCTTTGGCCAATAGTGTCATGAGCTGGATTCAAATAATCCAATGTGGTTGTGCCACATTCTTTACTGCTGGGAGGTATAAAGTGCACATGCTCAGGCAGTAAAGGTGCCAGAAAGTCTGAGTGACACTTCCCCAAAATGCAACACTTGGGCTGGTTGGAACAAGTTCCCCTTGAATGTTTGCAACTTCTTTGATCTTGGTTTTCAATGTGGCCAATAGCTGCTGGCTGCTGTTTCATTTACTTTGGCAGTTTTCTGTCAGAACTGATTTCTCTGGCAGTGAGTCAATTTAGAATATCCAATTTTGGGCTCATTGTTGCTTGACCATAATTTGCTTGCAACCTCTGAGGTTTGTTTAATTACGTTTGAAATTATTCAGCATTATTTGGGAGACCTAGCTATAATTGCTGCACCTGCTGGGATATTTCCAACAATGAAGCTTGATGATAGATCACAAGATTGTTTCTCAGGTTAAATTGTTGCTGAACTCCAACATTGCTTCGTTTACTGCTGCTTCTTCCAGAGAAAGGTAAGAAATTGAAATTAGATCTAAGCTTTTACTTTCCAGGTTACATCCATCAGGAAAGCACAGATAATTCATAACATAGGTCAGAAAGGTGTATTAGTAAATGCAATTACATGTTTTACGAAATGCTATAGCTCCAACCTTGCTGGGAACATTGTCTCATTAGGTGAATAACCTAATTTGGAGTTATATTCTGCTTTCCTCTATGATCTTGGTATTTTTGCTTTCCCTTTATGTCTAATTGACATTGATGCTTCATTTATATTGCTTATTTACCAACCGGGCAACGTTGAAAAGTTACAGAATGTTGATAAGTCAGCCAATGAGCCAGGGTATTCTTGGCCTTATAGAGTCATATGGCATAGAAACAGACGCTTTGGTCTAATCAGTCCACACCAAGCATGTTCCCAAACTAAACTACTCCCACCTGCCTGCACTTGGCCCAAACCTTTCCTCTTTATGCACTTATCCAAATGCCATTTTAATATTGTAACTGTACCTGCCTACATGACTTTGTCTGGCAGTTCATTCCACACACAAACCACTCTCTGTATAAAAAGGCCCTTGTGAAAAGTTATCAAAATGTATACAGTTAGGACAGAGTTCAGGTACTGCATTTGACTTCAGCACGCCACATCTGAGATTATTAATGGAATTTTGCCCAAGGCCAATGTACAATGACTTCTAATAAAAGAGTATTCATGGGAACATTTGAAGATTTGCGTGATCTGTATTAAAGATTGTGATCCAGCATTCAACATAGTATTGAGATAGACCTGAAAAAAAACTGACAATGAACAAAATGAATATTTATAAAAATGGTACAATTTTCTTTAAATATTTTCTATAACTTTTGAATTTGTACATTCTTAAGCACAATGGGAGTAATTTTGACCTTGGACAATAGGGTAAATGGATAAATGATTAAAGTTAGCTGTCTGTGTAAGTCACTTTAAAATGGAAGGAAAGTACGAGGAGACAGATTAATAGATACTCAATTTTGCATGGACATTTGCGATTCTTGCTCAATATGTAATTAAGCTCTAATTGGAGGGGCTAGAGTTAGTTGGATGATTGTATCATACTATGATAGCACAGTCACTACATTGGCTATAATGGAATTCAGAGACTAGGACATAAAATCTGAACGTATCAGCTCAAATCCAAGCATGACAGTTGGGGAATTTAAATACAATTAATTAATTAGACTCGAATTTTAAAAATGAGCATTAGTAAATGTGCTCATATTGAAAAATGCCCATCTGGTTGAAAAATGCCCAGTCCCGGCACTCAGCAAAGTGATTTGCTCTTAACAGAGAAGTGGTTGGCCTCTGAGACATCCATAAAAAGTCACTCAATCATCAGAAAGATAACTCATCACCAACTTTGTAAGGGCAAATTGGTGGGATCATAATACATAGAAGCAGGAGTCCATTCAGCACATTGAGTCTGCTCCACTATTCAATGGCTACTCTGATAATCCTCAATTCCACTTTGCTGTCTTTATCACAACTCTTGAATATATTTAATGACCCTGCCTTTTACAGCCCTCAGCAGTCAGCCATTCCATGGAGTCACTACCCTCTGAGAGAAGAAATTCCTCCTCATCTTTATCTTAGATGTGTGACCCCTTGCTCTGAGATTATACCCTCTGGTCTTAGACTCCCCCACAAGGGGAATCAACCTTTCTGAATCTAACCTGTCAAGTCCCTAAGCAGTTCTAAAGAAAAATTAGTGGACCTGAAGTGCTAACTCTGATTTCTCTTCACAGATCCTACTCGACCTGCTAAGCTTTGCCAGCTATTTCTGCTTTTGCCCTGAAGAAAGTCACATGTTTCAATAAGGTCATCTCTTATTCTTCTAAACCCCAGGATTTTATCAATCCAATCTCTCTTCATTAGACAATCCCTCCACATCTTGGATCCGCTGGTAAACATCTGAACTGTCTCCAATGCTCTAAATCTCTCTTTAGGTCAAGGGCTGAAAACTGTTTAAAACTGAATGGCCAATAAATGCAGGCTTACCAATGATTTCTTCATCCTATGAATGAATAATTTAAAAAGTCAAACCTCCAGAGATTAACCTCCTTAATCTTCAGATCAACTCAACCACCACCACCATTCAACCTTCCCCTCAACTCGTGTAGACCACAATTACATCTCTGTTTCCAATTCATTCCAATTGCAGTTTCACTCCAATTAGCATTTCTCCTCAATCAGGGCAAAAATGTTATGCTGGTTGGAGTCACATCTCTTACAAAGGAAAGTCATTTGGCTTGTTGGAAGTCAATCATGTCAGTCCCGAGACATGTCTGCAGGAATTCCTCAGGGTAATAGTATGGGTCAACCATCTACATCTGCTTAGCCTTTCCTCCAGCATCAGGGCAGATGTGGTTCCGAAATCTACTTGGAACAAAACCTTGGGAGTATTCAGGGATGGCCTGTGAAAGAACAAGTAATGCTCATTTGGAAAAGATTAAGAAATGATAATCTCCAACAAGAGAGAATCCAATAATGTCTCATTGGCATTCAATTGTATTAATCCCCAACTATTAACATTCTTGAGATATCATTGACTAGAAACTAGACTGTATCAGTGCCAATTCAGAAACACCCCCTCACCCAATTTTTATTATATTCTCCCCTTCCCACCCCAATGCGCGTGTGCACACACACACACACACATACACACACACGCACACACACTCATACAGACACACATACACATACACACACACATACACCCACCCACACACACACATACACACACATACACACACACATATACACACGCACACATACACATACACACACTCATACACACACACATACACATATACACACACACACATACACACGCACTCATACACACACACATACACATATACACACACATACACTCACACACACATACACCCACACACACATACACCCACACACATACACCCACTCACATACACCCACACACATACACACGCACTCATACATACACACACACACACAGTCTTCTCTGGAAGTGACAAGAGAGTTGGTGAGAGGGAAAATAATTCTACAGTACAGGAGTTGAGAGGTTATGGTGAATCTATGTAGTACACTGGTTAGATGTCAGATAAAGCATTGTGTACATTACGGTGTGTCACACTCTATGAACACAGAATGGTTCCATGAATAAGAAACTTCAATAATGAAGATAGATTGGAGACATTGAGACTGTTTTCCTTCAATAGGAAATGCCTAGAAGAATTATCTAGACTCGAAATGCTCTCTCTCCATGGATGCTGTCTGACTCGCTGTGATCTCCAGCATTTGTTGTAATCAGTCAAGGCTAGAAGAGGTTTGATTAAAATTTACAAATTCTTGAGGACTATGGATAGAATGGATAGGGAGAAACTGTTCCCACTGGTAAAAGGATCAGGAATGAGGGAGCACAGACTTACAGTGATTTGCAAACAGTGTATGTATTTAATACACTGGGAGAAAAAAAATCATTTTTCACACGGTAAGTGTGGCAGAGGTAATTTCAAAGGAAACATTTAAGAGAGTGTTTGAAGATTATTTAACACAAAGCAATGTTCAGGGTTATGAAGAAAGGGCCCAGGATGTCATTAAAGTTGTTCTCCCCATTTAGAAAGTTAATGTAGACACAATGGTGGAATCTTATAGTGGATGGACCAACAGTGGTTATGGAGGGAGATGTGATAAACTCGTAATAGAATCCAGCGAAACCCATCATAATGTAGGGAACAGCTTGCAATATCTTTTAACTATCTAGAAGATCAAGGACAACAGATATATGGGAACATCACCACCTTCAACTTCCGTACCAAGTCACTCACCATCTTAACTTGGAAATATATCACTATTCCTTCATTGATGTTGGGTCAAAATCATGTAATTCTCTCCCTCAGGGCATTGTGGGTCTACTTATAGCACATGGACTGCTGTGGTTCAAAAGGGCAGTTCATCACTGTCCTCTCAAGGGCAACTAGAGACAGGCAATAAATACTGGACTCCCAGCCATTCCCACACCTCACAAAAATGAATAAAAATGTTTTTAAAAAAGCAAGCTCTGGACATTGAGTCAAGATTATTAGTAAGTAACAATGTGTTGCCTGTTCAGAAGGATTATTATCTGGCTTTATTAACTACAGGTCTCACCTCATTAATATACAGATTTCTATTATGCCAGCAGCGAGGAGTAACATATATGCTGAGAATTCTTGACATGGAAATCAATGCAGGTACCGCGTGACTTCAATTTACTGCTGGCTGTGAAGAGCCTCCATATTGTTCAATCTCAAACAGCAGCTGAGGACATGATCCATAAATATCAGCTGCGCAACCCTCTCAGCCACAGAGATTGGCATCCAATAACTGACAACCCTTCAGATCCTCATGGCACATCTCCAGTACCTCTTGGCATCACTTGGTGGATGGGTGAGAGGTAGACACTTATGCAACAGGGCCCACCAGAAACAAGTATTGAAGGGCTACACCATGGACAGTTTGCACAAAGTGACCAGCACCCAGATCATGGATTAAACCAGGCCAACATCATCAAGGCTGCTTATTTGTTGCCTTATCATTCATTCACTTCGCATCTACCTGCATGCTCTCAGCATCCCTGTTTTGTCTTTCCTATAAGCCTTGCAGGGGTCACTGTCTAAGGATGGGGGGGGGGGGGGGGGGGGTCAGTCATTTGGGTCTGAGATGAGGAGGAGTTTTACTTCACCCAGAGACTGGTGCACCTTTGGAATTCGCTGACACAGAATGCAGTTAAGGCCAAAACACTGAAGGTTTTTAAGAAGATGTTAGATCTATTTCTTCGGGTTAGAGGGACCAAAGGGTATGGACAGAAAATGGGACAGAATACTGAGTTAGAGGATCATCAATGATCATACTGAATGGTGGAGGAGTCTAAAAGGGCTGAATGGCCTGCTTCTGTCCCTATTTCTAATTAAACTCAGTGCAGTTGTCTTGATGCGAGCTGTGAATTGTCTTATCACAATCAATAGCTGTTGCTAATCGCAGTGTTAATCTGCCATCCATTTTAAACATGAAAACAATTTCTCAAAATATACAAACTGTTTGTTAATTATTTTAGGGATCAATAGTAAGTTGTTTAGGACATTTTGAAAAAAATAATGTATCCAGATGTTTCAAGTAAGGAGCAGAAGTTCAAAGGAGATTTGAGGAAAAAGTGTTTCCACCCAGAGGGTTATGTATATCTGGAAGTCACAGTCTAAAGGGGTGGTAGAGGCATAAGCCTTCAAGACAGTTAACAACTATTTACGTGAACATTTTAAATGTCATAGCACATAAAGCTAAGTGCTGGCAAATGGGATTAGAAAAGTTGGATGTTTTATGACGAGCATGGGCACAATGGGTCAACAAACATAAGAATTAAGTGCAGGAGTAGGCCATTCAGTTCCTAGAACCTGCACCACCACTTAATCTGATCATTGTTGATCTCACCTCAATCTCAACTCCACTTTCGTGCCCACTCCCCATAACCTTTATATCTGCTACAAATTAAAAATCGATCTCCCCTAACTCTATGACTCTGGGTGAGTGAATTCTACAGATTAATCTGACAGAAGTAATCAATCCTCATGCCTGCTTTAAATCTGCTACCTCTGTTCCAAACGATGGTCTCTCGTTCTGGATTGCCACATGAGGAAATAGCCATTCTACATTTACTTTGCCAATCCCCTTTTAGCATCTTGTATACCTAATGAAGGGCTTCTTTCTGCACTGTAAAACCTCGATGGCTCTAGGGCAGATACGTAACTTTGATTATCTCTCAGCCTCACAGCACCAGGGACCTGGGTTCAATTCCACCTCAGGTGACTGTCTGTGTGGTGTTTCTCTCCACTTTGAGCCAGTGGTTCATAGTGTCGATAGTTGCCATGATTTGGAGGTGCTGGTGTTGTTCTGGGGTGGGCAAAGTTAAAAATCACACAATACCAGGTTATAGTCGAACAGGTTCATTTGGAAGCACTAGCTTTCGGAGAGGTGCTCTTTCATCACTTGATGAAGGAACAACACTCCAAAAGCTAATGCTTTCAAATTAACCTGTTGGACTATAACCTGGTGTTGTGTGATTTTTAACTATGTGGTGTTTGCACATTCTCCCTGTGAATGTGTGGGTTTCTATGGGTACTCCAGTTTCTTCCCAAAGTCCAAAGATGTGCAGGTTAGGTGAATTGACCATGCTAGATTGCCCATAGTGTCCAGAAATATGTAGGCTAAGTGGATTTGTCATGGAAAGGTTACAAGGATAAGGTAGGGAGCTGAGTTTGACTGAGATGTTCTTTGAATAGTCGGTGTGGACCTGATGTGCAAAATGGCCTGCTTCCAAACTGTAGTGATTCTATGATTCTGTAATTCTATGAACACCTTTAGGCTAAAAAAGAACCAATTCAATTTTGACCATCTGTTCAAAGACCATGTGTTGAGACTAATTGCAAATATCTTGTCCACAGGGATGTGACCGGTATTGTGGGCATGGTCAATATTAGCATCATTTAACTTGCTGTGCAAATAATTTACGTGTCATTGCCTGGGGTTATTTTGCATTAGTTACAGTGACAAGTTATGTTCAGAAATCAGCAAAACCAATGAAAACTCTACCTTATAATACTTGGCAAAAGACAAGTACATGCTGGCAATTGTTAAGGAAAAGTAACTAGGGTTGTAATTAGACCTGCTAAATAGTTTTTTTAAGGAATGATTATGGCCAACTATGTTGGGAACGGGTAAAGCTTTTCTCTCTGCTGTAGCAGATGAAAATACCAGATGCTGAGTGGGTCTCTTGACTGTGCCTTTAATAACCTGCTGGAATCAGAACTACTCTCACAGCTGGAGGAATATCAACATTAAAATGGAAGATGGAACAGCCCCCAATAATATGTGTTTGGTCACCAAGCAACTACATATTGTCCTCAGAAATATTCACTCCATGGTGAGGATGTTGCTACATTATATTCAACATGCAACAGGTGAATGAGCAATCAAAAGATACAGCAAAGAAAAGAGGGGATAGACCGACCAAAAAAGAATAAAAATAGTATTTCCACAGTGTGGGGTTATGTTTTTATTAAAAGGAGGAGGAGAAAAAGGACACCAATCATACTAAGCACCAATTCTAGTTTATACACTTATCATATTCTAAGGTTCAGACACTTTGGGGTACTTGGATTTATATTGACCTGAAACAAACCCACAATCAGTAGGCACAGGCAGTTTGGAGGTTTTCATGGTCAGAGAGCCTGAGAACTTATTTCAGGAGGCTGCTAAGCAGACAGCTTCTTTGTAACAAAAGAGTAAGCCATCAGCTTACTGGGCCAGCCCTGCCATTCAATATGATCAAGGATAATCAGACACTTCATTGTGTTTTGATTACCTCATCCCCATAAACCTGTGTGCCACTGGTAATCCAAAATCTATTCACCTCTACCTCGAATACATTCAAAGAGTGAGCCTCCACAGCCGTCTGTGGTAGAGAATTCACAACCCATTGAATTAAATAATTTCTCTTCTCAGATCGAAGTGGCATCCCCCTTATTTTCAAACTGTACCTTTCTGGTTTCCCTGCAAGGGAATCATCTTACCTGCACTTTCCCTGTCTATTCCTTTAGGGATTTGATAGGATTCAATGAGACCAACTCTCATTCTTTGATTCTGTAGAGAATACAAGCTTAGTTTGCCCATTCTGTCTTGATGGGATAGTCCCACCATTCCAGAAACAAGTCTAGATAATCTTCATTGCATTCCCTCTACAGAAAGTATATCCTTTCAGAGATAAGGAGGCCAAAACTTCATACAGTAGTTGAGATTTGGTCTAACCAAGCTTTCAGAAAGACTTTATTACTCCTGTACTCAAATCCTCTTGCAATATACGTTAGGATTCCATTTGCCTTCCTACTAGCTTGCTGAATCTATATGTTAGTCTTCAGAGACTTAATGACAAGGATAATTCGGTTTCTTTGCCCATCCACAGGTACATGCTATAATCCTACATGTATTCACACTACAGGCGTTTCAAGGTGGAATCTAACAAACACAAGTGGATAGTGAACTCACAGAGTAAACCCTACAAAAGAGGGGCCAGTTCTGGACTTAACTTTGGGTTATGATGCTGGGCAAGTGCTTGAAGTATCAGTGAGGGAGCATGTTATAGACAGTGATCATAACTCCATTAAATTTAACATTTTTACTTAAAAATCTAAAGATGGGCCTGAAATCGAAGTTCAGAACTGAGGAAAGGCCAATTTTAAAAAGATCAGAAATGAATTGGTCAGAGTGGACTGAGAGCAGATACTTTTAGATAAACCTGTGCCAAACAGTGGGATTTATTCAACAAACAAAGAGGGAGAATACAGGGCCAACACGTTCCAAGAAAGATACAGGGTGGAACCAACCAACCCTGCAAAGACTGGCTATCGAGGGATTTACAAGATTGGATTAAGACAAAAAAGGAAAGGTTATGAAGATACAGAACAGCAACAATCCTAGAGCAAGATAGAATGTGCAAGATAGGTAGGAGCTTAAAAAGGAAATTAGGAAAGCAAAAAAGAAGGTGGGAGAAAAACAATGGCAGGTAAAAGAAAGGAAAATCCTACTTTACAAGTTCATTCAGAGTAAGGGGATAATGAGGGAAAGGATAGATCCCATTAATTACCAAAGTGGTAATGTCTGTGTGGAGTTGGAGATAGGGTTCAGAATGAATACTTTGTGTCAGTATTCACTTGTGAGAGACATGATGTGGGTATTAAAGCAGGGAAAAAGATTGTAATATAATTAAATGAATTATCATAGACAGAGAGGAGGCTCTCGGTCGTCTGGCAGGCTTAAAAGTAGATAAATCTTGAGGACCAGAAGAAATTTATCCCAGGTTGTTGAGTGAGGCAAGGGAGAAAACAGCAATACATTTCAATTCCTCTTTGTCCACAGGCAACATACCAAAGAAGTGGAGGACAGCCAATGTGGAAATGTTATTCAAGAAGGGAGCTAAGAATACCAGAAAACTACAAGCCGATCAATCTAAAGACATAACCAGATGGAGACATGAGGGAATGCTTTGATCTAGTCTATTTTAACATAAGGGCCAGCATGAGAGACTAATAGTAAATGTAAGAGCCCAAGCGATCCAAGGAAATGTGACTAACAGGATCCAGAATTGGCTGAGTGGCAGGAAGCTGAGGGTGATGATTGAGGGGTGTTGTGACTGGAACCCAGTATCCAGTGGGATCTCACAGGGGTCATTGTTGGGGCCCATGCTGTAGGTTATATAAATGATTTGTACTTGAATGTAGGAGGGTTGATCAGTAAGTTTGCGGAATATATGAAAATCGATGGAGTGGTAAATAGTGAGGAGAATAGTGTTAGATTACAGGAGGATATAGAGAAGCTGGTCAGATGGGCTGATCAGTGTCAAATGGAACTTGAACTGGATAATTTTGAAGTGGTGCACTTGGGCAAGATAAACAAGAGAATACATGACCAACAATAGAGCCCTGGGAAACACTGGGGATCAGAGGGACCTTGGTATGCATGTACACTGCACCCTTAAGGTAGCAGGAGAGTTAGATAGAGTGGTTAATAAGACATATGTTATGCTTGTCTTTGCTAGATAGGCACTGAGTTTAAGAGTAGGGAGGTGATGGTGGAGCTTTATAAATCCTTGGTTCAGCCCGAGCTTGAGTATTGTGAGTAATTATAGAACTCACATTATAGGAGGGATGTGATTGTAATGGAGAGGGTCTGGAGGAGACTTACCAGGATGTTGCTTGAGTTGGAGAGTCTCCACCAAGAAGAGAGATCAGACAGACCTGAGGTTTTTTTTCCCTTGGATCAGAGGAGACCAAGAAGGACTTGATTGAGATATATAAAATTATGAGAGGCATAGACAGCATCGACAGGAAGGATTTTCCCCTTGATGGAGGGATCAGTGATGAGAGGGCATAGGGTTAAGGTAAGAAGCAGGAAGTTTAGAGGAAATTTCTATTCATCCTGAAGTTCGCTGAAATCTGGAACTCACTGTCTGTAAGAGTGGAAGCAGCAAAAACCCTCATAACATTTATGAAGTATTTAGATGTGTCGTTATGAAAAATGGGATTAGAATAGATAGATGCTTGTTTTTGAATGGCACATATGTGATGGATTGAAGTGTCTTTTTTCTGTGCTGTAGATCCCCATGATTCTATGAACTCTATAAAAATAACAAACAGATCTGCTAAATAATGCCCACAGTAGCACAGGCAGTTAATTCATAAGTGAATTGTTCCCTTGTGTGCAGTCAGCTTATGTAACATAGATCTCTCATAGAAATGAGTTCGAAGGAGAAAGACAATATTTTAGAAGTACTTTTCGCATTATGTATTAAAGGGCTTTGCTTCTAACTTTACTTTTACTTTTACTTTGATGAACGATCATCTTACATCTTCTCATATACATTTCCCATGAAGAATCATAGGGAAGAAATTAAAACTTGTTCTGTTCCTGTGGTTATTCCAAATTCCTACTGGCAATGGCACATAAACTTCAGTGACTAACCACTTCGTTCAGCACCTACAAAAATTAAATGTATGAACAACCACAATAGGTATCATTTTTCATTCTCAGATTGGTCAGTATTACCATCAACTGGGACGTCCGCACAGCACCCTCTCCCAAATGATTCGTTCTAACTTCCTTATAGACCTCCTTATAGACAGGCCGATAATGGGCATGCAAATGGAGATTTCAATTCAGCACAGAGAATAAAGAAAGGCTGGGAAAATGTAAAGAATGTACAGAATTTTTAGATACGTAAATTTTGCCTTACTGCGCTGTGAAAGATTGCTGCCTGTTCCTCAGATTCCTCAACCGATGCCTCATTATCTTTCAGAGACTGTGCCTGTTGTTTCTTCATGTGGACAGTTATCTCCAAATTTTTTCACCTCAAGCAGGGAAAGTGCAAAGGCCCCATGATGAAAATCTCTGACGGCTATTTCAAAGCAGACCCAGATCCAGAGAGCATGTAGTTTCACTCGGGCAACACATTTACAGCCTTCAACCAAAGAGGTGTTCAGGTTGCAAACAGTTGATTGGGAGAAAAATAGCAATCTCATAATCTCAGCTGAACTAATCACTATATCAATCCTTTGAGAACATCAAAAGCATTCTGATTCAAAAGAGTATCCTCAGTCTCCACTGGTTCCAAGCAACCAGAGCAGTGCTGACCAATGGGCTGCAACAACTGCTGATTGACTTATATTTCCAGTTTGATAAGAGTTAAGTTCTCCACAAGGTGTTTGAAAGGATACATTGCTGAGGAGACATTTGTACTCTTATCATTTATTGCTTCAGTTCACACTAATTAACCCCTGTATTTTTTTTCTCCCCCCAGGGCTGTGTGAGAAATGAGACAGTCAAAAGAATATCACAACTTTTGCAGGTTTAGTGAGCAAAAGATTTTATGGTTTGTCAGTGGATTGCACAAATGCCAAGGGTAAGGAGACCCAACCTTTCACGTGAGAAACTGTATAAGCAATGGTGCATACACAGCTGCAGAAATCTTTGAACCTTCTGTTGCTAACCTATGATCTCTGTTTGAAACCAAGTTTACATTATTATTCATGACGTGGAGGTGCCTGTGTTAGACTGGGCAGGACAAAGTCAGAAGCCACATTGCACCAGTTTATAATTCAACAGATTTATTTGAAATCACAACCCTTTAGAGTGCTGTTCCACCATGACAAAGGAGCAGCACTCCAAAAGCTTGTGATTGCAAATAAATCTGCCGGACTATAACCTGGTATTGTGTGAATTCTGACATTATGATTTGTGAGTGATGATCAATGTGATTGATCTTCTGCAGTTCATCATTGCCAGATCTCCAAAAATCAGGCCAGTCATGATTTGTCAAGAATGATTCTTTGAAGCTCATTTAGCAACTTGAATCACTCAAACCAAACTAAGGGACATGTTTTTAAGGTGAGGGGAAAAAGATTTAAAAGGGACTAGAGGGGCAGCTTTTTCACACAGAGGGCGGTTCATACAGTATTTGCAATTAATTGCCAAGAGAAGTGATAGAGGTGGGTACAATTACAACATTTAAAAGACATTTGGACAGACACACAATTCAGAAATGTTTGCAGGGACATGGGCCAAACAATGGGACTAGTTTAGTTTAAATAAACCTTGGTCAGCATGGATAAAGGGGACTCCATGTTTCCATGTTGTATGATTTTTATGACTCTATAAAGTTTGGAAAATTTTGTGCTAAATGGGTAATTGAAAATAGGAAATTCACAAGTTATGTGGGAGAAAATAAACAAATGTTTGCATTTGGAGCAGCTTTTATGACCTCATAAGTGTTGTAAAGAATTTTAACACTAATTAATATTTTCAAAGTGGAGCAATTGTCACGATGTAAACTCATGGCAGTCAATGTACAAACAACAAGGAGCTTACCAACAGCAAAGAGGTAATCTCTTTTGGATAAGTTAAATACTGGTGCTCGTCAGATAACATCATGCAAACATTAACATGCGTCTGAGAGGGCATCCAGATTCTCAGTCAAATATATTACTACATATAAGCTGTACATGTAATGTCAAAATATAGCAACTCCACTCCCTCAACGCTCTTCAAATACTGGATTTGAGGGTGAGGAGATAGGAAGAAGATGACAAGGGGAGAGCCGAAGACAGTTGAGAACCAAATAAAGAATAAAGAGAGACAAGGAAAATCAATAAGAAACAGAAACAAATAACAAATGTGCAGTCAAGCAAAAGGGAAACAAAACACAGGGACAACAACAGCAATTCTTTTTATTTAACCCTTAAAATTAGGAGATTAATCTTTGGCTCATTGCCAGTGTCATTGAAGGTGGGGAGAGGAGCATGGAAAATAAACTAGGTGGTCAGTTCTCCCACTACCTGTTTCCCACATTATGTACGACATCAGGCAGTCCACCTTCCCTAAGCTCATTGAGTCTGTTCATAGAATCTCTATAGTGTGGAACCAGGCCATTTAGCCCATTGAGTCCACACTGACCCTTCAAAGAGCATTCCACTCAGTCCCATCTTCACCCTGCATTTTCCATGGCCAATCTATCTCACCTGCACATTCCTGGACTATAGGATCAAACCAGAGCAAACCTATGCAAACACGGAGAGAATATGCAAACTCCATACACACAGTCACCCAAGACTGGAATTGAACTCAAGTTCCTGGTGCTTTGTGGCAGCAGTGCTAACCACCATGTCGTTCTTAAACTGGCAGTTGAAGTCAACTTAAAGACTCCATTGCACCTCCACTGTCATCGTAGATTAGATAGGGTAGGTGGTCTTCCCTGCTTTGGAGCACTCGTTGTATACATTGAGGATATTTCATTCCCACCCAAATGATAAATCCATATTATGCTTCCCCCTCACCTATGAAACAATTCCCTACCACCTTACAATCCCTGCGCCCCTCACCAAAACTTTCAATTCCTTCATAACAAGAAATTATTCTGATGTCTATTATCTGTCTTCTTGCCTTCTCAAGACATCTCAAAGTTCCTGCAATGGCCCACTATTGTGTCTGGCTCTGCTGGGACTACTCAGGTGCTGGCCAAGGAGATTGGTGACGGTGAGGTGTCCCATGCCTGAGGAGTGGAATTCCATTCTTACCATGTTCAGGCCTTCCTAACGCACATTATTACAGAGGGGTTGCCTGTTCACACGTTAGTAAAGTTCTGACCCAATATTTGATCAGCAAAACAGGAATATATCAACTCCTCATGTAAAATTCATCCCGTTGAAACATCTCAAAATGATTTAAAGGAACAAAGTAAAGCATGGCACAAAGCCATAAAATTAGTATTTTTTTACAAAGGTTGGTCAAAGATTGAGGTCTTAAGAAATGGTTTAAAGGAAGAAAGTGCGATAAAGAAACGTGGAGGTGTAGGGAGGGAATTCCTAGTTCTGGGGTCCATTCAGCTAAAGGCACAGTGACTAACGGTGGAATGATTTGGATTGTACAAGAAGCCAGAAAGGGAGCAGTGTGGAGATCTCAGACAGTTTTATGCTTGAGGAGATTGCAATGATAGGGAAGAGCAAGGTCATAGAGGAATTTGAAAGAAAGGATAAGGATACTTCAGAAGAGAAAATGGCAAATGATACATACTGGTTGACATATCTTGTAGTTATTTTAATCAATCTCTTCAAACATGCTATTACTCATGTCCAAGGATGTTGGGACTTGAACTTAGATCTTCTAGCTACAAGGATGGGACACTACCACTGCTCGATACGAACTTCCAACTTCCCTTGTACAATGTGCACTCAGTGTGTTCACTTCCCAACGTTATTAAGTTTTTCCTGTTAATTGTTTCCTCTCAGGACACATCGCGTGATCAGGAGCTAATGTAAGTTAACAAGCAGAGGTTGATAAGAACTGGGGCTTGCTGGAGATTAAGATGTGGGCAGCAGAGAGAGATATAGACAATCTCATGTTTGAGGAGAGACCAGCAAGGACTATATTGGAGTTGAATCTAGAGATAGGAAAGAAATGGAATTAGACCTCAATCGCAGCTAAACTGAACTAAGGTAAAGTTGGACTCATGTTGCAGAGATAGAAAAGGGTTGTCTTAATGGTTGCACAACACTGAGGTCAGAAACAAATTTTGGGATCAAATACACCATGAGGATTGCAAAGAGGCTGATTTAATCTCAGAGTGTTGCCATGGAAAAGGATTGTGTTGTATGCCAGGGAACAGAGTTTGAAGCGGGATTATAAACAGTGGCTTCAGTCTTTCCTAAGACGAATTGAAGGAAATTTCTGGTCATCCAGCACTGTATGCCTGATAAGCAGACTAAGAAGTTAGCATTCATGAAGGAGTTGAAAAAGGTGGTGGTGAGTCAATGAAAAAAAACAATTCTGTGTTTTCAGATGCTGTTGCCAAGCGGCACCATCTATGCAGGAGAAAGGAGGGGTGAAGGGTCGATCCCAGAGGCAAAGGAGTAGAAAGAGAAGCCATTCCAACAGATTATCTAATCAAGATTAGACCAATAAGAATGAAATCATATGGAAGCAGGGAAGAAATCAGCGTACAATGACAACACCTTGAGTTAGGTTAAAAGGTCAAGGGGAAAATAATTGTAGACCAAAAGAACAGAGGATAATGAGACAGACGTACTAATGGAAAAGGATAAAAATGACAGCAAGCAAGGCATTAAACAGATGGACCATAAAGTTTTACAAAGTATTTAGAAGAAGGACATGCTGGTGTTCATACTCTTAAGTTTTCTTTACCTAACTCTATCATTGTATAAAAATTCATATTTAAATCACATTCCCAGCTTGCCAGAATTCCCAGTTCAATTTATTAGTAACTGTGGATCGCACCTCATAACATTGACCAGAAACTCAACTGGACAACGCAGCAGACACATGGGACCACCACCATGGTGGGTCGTAGGGGGGCGTGGACCTGACCAGGTAGTCACGGAGGGAACGGTCTTTGCGGAAGGCGGAAATGGGTGGGGAGGGAAATATATTCCTGGTGGTGGGGTCTTTTTGGAGGTGGCGGAAATGTCGGTGGATGATTTGGTTGATGCGAAGGTTGGTAGGGTGGAAGGTGAGCACCAGGGGCGTTCTGTCCTTGTTACGGTTGGAGGGGTGGGGTGTGAGGGCGGAGGTGCGGGATGTGGACGAGATGCGTTGGAGGGCATCTTTAACCACGTGGGAAGGGAAATTGCAGTCTCTAAAGAAGGAGGCCATCTGGTGTGTCCTATGGTGGAACTGGTCCTCCTGGGAGCAGATACGGCGGAGGCGGAGAAATTGGGAATACGGGATGGCATTTTTGCAAGAGATAGGGTGGGAAGAGGTGTAATCCAGGTAGCTATGGGAGTCAGTGGGTTTGTAAAAAATGTCAGTGTCAAGTCGGTCGTCACTAATGGAGATGGAGAGGTCCAGGAAGGGGAGCGAGGTGTCAGAGATAGTCCAGGTAAATTTAAGATCAGGGTGGAATGTGTTGGTGAAGTTGATGAATTGCTGAACCTCCTCGCGGGAGCACGAGGTGGCGCCAATGCAGTCATCAATGTAGCGGAGGAAGAGGTGGGGAGTGGTGCCGGTGTAAACTTTTTAAAATAGATTAAATTACTTACAGTGTGGAAACAGGCCCTTCGGCCCAACAAGTCCACACCGCCCCGCCGAAGCGTAACCCACCCAGACCCCTACATCTACATCTACATCTACCCCTTACCTAGCACTACGGGCAATTTCCCATGGCCAATTCACCTGACCTGCACATCTTTGGACTGTGGGAGGAAACCAGAGCACCCGGAGGAAACCCACGCAGACACGGGGAGAATGTGCAAACTCCACACAGTCAGTCGCCTGAGGCGGGAATTGAACCCAGGTCTCTGGCGCTGTGAGGCAGCAGTGCTAACCACTGTGCCACCGTGCCGCCCGGTGTAATTACAGAAGATCAACTGTTCTACATAGCCAACAAAGAGACAGGCATAGCTGGGGCCCATACGTGTGCCCATGGCTACGCCTTTGGTCTGGAGGAAGTGGGAGGATTCAAAGGAGAAATTGTTAAGGGTGAGGACCAGTTCGGCCAAACGAATGAGAGTGTCAGTGGAAGGGTACTGTTGGGGACGTCTGGAGAGGAATAAACGGAGGGCTTGGAGGCCCTGGTCATGGCGAATGGAGGTGTAGAGGGATTGGATATCCATGGTGAAGATAAGGCGTTGGGGGCCAGGGAAACGGAAGTCTTGGAGGAGGTGGAGGGCGTGGGTGGTGTCTCAAACGTATGTGGGGAGTTCCTGGACTAGGGGGGATAGGACAGTGTCAAGGTAGGTAGAGATGAGTTCAGTGGGGCAGGAGCATGCTGAGACAATGGGTCGGCCAGGGTGGTCAGGCTTGTGGATCTTGGGAAGGAGGTAGAACCGGGCAGTGCGGGGTTCCCAGACTATGAGGTTGGAAGCTGTGGGTGGGAGATCTCCTGAGGTGATGAGGTTCTGTATGGTCTGGGAGATGATGGTTTGGTGATGGGGGGTGGGGTCATGGTCGAGGGAGCAGTAGGAAGAGGTGTCCTCGAGTTGGCGTTTGGCTTCAGCGTTGTAGAGGTCAGTGCGCCAGACTACCACTGCGCCCCCTTTATCCGCTGGCTTGATGGTGAGGTTGGGTTTGGAGCAGAGGGATTGGAGGGCTGTGCATTGTGAGGGTGAGAGGTTGGAGTGGGGGAGGGGGGACAACAGGTTGAGGCGGTCAATGTCCCGGCGGCAGTTGGAAATGAAGAGGTCGAGGGCAGGTAATAGGCCAGCGTGGGGTTTCCAGGTGGATGCAGTGTGTTGTAGGTGGGCGAAGGGGTCCTCGGAAGGTGGACGGGAGTCCTGATTGTGAAAGTACGCTCGGAGGCGGAGGCGACGGAAGAATTGTTCGATGTCACGTCGTATATTAAATTCATTGATGCGTGGACGGAGGGGGATGAAGGTGAGTCCTTTGCTGAGGACTGATCGTTCATCCTCAGTGAGTGGGAGGTTAGGGTTAATCCAGTATTTGATTTTCAGCATCTGCAGTCATTGTTTTTACCATATTGTTGTGTGTCTGGAGTTACATGTAGCCAGATCAAGTGAGGACAGCAAATTTCTGTCTCTAAAGGACAGCACGGTGGATCAGTGGTTAACACTTTTGGCTCACAGAGCCAGGGACCCAGGCTTGATTCCAGCCTCAGGCAGTTATCTACTTAGACGTTGCACAAGCTCCCTGTGCCTGCGTGCATTTCCTCCTGCAATCCAAAGATGTGCCGACTAGGTGGGTTAGCCGTGCTAAATTGCCCATCGTGTTCAGGGATGTGTAGGTTAGATGCATCAAATCTGTGGTAGAGGAATGAGTCTGGGTAGGTTACCCTTCAGAGGGTCAGTGTGAACTTGTTGGACTGAAGGGCCTGTTGGGGTTCTATGATGATGAATCTATGATTAGTGATCCAGATGGGGATTTTACAATTGACGGTATGATTCAGTTAGCTTCTTATTTAACTTCCATATATTTGTAAAACTTAAATTTCACCATCTCCCATGGCAGAATTCAAACCCATGTCTCCAGATCATTTTGCCTGGGTTTCCAGTTGATTAACTTTCTCACTGCGCCTGTCTTTGCCCCTACACTCAAATCTCACCAAGGCCCAGTCTTGCACTCGACAATATCTTTACTCACTCACTTTCATTTCACCCCTGCTGCCACAACACTAATACTGTCTGGCCTCTGCTAACTACCTCAGTGCCTATGAGGACTGAATCATGGCCCTTGCAAGAGAAAACTGACTCTACTCCCACTGGGTATGTCGAAACAACCATGCCCTACCAACAGATAAGGAGCACTCTTCACTCCATTGAAACTGTCACAGTATCCTTATTGTCAGTCTCATTCATTCTAAACCATTTCCAACCACTGACCGTGGCACCTTCTCACCCTTGTGTCTTGCAGATACAAACAGGATGTCCACCCCCCTCCATGGAGAAATAGCTTGGTCCCCAAAAAGCCAACCTCTGAGCATGAGAGTACTGAGGCCAAAAAGGAAACATCAGCAAAGCTGCCTCCTGTACTCTCTCCCATCCCAGGGGCTGATACCTCGGTGTGAATGTTAGCTTCAGAAGGGTTTGGAGCACAGTCTGATGAGCAGCTCACAGTGACTGCTGCACAAGTGGTTGAGGAAGAAATACCCTCTTTTGCTGGCATTCAGAGGAATGCCAGAGACCAGGCCTTAAGCAGGAGAGGAGCTTGTGGTGTTAACAGTTAGGGACTTGGTCCACATTCACAGGAAGGGACAGGACCAGCAGACTGGAATGTGGGAGGCAAAAGCCAGAATTAGCAATGTCTAACTTGTTTTATAATTCCTTACCCCCCACACTATTGCCTAACTGCAGTCGTGGTTATACTTCTTACCCCCACACTATTGCCTAACTGCGGTAGTGCTTATATTTTCCCCAGCACCCACATTGTGTGTGTGAGGGTGTGAGACACTGTGAGGGACAAAAGGTGTACAAATCTTTATTCAATTTCCACCACCAGAAAGAAAGGAAACACCAAGATGGCCAGTGACAAGCAATGCCCTTCTCATCAGAGGGCAATGCTGTGTAACCAAAAAAGGGGGAGGGTAGGGATTAAATCAAAATAGAGTTGGAGGGGGAAATAAAGCACTCCACTATGTCTAGCTTGTTTGAGGCATTTGATTAGATAGGACACTGATTGTTAATGCGGTGAGCAGTAGTGTTAATACTGTGTTTAACAAGCTTTAATCCCCCTTATATGGCAACTTTCTGATACCTCACAAGAAATTCACCTCATCCTTGTCAAGTCTTATCCCAGGTGTTGACAGCAAAGAAGATATATTCATAACAAAGTTAAAAAAGAGAATATCAACATACAAATCCTTACAACAAATGCCAATGATAGATAATAAGAGCAGAAGAAAGTCCTGGTTGGTGCACAATTTGGAAAAATCCTTTATTATTGCCATCACAATAGAAATCACAGTATGCGTGCCATCACAGCATATCAATTGATCCAAATACACTGGAACACAGAACCACGGTGAAAAGAATGCAGATTGCGAAAGCAAATGTTTGAAATGAATAATGATTCCTTGTTTCCTCATGTTTTTTTTCAGTTAGTTGACTCTGCTACATGTCTGTCTGACCCTATTTATCCTATCTATTAGTCATGTCTTTGACTCACTTGCTCTTGGCTCCTTGCAATGTCTTTTAGCACCAGCCTCTTTGTCCTTATTTGTTCTTGTCTCATTGTTTTCTAATTGCAAGGCCTTGACTCTGTGCCTCTGCTCTATTCTTCAGATGGCTGCTTGCTTATGGTGTTTTTGATCAGTTTTCTATTCATCACTTTTCTATGGTTCACCTTAAATATTAAACATAACCTAAGTATCATTACTAAAAGAACTTCAAGGTTAGGAAGATAAAGGATATTCATTCCTTTGCTGTGAATCAAGGTTTGCTAGCAAAACCAACTTAGGGAATGGAAATATTTCAAATGGCGGCAAGCTGCAGACTTTTCAACCAAAACCCAGCAAACCATTATCCCTGTGAAATAATGGGGTAAACATCAATTTTTCCTAATTTTGGGCGTGGGACTTATAAAAATATCAAATGCAAGTTCTGAGAGTCTTAAGCAAGAATAGGCCACCAAATTGGTGTAAGCTGAGGAATGTTAGTTGTTTCATTATCCTCTGTACAGTGGGCCGGTAAAGCTGCATTCCACTAGAACCATTTTCATTTTGGTCCCAGACCCATGTGATCTGACATCAACTGACATCACAGATAGTTCAAGTAATTAGAATGTCCACCCCATATATTACATCTCCCTCAAGTGCCCTCATTACATGAAAAAAACTGTAAACTGATTTAAGCATAATCTTACTCCTCCATTGCACTCTCCAAACCTGCACTGTTTCCCGCCAACATCATCCCGAGTCTCTTTCATCAGAGACATTAATCTTCGGCAGTATTTTCAGCTCATTTTGAGGAAGTGAGTACGCCCTTAACTTCTCTGTGGACGGAAAACAGCGGCCAGCTTGGAATGCCAGCTTCTCACAAAGCTGGCTCCTGGCCTGGGGCACTTCCCCTGACATGAATGCAAAGGCTGTGAAGACTGAGAAAGTCAACAAACTGAAACTTCCATTCTCTTTTACTCCAGCTTTTCCTTTGTACACTGGGGGGAGGCGAAAACAGTGATTTGAAAGAATGCAGCACTTCCTCCTTCCATGAAGAACTTGCCAGTTGTATCATCCACTATTTATAGAACATTACAGCACAGTACAGTCCTTTCAGCCCTCGATGTTGCGCTAATCTGTGAAACCAATCTGAAGCCTATCTACCCTACATTTTTCATCCATATGTTTATCCAATTACCATTTAAATGCCCTTAAACTTGGCAGGTCTACTACTGTTGCAGGCAGTGCATTCCACGTCTCTACTACTTTCTGAGTAAAGAAACTACCTCTGACATTTGTCCTATCACCCCTCAATTTATAGCTATATCTTCTCATGCTAGCCATCACCATCCGAGGAAAAAGGCTCTCCCTGTCCACCATATCCAACCCTCTAATTGTCTTATATGTTTCAATTAAGTCACCTCTCAACCATCTTCTCTCTAACGAAAACAATCTCAAGTCCCTCAGTCTTTCCTCATAAGGCCTTTCCTCCATACCAGGCAACATCTTAGTAAATCTCCTCTGAACTCTTTCCAAAGCTTCCACATCCTTCCTATAATGCGATGACTAGAACTGCACACAAAACTCCAAGTGTGGCCTCACCAGAGATTTGTACAGCTGCAGCATGACCTCATGGGTCCAAAACACAATACTTCACCAATACAAGCTAATATACCACATGCCTTCTTAACAATTCTGTCAACCTGGGTGGCAACTTTCAGGGGTCTATGTACATGGACACCGAGATCTCTCTGATATTCTACACTACCAAAAATCTTACTCTTTAATACTCTTTATCTTACTCAAGTACTCACTTAACAGAGGTGGCACAGTAGCACCTGCTACCTCACAGTGTTAAAGACCTGGGTTCAATTCCTGCCTCAAACAACTGTCTGTGGGGAGTTTGCACATTCTACCTGTGTCTGTGTGGGTCTCCTCCAGGTGCTCAAATTTTCTCCCAGTCTAAAAATGTGCAGGTTAAACTCCATGTTCCAGCTCTGCAGCTTATCTGTGTCCCTCTAAAACCTGCAACATCATTCGGCACTACCCACAACTCCACCGACCTTAATGTCATCTGCAAATTTACTAACCCATCCTTCTATGTCCTCTTCTTGGTCATTTAGCAGTGAACCCAAAACAGACCCTTGTGGTACACCACAGATAACTGAACTCCAGGATGAATATTTCCCACCAATTTCTGATCTAAACCGCTAAATCCCCCTCAATCCCATGCCTCTGTATTTTGTGCAACAGCCTACTGTGGAGAAACTTATCAAAAACCTTACTTAGAATCCATGTACTGAGGAACTTGGACTATCCGAACGAGATGGGTGGGCACTATTTTGTTTGGATAATTGATTATACAGTTAATTGACTCAATGCCTTACCTCTGGGGCTCAGGGTTTTCTGCCAAGTCCACTCCCATTCAGGAGACTAGGCAGCAGCACAGCAGACATGGGTCCCCACCCCCACCTGCCCCCACTCCTGTCCAACACTACCCTTGCACCCCCACCCCCGTCCAACACCACCACCGCCTGGCCAAACCCCCCGTCCAACACCAACCCCGCCCGTCCCCATCCCCATCCAACACCACCCCTGCATCCCCACCCCCATCCAATACCACCCCCGCACCCCACCCCCATCCAACAACACTCCTGCCCGCCACCACCTCCGTCCAACACTAGCCCCGCCCGTCCCCATCCCCATCCAACACAACTCCTACCCTCCCCCACCTCTGTCCAATACTACCCCCGCACGTCCCCACCCTGTCCAACACCACCCCCGCACTCACGCACCTCTGTCCAATACTACCCCCGCCCGACCCCCCCCAACCGTCCAACACCACCCTCGCCCATACCCATCCCCGTCGAACACTACCCCTGCCCGCCCCCACCATCGTACAACACCATCCCCGCACGCCCACACCTCCGTCCAACACCACCCCCGCGCGGCCCACCCCATTCCAACACCACACTCGCCCGCCCCACCCCATCCAAAACCACGCCTGCCCGCCCCACCCCATTCCAACACCACCCCCGCCCGCCTCCACCCCCATCCAACACCACACCTGCCCGTCCCCACCCTGTCCAACACCAACCCCGCCCGTCCGCACCCCCGTTCAACACCACCTCTTTCCAAACCACCCCCGCCCACCCGCCCCCACCCCGGTCAACAACACCCCCGTTCAACACCACCCAATGCCCGCCCCCACCCCTTGTCCAACACCACCCCGCCTGCCCCCACGTCCGTCCAACACCCCTGCCCGTCACCACCCCTGAAAACACCACCCCCGCCCATCCCCCACCTCCACCCCATCCAACACCACCCATGCCCACCCCACCCCATCCAACACCACCCCACGCCCACCCCCACACAATCCAACACCACTCCCGCCAGCACCAAACCCTGTCCAACACCCCCGCCCCCCCATCCCTGTCCAAAACCACCCCCGCCTGCCCGCACCCCCATCCAACACCACCCCTACCCACCCCCACCCCGTCCAACACCACCTCTGCCCGCCCCCACCCCGTCCAAAATCACCCCTGCACCCCATCTCCGTCCAACACCACACCCGCCCGCCCCCATGCCCGTCCAACACCCCTGCCCGTCACCACCCCTGTCAACACCACTCCCACCCATCTCCCACCTCCACCCCATCCAACACCACTCCACGCCCACCCCCACATAATCCAACACCACCCCCGCCAGCACCAAACCCTGTCCAACAACCCCACCCGGCCCCACCCCTGTCCAACACCACCCCCGCCCGCCCGCACCCCCATCCAACACCACCCCCACCCGCCCCTACCCCATCTAACACCACCTCTGCCCGCCCCCACCCCGTCCAAAATCACCCCTGCACCCCAACTCCATCCAACACCACACCCGCCCGCCCCCACTCCCGTGCAAAACCACCCCCACCTCCCCCCACCCCATCCAATACTACCCCCACACCGACCAACACCGCCCCTGCCTGTCCCCACCCCGTCCAACACCAGCCCCCCTCCGTCCAACACCACCCTACGCCCACCCCCACCCCCATCAAACACCATGCCTGCCCGCCCCACCCCATTCCAACACCACCCCGCCAGCATCAAACCCTGTCCAACACCCCCGCCCGCCCGCACCCCCATCCAACACCACCCACATCTGCCCCCACCCCGTCCAACACCACCTCTGCCCGCCCCGACCCCCTCCAAAATCACCCCTGCACCCCATCTCCGTCTAACACCACGCCCGCCCGACCCCAGCCCCGTCCAAAACCACCCCCACCGTCCCCACCCCATCCAATACTACCCCCACCCCATCCAACACGGCCCCTGCCCGTCCCCACCCCATCCAACACCACCCTCGCCCGCCCCCACCCCCGTCAAACACCATGCCTGCCCGCCACACCCCATTTCAACACCACCCCCGCCCACCTCCACCCCCATCCATCACCACACCTGCCCATCCCCACCCCCATCCAACACCAACCCCGCCCGTCCGCACCCCGTTCAACACCACCCCCACCCCCCACCCCGTTCAATACCACTCCGTCCCACACCACCCCCGCCCGTCCCCACCTCCCATCTAACACCACCCCAGCCCATCCCCAGCCCCGTCCAACACCAACATACCCGTCCCCACACCCGTCCAACGCCAACCCCGCCCACCCCCACCCCCACCCCAATCAACACCACCCCACCTGCCCCCACCCCCGTTCAACACCACCCCCACCCGCCCCCTCACCCAACACCACCCTGCCCCAACCCCCGTCCAACACCACCCCCGTCTGCCCCCACCCCCCCCCGTCCAACACCATCCCCACCCATCCCCAACCCCGTCCAACTCCACGCCCGCCCGGCCCCACTCCCGTCCAAAACCACTCCCACTGCCCCCACCCCATCCAATACTACCCCCACCCCATCTAACACCACCCCTGCCCGTCCCCACCCCATCCAGCACCACCCTCACGTCCGTCCAACACCACCCTCGCCCACCCCCACCCCCGTCAAACACCATGCCTGCCTGCCCCACCCCATTCCAACACCACCCCCGCCCATCCCCACCCCCATCCAACACCAACCCCGCCCGTCTGCACCCTGTTCAACACCACCCCGTTCAACACCACCCCGTTCAACACCACCCCAATGCCCGCCCTCACCCTTTGTCCAACACCACCCTGCCCACCACCAACCCATCCAACTCCACCCTCGCCCATCCCACCCCATCCAACACCACCCTGCGCCCACCCCACACAATCCAACACCACCCCCACCAGCACCAAACCCCATCCAACTCCCCCACTTGTCCCCACCCCCGCCCACCCCCACTCCGTCCCACACCACCCCCGCCCGTCCCCACCTCCCATCCAACACCACCCTTGCCCGTCCCCAGCCCCGTCCAACACCACCCCACCCACCCCCACCCCCGTCCAACACCAACCCCGCCCGCCCCCACCCCCACCCCCCGAGCAACACCACCCTGCCTGCCCCCAACCCGTTCAACACCACCCCCACCCAACACCACCCTGCCCCAACCCCCGTCCAACACCACGCCCGCCCGGCCCCACTCCCATCCAACAACCCTTCCCCCACCCCATCAAACACCAGCCCCGCCTGGCCCCACTCACCATTCAACACCCCCCCCCCATGCCCACCCCGTCCAACACCACCCCCGCCTATCCCCACCCCCACCCCCATCAAACACCATCCCCTAACCCCACCCTGTCCAACACCGCCCACTTGCTCCCGCTCCCCAACCCTGCCCAACACCACCCCTGTCCACCCCAACCCCTGCCTCCGCCTGCTCCCCAATCCCGTCCAACACAGCACCCTATCTGCCCCCTCAAACCCATCCAAAACTGCCTCCCTTCCAGGCAAAGTGTGGGGGATAGAGACAGGGCGGCAGGTCAGTCATTTGGCAACGGTGCCTTGGTTCCCATAAGTCCAGGACTCTCGACAGCATTTCAGTGAGCCAAATTCACTTTTAATCAATGTAAACAAAATCAGTGATCAGTGTTGGAAACATGTCTTTGATGTAATGTTTCAACTGGGACCTTGAGATCTCCTTCAGATTACCTGATATTCAGATAATTGATATTTGGATAATCGAGGTCCTTCTGTTCACCGCATCAACTACTTTACCCTCGTCCATTTGTTTGGTCACCATCTCAAAGGAATCAACAAGGTTTGTGAGGCACAACTGTGGGAGAATTATTTAATTCATGGCAGCCATTTTGCCACATATTAAAAGCCTGGAAACCATTTTGAATCTCATCTTTGTGTCTGCTTGCTAGAAGAATGTGTTTCCCATGCCCAGCTAAGACGTTTGGCCTTGCAGCTGTACTGATACCTGATAAACAAATTATTTCCTTGTATGGGGCTATTCTTCTCTTTGCAAGGACCTACTGAAGACTAACACCTGCTTATCAGCTACTAAGTGATGCTGTCCAGACATTATGTGACTGAAGCTAATGGCTGGGCAAGGTGCCTCGCTTGCTCATTAACATGCAATTAACAGTTTGGTAATTGTTAAATGAGTGTAACCTCTATGATCATGCAACTAGGGGTGGTGTGGTGGCTCAGTGGTTAGCACTGCTGCCTCACAGCGCCAGTGACCTGGGTTCAATTCGACCCTTGGGCCAGACTGTCTGTGTGGAGTTTACACATTCTCCCAGTGTCTGAGTGGATTTCCTCCCACAGTCCAAAGATGTGCAGGTTACGTAGGGGGATAGAGTAGGGGGATGGGGTCTGGGTGGAATACAAATGGCGTGCTTCCGCACTGTCAGGACTCTATATTTCTACCTGGTTTCTACCAAAACAGCTGTTGAAAATAAAGGAGTATAATCATGCAATTCTCTGTATCCCGTTGGTGTGACTCGTGACCATACAATCGACTTGTGTCTCCCTGTGAGCTCACGAATAAACCAGTCAATACTCAAGGCTTGTGTGTGGTGTGTTACTTCTAAAATGGACCACTATGAGTGAGTCACCCAATGCATGATTTATTTCCATCCTCAACAGTTGGCGTAGCCAGCAGGACCTCTACTTGATGAGGTTTCCTGGAACCTGTTGAATTTTGTCCCCTATCCTGTTGAGTGCCTCCCTGAGTTGGCAGATATTGCGACAAGATGGGAGAGGAAAAGTGACCACTGTGGGTGGGGAACCTTTAGCCATGAGCTGGAGTGAGTGGGATTGGGCTGTGGCGATAGAGCCTAGTTTTAGTTCAGTGATCCTCGATGATCTGATAGAGGTTGAGTTTGATTTTTGGCGAACCTTGAGCCATGAGTCAGTTGGGCTGTGGTTACGTTTTGGGGTTGCTCCCAAAGTTTCCACCAGCAGTTTGTGGCCATTCCTCCTCTGAGCCAATAAGCATGAGATGGGAGCTGGGTTCCCTTGTAGCTACAGTCACTGAGGCAAGATTGGGTTGAAGGAGATCACGCCGGACTTTGTCACTAATTCGGCCATGTCCACCTTGATTGACCGGGATCCCAATATTTGTTGTCTGTCTCAGTAACTC
The DNA here is from genome assembly GCF_047496795.1 of Chiloscyllium punctatum. Lineage (NCBI taxonomy): Eukaryota > Metazoa > Chordata > Chondrichthyes > Orectolobiformes > Hemiscylliidae > Chiloscyllium > Chiloscyllium punctatum. Next base: position 55,732,436 of record NC_092761.1, on the reverse strand, counting down.
TGTTGTCCAGCTTGGCTTGCTTCACTTTGTTGCTTTTATTTTGTTTATTTGCTCTGTTTGATTGACATACAGAAAAATGGGATCACAACTTTCAAAGATCACTGGTGATGGGCTGCCTCCAGGGATCAGCTTACCTCATCCTGCTGAGATGGGTGGCCCACAACCTTTTGCTGCCTCAAAAAGGACACAATAGTGTCACAGTAAATACGTGAGGTATAGGAATGAGGTAGGAGAATCGCTGCTACCGCCAGGTTCACCAGCCGACATTGTTTGAAGGGAGACGGGTGACAGTCATTATGTTGTTTCTTTTACCTTTGATTTGTATGGGTGGTCCCATGAAAATTAACCTTACACAGGTTCATTTAAATTAGACAAGATTGATTACTGGCTAGTGAACATTGAGGCAGGGTGTGGATAACAGTTACATGTTCCAATGCCTAAAAAAGATTAACAAAATTTCGAAAGGACACCAGCCCCGCAAGGCTAAGGATCACCATCAACCCTCTGGAAATGGTCCCTCTCCTGTTCCTGTTCCGACTTCACCCCAGCCTTATTCTCCTCAATACCCTAAAATCCCTATTTTGCTTCCCGAATCTGAACATCTAATGGATGAGATTGTTGCTTTCGGAGGACGAGCCAGTCCTGCAGCTGGTAGTGCTTCTGCACCGCCTCTCGAACATCTCCCCCATGAGGCTGGTGCTGCTACAACAGCACCTCTGCCAGTATCTGCTTCACTGCAGCGAGTGCCTGACTCTACTACCTCTGGCTACCACTACGATAACTGTTTAAATTGGCCACAGCAACATGCTGACTCCGAGGGAGGTGCCCCCTTGGAAGCTGATCGTCATCTCATGCCACAGTTACCCAGAGTTATGATTGGCCATACTCCACTTGACAAACCCTGGACTCATTCAGGATGCCCCAGATCCCATTAAGCGCCCTGTTCCCTTCTACAATTGGCCTTTACAGATTTGTGGCATTTACAATTGCCTTCCACAGGACGTTCAAACTTTACTTCAACTGGCTTCTGGTTCCCTGGGGCTACTGTTAAGGGCTCCATTGATTTTTTTCCTCCACACACTGGGCCACTCCTGACAAGTGCTCTGACTGGCTGGGTAGACATGTTAAGGATGCCATCATGAGTACTGCTAGACAAGAGAGTGACTGTAGTGAGGCCACTCACTGCCTGCAGGAAATTGTCCCTGATTTTCTTGCTCATTTCAGAGACACATGAGAGCGTTCTGCAGGCATTCCTAAGAGAGGACAATGGGAAACACATTGTCCAGACCCTTATCAACTGCCTCTTGCCTCATCACATTCAGGTTTACAAACACCAGAACCTGACCTGGCAGATTACCACTTAGCAAGGTACACTCACTCCCCTTAATAACATAGACAGATATGGTCTTTTTGGCACTAAGCGCGGCAACGAGGCTTATCCGCATTTTAGAAAGCACACCACATCAGTCACAAGGTTAACTTCGACCGGATAGGAAATTTGCCAAACGCTGGTCTTGCGGTCAGTTTGGCCACTGAGAGTGTAACTGCCTGCACGGCTGCTCCACCGCGACTCGCTCTTTCACAGACACCAATTGCACTTCAGCACCGACACCAACTGTATGACCCTTCTTCCCATTCCCCCAATGCTTAGGGCTGTCATGGGGTGGGGAGAATCAGCAGGCTGCCTCAATATGCCTCTCCCGATCCCCATCTGAAAACCCCATGATGACAGTGGAAATGGGGTGGGGTGGGGTGAGTGGAGTATGCTGTTCCAGTTTTGGTGGATTCCGGGGTCACTCACTCTTCTGCACCTCTCTCTGTGTATCTACCACTCAGTCCATATTTGTCCATACTGTGGGTGTCTCTGGTATACCCATGGTTGACCCCCTCTCTGATACTATCCCTAATACCATTGGACCTGTCACCGTTCCTGACTCGACTATGATCACCACCTCCTGTCCAGTTGCTTTACTGGGCCGTGAGACCCTCTGTAAATTAATTGCCTCCATCCACTGTTTCCCTCAGAGATTCCTGAATTGCACTACGCTATGCTGCACTCTGCATTGACTGACCCGACACAGCCGTGACCTGTGGCTGCCCTCTGCACTTTGGCACTGTGCCACTGACCCCATTCGCTCGCTCTTCGATTCCCTCACGACACAGTTGTGTGGGGCCCATTCGTCCCCTTGCGCCACTTTTCTGTGCTGGGTCCTGTTTTCTGATCGTGCCCTTCATGATTTCCATTGCACGGCTGCTCGACTCTGTGCTCCCGACTGGTCATTTTCTGCACTTGCGGATTCGCACTTGAATACAGAGACTGGTAGGACCTTTACAGGTCTCTGCCAAGTAGGACACCAGATAACTCTCTGCTGAAGTCTCACTAACATCTCAGCAGTCTCAGCGTTTTATCCCCAACGCTATGCGTTATTCCCATTGTCCTTTAAACCCCCAGATACCCAGTGATTTAGCCTCCATGCATGCTTGCCTCCATGAGCTTCCCTGTTCATTCGAGCCCCTTACCCTTGACGATTCATTGTTGTTACATGCTACAATGTTTGATCTGAAAGAACTCTGTGTGCGTTTTCCTGCTCTCACCATTACTGCTACCTTTACTAATCAGGACCCGTTGGCATCTTCCTATGATCACCTGCAGCTCCTGGAGGGCTTGCCGTCCACGCTTTGGGTGCGCCACCCTAACCATGCCAGGGTTGGTCCTTTCTGCCCCACCACATACCGTCACCTTAAAGGCTGGTGCTCGCCTGCCAGCAGTCCGCCAGTCCGCATTAACACCCCCTTCGACAGAAGGGTTACGACCAGTCACTACTTCCCTCCTACAGCAGGGCATCCTCATGCCCACGCGGAGCCCCTGCAACACTCCCGACTTGCCGATTCCAAAACCTGGAAAACCGTTCGGGTGGAGGGTTGTGCAGAATGTATGTACTGTGAACGCCATTCTTGTTCCCTGTTCCCCTCTGGTGCTTGATGCTAATGCTATTCTTACCAATGTCCCTGCCTCCACTGCTTGTTTTTTCAGTGATTGACCTCTGCTCTGCCTTTATCTCTATTAAATTGTCCCCTGAAAGTCAATGCCTTTTTACCTTCACTTTTAATAGCCATCTATACACACGGACATGACTTCCCCATGGGTATACAAAGAGCCCCACTGTCTATGGTTCCACAGTGCAGTTGAAACCATCCACATGCCTTGAAACAATGTCCTCGTTCGGTACGCTGATGATGTACTTGTCACCTCCGCCACAGCTGATGCCTGCAAACCAGGTACTGTTGCCCTGCTTCAGTGCCTGTCATGGGATGGCCACAAAGCCTCTGTTGACAAGATGGAGCTCTGTCAGCCTAAAGCACATTACTTGGGTTTCATTCTCTCACGGGGTACCACAGCCCTGGCCCCTGGCCGTCTCACTGCTATTACCAGTCTGCCTCCCCGCTACGCACTGAACTAATTAAAGGAAACCTTCAAGTATATCAATAATGCCCTTACTGGCAAAATATTCACTAAAGAGGAGGAAAACATCAACAAACTGCCATTCCTAGATGTCGCAGTTGAGCGAACAGCCAATGGGGAACTTCAGACCAGAATCTACAGGAAAACAACACATACAGACCAAATACTGAACTACAGAAGCAATCATCCCAACACCTACAAATGAAGCTGCATTAGGACATTATTTCAATGAGCCACACCACACTACAGCACAGAGGAACTATGAAGACCAGAGGAAAATCACCTATACATTGCATTCAAAAATGACAGGTACCCAATGAACACAGATTTCTCAACAACAAACCCAAAGAAGCAACAAAACATGACCAGAAACCCTAGCCACTCTCCCCTCCATCAAAGACATCTTGGAAATAACTGCCAGACTACTCAGAACCCTTGGCATAATGGTAGCCCATAAATCCACCAACATACTAAAACAGCAGCTAATAAACTTGAAAGACCCTATACAGACAACAAACTAAACTAATGACATTTACAAAATACCTTGCAAGAACTGTAACAAACACTACATTGGACAAACAGGCAGAAAACCAGCTGCCAGAATATATGAACATCAATAAGCTACAAAAAGACATGACCCTATCTCACTTTTATCCTTATATACAAATCAGGAAGGACAACACATCCATCCTAGGACAAGCCAAACAGAGACATGCATGATAATTCCTAGGAGCATGGCATTCCAACCAGAACTCTATCAACAAACACATTGACTTAGATCCAATTTACCATCAGTTGAGAAAAAGAACAGGAAATAACATCACCACAGGAAATGGCATTACCACAAGAAATGGCATTACCACAGGCCACCAACCTAAACACATGAATAAAATCGGGCCAAACCACCAGTACTTCATCCGGAGGCTCACTGATGATGTTACCTAGTATGGTGACAAAATGTCCAGCTTAGCGAGAAAACCTACATCCAGAACCTCAACCTGAGCTACAAATCTTCTCAAAACTCGCTAACTTCTGGGGGTGGTGAACTAATGTCGGTATTGGGTTCCTGACCTTCATGTGATCGATGCACCTCTCAGGGAGGCATCTTCACCAAAACAACCAACAACAGTACAGAGGACACCTTTAACTTTTGAGGAGTTAAGATCAAGACTGAGCTCTGCACCTGCCATGAATACTCTGGATGACTCACAGCCATTCCAGCTTTATGTTACTGAGAAGGAAGCATGTGCTTCAGGTATTATGATACAAATGCAAGGAGATTTCCAGTGCCCTGTAGCCTTTTATTCTGTACAGTTACCACCTATTGTAAGGGAAATGCCGGCATGTTTGTGAGCTGTGGTGGCTGCCTCAGTGATGGTTGAAAATTCTACCACTCTTGTCCTGGATCACCTGGGTCCTCCTTTCGACCATCTGATCATCGAACACTAGCTGGTTATGCTGTACGTATGCCCTCTGAAGTCCTTGAGTCTGCTGTGCTCCCGAACACTACTTCCACACAGGCAGCTGAATAGCTCGCTCTCACCAGGACTTCCATCCTAACCACTAACAAATCTGTCAATATTTATACAGACTCCCACTACACTTTTGGAGTGGTTCACTATTTTGGCATCCCCTGAAAGCATGGAGGCTTCATTACTTCTTCAGGAAAACATTTACAACATTACCAGCTTATTAAAAATCTTTTGAAAGCCATCCTTCGACCATCTGCTGTAGTGGGCAACAAGTATACTGCCCATATGCTGGGCATCCTGTCACCCATGGTAATGCTGTTGCTGACAGGGAGGCTTTTATGGTCGCTCCAAATCCTACTGCACAAGTTTCACATACCACTAAGATACGAAAATTTCCCATCATTCCTGACCTAATTGAGGGCATCCTTGTGGTTCAGCAATCAGCCCCTCAATCTGAGAAGGATCAGTGGACCTATTTGGGCACCATAGAGTCCTTCTCACTGCTTCTTAGAGAATCCCAGGATAAGTCCCATCCAGCCCAGAGGACTTATCTATTTTCACACTCCAGAATTACTTGTGAACCTCAGTTCTTTCTAGTCTAGAAGTTTGGATCTCAGTATTCTCTTCAACAACATTGCCTTTTTCCAGTGTGAATATTGATGAAAAATATTCATTTAGTGCTTACCCTATCTCCTCTGACTCCACGCACAACTTCCTACTGCTATCTTCGAATGCCCCCCCATCTTACTCTAGCCATTCTTTTATTCCTGACATACCTATAGAAAGCTTTAGGGTTTTCCTTGATCCTAACTGCCAATGACTTCTCATGTCCCCTCCTGGCTCTTCTTAGCCCTCTCCTTTGGTCTGTCCTGGCTAACTTGTAACTGCCAAGTACCCTAACTGAGCCTTCATGTTCCATCCTAACATAAGCCTGCTTCCTCCGCTTGACAAGAGATTCAGTTTCCTTAGTAAACCACGGCTCCCTCGCTCGACCACTTCCTTCCTGGCTGACAGGTACATACTTATCCAAGACACACAGTAGCTGTTCCTAGAATAAGTTCCACCTTTAAATTGTGCCCATCCCCTGCAGTTTTGCGCCCTATACAATGCATCCTAAATCTTGTCTAATCGCATCATATTTGCCTTTCCCCCAGCAATAACTCTTGTCCTACTGTATATACCTATCCCTTTCCATCGCTAAAGTAAACATAACTGAATTCTGGTCACTATCACCAAAATGCTCACCTCTCTCCAAATCTAATGCCTGGCCTGCACTTCTGAGATGATAAAAAAAACTACTCAATACCCCATCCATCAATGCATGAACGAGGTTAAGAAAACAATAAAGACTCTTCTGAAGACAATTTTGAAAGTGGAATGATGATTTCCCTGCTGTTCCGAGGGTAAGAATTTCTCTTCCTGTGAGCAGTGCTTCTTCTTCCACAAGCTGTTCAGCCTAAGGCTATTTCACTTCAGACTGCGTTATCTGGGGAATTGTCATCAACATCAATAAGAAAATAGACTGAAGTGCTCAAGGAAATTAGACCCTTTTGGATGCTTATATTGAGATCAGAATCAATAGATTTGCTTGAAAACTCAGAAAATTTCAAACAATCATCAAATAGTTCATCTTCAACAGCTATGCTGTTAACAAGATCATAGAATTACAAGTTACTCTGGTCCAGAAAGAGGCCAGACCATCGATCGTACCTTTACCTGTTCTGTTTATTGGGCAACTTTATTCTCTCCTGCCAATATCTTGCCTTTTCCTGGTATCTCTCTATCCTATCACTATCCAAAATGCATCCAATGCCCTCTTGCATGCCTCAGTTGTTTCCAGACAGTGATTTCCATACATGGACAACTTGCTGAATGAAGAAGGTTTTTTTCTCACATCGTCCTTGCTCTGTTTGTATATCTGTTAAACCTATGCCATCTTATTCTTGTTCCTTTTACAAATAAAAACTGCTTCTCCCTATCTACTTTTCCAGACCACTTATGATTTTGCAAATCTCAATCAAATCCCCTCTCAACCTTCTTCTCTCTACTCGTGAGTCCTATCCTAACTTGTCCTAGCAGCATTTGGTACTTCTTTTGATACTTGCTCAGTGACTGTGATTCACTTTTGATCTCTTTCAATTCAGTACAGCTTTTGACCACACCTCTAAAGCAAAACATTAACTTCCTTTTATCACACCATTTCTAATATTTCTTGTGCCGTGCAGCTGCTAACAAATGGGATTTTGTTCTTCAGTCTTTTTTTGGTAGTTAGGCTTTTCAAAATCTTGCTTAATTTTAATATTTTCAAGTTAGATGTAATGCTCAGTATTAAGCTGTTTCAGGGACACCTCATCTTGAGAAGCTCTGTAGTTTCAACTTCTCCTCCTTTATGGAAAGAAAAATTGATATATTCCACAGCTTGGAACTCAAACACAGATTCCAGCTTACATTTCTGCTGATTATAAACCTTCTCATTTTTAATATCCAATTCAGACTGAACAGTCTTTTCTTCTTGCATAGTTTTTCACTGTCACTTGCAATGGCTGATTTGCTGTTTGTTGGGATGTTTCAAAAGTTCCAATTTTTTTATGTAATACATTCATTTTTATTCAAGTTCATTATTCATTGCTGTAAGCTTTTTTGTCATTTGGTTTATTCCTGAAATCCAGGACAGGTATTGTCCACACTACCAGAACATTCAGATCTCAGGCCGCCTTCACATAAAGGAAAGGATCTGTGTGAGAGTGTAACTACTGCTCCATGATATTGTTCAGTAGAATGAACAGACAATTTTGTCTCCTTATCAGCACCTTCAGCAACACATTGATTTCTCCAAAACAGTCAAGAGAGCTGTAACCAAGGACATCATTTAAACCCTCTTATAAGAATAAAACAATATTCAGGGCTTCTTTGTTCAACATATGAGAATGAGACTCCCTACAGTGTGGAAACAGGCCCTTCAGCCCAACAAGTTCACATCAGCTCTCCGAAGAGCAACCTACCCAAAACCATTCCCCTACTCTATATTTACCCCTCACTAATAACCTATACTATGGGCAATTTAGCATGGCCAATTCACCTAACCTGCACATCTTTGGATTGTGGGAGGAAACCAGAGCAAACCCACGCAGACACGGGGAGAATGTGCAAACTCCACACAGACTCCACTCCACCTGAGGCTGGAATCTAACCCGGGTCCCTGGCGTCTTGAGGCAGCAATGCCAACCACTGAGCCACGTTGCCATTGTGATATTGAGATCATCAATAACATCTCCACTCTCTTCCAGCCTTTCCTGAAAGAACAAGTCAAGATCGGAAATGGCGTATTGTGGCTGGTTACCATCACACTCTTGCCTCTAGCCTCTCTTGATAAGAAATTAATGGTCTGTGGCCCAAGAGATGGAAATTCTGCAATGAAGACTGACTCTCCATACACTGAGTTAACTTCAGCTTCTTCTACACTTTCTAAATAAAGAAGGTACTGGAGGTTACCAATGACATAGGAAGGGAAAAGGGTAAGATTCTGAAGGGAGGTTACAGAGAGTTAGGCAGAAATTTAAAAAGGAGGTCCTCAAGAGCAGCAATATCTGGATTACTCCCAGTGCTACGAGCTAGTGAGGGCAGGAATAGGAGGATAGAGCAGATGAATGCATGGCTGAGGAACTGGTGTATGGGAGAAAGACTCACATTTATGGATCATTTGGGGTAGAAGTGACCTGTACAAGAAGGACGGATTGCACCTGAATTAGAAGGGGTCTAATATGCCGACAGGAAATTTGCTAGAACTGCTTGGGAGGATTTAAGCTCGTAAAGTTGGGGGGTGGGGGGACCCAGAGAGATAGTGAGGAAAGAGATCAATCTGAGACGGGTACAGCTGAAAACAGAAGTGAGTCAAACAGTAAGGGCAGGCAGGGACAAGGTAGGACTAATAAATTAAATTGCATTTATTTCAATGTAAGGGGCCTCACAGGAAGGCAGATGAACTCAGGGCATGGTTAGGAACATGGGACTGGGATATCATAGCAATTATAGAAACATGGCTCAAGGATGGGCAGGACTGGCAGCTTAATGTTCCAGGATACAAATGCTACAGGAAGGATAGAAAGGGAGGCAAGAGAAGAGGGGGAGTGGCATTTTTGATACGGGATAGCATTACAGCTGTGCTGAGGGAGGATATTCCCAGAAATACATCCAAGGAAGTTATTTGGGTGGAACTGAGAAATAAGAAAGGGATGATCACCTTACCGAGATTGTATTATAGATCCCCCAATAGTCAGAGGGAAATTGAGAAACAAACTTGGAAGGAGATCTCAACTATCTGTAAGAATAACAGGATAGTTATGATATGGGACTTTAACTTTCCAAACATCGACTGGGACTGCCATAGTGTTAAAGGTTTAGATGGAGATGAATTTCTTAAGTGTGTACAAGACAACCTTCTGATTCAGTACGTGGATGTACCTACTAGAGAAGGTGCAAAACTTGACTACTCTTGGGAAATAAGGCAGGGCAGGTGACTGAGGTGTCAGTGGGGGAGCACAGTGGGGCCAGTGACCATAATTCTATTTGTTTTAAAATAGTGATGGAAAAGGATAGACCAGATCTAAAAGTTGGAGTTTCAAAACTGATTGGAGGTAGATGTTCGCAGGTAAAGGAGCGGCTGGAAAATGGGAAGCCTTCAGAAAGAGATAACAAGAATCCAGGGAAAATATATTCCTGTCAGGGTGAAAGGGAAGGCTGGTAGGTATAGGGAATGCTGGATGACTAAATAAGTTGAGGGTTTAGTTAAGAAAAAGAAGGAAGTATATGTCACGTATAGAAAGGATAGATTGAGTGAATCCTTAGAAGAGTATAAAGGAAGTAGGAGTGTAGTTAAGAGGGAAATCAGGAGGGCAAAATGGGGACATCAGTTAGCTTTGGCAAATAGAATTAAGGAGAATCCAAAGGGTTTTTTACAAATATATTAAGGACAAAAGGGTAACTAAGGAGAGAATAGGGCCCCTCAAAGATCCTGAAGAAGGGCTTATGCCTGAAACGTCAATTCTCCTGCTCCTCGGATGCTTCCTGGCCTGCTGTGTTTTTCCAGCACCACACTTTTCAACTCTGGTCTCCAGCATCTGCAGTCCTCACTTTCTCCCCTTCAAAGATCAGCAAGGTGACCTTTGTGTGGAGCCACAGAAAATGGGGGAGATACTAAATGAATATTTTGCATCATTATTTACTGTGGAAAAGGATATGGAAGATATAGACTGTAGGGAAATAGATGGTGACATCTTTCAAAATGTCCAGATTACAGAGGAGGAAGTGCTGGATGTCTTGAAATGATTAAAGGTGGATAAATCCCCAGGACCTGATCAGGTGTACCCGAGAACTATGTGGGAAGCTAGAAAAGTGATTGCTGAGCCCTTTACTGAGATACTTGTAGCATCGATAGTCACAGGTGAGGTGCCGGAACAATGGAGGTTGACAAACGTGGTGCCACTGTTTAAAAAGGGCAGTAAAGACAAGCCAGGGAACTATAGACCGGTGAGCCTGACCTCAGTGGTGGGCAAGTTGTTGGAGCGAATCCTGAGGGACAGGATGTACATGTATTTGGAAAGGCAAAGACTGATTAGGGATAGTCAACATGGCTTTGTACGTGGGAAATCATGTCTCACAAACTTGATTGAGTTTTTTAACAAAGAAGATTGATGAGGCCAGAGCAGTGGATGTTATCTATATGGACTTCAGTAAGACGTTTGACAAGGTTCCCCATGGGAGACTGATTAGCAAGGTGAGATCTCATGGAATACAGGGAGAACTAGCCATTTGGATACAGAACTGGCTGAAAGGTAGAAGACAGAGGGTAGTGGTGGAGGGTTGTTTTTCAGACTGGAGGCCTGTGACCAGTGGAGTGCCACTAGGATCAGTGCTGGGTCTTCTACTTTTTGTCATTTACATAAATGATTTGGATGCGGGCATAAGAGGTATAGTTAGTAAGTTTGCAGATGACACCAAAATTGGAGGTGTAGTGGACAGCGAAGAAGGTTCCCTCAGATTACAACTTCCTGATGGGCCAATGGGCTGAGAAGTGGCAGATGGAGTTTAATTCAGATAAATGCGAGGTGCTGCATTTTGGGAAAGCAAATCTTAGCAGGACGTTTACACTTAATGATAAGGTCCTAGGGAGTGTTGCTGAACAAAGAGACCTTGGAGTGCAGTTTCATAGCTCCTTGAAAGTGGAGTCGCAGGTAGATAGGATAGTGACGAAGGTGTTTGGTATGCTTTCCTTTATTGGTCAGAGTATTGAGTACAGGAGTTGGGAGGTCATGTTGTGGCTGTACAGGACATTGGTTAGGTCATTGTTGGAATATTGCGTGCAATTCTGGTCTCCTTCCTATCGGAAAGATGTTGTAAAACTTGAAAGGGTTCAGAAAAGATTTACAAGGATGTTGCCAGGGTTGGAGAATTTGAGCTACAGAGAGAGGCTGAACAGGCTGGGACTGTTTTCCCTGAAACGTTGGAGGCTGAGGGGTGACCTTATAGAGGTTTACAAAATTATGAGGAGCATGGATAGGATAAATAGACAAAGTCTTTTCCCTGGGGTCGGGGAGTCCAGAACTGGAGGGCATAGGTTTAGGGTGAGAGGGGAAAGATATAAAAGAGACCTAAGGGGCAACCTTTTCACGCAGAAGGTGGTACGTGTATGGAATGAGCTGCCAGAGGATATGGTGGGGGCTGGTATAATTGCAACATTTAAGAGGCATTTGGATGGGTATATGAATAGGAAGGGTTTGGAGGGATATGGGCCGGGTGCTGGCAGGTGGGACTAGATTGGGTTGGGATATCTGGTCGGCATGGATGGGTTGGACCATCCTATGACAAGACTGTTTCAGAACGGGACACAAAGGACTGGTGCTTTTTCTCTCTCGTTGTACCTGTATATGTAAAATCTTTGTCTGCTTTCGCAGTCCAATTGGAAAGATTTCTACACCCTGAACTGGGATTGGAAGATGATTGGACAAATTCAGACTTCAACCTTATTGTTGCATCTGAAAGAATGGATTCCTCCTTCTAATGTACCCAATTTGAACTTTGTTTTCATGTCATTAATTGTGGTACCTGCATACCAAAAGAGTAAGAAGAATAAATCTTGTATATATGTTTTCTATGTTGGAACAGGTTCAGTTGGGAGTGGTCTGTTTTTAAATGTTAGTCCGACAGTTCGTAGAATCATTGAATCCCTATAGTGTGGAAGCAGGCCATTCAGCCCATTGAGTTCATACCACCCTCCAATAAGCATCCCACCTACACCCACCCCCAATCTTGCATTTCCCATGTCTAATCCACAGAGCCTGCACATCCCTGGACACTATAGACAGTTTAGCACGGCCAATCCACCAAACCTGCACATCTTTGGACTGTGGAAGAAAATCCATGCAGACACAGGGAAAATATGTAAGCGCCATGCAGACAGTCATTCGAGGGTGGAATCAAACCCAGGTCCCTGGGGCTGTGAGCAGCTATGCTAACCACTGAGCCACAATGACACCCCAAAGAGAGCAACCTTCGAGCGATGCTTCTTAAAGTGGCCTCTCTGGTTGCATACACAGTACTCAGTATTAATAGCTGAGGTCAAACCTTGAGTTGGTGAGAATATTTCCCACCAAAACACAAGTGAATGTGCCCTTGACCTTGCTGCTCTGCTTTGTTGTAGGTATTTGAGGACCCCTTCCATCTTGGTCCTTAGCTGGTGTCTAATAGTGACAATTATCAAATAAACTAACATTTACCTTCAACCTGAAAGTAACCTAAAACAGACATTCAAATTAGTAACTATTATCAACCAATGAACTTACAGTTTACCTGCGATATCACCCTTTTTATTTTGCTGGAACTCCAATCCTGGGCTTTAGTTTATCCTTTAGTAAGAATTTACCATCTACAAGCCAAAACAGCAAGCAAAAACCATCTCTTCTGCACTGAATTCGGATGCTGCCTCCAAATTCTCTGAACCACATCCTCACCTAGGCTGTGTCTCCCTCCAGATATCATCCCTCCTTCCTGACCTGGCGTATAGCTGTGTTCCTGTCAGGCATCGGACTTCCCCAGGAATAATGCCTGTTTGAACCATCACAGTGGCTGACATCAGGACAAATCTACACCAAGCGCCTGGCCAAAAAAGACAAATTTTAAGGAGCATTTTAAAGAATGATTCAGAAGCAGAGTGACAGAGAGTTTGGGAAAAAGGGATTGCATCTTGGGGCCCCAGGTATTGCATTTATCGATCCTTTCAGATATTGTTCAATGATTAAGGCCAAAATTCTCAGACCATCCTTTCATGAATGGAGAAGACCCAGGAATACAAGAATCAGATTAAGATGTCAGATGCTGTTTGACTTCATTATGATGGAAAAGATATCGAGGAACACTTCTTCATAATTCCTAATTGTTATGATACTTTACTGAGAGTAGCTGCCAGTTCAACTTTAGACATTTTGCAGTTAGTAGATACTGGAATCATAGTATTATATGAGATTGGGGAAGATCTTCTGTTTCTAGCTAAAGGGAAACTGGAAAAGGTGAGCAAAGAAGACACCCAGATTCCAAAAAGGTCTCAGCAACTTGGAGATCAGCAAACGTGATTCATCTAAGACACGTGAACAAGCAGGGAATAGAGGAATACAGACAATATGCAAGCAGATAGAATTAGTTTAGAATAGCATCATGGTCAGCACAGACATGGTGGGCCGAAGGGCCATTTCCTGTACTGTAGAGTTATAGAGTTATGGAGCACAGAAACAAACCCTCTGGTCCAACCAGTCCATGCCGACCATAACCCCAAACCAAACTAGTCCCACCTGCCTCCTCCTGGCCCATATCCCTCCAAACCTTTCCTACTCACATATTTACCCAATGTCTTTTAAACATTGTAATTGTACTCACATCCACAATTTCCTCAGGAAGTTCATTCCAACATGCGAACCAACCTCTGTGTGAAAATTTCACCCCTCCTCTCACCTTAAAAGTGTGGCCTCTAGTCTTGAAATCCCCCATCCAAGGGCAATGACAGTGACCATTAACCCTATCTATACCCCGCAATCTTTTACAAACTTTTGTAAGGTTGCCTCTCAACCTCCTACACTCCAGTGTAAAAAGTCCCAGCCTATCTAGACTTTCTTTATTAATCAAACCTTCTATACTTTGCAACATCCTGTTAAATCTCTTCTGTACCCTCTCCAGCCTAATAACATCTTTACTGAAATTGGGACTGCTCTATTTCCAATTCAACAAATTAGGGAGTCAGAAAGAATGAATTTACAGGCATGTTAGCTTAACATCTGCCATCAGTAAAATGCTAGAATGTGTCATTTTATATAGTGGTGTACTTAGAAAATCTCAATGGAATCAGGCAGACGCAACATGGTTTTGTGAAAGGAAATCATATTTGACTAACTTATTGATGTTTTTTTGAGGAGGTAACAATTAACACAATAACAGGGGACCTATGGATGCGCTGTACTTAGATTTCCAGAAGGATTTTGACAAGTTGCCACGTCTGGTGACTGTGCAAATTAAGAGCTTAGGTTGTTGGGAGCAACATATAAGCATGGATGGAGAATTGGTTAGGAATGGGAAATAAAGAGTAGGCATAATTATAGAACATAGAACATAGAATATTACAGCACAGTACAGGCCCTTTGACCCTCATGCTGCACTGACCCGTGGAACCAATCTGAAGCCCATCTAACCTACACTATTCCATTTTCATCCATATGTTTATCCAATGACCATTTAAATGCCCTTAAAGTTGGCAAGTCTACTGCTGTTGTAGACAGTGTGTTCCACACTACTACTCTCTGGGTAAAGAACCTATCCCTGACATCTGTCCTATATCTATCACCCCTCAATTTAAAGCTATGTCCCCTCGTGCTAGCATCACCATCTGAGGAAAAAGGCTCTCACTGTCCACGCTATGTAACCCCGTGATTATCTTGTATGTCTCAATGAAGTCACCTCTCTACCTTTAAGATCATTTTCAGTTTAGTAAGAAGTGATAAATGGGATTAGTGATTAGTCCTCAACTATTTACAATTTATATTAATGATTGGAAAGGAATGACCAATTATATATTGCTTAGTTTGCTGATGTCACAAAGATGTAGAGGAAGGTAGGTTGTGAAGAAGAAATAAGGAGGAAGAAATAATTTTTTTTAGCAGGATAAGGTCTGCTAAGGGATATAAATAGGATAAGTGTGGATAAACATTTGGCAGATAGACAATAATCTGGGAAATTCTAAATCTGTCCACTTTGGCAGGAAGAATTGAAAAGTAGTATATTATCTTAATAGAAAGAAGCATAGGGATCTGTGTGTCTTGCTACATAAGTCACAGAAAGTTGTGTAGTTACAGCCAACAATTAAAAAGGCAAGTGGAATGTTACTGCTTATTACAAGGAGAATGGAAACAGAATGTACATATGTTTTACGACAGTTATACAATGCATTGGTGTGATACATCTCGAGAGCTGGGTACAGTATTGGTTTCCTTATTGAAGAAGTTATACAAATACATTGGAAGCATTACAAAGTTCAACCAACTGCTACCTGGGATGGGGGAAATACTTTATGAAAACAGCTTGGACAAATGTGCACTTGCAATACACCATGTTGGATATCTAGGATTGGACTAGTTGGACCGAAGGGTCAGTTTCCATGCTGCATATCTCTATGTCTGTATGACTCTATTATTTCAAAAACAAATAATGTAGTGAATAATAATCTTTGGTCTTTTATTAAGAACACCAGCAGAAGTTTTGCAGATCAGATAACCACATAAGCATTTGCCATTTATCTTTCTGAAGCAGTTCATTCTGGCGTCCACAATAATGCACTCTAATTTTCTTATGATGCCTGTACCTCACATTGTAGCAAGTATCAAAATGCCTCCAGCACTACCTTCATTCTTCTTATCTGTTATGTTCATCCCTTGCTCCCTCTGCATATCCCTCTGAAACAGATAGAAAGGAGAGTGAGAATTTCAATTTTTCTTTACACAACATTAGCTTATAGTCCAACAAGTTTATTTGGAAGCACTAGCTTTCGGAGCGCTGCTCCATCAGGTGGTTACTATAACCCGGTGTTGTGTGATTTTTAACTTTGTCCACCCCAGTCCAACACTGGCATCTCCAAATCACTTTTTTTCATGTTGTCATAACGCTATGACCATGAAAACCTGGAGTTTTATCTGAATCAATTTTTCTTTGATAGGTCCTCACTGCTGCTACGTTCAGCTGGGTCACAGTTCAAAGCCTAGCCATTGTCAGAAACTGTCATTCAATCCACCAAGAAAACAACATGAGAACTCCGATATCCGACTTCAGTTCAAAGAGACCTGAGAATTAGACCCTGGAGATTAGACCCTCAAGTACAAGCAACATGCAGCTAGGTGAAGGATAGTAAAATGTCTTCAATATTCATGGTTAAATATTACTGGTTAAAACATGCACTGTAAAAGAACTTAGGTTGGTGGAGGGTGGGGGTGGTTCACAATGTAATGTCGGTTAAAGGACTTGTAGCTTTAACTCTGGTATAGCTACAAGCTTATGTTACAGTGATTTCAGATCATGTGGAAATCCAACCTGAGTCTGCAAAGTTCTATGTAAGATATCCTTATTCTCCATCCTCTACGTACAGTTAAGCTCAATAAATCCTATTGCTGTTTGTTCACAAAAGTATAGATGTCATGTGACTGCAAACACCAGCTCACTGTAGACCGCTTTAATGTTAACTAAGTTAGTGTATAATGATTGGCTGCACACTGCAATGATCCCGCAACAGTGACTAACATAACAGCAAACATAATCTGGTCATTTATGAATATTGTTTGTGGAATCTTGCTGTGCATGCATTAGCAACTCCATTTGCCTGTAGAACAACATCTAACTTTAAGTAATTTATTGGCTGTGAAGCAAGTTTCTTTGTGCCAAGAGTCTGAAAGTTGCTATTTTAATGCAATTCCTCTCTAGTTTCCCATGCTAAACAATCTTGAAATGCCAGCAGGACTCAGTTGGGAACAGTTTGTATCCATGTGTCAGGCAGCTATGGACTACCTTCCTAGAACATGAGCGTGGATGGAACACAGTTTAACACTTCAGTGAAGCACTGAATAAGTGCCACGTTGTTGGAGGTGTCATTTGTTGAGTGAGATGTTAAACCTGCTCAAGTGGATATAAAAACCCCTACAGTATGAAGCTATGAAGGGCAGGAACCATTTTGTTAATGTTATAAAATAACTATAACATTTTATTGTTATAGAAAAATAAATAGGGTTTATTTTCCTATTGTTCCCTGTAAATTAGTTTAAACTAAAGGTTGAATTGTGCTGGTTGCCTGAGTACTTTGGAGAATAGTGATATAATTCAAATGTACTAATTATACTAAGCTGTGAAAGTTCCTTTTGTCCTCAGATTCATGATGGTTAGGTGACATTTGTCCTGTTGAAAGAGAAAAAAATAAAGGTGATACCTCTGAGCAATATAACAAGTTTTGTCTGATACATCTGTTGTTATCCCAGTTTGTAAAACGTAAAGGGCTGATTTTCACTGGGCCTTCATCACTGGCCTTGCTTTTATTTTGGCAGGAAAATCCTGCAGGAAACTGGGTCCTCCAGAGTTTTGAGATGATGACCCTGTGGAGGGTTCATCATGCATGAGAAGTATAATAGCTTATGAGATAAAAGTAAATTTTATGATTTTAAGATTTTCAAAATGATAGAGAATTCACTCTCAGGGAAGTGACAGAACTTCCCTTAGGAGACTGTTGATGGATTCAATGGTTCACTTAGCAGGAATTGGGGAAGGTTATTGTTCTGAACACTGATGAGCTTGAGAGAGCTAATGGCTCCTTCCCTGCAGCCCTTTCCCTCCCACTCCTATAATCAGTTTGTGATAAACTTTGCTTCAATTTGTAGCCATGGGACAAGCTGTTATGGTGGAGTTTGATTGATGACCTATACTCTTAACAGTATAATGAAAATATGAATTTCAGACTTGGGACTGACTTTCTTTCAGTGTTAACTTCAAATGTCTCCAATGGCTGTGCTAATTCAGTTCTCAGAAATGCTTGGTTTGGGATTTTGGCACCCGAAGTTAGACTATTGGGAAACTGAGTTCTTAGGCAGCTTGCATTCAAAATGTGCAATGGATTCACTTACAATGTTTAATTAAACCTTAAACAGATTTGATGCGTGATGTGGACAGGACTTAATTATTATTTCATGCTTCACTGAGTGATACACTCACCACAATGTCACAAAAGCATTAACTTTCTACTAATAGGCTGCTTCCATAAGTTAAAAGATATATTGCCAACCAGACAATTGAGCAACGTGGTATTTGGTGCATTGCAAGTATGTTAGCACATGCACCTGATTGTTAAAGGGCTCTGGTACCCAATAGCAACCTTGCAATGATATCTCAGGGATGGTCCCCAATGACCATAAACATAACAGTTTGGCAAGGATGTTATAAATCAAAGCTAGAAGATCAATGGAGTTCAGGGAATGGGCTGTAAAAATGTAACAGAAAGATCAGAGCTGGGTATCTCTCAGATTACTATGTATCAGGGTAATGTGCGATCAGCCTAAGTCTGAAGTTCTCCTTGGTCATTGTAACTTCAACCCAAACTTTGAGCTGTGAGATTTGATCATGATTTCAAAAAGCATAGAGGGCTGGACAGAGTAGATAAGGAGAAGTTGTTCTTGTTTGTAAAAGGGAAAGGAACAAGAGGCCACAGATTTAAAGTGATGTTCAAGAGAAGAAAGGGTGATTTGAGAAAAATCTTTTTCACGTGGCCAGGAATTCAGGGATATAAAGCACTGCCTGGAAATGTGGTGGGTGCAGATTCAGCTGAGGCAATCAAGAGGTATTGGATGATTTTGGATATAAATAGTTTTCAAGGAGAAGGGGAAAAGGCAGGAGATTGGCACGAGGTAATAGAAGTGTGCAGACACAATGGGGCAGATGATTGCTTCTGCACCAGAATAATTCTGTGTGGCCATAAAACCATTTCACAGAAGACATTCCAGGGACAGGATGACGGAGTCAAACAAAATCAATAAAAAATGGTTTTCTGGCTGTTCATAATAGGCAGTTACTCATCCAGACTCCAAACAAAATGTCTACGGTTGTGTGTCATTCTGTGATTGGACAGCACTTGCTTAACAATCCCAAGTGATTAATTGCTACACTGACATTGTCAATTGGATTTCATCAATTGAGCTGAAAACATGTATCAATTATGTCTGCTAGAGGCAACATATAGTCAATCACAGCATTCTCTAGAAACATAACAAATACGTTCAAAACCTTGCAGCTTTTGAAATAACCCAGGAGGTGGAAAGGATGTAGTTGCCTATTCCTTTTTCCATGGCAATGGTTCACCCAGAGTTGACACATCAAGCAATCAGAACCTTTTCTCTTCTGGTAAAATTGCTGAAATTTGGCTTTCTTGTCATAATGATTGCAAATTGAAAAGCTTCAGCAGCATAACTCCAGAAATACAATCAATTATAACTAGCTGTGATCAAAGATACATTTACATTTAATTGGAAGAAGGAAATCATGACCTATCCAGAGTAAGAGGTCCCTTTGAATACACACTAATGTATTTCCTCCTCTTAACTGCCCTGATGCATAAATTAAAACTCTCTCTGAGTTTAAACTCCTTACATTCACCTAGCCAGCAACGATGTTATGTTGATATAAACTACTGGTTAGGCCTCAGCTGTATTTGTGTTGAATTGTGTTAATCACACTTCAGGAATGATTTCAAGGTCCTGGGTGAATTTCAGCAGAGATTTCTTGGAGTGGTGCCAGGGATAATGAACTTTAGTTACATAGAGAGATTAATGAAGGGTACCCTTCGTTATCCAGTACTTCCCAGGAGTGGAAAAACTATGCCATGTTCTTCGCAGCCTGCAACATAGTATCAATGGGGATGAGCACCTTGCCAAGACCTTCGCCATGCCACCACTTCTCACCTTCAGACAGCCACCAAACCTCAAACAGATTATTGTTCGTAGCAAACTGTCCAGCTTTCAGGACAACACCGTACAACCCTC
The DNA here is from genome assembly GCF_047496795.1 of Chiloscyllium punctatum. Classification (NCBI taxonomy): domain Eukaryota; kingdom Metazoa; phylum Chordata; class Chondrichthyes; order Orectolobiformes; family Hemiscylliidae; genus Chiloscyllium; species Chiloscyllium punctatum. The sequence goes on along the minus strand of NC_092761.1, from coordinate 55,712,400 downwards.
TTGAGGTAGATGCTGCAAAACATGTCAGAGTGTCGACACGGATCCTACCATTACATGTGGGGACACCTCCCACTATGTACGTGGCAGGTACTCGTGACTCGGCCAACGTTGTCTATCTTATACACTGTAGGCAAGGATGCTTTGAGGCATGGTACATTGGTGAGAACAAGCAGAGGCTATGGCAACAGATGAATTTAGACCACACAACAATCAACAGACAGGGGTGTTCCCTCCCAGTCGGAGAACACTTCAGCGGTCAGGGACGTTCGACCTCGGACCTTCGAGTGACCATCCTCCAAGGTGATCTTTGGGACAGCCAACAAGGAAAAGTGGCCGAACTGAGGCTGATAGCCAAGTCTGGTACCCATAGGGAGGGCCTCAACCAGGACCTTGGGTTCATGTCACACTACAGGTGACCCCATTGCACTATTCACACACACACACACACACAGACACACACAGACACACACAGACACATACATACACACAGACACACACACACACACACACACACACACACAGATACACACACATGCGCACACACACACAGACACACACACACAGACACACACACAGATACACACACATACACACATGCACACATACACACACTGAGGTTTGTGGGGTGAATTTGTACTTGCAGAATTACATTTCATTTTGCTCAAAAACTGCATGGATCCATGTGAGATTCTGCAAATTCCTTTTTTAGATTAGAATCAGCGTGAACATTGGGGCACAGGCAGTCTCACACAGGGCACATCACACCCTCAATGCATTTTCTGAGATGACATGGCACCTATTGTTCAAGGTCACTTGAGAATGTCACTTTAAAAAAAAGCTCTGGGATTTACTTATGCAAGAACTGAAACCAACATGGTCATTCTAAAAGATGCGAGGCTTCACAAACAATCCAGATCTTTTTCAATATATAATTTCAGTTACATCACAGTGCAAACTTTTGCTGTAAATTCTGTCTTACAATCTTATTCTCTACAACAATCTGATGAAGAAGCAGCGCTCCAAAAGCGAGTGCTTCCAAATAAACCTGTTGGACCATAACCTGGTGTTGTGTGATCTTTAACTGAAGGAATCAAGATTGTTTTCCACAGATACATATACCTTTTCAAAATGATATGTGTTCATAGCACAGTTAAGAAAACAGAAGGACACTAATTTAATAAAACTGACAAAATCTTACATTGATCTAAATTAAACTCCATCTGCCACTCCTCGGTCCAGGTGATCAAGATCCTGTAGAGATAATCTTCTTTTCTGTCCACTACACTAGGAATTTTGCTGTCTTCAGCAAATTGACTAACAACTGTTCTTATGCTCACATCCAAAACATTTCTGTAAATGGCAAAACACAGTGGACCCAGCACCAATCCTTGTGGCATACCGCTAATCACAGACCTCCAGTCCGAAAAAGAAACCTCCACCACCACTTTCTGTCTTCTACCCTCAAGTCAATTTTGTATCCAGATGGCTTGGATTCCATGTGATATAATCTTGCTAACTAGAGTCAAAAAAAGAATGAAGGGCTTATGCCTGAAATGTCAACTCTCCTGCTCCTCGAGTGCTGTGCTTTTCCAGCACCACACCTTTTGACTCTGACTCTCCAGCATCTGCAGTCCTCACTGTCTCCAACCTTCCTATCCAGTCTACTATGTGAAACCTTGTCAAACACATTGCTGAAGTCCATATAAACAACCACCATTGCTTTGCCTTCATCAGTTTTCTTTTTCACTTCTTTAAAAAAACTCAGTCAAATTAGTGAGATGCAACATCCCCTGAACAAAGCTGTGCCGACTATCTCCAATCAGTTGTCTTGCCTTTCCAAATACATGTAGATCTTGCGCCTCATAAATCCCCCCAACAAGTTATCCAACACTGATGTCAGGCTCGCCAGTCTATAGCTTCTTGGCTTTTCCTTATCACCTTTCTTAAATAATGGCACCTCATTAACTACCCTCCAGTCTTCCAGCAGCTTAGCCATGGCTATAATGATACAAATATCTCAGCAAGAGGCCTGACAGGTCAAGCAGATGAACTCAGGGCATAGCTGGGAACATGGGACTTAGATATCATAGCTATTACAGAAACATGGCTCAGGGAAGGGCAGGACTGGCAACTTAATGTTTCAGGGTATAGGTGCTATAATAAGGATAAAAAGGGGAACATGAGAGGAGGGGGAGTGGTGTTTTTGTTTCGGGATAACATTACTGCTGTATTAGGGAGGATATTGCTGGGAGTATGTCCAGTGACGCTATTTGCGTGGAATTGAGAAATAAGTAAGGGATGGTTACTTTAAGAGGTTTGTAGGTGCCCCCACCAACCCCCCCCCCCACACACACCCAGTCATCAGTGGAAAATTGGGAAGCACATTTATAAGAAGATCTTGGATACCTCTAAGAATGGTAGAGTTGTAAGGATAGGGATTTTTAACTTTCCAAACATTGACTGGGACTGCAGAGTGTTAAGGCCTTGGATGAAGAGGAATTTCTTCATGTGTTTACAAAAAATGTTTTGAAACAGTATGTGGATGTGCCTACTAGAAAAGGAGCAACATTTGATCTTCTCTTGGAAAGTAAGGCAAGGCAAGAGACTGAGGTTTCAATGGAGGAGTATTTTGAGCCCAATGATTATAATCCAATTAGCTTTAAAGTAGTTACGCAAAAGGGTGCAGTAGCAGTGGTGGGGCTATACTACAGGCCTCCCAACAACAAGTGTGAGATAGAGACACAAATATGTAGACAGATTATGGAAAGATGTAAGAGCAACAGAGTGATGGTAATGGGAGATTTTAATTTTCCAAAATAGACTGGGATTCACTTACTGTTGGAGGTTGAGATGGAGCAGAATTTGTAAGGAACATCCAGGAAGGTTTGAAAGAAAGAGTATATAAATAGTCCAACTCAGGAAGGGGCCATACTGGACCTGGTGTGGGGGAATGAGCCCAGCCAGGTGGCTGAGGTTTCAGTAGGAGATTACTTTGGGAATAGTGATCACAATTCAGTAAGTTTTACAGTACTCATGAACAAAGACAAGAGCAGTCCTAAAGAACAGTGCTAAAGTCGGGGAAGGCCAATATAGCAAAATTCAGTAGGAGCTGGAGAATGTAGATTAGGAACAGCTGTTTGAAGGTAAATCCACATTTGATATGTGGGAGGCTTTTGAAGAGAGGTTGACTAGAGCTCAGAACAGGCAATAGTGAGGTCTGCAGATGCTGGAGATCAGAGTCAAGATTAGAGTCATGCTGGAAAAGCACAGCATCTGAGGAGTAGAAAAATTGACGTTTCGGGCAAAAGATCTTCAACATCCTGATGAAGGCCTTTTGTCCGAAACGTTGATTTTCCTGCCCCTCGGATGTTGCCTGACCTGCTATGCTTTTCTAGCACCACTCTAATCTAGAGTTCAGAACAGGCATGAACTGTGGAAATGAGGGATAGAAATGGCAAGGTTAGGGTAACATGGATAACAGGTGAAATTGTGACACTAGCTAAGAGAGAAAAGGAAGCATATGTAAGGTCAAGGTGATTGAAAACAAACAAAGCTTTGGAAGAATATCGGGAATGTAGGACCAATCTGAAATGAGGAATTAAGAAGGCTAAAAGTGGTCATGAAATATCTTTCACAAACAGGATTAAGGAAAATCCCAAAGCCTTTTATTCATATATAAAGAACAAGAGGATAGGATCTATCCCAAGTTACTGAGTGAAGCAAGAGAGGAAATAGCTGGGGCCTTAACAAATATCTTTGCAGCATCCTTGAACACGGGTGAGGTCCCGGAGGACTGGAGAATTGTTAATGTTGTCCCCTTGTTTAAGGAGGGTAGCGGGGATAATCCAGGGAATTACAGACCGGTGAGCCTGATGTCAGTGGTAGGGAAGCTGCTGGAGAAGACTCTGAGGGATAGGATCTATTTACATTTGGAAGAAAATGGGCTTATCAGTGATAGGCAGCATGGTTTTGTGCAGGGAAGGTCATTTCTTGCAAACGTAATAGAATTCTTTGAGGACCTGGGTTCGATTCCCGCCTGTCTGTGTGAAGTTTGCACATTCTCCCCGTGTCTGCGTGGGTTTCCTCCGGGTGCTCCGATTTCCTCCCACAGTCCAAAGGTGTGCAGGTCAGGTGAATTGGCCATGCTTAATTGCCCATAGTGTTGGGTATGTTAGTCAGGATAAATATAGGGTAGGGAAATGGGTTTGAGTGGGTTTCTCTTCGGAGGGACGGTGTGGACTTGTTGGGCCGAAGGGCCTGTTTCCACACTGTAGCGAATCTAATCTAATCTAAAAGTGACATAGTTGATTGATGAGGGAAGGGTTGTAGATGTCATATACATGGACTGCAGTAAGGTGTTTGATAAGGTTCCCTTGGTAGGCTGATAGAGAAATTGAAGTATCATGGGATCCAGGGTGTTCTCGTTAGATGGATAGAGAACTAGCTGGACAGCAGGGGATAGACAATACTGGTGGAAGGGAGTTTCTCAAAATGGATCCCTGTGACCAGTGGTGTTCCACAGGGATCTGTGTTGGGACCACTGTTGTTTGTGATATACATAAATGATCTGGAAGATGGTATAGGTGATCTGATTAGCAAGTTTGCAGATGACACTAAGATTGGTGGAGAAGCAGATAGTGAAGGGGACGTTCAGAGAATGCAGCAGAATATAGATAGATTGGAGAGTTGGACAGAGAAATGGCAGATGGAGTTCAATCTGGGCATATGTAAGGTTTTGGAATTTTGGAATTTTGGAATATACAATTCTAGAGTATGCAGTAAATGAAAAAGCCCTGGGATAAATTAATTTCAGAGACATCTGGGTATTCAGGTCCATTCAACCCTGAAGGTGGTAACGCAGGTCGATCAAGTGGTCAAGAAGGCATATGGCATGCTTTCCTTCATCATACGGGGTATTGAGTACAAGAGTTGGCAGGTCCTGTTACAGTTGTACAGGACTTCGGTTCAGACACATTTGGAATACTGTGTACAGTTCTGGTTGCCACATTACCAAAAGGTTGTGGACACTTTGGAGATGGTGCATGGGAGGTTCACCAGGATGTTGCCTGGTATGGATGACACTAGCTATGAATAGAATTTGAGTAGATTAGGATTATTTTCATTAGAAAATGGAGGTTGGGGGGGAGGGGGAACCTGATTGAGATCTACAAAATCATGAGAGGTATAGACAGGGTGGATAGCAAGAAGTTTTCTTCTCAGAATAGGGGACTCAATTACTTGGGGTTACGAATTCAAGGTGAGTGGGGAAAAATTTAAGGAAGATATGCATGGAAAGTTCTTTATGCAGAGCGTGGTGGGTGCCTGGAACATGTTGCCAGCAGATATGGTAAAGGTGGGCACGATTGTGCCTTTTAAGGTGTGCCTAGAAGATACATGAATGTGCAGAGGGCAGAGGGATACAGATTCTTGGAAAATAGGCAACAGATTTAGATAGAGGATCTGGATCGGGCAGGCTTGGAGGGCCGAAGGGCCTGTTCCTGTGCTGTAATTTTCTTTGTTCTTTAGATCTACAAGTTAAAGTTCTAAATTGGTGTAAGGCCAATTTTGAGAATATTCAACAAGAACTTGCAGAAGTTGCCTAAGGGAGGCTCATCACAGGTAAAGGGATAGTTGGAAAATGGGAAACCTTCAACAATGAGACAATGAGAGCCCAGGGGCAATAAGTTCCTACTAATGTGAAGGGTAAGGCTGGAAGAAATGCTGGAGATGCCTCAAGTTCTTTCATCACTGAGCATACCTAATACTGTCAAAATTGGCCTTGCTCCATTTTAGAAATTTAACTTTCAGATCAGATCTATCCTTATAGATAACTATTTTAAAACTCATAGAATTATGACCGCTGGCCCCAAAGTGCTACTCCACTGAGACCTCAATCACCTGTGCTGCCTTATTTCCCAAGAGGAGACAGAGTTTTGCACCTTTTCTAGTAGATACATCCATATACTGAATCAGACTGTTTCCTTGTACACGCTTCACAAATTCTTCTCCATCCAAGGCAGTCCCAGGTTATGTTTTGAAAGTTAAAATCTCCTACTATTATAACCCTACAATTCTTTCAGATAACTGAGATCTCCTTAAAATGTTGTTTCTCAATTTCCCACTGACTATTGAAGGCATACAATATAATCCCAAGGTGATCATCTCTTTCTTCTGTCTCAGTTCCATCCGATAAACTTTACTGGGCATATTCCCAGGAATATCATCCCTCAGTACAACTGCGATGTTAGCCCTAATCAAAAAATCAACCTCCCTCCCTCCTCCCCCATCCTCTCTTGTTTCTCTTTCTAACCTTCACATAATGTCTCTACTCTCCAACATTAAGCTGCCAGCTCTGCCCTGCCCTGTCCTGAACCAAATTTCTGTAAAAGCTATATTATCCCAGTCCCAACCTCCTAACCATTCCTTGAGTTTATCTGTCTTGCATTGAAATAAATGCAGTTTAATTTATCTGCCTGACCTCATTCTCTGCCTTGCCCTTGCTTGTCTTAACTTTTTGTCGTTCTCCTCTTCCCAATTGTACCAGTCTCAGGCATAGTTCTTTGCACCCCCCCCACCCCCTCAAATCCCTTCCAAGTTTAAAGCCTCCTGAGTGAAACTCACAAATCCTCCTGCCAGCATATTAATTCTCTTCCAATTCAGGTATGAACAGTCCTTCTTATATGGGTACTTCTACCCTAGAAGAGATTCCAATGATCTAAAAATGTGAATCCCTGCCCTCTGCACGAGCTCCTCTGCCACACATTCATCTGCTCAATCCTCCCAATCACACTCTCACTAGCATGTGGCACCTGGAATAATGCAGATATTACTGCTCTTGAGGACCTACCTTTTAACCTCCTGCCTAATTTCCTTATTGTCTCTTCAGAACTTCGTCCCTTTCTCTTTTTATGTAGTTGACAGCAATGTTACAACAACCTCATGCTTGACCCTCTCCCCTTTGAGAATATTCTGCACCCTTTCTGAGACATCCTTGATCTTGGTACCAGGGAAGCCAGGCACCATTCTGATGTGTTGTTGCCAGCCACAGAAATATCTGTCTGGACATTCCCCTATCACAATTAATCACTTGGAAGCTAACATACCAGCCTCCCCTTGCCCCCCATTATATTCAAGCCAGTCTCGATACCAGAAATCTGGCTGTTCATGCCACATTCCCGTGAGAGACAATCTCCCCTTATGTTTTCCAAAACAGCATATTTGTTTGAGATGGGGAATGCACCACATGCCCATCTCCCTATCTTTCCAGAGGTAATCCATTTACTCAATTGTATCTGCAGGTTTTCTACTTTGCTGAAACTTCCATCCATCACAAACCCTGGTTCCTGAAAATTCTGGTATTGCCTCTTATTCTGGATGTACGTTTGCTCGATGTGTTGGAATGCCTGTTTTCAGATGTTTCGTCACCATACTAGATAACATCACCAGTGAAGCATTGGTGTTAGGGACCTGCTTTCTATTTATGTGTTTTGGTTTCCTGGGTCGGTGACTTCATTTCCTGTGGTGATGTCATTTCCTGTTTTTTTTTCTTCAGTGGGTAGTAAATGGGGTCCAAGTCAATGTGCTTGTTGATAGAGTTCCAGTTAAAATGCTATGATTTCAGGAATTCTCGTGTATGTCTCTGTTTGGCTTGTTCTAGGATGGGTGTGTTGTCCCAGTCAAAAATGGTGTCCTTCCTCATCCATATGTAAGGATACTCGTGAGAGTGGATCATGTCTTTTCGTGGCTAGTTGATGTTCATATATCCTGGTGGCTAGTTTTCTGCCTATTTGTCCAATGTAGTATTTGTTGCAGTTCTTGTAAGGTATTTTGTAAATGACATTAGTTTTGCTTGTGTCTGTGTAGGGTCTTCCAAGTTCATTAGCTGCTGTTTTAGTATGTTGGTGGGTTTATGGGCTACCATGATGCCAAGAAGTCTGAGTAGTCTGGCAGTCATTTCCAAGATGTCTTTGACGTGGGGAGAGTGGATAGAGACGCATCCAGAAACCCTCACTGACAATGTTACCTAGAATGTTGACAAAACATCTGAAAACAAACCTTCCAGCTCAGCGAGCAAACTTACATCCAGAACCCTAATCTAAACTTCTCAAAACTCGCTAAAGCCTCTTCTGCCATTCCAACTGATCCATGCAATCTGATAGGATTCACGACCAAACACACCTCCTTAAATTCTCCCCCATCCAACAAGAAGAGCACTAGAAAGAATATCTCTGCAACTTAATCAGCAGACCCAGAAAAGAGCAGTCTTACTGATCTAAAAACACAGTGCTGGAGTAGCTTAATATCTATTTTCTATATTTTTAAAAATTAATCAAGAGATAGACCTCAGTAAAACATAAAAAATACCCTACTCCCTATCATAGATTTACAAAAAAAAACAAGATATGTAAATTTTATAAGACTTAAGAACAAACTGATCAATGAAATTCTGACCCTCCCAGCTGTTCTGATAATGAGGACTCTCCAAGGTCAGCTGTGAAATTTCTCTATTTGTTTGGTTGTCTTGGACGGAATTGCGAATTACAGGGATGCATGCACTTTCACTGTCAGTCAGTTGTGAAAGTTCACTGCTAACGTTGGTGAAGAATTCTAGAGCAGTTCTCCAAACTTCCCCATGGTCTCTCCTGAAACTCCTGCTCTCTCCTTTTCGTCCCTTTCCTCCTCTTTAAAGTATTGATGTTTTTGATTTTCTTTAAAGTTCCGAAAACAAAGTGAAAACTTATAAAAACAGTAATTACTTGTCAAAGAAATCAAGGAAATCAGCTCCAGCGCTGAAAAAAGAAACCTCATAAAAAGAAGCAGTTCTTACAGTCACAATCATGAAAACTGATAGTGCAATGATTGTGGTCAGCAGCGTTGATTCCTCATCAAAAGGAAACTTCCAGAAGTGGTTTGAAGACTGTTTGCTACTGTTTGCATCCAATTTAGTGAAGATTGTACTGTTTGCAAGTTAAACTAGACTCCCATGATTTCAAAGCTCCTTGGATGCTGCCTGAACTGCTGTGCTCTTCCAGCACCACTAATCCAGAATCTGGTTTCCAGCATCTGCAGTCATTGTTTTTACCTCCCATTTACAGATATTGGTGAACCTATTTTCATTGCACTGCCTTTCAAACTGCATCTCAAGTGTTTCAAATTCTAAAGGAGCCACTTGGCTTGGGAACTAGCACTGTAGCAACGAATCGCATGGTTAGTAATGTCTCGGACAAAATAACCTCTTGTTAAAACATGATGTTGATTGCAGTTTCAAGCTTTGTTTTGAAGTGAGTGCAGAACCTACCAAAGTTCCAGTTCCAACATTTCCAAGTTTTACTGGGTTTTGCTTTGATGGATACAATATTTCAATGATTTCATCATTTTTGTTAACATTATCTGAAGTTAACCTTTGACTTTCATGCTGATTCCAATTGGGCCTTGCAGGTTGACAGACAAGAACTGAAGACCAACCCTTAGAACATAGAACATTACAACACAGTACAGGCCCTTTGGCCCTCGATGTTGCGCTGACCTGTGAAACCAATCTGAAGACTTTCTATCCAACACTATTCCATTTTCACTCATATGTCTATCCAATGACCATTTAAATGTCTATCAGTCTACTACTGTTGCAGGCAGTGCGTTCCACACCCCTTCTTCTCTCTGTGTAAAGAAACTACCTCTGAAATCTGTCCTTTATCTATCATCTCTCAATTTAAAGCTATGACCCCTCATGTTAGCCATCACCATCTGAAGAAAAAGGCTCTCCCTGTCCACCCTATCTAACCCTCTGATTATCTTATATGTCTCAATTAAGTCACCTCTCAACCTTCTTCTCTCTAACAAAAACAGCCTCAAGTCCCTCAGCCTTTCCTCATAAGACCTTCCCTCCATACCAGGCAACATCCCAGTAAATCTCATCTGAATTCTTTCTAAAGCTTCCACGTCCTTCCTATACTGCAGTGACCAGAACTGTACGCAATACTCAAAGTGCAGCCTCTACCAATAAAAGCCAACACACCACACGCCTTCTTAACATCCCTATCAACCTGGGTGGCAACTTTCAGGGATCTATGTGCAAGGACACCGAGATCTCTCTGCTCATCTACACTACCAAGAATCTTACCATTAGCCCAGTACTCTTTATTCCTGTTACTCCTTCCAAAGTGAATCACCTCACACTATTCTGCATTAAACTCTATTTGCCACCTCTCAGCCCATGTCTGCAGCGTATCTATGTCCTTCTGTGACCTGCAACATCCTTCAGCACTATCCACAACTCCATTGACCTGAATGTTATCCGTAAATTTACCAACCCATCCTTGTACACTCTCATCCAGGTCATTTAGAAAAATGACAAATAACAGTGAACTCAAATCAGATCCTTGCGGTACACCACTAGTAACTGAAATCCAGGATGAATATTTCCTATCAACAACCACCTTCTGTCTTCTTTCAGCTAGCCAATTGCTGATCCAAACCATGAAACCACTCTCAATTCCATACCTCTGTATTTTGTGCAATAGCCTTCAGTGGGGAACCTTATCAAATGCCTTACTGAAATCCATAAATACCACAAAAACCACTTTACTCTCTTCCACCTGTTTGGTCACTTTCTCAAAGAAATCGACAAGTCCTGTGAGGCATGACTTACCCTTCACAAAACTGTGTTCAGTTTCCCAAATCTACATATTCTTCTCGAGATGGTTATAAACCCTATCTCTTATAACCTTTTCCAACACTTTACCCACAACCAAAGTAAGGCTCACTGGTCTATAATTGCCAGAGTTGTCTCTCCTCTCCTTCTTGAACAAGGGGAAATTTGCTATGCTCCAGTCGTCTTGCACTATTCCTGTAGACAATGATGACATAAAGATCAAAGCCAAACCCTCTGCAATCTCCTCCCTGGCTTCCCAGAGAATCCTAGGATAAATCCCATCTGGCCCAGAGGACTTACCTATTTTCATACTTTGCAGAATTGCTAACACCTCCTCATTGTGAACCTCAATCCTGTCTAGTCCAGTAGACTATATCTCAGTATTCTCCTCGACAACTTTGTCTTTTTCCAGTGTGATTAGAGATGAAAAATATTCATTTCGTGCTTCCCCATCTCCTCGGTCTCCACGCACAACTTCCCACTACTATCCTTGATTAACCCTAATCTTTCTCTAGTTATTCTTTTATTCTTGACCTACCTATAGGGAGTTTTATGGTTTTTATTGAGACTGTCTGCCAATGACTTCTCATGTCCCCTCCTGGCTCTTCTTAGCTCTTTCCTGGCTAACTTATAACTCTCAAGCGCCCTAACTGAGCCTTCATGTCTCATTCTAACATCAGCCTTCTTCTTCTTGACAAGAAATTCAACTTCTTTAGAAAACCATGGTTTCCTTACTCGACCACTTCCTCCCTGCCTGACAGGTACATACTTATCAAGGATATACTGTTACTTCAATCAGCTTCAAATTTCAATTGTGCCCATCCCCTGCAGTTTCCTTCCCCATCCTACACATCCTAAATCCTGCCTAATCATGTCATAATTACCTTTCCCCAAGCAATAATTTTGCCCTGCAGTATAAACCTATCCCTTTCCATTGCTCAAGTAAACATAACCAAATTGTGGTCACTATCACCAAAGTGCTCACTTACCTCCAAATCTAACACCTGGTCAGGTTCATTGCTCTGTACCAAATCCAATGTGGCCTCACCCCTTGTTGGTTTGTCTACATACTGTGTCAGGAAACCATCCTGCACACATTGGACAAAAACTGACCCATCTGAAGTACTTGAACTATAATATTTCCAGTCAATATTTGCAAAGTGAAAGTCCCGATAACAATTACTCTGTTACTCTCACTCCTATCCAGAATCATCTTTGTAATCCTTCCCTCCACATCTCTGGAACTATTTGGAGGCCTATAGAAAACTCCCAACAGGGTGACCTCTCCTTTCCTGTTTTTGACCTCAGCCCATACTACCTGAGTAGACAAGTCCTCAAATGTCCTTTCTGCCACCATAGTACTGTCCTTGACTAACAATGCCGCACCTACCCGTCTTTTACCATCATCTCTGTTCTTACTGAAACAGCTAAATCCCAGAATCTGCAATGAACATTCCTGTCCCTGCTGTATCCATGTCTCTGAAATGGCCACAACATCGAAGTTCCAGGTCCCAACCCATGCTGCAAGTTCACCCACCTTATTCCGGATGCTCCTGGCGTTGAAGTAGACACACTTCAAACCACCTTCCTGTTTTCCAGTGAACGATTGCAACTTTGATACTTGATTTATGACCTCACTACTCTCATCCTCCTGTATACTGGAACTACAACTTTGTTCCCATCCCCCTCCTGAATTAGTCTAAACCCTCCTGAAGAGCATTAGCAAATGTTCCCCACAGGATATTGATGCCCCTCTGATGAGACCTGATTATCCAGGTATCTGCAACCCTCCCTCCCGCACCCATCTCTGTAGCCACATATTTAACTCCTCTCTTTCCCTAGTCCTTGTTTTGCGAGCACGTGGCATGGGCAGAGAACCAGAGATAACAACTGTTTGTTCGAGCATACATTTCCACCCTAGCTCCCTGAATTTCTGCCTTGTCTGTGACTTTCCCAAAAGAAATTATTTGGAGCTTAGCGCTGTCTTTAAAAGTCATTATCTTGTGTTTCTTTGGATACAATGTTTCTTAAAGCATTGTGCTTTCTGGAAATGATCACTGTTGTAATTGTGGCTTTCACTGGTGTGGATGAGGCCTGGTTCCTGTCTTTGGACCTCTTTCTTTTCATGACGGGGAGACTTCCAAAGTGTTGTCTGTTCCATTCTCTTCCTCTGTTGTCATGATAGTGCACTTTTGTTTCTGTGTCCTTCAAAGCAAATGTGTCCTTGTTCAGCTTGCGGCTGGCCCTTTACTTTCTAAGAAGTTTTTGGATAGGTTCCAGAGGAAGTCAGTGCCCCCTCACCAGACAGAGATGAAATCTATAACTTCTGCCGTACAGTCTGTGTTAATCATCAGACTGGTCCAGTAACTGTAGTGGCCTCACATCTTTCATACGTTGCCTTGTACAGTCACTGGGCTTCATCTCATGTGCTCCTTCTAACTTGCTGTTGGTTTCCTCCATCATTCTGGACAGTTCCTATGGATTGGAGGGTACCTAATGTCAGCCCGTGAGTTAAAAAAAAGTTCATAGCGAGACGATGGCTGGATCGCAAGGACAAGAAAATCCATACCTCTGCCAAAGAGCAGCAACAACTTATTTTTATCTCAAACCATGTACAAGGTGGGACAAAATGTGACACTTTTTCAACTAGCTATGCTCATGTTTTAGTTCAATGTGATTGGATATCACTATGAAACAGCTCCCTTTGCACATGCTCAGTAACCATATTAGAGGCAAGGGTATATTTAACCCTTTAACCAACAAAATTGGTGGCACATGGCTCAGTGGTTAGCACTGCTGCCTCGCATCATCAGGGACCTGGGTTTGATTCCAGCCTCGGGCAACTGTCTGTGTGGAGTTTGCACATTCTCCCTGTGTCTGCATGGGTTTCCTCCGGGTGCTCCGGTTTCCTCACACAGACCAAAGATATGCAGGCCAGGTGAATAGGCCATGCTAAATTGCCCATGGTGTTAGGTGCATTAATCAGGGGTAAATACAGGGTAGGGGAATGGGTCTAGGTGGGTTACTCTTCAAAGAGGCACTGTGGATCCGTTGGTCTAAATGGCCTGTTTCCATATGAAGGGCATGTAATCTGAAAAATGGAATCCTTTGCTCAGGGTGCAGATGGGTTGAAGGTGAGAGATGTGACAATACTGGAGCATGACTGCTGCGGAGGAAGAAGACTTTGACTCTTGCAGATGTTTGGTGCAGGGGTTCAGGAGGATGCTTGGGCAATTGTTAACCAATGTCTAGCAGAAGCCAAGCTGTCTAAAAATCGATGGTGAAGATTGTCTTGAATACACAGATGATGCCGTTATACCAATGTTAGTTCGAGCCTGAGTGTGGAATCTGTTGTTGATTCTCCACATGGTGATGACCCCAGTCAGAAGAAGAAGAGGAGACTCTGAAGATGAGAGAAAAGATTAAGCTTTCTCTAACCCCACTTGCTTACCATGAGGTCCCCTCATCTTTATAGTGATTGTAATAAGATCAGCCAGATGGACCTCGTAGAATATGGGTTCCCTGATTAGGGCTGTTAATCTAGTCCAAACAGGGATTCCTGGCTGACATAACAATAGGAGTGTCAGGCATCCTGTTCACTCTGAGAGATGGCTCTGAGGGAGCTGGCTCAGTGTCATGTAGTATGCTCATGTTCTCAAAGGATGACTTGGTAATGGGATACCAATCTCTGTGGAGTTATTTCGGTTCCTATATCTATCTGAGCTTTGGCCTGATTTTAACAGGATCAGTACCTGCTTTACATTTCACCTCGTGTCTGTTTCAGATGGGAAGTGAACTGGCAACACATGTCTGACACGAGGGAGTTAAACTTTCCTTCTGAAATAGATGAGCTTCAAAAGAGGAAACAAATAATGACCCAGAAATGTTGGAAAATACAGGGTCTAATAAGAAGGAGGAACTGAAGGAAATCGATCATAGTAGGGAAATAGTACTGGGAAAGTTGATGGGATTAAAGGCTGATAAACCCAAGAAGTGGATAATCTTCATGCTAGCAGACATAAAGAAATGATCCTTGAAATAGTGGATGCATTTGTCATCATCCTATACACTCTGGATAGTTCTTATGGATTGGAAGGTACCTAATGTCAGCCTGTGAGTTAAACAAAGAAGGCAAACAGAAAACAGCGAATTATGGATCAGTTAAATGGACATCAATAGTAGAGAAAATGCTCAAGTTTAATAGCAGAACACTTGGAAAACAGTACCAGAAGAGGACAGAGTCAACTTGGATTTACTAAGAGTTGATAAATCTATTAGAATTGTTTGAGTATGGAACCGGTAGAGGTGCTAAGGAGGAGTCATTGGATGTGATTTATTTGGACTTTTACAAAGCTTTCAATAAGGTCCCACATGAAGAGTACCAAGTAAATTTAAAGTGCCTGAGATTGCAGAGGCTTTACTGACATGGAGAGAGAACTGGTTGGCAGTCAGCAAACAAAGAGTAGGAATCAATGAGTCTTTTTCTGAGTGACAGGCAGTGATTAGTAGGATACTGCAGGGATCAGTGGTGAGACTCCAGCTATTTATAATATTCAGAGTAATGATGCAGATGAGGGAACTAGATATCTCCAGGTTTGCAGATGGAACAAAGGTGGGTGCATGGGTGAGCTGGGTGCATGGGCAAGGTAAACACAGGAAAGGTGTTTGAGAGACTGCACAGTGCAGGGTTTCTAAGGATATGGGGTAGGCCATTTAGTTTTGAGATGAAGAAAAATTTCTTCACGCAGAGAATGGTGAGCATATGGAATTCTTTAATACTGAAAGAGACTAAAACATTAAAGGCTTTATCATCTTCAGTGAAGAGGTCTCTAATGAAAAGTGATGGACTTGAAACATCAACTCTGCTTTTTTCTCACAGAAACATTCAGATCTACTGAGTTTCTCCAGCAAGTTTGGTTTTTGCTTCAGATCTCCAGCATCCACAATTTCATTTATCTGGGTTGTAAGATCAGCCAGGATCATATTAAAAGAAGGATCAGTCCATTATGGACCAGACCAAACTCCCTCGAA
Organism: Chiloscyllium punctatum; assembly: GCF_047496795.1. Classification (NCBI taxonomy): domain Eukaryota; kingdom Metazoa; phylum Chordata; class Chondrichthyes; order Orectolobiformes; family Hemiscylliidae; genus Chiloscyllium; species Chiloscyllium punctatum. Next base: position 55,696,718 of record NC_092761.1, on the reverse strand, counting down.
ATACATTCGGAAGATCGTCTGAACCATTACTTTGTATTATTTTAAACCTAAGTGTAAAGTATTGCATTCCAGATGTAATTCAATTGGTCAAACTACTTAATGTTAGACAAAACCCTTTATTTTTACAATACAGTTAAAATACAGACTAAATAAAAATAAAAGACTTGTCTTAGTTGCAATTCTATCAAAATGCTTAACAAAGTAATAAACATATTAATTATTACTTTAGAATTGCAACATTTAAAAGGCATCAAGATGGGTAAGTGAACAGGAAGGGTTTAGAGGGATATGGGCCAAGTGTTGGCAAATGGGACAAGATTAGGTTGAGATATCTGGTTGGCATGATGAGTTGGACCGATTTTGGTTCTGTGGTGTATGTCTCTATGACTCTATGACTCCAAAACTGTTTGAATACAGTAACATCCCACAGACCCACTCTTGGCAAGTTCAGAAAAGCAGGTCTGCATTCCATTGAGGAAAAATATCAAGAGAAAACTCTGAGAGAGAGAGAGAGAAAGAGAAGCAGGGAGAGATGCCCTGCAGCTTCCCAATCCAGCCCCAAAACCCCGATAGCAACTGCTACTGAAATACAAAAACTAAAACTCCTGATTCTGTAGAAGTTTGCCCACCCATTCAGGCTGCTCCTATCAATCCAACATTTTTTTAAAAAGGCCTCAAAAGCTGTTTACTTTATGGGCTTTGAAGTAGACTGATTGGCACCTGTGATCTCAAACTTTCTTCATTATAAACAGAACAAAATCCCCTTCCGAAAGCCATAATATCATCACATGCCTCAAAACACTGAATGGCCTACTCCCCCTTCCAGTTTCTAAGTTGTGTTGTTTCTAATTGACCGGCCGCCCAGAAATTGCCTGTCATTAAAATCAGAGGTTTTGTTTACATCATCCAACAGATACCAAGCACAATCCTCATTTTGTATTTTGATATAAAACATATTGTAGATCTTTAGTGAATCCACAGGCAATGTATTTCAGTATATATTGAAAGATTGAGCAAATTTTACTTTGAACACCTCAAGTAGACTACCCCTCAATTTGTTAAATTCAAGGAAGTACAGAGCACTGATTAACAATTTGGCCCCCAAATGAACATTCTGAATTCCCAGTACAATACCACTGAGCCTGCATGTAGCCTGTCCAAGACCATCCCATTTTGTTTGGTAAGATTTGATGCTTAAAACTGAACGCAACACTTTCGAGGCAGTTTGATTGAGATTCTGTAAAACTGAATTACAACTTTGTAATCCAGCCTTCTTAAAATATACCAATTCACACATTCATTCACCTTTTTGATTGCTTTTTTGTACCTTTACATTAGACTTAATAATATGTGCATCTGTACACCTCAATCTCTTTGCTTCTTCACAGCTTCTGGTTGCTATTAACAAAATATTCTGATTTGTCTTCCTCACATCCTCACACTGTGAAGCACTGAAGCTTATATTTTAGTAACATTTAAATGGTCTGCTGTATGGGTCACTGACACTGAATACTATTGAGAATATTCCGGCATTTAGCCCTGCTGAATATGCCTTCAATGAGGTGAAAAATGCTATTCAGTTCTTCGTGAACTTATTGATCTTATTTTTTGAGTCCTGCAATTTTATCATATAGAAAGCTAAAGATTTAAGGCAACTCTGTGATAATCAAAGTCTATACTTACAATAGCTTTCTCTGAGTAATTCTAGGGCTAAATGCAGTCTTCAACTGAATAAGTTCTATATATTATTATGATTCCAGATGTGACACCAAGTTCGGATCACAGATAAGGCGAGCAATTTTATCTCAGGATCTGCCTCAGGATCACTTTAAGAGGATTCTATAGTTTTGAACAATTAGCAAGACATCATGAGCTGACAATGTGTTGCTGGAAAAGCACAGCAGGTCAGGCCGCATCCAAGGAGCAGGAGAATTGATGTTTCGGGCATGAGCCCTTCTTCAGGAATCTGAAGAAGGGCTCGTGCCCGAAAAGTCGATTCTCCTGCTCCTTGGATGCGGCCTGACCTGCTGCACTTTTCCAGCAACACATTTTCAGCTCTGATCTCCAGCATCTGCTGTCCCCACCTTTCTCCTACAAGACATCATGATACAAGCTAGAACAATGATACAGGATGCAGCTAGAGCAATGTTGGCATTGGAGAGTTGTGAATGTACAGCAAGAATGAAAATATTCGAATCTCAACATTGAGGAAAACATCTCAATTTTCCCCTTAAGGTTCAACTGTTGACTTCAGAATCTCATTGTTTGTCCGATTTGTCATATTTCTACGCAGCTGTCATTTCTCCACTCATTCCCATGAAATCAGATTCATTACTTATCAATTCCTTACTTAAATGTCAAAGCAGGTACCTGGTGTGTACAATCACTGATTAGTTGTCAATTTGTCATCCACTTTAACCTTCACCAAAATGTCGCAGTACGTTCCATGGACACTGTCTTCCTCCACTCTTTCTGTACACAAGCCTTCACTGGGAAACTACCAGCCTCATCACATCATCACGGTTCAACTCTCACACCACCTCAGCCCTTGAACACTTTACTTTCGAGCTCAGGGATACCTATGACATATGTGACGATGGTGTCAGTTTAAGCAGTTATTTTGTCTTGTTTTCTTAGAAGACAGGTTGGAAGGCGGAGAGGTAGAGCTGTCTCTAAGAAAGTAAACAATTTATGAGGCTTTGGGGATTTTTTTTAACAGCCTGAATGGATTGGCCAGCTCTCAGAGATCCATATTTCTCAGTTTTGATTTTATCAGTAATGTCAGAAGCTTTTGGGGTCACAAAAGAGTTGGACATTTCAGTGAATGTGTCCTGGCTGCTATTCGCTCTGAACAATTCTCTTGATTATCTTTCCTCCTAAAGCGGAGAACTGCATGTTATAATCTGTGTCTGAATTTACCTTTTTGCCAATAGGTGTGTTTATGGGATGTTACTATGTTGGAACAGTTAATTAGTGATAGCTACTGAATCTATTATTCAGTAAAAGTTTCCAGTAGTTAAGTTATTCTAAATTTCTCTTTCTTTGGCTATATTTTAACAACAAAGTTTAAATAAATTACGTTTTGCTTAACTTCAAGTAATTTGATCATTCACATTATATCTGTAACAGATCTACCTTTAAATTAAGAAAATATTAGGGTCTAGTGTACCTTATTAAAATTTAATGAGAATCTAGTCCTTAACACATACATGCTTTTGCCAAGTCATCCTGGGCACAAAGACACCCATGCCGCTCATGTGTCTGCACAGGATATATCTTATGGCCTCTGTAGATATTTATTAGCATTTACTTTGCACTTGCAGACTTGCAGCTTTTGTAACTTGCAATGCTTTTTAGCACAGAGGGAGGGCCAGGCTGGGAACACAGAATAGTCAAAGGTTGGGCATGTCATGCCATACACTGTGTTACGTCAATATCACATCTACAATAGCTTATGCAGCGCATACTCCACACGAGTTTAAACCAAATAGAGTAGTTGTATAAAGGGCTGAATGATAACCATGGGGAGGCTGAAAGGGACAGGGACTGTATCACAAAAATGAACAAGAAGAATGGAAGATTGACCTTGTATCTCAAGTGAAATCTGTAAGTTGCTCACAAGGACATGAAGTTGAAACTTCTGTCCAAAGTCAAGTATGCAATAATGAGATAAATGTAGAGATGTCAGAATAAGTTAATGTTATTCTCTCTGGGGATAGAGTATAATAGTTCAGATGTGAAACCCAGCTGGGGATAATTGTAGCAAACATACATCCATCAATTCATTAATGCCCACCCATCTGGCAGCAAATTGAACTTCATCAGCAAGCCATTCATTGTCCAAGAATAAACATTACAAATTATAGCCTCAAGCAATCAGTACCATTTCAGTTTTTGCACTAATTGCCTGCTTTTCACATCAGCTTAACGAATGTATTCAGGCACTAACTTTCAAGCATCAGCTGGGCTTGGCATTTCTGGAGCACATTTCATGGCTAGTATTAGATGATAATGATTCGGAGCGGCCATATTCACATGCTGAACTGTAAGCATGAAATGAAACAGTCTGCAAAATGCCAAGGTTACTTTTCTCAAGGCAAGGGCTATCCAAGTGACTTCTTGCTAGAATTCTACTCCCTTGATGTAGCGTGAACACTTTGGTTGGACAACATGCATTTGGATAAGGTTACATCCTGAGCACCTTACCAAGGCGTGGCGCTGATCTCCCTGCAAAGCCTCCATAGACCATTGTGCCAGGACATAACAGTTCATTGAGATTAATGTAAGGAACCAGGAGGGAAATTGTGTTCTCTCTCTGACATTTCCCATAAATTATCTGTTCACACAACTGACATGGACTTTGCAATAGCTGGAGCTCTTCTGGCCCTATATCAAATGCGAAGAAAGTGTCAAATGAGAGAGCAATTGCAACATTGTCAGCAAGAACAGCAATGTCCAATCACTACATTACAGCCTCCAGAGGGAGAGCAATGGGTGAGGATTCACTGTTGGTGATGGAGAACAATGTTACCCTGCACTATCCTTGTCCTCAGCTCTCAGAAAGTCTGTGCAGGCTTATATTACGGATGTCCTGGGCCATCCTCACTGAACTGCATCATCTAATGGAGCAGGGGTTGCTCTCATAGTGACTGGGCGGCTATCCAAACACTGCAGTTGCAGTTGCCTGAATATTTATGTCAGTGGCTTATTTCAAGGAGAAACTCAGGATCTGTGTGGCATTTCCAAATCCTCAACCCACAAATGCATCCAGGTTGTACCTGCTGTGATTTTCTCAAGATCTTGGCTGCCCTTATTTTTATCCCGTGATGAGGTTTGTTAAACAGTCTAGCCAGTTGCATTCTCTACCATTGCTGGCAAACCCCTTCATAGGACATGAGAGACAGCATCCACATTGTGTTGAAAGTGTCTAATAACCAACCTGCAGGATTTGTCAACAGAAGAAATTTCCACTACGTCAATGTTCAAATTAAACTTGACTATTGATGCAACATTTTAGAGGTCCATAGTTGATATGTTGCCATGATATGTATGAAATAGACAACTTCCAGGTTCATGCTTCCTTCCCAGGTCAGACAGGAATGGCTGCTTGGAGACAAGGGCTATACCTTTCAAACATGGCTGATGACATGTTTACAAAGTCCTCAGATGGACTCATAATTAAGAATAATGTTTGTCCATATTTCCCTCAAGGGCATAGAGTTACAGATTATGAGCTTCCTTATGTTGAGGTTTTGAGGCAAGGACTGCTTCAGTGTGGACATGCAGTGTTGTCCAGAAATGGAGTCCCACATCAGTACAGCATGTTGTAGCCTTCACAACTGGAACTGGCACAGGGGTCAGATATTCTCGATGCATAGAATCTGGGACAATGGATTACAGTTTCCTGGGGATGAGGATTGGAGCATTGGCTGGCAGGAGCATCCAAGAGACCATGATTGAGGCAAAGATGAAAGAGAGACATCATTGAAACTCACTTGAAAGAGGAATGAGCAGACTGTGGGCATTCTGTAATGTGTAACTTGCTTTGCGTTATAGAGGCAAACAGTCTCTACTTAGTGCAAAGAACATGTGGATCATATTATTTTTGTAGTCATAGAGTCATGGAGTCATAGTGATGTACAGCATGGAAACAGACCCTTCGGTCCAACGCATCCATGCCAACCAGATATCCCAACCCAATCTAGTCCCACCTGCCAGCACCCAGCCCATATCCCTCCAAACCCTTCCTATTCATACACCCATCCAAATAACATTTAAATGTTGCAATTGTACCAGCCTCTACCACTTCTTCTGGCAGCTTATTCCATACACGTATCACCCTCTGTGTAAAAAAGTTGCCCCTTAGGTCTCTTTTATATCTTTCCCCTTTCATCCTAAACCTATGCCCTCTAGTTCTGGACTCCCTGACCCCAGGGAAAAGACTTTGCCTATTTACTCTACCCTACTTTGCCTATTCTAAACCTAAAAACTGGTTCTTAACCAGCCTGATTATGGATACCTGCTGATCAACCTGTTTTGGGATATTATTACACATCTCTGGAGCAGATGGGAAATGAATCTAGACCTCCTAGCTCAGAGGAAGGGGCATTACCAGAGCACCACAAGGGCCTTCTAATTTTGATTGTGTGCTTGATGTGATTTCACTTTCAAGCACTGACACATTAAGTGTCCTACCACTAGAAGGCATCACGCTGTGCAGTTTCTCTCAGCAGACCAGTGTGCTGTGTGAGAGAGAGAGCATGTGGACTGTGCCTTGTACACCTCCAGACCTGAATGAAAAGTGGATTAATTGAACAGAGATGGGTGGAATCATCACTGATTCCTTGAACTTACTATTGACCAGAAACTGAACTGGACTGACAATTTAAACACAGTGGCTACAAGAGCAGGTCAGACATTAGGAATCTTGCAGCATGTAGTTCATCTCCCGACGCTCCAAAGTTTGTCCACTGTCTATGAGGCACAAATCGGGAGTGTAATGGAATATCTTCCACTTGCCTGCATGTGTGCAGCTCCAACAATGCTATTGATTAGCACCACATTCACAAACACCCAATCCCTCCACTAATGCCCAGTTCATGCTATCTACAAGATGCACTTCAGAAATTTGCCAAAGATCCTTAGACAGCACCTTCCAAACCCACAGTTGCTTCTGTCTGGAAGGACAAGGGCAGGACATGCAATGGAACACCACCATCTGCAAGTTCCCCTGAAAGCTACCTACCAGCCTTCCTTCAATGTCACTGGGTCAAAATCTTGGAATTCTTTTCCTAACAGCATTGTGGTCTACCTATGGACTGCAACAGCTCAAGGCAATTAAGGACAGGCAGTGATGGCCATATTCATCAATGACTGTAGAGAAAACACATAAGGTGGGGTGTATAGGTGGATGTCATGTGTAGTCCAGACCATAACACAATGCCTGTAACAGTGTGTTATGCCTCACTGTAACCCAGATTAGAGCACATCACCTTGTCTACAATCATTGAGTTAGTGCTTCATGAATCCTGACGTCTGAATCTAGCTGCAGTTAAGGAGTTAGTTGCTTGTGAGAAATGAATAATGATTAGTCTTTACAACTTCTTCTAACCTTATCGCTCACATGGGTACAACTTAACCAGGTTCGATGGCTATGAAGGCACACAAACAGATATGTCAAAGTGTAAGTGCATATACCCTGCAGCTGGGGTGGAGGCAGCCTATAATTGACCCTGTTGGACTGAAAGATTTAGTCAGTTGTACCCGAGGTTGATGGATCCTGGATGGCTGAGGCCTATTGAGGGTGTCCTGCACAGATACATCTGGCCTTCTCCAGCTGGAACCTCTGTAATCTTTGGCAATACAGGCAGAGAGCTGGTGAAAGGGTCACCTCTGGGTTGTGTTCAGAGGAGGTATCAAAGGCTCCGGTGTGTCAATCCTCTTGCCAGTGGGTGTCTACAGGCACCAGTCTGTTGCTCTGAGATTGAGGTCGAGGTCCGTCATCCCCTCCTCTCACCTTGTCACTGACACTCAGCTGGTGAGGCTATAGCGATGAAGTGAAGGTCGTAAGAACATAAGAAATAGGAACAGGAGTTGGCTCTTTGAGTTTCAATAAGAGCATGGCTGATCTTTGACGTGGACTCAGCTCCACTTACCATAACCCTTAACTCCTCGACTGTTCAAAAACCTACCTATCTTTGCCTTGAAAATATTCAATGAGGTAGCCTCAATTGCTTCCCTAGGAAGGGAATTCCACAGATTTACAACCCTTTGGGTGAAGAAGTTCCTCCTCATTTCTGTCCTAAATCTACTCCCCCTTATTATGAGGCTATGCCCCTAATTCTAGTTTCACCAGCCGATGAAAACAACCACGTACATGTCCAGCATGCACTGTGTATGTTGGCACTAGCTCTCCATCATGGTCGCCAAACTGCCTATGGAAGCAAACAGATTCCAGCATGTTGGATCCGACCATAACTAAAACTGGTGGAGTCTTCTATCTTTTGATCCATTCTACCCACTGCCTCATAAAAACGTCCTGTGCCTGTTGGTGCATTTTGATAAGTCACCAAAGGCTGAGATGGTCATCTGTCTGCGTCTGCAGTGCTCTGAGTGCCAGAGGTCTGGGGTGTTTCTTCCTCACTGAGTTGCTAGAAGTCTCAGCGCTGTTCTCCCCTGACTGAGTCTAATCTACCAGAAGGCCTATGGGCTGATGACATTGCAAATGAAAGCCTTTGCCATTGCATCCTCTGAGTCTTGATTGGCTTCCTCCACATCGAGCTGAGGGTCTCCCGTGTCGGCCTGCTCAGGGTGGAGGCTTCTGGCTGTTTTTGCTCTCTGTACAAAAGAAAAAGGGTAATTAAGAGGTTTGAAACCTTGTGCAGGTTAAGAATAAGTCAGCATTGGTGGCAATGGGAGCACAGCTCAGTACAAACACAATGAAACTCACTGTGTATGTTACACATTAAGGTCGAAGGGAAAGTGGGTATTGCAGATACTGGAGATTAGAGTAGCGCTGGAAAAGCACAGCAGATCAAGCAGCATCTGAGGAGCAGGAAAATCGACGTTTCGGGCAAAAGCCCTTCATCAGATGCAATGAGGTCTCCCCACCTTTACATCAATAATCATGCTTTACTGCTCCCAGCTTGAGTATTTCTCATCCTGTGGAACTTTTAGAACACAGAACCTTACAGCGCAGTATAGGCCCTTCAACCATCAATGTTGCACTAACCTATGAAACCAATCTGAAACCCATCTAACCTATACTATTCCATTATCATCCATATGTTTATCCAAAGATAAATAGTGTGCCCGAAACAGAGAACATAGAACAGGAACGATGTTCCCTCTGCAACTCTGGTCTAGCCAGTTTGTCCTGTAATATGACAAAGGAAAGGGTTGAATATGACGGGACGCAACAGCCATTAGTGTTGATGCAAGAAAAGAAGAGGCGAGGAGGTGATACAATGAATGAGCTGGAAAATTGAGGGACAGGAGGGTCAATACTTTGGGAGGGTGTGGTGGGCGAGGCTTTTTGATTGGGCAAGATGTATGTGGCAGTGAGAGTTGTAGCCCATGGACCTTGGTGGAAGGCAGGTGCAGAAGGAGGTAGGTGAACTGGTAGGTTTAGAGTGAGTGATGGCACTGTAAGTGTGAGGTAACAGAGTGAGGATGGTGACATTTATCCTGACCCCGCAGATACTTCTTGTAGCTTTTCAACAAAATTTTCTTTCAGCTGTCCTGACCTATTAATGACACTGAAAACTGAATGTAGGTTTGTTGGGTTTCCTTGGGCTGGTGATGACATTTCCGGTTGTGACATCATTTCCTATAGTGATGTCATTTCCTATTCTTTTTCTCAGGGAGTGGTAAATGGGATCCAAGTAATTGTGTTTGTTGATAGAGTTTTGGTTGGAATGCCATGCTTCTAGGAATTCTCATATGTGTCTCTATTTGGCTTGTCTAGGATGGATATCTTTTCACAGTCGAAGTGGTGTCCTTCCTCATCCATATGTAAGGTTACTAGTGAGAGTGGGTTATGCCTTTTTGTGGCTAGTTGATGTTCATGTATCCTGGTGGCTAGTTTTCTGCCTGTTGTCCAATGTCTATCAACAAACACATTGACTTGGATCCCATTTACCACCCCCTGAGAAAAAGAATCGGAAATAGAATCATCATAGGAAATGACATCACACAGGAAATGACATCCCCAACCCAAGGAAACCCAAACATATAATAGAAAGTGGGCTCACTGAAGATGTTACCTTGTATCTTGACAAAACGGCTGAAAACAAACCTTTCAGCTCAGCAAGCAAACCTACATCCAGAACCTCAATCTACTCAAATCTTCTCAAAACTCACTAACACTGTGATCATCAACTTCTAAAACTTTCCCTAAGCCCTGATGGCAACATTTAGCTGACAAATAACTCTGAGAACACAGTCTGATTTCAAATGGATATCTTCAGCCCTTGACTTCTCACTCGGATTCCTGCTCAGATCTTGATTGGTTCAATTTCCTCCCTTCTGGTGGAAGTAAAGATCACCATTTAAACATGGAGTTTACACTCTGTCTCTTTCATATGTTTACTGACTGTCCATCTCTGACTGTAATCTCATGAATCATTCTTCAGTGACCCCGAACTGTCCTGAGCAACCACTTAATAACTTGCATTAAACCCCTCGCTAATAGCTTGACAGAATCTAATGTTTGGGAGTGGGCAATATTTGGATTTGCTGGTTCCATAAATGTTTGCTCTGTATGTAAAAGGCTGCATCCAGAGGATTTAACCACAACATAAAAGAGCTTTGAATAATAGAAGAAGATAATAAAATGTTTTTAAAAACTATGGGATTAACTTAATGACCTTTAATAACGTTAGTGAATAAAATCAGAATATAAAGCTACAAATGTCTTGGCAAGATTAATGGATGAATTTACAACATGTTCCCATTATATTCCTCTGGTAATTAATATAAAACACGAGTTGGCATTTTTTAATTAATGGGTTACAGAACAAACAAGAAATTTTTAAAATGTTACACAATCATTTTGTAAGCACAGGCAGAATTATTTAGACACCAATTTGATAATAATATGTTAGATATCTTGTGTCTGCTTACATTTCCTGTCTGTGACATTCAACTTCCTGTTTTCACCTTTAGCAACCCGTTCTCTATAACGTATCCACATCAATAATGGTGAACTCCTACATCACAGCACCAGGGGGCCCGGGTTCCGTTCCACCCTCTGTGTGGAGTTTACACATTCTGCCCAATTCTGTGTGGGTTCCCTCCGAATTCTTCAGTTTCCTCCCACAAAGATGTGGAGGTTAGGGTAGAATGGCAATGCTAAATTGCCCATAGTGTCCAGGGTTGTGTAGGCTAGGTGGATGAGTCATGGAAAATGCAGAGTTGCAGGAATAGGGTAGGGGATAGTCAAGGTAGAATGGTCTTTCAAGGGTCAATGTGGACTCGAAGGGCCAAATGGCCTGCTTTCACACTGTAGGGATTCTGTGAATCTATGATTCTATGAAGTTCATTAATCTGGTTATGCAATGTAACTAATCGTTGCCCACAATTCTTTCATCTATGTTCTCAGATTTTATTCATCAGTTATGTTTCTTTTATTTTGTAGCCATGATTTCTCAAATTTGAAATAAAGGGTATTCATCAAAAATTTTAAAAATCAATTATCTTTACTTCATTGTAACATGATGGCACTCAGTAAAATTCTGTCATATACTTTAATATTTTTGTTTTGTTTTCGATTTCAACTTCTCTGAAAGGCCTAGATTTGGAATTAATATGTTTCCCAGTTGATTACCAAATGTGCAATGTGCCTAATTTCCCAGGATGCATGTGCTATTTATGCAGCAATTGAGCAATAGTTTAGCTTCTAGCAGTTTCTTCACAACTGTTTTCCAAAATTATTTGAAGAAAAACTCAAGGGCAAATTTTAAATGCTTGACTGAGGCAAAAATCATATTTAAAAAGACAGAAATGTTTAGTTTGTGTGACAGAGAGAAAATGTTTGATGGCACAGCTGTTGTCTTTGTTCCGTGTTCTATAAACCTCAAAGTATGAGTGAAAGAGATCATGGGGGAAAATTTCAGTAAGACAGATACAAAAGGCAAGGGGCAGAAATTTAGGTAGCATTTGGTCTTTATATTATGGGGATGATTTGATCATACACTCATGTCAAGTTATAACTTTGGCATCTACCTGACAATGTGGGAAATTGCCCAGGTATGTCCTGTACATAAAAAAGCCAATCCAGCAATAACTGTCCCATCAGTATACTCTCGATCATCAATAAAGTGATGGAAGGTATCATCGATAATTCTTTCAAGAAGCACCTGCTCAGCAATAACCGGCTCAGTGACGCCCAGTTTGGGTTCCACCAGGACCACTCAGCTCCTGACTTCATTACAGCCTTGGTTCAAATATGGACAAAAACACTGAATTCAAGAGGTGAGGTGAGATTGATGTCTGTTAGCATCGCAACCACACTCCATTGAGTGTGTCATCAAAGAGCCCTAGCAAAATTGGAGTCAATGGGAATCAAGGGGCAAACTCTCTGATGGTCATATTTAGCACACAGGAAGATGGTCATGGTTTTTGAAGGCCTCAGCTCCAGAACATCTCTGCAGGAGATCCTTAGGGTAGTTTCCTAGGCCCAAACCCCTCAGTTGTTTCATTAATGACCTTCTCTCCATCATAAAGTCAAAAGTAAGGATCTTAGTCAATGACAGCACCATTTGCGACTCCTCAGATACTGAAGCAGTCCATGTTCAAATGCAACAAGGTCTAGATAATATCCAGGCTTGGGCTGAAAAGTGGCAAGTAATGTTTGTGCCACACAAATATTAGGCAATGACCATTTTCAATAAGAGACAATCTAACCATCCCCAGTAGATATTCAATGTTGCTACCATCACTGAATCCCCGAACATCAACATCCTCAGAATTACCGTTGACCAGAACCTGAATTGGACTAGCCAGATAAATACAATGGTTAAAACAACAGATCAGACTCCAGGAACATTACACCTGAATCCCCAAAGCCTGTCCACCATCTACAAGATACAAGTGAGGGATGTTAGCAATCTTGTTGAGATAATGTTGCAATTTCCTTTGAATCCTGTAATTTGGTTGAAGTCAGCAGTTCAGGTGATTTTTGAAACAATTTTAAAGCAATTTCCTGACTTATTGACATGTTTCCTTTTCAATTGAAAGACCCAGGAATTAATTCAGTCAATGGAATTAAAGATTTATTGTCCTATAATTTTGTGATAGTACTAAAATCAACTTTGCCAGTGGGACTCGTGTCACAAAAATCTTTTAAAAAGTAAAGTATTAGAAATTATTATTATGGATAAAGGCCCACCAGGGGCAGCAGTCAAATATAATTCCTCTTAATATCTTTTTCTCCAACTATAAATTTTGGGACAATAGGTTTCACATAGAGTCACAACCCCTACCAATGCCCGTATTTTCTTATACTTCCTTTCCCAACTCATTTTTATCCCATTTCAACTCATGTCAATCCTGTAGAACTCATGCCAATCACCTACCCACCTTGGCTGTTATGCCTTGCATACCAACTTACATAATATCCATTGTGCAAAGACCACAGGAGCCCTGCTGAGATTCCAAAGATCGATTCAGTGTGCATTGTATTAAAATCTCCCATTCTTTTTCTATTCCCCACATCAATGACAGCTAATCTTTTTAAGAAGAAAGAAAGTATTGTGCATGTTGGAGATCTGAACAATAAGTAAGAGGTAATGGAAACACAGATTGTCAGGCATAATTCATGGAGCGATTCAAGATTTCAACATTCCCTTAATCCCTTAATGCTGTCAACGGTCATTTTCAAAGATCTGGAGAGTTAATTGACTTCACAACACAACAACTATACAAACCTTCAAGAGTATTTCATTAGCATAAGCTAATGAAATCTGTGATGTCAGTCCAGGGGCTCCATAGTGGTCAGTCAGCTACTTGGAGTGGTCAGAATCAATGGATCCATCCTTCGATAGTTAGGGGTCAGTTGGTCATGGCCAGCTGTGCAGATGCCCTACAATCACATCAGGAGTAATGGGAAGTCAGAGAACACAGATCACTTGGGGATCTGGTCAGTCAAGGCTATTAGTCAATGACATGGTGCACAGTCAGTCCTAGGGGTCAGCCTGTGCTGCAACTGCCTTGGAAATGTTTAATGGTGATTTTGGGGGTGGGAAGTGGAAAGTTATTCCCTGGTATTTACCCCAGATTGTTGAGCAAGGCAAGACAGGAGATTGCTGAGGCCTTGATCAAGATCTTGGCATCCTCACTAGCCACTGGAGATGTCCCAGTGGACTGGTGAGTGCGTAATGTTGTTTCTCTGTCCAAGAGGGAAATAGGGATAATTTAGGAAACTATAGACCAGTGAGTCTCACATGGGTGATTGGAAAGCTATTGGAGAGAATTGTTAGGGATAGGATTTATGCACATATGAAAAAGCATGGCCTAATATGGGGCAGTCAGCCTGGCTTTGTGAAGGGCAGGTCATGTCTAAGAAATTGATTGCTTTCTTCGAGGGGTTGATGAAGGTGATTGATGAGGGTAGATTGTTGTTTAGTAAGGCTATGGGTAAAGATTTTAGTAGGGTTTTTGACACACTCCCCCATGGTAGGCTCATCCAGAAGGTTAAGATGCATGGGATTCATGATGGGTTTCCTGCTTAGATTGTAGGCTAGAGCAAAAATTGCCATCATCTGAAATGCTGGACAAAATATTCAAAACTTTTAATAGTAAATGAAAACTGGACTGATATCTGTGAAGAATACACAAACATAACTCACAGAGCTGAGATGGCCAGTCTGTTCAGTCTGGAATTCCAATTAATACTTCCACGCTTAAACAACAATCAACTGAAACAGCCTCGAGCCCCAAAGCAGATTCTCCACTTCAGGCTATCCAGCATATGGGGCCTACAGAGATACCGGGCGTTCAACTTCAATCCAAAAACCATTCACACAAACATTTTAACCATCAGCAAACCAATTGACTTCAGAAACATCAGAAATAGAATGGAAAACACAGATTTGAGGGAGGTAATGGGGCACACAATCTACGTAACTGCTAGACTCGATCTCACCTGGTGGAGAGCCTTTTTCCCAACAGTAAGCTTTTGCAGAAACAGCTTCCCCACAGGTTTCCAAGCCCCAACAAGCAGCTTCAGAACCAAGAATCACAGAGGCCAAACAGAGAAGCTGAATCAGTAAGTCAAACCAAAAGCAGCATTGGAACAAAAGACATCTGAGAGGGAGGGAAGTCAACTAAGCGCTATCGGAACAACATCTTCCAGACATAGGCCTGTTCCAAATGAAGAAAACCAATAGCAAGAGCCTCAGTCACTGGATGCACTTTAAATTGTGTTTCTTCAGTGGTGAGCTGAAACTCCCGAGACCCCAGGTTTTTGACAGTACATGGGACCACAAGGTTTGGAAGCCTGATTAAAGTTTCTGTGATTAAAACTGCTGTTTATGTTCTAATAGTGTTTAATCTTGGTTTAATTTAATGGTGTATTTAATTACTGTCCTCGGTATCAGTGTTAATTTCGTTGTTTAGTGCTTTTGTCTGTATTTCTGATATGACACATCTTTTTGTATGTTAAGTGAATGCAGAGATTCTTTTGCCCTAAAATAGCTGTCTATTACTTCCTTCATTTCACATCTCCTAAATAAGTCCAGTGTCTAGAATCAGGGATCGAGGGGTGATTTGAACCAACTAAAATCAACAAATTATACAGTGCAAACCAGAAATTACAGGATTCAGAATTGGTTTGCCCATAGATGGTAGGATGGAGGGGTGGAAGGGTGTTTTTCAAGCTGGAGGTCTGTGACTGGTGGTGTTCTGCTGTGATCCGTACTGAGAACTCTATTGTTTATGATATATATAAATGACCTTGGGTAACAATGTAAATGGGTAGGTTAGTAAGATTGCATATATCTCAAAGATCAGTAGAGTTGTAGATCGTGTAGACAGTGCCAAAGGGTACAGTGGGACATAGATCAATTGCAGATATGGGTGGAGAGTTTAATCTGGGTACGTGTGAGGTGCTGTACTTCGGGGGATTAAATGTTAAGGCAAGTATTTAGTTAATGGCAAGACCTTGAACAGCATTGATGTACAGAGGGATCTTGAGGTTCAAATGAAAGTGGCCACACTTTCCCTGAAAGTGGCCACACAGGTAGGTAGGGTGGTAAAGTAGGCATATGGCATGCTTGCCTTCATTGGGCAGGGCATTGAATCCAAGAGTCAGGATATCATGTTGCAGCTTTATGAGACTTTGTTTCAGCTGCACTTATAGGATATTGTACTTAATTCTGGTCACCACATTACAGGAAGGATGTGGAGGCTCTGGCAAGGATGCAGAAGAGGTTTACCAGGATGCTGCCTGGAGTAGAGGGTATGAGTTATAAAGAGAGGCTAGAAAAACTCAGGTTGTTTTCTCTGGAGTGGCAGATGCTGATGGGAGACTTGATAGAAGGCTCTAGAATTATGAGAAGCTTTAATAGGGTTGACAGTCAGAATCTTTTTCCCAGAAGTAAAATGATTATAAGGGGGCATGCATTTAAGGTGAGAGGGGGAAAGTTCAAGGGAGATATGAGAGGCAGGATTTTTTTTATACAGCAAGTGGTAAGTATCTGGAACGTGCTTCCAGAAGTGATGGTGAAAGCAGATACGATAAGGGCATTTAAGGGACTTTTTGAGAAGCACATGAATATGCAGAGTGGAGGATTATAGACCAAGGGCAGGCAGAAGGGATTAGTTTAATTTGGCATCATGGACAGCACAACATCATGGGCTGAAGGGCCCATTCCAGTGCTGTACATTGCTATGTTTTATGTTCGAAAGTACTGAAATTTCTCATCTTGAGAAACATAAAAAGATACAGCAGGCAAGATACCATGAATGTGTGCTGCAGCATCTCACATCTCCTTAAGAAAACTTTTTAGTGACTGAATGTGTGCAGAATTCACTGGCTTCAATAGTTATTAACAGCAGCAGGAGAATTAATCATATGAACTGGTCTCTTCATATGGGTGTGAGTACTGATTAACAGACTGCATCCAGTGTCAGATTATAAAAGACATGCCTGAGGTCCTCCAGTGTTCCCTGCTGCTTTAAGACCTCTCATTCATCATGCCATATTAATTTAAATCTCCTTAAACACTGCTGTGAAATCTTCATTCTCACATTTGATTGATATCTGATGAGAGCCTCAGATTCCGCGAAATGCCAGATTGAGAATAATTTGATCATTAATGACCAAGCTCCCTGAATTCATTACTGCCCCTGAATGCAACCATTTGTATTGGCTTCAGTTGTTTGTTCTGAAACCCTTCTCCATCTTGATTGATGCCCCAAGATACAGACTCCAATGTGTAAACCCAGAAAAGAATTGTACTGTCAGATCACAAGTGCCAATTATCAGTCAGATTCAGCAGAATCCATCACTGAATCTCATCACAGACTGTTTCGTTAATGTCAGTATCTCTGTGAGCTGTTACAGTGTAATGAACACCATTCTTTTCATTTTGATGGCTTTGCCTTCTCTTGCATGGCTCCTGTTATAGTGCTGGCACTGACTTGCCTATTAAAGGCAGTATTATGAGATCCTGACAACATGCAGAAAAATACTTTTCCTCAGGCTACACTTGTCTCCTCTCAGCAAGCACTATGATTGGATAAATTTGTAGCATTTTTCATGTGTATGTAACAGGCAGACCTTACTAAAACAACATAAACAAAAAGAAAATGACTGAAGGCATCAACATTAAAATAATTTTGGCATAATTTTCACAAAAGTACAAGAAAGCATTCACTGGCATGTTTTCTTTTCTCTCATCTTTGATTTTTTTTTGTATCTTTTCCTTCTCTGGGCTTGTTTTTAGTCCATCCTGCATCATCTGTTACTGCTTCACTTATTCTCATGTGTCTCAACATTGCAACAAAAATAAAACATTTTTGTCTGTGATGCGTTAGATGATTATATTCCATCAAAGCATTGCACACAACGGATTAAAGTTAACTACTGCTGCCTGATTCTTCAATGTTTGATAGTATACTTTCTGGCTAATGCATTGAATGTCGTGCGGCACAGTAGCTAACTCATTTTCTGCAAAAACTGGACTGACAAGCATCAAAGAAAGTGCTCCTGTGAACGAGATGTCTATCATAGAAATGCAATAGCTGCAAAATTCAGGTGAATAGAGTGCTTAATGGCACTGCTTCATTTCCAAAACATAGCACCCAGGTCACACAGTTCTAGTGTGGTCTATGCCAGATGGCATTTTGGTAAATTTGTTTGTCCATGCACTGAGGGAATGAACAAACATATGAAATAGGAATGGAAATCAATCATTCGGTCTGCCATAGCATTCAAGAAGATCATTAAATGCTTATTGAGTAGAAGCAGATCATTTGGCCCATCAACTCCACACTGATTCCCCCCAGACCCAACCCCATAATCCTTGGGTCTGGGTTCAGTTTGGAGAGGATCAGTGTGGACTTGATGGGCCAAATGATCTATTAATTCACCCAACCCACAGATTTCTAAGCACTATGGGCTACTTAGACTGGACAATCCACCAAAATGCACATCTTTGAATTGTGGAAGTATGTAGTCACTTTAAAAAGGTTATTTTGTCCTTTTTTTAAAGAGAGGCTGTAATGACAGAGGTACCAAGGAGTCTAGTTTAACAATGGAAGGGGAGTGGCCAGTTCTCCCAGGTCAGGCTTTTTCTAATTTGTTTTAGCTGTAGCAGCCACAATTTGTGTGAGTCCAGGGGAATTGCAAGCTTCAGTAAAGAATTCCACTGACTTTCTTTTGAGATCCCTCTTTGGATGCTCCTTCCTCCGCCCTGTAAGAATCTGTGCTTGAATTTACCTTTTTGCCAAGGGGTGTACTTATGGGATATGACTATATTGGAGCAGCTAATTTGTAATAGTTACCGTAATGGTTTGGTTATGTTTTCAATAGTTGTGTTATTCTAAATTATACTTTCTTTTGTTTGTATTTCAACTGTAGTGTTTAAGTAAATTCCGTTTTGCTTAAAGCTGAATGGTTTGATCAGTAGCATCATACCTGGAATATCCACACTGCATCTGCCTTCAAAATAAGAGAAATTTAGGTTCTAGGCTACCTTCTTAAAATATTTTGAGGGGATCTAGCGTGGTCTATAACAGGAGGAAACTGGAGCACCCAGAGCAAACCCACGCAGACACGGGGAGAATGTGCAAATACCACACAGACAGTCACCCAAGGATGGAATCAAACCTGGGTCCTTGGCGCTGTGAGGCAACAGTGCTAACCACTGAGCCACCATGCTGCCTGAGAGAGCATAGCTGATCTGTTTGTATTCTGAATTCTACACTCCTATTTCTACCATTAAACCAGATTCTCCTCCACTTTCTCTGCAAATGTTCAATGACTCCCATCTCCAAGACCTTCTGAGGCAGAGATCCAAAGTTGCACAGCTCTCTCAGGGAGAGAAATTCTCCTCATCTCTCTCCTGAAAGGGTGACTTCTCATATTAAAGCAGAGTCCCCTAGGTCTGGACTTATCCATCAAAAGAACCATCATTTCTACATCCATCTTGTCAAGACCATTCACTTCAGTCAAGTCACCTCTCACACCTCTCAACACATGTGAAATTACACCCATTTGTCCAACCTTTCCCTAGAAGAAAATACATTATGTATATCAGAGATATGTAAGGTCGGCCTGTTGTGGCACAGCCAGCACAGAATGCTGATTTGATACCAATTACTCAGTCCTCCATCTAAACTCCTTTCTTAATCTGTCACATCTGAACATACATTCAGCATCAAAAGTATTTTTTTTGTGTGGGTTTATACCTGCACTTACGTTGGTGGCTCAGTAGAGGGATAGGTGGTGATTCAACCAACGTCTGAGGTTACTGGTTCATGTGTAAGGTTCTGAGGTTACTGGTTCAATTTGTATTTAAATTTACTGTGAACTTGCTGAGCTTGTTGCATCACTACAGCCAAGGCTCAAAGCTACACTGGTTTTACTGATGGTGACAGATATCTACTTCCAGAAGGCTCTATTCAGCTCTTAGTGGTCAGAGGACAGTTCTGTTCCTGTCCACAAAGGCTTCCAGTACTAGGTCTGAGTAAGCATCTCTCTCACACATATTGCAGCTATCCTGGTGAAATGGTACTGCAATAATTCAGCAGTATACACTCCAGGGATATGTGTTCAGAAACCCACCATGGCAGCTGTTGAAATTTAAATTCAATTCATAATTCCAGAATTGAAAGCTCATCTAATGGTGACTATAAAAGCCTATTGCTCTTCCCTTTATCGAAGGAAATTCTCAGTCCTTGCCTTCATGTGACAATAATGCAGTTAATTCAACAGCCCTCTGAAATGACCTAAGTAAGCCACTCATTTTATGGTAATTACAGATGAGCAGTAAATGCTGAACTTGCTGGTGACACTGGTGTCTCAAAGAACAAAAGAGAAGTACAGCACAGGAACAGGCCCTTCTGCCCTCCAAGCCTGTGCTGATCACCATACCCTAACTAAACTTAAAAACAAACCTTCTGCCCTGATTCAGTCAATATCCTTCTATTCCCCTGCTTATTCATGTAACCATCCAGATGCCTCATGTATTGCTAACATGTCTGCTTTCAGTACTTCTTCTGAGAAATAATATTTATCTTTTCATTTCTCTGTATTTTTAATTATGGATGAAAATGGGCAAAGAACTGTTTTGTGTTGAAGGACTGCTGCAGAATCACTCCGTTTCCATAAACAAGTAACCTGACACACATTGTAAGCCCCATTTACACAGTTACTTGTCTGAAGAGTGGTTGAAGTGTAGTTTGCAGACGAACTGGGTCTGAGAGGTTGTGTGCAAATGAAAATTTAGCCAGCAACAAGTAGATAATTGGTTGTGGACTAGTGTCCAGCCAGGCCTCCTGCCTCCCAACAACCATGTGATTGGTTCTCGGATACTTGAACACCTTGGGAGTCTTAACAAGTTAAAGAAAATCCTAAAGACCTCCACCAAATCTCAAGCTTCCTGCTGTCAGCAGTAAAGGGTACGAGGCCTGAGGAAAACATTTTTCTTCCTCCAGCTTTTGTTGTAAGTCATACATTTTAATTAATGAGTCAGAGATTTTCCTGAACCAGTCATCTGTACCTCCTTTACAGCTAGAGAAGTAGCATTCTTTTTTTTAAGATTACTTATAGTGTGGAAACAGGCCCTTCAGCCCAACACATCCACACCGACCCTCCAAAAAGCAACCCACCCAGACCCATTCCCCTACACCTAACCATACAGCATGGCCAATTCACCTAACCTGCACATTCTTGGACAGTGGGAAGAAACCAGAGCACCTGGAGGAAATGCACACAGACACAGGGAGAATGTGCAAACTCCACACAGAGAGTTGCCTCAGACAGGAATTGAACCCAGATTTCTGGCACTATAAGGTAGCAGTGCTAACCACTATGCCATCTAATTTTCTCTATGGTTGCAACTAGAAATTCAAGTATACCAACATTTCTTTCTTATTTAGCTTTAACTAAAGTTTATTTATTTGTAATAAAGAGTAATGTTTGTTAGTTAAGGGCAGAAACCTTGACAGTACTTCCTGTTAACCTGGGTCTAAAAGGTAAAAAGGGCTATTCTGTCTACTTCTTGTATTCTTTGACACTTGAGTGGCATGTGATGAAGAGTGGAGCTTGATTTCCGGTACGTTACCCCAGTGAGGTGTAACATTTTCAAACAATATCTTCAAAGGAAATCTATCCTGCATTATGAAAGAAAACACAGCCAGCATGAACACCATCGACAGCATAAAACAAATGAAATCCTTGTTTTGATTGATAGGTATGTTGGTGGCTAGCACATTGTTGTTGGGCAGGACCTTGCAATTTGAGTCGGGTCCCTGCGGCCTGGCACCATGTTGGGAATAGTGACTGGCAACTTAGTGTACAGTGGGCAGGCTTTCTGAATAACTAAGGATTATGATGGGGTGTTTCTTGAAGGCTGAGAGCTGATAGGGGCCTCCGACATGGAGAGAGCTACAACTTGACAATGCAGCTAAGGGAGAGTTGACAAGAGAGCTTCTATCTTGAGGTGGTCCTCTTACCTTCTTAAAAAGAAAAGAAAAATAGCCATATCTGCCAACTCGCCATTGTAGAGGGGAAACTGTTATGGCAGGTGAGTAGGGTTGGAATGGGGAGGCCTCGAAGTCTGCCTGCAGTTGGCTTCTGATCCATGTCTTAATAGGCCTTTTAATTAATACGTTGCCTGCTGGGTGCAAAAGGGTTCACTAAAATCAAGTGACTGCTCATTCATTTATTGATCACAGGATCATCGATTGACCCATTGGACCAAATTGTGGTGTTAATGTTGACATAGAATGACAATGATTCGCACCATTCATGAGACAGGTGTTAGCTGGATTGTCATTTACTGGGATCAGTATCTGGTGATGCTCCACTGGGAGCTGTTCTCCTGATCACCATGGTGAAGTGGCCAGCTAAAACATGCCAAGCTACCCACCTGGGACAGGAAGTTCAGGTTGTTGCAGCAACCATAGTAATGCTGTACACTTCCAGGCTGCTGTCACAAATACACCACCACTACTGATTTTTCTCTCTGGCTACCTGGAAGAAGACTTTAAGTATGCTCCACTTCCTTCCAATGTTGCTCGAAATGATCTCTCAATTGGCAAAAATAAATGATGCACTCTTT
Organism: Chiloscyllium punctatum; assembly: GCF_047496795.1. NCBI lineage: Eukaryota > Metazoa > Chordata > Chondrichthyes > Orectolobiformes > Hemiscylliidae > Chiloscyllium > Chiloscyllium punctatum. The sequence continues at coordinate 55,674,429 of NC_092761.1, read as the reverse complement.
TCCCAGTTCTCTACACTTCAATAATTTCACATTTGTTTGATTTTTACCCCCGAAACTATTCCTGCACTTGGCACTGTTCCAAGTGTAGTACAGTGAATAGCTAAAGCAGTGCTAAGTAAATGACACAAATTCAATTCTTTTTACTCAAGGGATTATGGTAGTGAAAGTTTCATTGGTCTAATTAATGTAGGAGCTCATGGCATCAGTTCAGGTCTCACACTCCCCTTTGGAAAGCCCCTGCACTCCTGCACCACAACGTTTTTGCAATCCCTTGATTTGGAGGACTACGGTAGCTGAATTTTAATTTGACTAACCAATGCAGGATGTCATGATGATCATTTTGATGCATCATACTCCACTTCAGAAAATTCTAGTTGGACTCCACAAAAAGCATCACCTGATCATTCAAACACAAACACACATAAGTACACAGACACAAAGAGACACACCCTCACTGACACACACTCACATCAACACATAGACATACGCACACACAAATACACACACAGTCAGTCACTCACAGAACCACTCTATCATACACACAGGCACGTACACATGTGCACACAGACAGAATATTATAGCTGCTGACATGAGTAGGTGAGATAATGGCCTAATGATATTATTGTTAGAACTATTGCTAGACCTACTCTAACAACCCGGCAACAATCTGAGACATGGCAGGTGGGGAAATTTGAATTCCCCAAAAAAAACTTGATACTAAGATGTTAATGATCACCATACAACCATTGCTGCTTGTCAGAAAAAAATCTATCTAGTTCACTGCTGTCCTTTAAGGACAGGCGACTGATTGCGTGGAGTTTGCACGTTCTCCCCGTGTCTGTGTGGGTTTCCTCCGGGTGCTCCGGTTTCCACCCACAGTCCAAAAATGTGCAGGTCAGGTGAATTGGCCATGCTAAATTGCCCGTAGTGTTAGGTGCAGGGGTAAATGTAGGGGTATTGGTGGGTTGCAATTCGGCGGGTCAGTGTGGACTTGTTGGGCCAAAGGGCCTGTTTCCACACTGTAATGTAATGTAATCTAATCTAATTAAATCTAATCTAATCTAATTAGAAGGAAATTGGCCATCCTTACCTGGTCTGGCCTGGATGTGACTCTAGACCCATCGCAATGTGGGTGACCCCCAACTGCCTTCTGTACAATTAGACAGTAAATACGACCTCACCAATAATAGAAAAAAGTGATTACGTTAGCAAAGGTTATTTGAATAATCTAATGACATTGATTTTTTTAACCCCTGGGTTTGATTATTGACCAAGATATTGACAGGAAAAGACATGTTGTTTCATATTGGAATCTAAAGCCCAATGACATATGATGCTGATTTCAAGTAAGTGGAAGAAAACCCAAAAACAATTATGAACAGCATGCATGCCGAGATTCTGTTTTTTAACATTTGGTGAACATCTTAATTTGCCAGAGTTAGAAATGTCATCAGACACTTAAAAAAAAGTTACGAATTTGCAGGCTGAATCCCAGCCAACTAAACTGAAGTTGAGTAATAAGTCATTGCCAGAAAGCACTTGCACCCACCAGGGTACATTAGAATATGGATTCTACAGATTTTCAATCGCCGGGATAGTATGATACAAAGGCCAAGTTTTATCTTTATGCCGAGATTCTTGATACATGAAAAGCAACTGATTGTCAATTGATGGCAATTAATGTTTGTTAAACACCTTGTTAACAGCTCAACCTCCCTCATTAACATTCCACCTTCCATCTTACAAAACTTGACAAACAAGCTTGACATCGGAAAAACTTGACAAGAAAACCAGAGAGATTCAACTCACTGCTTGCGCTGAATGGCCTCCATGTTTGACACCAGTCACCAGCATCTTTATTACTAAGGACCAACGAAGGAGGATACAGAGGTTAAGCTGCAGTTATACAAAACCCGAGTTAAACCTCACTTGAGAGCAGACCTGAGCATCACACATAAGGTAGCTTGTTTTGGCTCTGGGGGCAATTCAACACAGGTTTACAAAAATGATACCTGCACTTCAGGGCTTAAGTTGTGAGGAAAGATGATACAAATTAAATCTATTTTCTCTCGAACCTAGAAGGTTAAGGGGTGATCTAATTTAGGTCTTTCAGATATTCACAGGGAAAGATGGGGTAGGTTGGGATTCTAGAATTAGTCTAGAAGTCTAAAGATTAAGGCCAGACTGTTCAGAAAAGATGTTGGGAAGCAAATCTACATGCAAAGTACGCTAGAAGTTTGGAACTATCTTCAACAAACAACATTAGATCTTAGATTGGCTGTCAGTTTAAAATCTGTGATCGATAATTTTTTGTTAAGGGTTTTAAGGATAATAGGCCAAAGGCAGATACATGAGTTAGGTTATGGATCAGCCATGATCTCAGGCTTGAGGGGCTGAATGGCCTACTCCTATTTCCCTGTTCCTATCTCAAGGCACATTCGCATGGGCACTGGCCACATGCATCTCACACTCACAGGCATTGGGAACAGGCATGTGCCAACCAGGGTGCACTTCCAATCCATGTGGGAGAAGGTTCTGTACCAGCAACCAGCATTGTAATACTGCAGCAAGGACACTGTGCTCAGGGACACATCCCCAGCTATGAACTACATCAGGCTGCATCTCATGATCCTCATAGAATTCATTGCACTCATTCACAGTCAGCTGACTTGGATGCTCACAGTATCCCCGCCTTTCCTGTCTTATCTTGCCTTTTTGCATTCTCTACCCTCAGTTAAGATATAATGCTCCATAAGATTGAAAGAAGCAGAATGAGGCCATTTGGCCCATTAATGTCTACACTCCCAATCGTTCATATGACATATTATGCCTTTACCATTTAGTATAGTCAAAAAGCCAGGAGGCTTGTCAGGAGGTTATCATTGGCCAGAAACTCAACTGGACTTACCACAAGACCAGATCAAAGGTAGGAATACCGTGGTAAGCAACTTACCTCTGATTCCCCAAAGCCTGTCCATCACCTACAAGGCACAAGTCAGGAGTGTGATGGAATACTCTCCACTTACCTGGATGGGGTAGCTCCAATGACACTCAAGAAGCTGGACAGCATCCACGGCAAAACAGCTTGGATGTTTGGCACCAAATCCACAGGCATTCACTCCCTGCATCACCGACACACAGTAGCAGCAGTGGGTACTATCTACAAGATGCAGTGTATAAATTCATCAAAGCTCCTTAGACAGCACCTTCCATTTAGATGGATAAGGGCAGCAGATACAGAGGAACACCACCCTCTGCAAGTACCCCTTCAAGTTCACTGTCTTGATTTGAAAATATATTGCTGTTCCTTCATCTTTGCTGGGTCAAAACCTGAAATACCCTCCCTAAGGGTCAGCCTACAGCGGTTCAAGAAGACAACTTACCACCATCGTCTTAAAGGCAACTAGTGATGGGCAATAAATGTAGCCCAGCTAACAATGTCCACATCCCACAAATGAATAAAAAGAAAGATTGTAAGGTGACCTCAGTCAAGTCAAGGGCAATAGCCTTAGATTTGGTGGGTCTGGCACTCCAAATCCAGGAAAGCCTCCCAAATCAGCCCATTCTCTGCTCAGGATGGTCAGAGAAGGGCTTATGCCTGAAATGTCGATTCTCCTGTTCCTTGGATGCTGCCTGACCTGCTGCGCTTTTCCAGCAACACATTTTCAGCTCTGATCTCCAGCATCTGCAGTCCTCACTTTCTCCTCAGAGTCAGAATCATTGCCTCATAATTAGTGAAAAGTCAAATAATGTGTAACCCACCACCCATCCTGACTATTTGTACCATATTGTGGGCTGTTTGCCTATTGGAATGAGAGAGAGGCAGGAGCCAAGGGAGATAAAAGTAGGTGGCACAGTTGGTACTATTGATGAAGGTAGCAGGCTGTCCCCTGTGAGTGGGTAGGTGGCACAGAGGATATGTAACGTGAATGGTGTTGGGGGGGGGGGGGGGTCAGGCTGGGCAACTGTGCCTGAAGATGCTGTGGGTAATAGTGAGAGTGATAGAGCATGAGGCTTAATTGGAGGAGGGTACAGTAACAGAGGGAGTGAATGTGAAGTACTGGAGAGAATATGCTGGCATTTATGTTGGCTAAGTAGAGAAAGAAGTTCACCTTCTCAGACTGCTGGGCATTCCACGCAGCTGAGACTTTACTGTTCCTGGTGTCAACTTCGGACCTGGATGGTATTGTGGCCTCCATTACTGGTACTGGACAGGAAGAGGCCCAGTGTTTGTACAACCCCATCTAGCAGGAACTCTAGAACTCTTACCAAGAATTAGGGTATCTATTTCCCCCATCTGCCATGTCTGGGGCAAATGTCAGCAACAGTAGACAGCAGCTCTGGATTGACAGTGCTTGTCTGGGTGCACAATGGGTTTTTAAAGCTGGCTCCAATGCCAGGTTTAATGGCAGGTTGTTCCACTAACAGTATGCAGTAAGATGGGGCTGGAAATTGGACATCTGAGACATCCTTGAGGTGGAGCAGATAATTATTGAGGTGAGTTTGGTAAGATACAGCAAGGAAATTCGCTATACTTTGTGCTGCTAATAACCTCCTCAAAAAACTCAACCCAACTTGGAATTACCTAAAAATGATGCAAGGTTTTCCTGTATGTGAGAGGAACAAGAACATTTGAAAAGGCAGACTAAATAAAAAACAATGGTTCAAAAGATGGGAGCTGGACTAAAGGAGAATTATTTAACAGCTTTAGAAGAGATGTATACAACCACAGAGAGGATTAAAGGTTTGGAATTTTGAGTTATAGGAACCAAGACACGGATGTTGTAGAAAAACCTGAAGGCTGGAATCTAAGAAAATGTGGATGAGGTGGGAAGAAATCTGAATGCTTTATCCTAAATCTGCGATTTCTTTGTTGTACAAGGAAAATGTTTTTATTTCGCTCTGACAGGAGAGCTGCCTTTCGAAAGGCTAAGCTGAAATCTGAAAATAATTTGTGGAGAGAAAACGGCTGACAACTTTTTTTTAAATGCAGTCACAGAGTTAGTGAGAAGTTGCTGGGGGCACCATTTTCGGGAGTGATTGATTTCCCACTCACAAAGCTTCAGAGTGCCCTTTGGCACATGTCTGTGTGTCTCATCTTCGGCACTAAAAACATGCATCAGGGAACCACGCAGATTGCACTAAATAAACTATGTGGAATGTAATAGAGCCTGTGAAACAGGAAACGCACCTAGCTAGGAATTTAATGAGGTGGGAACCAAAATCCTGCTTTATCAAAGGTGGACTGTGTATGGAGATTACGTCTGTGGCATTGCAGTGGTGGGATGAGCCTCAAACTGTCCAGTTGGTTGGTTCCTATTTTCAATCAGCTTGCTTTCCACGAATACTCATTATAAAATGTTTTCAAATTAAGTTCAGTCTTCAATTGAGGACAGTGCACATGGGGAACACATAAGCATCAGTTTCACTCTTGTTTATAATTGGTGGGGACCAGTCACAATTATGCATTTAGGGCAGAGAGGAACATCTGCTCTTGTGGAAGTATATAGCAGGGAATTGCATGCATGACACTGCCAATTGGAATGGAAAGTCAACAAGGGCAAGGATGATTGAGGCTGTGAGGATATCTTACATCAGGAATATTTATATTGAAGTTGGAGAGAGCAATAAACAAAGCACTGTTCTTGGCTTTATTAAAAGGGGCATAGAGTACAAGGAGGTGATGTTGGACTTGTATAAGGTATTTGTTAGAACACTGCTGGAGTATTGAATATAGTTGTGGACACCACATTATAGAATTTAGCATGTCACGTCAACACCGACCCTCTGAAAAGCATCCCACCCAGAACAACCCCTCATCCCATCTGTGCAACCCTGGATTTCCAATGGCTAATCTATCTAACCTGCACATCTTTGGACTGTGGGAGGAAACCAGAACATCTGAAGGAAACCCACGCAGACCTAGCGAGATTGGGCGAACACAGACAGTCGCCCGAGGCTGGAATCTAACCCAGGTCTCTGGTGCTGTGAGGTGGCAGCGCTAATCACTGAGCTACTGTGCCAAAAAGATGTGAATGCATTGGAAAGGGTGAAGAAGTGATTTACCAGGATGGGCCCAGGAATGAGAAACTTTAATAACGAGGATAAACTGACAAATTTAGGATCATTATCCTTGGAGAGAAGGTAGAGAGAAGATTTGACAGAGCTTTCAAAATTGTAAATGAGCTGGATGGAGGAGATAGGCAGAAGCTCCTTCCATTCATAAAAGCAAAGAAATGTGAGAGCATAGGTTTGAAGTGATCTGCAAAAGAATCAAGTGTGATGAGAAAGACCTTTTGTACATGGACTGTTGTCAGAATGCACTGCCTGAAGATGTGATGGGGGAAGGTTCAATTGAGACATTCAAGAGGGAACTGGATGATTATTTGGATAGAAACAGCATGCAGGCATTGGAGAAAAAGTCAGGAGACTGGCACTGGCAGGTGTAAATGGTGAAATTACCTCTTTCTGTGCCATTACAGTTCCTGTTTTATAGAGGCCAGATGTCTTCAGGGAAGATGCAGCGGTGTGGAGAGTTTGGGTTAGGACACTAAGTGGATCAAACAGGCTTGAAGGAAGGTGGTCAGTGTTTAAAAAGCCAGCATTCACTGCCTGGCCTCTAGGTGTAGTTGAACAGAGAAGGTAAGAACAATATGCAAAGTGAGGGCCGTGGAGGCTGCACTCGGTGATGTCCAATGTCAAATCTTCGAGGTCACAGTAACAGCAGGGAGGTTGACATAGTCCAAGGGTGGTTTCAGCCGGCGATAGAGATAATGAGGGGTATCAGGCTAGAAAGGACTTTGTTGGCATAATGGGAGGAGGATCTAGAAGGAAAGGGGAAATGCCAATGGAGAAGGGGTAAAGGGGAAGGGTTGACATGTTCACAAGCATTGTCACAGGGTCAAAGGTGATGGTGGAATGATAGAGGGAAGATGTACAGTGATACCTGGAGAGTCAAGATTGATGGGCACAACTCAAGTATCACAGTTCGAGGGTGACATTTTTGAGTCTGTCACAGGTCATTGCTCCCAACTTGTGATACAGCTGTGAGAGTTCAGCTGAAAGCGAGGGGAGTTCATTCAGGGCGGGGGAGCTGTTTTTCGTATGGTCCCTGGGAGGATTTAAAAATGTCGCTGTTCAGCAGTTCTCTGGATGAAAGGCAAAAGGTGTTACATATATATTATTAACCTTCCACACACAGAGAATTCACTGATGTTCATGCAGGCTTGGGAGTAAGAGAAGACAATGTGACAAGGAGGTGCTTTATCTGGTTAACAAGAAACTGCACCCGAGGAGAGCATCCAGGGAATATTCACAAAACTATGTGGGAGTTTCCATATGAATATAATGGGATCCTGTGATAGTAGCCCTGAAGGTGGCTGCAATGATCAGATATTTGTCACAGTGCTTTCCAGGGAAAGGTGAGTGGTATTCAGAAGCTGCATACACAGGCACTTAAACTACATGACCAATGCCCCCTTCCATCATATCACTGAGCTTACAAATTGCACCACAGGTGAGGAGAGTCAGGGAGTCAAGGGTGAAAGTGAGGACTGTAAGTGCTGACGATTAGAGTCAAGAGTGTGGTGCTGGAAAAGCACAGAAGGTCAGGCAGCATCTGAGGAGCAGGAAAATTGACGTTTTGGGCAAAAGCTCTTCATCATGGAGTCAAGGGTGTTGGCTTCAGTGCCCATAATGCAAAAAGGGTTCACTGACTCTTCTTGTGTGGCCGCTAGAGTTCCCTAGGCCTAGCTTGTGACATTTGTGAATTACAGAATCTCTGCACTGTGGAAAGAGGCTATTTGGCCCATTATGTCTGCATTAACCCACAAAAGAGCATCACAGACAGATCCAGCCACCCTTCCCCCGACACACCCTTCCCCCGCCACCATCCTTTCCTTGTAACCCAGCATTTCCCATGGCCAATCACCTAACCTGCTCAGCTTTGGACTGGCAAACCAAAGAACTCGGTGGAAACCCATCCAGGCATAGGAAAAATGTGCAAACTCCACGCAGACAGCCACCCAAGGCTGGAATTGAATCCAGGTGCCTGTGTGGCAGCAGCACTGACCACTGAGCCATCGTACCACCTCTTTCACTTTGACAATGCAACTGGTCTGTGAATGTAGACGAAGAATCACCTGTGTTTGTGCTCCTTTCCGAGGGGGTGGTCATCAAATGTCACTGTGTATGTGCCATTTGGAGCTTTCCCACAGTTTTTCGATGCTCCAGCTCAGGTTGGCAGCTGGATTTTGGATAAGAGGGTCTGGGGTGTGGTTGGTGACAGCTGGGAGACATCCCCATAGTGCAGTCACTCCACTCCACTACAGTCACCAGCAAACAAACCATAACTGGCTGAAAATGTGCTTCTGCTGGTATGGAGGAGCTCCGCAGCACCCATTGTAAATGATCATTGTCCATTGTGGACTGCACAATTTGTCTTACAACATGGAGAATGTTTGCAAACAGAGCAACATTGAAGATGAGGAGATATTGGTTGAGCCTGCAGAGGATATCTTCACAAAAACGTTTAAAAAAGAGCTTTTACTGGCCATAGAGAGGTGAGAAAAAGAAATATTGTCCAGGGTCTATCTAAAACGGAACTCTCTGCCACAGAGAGCATGAGGTGAACAGACACATGCTTGTCCATCCTAGTCCTGAGGACATCTGCTCGCACTTCACCAGCAAACCTTCCACACTGAGGATTCAGAATAGTACTATCAGTACAGGGCTCTGAGTAAGCTGGCTGGTTTCTTTTCTGGAAAGATAAGTACAACTCTCACCATAGCAGCTAGTAGACTTTAAGTTTAAAAATGATCTGGACTTAGCCTGTTAGCAACCATGTAATCCTTTACAGCGACTGAGACCTAAAGCACAGAGAAAGGCCTTTCAGCCCATCATATCTGTGCCAGTCAGAAATAGCCATCTGATTATTTTAATCCCAATTTCCAGCATTTGGCCCATAGCCTTATATGCCTTGACATCACAAGAGCACATCGAAATATTACTTCAGTGTGAACAGGGTTTCTGCTTCTGTCACCCTTACAGGCAAAGAGTTCCAGATTCCCACCACCCTCTGGATGAAAAAGATTTTCATTACATCTCCTGTAAACCTCCTGTCCCGACCTGAAATCTGTGCCACCCCAGTCATTGACCCCTCCAGCAGGGGGAAATGTTTCTTGCTATTTATCCTACCTGTGCCCCTCATATTGGAAGCATCCTGATAAGTCATTCTGCACTCCCTCCAATGCTATCACAACCCTCTTCAATGCTGTTGTCTAAGCCCATCTGGTTCATGAATGTCCTTTCAGCAAGGAAATCTGCCATCCTTGCCTGGTCTGGCCAATATGGGACTCCAGATTCCAAATTCAAAGCAATATGGTTGCCTTTTAACTGTACACTGGACAAATTAAGGGTGAGTAAGAAATGCTGGTCCAGCCACCGATACACCCATGCCATGAATTATTTTTTTTAATGTTTTGGATACGATGAGAATAATACTTGCATGTGACAAATGATACTTTTTCAAAACAGCTTTATTTTCTCAGGAAATCTGAAGTCCTTATTTACAACCTCAAGATCACCAGCTGACTTCAAGACATCTGCTGAATGTGCTGCCCCCTAGCGTTGGATGTAGGCAGGTATCCTCTAGAGGTTTGAGATCTTGAGGACTCTGCTTTACTGGGAGGTCTCCTGTTCTGGTACTGGGCCATCCTCCTCAGCCTTACCTATTGGAGATAATGGATTCAATGGTGAAGAGAATGATAAGAGTTTGGTCTCCCACTGGGTCACCTGTGAGGAAGATCCCATGGCATCTGGCACACTCTTCTCAATCTCTGCATGAAAGACGCTCCTTGGCAAGAAGGGCACCAAGAAGGAAGTCCATATGTTCTATCCTCCTCTGGCCAAGCCATTGCTGCACTGATCCCAGGGCTAAAGCAACAGAATGTGGATTTGAGTATTTTCATTGACTTGATTGACGTGATGGTGGCCAACTCTCCAGGAAGGAAGCTACACACTCTGAGTCCTGGGACATGATAGATTTCAAATCCCATGAAGAGCTGAACATGACCTCTCTCCCATACATACCTTTGCCTTTTGCTGCATCTCCAGTAAGCTTCTCCCAGTCATGATCAGAAGCCCATCATTAGCATGGGACTCCATTTATCCTCGGCTAGCACAGTCTTCCTCAGCTTCTCACATACATGTGTACAATGTGTTCACCAGATTGTGCTCCCCAATCCAAACATGACTATTCCATGAGCCATATCAGGGTAACTGGTATCTGGGAGATAGGTATTTCTCTGGGCCAGTGGTTTCATTGTCTCCAGAAGTGGAGTCTTCAGTGTCCTCCCATGGCTGAGACCTGACTGTGTAGTAGAAATTTAAGTTAACAGAATCAGAGTAGACCATTCAGCCTATCAGATCTGCTTTTTTATGTTAGTATCCAGAAGTCTTTCAATTTCTGTCTTTGACACCCCCATGTTCAACAACTGAGCTTTCACAGCCCTCTGAACAAAAGAACTCCATATAACCTCTACTCTCTGAATGAAGAAAACCTTCGCTGTTTAAATCCAAAAGATCCTGACCTTTATTCTGAGACTTTGTCCCATGGTACTGGACCCACCAGCTTCTGGAAGCATCTTACTGATTTGTCACACCCTACAAGAATTTTGTATCTTTCAATGAGACAAGCTGCAGTGTAGAGCAAGCAGAACCACATTCTGGATCACTACCGTCTATGTGGGTATTGCGTTTCCTCACATGGCGCCTGTGTACCTTTATGTCAGCACAATGTAAGATACGTTCTGACTCTTATATCTGGCTATTCCAGCCTCACTGTTTGCCACCTTACTCTACTGCATTTCATTGTGCCTCTTCCTCAGCAGGAGTGAGTAATGTTAGATCAGATACTCCTTCTGCTGTCTCCTTCACATACTGGGTCTGCATCTCTTGCATGTTATTCAATAAATTTAATCATGTCATGTGAATCCCTGGCTGACAGTCATCCCTATACTGGTCCGTCAATGGTTCTAATTGGATACAAATACTCCCAAAACCCAAACTATCACATTTTTGACCTCAACTGCCAAATATCCTAGGGCAGATCATGTGTTCCTCAGATGCTGCCCTGACCTGCTGTGCTTTTCAACTCTGACATTCCAGCATGTGCAGTCCTCACTTTCTCCTGCCTGACTTGCTTGTCCAGTTAGAAAGTCATTGAATTGCCACAGTGCAGACAGAAGCTATTCGGTTTATCGTGTCTGCAGTGGTTCTATGGCCTAATGCCAATCTCCCCTCTTTTCCCCATATCTCTGCCCCACCATTTCTACTCAGACAACTGAGGGTTGGTTTAGCTCAGTTGGCTGGATGCTTGGTTTGTGAAGTAGTGTGACACCGACAGTATGAGTTCAGTTCCCATCAGGGGCTGAGGTTACTATGAAGGACTCTCCTTCAACCAAAATCTCCCCGGCACTGCTGTTGACAGGACCCTTAGCTACATCCAACTTATCTCCCACAGTTTAACGATGTCTTTCTGTAATCAGTGATAGGGATTCCCCCTTGTCCTCACCTCCCATCCCACTTGCAGTGAGACATCATCACTAGACACATATTCCCCTTCCCTCCCTGTGAGCCTTCTGCAGGGACTGTCCCCTCCACAACATCCTGGTTGACTCCTGCTCCACTCCCAACACCATGAACACACCTCCCCCGCCCCCCCCATAGCCTCATTGCACCTTCTGCTGGAACTGAAGAAGATGTAACACCTGCCCATTTCCCTCTTCCCTCCTCACTATCCAAGGGCCAAAACACACCTTCCAGGTGAAGCAGCACTTTACCTGCCCTTCTCACAATCTAGTCTACTGCATTCGCTGCTCACAATGTGGTCTCCTCTACATTGGGGAAATGAAGTGTAGACTGCATGACCACTTCGCAGAACACTTGCATTCTGTTCACCAAAAACACCCTGAACTTCCAGTTGCCTGTCATTTCAACACCCCACCCTTTTCTCTGTCCAAAGTCTCTGCCTCAGGCGTGCTGCAGTGCTCCAGCGAAGCTCAGCACAAACCTGAAGAATAACACTTCATATTCCGCCTGGGAACACTGCAGCTTCTGGACTCAATATCGAGTTCATTAGCATTAAGGTTTGAGCTCTCCCAATACCTTACCCCCACCCCCACAATCAGGCCTTGTTACCACATAGTCTGCTATTACACACGACCCATTGTAGGTTGCCAACAGTCCCCATTAAAATCTATCCACTCTCATGGCCAGATTGTTACACACCCCTTTTTCCAATTCACCATTCTTCTCTTTCTTTGAGCTCTATCTCCATCTAGCATTTACTCCTTGTACCCTCTCCCCCCCACCCGACCTTCTGCATTCAAACCAACATTTTCCTAGCTACCATTTGTTCTGAGTAAGGGTCACTCAACCCAAAATAGGAGGTAAAAACAATGACTGCAGATGCTGGAAACTAGATTCTGGATTAGTGGTGCTGGAAGAGCACAGCAGTTCAGGTGAAGGGCTTTTGCCCGAAATGTCGATTTCAAAGCTCCTTGGATGCTGCCTGAACTGCTGTGCTCTTCCAGCACCACTAACCCAGACTCAACCCAAAATGTTAACCCTGATTTCTCTCCACAGATGCTGCCAGTGTTGAATCCTGATGAAGGTCTAATGCCCAAAACATCGATTCTCCTGCTCCTCAGATGCTGCCTGACCTGCTGTGCTTTTCCAGCGCCACACTCCCTTGAGTCTGATCTCCAGCATCTGAAGTCCCCACTTTCTTCACAGATGCTGCCAGACCTGCTGAGCTTTTCCTACACTTTCTACTTTTGTCTCTTGTGGATCGTCCACAATGCTGCTACTGAGCATTGGTGTAGGGAATGAATGCTTGTGGATGTGGTGCCAATCAAACAGTTGCTTTTTCCTGAATGGTGTCAAGCTTCTTGAGTGTCTTTGGAGCTGCACCCATCCAGACAAGTGGGGAGTATTCCATCACAATTCTGACTTGTATCTTTTAGATAGCAGATAGGCTTTGGGAGTCAGTAGATGATTTACTCAACACAGTACTCCTCGCCTCTGACCTGCACTTGTAGCCACTGTGTCTATATGGTTAGTCCTGTTGAATTTCTGGTCAGTGGTGACTCCCAGGATGTTGATAGTAGGGTCCTAATACCATTGAATATCACGGAAGGGTGATTCAATCATTTCTTATTGGAGATGGTCAGTGCCTGCAATTTGTGTGATGTGAAGGTTACTTGCTGCTGGGTGGATCTTGTTGAATTTGAACACGGACTGCTTCAGTACCTGAGGAGTCGCCTTTGGTGCTGAACATTGTGCAGTCATCTGTGAACATTCCCACTTCTGATCTTACATTTGAGAGAAGGTCATTGATAAAGAAGCTGAACATGGCTGGGCTTAGGACACTACCCTGAGGAACTCCTGCAGAGATTTCCTGGAGCTGAGATGACTAACTACCAACAACCACAACCACCTTCCTATGTGCCAGGTCTGACTCCAACCAGCAGAGAGTTTTCCTCTGATTAACCTCGATTCCAGGTTTACCATGGCTCCTTAATGCCATACTTGGCCAAGTGCAGCCTTCATTTCAAGGGCTGTCTCTCTAACCCTTACTCTGGAATTCAGCTGTGTTGTTCATGTTTGAACCAAGGCTGTAATGAGGTCAGGAACTGAGTGGCCCTGGTGTCACTGAGCAGATTATTGCTGAGTAGGTGCTGCTTGATAGCATTATTGATGTCACCTTCCATCACTTTATGGTTGATTGAGAACACACTGATAGGGCAGTAATTGGCCGGGTTGGATTTGTCCTGCTTTTTGTGCGCAGGACGTACCTGGGCAATTTTGCAAATTGCTGGGTAAGTGTACTGAACAGCTTGGCTATAATGTGTCAAGTTCTGGAGCACAGGTCTTCAGTCCTTTTGCCTGAAAGTTGTCAGGACCCATAGTCTTTGCAAAATCCAGTATCAACCTTGATATTATATGGATAGAATCAAATTGACTGAGGAAGGGTATCTGTGATGCTGAGGACCACTGGAGGAGATGGAGATAAATTGGAATTCCTTGTCTGTGCTCACAGATTCCTGTAACTATCTATGTAGCTTCCATTCTCACAGCAACTCCACTCTCTCGTTTTAACATATAAAACAGGCCCCTGTGGTATAAGTCAGATCCAATTGAACTTTTCGACTGGAAACAGTTGGAGTCTATGCTGTGCTGACTCTGATCCTTTCCACAAATCATTGAGCCAATCAGGCTGAGAACAAGTAAGTCCTGAAGTACTTTTGCAAGGTTTGGGCAGAAATTCTCGTTGCCTTGCTCTTTAGTGGCCCCCATACAAATAAGGGCAGGGATAATTGGCTGTGTCTCAGTGGTTAACACTGCTGCCTCACAGAGCCAGGAACATGGGTTTGATTCCAGCCTCAGGCGACTGGGTGTGGAGTTTGCACATTCTTCTTGTGTCTGCATGGGTTTCCTCTGGACGCTCCAGTTTCTTTTCATAGTCCAAAGCTGTGCAGGTTACCAATGCTAAATTACCCATAGTGTCAAGGGATGTGCAGACTAGGTGGATTGGCTGTGCTAATCCTGTCGTGCCCAAGAATGTGCAAGCTGGATGGGTTAGCCATGGTAAATGTGGGGTTACAGGGATAGGGCTAGATCTGCTGGATGCTCTTCAGAGCATTGGTGCAGACTTAATGGGCTAAATGGCCTCTTTTCCTACTGAAGGGATTCTATGATTGATGCTATCTCCTTGCTTTAAGTACAGATGGCATGTAATGGCATTCACTGGTCGGTTACCCGAAGAGTGAAAACTGAACCCAACAGAGAAAGGGGAGACATTCATGCAATGAATGATGGTCATTGAGTAATAAATCATCCATTTGAAGATTGCTGCAGCCTTAACATTTGCACTCATGTGGTGCTCTCGTTATGTCCTCAATTGCATGCCTGATTGCATTCTGCACCAATTTTATGGAAGAAAGGTACATCAATCCCCTTAATTCCTTGATTAAATAAAACCAGGAAGCAATAATCAGAAACTCACCCAAACGAACACGATCCCCCACCCCCACCCAGTGTTTTTTGTCTAAACATTGCCAAAAACCAGATACACAATGTAAAAAAAGAGTCTCCTGTTTTACGTGAACAACTCATAAAGTAAGTGCATTGCCTATTTTTGTTTGAAAAAATACAACAAACATTTTATTCAGCAAATCTCACTTGAACCAACCCTGAGCCTCAGAGGTCAGTAGACAGTACCAGCTGATCCATTGGTTAAACCGTCAGTTTGTTATTAAAATTAAAATTATTAACACAATAATTCTATGTGAAGTTATGCATTTTATTCAAAGGAAAGAAAATTATTTTCATTTTATGTTGTTCAATTTTGAAAATTCTTTCATTGACATTTTTTCACTGGACTCTTTTCTGGGTTTGTCAGGTACAGTGGATGGGAGGTTTCACATCATTTTCTAATGTCAAAGCATCACTCTTTCTTGTTTTTCTTCACAGTGAGTGTATATCTTCTTTTCATGGCAGTCAAACTGGGCTTTGGTTTTTATTCTTTCATTTACCTTCACTACTAAACCCTTAATGATTCCTTGCTAATTTCTGACCATTCAATGTCCCCCAACCACCAACTGTTCACAATAATCCCCATCTCTGTTCTTCCTATAATGTCAGAATCTGCAGTCAAAATCCCTGTATACTCAATGACCATCATTCACTGCATGATCCTCCTTCTGTGCCCTTCTGCAGTGAGGCTACATAAATCCGAAATCCCAACATCAATGTTGAAAGCCTTTCTGGAACTGAGATTCCTTGTCTGTGCTCATAAATTCTTGAAACTATCCATATAGCTTCCATTCCCACAGCAACCTCATATTCACTATTTTAACATATAAACCAGAGTGCTGAGATATAAATCAGATTTGGATTGGAACTGGTTGGAGACAGTGCAGTATGGCTCTGATCCTTTCCACAGACCCTAGACCTAAACAGACCAGACAAAATACTCCTGAAGTATTTTTACAAGGTTTGGGCAGAAATGTTTGCTGCCTTGCAGTTTGGTGACTTCCATAAGAAAGAGAGAAGGCTTAACGGGTTGGCACAGTGTCTTAGCTCTTGGCACTGCTATCTCACAGTGCCAGGGACCCAGGTTTGATTCCACACTCAGGTGACTGTCTGTGTAGAGTTTGCATGTTTAGTATACATAAATGATCTGGAAGAGGGCAATGTTGGTATGATCAGCAAGTTTGCAGATGACACGAAGATTGGTGGAGTAGCAGAAAGCATAAGGGACTGTCAGAGAATACAGGAGCATATAGATAGACTGGAGAGTTGGGTGGAAAAGTGGCAGATGCATTTGAATCCAGTCAAATGTGAGGTGATGCATTGAGGCAAGTCTAATTCTAGAGCGAATTATAAAATAAACGGAAGAGCCTTGGGAAAAATTGATGGGCAGAGAGATCTGGGAGTGCAGGTCCATTGTATCATGAAGGTTGCTGCACAGGTAGATAGAGTGGTCAAGAAGGCATATAGTATGTTTGCCTTCATTGGACAGGGTATTGAATATAAGAGCTGGCAAGTCATGTTAACATTATACAAGACATTGGTTCAGTTGCATTTAGAATACTGTTTACAGTTCTGGGCGCCACATTACCAAAAGGATGTGGATGCTTTGGAGAGGGTGCAGAGAAGGTTTACAAGGATGTTGCCTGGTATGGAAGGTGCTAGCTTTGAAGAGAGGTTGAGTAGGTTAGGTTTATTTTCATTAGAAAAAAGGAGATTGAGGGGGGACCTGACTGAGGTTTACAAAATCATGAAGGGTATAGACAGGGTGGATAGAGACCAGCTTTTTCCCAGGGTGAAGGATTCAATAACGAGAGGCCACGCTTTCAAAGTGAGAGGTGGAAAGTTTAAGGGGGATACACGCGGCAAGTACTTCACACAGAGGGTGGTGGGCGTTTGGAATGCATTACCAGCAGAGGTGGTAGAGGCAAGCACGGTAGATTCATTTAAGATGTGTCTGGGTATGAGTAGGTGGGGAGTAGAGGGATACAGATGCTTAGGAATTGACCGACTGGTTGAGACAGTTCATTTGGATTGGGTCAGGCTTGGAGGGCCGGAGGGCATGTTCCTGGGCTGTAAATTTTCTTTGTTCTCTTTGTTCTTTGTTCTCCTTGTGTCTGCATGGGTTTCCTTTGGGTACTGCGCCTTCCTCTCAGAGTCCACATGTACAGGTTGCATGAACTGGCCATGACAATTTGCGTGGTAGTGTCCAGGGATGTGCAAGGTGTGGTTAGCCGTGGGAAATATAGGGTTATGGAGATAGGGCCAGGTTTGAGTGAGATGGTCTTCAAAGGGTTGGTGCACATTCAACAGGCTGAATGGTCTCTTTCCATACTCAAGAGAGAAAGGGATGATATTGATGCAGTGAATGATGGTCATTTGGCAATAAAGTTACCTCATTTAGAGTCATAGAGTTAGAAGCATGGAAACAGACCCTTCAGTCCAACTCATCCATGCTGACCAAGTTTCCCAAACTTAATTAGTCCGACATGCCTGTGTTTGGACTCTCTCCCTCTGAACCTTTCCTATTCATGTTCTATCCAAATGTTTTTTAAATGTTTTAATTGTACCTATCTTCTGGCAGCTTAATTCATATACAACACCACCCTCTGTGTGAAAAAGGTGTTCCTCAAGTCAATTTTAAATCTTTCCCTTCTCACCTTAAACCTACACCTTTTAGTTTTGGACTCCTCTACTCTTGGAAAAAGACCTTGGCTAGTCATCTTATCAATGCCCCTCATAATTTTGTAAACCTCTATAAGGTTCAATCAGCCTCCAACATTTCAGTGAAAATGTCCCAGCCGATCCAGCTTCTTATTATTCAAGCCCTCCAGTCCAACAACATCCTTGTCATCTTTTTTTGCATCATTTCTAGTTCAACATCACCCTTCCTATAGCAAGGTGACCAGGAAGCATAGTATTTTATTTGTTCCTTAAAAATATGATTTGAGGATTGATGACTAGAAATATTAAATGTTTGTAAAATTCAAAGTAATGCCATTTGTAGCAGTTGTCCAGTAAAGGGAAGGTGAGTTTAGCAGCGAGATACCTGCAACCTGGCTACTACAAAATGTTACTAGGCATCAGCAAGTATACCTAACAACATTCACTGCTGCTGAACACACTCACACAGAATTTAATATGGACTTGGTCAACTGGGATCTTGGGTTGGTTAGCTTCAGTGTGAAAGACTTAATTTATGTTGTTTAATTAGATTTTTATTGAAGAAACCTATTCATAGAATAAACACTCAGCCATTTGTAGCATGGCCAGGAATTACAATCATTGTGTAGGAGCAAAAATAATTAGGAGCGAAAACCTACAGGACATCTGATTACCTACTAATTAGTTTCAGCCATTTATGTGATAGACATGTTGATTTCCCTCTAGAGAGGTTTCCAAAAAGGTCAACAGAACATAGGCTGCGTCAATCCTCATCATCTCCTTCCACTCAGCCCCAAGGCTTTCATTCTATCCCTATCCTTTAGATAAGATACGACCAGCTTTCTCAGTTGTAAGTAAAATACTTCATGGCAATCTTTCAAGGATGATCAGTGAAGCTATCCCAGATACTCTGGCTATTCTTTATCACCTAACCAACACCTAACAACAAATTATTTCTTTACTATCAACTTGCTGCATGCAAAATCAATTACCCCTTTCTAGCATCCCCAAACAATCCAACAGCTAAACCAGTTTTAATGAATGATTCAGAATGAAGAAACAATCAACAAGATTTTGATTTTTGTAACTCTTACTTTAACGTGAATTAAAATCAACATAAATTAAGTTAGAACCAACAGGGAAATCACAGTCAATAAGAACCATAGATTGCACAAGAAATGAAGATACAGCAAACAATTTCTCAGTGCATTAGAATGTAGCCTACTCTGCCTGTATAGTCTGTAGATCACCCTGCCTGCATTGTCAGTATTTCACATGGTCTGTATTATCAGCAGCTCGCCCTGCCTGAACTGTCAGTTGGTCACCCTGCCTGTACTGTCGGCAGTTCGCCCTGCCTATATAGTCAATAGTTCATCCTGCCTGTACTGTCAGTAGTTCAGCCCATTTGTACCATCAGTATTTTGCCTTGCCTGTACCATCAGTATTTCGCCCTGCCTGGATAGTCAGTCATCGATCCAAGCTCTAGTTTCCACCTTCCAAGAAGAATTCCACTGCCTTTCTCTGAAGACTTAGTCAATTCTTCATTCACAAAAGCCAGTTGTACTGTACTCTCTGTTCTTCTGCACTGTACTTTAATTTCCTCCTTTTTCATGTTATTTTCAGGTCATTGCTCCGAAAGTTCATGAACCTGCATTTCTGAAAATCTAATAATTATAATTGCAAACAATACTAATGTTTAAAACTGTCTTACAAATACTTTGAAGACAATTACATGTTCCACAGACATTTTAAATTGATGACAAATTTTCTCACTGTTACTTCTTGGAGCTTGGTGAAGTATTCATGACAGTACGGACACCTCAATGTGAAGGCAGATCAAAAAACTGAAAATCAATTGTGTGACAAACAGGCAGAAAAGTGTCAGACCAAATGCAATAGGAGGAGTAAAATATTACAAATTATTCATCAAAAATATGTGATTATAAATAGTCCTCAAATGATCTTGCAATAGCTCAAGTTACCATGCTTGGTTATATTCACAGATTTTAGACATCATTTCTATCACTGCAGGATTAAATAAAAGGCTAAATGTTTAATTACATAACTAAGAGAACAGAGTACAAGACCGCAGGTATTATATTTAAACTAAGTATAATTAATGAATAAGAATACTTTCCAGAAGTTAAAAACATGGAATCATGGAAATCGTAGCTTAGAAATGGACTATTCTAAACCACTTTCAGTGCCACAGCCTCACTTGCTGTATATCTCGTAGTTGTCCTGTGTTCTATAATGAATGTCCTTTTCAAATGTTTATCTAGTTTTTCTGTCAAAATTTCATCTCAATAGCCAGTTCTCATAATGCATGCTATATAATGTTCTAAGAGTTCCTCTATTGTTTCTTCAAAAGTAACAATCCTCTGCTGATATGCTCCTTTGAAGCTTCCGAGATACAATAGCATCAAAGGCAGCATGTCACAATCCTGGCAATTTTACTCAGATTGTGCCCACCAGTGTATATCCCATCACTGATTATTCTTTAGTGCCGGCACTCACCTTCATCTCCAGCATCTCTCCAGTCTTAAAGGGAGAGAATAGGTTGCAAAGGGATCCTGGAATTCAGGTCATAGTTCCTTCTGTTCCTTGTACAAGGGAACCAAGTCCAAAATTTTCTTTTCAGAGAAAAGCAGCAGTCTAAATCATTTCCATTATAATGTGACTTATTCACAACAGGGTGTAAGTCTCACCTCACCAAGCATACTACCTTTCTCTGGTGCAATATACTGGATGCCTACTCATCCTAAACATAAGAACTCCTCTGCTTTATCTGGGACAATGCAGAAACATTCATTAAACAATGAAGATCATATTTAAACTAATCTGCGCTATTTCACATTGATACTTCACATATATTATGACAAGAGATTGGCAACATCTTTGAATTTAATTTCCAGCTTTTACTATTTACCCTCCCACAATTTTCTACAGTTTAAAAAAAAGCATTTGTTGGATTAGGAATTAGGTTTTGTTGCCACATGTACTCAAGTACAGGGATACAGGAGTACAGTGAAAAATGTTCAAAGTCGCCGGAGCAATCTTAGGAATAAGGTACCTCAGGACAAAATCTTAGGTACAAAGTAGAAATATAACAGACTACGTTAAAAGTACAACATTACAGTTCTCAGTAAAATTAGTAGGTAAAGAAATAAAGTTAAGTTCAAAATTACAGTCCTTCTTTAACGATGGGCCTACAGTTGTTCAACATGAAGGTCCACTTTCCCCATGATGGCTCGATCTCTCCACCACTCTCATGAGATCCACACGCCAACCACCATTCAGGTAGCCAAAGTGGCCGGACTGGATAAGCTCTGACTCAAGAGCCCTCTTCCGTCACCATCTTGTTTGATTATTTCTTATTCTTCATACACTCCAATTTGTTCAAGCTTTTTGTCATATAAGCAAAGGTCAGCCATTGAAAAGGCTCATGGATGATCTGTTTGTCATCCAAATCCCGAATTCCCATCAACCCCCAATAACCTTTGATTCCCTTAACTATCAAAAATCAACCTACCTCAACCTGAAAAATACCGAATGTCGGAGGCGGTGTGGTGGCTCAGTGGTTGCTTGTGGGTTTCCTTCGGGTGCTCCGGTTTCCTTCCACAATCCAAAGATGTACAGGTTAGGTGAATTGTCCATGCTAAATTGCCTGTAGTGTTAGGTGCATTGGTCAGGGATAAATGTAGGGGAATGGGTCTGAGTGGGCTACTCTTCGGAGGGTCAGTGTGGACTTGTTGGGCCAAAGGACCTGTTTCCATACTATAGAGATTCTGATCTATTCTCTGCTTCCACTGCCTTCCAAAGCAATGAGTTCTAAAAGTACAAACACACTTGGGGGAACAAATTTTCCCTTCTTCACATCTCAGCCCCTGAAATGACAATTGTAAATTTTAAAACAGTGACTGCTAATTCTGGACTTAGCCACAAGAGGAAACACTCTCTCCACAGTCAAAATCATTATACACTTTAAGCTTTTCAAGAAAGGACAGTTTGTCTAACCTTTCTTCAAAAGACAACACATTCATTCCAGGTATCACGTAAAACCTTCCCTGATCCATTATCAAAACAGTTACATCTTTCACTGAATAAGGAAATCAAAACTGCACTCAATATTGAAAGGCAATGGTTGAGCGGTGTTAACTCTAGCTTATCAGTTCATAAGCTCCAGCTAGTGTTCTGGGTACCTAAGTTCAAATCTCATCAAGGCAGATGGTGGAACTTGAATTCAACCAAATAAATTAATAATCGACTGATGAATGTCAAAGCATGGTTGATTGTTGGAAAACTCACTTGAGTCTTTTAGGGAAGGAAATTTGCCTTTGTCACCTGATCTGGCCTACATGTGACTCCAGACCCACAGCAATATGGCTGACACTCAATTGTCCTTTGAAAAGGCCCAACAAGCCAATTGCTTTGTACCAATCATGAGAAAGTCTCAACAGAGAAATGAAACTGGACAGATCAACTGCCATTGAACGAAGCACTAGAAGCCTCAATGGCAGAGACAGCAATGTCAACCCTACAAAGTCCTCCTCACTAACATCTGGGGGCTGGTACCAATATTGGGAGAGATGTCTAACAGACGAGTGAAGTAACACTCTGAAATAGTCATACTCATGGAATCATACCGGACAGGCAATTTTGCAGATACCACTATCACTATCCCTGGGTATGTCCTGTCCCACCAGCAGGACAGACCCAGCAAATTTGGTGTTACAGTGGTATACAGTCAGAATGGAGTTGCTCTGAAAATCTTCAACATTGACTGTGAATGCCATGAAGTCTCGTGGCTTCCTGTTAAACATGGGAAAGAAAACTTCCTGCTGATTACCACACACTATCTTCCCTCAGCTTTCCTCCATGTTGGACAACACTTGGAGGAAGCCTTGATGGTTGCAAAGTGTACTCTGGGTGAGGGATTTGAATATCCACCACCAAGAATGATTCAGCAGCAGCATGACTGATCGAGCTGGCTGAGTCCTAAAGGACATTGATGCGGTGAAAGAACCAACAAGTCTTCAAATGCATAAAAGTAGATAAATCACCAGGACCTGATCAGGTATACCCTACAACTCTGTAGGAAGCAAGGGAAGTGATTGCTGGACCCCTTGCTGACATGTTTGTATCACTGATAGTCACAAGTGAGCTGCCAGACGACTGGCAGTTGGCTAATGTAGTACCACTGTTTACGAAAGGTGGTAAGGACAAGCCAAGGAACTATAGACCAGTGAGCCTGACATCGGTGGTGGGCGAGTTGTTGGAG
This sequence comes from Chiloscyllium punctatum, assembly GCF_047496795.1. Classification (NCBI taxonomy): domain Eukaryota; kingdom Metazoa; phylum Chordata; class Chondrichthyes; order Orectolobiformes; family Hemiscylliidae; genus Chiloscyllium; species Chiloscyllium punctatum. Next base: position 55,651,391 of record NC_092761.1, on the reverse strand, counting down.
GGAATCCTGAGGTACACGATTTAAATATATTTAGAAAGGCAAGGATGCATTTGGGTTAGTCAACATGGCTTTGTACATGGGAAATAATGTCTCACAAACTTGATTGAGTTTTTTGAAGAAGTAACAAAGAGGATTAATGAGGGCAGAGCGGTGTATTGTGATCTTTATGGACTTCAGTAAGGCATTCAACAAGGTTCCCCTTGGGAGATGGGTGAGCAGGGTTAGATCTCATGGAATGCAGGGAGCACTAGCCATTTGGATACAGAACTGGCTCAAAGTTAGAAGACAGAGGGTGGTGGTGGAGGGTTATTTTTCAGACTGGAGGCCTGTGACCAGTGGAATGCCACAAGGATCAGTGCTGGGTCCACAATTCTTCATCATTTATTTAAATAATTTGGATGTGAACATAGGAAGCATAGTTAGTAAGTTTGCAGATGACACCAAAATTGGAGGTGTAGTGGACAGTGAAGAGGGATACCTCAGATTACAACAGGATCTTGACCAGATGGGCCAATGGGCTAAGAAGTGGCAGATGGATTTTCATTTAGATGAATATGAGGTGTTGCATTTTGGGAAAGCAAATCAGAACAGACTTATACACTTAATGATAAGGTCCTAGGGCGTATTGCTGAACAAACAGACCTTGGAGAGCAGGTTCATAGCTCCTTGAAAGTAGAACTGCAGCTAGATAGGATAGTGAAGAAGGCATTTGATATGCATTCCTTTACTGGTCACAGCATTGAGTATAAGAGTTGGGAGGTCATGTTGCGACTGCACCTGACGTTGGTTAGGCCACTGTTGGAATATTGTGTGCAATTCTGGTCTCCTTGCTATTGGAAGGATGTTGTGAAACTTGAAAGGGTTCAGAAAAGATTTACAAGGATGTTGCCAGGTTTGGAGGATTTAAGCTATAGGGAGAGATTGAATTGGCAGGCGCTATTTTCCCTGGAGCGTCGGAGGTTGAGGGGTGACCTTATTGAGGTTTATAAAATCATGAGGGGAAAGGATAGAATAATTAGACAAGGTCTTTTCCCTGGGGTGGGGGAGTTCAGAACTGGAGGCCATCAGTTTAGGGTTGTCAGGGAAAGTTATAAAAGGGACTTAAGGGGCAACTTATTCACACAGAGGGTGGTACATGTATGGAATGAGCTGCCAGAGGAAGTGGTGAAGGCAGGTGCAATTGCAACATTTAAAAGGCATCTGGATGGGTATATGAATAGGAAGGGTTTGGAGGGATATTGGCCAATTGCTGGCAAATGAGACTAGATTAGGTTTAGATATCTGGTCGGCGTGGACGGGTTGGATCAAAGGGTTTGTTTCCATGTTGGACATCCCTATGACTCTAAGAGGGAAAAAGATACTTGACCTCATCCTTACCAATCTGCCAGCTGCAGATGTACCTGTCCATGACAGTATCAACAAGAGTGTGACCACCACATCATTTTTGTCGAGACAAAGTCTAACCTTCACTTTGAAAATACTCTCCATCACGTTGTGTGGCAGAATCACCGTGCTAAATAGGACAGACTTTGAACAGATCTAGCAACTAGAGACAGGGCATCCATGAGGTGCAGTGAGCCATCAACAGCAGCAGAATTGTACTCCAGCGCAATCTGTAACCTCATAGACTGACATATACTCCACTTAACCATTACCATCAAGCCAGGAGATCAACTCTGCTTCAATGAAGCGTGCAGTGGGGCATGCCAGGAGCATTACCAGACAAACCTGAAGATGAGATGTCAACCTGGTGAGGATACAACACCAGACTGCCTGATGCTAAACAAAATAAACAGCATGTGATAGGCAGAGCTAAGTGATCCCACAGCCAATGGACCAGATCTAAGCCTTGCAGTCCTGCCTCTTCCAATCATGAATGGTGGTGGACAATTAAACAACTCACTGAAGGAGGAAACTCCAGAGATATCCCCATCTCAATGATGGAAGAGCCCGCACATCTGTGCAGAATATAGGGCTAAAGCATTTGCCAGAAGTGTTGAGTGGATGATTCATCTTTGCCTCCTCCAGTGGTGACCAGCATTCAGCCAAATTGATTCAATCCATGTGATATCAAGAAACAATTGGAGGCACTGGATAATGCAAAGGCTATTGGTCCCTGACAACATAGCGGCATGAGTGAACTGAAATAAAATATGTGGCCTCACTTCCACTGCTCTATATAACTGAAACAGAACATCCTTTCCTTTATGTTGAACTCACCTCATAATAAAGAACAATATGCCATTAGCCTGTACCTGAAAACTAACTTTTTAAGACTCATAAACTAGAACATGTAAATTGCTCAACACTTCAGAACAATGCAGTTCTCTGTTAAAGTAACATTCTGTTTTTTCTTTCTTTTTGCCAGGTGAATAATTTTGTATTTTTTCCACATTATATGCCACCTGACAGATTTTAGCCCACTCACTGAGATATCAGCTTGGAACATCATTATATCCTCCCCACCACATATTTTCCTGCCTATCTTTGTGCCATCCACAAGTGTAGCTATCATCTCATTCCTTCCATTTCTAAGTCATTGATATAATTTTTTTAAAAAGCTGAGATCCCTGTGCAACTCTTTTCATTATGTTCTGCCAATTAGAAAAATTACTCTTTTTACACACTCGGTTTTCTGCCAGGAGGCCAGCCTTCTATCAATGTTAGTATCACATCCTCTAGAAAGTAAGCTCTTCCTTTCTTCATCCTCTGATTGTATATCATTGAGTTGAATTGTCACTCTTTCTTTCTATGTTGATAGATTTCCCATAATGGGGTGCCCAGAAATGGACAATATGCCAACTGTGCCCTAAGTTCATGTCCTGCCAAAGTTGAATATTGCTTCCTTAGTTTTTCCGAGTTTGAAATTCGCAAACACGTTTGTTTAATTTTAATAGCATTTTCTGCATTGTAACAAAATGTCCAAACATTGGATCTTCCTGTTTCTTTTTCTTGTTAGAAGCTTCATCATTTCAAGCCTATGTTTCTATTTCTTTAACCCAAATGCAGAGAAGGTCATGATGTCCACTGCATGTGCGGCAAGGAGAGAATTTCATTTGAGACAAAGCAAGCCTGCAACACTATGCAATTGGCACTGATATGCTCACCTAGAGCTGTCCAACCAATTGAACCAACCCCCACACCGAGCCTGTTATAGAAAAGATATTATTAATCTGGAGAGGGTTCATAGAACATAGAACAGTACAGCACAGTACAGGCTCTTCGGCCCTCGATGTTGTGCCGGCCTTTTATCCATACTTTAAGGTCAGATTAACCTACATACCCTTCATTTTACTATCATCTAAGTCCCTATCCAAAAGTCACTTAAATGTACCTAATGTATCCAACAGTACTGCCACTGCCAGTGTGCATTCCGCACACCCACCATTCTCTGTGTAAAGAACCTACCTCTGACATCTCCCCAAACCATCCTTCAATTACCATAAAATTACGCCCCCTCATGATAGCCACTTCTGTCCTGTGAAAAAGTCTCTGGTTATTCACTCTATCTATGCTTCTCAACATCTTGTACACCTCTATAAAGTCACCTCTAATCCTTCTTCACTCCAATGAGAAAAGCCCTAGCTCCTGCAACCTTTCTTCATAAGGCATCCCCTCCAGTCCAGGCAGCATCCTGGTAAATCTCCTCTGCACCCTCTCTAAAGCTTCCACATCCTTCCTAAAATGAGGTGACCAGACTTGAACACAATATTCCAAGTGTGGTCGAACCAGAACTCTGTAGAGCCGCAGCAAAACCTCGCAGCTCTCAAACTCAATCCCCCTGCTAATGAAAGCCAATACCCCATACTCTTTCTTAACAACCCTATCAACCTGGGTGGCAACTTTGAGGGACCTATGAACATGGACCCCAAGATCCCTCTGTTCCTCCACACTGCCAAGAATCCTGCCTTTTACCCTACACTCTGCACTCAAATTTGACCTTCCAAAGTGAATGACTTCACTCTTTTCCAGGTTGAGCTCCATCTGCCACTTTTCAGACCAGTTCTGCATTCTGTTCAGAAGAGATTTACCAGGATATTGCAAGGAATGGAGGGTTTGAGTTGGAAGGAGAGGCTGAATAGACTGGGATTTTTTTCACTGGAGTGTGGGAGTTGAGAGGTGACTTTATAGAGGTTTATAAAATCATGAGGGTATAGATAAAGTGAAGGGCAGGTGTGTGTCCCTCAGGTAGGGGACAGTTCAAAATTAGGGGACATAATTTTAAGGTGAGAGGAGAAAGACTTAAAAAAGACACGAGGAGCATTTTTTTACATAGAACATGGTTCACGTGTGGAATGAACACCCAAAGAAAGTGGTGGATGTCGATACAGTTCTAACATTTAAAATACATTTGGCTAAGTATGTGAGTAAGGAATGTTTGGAGATATATGATGTGGAAGTGCCAGCATTGGATTGGGTTGGACAAAGTTAAAAACCATACAACACCAGGTTATAGTCCAACAGGATTATTTGGAAGTACAAGCTTTCGGAGCACTGTTTCTTCATCAGGTAGCTAGTGGGGCAGGATCATAGCACACAGAATTTATAATAAAAGATCAAAGTGTCATACAGCTGATGCAATGTCTTGAGCAAACCTAGATTGCTATTAAGTCTTTAATCACTTAGAATGAGATGCAGGTTTCAATTCCTTAATATGTGAATCCAAGAACCTTTTTCAAGTCACATTTCTGAGATGACTTAAGGTTTTATATTTAAAAAGTGACAGCTCAGCTCACATAATGCATGAAAGGTGTGATGTGAGAGTCTCTCTGTATCCCAGCCTTGAGTCAGACTGGTTCTGTTCCAAAGTGGGAATTTATAAAATGTCACATGGACTGACTGCCTGCAGATTGTTTGCTTTTTGAATGCATCTGCAAATACAAATCTGCAAACAAAACTTTACCCCCTTATGTGTTGTGTGTATGATGTGTGTGTGAGGGAGAGAGACAGAGACAGAGACAGAGAGACAGAGAGAGTGTGTGTGTGCATGAGTTGCGACACAGTGGTGAACCCTTTTGTTAATTAAACCAAACATCCAGAAAAGCTCACCTGACCTCGTAATCTGTTAAAATATGAGTGACAGAGAACTTCCAGATTCCACTATATAAAGAAACTAACATCAATTTATTCCTTGACGGAAAAGTGAGCAGTAAACAACAACCATTTACCACTCGAAGCCCCCTTTCCCTTGACTGCTTATTATCTGCTTCCAACTCTAAAATAATATACTGTTCCAATCAAACCTATATTAAAATAACATCAACTTAACTTCAAAACCACACAGGGGTTGGTGTCTCCGCTGTCCTTCTTTTGGTTGAAGATCTCCCCGGGTTGTCTTTGGTCTTTTACTGCAAAGATGTTTCATATGACTAAGGTACATTTGTCAGTGAGTGTTTTGAATGGCAGTCTTTCTCAATGGCAATTACTCTCTGTCTGACTTTCAAAATGCCTGCTTTTTTGGTACTCCAAACATCAGATCATTTCATTGGTTTGAGGTTGGCAAAAACAATAAATTCAAACTCGCTTGGGTTTTAGCATCCATGGGTGTAATTTATACTGATTGGTTAAATTCGAATTGTTGTCAAAACAGCAACCAACTCAGGTATCTATTTCACTGCCAAATGTTGCATGTTTTCAATTTTCCAGTATGCTCTAAGGCTGCTAGCTAGTCATATGACAGGTGCTTATAAGCTCTCAGTTCAAACTGCATTCACTCTCTTAAAGGTATAGTACATGCCTTCAACTTCCTAACATGTGAGAGTGTAGGTGTGTGCATGTGTGCGTGCTTGATAGAGTGTATGTGTGAATGTGACAGAGTATATGCCTGTGAGAGGATGTGCGCATGAGAGTGAGTATGTGTGTGTGTCTGATAGAGAGAATGTGTATGAGAGAAAGTCTATGTGAGTGTGTGTGTGCACGTGTGTAGCCCAGTGGGTTCGCCTATAGTGGAACATGAACCCAAGATCCTGGTTGAGGCCATCCTCATGGGTACCAAATTTGGCTATAGGCAAGTGCAGGCAGGTGCGATTAGTTTAGTTTTGGATTGTGGCTCATGTGGACTGGTTGGATCAAAGTGTCTGTTACTGTGCTGTATGAATCTATGAGTCTATGACCACACTCCCACAGGGCTGTGTAAAGGGGTCTCAGCTTTTTACCCATTTATATCAATGACTGCAGCCTGGTCTACCTGTGGTGGACGCCATGACTTTCCTTGACTTTGGGCAGAGAACTGCAGCAGAAACCTATGTCAAATCCAGACTCACTGGAGGAATGTATCGCTTCAAATGGCTGTTTTAATCTAAACCCGTTGGATTCATGTATTGAATGAAATTCATGAATAGTAGAAAAACATGTGTGAATGGGTTGAAAAAAATCATTATCAAATTTTTAGTAGTTTGCAGACAAACACAAGGCGAATTATATTCTTTTTAAATTGACAATACAAATGAGGAATATGGCAAACCACAGTGTACAGGGCAGGAGACTTCAGGAAGGCAGAAACTTGATCAGCGCAGTGGGTTGGTAGGAGACAGAGAAAAGAGGAATGGGAGACAGAGAACTAAGAGATATATTTCAATGCAGAAAGTGAGAGGCACAGCATTTGTGGTTAAAAAAAAACAATGTGGACACGAAATGATGACTATCAACAGTGCTCATCTCTAGTCCAATGCAGTCTTTTACACCTCTAGACTATTGGGATACTAGTACACTTCAAACAACTCTCCATCCACCACTTCTACAAACAGATCTCTAGAAAAATGACAACTGGATTGGTTTGATCTTAAAAGTAAGACTGGGCATTAAAAGATAGAATAGGATGACCATTCCATTGCAGAGTAAGATAATAAAAATGTTTCCATAATTCCACGAAACTTCTTCTGGAAAGCAAAGATAGATTTCATTAGATGCTGGAAGGTCATCTTGCTTGGGTCAAAAGAACAACCTCCAGGATTGGTGGCATTAGAGATAAACTTTGTTACTGTACAGCTAATGGAAACTTTGGAAGTGTGATGGCTGACGTAAGCTAACTGATGTACTCTGACATTCTGCCGTCTCGGAGTTCCCACCTGACCTGCTGGAGTTCTCACCTTACCTGCTGGAGTTCTTACCTTACTTGCTGGAGTTGCGACCCTACCTGCTGGAGCTCCTAACTTATCTGCTGGACCTCGGACCTATCATCAATGCTGACCTGTAACCACCAGCTGAAAAAAATAGCCAATCAGAAAGTTGTCCTGAAGCAGCCATTTATGTGGATGTTTAAGGGCTCAATTGCTGCCAAGGTGGGTGGCTGCTCAAGGTCTCGCCTGTAACTTGTTAAATCCCATCCAGGTTAGATCAGGCTGAGATATACATATTACTATAGGGTTCTGGATACTTTTGATACATAATCATTTATTAACCATCTACACTACTTGCAGGGTCATGGTTCAGTCAGTTCTTTGAACCTTCCCTCAGGTTCCAGTTTCATGTGATATGATATGAATATGAATATGAAGGGTTTGGAAGGATATGGGCCGAGTGCAGGCAGTAGAACTAGATTGGGTTGGGATATCTGGTCGGCATGGACGGGTTGGACCGAAGGGTCTGTTTCCATGATGTACATCACTATGACATCACAAACGATGGATTCTTTGACAGAACAATTATCAACTCTTTTTGCTACACTTTGCTCAAGATTATCATTCCATTCCTTTATTACTGACACTTTTATTCTAGTTAGAGCCACTGTCCCACCCCAAAGTCACCGCAGAGTCCGTGTTTCTCTCAGGAGAGGGATAGGAGCCCGTGCATCTGGGAATTGGGGGCAGGAGGATGTAAACAGTCCACTGAGGTGGTTGGGATATCATTCCAGGTTGGAAAAGGCTATGCCTTGGCTAGGAATGAAATCAATCCGATGCAGGAAACTTTTAGTGCTCTGAAATGCAAAATAAAACTTCTGAATCATGAGGCAATTGCTCTTGCAAGAATTAAATTAAACCAAACTCAAACTAAAATGCAAAACAAATAAGAAAATGCATATGAACTAATTCAACAGCAATATCAAGGTGTCTCAACTGAACGCCAACATCATCAGAACAAAATCCTTCAAAAAAATTGAAGAGGATTGCATTTGACAGGAAAATAAATTACTTGGCAAAATATGTGTTGATCCTGCTTCTCCTTGAAAAGAAAACCAAAGGGTTGGCTAAATACCTGCACAGAGGTCGGTGTTCTGTCACTAAGTCACCCTTTAATTCCATGTGCACAGTACATGAACTCTGATCAGCCAGCTCAAAGCCAGTCCCTAGTCTGAGGAGACTCTGAATCCCCTGCTTATATCTGTCAGCCAGAGCTCTTTGATTGATCCGGGTTAACAAACCCAAACAAGGATCTCATAATCAAGAAAATTCACTTGGTTCCAGTCACTACAGTTGGAAACAGGACTTAGAAATGATTCTCAATTAAAACAGAATGACACAATTTCAATAATTGTGAGGAACAAATGTGATGTCTAGTTGTTTGGACTCTAATGCTTGGACTTTACAAAACATACAGGCATAAAGAAAAAAGGAAATTGCTGAACCTACTTGGAATTTTTCCTTGCATTTCTGTTCACAGCTAACAGTAGCCAGAGAGTTGTTGGCTATAAAACCTTTGGAATGATCATAAGTACTATCCCAATATCCAAACAGAGCACATTTAGAAACAGATTTTTTAAAAAATAGGGTAAAGAATGCAAAACCAACTTGTAACTTCTTCACTAAGGATATGAAGGATACATAAGCTATACAAAAACATAGAGGCAATCTTGTGCAGAAAATGAAGTAAACCAAATCCAGCAACTGGAAAAAGAAACCCTCACTGCCAAGAAAGTTGGCATGCTAAGAACTCGGTCAAAAAGTGTGACTCTGGAAAAGAAAGCCAGTCAGGCAGCATCCGAGGAACAGGAAAGTCATAAGTCAGGAAATCCTGATGAAGAGCTTCTACTTGAAACATTGATTCTCCTGCTCCTCAGATGCTACCTGACCAGCTGTGCTTTTCCAGCATCACATGTTTTGAATCTGATCTCCAACTTGGGTGGGTTTGGAAGATGGTAAAAACAATGACTGCAGATGCTGGAAACCAGATTCTGGATTAGTGGTGCTGGAAGAGCACAGCGGTTCAGGCAGCATCCAAGTAGCCATCCAAAGTTTAAACTTAATAATGTTGCAATGTTTAATGGTAAATGAACAAAAGGAGACAGAGTGAGCTGACTCTTACTTTTTCTTGACTAGATGTAAGTTATGTTGAATTTCTTGAAGGTTTTTCGACCAGGTAGTGGTTTGATTTACTGTCTCTTACCAAATGAAACCTCATTAATTACCTAGTGCTCCCCTACGTCATGTGCATTTTCAGTTCTTGCCCCATCTCATGACGTGATGTTCCCAGAATAATGCCTCACTGCAGGGATATTTCAGAATTGACTGGCATCACTCACACTGGAGTAATCGTTAGGAGTCTGTTGTGTATCGTGACAAGCACTGTCAGTCCAGAGCTGATGTGCATAGTTCCTGATATTTGACCAGGGCATGGCAGAATAGGGGGAAGTTAGTGTCCCTCTTTGTAGATAGGGACCATGATGTCCTGGTCAGGGCAGTGCCCTCTTCCTCCAGCAGTGGAGGGCACATCATCTGACGAGGTTCACCATGGTCCATATTTGCCACCTTGCTCAATGCAGTGTCAGCCATCTGGAGGAATGACCAGTACCATAGGAAGAAGTTCAATGTCCTTCCCCATTCCTCTAGCATCTTCTCTCCAATATCTCACACTCATCCTATTTCTGCTACTGTACCCATTCCTGCATGATTCGGGATCTACCAGTCTCACTTTTTTCCTGTAACATCTTCCTCACTGGTGTCACCCACCCCCAAATCCAACACTATAACCCCACATGCCCTCTGTGCTGCTAACTCAGACATTCAGGACACTTCTCCAACTGCACCAAAAGTACCGGCTGTGACATCCACTTATATCTTCCATTATACCCGACTCTCTCTTAGTCCTGGAGGAGAGCTGCCCACAATCAGGCAAAAAGGGTCAAGACAACTAGGGGTCACCCAACCTTTGCTCCCTCAATTTTTCTGTGGAAAGAATCCTGATTCTGACTGCCTCACGTGGCTGACTCACCTTGACGAAAACCTAAGATTGGCAGCAAGCACTGCTCTTGACTTGATGCGCTGGCACCCTTTGAACAAATGCTTGACCTGACTGAAACTTGCTGACAACTGGCTCAGGTTCCCTGGCTTTCTGTCTGCATTAAGTGGCAAAGCAAGACAAAATAATGTGAGTGCCTGGTATCTCTGGCCGAGTACCAAAGCATAAAAAGAAAGGCAAGGCAGAGATGCTGTGAGTATCCAGCTAGACTGCGACTGAATGAGCAAGCAAAGAGCTCAAGGATCCAGCCTGGTGCAGCCCATGAGCTGGGGGTGTGTCCCTGAGCACTCAGTGTCCTTGCTGTGGCATTACAATGAGGATTACCAGAGAAATACGAGGTGCAGAATTGAATTTCACATGTGGCCTGTAAGCAGAGCAGAAATGTGTCAAGAAGGTGTATAGAATTTGGCATATGCCAGTTGCCAGTTACGGTGGATGTGAGGTGTGTATGGCCTTGGCCCATGGAACATCCCCTGAGATGTTAGTGCCCCATGTTTGACATGGAGGCTTTTTGGTGAACTGAAAGTGCTAGGTAGCCGCTCTGACATTCATGTTGGGAGTTCTCAACGTTCAGCTGGTAAAATAGGAAGCAGAATACTCATGAAGTTAGTTTTGTCGTTAGTAACGCATTTATCAAGCTGTAATCCACCCGAAAATTGCAACTTGCTTGCAGCCACATGAGAAACTAGCTTCGCCGCCTGACTAATGCATTAGAAATGCAGCACTTTGTTCCTAATGTTGAGATGGGCCACTTTTGAAACCTCACCTCACACAAATCTGCCATATATCTGGCCATTGCCCATATCACTCATGCCTCCATAAGGTTATACCAAAATTTTCCTGTCCAGTGTATAGTACATTCATTGATGAAATGTTTACAATGTTTTAATTTGTTGTATCTAATAGTGGTATGGAAACAGAAATCATTACAACATTAATGTTTGTCCTCATTTTTAGGCAGAAGTTTCATGAGTACTGAATGGTGTAAGATGGCTATGTTTTAACATATACATTTAACTGAAAGTACAACAGAGAATGCCAAATGACTGTCTCCAGTCAGAGATTTCCAAGTGATCCAGTTGCTACAAGGAGGAGTCAAACTGAAACATATGGAAGTTGGAACAATAGTTTTTGTACCTTTTCACAATACATCACAGAAAAAGACAACTGTTTTTTTCAGTTGCAAAGCAAAAAAGGTGCAACATTTTTGACAAAGAGGGGAAGGATTACTTTGTGTTAACAATTAAGCAGAATGCTGGTGAGGGTACAATTGCTGTTCAAAAGAAATAGAACAGAATGGATGAAGTCTGTTGAAGATTTAAGGAATGGATAGTTGCAAGATGTGTCTTGCTAGTGATCATCATACCCAGGAGAATCCGAACGAAGTGGAGTGAATGCCAGAGGACAAAGCAAGACAAAATAATGTGAGTGCCTGGTATCCCTGGCTGAGGGCACTGCCCTGACCAGGATCTCACGGTCCCTATCCACAAAGGGTGACAACTGGCACAGACCCTCCAAGCCTGTGCTGATACAATTCCTCAATCTAACCTGTTGCCTATTTTCTAAGAACTTGTATCCCTCTGCTCCCTGCCCATTCATGTATCTGTCTAGATACATCTTAAATGACACTATCATGCCTGCCTCGACCACCTCCGCTGGCAACACGTTCCAGTGTTCACGTACTGGAGAAATGTGAAACAGAGTTAGTGAAGTCTGTGGGACTGCTCTTGTAACAGTTTATATCTGTCAGCTGTGACTTTCTGTTAAAGTTGTGTTTGTTACACGAAACAGCTTTTATTTCTTATGTTCAATATATATAGTTTTCTCCTAAGCAATGATTGCACTGTGTAAATTTCAGTTTGCTTGTTTCAGAACAAGTCTTAAAATGTGAAATCTTGTCTTTTGAATCGTCATTTTATCCAAAATTAATTAGCCTCTAATATGGGGTTGTTCATAATGAAAGTGTTCTGAGGAAGGATCAAAGAACAAAGAGCAAAGAAACTTACAGCACATGAAAGGCCCTTCGGCCCTCCAAGCCTGTGCTGATACAGTTCCTCAATCTAAACCTGTTGCCTATTTTCTAAGGATTTGTATCCCTCTGCTCCCTGCCCATTCATGTATCTGTCTAAATACATCTTAAATGAAGCTATTGTGCCTACGTCGACCACCTCCACTGGCAACGCTTTCCAGACATCCACCACCCTCTGTGTGAAGAGCTTTCCACGCATATCTCCCTTAAACTTTTCCCCCTCACCCTGTACTTGTAATTTAATCCCCCACTCTGGGAAAAAGCTTCTTGCTATCCACCCTGTCTATACCTCTCATGATTTTGTAGACCTCAATCTCGTCCCCCATCAACCTCCATCTTTCTAATGAAAATATTCTTAATCTACTCAACTTCTCTTCATAGCCTGACTGAAGTCCATGTATATGACATCTAGCCTCATGAGCCCTTCCCTCATCAATCAATTTTGTCACTTCCTCAAAAAAATTCTATTAAGTTGGTAAGACATGATCTTCCCTGCACAAACCCATGCTGCCTATCACTGATAAACCCACTTTCTTCCAAATGTAAATAGATCCAATTCCTCAGTATCTTCTCCAACAGCTTCCCTACCACTGATGCCAGGCTCACCAGTCTATAATTGCCTGGATTATCTCTGCTCCCTTCTTTAACAAGGAAACAACATTAGCAATTCTTCAGTCCTCCAGGGCCTTACCCATGTTCAGGTAAAGGTATCTGTGAAGGCCCCAGCTATTTCCTCTCTCACTTCCCTCAGTAACCTGGGATAGATCCCATTTGGACCTGGGGACCTATCTATCTTAATGCATTTTAGAATACCCAATACTTCCTCCCTCCTTATGCCGATTGGATACAATTTGTTAACTCTGATTTCTCTCCACAGATGCTGCCAGACCTGCTGAGATTTTTAAGCAATTTTTGTTTTTGTTCATACTGAATACTTTTAATTTTTTCTGTCGAAGGGCAGGGGAGATCTCCAGGCCAATTTATATCCCCAGGTAACATCACTAAAAGAAAGCTTGCTGTGCTCAGACTATTGATAATTCTGGACAATTTGACAATGACAACATTTCAAGGCGACTTTATCAACAGTTAAGTATTTCAGGAGGTCCTTAGATTATGAAAGGTACTTTTGAATTCAAAATTGTGCTTACTTTGTTTGTTTTTCTAGCCTATCCTGTTCTGTTATCTCCCTACCTAGTTATTTCCCAGTTCTTGTGCTCTCCTAAACCCACAAATTCCATCTTTCATTTCCCTTTCCTCTCCCAACCTTCCCTTATCCTTAAATTTCTCTCTCACTTGCTCCATCGCTGTTGATTCCTTCTCCTTCTTTGCCTTGGTACAAATACCCCCTTCCCTCTCACCCTACTTAACTTTTGACTATTGTATTGATTTTTAATGCTGGTGTACTACATGGGAGATTAGCTAGTTTCAACTGAAAATCAGTCACCCAGCACAAATGTTGCTGAATGCTATTGCCAGTGAACTAATTAGTAGGCCAATCCCATTTATGTACATGTACCACTATCTTCTGTTTAACCGCCATCCATTCATCTCTTGCTGAAGAAATGTACTCAAGTGTGAAAGAATCCAAATCTAATTCCGTGAATACCTTATTCTAATTGTGTTTGGTGTGTTTGCCAATGATTCTAACAGAGGTGAGTTTGCTTATAACTGATGCATGGAAAGTGGATTTGACTTTTGAATCCAAGGTTTATTCCTCTAGAGGAAGACAGATTCCCCTCAGGGCGGCACAGTGGCTCAATGGTTAGCACTGCTGCCTCACAGCGCCAGAGACCCGGGTTCAACTCCCGCCTCGGGTAACTGTCTGTGTGGAGTTTGTACATTCTCCCTGAGTCTGCATGGGTTTCTTCCGGTTTCCTCCCACAGTCCAAAGATGTGCAGGTTAGGTGAATTGGCCATGCTAAATTAGGGGTAGGGGAATGGGTCTGGATGGGTTGCTCTTCAGAGGGTCGGTGTGAACTTGTTGGGCCAAAGGGCCTGTTTCCACACTGTAGGGAATCTAATGGGCATTGGTGAAGTGACTCCACACTGGATCTGTGAGCTCAGAACTATGGATGTGATGTGACAGCTATCCAAGAAAATGTACACAAAGTTAATGAAAAGTGATGCTTCATCTTAAACAACTTGTATTCAATCCTTCTTTAGTTTGTTGTATATGTTGTTGAAAACCTCTCTAGCAAGGCCATAGTCATAGTCAATGTAAGTAAATTTGACTTTTATGAGTAATTAATTCAGTTTAAAAAGTTGGGTGTACTATGAAACTGTTTGTCTCATTGATGTGCGCTGTGTTAGTGAACCATTGTGCAGCATCAGGTGTGGTGGGTCCCCAGATATGCTTCTGACTGATTTATATGGTTCAACTGAATGAGTTGCTTTGATAGCATGGATTTTCAGTCATTTGTGAGGAATATGGGGCAAATGGAAATGGACTAATTTAGGATGGCTGGTCAGTATGGACACGTTGACCAAAGGGTCTGTTTCCGAGCTGTATATTCTATGACTGTTCCCTCATTCCTGCCCAATCTTGCCAGACTGACAATTTTGGATATGGAGTTTTGAGTCACATCATCGATATGCATGACCTTGAGTCAATCTGCCCTCCTCTCGAATCTCGCAGAGGAGAAAAATGGGCCTGGAAATATATCAGTAAAGTCTGCAAACCCTGCATCACTGTCTCAAATCGTAGGATTCTGGATTTTACACAGAATGTTGAAGGTTGTATTCCAAGCACATTATATAGGCTGTGCTTCAGTTTAATAAATTAAGTTGCAATATTTTAAATGAGAGTTTAAAACAAGGATCTTCCTGATCAGGCTCATTCCCTCCCACACAAACAGCTACCTAAATACCGATTGCATCTTCTGGTCAGTTTTCAGGATTGGACTGCTGTATTGATGTTAAGGTCAATCAGAGGGATCTCATAGTGAGATAATTTGTTGCACCAAGAACAGTGAATCCAAATCAGTCAGGATAAATATACCATCATTGTTGTGCAAGATTATTGACTGATCAGGTAAAACTTTCACAGGAAAATCTAAAGCTGCACTTGGGGCAAGTGCAAGCAGTTGCCAACAGAGGCTCTTGAAGGTAGCATCTGGCTCAGTAAAACATTCACATCTGTATTACACAGAGGTAGCGCTCTTCTGGTGCTGAAGTCTCCCTAAAAGTGGGTTTGAATGTTCTCAAATGGCTCCATGAAATAAAAATGTTCAGACAGCAACATTTTTCTGTTGGCAGTCCTTTAACAATCCCAATCCTCCGACTCTGACTTCCTGGAAGTGAAGACACAACCAGGCAGTTTTTCCCAATTGAAGGCTGTGTTAAGAATAAAACAGAAACTAAGCATTCAACTGGGAAACTGCATTGAGGTTGTTGTTATTTTATTGATTATAGGAACTGCAGTAACAATTTGAAGAGTGTGAATCCAGCAGCCTGATTGTTCACATGTTTACTGTACACTAGACTTGCTTCATCATTTTGTACTGACATTTCAGGTAAGGTTTAATGTGGCTCTGTCAGCCCAGTCAGGTGGATATGAGGTATTGGATGGTACTATTTAAAACAGAGCTGGAAAATGATTCCAATGTCCTGGCATCACCCCTGTCAAAAATTGGTCACTTCCTCATTAATCTCATTGCTGTTTGTGGGTCTTTGTTGAGTGGAAATTGGCTGCCACATTTCCTGTATTTCAGCAGTAATCAAATAACTACACTTCAGTTGTGAAAGCCAATATATAGATGATCTCTTGATGTCATATTGGCCTCATTTTTCAGAGTGTTTATTGCTTCTGCTGAATGGAAGATTGGAGGTCACTTATGAAAAGGCATGTACAATCCAAATGCTAAGAGGTTAGCAATGTTACATCTCCCATGTTACAGTTTTATAGAAAGATTTTGGACAAATTAAGACAACTGTAAAACATCAGGGATGTATAAGTGACATCTAAGGAGTGACCAGTGTCAGTGAAGTCAAGAGAATATTGGTAGTCAATGTAAAGTATTTAAAACTTGCATGGCTAGCAGGTTTCATTTCTTCTTTGTGTTCAGTTTACCAAGCTCAGCTGGGGCAGAAGTGGCAGGAGTGTCCTTCAGTTAACATTGTAACTCTATTGATTGACATCTTTACCTTTCTCATTTTCATATCCTCCCTTTGTCCTGCCAAACTCAAACCACTCACACCCTTTGACGTAAACGTGTTTCTGAATTCATTTGGATGTTTTGCTACTTCACTGTATTAGTACGCAGAATGACCTAAAAAAGATTGTCAGATGTGTGACTGAGAACTCTTCCAGATCAAAATGGACAAGAGCTTAAAGAAAAACAAATCCTCTGATACTAATATCCTTGGGGGGCATGAATAGGAAGGGTTCAGAGGGATATCGGCCAAATGCTGGCAAATTGGACTAGATTAATTTTGGAAACCTCATTAGCATGGACAAATTAGACCAAAGGGTTTGTTTCCTTGTTGCATGACTCTTGTGGTGCAGTGGTAGCGTCCATATCTCTGAGCCAAGAGACCTCGGTTCAAGTCCCACCTTTTCCAGAACTGTGTAATAATATCTCTAAACAGGTTGAGAGAAAGTACCTACTATAACCCACTGATTGATAACATTTTTCAATGTGGTTTTCCTTTGCACATTCCTTGTAAGAACCCTAATCAGCTTTTGGATTTCTCTGTCTCCATTGTACTTGCTCTGGTGATGCCATTTGAGAGCAAGACCCTCTTGCTCCTCAGCTGCTGCCTGAGCCCCTATGCTTTATCCAGTGCCACACTTTATCGACTCTGACTTCTTCAGTATTTGTAGTCCTCACTATTTCCTGGTGATGCCATCTTTCTACCAATTATTCTAAAATGGCTTCCTTAATCCACAAGAAGGATTCTCTATATGCATGAAGGACAGACCCCCTTTAATGAGTTGTTCTATTTCCAATTTCATACATTTCTCTGGTTACAAACACACAAACAAGGAACATGAGTAGGCCACTTGCTTTGCCATTTGATAAGATTATGGTGGACCTAGTTTTAACCTCAACTCTACATTCTTGCAAAATCCTGAAAATTTTTCTTCTGCTTGGTTGTCAATTAGTTGCCCTTGAGAAATTGATTGTGTGTGACTAATCCATTGAATTCTTAAACATACATTAGATTACCTATAATATGGAAACAGGCCCTTCGGCCCAACAAGTCCACTCCAACCCTCCGAAGAGTAACCCGCCCATACCCATTCCCTTAGATTTACCACTGACTAATGCACCTAACATAATGGCAACTTAGCATGGCCAATTCACCTGACCAACACATCTTCAGAGTAAATCCATGTAGACACAGGGAGAATGTGCAAACTCCGCACAGACAGTCACCTGAAGTGGGAATCAAAACCAGGTCCCTGGCACTTTGAGGCAGTAATGCTAACCACTGAGCCACCATCCCACCTGTCTGCCATTCTTGTCAGTGATATCCTGAGCTTGTTTTTGTGTTTTTGGGCAGGATTCAAGAGTCATCAATGTACTGATACTACCACCAGGAAACAGGGTGTCTTGTAGATGCAAGAACTCACCTACAGACAAGACATTCCTAATAAAGACGTCTCCTTTCAGAGGCTTGGCCATGACCAATCACTGCACTTGTTAACTTCTGAGACAAAGAATGAGAGGACCCCAAACTGACTCTGAATCGGTTTTGTCTCTGATATAAAAACTGTTTACTACCAAGTCGAAGAGTGTCATGTTGGAAATGCACAACCGGTCAGGCAGCATCCGAGGAGTAGGAGAATTGACATTTCAGGCATAAGCCCTTCATTAGGATATTCCTGATTCCTGATGAAGGGCTTATGCTCAAAACATCAATTCTTTTGCTCCTCAGATGCTGCCTGAATGGCTGTGCTTTTTCAGCACCACACTCTTTGACTCTAATCTCCAGCATCTGCAGTCTTCACTTTCTCCCATTTACTGCCAAGCCCAGACATAATCATTTCTGAAATTAAGATTGATAAAGTATATTAGTATGAGTTGTCACTTCAAGCAATCAAAGGGGAATTAACATGAAATGTAAGGGGACCAACAACTTTAAAATTTAAAAATTTAGTTTAATATAAAGGTTAATGGAATCAGCCTGGTTAAAAATTAAAACAGAAGGTGATCAGCTTTAGTCTGTGTGCTGTAAGTAGATCCACAATACTGGTCGGGAGGATTTTAACCCAGTACAATGAAAGAAAGATGATAGATTACCAAGTTAGGCTAGTGAGTGGCTTGGAGGGAAAATTACAAGTTGTGATATTCCCTTATATCTCCTGCCTTTGTCCTTCCGATAATAATAGCCATGGGTTCGGGAAGGGCCATTTTTGAAATTGGGATATTTGTAAAAGAAGGAAAAGTCAAGCTTGATCTAGCAACTTACTTTTGAGAAAATGACTTTTTTTTTTCTTGGAAGAATAGATGAGCAGAATTTGATAATGCCTGGAACCACATGGCAATGTTTGACTAAGTGTACAATAAAATTTCTCCAGGGCTCCTGCATCCGATGGAGTAGTAATGAATGGAATACTTCACTTATAGTAAAAGACAGTGACAAGATAAATAGCACGAATCCGAACATCAATTGGGGATGGGAATATTTCTCATTAGGTGGAGTAAAATGAAGTGAAAAGAAAGTAGAAATGAAACTAATTAATCTGTAGCTGTAACCATATCTCCTGTAATTGAATTGAATTTATTGTCACATGTACCAAAAAGCTTTGTCTTGTGAGCAATACAGGCAAATAAATAGCCAAGAATACACCAAAGGCCCCATGGGATGATAGGACACTTCCAATGCAAAACCAAGGAGAATCTGAGCAATTTTGTCAGGAGAAAGGAAAGCAAAAGAACAGGGAGAATTAGGGGGAAATAAAACCAGATCACCTTCTCTTAATTTGTTCACTCAATTCCCTCATTGTCCCTAAATCTCAAATCAGTCCTCGATAGGACCAGTACCTGGAAAACAAATATGGTTAAAGAGATCCAGTGGAATACAAAAATAAAACTCAAAATTCAGAAACCAGGAGAGCACATCTTGGATGATCTGGTACATAACTTCTGTCAAACTCCCTGGCTGAAGGTGGTAGCATTAAGTCCAAGAGTTGGACATTTCACTTCAGCTCTGATGAAGAGTCATCTAGATTTGAAATTTTTAGCTTGCTTTCTCTCCATGGATGCTGCCTGACCCATTGTGGTTTCCACCATTTTTTGTTTTCATTCTTGATGCTAATAGTTCTAATAGCTTTAGTATATTATCTACAAAATATAGCCATGAGATTATGTATCCAAACTTATACCTCATAAATAGCTTAATTAAGCATTAGATTGTGAGAAATCAATAAGGATATTTCCTTTTCAAAGGGGAATCTGTTGAAAATTGGGGTCCCTTTAGAACTGAAATTTTCTAGTATCTTCTGTGTAGCATGAAACTTTATGTAGAGTTGCTCAAGCAGTTCCTTTCTCCAAACGGAAACAACTTCTTAGCAAGGTCAACACAAGTTGAAGATAATGGTTATAAAGGCTACCAGGTCAATGATTTCAGCAGTTTCTTCATCTCCGCTCCCCCCACCTCATCCCAGATCCAACCCTCCAACTCAACACCACCCTCTTCAACTATCCTACCTGTCCATCTTCCTTCTCACCTATCTGCTCCATCTTCCACTCCGACCTATCACCATCATCCCCCTCACCTGCATTTACCTATCATCTTCCCAGCTACCTTCCCCCCCAGCTCCACTCCCCCCTCTTATTTATCTCTCAGCCTCCTTCACCCACCCTCCACCCCCAACATTCCTGATGAAGGGCTTATGCCTTAAATGTCGATTCTCCTGCCACTCGGATGCTGCCTGACCTGCTGTGCTTTTCCAGTGCTACATTTTTTGACTCTGTTTTCCAGCATCTGTAGTCTTCACTTTTTTCTACAAGCTCATTGATGTCTGGTACTTCAAATTGTTTACGGAAAAAAAGAAGCAGAAGAGCTTGTTCTTTGGAAAAATAAAAACAAAAGAGCTTATGATCGTGATGGGGAAGAGAGCAATAACTATTTTGACATTGTAAATAGTTATCCCCCTGTCCCTTTGCAAAAAGGATTCAACCAAGTAATTGATACAGCATAAATTGCCAACACCAAAGGCATATCGACAAGCATTCCGAGTCAGAGGGATTTCCTGGTCATGTAGCAGCCATTATAGTGAGCAGCTTGTATTAGCGTGCTGATTTCTTCAGGTGAAGCAGGACCAGAAAAGGTTGAGGGAAGATCAAGGGCAGAGTTCCAAATTCTACAACTAGGAAACAAGATACTTCCTTCAAGGGTCAATGTCACCATCTTCTCTCCGTTACCTCAGAATCATTCTAACTCTGCCATTGACATGCCCACCCCCACTTCTGCCCACTAATGCTCATTGTCTACCTCTTTCACGATTGCATGCAGCATCTTCTCTCAATGGATCTCATCAAACTCAATTCTCCCAAAATATTAGCCTTTCATGCTCTGTGTGCTTCTTACTCATTCACTCAGGCTACCTCAACACCTGTCTTAGAACATAAGAACGTAAGGACTCGGAGCAAGAATAGGCAATTCAGCCTCTTAAGCCTGCTCCACCATTTAATACAATTATGAATAATCTCATCTTGGGCTCAACTCTACTTTCCTGCCCACTCTGTCTCAGCCTCCAATCCATTAATCATTAAAAATCTGTCTACCTTCACCTTAAATTTACTCAATGTGCCACATCCACTGCACTTCCCACCTCCTATACCCAATGATCTCAGCAGTGAAGACAAGCACGCTAAATGCCTTCTTAACCATTCTGTATACCTGTGATGCACCTTTCAAAGAACTATGTACCTGAACCCCTAGGTCTCTCTATTCAATAATGCTACCCATGGCCTTATCATTAACTGTATAAGTCCTGCCCTTATTTGTTTTACCAATATGTAATACCTCACATTTATCCAAATTAAACTCCATCTGCCACTTCTCAGCCCATTGACCCAATTGATCAAGATCTCTTTGTAAGCTTAGAGAATCACTGTTCACTATGCCACCAATTTCGGTGTCATCCATAAACTTACTAACCATTCCTCTAAATTCTCATTCAAAACATTTATATAAATGACAATGAACTGTGCACCTGGCGCCTATCACTGCAGAACACCACTTGTCACAGGCCTCCAGCCCGGAAAACAACCCTCCACTGGCACCCTGTGTCTCCTATTGTCAAGCCATAAGTTTATGGATGACACCGAAATTGGTGGCATAGTGAACAGTGATTCTCTAAGCTTACAAAGAGATCTTGATCAATTGGGTCAATGGGCTGAGAAGTGGCAGATGGAGTTTAATTTGGATAAATGTGAGGTATTGCAATTTTGTACCCAATTGGCAAAATCCCCATTCACCATGAAGACTCGGGTCAAACAGAATGCTACTGGCTGCTGGGGAGGCACACAGATCTGTACTCTATTGCTTTAGCTATTTGTGTTCAGCACCAATGGAAAGGTAACAGGGAGTCTAGAGACACTTGACCTCAATCGAGGAGCTGCTTCCCTCAAGGAGACAGGTGGTGCTAGCAGGTACCCAAATGGATGAGGAACCACACATACATAAGTGTTTTCTCAGGATATTTATTAAGGACCAGGCTTCACCATCTCCCTGCTGCCCACAAATCCTCAAACCTGTGGAATTTGTAAGCAAGGAGAATGAGCCCGTTTCTTACAGGACACTCCCAACATATCTGGGCCCTCTGGCTACATCTACCCAAAATTTCTGAGTTAATAGACTATACTGCAAAGCAGCTCCCTCTAATGCAGATGCATATCCCGAGATGATATTTAGATGTAATGCGAGGGCAAAGGCAATGAATCATCAGAAGGGACATTGATAGCACAGTTTACATTACACTGTCCAAGAAATCTCGCATCTCTAAATATTCACTGTCTCTAAATGTTGACTACCATTTTAGCTGTAGGACTTGGTCAACTGGGGACCACATCATGCATCCCGAGAAGAGTTGAAGTTATAATGGCAGGGCTCTGATTATCTCTGAAAAACACCTTGGATAGCTAGAGATTTCAAGGATTTTATTTAGACATTGCACTTATGACTGAAGCCAAGACTTATTAGTTTTATGAAGAAATTATTATTCTCAACGTTAATGGGAGCACCCCATGACAGACCATTTCCACAATTTTGGCCATTTTCTGGGTGAGACGATTTGACCATTCATGACAGTGCACTTCTCTGGGGGCAAAGGTTCAATCTGCCTTGTCTTACAAGGGAATGTATCCCCATTTAATGACGGCTGATATCCAATACTCCATTATCATCCAAACTCTGCTGGACAGCACATTGTTCTTGTGGGAAAATATGTTTTACTTTGTCGCTGCATGACTTTAGATGTTAAAATGAAGTGTACTGAAGCTTTGCATGCTCATTTACCAGTGTGTGTGAGATAGCAGGCACTGTGAGATGAATGATGACGGCTGGGTGAGAAAGATTAATGTCCCTCAAACTGACAAAGTCTAAAGCAGATCTCATGCATCTCTTAGATAGTAGATCATGAAGGAAGCCTTGGATGTTGACTGCAATAATTGTAATGAGGTCAGCCAGGTGGACCTCATAGAATATGTGTTCCCTGATTGGGACAATTGATCTCATCCAATCAGGGAGCCCTGGCTGACATAAAAAGGTTGAGTACTGGCAATCTGGTGCCTGACTCTGTATGAGGCACTCCTTTTGTCAAGGACTGCTCGTTTGCAAATAAAGGGGCAATTGGATGATGGGATTCTAGCCTCTGTACAGTTATTTAATTAACTTGACTTACTGCTATACAATGTTGGAATGCTAGGTAAAAACAGGGTCAGCAGATGCTGGAAACCAGAGTCTAGATTAGAGTGGTGCTGGAAAAGCACAGCAGGTCAGGCAGCATCCGAGGAGCAGGTAAATCGATGTTTCGGGCAAAAGCCCTTCATCAGGAATAGAGCTAGAATGTTGGAATGCTGTGTAAATGAAAGCTTTTTTTAATTCATTTGTGCGACTTGGGTGTCACTGGCTGGCCAGCATTGTTAGCCCATCCCAATTTGCCCTTGAGAAGGTGGTGGTGAGCTGCCTTCTGAAATTGCTGTAGTCCACTTGCTGTGGGTTGACCCGCAATGTCATTAGGGAGGGAATTCCAGGACTTTGACCCAAGAACTGTGAAGGAACGGCAGTATATTTCCAAGTCAAAAGGGTAAGTGACTTGGAGGGGAACTTGCAGGTGGTGGTGTTCCTAAGTACCTGCTGCCCTTGTCCTTCTAGATGGAAGTATTTATGGATTTGGAAGATGCTGGATCTTTGGAGAATTTCTGCAGTGCATCTTGTAGATAGTACACATTGCTGCTACTGAACGTCAATGGTGGAGGAAATGAATGTTTGTAGATGTGGTGTAATCAAGCGGGTTGCTTTGTCCTAGATTGTGTCAAGCTTCTTGAGTGTTGTTGGAGCTGCACCCATCCAGGCAAGTGGGGAGTATTCCATCACACTTCTGATTTGGGCCTTGTAGATGGTGGATAGACTTTGGGGTGTCAGGAGGTGAGTTACTCACACAGTATCCCTAGTCACTGACCTACTCTTGTAGTCACTGTGTTTATGTGGTGAGTCCAGCTGAGTTTCTGGTTAATAATAACCCAAGGATGTTGACATTGGGGGATTCAATGAGGGTAATACTATTGAATGTCAAGGGGTGGTAGTTAGAGTGTCTCTTATTGGTGATGGTTGTTGTCTGGTATTTGTGTGGCATGAATGTTACTTGTCACTTGTGCGCCCAAGCCTGGATATTGTCCAGAGCTTGTAGCATTTGAGCATGGGCTGCTTTAGTATCTGAGGAGTCGCGAATAGTGCTGAACACTCTGCAATCATCGGCAATCATCCCCACTTCTGACCTTATGACAGAGGGAAGGTCATTGATGAAGCAGCTGAAGATGGTTGGGCCTAGGACACTACCCTGAGGAACTCCTGCAGAGATGTCCAGGAGCTGAGATGACTGACCCTCGACAACCGTAATCATAGAACATAGAACATAGAACAGTACAGCACAGAACAGGCCCTTCACTCCCCGATGTTGTGCCGACCTCTGATCCTCATGTATGCACCCTCAAATTTCTGTGACCATATGCATGTCCAGTAGTCTCTTAAATGTCCGCAATTACCTTGCTTCCACAACTGCTGCTGGCAACGCATTCTATGCTCTCACAACTCTCTGTGTAAAGAACCCACCTCTGACATCCCCTCTATACTTTCCTCCAACCAACTTAAAACTATGACCCTTCGTGTTAGCCATTTCTGCCCTGGGAAATAGTCTCTGGCTATTGACTCTATCTATGCCTCTCATTATCTTGTATACCTCTATTAGGTCCCCTCTCCTCCTCTTTTTCTCCAATGAAAAACGTCCGAGCTCAGTCAACCTCACTTCATAAGATAAGCCCTCCAGTCCAGGCAGCATCCTGGTAAACCTCCTCTGAACCCGCTCCAAAGCATCCACATCTTTCCTATAATAGGGTGACCAGAACTGGATGCAGTATTTCAAGTGCGGTCTAACCAAAGTTTTATAGAGCTGCAACAAGATCTCATGACTCTTAAACTCAATCCCCCTGTTAATGAAAGCCAAAACACCATATGCTTTCTTAACAACCCTGTCCACTTAGGTGGCCATTTTAAGGGATCTATGTACCTGCACACCAAGATCCCTCTGTTCCTCCACACTGCCAAGAATCCTATCCTTAATCCTGTACTCAGCTTCCTTTTTGTCAGGTATGACTCTAACCAGCAGGGAATTTACCCCGATTCCCATTGATTTCAGTTTTGCCAGGGCTCTTTGATGCCATGCTCAGTCAAATACCACCTTGATGTCAAGGGCTGTCATGCTCACCTCTCCTCTGGAATTCAGCTTTTTTTGTCCATGTTTGAACCAAGGCTGTAATGAGGTCAGGAGCTGAGTAACCCTGGTGAAACCCAAACTGGGCGTCACTGAGCAGTTAGTTGCTGAGTAGATGCTGCTTGATAGCACTGATGATGACCCCTTCCATCAATTTACTGATGATGGAGAGGAGACTGATTGGGCAGTAATTGGCCGAGTTGGAGTTGTCCTGTTTGTTTGTGTACAGGGCATACCTGGACAATTTTCCACATTGTCGGGTAGATGTCATTGCTGTAACTGTACTGAAAGAGCTTGGCTAGTGGAGCGGCAAGTTTGGGAGCTAACCTTTTCTCTAAAGCACGTCAAATCAGACAATATTGTTATCCTTGAATATGTTGTAACGCCATCAAACAGTCGATAATACAATGTTAAGTACATAACAGGATAAACTAACAATACATGTGTATTTCCTGTTTTTCAATAAAAATCAGCTGCTTGCCTTTCTGACAACGACATAAAAGCTAAATTCAGTGTATGAGTATTCATCCTATTCGGATCTCTTGGAAGCAGGAATCAATTATATTCTGTCTGGCTTATTGTGTGCACTTTTCATTGCTCTATCATGGTGAATGCATGTTCTTCCATTCAATGTCCTCATCTTCCTCCTCAGAAGACTGCCTCTACTGTCCCAGCTCTTCAACATACATGATATTCCTGTTTGCCTGCTCTTGCTGTATAGGGTACTGTGTTCCTGAATTATACAGTAAACTCTGTCTGGAATGCACTCAGAGGCCTGTCCAGATTAATCCAGCTGTCAGAATGTTGCCTTTAGGATTCTTGCTGCTTGTTCCACGACGGTCCTGGTAGTAGAGTGAGCTGCAGAATACCTGGGCTCTGTCTCAGTCTCCTGAAATTACTCATTATAGTTGGAAAAGATAGTTCTTGTCTTCCAGCAGCCATCCTTGTGTGACATTCATCCCTTCAAATGCAGTAGGAATTTGAGAGTTGTCTGAATATAGGCATCATGGCTTCCAGGATATTTGGCACAGAATCTAAGGTATGATAACAGTGATCGCAAATTAGTTGGACATGGATGAAATGGAACCTTTCACTGTTAATGCATTCAGCTGCATTATCAAATGGCTCTCTCAATGTGAGCACCTGGGGGAAGGCAGCAATGTTAAGAAATTCCACTGCCTGGCTGTAGGATTGGCCATATCACAAGGGAAAATGATAAAGTAGTGTATCCTTGTACCAATTCCATTTGTAACATCCCTGGTAGATCTGTGTGTTGAAGTTTGAGACATTCTACACAGGTCCCCAGTGGATGCTTGGAACAAGTAAGTCACAAAAAGCACTCGAAGGTCACTGGCGATGGGGATAACCAACAACTCCATTCTGTACAAGTCCTGACCCAACAGAGGACACAGTTGTATTATGGTGTCTCAGAACATCTTCAGTCTGCCTTGGCATTGACATCTGGTCACGTGGAGCAAATGACAGTGAGGTCAGTACATTCTGAGCCTTCTAAACCTCCTCCATATCATGTGCAGCCAAGAGACTTTTAGTATCTGTTTGAGAACGGAAGAACACAAGTGATCAGTCCTGCTTTGCAAAAGCTTACTTGAGTTACTATGTCACAATCAATGGCATTGCCATAATGGCTTGAGGCCAGAATTTGTAATAAGCATGAGCTACAAATGCAGGATAATAAAATGGCAGATGTATGACATCATTGAATCTCTGAATGAACTGATTCATGCAGTTGTACCATGAAGGGCATCACATTCCCCACAAGTGCACCCTGCACAACTGCAGACAAAACAGAACAAAAATATTCAAAACAAAATGAAACAAAACATAAGAGCTTATTAACTAAAACAGAACCTTCAGAGTTGAGGGGAAATTCTTAATATGGCTGGGTAAGTGGTTGAATGGCAGAGAACAGAAAACCAGGATAATTGGGAGTTACTCAAACTGTTAGGATGTGACAATGGTGGTGTCCCACAAGAGTCTGCGCTGGGGCTTCAATTATTCAAGTTTTTATTAACGACTTGGATAACGGCAAAGAAAGTCATATAGCTACATTTTTTGATGGCAGAATGTTAGGCGGCATTATAGACATGGCAAATGGCAGCATAAATTTGCAAAGGTATGTTGATAGACTGGGTGAATGGTCAAAATGTGGCAGATAGATTTCAGTGTAAGGAGTGAGAGGTTAAACATTTGACTGGAGTATAAAGATGCAGAAGTGATGCTGCAGCTATTTAAACACTAGTTGGACCCCATTTGAGTACTGTGAGCAGATCTGGGCACTACATCTCAGGAAGGAAATATTAATCATGGAGGAAATATAACATAGATTTACAAGAATGTTACCTGGAACTCAAGGGTTATGTTATCAGGGGAGATTACACAAATCAGACCTGTTTTTCTCTGGGATGTAGAAGATTAAGGAATAACGTGATTGAAGTCTTTAAGATATTAACAGGCAAAGACAGGTTAGATGATGCTAAACCAGTTCCACAGGTTCTATAATAATTGGAAAAAGTCTGAGAATTTGGGAAAGACCATTCAGGAGAGATGTTAGGAAGCACTCTACACACAGAGGGTGGTAGAGGTTTGAAACTCTCTTTCACAAACAAAAGTGAATTCTGGATCAGTTGTTAACTCTAAATCTTAAGTTAGATATATTTTTATTAAGCCAAACTTTTTTCAGGGATATGGGTGGATATGTAGAGTTAAGCCATAGGTCAGCTAAGATCTCACTGAATGGCCTACACCTGGTCCTCCATTCTACATTCTTCAAACAAACCTTTTGACTCTGAGTGTGCCAGCAGCCGATTTTCCGACCTTATTGTAAAGTTGAGATGTGGTGGAAAATGGGATGATGTTCAGGTCACATTCCTACAATTGAGTTCTAGACCCTGCGTGAGAATAAGGATATATTCACCAAGCCTTCATGTACCTTCCTGTGTAACTATCCTTGTCAACTCCATCAGCTTTAAGGCTCCTCATATACCATCCAAGCCTTTCATTTAATTATCAATAATGCTCTGCCTCATCCTTGACTTCATGGACTGAATGGCTTGCTTCCACACTTAGGGATTCCAAGTCAAAGGAGTGGCTGTGGACATCTGCATGGTTTCTAGTTATGCCTGCCTCTTTATGGAATATGTGGAACAATCCTTGTTCCAGTCCTACATTGGCCCCCTCTCACAATTCTTTTTTTGACAATTGTTTTCATGTCACTTCAGGCTCCTGCCAGGATCTTGAAACATTTGATCATTTCGCCTCAAATTTCAACCCCTCTATAACTTTCACATCATCCATTTCCGACACTTTCCTTCATTTCCTTGACCTCTTTGACTCCATTTTGGGGAATAAACTATCCACCACCATCCATTACCAAGTCACTGACTCCCATAGATATCTCTACTACAGCTTTTCATAACCTACATCCTGTAAGCATTCTACCCAATTCTCCCAGTTCCTTCACCTACATCTCATCTGTTCGGACAATGCCCCCTTTCCAAACAGTGATGTTAACATGGCTTGCTCCTTCTATGACCATGGTTTCCCACTCACTGTGGTTGACAGGGACCTCAACCACATCTGAGCTCTCCCCCATGCTTCTGCCCTTGCCCCTTCCCGTCACTCACAACAGTGTGATCAGGTCCCCCTTGTCCTCACTTTTCATCCCACTAGCCTCTACAGTCAAAGGATCTTTCTCTGCCATTTCAGACAACTCCAGCTGAATACCACCACCAAACACATCTTCCCCTTAATCCTCCTGTCTGCATTTCACTGGGATCATTCCCTCTTGGAGACCCTAGTCTATTCCATGACCACCAACATGATCCTCCCTTCCCAAGGCACCTTCTCATGTAACTGCAGAAGGGGCAGCACGAGCCCCTTCACTTCTTCCCTGATCACTATCCATGGGCATAAAAACAGAATTTCGAGGTGAAGCAACATTTCACCTCTACTTCCTCCAACCTTGTGTGTTGCATTCAACATCTCATCTTTACAGCCTTCTGGACTTAATATAGAGTTGAATACCTTCAAATTGTGAGCCAGCTCCCATTTCTTCTCTTTCGTTTAGCTTTATTTGCTACATTCTCTCTCAGCATGTCCTCTCTCCCCTTCCCCCAAACCAGTGGGACCGTCAGCTCCTTTCCAGTCTGGCAGTTAGATACACCATTATGCTGCCATTCTGATCACTTAATCTGAACTATCAACATCATTTTTCCACCAGCACCCTGCACCCACAATACACCTCCCCCAACTATTGCATGAAGGTTGTCCCTCCTACACTGCACTTCAGCTCTGAGGAAGAGTCATCTAGACTCAAAACGTTAGCTTGCTCTCTCTGCGTGGATGCTGTCTGACCTGCTATAATCTCCAGCATTTGTTGTTTTCAGTTGTGATTCTATGACTTCTGAGGACAGTAGATGGAGGTGGTTGTTGTCCTGGGCTTGGTGGGGGGGGGGTGGCGTGCGGAGGGGGAGTGGGGCGCCAGGATATTTTGGGGCATTCAGTATGGAAGCATGGAGAAAATAACAGCATCCTGTTTCACCAGGTAACCATTCAGACTGGCACCATCCCGTTAGGGCTATCACTTTGTTATTGATTTGTTTAGTCTAAAAACATGACCCTCACCTTCAGGTGGTGTATTGTTTTAAATCTCTTCTTCACTCTCCTGTTCTTAAAGGTTCTCTGCAGTTCTGACAGGACACTTTTCACACCTGAGCATACCTTCTTTCTGCCTCAGTAGATGGGTGATGCAAAATGGTTATTTGCTGCATTTTCTCCACATCTATATGTGCCCACCATATTGTTCTCCTTCACATTATTTCACATGAAATCTCTATCACCCCAAGTAAAGACTGTTTCATTTCCTGATTTTATCCACTATTGCCCATTGTACGACTTCAGTCAAAGTTCTGTCCTCTTGGGATTGTAAGAGCCATGAAAGAGCTTCCTTTTACACGTTAAACACTATCCCATCTCTGATTAGCTCATCTTTTATTGTCCTGCACTCACCGTAATATACAAAATGGTAATAGTCAATAAAAAAGTCAATTCCCACTCCCAGATACTGTTCCCTTTCAGTAAATTTTGCTTGCCCAGTAATAATGTTTCACAAGGTTAAACCATGAATTGATAACCTCCATAGAAGTGACTGTCTCTTCATTCATCTCCTATTTTGTTCGAATCTCATTTACAGCACTGCCAACTGCACACAGCGGGACTCTGACCTGTTTTTTATTGGTTTTCATTATCAAAGCTAAAGCATTCCTCTAGCAAATAAATTGTTCATGCCAGTTCTGCCACTTTCGACTTGCTGTGGACCTGCCACATGTTTGAAGATTATCGGAAACAGCAAGGTCATGTCTATTTCTTACAGAGATTAGAGGTTTGAACCACACTGTCACTTACTGGCTTGTGCACTTCACAGATTTTCTCTTGATTTGTCCAATTTCTAGGTCTGTCCTCACAGTTTCTGTTCCATTTGTTGTACCTTCAGGATTTCATCCTTTTTTTACATCTTCCTCCGCAGTTGCTTTCCCAGAGCCACAATCCATTAATGCCCTGTGAGATATTAGAGGGTATTAGGGAAGCCCTACTCTGTCAGAGGGATGTTTGTACAGTCTGCGGACTCTTCAAAACAAGTCATTATAACTGTGTACATTCTGGCTAAGCACAGGGTCTGGACCTTTTCTTCCGTCTACTGAGTCTCTCTATCATCATGTGATCAATTATATCACAGTGGCTCAGTGCTGCCTCACAGCACTATGGCCCCTGGTTCGATCTCAGTGTTGGATGACTGTCTGTGGGGAGTTTGCACACTCTCCCCATGTCCTGGTGGGTTTTCCCCAGGTGCTCCGAATCCTCCAAAGTCTAAAGATGTGCAAGTTTGGTGGATTGGTCATGCTAAATTGCCCATAGTGCCCAGGGATATAGAGGCTGGGTGGACTAGCCATAGGAAATGCAGTGTTACAGAGACAGGTCAGGCAGACAGGTCTGGGTGGGATAGTCTTTGGAGGGTTGGTGTGGACTCAAGGGGCCAAATGGCCTGATTCCCATACTGTAGAGTTTCTATGATTCTACGATGATGGAAGAGTGAACCAGGAGGTTGAAAGTCACATCTACTGCCATACTGACTGTGACCCCTCACTGAAGCTACACCAAAGCAAATGACTCTTTTGCAGAAAAACTATAATTTTTCACACAGTTCACTCCTCAGAACTGCAGAGCTCCTTTCTTCCATAAAAACATAAAGCTGGAAGTGGAACTCTGTGTGAGATTTCCACTCATTGGAAAATCTTGCCTGAGATTCTCACTGTGGAGATAAACTTTAGCAGTTAAGTCTTCCTTCCTCAGAAGGTGAGTTGACTTTCTCACTATCGTGTGGTGAGAATTCATCTGCATGCATTTGCATCTCAATAACTGCTCGATTCACTGGAATGAACTTCACCTTCTTAATTAGCTTCTGCCCCATCAAGATACTCCACCTCAACCCTAAATAACAAGCACACAGCTATGGATTTAGTCTTTGGTCCCTGGCAGGGATAAGTTCTTTGCCTTTTCTGTGTCTCGCAAAATGTTGCGAGCCTCCATTATCTTCACTTCTACAGCTGTAGGAGGCGCATCCAAGGAGGCCAGGCAGGTTATGTCTCTAGACTGTCACTGAATTAAACTAGAGAACATCAATGCACCAGCTTTTGCTTCAGAGAAGATGGCTTAGTGCAGACGATCAGCCAGAGGCTTGTGACTGTCAGGCACAGTGAAACATCACTGTGAAGGGCTGTGAGTACAAATGGCTGAAGGACACAGCCCTGGCCTTCACATTAGAGGTTATTGCACATGCAGCAAGCCCAGTGCAGGAAAAACATATCGACGTGTGAATGGGGAAAGGGAGATGGTCAATTATGGTCACTGGGGCAATGTTGGAGCCCTCTCCGTCAAAAAGGTCCCACCTTGTGCTGGGTCAGGCCTGGGATTCCAACAGTGGGGGTGGGGTTCTCATGCCAAGAGCTGCAAAATGGAATAAGTGTTCTTTGTCTTAAGTTCTATTTTCTTCAATTTTCTTTTCTTTTTTGTTATATCATGATGGAAGTACAGTTATTCTGAAATTTTTATTTCTTTATTTTGCTAAT
Source organism: Chiloscyllium punctatum (assembly GCF_047496795.1). Classification (NCBI taxonomy): domain Eukaryota; kingdom Metazoa; phylum Chordata; class Chondrichthyes; order Orectolobiformes; family Hemiscylliidae; genus Chiloscyllium; species Chiloscyllium punctatum. The sequence goes on along the minus strand of NC_092761.1, from coordinate 55,619,101 downwards.
TTGCCACAATAAATTTTCAAAGAATCCCTACCGTGTAGAAACAGGCCATTTGGCCCATCAAATCCACAAATTTTGTATTTTTGAATTTCTGTAATGCTGGACTCATTTTATTTTTAAATTTCTTTTCTCCTAAGAATTTTTACTCAAGAATCTGTATCTAAATATCTATGTACCTGAGATGGTGCTGTCAGTGGGGGCATATAAAATTTTCACTGTACTCACGAGAGTTCATTTAATTCGATTCTGCCCTATTCAATCAGTAGAGAGTATGGGGTGTGGGGACAAGATCACGTTCAGGCAGGCAGTTGCTCTCGCACAAGTCCCAGAATTGGCACCAGAGCTTGGGCATTAGCCAATCCTGGAAGTAACAAAATGTGTCAGGGCCTTGCAGGCCAGGGTGAGCGATGTATCATGCAGCTCACTACAGTGAACATAAACGTTGAAGTTTTGATCTGAAAATTAAATGTGCAACATTTACTTATGACAAAGTTGCACAACAGTGGGAGAAAGAAGTCACAACTATTTTTCTGAAAGGGCGTTCAGTTGATAGCTATCAATTTGATTCATTTGTTTCTGGCAATTTCAAAAGAATAGTTCACACCAGTCAGTAGTGACTTGATCTCATGACATTGAGCACTGTGACCTCTCAAATCTACAATATTCAATGGAGCAAGGGGCAACATAAGTTTGGTTTGAAGGACTATTGTAGTTGAGGGATGTAATGTCAGATGAGAAAGTTATGCAGCAGTGACGTATGGTTCCAATCATCAGAGATGTTGCTAGCAAGGAGCAAAACACAGCAAGGTTGGTTCACATGGAGTGCATTGCTGACAGGGCATATGGTCAGCTCTGTGATCAATCTCTGAGGATGTAACTTAGAGCTTCATGGTGAAGGATGGTCAGGGTAAAGTGTTCCATTAATATCACTGTGTGCTTTCAACTACTGCTGCCACAAATCACCTGAAATTGAAAGGACCCTGACACACATCGACCCAGCCACTCTACGTGAGCTATGAAGGAACTGCCAACAAAGGTTCCAAAGCGAACAGCAGGATCTACCGCCCAGCTATAGTACAGCCTGCAAAAGGAAAAGGGGGCAGACAGGAAATACTATGTTGAAGCAGAACTCTTACTTTAAACAGGATCTGCCAGCTTTAATGCAGCTAGTTATATGAGTGATGACCAATGTAGATGGCGTACAATATATCCTGAGTCATTGCCTCATATCGCTGTCAGCTTCTGGATGAAAATCCTGCAGTGGCATGGACTTGCTGCCAATCCCATCCAGGTATGCTCATAGAATCAGAGAATCCTTACAGTGTGGAATCAGGCCATTTTGCCCAGACAAATATGTGCAGCTTAGGTGAATTGGCCCTGCTAAATTGCCCATAGTATTCAGGGTAAGTGTGTAGGTAAGGTGAATTAGTCAGAAGTAAATGTAGAGTAATTGGGTGGGATACTCTTTGCAGGGTCAGTGTGGACTTGTTGGGCTGAATGGCCTGTTTCCACACTGTAGGGATTCTAATTCTTAGTCCCCACCAACCTTCTGTAGAGTAACCCACCAAGACCCATTCCCCTACCCTATTACTCTACATTTTCCCAAAACCAATGCACCTAGCCTACACATCCCTGAACACGATGGGCAATTTAGCATGGCCAGTTCACCTAACCTGTAGATCTTTGAACTTTGGGAGAAACTGGAGCACCTGTTGGAAACCCACACAGACAAGGGGAAAATGTGCAAACTTCACAAGGGCAGTCACACGGGTCTCTGGCTCTGAGGCAGCAGTGCCGCCATTGAGCCACCATGCCACCCAAACGAAGCACCACCACAGAGAGTCAAAGCTCAAGAGTCAAGAGTAACTTGATTTGTCATTTCTACCATATACCACCGATACAGTAAAAACAAGACAGCGTTCCTCCAGGACCAAGGTGCTACGTGGACAGCACAAACCACACGATCATATGCAGGGTGGCATCAAGTGCATAAGAATTCCATAACACGCAAGACAGCACAGTACTTCCTGACAGGTCAAACCAACAGGCACAGTGGTGTACAAATTACAGTGCGATGAAAGAATGATAATTAATACAACATTGTTCTAGCAACAATTCAATGTCATGCAAAGAGTTTCAGGTTGGATAGAGTCTGACCATACAATGTCAAGGAGCCTGGTGGAAGAAACCATAATATGTGGTTCCACAATCTGTGAGAGACCGAATACTCCAGTATCTTCTGCCTGATGGCAGGAGGGAGAAGAGTTTGAGTGAGGGGTGTGTGGGGTCTTCCACAATGTTCTTAGCCTTTCGGATGCAGTGTGTGGTGTAAATGTCTGTAATGGAGGGAGATAGACCCTGATTATCTTCTCAGCTGTCCTCACTATCCGTTGTCGGGTCTTATGATCCGAGACGGTGCAATTCCCGAACCAGGCAGTGATGCAGCAGCTCAGGGTACTCTCAATGAACCCTCTGTAGAATGTGGTGAGGAAGAGGGATGGGAGGTGGGCTTTCCTCAGTCTACACAGAAAGTAGAGATGCTGCAGGGCTTTCTGAAGCTGGTGTTGAGGGACCAGTAGCAGAGGATGGTTATCCTGAATGGAAGAGGTTTTATTTTAGAATTTATTCATGGAAACTCTAGTCAGGTCAGTATTTATTGCCCATCCCTAATTACCCAGTGGGTAGTTAAGAGTCAACCACATTGCTGTGGGTCTGGAGTCACATGTAGGCCAGTCCAGGATGGCAGTTTCCTTCCCTAAAGGACATAAGGGAACCAGATGTGCTTTTTCAACAAACGACAGTGGTTTCATGTTCATCATTAGACTCCTAATTCCAGATATTTGTTGAATTCAAGTTCGACCATATGCCATTATAGTATTCAAATCTGGTTCCCCACGACATTACCAGGTCTCTGGATTAACATTCCTTCGATAAACTGTTAACTCAGAGCTGCCCATAGTCTCCATGCCAGTGGATTGTTTTAAGGAGTTATTGAGACCGACTGTGGTATTTCCAAAGACATTAAACTGTTTTCCCTAAGGCACTTTATCAATTTATCCATTCATCCCATTTTACCTTGACGCAGACAGTCAGGCAACTAGCACTGGGGTTTGCTACAATTGTTGGTTTTCTGCAGGTCCAGTGTGCAACCAATAGCACATCAGGAGTATCCTAACATCCATCAGCAATCTTCATCAATGGAAAGAAATTCTTCTCCTTCAATGTTTATATCATTTGTGTCCACAACAGGCAAATAATTCAGTTCTGTATTTGGTATCCAGGGAGTTGTCATGACCCTTGCATCTTGGACAATACCGAAATCCATGGCACCGGGTTTTGGTCCAACAGGTTTATTTGAAATCAGAAGCTTTCAGAATGCTGCTCCTTCATCAGGTGAACTTCACCTGACAAAGGAACAGCGCTCTGAAAGTTTGTGATTTCAGATAAATCTGTTGGACTACAACTTAGTTGTGTGTGACTTCTGACTTTGTCCAGCCCAGACCAACGCTGGCACCTCCACATCCTGGATAATCCACAGGAGTCACCTTCTTTCAAAGGCCTTCACTCACATTAGGGCAATTGTTGGCCAACAAGAGATATTCCCACCATACCCAACTGAAGACACCTCAAGCAAATCCACACATAATAGAATCACTACAGTGTGGAAACAGGCCATTCGGCCCAAAGCCAGACAGATCCTCCAAAGAGCATCCCACCCAAACCTAGGCCCTAGAACCCTGCATTACCCATGGCCAGCGTACCTAACCTACGTATCTCTAAACACTATGGGTAATTTAGCATGGCCAATCCACCTAACCTGCAAATCTTTAAACTGTGGAAGAAAATGGAAGCACCTGATGAAAACCCACGCAGATATGGGGAGAATTTGCATTCCACACAGATAGTTGCCCGAGGGTGGAATCACACCCTAGTCCCTGGGTCTGTGAGACAGCAGCGCGAACCAATGAGCCAATGTTTAGTCAGAAAGAGAATCAAGAGTTACAGGGCAAAGGTGAGAAAGTGGAGTTTGAGGATTATCGGATCTGCCATGATCTCATTGAATAACAGCAGCATTTTGCAGCAGCAGCGGGAGTGATGAAAGTGAGAACCAGGGGACTGCTGGGAAGATGAATTTCTCTCTAAAAGGACTTACCTTGAGGAATCAGTGGCCTCCATTTTGCAGCAGAATGGGAGCGGTGAGAGTGAGGAGCTGAGTGGGAGCAGTCAAATTGTGCTCTGGGGAGGTTAGTGAACTGATATAATTGGGCAGTGGCTATTTGATATTATAGTTGGATTATGTTAAGCTTAAGAGTAAAAATGGCAGGAGATCTGAGTCCCGTGTTATGCTACTCTTGCTTAATGTGGGAGCTCAAGGATGCGGCTGATGCCCCTGACCCCTTCACATCCAGCAAATGTGTCCAGTTGCAGCTCTTGTTAGACCACATGATGGCTCGGGAGCTGCATAAGAACTCACTGTGGAGCATCCATGATGCTGAGGAGGTCGTGGATAGCACATTTAGTGAATTGGTAACAACGCAGATTAGGATTGCTGAGGGAGAAAGGGAATGGGTGACCAAAAGGCAGAGAAATAGCAGGAAGGTTGTGCAGGTGTCCCCTGCGGTCATCTCCCTGCAAAACAGGTATACCATTTTGGATACTTTTGGGAGAGATGGCTCACCAGGAGAAGGCAGCAGTAGCCAGGTTCATGGCACCGTGGCTGGCTCTGCTGTAAAGAAGAGTGGGAAAAAGAGCAGAAGGGTTATAGTCATAAGGAAGTCCTTATAGTCATAAGGAAGTAGATAGGCAGTTCTGTGGTTGAAACTGAGACTCCCGAATGCTATGTTGCCTCCCAGATGCAGGGGTCAAGGATCTCTCAGATGCGATGCAGGACATTCTGAAGGGGGAGGGTGAACAACCAGCTGTTGTGATGCATATCGGCACCAATGATAAAGGCAATAAATGGGATAAGGTCCTCCAAGCAGAATTTAGGGAGTTAGGAGCCAGGTTAAAAAGTAAGACCTGAGAGGTAGTAATCTCAGGATTGCTACCAGTGCCATGTGCCAGTCAGAGTAGAAATGAAAGAATGGCTTGAGAGATGGTGCAGGAGGGAGGGGTTTTGATTTTTTGGGATTTTAGGACTAGTTCTGGGGGAGGTGGGATTATTACAAATCGGATGGTCTACACCCAGGCAGGACAGGAACCAATATCCAGGGGGGTGCTTTTGCTAACGCTGTTGGGGAGGATCTAAACGAATTTGAGAAGGTGAGAAGGTGCATGGACAGTAAGGAGGTAATAACTAAAGCCTTTAAGGAACTAGGTAATGAAGTGAATGTGTCTAAGGGGAAGAGTAGGCAGGGAGCAGACGATGTACACAAAGGGACAGAAGGCCTGAGGAGCATTTGTTTTAATGAAAGAAGTGTAGTAGGTGAACTTAGGGCTTGGATTAGTACCTGGGAGTACGATGTTATTGCAATTACTGAGACTTGGTTGAGGGAAGGGCAAGATTGGCAACTGAATATCCCAGGATATCGATGCTTCAGGTGGGATAGAGAGGGAGGGAAAAGTGGTGGAGGAGTTACATTACTGGTTAGAGAGGATTTCACTGCTGTGCTGAAGGAGGGCATGATGGAGGACTCAAGCAGTGAGGCAATATGGGCAGAGCTCAGAAATAGCCCCAGTGTCGGGGCTGTGCTACACACTTCCCATCAACAAGCATAAGATAGAGGTACAAATATGTAGAGAGATCATAGAAAGATGTAGGAGCAACAGGGTGGTGGTGATAGGAGATTTTAATTTTCCCAACATTGACTGGGATTCACTTAATGTTAGAGGTTTAGATTAGTTTCCCTACAGTGTGGAAACAGGCCCTTCAGCCCAACCGTCCGAAGAGTAACCCAACCAGACCCACTTCCCTCTGACTAATGCACCTAACACTATGGCCAATGCACCTGACCTGCACATCTTTGGACCATGGGAGGAAACCGGAGGAAACCCACGCAGACACAGGGAGAATGTGCAAACTCCACACAGTCAGTTGCCCAAGGCTGGAATCGAACCTGGGACCCTCATGCTGTGCAGCAGCAGTGCTAACCACTGAGCCACCATGCTGCTGTTTAAATGGAGCAGAATTTGTAAGGAGCAACCATGAGGGTTTTCTAGAGCAGTATGTAAATTGTCCAGCTAAGGAAGGGACCACACTCGAACTGGTGTTGGGGAATGACCCCAGCCTGGTGGTTGAAGTTTGAGTAGGGGATTATTTTGGGAATACTGATCACAGTTCCGTAAGTTTTAGAATACTCATGGACAAAGACAAGCGTGGTCCTAAAGGAAGAGTGCTAAACTGGGGGAAGGCCAACTATAGCAAAATCCAGGAGGAGCTGCGGAATGTGAATTGGGAGAAGCTGTTTGAGGGTAAATCCACATTTGATATGTGGGAGGCTTTTAAAGAGAGGTTGATTCGAGTGCAGGAGAGACATGTTCCTGTGAAAAAGAAGAATAGAAATGGTAAGATTAGGAAAACATGGGTGACAGGTGAAATTGTGAGACTAGCTAAAAGGAAAAAGGAAGCATACATAAGGTCTTGGTGACTGAAAACTGACAAAGCTTTGGAAGAATATCAGGAAAGTAGGACCAATCTGAAATGAAGAATTAAGAGGGCTAAAAGGGATCATAAAATGTCTTCAGCAAACAGGGTTAGGGAAAATCCCAAAGCCTTTAATTCGTATATAAGGAGAAAGAGTGTGAATAGAGACAGGGTTGGCCCACACAAGACAAAGGAGGGATGTAATGCGTGGAGGCAGAGAAAATGGGTGAGATTTTTAATAAGCACTTTACATCGGTATTCACTGAGGAGAGGGACACTGAGGTTAGGGATAGATGTTTGATTACTCTAGGTTAAGTCGGCATAAGGAGGGAAGATGTATTGGGTATTCTAAAAGGCATTAAGGTGGACAAGTTCCCAGGTCCGGATTGAATCCAGCCCAGGTTACTGAGGGAAGCAAGAGGCCTTCACAAATATACTTGCAGCATCCTTGAACATGGTTGAAGTCCGGGAGGACTGGAGAATTGCTAAGGTTGTCCCATTGTTTAAGAAGAGTAGCAGGGATAATCCAGGTAATTATAGACCGATGAGTCTGACTCTGGATTAGTGGTGCTGGAAGAGCACAGCAGTTCAGGCAGCATCCAATGAGCGGCGAAATCGACATTTCGGTTCCAACACCACTCATCCAGAATTTGGTTTCCAGCATCTGCAGTTATTGTTTTTACCTCGATGAGTCTGACGTCAGTGGTAGGGAAGCTGCTGGAGAAGATACTGTGGGATAGGATCTATTTACATTTGGAAGAAAGTGAGCTTATCAATGATAGGTCACATGGTTTTTTGCAGGGAAGATTATATCTTTCAAACTTAATAGAAGCCTTTGAGGAAGTGACAAAATTGATCGATGTGGGACGGGCTACAGACGTCAAATAAATGGACTGTGTTAAGATGTTTGATAAGGTTTCCCATGGTAAGCTGATTAAGAAAGTGAAGTCACATGGGGTCCAGGGTGTACTAACTAGATGGATAGAGAACTGGCTGGGCAACAGGACACAGAGAGTGGTAGTGGAAGGGAGTTTCTCAAAATGGAGAACTGTGACTAGTGGTGTCCCACAGGGATCCATGTTGGGACCACTGTTGGTTGTGATATACATAAATGATCTGGAGGAAGGTGTAGGTAGTCTGATTACCAAGTTTGCAGAATGATAGTAAAATTGGTGGAGTAGCAGATAGTGAAAGGGACTGTCAGAAAATACAGCAGAAGATAGATAGATTGGAGAGTTGGCAGGTCACGTTACAGTTGATTCGGACTTTGGTTCAGCCACATTTGAATTACTGCATACAGTTCTGGTCACTACCTTACAAAAAGGATGCTGAAGCTTTAGAAAAGGTGCAGAGGAGATTCAACAGAATGTTGCCTGGTATGGAGGGTGCTAGCTATGAAGAGAGGTTGAGTAGATTAGGATTATTTTCATTAGAAAGATAGAGGTTGGGGGGGGGGGGGGGGGGGGGGGGGAGGAACCTGATTGAGGTCCACAAAATCATGAGAGGTGTAGACAGGGTGGATAGCAAGAAGCTTTTTTCCCAGAGTGGAGGATTAAATTACTAGGGGTCATGAGTTCAAGATGAGGGGGGAAAAGTTGAAGGGAAATACACTGGAAGTTCTTTGCACAGAGAGTGGTGGGTGCCTGGAAAGTGTTGCCAGCAGAGGTGGTAGAGGCTGGCATGGTAGGGTCACTTAAGATGTATGTAGACAGATGCATGAATGGGCAGGAAGCAGAGGGATATAGATTCTTAGAAAATAGGCAATAGGTTTAGTTAGAAGATCTGGATCAGTGCAGGCTTGGAGGGCCGAAGGGCCTGTTTCCATGCTGTAATTTTCTTTGTTCTTTTTTCAGTCTCAGTGAGCGGAATGGCTTACTTTTGCTTCTTTATCATATTGCCCCACGGTCATTCTTCAAGGGGTATTGTGGAACAGACCACGTCCCTTCTTAAAAATGAGGTCCCAATGTCAGTCTATCCCAGACAGAGTGCCCCACATCATAGTCATGATCTGTGCCTTCACAATGTCAGCCTCGAAAGGGTGATGTGTTGGCAGAGGAGGTGATACAAAACCAAAAGGAGAACACTGAGGGGAATGACGGGTGTGATATGATAACATGCCTGTGTTATCTAAATGCAACAAAAATGAGGTGGATGGATTTCATTGAAGATCTCAGATAGGTTTATCTACAGCTAAACTATTACATAAAATGTAGAATAATCTATGGACACAGCCTGTACCGAGAGTGTCGTCATGCCTGGGGCCTAAAGTCATGAATCAACAATTAGATACAGTATTTGACTTATTTGTATGTTTAGCTTTTGAAGTGGTATCACTCAAGAAAGGCATTGCACAACATCCCTTTTCTTTCCAAACATAGGTTTGTATGCTATACTGGATTCCCAAAATTAGTGAAACAGAGACAAGGACTGAGAAATTTACATGTACAGAACTCTAAGACTCCATATCGTATTTCAGCAGTTCGACAATATTACACAACTTGTCATGGTGTCACTTTGTGGAGGTGGGGATTTCACCCTTGGCAACTTTGGGCCTGTAGGCATGTTGTCAGTGTGGTTCTTTGTCGGCCCATTTGTTCCATCACGCTTGCTGTGCTGTTTCATGTTCACTGTGCACAGTTGGTGTATTGTATACTTCCGCTCTCTGGTTTCTGTGCCCCCTCGGCATTGCTTCATCAGGTGTTGGGATTTTACAAGGTTCATTGTGAACTTTAACTCTGCAGGTATCCATAAAGGAAAGTGTGACTTTGACCCTTTGACCACTGAGGTAGTTATGCACTTGCACGCTTGTTTTGCAGCATCCCCATCCTCCCTTGTTTGTCAATAAATGTGTCCTGCATCTCAGCTGCTGACTTGGAAGGGTCATTCTCACTTACCTTGAGTTTCTGCTGGTGATGGTAATTCTATATCCAGAGGTGTGGCTCTGATGTGCATCATGGGGGCACAAAAGTCTTGGTTCATTGTCCTGCATTTCAGCATGTGGTTTAACATGGAAAACCATTCGCTCAGCAAGACAGGTTGATCTAGGTGGTGTAGTGAGGAAATCGCATGGTCTGCATTACATTTGTCACTTATCGTGCTGAAAGGTCTGCCATAAACTGTGGCCCAGTGTTAGAAACGATTTCTTCAGGTACACCAAACAAACTCGGTGTGTCACAGTGCCAAGATTGTGGCAGAGGTTGAAGTCTTTTACCAAAAGGAATTACTGTCTGGGTAATACACTTTTATAGTAAATTATTTCCAAAGGTTAGTGATTGACTTCCATCATGAATTGTTATCAAACAAGGACGTATGAAATCACGTGACACCAAATATTGGAGCAAACAAGTCCTTACTCTATGTTGGAATAACTGGGTTGTGCTCAATGTGACAGTGAGGACAGCTGATGGAGCAGGAGCTGACAGAATCGAAATTAAAAGGACCAAATCCATGCACATTGCATTCGGCCCCCATGAGTTAGTGACCTTTATATGGGTAGGACCTGGAGCTCAGCCGCCCCTCAGGATGGATATCCTTACCCACCTGAATTGCTCTTTACACTTCTGATGGTGGGCAGATCATGTTGTTCAGCACAGTGGCTCAGTGGTTAGCTCTGCTGCCTCACAGCGCCAGAGACCTGGGTTCAATTCCCACCTCGGGCAACTGCCTGTGTGGAGTTTGCACATTCGCCCCATGTGTGCCTGGGTTTCCTCCGGGTGCTCCGGTTTCCTCCCACAGTCCAAAGATGTGCAGGCCAGGTGAACTGATCATGCTAAATTGCCCGTAGTGTTAGGTGCATTAGTCAGAGGTGAATGTAAGGGAATGGGTCTGGGTTGCTCTTCGGAGGGTCGGTGTGGACCTGTTGGGCTGAAGGGCCTGTTTCCACATTATAATGAATCTAATCTAATCAGATCCCTACAAGTGGAAGAATTAAAAGACCATCCAATCTGGGCTAAAGGCAAAGATGACTGTTGTTTACTGCAAATGGAACCAGTGACATTTACAGGAACACCTTCACCTTTCACCATCAGCCGGATGTCTATTGCAGGAATTCTCCCGGTAATTCAAAGGTTAGAGGAACGGTGGATTCTGGTTAAACCACAGTACTGGCAGATCAGGCAGCCGAAAGATCTGCCTCTGATCACTCCTGCTGTGAGCCTCAGTATCTGCCAGCTCAACATTGGGACAGCAAATCAAACTCTGCAAACAACGTAGAATAAATCTTCCAAAGAGAAGTGGGAATGGATCAATAATGGATGGACACAGGCTGTGCAAAGATGGGGTTTAGAGACATTAAGGATTAAATTGACCAGTCACACCCACTGCCTTCATGCAATATCTGGCACAACAGATTCACTCATGGAGGCATTTGGGGCCTGAACAGATGGCAGCCCCATGCCAGTGCAGCTGGTGGGGTCAAGGCTTTTGGGCAGCATGGTGGCTCAGTGGTTAGCACTGCTGCCTCACAATGTCAGGGACCTGGGTTTGATTCTAGCCTCAGGCGACTCTCTGTGTGGAGTTTGCACATTCTCCCTGTGTCTGTGTGGATTTCCACCGGATGCTCCAGTTTCCTCCAACAATTCAAAGATGTGCAAGTTAGGTGGGGTTACCAAGCTAAATTGGCTATAGCATTCAGGGATATGTAGGTTGGGTGTATTAGTTAGAGGAAATGTGGAGTAATACGATAGGGGAATTGGTCTGTGTGGGATACTCTTCGGAGGGTCAGTGTTAGGCTGAAGGGCCTGTTTTCACACTGTAAGGATTCGATGAAAAGATATGCTGAAGTGGTAGCAGGCCATGCCTCACTTGCCAGAAGGACAACCCCAAAGCCAAAGTGCAAGTTCTCCAACTGACAGCACCGGCACCTCCAGGGGCATTCCAGCACCTGCAGGTTGATGATTTCTCACTCCCACGCTGTCAGGGTCACTCGGTCATCAAATTTACCAAATGGGTGGAAGCTGCTCCCGTGTGGAAGGCCACAGCTAACGTCCTGTCTGAGGATTATATAACCTGGTGGGGGCTACCCACCAGTATTGACTCAGACCTTGAAACCCACTTCACAGGAACAATGTGCCTGAGGTTCGCCACCTGTCGAGGATTGACTGGAACTTTCACTGTTGGAAAAGCATGGCATTGGAAAAATTCCGATTGTCAGGCAGCATCCGAAGAGCAAGAGAATCAACATTACAGGCATAAGCCCGTATCATCAGGAATGTAGGGGGGGGATGGGACTGTGAGATAAATGGGGGTGGGTGGGGGGGGTGGGGCTGTGGGGAGATAGCTGGGAAGGTGATAGGTGGATGTAGGTGGGGGGTGATGGTGATAGGTCAGTGGGGAGGATGGAGTGGATAGGTGGGAAGGCAAGTGGACAGGTGGGACTGGTCAAGAGGGTGGTGCCGAGTTGGAGGGTGGGATCTGGGTGAGGTGGGGGATGGGGCGGAGGTGGGGGGGAAGAGATTAGGAAACTAGTGAAGTCCATGTTGGTGCCATGTGGTTGAAGGGTCTCAAGACAGAAAATGAGGTGTTCTTCCTCCAGTTGCCACTGTCCCTATCATCCACAATCATTGGGGCAGGTGGAAAGAATGACTCAGAGCCTGAAACAGTGACTGGCTAAATATCACCAGGCAGGAATGCCTTGGCCCTAGACTCTACCAATAGATCTGTGCAGAGCCAGGACTACCCCGAACAGAATGACAGGTCTGAGACTATTTGAAACAGTGACAGTTAGGCCAGTGTCCCCACTCGATACAACAGACTGACAGAAAGATGACTTTCACCTTGTAAGCCTTACTGCCAAGCATGCAGATGCAGTAAGTTCTGCTTCCTTACATATACTGGCTGCCTGGATGGACCCGCCAGAGGGAGGTCACAACATCATACTAGGCAACTGGGTTCCTGTGGAAAAGATCTGCAAGGAACCCTGAGGCACAAAGTGGGAAGGACCATGGTGCCGTTGATCACCCAGTCAGCTGTCAATGAAAGAAGGCCTAGATTCACGCTTCCAACATCAGACAGACATCCTACAGTACAGCAGAACCAGAAACTGACTGACCACCATGGTGTCTACAGTCATTTTTTTAGTATTACATGTAAACCTTTATGTCAATATGTCTTATAAGAATTGAGTGATTCTCTTCGAAGGGTCTTAGTCGAAACAAAAGACGGGAGTGTGAGATAATCTATTATGGTTCTCTTTACCAATTCACTCATATGTGATCTATACTTACAATACCATGTTTCCACTCATTCATTCATAACTCTTTACTAACTCACATTATGTTAACTGTACCGCGTTTCCATTCGCTCATATATAAAACTGCGTTTTTGTAATACATTTTACTCTGACAAGATAAATTAAGCTAAACATCCCTTCCAACCCATTACCTTTTCTTTATACCTTTCAATTCTTATTGGCCCCATGCTGCAAGCAATATTTAGACCTGTTTCTGCATCAAAGACTATCCCTGAATAATTGTTAATACTGTAACCTACTCAGAACAATGCCAAACCTGGCCATTGTGTCTCCAAGACTCACACAAAGCTATTGAAAGATTAACCGTCTCCTAGGACCTGAATAGGTTGCAGAACATTAAAAAGTCTACTCCACCAGCATGTGCTTTTAAAATACTTATTAAAAAGGGTGCTACTTCCTTTAAGAAACTTACTGTAAAAACAATGCCTCGTGAAGCTGCATGACTAAATGTGAAGAACGGTCAAAGACCAGCCATAGTAAATGAATTCTCATGGCCAAGATGTGGGAGATCAGCTTAATCCACATATAATTTCTCACTTATTTAGATCCAATAGGTCTAGTATTTTTATTAACATTACTAACTTTAAAGACATAAGGACTAACACCTCTTAATTATCACCAGATTTTGCTTGTGAGTCTAATCTAGATAATGTATGCACCAAGACGATATCCAAAGTGGAGAGTGAAGGTGGAGCTGGTGCTTGATAAATTGACAGATTGATTTGTTGTTGTTATGCAAGCTCAGATTGGACAGCCATTCTAATCCTATCAGGAGTAACAGCTAGCATTTAGCAAGCCCTGAAACCATCTTCTGCTTCCCCAGGACAGATGTCATACAAACTTGTGTATGATAAGCATAACTATATGATACCATAAAGTTAAAATTTTAAGGTATGCAAAAACCGTGTCTAAAAGAGACTACTGTAAAACTGTACTTTGGATTCCATTGCCGTCTCAAACTGTGGGACTATGGATGTTCAAGAAAGAGGCTATTTTTGCCACTCACCAATCTCGGTAACTCTTGAACATGATTCCACATATCCTTGGGCACACACTTGTGGAGGGTTGCACTTAAGTAACCCATGTGTTAAAAATTCATAGGTCCATTAGACATAAGTCCACTCTCCTGGTGACCAAGTAATTTACTAAGTTATCCACATCCCGAGACTGCCCCTTAGACCCTTACTATCCCTACAGCGCTGTCAAATGCAATGGGCCTTCACTGTAATGCTTGTTCATCCTCACAGGCTGTGCTTCCAGATCTCTAAGGTTTGTTCCCTCCAGCCAGCTCCACAAATACGAGAGACTGATGTTGTGTCTTTTGCCAATCTCAGACCTATAGATTTTCTAGATTTTCTCTGAGAATTCCAGCCACTGAGTAGAACTTGTCCTCCTGAAACCTGGAGAAACATTTCCCATCACTGCCATAAGGTGGGTTTAAGGATTGCAGCAATTGGACACACCAAGTTCCGGATCATCCTCTCAACATATTGTTATCATTAATGTCCGCAAGAATAATCTGAAGTACATTGACTGTGTTGCCAATAGGTGTGAGGTTCCAAATGAATGAGGCAATCTCTAGTCACCAGCTTTGCCAAATGGAGGAGAGCTATACCGAGGTACAATGGATGAAAAAAAAGCACATCCCTTCAACGATGGAAAATGCTCCACAATTTTCACATCCGATGACCTTCCCAGCTCCTATTGGTACAATAAGACTATAGCAGATGTGAGAGTGAGTAGAGGTTTTAGAAATGCATGACCTAAACTGATAGAACACACACATCACATATGTTTTAGTTTTCCTCTCAACTCCACTACTTTGAGGCACAAACCCAACACATGGCGCCTGGGTGGAGGAAGCTCGCTGACCCAGGTGCCCTGTGGTTTTCAAGGCTTTGATAAGCTTTCTGTGTGGCCTGCAGACAGTCTACTGCATAGATACAGATGCATCCTCCCTCGAGTCAACTGCTGGAGATGATGGGGGTCACTAACAGAGGGGAGGTGGAGGAACCAGGTACAGTGTGCTGTCCCCCACAATCATCACGCCAAGCTCTGTTAGTCCTCTTCCCTCTGGATGCAAGTGCCACTCTGTCTCATTAAAGGCTGGGCCTCCTTCATAGAATCTCTACAGTATGGAAACAGGCCATTCAGCCCATTGAGTTAATACCAATCTTCCAAAGACCATCCCATCCAGACGCACCCCATCCCAGTAAGTTTGCATTTGCCATGGCTAATCCACTCAACCTACACATCCCTGAGCACTATGGGCAATTTGGCATGACCAGTCCACCAAACCTGCACATCTTCAGATTGTGAGAGGAAACTGGAGCACCCAAGGAAACCCAGGCAGACACAGGAAAATGAGCAAACTCCTCACAGTTAATCACCTAAGGGTGGAATCGAACCTGGACAACTGGTGTTGTGAAGCAGCAGTACTAACCACTGAACTAACATGTCACCCATGCATAGTCACCCTTGCACCTTGGTATTGATGCTGAGGCAGAGAGACAGAGTTCAGCTCCAGCAGTAGATCTGACAGCCACTGAGCATAGCACTGGATGGGTCTCCAATACATCCATCACTCTTTTCATGGTAGGGGCCAAGAAACACCACAGCGATGAGAATGTGGTGTATCCTTATTGCATTATACTGAAACGCCTCTGTCAGACCTGGCTGACATTCCCCTGTCTGTCTCTGCAGGTTGTTTGTTTCAAATTTTCTTAGGTTTACAGGTTAATTTAAAATCTTTTGGCCTAATAGGTTTTAACAGTGCCTGGCTGGTGGTGCTCATAGTGAAAGAGTGTCTTTTCCCTTTCTTTACCTGCACTGTCAATGTGTTTAATAGCTGGTCTCAAAGCCATGACTTTCATAACATAGTTGGCAGCACACTGGGTTGTCAGGTCACTAATAGACACAGAACAGGAGAGAAGCTCACTTTTCAACTCTATCCTTGTGTTTTCTTAAAAAGGAAACTGCGATATTTATCTTGCCCATACTGCTACCTTTTCTCTCATCAAGTTCACATTCTGAGAGATTACAGTTCAGTTTGTAATGCATTCCTCCTCCCTTAGCTTTATCCTTTGAAGCTTCCTTGATACCTGTCATGTACGATATTTCAGTGTATGTCTCTACTGTCAGCTACTGGATTAACATCTGCAGTTACTTTGGCTGTATCAGTCTTCTTTCAAAGGAAATATGTTGGAATTAAAGTTTGAAAGCCGTAGGTGATCCTTGGTCATGACACAATGAGAAAAGAAAACATTAGTCAAAGTAGGCACACAGTAGCTTCTGCAAGACACGTGTTTGACTTTCGGTACATTTATAATATCATTCAGTGGTTTACTGGGATACTGCTGTTTCTCTATCGTCAGAAATAGCTTCAGTCTCTGCCACTGGTTCCAATGCATATTTCTCAAAGGAGCTAAGGATCTTAATGTTTCATTTCCCTCCACCGATCATAACTCCCTATGCATGGTTGTGAGTGAGCTTGTCCTGCCTTGAGGTACAGCAAAAGACTGAATGTGATGGCTTTGGGTTCAGGAGCACTTTGTGAGCATGCATAACCATGCCTGGTGCTGTGCCTTCGCCAGTGAGTGAGCAAGGTCTTAGCGCAGTGATGTGAGAGCATGCCCAGTCTAGGTCAGAGCATGCCCAGAACAGGTGAGAGGATGCACTGCTAGGGAAAGCCCAGCTTGGAATGTCTGCAAGCCCATGGCTTAAGGAAAGACTGCCATGTTTTTCTTTTTTAACTTTATTTCTTTATTTTTCCACTATTATACTGAGAAGACTGTGGTCCTGAACCGTTTAATTTATGTCTTTGTTTTTCTAGTACTGTAACTAAGATGTTATACCTGGGTATTTTGTACTGAAGATGGTGCCATGAGGGGCGACATTATACACTTTTCATTCTTGTACCCTGTATTTGAGCACACATGAAGTTTGTAAGTAAAGCTAAATCCAAAAAAAATCTAATCTAAAGGAAGTACAGTTCTCAGGAAGAATTCACGCTTTGAGAGAATGAGACGTCTGCTCACTCTTCAGTGCCCAACATGCATGTGCTACTGAGGTTTGCTGTTCATTGACCTTTGACCAGTGAGGCCGAGTGATGCTCCTGTGCATGTGAGTGGGCAGAGAGAAGGTCGTGCCAGCAAGCCATGTGCAGCACAATAGAACATTCATTTTCCTCCATCACTGTAGCTGAGTTTGCTGATGAGGGCCAGTGACACTGAACTTCATGGATCCATGTGTCCAGACCAGACAGGTTTGATGGAAGAGGACCAGGTTTCTTTCCTTTACGCCAGCACGGTGGCCTGAGCTTGTGATTATTTGATAGTATCTTAAATGGTGTTCATGGCAGGAAATTTGAGTGTGTTTGTGTGTGTGAGTGTGTGTGTGTGTAGGTGCGTGAGTGTTTTTTGTGGTGTGTGTGTGTGTGTTGTGTGTGTGTTGGTTGGTGGGGAGGTGCAGAGATCAGAGGACAATGACCACTGCATATTGCTTTGAAAATCTTGACTTGCAGCAAATGAAGCTCCTTTTTACAAAAGTACCAGGACCCTGGAAGATCCCACTGGGTGCAGTCCATTCACTCCAGTGCTATTCTTAAACCATTTGTACAACATTTTACTCCATCGTTAGTGATGTAAGAAGCTGGGAATCGCAGGAAATAACTAACTCTGGGCCATGATAGAAACTATGACCTTTAACTCACTCAGCGCCAGACTTCAATTCCAAATAAGAAACTCTCGGCCAGTCAGTTTGTGCCACCTTTTTTCAGAGTAATCCATAATTAATCCCACAATCCCATTGCCCTGAGCCAACCGCTACCTTGAATGATGACCTGTTTGGCTCCTGAAAGATGTGATTGTCCGTGTTTCAGATGACCAGGGTGTTCAGCTATTGGCACATGAGAATCCCACAGTTCAGCAGTGCCAACCACATTTCAACAGGAGCAGCTTTCAGTTAGAGTCGCAATGCAGCTTCAAGGGCTGGACTGACACAAAAAGTTAAAATAAAGGCTTAAATAAAAGCTGCAGCTCTAACACCACCTGCTGGGCATCTGAGCTGCAACGATTAAATCATTTAAATCAGAAAAGAGTTTATTCTCTCAACAACATTCATGACCCTGGGCTACTCCAAAGCCCATTAAGTACCTTTCACAAAAAGTTAGTCTGCTGTACGATGTGGGCATTGCCAACAGCATAAGACTATATGTAGTAGCACAACCAGGCCATTCAGCCCATTGAGCCTGCTCCACCATTCATGGAGATCATGGCTGATCTGCAATTCCTCACTTCACACCTTTCATCTGCAACCTTTTATTCCAATT
This sequence comes from Chiloscyllium punctatum, assembly GCF_047496795.1. NCBI lineage: Eukaryota > Metazoa > Chordata > Chondrichthyes > Orectolobiformes > Hemiscylliidae > Chiloscyllium > Chiloscyllium punctatum. The sequence continues at coordinate 55,600,942 of NC_092761.1, read as the reverse complement.
CTGATTAAAAATCTGTCTCAGCCTTGAATGTATGTAATGACCCAGCCTTGGCAGCTCTCTGTGGTAAAGAATTCCACAGATACACTGCACTATTATAGAAGAAACTCTCTCTCATCTCTGACTTGAAAGTGAGATCCCCTGTTCTAAGATTATGCCCTCTGGACCTAGTTTCACCTGCAAGGAGCAACAACAGTGCCTCATCTATATTGTACATCTTTTGGCAAGCCTCATCACCCTTGAACTGCTTGACTTAGAGTTATAGAATCATAAAGCCATAAAGTCATTCAGCACAGAAACAGACCCTTTTGTCACTTTTATTCATTTTCCCAAATTAATCTAGTCCCATTTGTCTGCGTTAGACCAATATCCCTCTAAACCTTTCCTATTCATGCACTTGTCCAAATGTCTTTTAAATGATGTAATTGTACCCACCTCTACCAGGTTCTCTGGTAGTTCATTCCATACACACATCATCCTCTAGGAGAAAGTGAGGGTTACAGATGCTGGACATCAAAATTGAGAGTATGGTACTGGAAAAGCACAGCAGGTCAGGCAGCAACCAAGGAGCAAGAGAATCGACATTTCAGGCATAAGCCCTTCATCAGGAAATGCCGATTCTCTTGGTCCTCGGACGTTGCCTGACCTGCTGTGCTTTTCCAGTGCCACACTCTCAACGCATCATCCTCTAAGTGAAAAGGTTTCCCCTCAGGTCTCCACTCACCTTAAATCTATGTCCTCTAGTTTTGAACTCCCTACCCTTGGTGAAAAAAACTTTGTTATTCATCTTTTCTATGCCCCTCAATGTCATGAAATGAACACACTCAATCAATTTCACTGCTTAATTTAGCCTGACCGTGCCAATCTCTCACTTCAATGCTGTCTCCATCCCATGCCTTCCCTTTTTTCCCATGCCACCCTCTCATGCCACTTCAATTCTACGGCATTTCACCCCTCCCATACCAATCCATCATTCTCACACCACCCCTCCCAAACCATCGCTGCCTACCCACACCATCCCAGCTGTAAAATAATGGCTTTTTCATTTGAAAAATCTCAAGAATAAGAGGAGGATTCAACATCCTGAAATCAAAGGGTGTTTAATGTCCCTCACTATTTATTCCATTTATCAATATTTATCATTACAGCATAATAATCTTAAAAGATCAATGCAGTAAATAATATTGTACTGAAAGTGGTGGTGGCATCTTTCAATGTTCCTTTAATTTTTTTTGAGCCATTTCAGGGTCAACCGCATTGCAGTGGGCCTGGAGTCACCCGAGGTTAGATATGGGTTTGGATGTTAGATTTCCTTCCCGAGTCAGGCTTTCCACATACTGTTTCGTGGACATTAGTAAACCAGAGATAGATTCAACATTCAGTGTAGCTTCATCATCATGTGGTCAAGTGACCACAACCTCAAAATTGAACATTCTAAATTGACCTACAGCGAGAGAAACGAGGTCTGACAGAAAATTGGCCAAACTAAATTAAACAGTAGCCATCAGCTACAGAGAACAGTGGAAACCAAGGTCAAAGAAGTCACAAAGAGGTAACAAACAGTTACAACCAGCTGTGTATTGTAGAAATATTGATTATACTTTCTGGCACCTTGACTTTCAGCCAGTGCCTGAGGATTTGCACTAACACTTCCTTGGCATTGCAATAGTGAAGTTGAGTTGGTGCTTTTCCATTGGATGTTTTGAACCCTGCTGATGATGCCATTGGCTAAAGGTCACAGAATACTCTGGAAGTTCTGGGGTCAAGGGGAATCCGTCTCCTCAGCAACGACTTACAGCAAGACCTGTGGCAAAAGACTGCTCTGCAACGGAAGACGATCCAGGAGAATGTCCAACCTGACATTTGTGGAAGAGAGCCAGTCCTACATCGGACAGGAGGGAGATTCCAATGTCCCAGCTCAAGCACACTGAGCATTGTGAGTAATATCCTTTCTCAGACAGAGAGAGCTATATAAAGAGTAAACATTATGGGAATTTGGGAAATGCTCACATGGTGTTTTTAATAAAGAATATCATAACTATTATATTAAGAATATGGAAAAATTTAATAACAACAGTGGTGTAATATTGGGTGACTTTAATTTCCCCAATATTGACTGGGATTCCCAACAATAAAGGGCTTAGATTGGGCAGAAATTGTTGGGCATCCAAGAGGGTTTCTTGAAACAGTATGTGGATAGTCCAACTAGAGGAACCACACTGGACCTTGTATTGAGTAATGATCTTTGACAGGTGACTGACCTTTCAGTGGGACAACATTTTGGAAACAATGGTCACAACTCCTTAAAGTTTAAAATAGCTATGAATAACGATTAGTCAGGACCTTACAGGAAGGTACTTTACTGGGGAAGGAAAATATTATGTCAATATTAGGCAGGAGCTAGGGTGAGTTAATTGGAAGCAGCTATTATCAGGCAAGTCCACATTAGACATGTGGGAATTGTTGAAAGACCTCCTGATCAGAGTTCAGGATTGGCATGTTCCAGTGAGGAGAAAGGACAAGGATGGAAAGCTATGGGACTCTTGGATAATGTGGAAGGTTACGAATTTAGTTAAAATGGAAAAAGAAGCATATGTAAAGTTTAGGAAGCTAAATTCAGACAGGGCCCATGAGGAACATAAATAAAGCTTCAGCAAGGCATTTGATAAGGTTCCCCATGGTAGGCTCGTTTAGAAGGTCAGGAGGAATGGGATACAGGGAAATTTAGCTGTCTGGATACAGAATTGGCTGGTCGATAGAAGACAGCGAGTGGTAGTGGAAGGAAAGTATTCTGCCTGGAAGTCAGTGGTGAGTGGTGTTCCACAGGGCTCTGTTCTTGTAATTTTTATTAATGACTTGGATGAGGAGATTGAAGGATGGGTCAGCAAGTTTGCAGGTGACACAAAGGTTGGAGGTGTCGTTGACAGTATAGAGGGCTGTTGTAGGCTACAGTGGGACATTGACAGGATGCAGAGATGGGCTGAGAGGTGGCAGATGGAGTTCAACCTGGATAAATGCGAGGTGATGCATTTTGGAAGGTTGAACTTGAAAGTTGAGTACACGATTAAAGACAGGATTCTTGGCAGTGTGGAGGAACAGAGGGATCTTGGTGTGTAGGTACATAGATCCCTTAAAATGGCCACCCAAGTGGACAGGGTTGTTACGAAAGCATATGGTGTTTTGGCTTTCATTAACAGAGGGATTGAGTTTAGGAGTCGTGAGATCTTGTTGCAGCTCTATAAAACTCTGGTTAGACCGCACTTGGAATAATGTGTCCTGTTCTGGTCGCCCTATTATAGGAAAGATGTGGATGCTTTGGAGAGGGTTCAGAGGAGGTTTACCAGGGATGCTGCCTGGAATGGAGGGCTTATCTTACAAAGAGAGGTTGACTGAGCTCGGACGTTTTTCATTCGAAATAAGAAGGAAGAGAGGGGACCTAATTGAGGTGTACAAGATAATGAGAGGCATAGATAGAGTTGATAGCCAGAGACTTTTTCCCAGGGCAGAAATTTTTAACACGAAGGGTCATAGTTTTAAGCTGTTTGGCAGAAAGTATAGAGGGGATGTCAGAGGCGGGTTCTTTATGCAGACAGTTGTGAGAGCATGGAATGCGTTGCCAGTAGCAGTTGTGGAAGCAAGGTCATTGGGGATATTTAAGAGACTGCTGGACATGCATATGGTCACAGAAATTTGAGGGTTCGTACATTAGGTTTACCTTACATGAGGATCAATGGTCGGCACAACATCGTGGGCTGAAGGGCCTGTTCTGTGCTGTACTGTTCTATGTTCTATGTTCTAAAGCAGGAAAGAACTCAAGCAGGGAATTTGGAGAGCATGGAGGAGCCATGAAGTGACCTTGGCAACTAGGGTTAAAGAGAATCCCAAGACATTCTTTTTATACAATAACAACAATGTTTGTATTAATAAGACAATAACTGGGGAGAAGGTAGGGCCACTCAAGCATAAAGGAGGGAACTTGTGCTTAGAGGCAGAAGATGTGGATGAGATTCTAAATGAGTACTTTGCAAAAGTATTCACCCAGGAGAAGAATATGGAGGATAATGAGATTTATGTGAAGCATGCTAATATCTAGGGCATTTTGAGATCAAGAAATAAGTGGTGTAGAACCTCTTGAAGAGCATTAAAGTGGATAAATCTCCAGGTCTCGATGTACCTACACCATGTTATTGCGGGATACAAGAGAGGAGATAGCTGGGGCTTTGACCAAGATTAATCACTAGCCACTAGAGAGATCCGAGAGGACTGGTGAGTAGCCAATATTGTTCCTCTGTTCAACAAGGAATAATGGGATAATCCAGGAAACTATAGACCAGTGAGTCTCACATCGGTGATTGGGTAGCTATTGGTGAAATTTCTTAGGAATAGAATTTATGTGCATGTGGAAAAGCATGGCCTACTTAGGGACAGTCAGCATGGCTTTGTACAGGACAGGTCATGTCCTTCTAACTTCATTGACTGTTTTGTAGAAGTAACAAAGATGATTGATAAAGATAGAGCAGTGGTGTCTACATGGATTTTGGTAAGGTTTCTAACAAGGTCTCTCATGGTAGACTCATTAAGAAGATTAAGATGCGTGGGATCCATGGTGACTTGGCCTGTGTATTCATAACTGTCTAACCCACAGAAAGCAGAGGGTAGTGGTGGAAGGGTAATTTTCTGGTTGGAGGTTCATGACTAGTAGTGTTCCACAGGGATCACTGCTGCTTATGATATATATGAATAACTTGGATGAACATGTAGATGGGTAGTTTAATAAATTTACAGACATCTCAAAGATCAGTGGAGTTGTGGATAGTTTTGAAAGTTGTCAAAAAGTACAGCTGGATATAAATCAGTTGCAGATATGGGTGGAGAGATGGCAGATGGAGTTTAATCTGGGTAAGTGTGAGGTGCTGGACTTTGGGGATCAGATTTTAAGGAACAGTAGACAGTTAATGGCAAAACTCTGAATAGCATTGATATGTAGAGGGATCTTGGGGTTCAAGTCCATAGCTCCCTGAACATGGCCACTCAAGTAGGGTGGTAAAGAAGGCATAAGGCGTGCTTGCCTTTATTGGTTGGGAAATTGAGTACAAGAGTCAGGATGTAATGTTGTAGCTTAATAAAACTTAGGCTACTCGTTTAGAGTCTTGCATTCCATTTGTTTGCTACATTACAGAAAGGATGTGGAGGCTTCAGAGAGAGTGTAGAAGAGGTTTACCAAAATGCTGCCTGGATTATAGAGCTATAAGGAGAGGCTAGAAAATTCTGGGTTTCCTCTAGAGTGGAGGAAGCTGATGGGGAGACCTGTTGGATGACTATAAAATTATGAGATCCATAGATAGGGTTGATGGTCAGAATCTTTCTCCCAGAGTTGAAATGTCTAATACAAGGGGGAAAGTGGGAAAGTTTAAAGGCGATGTAAGAGGCAAGATTTTTACATGGAAAGTGATAGGAGTCTGGAACATGCTGCCAGGGATGGGGTGGCAAATATGATAGGGGTGCTTCAGGGACTTTTAGAGAAGCACATGAATATACAAGGATTGGATGGATAGAGACCAAAGGCAGGCAGAAGGGATTAGTTTAATTTGACGTCATATTTGACACAACATTGTGGGCTGAAGGATCCACTCCTGTGCCACACAATTTTGTGTTCTAATATTTTGTTCATAAAAATTGTGTTGAGCCGCAAACCAAATTCTGTATCCTTCTGTCTGCCTCACCGACAAGAACCACTTGGGTCAAACATTTTTAATGAATAAACTGGTCAAAGTGTCCAATGCAGGGATAATATTGATGCCCCTGGATAGCCTTCCATTAGAAGTGTTTGTGTAACTTCTGAAGTCAAGCCTCAACAACCAGGAACTCTCCGACATCCAGACTGAGCCTGATTTAAGAGAACAGCTGCCTTATGTGACTGTGAGGATACAAGTGGCTGGAAGAGGATGAAAATTTCCAAACAGTGACTGGGCCATAAACCAAATGTTTGCAACATGAGTAGAAAAAAACAGCCAGAGCTAGTACAAAGTCAGGGACCCACAGAAAACAGAGGCAGGAAGCTGAGTATTGGGTCAGAACATCCCCGAGGTATTGCGAGCGTGTGAGTGATAGCTGGAAAGAAATATTTATCTCTCACATCCACTGTCAACAGGGATGAAGGAGGAGGCCCCTGCCCAGCACGGATGGACTGGACATGGCTGTTCTCAGGTTGTCTGAGTGAGCAAGGTCCCGGGCTGACTCCTCCAGCCTAGACTTGAAGGCTACGCAGAGGCTGCAAGCCCATGGCTAGGCCCGGGCACCTCAAGTAGGAGAAGTGGCAGTCTTGGCACAGCGAAGCGGTCTCCTGGTGTGACAGTCTTGTTCTGTCATGGTGGGCTTGCCCCAGTGTGGTGGTCTCAACCTTGGGTGGAAGGCTTCTTTGTTTTTGGCTTCCAGGTATTCCAACAGCCAGGCAGGCGGTCTCCATAAAGAGTGGTGTTCTTGGCCCGACTGTGTCTTCAGGGTATTCCATCGACCTTCAACTGGCTTTCCCCAAGACCGAGACCCATTAATTAAAAGATGATGAAATTTGCCTTATTTTACAATTTTCTCATTATTTTGAATAACTCCTGCCATTGATGTCAGGTGCCATGTTGGGATTACTTATAAAACTTTTCACTGTATTTTTGTGTAAAAATACACATGATGATAAATTTCTATTCTATTCTAAATTTCTATTCTAAGGTGGTGGGAGGCCAGATACTAGGGTTAGGATACAAGTGAGAGTACGGGGAACTGAGAGTAAGATCATGGATCCATGTGGTAACAGATAGTAAAAGCACTGGGGCAGTGAGGAAAGTCTGTTAAGATTTGGATTTCATAGACAAACCCCACACAGAGCAATGGGAGCTGAGGAGGAAGGCCCAACCTTGGGAGGAAAAGATTCACGAATTGGAGTACCCAAATTTCAGGCAGGCAAAAAATGCACCCAGCAAAAACTCCAATCAGAGGCCAAGCTCGCCCTGGCACCACAGTGGACAAATCATGACCAACCAGAGACATCCATCTCCATATGGCCATCCCACAATGAGAGACCCAGACTCACAGAGAAGCGAAAAAGCAGCCAAGGTAGAAGTTTAATCATCCACATGACGAGGGCATTGCTGGCTGGACCAACATTTATTGCCAACCTGTAATTGCCCAGAGGGCAGTTAGGTGTCAACCACATTGCTGTGGGTCTGGAGTCTCAGTTTCCTTCCTGAAAGGACAGTAGTGAACCAGATGGGTTTTTTTTAACCCCAACAATTGTCATCATTAGACTTGTAATCCCAGAAATTTTATTGCATTCAAGCTCGATCATTTGCCGTGGCAGGAATTGAACCTACACTTCCAGAACATTATCCAGGATTAATAATCCAGTGATAATACCACTGAGCCATCACTCATCCAAGAAACCCATAAGAGAGAGAGAGAGAGAGAGCAGTAAATTAGAAGCAAGCAGTAAGAGAAATGGCACCGTGCCCAATGTGGGACTAGAACGTACCTAAATGAAAAGTTGCCAAGGTAGGTGGACCATTGCAGTGAGGAAATATCAGGCCTGGGAGCCACAGGAAAGCAGTGGTGAGAGGTGGTGCAGAAAGCTGAAGGGAAAAGTGTTTTAAACTTCAACAAGGCTACAGTGATAGCCAACTGCAGGGAGCAGCTGAGGGGTTGAGAATGTAAGAGGGTGAAACAAAGTAAGGAGCTGGAAGAAGTGAAGCAGGAACTGGAGAGAGTAAAACTCAAAGAAATAGAGCAGAAGCAGAGGAACCAGGAGAACAGAGTGCACTTGGGACTATTTCAGACCCAGTGTGAGAGTGAACCAGGGGACCCAGTGGTCGGGACACAGACTGAGAACCTGTGGGTGATCTGATTGAGAAATGCCAAAATGTACAGGCTGTGCTCAGAGTCCTGTAGCAGGCAGGCAAAGAAAACAGAGCTATCACTGTGGACCGTTCAAAACGCCAGGGCTAGATTGAAAAATTAAAGTCCCAACTCCCACGTAAACGGCAATGATATATGCATGTGGGACAGTAGAATCAGACAGGGCCAGTGATTATGGGATGGACTGAGAGGAAATAGAAGAAAGGCTATAGATCCACCGAGAGCAGTGAATACTGGGGACCCCTACCACCTTTTCCACAGGGAGTAGATCCTTGGGCACTCCCAAATCTTACCCTGCTCCAATGAATCCCCTGACCACAACCCATCAGGACAGCCAGAATGATAATCCAATTAACTATACATGCCCACCTCTGGTGGTACAATCAACAGAGATCCCTGTACTCAAGCTCACAGCTGACCCCTATTTGTTTTTAGACAGCACCCACCATTATGAGGTTCTTCACAGGCTCGGTATCCAGGAGGTGAGACTAATGTGAAAGTAGCCGAGCCCTGTGATCTATTCTGCCTTCCCCGATCCTCAGAATGTGGGAGGAGGGAAGATGCTGGCCAAGAAAACAACAAGCCTAGCCGCTAGAGGGTACAACTGGGGAGACCCTGTTTCAGGATGAAATACATACAGACAGCAAAAGGGAGATCACCCAACTGCATTTGCCAGGCGCCTGTGGACACAGTTCACAGGAGTCTTTGGTAACTGAGATCAGCGAGCACTCACGTTGTAAAAACAGAGTAAATGGGAGCAGAACGCTTGTCACAAAAAGTCCTGACGCAATGACCAAAGCCTGCGAAAATTTGGATCCCACAGGCAACTCGCATACAGAGCAAATGGAGAATTGGGAGGATGGCCTGGGCTTGGGAGAAAGAGATTCATGAGTCAGTGTACCCCAAATCAGGCATCAGAAAAATCGGCAAACCCTGATCATGTGTGAAGGAATGGAGAGGGTGACTGAAACATGGGAGTTATTATTGGAGCCACTCACCTCCACACGGCCATCCCACAGGGAAAGATAGGGATCAGCAGCAGGGAGATACAAGGCAGTAGCCACCACAAGGGAAATGTGATAACTACAATGGGCACACAAGCCACTCGGTAAGGTTACTCAGGCACTTAACACCACCACAAGAGCCAGGATCAAGACCCAATTCATGCCGCTGGAAGGGCCAGAGAGACAAACAGTTTTTAATGTGATGGGGGAGATCATACAGCCAAATTTCATGGAAGAAATCCCACCATTAATCTCCTTGTCCTCCTGGTCGGACACACGCCCCAGAGCATGACAGAACCCTCTCCTCAGTGGGTGTGCACTGTCAAAGGGGACAGTAAGGGACAGCCCTTGGGACAGCAAAGGCTGCCCGTAGGGTTTTATTGGAACACTGGGGTGGGTCCAGAACATAAGATAATGGATCCTGAGATTTTGATAACACGCCCGTAGGAAAGGTCTTCAGAGCAGATTCACTGGACACCGACAGGAAGGGTCAGAGACAGAAGCTTTAGAATTTAAACTGAGACACACAGTCTGTCATCACCCAGCAATGTTGGTTAATCTCCATGCTTTTAGTCTCAGACCTTATGAGGAAATGTAATCAATCTTTTGACCTGGCCTGTTGGCAAATACTTGAGATGGATGAGACCCCAGCGGAGATTGCGACAGGAAAACACACGCAGAGAATATATACCATGGGGAAATTGTGAATTAGACCAATGGAAATTAGTGAGGACCCAGCAGCACAGGCAATTCTCATGGAGCACACGAAGAGTATACTCACCAGTCACAAACACCTCTGTAGGTGGATGAAGGGTGAGGTAGTGATAGGTTAGACTACATGCAAAGCCTCAAAAACAGTATGTTTTCCCCAAGTAAGGGGAGGTGGTGAAGGTCATTAGCAGCTTGTTAAAGCAAGGAGTCCAATTCCCTGTAGTATCTATCAATAGCTCGCCAATATGATTGGGTAAGAAATCAGATTACTCTTGGCAGTTCACCGTCGATCACAAAAAACAACCAAAAATCAGTTTTAGTTATCTTTTGGATAAATATTGACCCAATAAATGGCAAAAATCCTCAAACTCTTCTTCAGAATAATGTCCTAGGATCTTACTATCCTCTATGAAACTGAGGCCTCTGTTTAATCTCTCATCTGAAAGGATGGCATGGTGGCTCAGTGGTTAGCACTGCTACCTCATAAAGCTAGGGATGTGAGATCAATTCCACCCCAGGTGACTATCTGTGTGGAGTTTACACATTCTCCCTGTGTCTGCATGGGTTTGCTATCAATTTCTTCCTCAGTCAAAAGATGTATAGGTTAGGTGGATTGGCCATGCTAGAGTGCACATAGTGAAAGGGATGTATAGGTTCGGTGAATTCACAATAGGAAATGTAGATTTAAAGGGATGGGGTGGGCTGCTCTTTGGAGGATTGGCATGGACTCCATGGTCTGAATTGCTGTTATCACACTGTAGTGTTCATGCACTGGGAGTACAAAGCTATTGTTCACTGAGTGATTGTTACTGACTGACTTTATAATCAATGTAAGCTGAAGAGTCTGAGTGATATACAGAGTGGAATCCATCACTCTCTGTGGTGACTATTCAGACATTTTGTTTGTTTTTATCAAATTTATCTCTGTGAGTTTAACCCATACAATGTCATGGAGACTGACAATTCTGCCCATGGAAATCACTTATGCTTTGTCAAAGTGATACTAGAGAAAGCAAGCGCTTACAAGTGAGATTACAAACGAGGTCTCAAACCCAGTAAACAGCCCGGATTAGTAAAGTTCAGCAACTTCTCACAGTTATCTCAACAAAATGCAAACTTAATGGAGCAGCTGAAAATGTACATTAGGAGAACTTGTGAACAGCATTTCACTCATTCCATAACATCCAAACCCACATTCTGTCCAACTTTCTGTAGAGTCAGACAGTCATTGAGTCCTACAGCACGGAGTCAGGCCCTTTGGCCCAAACTGGTCCTTGCCGACCAAAATGTCCTTTCACGCTAACCCCATTTCCCTGCACTTGACCCATATCCTCCTAAACCTTTCCTATCCATGTATTTGTCCAAATGCTTTTTAAATGATGTTAATGTGGGCGGCACGGTAGCACAGTGGTGCCTCACAGCGCCAGAGACCCGGGTTCAATTCCCGCCTCAGGTGACTGACTGTGTAGAGTTTGCAATTTCTCCCCATGTCTGCGTGGGTTTCCTCCGGGTGCTCCGGTTTCTTCCCACAGTCCAAAGATGTGCAGGTTAGGTGAATTGGCCATGCTAAATTGCCCGTAATGTTAGGTAAGAGGGAAATGTAGGGGTATGGGTGGGTTGCGCTTCGGTGGCGCGGTGTGGACTTGTTGGGCCGAAGGGCCTGTTTCCACACTGTAAGTAATCTAATCTAATGTACCCGCCACAACCACTTCCACTGGCAGCTCATTTGATATGCGTACCACCCTCTCTGTAAAAAAGTTGCCCCTCAAGTTCCCTTTTATTCTTTCCCCTCTAACCTTAAACTGATGGCCTCCAGTTTTTTGCATGTGAGTTTTAAAAGGGAAAGATGTGAATCTGCTTACCCTCACAGTTCACATTGTGAGATCAAGCTTTGATCCAAGCATTACTTATGCTCAGTGCAATGTTGATCTATATAAACAGACCATGCATTTTTAATCAAACAACTTTTCTCAGGGAAAGGTAATGTGTACCAACAACATTAATGTAACAGCTGAAAGGAGTAGGAAGCCTAGATGGAATCATACCATCTGGAGAATTCTCAGAGAACGTCACATGGACAGTGACAAGACCCTTGTATTTTTGAACTGACAGAATTTGAGACCAGTTTGAAAAGCAGCAGTCCATTGTAGCCCGTTCAGATGTTTCTTCACAACTCCTCACAGTCAAGGTGTATGAGATGGAAGACATTTTCCCACTTGTGGAGAATTCCCATTGAGGATTCATTGGAGTGAACCCAGTGTCAGGTATGGAAGAACTTCAGCTTCCAAAGAGATACAGCAATGCCAGCACCTTATAGGCCCATATCAACTTCAGAATCAGAACAATTTGTGACTTTTTTTTCATGAGTGCAACTTTTGATTGACCAAAATAATTTGAAGTTAAAAGTTTGCAGAATTGAGACTTTTTGTTTTGTGTGTGTGTGTGTGTGAATGTGTGTGTGTGTGTGTGTGTTTGTGTTGTAATAGTTTTTTGAAAGGTTAGTAAGTATATCTATTATTGATAGTCACATCTTTACTTAAGTTTCTTTTTGGGAATAAACAGTTTTTTTGTTGTTGTTGATAGGAAAGTAGCTGACTCACTATTGAACATGACAGAGCCTGAGACTTCTGGATATTTTCATCAATTTCACCAGATAAGGGACTTGAAGTCAAATCTTCTGGCTTAGAGGCAGGGAAGGGATGGCATTTCTGCACCACAAGAGCCCAGGTCAAAGCGTACCTTTTAGCTGCATCACCAATCTGGTTACATTTTAAATTCGTAACAGCTCGTGGAGGAGTAGCTCAAGAAAGGAATTGGCTCATCCCTCTCTCCTCATGTGTAATCACATGCACTCTGAACTCAAAACGTTTAGTCCTCAACCATAGGAAAGCAGCAGCTTAAAACTGCACAGTTCATTTTACTCGGAATCTGGAGTTGCACGTTGTAGTCTGTCAGTCTGTGACTCCCTCCTCAGTAAGCTTAATGAAGAGTCACAGCAAGAGTGATAGGGATACCAACTTGTTAGTTTGTTTGTTTATTAGGTAAAGTGCTAATTTGTTTTTCTCCAATTGAAAAACAATAGGAGAGTGAGAAGAGTAATCAAGTCAATCACAGTCTCTAAGAGACCAGTTCGTCCAATTCTTCCAATCCCTATCTCAATGGGAATTCTGATACCTCAGACTTCATGAAATCCCCAGTGAAAAACTTGGGGTGTGAGACCTCTTCAGAGGGGAAGGACCTGGAAGAGGATTCAGTTGCTGAGTTGGAACGGACTCAGAGCTTTGGGTGGAGATGAGAGTTGCGTGTTACATAGAAAATAAAACATAGAAAAATACAGCGCAGTACAGGCTCTTTGGCCCTCGATGTTGCGCCGATCCAAGCCCACCTCACCTACACTCGCCCACTATCCTCCATATGCCTATCCAATGCCCGTTTAAATGCCTATAAAGAGGGAGAGTCCACCACTGATACTGGCAGGGCATTCTATGAACTCATGACTCGCTGAGTAAAGAATAGATATTGATAGAAAGGAAGGGTTACTACAACCAATAACAAACACTTCCCTCTTTGCAGGCTTATTCTTCTTTTCAGCAGTAATTCAACGTCACAGAGCAATCCATTAGACCATACCCACAAACAGAAAAAACAGTATGGATTTAACGTGGGCTTATAGATGTTTGAATTCACCCTGAGCTACACTGCAGCCAATGCCCTGGTGACCCCACTGGTGATCACTAGTTTGAAGTTCTGAAGAAGGGTCACTGGACCCAAAATGTTAACTGATTTCTCTCCACAGATGCTGCCAATTTATCACAATTTCTGGGTTTTGATTTTGTTTCTGATTTTCAGCATTTGCAGTTCTCTCAGTTTTTTAACGGTTGAAGAAGTCCTGATTTAGCCCATCAAATCCTCAAAAGAATAATCCAGTCAGATTCATAACCCTGCTCTATCCCAATGGCCAAGTACTTCCATTTCCCTAAAGTGCCATCTAAATTTCTTTTGAAATCAAGAATCCTTTCCACACCCATTATCCTCGAGGGCGATGGTTTCCAGGGTATTGTCACTCACAAGATAAAACGTCCCTCCTCACTCTCACTTTATCAAGGTTTATTCAAAACCTCATCTTGTTGCTCACTAATTCTAACAGCCATGTGTTAAATCATAGGATGAAAGAGTATAAAGGTTTGAGTAACATGGGCTGTAGTGAGATATTGGCAGGGTTTGATGGGAAATGCAGCCATCTTGACATGGAGGCTATTTCGTTCTATCTTTTCACAAGTGGCATGGTGCTATTGCCATTGGTTAGCAGTGAGTTGCTAATTGACAAAGCTTAATGCTTGTTAAGATTCTTGTTGAAGGTCCTATTTCCCTCATTATTATTCAGATTCTGATCTTATTAAACTTACCCAACAAATTAGATGTGAGGAAAACTCAGCTTGGAACCAATACGGGTACCTAGAAGATTCAACTTGGTGCTTGTTCTTATTGATGAACATGCTCTATGGGTATCAATCACATGCCCTACATCCACAGACATTGGCATCTGTTTTTGAGTGGGATGCAGTCTGGGGGTTTTCCTGACTAATTGCCTATTTCTCTCCTTCTGACCATTGGCGACCCATTCCTTCCCTCACTACTTGTCCTTAAGCTGTGGGTGACCAAGTCTTAAAATGTGTTATCCATGTAAATCCATGTAGCTCTATGCATGCACTGCTTTGCCTCCAGCTCTAAAACACGGCACTCAAGCTGGTCAAACCAGTGACATTTCTTGTAGAGGTGTTCATTCAGATGGTCAGGTGCATCAAAGACATATCTCATACTACAGCCTGTGAAACAAAGGGAACTGAGCTCCCCAAATATACCTTCAACTAAATTATTCACCACTAAACTTTAAACCAAATAGAAAAATTAAAATGCTTCCCGGGCTTAGGGTGGTATAGTTGCTCAGTGGTTAGCATGCTGCCTCACAGCACCAAGGACCTGAGTTCAATTCCAGCCTCAGGTGTGGAGTTTGTACATTCTCCTCATGTCTGTGTGGGTTTCTGCCAGGTGGTCTGGTTTCCACCCACAGACCAAAGGATAAGCAGGTTAGGTGGATTGGTCATGCTTAGTTGCCCATAGTGTCCAGGGATGTGGAGGGTAGGTGGATTAGTCATGGGAAATTCAGGGTTATGGGTGTGGGTCTGGGTAGCATGTCCTTCAGAGAGTCAATATGGGCGCAATGACCTGCTTCCACACTGTACAGAGTCTATGATTCTAAGAACCTTTAATTGTAAAAAGTAGAACTTTCTGTCCTTTCTGATAAATCTGCTCCCTCTCCTATGCTTTTAAATTCTTCCTTTCCCTGAGTTTATGGTCTTACAAAATTATTGGGGTTGAAATTCAATCACTAACAACAGCGACTAAACAAGCAAAACCTGTGATAACAGCTAATCCTCACCATTAATAGACACAGGGTCCTGATCACTGGGTCAGAAGGCCTGGGATTCAAGTCTCACCTGCTCCTGAAATGTACCATAACACATTAACAAGGTGTTTAAGGATATCTATAAGTATTAATGACAAATGAATGTGAGTCAGTGATGTTTGCACAGCCAGTTTTCATTTATTTACATTAGCTGAATAGTCACAATCTTTTTCTACTCCACGTACACAGATCTCTGAAAGTTGCCACCCAGGTAAATAATGCGGTGAAGAAGGCATATGGCGTACTGGCTTTTATTGGTAGAGGAATTGAGCTCCGGAGTCCTGAGGTCATGTTGCAGTTGTATAAGACTCTGGTGCGGCCGCATCTGTGTGCAGTTTTGGTCGCCATACTATAGGAAAGATGTGGAGGCACTGGAACGGGTACAGAGGAGGTTTACCAGGATGTTGCCTGGTATGGTAGGAAGATCGTATGAGGAAAGGCTGAGGCACTTGGGGTTGTTTTCATTGGAGAAAAGAAGGTTTAGGGGTGACTTGATAGAGGTGTACAAAATGATTCGGGGTTTAGATAGGGTTGACCGTGAGAACCTTTTTCCACGTATGGAGTCAGCTATTACGAGGGGGCATAGCTTTAAATTAAGGGGTAGTAGGTATAGGACAGATGTTAGGGGTAGGTTCTTTACTCAGCGAGTCGTGAGTTCATGGAATGCCATGCCAGTAGCAGTGGTGGACTCTCCCTCTTTATGGGCATTTAAGCGGGCATTGGATAGGCATATGGAGGATAGTGGGCTAGTGTAGGTTAGGTGGGCTTGGATCGGTGCAACATCGAGGGCCAAAGGGCCTGTACTGCGCTGTATTCTTCTATGTTCTATTTAACCTTCTCTCAAACTCCTTTGCTCCAAGAATTTTCATGCACTTCTTGAGTTCCAAATCTGATTTAGGTTATTCATTGTTAAAAATCACACAACACCAGGTTATAGTCCAACAGGTTTAATTGGAAGCACACTAGCTTTCGGAGCGACACTCCTTCATCAGGTGATTGTGGAGGGCTCAATCGTAACACAGAATTTATAGCAAGAATTTACAGTGTGATGTAACTGAAATTATACATTGAAAAATTGATTGTCGGTTAAGCCTTTCATCTGTTAGAATACAGTGATAGTTTCACTTCTTTCATGTGTAAATCACAAAACCCATTTTTTTTAAAGTTGCATTCTCAGGTTAGCTGTTAACAATGGTGATAGCTAGACAATATGTTGAGGGTGTTAGCCCCCTGTGTTCTCTGTCTATGACCTGATGTTTAGATTGATTCTAATCTAAAAAGTGAGATAACAGAGTTTTACATAAATTCATGCAGTTTTTGAGCTCAGAGGTCTACATGAATGCATGCAGTTTTTGAGCAAAGTGCAATGTAACTCTGCAAGTACAAATTCACCACACAAAATATATGTGTGCATGTGGGTCTTTGTCTGTGTGTGTGTGTGTGTGTGTGTGTGTGTGTGTGTGTGTCTGTCTGGGGTGGGGGTTGTGAGTGTGAGAAAGTGTGTGTGTGTGTGTGTGTGTGTGTAGTGAGTGCAGAGTGTCTTAAGTCTGTGAGGGGGTGCATGTGTGGGAGTGTGTGTGTCTATAAGGGTGTGTGTGTGTGTCTGTGTGCGCGGCTGTGTGTACCTGTGTCCGTGTGTATGTGAGAGTGTATGTGTGTAGGAATATCTGTGTGTGTGTGTGTAGTGCAATGGTGATCACCTGTAATGTGACATGAATCCAAGGTCCCGGTTGAGGCCCTCCCTATGGGTACCGAACTTAGCTATCAGCCTCTGCTCAGCCACTTTCCTCTGCTGCCTGTCCCGAAGTCCACCTTGGAGGATGGTCACCCGAAGGTCCGAGTTCAAATGTCCTGGACCACTGAAGTGTTCCCCAACTGGGATGAAACCCTCCTGTCTGTTGATTGTTGTGCGGTGTCCATTCATCCGTTGTCATAGCCTTTGCTCGGTTTCCCCAATGTACCATGTCTCAGGGCATCCTTGCCTGCAACGTATAAGATAGACAACGTTGGCTGAGTCACATGAGTACCTGCCATGTACAAGGTGGGAGGTGTTCCCACGCGTAATAGTGGTATCTATGTCCACAATCTGACACGTCTTGCAGCGTCCACCGTGACAGGGTTGTATGGAGTTGCCCTGAGAGCCGGACAGCTTGCTACAAACAATGGTCTGTTTGAGGTTTGGCGGTTGTTTAAAGGCAAGTAGTGGAGGTGTGGGGAAGGTCTTGGTGAGGTGCTCATCCTCATTGATAATGTGTTGCAGGTCACGAAGAACATGGTGTAATTTTTCAGCCCCTGGGAAGTACTGAACAACGAAGGGTACCCTGTCAGTTGCAGACGTATCTGTCTCCTGAGGAGGTCATTACAGTTCCTTGCTATGGCACGTCGGAACTGGCGGTTGATGAGTTGAGCATCGTACCCCGTTCTTGTGAGAGCATCCTTGAGTACTTCCAGGTGTCCGTCACGTTCCTCCTCATCTGAGCAGATCTGGTGTATGCATAGGGCTTGTCCATAGAGGATGGCTGTTTTAATATGTTTTTGGTGGAAGCTGGAGAAGTGGAGCATTGTGAGGTTGTCTGTGGGTTTGCGGTAGAGTGTGGTGCTGAGGTGTCCGTCCTTGATGGAGACGCATGTGTCCAAGAATGAGACAGACAGTCGAGAATAGTCCATGGTGAGTTTGATGGTGGTTTGAAACTTGTTGATGTCACTGTGTAATTTTATCCGTGACTCCTCGCCATGGGTCCAGAGGAAGAAAATGTCATCAATGTATCTGGTGTACAATGTTGGTTGGAGATCCTGCATAGAGAAGAAATCTTGTTCGAAACTGTGCATAAAAATGTTGGCATATTGGGGTGCAAATTTGGTCCCCACGGCTGTTCCGTTTGTCTGGATGAAAGGTTGTCAAAGGTGAAGACGTTATGATTGAGGATAAAGCGAATGAGTTGTGGGATGGTGTTTGGAGACTGGCAGTTGTTGGTGTTGAGTACTGAGGCTGTTGCCGCAATGCCATCCTTGTGGGAGATGCTGGTGTAGAGTGCGGAAACGTCCATTGTGATGAAGAATGTTCCCGATTCGACTGGTCCATGGGTGCTGAGTTTCTGTCAGAAATCCGTAGTGTCGCGACAGAAGCTGGAAATCCCCTGTACAATAGGTTTCAAGATGCCTTCCACATAGCCAGAGAGATTCTCACATAGGGTCCCATTGCCCGACACGATGGGACGGCCCGGTGTGTTGGCTTTGTGTATCTTTGGAAGGCAGTAGAAGTCGCCTACACGAGAAGTACGTGGGATGAGGGCACGTAGGGAACTCTGAAGGAGTGGATCCAAAGTTCTGATCAGTGTGTTTAATTCTCAGGTGTGTTCTTTGGTCGGATCAGCTGGTAGTTGCCTGTCGTGTTCCTGGTTGTTCAGTTGTCGGTACACTTCCTTGCAGTAATCTGTTCTATTCTGAATGACAATGGTTCCTCCTTTATCTGCTGGTTTGATGACAATGTTGTCATTGGATTTAGGTTATTCATTGCATTGACATGGTTTCCAATGTACAATACAGTGGTCAACATAAAATAGGAACCAATTTTTCTCTCTTCGTATGCAACCACTCAGTACGAGTAACATGTACCAGTGATTGCACCCTTTGATAGATGGCTAAACCAAATGAGGACAATTATCTGGTCCTTTACCCTTGAAAACTGAGGGACCTTTCCACCCCAACATCTGAAGACTGATTCCATGGATTGGGTGGATGGAGAAATGATCTTGAGAGTTAGTCAATGCTGTGTTGTGAAACACATAGAGTACAACCAGGAACAGACGGTGTCCTGGTCACCCACCATAACTGGATCTTTAACTGTTCACACTCACTTTAGCAATGCACCATGGTACTCACAGTGAGAGAGGTTGACAGTGCACAACTTCCTCTTGCTATATTCTGACTCCCATAAAAATCATTTTCATCACCTTTCTGCCATTGGTCATCCATCATGTATGAGTCAGATGTCCAACGGTGATGGGAAAGGGGTGTGGATCAAGTGTTGATTCACTGGGAGCTGTAGCCATAAGTCTGAATTTAGTCCAATGTGCCTCAGGCCATGGGGTCACTTCAATAGCGTTGAGCATCTCCTGGCTGACCGAGAAGGGTCACCCTCACACGAAGAAAGTGTGAGAAAAAGTGCCCTGTCTGCTTCACCTCCCTGGCCAACAGGCTGCCACTGGGGGAAATCTGACCAATGTAGTCATAATTCAAAATAAAATAAACAAATTGAGGCAAGATTGGTCATCAAAGGCACATGGAGCATTGTTGATGGACAATTCTGCAATGGCCAGATCTCAGAGATTTACTCCTGTCAGTGATGACCTGCAACATCCACGTGGTGGTCCTCACTGAGACTTGTCTACCTGTGCAGGATCAGGTCTTGTGAATCCATGTGAATGGCCATGGAAAAGGAGAATGATGTGACATTGGCACATACTTTGCTGCTGTGAACCATCTTGCCAATAAGTTTACTTGCCTCTCCAAGAATATTAATAATTATCTGATAATATTTGAACCCCTTTTGCATGAATACATGCAAATAGCTCTCATCAGTGTGTACTGTCCTGCTATGATCAACTCTGATAAAGACAAGGGTACATGCAGTGATGATTTCTACTCTTTAATTATTGCTGTACCAGTACCGACAAGGGAATTGTTCTTAGTGCATTCAATACAAGAGTTGAGGTGGATCACCAGATCATCAAGAAAATAGATGAAAATTATATTTGTTAAATCAATGGTTTTGTTTGCTGAAGATGAAGTGTGTTGATCCTGAACCAACAGTTTTCCACTTCCTTAATTGAAACATGATGTCTTGGATACTCCCCAGTTCTGTGCATCGGAATCTCATAAATTATGTCAACACCAGATAGTGGGATAGGCAGAATGTGTATATAACAAAAGCAATGCTCGATGTTAACTATTGGACTGACGAGCAATGCATGATTTCAAAGTCGATCATCAAGATCTATTTCCTGGAAGCTTACAAACATCCCCAACTTTCCTCAGCCTACTCCCGGACATTAAGATCCATAAACATCTCAAGGTCTTAAAATGCAAACAGACAATCATGACAGAATCTCTCTCAGAGAAAGTTGAGAATTGCCTGTGAAGAGTGAAAATGAACACTCACTAATTTGTGGATGACTGGGAATATTCAAGAACCTAATGTTCTCTGCTCCTATAGAGCCCTTCATCCTACTTTTCATAAGCAGCAAGATTGGTTTGATGGAAACGATGAGGTGATCTGTAGTAATGGCAGAGAACCATTGCATTTATAAGGTTTACTTCAATGACAAGTTATCACACTCCAATCGTAATAATCATTAAGATGTCTGCGGGGTTCTCCAGTACAAACCCAGAATGATGCAAGACCCTTCAGTGAATCAGAATGCAGAAAACTTGAATCATAATTTAGCCACAAAGGCTGGAAAAGATTCTCCCATTTTCTGAAATCTGTCTATAACCCAAATGTACTGGATCATTATCAAATCTTTTTGAAACAAAAAGCAATACAAATCCAACCTGACCAAACATCACCCGATCAGTAGACTCTTGATCATTAGTAAAGTGATGACAGATGTCACCAACAATGCTATCAAGTAGCACTTGCTTAACAACAACTTGTTTAAGGATATCCAGTTTGAGTTCCTCAGCTCAGTTTCCAACCTCATGACAGCCTTAGTTCAAACAAGTTAAATTCCAGAAATGATGTGGGAGTACCTGCCTTTAATGCCATGGCAGCATATGATAGAGTTTGGCATCAAGAAAATCTAGCAAAACTAGAGTCAATGGAAATCAGGGGGACCTGCTGCTTGGAATCATTCTTAGCACAGATGGAAATGGTTGTGGTTGTTGGAGTTCAGTCCACCTTAGCTCCAGGACATCTCTGCAGGAGTTCCACAAAAACTCAAGTATCTTCAGCTCCATTGTCAATTACCTTCCCTCCATCATAAATTCAGATGTGAGGATATTTGTTAATGATTATGTAATGTTCAACACATTTGTGGGCGGCATGGTGGCACAGTGGTTAGCACTGCTGCCTCACAGCGCCAGAGACCCGGGTTCAATTCCCGCCTCAGGCGACTGACTGTGTGGAGTTTGCACGTTCTCCCCGTGTCTGCGTGGGTTTCCTCTGGGTGCTCCGGTTTCCTCCCAAACTCCAAAGATGTGCAGGTCAGGTGAATTGGCCATGCTAAATTGCCCGTAGTGTTAGGTAAGGGGTAAATGTAGGGGTCTGGATGGGTTGTGCTTTGGCAGGTCAGTGTGGACTTGTTGGGCCGAAGGGCCTGTTTCCACACTGTAATGTAATCTAAACCATTTGTGGCTGAGTGCAGGCACAGAATGCAATAAGAATTAGACAATATCCAGGTTTGGCTGATAACTGCCATGCATAGCACAGAAGTGTGCACCCAATAAGGTAAGCCAAGCATTGTTCCATGGAGGGTGAATCTTAGCATTACACCTACAGTCCAGTGACTTTATAACTGATACCACAGTAGCAGCAGTGTGTACGATCTACAAGATGTACTACAACCAATCATCAAGGTTTCGTAGACAGAACCTTCTAACCCCATGACCACAACCAACTGGAAAGACAAGGGCAACAGGTGAATGGAACACTATCACCTGCAAGTTCCCCTCCAAACCACTCACCACCCTGACTTGGAAATATAGCACCATTTCTTCACTGTCACTGTGTCAAAATCCTACAACTCCATTCCTGGTGTGTACCTATATGAAATGGACTGCAGTGGTTCAAGAAGGCAACTCGTCACTACCTTCTTAAGGGCAACAAAGGAGGGGAAATAAATGCTGGCCCAGTTAGCAAACTCACATCTCATGAATGAATAAAAACAAATAAAACAAACTTTCTCCAAGACAAGACCCATGAAAGAGTTTCTTTTGCAAGTGCAGCCTTCAATGGATTTTAAACCTCCCTTTGTAGAATGAAGGGGTTTGAGTTTTTCTATACTAAATTCAAAGCCTATGGAATAACAGACCTGCCGACTCCATTCAACACATGAAGACTGGGACTGTGGAACAGGGACACTCTCAGAAGTTCAACCAGTTCCATTTGAACTGACTTTGTGAGTTTCTGAAGATCAGAGGGTGAAGAGAATATTCGCCATAGAGGTGGTCATCTCTGGAGGTAAGCCACACCATACTGAGACAGTTGGAGCTAAGGTGGGCTGGTTCTGTAGCCTGATTTGTCTACCACTCAATTAACAAAGTGAATCTCCCATAAACAGAAGTTCTCACCAGGGACAGGGGAAGGTGTTACAAGAATATTCTTAAGTCTTCACTTTGGAGTTTTGAAATCAACCTTTTGTCCTGGGGAAAACCCACTGCACTTGGCAGAAGAAAATAAAAATGGATGTTTCAAAAGCAAGCACAGAGGTGGAGAGAAAAAAAAACACTTAAGGAGGAAATCTTAAACTAGCAGCTAATTTAAAATACAACTGTCTGCACTATGCTGCTATGTTTGCAGCGAAACGTTCTGAGAGTGGATATTCAATTCACTCAAAAGGAGTATGTTCCTACTCTCAGGAAAAATTCTGAAGAGAGGATCTATTGTTTATAGATGTTAGGGGAAACATTAAACATAAAGAAATCATATAACTGCACTTAACTGAGTAGCAGGGCATGTGCCTGGTCAGAATCTAAAGAACAGCAGGGATTGATCAGGATGATGTAGTTGGAGTATAAGAGAAGAGGGAAAACAGTTGGAAAGACAAAGGAATGGGTAAAGGGCAGCCTGGGAGAATGAACAGTTGCTAATCAGGACCAGTAGTGGCTGACAAGGGGTTGCTTTGGTAGCAGCTCTTGTGAACACAAGGTTTGGTGTGTGGGAGTTGGGGTAAGAACGTGTGAGAAGATGCTTAGGCTCTAAAATTATTCGCTCAAAATTGAATCCTGAGGGCTACAGGGTCCCTAAACAGAAAATGGGATGGGACTTTATAAACAAAACAGCTGCTGGTCCTTAGCTTGGATTGAAACAAACTTCCATTGAAATCAGATCTGAGACCAAAGCAAGAGTAATGATGAAAACAAGAACTAAGGATGTTGGAGATTGAAAACAAACACAAACAGAAATTGTTGCAGAAACCCAATAGGTCTGGCAGCATCTGTGGATTGAGGAATATCATTAATGTTTTGAGCACTGTGACCTTCTTTAGAACTCTGTTAGTCTTGTCTGAAGGTCTGAAGGAGCACACTGCTCTATCCGGAGTACTCTATAACAGAGTTCTACACCTCCTGCCTTCTCCCTGTCAGCCTGCACACTCTTCCTTTTCAAATTCCTTTTTAAAAGCCTCATTTGACGCAGCCTCCATTACACTTTCAGACAGTGCATTCCAGATCCTAACTACTCACTGCACGAAAAATATTTTACTCTTGTCTTTTTTGGTTTTTTTGGTCTAATTATTTTAAATTTGTACTATCTCATTTTCAATCCATTCATCCTCCCTCTCTACTCTGTCCAGGTATCTCATGAGTTTGAATAATTCTATCAGGTCTCTTCTTGAAGGAGAACAGTTCCAAATTCTGAATCGATCTTCATAATTGAAGCACCTCATCCCTGGAACCAGTCTCAAAAACCTGCACCATCGCCAATCTCTTCAACATTCTTCCTGAAACAGATATCCCAGACTGGACACAATTTTCCAGTTGAGGCTAAACTGCTATCTTTTATGTGTCTGTGTCTTATCAATCCTCAGGCACCACTGTGAAATGTTTTAAATTAGCTGTGCCTGGAGTTGTCAGCGTGGGCATGTGACATTAACACTGCAACAGCCATGAAGGGTAAACACTAGTTGATGGGGTAGAATGACCTGTGTCTATATTCTAATTTCAGTATATTAATGCATATGTTACATGGTCAACAGTCACATTGATCTCTCCTGTATGATTGTATTCAGCCTTTTAGACAAGACCTCCAGAGAGTTATGAACAGACTGAGATAGATTGCTGATCTGGAAGAAATATCCGTTCATCAGCAGACCCTGTAATTTCAAATCCCTCAGCATGGCAGCTGATGAACGCAACAAGCTTCTCCTATATCAGTGAGCATAGATGTTGCAAGTTCCTGTGTGTTGGCCCTCTCGGGTTTACTATCCTACAAGTGACTAGCTCTAGTTCTATGACTGATACTGCAAAGTGTTTGCTGCCTTGAGGCAGCTCATAATGCTTGGGGCTGTTTCCTGAGGCCTACAGAGACAGAAAGAAAACATACAGATTCAGGAAATACCTTCAAACAATGCCTGCAATGTACTGTACTTTGTCAGTCGATCATTATGGTGGGTTCTCTTGTTTCTCCACACCTCACAGTCTGGCAGTTTATCTTCTTGCCTCCAATTTTCAGTTTCAATCAGCAATAACGAAGACCAAGAATCAATGAGGTGGTTTCTCACTGCCTTCCCCACATGTGCTGAAAGCAAATACAAGTCTTCACTTCAAGGAAGCCTCAATGCAACATTATCCCTCAAGGTTCTAACTCTGACATCATGACCACTGAAAATTAATCAGTTCTACTGGTGGTAATGGCACATTATCCTTAGCGTAGCATGGTCACCTTTAGCTGGCTTAGTTTTTAAGGGAGCAACAACATGGACTGATGATGTGCTTGATCTAGTCTCCATTATAGTGTAGAGTTTTAATATTCACAATGTTAACAGATGGTCTACGTTTCTGTGATATAAGATCACATAACAAGAGAGTCTGAGAGTTGGTTCAAAGTGAAGCTACATTCTAAACCTTGTCCTGTACATAGTTAGAAGACAATATTTAATGAAAGCTACAAGTTGGCCAGCATGCAACCTTCCACAGTTTCTATCGATCTTAACCATGGGGACAACTGACTCTAAATTCCTCACCAGTAACAATCGATACATGTGCTTTCTAAAGGTGTGAGATTTGCCAGCAAAGGTGAAAATGAATTGAGAAAAGGGAAGTGGGAGATGAGGCAGTTGTTTGCATACACAGTGGACTTGAAGGTTTTAGTTTGTGGAGAGGATGGTGACGGTAGAATTAAAAGAGAAGGGAATATAATCTGAAAACCATTGCCAATATTAGCTAATATAAGGACCAGGAAGGCAAGTCAGGCGATCAGCTTTTCATATGGAGAATAGGATTGAAGGAGCAAGAGGTGGGTCGCAAAGGGTCCATGATGGGTGAGAAGACAGAACGTACAGATGTAACTTCAGTGAAGGAGTCATGGAGAGCTATCGAGAAAGGTAAGCTTGGCAGACAGCTGTAAGAGAGGAAAGCGGAGAGCTGGATGGTGCTGAACTGAATGTGGAGGAGATGAGGGTGGAGTTTTCAAAACCAGTTTTCACCAAGGAAACCAATGATTGCCTTTGAATTCCAAGATGATCCAAGGATCCAACCAGTTCTGCATGATCAATATTATCCAAGATACTCTTTAAAGTGTGCAACACATATAAATATGGGAGTAGAGATACAGGTCTAATCACATGAGGGAGAGTAATGGTGTTATTGAGGATTAGGGCACAGATGGGTAAAGTGGTTAAGAGACATATGGGATACTTGCCTTTATTAGCCAAAGCATAGTGTTTAAGAACAAGGAGGTTATGCTGGAAATGTATAAAACATTACTGTAGCCATAGGTAGAGTATAGTGTGCTGTTCTGGAATCCACATTACAGGAGGGATGTCACTGCATTGGAGTGGATTCAGAGATTAGCCAGGATGTTGCCTGGGCTGGAGAGCTTTAGTTAGGAAGTGAGATTAGATAGAATGAGTTTGTTTTCTTCAGAGCAGAAGAGACTGAAGGGGTGACATGATTGAGACGTATAAATTTATGAGAGACATATATAGGGCATATAGGAAGAAACTTTGGAGAGATCAAGTGACCATGGGGCATAGATTTAAGTTGAGGTGCATGAGGTTCAAGGGGGCGTGAGGATTTTTTTTTCACCCAGAGAATAATGGCAATCTGGGACTTACTGCCTGTAAGGGTAGAAGAAGCAGAAACCTTCAGAACATTTCAGCAATATTTGTTGGTCAGTTGGCTCAGATGGTTAGAGCATGGTGCAATCACATCAAGAGCTTAGTTTCAATCCCGGTACTAATCAAGTCTGCTGGCTTTATCTGAGAATTTAATGAATGGCTTAATAAGGTAAGATGGGGGTTAAATAGGGCATTCTGTCTGTTTATTTTCTCCCTGCATCCACAGCAAGGTCAGAGGTCAGTGGCCTGACTTGAGTATGCCAGCAGCTTAGTGCAAAGTATGTCGGCAGCCAATGGTCAGTCCATATGAAGGCCCCCTGCACCAATCTGTAAATAATGTAACTAACTGTAACAAATCTGTAACTGAAGAAGTTATACCAAGGTACCTTTGTACCTAATTTAGTGCTATAAGCGGTGACTTACCAACTTTTCACTGCTTTCATTTGAGTATGTGACAACAAAGTTACTTCAATTCAGTGGCTAACACTGCTGCCTCACAGTGCCAGAAACCTAGGCTTGATTCCAGCTTGAGGGGGCTGTCTGTGTGGATTTTGCACATTCTGCCCAGGTTTGTGTGGACTTCCACCCGATGCTCCAGCTTTGTCCAACAGTCTAGATCAGAATGATGTTGGAAAGGCACAGCAGGTCAGGCAGCATCCGAGAAGTAGGAAAATCGACGTTTCGAGCTTCATCAGGAATAGAGGCAGGGTGCCTGCAGAGTGGAGAGATAAATGAGAGGGGGGGTGGGGGTGGGGAGAAAGTAGCAAAGAGTACAATAGGTGAATGGGGGTGGGGATGAAGGTGATAGGTCAGAGAGGAGGGTGGAGTGGATAGGTGGAAAGGAAGATAGGCAGGTAGGACAGGTCATGTCTAGTTTAAATGGATTTGCTGTGGTAAATGCAGGGTTACAGGGCTTGGGTGGGATGCTCTTTGAAGGGTCAGTGCAGACTTGATGGGCCATTTGGCTATTATCTTCACTGTGCGGACTTCATGAAATTCTCAAAGTATTTAGATGTGCCCTTGTGATGTCAAGCATACAAGGTGATGAGCGAATTGCTGGAAGGTGGGAGTAGAATAGTTCGGTGTTTTTTTTTGCGGGCTTGATGGGAGAAAAAGTTGTAGATCTCTATGACTTTATTTCCTTCCTAAAGGACCTAAGTGAACTAGGTGGATATTTCTGATAATCAGCAATTCTTACATGGTCAGAATTAATATACACATTTTTATTGAATTCAAATTTCAGCATCTGCCCTGGTGGGATTTAAACCCAGGTCCCCAAATCTGTCATAACTTTAATCCAATGACATTGCCACCTTGGCAGTATTCGAACAAGACAGTAGAAACACTCTGCAGTATACATGTGTGTATATGAGTGGAGCAAACAGAGGATCAAACGCTCAACAGTTGTGATGTTGACAATGCAGTTGTGAGTGAATTGAGGGGGTAGCTTTACTGGTGGGGTTGACATAAACGGAGGTCACTATCCTGATAAGTTCCTGACCATTGTACACGTGGAAATTAGAGAGTGCTGCAATAAAATGCCATTCCTTCTCAGTGAATAAAGAACCATGTGAAGACTCATAATACAAGAATGACTCTGTGTAGTTAGGGTTGCGGTTTGGTTTAAGGTCAACCCTAATTTTATGGCAGGTCAAGGTCATTTGAACATTTCACAGCCTTGTTTAGTTTTGATTAAAAAAACATCATTTTACACGCATAATGTATCATTACAAAATTTGCATTTTGGGAAATTGAAAACAGTTAAAATATTGTCAAACACGGTGAAGAAAATTGCAAGCTTGAATATGGCCTCGCAATAAATGGAAATACTTGGCTGAATGTGAATCTCTACTTATTTCTAACAAATCAGTTTTAATTTGGTTCAAACTTCACTGGCAATGAGATTAAACATATTTTTTATTACCATATTTATGAAGAAAAATAATAAAATATAAATATAGAGAGTGGTTTTATAAAGAATGACATTTTGTGCATTGTTTTTGAATTCTTTATTCTGATAATGCAAAAATGTCAATATGCAATCGCCTCTGTTCCAATAGTACAAAACTCTGTATATATTGCACATTTGGAAATTCTCATGTTCAGGTCATGTGCATATCTGTATCGACAAGTGTGTATTGCAGGGGACAATCTAATTTACCTCAGCCCGGGTCGGCTGAAGTGCTGACCTTTGGGGTGATGTAATTGGGAAAGAGGGAATAGGGAAACAATAGTCCAATGGCACCCTTCTCCTGACCAAATGCCACAAACACATGCATAGTTTCTTCTGTGCTGTCAAGACCATATATAGACCAAAGACCCAAGGCCCCACTCCACTGCTGGTCAAGGACGGAGTGACTCTTATCAAAGATAAAGAAGCCATCATAAAATGCTGGGGGGAGCACCTCAGAGACCTCTTCAAGCAGTCTCTGTTATTTACCTGAGCATCCTTGAATGCATCCCACATTATGCTACCCGCCATTGGCTCAGCAACACCCCAGCCCTGCATAAAGTGGAGAAGGCCGTCCATCAGCTCAAGAACAACAAGGCTCCTGGAGCAGCCGGTACCCCCACTCAGGCATTGAAGAATAGAGGCACAGAGCTCTCAGTGCAGCTACATGCCCATGTCTGCCTTATCTGGAAGGAGTTAAAAATCACACAACTTCAGGTGGTACATCTGCAGGTTTAATTGGAAGTACTGGCTTTCAGAACGCTGCTCCTTCATCAGGTAACTAGTTGGGTAGGATCATAAGATACAGAATTTAAAGCAAAAGATCACAGTGTCCTGCAATTAAAACAACATATTGAACAAACCCAGATTGCTGCTAAGTCTTTCACCTTTTAGAATTGGTTGCAGGTTTTGACTCATTAATGTAAAAATCCCAGAACTTCTTTTAAGTCACATTCTAGAGATAACATAAGGTTTTATAAAAAAAAGTGACATTTCAGCTCAGACAATGGATTAAAGGTGTGAGGTTAGAGTCTGTCTGTATCCCAGTTTTGTGTCAGACTGGTTCTGTTTCCAAAATAGGAATTTGTAAAATGTCACATGGACTGACTGGCTACAGATTGTGTGCTTTTTGAACCTGGCGTTGTGTGACTTATAACTTTGTCCACCCCAGTCCAACACCGACACCTCTCCAGAGAGCTTCCCGGGAGAGCTCTGTAATACCACAGTCGCGAGTATTTTCAAAAAATGGATCAAGTCTGACTGTGGTAACTACAGGGGAATTTTCTTGTTGTCGCTGGGTGGAAATGTCATCCTCAATCATCTCCTCCCTGTGGCAGAGGAACTCCTCCTGGAGTTGCAGTGCGGTGTCTGGCCACAGAGGGGCACAACAAACATGATTTCCACTGCATGACAACTGCAGGCGAAATGCAGAGAAAAGAACCTACCCCTGTACCTGGCCTTTTTCCACCTTATAATGCCTTTTGGTGTCATCAGTCGGGAAGCATTATGAAGTATCCTTCTCCGCTTTGGTTGCACAG
This sequence comes from Chiloscyllium punctatum, assembly GCF_047496795.1. Classification (NCBI taxonomy): domain Eukaryota; kingdom Metazoa; phylum Chordata; class Chondrichthyes; order Orectolobiformes; family Hemiscylliidae; genus Chiloscyllium; species Chiloscyllium punctatum. The sequence continues at coordinate 55,571,375 of NC_092761.1, read as the reverse complement.
TGAAGTTTGTCACCATCCTTCGCCTGCTCCACAATGGCATCGAAGTCAAGGTAATAACATATGGCTCCACCACCGACCCATTCCCCATTCAGACCGGGGTGTGAAGCAAGGTTGTGCCTTTGCCCCACCATCTCTCTCTACCTCCGCTGCAATGCTGCATCTCATTGCTGACCAGCTCCCCGCTGGATGAAGCTAACCTACAGGACCTGCAGGGAATTATTCAACCTCTGCCACCTTCAAGCCCAAACCAAAGGCAACCAAACCAGTGCTGTTGAGCTGCAGTATTCAGATGATGGTCGTGTACGCACAGTCTCTGAGGATGTATCCAAACCATCGTCAGCACCTTTATAGAACACGTAAGGGAATGAGTCTCATCCTGGATGTTTCAAGATGAAGGTGCTCCAACAACCTGACTTAGCATTGTGGAACAAACCCCAGATCATCACGCTCCACATCCTCAGACATGTCCTGTTGGCCAAAACTGTGGGCATGGTGGCTCAGTGGTTAGCACTGCTTCCTCACAGGGCAAGGGATCTAGGTTTGATTCTGTGTGAAGATTGCACATTTTTGCTGTGTCCACATGCATTTCCTCCTGGTGCTCTGGTTTCCTCCCACAGTCCAAAGGCGTACTGGTTAGGTCAATTGGCAATGCTAAATTGCCCATAGTATGCAGGGACGTGTAGTCCAGGTGGATTAGTCAGGTAAATTCAGGGTTACAGTGATAGAGTAGGGGGAGTGGGACTGGGTGGGATACTCTTCGGAGGGTCGGTGTGGATGGGCTGAATGGCCTGCTTCCACACTGTTGGGATTCCATGTAGGTCCAGCATCACCTCCAGTGCACGAGTGGAAACAACGATATCAGAACTGATACTAAATTCATGGCTTACAGAGTGGTTCCTGACCTCCTATATGGCTCTCACATGTGGACTGTCTACTGCAGACACCTCAAGGCACTGGAGCAATTCCGCTAACAGTGTCTACAAATCCACTGGGTAAAAAGATGCACCAACATCAGTGTCCTCGATCAGGCCAATGTCCCCAGCTTCAAGGCACTAATCCTGCCTCAATCAGCTGCAATGGGCTGGGTACGTCGTCCAAATGACCAACACGAGACTTCCCCAGCAGGACCTCTACTCCCAGCTTTGAAACAGCAGGCAAGCCCCAGGTGGACAGAGGAAGTGCTTCAGGGCTACCCACAAGGCCTTTCTGGCAGAGTGTGGCATTCCCACAGACACCTGGGAATCACTGGCTCAAGCCAGACTAAATTGAACAAGGAGTATCCGGGAAGGTGTTGAGCACCTCGAGATTTGCTGTCAGGAGAAAATGGAAACCAGGCAGAAACAATGAAAGAAACACACTGCCCCACCCATTCCTGCGACTACCACCTACCCCAAGTGTAATAGAGCTTATGGTAACCACATTGGTGTGTACAACCACCTACAGACTCACCCTGAGAGTGGAAGAGAGCCATCCTTGTCTACGAGGGACTGCCGGTGATGATAAATGTTCAGAATACGTGGATCTATATGTAATTTTATGTGTGCAAATATGGACACATACTCAAACCATGCATGCATACTAATACAAAATATTTGACTACATAAGCTGTAAAGATAACATTAAAAATGGAGAAAGTTACTTAAAAAGAATAATCAGTGAACACAAGACTTTGAGCAGCACAGTATAGATTTAATCCCATCTACTTCTTTGCTGCCTCATATATTTCCAATCAATAAAATTAACAAGGTACAAAAAAATTACCAGTGATCGAAAGCTATACTCCCTGTACTATTAATACTGTCTCTGGTGTTTTTGACAAGTAACTCACTACATACTGCAGATTCGGGGTGAAGAATTAATGAATAGAGCATCTTAATAGAATTCCTGACACTGTTCACATCAAAATTAATAAATTTGAAATCCATTTATAAGCCACTTGTGGGGGAAGTGAAAAATTAAAGTATCTTGTGCTCTTACCTTCACTTATAAATTGTAATCTGAAAAATGATGACATTTTTATTGAGATCGAGTAAGGAAACTAATTGGTACATGTCGTTTCTTATCAACAGGCTTAGAAGTTCACTGCACAATTAAGTGACCCCATATATCACTTGCTGCATACTTTAAACAAGCATTATATTCTATATTTATGAACTGATGCTGAACTTTTGTTGTAAATTCAACATTTCAAAATAACTATTTATAATCTGGACTGACTGTGTATTTGGTAACTGCTAAATTGGATCTAGTTATATCAATTCGTTAAATTGTGAGGCTCATCAGACACAATTCAAACACTTTTTGCCTTCCCAGTCTTTCTGACCTGCCATTGCAATTTAATTTCATTGATCAGTATCTGAATACATTTATAACTAAAAATAAAGCACAGCAAGGTTTATGAAGGTTTGTAGCTCAGGTTGAGGTTTAGGGTGTAGGTTTGCTCGCTGAGCTGTAGGTTTGATATCCAGACGTTTCATTACCTGGCTATGTAACATCATCAGTGGCAACCTCCAAGTGAAGTGAAGCTGTTGTCTCCTGCTTTCTATTTATATCTTTCTCCTGGATGGGGTTCTTGGGGTTTGTGGTGATGTCATTTCCTGTTAGTTTTCTGAGGGGTTGATAGATGGCATCTAGATCTATGTGTTTGTTTATGACGTTGTGGTTGGAGTGCCAGGCCTCTAGGAATTCTCTGGCATGTCTTTGCTTAGCCTGTCCCAGGATAGATGTGCTGTCCCAGTCAAAATAGTGTTTATTTTCATCCGTGTGTAGGGCTACGAGGGAGAGAGGGTCGTGTCTTTTTGTGGTTAGCTGGTGTTTGTGTATCCTGGTGGCTAACTTTCTTCCTGTTTGTCCTACGTAGTGTTTGGGGCAGTTTGTGTAGCACAGAAAATGGAAAGCATAAAGGTACCAGAGTGTTATCTTAGGAGGTTTAAGCCCACCTAAGGGAAAAGCACATTATACAGAGAATATCCATGGATGAAGCATGGATGTATGACACACTCTGGCAACTGTTAAGTGCCTCACTTATCCCCACCATTCTATTTGCTGTCTATATTAATGACTTGACTGAAAGGACCATGTGAGTTGTTGTTATTTTTGCTGATCATACTGCAAGTTAGAAAGCCAGTGTTGTGAGGACAGTGAAGTGACCACTTATGGCAACTTTTGGCACTTGCCACCTTTATCGGTATGTAGTACAGGGTACACTATCACCAATCCTTCTTCATCTTTGCTTAGTCATGGGCCTATCCAGTAATTTGTGTTGGAAAATTGACCAGCATAGAGCATTTTGAGAAGAGAGCCTGTCATTAGATAATTTATTGCATGATATCAATAAGTACAACAACATTTGGTCAGGCATAATTCAAATATCTTAAGGAGCTGGTACAGTGAGATCTCTTTCCTCCAAACGCAAGGCTAAAAACCTCCATCATCACCCATAGATTGGATGGGTGGAATTATCCCAACCCCTGAATGACCTGGGAGTCAGTTAGGAAAATGCAGTGAAATTGGAAAAAATGAGGTTCTTGATGTTGATAAAAAAAGTCCAAATTTCTATCCAAGGAGATTTGACTGGTGAGATGAGGATCTTATTAGTGAGTTACATTCATTAACATTTCATTTATTACCTATTTTCACCTCGTTTACAAAATGGTGAAGAGAAACTACATTGTGTCGATTCCTGATGTGAAAGTCTGAGCACGTACCAGGCAGCTCCATTTCATCCCTTGCTTATCTGAGCCTCCATTTTGGCCAAAGCTTTCCAAAACTCTCATCGTTCTCCATGGTTAGGGACTGCCTATTTCCATAGTGGCAGCATGGTGGCTCAGTGATTAGCACTGTTGCCTCATAGATCCAGGGACCCAGGTTCAATTCTATCCTTGGGTGACTGCCTGTGTGAAGTTTTCACATTCTCCCTGTGTCTGTCTGGGTTTCCTCCCACGATTCAAGGAGGGGCAGGTTAGGTGGATTGGCCGTGCTAAATTGCCCATCATGTGCAAGCTAGGTAGATGAGTTATGAAAATGCTGGGTTACAGGGTTAGGGTAGGGAGGTGGGTCTGGTGGGAAGCTGTTTGGAAGGCCTGTATGGACTTGTTGTGCCAAATGGCTTGCTTTCCCACTCCAGGGATTCTATGATTATTGCAGAGATTGGCACTGGATCTTCACCAGCCTCACCACATTGTGTTGGCACACATTTCCAACTCATTTAGAAAATGGCGGCTCACTTCAATGCTGCACCAACACTTTACAATGTAATGGTGTTACCAGACTACATTGCATGCTGGGACATCTCATCTCACACATTGGAGCAAGCTGCAGCTCCATTAGACATAGGAGCACAAGCAGGCGCACCAAGTCTGTTCCTCCATTCAATGAGATCATGTTGAATCTAATATTCCTCAACTTTATCTTTCTGACTATTATACCCCTAATCTGTTCAAACATAACAACGTTAAAAAAGAACAGGAGAAGGCCATTCAGCTCCTCAAGCCTGTCCTGCTATCCAATAAGATCATGGCTGATCTTCCCAGGCCTCAACACTCCTTTTGAGCCACCTCACCATGGCCACCAACTCATTGATATTTCAAAGATCTATCCACCTCCTCTTTAAAAACTTTCAGTGATCTAGCCTCCACAACAGTAAGGGGTAGAACTCCAGGCATTCACTGACCTCTGGGAGAGTAAATTCCTTCACATCTCAGTTTGGAATGGGAGCTCCTTTATTCCATAACTATGTCCCATAGGTTGAGACTCACCCATCTAATAGAAACAGCTGCATTCATAAGGAAGTCCCTCCATTCCCCAGATCAGCTTTGTGAACCTTCTCTAGACTGCCTTCATTGCCAGGATATCATTCCTTCGATCAGGGGGCCCAAAGTCATTCTCAGTATTCTCACTGCCATCTGATTAGAGCCTTCTAAAGTTTTAGCAAGTGCTCCCTAATTTTATCCTCAATTTGGCTTGAAATAACAGTGAACATTCCATTTGGCTTCCAGATTACCTGCTGAACTGGGATGATTTATCACAGGGACAACCAAATCTCTCTGTGCTCCAGGTTTTTACAGTCTTGCTCGTAGATAAAGAAGAGAGTGGTCCTGAGGGACGAGTACTAAACTGGGCCAAGGCCAATTATATCAAAATTAGGTAGGAGCTCAGAAATGTGGATTGAACACAGCTATTTGAAAGGAAGTCCACATTTGATATGTGGGAGGCTTTCAAAGATAGGTTAAAGCTAGTGCAGGATACACATGTCCCGTTGAAGGCAAAGGATAGGAAGGGCAAGATTCGTGAACCGTGGATGACAGGAGAAATTGTACAACTAGCCAAGAGGAGAAAGGACACGTACATAAGGTCTAGGCAGCTAAGAACAGAACGGGCCCTGGAGGAATATCAGAAGAGTAGGACAAGTCTTAAACGAGGCATCAAACGGGCTAAAAGGGGTCATGAAATAGCTTTAGCAAGCAGAATTAAGGAAAATCCCAAAGCATTTTATTCTTATATAAGAAGCAAGTGGGTAACTAGAGAAAGGATTGGTCCACTAAAAGATAATGAAGGAAGGCTGTGTGTCGAGCCTGAGAGAATGGGTGAGATTCTGAATGATTACTCTGCATCAGTGTTTACTGAGGAGAGGAATATGAAACTTGAGATTACAGATAGAAGTTTGATTAGTCTGGATCACATTGGCATAAGTAGGGAAGATGTGTTGGGTAGGCTAGAGGACTGGGTGGGATCTATCCCAGGTTGCTGAGGGAGGTGAGAGAGGAAATAGCTGGGGCCCTGACAGATATCTTTGTGGCATCCTTAAATATAGGTGAGGTGCCAGAGGACTGGAGGATGGCTCATATTGTTCCCCCTGTACAAGAAGGGTAATAAGGATATTCCAGGTAACTACAGACCCGTGAACCTGACATCGGTGGTGGAGAAGTTGCTGGAGAAGGTACTGATGGATAGGATCTATTTATATTTAGAAAAGAATGGGCTTATCAGTGATAGGCAACATGGTTTTGTGCGGGGGAGATCTTGCCTTACCAACTTTTAATAGAGTTCTTCGAGGAAGTGACCAAGTTGATAGATGAAGGAAGAACTGTTGATGTCACAAACATGGACTTTAGTAAGGCGTTTGATAAGGTTCCCCATGGTAGACTAATGGAGAAAGTGAAGTCACATGGTGTGCAGGGTGTTCTAGCTAAGTGGATAAAGAACTGGTTGAGCAACAGGAGACAGAGTAGTAGTTAAAGGGAGTTTCTTGAAATGGAGGAAGGTGGCCAGTGGTGTTCCACAGGGGTCAGTGTTGGGGCCACTGTTGTTTGTAATATATACAAATAATCTGGAAGAGGGCACTGTTGGTATGATCAGCAAGTTTGCAGATGACACGAAGATTGGTGGAGTAGCACAAAGCATAAGGGACTGTCGAAGAATACAGGAGGATATAGATAGACTGGAGAGTTGGGCAGAAAGGTGGCAGATGGAGTTCAATCCAGACAAATGTGAGGTGATGCATTTAGGCAAGACTAGCTCTAGAGTGAATTGTACAATGAACAGAAGAGCCTTGGGAAAAGTTGATGGGCAGAGAGATCTGGGAGTGCAGGTCAGTTGTACCCTGAAGGTTGCTGCACAGGTGGATAGAGTGGTCAAGAAGGTATATAGTACATTGCCTTCATTGGACAGGGTATTGAGTATAATAGCTGACTGGTCATGTTAAAATTGTGCTGGACGTTGGTTTGGCCGCATTTAGAATACGGTGTACAGTTCTGGCCGCCACATTACCAAAAGGATGTGGATGCTTTGGAGAGGGTGCAGAGAAGGTTTACAAGGATGTTGACTGGTATGGAAGGTGCTAGCTTTGAAGAGAGGTTGAGTAGGTTAGGTTTATTTTCACTAGAAAAAAGGAGATTGAGGGGTGACCTGATTGAGGTTTACAAAATCATGAAGGGTATAGACAGGGTGGATAGAGACAAGCTTTTTCCCAGGTGAAGGATTCAATAACCAAAGGTCATGCTTTCAAGGTGAGAGGTGGAAAGTTTAAGGGGGATCCACGCGGCAAGTATTTCACACAGAGGGTGGTGGACATTTGGAATGCGTTGCCAGCAGAGGTGGTTGAGGCAGGCACGGTAGATTCATTTAAGATGCATCTGGACAGATGCATGAGTAGGTGGGGAGCAGAGGGATACAGATGCTGAGGAATTGGGCAACAGGTTTAGACAGTACATTTGGATTAGCTCAGGCTCGGAGGGCCGAGGGGCCTATTCCTGGGCTGTAAATTTTCTTAGTTCTTTGTACTTTGTTCTCCAATTAAATAATATTTAGCTCACTGTTTTTCATGCCAAATTTCCCAACCCACATTTTCCCGCACTATGTTACATCTACCATTTTTTGACCACTCTCTTAGTTTGCCTATACCCGAGCTAGATTGTATCATTCTCACTACTCACTTTCCCACTGTTTTTTGCATCATCCTCAAAATTGGCGATCATACATTCACTTCCATCATGCAATACATTACTATTATATATTAAATATTATATACATTAATATTATATATTAAAAGTAATTATGACGCTGACACTGATCTTTGTGACATTCCATTAGCTAAAAGTTTCCATCTTGAAAATTGCCCTTTTTCCCAACTGCTTATCCTTTACTAGTTAACCAATCCTCTGTCCATGCTAATATGCAACTTCCTAAACTCTGGGCACTTAATTTATTAAGTATCGTTATATGTGGCACCATCATGTATTTTTGGTAATCTAATGTCTTATATCTGCTGTGTCCCCTTTATCTTTTCACTATGCTTTTCATAAAGCTTTTCACTGTGCCTCGGTACACGTGACAATAAATTTAATTCAATTTATCCAACCCTGAAGAATTGTAATAATTTTGTAATAAACTCTAATAAAGAGCTGGGAGAACGGTAGCAGACTTTTGAGAAGTAAAATGAGGACACTGAAAAGGAGGATCATCACCATCACCATCACCATCAGATATCAGGTATAACAAGCCAGATAGGACTGAGTTGACTCCTCCTAACAGTAAGGTAAAAACAATGACTGCAGATGCTGGAAACCAGATTCTGGATTAGTGGTGATGGAAGAGCACGGCAGTTTAGGCAGCATCCAAGTAGCTTCGAAATCACGTTTCGGGCAAAAGCCCTTCATCAGGAATAAAGGCAGTGAGCCTGAAGCATGGAGAGATAAGCTAGAGGAGGTTGGGGTTGGGGAGAAAGTAGCATAGAGTACAATGGGTGAGTGGAGGAGGGGATGAAGGTGATAGGTCAGGGAGGAGAGGGTGGAGTGGATAGGTGGAAAAGGAGAGAGGCAGGTAGGACAAGTCCGGGCAAGTCAAGGGGACAGTTACTGAGCTGGAAGTTTAGAACTAGGGTGAGGTGGGGGAAGGGGAAATGAGGAAACTGTTGAAGTCTACATTGATGCCCTGGGGTTGAAGTGTTCCGAGGCGGAAGATGAGGCATTCTTCCTCCAGGCGTCTGGTGGTGAGGGAGCGGTGGTGAAGGAGGCCCAGGACCTCCATGTCCTTGGCAGAGTGGGAGGGGGAGTTGAAATGTTGGGCCACGGGGCGGTGTGGTTGATTGGTGCGGGTGTCCCGGAGATGTTCCCTAAAGCGCTCTGCTAGGAGGCGCCCAGTCTCCCCAATGTAGAGGAGACCGCATCGGGAGCAACGGATACAATAAATGATATTGGTGGATGTGCAAGTAAAACTTTGATGGATGTGGAAGGCTCCTTTAGGGCCTTGGATAGAGGTGAGGGAGGAGGTGTGGTGCAGGTTTTACAGTTCCTGCGGTGGCAGGGGAAAGTGCCAGGATTGGAGGGTGGGTTGTAGGGGAGCGTGGACCTGACCAGGTAGTCACGGAGGGAACGGTCTTTGCGGAAGGCGGAAAGGGGTGGGGAGGGAAATATATCCCTGGTGGTGGAGTCTGTTTGGAGGTGGCGGAAATGTCGGCGGATGATTTGGTTAATGCGAAGGTTGGTAGGGTGGAAGGTGAGCACCAGGGCGTTCTGTCCTCTGGAGGGGTGGGGTCTGAGGGCGGAGGTGCGGGATGTGGACAAGATGCGTTGGAGGGCATCTTTAACCAGGTGGGAAGGGAAATTGCGGTCTCTAAAGAAGGAGGCCATCTGGTGTGTTCTGCCGTGGAACTGGTCCTCCTGGGAACAGATCCGGCGGAGGCGGAGGAATTGGGAATACGGGATGGCATTTTTGCAAGAGGTAGGGTGGGAAGAGGTATAATCCAGGTAGCTGTGGGAGTCGGTGGGTTTGTAAAAAATGTCAGTGTCAAGTCGGTCGTCATTAATGGAGATGGAGAGGTCCAGGAAGGGGAGGGAGGTGTCAGAGATGGTCCAGGTAAATTTAAGGTCAGGGTGGAATGTGTTGGTGAAGTTGATGAATTGCTCAACCTCCTTGTGGGAGCACGAGGTGGCGCCAATGCAGTCATCAATGTAGCGGAGGAAAAGGTGGGGAGTGGTGCCGGTGTAATTACGGAAGATCAACTGCTCTATGTAGCCAACAAAGAGACAGGCATAGCTGGGGCCCATACATGTGCCCATGGCTACCCCTTTGGTTTGGAGGAAGTGGGAGGATTCAAAGGATAAATTGTTAAGGGTGAGGACCAGTTCAGCCAAACGAATGAGAGTGTCAGTGGAAGGGTACTGTTGGGGACGTCTGGAGAGGAAAAAACGGAGGGCTTGGAGGCCCTGGTCGTGGCGGATGGAGGTGTAGAGGGATTGGATATCCATGGTGAAGATGAGGCATTGGGGGCCAGGGAAACGGAAGTCTTGGAGGAGGTGGAGGGCGTGGGTGGTATCTCGAACGTATGTGGGGAGTTCCTGGACTAGGGGGGATAGGACAGTATCGAGGTAGGTAGAGATGAGTTCAGTGGGGCAGGAACATGCTGAGACAATGGGTCGGCCAGGGTGGTCAGGCTTGTGGATCTTGGGAAGGAGGTAGAACCGGGCAGTGCGGGGTTCCGGACTATGAGGTTGGAAGCTGTGGATGGGAGATCTCCTGAGGTGATGAGGTTCTGTATGGTCTGGGAGATGATGGTTTGGTGATGGGGGGTGGGGTCATGGTCGAGGGGCGGTAGGAAGAGGTGTCCTCGAGTTGACGTTTGGCTTCAGCGGTGTAGAGGTCAGTGCGCCAGCCTACCACTGCGCCCCCTTTATCCGCTGGCTTGATGGTGAGGTTGGGATTGGAGCAGAGGGATTGGAGGGCTGCGCGTTGTGAGGGTGAGAGGTTGGAGTGGGGGGAGGGGATCGACAGGTTGAGGCGGTCAATGTCCCGGCGGCAGTTGGAAATGAAGAGGTCGAGGGCAGGTATTAGGCCAGCGCGGGGTGTCCAGGTGGATGCAGTGTGCTGGAGGTTGGCGAAGGGGTCCTCGGAAGGTGGGCAGGAGTCCTGATTGTGAAAGCAAGCTCGGAGGCGGAGGTGACGGAAGAATTGTTCGACATCACGGCGTGTATTAAATTAATTGATGCGTGGATGGAGGGGGATGAAGGTGAGTCCTTTGCTGAGGACTGATCGTTCGTCCTCAGTGAGGGGGAGGTCTGGGGGGATGGTGAAAACTCAGCAGGGCTGGGAGCTGGGATCTGGTGTGGGTGTAGAGCTGGGAGTGGGGGCGGAACCTGTAACTGGAGTGGCTGTGATGGTGGGGGGAATGGGGGTGGAGTCATGAGCAGGGGTAGTGTTCCCTTTGGGGTTCTGGGGGGTGGGGATAGTGACAGTGGGGTCTGTGGGGGGGCATGTCAGCAGAATGCAGGTGAGTGGCGCTGGTGGGGGCGGAAGTGGTGGTGCCCACGGCAGTAGGGGTGGCAGAAGTCACTGAGCATGTGGCATCAGTGATGATGTGAAGGGCAGAAGTGGTGTCAGGTGTGATGAATGAGGAATTGTGAGGGGTGGAAGTGGTTGTGGGAGTGGCCATGATGGGGGCGGAAGTGACATCATCAATCAGCGTGGGGGTGGTAGCTGCATCAGCCGCATGGCTAATGGTGGAATACGTTCCGAGGCCAGGGGAATCTTCTGGAATGTTTGAGGAGCGCTGGTTATGGAGGTGGGTGGATAAAAGTTTGTTGTACTTACAGTTTTTGATGTTTGAGATGGAATTGAAATACTGTTTGTTGAGAGTATGAATTCTCCTGAGGATGTCGCTTCTCCTCCTAACAGTAGTTCTGATCATCCATTGGCTGTAATTTTGATGCCATGCAAAATGCAAGCTGTCCTTATTAATTTCCAGAAGCAAATCTGGGAATTTGTTATTTCTTTTCTTTTTCTGTTATTCAATAAAAATGAACATTTTCAAAATTTTAAGCTTTTCAGCATGTGATGCTTCTAGATTGAATGCTGATCTGATGCAATGCTACACAACGAGTTAAAGAAGGAGTAGCATTCCATTTTTACATATGATTTGAAAGATGGTGTGGTGCTAATCTTCATTCTTCATGCTGCAGTTACTATGACAGGTGATGATTCACAGCACAAAACATTTAACTTTGTGAGCTTCCATTTCCTCTCAACTGCCACCTATGTACATACAGAAGCTTATCTTTTTCATGCGAACTGCAAAGGTTTATTCATGACTGGCAGTGGGGTCTTCGACAATAGCTAGCCTTTATCATCCAACTGGTGGCAGCAATCCCAGATGTGAGCTCTTCTATGACTGGTGAGCACATGAGAGATTCCACTGATGTTTGGTGCATCTCTTATAATGTGGGCTGCAGCAAGTTGTCTGAGTAACCCTCGCTACAGCTCATGGAATGAAAACCTCAATGAAACTCAATAATAGGTAGAGGTGTACAAGATAATGAGAGGCATAGATGGAGGGAATAGTCAGGGACCTTTTCTCAGGGCAGAAATGACTATCATAAGGAAGTATAATTTTAAGGTGATTGGAGGAAGGTTTGGGGAGATGTCAGAGGTAGGTTCTTTATGCAGAGAGTGGTGGGTGTGTGGAATGTACTGCCAGCAGTGGTAGTAGTGTCAGATACGTTAGGGACATTTAAGCGACTCTTGGATAGGCGCATAAGGGTATGTAGGTTAGTCTGATCTTAGAGTAGGATAAAAGGTTGGCACAACATCGAGGGCCGAAGGGCCTGTACTGTTCTACGTTCTATATTCCATGAAACTTCCCAAAGGTGACACATTGTTAATTTTTAGTAAAATTCAGCTCTATGCAATATTACTATTAACCACTCCAGAATAATCACCTTGTACAACAAGACAATTAGGCAGTAATGCTACTGATACAAAAATACTTGAAAAGAAAGTTTTTTGTGAGGTTGCAATGAGTCTGCAAAGGGTTACAAACATTTGGCCATCGGAGAATAATGTGGTAAATAAAATGGGCTTGTTCACTTTGGCGTCTACTGTGGAGTTTGTACATTCTCCCCGTGTCTGCGTGGGTTTCCTTCGGGTGCTCCGGTTTCCTCCCACAGTCTAAGGAAGTGCAGGTTAGGTGAATTGGCCGTGGGATTACAGGGACTGGTTAGGGGACTGGACCTAGGTTGAGAAGCTCTTTGGAGATTTGGTGTGGACTCAATGGGCTGAGCGGCCTGTGGGAGTTCTATGATAAATCACAGGAACATTAGCAGACAGGCTCCCAAAAATCAGCAATTGGAATGTCAGTCTTTGTTGTAATATTAAAGTTATGATGTCTTGCTACAAGTGACATTGTATGAGTGACATTGGTGGGACACCATCCGGAATACTGTGTGCTGCTACAGTCTCCTTATCAATGGAGCAATCAACTTACATAAACATAAAATGGTGTGGATTTTGGAAATCTGATTATCACTACATCTAACTTCTTAACCAATTCTCTACCTTGTTATGGATTGGGTCAGACCACCCAAAACATTCTTGAGCAGACAGCTCAGACCATAACTTTGCAATTTGTTTCAGTAAGTGTACAGTGAAAATTACCCGGATTAAGTTAGCTAGGTTGATTAACAGGTTTTAAAACATACAAAAATGTATTCACAAAATTACACAATGATACACAAAGAATAGAGTACAGAACCCCTACTGAACTCAGTCTATCCAAACGAGGCTTAATTATGCTATTCCCAATATACACAACAGTCCCAATAAGCAAACCCCCTTAAAAAAAAAACAGTAAAAAATGGAATAGATGCTTACAGGTAAAAGTTAGAAGGGCGGAGAGAGAGAGAGAGAGAGAGAGAGAGAGAGAGAGAGAGAGATAGAGTTTCCACAGAGCTCACAGTTGAACTCCTAACTTGTTCTGGACTGAACTGCTCAGCGAGAGAGCTGACCACTTCTTTTTCATTACACAGGTCACTTCTAAAACATGACCACTTTGACCTGAAGTCTCATCTGTTTATATATAAACCAAAAAGTCTCTCAATACCATTTAATCTCTGTAACAAACCAGTCTAATTGGAACCAGGAGCCAATCTGACCTCTCTGAAAAAAATCAAGGAACAGCTTTGTGTCAACATATTTGTGTATTGCAGACTCGAAGGGCTGAATGGCCTTTCTGCTCCTCTTCTTTATTTAATCTATGTGACATCAAACTCAGGAACTTGCCAAAGTTACAACAATTGTCACAGGCTTTATCATGTGGTGAAACCACGTCAGGTTCTTCTTCTTCAGGGAACAGTAAACTTGCCTTTAGGCTGTGATTCTAAGGGTGAATGTATTTTTCTGGACTGAGAGTTTGTGTAAAATGTACATATACTCTTTGCAATTTAGAAGAATGAGAGATGGTCTCATTGCAACATATATGACTCTGACTGGGAGTGACAGGCACCAAGCTTGGGAGTCTCAAAGTACAGTACACAGTCCAAGGATGGTCAGGGATCAATCATTTAAAATTGAGATAAGCTTAATTTCTTCATTCAGTGGGTTATGAATCTTGGTAATTTTCTACCTCAGAAGTTGAAAGTAATCAATCATTGAGGCCAAACTAGATAAACTTTTGAACCATGAGGAAATCAAAGGATGTGGGATTAGGATCAAAGGCCATCGATGATCATACTGAATATTAGAGCGAGCTTAAAGGACCATATTATATATTCCAATTTCTAACATGCTCATGTAGCAGCAGAAACAGACTGAATACTGTTTTCCCAGTTAACTGTGAGCCTTGAGAATGTATTGTTGTGATGAAGTTTGGTTTCTGACTGGAGTAGAGATTGAAAAAGAGAACGTTTTATCAATAACATTTGGTTCACATGACCTCTGAAATTTGTTAACCTCATCTGAGGGAGGGCAGACAGGAATTGCTGATGGTAATTTTTCTCATTACTGCCCTAAGGTATCCTTTAGACCTGGCGTAGTAACTAAAGACGGAATACTTAACCTATGAACAAACTTTGATAAATATCTGGTGACTAACTAGAACAGTGACATTTGTTTCATGGACAGTGTATGATTGTTTTTATCATCATGGACATGCTGTTAAAATGTGACATTGGCAGTAAAGGTGTGAGTTTAATTCAGAGCTTTGTTTGGGATGAAACAATGAGCATCAGGCTAGAAGATGGACAATCAGACATGTTTCACAACACATCTGCATGTTATCACCAAAATTATTCAATCTAGACACAGAGCAAATAGTCAGAGCATGAGATCTGAATTAGAATTAGAATTATGAGTAAAAAAATTGGAGTCAAGACTATAACAAACCTAACAGTGCTGACGTAACAGTGCTGCTTTCGAAATAAGCAGACGCTCTTAGAAAATATCACAGATCAGAAGCATAGAATATGGACTGAGTATAAACACCAAAAAGAGAGGAATACATTAACATTAACAAGAATGAAGACTGTATTGGATGGTGTCACAAGGGAACACATTGATAAGTGTGTCTGTTTAGGACAAATGATAACAGAAAACGACAAATGTAATTCAGAAGTTCGAGGAAGAGTGGAATCAGTCAGAAGTAATGTTCTGAAGATGAAGGATGTGTTGAAACAAGAAAAGTCAAGTTTGAAACAAGGTAAAAGTCTCATAAGCTGCTACATTCTATTCACTTTCCTGTTTGTCTAAATAAGTAAAGATCCATAGAAGAAAACAGAATCCTTTGAAATGAGGATGCTAAGACGCCTGCTAAAAATTCCATTCACAGACGATAAAAAAATGAAGAGCCGTTTGAAATTTCAACAGCAAAAAGAATTCTAAAAAGTGACACCGAGAAAAGAAAATGTCAGCACTTCAGCTGTTTGATCAGAGCTGAAAAGCAACAGAAATGTCTTTTTGAAGGCAGAGTGGAGGGTAGCAGGAATCAACTCAGGAAAGGTTGGATTATGGATGTCACAGAGCAGTGGCTGATGAGCTCCAATGGTTCTGTGAGGATGGTACATGATGGGCGAGTGTGGCACTCCATGGCAGGAGTTATTACAAGTGACAGAGGAATAAGAAGCTTAGCTGGTGCCAGGTAAAGTGATATCTCAGTTCTGAGCAAGGGTCGCTCGACCTGAAATGTTAACTCTGATTTCACTCCACAGCATGGTGGCTCAGTGGTTAGCGCTACTGCCTCCCAGCATCAGGGACCTGGTTTCGATTCCAGCCTCGGGTAACCGCCTGTTTGCACATTCTCTCCATGCCTCGTGGTTTTTCTTTGGGTACTCTGGTTTCCTCTCACATTCCAAAGATGGGCAGGTTGGAAGAACTGGCCAAACTCAATTGCCCACAGTGTTCAGGGATATGCACATCAGATGCATTAGTCAGGGAAATGCAGAATAATAGATTATGGGAAAGGGTCAGGATGGGATACTCTGTGGAGGGTTGATATGGACTTGTTGGGCCAAATGGCCTGCTTTGACACTGTAGGGATTCTATGAATTCTGTGAAAAGATGCTGCCACACCTGCTGAGTTTTTCTAGCAATTTCTGTTTTTTTTTTCTGATTGACAATGTAGTGCTTTCAGTTTTTAAGGGAAATCTCCATTGAGAACAGGGGTTGATCATCCAACTGCCACAGTCTATGTAAAGTTAAAAATCACACAACACCTGGTTATAGTCCATCCAGTTTATTTGGAAATATTAGCTTTTGGAGAGCTTCCTTCATCAGGAGTCCGTGGAAAGACCAATGACTCAGGGAAGAAAAGGCATCAGGTGCTGCTGCAAGAGTATAAGGAGTTAAGAGCAGAATTTTTAAAAAAAACAATTGTTACCCACACCATGTGAACAGGAACAGGAAGCTGGCACCTTGCAAAGAGAGCTGCTAAGCTGGAGGAGTTTAATGCCATGAGGTATTGACACCAGCACTGTAACAGAAGGGAGCTGTAAAATCTGGATCTGCTGCATTTGAGACTGATGTGGGTGGCAATGGGTGGTGGCTTCTGTTCGAAAAAAATGAAAATAATTGATTAAAGAAAAGAGGATCAACCCAGAGCTCAGGTCACAGAGAGTAAAGATAGATTTGACAGGTATTACAACTGTTAAAATAACTATCATGGTTACAGCTAAAAGCAACAAATACAAATTACATATGATTTCAGAAAAACAGCATTAGTGCAGAAGGAGATGTTAGGATCTCTTGAACTGTGTGTATCTGTGAGTCTATTTCTCACTTGGTGAAGAACCTTATTCTGAGCCATTTCTACCTCCACCCTGAAAGACTGCCGATGCACTGACACTGATATACCTTCAGAGGCATTTATAGTCTATTTTAGCCAAATTACATCTCAATTCTGTGCTGCTATCTTTTTTCCCAAAATAAAGGATGAATTTCTTCTCCTTGAAGGTTGTGCGTTTGTGGAATTCTTTACTGCAATGTGCTCAGTACAAGGCTGAGATGGACAAATTTTTAATCGGTAAGGGAATCAAGGGTTCTGGGGAAAAGGCAGGAAAGCGTATTTGGGGATTACCAGATCATTCATGATCCCACTAAATGGCAGAGCAAACTCGATGGACTGAATAGTCGACTGCTGCTCCTATGCCTTCTGGTCTTTGGATGAAAATTGTAATATCGACAGGTTTCCTGTCAGTGGCAATGAAGCAGCAGAAAGTATTAATTCAGAATGAGCATTAAAGCTGAGGCAAGTTTGTAATGATGATAGACTTAGACCCGGATTTTTGAGAAACTGAGAAAATTGCTGAGCCCGATGAGAAGAGACTGTCCTGACCATCCTAGTATTTGCTCTGGGGTAGGGGGCAGTGGATGTGCTGGATGTGGGCTGACCAATTAGATACGGTGAAACTGTAGAGGTGGTCCCAGTCAAGTTTACACAACGGAGTCAGTGTTCATAAGGAGACCTGGAAAGGCATGCGAGCTGTAATGCAGGAAGTAGATGCACATGTTGCTGCTGCTCAGGGGGAAGATTTCAAACAATTGTCAAGTGAGCTGTAAATGTAATGCTTTCTATACATCTCTTCAGATATAGCCATAGCAACAAACCTTGTCCAGGAAACTCTGACCTACGCATTGCCATGGCAGAATAGGGTGATTCAGGGGGAATTTGGGATCAGGAGCACAATCCATCATCTGGGACGGACAGGAACACCATGCTCCAGTCATCTAAGGCCTTTGCTCTAAACCTTATCCCAATCCAACATGGATCATGTTCTGAAGACACTGGTGAAGGGACCAGAAGAAGTTGGGAAATTTACATATGTTTCCTTTTTTTCTGGTTCGCATGCCAAAATGTCACAAAGAAAGGAAAGTGGGGAAGGAATGGGAGCATCTGCAGTCATCTGCTCTCATCCTTCACTCCGCCTGAGGACCTCCACATCTGGGTCAAGGAAGTCCAAATTCCATCCTGGTTGGTGGTGCAGCCTCCCACAGTGAACTAGCCAGTGTAGTAGAAGACAGTCTTCACTGTGAGTACAGTGTGTATTCATCCATTCAAGAACAAAGAACATTACAACACAGGAACAGGCCCTTCAGCCCTCCAAGCCTGTGCTAATCCAGATCCTCTGTCTAAACCTGTCATCTATTTTCTAAAGATCTGTATCCTTTGCTCCCTGCCCATTCATGTATCTGTCTAGATACATCTTAAATGACATTATTGTGCCTGCCTCTACCACCTCCTCTGGCAAAGTGTTCCAGACACTTACCATCCTCTGAGTAAAGGACTTTTTATGCATATTTCCCCTAAACTTTTTTCCTCTCATCTTGAACTCATGAGCCCTAGTAATTTAGTCTCCCACTCTGGGAAAAACACTTCTTGCCATCGACTTATTTTTACCTGTCATGATTTTGTAGATCTCAATCAGGGTCCCCTCAACCTCCATCTTTCTACTGAATATAATCCTAATCTACTCAACTTTTATTCATAGTTAGTGCCCTCTATACCAGGCAACATTGTGGAGAACCTCCTCTGCACCCTCTCCAAAACATCTACATCCTTTTGGTAATGTGGCAACCAGAACTGAATGCAGTTTTCCAAATGTGGCCGAACCAAAGTCCTATACAAATATAACATGATCTGCCAACTTTTGTATTCAATACCTCGTCCCGATGAAGGAAAGCATGCCTTATGCTTTCTTGGTCACTCTATCAACCTGCATTGCTTTAGGTTACAATGGACCTGCACACCCAGATCTCTCTGTACATCAATATTCCCCAGGGCTTTTCCATTTACCATATAATTCGCTCCTGAATTGGATGTTTCAAAATGCATCACCTCGTATTTGTCCGGATTGAAATCCATCTGCCATTTCTCTGCCCAACTCTCCAATCTATCTATAATCTGCTGTATTCCACCAATCTTAGTGTCTTCTGCAAACTTAGGTCACTTACACTTTCTTCCAGACTATTATATGTATATCACAAACAACAGTGGTTCCAGCACAGTTCTCTGTGGAACACCAGTGGTCACAGTTCTACATTTTGAGAAACTCCCTCCCACCAGTATTGTCTGTTTCTTATTGCCCAGCTAATTCTCTATCCATCTAGCTAGAACACCCTGGACTCCATGGGACTTCACTTTCTCCATCAGCCTACCATAGGCGGCCTTATCAAATGCCTTACTGCATGTATATGACATCTACAGCCCTTCTCTCATCCATCACCTTTGTCACTTCCTCAAAGAATTCTATTAAGTTGCTAAAACGTGACCTTCCCTGCACAAAACCATGCTGCCTATCACTGATAAGCTCATTTTCATGCAAGTGAAACAGATCCTATTCCTCAGTATCTTCTCTAGCAGCTCCCCTACCACTGACGTCAGACTCACCCGTCTATAATTATCTGGACTATACCTGCTATCCTTCTCAAACACAGGGACAACATTAGCCATTGTCCAGTCTCCAGGGACCTCACCCATGTTCAAAGATGATGCAAAGATGTCTATTAAGGCCCCAACTATTTCCTCTTTCGCTTCACTGAGTAACCTGGGAAAGATCCCATCCGGACCTGGGGACTTGTCCAGCTTAATGCCTTTTAGAATACTCAACACTTTGTTCCTCCTTACACAGATTTGACCTAGAATAATCAAACATCTATCTCTAACCTCAACGTCCATTATCTTCCTTTCCTCAGTGAATACTGACACAAAGTACTCAGTAAGAATCTCACCCATTTTCTCTATCTCCATGTATAGCTTCCCTCCTTTGTCCTTGAGTGGGCCAACCCTTTCTCCAGTTACCCTTTTGCTCCTTATATCCAAAAAAGGCTTTGGGATTTTCCTTAACCTTATTTGCTAAAGATATTTCACAACCCCTTTTAGGCTTCTTAATTCCTCATTTCAGATTGGTCCTACATTCCTGATATTCTTCCAAAGCTTTGTCTGTTTTCAGTTGCCTAGACCATATGTATGCTTCCTTTTTCCTTTTAGCTAGTTTCACAATTTCACCTGTCATCCATGGCTTCCTAATCTTGCCATTTCTATCCCCCATTTTCATAGGGAAGTGTCTATCCTGCACTCTAATCAACCTCTCTTCAAAAGCCTCCTATCTATCAAATGTGGATTCAGTTTCAAACAACTGCTCCCAATCCACAGTCCCCAGCTCCTGCCGAAACGTTTGACAGTTGGCCTTGCCCTGGTTTAGCACTCCTCCTGTCGGACCACTCTCATCTTTGTCCCTGAGTATCCTAAAACTTACGGAATTGTGATCGCTGTTTTCAAAGTTACCCCCTACTGAAAATTCAACCACGTGACTGGGCTCATTCCCCAATACCAGGTCCAGTATGGCCCCTTGGAGAAAGTGAGGACTGCAGATGCTGGAGTACCAGAGTTGAAAAATGTTGGAAAACACAGCAGGCCAGGCAGCATCCGAGGAGCAGGAGAATCGACATGTCGGACATAAGTCCTTCTTCAGGAATGAGGCTGGTGTGCCAAGGAGGTGAGATAAAAGGTAGGGGGGAAGGGAATTTGGGGGACGGACGCTGGGAATACGATAGGTGGAAGGAGGTGAGGGTGAGGCTGACAGGCCAGAGAGGGGGTGGAGAGGTTGGGAAGAAGATTGCAGGTCAAGAGGGCGGTGATGAATCCAGGGGTTGGGACTGAGATAAGGTGGAGGATGGGGAAGTGAGGAAGCTGGAGAAATCTACATTCATCCCGTGTGGTTGGAGGGTTCCTAGGCAGAAGATGAGGTGCTCTTCCTCCAGGCGTCGTGTGGCCAGGGTCTGGCGATGGAGGATGCCAAGGACCTGCATGTCCTTGGTGGAGTGGGAGGGGGAGTTGAAGTGTTGAGCCACTGGGTTGGTTAGTGTGGGTGTCCCAGAGGTGTTCCCTGAAACGTTCCGCAAGTAGGTGGCCTGTCTCCCCAATGTATAGGAGACCACATCAGGTGCAGCGGATACAGTAAATGATTATGTGGAGGCGCAAGTGAATTTGCGACGGATATGGAAGGATCCATTGGGACCTTGGAGGGAGGTGA
Source organism: Chiloscyllium punctatum (assembly GCF_047496795.1). Lineage (NCBI taxonomy): Eukaryota > Metazoa > Chordata > Chondrichthyes > Orectolobiformes > Hemiscylliidae > Chiloscyllium > Chiloscyllium punctatum. The sequence goes on along the minus strand of NC_092761.1, from coordinate 55,550,586 downwards.
GGGGGGAGGCGTGGGTGCAAGTTTTGCATTTCTTGCGGTTGCACGGGAAGGTGCCGAGAGTGGAGGTTGGGTTGGTTGGGGGTGTAGACCTGACGAGGGAGTCGCAGAGGGAGTGGTCTCTCCTGAATGCTGATAGGGGTGGGGAGGGAAATATATCCCTGGTGGTGGGGTCTGTTTGGAGGTGGCGGAAATGACAGAGGATGATACGATGTATCCGGAGGTTGGTGGGGTGGAAGGTGAGGACCAGTGGGGTTCTGTCCTGGTGGCAATTGGAGGGGCGGGGTTCAAGGGCGGAGGTGCAGGATGTGGAGGAGATGTGGTGGAGAGCGTCGTCGACCATGTAGGAGGGGAAATTGCGGTCTTTGAAGAAGGAGGCCATTTGAGTTGTTCAGTAGTGGAATTGGTTCTCCTGGGAGTATGGCCCCTTCCTGAGGTGGACTATCTGCTCCATCTAATCCTCTAACACGAAGTGAATCCCAGTCAATGTTGGGAAAATTAAAATCTTCCATTCACCACCACCCTGTTGCCCCTACGTAATCTGTTTACATATTTGTACCTCTATCTCACACTGGCTATTGGGAGGCCTGTAGTACAGCCCCAACATTGTAACCGCACCCTTCCTATTTCTGAGCTCTGCCCATAATGCCTCACTGCTTGAGTCCTCCATAGTGCCCTCCTTCAGCACAGCTGTGACATCATCACTGACCAGTCATGCAACTCCTTCACCCCTTTTACCTCTCTCTCTATCCCGCCTGAAGCATCTGTATCCTGGAATATATTGTTGCCAATCATGACCTTCCCTCAACCAAGTCTCAGTAATAGCAGTAACATCATATTCCCAGGTACTTATCCAAGCCCTAAGTTCATCTGTTTGACCTACTACATTTCTCGCATTAAAACAAATGCACCTCAGACCACCCATCCCTCTGTGTTCATCGCCTACTCCCTGCCTACTCTTCAATATCTAGCTCCTAACAGGCTTTAGTTACTACCACCTTCCCATCCGTTAACCCCCTCATTTGGTTACCATCCCCCTGCCACTTTAGTTTAAACCCTCCCCAACAGTTTTAGCAAAAACACTTCCAAGGACATTGGTTCCTATCCAGCTAAGGCGTAGACTATCAAATTTGTAATAGTCCAATCTCCTCCAGAACAGGTCCTAATGCCCCAAAAATCTGAACCCCTCCCTCCTGCACCATCTCTCAAGCCACACATTCATCCTGCCTATTCCTTCATTTCTACTCTGACTAGCACATAGCACTGGTAGCAATCCTGAGATTACTACCTCTGAGGTCCTACTTTTTAACTTGGCTCCTAACTCCCTAAATTCTGCTTAGAAGACCTCATCCCATTTACTACCTATGTCATTGGTGCCGATATACACCACATCAGCTGGCTGTTTACCCTCCTCCTTCAGAATGTCCTGCAGCTGATCTGAGACACCCCTGATCCCCGCACCTGGGAGGCAACATACCATTTGGGAGCCTCACTTTTGACCACAGAACTGCCTACTACTCCTCTTACAATTGACACTCCTGTGACTCAAAGCCTTCCACACTTTTTCCCGCCCTTCTGTTTAGCAGAGCCAGTCAAGGTGCCATGAACCTGGCTACTGCCGCCTTCCCCTGGTGAGTGATATCCCCCTCCAGTATCCAAAACGGTATACCTGTTTTGGAGGGAGATGACTGCAGGGGACAACTTCACTGCCATTCCCTTTCTCCCTCAGCAATCCTACTCTGAGGTGTGACTGGCCAATTCATTCAACATGTTGTTCAGTGTAGGAAGAGGCACTCCAGCACCATATGTTACTGAGTACCAGAACATGGAGCACAGGGAGCTGGTTAATATCTGATTGCTGCACCCACACTCAGAGACAGAGCACATACCACTCCTGTAATCTGCAGACTTATGTCCAAGTCACTCCTATGGATACATGCAGTCGAGAAGTGAATGTGCACTGTCATGTACTCACACAGATGGGAGTTTTGCAATGTTACAGCTTTTGTCTGTTTGCAGGGTAGACACCGGAGAGATGACATGGACTGGAAGGTGGTGCTGCAAAGTGCAGCTGCCTGCTTTGGTCTGCAGGGTGGGAGAATTGTCAATACTGAGTGCTAAAGCTGGCAACAGGAGCATTTTGGAGGGTGGAAGTGATCCAGTTAGTTCATTCAGAAGAATGGGAGTTTGGTCTGTGAAGGACTTAAACCTCACCACTGCTGAATTTGAGCCTTTAGCAGAAAACAAGGTGGTGAAAAGCCTCACGCAACATATTGGAACTGTATTCTATGACGCAAAAACCAGACTGAAAGAACCAGGCAGCATTATAAAATCCAAACAGTGTAGAAGCAGGCCATTTCACCCATCATGTCCACACTGGACCTCTGAAGAGCATTCCACCTAGACCCACCCCACTACACTACTCCCGCATTTTCACGGCCAATCCACCTAGCGCATCCATCTTTGGACTGCAGGAGGAAACCGGAGCACCCATAGGAAGCCCACATACACATCAGGAGAAGGTGCAAATTTTGCACCAACATTTGTCTGAGTGTGAAATCAATCCTGGGTCTGTGGTGCTGGGAAGCAACAGTACTAACCACTGAGCTACTGTAATTTGGTACAGATGCAAAAGAGGTACCTCAGCTGAACAAGAACAAGGCTTGGAGCAGCCTGCTGAGAGTGATCTGGTTTGCGATCAATCAATGATCCTTGCTTTTCATGACCACCCTATGATCCCGTAAAATGTCTTGCCATCTTGCTGTTGCAGCCTTTCACTGGCTTCATTACCAACACTGATCTCCAGGCTTCAGAATGCTGGTCTGTGAATGACTGGAAGCTCCAGCAGTCAGTGATGATGTCATGAGGCTCTTCAGTCTGCTGCAAAGTATCTGATTCGAGCTTGATGCAGCAGGATTTCTGGTTACTGGGAGCAAGGGTGTTCTTCACCTCTGAAGGTGCCCGCTATCAGATTTAATGCTGAGAGCAGTTAATTTCAGCACAGTGTGTAAGAACGAGAGTGAATAAGCAATACAGCTCATGAAATTATAGGACTGTGATAAGCATAATGCAATTCTTTTAAACATGCTACTGTCAACACAAAACCTCACTTGACTCAAGTACAGATCAAACACAGCTCAATGACATTATTGTTTCCATTTTCCAACCAACGTTTACTGCTGAGAGACCCTCTGAATTGATAGCAACTTTGCTCGAAATTATTTCAGTTTGTTGAGAAATGAAGTAGTTCATAGGAAATGCATTAGATTTTCAAAAAGAACTGAGCAGCCTCATGATTTAGTAGCTTAGGATCAGCAGAGGAGAAACTGAATGCCATCTGACATCATTGATCATTGCTGTTTCTGAAATAAATTCCAATTGGGAACCAGCCTGCCAGCGATTTTCCATGTATGCTGTAAACCCAGACAAGCGAGAAAACTCTGGGAGGTGACCGTTCAAACACCCTATGTAGCTGAATCATCTGATCTGGTTGGCTTTCACAGATTCTAAAACATTCACTGAATGTAAGCATTGCTGACTGGGCCAGCAATTAATGCCATTCCTAGTAGTCAAGGGGAAGTGGTGAGCTGTGTTGAACTGCTGCAGTTGATTTGCTGGAAGGAGACTCACAACTGCAGCTAGGAGGGGGTTATAGGAGTTTGACTGAAGGAACAGGAATATATGGGTGGGTGGCATGGTGGTGCAGTGGCACAATGGTTAGCACTGCTGCCTCACAGCAGCAGAGACCCGAGTTCTATTCCCATGTCTCTGGTCCTTTGAGATGATTGTGGGTCATGAGTTTTGGAAACTCACTGGATGGCAGTATGATCCCTTTTCCAATTTGCTTTGCTGTTATTCTAGCCCAGGATGACATGGGCAATGCCTTCTGGCTCTCCATCCAAATCAAAACATGTAAGAAGCTGGAGCAATTATCAGAGAGAGTGGGTGAGGGGTGAGTTGTAATTTGGGAAGATGCACCTCCGGGCTTCTGATGGAAAACTCAGGCCAGGATAGTTCTCAAGTCTCAAGCGCCTTTCCTCCTCTGAGGGACTAAGTTACCTCTCTGTGGAGTTATCCGATATCAGGGGCAGTTCAAATAGCTGCCTGTGACCATGAAGAATCATAGAGATGTACAACACAGAAACAGACCCTTTGGTCAAGCTCATCTGTGCTGACCAGATATTCTAAATTAATCTTGTCTCATTTGCCAGCACTTGATCCATATCCCTCTCCACCTTTCCTATTCATGTACCCATCTTTTAAGTGTTGTTATTGCACTAGTTTTCACCATCTCCTCTCGCAGCTCATTCCATACATGCACCACCCTTTGTAAGAAAGACTTGGCCCTTTAGGCCACTTTCAAATCTTTCCCTTCCCTCCTTAAACCTATACCCTGTAGTTTGGGACTCCTTAATCCTGGGGAAAAGAACTTGACTATTCAACCTATCCATGATCCTCATGATTTTATTAACTTCTATAAAGTCACCTGCAGCCTCCAATGCTTCTAGGGAAAACAGCCTTGGCCTATTCAGCCTCTCCCTATAGCTCAGATCCTCCAACCCTGGCAACATCCTTGTAAATCTTTTCTGACCTCTATCAACAGTGTCCTAGAATAGGGAGAGAAGAATTGAACACAATATTCCAAAAGTGGCCGAACCAAAGTCCTATACAGATGCAATGTGACCTCCCAACTCCTGTACTCAATGTACTAGAGGCATAGAGTCATAGAGATGTACAGCATGGAAACAGACCCTTTGGTCCAACCTGTCCATGCCAACCAGATATCCCAACCCAATCTAGTCCCAACTGCCAGCACCTGGCCTATATCCTTCCAAACCTTTCCTATTCATATACCCATCCAAATGCCTTTTAAATGTTGCAATTGTACCAGCCTCCATCCCTTCCTCTGGCAGCTCATTCCATACACGCACCACCCTCTGAGTGAAAAGATTGCCCCTTAGGTCCCTTTTATATCTTTCCCTTCTCACCCTAAACCTATGCCCTCTAGTTCTGGACTCCCCCACCCCAAGGAAAAGACTTTGTTTATTTACCCTATCCATGCCCCTCATAATTTTGTAAACCTCTATAAGGTCACCCCTCAACCTCTGACACTCCAGGGAAAACAGCCCCAGCCTTTTCAGCCTCTCCTTATAGCTCAACTCCTCCAACCCTGGCAACATCCTTGTAAATCTTTTCTGAACCCTTTCAAGTTTCACAACATCTTTCCGATAGGAAGGAGACCAGAATTGCATGCAATATTCCAACAGTGGCCTAACCAATGTCCTGTACAGCCGCATCATGACCTTCCAACTCCTGTACTCAATACTCTGACCAATAAAAGAAAGCATATCAAACACCTTCTTCACTGTCCTATCTACCTGCAACTCTACTTTCAAGGAGCTATGAACCGGCACTCCAAAGGTCTCTTTGTTCAGCAACACTACCTAGGACCTTACCATTAAGTGTATACATCCTGCTAAGATTTGCTTTCCCAAAATGCAGCACCTTGCATTTATCTGAATTAAACTCTATCTGCCACTTCTCAGCCCATTGGCCCATCTGGTCAAGATCCTATTGTCATCTGAGGTAACCTTCTTTACTGTCCACTACACCTCCAATTTTGGTGTCATCTGCAAACTTCCTAATTCTACCTCTTATGCTTGCATCAAAATCATTTATATAAATGACAAAAAGTAGAGGACCCAGCACTGATCCTTGTGGCACTCCACTGGTCACAGGCCTCCAGTCTGAAAAACAACCCTCCACCACCACCCTCTGTCTTCTACCTTTGAGCCAGTTCTGTATCTAAATGGCTAGTTCTCTCCGTATTTTGTGGGACCTAACCTTGTTAATGAAGAAAGCTGGGTCACTGTTTGAAGGGGGAAAAACAGTCAGTGGAGGGATCCCCTGTGGTCATTCCCCTGAAAAACATGTATACCATTTTGGATACTGTTGAGGGGGACGACTTACCAGGGGTATGTAGGGGGTCCAGGTCTCTGGCACAGAGCCTATCCCCAGTGCACCAGAAGGGAAGGAGGGAAAGGAGGAGAGTGTTACTCATTGGGGACTTGATAGTTAGAGGCTCAGATGGAAGGTTTGTTGGGAACAAACAAGACTCGCGGTTGGTATGTTGCTGCTCAGGTGCCAGGGTCCGTGATGTCTCGGATCATATCTTTGGGGTCCTGAAGGGAGAGGGTGACCAGCCTCAAGTCGTTGTCCATGTAGGTACCAACGACATAGGTAGAAAGAGGGTTAGGGATGTAAGGCAGGATTTCACGGAGCTAGGGTGGAAGCTGAGAGCTAGAACAAACAGAGTTGTTAACTTTGGATTGTTGCCCGTGCCACATGATAGCAAGGCAAGGAATAGGGAGAGATATCAGCTGAACATGTGGCTGCAAGGATAGTGCAGGAGAGACAGTTTCAGGTACTTGGATAATTGGGGCTCATTCTGGAGAAGGTGGGACTTGTACAAACAGGACGGTCTTCACTTGAACTAGAGAGGTACTAATATCCTGGGTGGGAAATTTGCTGGTGCTATTCGGGTGGGTTTAAACTAGCTCAGCAGGTGGATGGGAACCGGAGGTGTATTTGCAGTGCACAAGAGGATGAGAGTAGGAAGGACAGGGACAGGATTTCAGGATTACAGGAATGTGCTGGCAGACAGCGAAGTGGTTTGAAGTGTGTCTACATCAACGCCAGAAGTATCCAAGCTTGCAGCATGGATAGGTATCAAGGACTTTAATGTTGTGGCCATTTCGGAGACATGGATAGAGCAGGGTGAGGAATGGATGTTGCAGGTTCCAGGGTTTAGATCTTTCATTAAGAACAGGCAAGGCGGTATGAGAGGGGGAGGTGTGGCCTTGTTAGTCAAGGATAGTATAACAGTGGCTGAGAGAACTTTTGATGAGAATTCATCTACTGAGGTAGTGTGGGCTGAGGAGAGGAGAGGTGACACTGCTTGGAGTTTTTTATAGGCCTCCACAGAGTTCCAGGGAGGTAGAAGAGAGGATTAGCAAAATTATTCTGGGTAGGTGTGAAAGGAGCAGGGTGATCATTATGAGGGACTTTAACTTTCCCAACATTGACTGCAAATTCTATAACTCTCGTATATTGGATGGATCAGTTTTTGTCCAATGTGTCCAGGAGGGTTTCCTGACACAGTATGTCGAAGGATCGACAAGAGGGGAGGCCACACTGGATCTGGTGCTTGGTAATGAAATAGGCCAGGTGTTTGATTTAGTTGTACGTGAGCACTTTGGAGAGAGTGACCATAATTCAGTTACATTTAGTTTAGTGATGGAAAGGGATAGGTACATGCCACAAGTCAAGAGTTATCGATGGGGCAAGGGCAATTATAATGCAATTAGGCAAGAATTAGGATGCAAAGAATGGGGTAGTAAAATGCAGGGGATGCATACTATTGAAATACGGAGCTGGTTGAAGGAAGAGATATTGGATGTCCTTGATAGGTATGTCCCTGTGTGGCAGGGAGGAAGTGATAAGATAAGGGAACTGTTGGTTATGACAGAAATTGCATCTCTTGTCAAGCAGAAGAAGGAGGCTTATGTGTTGATGAGGCAAGATGGTTCAGATGAGGCGATGAGAGTTACAGATCAGCTAGGAAGGATTTAAAGAGAGAGTTAAGAAGAGCAAGGAGAGGACACAAGCAGTCTTTAGCAAATAGAATAAAGGAGAACCTTAAAGCTTTCTATAGGTACGTGAAGAATAAAAGTGTGGACCCTATGGAGATCGGAGAGGTGCTAAACAAACACTTCTCATCGGTTTTCACTCAGGAAAAGGAGAATATTGTGGAGGAGAAGAATGAGGTACGAGATATTAGACTAGAAAGGATCGAGGTTAGTTACGAACAGGTGTTATCAATTCTAGAAGGAATGAAAGTAGACAAGTCCCCTGAGCCGGATGGCATTTATCCAAGGATTCTCTGGGAAGCTAGGGAGGAGATAGCAGAGCCCTTGGTTTTGATATTTGAGTTGTCATTGTCTACAGGTTTAGTACCAGATGACTGGAGGATTGCAAATGTTGTGCCCTTGTTCAAGAAGGGCAGTAAGATGACCCAGGTATTTATGGACCAGTGAGCCTTACTTCTGTTGTAGGAAAGGTTTGGGAAAGGATTATAAGAGATAAGATTTATAATCATCTAGCAAGCAACAATTTGATTTCAGATAGTCAACATGGTTTCGTCAAGGGCAGGTCGTGTCTCACAAACCTTATTGAGTTTTTTGAGAAGGTGACCAATCATGTAGATGAGGGTAGGGCAGTTGACGTGGTACATATGGACTTCAGTAAAGCCTTTGATAAGGTTCAACATTGTAGGCTGTTGGAGAAAATGCAGAGCCATGGAATTGAGGGTGATTTAGCAGTTTGGATTAGAAACTAGCTTTCTGGAAGAAGGCAGCGAGTGGTGGTTAATGGAAAATATTCAGTCTGGAGCCCAGTTACCAGTGGTGTGCCACAAGGATCTGTTTTGGGACCACTGCTGTTTGTCATTTTTATAAATGACTTAGACGCAGGCGTAGGTGGATGGATTAGTAAATTTGCAGACGACACTAAAGTCGGTGGAGTAGTGGTCAGTTTGGAAGAATGTTACAGGCTGCAGGGGGATTTAGATAAACTGCAGAATTGGGCTGAGAGCTGGCAAATTGAGTTCAATGCAGCTAAATGTGAGGTCATGTACTTTGGGAAGAATAACAGGAAGGCAGAGTACTGGGTCAATGGAAAGATTCTTGGCAGTGTGGATGTGCAGAGGGATCTTGGGTTCCATGTACACAGATCCCTGAAAATTGCCACCCAGGTGGATAGTGCTGTTAAGAAGGCATATGGTGTGTTAGGTTTCATTCATAGAGGGATTGAGTTCCGGAGCCGTAATATCATGCTGCAACTATAAAAAACGCTAGTGGGGCCACACTTGGAATATTGTGTACAGTTCTGGTCCCCATATTTCAGGAAGGATGTTGAAGCATTAGAAAAGGTGCAGAGGAGATTTACCAGGATGTTGCCTGGTCTGGAGGGAAGGTCCTTTGAGTAAAGGCTGAGAGACTTGGGTCTGTTCTCATTGGAAAGAAGAAGGCTAAGGGGGGATATGATAGAGACATACAAGATGACCAGAGGATTAAATAGGGTAGACAGTGAAAGACTTTTTCCTGAGATGATGACTTGTACGAGAGGGCATAACTACAAATTGAGGGGAGATAGATTTAAGACAGATGTCAGAGGCAGGTTCTTCACGCAGAGAGTGGTAAGGGCGTGGAATGCCCTTCCTGCTAATGTAGTCAACTCAGCCATATTAGGGAGATTTAAACAATCCTTCGATAAGCACATGGATGATTTTGGGATAATGCAGGGGGACGAGCTGAGAATAGTTCACAGGTCAGCCCAACATCAAGGGCCGAACGGCCTGTTCTGCATTGTATTGTTCTATGTTCTATGTTCCAACCAGTCTCCCATGGGGAGTCTTGTCGAACGCCATACTGAAGTCCATATAGATCACATCTACTGCTCTGCCCTCATCAATCCCCTTTGTTACTTCTTCAACAAACTCAATCAAGTTTGAGAGACATGATTTCCCACCCACAAAGCCATGTTAACTATCCCGAATCAGTCCTTGCCTAGTCAAAGTTCATCTCCTGGTCCCAGGCAATGCAGTTGCACAGCTGGGCTCAGATGGGAGAATGGCTCATGTCATGCTGGAGTTAAAAATGCTGTGCCTCCTGTTGCAAAAGATTGATCAGCTTCTTGTTCCCGTCAGCCATCAGATTCCAACTGTATCGACAGCATTAAGCCTTTAACATGTTCTGTGATTATTTTGCAGAATTAAAGTTCAAAGTACTTTTAAAAATTAATATCCTCACTGTTTTTAACAAATGAAGGAAGAAAGGGGCAAGCATCCAAAAAACAACCATTCTGTGATAAGGGCAAGGTCCTTCATCCTGTTTTTAGGTACATGATAAAGTGATGCTGCCATCTCTTTGACAGGATTACTGGGTACACACATACCCACACTTCTTATTAGCTGCAAATATCAACAGAATGCCCTGAATTGGGAATGGCTGTTTAAAAGACAAAGGCTGGTTCTTTTCTTGTCCTCCTGGGGCATTTTAGCATCGGGTCAGGTATCTTTGACTCTGCCTCTGATATGGTGGAGTGTAATGCACTGCAGCTTGCATCGTAACCTGGAGTATCCTTGGAAGAAATTCATTCTCTTCTTCAGGCAGCAAAGGCATTGATGTGGTAATATCCACGATGTTCACCTTCTGAGTTATCTTCAACTCTTGACTGGGCGGGAGAACCCATAGGTTCGGGAACAGTCGGAATGACTATCCAGGAGCCAGGGGCCTTTTGCTCCTGTATCATTTGCGAATTTGCAGCTTTCATATGGTTCACCTGCTCATTCAAGACCATCGCACTGACCTGAACTTTAAATGTCACTGGACTGACTTCGCATCGATCCTCCCTCTTAGCTGTGCAGGGCCACTCCCATTGTTCCTGCACCAAGCCTTGTCCCCTGAAATAAACAGTCTCCTTCACTTAGTGGAATCTTGTATCTAGCATTGACGTTGCTGATGCTGCTTCCTCCTTACCCCACCAGGTCCAGGAAAATCAGGTTTAACCTGGTTTGGAGTCTTCTCTCCATTAACAACTCTGCTGGAGCTGTCCCTGTAGTTGCATAAAGGGGTTGTCTTATAATCAATTAGGACCAAGACAATTTGCTATCCAGTGAAGCTGTAGCCTGTTTCTTTAATGCTGTCTTCAAAATTTGGAATGCTTTTTCTGCCAAACCATTGCACAATCAATAATATGAAGCTGTCCTTACATGTCAAATCCCATTCAATTTTAGGAAATACTCAAATTCCCTGCTGGTAAATGGTGGCCTGTTAACTGTGATCAACACTCCCAGGAGTCCGTGTGTTGTAGAAGATGCTTTCAGTTTGTTATTAGCGTCCCCGCATTTGTCGAATGAACTCTATGCACATCCAGCCAACTTGAGTTGACATCTGCAAAGGGAAAGAACATTCAGCCCATGAAAGGACCTATATAATCAATGTATAACCGAGGGTTGCCTGGAACACTCATTTTTCCCTTTTAAGGCATACATCCACCTGGGCAAAACATCTAAGGACAATGTCGAAGTTCTCTAATTGCTCGTTATTGGTCTTCCCTGTTGTTCACAAACCTTCTAGATAAATGGCAACCTGGGGTCAAAACCTTGTAAAATGTTCTCCAGCATCCACTGAAAAATTGCACAGGCTGATGGTACCCCAAATGGCAGATTCGTAGATTGGTACAGACCCTTATGGGTATTAATTGCAACATACTTCTGGGAATCCTCATCTAACAGCAATTGCAGGGCCGCGTACACATGTCTCATGTCCGGCTTCATGAAGGACAGCGCCTGCAGCCGCCTACTAGTTTTGCGTACAAGTCCTCTACATGAAGAATTGGGTATATACCAGCTGTAAAAACCCGTTCCCCATTTGTTTAAAAGCAAAGTAACCCATTTGGCATCACAATGGGTACAACAAGTGCTGCCCATTTTCAAACTGGACTGGTTTGATGATTCCTTTGCTTTCCAGCCTTCTGATTTCTGTCTCTGCTTTTGCCCGTTGGCTCTTACAGAATTGTGGAATTGCTTCCTGGCGAGGTGGTACATTAACAACATTTAAAAGGCATTTGGACAAATTCATAGGTAGGAAAGTATTAGAAGGATATGGGCCAAGTGCAGGGAAATGGGGGTTAGCATGGGTGGGTATTTTGGTGGGCATGGACCAGCTTGAGCCAAAGGGTCTGTCTCCGTGCTGTAGGACTGTATGACTCTATCAGCTCATTACCTACAGATTTTTGCTGTGGTACCATCCAATGAGAGCTGGGTAGTGATCCCATAGGCCAGGAATCTACTCCCCTACCTCATGGTGATAGCAGTCCTGCCATTCCGCAGTGTCTGCCAGTCAACCAGATGAAATTGTTGAATACTGTGAGATTTCTGTTTTTATTTCAGAATTCCAGGTTTTACAGGTTCATACTGTCTTAAGACAGTGTGGAGCAGTGGTAGCAGCAAATAATACTGACTGGCAGCTCTTCATCTACAATCCAGTCTGAGGTGTACCTGACAGTGGTACACACACCAGATCCCCTGCAAAATTAAAATCATTTGCTAACACTGAATATTGTTTGATAATATTATTGGATTCAAAAAGATCACTTGATTCAGTTATAACTTCAATCAATTTTGTTTTGTCATGATTGAGTATGGAATAATGCACAAAGTCTATCTTCAGAAACTGCGATGTATTCATTACAACTGTCATCCCTTGAGAGTAGCACAGAATTGCCTAAACACCCTTAGTTCCCTATTTCTTACATTGAACAAGTTTTCAAAGCTCTTGGTGGGAAGGAATTTTAGTCATGCAAATCTTTCCTCAGTTGAAGGTAAGAAGCATTCAGCAGCAATTAGATAAAAGAGGACTTCAACCATTCAGCCTGCCTGGATGATTCAGTGAGACCAGAAAACAAACCATAGGGGAATCAATGCCTTCAGGACTATTGCTGGAGCAATATATTTCAAATTCAACCGGTGTCTGAATCCATTCACTTGAAGAAGCACATTTTCTTCATTGCACTTCAAAGGACAGAGAAATTTAAATGAATGGTCCTTTTGATAATATGATAGTGGCTGACCATACTGCAACCTTAGCTATAAAAATCAAAATTGCTGGCAAAACTCAGCAGGTCTGGCAGCATTTGTGGGAAGAAAGCAGAGTTAATATTTCAAGACCGGTGACTTTTCATTTATTTGAAGAAGTGTTTGCTAATCCTGAGTGGCTATCCTTTACATGACATTTTCTTTGGGATAACATCAGCAGATGACAATGTTTCTTCTAATGGCTGTCTTGTGGTACAGTGGTAGTATCCCTACACCTGATCTAAAAGGCCCAGGTTCAAGTCCCACCAGCTCCAGAGGTATATAATAGTGCCTTTGAACAGACCGATTAGGAAAATCGGTTATGTTAAAATTAGCGATTCCTCTGTGTTGACTTTATGCAATCCCTTTGTCAGATAAGCACCTCAATTCAATCTCTCCTCAAGCTTGTATGTTAAGTGAATATAAATTCAATTTATACTACCAGTCAAAATAATTATCTTTATTCTGAACAATCTGCACTGCACTGGCCGTAGCCCACACCAAAACCTTATTGTGTCCTTTCTGAGGTATCATGCTCAGAATTAAACGCAGGGATCTGAATGTTGCAAAAAATTAGGTAAGTTCAGGGAGTTACATCGAGGAGTTTCTGTCAGTGAACTAAAATGAGTTTTCTCATGCATTTTTACATGGTTCACCTCATTACATGTACACCATGCCTCCAAGGATCTGGTACCATGCTATCATGCACTGACCAGTGACGGAAGTGATTACTGCTGCTATGTTCCTACTGGCTCCTCAATGCCAGCTGTGTTGAAAGACCAGCTGTGCACCAGGTCAAACACTAGGCATTGACTTTCACAGTTCCAGCATAGAGAGAACTGCCCCAGGATTGGCTGACTGATGTAAGTTGGCACTCCGAGTTGCTGAAGGAACTGGCAGTCTTGGTGAATGGGTTGGTGGACAAGATGGACTTTATTTTCCTGTCAGAGGAACCCACAGCACCAGGCCAGAATCCAGCTCAAGAGGCATCCCATCCTTTGCACCACACTGTGTTCATACCCAGCCTGATGGAAAGCTATTCTTTGCATGGAACTCAACATAGCAGGAAGCTTTCCCATGCTTGAATGAAGGAGCATCAGATGTTGTGAAAGTATCAATTTGGAACCTTAACTCTTATTGAAAAGGGAAAGTATAGAAAGAGCACAAACTGCTAAGTTGCGTTTGCTGTTGGGACTAAATACGTGATACTGATCTCTGCTGCATCAAAACATTTACAATCATTGAAAATTTACCTCAGGTAATACAACGCCAAAGACAGCAGTTGCCAGAAAATTCCACCCTGGGGCAATGGTGAGGGAACAGTGAGGGAGTGGTGAGGAAGGGGTAAGGAAGGGGTGAGGGATGGGTGAGGGCAGAGTGAGGGAGGGATGAGGGAAGGGTGAAGGAGAGGTGAGGGGAGGTGATGGAGAGTGAGGGAGGGCTGAGGGGGAGGTGATGGACAGTGAGGGAGGGGTGAGGGAGGGGTAGGGAAAGGGTGAGGGAGGAGTGAGGACGGGGTGAAGGAGGGGTGTGGGAGAGGTGATGGAGGGTGAGGGAGGGGTGAGGGAGGGTGACTGAGGGGTAAGGGATGGTGAAGGAGAGGTGAAGGAGCTCTGAGGGAGGAGTGAGGGTGAGTTAAATGAGGGGTAAGGGAGGGTGAGGAAGGGGAAAGGGAGGTGAGGGACCATTGAGGGAGGACTGAGCAAGGGAACGGTGAGGGAGGGGTGAGTGAGGAATGGGGAAAGGGTGAGAGAGGGTTGAGGTAGGAGTGAGGGAAGGTGACTGAGGGGTGAGGGAGGGGTGAGAGAGGAAGGGTAAGAGGGGGTGAGAGAGGAGTGAGGGAGGGGTGAGGGAGGGATGAAGGAGGAGTGAGGGCGTAATGAGGGACTTGTGAAGGAGAAGTGAGGTGAGGGAGGAATGAGTGAGTGGTGAGGAAGTGTTGAGTCAGGTGTGAGGGATGGGTGAGGGAGGGGTGAAGGACAGGTGAAGGAGAGGTGAGTTAGCGGTGAGGGAGCAGTGAAGGAGCGATGAAGGAGGAGTGAGGGAGCGGTGAGGCAGGGGTGAGAGACAAGTAAGGGAGGGATGAGAGAAGTTTGACGGAAGTTTGAGGATGTGGTGAGGGAGGGTTGAGGGAGGGGTGAGGGAGGAGTGAGGGAGGGGTGAATGAGTGGGTGAAGGAAGGTGAGGGAGGGGTGGGGGGTGAAGAAGGGCTGAGGGAGCAGTTTGGGAGCGAATGAATGAGGGGTGAGGGATGGTTAAGAGACGGTGAGGGAGGGGTGAGGGAAGAGTGAGAGAGAGGTGAGGGAAAGGTGAGGGAGGGTGAGGGAAGGGTGAGGGAACGGTGAGTGTAGGATGACTGAGGGCTGAGGGAGCGGAAAGGGAGGGGTGAGGGGGCAGTGAGGGGGTAGTGAGAGGACAGTGAGGAGACAGTGAGAGGTCAGTGAGGGGACAGTGAGGGGACAGTGAGGGATCAGTGAGAGGTCAGTGGGAGGCAGTGAGGGGGCAGTGAGGGATCAGTGAGGGGACAGTGAGAGGGCAGTGAGTGGACAGTGAGAGGGCAGTGAGGGGGCAGTGAGGGGTCAGTGAGAGGGCAGTGAGGGGCAGTGAGGCAGCAGTGAAGGGTCAGTAAGGGGTCAGTGAGGGGGCAGTGAGGGAGCAGTGAGGGGACAGTGAGAGGGCAGTGAGGGGGCAGTGAGGGGTCAGTGAGAGGGCAGTGAGGGGCAGTGAGGCAGCAGTGAAGGGTCAGTAAGGGGTCAGTGAGGGGGCAGTGAGGGAGCAGTGAGGGGACAGTGAGAGGGCAGTGAGGGGGCAGTGAGGGGTCAGTGAGAGGGCAGTGAGGGGCAGTGAGGCAGCAGTGAAGGGTCAGTAAGGGGTCAGTGAGGGGGCAGTGAGGGAGCAGTGAGGGGACAGTGAGAGGGCAGTGAGGGGTCAGCGAGGAAGCAGTGAGGGGTCAGTAAGGGGTCAGTGAGGGGACAGTGAGGGGTCAGTGAGGTGTAAGGTATAGGGTTAAAATTGTGCAGAGTAAGGAAACAGGTGTTGCTTCTGCAAAAGGTTACGTTATAAAATTAGGCTGCGCATGCAAATACAAAATAGTGAGAAGCGAAAACAGGTAGAATTATCTATGACTAATAGGGCAGAGCGACCGTGGAGCGGGATGTACCAGTAACAGGAGAATAGTGTGCCAGTCTCAGGAGGGATGTGGCCAATGGACAGAATTTAGTTTGGCAGGATGATCGCACGAAGACAGCAAACTATGCCAGAATAGTTACATATAAGGAATGAAATAAATGAGAGTAAGGGGCGACAGGGTTAGAGTAATGGGAGAAGTAAACAGAGATGGAGTGAAGCTAAAGCTTGTGATAGGCTACTCTGTACAGCAAAAGTAACCAATGGGGTAAAAGGGGAGGACTGAGAGACCCAGCTGAACTGCATAAATCAGAATGTAACCCTCAGATCAGGGTGCCTACTCATTAGACACCCGTCTTGCAAGTACATTTCAATAAAATTAGCTGCTTCAGAATTTGACTCGGACTGAAATTTATTAATATGTGAGCTTTGTTTCTCACAATTTGGGGGCTCGTGTCTGGGATATCCATCATCACCAGCAGGGTGGGCACGGACGACGGCTGGGAAGACAGGTCCCGTTCCTTTTAGAATGGTCCTGTGTTCCTCGGTGGTGTGTTCCTCCTTCTGGTTGACTGATCGAAATCTGATGAGAGTCTATCTGAACCAGACGAAAGGTTGTGAAATAGAGAATTTAAGTAGGTACAGCTGCAGCCAGGCAACTCTGTGCATGAACCAAGGTAAGAAAAGAGATTTTTAAGTATTGCCTTGGTGACTGGGGCTGACATACTAGAATCGAAGGAATTGACTATAGTTGATCATCATGGGCTCTAAAAGTAGTAAAGACAAGGCTCCAGGTAATAATAATGATAAGGGAATGTGGGAAATAGAACCCACTCACTTCAATAATTTCAGTCCAAGACAAGATCTGAAGCAGCAGTATCAGTTTTTATACTCTTGCAAGAGTGGTGTCTATAAGGTAGGCACACCGAGTTTAACGAGTACTCAACTTTTATACAATTCACCTATCCACTCCGCCCTCTCCTCCCTGACCTATCACCTTCATCCCCTCCCCTACTCACCCATTGTACTCTATGCTACTTTCTCCCCACACCAACCCTCCTCTAGCTTATCTCTCCATGCTTCAAGCTCACTGCCTTTATTCCTGATGAAGGGCTTTTGCCTGAAACATCGATTTCGAAGATCCTTGGATGCTGCCTGAACTGCTGTGCTCTTCCAGCACCACTAATCCAGAATTTTATACAATTCACTTCTCTTTTCCTCCTCCCACTGCTCTAAACCTGGCGCACATTACTCTTGTTTGTCTCTTGCCTTATCCGGCCTTGTGCATAACAAAGTATAAGTTTTACTTGGCCATTTCACCACATCCCTCTGTGGTCTATTGTTAGTGTATATCCTCCTTCAGTGCCATCTGCTTCCTTGCTTGCTAAAGCAACATTTCCTCCTATTCTTCGTCCACACTGAGCCTTATGACCTCTTGATTGTGTTTTTTTTTGTTTTTGCAGAAGGGAAAACAGATGCTTATAACTGTTTGTACAAGCATATCTAGCTTAATCTACACCCCCTTCCTCTTTCATGATTCAGATTTGTGATTTTTGCAGACAACAATTTATAATTGCTCCTCACAGGAAGGATTCCTGATAACATCCCTCCAGAAGGTCCATTGGAATGGATGTTGAAAAACTGGAAAGATAGTACTTATATTCGGACTAAGAACAAAAGGATTATGATAAAGTATTGCTGTTTTGTATGGACTAAGGATCCCCCTCAGGTTTTTGGCGGAGATATGGGTCGGATGAAGATTGGGTCTGCCAACTCCTCAATATCTATGTCAATGAGAAACAACCCTTTAGTCAGGAAGAGTCAGACTACACCTCTTGTTGGAATGGCAGGCAGGATCCACAGGTATTTCTTGTAGAAACTAAACAAGGTCCCGGAGGCGGGCCCCCCTCGGCGCCCCCTCCTCCCCCCCCCCAACTCTTGGGACGTTCTTGACCATTTACCCCCATCTTATGACCCCCCGCCCCGAATCAACCCCCACAGGACGACCCACAAAATGAGGATCAGGGACAAGGGGTACTACTTGGTGCCGTGGGGTGGGGTGGAAGAAGACAAGGGAGAGAGGGAAGGGGGAAAGAAGGGGTCAAGAAGGGGTCACGGGGCCCAATGACATGGCAACAGTCTAAGATAATGTCTGTACCAGTCTGCCTGCTTAGGAAGTTCCAATAGGAGGAGGGGATATTGGGTTTGTAAACGCACCACTGACGAGTGGCGAATTGCAGGCATTTCAGAAAGAGATGAAGTCCCTTATCGAGGATCCAGTGGGACTATCGGAACAGGTAGACCAATTTTTAGGACCTAGTCTGTATACCTGGATTGAGCTAATGTCCATCCTGAACATTCTCTTTACTGGTGAGGAAAGAGGATTAATAAGATGGGCTGCCCTAAGGTCTTGGGAACGTGAGAATCCTTCAGGTGGTGAGGCACCAGCAGCAGAGCAAAAATTCCCTAACATTGATCCACAATGGAACAACAATAATGCAAGAGATCACAATCAAATGAAAGATCTTAAAATCCTAATTATTAAGGGTATTAGAGAGGCAGTCCCAAAATCACAAAACCTATCGAAAGCATTTGAGATCCACCAAGAGAAAGATGAGATGCCCTCGGCCTTTTTACAGAGACTTCGAGATTCAATGAAAAAATATTCAGGGATGAATCCTGAGGATCCAGTAGCGCAGGGCCTCCTAAAGGTACACTTTGTGACTCAGGCATGGCCAGACATCCAGAAAAAAATTCAGAAAATAGATAGGTGAAGTGGGAAATCACTTGATGAATTATTAAGGGAGGCACAGAAAGTGTTTGTAAAGAGAGAGGATGAGAAGCAGGAACAGAAGGCAAAAATGATGGTAGCCACGGTTGACGAAGTAGTCAAGGAAAGAATCAAACCGGTGACTCGCAACCAGAGTGGAGGGTGGCAGCACGTAGAACATAGAGGAAGGGGTGGAGGATGGGGAGGACCTTTCATAGGGTCCAGTTGACCGGGACAAGGACAGAGGTGGAGACCCCAACAAGCAGGGTGTTACCATTGTGGAAGGAGAGGACACTTTAAGTGGGACTGTCCCGAAATACAAAGGGAAGAAGAAAACATCCCGCTCATGAACTTTGATAAAGACTAGGGGTGTCAGGGGTTCCTGCCTCCGAAGACCCACTGGGAACCCTCGATAAACGTAACCCTTATAGGGAAGATGTAGTTTTGCTAGTAGACATGGGGGCAGTGAGGTCATCGCTAAATTTTATACCCAGAGGCGTACAATTTCCAGATCAGAAAATAACGGTGTCTAGAGTGAAGGGAGAATGATTTACTGTCCCTGGATTTGAACCTACAACAGTTGAAAATAATGAAAGAAGAGTTGAAGGACAATTCTTATCATATTCCGGACATAGGGAGCAACTTGTTAGGAAGGGATTTAATCACACTTTTAGGACTAGGAATTGGGATGTGCGACTGAAAAATAGTAATAAGAATGGCTATTTTGACCAAGGAACAGGAGAAACAAATAGACCCCACAGTATGGGCATGTGAAGGCAATGAGGGGGACTGCACATTCCCCCTCTTGAGATTAGCATGAAAAAGGTGGGGGAGAAAATATGTGGAAGACAATACCCCATCTTGACTGAAGGACGAAGGGGATTACAACCTGTGATTGCGGGGTTAATTAAGAACGGCCTGTTGGAACCCTGTACGTCCCCCTAGAATACCCCTATTTTGCCAGTAAGAAAATCAGACAGTACCCGGTTGGTACAAGACGTGAGAGTGCTTAACTGGATAGTTCAGGTCCGCCATCCTGTTGTTCCCAATCCTCACACCCTCTTGTGTAAGATTCCACATGACCACAAGTGAAAGATGCTTCTTGGACATGTCCACTGGCAGAAGGAAGTAGAAAGATGTTTGCCTTTGAGTGGGAAGATAAAAGAACGGGGCGAAAACAACAGTATAGATGGACAGTGCTTCCACAGGGATTCACGGAATCCCAGAACTTGTTTGGCCAGGCTTTAGCACAAATTTTGGAAAAGTTTATAAGTCCCCAAGGCATGACTTTACTGCGATATGTAGATGATCCACTGGACACGGGAGAAAATAAGAGGGGAACAACGCAAGCAACTAGTCAATTGCTAAACTTTCTTCTGTAGAGAGAGAAGTGAAATATTTAGGACACTTGGTCAGTGAAGGGAAAAGGAAAATAAGCCCTGAAAGGATCGAAGGAATAGTGAGAATGCCACTTTCTTTTTAGATTATATTCCCTACAGTGTGGAAACAGGCCCTTCGACCCAACGCATCCACATCGACCCAGCCAGACCCATTCCCTTACATTTACCCCTGACTAATGCACCTGACACTACAGGCAATTTAGCATGGCCAATTCACCTAACCTGAACATGTTTGGATTGTAGGAGGAAACTGGAGCACCCAGAGGAAGCCCACACAGACACAGGGAGAATGTGCAAACTCCACATAGACAGTTGCCCACACATGCAAATGACAAGCAACGTGAGTTTGACTGGGACAACACTACTATTATAGGACAAGCCAAACAGAGAACAGCCAGGGAATTCCTCGAGGCATGGCACTCATCCACAGATTCAATCAATGAGCATATCAACCTGGACCCAATATACCGACCACTGCAGCGGACAGCTGGAACTGACAACCGGAAGCGGCAGATACAAATCATTATAAATGCCGGAGGAAACATCACAGAAGCGCTTCACAGGAGGCTCCCAAGCACTGAGGATGTCAGCTAGACAGGGGACGTAATGTCTGCAACAAAAATTCCCAGCTCGGCGAACAGAACCACAACAAGCTTGATTCATGCCCCTGTCCTTGCATTACCTTCCCTGGATGAACCCTTTCACTTGTTTGCCACTGTGGATAAGGGAGTGGACCTAGGGGTCCTAACCCAGCGATGGGGGGGAATGAAACAGCCGGTAACATACTTGTCTAAATTGTTAGATCCAATCTCCACAGGGTGGCCAGAGTGTGTGAAGGCAGTAGCAGCGACTGCGCTACTCGTGGAAGAAAGTCGAAAACTCACATTTGGAGGGCCTTGATAGTAAGCACCCTGCATCAGGTACAGATTATATTGAACCAGAAGGCAGGGCAGTGGCTTACGGACTCTAGAATTTTAAAATACAAAGTAATCCTAATAGAGAGGGATGACCTTACATTAATCACAGACACTTGTCTGAATCCAGCTACCTTTCTCTGGAGAGGGGAGGATGAAGCTCCCTCACACCCAGAACATGACTGCCTTGACATTATAGAATATCAGACTAAAGTAAGAATGGACCTTAGAGATAGCCCTCTTTACGCAGGGACCAGGCTGTTCATTGATGGGTCCTCCAGAGTGATTGAAGATAAAAGACACAATGGATATGTGGTAGTGGATGGAATAGAGGGAATTGTTATTGAAGCTAGTAGTCTACCCAATGATTGGTCGGCACAGACGTGCGAACGTTATGCACTAGGAAGGGCCCTTAAAACCTTGGAAGGCAAAGAAGGAACTTTACACAGATTCTAAGTATGTCTTCAGGGTGGCACACGTTTGGGAAGGTATGGCAGGAGAAGGGACTGATAAACAGTAGGGGTAAAGAACTAGCTCATGAGGAATTGGTAAAGCAAGTATTGGAATCCCTTTTGTTGCCAAAGGAAATAGCAATAGTCCACATAAATGGACATCAGCAGGGAAATGATCCCGAAGCAAAGGGAAATAGATTGGCGGATGAAGTTGCTAAGGAGGCAGCTCTGAGCCCTCAGCCCGCTACAATATATATTTTGGTACCGATGTGCAGGAACCTGGGGGGAGGCCGATATTTAACGCTAAGGAAGAGAGTTAGAAGAACTAGGAGCTACACAGACAATAGAGGGGCGCTGGCTGTTACCCGATGGCCAGGAGATGCTAAATAACATGATGGTGTGAGAAATTATGGCTGTCTTACATCAGGGGAGTCACTGGGGAGTGCAAGCAATGTGTGATTTGGTCTTAAGGAAATATGGATGCAAAGGGATATATACGATAGCTAAACAGATATGTGAGGGATGTATAACATGCAAGAAAATAAACAAGCAGGTATTGAGGAAACCAGTCCCAGGTGGGAGACAACCAGGATTAAGACCATTTCAGCGCATACAGGCAGATTACACCGAATTACCCCAGATGGGAAGACTGAAATTTATGTTGGCGATAGTGAATCATTTATTTGGATGGGTTGAGGCATACCCACTGGCCACGGCCACAGCGAGTGGAGTATCTAAGATAATACTCGAGCATATAGTTCTCCGGTATGATGTAGTGGAGTGTATAGACTCAGACCAGGGAAGCCATTTCACCTCCAGAATGCTCCAGGGAATAATGAAGGGGTTGCAAATCTCTTGGGATTTTCATACCCCCTTGCACTCCCGTCTTCAGTGCGGGTTGAGAGAATGAACTTAACCCTAAAAAGACAAATGTCCAAACTGATCATGGAGACCAGGCTCCCCTGGACCCGCTGTTTGCCCATCACTCTCCTATGAGTGCGAACGGCCCCAAGGAAAGATTTGGGACTGTGCCCTTCTGAAATACTGTTCGGATTGCCATACTTGGGAACAGGAGGGGCATTGCCAATCCCCGAGACTAAAGACTTATGCTTAAAGAAATATATACTGGGCTTGTCCTCGTCTTTGTCTGTTCTTAGGAGACAAGGATTACTGGCACAGACTCTGCCCCTTGAATTCACCATTCATCCCATCCGGCCGGAAGATTGGGTCCTAATTAAGTCATGGACAGAAACTAAAGTGCAACCGGATTGGGAGGGACCGTACCAGGCTTTTTTGACTACTGAAACGGGGATACGCACAGCGGAGAAAGGCTGGACTCACTACACCAGGGTTAAACGACCGGTGGAATCCCCGGTTTAGAAAGAAGTCTGGTCAGCTGAATCGACGGGAGAACCACTGACACTCAGACTCAAAAGACTTTAAGTAACTGATTTTTTACATGGACACAGGATAGTTTCTTTTTGATATCTATATATTGTATTGCTGGGGACGCTTAGGGTTACCATATTAGCTTTCTTAGTACTGGGATTTTGTCGAATGATCCTGTCATCTTCACATTTGTTATTAATGGCCCCTGAGTCTTAATATCCACAAGTAATAGAGGTCGATGCTTGCAGCCTAGTAAATTGTGCAGATGTAAAGTATCAGAGGGAGTATATTTCCACCAAAATCCTTCTTAAGACCCTACTTGACATGAGGTACAGTTTGCAAGAACTGCCACCTGGCATCACTATCCATAGAGCCCCCTTTCGTCCAGCCCTAGACTGTCCTGACAGAAAGTGCCACCCGATATATCTCACCATTAAAAATACCTCCTCTGAAGACTCCTTTCCCCGTAAAAACCAGGTAACGATTCAAAGTTAGTAATGGAAGTCACTGGGAAGTGTTTTTCGGACTGCTGTTTCCGAATAGCCGTAGGAAACGGAAAACAAGCAAAACAATTTGATAGTAAGATACAACCTTTTGCCCCTCCCAACGACCCAAAAGTGGCAAAAATTATAGAGGTGAAGGATTGGAGCAGACCATTGAAATAGAAATTGGATACGGGGATGCAAATGCCAGGGTTGAATGGGTAAAGTACACTGTTAAAACTCTGAATAAAAGCAATTGCTATGCATGTGCCTCCGGTAGGCCGGTTGGCCACATAGTCCCCTTTCCGCTTGAGTGGAACCGAAACAGGAAAGGCATGGAATGTATGATAGCCCTGTATCAGGATAAAACTGCATGAAATGATAGGAATTGTACATTCCTTTCTCTAATGTTCCCTCCCTTGGAGGAGACAAATTTGAAAGTTCCTCTCCCGTTTTTGACCACGGTCGGGAATCACACATCATGGATAAGCCAACGGTACAAATCGGTCTAGAGACTTGGGGGAGCTTAGGTTATGTATAGAAACTCAGAATGACACCGAAACAGACAAAGGAGGGAACTACTCAGCACTCTGGGTTCCCTGGGTGGATCTCTGGTGTTGCAGTGGAGGCAGAATATTGCTACCCTACCTCCTGACTAGAGAGGGATATGTGCAATTGTGCAATTGGCAATCCCATTCACCTTGGCATTTGAGAAGGAGAAGGTGATAGTAACAAAGAATGAGAGGAGTAAAAGGTCATTATTAAATACTTCCTTTGATGATAGGATTTATCTCGACTCTATAGGAGTTCATAGAGGGGTCCCCGATGAGTTCAAGGCCCGCAACCAGATTGCAGCAGGTTATGAATCGGCCCTATTTTGGTGGGTAACAGTCAACAAGAATGTGGATTGGATAAACTATATTTCTTATAACCAGCAAAGATTCATCAACTATACTAGAGATACAGTCAAGGGTATTTCCGAGCAACTTGATGCAACCAGCAGAATGGCCTAGGAAAACAGACTGGCCTTAGATATGATCCTAGCCGATAAAAGGGGGTGTATGTGTGATGTTAGGAGGTAGCTGTTGTACCTTTATTCCAAATAATACAGCACCTGATGGGTCAATCTCTCGTGCCTTGCGAGGATTGATCACCTTGGCGGAAGAATTGGCTGAGAATTCAGGAGAGGACACATCACTCACGGGATGGCTGGAATCATGGTTTGGGAAGTGGAAAGGCATGGTAGTCTCCATCCTCACCTCCCTGATAGTGGTAGCAGGGGTACTGACAGCAATTGGCTGTTGTATCATACCTTCTGTATCAGGGTTAACCCAGCAGCTAATTGAGACGGCCTTGACAAAACAAATGTCCCTACAAGGTAATCAGGCAGAGGGACTTAACCTCTTGAACAATAAGGAGATGGGAGACCTTAAGGAATTAGCCATGATAAATGAAGTCTCAGGGATGATGCTAGCGAACTGGAAGGCGACATATGAGGCAAATGCAGAAGACAACAATTAGTAGCCAAAAAGAAAAGGGGGGAATTGTAAGGTATAGGGTTAAAATTGTGCAGAGTAAGGGAACAGGTGTTTCTTCTGAAAAAGCTTACATTATAAAATTAGGCTGCACATGCAAATGCTAAACAGTGAGAAGCGAAGACAGATAGAACTATCTATGACTAATAGGGCAGAGCAACCGTGGAGCAGGGTGTACCAGTCGCAGGAGGGATGTGGCCAACAGACAGAATTTAGTTTGGCAGGATGATCGCACGAAGACAGCAAACTATGCCAGGATAGTCATATATAAGGAATAAGATAAATAAGAATAAGGGGCGACAGGCTTAGAGTAATGGGAGATGTAAACAGAGGCAGAGAGAAGCGAGACAAAGGTGGAGTGAAGCTAGAGCTTGTGATAGGCTACTCTGTACAGCAAAAGTAACCAATGGGGTGAAAGGGTGGACCGAGAGATGCAGCTGAACTGCATAAATCAGAATGTAACCCTCAGATCAGGGTGCCTACTCATTAGACACCCGTCTTGCAAGTACGTTTCAATAAAATTAGCTGCTTCAGAATTTGACTCAGACTGAAATTTATTAATATGTAAGTTTTGTTTCTCACAGAAGGAGCAGTGAAGGGTCAGTGAGGGGTCAGTGAGGGGACAGAGAGGGGTCAGTGAGGGGGCAGTGAGGGGACATTGAGGGGTCAGTGAGGGGGCAGTGAGGGAGTAGTGAGGGAGCAGAGAGGGGGCAGTGACAGAGTAGTGAGGGGGCAGTGAGGGAGTAGTGAGGGGGCAGTGAGGGAGCAGTGAGGCGGCAGTGAGGGAGTAGTGTGAGGGCAGTGAGGGGGCAGTAAGGGGGCAGTGAGGGGAGCAGTGAGAGGGCAGTGAGGGGACAGTGAGGGAGTACTGATGGGGCAGTTAGGGAGCAGTGAGGCGACAGTGAGGGAGTAGTGTGGGGGCACTGAGGGGTCAGTGAGAGGGCAGTGAGGCGGCAGTGAGGGAGCAGTGAGGAGTCAGTGAGGGGGCAGTGAGGGCGAAGTGAGGAGTCAGTGAAGGGTCAGTAAGGGAACAGTGAGGGGTCAGTGAGGGGTCAGTGAGGAGACAGTGAGGGAGCAGTGAGGGGGACAGTGAGGGGTCAGTGAGGGGGCAGTGAGGGGAGCAGTGAGGAAGCAGCGAGGGGATAGTGAGGGGGCAGTGAGGGGGACAGTGAGGGGTCAGTGAGGGGGAAGTGAGGGGGCAGTGAGGGAGTAGTGAGGGGGCAGTGAGGGAGTACTGATGGGGCAGTTAGGGAGCAGTGTGAGGGCAGTGAGGGGGCATTGAGGGGGGCAGTGAGGGGAGCAGTGAGGGGGCAGTGAGGGGACAGTGAGGGAGTACTGATGGGGCAGTGAGGGAGCAGTGAGGTGACAGTGAGGGACTAGTGTGGGGGCAGTGAGGGAGCAGTGAGGGAGGCAGCGAGGGAGCAGTGAGGGGGCACTGAGGGGGCAGTGAGGGGTCAGTGAGGGAGCAGTGAGGGGGCAGTGAGGGGTCAGTGAAGAGTCAGTGAGGGGGCAGTGAGGGGTCAATGCAGGGTCAGTGAAAGAGCAGTAAGCAGGCAGTGAGGGAGCAGAGAGGAGGCAGTGAGGGGTCAGTGAGGGAGTAGTGAGGGGGCAGTGAGGAGGCAGTGAGGGGGCAGTGAGGGGTCAGTGAGGAAGTAGTGAGGGGGCAGTGAGGAGGCAGTGAGGGGGCAGTGAGTGGGAAGTGAGGGGTCAGTAAGGGAGCAGTGAGGGGTCAGTGAGGGGACAGTGAGGGGTCAGTGAAGAGATAATGAGGGGGCAGTGAGGAAGCAGCAAGGGGATAGTGAGGGGTCAGTGAGGGTGCAGTGAGGGGTCAGTGAGGGGGCAGTGAGGGGTCAGTGAGGGGTCAGTGAGGGAGCAGTGAGGGGTCAGTGAGAGGGCAGTGAGGGGTCAGTGAGGGGTCAGTGAGGGAGCAGTGAGGGGTCAGTGAGAGGGCAGTGAGGGGTCAGTGAGAGGGCAGTGAGGGGTCAGTGAGGGAGCAGTGAGGGGTCAGTGAGAGGGCAGTGAGGGGTCAGTGAGAGGGCAGTGAGGGGTCAGTGAGGGAGCAGTGAGGGGACAGTGAGGGGGCAGTGAGAGGGCAGTGAGGGGTCAGTGCGGGGTCAGTGAAGGAGCAGTAAGCGGGCAGTGAGGGAGGAGAGAGGAGGCAGTGAGGGGTCAGTGAGGGAGTAGTGAGGGGGCAGTGAGGGGGCAGTGAGGAGGCAGTGAGGGGGCAGTGAGGGGTCAGTGAGGGGGCAGTGAGGGAGCAGTGAGGGGTCAGTGAGGAGACAGTGAGGGAGCAGTGAGGGGACAGTGAGGGGTCAGTGAGGGGACAGTGAGGGGTCAGTGAGGGGACAGTGAGGGGTCAGTGAAGAGATAATGAGGGGGCAGTGAGGAGCAGTGAGGGAGCAGTGAGGGGGACAGTGAGGGGTCAGTGAGGGAGCAGTGAGGGAGCAGTGAGGGGGACAGTGAGGGGTCAGTGAGGGGGCAGTGAGGGTGCCATGAGGGCGCAGTGAGGAGATAGTGAGGGGCAGTGAGGAAGCAGTGAGGGGATAGTGAGGGGCAGTGAGGAGGCAGTGAGGGGTCAGTGAGGGGGCAGTGAGGGGGACAGTGAGGAGGCAGTGAGGGGACAGTGAGGGAGCAGTGAGGGTTCAGTGAGGGGGACAGTGAGGGTGCCATGAGGGGGCAGTGAGGACACAATGGGGGGTCAGTGAGGAGATAGTGAGGGGGCAGTGAGGGGTCAGTGAGGGCTCAGTGAGGGAGCAGTGAGGGGTCAGTGAGGGGGACAGTGAGGGGTCAGTGAAGGAGCAGTGAGGGGGCAGTGAGGGGATGGCGAGGGGACAGTGAGGGGGCAGTGAGGGGGCAGTGAGGAGGCAGTGAGGGGATAGTGAGGGGATAGTGAATGGGCAGTGAGGGGTCCATGAGGGAGCAATGCGGGGGCAGTGAGGGGGCAGTGAGGGGACAGTGAGGGGGCAGTGTGGTATCTATTGGAACAGCCATCTGAGGTCTCCCAGGGACCTTTTAACTTTATTCCTTTATTTTTATAGTTTACATAAAGAAGGAGTTTAATGTTAATGATCACCTTATTTCTTTATCTTTCTACTTATTCTATAAAAGTGATGCTTAGCTTTTTTAAAGTTTTTCTTTTACTACTTTGTACCTGAGTTATTTGTACATTGGTACCTTTGTATGGCGACCTTATGCACTTTTCACTGTACTCTTTTACCTGAGTACACAGATAATAAAATCTAAATCTGAATCTAAATACAGTTCTAATCACAGGAACCGAGTTTTGTAGAAACATCTTCTGGCTCTATTGGCCTTCCAGAAGAAGATCCTGCATTGCAGATTATGATCTACCATTCTGAGCCCTATGTCTATTCAGAGTACAACAACGTAGCCCTTCTGTCATCTACATGCCATTCCATGGCAGATAAATGACTGTGAGTCTCTTGCACTTTAACCGCACCATGAGAGACCTTTGAATGGCAACTCTACATTTGGAGACTTCTCCACACCCACTGGGATCACTGCCAGTCTTGGGCTTCTAAAGAACCCTTCCTTTGGTTGACTTATTTCCTTTATGTGGCTGCTGGATAGGTAATCTCTCGTACCCAGAGTGAGGAAGACACTTGACTTGCAACATAGATGTGACAAGATTGTAACCTTTGCAATGCGCAAACCCAGATTGGCAATACAAGAATATTCAGGCACATTAGTATACTCGAGCAGAGTTAAAGCCAGTCTTGTGCCTTCTTCAAAGGAACAAACACAAAATGAATCTGTGTGGTTTGGCACAGAATTCCCAAATCTGGCTTATGTTGAGCAGAGGATTATCAGTCCTGCATTATCCTTGTAGTTGCAAGACATTAAATTCTATAAGTTTTGACCTTCCTCTTCCCTCTTTTGAAGTGATGTTGTTTTGATTATCCTGGAGACTGGATAAACTCAAGGTGATTTCTTTCGAGCAGAGAATGTTGAGGGGGACCTGGACAGCATGGATAAAGAGCAGCTACACCCCTTGGCCGAAGGGGGTAGAACTTTAAAGTGAAAGGATCAGAGATTTAGAGGGCAGTTGAGGAAAAATCCTGCTCAGTTTTTCCCAAGGGTGCTGTTGGTCTGGAAATCACTGCCTGGGAGCATGTTTGAAGTGGGCAATCTTACAACCTTTAAGATGTGGATAAGCACTTGAAATGTCTTAACATTCAAGGCTATAAGTCAAGTTTGGAGAATGGGGCTAGTATAGGTTTAGAGTAACTTTTTATCAGTCACTGCAGACTTGATGGACCAAAGGGCCTCTTCTATCTGGTATGATTCTAAGCTTCTAGAATGATCTGTGGGTGTGTCCACATTCTATAGGTCTCTGTCTCTCTCTCTTTCTCTCTCTCTCTCTCTCTCTTTCTCTCTCTCCAATGAACAGTTTGTTTCCATCTGCAGCCAATTCTCTTTTAAAAACACATTTTTGAATTGCCAGCGAAAAACATTCAGAGTAATTCAAGCTTCACACTTGTGATCATAACGAATGCTCATTGACATTGTTTATGGACAAAATATTCACATCCAGATGTCTTACACAGGTATTGGACGAGTGTCTGTTTAATTCAATTGCTCATTGAAGAAGATCATTCATTACTCACAAGGAGAATCCACTCCCTCAGAGATAATTAAACTAAAAACTTCCTCACCCATGCTGGGTGGAGTGGCAGCCATTTTCTATTTGCCACTTGTGTTGGGCATTTGTGAATAGGATGAGGATCAAAGGTGACACAGGTAGCTCTTCATGGCGTGAGTTCCAGCTCTGTCTGTCAATCGCAGTGACTCCCTCTCTCCAGCCCAAACCTTCATGTTTCTTTATGCTTTACCCTAGATCTCCGACACTTTGCCATCCAAATGTTTTAGTTAACTCTACATCCCCTCATTTTATCAACTGAGCCCCAGGCAAACAGATTAATTAGGCCAAACATCATTCTCCACTCTGCACCCTCACCAACCTGCAAAGGTGACCGCTTAAAGACTTCCAACTTTTGCAATGCTCCTTGCCCACGATGTTTGATTATCTCCTGCATTTGTAAGCTATATCAAAAATCTTCGCAACTGTTATTCCCTCAGCATCCAATCTCCAGAAGTGACTCCCCCTAAACCACAGCAGTGGCTCCTGATAAACCAGTCCCTGACGTTCAGCCAGTAGACTCCCTAGGATTGACTTTAATCAACAAACTATACACCCCACCCCAACCCTGACCATATTGGAATGACAACCCACCCCAGACTCCTAAATACAACCAATGCAGTGCTTCATGTGCCTGACCTCTCTAATCCCTCAAGTAATTGCACTGGGACTTGTAGCACAGACTGTGGTCCACTCCCCAGTTTGGACTGAATTAGAAACTCTGACCCTGAATGGCCAACTGATATTAGATAGTGCCCTTGACTCTCAGTGATAGGGCACCTTGACTGATGAGAGACTCCTTGAATTGTCTGAAGACTCCTTCCTTTAGACTTTTAGCCAAGGTTGCTTGGTCGGAGCACATTCCATTGGTTTGCCACATCAGCTTCTAATGCATGTTCCAGTATGTCAGTGACATAACAGGGTGCTACGTAGCTATGCACCTGCCCCCTTCACTGATCACTGCTCTCAATCATGATAGGCTTTGCATCTTCACTGAGAGTGTAAGACTGAACTAATGTGAGCCAGTAAAACAAAAAGGAGGCGGTAGTGTGCAAAAAGGCAAGGCAAGTCAGAGATACTGTGGCCATCAAAGTCAGCGCATGGTGAGTTTAGTGCTAAGAAAGCAAACCCAAGAGCCCTCAGGTGCAATCTGTGCTGACGTATGAGACAGACATCTGTTCCTGCCTGGCAGTAACGTTGCAATGAAAGGAACTCTGAGTGAGCTCCGAAGTGCCGTATTAAGGTGGTGATCTACATTGTAAGTGACTCCAAGATGTGCCATAATGATATGGTGAGACGATTGCTTGACCTTGAATGAAGGTCACAGGGTCACTGACAACAGAATATGTCCTCTCAGATTTTCAGGAATTGTTACCGTCTAAATTCTTTCCACCGTCTCTGAAAATAGCGAACTGCATCTAAATGAGACATTATTTGGTCATAACCTGATATTAATGGATGTAAATTTTTTTTTAGATTAGATTACTTACAGTGTGGAAACAGGCCCTTTGGCCCAACAAGTCCACACCACCCCGTCGAAGCGCAACCCACCCATACCCCTACATTTACCCCTTACCTAACACTACGGGCAATTTAGCATGGCCAATTCACCTGACCTGCACATCTTTGGACTGTGGGAGGAAACCGGAGCACCCGGAGGAAACCCACACAGACACGGGGAGAACGTGCAAACTCCACACTGTCAGTCGCCTGAGGCGGGAATTGAACCCAGATCTCTGGCGCTGTGAGGCAGCAGTGCTAGCCACTGTACCACCGTGCCGCCCACAAAAATATGGCCTGTGCTGATCACGAGTGCACTTCTCATCTTGCCTTTAAAACCTTATCTACTAAATCATCTTGTCCTTCTCCATCCCAACATTCCTATTTTCCGATTCACACCATACTTTCCGAACTGACTCACCACTGCTCACATTGTCCAGGGCTTAGGAAATTTCAGCTTGAGCCTCCTACAGGCTCCTCTTTACTACCAAAGGAGATCTGTATCTTTTTGAATTCCAGCCATTATGAGAACATCATAAAATATTTCTGTGGAAAAACGTTGCTGGTGTTGAGACAGTAGGAAATTTATTGCAATGCGTAAAGTGCTGTTGATGCACAACTGCGCTTCAGTGACACTACACGTGATCAGAGCTTCTCAAGTGACCTTTCAGTTTGAGAAGAGCAGCAGTTACCATTGATGACTGTTCCAATTTGATCAATGAACTTTGCCACAGAAGCTGTCTTAATGGAAAATGAACGAACAGCTAAGCCAGACAGCTTTGACTTTGTCTGTCTTTAAGCTGGCAAGATGTGCAGTGTAGAGCATTCTGCCCTCTAAAAGATTAGAATGTATCTCTTAATTTAAGAGACCTCCACATTCTCAGGATGACTGTGTCCCTTCTGTTATAAAACAGCAATCACTGTCTTCATTAGCATTAGACTTTGGAGTGAATTCCTTTTCCAGTTTATTTTTATATTGACAAGTTTAAGTAATAACCTGGGATTAGAATTAAGTGGCAGCTCGAGAAACATGATCTAATCAATAAATGTCAGAATGGATTTGTTAAAGGCAAGTTGTATTTGATTAACTTGTTTGATGAATTAACAAAGAGGGGTTATGTTGGTCAAGAATAAAATACTGCAGATACTAGAGATATGGAATAAAAACAAGAAATACTGGAAATACTTGGAAATTCCTGCAGCATGTGTAAAAGAGGAAGAGAGTGAATATTTCAGGTTGATGATGAAGGGTTGTGAAGGTAGTGTGGTTGATGTTGTCTGCATGAAGTAAATTTGACAATGTGGAACAAAATGGACTCTTTAAGAAAGAAAAATCTATTGGATTGAAGGGTCAGTGGCTGTACAGATATAAAATTATCAAAAGGACGGAAAATAGAGGAGCTGTAAGCTACTTTTCAAATTTCAAGGAAATAGGTAATGGATACTTAGACGTTGCTATTAGGTACAGTGCTATACATGTGTACATATTTATGTGTATATGTTTGGTCTCTCTTCAGTGCACAGGACTTAATTCCATAACTTAGTGATGGCATAACTCAGAAATGTTATGAACAGTAAGAAGCATTGTTACTGATGTTCAGAGGCCATAGACTGGTGGAACTGGAAGATGATGGCTGCTGGAATGTAATGCAGTGTAGAATAAAGTGTTACATTTTAATCAGAAAAATAAGGACAGAAAATACAAACCAAATCAAATGTTTTCGAGGTGATACAAAAACAGAAGTTTCTGGACATGTATCTGTGCACAAGTCTTTGCATATGCCAGGAGAATTTGGAGAGGGAATCCTCCCCTTTATTATTAAAGGTTGCGACTACAGAGCAAGGGAATCTGACTAAACTGAGCAAATTAGAGTTAAATATTATCCACTCTGCAAAACCGACATGAGGGAACTTGTCATTAGTCTTTAGACTTTGTATTCTGACGTCTTAACTGGAGCTGAGAATGTCTCCCCCAGAGACAGCGTGGAGGCAGCCACAGATAATCTAGCTCTGTGATTGGATGTTTCTTCTCATGACACTGAAAACAGGAACTCAACAACAAAAAAGTCCTCTGGAGATCTGTCTTTCAAATTGCCAATTGGCACTGTCCGGTTTCCCACTGCTACCTGGGAAAATAGCAACCAGTGTGTAAAAGAGGCAGGATTAAGTAATTGAGAGATATTGATACATGCCAGTAAAGGTCTTGCCTCTCACTAGCAAGAACTTTATGTTGTTATTGACACCTTAAGGGGAAGTTTGTACATATTTTTCCTCAATGTCATGAACTCATTTTTTCATTCTCACTGTATTCTACCATTTTTCCCATTTGGAGGATTTTGCCCTCGTGCAGACTTACCTTTTTAGAAAATAACCTGTCATTCATAAAAGCAAATTCAATACATTTGAATTCCTTTAAGTACTTATAAAACATACATACTATATAATTCATTCTGAAAACAAACATCAGAACTCACATCAAAGTTTTTATAACCATTTGAGCTGTCAAACTGTGATCCTAGAGGTCCCCACTGTGATAATTATAGGCTGTAGAATCTGTCATGCAGCTCTAATCCTCTAATTATAATCCACAGGTTTATGCCTTTAGATAGTTAGTAAAATTGCAAGCAACCATAGCTAACTGTTTCTTATTCAGATGTGTAATGGGTTGGGGGATTTAAATTGCCGAACAGTTTAACTATTTCACTGAGCTAATATGCTTTTCACAGACATTTCTCTGACGAAAAGTCACAGAGGGCACCTTCGCTCTCTCAGTGGCATTCCACGGCCTCTGTAAAAGGCTACCCTACTTCTTCAAATAACTCTGGCAGCTTTAAATCATATTCTCAAAAGATCATGAATCATTATTTTGGAAATTTGATTTATGGGCCTGAATAACCGGTTGACAGCAAGTGGACTTTGACTTATAGCACTTCCTGGGTAATCCACAGATGTGCAAATTATAAACTACTCCTGACACCCTTCCACCCAACTCCATCACCATCTCCAAAATTTTAGGTATTATGTTTGGGACACAATTTCTGGAGTCAGGAATCCAGAGCCATTTTGGGAAAGTTTTGGACAATCTTGCAACACCATCTCCAACATTCTTCACTCAGTAAGCTTTTGTTCTCTGAATATGTGGACATCTGGATTTATTTGATTAACTACTGTTTTAACACTGGCAGGAAAATATTAGGAAATAGATTAGATCCGGCATGTTGCTCCTGTGCTTGGTGTTTCCATTTGACATTGACAAATTGACTTCCACATACAAGGGCAATGATGTGAAAGAGGTGCTGCCCATGGGAGAGTCAGGACAAGGATCAGTTAGACTCGAAATGTCAGCTCTTTTCTCTCCTTACAGATGCTGCCAGACCTGCTGAGATTTTCCAGCAGTTGCTCTTTTGGTTTCAGATTCCAGCATCCACAGTAATTTGTTTTTATCCAAGGATTCCTTGTTGTGGTATTCTCATTTGTCCAATTTCCATATAACCCAGCATTATGTTCTCAATATTCCACAGATATACCCACCATATACACTAACACCCATCCACCTCTCCCTAAGCTCTGCATCCCCTCAGCAACCGTGTGCCTTTCCTCTACAATTCCACTTCACCATCTGCACATTTGCCCTTTTGTGATTCCCTGTTTGAGCTGCCAGATGCATCTTGCTCTCTGATCACTAGCTCCATAAAAACCACCAACAGTTTGCCAATGACGTGCTAATTAAACTGGTGATTAAAAATTAAACACAACTCTTGCTACTGTCTGCTACTTTGTTGAAGGTGTAAAATTAGCCTCAATATTTATACGTTAAGAAAGAAAAAATGTAATTCCTGGATGATTGTGCACTCAATGATTCCATGCTCTTGTTCTTTTCCCAAACCAAGGATTTAGAACATGATAAATTATTGTTAACATTGCCTCCCAGTACATAGCAGCATTATTGATGCCGTGATCTCACTCCTATTGTTGTGAAATGATACCAAAACAATCATTGTAATGTCACACTGACTTCTTGTTATGCCATTGTGACAAAGCTTCAGAATGTGTTGCCAGAGACTGTTGCCATGGTTCCTCTTCAGTTTGAAAGAAAACAAGTGGGTGTTGAATCAGAAGGGAAGTGGACTTT
This sequence comes from Chiloscyllium punctatum, assembly GCF_047496795.1. Taxonomy (NCBI): domain Eukaryota; kingdom Metazoa; phylum Chordata; class Chondrichthyes; order Orectolobiformes; family Hemiscylliidae; genus Chiloscyllium; species Chiloscyllium punctatum. The sequence continues at coordinate 55,515,532 of NC_092761.1, read as the reverse complement.
GAGTGGAAATTTGGGAGCTGGAACTCAGTCAAGGAGGTCAAAGTCATGGTTAAAAAGAAAAATTAAGACAAGCCCATGGAATTTGGAAAGGTAAGTGATGACAGAAAACAGCTTTAGGATAGAAAAGGCAAAGGTCTGAATGAGTGAAGTTTTGGCGTTGAATTGTGGAGCAGCAACCACCTGGAGTTAGAAGGATATGAAACAGGAAGATGGGTAGAAAAACATCAGGGATAATGTCAAAGCCAGGAATGGGGATGATGTCGAAATAATCCAGTAAGAATCTACATTCATCACCTCGCCGTGTCTTGTCCCCATTTCAGCACAAAATGGCTCATCCAATCATAAATTCACCAAAAAAAACCTCTAACAGAAACCATCAAACTTAGCAAAACCACAGGATCTTTGATCCTTATATGAATCTTTATTTAATCTAATTTACCTTCAAAATGCAATTTGACACTCAAGTAGTATTTTTTAAAAAACACATGTACAGACTATTAGCTTCATAAAACATTAACTCATTAGAGGGGAATAAGAAGAGGACAGAGTGGGAAAACTCAAGAAAACTTTCAGAATATCTTAATAGGAAACAAAAACAATGGTGGTAGTGTTAGAAACAAAATTCAATAAAATTTAGACGAGACCCGCAGCAAACAACAGGGCACCCAGAAGATCTGAAACAGTAGGTGTCAGGGAGTAAGTATATCACTGCTCCTTGTGGACTCAGGGTCGCTTCTTTAACTACCTCTTCGACCAGTCCATTTCCCCTTACTTCCAGGTCATTCACCTTCTGATGTCCATTTAAATGAATCACCACTATTTCTCTCGGGAGTAACAGAGATTCCAGCACTTGTTTTATCAATTCCTCATGAGCTAGTTCTTTTCCTCTGCTATTTATCAGTCCTCTTTCTTGCCAAATTTTTTTTTGAAGATATGTGCACTCCAAACACATATTTGGAGTCTGTACATATTGTTCCTTTTTGTTTTCTAAGGTTCTGAGAGCTCTTTCTAGGGCATAGAGTTCACAAGTTTGGGCTGACCAGCCGTTAGGCAGTCCTTCAGCCTCGATAACACTTCCCTCTATCCCGTCTACTACAGCATATCCATTGTGCCTTTTACCCTCAATCATCTGGGAGGACCCGTCGATTAACAACCGAGTTCCCACATGCAACGGTACGTCTCTTAAGTTCATTCGCACTTTAGTCTGATATTCAGTAATATCAAGGCAGTCATGTTCTGGATTGCCAGGGGCTACCCCTCTCTCTCCGCCACAGAAATGCAGCTGGATTCAAGCAACTGTCTGTGACTAACACAAGGTCATCCTGTTCTATTAAGATTGTCTCATATTTCAAGATCCTAGGGTCAGTGAGCCATTGTCCTGCATTCTGATTTAAAAATTCTTTGCCTTTGACTCCAGAAACCTTGAGACCTTTGTTAGTTAATTTAACATCACTAGGTCTAAAGCTCAGGGATGATCGTGCTGCTCCCGTATCCACTAAAAACACTGTTTCCTCACCTTCAGGTCCCACCTTTAGATTTATCAAGGGTTCCCGGTGGGTCTCAGGAAGAAGGAACCCCTGACTCCCCTATTCTTCATCAAAAATCATCAACGAAACTGCCTGTCTCACTTCAAAAGCTTTCACAAAATTCTGAGATCTAGGTGCTGCCTCTTTAATACCCAAAATGACCATTTCCCGAAAGTCCCTCATTTTTCCTCTATCGTGTTCATCCGTACCCTTCCAACGTGAGTCCACATTGGGGAATTTGATTTTGGCTGGTATCACTCCCTCACCCACCGGACGTCTCTTTTCCATTCCCTCAGAGTAGCTTTTCTAATCATGCCCCTTTCTTCTCCTGACCGTACCTGATGGGGGCTGCTGACTACTAAGGCTCCCCTAAAAGTAAGTTTCCGACTCTCTTTTACCAATAAGGCTATTGCTACCACTGCCTGCACACACTCTGGCCAGTAATGTCGCCTTCCATTCTTTAATTAACAATGAATTAATGCAGTCATGTTTTAAATTAACCATGAATCAATATGACAGGTCACTGAGCGTGTGTGAAGGAATCCTGCCAATTAATATTGATTCAGGCTATCACAATTGATTTATTATAAATATTAATTATTAATTATATGTATTATATAATTCAAGGTGGAAACGCAACGAGTGACTAAAATATTTTTAAAAACTGTAATCGCGCAGTTCTGTTTGTTTATCAGTCACTTGTGACTTCTCATTCTGTTTCTGTAATTGTTTTGCTCGAGCACATTCATTTTTAAGAACCTCAACAGATTCCATAGCACCATTTGTGGTTAATTCAATCCCCAATTTGGTGACAATAAGTCGTCATGAGCGCAAAACTGATTCTTCGTGCCCCTCATCACAAAACTGTTGCCGTAATCCAATTAACTTTTTAGTTCCCACTCCCTTGGGCTTAAAATTTAAGGATGACCTTGCTGCCCCCATATCAACTAGGAAAACTACGTCCTCTTTGTAAGATCCTACCTTTAAATTTATCAAGGCATCCTGGTGGGTCCCCGGGGGCAGGAACTCCTGACAGCCCTATTTTTCATCAAGGTTGATAAACAGCACTGCCTTTACTTCCTTTTTCGGATCTGGACACTCTTTCTTAAAGTGACCTGTCTTTTCACAGTAATAACATCCCGCCTGTGGGGATTTCCACTTTGATCCTTGTTCCTGTCCACCAGACCCCTTAACATCTCCTCCCCGATCTCTTCTCCTCCCTTTATTTTCAACATACTGCCCACGACCATTCCGGTTTCCTTCTCCTTTTAGTTTTGTCCTTTTCTTTCTGCTTCTCATGTTACATTGCCAGATCAATTGCTGAGCCGATTTAACCAACTGAACAGCTTTAGGGCAACCTCATGGCCATTACTCATCACCCAATATTTTGTTTAGACCTTGATTTTTTTTTAAAGAAATATTTCAATATTTCTTGCTCCCTGTAATCTCAAATATCAATTTATGTTTGTCTAACTTTAAAGCCTGTTCCTAAATATACATTTAGGAATCTTACTTGTGTATATATATATTTATATATTATAAATTCATTTATTCAGTGTTTAATATTTAAAATGTAAAATGCATACAGTTCCCAACTTTGAAATCCACTATAATTACCCAGTTTTAGTCCCTTGATCCAAAATTAGTTTTCTTAAGTAGTCCTGACCAGTCATTGCTCAATTACAATGCTATAGGTCATTTTAAAACAAAACTTCTAATTCATGAATAATGGCCGAATCCAAGGTCACCGATTTTAACCATAGGATTTTCTTGTTTTTTTGATTTATTACAATCTAATGTTGAACTGAGACTTCAACTGTCCTCCACAAATTGCTTTTATGTAAGGATAAAAGAGATTACTTAGAAACTAATAGCAAGGTAGTCATGACCTGTAAAAAGAGCAGGAGTTAACATTTTATTTCATAATCTTGCAAAATCCTTAACCTTAAAAGAAATCATGTTAAAATTTCCATAATAGAAATCAGATTCAAAACAGTCCTGGATCTCAAGCTCCAGGGAACATTCAATCACCAACAAACAAATGTGCATTCAGACTGAATCACCAAGGGTTAAACATTCTACTAGCTGTACAGCTCTTCTCTCTCTCTCACACACACACACACACATGCACACACACAGACACTGTAATTCACAGACACTTTGAGCTTCCTGCAATGACTCCTCTAGGTTTTGAATATTTTTCTGGATGTCTGGCTATAAATTAGTTACAAAGTGTACCCTCAGTAGCCCTTCAGCGACTAGCCCTTCTGACACGAAGCATAATCTGATTCCTCCTGACTGTAAGGCTGTTTTCTATTGACATTTTATAATTTGTTTTTTATCCTTTCCTCACGTCCGAGGATTGTATTGCCAATCTTGTAACCTTTTTCCTGAAGGGCTGTCCATTGGAATACGGTCCTCGGACATCCCTTTAGTTTCTCCTTATACACTTAAATCACTAATATTATTTCCCATTTTAATACTCGGCCATTTCTTTATGTAATTTAATTAACCTTACTGAGGTTCGGTGTCACCTTCTTCAGCACTCATTTCAGGATCCTGACCTTCACGTGGGAGATTTCCCCTCTTAACAAACAGTCTAAAGCTGGGTGATCGAATCAGGTAGACACCTTACTCGTCAGATTAATCTAGCCAATTAAAGACCTTTAATCTCTATTTTTTTAAGTTTCCAATTCCCCCGTACTTCTCATACGGAACCAACCACCAAGGTAATACTTAAAGGTCAATTTTCATACCTTGGTCTGTGCACAAGAGTTACCTGGTCGAATGCACGCCCCGTCCTGCGGCAATACCAGACAGCAAAAACCGTTGTCAGTCTAGGTTGCCCGAAATTCACCTTTACCCGGGTCTTATGTACACCAGAGTAACCCAACTGAACCACCACGTCTTAGTGCCCTTTGCACCGCGGCGAAACAGCAAGTACTGCTGCAAATCCCGAATGCGGGTCTTAAGTTCATAAGGGTTACCCGACCAACCCGCCGTGTCTCAGTGCGCCTCGCTTGTGGCAACCCGCCGCGTGTTAGTTCACCTTGTCTGTGGCAAAGACCAACAACAAATGTCGCTGCACATCTAGATCGGTCTTGTGTACTTTTGAGCTGCGTGAGATCACCTCTCGCGACTCCTGCATTACCCAATCTCTCTTAGTATTTTGCCTCTGCCCATCTATGCTCCACACCCTTCCCCAGGTTGGCAACCTTCCTCTCTGTAAGTGCTGACACACACATTATTTTGTCGACAGTACATCAAGATCTGGTTTAACATTTTGTATCAATTCTGCTGGTACATTCCATCCTCGGACATTTCATTACCTTGTATCATTTTGTATAGCCCAAGCATTTCGGTTATCTCAGCTTTTTGCTGAAAACATAACTTTTAAAAAGAACTTATTTGCTATAATAATTACACACCAAAGTTAGTATTTAAGTAACCACAATTATACACTGAAAAGTAGAGATACTCTTCCCTAAATGCCTGCAGAGTTAATAGTTCTCTTGCTGTACCCCTTTTCTGTATGTTTTTTCTATATCTGCAAAAACAACACTTTTCCCCATTTCTAACAGTAGGAAATGGAAGAGAAGGAATGGAGGAATGGTATGGACATGACTGGAGTTTTTCCAAATCAAACCAGGAAATACATTGGAGAAAGTTGCAAAGTGGTGAGCATTAGTCTTTTTTTTAAATAGACAGTGATTTAAACTAGGATCCAGAAACTAAGAAGCGCTTTATTAAATGTACAGCTGAACTAATTATGCTAATTAATAAAACTTCAAATGGACCTGACTTAAAGGGAATTAATATGTCAAGGAGCAGTCTAGAATTAGTAATTAAATTAATGCTACATATAATTTACTGGATTGGAAAAGAATGAGGAGATTTCTTTATTCTTCCATTGTAGATGGGCATCTGTAATTCCTGTTGCTATGTTTGGACTTACCATGAGGTGCTATGAAACCTCACTGTATCTCAAATACCATGTGTATGGGAGAAGTGTCCAACAGCTCCAGTCTGAGCTCAGGATTTCCAAAAGCATGTCATTCCACAACTTCAGGAAGGAAAATAATTTTCTGGATTGTACATTCCAGGCTGTGGACAACCCACAAATGATCATTTAATGTTATCTTTGCATTCCTAAATATCACCACTTCAAGTAAAACAAATTTAATGGAATCATGGTTTCCCATAATAATCAATGTTAGAGCCAGAGTTAGGTTTCTTTGGATGTTTCTTGCCCAGGAAAAACATAGTGTATAAGTTGAAATAATATGCAATATCTACATTCCTAACTGAAATTATTTGCAGATTAAAATAAATTAGCAAATATAACACTAGTACTGGACAAATTCAAATTCAGCAACACTCTCTTAAGCAGTTTTATTAGCTTGGAGATCACTTGCTTTCATTCTGGCTTGATGGATTCCAAGGTGGCTGATAAGACTAATGCACAATCTCCTGACTTTGGTATAAGTGGGCAGGCCTTTCCCAAAAGATTAGTGTCTCTCTGCATTGGTGCCTTCCCAAATGAACTTTCCCCCATTTCGGTTGCTCACCAAGAGGTGCCTGCAGAAAACTCTTTTTAAAAAAATTAAGTTGCCACAACTACAATGCGCAGACACAGCAGAGGCAATTGGGTAATTGAGCCTGATCTTGTGATGATTACCAATGATCAGACATACTTCCATGACAATGCATGGTATGCACAACGCAACACAGTTTGAAGTCCCCATGACACTAATGGTAAAGCAAGGATAGCGATCTTAATCTGGGGCACAGAGCCTGAAAAAAAGTTTGTTAAAGTGAAACGGTGTTCCGTGAGGTGACTTTTAGTAAGGACATACTGAAGTAGGTGAGTTGTTAATTAAAAATAAAGTTAAAAATACACAACATCAGGTTATGGTCGAACAGGTTTGTTTGGAATCACTAGCTTTCAGAGCACTGTTCCTTCATCAAGTGGCTGTGGAGCAAGATCATAAGACACAGAATTTATAGCAAAAGATTAGTGTCATGCAACTTAAATGATACATTGAACAAACCTCGATTGCTGTTAAGTCTTTCATCTTTTAGAGTGGACTGCAGTTTCTATTCATAAATATGTAAACCTCAGAACTTCTTTTAAGTCACGTGTTCGAGATAACTTAAGGTTTTATAAAAAGAAAAGTTGATATCTCAGCTCGGACAATGTATTAAAGGTGTGAGGTTAGAGTCTGTCCGTATCCCAATCTTGAGTCAGACTGGTTCTATTTCCAAAGTAGGAATTTATAAACTGTCAAATGGATTGACTGCCTCCATTGACTGCCTGCAGATTATGTACTTCTTGAGTAAAATAGAATGTATCTGAAAATATAATTCTGCAAATTCATCCCATAGACCGATACATGTATGTGCAGGCACATGAGAGAGAGAGAGAAAGTGTGTGTGTGTGTGTGAGTGTGAGTCCATGTGACAGAGTGTGTGTTTGTGTGTGTGCATGCTTGTTAAAGTGTGTGTGAGTGTGATGGTGTGTAAGCCTGTGAGAGAGTGTGTGTGTGTGGATGTGAGTGTAGGTGAATGTATGTGTGTCTATATGAAAGATGAAAGATGAAAAACTTTACAACAATTAAGATTTATTCAATACATCATTTCAGTTGCATGACACTGTCATCTTTTGCTATAAATTCTGTGCCTTATGATCGTGCTCCACAGCTACCTGCTGAAGGAGCAGTGCTCCAAAAACTAGTGCTTAAAATAAACCTATTGGGCTATAACCTGGAGTTGTGTAATTTTAAATTTTGCCTACCCCAGTCCAACACCGGCTTCTCCACATCATATTTAAAAATAGTGAGGGGCGGGGATTGATGAATCTTTGAAGTAGTTACCATTCTCAACTGAAACTCAACATTGTAGTCTGTGCCCAATGACACCTTCTTCTCTCCCACTTGCCACAGGCCACTGATGGGATCTCCTGAGATTTCTGGTACAGGCAACATCTTTGAAGCCCGTCAGTTAGTACTGGCCATCCTCAGTTGCCATTCCTGACCCCTGTCAATTGCCCGCCTCAGATATTTCAGAGGAAAAGTAGCATCCCCACTTTTGCATAGGGGCTCAGAGGACCGGCTGGCTGAAGGTGGTGCATACGATTGTTGTGTTTGGAGCATTTCCTGGGCTGTCGGTGCCTGGCATCCAAGGTGGGAAGATTGAGGAAACAAGATGACTGCTCTGAACTATGTTCAGCAATTATTGCCCATCCAAAGGGCAATAGAGGCATGAGTACAAGAGCAAGAAGATTATTTTGAATGCATAGAAGACGCTAGTTGATCGGTAGCTAGAGTATGCAATGCAGTTCTGTTGCTGCATTTCAAAATTCAGAATTTGAGGGCATTGGAAAAGGAGCAGGTCATGATCCTGACATTTGGACCAGAGGCAAGGGAAGCTGTGGGAATTTGAAGTCAAAACTGAATCTTGAAGACAGAGGAAACTTAGACTAGATAAGAAAGAAGTGAGTTTACCAAGGCTGATAGAATACATTTTAAAGTGAGAAACCTGAGGAATAAGACAGCTGAAGGTACTTGAGAGTATAATTGCATCGCAATGATCAAAATTTGGTTGTAAGATGGGGCAGGATTGGCATTTTCAGGGTGGCTGTAACTGGTGGAATGCCACAGGGGTAGGGCTACAATTATTTCCAATGCAATATTCCCACAGTGTAGGTGGAGAGGAAACCTGATAGAGGTCGATAAGACTTGATAGTTACAGAAAGAGTAGATAGCAAGTTAATCTTTTCATTAGTAGAGAGGTCAGTAACCAGGGCGCATTAATTTAAAGCAAAAGGTGGAAAGCTAAGGGGATATTTAAGGAGAAATCTTTTCATCCAGAGGGTAGTGGAAGTCTGCAACTCACTGCCTGGAAGAGTGTTCAGTCAGAGATTCTTGAAACATTTAAACCTATTTGGATATTCCTTTGCATTGCCATAACATCTAGGACTGAGAGTCAAGAACTGGAAAAAGAGATTACACTTGTCAGATCTTTGTTGATTGGCATGGACACAATAGGCTGAACGATCATCTTGGAGATTAGTGAAATACTTATAATTGAGAAAATGTGCGGGGGTAACAAATGAGTGAAATAAATAATAAGCATTTTGGACCTGATGTGATGCATCCTAGAATATTAAAGGAAGTGGTTACAGAGATAGTAGGATGCATTGGTAGTAATCTTCCAAGAATCCTTAGCTTCTGGACAGGTCCCAGAGGATTGGAAAATGTCAATATTATACCTTTATTTGAAAAAGGAATGGATCAAAAAAAAGGATAACTATATGCCAAGTATCTGAATATAAATTTATTAGAATTCTTTGAGGAAGTAACAAACAGGAATGACAATGAAGAAGGAGTTGATGTGTTATTTTTGGATTTTCAGGCAGTGTTTGATAAGGTACCATACTTCAGGCTACCTAGTAAGGTAAAAGCCCATGGTTTTGGTAGTAAATTAGACTGGACTCAGGACTTGCTAACTAGTATAAAATAGAGAGTTGAGTAAATGGGGCATTTTCAGGTTAGCTGTAACTGGTGGAGTGCCACAGGGTTCTGTGATAGGGCTACAATTATTTCCAATGCATAATAATGACTTGGCTGAAGAAAGTGAATGCGCTATTGCCAAGTATGGGGATGATATAAGAATAGATGGGAAGGCAAGTGGTGAGGATAATGCAAAGAGACTGCAGGAAACGTGGATACACGGGAAGGGAATGGGTAAAAACTTCGCAGATGGAATACAACTCGAAGACTGTGATGCTGGAAAAGCACAGCAGGTCAAGCAGCATTCGAGGAGCAGAAGAATTGATGTTTCAAGCATAAGCATTTCATCAGGAAGGGCTGATTCCTGACCTGCTGTGCTTTTTCCAGCACCACACTCTTCGACTCTAATCTCCAGCGTCTGCAGTCCTCACTTTCTCCCAGATGGACTATAATGTGGAGAAATGTAAGGTTATTCAGTTGGGCAGGAAGAATAAAAGAGATGAATATTATATAAATTGAGAAAGGTGGCAGAAAGAACAAATGGATTTGGGAGTCTTCATCCACGGATCATACAAAGCCAACATCTAAGTTAAATAAAATATAGGACTTCATTTCAAAGTGTATGAAGTTTAAAAGAATTGAAGTTTTGCAAAGATTATGCAGTATAAAGCATGAGTCAGACCACAGCTGGAATACTGTGAACAGTTTGAGCCCCTTATCAAAAGAAAGGTACACTGGCACTTGGAGGCAATCCAAAGAAGATTCACTCAACTGATCCTGGGTGTGGAGGAACTGACTTATGAGGAAATGGTCGATAGATTGGGTTTGTACTCATTGAAAATTAGGAGAATGAGAGCTGACTTTATTGAAACACTCAAGATTCCAAGGAGACTCAACAGGGAAAGCTTGTTCCTCTTGTATAGGGGTCTAGGATGATAGAACAAAGTCTAAGAATAGGAGGTTACAGATTTAAGACAGAGATGAGGAGGTGTTTCTTCTCTCTGAAGGTAATGAATTCGTCAAATTATTTATTACAGAGGGCTATTAAAGCTGGGTTATTAAGTATATTCAAAGATGACAGATTTTTATAATCAGTAATAAAGGGTTATGGGGAAAAAGGCAGAAAAATGGAATTGACGATTATCATTTTTTATTCATTCATGGCATCACCAGCTAGGCCAACATTTATTGCCCAGAGAGCAGTTAAGAGCCAACCATATTGCTGTGGGTCTGAAGTCACATGTAAGCCAGGCGAGATATGGATGGCAAATTTCCTTCCTAAAGGGCATTAGTGAATCAGATGTTATTTTTTTTCCTGACATTTGACATTAGACTCATTGTCATCGTTGCACTCGTAATTACACATTTTTTTTTTATTGCATTCAAATTCCACCATTTGTTGTGGCAAGATTCAAATCTGGGTCCAGAACATTACCAGGTCTGTGAATTGAGAGTGCAATGATAATATCATTGCCTCCCCAAAAGCCATGAATTGAGTGAATGGTAGAGCAGACTCAATGGGCTGAATGGTCTATTTCTCCTCCTATGGTCCTATGGTGCTACAGCGTGTATGAGAACACGAGTGAGATTCACACGACTGGTTCCGTGATAAAGAGTTTCAGTTGTGGAGATGAATTGGATACTTTGTGACATTTTGATAAGTGGCTAAGTTATTTTTATAGAGAATGCTGAAAGGGGTAAAAGAGCTATGAAAAATCATGAGGCATCTGGACAGATCAGGTAGGGTGAAACGCAGTGAAAACATTTTTGCACATGTCTAAAAAGATCAATGTAGTTGTAAAACGCAAGAGCATAGATTTGGCAAAAGAAGAAAAAGTGATATCACTTTTCTTCAGAGGAATCGGTCAGGGTCTGCAATACAACCCCTGAGTGTGTCGCGAAGGCAAGTTTAATCAAGGTATTCAAAGAGGAACTAGATAGTTATTTGCAATGACAGAATATGCAGAGCTACAGGTTTAAACCTGGAAACGGCACTCAGAGAAATACACGTTTGGAGAGATGAAGCAAGCATGATGGGCTGAATGGCCTCCATCTGCACTGTAACAGTATCTGTGTCCTTGATTAAATCACTCCTCAGTCTTCTACACTTAGGTTATGAAAACTCTCTTCTCATAACTTAGTCTTTTAAATCCTGCTCCAAATTTGTGCTCCCCCAATTCCAAAGGATTATTTCTGAGCTTTGGTACTCAGAACATAATTGAGTGTTTTAGATCGAAACCATCTGGGGCTGTGTAAAAAAGAAGTGCAACTTTCTCCGATTCCTAATCCAGAACCTAGTGAAAAGCCACTGTTCCATTTCCTCCAAAATATCTTGAAAATAGGCCTGATCAAAGGACTCTGCCAAGGCAATTCTTTATGACAGTTGAAGAAATTGAATTAATTTATTGCATGGAATTCCAATATTTTTGCCAGCATTTTGCAATTATATTCTGCATTTCAGCATATTCGGTGATAGCATGAACCTTTTTGTTTTTACGAATAACATTCAGAAAAACTGAAGTTATTAAATTCTGTGAGAATTTTTCTGATCATTTTTTGGTAACTTGGCTGGCAAGTTGTCAGAAAGATAATTTATGCTATTTTTGTGAGGTTTAGATTCCCTACAGAGTGGAAACAGGCCCTTTGGCCCAACCACTCCACACTGACCCTCCGAAGAGTAACCCACCCAGACCCATCTCCCTCTGACTAATGTACCCAACACTGTGGGCAATTTAGCAGGGTCAATTCACCTGACCTGCACATCTTTGGACTGTGGGAGGAAACCAGAGCACCCGGAGGAAACCCATGCAGACACAGGGAGAATGTGCAAATGCCACACAGACAGTCTCCCGAGGCTGGAATCAAACCTGGAACCCTGGTGCTGTGAGGCAGCAGTGCTAACCACTGAGCAACCATGTCACCCCCAAAGTACATTTTGCACCAAAGTTATGGTGATGAACATGGAGAAAGCCTTTCGCGTTTAAAACGCTGAGAGGAGAACACTGTCAGGACAGATCTATAAGGGCTTAGAGATTTCTGAAAACTGCTGATAAAAATACTTGAAAGAGGAGTAAAAATTGAACAGAATTCTTTTAAAAAAATCACTTGTGGGATATGGGCTTCACTGGCTAAGCCACTATTTATTGTCCATCCCCAGTTGCCCTTGAGAAGGTGGCCTTAGAGTCATAGAGATTACAGGATGGAAACAGACCCTTCGGTCTAGTCTATTTGCTGTAGGTAAACCAACAAGGCCCATAGGGAGGGAATTCCAGGATTTTGACCCTATGACAGTGAAGGAACAGCTGTATATCTCCAAATCAGAATTGTGAGTGGGGCTTGGAGGGGAACTTGGAGGTGGTCTTATGTAACTGCTGGTCCTGTCCTTCTAGATGGAAGTGGTCCTGGGTTTGGAAGGTGCTGTCGAAGGATCTTTGGTGAATTTCTGCAGTGCATCCGGCAAATGGTACTGCTGTTGAGTGTCGGTGGTGGGAGTGGATGTTTTGTAGGTGTGGTGCCAATGCAGCAGGCTGCTTTGTCCTCGATGGTGTCAAGCATCTTGAGTGTTGATGGGGCTGCACTCATTCAGAATGTGGAGACTATTTCATCCCACTCCAGATTTGTGCCTTTTAGATGGTGGACAGGCTTTGGGGAGTCAGGAGATGAGTTACCCACCAGCCTCCATTTTTGTAGCAGCGGCGGGAGCAATGAGAGCCAGGCCTAGGGGGCTGCTGGGAAGGTAAATTCCTCTTTTAATAACTTATCTAATGAATAACTGGCACGTGCGGTGAGCAGGAATGGACGCAGGACTGCTGAGTACGTGAGGTAATAAATTTGGGCGGTTGCTTTCCCGAAAACACTACTTAGGTAATGTCTCTCACCCACCTTCCTCCTCTAACCAAACAAAAAGGTTCTGTGCGCCGACTCGTTAAGGTTGCTAGTTTTATCAATAGTCTTGTTAGGAATTCAGAAGAGTGGGAATTGATGCTAGCGCAGTTGCATGCCCCTCCTGTAGGATGTGGGAAGTAAGGGTCACCACTAGTGTTCCCACTGACTCCATCTGTGGGAAGTGCACCCAACTCCAGCTCCTCGGAAACTGCATTAGGGAACTGAAGCTGGAGATGGATGAACTTCGGATCATTCGGGAGGCTTAAGGGGTAATAGAGAGGATTACAGGGAGGTAGTCTCACCTTAGGTACAGGTAAAAGGTGGATGGGTTGCAGTCATAGGATGGAAAAGGAACAGGCAGACAGTGCAGGGATCCCCTGTGGCCAATTCCCTCAATAACAAGTACATACTGTTTTGGATATAGTTAGAGGGATGATCTATCAGGGGGAAGCCATAGTGGCCAGGTCTCTGGCACTGAGCCTGGATCTGTGGCTCAGAAGAGAAGGGGGAGAATAGAAAGCACTAGTGGGAGGAGACTCAATAGTTAGAGGAATGGACAGGAGATTCTGTCATCGCCAATGGGACTCCCGGAAGGGATGTTGCCTCCCAGGTGCCAGGGTCTGGGATGTCTCTGCTCGAGTCTACAAAATTCTGAAGGGGGAGGGTGAGCAGCTAGAAGTTGTGGTGCACATTGGCACCAATGGCATAGCTAGGGAAAGGGATGAGGATCTAAAAAGCGATTTCAGAGAGTTAGGTTGGAATCTAAAAAGCAGGATGGGCAGATTAGTAATCTCAGGATTACAACCAGTGCCACGTGGCTACAGGGCTGTTCCAGGAGGGGGAGATTCAGATGTATGGATCATTGGGGTACCTTCTGGGGAAGGTGGGACCTGTACATGAAGGATGGGTTGCACTTAAACTGGAGGGGCACCAATGTCCTAGGCAAGAGATTCGCTTGAGCACTTTGGGAGGGTTTAAACTAGTTTAGCAGGAGGATGGGAACCAGAGCTGCAGATTAGAGGAGAGAGTAGTTTTTGAATGGCCAGAAATAGAATGCAGGAAGTCTGTCAGGAAGAATATATAGTTGATAGGGCAAAAGAATGTGTTAAAGTGTGTCTGTTTCAGTGCAAGGAGTGTCAGGAATAAGTTTGATGAACTTAGAGCATGGATCAGAACTTGGAACTATGATGTTGTGGCCATAACAGGGGCAGGAATGGTTGCTGGATGTTTCAGGGTTTAGATCTTTTAAAAAAAAAGGAGGGGGGTAAAAGAGAAGAGGGATTGGCATTATTAATTAGAGAGTGCATCACAGCTGCAGAAAAGAAGGTTGTTTAGGAGGGTTTGTCTACTGAGTCAGAATGGGTGGAAATCAGTAGCAGGCAAGGAGCAGTCACTTTGTTGGGTATTTTCTATAGACACCCCAATAGCAGCAGTCAGATGGAAGAACAAATTGGACAGCCGATCTTGGAGAGGTATAGATCTAACAGAGTTGTTGTTATGGGTGACTTCAACTTCCCAAAATTGATAGGAACCTCCTTAGTGCAGAAGGTCCAAATGGAGCTGATTTTGTCACATGTGTCCAGGAAGGATTCCTGACTCAGTGTGTATTAAGGCTGACTAGGGGAGGCCATATTGGATTTGGTGCTAGGCAATGAGCCGGGACAGATGTCAGATCTCGCAGTGAGACAGCGTTTTGGTGACAGTGACCATAACTGCCCTCACCTTTACCATAGCCATGGAGAGAGATGGGATTGGACAGTAAGGGAAGGTATTTAACTGGGGGAGGGGAGATTATACTGATATTAGAGAGGAGCTGTGGGGTATAAATTGGGAACAATTGCTCTACAGGCAATGCACAGCAGAAATGTGGAGGCTGTTTAAAGAGCACCTGTTGCTAGTGTTGGATAACTTTGTTCAGCTGAGATGAAAGTGGAATCATAAGGTGAACGAGTCTTGAGTAACAAAAGAAGAGGAGCTTCTTGTCAAGAGTAAAATAAAAGTTTTCTTAAGGTTGAGGAAGCAAGGATCTGGCACAGCTTTACAGGATTACAGGGTAGCTAGGAAACACCTCAAATATGGACTGTGGACAGCTCGGAGGGAGCATGAAAAAGCCTTGGCAGGAAGGATTGAGGAAAACGCAAAGGCGTTCAACATTTACATGAGGAATAAGAGAATGATCAGAGAGAGGGTAGGGCCGATCAGGGATAGTGGAGGGAACTTGTGCCTGGAGTCCGAGGAGGTAGAGGAGGCCCTGAATGAGTTTTTTGCTTTAGTATTCACTAGAGAGAGAGACTTTGTTGATAGTTACAACACTTGGATCCGGTTAATGGGCTTGAACAGACTGATATTAAGAAATTGGATGTGCTGGAAATTTTGGGAAGCATAAAGAAATATAGATAAAGATAGATAAATATATCCAAGGTTTCTATAGGAAGTGAGGAATGAGATTGCTGTGCCCCTGGTGATGATCTTGGCACCCTCACTCTCTGCTAGAGAAGTACCGCTGATTGGTGGGAGGTGAGTGTTGTTCCTCTGTTCAAGAATGGGAATAGGGAAATCTCTGAGAATTACAGACCAGTCAGTCTTACGTCTGTGGTAAGCAAGGTACTAGAAAGGATTCTGAGAGTTAGGATTTATAACTATTTGGAAAAGCATAACTTGATTAAAGATGGTCAGCATGGCTTTGTGAGGGACAGATCATGCCTCACAAAAATTATTGAGTTCTTTGAGGCTGTGACAAGACAAGTTGATGAAGGGCAAGCAGTGGATGTGATGTATATGGATTTTAGTAAGGCATTTGATAAGGTTCCCCATGGTAGGTTCATTCAGAAAGTTAGGAGGTATGGGATACAGGGAAATTTAGCTGATGACACAAATGTCAGTGCTGTTGTAGATAGTGTTGAGGGCTGTTGCAGGGTACAATAAGACATTGACAGGATGCAGAGCTGGGCTGAGAAGTGGCAGATGGAATTCAACCTGGACAAATGTGAAGTGATTCCTGTTGGAAGGTCAGATTTGAATACTGAGTACATGGTTAAAGACAGGATTCTTGGCAGTGTGCAGGAACAGCGGGATCTTGGGGTTCCCATGCATAGATCCCTCTAAGTTGCCACCCAAGTCGATAGGGTTGTTAAGATGGCATATGGTGTTTTACCTTTCACTAACAGAGGCATTGAGTTTCCGGAACATGAGGTTTTACTGCAGCTCAATTCAACCCTGGTTAGATCACACTCAGAATATTGTATCCAGCTCTGGTCACCTCATTATAGGAAGGATGTAGAACCTTTAAAGAGTGTACAGAGGAGATTTACAAGGATGGTGCCTGGATTAGAGAGGTTGAGTGAGCTCGGGTTTTTCACACTGGAGAGGTGTGAAAGAAGAGGTGACTTGATAGAAGTGTACAAGATTTTGAGAGGCATGGATAAAGTAGATAACCCAAGACTTTTTGCCAGGGCTCAAAAGGCTGACATAACGGGTCATAATTTTCAGGTGATTGGAGGAAAGTGTAAGCGAAGGTGTAAGGTCGAAGGTAGCTTCTTTACACAGGCAGTGGTGGGTGTGTAGTAGAGTCAGAGATATTAGAGACATTTAAGCGACTGCTGGACAAGCACATGGATGGCAATAAATTAAGGGGTGTGTAGGTTAGATTGATCTTAGATTAAGATAAATGCTCAAGATGACATTGGGGGTGGAAAGGCCTGGACTGTGCTAGACTATTCTATACTCTATGTTCTTTGTGATATTTCCAGCCTCAGATCTGCTTTTGGAGCCACTGTATTTATGTGGTGAGTCCAGTTGCATTTCTGGTCAATGGTAACCCCCAAGGTAGTGGGATTCAGTAATGGTAACGCCATTGAATGTCAAGGAGTGGTGCTTAGATGGTCTCTTGTTCGAGATGTTGGAGTTGGTCATTGCCTGATATTTGTGTGGCACAAATGCTCCTTGCCAATCAACTGCCCAAGCCCAAATATTGTCTAGATCTTTTACACTTGAACATGGACTGCTTCAGTTTCCGAGGAGTCGTGAATGGGGCTGAACATTGTACAATCATCCCATTCCTGAACTTATGATGGAGGGCGAGTCATTGATGAAGCAGCTGAAGATGGTTAAGCCGAGGACACTACCCTGAGGAACTCCTGCAGAGATGTCCTGGAGCTGAGATGACTGACCTCCAACAACCGCAACCATTTTCCTGTGTGCCAGATATGACACCATGCAACAGAATATATGCCCCTGTTACCTGTGATTCCAGTTTCGCTGGGCCTCCTTGATTCCACACTTGATCAGATGTGACCTTGATGTGAAGAGTCGTCACTCTCACCTCACCTTGGAATGAATCTCTTGAACCAAGGTTGGAATGAGGTCAGGAGATGAGTGGTCCTCGTGGAACCCAAGCTCTTTGCTGAGCAGGTGCTGCTTGATAGCACTGTTGGTGACACCTTCCATCATTTTACTGATGATCAAGAGGAGACTGATGGGGCAGTAATTAGTCAGGTTGGATTTATCCTGCTTTTTGTGTACAGGAATATCTGGGCATTATTCTACATTCTGAAGTAAATGCCAGTGTTGTAACTGCACTGGAAAAGCTTGTCCAGGGACCATTAGGTTTGGAGCACAAGTCTTCAGTACTATTGCCTAAAGGTTGTCAGGGCCCATGGCCTTTGCAGTATCCAGAGCCTCCAATCATTTTTTGATATCGCGCAATGTGAATCAAATTGGTTGAAGACTGGTATCTGTGACACTGGGGACCACTGGAGGAGGCTGAGATGGATCATCCACTTGGCACTCCTGGCTGAAGATTGCTGCGAAAGCTTTAACCCTATCTTTTGCACTGATTTTCTGGACTCTTCCCTCATTTGGGATGGGGATAGTTGTGGGGCCTCTTTCTCCAGTGAATTGTCTAATTGTCCACCACCATTCACAACTGGATGCGCAGGACTGCAGGGCTTAGATCTGATGGTTTAGCTCTGTCTATCACTTGCTTGTGTTGTTTGGCAATCAAGTAATCCTGTTTGGTAACTTCCCTCGGTGAACACCTCATTTTCAGGTATGACTGGTGCTGCTCCTGAAATGCCCTCCTGGGCTCTCCATTGCATCAAGGTTGTTCCCTGGGTTGAAATGGGGATATGCCGGGCCTTGAATGGATTGCACTGGAGTACATTTCTGCTGCTGTTGGTGGCTTACAGTGCATCATGGATGCCCAGTGCCGAGTTGCTAGATCAATTCAATGTCTGTCTCACTTAGCACGGTTTTAGTGCCACACAACAACTTGAAAGTTATTTTCAAAGTGAAGGCAGGACTTCATCTCCATTAAGACTGTGTGGTGGTCAATCTTCCTGATATTGTCATGTACAGATGCATCTGCAGCTGGCAGATTGGTAAGGATGAGGTAAGGATTGTTTTTCCCTCTTACCTGCCACAGATATGCCCTTTATGATCCAACCAGCTGGATCAGTAGTACTGCTGCTGAGTCACTCTTGGTGGTTGAAGTTGAAATCCCCCATCCAGAGTATAGTTTGCACCCTTGCCATCCTCAGTTCATCCTCCAAGTGTTGTTCAACATGGAGGAGTCCTGAATCATCAGCCAAGGGAAGACAATACACGGTTATCAGCAGGAGGTTTCCATGGTTCAACCTGAAGCCATGAGACTTCATGGGTTCTGAAGTCAATGTTGAGGACTCCCAGGCCAACTCTGTCTCAATTGTTATACCACTGTGCTGCCATGTTTGTGGGATTGGACATATCCAGCGATAGGAATGGTGGCATCTGGGACTTATCTGTATGGTATGATTATACAAATATGATGATGCAAAGCTGTTGCTTGACTAGTCTGTGCGACAACTCTTCCAATTTTGACCCCCAGATGTCAGTAAAGAGGACTTTGGTCTTTGAATGCCAGGTGGTCAGTCTGGTTTTTGTCTTTTTGTTTAGATTTCATAGTGAATGACTTGCTAGGCCATTTCAGAGGACAGCTGAAAGTCAATCCCATTCCTGTGGGTCTGGAGTCACATGTAGGCCAAACAAGATGAGGATGGCAGATTTCCTCCTTGAAGGGCATTAGTAAGCAAGATGGGTTTTTCCAACAATCAACAACAGTTTCATGGTCATCAGTAGATTCTTAGTTCCAGATATTTTTTACTGAATTCAAATGCCACCATCTGCCATAGTGTGATTTGAACCTGGGTCCCCAAAACATTAAACTGGGTTTGTGGATTGAGAATATCACAAGATCATCATCTCCCTTCTTTTGAGGAATCCTTGCTTCATATTTGACTTTCCAACATTCTAGAGAAAGTTCATTGCAAATCTGGTTTTGAAAGAGGTACTATTCAATCTAGAAACTACGTTAAATTGTAAATAAAGTCACAAAATACCCTAGAATTCATTTTATGGCCAGAAAACAAGATTTTGACCAGGTGTTTTCAGTTTCGGTCTTTGCCATCTTCAGCCTTTGTGCTGAATAGTAAACAAGAGAAAAATCAAACACGTTCAGGACAGAAATGAGAATGCTTAGACACAGGAAGCTGAATTGACATTGATACCATCGCTTAATAGGCTGAAGTGCAACTAGTCCATAACAACCTCATTATAAAAGATATAAAGAGCGTTTTAATACAAACAACATTGAGATATAGGATTCCACAACTTGTGTTTCTGTAGAGCTTATCACATGTGTAGCTGAAAATGTGTTGCTGGAAAAGTGCAGCAGGTCAGGCAGCATCCAAGGAGCAGGAGAATCAACGTTTTGGGCATGAGCCCTTCTTCAGGAATGAGGAAAGTGTGCCCAGCAGGCTAAGATAAAAGGTAGGGAAGAGGGTCTTGGTGGATAGGCGTTGGAAATGCGATAGATGGAAGGAGGTTGAGGTGAGGGTGATAGGCCAGAGTGGGGGTGGGGGCGGAGAAGTCAGGAAGAAGATTGCAGGTTAGGAAGGTGGTGCTGAGTTCAAGGGTTGGGACTGAGACAAGATGGGCGGAGGGGAAATGAGGAAACTGGAGAAATCTGAGTTCATCCCTTGTAGTTGGAGGGTTCCTAGGTGGAAAATGAGGCACTCTTCCTCCAGCCGTCATGTTGCTATGGTCTGGTGATGGAGGAGTCCAAGGACCTGCATGTCCTTGGTGGAGTGGGAGTGGAAGTTGAAGTGTTGAGCCACGGGGTGGTTGGGTTGGTTGGTCCGGGTGTCCCAGAGGTGTTCTCTGAAACTTTCGCAAGTGGGCGGCCTGTCTCCCCAATATAGAGGAGGCCACATCGGGTGCAGCGGATGCAGTAAATGATGTGTGTGGAGGTGCAGGTGAATTTGTGGCGGATATGGAAGTATCCCTTGGGGCCTTGGAGGGAAGTAAGGGGGGAGGTGTGGGCGCAAGTTATCACATGTGTAGGCTATGATTTGGTAGAGTCTGGCAAAGATACATGACACCAAATGATCTTGGAAGCAGGGAATATTTATATGCTAATTAAAGAAATATTGGGTGTGTTGGAGATTTGTGATGTGTAAATTGAACTAAGACTCTGACTAGCACATGTAACCAACATTTCAACCTCTAGTATTTAACAATGTGAGGGCAATTCAAAAGGTTTTCATTAAGAAGAACTATCTAATACTTGAAAATAAGCTTGACATTTCAAAGTAGAGTCCATAAATGAACCCAGATCATGAGGTCTTCAGTCTTTGCCCTGTTATCCTCACTCCATGATATCCTCATGTTATGAGCAGTAACCGACTACAAGATCCATTGTCAGGGTGGACTTGGAGGGTTACCAATCTTACCAGAACAGTGGAAGAGAGTCAAAAAAAAAACAACCCAAGAGATGGTGCCAATTGAAAAACAGTCAGAAGGCAAAGGCAAAATGATGAGAGGAACAGATAGAGTTAATGATAGCTGTCTTTTCCCTGGAATGGGGGGGCCTTCAAGACTAGGGAGCACATTTTTAAGGTGAGAGAAGAGAGATTTGAAAAAAGACACGAGGGGCAAGTTTTTTACATAGAGGGTGATTCACGTGTGGAATGGACTTCCTGAGGAAATGGCACAATTCCAACATTGAACAGACATTTGGATAAGTGCATGAATAGGAAAGGTTTGGAGGGATATGAACCAGAAGCAGGCAGGTGGGACTAGTTTAATTTGAGATAATGTTTGGCTTGGACTGGTTGAACCGAATGATCTGTTTCCGTGCTGTATGACTCTATGATATCAAACTTTGAAACTTTTCAATAAGTAAATGATTTCTCTGAAGTGGAGGTGCCGGTGTTGAACTGGGATGGACAAAGTCAAAAATCACACAATACCAGGTTATAGTTCAACCGGTTTATTTGAAAACACAAGCCTTCCGAGCCCCGCTTCTCGTTCAGGGAACCATTGAGAGAGAGAATACATCAGGCACAGCATTGCCACAGAATGGCAATGCAGGGTTTGCTTGATTAATATGTAAACATATATAACTCCCAGAACATTTTTCAAATCACTGCTCTGAAATAACCTACGATTTTCTAAGACCATAAACCATAAGACATAGAAACAGAAATTAGGTCATTCAGCCCACCGGGTCTGCCATTCATTCATGGCTGATAAGTTTCTCAACCCCATTCTCCACTTTCTCCCTGTAACACTTGATCCCCTTGACAATCAAGAATTTATCCATCTCCGCCTTAAGTATACTCAATGACCTGGCCTTCACATCCTTCTGTGGCAGTGAATTCCATAGATTCCCCACTCTCTGGCTGAAGAAGTTCCTCCTTATCTCCATTCTAAATGGTCTTCCCTTTACTCTCAGGCTGTACTCTCATGTTCTAATCTCTCCTAGCAATAGAAACATCTTCCCAACATCCACTCTGTCCAGGCCAGTCAGTAGTCTGCATGCTTCAATTAGATCCTCCCCCATCCTTCTAAACTCCATTGAGCAAAGACACACAGTCCTCAACTGTTGCTCATATGTTAAGCTTTTCATTCCAGGACCATCCTCATAAACTTCCTCTGAACCTGATCCAGGGCCAGTATGTCCTTCCAGTGATATGGGGCCCAAAACTGCACACAATATTCCAAATATGATCTGACCAGAGTCTCATAGAGCCTCAGAATGACATCCCTGCTTTTATATTCAAGTCCTGTCAAAATAAATGCCAACATTGCATTTGTCCTCCTAACTTTTAGCTCAACCTGCAAATTTACCTTGAGAGAATCAGTCTAAATAAGTGTGTGGGTGTGTGTGAGAAGGTGTGTGTGAGAGAGCGGGAATCAGTGTGTGTGAGAAGGTGTGTGTGTGAGAGGGTGTGGGTGTGTGTGAGAAGGTGTGTGTGAGAGGGGTGTGGGTGAGAGAGGGTGTGGGTGTGTGTGGGAAGGTTTATGTGAGAGAGAGAGGGTGTGGGTGTGTGTGGCAAGGTGTGTGGGGGAGAGAGGGTGTGGGTGTGTGGGAAGGTGTGTGGGTGAGAAAGGGTGTTGGTGTTTGTAGGAAAGTGTGTGTGTGAGAGAGAGGGAGTGGGTGTGTGAGAAGGTGTGTGTGTGAGAGGGTGTGGGTGTGTGTGGGAAGGTGTGTGTTTGAGACAGGGTGTGGGTGTGTGTGGGAAAGTGTGTGGGTGAGAGAGGGTGTGGGCGTGTGTGGGAAGATGATTGGTTGAGACAGGGTGTGGGTGTGTGAGGAGGTGTGCGTGAGAGAGGGTGTGGGTGTGTGTGGGAAGGTATGTGTGAGAGAGAGAGGGTGTGGGTGTGTGTGGGATGGTGTTTGTGAGAGAGAGAGGGTGTGGGTGTGTGTGGGAAGGTATGTGTGAGAGAGAGAGGGTGTGGGTGTGTGTGGGATGGTGTTTGTGAGAGAGAGAGGGTGTGGGTGTGTGTGGGAAGGTATATGTGAGAGAGAGAGGGTGTGGGTGTGTGTGGGTAAGAGAAGGTATCGGTGTGTGTGGGACGGTGTGTGGGTGTGCGAGGGTGTGGGTGTATGGGACAGTGTATGGGTGAGAGAGGGTATGCACGAGTGAGGGGAAGTATATGTTTGTGAGAGAGTGCGCAAACACAATCTCTCGCACACACACATTCACACTCACGCTCTCACATACAAATACTCTCTCGCACTCACACACTCTCAAGCACACACACACACACACACACACACACACTCTCTCAAGCACACACACACATAAATTGATAGGATGAATTTGCATTTGTAGATACGTTCAGTTTTGTTGAAAAAGCTCGCGATCTGTAGACAGTCAGTTACTATGGCAGTTTACAAATTCCTACTTTGGAAACAAAACCAGTCTGTTTCCAGGTGAAGACACAGATAGTCTCAAAACAAAGCCTCAGACGAAACTGCATTGCCTGACCTGACATGTCACTTTTATACCGATAAAACCTTAAGTTATCTCAGGGCAGTGACTAAAAATAAAATTCTGAGATTTACATATCGATCGATCAAAACCTGCATCTCTGTTCTAACTGATTAGACTTAATGACCATCTAGTTTTAGTCAATACTTTTGCATCAGTTGTGTCATCCTTTGATCTGTTATTTACAAATTCTGTGTGTGATTTATTCTCTCTCACTAGCTGCCTAAGGAAGGAGCAGGGCTCAGGAAGCTTGTGATTTCAAATAAACCTCTTGGACTATAACCCGCTGTCATGTCATTTTTGGATTCCTCTGAATTCATTTTTATCTGAAATCTTCCCAGTTTACTAAACTCCTTGTGCCTTTGTGAAGATCTAGTTTTCAAACAGTGACTGTTGATGAATCTGCCATTTGCATGCGATCTAAACACATCATTATTTGATCTATATCCACTCCTTGACCTTGTGATGCAACCAAGTGTGTCACTTGACCTCCCAAATCGTACATGCTATTACAGAATTTCCCACCCAACATGCCCATCCTTTTTTTCCTGCCTCTGCATATGCTCAAAACTGGTGACCCCTCAGTTCGGACAAAAACACGATTGACCCAAAACTTCAACTGTTTCTCTCTCAACAAATGCTGTCAAACCTGCTTTTTCTGTTTTTGTATTGGTCTCCAATGTAGTAGTAATTTTCTGTCTAAGGAAAGAGGAGCAATTGGAAGAACAGTAACTGAAAATTAAGCTTAATAGAATCGATGATTGGGTATGGGTGAAGACCAGAAAGGAGTCAAATCAGGAGAGAGGGGTGAACTGGCACAATTACTTTTCAAGTCAATGATCTTGTGCCAGGTTTTGATGCGAGATTATTGATGTTAACTCTGTTTCTCGCTGCACAGGGAATCTGACCTTTTGTCTTTAGTGAAAAGAAAAAATGTTGGAGATCACAGTGGGTCAGGCAGCATCCATGGAGAACGAGACCAGGCTAACGGTTTGAGTCGAGATGACTTCATCAGAAGTGAAGTGTGGAGGGGACAACATTTATGCAATAATGTGGGAAGGGGGTGGTTTGGAATGCCAGGGGAGATTAGGCCTTCAAGATATCTGCCCTCCTCTGATTTTGGCATCTTACACAATATTACTCAATCACTCAATATTAATCACTCAATATTATGACTTTGACCTCAAGACATGTAATTCCAACAACTAACTTTCTCTGCCACTCTTTCCAGTTTAAAATCTATCTTTTTGGGCTAAACTTTTGATAATCTGTCCTGAAATCTCTGTTTGTTCCTGAGTGTTAAACAGATTTGCATTGATAATGCTATATAAGTGCCTTGGGACATTTGGTATGTTAATGTGTTCTTTCAATGCACATTATTTGTATGGTGGCTATATCCAGATTACGCAGCCAGGTTGCACAGTTGGTGGCAACTGCCAAGCTACTCATACAGCAATGTTACACACATTGTCGGTGGCTTAGTTATTAATCAGGATGCAAGTGGCATTCATGTTGTACAGGCCCACCCATATTTGGCAGTTGGCCGTTTTATTCTTTCTTGTGATGTTCTGATTGCCCTTGAACTGAATGGCTTGCCTAGGCCATTTCAGAGGGGCTGTTAAGAGTCAACCTCATTGTTGTGGGTCTAGAGTCACATATTGGCCAGACCAGGTAAAGATGGCAGATTTCCTATGTATTTGTGAACCAGAAGGAGTTTCGCAACAATTGGTCATAATTTTGCCCCATTACTCAACCTACTCAGATGAGTTATAATGCCCGAGATGCTGTTATTGTTAACACTATGTAATTTGCAGGTAATATCCCTGTTATCTTGTCAGCTGGTGTCATTCATAATAAGAAAATCTCACACTATGTATATAACTTGTTGGTAAGAAGTTAAATTTCTACATCTGTTAGAAATATATAATATGCAATTGGTTATTTTTTGTTTACATGTTCATGGGGTCTGGGCAATGCTGGCTCGCCCATCATTAATTGCCCCTGATTGTTCAGAGGGAAATTGAGAGCCAACTACATTGTTGACAGTTTGGACTCAAATGTAAGCCAGACCAGATAAAGATGACAAAGTCTCTTCCCTAAAGGATATTAGTGAGCTTGATGGATTTTTGTGATAATTGGCAGTGTTTACTCACTGTAACTTCTGTTTTGATTGAATTCAAGCTTTTTCATCAACCATGGTGAGATTCAAATGTATGTACGCATAACATTAGCCTGGGGCTCTGGATTACTAGTCCTGTGACATTACCACAACACCGCTACTTCCCCCTAAATCTGTAAGTCGTCATGGCCAGGCATTCTGGCACACATTACATACAATCTCTCCATGAAATTCACTTTACACCTACTGGAAATGTTTCCTGCAATTATCTACTGTGGATAACATTTATATCACACAATCCTTGCATCTATTTTATATAAATAGCCTACCACCCATACTGTAAAACTGACTGGTACCATCCTTATGAATAGATTGTTTTGGCAACATCTATATTACACAAGAAGCCTTTGACAATTTGATAGCTTGCTGGTAACAGAAGAATTATAGAATTCCTCTTGTGCAGATAGATCCATTTGGCTGAATTGGTCCACAGCATCCCACTCAGACCCAGATTCCACCTTATACCCATGATCCCCTATTTACAATGGCTAATCTACCTAGCCTGCACAATTCTGGACACTACAGGGTAATCTAGCATGGCCAATCCACCTTACCTGTACATCTTTGGACAGGAGGAGGAAACCCATGCTAACATGAGAATGTGCAAACACCACACAGTCACCCAAGGGACTGGAATTGAACCGGGGTCCCTGGTGCTGTGAGGTAGCTGTGCTAACCACTAAACTACTGCACAGCCAAGAGCAAGAACCAGATGTTATTGCACAATTACTCATATCTTATAGAAGACACAAATGTTCAGTTGTTTTGTAAAATCCATTCCATGTTTTGTGACAGGATGATGGAGAAATCAAAAGGATTGCTAAGGGAGGTTGCTCAAAGAACAGTATCCATAATATCTCTGAGCTGTTCTGGACAGTGCTCTATCATTTCTGTAGAGGTCATTGAAGCTGTTCCATTGCCCAACATTGCAAGTTAACATTCAGTCTATGATATGACAGTAACTTCACTCATTCAGAAGCAATCAGAAATTGCTATATCTTTGATTTTGAAGAATACTCGCATGCCTCAGAAATACTGCCATCTTCTATGTCAGATTCTCCGGAGAAAGCTCCTGTGTAACACGATGCATTGTGGCTGCCTGTGTTAGTTACTGTGAGAGTGCCTCGTTTGTCAGAGGGTTTTCTATACTTTCCGGTCTGACACATGGTTTTAACTCCTGAAGCACACAGTGTGTTCGTAACTCCCAAACGGCAAAATACGCTGTCGTTTTTTGATTCAGAAACTTTACTGGTGTCTTTCAGGTCAAAAGATCTGTTGGCGGTCCTTTCATTGGAGAATAGGTCGGTGACAGTCTTATCTCTAGATCCCCTGAATGAAGACACATCATTAAGAGCGCCAATATCATTCTTAATGCAAGCTCTGCTAGAGAAGCACCTATCACAAGATGTGCCCACGTCATTCTTGTTCCACGATTTGCTAGAGACAGATGCAAAATGGGGCATGCTGTTGTCATTCACGGTGAAAGTCTTGCTAGTGGAGCTCCCATCTGAAGACATGCGAGTGTCATTTTTGTTCCATGATGTGCTAGGAACAGATGCAAAATAGGGTGTGCAGGTGTCAGTCTGAGTGCAAGTTTTACTCGACTGCCGCCTATCACAAGGTGTTGCAATGTCATCCTTATCCCAAGATCTCTTGCAAACATGCCTTTCACGTTCTCCGCAGGTGACATTCCCATTGCTTGCTGGAACAGTGACATTCCTAGCATGATACCGACTGTTCACACTCACATTGCAAGGATCCCTGGAGACAGTCCTTTCAGCAAGTCTGTCAGAGCCATTCCCATCACACGGGCTGCTGCTGACACTCATATTGCTGTCACTGACACGTTTGTGATTGGATGTGCTGATAAGTCTTGGCTCATAAAATCTGCTGGTTGCAACCATGTCATAAGGTCTTTTGGCCCGCCCTGTGTTGGAGTATCTGCTTGTGACAGCTGAATCATAAGGTTTGACAGTGAGGCTTGTGCCATTGTCTGTGCTAGTAAGTCCCATGTCATAGAGACACCTGCTGACAGCTGTGTCATAAGGTTTACAGGTGAGACTTGAATTGCTGATGTTTTGATCATTTCTCATGCTGCACATTCCACTGGCAACTGTAGTATCACAATGGCCGCAGGAATTTCCCATGTCACACTGGCTGCTGATGTTACTCCCGCTACAACTGGTATGATTGATGTTGCCGGTCATTCCCAGGTTGAGTCTGGAAGGAAGGCTCAGATAAGCTGTGCTACTGGTATTCATTGTATCAGACAAACTACTGGCGCAGGGTTTGCTGCTCATTCCCATACCAAAGCACTGGCTGGCAAATCTGGTGTCACAGGGTTTGTCAGATATTACCATATCACACAGTTTGCTGAGAAACTCAGAGTCAAAGGACTTGGCAGTAAATCCACTATCGCTCAGCCTTCTTGTAAACTCTGTGTCACAGGGCTTGGTCATAAATTCTGTTTCACAGTGTTTTCTACTGTATCCTGAATGATGGGGTTTGGTGGTAAATCCTGTGTTATAAGATTTGGTGGCAGAGCTTGTGCTATAGGGATTGGTGCTAAATCCCCTGTTGGAATTTATGCTGTTCAGTTCCGTGCTGTGATGTATTCTGGTAAATCCTGAGTCACAGGGCATGTTAGTGCATCCTGTCTCAAAGGATCCGCTTGTCAGACTCGTACTGAATGTGCTGCTGCTGGCTCTCCTGTTGTGCAGTTTGCTGGTAGACTCTTTGCTGGTAGACGGCCTGGTAAGTTTCTTGCATTTGGACTTAATGCAGTATTTCCGACAGTTCATTTCAAGTTCACAAAGGGTACAAAGCGCACCCATGTTGGGGGCACTCCAGAGAATCATTTTCCCACATTGCTTGCAGTTGGCATCCATATTCTGGATGCTGCAGGACATTTCCGCGCCGCACCACCAGCAGGTGATTCTCATGCCACTCAGGGTGCAGCTATCGTCCACGTCAACAAGGTTGCAGGTGATGGACTGTTTGGCAAACTTGCTGAAGCCTCTTCCATTGCACGCGGCACTGGGAATTTTTGGATCAAATGAGGCAGAGCTGCAGTCGGCATTGCACATTTGTGTTGAGGCTCTCCAACTGCACATCCTGCCAGGGTCATGGGATATGTTGGTGAACCTGGTGTCTCCCAGCCCGATGGGAGAGCTGCTACTGAGAGAGCAGCACCTGTCTCGAAAAGTCTGTTGGTTAACTCAGTGCTACATAATCTGTTGGTGATTCCTGACTGAGAAGCTGCTGGTGTCTATTGATTCAGAGGCTGTCCATAACCTCCATGTCACACTGTTGGTTTAGAGTTCTTGTTTGCTGGTATCTTCCTGTAACTGTGTGCTGGAAACTCCCATGTCACAAGTTCCTTGATCTCCTTCAACTCGAGATTGCATTTATGTTCCCGAACTCACAGCCTGTCGGTAACCATATTTCATGGTCTACCAATACCTCTCTTATCCAAGGACCAGCTCCTAGCTCAAAATCAAAGTCATGGTATAATGACTGTGTCATAACTGCTTGCTTGTGACCCCTACATCACGCATCTGTGCTAACTATCATCAAAGTTCCTGTTTGGTTTTACTGATAACATTTTTGTTTTCAGTTTATTCTTTCATGCTGTAGAGGTCAGCATTTATTGCTCGTTCCTTGTACTGAGAACGCTGTGAGGTAATTTTAGTGTGCATAAAAGCAAATTACTGCAAAAGCTGGAATCTGAAACCAAAAAGGAGAAAATGCTGGAAAATCTCAGCAAGTCTGGCAGCATCTGTAAGGAGAGAAAAGAGCTGAGGTTTCGAGTCAAAGCTTTGACAAAGGGTCAGTTAAGCTCAAAATGTCAGCTCTTTTCTCTCCTTACAGATGCTGCCAGACTTGCTGAGATTTTCCAGCATTATTTCAACTTTAGTGTGCAGTTAGGAGTCAACCTTATTTCTGCAGCTGGTAAAGATTTTGAGGATGAATTCATTTCCTAGATCACATTACTAAACCAGATGGGTTTTCTTTCAATAGCAATCTGTAAAACGTTTAGTTGGCATCATCATTTGTGAGACTGGTTTTCAGGCCCAGCCTTATTATTGACTTGACATTTCACCATCTTCCTTGGTGTAAACTAACCTCAGGCTCCCAGAGCATTATCCTGGATTAATAGGCCAATGACATTGCTACAAAGCCACTATCTCCCCCCAAATTTATAAAGATTGAAATTAAAAGCTGTTCTTATGATGATGTACCCTCTTTAGTAAATTTCAGTCTCCAATCTCGGTCCAGTGTGATGAATATTCCTAAGCTTTTAACAGCCTTCATTGACCAGGGCATCGAATATAAAAGTTAACAAGTTACGTTAAAACTATTCTAAACTTTAGTTGGGTCACATTTCAAATATTGTATTCAGTTCTGCTCACCACATTATCAGAGGGCATGGTTCCTTACAAAGGTTGCAGGGAAGGTTTACCAGGATGTTGCCTGGTCCAGAGGGTTTTAGTTAGGTGGAGTGGTTGGATAAACTTGGAATCTTTTCACTGGAAAGACAAAGGTTGAAAGATGACTTGATAAAGGTCGACAAAATTATGAGAGGCACAGATGGGGTGGGTAGTCAGAGGCTTTTGCCCAGGATGGAAAGGTCACAGAGGGCACAGTTTAAAGGTGAGAGGAAGAAAGTTTGAGCGAGAAGGAAATGTTTTCACACAGAGGGTGGTTGGTGCAGAATGCACTACCACTGGAGGTGATGGAAGCATTAACATTTACAAAGTTTAAGTTAATCTTAATAGACACATGAATACGAGGCAAACAGAGGAAGAAAACCATGCATGGGAAATAAGTCGTGGTTCTATATAAGGATTAGAATTGGTGCAGGCTTGGTGGGCCAAAGGGCCTGTTCCGAAATGTATTGAATTGAATTGAAAAATGGCATAGGGCAAATGTAAGCGATGGACAAACTGGTTCCTTTTTACTAAGTGCAGGCTGTATAACATAGGGTGGAATTGTGTGCCCTGTCCCAGTGATATTTCAATGAGATTTAATCAGGGGTCAGAATGAGGGAGGGGAGGAACCTGATGTCTTCTGGCCAACATTGGGATTGAATCCGTGCCCTCTCCACCCACAAATGAGGCTTGGAGTGGTCACTTAGAGATCACCACTGGGTATTCATCTCTGTGGTTCTCCAGAGGTGAATGTTCAGGGTTGCTAATGGGCTCCCAGTAGGAGGGGGTCCATTGTTCACAGATTCTCAATGCCTGGTTCAGGAGCCCAGTGTAATGTAGGAGGTTTGTGTCCTCCTACAAGTTAAATCTCTACCTGTACACCTACTATCAACCACATTTCACCAAGAATGTCATGCCACCATCCCTTCGGGGAAGTGGTGACCCAGTGGTAATGTCACCACACTAGTACTCCAGAACCATAGACTGATCGTTTTGTATCATCTGCTTGGCACATTAACAGAACATGTGAATATATTGGAGAGAGTGATTTACAAGGTTAGTTCAAGAAATGAGAAACTTCAGTCATAAGGAGAGATTGAAGGAGTTGTAACTGCTATCATTAGGGAGAAGAAGGCTGAGAGGTTTTCAGATCAAGAGTGGAGTAGATAAGGAGAAATTGTTCCACTTATAAAAGGATCAAGAACCAGTGGGAACAGACTTAATGTGATTTATAAAAGGAGCTAACTTGTTGAGAAAAATCTTTTTTTTTTAAGTCAACAAGTAATTTGGGTATGGAATGCACTGCCTGGAAATTTGGTTGAGGTATGAATTCAATTCAGAGGGAATTGGATGATTATTTGGATGGGAATTATGTGCAGGAATATGAGGGGAAGCTGGAGTTCAGCAGTAGGGCATGATTCCCATTTGAAAAGAGATGATTGGCTGAATGGATTCCTGCATGGACACACTTCTATGATTCTGTGATTTCTGATCTAGGATCCAGTGCTGACCATAAACACGGGTTTACTACAGAGAGTATGTCACTGATCACAAATACTATACTGGGTGGTTCTTTTACCAGAAGCAGCCACTGCTCAAGTAGAAATTCCATCCTCTGATTGGCTGGCAGCTCATTCAGTTCCTGGGATCCTTGATCTCAGTGCTGCCGTGTCAATAATTCACCCAAAGTGTGTGGTTCACACACACATGAAGGAGAAATTTCTATAAAATGCAACTACAGTTGCTTTATGTTGTTTGAAGTAATTTAAAAACACCAAAATACAATTTGCTTCACTGAGGGATCCAGTTGTCTCTCTTTTAAGAGCTTTGGAAGCTTTTCACTAGAGACCACTTGTTAACCTTTTGCTCTGGTGGTATTGGTGTATGCTTCAGCAGTCAATCTGTCCTCTGAAACCCGACCCAAGTGTCCATTCCTCAAGGTGAATGAGTTGATGATAAAAACATGTTCTAATTATTTAAATCACCTCCTTTTATTTAACACCTGAGATACGGTAGCTTATGTTTACAATGGTAATGAGTACGACTAAATGACATAGGTATATGATGGTCCACAGACACAAAATTGAATCAAGGGAACAAGCCATACAGAAGGTGAACACTTTATTATAGTTCATGATAATGATGAACTAATCCTCCAAGCCTCCTATTCCATTGTGCGAGACACAATGAGCAGAGAGAAAATGTGCTATGTCTGTTGAAAAGCTGCTTCTGTATTTAATAGTTTAAGTAATGAGGAAGTTTGTGTCCATTCTAATTGCAGGAATACCATTGACGAGTCGCATCTTGAAGGACCTGAGAATCCCGGAGCATCTTTGCAATTATGTCATGGAGCAGCACATCACTGATCAAAATAGCACAGTGCGGGTAGATTTGGAAAAATCTTGAACAAGACAATCTGTGCAAATGCACAGATAAAAAAGACAGTTTAGTTCTTTCCTAATAAGATCAGATGATCAACATTTACAGCAGTAATTAGTATGAATGAATGATAAATAATGTTACTTAGAAGTCTAAGCTGACGACAGATTTCAACCTTGATTTCTCCTTGACCAGTCTGACCTGAATCCAAACCTTTTTGTGTGGCAACTAACAACATAATAAACAAATCCCAAGGGGCGGTAACTGAAGTGTAGCTGTACCTGTGTCTGCTGCAGAAAAGCAAGTACCGCGTCGGATGTGGAGGTCTGCTTCAATTTTCTGCTGGAAAATCTTGGGCCTTACATTCTGAGACAGTTCTACTGTAAATCAAGAGGCCATTTCTTAACACGTCAATGTGTCTTAGCATCTGAGCTCTGCAATGTTGTCATCACTCAAGCTTCGATTTAAAACAGAAGACAGCACTGCAGGTAGTAGAGTGATACTCTAATCAAACTAGCGTCAAGTGTTGTAGATGTTGTCGAACAATTCCAAGTACGATGAGAAACATTTGAGTGGATCAGGTGAAGCTCATGCCAAGCACTGTAAGAGAAGTGGTTGATAACTGAGTTGTCATGTGATATGAACATTACAAAATTTCACACTGAGTACTTGCTGTAACCTGATTCACATGGGTCCCTGTCTGCCATTCCTTTCAATTGAGTTCCGAGGCCAACTCTGGATATTAATGATTCAAAAATTCACCCAAAACTGTGGCACCTTATAACTTGATTTCTGTTAATTTATTCCTCAGTTTGATTCAACTCACCCTTCACTCCTTGTTTTTATGCTTAGCTTTCTCCAGAAACCAGCAGGATTGATCCGTCCTTGTCCAACCTCATTTCAAATGCCTGACCAGGTTATGAGTGACTCACCCACTTTCTCCAATAACAATAATCCATGACTGGCTCATTTCTCTAATATGGCAGTCTGCAATTAGCCTGCTTTCACCAGAACAACGTATAGAAAGTTGTCTGATCCTGAAATCCAGGCTACTCCAAGAGAAGAAACATGTTTCAGCAGCAACTGTCTTTTGGGAAAGAAAGTCAAGAGAATAAGGATCTCAAGATAAGGTAACGAGCCAGAATAAATTCTATAAAGAATTAGTCCTCCAGGACAAATCTCCAGATGATAAAGGATCCTTCAGCAGAGACACAGCCCACAGATCAGAATGAGAGGCAAAATATAGGGAAAAGGCAGATAAGTGGAGATGGGCATTATCAGATCAACCATGATCTCATTGGATGGCCGATAGACTCGATGGAATGAATGGCCAACCTCTGCTTCTCCAGGTGAAAGTAGGTACTGCAGATTCTGGAGATTAGAGTCAAGAATGTGGTGCTGGAAAAGCACAGCAGGTCAGGCAGCATCCAAGGAGCAGGAAAATCGACGTTGCAGGCAAAAGCTCTTCATCGGGAAACTTCTGTTCCTCTGTGTAATGGCCTTATGGTCCTCAAGCTTCAGACCTATGTGTCGTCCAAGTTTGAGAAACATTGCATTCTGGGAAACGTGTGAAACATCTATCCACCTATATTTGTGATGTTGGGAACTTGGAAAGATGTGTACTGTTAAATTAAATGATAATGATACCTCTGCTTGCATAATTGTTGCAACTAATGGTAAAAGACATAGGAGTAGATGTTCTGTAAGGCAATGGTTCTGAAAGGGTTAATGGTCATGTTCATTAGCTCCACCACAAATGGAAATCTATGACTATGATTTGATGACTATTACAGAGATATGGTTACAGAATGACCAAGACTGGAAACTCAATGTTCAAGGGTATTTGATGTTCCAGAGGAATAGATATAAAGGAAAATGAGGTGGGGTAATTTTAATAAAGGAGCATATAAAGGGTGGTAAGCAGTTACATACCTACAATAGATTGTGAAGTGGAATCAGTATGAGGGGAAGCAGGGACAGCAAAAAAAAATCTTAATGGTGGTCTATAGGACCCTGAAGTGTTACCTCACTGTACGATAAATTATAATCATAGAGGCCTGTATGAGGGCACTACAAACATTATGAGTGATTTTAATCTACAGATTGACCAGACAAAATTAGAAAAGTATGGGTAACATGGAAGACAGATTTCTAAAGTGCACCATGTGTTAGTTCTTAATGCAGTGACATAGATAGATTGAGTGAGTGGGCTCTAACTTGGCAAGTGAAATTTAATGTTGGAAATTGTGCAGTAACATACTTTATTAGGAATTATAAAATGGTGTACTGTTATTTAAATGGTGAGAGAGTTCAATAAAGTGCAGTGCAGAGGAATCTAGGTGTTCTTGTACATGAAACAACAAGGGTGCAGCAAGTATTTGAGAAGGCAAATTGAATTTTGTCCTTTAAAGTTGGAAAATTGGATTTAAAAATTTGGAAGTCTTGTTAGAAATGTACTTAATGTCGGTGAGTTTTGCTCCTCAAATTTAAATTAGATTAGATTCCCTACAGAATGCAAACAGGCCCTTCAGTCCAATAAGTCCATACCAACTCATCCAGACCCTATATTTACCCCTGACTAATGCACCTAACACTGTGGGCAATTTAGCATGGCCAATTCACCTGACCTACTCATCTTTGATTTGTAGGAGGAAACCGGAGCACCCAAAGGAAACCCACACAGACATGGGGAGAATGAGCATACTCCACACAGTCTTCTCAGTTGGGAATCACTGTGAGGCCAGGATTTAAAACAGGATGTATTTCAGTTTGAGAGATGAAGGGATGGACTTGTCAATAGTGTCCAAAACACATAGGTCTTCTGTAACGCAATGGCGTGTTATTGTGCAACCCTGCATTAGAGAAAAATCATGCTTTAGAAACAGCATTACCAATTTTTTAAATGTGTTGTAGCGAATTTGTGTTAACAAAACATGCATTATAGCAGTAACGACCTATTGGTTATGCCTTCATTTAATACATTTTTGAAGAATGATGAGTGACCTTTTTGAATGTATAGAAAGTTCTGAAGGATCAAGACATGATAGATATTGAGAAGATGTTTGCACTAGTGGGGCAATCTGAAGCTATAAGACCATAAGACCATAAGACATAGGAGCAGAAATTAGGCCATTCAGCCCATTGAGTCTGCTCCGCTTTTGAATCATGGCTGATAAGTCTCTCAACCTCATTCTCCTGCTTTCTCCCTTTAACCCTTGATCATCTTGACAATCAAGAAACTATCTTTCTCAAATAAACTCAATGAGCTGGCCTTCACAACCTTCTGTAGCATTGAATTCCACAGATTCCCCACTCTCTGGCTGAAGAAGTTTCTCTTTACCTCCATTCTAAAAGATCTTCCTTTTACTCTAAGGCTGTACCCTTGGGTCCTAGTCTCTCCTAGTGTTCCCAACATCCACTCCATCCAAATCATTCAGTATGCTGTACGTTTCAATTAGATACCCCTCATCCTTCTAAACTCCATTAAGTATAGGCCCAGAGCCCTCAAATATTCCTCCTATGTTAAGCTTTACATTCCATGGACCATTCTCATGAACGTCCTCTGAACATTTCCAGTACATCCCTCCTGAGATATAGGGTCCAAAACTGCACACAATACTTGAAATGTGCTCTGACTATGGCAGTATAGGGTCTCAGAAGTACATCCCTGCTTTTATATTCAAATTATCTCAAAATAAATGTCAATATTGCATTTGCCTTCCTAACTATTGACTCACCATGCAAGTTTACTTGGAGAGAATCCTGGACTAGAACTCTCAAGTCTCTTGGCACTTCTTGTGAATTTTCTCCCCAATTGGAAAGTCGTCCATGTTTCTATCCTTCCTACCAAAGCGCATGACCTCACACTTTCCCACATTGTCCTCCATCTGCCACTTCTTTACTCACTTTCACAACCTGCCAAAATCCTTTTGCATCCTCCATGTCTCCTCAATATGACCTGACCCTCTACCTATCTTTGTATCATCTGCAAACTTAGCCAGAATGCCCTCAGTTCCTTCATCTAGATCATTAAGGTATACAGTGAAAAGTTGTGGTCCTAACAG
The DNA here is from genome assembly GCF_047496795.1 of Chiloscyllium punctatum. NCBI lineage: Eukaryota > Metazoa > Chordata > Chondrichthyes > Orectolobiformes > Hemiscylliidae > Chiloscyllium > Chiloscyllium punctatum. The sequence goes on along the minus strand of NC_092761.1, from coordinate 55,479,245 downwards.
TGAGACTTGTGAAACACCACTTGTCACTGGCTGCCATTCTGAGAAAGACCTTTCTGTCCTTACTCTCTTCTATCCATGCTAGCACCTTGCCTCTAACACTTACTCAGCAGACTCCTGTGTGGCACCTTTTCAAAGGTCTTTTTGAAGTCCAGGTAGATAACATCCATTGGCTCTCCTTGGTCTAACCTGCTCATTACTTCCTCAAACAATTCTAGCAGATTTGTCAAGCATGACCTCCCCTTCATGAAACCATGCTGAATTTACCTTATTTTATCATACACTTCCAAGTATTCCAAAATCTTATTCTTCCCAATGAACTCTAGAGTCTTACCCATGACTTTAAACTAGGAGACATTATTATGAATGACGTATTGAAGAATGAAAATTATTGAAAAATGAGACGCAAAGGAATGTATTTCCCAGAGGGTAGTGAATGTCTGGAATTTACTACTCCAGACAGTTGGGGAGGTAACTACACTCAAAGTATTGAAAGATGGTGTGGATAGATTCTTGAATATTGGGGAATGGATGATTCTGAGGTGCGAAAGAGCAGCTGAGGTATGGGGCAGATCAGCATAGAGTCACAGAGTCATAGAGATGTGCAGCACAGAAACAGAGCCTTCAGTCCAACTTATCCACACTGACCAGAGAGCCTAAATTAGCCTTGTCCCATTTGCCAGCATTTGCCCCATATCCCTCTAAACCCTTCCTATTTATATATTCATCCAGATGCATTTTAAATGTTGTAATTGTACCAGCTTCCACCACTTCCTCTGGCTGCTCATTCTACATACACACCACCCTCTGCTTGAGAAAGTTGCCCCTTTGATCACTTTTAAATCTTTTCCCTTTCACCTTAACCCTATGCCCTCTAGTTCTGGACTCCCCCACTCCAGGGTAAAGACCTTGTTGATTTACCCGATTTCTGCCCCTCATGATTTTATAAACCTCTATAAGGTCACCCCTCAGCCTCTGACACTCCAGGGAAAACAGCCCCAGCCTGTTCAGCCTCTCCCTATAGCTCAAATTCTCCGACCCTGGCAACAGCCTTGTAAATCTTTATTGAGTCTTTTCAAGTTCCACAACATCCTGCCAATAGCAGGGAGACCAAAACTGAATGCAATATTCCAAAAGTGGCCTAACCAATGCTCTGTATAGCTGCAACATGACATCCCAAGTCCTATACTCAATGCACTGACCAATAAAGCTGACCATACCAAATGCCTTCTTCATTATCCAGTATAACCTTCAACTCCACTTTCAAGGAACTGCATTCCAAGATCTCTTTGTTCAGCAATGCTCCACCTGACCTTACCATTATGTTCAGAGTATTCAAGAAGATTTGGAGCTCAGGATGTGGATGAGATTGTTGACTTGCTTGCTGAGCTGGTAAGTTTGTTTGCAGACATTTTGTCACCATTCTTGATAACATCAGTGTGCCTCCAGTAAAATGTTTGGTCTTCTAATCTGCTTGCTGTTTATGAATCTGGTTTTGCTCAGGTTAGTGGTGTCATTTTTGGTTTTGTTGTTGGTTTTGTTTCTTAGTGGTTGGTATATGGTTCCAACTCTACATGTTTGTTAACGGAGTTTCAGGTTGAGTGCCAGGCTTTCAAGAATTCCTGTACATTTCTCTGTTTGGCTTGTCTAAGAATGGACACATTGTCCAGTCAAACTGGTGTCCTTCAGTTTCCCTATGTATGGATACAAGCGATAGTGGGTCATATCTTTTGGTGGTTAGTTGGTGTTCGTGTACTCTGGAAGCTAATTTCCTTTCTGTTTGCCCTATGTAGTGCATGGCATTTTATATAATATTGGTCCTGCCTTGTGGGTGTAGGATCTTTTATACTTGTTAGTAGCTGTTGTAGTGTGGTTTGTGGATTAGAGTATTCTGGTGGTCATTTCTGATATGTCCTTAATGTATGACGGTGTAGCCAGTGTGGCCAGTGTATCCGGACCTGTTGCGTCTTCTTGTTGTGGTCCATTGTGAGTGTATCGGAAGACTATGCTTTTTGGGTATCCATTGTTTCTGAAGATGTTGTGTAGGCACATCACCGGTCACAATCTCTATTCTAAAAAGCAAACCTCCACCATCACCCTCTATCTCCTACCTTACAACCAGTTCTGTATCCAAATGGCTAGTTCTCCCTACATTCCATGTGATGTAACTCTGTTAATCACTCTTACCTGCAGAGCCTTGTCAAATGACTCACTGAAGTCCAAAAAGATCATATACACCACTCTGCTCTCATCAATCCTCTTCGGTACTTCTTCAAAAAACTCAATCAAGTTAGTGAGATATGATTTCCCATGCGCAAAGCCATGATTACTATCCTGAACCAGTCCCTGCCTTTCCAAATACATGTAAATCCTGTCCCTCAGGATACCCTCCAAAAACTTGCCCGCCATTAATATCAGGCTCATTGGTTATAGCTCACTGAACAGTTTCTCCTTTAATTCTTGTCCCCACTGCCAAGTCAAAGGAGTGGCAATGGGCATTCGCATGGATCCCAGTTATGCCTGCCTCTTTATAGAGTATGTAACAATTCCTGCTCCAGTTTTCCACTGGGTCGCCTCCAACAATTTTTTTTGGCAGAATATTGATGATTGTTTCCATACTACTTCATGCTGCCACCTGGACCTTGAAGCATTGGTTCATTTTGCCTCCAATTTCCCCATCCACCTTTCACATCTCTGATTCTTCCCCTCCTTTCCTTTCATGCTCCATTTCAGGAATAAACCATCCATGGTCATACACTACAAAACCACTGGCACCCATAGCTACCTTCACTACAGCTCCACCACCTCCCCCCAACAATGTTCTGGAAGAATTCTGTCCCACTCTCCCAGTTCCTTCACACAAGTCATACCAGTTTGGATGATACCAACCATCAGATGTCGTGGTTCAGTGACATCCTGGACCCTGGCCCATGAAGGCAAGCCACCATCCTGGGGTGATGTCTATGGCTTCAGAAATACCTGTGGGTCCCAATCATGACTGAGTTTCCTAACAATATTATTGTCTCTCTCTTTCTGATTACCATCTTCTTCAGATGTGTTCTGGCTGCACTCCCCAGAGGAACCATCCCTCTCACTGTTTTCCAGCACAGAAAATCACTTCTTAAGTGAGATGCTCTCTGGGACTTTCCTGAATCTCTGACTACTTCCCTGACCGGTGCTCACCGTCAGTCAGAAACACTTCCTTAAGCTGCCAGGTGACCACGTCCAAGCTCTGAAACCCCCGTTCTCAAGCTGATCGAATCAGTACGACATATTGCGGGTGTGGTCAGTGAGAGTGACTGAAGACCCCAAGCCTTGTCCTCTCTTCATCCACTGCCTGGGAAGGGATGACCCCTGATGGTCCAGTAGACCCCATTCCCAGAAGGTGAGAGCATTTATGTGACACGTGCAGTTCCAACAATATTCCACAATTTATTTTACAGTGAAACAGAATATATATTCACAATAAAATTAATTCTTTACAACATATACAAATACAACTGGGTGAAATGTCCATTGCTTTTATGAACTGAAGTCTCTAGGATGAGATCAATCAGTATGATGAAAACATGGGAGGTTTTTGGATGAGTTTCTGTTACAAAGTTGAGGATGTGGAGGAGATCAATTCTTGTTACAATGTCCATGATCTTGCATGATTTGGAGATGCCTGTGTTGGAATGGGGTGTACAAAGTTAAAAATCACACAACACCAGGTTATAGTTCAACAGGTTTATTTGGAAGCACTAGCTTTCAGAGCACTGCTCCTTCATCAGGTGATTGTGGAGAATAAGATTGCAAGACACTGAATTTATAGGAAAAGTTTACAGTGTGATGTAACTGAAATTATATATTGAGAAAAACCTGGTTTGTTAAGTCTCTCATCTTTTAGAGTGACCATGTTACTTTCAGTTCTTTCATATGTAAATGTAAATGTAGAAACGTTTTTTAAAAGTTATATTCTGAAGTGAACTTGAACAATTAGTCTTGCAGAGATCAATGCTGATACAAGATTGAGAATCTGGAGAGGTCATTTGCTGTTAGAAAAGGGAGGATCTGACAGAGATCTGTTGCTGTTACAACGGTAAGGAACTGCAGGACATCAGATGATGTGATAACGATGAGAAGACCCCCTGGTGTTACACAAACATTGGTGTTCAAATGATCTCCTAGTATTTTGAAGATGACCATTTGGAGCAGATCAGTTGTTGTGAGGAAGACAAGGGGCTAGACCACAATCAGAGCCTGATGTGCTGTGGCCTCATTTAGAAGCTGAACAGGAGCAATTACCAATGAATATTTTGCTCCAGGAGCTCCATCAGGTGATTCGGAAACGATGTATCTGCTTTGAGAGGAATGTTGCCAAGGCCACTCCACAATCGTGGAGATGGTCCTGATTGGAGCTGAAGGACACACAATCCGAGATGTAATTATTCACCATGCTGGGGTAATTGTCCACAAGTTGATGTGAAATGCATTGGTAACTCTACCCTGGCACTTCATGGTACCTTTCAATTACAGAGCAAACCTTTGTAGATCCAATGTCTGAGATGATCTGCAGTGTTGTACAACAGCATTCGCTGATTTTCTCACTCTTAGTGCCTAAGTGCATCAGCAAACGCACAATGTTGTCATGGATCTGTTGCTGGAAATCACCAGATTCCCCAAAATTGGCCAATCTTCCTCACATTTGGAAATCTTCCACTGAGATTCGCTCACTTCATGCTCCAAAAAAAAGGCCGAATCCTGTTGAAGATTGGGATTAAAAAGGGATTGATTGTTTCTGCTGGTGCCTGAAGAATGTTTTTTTCACAGGCAAGACAACACAGCAAGTGTGAATACATCAGTGTACCCTTTATTCCCCGACAGGCTGATATCTGTCACACGCCAACAGCATCTTCTCACTCCAAAATCAAAGATTTCTAAAGCTCTGACAGAGAGTAACTGGGTAACAGGTGATGAGTCGTACCAGCACAGTTATTGGATCAAGCTGTTAATCGCAATGTCTGAGACACACGGAGCTTTCAGGAGTTCCTGAAAATGTTGGAGCCGAAAGTGTTGGGAAGCCAGGCATTGAACGGTGTCACATGGATTATCGCTGACAGATGGAATCATTGCTCTGGCCGGCAGAGCAACCCTCTGATGAAACGCAACCCCTACTAGCTGTTACCATTGTCCTACCCTCACCATCTTGTCACAAATGTCACTTTGACCATTCAGATCAAACAGGGCCTAGAGTGACCTCACACAATTTTCATTAAGCAACTGGCTTGTTTTAATGCCAAACCCAGATGTGAATCTCTGAATCATTGGGCAGAGTGATGCTCACCCCCCTGGTGAGAGATACAATTGAGCACTGAATATCTGTGCGAAAAATGTCCTCACCACGCTGGACATTTCTGCCCTGAGTGAGAATCTCATATAGGCCGTGGAATGCAGTCAGCGAGACATTGGCTGAGTACATGTCCCACTGATGGTTTATCTCTTGAGTGAGGACCCAAGATGTTTGATCGTATTCACCATGCAGGCTCTATCCTTAGCTGCTGCTCCCCACACAGCCTGGATGAACCTGTCTCCCGGGGGTGACAGTGCAGTAGTTGGGGCATAGCTGCTATCAGGTTCTGTGAGATCAAAGTGGTTGCACATTTTAGAACCTGCTGTTTCACCTCCTGGTGAGGGATTAACTCCAAATGAAACCCCGACCCATGAGGGATATCTGAGACTCTGTCCTGAAGTTGTTGTCTCTGTCTGGCTTCCAGGAATTCCCATGCATGTTTCTATTGGCTTGCCCTAGGATGGACACATTGGTATCCCTCATTGTTCGTGTGTGTATGGATACAAGTGATAGCTGGTCACGTCTCATAGTGATTATTTAATGTCTGTGAACCCTGATGGCTAATTTACTTCTTGTTTGCCCTATGTCATGCTTTTGGCATAGTATTTTGTATATAATGTTGGTCCTGTTGGTGGTTGGATTTTAGACTAATACGATACCCAGAGGTTGGAGTATTCTGATGGTCATTTCTGATATGTCCTTAACGTATGACAGTGTAGCCAGTGAGTCCGGGCGTGTTGTGTCTTCCTGTTGCGGTCTGTGGTGTAGGTAAAGGCTGACTATGGTCTTTCGGTATCCATTGTTTCTGAAGATAGTGAGGACATACACCAATGGTCATAAGCCTCCAGTCTAAAAACCAACTCTCCACCATCTCCCTCTGTCTCCTACCTTAGAGCCTGCTCTATACCAAATGGCAAGTTCTTCCTCTATTCCATGTGATCCAACCTAATTTACCAGTCTATCATGTGGAACCTTGTCAAATGCCTTAGTGAATTCCATACAGGACGCAGGGCTTTTGTCCAAAACGTTGATGCTCCTCCTCCTGGGATGTAGCCTGACATTCTGTGCAACACTCTCGACTTCATATAAATCACGTTCACCACTCTGCCCTCATCAATCCTCTTTGTTACTTCTTTAAAATCTCAATCAAGTTATTGAGACACGATTTCCCACACACAAAGCTGTGGTGACTCTCCCTGAGCAGTCCTTGCCTTTTCACATACATGTAACTCCTGTCTCTCAGGATAGCCAATGAAAACTTGCCCCACCACCAACATCAGGCTCATTGGCTATAGCTCCTTTGCTTTTCCTTACCACTTTTCTTAAAGAGTGGCACCACATTTGCTGAAATCCAGTCTTCCATCACCTCACCTCTGGTAACAGGTGGTGTACATATGTCAGCAAGGAGCCCAGTAATCCCTTACCTAGCTTCCCACAGGGCTCTGGGGTGCACCTGATCAGGTCCTAGGATATTATGTACCAAAGCTTTTTAAGATGGCCAACACCTTCTCCTCTGTAGTATGAAAATTTTTCAAGATGCGTTATTTCCCCAAGTTCTCTATCTTCCATATCCTTCTCTACAGTAAACATTGGTGCACAATACTCATTTAGTATCTCTCCCATGTCCTATGGTTCCACACACAGGCGGCCTTGTTGATCTTTAAGGGGCCCTACTCTTTCCTGAAGTACCCTTTTGTCCTTTATGTATTTGTAGAGTCCCTTTGGATTCTCTTTAACCCTATTTGCCAAAACCATCTCATGTCTCTGTTTGGCCCTCCTGACTTCCCTCTTCAGTATACTCCAACTGCCTATTTACTTATCGACGGAATCATTCAATCCTTGCTGTTTATGCCTGACATATACTTCCTTGTTTTTCTTGATGAAAATGCCATTTCTATTGTCATCCAGCATTCCCTACAGCTAACAGCCTTGCCCTTCACAGAAACACATTATCTCTGGACTCTGGATATCTTATTTTGGAAGGCTTCCTATTTCCCAGCAATTCCCTTATCTATAAACATCCACTCCCTAATACCATCAGAATCAGTCTTCCGCTAATTTAGAATTTTAACTTTTAGATCCATCTATCCTTTTCCATCACTATTTCAAAACTGACAGAATTATGATTGCTAGTTCCAATGTGCTCCCCCACTGACACCTCAGTCACCTGCCCCTGACTTATTTCCCAAGAATAGATCAAGTTTTACTCTTTTTCCAGTGGCTACATCCACACACTGAATCAGAAAAGTTTCTTGTACACACTGTACAAACTCCTCTCCCTCCAAGTGTTTAATATTATGCAAATCCTAGACTAAATTTGGAAATTTAAAATCCATTAACATTGCCACTCTATTATTCTTACAGATAACTGAGAACTCCTTACAAATTTGCTTCTCAGTTTCCGCTGACTGTAGTCAGAGGGTGTCTATAGTCCAGCAGTGGGGTCTGTAGTTCAATCCCAATAAGGTCATCTTTCTTCTCACATTTCTTAGTTCCAACCAAATAACTTCCCTGGACATTCTCCCAATAATATCCTCCCTAAGAAGAAACCATAATTTTATCCCTAAACAAACACCACTCCCCCTCCTCTCTTGCCCCCTTTCTGTCCTTCTTATACCCCATGTATACCTTAGAACATTAGAACAGAACCAGTCCTGTCCATCCCTGAGTAACATCTCTGTAACTGCTATGGAATGCCAGTCCCACATTGCTAACCATGTCCCAAGTTCATCTACCTTCCCTGTTGGGCCTCTTGCATTGAAATAAAAACAGTTTAATTTATCAATGCTACCTCATTTTCTGCTATGTTCCTGCCTGCCCTGACTGACTGACTTGTTCCTTTTCCCAACTGCACCGGTCTCAGATTGATTTCTTTTCTCACTATCTTCCTGTGCCCTAACTGTACCCTCTTCACCATGGATATCGAATCCTTCTATACCTCCATTTCCCATCTTGATGGTCTCAGAGCTCTTGGCTGCTTCTTCGACCAGACACCTAAGCAATCTCTATCCGCCATGACTCTCCTCTGTTTGTTTGAACTTGTTCTCTCACTGAACAATTTCTCTATTAATTCCTTCTGCCAAATCAAATTAGTGGCTGAGGGCACCCACTTGATTCCCAGTTATCTTTATGGGGAATGTGTAACTGTCCCTGTTCTAGTCTTACACTGACTCCCTCCACTGTTGTTGACAGGACTCTCAACTGCATCCAACCTTTCACCCATGCTTCCACCCTTGCCCCTTCCTGTCATTAACAATAGCATGATCAGGTCCCCATTGTCCTCACTTTTCATCCCACTAGCCTCTGTATTAAAAGGATCATTCTTCGCCATTTCAGACAACTCCAACAGAATGCCACCACCAAACAAATCCTCCCCCCACTCCTCCATCTGCATTTAAAAGGGCATGTTCTGCCGGGACACCTTCGTCTATTCTTCAATGATGGCCAACATCCCCCCTTCCTATGACACCTTCCCATGTAACTGCAAATGGTGCAAAACCTGCCCCTTCACCTCTTCCCTACTCACCTAAACAATCTTTCCACATCAAGCGACACTTCACCTGTTCCTCCTGCAATCTGGTCTGTTGCATTCACTGCACCCAATATGGCCGGCTCTACATTGGACAAACCAAACTCAGACTGGGCGACCGTTTTGGAGAACAGCTCTGATCTGTGCACAATCATGAATCCGGCCTTCCCATAGTTGTTCATTTTTTCAACGTTGACTTTGTCCGTTTTCTGTGCTTGTCTGTACATCACAGTCGATAGTGCCTCCACTATCACACACCGCAGGCAAATGAGAACAAACCACCACCAAAACCACAATACCAAATCTCCCCAGAGGATGATGGCCCTGTTGTGGTTCAGATGCAAACCATCAGATTTGTATAAACCCTACCTTCCCATGAAATGGACCCAGTGAGCCAAAAGACTAAATTGCCCCACAATACTCTTCCACATTCATCTGTTCTATCTGCCTATTCCTGTATTCACTCACATGTAATACTGGGAGCAATTCAGAAATTACAACCTTTGAGGTTCTGCTTTTTTAATCTGTCACATAGCTCCCCAAAGTCTTGGTGCAGGACCTCTTCCCTCCTACTACTGATGTTGGTACCAATGTCACCCTACCCCATTCTAGTGTCATGGTTCAGTGATATCCTTGACCCTGGCCCATGAAGACAAGCAACCATCCTGGAGTGATTTTTGTGGCTGCAGAAATATCTGTGGGCCCCAGTCACGACTGAGTTTCCCAACAATATTGTTCTGTCTCTCTTTCTGCTCCCCATCTTGTGCGGCTGTGTTTTCATTGTGCTCCCCAGAGGAACCATCCCTCTCACTGTTTTCCAGCACAGAAAATCACTTCTTAAGTGAGATGCTCACTGGGACTTTATTGAATCTCTGACTACTTCCCTGACCGGTGCTCACCGTCAGTCAGAAACACTTCCTTAAGCTGCCAGGTGACCACGTCCAAGCTCTGAAATCCCAGTTCTCAAGCTGATCGAATCAGTACGACATATTGCGGGTGTAGTCAGTGAGAGTGACTGAAGACCCCAAGCCTTGTCCTCTCTTCATCTACTGCCCTGGGAAGGGATGACCCCTGATGGTCCAGTAGGCCCCATTCCCAGAAGGTGAGAGCATTTATGTGACACGTGCAGTTCTAACAATATTGCCACAGCGTATTTTATAGTGAAACAGAATATTTCTTTCAAATAAAATTAATCCTTTACAATATATACAAATATAACTGGGAGTAAGGTCCATTGCTTTTATGAACTGGAAGCTCTGGATGAGATCGACCGGTATGATGAAATGATGTAGCATTTTGGATGAAGTTAAAATCACACAACACCAGGTTATAGTCCAACAGGTTTAATTAGAAGCACTAGCTTTCGGAGCACTGCTCCTTCAACAGGTGGTTGTGGATGAGTTCTTGGATGAGTTCCTGTTACAAAGGTGAGGATGTGGAGGAGATCAATTCTTGTTACAATGTCCATGATCTTGCGGCGATCAATGCTGACCCAAGATTGATGATCTGGAGAGATCATTTGCCGTTAGAAAGGTGAGGATCAGATTGAGATCAGATGCTGCTATAAAGGTGAGGAACTGCAGGACCTCAGATGTTGTGATGAAGGTGAGAAGATCCCCTGGTGTTACACAAATACAGTTGCGCCTCGACATACGAATGACCCCATTCATGAACAATTCGGTTTGCGAACAGGAATGTACATAAAATGTTGCTCCAACGTACATACAAAATTCAAGGTACGAACAAAGGTATGAACGCAAAAAGCCCGTGTGCGACCACATGGTTTCATTGTTCTGCTTTGCTACGCGCTTGTTGAATGCAAAAGCTCTCGGGCCCCGCGTGATCTCATTCATTTCATCTTTGATGCGTACACTGTGAACAGCCGTCCAAGCATTCTTATGCTATCCAAACCATGGGAAAAATTGATTCAGTTCGCAAAATTTTCGGTTCGCGAACTGGGTCCCGGAACGGATTAAGTTCGTAAGTTGAGGCGCTACTGTATTGATATTCAGATGATCTGTTAGTATTTTGAAGGAGAGGATCTGGAGCTGATCAGTTGGTGTTAGGAAGCCAAGGGGCTGGACCATATTCAGAGCCTGATGTGCTGAGGCCTCATTTAGAAGCTGAACAGGAACAATTCCCAATTAATATTTTGCACCAGGAGATCCATCATGTGATTCGGAAACGATGTGTATGTTTTGAGAGGAATGTTGCCAATGCCACTGAACGATCGTGGAGATGCTCCTGATCAAAGGACACACAGTCCAAGATGTAATTATTCACCATGCTGGGGTAATTGTCCACAAATTGATGTGAAATGTATCTCAGAAAGTCCAGGTAGCTCCATCTTGGTGCCTCAAGGTACCTTTCAATTACAGAGCAAGCCTTTGTAGATTCAATGTCTGCGATGATCTGCGGTGTTGTACAACAGCATTGGCTGATTTTCTCACTCGTACTGCCCAAGTGCAACAGCAAGCACACGATGTTGACATGGACCTGTTGCTGGAATTCACCAGACTTCCCAAACTTGGCCAATGTTCCCAACATTTAGAAAGCCTCCACTGAGACTTGCTCACTTCCTACCCCCCCAAGAATGGTTGAATCCTGTTGAAGATTGGGTTTAAAAAGGGATTGATTGTTTCTGCTGGTGCCTGAAGAATGTTTTTTTCACAGGCAAGACAACACAGCAAGTGTGAATACATCAGTGTACCCTTTATTCCCCGACAGGCTGATATCTGTCACACGCCAACAGCATCATCTCACTCCAAAATCAATGATTTCTAAAGCTCTGACAGAGAGTAACTGGGTAACAGGCGATGAGTCGTACCAGCACAGTTATTGGATCAAGCTGTTAATCACAATGTCTCTGAGACCTAGCTCAGAAACACACGGTGCTTTTAGGAGTTCCCTGAACAAAATGATCACAGGAACTGCCTGACAATGTTGGAGCCAAAAATTTTGGGAAGTCTAGCAATGAACGGTGTCACACGAATCATCGCTGACAGATGGAATCATTGCTCTGGCCGGCAGAACAACCCCCTGATCAAATGCAACCCCTACTAGCTGTTATCATTGTCCTACCATCACCATCTTGTCACAGATGTCACTTTGACTGATCAAACAGGGCCTCCAGTGACCTCACACACTTTTCATTCAGCGACTGACTTGTTTCAATGTCAAACCCAGATGTGAAACCTCTCCGCTGTGATTCAATCTCTGAATCATTCAGCAGAGAGACGCTCACCCCCTGGTGAGAGGTACACAAGTGGGCACTGAATACCTGTGGGAAAAATGTCCTCACCACTCCGGACATTCCTGCCCTGAGTGAGAATCTCATATAGGCCGTGGATGGCAGTCAGCAAGACATTTGCCAAGTATATGTCCCACCGATGCTTTATCTCTCCAGTGAGTACGCAAGATGTTTGATTGTATTGAACATGCAGTCTCTAACCTTAGCTGCTGCTCTCCACACATCCTGGATGAACCTGTCTCCCAGGGGTGACAGCACATTAGTTGTGACATGGCTGCTGTCGGGTTCTGTGATGTCAAAGTGGTTGCACCTTTTAGAACCTGCTGTTTCACCTCCTGGTGAGGGATTAACTCCAAATGAAGCCTCGAACCATGAAGGATGTCTGAGACTCTGCCCTGAAGTTGTTGTCTCTGTCTGGCTTCCAGGAATTCCCGTGCATGTTTCTATTGGCTTGCCCTAGGATGGACACATTGTCTCAGTCCAATTGGTGTCCCTCATTGTTCGTGTGTGTATGGATACAAGTGATAGCTGTTCAGGTCTTATAGTGTTTATTGATAGCTCGTGTCTCCTGGTGGATAATATACTTCCCGTTTGCCTTATGTGGTGCTTTTGGCAGTTTTTACGTGATATTTTGTATATAATGTTGGTCTTGTTTGGTGTTTGGATTTTATGCTACCATGATACCCAGGATTCGGAATATTCTGGAGGTCATTTCTAATATGTCCTTAATGTATGACAATGTGGCCAGTGAGTCCAGGCCTGTTGTGTCTTCCTGTTGTGGTCTGTAATGTCTGTGGTGTAGGTAAAAATGGTCTGTGGTCTTTGGGTATCCATTGTTTCCAAAGATAGTTTCTGTCTGTGCATCACAGTCGATAGTGCCTCCACTATCACACACTGCTGCCAAATGAGAACAAACCCCCACCAAAACCGCAATACCAAATCTCCCCAGAAGGATGATGGCCCTGTTGTGGTTCAGGTGCAAACCATCAGATTTGTATAGGCCCAACCTTCCCACAATATGGACGCAGTGATCCAAAAATATAAAGCTCCGCCACACTACTCTCACACATTCATCTATTCTATCTGCCTATTCCTGTATTCACTCACATGTAATACTGGGAGCAATTCAGAAATTACAACCTTTGAGGTTCTGCTTTTTTAATCTGTCACATAGCTCCCCAAATTCTTGGTGCAGAACCTCTTCCCTCCTACTACTGATGTCGTCAGTACCAATGTGACACGCCTCTGACTGTTCCCCCCATCCTTTCAGATGTCGTGGTTCAGTGATATCCTTGACCCTGGCCCATGAAGGCAAACCACCAACCTGGGGTGATGTCTGTGTCTGCAGAAATACCTGTGGGTCCCAGTCATGACTGAGTTTCCCCGTAATATTGTTCTCGCTCGATTTCTGCTCACCATCTTGTGCAGTTGTGTTTTGTCTGCACTCTCCAGAGGAACCATCCCTCTCACTGTTTTCCAGCACAGAAAATCACTTCTTAAGTGAGATGCTCTCTGGGACCTTCCTGAATCTCTGACTACTTCCCTGACCGGTGCTCACTGTCAGTCAGAAACACTTCCTTAAGCTGCCAGGTGACCACGTCCAAGCTCTGAAACACCCGTTCTCAAGCTGATCGAATCAGTACGACATATTGCGGGTGTGGTCAGTGAGAGTGACTGAAGACCCCAAGCCTTGTCCTCTCTTCATCCACTGCCTGGGAAGGGATGACCCCTGATGGTCCTGTAGACCCCATTCCCAGAAGGTGAGAGCATTTATGTGACACGCGCAGTTCCAACAATATTGCCACAGCGTAGTTTATAGTGAAACAGAATATTTATTTCAAATAAAATTAATTCTTTACAATATATACAAATATAACTGGGAGAAAAGTCCATTGATTTTATGAACTGGAAGCTCTAGATGAGATCGACCAGTGTGAAAAAAAGATGGAGGTTTTTGGATGAAGTTAAAAATCACACAACGCCAGGTTATAGTCCAACAGGTTTAATTGGAAGAGTTAGCTTTTGAAGTGCTGCTCCTTCAACAGGTAGTTGTGGATGAGTTTCTGTTACAAAGGTGAGGATGTGGAGGAGATCAATTCTTGTTACAATGTCCATGATCTTGCAGCAATCAATGCTGATCCAAGATTGAGGATCTGGAGTGACCATTTGCCATTAGAAAGGTGAGGAGCTGATTGAGATCTGAGGCGCTACTGTATTGATATTCAGATGATCTGTTAGTATTTTGAAGGAGAGGATCTGGAGCTGATCAGTTGGTGTTAGGAAGCCAAGGGGCTGGAGAACACCCAGAGCCTGATATGTTGTGGCCTCATTTAGAAGCTGAACAGGAGCAATTACCAATGAATATTTTGCACCAGGAGCTCCATCGGGTGATTCGGAAACAAGGTATCTGCTTCGAGAGGAATGTTACCAAGGCCACTGAATGATTGTGGAGATGGGGTTGATCAGAGCTGAAGGACACACAGTCTGAGATGTAATTATCCCCCATGCTGAGGTAATCATCCACAAATTGATGTGAAATGCATCTCAGAAATTCCAGTAACTCTACCTTGACACCTCAAGGTACCTTTCAATTATGGAGCAAGCCTTTGTAGATCCAATGTCTGAGATGATCTGGAGTGTTGTACAACAGCATTGGATGATTTTCTCACTTTTAGTGCCCAAGTGCAACAGCCAGTGCCCAATGTTGACATGGATCGGTTGCTGGAATTCACTGGACTCCCTAAACTTGGCCAATGTGGTCAATGTTTGGAAAGCATCCAATGAGACTCACTCACATCCTGCCCCAAAAAATGGCTGAATCCTGGTGAATATTGGGTTTAAAAAGGGATTGATTATTTCTGCTGCTGCTTGAAAAATGTTTTTCCACAGGCAAGACAACACAGCAAGTGTGAATACATCAGTGTACTCTTTATTCCCCAAAGGGCTGACATCTGTCACACTCCAACAGCATCATCTCACTCCAAAATCAATGATTTCTAAAGTTCTGACAGAGAGCAACTGGGTAACAGGCGATGAGTCGTACCAGCACATTTATTGGATCAAGCTGTTAATCACAATGTCTCAGAGCTTCAGGAGTTCCTGAAAATGTTGGTGCCACCCTGAAAGTTTTGGGAAGCCACGTGATGAACGGTGTCACACGAAACATCGCTGGCAGATGCAGTCATTACTCTGGCCAGCAGAACAACTGTCTGATCAAATGCAAGCACTACTAGTTGTTACCATCGTCCTACCATCACCATCTTGTCACAGATGTCACTTTGACCGGTCAGATCAAACTGGCCCTAGACTGACCGCACACACTTTTCATTCAGTGACTGACTTGTTTCAATGTCAAAACCAGATGTGAAACCTCTCCGTTGTGATTCAGTCTCCGAATTGTTGAGCAGAGAGACACTCATTCCCCTGGTGATAGGTACAAGTGGGCACTGAATATCTGTGGGAAAAATGTCCTCACCATGCCTGACATTTCTGCCCTGAGTGAGAATCTCATATAGGCCGTGGATGGCAGTCAGCGAGACATTGGTTGAGTACATGTCCCACTGATGGTTTATCTCTTGAGTGAGTACCCAAGATGTTTGATCGTATTCACCATGCAGGCTCTATCCTCAGCTGCTGCTCCCCACACAGCCTGGATGAACCTGTCTCCCGGGGGTGACAGTGCAGTAGCTGGGGCATAGCTGCTATCAGGTTCTGTGATGTCAAAGCAGTTGCACCTTTTAGAACCTGCTGTTTCACCTCCTGGTGAGGGATTAACTCCAAATGAAGCCCCGGCCCATGAAGGATATCTGAGAATCTACCCTGAAGTTGTTGTCTCTGTCTAGCTTCCAGGAATTCTAGTGCATGTTTCTATGAGCTTGCCCTAGGATGGACACATTGTCTCAGTCCAGTTGGCATCCCTCATTGTTCATATGTGTATGGATACAGGTGATAGCTGTTCAGGTCTCATGGTGTTTATTGAATTTTCATGTCTCCTGGTGGCTAATATACTTCCCTTATGTGGGCTTTTGGCAGTTTTTACATGGTATTTTGTATATAATGTTGGTCCTGTTTGGTGGTTGGATTTTATGCTACCATGATTCACAGGACTGGAGTAGTCTGGTGATCACTTCTAATATGTCCTTAATGTATGACGGAGTAGACAGTGAGTCCATACCTGTTGTGTCTTCCAGTTGTGGTCTGTGGTGTAGGTAAAAACGGTCTGTGGTCTTTGGGTATCCATTGTTTCCAAAGATAGTTTCTGTCTGTGCATCACTATCACACACTGTTGCAAATGAGAACAAACCCTCACCAAAACAACACTAGCAAATCTCTCCAGAAAGATGAGGGGCCTGTTGTGGTTCAGGTGCAAACCATCAGATTTGTATTGGCTCAACCTTCCCACGATATGGACCCAGTGATCCAAAAATATAAAGCTCCCCACACTTCTCTCATATATTCAACTGTTCTATCAGACTATTCCTATATTCACTTGCATGTAATGCTAGGAGCAATTCAGAACTTACAGCCTTCGAGGTTCTGCTTTTTAAATTTGTCACATAGCTCCCCAAATTCTTGGTGCATACTCTCTTCCCTCCTACTACTGATGCCGTCGGTACCAATGTGAAATGCCTCTGGCTGTTCACCTTACACTGTTCAGGTGTTGTGGTTCAGTGATATCCTTGACCCTGGCCTCAGAAAGGAAAGGTCTCATCCTGGAGTGATATCTGTGTCTGCAGAAATACCCGTGGGTCCCACTCATGACTGAGTTTCCAGACAATATTGTTCTCACTTTCTTTCTGCTCACCATCTTGTGCAGTTGTGTTCTGGCTGCATTCTCCAGAGGAACCATCCCTCTCACTGTTTTCCAGCACAGAAAAGCACTTCTTAAGTGAGATGCTCTCTGGGACTTTCCTGAATCTCTGACTACTTCCCTGACCGGTGCTCACCGTCAGTCAGAAACACTTCCTTAAGCTGCCAGGTGACCACGTCCAAGCTCTGAAACACCCGTTCTCAAGCTGATCGAATCAGTACGACATATTGCGGGTGTGGTCAGTGAGAGTGACTGAAGACCCCAAGCCTTGTCCTCTCTTCATCCACTGCCTGGGAAGGGATGACCCCTGATGGTCCTGTAGACCCCATTCCCAGAAGGTGAGAGCATTTATGTGACACGTGCAGTTCCAACAATATTGCCACAGCGTAGTTTATAGTGAAACAGAATATTTCTTTCAAATAAAATTAATTCTTTACAATATATACAAATATAACTGGTGGAAAGGACCATTGCTTTTATGAACTGGAAGCTCTGGCTGAGATCTTCCAGTGTGATGAAAAGGTGTAGGTTTTTGGATTAGGTTAAAAATCACACCACACCAGATTATTGTCCAACAGGTTTAATTGGAAACACTGGCTTTTGAAGTGCTTCAACAGGTGGTTGTGGATGAACCTTTGGATGAGTTTCTGTTACAAAGGTGAAGATGTGGAGGAGATCAATTCTTATTACAATGTCCATGATCTTGCAGCGATCAATGCTGATCCAAGATTGATGATCTGGAGAGTTCATTTGCCATTAGAAAGGTGAGGATCAGATTGAGATCAGATGCTGCTACAACAGTAAGGATCTGCAGGACCTCAGATGTTGTGATGAAGGTGAGAAGGTCCCCTGGTGTTTCACAAATCTTGATATCCAGGTGATCTGTTAATATTTGAAAGGTGAGGATCTGGAGCTGATCAATTGGTGTGAGGAAGCCAAGGGGCTGGACCACACTGAGAGCCTGATGTGCTGTGGCCTCATTTAGAAGCTGAACAGGAGCAATTACCAATGAATATTTTGCTCCAGGAGCTCCATCGGGTGATTTGGAAACAATGTATCTGCTTTGAGAGGAATGTTGCCAAGGCCACTGCACAATCGTGGAGAAGGTCCTGATTGGAGCTGAAGGACACACAATCCGAGATGTAATTGTTCACCATGCTGGGGCAATCGTCCACACGTTGATGTGAAATGCATCTTAGAAAGTCCAGTAACTCTACCCTGGCACCTCATGGTACCTTTCAATTACGGGCCAAGCCTTTGTGGATCCAATGTCTGAGATGATCTGCAGAGTTGTACAACAGCATTAGCTGATTTTCTCATTCTTAATGCCCAAGTGCAACAGCCAGCACACGATGTTGACATGGATCTGTTGCTGGAAGTCACCAGACTCCACAAACTTTGCCAATGTTACCAACATTTGGAAAGCTTCCACGGAGACTTGCTCACTTCCTGCTCCACAAAATGGCTGAATCCTGGTGAAGCTTGGGTTTGAAAATGGTTTGATTGTTTCTGCTCGTGCTTAACAAATGTTTTTTCACAGGCAAGACAACACAGCAAGTGTGAATACATCAGTGTACCCTTTATTCCCCGACAGGCTAATATCTGTCACACTCCAACAGCATCGTCTCACTCCAAAATCAATGATTTCTAAAGCTCTGATGTAGAGCAACTGGGTAACAG
The DNA here is from genome assembly GCF_047496795.1 of Chiloscyllium punctatum. Taxonomy (NCBI): domain Eukaryota; kingdom Metazoa; phylum Chordata; class Chondrichthyes; order Orectolobiformes; family Hemiscylliidae; genus Chiloscyllium; species Chiloscyllium punctatum. Next base: position 55,460,647 of record NC_092761.1, on the reverse strand, counting down.
GCGATGAGTCGTACCAGCACAGTTATCGGATCAAGTTGTTAATCACTATGTCTCTGAGACCTGGCTCAGAGACACACGGAGCTTTCAGGAGTTCCTGAAAATGTTGGAGTCTAAAGTTTTGGGAAGCCAGGCGATGAACGGTGTCACATGAATCATCGCTGACAGATGCAGTCATTGCTCTGGCTGGCAGAACAACCCCCTGATCAAATGCAACCCCTACGAGCTGTTATCATTGTCCTACCATCACCATCTTGTCACAGATGTCACTTTGACCGTTCAGATCAAACAGGGCCTCCAGTGACCTCACACACTTTTCATTCAGTGACTGACTTGTTTCAATGTCAAACCCAGATGTGAAACCTCTCCGCTGTGATTCAATCTCTGAATCATTGGGCAGAGAGACACTCACACCCTGGTGAGAGGTACAAGTGGGCACTGAATATCTGTGGGTAACATGTCCTCACTACGCCTGTCATTCCTGCCCTGAGTGTGAATCTCATATAGGCCGTGGATGGCAGTCAGAGAGACATTAGCTGAGTACATGTCCCCACTGATGGTTTATCTCTCGAGTGAGTACACAAGATGTTTGATCATATTCTTGGAGAAAAGTAAGCCTGCAGATACTGGAGATTAGAGTCGAGAGTGGTTTGCTGGAAAAGGACAGCAGGTCAGGCAGCATCCAATGAGCAGGAGAATTGATATTTCGGGCATACACTAATCATCGATTCTCCTGCTCCTTGGAAACGGCATAGCCCAGTTTGATATCATGCAGGCTCTATCCTTAGCTACTGCACCCCACGCAGGCTGGCTGAACCTGTCTCCTTGAAGTGACAGAGCAGTAGCTGGGGACATGGCTGCTATCAGGTTCTGTGAGGTCAAAGCTGTTTTCCCCAGTAAAACCTGCCGTTTTACCTCCTGCTGAGGGATTAACTCCAAATTAACCCTTAGCACGCGAAGGATATCTGAAATTGTCATCTCTATCGTAGGAAGGAGTTTTCTAACAGCAAGGAAGCAACCCAGACATGGATGAGCTGTTGGTCAGGCAAGGTACAGCACACCATGAGTGGTTGGTTGTCTAACTGACCATGCAGCAGGCTCTTGCAAGTCTGCTCCGTCATCTGACGACATCATGGTCTGTCAGATCTTCAGGGAGGGTCTTCAATGTCTCTAAGCGTACTTGGTGCTGTTCCAAGCTGGCTCCTTCACTCACTAATTGGATGGACAGGATGATATAGACGGTGTTAAGGGCCATCTGTTGAACTGTAAGGGAATGATCAGCAAAGTGTGGAATCAGTCCTCCAAGTATGTCCCCACATGATACCCAGCACTTCCCCACTGACATCAAACTTCCTTGAATACGCCACTAGCATCTCAGAGATTGTGTGTATTGCTGTCTCTAGCTCATTGTCTTCCATTGACAAGATCGCCTCTTCAATTTTCTGGACGGTTTGAGACTTATCTTCTATTTCAGCAATGATCTTCTCTACTGCAAGAGAAAAGAAATGAATCACAACTTCATTGTTCAGTCTGCTTTTGAATATGTTCTAATTCTGCTGATTCAGCTCTGTTTGCTATCTCTCCCTGGAGGCGGGATGGTATAGTTAGAGTTTCTCAGTGCACTTGGCTTTACTGTCCTCTCTAGTCGTCTCTCCTGCAGAAGTGCACTGATAATTTTGCTGTGTTTTCTCTGATGCTGCAATGATTGAATTGTCTTGGTTCTCATTGTGATGGCAATGTGGTGTAGTCCTGAGCTCCCAGTGGCTGTTGTGTGCTTGGATTTTCAAAAACATTCAATGTGGAGTCATAGAGGCTATGACACAGAGTGAGGGCCCATATCATAGGTTCTTAGACTTGTTGAGTCATAGAGTCATAGTCATGGAAACAGACTGTTTGATCTAACCAGTCCACACTGAATATAATTCCAAACTTAGCTAGTCCCACCTGCCTGCTCCTGTTCCATATGACTCCAAACCTTTCCTATCCATGTACTTATCCAAATGCCTTTTAAATGTTGTAATTGTACCCACATTCACCACTTCCTCCAAACATTCATTACACACATAAACCACCCTCCATCTGCCATTTTTCAGCCCATTGACCCATTTGATCAAGATCCCTTTGTAATCTTCTTCCCTGGTTATTGTGCCATTTTGGTGTCATCCAAAAACTTACCAACCAGGCCTTCTATATTCTCATCTAAAATCTATATAAATTACAAACAAAATAAGACCCAAAACCGATCCTGGCGGAATACCACTGGTGACAGGTTAGTGACATGCTCACCCTGAATCCCCTGTGACCTAACTTTACACTTCAGTCCACCATGCAGAACTTTCCCAAATATCTTACTAAAGTCCAAGTAAATAATGTGTCCTCTGCCCTCAACAATCTTTATTGGTAACTTCCTCAAAAAACTCAATCCAGTTTGTGAGACACAACTTTCCTCACACAAAGCCATGCTGACTATCCCTGATCAATTTTTGAATCTTTAAATGCCCACAAATCCTATCTTTTAAAATCACCTCTAACAATTTACCCACAATCAAAGTCAGACTCAAAGGTTCCTCGGTTTTTCCTGCAACCTTTCTTTAGCAAATGCACATTAGTCACTCTCCAGTCATTAGGAACCTCACCATAATTATAATTTATACAAATATTTCTGCAAGGGGTCTCACAATTTACTTCATTACATCCTGCAATGTTCTGGGAAACGTTAGATCTGGTCCCAGAGATTTATCCATCTTTATATTCTCTCAGACCTCCCGAACATCATCTTCTGTAATGTGAACTGTTTTTATAACATCAAAACTTATTTTTCTGCATTCTATAGCTTCCATTGCTTTCTCCATAGTAAAAACCGACGCAAAATATTCATATAGTATCTCCCCTAACTCAGTGTTCAGCGCAAAGATGATCTCCCTTTTCTTTAAGGGACCTTATCTTTCTCTAGTTACGCTTTTGCTCTTAAGGTATTTGTAGAATCTCTTTGGATTCCCTTTCACCTTATATGCCAATGCTATCCCATATCCCCTCTTTGCCTTTTTGATTTCTTTGTGAAGAATATTCCGACAATCTTTATACTGATTAAGAGATTCAATGGAACCAAGTTTTCAATATTGAAAATAAGATTGCCTTTCATCCCTGGCTAGAGCGTCAATAACTTTATTCATCCATTGTTCCTTAACCTCAGCAGCCTTTATCCATATTCATATTTTCACTTTGATCACATGTTTCTGAGTGCTGATCAACAAACAAGAGTACAGGAGATGTCAGCCTTGACAGGTTTGTTAATGATTTCTCTGTTGCAGGATCTTTAAAGATTCCTACAGCATGGAAACAGACCCATCGGTCCAACCACATTCCAATCACAATTCCAAACTAGACTAGACCCACCTGTCTGTGCTGGGCCCATATCCCTTCAAACATTTCTTATTCACGTACTTATCAAAATGTCAATTTTGAGCATAAATGAATTAAAAATGCATCAAAACAAAAATCTTGTACTATTTCAATGGAGTCACGAAGAAATCTTCAAGTAAATCTAGGAATAAGCCTGAATCTCAGCAACAGCTGCAATATCCATGCTACTCTAAGTCCATTATTTTAGAATTTATTTCTCTTTTCAACATCCATTAAGCAGGGGTCATTCCTGCTAAAAGCTGACATTGGTGCATTCCTTTATCTGGGGGATCACCTTCTCTTCCAAATTCCCTTTACTGATGCACTATTCCCATTACATCATCTGCGGAATCTTTAATCAGATGAATGTCCATTGTAGGACATGGCAGCTCCATGGAATCAGGTAGTTTCTTTTTTGCGATGTCTTGGATTTCCAAGCTAGCTCATTTCTTCTTGACCATATCTTGAATCAATGGAGTTTGGTTTAACTAGAGTTGAGTCATATGCAGCTCATTGTCATGCTGTGTAAATGATCCTAATTGTTAATCTGCTGAATTATCTGTGCTGAAGCATGTAAGAATGGCAAGGTGGGCTTCAGGAACAAGTTGAGCAGCTCCTGCGGCTAGGGATGGCAAGCTTGCACATTGGGTTGTATTCCTGCTTGACAGTGCCAGGGACTCAGTTTCAATTCCACCCTTGAGTGACTGTCTGGGCATGTTCTCCCTGTGTCTATGTGGGTTGTCCCCAGGTGCTCAGGTTTCATCCCACAGTCCATAGATATGCAGGTTAGGTGGATTGGCCAACTGTCCATAGCGTCCAGAGACGTGCAGGTAATGTGAATTAGTTATGGTTATACGGGATTATAGGGATAGGATTGGGGCTTGGTCTGGATGGGATGCTCTTCAGATGGTCAGTGTGGACTTGATGAGCCAAATGGTCTACACTGTAGGGATTCTATTTCTTATGTTGTTATATTCACCTGTATGACCGATGTCACCCACAGTCTGTGACTGAAGACAAAGAGTTCTTTAGTTTTTAGAGGGAGCAGATGTATTTGTACCATCTCCCTCAGACTCCAGTAATTATGTCTGATAACCTAAAAAGACATCTGTATGTTTTCTTTGGCATTATCATAGAAAAAGTGTACATACTCTCCTTTTGTCTGTAATTAGTCCGTTTGTATGGGAATAAATTTTCTTTATTTACCTTGGAATGTGTATACCAATTACAAGTCAGCGGCAATCTTTCATGAATTGGAGTTGTACTTGTTGCTGTCATGCAATAAACTCTTTGTTACCTCAGAATATTTGGTAGTGGTGTATCATTTACGATTGATCACAAGACAGAGCAATGAGAAAGGAGGATTGGTGGCATCTACTTGAAACGACCTTTACCCAATGCCACCAACTGACAGAGGTGACAAATAACACAAGGTGCAAGCAATGGTTATCTGGGAAAATACTACAGATGGTGCCAAGTACTTTGGTGAAACAACTAAATATTGAACACTGTATGTGAAGTTAATGTGCTGAGCAGTTTAAGTGATGGAGATGTTGTTGGTGGTGAATACTGAGGGCAGCATAATATGAAATATTTTAGGCAAGGAAGATGACATCTGATGCTCTATGTTTCAACTGATTATTTAGGGCTCTCTTGGGTGTCCCTTCCCTAGAATCAGATCTCTGGGTTCAAATCCATGTGTGCAATTTTTATGAAAATCCATTCACAGGATGAGGGCATCGCTGGTTAGGCCAGCACTTATTGCCCATCCCTAATGGTCCATTTAAGAGTCATCAACATTGCTGTGAGTCTGGAGACACGCGGAGGCCAGACCAGGTAAAGATGATGGCTTCATTCCTTAAAGGACATTAGCGAACCAGATAGATTTTTCCCAACAATCGCTTCAAGTTTGTCATTAGACTCTTAATTGCAATTTTGTTTTATTGAATTCAAATTCCACCATCTTTCATAGTGGGATTTGAACCTGGATCCCCAGAACATTACCTGGGTCTCTAGATTAATGAAAGAACAATAAAGGCCATCACCTCTCCTCACTAAGCAGGTTAATTAGAGAAATAAGTCAAGTAGGAACAACCCATTTAGCCCTTTCATGACTCTGCCACTCAGTAAAATCATGACTAATCTAATAGCAGCCATTGTCTGTCTACCCCCAAAAGCCCTTTGACTCCCTTGTCATGAGAGAAACTCTCTACCTCAGTCTTAAATTTATCCATTGCTTCCACCATGCTTCACTATAGACATAATATCAGGCTAAAAACCTTCTGAGGGAAAAAAATGTTCTCCTCATCTCTTGCATAAAAGGGGGACCATTATTTTTATACTGAGTCCCCTTGTTCTAGACTCCCCCACATGGAGAAGCATCCTTCCAACATCCGTACTGTCTTGTCTCCTTAGGATCCTGTAAGTTGTCATAAGATTACCTCTTTTCCTTCTAAACTTCAATGGATAAGGGCTAAACTGTCTCACCTTTCCTCATTGTATAACCCCCTCACCTCAAGAATCAGTTGAATGTACAAATATGTGAAGAGTACCCCATACTTTAATGTTAGCAAGTGCTACTGAGAACATGAGCTAATGAGATATCACCAACATCTAAAGTGATTTATGACAGATAATGGTATAAATGAGAAAACCAGATAAGTATTGATGCAAAAAAAGGAAATGAGAAAAAGAAACAAGAAGCAAAGACATTTCACAAAAAGAGGTCACTAGATAACCTAAAAGGATATTATTAAAGGCATCATCATAGACAGAATGTATATGGTTTCTTATTGCATGTAAGTCAACAGTTTCCATGGAAAGAGATTTTTTTTTAAATCTTGGAATGTGGATCCTAATTTTACCTAGCAGCAAGCTTTCAAGAGTTTAAAATTACAAATACCATTTATTCTCACACACTAACATGAATTAACAAATCAATATACACTCACTTATAGACATACACATAAATTCACATGGACATTCACACATAGATTAAATATTGATAAAGGTAGCACACTTATGCAGATTACTGTTGGTTGAGATCTGACTTAAGATTTTTGGTCTCTCTCAAGAGGCCAATGATTTCTTTAAAAGATTTAATAGTTTAAATTTGAAGTGAAGACCTTTCATCAGTATTCACAGTGGAAAAACGTAATGTTGTCGAGTAGAATACTAAGATATAGGCTATTAGATTAGACAGGATTGAGGTTCACAAGGAGGAGGTGTTAGCCATTCTGGAAAGTGTGAAAATTGATAAGTCCCCTGGGCCAGATGGGACTTATCCTGGGATTCTCTGAGAAGCTAGTGAGGAGATTGCAGAGCCTTTGGCTTTGATCTTTAAGTCATTGTCTACAGGAATAGTGCCAGAAGATTGGAGGATAGCAAATGTTGTCCCCTTGCTCAAGAAGGCGAGACAACCCTGGTAATTATAGACCAGTCAGCCTTACTTTTGTTGTGGGCAAAGTTTTGGAATGGATTATAAGAGATAGAATTTATAATCATCTAGAAAGGAATAATTTGATTAGGGATAGTCAACAAGGTATTGTGAAGGGTAGGTCTTGCCTCATGAAACTTGTTGAGTTCTTTGTGAAGGTGACCAAACAGGTGGATGAGGGTAGAGCAGTTGATGTGCTATATATGGATTTCAATAAAATATTTGATATGGTTCCCCACAGTAGGCTATTGCAGAAAATATGGAGACATGGGATTGAGAGTGATTTTGTGGTTTGGATCAGAAATTGGCTAGTTGTAAGAAGACAAAAGGTAGTGGTTGATAGAAAATGTACATCTTGGAGTTCACTTACTAGCTGTGTACCTGAAGGATCTGTTTTGGGGCTACTGCTGTTTGTCATTTTTATAAATGACCTGGATGAAGGCGTAGAAGGATAGGTTATTAAATTTGCAGATGACACTAAGGTTGGTAGAGTTTGGACAGTGCGGAAGGATGTTGCAGGTTACAGAAGGAGATAGACAAGCTGCAGAGCTGGGCTGAGATTTAGCAAATGGAGTATAATGCATAAAAGTGTGAGGTGATTCACTTTGGAAGGTGTAACAGGAATAATGACTACTGGTCTAATGGTAAGATCCTTGGTAGTGCAGATAAACAGACCTCGGTGTCCCTGTACGTAGATCCCTGAAAGTTGTCACCCAGGCTGATAGGGTTGTTACAAAGGTGTATAAACTTTTATTGGTAGAGGGATTGAGTTTCAGAGCCATGAGGTCATGTCGTAACTTACAAAACTCTGGTCTGGTCGCACTTGTAATATTGCATACTGTTCTGGTCGCCCTATTATAGGAAGGATGTGGAAGCATTGTAAAGGGTGCTGAGGAGATTTACCAGGATGTTGCCTCATATGGAGGGAAGTCTGATGAGGAAAGCCTGAGGGACTTGAAGCTGTTTTCGTTAGAGAGAAGGTTAACATGTGACTTAATAGAGATATACAAGATGAGTGGAGGATTAGATAGGGTGGACAGTGAAAGCCTTTTTCTTCGGATGGTGATGGCTAGCATGAGGGGACATGGCTTTAAATTGAGGGGTGATTAAGATAGGACAGATTTCAGAGGTAGGTTCTTTACTCAGAGAGTAGTAAGGGTGTAGAATGCCCTGCCTGCAAAGCAGTGGACTCGCCAACACTAAGGGCATTTAAATGGCCATCGGATAAACATATGGATGATAATGGAATAGTGTAGGTCAGATGGGCTTTAGATTGGTATGACAGGTCGGCGCAACATCGAGGGCCAAAGAGCCTGTACTGCGCTGTAATTTTCTATGTTCTAAAGTAAATGATTTGCAGCAGGTTATGAAGTTTCTTGTCATTAAATATCTGGGATTTAGTTCCCAGGTAATCTCAGAAGCTGAAACATGCTCAGGATTCTGTACTCTGTCTTGCAGCCTGCCTCAAAATCTGATTCTCAGAATGGCTGATGACTGATGGCTTTGTTGTATTGTATCCACTGGGTTCTGTGTGGTAAGGGCTCAGTCCCTGATACCAGTTTTGATCACATCAGTTAGCACTTCTGAAGTCCCCTGAGCGAGGATGTGTGAGGCAATGGTGGTACAATGGGAAGTCAACGGCAGCCATTGAATTTCAATACAACATGAAACGTGGAGTTTGGAAACAAAACGTAAATAGATCCTATCCTTCAGTATCTTCTCCAGTAGCATCCCTACCACTGACATCAGGCTCACTGGTCTATAATTACCTGGATTCTCCCTACTACCCTTCTTAAACAAGGAGACAACATAAGCAATTCTCCAATCCTCCGGGACTTGTGTTTAAGGATGCTGTTAAGGCTCCGGCTATTTCCTCTCTCACTTCCCTCAGTATCCTGGAATAGTTAATGCCTTTTAGAATACTCAACACTTCCTCCTTCCTTATGCCGACTTGACCTAGTGTCATCAAACATCCATCCCTAACCTCAACATCCAACATGTCCCTCTCCTTGGTGAATATTGATGCAAAGTACTCATTAAGAATCTCACCCAATTTCTCTGACTCCACACGTAACTTCCCTCCTTTGTCCTTGAATGGGCAAATTCTTTCTGTCGTTACCCTCTTGCTCCTTACATATGAATAAAAGGCTTTGGGATTTTCCTGAACCCTGTTTGCTAAAGATATTTTATGGCCCCTTTTCGCCCTCTAATTCCACATTTCAGATGGATCTTCCATTCCCGATAATCTTCCAAAGCTTCATCCATCTTCAGTAGCCTAGACCTTTTGTATGCTTTGTTCTTCCTCTTTGTAAGTCTCACAATTTCCCCTGTCATCCATGGTTTCCTAATCTTGCCATTTCTATTGCTCATTTTCACAGAGACATGTCTGTCCTGAACTGTAATCGGCCTCTCTTTAAAAGCCTCCCATATATCAAATGTGGATTTACCCTCAAACAGCTGCTCCCCATCCACATTCCCCATCTCCTGCCAAGTTTTGCTATAGTTGGCCTTCCCCCAATTTAGCACTTGTCCTTTAGGACCACTCTCAATCTTTGTCCATGAATATTCTACAACTTATGGAATTGTGATCACTATTCCGAAAGTAATCCCCTACTGAGACTTCAACCACCTGGCCGGGCTCATTCCCCAACACCAGGTTCAGTATGGCCCCTATCCAAGTTGGACTATTTGTATACTGTTCTATAAAACCCTCCTGGATGCTCCTTAAAAATTCTGCTCCATCTAAACCTCTAACACTAAATGAATCCCAGTCAATGCTGGGAAAATTAAAATCACCTAACACCAACTATCTCCTATATTTTTTTATGATCTCTGTACATATTTGTACCTCTATCTCACGCTCACTGTTGGAAGGCCTGTAGTGCAGCCCCAACATTGTTACCGCACCCTCCCTATTTCTGAGCTTTGCCAATATTGCCTCACTGCTCAAGTCCTCCATAATCCCCTCTTTCAGCACAGCTGTGATATCCTCTCTGACCCCAGTAATGCAACTCCTCCACTCCTTTCCCCTCCCTCTCTATCCCGCCTGAAGCATCAATATCCTGAGATATTTAGTTGCCAATCATGCCCTTCCCTCAACCAAATCTCTGTAATAGCAAAAGCATAATACTCCCAAGTACTAATCCAAGCCCTAAATATATCTGCCTTACCTACAACACTTCTGACATTATAACAAATGCACCTCAGACCACCAGTTCCTTTACGTTCATCAGCTGTTCCCTGTCTACTCTTCCCCTTAGACATGTTGAATTCATTATCTAGTTCCTTACAGGCTTTAGTTATTACCTCTTTACTGTCCACTAACCTCCTCATTTGGTTCCCATCTCCCTGCCACATTAGTTTATACCCTCCCCAACAGCATTAGCAAAAACACCCCCAAAGATCTTGGTTCCAGTCTGGCCCAGTTGTAGACCATCCAATTTTCAATAGTCCCACCTCCCTCAGAACCAGTCCCAATGTCCCAAAAATCTGAACCCCTCCTTCCTGCACCATCTCTCAAGCCACACATTCATCCTGCCTATTCTTTCATTTCTCCTCTAATTAGCACATGGCACTGGGAGCAATCCTGAGGTCCTACTTTTTAATTTGGCTCCTAACTCCCTAAATACTGCTTATAGGACCGTGGCCCTTTCATCACCCATATCATTGGTGCCTATATGCACCACGACAACTGGCTGTTCACCCTAACCCTTCGGAATGCCCTGCAGCTAATCTGAGACACCCCTGAATTGTGCACCTGGGAGGCAACGTACCATTCCGGAGTCTTATTTTCAACCACAGAACCACCTATCTACGCCCTTACAATTGAATCCCCTATGACTATCGCCCTTCCACACTTTTTCCTGTTCTTCTGTACAGCAGAGCCTGCCACGGTGCCATGATCCTGACTATTGCTGCCCTCCACTGGTGAGCCATCTCCCCCAACAGTATCCAAAACGGTATACCTATTTTGGAGGGAGATGAACCGCAGGGCACTGTTTTCCTGCACTGTTTTCCTGCTCTTTCTCTGCCTTTTGGTCGCCCATTCCCTTTCTCCCTTAGCAATCCTAATCTGCAGTGTGACCAACTCACTAAACATGCTATCCACACTCTCCTCAGCATCGTGGATGCTCCAGAGTCCAACCGCATCTCCAGAGCTGTCATGCAGTCTGACAAGAGCTGCAGCTGGGCACACTCCCTGCACGTGGAGGAGTCAGGGACATCAGTTGTGTCCCTGAGCTCCCAAATTGAGCCAGAGGAGCATAACACAGGACTGAGATCTCCTGCCATTTTTAAATTTAATGAATGAGAAAGGAAAGTTTTTACCAATCACGTGTTTTAAAAAATGAAATAGAAATGCCTTACTTTATCAGCACACCTCCGAGTTCCTTTTTTTTAGTTTAGAGGGGGATGGCGGGTGGTAGAGGTTTCTCGGGTTCAGCTGCTGCCCAAATCTATCAATTCACTCACCTTCCCAGAATGCAATTCAACCACTCCCACTCAGCTCTTCACTCTCATTGCCCCCACTGCTGCTGCAAAAAGAGAAAGTATGTCATTTGGAGAGACATCAACTTTTAGAATTCTCTTCCACCGAGGGCTTCTGAAGCTCAGTCCTTAAGCATATTTAAGATTGAGATTGATAGCTTTCTGATCACCAGTGGTGTACAGGGCAGTGGGGATGGGGTAGATAAAAAGCATTGAAAAATTCACTCAACCATGAACATATGGGATGATATGGTATACTCAATGAGTTGACTGGCTTACTCATGCTCCTATGTTCCTAAAAAAGCAATGGAGTTAATTACATTTTTAAAAAAAATATTGAAAAATGGATAAAGGATGGCTTGGTGTCTCAGTAGTTAGCATGGTTGCCTCACAGCGCCAGGGACCTGGGCTCAATTCCAGCCTTAACGGTCTGTTTGGAGTTTGCACATTCTCCCTGTGTCTGCCTGGGGCTGCTCTGATATCCTCCCACAATCCAAGATGTGTAGGTTAGGTCGATTGACCATGCAGGGAAGAGTGGGGGACTGTATCTGGGCGGGAAGCACTTAATTTTATTATTCATTCACAGGATGAAGGCATCACTGGCTAGGCCAGCATTTATTGTTAAGAATCAACCATACTGTGAAGAATCAACCACATTGCTGTGGGTCTGGAGTCATATGTAGCAGTTTCCTTCCTGAACCAGATGGGGCTTTTCCTGACAATCAGCAATATATTCATGGTCATCTTTAAACTCTTCATTCCAGATATTTATTGAATTCAAATTCCACCATCTGTCATGGTGGGATTCAAACCCAGTTCCCCAGAACGTCACTCAATTAACAATCCAGCAACAATATCATTCGGCCATCACTTCACCCTAACTTCAGAGGGTTGGTTCAAACTCAATTGGCCAAATGGACTCTTTCTATGCTGTAGGGGTTTTATGATTCTATCTGAGTGTTACTGGCTAGGCTAGCATTTATGCTCCATCCTTAGTTGCTGGGGGCAATTAAGAATTAGCCCTATTGCTATGAATTTGGAGTCACATTTAGGGGGTTAGATCAGATAGTTGTCTCACGAAATAGTTAAGCAACTTCCTGACATAGTTATACTCCTGGAATCAAACCTAACAGACAATGCTGCAGACACCACCATCATTATCATTGTCCTTGGATATCCCACTGGCAGGATAGGCCTGGCAGAGTTAGCAAAACGTGGTGCTGGAAAAACACAGCAGGCCAGGCAGCATCCGAGGAGCAGGAGAATCGACGTTTCGGGCATAAGCCTGAAGAAGGGCTGATGCCCGAAACGTCGATTCTCCTGCTCCTCGGATGCTGCCTGGCCTGCTGTGTTTTTCCAACACCACATTTTTCAACTCTGGTACTCCAGCATCTGCAGTCCTCACTTTCTCCTGGCAGAGTTAGCGGCAAAGTGGAATATACAGTTGAGAAAGACTTTCCCTGGAATCCTCGCCACTAACTGCAGACCATATGAAGGAATATAGATTCAGGTCATGCATGGACATGGAAACCTCTGACTGATTTCCTCTCAGCTGATGAATCGGTACCATTCTATGTTGAAGACCGTTTTGAGGAAGCACTGAGTTTGGCAAGGGCAGAGGCTGAGGGATTTTAATGATCATCACCAATATGTCTTGATTGCACCACTACTGACTGAGTTAACCAAATCTTAAAGGACATAGCTGCTAGACTGCATCGGCAGCAGATGGTGAGAGAACCAACAAGAAGCATAAATGTACTTGACCTCATTTTCATCAATCTGCAAGCCACAGGTACTTCTGTCCATGACAGTATTGAAAAAAGCGACCACTACACAGTGCTTGTGGAGAAGACCTTGGAGGATTCCCTCCATCGTGTTTTATGGGAGTATCAGCAGGCGAAAATGTGATAGATTTTGAACTGATGTAGCACCTCAGATCTGGGCATCCATGAGGATCTCTGGGCCATCGGCAGGTGGCAGAATCATAGTGCAGTACAATCTGCAAACACATGGTTCAGCATATCTACCACTTCCATCAAACCAGAGTGCCAACGCTGGGTCAATGAAGAGTGCAGAAGAGCAGTCACGAGCTGAACCAGACATACCTGAAAATTAGGTGTCAACCTAACAAAACTACATCCCAGGACTATCTGTGTGCCAAATAGCATATATACTTAAATAGACATGAATATTCGTGGAAATTGAACGATGCACAGAGGAGGTTCCACAACTATCCTCATCCTCACAGATGAGGGAGCCTATCACTTCAGTGCAAAAGAAGTAGCTGAAGCAACTATATGAAAACAGAGGTATCGAGCATATGGTTTTAGCATCCTGCAGCTGGGCCATCTCCGTTTCCAGTGAATGTTAAACCCAGGATTGGAATAGTGGTGATGCCATTGAATGTGTCATGAGTGGATGAATGGCAGATGAAACTGCCAAGAAGTGTGAATTGATGCATTTCAGTCGGATGACCGAGAGGAATAAGCTGAAGAATACAAGTGTAAATGGAGTGCAGAAAGGAGAGATATGGGGCTATGTAAACACGAATTATTCAAGGGAGCTAAGCAGGTTGCAAAAGTGGCTGCAAAGGCACGTATTCTCAGCTTTATAAATAGAGGCATAAATGATAAAAATGAGGAAATTGCCATAGACTCCTTACAGTGTGGAAATAGGCCATTCAGCCCATTGAGTCCACAGCTCTAGAGAGCATCGCATCCAGGCCCACCCTATTCCTGTAACCCTCATTTATTCATGGCTAATCCATTTAGCCTGCACATCCCTGCACACTATGAACAGCTTACCACAACCAATCCACCTAACCTGTACATTTTCGGATTCTGGGGGAAAAAAAAGAGCACTCTGAGGAAACCCATGCAGACACGGGAAGAATGTGCAAACTCCATATGGAGAGTCACCTGAAGGTAGAATCAAACCTAGTGCCTAGCGCTGTGAAACAGCAGTGCTAAGTGCTGAGTCACCGTGCTGTGTGCTAAACCTTTGTAAACGCTGTTTGGTCTTCATTTGTGTTCAATCCTTGGCTTTATAAAACGATCTGAAATCATCACAAAAATAGTCCCAGAGTTTGGTGTGCAGATTGGGGAAGGAGTGATTGTTTTCCCTTGAGAAGTACAGGTTGAGAGGAAAATTGTTCGATGAGTTCAAAATCATGTGGATGACAGACAGAGCAGATCAATTTGAGCAGCTGTTATTAGCAGAAGGGCAGGAAGTTAGAGGATGCAAATTTAAGGTGATTAGCAAAAGGACCAAATGTGATTTAAAGAAGACATAGCAGGTAATCCAGATTTGAAATGCTACCTGTAACTATGATAGAGACAAATTCAGTCATGGCTTTAAGAAAAAAGGGAATTGGGTGAATACCGAAACAGAATGGAAATGCAGGGGAAAGGGCAGGGGGAATGGACCCTGCTGAGTTGTTCTGAAAGAAATCTGGAATTCCTTCTTTGCTATCATCATTTGATGAGTCTCTGAAGTGGATTGATACTGAGAACATTAAGTAGTGAGGGTTCACCTCGTGCTGTGCACGTGGGGTGTGAGTAGGATCAGGTAGTCTCACACTGAGTACAATAAGTGATGTGATTTACAACGTGCACTTTAAGCAATGCCAATGATGCTACAGGTTTGAAGTGATGCAGAGTGCTAGAAGTGATCAGGATTTTGCTGAACAAAGTATTCAATATCACATATTTTAAAAGAACCAGTTGTTGCCAACTATCTTTATCAAGGTAGATGATGTAGAAACTTTTATTGATGTGTTTTAATTGAAGCAGATCTTGCCACATACAGTATGTTAAATGATGCAATTCAGAGGGTGCTTTCTGTTGTGTGTTTCATTCCCAGCACTTGATGTGATACAGATGTTGCTGAGTGCTTTGAGTAGTGTGAATGTTGCCAACTATGTTAAATGATGAGAATTGGTGAGAACACTCCAGCTGGAGCTCCTCCACTCCACCCGTTCTTTTTCCTCTTTTGTCCTCCCTCTCTCGTCCCTTCTCTCAACCTCAGACACCTGGTCCCAGCCTCCAAAAGGGGGTCAGCAGTCGGTGGAGACGCCAGCAGTGGGGATGCCAGCAACCAATGGCCCAGGGTGAAGTGGGGGTCGGGGCCTGGTGCAAGAGAGGAGATAGCAGCTCAGTACAGAGCATGACGGCAGCCAGAGGTCAGACCACGTGGAGGCTTCCTGCTTTGACCTGCTGTGGAGACCCTTTGGAGAGACACTGTGATGTTTGTATTTTTAACTTTGTGTCTTGTTGTTGTGGCTCCGTTCGCCGAGCTGGGAATTTGTGTTGCAGGCGTTTCGTCCCCTGTCTAGGTGACATCCTCAGTGCTTGGGAGCCTCCCATGAAGCACTTCTGTGTTGTTTCCTCTGGTATTTATAATGGCTTGTCTCTGCCACTTCCGGTTGTCAGTTCCAGCTGTCCGCTGCAGTGGTCGGTATATTGGGTCCAGGTCGATGTGCTTATTGATTGAATCTGTGGATGAGCCATGAAACGACACGACCAGCTATCCTTAGTAACCACACATGCAGATGACAAGCAACATGAGTTCGACTGGGACAACACTACTATTATAGGACAAGCCAAACAGAGAACAGCCAGGGAATTCCTAGAGGCATGGCACTCATCCACAGATTCAATCAATAAGCACATCGACCTGGACCCAATATACCGACCACTGCAGCGGACAGCTGGAACTGACAACCGGAAGCGGCAGAGACAAACCACTATAAATGCCGGAGGAAACATCACAGAAGCTCTTCACAGGAGGCTCCCAAGCACTGAGGATGTCAACTAGACAGGGAACGAAACATTTGCAACACAAAATTACCAGCTCGGCGAACAGAACCACAACAACGAGCTACAAATCTCACAAACTTTGTGTCTTGTTATCTCTGACTTATTGTTCGACTGTATAGCTGGAAAGTTTTTTTTTCTTCATTTCACAATTCTGTAACTAAGGTTTGTATCTAGGAGCTTTGTAACTAAGATGGCACTGTAGGGGTGACTTCTAACCTTTTCATTGTACCTGTTTAAGTGCATGTGACAATAAAGCTAATTCAGTTCAAATTCAATTCAATTGTGTTGTGTGATTTGTATAATGCATGTGATACTGCATATGTTCAACAATGTTAATGGTGTTGAGTACTTTAATTGCTGAGTCGTTCGAAGTTACACATCACAACTGATTCCATAAATAACATGGATCCTGTTGAATACTTTATTATTGCTGTTCATTTACACAGTGTGGATGACAGTCAATACTTTAAAGTGCATTGCTACTACCTCATACTTGAAACTCGTCATGCATTACCGTGGGTACTTTAACTGATCTGAGCAAAGCCAAATATTTTAAGGGATATAGGCAACACTAGAAAATTCAAATCCATGGCACTCATCCAAAATGACTTTCAAAGTATCTATTGTTGATTACTTCAAAGAAATTAAACCATAATAACTTGGAATTTAAATATAGCAAATTATGTAAATAAAACCAGCAGTGTTTATGGCTCAGTCTCTCGTACTGAGGTCTATCTCCACATTCTTGGAATTTTATATGCAAACATGGCACAATTGCCATTACAATATGATCTGCATTTTTTGATGCCAAGGGAGTTAAAGTACTCAAATTATAAAGGATGTTCAACTGCTTCGAGCAAATCTTAATATTTTAAGGGATGGCCACTGTCTTTGACAATTGATAAATCAGTGAATTAGAAATTGCAGTGCTCTGTCAGTTGGCTAATTTAATGCTTACGTTACATATACTCAATAAGGAACAGAATCAAACTGAACCTAAAGATCTTTGTGTTGCAATACTCCCTGAAGGTTATTAGCCAATGACACAAACTAAAAGATAAGAATAAACATATTATTTTTATCATATAATGCCTTGGTTACACTACCGTTAAAACGTTGCTTGAAGGTTTCCCTCATGGGGAATGTCGAAGATTTGAAAAGCGTACAATTTGAGAACCATAAATAAGATGAATTACCAAAACACCATAGTTCTGAGGCTGAAGCAGCCTGTTTACAAGGTTGGTGTTATATTAGACCCTGAGGTGAACTTCCAGCATATAACGAGGAAAAAGTGAGGACTGCAGATGCTGGAGATCAGAGCTGAAAATGTGTTGCTGGAAAAGCGCAGCAGGTCAGGCAGCATCCAAGGAACAGGAGAATGGACGTTTCGGGCATCAGCCCTTCTTCATTCCTGAAGAAGGGCTTATGCCCGAAACGTTGATTCTCCTGTTCCTTGGATGCTGCCTGACCTGCTGCGCTTTTCCAGCAACACATTTTCAGCTTCCAGCATATAACTACAGACAACCTAGTTCCACCTTTGTATCATTACTCCTTATCGTCTGTTGAAGCCATCATCACTGCACTAATTGTTCTAATACATTCCTGGCTGGCCTCCTATCTTCAACCTCCCTAAGGGATTGGTAATAGGGACTGACACAGTGAGGGATTGGACATAGGGATAGACACACTGAGGGATCACGATACACCAGGAGATAGATGCACTGAAGCATCTTGATGGATTAGAGTCAGAGTGAGCGACAAGTGATAAACCGGGAGACAGACTGGAGGTTTGGACATGGAGGTCTTAGTATGTTTAGACATGACGTATAAATGTGTAAGCGTCTGAAAGCTTAAATGAAAGGTATGCCTTAAACACCACCAGCAATGATAATGCCATATGGACTTCCTGACAGAACTGTTACTGACCTTTCATCCAGGTTCTCCTTACAGCCTCTGATACATTATCTATTATTTCAGGGTAGTTTGTACAGAGTTGCTGATATGCATAGAGTGACATCTTGATTAAGACAGGAATATCTTCTCATTGGACTAACTAGGGTTTTAATTGTAGCATACCATACCAAGCAGCGTATGTAGATCCCTAACCTCTAACAGAATGCTAATGGGAAATCTAATCCATGGTAAGCATTAATGCAATGACCTCATACAGCATGGTGCTCTGAATCAAGGATTGCTCACAATGCAAGTGAGATAGTGAGATTGGATGGTGAGTGTTACACAGAGTGAGAGATTACAACTGAAGACCCATACATGTGAAATGTTTGAAGATGAATAAATTTTGTTGTTGTAACTTGGTAACTGCAGTTTTAGTTCTGGGCACAGCTGTAGTAGAATACACCCTGCAGCTTATTGCATAATTTTGAGTTGCATCGAAAAAGATGCTGTCATTTAGTGGAAACCTGCTCCACTTGCTTGTCTACACCTTTCATCTTAAATGAGCACAAAACACAGCAAAAGAAATTGTGAGCAACAGTAAGGAAGGAACCATTAGCGTGGAGTGAAACATTTAAATTGAGGTGATGGATCTCTCATAAGGAGGATTCTTGCTGAATGCATCATTGTCCAGTTTCATCTCATTGCTGAACATTGTAGGGATGGTTTTAGTCAGTGTATTTCTGGCATTACTTCATTTTGTTCCTGGCCTGCCTCTGATATTCTACCCTCAGTAAAGCTGAGTTCATCCAAATGGCCTGCTGACCATGTAAGTTTACATTAAATTCCATTTGCACCTCATGCCTGTGCATACTCCCTTGATTTGACTGGTGATTATAACAACACCTCCATTTGAAAATAGTCAACTTTATTATCCCATTTGTCTGTGACCCCACCCCTCACCATCTCTGTCATGCAGCCCTCCAATGCTTTGAGGTTTCCGAATTTCGACAATTCTGGCCTTGGATTTGGAAATTTCCATCTAGATTTGGAAAGGAAGAAGGGCAGGAGAGTGTTTTTAACTCATTTTCATGATGGGAGTGTTGCTGACTAGCCCAGCATTTATTGCCCGCCGCTAATTGCCCGGAGGACAGTTAAGTGTCAAACACAATACTGTGGGTCTGGAATCACAGTTAACTTCAGTAGATTCCTTCCCTCAAGGACATGAGTGAATCAGATGAGTTTTTCTGACAATCAACAACAATGTCATGGTCATCGTTAGACTTTTGATTCTAGATTTTCATTAAGTTTAAATTGTGGCAAGATGTAATTTGAATTCAGGTTCCCAGTCCATTATTTGGATCTCTGGATTAACAGTCTAACAATAGTGGAAGAGTTGGGGTGAAACGTTATGGCAGGGGAGAGGTGATGGATGGGGTTGAATAAGGTTTGATTAGATTAGATTACTTACAGTGTGGAAACAGGCCCTTCGGCCCAACAAGTCCACACCGCCCCGCCGAAGCGCAACCAACCCATACCCCTACATCTACCCCTAACCTAACACTACGGGCAATTTAGCATGGCCAATTCACCTGACCTGCACATCTTTGGACTGTGGGAGGAAACCGGAGCACCCGGAGGAAACCCATGCAGACACGGGGAGAATGTACAAACTCCACACAGTCAGTTGCCTGAGGCAGGAATTGAACCCAGGTCTCTGGCGCTGTGAGGCAGCAGTGCTAACCACTGTGGCAAGGAAGGAGAATAAAGAGCCAGGAAGGGGATGGGATGGGGTGAAAGTGGGAGAAATGAGGGGGAAAGAAGGGGGAATGACCTCTTCTCACTCTATCCATTCCTCCATTCCCCTGGTCCTTTCCACCACCCACCTCCCCATGATGGTTGCGTCGTATGTACTTGTGGAGAATAGCAAGCATGCTCTGTGATGTCAGCAAGCACAGCCAAGGGGGAAGCAGAGGGATAAAGATGTCAATGATGATGATGCAAACTTGATATAATTGCCATCAGAAGAAAGTCATGTAATTGAGATTCAAGGAAGAGAACTGCTGCACTATGGAGTTGTATTTAATGTAATGTATGGATGTAGGTTTGCTCGATGAGGTGGAAAGTTCATTTTTCAGACATTTCATCACCATACTGGATAACATTTTCAGTGAGCCTCTGGACAAAGCATTGCTGAATGATTCCTGCTTTCTATTTATATGTTTGGGTTTCTTTGAGTTGGCGATGTCATTTCCTGTGATGATATAATTTCCTGTGGTGATGTCATTTCCTGTTCTTTTTTTCCTCAAGGGGTGGTAATTTGGGTCCAAGTCAATGTGTTTGATGATAGAGTTCCAATTGGAATGCCATGTTTCTAGGAATTCTCGTGCGTATCTCTGTTTGGCTTGTCCTAGGATGGATGTCTCGCTAATATAATGTATATCATGGTGTAAATGAAGAGTTGAGATGACCTATTGAACAGTTAAAGAGAGGGTCTTAGCTAAAGGCATGCTAGAGATGCACTGACTCAGAGCAGCAGCAGTCCAGCCAGATAATGCAGTCTTTATCAGTTCAGTTCTGACACCAACAGAACCCATTGTGGATCGAATCCTTGAAAGGACAACCAAGCACTTGGGTCTTTGGAAGACCATTGACCAGAGATACAGCTATAGCAGTCCAGAGATACAGCTATAGTAGTCCAGAGATAATACTGGAACAGTTTAGAGATACAGCAATAGAAGCCGAGAGATACAGCCATAGCAGTCTAGAGATACAGTAATAACAGTCTGGAGATATAACAGGAGCAGTCTAAGGCATGCAATCAAAGTGGTGCTCTCACAGCACATCTCAGTTTCTCACTCACTCTGTTTGGCTGCCATTCTTGTTTCTTCCTTTCTCTTATATTTTCGCAGTCTTTCACACATCTGGCCCTTTATTGTTCCTTTCTCTGCCTCTTTGATTTTATTGCTCACTCTCTTCCTCTCTTTCTCTATCTATCTCTCGCTCTCTCACATCTTTTGTTTCAGAGTCGCAGAGTCATAAAGATGTCCAGCACAGAAGCAGACCATATGATCCAACTCGTCCATGCCGACCAGATATCCCAATGTAATCCAGTCCAATTTGCCAGCACCCAGCCAACATCCCTCCAAACCCTTCCTATTTATATACCGATCCAGATGCCTTTTAAATGTTGCAATTGTACGAGCCTCCACCACATCCTCTGGCAGCTCATTCCATGCACGTACCACCCTCCGCAGAAAAAGTTGCCCCTTAGGTCTCTTTTATATCTTTCCCCTCTCACCCTAAACCTATCCTCTCTAGTTCTGGACTCCCCCACCCCAGGGAAATGACTTTGTTTATTTACCCTATCCATGCCCCTCATAATTTTGTAAACCTCTATAAGGTCACCCCTCAGCCTCCGACACTCCAGGGAAAACAGCCCCAGCCTGTTCAGCCTCTCCCTATAGCTCAAATCCTCCAACCCTGGCAACATCCTTGGAAATCCTTTCTGAACTCATTCAAGTTTCACAACATCTTTCAGATAGAAAGGAGACCAGAATTGCACACAATATTTACAAGTCCTGTACAGCTGCAACATGACCTCCCAACTCCTCTACTTAATATGCTACCCAATAAAGGAAAGCATACCAAATGCCTTCTTCAATATCCTATCTACCTGTGACTCCACTTTCAAGGAGCTATGAACCTGCACTCCAAGGTCTCTTTGTTCAGCAACACTCCCTAGGACCTTACCATTAAGTGTAAACGTCCTGCTAAGTTTGCTTTCCCAAAATGCAACGCCTCGCATTTATCTGAATTAAACTCCATCTGCCACTCCTCAGCCCATTTGCTCATCTGATCAAGATCCTGTTGTAATCTGAGGTAATCTTCTTCACTGTCCACTACACCTCCAATTTTGGTGTCATCTGCAAACTTACTAACTATACCTCTTATGCTCACATTTAAATCTGTTACATAAATGATGAAAAGTAGTGGATCCAATATTGATCCTTGTGGCACTCCACTGGTCACAGGCCTCCTGTCTGAAAGACAACCCTCTACCACCACCCTCTGTCTTCTACCTTCGAGCCAGTTCTGTATCCACATGGCTAGTTCTCCCTGCATTCCATGAGATCTATCCCGACTAACCAGTCTCCCATGGGGAATTTTGTCAAATGTCTTACTGGAGTCCATATAGATCAGGTCCACCACTCTGCCTTCATCAATCCTATTTGTTACTTAAAGCCATAGAGATGTATAGCACAGAGACAGACCCTTCAGTCTAACTCATCCATGTCGACAAGAAATCCTAAAATCACTGAGTCCCACTTGTCAGCACCCAGATCATATTCCTCCAAGCCCTTCCTATTCATATACCCAAGCAGATGCATTTGACTGTTGCAATGGTACCAGCATCGACCACTTCCTCTGGCAGCTTATTGCATACATGCACCACCCTTGGCATAAAAACGTTGCTCCATAAGTCTCTTTTATTTCTTTCCCCTCTCACCCTAAACATATGACCTCTCATGTTGGGCTCCCCCACCCCAGGGAAAAGACTTTGTCGATTTATCCTATCCATGCCCCTCATGATTTTATAAACCTCTATAAGGTCACCCTTCAGCCTGCAATGCTCCAGGGAAAACAGCCCCAGCCTATTCAACCTCTCCCTATAGCTCAAATCCTCCAACCCTGGCAACATCCTTGTACATCTTTTCTGAACCATTTCAAGTTTCACAACATCCTTTGGATAGGAAGGAGACCAGAATTGCATTCAATATTCCAAAAGTGGCCTAACCAATGTCCTGTACAGCCGCAACATGACCTGCCAATGTCTGTACTCAATACTCTGACCAATAAAGGAAAGCATACCAAACGCCTTTTTCACTATCCTATCTACCTGTGACTCTACTTTAAAGGAGCTATGAACTTGCGCTCCAAGGTCTCTTTGTTCAGCAACACTCCCTCGGACCTTACCATTAAGTGTATATGTCCTGCTAAGATTTGCTTTCCCACAATGCAACAACTTGCAATTATCTAAATGTAACTCCATCTGCCACTGCTCAGCCCATTCACTCATCTGATCAAGATCCCATTGTAATCTGAGCTAACCTTCTTCACTGCTCACAACACCTCCAATTTTGGTGTCATCAGCAAACTTACGAACTATCCCTCTTATGCTCACATCCAAATCATTTATATAAATGATGAAAAGTAGTGGACCCAGCACCAATCCTTGTGGCACTCCACTGGTCACAGGCCTCCAGTCTGAAAAACAACCCTCCACCACCACCCTCTGTCTTCTACCTTTGAGTCAGTTCTGTATCCAATTGGCTATTTCTCCCTGCATTCCATGAGATCTAAACCTGATAACCAGTTTCCCATGGGGAACGTTGTTGAACGTCTTACTGAAGTCCATATAGATCACATTCACTGCTCTGCCGTCATCAATCCTCTTTGTTACTTCTTCAAAAAAACTCAATCAATTTTGTGAGATATGATTTCCCACACATGAAGCCGTGTTGACTGTCCCTATTTAGTCCTTGACTTTCCAAATACATGTACAGGAGAAAGTGAGGACTGCAGATGCTGGAGATCAGAGCTGGAAATGTGTTGCTGGAAAAGTGCAGCAGGTCAGGCAGCATCAAAGAAACAGGAGAATCGACGTTTCGGGCATGACCCCTTCTTCTACATCCTATCCCTCAGGATTCCCTCCAACAACTTGCCCACCAGCAAGGCCTGGCTTGTCCTTCCCACTGTTCGTAAATATTGGTACCACGTTAGCCAACGTCCAGTCTTCTGGCACCTCACCTGTGACTATCAATACTCCAAATACCTCAGCAAGGGGCCCAGCTATCACTTCCTTAGCTTCCCACCATGTTCTAGTGTACACCTGATCAGGTCCTGGAGATTTATCCACCTTTGGCACGTTGGCTCAGTGGTTAGCACTGCTGCCTCACGGCACCAAGGATCCAGGTTGAATTCCAGCCTAGGGCGACTGTCTGAGTGAAGTTTGCACTTTCTCCCCATGTCTGTGTGGGTTTCCTCCCACAATCCACAGATGAGCAGGTTAGATGAATTAGCCACCCTAAATTGCCTATTGTATCCAGGGATGTGTAGATTAGGTCCATTAGCCAGGGGTATATATAGCATTATCGGGTAGGGGAATTGATTTGGATGGGTTACTCTTCAAAGGGTCAGTGTGGACTTGGTGGGCTGAAGGGCCTGTTTGCACACTGTAGGGATTCTATATTCTATATTCTTTATGCATTTCAAGACATTCAGCACTTCCTCCTCTGTAATATGGATATTTTTAAAGATGTCACTATCTATTTCCCTATATTCCAAATCTTCCATGTCCTTCTCCACAGTAAACACTGATGCAAAATGCTCATTTAGTATCTGCTCCACACAAAGGCTGCCTTGCTGATCTTTGAGGGGTCCTATTCTCTCCCTAGTTACCCTTTTGTCCTTAATGTAGTTGTAAAAACCATTTGACAAAAGTTATCTCATGTCCCTTTTTGCTCTCCTCATTTCCCTCTTAAGTATACTCCTACTGCCTTTATACTCTTCGAAGGATTCACTCGATCTATCCTGTTTTTACCTGGCATTCGCATCCTTCTTCTTCTCTTTCACCCTATCTACCTTTTAAATGCTTCTCTTGCTTTCCTTCCCGCTCCTTATTTCAGGACTAACTGGTTATTCATTTTTTTGGTACCTCCTCCTGAAGTCACAGATGAGACCATGCATTCACCTTGCTGAGAATCATTGACACCTTTCACATCTTACCTTGTCTGCAAAAAGTTAAAGTCCCAGTATATATCACCTCTATCTATCACTACATATCACCTTGGTGCCAGATTTGGGTTTTGGATGAAGCAAATATAATATGATCCTCTACAGCTGCTGCCATATCTCAATAATTGCAGGTTCAAATGGGTTAATACATCTATCTCATAGATGGGGCTTACTTTGAGAGCATGTCCAAGCTCAAGGCTCTCCAAAGCTCCCTCCAGTGCATTGCCTGATGAAGTGTAAAGACAGCTACATTTTCACATCTGTGTAAACTGGCTCCATTAAATATTCATCTTTTTACTCCTCCAGACACTTCCTGAGAAATAATTACCAGGATATTAAGTATTTGTCAATAATTTAAGCAATTCTGCCTCAACATTAATGCTACAATGTATTCTATTAAGCAACAGGAGGATGCCTACCCTGCTGAACAGACACTATCAATGCATGCAGTCAGCTAATTAAGAAATGTAAATTCCATAAAACCAAGCAGGAAGTAACTGGATCTTATTTACTTGGCAAAAATTCACACATCATTTTAGTAAGAGATTGTAGTGCACCAGTGATGGGGAAACACTCTTTGTTTATTCAGCGCATTCACACGGTGAAGGTCCCATCAAGGTTGAAAAAGGCATTAGAACTGAGGGGATAAATTAGTATATAGTGATTAGTTGGCAGCAAATTGTCGT
This sequence comes from Chiloscyllium punctatum, assembly GCF_047496795.1. Classification (NCBI taxonomy): domain Eukaryota; kingdom Metazoa; phylum Chordata; class Chondrichthyes; order Orectolobiformes; family Hemiscylliidae; genus Chiloscyllium; species Chiloscyllium punctatum. The sequence continues at coordinate 55,435,133 of NC_092761.1, read as the reverse complement.
TTTAAAAGTCTGTAGGAGCAAAGAAGCATTATGGGACTCTCCTTTTAAGGGCTGAGGAAGGGTGAGTAAGTCTCGAAGAAGGTACCTTGAATTTGATTGCCTTTCTTTCACTCTCAGGCACATCAAAAATGCTGAGGCACAGAACTTTGCAGCCAAAGTTTTCAGCTTACTCCAGCAAAAACTTAGCCCATTTTTAAAATCACTTCTGTCCTCAATGAAAACTGATGTCTTCTGGCTACACCTTCTGTCGTTCTGCCTGAGTTCTATATAAATTGTTCCCAGTCCTTATTTCTTTGTCCTTTTATTATAATCTAATCAGCATAAGTGAGGAATTGAAGGGGGGAGTAAGAGCAATGGATGGCAGGAGATGCCCAAGGACAGGAGGATTGTTTTCACTCCAAGTTGATGCTCTTTGAAATGGCTGATTTGATCTGAGACTCTGCCATATGGGGAAACTCAAAACCAATGTCATAGAGTCATAGAGATGTACAGCATGGAAACAGACCCTTCAGTCCAATCCGTCCATGCCGACCAGATATCCAAACCCAATCTAGTCCCACCTACCAGCACCCGGCCCATATCCCTCCAAACCCTTCCTATTCATATACCCATCCCAATGTCGGCAAAGTCATTCATAGATTCACAGAAAAAAGCTCTTCGGCCCAACAGGTCCATGCCAACTGGATTTCCTAAACTAAACTAGTCCCATTTGCCTGTGTTTGGCTCATATCCCTCTGAACAATTCCTCTCCACATACCTAAACGTCTTTTAAATGTTGGAATTGCAAATATCTCCCTGTTGGGAGGTCTCTCTGTGGCTGTCCTTCCATGACTATCTATTGTGTTCCATTTCTTATTTTCCACTCCAAATCCTTACTTCTGATTATTTGATTTTATTATGACAAAGATAGAGAGAAAAAGAGCATGGACAGTTTAGTTCGAATGCAAGTGGAGTGACAGAGGGAATGGCACAAGTCTGTCATTTCAATTGCATGTAAAACTGATTTGGAAAAAGGGCTAAGTTTCGAGGAAGTAGGCTGAAATCTTGACTCTGAATGTTTGGTAGACCCTGCTGGTGGCCAGGAATCTTTCTGTAAACCCAGTGCACTGGGAACTCTCCAAGACTCTTTCAACACCACCTTCCAAAGTTGAAATCTCTGCCATCTAAAAGGTCAAGGGTAGCAGATGCATGAGAACATCACCATTTCCAAATTTTCCTCCAAATCATGCACCATCCTGACTTGGAATTATTTTGTTATTCCTTCACTGTCACAGAAACACAGAGTCATAGAATTATGTAAAGGTCATATCTTTTTATTTTTCTGTATTTTTGATTGTGGAATAAAAGGGGAAAGGTCTGTTGTTAAAAAAAAAGTATTTTTCAAGGATTGCTGCACTTTTTATAAATCAAATAACCAGATTGTAAATGCTGTTTGCACTGCTCTTCAAACAGCTGGAGCTAGGGGATGTTGGTCACTAAATAATCTGACCTTCAGAAAGGAAGGAACTGTCCTTTCTCTGCAATAAAAACATCTCAAACTGAAAGAAAGCCAATTTATTATACCCCTCATCAGTCGCTGTAAGCTGTGACTTTTAACTAAGAAGTCAAGACTTCTCAAAGTGAATCAGTCACCCAGTGCCTCCTGAGAACAAGTGAATGTCCTTCAAGATGGATGATCAAGGAGCAATAAGCCTTGACAAGACAAAAGGACTATCTCAGAGGACTCTGTGGACAGCGACCACTGAACTGCCTTCCAAGTCTTTCCCTTAGTCCATGACACTGGGTTGTTGTATTTATGCCAATCTATATGTATAGGGGTTTAGAGATTAATTAGAAGGAATATGCATTGATGGTTCAAAACCATCTATCAGTCTCTAGACTCTATGCATTTATAATCAATGGTAACTCTTGTTAAGCATAGAAACCTGGCCTGTGCTTTCAATCTGAATTTAGAAGATAGGGAAATTGGGGAACATAAGTTAATTTTTATGATGACTCAAGGAAAAGTGGAACAGGGTTTCCTATGTGTTACCCCAGTCAAATGATTTTTGTTTTACGTTGTAGGAGGAGGCCTTTGTGTCTGCACCAGCTCTTTAAATAGCATCATGACTTAGTGCCATTCTGCTCCCTGCCAATCCCATAGCACTGTGTATTATTTCAAGATAAATAATTATTTAATGTCCTCCTGAATGCCTCAATTGAACCGCCTTCCAACAGGCTTTCAGGCAGTGTATTCTAGACCATTCATTGCATGAGAAAGGTTCTTTTTCACATTTTTTTATATACGTATACCTTCTTGTTCTCAATCCATTTACGATCTGGAACTGTTTCTCCCTGTTGCTGTTTTGAAATCCTGAAACTCCTTTCCTAACAGCACTGTGGCTTTATTCTTTATTCCCTTTATTTCAGCCTTTATTACCACAGACTGCAATAGTTCAAGTAAATGGCTCAGCCCATCATTTCCTCAAGGGCAATTCAAAGATGGGCAACAGATGTAGTCTATATCCTGTAAAAAATTGTTGAAAGAATAAGATTATAAATTGACAAAATAAGTAAAGTGCATCACAGGTATTCAGGGTATTTAAGAAGTCATTTAGCATGCTTTCCTTCATTGCTCAGACCTTTGAGTACAGGATTTGGGATGTCATACTGAGGTTGAGGTTGTACTAGAGGTTAGTGAGGCCCCTCCTGCAGTACTGTGTGCAATTCTGGTCACCCTGTTATAGGAAGGATATTATTAAACTGGAGAGGGTTCAGAAAAAAAATTACCAGAATGTTGCTGGGAATGGAAAGTTTGAGATATAAAAATATATTGGAAAGACTTGGACTTTTTTCACTGAAATGTAGGAGGTTGAAGGTGACCTTTGTGAGGTTTATAAAATCATGAAGGGCATAGATAAGGTAAATGTCAATGGTCTTTCCCCTGGGGTGGGGGAGTGCAAAACTAGGGGGTGAATTTTTAAGGTGAGAGGAGAAAGATTTAAAAAGGACATGAAGGGTAACTTTTTTTATACAGAGAGTGTTTTGTGCACGGAATGAATTGCCAGAGGAAATGGGGGGATGCATGTACAGTTACACATTTAAAAGGCATTTGGATACGTTCATGAATAGGAAAGGTTTGGAAGGATGTGGATCAAATGCAGTCAAGTTGGACTAGTTTAGTTTAGAAACATGGTCAATATGGACTTATTGGACTGAAGGATCTATTACCAGACTGTATGAATCTATGACTATGACAAATAGTGGAGTAACAGAAAAGAACTGGTCACTGTGCAGACAATCTGCATTAAGCACAACATATTAGGTTTCCGTTGCACGATGAGATCAATCTATGCTCAATTCCCTATTCTTGTGGTTGTTCAGAAAGCAGAATCTCTGATAGAAATATGTAACTTCTTCAGACTGAAATATATTGATGGTGTGCATATGAATCCCGAGTTTCCCAGGACCAGAAAGATTAGCTTGTTTTGGATGGAAAGGACATTGAGCTGGTGTCAAACTCCGCTGCCCTTATTCAATAAGCAACAATGGTGAAACAGAAAGATTATCATAAATTCCTGGATTACATCTACGTTAGTGAAAAGACCACTGTTGTTCCATAGTTCAGAGAATAACCCTCAGCTCTTTCTCATGTTGATATCTTTCTGATTGTAGCTGTTGAATATTTGTGGACTGAAGACTAAATAAATTAATAGCACATCCCAAATTGCTTCACTGAATTCTTTTGATTGTGGTGTAATATAGAATGAGGAAAGATTTCAGAGTAGTACTCTGAGCACTGCAAGGAAAGAAGGCTAACGTTTATTTTTAAGAATGAAATCAATCTTTTTAAGAATGGAATCAATCATTGAAATCTCTTCAACATGGAAGAGTCAACATTAGCAACCCGACTGGCCAGCTTCCATTTGGCAGTGCCTCTGTTTGCGACCACTGAAGGTTGAATACATGGCCATCATCTGGCAAGAAATTGTCCCTCTTAAAGTGCAATTCCTCATTCTCTTTGCCAAATATTTTAAATTGACTGAGATGTATGACATACAGAAAATCCAATACTGCAAGTGAACGTTACTCCCTCTCCCAGGGCGATCCTCATCCCCACTTCCATTCACAGGTAATGGAATTCCATTCACACTGTATAGTTGGGGTTCTCTCGTTTGCAAAGTCTCCAGCCATTGATTCAGATATGGTCAGGCTGATCACAAGACTTGGGATTAATGCTCTGCACCAACAAAGAATGAGATAAAACAGTGAGAAGAGTAAAAATCAACTTAAAATGGCTCTTTAGTTTGCGAAATGCAAAAAGAAACTCATCGATGCAGCTGCTGCACATGATTTGTAATTTGTCTGGAAACAGTTTAAGCCCTGAAGGATGTATACAGCTGAACCCTTAATGAAGCATCTGTTGCTTTGACACAATTTGAAGATGTGCAAATTCTTCATGTCACTGGCAGATGTTCCTTGGACAAATAAAATACAGTGCCATATCTTAAAACAATAAACATAGTCGAGAAAACTCCCACAATCTGAGCAGTAGCTCATGTTGGAGTGGACTGAACTGTTCTGTAGGATCTTCCTTTCCTTTCTGTCTTGTGACAAAGAGAAAAGATTTGGTTTCTGATCTATATTGTTCTTTGCAAATTCCAAATATTAAGCTTTATTTATCCGAGACTATGCTGAGCATTGGCTCATTGTTGCAATTTTTGAAATGTTAATAAATACCATTGTAATTAATGTTTATGATAATATTAAGCTCAACATTATTCTCTTCATACTTGCATGGACTCCTGTTTAATTCTGGAATAAATCCTGATGAAGGGCTTTTGCCCGAAATGTCAATTTCGAAGCTACTTGGATGCTGCCTGAACTGCTGTGCTCTTCCAGCACCACTTATCCAGAATCTGGTTTCCAGCATCTGCAGTCATTGTTTTTACCTCTTTTTATCCCGTTTAATTCAAACTAATGTAAGAAACACCTTGCATTTATATTGTACTTTTCATGAATTCCAATTTACTTTATAGCCTGGGAAGCATAATCACAACTGTTATGACAAGAACTTTCGAAGGCAAACATAGCAAAGTGTCACAAACAGAAATGAAATAAATGGCTAGGTAATCTGTTTTAGTGACACATGCAGATGGATTGATGTTGGTCAGAGCAACAGAGAGACAACCAATTGGATTTTTAACGTACACCTGAAAATAGCAGATAGGGTATCAATTTAACGTCTCACCCAAAAAGCAGTGCAGGAACATGAACCAGGAATTTGTACTCAAATCGTTCAAATGGATAATTCACTTGAATGGATTTTGAATACAGCCTTTGAGTCAGAGATAAAGCCCAGGTATAAGAAAATACTCTGACTGGAATTGAATAAGGTTTTCAAAATTATACTAATTAAATTACAACATATTATGTGATAAACGGAAGCAGATAACTGGGTTACTGCACGTATCAAGCATACAGAGCAAGATGGTGTTCCAGAGCTACCCAGGAAGATGGTGGCCAAACAATGTTACAGACTCACCTGGAGCAGGAACAGTCAGGACGCATTACAGACAGCATGGAGCAGCAACAGACGGACAGTGTTACAGACAGCACAGAGCAGGAACATGTAGATAGTGTTACAGACCGCATGGAGCAGGAACAGACAGACAATGTTCCAAACAGCTCAGAGCAGGAACAGGCAGACAGTGTTACATACAGCTCAGAGAAGGAACAGGCAGACAGTGTTACAGACAGCACAGAGCAAGAACAGGCAGACAGTGTCAAAGACAGTGGGGAGCAGGTACGGACAGGCAGTGCCACAGACAACGTGGAGCAGGAACAGACAGACAGTGTTACAGACAGCACAGAGCAGGAACAGGCAGTCAGCATCACATACAGCATGGAGCAGGAACAGACAGAGAATATTACAGACAGCGTGGAGCAGGAACAGGCAGGCAGTGTTACAGACAGCTCTGAGCAGGAAGAGACAGACAGTGCTACAGACAGCATGGAGCAGGAACAGGTAGACTGTGTCACAGACAGCTCAGAGCAGGAACAGGCAGACAGTGTTACAGACATCACAGAGCAGGAACAGATAGACAGTGTTACAGAAAGCTCAGAGCAGAAACATGCAGACAGTGCTACAGAGAGCGTGGAGTAGGAACAGGCGGACAGTGTTACAGACAGCACAGAGCAGGAACAGGCAGAAAGTGTCACAGACAGCAGGGCGTAGGTACAGACAGACAGTGTTACAAACAGCACAGAGCTAGAACAGGCAGACAGTGTTACAGACAGCACAGTCAGGAACAGACAGACAGTGTTACAGACAGCTCAGAGCAGGAACAGACAGCCAGTGTTCCAGACAGCACTAAGCTGGAACGTGGAGACAGTGTTACAGACAGCGTGGAGCAAGAACAGACAGAGAGTGTTGCAGACAGCATAGAGCAGGAACAGACAGTGTGACAGACAACACAGAACAGGAACAGACAGACAGTGATATAGAGAGCACAGAGCGGGTACAGACAGACAGTGTCACAGACAGCGTGGAGCAGGAACAGACAGACAGTGTGACAGACAACACAGAACAGGAACAGACAGACAGTGATACAGACAGCACAGAAGAGGAACAGACAGACAGTGTTACAGACAGCTCAGAGCAGGAACGGGCAGTACTACAGGGCAGCATTGGTCATGAACAGACTGTCAGTTTTCCAGAATAACCTCAAGCAGTCATTTAGTTTGTAAATTGCTTGTTTGTGTGTTGGAATTCATAGTTTTGGAGTTTGTATTTTCATGCTCAAACTGTTCTGAAAACTGAACTTGCTTCACGTTTCTAGGGAACCAAATGAAAACTTCAGAATTTTGTGGAAATCAGGTTCTGAGGCTGATTCAGGTTAACATTAAAGCTGAGGTTAAGGCTGGAACTGGGAATGGGAATAAAGAAAAGCCAGGTTGCTGACACTTATTTCATCTTTTTTTCAAATGAACTGAATGACTAGCACTAGCTAGTGCACCAAGTTGTTACTGAGGGGTCAGATAATTTCATCCAGGCCATCATTAATGTTGTGAACAAAGGTGGGCAAGATCTGGTAATATATATAATAAGCATTATATAATTTATGTATATTACTGAGCAAGAGTAGACCACTCTGCTTCTTAAGTATACTCCATCATTAAATTAGTAAATTCCCCTCAATTCCATTTTCCCTCATTATGCCTATATGATATAGAAATCAATTGAACTCTGTTGTGACTATGCTCAATTAATGAGTCCAGCACAATACCTGGGCATAGATAATTCCAAAGATTCACCACTGTTGGCATGAAGGAATTTATCAGCATTTCAGTCCGAAAAGATCAATCTCTTCCTCTCAGGCTGTGTCCTCTGGTTCTAGCCTTACCAGGCAGCAACAAGCATCCTTTCTGCCTTGACCCTGTGAAAGCATGGAGAGAGATTGTGTTTGTGAACTTTGGGTTGTTTGGGAGCTGAGGTCAGATGTGAATTGATGGTCAAATCCTTTCAGAAAAATAGTTGGTACTCTACCTGAGAAAGCTCAGAGATTTGCAGTTGTAGCCGTGTCATGTACATTTAGGGGTCTGCCTATTAAGTCTGAGATGCAATTTGTCAATTCATGCTTGACTTATGCTGAGTTTGCTTTGATTGTTGAAGTAAACGCTCTAAAATGTGAAATATTTGTTTTTTTGGATCTTTTAGTTCCTTTGGTTTGTTGGTCTTCATGGGGATAGTATTGTGTTTGAAAAGCAGCTGCTTGAATGCCTTATTCAGCTCTTACCACAAATGCTGATGTCTGCAGAATAAATCAGCAAACAACATGATCTGCTCCAACAAAGCTGGCAGACAGATCCAGATAATCTATATAATTAGAATTAATTATAATATATTAGCTATAATTTACTGATGTGTTAACAGGATGCTGGTTTCAGATTCTACTGATCCATACAGACAGTGTGCAACAAAACAGGGCCTATCCTTATTCACAATGAAATCTAATTGATGACAGAGACAAGTCAAATGAATGGAATACAAAGGTAGATTGATGCTGTTAGATCAGTTACCTGTTCCTGTGAAACTACGTTTGGGATTTTGCTAGAAATAGTGAGTAAATCAGAAAACTATCACCAAGTAGTAATACACAATAAAAGAATTACTATTTATCAATGTTTACTTGTTTGCCTGGAAGATGATTGAAGGCAATATTATGGTAATTCAGACAGGATGAAAACCCTTGAAGCTATTTACTCTATAACCATGGAAGCATGCAAGTAAACGGAAGTTATAACACAGAAGGAGTCCATTCAGCTTACTATGTCTCTGACAACTGAATAAACTAGCCGCTCAGTCTAATCTCATATTGCTGCATTTCAATGTGGCCTTGTAGGTTATAATGCTTCAGATGCAGACTCAGGCTCCTTTTAAATGAGTTGAGTGTTTCCATATCAACTACCAAACTGGGCAGTGAGAAGTCACCACCCTCTAAACAAAAAGGGTTTTTTTCCTCATGTCACATTTACTCCTCTACAAGAAAGAAAGAGAAATAGCAGGGTTGGCATCCTTGTAGTTTATAGGTTACAGTAATGATTTGGAATTTCATGTGGCTAAGTTATTTTGTAATTGATCACTCTTCTGGAGGAAATAGATCTGGTGTGGTATTCTATCTGAACTTGTCATTATTTTGTATACCTCGATTAAGTCATCCCTCAGCCTCCTGTGTTCTAAGGAAAACCAGTGGTGATCTATCTAATCTTTCCTTATCACTGCAATTTTCAAACCCTGACAACATTCTTTTACATCTCCTTTGTACTCTTCCCTAGAGCAATTACGTCCTCTGTAACCTGATGATCAGAATTGTACACAAAACTCCAGATGTGGCCTAACCAGTGCCTTTTCTAGTTTCAGCATTACATCCCTGCTTTTCTATTCAGATACCTCACTAAATGAAAGAAAGTATTCCATATGCCTTACTTTCGACCTAACCACCTTCAGGTATCGATGGACATGCAATCCAGATTGAATTCCATTTGCCACTTTTCCACCCACTTAGTCAAACCAATGAGAATTGTCCACTACTAAGCTCCGTGGACAATTTTTGTGTTGGTTGCAAATTTCCCATTCATGCTTCTTACATTAAGTTTTAAATCATTAATATAACCTACAAACTGCGAGGGACCCCACCTTTGTTTCCCTTCTATGAGCCAATTTTGGATCCAACTAGCCATGTTCCACTGTACCCCATAAGCTTTAAGTTTTGGAACAATCTGCCATGCGGGACGCTGCTTAAAATGTGAGCTACATCCATTCTACTACTCTCATAAACTCTTCTTGCCACTACAATCATACGCACAAAATAGGGTCAGAAGCAGAACATTCACCTACCCACCCTGAGCCTGTTCCACCATTCAATAAGATTGTGCCTTATCTATTTGTGCTTTAACCCTTCACAGTCCCACCTGCTTCAGATAAGACAAGACAAGATTCCCTACAGTGTGGAAACAGACCCTTTTGCCTAACAAGTCTACACCAATTCTCTGAAATGTAACTCAACCAGGCCCACTTCCCTCTGACTAACGCATCAAACACTATATTCAATTTAGCACGGCCAATTCACCTAACCTGCATATCATTGGACTGTGGGAGGAAACCAGAGCATCCAGAGGAAACCCACACAGACACAGGGAGAATGTGCAAACTCCACACAGACAGTCACCCAAGGCTGGGAATGAACCTGGCCCCGGTGCTGTGAAGCAGCAGAGCTAATCACTGTGCCATCCCTTTGCTCCTGTGCCTAACAAGAATTTATCTCTGTCTTAAAACTGGGAACTCGTCCCACTGATTTCTGAGGCATAGGATTCCAAAGTCACATGACCATCTGTCCTGAAACAGCAATCTCTAATCGTTCCTAGCTGTGAATTGAGCCCCCAGTGAAAACATCCTTTTCACATCCACCTTGTCAAGTTTATTCAGGACCTTATGCTCTTCAATTAAGTTACCCTTCACTCTTTTGAATTCCAGTGAAAACAAGCCTGGTCTGTCAACTCATAAGTTAACACACTCATTCCAGGCATCAATCTAGTAAATCTACTCTGAACCACACCAGTAGATTTACATCCTTCCAAGGATTAGGAGATCAAAACAGCCCACAATATTTGAGAAGTGGTCTCAGTATTACTCTTATCACTGAAGCATAACATGCTTAGTTTTTTGTTCAATTCCTCTCAAATTAATGGATAGCATTCTTTTAGCCTTCTTAGTTATGCTCTGTTTCTGCATATTGACTTTTCATGACTCTTGCCTGAAACCACTTCAATCCCTCTGCACCTTGGAATTCTGTCGGTAACTTCCTTATATATCTACCACAACTTCCCTATTTTGATGTTGGCTGTAATTTAGCGACCATTTCTTTGCTCTATGGATTCATTGATGTAATTTGTAAAAGGTAGAGGCATCAACACAGACCCCCTTCGAGAATCTTCTTGGCACGTCCTCCTGCCAATCAAAGGACCTTGTTTTCTGCCAGTTGGACAATCTTCTACACAAGCTAATGTGTTACTCCTATAACGTGAGCTTTTACGTTCCACAATAACTTTATCATAGCACCTTATGAAATGCCTTCCAGAAATCTAAGTACAGTACATTAATCCTCATAATATCCACTGTGCATGTCATTCCTTCAAAGGAGTCCAACAGATTGGTTAAGCATGATTTCCCTTTGATGAAACATGCTGACATTTCCCTATTATATTGCATTTTTCTAAATTCATAGCTATAATCTCTTTAATGACTGATGCTGACATCTTCCCCACAACAGATGTCACACTACCTGGCCTATCATTGAGTCTTATTTCTCTCTCTCCCCTCTCCCCCACTTCATGAATAGAGGGTTTTATTTGTTATTAGCAGCTCTCAGATGTTCAATTAAGTTCATAAAACCATCTATCTATCCATAACTAATTTGTGCCTTTGCAAGTAACAGTTAATTCTGTCTCTCAATTGATTAGAGTAATTTAGCCTAATACTGACGTTACACAAATGGATATTTGGTCTTTCATGAAGAAAATTGGAGATATCCAACAACATCTTGTATTTGCTGTTTTAGAATATTTCCTGTTGCCATATCTCAACTCGTCTGTTATGACGCAGAAATTTAATTTGGGAACAAAAATCGTAATTTTGGCAAATCTCGAATACTTTCCATTGCTTCAGTAAGTACACCCACACAGTGCTGGTGCAAGGAAGCAGATCAAAACCGCCACATGGTATTGATCAACACTTGAAATGAGACTCAAGTCATATCCGAGTCACAGTTAAGACTTCACACATTACTTACAGTATGTCATTTAAGTGTGAAAACATGTACAGGTGTCAGGATATAAAAGAGTGGCAGAGCTTGACAAAAAAAAAAATCCATGATTCAGGACAATCATATGCCACCAAATATACTAATAATTAAAGGAGAATTTACGCACTAAATGCAATCTGTACTCTCTTTCATTTCTAGTTCATCTGTAACTGTACACCTGCATTTCGGAATTGTGGCTCAAGGAAATTTTGAAGAAGCTATTTTGTATAGAACTCTCACAGATATGGCAGTAACTGAAGATCTAATGATGTCACTAGAACAGAGTTTCAGTGAAACCAGTGAACAGAGTTAGAAAGTGATAACTATGGTAACAGGGAATATGGGTCAGATCCTGGCCTGCACCAGATGCCATTTTGACACGAGATGATTCCATTGTCTATTTATTTCAGGATCAAAATATAATTTATGACCATTTAGGGTTAAACTGCATAACCAGCAACCAGGTGACTTACTCATTCATGTTAGTATGGAGTCGGTCAAGTAGGCCTTGCTCTTGTGGCTGCAGCCTAGAAAGCAAAGTAAAATTGATTAAAATTTTAGCACAGAGCCAGAGGGAGCAGTAGGTTCACCACCATGCCTGGATGTCCCAATCAGTCTGCCTTTTAGCTGTCTTTTATCCATTCTCTAAATCTTCTATCATCTATCTGACCGCACCTCCACCATCACCTTTACCATTGAATCATCATCGCTCTTGCCCCCACTTTGTCCATCTCATCCCTGCCCAACACTCCATCACTTCCCCATCACCTTCCCGCCATCACCACTGCTGATACTCCCCCATCATTACCTCTGCCAATCCCTCATCACCATGCCTGCCCACCTCGCCATTGCCCTGGCTGACACCCTCTGCCCACACCAACATCAATGCCCCTATCATTTTTACTGTCAAGGCTCCCCATAATTGTTGTCTCTGACATGCCATTGCCATAGTCCCTGAAAAATATCTCCCCATTGGCCTTCCCTGTCCCCACCATCGTCACTGCCCATACTCCCTGAACATGCCACTGCCATTACACCTGCCCATTCCTTCATCATTGACCCCAGCCCATCATTACCTCTGACCCACCCTCACCACCACCACTACCCCAGAACTGACCGAAAGACGCTGTTCTTCAAGCAAGCGGCCCAGAATTCAGTTCTCTCACCAGCAACTCACAAACGGTCGGGCAGCTCACGATGACTCAAGCCTCAAGCTCACCTGAGACAGCTTTCGGTGTCAATGCTGACACAGCACCCACATTGAGCCCAAAACACAGGCCACGTTCATTCTCTATTTCTGAGTTTGCAGTCCCATCTGAAAAAGATTTCATTTTTGTAATTTTACATTCTCATCACAGAAGTCACAGGAAGAGGACAGTCAACCCTTCACATCTGTGTGAAGTCAGTATCCTAATTAGTTGCACTCTGCTATGCCTTTCCCAGAACACTGGGGTGTTCTCTCCTTCATGCAATTTTTCAATTTCCTTCAGAAAATTTTTGTTGAATTTGCATGCGCTGGACTTTTCGGACTGCATTCCAGATTGGAACAACTTACTGCATACAAAGTAATTCTCCTCATTTCGCCCCTGGTTCTTTTGGCAATTACTTTGCATCTGTGCCCTCTGAAAAAAACAAATGCCGAAAATCTAAAATCAAGCAGACTGATTTGACTCGAAGTCTTGCATCTTGCCTGCACCTGCCATGTCACACTGAAGGAAGTATCATCACTTCAGGCTCTAGGATATCACAGCTTATGGTTTCACAGATTCATGGAGAAAAATTTATAAATGCTTGCAAACAAGAGTCAACTATGAAGTGATCAGATCATCCAACAGAGTGAATATTAGCAACTCAAAGCAGTAATATCTGGTCAACCTAAGGATATTCAGCAGTGCGTCGACCAGAACTGAGAAATCAATTCAGTTTGATCAAAAATCAAAGTGAGAATAACAGAAATATCTTTAAAATAGATTGACCATGATCTTATTGAATAGCTGAGCAGACTTGAAGGACTGAATGGCCAACTACTGCTTCTTAGTCTTATGTTTTCATGGCAAAATAAATGATTACAAAGAGCAGAAATAAAATGGATCCTCCAGTCAACATTATCAGAGAGAACGGTTTGTCTTGAAAAGAACCAAGAAGTAAAATAAGAGATGGAAAAAAAAATGGATGGGATCAAATAAAGGTTGTGAACACCATCTTCACTTTGCCATCCCTTCAATTCCATTCTCAAGCCAGTTTTAATCTCAGGCCTTTTTCCTGATTCATTATTTTCCAGTCTTCTTCATTTGTTTCACTTTTTGCAAGATGCTTGTTGTGTAGAAAGAGGCCATTCAGCCTGACAGATCAATGTTGACTCTCTCCCCAGGCCTCACATTGCCTCAATTATTCACTCTTTATTGATTGACTAGCTTACAAATTAGTTCACACTATGACATGTGGTGAATGTTCATGATGTATGAAAACTGGGTTCCAAAGTGGACAGAACCATATGTAATTTTAAGTTTGATTTTTATGTGCATACTATGTAGAAAGGGAGATTAATTTTAGTTTCACATTTAAACTCACTGAGTAATGTGCTGAGAGGGTGGTGTAGTGGGGATGTTGCTGGCTTAGGAAATACAGCACCTTCCTGGTGAATGTTGTGAGGACATGGGTTTAAATCCCCACTGTGGGTTTTAGAATAAAGAGCTGGTCTAATGTCAACCAATTGACCACTGTTAGAAAGGAAATTTGCTCTCTTTCTGTTGAAAGGAATCAAAGGATGTCAGGAGAAAGCAGGACCAGGGTTCTGAGTTGGATGATCAACCATGATCATAATGAATGGAACAGCAAACTCAAATGGCCTACTCCCTATATTTAATGTTTCCAGCTTATCTGGCCTGATATCCATGTGAGTCCAGAGCTGCTGAAATATTGTTGAATTTAAACTGTCCTCTGAGTAAGTAAGGAAGGGTAATTGTTGTGGTTCTGTTCGCCGAGCTGGGAATTTGTGTTGCAGACATTTTGTCCCCTGTCTAGGTGACATCCTCAGTGCTTGGGAGCCTCCTGTGAAGTGCTTCTGTGATCTTTCCTCCGGCATTTATAGTGGTTTGAATCTGCCGCTTCCGGTTGTCAGTTCCAGCTGTCCGCTGCAGTGGTCGGTATATTGGGTCCAGGTCGATGTGCTTGTTGATAGAATCAGTGGATGAGTGCCATGTCTCTAGGAATTCCCTGGCTGTTCTCTGTTTGGCTTGTCCTATAATAGTAGTGTTGTCCCAGTCGAATTCATGTTGCTTGTCATCTGAGTGTGTGACTACTAAGGATAGCTGGTCGTGTTGTTTCGTGCAATAAATGCTGCCCAGCCAGCTGTGGCAACATGCTGGATAGGAATAATCTAATGCCTGTTTCAGAATTCACTTAATTCTGATTAATATTTTCAGTATTTTAAAGCAGCTGCTGGAAGATTTCTCCCAAGGAGAAACTTTTTAAAACTTACCTTCCAACCATAGAGCCCTGGTTGAAGATTGAAATGGCCAGGTCAAGATTCCAATGGGGTCCGATTTACCATCCCTGGCTCCCGATAGTCTGAGTAATTATGTTTTATTCGCTAATGTATGAATGCCCATCATTAACATGCAAAAAACTACAACTTGTTGTTGGGAGAAGTGCCTCTTCCATTTAAGACTCACTGGTGGCTTATCCTCTACTATTGCGAGTCAAACAGGTTTTTAGATCCAGTTCAGAAGGGACCATTTGTGCCCAATTAGCTGGTTATGTTTGCTTCCACAACACAGCTGTTGGCTCAACTGCTGTCCAAGATTAATCTGAAGATCCTGTACATGACAGCTGTTAGAGTAAAAGTGAGGATTGGGGAATTGC
The DNA here is from genome assembly GCF_047496795.1 of Chiloscyllium punctatum. Taxonomy (NCBI): domain Eukaryota; kingdom Metazoa; phylum Chordata; class Chondrichthyes; order Orectolobiformes; family Hemiscylliidae; genus Chiloscyllium; species Chiloscyllium punctatum. The sequence continues at coordinate 55,419,927 of NC_092761.1, read as the reverse complement.
TGGTGAATGGGCTGCAGTTATGTTTACTGAAGGTGTTTCTCAAGTTACCAATCTTCACACTGAAGAAAACTTTCATTGCTGCCTCTTTTTGCCTCTTCCCTTTCAATTTCTTCATTCTTAGGTAACAATGATAAGGCTCTGGAGTACGCATAAGAGAAAAACAACTCTCAATCACCTCCACGAGAGATTTCCAAGACACTAGCTGAGCAGCTGAGGCACAGAGGTGCTTTTTGACAATGCTGAGTGTTTATTTGGTGATGTCCCGAATGACAGAATGGTCCACACCCTTTTCTTGCCATATATGTGGAGGACAGGTTCACAGCTGGAGTCCAAGACTTGAGACAGTATCCCTTGGTGATCAATAATCAGAGTATCACAGATGCTGAGGGCTGTTGCAGGATGGAGGTGCTGTGACTGTCACTTGGAGAGAAGACACAAACTTGCATCACATATTACCTGGAGTCACAAACCAGTTGTGTATTGACAGAATAACATCATTTTCTATTGATAAATATGACAGTGTTGTCACAGGAGAAGTGTCAGGCAGTGTCTAAAGAGTGATGGCAACTTGCACTGTGGAGAAACCATATCCTCCTTATTAAAGTAGAAGTGTTTCTCTTACAGTTTAAACGCTCAAAACCTATGCAAATATGTAGAGAACTAATAGCACTAATATTGCTAAAATCACCCTTTGGAACCTGAGAGGAACTGACAGCATCAAAGTTGAGATCAATGGTGATTATGCAAACTCCAGGCACTGGTAGTGTCAACAACACCCTCTTCTGATGCTGAGGTGCCCATGTGTGCAGGGAATGTAGCCAGCCGCAGTTATCGGCTAAGCACAGTTAGAACTGGAGCTGTGAGTGGATTCGCTGAGGAGCATCCATGATGCTGAGCGAATCACAGACAGGAGGTTCACCACAGGTGAAGATTTAACAGGCAGAAAGAACATGGGTGACCATCAGGCAGAGTGGAGGAATGCAGGTAGCATCCTTTCTAACAGATACACGACTTTAGATCCTGTAGGGGAAAACAGTGGGAGTCATCTTCATGGCTCCATGGGTGGGCCTGCCGCCCATGACAAGAGGAGGATGAACAGCAGGACTGTAGCAGTAGGGAATTCAATTGTAAGAGGAACAGATAGACATTTCTGCAGCTGCAAAATAGACTCTAGGATGGTGTGTAGCTTTCCTTGCACCAGAGGATGTCACTGAATGGCTGCAGGGTATTCTGAAAGGGGCGGACAAACAGAAAGAGATTGTGGGACATATTGGTACCGATGACATTGGGAGAAAAGGGGATGATGTCCTGAAAGCACAATTTAAGAAAAGTCTGAAGTAGATTAGAGATTAGGATCCAAAAGATGGTCATCACTGGATTATTTCTGATGCCAAGTATGAGTGAATATTGGAATAGGAAGTTAGTCCAGATGAATGTGCTGCTGAAGAAATGGTGTAGAAGGGAGGATTTTATATTTCTATGGTATTGGACTACCTTTGGGAAAAGTCGGACCTCCACAAGGCAGGCAGGTTACATCTGAACTGGAATGGGACCAATATGCTTATGGGGAGGGTTGTTGGTGCTGCTAGGGAAGATTTGGCAGGGGGTGAGATCCAAAGAGAATGTTCAGCAGGGGAAGATGAAGGGCCAAAAGTATAAGTGACAGCAAATAAGTCAGAAAGGCATTGACATTATTGGCCAGTCTCAAAGGAGTTTGGTAAGGTTGGATGGTTTGTTTAATAATGGGAGGAGTCTGGTGAGCAAGGCAGATGAGTTCAGGACACAAATTAAAACATGGGGCTATGATATCATTGCTGTCAGTGATTAATGGTTAAGAGAGGAACAGGACTGGCAACTCTGTATTCCAGGATATAGAACATAGAACATAGACCAGTACAGCACAGTGTAGGCCCTGCAGCCCTCGATGTTGTGCTGGCCTTTTATCCTACTCTAAGATCAGACTAACCTGCACACTGTTCATTGTACTATCTTCCACGTGCCTATCCAAAAATTGCTTACATGTCCCTAACATATCTGACTCTAATACCACTGCTGACAGTACATTCCACATAGCCAAAACTCTTTGTGTAAAGAACCTACCTCTGACATCTTCCTGAAACATTTCACCAATTACTTTAAAATAATGCCCCCTTATGATAGGCATTTCCTCCTTGGGAAAAAAAGTCTCTGGCTATCCATTTTACCTGAGCCTCTCAACATCCTGTACACTTCTATCAAGTCAACTCTCATCCTTCTTCACTCCAATGAGAAAAGCCCTAAGCACTTCAACCTTTCTTCATAAGGCATCCCCTCCAGTCCAGGCAGCATCCTGGTAAATCTCCTCCACACCCTCTCTAAATCTTCCACAACTTTCCTATAATGAGGCATCCATATCTGAATACAATATTCCAAGTGTGGTCTAACTTGGGCTCTATAGAACTTTTGACTCAATCTCCAGTCTGAGGCTTCAATTGCATCTTCTTTTCTGTGTACACTTAATTCAACATCACCAACCGCAGCCTGGGCAAAAGAAAGAAGGAAACACTATCAAAAGATACACATTCTATCAAAAGGACAGGCAGATGGACAGAGATGGTGGGGTTGCCTTGTTCGTAAGAAAGGAAGTTAATCAACAGCAAGAAGTGATATAGAGTCAGAAGGTAGAGAATCTGTGGGTAGAGTTCAGGAACCCCAAGGGAGAGAAGAGTCTGTTGGGAGTTGTGTACAGGCCTCCCAGCAGTAGTTAGATGTGAAAATAAAATAAAATCAGGAGATAGTAAAGGCAAGAAGGCACAATCACAGTAATCATGGTGATGGCAATATGCAGGTGGACTGGGAAAATCAGGTTGGTAGCAGATCGCAAGGAAAGAAAATTGTGGAATGACTACAAGATGTATTTTTGAAGTACCTTGTGCATAGCCCACTAGTGATCAGGCACAAAAGAGTATGACTGTAAGTGAGGCAGGTAGGGGGAACCGGAGTTCAGGAGTGGAGGAGCCTCAGCCCTTGACCTTGTCCAACAGGTACGAGATTCTTGCTCCCTGTTCGAATGAGGAAAAGGGCTCTGGACAGGATGAGCCAACTGACCAAGGCACCATGGTGCAGAAGGCCATTCAAGAGGGGGGAGCTAATAGACAAGTAGTGGTTATAGGGGATTCTATAATTAGGGGGACAGATAGTATCCTTTGCAAGCCGGATCGGGAGTCTCGCATGGTGTGTTGCCTGCCCGGTGCCAGGGTGCGGGACATCTCTGACCGGCTTGAAAGGATATTGGAGCGGGAGTGGGAGGATCCAGTTGCTGCGGTCCACGTTGGTACCAACAACAGAGGCAAGACTAGGGTGGAAGACCTGTTTGGGCATTACGAAGCACTAGGCAGGAAATTGAAGCACAGGTCCTCAAGGGTCATAATCTCCAGATTACTGCCCGAGCCACGTGCCAATTGGCATAGGGACAAGAAAATTAGGCAAGTAAACACGTGGCTAAGGGATTGGTGTGGGAAAGAGGGATTCCACTTCATGGGGCATTGGCATCAGTTTTGGAACGGGGGGATCTGTACCGTTGGGACGGTCTCCACCTGAACCGATCAGGTACCAATGTTCTAGTGAAGAGGATAAATAGGGTGGTCAGTAGGACTTTAAACTTCTGAGTTGGGGGGAAGGGAAAGTGAAAGCGACAGGAAGTATGGAGGTAAATGGAAAGATAAGCAGCAGGATAGCATGTTTCCAGGCGGATTTGAAATTGAGGCAGACTGAGAATGCAGAAAAAAGCAAGGATAACTTAGGACATATGACTTCCAACATCTCTAATGATAAGGAAGTTAGCATTAAGGCACTTTACGTGAATGCTCGTAGCATTTATAACAAAGCCGATGAACTAAAGGCACAGATAATAGTGAATGATTATGATGTAGTAGGCATCACAGAGACTTGGTTACAGGGGGGTCAGGACTGACAGTTAAACCTCCATGGTTTTTCGAAAAGACAGAGAGGTGGGCAGAGGGGGTGGGGTTGCCTTGTTAGTTAAGAACAAAATTAAATCTATGGTATTGAATGACATAGCGTCGGATGATGTGGAGTCTGTGTGGGTGGATTTGAGGAACCACAAAGGCAAAAAAACCATAATTGGAGTTGTGTATAGACCTCCTAACAGTGGTCAGGACCAGGGACGCAACATGTACCAGGAAATAGAGAAGGCATGTCAGAAAGGCAAGGTTACATTGATCATGGGAGACTTCAATATGCAGGTGGACTGGGTAAATAATGTTGCTAGTGGATCTAAAGAAAGGGAATTCATGGAATGCTTACAGGATGGCTTTTTGGAACAGCTTGTCATGGAGCCCACAAGAGAGCAGGCTATTCTGGACCTAGTGCTTTGCAATGAACCAGACTCTATAAAAGATCTTAAAGTAAGGGAACCCTTAGGAAGTAGCGACCATAATATGGTAGAGTTCAGTCTGGAGTTTGAAAGGGAGAAGGCAAAATTGGATGTAATGGTGTTACAGTTAAATAAAGGTAATTATGAGGGCATGAGAGAGGAACTGACTAAAATAGACTGGAAGCAGAGGCTAACCGGGAAGACAGTAGAGCAAAAATGGCAGGAGTTTGTAGGTATAATTGAGGACACTGTACAGAGGTTCATTCCCAAGAAAAGAAAGATTAACCGGGGAGGGATTAGACAACCTTGGCTGACAAAGGAAGTCAGGAAATGTATTAAAGAAAAAGAGAGATCCTATAAAGTGGCTAAGAACAGTGGGAAATCAGAAGATTGGGAAGGATACAAAAGCAAACAGAGGATAACAAAGAGTGTAATAAGAAATGAGAGGATCAAATATGAAGGTAGGCTAGCCAGTAATATTAGAAATAATAGTAAAAGTTTCTTTCAGTACATAAGAAAAAACGACAGGCAAAAGTAGACATTGGGCCACTTCAAACAGATGCAGGAAGCCTAGTGATGGGAGATAAGGAAATAGCAGGAGAACTTAACAAGTACTTTGCGTCAGTTTTCGCAGTGGAAGACATGAGTAATATCCCAAAAATTAAAGGGTGTCACGGAGCTGAGTTGAGTATGGTTGCTATTACGAAAGAGATAGTGCTAGAAAAGTTAAAAAGTCTTAAAATTGATAAATCTCCTGGCCCCGATGGGATACACCCTAGAGTTCTGAGAGAGGTGGCTGAGGAAATAGCAGAGGCATTGGTTGAGATCTTTCAAGAGTCACTGGAGTCAGGAAAGGTCCCGGATGATTGGAAGATGGCTGTTGTAACCCCCTTGTTCAAGAAAGGATCAAGGCAAAAGATGAAAAATTATAGGCCAATCAGCTTAACCTCGGTTGTTGGTAAAATTCTAGAATCCATCATTAAGGATGAAGTTTCTAAATTCTTGGAAGAGCAGAGTCTGGTTAGAACAAGTCAACATGGATTTAGTAAAGGGAGGTCATGCCTGACAAACCTGTTGGAATTTTTTGAAGAGGTAACAAGTAGGTGAGACCAGGGAAACCCAGTGGATGTGGTCTATCTAGACTTTCAAAAGGCCTTTGATAAGGTGCCACACGGGAGGCTGCTGAGCAAGGTGAGGGCCCATGGTGTTCGAGGTGAGCTGCTGGGATGGATTGAGGATTGGCTGTCTAACAGAAGGCAGAGAGTTGGGATAAAAGGTTCTTTTTCAGAATGGCAGCCGGTGACGAGCGGTGTCTTGATTAGATTAGATTACTTACAGTGTGGAAACAGGCCCTTCGGCCCAACAAGTCCACACCACCCCGCAGAAGCGCAACCCACCCATACCCCTACATCTACCCCTTACTTAACACTACGGGCAATTTAGCATGGCCAATTCACCTGACCTGCACATCTTTGGACTGTGGGAGGAAACCGGAGCACCCAGAGGAAACCCACGCAGACACGGGGAGAATGTGCAAACTCCACACAGTCAGTCGCCTGAGGCGGGAATTGAACCCGGGTCTCTGGTGCTGTGAGGCAGCAGTGCTAACCACTGTGCCACCGTGCCGCCCACAGGGTTCGGTGCTGGGGCCACAGCTGTTCGCATTATATATTAATGATTTGGATGAGGGAACCGGGGGCATTCTAGCGAAGTTTACCGATGATACGAAGTTAGGTGGACAGGCAGGTAGTACTGAGGAAGTGGGGAGGCTACAGAAGGATCTAGACAGGTTGGGAGAGTGGTCCAGGAAATGGCTGATGGAATTTAACGTGAGCAAGTGCGAGGTCTTGCACTTTGGCAAAAATAATAAAAGCATGGACTACTTTCTAAATGGTGAGAAAATTAATAAAGCCAAAGCACAAAGGGATCTGGGAGTGCTAGTCGAGGATTCTCTAAAGGTAAACATGCAGATTGAGTCCGTGATTAAGAAAGCGAATGCAATGTTGTCTCTTATCTCAAGAGGGTTGGAATATAAAAGCAGAGATGTACTACTAAGACTTTATAAAGCTCTGGTTAGGCCCCATTTGGAGTACTGTGTCCAGTTTTGGTCCCCACACCTCAGGAAGGACATACTGGCACTGGAACGTGTCCAGCGGAGATTCACACGGATGATCCCTGGAATGACAGGTCTAGCATATGAGGAACGGCTGAGGGTACTGAGATTGTATTCATTGGAGTTCAGAAGATAAAGGGGAGACTTAATAGAGACGTACAAAATAATACATAGCTTGGAAAAGGTGGATGCTAGGAAATTGTTTCGGTTAGACGAGGAGACTAGGACCCATGGACACAGCCTTAGAATTAGAGGGGGTCATTTCAGAACAGAAATGCGGAGCCATTTCTTCAGCCAGAGAGTGGTCGGCCTGTGGAATTCATTGCCACGGAGTGCAGTGGAAGCCGGGACGCAAAATGTCTTCAAGGCCGAGATTGATAGATTCTTGTTGTCACAAGGAATTAAGGGCTACGGGGAGAACGCTGGTAAGTGGAGCTGAAATGCGCATCAGCCATGATTGAATGGCAGAGTGGACTCGATGGGCCGAATGGCCTTATGTCTTATGTCCACTCCTATGTCTTATGGTCTTATGGAAATTCGAGATTTAGTGATATGCAATGAGTCTGACCTGATAAGGGAGCTTAAGGTAAAGGTTTTATAGAGTCTTTGGGCACAACAGGGAAGGAGGCAAAAGAAGAGGAGGTGTCACAATTTTGATCAGGAAATCTATTATCTTGAAGATATGACATCTAAGAAGTCTCCTCAAATGAAGCCATATGGGTCGAACACAAACACCAATAAGGAGCAATCACATCACTGGGAATATACTATACTGCTCCCTAAGAGAAATACAACAGCAGATATGTAGACAAATTGCAGGGATATGTAAAAGTAATAGGGTAATGATACTAGGGGATTCCAATTTCCCTACCATTTTTTGGGTAGTCATTGTGTGAAAGGTTTGGAAGGAGCAGAATTCTTAAAATGCAACCAAAAGAGCATTTTAAACGAGTGCATAGAAAACCCTACAAACAAGGGGTTGATTCTGGACTTAACTTTAGGTAACAAAGCTGGACACATGATTGAAGAATCAGTGGGGAGCAGACAGTGATCATAATGCCATTAGATTCAAGATTGTTATGGAAAAGAACAAGAGTGGACCTGAAATCAAATTCTCAACTGGAGGAAGGAAGACTCTAGCCGGATCAAAGTCAGAAGTCACACATCACCATGTTAAAGTGCAACAAATTAATTTCAGTGCTCTAAAAGATTGTGATTTTAATAAACCTGTTGGATTACCGCCTTGTGTCATGTGACTTCTGGCTTTTTCAACCCCAGTCCAATCCAGGCATCTTCACATCATTAGTAAGATCAGAAAGAATTTGGCCAGAGTAGATTGGGAGCAGATATCTTCTTGTAAATTGATCTCAGAACAGTGAGATGTATTCTCCGGACTCACTAGAATTGCTTTCCTTAGAACAGACAAAATTGAAAAAGGACATAATTAAGACAAGTAAATTATGAGGGGCATCGACAGCAAGAATGCTTATCCCTTGATAGAAGGATCAATCATAGGGGGCGGAATTTTCAGGGAATGGATAGAAGTTTTAGAGGAGATGTGAGAAAAAAGCTGTTCACCCAGAGGATGGTTCGAATCTAGAATTCCCTGACTGTAAGTGTGGTACAGACAGAAACCTTTAGCCCATTTAAGAGCTATCTAGGTGTGCACCTGCGATGCCAAGGCATACAAGGCTAACACCAAAATGCAGATAAATTGTACCAGAATAGTTAGACTATTGGTTTGATGGCTAGCCAGGCAAAGAGGTTAACGAGATACAACAGTCAACAACAAAATAAAAATTTAAATTGTTCCTTGGAGAAATTGGCCATCTAGATCTTATATTTTGGTGAAGTAATATGTGCATCAATGGTCATCTCATAAATTTCAAACAGATAATGTGCTGTGGTTAAAATAACATTGTCTTCCGTCAACAACAGTTAAACTACATAGTCCAAGAGGCATAATATTAGAATTCTCCAATAAAGGAGTTGCCAATATTGGAAAAACTTCAATGTCAAGGATTCTCACACTTGAGAATAAAGACACAACTTAACTTCAATGTTCATCAAGTGGCAGAAGAGGTGAAACGATGTAAAGTTAAGGAACAGTTGGTTGAGGAATGACCAGTTGGCTGGTAAAAGATTCCAAAGGACTTTCTCAATTTATGACAGAATCCAAACAGGAGACAGAATCCATTGATCTTGATTATATTGACAGAAGCAATTTGTTTCATTCTATCAATGAGATGGGAACCTGTGACTAAAATAAATTAGCAGTCATATCTTCTAGTACTATCAACACTGAAGTGGTCAGATTACAGGAATCAGCAGGTTTTGCAAGGAGAAATAAGCAATGAAGCAGTAAGTGTACAGTAGATCCCACTTGAACCAACTGATGAATAATCAAACTGATGTAAGTCAGCTTAGTGAACAAATAGCTGTGACAGATTCAAGTCTGATGTGAGATGAATAGTACAATATTTGATTTCCTAATTGACCCAAGTAGCAGTAATCATGCAAAGCTAGTAACATTCCTCTCATAACAAGACTGAGGAAGCAAACATGTTCCTTTCACCCATAATGCAGTAGTTAAGCCCGAATGAAATAGTTCAAACCAATCAGCAAATTGAAGTTAAATGTTTGCATCCTTCAGCATAAACCTACATTGAGGTGAATTGAGAGCAAACATCCTCTGACATAGAGTGAAGAGGTGCTGCACACAACTCCATGGAAGCTGTTGCTGAGAAGGAATCACCAATATGCAATGTTTCAAGACACTTCAACAAAGAAGTTTTGGCACAAAAGACAGCCTCCCAAAAGGAAATTCAAGAGGTTAAAAGTCCTTTTGTTTTCAGAGACCCTGAGATCAGAGAGACACAGAAAGAGAAGCAAATGAAATAAGTTTTCACCCAGCACACCTGTCCTCCAACCTAAAGAGAGTGGATACGGGATGAATTGTGAAGGTCACCTGACTTGTGGAAGATGGAGCATTGGTAAATGTAACAACCTACACAAAAATATAACAGCAATGATGATTGATAAAAACTTGGTGGAGATGCTGGGTATGAAAGGGTCTAAAAAGATAAAGCTGAGGAGTGGCTTAATCATCATTCATTATGATGATGTCCTATGGATTTGTGGGCAGAACAGCTATGTCTCACAGAATTGAGATCCACTGTTTGAATTTCCTCAAAGCCTTTGTCATAATGTCTATTGTGTCAATGTAATCTGTGTTGAGACCACCACTATTTTTCTTTTAATTTTCTCATTTTATATTTGGAACTGTGAATTTGAGAATTGAACTTAGAACAGTAGATTGTTTTGAAAAGGAGGACTGAACAGAAGAGTAATGCCTGTTGTTTGGAACTGTCTTAGAAAGACAATGCTGGTTAATTACTGCTGTAAAGGACACTGGTAGATGATTCAGCATAAAATGTTGTCATGCTCAGGGACTGCAGTTGGTTGACTGTTGAATCAAAGAAAGGCTGATGCTAGCCAGCTAATCACAGAGGATATTGGAAAAGAAATAAAGAGTGAGCAGGTGCTGACAGGGTTTAGGCAGAAGATGCTTTTGCTTTAGAAGCTGCCGGAAAGGGAAGCTTTCTTTTTTCAGCTGTGCTCCCTCTAGTTGTGCCCCAGTTATTAACTTGCTAAAAGTTCTGAGAAAAGAACTCCAGTCTAAAACGAGCAGAAAAATCTCCAGAGGTCTGTGGAAGCTGTTTGCAATGAATGGTGACTTCAGAATTTCAAGCAATATATACAGTCATAGTCACACAATTGGACAGCACAGAAGCAGACCTTTCAGTCCAACCAGTCCATGTCGAACATAATCCCTAGTCCTATCTACTTGCACTTGGCTCATATCCCTCCAAACTTTTCCTATTCGTGTACTGTCCAAATATTTTTTAGATCTTATAATTGTATCCGTCTCTACCATTTCCTCTGGCAGTTCATTTTACATATGAACCAACCTCTGTGTGAACAAGTTGCCTCTTTTAAATCTTTCTCCTCTCACCTTGCACCTATGCCCTCAAGTTTTCAACTCCCCTACCCTGGGGAAAATACCTTGGCTATTCACCCTCTCATGATTTTATAAACTTGAGTAAGCTCACCCAGCAATCTCCTATGCTCCAAAAAAAAAGTCCAGCCTATCCAACCTCTCCCTAGAAACTGTCCTGATAACGTCCCTGTAAATCATTTTGCATGCTTCCCAGTTTATTAGCAGCCTTCCTCTTGCAGGGTGACACGAGTTGTATACAGTACTCCAAAAGCCAAGCCTTCTTCACCATCCCATCTACCTGTGACATCAAAGGAGAAGGAGAATCGATGTTTTTGCCCAAAACGTCGATTCTCCTTCTCCCTTTTGCTGCCTGACCTGCTGTATTTTTCCAGCAACACATTTTTAAGCTCTGATCCCCAACATCTGCAGTCCTCACTTTCATCAAACTGTGACACCACTTTCAAGGAACTATGTGCCTGCACCCCTACCTCTGGTTGTTCTACAACACTCCCTTGGGCCCTACCATTAATTATGTAAGTTCTTCCTTGGCTTCAATTACCAAAATACAATACCTCATATTTATCTAAATTCAACTCTATCTGATAATTCTTGGTCCATTGGCCTAGCTGATCAAGATCTCATTGTATATTTAGCTAACCTTCTTCATTGTCCGCTATACCACCAATTTTGATGTCTTGTGCAAACTTAGTAACCATGCCTCCTCCACTCTCTTCCGAATCGTTTATATAAATGATGAACGACAGTGGACCCAGCACTGAGAAGGCGATTTTCCGCAGGCCCTCGGCTTCCTAGAGTTAAAGAGGATGATAGGAGCAACCTTCATCATAAGCAGAGCTGAAACAAGCACAGAAAATGTTGGAAAAACTCAATGCATCTGTGGAAAGAGAACAAAGCTAATGTTTCGAATCCAAAACAACTTGTCTTCAAAAGAAGAGTCTTAACACACTTGAAATGTTTACTCTGTTTCTCTCTCCACAGGCATTGCCAGACCAGATGAGTTTCTCCAGCAGTTACTGTGTTTGTTTCAGATTTCAAACATCTGCAGCATTTCACTTTTATTCAAAGGTAGTGAGCTGGCCTACCCACAGAACAAGGAGGAGGTGAGAGGAAAACGAGAAGATCTATGGTAGAGTGGAAGGTAGGAAAGCTTAAATAATAAAAGTAATTACGGAGCAAGACAAAAGGAGGCAGTAAAAGGCACAATAGATCTGCAAATGATGAATCCTCGTAAGAACTACATTTTGTGAATCTCAATCAGACATATATTTCTGTAGTAATAAAACTCAACCAGACATTAAATACTTCACCATAATCACTCCATACTCCAGTGCACAGCTCCATCGACTTGCCATAGAGAATCATCACCTAAAACCTGCTTTGCATAATTATAGTATCCACTACCTCCACATGCCAATGTTAGACTTAGTCAGTCCTCTCTCAGGGGATGCATGCTTTCCATCATGCAAGCATTGAATAATACAGGTTTTGGAAGGCAAATTTCCAGTAAATTTACTATGGAGATTAATTTTTATTGAAAATCAGTTGAGTTTTTAATAAAAAAAAACTTAAGCCCAGTATTTTCCATATGCTCAGGACATCTCAGAGTATGTTCAAGCCCAGGTACCATTGTAATGTAGAAAATGTGGACAGTCAATTGAGGGCAGCAAGACTCCACAAACAGCAATATTCATCCTTGTAGAAGTTATTATTTGTCATGGTTAATTGATGCTACAAACACAGGAAGACCCTGAAAGCTATGGAGCAAAGAAACAGCAAATATCAAACATCCTAATTAGAAAATCAAGTTTGAGGGGGAAATGGAGTGATTATGTAATGGTTCGTATGTTTCTACAAACAACCCTTATAGCTCAGTGTGTTAATGCATGAGGTAAATCTGAACTGTGTCATGTAGACCAAAGAAGTCCCAAACTGGTACCCTGTAAATGTTAGGGCAACTCATCTCTGTCAGTCCAATAATTGAAACACTCCAGCTGTCCTCATGTTGTCTGTTCAGGGAGAGATTCCTGCTCCTAATCAAAATCCAGTGCCACTTTTTAGGAGGTGATGGCATATAAGTTGGTCAAGTTTGGAAATGAGCTAAACTCTACTTATCCCCAAGGATTGACAGTCAATCAATGTTCTGGCTCAACTGAAATCAAAACAGAACGTGCTGGAAATACTCAACATGCCAGAAAACATCTGAAAAGAATAAAAGGTTTCAGATCGAAGAGAAATTTTCAACACATCTAAGAAAAGATAAAATTGTGATAGATTTTCAGAAAATGAAGGTGGGAGTGCAGAGTTGGGGGATGGACTAAAGGAAACGGCTCTGATAGCCAGAGGAACAAGGATGATTCAGTTAAATGGCAACAGTTTATGTTACAATGGGAAAAGTCAAGAAGTAAAAGAAGTGTCCACATGGGAATGACTGGGTGGATAGCAGCCATCTGAATACAAAATAAAAGCGAGAGAATGGATGACTGAGAGACAGAAGTTATGATTTAAAATTCAGTATTAATTCCAGAAGGCTGCAGAGCTTTGAATGATGTGATGTTGTTTCTCAGGATTGTGTTGAGCTTCATTGGAACACTGCAGAAGGACTGAAAGATCAGAGAGAGAGAGCAAGGTGAAGTGAAATGATAAATAACTAGGGTCATGTGTTCCTCAAAGCAATTGCCCAGTATCTGTATATGTTTGGTCTCTCTATTGTCAAAGAGGCCAAGTAAGGAGCAGTGGGTTAATTGAAAGAAGTGCAGATAAATTATCTTTTCACTGTGTTTGAGGCCTGAGATAATGAAAGGGCAAATGTTGCACCATATGCATTGTATGGTAAAGTACAATTGGAAAGGGAAAGGGTGTTGGAAAAAAGGGCATCTCAGAGGGTGTTTCCTCCCATCTACACAGCAACCCAGAAATGACTCAATTTGTCCCCTTTAGAATCTGTGTGTGTGTACAACTAATTTTAAAAATACAATACATTTAAATCAATAAGTCACACACAACAAAAAATATTCATATATTATACAAAATGCAAAAACATTGTGCTCTCAACATTACAATTTAATATGAAGAATGTCCACGAGATGAAAGACTGCTTGAGTAGGGTTGGTCCATAGAAATGTCCTTTAGCATGAGTCAGATTCTTCAAGAGTCAGTCAAAAGTGAGGACTGCTTTAAAATACATAAAGGATTGATCAGGGCCTTAAGATCGTGCAATCTTAGAATAGAATCCCTAAAGTGTGGAAACAGGCCCTTCAGCTCAACAAGCCCACACCGACCCTCCGAAGAGTAACCCACCTAGGCCCATTCCTCTACGTTTAACCCTTGACTAATGCACCCAGCCTACGCATCCTCGAACACTGAGGACAATTTAACACACACATCTTTGGATTGTGGGAGGAAGCCAGAGCACCTCGAGGCAACCCACGCAGACACGGAGAGAATGTGCAAACTTCACACAGACAGTCACTCGAGGCAGGGATCGAACCTGGGTCAATGGTGCTGTGAGGAAATCGTGCTAACCACTGAGCCACCGTGCCATGCAAGGTGAGATCAAGAGAACAGAAGTTGCTGTACTTGACAAAAGATATTGGCAATATGATTTCATAGATAGAAAAGCAACATGATGGAATAGAATTGCAAGAGTTAAGCATTTATTGCTTTCAGTATTGCTAACACAAGGGTTAATGGAAAGTTACTTGCTTGTGCAAGAAGGGTTGTTACATTATAATTATTTACATTTAAAATCTTGTTAAATGCTATTAGACATAGTACCATTGTAATAAAATAACCCTCCCTTGACTTCCAGAATCTTGGGCATCTTAATTCCACTTTTGACATCATTAAATCAATTGTTACTTTCCTGGTTAACCATTGTCTGACACTGATAAATAAATGCGTGAAAGCATCCTTTTAAAGAAGATATTTTCTTTCCAACATGCAATAAAAGTTGCTATCAGTCAGTGGTTCTTCAATTATTCATTAAATCTATCATGAACTGATGCTTTTCATAGAATGAGAGAAAACTTTACAGCATAAATCTACTCATTGGCTTGTGTCAGTGTTTATGTTCTACGCAAGCTTCTTCCTATTTTAGTTAATTAAATCATATTAATATATCTAAGGCTCCACCAACAAAACCATATTTCTTTTTTCTGAATTGCAGCAAGCTTGCTATCCACTCTGCTACTTGCCCACTGACTGTTCAATTCTTCACTTCATAGTTAAGGATGTAGGTTTTGGGCTCTGCTACAAATTGTATTTTCCCTTCATCTACCTGATCAATCACTGCACTTTTTCAAAAATGCCTACCAGATCATCTCTCCATTTTCTTATTTCGAATCAAAGAATTCAAAACAGTTCAATACTGCTTGATAGTTGAACCCCTTCAGTGTTGCTATCACCTTTTGCATCAAACAAATCAAGGTCCCAATACTAAGAAACGTGGAACATCACTTCTCACCTTTTGCTGGTCCAATTAGTTGTTATTAAATCCCTCTCCTTGTTTTCCAACTTGCAACAACCGTGGTATCTATTCTGAAACTTGTCCCCTGATTACACATACTCAGAATTGGCCAGCATGTGGCAAATTATCAAAGCCTTTTTGAAAACGCATACATATGACATATCAACCTTTGCAATTATTGCTAATCTTTTTTTTCTAAACATTCATGGGGCTTGATTGAGCAGGACCATTCTAATTAATATCTATGATGATTATTCTTTATTACATATTTTGGTTTCCATTGACTCTTTAATTTAATATTCCAATACCCCTCCTAACTATGATGTTAAACAATTAAGTTTCCAGTTCCCTGATTTTGTTCTTTCTAGAATTTTGAATTTGGGTATGATGTTAATTATCCACCAGATATGTGACACAGTTTTCTGTTCTGAATTCTTAAAGGTATATCACCTTGACATCAATATCTTTTCTTTAGTCCTTTCAAATATTTAGTTTCCCGTCTTATAATATCGAACATTGTAAATTTTATCGATTGTATCCCTCCTATGTATTTAAAATGCCTTCATTTTTTTTGAATAATTAGAGTCATAAAGTTATAGAGATGTACAGTATGGAAATAGACCCTTCAGTCCAACTCAACCATGCCGACCAGATATCCTAAATTAATCTAGTCCCATTTGCCAGCACTTGGCCCATATCCCTCTGAAACTTTCCTATTCATATACTCATGCAGATGCCTTTTAAATGTTGTAATTTTACCAAGCAGGGAAAAAAGACCTGGTCTATTTACCCTATCTATGCCCCTCATGATTTTATAAAACCTCTGTAAGGTCACCCTTCAACCTTCAACACTCCAGGGGAAACAGCCCCAGTGTATTCAGCCCCTCTCTATAGCTCAAAGCCTCCAAACTGGAAAACATTCTTGTAAATCCTTTCTGAATGCTTTCAAGTTACACAACATCCATCCTATCAGAGGGAGACCAGAATTGCAGACAATACTCCAAAGGTGGCCAAACGAATGTCCTGTACAGCTGCCACATGACCTTCCAACTCCTGTACTCAATGCTCTGACCCCAAGTTATCAGAATTTATCTATCTGAAGAACATTGGAAGAGAATAAATTCTGATAACTTGGGGTCACAGTGACAGACAGACTGTCTGTTATTGCAGGATATAGCACATGCAGAGCACATCATTTTCTCCTTCCTGAAGACGGTGAGGTAGACGGATCATGGAGCAAGGAAGCTCTGGAGAGATAATCACTCCCTTTTCACTGGAAGGCCTAGTTCTTGCCTGCGAACCCTCTGAACACCTCTTCATCCCACAACATCACACTCCCCCCCCCCTCCAGAGAAATCAAAGTGACCCTTCCTCAGAACTGATAATGCCAGACCTGCTGAGCTTTTCCAGAAACTTCTGTTTTTGTTTATGATTTACAGCATCTGCAGTTCTTTCAGTTTTTATGTACAATTATGTGACCAGCTTGTAGTCTCCCTGGGGTTGGTTGCTCATCCTAAGGTTCTCAGTAACTCATCAAGGGACATGATATTGGCTGTGAGGCGAGGCTACTGAGACACAACCACCTTGCTGCTGACTCCCCATTACATCCGTCCGCCCACAGCCCCACCTACAAAAACCATCTCCCTGCTAATATTTACATGTGGTCCAGGTGGCTCTCAGTCCTGGGTCCCCCACTGGGTCTTGCTCCAGTAACAATCATAACTGGCCATTCCTAGTTGCACTACAGATCAAAAAGGCTGGCAGTCCCTGAATGAAAGTCCATCGGCATGGCCACCACCCCATGGTCAGTAATCCTTGGAAAGGCCTTCAGTTAGCAATTAAACTGCTTGAGTGGTACTTGTGGGCGGCACGGTGGCACAGTGGTTAGCACTGCTGCCTCACAGCGCCAGAGACCCGGGTTCAATTCCCGCCTCAGGCGACTAACTGTGTGGAGTTTGCACATTCTCCCTGTGTCTGCGTGGGTTTCCTCCAGGTGCTCCGGTTTCCTCCCACAGTCCAAAAATGTGCAGGTTAGGTGAATTGGCCACGCTAAATTGCCTGTAGTGCTAGATGTAGGGGAAGGGGTATGGGTGGGTGTGCTTCGGCGGGTCGGTGTGGACTTGTTGGGCCGAAGGGCCTGTTTCCACACTGTAAGTAATCTAATCTAATCTAATCTTAATACTAATGAGAATTCTCAGATTGGTTTTCATACCTGAGAGACTAGCTAATCCAGGTAATGGACAGATCATCCTGGTACGTGCCACCATGACAATCAGTCGCCATAGCTGCATGATGACAGATGCTAACACCAAAAGCAAAACTCCCTGCAACATCTGGGAACCATCACATTAATGGTATTTGTGACAGAACTAGCTGCTCACAGATTAACCCTGTCAGCCTAGAGTAAAAATGCTGACAGGGTTAATCAGGGTTAATCTTCCACCCCTCGCAGGGATGGAAGGATACAGACAATGGCAAATGGCCATTTTTGAAAATATCTTGTCTGCTTTGCCAGGCTTTCTCACAAAAAACCAAGACACAGCAACAGTGCAATCCTTTGCTCTTTATATTGTTTTAAAATATTAAAATGTAAATAAAACTGCTGATAGTTTAGTGAGAATTTCATAGATTGTGAATGAGTAGCAGAGGAGGCATGGTGGCTTAATGGTTAGTACCACTACCTCACAATGCTAGGGACCAAGGTTCAATTCCACATTCAGGTGACTGTGTTTGTGGAGTTTGCACATTCTCCTCGTGTCTGCATGGGTTTCCTCTTAGTGCTCCAGTCTCCTCCCACAGTCCAAAGATGTTTAATTAGGTGGATTAGCCATGCTAAATTGTCCATTGCTTCCAGAGATATGCAGGTCAGATGGATTACCCATGGAAATGATAGGGTGGGTCTGGGTGGTATGTTCTTTACAGATATGGGCTGAATGGCCTGCTTCCATAGTATAGGAATTCTATATAGCTGCATTTGATTATCTGGATGTCAACATGAAAGCTGTTCTGGTTCTGTGCAACTGGGTCTGGGTCTCTCTTTCTCTCACGACTTATAACTTACTAACATGCAACATTTCAGTTCAAGAGCTTCTTCTAGTCAAACCAGAAAGTGATTTTCCTATCTCACTGTAGACCAAGCAGGCTGCACTTTCAGAGGATGGATCAGCAAACCTATCACACAGTGAGGTGCAGACTCAGTTTAGTGTACATGCAACATCTTTCATCTTCAAATGCTTCATCTCTGACATTTCACTTGCTGCATCTCTGTCTCCTTTTTCTGGGGTTTGGACTATATGTCTATTGATTTGGAAATACAGTTATTTAACTACATTTCTATACACCCAGCTTCCTTTAAGAGCTACATTTCATTCTCCTGGTCTCTGTCATATCTGTTCTGACAGATACAAAAACTTTCCATTGTTTTTGATTTCTCACCGTTTTATCTTCAACGAAGGACTCCATCCCACTCTGGGCAATGTCAGTCCCATTGCCCACATGTTTGTTCCCATCTATCACCACCCTCTCAGAGCCATGAGGGGCTTCCACTCATGTTCAGTCTGGGGATGAGCGGGCAATGACAGATGAAATTGAACTCAGAGAATTATAAAGTGATACATTTTGGTCGTAAGATCAAGGAGATCAAAGAAAGGACACAGGTCTAAAGGTGAAGTGGGTTTACGTACACCAAAGATAAAGGAGTCAGGACAAGCTGAGGAAGCACATGGAGTGGAATCTTAGAGGGGCCTGAGCGATATCGGCTATGGTGAGAATTTGAGAGATTCAGCAAGGCTAATCTCAATGTCAAAAACAACTCACTTCACCTCTTATGCTTTTGCCGAGCGGTGAAGTCGGTTTCACACTCAGTAGCGGTGAGTCACCAATTAAGGGAGCTTATAAATTGCAAAATGCCCTGTTGATGGCCTAACCTGCCTTATTAATATTCAGTTTCTTACCCGAGCAAACACAACAAACAAGTTGGGTGCTGATAAATCTCAACATGGAAATCAGAGCAATTTCATATTGGCACTTGCTCTGGAGGGCCATCATGTTGCTTTGAATAAAACAGCATTTCAGAGTACAATCCACCTGTGATAGTCTCGTGGCATTATTACTGGACTGTTAATCCAGGGACTCAGATAATATTCTGGGGAGCTTGGTTCCTGGGTTTGAATCTTGCCATGGCAGATTATGGAATATGAAGTCATTAAATATATGGAATTAAAAATCTAATGATGACCATGACTCTATCGTCGATTGTTGGAAAAACCCATCTGGTTCATTAATGTACTTTAGGGAAGGAAACTGCCATCCTTACCTGAACAGGCCTACACCTGACTCCAGACCCACATCAATGTGGTTAACTATTAACTGCCCTCTGGGCAATTCAAGGTGGGCCATAAATGCTGCATAATCACAATCATCCCATGAATCAATACAGAATGAAGAATAAACCCATGAACATTTGCTTTCAAAATGTGCCAACCCCTGCATGAGTCTTATCGCACCTCAGCAATTCAGGATGCAAGATGGTGAGGAAGAACAGACCCCCATTGTAGTAATTGCCAGCAACTCACTTTGAGAGGCTGCTGCACAGGAACAGGGCTCCAGTTCACAGACTGGAACAGGTTTACTCACTTACTGCTCACTCACTTAATGCCTAACTGCTTGCACACAGCATCCAATGCTTCCCCTCATCTTGCTATTTCTGTCAGTGCAGTCACACAACCAGTTTGCCTTTCTGTTCAGCAGTCCACAGTCAAGGGTGCCGTACACCTTGCTGCCGCGGCAGTGTACTAAGTCAATCTCACACTTGCATCTTGTGCCAGAACCAATGCTCTCAAACAGGGGGTCCACACCTCTGCAATTCAAAGAGTGAGTCACAGTCATACCCATCCTCTGAAGGCTGCATCTAATGGAGTTGGGAATTGGGGATTAGGTGAGCTATTTTTGTGGGAAGGAGTCTCAGTAAACTATGCTTTGGGATTGGGGTACAGTACGTCTCAGTGTCCATCCCACTTCCACAGGTGTGGCAGTGGGGCCATTGGCCCTAGGGTTTGCTCAGTTACCCTGGGGGTATTTGTATCTGGATGGCCCAGACGTGCCAATGGATGTCTTGCTAGATGCAAGTGAAGCGCCCATGGCGCGAGCCGCCAAGGATCATGAGGGAGACAGGTAGGGTGCAGGTGGAGGCCTCTGGAGTTTCCTGAGTGGTGATCTCTGAGTTGCTGTGCTTGCTTCATTCTCCAGCTGGCTGTCTCCCACTACCCACTGTCCTATTGTGAAGAAGGGGCATCTATAGTGTCGCCAAAATCCTGTCACCTTGTCACCAGGCCTTCGGTCTTGAGGGCTAATGGCTGGGATAATGGAATGCAGACCACAGGCCTGGATCTACATGGCAGCCACCAATTTGTCCAAGGAGGCAGACAGAGGGTCACATGACTCATTGCACTCCTTCAGCTTCTCAGTCAGGGCCATGTTCTCCCATGTTCCTGTCTGCTGTTCCTATCCCTCCTGGTAGATGTGGATAAAGTCCCTGATTGCAGACAACTCAGCCTGGGCCTGAGTTGGGGCCTGGTAGCTTGCATGTCTCTGAGTGCCAGGGGCTTGGGCTGATTCTTACTTGGCCAACAATGGAGCTGTCACTGTATGATGTTCACCAGACTGTTCTGCCATACTCTTTAAGCTGAATATTCCCACTGAGGGATCATTATTTTAGCTGGAGAGGTTCAGGAAGGCAGCCTTGCTGCTACTTTGACTGAGGCACCATCTCTCACTTTCAGGCATCAAGGAATTGGCTTCTGTAGGAGTTGGCCATTTCACCATGAAGATTTTAGATCTCATTGACAAAATCCAGAGAAGATGCCACAACTAGTGGTTATAAGAAGTGTGTAATGAACAAAACTGACGGCACAATTAATGTGAGGACTGCATTGGAACAAAAACTGGCACGTACTTGGCTGATTGGACACACACATCTGGGTCTTCCTACATGAGCAGTTTAATCTTCTCTTACAAGGCCACAAGGGATAAGAAGCTGAATGTAAGGCATCTTCCACCCACCCTGACTCTTTCTGACTTATTATCTTTTTTTCTCCTGGAATGAGAGAAAGAAAGGAATTGCCTGAGATAAAAGTGAGTGGCACAACTGTTTGTGCTGGTGTAGCTGGGCAAAATGTGGTGAGGTGATCAGAGAACACAAGTGGGTAATACAATATCATGCAGGGTTAGTGATGTAAGGAGTAGGTTGGGTGACAGCGAGTGAGAGAAGATGTTACAGGCAAAAGTGAAAGTGACAGAACATGAGGCTAGTTGGAGGTGGCTGCAGTGGCAGAACTAGAGTGAGTGTGAAGTGTGAAAGAAAATGGTGCAGCACTTACCCTGGTCCCACTGATCTCCTATTAGCACTATTGGCCATTCCTCCACACCAGATAATGGAGCTAAAGTCCGGTGAATTTCCCTCTACTGGTCCTCAAAGAACAGAACCCCTCTCCATTACACCACCTCCCCCAACCAGGACTTCAAGATCCCTGTTGGAAAATTGTCATCTTTCCCTTCTCAGCCAAGTTCAGAAAATGTTCTCGACCATTTGGTGGGCTACAATGAGTATGTCACCAGACCTTGGCAAAAAATCTCCAAAATCTCAGTGCAACTTGCACTAAGCCAAGGAAGCTTATGTTTCAACCTATAGACTTTATAACTAAAAGCATAGGTTATAAAAGCAACTAGCCTTTGCTGAATGCAGTGGCTCCAGCCATTCCTTGAGTTGACATGGAGTGAATTGAATTGGTTGGAAACTGCTATCTGTGATGCTGGGGACCTCAGGAGGAGACAATGATGGATCATCCTCTCGGCAGGTCTGGCTGGGGAAAGTTTCACATCCTTTAGCCCAATGTTTTGCACTGACGTGCCAGATTCCCGAAGCAATGAATATTTGTGGAGCATCTTCTTGCAATCAGTTGTTTAATTGTCTGCCACAATTCATGCATATGACAGGACCGCAGAACTGAAAACATATGCTGTTGGTTGTGGGATCACAGCTCTGTCCATCACTTGCTGCATCCATTGTTTAGGATGTTTATAGCAACACCAAGACATTTCACTTTCAGATCGGTCTGGTGCTGCTCCTGGCCTCCTGCACTCCTATTGTGTCCAAATCTTTCTCAATGTAGAGGGTCTACTTCATTGTGTTTCTCCTTCCAGATGGCCTAATATACATAGTTCTTTTCAGGTGTGGGTGTGGCTGTAGGTACAGATGTATATGCTTTTGTCTGTAAGTGTATGTATCTCTCTCTCTAGTTGAGGATCTGTCTGCCATTCTGGTTCTTTTTCCAGATACAGTTACATCTGAAATTCTCTCTCTGTGTGAGTAGCTGTGTCTCCAGGTGTTAATGCGTTTGATTTTTAAAAAAATTGACGCTTGCTGTTTCCCTGTATGTCATGGATAGGAGACCATATCATAGGACTAAGCTTTTTTTATAGTGTACATTAATTATCAGGACCATGTTGGATGTCTTTTGCATTACTGCAATTTTTGGAAGGCAGTAAATATCTCATTTAGAGGCAATTATTTTCTGGTTGTAACTAATGGATTCATTTATGAATATAATAATTACACAGAGGCAGAATATCTCTGCAAGAGACCAGCATACAATGTTTAATTTACATAAATTATGAACTGTTACAAAGCAATAAATATCTAAAATGAAGACTGGAAGTGCAGGAGAAACTCAGCAGGTCTCACCACATCCATAGAAATATTAATATTCTGAGTGGAATAGGTTGTGATGACATATTAGAACACTGAGACACTTAGGGAAATATTGATTTTTTAATTCCAACAATTGTTTTTCATAAGCGGACTGTTACAGCTAAAAGCTGACAGTGGTTGTAAACTCCATACCTAGCTGATAGTGTTATGTAAACTGACAGAATGTCACACCTGAACACAGTCAAGGGAACTTCAACAGAAAGACAAAGAGGGAAAAGGTAACATGAGACTGGCTACCCACCTATCTCTCAGCAAGAAACCTTCTCCAGCAGACATGTTCATGTTTTAGAGAACATCTCCTGGACACCTGCACCAATCCACCCCACCGCCCCATGGCCAAACACTTTAGCTCCCCCTCCCACTCTGCCGAGGACATGCAGGTCCTGGGCCTCCTCCATTGCCACCTTCTTACCACCCAACCCCTGGAGGAAGAACACCTCATCTTCCACCTTGGGACCCTCCAACTTCATGGCATCAATGTGGATTTCACCAGTTTCCTCATTTCCCCTCCCCCCACCATACCCCAAATCTAACCTTGCAGCTCAGCACTGCCCTCATGACCCATCCCATATGTCCATCTTCCTTCCCACATATCTGCTCCACCCTGCCCTCTGACCTATCACCTTTCCCCCCACCTCCATCCACCTATTGCACTCTCAGCTACCTTCCCCCCAGTCCCACTTCCCTCCCATTTATCTCTCCACTCCTGATGTTTCCAGCCTCATTTTTGATGAAGTGTTTACCCGAAATTTCGATTTTCCTGCTCCTCAGATGCTGTCTGACCTGCTGTGCTCTTTCAGCACCTCGACTCTAATCTTTTCCACGCTCTCGACTCTAATCTCCAGCATCTGCAGTACTGGCTTTTGCCTATGTTTGTGTTTTACCCTGCTAGCGATACAGAAAATGGTTTTAATAAAACTGATCGCAATCCCTGGTCAAGTGTGTTAGTGGCCTGACGTACTATATTGTGGTTGGTGTGCTGTGAAGGCCACAGCTTGGGAATAGCCATTAAATATCCCTGCAGTGCGGGTGGAGAAACAGAAAATACTTTCACATTCTGAGTCCATAAAAAGTAGGAAATTTAAAAAAAAGAGGAAGTCTCTGAGTCAGATACTCATGGAGAATGGATAGTGGGTTATTGCAGTTGTTAGATCAGACAGCATGAGCAGCATTCATGTTTGTCATGGAGTAGTCATCTCAAAACTGCGAGCTGTTGGAAATTCTTTTGTCTGGACTCCTTTCAATGTGGTCAGCTAACATCACTCAGTGTGTGAGAGTATTTGCCTTTCCTTTACCTGCAGTGCAGGGATATTTAATAGTTGTCCCCCCAGCTGTGACCCTTGAATCATACTGACAGACTGTGCAGAAGTACCCTACAGAGCTGTCATTAAGTTTGTGTTTGGACTCTTGTCCCAAAGCTAGTCCCTTTTTTTATCTAAAAGCTTGGCTCAAGGAGGCTCTGTCCTTGATATTTTTCAGTGGGGTAAAAAACCAGGCCGGGCTCTGATCAGTTTGCTTTGGTACAGAGATGAAAAGGATTTTGAGAGGCCTTTTTTTATATGTATACTGATGAGATTTCAGGCCAAAGTGGCCATGTTTTAGAAGTGACCTTTATACTGAAAGGGGAGTGGCCGGCTCTCAAGCTAAGCTGTTTAGTTCAGTCTTGCACTGGTGAGGAGTTCAACAGGGAGCTATGCGGAATCTCTCTCTCTCTCTCTTTTTCTGCCAATCAACTTTAACCTGCAAGAATGTGTTCTATTTATACTGGGTTTTAAAGGGTGTTTGTTTATTGGAACTGTTGTGCATATTCGGAACACCATGATTAAGTCTAGTTGGATAAACTGAGTTCTGTAGGGTTTCTTTATTTTGTTTTTTGTGTTTCATTGTATAATTTTGTGAATACATTTTTGTCTACTTTAAAATCTAGTAGTCAACCTAGCTAATTTAATCCCAGTAATTTTCACTGTACACTTATCGAAACAAATGCAATGTTATCGTTGGAGCTGTCTGCTTAAGCACGTTTTGAATGATCTGGCGTAGTCTATAACACTCCACAGTGTGGAGAGACCATGCTCTCTCTTTAGGTCCTACCTGACTAACTTGAAACTCTCAAGCACCCTAACTGAGCCTTCTCATCTCACCTTTACATAAGCCTCCTTTTTGATAAGGTATTCAACTTCTTTCGTAAACCACCGTTCACTTGCTTGACCACTTCCTTCCTGCCTGGCAGGTACATACTTATCAAGGACATGCAGTAGCTGTTCCTTGAACAAGCTCCACATTTCAATTGTGTCTATGCCCTGCAGTTTCCTTCCTAATTCTATGAATCCTAAATCTCACTAATCGCATCATAATTACTTTCTCCCCCAGCTATAACTCTTGCACTGCTGTATATACCTATCCCCTTCCATCACAAAAGTAAACTTAACTGAATTGTAGTCACTATCACCAAGGTGCTCACCTACCTCCAAATCTAACACCTGGTCGGGTTCATTACCCAGTACCAAATCCAATGTGGCCTTGCCCTTTGTTGGCCTGTCTACATATTGTGTCAGGAAACCATTCTGCATACATTGGACAAAAACAGACTCATCTGAGGTACTCAAACTATAGCGTTTCCAATCAATATTTGGAAAGACCCCATAATGACTGCCCTGTTACTCTCACTCATATCCAGAATCATCTTTGCAATCCTTTCGTCTACATCTCTGGAACTTTTCAGAGGCTTATAGAAAACTCTCAAAGGGTGGCCTCTCCTTTCCTGTTTCTAATCTCAGCCCATTCTACCTTTAACAGATGAGTCCTCATTAAATGTCCTTTCTGCCATTGTAATACTATCCTCACTAACAATGCCACACCTCCCCGTCTTTTGCCACCTTCCCTATTCTTACTGAAACATCTAAACCCCGGAACCCGCAACAACTATTCCTGTCCTTGCTGTATTCATGTTCTCTCCAAAATGGCCACAACATTGAAGTCCCAGGTACCAACCTATGCTGTAAGTTCACCCACCTTAGTCCAGATGCTCCTGGCATTGAAGTAGACACACTTCAAACCACCTTCCTGCCTGCTGGTACATTCCCTCGACCTTGAAACCTTATTCATGACCTCACTACTGTCAACCTCCTGTCCATTGGAACTACAATTTAGGTTCCCATCCTCCTGTAAGAGGCAGCCCACTTTGACCAGATGAGGAGGAATTTCTTCACAGTGTAGTGAATCTTTGGAATTCTCTTCCTCAGATGACTGTGAAAGCTCAATCATTGAGCAGATTCAACCAAAGTAATTTGACAAAAGAATTACATGAAGCCAGCATAGTGGCTCAGTGGTTAGCATGGCCATCTCACAAGCACCAGGGTTTTGGGTTCAATTCCACTCTCAGGCAACTCTGTGGAGTCTGCACATTCTCTCTGTGTTTTTATCTCCAGTTTCCTCCCACAGTCCAATGATGTGCAGGTTAGGTGAATTGGCCATGCTAAATTGCTCCATAGTTTCCAGGGATGTGTAGGTTAGGTGGATTCACCATGCTATGTTGCCCTGTAGTGAGCAGAGGTGGGCAGGTTAGGTGGATTGGCAATAATAAATACAGGGATACGGTGAAAGACTGTGTCTGGGTGGGATGCTCTTTGGAGGGTTGGTGCAGATTCAATGGGGGGAGTGGTGCCTTTCAGAAAAGTAGAGATTCTATGATTTTATATCGACATAGCATTGAGGTACATGATTGGCCATAATATAGAATGTCAGAAAAACCTGAAGGGCTGAATGGCCTACTCTTGCTCCTATGTTTCTTTGCACTTATCGTCAAGTCTGAAAGGGAGTAAAGGCTCATTTATAGATTATTTTCTTTTGCAACTTATAGATTTACTTACTAATATAGTAATTACACAGAGACAAGAATCCAACAAAAGACCAGTAATTCAACTTCCATGAACTGTTGAAAAACAATAAAATGTCCGAAGACTTTGTCATCCTTTTCAGTAGCTTTTGACTGTGCCTCTAATGGAGCACTGCGTGAGTGATAAGTTGATAGACCACTTCATTGCTCTGTATAATGGAATTTGCAATTCAGAATGGCATCTAAAGATAGTAAAATCATTGCTCAGCTCTTCTTTAATTTTCTGTGACTCTATAAAGGTGGTTTTGCCAGATAGGGTTAGTAGACTTCTCTTTTCTTCATTCTGCAGAAATGAAGCAATCATTTGGTACAATTAGCATAAATCCAGACAAGAACATCAAATGAGGCAATTGATAGGAACTCATTGGTTGCCATGGAGAAGCAGATAACACTTGACAGTTTTTCACATTTATACCCTCAGTCACAACTTATTTTTAAATATGCACATTATCTGAAACTTTTCTTTAATTCACAATATTCAGCTTGTCCAAAGTCACATGAAAAAATAGGAATGTCCCTGTTTGAGAGTCTGCAAACACTATCCCTGCTCCTCTAGGCTCTATTCATTAATCAACTGAATGCCAACTGATTCAATTGTTGGTAAAGTAAACTGAAATGAATAAATAAATAGTGAACAGGTAGCCTTTAGGGTTTTAGAAAACTTATATTGCGTTTGGAAAGGGAGGCACAAAAGAAACCAATCCATAGTTTTAAGGTTCTTAGACTCAATTCCTGCACTGACTTTTGACAATGTGATCTATATGTGTGGACTCCTACAAAATGGTCTAACAAGATGATTCTTGTTGAATAACATGATGTTACTGCACTGTTGCAATTATTTAAGTAATAAAAACAAAGTCAACACAGGACTACTTTCATTAGAAATAGACAAAGTTGACAATTTAGCCTAAGGTTCACTAAACCTCAGGTAAGGACAGAGAATTTCATAATCTTCTCAGCTGGGTATAGAATCATGCGATCACTACAGTGCAGGAGTAGGCCATTCACTCCATTAAGTCGACACAGGCTCTTCAAAGAGCATTCCACCTTGACCCATTCCCCTCTTATTTCCTGTAACCCTGCATTACCCTTGGCTAATCCACCTAAGTCTACACATTCCTGGACTCTATGGGCAATTTAGCATGGCCAATTCACCTAACTTGGACATCTTTGGACTGTGGGAGGAAACTGGAACACCCAGGGAAAACCCACTCAGACAGGGGGAGAATGTGCAAACAGAGAGGAGTCAAGCTCCAGATCCCTGGTATTGTCAGGCAGCAGTGCTAATCACTGAGCCACTGTGTCACTCCACTATAGGAATTGAATCACACTGTTAGCGTCACTCTGTATTACAAACCAGCCACCCAACTCTGACCACGTCCCCGTGACCTTATCCCTGTGATAATTGCACTCAATTAAATATTAACTCTTTTGGACCTTTATACAGGGACAGTCTTCTATTGTCGAGTGTGATTTTCCAGATTTTCCTGGTTGAAATAGAAGAGATTGGATGCAACTGCAAGGGCTGATTTGGTTCCTATTTAAATATAATGACTTCACCTTAAAGAATATTTCTTCCAAGTTGCCTGGGGTAAAAATGATGCAAAATTGATCATCTTTTGAAACTTATTTCTCACCATCAAAATGGATAGCTCTGAGTAGGATTTGAAAATTTTGAAGATATTACAGTGACTCACTATTGTAAATATCTACCTGACTGTATATGAAGGTGGGTGTCATGCAGAAGTGGTTGGGAGATCGGTCTAATTTCCATCAAGGCACCTGGACTGGTTGAGGGATACCCTTGTTGTAACTGATACCGTCAGACACCAAGAGGGCTACTTTTGACAACAAAATGTAGGAGGCTACTCTCAAAACTTGTGCACTGATTAAAACACTACAAGTAAGTTGGCTATTTTCTACTCGAGTGAGATTATCCAAATTCTTCTGTCCTCGATCATCCCACAGGATAGCCCTCTTCACTCCTACGGGATTTCCCTGTACAGCTCTGTGGGTTTGTCCCAGCTTTCCCAAGGGACGATCGACAGGATTACTCTAACCAGCTCCAGTGAGACTGCTGTATGGCTAATGGGATCAATTATCCACAAGTCTGGCTGAACCTCATCGCACTCACCCTACCTCCTCTCATATTGACTGTCCATCCTGAGGACACTCAACATGTGTCACCATCAACCACCCCAACCACCCCATAGGATCTCTCAACAGAATCCATGTGATTCTGTCCTGTCTTACATTGTGGCCACCGATCAGCCATGATCTCATTAACTGGTGGAACAGGCTCAAGGAGATGAATGGTTTGTGCCTGTTCTTACGTTCCTTCAGCAGAATCACTTCCATGAGATGACCCCTTCATCTGGGATTGTCAAACACCCTCTGGCATGACTATCCTCCCAGGGCAGCCAGTTCAGCATAATACCTGGACTGGTTGAGGGATATCCTTGTTGTAACTGATACCGTCAGACACCAAGAGGGCTACTTCTGACAACAAAATGTAGGAGGCTACTCTCAAAACTTGCGCACTTATTAAAAAACTACAAGTAAGTTGGCTATCCTGATGAAGGGCTTTTGTCCGAAACGTCAATTCTCCTGCTCCTCGGATACTGCCTGACTTGCTGTGCTTTTCCAGCACCACCACTCTCGACTCTGATCTCCAGCATCTGCCAGCCTCACTTTCGTCTCAGCATGATACCCAGTCAAATCCCTGTGGAAACAGACAAAATAGAAGATGATACCTGATATTCAACCCCTTCGATTGCTGTGTAATTCAGTAAAGTCATTGCTAATCTGTTTAAATTTTGAATTTTCTGCTCCAAATTCCACATCCTCATCTAAGGATGATATCCAAAGATATCCCTGCCTATGCATTTCTGTCTTAAAAATATTCAATGAATATGAAATAGATAGTTCCAAAGTCACAAAAAAATCTTGTTATCTCCGTCCTGAAAAAGCAACTCATTTCTCCATAGTTCTGGATGCAAGTTCAGCTTATCAAGACCATTCAGGATCTTAATCACTTTGACCAAAGCAGAGGCAATGGCCTAGTGATAGTACTGGTTAGCTCTCAATCCTGACAGCTCCAGTCATTATCTGGGGACCCAGGTTCAAATCCCACCATGACAGATGGAATTTGGATTCTAAGAGTCTAATGAAGACAGTGTCAATGGCCAAGGAGAAAGCAAGTTCACTTAATGTCCTGCAAGGAAGGAAATTTGCAGTTCCTACATGTGATTCCAGAATTTGGTTGACCATGAACTGCCCTCTGGCAATTAAAGATGGGCAATAAATGCTGGTCAAGCCAGTGACACCCACCTCCTATGAATGAATTTTTAAAAAACAAGTCATTTCTCTAAACTCCAGTGGAAACAAGCCAACCTTTGCTCACAAGGCAACCCACTCATTGCAGTTATCAAACTAGTAAGCTCCTCTGAACTGCCTCCATCTTGTTTATATCTTTCCTTAAATAAAGAGACTAACACTACAAGCAATATTTGAGATGTGATCCCACCAAAGTCCTGGATAACTGAAACACAATATCTTACTTTGATGTTTGATTTCTTTCACTTCTTTTATAAAGTCATAGAGATGTACAGCATGGAAACAGACCCTTCAGTCCACCTCATTGATATCCTAAATTAATCTAGTCCCATTTGCCAGAATTTGGTCCTTTTAAAAGCAGCTTTTAAATCTTGTAATTATACCAGTCTCCATCATTTCCTCTGGCAGCTCATTCCATACATACATCACACTCTGTGTGAGAAAGCTGGCTCTTAGGTCCCTCTTAAATCTTTCCCCTCTCACCTTAAACCTATGCCCTCTAGGTT
Source organism: Chiloscyllium punctatum (assembly GCF_047496795.1). Classification (NCBI taxonomy): domain Eukaryota; kingdom Metazoa; phylum Chordata; class Chondrichthyes; order Orectolobiformes; family Hemiscylliidae; genus Chiloscyllium; species Chiloscyllium punctatum. Next base: position 55,389,448 of record NC_092761.1, on the reverse strand, counting down.
TGGACTACCCTGCCCTGGGATAAAGACCTTGGCTATTCACCCTATCGAGGCCCCTCATAATTTTATAAACCTCTATGAGGTCACCCCTCAACCTCCAACACTCCAGGGAAATAAGTCTCAGCCTATTCAGCCTCTCCCTATAGCTCAAATCCTCTAGTCTTGGCAACATCCATGTAAATCTTTTCTGCATCCTGTGAAGTTGAACAGGATCTTCCTTATAGATCTGATGATATAGTCAGTAAAGTGTTAAGGCTGGGAAATTATGAACATTTTTAAACATTACACCCATTACAGGCAGAGGGGAAGAGCAAGAAGAGGATGTGTACAAAATAATCATTCCTCCTTTTTCCTGAAGTGTGGAGTGTGGTGCGATTCTCTGGTGTCTAATTCTGTTGATGGAAAATAAGGAGGAGGAAGGCTGAGGCAGCCAACCTGCCTAGGGGTTTAAATGCATAAAAAGCAGATAGACGCCCCTCTGCTTATTCAAATCCAGTTTGTGTTTGATGTTGCTTCAGAATTCGAAAATGTGGTCTTGATCTTTTTGTTAATGAGTAAATTTGAAATGATGCCTGAAGTTCTGACGCACAGAGCGAAGGCAGATTCCAAGATTTGCACAGCCACCCAGCAGTCCACTACCCATGTTAGATCTAGCCCCCTATTGAACCAGAGCAATAAGCTCCCCAGGGTTACTTCCTGATTTGGAGCGACAGGTATTCCGACTGGCTCAGAGACTGGTGGTAGCTGCCGCTGGGTTTGAGCTCACAAAGGCACCGGTGAGGAGGGCACATTGAGGGAGTTGGAACATGGTAGAGCCCACACTGTTAGTAAGAGTATAGTATTTCTGAAAGGCCTGGAGGCATAAAAGTATTCTGACATTAATTAAATAAGTAATCAATATTTAGGGCGAACAGCACATCTCTGAACTTAAAGTGCAACCAAAATTGTAGAACATTCAACTTATAAATGGAAAAAAACAGACCATGCAGCCTAACTTATCAATGCAGCTTTCAGCTCAACACGAACTTCTAGCTATCCAGCTGTGTCTAACTTTTTTTATCATAAATACATATATGATACTTTGCATGTTGTTACAATCCATCTTGTTAATGGCACATAAAGTTGTTACTGTGTCTCAATGGTTAAGCGAGTGAATGTTTGTGGATGTGGTGCCAATGAAGTGGGCTGGATGACTTCTTTTATCTATTCATGGGACATGGGTGTCAATGACTAGCTAGTATTTATTGTCCATCTCTAGAAGGGAACTTGAAGGTCATGACATTCCCATGTATCTGCTGATCTTATCCATCCAGATTAAGCAGTAATGGCTTTGGAAGACACTGTTTAAGGATCTTTGGTGAATTTCTATAGTGCATCTTGTAAAGGCAGCTGCTACTGAGCACCCCTGGTAGAGAGAGTGGATGCTTAAGGATGTGTTGCCAATTAAGTGGGTTGCTTTGACCTGGATGGTGTGAAGATTCTTGAGTATTGTTGGAGTTGCATTCATTTAGATAGATAGGGAATATTCCATCACACTCCGGACTACTACCTTATAGGATGTGGAAAGGCACTGAGGAGTCAGGAGGTGAGTCACATGCTGCAAGATTATGAGCTGCTCCTAATTTATCGCCCATCCCTAGTTGCCCTTGAGAAGGTGATAGTGAGATGCCTTCTTGAACCGCTGCAGCCCACCTGCTGTGGGTTGAGCCACAATGCCATTAAGGAGGGAATTCCAGGATTTTAACCCAGTGACAGTGAAGGAATTGTGATATATTTCAAAGTCAGGATGGTGAGTGGCTTGGAGGGGAACTTGAAGGTGATGGTCTTCCCTTATATCTGTTGCCCTTGTCCTTCTAGATGGAGGTGGTAGTGGGTTTGGAAGGTGACTCTTATAACCACAATACTGATTTGACCAGTCCAGTTCAGTTTCTCATCTTTACTAATGCCCAGGAGGTGCATAGAAGTTGATAACCTTGAAATTAAGAGGTAATCGCATACCAAGTTCAAGATTTCTATGAATGGTTAGCGATACTTTCAGTCTTCAGACCAAGCTCGTCAGCATTGTGGACAAGTCTCAGCAACCTTCCATTAGACTGCTTCAGAAGGAAAGCAGTTGTGTAGACCCAAAGTAGAGCCAAATCCTGAATGACATCAATTAAATGTAAGAATTAATACACATTGTCTCACGTGTGCTCAGAGCTCCAAAAGCTACACGAGCGTGAAAGAACACTCATCACATAAGAGACCAAATGATTTTTATTTCTTGGGAATTATAAATCAAAATGGATGTTAGTCTGCTATAACTGGAAATAACAGGAGAGTTTGCAACTTGAAAAATAAGTGTTACATATTATTGAGGGCTGTGCAATAAATTGTTGCTTTTTGGAAGTAGAAGGAGAGAGAATTTGTGAAAAGCACTGAGAATCTTTTGAGTTAAGATAATTTTGCCTGACAAAGCCCTCTGACTGGTTGACCTGTAGAATGTAAAATCCCGTAAGTATCTATAGCACCTGGAGTGGATGAAACATCCAGAGAGTGCAGACAGAAACTATCCATTTCTCTCTCTTGAAGATTGACCATCAAACAAAGAAGGCCAGGTACCCTCACGCAAACTGTGTAACATCATTGCAAACATCAAAAACCTGTGAGCAAAATAACTTTCCACCTCGTGATCTGAATTTCTGATCTTTCAAATTTTGGAGGATTACACAGTTTATATTCTTTTTTTCACCTATACCTCAAACCCATGTGTTAAACTGTTTGTTGTTTACCTGTTTTAATCATGACTGAGTGCATATTTGGGAATTTGAAGCAGTTCAACTTAAATTGCATAAAGTAGAAATCCTTTCATTGCACTGTTCCTAAAGGTACGTTTGTTGCAATAATCAGCTATTTTTCTATCACTGAAGTAAGCTAGTGTGAACAGTTTCCTGCCCTCTTTGTCATCTGCTTTTGATAGACTCTGGAAAGCAAGGAATGAACGTTAGTGATTTATACTAATCAACAATGTCTACATATCTCCTACTGCCTCTAAATTAACAATGTCTACATTTGTATCAGTTGCTGAGATGCTATAATTGATATTTCAGTTTAAACCACAGCTGACAATTTCTGGAAGGATACTATATGTGAAGTCAATGCTATTTGTGTTAAACCACAGTTTTCCAATGTGGCAAATCAGAAAAGACCATGTTGATTCCCATATTGGATTTCCACTTGATTCAGCTGCACTTGAGGCTGAAGAAGTTGTCCATGAATGTGGGTGACTCATTAATATTCGGAAGCTCAAATAGAAAAACTTTGGCATGACCCCTATCAGGTCTGTAATGTTATAACACGGTGTAAACACTCCTGTTTAATTTAAAGCAGCAATACAGAAAAGATTTATCCCATGCAGTAATCTGTGAAAATTTGATAGGCCAAGAACTATTTAAAGTAAAACTTAACAACTTTATTTCTTAAAGTATAACAGAGAATAATTAACTGATAACTACTTACAACTCCTTCCTCTAACCTATCTTTTACCTTCTCCCGATTAAGATTTACAAAACAGAACTTTTTATTTCAAAGCCAGGCAGCTTTCAGTTTTCTCTGTATTCCTGTCCTTTTATTCTTCTGCTTGGTTTTCTGTTTCACAGGATACTGATCGATAAAGGTACCGTTGAGAGAGCTATTTTTCAGGCAGTATTTACATGCTGGTAGCTCGGGAATTCTCCTCTTAACTGTTCAATTTTCCCCTGTCTTATACCCTTAAAGCATCGGATTGTGTCATTGGGTTTTAAGGATGTCACTATACTAAATTTAAACTGGATTGGAGTTTGGTCTTTTTCAGGGTATAATTTAAACTGGTTGGCCTAATTTGAATCTGTTTTGTCATTTCCAGACAACCCAGCTAATCTAGCTTTCATTGTTACTTTATTGAGAAAGCTTGGTGCTTTCACCTAGCTCTTCTAGCATCTAATTCTCTTAAAGATATTTTACACCTACATCTTCACCCCTTAAGAAAAAATGAACCATTATAATGAAAAGATGGCTTCATTTCTTTTTCTTTTTTTTTAAACACATCACCCTAACATTCAGATAACTTTAATATAAGTTCACCTTAACCTCTTCCCATATACCTGTACATATAACATTGAATAAATACAAAACTCATCTCAACTTTATCAATTAAATCTGCGATAACACATCTGCGATTACATTCTTACAACCTGCAACATTTATGATTTTTAAATTAAAAGTCTGTAACATAAGACGCCAATGAAATTGTCTTATATTCTTGTCTTTAAAGCATTCTAAGAATGTAAGCAGATTGTGATCCATGTACACTTATGTCTCTGACACATTGTTCACGACATAGACATTAAGATGTTGTAAGGCCAGTACCAAACTCAATAGTTCCTTTTCTGATAGTGGAGTATTTTCTCTGGTGGATGTTGATCTTCTTCGAAAAGTAACCAACTGGCAGTTCAATCCCATCCTCATCTTTCTGTAGGAGTACAGCTCCAACTCTTCTGGGACTAGCATCGATGGCTACTTTAAAAGGTTTTGAAAGGTCTGGTGGTTACTGTGGATTTCAAATAGTCGAGTACCTCCTGGCATTGCTCTGTCCACCGAAACTTTGTGTTCTTCTTCAGCAAATCGGTTAACGGTGCCACTACACTGCTAACATTTGGAACAAACTTTCTGTTAGAATCTGCGGAGTTGTAAGAATTGAAGCACCTCTTTCTTCAAGGCTGGTCGTGGAAATTCCTCGATGGCCTTCGTCTTTGCATTCCGTGGGGTCAACCTTCCATGACCAATGCTATGTCCTAAGAATGTCACCTCTGTTTTTGCGAATTCACTTTTAAGTTTTTTACCAGTTTTGCTTTGCGTAGTCATTCAAAGAGCACTGCCAACTGTACCATGTGATCTTTCCAGGACTTACTAAAGATCACAACATCGTCCAAATAGACTGCACAGATTGTTAACCCAGCCACAACTCCGTTCGTGAGTCTTTGGAATGTGGTGGGTGCATTCTTCATTCCAAAGGTTATCACATTAAATTGATATAGCCCATTTGGAGTTACAAACGCAGAAATTTATTTCGCCGTCTCTGATAAAAGTACCTGGCAGTAACCACGCAATAGCTCCAACTTGGTAATGTACCTGGTTTGCCTGATTTTCTTGATACAGTCCTCCATTCTAGGAATTGGACATGAGTCTGATTTTGTAATAGTGTTGACCTTCCGATAATCCATGCAGAATCGTTAAGTCCCGGCCGGTTTGGGAATTAAGATGATCGGCGAACTCCACTCGCTCCGGCTTGGTTTGATAATGTCCTCATTGAGCTTGCCCTCCACCTCAGTCTGGACCTGTCTGACTTTGAGAGGATTAAGCTGATAGGGGTGTTGTTTTTATCAGAGCAGTATTCCCTACATCTACTTCATGTACAATAGCACTAGTACTCCCCATCTGATTCTTATATATGTTTTTATACTACAGTAGCAAATCTTTCAACTGTGTTCCATGCTCCTGAGACAGATAGTTCACTAACTTATCCCACTCCTCAAGGGCTTCTTCATTTTTTAATCTATTTTGAGGCACCTCAGAATCCACATCATCTGGGATTGGATTCCTCACTCTGCGGGGCAGTAACTAACACCTGTTTCTCCAGATCTTTCTCTCTAGTATAATACAGTTTCAACATGTTCACATGGCATAGACAATACCTTTTTTTTCTATCTGGAATCTTTACTGCATAGTTCACCTGACTCAACTTTTTCTCAATTTTGATACAGACCACTATACCTGGCTTTGAAGGGATCTCTTATCACTGGTAATAGTACTAACACATCATCCCCTTGGGAAAACATCCAAGTCTCAGAGCTCTTGTCTGCGACCTGCTTCATTCTATACTGTGTCCTCTTGAGATGCTGTTTAGCTAACTTACCTACCCTATTTAGTCTCTCCCTCACCTCTGATAAATAATCTAAGTGTGAGATCTCTGACTTGGGTCCTGTCAATGTTTCTTCATTTAGTTTTGAAAGGCTTCTCACTTTATGACTGAATATTAACTCAAAGGGTGTGAACTGAGTAGATTCATTTGGGGCAGCTCTAATGGCAAACAATACGAATGGGATGCCTTTATCCCAATCATTTGGGTAATCCTGATAGTATGCTCTCAACATGGTCTTCAAGGTCTGATGCCACGTTTCTAAAGCTCCCTAGGATTCAGGATGATACACATTGGAATTAAAGTGCTGTATTCTTAAACTATCCATAATCTCCTTAAACAGTCCAGCAGTAAAATTTGACCCTTGGTCCAACTGAATCTCTCTGGGTAGTCCATACCGTATGAAGAAAGCTACTAACTCCTCTAGCACCTTTTTTGCCTTGATACTTCAAATTGTCTCCGGAAGTCTGGTAGACACATCCATGATGGCTAACATGTACTGGTTCCCATTTTGGTTCTTGGGAGGGGACCCACACAATCAGTTATAACCCGTGTGAAAGATTCTTCAAATGCAGGAATTGGCAACAAAGGTGCTGGTTTTATTACCGCCTGTCGCTTACTTACCATTTGGCATGTATATAGCAAAAGTTGACCATATCCTTGTGCATTCCAGACCAATAAAAATGGGTTTATATCTTAACCTGAATCTTTCGTAACCCTAGGTAACCTTCTACAGGTAAATCATGTGCTACCCATAACACTTCCTCTTTGAATGTTACCGGCAACATAATCTGGTGCACTTTGGCCCATTTCTCCTCTGCACTAACCTGCCATGGTCTCCAATTCTGTCTTAGGATTTTATCTTTCAGATAATAACCTCTGGAATATTCTCTGCCTCCTTTGCAGAGTGCGCATTCACATATATATCTTTTATTGTCTTGTCTTGCTGTTGCAAATCCCTTAGCCTTTCAAGACTAAAGACTTCAGTCTGACCCTCTACCTGTTCAGGTTTTTCCTGCATCATTACGTCAAACAGGGTATCCACTAACTGAACCTCAACTCCTTCATTGTTCTCTTTACTTTTCGCTTTTTGCTGTAACTTATGATAGTGGGATTTGGTTACCACACAGTCTGGGAAAATACCAGGATATTTCTGTTTTAACTCCTCAGTTTCTTAGTTTTCTTTGGGCTTCTCCACAACAAGGGGTGTCACTCCCACCTCGCATCATGCCAAATCATTCCCAAGAACAAACTGAAATCCTGGAAGATTCTCTGTCAATCACTCCCACCATAACTTTCCCAGTCTTGAGTTGGCACTTCAACCTGATCCTACATAGGGGAATGCTAAATTTCTGTCCATCTATCCCACATATTCTCGGGTAACAGATCAGAAAGAGTGCATATTCGCTTATCGCTTACTATCAGCAACTGGTTAGATCCTGTATCCTAAATTATAACTTCTTGTCTTTCTCCCCCATCCTTTCTGAGTAAACTTTACCCACAAAGGTGAATTCTTTGTAGAGATCAGGTACTAACTCCATACCCAGCCCCTGCCTAGGCTGTGCACTCTCCTACAGATCCTTGGCTCTCCTTGGGGTCTCCTTTACTACCTTCACTAATGCCACTGGCTTAGCTTCTTTTACCACAGCTTTTCCCACAGCGCATTTCTTTAACGACCAGCACTGTGTCTTTACATGGCCCACCTTCCGGCAGTGAAAACATATTTTCCAAACCACAGACACTGTAATTTTTTGTGTCCTACTCCATTACAGTAAAACACCTGAGGCCTTTTACCTCTTGTCCACCCTTTTGGGTTTCTCTTTCCGTCCTGTGGTAAATTCTTACCAGTGGTCTCTACTCTTGGTATCGTAGTGTAGGATCTCCTCTTCTCCTAACTTCTATCCCTCACAGGACGAAATTCTGGCCGGAAGCTTGTCTTATGCAGCAACATGTAGTCATCTGCTAATTCTGCTGCCCTCCTCACTTCCTGAACTTTCTGTTCCTCCAGTGAATTCTTACCATCTCTCGAAGTGAGTTTTTAAACTCGTCCAGCAGAATAATCTCTTAGAGCCTCAAATGTCTTATCTATTTTCAAAGCTGCTCCCATTGATGAAAATGACGATGTTTAATTCTTACAAACTCAAGGTAAGTCTGATCTGGTTCCTTCTTTATGTTTCTGAACCGCTGTCTACATGCTTCCGGTACCAATTCATTAGCACTTAAAATAGCCTGTTTAACATCTTCATAATCTCTTGACACCTTGTCTGACAGTGCGGCAAATACCTCACTAGCTCTGCTTACCAGTTTCATCTGAACTAGCATTACCCATAAATCCTCAGACCTCTCTATCTGCCTAGGCAATTTTTCAAATGAAATAAAGAAGGCTTCGACATCTTTCTCATCAAAATGTGGCAGCATTTTGACATATTCATATTTATCACTACTTTCTCTTTTAATCTCCATCCTGTTAACTTGACTTTGCTGTCTAAGTTGCAACTTCTCAAGTTCAAGTTCTCTCTCTTTTTGCTCAGCTAAGCACCTTCTCTCTCTTTCTTTTCTCTCTCTCTCTTTCTCACTCCGTTTCTTCTCTCTTTCTTTGCTCAGCTAAGAACCTTCTTGCTCTCTTTTTCCTCTCTCTTCCTGTCTTCTCCCTCTCTTTCTATTTCTCTCACCCTCTCTTCTCTGTCCCTTTGTTTATCTTCTAACTTCTTTTCCTCAATTGTAATTTCAGTTTTTCTACATCTACTGCACTTGTCTGTTTTTTTGACATACCTATGTGTTTGAGTAATTCCCTGACAATTTCAGCTTTACTTTTGTCCTTGGTTAAACTCAAATCTAACTTATTTGCTAATTCTAAAAGTATGGCCTTCTTCTTTCCTTCTAAACTTCCTTGGCAAATTTGAAAATTTGCTAAAGAGGTTCTGGGATTTGAAGATGTTTCTCAAATTTGCCAAGAAAGTCATCATCATTGAAAGTCACACTATTAAACATCCTAAGGACATTGACTAGAAACTGAAATGGACTAGCGATATGAATACCACACTGCGACAGAAGTCAGAGGTTGGAAATTCAGTGGTGAATGGTTCACCTCATGCTTAGAAAAAACAAGTCACTGTTCAAGAGTTTGATGAAATATCCTTCACTTGCCGGGATGAGTGCAGAGGAGAAAGTGAGGACTGCAGATGCTGGCGATCAGAATCAAAATGTGTGGTACTGGAAAAGCACAGCAGGTCAGGCAGCATCTGAGGAGCAGGGGAGTCAACATTTTGTGCATAACCACTTCATCAGGAGTTTTGGAGGGTGGAGTCCAAGGGAGCTAAGAGATAAATAAGATGGGGTTGGGACATTCAAGAAGTGTGACACCATCCAGGACAAAGCAGTCACCTTGAGCGCCATCCTATTTATTACGTTCATTTCCTTTACCATCTATACACATTGATACTACAGGGGAAAAGTGAGGACTGCAGATGCTGGAGATCAAGTTTGAAGAGTGTGGTGTTGGAAAAGCACAACCGGTCAGGCAGCATCTGAGGAGCAGGAGAATTGACGTTTTGAACATAATCTTTTCATCAGGATGAAGGGTTTACTCGCGAAACGTCGATTCTCCTACTCCTCGAATACTGCCTGACCGGCTGTGCTTTTGCAGCACCACACTCTTCAACAGTGGATACAACATGCAAGATCAAAAGCAAAAACTTACCCACTTTTAACAACATTTTCCAAGCTCATGACCTTCTACCTAACAGGACATAGGTAGAAGATACTTGGGAACACCACTACATGCAGTTTTCCAATCAAGTTATACACCATAGTGCCTTGGAACTATGTCATTGTTCCTTCACTGTCATTGGATCAGAATCTTGGACCACCCTTCCTAATGGCATTATGGATTTCTGCAGTGGTTCAAGAAGGCAGCTCGCTATCACATTATCAAGGGTAATTAGAAGTAGATAATAAATGTCAGTCCAGTCAGTGATGCCCATGTCCCATGAACAAATGTTAAAAAGTCCTGTGACATCACTGCAGGATAACTCCTCCATTATCAAATGAGAAATGGGGATGTCGGCTCGCAACTGTAAATTTTTCACTGCCATTTATTACTCTTCAGATATTGAAGCAGTCCAGTTCAAATACAGCAGACTTGGAGAATAGTCAATTTTGGGCTGAAAGTAGTAACCAACATTTGCACAACATAAGTGTTAGGCAATGACCAACAAATACGCAACACATGCTGGCCTAGAGTAATGTAGATGTGCCATAAAACAATCCATAAAATTCACAATGAAAAGAGGATAAAAAGCTATTGGAAAGCCCTTCATGTCAGAAGCCTTCTATTAAATCACAAAGTAAGATGTTTGACATTGGGAAGCAATTGTTTGTTACTCTGTGTCCTCAGTTACATTTCAAAGTCAATCTCTGAAAACAAATACTCTTCACAGTGAGCTGAATTTTATGACAATAGTTAAATCTCACTTCCTTTTTTCATTGAAAACTTAGAGGAGCATTATCAGATTAAATGGTGCAGGGCAAAAGGCAAAGTATAATAATCTGTTCTCTTCCCCTCTGGATAGATACTGATGAGCTGCCGTGTATTTGAGGCATTTTATATTTTCTCTCAATTCCTGTTTTCTTGGGAATCATGGCTTAATATTTCTCGGATTTACTTATAATTGTGTTTGATCATGACTTGCTCCACTGCTTCCTTTCTCTCTCGACTTGTTAACTCACCTGATATTTAAATTCTTCACCATTGTACAGCTCTCTGGATTAATTTCCTTCAGCAGAGCTTGAAAATTTCAATTAGACTACATCTTTCTCAAGATAAAAATCCTAATGATCACATAACTCTGCAGTGCTTGATGGGGTAACCAATTTGTGAACTGAAGCAGTGTCTTACAAACTGCGCAAGTGATAGGCAGTGGTGATCATTGTAAAGAAATCAAATACATGGCCTATCATCTCAGAGGTTTTCTATGAAAACATGGGCTGTGATTTGCCTTCCTCTGAATTTTGAATGAAAATGGGAAGTGGGACTTAACAATTGTCACAAAATTCTGCTCACCGTTAAGAGTATTTGTTACCAGAGATCAACTTTGAAATGTAATTGAGGACACGAAGCAACAAATGATAGCTTTCTGATTGTCAAGCTGCTTCTGTCTTGACTTTTTTTCTTTTCACGGCTTTCCAACTGTTCAGAGTGAATTTTGTGCTCTTCAAGGAAAGGAATGCTTTTCCTTTCCAGTTTCACACTCCAAGAGTTGACATCAAATCACGGCTAAATGCAAAATAAATATCTACCCTTTTTCAGCATCAAATTGAACTTGTGCAATATTTTTCTGTTTCTCACGTTTGAACCAAGATTGGCTATCCGTGAAATGTTGTCAGTGCATACAGTAGTGGCATAATTGTATTCCCCATAATCCGTAACTTCATAATCCAGCATATGCCTTGCTTTACTATTGATATAAAAGGGTCAACACTGGTGCAATGAGGGGTGTAGGAGAGACCAGGAGCAGCATGATGCACACTAAAAATTGGAGTTTCAATACAGAGTTACGTGCAGACTCCAAACTAACAGAAGCAGCATGATGTTTACAAAGCAAACCAATGGATCAAATCGAAGCTTTGTAGCCCTGACTCATTTAGTTTTGAATGAGTCAAAGGGGAAGGTTCAGAATTATCCTCATCCTCAACGATGGGGGAGCCCAGCACAGCAAGACGAGAGGTGAGATGAAATATTTATATCTTAAACCAGAGGTGTCGAATATAATATTCATCACAGTATCCTCTGAAGTCTCCAGCATTAGAGCCATCAATCATCAGACAATTCAATTAACTTTGTGTGATACCAAAAGTGGCTGCAGACGCTGGGTACAGCAAAGAGTTTGCACCTCACTAATGGCGTGGTGGTAACACTGAGAATTTATATTCTGACACTAGTGGCTCTTCTGGTTCTATTGTTCCAGTACAGTGACAGTGTGGAAAATTTTCCTATTATGTCCTGCCCTCAAGAATCAAATCTAATTGATTATCATGTGCAAGGTGAGGGAAACCATTTTCAACTACGCTGCAGTCCTTACCCAGCAATAACGTTCCTGCTGAAGCTCAGTTTAGGTTCTGCCGGGCTCACTCAGATCCAGATCTCATTACACATTTCATCTAAAGAAGGTACAAAGAACTGAATACTAGAGGTGAGGTTGGAATGATTTATCTAGACATTATGACAGCTAGAAGCCTGTGTAAATGGAAATCAACTGAAATCAGGGCAAATCCTTCCATGGGTTGAAGTCATACTTAGCAGAAAGGAAGTTGTTTATGGTTGTTGCAGCATAATTATCTCAATAGTCTCTGCATAAGTTCATCACCTTAATGACCTTTCCTCTACTTCATAAGGTCAGGAGTGGAATATTCCCTGATGATTGCACAGTGATCAGTTCCATTTGCAAGTCTTCAGATAATGACGCAGTCTGTGCCTGCATATATAGAGACATAGACAACATTCAGGCTTGGGCTGATGTATCAAGTCAAATTCACACCACACAAGTGCCAGACAATGACCATTTCTGGAGAGAACAAGTCTAACCACCTCTTTCTGATATTCAGCAACATTACCATGGTTGAATCCTAGTGCTACCATTGACTGGAAACATAACTAGATAAGCAATATAGAAACCCTGTCAACAAGAACAATTTGGATGCTGGTAAAGGTGCAGTGAGGGACTCACCTCCTGACTCCCATCTTTAATTTTCACTGCTTCCATCCCTGACATTTCGCAGCAACTTGCCAAGTCTCCTTAAATAGCAGCTTCTAAACCATCTACAAAGACAAGAGTGATAGGTGAATGAGAATGCCAACACTTCTAAGTCACCCTCCTAGTCTTCATAGTCATGCTGTCAAAATCCTGGTAATGTTTTGTGAACACCATTGCTGAGTGTTCCTGTACCACACAGACTGCAGCCATTCAAAAAGATAGCTCATCACCACCTTTTTCACGAATACAGTCAAGACTGGCAGATCACTCTTATCCCAGCAATGATTACAAAAAAAGGCCTCTTTTTCAAGAGATGATTAATTTCACATCCATCACTTATTCACAATGGAAATTGCTGGAAATTTTCAGCAGGTCTGGTAGCATCTGTGGAGAGAAAGCAGAGTCAACGTTTTGAGTCTAGTGACCCTTCTTCAGAGCTGACTATGGTTAGGAAAAAGTAGTGTATGTAGTGAAGTTAGGGGGTGGGAGGCAGAGAAGTGAGTGAATAGGCGGCGATGGAGTCCAGAAAGAGAGACAGAGGCAGATGAAGGGATGGATGATAATACGCCAAGGAGAATGAACAGCTGATCATAGGGACCCTAAGTACGTGAAACTGGGTTGGCTGTGCTGAAAGCAGCCCATGTCATGACATGGAACAAGGCGTTGAGGCTCTCAAATGATTGAACTTAACATTGAATGCTGAAGTCTGCAGACATGCTAAATGGAAAATGAGATGTTTTTCTTCCAGCTTGCACTGAGCTTCGCTGGAGCATTGCAGCAAGCCTGAGACAGAGATGTTGTTCAGGGAACCATGCAGGGTGGGTGTTGAAGTACCAGGCAACTAGAAGCTCAGGGTCATTTTCTCAGACAGGGTGTAGGTGATCCACAAAGCAGTCACCCAGTCTGTGCTTCATCGCTCAGTGTAGAGGAGACCACATTATGAGCAGTGACAACAGTAGACTAGATTGAGTGAAGTGCTTCACCTGCAAGGTGTGCCTGGGACCTTGGACAGTAAGGAAGGAGGAAGGAAACAGGCAGGTGTTACCACCTTCTGAGATTGTGGGGATGTGGGGACTGCAGGAGAAGCGGAGCAAGGTGAGGGAGGGAATGCTCCGTGTGGAATACTGACAAGGGGAGGGGAGGGCAGGGTGTATTTGGTGGTGGCATCCCGCTACAAATGGTGGAAATGGTAGTTTACGATCCTGTGGAGGCAGAGGCTGGTGTGGTGGAAAATGAGGACCAGGAGAACCTTATCAGTTTTCTGAGAGAGAAGAGGAGGGGTGAGCACAGAAGTGCAGGAAATGGGTTGGACATGGTTGGGGGCTCTGTGAACTGTGGGGACAGGGAATCCTCGGTAGAGGAAGGAGGTGGGAATTTCTGAGGTCCCCTATAGAAGGTAGCACCGTCAAAACAGAAGTGATGGAGATGGAAAAACTGGGAGAATGGAGTGGAATCTTCACAGGAAGCACGGTGTGAGGATGTATAGTCCTTCTTTACATTGAATTGCTTCAGTCTGAGGGTTCGTGTTCATTCTGACCTGCTTGTGGCTGATTTTCTTTTGTCAATTGATAAATATGTATGATATTTTGTATTACCATGATTGAGATGCAGAAGAAAGATTTCATACTGTGTTTCTTTGAATACACTGAGATCAGTCCAGCCCTAGCCGAGTTCAAACCTCAATTGAGATTTTGGTGGTCATCACTAGACTTATAATTCCAGATATTTATTGAACACAAATTCCACCATCCGTCATAGTGGGATTTGAACTGGGATCCACAGAAAATTACCTGGATCTCTGGATTAACAATCCACCAATAATGCTAAAAGGCAGTCACTGCCCTCTAAATGTCTTCTAAATAAAAGTTGTTACTCAGGGTAACTGCATAGTTCCAAGATACACCTACCTTCGTGCAACAAACCTTGTTCCAGTCATGCTCATGATCCCTCCATTGAACTGAAAAATGTCATTAACTTGGTTTCCAATGCTCACTGTTGTCTCAGTTTCAGCGAGTTTGCCTTTGACTTTTCTCTTCCTTTGCTTAACTCTCCATCTTCAGTTCAGAGGCTAGAAAATTAACTTCAAGTCTACGGACCCTGGCAGAGGCTTTCCCTTCCTCACGCCCTACTTCTGATCCGGACTGCATTCCATTTCCCCGAGTTTCTCCATCATTATTTCATCTGCTCATACACTGCAACATTCCACACTGGACTCCTCATATATCTTTCTTTCTTTCTTTCTCCTTAACTGAGAAGATGTCCTCTTACCCAATACCACCACGAATGGGTGAGAGGGTCCTCATCATGACTGCTCTAATTCAAATACAGTCAGTTTTGCTTTAATGTGTGCTTCTTCACTGTGAACTTTCCTGACCTGTGTTGGCTACAAAACAATTTCAACCCCATTAGTGTAAATGGTGTAGCTATTGCACGATCTTCTTATAACGTGAGATCGCATGAGAATGGAACTGTTGCGTTTTATCAGAACTGACTCTGTTCCTGCAATCGCCCCTTCTATTGTCTCCCACAATCCTGATAGGCCTCTCCTCCTTCTCACTTTCCACCCACCATTCCAGTTTCAACAGATTATCCCATAACATCTATCGAATCCCTCCAGTGTGGAAACAGACCTTTCAGCCCAACAAGTCCACAGGGAGAACGTGCAAATTCCACACAGGTAGTTGTCCGAGGCTGGAATTGAACCCACATACCTGGTGCTGTGAGGTAGCAGTGCTAACCACTGAGCCACTAAGCTGCCCCAGAATTCTTGCTAGATCCAGAAATGTCTACCATCAACTCATAAACTTCAGCAATCCTGAAGAAACAACCCTGATCCACTCCTCAAGTCACCCGCAGCATCTTGCTCCTTTCCTGTTGCATTTTCCCATTCTGAATGCAAGCTGCTCTGCTTCCTTCCTTCTCACTAACCAGTGCCTGTACTCATTGTTCATGATATCATCTCTTCACTGGACAAATCAACCAGACATTGGATGATCACTTTGTAGGATGCCTCTGTTTAATTCATAAGCTTGAGCTTTAACTTCCTGTCACTTGTTATTTTAGTTTTCCATGTCATTACCACTCTGGCCTCTCTGTCCTCGGTCTGCGATAGTGCTCCAGTGAAATCGATCAATGGAAGCTTGGGAAACCTTATCAATCAACAGGGCACTCTAGAACTTTCTGGACTCTACACTGAGTTAAACAATTTTAGTTTGTAACCTCGTCCCCCATTTTATTTCATACTTATATCATTGCTGATTTCTTGAACGGCCTTTCATAGAGATGGCTGCTATCCAGCCATTTTCATTTCATCTGGGCACGGTATTCTTTACTACTCCTTTTATTAACTGTACCCATTAATTGATTCCCTTCCTCCACCTCACCTCCTCCCACCACCTTCTAGCCTATCACTGGATTTCTATTCTTTTCAGCCTCCCTGGCCTTTCCCCCTTTAACTTGTTCAGAACCCGTTGCATTTGGGTCTCTGCTCAGTTTTAGTGAAAGGACATTGGCCTGAGACAGAAGCCTGAAATTTGTTGGAACAGAACTGCCCAGTAGCAATCATTATAACAATCGCCAACTGAGCTTGCCATGAATCTATGATCAGGACTTAGTGACTGAGCAGTCTGGGACTCCCCCCATTTCTGTCTGATCTCTCAATCTCAATGCAGCAACAAGGAGGCAAAGCCAGACCCCTTAATGATCCAGAGGACCTGGCCTTACACTGAAATCTAACAGAACGTTGTGTAGCACATTTAGATATTACATAGCTTTTCATTATACTTCTGTTTATTTCTGTTAAATGTTTAATGTCATTGATATTTAATAATTCTGAGTGTAATTAGTTTTTAAAATTTAATATTCAGTGTCTGACCTCTGTTGAATGAGTGTGGATAGTGAGGGGAGGAGGGAAGGGAGCGAGTCAGGTCTCGGAGTAGTTAACGGAAGGGAATTGGGTGCTTAGACTCAAGTGAACTCAGATTTGGAGATGACAGTGTGGGTGGGAGATCAGGGAAGAGGCAGGTTTCTTGTCATTGAAGCGGTGGATGTTGGAGGGGGTGTGTGGGTTTCAGGAGAATCACGTGTGTCAGAGGAGCAGGGGAGTAATTGTGGTAATGAGGGCATTGTCAATGATGCATCTGGGGGTGGGTGCCAGTTTAATTGTTATTCAGTAGTTAAAGCAGATTTTAATTCCTTCATATCTCCTGAGCAAGTATAAAGTTAGGTATGTCAGAAACATCCAAAGTCTCATGCTTTCATACATAAATGTGAACATTTTTGGATTTTCCCTTCAGAGATGTCAACTTCAGGGCAATTCCCACAGTATCTGCTGTACTGGAAAATCTGCACATAAAAATCCACACTTCACATGTTCATGATCTCTTCTGTAGATGATGCCTCACCTGCTGTCTATATCCTCCATTTAATTTTTGCTTTTGCACCAACATCAATGTTTAAGATTCTATCATACTGTTTCAAGTAAAAACTTTTTTGCTTAACAAAGTTTTCCTGCATTCAATTCCACCAGTGGAAGGTGGGTCATGATGGAGAATAACATTGCTCATACTTCATTCCATGAATGTCTTGAATCATGTTAGCAACATTGTTCTGGATTCTGCAAATTAACAATAAATTTCCACGCATTGTTGTCAGCAATTCAGGAGAGAAATCACAGGGAAGTTTGAAAATATATATTGAATAACAAAACAGATTTATCTTGTTCTTAAGTGTTTGTTACCTTGATATGTTTTTGGCTTTGTACATTCCTCAAGATTTTATAGTCGAGCTGGCATTTGGAATGTCCAGATCACATATTTGGCTTCTTTTGGTCATTTTAGTAGCATCCTGCCCCATTGACTTAAGACTCAACCATAACTTTGTCCTTAAAGATGTGATATATGTTGAAACAGCCAAGGAGATGACAATTCTTCTCTTTAATTCCAAGCTTACTGAAGCATCCTTATCATAACCAATGACGTAGCCCATAATTCTGTAATGATTGGCAGTAGATCATACCCAGAAGGGTGGTTGGTGTGTGAAATTATTGTAAACAACATGCACAGTATGTTTTATGGGGCAGAGAAATGGTATAAGATTAATCCTGACAAATGCATATTGCAGCCGCACATTGCATACTGTAAGAAAAATGAGCCGCATGGGCAAGAAATGAAAAGAATCAAATTAGGACCAGTTATTTTAAAACAAGCGTGGGAGTGACAGTGCACTCAGCGAGATAAAATAAAGAAATAATTAAAAAACAAATGTGATGTTCAAATAAGTACTCATTTGATGATAATAACTAAATACATTACCAGAGCCTTTAGAATTTTCCTATTAAAAAGTAAAAAAAGGATACAAGATGGTAATTATAAAATTGTACTTATGTTTGTTATGTCTGTAGAACTTTGGGGTACAAGGTTAGAGGCCTGAGAATGGGTAACATTTGATTAGAGATGCTATTTAATCAGAGGATATGAAGCTGGGGACAGTGGGCCTGCAGCTTTATGATTTATGCTGAGAGCAGGTTTTCCTGACTGATAATTACTGGCTTTAGAAAATGTATCTACTAGTACCACAGAGTCACAGAAGTTGAAAAGACATCAGGAGAAAGCCATCAAGATTCAGAAAACATGCAAAGGAATTGGAAGGCAATGCTGTATGCCGGAGGCTCGCACTCCCCAGGCCTGTAATTGTTCTTTCCACCTCTGCCAGTTGTTTCTCTCCAGCAGCAGTTCAAATTCCTGCGATCAACAGCCAGAGGCACAGCTAGAAAGCAAAAACGTCCGATGAAGTAGAACTAAATATGCAAATACCTGGGGCATGAAAATCACATTCGCCTTTAATTAATTCAATGGATTGTGGCTGCAACTGGCGAGTCTCGTAAATTGTGCCCATCCCGAACTGCTCTGAACAATGTGGTGGGGAGATGCCGAGTGTTTGGGGTACTATGGTGGCTCAGTGTTTAGCACTGTTGCCTCACAGTGCCAGAGACCCTGGTACAATACCACCTGTGGGAAACTGCCTGCACATATGCACAATTCTCCCCATGTCTGGGTGGGTTTCCTCCAGGTGCTCCGGTTTCCTCCCATGGTCCAAAGATATGTGGGTTAGGGGGATTGACAATGCTAAATTGCCCATAGTGTCCAGGGTTTTGTAGGCTAAGCGGATTAGCCATGGGAAATGAAGGGTGACAATAAAAGGGTAAGGGGTGGGTCTGGGTGGGATGCTCTTTGGAGGGTTGTAATGTACTCAATGGGCTGAATGGCCTGCTTCCACACTATAGGGATTCTATGCCTCTTGAGCCACTGCAGTCCATGTGTTTAGGTAGAGCCACAGTACTCTTATAAAGGAAGTTCCAGCATTTTGATTCTTCAACAGTGAAGAAGCAGTGGCATGGCTCCAAGTCAGGGTGAAGTGTGACTCAGAGGGGAACTTGCAAATGATGGTGCTCCCATACAGGGTGGAAGAGGTCATGCATCCATAACTATACACTGTGGAAGGTAAGGATGGTTGACTTTGAAAGAGCATTACAACAGCACAAGAGTTATGCAGCAGGCAAGTAGACAGAGTTTAACCACCAAGAATCCAACCTAAAAATGACGATAAATACCAGGGTAACACATTCCCAAACAAACAGTGCTTTCAGGAGTTATGTTAGTAACAATAGTCTTCAGCACAATGTTCAAAAACCCTTCCTCCATAAACAGAGCGCATGCTGAGCAGGAGTAAACATGGGACTGCTGAGTAAATGAGGGAATATATTTGGGCGGTTGTTTAATCCGAGAAGCTACATAGGTAGTGTCTCCCACTCAACCTCCTCCTCCAACCAAAAGAAAATGGATCTCTGCACCGATTTTGGTACTAGTGTTTTTTTATAAAATAGTCTCTTCCGGAATTTAGAACAGTGGGAATGGAAGTTAGGGCAGTTGCATCCTCCTGTAGAATGTGGGAGCTAAGGCTGACACTGGTGTGACCAGTGACTTTGTCTGCAGGAAGGGCACCCAACTCCAGCTCCTTGGAGACCACATTAGGGAACTGGAACTGGAGCTGGAGCTGGATGAACTTCAGATCATTCAGCAGGCGGAGGGGTAATAGAGAGGATTACACTCAGTCTCACCTCAGGTACAGGAAAAAGGTAGATGGGTTACAGTCAGGGTAACAGTCAGACAGTGCAGGGATCCCCTGTGGCCATTCCCTACAATAACAAATATACCATTTTGGATACTGTTGGGAGGGTACGACCTACCAGGAAAAAGCCATTGTGATTCGGTCTCTGGCACTGAGCCTGTCTCTGTGGCTCAGAAGGGAAAGGGGGAGAACAGAAAAGCACGAGTTAGAGGACCGGACAGGAGATTCTGTGGTTGCAAACGGGACTCCCAGAAAGTATGTTGCCTCTCAGGTGCCAGGGTCTGGGATAACTCTGATCGAGTCTACAAGATTCTGAAGGGGGAGGGTGAGCAGGTCAGAGAAAAGGGTAGTTGTTGAATGGGCAGGAATAGAATGCAGAGAGTCTGTCAGGAAGGATACACAGTTAATAGAACAAAGGGATGTGTTAAAATGTGTCTGTTTCAATGCAAGGCATGTCAGGAATAAGAATGATGAACTTAGAGCATGGATCACTACTTGGAACTACGATGATGTGGCCATAACAGAGACATGGATTTCACAGGAGCAGGAATGCTTGCTGGATGTTCCATGGTTTAGATCTTTTAAAAAGAGCAGGGAGGGGGCTAAAAGAGAAGGGGGATTGGCATTATTAATTAGAGAGTGCATCACAGCTGCAGAAAAGGAGGTTATTGAGGAGGGTTTGTCTACTGAGTCTGTATGGGTGGGAGTCAGTAACAGGAAAGGAGCAGTCATTTTATTGTGCGTTTTCTGTAGACCCTCCAATAGCAGCAGAGAAATGGAAGAACAGATTGGACAGCAGATCTTGGAGAGGTATAGATGTAACAGAGCTGTTGTTATGGGTGACTTCAATTTCCCAAAATTGATTGGAACCTCCTTAGTGCAGATGGTCTGGATGGAGCCAATTTCGTCAAGTGTGTCCAGGAAGAATTCCTGAATCAACATTTAGATGAGCTGACTAGGGGGAGGCCATATTGGATTTGGGGCTGGGCAATGAGCCAGGCCAGGTGTCAGATCTCTCGGTGGGAGAGTATTTCGATGACAGTGACCACAACTGCCTCACCTTTACCATAGTCATAGAGAGGGATAGGAACAGACAGTATGGGAAGGTATTTAATTGGCAGAGAGGAAGTTATACTGCTATTAGAGAGGAGCTGTGGAGTATAAATTGGGAGCAATTGCTCCATTGGAAATGCACAACAGAATTGCAGAGGCTGACTAAAGAGAACTTGTTGCAAGTGTTGGATAACTTTGTCCCACTGAGACAAGTAAGGAATGGTAAGGTGAAAGAGCCTCGGATGAGAAGAGCAGAGGACCTTTTGATCAAAAGGAAGAAGGAAGCTGACTTAAAGATTAAGGAAGCAAGGATCTGGCACAGCTTTAGAGGATTACAGGGAAGCTAGGAAAGAAGTGGACTGAGAAGCGCTAGAAGGGGTCATGAAAGAGTCTTGGCGGGAAGGATTAGTGAAAACCCAAAGGCATTCTACACTTACGTGAGGAATAAGAGAATGATCAGAGAGAGGGTAGGGCCACTCAGGGATGGTGGAGGGAACTTGTGCCTGGAGTCTGAAGAGGTAGGCGAGGCCTGAGATGGATTTTTGCTTCAGTATTCACTAGATAGAGGGACCTTGTTGATAGTGAGAACACTGTGGACCAGTTTCATAGGCTTGACACGTGAATAGATTGACATTAAGGAAATGGATGTGTTGGAAATTCTGGGAAGCATGAAGATAGATTTACCAGGATGTTGTCTGGTATGGTAGGAAGATCATATGAGGAAAGGCTGAGGCACTTGGGGTTGTTTTCATTGGAGAAAAGAAGGTTTGGTGATGACTTGATAGAGGTGAACTTGATTAGGGGTTTAGATAGGGTTGACCGTGAGAACCTTTTTCCACGTATGGAGTCAGCTATTACAAGGGGGCATAGCTTTAAATTAAGGGGTGGTAGGTATAGGACAGATGTTAGGGGTAGGTTCTTTACTCAGCGAGTCGTGAGTTCATGGAATCCCCTGCCAGTAGCAGTGGTGGACTCTCCCTCTTTATGGGCATTTAAGCGGGCATTGGATAGGCATATGGAGGATAGTGGGCTATTGTAGGTTAGGTGGGCTTGGATCGGCGCAACATCGAGGGCCAAAGGGCCTGTACTGCGCTGTATTCGTCTATGTTCTATGTTCTATAAGTCACCAAGGCCAGGCCAGATAGATCCATACTACAGGAAGGATGAGATTGCTGCACCTCTGGTGATGATCTTTGCGTCCTCACTCTCCATGGGAGTAGCACCATCTGATTGGAGGGAGACGAATGTTGTTCCTTTGTTCAAGAAAGGGAATAGGGAAATCCCTAGGAATTACTGACCAGTCAGTCTTACCTCTGTGGTACACAAGGTATTGGAAAGGATTCTGAGAGATAGGATTTATGACTATTTGGAAAAATAAAGTTTGTTTAAAGATAGTCAGCATGGCTTTGTGAGGGGCAGGTCATGCCCCTTATTGAGTTCTTTGAGGATGTGATGAGACAAGTTGACAAAGGCTTTGCAATGGATGTAGTGTATATGGATTTCAATAAAGCATTTGATAAGTTCCCCACAGTTAGCTCATTCAGAAAGTTGGGTGGCATGGGATACAAGGAAATTTGGCTCTCTGGATACAGGATTGGCTGACCAAAAGAAGACAGAGGGTGTAGTGGATGGAAAGTATTCTGACTGGGGGATTGGTGACCACTGGTGTCCCACAGGGTCTGTTCTTGGACCTCTGCTCTTTGCAGTTTTTATAAATGACTTAGATGGTGCGGCACGGTGGCTCAGTGGCTAGCACTGCTGCCTCAAAGGACCAGGGACCCATGTTCAATTCTTGCCTCGGGCAACTGTCTATGTGGAGTTTATACATTCTCCCTGTGTCTGCGTGGGTTTCCTCTGGATGCTCCGGTTCTCTCCCACAGTCCAAAGATGTGCAGGTTCGGTGAATTGGCCATGCTAAATTGCCCGTAGTATTAGGTGCATTAGTCAGGGGTAAATGTAGGGGAATGGGTCTGGGTGGGTTGCTCGTCAGAGAGTCAGTGTGGACTTGTTGGGCCAAAGGGACTGTTTCCACACAATGGGGAATCTAATCTAATCATGAAGAAGTGGAAGGGTGGGTTAGTAAGTTTGCCGATGACACAAAAGTCAGTGGTGTGGTAGAGAGTGTCAAGGGCTGCTGTAGGCTGCAACAAACCAAGTTGCAGAGCTGGGCTGAAAAATGGCAGATGGAGTTCAATCTGGAAAAATGTGAAGTGATTCATTTTGGAAGGTCGAATTTGAATGCTGAATACAGAGTTAAAGAAAGGATTATCAGCAGTGTGGAGGAACAGCAGGATCTTGGGGTCCACATACATAGATCCCTCAAAGTTGCCACCCAAGTGAATGGGGTTGTTCACAAGGATATGGTATTTTGGCTTTCATTAACAGGAGGATTGAGTTTAAGAGCCGCGAGGTTTTGCTGCAGTTCTAGAAAACCCTGGTTAGACCATACTTGGAATATTGTGTCCAGTACTGATCACCTTATTGTAGGAAGGATGTAGATGCTTTAGAGAGAGTGCAGGGGAGATTTATTAGGATGCTGCCTTGATTGAAGGGCCTGTCTTATGAACAGAGGTTGAGTGAGTTAGGGCTTTTCACATTGGAAAGTAGAAGGAAGAGAGGTACAGTGGCTCAGTGGTTAGCACTGCTGCCTCACAGCACCAGGGACCCAAGTTTGATACCAGTCTCTGGCCACTGTCTGTGTGGAGTTTGCACATTCTCCCTGTGTCTGCGTGGGTTTTCTCTGGGTGCTCCGGTTTCCGCCCACAACCCAAAGATGTACAGATTAGGTGAATTGGCCATGCTAAATTGCCCATTGTGTTCAGGGGTGGATAGGTTAGGCCTATTGGTCAGGGGTAAATGTAGCGGAATGGGTCTGGGAGGGTTACTGTTCAGAGGGTCAGTGTGGACTTGATGGGCCAAATGGCCTGTTTCTACATTGTAGGGATTCTGTGAGGTGACTTTATACAGGTGTACAAGGTAATGAGAGGCTTAGACAGCCAGAGACTTTTCCCCAAGGCAGAATTGGCTGTCACCAAGGGTCATAACTTTAAGCTTTTTGGAGGAAGGTATAGCGGTAGGTTCTTTATGCAGAGAGTGGTGGGTGCATGGAATGGTGGTAGTAGAGTTAGAGACATTAGGAACATTTAAGCGACTGATGGACCAGCACATGGACGGCAGTAAATTAAGGGGTGTGTAGGTTAGATTGATCTTAGATTAAGATAGATGCTCAAGATGACATCGGGGGCCAAAGTGCCTGTATTGTACTGTTCTATATTCTATGTTCGATGTATACAAGGGATTAACACTAAATGTCACTCTTGGAAATACTTTACAACAATCGACCAGTATCCCAACCTTAGACCTAACAGTGACAAGGCTTTAAGAACAAATGCAGAGGTAATGCCCTTTAATAAAAGCAGCTTTATTCACAAAACACCCTGTAGCTAGTGAAGCTTTCTAAAATGCTTCAGTGAAGTGTTATCAAACAAAACATTGGATGTAAACCACATCAGGAGATTGTGAGGTCAGTGTGATATTCACTGCTGACTGCACAGGGAGACAACAACCTGCCTGGTTTACGGTCTACAGTGAAAACTTCCTCTTCTTGTAGTACTGAGGCCTAGTCTCTGGAGAAACAGCGAAGTCTCACAGCATGGTGCATTGCCAGTAAGACCACAAATCCTTGTTATGTTTGGAGTTCATGTCCTGTGAGATCGATCCTCAATTGGTGGGAATTGAGGGAAACAAACCGCCGGTGTCCTCCTGCAAAATGATAAAACTCAATGTGTCCATCTACACAAACTACGAAGAACAGTTCTGTTTCCAAATCATTGTGCTGGATTTTCTAAGAAGTGCCAAACTCACACAGATCCAGCAGGTCCAGGGGTGGTGGATTTGGGGAGGGTGTGGTGAGCAGGGGTTTGGTTGGACCCAGTGTTGGTTTGTGGGAAGGGTTCAGTTCTGTCAGTAGGGAGTTGGGGTGAGAGAAGGGAATGGTCAGATATGTCAGTTCAGTGTCTACGGTGTGTAAGTATACTGGGGGAGGTGTAGCTGGGTGCATGGGTGTGGTAAGTATGGATTCATTTGAGTAGTTACTCGGGAACTAAATTATACATTTAACAGTCTAACTTTCCCTGTAACTTCATCAGAACCCTCAAAGGTTTCTAATTTAAATGGAGACTTTCGGAAG
Organism: Chiloscyllium punctatum; assembly: GCF_047496795.1. Classification (NCBI taxonomy): domain Eukaryota; kingdom Metazoa; phylum Chordata; class Chondrichthyes; order Orectolobiformes; family Hemiscylliidae; genus Chiloscyllium; species Chiloscyllium punctatum. The sequence goes on along the minus strand of NC_092761.1, from coordinate 55,364,394 downwards.
GTTTTAGGTGTGGAAGAATTACCCAGCAGCAAATCCAAATCCCCACATGCAATTCCTTCAGTGCCCCCACATGCAACTTCAATCTACGCTGGAATAATGGCTGTTTGGCCATCGGAAAATCCTGTATCAAGAATCTATCTTCCCACAGATAATCTCACAATGGAAAAATGTCACAAAGGAAATTGTCACAAGCTCTTCATGTGAAACATTCAAGACCAATCTATATGGTTTATTTCCTTTTCAATGTTTTTCACTATCAGGTACAACCCGAGGGTGCTAAATGCACAACCAGGGGAGTCCGTTCAGAATACATTATTATGATTTAATATTTGTGAATTCTTTCACTCCTGGAAGTGAATCATGGGGAAGAAATGCAGGAAATTATGGATTAGTATTTAATTACAATTAATTGTTAAGTGGTCCGAACAATCTTTTCTGTTTAAAAGTTACATAATAGTCTACGTGTACAAATGGTATTTTTCATTGAAACAAGAATAAAATTGATGTAATTACATAATTCTGCTCATAACTTTCAAATTTAGCTTTGTTCACCATTTCTATCCTAATGAATGCATTTTCAGCAGCTATTTAAGGAAATTAGTACCTTGTATTGACAGCATGATTTCATTAATGATGCAGAAAAAACCACAAAGAATGTTGTGAATGGGTACAGATTTTTTGGCCCATTGAAGACAGCTCCGCTAATTCACTAATCTCCCATTACACCATGAAAGTGTAATTTGGAATATTGCTAAAGTTTTCATCTCTGCTGACAGATTATCATCCCCTGAACAAACAAAGCACCCAGGTATGCCTAATTTAAATTTACTTTTCACTACTTTGCTGTGTCAATGCTCAGAAAGGAACATAAATGCTCATAGAATCTCTCCAGCGTGGAAGCAGGCCATTCTAGCCCATACCAATCGTGCAAAGAACATTCTGCCCAGATCCAGCCTCCCCCCCACCCCACCCCCACCCCAACCCAGCATTACCCAGAGCTACCCACCTAGCCTGCCCATCATTGGACACCAAAGACAATTTAGCATGGCCAATCCACTTAAGCTGCACATCTTTGGACTGTGGAAGGAAACTGGTGCATTCATAGGAAACCCACACAGACACAGGGAGAATGTGCAAACTCCAACCAGACAGTTGCCCAAGTCTGGAATTGAGCCCAGGTTCCTGGTGCGGTGAGGTAGCAGTGCTAACCATTGAGCCACTGTGCCAGTTACATATATACTTTGAACAAGATGCAAGCACATATGCAACCACCTCCCACTACATTTTACTGGCACTCTATGAATTGTAACTACACCACAAGGCAGCTTCTGAGTTGTGGGCCATATCTCAACTTCAATTTATTGTTCTAATTTGGTCATGGAATTTGGGTGTCATTGTTAAGCCCAGCAGTTGTCCATCTCTAAGTGCCCTTGATGATCATTCAAGTTGGAAGTCTGGAGACAGATGTAGGCCAGACCAAGTAAGGACAGCAGATTTCCTTCTCTAAGTGATTTAGTGAATCAAAGGACCATAAGATACAGAAAAAGAAGTTGATCATTCAGCCTATTGAGTCTGCTCTGCCATTCAATGAGATCATGGCTCATCTAAAAATCCTCAACTCCACTCCCCTGCATTTTTCTCATCATACCTGATGCCCTTATTGATTAAAAATGTGTCTATCTCAGGACACCATTCCAGTTGCCTTACCTCATATTAGCTTTTTGTGATTCATGAACAAGAACTCCCAAGTTTCTCTAGACTATAACCTTCTGCAGTCTTTCTCCATTTAAATAATGTTCAGCTCCTCCATTCATCTTGCCAAATGCATATCCTCATATTTTCTCACATTATGTTTCATCTGTCAAGTATTGCCCATTCACTTAATGTGTCTATATCCCTTCACAGACTCTTTTTGTCATTCTCACCACTTGCCTTCCCACCTATTTTTGTGTAATTCTGCAAATGTGGCTATAGTACATTCAACTTCATCAGCCAAGTCATTAATATATATTGTAAATAATTGTGGCCCCAGCACAATCCCTGGAGCACACTTCTAGTTATTTATTGCCATTCTGAAAATTACACCCTTATCTCAACTTTCTGGTTTCTATTATAGATTCAGAGAGGTGTACAGCATGGAAACAGACCCTTCAGTCCAACCCGTCCATGCCGACCAGATATTCCAACCCAATCTAGTCCCACTACCAGCACCCAGCCCATATCCCTCCAAACCTTTCCTATTCATATACCCATCCAAATGCCTCTTAAATGTTGAAATTGTACCAGCCTCCACCATTCCCTCTGTCAGCTCAGTCCATACACGTACCACCCTCTGTGTGAAAAGGTTGTCCCGTAGGTCTCTTTTATATCTTTCCCCTCTCACCCTAAACAATGCCCTTTAGTTCTGGATTCCCCGACCCCAGGCTATTTACCCTATCCATGCCCCTCATAATTTTGTAAAACTCTATAAGGTCACCCCTTAGCATCCAACGCTCCAGGGAAAACAGCCCCAGCCTGTTCAACCTTGCCCCATAGCTCAAATACTCCAACCCTGGCAACATCCTTGTAAATCTTTTCTGAACCTTTCAAGTTTCACAACATCTTTCCAATAGGAAGGAGATCAGAATTGTATGCAATATTCCAACAGTGGCCTAACCAATGTCCTGTAGAGCTGCAACATGACCTCCCAACTCCTGTACTCAATATTCTGACCAATGAAGGAAAGCATACCAAATGCCTTCTTCACTATCCTATCTACCTGCAACTCCACTTTTAAGGAGCTATGAACCTGCACTCTAAGGTCTCTTTGTTCAGCAACACTCCCTAGAACCTTACCATTAAGTGTATAAGTCCTGCTAAGATTTGCTTCCCCAAAATACAGCTCCTCATATTTATCTAAATTAAACTCCATCTGCCACTTCTCAGCCCATTGGCCCATCTGGTCAAGATCCTGTTGCAATCTGAGGTAACCCTCTTTGCTGTCCACTACACCTCCAATTTTCGTGTCATCTGCAAACTTACTAACTGTACCTTTTAAGCTCACATCCAAATCATTTATGTAAATGACAAAAAGTAGAGGACCCAGCACCGATCCTTGTGGCACTCCACTGGTCACAGGCCTCCAGTCTGAAAAACAACCCTCCACCACTACCCTCTGTCCTCTATCTTTGAGCCAGTTCTGTAATCAAATGGTTAGTTCTCCCTATATTCCAAGTCACCTAACCTGCACATGTTTGGATTGTGGGAGGAAACTGGAGTACCCAGGGGAAACCCACGCAGACACATAGAATGTGCAAACTCCACACAGACAGTTTGAACCTGAAATTGAACCTGAGTCCCTGGCTATGCGAGACTCAATTCAGGTTTAATCCTTTCAAATCATTCAAGACCCACACACAATGAAAGGTCGTGGTGGAATGGTTCAAAGCTAGGACAGAATTGGAGGAGCAGGTACTTTAAAAAGTTTGGGAAGAGTTGAGTAATTGGAGGCATTCAAATTAACTTTTGAAGTTTTGCAGAATGAACTGCTCATGAGTACAGACCATAGCACTGCCTTTGTGAGAAAGCAGAGCATGCAGAGGAGTCATACACTCAATTCCCAGAATGTGTTGAGCTACCAGGGCATATGGACTGCAATTCCCTCTCGAAAGGGGAAAATCAATCGAGTTGTGACTTGTTCTCTTCAGTGAGCTGCAGTAGATTGCAACCAGAAATGTCAGAATTTCCTAACAGAGGCACACACACATAGACACACACACACACGAATCTTAGAGCATGAGGTGTATATGGTCATTGGTTTCTTTGGAAGAGTAATCGCTGGGAAGCTCCAGAATAAGAGGGGCAAACAGAGACCACTCAGAAATAACAGATGTTTGATCAGCTCTCAAGTTCGATCAGTGTTCAACGGCTTAGTATCCCAGTGAGGGAATGATTCGGAGTAGATCCAGCAGAGATTGATAGTGTAATGATTCTGTAACTAACCTCTGGCAGAAATCAATCTACTGCTCCATTAAAAATGAAGGTACTTTACTAAAATGCTTCAAATTAACAGACTAATTCCTCCCAAGACAGTCCTTGTATTTGACACTCACATTGGCGAACCAGGGTGAATTGATGTAGAGTTGATATATTACAAATATTGATATTAAAGACAGCTTGAGTGCATGAGTAAGAAGTTGTTTAGATAGACACTTATCTTTCTGAAGAATATATCATAGCCTCAGAACAGCCCAACATATTTTCGCAGCAATTAAAGTACATTGTAATTGTAGTCATAGAGTCATACAACATGGAAACAGACACTTCAGTCCAACTGGTACATGCTGATCATAATCCCAAACTACACCAGTCTTACCTGCCTGCATTTGGCCCATAACACTCCAAAACATTTCTTATTCATCTACATGTCCAAAAGTCTTTTAAACACTGTGACTGTACACACCGCTATCACTTCCTCTGGAAATTGATTCCACATACGCACCACTCACTGTTTAAAGAAAATCGCCCCTCATTAAAGTCACTTCTCAACCTCCCATGCTCCAGTGAAAACAGTCCCAGCCGATCTAGCTTTGCCTTATAAAACAAATCTTCCATTCCTGGCAACATTCTGGTAAATTTCTTCTGAACCCCCTCCAGCTTAATGATATCCTTCCTATGACAAGGTAACCAAAACTGGACCCAGTACGGCAGAAGAGGCCTCACCAACATCCTATACAACCTCAACCTGACTTCCCAACTCCTATCCTCAAAGGACTGAGCAATGTAGGCAAGCGCCTTGTCTATATCTCATGCAAACTTCAAAGAATTATGTACCTGCATCCCCCAGTCTCTCTGTTCTACAATGTTATCCAAGTCCCTATTTTTAATTGTGTAAGTCCTGCCCTTTGCTTGTTTACCAAAATGCAATAACTTGCAATTATCCAAATTAAACTCCATCTGCCACTCTGACCCAGTTGATCATGACATTTTTTGTCATTTTAGATAACCTTCTTCACTGTCCACTATTTCACCAATTTTGATATCGTCCACAAACTTACTAATCATGCCTCATCCAAATCATTTACATAAATGACAAACAAAAGTGGACCCAGCACTGATGCATCTTAAACACCACTGGTCACAGGTCTCCAGTCTGAGAAACAAACCTCCACCATTACCCTCCGCCTCCTGTATTTAAGCCAATTTTGTAATCAACTGGCAAGCTTGCCCTGAATCCCACATGATCTATCTTTACTAATTTACCATGTGGAACCCTGTCAAAGGCTTTACTAAAATCCAATTAAACAATATCTACTGCTCTGCCCTTACCAATGTTCTTTGTTACTTTCTCAAGAAACTGAATCAAGTTTTTGAGATATGATTTTCCTCTCACAAAACCACGCTGATGATCCCTAATCAATTGCATCTCCAAATGTACCGAAATCCTATCTTTCAGAATCACCTCCAACAACTTACCCTACTGAAGTCAGACTCACAGGTCTATAGTTCCCAGCCTTCTCCTTACATCCCACCCCACAGCATTAGCAGGTTGCCAGTCATCCAGCGCCTCATCTGTAATCACAGATGATACGAATGTTTCTGCAAGGAGCCCTGCATCGGCCTTCTTAACTTCCCACTGCACCCTGGGATACATTAGATCAGGTCCCAGTGATTTATCCATCTTCTGTGATGTGAATGGTTTTCAGAACATCAATATTTATCTCCCTGAGTTCTCTAACCGCCATTTCTTTCTCCACAGCAAAAACTGACATAAAACATTCATGAAATGTTTCTCCCATCTCCTGAGACAACCTCTTTGATCTGTAAGGGGCCCTTCTCTCTCTCTAGTTTCTCTCTTGCCCTTAATGTACTTGTAGAATCGATCTCGATTATCCTTAGCCTTTTTTGACATGGCTATCTCATATCCTCTTTTTGTCTTCCCGAATTTCCACATTCTTTATAGTGTTCAAGAGTTGCATTTGAACCCAGTTGGCTGTATCCAATATATGATTACATTACATTCTTGACTAGAATCTCAATATCTTTATGCATCAATTGTTCTCTAAACCTACCAGCCTTATCTTTCACTCTAATGGGAATTTTATGACTCTGAACTTTCATTATTACACCCTTGAGAGCCTCTCAATTGTCAGACATCCCTTAATCTGCAAACAGTCTATTCCAATCAACTTTTGAAAGTTCTTGGCTCAGACCATCAAAATTTGCCTTACTAAAATTAAAAGCTTTAGTTTTTATGAAAGGCTTATCCATTTCATAACTATTTTGTACAAATAGAATTACGATAGCCTTATCCAATGTGTTCCTCTTCTATCACCGCAGTCAGTTGCCTGTCTTATTCAGAGTAAGTGGGGACTGCAGATGCTGGAGATCAGAGTTGAGTGTATGGTGCTGGAAAAGCACAGCAGGTCAGGCAGCATCCGAGGAGAAGGAGAATTGACATTCCAGGCATAAGCCCTTCATCAGGAATGAAACTTTTGAGCTGAAGGGGTGGAGAGATAACTGGGAGGTGGAGTGGGGCTGGTGAGAAGGTTGCTCCATCGCCACACCCTTACCACCCAACGCCAGGAGGAAGAAGCCTAATCTTCTGCCTCGGGACCCTCCAACCCCACGGCATCAATGTGGATTTCACCAGTTTCCTCATTTCCCCTCCCCCCTACCTTATTCTAGTTCCAACCTTCCAACTCGATACTGCCCTCATGACTTGTCCTACCTGTCCATCTTCCTTCCCACCCATCCACTCCACCCTCCTCTCTGACCTATCACCATTACCCCCAACCCCCATCTACCTAACACAGTCTCAGCTACCTCCCCCCAGCCCCACCCCCCTCCCATTTATATCTCCACCCAGCTCAGCTCACAAGCGTCATTCCTAAGAAAGGGCTCTTGCCCGAAACGTTGAGTCTCCTGCTCCTCGGATGCTGCCTGACCTACTGTGCTTTTCCAACACCACACACTCAGCCCTATCATATTACCCAAGAGAAGGTCATGTTTTGCTCCTTCTATTATAGGAACACTTACATAATGATAAAGAAAATTTTCTTGAATACATTTAACAAATTCTTCATCATCCAATCCTTTAACAGTATCGCTGTCCCAGTCAATGTTAGGAAAATTAAAATCACCTGTTGTTCCAGCCTTATTATTTTTACAGATATCTGAGGTCAGTCTACATATTTGTTTCTCAATTTCCCTCTGACTATTTGGGTGTCTAGAATATAATCCCATCAACGTGATACTTCCGTTTTGAATTCTCATTTCAACTCATATATTTTCACTGGACGATTTTTCATAAATAACTTCTCTGGTTCCAGCAGTAATTTTACTTAATAAAAAAAAAGCCACTCCCTATCCCTTTTTGTCTTTCTTTCTATCCTTTCAATAACATCTGCAATCTGGAGCATTGAGCTGCCAGTCCTGTCCTTCCCTCAGCTAAATTCATACAACAGCTCTGACATCCCAATCCCAAACATGCCTTGAGTTCATCAGCCTTACCTGTAAGATCCTTTGCATTAAAATAAATGTAGTTTAATTATTCAGGGTTACGTTGTTGTTCGATTTGCTCTTGTTTTGTCTTTGCCAATTAACCTGTTCTTTTCAGATTCAAAACCACCCGCATCTACCATTCCACTTACTCTGCTGCTTAGGATCCCTCCACCTCCCCCCACCAGCCCCCGAACAATTTACAATCTCCCTTCAAAGTGGATTTTCAAGGGATATGGAGAAAGTGGGTGAAAAACAGCACAGAGTTAGTAGATCGCCATGATCTGCTTGAATGGTGAAACAAGCTTGATGGGCTCAATGGGCTACTCCTGGTCCAACCTCCTAAATTCCTTTGGTCTGCTATAACAACAACAACTTCCATGTGGAAGATGGTACAGGATTTATCATATTCCATTATTGTTCAAAGTGAAAATGATGCTCAATCTGTCATGTGAAGGAATTAGAATATAGAACATAGAACATAGAACACTACAGCACAGAACAGGCCCTTCAGCCCACAATGTTGTGCCGACCACTGATCTTCATGTATGCACCCTCAAATTTCTGTGACCATATGCATGTCCAGTAGTCTCTTAAATGTCCCCAATGACCTTGCTTCCACAAGTGCTGCTGGCAACGCATTCCATGCTCTCACAACTCTCTGTGTAAAGAACCTGCCTCTGACATCCCCTCTATACTTTCCTCCAACCAGCTTAAAACTATGACCCCTCATGTTAGCCATTTCTGCCCTGGGAAATAGTCTCTGGCTATCGACTCTATCTATGCCTCTCATTATCTTGTATACCTCAATTAGGTCCCCTCTCCTCCTCCTTTTCTCCAATGAAAAAAGTCTGACCTCAGTCAACATCTCCTCATAAAATAAGCCCTCCATTCCAGGCAGCATCCTGGTAAACCTCCTCTGAACCCTCTCCAAAGCATCCACATCTTTCCTACAATAGAGCGACCAGAACTGGACGCAGAATTCCAAGTGCGGTCTAACCAAAGTTTTATAAAGCTGCAACAAGATCTCATGACTCTTAAACTCAATCCCCCTGTTAATGAAAGCCAAAACACCATATGCTATCTTAACAACCCTGTCCACTTGGGTGGCCATTTTAAGGGATCTATGTACCTGCACACCAAGATCCCTCTGTTCATCCACACTGCCAAGAATCCTATCCTTAATCCTGTACTCAGCTTTCAAATTCGACGTTCCAAAATGTATAACCTCGCATTTATCCAGGTTGAACTCCATCTGCCACCTCTCAGCCCATCTCTACATCCTGTCAATGTCCCGCTGCAGCCTACAACAGCCCTCTATACTGTCAACAACACCTCCAACCTTTGTGTCATCTGCAAACTTGCTGACCCATCCTTCAATCCCCTCATCCAAGTCATTAATAAAAATTACAAAGAGTAGAGGCCCAAGTACAGAGCCCTGTGGAACACCACTCACCACAGACTTCCAGGCAGAATATTTTCCTTCTACCACTCACTGTCTTCTGTTGGCCAGCCAATTCTATATCCAGACAGCTAGGTTCCCCTGTATCCCATTCCTCCTGACTTTCTGAATGAGCCTACCATGAGGAACCTTATCAAATGCCTTGCTGAAGTCCATATACACCACATCCACAGCTCGACCCTCATCAACTTTTCTAGTCACATCCTCAAAGAACTCGATAAGATTTGTGAGGCATGACCTGCCCCTCACAAAGCCGTGTTGACTGCATTTAATCAAGCCATGCTCTTCTCGATGGTCATAAATCCTATCCCTCAGAATCCTTTCTAACACCTTGCAGACGACAGACGTGAGACTTACTGGTCTGTAATTGCCGGGGATTTCCTTTCTTCAAGAGAGGAATTACATTTGCCTCTCTCCAGTCCTCAGGTGCTACTCCAGTGGAGAGCGAGGATGCAAAGATCTTCGCAAGTGGCGAAGCAATTGCATTTCTCGTTTCCCAAAGCAGCCGAGGACAAATCTGGTCTGGGCCTGGCGACTTGTCAATCTTAATGTTTGACAAAATTTTCAGCACATCAGCTTCCTCTATATCTATCCATTCCAGCATGCACACCTGCTCTTCACTACAAAGTTCGTTTCTTTCGTAAAGACAGAAGCAAAAATCTCATTTAGGGCTTCCCCGACCTCCTCAGACTCCACACACAAGTTCCCTATGCTATCCCTGATCGGCCCTACTCTTTCTTTGACCATTCTCTTATTCCTCACATAAGTGTAAAATGCCTTTGTGTTCTCCCTAATCCGTTCTGCCAAGCCTTTTTCGTGCCCCCTCCTGGCTCTCCTCAGACCATTTTTGAGCTCCTTCCTCGCCTGCCTGTAATCCTCTAGAGCTGAGCTTGACCCTAGCTTCCTCCACCTTATGTAAGCTACCTTCTTCCTTTTGACGAGAAGCTCCACCGCTCCCGTCATCCAAGGTTCCTTTATCTTACCCCTTCTTGCCTGTATCAGAGGGACATATTTATTCATCACTTGCAACAACTGTTCCTTAAACAGTCTCCACATGTCTATAGTGTCTTTACCATGGAACAATTGCTCCCAATCCATGCTTCCTAACTCATGTCTAATCACATCATAGTTTCCTCTTCCCCAATTAAATATCCTCCCATTTTGCCTAATCCTCTCCTTCTCCATAGCTCTGTAGAATGTGAGGCAGTTGTGGTCACTATCACCAAAATGCTCTCCCACCACAAGATCTGATACCTGCCCCGGCTTGTTTCCGAGCACCAAGTCTAGAATGGCCTCTCCCCTCGTCGGCCTGTCAACGTACTGAGTTAGGAAACCCTCCTGAACACACCTTACAAAAACAGATCCTTCCAAACCATCTGCTCAAAGGAGGTTCCAATCAATATTGGGAAAGTTAAAGTCATCCATTACAATAACCCTACTACGTCTACACTTTTCCAAAATCTGCTGACCTATTCTTTCTTCCATCTCCCTGCTGCTATTGGGAGGCCTGTAGTAAACCCCTAAAGAGGTGACTGCTCCCTTGCTGTTCCTAATTTCCACCCATACTGACTCGGTAGGCAGATCTTCCTCGACAATGGAAGCTTCTGTAGCTGTGATACCCTCTCTGATTAGTAGTGCTACACCCCCCTCCTCTTTCTCCCCCCTCCCTATTCTTTTTAAATGCTCTAAACCCTGGAACATCCAGCAACCATTCCTGCCCCTGAGAAACCCATATCTTTGTTATGGCCACAACATCATAGCACTAGGTACTGATCCATGCTCTAAGTTCAGCACTTTTATTCCTGATACTCCTTGCGTTAAAGCAAGCACAGTTAACTGATCCCTTGGTTCCTTCCCAGGAAAATCCTTCCCACTAGCTGGTGTATCTCTTGCTATTGCCTCACCTGCATCAACTCTCCCCTCCGGTATACAGCTCAGGTTCCCACCCCCCTGCCATACTAGTTTAAACCCTCTCGAACTACTCGAGCAAACCTTCCACCCAGGACATTGGTCCCCCTCCAGTTCAGATGCAACCCGTCCTTCTTGTACAGGTCCCATCTTCCCCAGAAGGCATCCCAATTATCTACATATCTGAAGCCCTCCCTCCTGCACCAGCTGCGCAGCCACGTGTTAAGCTGCGCCCGCTCCCTGTTCCTCGCCTCGCTATCTCGTGGCACCGGTAGTAAACTAGAGAACACTACTCTGTTCATCCTGCTTTGCAGCTTCCATCCTAACTCCCTGAAATCACTTTTTATATCCTCGATCCTTTTCCTGGTTGTATCATTAATGCCAATATGTAACATGATTTCTGGCTGTTTGCCCTCCCCTTTTAGAACCTTAGACACCCGATTGGAGACGTCCCGGACCCTGGCACCAGGGAGGCAACATACCTTCCGGGAATCCCGATCCTGACCACAAAATCTCCTGTCGATTCCCCTAACTATCGAGTCCCCTACCACGAGTACTTTTCTATTCTGCCCCCTTCCCTTCTTTGCCACAGTGTCAGGCTCAGTGCCAGAGAACTGACTACTATGGCTTTCCTCTGGTAGGTCATTCCCCCCAGCAGTATCCAAAATGGTATACTTATTGCTGAGGGGAATGTCCACAGGGGATCACTGCACTGTCTGTCTGTCTCCTTTCCTCCCCCTAACTGTAACCCATCTATCCTTGTCCTGAGCCTTAGGAGTGACCAACTCCCAGTAACTCAGCCTCCTGAATGATCTGTAGTTCATCCAGCTCCAGCTCCAATTCCCTAACAGTTTTCAAAGAGCTGGAGTTGGGTGCACTTCCCGCAGATGTAGACAGCGGAGACATGTGCCACGTGTCCCACCTGCCACATTCCACAGGAGGAGCAAGCAACTGCCCTGGCATCCATACCCCACTTATCTGAACACCCACTCAGTACTAAAGTAGAAAGCTTAGTTCAAGTTGCTATAAAATTAATAACAAGCTTATATTCAATAGAGGAAGTTTAGAATGAACCTTACCTTATTAACTAGGTTAGAGGAGAATTGCTGGTGAAACTCAGCAGGCCTGGCAGCATCTGCACAGAGGAAAGCAGAGTTTACATTTTGAATTCAGTGACTCTTCATTGTAAGAGAAGATGAAGAGTTACCAGGTGCATAACATAAACTCCACTTTCTCTGCACAGATGCTGCCAGACCTGTTACATTTCTCCAGCAGTTTCTGTTTATGTTTCAGATACCCAGCGTCCTCTTTGTTTACGTGAAGAAATAATCTTTTGCATCAGATCCCTTTGTGCCAGCTGACAAATGCTGACAATCTAAATTCTCATCGCTGACCCCTGCTGGTAGTAACATGAACTCAAAGTTGGCTGGGATATGGGTCAGTGCGGCTGACCTGCAGACAGGTAATAAAATCTGCTTCAGTGTCCGATGCCAAAAAGTGGCAGTCAGGAGAGATGGGAAATGGTTCCCAATTTTCACACATCCAGCTAGAATACAAAAAATGCAGCAAAAATCATTTCTATTGTATATGTACAGAGATCTAGGCAATTGTCTATGCTTCTGTCGCATCAAATGTAAACATAGCAAGATCCTCAGCCTTTTCCTTTACGTTATAAAATATCCAGAATGAGCTTCCAACATCATTGGTCTCTTAAAGGATATTACTCCAGTTTAATCAAATTTAATACTCTGCTTATAAACATCAGAAAGTCACATTGCTCCCTGAGCCTATTCAAAATCTGAGTCCACAGTCAGAGCCTTTTGATCCTGCCTCTTTAAAGAATAGCTTTTTTTTATGGTCTTGAGGATGATGCTTTGCTGTGTAATTGTGACTGATTGTTCCAGTGACTCTGTTTCTTTTTTGATGACCCATCACAACTAACCTTACCTTGATAAATGTATCGCAGCTCGGCTCGCAGGACTGTCTTTCACACTTGCCTGAACTCAAAATGTTTTTCTCGAAATTGGTTATTGCTTTCGAAAACACTGAACAAGTAACTTACTCTGCCTCCCTGCATTTTCTCACTGTTCAGATATCGAATACAATGAGTGACATTCCATTCTGCATTCATGATTGAACATTCAATTTATTGCAGCAAACTGTTGGGTTGTGATGTGTCACATGCACCTCAAAGAGGTCATGATGTGGCCTTCAAGATTAATGAGAAAGTCACTTACTTCAATTCTGGAATCTGAGGTCAAATCCAATCAAGAGAACTTGTGTCTCTTTCAGTGTTCAAAGAAAATATCTCTCCTTAACTCTTCTGTTTATGAGTTTGGGATATCTCAAGGCCAGCACTGCAGTGCAGAGAATGGCACAGACTCTCAATACAAACCCAAATCAGTGAATTAGTTGTTGCTGTAACATCAGCCTGAGGTATTAACTCTATTTCCTTTTTCTATAGACGTTGCTTTGCCTACAGACTATCTCCACGAATTAGGTTAAAAATCACACAACACCAGGTTATAGTCCAACAGGTTTAATTGGAAGCACACTAGCTTTCAGAGCGTCGCTCCTTCATCAGGTGGTAGACCTGATGTTGTGTGATTTTTAACTTTGTACACCCCAGTCCAACACCGGCATCTCCAAATCATGTTCACGAATTAGGACTGTGTTATTGATATTATAGATTGAGACAGCACAGAAGGAGACCATTTGGCCCATTCTATCTCTGCAAGAGCTATCCAACTAATTCCATTTAATCACTCTTTCCTTAAAGCCTTGCAACATCATTTCAAGAACGGATTAATTTGAGATTGGTTGATAGATGGCTAGACTGTAGTGCAGAGTGATGCGAGACAATACATGATTGACCCCTATCACAGCTTCAGTCATTGATGTTTGATTTTTAAGTGGTGCATTTCAAGTTGTATTTAACCATCTTTCTGTAATAGTCACCTACGGTTCATTGATAGCTGGTTGATTACATTCTTGTCCGTTTATCAAACTACAGTTGAACATTACTATTCCAATCTGCTTCAACGACACTTTGAACAGTACAGTTTAAATTCTACAAGCATCTTCCTTGATACATGGATATAATTAGCTGTGCCAAAGAGATCCTGGCTGGCACATTATCCACATCAGACTAATGGAAACAGATCTTTTCTCTATTGGCTGCTAAGTTAGATGTTTGCATTAGGCAGGAGTTCAAAACTGTATACTTAGGAACAATGATGGCCAATAAACCTGTCAGAGAGTGCAAGGGGCTGGTCCTTTTGGGCAAGTACATGGGCAGGAGCTGTTCTCAGTTCCAAATTAAGGAACAGTACTGGAGCCGCAAAGAGGAGGCTTCAATGCATTGAGCCCACATTATTCCTAAAGTGGGGCCATTTGTTGCTCACAGAGGAAGCAAAGAGTGGGAAGCTGTTTATTTCCCTCGGCTTGGTGAAAACCCAATTCATTTTTTTGCCCTCAGCCTGTCTGAAAACTCAATAACATTTCAAGAAGACTTTATTAGCCACAGATAATGATAAACACCTGTGATCCAAAAAAATGTTTAAGCTCCAGTGAATCTCTGCTATTTCTTCAGTAAACTCAATGTACATCTGAGGCTTTGTTTATAAATACAAACATTGTTTGTTGACTAATTTGCTGTATACCATACATAGCTAAACACTCACTGACAATCAGAGCGACATTAGATTCTGAAATTTCCAGCAGGATTTTACCAGGGTCTGAGTGAAGGGGCAACTGGTGAGGTTTGTTTGCGAGAGAGTGATGCGCTGCCATTTAAAGCAGTTTAAAACTTATTAAATATTTTGTTAACAGCACAACTCACCTCATTAATATTCAGCTTCCTAACTTAACAAATCCACCACACAAACAAGATGCCAAAATAATGCGAAATGAAAGCAGCTACTGAGCAAATTCAGCACTTGCTCCAAATGACTGGATGGCAGAGTCTTAACGCATGCTCCACAGGCACCAGCCACATATATCCACATTGTTGTCAATATGTGTCAACACTGAAGAACCTTCGTGGCACATTCCTGATCGACTTCAGTGCTGTCCCAGTATCTCTCATTATCATGCTGCAGAAAGGACACTGAGTGCTCATTGACACACAACCAGCTCATTCACTGCACCAGGCTGTCTCTCCAGCCTATTCAGTCTCTCACTCTGAACTAACCTGGGTGCTGACTGAATCCCTGCCTTGCATTATCTTGTCTCACCTTTGTGTGGTTTCCCCCCCCCCAGCTGGAGATACCAAGTTCAATTTACTTCTGTCTTGCCTTGCCATTTGACGCAGACACTGTAGAAGGAAGCTTGTCATGGTCGTTAGCAGATTTGAGTCAAGTCAAGGGAGTTAACCTTTGCTCAGGGGCTCCTAGCAGAATAAGTCAATGGTAACTTCCAATACCAGGCCAGAGGCTTGGAATGTGGAAGGGCATCTTTCCTTTACTCTGCACTCAGGCTGGTGTCCGGGGTTCGCCATTTACTGTGGTGGTCTCTCTCCAGCAGGCTCTCAAACTTCAAAGACCTGGAATGCCGCACTCGGGCAACTCCGCTGGAGGGAAAGAGAGAGAGAGAGCACTGAATCAAACTCACTGTTTATAGCCTGACCAGCGAGTCGGAACTTATCTTCCCACAGTAATCGTGACCACCACCAATGCCTGTGCGATTCCCTCTCTTGTTGGTGGGACAACAGCCACCTGATACCTACCCACTCAGACAGTACCCTCAAGAGAGAGAAAAAGAGGGATCAAACTGCTTATCCTGGCCAGCAATCCCACTTAAGTGGGTGGTTCGAATCACCCAGATCACCCTTCGGTCTTTGACAGTGGAATTACAGTCTGGGATCTGCTGTGAACTCAGACAGAATTGGTGTGCCCAGAAGGAGCCTAGATGGACTCAAATATGAGTTCTAAATTACCACTGAACTTTATTACAGAAAAAATTCGACTTGCCCAATCCGTACAATACTGCGAAGAAACTTATACTCTATACTATGATATAACATATAAGAAAAATGGAACGGACACAATGTAAATCGTTAACCTTACACAATCTATAGGGTACTTATACTTTAAGAATTATGTACCACCCTCCCCCCTACAGCTAATAAACTACTCCAGAGCACGAGTGCCCCAGGCCTGAGAAAGGTTCTTACAGTCTCAGAGGGGCCTGTTGCTTGTCCGGTGGGGCTCCCTCTCGACCTCGGGTGTTGCTGCGGATGTCTGAATTCTGGGGTCGCAGACAGGGTCGATGCCTTCAGCCCCATAGGGTTGGTGTTCAGAGACGCAGTGAGCGAGGCGAGTGAAAAAGATAATAGCCCCGGCAGCAGGCCCTGCTGCCCCATTTACCCTTGCAATTCCAAAGGGCCAGCCAGCTCAGCCCCTCAGGTAATTCCATTTCACCATTCCTCCAGTGATTGCTGGGGCCTGATGAATCTCGTCGTTCGTGGAAACTAAAGGGTCAATACCGTCTCAAATTCACTTAACAGAAATTTTGATGACTTCATGAAGCCTCCAAAACTGTTTTCAGACTAGAGTAAATCATTATTCCATTAACTAAATAGGCTCCAACCTTCACAGTTTTGGGGTTCATTACCATTTCTATGCCTGTCATTTGATACGAGGTCTGATGGGTGCCATTTTGTTGGTCATGTTGTCTCATATCTCTGAGGATCTCCCTCCTCAGGAGAAAGCGTGTCCTTACTCTGGTAAGCCTGCTGGGAAATCCTGCCTGCACAGGTGTCAGGTTGACCAATTTTTCACGAAAGGCCATTTTCTTTCAGTCTTTCCTTTTAAAACTGGGGATTGTCCTGAAGCTGCTACAGAAAGGATCAGTTAGCTGCCCAGAGTGAGTCAGGAAGCTCTCCACTTAAGCCATGAGGAACTGAATGTCAGGCAGTTACCCTCTCCTCCTTGACCTATCACCTTCATCCCCTCCCCCATCACCCATTGTACTCTATGCTACTCTCTCCCCACCCCCACCCTCCTCTAGCTTATCTCTCCACGCTTCAGGCTCACTGCCTTTATTCCTGATGAAGGGCTTTTGCCCGAAACGTCGATTTCGAAGCTACTTGGATGCTGCCTGAACTGCTGTGCTCTTCCAGCACCACTAATCCAGAATCTGGTTTCCAGCATCTGCAGTCATTGTTTTTACCTCCTCCACCACCCATCCTGAGTCGTTCTGCCTAACTGAAAGCTGAATTGCCCATGAACAAGAAAGAGACAGGTGTTAGTCGAGATGAAAGTGGGTGGCACAATGGTTACTGTTAGAGAGAAGATGCCCTAAGTGGGTAAGTAGGCAGCATGGAGGACATGCAGGGCTAGTGGTTTCAGACGTTGGGGGGATGAGGGTAAGTGTGAAAGATATTGCAGCAAAAGTGAGAGTGGTAGATCATGAACCTTGATGGGTGGTGGGTACAGGAGCAGAGATAGAGAGAGGGTGTGATATCAGAAAGAAGGTAGCACCAATTGCCCTTGCAGAGTAGAAATGTTCACTGACTTCCTTGCAACACCACTGGGCATTCTTCCAGACTGCTGAGACTGAATGACCTCGGTAGTAATCTTGGACCAGGCTGGACATGGTCTGGGGTTGAATCCTCCAATTCCAGCCCTGGGAGAAAGGTCTGTGCATCACCCCATCCCAGCAGGAACTGCCAAGAGTCTGGAATTAAGAATCTGCGAATGACCATGAAACCATTGTCAATTGTCAGAAAAACCCATTTGGTTCACTAATGTCCTTCAGGGAAGAAAAGCTGGTATCCTTATTTGGTCTGGCCTACATGTGATTCCAGACCCAAAGCAATGTGGTTGGCTCTCAGTTGGCCTCCAAAATGGCCTAACAAGCCATTCAGTTGCATCGATTGCTACAAAGTCTCAACAAAGAAATGAAACTGGATGGATCACCTTGAATCGAACAAGGCACCAGAAACAACAATCTCAGAAACAGCTCTGACGACCCTGCAAAGTCCCCCTCACCAACACCCAGGCGCTAGTGTCAAAATTGGGAGAGTTGTCTCACAGACTGGTCAAGAGAACAACCTGAGGTAGTCATAATCATAGAATCATATCTTACAGGCAATGTTGCAGACACCACCGTCACTATCCGTGGATATGTCCTGTCTCACTGGTAAGACAGACCCAGCAGAGGGGATGGCACAGTGGGATACAGTCGGGACAGAGTTACCTGGAAGTTCCCAACATTGACTGTGGACCCCATGAAGTCTCATGGCTTCAGGTTAAATACAGGCAAGGAAACATCCTGCTGATTACCACATACTGTCCTCCCTTGGCTGATGAATCGGTACTCCTCCATATTGAACAATCTCAGAGGAGACACTGAGATTGACAAGGGAACAACATGTACCGTGGTGGGGGGTTTCAATGTCCACTATCAAGAATGGCTCGGCAGCAGCACTACTGGTGAAACTGGTTGGGTCCTAAAAATATAACTCTTAATCTGTTACTTTTTTGGTAAATCTATTCATAATAAGTAGGGTGAGGATATTCTTTAAATCATGTTTTACTGAGAACTGTCTCTTCTTTGAATTTTAATATAAAAGCTAAGTATAGCTATCCCAGAGCAATGTTTTGAGCAGTAAGACCATGCTCATGCTGAGGTTTTGAGAAAAATATGTTGTATTTGTTTTTAAGGTATGTTTTGGGTCTATAGATTGCTAATGCAGCTGATATGGCTTTTGGTAGAGTGATGTGCTCTCTTTTGGATGTGGGAGATCAGGGAGCATTTTAATGTTCCTGGAGACAATGTTCGCATAAGAGTGATCTATATAAAAAGGGAGGGGCAGGATTGGCAGCTTAATGTCCAAGGTATAGATGCAACAGAAAGGGCAGAAAGGAGATGAGAGAGGAGGGAAGTGGCAATCTTTGTTAATTTCACCTGACAAAGGAGCAGTTCTCTGAAAACTTGTGATTTCAAATAAACCTGCTGAACTGTTACCTGGTGTCATGTGAAGTCTATTTTTTTGGTTAAGGATAACACTACGCTTGTACTGAAGAAGTTATTTGGATGAAACTGAGAAATAGGAAAGGGATAATCACCTTTTTGGGATTGTACTATAGCCTCCCCCCACAATAGTCATGGGAAGAGAAGAAGCAAATATGTATGGAGCTCTCTGATATTGGTAAGAATAATAGGGTTGTAATGGCAGGGGATTTTAACTTTCAAAACATAGACTGCAACAGTGCTGAGGGCTTGGATGGAGAGAAATTTGTTAAATGTGTACTTTTTTAAAATTCAATACATGAATGCATCTACTAGAGAAGGAACAAAACCAGTTGGAAATAAAGCAGAGCAAGTGATTGAGGTGTCAGTAGGAGAACACTTTGAGGCCAGTGATCATAATTTTATGAGTTAAAAATAGTTATGGAAAAGGATAGACCTGATCTAAAAGTTAGAGTTCTAAATTGAAATAAGGCCAATTTTGACAATATTAGGCAGGAACCTCAAAAATTGATTGTCAAAATGGTAGGGATGGTTGGAAAGTGGGAGGCCTTCAAAAACGAAATAACCAGAGTACAGAGTCAGTATGTTCCTGCTAATGCAGAGGGCAAGGATGGGTGGTGTAGGGAACACTGGATGACCAGAAAAATGGAGACCCTGCTCAAGAAAAAGGAGGCATATGTCAGATAGAAACAGCGAATCCCTCGAGGAGTATAAAGGCAAAAGGAATATGGTTAAGAAAGAAATCAGAAGGCAAAAAAGGGATGAGATAGTCTTGGCAATAGGGCTAAGGAAAATCCAAGAAGATTCAACAAATGCATTAAGAGCAACAGAGTAACTAGGGAGAGAATAGAGTGCCTTAGAAACCAATGAACCAATGTGGAACCACAAGAGATGGGTGAGATACTAAACACATGTTTTGCATCAGTATTTAGTGTGGAGAAGGACATGAAAGCTAGAGAACTTGGGGAAATAAATAGTGATGTCTTGAAAGTGTCCAAATTACAGAAGAGGAGGTGCTGAAGATCTTAAAATGCATAAAGGTGGATAAATCCCTGGGACCTGATCAGGTGTATTCCACAACTTTGTGGGAAACTAGGGAACAGATTGCTGGGCCCCTTGCTGAGATTTTGTATCAATGATAGCCATGGGTGAGGTGTCATTTAAGAAAGGTGGTCAGGAAAAGCCAGGGAATTATAGACCAGTGAGCCTGACGTCAGTGTTGGAGGGAATTCTGAGGGACAGGATTTACGTGCATTTGGAAAGGCAAGGACTGATTAGGGATAGTCAACATGGTTTTGTGCATGGGAAATCATGTCTCAATAACTTGATTAGGTTATTTGAAGAGGTGGCCAAGAAATTGGTGAAGGTAGAAGAAGTGACAAAGTTGATTGGTGAGGGAAGGGCTGTAGATGACATGTGCTTGGTGTTATAGATAAAAGTACTCGAGAATCAGATATAGCAGCAAGTCAAAGAACAGTTTATTAAACAAACGTTTTTGGGAGTAGCGAGGTCGCACTAAGAACGGGTTTTCGACCCAGCAATCTCGCTAATTACAAAATTAAACACTCTTTTTATCTTTGATTTATAGCAAAGCACACAGTTTCAATTATGTAAACGGTTCTTCGGACAGAATGTCTTTCCCCACTAGGTGTCTGTATGCTGAGACTGCAGCCACTGGTTATTTTGAGTTTGTCGTTTTACTTGCTAATGGTCACACTTCTGTTTATCCACATTGTTCCTGCAGCAGTCAGCACTTTAGCAAGATTTGGCACAAATTGCATAACATTTTGTCAGTGATCCCAACATATTTTGCAAATGTAGCCAAGTAGCTGATAAATGTTTTGCTGGAAAAGGCAGCAGGTCAGGCAGCATCCAAGGAGCAGGAGAATTGACGTTTTGGGCATGAGCCCTTCTTCAGGAATGTAGCCAAGTACTCTACTTCACATGGACTTTTGGTAAGGTGTTTGATAAGGTTCCCCATTGTAGGTTGATGGAGAAAGTAAAGTTGCATGGGGTCCAGGGTGGACTAGCTAGATTAACAGAAAACTGGCTGGGCAACAGGAGGCAGAAAGTAGTAGTGGAAGGGAGTTTCTCAAACTGGAGAACTGTGACCAGTGGCGTTCCACAGCGATCCATGCTTGGACCACGGTTGTTTATGATATACATAAACGGTGGCCTGATTAACAAGTTTGCAGATGACACTGAGATTGATGGAGTAGCAGACAGTGAATGGGACTGTCAGAGAATACAGCAGAACATAGATTGTAGAGGTGGACAGAGAAAAGCAGATGGAATTCAATTCAGGCAAATGCTTCGTGGTGCATTTTGCAGTTCTGAGGGGGGTGGCTGATGAAATAGCGGAGGTGTTGGTTGTAATCTTTCAAAAATCACTGGAGTCAGGGAAATTCCCAGATGATCGGAAAATCGCTGTTGTAACCCCCTTGTTCAAGAAAGGATCAAGACAAAAGATGGAAAATTATAGGCTAATTAGCCTAGCTTCGGTTGTAGGTAAAATTCTAGATCCATCATTAAGGATGAGATTTCTAAATTCTTGGAAGTGCAGGGTCAGCTTAGAACAAGTCAACATGGATTTAGTAAGGGGAGGTGGTGCCTGACAAACCTGTTAGAATTCTTTGAAGAGGTAACAAGTACGTTAGAACAGGGAAACCTGCTGGATGTTATCTACCTAGACTTTCAAAAGGCCTTTGATAAGGTGCCACACGGAAGGCTGCTGAGTAAGGTGAGGGCCCATGATGTTCAAGGTGAGCTACTGGCATGGATTGAGAATTAGCTGCCGG
Source organism: Chiloscyllium punctatum (assembly GCF_047496795.1). Lineage (NCBI taxonomy): Eukaryota > Metazoa > Chordata > Chondrichthyes > Orectolobiformes > Hemiscylliidae > Chiloscyllium > Chiloscyllium punctatum. Next base: position 55,342,770 of record NC_092761.1, on the reverse strand, counting down.
ACAGAAGGCAGAGAGTTGGGATAAAAGGTTCTTTTTCAGAATGGCAGCTGGTAACAAGTGGTGTCCCACAGGATTCAATTTTGGGGCTGTAGCTGTACACCTTATGTATTAATGATCAGGATGAAGAGACTGGGGGCATTCTGATGAAGTTCACAAATGATACAAAGTTAGGTGGTCCAAGGGAGTGGCTGATGAAATTCAATGTGAGCAAATGCGAGGTCTTGAACTTCGGAAAAAAGAATACAGGGACAGACTATTTTCTAAATGGTGAGAACATTCATAAAGCCAAAGGAAAAAGGGATCTGCCAGTCCAGGATTCTCTAAATGTTGACTTGCAGGTTGAGTCTGTGGTTAAGAAAGCAAATGTAATGTTGTCATTTATCTCAAGAGGGTTGGAATGTCAAAGCAGTGATGTGCTACTGATACTTTATAAAGCTCTTGTTTGGCCCCATTTAGAATACTGAGTCCAGTTTTGGGCCCCACACCTCAGAAAGGACATACTGGTACTGGAGCGTGTCCAGCAGAGATTCACACGGATGATCCCTGGAATGGTAGGCCTACCGGACAATGAATGGCTGAGGATCCTGGGATTGTATTTGTTAGAGTTTAGAAGGTTGAGGGGAGATCTAATAGAAACTTACAAGATAATGCATAGCTTAGAAAGGGTGGACGCTGAGAATTTGTTTCCGTCAGGCAGGAACACTAGGACTCGTGGGCACAGCCTTAGAATTAGAGGGCGCCAATTTAGAATTGAAATGAGGAGTCATTTCTTCAGCCAGAGAGTGGTGGGTTTGTGGAATTCATTGCCAGAGAGCGAAGTGGAGGCCAGGACATTGAATATCTTCAAGGCGGAGATTGATAAATTCTTAATCTCGCAAGGAATTATGGGCTACGGGGAGAGTGCGGGTAAGTGGTGTTGAAATACATGTCAGCCAAGATTGAATTGTGGAGTGGACCCGATGGGCTGAATGGTCTTACTTCCACTCATATGTCTTATGGAAGTTACAATTCAAGAGCGAACTAACAGCAAATGGAAAATCCTGGGGAAAATTGATGTACTGAAAGACTTGGGTGTTCAGGTCCATTGTACCTTGAAGGTGGCAGTGCAGGTCGATAGAGTGGTCAAGAAGTCATACGACATGCTTTCCTTCATCGGACAGGGTATTGAGTATAAGAGTTGGCAGGTCATGTTTACAATAGTATAGGACTTTGGTTCGGCCACATTTGGAATACTGCGTGCAGTTCTGGTCTGCATTATAAAAAGGATGTGGATGCTTTGAAGAGGGTGCTGAGAAGGTTCACCAGAATGTTTCCTGGTATGGACGGTACTAGCTATGAGGAGAGGTTGAGTAGATTATGATTATTTTCATTCGAAACATGGAGGTTGAGGGGGCACCTAATTGAGGTCTACAAAATCATGAGAGGTATAGACAGGGTGGATAGCAAGAAGCTTTTTCCCAGAGTGGGGAACTCAATTACTAGGGGACATGAGTTAAAGATGAGAGGGGAAAAGTTTAAGGGAGATATACGTGGAAAGTTCTTTACATAGAGGGTGGTGGATGCCTGGAATATGTTGCCAGCAGAGATGGTCGAGGTGGGCACAATAGTGTCGTTTAAGATACATCTTGACAGACACATGAATAGGCAGGAAGCAGAGGGATACAAATCCTTAGAAAATAGGTGACAGGTTTATATCAAGGATCTGGATCAGCGCATGCTTGGAGGGTCAAAGGGCATGTTCCTGTCCTGTAATTTTCTATGTTCTTTGTTCTATGTAGAGCAGTTGACATTGTCTTTATGGGCTTCCGTAAGGTGTTTGACAAAGTTCCGTAAAGCAGACTGGTGTTCAAAGTTAGATGACATGGAATCCGTAGAATCATAAAATCCTTACACTGTGTTAGCAGGCCATTTGGCCCAGTGGATATTCACCGCCCCTTCACAGAGCAAACCACCCAGACCCTATTCCTATTTTGTCATGTTTCCCATGGCCAATCCACCTAACCACACACCTTTGGACCATGAAACTGGAGCACCCGGATGAAATCCACACAGACACAGGGAGAATGTGCAAACTCCACACAGACAGTGACCCAAGGCTGGAATCAAACCTGAGTCCCTGGTGCTGTGAAGCAGCAGTGCTAACCACTGAGCTGCCATGCCACCCTAAAGTCCAGGGACAGCTAGCAAATTGGATACAAAATTGGCTCGAAGGTATGTGACAGAGAGTGATGCTGGAGAGTTGTTTCTCAGACGGGAGGCCTGTGACCAGCAGGGTGCCACAAGGATCAGTGCTTTTCGTCATTTATATAAATGATTTGGATGTGAATATAGGAGCTATGGTTAGTAAGCTTGCAGATGGCACCAAGATTAGTGGTATAGTGGACAGTGAAGAAGATTGTCTCAGAGTACATCAGGACCTTGATCAGATGGGCCAATGAGCCGAGGAGTGGCAGATGAAGTTTAATTTTGGTAAGTATGAGGTGTTGCATTTTGGGAAGGCAAATCAGGGCAGAGCTTATACGCTTAATAGTAAGGCCATAGAGACATTTGTCAAACAAAGAGACATAGAGGTGCATGTGTATAGATCCTTGAAAATGGAGTCACAGGTAGGCAGGATAGTAAAGAAAGCATTTGGTATGCTTGCCTTTATTGATCAGGAGTTGGGAGATCATGTTGCGGCTATACAGGAAAATGGTTTGGCCACATTTAAAATACTGTGTTCAATTCTGATCTCCCTGCTATCGGAAAGATTTTGTTAAACTTGAAAGGGTTCAGAAAAGACTAGCAAGGATGTTGTCAGGATTGAAGGGTTGTGCTATCGGGAGAGGCTGAATTGACTGTGGCTATTTCTCCCTGGAGCATCAGAGGCTGAGGGGTGACCTTATAGAGATTCATAAAATCATGAGGTGCATGGACAGGGTGAATGGTCAAGGTCTATATACTTTTGAACAAGGTGGAATTGGAGTATGGCTCCTTAGCCAAAACTTGTTCACTCTGACCACGATTCATTGTTTCTTTGTATTCTCTCCTTTACTTACATCTTTTTCTGAGCTCAGATGGCACCAGTGATGGCAGGAGCACAGCATAGATCTTGAGTGAATTCGGCACGGACCTCAAGTGGCCCCAGCACAGAGGAGAGTGGGCCCATTGAGGAGGAGAGTGGGCTTAGTGCAGAGGAGAGTGGGCCCAGTGCAGAAGACGGTGGGCCCAGTGTGGAGGAGAAGAGCCCAGTGCAGAGGAGAGTGGTCCAGCATGGAGGAGATTGGGCCCAGTACAGAGAAGAATGGGCACAGCACGGACATTGAGTGAGCCCCTACTTAACTTTTCAGGTGAACACAGCACCCAGCTTTGGAATCAACGGCTGCCACATTGGTGGAGGCAACTTCAGCAAGGCAGGCCCAGCAGTGAAAATTAGCAACAGAGCATCAGTGACTTCATTGTTGGTTGGATCTGGTATAGACAAGAGCGGGTGATGGCACGGGTATCATTGATAGTGATAAGCTGGTTCAGGACTTATGGACTGTCTTTAAGTTATATTTGTTTTCCTTATTCTTAAATTATTCAAAACGACGACAAGTTGTGGCAACAAATGAGAGTTTTTCACGGTATTTTGTGGTACTCTTGTAGGGATTATAATGAGGTCAGCCAGGTGAACCTCATAGAATATGAGCTCCCTGTCTGGAGCTGTTAATCTAGTCCAATCAGGGGGAGCTCTGGCTGACAGATATAAACAGGAGTGTCAGACATTCTGTTCACTCTGACAGCTGGCTCTGAGGGAGCTGAGTCAGTGTCAAGGACTCTCCATGAGTAAATAAAGGGGGACTTGGTGATGGGATACCAGCGACTGTGGTGTTAATTCAACCATTACTGTAAAACACACATGACAATGAAATCATTCATCATCATCATCGTCTTTTCCCCAGGCTAGGGGAGTCCAAAACTAGAGGTCATAGTTTTAAGGTGAGAGGGAAAAGATTTAAAAGGGACCTAAGGGGCAACCTTTTCTTGCAGAGGGTGGTGTGTGTATGGACTGAGCTGCCAGAGGAAGTGGTGGAGGCTGGTACAATTACAGCATTTAAAAGGCATCTGGATGGGTATATGAGTAGGATGAGTTAAGAGGGATATGGGCCAAATGCTGGCAAATGGGGCTGGATTAGGTTTGGATATCTGGTCAGACGAATTGGACCAAAGGGTCCATGCTCTATGAACTCTTTGATTCTATGACATAGCTGCAAGACTGGGTCTGTGGCAGGTGGTGAGGGAACCCCAACAAGAGAGAAAAATAATTTTGATCACATTCTTACCAATCTGCTGGCTGCTGATGCTGGCTCAGTAACAGTAGCCACTGCAGAGTCCTTATAGAGACGATGTCTTGCCTGCACAATGAGAATAACCTCCATTATTTTGAATGTCACTATTACAGTGCTCAATGGGACAGATTTTGAATAGATCTAGAAACTCAAGACTGGGCATCCATGAGGCACTATGGGCTATCAACAGCAGCAGAACTGTACTGCAGCAGAATCTGCTAGCTCATGGCTTGGCATAGCCTCCACTCATCTAGTACCATCTCCCTAGGGGATCAACCCTGGCAATGGAGAGTGCAGGAGGATTTGCCAGGAGCAGTATCAGTCCTACCTAAAAATCCAGCTAATGAAGCCACTAAACAGGACAACTTGCATGCTAAGCAGCATAAGCAGCAAGTCATCAAGCTAAAAGAACCTGCAACCAACGGATCAGATCTAAGCTCTGCAATCCTGCTACATTTAGCCGTGAATGGTGGTGGGCAATTAAACAACTCACTGGAGGAGGAGGCTTCACAAATATTAGGACAATATCCAGGCTGACAAATGGATAACATTTTGATCATCACTAATAAAAGACAATCTCATTCGACCTCTAGGCAGAAATCTCTCCAAAGAAGCTGACACAGCTTGGGCTTCTCCAAAAAAAAGCAAGAAATGTATAGTGTAAAACAAATTATATTTTTCAGCTTATTTTACATAGTATCATCATAATCCCACTCTCTTTCCAGTGGAACACTCACGGAATGGCTTTGCCTGGTAACCTCCTACACTGCTCTGTGGCCCTTACAAATGGATTGAGGTTCAACTGGATTCCTGCTTCCCCTTATGAAAGTCTGTTGGAATTCAGGAAGAAGGCAGGGAAGCAGCAACATAGATCTGCACTGTTTCCTGGAGTCTTATAAGGGATAAGACTTATCAGACAAAACCTGATTTAATTTGAGGGCAGCATTGCACAGGAGGTGAACTGAGATCTCCAAGTGGGGGAAATGACCTGAATATTAGAAATTTGCAGAGGTTTGGGTGTTAGTCACTTGCACAAACTGACAAATGGCAGGGCACATATCAAATCCTCTGGTGGAATTAAGTTGTAAATGAACAAACAAACATACAAGAATAGGTGTTCAGGTTAGTTCCCCCATTCAATAAGATCATGACTGATTTGATTTTAATCTCACCTCTACATTCCTTCATCCCCTTGGTCATCAAGAATCAACCTATTTCTGCCTTAAAATATCAACAGATTCTGCATTCACTATAAATTAGTGTCATTCATGCCAATCTAGTGAACATTGGTGGGATAGATGTGGGAACAAGGACTGGTATAATCCTCGTGTGAACAGTGGATTCATTAGACCTTTACTTTTCACATGGCCGAACTGATCCATCGAATGCCCATGATTACTCATTCCAAACTTCCCCTTTGTTAATTCCCATCCTCTGGAATTTAAACACTTCACTGTTGTCTGGATCAATACTTCCAGTTCCCATCCTAATCAATTAAATCTTTTCATAATTGCCTTTTGTCCAAAGAGAAGGGGTCCACCTTGTTTAACCTTTCCTCATAACTTAAATTTCTTAAACCTATAATCATCCTCATTGCTCCTACATGTACACTGTCAAGGTCACTAAAACCCTATCTGTGACAGGCAGCTGGAATTGTGCACAGTATCCTGAATGGGATATAACAGGCCTGTCAATGATTGATTTCTGTGTGTATAAATTGCATATAATTTTGCAATTATTACTGTGAAAAGCATCATTACAAATTGTGATCAGAGATATCGCTCCCTTGAATGAAAGGGCAGTTCTGTTAACGTCAACTGGCTTAATAAAAGAACTGGCAAATGAATCTGTCGACATTGAGCCTGACAGCCTGATAAAGAGACAGCAAAGCAGTCCTGACAAGCTCAATGAACTATGTTCGGCAGATTCTCCTTCATTGCTTGGTATTCAGACAACTCAACCAACGCCCCTGATCTTTTATAAATGATGGGCATTTTCCTGTAGCAAGGTTGCAAACACATGAAGGTCAAACATTTCACAAAATTTGTGTTTAGAATTCAGCAGATGACAAAAAAAAGCAGTTTGCAAATAGAACTAGACTAAGAAATGACTGAACCAGTGATGCTCATTCACATTGATGGTGCAATGAGTGAAATTACATTACTGACCCTCAGGTGTGAAGTGGAATATGGACACATAGTAATCCTAATGTTCAGAATAGGGATCAAAGGAAGATCAGGAGATGTTGATGGGAACATTGAGGTAAAGTTCAACATTGATTTCCTCAGATTCCTTTTCAAGACTCAGCGTCAGACTGGGGGGTGTTTTCAAGTTGGTCCTCCACAGATCGACATTCCTCATCTCCATGAAATTTACTCAGCTATTCTTTAGGATTTGGAACATCATGAAAGTGGACACAGCAGTGGAGAAGTTATAACCTTCTCTGAACTGCTTCCAACTGATGGGGAATATCAAACCTGGTAGTAATCCAAGGAAAATTTACTGTTGACAACACTCACCAGACAGATGCTGAGATTTAAGAAAGCGTCTAATGAATCTCAATTTAGACTTCAGTCTGATGCTTCCATGTATATCTACATCTCGCGTTTTGGGATTGATGATTGCAATCTATATTACAAACGTCTTTAATATGCAAACATCACGAATGTAATCACCCCACATGCCATATCCTCATATTAATGTTTTGTGATTCATGCACCAGGACACCAAGATCCCTCTGTGCCACCAAGTGGAAAAGCTCACATTTTCTCTTGTTATACTCCATCTGAAAAATCTCTCTCCTTTTCCCAGTTGCCAATACTTCTTTCCCCTAATTCCTGGGAAACTCCGCTGTATGCCTTGTTGTAGTCTGAAAAACACACATCAACCATTATGCTCTGTTTCCTATCACTCAGCCAATATTGAAATCAATCTGTCACTGTTCCTTTTTATTCTACCAGCTTCAATGATGCTGGAGAGTGTATTATGTAGCATTTGTCAGTTGTCTTTCGGGAGTCGGAAAATAATATCAACCATATTCCCTTCATCAACTCTCTCTGCTATCTCAAAAAATAATTTAAACAAGTCAACTAAATCCAATCTGCCTTTAAAATATTTGTGCTGGTTCTCCTGAATCAATCCATTTTTGGATGCTCATTTTGTCCAATGTTATTGATTCTAAAGAAATTCCCAACACTGAGTTCAAACATACTGGTTTGTCATTGTTGCGTCAATTGCTACACAATTGTTTTGAACATGCAGATTTCTTTGCAGTTCTTCAGTCACTTTATTTGTTCATGGATATCACTGACTAAGCCCAGCACTTACTGCCCATGTTCAATTGCCCAGAGGGTAGCTAAGAAAAAAGCATATTGCTATGGGTCTGGAGAGGAGATTACCTTCCCTGAAGGACATTTGTGAAAACAGATAGGTTTTTTTTTTCATGACAATAGGCAATTGTTGTCATTAGATCAACTTTTTCCTCTGGATTTGTACTGAATTCTATTTTCACCATCTGCTGTGGTGGAGATTTGAACCTATATCAGCAGAACATCAGTTTGAGATTCTGGATTACTGGTCTAGTAACATTACCAATACACCAATGCCACCTCTGCTGTGGAACTACCTCTGTTTCTAAAAAAAGCATTGGGCAAAATAGGCACGCTTTTGCAATTTCTGCCTTTCCTCCTCTCAGCATCCTTGGATGCATCTCATTTGGTTGTGATGACTCATGAACTTAACATGCAGATGGCCTTTTCAGACCTCTTCTTTATCAATGTTTATTTTCTACAGAATCGTAATTGCCTCACCTTTCACTACGACATTGGCAGTACCTTCATGTTTGGTAAAAACAGATGCAAATTTTCCATTTAGTACTCAGCCTTTCCATTAGTCTTCATATGTAGATCACTTTCATTCACTTTTGGATTCCTTTTTATATTAGTGCCAGTTTCTTCTCATGCTCCCTCTTTGCTTCCTTCACTTCTGTTTAGCTTTCCCACTGAATTTTGCAGTTTTTACCTGTTTTGTAGGTTTCTTCCATCTGTCATGTGCTCCCTACTCAGTATTCCACTTAATTTCGATCCATCACCATCTTGCAGTTCCCTCAATTTGTTTCCAGTTCCTTCTAGGCCCCTCTAATTTGAGGAGGCTGGGTGCAAGTGCACAGTCTGAGTTGTTGCCATCACCTCAAAGTTTGGACCTGTGCAAGATTTAGAGAAATCAAACAAAAAAAAAATGCATTTGCTGAAGATCTGAAATGAAAACAGAAATTGTTGGAGAAATTCAGTATCTGTGGAGACAAAGCAGACTAGATTTAAATTGGCAGTCACCAATCGAAAAATAAGGTGAAGCTTCTAAGTTGACTTCACTCAGTGGAACACTCATCAAAACCAGGGTCAATTTCCCTGATAGATGATGTTCTCAACCTTCTATTGATTTCAATTATTGGAACATTGAGGATTATGAATCAATCATTCTGACCACAATATTCAATAGGCTGACCAGTGATTCTGTTCAGCAAGGCTTCTATATTCTTGAATATTTTTGAAATGCTTATTTAATCCATACATTTTAAAGGTTATTTAGATTACTGACACTCTCATGGGACGTTCAACTGTTCATACAAGCCAGATGCAGGTTTTGAGTCTATATTGGCTTCATACATTAACGGCACATTGGGGAACAAGCCCTTTCATTTTCTGAAGGTTTAGTCAGTCATTTTGAAATCTGTTAAGGTGTTAGCCTAAAGAACTCAGATTGGACATTCAACAATCAACACAGTTCCCGAGTTGCAAATGGTTGTGTTCTGGAGTCTGTTCGCAATTTGAGTTTACGCAAGTCGGAGCAGAATGTATGACAGTGTAAAGTAATCATTCACAAGTACAGAAAAAGCTTACATGATTGTCTTTAAGACTATATACCCTATGTGCATTCTTAAGTAGGAGAGTTCATAAGTCTGGAGTGCGTAAATCAGGGGCCCACTGAGTTTGTTAAGTTTATACTGTTGCTACTGATGGCCCTGTTTTGCTTTATTCCAGTTAAACTCTGTCAGGGTTCTATTGGCCTATTACATTCAGGACGTAATTTTGTTTTATGTACATTGGAGACAGTGCATCTATCCTTCATATCACAGGTTAGAAAGTCATGGCTGACTTACATGAAGTTCTCGGATATGTCGCTGACAGATAGAAACCTCCTCCTCCAACTCCACGTATCTTTCGCATCCTTATTAATTTAAGAACTTGACTCAAAAAGGATGTTGCTGGAAAATCACAGTAGGTCAGGCAGCATCCGAGGAGCAGGAGAATTAATGTTTCGGGAATAAGCTCTTCATCAAGAATGCAGAGGAATATGGAGAGATAAATGGGGGAGGGAGGTGGGGTTGGGGGTGGGACTAGGGGGACAGTAGATGGGATGGTGATAGGTGGATGCAGGGTGGGGGATGATTATAATACGTCAGTGGGGAAGGTGGAGTGGATAGGTGGGCAGGAAGATGGACAGCTAGGATAAGTGTAGAGGAGTTGCCGAGTTGGAGGGTTGGATCTAGAAAGAGTTGGGGGGAGGGGAGATTAGGAAACTAGTGAAGGCGATGTTGATGCTGTGTGATTGAAGGGTCTCAAGGTAGAAGATGAGGCGTTCTTCCTCCAGTTGTCGGCTGGCCTGGGTTTGGGGGTGGAAGAGGTCCAGGACTTACATCTCCTTGGGAGAGCGGGAAGGGGAATTGAAGCAGTCAGCCACAAGGCAGTGGGATTGTTTGGTATGCGCATGTCAGAGATGTTCCCTGAAACACTCCATGAGTTGACACCCTGTCTCCCAGCTGTAAAGGAGACAACATCAAGAGCAACGGACATAGTAAATGAGGTGCTTGGATGTGCAGGAAAATTTCTGATGGATGTGAAAAGATTCTTTGGGGTCTTGGATGGAGGGGAGTGGGAGGTTTGGGTGTAGGTTTTACACCTCGTGTGGTGGTAGGGCAAGGCGTCAGGTGTGGAAGGTGGGTTGTGGGTGGAGGAGGACCTTGAGAGGGAGTCAGGGAGGGATTGGTGTCTGCAGAATGCTGACAGGGATGGGGAGGAAAACATAACTTTGGTGGTGAGTCAGTCTGTTGGTAGCAGAAATGGCAGAGAATAATGTGCTATATCCGGACATTGGTGGGATGGAAGGTGAGGAGTGGGGGGTGGGGGTTTTTCTATCTTTGCTGCGGTTAGAGGGGTGGGATTTGGGGATGGTGGTGCAGGAAATGGAGGAGATGTGTTAGAGGGCATTATTGATCACATCGGAGGGGAAATTGCGGCCCCTGAAATAGGAGGATATCTGGGATATCCTGGAGTGGAGTTGCTCCTCCTGGGACCAGATATGGTGGAGGCAGGAGAGTTGAGAGCAAGGGATCTCATTTTTACAGGAGGGCGGGTGGAAGGAGATGTAGTCAAGGTAGCTGTTGGAGTCAGTGGATTTGAAACAGATGTCCGTGTTGAATTGGTCGCCAGAGACGGAGATGGAGAGGTCAGGAAAGTGAGGGAAGTGTCAGAGATGGTCCATGTGAACTTGAGATCAGAGTGGAAGGTGTTGGTGAAGCTGACGAACTGTTCAACTTCCTCGTGGGAGCATGAGATGGCGCCGATATAGTTATCAATGTATTGGAGAAAGATGGAAGATGGTGCTGAAGTTGTACAGTGTTTGCTTATTAAATATCCTACAGTAAGTTAAGTCTGATAATTAGCAATATAAGGACTCTTATTTGTAACATGATAATTGTTTATGGCTGCCAGTCATACATTGCAGGCCAGAAAATGAATAACTAAGAAATTGCAGTCTGTTTCTTTAAAGCAGTAAATTTTTGAGTGATTGAGAAATAATTATCAATTTTTTTTGGGTTCCATTTTCATCTTAATTTTTGTTCCTACCTCTTTTCTCTTTCTTTACCAATCTGAACCTGCCCATTTTTTTGTTCCAGTTTTGACCCTGATTTCACCCCTCTGTTTTTGTTTCTTCCTCAAATCTTAAAACACATTGTTGAATGGGACAGAATCACAGGACGTTCACAGGGCCAAACAAGGCCTTCCAGCCAACCATGTCTGCACCAGGTCTCCAATATTGCCTCTCTCCTGCTTTGCCACCATTACTCTGCACATTTTCCTTTTCAAAAAACAAACTCATTCCATTCTGAACGCATCCAATTGAACTATCACATCTCCACCACATTTCAAACCCTAATTGATTGCTGCATGAAAATCTTTATTGTCACATCATTTTTGCTTCTTTCATGAAGTATTTTTGCACTTTCTTTTACATGGGTGATCATATTTTCCTATTTACTCTGTCTGAGCCTGGCATGAATTTAGATATTTTATTCAGATTTCCTCTCAGCCTTCTCCTCTCCAAAGAGAACAGTCTCATCTTCACCTATCTATCTTTGTTACTGAAATAAATCCACCATTCTCCAATATGTCTATGGTTCAGTTGCTCTCTCCATGCTCTTATCAATTTGCACATTTAAGCAATAAATCTGTAAACATTTTGGGGGGGAAATATGCAGGATAACATCCAACTAATGGGTCACGCTGCAAGGTATTCAATTCCAGTTAGATACAGCCCAAAATTTAAATTTTTCAAACATTAACATGAGCCTGGACTGCTACAGTGGCAGCATCGCTGATGATCAATTTGTGTTTTATTTCTTGATGATCTGATGGCAGAAAATTAATGAAAAGCCCCACCTTTGACTGAACTGTAATTGAGGAGCAGCATGACCAGTGACTATCCTCTGAGCAATAAAAAAGGGCAAAGTCATCAAGTGTTCCCTCACAGACATATTCACCTTGAAAAGTAATGCTCCAAAAGGAAATAGCTGAACAATGTGTACTATACTGAGGATTTAATAAACAGCAAATTACTTGACAAAATATGTATTACATTGCTATTGAAATTCAATGGCTTGGAATTTGCTGTGATGACCTTGAATTGTTTCGATGCTTAATCAGTATTTATAGATCTTTGATTGAAACAAAGTGAAAGCTAATATGCAAATCAATGCAACCAATCAGATATTGATAGGAAGATTTGTAATGTAGTTCCCCAAGGACTGGTTTTGGGATCCTTGCTTTTCTTGATCTGTATTACTGACCTGGATCATGGTGTACAGGGGAGAATATTAGAGTTTGAAGATGACACTAAGTTTGGGAGAATTACACGCTGAAGGAGGGTAATGTCGAGCTCCAAAAGGACATTGACAAGTTGGCGGAGTGGGTGGAGAGATGGCAGATGAGGTTCAATGTAAAAAATTATGAGGTGATGCACTTTGGTAAGAAAAACATTGCAGGACATTGTAAAATAGTGGGTACATTTCTAAAGGGGATACAGGAGCAGAGCTCATTGAAGTTGGTAGGACAGGTAAAGAAAGCAGTCAATAAACCATACAGTGTTCTTGGCTCTGTTAATAGGGCCAAAGAGTACAAGAGCAAGATGGTGAACATAAGGATAGCTGGTCGTGTCGTTTCGTGGCGAGTTGGTGTTCATGGATACGGATCGTTAGCTGTCTTCCTATTTGTCCTACGTAGTGTTTTGTGCAGTCCTTGCATGGGATTTTTGTAGCCACACACACAGATGACAAGCAACATGAATTCGACTGGGACAACACTACCATTATAGGTCAAGCCAAACAGAGAACAGCCAGGGAATTCCTAGAGGCATGGCACTCATCCACAGACTCTATCAACAAACACATCGACCTGGACCCAATATACTAGCCACTACAGCAGACAACTGGAACTGACAACCGGAAGCGGCAGAGACAGGCCACCATAAATGCCGGAGGAAAGATCACAGAAGTGCTTCACAGGAGGCTCCCAAGCACTGAGGATGTCACCTAGACAGGGGCCGAAACGTTTGCAAGACAAATTCCCAGCTCGGCAAACAGAACCACAACAACGAGCACCCGAGCTACAAATCTTCTCCCAAACTTTGATCGGAGCTCACTGTCACCCCCACCGCAGCCCCTGGTTGACTGCTCCCACACTCTCGCTGGCACCACTGCAGACTCCCAGCCACTTACATTCTCCAGACTTTGAAGAAGCCATGATTCTGCTGACCACCAGATTTCTGCCCGGGCACACCAGCCACCTTATGGTCAGCTGCCAAATCCCCCAGCTGCTGCGCCCTCACTCCCTCCAGACGGGGAGTGGAGACAAGAAAAACTAAAGAAACTTCAAAAATAAAGTGAGAAAAGAAGAAAGAAAAGTAGTTGGAGTGGACAACAGTGGCTCAAGAGCCCTCATCCTACACCATCCTGGAGCACATTTGTGAGGACCACATTCAGGGAAAGATGTAAATGCATTGGAAAGAGTGAAGAAGTGATCTACAGAATGGTTCCAGGGATGAGGAACTTCAGTTATAAAGATAAATTGAAGAAGGGGACATCCCAGGACCAAGTTTGGTGATCCTGCAGTGCACTCCCTCTATGGCAATCATAACCTTCCTCAGCTAAGAAAACAAAAACGTCACCGAGTACTCCAGGTGTGGTTTAACCAAGGTCCTATGCAATCGAAGAATGACTTCACTACTCCAGTACTCAACTCCTCTTGCAATAAAAGCTCACATTGCAGTAGTCCTCCTCATAGCTTGCTGCACCTGTATCTTAGTCTTCAGTGTCTTATCAACCTTTTGTACTTTGTACTTCTACACTTTCCAACCTCTCATTATTTAAATAATGTTCTGCATATCTGCATTTCTCCTATCAAGATAAATAATCTCCCATTTTCTACATTATATTCCATTTGCCATATTCTTGCCTATTCATAAAACCCTGTCCAAACCTCCTGAAGCTGCTTTACATCTTCCTTACAACACACATACCCATCTACAAAATTTGAAAATATTACATTTGGTCCACATGTTCAGATCATTGCTATATATTGTGAACAGCTGGGGCCCAAATACTGACCCTTGTGGTACCCCACTAGTCAGAGCATGTCAACCTGACAATGACCCATTTATTCCCACTCTCTGCTTTCTGTGTGCTAACCAATCATTAATCCATGCCTTTGTGTTATCGCCTATCGCATATGCTTTATTTTTTTCTAACCAGTCTCCTGTTTATCAACAAATATCTGAAAACCTGAATATCTACGTCCATTAATTCACCTGTTATCTTTTATTAATGTTATTTGTCATAAAGTCTGTCAAATACCATTTCACTTTCACAAAACACTGACTGTGCCCAATTAGATCACTATCGTCCAGTTAGCGATTCATCACATCCCTCAGTCCAGCATTTCTGCCACTTCCAATGAAAGGACAAGGGCTCTGATGTTTTCTCCTATCTTAAATAAATTTGGAAGGTGATATTTGATACCATCCAATCCATAGGAAATTTGGAAGATTATCACCAATATATTAATTACCTCGAGCAGGGAGCTTTACACTTAAAGGAAGGGACAGGAGGATTAGAGGGAATGTGAGGGGCTGCTACAAATCTGAACTTGCTGCCTGTAAAGGTGGCAGAGGCCGAAACCCTCAGAACCATTGAGAAGCGTTTAGATGTTCACATGTGATGTCAAGGCATACAAGGCCAAGTGTTGCGCAATTAGATTAGATTAGATTACTTACAGTGTGGAAACAGGCCCTGCGGCCCTGGTTTGTTTGTCACCTGCAGATTTAATGTGCTGAATGGCCTTTTTTTTCTGTGCTGACGATTTCTATGACTCTATGACTGGGCTCAAGAACAAGATATGCCATTCCTGACCCCTTCAGCATTTTGACATGTCATGGAGGGTACTTACCATGGCACAAGTCTGTATCATAGTCCTGGGCCGGCATTAAGAATGCCAGATTTTGTCAGGCATTATACTTTATCTTCCTATTTAATTCCAACAGAGAGTAAAGTTGGGTATTTAGGCAATCACCATTTCTCATTGAATACAAGATCCTTTAATCTCATTTCCATTTTGAGAGAAGACGCATCCATAGGAAGCTGTTATAATATCAGGTTAGAGGTTTCCTTTTCTTTCAATATCCTGCACTTCATGCACAGATTCCAACGAAAAGACTGTAAGAACCATAGGGATCCTCCATTGCAGATATTAAACAGCTTTAAGATCTTAAGGATTTGCACAAAGTTTGAAGTTTCATCCAGGTTAGGTTAGAAGGAGAGATATCCAACTCACCTTCTATCATGAAAGTTAGTTTGGGAAACAGGGTACATCCAACTGGAAAAAAAGATTATGTGAGCTGAGGATAGATTCCTGGAGAATTAACTGTTAAGAGCAGATGGAGATTTTAGAAGCTTTAAAATTTAAATGATGTGACGGTGTTCTTTTAATACTAAGTTGCCTACTGGAATTGTGTTTAGATAATGTTATCTTTAATTTGTTTGTTACAGTAAAAGTCTTAACTCTTAGAATATTGCCATGCAATCCTTTCACAAGAAGCCTGAATTTCATTTTAAAAATTATCCGTCTGCTCAGAGATTCCAACAATGGTTGTTAGGTGTGCTAGCCCTCACCTTCAACAGACAGCCCATTGGTCTCTTCATATATCCGTCCCCTTCAGAACAGCTCCCCTTTGCATCCTCTATTTTCACATTTCTGGAATTCACTAAATAGCATACCAATCCTCCCAGAATAACATTGGCAAGTATTTTCAATGCCTGTGGAACTGTCTCAGTAAACAAACATTCAAAATGCCTGTACGAAGCACCTTCATACAAGATCATAAAGTGATGAGTCAAGTACAACTTCATAGATTAGAGTTTTAATGAGGTGGTCACACCTAAAGTGCAGGCAGAGAGAAGCTGGGTGACTGCCAGGAAAGGCAATGGGAACAGGCAGAGAGTGCAGGAGTCCCCTGTGGCCATTCTCCTTGAAAACAAGTATATCGTTTTGGATACTGTTGTTGGAGGGGAGAGGGGTGTTGGGGGTGATGATCGCTCAGGGGAAAGCTGCAGGAGCCAGATTGGTGGCAATATGACTGGCTCTGGGGCACAGCGGGAAAGTGGAAAGATAAACCAGGACCTTAGTGAAAGGCAACTTGACAGTTGGGCAAATTCTGTGACAGGAGATTCTATGATAGCAAATGGGAATCCAGGATGGTAAATTGCCTTCCCGGTGCCAGGGTCCAGGATCTCTTGTAGCGGCTACAGAATATTCCCATGGAGGAGGGTGAGCAGCCAGAAATCATTGTGCACATTGGCAAAAATGACATAGATAGAAATAGGGATGAGGTCCTGCAGATTGATTGAAGAGAGCTTGGAAAAAAGTTCAAAACCAGGACCTTGCCAGTGATAATTTCTGGATTACTTCCAGTGCCATGTGCTCGTGAGGATAAGAACAGGAGGATATGGCAGATGAATGCATGGCTAATGAATTGGTGCAGAGACAGAGATTCAGATTTTTAAATCATTGGGATCTTAGCTTGGGCAGAGGTGACCTGTTCAAGAGGGATGGGTGGCATCTGAGCTGGAAAGGGACCAATATCTTGGCAGCCAGGTTTGCTAGTGCTGCAAGGGAGGGTTTAAACTAGATTGGTGGGGGTGGGTGGGGGGCATCCTCAACAGCAGGGAGGCAAGTGGGAGGGTGGAAGGAGACATAGTAATCAGTAAAGTGAAGCGACAGGACATGATGGAACATGACATGGAATAAGGAATACCGGTTGAATTGAATTGCATCTATTTCAATGCAAGAAGGCTTACAGGTAAGACCGATGAACTCAGGGCATGGATTGATATGTGGGACTGGGGTATTATAGCCATTACAGAAACTTGGCAAAGGGAGGGACAGGATTGGAAGCTTAATGTGCCAGGATCCAGGTGCAGTAGGCAAGACAGAGGTTGTGGAAGGATGGGAGGGGAAGTAGCATTTTTGATTAAAGTGAGTATCACGGTAGGAACCAGAGATGGAATAACTGAATGATCATCCAATGAGGCTTTGTTGGTGGAGTTAAGAGCTAAGAAGGAGATGGTGACGTTATTGGGGCTGTACTATAGATCCCTAAATAGTCAATGGGAATTAGAAGAACAAATGTATGGGGAGACTGGGGAGAAATGCAGAAGCAATTGGGTTGTCATAGTCGGGGATTTTAATTTTCCTAACATAGACTGGGACTGCTAGAGCATTAAGGGCTTAGATTGGATGGAATTTGTTAAGTGAATTCAGGAAAGTTTCCTCAAGCAGTATATAGAGGGTCCTACTCAGGAAGGGCCAAAACACGACTTACTCATGGGAAATAGGGCAGGAGAGGTGACAGTGGGGGAGCACTTTGAGACCAAGGACCATAATTCTATTAATTTTAAAATAGTTCTGGAGAGAACTGGTCCAAAAGTTCAAGTTCTAAACGGGGGCAAAGCAAATTTTGATGGAATTAGACAGGAGCTTGCAAGGGTTGCTTGGAGTAGTTTGTTTGCAGGCAAAGGGACCTCTGGCAAGTTGGAGACCTTTAAAAGTGAGATAGCGAGAGTTCAAGGTCTATCTGTTCCTGTGAGGGTGAAGGGCAAGGTTGGCAGGAAAGTGGAACCCTGGATGATAACGGATATTGAGACTTTGACCAGAAAAATGAAGGAAGCATGTCTCAGTTGCAGGCAGCTGGGATCAAGGGAATCCCCCAAAGATATATAGAGGATACCATAAGACCATAAGACCATAAGACATAGGAGTGGAAGTAAGGCCATTTGGCCCATCGGGTCCACTCCGCCATTCAATCATGGCTGATGCGCATTTCAGCTCCACTTACCAGCGTTCTCCCCGTAGCCCTTAATTCCTCTAGACAACAAGAATCTATCAATCTCGGCCTTGAAGACATTTAGCGTCCCGGCTTCCACTGCACTCCGTGGCAATGAATTCGACAGGCCCACCACTCTCTGGCTGAAGAAATGTCTCCGCATTTCTGTTCTGAAATGGCTCCCTCTAATTCTAAGGCTGTGTCCACGGGTCCTAGTCTCCTCGTCTAACGGAAACAATTTCCTAGCATCCACCTTTTCCAAGATACAGGTGGGGATACTTACTGAAGAAGAAAACCAGGAGGGTGAAATGGGGACACGATATGGCCTTGACTGAGAAGATTATGGTGAATCCAAAGAGGTTCTATAAATATATTAAAGGAAAAAGAGTAACTTGAGAAAGAATAGGACCCCTCAATGACTAAAGTGGACTTGTATATGTGGAACCGCAGGAGATGGGTGAGGTTCTCAATGAATATTTCTCCTCTGTCTTTACCGTGGAGAAAGACAAAAAGACTGGGGATCTTGGGGAAGTTAGTGCTGATATCTTGGAGACAGTCCATATCACAGTAGAGGAGGTGTTGGAATGAATGTACTTGGATAAATCTCCCGGTCCAGACCAGATATATCCAAGAACATGGCAAGAGGCTCGAGAAGAAATTGCTGGGGCCCTAACTGATATTTTTGCATCATCGTTAGCCATGGGTGAAGTCCCAGAAAACTGGAGGGTAGTGGATTTTGGACCATTATTCAAGAAAGTCTGCAAAGGAAAACCTGGGAACTATAGACCAGTAAGCTACACATCTGTGGGAGGTAAATTACTTGAGCAGATTCTGAGGAATAAGATATACATGCATTTGGAAAGACAGGGTTTGATTTGGAGCACTTAGCATGGCTTTATGCGTGGGAGGTCATGTCTCACAAATTTGTTCAAGATCTTTGGTGAAGTTACCAGGAACGTTGACGAGGGCAGGGAGCAGAGCCTGTAAGGCCTTTGATAAGATTCCATATGGTAGGCTGCTCATACAGGTTAGATCGCATGCAATCCAGGGGGAGCTGGCAGACACACAAGTGGCTTGATGGTAGGAAGCAGAGGGTAATAGTGGAGGGATTCTTGTCAGCCTGGAGGTCTGTGATTAGTGGAGTGCCTCAGGGGTCAGTGCTGGGTCCATTGTTATTTGTTATCTATATCAATGATTTAGATAAGAATGTACAAGGCATGTTTAATAAGTTTGCAGATGACACTAAAATAGGCAGTATCGTGGACAGTGAGGAAGGTTGTCAGAAATTGCAACAGGAATCAGCTGGAGAACTGGGCCAAGAAATGGCAAATGGAATTTAATATAAATAGTTGTGAGGTCTTGCATTTTGGAAAGTCAAATCATGGTAGGTGTTTCATGGTGAATAGTAGGGCCTTAAAGAGTGAACTGGAACAGAAGGACCTTGGAGCTCAGGTGCATGGTTCTCTGAAAGTGGAGTCACAGGTAGACAGGGCAGTGAAGAAGACTTTTGGCACACTGGCCTTCATCAGTCAAGACATTGAATATGGAAGTTAGGAAGTTATGTTGTAGCTATATAGGATGTTGGTGAGGCTGCACTTGGAGAATTGTGTTCAGTTTTGATCACTTTGCTACAGAAAGGATTTTATTTAACTGGAAAGTGTGCAGAAGAAATTTACAGGGATGTTGCCAGGACTCAATGATTTGAGTTATATGAAGAGATTGCCAAGCTAGGACATTTTTCTTCAGAGTGTAGGAGACTGAGGGGGGACTTATAGAAGATTACGAGAGGCATGGATAGGGTGAATGCACTCAATCTTTTTCCCAGTGTTGGGGAATCGATGGCTAGAAAGCATCAGGTTAAGGTTAGAGGGAAAGAATAAAGAGGAACCTGAGGGACAATTGTTTTACGCAGAGGGTGGTACGCATATGGATTGAGCTGCCAGCAGAAGTGGCTGAGGCAGGTAAAATTAACAACATGTAAAAGGCATTTGGACAAATAGACAGATAGGTAAGATTTAGAAGGATAATGGGCCAAGTACTGGGAAATGGGGTTAGTGTGGATGGACATTTTGGTCAGCAAGGACCAGTTTGGGCCAAAGGGCCTGTCTCCGTGCTGTAGGACTCTATGACTCTATGAACTATGTACACTATCAAAGAGAAAAAATGTTTAATCATCATGATATTTCTTAATATTTCCCAAATAAATTAACAAACATTGAGAAATCACTTCGACTTATGAGGTCAAAGAGCTGTCCAGCATGGAAACAGAACTTTTGGTCTAACTCATCCATGCCAACCAGATATCCTAAATTAATCTAGTCCCATTTGCCAGCATTTGGGCCATATCCCTCTCAACCTTTCCTATTCATGTATCCATCTAGATGTCTTTTAACTGTTGTAATTGTACCAGTCTCTGTCACTTCCTCTGATAGCTCATTCCTTACACACACCACGCTCTGTGAAAAAGTTGCACCTTCCATCCTTTTTAAATCTTTGCCCTCTCACCTTAAGTCTATGAATTCTAGTTTAGGACTCCAGTACTGTGGGCAAAATACCTTGCCTATTCACCCTCTCCATGTCCCTCACAATTGGAAACCCCTCGATAAGGTCACCCCTCACCTCCAAGGAAAATAGCCCTAGCCTATTCAGCCTTTTCCTGTACGTCAAACCCTCTAACCTCAGGCAGAGGTAAAGGTATTACAAGTTCGTAAAACTGAGAATGAAAGCAAGTTAGCTTCAAAGTGTCATCAGGAGTCAGGACATTAAAATTAGTTGAAACTCAGACTACAGAGTCCATGACATATAATTATATCCACTGTGAATTGCAGATGTACATTTTCTCCACTAATGAAATTACACTAATGCATCTGAATATTTTTACAATCACCATTGATTTAATGGTAACTTGCCTTTCACAAAATCTCTGTCATTCAATCATTACATTAAAACCTTTATAATAATTTCCTATCATTTAAACAGGACATGTGAGATGGACAGCAGTTAGTTTAAAGTTACATGTCAAAAAGTTCCCTGCCCCACGATTGTCCTCTCTGGCTCAAGATCCTTTGAGAAATCATGAGCTATGTCTTCTGCAAAATTCGGGTCAAATTGCTGGGACTTTTAAATGCCCATTTCAGCGATGAATTAGAAAAGGTATGCTTGCTGTGTACAGGGTTTGTGACTGAATACCTATTCTAGAATTATTAAAGGTCCACAGGAATTTTCCACCGGTAATATGGGCAGGAATCATCGAATTTTTAAATACTTTCACCTCTATTCCGACATGAACAGAAGTCTAGGCCAGAGGGTGTAAAATCTGTAAGTCACTAATGTTCCAACAGGGAATTCAGGAAAAACATCTTTACATGGAGAACTTGGAACTCCCACAGAGAGTTATTATGGTAAGTAGCATTGATGAATTTAAGGTTCAGGTAAAAAGGAATGGAGAATATGCAGAGACGTAGAGTGGTGGATGACTTGCATGTATCACAGACTTGTCAGATCTCTGCTCTACATTCTCTGTCATCCCATGAATTCATGATCAAAGCATTGATTCAGGAAGGATATCTCATCAAGAACATTCTACTTTTAAATAATCTAAATCAAACCTTTTACAATTCCTGTCACACTTAGGTTCTTATATTAAAGGCAGTGGAGCACAATGCTTCAATTCGGGAACCAGGGGTGGGGGGGAAGGCAGTATTGCTGAGACAGTTGCCTCATTGGACATGCAGTTTCAGATGTATGTGAGATACTGATGTGCAACCAAACCAATCAATCTCCTCTGGATCTATAATTGGTGCAAAAGTAGAGTCTTTAAAGTTGGTTTTAAGCCAATGTAAACCAAGAAAAATCAAACACCTCCCAGAATCTAGAATGGAGTTCAGAAACAGAATTTTAATAGACAGTGACATCCCCCAGAGAGATGCTATCTGATTAAATGTTGACACAACTTAATGTATTTTTTTTTGTTCATTATTTGTATTCCAGAATTTTCATCAAAGGGTGTTATGTGACAGAGCTTTCTCTGAAATCACTCACCCATTGCCAATTTTGACACCTACACTATTTCAATTATTTAACCTCTGCTGCATCTATACTTGGCAATGGAATAATTTGTATCTTTTCAGCTGGATTTCTGACATTAGTTACAAACCACCAATGACCCAGGACTGGGCAATAATTTGCAAAACTACCTTTTGGTTTTAAGAAAGGCTGAAATTTGAACCACTGTCAAATAGAAAAGGCATCTTTTCAAAAAGAATTTCAAACACTTCTGTGGTATCCCCAGCCTCAACCCTGTCAATAAATCAATAATGATTGGGAGATGCCAGTGTTGGACTGGGGTACACAAAGTTAAAAATCACATAACACCAGGTTATAGTCCAACAGGTTTAATTGGAAGCACTAGCTTTCAGAGCACCGCTCCTTCATCAGGTGGTTGTGGAGGGCACAATTGTCAGACACAGAATTTATAGCAAAAGTTTATAGTGTGATGTAACTTAAATTATACATTAAATAATACCTTAACTGTTTGTTGAGGCTTTCATCTGTTAGAATACTATGATAGTTTCACTTCTTTCATGTGTAAATCACAAAACTTTTTTTTTAAAGTTGCATTCTCAGGTTAACTGTAACAAGTGGTGTTAGCTAGACAATATGTTGAAGGTGTTAGCCCCCTGCGTTCTCTGTCTTTGCCATAATGTTTAGACTGATTGTAAACTTAAAAAGTGAGATAACGGAGTCTTACATGAATTCATGCAGTTTTTGAGCAAAGTGCAATGTAACTCTGCAAGTCCAAATTCACCCCGCAAACTTATATGTATATGTATGTGTGTCCATGTGTGCGTGTGTGTGTGGGTGTGTGTGTATATGTATGCATGTGTGTGTCTGTCTGGCTTAGGGGGTTGTGAATGAGAGAGAGTGGGCAATGTGTGTGCGTGAGTGTAGAGTGTCTTAAGTCTGTGAGGGGGTGCATATGTGAGTGTGGGAGTGTGTGTGTCTGTCGGAGTGTGTGTGTGTCTGGGATGGAGGTTGTGAGTGCCTGTGAGAGGGAGTGTATATGTGTGTGCGTGAGTGTAGAGTGGTCTAATTCTCTGAGAGGATGCATGCGTGAGTGTGGGAGTGTGTGTGTGTCTGTAAGGGTGTGTGTCAGTGTCTGTGTGCATGTGTGTCTGTGTGTATGTGTGTGTATTGGAGTGCCTGTGTGTGTATGTAGGAGTGTCTGTGTGTGTATATAGTGCAATGGTGGTCACCTGTAACGTGACATGAACCCAAGATCCTGGTTGAGGCCCCCCCTATGGGTACCGAACTTAGCTATCAGCCTCTGCTCGACCACTTTTTGCTGCTGCCTGTCCTGAAGTCTGCCTTGAAGGATGGTCACCCAAAGGTCTGAGGTCAAATGTCCTGGACCGCTGAAGTGTTCCCCAACTGGGAGAGAACCCTCCTGTCTGTTGATTGTTGTGCGGTGCCCATTCATCCGTTGCTGTAGCCTTTGTTCAGTTTCCCCAATGTACCATGCCTCAGGGCATCCTTGAAGTGACGGGTACCTGGAAGTACTCAGGGATGCCCTCACAAGAACGGGGTACAATGCTCAACTCAGTTCCGACGTGCCACAGCAAGGAACCGTAATGACCTCCTCAGGAGACAGACATGTCCTACAACTGACAGGGTACCCTTCATTGTTCAGTACTTCCCAGGGGCTGAAAAAATACGTCATGTTCTTCGTGACCTGCAACGCATTATCAATGAGGATGAGCACCTCACCAAGACCTTCCCCACACCTCCAATACTCGCCTTTAAACAACCGCCAAACCTCAAACAGATCATTGTTCGTAGCAAGCTGCCCGGCTTTCAGGACAACTCCATATAACCCTGTCACAGTAGGCGCTGCAAGATGTGTCAGAGTGTAGACATGGATATTACCATTACACGTGGGGACACCTCCCACCATGTACATGGCAGGTACTAATGTGACTCAGCCAACGTTGTCTATCTTATATGTTGCAGGCAAGGATGCCCTGAGGCATGGTCCATTTGGGAAACCAAGCAAAGGCTACAGCAACGGATGAATGGGCACCGCACAACAATCAATTGACAGGAGTGTTCCCTCCCAGTTGGGGAACACTTCAGTGGTCCAGGACATTTGACCTCGGACCTTCGGGTGACCATCCTCCAAGGTGGACTTCGGGACAGGCAGCAGCGAAAAGTGGCTGAGCAGAGGCTGATAGCTAAGTTCAGTACCCATAGGGAGGGCCTCAACTGGGACCTTGGGTTCATGTCACATTACAGGTGATCACCATTGCACTACACACACACACAGACACTCCTACATACACACACAAGCACTCCTATATACACGTATACACACGGACACACATGTATACAGATATGCACACAGACACTCACATACACCTTTACAGACACACACACTCCCACACTCACACATGCATCCTCTTAGAGACTTAGACAACTCTACACTCACACACACACATATACACTCCCTCTCACAGACACTCACAACCCCCCACCCCAGACACACACATACACACTCCTCTACAGACACACACACTCCCACACTCACACATGTACCCCCTCACAGACTGAAGACCCTCTACACACACACACACACATACACATACACACACACACACACACACACACACACACACACACACACACATGTGCACATATACATATTCATATAAGTTTGCAGGGTGAATTTGGACTTGCAGAGTTACATTGCACTTTGCTCAAAAACTGCATGAATTCATGTAAGACTCCGTTATCTCACTTTTTAAATTTACAATCAGTCTAAACATTATGGCAAAAACAGAGAATGCAGGGGGCTAACACCTTCAACATATTGTTTAGCTAACACCAATTGTTACAGTTAACCTGAGAATGCAACTTTTAAAAAAATGTTTTGTGATTTACACATGAAAGAAGTGAAACTATCATAGCATTCTAACAGATGAAAGCCTCAACAAACGATTAAGGTATTATTCAATGTATAATTTCAGTAACATCACACTGTAAACTTTTGCTATAAATTCTGTGCCTTACAATCGTGTCCTCCACAACCCCCTGATGAAGGAGCGTTGCTCCGAAAGCTAGTGCTTCCAATTAAACCTGTTGGACTATAACCTGTTGTTGTGTGATTTTTAACTTAACAAATTAATAAGTGGAGACTAGTTAGATAGGAATAATAAACATTTAGTGAATTCTAAAGCACAAGTGAATATCAACTGTAACTTAACGTTTGAACAATAAGAACCATTGAAACCACAACATGAAGTTTGAAACTGTTACTCGAATTTCAAACTCTTTCCTAATTGCAAAACTGTTATCTATTCCTTTTGTTTGGTTTGCTTTATGAGTAGCAATTTTGAACCTCTCAAAATAGGGTTAACTGTGATAGAATTCTGAAAAGGGGCCAAATTTGAGTGAAGGCAAAACGTGAATTCAGAAATCTTATTTAAAATAAGGAAATTTGTTTGTGTAAAATCTCAACTTTGTAAGAGCTGAGATGTTTGAGTTGCAAAGAATTTACTGTTCTTGGTGAGTGAGTGGGCTGGGGAATGACGAGAGGATGAAGTGAAGTTTCTCAACAACACTCTTTGAGAATGTCTGCTTCAATGCTTCCACGGAGAACAGCACCACCTCGTGGAAGATTGATGGACCACATTATCCAAATTTCAAAACTCAGGTCTTCATCTTAATGCTAATTCTGACAAGAATTAATCATGATGAGACATAGAGTCATAGAGATGTGCAGCACGGAAACAGACCCTTCAGTCCAACCCTTCCATGCCGACCAGATATCCAAAATCAATCTAGTCCCACCTGCCAGCACCCAGCCCATATCCATCGAAACCCTTCCTATTCATGTACGCATCCAGATGCTTTTTAAATGTTGCAATTGTACCAGCCTTCACCACTTCCTCTGGCAGCTCATTCCATACGCATACCACCCTCTGCGTGAAAATGTTGCCTCTCAGCCTAAACCTATGTCCTCTCATTCTGGTCTCCCCTACCCCAGGGAAAAGACTTTGTCTATTTCTCCTATCCATGCCCTTCATGATTTTATAAACCTCTATAAGGTCACCCCTCAACCTCCGACGCTCCAGGGAAAACAGCCCCAGCCTGTTCAGCCTCTCCCTATAGCTCAAATCCTCCAATCCTGACAACATCCTTGTAAATCTTTTCTGAACCCTTTCAAGTTTCACAATATTTTTCCGATAGAAAGGAGACCAGAACTGCATGCAATATTCCAATAGTGGTCTAACCAATGTCCTGTACAGCCGCAACATGACCTCCCAACTCCTGTACTCAATACGCTGACTAACAGAGGAAAGCATACCAAACGCCTTCTTCACTATTCTATCTACCTGCAACTCTACTTTCAAGGAGCTGTGAACCTGCACTTCAAGGTCTCTTTGTTCAGCAACACTCCCTAGGACCTTACCATTAAGTGTATAAGTCCTGCTAAGGTTCACTTTCCCAAAATGCAGCACCTCACATTTATCTGAATTAAACTCCATCTGCCACTTCTCAACCCATTGGCCCATCTGGTCAAGATCCTGTTGTAATCTGAGGTAACCCTCTTCGCTGTCCACTACACCTCCAATTTTGGTGTCATCAGCAAACTTACTCACTGTACCTCTTATGCTCACATCCAAATCATTATGGTCCAATTAAACAAAACTTTGAAATCATGTGGAAGATGTAAACAACATGACTGATTTTTCTGATAAGAAGTGATAGTTGCAGGGAATGTCAGAAGGGAATTGATGGCCTGTGGTTCCTGCTATCACATAAATTAATTTAAATAATAATATTTTCATTCATTATACTGACTTTCAAATTCTCAAAGAATCATAAAGTTTTTAAAAGTGTGGTCACTTTTGGTGATATAGCAATAAATCATGACCAATTTGCAGACAGGAAGATCTAAAATACACCAAAAACAAAATCTAAAGAATTGCAGATGCTGGAAATCAGAAACAAAACCATAATTTGCTGGAAAAACTCTGCAGGTTCTGGCAGGAATCGTGGAGACAAATCAGAATTAACATTTCAGGTCCAGTGACCCTTCTTCAGAACAGTGTTCTCCACAAATGCTGCTGATATTTTCCAGCTCTGATTTCTCACTATGGTTCCTGCCAGACCTGCTGAGTTTTTCCAGCAATTTCTATTTTTCAAACATATCTCCACTTAGTCTGCTTTTTACGATATGGGTGAAGGAATGATTATTGGAACAGAACTCCCTCCTGCTATTCTGGTCACATGGCAAACATTTCTCCAACACTGACTGCTTAGACAGTATATTACACAAGTAAATAGAATCACTCCTGAACTGAAAGCTGCAAAGAATTGTCTGCTGTGAATGAGATCAAGCAGATGCCCAAACTCTGTTTTTGGACAGAGTTGGAGAAGGAATGAAGAAAAATAACTTTCAATTCCAGATCATCGTTTTAGCAAACCTTTGTTTATCCAAAGCAATTCGCAGCCAATGATATATTTCAATAGGTAGTTACTGTTGTAAGAACCAATTTGTGTACAGCAAGATCCTACAAGCAAAACAAAATAAAGAACTAAATCATTGAGTTTATATCAATAGTTTTTTTTTCATGAGATACTGCCAAGGAATCTTTGAGAGAGAGCTGGAGGAAATGATAAGGCCTTTGCTTGGTGGTTAGCACTGCTGCCTCACTGCACAAGGCACCCAAGTTTGACTCTAGCCTCAAACAACAGCCTGCGTGGAGTTTGCACATTCCTCCTGAGTCTGCATGAGTTTCCTCTGAGTGATCCAGTTTCCTCCCGCAGTCCAGGCATCTGCAGGCTAGGTGGATTAGCCATAGGAAATGCAAAGTTATAGGGGTGGGTCTGGTAGGATCCTCTTCAGAGGGTCAGTGTAAACTTGATGGCCTGCTTCCACACTGCAGGGATTCTAAGATTATTTCATACAACATGTAAAAGGCGATTCCCTCTGACAGTGTAGCACATAATCTGCACTGTTGTGTCGGCTGAGATTGGCTGCTCAAATTTCAGCAGTGAAATTTCAGTTGACAGGATTCTGATCCAGAGGTGAGTACATTATCATTGATCCATAGCTGAGGGAATAAAAGATTGTGCCTTTTTTGTGCTGATGGAATGGATGTCTCTTTGCCTTGCTGACTGTAAAGGGTTAATAAACAAGATTTGACCAGTGCTATTTTTGGCAGAAAGTGTGTCAGCATATTTTATACAAGGAACAGATTCAGAAAGAATGACATGAACACCTTGTAGATAAACATGGATGAGACTCCTGTGAGGACTTTGATAGGACAGAGAGGATATAAATATATTGTGGAATATTCCTGGAGTGTTACCTCATTAAATGGGATGAACAGTAGCAGCATTGCAAAACAGGGTAGGAAATAATCTGAAGTTCATATTGATCACAATCAAAGAGCTGCAAAGGTTCACAAATCTGTTCTGTGATGCCCAGCACAAGGGACATCGTTGAAGATTGGGCTATTTCCAAGTGGATGTATCAGAGGCAGGAATTGCCAATTCTACCAGACTCCTACAAAGTGGTTTTCAACTGTGATGACAACATGGAACTAGATTGGCAGCAGTAGATAAAGCAAAACCTTTGAGCGAGACAGAGAGAAAGAGAGAGACAGACAGAGAGAGAGAGAGAGAAAGAGAGACTGTTACTCATTTAATTGAGGGGCACCGAGAGTAGGTGATGAAAGGAGGTGGTTGGTTTGGGGAAATGGCCTGAGTAGTAGGAATGATGCCATCTGGAATTCTGACTGGAACAATATGAACAGGCATTTCCCAATCAAGACCTTCTCATATCCTTCCTGTAAAAGAACATCAGGTAGTCATTCCATTTAGAAATCAAACAAACATGAGCCTGGTCAGGTGAAAATGGGGGAGATAAGGTTGAGGAATGTGATGTGGTGAGGTAGATGGAGCCATCTGACAGATGTGAGATCAGGGATGTTGCAATAAAGGATGTTGCAATAGGTGCCCACAAGGCTTGGTGAGGTAAATGGAAACATAGGGTATAAGGGGGAAGGGGCAAGGGATGGTAACAGATAAATATTTGTGATAAATAGGTGGCTGTAAAGGGTATGAGGATGGTCAGTTCAGTGAGGATGAGGCATATGGGGGAAGTTGGGGTAAGTGGAGATGTAGAGAATGAGCATGTTGGTTGTAGGTAGATAACTATGAAGTGATGAGGTTGGTGGTTAATTGGGGATAAGGGGTAAGAGAAGGGAGGGGTAAGTGGAGATCAAGTATTTGGGGGCACAGGGCTCATTGATGATAAGGAATGAAAAGATGCTGGCAGACGAATGTGGAGATGGCGATTAATCAGGTTTCTGGGTATGGATGGAGCTCAGGATTTGGTGGTTGGAGGAACTATAGGACTGTGGGATAGTGTTGCTGAAAAATTAACCTTGCTCGAAGAATACCAATTCTGTTGGATAGGTTTGTCATCTCCTCTCCAATCTGTTGCCTACATTTTCTGTCTCTGGCCCTCGACCTGGGCTAAACTGTATGTCTGTGCTGTGCTGCATATTTCTGCGATTTTTTTTTAACAGTGTGACGGCCCATCAGTGGAAAAGGGCAAATTCTTATTGATGGCTTGATGAGTATTTAATTGGTGAAAAATGTACAAATTGAAATAATTGCTATCTTGTGCTCAAGATAACTCTTCTGTCCCAGGTAATTAACTCTGATCGATGGTTTCATTGTAGATGTAAGATGGCGCTGTTCATTTCAAAGTTGCTCATCAATTGAGATATGCAACACATTCTTTTTATTATTTCTGCATGGTTTCAAGCTTCACAAGGTCAGGCACTGAACAGAGTACAGTCACAATATTCCATTCTGACAGTCAGAGTTCTTCTCACTGGATTAGAAATTCAGAAGGAACATTCCCATTGGAGTTGACGGGTCACCTCACTGGCACGGTGCACCTCGCATTTTATCTTGGGCACCGATCTGCTCTGTGTTTCTCTCTCATGCATGCCATCTTATTTCTGGAGACCCTTTTTAGAACCCTCTTCAATGGAAGAGTGGTGCAAGATGCACCATAGAAAGCATCCTATCCAGGTGCATCATAGTCCTGCCCAAGACCACAACAAGTCCCAGAGAGCTGTGAGCAGAGCCCAGTCCATCATGGAAACCAGCCTTTCATCCACCGACTCTGTCTACCCTTCCCATTGCCTCGGGAAAACAAACATAACCAAAGACCTTCCCACCCTGGTTATACTCTTTTCCACCCTCTTCCATTGGGCAGAGGGTACGAAGGTTCAAACACATGTATCAAGAGATTTAAGAACTTTAAGAGCTTCTTCCTCACTGTTATCAGAATTATGAATAGACCTCTCATATATTAGAGTTTATCTTTCTCTGCACCTTCTCTGTCACTGGAATACGATGTGCTGCATTCTGTTCTATTACCTGATATACTGATGTAAGGTACGATTCGGCTGGTCAGACACAAAACAATACTTTTCACTGTATCTTGGTACATGTGACAATAATAAATCAAACCAACTTAATTGTTTTTGGAAATGAAGTTCTCTCTACTAACCCTGGGATCAATACACAAAAACACCAGAGACCAGCAAAACATTATTCTACATGTCTCAAGGATTATAATGTAGCCATTTGGCCAGGGAAGGAGGTATAATGCAGAGAAGGAGTCCCTACACCATCCAGGCTCCCTCTGACTTAACTGCCTCCTATTGGGTGAATATTGTATTGGGAGTTACATCATTCCCTCCTGTACAATAACTGTATCACTCAACATTGTGACATTGGAGATGTGAATATATTTCATCCACAGATGTGACTGCAGCTATACAGTGAAACAACATTGAAGATTAGATTACCTACAGTTTGAAAACAGGCCCTTAGCCCAACAAGTCCACACCAACCTTCCAAACAGTAACCCACCCAGACCCATTCCTCTACAGATACCCCTGACTAATGCACCTAACCTACACATCCCTGGACACTATGGACAATTTAGTGTGGCTAATTCAGCTAACCTGCACATAACCAGAGCACCTAGAGGAAACCTACAAAGACACAGGGAGAACGTGCAAACTCCACACAGACAGTCATTGACCACAGGTCCCTGGCACTGTGAGGCAGCAGTGCTAACCACTGAACCATCATGCCACCCCACCACACATTGGAAATACAATATACAATGTAGAAGCAGTTCAAAGAATGTAACTCATTATGGGGGTGAGTCTTACAAGGAAAGATTGAATATTTGGACCTATGACCATTGAAGTTTACAAGAATGAAAGGTAGTCTTATTAAACAGATGAGATCCTAAGTCGACTGGATAGATGGGTATAGACAGATGCTTCTTCTTGTGATGGAGACGAGAATCAGTGGACACAGTTTTTAAGAACAAGGAGTCACCCATTTGAGACAGAGATGGACAGAATCCTTTTTGTCTTTCAGAAGATCATTAGAATATGGAATCTTGTTCCCTAGAAATAGAGTCAAAAAATGTGGTGCTGATAAAGCACACCAGGTCAGGCAGCTTCCAAGGAGCAGGACAGTTGATGTTTCGGGCATAGGCTCTTCATCACTACCAAAGATAGTGGAGACTGAGTCATTGAATTTACTCAAGGCTGAGTTTGCTCATAATTTGATAGACAAGGGAGTCGAGAGTTATGGCATATGGAGCTAAGATGACACACAAATCAGCCATCATCTCAGTGATAGGCAGAGAAGGCTCAAAGGGCTGAATGGCCTAATCCTAATGCTAAGACTTATGTTCAATCTAAGAATTCAGTTAAGAAGCAATGAGCAATACAGTAGACCTTTAACATGCCTGATTTTCATTACTCACCACTGGCAGTGAGATGCTCGTTTGCCTGGAATCCTGGAATTCTCATCCTCAATCTTCCCACCATACTACCCTCCCTCAGCTCCTTTGTGAAACCCTCACTCTTTGAGGAAGCCTGTGGCCTCTGTCAAGCTGAGTATTTACATGGAGTCCCACCCGCCATCACCAAACCATCATCTCCCAGACCATACAGAACCTCATCACCTCAGAGGATCTCCCACCCACAGCTTCCAATCTCATAGTCCGGGAACCCCGCACTGCCCGGTTCTACCTCCTTCCCAAGATCCACAAGCCTGACCACCCTAGCCGACCCATTGTCTCAGCATGCTCCTGCCCAACTGAACTCATCTCTACCTACCTCAACACTGTCCTATCCCCCCTAGTCCAGGAACTCCCCACATACATTCGAGACACCACCCACGCCCTCCACCTCCTCCAAGACTTCCGTTTCCCCGGCCCCCAACGCCTCATCTTCACCATGGATATCCAATCCCTCTACACCTCCATCTGCCATGACCAGGGCTCCAAGCCCTCCGTTTTTTCCTCTCCAGACGTCCCCAACAGTACCCTTCCACTGACACTCTCATTCGTTTGGCCGAACTGGTCCTCACCCTTAACAATTTCTCCTTTGAATCCTCCCACTTCCTCCAGACCAAAGGGGTAGCCATGGGCACACGTATGGGCCCCAGCTATGCCTGTCTCTTTGTTGGCTACGTAGAGCAGTTGATCTTTCGTAATTACACCGGCACCACTCCCCACCTCTTCCTCCGCTACATTGATGGCTGCATTGGCGCCACCTCATGCTCCCGCGAGGAGGTTGAGCAATTCATCAACTTCACCAACACATTCCACCCTGACCTTAAATTTACCTGGACCATCTCTGACACCTCTCTCCCCTTCCTGGACCTCTCCATCTCCATTAGTGACGACCGACTTGACACTGACATTTTTTACAAACCCACTGACTCCCACAGCTACCTGGATTACACCTCTTCCCACCTTACCTCTTTCTAAAATGCCATCCCGTATTCCCAATTCCTCTGCCTCCGTCGGATCTGTTTCCAGGAGGACCAGTTCCACCACAAAACACACCAGATGGCCTCCTTCTTTAGAGACCACAATTTCCCTTCCCACATGGTTAAAGATGCCCTCCAACACATCTCATCTATGTCCCGCACCTCCGCCCTCAGACCCCACCCCTCCAACCGTAACAAGGACAGAACGCCCCTGGTGCTCACCTTCCACCCTACCAAACTTCGCATAAACCAAATCATCCGCCAACATTTCCGCCACCTCCAAACAGACCCCACCACCAGGGATATATTTCCCTCCCCACCCCTTTCCCCCTTCTGCAAAGACCGTTCCCTCCGTGACTACCTGGTCAGGTCCACGCCCCCCTACAACCCACCCTCCCATCCTAGCATTTTCCCCTGCCACCGCAGGAACTGTAAAACCTGCGCCCACACCTCCTCCCTCACCTCTATCCAAGGCCCTAAAGGAGCCTTCCACATCCATCAAAGTTTTACTTGCACATCCACTAATATCATTTATTATATCCATTGCTCCCGATGTGGTCTCCTCTACATTGGGGAGACTGGGCGCCTCCTAGCAGAGCGCTTTCGGGAACATCTCTGGGACACCCGCACCAATCAACCACACCGCCCTGTGGCCCAACATTTCAACTCCCCCTCCCACTCTGCCGAGGACATGAAGGTCCTGGGCCTCCTTCACCGCTGCTTCCTCACCACCAGACGCCTGGAGGAAAAACGCCTCATCTTCCGCCTCGGAACACTTCAACCCCAGGGCATCAACAGTTTCCTCATTTCCCCTTCCCCCACCTCACCCTAGTTCTAAACGTCCAGCTCAACACTGTCCCCATGACTTGTCCGGACTTGTCCTACCTGCCTCTCTCCTTTTCCACCTATCCACTCCACCCTCTCCTCCCTGACCCCACTCACCCATTGTACAATATGCTACTTTCTCCCCACCCCCACCCTCCTCTAGCTTATCTCTCCACGCTTCAGGCTCACTACCTTTATTCCTGATGAAGGGCTTTTGCCCGAAACGTCGATTTCGAAGCTCCTTGGATGCTGCCTGAACTGCTGTGTTCTTCCAGCACCACTAATCCAGAATCTGGTTTCCAGCATCTGCAGTCATTGTTTTTACCACCTTGAGTATTTACATGGCCCACATCCAGTAGTGTCTGCTATGTGCCTGTGATTTGCCTTCAGATGTTTTACTCAGTTAAATGCACTATATAAATACAAGTTGTTATGTTCGTACAGACAGAGTTACAGCATATCCGACACTGTTTGCTGTTTCTTTGTTGCAACTATTTGTTGAAGATTTAGGACTATTATTGTTGGTGCATGCTAATCAGATCAATACAGAATCAATTATCTCTTAATGAAGAGTGGGCTGTCAGACTTTAATTTGTTTTTTACTCTCCTTCTAACTTTCCAACCATTGATCTACGTTGAAGTCTAGCATTGTTGAAAGCACATTTCCTGGTAGCAAAGTGATAAATTCACATTTCACATAACAATCTGCATTTCAAATACTTCTTCATACATATTTATGGGACTCATTGATTTACACTCAGTGTCATAATAATTAATATCAGTCTCTGTGTGTCTGATCGCTTCAGGAACAATGATTCTGGCAATAAACTGTGTGGAGCAGTTAGTGAATTTATAAAATATTTTCATCTCTTTGCAGTTCTAAGCCTTTTTGCAGGTAGTTTTCACATTACTGAAGGGGAGTCGCCATCTTTCTAATCAGACATAGTGCCTCTTGAGTGGATGTCAAAAATCCCATGCCACTTGTGAAAAAGGGGAATTGAAGTGTTCCTCAGCAACTCAATCACTATTTATCAATCAACCAACACCACAAACAAATTATTGGTCATTATCATTTTGCTGTTTTGGATCTTGATGTGAGCACAATGGCTGCTGAATTTCCCAGAGTGATGACACATCAAACGTGGCTCATTCCAAGTCCATGTTGCAAATCATTTTAGGAGTGTTCTCAAATTGTTAAAGGCACTACTTAAATGTAAGATACACTTGCATTGCTGCATTGTTCGTCACCTGTGCCTCCCAATGCAAAAAGCAAACTGGTGAATCTGACTTATTAAGACATTATTGATGAAGTCCATTTGCAGAGTCAAATTTCATCTAGAGGTAGGGAATTCTTTTGGAGCAATGTCAGCATTCTCTACCTATTTTCAACTCCTGCTGTACATTTCATCTGTATCCTGTTGTATAAGGTGGCTCTGAAAGGGTTAATGTTCATGTTACGTTGGCTTCACGAAGTCTCACGCAATCTGTGGGTGGAGTCCAAGATATTCCACTCGAGCATTTGGAGGGAACAGATATATCTGTACCAGTTCCCCAGTAAATGTGCCTGAACAAATGCAGTTGTACTTATTCTTGTCACGCAATAAACCTGTGTGTTACTGACAATAGTGTGCATTTTCTGTCACTAACTGGAAAGGCCCAAAAGAACACAAAACCAAGGAGGGTGGCTGGCAGCAAATCATGCTAAACAACCTTGCATAGGGGCAAATACCAGAAGGTACCAAAAGTGGTGATCTGGGTGATTAAAATACGTATCTTTTTATGGAGTGCACGCAGACAGAAATTGAGGCAAAGCAATTTACAAGAAGAGTGAAATCTAAACATTAGCAAAGCAATGAGGGGGCTATGATGCATGTTCAGTGTTCTGTCTCTGTCCCTGGGTAATGGTCCTGAAGTTGTTTCTCAGAATGGAGGAGAGGGAGGAGATGAGGAAGTGATAAAGAAGGGGAACTGCTCAAAGCCAATATGTCTCTAACCACTGACTACACAAAGCAAGAGGGCTTACCTGATTCATGGAGCTGCTATATATAATGTGGAGTATTACCCTTCTCTATTTTCCTCTTTTCCCCTAAATTCTGCAGTACCCAACTTCCTCGACAATACTTACATATGCAGAAGTAATAATTAGTCAGTAGATCAGCCAAAACTAACAAAGCAGCCTGTCACAAATTGATTTCAGACTCAGCAGCCCCCTAGAGAGAGAACAAACAGTTCCCTCCAAGATGCAGACTGATTCAAACAGCTGCCCTCATCCTCAGAATCTTGGTCCTGAGCTGGTACTTAGGACAATCATTGGGAACAGTCAACCCGGATTGAAACCTCCTGCAAATTACTTAGTTAGCAGTTCATGTTTATTAATTTGAATGGATAATATTGGGGTTTTACGATTTGTTGTTGGAAATAGTGAAGAATGTTATGCTTCATTTTGAACAGAATAAGGTGCATGGCATCGTCTTTTCTAATGATTTACTCAGAATGGAATGGATAAACATTAAGACAGACCAATGGGTCAATACAGCTTGTGTGAATGAAGGGAGACGGACTTGGGTGAACAGTGGGTTTGGTTTTGGTGTCAGCTTCGCTTCCCCTTGCTGTTGCTCCTACTTCTTCCCTTTTCTGCTGCTTGATATTCTGCCACCATGAGTGTTACCACTGACCTCCCCATTCTCCTTGTCATCTGTCAGTTTGGTCTCTCGATAGTTCTATCTGGACAGTTGTGGAAGACAGTGCTCAAACTATGTTGAAAGGCAACCCAAGACATTTCCAAGCGTCTGAACACTTCAAACGTCAGATAGATCCAACACTTTCTTCTGACATTAGATTCATTGTACATCCCTTCTGAAGCACTGGGGTCTTGTGCAGGTACTATAATGAGCGACAATGACAAGAAGACCTTTCCTTTTTAAGACACAATGTCCTTTTGGTAAAACATAGCACTGTAACCACTGGAAGACAAACATATCCTGGTAGCAGGAGCATACACTGGATACATATGAAGAAATTTGTGTCTGTAATCAGATATGTGTTGAACATTCAGATTCTGTGTCGTTGTCAAAATATTGAAATTTCAGCCAGTCACAGACAATCAGATGTGTATAATGGATTGTCCCAGAAATACAATAATATTTACAGCACATTCATTCATAGACTGCATAGGAAGTGAATGGGAAGTTTTGTCCACAGTTATTCACTCAATGTATGGTGAACTGAATGTTATCTAAGACAGCAACTGTGACCTGTTCAATCTCAAAACACATGACTACAAAAGAAAACCGAAGTGAAACTTGGACATTTTCCAATAAGTGTAAGTGTGGTCCTCCCTCTGATTAATCTGCAGTATCAAAGGTATCATCTGCAGAATTCCTTGTACTGAAACTGCCCATGCCAGTCAAGACCTGGAAAGAATCAGAACTGGACTCTTAAGTGGCTGATAACTTCAACAGAAATGCCAGGAATTGATATTTCCATCTAGAGAGAAGCTAACCATCTCCTCGTGATATTCGATGGCATCATCATTGCTAAATCTCCCATCATCACCATCAGTGGAGAAAATTTGAATTAATGAACAAAATAAATGCTGCCATGACAACAGCAGATCAGAGGCTGGGAATTCTGAAGTGAGTAACCCACTTATTGACTCTCCAAAGTCTATCTACAACGTACAGGTCAGGAATGTGAGAGATGACTTTCCACTTGCAGCTTGAACAACACTTAAAAGGCAATAGACAATAGACAATAGACAATAGACAATAGATGCAGGAGTAGGCCATTCAGCCCTTCGAGCCTGCACCGCCATTCAATATGATCATGGCTGATCATTCCCAATCAGTATCCTGTTCCAGCCTTATCTCCATAACCCTTGACTCCAAGGCTCAGCACAATCCAGGACAAAGCTGCTTGATTGGCACCACATCCATCATCTTATGCATTCAGCCCCTCCATCACAGATACATCATACTATGGGATATATAATGCACAACATATTCTGCAAGAAACTTACCAGAACTTCTTGGAAAGTGGCTTTAAAAACCCAAACCTCTCCCACCACGAAGAATAAGGCAGCAGGAACAAGACAACACCATAAACTGCATTGTCTTCTCCAAGGGGAGGAAGGGTGAGGTGTCGGTCATGGTTCTGATGAAGGATCACTGCACCCAAAACATAACTCTGCTTTCTCTTTCATGCTGCCAGACCTCCTGTGTTTCTCCAGCATGGCATGGTGACTCAGTGGTTAGCACTGCTACCTCACAGCACCAGGGTTCTATTCCCGTCTTGGGCAACTGTCTGTGTGGAGTTTGCACATTCTCCCCGAATCTGTGTGGGTTTCCTCCAGGTGCTTCGGTTTCCTCCCACAATCCAAAGATGTGCAGGTTAGGGGAATTGATCATGCTAAGTTGCCCATAGTGTCCAGGGATTTGTATGCTAGGTGCACTAGTCAGGTTTGCTTTAAAGACTGTAATTTCCCTTCCCACATGGTTGAAGATGCCCTCCAATGCATCTCATCCATGTCCCACACCTCTGCCCTCAAACCCCACTCCTCCGACCGCAACAAGGGCAGAACCAGCACCCCCCCCCACCCCACCCCACTCCCCCCCCCCACTCCGGTCCTCACCTTCCACCCTACCAACATTCGCATAATTCAGAGATGCGGGTGTACAAAGTTAAAAATCACACAACACCAGGTTATAGTCCAACAGGTTTAATTGGAAGCACACGAGCTTTTGGAGCGTCGCTCCTTCATCAGGTGGTGTTCCGAAAGCTAGTGTGCTTCCAATTAAACCTGTTGGACTATAACCTGGTGTTGTGTGATTTTTAACATTCACACAAACCACATCATCCACTGACATTTCCGTCACCTCCAAATAGACCCCACCAGGGGTATAGTTCCCTCCCCACTCCTTTCCATCTTCCACAAAGACCGGTCCCTCCATGACTACCTGGTCAGGTTCACGCCCCCTCAACAACCCACCCTCCTGTCCTGGTATCTTCCCCTGCCACGGCAGGAATTGCAAAACCTGTGCCCACACCCCCTCCCTCACCTCCATCCAAGGTCCCAAATGAGTCTTCCACATCCATCAAAGTTTCACCTGAACATCCACCAGTGTCATTTATTGTATCCGTTGCTCCTGATGCTGTCTCCTCTACATTGGGGAGACTGGACACTTCCTCGCAGAGCGCTTTAGGGAACATCTCCAAGACGCCCGCACCAGCCAACCCTACCACCCTGTGGCCCAACATTTCAAATCCCCCTCCCCCTCTGCCAAGGACATGCAGGTCCTGGGCGTCCTGCACCGCCGCTCCCTCACCACCCAACGCCTGGAGGAAGAATGCATCATCTTCCGCCTTGGAACACTTCAACCCCAGGGCATCAATGTGGACTTCACCAGTTTCCTCATTTCCCCTTCTCCCACCTTACCCAAGTTCTAACCTTCCAGCTCAGCACCGTCCCCATGACCTGTCCCACCTGCCAATCTCCCTTCCCACCTATCCACTCCACCCTCCTCTCCGACCTATCACCTCCATCCACCTTTTGTACTCTTTGCTACCATCTCCCCAGCCTCACCCCCGTCCCATTTATCTCTCCACCCTGGAGGCTCCCTGCCTCATTCCTGTTGAAGGATTTTTGCCCAAAATGCCGATTTTCCTGCTCCTCAGATGCTGCCTGACCTGCTGTGCTTTTCTAGCACCACTCTAATCTAGACTCTGATTTCCAGCATCTGCAGTCCTCACTTTCATGCAGTAGTCAGGGGTAAATTCAGAGTAATAGGATAGGGGAATGGGTCTGGGTGGGTTACATTTTGGAGGGTCGGTGTGGACTTGTTGGGCCAAAAGGCCGATTGGCACACTGTCGGGATGCTATGATTTGTTATTTTTGTTTCAGATTTCCAGCATCCTCAGTTCTTTGGTTTTTGATATTATTAAGGTGTTAATGTCACTGGGGCCTAGTCCAACATGAGTTCAGCTACACCAACTCGACCTTCTACAGATACAGCAGTGAGTGTTTGATGACAAAGATTTCAACAAGTCACTAAGGATCTTTATGTGCACAGCTGATATTATCACCACACTTCTGTACTGCAGTGAGCCCTGGACTGTGTAGGAGCAGGCCATTGAGTCCACACCAACTCTCTGAAGAGCAGCCCACCCAGCCCCAACATCCTATCATCCTGCCTTTCCCATGCCTAATCCACCTAGCCTGCACAACCCTGGACACGATGGGTAATTTAGCATGGCCAATTCACGTAACCTGCACATCTTTTGGACTGTGGGAGAAAATCAGAGCACCGATGGCAAAACTAATAGAAACAAAAATGGCAAAACACAAAAAGTATCCCGGCAACTGGGAGAGATTCATGTAACTAACCTTAGAAGCATTACCATAATGAAGAAAATAATTGCACAAAAATTTCTCGGGGGCTGAGGACTTAGATCCCAATTTTAAAAGGAAGTAAGTGGGAATGTTGCAGAGGTCTAAGCTACCATCCCCTCAGGCTCTCTCTATTCAGGAACCATTCTGTTCGATTGGAAATTTTAACATGTTACTCCAGTGTTTACGGAAGGTGAGAGTAGAGACAAGTAATTAGCAGTCAGCTTAATCCATTGTTAGGCTCTGTAGCTAAGGATAAGGAGATTGAATAAAAAAGGAAAGTTTTAGTTGATTAGAGAAAACCAGCAATGATTTGTAAAGGTCACCGAAGTGAAATGCTAACTCTGTTTCTCTCAGAGAAAACATTCAGACTCTGCCTGAGTATTTGCATCATTTACCATTTTTATTTCCAATTTTTACCATCAGTAATATATTGCCTTTGTAGACATTTGTCAGTTTGTTTAGTGGCATAAAGTAAATGAAGATTGACTGTACTTAAATGGCAGAGAGACTGAGCACAAATTATGAAATTTACTTAAGATATCAAATTTACAAAGTCGTCAAGAGCTCATAAGTGTTCTGCTAAAATTGCCCAGAATCATATTTTATTCCGACCACCATTCCTATCATACTGAGGCAAATAAACTATATTTAATTGCTTTCAGGATCATCCTGTTTGATGTCAGAGGACTCTGTATAGCTGGTAATGGCTTATTATTTTCCAATTTGCTTCTGTCTGTTTTTCTCTGTCATCAGTGTGACAGGCTCAGCATTCTTCGAAGATAAAATGCACAACATGCACATTCACACACTGTAAAGGAGAACGGAGAAAGTCATAACAAAAGTAGACAAGCTAGTATTTATCTACTGTCTGTCAATCTACTTATCTGGTGCCAACCTTTGTGTCGACAGCAGGTCCTTCACCTGACTGTCAATCTCATCTACCTATCTTTATTTTCCTTTTTCAGTCATTTTGAGAAATCATGGATTAACTTCAGAGTACATTCAGTTCCAAGAATGTTACATTTATCTGTTTGAAAACGAAAGTGGCATTCAATTCTGCCCAGCGATAAGTTGGAATTTTTTTGATGTCATCCAGGATAATTCATAGCCACAGCGTTATTGTTTCATATGATCACGGAAGAATGCCTTGGACCCAATGGAAATAGAGAAAGGATGATGGGTGGATGCCAAGTAAGGAATAATTCGGTGAGAACTTGATTGGTGTACTTAAAAATATAGGGAAAACTATAATGCAGTGTTGTTGGTTTGTGAACTGGAATATAACACTGCCAAGAAAGCAGCGGAGAAAGATCTTCCAATCCGAGCTCATCCCTTCTGCACATTCTTCTTTTTCTCGCACTTTCTTTCCCTTTTCCTCCTCTTAGTGTTTATTCTTTTCTTCACTCACAGCTTCCAATGTTGTCCGGCCTCAGCTGATGATTCCTGGTCTCCTGTGACAACACCCAGCCTGGCGTGACAGCCTCCCGGCCTGGTGCAGCACCATCACAGTGTGGCATGGTGACCTCCCAGTGTGGCATGGTGACATCTGGGCCTGGTGCAGCACCCTCCCAGTTTGGCAGATGACCTCTCAGCCTGGTACAGTGACCTCCCAGTGTGGCATGGTGACCTCTGGGCTGGGTGCAGCACCCTCCCAGTGTGGCCTGACGACCTCCTGGCCTGGTGCAGTGAACTCCCGGTCTGGCGTGGTGACATCCCGGCCTGGTGCAGTGATCTCCCAGCATGGTGTGGTATTGTGACCTCCTGGCCTGGTGCATTGACCACCCAGCGAGGCGTGGTGACCACACTGACCTAGTGTGGTGACGTCCTGGCCTGATGCAGTGACCTCCTGGCATGGCATGGCGTGGCGACCATCTGCTGGGTGCAGCGGCCTCCCAGTGTGCTATGGCAACCTCTCGGCCTAGTGCAGCACCCTCCCAGTGTGGCGTGATGACCTCCCGACCTGGCACAGTGACCTCCCGGCATTGGTGTGGTGACCTCCTGGCCTGGTAGAGTGGCCTCCCAATGTGGCTTGGTTACGTCCTGGTCTGGTGTAGTGACCTCCTGGCATGGTGTGGTGACTCCCTGGCCTAGTGCAGTGGCCTCCGAGTGTGGCTTGGTTACGTCCTGGTCTGGTGCGGTGACCTCCCGGCATGGTGTGGCACAACAACCTCCCGGTCAGGTGCAACAGCCTCCCAGCATAGCTGTGGTGACCTCCTGGTCTGGTTCAGTGGCCTCCCCACCTGTTGTAGCAGCTTCACCACCTATTGCCCTGGCCACCCCACCAATGCACCACCTCCCCACCTATTGTAGTGGCCTCCCCACCTATTGTAGTGGCCTCCTGGCCTGGTGCTGTCAGCCTGACATGGGGTCTGAAACGATTTCCCAGCCTCATGATCCTCATGGTGAATTTTGGCACAGTCTGGAGCCAGGGCCTGGTGCAGGCTGGAGGCTAGGTGCCAGTGTGATCTGTTGTATTGAACCTTTATTTCCTAACTGTCTGATATCTTGTAATTAAAGAAGTTGTACCTTGGTACCTAGTCAGCATTCTAAGTAGCAATCTATAAACTTTTTACTGTACTCATTGAGAATATGTGACAATAAAGGCTAATTCATATTCTAAAAACAGAAGTGGGAATGTTGCTGGCTTTGTGTTCGGGAAAGTGTGGTGGAGATTGATAGAAGCCAGTAAGTAGTAATAACTCAGAAGAGCTCAAAGAGCAGATGTTGAAAAGCTCACAAGCAGTATTTGCTTCTTGTAACTGAGCATGTTTAGACCTTGTGATAAAACCTCAGAGCAGGAGTGACTTGGTGAAGTTAGCTATCAGTGATGAGCAGGAGTTATGCCTGAATGAGTATTAGAGTGCAGTTTCTGAGTCCCAAGAGCTTATATCCAGGATAGGAGTGTGATCAACTGGGACAGGATCAGTTGTTAAAGTAATCTCTTGAGAGGCAATTCAAGGCCAGAACAGCAACAGTGAAAAATTGTGTTCCTTTGTGAAGTTTAATGATAACTCACAGTGCCATGAATATCTTGAAGGAATTGCTGAGCAACCCACGAGATCTGTCTTGATTACTGTCACTATTTGACATTTACTGTGGAGTGCTCAATCACAGTCTGTTACCCAGATCTACCACATGTTGAATCTGGATGTTAAAACATAAATCGTAAATGCATTGTAGAATGTGTTACTGTTTCAATAGTACGTAGTAAGTTTATTGTTCAAAACCATGAAATCTTGTGGCTTTTAGTCCCCTGAATCTCTCATTTTGCTTACTCTTTTTAAAGACATTACTGGTCCCCAGTTAAATCATAGAATAATTTGGCAGTCTGTTTGAGGAAAGAAAGAAAAAAAAAGAGGACTGTTGTGAGAGATGAAATCCACAGGCAAATACAACTGCAGATATTTATTTATGTTACAGTTGATAAACTTTCACTATGACTCCATTATTAAGAAAGAAATAGCATGGATTCAGAAAACCTTAATGCAATCATATAGAGCCAATCTGTTTTTTCTTTAATGTTAATCATGTTTGATAATTTTGCTGGAGTTCTGTGAAGATATAACAAGCAGAGTTGATAAAGTAGACATAACATGTTTAGATTTTCAGATGACATTTGCTGAGGTACTACATAAAAGGAATGCATACAAGCTAGGAGTGCATAGTATTGGGGGTGATATATTAGCATGGCTTGAGGATAGGTGTTCAGAATTAGGATGATTGGGTCTTTTAAAGTTGGATAGATATAACTAGTGGAGTTTCTTAGGTTCTGTCCCAGGGCTTCAATTATTTACTCTCTCTGTTAGTGACTGGGACAAATGGCAGAGTGTAATTATTCCATATTTGCTGATGATGCAAAGAAGTTGGGAGGGTATATTGTGAGAAGGATATAAGAAATTTGCAAAGGAAACAGATAGGTTGAGTGAATGAACAAAACTTGGCAGAACTCCAGCAAAACCAAGTTCCCTTTGATCTTTGGTACTTCCCAGAATCTTACATTATGTATTCCTTTGCTTTTTCTGTCCCTGTTAATGCACAGGTACAGAGAGTCATTATTAAAGTAAATGGAATTTTGTTTTTGATTGTTATTAGGTTAGAGTTTAAAAATGGTGAAGTCTTGTTATCTCTGTTCAGGGTGTTAGTGAGGCTACACCTGGAGTTTTGTGTATTTGAGTTGAGTCCACATGTTTAAAAACAGAGAAATTGACATTTAGACAATAGATTCACAGTCTGAGTTCTGGGATGAAGGAGTTGACTTACCAAGAATAGTTAGACAGGTTAAGCCGTTATTATTTTGGTTCAGAAGAATAAGGAGTGACCTTATTGAAATACATATGGTTCTGAGGTGATTTCACAGCATAGATGTTGAGAAGATGCTTCCACTAGCTGGGGAACTCAAACTAAGGGACGTAGTTATAGAGTAAGGGGAAATCCATTTCTAACTAAGATGCAAAGGAATATCTTCTACCAGAGTAAAATGAATATCGAGAATTCTCACTCCAGAGAGTAGTAGATGCTCGATTCACTTAAAGAGTTTAAAGAGAAGCAAGATAGATCTTTGAAATATCAGGGAGCTGACGCTGGCTCAAAAGATAATCATACCTGGGACAGATCAATCATGATCTTATTGAA
This sequence comes from Chiloscyllium punctatum, assembly GCF_047496795.1. Classification (NCBI taxonomy): domain Eukaryota; kingdom Metazoa; phylum Chordata; class Chondrichthyes; order Orectolobiformes; family Hemiscylliidae; genus Chiloscyllium; species Chiloscyllium punctatum. The sequence continues at coordinate 55,298,016 of NC_092761.1, read as the reverse complement.
TCATAGGGCAGGCCTGAGGGGCCAAATGACCAACTACTCCTCTTTATGTTCTTATGACAACAGAAAGAATATATTCAATTAAATAGTAAAACCAAACTCACCACAATTAGAACTTTGTTTGAATAAAGGTTGTCGTGGAAATTAAATCGACTCGACTCAAATGCCAGCAAGAGCAAAGAAAAAGTTTATGACAGGCCTTTGCAAAAGGACCCTCTGCACTTGACAAAATGCCTTATGCAAGGGGTACTTGAGCATAATTCAGATACTCGTCTTATATTGTTTCTTATCATGCTCTCAAGGATAAAGACTGGGAAAGCTCAAGCTGTTATTCTCTCATCCCCTGGACATAACAGTTCTTCAGCTTTCGCGGAATTCGACTATCGCAAGGTCAAGTTGAATGTTTACAAAGTTCAAACAGACACAAGCTGGCTGCAAACGTCATCAAAATATTGTTTACAAAGCTCAGCACAGCATTAAATTTTAGAAACGCATTCTCTTTCAAATTTCCCAGTAAATGTAAAATTTGCTAATTTCCCATTACAAAGGTATAAGAAAGACATCAAGGAGACAAACATTAAGTACATAGACAAATATGCAGAACAGAGGAGTGCAGGATAATGAAGAATATAAACAGATCAGGAGGGAAATTAAGAACAATTAGAAAAGCTATAAAATAAAACTATCAAAGAATATTTTAAACAACATCGTGAAATACTTCACAGGCACATCAATAATAAAAAGGAAGGTTAAGGTGGGAATAGGATAATTAAGCAATAGAATACATAATACCAAAGGCAGAAATATTAAATAATTATTTTGTTTCACTATTTAAGAGGGAAATAGAGCAAATATAAATGTTATTGAATAATGAGATGATTGATAAGATGAGATAAGTGATTTCAACTTTCTTCTTAAAAAGAACTGTATTGAATTCACTAAACAAACTCAAAGAGGGGCAAACCCTGGTCTGAATGGATTACATCCCTGTTTTGAAGAAATAATTTTGGGAAGAGAAAGCAAAAACCATCATTAACTGTAAGTCTATTACATAGAATCTCACTTCAAATATCTGATTAATAAAATCTTTTAATACCTGCACAAGACTCAAGGGTTCAGCAACTAAATTATGTTTAATAATTATTTTATTATTTTTCTAGTTTCTTAAGGTAAAAGAGATTTCTCATTTTTGACCACCAGAAATATTCAAATGAGTAAACACAATAAACATTGGTTTCATGTTCTTTGGAGAACATAGAGACGAGAAATGAATTTGCATTTATCCAAATTTAATTTCCTTTAATGTTTTATTTGCCCTTAAAGCATAGTACTTGACTCTAATACATTAAAATTAGGACCTGGTCAGACTGTGGGTGGCATGGTGGCTGTCAGCACTAGCATCCCAGGTTCAATTCCAGCCTCGGGCGACTGTCTGTGTGGAGTTTGCACATTCGCCCCATGTCTGTGTGGGTTTCCTCCCACAGTTCAAAGATGTGCAGGTCAGGTGAGTTGGCCATGCTAAATTGCCCATAGTGTTAAGTGCATTAGTCGGAGGGGAATGGGTCTGGGTGGGTTACTCTTTGGAGGGTCGGTGTGGACTTGTTGGGCTGAAGGGCCTGTTTTCGCACTGTAGGGAATTTAATCTAACCTGAATACACAGCCAGTTCAACTGATCAATCAAGCTTCATAAAAGCTGTAACTTTTCATTCGATATATCATCTTCTTTCAGTGCTGACTTATACAATTGATCAGTATGGGCATAACACAATCTAAACATAGTTGCAAATTTAAAATTAAGCTAGACCTTATTTTGGTTAGTATCTGGCCTCTTTTGTGGTGGGTTTGAAAGTATTCAATGAACTAGCATGATGGAGCACCCACCACCTTCTTGCCTCCAACAGGATTAATTCAGGAGCTTTAATTAATTCAAGGACATGGACATTGCTGACTGGGCCAGCATTCATTGCCCATTCCTAATTGCCTTGGAGAACATAAGAGCATAAGAAACAGGAGCAGGTGTAGGCCATTTGGCCCATCGAGCCTGTTTCACCATTCAATAAGATCATGGCTGATCCTTTCATGGGCTCAGCTCCACTGACCCATCTGCTCACCATAACCCTTATTTCCCTTACTGTTCAAAAGTCCACCTAACTTTGTCTTAAAAACATTCAATGAGACAGCCACAATTGGGTAGGAAATTCCACAGATTTGCAACTCGTTGAGTGAAGGAGTTCCTCCTCAACTCAGTCCTAAATCTCCTTCCCCTTTTTTTGAGGCTATGCCCCGTGTTTTACTTTCACCCGCCAGTGGAAACGACCTCCCTACTCCTTTCCTTTGTATTCTCTTCATAATTTTAATCATAGAATCCCTACAGTGTGGAAACAGGCCATTCAGCCCAACAGGTCCACACTAACCCTCTGGAGAGTAACCCACCCAGAATCACTCCCCTCCCCTATTACTGTACATATTAATGCACCTAACCTACACATCCCTAAACACTACAGGCAATATAGCATGGCCAATTCACCTAACCTGCACATCTTTGGATTGTGGGAGGAAACTGGAGCACCCGGAAGCCCATGCAGACACTGGGAGAATAGGCAAACTCCAACAGACAAAGTTAAAAGTCACGCAACACCAGGTTACAGTCCAACAGGTTTAATTGGAAGCACTAGCTTTCGGAGCACTGCCCTTCATCAGGTTGTTGTGCAACCATCCACACAGACAGTCACCCAAGGCTTGATTCAAACCTGGGTCCCTCGTGCTGTGAGCCACCATGTCACCCATGTTTATATATTTGAATAGGTGGTGGTTAACTGACTTCTTGAACTGCAATAGTCCTTGGGAGGTAAGAACGTTTACAATGCCATCTTGGAGGAAATTCCATGATTTTGACACAGTTCCTCTGATGGAATGGTGATATATTTCCAAGTGCATCTTGTAGAGGGTACTGTTACAGACCAGGCCAGACTCCCTCAAAACATTTCAAAAAAGTAGCCCAGACCCTAACTTTGCTTGTTGTTTTAAGTAGGTTTACAGTGGATATTCCGGGGGGGGGGGGTGGGGGAAGAGTCAGCTGGTCAAACCATTTAGTTTTAAACAAAACAGAATGTATTTACAAGATTACTGAATGAAACACAAACAAAAGAAAACAGCATATTGAATAACTTAACCGATCCGAAAACCCAACAGATCATCCCACTTAATGATGCTGTCCCAAATACCTGTAACAATCCTCATAAACACTCCTTGGCACAAAAGGTAAAATCAAACACAGGGTTCTTACACGATAGAAGTCAGAGAGAGCGTACCAGCCTGACCCACTTCTTTGAGTCCAGCAGCTTTTCCCATTACTGTTAAAAACAAACCAAACCAGAGAAAAGTTGAACTGGGAAAACTGGCCACTCCCCTCTCATTGTACAAATTTTTTTTTTACAACGTGAAAGCCTTCTGACTGAGGCAGTCTCTGTTGGCTTTAATCAAAATGGCTGTAAAACATTTCACCTCCAGGCTTTTCGGAGTCTGTGTCATTTTCGACCTCTCTGAATTAAAAAACCAAGGACAGCTTAACCTTGTTAAAGGAGTGACTTAGTCACAGTACACACTGCTGTCAATGCATGTCAGAGATAAAAGGAGTGAATGTTGAAGTTGGTTCATGTGGTGCCAACTAAGCAAGCTACATCATCCTGGATAGTGTCACACGTCTTGGATAATGCTGCAGCTGCACTTATCCAGGTAAGTGGACAGTATTCTATCACACTCCTAATTTGTGCTTGGAGTCAACAGGCTTTGAGGAGTCAAGCGGTAAGTTACTCACTACAGGATTCCTATCCTATGAGCTACTCTTGCAGCTACTGTATTTATATGGATATTCTGGTCAGTGTTAATGCCAATGATTCAGTGTTGGTAATGCCATTGAATGTCATGGGGTAATTGTGAGATTCTCTCTCTTGTTGGAGATGGTCATTGCATGGCACTTGTACATTGTGAATATCACTTGCCACATTTCAGCCCAAGCCAAGCCCCAGGACTTGCTGCATTAGGACATGAACAGCTTTAGTATCTGAGATTGCAAATGGTACCGAACTCCAAGTCATCATCAGTGAACATCCTCTTTTTTGACCTTGTGATGAAGGGAAACTCATTGGTGATACAACTGAAGATGGCTGGACCAAGGCCACCACCCTGAGGAACTTCATTAGAGTTAGGTATGATTCTAAAAGGTGGAGAGAATTCCTATAATTCTAATAGACTAGTTTTACTCAGGGCCCTTGATGTCACATTCAGTCAAACGTGACCTTGATTCCAAGGGCTGTCACTCTCACCTCCCCTCTGGGATTCAGCATTTTTATGCATGTTTAGACCAAGGCTGTGATGAGGTCAAGAGCTGACTGGCCCTGGCAGAATACAAACTAAGCATCACTGAGCAGGTTATCGCTGAGCCGCTGCTGCTTTATAGGTCTGTTGATGACACCTGCCATCACTTTACTAATGATTGAGAGTAGAGAGTAATTAGCCGAATTGGATTTGTCCTGCCTTTTGTGTACAAACCATGCCTGGGAAACTTTCCACAATGTCAGGGAGGTGCCAATGTTGTTGAACAGTTTGATTAAACTGTTCAGATGTTCAGTATTATTGCCGGAATGTTGTCAGGACCCACAATATTTGCAGTATCCAGTACCTACAGCCATTCCTTGATATCATGCAGCATGAATCAATTTGCTATAGACTGGCACCAGTGATGCTGGGAACCTCAGGAGATGGCCAAGATAGATAATAGAATCCCAACAGTGCAGATAGAGGCAATTTGGCCTAATGAGTCTTCATTGTCCCTCTGAACAGCATCCCACCCTATCCTTCTAAACCCTTATTTACCGTGGCTAATGCACCTAGCCTGAACACCCCTGGATGCTACGGACAATTTAGCATGGCCAGCCCACCTCATGTGTATATCTTTGGATTGTGGAAGGAAACTGGAGCACCCAGAGACAACCCACGTAAGCCACATGTAAACTCTACACAGAGAGTCACCCAAGACTGGAATCAAACCTGGGAGCTTGGAGCTGTGAGGCAGCAGTGCTAACCACTGAACCACCTTGCCACCTGGAAAATGCATCAATCTTTTTTTGTGAACTGATGTACTGGGCTCTTCCATTATTTAGGATTGGGATATTTGAAGAGCTTCCAACTCCAGTGAGTTGCTTAATTGTTCACGTCCATTTCCAGTTGGATTTGGGGACAGGACCTGCAAAACTTTGACCTGCCCCAATAGTTGTTGGATGACTTAACTTTATTTTTGGGGGAAAGGCCTATGGCCAGATTTCTCAACCATTGCCAACTGAGGCCAACAAGAGGCCAATTAATAACCATTTAAAGGTCCTCAACTGGTCACCACCACTGTTTTTAGCCCAGTGGTCAACATATGTTGTATGCATGACGTATACAACTATGTGACCAGCTTGTGGTCTCCCTGGGGCTGGTTGCTCACCCTAAGGTTCCCAGTATCTCATCAAAGGACATGATATTGGCTGTGAGGTGAGGCTACTGAGACACAACCATCTTGCTGATGACTCCCCATTGCATCTGTCTGCCCACAGCCCCAGCTACAAAAAAAATCCCCTGCTCATAATTATCTGTGGCCCAGGTGGCTCTCAGTCCTGGGTCTCCTGCTGGGTCTTACTCCAGTAACAATCATAACTGGCCATTCCCAGTTGCACTACAGATCAAAAAGGCTGGCAGTCCCTTAATTGAAAGTTCATTGACAGGGCTACCAACCAATGGCCAGTAATCCCAGTAATCCTGGGATAGGCCTTCAGGTCGCTATTAAACTGCTTAAGTGGCTTAAGTACCAATGGGACTTCCCAGACAAAGCAACACTGGTATTTTTCTGGCTCTGTAGCCAACAGATAAGACATTCAGCACCTCCATAAAATCCAGCGCAATATTTTAAAAGCCCTACAAGTCAAACTTTCAAATTTTATTTCTGCTCTAACTTAGTTGATAGCATATTCCTGAAATTTCACAGTACTATGCCAATGCAAACATGTCACATACATAATAAAAATCACAGAACATGTTCCTTTATTATCATGTTTTGCATTGACAAGGCAGGGATCCAATGCGCACTGTCCTTCTTGAAGTGGTTTTAATATGGCTCCCTCCAGTGTGTGCCTCATGGTAGGGGTCACATGTCCATGGCACTCCTGAAAGATTGTTTGCATATGATTGCATTTCAATCTAAACGTGCTCTTTTTTCATATCAAACAAAAATAAAATTGCAAGTTCTGCTGGAAAATATGGGGTATCCAAATTATATACTCTACAAACAGTAGTTCTTATGCTTTAACTACTGCTTGTTATTCTTTTTGTTCATTGCACATATTGTCTTTACATTGTACTGATTTCTGAATGGTGCGTATGCATTATTGTTGTTGGTTATTCATCTGGATAATATTCCTTCCCGTGATATGTTTCTCTGTGTCGTTTGTTGTTGTCATGGTCCATTTTGAGGTTCCATTTCTGTTGTTTGATTGCTGTGGCCTTTTGGGGTTAATCCATGAGTGGCATACAAAGTGAGCTCAGATCTTCTGGATTGGTGACCTGTAGGAAAAGACTTTCCCAGTTGTGTGTACCTGCTCACTGTTGTTGGGCTAGATTTGGCCATTTACTTGCTCCACATACAATTGAGGTGTCACTACACAATTGCCACTTGGGCTGATTGTTTTTTCAAATGTTGAAGGTTTGTAGCCAGACTGGTTCTCAACTGCTCAACTCGAACAATGCTTGAATCATCTTGAAATATGAAATTTGACGTTCTGCTATGGTATCTTCATTTTGTCACTTCCATCCATTCGTATTTTTGAATTCACTTTTCATTTTGCTATTGGAGTAGTTTATGTACGGTGTGACATTTCCACTTGAGGTTTTGCCTTATTTACAATGGTGCTGAATCTTTATGATTCCTTTAGCAATTTTTACTGTCACCATTTGACTGGGGATAATATGGAGATGCTGTCTGGTATTGAATTTTCCAACCTTCATCAAATGCCTTCTTTATTTTTGCTTATGAATTGAGGGTAATTATTGTGCATTAGAATTGAGTGTTCTGTTAAAAAAAAGTGCTTTCAGGAATTCAACCATCTCAACATTAGTCATTGAAGTTAAGTGGTCCACATCCCAGTCTTTAGGATAGTGTCTACATTGACAAGATAATCAATTGCGAAAAGGAGATGTTTCTTCCCTCAGACGTTACATTCTTCAGCGTATTCTTTGAGTTTGCTGCATTCTTGCCTGTCATTTTCTTGCCTGCTTGTTCCTTAACTGGGATTTCCTTAGCCATTGGCTTCTCTGCTGTCTTCTTCTTTTAACTTATTTTCTTCACTGGACTTTTCTTGACAGCTGCCATCTGCACCTTCTTTACTCTGCTTCCTCAGAACATTTCCTGAGTACATTGGAATTAGATTAGATTAGATTAGATTACTTACAGTGTGGAAACAGGCCCTTCGGCCCAACAAGTCCACACCGCCCCGCCGAAGCGTAACCCACCCATACCCCTACATCTACATCTACCCCTTACCTAACACTACAGGCAATTTAGCATGGCCAATTCACCTGACCTGCACATCTTTGGACTGTGGGAGGAAACCGGAGCACCCGGAGGAAACCCACGCAGACACGGGGAGAACGTGCAAACTCCACACAGTCAGTCGCCTGAGGCGGGAATTGAACCCGGATCTCTGGCGCTGTGAGGCAGCAGTGCTAACCACTGTGCCACCGTGCTGCTTGAAGCACACTTGTCTTTGATCTGACCAATGAGTCTTTGCCCATATTCTACTTGATATTGAGTTTGATCTATGGTCCGTCATTCTCCATGTTGACCTTCCTTTTATGTAACAACATTTTTATTGCAGGCAGGAACATCCTCTTGGAATCACCATAATCCTAACTATTGGAATCGACAAACCCAACTTGGTAATGGCTGATTTCTTCCTGGGAGTTCCATCTTCTCTTCCACATGATTCTTATACAGCATTTGCACCTAGCCCTTTATATGTGGTTATTCTGCTCTTTGAATGTGGAATGTCTATCTGCATAATGGAAGACCTGGTCTGCTCTGCCATGATTATGCTTTATTAGCTACTGAATTATAATCGCAGGATTTTTGTACATCAACTGCTTTCGGTAGAGTATGTTTCTACGCTCTCAGTAGACATGTTCTCACTGCAAGATCTCTAGTACTTAATATAATTCTGTCTGTAAGTGAATCATCTCTTTGGTGTGCACATTCACAGGATTCCATGTGTTAATAAAGTTGCATATTGATCATTAAGCTCTTTTCCATCTTGAGCACTAATATTGAATACTTACCATTCATAAATAACAATCACTTCAGGTTCAAACATGAAGTCAAGGCCTTGAAAATTTCTGCAGTCTGTTCCTCCTATCCCTCAATGAGTTTTAGGATAGAATATACTTTTAACCAGTGTATTCTCAATAATGATAGGGTGGCACAGTCGCTCAGTGATTAGCATTAATGCCTCACAGCGCCAGGGACCTGGGTTCAATTCCAGCCTCAGGTGACTGTCTGTGCGGAGTTTGCACATTCTCCCTGTGTCTGTGTAGGTGTGCTCTGGTTTCATCCCACAGTCCAAAGATGTGCAGGTGAGTTGAAATGGCCATGCTAAATTGCCCATAGTGTTCAGGGATGAGTAAGTTAGGTGCATTAGTCAGGGGAAATGTAGAATACTAAGGGGATGGGTCTGGTAGGTTACTCTTCAGAGTGTCAGTGTGGACCTGTTGGGTCAAATGGCCTGTTTCCATACTATTGGGATTCTATGATAGCTACACTGAGGTATTCAGGCTTTGCAATTTGACCATTCCATGTGGAAAAGCCGCCAGGTTGGCTTCATATTACTTTTCATGTCAACCAGAGCAGGGAGAGGAAACATTGCAGCCATTGTGTCTTTCCTACTACTACGGTGTTCACACTTTCGAACATCCCTGCGGTCTCTCTCTGCCAGGCCTCTTTACACCTCTTTAACACTCAAGCTCAGCTCCATTTCTGACACCGTGTTACATACTCACAAGGGAGCAGTCTGATCTGTTCTCTGTTGTTAAATGTTGTGTTATGATTTTCTTTACTAACTCACTCACAAGCACTCTATGTTTACTATTCCATGTTTCCATGAATAAAACTGTGATTTTGTAGTGCATTTTACTCTCACAAGATAAACTAAATTAGGCATCTCTTCCAACCCATTACTGTTTCTTTACACCCTTCAATTTTTATATGTCCATTTGCAAGCAGTGTTTAGAGCTGTTTCTGTATCAAAGGTTACCCCTGAATAAGTGTTGATACTGTAAATTACTCAGAACAATGCCAACCCCACCATCGTGTCTCACCAAACTTCATTTCATCGGCAAACTTACTAACGCACTCTTCCATTTCCTCATCCAAGTCATTTATAAAACTCACAAAGAACAGAGGTTCCAGAACAGATCCTGACAGAACACCACTAGTCACTGAGTCCCAGGCTGAATATTTCCCATCCACTACCACCCTCTGTCTTCTATGGGCTAGCCAATTCTGTATCCAAACAGCTAAAGTTTCCTGTATCTCATGCCTCCATACTTTCTGAATGAGCCTGCCATTGGGAACCTTACCAAACGCCTTGTTAAAATCCATGGACACCACATCCACTTGTTATTGAACAGGCCAGACCCCTCAAAACAATTTCAAGACGGTCGCCCAGACCCTAACTTTGTTCACTGTTGTAAGCAGGTGCAACACAGATATTCCGGGAGAAATGTCATTGGTCAAACCACTTTGTTTCAACAAAAACATACTTTATTTACATGACTACTGAATGAAATATATACAAAAGAAAACAGAATACCAAATAACAACCTATCCAAAAATGCACAGATCATCACACTTAATGATGCTGTTCCAAATACCTGCAACAATCTCCATAAACACTCCTGCCCCTCACAAATCCATGCTGACTATCTCTAATAAAACTATGGTTTTCCAAGTAATTATAAGTCCTGTCTCTCAGAATCCTCCCACAGATGTAAGACTGACTGGTAAGTAATTCCCAGGATTAGAGTCTAAGAGTGTGGTGATGGAAAAGCACAGCTGGTCAGGCAGCATCCGAGCAGCAGGAAAGTCAATGTTTTGAGCATAAGCTCTTCATCAGGAAAGTGATGGACAGCTTATACTTGAAAAGTCAACTCTGGTGCTGCTCAGATGCTGCCTGACCGGCTGTGCTTTTCCAACATCACACTCTTCAACTTTAATCTCCAGCATCTGTATTCCTCACTTTCTCCTAATTTCCAGGATTATCCCTATTCTTTTTCTTGAATATTTGCCCCCTTCCAATCACCTGGCACCAGTCCAATTGACAGTGAGGACGCAAAGATCATTGTCAAAGGTATAGCAGTCTCTTCCCTCCTTCCTGTAGTAACTTAGGGTATATAAAACCAGCAATAGTAAGGAAAATCTCACAAACTAGCTGCGCAAAACCAGTTTAATATCCTCCATACTTTTATTCAGTACATGTATAATTTCTCATTTATGTAGATCATATAGGTCTCATATTTTTATTAACATTACTAACTTTAAAGACAAAAGGACTAACACCTCTTAATTATGCAAGCTCAGACTGGAAAAAACATCCTCATCCCACCAGGAGTAACAGCCAGCATTTAGCAAGTGCTTAAAGCAAGGGCAATTCAGGATAGAGTAGCACAGTGGCTCAGTGGCTAACACTGCTGCCTCACAGTGCCAGGGACCCAAGTTTGATTTCAGCCTTGGGCAACTGTCTGTGTGGAATTTGAACATTCTCCCAGTGTCTGCATGGGTTTTCTCCGGGTGCTCCGATTTCCTCCCACAGTCCAAAGATGTGCAGGTCAGGTGAATTGGCCAGGCTAAATTGCCCATAGTGCTGGGTGCATTAGTCAGAGAGAAATGGGTCTGGGTGAGTTGTTCTTTGGAGGGTTGGTGTGGACTTGTTGGGCTGAAGGACCTGTTTGCATACTGTAGGGAATTTAATCGAAACCATCTCATGCTTCCTCAGGACAGAGGTCACGCAGACCTGTGTATGATAATTAGAACTATGTGACACTATAATGTGAAAAACTTTAATTGGGTAAAACTGTGTATAAAAAAGGCTCCTGTAAAACTGTACTTGGAATCCATCATTGCCTCACACTGTGCCACTGCAGGCGCCCAATGAAGAGATGACTTTCACCATTCAGCAGTTTTAGTCATATTGAACACGATCCCACAATCTCTCTGCTAAAAGTCCATGTAAATTTGTTCTCTCTAGTTTATGCGTGTCTCATGGTAGATCAAATGACTACAGCAGACCAGGAAGGATATTTACATATGATTACATTTCAATCCAAACAAATACCACGGCGGTATTACAGGATCTGTTTTGTTTGAACAATAATCTATTTTCAGAATCAGATCTCACTGATATCACATCCTGAAGGCACTATTCAAGCTTAAGTACATTTGTGTAGTTTCCATCATTTTTCCTTTGCATCTACAGCTTCTTTGGAAGGTTTCAGCAACACTCCCGCCTGAAAAAGTATCACTCACATTTATGTTAATACTCCGACATTCCCATCAACATATGGCCAAATGATTCAAACGAAATTAAGATCTTTAAACAATGACCCTGGGTCTTAGACTCCCCCACCTTCCCGCATCTAACCTGTCTAGTCCTGTTAGAATTTTGTAGGTTTCTATGAGATCCCTCTTAATTCTTCTAAACTCCAGTGAAGGTAATCCTAACCAACTCAACCTCTCCTCACACATCAGTCCTGCCACCCTAGTAAACCTTTGCTGCACTCCCTCCATAACAAGAACATCCTTCCTTCAATAAGGAGACCAAAGCTATACACAATATTCTAGGTGTAGCCTCACTAATATCCTTATAATAGCAGCAAGACATCCTTGTTCGTGTACTCAAATCCTCTCTCTATAAAGACCAACCAATTTGCCTTCTTCAGTGCCTGCTGCATTTGCGTGTTTACTTTCAGTGACTGGTACATGAGGACATGCAAGTCTCTTTGAACATTCCCTTCTCTCAACTTACAGCAATTCAAATAATAATCTGCCTTCCTATTTTTTTCTACTAAAGTGGATAATATCACATTTATCTGCATTATACCGTTTTTGCCCACTTAGTCGGCCTGTCCAAATCAAACTGAATATCTCTCCATCCTCCTCACAGCGAGCCCTCCGAACCAGTTTTGTGTCATCTGCAAATTTTGAGATATTACATTTAGTTGCCTCTTCTAAATCATGAACACATATTGTGACTAGCTGGAGTCCTGCAGCCATCTATCAGTCACAGCCTGCCATTCAGAAAAATAGCTATTAATTCCTACTCTTCATTTCCTATTTATGAACCAATCTTCTATCCATTTTTATGTGCTGCTCCCAATCTAATGCACTTCAATTTGACACATTATTCTCTTATGTGGAACTTTGTCAAAAGCCTTTTGAAAGTCTAAATAAACCACATACACTGCTCCCACCCTCCAATCAATTCTACTCATTATATCCTCAAACATCTCCAGCAGATTTGTCAAGATGTTTTCCCTTTTGAAAATCCATGCTGATTCTACCACTGGTTTCTTAGTGCTGTGCTATCAAATTCTTGATAATGGACTCTAGCCTCTTCCCCACTGCCGGCATCAGACTCACTTGTCTATAATTTTGTGTTTTCTCTCCACCTCCCTTTTTAAATAGTGAGATTAGATTAGCTACCCTCCAATTGTAGGAAGTGTTCCACAGTCTAAAGAATCTTGGATTATGACCACCAATGCATCCATCTTTTCTAGGGCCACTTCCTTAAGTACACTAGGATGTAGATTGTCAGTCTCTGGGGATTTATCAGCCTTCAATCCTATCAGTTTCCCCAACACCATTTCTCAACTGATGCAGATTGTCTTCAATTCCTCCTCTTACTAAACCCTGTGTTCTCTATCATTCCTGATACACTATTCATGTCCTTGTCTGCCAGCTGTTCCGGGCTCAAAGTTTTGTAATTCTAATTATTTGTGAGCAATGAACTTTAATTTTTCTTTAGAAAACAAGTGACTCTTGAATCTTAATACTCTCATTAAAATGAATATAAAAGAAGAATGAAATATTTCCTTTGTTCTGAATTGGTGGAGCTAAAATCTTAGCTCTCTGCTACAGACAGAAAAATGGAAATTCAAGAGGAAAAAGGTGAATAACCAGATCTGGATCAATCTAATTTAAGAATACCATCTTTGAGATGATAAAGTCATTCATGGTTACTTCTGCACAACTCACAAAGATGAATGAAGACAGGAGAGTGTGGCTGAGTCATCTAAGGTACTGGATTCAGGTTTCAGTCCCTCAAGAGGTGTGGGTTTGAATCCAACTGTTTCCACTTGGGCTGAGAGCAAGTTATGCTGAAACTTGGCTGTGTTGTGTTTATGTTGAATGCAATGGTTTTGGGGCAGCATGGTGGCTCAGTGGTTAGCATTGCTGCCTTACAGCACCAGAGACCCTGGTTCGATTCCAGCCTCAGGCAATTGTCTGTGTGGAGTTTGCACATTCTCCCCATGTTTGCATGGGTTTCCTCCCACAATCTAAAGATTAGGTGAATTGGCAATGCTAAATTGTCCATAGTGTTCAGGGATGTGAAGGTTAGGATTAAGTGTAGGGGCATGGGTCTGGGTGATTTACACTTCAGAGGACCGGTATGGACTTGTTGGACCAAATGGCCTGTTTCCATACTGCAGGGATTCTATGATTACATGATTCACTAATTCAAGGAAAATAAGCTGGATGAACCATAATACTCTGTTTCATCACCTGGTAAAAACTTTCCAGTTTATAGGAAAATTTGAAGTGACTTGAAAGTAAAACAGATCAGACTCAGCAGAAACAACTATAGAAACTTAGAACTAGAGCTCAAAGCAATGATGGAGAAAATGATAGGTCTACAAAAACAAGTAATGATGCATGGTATACATAAGAATCTGCAAATCACTCATAGAATCATACAAATGGAAACAGATGCTTTGATCATACTGAACATAATCTCAAACTAAACTAGTCCCACCTGCCTGTTCCTGGCCCATATCCCTCCAAACCTTTTCTACTCATGTACTTATTCAAATGTCTTTTAAACATTATAATTGCACCCACATCCACCACTACCTCAGGAAGTTCATTCTGCATGTGAACCTTCCTCTGTATAAAAAATTTGCCCCTCGTGTCTTTTTAAATCTCTCTCCTCTCACGTTATACACATGCCCTCTAATCTTGAAATCCCTCATCCTAGGGAAATGACAACTACCATATCTATACATGTCATTATTTCATAAACTTCTATAACATCGCCTTTCAATCTTCACAATTCAGTGAAAAAAAATTCCCAGCCTATCCATTCTTTCTTTTTAACTCAAAGCTTCCATACCTGGCAACTCCCTAGCAAATCTCTTCTGAACCCTCTCCAGCTTAATAATATCCTTCCTATCACTAGGCAACAAGAACTGGACACAGTATCCAGAAGAGGCCTCACCAACATGCTGTACACCTTCAACTTGACTTCCCAACTCCTATACTCAAAGGACTGAGCAATGAAGGCCAGTGAGCTAAATGCCTTTTTAACCACCTTGTCTCTATGTGATGCAAACTTCAAAGAAATATGTACCTGCCCCCCTTGTTCCCTCTCTTCTACAACACTACCCAAGTCACAGTTCTTTCAAAAATAAAAGTCAGCAATGACATTCTAGTGAAAAAACTCAAGCAAGATGTAGAAGAAATCAAACATCCACACTTTGTTGAAAACAAAATGCGAAAAAAGTTGAAGAGGCTGAACAATTATTAGCGCAGGCTGTGAAGGAGGAAAATAGACAAGAGCAAAGAAGATTAAAATTGTGATAGAGTTTTAAGAACTTGGGTGTAAAATGAGAAACTTCAAAACGAGCAGGAAGCTCCTAAGGAACTAAACAGCAAAAGACAGGAAGATTTCAACCACTGTAAACAACTTGGGAAACAAGATCAGTTGGTTGTTCAACTGGAACCAAACATGGCTGTAATGCTTTAGGATAAACACATTCTGGAACAACAACTACAGTCCATTAAAGAAATCTTTTACACAAACAAGAATGATTGATAATCTCACTGATGTCGGTGGAAATCAATTGCACCTCCAGATAGCATCAGCATCATGAGAATCTGGATGTATCAGCCAATGACCTGACATATAGTCTCACTTGTCATTGTAAATAGTTAAACTTATTATTTGGAAAGGGAGGGGCTCTTGTATGTGTATCTGGCATTGAAGAAAGTTCACCTGTAAGTGTTGTGAGTATATAATGTTACATCTCTGTCTGCCAGTTTGTCTGCAAGCTGCACACACACAAATGTCTGCTTCATGACTTAAAATACGCTTTACTGCTTTAAATAAACCAAGCCACAAAGTTAATCAATGAGTGATTGATTGTTAGACCATCATCATTAATGTCGAGAGTGTAGTGTATAGTGATGGAAAAGCATAGTGATGGACAGCATCCAAGGGGCAGGAGAATCAACGTTTCAGGCATAAGCATCTTCAGATGCTGCCTGACCTGCTGTGCTTTTCCAGCACCACACTCTCGACTCTGAGCTCCAGCATCTGCAGTCCTCACTTTCTCCCATTATCATTAATGCAATGTCTGACATTTCCCAGGTTCACTATCCAAGTAAGAGAAACAAGACCCCACGATTTAGGTCCAAGTTAGAGATTGCTTCAAAGGGTTCCAAGCACAGAGGTTGCAATCCATTGGAAATTAGATTTCCTAGGCAGTTCTTTTATAGACAGTGTACTGGAATTTCTGAGAGGTCCTGCCACATATTTTTCTGGAGATAATTGGTTTCTCTGGAAATTTGGAAGTCAGAAAATCCTGATCAATAAATCCTGTAGCTCACATGCTATGAGTATTTATATGAAATAAAGATCTAAATTGAAATGCTGTTTTAATAATAAAGCAATAGAATTTAACTTTCATGATGCAGGCAGTTAGATATTGTTAATGTTACCTCAGGGTTTGGATCCTGTGGTATTCTGCATTTTCAATTGTAATTACTGCAGATTATTCATGAAATTCCAACTGAAACTTTCACAAAGTCTCTGCTTGGACAGACAACCACACAAAGGAGATTGAAACAAAAACCTAAGCAAATCCTCCAACTGGGACATCTAGCCCACAGATGTGAGACCTTTGAAAATGTTTTTAAAAATTGACAATAATGCAGCCGCAGTGAATCTCGAACTCTCAGGCATTAAAGAAAATAGGCATAGTTTTCACAGCAATACCAATCAAGTAACGTTCATTAAATAAATACTCTTGCCAACAAAATGGCCCCTTGTGACATGTGCATAGATCCCAAGTCTAATCCCAGTTTTCACTGATTCGATGCGACAATCAGTACCAGCATTAATGATACTCTGCACAGCTTAGAGAGAAGTCTAGAGTATCCTCACACAGTGAACACAAAGAGCTTATGTTTGAACCTAAGCTAAACTGAGCAATCCCTCGGTTTCAATTCACAGTATTGGGTAAATCGAAATTTGTGCAGAAATTGAGATGGAATAGTGAAGTTCTATACACCTGAGGGCATGTTTACCATCTCTGTAATCTCAGGCACTGATTGTATCTCACATAGAGCAACTTTAATCAACAGGAGCCTAAGGGTCTTATCTTTTGTCACATTCTCAGTGATGGGACTTGGGCCAACCAATTAAATACGATTGTTTTCAAGATTTTGATGCACTATGTCTTGTTCACAAGAAACAGTTAAAACAAAAGGATTTAAACTGTTTTCATACTCAAGTGGTTCTATTAATGGAGGCAATCCATAATCCAAGTATTTCTCTCAACCTTTCATCTATTATCTCATGAGAGAGCTTGGAGGATCTCCTCAGAAATTTCCTGATAGGGGAGTGGAAGTAAGTGTCTACGGGGATTTGAGTCTGGACTGAAGACCTTGCTTCTGCATAAAAAGAATTTTAATGACCACACTCGTATGGTTAATGTCAATGAGAGTATATTCAAGTCATAGTTCATAATAGCAGACCCACCGAACTGTCATGGTGTCTAATGCACACTACCCTATCACTCACCCAGCACAACTCAATGGCATTCACGACCCATATCAGCAAATAGTTGTTAAGTTGTACACAAATGGACAATTGATTTTAAAAAAGTACATTTTGACAATTCTTTTTGATTTGGACATCCATGGCCAATTTGCAAGAATACCCAACATTAGGACAAATAATATGTTTAACCCACATGAACAGAGTGCGTTGATTGATTAGCAAATAGATTCTGACTGATTCGGATATTGCCATTGAGAGATTTCACAAAATACATATATTTTTATATTAACTATAACTGGCTAGCATGCACATATGCCACCTCACAATACACACCAAATGAAGCCAGTCACTGTACCCACCTAAATGTCTGTATAAACCTGCAGTGATCAGCTTTGGCAGATGCTGTATCAAGCAGATGCAGTAACATATTGTCACTGGCATTCTGCACTCATTCTCTCTCTTACAGCCACAACAGGTCGGAGCAACAGAGGGTCAAGACACTGACAACACAAGTACGTCCAGAATAGAGCGAGACTAGTAGGGAGGACTAAAGAACAGTGGCAGCAATGTGAAACACAGCGATTGGCAGATACATGGGCTCAGAGCACAGCAGCCATGTTCAAAACAAATTTAATGTGAAATCAGAGAGAATTAAGCAAGGAATTTGTTGGAGAATAATTTTCCTCTTCTGCCTGAAAAGTAGAAAATATCAATCTGGCAACTATAATACAACTGTGTGAATGAAACTGTTAATAACAGAGCAGGTTTAGCGACATTCAATTATTATGAAATTAGATTTATGGGGAAATGCAAATTTGAATTAAATTTAATTAGCTCATTGAACAACTTTACATAATAACAAAATTTTTGAGTGATGTTTCTAAACTTGAAACCTAATTGCTTAAATAAAACACAATACAGATCCCAGTGCAGCTGTAGCATGTAGCGCATTATGGACGTTAGTAGAAACTATATCAATATAGACCTGAGATAAATAACCCTACAACCAACAGATATGGTCTAAGCATTACAATCCTGCCACATCCAGTTAAAATAGTGGTGGACAATTAAAGAATAAACAGGAAGGCCCAAGTACATCAACGCAAAAGACAAAGTTTAAGTATTTGATATGACCTTCAGCACAAAGTGCTGTGCAAATGATTCATTTCTGCAGCATCATGGATGCAGCCAATTTGATTCATTCTACGTGCTATCAGGAAATGGTTGAAAGTGCAGGATATAAACACATGATAAAGTACAAGATACAAAAGACACGTGCTCCAATACAACTGCACTCTAAGCCAACCTGTCCAAATCTGGCATATTCCCAACAATATGGAAAATTCCCCCTGTATGTCCTGCACACAAACAACAGGACAAATACAACTTGACTCACTCTCAGTCATTAGTAAAGTGATGGAAGCAACACTAACAGTGCTATCAAGCAGCACTTGCAAAGGAAATCTGATCACTGACAGCCAGCTTGGCTCTGCAGGGGACACTTGCTTCCTGACATTATTATAGCCTTATTCCAAACAGACAGAAATGTAGAATTTGAGATGTAAAGCACATTCAACTGTGTATGACACCAATGAACTCTATCAATAACTGAGTCAATTGGAATAGCGGGAAACTTGCAGCTGGAATCATTTCTGGCACATTGGACGAAGGTTGTAGTTGTTAGAGGTCATCTCAGCTCCAGGACATATCTCAGGAGCTTCTCAGCGTAGTCCTAGGTCCAACCATCTTCAGTTGCTTCATCAATGATCTTTCCTCCATCATAAGGTCAGAAATGATATGTTCACAGATGATTGCCACAGAAATGCCAGGCAATAAGAGACAACCTGATTCACTAATGCCCTTTAGGGAAGGAATCTGCCATCCTTACCTGGTCTGGCCTACATGTAAATCCAGATCCACAGCAACGCAGTTGACTCTTAACTATGCTCTAGGCAATTATGGATGGACAATAAATGTTAGCCTTGCCAGCAACATCTTCATCCTGTAAATGAATAAAAAAAAAACACTTGACATTCAATGACATTATCATCACTGTACACCCCACTATCAATATCCTGGTCAGTACCATTGACCAGAAACTGAACTGGAGTCACAATATAAATACAGTGGATGCAAGAGCAAGTCAGAGGCTAGGAATTCTGCGGCAAGTAACTCACTTCCTGACTCCTCAAAGACTGCCTACCATCTCCAAGACACAATTCAGATGTGTGATGGAATATTCCCTATTTTCCTGCATGCAGGGTCAATGACAGAATCAGTACTGTTCTGGGACAAGTACAGATCTGAGTAAAACAACTCTCCCAAACACTAGCCTAATTGGTCCCGACAAACCAAGACCCCACTGACATACTCCCCAGCCTGGATCCTGGCTGGATGGATGCAGCTCAACAATGTTCAAGTAATTTGACAGCAGGCCAAAGAATTGGCATCCTGTCTGCCATCTGGAATACTCACTTCCTTCACTACCTACATTCAGTGGCAGCATTGTGTATCTTTTACAGGATGCATTGCATCAGCTCACCAGGGCTCCTTAAACAGTTTCTTCCAAACCCACAGCAACTACCATCTAGAAGGACAAGGGCAGCAGATATATGGAAACATCACCCCCTGTAAGTTCTCCTCTAAACCGTTCACTATCCTGACTTGGAAAGATGTCACCGTTCCTTCACTGTCGCTGAATCAAAATTTTTTTTTTAGATTAGATTACTTACAGTGTGGAAACAGGCCCTTCGGCCCAACAAGTCCACACCGCCCCGCCGAAGCGCAACCCACCCATACCCCTAACCTAACACTACAGGCAATTTAGCATGGCCAATTCACCTGACCCGCACATCTTTGGACTGTGGGAGGAAACCGGAGCACCCGGAGGAAACCCACGCAGACACGGGGAGAATGTGCAAACTCCACACAGTCAGTTACCTGAGGCGGGAATTGAACACAGGTCTCTGGCGCTGTGAGGCAGCAGTGCTAACCACTGTGCCACCGTGCCGCCCTAGAAATCCAGGAACTTCCATCCAAACAGCACTGATGGTGTACCTAAACTAAATGGATTGCAACAGTTCAAGAAGGCGATTCCCCACCGTCTTCCCAAGGGCAATTAGATCCTGACTCAGCCAATGATGCCCATATTCGGTGAATTATTTTTTTAAAAGTGCCTGAAACTCAGAGTTGGGGAGTTGAAGTCTGAGCATCAACGACTGATCCATAAATGAGAGATACTTTGTTGGGGATGGCCGGGGGTGGGGGTGGCGGGTTGAGGGGAGTGGAATGAGGGGAGTTTCCAGTCTATTAAAAGTATTTGCTACTGGGAGGGCACATCAAACACAATGGAGGCAGACACACACACACACACACACACACACACACACACAGGTTACTGAGAGAAGCATAAGCCAGCATAGCCACTTTTAAATTGACTGAGGCTCTAAACCGGTCAGTTTTTTTGTTTATTTTAGTTGTTTATCTGGGAATAAATAATACGCTTGCTTAAAGTTAAGAATGTTTGCTGAGGATCATCTTTTCAAATTATCGTTAGAACAAAGGAAGTTTGTAAGCACACCACAGTCAATTGAAAACAAAACCATTCTGTTCAGAGACAGAGGGTGAGGAGAGTAGACAAGTTCGGACTGCCTGTATTTTCTGTCTGCTACATTGAGTTACAGAGCAAGGTATTAGGACAGATAATCAAAATTTGGCAAAAAACACTAGATTTTTAGAATGCCTACAATGTGGAAGCAGGCCATTCAGCCCATTGACTCCATACCAACCCTCCAAACAGCATCACACACAGACTCACACCCCATAATCCTTCATGTCCTTGGATGCTATGGCAATGTCCCATGGCCAATACACTTAAGTTGCACATCTTAGGACTGTGGAAGGAAACCAGAGCACCCAGAGGAAACCCACGCAGACAAGGGGGAATGTGCAAACTCCACAGAGACAGTCACCCGAGGCTGGAATCGAACCCAGGTCCCTAGCACTGTGAGGCAGCAGTGCTAACCACTGAGCAACTGTGCCACCCCAAGGAGGCAATTTTGCTGAAGGAATTCAGATAAAGCTGTGGAGAAACTTAGGACAAGCACAATGAAAACCAACAACTCAGCACTGAAAATGTGGTGCACAATTAAGGGATATACAAAAGGCAGGAAGATTGGAGATATTCAGAGATCTGGGCGATGTGGAGGGCTGGAGGAAGTGACAGAGATAGTCATGGGGCCATGGAGGGACACAGAGACAAGCATTATAGAGTGATAGAGATGTACAGCATGGAAACAGACCCTTCGGTCCAACCCGTCCATGCCGACCAGATATGCCAACCCAATCTAGTCCCACCTGCCAGCACCCGGCCCATATCCCTCCAAACCCTTCCTGTTCATATTCCCATCCAAATGCCTCTTAAATGTTGCAATTGTACCAGCCTCCGCTACATCCTCTGGCAGCTCATTCCATACATGTACCACCCTCTGCATGAAAAAGTTGCCCCTTAGGTCTCTTTTATATCTTTCCCTTCTCAACCTAAACCTACGCCCTCTAGTTCTGAACTCTCCAACCGCAGGGAAAAGACTTTATCTATTTACCCTATCCATGCCCCTCATAATTTTGTAAACCTCTATAAGGTCACCCCTCAGCCTCCGACGCTCCAAGGAAAACAGCCCCAGCCTGTTCAGCCTTTCCCTGTAGCTCAGATCCTCCGGTATCGCTAGAATAAAGGCAATGCATGCCCTGAGTATCAGGATCAATCAAAGGTTATGGTTTGTTTTTGAGAGGTAAGCAAAAATCTAGGCTAACACTCCAGTGACAGCACTAAAGGAGAGCTGTATCGAAGGAAACAACACCAGAAAATGTAATTTAAAACCAACTGTGTAACCAATGCAGTCATATTATTCCAAAAAAAAAACAATCTGCCAAACAGCTCAACAAAAGAGAATATGTCGTCATTATCACATTGCTGCTTATGGGATTGTGCTATGCATAGATTGGCTGCTCTTTCTTTATTAAAGGTCAAAGTCACTATCCAATGTGTATCTTCTGTTGTTGGTCACTATGCAAATGAGCATTCTTTCTTCATATCCTCAAAAGTCATGTCCAACACATTATATGTAAACTTTTAGCTCATACAGAAATAGAAACTGCAGGAGAAGCTCAGCAAACTGGCAGCATCTGTGGAGAGAAATCAGAGTCAATGTTTTTGGTTCAGTGACCTGTCCTCAGAACTTATTGTAGTGAGGAAAAGGTTGGTACACGTTGTTATGGAAATGACCAAACTCCCTCAATATATATCAAGGAGCTAGCCTAAAGCCATATTTATCTTATTTAATGGCAAATGCAAGGCTCTGTGTCCCAGATGTGATTCAATTGATCAAACTACTAGGCTTCAAGTAAACACACTTTCTTCTTATGCTATCACTAAAATACAGATAAAAAAGGATTGGCAAAACTTTAACTCTATTAGAATGCTGAACAAAATAATACATTATTTTAACTACTACTCACCAACTGTTCTGATACAGCAGCATCCCATAAACACACTTTTGGCAAAGACAAATTCAGCAAAACAGATTTCCTTCACTTGTGATCTCCTCCAGTCCAGGAGAAGGAACACTGACAGAATGAACCTAGCAGCAGAGAGAGAACTCAAGGTTTTGTAGCAGACAGAGAGCGAGAGCTATATCAAGGAGCCTCAACTCAAAAACCCCAAGTTCAACAACTGAAAGCAAAGCTTAAAACTCTGGATCTGTGTGAGCCTGATTCCACCCACTCATGTTTCTTCTGTTTAAGCCAAGTCTGTTTATTCTGCTGTCAATGGAGCACGCACATTAGCACCAGATTTACAACACCCCTCTTTAAGAAAAAACAGGACATAGCAACTCTCTCTTAAAGGCATATCCCATCATAATATGCTAGAGAGAAAGAGAACACGGCACGGTGGCACAGTGGTTAGCACTGCTGCCTCACAGCGCCAGAGATCCGGGTTCAATTCCCGCCTCAGGTGACTCTCTGTATGGAGTTTGCACATTCTCCCCGTGTCTGTGTGGGTTTCCTCCGGGTGCTCCGGTTTCCTCCCACACTCCAAAAGATATGCAGGTCAGGTGAATTGGCCATGCTAAATTGCCCGTAGTGAGGTAAGGGGTAGATGTATGGGTGGGTTGCGCTTCGGCGGGGCGGTGTGGACTTGTTGGGCCGAAGGGCCTGTTTCTACACTGTAAGTAATCTAAAAAAAAAACAGCTGTATGGACAGGAATGGGTAATGAAGGGCTCCTGCCCGAAACATTGTTTCTCCTGTTCCTCGGATGCTGCCTGACCTGCTGCGCTTTTCCAGCACCACACTCTCGACTCTGATCTGCAGTCCTCACTTTTTCCAGGGGTGGGTAAATGTCAGTGTGGAGGAATCAATAGCAGGTTTTGAGACGTTTTCAGCTCAGAGGGCAAACCTACATTCAGAGGCAATAATTGCTAGTTGAGATCATTAGCAGCTGATAATGGTATGATGGTGATAACAGTCGTGATGACAAGGTCTGGTGTGTGGGGGATGGGGTAAGAACATGGAAGAATGTGGTCAGGCCTTAAAATTATTCAACTTGAGACTGAGTTCTGTTGGGCTGAAGGGTCCCCAAATGGAAAGTGAGTTTGTGCTTTGGCTGACGCACTGCAGCAATCCTGAGACAGAGATGTTGGCCAAGGAAGCCCACAGGGGTGTATTGAAGTGGAAGGCAAGTGGAGGTTTGAGGTAGATGCATGTGGAATGCAGGTGTTCCAAAACGTGATCACACAGTCTGCATTTCATCTCCCCAATGCACTGGTTTCCTGCTCTCAATGTGGTCTCTTCGACACTGGGGAGGCAAAGCACAGATCAGGTGACTGCTTTGTAAAACACCTACGCTTTGTCTGCAAAAATGACCCTGAGCTTCCAGTTGCCTGGTGACAACACATCACTGTGTTCCCCGGCTGACATCTCTGTCTCGGGCTTGTGACAGTGCTCCAGCAATGCTCAGCACAAGTTGGAAGAACACCACTTCAATTTCCCCTTGGAAGCTCTGCAGACATCGGCAATCTGAAGAAGGGTCACTCAATCCGAAACATAAACTCTGCTTATTCTCTATGGATGCTGCCAGGCCTGCTGAGTTTTCCCAGCAATTGCTGTTTGTGTTTCTGATTCCCAGCATCTGCAAGTCTTTGGGTTTTTTTTTCCCTATTTAACCTTTAGCTGATATTAGCCTTGAGATTGTAGCCAGCTTTCAGATTTCCACAATCCAGGACTGATTATCAGTTACTGGGAGAGAAGAGAAAGTGCATAGATCACTCAATTACTGGCTGTATCTGACTGTAAGTGACAGCTACGTTTAAACTAAGTAGTGTGGGGGAGGGGACAAACTGAATGTTTAAGAAGGAAATTGAAGGGAAAGTTAGAACAAGGGAAGTCAAGAAAGACAACTGTATCAATGAGGCAGAAAACTCAAAAAGGGATCATGCTGTAAGGTTGAGTGAAATAGGAATTGATGGGAAGGGTGAGAGCAGTAACAAATTAAAAATACTGTATATGAATGCACGAAGCATTAGAAATAAGATGGATGAGCTTGAGGCTCTTTTGGAAATTGGCAGATACGATATTGTGGAGATAACTGAGACGTGGGTTCAAGTGGACAGAGCCTGGGAAATGATTATTCAAGGCTACACGTGCTATCGTAAGGACAGACTGACGGGCAGAGGGGGTGGGGTGGCCATGTTGGTAAGGGACGATATGCAGTCCCTTGTGCGGGGAGACCTAGAATCAGGGGATGTAGAGTCAGCATGGATAGAGCTGAGAAATTCTAAGGGTACAAATACCCTCTTGGGAGTTATCTACAGGCCCCCAAACAGTAGTCTGGATGTCGGATGTAAGTTGAATCAGGAGCTGAAATTAGCCTGTCGCAAAGATGTTACTACAGTTGTTATGGGGGATTTCAACATGAAGGTAGACTGGGAGAATCAGGATGGTATTGGACCTCAAGAAAGAGACTTTGTGGAGTGCCTCAGAGATGGATTCTTAGAACAGCTGGTGCTGGACCCAACCAGGGAGAAGGCAATTCTGGATCTGCTTTTGTGCAACGAACCAGAATTGATCAGGGACCTCCAAGTGAAGGAGCCATTGGGAAGGAGTGACCATAATACAATAAGCTTCAATCTGCAATTTGAGACGGAAAGGGTACAATCGGAAGTGACAATATTTCAGTTGAATAAAGGGAACTATGGAGCTATGAGGGAGGAGCTGGCCAAAGTTCAATGGTGTAATACCTTAGCAGGAATGACAGTGGAGGAACAATGACAGATATTTCTGTGTATAATGCAGAAGCTGCAGGATCAGTTCATTCCAAAAAGGAAGAAAGATCTTAGGAGGAGGCATGGGTGGCCGTGGCTGACAAAGGAAGTTAAGAAACATATAAAGTTAAAAGAGGAAAAAGTATAACATAGCAAAGATAAGTAGGAAAAGGAGGACTGGGAAGCTTTTAAAGAACAACAGAGGATTACTAAGAAGAAAATACACAGAGAAAAAATGAGGTACGAAGGTAAACTGGCCAAAAATATAAAGGAGGATAGTAAAAGCTTTTTTAGGTATGTGAAAGACTAAAAAATGGTTAAGACTAAAATTGGGCCCTTGAAGACAGAAACAGAGGAATATATTATGGGGAACAAAGAAATGGCAGAAGAATTGAATTGGTACTTCAGATCTGTGTTAACTGGGGAAGACACAAGCAATCTGCCTGAGGTAACAGTGACTGAAGGACCTGAACTTAAGCAAATTTATATTTGCCAGGAATTGGTGTTGGAGAGACTGTTAGGTCTGAAGGTTGATAAGTCCCCAGGGCCTGATGGTCTACATCCCAGGGTACTGAAGGAGGTGGCTTGAGAAATCGTGGATGCGTTGGTGATTATTTTCCAGAGTTCGATAGATTCGGGATCAGTTCCTGCGGATTGGAGGGTACTAACTTGGATTGAAAGTTGGTTGGCTGTCAGGAAACAAAGAGCCTGCCATTTCGGACTGGCAGGCAGTGGCCAGTGGGGTACCGCAGGGATCAGTGCTGGGACCGCAACTTTTTACAATATATATTAATGATATAGAAGACGTTATTGGTAATAACATTAGTAAATTTGCTGATGGTACTAAGCTGGGTGGCAGGGTGAAATGTGAAGAGATTGTTAGGAGATTACAGGGTGACCTGGACAGGTTAGGTGAGTGGTCAGATGCATGGCAGATGCAGTTTAATGTGGATAAATGTATGGCTATCCACTTTGGTGGCAAGAACAGGAAGGCAGATTACTACCTAAATGGAATCAATTGAGGTAAAGGAGCAGTATAAAGAGATCTGGGTGTTCTTGTGCATCAGTCAATGAAGGCAAGCATGCAGGTACAGCAGGTAGTGAAGAAAGCTAAAGCATGCTGTCCTTCATAACAAAAGGGATTGAGTATAGAAGCAAAGAGGGTCTTCTGCAGCTGTACAGGGCCCTGGTGAGACCACACCTGGAGTATTGTGTGCAGTTCTGGTCGCCAAATTTGGGGAAAGACATTCTGGCTATTGAGGGAGTGCAGCGTAGGTTCACGAAGTCAATTCCTGGAATGGCGGGACTACCTTATGCTGAAAGACTGGAGCGACTGGGCTTCTATACCCTTGAGTTTAGAAGACTAAGAGGGTATCTGATTGAGACATATAAGATAATTAAAGGATTGGACACTCTTGAGGCAGGAAACATGTTTCCGCTGATGGGTGAGTGCCGAACCAGAGGACACAGTGTAAAAATACGGGGTAGACCATTTAGGACAGAGATGAGGAGAAACTTCTTCACCCAGAGAGCGGTGGCTGTGTGGAATGCGCTGCCCCAGAGGGCAGTGGAGGCCCAGTCTCCAGATTCATTAAAGAAAGAGTTTGATAGAGTTCTCGAGGAGAGTGGAATCAACGGTTCTACCTCCTTCACAAGCCACAGCTTCCAACCTCATAGTCTGGGAACCTCGCACTGCCCAGTTCTACCTCCTTCCCAAGATCCACAAGCCAGACCACCCTGGCCGACCCATTGTCTCAGCATGCTCCTGCCCCATCACATGGATATCCAATCCCTCTACACCTCCATCCGCTATGACCAGGGCCTCCAAGCCCTCCATTTTTTCCTCTCCAGACGTCCCCAACAGTACCCTTCCACCGACACTCTCATTCGTTTGGCCGAACTGGTCCTCACCCTTAACAATTTCTCCTTTGAATCCTCCCACTTCCTCCAGACCAAAGGGGTAGCCATGGGTACACGTATGGGCCCCAGCTATGCCTGTCTCTTTGTTGGCTACGTATAGCAGTTGATTTTCCGTAATTACACCAGCACTACTCCCCACCTCTTCCTCCGCTACATTGATGACTGCATTGGCGCCACCTCGTGCTCCCACGAGGAGGTTGAGCAATTCATCAACTTCACCAACACATTCCACCCTGACCTTAAATTTACATGGACCATCTCTGACACCTCCCTCCCCTTCCTGGACCTCTCCATCTCCATTAGTGACGACCGACTTGACACTGACATTTTTTACAAACCCACCGACTCCCACAGCTACCTGAATTTCACCTCTTCCCACCCTACCTCTTGCAAAAATGCCATCCCGTATTCCCAATTCCTCCGCCTCCGCCGGATCTGCTCCCAGGAGGACCAGTTCCACCACAGAACACACCAGATGGCCTCCTTCTTTAGAGACTGCAATTTCCATTCCCACGTGGTTAAAGATGTCCTCCAATGCATCTCGTCTACATCCCGCACCTCCGCCCTCAGACCCCACCCCTCCAACCGTAACAAGGACAGAACGCCCCTGGTGCTCACCTTCCACCCTACCAACCTTCGCATTAACCAAATCATCCGCCGACATTTCCGCCACCTCCAAACAAACCCCACTACCAGGGATATATTTCCCTCCCCACCCCTATCCACCTTCCGCAATGACCATTCCCTCCGTGACTACCTGGTCAGGTCCACGCCACCAAACAACCCACCCTCCAATCCTGGCACTTTCCCCTGTCACCGCAGGAACTGTACAACCTGCGCCCACACCTCCTCCCTCACCTCTATCCAAGGTCCTAAAGGAGCCTTCCACATCCATCAAAGTTTTACTTGCACATCCACTAATATCATTTATTGTATCCGTTGCTCCCGATGTGGTCTCCTCTACATTGGGGAGACTGGGCGCCTCCTAGCAGAGCGCTTTAGGGAACATCTCCGGGACACCCGCACCAATCAACCACACCGCCCCGTGGCCCAACATTTCAACTCCCCCTCCCACTCTGCTGAGGACATGGAGGTCCTGGGCCTCCTTCACCGCCGCTCCCTCACCACCAGATGCCTGGAGGAAGAATGCCTCATCTTCCGCCTCGGAACACTTCAACCCCAGGGCATCAATGTGGACTTCAACAGTTTCCTCATTTCCCCTTCCCCCACCTCACCCTAGTTCTAAACTTCCAGCTCAGTAACTGTCCCCATGACTTGTCCGGACTTGTCCTACCTCCTTTTGCACCTATCCACTCCACCCTCTCCTCCCTGACTATCACCTTCATCCCCTCCCCCACTCACCCATTGTACTCTATGCTACTTTCTCCCCACCCCCACCCCCCTCTAGCTTATCTCTCCACGCTTCAGGCTCACTGTCTTTATTCCTGATGAAGGGCTTTTGCCCGAAACGTCGATTTCGAAGCTCCTTGGATGCTGCCTGAACTGCTGTGCTCTTCCAGCACCACTAATCCAGAATCTGGTTTCCAGCATCTGCAGTCATTGTTTTTACCTCATTGGTTATGGAGATAAGGCAGGAACAGGATACTGTTTAAGGATAATCAGCCATGATCATATTGAATGGTGGTGCAGGCTCGAAGGGCAGAATGGCCTACTCCTACACCTATTGTTTATTGACACTCTGCTGGAATTAGCCGTGGAAAGCAAATAAACCATTTTTTACCAGTGGCAACTGCATGAGTACAAAACCTGGAAATTCCATGATAACTTCTGTTGTCATTATCATCATGAGATCCATGGAGCCAAAATGATTACCGTCTTACCTGTCGAGCTTAGGGTTTGTACTGGGCAGAATCTAACTGTGATCAAAAAGAATTCCTACAGCATGGAAGCAGCTGTTCAGCTCATCCAATCCACAGTGACCCTCCAAAGAGTTTCCCACCCCCATCCACTGCATTTCCCATGGCTTACCCACCCTAATCTGTACTTCTTTGGACTGTGGGAGGAAACCAGAGCAAACCCACACAGACATGGGGAAGATGTGCAGACTCTACATAGACAGTCACCCAAGGGTGGAGTTGAGCCTGGGTCCCTGGTGCTGTGAGGTAGCTTGCAACTGAGCCACTGTGCTACCTTACAAGGAAGGAAAAGGTGAAGAAAACAAACTGGATTGACGTCTCGAGACCCACTGAACCCAGACGTAAAATTGCTTAAAGACACCCAACTCTTCCAAAACCTGTACATCATTCCACATATTTCTCATCTCTTCCTAAAAGAAGGTCACAATAGCTGAGTGATATTATCACTTGACTATTCATCCAAAAACTCAGCTGCTGTTCTGGGGACCTGGGATCAAATCCAGCCATAACAGACTGGAATTCAATCAAGAAAATCTGCAATTCAGAACCTACTGATGACCATGAAACTTTTGGTCAATGTTGGAAAAATCCATCTGACTCACTAAGGCCCTTCAGGGAAGGAACACTTTCATCCTCACCTGGTCTGACCTATATGTGATCCCAGGTCCACAGTAATGTCGTTGACACTTAATTTCCCTCTGAAGTGGCTTAGCGAACCATTCAGCTGTACCGAGAGTGACGAAGTCTCAAAGAGACAAAATCAGACAGCACACCTGTCATTGACCTAGGCACTGGAAAAGACAACAGCAGAAACAGCCCTGTCAACCCTGGAAAGTCTTTCTTACTAATATCTGGGACTAAATGTCAAAAGTGGAAGATCTATCTCGCAGATGAGTCGAGCAACAGGCTGTTAAAATCATATTCATGGATTCATACCTTAGAGACCACCATCACTACCCTGGATATATCCTGTCCCACCAACAGGACAAACCTAGCAAAGCATAATGGTATACAGTTAGGAGGGAGTGGCTCTGGCAGTCCTCAAGATTGACTGTGGACTCTATGAGGTCTCCTGGCATCAGGTTAAATATGCCAAGGAAACCTCCTGCTCATTCACAAGTAACATCCTCCCTCAGCAGATGAATCAGTACTCCTCCATATTGAAGTACACTTGGAGGAAGCATGGAGGGTGGCAAGGGTGGAGAATGTGCTCTGGGTGCGGGAGTTCTACATCCACCAGCATGAGAGGTTCAGCAGCAGCTTTACTGAACGAGCTGGTCGGGTTTGAAAGGACATCGCTGCTGGACTGGGTCTGCAGCAGGTGGTGAGAGAACCAACAAGAGGGAAAAACACACTTGAATTCATCCTTACCAATCTGCCAGCTGCAGATGCATCTGCCCATGACAGACTCAATGGGCTGAACAGCCAGCTCCCACACTGTCAGAAGGAGTCATGGACAGTCATAAAGTAAACATTATTCCCATGCTGTCCTTGTGGAGAAAAGTCCCACCTTCACTTTAAGAATAACCT
This sequence comes from Chiloscyllium punctatum, assembly GCF_047496795.1. Taxonomy (NCBI): domain Eukaryota; kingdom Metazoa; phylum Chordata; class Chondrichthyes; order Orectolobiformes; family Hemiscylliidae; genus Chiloscyllium; species Chiloscyllium punctatum. The sequence continues at coordinate 55,267,232 of NC_092761.1, read as the reverse complement.
CTATATTGTTTTGTGGCACTATCACAATGCTAAATGGGACAGACTTTGATCAGATCTAGCAACTCAAGACTGGGCACCCATGAGGTACTATGGGCCACCAACAGCAGCAGAATTACAGTACAGCACACTCTGCAACCTCATGGTCCAATATATCCCTCACTCACCCTTATCATCAAGCCAGGGGATCAACCCTGGTACAGTGGAGAGTGCAAGAGGACATGCTGGGAACAGCACTAGGCATACCTAAAGATAAGGTGTCAACCTGGTGAAGCCACCAAATAGGACTGCTTGTATGTCATACAGTATAAGCAGCCAGTGATAGACAGAGCTAAGTGATTCCACAACCAGTGGGTCTAAGCTCTGCTGTCCTGCCACATCCAGTTCTGAAGGGTGGTGGACAATTAACTAGCTCCCTGGAAAAGGAGGCTCCACAAATATCCTTCCCCTCAATGATGGAAAAGCACAGTACATCAGTGCAAAAGATAAGGCTGAAAGCATTGATAGCAATCTTCAGCCAGAGGTGCCGAGTGAATGATCCACCTCAGCCTACTCCAGTGGTCCCCAGCAGTGCAGATACTAATCTTCAGCAGATTCAATTCACCTCACATGATATCAAAAATGGTTGGATACACTGGATACTGTAAAGGTTATCGGCTCTGACAACATTCCAACAATAGTACTGAAGACTTGGGCTTCACAACTTGCTGCTCTCCTAGCCAAACACTCCTCTAGCACAGTTACAAAACTGGCATCCACCTAGCAATGCCCTGTACATAAAAAGCAAGATTATTCCAACCCAGACAATCTATGCTGCATCAGTCTACTCTCAATCATCAGTGGAGTGATGGAAGGTGTCATCAACCAGTGCTATCAAGCAGCACCTGCTCAGCAATAACCTGCTCAGTAACACCCTATTTGGGTTCTGCCAAGGCCAATCAGCTCCTGATCTCAATATAGCCTTGATATAAACATTGACAAACCATCTGAATTCTAGAGATAAGGTGAGAGTGAGAAACCATGACATCAAGGCTGTATTCAATCAAGTGTAGCATCAGGGACCCTTAGCAAAACAGGAACCAATGAGGATCAGGAGGTAAACTCTCCACTGGTTAGAGTCATACCTATACATTGGAAGATGGTCTTGGTTGTTGCAGGAGAATAGGTCTGGGTGGGTTGCCCGAAACGTCGATTCTCCTGTTCCTTGGATGCTGCCTGACCTGCTGTGCTTTTCCAGCAACACATTTTCAGCTCTGGATGGAATTTATCCTAGGTTTCTCTGAGAAGCCAGGGAGGAGATTGCAGAGCCTTTGGCTTTGATTTTTATGTCATCATTGTCGACAGGAGTAGTGCCAGAAGACTGGAGGGTATTAAGTGTTGTCCCCTTGTCCAAGAAGGGGAGTAGAGTCAACCCTGGAAATTATAGACAAGTGAGCCTCACTTCGGTTGTGGATAAAGTATTGGAAAAGGTCACAAGAGGTAGGGCTATAATCATCTCGAGAAGAATAAGTTGATGAGGGATAGTCAACATGGTTTTGTGAAGGGGAGCTTGTGCCTCACAACCTTATTGAGTTTTTTGAGATGGTGACCAAACAGGTGGATGAGGGTAAAGCAGTTGATGTGGTGTATATGGATTTCAGTAAGGTTTGATAAGGTTCCCCACAGTAGACTATTGCACAAAATACGGAGGCATGGGATTGAGGGTGATTTAGTGGTTTGGATGAGAAATTGGCTAGCTGAAAGAAGACAGAGGGTGGTGGTTGATGGGAAATGTTCATCTTGGAGTTCAATTACCAGTGGTGTACTGCAGGATCTATTTGGGGGCCACTGCTGTTTGTCATTTTTACAAGCAATCTGGATGAGGGCGTAGAAGAATGGGTGAGTAAATTTGTGGATGACACTAATGTCGGTAGAGTTGTGGGTCGTGATGAAGGATGTTGTGGGTTACAGAGGGACATAGATAAGCTGCAGAGCTGGGCAGAGAGGTGGTCAGTGGAGTTTAATGCGGAAAAGTGTGAGATGATTCACTTTGGAAAGAGTAACAGAAATAAAGTATACTGGGCTAATGGTAAGATTCTTGCTAGTGTAGAAGAGCAGAGAGAGAGATCCATGTACATAGCTCCCTCAATGTTGCCACCCAGGTTGGTAGGGTTGTTAAGAAGGCACATGGTATGTTAGCTTTCGTTGTTCGAGAGATTGAGATTCGGAGCCACGAGGTCATGCTGCAGCTGTACAAAATTCTTGGTGCAGCCGCACTTGGAGTATTGCGTACAGTTCTGGTCACCACATTATAGGAAAGATGTGGAAGCTTTAGATAAGGTTCTGAGGACACTTCATAGGACGTTGCCTGGTACAGAGGAAAGGTCTTATGAGGAAAGGGTGAGGGACTTGATGCTATTTTCATTAGAGAGAAGAAGGTTGAGAGGTGACTTAACTGAGACATAAAAGATAATCAGAGGGTTAGATAGGGTGGGCAGGGAGAGGTCTTTTCCTCAGATGGTGATAGTTAGCATGAGGGGACATAACTTTAAATTCAGCAGTGATAGATATAGGACAGATGTCAGAGATAGTTTCTTTAATCAGAGAGTAGTAGGGACATGTACCGCCTTGCCTGCAAAAGTAGTAGACTTGCCAAATTTAAGAGCATTAAATGTTCATTGGATAAGCATTCGGATGAAAATGGAACAGTGTAGGACAAATGGGCTTCAGATTGGTTCCACAGGTCGGTGCAACATCGAAGGCCGAAGGGCCTGTACTGCGCTGTAATGTTCTATGTTCTATATTCTCCATTGCACTGCCCATTATTTCTTCATTTGGCTTATAACAGCTACTTTACTCCAAAACATCCTGATTGGGGCACTCCTCTCAGGCAGTGAGTGTGTCACAGTGCTACACGCCAAGGACTGCAGCAGGTCAAAAAGATAGCTCGCCACCACTTTCTCAAGGGATGAGCAATAAATGCTGGTCTAGATGGTGGTACCCACGCCCCATTTTTTTAAAATGTTGGCATAATCATTAACCTCTTGGTTGTACCAATGCACACACAGGCCTCTTGATTCTTTCTGGATTACTGAGTCTAAATGTTGTGGATTTAAGTTGTCCTCCTCTCTAGCTTACTGCTCCCATCCTACATTCCAATATATTCATGCTCATCCTCCAAGGTCTGTACAACACATTTCGAATGTCATAGAGTCATAGAGATGTACAGCACGGAAACAGACCCTTTGGTCCAACTCGTCCATGCTGACCAGATATCCCAACCCAATCTAGTCCCACCTGCCAGCACCTGACCCATATCCCTCCAAATCTTTCCCATTCATATACCCATGCAGATGCCTTTTACCTGTTGCAGTTTTACCAGCCTCCACCACTTCCTCTGGCAGCTCACTCCATATACTTACCACCCTCTGAGTGAAAAAGTAGCTCTTTTATATCTTACCCCTCTCACCCGAAACCTATGCCCTCTAGTTCTGGAATCCCCCACTCTAGGGAAAATACTTTGTCTATTTATCCTATTCATGCCCCTCATGATTTTATAAACTTCTATAAGGTCACCCCTCAGCCTCCGACGCTCCAGGGAAAAACAGCCCCAGCCTATTCAACCACTCCCTGTAGCTCAAATCCTCCAACCTTGGCAACATCCTTTTAAATCTGTTCTGAACCCTTTCAAGTTTCACAACATCTTTCTGATAGGAAGGAGACCAGAATTGCACACAATATTCTAATAGTGACCTAACGAATGTCCTGTACAGCCGCAACATGATCTCCCAACTCCTATACTCAGTACTCTGACCAATAAAGGAAAGCATACCAAATGCCTTCTTCACTATCGTATGTACCTGCGACTCCACTTTCAAGGACCTATGAACCTGCACTCCAAGATCTCTTTGTTCAGCAACACTCCCTCGAACCTTACCATTAAGTCCTGCTAAGATTTGCTTTCCCAAAATGCAGCACCTCACAGTTATCTAGATTAAACTCCATCTGCCACCTCTTAGCCTATTGACCCATCTGATCAAGATCTCGTTGTAATCTAAGGTAATCTTCTTCGCTGTCCACTACATCTCGAATTTTGGTGTCATCAGCAAACTTACCAACTATCCCTCTTATGCTCACATCCAAATTATTTATATTAATGATGAAAAGTAGTGGACCCAGCACTGATCCTTGTGGACCTCCACTGGTCACAGGCCTCCAGTCTGAAAAACAGCCCTCCACCACCACCCTCTGTCTTCTACCTTTGAGCCAGTTCTGTATCGAAATGGCTAATTCTCCCTGTATTCTGTGAGATCTAACCTTGTTAATCAGTCTCCCATGGGGAATCTGTCGAACGCCTTACTGAAGTCCATATAGATCACATCTACCGCTCTGCCCTCATCAATCCTCTTTGTTACTTCTTCAAAAAAACTCAATCAAGTTTGTGAGACATGATTTCTCACGCATAAAGCCATGCCGACTATCCCTAATCAGTCCTTGCCTTTCCAAATACACATACATTTCATCCCTCAGGATTCCCTCCAACAACTTGCCCCCCACGGACGTCGGGCTCACTGGTCTATAGTTCCCTGGCTTGTCCTTATCACCTTTCTTAAACAGTACTGAGGTACAATACGGGTACTGAGGAGAAATGAGGTAGCGTTCCCAGGAATATCTGGGATAAGCATTTCCAGTAAATTTGAGAATTTTAAACTGGAGAATTGTGCAGTATGATTAATTGTCAGTCACTTCACAGAGGAAAGATTTGTTGATAGGGGAAGCAAATATTTCATCAGTTTTCATGTGCAAGTTCTTAAAATTAGATTTTCAGGATTAAAGGTCGAAGGGTAATTTTACTGCCAGAATTTATCACTTTTACATTCAACCAGTTTTTGCAGTCACTTTTAATTAAGCCTTTCCATCAATATTTTACTAAGGAATCCTGAATTTTAATTTTTAGATTGTGCACTCATGACCTGGTTCCACCACCTCTACACTCCAGATAATTTAAAACATACAGACAGTTTGAAAATTAAATTCCTTTCCCTTCAAGAGGCTGCTTCCTGATCCATCAAACTGAATGTATCTTGAACAATGCAGTAAATATGTGACTTTATGCTTAGGCAGCTAAATTCATGAAATATAATCTTCCTCTAACAGGTCTGCCCACAGTTAAACTGCCCCAGTACAACCTCCCCCTTCAATAACATCTCTGCTTCAATAAAGTAAAGTAATATTTTAACCCCATCTCTGCCAAGCTAGAAATAAAGCACATGTGGGAGGGATAAGATGGTATAGCTGGTGGGGTGAGGAGATATGGCAAGAATGGGGAACATGGGATATGGGAGGGAGGTAGAAAAGGATGGAAGGGAAGATCATAAGATGCAGTGAGAGGGTAAGGACTGGCAGTTATAGAGTTATTTAGCTGATTCCAAGTGCTGGATTGTGCCAGCTCCAATGGAGTAGGACCCTACTTTAAGGAAAAGGGTTGCACCTCAATGATATCATTCACCTTCAGGTCATTTTTACCACAAGCCCTACCATATGTGGCCTTCTAACAAAACCAGCCCCAGTAGTTCAGCTTATTTTTATTGATTTTTATAGGGTTATCTTTTGGATCAGAAAATGGTGGACTTATCAGTTCTTAATATGCACATTTATTCATGTGATATGAGTGGACCAACATTTATTGCTCATCCTGAATTGCCCTTGAGAAAATGGTGGCGATGTGTTATTTTGTTGAACCACTGTAATCTGTGTCGCATCATGTCATGTAAGAGAGGGAGCTCCAAGGTTTTGGCTTCATTACAGGAATAGCAAAATAGCTCCAAGTCAGGATCACGTTTGCATTTGTGTTCCCATTCACCATACTCTTATCCTTCTAGGTGGTGCAGTTTGTGGTTTTGGAAGGTGCTGTCCAATGATCTTTGGTGAATTTCTGCAGTGCCTCTCACACTGCTGTGATGTTGCCAGTAGTGAATGTTGTCAAAGGATGTCGTGGGTTCAGGAGGTGCTGGCAAAGGAGGTAGTAGGCTTGGAATACGTTGTCAAGCACTTTGTCCATGGAGACATAAGCATTTCCAATAAAGCTTTACCCCCATTCAACCATTCACAGACTTATCTTTCTCCATCACATCCTCCAATCTCTCCTGAAATTGCCAGTAATTGTTTCTGTGGTCTTAAACAACTCCCCGGATTAAATAAGGGTTGAGGGGAAGGGTGAGAGCAGTAACAAATTAAAAATTCTATATATGAATGCACGAAGCATTAGACACAAGGTGGATGAGCTTGAGGCTCTTTTGGAAATTGACAGATACGATATTGTGGGGATAACTGAGACGTGGCTTCATGGGGACAGGGCCTGGGAAATGAATATTCAAGGCTACACGTGCTATCGTAAGGACAGACTGACGGGCAGAGGGGGTGGGATGGCCTTGTTGGTAAGGGAGCATATTCAGTCCCTTGCGCGGGGGGACCTAGAGTCAGGGGATGTAGAGTCAGTGTGGATAGAGCTTCGAAACACTAAGGGTAAAAAGACCCTCATGGGAGTCATCTACAGGCCCCCAAACAGTAGTCTGGATGTCGGATGTAAGTTGAATCAGGAGCTGAAATTGGCTTGTCGCAAAGATGTTACTACAGTTGTTATGGGGGATTTTAACATGCAGGTAGACTGGGAGAATCAGGATGGTATCGGGCCTCAAGAAAGAGACTTTGTGGAGTGCCTCAGAGATGGATTTTTAGAGCAGCTGGTGCTGGAGCCGACCAGGGATAAGGCGATTCTGGATCTGGTATTGTGTAACGAACCAGAATTGGTCAGTGACCTCGAAGTGAATGAGCCATTGGGAATTAGTGACCATAATACAATAAGCTTCAATCTGCAATTTGAGAGGGAGTGGGTACAATCTGAAGTGACAATATTTCAGTTGAATAAAGGGAAATATGGAGCTATGAGGGAGCAACTGGCCAAAGTTCAATGGTGCAATACCTTAACAGGGAAGACCGTGGAGGAACAATGGCGGATATTTCTGTGTATAATGCAGAAGTTGCAGGATCAGTTCATTCCTAAAAGGAAGAAAGATCCCAGGAGGAGACATGGGCGGCCGTGGCTGACGAGGGAAGTAAAGAAACATATAAAGTTAAAAGAGAAAAAGTATAACTTAGCGAAGATAAGTGGGAAAACTGAGGACTGGGAAGCTTTTAAAGAACAACAGAGGATTAGTAAGAAGGAAATACGCAGAGAATAAATGAGGTACGAAGGTAAACTGGTCAAGAATATAAAGGAGGATAGCAAAAGCTTTTTTAGGTATGTCCAAGGCAAAAAAATGATTAGGACAAACATTGGGCCCTTGAAGACAGAAACAGGGGAATATATTACTGGGAACAAAGAAATGGCAGAGGAATTAAATGGGTACTTCAGATCTGTGTTCACTGGGGAAGACACAAGCAATCTCCCTGAGGTAACAGTGGCTGAAGGACCTGAACTTAAGGGAATTTCTATTTGCCAGGATTTGGTGTTGGAGAGACTGTTAGGTCTGAAGGTTGATAAGTCTCCGGGACCTGATGGCCTGCATCCCAGGGTACTGAAGGAGGTGGCTCGGGAAATCGTGGATGCGCTGGTGATTATTTTCCAGAGTTCAATAGAATCGGGGTCGGTTCCTGAGGATTGGAGGGCGGCTAATGTTGTGCCACTTTTTAAGAAGGGTGGGCGGGAGAAAGCAGGAAATTATAGACCAGTTAGTCTGACCTCAGTGGTGGGAAAGATGCTGGAGTCTATTATAAAGGATGAAATTACGGCACATCTGGATAATAGTAACAGGATAGGACAGAGTCAGCATGGATTTATGAAGGGGAAATCATGCTTGACTAATCTTCTTGAATTTTTTGAGGATGTAACTCGGAAGATGGACGAGGGAGATCCAGTGGATGTAGTGTACCTGGACTTTCAGAAAGCTTTTGATAAAGTCCCACACAAGAGGTTAGTGAGTAAAATTAGGGTGCACGGTATTGGGGGCAAAGTACTAGATTGGATAGAGAATTGGTTGGCTAATAGGAAACAAAGGGTAGTGATTAACGGCTCCATTTCGGAATGGCAGGCAGTGACCAGTGGGGTACCGCAGGGATCCGTGCTGGGACCGCAACTTTTTACAATATATGTAAATGATATAGAAGATGGTATCAGCAATAACATTAGCAAATTTGCTGATGATACAAAGCTGGGTGGTAGGGTGAAATGTGATGAGGATGTTAGGAGATTACAGGGTGACCTGGACAAGTTAGGTGAGTGGGCAGATGCATGGCATATGCAGTTTAATGTGGATAAATATCTGGTTATCCACTTTGGTGGCAAGAACACGAAGGCAGATTACTACCTCAATGGTATCAAATTAGGTAAAGGGGCTGTTCAGAGAGATCTGGGTGTTCTTGTCCACCAGTCAATGAAGGCAAGCATGCAGGTACAGCAGGTAGTGAAGAAGGCTAATAGCATGCTGGCCTTCATAACAAGAGGAATTGAGTATAGAAGCAAAGAGGTGCTTCTGCAGCTGTACAGGGCCCTGGTGAGACCACACCTGGAGTACTGTGTGCAGTTCTGGTCTCCAAATTTGAGGAAAGACATTCTGGCTATTGAGGGAGTGCAGCGTAGGTTCACGAGGTCAATTCCTGGAATGGCAGGATTGCCTTACACGGAAAGACTGAAGCGACTGGGCTTGTATACCCTTGAGTTTAGAAGACTGAGAGGGGATCTGATTGAAACGTATAGGATTATGAAAGGATTGGACACTCTGGCAGGAGGAAACATATTTCCGCTGATGGGGGAGTGCCGAACCAGAGGACACAACTTAAAAATACGGGGTACACCATTTAGGACAGAGATGAGGAGAAACTACTTCACCCAGAGAGTGGTGGCTGTGTGGAATGTTCTGCCCCAGAGGGCAGTGGAGGCCCAGTGTCTGGATTCATTTAAGAAAGAATTGGATAGAGCTCTTAAAGATAGTGGAGTCAAGGGTTATGGAGATAAGGCTGGAACAGGATACTGATTGGGAATGATCAGCCATGATCATATTGAATGGCGGTGCAGGCTCGAAGGGCTGAATGGCCTACTCCAGCATCTATTGTCTATTGTCTATTGTCTATTAACATTCATTCTTGTGTACTTCAACCAGGAGTCAGCTTTCACATGAGGCTGGGAATTTAGGAGGTCCCAGGCTTGAGCCTCCAGGGTAGGTATTTGGTCACCTCATTCTGCAATTCCTGATTTGAGTCAAAACCTATCTTGAAGTTACCATTCTGGTTAACAGTTTGCAGTTACTTCAGAATGTTTCAGAAATATGTGAGATACATCTGTGCACTGCTCGTTATATTTCTGAGCTATGCTTTGTCACCAACTGTTACATTTTCCTCACGCTGTGAGGCAAATCTTCCTGGTCCTGGTGGTTTGGGTTTAAGTAAGGAAGCTCAATTCAACCATGATTGAGCTAAACCTAGACAGATAGCAGATTCTCTGCATTTGTTGTTGTCACAATGCCAGGACTTCTGAACTAATCAACCTCAGGCATTTCCTAGAACAAAATGTGGGAATTACTGAAAAAGTAGTTTGTTGAAGTTTATCATCTTGCATATATTAGAAAAAAAATCAGAAGAACTGAACCAACAGCACGCATGGGTAGGTGGGACTGGGATATTATAGCCATTACAGAAACATGGCAAAGTGGGGGACAGGACTGGCAGTTTATTGTGCCAGGGTACAGGTGCTTTAGCTAGGACGAGGTGGTGGAAGGAGGGGAGGGGGAGTTGCATTTTTGATTAAGGTGACTATCGATAATCAGAGATGAGATAACTGAAGGATCATCCAGTGAGGCTTTCTGGGTGGAGCTAAGAAATAAAAAGGGGATAGTGACATTATTCAGGTTGTTCTATGGGACCCCAAATAGTCAACGAGAATTAGAGGAACAAATATGCGGGGAGACTAGGGAGACTTGCTGGAGGAAAATGATTGTCATAGTGGGGGATTTTAATTTTCCGAACATAAGCTGGGACTGCCGGAGTGTTAAGGGTTTAGATGAGGTGGAATTTGTTAAGTGTGTTCAGAAAAGTTTCTTCAATCAGTATATAGAGGGTCCTACTCAGAAAGAGGCAAAAACTCGACCTACTCGTGAGAAATAGGGCAAAACAGATGATGGAGGTGACAATGGGGGGAGCACTTTGAGACCAGGGACCATAGTTCTATTAATTTAAAAATAGTTATGGAGAGAACTGGTCCACAGGATCAAGTTCTAAATTGGGGAAAGGCGACATTTGATGGGATTAGACAGGAGCTTGCAGGGATTGACTGGAGGAGTTTGTTTACAGGCAAAGAGACCTCTGGCAAGTGGGAGGCCTTTAAAAGTGAGATAACGAGAGTTCAAGATCTGCATGTTCCTGTGAGGGTGAAGGGCAAGGTTGGCAGGAATTGGAAACCCTGGATGACAAGAGATATTAAGGCTTTGACCAGAAAAAAAGGAGGTATGGCTCAGGTACAGGCAGCTGGGATCAAAGGAATGCATGGAGGTATACAGGGAATATAGGATTTTACTGAAGGAGGAAATCAGGAAGGCAAAAAGAGGGCACGAGATAGCCTTGGCTGAGAAGATTAGGGTGAATCCAAAAAGGTTATTTAGGTATATTGAAGGAAAAAGAATAACTAGAGAAAGGATAGGACCCCTCAAGTACCAAAGTGGACATGTATGTGTAGAACTGCAGGAGTTGAGTGAGGTCCTCAATTACTATTTCTCCTCTGTGTTTACCATGGAGAAAGACATGAAGACTTGGGAACTTGGGGAAGTTAATGGCAATATCTTGGAGATAGTTCATATCATGTAGAGGAGATGTTGGACGAATTATAATGTATAAAAGGTGGATAAATCTCCCAATCCTGACCAAAAAAATCCGAGAGGCATGAGAAGAAATTGTGAGGCCCCAGCTGATATTCTTGCGTCATCATTAGCCGTGGGTGAGGAGACTGGAGGGTAGTGAATGTTGTGCCCTTATTCAAGAAGGGCTACAAAGAAAGATCTGACAACTATAGATCAGTGAGCCTAACATCTGTGGTCGGTAATTTACTTGAGAAGATTCTGGGGGATAAGATATACATGCATTTGGAAAGACAGGGAGTGACTAGGAATAGTCAGCATGGTTTTGTGCGTGGGAGATCATGCCTCACAAATTTATTAGAGTTCTTTGACGAAGTGACCAGGAAGATTGATGACAGCAGGCGTGTAGTTGTCATCTGCTGAAAATGTGTTGCTGGAAAAGCGCAGCAGGTCAGGAGTTGTCATCTATATGGATTTCAGGAAGGCCTTTGATAAGGTTTCATATGGTAGGCTGTGGCAAAGGTTAAATCACATAAAATCCAGTGGGAGTTGGCAAATTGGATATACAATTGGCTTGATAGTAGGAAGCAGAGGTTAATAGTGGAAGGATGTGTGTCACACTGGAGGCCTGTGACTAGTTGAGTGCCTTAGGGGTCGGTGCTGGGTCCATTGCTGTTTGTTGTCCATATCAATGATTTGAATAAGAATGTACAAGGCATGATTAGAAAATTTGCAGGTGACACTATCATGGACAGCGAGGAAGATTATCAGAAATTGCAGCAGGACCTTGATCAGCTGGGGAATTGGGCCAAGAAATGGCAAATGGAGTTTAATATAGATAGGTGTGAGGTCTTGCATTTTGAAAAGTCAAATCAAGGTCGGCGTTTCATGGTGAACGGTAGGGCCTTAAGGAGTGTACTGAAACAGAGGGACCTTAGAGTTCAAGTGCACGATGCTCTGAAAGTGGAGTCACAGGTAGACAGGACAGTGAAGGAGGCTTTTGGTACACTGGCCTTCATCAGTCGGGACAATGAGTATAGAAGCTGGGAAGTTATGTTGCAGTTGTACAGAACGTTGTTGAGGTAGCATTTGGAGTATTGTGTTCAGTTTTGGTCACCTTGCTATCGGAAGAATATCACTAAACTGGAAAGAGTGCAGAAGACATTTACAAGGATGTTGCCAGGAATCAAGGGTCTGAGTTCTAGGGAGAAGTTGGACAAGCTAGGACTTTTTTCTTTACAGCATAGGAGACTGAGGGGGGCTTCATTACAGAGGTTTATAAGACCATGAGAGGCATGGTTAGGATGAATGCACTCAGTCTTTTTCCCAGGGCTGGGAAACTGAGAACTGGAGAGCATCAGTTTAAGGTTAGAGGGGAAAGAATAAAAGGGAACCTAAGGGCAACTTTTTTACAAAGAGGGTGGTACGCATCTGAAATGAGTTGCCAGAAGAAGTGATTGAAGCAGGTATATTAACAACATTTCAAAGGAATTTGGACAAATACATGGATCAGAAAGGTTTAGAAGGATCTGGGCTAAGTGCTGGGAAATGGCGTTAGAGATGATGAACATTTGGGTCAGCATCAACCAGATGGGGCTAAAGGGCCTGTCTCCATGCTGTCAGACTCTATGACTAAGTGCATATGTGGTGAGTAAATAACGTTTATATCATATGGCAGCTAACTGTCAAATATCATTCACTGGTATATATCCCATGTCAATGCCTCTACTAATTGTGCCAATTTGCAACACAATCAGCACTCTAATATCATACACAAAGAGTAGTTATTTAGTCCAATATGAAAGTTTAGTGACAGTGAACATTAAATAGACCACTTTTCGAGTACTGCATTGAACTCTGGTCTCCCTGCTATAAGAAAGATATTTTTTAAACTCGAAGGATGCGGATAAGGTTTTTAAGGATGTTGGTGGAGTTGGAGGTTTTGAGATGTAGGGAGAGGTTGAATAGGCTAGGGCTGTTTTCCCTGGAGAGTCAGAAGCTGAGTGGTGATGTCATAGAGGTTTATAAAGACTTGAAGGTCATTGCTGGGGTGAGTAACCAAAGTCTTTTTTCGCAGGGGAGTTCAAAACTAAAGGGCATAGGTTAAAGGTGAGAGTGGAAAGAATTACAAGAGAATTAAGGGACAGCTTTTTCATGCAGGAGCTGGTGCATGTATGGAATGACCTGCCAGTGGAAGTATTCAAGGCTGGTATATTTACAGCATTTAAAAGGCATCTAGGTGGGTATATGAATAGGAAGGGTTCAGAGGGATATGGGCTAAACACTAATAAACGGGACTAGATTAGTTTAGGATATCTGGTTTGCATGTATGAGTTGGACCAGATGGTCTGTTTTGTGCTGTACAACTCTGTGACTCTAGTGTTACCAGCATATACAGCATTAAATATCTGCCAAGTGCCACAATCATTTGTATTTCCCAGACAAAGATTCATTTGCTTTTTCATCAAGAGACAGATCTGAACTCCCTTCAGACATCAGTCTCACCCCATCTCACTGTCACAGACTTCCAAAAGATACATCTTTCCCAGTCTTGGAACTTAAAGTGTCGTTTGCTAGTTGCCATGATGATCCAACTCAGCTGCTTTATACACACAATCATTATCCTACTTCCAGCAACATCTCCCCGATCCTTCACCAGGATCCCTGCCTGTGTCATTGTTTTCTGTAGTCATGTCTGACCAGTTTTGTATACACTAGCTGTAATTTGAAATCCTAATTAGTTGTCGATTAACTCTCGCTTCAGCTCCATAGCAACATCGACCAGAAATTAACTTCAGCGAATGCAATAATGTCAAATCCAAAACCCCAATTAATTCCTCTTTCCAGAGTTATTTTACTTTCATTTTGGACTTAAAGCAGCATTTTACAAAAACAAAGAAATTGCATGCTTTTTCTCCCCCCAAAACACAAGGGTCATCACGTAGATGGTTTCTAATCAATCTATTCAGTGATGTTATTACACACCTCAGGAGCAAGTGAAACTTGAACCATATCTCCAGGCTCAGAGGTAAATATACTACCAATGTACCACAAGAACCATCACATTTAGAGTTCCCTGGATGAAAAGAGACACAGGGACTAAGATGAACCAGAGAATTAGTACACACGATAGGTATTAGGTTAATGATTCAAATGAGAATATAGATATTCAGAGAAGTGAAATAAATAACAGAAGCAAAGAGAGTACATGAAAAGAAGTGTGGCATAGTGGCTTAGTAATTAGTGCTACAGCCTCACAATGCTAGGGACCCAGGTTCAATTCCACCTTGGGTCACTGTCTGTGTTTGGGTTTCCTCCCACAGTCACAAATATACGTAGGTCAGTTAGATTGGCTATGCTTAATTTGCCGATGTGTGAATTAGCCATAGAGTTACAGGGAGTGGGTGGGATGCTCTTTAAATGCTGAATGGGCTGCTTCCACACTGTTAGGACATTTTGATTAGTTATAGTGGAAAGGCTCGACAGGGTTGATATTAGGGTTGCTGTTTTTCTTAATGTTTATTAATTATTTAAGGTCATGTGTGCAGTGTACAATGTCAAAATTTGTAGATGACAAAACCTGGAAATATTACGAAACATTAAGAGAATTGTGCTGAACCTCAAAATGACACTGCTGAAATAACAGAAATGTAACAAATCACATTCAATTCAGGAAAGTGTGAAGTCACAAAGTCATAGAGTAACACAGCATGAAAACAGGCCCTTCAGGCCAAACCTCCATGCAGACCATGATGCCCCACTCAGCTAGTTCCAATTGCCCGCATTTGGTCCATAGCTCTCTTATGCTTTTCCATCCATGTCCCTGTCCAAATGTTTTTAAATGTTCCTATTGTACATGGCTCAGCCACTTTCCCTGGCAGCCCATTTCATATGTGCACTACTCTCTGCGTGAAGAAGTTGCCTTTCACATCGCTCTTAAATCTTTCCCCTTTCTCCTTAAACCTATACCCTCTAGTTTTCAATTGCCCATCCCTGGGAAAAAGACAATATGCATTTATCCTATCTGTGCCCCTCATGATTTTATACATCTCAGTAAGGTCACCCCTCATTCTCCAATGTTCCAAGGAATAAAGTCTTATCCGGGCCAGCCTCTCCCTATATATATTTTGGTAGGAAGAAGAAGGAAAGGAAATTGGAAACAAAAGGTCAGATTCTAAAGGGGACGCAGAGTAAAATTGACCTGGAAGTGTAAGTGACAGTTTCAGAAAACAGATAATAAGGAATTGAGTATATTTCATATACAAGCAGAGTATAAATGAAAGAATGTTGCGGTCATCCTTAATTGAATTAAGGAGTCCAATGCTGGCCACTTTGGGAAGGAGACAAAGTCATTTAGAGGGTGTAGGTAAGATTTACTAGAATATTATATTTTAGTTTTATGGGCAGACTAGCAAAGCTGGACAATCCTCCTTTGCAAAATTGAGAAAAGATTTGGTACAGGTATATAAAATAGTAAAGAATTTGGAGAAAGTAGGTGAGGATAAACTCGAAGAGTTATGTAATCAATGAGTGGCCTGCTTCCTGTACTGTAGAGATACTATGATTCAAGGTAAGAATTGGAGCTCACTATTGTATCTGGGTCTGAAAGGGTTAATGCAGAAGAATGCTAAAATCACCACCCAACTTGATACTGTTGTGTGTACTTCTGCAGAAGACAGCTTAGGATCACAGAGTGAGAGACTGCAAGCAGGAAATAACAGAAAACATCTATCACAGGGAAGTGTTTAGAAGCTATTATTAAATATGTTATGAC
Source organism: Chiloscyllium punctatum (assembly GCF_047496795.1). NCBI lineage: Eukaryota > Metazoa > Chordata > Chondrichthyes > Orectolobiformes > Hemiscylliidae > Chiloscyllium > Chiloscyllium punctatum. The sequence goes on along the minus strand of NC_092761.1, from coordinate 55,251,638 downwards.
AAGAAAATAAGAAAAGTTCAAGATAATCATTTAGAGTCAACATGGTTTTGTGAAAGCGAAATCGTGTTTAACCAATTTATTGGAGGTTTTTGAGCAAGTAACATGTGTTGCAAATAATGGGAAATTGGTGACCACACTGTACTTCTTACTTTTTCCTGAGGGATTGGTACTGACAAACCATATAATTCCAAGCGATGAAGACAGGAAATGCTAATGGTCATTAGTGATCAATGATTCCAATGGAACAATTTGTTTAAGACTAATAGGCTATAAATTTTGTCCTTAGCAAACACCTTTTTAGCATTTTGAATTTAATTGGAGGAAGAGTTACTTCTAATGCTATTAAATTTATTAATTTCCTTTTATTTGTTCAGGAACATTCCAATTTTAAATTAGTGCCCTAGTTAATCAGTCACCTTGGCAGCGGGTTGCAATGGTTTGGAGACACTTTGTTGTGTGGTATCAAAGTAGGTAATATTTCACTTGCTAGATCAAAGTAGGAGTTATGTTGAAAGCTCTACACAGCAAAACATTGACTCCAACAATCTGGTAAATATGCTAGGTATAGCATCAGACAGACCTTTTCAATTTCTTCATTCATGCTGACTCTGTTTTGGCTGGACTTGGATGGAGTGATTCTTTGAAATGAGCATTTCAAGGTGGAGATTAATCATTCTGGTAACACTTCAGAAAAGCCTACAGTGCTGTTTTCACTTGGTTTCAATCCATATTCATTCATAGTGAACAGAGGCGTGCTCTATACCTTATGAAAGAACATTTGTATGTTACACTTCAGCAACAATCTTATGTCTTCATCTGTTCATTGATCACAAAAATAGTCATTCACGCAATTCAGCAAGATGAAAACAGGAATAGCAGGGAGAAAGAGGATTCCCCAGGGCAGTAGTCTCAAGATGAAGATTAATGCATATTGGCAGAATTCCTACACATGGGAGAGCTTCATTTGAATATATTAACCTAATTTTTAATTGTTTACATGCTCTGGCATGGGGATGTTACATGGTTCAGTGGTTACCACTGCTGCCTCAGTGTCAGGGACCCAGGTTTGATTCCACCCTCGGGCGACAGTCTGTGTGGACTTTGCACATTCTCCGTGCCTGTGTGGATTTCCTTCAGGTGCTCCGGTTTCCTCCTACAGTTCAAAAATGTTCAGATTAGATGGATTAGCCATGGTTAATGCAGATTACGTCTGAAAAATCAACTCTCCTGCTCCTTGGATGCTGTCTGACCTGATGTGCTTTTCCAGCACCACGCTTTTCAACTCTGATCTCTAGCATCTGCATCCCTCACTTTCTCTCTAACTGCCAGATAGTCGGGGGGTGCGGGAGAAGGGGGGCACTGATTCTGGATGGGATGGTTTTGTATTAGAAGCAAGTGGGTAACTAGAGAAAGTATTGGCCCACTAAAGGATGACGAAGGAAGGCTGTATGTAGAACCTGAGAGAATGGGCGAGATTCTGAATGATGACTTTGCATCAGTGTTCACTGAGGAGAGGAACATGATGAATGTTGAAATTAGAGATGAAGTTTGATTAGTCTGGATCACATTGATATAAGTAGGGAAGATGTGTTGTGTAGGCTAGAGGTTATTAAGGTGGACAAATCCCCAGGACTGGATGGGATCTATCCCAGGTTGCTGAGGGAGGCAAGAGAGGAAATAGCTGGGGCCCTGACAGATATCTTTGTAGCATCCTTAAACACAGGTGAGGTGCCAGAGGACTGGAGAGTTGCTCATGTTGTCTTTCTGTACAAGAAGCGTAGTAGGGATATTTCGGGTAACTACAGACCAGTGAGCCTGACGTTGATGGTGGGCAAGTTGCTGGAGAAGGTACTGAGGGATAGGATCTATTTATATTTAGAAAAGACTGAGCTTATCAGTGATAGGCAACATGGGTCTGTGCAGGGGAGATCGTGCCTTACCAACTTAATAGAGTTCTTCAAAGAAGTGACCAAGTTGATAGATGAAGGAAAGGCTGTTGATGTCATACTCATGGACTTAAGAAAGGTATTTGATAAGGTTCCCCATGGTAGACTAATGGAGAAAGTGAAGTCACATGGTGTGCAGGGTGTTCTAGCTAAGTGGATAAAGAACTGGTTGAGCAGCAAGGGACAGAGAGTAGTAGATGAAGGGAATTTCTCAAAATGGAGAAAGGTGACCTGTGGTGTTCCACGGGGGTGAGTGTTGGGGCCACTGTTGTTTGTAATATACATAAATGATCTGGAAGAAAGCACTGTTGGTATGATCAGCAAGTTTGCAGATGACACAAACCTTAGTGGAGTAGCAGAAAGCATAAGGGACTGTCAGAGAATACAGGAGAATATAGATAGACTAGAGAGTTGGGCGGAAAAGTGGCAGATGGATTTCAATTCAGACAAATGAGGTGATGCATTTAGGCAAGACTAATTCTACAGTGAATTTTACAATGAACAGAAGAGCCTTGGGAAAAGTTGATGGGCAGAGAGATCTGGGAGTGCAGGTCCATTGTACCCTGAAGGTTGCTGCACAGGTGGTCAAGAAGGCATGTAGTATGCTTGCCTTCATTGGACGGGGTATTGAGTATAAGAGCTGGCAAGCCATGTTAACATTGTACAAGACATTGGCTCGGCCGCATTTAGAATACGGTGTACAGTTCTAGTCGCCATATTACTAAAACGATGTGGACGCTTTGGAGAGGGTGCAGAGAAGGTTTACGAGGATGTTGACTGGTATGGAAGGCACTAGCAATGAAGAAAGGTTGAGTAGGTTAGGTTTATTTTCATTAGAATAAAGGAGATTGAGGGGGGACCTGAGTAAGGTTTATAAAATCATGAAGGGTATCGACAGGGTGGATAGAGACAAGCTTTTTCCCCAGGGTGAAGGATTCAATAACCAGAAGTCACGCTTTCAAGGTGAGAGGTGGAAAGTTTAAGGAGGATACACGCGAAGTACTTCACACAGAGGGTGGTGGGCATTTGGAATGCGTTGCAAGCAGAGGTGCTAGAGGCAGACACGGTATTCATTTAAGATGTGTCTGGATAAATGCATGAGTATGTGGGGAGTAGAGGGATACAGATGCTCAGGAATTGACCGACAGGTTTATACAGTACATTTGGATCAGCTCAGGCTTGGAGGGCCGAAGGGCCTGTTCCTGGGCTGTAAATTTTCTTTGTTCTTTGATGTGGAATTAACAAACTTTATCACTCATCGTGTTACATCTTGTGAGTCTAAAGTTACCACAGCACAATTAAATTTTCACTTTGTCTATCCTAACTAGTTTTAAGAGGAAAATTCTGTCTCAGCCTAAACTGTATTCTATTATTGATAATACATCATACTGTCATCAGGAATTTTGTCTTCTAACTCATCAATTTTATTCCAAATAATTACATCAAATTAAAGTCCAGACAGTTAATTAACTTTGGACATAACTGTATTTATAACTCAACACCTTCACCAACCTTCCCAATTTGATTCCAGTCATTGCTATGCTGTCAATCTGGTCCCAGTTGCGTGACTATTGTGGTATAGTATAGTATCCCCACAGTGTGGAAACAAGTCCTTCAGCCAAACTAGTCCACACCAACCCTCCAAAGAGTATCCCAACCAAACCTGTTCCCCATTCGTCTACTTTTATCCCTGACTAATGCACCTACCCTACACATCCCTGAACACAATGGACAATTTATCTTGGCCAATTCACCTAACCTGCACATCTTTGAATTGTGGGAGGAAACTGGAGCACCCTGAGGAAATCCACACAGACACGGGGATAATGTGCAAACTCCACATAGACAGTCACCCGAGGCAGGAATTGATCCCCCAGGTCCCTGGTGCTGTGAGGCAACAATGCTAACCATTGAGGCACCGTGCTGCCCCAAATGATTGAGCGACTGTGCCACCCCAATTAATGCAGTGGCAGCGTCCATACCTATGAGCCAGGAAGCCTGGTTTCACATCCCACTTGCTCAAAAAGGTATATGATAACATCTTCAAAACAGGTTGATGAGGAAAAATACCCGTGGTCCTGATTGCAGGGAAGGATTAAAGAATTTAGACCTGCCTAAGCCTGGACAATTGTGTGCAACAAGGTTAATTTTTCTTAAAGAGATAAGTAAATGTTCTCACTTCAAGACAACCCACAGTCTCAAGCTCAAATTTGAAGTTTCCTTTCATCAGAGTGACAAGACAGAAAAACTGAATGAAAATCAGGATGATAACTGCATCAGGTAATTATCAACTTGGTCAAGAGGGTTAGATACTTGAAATTGGGTGGTTTCAAAAGATTTGGCAGAGATCAAAGATTTTGTTTGAATTCTTTGTATGTGAGCCAGTAGTGGTCATTTCTGTTCCATGTGTTTCAGGTGAATATATTTTTAAATATTATCTTGTTGGCAATCTGATTTTGCTTCAAGCAAAACAGGCAAATGCATCAACAGAAGTAGATGGCAATTCATCTGTTTTTTTTCCCAGAATGACCATGGTATGAATGCTTGGCTGTGTTCCAATAATCTCCAATGGAATCAATTTGGCAAATGTCTTTTGAGACAAGTGAAAATAAAGTGTTTACTTTAATTTTTTAACACCTTTGTGTGGTTAGGAGTTAATCTTTCATTGATGTTTTTCCCCCCAATGTTTGTGCTTCTTCTGAATAAGATTAGGAAGTGTGAAATAAGATAAAGCCTCTGCTTTTAATACTGTGGATGGATTTTTCTGATTGACATTTCAATAAGGTTGCCACAGCAGCCATCATTTTCAAAGGAGATTTTTGAATTATTGTGTTTCCCATGAAAATTTCAAGGCTTTGCACTCATTGCATGGTTCATTGTTTCTATATGTAATGGCTTTTGGATGAGTGGGCATGGTGAGTGCATGGGTAATAGGATGGGGTAAGCAAGCGTACAGAAACTATGAAGATCTGAGGGGGCATGTATAATATGTTAAAGGCTCACTGGATCTAGACTCTGATTCATGACACCTTTGAACCACAAGTCCTTACCAAGGCAACCCGACTCCACACAAAGATTGCACAGATTTGAGTGGTAGTTTGCTACCTGTACCATGGAGCCAGCAAAGGTGTAAGTGTCATGTGGGGGAGTGCTACCTGGAATTGTATCCCATGTTGGCAAATCGCCAGAAATACGAATAGGGAAAGAATCCTCGATTCAGGTCCCTCTTCTGCTATTTTTAACACTGAGCCACCTAAATCAGCAAAAGCAGCCATTGACAGTTTTTCTTTCTCCAAAGCAATTTCCCAACCTTTTATTTGCAGTATTTTCTGTTTTATTTTCGATTTCCAGCTACTACATTATTTTGCTTCAGTCTCTTTTTTTTGTCCATTGACAGGATGTTGACATCGTTGGCTGGGCCAGCGTTTATTATCTGATGTAATGACCAGTCCCAAACTTATTGGAGACATCATGGATTGTGTGTATATGGAGAAGGCACAGACTATAATGTGCAACAGTCTGACATTTTTGAATATTCTTAGGAACAAGGGAGAAATATGTAAAACATTCAGGAATTCAGAATTTCAACATCAAACAATATTAGAAAAAATAAGGCTTTGATAAACCAGGATGACTTTTTTTTGAGAATAATGTGTAGTTCTTAAATAATGCTACCATCTGTTCAAATTCTGCAGATAACATCGGTGTCATTTGAGAAAAGCTTTTGCCGAGAACAAATTCTGCAATTACATAGCCAAGCAGCTCAGTCAGCAGCTTGCTGAAAGAAACAAACAGCTTCACCTCACACAGCTATCACTTCTACAGACCGGGCCAAGGAGCATTTGACACTGCTGTTGGTATCAGCAGACTGTGGTCATGATGCATATACTGAGAGCACTGTAGTAAAATCCACTTCATTGCTGGCCCTCATGTCCAGTGAATCACTGGAGTAGCTCAGCATTCAAAGAGAATGGAGGTGATTGGTGGGGGGGGTGGGGGGGAAGAGGCGGAGGTGATGATGGTTAGTGTGGTGAAAGCAACAGCAATGCAAATCTGGCAGGCTGTTTTTCAACAAAATCAATTATCTTTTCCATTGAAGTTGTTGAACACCTGCTGATTTGCAAGTGTCTGAAGACCAATTTAGCTGGTACAAAGTACTAATTTGCTATTTGTGATGTTGCCTCATTGCAAATAATAGAAGGAACATTTAGTCTTTTGTTAAGGGTCCTTATGACACAATGGTAATGTCCCTGCTGCTGAGTCCAATAAACTCAGGTTCAAAGCCTACTTACTGCACAAGTGTGTAATGACATTTCTGAACAGGTTGATTAAAAAATATTTTATCCCTCAAGTCTTGTCTGTGTATCAGTCATAGTGACTCATTTTGGGAATAGGTCAATCGCCTTGAGTTCAGTCCAGTACACCGCACAAGCGGCTATTTTTCTTACCTGACTCCAATCGTCTGTTTTCTTGGCCTTACCTTCTTGTGGGAATCTGTTACTTCTTTTTAACTGCCCAAACCAAACTACTGAGAAAGCTGATGCCTGTTGTAGGGTTGCTTTTCACCTGACAGGGGTCTACCTCTTTTAGACAAGTTCAGAGAGCTGAGGCACACACTAGCACAAGCAAACATAGAGACACTTGGGTGTGTGATTGCAGTGTAACCAGTAAAACCCAGGTAGCTAGCTCGAACTCCTTTGTCACTGCCTAATGAGCTCAAATTACCTGATCATTCTGGCTAGGGAATTATGTAGCTGAGCAGAAAGAATGTGATTTCTTCCTCTCTCTTCTAGTTCTACACATTACTATGGCAACTCGAACTCTTTGCAATTCATTCATAAATGAAGCTAATTGCTTAACAATAATAGTCTGTGAATCTGTCAGTTTGACCTTGGAAGTCATCAGAGTTGAAATTAGATCTTTCTTCTGCTGCTTTCTCTTGCTAAGGCCTTTCAGAGGGTATTGCTGGATAGTGATCAGGAACATGATTCCTGTAATGTTCCTCAACGTATTACTGCTCTTGATGAGTACCCAAAATCTTTAAACTCCTGGGCGAGGAGGGGTGACCTTACTACCCTTCATTTTTCACCTGTCCACTTTGAGTGTGGCCTTCCCAGCACACTGGTGATCAATCTTAGGCAGGTACATGCAAGTACTTCAGGCAACACTCGCATATCTTCTGCCACCAACTCACAGACTATGGTTGGACTAGTCTTAAAACTTTTTTTTATTGACTTTAAAAGGCAAAGACACAAGACATATTTTTCACCCAAGCTGTTTCATTTCTTTCATCATGCTCACAGTCTGAGATAATTGTTTCATTATTCATTCATGGAATGTGGGCATGGCTGGCAAAGCATTTATTGCATTCCTAAATACCCAGAGCAGAGGTAAGAGCCAACTGTATTGTTGTGGGTCTGGAACATGTAGACCAGACCAAGCAAGGTTGGCAGTGTTCTCCTTAAAAGGACATTGGTGCACAAGATGGGTTTTTCCCAACAATAGTTCCATGGCCAACAATAGACTCTTAATCCTAGATTTGCTTAGTGAATTCATATTCCACCATTTAACATGTTGGCACTCAAACCTGGGACCCTGAAACATTACCTAGGTCTCTGGATTAACAGCCCAGTGACAATACCACTCAACCATCAACTCCTCAGGCAGTTACAGTTCAGTGTGTCATGCTTTTCTCCTTTTGAAGAGCAACCCTTTGACATGTCTTCAATGACTCCAGGTGTAACATTACAAAGTCCATCTCTCTCCAGATGGCAGATGAATTTACACCTCAGTCATTTTACAGCAAATGGCAGGCCCCATTTAAAAAGAACACACATGTTGGAATTAAACGATCAATATGTCTATAAGTACTTTGGGGTTCAGATCCATCATCATGACATTAGGCCAAATTTCCCTTCCTCAATCTGAGCAATTGCAACACTAGCATTTAGCCTGATGAGATCAGTTAACTCATCAATAACATCAAAGCTCTGTACACCACTGACAAAACATTTTTACTGCATTAACAGCTTCTGGAGATTTCATTGATGCTGCTCTGCATCCATCTGTGGAGAATAAATACCACAAGTGGAAATGTTCCAATCTATGACAGTGTAGCAGATATTTAAAGAGGTCCTGTGTCACAGTAGTAGTGTCCCTATCTCTGAAGCAGAAGCCTTAGGTTCAAGTCTCACCTGTTCTAAAGGTGTATAATGATATCTTTGAACAGATTCAAAAATATATACAGCAGGCATTCAACGTTTAGAATTGGTACTCACTGCACAATTGCTCTGTGCCAATTAGCATGATGCTGCTCAGGTGTCTTTTATCATCGTCAATTGTAAACTAAACAGGAGGTTTAAGGAATGACAATTGAATGATAAATAGCTGCTGAGAAGTCATTAACCTGTGGACCTCAAAGCCCACGTCTGTGCGTGCTTCTAGATTAACATTCATGCTAATCTTTGCAGACAGAAGTGGTTGTGCTCAGGAGTTGTGGCTCATAAATATCAAATCCTGAATGTTAAGCATGAAATACTTAATGACCCCCACACCAGGGTACAGATAGTCTGAAAGCAAAATGTGTGGGAAATTGAAATAGATTGAGAAATCTAATTTCTTGGGAAGAGGTTGGTAATACAGATTGTTGAATAATTCATTGGCAGTCAGAATTTGCAGAGGGAGAGTGATATAATGAGAATCTGTGATTTGGTGGCTGTCATATATATACACACACCATGTGTATGGGTCTCATGTACTGGATGGCCTGGCCCTCTCTTATTTCCTTTCTGTTCTTAAATAGAAAACAAAGGTCATTTTACTCCATTGAGTATATTCTGTCAATTGGTTTGACCATCACTGATGTGAATTTTAGTGCCATTTACCTGCCTTAGATCCATAACCCTTTACACCTGATTTCTATGCATGCCTAATGCTGAAGCAGTTCATGTCTAAATGCAGCAAGACACAGATGATATCTAGGTTTGGGCTGGCAAGTGGCAAGCAACATTTGCACCACACAAATGGAAATCTTGAAATGGGTAAGATTAGATTCCCTACAGTGTGGAAACAGGCCTTTCAGCCCAACAAGTCCACACCAACCCTCCAAAGAACAACCCACCCAGACCCATTCTCCTACATTCACCCCTGACTAATGCACCTAACACTACAGGCAATTTAGCATAGCCAATTCACCTAACCTGCACATCTTTGGACTGTGGGAGGAAACCGGAGCACCTAGAGGAAACCCACGCAGACACGGAGAATGTGTGAACTCCATGCAGACAATTGCCAGAGACAGGAATTGAGCCCTAGTCCCTGGCTCTGAGAGGCAGCAGTGCTAAGCACTGAGCCACTGTGCTGCCCCAAAGGTGGATAAATCCCCAGAACCTGATCAGGTGTACCCAAGAATTCGTAGGAAGCTAGAGAAGTGATTGCTGGGCCTCTTGCTAAGATATTTGTATCATCAATAGTCACAGGTGAGGTACCTGGAGGTTGGCTAACGTGGTGCCACTGTTTAAGAAGGGTGGTAAGACCAGGGAACTATAGACCAGTGAGCCTGACCTCGGCGATGGGCAAGATATTGGAAAGAATCCTGAGGGACAGGATGTACATGTATTTGAAAAGGCAAGGACTGATTAGGGATAGTCAACATGGCTTTGTGCGTGGGAAATCATGCCTCACAAACTTTGAGATTTTTGAAGAAGTAATAAAGAGGATTGATGAGGGCAGAGTGGTAGATGTGCTTTATATGGACTTTAGTAAGGCGTCTGACAAGGTTCCTCATGGGAGACTGATTAAAAGGGTTAGATCTCGTGGAATACAGGGAGAACTAGCCATTTGGATACAGAACTGGCTCAAAAGGTAGAAGACAGAGTGTGGTGGTGGAGGGTTGTTTTTCAGACTGGAGGCCTGTGACCAGTGGAGTGCCACAAGGATCGGTGCTAGAACCTCTACCTTTTGTCATTTACATAAATGATTTGGATGCAAGCATAAGAGGTACAGTTACTAAGTTTGCAGATGACACCAAAATTGGAGGTGTAGTGGACAGCGAAGAAGGTTACCTCAGATTACAACATCCTGATGGGCCAATGGGCTGAGAAGTGGCAGATGGAGTTTAAATTCAGATAAATGAGAGGTGCTGTATTTTGGGAAAGCAAATCTTAGCAGGACTTACACACTTTATGATAAGGTCCTAGAGAGTGTTGCTGAACAAAGAGACCTTGGAGTGCAGGTTCGTAGCTCCTTGAAAGTGGAGTCGCAGGTAGATAGGATAGTGAAGGCGGCACTTTGTATGAACATAGAACATAGAACAGTACAGCACAGAACAGGCCCTTCAGCCCACAATGTTGTGCCGACCATTGATCCTCATGTATGCACCTTCAAATTTATGTGACCATATGCATGTTCAGCAGTCTCTTAAATATCCCCAGTGACTTTGCTTCCACAACTGCTGCTGGCAACGCATTCCATGCTCTCACAACTCTGTGTAAAGAACCCGCCTCTGACATCCCCTCTATACTTTCCTCCAACCAGCTTAAAACTATGACCCTTCGTGTTAGTCATTTCTGCCCTGGGAGATAGAGTCGATAGCCAGAGACTATCTATGCCTCTCATTCTCTTATATACCTCAATTAGGTCCCCTCTCCTCCTCCTTTTCTCCAATGAAAAAAGTCCAAGCTCAGTCATCCTCTCTTCATAAGATAAGCCCTCCAGTCCAGGCAGCATCCTGGTCAACCTCCTCTGAACCCTCTCCATAGTATCCACATCTTTCCTATAGAAGAGTGACCAGAACTGGATGCAGTATTCCAAGTGCGGTCTAACCAAAGTTTTACAGAGCTGCAACAAGATCTCACGACTCTTAAACTTAATCCCCCTGTTAATGAAAGCCAAAACACCATATGCTTTCTTATCAACCCTGTCCACTTGGGTGGCCATTTTAAGGGATCTATGTACCTGCACACCAAGATCCCACTGTTCCTCCATACTGCCAAGAATCCTATCCTTAATCCTGTACTCCGCTTTCAAATTCTACCTTCCAAAATGCATCACCTTGCATTTATCCAGGTTGAACTCCATCTGCCACCTCTCAGCCCATCTCTGCATCCTGTCAATGTCCCGCTGCAGCCTACAACAGCCCTCTATACTGTCAACAACACCTCCAACCTTTGTGTCATCTGCAAACTTGCTGACCCATCCTTCAATCCCCTCACCCAAGTCATTAATAAAAATTACAAAGAGTAGAGGCCCAAGGACAGAGCCCTGTGGAACACCACTCACCACAGACTTCCAGGCAGAATATTTTCCTTCTACTACCACTCGCTGTCTTCTGTTGGTCAGCCAATCCGTATCCAGACAGCTAAGTTCCCCTGTACCATGGGGAACCTTATCAAATGCCTTGAAGTCCATATACACCACATCCACAGCTCGATCTCATCAACCTTTCTAGTCACATCCTCAAATAACTCGATAATGTTTGTGAGGCATGACCTGCCCCTCACAAAGCCGTGTTGACTACATTTAATCAAGCCATGCTCTTCCAGACGGTCATAAATCCTATCCCTCAGAATCCTTTCTAACACCTTGCAGACGACAGACGTGAGACTTACTGGTCTGTAATTGCTGGGGATTTCCCTATTTCCTTTCTTGAAGAGAGGAATTACATTTACCTCTCTCCAGTCCTCAGGTATGACTCCAGTGGAGAGCGAGGATGCAAAGATCTTCGCAAGTGGGGAAGCAATTGCATTTCTCATTTCCCAAAGCAGCCGAAGACAAATCTGTTCCGGGCCTGGCGACTTGTCAATCTTAAATGTTCGACAAAATTTTCAGCACATCACCTTCCTCTGTCTCTATCCATTCTAGCGTGCACACCTGCTCTTCGAAGGTTTCATTCACTACAAAGTTCGTTTCTTTCGTAACGACAGAAGCAAAACCTCATTTAGGGCTTCCCCTTCCTCCTCAGACTCCACACAAATTCCCTATGCTATCCCTGATCAGCCCTACTCTTTCTTTGACCATTCTCTTATTCTTCTCTTAAGTGGAAAACGCCTTTGTGTTCTCCCTAATCCGTTCTGCCAAGCCTTTCTCGTGCCCCCTCCTGGCTCTCCTCAGACCATTTTTGAGCTCCTTCCTCACCTGCCTGTAATCCTCTAGAGCTGAGCTTGACCCTAGCTTCCTCCACCTTATGTAAGCTATCTTCTTCCCTTTGACGAGAAGCTCCACCGCTCTCATCATCCAAGGTTCCTTTATCTTACCACTTCTTGCCTGTATGCTTTCCTTTATTGTTCAGAGTATTGAGTACGCAAGTTGGGAGGTCATGTTGAGGCTGTACAGGACATTGGTTAGGCCACTGTTGGAATATTGCGTGCAATTCTGGTCTCCTTCCTATCGGAAAGATGTTGTGAAACTTGAAAGGGTTCAGAAATGATTTACAAAGATATTGCCAGGGTTGGAGCATTTGAGCTATAGGGAGAGGCTGAACACGCTGGGGCTGTTTTCCCTGGAGTGTCAGAGGCTGGTAGGATCCTGAGGAGCATTGATCTACAGAGGGATCTTGGAGTACAAGTTATGTTGTAGTTGTACAAAATGTTAGTTAGGCCACAATTGAAATATTGTGGGCAGTTCTGGTTGTCACACTACAGGAAGGATGTGGAGGCTTTCGAGAGGGTATTGAAGAGGTTGAGCAGGATATTTCCTGGATTGGAGTGTATTAGCTATAAGGAGAGGTGAGGCAAACTTGGGTTGCTTTCAAGAAGTGTCAGAGGTTGTGGAGTTACCTGATAGAAGTATATAAAACAATAAGGGGATTGGACAATTGGAGTCTTATTCCTGAGGTAGAAATATCAAACACTAGGATGGATATGTTTAAGGTGAGAGGAAGAAAGTTTAATGGTGATGTGCAAGGCATGTTTTATACACAGATAGTGGTAGGTGCCTGGAATACACTGGGAGGTGAAAGAAGCAGATTTAATAGCAATGTTTAAGAAGCATTTAGATCATTGTACAAACAGAGAATGTAAGGATAGGGACTATGTGGAGGCAGATAGGATTAGTTTTGAAGAAGCTGAAAATGTGTTGCAGCAGGTCAGGCAGCATCCAAGGAGCAGGAGAATCGACGTTTCTTCAGGAAGAAGGGCTCATGCCCGAAACGTTGATTCTCCTGCTCCTTGGATACTGCCTGACCTGCTGCACTTTTCCAGCAACACATTTTCAGCTCTGATCTCCAGCATCTGCAGTCCTCACTTTCTCCTCTTAGTTTTGAAGATCAGACATGATAACTAAAGGGCCTGTTTCTGCGCTAAACTGTTAAATGTTCTGAGAACCAGAAACTGAACTGGACTAGCCATATAAATACTGCAGAGGTTAGGAATCTTGCAGCGAGTAACTCACTTGCCGACTCTCCAGACCCTGTCCACCATCTGCAAGGCACAAGTGTGATGGAACACTTCTCATTTGCTTGATTGGACCTTGTATCTTGAACAACTGGCACTAACGTCTCAGGGTGTAGTTCATGGAGATCAGCTTCGTCTACTTCACATTAGACACTGGAGTATTGTGTGCAGTTCTGGTTGTCACACTATGGGAAGGATATGGAGGCTTTCGAGAGAGCATGGAAGAGATTGACCAGGATGTTTCTTGATTGGAGTGTATTAGCTATAAAAGGAGAGGTGAGGTGACCTTGGGTTGCTTCAGTTCAAAAGTTAGACTGCTAGCACACTCTCTTAATGCTCATTCATTTCTTCTGACACTGATGTGCGTTTGTCTAAAGAGCTGAGAACATGCTGACCCTGGTGATAATCTTGCACCAGACTGCAGCTCAGGGCGAAGCTCTCCTCTGCCAGTCCTGCGGGAATCAGATGGTCCTCTTCTACACCATCCCTTCCACATGGAACTCCAAGTCCTTGTCTGCAAAGCGTGGCATCACTTTCCCCTTATCTGGTTGAAATGTTATAAACCGTCCAGTACAGCTAGAGACTGACCAGGAACAACGGCCTTTCAAAGTTGACACGGCCTCCAAGGATCCCAGAAATCCTGGGATATGTCCACCTATGTCCACCTACAGTGTCATCGTCATCAGCAGTCCCTCGCAGATGAGGATGACTCTCTTTCACTCTCAGTGCGAGTCTGTACAGACAGATATGGCTAAAGCAGCCTCTGTGACACATGGGCAGAAGGTGTTCATGGGAAAGGGTGGGTCCAGCGTTGGTGTGGCAATGTGCTCTTTTTGCTGCTTTCACCTGGTTTCCATGTTTTCCCAACAGCAAGTCCTGAGGTGCTCGATGCTTCCCGGATACTCCTCTTCCATTTTGAGGAATCTGAGGCCAGTGATTCCCAGGTGTCTGTGGGGATGCCGCACTTCGCCAGGGAGGCCTTGTGGGTATCCCTGAAGCGTTTCCTCGGTCTATCTGGGGCTCGCCTGCTGTTTCAGAGCTGGGAATAGAGCATCCATTTGGGGAGTCTCATGTCGGTCATGCAGAAAACTTGCCCAGTCCTTCGTAATTGATCAAGGCGGGGGTGGGTGGGTCAGTGCCTTGATTCTGGGGATGTTGGTCTGGTCAAGAATGCTGGTGTTGGTGCATCTTTCTTCCCTGCGGATCCCCAGGATCTTGTGCAGGCTCTAGTGGTGGTACTGCTCCAGTGCTTTGAGGTGTCTGCTGTGTCACTGAAATGCTCCCCACTAGCATTTTTTGTTGGCTTGTTTATCTTGCCTAAGAGTCACTCTGCCCTTAGCCAGCAGTGCAGTGAATCCTCGGGTGTTTGGTCCATATGCAGTCTACCTACACAGAGTGCAGAACAAGAGGTGCTCCATTGGGGTGCAGAGTATTGAGGTGTATTTTGCTTACTTGAGTTGGATCATACTTTGTAAGGATAAATTGAAGCCCAAGATTAGGGGGTCCAGCATAGGAGTGACATCACAGGTCAACCATAAGTGCATTGGTTGATGACAGTCACTAATTTGACGATCAATTATAGGTTTCTTTCAGATTGAAGATAAATTGGGGAAATATTTGCAGGCTACAAACTAAAGCAACAGTATGTTTTTTTAAAAAATCGAATTATGAACTAAGTCAATAAAATAGGGGTGATGTATTGTAACTCAGACCATTGATGGTGATGGACTCAGACCATTGAATCTTGAGGTTGGGACATCATGTTGAGGTTGTACAGGAGGTTGGCGAGGCTACTGTTGGAGTACTGTGTACAGACTGGCCACCCTGCTACAGGAAAAATATTATTAAATTGGAGATGGTTCAGAAACGATTTACCAGGCAGTTGGAGAGGTCACAAGGTCACCAGGGAGCTGCAGAGCCTGTTGGGATATGTGAGTATACAGTTTAAATTACTTTTACTTCTGGCGTTTTTCAGTCCCTGGAGATAGTCAGAGAGGTCACATGGTTATATTTTTGAGCAGTTGTTTTACCTGAAACACTACTCAGGTAGTGTCTCCCTCCCATCCTCCTCCTCTATCTGAAAATATGTTGTGTGCGTCAGTTGGTAAGGTGACAAGTGTTTTCTTTTGTGTTTCATTCTTTTTCAGTGGTCTATTTGGGAACTTAGAACAGTGGGAATGGAGGTTAGGGCAGTTGAACGTTCCTCCCACAGTATGTGGGAGGTAAGCGTCACCTCTAGTGTCCCTGCAGACTTCATTTGTGGGAAGTGCACACAATTCCAGCTCCTCGAAATCCGTAGTAGGGAACTGGAACTGGAACTGGATGAACTCCGGATCATTCGGGAGGCGGAGAGGGATATTGAGAGGAGTTACAGAGAGGTAGTTACTCCATAGCCACGTGAAGAAGGGAGATGGGTTACGGTCAGGGGTAGGAAGGGGAATCGGTAGGCAGTGCAGGGATCTCCTGTGGTAGTACCTCTCAATAACAGGTATACCATTTTGGATACTGTTGGGGACAACTTACCAGGGTAAGCAATGGGACATAGGTCTCTGATGCAGAGTCTGCACCTGTTGCTCAGAGGGACGGGGGAAGAGAAGCAGAGCATTAGTTATTGGGGACTCTATTGTTAGGGGGACAGATAGGAGATTCTGTGGGAACAAGAGATACTCACGATTGGTGTGTTGCCTCCCAGGTGCCAGGGTTCATGATGTTTCTGATTGTGTTTTTGGAATCCTTGAGGGGGAAGGGGAGCAGCCCCAAGTCATGGTCCACATGGGCACCAACAACACAGGTAGGAAGAAAGGTGGGGATTTAAGGCTGAAATTCAGGGAACTAGGGTAGAGCTTAGAGCTAGAACAAACTGAGTGGTTCTCTCTGGTTTGTTGCCCGTGCCACGTGCTAGTGAAGCAAGGAGCAGGGAGAGAGCACAGAGCTGAACACGTTGCTGCAGGGATGGTACAGGAAGGAAGGTTTTGGATTCTTGGATAATTGGAACTCTTTCTGGAGAAGGTGGGACCTCTACAAACAGCATGGTCTTCACCTGAACCAGAAGGGTACCAATATTCTGGAGGAGGCGTGGCAGATTTGCTAATGCTCTTCAGTGGGGTTTGAACTAATGCAGCAGAGGGGGTAGAAACCTGAATTGTAGTTCCAGTGTACGGGAGGTTGAGGGTAGTGAGGTCAAGGATAGATTTACAAGGTCGCAAGAGGGCACAGGCAATCAGGGTGTTGGTTTGAAATGTGTGTACTTTAATGTCATGAGCATCTGGAATAAGGTGGGTAAACGTTCAGCATGGGTTGGCACCTGGGATTTCGATGTTGTGGCCAGTTCAGAGACAGAGACATTGATAAAGGAGGGACAGGAATGGTTGTTGCAGGTTCTGGGATTTAGATGTTTCAGCAAGAACAGAGAGGATGGTAGAGGGGGTTGGGAGGTGTGGTATTATAAATCAAGGCTAGTATTACAGCAGCTGAGATAATGTTTCAGGACTCATCCACTGAGGTAGTTTGGGCTGAGCTTAGAAACTGGAAAGGAAAGTTGGGAGTTGGAGTCTTCTATTGGCCTCTGATTTGTTGCAGAGATGTAGAGGAAAGTATGGCAGAGATGATAATAGACAATTGGTGCAGGAGTAGGCCATTCTGCCCTTTGAGCCTGCACCACCATTCAATATGATCATGGCTGATCTTCCTTAATCAGTATCCTGTTCCTGCCTTACCTCCATAACCCTTGATTCCCCTATCCTTGAGAGCTCTATCCAACTCTTTCTTAAATTAATCCGGAGACTGGGCCTCCACTGCCCTCTGGGGCAGAGCATTCCACACAGCCACCACTCTCTGGGTGAAGAAGTTTCTCCTCATCTCTGTCCTAAATGGTTTACCCCGTATTTTTAAGCTGTGTCCTCTGGTTCAGCACTCACCCATCAGCGGAAAAATGTTTCCTGTCTCCAGAGTGTCCAATCCTTTAATAATCTTATATGTCTCAATCAGATCCCCTCTCAGTCCTCGAAACTCAAGGGTATACAAACCCAGTCGCTCCAGTCTTTCAGCATAAGGTAGTCCCGCCATTCCAGGAATTGACCGAGTGAACCTACATTGTACTCCCTCAATAGCCAGAATGTTTTTCCTCAAATTTGGAGGCCAGAACTGCACACAGAGCTCCAGGTGAGGTTTCACCAGGGCCTTGTACAGCTGCAGAAGAACCTCTTTGCTTCTATACTTAATCCCTCTTTTTATGAAAGTCAGCATGCTATTAGCTTTCTTCACTACCTGCTGTACCTGCATGATTACCTTCATTGACTGGTGTACAAGAACACCCAGATCTCTCTGTACTGCCCCTTTATCTAAATTGACTCCATTTAGGTAATAAAATGCCTTCCTGTTCTTGCCACCAACTTGGATAACCATACATTTATCCACATTAAACTGCATCTGTCATGCTTCTGACCACTCACCTAACTTGTCCAGGTCACCCTGTAATCTCCTAACATCCTCCTCACATTTCACCCTGCCACCCAGCTTAGTATCATCAGCAAATTTGCTAATGTTATTACAAACACCATCTTCTATATCATTAACATGTATTGTAAAAAGCTGCGGTCCCAGCACTGATCCCTGCGGTACCGCACTGGTCACTGCCTGCCATTCCGAAATGGAGCTGTTTATCACTACTTTGTTTCCTATCAGCCAACCAACTTTCAATCCAAGTTAGTACTTTGCCCCCAATACCATGTGCCCTAATTTTGCTCAGTAACCGCCTACGTGGGACTTTATCAAAAGCTTTCTGCAAGTCCAGGTTCACTGTATCTACTGGATCTCCCTCGTCCTTCTTCAGAGTAACATCCTCAAAGAATTCAAGAAGATTAGTCAAGCATGATTTCCCCTTCATAAATCCATGCTGACTCTGACCTATCCTGTTACTACTATCCAGATGTGTCGTAATTTCATCCTTTATAATAGACTCCAGCATCTTCCCCACCACTGAGGTCAGACTAACTGGTCTATAATTTCTTGCTTTCTCTCTCCCACCTTTCTTAAAAAGTGGTACAACATTAGCCACCCTCCAATCCACAGGAACTGATCCCGAATCTATCGAACTCTGGAAAATAATCACCAATGCATCCACGATTTCTTGAGCCACCTCCTTCAGTACCCTGGGATGTAGACCATCAGGACCTGGGGACTTATCAACCTTCAGACCTAACAGTCTCTCCAACACCAATTCCTGGCAAATCTAAATTCGCTTCAGTTCAGGTCCTTCAGCCACTTACCTCAGGGAAATTGCTTGTGTCTTTCCCAGTGAACACAGATCTGAAGTACCAATTCAATTCTTCTGCCATTTCTTTGTTCCCCGTAATATATTCCCCTGTTTCTGTCTTCAAGGGCCCAATTTTAGTCTTAACCATTTTTTTTTGCCTTTCACATACCTAAAATAGCTTTAGCTATCCTCCTTTATATTTTTGGCCAGTTTACCTTCGTACCTCATTTTTTCTCTGCATATTTCCTTCTTAGTAATCCTCTGTTGTTCTTTAAAAGCTTCCCAGTCTTCCTTTTCCTACTTATCTTTGCTACGTTATACTTTTTCTCTTTTACCTTTATGTGTTTCTTAACTTCCCTCATCAGCCACGGCCACCCATGCCTCCTCCTAGGATCTTTCTTACTTTTTGGAATGAACTGATCCTGCATCTTCTGCATTATAGACAGAAATATCTGCCATTGTTCCTCCACTGTCATTCTATTGAACTTTGGCCAGCTCCTCCCTCATAGCTCCTTAATTCCCTTTATTCAACAGAAATGTTGTCACTTCCGATTGTACCCTCTGCCTCTCAAATTGCAGATTGAAGCTTATTGTATTATGGTCACTCCTTCCCAATGGCTCCTTCACTTCGAGGTCCCTGATCAATTCTGATTTGTTGCACACTACCAGATTCAGAATTGCCTTCTCCCTGGTAGACTGTTCTAAGAATCCATCTCAGAGGCACTCCACAAAGTCTCTTTCTTGAGGTCCAATACCATCCTGATTCTCCCAGTCTACCTGCATGTTGAAATCCCCCATAACTGTAGTAACATCTTTGCGACAGGCCAATTTCAGCTCCTGATTCAACTTATATCCGACATCCAGACTACTGTTTGGGGGCCTGTAGATAACTCCCAAGAGGTTCTTTTTACCCTTAGAATTTCTCAGCTCTATCCACACTGACTCTACATCCCCTGATTCTAGGTCTCCCCGCACAAGGGACTGCATATCGTCCCTTACCAACATGGCCACCCCACCCCCTCTGCCCATCAGTCTGTCCTTACGATAGCACGTGTAAGCCTTGAATATTCATTTCCCAGGCCCTGTCCACTTGAAGCCACATCTCAGTTATCCCCACAATATCGTACCTGCCAATTTCCAAAAGAGCCTCAAGCTCATCCATCTTATTTCTAATGCTTCGTGCATTCATATACAGTATTTTTAATTTGTTACTGCCCTCACCCTTCCCATCAACTCCTATTTCACTCAACCTTACAGCATGATCCTTTTCTGAGTTTTCTGCCTCATTGATACAGTTGCCTTCCTTGACTTCCCTTGTTCTATCTTTCCCTTCAATTTCCTTCTTAAACATTCAGTTAGTCCCCTCCCCCCCCCCCCCCCGCTACTTAGTTTAAACATAGCTGTGTTGCAGCAGCAAACCTGCCTGCCAGAATGCTGGTCCCTAACCTATTAAGGTGCAAACAGTCTCTCTTGTTTGGTTCATGCTTACCACAAAATATACCCCAGTGATCCAAAAATTTAAATCCTTGCTTCCTGCACCAGTTCCCCAGCCACACATTCTAGTCCATTATCTCCCTGTTTCTGGCCTCACCAGCCCGAGGAACTGGAAGCAAACCAGAGACAACCACCTTGGACATCCTGCTTTTCAGCCTTCTTCCTAGTTCTCCGAAGTCCCACTGTAGTATGTCCCTCCTCTTCTTCCCGACATCATTTGTGCCGACATGTACCACCTCCTCTGACTCTTCACCTTCATCCTTGAGGATTTCCTGCACTCTGTCTGTGATGTCTTTCACCCTGGCACCAAGAAGGCAACACACCATCCTTAAGTCCCGCCTGCTGCCACAAAAACTCCGGTCAGTTCCTCTCAGTATGGAGTCCCCTATTACCACGGCTCTGTGCAATGTCTGACTCTTCCGCTCTGCCTCCACGCCAACCTTTGATTGACAGACCTGGCCGCCTCACGGACTGACATTGTCATCTGTCTCTACTATTTCCAAAAGATTCATCTTGTTCCTGACAGGTACTTCCCCCGGGGTCTCTTGCACCTGTCTCCTCTCTGCCTTCCTCATTGTCAATAGGAGCGGGAGTAACTGGGTAGTTGTTATGGGGAACTTTAACTTCCCCAAGTTTGACTGGGAATACTGTAGTTCAAGTAGTTTAGATGGGTTAGTGTTTGTTCAATGTGTGCAGGAGGTTTTTCTGATGCAGGATGGAGACAGCTCAAAAAGGGGCACTGCCATATTGGATTTGGTACTGGGGAACGAACCCAGCCAGGTGTTATATTTGGAGCTAGGTGAGCACTTTGGAGATAGTGACCTTTATTCGATTATGGTAACAATAATAATGGGCAGAGATAGGTACAGACTGCAGGGAAAGAGGTATACCTGGGGGAAAGGCAATTATGATGTGATTAGGCAAGATTTAAGATGCATACGATGGGGAAGGAATCTGCAGAGGGTGGACACACTTGAAATGTGGAGCTTATTCAAGGAACAGCTACGTGGGTCCTTGATAAGTGTATACCTATCAGACAGGGCATTAGTTGTCGAGAGAAGGAGCCATGGTTTACTGAAGAAGTTGAAGCTCTTGTCAAGAGGAAGTAGAAGGCTTGCGTGAGGATGAGGCATGAAGGCTCAGTTCAGGGGATTGAGAGTTATGAGTTAGCCAGAAAAATCTAAAGACAGGGCCATGAAGAGCTAGAAGGGGACATGAGAAGTTGTTGGCGGATAAGATCAAAGAAAACCTGAAGGTCTTCGATAGGTATATCAAGAATATAAGAATAACAAGAGTAAGATTTGGGCCAATCAAGGATAGTAGTGGAAAGTTATGATTGGAATCGGAGGACATGGGGAAGCCCTTCATTCACATTGCCCTTTCCCAATGTTAGTGAGAATGCAGAGATACAGGCCACAAGATTAAATGGGATTGAGATTGATAATGAGGAGGTTTTAGCAATTTTGGAAGATCTGAAAATAGATAAGACCCTTGGGCCAAATTGAATTTATCCTTGGATTGTCTGGGAAGCCAGAGAGAAGATTGCAGAGCCTTTGGCTTTTATCTTTATGTCATCATTGTCGACAGGAGTAGTGCCAGAAGACTGGAGGATATTAAATGTTGTTCCCTTATTTAAGAAGGGGATTCAGGACAACCCTGGTAATTATAGGCCAGTGAGCCTTACTTCGGTTGTGGATAAGGTATTGGAAAATGTTAAGAGGTAGGATTTATAATCATCTGGGAAGGAATAATTTGATTAGGGATAGTCAACACAACAGAGTAGGTCGTGCCTCACTAACCTTATTGAGTTCTTCGAGAAGGTGACAAAACAGGTGGATGAAGGTAAAGTGGTTGTTGTGGTGTATATGGACTTCAGTAAGACAGTTGATAAGGTTCCATACAAAAGACTATTGCACAAAACAGTTTGGGGATTGAAGGGAATTTAGCGGTTTGGATCAGAAACTGAATAGCTGGAAGAAGTCAGGAGGTGGTTGGTTGATGGGAAATGTTCATCCTGGAGCTCAGTTACCAGTGGTGTGTGCCACAAGGATCTGCTTTGGGGCCACTGCCATTTGTCATTTTAATAAATGATCTGGATGTGGTCATAGAAGGTTGGGTTAATAAATTTGCAGATGACACTAAGGTTGGCAAAGTTGTGAATAGTGCCAAAGGATGTTATGGGTTACAGAGTGAAATAGATAAGATGTAGAGCTGGGCTGAGAAGTGGCAAATGGAGTTTAATGTGGAATAATGTGAGGTAGTTCACTTCTGAAGTAGTAACAGGAATCCAGAGTACTGGGTTAATGGTAACATTCTTGGCAATGTCGATGAAGAGAGAGATCTCGGTGTCCAAGTGCATAAATCCCTGAAAGTTGCCACCCAGGTTGATAGAGTTGTTAAGAAGGCATATGGTGTGTTGGCATTTATTGGTATGGTATTGAGTTTCAGAGCTATGAGGTCATTCTTCAACTATACAAAACACTGGTAGTATTGCATGCAGTTCTGGTCACTGCATTATAGGAAGGATGTGGAACCTTTGGAAAGGGTTCAGAGGAGATTTAATAGGATGTTGCCTGGTATGGAAGGAAGGTCTTACAAGGAAAGGCTGAGAGAATTCAAACCATTTCCGTTGGAAAGAAGGTTGAGACGTGAATTAATTAAGACATATAAGATAACCAGAGGGTTGCATAGGGTGGACAATAAGAGTCTTTTTCCTCGGATGGTGAAGGCCAATACGAGGGGAGATAGCTTTAAATTGAGGGGTGATAGATTTAGAATAGACATCAGGGGTAGTTTCTTTACTCAGAGTAGTAGGGGTGTGGGACGGCCTTCTTGCAACAGGAGTAGACTCACCAATGTTCAGGGCATTTAAATGGGCATTGGACATCCATATGAATATTAATGGAACAATGGAACTGGGCATCAGATTAATTTCACAGGTTGGCGCAACATCAAGGGCCTAAGGGCTGTAACGCTCTATGTTCTACGTATAGAACGTTGCTGAAAATGGAGGGTTTGCGTTATAAGAAGATGCTGAATAGGCTGGGTCTTCTTTCACTGGAGCATAGGAGATTGATGGGTAACCTTATAGAGGTTTATAAAATCATGAAGGGCATGGATAGAATGAATAGCAAAGGTCTTTTCCCGAGGATGTGGGAGTTCCAAACCAGTGGGCATATTTTTAAGGTGAAAGGAGAAAGATTTAAAAGAGACCCGAGTGGCAACTTTTTCACATCGAGTGTGGTTTGTATAAGGTCCATATAAACTACCAGAGGAAGTGGTTGATGCAAATACAGGTACAATACCTAAAAGGCATTTGGACAGGAACATGAATAGGAAAGTTTTAGAGGGATATGGGCCAAACTCAGGCAGGTGGGGCTTGCTTAATTTGGGAAATTTGGTCAGCATGAACGAGATGGACCGAAGGGTCTGTTTTTGTGCTGTATGACTTTATAACTCTGTAGCAAATGTTGGTCACTTGAGAAACTCCAGTTCAGAGCTGATGAGCTGAAGTCTGAGCTTTCAACATGGTAACACACCAAGAGGAGGGGGAGATACCTGGACACTGCCTTGCAGGAGACAGTCATACCCCTTAGACTAACCACCTTGAATTCATTCATTGTTCACATACCCCAAAATCCTTCTGTTCCTCTACACTGCCAAGAATCCTGTCTTTAATCCTATATTCAGCATTCAAATTTGACCTTCCAGGTTGAACTCCATCTGCCACTTCTCAGCCCAGCTCTACATCCTGTCAAAGTTTTGGAACCTACAACAGCCCTCCACACTATCCACCAGTCCACCAACCTTGTGTCATTGGTAAACTTACTAACCCACCCTTCCACTTTCTTATCCAAGTCATTTATAAAAATCATAAAGAGCAGAGGTCCCAGAACATATCCCTGCAGAACACCACTGGTCGCTAAGCTCCAGGCTTAATACTTTCCATCTACTACCACCTCTCTCATCTATGAGCCAGCCAATTCTATTTCCAGACAGCTATGTTTACCAGTATCCCATGCCTCTACATTTTCTGAATGAGCTGACCATGGGGAACCCTTATCAAATGCCTTAATAAAATCCATGTACACCACATTCACTGCTCTACCAAGACATGAGGGAGGAGGTGGCCAGGGTTGATTGGAAGTGGAGGCCAGCAGGGAAGCTAGTGGAGCAGAAATGGCAGAGTTTCAGGGGTTAATTTTGAAAGGCACAGAAGAAATATATCCCAAGGAAGAAGAAACATACTAAGGGGAGGATGAGGCAAATCAGGGAGGTCAGGGATAGCATAAAAGTAAAAGAAAAGCATATAATGTCGAGAACATTCAAAGAAGTCAAAGGATTGGGAAGACTTTAAAAAACACCAGAGGACAACTAAAAAAAACTATTAAAAGGAAAGAAAATGAAATATTGGAGTAAGCTAGCTAGTAATATAAAAGAAAATTGCAAGAGTTTTTTTTAAATGTATCTAACAGGCACAAGAGAGGCAAGAATGGAATTGAACTACTGGCAAATGAGGCTGGGGAAGTAGTAATGGGGAACAAAGAAATGGTGGAGGAACTGAATAGGTATTTTACATTGGTTTTCACAGAAGAAACCAGTAGCCTACCAGAACTTCAGGGAGTCAGGGGATAGGGGTGAGTGTACTGATCATCAATAAGGAGAAAGTGCTGGGCAAGCTGAAAGGTCTGAAGGCAGATAAATCACCTGGACTGGATGGACTGCACCCCAAGATTCATAGAATCCCTACAGAGAGAGGGAGCAGACCATTTGACCCATTGAGCCCATACTAAACCTCCAAAGAGCACCTCACCCAGACCCAGACCCCCATCCCCATAACCCTGCATTTCCCATGGTTAGTCCAGCTAACTAACATCTCCAGACTTTACAGGTAATTGAGCATGGCCGATCCACCTAACCTGCACATCGTTGGACTGTGGGAGGAAACCCCACACAGACACATGCAGCCTCCATACAGACACTCACCCGAGTTTGAGTGTGGAGAAAAAGGGGTGTTTTCCATGATGGCAGAGTATGACGAGTAGAGTTCAGTCGGGGTCAGTTTTACCACAACTATTCATGTTATATGTTAATGACCTGGGCAAAGTGTTATGATGCAAAGGTCAAACCCTTCTGCTAATTAAAACCAAACACTCAGAAAAGCTCGCCTCATCTCGTAATCTGTTAAAACTGAGGGAGTGAAAGCGAACTAATTTCCACTATTCAAAGAATTATTTTTTGGTAACAGAACACTAAACAAAAACTATAAACAAATCCAAGCTCCTTTTTCTAAACTAATTACTATCTGACCCCAAATATATGAAAATGTTACTCCAATAACATAATCATTAAACGTTACATTAACTTAATCTCAAGCCAACACAGTCTGTCTTCTACTCACTCTTCAATCTTGTGTCTGTTGATCTTCCTGGGTTGTCTTCTTTTTTTTTACTGCTTTTACGGGGAAAGGTACCTTTTGAGAGAGCGTGCCTTCTTAATTTCTTTGACAGTAAAATGTTAAATGGGCAGTTGATCTGATTAATTATCAAAATGCCCTGGTTTTATTCCCCCCCACTATCGTACCCAGTCATTGGTGCAACATCGTCAATACAATAAATTCAAACTCAATTGGGTTTTAGTGTTCTGGGCATAAAACTTAAATTAATTGGTTGCATTTGAATTGTTGACAAAACAACAGCTAAAATGCAGGTCCCCATTTCACAACCATTTGCAACATGTATCTATTTTGGAACAGCCCATTTCTTAGCTGTTCTGCTCTGCAGCTGTAGCTGCACTTTAAATTTACGTTAAAAATTCAGAAAACACTATCTTAAAGTGAGCATATATTCTTTTGAATGTATTCGAAACAAAAGGAACGGAGTTAATTGTTGCTAATTTTGCAGATGACAAAGAAATGTGAAGGGACAGTTAGTGCTGAGGAAATAAGAAGGCTGCAGAAGAACATGGACAGGGTAGGAGAATGGATAAAGGATCAGTACTCAGATATTCCATTGATCCACAAGGCAACATCATGGCCACTGAGTTGCTCAAAAATCAATCCATTGCATTTGGTTCAGAGTAAATGCAAGAAGCTTTAAGTGGAAGTCCAGACAACAGAACAAACTTTTCATATCACTATATTATCTCAGAGCTGCCTTCCTGGACTTCGAGTTATCATTGCCAGCAGAGATCACATTCTATCGGTAAGTGAGAAGGATCCTGCCAAACCACCAACTGGGGTAAAAGCAATGACTGCAGATGCTGGAAACCAGATTCTGGATTGTTGGTGCTGGAAGAGCACAGCAGTTCAGGCAGCATCCGAGGAGCAGTAAAATCGACGTTTCGGGCAAAAGCCCTTCATCAGGAATAAAGCCCAAAACGTCGATTTTACTGCTCCTCGGATGCTGCCTGAACTGCTGTGCTCTTCCAGCACCACTAATCCAGAAACCACCAACTGTCCAAGTTCTCCAAGATGTAGGGCACACTTGAAACCCAAGAGAGGATGAAGATCAAAACATGACCATCATGCAGGTACAGAACTGTCTCAACAATGTGTTGGATGAACGATCAAAGAAGTGCTTGAATTGGCTGTTATTAAAGCTGTGGCCATCACAGCACTGCAGGATGTTGGTTAATTACACACATTGACTCAGGTACAACATTCCGTGGACTTCACACTAGACTTTGTCAAATTGTCACTGTATATTTTACATTTATAGTTTTGTTTTCTGTAGCATTCTTTTAAAGAAATAAAAGTTTTGGAACTATATATTTTTTTAAAAAGCTGTTAATACTTTAGGCTTCCGATCTGTTTTGTCAATATTAGAAGAGCTATATTGGAGTAAAACGGAGACATATAGTATGAGGCAAGAACTTTCAAAAGCTAACTGGGGGCAGATGGTTGCAGGTAAAGGGGTGGCTGGAAAATGGGAAGCCTTCAGAAATGAGACAACAAGAGTGCAAAGACAATGTATTCTTGTCAGGGTGAAAGGAAAGGCTGGTAGGTATAGGGAATGCTGGATGACTAGAAAAACTGAGGTTTGGTTAAGAAAAAGAAGGAAGCAAATGTCAGATATAGACAGGAGAGACCAAGTGAATCCTTAGAATAAAGGAGTATAAAGGCAGTAGGTGTATACTTAAGAGGGAAATCAGGAGGGCAAAAAGGGGACATGAGATAGCTTTGGCAAACAGGGTTAAGGATAATCCAAAGGGTTTATTTTATAAATACATTAAGGACAAAAGAGCAAGTAGGGAGAGAATAGGGCCCCTCAAAGATCATAAGGGCAGCCTATGTGTGGACCCGCAGGAGATGGGGGAGATGCGGAGTGAAAATTCATATCAGCGTTTACTGTGGAGAAGGATATAGAAGTTATAGAATGGGGGGAAAGAGATGGTAATATCTTGAAAAATGTCCATATTACAGAGGGGATGTGCTGGATGTCTTCAAATGCATAGAAGTGGATAAATCCCCAGGAGCTGATCAGGTGTACACTAGAACTCTGTGGGAAGCTTGAGAATAATTGCTAGGCCTGTTGCTGAGATATTTGTATCATCAATAGTCACAGGTGAGGTGCTGGAAGACTAGATGTTGGCTAACATGGGTGCCACTATTTAAGAAAGGTAGTATGGAAAAGCCAAGGAACCATAGACCAGCGAGCCTGAAGTGAGTGGTGTGCAAGTTGTTGGGAGAAATCCTGAGGAACAGGATATACATGTATCTGGAAAGGCAAGGACTGATTAGGGATAGTCAGCATGGCTTTGTGCGTGGGAAATCATACCTCACAAATTTGACATTTTTTTAAGTAGTAACAAAGAAAACTGATGAGGGCAGAGCAGTGGACGTGATCTATATGGACCTCAGTAAGGGGTTTGATAAGGTTCCCCATGAGAGAATGGTTAATAAGGTAAGATCTCATGGAATACAGGGAGAACTAGCAATTTGAATACAGAATTGGATCTAAGGTAGAAGACAGAGGGTGGTGGTGGAGGGTTGCTTTCCAGACTGGAAGCCTATGAACAGTGGAGTGCCACAAGATTCAGTGCTAGGTCCATTTATTTTGTCAATTATATAAATGATTTGGATGTGAACATAGAAGGGAAAGTTAGTAAGTTTGGAGATGACACCAAAATCGGAGATATAGTGGACAGCTAAGAACATTACCTCAGTGTACAACGGGACTTTGATCAAATGGGTCAATGGGTTGAGGAGTAGCAGATGGAGTTTAATTTAGGTAAATGCAAGGTGCTGCACTTTGGACAAGCAAGTCTTAGCAAGTGTACACTTAATGGTAAGGCCCTGGGGAGTGTTGCTGAACAAAGACTTTGAAGTTCAGGTTCATAGTTCTGTGAAAGTACAGTCTTAGGTAGATAGGATAGTGAAGAAGGCATTTGATATGCTTTCCTTTATCGGTCAGAGTATTGAGTATAGGAGTTGGGAGATCATGTCACAGTGGTACAGGAGACTGGTTAGGCCACTTTTGCAATATTATGTGCAACTTTGTTCTCCTTCCTATCGGAAGAATGTTGTGAAACTTGAAAGGGTTCAGAAAAGATTTACAAGGATGTTGCCAGGGTTGGAGGATTTGAGCTATAAGGAGAGGTTGAATAGGCTAGGGCTGTTTTCCTGGGAGCGGCGGAGGCTGAGGGGTGACTTTATAGAGGTTTATAAAATCATGAGAGGCATGGATAGGATAAATAGACAAGTCTCTTCCCTGGGGTTGGGGGAGTCCAGAACTCGATGGCATAGGTTTAGGGTGAGAGGGGAAAGATATAAAAGGAACCTAAAGGGCAATATTTTCACACAGAAAGTTGTGCGTGTATGGAATGAGTTGCCAGAGGAAGTAGTGGAGGCTGGTACAATTGCAGCATTTGAAGGCATCTAGATGGGTATATGAACAGGAAGGGTTTAGAGGTATATGGGCTAACTGCTGGCAAATGGGACTAGATTAGGCTGGGATATCTGGTTGGCATAGACGAGTTGGACCGAAGGGTCTGTTTCCGTGCTGTACATCTCCATGACTCTATGACTATTACATTTTGACTTTAGTATGTCGTCCCTTTAGAAATTTCACCTCCAAATGAACAAAGTACCGAGATCTGATCACAGGCCGCAGGCAATTTGCATTGTACTATTCCAGGCTTGTCTGGAGATTATACAATTTATATTGGTTTATCTGCAATTAAACCCACTATAAATCTTCAAGTAAACAGAATCTACATACCTGTGCTATATTTAGATAAGACAATAACATTATTACAGGAAAGAAAGCTGCTGTCATTTTCATTTTCTGATTGGGTCCACAGGGATTGCTTGGTCTAATGTGGTCGAGGAAAAACATTAGTGTAATGAGAAGAGTCTTAAATAACATGCAGTTTATTGTATCAAAGCAATCAGGTTTGAGTTACATTCGTAAGATAAACCTTGTTACAAAGACTATTGCCTTTCCCCAACCATATTGATGTCATCAGATTGGGCATTCACCTTCAGCATTAACCCTTTCAGGACCATTGATGAAGGGCTCTGGCCTGAAACATGGACTTTCCTGCTCCCTGGATGCAACCTGACCTGCTGTGCTTTTTCAGCAATACAACTCTGATCTCTAGCATCTGCAGACCTCACTGTCTCCTTTTGGAACCATTGCCTTATCAAACACCTTCTCCCAAATCCACAAGATCTTTTGCCTATAATTAACATTTTTATCTTGATGTGTATAATTTTTAGCACTGCCTCCCATCTCACCTCAAGTATCTGACTTCACAAATGGAGATGATCTAGGTTTCATAATATTTCAAAATGTTTTCTCTTCAGATTGGGATGTGTTTGGGTCGAGGGCTGTTGATCTTGATTGCGTTCTGGGTCTTGTGAGCTCTGTGAAGCCATTCTCCGCAGCAGAAACGTTTATACCTTGGTTGTCCTTCACAAAGAGTGTTCTTCCTCCTGAAACAGGCAATTTGTCCAAACGTTCAGCTGGAGGATCCAACTAGTTAGGATTTATTTTGCAGAGGAACTTTCTTATTGAATCAGGTAAGTGCCACATAATATCATCTGTGGGACTCTAGTCTCACAAATGTCCTTTATGGAAGATGGCTGCCCTGAAACAGGATTTTCTATTTTGTAGTATCCTGGATTTCTGTGCCAGTTAGTTCCTGAATCTGTACACATCGATTATTACATCTAAGTGAAGGCTTCCGCAATGTTTAATGCAGCCCATTTACAATTTTGCAAGCCAACCTTCACTCTCAATCTGCTAGCCAATCTGCACTCAGGTATGTAAACTTTGTACTTCATCTTGTTGAGGAGGCTGGGACCTTGCACAGTGGTCACTCACTGTGGTTGTTTTATTGATGATCCAGCATGTAGCTTGATGATTGCTCCTTATTGAGTGATTGATTTTCCTGATGTTCATGGCAACCTGGTCAGAAACCCAAGTCCTCCTCATTCCCAACACCCTTTGTAGTCATGGAACCTCTCCATTCTACATCTTTCACCTTGTCCTGCAGCTATCTGAAAGTCTAACACTTCCTTTTTAAACCCCCAGAATTGCAAGAGGTTAACAACCATCTGCACTGCCTGAACACACAGACAATTCCCACTTCAACTTGGGCAAACAATGTCACTAGTGTGTCAGTGGCTGCATCCTCAGTCATCCGTCTGATGCAGGTCTTTATTTTATAACACAACAATTGTGCTGATCGGCAACCTCGTGCTATAGAAAATAGTACTATAGGAAATCTCTATAGAAAACCATGCATAGAAAAGCGTGAATAGAAAATCTATGTACCTGTTCAGTAGTAAGTTTGCATTATCCAGACAATGTCTACAATTTGTCAATCAAGTTATAGCCAATTTTTTTTTAGATTAGATTAGATTACTTACAGTGTGGAAACAGGCCCTTCAGCCCAACAAGTCCACACTGACCCGCCGAAGCGCACCCACCCATACCCCTTCCCCTGCACCTAACACTACGGGCAATTTAGCGTGGCCAATTCACCTAACCTGCACATTTTTGGACTGTGGGAGGAAACTGGAGCACCCGGAGGAAACCCACGCAGACACGGGGAGAATGTGCAAACTCCACACAGTCAGTCGCCTGAGGCGGGAATTGAACCCACGTCTCTGGCGCTGTGAGACAGCAGTGCTAACCACTGCGCCACCATGCCGCCCACAATTTGCACTGACGAAATGGGCATTATAGCAGCGTAACCTGTATTGAGATCAAAAATTGGCTCCCTGCTGTGTAGCAACCTCTATGTTTTTCGTCTGTCCCTGATCTATTGGGTGATTCACTCACCTTCACCAGAATCCCGAACTAATTCTGGATGAACTGAAAACACACTTTGTTTTTGATAAGTGGATTAATCAGTCTCACTCCTAAATCTGACAGTTCCCAGGCCCGCCCTTCCCCTTTCCTGAGGAAGATGACTGTTAGCAGGAGTGGTGATGTGAAACTAGTACATAGCTGGTAATGCCTTGTTTACTACCAACAATCTATTCCCATCATCCCCAGGATCCATTCACCCTGCTTTGAATATTCTATTGAACTGAGAATCAGCAAACATTCCAGTATAGTTTACTTTTTTTTAAACAATTCAATGTAATCCTCACTTCACCCAGGAAACTATTATTCCTTTAAACTGTTACAGTTGCAAGTTGTTTATTATTTTTAGCGCTCTTTCAGGTTTATATGATTATTATGGATTCGTATTGTAGCTTTAAATCGTAAAATCATATCGTGTGGAAACAGGAAATTTTGATCGGATGAGTCCATGCCAACGCTCAAAAGAGCATCCCACCCAGATCCTTGTATTTCCCATGGTTAATCCTCCTAGCCTACACATCCAAAGTCCACAAAGACAGAATTGAACGTGGGTCCCTGGCTCTATGAAGCAGCAGTGCTAACCACTGAGCCATCATATCACCCTCTGCAGGATATCTAGCATAGGTGAAGGGGGCATGTACTGATCTGTGCTGGAGTCTGCCTTACTCTATGCCTAGGTGGTTTAAATGTACTATTGAGGAGGAGGTGCAAGTCATTTACATGTGAAGGTGATGGAAGCAGTTTCTCAGTCTACAATGTGTGGCCCTTACATCTCCCAAAGTCCTAGAAAATTGTCATAGGTATTGAGTTGTAAACAAATCTGCTGAAAAATTACTCCTTAACTTTGAAGGTGAGAGAAAGTTGGAATCAAAAGCCTTCAACATCCATAGTTTTTTGTTTTATATTTGGATCAAAAGATGACTGATTAGTTTTGTATCTAAGCAGAAATGGTAATGTGTTTACAATTGCCATGGGAAGAGGGCAGCGGAAGCCAATTTGAAATCAGGTTATAGGCTTCACTATAACCCTAGAAATATCATAGATAAGCAGCAGTTTGCAATTTGGTCATATGGGGTCTGCTGTCAATTTAGCAATGTGAACCAAAAGACAGAACCAACTCAGCCTGCACCTGTGACAATGTATATGAGAGCTCATGCTCAGAGTAGATTTGTGGGGAATTAAAGAAGGCTGGAATATTTGCCTAGCTTGGAACTAGAGGCAGAAAGGTACATTAAGTGAGAACTCTGGAATCAAGAGTTATCCAAGTTAGAAAATAAAAATGGAAGCTGCCCATTGTGAACTGGGAGCACCTGGGAACTGTTTGAGATAATAATTATGATTGTAGAGAGAGTGAAATTATGTGATCAGCAAAATGAACCAGTTATTTCTAAAGTTAAGTACAAGTTGTCCACAAAATGATAATAGTTTTTAGTCAGTAGTGTTTTTAAACATTTGATATAGTAAAAAATGTGAAATCTTGATGTGTCTATTTGTTAACTGGAAGGTTAAATTTCTGTTTAAAATTATTGATCTCTACTGAGATCATGACAATGGAACATTTTAGTTTGTTAGATATTGTGTGATTTATACATCACTACACCATTTTTTCATAAATAGAAGATCAGTTCATTAGTTCCTACTTGACAGGAAATAACAGTCATAGAGTCAGAGATGTACAGCACAGAAACAGACCCTTCAATCCAACTTGTCCATGCTAACCAAATATCCCAACCTAATCTAGTCCCACATGCCAGCACCCGGCCCATATCCCTCTAAACCCTTCTTATTCATATACCCATCGAGATGCCTTTTAAATGTTGCAATTGTACCAGCCTCCACCACTTCCTCTGGCAGCTCATTCCATACACGCACCACCATCTGCATGAAAAAGTTGCCCTTTAGGTTTCTTTTATATCTTTCCCCTCTCACCCTACACCTATGCCCTCTAGTTCTGGACTCCCCAACCTCAGGGAAAAGACTTTGTCTAT
This sequence comes from Chiloscyllium punctatum, assembly GCF_047496795.1. Taxonomy (NCBI): domain Eukaryota; kingdom Metazoa; phylum Chordata; class Chondrichthyes; order Orectolobiformes; family Hemiscylliidae; genus Chiloscyllium; species Chiloscyllium punctatum. The sequence goes on along the minus strand of NC_092761.1, from coordinate 55,218,248 downwards.
TTATCTTATCCATGCCCCTCATGATTTTATAAACCTCTATCAGTTCACCCCTCAGCCTCTGACGCTGCAGAGAAAACAGCCCCAGCCTATCCAACCTCTCCCTATAGCTCAAATCCTCCAACCCTGGAAATATCTTGTAAATCTTTTCTGAAGCCTTTTGAATTTCACAACATTCTTCTGATAGGAAGGAGACCAGAATTGCACACAATATTCCAAAAGTGGCCTAACCAATGTCCTGTACAGCTGCAACATGACCTCCCAACTCCTGTACTCAATACTCTGACCAATAAAGGACGAAACAAAACCTGAAATTGTTGGAAAAACTTAGCAGATCTAGCAGCATTTCTGGAGAGAAAGCAGAGCTAACATTTCAGATTCAGTGACCCTTCTTCAGAATTAAAAACAGCAACCTTGCTATGATCTTTTTTGACAATTCCAAATCTATATCGTTGATATTTTATTCTGTATATGTTTACATTTGAAATTTTTAGAAGAGTTATTTGTGACTTATATACCAAATCTCTAGATTCTTAAGGGTCTGGACCTTGATTTATGAGATGTTGGAGCTGTTATGTCTGGTACCAGCATCTTTTTTTGTCGCATACACAGAGAAAATGCCAAATAATTACATTTGGGACCAAATATACCCTTTTGGCTCTTCCTTTTTCCATTCTATGATTAATATGCTTATTACCACAAAGATGGGCTATTTTCTTCCTGAGAGGAAAAGTGCTGAGGAGATGGGCTTAGTGGATTAATCTATATCTGAATCTTTGAGTTCTAATGTTCTTACATCCCAGTTGGTTTCAATGCATTTAAAATGAGATTGCAAAAATCTGATCTCTTCAAATTAGAGCATTCTAAATTTGATATTCAGCAATATCGACATGATTATATTTCACCAAGAGACATCATGTATCTACTTGTTAAATTAATAGTGATTCAATTTTATCACTTCATATTTACAATATTTTTAGTGAAATATAAAATAAATGAGAAATAAGACCTTGAATAAACAGACTTTAGCTTGGTGATAGCAACTCGCCAATAAGTTACAGCCTATCAGAGAGACTTTGTGCAGGTTTTACTGATGGATTTTGATACAACACTAAATGCTGTGTTTAAAAAAGCAACTGATGAATTTCAGCAGTAGCTAGATACTCACATGAGGAAGGTGGGAATAGAACATTATGACAGAATTAAATGCAGGGAAATGATAAAGTTCACTTGGGGCACAAGATCGGACATTGACTAGCTCAGCTGAATGTCCTGTTCATGTGCAGAACAATATAATTCCAGTTCGTGACTTGTCAAAACAACATTCTGCTTTGAAAATGAAGAGATGTGATCCAGATTTATTTTTGAAAGAAATGATGGACCCATATAAATGAATCTTGACGTTTAAAACACAGGACACTTTGCCAAGGAAAAGCCATGGGCTTTCAACATATAGCACCGAGACAGAGAAGGGAACTCAGATGGAGAATTTTCAGAGAAAGGTCACATGACCCAGTTTGTGAGTGGGGCAAAGCTGCTGCATTTTTGAACTCATTTCCCTTTTACTTTGCTGAAGGGAGTTGCAAAGTGTGAGAGCAGAAAAAAAAACCCAGAGGTCATTTTAACCACTTGTGAAGGATTCCTGGATGATTTCATTGGACTTTACGCCCTCTATGTGGAACAAAGGGAAGTTTAACCAGCTACATCTTCTTCAAGAAGACCCCCAGTACTAGCAGCTAATGGTTACAGAGTAGCTTCAGGATCAGATCACCATTTGGGACAACCCATGAATCATCCTGTTCTGAGTTTAACTATCACTTGCTGAAAATGCTTTCATGTTTACAATATGCAGAATATTTTTGTGTTTCTTTTCAGAAGTGTGTGCGCGCACGTGCCTTTAGTTCTTTTTATAAAAAGAGATATATACATGTACAATTCAAAGTTTGAGAGAAGATTTGTAGCTCGGGTGCTTGTTGTTGTGGTTCTGTTCGCCGAGCTGGGAATTTGTGTTGCAGACGTTTCATCCCCTGTCTAGGTGACATCCTCAGTGCTTGGGAGCCTTCTGTAAAGCGCTTCTGTGATCTTTCCTCTGGCATTTGTAGTGGTTTGAATCTGTCACTTCCGGTTGTCAGTTCCAGCTGTCCATTGCAGTGGCCAGTATATTGGGTCCAGATCGATGTGCTTATTGATTGAATCTGTGGATGTGTGCCATGCCTATAGGAATTCCCTGGCTGTTCTCTATTTGGCTTGTCGTATAGTAGTAGTGTTTGTCATCTGCGTGTGTGGCTACTAAGGATAGCTGGTCGTGTCGTTTTGTGGCTAGTTGTTGTTCATGGATGCGGATCGTTAGCTGTCTTCCTGTTTGTTCTATGTGGTGTTTTGTGCAGTCCTTGCAAGGGATTTTGTACACTACGTTGGTTTTGCTACAAAACTATGAAAGCAACCACCCCAACACACACAAAAGAAGTTGTATCAAGACACTGTTCAAAAGGGCCACAACACACTGTAGTACACCAGAACTGCAAAAAGAGGAAGAACTCCTATACAATGTATTCACCAAAAACTGATACCCGCACAATTTTATTAACAGATGCCTAAGGGAAAGACAACGGAACGAGGGCATGCCACAACCCAAAGGACTAGCCACGTTACCATACATCAAGAACATTTCCGAACTGACAGCCAGACTACTGCGACCACTAGGAATCATAACAGCACACAAACCAACAGCCGCTCTCAGACAACCACTCACCAGAACGAAGGACCCGATACCCAGCATGAGCAAAATCCCATGCAAAGACTGTACAAAACACTACATAGGACAAACAGGAAGACAGCTAATGATCCGCATCCATGAACACCAACAAGCCACGAAACGACATGACCAGCTATCCTTAGTAGCCACACATGCAGATGACAAGCAACAAGAATTCAACTGGAACAACACTACTATTATATGACAAGCCAAACAGAACAGCCAGGGAATTCCTAGAGGCATGGCACTCATCCACAGATTCAATCAATAAGCACATCGATCTGGACCCAATATACCGACCACTGCAATGGACAGCTGGAACTGACAACCGGAAGCGACAGATTCAAACCACTACAAATGCCGGAGGAAAGATCACAGAAGCGCTTCAGAGGAGGCTCCCAAGCACTGAGGATGTCACCTAGACAGGGGACGAAACGTCTGCAACACAAATTCCCAGTAAATGTACAATCCAGACTGTTTCTAAATCAATCAATCGTCACAGCTTTGTTAGAGTAAATTTGTTTTAGTAATAAATCACTTTTTTTGTTGACAAGAGGTCCCCAGCTGAACCTTACAACTGTCTGAATCATTTATAATTGACTATATCATTAACCTGGTTAGGTTTTAAATCGACTGTACCTAATAGCGGAGTGAGACTGGTAAAGGGAACAGAGACCTCTCAACCTCAGTCAGCTCAACAATTTCAACAAAACTCCTTTGTCCTACATCGTATTATTTCCCATGCCTTGTTTTAATCCTGAGTTTGGAAAGAAATTTCTTGCTTCTGTGTTTGTAGTGATTGTATCAAGGTCAACCATGTAGTCATAGAATAGGAGTTCCCTGATTAGACCAGGTCAACAACCCCAATCAGGGAGTCAGGGTCTTTCTATTTGTAAATAAAGGGTGACTGGATATCAGCCTTTTTGGAGTTATTTCAATGTCAATGAAAACAAAGCTCGTTCCTGAAGAAATTTATTCTCTTCAGTCATCTTTAAGTTGTGGTAAGCATCTCTGGCACCATGCTGTTATTTGGGAAGCTTGACTCATTCAATTCTGCTGTCGAAGACTGGGCCCAGTATGTGGAAAGAATGTGTTACTTTTTCAGGGCAAATGACATTTGGGCAGATTTTAAAAAAGCAGTGAGTAATTCTACTGACAGCTTGTGGACCTAACGCTTTTTTGGTTATTAAGAGCCTAATCTTCCCTGAGGTACCAGATACTAAAACCTTTCAGGAGTCATGGATTTAGTTAAGGAATATTTTGACCCCAGGTCTCCTCTAATCCGGAGTCATCATCAGTTTTATTCAGCAATTCAAGAACCAAGAGGAATCCATATTGGGATTTTTGATGAGGTTCAGGTGACTAGCCAAGGTATCTGACTTTGATTTAACCCTTAATGAGTTGCTGAGAGACTGTTTTGCGTATGGGATCGATGAGGTAACCACGCAAAAGCACTTACTGGCTGAAGCCCAGCTGGACTTTAAACAGGCACAATAATCGGCTTTATCATTAGAAAATGTGACAAGTGAAGCATATACATTGAAGGGTATTCCAATGGAAGTGGGCACCCTTGTCATTCCAACTGAGCATGGGGGACACCACTTGAGTGAAGGCAATTACGTAGCCTCACCAGCACATTACTCAAACAGAGGGAACCTAGGTCAGCCCACCGCAAAAACTGCAAAACAAGCCCAAGCCTTGGTCAGTTGAAAGTTTCTTCAGGTCTAGCAAGCCATTGTAATTGCTGCCAGTATTGAGACTGGAGACAGCAAGACTACCACTGCACCTAAATAGAGTAAGAGTCCTCATAGGCTAGTATCCAAGAGAGTGTGCACAACTTGGAAAGTTCACTTACATCTAGTTTGGAACAGTTAAATAGCTTAGCAACATCCAAATCAGAATGAATCAAAATAACCATATGGTTAAATGCTCACCCGGTTCTCATGGAGGTCGACCATTTCAGTGACTGCGAAACCAAAGTTTACTCTAGACTCCAGCCCAAAAGTGTGTGCAGGATCCTGGGATGAAGGTGCATCAGGGGTGTAATTCTTATCTTTTGAGAGCGGTTGATCAAGCCTTCCCTCTCTATCATTTGAATCCCTCAGATTCACCCTACCATTGTTGGATTAAGTTAGCAGCAGGTTAGCCTGTCAGCAGTCCATGTGTATGACAGGTAAAACTCTTCTTGTTATTGATTGGGGAGATTGTGCCTTGTTCAGAGGTACTTAATGCTTGATGGAGTGATGCAACATTCGAAAGGCAGGGCAAATTGAGAGCCACCTTCCCTATCTTTGATGCTGCTCCCATTCCCTCCAAGACCACTTTCTATGCGACCCTGTGAAACACTTTCCACCTGTGGCTTGGGTCAGTCCTTGACCCTGGACCTCCGGTAAGTGTCCTAGAACCATAGAATCACTACTGTGTGGAAACAGCCCATTCTGCCTGACAAGTACACATTGACCCTTCGAAGGATATCCCATCCAGACCCATCTCCCACCCAAAACCCTGCATTTCCCATGGCTAATGCACCTAACCTATACATCCCTGGACACGACAGGCCCAATCCACCTAACTTGCACACCTTTGGACTGTAAGAGAAAACTGGAACACCCAAAGGAAACCCATGCAGACATGGAGAGAATGTGCAAATTCCACATTCTTGGAACAGTGCACCACTCAACAAATATTTACCACCCAGGCAATCTGGTGTTGTCCCATACCAGCAACATGACTGCACAGCAGCTCATGGCTGACACCCCCTTGCATATACAACCCCGTTCTCCTACCTTCATCGTTTAACCACTAGGCCACACAGTTTACCTCTCCTTAGCTACATCCCTCTGAAAAACCTTCCCTGGCCACCACTACTCTTCCCCCAATGCCCACTATAGACCAGTGCCCACAGGTGAGCTCAGGGATGGAAGCTGTTCTCACTGAGGGAGAGGATGTCTAATCCTCACCTTGTCAGTGCCCCTTGGAGTACACTGTGACAGTTTTCTGTAATAGCAATCCTTCTGTCATTACCTTTTCTTCCAGGGCTGATGAGGGTGACTGTTTGGGATATTGCAATATTATTCCACACCCTATCCCAGAATATTCAGCTATGTTTCCGGTTCTAATGAAGTTTGTAAATTAGCAAATACTCCTCTAAAAACAGCACTCAGGGGAATGTCAGTCTTTAAGAGGAGCTCTCATTTGTAAAATTGATAGCCTGGAGATGAAGCCAGACTTCACATTTGGGACTCAAAGTGAGAAAATGAAGAACATGCCATCTCTGGGTTAAGGAGCTCATCACATCTTGTTATAATTTTACTTTTGGCTCTGCATTAATGACATACCCAGGAAGGGACGTCACAGTCCCTGTGAACTGAAGGTTCTTTAGTTGCCCAGCAAGAAGATAAATGTAGTGAGATTCTAAATCGGAAGAGCTCTACTACTGTTCCATTTCACATTCTGCTTTGGGTTCTCAACATTCAATAGACAAATAGGTTTATCAGATGGAAGCTTGGGCTATGAGCCAACAGATGAGTTTACTTTGCATTAACTAGGTAAATGGATAGTATTCATTACAAACAGTATGTCACTGCATTTGCAATCTATTCTACTTGAAACAACGAAGGCATTTATTCTAAGTAGACTCTCAACAAAATGTGGTCCTTAAAATAATCACTTACATTTATTGAGAACCTACAATTTATCTCGGACTGCTTATGACTGTTGGATTGAATCCTGCATTGAACCCAAATACTCATCTACAAATCTACACATAGAAGAACCTGACCATAGAAGTACCCATCAAAGGAATTGCAAAAATTAATTGATGTTGTCCCTCTCATGTCATTTACTCCCATGCTTTCCAGAAATTGTTACCAATCAAAATCACTTCGCACAACTGTGAATCACCAAGCAGATTTAATTGTAATTGATCTGTCCTGATTGTTTCCAATTCTCTCTTAGATCATGTTCATCCAATTATAACACAAGAGAGAACAAGTAAATTCATTGGACATTACAAGTCACCAATTTACCTTGATGTGCAAATATTAAATTTGAAAATAAATCCTATTTAACTTAAACCTCTCAATGTAACTCTGAAATGGGTGTTGTGAATTGTTATAAAGACCCTGAGGTTCTGGTGCCAAAATATATCATTTATGAATCATGGTTTCACACACCACATTATTTATTATGTAAGATTTTGTTAAATATTTGTCATGCTTCAGAGGTGCTGGTGTTGGACTGGGGTAGGCAAAGTTAAAAATCACACAGCGCCAGGTTATAGTCCAACAGATTTATTTGGAAGCACTAGCTTTTGATTGCCGCTCCTTCATCAAGTGGTTGTGGAGGTTAAGATCATGCTTACAGAATTTATAGCCAATGGAGTCCAGTGTCGTGGAGATGTGATACAATAAACACGTGATCCATAATCCTTTGGGGATCCTTCCTGCTCTCCTACATTTCTGCAGAAACTTGATCTGTGTCAATATACGCGATCTTCTTGTTTACTATATCACAACTTCATGGCACTGGACTCCTTTGGCTATAAATTCTATGAGTGTGATCTTAATCTCCTGTTGGCCTATAACGTGGTGTTGTGTGATTTGTAACTTAAATATTTGTCATATTTTTCATACCTATTTTCACTTTGTGGCTAGGTGGCTAGAAGTTCCTTTTTTCCAAATATGCTACACATTCAATATTCAATTTCACTCTCCTAAATGTGCATTCCACAAGGTTCCTACTAATCTTAAAGAGCATTTCATGACCACGGGAAAGGGCTTCTTCATTGTCTTCTATCACGACATGTAAAGGACGGGTCTCCATTACACTTGCAATATATGAGATTGCAATCTTTCCTAACAATGGCAAAAAGCCAAAGACTGAATACTTCAAAAGGACAATAATGGAAACCAACGCAGAAAGAGTTCACTCCCCTCACAGAGGGTGAACTATATATGACCAGGAAATTTTTATTAGAGCACAAGTTTGGAAGTAAACGTAGGCTGGTTAAGGCTGGCCAAGTCTTAACATATGTCATTTCCATCACAGGTACTTTCTTAACATATTGTCATTCCCTCAATTTGACTGTCTTGAATAAGATATCAGTCTGTACAAGGTAAGTTAGGGATTGTTAATGGGTATATTGTTTCTAATGAAGCTACTTGTAATTTTTAAGGAAGTTACTTAAGTGATAAATAAGGGAATATCTATGGATGCCATTATTTGAACTTCCAGTAGTGATTCAATATAGTTCTACATAAGGGTTTATTTGCAACATGAGATAATCCATTGACACGAATAGGAAATTGTTTGCAAACTGTTGAAAATTAAAAGGCAGAAAACAGGATTATAATTAAGTGCTACACTTTTCAAGATGGCTGAAGTTGTTCCCCAGGGATCCGTGCTGTGATTTCAGCTTTTCACGTTCATTAGCAACGTGCCACGTCCAGCACTGACATATCCTGCTCTTTGGGAGGTTTAAACTAATTCAGCAGGGGAATGGGAACCTGAATTGTAGTTCCAGTGTCCAGGAGGTTGAGTGTAGTGAGGTCAGAAATGAGGTTTCAAGTCGCAGGAGTGCACCAGCAGGCAGGAAGGTGGTTTAAAGTGTGCCTACTTCAACACTAGGAGCATCTGGAATAAGGTGGTAAACTTGCAGCATGGGTTGGTACCTGGGACTTCAATGCTGTGGCCATTTCAGAGACATGGATAGAGCAGGGACAGGAATGTTTGTTGCAGGTTCTGGGAATTAGATGTTTCAGTAAGAACAAAAGATGGTAAAAGAGGAGAAGGTGTGGTATTGTTAGTAAAGGGCAGTATTATGGTGGCAGAAAGAACATTTGAGGACTCATCTAATGAGGTAGCGTGGGCTGAGTTTAGAAACAGGAAAGGAGAGGTCACACTGTTGAGAGTTTTTTTATAGGCCTCCAAATAGTTCCACAGGTGTAGAGGAAAGGATAGCAAAAATTATTCTGGATAGGAGCAAAAGTAACAAGGTAATTGTAATGGGGGGCTTTAACTTTCCAAATATTGACTGAAAATACTATAGTTTGATTAGCTTAGATGGGTCAGTTTTTGTCAGGAGGGTTTCCTGACACAGCATGTAGACAAGCCAACAAAGGGTGAGGCCACATTAGATTTGGTACCGGGTAATGAACCCAGCGAGGTGTTAGATTTGGAGGTAGGTGAGCACTTTGGTGATAGTGACCACAATTCGGTTATGTTCGCTTTTGTGATGGAAAGGGTTAGGTATATACAGCAGTGCAAGAGTTATAGCTGGGAGAAAGGCAATTATGAAGTGATTAGACAAGATTTAGGATGCATGGGACGGGGAAGGAAACTGCAGGGGATGGGCATTATTGAAATGTGGAGCTTTTACAAGGAACAGCTACTGCGTATCCTTGATATATATGTTCCTGTCAGGCAGGCAGGAAGTGGTTGAACGTGGGTGCCATGGTTTACTGAGGAAGTTGAATCACTTGTCAATAGGAAGACAAAGGATTATGTTAAGATGAGATGTGACAGCTCAGTTAGAGCGCTTGAGTGTTTGAAACTAACCAGGAAAGACCTAAAGAGAGAGCTAAGAAAAGCCAGGAGGGGACATGAGAAGTTATTAGTAGATAGGATCATGGAAAACCCTAAAGCTTTCTTCAGGTATATCAGGAATAAAAAGAATGACTGGAGTAAGATTAGGGTCAATCAAGTTGTGGGAAGTTGGGCATGGAGCCCAAGGAGAGAGGAAAAGCATTAAATGACCTTCGTGTCTTCCACAAATTTACTAACACATCTAAATCATTTATAAAAATGACAAACAACAGTGGACCTAAAACAGATCCACTAGTAACTGAATTCCAAGATGAATATTTTCTATCAACCACCACCCTCTGTCTTCTTTCAGCTCATCAATTTCTGATCCAAACCACTAAATCACCCTTAATCCCATGCTTTCAATATGGGATTATGGTCTCCCTGTAACAGAAAAGATGTTGTGAAACTTGAAAGGGTTCAGAAAAGATTTACAAGGATGTTGCCAGCATTGGAGGGTTTGAGCTAGAAGGAGAAGCTGAATAGGCTGGGGCTGTTTTCTCTGGAGCTTTCAGGGGTGATCTCATTTATAAAAGCATGAATAGGGTGAATAAACAAGGTCCTTTTCTCAGGGTGGAGGAGTTAAAAACTAGAGGGCATGTGTTTAAGGTGACATGCGAAAGATATAAAAGGGCGGTAGGGGACAACTTTCTCATACAGGGTGATGCACGTATGGAATGAGCTGCTAGAGCAACGACAGCACTTAAAAAGGCATCTGGATGGGATTATGAATAAGAAGGGTTTCAAGAGATAAGGGCCAGGCACTAGGAAATGGGACTAGATTAATTCAGGATATCTGGTCCACATGGACGTTGGACCAAAGTGTTTGTTTCCATGCTGTCCCAATCTATAACTCTCTGACTAAGTTGAATGGGTCATTATAAATCAAAGATTTAATTACCCAGTCTCTTAGTGGTGTTAAATCACAATACAGGATGTTGGAATCAACATGAATACCATTTCTTATTTAGAAAAAGAATTCAAACTTGTGAAAAACCACATGGAGGCAGTTATATTTATTTTATCTGGTTTAAAAAGATCAGTTCAGAACTTTCTCAAAGCAGACCCAGCAAAGTCATTGGAAACTTCAGTCTGTGAACTAGGCTCAGAAACATGACAGTTAAAGTACATCACTGTTCCAAGAAATGTTCAGAAAACCCACCTCCTGGAAATTCAATTATTTATAACCTACTGTCAACTTTTCATTTTGCAAGATTCCCATTTCACCTTGAGAGCATTGGCTTCATTCAAGAAAAAAGGCATGCTACCTGAGAGACCAGATATTGCAAACTAAAAGCTGAGTTAATTATAATAGAGTCGGAAAGTCAGAGTGAGAAAGCATGAAAACAGACTCTTTGGTCTAACAAGTCCACATCAACCGTGTCCCAAACTAAACTAGTGTTACTTGACTGCATTTGGCCCATATCCTTCCAAATCTTAACTATTCATGAACTTATCCAAATCTCTTAATTGTTATCATTGTAACTGCATCAAACACTTCCTCTGACAGTTCATTCCACATACAAATCATTCCCTGCATAAAAAGTTGCCCCTCATGTCCTTCTTAAAACTTTCTCCTCCCACTTTAAAATATGTCCCCTAATTTTGGATCCCTCACGCGATACAAAAGACACTTGCCATTCAGCTTATCTATGCCCTTCATTATTTTACCAACCTCAATAACATCACCCCTCTATCTTGTATGCTCTGGTGAAAAGGTCCTAGCCTATTTTATAACTAAAACCCTCCATTCGCAGCAGCATCTTGGTAAATCTTTTCAAAACCCTCTCCAATTTAATAATATCATTTTTATAACAGGTCAACCAGAACTGCAAACAGTATTCCAGAAGAGGCTTCACCAATGTCCTTTACAACCTCAACATGATGTCCCAACTCATATACTCAAAAGTTTGAGCCATGAAGGCAGAGTGTGAAGGAGCCAGCATTGGACTGGGGTGGGCAAAGTTAAAAAAAAATCACAACACCATGTTATAGTCCAACAGGCTTATTCCAAATAATTTTAACAATAAAAGCAAGCATGCTAAATGCCTTCTTAACCACACTATCTACCTGTGACACAAAGAATTATGTACCTGAACCCCTAAGTCTCTCTGCTCCACAACACAACCTAGGGCCTTGCCATTAATTTGTCTAAATCCTGCCCTTATTTGTTTTATCAAAATGCAATAATCTGTAAAAGATTATTACCTTTATCTGTATCCAACCTTTGTGTGTGAGTAAGTACATGGGACAGTATGACTCCACTGAGTCCTCCCAGTGAGATGAGAAAATAAGTGAAATCTCTGGCTAATTCTATGGAATCAGATATTTTATTCTTAGGCATATTGGTGCATATTTGTTAATTATCAGTGTGCCTGGGGTTAATGGTTGGGACTGGGAGGAGTAGGCAAGGGAGGAGGTTTCTCAGCGGTCCAAGAACTCTTAACATGGCCTTAGCTGAAGCATTTATTAGTAATGACATCACATGCAATTAAAATATCTTTAATTTCTGTTTGTAATGCATTTGTTGGTTTTAGTGGGGGCACCAATACAGGTATAGAACAAAGAAGATGAGTTCATGCTTCTATCTACTGATTGCAAACCGGTGACCAATTAATGTAACATTTATGCTGTAGGTTTGAAGTGACTATGATGCTGGTAGCATGGAGGCTTAGTAGTTAGCACTGCTGCCTCACAATATCAGGGACCTAGGTTCAATTCGACCCCTGAGTGATTGTCTGGAGTTTACATGTTCTCCTCATGTCTGCATGTGTTTCCTCCCACTATTTGAAGATGAGTGCGTTCAGACCGTTCCCTCCGTGACTACCTGGTCAGGTCCACACCCCCCTACGACCCACCCTCCCATTCTGGCACTTTCCCCTGCCACCGCAGGAACTGTAAAACCTGTGCCCACACCTCCTCCCTCACCTCCATCCAAGGCCCTAAAGGAGCCTTCCACATCCATCAAAGTTTCACCTGCACATCCACCAATATCATTTATTGTATCCGTTGCTCCCGATGTGGTCTCCTCTACATTGGGGAGACTGGGCGCCTCCTAGCAGAGCGCTTTAGGGAACATCTCCGAGACACCCGCACCAAACCGCCCCGTGGCCCAAAATTTCAACTCCCCCTCCCACTCTGCCGAGGACATGGAGGTCCTGGGCCTCCTTCACCGCCGCTCCCTCACCACCAGACGCCTGGAGGAAGAACGCCTCATCTTCCGCCTTGGAACACTTCAACCCCAGGGCATCAATGTGGACTTCAACAGCTTCCTCATTTCCCCTTCCCCCACCTCAACCTAGTTTCAAACTTCCAGCTCAGTTACTGTCTCCTTGACTTGTTCGACCTGCCTTTCTCCTTTTCCACCTATCCACTCCACCCTCTCCTCCTTGACCTATCACCTTCATCTCCTCCCCCACTCACGCATTGTATTCTATGCTACTCTCTCCCCACCCCCACCCTCCCCTAGCTTATCTCTCCATGCTTCAGGCTCACTGCCTTTATTCCTGATGAAGGGCTTTTGCCCAAAACGTCGATTTTGCTGCTCGTTGGATGCTGCCTAAACTGCTGTGCTCTTCCAGCACCACTAATCCAGAATTTGCTTTCCAGCATCTGCAGTCATTGTTTTTACCAAGATGCCCATAGTGTTGAGGGGCATGCAGATGGATGGATTATCCATCGGAAATGCAGGGTATGGGTCTGGGTGGAATACTCTTTAGAAGGTCACTGTGAACTTGGTGGATTGAATGGCCTGCTTCCACACTGTGGGGAATCTATGATCTCTATATTTGAACATTTAATTTATTGTAATGAACTATGGGTGAAGAAATATCATTTTGAGACCACTTATAAAGTTTCACATATATGCAAGTTTATTTCCAGATATATTATCCGCCCACACTTGTGGAGCTGCTGACTTGAGCTTCAAATTATTGAACTGAAGTATTGTCAACACACTTAACCCATCTCAACCTCAACAGAGAGACCTCTTAACACCAGGGCTTTTCCTATGGGAATTCCCTTGCACATTATATTAATGAAAGAGGAAGATAAACAAAGACATTATGGCTTAGAATTAAAATTATGCCACCACTACTTATCACTATGCAATCCCCTACCTAATTCTGAGTTCATAAGCCTGGGAATTCCCATGTCAGTTTGTGTGATGAGCTGTGCCAATTGTAGACTTTGGTTCACTGAGGTGACTGCAGCCTCGACATATAAAACCAAAGCCACCCTCTAGCATATTGTTTCTGCCATTACTCTGAGATGGAGGGCATACGACTGTGTGAAGTCACAATGAGAAGGAAGTGAGCAAAGAGCACTTCCATTGACATGCTCTTCATCCCCAGATCAGTTTCAGTTGACTATGAAAAATGTATGATCCTCCCATGTACTACACCCAAAACTCCACCTGTAACAACCTGATCTCCTGTGAAGTAAAGGTTTCCATCAGTGTCTGATCTCCAGCAAGATAACTTCTTAGCATGCTTCGGCTCCCTGCTCCTTCCCCAATTATGCTGAAGGAACCAACGATGACCCAGAACCTTGAACTCTTCTCCCCATCCCCTATTTTGCCTTGAATTGAGCGTCCCTCCAACATCCTTTACCTGCCTTCATTTTCCCTCAATCCTCCCTGGGAAATCATTGATCTTTGTCCCTTAGGTGCAGTTAGAACTGCCTTACTTGAAACCTGAGGTTCCTTCACTAACTGTTGATAGCCATGTGTGGTCAGCAGCTTCTCTTGGACACAAGAGACAATTAGTGCCATGATAGACTGTGCCCGATAGATCCTGGCTGCCTTCAGCCACCTCCTCACCCATCCCCAACCCAGTCCCAAACCTAGCAGTGCCTTTCTCTTTTGTCATCTGCAGACCCAACCACCAACACCACAGTCTTGCTCATGTTTCTGAGGGCTTAAGCACACTCTACACCTCTGGACACAGCCCAACCTTCATGCTGCTTGCTGCCAGACCATGCATTATCTCCTGCTCCCCTCCCCTGTCCTCATGAGTTAGACAAGGACAAAACGTCAGATCCAAAAGATAAAACAAGGTGCACACCACCTTTAACCATCAAAAAAAGAGCAAAATACGACAGATGCTCAAAATTAGAAATGAAACAAATAATACTGGAAATATTCATCAAGTCTATTTAGATATAGAGAAAGTTAACATTTGAGACTTAACATTTAATCTGATTTGGAAAAAGTTAGAAATGTAAGAGGCTTTGAGTAATGGAAAAGGAATGAAGAGAACAAGGTAAGTTCTGAGATAGGATGAAAGGCAGATAACATGACAAAGGTTGAAAGTGCAATACTTTTGTTCAGCTTTTAATTAAAGATCAGATTACATGCTATCCTACATATAATTGTACTCAGTTTCTGCTTATTCAACAAATTGAGGATTATTCATTGCATCAATAGCTATTGCTTTCTCCTGCCAAGTGACTGTATTAGTTTGTTGATTTAATAGATTAAGTGTTAGCGTGCAACTGGACAGAAAGTTAACAATTATTCTGCAGGGTAGGTGAATGAGTTTGGGACAATCTAAGTCCATTTACTAATGATCAAAGATTGGTCATTTACAAATGTTGGTTGAATTTTTTTTTCAGTTTCCAGCAGCCCCTCCACAATGTAGTTGAGTTTGAACAAAATACATGGGACGAACGTATGTGGGGACAGAGTCAATATGTGTTTGAAATGAGTTTGAAGATACATCAGCAATGCCTGCTCTAAACTGAAGTCGAGCAGGGTAGGTTGTACTAAATGATTTACTTCATTATTGGGATTCACACTGTCAATTCCTCTAGGATCTGGACTCTGTCTAAATCATAGAATCTCTACAGTGTGGAGGCAGGCTATTTGTCCCATAGAGGATCCAAATAGCATCCCACCCAGACCCACCCTATCCCCATTTGCCCATTGCTAATCCACCTAATTTGCTCATCTCTGAACACTATGGACAATTTAGTTTGGCCAGTCCACCGAACCTGCACATCTTTGGACTGTGGGAGGAAACTGGAGTAACCTGAGTAAACCCACACAGCCACAAGAAAAATTTGAAAACTCCACACAGACAGACAGTCACCTGAGGGTGAAATAAAACCCAGATCCCTGGAACTGAGAGGTAGCAGTGCTAACCACTGAGAAACCGTGCCACTCTTGGTTAGATCTTGATTGGATTCCCTCAAGCAATCAACACTCAGCCTTTGGCAGCTCCATTCAAACTTCCAAAGCGCCCCTAAATTTTCAGAATAGCCCAGAATCAATCCCTTCCCTAAGGGTGCCTTAAATAAAAATCCTGTTCACGAGCACAAGGTAGTATCAGTATAGAAAAAAATAAAATCTTCAATCTACAGAACACACCACCATGGTGCACCCCAACAGGTTTTGCATTATGTAAAGTAATTATGAGTGCTGCTGTTTATTATTTTATGGGATGTGGATGTCATTGGCCAGGCCAGCATGTGTTGCCATCTTTAATTGTTCCTGAACTGAGTTTAGCCACTTCTGAAGCAGTTAAAGAAACAATTACATTGCTGTGGAGTTGTGTGTAGGCCAGACTAGGTAAGGATGGCATTAAAGGGCATTTGTTAACTCAACAAATTTTTATGACAATTAATCATAGTTTCATGGCCACCATTTCTAAGATTAGCTTTCAATTGCGAAATTATCAATTGAATTGATAGTCTGCCAACTGCCATGGTAGAATTTGAACCAGTGTCTGTAGCCCTGAATTAATAATCTGCTGACATTACTACCATCTCCCCTCCCCACTACAAACTCCTCCTGAAACATTCTTTATTAAATTTCTGGAAAAAGTCCAGGTGCTTTTGGGGGGAGCCTGTTTCTCCCTCTCCCTGAACATCTGTGAAATTGTACCAGGCCTTAAAGTTTAAATTGGAACGTTTGTATTTCCTTAATTTTGGTTGGTTGAAGAATGACTAATAGAGATGTTTAAAATGATAAAATAGCTCAGAAGGGTAGGTACAGAATAAATACATTAGAAAAATCAAGAATAATTGGCTTAAACCTCAAATTGGTTCTGGGTCTGGCAATACTGTATGCAGAAGGGGAGATAGAAATGTGAAAGATTGAATGGTCATAGGTGTTGGAACCATTGAAATTTTCAAGACTGAAATCAATATACATATATTGGGTGGCTGAATCCAAAGATATAGAACAATAAACTGTTATTTTTTTGTATAAGTGACAGAAAAGAGGGATGAGTGTCATCGAGGTATTGATCAATTTCGATCTAATTGACTGGCAGTGCAGCCTCGAAGAGCAGAATAATCAATTGCTATTCTTATTTTCTGACACATTCTAATAAGCTTTTGGAGAGAGATGGAGGAAGGAAGTGAAAATAGTTTTAATCATTTACATATCAAGGATTTAATCAACTCCCATTGATAAATAAATGTCATAAATCCTTAGGTTTGATTGTTTCATTCCAAGGATTAAGACAGGAGGTTTTAACTCAGGAGTCAAGGGGTGTTAGTTTTCTCAAGAATTTTGAAATACAGATCACATTTGTTCACTGATGTTACTTGTTAATGGCTGCATTGATGTTCATAGCTCAGATTTTCTGCAATTTTAACATGCTCCTGATGAATGCATACCACCTGAAGTAAAATATTTACTTGCCCAGTTGTTAATACCTTTATTGTTTGTTTCATGTGTTATCTATAGCTCTGATCTTCTGCTGCTGAAACTCTCATCTGAGTTTGTTACCTTTTGATTAGGCTATTCCAAAGTTGTCCTTAGTTTTCTGACCTACATTTGTTTCCAGTCTAGCAGAGCCTCAAAAGTAAAATCTTATTCTTGTTTTTAAATCCTCCAAGATATTGTCATCTCTATCACTTGACCTGTTCCTCGAGAACTGTCAACGTGACATTAGTCACCTTAGTTTCTCTGCTCCCCCATCCCCCCCCCCCCCCCCCCCCCCTCACCCATTCCAGGCTATCTCCCTCTGAATTGACTGCACTTTGTATTCTCACATCCAACCCTGACTTTCTAATCATGCTCACCAACAAGTGTGCTGCTGTTATTGTCTCACATACTGACCTCTACATTGCAGAAGCTGTGCACCACCTCTTGGACACCTCCTCCTATCTCCTGCTGTGCTATTGTGTCCACAACAGTCCCTAATCTCATTTCAGCTTTCTGGAAATAATAGTTCTCTTGTCCTGTTTAATTTAATTGCACACTTGTTTTGTTTTCCTCTTTCATGCAGTTGCATACCAGAACAGTGTCTCAGTGATGTGTTGTGTCCTTTTTTATGACCAATAGGTCTCTGTTAGGGGGATATTTAGATTTTCGACTGTCAGGGATAAGTGATATCTTTACACTACAGACAACTGAAACGAGTGTCAATAGGATCCTATAGGCAGCTATGTAAATAGGAAACCATGGTGGTGCACTCCAGTCCAAGCAGTATCCAGGTGAACCTCTTTTAGACTCTTTCCGGGGTCTCCACATCCTTCCTGTGGTGTGGGGGCAAGAGCTGTGCTCAGTGCGCCAAGCATGGCCTAGCTGCAACATGGTTAAGAAAACATTCCAAGAATGCCTTGGGATGAGACAGTGCAGGACAGACATTGATAAAGAAAGCAAAAGCAACACTAGGGTGAGATTGATAGTTTATTCCTTGGCTGGGCAAAGGAGACCTTAACACACGAACCTGTGATTTGGAAGAGACAATTATTTTACTTGTGTACGGAGGAAGATTGGAATATGGATAATGGGATACTAAAAGTATTGGATGATCAATTTTTCTGTATGGTCCTGAGATTTTCTTCCATCTAAGAACTTCTTCCATCTAAGTTTCTGGTATTGAGACTGGCTCTAATGCAACAAGGGGTATGTCAGCTTCCAAGAGATCAATTGTGTTAGGGGATTCTGTAGTCAGGTACAGACAGACGTTTCTGTGACCAGCAGAGAAAAAGCAGAATGGTGTGTTGTTTCCCTGGTGCCAGGATCAAGGATGTCTCAGAGAGGGTGCAGATGTTCTCACGGGGGGGGAGGGGCCAGCAGGAGGTCATTGTCCACATTGGAACCAATGACGTAGGAAGGGAAAAGGTTGAGATTCTGAAGGGAGATTACAGAGAGCTAAGCAGAAATTTTAAAAGGAGGTCCTCAAGGGTAGTAATATCTGGATTACTCCCAGTTCTACGAGCTAGTGAGGGCAGGAATAGAAGGATAGAGCAGATGAATGCATGGCTGAGGAGCTGGTGTATGGGAGAAGGATTCACATTTTCGGATCATTGGAATCTCTTTTGGGGTAGAAGTGACCTGTACAAGCAGCACTAAATTGGAAGGGGACTAATATACTGGCAGGGAAATTTGCTAGAACTGCTTGGGAGGATTGAAACTAGTAAGGGGGGGGGGGGGGGGGGGGGTGTAGGACCCAGGGAGCCAGGGAGATAGTGAGGAAAGAGATCAATCTAAGACTGGTACAGTTGAGAACAGAAGTGAATCAAACAAACAATCAGGGCAGGTAGGGACAAGGTAGGACTAATAAATTAAACTGCATTTATTTCAATGCAAGGGGCCTAACAGGGAAGGCAGATGAACTCAGGACATGGTTAGGAACATGGGACTGTGATATCATAGCAATTACAGAAACATGGCTCAGGGATGGGCAGGACTGGCAGCTTAATGTTCCAGGATACAAATGCTACAGGAAGGATAGAAAGGGAGGCAAGAGAGGAGGGGGAGTGGCATTTTTGATAAGGGATAGCATTACAGCTATGCTGTGGGAGGATATTCCCAGAAATACATCCAGGGAAGTTATTTGGGTGGAACTGAGAAATAAGAAAGGGATGATCACCTCATTGGGATTGTATTATAGACCCCTAATAGTCAGAGGGGAATTGAGAAACAAACTTGTAAGGAGATCTCAGCTATCTGTAAGAATAATAGGGTAGTGATGGTTGGGGATTTTAACTTTCCAAACATCGACTGGGACTGTCACAGTGTTAAAGGTTTAGATGGAGAAGAATTACTTAAGTGTGTACAAGACAATTTTCTGATTCAGTATGTGGATGTACCTACTCGAGAAGATGCGAAACTTGACCTACTCTTGGGAAATAAGGCAGGGCAGGTGTCAGTGGGGGAGCACAGTGAGGCCAGCGACCATCATTCTATTCGTTTTAAAATCATGATGGAAAAGGATAGACCAGGGCTAAAAGTTGAAGTTCTAAATTGGAAAACGGCCAATTTTGACAGTATTAGGCAAGAACTTTTGAAAGCTGGTTGGAGGCAGATGTTCGCAGGTAAAGGGACGGCTGGAAAATGAGATAACAAGAATCCAGAGAAAGTATATTCCTGTCAGGGTGAAAGGGAAGGCTGGTAGGTATAGGGAATGCTGGATGACTAAAGAAATTGAGGAGAAAGTGAGGACTGCAGATGCTGGAGATCAGAGCTGAAAATGTGTTGCTGGAAAAGCGCAGGTCAGGCAGCATCCAAGGAACAGGAGAATCGACGTTTCGGGCATAAGCCCTTCTTCAGGAATCAGACTTATGCCCGAAACGTCAATTCCCCTGCTCCTTGGATGCTGCCTGACCTGCTGCGCTTTTCCAGCAACACATTTTCAGCTAAAGAAATTGAGGGTTTGGTTAAGAAAAAGAAGGAAGTATGTGTCAGGTATAGACAGGATAGATCGAGTGAATCCTTAGAAGAATATAAAGGAAGTAGGAGTATACTTAAGAGGGAAATCAGGAGGGCAAAAAGGGGACATGGGAGAGTGTTGGCAAATAGAATTAAAGAGAATCCAAAGGGTTTTTACAAATATATTAAGGACAAAAGGGTAACTAGGGAGAGAATAGGGCCCCTCAAAGATCAGCAAGGTGGCCTTTGTGTGGAGCCACAGAAAATGGGGGAGATACGAAATGAATATTTTGCATCAGTATTTACTGTGAAAAAGGATATGGAAGATATAGACTGTGGGGAAATAGATGGTGACAGCTTGCAAAATGTCCAGAGTACAGAGGAGGAAGTGCTGGATGTCTTGAAATGGTTAAAGGTGGATAAATCCCCCAGGATCTGATCAGGTGTACCCGAGAACTCTGTGGGAAGCTAGAGAAGTGATTGCTGAGCCTGTTGTTGAGATATTTGTATCATCGATAGTCACAGGTGAGGTGCCAGAAGACTGGAGGTTGGCAAACGTGGTGCCACTATTTAAGAAGGGTGGTAAAGACAAGCCAGGGAACTATAGACCGGTGAGCCTGACCTCAGTGGTGGGCAAGTTGTTGGAGGGAATCCTGAGGGACAGGATGTCCATGTATTTGGAAAGGTAAGGACTGATTCGTGATAGTCAACATGGCTTTGTGCATGGGAAGTCATGTCTCACAAACTTGATTGAGTTTTTTGAAGTAGTAACAAAAAGGATTGATGAGGGCGGAGCAGTAGATGTGACCTATATGGACTTCAGTAAGGCATTTGACAAGGTTCTCCAAGGGAGACTGATTAGCAAGATTAGATCTCATGGAATAAAGGGAGAACTAGCCATTTGGATACAGAACTGGTTCAAAGGTAGAAGACAGAGGGTGGTGGTGGAGGGTTGTTTTTCAGACTGGAGGCCTGTGACCAGTGGAGTGCCACAAGGATCGGTGCTGGGTCCTCTACCTTTTGTCATTTACATAAATGATTTGGATGTGAGCATAAGAGGTACAGTTAGTAAGTTTAGAGATTACACCAAAATTGGAGGTGTAGTGGACAGCAAAGAAGGTTACCTCAGATTACATCCTGATGGGCCAATGGGCTGAGAAGTGGCAGATGGAGTTTAATTCAGATAAATGTGAGGTGCTGCATTTTGGGAAAGCAAATCTTAGCAGGACATATACACTTAATGGTAAGGTCCTAGGGAGTGTTGCTGAACAAAGAGACCTTGGAGTGCAGGATCATAGCTCCTTGAAAGTGGAGTCGCAGGTAGATAGGATAGTGAAGGCAGCGTTTGGTATGCTTTCCTTTATTGGTCCGAGTAATGAGTACAGGAGTTGGGAGGTCATGTTGCAGCTGTACAGGACATTGGTTAGGCCACTGTTGGAATATTGCACGCAATTCTGGTCTCCTTCCTATTGGAAAGATGTTGTGAAACTTGAAAGGGTTCAGAAAAGATTTACAAGGATGTTGCCAGGGTTGGAGGATTTGAGCTAAAGGCAGAGGCTGAACAGGCTGGGGCTGTTTTCCCTGGACTGTCAGAGGCTGAGGGGTGACCTTATAGAGGTTTACAAAATTATGAGGGGCATGGAG
Organism: Chiloscyllium punctatum; assembly: GCF_047496795.1. Taxonomy (NCBI): domain Eukaryota; kingdom Metazoa; phylum Chordata; class Chondrichthyes; order Orectolobiformes; family Hemiscylliidae; genus Chiloscyllium; species Chiloscyllium punctatum. The sequence goes on along the minus strand of NC_092761.1, from coordinate 55,196,658 downwards.
AGGATAAGTAGAAAGTCTCTTCCCTGGGATTGGGGACTCCAGAACTAGATGGCATAGGTTTAGGGTGAGGGGGGAAAGATATAAAAGAGACCTAAGGGGCAACTTTTTCATGCAGAGGGTGGTACGTGTATGGAATGAGCTGCAAGAGGATGTGGTGGAGGGTGGTACAATTGCAACATTTAAGAGGCATTTGAATGGGTATATGAATAGGAAGGGTTTGGAGGGATATGGGCCGGGTGCTGGCAGGTGAGACTAGACTGGGATGGGATATCTGATTGGCGTGGACAGGTTGGACCAAAGGGACTGTTTCCATGCTGTACATCTCTATGACTCTATAACTGAGGCAGATCTATCCTTTCATTGCTTGAATAAAATGATTGTAAAAACATAAAAACAGTCTCCAGCAGGTAATTATGTAAAAGTAAAGACAACATTATATTGCTCATTCTGAGAAGTACTGTAAAACTGTGGCTCAAACCTGTAAAACCATAAGTTCAAAAGAAATAGGAACAGAACTTGAGTCTGTTCCAGCATTCAATAGGATCATGGCTGATCCAACATTCCTCACATTCATGTAGCAACCCCACAGCTCTCCGAGCCAAGGAGATCCAAACGTTCACGATGCTCTAAGAGAGGAAATTCCCATTTATATTAGTTTTAAATTGGCACCCCTTTATGCTGACACTATGCCTTCTGATCCTAGATTCTCCCAAGAGGGAAAGCATCCTCTCAACATTTATCCTGTGAAACTGCTTTAAAAATCCATGTTTCAATGAGATTACATCTCATTCTTCTAATTCCATTGAGTAGAGCCCCAACCTATCTCGTCTTTGCTCATAAGACAATCCCTCCATCCCTCAATTTAGTGAACCTTCTCTGGACTGCCTCCAGTGAAATGATCTCCTTCCAAATTACTCCACATATGGTCCCATCAGCACTTTTCAACTCTCAGACACCAAACCCCTTGAAATAAGGGTGAGTGTTTCCTTATTATCTGCTGTAGCTGTGTGCTAATTTTGTTCATTTGTGCACAAATACACCCAATTCTCTGCGTTGCAGCTTTCTGGAGTTTTCCCCCACTTATATAGTACACTGTTCTTCTGTTCTTCCTTCCAAGATTCACAACTTCTCATTTTCCACATTATATTTCATTTGCCACCTTTTCACCCACTTAACCTATCAATAGCTCTCTGTAGGGTGTATCTCACTCACAACTTGCCTTTCCAAATTTGGTGACAGTATATTTTCTGCCTTCCTCCAATTCATATATATTGTAAACAGTTGCAGTCCCACCGCAGATTCTTGTGAAGTCCCATTGATTACACGTTGCCACCTGATAAACAATCTTTTCTCCAAACATACTGTTTTCTGTTCATTAGCTAATTCTCTATTCATGCCAACATGCTACCACCAACACCAGGAGCTGTAAGACCAAAGACCACAAGACCATAAAATATAGGAGCAGAATTCAGCCATTTGGCCCATTGAGTCAGTTCCAACATTTGATCATGGCTGTTTTGTGACCCCATTTTTCATTCTCCTCAATCTTTGATCTCCTTACTAATCAAGAACCTATCTATCTCTATTTTAAATACACTCAATGACTTGGCCTCCTTGTGTGGCAACGAGTTCCACAGATTCACCATCCTATGCCTGAAGAAATTTCTCCTCACCTCAGTTAAAAACAGTCATCTTTTCACTCTGAGGCAGTGCCTTTAGGTCCTTCATCCCCAGGATCATCCATATAAATCTCTTCTGGACCCCATCCAATGCCAGTACATCTCTCCTTAGATGTGAAGCTCAGAACTGCTGACTATATTCCAAATACAGTCTAACCAGACCCTTGTACAGCTTCAGCAGTACATCACAGGTCTTGTGTTCTAGCCCTCTTGAAATGAATGCTCACATTGCATTTGCCTTCCTAACTGCCGACTGACTGGTGTATAGAATCCTGAACGAGGACCCTCAAGTCACTTCATCGTTCAGATTTTTGAAGCCTTTTTCCATTTGGAAAATGGTCTATGCTCCTATTCTTCCTACCAAAGTACAGAATCTCACACTTTCCTGCATTGTATTCTATCTGCCACTTCTTTGGTCTCATCTCCAAACCTGTTTATGTCCTTCTGCATGCCCCCTTCCACCTCAGCACTAACTGTCCCTCCACCTATCTTAATGTCATCAATGCCCTCAGTTCCTTCATCCAGATTGTTTATGGATGACAATAATAGTTGTGGCCCCAGCACTAACCCCTACAGAACTCCACTTGTCATTAGCTGCTATCCTGAAAAAGGAACTCTTTATCCCCATTCTCTTCCTTCTGCCAGTCAGCTAGTCTTCTATCATGCCAATACCTTCCACCACAGACTATAGGTTGTTAACTCATTTAGCAGCCTCCTCTGTGGCCTTGTCAATGGCCTTCTGAAAATCCAAACATTATCATATCCATTGGCTCTCCTTTGTCTAACTTGCTCATTACCTCCACGAAGAATTCAAAGAGATTTGTCAGGCATGACCTTCCCTTGATGGAGTAGTGCTAACTCAGTTCGATTTTACCGTGCACTTCCATGTACTCTCTGATCTCATCCTTAATAAACTCTAAAATCTTACCAATGACTGCAGTCAGGCTAACTGGCCTATACTTTCCTGTCTTCTGCCTTTCCCCCTTCTTAAACAGTGGTGTTACGTTAGTCATTTTCCATTTCGCTGCTCCTCGGATGCTGCCTGAACTGCTGTGCTCTTCCAGCACCACTAATCCAGCATCTGGTTTCCAGCATCCGCAGTCATTGTTTTTACATTAGTCATTTTCCAGTCCAGTAGGACCCTCCCTGAACAGAGTTAAATTTCTGATTTTATCTTTTAAGGTACCTTGTTGAATGCCTTCTTAGAGGTCCAAGTGCAGTACATGCATTGGTTCCTCTCTACCCACTTTGATCAAGACTTCCTCGAGAAACTGTAATAAGTTAATCAGACATAATGTTTCTCTTTCACGGAGGCACGCTGACTCTGCTTGATTAGATTATGATTTTCCCAATGCGCTGCTCAACCATTTGGTTCAGCTGTTTAGAGTTCAGTGTTAATAACATCAAGATGAGTGACTGAGTCCCTCTGTGCACCAGCAGCAGTGTCATTGTTTAATTATTGATTTTTCTGCAATACACAAAAGCTGCATTTTCAATGTCAGTGCATTCACACAGCATAGAGGCTGTTCAAACCTAAAACTGAATTAGTGACCTGTAGGATTTCAGTCTAAATGTTCTACTATTCAGCCAGATGGTTTGGGTCATTCATGGAACAGCAAGAGAGCTGGCAGAAAAGTAGAACAACCCTGCAAATGTGGGGAGCAACAAAAACTGAGAAATAGTATTAAATACTGAGCCATAGAGCTTACAACACAGAACCAGACTCTTCAGTCTAAGTCAACCATGCCAACCAGATATTCTAAATTAATCTAGTCCCATTCAGCCCATATCCCTTTAAACCTTTCCTATTCATGTACCCATCCCGATGTCTTTTCAATGTAATTGTACCAGCCTCCACAATTTTCTCTAGCAACTCATTCCATACACGCGGCAACCTTGGTATGGAAACATTGTCCCTTTTCAATCTTTCCCCTCTCATATTAAACATATGCCGTCCAATTTTGGACTCCCCTACACTGGGGAACAGACCTTGACTATTCACCCGATGTATTCCCCTCACAAAATTTAGAATTTAGAAGTTATTGTCATAGATACTTAAAAAAACAAAAAGTGTTATAAGTTGCCCGACCATGGCATCCACATTAATCACAGGAGTCATAAGTAAAATAATAAGTTAGAAAATTTAAGACAAAGCTATCAAAGTCTATTTAAAGGCTCTGCTCTTGAAGAAAGCTGATCAAAAGATGATGCACATAGCTGAAACTCAGAACATCCTCCAAGATGAGAACTGAAATGCCACTCCACTGGGCTGTATACTCTTGGGCAGCAGGGTGGCTCAGTGGTTAGCACTGCTGCCTCATAGTGCTTGGGGCCTGGGCTCGATCTCAGCCCAGGGTGACTGTCTGTGTGAAGTTTGTGCAAAATCATGCAACACCAGGTTTATTTGGAAGTGCTAGTTTTCGGAGCACTGCACCTTCATCAAGTAACTAGGGGGCAGGATCATAAGATGTAGAATTTATAGCAAGTGATCACAGGGTCATGCAATTAAAATCATATATTGAACAAACCTAAATTGCTGTTAAGCCTGTCATCTTTTAGAATGGTTGCAGGTTTCAGTTCATTAATATGAACATTCCAGAACTTCTTTAAAGTTACATTCTCAAAATAACTTAAGGTTTTATGAAAGAAAAAGGTGACCTCTCAGCTCAGACAATGTATTAAAGGGCACTTCATAAATTCCTACTTTGGAAATAGAACCAGTCCGACTCAAGATTGGCATACAGACAGATTCTAACTTCACACCTTTAATATATTGTCTGAGCTGAGAGGTCTATTTTTTAATAAAACCTTAAGTTTTTCAGGTTTTAAGGGTGGCACAGTGGGTCAGTTGCTAGTACTGCTGCCTCACAGCACCAGGTTCAATCCCAGCCTTGGGCGACTGTCTGTGTGGAGTTTGCACACTTCTCCCTGGGTTTGTATGGGTTTCCTCTGTGTGCTCTGGTTTCCTTCCACAATCCAAAGATGTGGAGATTAGGGGAATTGGCCATGATAAATTGCTCATAGTGCTCGGTGTATTGGTCGGGGTGGGTTACTCTTCGGAGGACTGGTTGGGCCGAAGGGCCTGTTTCCACACTGTAGGGAATCTAATATTATTTTAATTGTATGATACTGTGATCTTTTGCTATAAATTCTATGTCTTATGATCCTGCCCCTATTGATGAAGGAGCAGCACTATGAAAACTCGTACTTCCAAATTAACCTGTTGGACTATAATCTGGTGTTGTGTGATTTTGCACATTGTCCACCCTGGTCCAACACCAGCATCTCCACATCCATGTCATGTGTGGAGTTTGCACATTCTCCCCATGTCTGTGTGAGTTTCTTCGAGGTGCTCTGGTTTACTCCCCCTGTCCTAAGATTTGTTTGTTAGATTGATTGGCCATAGGAAATTGCTCGTAGTGTCCAGGGATATGTCAGTTAGGTGCATTAGTCAGGGGAAATGTAGAGTAATAGGGTTGGGGAATGAGGTTGGGTGGGATACTTTTCAGAGGGTTGGTGTAGACTTGTTGGACTTAGTGGCCTGTTTCCACACTGTAGGGATTCTGAGATTCTATGAAACCTGTCACCAAGAACACCACTTAAAACGCTGGACCATTGGATCACTGGCCCAGGGCAAGACCATGGGAAGAAAACAGCACGCTGCGACGTCGGTACACTGATCCGGAAGCACTGCTGAAGATTAAACCAGACCGCCATCGAGTCCTCATACCAAGTAAATCACTGTCAGAGACCACTGCACAGGGCCAAGACCAACATGCCAGGAAAGACCACTACTCAGGACCTTAAAAAGAAACCCGACGCACAAAAGAAGCTCTCAACTGAAGCTGTTAAATTAGGGTAGAATGAGGTTGATATTAACTATATTATCTCTGCTAGTGATTTTATAAACTTCTCTAAGGTCACCCCTCAGCCTCCAACACTCCAGGGAAAATAACCTCAGCCTATGCATCCTCTCCCTATAGCTCAAACCCTCCAAACTCGGCAACATCCTTGTAAATCTTTTCTGAACCCTTTCAAGTTTCACAACATCTTTCCAATAGCAGGGAGACAAGAATTTATTTTCTTTATTCATTCAAGGGATGAAGGTGTCATTAACTGGGCAGCATTTATTGCCCATTCCTAATTGAGTTAAGAATCAACCACATTGCTGTGGGTCTGGAGTCACATGTAGACCTGTTCAGGTAAAGGTGGCAATTTCCTCCACTAAAGGACATTACTGAACCAGATCGGCTTTTACAACAATTAACAATGGATTCATGGTCATCATTAGATTCTTAATTCCAAATATTTCATTAAATCCAAATTCCACCGTCTGCCATGGCAGGATTCAAACCCGGGTCCCCAGAGAGTTTTGTGGATCTCTGGATTAACAGTCCATCAAGAATTGAACACAGTATTCCAAAAGTGGCCCAATCAATGACCTTTACAGCCACAACATGACCTCCCAACTGCTATACTCAATGCACTGACCAATAAGGGCAAGCATACTAAATGCTTTCTTTGCTACTGTCTACTTGGGACTCAGTTTTCAAGGAACTAAGAATCTGCACTTATGGTCTCTTTATTCGGCAACACTCCTCAGGACCTTACCATTAAATGAATAAGTCCTGCCCTGATTTGCCCTACTTCAAAGATGGCCAGCTAGGGAGGAAAATAGGCAGCAGGGACCATTGCCTGAAAAATCCAGTACAATAAGTCTGGACATTGATGACAGCTTGCACAAGTACAGAGGTTCAAACGGCTTTAAGGCGATTTGACTTGGACTAAGCTTGAAAGTTGACAATCAGTGAAATTGAATTTGTCCAGTCCTAAAGTATCTCCTTGAGCTCCCTATTCGTCTAACTCCAAAACCCTAACCCCAAGGAGCAAATTGTGCTGGGGCCAGGGTGCAAAAGAAGACAAAACCGGATTTCCAAAGGAAATTTTTAACTGAAAAGTAAACTACCAGCAATTTTGGTTCAAGTTTATACATGATGCCGACTGAAGATCTCCAGTAAATCAGGCACAGCTCCACTCTCAGAGACACATAGGCCCTTCCCAAAGCTAACGGTGGGAATCAGGTAGAAAAGAGCAGATTAAGGATGACAAAGGAGGAATGGGGAAGGCTTTAAGCCTTTTTACATAGGATTTCCTTTCAAAAAGGAAGAAAAGTTACACCTTTTCAGAATTTATTTAGAACAGGAAATGGGACTTCCCTAGAGCATTTATCCCACCCATTTTGAATCCATGCTATCTCCAGTGTAGACTGTAATGGTGCAGTGTGGAAAGCACAACCTGCTGGTTAAGGCCCAGCTCCATTTATTTGGAACCAAGCAACTTATCAAAGCTGCTGACCTGCCCTGAGGGACAGCCAGTTGTTGGCCAACTCGGTGCCACTCAGAATCACTCTGTCCTCTTTGGACATGACTCACTGAATATGGCAGCAGATAACTGGTCATGAGAGTCCACAACACATGCTTGAAGCTTGAACTGAACTGTCGACAGTTCCTCACTACAAGGTTTAGTGAGATGATGTTGATATTGAGGGAGAATTATGCTCAGCTTTAAAAAATATATTCCAAGCTAATTTCCAGTCTGGACAGTATTTGCTTTAATTACTTCCGGTCCTTGTGCTATTATCCTTATTGGTCTGGAACTTTCTAGGGTGTTTGTAGGCTTCTCCTTTTTTTTGTTGTTTGAGTTTTTTTCAGCTCCATTTCCCTTCAGGTCAATTTAACTGAAGAGCTAAGATTCAGTCCAGATCTAGTTGTCTTTTGGATAGAACATAGAACATAGAAACATACACATAGAAAAGGCCCTTTGGCCAAGATGTTGTGCCAAGACTTAACCCTAATGTAAAATATAGTAACTTAACCTACGCACCCCTCAACTCACTGCTACCCATGTACATGTCCAGCAGTCACTTAAATGTCCCCAATGACTTCGCTTCCAGCACCACAGCTGGCAACGCATTCCATACATTCACAACTCTCTGCATAAAGAACCTACCTCTGATGTCTCCTTTATACCTTCCTCCTAATATCTTCAAACTATGACTTCTTGTACCAGTCAATCATGCCCTGGGGAAAAGTCTCTCGACAAACTGAAATTATTTTTGCGTTTTCTTGGAGTTCCACACTTTCCAATATCCCTGCCCTTGGAAATAAAAGGTCCTGGTTTAAAACTGTTCTATTTTATTTCCCCATATAATTGATCACTTGACTCCTTTCATGGTTAACTGCAGCTGTTTGAGTAACTTCCCTATTAATCAATCAATCAGATCGATTAAGCATTCACAATTGTCAACTGCTGCAGATGCAAGAGATGCAAAAAACTATTATCCAGGATGGCCTGACAGTATTAAGTATGTGCCTAAGAGCATTCATTCATTTTGATCACAAGAAATTAACTTGGTGCGTCACTGCAAAGTCATTTTCAAAGCTTAATTGTCCTAATATTGAAAGCATTATGCCAAGCTACCATGTACATCTTACACCAGGAAGAGATGGGCATTGAATATATAAGAACCCTCAAATGTGAGTCTGTGTGCTGTTCAAGGATGAATCAGGATGTTCAATGACTTTTTTTTTAAGTTTACAAAATTATGAGGGGCATGGACAGGGTAGATAGCAAAGTCTTTTCCCTGGGGTCAGGGAGTCCAGAACTAGAGGGCATAGGTTTAGGGTGAGAGGGGAAAGATATAAAAGAAACGTAAGGGGCAACCTTTTCACACAGAGTGTGGTACGGGTATGGAATGAGCTGCCAGGGGAAGTGGTAGAGGCTGGTACAATTGTAACATTTAAGAGACATTTGGATGGGTATATGAATAGGAAGGGTTTGGAGGGAAATGGGCTGGGTGCTGGCAGGTGAGACTAGATTGGGTTGGGATATCTGGTCGGCATGGATGGGTTGGACCGAGGAGTCTGTTTCCATGCTGTACATCTCTATGACTCTATGACTTGTGAATATATCACCATGTGAATTATACAAACTCCACTAGTGGAAGTAGCAGTCGACATTTACATGATGTCCCATTCATCCCTTGGATAAAAATTGCATCCGACATATTAACAATGAAAGCGAAGATTACATCCTTGTAATAGATTATTTCTTCAAATATCCCATTGGTTGACTAAGCAACACAAGACTATAATCATCACCATCAATGACCATTAATTTCAGTTTATTCAGAAGTGCAGATTCAGATAACAAATCACATTAGACTGGTAAATGATTTCAAGATATGTGTACTGAATGGGAAGTGTCATCATCATTCATCATCGGCAGTCCCTCGCAAACAAGGATGACCCTCCTCCACTTTCAGGATGAGTGTATAGGTGGCTTTACAGTATGAAGAGGCGATGGCAGACTCTATTACACTTGACGCAGGTAGTCATCATGGAAAGGGGTGGGTAAGGTGTTGGTGTGGCAGTTTACTCCTTTCTCTGTTTCCATTATCTCCCAACAGTAAATCTCAAGGTACTCAATCCCTTCCCAGATGCTCCTCCTCCAGTTTGGATGGTCTGGCCAGTAATCCCCAGGTGTCTGTGAGAATGTGCCACTTCGCCAGTAAGGCCTTCAGGATATCACTGACATGCTTCCACTGCCCTTCTGGGTCTCACCTGCCATTCCAGAGGTGAGAGTAGAGCTCCGACTGGGAGAATCCTGTGTTGTTCGTGCAGATGACATGCCCAGCCCATGGTAGCTGACCAAGGGTCTGGTTGAAGGTGCTGGTGCTCGTGCATCTTTCTTCCGAATGGATTTGCAGGATCTTGCACAGGCAGCGTTGATAATACTGCTCCAGCGCCTCACAGTGTCTACTGTAGACAGTCTACATCTCAAAGCCGTATAGGAGGGCAAGGGCCACCATTGTTTAAGATCATGTATACCATAATCTTGGTGTAAGATCTGATGTTGTTGCTCTTGAACACGTTTTCCCTCAGGCAGTTGAAGGCTGCGCTAGCACACTGGAGGTATCCTATATCACACCATCATCATCACTCAAATAGTCTTGCTAAATGCATCAAGCCAATGATCACCGAAGGTCGAATTTTGAAGCGAAGTTTCCTGAAAAGAGGGCGGCAGTGAGAGCTGCCTTAGGAGCTTTCTGGAAGAAGTTGTCTCACTCATCACAAGTAGGAAGGGAATCGCAGGCAATCCAGAGCTTAACATCACAGAGAACATCCAACAAAGACCGACAGTGCAAAATGGCTGAGGAGAATTCTGGGAGAAGCCGGCATTGTCCTAATCAGTCAGGATCTGGTTCAAAACGTGGAGTACCACTTCAGCAGTTTTCAGAAAGTGATAATCTACTGGGATACATTTCCTGTCCACTTTGATCTTCACATTCATTTCTTTCACACAGCTTTATATTACAACAATGTTTCAACAACACAGAGCATCCTTTTTTTTGCCCAACAGCTCTGTTGTCCAGTGTTGTAAAACAGAAACCCACCAGTGCAGGGTTCATATCCATACCCAGCTCTGCGTGTAGAGCTGCTTGATTCAGTTAGTTAGAGCAAGCAGATTAGTACAAAATATGGGATTAGGATCTCTGCTCATGTGGAGAATAAAAATAAAGGTATCGGTGTCTGAGAATCAGAGCACACCAGGCAGCCTCAGGAACAGACATTTGGGTTGATTTGTATGCCTTGCTTTGTGGAATGTTTCAGTGTTTGGTGAGAAAATTGATTGAATGAAATGTCTCCCGTGGGATGACAATTGTTAAAACATTATTATAAAATTAATTATAATAAAGTGGATGGAATCGAAAAGTGACCAAGGAGGATTCTGGGAGAAGTTGATTCACTCACCATAGCTGAGAAAGGTATCGCAAAGGACCTGGTGGTCAATGGGAGGTGGGGGAAGAGCATTCAAGTTAGGGCGCCAATAAGAAGAGACCGAGGAGGATTCTGGGAGAAGTTTGCTCCCTCATCATTGCTGTGACAGGGATTGCAGAGGACCAACTCTACAACGGGAGCAGCAATCTCCAACAAAGTGCTGTAGTGATCAATGAGGAGGATTGTGCTTTTGTTAAACTAATAACCACCACCAGTCAAAATATCCATGTGGTTAATTGAGTATTTGTAAATTGCATTATGGGCAATGCAAAGCATCAAAGTTAAAGACGAAATCAAAATGGAATTGGAAGGGGAAATAAAGCACCATAACCCCTGCGATGCCCATCTCGAAAGGCATCAAGAGCATTGATTGGACACTGGTCCTTTCCTCAGGACACCTGAGCACAAACATAAGTGCAGAAGAGGACAGACAGTCCTTAGAAACGGAGCATTGTCCATCAATGCCAGGCCCAGAGGCAAGCCCATGAGGAGGTCCACCAATCTGCCCGCTCTCCTCTGCACCAGATACCCAAAGATCAGGAGCATGTGGCTGAAGTGCAACCAAAAACACAACAAAAGATTTTTCAAATAACTAAAGCAGGAATGCAAATGCTCACAACCAACATCAACATGATCCACAGACTCTACAGTATCACCTGGCTGCGAGTGTGTGAACTGCTGCAGTCTGAACAGAGACCCCTCCACTGGCAATCCACACTGCCCGGTGACAAGTAGCAAAATAAATGGAGGTAGGAGCAAGGCCATGTTCTTTGGAAGCTGGTCTGATCGATCTTTATCCCCTTCACCGTCATGACAGATTACCTGAAGGTGCTGGGAAGGGCTGGGTCATGTGCCAAAGCTTGGGAGGAATGTATTGCCAAAGTGATGCAGAAACTGGGCACTAGACCCTCTAAATTTCAGGGAAAAACTTGGACATTAGGTGTGCAGTACTCTTCACATTGCTGCACGTGGCACAGATCTGTCCCATTCCCAGAACCTGTGCTGTCACAGTCACCCGAGTCAACTTCCACATCATCGGGAGGTCAAAGATGGACCCTGTTCATGGGGACACCCCATACAAAACTCTGGATAAGAGAGGGTACCTAATGCTGCCCTCATCTGATGGCCACCCATGTGAGCAGCTGCATCAAGCTGTGCGTACACCCTCGGTGTGCAAACTCCAAGTGCCACTACATACTGAGGTTCTACCTGTCCTCGATGTTACAATGGATAGGCTTGACCTCATTCCTGCAGAACGCTCGAAGAAGTTGGACCATTTTGCATCACCTGTCCCACGTGGATCAATTTGCAAAAGGAAAGCACCTTTGACCACAAGACTAGGTAAGAAATTATATGGCCCCGCAGAAATATTTGTATCCTCTATAACCAGGACTGCAGGGTGGCTAGTGTTGTACCTTTAGTTAAAAAATGCTATAAAGAGAAGCCTGGGACCTATAGATCTATGAGGCTGATATTGTTGGTGCATAAGTTGTTGGGGGTGATTCTGAAAGATAGGATTTACATGTGTGGGAACAGGCAGGAACTAATTAGAGAAAGTCATCATTGTTTTGTGCAAGAGAAATCTTATCTCACAATCCTGACTGAGTTTTTTGAGGAAGTAACCAAAAGGTTTGTTGAGGGTAGAGTGGTAGACGTTGTCTACATGGATTTTAATAAAGCCTCTGACAAGATTCCGATTAGATTAATTAGTAATGTTAGATCACATGGGATTTAAAGTGAACATGCCAATTGGACGCAAAATTGGCTTTACAGCAGAAGACAGAGAGATGGTGGAGGGCTGTTTCTCAAATGGAGGCCCTGGTAGGAGTGGTCCACAGGGATCAATTCTGGATCCAATTTTGTTTGTCATTTATATAAATTATTCGGATGAGAATACAGGAGGCATGACGAGTAAGTTTGCAGTTGATACCAGAATTGGTGGTAGAGTGGACAGAGAAGAAATTTACCTAATTACAAAGAGAACTTGATCAATTGAGTTAATGGGTTGATGAGTGGCAGATGGGATTTAGAGTCGTCGAGTCATCGAGTCCTGCAGCATGGAGACAGGTCTTTGGTTCAAACTGGTCCATGCCAAACAAAATGTCCATCCACGCTAACCCCATTTCCCTGCACTTGGCCCATTTCCTTCTAATCCTTTCCTATCCATGTATTTGTCCAAATGCGTTTTAAATGTTGTTAATATATCCATCTCAACCACTTCCACTGGCAGCTCATTCCATATGTGTACCACCCTCTGTGTAAAAAAGTTGCCCCTCAGGTTCCCTTTTATTCTTTCCCCTCTAACCTTAAACTGATGCCCTCTGGTCCTCGATTCCCCAACCCTGGGAAAAAAAGACTGAGTGTATTCACCATATCCATGCCTCTCATGATCTTATACACCTCTATAAGGTCCCCCCCTCAGTCTCTTGTGTTCTAAAGGAAAAGTTCCTGTCTTGTCCAACAACTCCCTATAACTCAGACCCTTAAATCCAGACACCATCCTTGTAAATTTCTTCTGCACTCTTTCCAGTTCGGTAATATCCTTCCTATAGCAAGGTGACCAAAACTGAACATAATACTCCAAGTACAGCCTCACCAACATCCTGTACAATTGCAACACAACTTCCCAACTTCTATACTCAATGTCCTGACTGATGAAGGCCAGTGTGCCAAAAGCCTTTTTCATTCCCCTTTCTAACTTCGACTCCTCTTTCAGAGAATTGTGCACATGAACTCCAAGGTCCCTCTGTTCCACTACACTTCTTAACACCCTACCATTCGCCATGAAACTCCTACCTTGATTTGACTTTCCAAAATGCAAGACCTCACATATTAAACTCCATTTGCCATTTCTCGGCCCACTTTCCCATCTGATCAAGGTCCTGCTGCAATTTCTGATAACTTTCCTCACTGTCCATGATACCTCCTATTTTAGCGTCATCTGCAAACTTGCTGACAATGTCTTGTACATTTTCATCCAAATCAGTGATATAGATAAATAACAGCAATGGGCACAGCACTAACCCCTAAGGCATTCTACTATTCACAGGCCTATAGTCACAGGATGCACAATGTAGTTTGGAGAAATGTGAGATATTGCATTTTGGCAAAACAAACAACCATCGAACTTAGACAATTAATGGTAAGGCACTGGATAGTGTTGTAAAACAGAGAGACGTAGGGGCTGAGGAACATAATTCTTTTAAATTTGCATCCTAAGTAAACAGAGTAGTTAGGAAGGCATTTAGCACACTTACATACATTGCTCAGACTTTTGAGTACGGGAGTTGAGGCATCATGTTGTGGTTATACAGAATGTTGGGAGGCCTCTTCTGCCTGCTCCTGCCCCATAGAACCCATGTCTTCCCATCTTGACACCATCTTTTCTCCCCTTGTCCAGTTCCTTCCCATGTAGATCGGCAATTCTTATGATGCTTTACGTCAAATTCCAAATTTCCCGTTTGTGGGTTCCATCTGCCTCCTCTTTAGCATGGACATACAATCTCTTTACAAGTCCATCCCCCATCAGGATGGTCTCAGGGCTTTCCGGTTCTTTCTAGATAAAAGGCCGGAACTATCCCCAACCACCACCATCCTCCTCCACCTAGCCAAGCTCATCCTCATTTTAAAAACTTTCCTTTAACTCCTCTCACTTTCTTCAGATCAAAGATGTGGTCATTAGTATTTGCATGGGTCCCAGTTATTCCTGTCTCTTTGTGGAATATTCTTTGTTTCTACTCCTGATGAAGGGCTTTTGCCCAAAACGTCGATTTTCCTGCTCCTCGGATGCTGTCTGACCCGCTGTGCTTTTCCAGTACCACTCTTTGTTTCAATCCCACTTCAGTCCACACTCCCAACTCTTTCTTCAGTACATCGATGACACCATTGGTGCTCCTTACCTCTCTCATCCAGAATTGAAAAAAATGATCAAGTTGGGTTCCAATTTCTACCCTGCCCTCACTTCCACCTGGTCAGTCTCCTCCCCTTCCATACCTCAACAGCTGTTTCCATTTCTGGGAATAGGCTACCACTAATATCTACTACAAACCCACCAACTAATCAGCATCACGCCCTACTTCCTCCAAGGAATCCACTCCATTCACCCAGTTTCTCAATCTTTATCACATCTGTTCTGATGATGCCAACTTCAACAGGAATTTCCAAAATGTCCACTTTCTTCCTTAACCGAACATTCCCCAGCGCTGTGGTTGACAGGGCCCTCAGCCATGTCTGACCCATCTTCCTCACTTCAGGCCTTACCCTCTCTCTTCCCTTCCACAACTGGCCCTCATTCTCACCTAACATCCCACCAGCATCCATATTCAAATAACCAATAGCCACCATTTTTGCCACCTCAAATGGGATGCCATTACCAGACATATATTCCCCTCCCTTTCCTTGTCAGCCTTCCGCAGGAATTGTTCCCTCTGGGAGAGCTTTGTCCACTCCTCCATTCCCATTGTCTCCCCACACCCTCATGGCACTTCCCATGTAATCACAAACAGTGTACCCTCACTATTCAAAGCCCCAGGCACACCTTCTAGGTGGAGCAAAGATATACCTGCACTTCAGTTCATTTAGTCTACTGGATTTGCTACTCACAATGTGGTCTCCTCTATGTTGGGGAGACAAAGTGTAGACCAGGTAGTCACTTTGCAGAACTCTATCTCAGGCTGGTTGCAGTGCTCCAGCAAAGCTCAGCACAAGCTGGAAGAACATCACCTCATTTTCTGCTTGGGGACTCTACAGCCTCAGGTGTCAGTATCGAGTTCAACAATTTTACTGCCTGAGCACTTTCTCCTATGTCCTTACCTCAGTCCCCATACACTAGCCCCTGTTATCACAAGAGCTCCTACAAAAGATAACTCTATGTTCCCATTAGCAACAATTGATCCTCATAGGCTGACCTTTATCTATTCCCTGTCTAACTGATGCTCTCTCTCTCTTTCTGAACTCCATCTCCACCTAATGTTTTCTCTTCCCCCTCCTCCCACCCCATCTATAATATATAAATCAACCGTTTCCTTATTGTAATCAGTTTGAAGGGTCACTCAACTCGAAATGTTAACTCTGATTTCTCTCCACAGATGCTGCCAGACCTGCTGAGTTTTTTTTCAATAATTTCTGTTTTGTTTATGAAAATCAGTTTTGGATGGAGTATCAGAATGAAATGTAAGTTATGTCAGCTGTGAAAACCGCGAGGAGGTTGAGAAAAAAGACAAATGGGAACGATACTGGAAATTGAGGAGGAGAAACAGAAGGCAGAATTTTCTGCTTCCTTGAACAATGCGGGCAATGGTAAGAAAATCGAGAAATTGCAGCCAAAATGACAAAAAAATCCAAATCCAGATGGAAGGAAAGCTTTTTTTTTCCTGAGATTAAATGGTGATGTCAAAATTTCACTGTTGAATTGGGGCTTTCAATTTTCTCTCTCGCACAAGAAACTAGTTGGCATAATGCCTAACCTGTAAATCAGAGTGGGTAACTAATGGCTGTTGCTCACTAATTACTTTTCCCAGCCACATCCAACAGTGTCTTCAGCACAACTTCCTGTACACTCCAGGGACACCAACCTCCCTGTCTCCTCAGCCACCCATCCTGGCAGTGGCAAACACATCGTGCTTGCTTTTGGAACAATTCAACTAGCACATTACACACGTGCTTCAGCCAGGTGGCTTTGTGTGCACCTACACAGGATGTGACTTAAAACTCTGTGCTTTTTTTTTGCAGTGTTCACTCACTTTGCACATACTCAGAGGCTGCCAACCTTTGTATTCTTCACTTTGCTTTCACACTGCAGAGGGAGAGGTGGGCAGCTTGGTGCCAAGAGGATGAATGAACACTCAATAGGCTGGGCATGTCAGATGTGCCTTGGGCTTATGTGGAAAATGCCCAGCTTGTGCTTCAAGCAAATACGTATGTCTGGAAGGAAAGGGGGAGCAGTCCTTCATGGGGCAAAGGGGTGCAACAGTCAGTCAGGGAGAGAAACTGCAGTCAGTCAAGGAGCAAGTCCAATTCCAGTCCAGGCAATAGTTATAGTTTGTCAGACCCCACCAAAGTCCGGAAATTCATGTCTTTGCACTGGGTGGTGACTGAACTATAGTCAGTTCATATGTAGGTCATATGTAAGCAGGTTCACAATTGCCCAGAGTTCAGTGGAAGTGCTGTTAATGTGTCAATCAAGGTTTTGGCCAGGTTTTGCTACAAGAAAGCAAAGAGGAGAATTGTATATGATGAACACACACTCAAGAACAGCTTGTGGTAATGCCAAAGCAGAAGATGTCTCCCCTTTGAGTGAGTAAGAAATGGAGAAAGCAAGCAGGGTGAGTAATTTGTGAGGATGAGATGGGAAACAGCCATTGTGTGAATGTAATGTATACAACAGACAGTGTTATAGTCCTCAAACTTTGGTGAGTTATGTACACAATGGAAAAGTTAGAGTGAATGGTAGCCTTATGAGTGTGAAGTAGCAGAGAGAAGAATGGTGACCTTTACCCCTACAAAGTTCTTGATGAAGGGCTTATGCCAAATACAGCGACTCTCCTACTCCTCGGATACTGCCTGACCAGCTGTGCTTTTCCAGTGCCACACTTTTTGATCCATACAAAGTGCAGAAGATCACTGACCTTCTTCCTTCACCCAGGACACAGGACTGACCCAGGTCAATATCCAGGGTCATACTGACTGTATCTGGTGACATGCCTCCTGCAAAGATCAGCTGGATAAAGGATAGCCCTCTTTCCCACCACTCCATCCACCAGCGCCTCCAGGTGCTGTCCACAAAGCACAGTGGTCAGCTTGCTTAACTGGGTCATGTCCTCAGGGATGTTGTTTGACCATTGCAGTGTGACCGGCATCTTGTGCATTGCAGCACCTTATGGTGGTGTACAGCTGGGCTTTAAATATGACATCAACAATATGAATGATTCAAGGTCCTGGCAGCAGCAAGCACTTCTGCCTCTCTTGCTGCAGGATGGTGCAAGGAGGACTCGAAAGATCCCAGCTCCATAGTGAAGTGAAGGTCACTGGAGGAAAGTTGCTGCAGACTAGGCATCCAGTCAATGAATCACTTCAACTGGAAATAGGAAAATTCTACCCAAAACATCTTATTGGGATGGTCATTAATAGCATGATAACTGTTAGATCTTTGTTGCTAATGTCTCCACTGCACCACAAAAGAATCATTGAGTGCTATTGAAACATAGTACACAATGAAGCCGTTCAGGTTATTGTGTTTTCGAAAAAAATTCATGAATTAATTCCAATTCGCTGATCTTTCTCCAGAGGCCAGCCAATGTTCCTTTCAAATAGCATATTTGATTCTCTTTCAAATAATATTATTCAATCCCTTTCAGACACTGCAGTTCAGATCAGAACTTCAATATAAAAGAGACTCCCTTAGGAACATGGGACTCAGGAGCAGAAGAAGTCCACCCAGTCCTTGAAGCCTACTCTCCCTTGGGGGAGGCGATGACCTAGTGGTAATAATGCTCGACCATTAATCCAGAGACCTGGGATATGCTCTGGGGACCTGCGTTCAAATCCTCCACCAGCAGGCGGCAGAGGTGAAATTCAATAAATATCTTGAATTAAGAATCTAATGATGATCCTGAATCCATTGTTAATTGTCAGGCAAAACTATTTGGTTCACTAACGTTCTTTAGAGAAGGAAACTGCTGTCCTTATCTGCTCTGGCCTACATGTGATTCCAGGCCCACAGTGATGTGGTTGACTCTGCAAAGCCCTCTGGACAATTAGGGGTGGGTAATAATTGCTGGCCTAGCCAGCAATGCTCTCATCCCCCGATGGTTGGCTCAGCCATGATCGAATGACAGAGTGGACTTGACGGGATGAATGTAGAGAGTGTGGTGCTGGAAAAGCACAGCAGGTCAGGCAGAATCCAAGGATCAGGAGAATCGATGTTTTGGGCATGAGCCCTTCATCAGGAATCATGATGGGGTAAATGGCCTATTGCTGCTCCTATTTCTTTTGCTGTCCACTCTACTTTCCTAGCTGACCAACACCCCCTTCCACCCCCCCTCCCACCCCACCCATGAACCTTACCTTCTAATGTAGCTCTTTTTGTTTATGCAAATTACTGATGTTACTGAAATAATATCTCTTCAGTTAGTTCATTATTGATACCAGCTCTGTCAAATCTCCCACCTGTCTTCTCTGTCCAAAGGAATGTAACAGCAGCATGTTCAGTCTTTTCCGATTGCTGAAGTCTCAGAGCATTGATAGCATTCTAGTGAATTTCTTCTGCATCATTTCCGACTTCCTTCCTGAAGTGCAATCTCCTGAAGAGAGGCACAATACTTCAGATAGACCGCTGTTTTATGTACGTTTGTCAATAACATGCTTGACTTTGTAATCATGTCCCTATTCACAAAAGCAAGAATTCTACATGTCTTTTAACAGCCTTCTCAGCTTGTACTGCCAATTTCAGAGATTTGTGTAAACAAACGCCCCCAGATTTCTTTGTTCCTGAATCCTCGTTCAATTTGTACCATTTAATTTGTATTGCTTTTTCTCACTCTGACTGCAAAAATGGATCACATCACATTTTCTTCCTCAAAATTCCATCTGTCCACTTCACCAATCTGCTTCAGATTTGTTTCAATGTCTCTTCCATTTTCATGATGTTTCAGAGTTTTGTGCCTGCTCTTCCCTGAATCCCAAATTTGATCGTATCAAAAAGAGCAGGAACTCTAATTGCAAAGGTTTACAGATACCACTTTAACCTGAAAACTAACTCTTTACAACAAACACATTCTGAGGAAGGGACATGAAACGTTAACTGTGATTTCTCTCCACAGATGCTGCCAGGCCTGCTGAGCTCTTCCAGCATTTTCTGTTTTTGTTTCTTTACCACTACTCCCTGCTTTTTGCTCTTTAACTAATATTGTATTAAGCCACTGTTTCTTTAATTCTCAACTAGAATTTTACAGACAAGTTTAAATTGTGATACCTCATCAAATAATTTCCTGCAACTTCAGCAACCATGTTCCCTTCATTGACAATCTCTGCTGCTTTATCAAATAATCTCAATCAAACCTGTCAATGACTATTTGCCTTTAATAAAACAGTTCTGATTGTCTGGAACAAAAACAGAGAATGCTACAGAAGCACAGCAGATCTGGCAGCATCTGTGGGGAGAGAAATAGAGTCAATGTTTTGAGTCTGGTATGATTCTTCTTCAGCTGAGCAGTAGAGCGGACTTATTTAGCTGCCAGTTATGATAACATGCCAGCAATGGTGGATACATTTTGTATATTTATAAAGGATGAGGTCAGTAAATTAGTAAGAGAGGATCCAAATTTAGGATCAGTTTAGATCAAGCTAAGAAACAGCCAAGAGGCATGAACTTTGCTGAGAGTTGTTTATAGATAACCAAACTGCAGTTGTATTGATGTGTATAAATCAAGAAATTAGAAGTGTATGTAAAATAGGTAATACAGTAATAATGGGCAACTTCAATTTGTATATAAACTGGGTTAACCAGATCAGCTCTAGTGCTGTGGAGGATGAATTCTGGTGGTGTATATCATCACTCCTGAAGTGTTACTAGTTCATAAACCTAAAATGCCCTCTCTTATAACAGTTTGGACGTACCTACAGTAAATGGATGATAGCGGTTCAAGAAGGCAGCTCACCACCACCTTCTTAATGACTGTAAGGGATATGCGATAAGTACTGACTCAACCAGTGATGCCCATGTCCCGTGAGTGAAAAAAAAACAAAAGTGTATGAGATGGGTTTCTGGAAAAATATGTTGAGCTCACTCGGGACTGTGTGTATTTGATTTAACATTGTGCAGTGAGAAAGTACCAATTAATAACTTTGCTATACAGAGACCTTTGGAAAATGGATTAGATTCCCTACAGTTTGGAAACAGGCCCTTTACCCCAACAAGTCCACACCAACCCTCCAAAAAATAACCCACCCAGACCTATTCCCCAGTTACCCCTGACTAAAGCACCTAACACTATGGGTAATTTAACATGGCCAATTCATCTGACCTGCACATTTTTGGATTGCGCAAGGAAGCCCACACAGACACAGGGGGAATGTATAAACTCCACACACCCAAGGTTGGAATTGAACCAGGGGCCCTGGCACTATAAGGCAGCAGTGCTAACCACTGAGCCGCCATGCCATCCCACTGAGCCCATAATATCAAAGAATTTTATATCAAGTTTGAATGCAATGTAATTAATTCTGAAATTAAGTTCTTAAATCAGAACAATGCAAACTTGAGGCTAGATGAAAGAAGTTGAAAAGGGCGAATTGGGAAAACGCACTAAAAGATTTGATGGCAGGTGGGCAGTTGCTAGTATTTGAAGAAATATTACAAGCTCCACAACAAACGTGGATTCGTCTGAGGCACATACACCAGAAGGAAAAGATGACTCGGTGGTAGTTAATGAAAGAAGTTATTTATTTGTTTAGATCAAAGGAAATGGCTTAAAGCAAGTCAGTGGGAAGCCTAAGGTTTAGGGAAAAATATAGGCCCCAGCAAACAAGGACCAAGAAACAGATAAGGAAATGAAAAGGGAATATGAGTGCAAGTTAGTGAGGAACATGAAGTAGGACTGTAAAAACACCACATTCTCGATTCTGATCTCCAGCATCTGCAGTTCTCATTTTCTCCTGTAAAAATATGTATTGATATACGAAAAAGTAAAGATTAGTGAGGGCAAATATATGCCCATTACATGTGGGACAGGAGAGCTCATCGTTGAGAACAGAGAAATGGCAGAGAAACTTGGTATCTGTCTTTACAGGAGAAAAAGTGTCTCCAAAAAATACTAAATAGCCATGAGACTCTGTAACTCAGGAAATAAAATTAATTACTATTAGTAAAGAAGTATTTGCTTAAGAAAAGGCTGCAAAAAAGGTGGTAAACCTGCTGGACTAGATGAACTTTATACCAGATTGTTGAATGAAGTAGTCAAAATTAGAGTAGTGCTGGAAAAGCACAGCAAATCAGGCAGCATCCGAGGAGCAGGAAAATTAACGTCTCAGGCCAAAGCCCTTCATCAGGAATGAAGCTGAATGAAGTAACTATGGACAGTATGGGTGCATTAGATTCTAGAAAGATTCCTGCTGACCTGGATGGCTATTTACAAATGGAGGACAAGGAAAAGTGAAGAACTACAAATCTGTTAGCTTGATGAGTGTTTGAGGAAACATAAGAGACAATTGTAAAGAATGTCATTTTGGGACATTGAGAAATGAATGGCATACTTGGGCATGGTCAACAAGGCTTTAAGAAAAGGAAATCATGTTTAACAAATTTGTTAGAATTTTTTGAGAATGTTATTTGTAGCATTAATGAAGGCCATCAAGTGGGTATAGTGTATTTAGATTTTCAGAAGCTTTTCGATAAGGTTCTGCACAGGAGGTTAGTAAATAAGATTTAAGCACCTAACTAGAGGGATTGTCTGTTTACAGATTGAGATATGGTTAACAGGCAGAACTGAGAAAATAAGAATAAATGGACCATTCTTCAGATAGCAGACTGTTGCTAGTGGGGTACCACAAGTACTAGTGCTAGATTCATAACTATTTATAATCTATTCGAATGGATATGGAGACAAATTGTAGTATTTCCAAATCTGCTGATGACAGCAAAGTGAGTGCGTATGTAACTTGTGAGGAGCTTAAAAGGAGAGTTCAAGAGGATTTGGATGATCTAAACTCTGGTTTCCAGACTTTTTCCTCACAATGCCAGGGACCCACCTTCAATTCCATCTTCAGGTGACTGTCTGTGTGGAGTTTGCACATTCACCCCGTGGGTTTCCCCTGGGTACTTCTGGTTTTTCCCACAGTTCGAACATGTGCAAGTCAGGTGGATTGGCCGTGGGAAATGAGGGGGATGGGGTGGCATACACTTTGGAGGGTCATTGTCTCCTCAATAAGCCGAATGGCCTACTTCCACACTGTAGAATTCTATGACACTTTCTGCATTTGCATGTTGGCTTTAAGAGACTCATGACAATGACATCCAGATCCTATTGGACTCCTATACTTTGCAACCTCTCACCATTTCAGAAATATTCTGTCTTTCTGCTTCTATTGCCAGTGATAATATCTGACTTCTTCACATTAAATTCCATTTTCCATGTTCCAGATCATTTATGTATTCAGAGTTGAAAAATGTGGTGCTGGAAAAACACAGCAACATCCGAGGAGCAGGAAAATTGACGTTTTGAGCAAAAGCCCTTCATCAGGAATAGAGGCAGGAAGCTTCCAGGGTGGAGAGATTAATGGAGGGGGGGGAGGGGGGGCTGGAGAGCAGAGTACAATAGGTGAATGGGGGTGGGGATGGAGGTGATAGGTCAGAGAGGAGGGTGGGGGAAGGTAGCAAAGAGTACAATATGTGAATGGGGGCGGGGATGGAGGTGAAAGGTCAGAGGGGAGGGTGGACTGGATAGGTGGGAAGGGAGATTGGCAGGTAGGACAGGTCATGAGGCATAGTTGAAGAGCTTCAGGGCAGAGGAGATGACCCGGGGGTTGCAGTGAGAGAGAGGCTCACTGAGATTCTTGTGAAGAGAGGAGGACAATGAGGCAGGCATGCTGAGGCCACCCTGAGGGTAACACTGGGAAAGTTAGATCTCAGGGTGAAACCTGGCTTGGCAAATTCCAAGTTTGATGTTTTGCAGTTTGGTGACAGCAGTGGTCAGACACTGAATATATTCACAGGGAGGTACGAATGCTTTTTTTTAAAAGAAAATAACACCAATTTATGACACAACAGAAAGAGAAATAAATCTCTCTGGGGAATCTTTGGAATTTACTACCCAAGAGGGCAATGGAATTTCAAAGATTGACCAGATTCGAGATATACATCAGAAGTTTCTGAACAATAATGACATTAAGGCATATGGAGATAATGCTGAAAGGTGTCATTAAAGTGAAAGAAAATGAGCCATGGTCAAATTGAATGTTGACGTTAACTCCAGTTTCTGTGTTGTTACTTAAAAACGTAAAGAGACGAACAATGAACTAAATCATGAAGAATCTGACAAGACCAAAACAGAATATTCTGTAGAGAAGGAAATCACTACTTTAGATACATACAGCTTTAAGAAATGAGTAGTTCGTCAGTCAGCAGCAAGCCTTGAAATAGTAGCTCAGTAGTTGTATGTCGAGGTGAAAAGGCAGCCAGACCTGTAGACCGAAGCACAGGAAAAGCCAATGGGAGCTACAAATAGTCATGTTAAGTGAGGAGACGTGAATCAATGAACAGCCAGAAATCGGCCATCAGAGATCTGATGGTAAGTTAAATCCCTAAGAGAGAAGGGTTGAAAACCTACTTATATTGTGCAAATCCAAGCTCAGAGGCTAAAAAAAAGGAGTTCTGACCAGTTGAGTAAATCTTGTTGCAGTCATGAATGGACCCCATAAAATACAGCTGCAATGTTTTAAAATGTGATCCTAACTTTATATTGAATTGGGCATATCAAAAACAATGTTAACTCCTGTGAATCCACTGCAGAAAAAGATTACGACCAGTAATGCATTTCTCAGGCAAGAGAAATGTTCTTAAAATTTGAATATTTGAATTGCAGCATTAGCATAAATACATAGGCACTGAGTAGGTAGTACCAGGAAGAAGACAGCATGTAAAGTTCCTTATTTTGTGGTTTGTACTTTGTTAGGATGGTGGTGGAAGTGGGGTGGGGAGAGAGAGAAAGTGAGAGAGAGAGAGAGTGATAAATTTGATTTATTGAGTAGTGTCGTAAGGTTGAGTAATTGTGTCCTAGTTTATTGTCTGTTGCTGATGAGAAAGGTTGTCTCAGTTTGATAATGGCCGGAGAACCTTGGCCCATGTAATACTCCTTCTGCAATATGTGGAAATCATGGACATTTCCAGTCTCCATGGTGACCATGTATACAGGAAGTGTGTTCAGCTGCAGCTCCTTATTGACAACATGGAGCACCTGGATTTGTGTTTGGACTCACTACTGAGCATCCCTGAGGCTGTGAATGCAATGAATAGTAGGTTTAGTGAGCTGCTCACCACCTGTAAAGGCTGCACTGACAGAGAAGAGTTGGGTGACCGCCAGGAAGATGAGTAAGTGTAGCCATACCCCTCTCAAATAGATAGACCATGCTGGATATAGTTAGGGAAGAATGGCCTCTCAAGGGAAAACAGCAACAGCCAAGTTAATAGTACTATGGTTGGCTTGACTGCACAGCAAGGACAGGATAGGACAGGGAGAGATATAGTGTTGGGGGACTCAATTGTAAGGGAACTGACAAGCAGCTCTGTGGCATCTTGAATAGTATGTTGCCTCCTGTGTGCCAGGGTCATGGATGTCTCACAGCTGCTGTAGGGCATTCTGAAGGGGAAGGATGAACAGCTGTCAGTCATGGTACATGTTGGTACCGATGACATGGGTAAGAAATGAGATGAGGTTCTGCAGCAGGAATTTAGAGAGTTAGGTAGCAGATTAAAGAAGAATACTGCTAAGGTTGTAATTTCCAGATTACTTCTAGTGCTATGTGCTGTTGAGTATAGGAATAGGAAGATAGGCCAGACAGATACATAGAATCCCTACTGTGTGGAAGCAGGCAATTGAGTCCACACTGACTCTCCAAATAGTATCCCAGCCTATCCTTGTAACCCACAGTTCCCATGACCAATCAACCTAACATGCACATTTTTGGACCGTGGAGGGGGGGGAGCTGGAGCACCCATAGGAAACTCACACAGGCACGGGGAGAACATGCAAACTCTACCCAGACAGTTGTCTAAGGCTATTATAGAACTTAGGTCCTGGCACTGTGAAGCAGCAGTGCTAACCACTGAGCCACCATGCCAGCACTACATGGCTAACAGGATGATATAGGAGGGACAGCTTTAGATTTTTGGATGATTGGGACACTTTCTGGGGTGGTGGGACCTGGACAAGCTGGACAGGTCGTACCTGATCCAGAATGGGTTCAATATCCTTGCTGGGAGGTTTGCTTGTGTTGATGGAGAGGTTTTAAACTGATTTAGCAGGGGGATGGTGCACAGATTGGTTATAATGTCAGGAGCAAAGTCCAATCAGACACAGAAGGAATGCTAGGATAGTCCAGTAAGCAGAGACAACATGGGCAGGATAAGGCACATGGAGGTCAAGAAAGCTAAATTTTAAGGAGCTTGACTGGTAAAGTAGATGAACTCAGAGCATGGATTAATACATGAGAATATGATATTCTTGCAATCACTGGGAAAGGTTGAAGGAAGGGCAGGATGGGCAGCTCAACACTCCAGGGTCGAGAGATTTCAAGAAGGATAGCAGGGGGAAGTAATAGAGATGGAGGCATTGTATTATTGATAAACAAATCCATCACTGCAGTAATGATGGATGATTTCCAAGAAGACTCTTCAAATGAGCCCTTCTGAGTCGAGTTTAGCAATGAAACAGGGTGATTACTTTGCCCTCAGAGGAAGGAGCAGATATGTAAGCAAATCATACAAAGGTGTGAAAGGAACAGGGTTATAGGTGCAAGGGATTTCAACTTTCCCAACGTTAATTGGAATTGCCTCAGTGTGAAGCAACCAGAAAGGGTAGAAATTTAAAGTACATCCTGGAGAGCATTACATGCCAGTCTGTAGATAGTCCCACCACAGTTGGGGTACCTAATCCTAGGAAATGAAGTGGTTGAAATTTCAGTGGGTGAGCGGTTTAGAGACCATGACCATAACTCTAATTTTGAAAATGATTATGGAAAGGGATAAGAATAGTGCAGGATTGAAGTGTCTAAACTGGGGGGAAAGGCCAATTTCAATATCAGTAGACAGTATTGAGCAAACATAGATATTGAGCAGCTACATGACAGGTAAGTCTACATTTGGAATAGTATTCCAGTGAGAATTCAAGGTCAGCATGTTCCTCTCAGAGTGGAGGGCAAGGGCAGCAAGTCCAGTGAATCCTGGATGTCAAAGGATATTGAGAGTTTGATAAAGAAAAGGAAGGAAGAATGTGTCAGGTACAGCACGTTGAAAACAAGGGAGGGCCTTCAAGAGCACAGAGAGTGTAGGGACGTGCTGAAAACATAAATTCCTAGGGCAATGAGGGCTGTGAAATATCTTTGGCAGATAGGATTAAAGAAGTCATCAAGGCTTTTTATAAGTATATTTAAAGTAAGAGCATTGTCAGAAAAAGAATGGGGCCCATTAGAGAACAAAAGGCAATGAAACCAGAGGACATGGGTCTTTAATGAGTATTCCTATCTGTATTCACAGAGGAGAAAGACATTGTAGCTGGGATTTTCACTTGGGATGATGAGATTCTGGAACATGGCAAGAATAATAAGGAAATGGTTGAAGTATTAAATGTTCCAATGAGCATGAAGGTACATTTCAACTCAAAGAAAAAGATTCTGGCTGTCAACCCTATGTATGCATCTCTTAATTTTATGGACTTCTATCAAGTCTCCACTCAGCCTCTGCTGTTCCAGAGAAAATAACCTGTGTTTTTCTAACCTCTCCTTATAGTTCATACCCTTTAGTCCAGGCAGGATCCTGGTAAGCCTCTTCAGCACCCTCTCCAAAGCCTGAACGTTCTTCCTGTAATGTGGTGACCAGAATTGAATGCAATATTCTAAGTGTGGCCAAACCAAAGTTTTATAAATCTGCAACATGGCATCCTGACTCTTGTATTAAACGCCCTGACCAATAAAGATTTGGAGATGCCGGTGTTGGACTGGGGTGTACAAAGTTAAAATCTCCGAAAGCTAGTGTGTTTCCAATTAAACCTGTCCGACCAATAAAGACAGGCATGCCAGATGTCTTCGTTACCACCCTATCTACTTACGTGGCCACTTTCAGGGAGCTATGGGCTTGAACTCCAAGATCCTTCTAAACATCAAGACTGTTCAGGATCCTCCCATTAACTGTATACTTTTCCTTAACATTTGATCACCCAAACCGCTGCACCTCACACTTACCTGGATTAAACTCCATCTGCCATTTCTCACCTCACACCTGCAACTGATCTATATCTCACTGTATCCTTTGACAACATTCTGCACTATCCACAACTCCACTGATCTCTGTGTCATCTGTAAACTTATCAACCTATCCATGTACATTTTAATGAAACATTAAAAAAAATAAAAGCTTTACTAAAAGGATGCCATTATCATACAGAATTTTAAAGTTCCAAGCAAGTTTTGAAGAATGCAAGTATTTTGTGGATTTCAAAATTGGAAACAGTAAATCATTACACAGCAATCAGTAAATATAATTGAAAGCTTTGTTAGAAGGATTTATTAAAGTTCACAATGAATCTGCGTTAACAAAGACTGTTAAATAAAGGAAAGTTACAAAGGCACTAACAAGCAAGTAATTTAAAATGAAATTATATTCCTGAATAAAAGAATACAAGCTCCGACAACATCAGACTTGAAATACAATTGAAATTATACATATTTACAAAGTTTTTAAAGTTATTATATCTGAAAAGAATACAAACACACACGACAGCCATGTTCCTGCAAACAGTGAAACTTTATTGAAATGTAATACTGTTCTTTGTACTATTATGAAATCAGTTAACTAAGGGGAGAAAGGTTTGGGGAAAATGTTATATAGGTAATGTATATGAGAGTGTTAATCTAAGGTTAGTTGCAGTGTCCATTCTTAGGAGAAAGTGAGGACTGCAGCTTGTAGAGGGAGGATGAGAACTTCTTCAAGTTTGGCATCTTTGGACGAGGTTCCACTCTACTTGTAGAGGGCAAAGGACAACTTCCTCTTGTTGAGGGAGGAAGAGGACTCCTGCTTATCCACTCTCAGATATAACACAGCGAATGGATACAGCCTCAGGTAATTTTGAAATTTCTGGACAGTTGTAGTTGGAGACAGTCTTTCACATTTTATGTTACCATCAGTGCAGTGTAACTTGCATACGGTTACTAAGATGCCTTGAACTTGTTACCATTGATAATGCATCTACTGTTGAGATTTATTTGTTGTTCATTCTTCACCAGTAACTATAAGAAAGCCCCTAGATTGCCATAAGGAGGACTGGTAATCTCTCCAGTCAAGCCACAAGATGTTGGAATGCATGCATCACATCAAGCCATAATATGGTGAGCATGATGATCTAGTCATCACTATTATGGTTGTCATGAAGTCTACTAATTACAAAATCCAGCACATCTATCCTTTTTGCAACTTTCTCTTCCACCAGACCAAACTTTCAAATCTTCTCCTTTCCCTTCCATTCCCCTATTCTGTCATTTTTCTTCATTTCCTCTTCCAGACTTGCTTCATACCGATTTCCTCCAGTGCCTGCTCCCTTGACCATGGGTTGGATTTAATGAAGTCATCCAGAAATATCCAAGTGATGGCTGCTGCAAAGATGCTGATGTTAGCATGTCTGACCTCCCAGATGGTATGGGCAATACATCTCAGTGTTGGTGGTACTTCTCAAGGACCTTGAGGTGGTCCAAGTTTCAGAGCCATACAGAAGAGTGGGAAGGATGACTGTCTTATGCACAAGAATCTTGGTATCAGCACAGAAGTCACAGTCATCGAAGACTCTAATCCTTAGGTGTCTGAAGGTGGTGCTCACAAATTGGATGGTTTATTGAATCTCTGCATTGATGTCAGCCTAAGATGAGAGATAACTTCCTAGATAGGAGAAATATTCCACATTTGGGAGGATTTTACTGTTGATCTAATGGGGGGATGCCCTGGAACTTGATCTCGAATGTGGTGGTAAAAGAGTTGACTCTTCTTGAGAATGATGTTGAGACCAATTCTTTGGTCTACTTCCACAAAGGCATTAAGCTTGAAAATTCTCTTCTGACAGAGTACAGGTGATATTGTGACCCTCAGACTGAAGGTCCACAAGTGAGCCAGATGTCACTTTCTTCTTGGATTTCAATTGGTTAGGGTTGTCTATCCATTTGGTAGATAATGTCCTCATCACTGCCATGGAGATGGAGAAAAGGTTGGGAGCAATGAGACATTGCTGCTTGATACTGTCTTGAGCTCCAAGGATTCTATGATACCATTAGTGAGGACCATCTCCAATGTCTTGGCATGGGATTTCCTTGGTCAGCTGGCCTTTGACAGGGTTTCCACACCACTTCCTGATTGACTGAGTCAAAAGTCTTAGTCAGGTCAATGAAGGCCATGTCATGTGGTTGGCATTGTTCTTGGCATTTCTCTTGGAGTCGCCAAGCAGTGAAGATCATGTCCACAGTCCAAGGATTGGTCAGCAGCCACATTGGTTTCCAGGATGAATATCATTACAAACTGAGAGCAGGCACCTTACAGGGATTCAGGTGGTGATCTTCCTGGTGACAGAGAGTATGGAGATTTGACGTTAGTTCCATTTTGTTCCTCTCTTGAAGATGGTGGTGATGGCATCATCCCTGAGATCAGCAGGTATTTCTTCTTCTTTGTCCTGGATTTTCAGGAACAGTTGATGGAGATGATGAATAAGCTCTACTCCTTCAGGTTTGAACATTTCCACTAGATTCCCATCTACTCCTGTGCAATTTCCATTCTTCATGTGTTGAAAGGTGGCTTCAACTTCTACCACAACAGGTGGGAATCCAAGATCATCTTTGGTGGGAAACTGAGAGATTTCCTCAAATAAGTCCTCATTGACAATTTTATCGCAAATTTGGAGTTGTTTGAGCAATGGAACTCAGGATGAAACTCTTTGTTGATTGGAGTCAGACCTGGCACTTAGAAAGATGATTGTGATTGTTAGAGGTCAGTCATCTCAGCTCCAGGACATCTCTGCAGGAGTTCGTAAGGGTAGTGTCCTGAGCCCAACCATTTTCAGTTGCCTCATCAATGACC
The DNA here is from genome assembly GCF_047496795.1 of Chiloscyllium punctatum. NCBI lineage: Eukaryota > Metazoa > Chordata > Chondrichthyes > Orectolobiformes > Hemiscylliidae > Chiloscyllium > Chiloscyllium punctatum. Next base: position 55,166,317 of record NC_092761.1, on the reverse strand, counting down.
TTCATTGCATCATAAGGTCATATATTTGTATAATGTTGAATGCCATTTGAGACTCCTCAGCTGCTGAAGCAATCCATGTGCAACAAGATCTGGACAATACTGGAAGAACAGTGCCTTATTTTCCATTTGGAACTGTGCAGCTTTCTAGACTTAATATTGAGTTCAACAATTTTATGGCTTGAGGCACTTCTCCCATATCCTTTCCCCAATCCCCACACACCAGGCCTTGTTATCACATGGTCTGCTATTACCTATTGTTAGAAACTAATAATCCCCATTAGTAGCTGTCCATTCTCCCAGGTTGACTGTTATCCACTCCTTTGTCTATTTTACTGCTCTTCTCTGTCTCTGGGCTCTATCTCCACCTATCATTTACTCCCTCCCCCCTCTCCAACTCTATCTTTTGCATCAAATTCAATCTTTTCCTAGCTACTATCAGTTCCAAGGAAGGATCACTGGACCTGAAACATTAGCTCTGATTTCTCTCCACAGATGCTGTCGAAACTGTTGCACTGCAGAAATTCTGCTGAAATGCTGGCCAACAAGCAATGCTCATGTCCCCTGAGGAAATTTTAAAATGAGCCCAAAATCCCTGGGTAAAGCCTGACACTGCTTATTTAAGTACCTGACAGGCAGTTAGTTCAGTACAGCCTCCTCCCGAAAATAAGTCACCAAAGAACCAGGTAATATTCTGGGGTCCTGGGTTTGACTCTCATCATGCCTTGAGTTCAATTTACTTTTAAATTTGGAATTTATAGCCTTTTGATGATCATGAAACCATTGCTGCAAACCTCCATCTCGTTCATTAATCAGTTGTTATGACTTGGTCTGGCCTACATGTGACTCCAGACCCACAGCAATCTAATGACTCTTAACTGTCATCCAAGCAAGACATTCAGTTCATACGGTAGGATGCCAGCATTTATTGCTTCTATCATGCAAATTAATTTTTAAAATGTTGTCTTGTAGATTATTGAGTTTTCTGTGATTCTTTCTTTCCTTTCCAAATACTGCAAAGCACATCTTCAAATTACCTCAGAGCTAATTTCCATTTCCATACTTCAATCTTCTGCCACAATTATATTCCTACAATTCTTCACCCAAAATCTTTCCAGCTTCACTCTACCTGTTAAGATGGTGGTGGAGTAGGATGCTGCAGCATGTCCAGAGTAGGCACACCAGCGACCAGTGACCAGCGGCCCGGTGCGAAACGTGACAGCAGTCAGTGCTCAGACCACCGGGACGCTCCCTGCGCTGGCCTGCTGTGGAGACCCTTCGGACACAGACTCTGATGTTTGTCTTTTTAACTTTGCCTTTTGTTTTTCTGACCTGTGGTTAGACTGTGTAAGGTAACTTTAGTTTTCTTTTCACTTCTCTATTCTGTAACTAAGGATTGTACCGAGATACCTTTGTACCTCAGATGGCACTGTAAATGGCGAGTTACAAACTTTGCACTGTAATCATTTGAGTACATGTGACACGAAAGCTAATTCAATTCAATGCAATTCAATTCAGTTCACCCTGGGCTCAGTCTGACAGGCACTAAATTTTGTCTTTGATTACTGATCTTCCTATCCCAGACACGTAGTGCTTTATTTCAAATCTCTAGATTTCTTCATTTGCATTCTTATCTTCCCATCACATAGCTGATTATCATTGACCATGGCATTTTCCATCTCGTTCACTCAGAAAGAATAACCATGACAAACAGGGTGAGCAAATGGCTCAGTTCTGAGCCTTGGTGAAATTCAACTTTGGCTTCAAAACTCTCCCTTGGCCCTTCATTGTTTCTTATTCATGTCTGACATTCCTCATGATGTCCTATAACAAGAGACACTGTAGATTGTCCAGACTCCTTCCCTAGGTACCCAGTCATTATCTTTCTCTCGATCAACTACATTACAATCAATACAATCTTCATCCTTCCCCATATTTGTCCATCATGTTCACAGAATGACCAAAGCATTGTTTCTTCTGGCCATGAATCTGAAGAATGGTTGATCCTTGTGACACATTTCCCCTGTAAATCCAATCCAGTGGATTTAATCAATCATTATTTCTATTCAGATTGCTTCAGCTCCTGTGCCCACAACATTGTGTCTGTAATTCTAAAGTTACAGTTGAACAATCTGACTTGTGTAATGATGTGGAGATGAAGCAGATTTACTGCACACTCAATAGTCACAAGACTGAAGCCATTCTTTAATTGTCTCTACTCCTAACTTTGACAACAACCTTGGTTGTTCTTTCAGGCTAAACCAGTCATTGGACATAGAAGAGCACAGCACAGAGACAGGTCCTTTGGCCCACCATGTCTGTGTCGATCATGATGCCATTCTAAACTTATGTTTTGCCAATTGTTTTAAATCTGCAACCTGTAGATCCATTTCACCACAAGAAATGGAACAGTTAGGGTGAAACCAACAAAAATCCAGTGGAAATAATGTTGGACTTGTTAATGTATATTTTTTGTGCTACCAGTCTTCTTTCTGTCCCAATTTGGCACACACATTTTCATTGTGAAACACACAGACATTGTATTGTACATAGATTGGTGTGCGTTTGCCATTTTGGAGTTTCCTACTTCAACTGATGCCCTTTATAAACCTCACACAGTTAATCATACATAAAGCAATAGGGAGGACCTTCCACTCACGCTATTTAAAGAGATCATCAACTACCTACAGACAGGCTGCTGTGTTATTTGGGCTGTAACTTGAATTTTATCCATATTTGGATGCTCTCCTGCTTCAAGTTTCAAAAATCACCAGGAAATGGTGTGGCAGTTGCTGAAATACTTCTTTCTGCCTTCTTTGAGTCTTCTGCCAAATTCTTGCAGATGTGGATGCACTAGTCAGCTTTCCCTGTGCAATTCAGAAAGACAGAGAGGATGACCATTGGCCATGCAGAGTAGGAAAGCTGTTTGGGAACAGTTGGGGACAAGGAATTCTATTCTCTTCAGTGAGGAGCCAATAGATAAACTTGAACAATGTATGAGACAAGCAGAGTGAGCAACATTACAAAATTTCCAGGATTGTCTCTTAATTTGGCTGATCTTCCTGAGAGCCAGATCAGATCTCTCTCTGGGAGTGGTGTCTTGTCCCTAAACACCTCTAGAGGAGGGACTTGAACCCAGACCTTCTGGTTCAGAAGTAGAAACACTACCACTGTACCACTATCACATTTTTTCTCCCAGTAAAACTAAATCTTTAAGCATCTGCCATTATGAGATTTGAACCAATATCCCCAGGCTACAATTGCTGGTACATAAGTCTCGGATCGTTACCACTTTGCCAGTACCTCCATTCAGTGGATATATATTCGGATATGCTGTGACATTCCTCAAGAGTAGGTAGGACTTGAACCCAGCCCTTCTGGCTCAAACGCAGGGATATTACAACTAAAAGAGAGAACACCTGCACCACCACCCCATCCCCCCCACCCCCCAACCCGACTCTCTCCACTATCAGTGAAAGTGAGTGAATGGACCTGTTCCAGCTGTGATAAATCTCTGTCTAATCAGTGTTTGAGAGCGAAACTGTAGTGTTTGCTTCAATGCCTTTGGGTAACGTCAAATTGTAGTCATCAACAATGAGGACCAATTTGTGTAGCAGTTTGGGAAATGAATGGTGTATCTGATGAACAGTGAATGTGAAACCACTAAAGGCCACAGGGGAATGCTGGGAAATAATCTCAGATCCTGAAAATGATCGCTGAGGTAAGACTGGAATTGTCAGGGACAGAGAAGGAAAAGTAAAGTAAAATTCCCAAATCCCTTCTCTTACTCTCCACAGTCAGTGTTTTACTTTGGAAATGTTGAAAATCTTGGAACTTCCTTCCTGACAACACTGTTCTTTCACTCCAGGGACAGCTACAGTTCAGGAAGGTAGCACACCAGTACCATCTTCAGGTCAATTAAAAACAGGCAATAAATACTGTCTAGTTAAAGCCACCCACCTCCCATTAACTAAGTTAAAAGTAAGCACAAGTTGTATCCCAGTAGAACTGGGGCTGATATCCTTGCTGAGAGATTTGCAAATGCTGTTGTGGGTGTGGGGGTGTGGTTGAACTGGCTTGTCAGAAGGATGGGCAACTGAAAACCGATTCAGGTAAATAAATAAACATCATTTTGGGAAGTAGAAAAGCTGCAAAAGAAAGCAGAGAGTACTGGAACTAGATCTGAAAATCAACCAGGATTAAATGAAAGATTAATATTTTTTAAAAAGTGGAATTGAAGCACTCTATCTAAATGGGTGAAGTGACAGTGCTAGCAGAACTAAAGGAGAATGATGTTATTGCCATCACAGAGTTGTGGCTTCAGGGTAACCAAGGCTGAGAACTGAATATTAAAGGCTACTCGCTATTTAAGAGGGATAGGTTCAAAAGGGAAAGGAGGTGAGATAGTGCTGATAATATAGGGATCAATGTTTTAGGGGGAGGACTTCTATTTGGAAGAACAGGACATAGAATGTGGCTCAATGGAGCTAAGAAACAGTAAATGGCAGCAAATATTGATAGGGATGGTTGGTACATCACCAAATTGTAGTGATAATGCAGGGCATGGTATAAATCAGGAAATTAGAGGGGCATGCAGCAAGGAAAATGTGGTGTTATGAGTGGCTCTGAATTACATGGAGACTGAATTTATTTAGTGATCAACAATTCAGCAGAGGCTAAACTCTCGCAATGTATTTGAGATCGATTTTAGATTAGATTAGATTACTTACAGTATGGAAACAGGCCCTTCGGCCCAACAAGTCCACACCGCCCCGCCGAAGCGGAACCCACCCATACCTCTACATCTACATCTACATCTACATCTACATCTACCCCTTACCTAACACTATGGGCAATTTAGCATGGCCAATTCACCTGAACTGCACATCTTTGGATTGTGGGAGGAAACCGGAGCACAAACCGCAGACACGGGGAGAACGTGCAAACTCCACACAGTCAGTCGCCTGAGGCGGGAATTGAACCCGGGTCTCTGGCGCTGTGAGGCAGCAGTGCTAACCACTGTACCACCGTGCCACCCACGGTGTCTGGACCATTTGTTGTTTCTGGAGCCATTTAGGCTGCAGGATCTTTTAGATTTGGCATTACATAATGAGTGAGAGCTAATTAATAATACTTTTTATAAAAGAACGTTGAGGGAAGCATGATCATAGTATGATTGAATTTTCCACTAAGATCGAAATGATGCAGTTCGATCTGTAACTCGGATCTTAAACATAAACAAGAGCAATTATGAAGCCATGAGGAGGAAGTTGGTTCTGGCAAATTGGAAGAATCGATGGAAAGGTTTGAATGCAGCTGGCAATGGCTTGTACTTAAAGTATTAATGCTTGGTTTTCAATCAACATGGTGGTTTCAGACATTAGTGATTAAAAATCTGTCTATCACAGATTGAAAATATGTAATGATCCAGCCTCAACAGCTTTTCTACTTCCCCAAAACAATGTTTATTTATTTACCTGAATTGCTTTTCAGTTTCCTATCCTTCTGACAAGCCAGTTGTACAAATGCACTACCCTCTAATCAAATACGTTCCTCCTTCCTTCAGTCCCAGTTGGATAACCCCTTATTTTAAGATTATGCCCTCTGGTCCTAGACTCCACCACAAGGTGAAGCAACATCTCTGGATCCATCCGGTCAAATTGTTACAACACAGCGTAAACTCTCCTGCTTACTGCAAACCAGCAACACTGAAAGGATTTATATTGTGTAGTAACCTGTGAAAATTCGAGAGGCCAAGAACTATTTAATGTAAAAATTAACAACTTTATTTCTTAAAGTATAACAGAGAATAATTAACTAACAACTATTTCCAACCCCTTTCTCTAACCTATCTTTTATCTTCCCCTTCTACTATACTACTCCAATAAAACCCCTAGATAAGATTTACAAAACAAAACTTCTTACTTCAAAGCCAGGCAGCTTTCAGTTTTCTCTGTATTTCTGTCTTCTTTTCTTCTGTTTGGGGATTCTGCTTCACAGGTTACTGATTGATAAAAGTATCTTTAAGAGGGCTATTTTTCTAGGCAGTGTGCAGATGTTGTTGGCTTGGTAGTTCTCTTCTCAGCTGTTAAACTTTCTCAGGTCTCATACCACAAAATATTGGATTGTGTCATCAGCTTTTAAGATTGTGAATATACTCAATTCAAACTTGGTTGGAATTTGGTATTTTCAGGGTATAACTTAAACGGATTGGTCGAATTCAAATTTGTTTTTTTTCCCTCATAGCAATTCAGCCAGTGGTATCTGTTTTGAACCAAATGTTACATTGTATCTTACTGAGAACACTTGGTGCTGTCACTGCTAGTTTTTAACTCTCTTAAAGGTACAGCACACCCACATCTTCAAAACACCTCTCCCCTTAAGAAAAAAATGAACCATTGTAATGAAAAGATGTTTTTTTTAATACATATTATCCTCACATAGAGATAACTTCAATATAAGTTCACTGTAACTTCTTCCTATATACCTGTATATATAAACATTAAATAAATACAAATCTCATCTAAACTCTATCAGTTAAGTCCACGATAACACATCTGCGATTACATTCTTACGATCCGCAACGTGTACTATTTTTAAATTACAAGTGCGTAACATAAGACTCTAATGAAATAGTCTCATATTCGTGTCTTTACAGTGTTCTAAGAATGTAAGCAGATTGTGATCCCTGTACACATACATCCCCAACACATTGTTCATGTCATGCACATTAAAATGTTGTAAGGGCAGTACCAAACTGGTAGTTCTTTTTCAATTATGGAGTATTTCCTTTGGTGGATGTTGATCTTCATCGAAAAGTAACCAACTGGCAATTCAATCCCATCCTCATCTTCCTGTAGGAGTACAATTGCAACTCCAATGTCACTAGCATCGATGACGACTTTAAAAGGTTTTGAAAGGTTTAGTGTAGCTAAAACTGATTTGGTGGCTAATATTGATTTCAAATGGTCGAATGCCTCCTGGTATGGTTCTGTCCACTGAAACTTTGTGTTCTTCTTCAGCAAATTAGTTAACAGTGCCACTGCACTGCTGAAGTTTGCAACAAACTTCTGAAAGAATCCGCTGAGCCCTAAGAATCTCTTTCTTCGAGGTTGGTGTGGAAATTCCTCGATGGCCTTCGTCTTTGCATTCTGTGGGGTCAACCTTCCATGACAGATGCTATGTTCCAAGAACGTCACTTCTGCTTTCGCGAATTCAGTTTTAAGTTTATTACCAGTTTTGCTTCTCGTAGTCATTCAAAGAGCACTGCCAACTGTACCATGTGATCTTTCCAGGACTTACTAAAGATTACTACATTGTCCAGATCAATTGCACAGTTTGTTAACCCAGCAACAACTCTGTTCATGAGTCTTTGGAATATGGTGGGTGTGTTCTTCATTCTAAAGTGCACCACTCTAAATTGATATAGCCTATTTGGGGTTATAAATGCAGAAATTTCTTTCACTGTCTCTGATAAAGGCACCTGCCAGTAACCACGCATTAACTCCAACTTGGCAAGTAACTGGCTTGACTTACAATACAGTCCTTCAATCTAGAAACTAGATATGAGTCTGATTTTGTTACAGAGTTGACCTTGCGATAATCCATGCAGAATCGTTGAGACCCATCCAGTTTGGAACTAAGACTCCACTCGCTCTGGTTTGGTTCGATGATGTCCTCTTCAAGCATGGCCTCCACCTCAATCTGGACCAGTCTGACTTTGACAGGATTAAGCCGAGAGAGGTGTTGTTTTATAAGAACAGTGTTCTTTGTGTCTACTTCATGTCCAATAGCATTAGTCCTCCCCATCTGATTCTTACATATGTCCTTATACTGCAGTAACAAATCTTTCAACTGTGTTCTGTGCTCCTGAGACAGATAGCTTACTAACTTATCCCACTCCTCAAGGACTTCTTCATTTTCCAATCTATTTTGAGGCACATCAAAATCCACATCACCTGGATTTGATTCCTCACTCTGTGGGGCAGTAACTAACACTTGTTTCTCCAGTTCTTTCTCTCTATTATAATAAGGTTTCAACATGTTCACATAACATACCCAATACCTTTTTCTTCTATCTGGTATCTTTACTAGATCTGGTATCTTTACCTGACAACTTTTTCTCAGTTTGATAGGGACCACTAAACCTGGCTTTGAAGGGATCTCCTATCACTGGTAACAATATTAACATGTCATCCTCTTGGGAAAATGTCCGAGTCTCAGAGCTTTTATCTGCCACCTGCTTCATTCTATGTTGTGACCTCTTTAGGTGCTGTTTAGCTAACTCACCTACTTGACTTAGTCTCTCCCTCACCTCCAATACATAATCTAAGTGTGAGATATCTGAATTTGGTCCTTTCAATTTTTCTTTAATTAATTACAAAGGGCCTCTCACTTCATGACCGAACAGTAACTCGAAGGGAGTGAACTGAGTAGATTCATTTGGGTCATCTCTAATGGCAAACAATACGAGTGGGATGCCTTTATCCCAATCATTTGGGTAATCCTGACAGTGTGCTCTCAACATGGTCTTCAAGGTCTGATGTCACGTTTCTAAAGCTCCCTGGGATTCAGGATGATACATACTAGATTTAAAGTGCTGTATACCTAAGCTCTTCATAACATCCTTAAACAGCCCAGCTGTCTCTTGGTTTGACTGAATCTCTCTGGGTAGCCCATACCATGTGAAGAAAGCTACTAACTCCTCTAGCACCCTTTATGCCTTGATGCTCTGTAATGGAATTGCCTCAGGAAATCTGGTCGACATATCCATTCTGGTGAACAAGTATTGGTTCCCACTTTTAGTTATCGGAAGGGGACCTACACAATCAATTACAAATGAATGAAAAGTTCTTCAAATGTGGGAATTGACAACAAAGGGGCTGGTTTATTACCGCCTGTGTCTTATCTACCATTTGGCATGTATGACATGTACAGCAAATATTAACCACATCCATGTGCATTCCAGGCCAATAAAAATGTTTTTGTACCTTAGCCTGAGTCCTTTATACCCCTGGGTGACTTCCTACATGTAATTCACATGCTCCCCGTAACACCTCCTGTATGTATGCTACTGGTCACACAATCTGATGCACTTCAGCCTATTTCTCCTCTGCACTAACCTGCCGAGGTCTGCATTTCTGTCGATAGGATTCTATCTTTCAGGTAATAATACTATGAAATATCCTCTGCCTCCTTTTCGGAGTATGCATCCACATGTATATCTTTTATCATCTTGTCTTGCTGTTGCAAGTCCCTTAGCCTTTCAGGACTAAACACTTCTGTTTGAATCTCTGCCTCTTCAGGTTTTTCCTGCACCATTATGTCAAACATGGTATCCACAAGCTAAACATCAACTCCTTCATCTTTCTCTTTACTTTTCGCTTCATGATCGTGGGATCTGCTTACCACACAGTCTGGAAAAATACCAGGATATTTCTGTTTTAGCTCCTCAGTTTCTTGGTCTTCCTTGGGCTTCTCTACAACAAGGGGTTTCACTCCCACCTTGGATCCTGCCAAATCATTCCCAAGAACAAACTGAATTCCTGGAACTGACATTCTATCAATCACTCTCACCGTAACTTCCCCAATCTTGAGTTGGCACTCCAACCTGATCCTACATAGGGGGATGGTAAATTTCTGCCCATCTATCCCACAAAAGACCACACTCTCGGGTAACAGATCAGAAAGAGTGCATATTCGCTCATCCCTTACTATCAACGACTGGTTAGATCCTGGATCTCTCAAAATTATAACTTCTTTTCTTTCTCCCCCTGTTCTTTCTGAGTAAACTTTACCCACAGAGGTGACTTCTTCATAGAGATCAAGTATTAACTCCATACAGCCCCTGTCTAGGCTGTGCACTGTCCTGCAGCTCCTCGACTCCTTTACTACATTCACTAATGCCACTGGCTTAGCTTCTTTTATCATATCTTTTCCTACAGTGTCTTTATTTACTGACCAGCACTCTGACTTTATGTGTCCCATTTTACCACAACAGAAACACCTGAGGCCTTTCACCTCCTTTCCACCCTCTTGGTCTTCTTTTTTATCTGGTGGTAAATTCTTACCAGTGCTCTCTATTCTTGGTATCGTAGTGTGGGATCTCCCCTTCTCCCAACTTCTATCCCTCACAGGATGAAATTCTGGCTGGAAGCTTGTCTTCTGCACCAACATGTACTCATGTGCTAATTCTGCTGCCCTTTTCACTTCCTGAACTTTCTCTTCCTCTACATGAATTCTTACCATCTCTGGAAGTGAGTTTTAAACTTCCCTAGCAGGATAATCTCTCTTTGAGCCTCAAAGGTCTCGTGTATATTCAAAACATGCCCCCATCTATCAAAATGACTGTGGTTAAATCTTTCATACTCAACATAAGTCTGACCTGGTTCCATCTTTATGTTTCTGAACCGCCATCATTCTAGTACCAAATCGTAAGCACTTAAAATAGTCTGTTTAACCTCTTCATAATCTCTAGACCTCTCATCTGACAGTGCAGCAAATACCTCACTTGCTCTGCCTAGCAGTTTCGCCTACACTAGCAATACCCATAAATCATCAGACCACTCCACCTGCCTAGACAATTTTTGATATGAAATAAAGAAGGCTTTTCTCATCATTTTCTCAACATTTTCTCATCAAAATATGGCAGAGTTTGGGCATATTTATATATCACTACCTTCTCTTTTAATATCTATCCTGTCAACTTGACTTACTGACTAAGTCGCAACTTCTCAAGTTCAAGTTCTCTTGCTTTTTTTCTCCCTTTTCTCGCTCTGTCTTTCTCTCTCCCTTTTGTCTCTCTCTCTCTCTTTCTCTTTCGCTTTCTTCTCTCTCTCTTTGCTTAGCCAAGAACCTTCTTTCTCTCTCTTTTTCAACTCTCTCTCTCTCCTCTCTCTCTCTTTCTCTCTCCCTCTCTCTTTGTTTATCTTCTAACTCCATTTTCCTCAATAGTAATTTAAGTTTTTCGACCTACACTGCCCTTGTCTGTTTCTCTGACACACCTCAGTGTTTGAATAACTCCTTTACAACTTCAGCTTTACTTTTGTAATTGGTTAAACCCAAATCTAACTTATTGGCTAATTCTAAAAGTGTGGCCTTTTTCTTTCTTCTGACCTTTCTTGGCAAATTTGAGAATCAATTTCATATCCCAGAACTTCTTTAGCAATTTTAAGAGCCAGTTCTGTCACTTTTAATTTAATCAATCACAAGTCAGTGACATTAAACAAATTGTTTTATTTAAAGATCTAGAACACTAACTTGCAAGTGTTTAAATCTGCTGGGATTTTTCATACCCCCACATCTATTCAACTGTGTCTAAACCAGTTCAAATCCCAAATGAGCCCCCCCCACCCCCCACCCCCCCCCCCCCCCCCACCCCCGCAAACTGTTACGACACAGGGTAAGCTCTCCTGCTCAATTTAAACCAGCAACACAGAAAAGATTTATCCCGTGCCGTAATCTGTGAAAATTTGAGAGGCCAAGAACTATTTAAAGTAAAAATTAACAACTTTATTTCTTAAAGTCAATAGAGAATAATTAACTAACAACTATTTGCAACTCCTTCCTCTAACCTATCTTTTACCTTCCCCTTCTACAATACAATAAAACCCCTGATTAAGATTTACAAAACTTCTTATCTCACAACCAGGCCACTTTCAGTTTTCTCTGTATTCCTGTGTTCCTTTCTTCTTCTTGGAGATTCTGGTTCACACAATAATGATCAATAAAGGTACCTATAAGAGAGCTATTTTTCTGGGCAGTGTACCAATGTCATTGACTTGGCAGTTCTCCTCCCAACTGTTCAATCTTCCCCTGTCTAATACCCCTAAATCATTGGATTGTGTCATTGGCTTTTAAGATTGTCAACATACTCAATTAAAACTTGATTGGAATTCAATATTTTTGGTGTATAATTTAAATGCATTAGCCAAATTCGAATTCGTTTTTTTTTGTCTCATAAAAATGCAGCCAGAGCTACCTGTTGTGAACCAAATGTTACATTGTATCTTATTGAAAACACTTGGTGCTATCACTGTGAGCTTTTAACTCTCTTAAAGGTACAGTACATCCACATCTTCATAATAAATTCCACAAAGAGTTCTATGTGCTTCAATAAGGTCACCTCTCATTCTTAACTCTGATGACTACAGGCCCAACTCACTCAACCTCTCCTCATAAACCAGTCCCACAATACCTGGAATCAACCTGGTGAACCTTCTCTGGACTGACTCCAAAGTCAGTATATTATTTCTTAATGTACAATCCAAGACTGTTCATAAAATTCCAGCTAAGAGCAGCATTCTATAGTTTGAGCAAATCCTACCTGTTTTTATATTCCATTCCCATTGAAATAAAAGCCAACATTTAACTTGCCTTCCCTAATACTTGCTGAAATTGTAGGCAAGCTTTATGTTTTTTAGACACAATGAACTCCAAGTACCACCATGCTACAGTTTTCTGTCATGTTTCCCTTTTAAATAATAGTCAGTGTTCATTAATGATATAGATGAAGGTATTAAAAATAATATTAGCAAATTTCCTGGACAGGCTGGGTGAGTGGACGGATGCATGGCAGATGCAGTTTAATGTGGATAAATATGTGGCTATCCACTTTGGTGGCAAGAACAGGAAGGCAGATTACTACCTAAATGGAGTCAAGTTAGGTAAAGGGGAAGGACAACGAGATCTAGGTGTTCTTGTACATCAGTCAATGAAAGTAAGCATGCAGGTACAGCAGGCAGTGAAGAAAGCTAATAGCATGCTGGCCTTCATAACAAGAAGAATTGAGTGTAGAAGCAAAGAGGTCCTACTGCAGCTGTACAGGGCCCTGGTGACACCTGGAATATTGTGTGCAGTTTTGGTCTCCAAATTTGAGGAAAGACATTTTGGCTATTGAGAGAGTGCAGCGTAGGTTAACAAAATCAATTCCCGGAATAGCAGGACTGTCTTACGCTGAAAGATTGGAACGACTGGGCTTGTATACGCTTGAGTTTAGAAGACTGAGAGGGGATCTGATTGAGATGTATAAGATTATTAAAGGGTTGGACATTCTGGAGGCAGGAAGCATGTTTCCACTGATGGGTGAGTCCCGAACCAGAGGACACAGATTAAAAATAAGGGTAGGCCACTTAGAACAGAATTGAGGAGAAACTTCTTGTGAGTGTGTGGAATGCTCTGCTCCAGAAGGCTGTGGAGGCCAAGTCTGTGGATACTTTCAAGGAAGAGTTGGAAAGAGCTCTTAAGGATAGTGGAATCAAGGGTTATTGGGATAAGGCAGGAACAGGATACTGATTGAGGATGATCAGCCATGATCATAATGAATGGTGGTGCTGGCTCGAAGGGCAGAATGTCCTACTCTTGCACCTATTGTCTATTGTCTATTGTCTATTGTCCATTTGCTCCTTGGCAAAGTGTATCATCTCATTTTCCCACATTATTTCTCATTTTCCCATATTGTATTTCATTTGTCATGTTTTTGCCCATTCACTCGATATCCCACTGCAGACTCTGGATGGGTTTTGGGAGATGTACAGTGAAGCCAATCCCAACACTGAGAACATCTTGCCACATCTTGTTCACTTTTCTCAAGCAGCATAGCAAGATTCCCAATAGGCAGCAGAAATCCCACAAATGATACGCGTCATATCTTGTTAAACACCTTGTTACTAGCACATCTTGCTCCATGTTGTGATCTTATTCAAATTAGCCATCTGGAAAACTTGACCAGAGTGGAATCTTAGTGGGTTCCACTCACTGCATACTCTGAAAGACCTCTCTGTTGCCCATGACTTATACTGCAGAGCAAGCCAAGATCCACCAGCAACAGCCATATCTACTCCCCCATCATAGAGAGTGGCATTTCACTTTTAGTGAGGCATCATCATCACCCTGGTCATTCCCCAATGCACTAGCACTGTGCCCTATAAAAGTAGACTAAGAGGGTATAATGGCAACTAGCAGTGTACTGCTGCCTTGGATACAGGTACCACGTAGGTACCGGAAATTAATTATACAGGGTGGGCCAGGATGTTCCTTTGCTAGCTCAGTGCACAGTCAACCTGGTCCCTACCAACATGCCAGCAGCATGCACACCTTGGCATGCTGTGCTTTGTCTCAAATATTGGCACAGTCACACAAACAGGTGGGTAGCCCTGCCATGTATGAGCAGTCCTCAGTCGGGGGGGTATACATCTTGTTGTATGCCAGCTTGCCATCTCACTGGAGCACATGGCCTCAGCATTTGACTAAACACACACCACCTGCAGGAGGCTGTGGGACATGTCTGAAAATCTTTGGAAGTCATCCACAATGAAGTCCATGGGAGAACTCATCAGTCCAGGGGGTTAGTCAAGGGCACTCTCCTATGCCAGTCACAGGCTTTGGCCATGATTAGGCCTCTAATTGGGATGGCATGAACAATAGGACTACAGGGAGCAGGGTGCTGTAGGGAGCAGGTCACAATGAATCCTTTCTCTCCCTAGAGCCAGTCAAGGAGATGAGATGGTTAAAGTTCTATGTCCACCACCCTGGTGTCTGGGCAGAGTGAGGGCTGGAGCTGGCAGGTGAGGTCATTTGAGAGGTGGACTATCGTCACCCTATCACTTCTGTTCATAGATCATGAGGAAGGTGGGCTGGGAAAATGCGGAGGAGGTAAGCAATTGTAGGCATGTGTGTACACAGCTTGGGTGATGACTTGGCCAAGTGTAAAGACTGTGAGATCACCAAAAGGAGAGAGTGATGTTGGGGATCCCAATGGCATGTTGATGCTATAGTGAAAGCTAGTGACAGAGTATCGTTCGCTGTCATACCAATCACAAAACATGGGGTACTCCACAACGTTGAGGTAAATAGCTACAAATGCAATGGGTATAGATGGAATAATAGAGATGACTTGTAAGGGAGGGGCTGCATTTGCAATCGGTCATGAAGTGTTCACAAGGGACCACCATTGTCCTCCAATACAGGGCCAACTCTCTAGCCATCCCGCAGCGTTGACCAGGCATCTGTGTATTGCACCTCTCTATCACCTGCATTGCGAGGCAACACTCTCAGATGTACATGACTGTACACAGCCAACTCAACTCTAGGCATTGATCCATTGGGTACCTAAAGGTGTCAGAGTAAGCCAATAGCATGTATATTCATCACTTACCCCACTCTCATACAATGTATTTGGTGCTCATCGTATAATTGCCAAGGTTTGATATTGTATGGTATAACAGGGTGCCTACAGTCAAACCAGATACAGGAACAATCACATGAACAGGGAAACACCAGGATTCTGAAATGTAATAAATATTGACATAATATTGTTTCAGAACTAAGGTTTCAACTTATTGTCACAAAGCTAGTCCCTTTATTTGCTAAAAACTGTTCCATGGTTCAAGGAGACTCTGGCCTTGATTTTTTTCAAAGGGGTAATAAACCAGGCGGGGCTCCGATCAATCTGGTTTGGTACAGAGATGAAAAGGATTTTGAGAGGCCTTTTGTTTATATGTAAACAGATGAGACTTCTGGCCAAAGTGGTCATGTTTTAGAAGTGACCTGTATAATGAAAGTAGAGTGGTCAGCTCTCAAGCTGGGCTAAGCAGGTTTAGTTCAGTCTTGAGCTAAACTTAAACAGGGAGCTGTGTGGAAACTCTCTCTCTTTGCTGCCCTTCAACTTCAACCTGTAAGCATGTGTTCTATTTAGATTGGTTTTTAAAGGGAGTTTGGTGATTGGGACTGTTGTATATATTTAGAACAGCATAATTAAGTCTAGTTGGATAGGTTGAGTTCTGTAGGATTCTTTATTCTGTTCTTTATGCTTCATTGTATAATTTTGTGAATAAATTTTTGTCTGTTTTAAAATCTAGTAGTCAACCTCGCTAACTTAATCCAGGTAGTTTTCACTGTGCAATCCCATTACGCAACATCACAGCTAAAAGGGTTATAGAAGACTTACTTAAAATGTTTACTCGATAGGGACTGCCAGTAGAACTCCAGTCAGATCAAGGATCCAAACCATTCAAGGAGGTTAGAAATAAAGCAATTCAAATTTACTGCGTACCATCTAGAATCACAGGGAGCACTACAGAGGGCTTATGGTCAGGATTATCCAGATGATTGGGATAAGGGATCTCCATTTATACTTTTTGCAATCAGAGATGCACTGAATGAATCGACCAATTTAATCTACAGAAGTTAACTTTTGGGCATGAACTAAGAGGACCATTAAAATTGATTAAGGATTAATTAATAAGTCAGAAGTCAGAGACTACCTATTTGGACTATGTGTCAAATTTTAGAGAACAAGTAAGAGAGCTGGAGAGTTGGCTGGACAGCATTTAAAAGTATCGCAGCATACAATGAAACAGGAAGTGGATAAGAAATCACAAATTTGCAATTTTGTGATTGGGGATAAGGTATTGGTGTTACTTCCAGTAACAGGTGAGCCTTTAAAAGCAAGGTTTAGTAGATCTTATCAAATTGAGAGGTAATTGAGTGAGGTGAACTACTTGATAAGGACTCCAAACAGGAAGCAATCTCACAGAGTGTGTCCTGTGAATAGGTCAAAAGGTATTTTGATCGGGAAGGAAAGCAAGAGGAGAAGGTGTTAAAGATTACAGCACAGAAGGAAGAACCAAGTTCAGAGGATTGTGAATTGGACATTCCTTAAATCAAATTGAACAGTGAGGAAGTTGTCAAAAACTGGGATAAATTATTGAGTTACCTTCCACAAGAAAATTGAAGTGACCTGAAAGAATTATTACTATCACATGGGGAGATACGTAGAAATAAACTGGGAAGTACTAACTTAATTGTGCATGATGTAGATATAGGAGATGCTGTTCCGATTAAGCAACATCCTTATATGCAAAAGTGAGGACTGCAGATGCTGGAGATTAGAGTCAAGGTTAGAGTGCTGCTGGAAAATCACAGTATGTAAGGCAGCATCCGAGGAGCAGGAAAATCGACATTTCATTCAGGAGCCTTAATCAGGAATGAGGCTATAAGCTGGGGAAACAGTAGTTGAGAGTGCAATAGGTGGATGGAGGAAGGGGTAAAGGTGATAGCTCGGAGAGGAGGGTGGAATGGATAGGTGGGAAGGGAGATTGGCAAGTACGACAGGTCATGAGGATGGTGCTGAGCTGGAAGTTTGGAACTGGAGTAAGGTGGGGAAAGGGGGAAATAAGGAAACTGGTGAAGTCCACATTGATGCCCTGGGGTTGAAGAGTTCTGAGGTGGAAGATGAGGCATTCTTCCTCCAGGCGTCGGATGGTGAGGGAGTGGCAGTGGAGGAGACCAGGAACCTGCATGTCCTTGGCAGGGTGGGGGGGGGGGGGTGTGGTGGAGAAGTTGAAATGTTTGGCCATGGGGCAGTGGGATTGATTGGTGCGGGTGTCCTAGAGATGTACCCTAAAGCACTCCGCGACAAGGCATCAGTCTCCCCAGTGTAAAGGAGACTGCATCGTGAGCAATGGATACATTAAATGACATTGGTGGAAGTGCAGGTGAAATTTTGAATAATGTGGATGGCTCCTTTGGGGCCTTGGATGGAGGTGGGGGAGGAGATGTGCGTGCAGGTTTTGCAATTCCTGTGGTGGCAGGGGAAGGTGCCGGGGTGGGGGGAGGACGGATTGTTAGGGGGTGTGGACCTGACCAGGTGGTCACGAGGGAATGGTCTTTGAGAAGGCAGAAAGGGGTGGGGTGGGAAATATATCCTTCGTGGTGGGGTCCATTTGGAGGTTTCAGAAATGTCAGTGGATGATGCGGTTTATGTGGACGTTGGTGGCGTGTAAGGTGAGGACCAGGGGCATACTATCCATGTTGCAGTTGGAGGGGTGGGGTTTGAGAGCGGCAGTGTGGGATGTGGATGAGATGTAAAAAAGAAAGTAATTGGGGAATTTCCCACACCATTCACAAAACAAAAGCAGTACTATGGTTCCTGGGGTTGAGTGGATTTTACCGAAAGTTTGTACCAAACTTTAGCAGTGTGGCTACTCACTGAATTCTTAAAAAAGGGCAAGAAGTTTCCTTGGACAGTGGACTGTCAAAAGGCATTTGACAGCCTAAAAACTATGTTAACCACTGCCCCAATATTAGCCACACCGGCTTACACGAAACCTTTCAAGGTGACTATTGATGCCAGTGATGTGGGTGTCAGTGCGGTGCTCCTGCAGAAGGATGATGGGGGGATAGAAAGACCCATTGGGTATTTTTCCAGGAAGCTGAACATTCATTAACAGAAATATTCAACAGTGGAGAAAAAGACTTTAAGCTTGGTGTTGGCATTACAACATTTCAGTGTCTATATTACCAGCAATGCAACTGAGACAATCATATAACTGATCACAAATCATTGACATTTGAGTAAAAATTTAAGGACAAAAATGTCAGACTATTTTGTTAGGGCTTATTGTTGCAAATATTCGGTTTGACAATTGTGCATGTGACAGGTCATTAAAATGTAATTGCCGATGTGTTACCGAGACTCAAATGAGATACGGAGGTGTTCGGTGGTGGGTGCACCACAGCCTGATTTTTGCATGTGGTTGTGTATGTTTGCATGTTTATACTTAGTATAGTATATATTTGTGTTCAGACTACTAAACGGGTGTTTGAAGGGTTAAAAATGAAGCCATCTTTTGGTAGAGATAGATCATCTTTTTAAGGGGGGAGGTGTCACAAAGCTAGTCCCTTTTTCTAAAAGCTGTTCCTTGGCTCAAGGAGACTCTGCCACTTTTTTTTTCAGGGGGTAATAAACTGGCCAGGTTCCGATCAGTCTGGATTGGTACAGATGAGAAAAATATTTTGAGATGTCTTTTGTTTATATGTAAACAGATGAGATTTCAGGCCAAAGTGGTCATGTTTTAGAAGTGACCTGTATAATGGAAGTAGAGTGGTCAGCTCTCAAGCTGGGCTGAGCAGGTTTAGTTCAGTCTTGAGCTGGTTGGAAGTTCAACAGGGAGCTGTGTGGAAACTCCCTCTCTCTTTGCTGCCCTTCAACTTCAACCTGTAAGCATGTGTTCCATTTATACTGGTTTTTAAAGGGAGTTTGGTGATTGGGACTGTTGTGTATATTTAGAATAGCATAATTAAGTCTAGTTGGATAGGCTGAGTCCTGTAGGGGTTCTTTATTCTGTTCTTTGTGTTTCACTGTGTAATTTTGTGGATAACGTTTTGTCTGTTTTAAAATCAAGTAGTCAACCTAGCTAACTTAATCCAGGTAGTTTTCATTGTGCACTTACCGAAACAAATCACAAGGTTGTGGTCTGAACTGCCTGCTTAAGCATGTTTTGCAGGGTCTGGCTTAGTCCATAACATTATCGCACAGACTGTTTACACAGACTTTCCAGTCAACATCCCCACAGGCCACTTTTAGACCTTCGCCTCCTCTCCTTCCTATCATGCCAAACTGAGTTCCCTTGCTCTGCAAGTGGAATGCAGGGAGCTTGCTCAGTTTGTGATGCCCATTGGCCCTGAAGGTTTGTTTGGGAGGGGGATAATTTGTGTCCAGATAGTTCAGCCATATTTAGTGTCTTCTTACGAGAGGCAAATGGGCCATCCACAACTTGAGCATCCAATGCTCAGAAGTGGGGGCAAGTAGTGTGGACGTAAAGGGCTTGGCCCTCTGAGTGGAGACTGTGGAGGGGTCTATGTGTGGCTCCTCCTCCAGCTGTCTCCTTGGGAGCAAGATTAGATTCAATGCTTGCCCTCGGCCCTGAGGACCAATGCATAAAGGGATGGAGTGCATATGGTCTGTACAAGACGACAGTGACAGTACTGCCAGCGCAATACTGAACTGTCTACATCTCTGCAACTTCTCTGCTATGAGGGCCAGCATTTCCTATACACTGGCCTCTGCTGCTGCTGCTGCTCCCTTTGCATCTGGACATTGTCCTTCATTGATGAGACCATGGGCTCCTCTCCTGATGGGGGCGCTGCTGTTATCAGTCAGACCTCAAAGCGTGAAGCTGTGTGTGTGTGTGTGTGGGGCTCACTGTGTGATCTTATAGAGTTCACTGAAATGGCCTCATCCGTGCTGCTCGGGTCCAGGGTGCAGTGTCCCTCCAGTCCCACAATAATCCACAAAGGTCAACAAACACTCCTTTATGTGACCTGGGTTTACCTGCCTGAAGGAGGAAGCCCAGCTTCTGATGTTTTTACATAAACTATGTTCACTTGCCTAATAAAAATTCTAGCTGAAGAAGGGCTCATGCCCGAAACGTTGATTCTCCTGCTCCTTGGATGCTGCCTGACCTGCTGCGCTTTTCTAGCAACACATTTTCAGCTCTGATCTCCAGCATCTGCAGTCTTCACTTTCTCTTAATAAACATTCTAGTCAATGTCTTCTGCACCTTTTCTAAGATCATTTCTAAAGAATTGAATGTAATACGCCAGCTGGAGCCCAACCACTTCTTCACTACAATTTTAAAAAATGTCCTTGCTTTCACAAAGAAAACAAAGAATTGCAGATGCTGGAAATCAGAAAGGCTGCTCACAATGCAATCTGCTCAACACTCCACAGAGGAAATGCAGATTAGACAATCGCTTCACAAAATACCCACGTTCTGTCACAAAAATGACCCTGACCTGCCATTTTAACACATCATCCTGTACCTTGGTCTCCGTTTCTGTTTCAGGATTGCTGCAGTGTTCCAGCAAAGCCCCATGCAAGCTGGAAGAACTGCATCTCATGTACCGCACACCAGGTCTCTCTGTTCTACAACACTACACAAGGCCCTACCTTTAACTGTAGAAGCTCTACCCTTGTTTGTTGTGCCAAAATGGAATATCTTGCATTTATCCAGATTGAACTCCATCTGCCATGACTCATCTGATCAAAATTCCTTTGCAATCTTAGAAAGCCTTCTTCACTGTTTACAATGCCACCAATTTTGGTGTCATCTGCAAACTTACAAACTATGCCTTCTATATTCTCATCCAAATCATTTTTATAAGTGACAAACAAAAGATGCTTGCAGAACACTGTTGGTCAAAGGCCTCGAATCCAAAAAGCAACTCTTCACCATCACTCTCTGTCTCCTGCCATTAGGCCAATTTTGACTTAATGTGCCAGGGTACAGGTGCTTTAGGTGGGACAGAGGTGGTAGAAGGAGGGGAGGGGGAGTTGCACTTTTGGTTAAGCTGAGTATCACAGCAGTAAGCAGAGATGGAATAACTGAAGGATCCTCCAGTGAGACTTTGTTGGTAGAGCTAAGACATAAGAAGGGGTTGGTGACATTATTGGGGTTGTACTATAGGGCCCCAAATGGTCAATGAGAATTAGAGGAACAAATATGCAGGGAGAGTAGAGAGACTTGCTGGAGCAACAAGGTTGTCATAGTAGGGGATTTTAATTTTCCTGGGGACTGCCAGAGCTTTAAGGGATTAAATGGGGTGGAATTTGTTAAGTCCATTCAGGAAAGTTCCCTCGAGCAGTACATAGACGGTCTTACTTGGGAAGGGACAAAACACAACCTACTCTTGGGAAATAGGGCAGGTGACTGAGGTGACAGTGGAGGTGCATTTTGGGACCAATGATCATAGTTCTAGTAATTTTAAAATAGTTATGGAGAGAGACAGAATTGGTCCACTGGTTCAAATTCTAAATTGGGGCAAGGTGAATTTTGATGGGATTAGAAAGGAACTTGCAGGGATTGATTGGAGGAGTTTGTTTACAGGCAAAGAGACCTCTGGCAAGTGGAAGGCCTTTAAAGTGTGACAGCTCTGTGGTTAGTAATGCTGCCTCACAGTGCCAGGGTCCCAGGTTCAATTCCAGCCTCAGGCGACTATCTGTGTTGAGTTTGTACATTAACCCCATGTCTGCGCTGATTTCTTCCAGGTGCTCCAGTTTCCTCCCACAGTCCAAAGATGTGCAGGTTAGGTGAATTGGCCACGCTAAATTGCCCATAGTGTTCAGTGATGTGTAGGTTAAGTGCATTAGTCAGGAGTAATGTAGAGTAATAGAGATGGGGAATCGGTCTGGGCGGGGTATTCTGTGGAGGTCGGTGTGAACTTGTTGGGCTGAAGGGCCTGTTTCCACATTGTAGGGATTTGATGCATCTATGATTCACAGTCTATACATTCCTGTGAGGGTGATGGACAAGGTTGGGAGGAGTAGATGACAAGAGATATTGAGGCTTTGACCAGAAAAGAGGAGGTGGCATGGCTCAGATACAAGCAACTGGGGTCAAAGGAATTAGATTAGATTAGATTACTTACAGTGTGGAAACAGGCCCTTCGGCCCAACAAGTCCACACCGCCCCGCCGAAGCGCAACCCACCCATACCCCTACATCTACATTTACCCCTTACCTAACACTATGGGCAATTTAGTATGGCCAATTCACCTGGCCTGCACATCTTTGGACTGTGGGAGGAAACCGGAGCACCCGGAGGAAACCCATGCAGACACGGGGAGAACGTGCAAACTCCACATAGTCAGTCGCCTGAGGCGGGAATTGAACCCGGGTCTCAGGCGCTGTGAGGCAGCAGTGCTAACCACTGTGCCACCGTGCCGCCCACAAGAGGTATCCAAGAAATACAGGAGTTTACTGAAGGAGGAAATCAAGAGGGTGAAAATGGGGCACAAGATAGCCTTGACTGAGAAGATTAGGGTGAATCCAAAGAGGTATTTTAAGTAAATTAAAAGAAAAAGAATAACTAGGGAGAGAATAGGGCCCCTAAAGGACCAAAGTGAACACGTATGTGTAAAACCGCAGGAGATGGACGAGGTTCTTAATGAATATTTCTCCTCTGTGTTTACCATGGAGAAAGACAAAAAGACTTGGGAACTTGGGGAAGTAAGTGGTCACATCTTAGGGACTGTCCATATCACAGTAGAGGAGGTGTTGGATGTATAAGAATGTGTGAAGGTGGATAAATCTCCTGGTCCTGACCAGATATACCCAAGAACACTGAGAGGCTAGAGAAGAAATTGTGGGGGCCCTGCCTGATATTTTTGCATCATCGTGAGCTATGGGTGAGGTCCCAGAAGACTGGAGGGGAGCGAATGTTATTTCTTTATTCACGAAGAGCTGCAAAGAAAAACCTGGGACCTATAGACCAGTAACCTTAACATCTGTGATTGATAAGTTATTTGAGAAGTTTCTGAGACAAAAGGATTTGATTAGGAGTAGTCAGTATGGCTTTGTGCTTGGCAGTAGAAGTAGTCTATATGGATTTCAATAAGGTCTTTGATAAGGTTCCACATGGTAGGCTGCTCTTGAAGGTTAGATCACATGATTGAGGTGGGTAACATTAACATTTGAAAGGCATTTGGACAAATGCATGGATAGGAAAGGATTAGAAGGATACAGGCAAAGTGCAGGAAAATGAGATTAATGTGGATGGACATTTTGATTGCCATGGACCAGTTGCTTTAATCTTTTCCCGATAAGCACATGGATGGTTTTGGGATAGTGTAGGGAGACAAGCTGAGAATAGTTCACAGGTTGGCGCAACATCGAGGGCTGAAGGGCTGGTTCTGCACTGTATTGTTCTATGTTCTATGTTCTAATATGTGGATGCTTTTACTAGAGAAGGAGCAAAGTTAGATCTTCTTTTGGCTAATAACGCAGGGCAGGTGACTGAAGTAAAACTGGGGAACACTTTAGGTTGAGTGATCATAATTTTATTTGTTTCAAAATGGTTCTGGAAAGGGATACGCCTTCCATAAAAGTTAAAGTTCCAAATTGGAGTAAGGCAAATTTTAATGATATGAGACAAGAACTTTCAAAAGTTGGTTGGATTCGACTGTTCACAGGTAAAAGTCGAAAAGTGTGGTGCTGGGAAAGCATAGCCGGCCAGGCAGCATCTGAGGAGCAGGAGAATCGATGTTTCGAGCATAAAGCCCTTCATCAGGAATGAGGCTCAAAATGTTGATTGTGCTGCTCCTCGGATGCTGCCTGACCTGCTGTGCATTTCCAGCAACACACTTTTCAACTCTGATCTCCAACACTTGCAGTCCTCACTTTCTCCCTGTTCACAGGTAAAAGGATGTCAGACAAGTGGGAGGCATTCAAGAATGTGATGGTTTAAGAGATCAGAGACATTTTGTTCCTGATAGAGTGAAGGGTAAAGTTGGTAAGATTAAAGAACAATGGAAGAATAAAAATATTGTTGTTCTAGTCAAGAATTTTTTAAAAATCTTATTTTAGGTATTGACAACTTGGTTCATTTGAATCTCTTAATCATAAAGAGTGTAGGGACATTCTTAAGAGACAAACCAGCAAGGCAAAAAGAGGATATGAGATAGCATTAGCAGATAAGGTTAAAGATAATCCAATGAGATTCCATAAATACATTAAGAGCAAGAGGGTAGCTAGAGAGAAGGTAAAGCCTCTTAAAGATCAAGGAGGTTGTCTTTGTGTTGAAGCCCAAGAGATGGGAGAGATATGAAATGATTACCTTGCGTCAGTTTTTGCTATGGAGAAATAAATGGAGTCGAGAGAATGCAGAGAAATAAACTTTATAATTTTAAAAACAGTGACAGAAGATAAAGTTCAGGAAGTCTTAACGAATATAAAGGCAGATAGATCTCTGGGATCTGATCGAATGTTCACCACAACTTTATGGGAAGTAAGACAGCATATTACAAGTCCCCTTGCAGAAATATTTGCATCATCTATAACCTAGCCTCTTAAGTTTACTCTCTACTGCTTTAATCTTTCCCCGAAAAATGTCATTTCTATCAATGTGTACAATAATTGCTGGCTTAGTGAGTGTTGAGAAGATTTATAGCTCAAGTTGAGGTTCTGGATGTAGGTTTTCTTGCTGAGCTGGAAGGTTTATTTTCAGGAGTTTTATCACCATATTAGGTGTTACCTACTATGGCGACGAAAAGTCTGAAAATGAATCTTCCAGCTCAGCAAGCAAACCTATATCCAATTATTGACTTATCAATCTCACCTTTAACATTTAGAAACATCCTTAATGCTGGCACCGGGAAAGCAACAAACCATCCCAAATTTACACTCACTGCCAGAGAATCTCCTTTCTATGCCCCTGACAGGAGGGACCCCAATAACAACCATTCTATTAAATCTTGTCAAACACTGCCAAACATAAGAATCATTCCAAGTGTCCAATAACTGACTGCCCCTTCCATCTTCCTCAGAGAGACTATCCCTTTTACAGTTCAAAAAACCAAATATCTATTTGATTGAGGATTAGCCACTGGAGACATTTGAACTACCTTATTACCATGTATCTGACTGCTCCTACAGTGTAATAACTTTTCTAAATCTAACAGTCATCTCACTTTGTACCTTATACATATCCTTAATAATACTGAGCCTAAAAGAAAGGATTTTTCAATAGCACCTTATATATAAAACAACTACCTTTCATTACCTACAGAAAATAATATTAAAATAAAAAAAAATAAAAATATATATATCAAACGTATAAAACTTAAATGAAATCAAGCCCTTAGCTGATTAACTGAATAAGCAACAACACATGGCTGAATATAACAGCTTTAGATATAACAGCTTTATTCCTCTTGAATAAATTCCTCGAAGAAAAATAAAATTTTCTCCAGAGCCAACTACCACAACGTATTTTTAAAAATATGTTTTTTCAAAAAAAAACCTTTTCAATGTTTAAAAAACCTTTGAAACACTGATAGACATTTTTAACTTCTGAATTTAAAATAAATTAAACCTCAGCCATTCACTGTAAAGTTCGCTTATAAAAAGTCCATTTTTAAAAAATTCATGAGTTTTTGGGGAATTTTTTGCTTATCAATATCAAGTTTAACAATTTTAGGGCCTGGGCACCTTCTACATGTCCTCACTTCAGCTCCCACACACCAAGTCTTATCATCACATGGGCTGATATTAAAAATAACCCAATGTCAGTCACTAACGGCCCCCATGGGCAGCTATTCATTCCCCCCAGGCTGACTTTTTGTCCAATTCTTTTGCCTGTCCAACTGATATTCTTTCTCTCTGGGCTCCATGTCCACCTATTGCTTGTTCCTCCTCCCTTCCTCCCTCATGAGACAGATCAGTAGACATGCTGAGAGAATGGTACTTCTGCCTATCCTTCATTGCACTGAAGAGTTTTTGTTGAGGCTTCAATCCAGTTTGTTTGGTTTGATTTAGTATAACTAAATGACCACTTCAGAATCAACCATGCTGGAGTCACAGCCAGGTTTATCGGCAGACAAATGCCAGCAACCTGAGCAGCTGTTGGGGGTGTCAGGTGGCTTGGCTTCCTCCTGTCCGTCTGTCCCCTCCCACTCCGCCAAGAACATGCAAGTCTTGGGCATCCTCCACCATCAAATCCAAGCCACCCGACGACTGGAGGAAGAACGCCTCATCTTCTGCCTTGGGACCCTCCAACCACATGGCATTAACATAAACTTCACTAGTTTCCAAATCTCCCCCCATCCCATCCCATCCCAGATCCAACCCTCCAACTCAGCACCAACCTCTTGAACTATCCTACCCATCCATCTTCCTTCCCACCTATCCACTCCATCCTCCAAACTATCACTATCACTCTCCACCTTCATGTACCTAGCTACCTTCCCCCACTCCCACACCACCTTCTTGTTTATCCCTCACCGCAAAAACACACCTACCCCCAACCCCACACTCCTGATGAAGAGCTTGTGCCTGAAATGTTGATTCTCCTGCTCCTCGGATGCTGCCTGACCTGCTGTGTGTTTCCAGCGCTACACTTTTCAACTCTGATCTCCAGCATCTGCAGTCCTCAATTTCTCTTTTTCCTTAGGGTGGGGGAGTTCAAAACTAGGGGGTATATTTTCAAGGGACAGGAGAAAGATTTAAAAAGAACATAAGGGGCTACTTTTTTTTTTAAAACACAGACTGGTTCATTTGTGGAATAAAGTGCTGGGGAAGTGATGGATGCTGGTACAGTTACAATGATTAAAAGAACATTTTGGTAAGTTCATCAATAGGTATGGTTTGGTGGGATATGGGCCAAATGCAGGCAGAAAGAACCAGTTTAAGTTGGGATTATGATTGGCATGGACTTGTTTGACTGACGAGTCTGTTTCCATGCTGAATGACTCTATAAGTCAACTTGTACACATCCAATAGGCTTATTGCTATGGACTGATTCCTCCACATGTGGCTGCTTCAGGACTGGAAATGTCCTCAAAAAAAGCAACAAATGTTGAACTATCTTTATCTTTCCCACTAGAGGTGAGGACAGAATACTAATAAAACACTTTTACTGACAAGTTACACATCAGAAATTCACTGGATAGCTGTCAGATGATTAACTAATGTTTTCCTTGATAACCCAGTGGTATGGAAGATAGGTGAATGTAGGTGCCTTGACTAAGTCCTGTTTAAATTGGGAAAATCCGCACTCTCTCTATTATATTGCATTGCATCGTGTGATATGCATTGGTCAGGTGTAGTTTTCCTTTGCTCAGTCATACCCTTCTCCTCAGCTCATTTTCTCACACAACAAGATCATCTACAAGCTCACATTTGTTTTTCTGTCAGCACTGAAGATATTAAGCCGACTGGTGGTCAGAGGACTGATCTCGGGCTCTCTGCTGGCTGCTACTGCCTGTCAGGATTATTCCCATTACCAATTACCATCTGTTTTCCATTATTCAATCATTTCTCCACCCAGTTTATAACTTCCTCCTGAGTCCCACAAGGTTTGGGGATAGCTCCCGGTATGTTATGAAGGGCCTTCTGAAAGGCTGTCTGAAGGTCAAACCCTGACATATCAGCCAATCACACATTGTCTAGTAAATTGGTTGCATCCTCCAAATATTGCAATCAGTTTATTAGATTGAATTTGTTTGAACTACAATGTCACCACAGGGTGGAGTAGCTTGAGGTCAAACTATCTCTTAGGTAACGTTGCATATTGCACATTGTTGGGACGAGTTTTAAAATTCAATATGTGTAGTCATATTATGTTCTTAATCCATATTAGCTCACTTTCCAACTCAAAGGTGCAGTTGAACCACCTGGGTTTCTTGCATGTAATTGCAAGCTCTGTGCTACACTCTAAAGCTGTTATATTCAGCCATGTGTTGTTGCTGGTACCAGTGCTGTGGAAATGGGAAACTACAAAACTGTTTCTGTGTACTGCCAGCCTCTCACTCCAACATCACTTTTGCTTCCTAATTCTAAACATTCAGTCCATATCCAAGCATCCATTTTACCAATACCCTGAGGTGAAAGCAAATTCTGAAAAACCACTCCTTAAAACATATTCAAAAACTCATCCAGGAAAATGGCAAACCTGAACTTTTCACCCATCCCTTTGCACCTGTTTTGAGGGTGCCTTTACTTGCCCAAATGCTCTCCCACAATGTAATCCCAGTGAATGCAGCATTGTTAGTGGAAAGCAGCATACTGTCATTGGGAGAGATGACCGATGCCTTGGATAATGCCTTTAAGGAACTCTGGACCCTGAGGGCTTGACTTCCAGTTGCACTAACTCAGTATGGGCAGCAGCAGTCTGGGCTGATAGTGTAAACATATGGTAGCTGCTGCACAATCTAGGAAGTAAAGCATTATCTACTTTGGCAAGCAGAAAAGGAAAGCAGAATATTCTTTAAGTGGAGAGAGACTGCAAAATGCTGCAGAAAAGAGGGATCTGGGTGTTCTTGTACATGAATCACACAGAGTCTGCATGCAGTTACACTGATAGATTTGGAAGAAAAATGGGATGTTGGACTTTCCAGAGTGTAGCAGTGTGGAAGTCTTGCTACAACTGTACCTGTGTACCTGAATGTTATCTGGGGTTTGTTAGCTCAGTTGGCTGGATGGCTGCTATTTGACATAGAATGATATCAGCAATGTATGTTCAATTACTGCACCAGCTATCATTACTATGAAAGAATCTCCTTCTCAATGTCTTCTCTCACCCAAGGTGTGGTAACCCTCAAGTTAAGCACTATTAGTCCTCTCTCTGAATCAGAGAGTAGTCCTCCGGGATTATGACAACCTTGTCTTTGCACAGATAGGGAGGGATATATATTCATTGGATCTAGCTCATAGACAGGTCTTTGGCTGATTCATGAGTTTGAAGAGGTTGCCTTATAAGATACGATTGAGCAGGCTGGGCCTATACCCTTTGGTGATTGGAAGAATGGGAAGTGATCTTATTGAGACATATAATATTTGACTGAATAGATTTTGAGAGGACGTGTGACTTGGAGAGGAACTTAGATGATGGTGTTCCCAAACCCTCTGTCCTTGTCAATGGTGGAGGTCAGGAGCTTGGAAATGACTAATGAAAGAGGTTTGCTGTAGTACATCTTGTAGATGGTTCACAATACTACCACTTGTGCTTCAGAACTTGAGGGAATTAATGTTAAAGCTGATGGATCACATACTAATCAAATCAGCTGCTTTGTGCTAAATTGTGTCAAGCTTCTTGAGTGTTGATGTAGTACTCATATGGAAAAAAGTACTCATATGAGCAACTGTAGAGTAGTCCTTTTCACACCTGCCTAATTCCTTGTAGATGGTGGATAGGTTTTGAGAAGTTAGGAGATGAGTTAATCAGCACAGAATTCCATGCCTCAAACCTGTCCTTAACTATTATGGCTGGTCTGGGTTAGCTTCTAGTGAATGATAACATCCAGAATGTTGGTGGTGGGCAATTCTATATAGAAGAATACAAATACATTTTCATGGCAAGAGAAGATAGTTCAATTTAGTTTTACAGGAGATGGTAATTGCGTTATACTTGGGGTATGAATGTCAGACAGCAGTTATCAGCCAACTTCGAATGTTGTTCAGACCTTGTTGCATGTGGATGTTGAATGGTTAAGTATCTAAGGAGTTGTTGAGCTGTAATTATTAGGACAAATGTCATTGATGAAGCAGCTGAAGATAGTTGGGCCTTGGACCCTGAACGACTCCTGCTGTTCTGGAGCTGAAATGACTGATCTCCAATAACCATAACCTTCTTCCTTTGTATGAGGTATGACTCTAACCAATGGAGACTTTGTCCCCGATTCTCATTGACTCCAGTTTTGCAAGAGCTTCTTGATGCCACACTCAGTCAAATGTGGCCTTGATTTCAAGGGCTATCACTCTCACCTCACAGCTGCAATTCAGCTCTTTAGTGCATGTTTGAATCAAAGTTTGTGATGAGTCAGATGCTCAATGGCCCTGGCATTACCCAAGTGGTTGTCAGTGATAAGGTTATAGAGTCATAGAGTCACACAGCATGGAACAGACCCTTCAATCCAACTTGTCCATGCCAACCAAGTTTTTCAAACTAAATTTGGCCCATATCCCTCAAACTTTTTCCTATTCATGTACCTATCCAAATATATTTTAAATGTTACAACTGTACCTGCATCTAGCACTTTCTCTGACAGTTCATTCCTTACACGAGCCACCCTCTGTGTGAAAAAGTTGCCCCTTAAAGATTTTAAATCTTTCTCCTCTCACCTTAAAAATGTGGCCCCAAGTTTTGAACTCCCCCACCCTAGGAAAACACCCTTGCTAATTGCTTTATCTTTGCCCCTCACAATTTTATAAACCTCTCTACGTTCACCCCTCAACCTCCTCGATGCCATTTAAAAATGTCCAAGGCCATCCAGCCTTTCCCTATAACTCAAAACTTCCAGTTCCAATACCATCCTTTTGTAAATCTTTACTGAATCCTCTCCAATTTAATAGTATCATTCCCATGGCAGGATGAGCAGAACTGTACACAGCATTGCAAAAGCGGCCTTACCAATGTCCCGTACAACCTGAATATGATGTCCCAACTTTTCTACTCAATGGTCTGAGCAATGAAGACAAGTATGCTAAATGCCTTCTTTACCACCCTGTCTACCTTTAATGCAACTTTTAAAGAAGCTATGTACCTCAACCCCTCAGTCTCTCTGTTTGACAACTCAATCTATGGCCCTACCATTAATTTTATAGGTCCTTTCTTTATTTGTTTTACCAAAATGCAATACCTCATATCGTTATCCACATTAATTAAACTCTATTTGCCACTCCTCACTAATTTTGGTGTTGTCTGCAAAGCTATTAATTATGCGTCTAAAATTTTTTAAAAAATTTTTATATTAATGACAAATAACAGTGGACCCAATACCGATTCCTGCTGGTCACAGTCCTCCAGTCCGAAAAGCAACCCTCCACCACGACCCTGTCTCTTGTCCTCAAGCCAGTTTTGTATCCAACTAACAAGCTCTCCCTGAATCCCATGACATCACTTTACTAATCCACCATGTGGAAACTTGTCAAAGGCTTTCCTAAAATCCGTATTGACAAGATCTACCGCTCTGCCGTCACGAGCCTGTCCATTTTGAAAAGGCCTACCAGTGGGTGGCAACTCTCAGAGGTCGATTTCACAGGATTTGTAGATGCCATGTCTCATTAACTTTAACCATTCAGGAGATCTCTAGCCTCAGGGTGGCTCATGACTATGCACTCAATTTGGATCACCTACCAACCGTTGATTACAAATGCACTTTCCTCTTTCAAGGTTGGAGTAGTAGACCAGAAGCGGGCACCAAATAAACCAGGATTACAGGTCACTACAAATACTCATGTAGTCTGGTCCATTTGCCAAATGAGGATTCTTGGTAGTCTAAGAATGAGGATAGGAAAAAAAAGGTGGCTGCAATAGCTACTCTGATTTTTGATGTATTTTCAGTGTTGGAGCAGATTTCCTCAAATTTTAGGAACAGTAATTACTGCTTTATAAGTTGTTATGGAATTTTGAAAATACATCAAATCGAAACAATGGCACTTTAAAAAGGAGGAAGAGAGACAAAGCCTGTGACTAAGTGGGAAGTGAATCAAATGGAGAACTAAACCTGCACAGCTCACCGACCCAGAGGGAACCTGAACAGATGACTGTCTCTGCTGTTTGGTTCCAAGTATCTCTGGACATGGCAATTTGTGAAAGTAAAATAAACAAACAGTGAAATTCACAGTTGACTTTGGAGTAACCGATGTGGGGGAGTTCACAGCAGGGGAGCAGCTAAGTGGCTTGCCCTTTAAAATTTAACCTTACTTTTTTTGTAAGTCTACAACAGTGAGTAAGGTGGGGTCTTGTTTGATTATATGTTGCAATTGAGATCTGTCTCTTGATTAAACTTTAAAAATATATAACATAGGTACAAAGTTAACCTGGACCAATGTTTTTAGAGGAGTAAGATTGCATTATTTTCTGGGTCAGTCGATTGTTAAGGTGAAAAGATGGCCTTGAGTAGAGTGATATGCTCTACCAGTTGGATGTGGGAGATTAGGGAGAGTTTCCGTGTTACTAATGATTATGTCTGCAGGAAGTGTTTATGGTTATGAATTCTATCAGATTGCATGAATCAGTTAGAGTGGCAGATAGAGAAAATAAGGAATTTACAGGGGCTGGGGGTGTGATGGATGACAGTTACAGGAAGGGAAATAAACTGCAGATACAGTAAGGTAGATGGGTCACCTCGACAAAAGGTAGGAGAGAGAGGCAGGTAGTGCAGGAGTCTCCTGTGGCTATCCCCATCTCAAACAGGTACGCTGTTTTTGAAAGTCTAGGAGGTGATGGATTCTCCGGGGAATGTAGCATTGACAGGCAGGTTTCTGGTACCAAGACTGTCTCTAATGTAATGAGGGGTAAGTCAAGTTCCAAACGATTGATTGTGATAGGGGTCTTCGCTCATTGGAGGACAGACAGATGTTTCTGCGGCTGACAGTGGGATATCGAAATGATGTGTTGCCTCCCTGGTGCCAGAATCAAGGATATCTTGGGGAGGGTACAGAATATTCTCAAAAAGGAGAGGGATTAGGAGAAGGCTGTTGTAAACAATGGAACTAATGACATTAGAGGAGAAAAGGATGAGTATCTGAGGAGAGAAGATAGGAAGTTAGGCAGAAATTTGAAAAGGAATTCCTCAAGGGTAGAAATATCTGGATTTCTCCCAGTGCCATGAGCTAATATGGGTAGGAATAGAAGGATAGAGCATACAAATGTGTGGCTGAGGAACTGGTAGGGGGGAGAAAGATTTACATTTTTGGATTGTTGGAATCTCTTCTGGAGTAGAAGTGACCTGCATAGAGGAATGGGTTGCACCTGAATTGGAAGTGGACTAATATCCTGGCAGGGAGATTTGCTAGAGCTGCTCGGGATGATTTAAAATAGTAAGATGGGACAGTGGGACTCAGGGAGATAGTGAGGAAAGAGATCAAACTGAGACTGGTACAGTTGGAAAAAGGAGCAAGTAAAATAGTCAGGGCAGGCAGGAGCAAAGTAGAGAATGAGGTAGAACTGATAAATTAAATTGCAATTATTTCAAAGTAAAAGGTGTAACAAGTAAGGCAGAGGAACTCAGTGCATGGTTATGAACATGCGACTGGGATATCATAGCGATTACAGAGACCTGGCTCAGGGATGGACAGGATGGCATCTCAATGTTCCAAGGTATAGATGCTATAGGAAAGATAGAAAGTGGGGGCAATAGAGAAGGGAAAGTGGCATTTTTGATTAGGGATAACATTACAGCTATACTTTGGGAGGATATTCCTGGGAATATATCTAGGAAAGTTGGTGGAACTGAAAAATAAGAAAGGAATGATCACCTTATTTGGATTTTAATTTAAATCCTCCTAGTAGTCAGCACGAAATTGAGAAACAAATTTGTAAGGCAATCTCAGCTATCTGTAAGAATAATAGGGTGGCTATGGTAGGGTACTTTAACTTTCCAAACATAGACTGGGACTGCAATAGTGTTAAGCGTTTAGATGGAGAGGGATTTGTTAAGTGTGTACAAGAAATATTTCCGATTCAGTA
This sequence comes from Chiloscyllium punctatum, assembly GCF_047496795.1. Classification (NCBI taxonomy): domain Eukaryota; kingdom Metazoa; phylum Chordata; class Chondrichthyes; order Orectolobiformes; family Hemiscylliidae; genus Chiloscyllium; species Chiloscyllium punctatum. Next base: position 55,132,571 of record NC_092761.1, on the reverse strand, counting down.
TGTGGAGGTACCTATCAGAGAATCTCCAAAACTTGACCTACTCTTGGGAAATCACGTAGGGGAGGTGACTGAGGTGTCAGTGGGGGAACACTTTGGGGCCAGTTACCACAGTTCTATTAGTTTTAAAATAGTGATGGAAAAGGATAGACCAGATCTAAAAGTTGAAATTCTAAATTGGAGGAAGACCAATTTTAATTGTATTAGACAAGAACTTTGAAAAATTGATTGGTGGCAGATGTTTGCAGGTAAAGGTATGGCTGGAAAATGGGATGCCTTCAAAAATGAGATATCGAGAGTCCAGAGACAGCAAGTTCCTGGTAGGGTGAAGGGCAAGGCTGGTGGGTGTAGTGAATGCTGGATGCCAAGAGATGTTGAAACTTTGGTCAAGATTAAGAAAGAAGAATACATCAAGTATAGCCAGCAGAGATCGAGTAAATCATTCAAAAGAGTATAAAGACAATAGCAGTGTACTTAAGAGGGAAATCAGGAGGGCAGGATGAGGACATGAAATAGCTTTGGCAAATAGGGTTAAGGAGAATCCAAAGGGATTTTATAAATTAAATTAAGGACAAAAGAGTAACTAGAGAAAAAATAAGGCCGCTTAAAGATCGGCAAGGCCAGCCAGCGTGTGGAAGTGCAGGAGAAGGGAGAGATATGAAATGAATATTTTGTAAAAGTGTTTACTGTGGAGAAAGATATAACGGATAGAGAAAATGGGAAAGTAAATAGTGACATCTTGAAAAAAGTACATATTACAGAGGAGGAGGTGCTGGATATCTTAAAGTTGGATGAATCCTCGGGACCTGATCAGGTGTACCCTGGAACTCTGTGATTGCTAGGCCCCTTGCTGAGATATCTATTATTTGTAGCCACAGGTGAGGTTCTAGAAGATTGGAGGTTGGCCAATGTGCTGCCATTATTTAAGAAAGGTGGTAAGAAAACGCCAGGGAACCAAAGACCATTGAGCTAGACATCAGCTATGGGAAAGTTGGTGGAGGGAATCCTGTTTTTGGAAAGGCAAGGACTGATTAGGAATGGTCAATATGGCTTTGTGCATGGGAAATCAGGTCTCACTAACTTGACTGAGTTTTGAAAAAGTAGTGAAGAGGATTGCTGAGGGCAGAGCAGTGGATGTGATCTATATGGACTTCAGTAAGGCATTTGAAAAGTTTCCTCATGGTATACTGGTTAGAAAGGTTAGCTCACATGGAATACAGGGAGAACTAGCCATTTGGATAGAGAACTAGCTCGAAGGTATAAGATAGTGATGGTGAAGGATTGCTTTTCAGACTGAGGGCCTGTGACCAGCGGTGTGCCACAAGGATTGGTGCTGGGTCCACTACTTTTCATCATTTATATAATTGATTTAGATGTGAGCATAAGAGGTATAGTTAGAAAGTTTGCAGATGACACCAAACTTGGCAGTATAATAGACAGCAAAGAAGGTTACTTCAGAGTACAGTGGGACCTGAATCAGATGAGCCAATGGGCTGAGGAGTGGCAGATGGAATTTAATTGAGATAGATGTGAGGTGCTGCATTTTGCAAAAGCAAATCTTAGCAGGACTTACATACTTCATGAGAAGGACCTGGGGAGCATTGCTGAACAAAGAGACCTTGGAGTGCAGGTTTATAGTTCCTTGAAAGTGGAGTCACAGGTAGAAGGATAGTGAACACAGTGTTTGGTATGCTTGCCTTTATTGGTCAGTGTATTGAGTATAAGAGTTGGGAGGTCATGTTGCTGCTGTACGGACATTGGTTAAGCCACTATTGGAATATTGTGTGTAATTCTACCCTCCCTGCTATAGGAAAGATGTTGTGAAACTTGAAAGGGTTCAGAAACAATTTACAAGAATGTTGCCGGGGTTGGAGGGGCTGAGATATAGGGAAAGTGTGAATAAGCTGGAGTTATTTTCCCTGGAGCATCAGAGACTATGGAGATTTATAAAAATCAAGAGGATTATGGGTAGGCGTATACTTATAGATAGGGTGGATAGACAAGGACTTTTCCCTGGAGTGGGGGAGTCCAAAACTAGAGGATGTAGGTTTAAGGTGAGAGGGGAAAGATTTAAAAAGGATCTATAGAGCAACTTTTTCATGCAGAGGGGGGTGTATAGATTGAGCTGCCAGAGGAAGAGGTGGAGGCTGGTGCAATTACAACATTTAACAGGCAACTGGACGGGTATATGAATAGTAAGGGTTTAGAGGGATATGAGCCAAGTGCTGGCAGATGGGACTAGATTTATTTTGGCTCTCTGGTTGGCATGGACAAGTTGAACCAAAGAATCCGTTTCCATGCTGTACCTCGATATGATACTCTGGTGATCCTCACATCTTGTACTTACCCTTGGGAGCACTTGGCAATTTATGAGTGAATCTTTACAGGCTGGCCTCTGTTGTAATTTCGTGGATTCTGCAGGTATTTTACACAAGATCTCACAATACGACATTTTGAACACTCAGTTTCAGATTGTAACTTTCTTTATCTCTGCCAGCCCTGTCCAATTCTCTCTTTCTCTGACTCTCTCTCTTCCCTGCAGATGTGGACAACTTGACTCTCACTCTGCTTTTGACATGCCCCTCAAGCTATTTCTCTTGATCTCCCTCTTTTTCATAGAATCCCTGCAATGTGGAAACAGGCCATTTGGCCCAACAAGTCCACACTGACCCTATTACTCCTCATGTACCCCTGACTTACGCACATAACCTACACATCCCTGGATGTTATGGGTAATTTAACATGGCCAATTCACCTAACCTGCACATCTTTGGACTGTAGGAGGAAACCGGAGCACCCGGAGGAAATCCATGTAGACACGGGAATAATGTGCAAACTCCCCACAGACTGTATCCCGAGGCTGGAATTGAACCTGGCTCCCGGGGGCAGTGAGGCAGCAATGCTAACTGCTGAGCCACAGTGCCTCCTGCATAGGCAGCAGTGTGTTCACCGGCCACATCTCCCCACAGTCTGCCCAGAAAAAGGCTCAAGTTTCTTAAAACTGAAGTTTGCGGCATCAATTGGAGACCTTCAAGACAGCTTACCAGTAAGAGAATTAATTTTTAAAGTGCTGTTCCTCTTGTAAAGTGGGAACAAACTATCAAACTATCTATGCACAGCAAGATCCAACAGTCAGTGGTTTGAATCCAGACACTCCCTTTCTCTCTGTGTCTACATCTGTCTTTAGTCACTCTCTCTCTCTCTGATTGAACATTGATCAAAGTACACTCTGGAATGTCTTTGTCCTTCTGTCTCTCTCTCTCCCTCTCACATGCACACACACCGTTCCTGCCCCAATGTAAAATCTCAAATACTGATGACTCTAACCTCTCTCTGTCTCTCCTGTTCACTGCCCCTGAACACAAAAGTCCCAGAATTGATGTTCTAAAACTTGACAAACGCAACTCTCCCTGTCTCTTTCACTCTTTCTCACTTTCTTCCTTCCCCCTTTTCCTATCTTTTGCTGAGCAGCTACTGTTTAATAGCAGTGTTGATGGTGCTTTCTATCACTTTAATGATGATCAAGAGTAGATTGGTAGGGTAGTAATTAACCATATCAGAGTTTTTTCTACTTTTAGTGAACAGGAAATACCTGGGCAATTTTCCACATTTACTTGTAGTTGAGAGTTGGGGAGATATATTGGAACAGCTTGGCTAGGTGTACTGCTAATTCTTGAAAATGAATGTTCGGTACTATTGCAGATATTTTATAGAAATCAGTGAATTCAGTTATTTTAGCGCCCCATCAGATGAGTGAGAATCACTGGCTGTAACATCAAGACAGTGAGTGGGCATTGTGAAGGCCTAGCAAGACTGGAATAATTAGGAATTGGGGGAATCCCTCACTGGTTGCCAGATACAGGGCACAAAAGAAAATGGCTGTTGGTGGTTGTCAGCAATCTCAGCAGCAGCCCATTCTTTTGAATTCCACTACCATATCCCCCACTATCGAAATCTGACCAGAATCTCAACTGGATCAGCCACATAAATACTTTGGCTATGAGATCAATGTTGAGGCTAGGAATTTTGCAGTCAATGATTCACCTCCTGACTCTCCAAAACCTGTCCACCATCCACAAGGCATAAATTAGGAATCTGATAGATTATTCTTCACTTAGCTGGATGGGTGCAGCTCCAACAACAGCCAAGAAGCTTGTCACTGTACAGAGCAAAGTAGCTACTTAATTGCCACTACATCTGCCACCTTCAGAGTTCACTTCCTTCACCACTGAAACACAGTTCAACAGTGTGCAATCTTCAAGGTCCACTGTAGGAACCTACCAAGATTCCTTTGACAGCAACTTACTAACCCATAAGCTTTACCAACTGGAAAGGCATGGGACCACCATTATCATGTTGTCAACTGAGCCATGTACCATCTTGACTTGGAACTATACCTCCATTCTTCAGAGTTGCTGAGCCAAAATCCTTGATCTGTGTGGAGTTTTCACATTCTCCCCACGTCTGCATGGATTTCCTCTGGGTGCTCTGCTTTCCTCCCACAGTCCAAAAATATGCAGGCTAGATGGATTAGCCATGGGAAATGCAGGGTTACCTGGATAGCATTGGGGAGTGGGTCTGTGTGGGGTGTTCATCAAAGGGCCAGTGTGGACTTGATGGGCCAAATGGCCTGATTCCACACTGTAGGGGTTCTATGATAATTCTATACTTTCACTCACACTATGTGGTCTCTCCACTTCAATGACTGTAACAATACAAGAAAGCAATTCATCACCATCTATTCCATGCAGTTAGAGATGGACAATAACAGCTGCCCCAGGTAAAAACAATGACTGCAGATGCTGAAAACCAGATTCTGGATTAGTGGTGCTGGAAGAGCACAGCAGTTCAGGCAGCATCCGAGGAGCAGTAAAATCGACGTTTCGGGCAAAAGCCCTTAATCAGGAATACAGGCAGAGTGCCTGAAGTTTGGAGAGATAAATGAGAGGAGGGTGAGGGTGGGGAGAAAGTAGTATAGAGTACAATAGGTGAGTGGGGGTGGGGATGAAGGTCAGGGAGGAGGGTGGGGGAAGGTAGCAAAGAGTACAATGGGTGGATGGGGGTGGGATCACACAGAATGAATGCAATCAGCTGAAGACTGATACCTGTGATGCTGGGGACCTTAGGAGGAGGTTGAGATTGTTTGACCCCCTCAATACTAACTGGCTAATACTGGTTTCAAATTCTTCAGTCCTGTCTTATGCCCTGATGTTCTGGGTTCTCTCATCATTCAAGATCAGAATGTTTTTGGAGCATTCCCCTCCAGTGACTTTTTTATTGTCCACCACCATTCGTAACTGGATGTGACACAATTGCAGAGCTTAAATCAGATCCATTAGTTGTGGAATTGCTTAGCTCTGCCTGTTGCGTTCTGCTTCCATTGTGCAGTATACAAGTATATATAATATACAGAATGCTGTTTGGTAACTTCAACTGGTTGACACCTCATTTTTAGGGATGTCTGGAGCTGCGCCTACCATACCCTCCTGCATTCTTCATTGAACCATGGTTGGTACCCCGGTAGAGTGGAGAAATATGCTGGGTCCTGATATTACAGAGTGTGGTAGATAAAAATCTGGTTCCCAACAGCTTTGTAGATGTCAAGTTATGAGCTGTTCAGTGTCCATCTACATTAGCATGGTGATTATGCACACAACACGATGAAGGCTATTCTCAGTGTGCAGATGGGACTGCGTCCCCAGAAGGACAATGTGATAATCATTCGTTCAAACACAATCATGGACAGACACATCCATGACAGGTAGATTTATCAGGTGAGGTTAGGAAGAATATTATTTCATGTTGGCTCCCTTATCACTTGCCACAAGCTCAGTCTGACAGACTCAAGTAGCCTGGTCAGTGGTGTGGGCACTGAGACACTCTTGGAAATGGAGTTCCCTACCCAGAACACATTCTGTGTACACCATGTATCACCTTTAGACATCAGCAACTTGGAAACAGGCAACCACACAATAGATATTCGCCTAGCATCAATACCCATCTCCATGGCAACACACACGCAGAAATCAATCTCAATCATTGCACTTAATCAAAGCTGAGACCTGCTCAGAAAGCTATTGATTGGTTCTCAGGCGTCATGTGCTGCTCTAGGTTTTTGGATTAGTCAGCAGTACACTCTAGAGTCTATTCTGAGCAATGCAACATCTCATAACATATGAAAATGCTCCACAGGCAAGGGACTATTTTTGAATTGTAGCATCTATGGTAATCTTGTTATGTGGAGTGTTTTACCAGCCTAAAACTCTGTAGACGTGTCTAGTAAAAGTATTTCCTACAGACGATCAGTGCTTTGTTCTCTTCTGTTCCTTCTTGGAAAAAATCAGCCAGCAGAACCATTCCAATGTCATAGTAACCCTCGAGTATTTGAGCTTTTCCAAGGCCAGTGCTGATCTCTTTACTACTGAGGCTGAGTTTTGCATTGTAATTGCATGGCACTTGTTAATGGAACAGGGGCAGGATATCCAGGCAAAACATCACAGAGAAGTGACAGTACCACTCAGTCAGCCTGGCTTTGACAGTCACACCGACAGATAATGAAACAATATCACATAAAGTCTTCAGTGTTGGTTTCCCTCCCTCTGGGCCAGAGGCCTGGGTTCAAGTCCCATCCACTCCAAGGATGTATTATAACACAGTTGAACAGGTTAGTTCAACTAGGAAGTTCTCACGTAGGAAGTTTAATTCCACTTTATTAGTATCATAGGGCAAATTAGTTTCTCATTGGCCCAGATATGAAATCTCAGACTGAGCCACATTGCTCAGACATCTCTCTGTCACCTTGCAATCCGAAAAAAACAGTTCCTGTTTCTGCAATTGTGATCTGATGAAGGTAGAAAAGAAGGACAATGGGTTCATCTGTAGTCATGGTGAACGAGAGGAGCAACAGTCAACCTCCATTGAAATGTCATCATTGGGAAACAGATAGAGGAACAAAGGATCAGGAAATAGGGTAAATGCTTGAATTAAGAGAGTAAAAAATGAGACAGATAAGGAAAGTTTTTTTAAAAATTTGCATTATTAAGTCTTAAGCAACATGATTCTCAGGTTAAGTTACCAGCTGTCGTCTCACTCTCTCTCTAGTGAGAGAACAAGCCCATGGTCTGACAGGACTAAAGTGACTTGACCTTCACTGCCTGCAGAATCGACAGATTCAGTTGTTCCCTTTCTGTGCTGAAGTTATTGACTGGTATTTCAAGACATTAAAAGATGCTTAGGCTGTTAAGTATTAGCCTTACCTTTCTGTGATTTGGTTAATTCATATTTAGTTCACTGTTGTGATGATGGATCATTAGAAATAGTAACTTGACTGAGTATAAATATATATCCTGGACTTCAACCCCACAAGAGGAAGATTCTTAAGGGTGAATCTGAAATCATCTCTCCAGTCTTCAAACAAAAATAAATCAGCAAATCATAACTGATCCAAAAGACACCCTTGAGTGCCAACAGCTTGTGTACAAAGTGACTTTGACTGCAGACCTATATTTGGGGCTTCTTTTTCTGCATTTAATTGTTACTTGCAAAATTTTATTATAACATTCCAGAGTGTTTTTATTTTTTATTTGCCAGACTCAGAGGTTGTGTGCTTCATTTTAAAAGAAAGGTATTTATTTAATTATTTGTTAATAATTCTTACATCTTTGTTTAAGAGTTGTTTGCCATGATTGGATTTTTTATTTGTTACTAAAAGAACCTGGTTCATTTGTTTTTGATGCTGTACTATACACAAACTGATGTATTCGATATGAACATACATTTATGGCAAAATCACTCCCTTTTTAAACTACAGGAAAAATGGCACACAAAAAGGAATCAATTGAACCATCTCAATTCAGTCATAACTTGACAGAATCACAGAATCGTTACAGTTCAGGGGAGGCAAATGGGACTGCACCTATTACTTAGTGATACCAGCGACGTTCACAGAAGATACATTTTTGCGAAGTTAACAGAGGAAGAACACAAACCCTGCTCTGCAATTGGCAGTACATCACAATGATAGAATAACTTTCCCTCAGCGTAAATTGCTAGACAATTTACAGACTTGCAACTCCCTGAGCATTAATCCTGCTGTTACTTTGGCACCAATCAGCTAAGCAATCTCTGGAATACTGGAATCAAGTGATGAATGGTTAGAGATGCTGTTCAGAATATGGGTAAGGGAAGACAGCATCCCCCAAACGATCGTCTTCACGTACATATCGTGAAGGGCGGCACAGTGGCTCAGTGGTTAGTACAACTGCCTCACAGCACCAGGGATCTGGGTTCGATTCCAGTCCTGAGCAACTGTGTGGAGTTTGCAAAATCTCCCTGTGTCTGCTTGGATTTCCTTTGGGTGCTCCGGATTCCTCCTACAGTCCAAAGATGTGTAGGTTAGGCGGAATGACCATGCTAAATTGCCCATAGTGTCCAGGGAAGTGCAGGTTAGATGGATCAGCTGTGGGAAATGCAGGTTTACAGGGATGAGGTTAGGTCTGGTTGGGATGCTCTTGGATAGTTGGTGTGGACTCGATGACTAAATTGCCTGTTTCCACACCATATGGATTCTAAGTAACACCTTGCAACATAATTCAACAAGATAAACTTGAAACCCTGATAACAATAAGTGCTAAGTCAGCATTGAAGACAATACAGTATCATTCAGTTCATTCTCAAAGGTGGGATAAGGACTAAAATTTCTGCACTGGAATGGATAGAGGTGTGCGTTCAATAAGAATCTGCAGAAATGTAGGAAAAGGATAAGGAAATAGAGTTTGATTCAGCGGGTCCCATTAAATGTGAGAAATTGTGAGAAGTTCACAGCTTAGAAAGAGACCATTTGAACCTTTCCATCTGTTATGGACCATAGAACATAGAACATAGAACATAGAACATAGAACATAGAACGATACAGCACAGAACAGGCCCTTCGGCCCACGCTGTTGTGCCGAACATTTGTCCTAGCTTAAGCACCCATCCATGTACTTATCCAATTGCCGCTTAAAGGTCACCAATGATTCTGACTCTGCCACTCCCACAGGCAGCGCATTCCATGCCCCCACCACTCTCTGGGTAAAGAACCTACCCCTGACATCCCCCATACCTTCCACCCTTCACCTTAAATTTATGTCCCCTTGTAACACTCTGTTGTACCCGGGGAAAAAGTTTCTGACTGTCTACTCTATCTAATCCTCTGATCATCTTATAAACCTCTATCAAGTCACCCCTCATCCTTCGCCGTTCCAATGAGAAAAGGCCTCGCACTCTTAACCTATTCTCCATTCCAGGCAACATCCTGGATTTACCAGGGTAAATCTTCTCTGCACCCTCTCCAAAGCTTCTACATCTTTCCTAAAGTGAGGCGACCAGAACTGCACACAGTACTTCAAATGTGGCCTAACCAATGTCCTGTACAGCTGCAACATCACTTCACGACTCTTGAATTCAATCTGTCTGCTCATGAATGCTAATACACCATAGGCCTTCCTACAAGCTTTACCCACCTGAGTGGCAACTTTCAAAGATCTATGAACATAGAACCCAAGATCCCTTTGCTCCTCCACCTTACTAAGAACCCTACCATTAACCCTGTATTCTGTATTCTTATTTGTCCTTCCAAAATGGACAATCTCACACTTGACAGGGTTGAACTCCATCTGCCACTCCTCAGCCCAGCTCTGCATCATATCTAAGTCTCTTTGCAGCCGACAACAGCCCTCCTCACTGTCCACAACTCCACCTATCTTCGTATCATCTGCAAATTTACTGACCCACCCTTCGACTCCCTCTTCCAAGTCATTAATAAAAATTACAAACAATGACCAGACCAGGCACCCTTGCTCTTCAAAATATGTAAAGAGGGTAGCCCCGACCCTAACAGTTTCTTATTTTAAAGGTAATTGTGAGGTGCTGTGCTTCAGATGCAATTCGATTGGTCAAGCCACTCAGCGTGAAACAGAATACAATTTATTCAAACACTATAGTTAAAATACAACAAAAGAAAGAGGAATTTGGAATAACTAACTCTTTTGGAAAATTTAACAGAATATTAGATTATTTTGCTTCTAAGCAGTAACTGTTCCAATATATTTACATCCCATTAACACATCTTTGTCAAAACACAAATTCAGGGACAGGTTATTTCATATGCAACTCCTGAAATAAGCAGAGAAACCCCAGTTTATGGGCATAATTGAGAGAGGGAAAGGATAGCTTTTGTTTCTTCATGACCCCAACTGGTTCTGTGGGTCCAGTCAGAACCAGAAAGCTGGTTCTGTAGGTGAGAACTTGACCACACCCATTCAGGCTGCTTCTATTGTTTCAGCTTTTACAAAAAAAACACCCAAGATATCATAAGTTGGTCATCTTCTCATAGACTGCTCGATATCTCTACCCCAATCTCTCTGCAAAAGAAACAAGGACAAAAATGCCTCTTAAAGGATCATCACACATCTACTCTACATCTTTGTTGGAATGATCAAGAAACAATTCCACTGCCTTGTTCTATCAAATGGATATCTACTTTCCTCTTCATGGGATTGTGACTCAAGTGGCAATTGGTAAATATGTTACTTAATGAAGATGGTGGGATTAATCTGGTATTTGTACTGTTTATAGAGAATACCTGAATGGTATGAATATTTGATCACTCTGTTTGCAACTTGGAGGAAGCAAAAGGGTAAATAATAGTCTTCTTGACACAAAAAAAACTATTGATTGAATTCTCCAGTGACAAACCTGCCTCCTGATTCCCTGAGCCTGTCTACAAGCATAGATATACATGCAAGTAAAGTCTAATGCTTGTTATCAAATACATGCGCACATGCTCAAGTACAAAACACACACAGATGTGCTCATGCATGCGCGCACACACACACACACACACACACACACACAGCCATTTACATGCACACAGATCCACACACATACATAGACACAGACACATACATATACCATTGGATGCACCTCATATTAATTTTAATCAGAAGTGATATTTCTTCCTTGATTCATTGCTCCGTAACCAGAGTATGAACACAACTTTACCAGGCAGCAATCATAATTGCTTCGTACTGCAGCAGATCTCTCTGCCAGCTGTTTTTGACCAACACAGCAAGTCGAAGGTTATCTATCAGCTGGAAAGGGCTATGCACTCGTCATGTGGCTAATGACTCTGCTCTGGTCTCCCTCTTGTACACAGCAGGTCAAACAGAGTCATCTTGCCAGCAGACACATTATAATGAACACCACTGGCACCCTCCTGCTATGTAGATCTCTCTTCACACGCACTGCAGCCCTCAGCTAAATGAGTTATGCTGCAGAAATTCACCATTATGAGCAAACAATCCCTGTTTCCACCCATCAAATGACAAACTGAGGAGTGAAGACCGTGATGAAGAGGAAGAAGAGGCAGCGAAAGAGAAAGATACAACATGAGTAAGAATAAAAAATGATATTTATTTATAGAGCTTTTTCTTTCGTGATGGCCAGATACTGTAAAGCACTTTACAGCCAATGATTTGCTTTGAAAAAGTTGTCACTGTTTTAATATAAAAGAAACATAATAATCAGTTTGTGAACTTTAAGCTTCCATGAACAAAAATGTGATACTGACCATAGAATGTATTACAGTGATGTTATTTGAGCTATAAATACTGATCATGGATCACTCATCTGCTCATCTTTCAAATAGCCCAATGGGATTTTACACATCCATCTAAAAAGGCAGCTGGGATCTCACTGTCCTCCCAGAAGGGTGGCATTTTAGACAGAGTGCCCCTTCCTCTGTACTGTAGTGGAGTGTCAGCCTGGTTCTTTGCACTCACATCTTGAGTGGGATTTGAACTTGGAATCTTCAGGAAGTGCGATTGACATGTACACAACCACTTTCCACTTACCCTCTAAATGATCAATGGCTTCGTGAGCGACTCTAGCCATTACATCTGCGTTCATCAGTCATCCCACAAAACAAAACAATCACGCTGTATAATTTTTCATACACAGTATTGTTGAAGGGCTCCTTGGCAGTGGTTATTACATAACAAACTTGGAACAGGAGGAAGTCATTAAGGCACTCAACGCTCCACCATTTAATTAGATCATAGTTGAATCATACCTGGACTAAATTAACCTGCCTTTACTCTATATCTTACAACAACTAAAATGCTTTTGTGGAATAAAAAGAACAGAAAAAGGCCACTTTTGGAATATTACATTCTATTCTGGTCTCCTTCCTATTGGAAAGATGTTTCGAAACTTGAAAGGGTTCAAAATAGATTTACAAATATGTTACCAGGGTTGGAGGATTTGAGCTATAGGGAGAGGTTGAATAGGCTGGGGCTGTTTTCCCTGGAGCGTCGGAGACTGAGGAGTGACCTTGTGGAGGTTTATAAAATTATGAGGGGCATGGTTAGGATAAATAGACAAGGCCTTTTCCCTGGGTTGGGAGAGCCCAAAACTAGAGGGAATAGGTCTAAGGTGAGAGGGGAAAAAATTTAAAAGGGATCCAAGGGGTAACTTTTTCATACAGAGGGTGGTGCGTGTATGGAATGAGCTGCCAGAGGAAGTGGTGGAGACTGGCACAATTGCAACATTTAAAAGACATCTGGATGGTGTATGAATAGGAAGGGTTGAGAGGGATAAAGGCCAAGTGCTGAAAAATGGGACTAAACTAGGTTAGGATACCTAGTTAGTGTGGACAAGTTGGACAGAAGGGTCTATTTCCATGCTGTATGACTCTATGACACTAAGAATCATTTAGAATCAGAATTATAGTGCAATTAAAACATGCATTTTTCTTTATTTTTGCTCAACACCCTCTAGTGGTGCCTATATTGTGAAATGTTTTAAGTAACAGAATGCACATTGCAATTTTCAATACACCTCGTCACTCACATTAAATGAAAGTTATATCATATTTCTATTATCAGCTTTCAAAAGGGTAAACAATAAGCAAAAATGTTTATTATCACCAGTAATGCTGCTCCACATGTAAACATTTGTATTAATTTGACATTGCACTCAATCATGTACAAACCACCTTCAGCTGCTTCATTAATGATTTTCCCTACACCATAAGGTCAGCAGTGGAGATGTTCACTGATGGTTCCATAGTATATGGCAACATTCGGGACTCCTCAGATACTAAGGCAGCCCTTGTGCATTTAATGCAAGACTTGAACAATATTTAGGCTCGGGCTGAAAAGTAGCAAGTGAACATTCTAGCCACACAACCACCAGGTAATCTCCATCTCCATCAGCAAAGACTGTAACATTTACCCGTTGACATTTATTTTTTTTTAAAATTACAGTCCCTATGGTGTGGAAACAGGCCCTTCAGCCCAACCAGTCCATACCGACCCTTGAAAGTGTAACCCACCCAGACCCATTTCCCTCTGACCAATGCACCTAACACTATGGGCAATTTAGCATGGCCAATTCACCTGACCGGCACATTTTTGGATTGTGGAAGGAAACCGGAGCACCTGGAGGAAACCCACGCAGACACAGGGAGAATGTGCAAACTCCACTTGGACAGTCACCCAAGGCTGGAATCAAACTTGGGTCCCTGGCGCTATGAGACGACAGTGCTAACCACTGAACTACCGTGCCACCCTACAATGTCCCACGATCAACATCCTGGGAATTACCATTGACCAGGGACTGCATAGGACTAGCCGTATAAATACAGTGGCTATGATAGCAAATCAGAGGCTGAGAATACTGCAGTAAGTAATTCACTACCTGATTCCCAAAGACTGCCATCATCTGTAAGAGTGTGATAGAATAGTCCCCAGTTGCCTGGTTATTTCAGCTCCAACAAAACTCAAGAAACATGACACAATCCTGGACAAAAGTAGCCCAGTTAAGTTCGACCAGATTCACAAATATCCACTCCCTCCACCAAAGATGCTCAGTAGCAGCAGTATCCCATCTACAAGATGCACTGCAGAAATTTACCATAGCTTCTTGGACAGTACCTTTCAAACCTATGACCACTTCCATCTCAAAAGACAAGGGCAGCAAATACCTGCAAATTCCCAACCAAGCCATTCACCATCCTGATTGGAAATATATCGCCATTCCTTCACCGACACTAGCTCAAGCTCTTGGAATTCCCTCCCCAGCAGCATTGTGGGTCAATGATTCAGGAAGTCAGCTCAACACCATTGTCTCTAGAACAACTAGGCCTGGGCAATGAATGCTAACCAACAACCAACAACAACATACTGTGAGTGAACAACGAAAAAACCCTGTGGTCATAGCTGTGCAGTGGTAGAATGTATAAATACAGAGAAAATCATTAGGCAAGAGCAAAATGAACTAATATGTGATTTAGTATTGCATAGCAATTCAAATATAAATAGCTGTAAGGAGTACCTCACAGCTATCATTAATCAATTCAAATTAAAAATGTTTTTCAAAGCGTGAAATACACAAAACAGCTATTCATATTCTGTATTTAAGTGTGACTGACTTCAATGCAACTGTTCATAGGAATATGGGCAAACCTATTAGTAGATAAAGTGACCAAAGAGCAGTGGGAGGCGTTTAAAAAATAATTACTCGCAACACAGAACCAATACATATCCTTAATGGGCAAGTGTTCAACTTTCCAAAATAATCGCAATGGATGGAAAAATCAGTAAGAAAGAGGCTGTATAAAACAAAAAGGGGTAGCATGCAAACTATAAATATATATTGTACAGATAGAAGTTGACAAACAGATTGTACAAAAAGAGAATCTGAATGCAAACTTGTTAAGGAAGTCAAAAAAAAAATACAATGGCTTTTCCCGGTGTCATCTGTTGCAATTGCAAAAGTAGAGTTGCTTTCTCAGCAATTTTGCAAAATGATGATAGTGAATGGACAATTAACAGGAGCAGCGTCAACCTATTGAAAATTAACGTTGGAATCTTCCAGACACACAGGAGACAAGGAAAGAGGTGGGAGGCCGGGAACATGAGGTGGGTTGTTGTCAGCACTGTCTTCTGTCCCCCAGGCAGCAATTCAGTTCCAGGTGGGAAAGCCCATGAGCTAATTTCCTGCCTTGCCTCCATTGAAAACCTTTAAGTGGTCAACGAGAACAAAGAGACCGTGGAGTGCAGGTTCATAGCTCCTTGAAAGTGGAGTCGCAGGTAGATAGGATGGTGAAGAAGGCGTTTGGTATGCTTTCCTTTATTGGTCAGAGTATTGAGTACAGGAGTTGGGAGGTCATGTTGCAGCTGTACAGGATATTGGTTAGGCCACTGTTGGAATATTGCGTGCAATTCTGGTCTCCTTCCTATCGGAAAGAAGTTGTGAAACTTGAAAGGGTTCAGTAAAGATCTGCAAGGATGTTGCCAGGGTTGGAGGATTTGAGGGAGAGGCCGAACAGGCTGGGGTTGTTTTCCCCGGAATGTCAGAGGCTGAGGAGTGATGTTATAAAGGTATACAAAATCATGAGGAGCATGGATAGGGTAAATAGGCAATGTCTTTTCCCTGGGGTCGGGGAGTTCAGAACTAGAGGGCATAGGTTTAGGGTGAGAAGGGAAAGATATAAAAGAGACCTAAGGGGTAGCTTTTTCACATGTGTATGGAATGAGTGGCCAAAGGATGTGGTTGAGGCTGATACAATTGCAACATTTAAGAGGCATTTGGATGGGTATATGAACAGGAAGGGTTTGGAGGGATATGGGCTGGGTGCTGGCAGGTGGGACTAGACTGGGTTGGGATATCTGGTCGGCATGGACGGGTTGGACCAAAGGGTCTGTTTCCAAGCTGTACCTCTCTATGAGTCCATAACTTCAGGACCTATTTCCTGCCTGGGCTGCAGATTTTTCAGTTTCACGTGGGACAGTCTGCTTGACTGGTAAAGCTGTGCCAGTGGTCAGACAGCATGGGGTCTGGGAAGAGGAGTCTCTTCATTGGTGCTAAGATATGCATGATCAAGGGCATGGATGTGGTGCCAGTGAATGGCCGCTGATAGCCGCACACAGATAACATTACAGCGCAGTACAGGCCCTTCAGCCCTCAATGTTGTGCCCTTGCTTCCAACCCCATGCTCCCCATCTTCACCAGCATCAGTCCCAACCCACAATACTCCTCAGCACTCCCTAAAACAACACAACTCATTGCGGCTTGTTATTGTTCCATTCCATGTGTCCATGAAGCATAGTGGGTCTTCCATGTATGGGTGTGTCAGTAGTTTGTTTCGTGACACCCACTGAACTCAGAAGATCCTGTTTTCTTAGTGGTAGCATTGTCAATGAAAATAAGGAAATGCTTGAGGTGTTAACTAATTAGGTTGTATGACCAAGAGCTGGTGGAGTCAGTAAGTCAGACATCCCACTGGAAACAGTTGTTGAATCAAGATCAGGGAATTACCAAAGTTAAACTGAGCAATAAAGGGAGTTGGTGCCGAATAGTGACACCACTGGACTAGTTAATGCAAAGGTTAATTCTGTGGGGCTGGAATTCAAATCCCACTATGACAGCTGGTGCTAGTTAAATTCAATTCATTTAAAAAAATCTGGAATTCAAATTTATCTTCTTAAATGGTGACTGTGAAGCTGTCACTGTTTGTCATTAACATTGCATCTGGTTCACAGTTGGTCTTTAGGGAAGGCAATCTGCCAGCTTTACCTGCTCTGACCTACATGTGACTTCAGACCCACAGCAAGTACCCTCTGAAATGGCTGTGCAGACTCTTCAGTTCAAGTCAACTGGAGGATGGGCAATTAATGCTGATCTTGTCAGTAATGCCATGTTTCATGAATAAATGAATTTAAGAAAGAAACTGAAGAGAATAATGACATCAAACAGCAATGCGTGCCCAAATCTCAACGGGTTCCATGGCAGGAAGTAAAAGCAAGCAAGATAACGGCATTGCTGAAATATAAACTTGCAACATTCGCTCGATGTAGGAACTGTTCCACCTGATTAGAAAATTGCCCATGTCACACTGCAATTTGAGAAAGATGAGAGAGGGAAGTTCGAAAGCAATTAATTAAGTATTACTTGCTGGTAAGTTACCAGGTTAATGGTAAGTTACTTACACACTGTGATCAGAGAAAACCAGGATGGATTTGTAAAGGTTGATGAACCTAACTGGATTTTCTGAGGTGATGACTGAAGTGTTGGTCAGAGGAATGTCTATGCAAGTTATTAAAATGGACTTGTGCCAGATACTTCATAAACTCCCTCATGAGAGATTGCTCAGCGGCTCACACTGTTGCCCCAGAGCACCAGGGACCTGGCTTCGATTCAAGCCTCAGGGGACTGTCTGTGTGGAGTTTGTACATTCTCCCTGTGTCTGTGTGGGTTTCCTCTGGGTGCTCCGGTTTCCTCCCACAGTCCAAAGATGTGCAAGTTGAGTGAATTGGCCGTGCTAAATTGCCCACTGTGTCCAGGGATGTACAGGCTAAGTGGATTAGCCAGGGGAAATGAAGTTATAGGTATAGGCCGGGGTGGGTGGGTTGGCTGGGGTGGAGTGTTGTTCTTCAGGTCATGACTTCATGAGCTGAATGACCTGCTTCCACACTGTAACAACTCTGTGAATCTGGTCTGTAAGCATTTCCTTCCTCAGAGCACTGTTCC
Organism: Chiloscyllium punctatum; assembly: GCF_047496795.1. NCBI lineage: Eukaryota > Metazoa > Chordata > Chondrichthyes > Orectolobiformes > Hemiscylliidae > Chiloscyllium > Chiloscyllium punctatum. The sequence goes on along the minus strand of NC_092761.1, from coordinate 55,115,000 downwards.
TCTCCCTCCATGGACTGTAATGGTTCAAGGAAAGATCTCACCAACACCTTCTTGGGGGCAGTTCGGGATTGGGAACAAATACTGACTGAGCCAGCAGCACCCACACGAAAAGAAACATGACCAGAGTAGGAGACATGATTCGGAGATGCCGGTGTTGGACTGGGGTGTACACAATCACCTGATGAAGGAGCGTCACTCCAAAAGCTAGTGTGATTAGATTAGATTACATTACATTACAGTGTGGAAACAGGCCCTTCGGCCCAACAAGTCCACACCGCCCCGCCGAAGCGTAACCCACCCATACCCATACATCTACCCCTTACCTAACACTATGGGCGATTTAGCATGGCCAATTCACCTGACCTGCACATCTTTGGACTGTGGGAGGAAACCGGAGCACCCGGAGGAAACCAACGCAGACACGGGGAGAACGTGCAAACTCCACACAGTCAGTCACCTGAGGCAGGAATTGAACCCAGGTCTCTGGCGCTGTGAGGCAGCAGTGCTAACCACTGTGCCACCGTGCCGCCCCGTGTGCTTCCAATTAAACCTGTTGGACTATAACCTGGTGTTGTGTGATTTTTAACTGAGTAGGAGAGACAGAGATAAAAGAAATGGCCTGATTTTCCTAATTGTTAGGATGTGGCATGTGATGCAGGACAAGGATCAAATAATTGTGCAGCCTCAAATAATTGCTCCTTTAATTACGAATTTAAATGATGGACTAGACATGGCACTCATATTTACCACGGACACAAAAATAACATTGTAGGACATGTCAATGGGACAATAACAAGGCACAGAGATACTAGATAAGTGGGTGACCAAAGCTGAAGTAATTTATTTCAATGCAGCCACACAATGACCCAAAAAGAAGGAAGTGTTGCTCTCTAAATAGGGAAAAACTAGTAAAGAGTGGAAGATCCAAACAGACTACACAGGGGAGGGTGGCAATTGCAGATACATGAATCATTAAATTGTCATGAACAGACACAGAAAAAATTTGAGAGGCCAATAGAACCTTTTAGATCTACAGACCAAATATACAAGGGAACCAAAGGTCACTGTTTATTCAGTGTTATTATCAGTTATCCTTTGATTAACTGTGCAGTATCATTGTTTATTCAGCAGGGTAAAGGCTACTCACTGAGTCACTGTTTATAGACACGGATGCTTCCGAAGGATGAAGAATTCTCCCAAGTCCAAATTCTCTGCTGTTAAAAGCTGTTGTCTGGTTTGTCTTCATTATGTTTTAGAAATCAAGTCACAGTCTTACTAGACTGTAGGGCTGCTCTCTCATTTGAGAGAAATGACTCATGGTGATTTAACCTGACAGCCACTATACCTCAGGCGAGTGGAGAGGTTGAGAAGGAGAGTCATGCATGGTTATCTCAACCAGAGTTGAACTCATGCTGTCAGTATCACCCTGTTTCACAAACCAACTGCCCAGCCAACTGAGTTAAACCAACACCCAGCTTTATACAGATCTATCAGCAACATATTGGAAATTGTTTAGGTGGTCACAATGGATATGAGTTTTATCTGTTGTAGCAACACTTATGTTATCTCTCTTAACATATGAAGCAGAAATGTGAATATTTGGTTTGATTTGATTTGATTTATTATTGTCACATGTCCCTAGGTACAATGAAAATTTTTGTTTTGCATGCAGTACAGGCAGATCATACCACACAAAGAGCACCAGTGTAATAAAACAGAGCAAAGAATATAATGTTATGGCTGCAGAGAAGGTGCACAAAGAGCCGGGACTGGTATTAAATTTAAAATTTGAGAGGTCCATTCAGAAGTCAAATAACAGCGGGAAAGAAGTTGTTCTTAAATTCTTTGGTGTGTGTGTTTAAGCTTTACTATCTTCTCCTTGACGGAAGAGGTTGGAAGAGATTATCACCGGGTGGGAGTTTGCTGCAACGAGAAATATAGATGGAGTCAATGGATGGAAGGTTGGCTTGCTTGATTATTAAGGCCCTGGGCAAAGCAGTTATCATACCAAGCTGTGATGCATCTGGATAGAATGCTTTCTATGGTGCATCTATAAAAATTGGCAAGAGTTTTTATGGGCATGCTGAATTTCCTTAGCCTCCTGAGGAAGTAGAGGTGTTGTTGTGCTTTCTTAACCGTGTGCCAGTGTGGGTGGCACAGGGCAGATTGTTGGTGATTGTCACTCCTAAGAACATGATGGTCTCCATCATCTCCACCTTGCTGTATTAATGCAGACAGGCACTTGCCCATTCCTTTCTCCCTGAAGTCATTGACCAGCTCTTTCATTTTGCTGACATTGAGGGAGAAGATTGTTATCTTTACACAGCACCACTAAGCACTCTATCTCTTTCCTGCATTCTGTCTCGCCATTGTTTGAGACCCAGCCTTCAACAGAGGTATCATCAGCAAACTTTTATTACGGATTTAGGATGAAATTCGGCCTCGTGGACATGAGTGTGCAGGGAGTACAGTAGGGGCTGAGTACACAGCCTTGCAGGGTGCTGGTGTTGAGGATAGTCATGGGGATATTATAGTATTGAAGCATCCAACAGGCATTTATTATAACTGCTGTATACAAAGATTACATTCCACAGAAACATTAGTAGCTGGACTAGTGTTAAACTATAGCTTTGTAAAGACTGTATCTTCCCCTTCTGCATTTTTGATCATGGACTGAAAAGGGGAGGAGGCCTGTTTTAAAATCCAGGTTTGTAGAAAGAATTTGTTCTATCAAGTTACCTGATGCTAATTATAAATAATCTTGACCTTGCCATTTGCTCAAGCAGTGGAGGAGGTTACAGCAGATGACCTGGAGCCAAGGGGTCAGCTGGCAATAAGTAGCTGACTGGTTTGTGGAGCAGTGAACAGTTGCCAATGGTAGACGCCTGCCAGCAACCACATGACTGGATCCCTGTAGCTGAAGAGTTTGTGGGTGTGAGTTATTAGTCAAAAACCAATGAACCTCTGGAAGAAAAAGGCGCTGTTTTTTTTCTACATCGAAAAATACCTCAGGCCTGAAGAAAACCAGTTTATTATCTCTCATCAGTTGCAGTAAGGTCAGAGATTTTATCAGTCACCTTGTGCCTCCTACAAACAAGTGAAGGTATGATTAGAATCTCTACAGTGTGGAAACAGGCTATTTGGCCTAACAAGTCCACACCGACCCTCTGAACAGCAACCCATCCAGACCCATTCCCCTACCCTTTACCCCTGACTAATGCACCTAATCTACACATCCCTGTACACTATGGGCAATTTAGCATGGCCAATTCACCTAACCTGCACATCTTTGGACTGTGGGAGGAAACCCACACTGACAGTTCCCCGAGGCAGGTATTGAACCCACATCCCTGGAGCTGTGAGGCACCGGTGCTAACCACTGAGCCACCGTGCCACCCAAAATAAAGAAAGAATATTAAAAAGCAGCGCACCTTGACAAGTAAAATGATTATTTCAGCAAACACTGCAGTGAGGGAGCACTGATCTGCCTTCCCAGTCTCTCTCTGTGCCCACAATAACCAGGTTTTATTTGTGACCCTCTGTGTGTGTCTTATAACAGGGGTTAAAGTTTTCACTCGAAGATGGTTTACAATTGTTGGCATGTAACTCGAATCTACCAACTTATAATAAACAGTAATTCTTGGTCAGTACAGAACCCTGATCTATGGGTTCTCACAACCTGCATTGAAGGGACAGATACATTGGGGATTTCTGTACTTATATCAAATCTTTAATTTTTGTGATGACTCTGGGAAAAACAGGACTGGATTACCAATGTGCTGTGTAATAGTGGAGTATTCTTCCAATATCACAGAATCCCTACAACGTGGAAGCAGGCCATTCGACCCATCGAGTTCACACCGACCTCAAAGATCATCCCGCCTCAACCCGCCCCCTGCATTCCCCAGTCCAATCCACCGAACATCTTTGGATTGTGGGAGGAAACGGGAGCAACCAGTGGGAACCCACGCACACTTGGGGAGAATGTACAAACTCCACATGGACAGTGTTTTTTGCTGTTGGGCGGCACGGTGGCATAGTGGTTAGCACTGCTGCCTCACAGCACCAGAGACCCGGGTTCAATTCCCGCCTCAGGCGACTGACTGTGTGGAGTTTGCACATTCTCCCCGTGTCTGCGTGGGTTTCCTCCGGGTGCTCCGGTTTCCTCCCACAGCTCAAAGATGTGCAGGTCAGGTGAATTGGCCATGCTAAATTGCCCGTAGTGTTAGGTAAGGGGTAGATGTAGGGGTATGGGTGGATTACGCTTCGGCGGGGCGGTGTGGACTTGTTGGGCCGAAGGGCCTGTTTCCACACTGTAAGTAATCTAATCTAGTCACCCAAAGGATGGAATTGAACACAGGCTCCTGGTGGTGTGAGGCAGCGGTGTTAACCACTGAGCCACTGTGCCACTCAGTAGAATAACAGTATTCAAGTGATCCCAGGGCAGGATATAATATGGGATCCTTTTTTCCATCAGGTCGCATGTTAGGATCAGCGATGACATAACTATGTCTCACATTTACTGTCACCATAGTCCGAGCAAATCAGAGGGCTGATCTCTCACTAGAGAGTGACAACTGGTGGTGACTTTATCCTGAGGTTCACCTTGCCTCAGATGAGGGAAGAAGATGAGGAGGATCAACATTCAGAGTAACTTCAGAGTAACTGTGTGAATTAAACCCACACTATTGGCATCACGTTGTATTGCAAACCAGCCATCCAACCAGAATGTGTTAACCTGTGTGTCTTAAAGATGTATTGACATACTGATAGTGATGGTTAATAACAAGCACATGGGCTAACAGTACAGAGGTCCTGCTTATTCAGGGGAAGGGTTACCATTTTAGTTGTAATGCTCATTGCAACACAGTCTCAAGCCAATGACCATTTTAACTGGAATGTGTTGAGTGTTTCCCTGTTCCCTACTGGGAATCCATCCTGTGTAACATATGATAAGTATTAAATACTGAAGCCATAGTGTTGGAGTGTTTTTTGCTGTTGGGAATATCTCATTCCAGGCGTAATTCAATGCTTCCTCTGATCTCCTGTGCCTTGATGCTGTCTTCAGATGGTTCAGTTTGTGCCAGCTGTGGAGAAACTCTCCCATCAGGTCTTCATTAACCTATAAATAAACCCTTTCAAGGAAAGGAACAGAAGGAGAGACCTGGAGACAACCTGGTCCTTCACAGGACAGAGAAATCTCTTTCATTTTGCTGTTTTATTTCACAAAGAAAAATAAATAAAAATGTAATAACTAAATTTGCAATTGTAGTGCCACTTCAGGAGTAGTTGAAACAGTTAGTGACAGCTTTCAGTAATGAAAGGGAGTTCAACAAGGGGACAGGAGAGCCGAGGTAGGGGAGAAGAAGGTTTTCCAGACCGTGGGGTAATGGTTGTGGGATGTGTCAGAGGCGCTCTGCTGATGACACAGAGTCCGATAGAATGTGTGTTTTTTATTCATCCATTGGAGATGGTCACTACTGGCTGGCCAGCAATTATTCCCATACCTCAACAAGGTGGTGGTGAGCTGCCTTCTTGAACTGTTGCCGTCTATGTGCTGTAAATAGACCCACACTGGTGTTGGGGAAGGAATTCGAGGATTCACACAGTGACACTGAAGGAAAGGCAATATATTTCCAAGTCAGGATGCTGAGTTCTTTGGAGCAGAACTTGCAGGGGGTGGTGTTCCCATGTATCTGCTGCCCTCATTCTTCTAAATGGAAACGGCCTTTGGTTTGGACAGCATTCTATCTAAAGTGATTTGTGTGTCTATTTATGCATGTGCATGTCTCTGTGGATTCAATTGTAACAATGACATATCCTTGATCAAATATTAGATTAGATTAGATTAGATTACTTACAGTGTGGAAACAGGCCCTTCGGCCCAACAAGTCCACACCGCCCCGCCGAAGCGTACCCACCCATACCCCTACATCTACATCAACCCCTTACCTAACACTACGGGCAATTTAGCATGGCCAATTCACCTGACCTGCACATCTTTGGACTGTGGGAGGAAACCGGAGCACTCGGAGGAAACCCATGCAGACACGGGGAGAACGTGCAAACTCCACACAGTCAGTCGCCTGAGGCGGGAATTGAACCCGGGTCTCCAGCGCTGTGAGGCAGCAGTGCTAACCACTGTGCCACCGTGCCGCCCAACAGCAAATACTGTTGTGGTTCTGTTCGCCGAGCTGGGAATTTGTCTTGCAAACGTTTCGTCCCCTGTCTAGGTGACATCCTCAGTGCTTGGGAGCCTCCTGTGAAGCGCTTCTGTGCTGTTTCCTCCGGCATTTATAGTGGCCTGTCTCTGCCGCTTCCGGTTGTCACTTCGAGCTGTCCACTGTAGTGGCCGGTATATTGGGTCCAATATACTTGATCAAATAGCTAATATATGTTCAATCCTCCGTAATACACTCAAATCAATATCTATGAACAATTACTTCGCTGGTATTCTCTCTCTTCATGTGGCCTCCCTGTTATCCGAACAATGCTTATCATTGTTTTTGCCACAGGTTTTCTCCATGTAGTAGGGCAAGGAGAAGGTCTCAAGTACCTCAGCTGATCCAGTCCAATCACTTTAGCTCACACTGTTGTGTTATGCTGCACCACACTCTAACCAACTGAGCTGACCACACTACAGGGGTGATTGGGAACTGATGCTGCAGAAAAGGCTGAATCTGGTGCTGCTATTACTGATAGATCCACCAGATGGCAGTGCAGCCCGTTGTTTAACTCCTTCAAAGAGTTGTACAGTATCAGACTCAAGAAAATTCAGCAACAGGGAACAGGGTGGGGAGTATTATTTACTCTGGAGGGCTGATGCTAAAGTTGGATACTTCAGTGGAATTTCTTACTTCATCTATTCTGATCTAATTTCCCAGCCCTTTTCTTGTTTCCTTTATCTTTTATTTTATTTTCAAATCCATTATCAATCATTTTAAATAATAATACTTTTCTTGGAAAATCAATTCCTGCTCTCAAACCAATTCTCTAAGATGCTTCATATTGTAATATTCCTCAGTCTTTGTCCCCTTATTAGCCACCAGCAAATGAAAATGATATTTTCCTTTCAGAAATCTTCAATGGACAGGTTCCATTTCACTCTTCAAAGGTAGGAGGTTCAGAACTTGAATCCAATCTGTATTTTGTACAAATTTAACATCACTCCAGCATGTGCTTGATATTGTATTTATAAATCCACCTGAAAATTACTGAATCTCATTTTTTAACCTCAATCCAATTTCCAACATAGAACAGGCAGCATAAAGTGTTGATACAAATATCACCCAAATGCAATTAACACAATTTGTAATTTTGTGTCAAATGGTGAGTTCATATCTGGCATTCAGTTTTCTAGGATAATCTCTGTCTGTCCTCCTAGAGGAACACCAATAAAAACAAAAAATGGAGAGAAACGTTGGGAGCCTGAGTCTTTAACTTCAGCTGAACCCAGCTCCTATCACAGTCCTTGGGCCTAGGGAACCCACAGATACATCATCCAGGAGGGCTTCATTGGTGAGATCATATATTAATGATCTGGATGAAGGGACTGGGGGCATTCTAGTGAAGTTTGCCGATGATACAAAGTTAGGTGGACAGGCAGGTAGTACTGAGGAAGTGGGGAGACTGCAGAAGGATCTAGACAGTTTGGGAGAGTGGTCCAGGAAGTGGCTGATGGAATTCAATGTGAGCAAATGCGAGGTCTTGCACTTTGGAAAAAAGAATACAAGCATGGACTACTTTCTAAACGGTAAGAAAATTCATAAAGCCAAAAGACAAAGGGATCTGGGAGTGCTAGTCGAGATTCTCTAAAGGTAAACATGCAGGTTGAGTCCGTGATTAAGAAAGCGAATGCAATGTTGTCACTTATCTCAAGAGGGTTGGAATATAAAAGCAGCGTTTTGCTACTGAGACTTTATAAAGCTCTGGTTAGGCTCCATTTGGAGTACTGTGTCCAGTTTTGGTCCCCACACCTCAGGAAGGACATACTGGCACTGGAGCGTGTCCAGCGGAGATTCACACGGATGATCCCTAAAATGGTAGGTCTAACATATGAGGAACGGCTGAGGTTCCTGGGATTGTATTCATTGGAGCTTAGAAGATTAAGGGGAGATCTAATAGAAACTTACAAGATAATACATGACTTGGAGAGGGTGGACGATAGGAAATTGTTTCCGTTAGGCGAGGAGACTAGGACCCGTGGACACAGCCTTAGAATTAGAGGGGGTAAATTCAGAACAGAAATGGGGAGACATTTCTTCAGCCAGAGAGTGGTGGGCCTGTGGAATTCATTGCTGCAGAGTGCAGTGGAGGCCGGGACGCTAAATGTCTTCAAGGCAGAGATTGATAGATTCTTGTTGTCTCGAGGAATTAAGGGCTACGGGGAGAATGTGGGTAAGTGGAGTTGAAATGCCAATCAGCCATGATTGAATGGTGGAGTGGACTCGATGGGCCGAATGGCCTTACTTCCACTCCTATGTCTTATGGTCTTATGGAGATACATGGAGATGCACGGTGCACCAGGAAGGAACATAGGCAGTGGATATAACTGTTGTCATCGCTGCCCAGTGGAGTCACAGGCAGATTGTCCTCTAGGTTTACTTGGAATTTAAGGGTGATGTTGCTGAAGTACCAGCAATAGTACCTGTAGAATGTAAGTTTCTCTAACTCCCAAGTCAGATGCAATTCCAATGTTGCAAAGTGATAGTGCCAAATCAGAGAAGCCCAAGAGTCACCCTCAATGGGGAACACCAAATTAGAGTCTGGGACAAACAGTGTGCAGACCATCCCTGAGTGTGCTTTATAAAGGGCTCAGGTGATGAGTCCCATTACCCATTGCCATGCAAATCATAATCAGCGAGCTCCACAAGAAGATAAATTAGTGATTCCATGTGAGCCTTGGAAGGGTTATTCCACAGCCTTTAATGCAGAACCATAAACTATAAATGCAGGTTTTGCAGTTGGAATGAACCTGAAAGAACTGCCAGTCTGCAGGAAAAGTGAGGAGGTGCATAGTTTATTATCTTCTGACAGTCTTGAGGACTGTAATGAAATTTTATGTGATTTAATTCTGAGTTATGTGCGGTTCTTGCAAGGCTAGCATTTAATGCCCATCCTGAATTGCTTTGAAAATGTGGTAGTGAACAAGATTCTTGAACCTTGACCGCTGCAACCCATGTGCCTTTAGAAAGGGAATTCCAGGCTGTTGACCCAGTGATACTAAAGGAACAGCAATATACTATCAAATCAGGATGGCGAGTGGCTTGGAGGGGAGCTTGAAGGTGATAGTGTTCCCATGTATCTTGCTGGCCTTGTCCTTCTGTATGGAAATCTTAAGAGTCATCGAGATGGACAGTGTGGAAGCTAACCTTTCAGTCCAACTCATCCATGCTGACCAGATGTTCTAAATTCATGTAGTCCCATATGCCAGCATTTGGCCCAGATCCCTATAAACCCTTCTCGTTCATATACCCTTCCAGCTGCCTGACCATGGGTTTGGAATGTGCCATTGGAGAAGCCTTGGTAAGTCACTGCAGTGAATCTTACAGATGTTACTCAGTGATGGTTCTTGGGTGTGAACGTTTGAGAAGGTGCTAAGGTGCCACAGCCAGAGATTGGTTTGTTCTGGTTAGTGTCGAGCTTCTTGAGCTAAATAGGTTGAATTTTCTTGACTAAGAGTCAGTAAGGACTGCAGATGCTGGAAGTCAGAGTCATCAATGTGAAGTTGGAAAAGCACAGCAGGCCAGACAGCATCCGAGGAGCAGGACAGTCAATGTTTCAGGCTGAAACCCTTCATCTGTTCATCACCATGCTCACTTGCTGTCTGTGAAATAAAGTAGCTCACCATTTAGATCTCATGATGTCTCATTTTCCCAAGTTTCTCCCAAACCATTTTCTAAAAGTCATGGGAAATACACATTGTAAATAAGGAGTACTCAAGTCTTCCTGGTTTAAGGGACGCAGAACACTGAAAACAATTTAAAACCAACTGCTGATGTTTGGAATTCTGTGATGTTTGCTGTGGTAAATCAGCTGCTAATAATGCCCCTAGTCCCATTTCTCAATAATGACCCCTTTCCTGGATATCAAAGGGGTACTGTTACCCTGTAATACCATCACAGAGTGTGGATCTTCAACAGAAAGATAGAGGCGAGTTGAGAAAGACATGGAGGAAAATAGGAAACAGGTGTTGGGAAGGATAAAAATTCACATCGTTACACATTTTGGCTTAATTTTGAACACCATTCAGGACTGCCCTGGTAAAGGTTCTGAGATGACTGCACTTGCACTGACATGTAGATTAACAATGTAATCTGATGCCATTTGTTACTATGAGAAAGCTGCAACAGGATACATTTTATTAAGGGATAAAACTTGTAAAAACATAGTGACATTCCTGTTTTACTCAGTTCCGAAATTCTTTTAACCCATTACCCTCTTCATATTTATTCAGGCGCGATCACAGCCCTGTTTCTTGGCTGTCATGTTATATTGATGTTTCTGTTACAATGGACATTTTGCCCTTCACTTTTCACTTCCCGTCTGTGGAGACACCTAGAGAATGGGGCAGAACGTTTTTATTCAGTGTAGAGTTAGAGGTTATCTACATGAAGTTGAAATAAAAACTCTAAAGATAAAATTGGTAAATATTTGAAATAAACGATGATTCGGCCAACAGGGAAAGATTCGGTTAGCATTGGCTTCCTCTAGCACAATATAATCTGAATGGCTTCCCTCTCAACTGGAAACATCTAACTGTTAACCGATGCCAAGCAATCAAGTCTATGCCAAGGCAGTGGGCATAGGCAGGTTTGTCAATCACTACACAGAAAAAACAGCAGAATAATTCTGCCTTCACACACAGTTCATGCACATAGCAACATGCACACATGTAAGTAACTCGTAGAGGTGTATGCATATGTTCATAAATTAGCACTCACACATACACATGCATGTCTACATGCAAAGGCTTAAGTACAGGCACATGTACATATGCACACACTCACATTACACACTTATATACACACGTGCACTGGCAGATTCACAGCAATGTGCAGACACTCTTTTTCTGGAAACAGTCACGATTTGCAGTTCGCTGAGAAAGGGGGAGGGTGGAGTTGAATAATTTCCTGGCTATTGTTCCCACCCAGCCAACCTCTTGTATCCAAAGGCAAAATTGTCCTGTCAAAACAGGGAGGTCCTGATTAGTTGTCAGCTCTGTAGTTCAGGACTTGAAGTAAATGACAGCACACTGACAATCTCACGCAGGTGAAATCGGGAGAAAGTGAGGACTACATATGCAGGAGATCAGAGTCGAAACGTGTAGTGCTGAAAAGCACAGCAGGTCGGGCAGCATCTAAGGAGCAGGAGAATCAAAGTTTCAAGCATAAGCTCGAACGCTCAAAATATCGCCTCTCCTGCTCCTCGGATGCTGCCTGACCAACTGTGCTTTTCCAACACTGCACTTATTGACTCCAGATGAATTCAGCCGACTTTATTCAAAGCAAGGTCCTATTGAACAGGTCTTTTACTTTTTAAAAAAGATTCTTTGAAAAACACTTGTTTCCAAAATTTCTGAAGTTGCTCAGGGCAGTGGGTGACTGCAGTCTGCTTCTTATAGCATCTTGTGAGACACAAACTGAATCCTAGGGGTAAAAACAATGACTGCAGATGCTGGAAACCAGATTCTGGATTAGTGGTGCTGGAAGAGCACAGCAGTTCAGTCAGCATCCAAGTAACTTCAAAATCGACGTTTCGGGCAAAAGCCCTTCATCAGGAATAAAGGCAGTGAGCCTTAAGTGTGGAGAGATAAGCTAGAGGAGGGTGGGGCTGGGGAGAAAGTAGCATAGAGTACAATGGGTGAGTGGGGGAGGGGATGAAGGTGATAGGTCAAGGAGGAGCGGGTGGAGTGGATTGGTGGAAAAGAGGATAGGCAGGTAGGACAAGTCCGGACAAGTCATGGGGACAGTTACTGAGCTGGAAGTTTAGAACTAGGATGAGGTGGGGGAAGGGGAAATGAGGAAACTGTTGAAGTCCAGTCCTCACCCTTAACAATTTCTCCTTTGAATCTTCCCACTTCCTCCAGACCAAAGGGGTAGCCATGGGCACACATATGGGCCCCAGCTATGCCTGTCTCTTCGTTGGCTACATAGAGCAGTTGATCTTCCATAATTACACCGGCACCACTCCCCACCTCTTCCTCCGCTACATTGATGCTCGTGCTCCCGCGAGGAGGTTGAGCAATTCATCAACTTCACCAACACATTCCACCCTGACCTTAAACTTACCTGGACCATCTCTGACACCTCCCTCCCCTTCCTGGACCTCTCCATCTCCATTAATGACGACCGACTTGACACTGACATTTTTTACAAACCCACCGACTCCCACAGCTTCCTCTTCCCACCCTACCTCTTGCAAAAATGCCATCCCATATTCCCAATTCCTCCGCCTCTGCCGGATCTGTTCCCAGGAGGACCAGTTCCACCACAGAACACACCAGATGGCCTCCTTCTTTAGAGACCACAATTTCCCTTCCCACTTGGTTAAAGATACCCTCTAACGCATCTCGTCCACATCCCGCACCTCCGCCCTCAGACCCCACCCCTCCAACCGTAACAAGGACAGAATGCCCCTGGTGCTCACCTTCCACCCTACCAACCTTCGCATAAACCAAATCATCCGCCGACATTTCCGCCACCTCCAAACAGACCCCACTACCAGGGATATATTTCCCTCCCCACCCCTTTCCGCCTTCCACAAAGACCGTTCCCTCCGCGTCTACCTGGTCAGGTCCACGCCCCCAAACAATCCACCCTCCAATCCTGACACTTGCCCCTGCCACCGCAGGAACTGTAAAACCTGCGCCCACACCTCCTCCCTCACCTCTATCCAAGGCCCTAAAGGAACCTTCCACATCCATCAAAGTTTTACCTGCACATCCACTAATATCATTTATTGTATCCGTTGCTCCCGATGCGGTCTCCTCTACATTGTGGAGACTGGGCACCTCCTAGCAGAGCGCTTTAGGGAACTCACTGCCTTTATTCCTGATGAAGGGCTTTTGCTCGAAACGTCGATTTCGAAGCTACTTGGATGCTGCCTGAACTGCTGTGCTCTTCCAGCACCACTAATCCACAAACTGAATCCTGGCTATTGCCCCGTGATAAGACAGTCTTTAATTCTCACTAAATAAACATTTTCAGGCAAAACCCCGAGAAGGATACAAAGATGATGCTGGAGTATTGCGACTTATTGAGAGCTGTCTACAGCAAATCTTCTTATTAAATACCTCATAATCATTCTGCTCCTTTAAAACTTAATTCTAGGTCTATCAAAATTACTAGCAAAATTCCCTTAAATCTACTTGCAGGCCTGACGATCCTCCTGTCAATGGGGCCTGATTACCAACACCAGAACTGCAAGACCTTAGGAACCCTGAACTGCGGGCCGATCAGCACAACAACAGGACCTGATTCCACAACAATTCAACATTGAGAAAGCCTGACCAGATCAACCAGAAGACTGCCCAGAGTGATCAAGGCCACAACCAGTGCCCAGGACCCTATTGGGAGCACACATCTAGCTCTTAGAGCAGCAGACTTCCCTCACCGACACCTGGGATCAAGTAGGAGCAGCCACCTACCCAGGATACGTGGGAGACGCACTGGACTTCAGGTGAAACTGAAACTCTCAGGTTTCAAGCCCCCCCTCCCCAGCTTATGCCTGGCAAATGTCCAAACTGAACAAGATAGATGATCTTAAAGCTAGACTCACCTTCCAAAGGGAATTGAGAGACTGTTGTGTGCTGTGTTGTACATAGCTCACTTCCGCTGCACCTGACTGCACCTTCCACCCTGAAAGTTTCTCAGTTCACCAAATGGACCACTAGCGCCCTCGGGCAAGGCAGGGAGGGGTGCAGTCTACCTCCTAATCAACATCTCCTGGTGCTGAGACGTTATGGCCCTGGTGAGTCATTGCTCCCTGGATCTGGAATAATTAACAGTGAAATGCTGCCCATACTACCTGCTGCCTGAGTTCACCTTTGCTATCCCTACAGCAGTCTGCATTCCACCCCATGCGAAAGTGGGGATTGCAGTTGATGAAGTATATATTGCTACAAACCATCTTCAGATAGAATACTCCAAGGTCTCGTTCATCATAGCCAGTGACTGCAACAAGAATGTGCTACCAGAGTGCCATCAATAAGTGTCCTGCCCCACCAGAGGTCTGAACATGCTTGAGCCTTGCTACACAACCATCAAAGATGCCTACTGTTCCATTCCCCATCCGTGAAAATTAACACTATGCTCCTGCTCCAGGCTTACAAGCAGAAATTGAAGTGTGAGGACCCAGTATAGAAAGTAGCGCAGCATTGGTCTGAGGCAATGGAAGGGCTTCTACTGGATTGCTTAGAGTCGGTGGATGGTCCACGTTAAAGAAATCAGTGACCAATACCGTTACAGATTGCAGTCGTAAGTATGTTGAAAACTGCATGCCAAAGAAGTTGTCAGCTGGAAACCATGGAGATCCACTCCCGAATGAGTTACAGGTCTGAGGTATTCAAGTCAGATGACCCTGATCTATACAGGAAATCCAAGTAAGATCTTTGCAAGGATGCCAAGAGGTAATACCAAACTAAGCATGGGACCCAGACTAACCACATGGACACTAGTCATTTGTGGCAAGGTTTGGACAACATAATGAGCTACAAAGTGAAGTCAAACAGAATCATGGACCAAGTGCATCTATACCCAATGAGCTCAATGCATTCCCTGTGTTCACTTTGAACAGAAGGTCAATTAAACCTCAGAAAGATTGAAGGAGCTAGGGCTTTTCTCATTGGAGTGAAGAAGGATAAGAGGTGACTTGACAGAGGTGTACAAGATGTTGAGGGGTATAGATGGAGTAGACAGTCAGAGACATTTTCCCATTGCGGAAGTGTCTATCACGTCAGGGTATAATTTTAGGGTAATTGGAGAAAGGTTTGGGGAGATGTCAGAGGTAGGTTCTTTACACAGAGAGTGGTGGGTGCTGGAAGGCACTGCCAGCAGTGGTAGTAGAGTCAGATACACTGGGGACATTTAAGTGACTCTTGGATAGGCACATGGAAGATAGTACAATGAAGGGTATGTAGATTAGTCTGATCTTTAAGTAGGATAAAAGGCCAGCACAACATCGAGGACCAAAATGATTGTACTGTGCTGTACTGTTCTATGTTCTATATTCTAAATAATGTCACCTACCCCAAAAGCCTTGGATGCACCTGTATCCACAGTCACCACTACAAACATGAGACCAGCTTTCTTGAGGGTCAACCCACAGAAAGCAACTAGCCTGGATGGAATCTCCAGCCATGCACCCAACATTCTGTATGGACCAGTTGGTCACAGTCATCTCCAGCTTCTCCTTACTACGATCCAAGCATACTCTAACATTAGCACAAGGAAATCCACTGGATTGTGACTGGCATTGAATTCAATTATTAGGCTGAACAATGTGAACAATTAGTAGCGACTGACCAAACTTACAACAACAGAACTTTTCCACTGTGCGCTTTGTACCAGCAACCAGCTCAAGCAACAATGCCATGAGGAACCATCACCTCCACATTTCCTTCCGAAACATACACTATCCAGCCTTGGACATATATCATCACTCCTTCAGCTGTGCTGAGTCAATCGCTTTGAATTTGTTAACCAAATATTATGTTTCTCAAGATTCACAATTTCAGAATATCATCCCTTCAAGGAATACCGATGTTGAAAGAGGAAAATAAAAACTAAAATCAGCTAACATTACAAGATTAGGTTGTTAGGTGAAGAGCAGTCATCAGACATTTTAGGATGACTTTCTTAAATTAATCTATTCATTAAATGTTGACATTACTGGCTGAGTTAGTATGTTCTCACCATCCCTAATTGTTCTTGAGGAGGTGATGCTGAGCTGCCTTCTTGAACTGCTATGGTCCATGAGTGATAAATGTCTGTCATTTGTGTGGCATCAATATTAATGGTCAGTTATTAGCACAAGGCAGGTATTACCAAATTTCTACACAGACTGCTCCAGTATTTGAAGAGTCACAAATGAGTCATAGAGTCATAGAGATGTACAGCATGGAAACAGACCCTTCGGTCCAACCTGTCCATGCTGACCAGATATCCTAACCCAATCTAGTCCCATCTGCCAGCACCCGGCCCATATCCCTCCAAACCCTTCCTATGCATATACCCATCTAAATGCTTTTTTTAAATGCTGTAATTGTACCAGCCTCCACTTCCTCTGGCAGCTCATTCCACACACAACCCAGCCTCTGTGTGAAAACATTGCCCCTTAGGCCCCCTTTATATCTTTCCTCTCTCACTCTAAATCTGTGCCCTCTAGTTCTGGGCTCCCCCACCCCAGGGAAAAGATTTTGTCTATTTATCCTATCCATGCCCCTCATGATTTTGTAAACCTCTATAAGGTCACCCCTCAGCCTCCGACGCTCCAAGGAAAACAGCCCCAGCCTTTTCAGTCTCTCCCTATAGCTCAAATCCTCTAACCCTGACAACATGCTTGTAAATCTTTTCTGAACCCTTTCACAACACCCTTCTCACAATATTCCAATAGTGGCCTAACCAATGTCCTGTACAGCCGCAACATGACCTCCCAACTCATGTACTCAATACTCTGACCAATAAAGGAAAGCATACCAAATGCCTTCTTCACTATCCTATCTACCTGTGACTCCACTTTCAAGGAGCTATGAACCTACACTCCAAGGTCTCTTTGTTCAGCAACACTCCCGAGGACCTTACCATTAAGTGTATATGTCCAGCTAAGATTTGCTTTCTCAAAATGCAGCACCTCGCATTTATCTAAATTTAATTCCATTTGCTGCTTCTTAGCCCATTGGCCCATCTGATAAAGATCCCATTGTAACCTGAGGTAACTTTCTTCACTATCCACTACACCTCCAATTTTGGTGTCATCTGCAAAGTTACCAACTATACCTCTTATGCTCACATCCAAATAATTTATATAAATGACAAAAAATATTGGACCCAGCACTGATCCTTGAGGCACTCCAATGGTCACAGGCCTCCAGTCTGAAAAACAACCCTCCACCACCACCATCTGTCTTCTACCTTTGAGCCAGTTCTGTATCCAAATGGCTAGTTCTCCCTGTATTGCATGAGATCTAACCTTGCTAACCAGTCTCCCATGGGGAACCTTGTCGAACCCCAGTACTGAAATCCATATAGATCATGTCTACCACTCTGCCCTCATCAATCCTCTTTGTTACTTCTTCAAAAAACTCAATCAAGCTTGAGAGACATGATTTCTCATGCACAAAGCCATGTTGACTATCCCTAATCAGTCCTTGCCTTTCTAAATACATGTATATCCTGTCCCTCAGGATTCCCTCCAACAACCTGCCCATCACCAACGTCAAGCTCACCGGTCTATAGTTCCCTGCCTTGTCCATACCACCCTTCTTAAATAGTGGCACCATGTTAGCCAACCTCCAGTCTTCCAGCACCTCACCTGTGACTATCGATGATACAAATCTCTCAGCAAGAGGCCCAGCAATTATTTCCCTAGCTTCCCACAGAGTTCTAGGATATACCTGATCAGGTCTTGGGAATTTATCCACTTTTATGCGTTTCATGACTTCCAGCACTTCCTCCTCTGTAATATGGACATTTTTCATGATGTCACCATTTCCTTAAGTTCTATATATTCATGTCCTTCCCCACACAAAAAACTGAAGCAAAATACTTGTTTAGTAACTCCCTCATCTCCTGCGGCTCTACACAAAGGCTGCCTTGCTGATCTTTGAGGGGCCATATTCTCTCCCTAGTTAACCTTTTGCCCTTAATGTATTTGTAAAAACCCTTTGGATTCTCCTGAATTCTATTTGCCAAAGCTATCTCATGTCCCCTTTTTAGCCCTCCTGATTTCCTTCTTAAGTATACTCCTACTTCCTTTATACTCTTCTAAGGATTCACTCGATCTATCCTGTCTATATCTGACATATGCTTCCTTCTTTTTCTTCACCAAACCCTCAATTTCTTTAGTCATCCAGCATTCCCTATACCTACCAGCCTTTCCTTTTACCCTAACAGAAATATACTGTCTCTGGTGTCTCATTATCTCATTTCTGAAGGCTTCCCATTTTTCCAGTCATCCCCTTATCTGTGAACATCTGCCCCAAATCAACTTTTGAAAGTTCTTGCTGAATAACGTCAAAATTGGCCTTTCTCTAATTTAAATCTTCAGCTTTTAGATCTGGTCTATCCTTTTTCATCAACATTGTAAAATTAATAGAATTATGGTCGCAGCCCCAAAGTCCTCCCCCATTGATATCTCAGTCACCTGCCTTGTCTTATTTCCCAAGAGTAGGTCAAGGTTTGCACCTTCTCTAGTAGGTACATCCACAAACTGAATCAGAAAGTTTTCTTGTACATGCTTAACAAATTCCTCTCCATATAAACTCTTCACATAATGGCAGTCCCAGTCTATGTTTGGTAAGTTAAAATCCCCTACCCTAACCACCCTATTCTGAACATTGTGCAATCATCAGTCAATATTCTCACCTCTGACCTCAACATCAATGATAAATATTTACAAATCATCTATTTATATTTGGGTCAATGCATTTAGATCAATATATTGAGATGAATGTTCACTTACCATTAGCTGTTTACCACACGTGGCTCAGTATATAGTCAGCACTCTTTCTGCACTATTACGCTACTCCTACCAGGGACCCTTACATAACTCCCATTTTAGCTTTAAATACTTATTCATGTAGTGATGCGAAACTTGAGTATTACTGGAGAACCATATTTTATTGAAGCATTTCATCTTGTATTCAACAGGACATTATTTCAAGGGCCAAGGATGATTCAAGTATCAAAAAAAAGGCAGCTGGGCAAGGCAATCTATTTATTTCCTCTCAACAGATGGGGGCATGGCTCAACATGCAAGTTTGTGTTTTTCCCTGCCAGGAACTGTCGAAAGCAAGGTTTAAATATCAATTACAACCCCTGGTCTGTGTTGTTAGTGGACTAACCTATTTTGAAGTTCATAACTTAAGGACAGCCATTAAATTCCTCTGCATTGCAGGTAAAAGAAAAATACAAAATCTTGCTCTGAGTGCTGAAAGTCAGCCACCATCGAAAGGAAAGAGAACAGGTTTGATGGGCCTGATGGCATGCTCCTGTTCTTATTTCTTATATTCTTCTGAAACAAAACAAAAAGAAGTTCAACTAAGCTGCAAAACCAAACATCTTAAAATCAGCTATATATTCGAGATGTAATCTTTCAGCAGTCAATTAATTGTATTGCTCAGATTTTCCATTCCCAGACACTTTGGCTGTTTGTCATGTTTTGAAATCACATGTTGTACTTAAACGTCCAATATTTCCATAGGTAATCTGTGGTTAAGGTCCATGGTTACGACACTTGTTATGTTCTCCCTTATTATTGAAGTGATTTATTTTTTTAATTTGTTATATCTGCTTCAATCTTTTGTAAAAAAGGGATATCAGAAAAACGTTTTGTGAGAGATATAAAGGACATTAAATGTTATTATAAGCTTATTAGCGAAGAAATTACATGTTGTCCATGTGTGTGAGAAATGGATGACTTCCAGCTATCAAGAAACAAAAGCCACTCTATCCCAAACCGCTTTAAATTTCAATGTTTATGATGTCCACTCATCATGGTCAAGAAAACACAAGCAACACCTCTTCTTCCTCAGGCAGCTCAGGAAATTTGGCATGTCCATAAGGACCCTCATTAACCTCTATAGATGCACCATTGAAAGCACACCATCTGGGTGCATAACAGGCTGGTATGCCAGGACCATAAGAAACAACAGAAGGTGGTGAGCACAGCCCAGGCCATCACAGAAGCCAACTTTCCATCCATGGACTCCATTTGCACGGCTCGCTGCAGTGGAAAGGCTATCAACATCAGCAAGGACCCATCACACCCCAGCAATGATCTGCTACAATCTCTTCTGTCAGGCAGATGATACAGAGCCTGAATATATGCATCAGCTGGTTCAGGAACAGCTTCTTCCCAGCCGTTATTAGGCTGATGAATGCACTCTGTAGCCTCAAATTATGCTGGCCTTGGTCTCACCTAGTGCATGCCCCATGTAATGTAACGTGTCTGCTTCAGTATAAGTCTTTCTGATCTATATGTCCTTGCTTACTACGATCTGCCTGTACTGTTCATAAATAAAGCTTTTCACTGTACTTCAGTATAAATGACAATAAATCAATCAAATCAATTCAAAAGGTCAAAGTCACAGTTACAACAGTCCTCTGGAGATTCAAAAGGGGTCGTTTGAGGAGGCTTGACAAGTTACTGCTGCACGTCCTGTACACTCTGCAGTAATATGCTGCAATGTTTTGCATTTCTCCACAACTACATAATTAGTTTGTCCTGAGGCTCTTGCAGTGGCTGCACAGATGCCCCTAGCTTGTCCTGAAACCAATTACTAAGGACTACCCTCCTCATGGGAGTTCAAAATCAATAAATAGAGTTTGTCACAAGGAAATTTTTAATGCCCTTCCTGTGTTTCCCATGCCAAGTAATAGTTCTGATTCTCGATGGTTGCTCCATCTAGGGCACCAGATTGTGCCGTAAGTTGGTTGAACAGATCATTATAGAGTGGGTAACCATGAGGTAGGACATGGTTGGTTTCAACCTGTTTGCGAGTTTTTTCCAGTCAGTGGATCTATTGGGGAAGGGTTGCATGCAAAGACAGAAAACCAAGGAAGATGTATTAAGTAGAAGTTTGAATTGTCCAAGAATCATAGAATTTCTACAGTGTGGAAGCAGGTCAGTCAACACATTGAGTCCACATCAACATTTCAAAAAGCATCCCACCCAGACCCACTCCATCCTGTAGCCCTGCATTTCTCTTGGCCAATCCACCTAACCTTTGAGTTGTGGGAGGAAAACAGAGCATCCAGAGGAAACACACGCAGACACTGGGAGAACATGCAAACTCCACACATACAGCCACATAATGATGCAATTGAACCAAGTCCCTAGCACTGTGAGGCAGCAGTGCTAACCATTGAGCCACTGTGCCATCCAATGTGTTGCATATTGTTGCATTTAATTAATTGTCAATAAGATGTTAGGGTGAGATCTATGTCAGACAGGGCCATTGTACACTGCAGAAAAGAATAAGGCAGCAAGAGCTGAGGACTGGAATGTTCCCAAGAGGAAACAGGGGATCCTGACAGCAGAATGAGTTCCAGCAGAAAATTGAAGGAACAGACACAGAGAGTGCTGGAGAATTGTAACTGTTTTGACAACATCTGCGAAGACAGAAACAGAGTTAACATTTCAACTTAGGCAACATTTCATCTTCCATTAAGGCACTTTACAGTTTCAGGGTCTCAGTATTGAATCCCATTCCTTCAGAAACAGACCATAATATGCATGCTCCCTAGTTTTCTCAAACTCCTTGCATGACTCATACACTCCAGGCACAGCCTTGTCTTGGTTACTCGGCTCACAGCAGACAAGACGCATTCTCTCCCCTTTCAGACCTTAATTTACACCCATTTTACATCTTTTTTCACTCTTTCACCACTATTACAATCCTTCTGGTTTTTGCACTGGTCGTCTATACCATCTGTCCCCTTGTATTTTCTCCATCTTTGTCAAAATTATACTTTTAAAAACCCATTTCAGTTCTTAAGAAGAGTCACATTGACTAAAACTGAAAGAACTGCGGATGCTGGGAATCAGAAACAGAAACAAAAATTGCTGGAAAAGCTCAGTAGGTCTGGCAGCATCCGTGGAAAGAAATCAGAGTTAATATTTCAGGTCCAGTGGCTCTTCCTCAAAATTGATGCTAGCTCAGAAAAAGTTGTTTTTACGCAGAAGATAGGGTGGATGAAGGGATTAAGGAGCAAGCGATTGGTGGAGATTAAGCCCAAAAACAAAAAAGAGCAGTTGGACAGACAAAGGAGTGGATAACGATCAGTCTGGGAGAATGAAGAGCTACTCATGGGGACAATTCAATGAATCAGAGAATACCTACAGTGTGGAAGTGGGCCATTTGGTTCATCGAGTTCACACTGACCACTAAACATCATTTCCCCCAATGCACCGCCCCCCTCCACCCCCCACCAACTCTATCATTGTAACTCTGCATTTACCATCGCCAAACCATCTTTGGACTGTGGGAGGAGACCAGAGCACCCAGGGGAAACCCACACAGACACAGGGAGAACTTGCAAACTCCACACAGACAGTTGCCTAAGACGAGAGTTGAACATGAGTCCCTGGCACTTTGAGAAGTCACACAATGCTAGGTTATATTCTCAACAGGTTTGTTTGAAATCACAAGCTTTTGCAGCACTGCACTGAAAGTTTGTCATTTCAAATAAGCCAGTTGGACTATAAGCTGGTGTCATGTGACTTCTGACTTTGTTGACTCCAGTCCAACACCAGCACCTCCACATCCTGCTCTGTGAGGCAGCTGTGCTAACCGCTGTGCTAGCCCATATGCTATTCATATGTTAATGGGTCACATGTTAATTGTATGTAGTAGCAGACCATGTAATAACAAGGTCAAAACGATGACTGCAGATGCTGGAAACCAGAAGATAGGGTGGATGAAGGGATTAAGGAGCAAGCGATTGGTGGAGATTAAGCCCAAAAACAAAAAAGAGCAGTTGGACAGACAAAGGAGTGGATAACGATCAGTCTGGGAGAATGAAGAGCATAGAGTACAATAGGTGAGTGGAGGAGGGGATGAAGGTGATAGGTCAGAGAGGAGGGTGGAGTGGATAGGTGGAAAAGAAGATAGGCAGGTCGGACAAGTCATGGGGACAGTGCTGAGCTGGGCCTTTGGATACTGAGGAGAGAGGATATAAAGTGAGAGGTGCTACACCTTCTGCAATTGCAGAGGGAAGGTATTGTACTCTGTGTTACTTTCTCCCCAGCCCCAACCTCCTCTCATTTATCTCTCCACCCTTCAGGCATTCCGTCTGTATTCCCGATGAAGGGCTTTTGCCCGAAATGTCAATTTTACTGCTCCTCAGATGTTGCCTGAACTGCTGTGCTTTTCCAGCACCACTAATCCAGCATGTGATAACAAGGCCTGGTGTGTGGGGTTTGGGGTAAGGACATGGGAGAAGGTGCCTCAAGGCCTAAAATTGTTAAACTTGATATTGAGTCCAGAAGGCTGTAGAATTCTCAAGCAGAAAATGAGGTGCTGTCCTTCCAACTTGCAATGCAACAGGGTTAGGGTTAGGGTCAGCATTGCATCAAGCCAGGGAACAAGGTAGTGTGTTGAAGTGCCAGGCAACTGGAGGATCAAGGTCTTTTTTGCACACAAAACATAGATATTCTCTGAAGTGGTCAACGAGTCTGTGCTTTGTTTCCCCAATGTAGAGGAGACCACATTGTGAGCTGTGAATATAGGAGACTAGATTGTGTGAAGTGCAGGCAAAGTGCTGCCTCAGCTGGAAGGTATGTTTGGGCCTTTGGATACTGAGGATGGAGGACATAAAGGGGGAGGTGCTACAACTTCTGTGATTGCAGGAGGAAGGTGCCATGGGGTATGGGGAGGTGTTGGGAATGAAGTAGGAGTGGACTAGGTTCTCCCAAAGGATCGGTTCTTACAAAAAGCTGACAAGGGAGGGGATGGGACTATGTATCTGATGGTGACATCCCACTGGAGGTGGCGCACATGGTGGCTAATGATCCTCTGGATGTGGATGTTCAATGGACAGACAAAGGACTGGATGACAATCAGCCTGGAAGAATGTATAGCTACTAATGGGTGAGATGTAGGTGAGGACAAGGGAGATCCTTTTGCTGTTGTGGAAGGGAAGAGAGAGAGAGAGACAGAGATGTAGGTGAAGACAAGGGAGATCCTTTTGCTGTTGTGGAAGGGAAGAGAGAGAGAGAGACAGAGATGTAGGTGAAGACAAGGGAGATCCTTTTGCTGTTGTAGAAGGGAAGAGAGAGAGAGAGAGAGAAAGAGGGCTGAAATGAGGGAGGTGAGTCAGACCCAGCTGAGAGCCTTGTCAACTACAGTGCTGGGGAATCCTTCGTTGAGGAAGAAGGTGGACATTTCGGAGGCCCCGTTGTCAAAGAAGGCATCATTAGAACAATGTGATAGAGATGGAAGAACTGGAATAATAGAATAGAGTCTTTCCAGGAAGTAGGGTGCATAGTCAAGGTAACTGTGGGACTTGATTGGTTTGGAGTGGATTCATACTTAGTACTCTGCTCTTCTATTTCTCTCCAACAGTTCTGGGACCAATAGGGTGTGCCATCAACCAACTTGCTGCTGTGTCCTAGCTAGTGTCCAACCTTTTGAGTGTTGTTTGAGCTGCACTTGTTCAGGCAAGTGAAGAAATTCCATCACGTCCTGACAAAATTGTGTTAAACAGCGGTTTAACTAGTAACGAGCAGAGAATCAAACTTTGTCCTTGAATACATAGTCAACACTGAGAAAGATCCCTGGATATGTCACTGCTCACCAAATTTCAGTGATTCCTCGTCATCTAAATGAGGATGACTACTCCAAGAGTAGACAAAACTATGTTGTAAAGATTACATTCTTTCTAGCCAAAAAGTTTTTCAAGTTCAGGGTTACTGTGGACGATTGATACATATATGAATTCTACAAATTTATGAAGTTTTGGGATACGGCTGGGACTTTCGTTCCCTAGTCTGGATCATAGAGGTGGGATATTTCCTAGCTCTACAAACCTGACTAGTGAAGCTGGCTTTTTGAGGTCGGATTCTAAATCCAGTTGGTGTGACTTGCTGGGAAGCTCGGAACAAGAGCAGGTCTGGCCTGGCCCCGTGCTCTGCTTTCCCTGTACTGTCACTGAGTAGGGATTAATAACTAATGAATGAAAGCATATGCATCCCTCCATGCCTCAGCCTTCACAGTCTCTCTCACTCCTCCCTCACACACTCCCCATGTCCTATCAATGCTAAGCCATGCCCCATAATCCCTTGTACCCAACCTTCCAAGATGGTGGCAGTGGAGCAGCAGTGTCTAAGCTTCTCGCCTGGGGCATGTCCATTCCATCTGTTTTTTTTTCTTTTTTCCTTTTCTCGTTCTTCTTCTCTTTTCTTTTAAAAGTACTTTTTTTAGTTGTTTTTTGGAAAGCAACTTACCTTGGAGAAATGGTGACAACATAGGAGCAGCTGAAGGCCAGATCAGAGTGGGCTGGAGGTGCAAGTGGAGTGGGGTGGCTAGCTTTGCCAGAATGGATCAGGACAGTGCTTGGACTGGGGACCGGTGTAGGTGGTTAGTGGCTTGTAAACCCAGTCAGACCACATGTTGAAATGCCTTGCAAATGATCTACTGCAGGCCCTTTGTTGAAAGACTGCAATGATAATCTTTTTAACTTTTTCTTTAACTTGTACTATAAATAACTGTAATGTAGTTTTTTCCCTTTCTTTCCTTTATTTCTCGATTTTGCATTTAAGATTTGTACCCAGGTATTTTGTACTGAAGATGGTGCCATGTGGGGCGACATTGTACACTTTTCACTGGACTCCTGTACTTCTGTACCTAAGTACACCTGACAATAAACCTCATTCTAATTCTTACGTCTCACGACATCCTTCACACCCCATATACCCACCTTTCTGCTCCTCCATAACCCAAGTTCATCTATGATCCCACTCATCCCTTTGTAGTCCTGATGACAACTTAGTGCCAACATAGCCTGCCTAACCACCCTTCCTTCCCCTATTACCACACTGTTGCCATGCCAGTTTACCAAATGTCCACCATGGCAATGTCAGGAACCATGCTGCATAGCATAAAATTAAATGTTTATAGATGACATCACTATTTACAAGTGTCACATTTATTTAAAACAAACATTGAAATCCCTTCAACTAATCTCACATGTAAACAAGCACTGTATTCTAAGTTCTTTAATAGTTTTGATCGTTGACAGATTTAACAGTTATTTGACAGTTCTGAGGACTTTACACACATTTTAGGTCCATTCATGTCTACTTTTAACAATCCAAAAGTGTACCAGAAAATTCCAATCACCCCAATGGCATATGAACTTCCCTCAGGGTTCATGAACAGTGGATATTCTAAGCTGAGCTGGGGCCATATCTAAATGGGCACTTCATCTCTGAGCTGGTCTAGTCTATGCATTCTGAGTTCCAGACAGTGGGGATATGCAGATAGATTTATCTGGATACAGTTGATCATTTAAGTGACCAGTGTGGCACAGGAAAGGGGAGAACAGGAAACAGGAGATTCGATGTTTCGGGCATAAGCTTTTCAAGGAGGGATTATGCCCGAAGTGTTGACTCTCCTGTTCCTCAAATGCTGCCCGACCCGCTGTGCTTTTCCAGCCCCACACTGTTTAACTCTAACTCTCCAGCATCTGCTCTCTTCACTTTCTCCATCTGAATGAATCCATGAACCGCACCCTTACAAAGTCTGGCCGCCTCCAATCCAACCCCCATGAAACCGACAATGTTGAATTCAGGATGAGGGCTTCCAATTTTCTGGAATCTTCACTACATTTGCTTGATGAGCGGGATTTTCTGCTGTGGCCAAACCCTAGGCTAGAGTTTATGTGGAATTGCTGGTGTTGGACTGGGGTGGACAAAGTCAGAAGTCACACAACACCAGGTTGTAGTCCAACAGGGTTATTTGAAATCACAAGCTTTCGGAGCACCGCTCCTTCATCAGGTGACATCTGATGTCATGTGACTTCAGACTCTGGGCTAGAGTGTTCAATCAAAGTGAAAATGTTTGGGGGAATGGTATCTTGTGTTTCAATTCTGAAGTCTGCCTAATACCAAGTCTGAATTCTTTGATGTTTAGAGTTTAAAGAAAACTCATTTTTAATTTGGGAAAAGGTGAAAGGTAAATAATAGCAACAGCTTGTGCACTGACAGTGCGTCTCCAAAGTCCATCAAATGTGTAGAGAAAGTCAGGATTTAACCAGTTGTGCTTCAATCTTTCTATTTAATTTCAAGATGAAAGAGTGTTGGGATCGCACAGGCAGCTGACTAGCATTTCTACCTGAATACAAGGCCCATGTAATTCACATTGGTGATAGACTTTGATGAAGGAAAGTTTTCTAAAGTAGACCTGAAAATGCACTGACACAAGCCATCTGCCAAGATCTGAGAGCAGCTCGAGGTCAAAATTTTGAATGGTTTACCACACTGGAATATGGTGGCGGCTCAGACTCTGATTGGAAAGTCCTGAATGTGTGAGGCATTCAAATAAGCTAGAAGATTTTCTTAGCTTTAGCCAGACAGAGATGTCTCCAAGGAACCTCACACTGTGAAAGACAGGTCTAGTGTTAAAGGTTTCTAAGCTGGGAAAGAAAAAGATCAGAAATAAACTGACAGGAATAAAGAATGACTTTTAACTGGTCCTGGGAATACATCTACAGAAAGGACTATAAACATTTACTTAATATAAAGACTTATACAATTAAAAGTAGGGCCTGGGACAGTGTTTCTGGACAGAGAGACCTTGGGGTTCAGGTACACGATTCTTTGAAGTCTGCATCACATATAGATGGGGTGGTTAAGAAAGTATTCAGCATGCTTGTCTTCATTGCTCAGTCGTTTGAGCATAGGGGTTGGGACATTATGTTGACGTCGTACAGGTCAGGCCTCTTCTAGAGTGCTGTGTCCAGTTCTGGTCTCCCTGTTATAGAAAGCATATAATTGAGCTCGAGAGGGCTCAGAAGAGATTCACTAGGATGTTGCCAGGAATGGAGGGTTTGAATTATAAGGAGAGGCTGGAAAGGCTAGGACTTTTTTCACTGGAATATAGGAAATTGAGAGGTCACCTTTTAGAGGGTTATAAAATAATGAGGAATGCAGGTAAAGTGAATGATAAGGGTCTTTTCCCAAGAGTTGGGGATCTCAAGACAAAGAAGCATATTTTGAAGTTGAGAGATGGAAAATTTAAAAAGACATGGGCACAATTTTTTACACAGAAAGTGGTTTGTGTGTGGAGTGATCTTCCAGAGGAAATGATGGACACAGGTATATTTACAATGTTTAAAGGACATTTAGGTAAACACGTGAATAAGAAATGTTAGAGGGATGTGACCCAAGTGCAGACAGATGGGGTTAGTTTTGTTTCGAAGAATGGTCTGCATGGGCTGGTTGGACCAAAAGGTCTGTTTCCATGCTGTATGAATCTATGGATCTATAATATTTATGGTTGTACTATAGATTAAAGTGTAAATTGCATACAAAAAGAGTGTTTAGCTAATTGTGCTTTAATACCGTTTGTATAGTAGATGTCTTAAAACATGAAATCTTGTCATGTCATCTGCTCAGCTATCAACTGGAAGTTTCAATCAATTTCTTTTTAAAGATGATCGGTCTCTATTTGAAATGTATTTTTTTCCTCTATATTGCACATTCTCCCCGTGTTGGTGCGGGTTTCCTTCAGGTGCTTCAGTTTCCTCCCCTGGTCCAAAGACATGCAGGTGAGGTGGATTGGCCATGCTAAAGTGTCCATAGTGTTCAAGAGGTGGATTACCCATTGTAATATGTTGCGTTATGGGGTTAGGGTGTTGGATTAGGTGGGATGCTGCTTGGAGGATTGGTGTGGACATGATGGATGGAATGGCCACTTTCCATACTGCAGACATTCTATGGAATTCCTCACAACATACAATTTCATTCCAAAATTCAAATATCTGTCAGAGAAGGGAAACCACAACCTATGTTGAATTGAATTGAATTGAATTGAATTAATTGTCACGCGTACCAAGGCACAGTGAAAAGCTTTGTCTTGCGAGCAATACAGGCAGATCACAGAGTTAAGTAGCATAGATAAGTAATTAATAAGCAGCAAAAACAAAACCGCAGGGACAGGCAAATGCTATGAGTTTGTGAGTCCATTCAGTATTCTAACAACAGCAGGGTAGAAACTGTTTCGAAATCAGCTGGTGCATGTGTTCAGGCTTCTGTACCTCCTCTCCGATGGTAGAGGTTGTAGAAAAACATTACCAGGGTGGGATGGATCTTTGAAAATGCAGGCAGCCTTTCCTTGACAGCGGGCCTGGACAATAGATTCTATCGTTGGGAGGTTGGCTTTTGTGATTGTCTAGGCCAAGTTCACCACTCTCTGTAACTGTCTCAGATCTTGAATGGTATAGTTGCCATACCAGGTAGCGATACATCCAGACAGAATGCTCTCGATGGCACACCTGTAAACGTTGGGAAGGATATTTGCCATCATTCCAAATTTCCTCAGCTGCCTGATGAAGAAGAGGTATTGTTGGCCTTTGTAACCAGTGCGTCCACATGAAGAGTCCAAGAAAGCTTGTTGTGGATGACCACTCCAAGGAGCTTGACACTCTCCACTCGTTCCATCTCTGTGCTGTTAATGTGTAGGGGGGGCATCAGTAACATCAATAACATCCCGCTGAAAGTCAATAATGGGTTCCTTGGTTTTGCTGGCATTGAGAGCTAGGTTGTTCTCAGTGCACCATTTTTCCAGATCTTTCACCTTCCGTCTGTAGTCTGTTTCGTCGCCATCTGAGATTCAACCAACAATGGTGGTGTCATCAACGAACTTGTAAATGGCATTAGTCTGGTATCTGGCGACAGAGTCATAGGTATACAGCGAATACAGTAGGGGGCTGAGTACGCACCCCTGGGGGTGCTCCAATGTTGAGTGTTCATGAGGATGAAATATTGTCCCCAATCTTCACTGACAATGGCCTGTGGGTCAGGAAACTGAGGATCTTGTTGCAGAGAGTGGAGCTTAGTCCAAGATCACTAAGTTTAACAATCAGTCTCACAGGATAATAGTGTTGAAGGCTGAACTGCAGTCAATGAGTAGGATTCTTACGTAGCTGTTCTTGGTGTCAAGATGTTCTAAGAAGTAGTGAAGAGCAAGTGATATGGCATCTGACGTGGATCTGTGGTCCAATAGGCAAATTGGAGTGGGTCAAGAGTATTGGAGAGGCTGGAGTTGATTAATGCCATGACCAACCTTTCAAAGCACTTCATGAACACCGAAGTTGACAACTGAGCGGTAGTCATTGAGACATGCTGCATGAGCCTTGTTAGGCACAGGGATGATGTTAGCCCTCTTGGAACAGGCAGGAACAGTGGCCTGCTGCAGGGAGAGGTTGAAGATGTCCAAGAAGACCTCTGCCAGTTGATCTGCACGTGCTCTGAGTGCACGGCCTGGTACCCTGTCTCAGACTGAACTCCAGTTTTATTCGACAAATTTGACTCTGGAATGTCAGTTAAGCTATTTAGTTGTAAAATAACTGCCACTGGTAGAGGTCATGAGCAGGAACAAATATATGCAGAAGGCAACAATGTGACATTAATGACATGGAGCACGTCCGATGAAAAAATATAATCAGAAAGATATCACTGCTATTACCCTCTTAGATCAGTCTCCCCTTGTTTGAAAACCAAAGCAAATATAATCTAAATAGAATCAATTATTTCTGTCCAATCAAGATTAAGACTTTAGGATTGCAATTAATATTCTTGGATACGTCTAACTTTCTCCAAACAAACCTTATTCTGCTATGGTTTTATATTGAAATTTAGCACCAGAAAAGGAATCAGTTAACTCAAAAACTTGTTCCTGTTTTCTCCACATGCCCTTTCAAACCCCGAGACCTAAGAATTATATATCTAACTCTTTGTTAAAAGCATTCAATGTTTTGGCCTCAACAGTTTTCCTGTGGGAAAGAATTCCACAGGTTCACCATTCTCTGGGTGAAGAAATTTCTCCCCATCTCAGGCCTAACTGGCCACCATTCCTGTGTTTTTCCTGTCTAGTCCTGTTAGAATCCAATAGATTTCTATGTGATTGCCCCTCATGTTTCTAAACTCCAATGAATGTAATCCTAACTGATCCAGTCTCAGTTCATATGTCAGTCCTGCCATCCCAGGAATCAGTCTGCTAAACCTCTGTTGCATTTCCTCCATTGCCAGAACATTTCTCAGATAAGGAGACCTAAGGAGCACACAGTAATCTCGATGTGGTCGCACTTGGCAAATGCAGCAACAAATCCCTACTCAGTGCTCAAACCCGTTCGCTACCCACAAGATACACACTGCAGAAATTGACTAAAGATTGTGAAACAGCACCTTCCAAACCCATGCCCACTTCCAGCTCGAAGGACAAAGTTAGCAGATACATGAGAACATCACCATCTACAAGTTCCTCTCTCACACACTCAACATCCTGACTTGGAAATGGATTGCCATTCCTTCACTGTCATTGGGTCAATATGCTGCAATTCCCTCCCTAAGGGTCAACCTATAGCTTGTGGACTGCAACAGTTTAAAAACTCAATTTGTGGGCGGCACGGTGGCACAGTGGTTAGCACTGCTGCCTCACAGCGCCTGAGACCCGGGTTCAATTCCCGCCTCAGGCGACTGACTGTGTGGAGTTTGCACGTTCTCCCCGTGTCTGCGTGGGTTTCCTCCGGGTGCTCCGGTTTCCTCCCACAGTCCAAAAAGATGTGCAGGTCAGGTGAATTGGCCATGCTAAATTGCCCATAGTGTTAGGTAAGGGGTAGATGTAGGGGTAGGGGTAGGGGTATGGGTGGGTTACGCTTCGGCGGGGCGGTGTGGACTTGTTGGGCCGAAGGGCCTGTTTCCATACTGTAAGTAATCTAATCTAATCTAACCATCACCTTCTCGAAGGCAACTAGAGATGGCCAATAAATGATTGCCCAGCCAGCTATACCTACATTCCATGAGTGAATTAAAAGGTCATGGAGATATTCCACTTCGTTCCCTCATCTAAATCATGAATATGCTTTGTGAATTGCTTGGATCCAAACATGGATCCCTGTGGTACCTCACTAAGTTATTGGCTGCCAGTCAGAAATAGATCTATTTATTCCTGCTTATCGTTTCAAGTCTACCAGGCAGTTCTCTATCCATGTCAGTACACTGCCTTCAATCCTATGCACCTTAATTATACATGCTAATCCTTTATGAAGAACTTCATCAAAATCCTTCTGAAAATTCAAGTAAACCACATCCACTGGCTTCTCCTTATCAACTCTACTAGTTATATCCTCAAGATATTTCAGCAGATTTGTCAAACATGATTTCCCTTTCATAAATCTATTCTGACTCTGTCCCACCCTGTTTCTGTTTTCCAAATACTGTGCTATTAAAACTTTTCAAATGGACGCTAGCATATTCCTTATCACTGATGTCAGACTAACAGGTCTATAATTCTGTTTATTCTCTACTTCAGTTTTTAAATAGTGGGGTTACACTAGAAACACCCCAATTGCTAGGAACTGTTCCAGGGTCTATAGAATCTTGAAAGATGACCATCAATGCATCTATTACGTCTGTGTCCCATTCCTTAAGTGTTTTGGGATGTAGATTATCAGGTCCTGGGGATTTTATCCCATCAATTTCCCTGCCATATTTTCCCTACTAATACTGATTTCCTTCAATTCCTCCTTCTGACTGGACCTTGTATTCTTCAACATTTGGGAATATTATTTCTGTCCTCTTTTGGAAAGACATAACCAAACTTTTATTCAGTTAATCTGTCATCTCTTTATTCCATGTAATAACTTCCCCAGTTTCTGATTGTAAGGGACCTACATTTGTCTTCATTCAACATTTTCTCTTCCCATCTCTATATAAGCTATTACAATCAGTTTCTATGTTCCCCACAAGCTTACTCTTGTATTCTGTTTACCTGCTTTTAATCAATCTTTTCATCCTCCTTTGCTCAAATCTAAAGCACTTCCAATCCCCAGGTTTGTTGTATTTTTTTGTGAATGCATGTGCTCTTTTCTTGGGTCTAGTGCTCTTCCTAATTTTCCTTGTTAGCCATGGCAGACCACCTTTCCCATTTAATTTTGTAGGAGAAAGTGAGGACGGTAGACGCTGGAGATCAGAGCTGAAAAATGTGTTGCTGGAAAAGCGCAGCAGGTCAGGCAGCATCCGAGGAGCAGGAGAATGAACATTTCGGGCATAAGCGAAATGTCAATTCTCCTGCTCCTTGGATGCTGCCTGACCTGCTGCACTTTTCCAGCAACACATTTTTCAGCCCATTTAAGTTTGTGTCAGGTAGGAATGAACAATTGTTACCATTCATCCATGTGTTCTTTAAATGTTTACCATTGCCTTTTCACTATCATCCCGTTAAGTAACACTCCCCAGTTTGGTTCCAGATCCAGCGTGATGTCATCACCCTTTATTTGGTCTGAATTCTCTCCAGCGGCTGAAACCACTTTTTTAATGTCAACCTTATTCTCTACCGGAAACTTTAATAACCATCAACATTGGATATGCCCAAAAAGCAGGTTGATACATCCTGAAAACCAAAATTGATACATAAGCTATTGCCAACATGTGACCAGTACACATCATAAAAGACATGTACCCAAACAAATGGCACTCCATGGTACAAGCTACAATGACCAACTCACAGCTTTTAATGGATCATCAATTCCGCGCCATTACACAATCATATTGCAGTGGCAGTATGCAAGTTCAACTTGGATTTCTGAAGTCTTCCACTTTGTTGATATCACTGGTCCAGCAATGGTCAACACTACCAATATACACAAATCTCAACATCGTAACCATTTAGAAGAAGCATACACACACACAGTGTTGGGAATTGAAAATGCTCTGTCCCAGTTGGGGAACACTTCAGCAGTCAAGGACATTTGGCCTCAGATCTTCGGATGACCATCCTCCAAAGCAGACTTCAAAGATACACAACAACGCAGAGCTACTGAGTAGAGGTTGATAACTCAGTTCAGTACCCATAAAGGCAGCCTTAACCAGAATCTTGGGTTCATGTCACACGGCAGGTGACCCCACTACATAATACACTTCACACACAAACTCACACACAAGCACACATACACTTGCATTTACACACCTACTCTTACACACAATCACACTCACACACACACAGAGCCTCTCTCATACATATGCTCTCTGTCTCACTCTCTTTGTCTCTCTCACACACACACACACACGTCTATGGGGTCAACTAATATTTGTAGATACATTCTATTTTATTCAAATAGCACACGATCTGTCGGCAGTCAGTCCATGTTGAATTTTATAAATTCCTACTTTGGAAATAGAACCAGTCTGACTCAAGGTTGGGATACAGACAGACTCTAACCTCACACTTTTTATCCATTGTCTGAGCTAAGATGTCGCCTTCTTTTTATAAACCCTGAAGTTATCTCAGGAATGCGACTTGAAAGAAATTCTGGGATTTACATATAATGAATTGAAACATGCATTTCCATTCTAAATGATTAAAAACTTAACAGAAATCTGGGTTTATTCAATATGTCATATCAGTTTATGACACTTTGATCTTTTATTATAAATTCTGTGTCCTATAGTCCTGTCCCACTAGCTACCTGATGAAGGAGCAGTGCGCCGAAAGTTTGTACTTCCAAATAAACCTGTTGGACTATAACCTAGCATTATGTGATTTTTAACTTTGTACACCCCAGTCCAACACTGGAATCTCCACATCGAGAATAGAAGAGGCACAGGACTTTCCTTTTCAAAGAGTGAGGAGAATGAAACAGATAGCAATAACAGATAACAGAAACCTCCAGCAAGAAGGTAGGGAACTATTACACTTACCAACCAGACAGACCAGGCAAATGAGAAACCCAGTCACAAGCATCTGGATACCAGAAAGTTTTCTGAGACAGCCAACAAGCCCAGGTCATATGACATCATGACCAATCATGCAGCTGATTTACAAGGGACGAGAGGCCAGCTCAGACTAATGTATGATGCATCAATCATTAACACAGAGTGAGGAAGGAATTCTGATAATGATAGTGTGATGATGCTTATTGACAGCAACAAAACACTGAAGCTGTCAGCCAAAAATAACAAAGAGTAGAGTCATAGAAATATCAGGCCATGAGATTAGAGATTATGTTTGAGTACAATTCTGCTAGTGCTGATAACTCAAAGCACCACTTGGATACACAATCTTGAGTTGTGAGAGCTCATTGAAATCTATACCATTTATATGGAAGAAGTGTTACAAACTTAAACTTCCTTTTGGAAAGGAGGGGGCTGTTGTACATGTACCTTGCCATTAAGAGACTCATGTTTAAGGAGTTTATATGCCAAGTACATACAATGTTGTGATTTTGCATCCCAGTCAGTCTGCAGTGGATTTGCAAGCTACTCACACAGAAATCAGTCAATGCATTACAATGTCTGCTTTATTAATTAGAATGTGATTTACTGTTTTAAATACATTAATCCATGGAATTATTCAATCCCCAGTGAGTGATTATTTGATCATTATCATTAACATGGTACCAGCTAAAAAAAGACAAAAGCAGCAGACATTTGGGAACACCACCACCTGCAAGTGTCCTCAAAGTCACAAAGCATGGGAGAAACTCTGATGAAGATCTGGAACTATATGGCATTTCTTCAATTTCGCTGAGTTAGAATCCTGGTATTCCACCTCTGCCCTTGCCCAATCCAAACAGCATCATCAATGTATTTTTACCTCATGAATTGCAGCAGCTCAAGAAGGTGACTCACAGACATGTTTGCAATGGTAACTAAAGATCGGTAATAAATGATAAATGAGTGATATCCACAGCCTGTGAATGAACAGAAAAAGAGACTCCTTGTCCAATCCAGTCATGGATGACCCACAGTTACTTCAAACTTAACATTGGCAGAGAAAAGCCATCACCTGTACTCAAACTCCTGCCTATATCATATAACTACAATGCATCCGGCTCAACCATTTCCCTGACTTCACTGACATTTACCCGGTTTGCTGGATTCCTCATTACACCTGAGTTCATTTCTTTCTCTGTGAAGTGCATTTGTTTATATTTATACAAAAAGCAGAATGTAAATGCATGTTGCTGTTATAATAGATGCACATTTGAAGAGTTAACCGAAATGGACCTGCAGAACTTCTTTCCAGTCATCCACTAATTTGCTGACAGTGCATGGAATGAGCTGAACTCTGCACAATTGTACTGTGTATGTGACTGCTGTACTTACCCATTGGCTTTACACTACTTTAAAAGAATGTTCATTGTTATGCTTTATATGATGCAAAGGCATATGAAAATGTACAGATAGCACTGTGCCATAGTGGGACATGTAAAGGAAACAACAGTATTTCTTTTCTTGTTCCTGCAGATTTTGTACAATTACACAAAACCACTTTATAACAGGATGTGAAAGAAAACAGTAAAGCTTTGGAAGTTGTGGATCATTGACCACTCACTATCTGTATCACAACATTAAACTCATGGGTGCCTGAAAAATAGACTATTCCTATTTCGGATCTGAAGAACTATTCGTATGAGCTGTTCCCAAATGAAAGTTTATAAGAGTAACTCAGAGATCAAAACATAGTTGCTGATCCTATTATCCTATTTCCACTTGAAATATAACTGAAGATTACAACTTTTTGGACTTGTTCCTAAATTAAAATTTACAACACAGTAATAGTCATTTTACTGATAAATGAATGTAAAAATTCAAATAAATTTAAAAATAAAACCCTGGAGCAAATGCAAAATGCGCTTTTCCTTGTGTCATACAGAGTTCTAATGTAGAATAATTGATAGCCATCAATTGTTATGAGGTTTGACCTCAAGGGAGAGGCTGAATAGACTGGGGATATTTTCCTGGACCATCAGAGGCTGAGAGGTGACCTTATAGATATTCATAAAATCAGGAGGGGCATGGATAGGGTAACTAGAGAAGGTCTTTTCCCCGGGTAGGGGGAGTCCAAAACTGAAGGTCATAGGTTTAAGGTGCGAAAGGAAAGATTTAAAATGGACCAAGGGGCAACATATTCATGCCGAGGGTGGTGTGCATTTAGAATGAGCGGCCAGATGAAGTAGTGGAGGCTAGTACAATTACAACATTCATTTGGCAGCTGGATGGGTGTATGAATCAGAAGGGTTTGGAGGGATATGAGCCATATGGGACTGGGTTAATTTAGGATATCTGGTTGGCACGGACAAGTTGGATCGAAGGGTTGGATTCCATGCTGTATATCTCCACGATTGTGTCAGCAAACCTCAATATTATCATGATATCATGTAATTTCTAGCATAGTAGAAAGAGAAGAAGTTGGACTTCATCATATTGTGTCTTGCAACATTAAGTGCATCAAAGAGTTTAGGATTAATTGGAGTGCAAATATGCTTGAGGGATCTACAGCAGCATATGGAACACAGAACAGTACAGGACAGGAACAGACCCTTTGACTGACCATGTCTGTATCCACTATGATGCTATTCTAAACTAATCCCATCCACTTGGACATTGTCCATATCCCTCTATTCCTTGCCTATTTGTGTGTCTGTTTAAATACTTCTAAAGTGTTGCTATCTTCTCTGCTCACCACCTCCCCTGGCAGCGCCCCTCCAAGCACCCACCCCACTCTGTAAATAACATTCCTTGTGCATGTCCTTTAAACTTTTCACTCACCTTGAATCTACACCTCCTCGTACAGGACATTTCCACTTTGGGAAAAAGACTCTGAGTATCCATCCTATCCATATCTCTCATAACTATCAGGTCACCCCTCAGCCTCCAATGCTCCAACAAAAACAATCCAAGTTTCATGTAATCCCTACAGTGTGGAAGCAGGCCATTCAGCCCATTTACACTCCAAACAGCACCCCACCGAGACCCAACCTTTACCCTATCCCTGTAACCCTGCATTTCCCATGGCTAATGCACCTAACCTGCACATCTTTGGATTGTGTGAGGAAACCAGAGCACCTAGAGGAAACCCACACAGACAGGGGGAGAATGGGCAAACTTGACACAGACAGTTCCCCGAGGCTAGAAACGAACCCAGATCCATGGCACTGTGAGAAGTCACATGGCTCCAGGTTATAGTCCAATAGATTTATTTGGAATTACGAGCTTTCAGAGCTTGAGGGTGATTTATCCAACCTGTCCTCATAATACACTCCAATCCTGGCAACATGCTGTAAACATTGTGACGACGCTGCCCCTTTAACAATGTTATATTGTCCATGTATTTTTCAAGAGAGGTCATGAAGGCAGAGGTGCCGAAATGTCTGGACAAGTGTCAGATTTCACAGTGCCAGAGGAGTGGTCAGTTCTCCCGGTGCTTTCCAGTTTCTTTTTGTTGTAGCAGAGAAAGTGCTGTTGTGCAGAAAGATTCCAAGCTTCAGCAGACGGTTCCTGACTGGCTTTCTCTCTGAAATCTCTTTGGAAGTTGTTTCCTCGTGCCTGTAAAACTGGAGTTTGAATTAACCTTTTGGCAACAAGTGTGCTTATGGGATGCTGTGGGAATTGGAACAGCTCTTTAGTTAAGTTGCTATATCGAGTCAATTGAGTTTTCAAATAACTATGTTATTCTAAATTCTGTTTCCTTATGTTCGTGTTTCAACTGTAGTGTTTATATCAATTCTGTTTTGCTTAAAACCAAGTGGTTTAACCAGTTATACCACTCCTAGAGTATCCACTTCACATCTGCCTTTAAAATGTGAAAAATTAGAGTCTAGGTTACCTTCTTGAAATGTTTTGAGGGGGTTCGGTCTCGTCTATAGCAACCTCTTTGGCACCCATTTCAAAGCCTGCACATTCTTCTTATAGTATGGTCACCAGAACTGTACATAATGCTCCAAATATGGAGGAGCTCTAACATGACTTGCCAACTTTTATACTCAAAGTAATTGCAGCACCAATCTTCTGATAACACCATAAACCGCACTGAGTCCATTGGGCCACATGACACCATGAGACCATAAGAAAATAGTTGAAAAGGTGCTCGGAAATGCAACAACTAAAATTAATGTTTGGTCAAAAGGAAACAGATTAAAGAATAACTAAGATCTTTCTGACGTAACAGAATGGAATGAATTAGAATGTGAATAAATAGTTGGGTCTCAAAATATAGGCAGGGGATTGATCAGCCCTTTTTTTTTAAATAATTATCAGTACAGCTTTGAGAAGTTAAGTGACTGTTTCATTTCTGCTCCTCATCCATATGTTCATCTGGGATCAATCTCAAAGACAGGCTGAAGCAAGTTGAAATAGGAGCAATGCCTAAAAATAATATTGAATGGAAGGTTACTAAGAATGTCTTGGAGTAGCAATTTTTTTAAAAATACATAACAAACAAAATGTATTGATAGGGCACTCAAACACAAGAAATCACAGGCATTAAATAGCTACTCCTAAAATGAAACAAGGACTGTGCATGCTGGAGATCTGAAGCAAAAACAAATTTTGCTTGAGAAACTCAGCAGGTCTGGCAGCATCAGTTGAGAGATAACAGAGTTAATATTTCAAGTCTAGTGACCCATTCTCCGAAGTGGAAATAGTTACTTAATTTCTTTCTTTGATAAGGGAAGAGAAAAAAATCTAACCTTCACGATCAAGAAAGGAATGAGTAGGTATGGTTATGAATAGGTGAGATGATTTTATATCTTGCAAACATTTGATGTGTTTTATAAAGGAAAATAGAAACTGACATTTATGGAACATATTTTGTTTTGTAAATTGATGAATGGATGTGTTGTCTTGTTCACTGTGAATGATCCACCAAACCACAGTTTAACGGAAAGGTGCAAACCTGGTGATTGTTTTGACTCTGTCAGGCACTTTCAGTTATATCATTCACTTGGATCTGTGAATTGTGGATTATCACCTTACAGGAACCATGCCTTGTTCCCCACCTGCTTGATATCTTGCATTTCAAAATAAAAAGAGAACTTTTCATACTTTTATACTATTACTTTTTATTCAACTTTTCTCACGCTGATTTTCTGCATTTTGATACTGAAATTAAAACTGAGAAGTTCCCTTTAAATCAACCTTAAAAAGAAAAGTTAAATATTCATCATGAATGAACAGTCAATGAGAATTGAGACACCTTCAGGTGTTTTGGTCTCAGGCTTGGGTATTTCAACCCTATTCTTGGTCCACATGTGCATTGTTTATTTTTAAAGTTACCTGATTCCTCCATTTTCATTTAACTCTTTGCCATCCTCCCCCCATTTTAGATCTATTTTCATCCAAATTCCTGTTTCGTTTTGGCTTTGTCATGCCATGCTCTATGCACAGTCAAGCTGCATTCAGTATCTCATTTTTGTGACTTACCCAAATGAGTATGTTTCTGGTGTAAGCCTAAGCAATGAGAATTAGAAACTGATCAGCGATGGACCTATCACAGGCAAACATGATCCTGACCTGAACTCATGTCCACACATATTCCCAGCAGTGGTTTCCTGGGTGACAATCAACAATAAGAATTTTGGATGAATTTAATTTTGTTACAATTTTCTGAGGAGGTGTTTAATAGTTCTCCTCTTATTCCTCATGTTAGAATACCACAATGACTTTTTTTTGAAGAAAAGAGTATACTGGTTCTTTGTTCATAAAATCCCCGTTTGCAGGACCCGGGTGGTCAAAGTGAGCAGACAGGGCACAAAGTTTGTTGTCTTACAAAAGTGAGAGATAATAGACAGGAACCCACTCTAGGTGATCTTTCTTCAGTAGCTTAATTGCTTGTCCTAATCTTCATGAGTTGCACTTATTTCTTATGAGACTAAGGACAAGTCTGTAAAATATAATCTAAATCTGAGCTGGTTTATTTGTAATCATTTTGTCTCACCATTCCCCAGTTGGGGATTGAGGGCAGATTAAGTATGAAACCATTGTACTTCCATTCCTTCTCCTCCTAAGGCTACACATCATACTTCTGTATCCAATATGGCAGTGATTTCTAAAATCGTAATTGCAGCACCACATGCGCCTTTGCAGTCCTTCCTATCTCTCTGTAAGAGTGATTCAGTTCACCCCATTCCCCTGTCCTTTCCCAGTAACACTGCAAATGATTTCTCTTTTCATGCTTATCTAATTCTATTCAAAAGCCTCTGTTGAATTCAACTCCTCTACAGTGCATTCCAAATCCTAACCAATCTTGTGTAAAATAGCTTTCCCATGTCACCGCCATTTTCCAACCACCTTAGATTACTTTTCTCTGGCTCTCAACCCCTTTACCAATGTGAGTGGTTCATATCCATCCATATTATTTCATAATACTTTTTCATGACATTCAACACATTTATCAAATCTTGTCTCAGTCTTCTGTATTTTGAGCAGAACCAACCCTGGATTCTCCAATCCATTCATGAAACTGCAGTCTCTCATCCCTGGAACTAATCTCACCATGTTTTATACATTCTTTGAAATGCTTTCAAGTCCTGCAGTGCCCAGAATTAAGAGACAGTGTACCAGTGGAGGTTCTCTAAAGCTTCATCATGACTGCCTGTCCGAGAATTTCTCACATTCCCCGGGTTGGAGATTGGAGGAATGAACCAAGACATTGAAAACAAGGAAGGGTGAACTAAGATAGAAGAAACCCTTGTTTAACAATGGAGCTTATTGTTTTATCAATGTATACATTATAGCTCTGAATGTCTAGATAGCTATGTCTCCATATCTGGAAAGCACTCAAGTTTGGTAAAGCTGTGAAAAAGAAAAAGTACAAACAGAAAACAAGGTACAACAAGTAGAACTAAGAATGTATGTTGAATCTGTCTACATACTTTATTCCCCCAACTCAGAAATCTTCTCTAGCCCTAGAACCTTCCAAGATCACTGACTTCCTCCAAATCTGATCTATGCTGGCCACGCCAATGGTCACTATACTTCTAGCTGCATCGGCCATAAACACTGAACTTCCCTTTCTGAACCTCTCTGCCTCTCTAACTTTCTTTCCCACTTTATGTCTCTCTGTAATACTACCCTATGCAAGCTGTCCTAATAATTCTTTCTTTGGCTCAGTGTCAATTTTTAAAAAAATATGATTAGGCTCCTGTTCAATGCATTGTGATATTTCAGTGTATTAAATGCAAGTTGTTGAGATATCAACATCAAAATGGTTTTATAACAGCAGCTATTGCTTTCAAATAAATTGCAATTTGTGTTCTTTGAACAGGTATTAATCTGTTTCTTACAATATCACAGAAACAGGTTTATATGCATTAATTGCCTTTTCTAGCATAGTTTGTTCAACTTACCCTTTTGCAAAACAAAGTATTCAACTTGTAAATTAGGCTTTTAATCTTTTGACTAATGTTGGTGCCTTTGTCTATTCAAATTAACGTAGGTTTAGGTTTTGGATGCAGTTTTGGAAAATGAGAAAAATATGTTGAGAGAGAATAAGAACAACAGGAACAGGAAAATGAGGTGCTCTAAACTCTTCACACTTTAGAATTGGAATTTGGGTTACATCAGTAACAAGTTGCTGTCAGTGAGAGGGATTTGTTAAGGCACTCCCTATTGCCACTGTTTATTAAACATTTTACATAGTGTAAGAAACTGTTACACATGCCATTTCTTCAATAGTACACAGTTCTTTTTCATGTAAAAATTCATGCATGTAATAACAGAAACATCTGTCTGAGGAAATAGTTCATGGCAGTTAATTTTAAGTCAGAAGTAGCCCTTGTATAAGTGTTTTGGTTTAATACTTAATATGCTGCAAGGGATTAATTGTAAAGTTACATAATCATCATCAAGAACTATTTGCATATATAGTAGACGATGTCCCATTTTAATGGGAAAATCGCATCGGTGATTATTTAATAATGCTATATTTTAAAAGTCCAAAAGCTCTAAGAACTAGGGAATAAATTGCTTCCAGCTATTTGCATCTTATAGAAAATAGCTGTATCAGTGCTTTTGTCATTAGTAACACTTTATAGGAATAAAGTTTTCTCAACAATTACTACCCTATGTGTCCCTTTACTCAGTAAAAAGGCAGAGCCAAATGTACAGATAGAAGGTCTACAGGCTACAAAATGACTATATTTTGTCAAAATGGATTTGATAGTAAAACTGCATCTGTGACCGAGGTCAACTCGTGTAATACTGTAACTTAAAGGATTTGTCATTTTCTGCATAATTTATACAGTAACTTGCTTTATACGAGGATGCGTGGTTGATCCAACATTGAATTCTTACAAACGCACAGCGTTCGCGTATCCTGTGTAATCAAATTTTCTTTAGTATTCCTAAGGACAAAACACAGCTCTTTGTAGCAATGTTCTTCACTTGTTAACACTGTTTGTCAGGATAGATGTTCCAACAGATGTGCCCTTTCTTTCAGTTCATTTCATTGAGGAGACATCCCTGTTCAACTGATGTCCTTTCTGGAAAAAAGCATCATCAGTAAAATAGAAGCTGGGAGAAAGTTCAGTTCCAGTAGTCCTGAAACTAGTCAAATGCCCACAACTGGTCTTCCAATTGGAAATTTGTTGGCGGATCCACAGTTATTTTACTCTGTGGATACATTGTAGGACTGCTTAGTAATCCAGTGTTGCTAAATGATGATCAAAGGAACAACATCTGTAACTGGCAAATGTCAATAATTAGTTACAAGCTCTTAATTGTTGCAAATGTCTAATATTTGCTCTTGCTTCATGGAAGATCATTGATAGTTGGTCAAAATGGTTACAAATCTGCTGATGTACAAAACTATTACAATGTGTTCACTTGGTCAATGTTCACTTTGAGACAACAGATTACTGTTTGGAGACTTTAGAGGTGGCAAAATGTCCATAGCTAGCTAATGATTCAGGAATGGACATAAATCCAGTTTAGTAACAGGTCTGCCACATATTAATGTTCCAAGGCCAAATGAAGTTCCATGATCCCAAGAGTTCCAATATTGGGTATGGATTCACTTATTTCGCAAGCAAGGAGAAATAAAGGTTAATGCTAGTAATAGCTGCCCAAGTGAGAGGGAACATGTGTGTTAGGATGACGGGGCACATTTGGATTGGGGTAAATGCCTGCCGTAGGAGAACTCCAGTATGGTGAGGTTGCTCCAAAGAAGCTAGAAGACGTCACTGGCATCGAGGTGGGATGAGGGGATACAAAGTTCATCTTCTGTGGATGTGCATGATAAGCAGACATGTAGGATAGGTCTGAAGGATACTTATACATAGAAGACTCTGTTGGATGTGGTTGGAGAGCCTGTGCAATGCCATGGAAGTCAAATTTGTATGCATAACGTTTGCCATGAACCTTGGTCATGATGTTTTTGTCGTAATAATAGCGCAGAGCTCTGCTCAGCTTGTCATAGTTCATATTCGGTTTGCTTTTCCTCTCTCCCCAGCGCCGCGCCACTTCATCTGGATCTGTCATTTTAAACTCGCCATTGGTTCCCTCCCAAGTGATGCAGTTGGCATTGGAACTGTCAGACAACAACTCGAGGAGGAACTGCCAAAGTTGTATTTGTCCACTTCCTGAAAGAAAATGAGAGTTTTGGAGTAAGGCTTTTGCCACTCAGTGATAATATGCAAACAGCAAATTCACACTTTGCAACATTCAAAATATGGACATCAAATTCTGTGGTGCATGGAGAAATCAAAACTTTCCTAATAATTCTATAAGTTACTACACTACCAATAGTTGAATTGAGCCTTACAAAATTGCTACTTAGAGCTGCTACCTTCCAACTGCTAACACCCAAGGTATGCCAGGGTAAACCTGCAGAGACCAGTTTGGGATCCTGATCACAGTTTAATGATGGTCCATTTCACTGATATCAGGC
Organism: Chiloscyllium punctatum; assembly: GCF_047496795.1. Lineage (NCBI taxonomy): Eukaryota > Metazoa > Chordata > Chondrichthyes > Orectolobiformes > Hemiscylliidae > Chiloscyllium > Chiloscyllium punctatum. Next base: position 55,070,389 of record NC_092761.1, on the reverse strand, counting down.
ATGGAGGGATTGTCTTATAGGGTCATAGAGTCATACAGCATGGAAACAGACTCTTCAGGCAAACCAGCCCATGCCGACCATAATTCCAAACTAAACTAGTCCCACCTGCCTGCTCCTGGCCCATATTTCCCACCAAACCTTTCTTATTCACGTACTTACGCAAATGCCTTGTTGTAATTGTATCCACATCCACCACTTCCTCAGGAAGCTCATTCTACATTTAAACCACCCTCTGTGTAAAAGGTTTTCCCCTCATGCCTTTTTAAAATCTCTCTCCTCTCACCTTAAAAATGTGCCTCCTATTCTTGAAGTTCCCCATCCTAGGAAAAAGGCACTTACCATTAACCCTATTGAAATCCCTCATGATTTTATAAACTCCTATAAGGCCACCTCTCAACCTCCAAATCTCCAGTAAAAAAAGACTCAGCCTATCCAGTCCTTCTTTATAACTCAAACCTTACATACTTGGAACATCCTGGTAAACCTTTTCTGAACACTGTCCAGCTTAATAATATCTTTCCTATAACAGGGCGACCAGAACTGGACACCATACTCCAGAAGAGGCCTCAACAATGCCCTGTACAACCTCAACATGTTTTCCCAAAACCTATACACAGAGGACAGAGCTGGAGAGAGGTTGAGTAGATCCAGGCCTGTACTCATTTTACGATAAAAGAATGAGAAATGATCTTATTGAAACGCGTTCAGATTCTCAGGGGGCTTGACACGTTATATGCAGAAGGGTTGTTTCCCTTGTGGGAGAATCTACAATAGAGGCCATTATCTCAGAGTAAGGGGTCACACATTCAAAACACAGATGAAGAGAAATTTCTTCTCTCAGAGAGTGGTGAATCTGTGGAATTCTTCACAACAGAATGCTGTTGAGGCTAGATCATTCAAGCACATTCAAGGCTGAGATAGACAGTTTTCCAATCAGTAAGGGAATTGAGGGTTATGGAGAAAAGGCAGGAAAGTGGAGTCGTGGGTTATCGGGTCAGCTTTAATCTCATTGAATTGTGGAGAAGACCCAATGGCCAGAATGGCCTCCTTCTGCTTCTATGTCTTATCATATTGTCTTCCTAATCTATATTCACAGTTTTCTGCTATGTCAGAACAGAACTTCTTTATAGTAATATCCTGAGTGCAGATATATTAAATATCTACATTCAACTGCCAATGATTTGATGAATTGACTGGAAGAAGTAATTATTGGTATGACATGGGGTCTTCAATGGTTTTGTAATTCACAGAATTGTGACAACACAGGAGGTCATTTGGTTGCTGACAGCAGAGTCAAATCCATCAGTGGATGTGTCAGTCAAGACCTGTGTCTGAAGAATCTAAGGTGTCTATTGGTTCTGACGTCAATCTGGGTCAGCTGCTGACTTGGCTACCGTGAATTCTGTTGAAACTGAAAAGCTGGACATACGAGCAACATCCACAATTCCACCTCAGAGCAAGCAAAGTACATGTACAAACAATGACATCTTCTGAAAATCTATCTTTTTTAGGAGATTCTGAAAGGAAGCTCTAAAAAAATCAAAAGACCAACAACCATGTAACTATGTAGCAATTAAAAATAGCAAGGCGATTTGAATTATAAGGAGAATTCCTTGGGATAAATGAAGGTACTGATCTGACCAGTGAGTGAGGTCGTAGGAAGAGGTTTTTGTGTCACTTGTGCAATTTTGGGATTACCTATTGAATAAAGTAAACTTGAATGCATTAACGTGCTGTGCACCCTATCAGCAACATCACGGTCATTTTGCCTATTTGTGGCATCTAATGACAGATGGAAAGAAAAGTTGGTTCTACACATCAACAAACCGAAGCATCCCAACTATGCAGCATATTGTGAAAAACTGAACAGTGCTGAAACATAATATAGAACATAGAACATAGAAAAGTATAGCACAGAACAGGCCCTTTGGCCCACGATGTTGTGCCGAGATTTAATCCTAATGTCAAATATAGTAACTTAACCTACACACCCCTCAACTCACTGCTCTCCATGTGCCTGTCCAGCAGTCGCTTAAATGTCCCCAATGACTCTGCTTCCACCACTACAGCTGGCAACACATTCCATGCATTCACAACTCTCTGCTTAAAGAACCTACCTCTGGCATCTCCTTTATACCTTCCTCCTAATATCTTAAAACTATGACTTCTCGTACCAGTCAATCCTGTCCTGGGGAAATGTCTCTGGCTATTGATTCTATCTATTCCACTCATTATTTTGTAAGGCCCAAGAACAGAGCCCTGCGGGACCCCATTCAACACTGACCTCCAGGCAGAATACTTTCCATCTACTTCCACTCTTTGCCTTCTCTCTGCCAGCCAATACTGAATCCAGATTGTCAAATCTCCCTGTATCCCATACGTTCTAATTTTATGAATGAGTCTACCATGGGGAACCCTATTAAATGCCTTGCTGAAGTCCATATACACCACATCCACTGCTCGACCATCTTCGACCTGTCGTGACACCTCCTCAAAGAACTCAATAAGATTTGTGAGGCATGACCTGCCCCTCACAAAGCCATGCTGACTGTCTTTAATCACACTATGCTTTGTCAAATAGTCATAAATTCTATCCCTCAGAATTCTTTCCAAAACTTTGCTGACCACAGACGTAAGATTGACTGGTCTGTAATTGTCAGGGATTTCCTTATTACCCTTCTTGAAAAGAGGAACAACATTTGCCTCCTTCCAATCCGCCGGTATGACTCCTGTGGAGAGTGACGAGGCAAATCTCCTTGCCAGCGGCTTAGCAAACTCCGTTGTCACTTCCCGGAGCAGCCTAGGATAAATCTGGTCTGGCCCTGGGGACTTATCAATTTTAATATTTCCAAAATTCCTTGCACATCAACTTCATCGATCTTGATCTGGTCAAGACTGTATCCCAGCTCCTCTAAGTTTTCATTTACAACAAGTTCCCTTTCCTTGGTGAAAACTGAAGCAAACAACTTATTTAGGGCTTCCCCTATCTACTCAGACTCCAAGCACAAGTTCCCTACGCAATCCCTGATCGGCCCTACCTTCTCCCTCATCATTCTCTTATTCCTCACATATGAGTAAAATACCTCTGGATTCTCCCTAAGCCTTATTGCCAAGCCTTTTTCATGCCCCCCTCCTGGCTCTGCTCAGTCCAATTCTGAGCTCCTTTCTCGCTAGCCTGTTATCCTCTAAAGCTGTGCTAGATCCTTGCTTCCTCCACCTTACGTAAGCTGCCTTCTTCCTTTTGACAAGAAGTTCCTCTGTTCTCACACTTTAAGTGTATAAAACAGACTGACATACTGAACTATTCAGCTATAAACTGCATCATGTTAAAATGATAGACCACATTGTGTTGAACTGAAACCTTCCAAATTAATGTACTAAAGGACAGTAATAAAGGACACCACATTAGAGATTATCTCACATTATGATAAAAAGCACCTTGCTAAAATGCTGTAGCCCACAAAAATACTATACCACACTGGAAAAACTGAAACAGATTAATATATTGTAGCAAACTGGAAAAACTGAACACTAAACTTTCACCTTTCTGATAAACTGAGCACTATAATAAAACATGGCACCAAACAATAATAAACAACTTCATATTGAAATACTTTCAACATTGAAGTAAAGTGTAACAAATAACATACCATACTATTCTATGACAAACTGAGCCAAACTGTAGTACCGCGCCACAGTAAAGCAAAACCTGGAAAATATTATGATAAACTGCAGTACTCGAACTAACAGACTGAATTTTTAAAATGATTGGATTTTTTGCACACTATTCTAAAGTGACCCACATAATAAACTGTATTATACAATGATCAAATGAATCACATTAATGTGTCTGCAGTAATAAAGTGAACAACTCTAAAATAATGTACCACATTGTCATAAAATTAGGAAATTCACTATAGATGGGATAACTGGCCAAAGGATATCCACCTGAGGGTCCTCATGGAAGTAAGGCAGGTGCTGTGTAATCTTTAATAGCACAATGGAATGTGGCTTTTAGATTGGAAGATGGTTAATGTTGTCCACACTTTTTAACAGAAAGAGATAAAATGTATTTACTTAACTATAGGCCCATTCATTTGATTCTGGATTATTGGTGCTGGAAGAGCACATCAGTTCAGGCAGCATCCAAGGAGCAGCGAAATCAACATTTCGGGCAAAAGCTCTTCATCAGGATGAAGGGCTTTTGCCCGAAACGTCGATTTCGCTGCTCCTTGGATGCTGCCTGAACTGCTGTGCTCTTCCAGCACCACTAATCCAGAATCTGGTTTCCAGCATCTGCAGTCATTGTCTTTACCCCATTAATTGGATGTCAGTAATAGAGAAGATATTTAATGGAATCATGCAGGAGGCAAGATCTGACTACTTAAATTGAGAAAGATATTGTATGATGCCTTCATGACTACAATAAAAGGGAATTTCTGTCACATATCCTTGACTATAGCTTTTGGTGCAGTTTGGAATAAGAGTGAAGATTTTTGATATTAGAGGCTATCAACTGTAATCTAGCTCTTACCCTTCCCCTTGCTTCTGACATCAATCCCAACCATCTTCACTCATCTCTGACTTTGGGTCTTTCTGTGATCCTGAGCATTGGGGAGATGTGATGTTCTTGGTCAGGTCCACGCTCCCCAACAAATCACCCTCCCCTCCCGGCACCCTCCCCTGCCACCACAGGAATTGCAAAACCTGCGCCCACACCTCCTCCCTCACCCAAAGGAGCATTCCACATCCATCAAAGTTTTACCTGCACATCCACCAATGTGATTTATTGTATCCGTTGCTTCAATGCGATTTCTTCTACACTGGGGAGACTGGACGCCTCCTTGCAGAGCACTTCAGGGAACATCTCCGGGACACCCACACCAGTCAACCCCACTGCCCCGTGGCCCAACATTTCAACTCGCCCTCCCACTCTGCCAAGGACATGCAGGTCCTGGGCCTCCTCCACCGCCACTCCCTCACCACCCGACGCCTGGAGGAAGAACACCTCATCTTCCACCTCGGAACACTTCAACCCCAGGGCATCAATGTGGACTTCACCAGTTTCCATATTTCCCCTCCCTACACCTTACCCCAGTTCCAACCTTCCAGCTCAGCACTGTCCTCATGACCTGTCCTACCTGTCAAACTCCCTTCCTACCTATTCGCTCCACCCTACCCTCTGACCTGTTACCTCTATCCTTAACAGCCGATGCTTCCCCTGGCTCCATCCAATAAAGAACAGCAAGCCTTTGATTGTCAAGTAGCTCTCAGTGGGTGGAATACCTATCACTCAAGTCCTTGATCAAAGGAAAGATGGACAGCTGTCAATTAATACCTAGACTGCCAACCTGATGGTGACCTTCCACTTGCTCTCAAGCCTGTCAGCTAACAAAATACCAGCCACTCTGTCTAGTTTTGAGTCCACATATGATGCGTGATATTCAGGTTTAGTGAAAAAATGTCAAGGAGATTAAAGGATGGATCAGATTGACAGTTTGAAAAATCTTGCTATCAAGATGGCCCCAGGGCTGGAACTGTCACCTTGAAAGGTGCTTTAAAAGATAATCATAAGATGGCAACCTAGTATGTTACACTTGATTTAACTTGCTTCAGTTTATAATGGATAACAGAGTCACAATCCTATATGGTTTGAACTGTCCACTTGAAAGAAGAGTTGATTTGAAAGAGATTCATTAGCTAATGAAACACTAAGTTACATTTACGCTGAGTTGCTAAAGGTTATAACAAACAATTGGGTCACAATCCTCCACCATTTAAGTTGAGACATTGGATAGATATAAGGCGTAGACTTTTTTTGGAGAATGATGCACCTATAAGAAAAAAGCCAGTCAGTTCTGGCAAAAAAACTGTTAATTTCCTTCAAGAAAGAGCAATACCTGTGTCTGGTGAAGATGGAGCTTGAGTGCTGCATGACATTAATCAGGGCAAGAGTGATCCCCTGAACATGTTTCCAAAACAACGTCGGAATGAAATTATCCAATTAATTTTTATTTAAATAGTATGGCTTTTATTCAGTTTCCTGCATATTTCTAGACCAGTGAGTGAGGTTACATACAGTTACAATTTTTATCCTGTCTAACACTGTAGGTGTGACTCTGCACATATTTAAAATACTGCAATCCGTACTGATAAATTGACCAACTCTAAAATACAATAACACTTTATAAGATACTGAACCACAAATATCACAGTGCTGTACAGTATGCAAAGTGCTGTATAATAAATTACTGGATCACAATGTGGTTCAGACAAACACATGCTAAACCTTTGGATCATACTAAATGAACTAAGCTGTGAATAAATATTATCCCACATTATTATAAATTTAAGGAAAAACAATGTCATAAATTGACCTGCATTTAAGTATTGAACAACAATAACATATGCATTGTAATACATAGAACTGCACTAAAATACTGTACAATATAGTAGTAAACTGAGTTACAACAAAATATTCAGCTACACTGTAATAAACTAATCCACAAAATTCCATATTAGATAGTAATAAGTTCAATAAATTCAATCCTACTAAAAGAAATAACAAAATAAAATATTTTCAAACTGTAATGGGCTAGATGATACTGAAGTACTCAAACCACACTAATGAAAAGAACCACATTAATACACAATAATCTGCAATGTAGTCAGTATGAAATATTGTACCAGACCATACAAAGTAAGTAATATAGTGTCTCACTTGAACTGAACCATTCTAAAATAGTTAACTGCAATGCATTAAAATAAATCATATTAAATCACTGTAGCACAATATAATCAACTTATTGAACAAATAAATATTGTTTTAATAAATATTAATAAATTTAACTACCATAAATACTGTACCACACTGTAATGAACTGAACAATAACTGCAATACAATGAAGCACAACAGGACACCAGCACACTGCAAAAACTGCACCATAAAAAATACAGCAACACATTGTAATAATAAACGACAGCACTTCACTGCAATAAACAGCACAATAAAGTACTGTACCACATTTTAATGAACTGAACCATGATAAAATAGGCAACTATTTTGTTATAAACCAAACAAATGCAGTATTACACTGTAATGAACTAAATGATGACAAAATAATCTAACAAGCTGCAATAACCTACTCACAATAAAATATTTCACCAAAGCATAATAAGTTGAACCACAATGAAATAAACTAAATATTATTCTACCCAGTAATAAATTAAATGGCAGTAATTATTCAACTTCAATATAATAAACATAAACCAAATTAAAATTCTGTAAAAAAAATGTAACACCTCAAATCCGAAATAAAGAATTTACTGTGTTTTAAAAGCAAAATGACAGTGATCTACTACAGCACAGTGCAATAAACTGATGCAGACTAAAATACTGTAACATACTATAATAAGATGACCCAAATGAAAGCTGCTGTGCCACATTGTAACAACTGAATCGCAATAGTTGTACCAACTTGTAATAAAATTAAACACAATAAAATACCATGTGACACTGTAATATACTGCACTACAATAGCATACTGTATACCTGAAATAACTGAATAATACTGAGTATTGCAAAGCGCTGAACTATTATAGGACACTGGTATACTGTTAGATTTGAACCACAATAACCTGCTGTACCATACTGTAATGAACTACATCACAATGAAGTACTGTACCACACTATAATCAACAGAATTGCAAAATACTACACCAGAAGGTAATAAACTCAACTACTATTGAAAATTTCACCATTGTGTATTGATATTCCTTTACCATGTCATTATCTCAAAGACAATTTAAGAAACTGCACCACAAAATACTAAATCACACAAAAATTAATGGAATAATAAAACATTATCTCATAAACGGAACCACAAAATAATGCAAACTACAACAAACTAAATCACAACGGAATACTGAACTCCAAACTATAAAAAACAATACAATAAAGTTGTGTACTATATTGATGAAAGTTGGACCAAAAATAAATAATGTATGATGTTGTAAAAATAATAGACTGTTATTTTTCAATAAGATACAGTACCACACTTTGATAAACTGAATATAATATTGTATCAAACTTTAATAAAATGAATCACACAAAGGCACTGAAATATACTAACCTAAGTTACTGTAACACATTGTAAGCAACTGAACAGATTGTTCTACCATACTGAATTAAACTGAACCACAATAAAATATCACACTGCATTGCAACAAACTGAACTACAATAGGGCATCGTATCACACTGTAATAAATTGCAGCACAAAAATAGTGTAGCTCACTGTTTTCGTAAACTACTGCTTCAGCTATTGACAATCAGCGAAAAAAAGCACTTTACCACAATTTAATAAACGAGCACACAATAATATAGTTCATCACATTTTACTGAACCACAAAAACATTTTGAATGACATGGTAATAAATTGACTCACAATAACAAACTGAACCTCAGTAAAATATTGTACTACTCTATGAAGGCAAACACAGAATGAAGGAAGTCCCATTCTGTAATAAATCCAGGGATGTAATCGAACAGTGTAATAATCTGGTCTAGAGTAACATATTGCATAGTACTGTAAGAAACTGAAGAATGAACCACAGTACCACACTGTAATGGAGCTAAGAGGGGTGGCGGAGACAACAGCATAGTGGCAAAGCCATGAGACTAATCATCCAGAGTCCCACAATAATAATCCACGAACATAGACTCAAATCCAACCACAAAAACTGGTGATATTTAAATGCAATAATAATTCTGACTCATAAAGATAACTTCAGCAATGGTGTTGGTGACAATTATTATAACTTTTACAATAATTTATCTGGCTCATTAATGCCTTAATTCCCTTCTGGGCAGGAAATTTACTATCCTTACGTGGTCTGGCCTACATTTGACTCTAGACCCACATCAATGTCGGTGACTCACAGTTGCCCTCAGAAATAGTCACTCAATCCAAAAGCAATTGCGGATGGTCAACAATTCTGACCTTGCCAGAAAGGGTTCCATAAATGGATAAATAAAATCTTAAATATACCACAATGAAACAAATGATACTACTTTGCAATGAATGGATTCTGTATCGCACTTATTATACCAAGTGATAATAAACTGAGATACAATAAAATACAGTCAGAGTGATAACAAATGCAGTATTAAAGTGCTCTATAAATGTGTTATTTTTTATCCATTGGTGGAGTATAGGATTCATTGGTTGGAACAGCATTTATTATGCCTCCCTTAGTTCCTTTGAACTAGGATGCTTACTAGGCCATTACAGAAGACAGCTAAGAGTCAGCTGCATTGCCGTCGGTTTGGAGACATATGTAGGCAGGACTAGGCAAGGATGGGAGATTCCTCTCCGAAAGGATATTAGTGAATCAAATGGGTCACATGGTTGTCATTAGATTCATGTTTTTAAGTTCAGATTTTTAAAAAAATTTGAACTCAAATTTCGTCTGCCATGGCAGAGTCCAAAACTATGTCCCAGTATATTGGTGCTCTGGATTTCTGATATTACCACTGCAACACTTAAAAATCAATGCCGTACATTTAGAAACCATAATCTTCTTTCAGCAAATCCGTGTTACCAGCACATCTGACATGATTCTTTTTTCTTTTTCAGTTCATTGGATATGGATATTATTGGCCAGGCTGATAGTAATTATCCATTCCATTGGAATGTGCCATTGAGCTGACTTCCTAAGCTGCTGCTGATGTAGATACACCACAGCACCAATAAGGAAAGAATTCCAGAATTTTGAATGAGTGATAGTGGAGGAATGGCAATCGTTGCAAGTCAATGATCTGCTGCTTGAAGGAGAAATCACAACTAATGGTCTTCCACAAGCATCTGTCTTTCTAGATGACAGAGGTTGTCAGTTTGAAAGGTGCTGTCAAAAGACCATTGGCAACTTTCTGCAGTGCAGACTGTAGATGGAGGACAGTGCACTGTGGTGGAGGGAGTGAATTTCTCAGGTGCTGGTTATGATACTAATCTAGCAGGATGCCTTGTTCTGAAATGTGAAGAGCCTCTTGTGTGTTTTTGGAGCTTCACTCATCCAAGCAAGTGGAGAGGATTATGTCACACTCCTGAAGTGTGCCTTGTGGATATGGACAAGTTTTAAAGAGCTCGGAGGTGAATTACTTTTCCCAGAATTCCCAGCATCTGATCTGCTCTTGTGGAACTGAGTATTTATATGGATTAGTGGTGCTGGAAGAGCACAGCAGTTCAAGCAGCATCCAAGGAGCAGCAAAATCGACGTTTCAGGCAAAAGCCCTTCTGATCCAATTCTGGTTCTTGGACTGGGGGTTCAATAACCATAGGTCTTTGAACATTGAGGGAAGTTAGTTAGATTCTCTCTTGTAGGAAAATGATCTCTGCTTGGTATTTTTATGATGGAATGTTACTTGCTACTTACCAGGATGAGCCTGAACTTTCTCAAAGCCTTACTGTTTGTGAGTCTCAAGACTTGAGTTTAGTCAAACTGGTAGATTTTAAGAAGCATTTTAAAGGGGGAGGGTAGAACTTTTGAAAGGTTTAGAGAGGAAATCTCAGAGTTTCCTGTTATGGAGATGGAACGTATTGATCAACTACACTGTGATTAATGAACTACATTAAAATACAGACTATATTCATAAACTACACTACATCAAATAACATACCAATAATGAGGTAAGGCTTCAGTCAGAATGAGGCACAGATTTAAAATAATTGGCAAATAATTCAGATGGAGAATAGAATTTTATAGCAAGTTGTTTTGATCTGAAATATGTTACCTGAAAGAGTGGGAGTAACTTTCAAAAGCAATTATATACATATTTGAAGTGGAAATATTTGGAGGGTGACTAAGAAAGGTATATATTTATATAGTGCCCTTCACAACTCAAAACATTCCAAATTGCATTATGTCCAAGTAGACATGGGTGTAAGAAACATAGCAGTCAACTTGGGTGCAGCAAGATTCCATAAACCACAATGTGATCATGACAAGATTATTTTATTTGAGAGGCAAATACTGGACTGGACATTTGGGAATGATATTCCCATATTTTTCAAAACAACAAGTGAAATCTTTTATGGCACTTTGGAAAGCAGACAGGACCTCTTCTTTCTGGATCTCATCCAGAAGACTCCCTCAAGCATTGCATTAAAGGGGAAGGGATGAGTTGGGAAATGAGACAGAACTGAGTACCTCCTTCAAATATCCAGAGTAGGCAGAAAGGTTATTTCTTGTGTTAAATAATTCAATGATTGTACTGCACCACACTACAATATATTACACTTTCATACTGCTATGTGGTGTAACATGCTGCACAGTAATATGTATATATAGTGCCACATTGAAAAGCTGCACCACAATATAATTCATTACTTGTGCTATTATAAGCAAAATAGATAATAACTCAACACATTCAGTGGAGCCCGAAATGTCTTTTCAGCTTTCAAGATATGTTGCTCTGCTATTAAGCATCTGTAAAATCACTTTCTCTAAATGTCTTCTACATATGATTGTTAAAATAAAAACTGAGAAGTACTGAGGATCATTGTCCCTTTGTTCCTTTGCCAAGTTATGGAATTTTTTGATGATTGTTTTGACATAAATAGTGGATCCAAATAGCAGAAAGTAAATAGCAGCTAATCAGCCTGTGCCTCTAAGTCAATAAACATATGTCCATTGCTCATTGTTTCTGGTGACGTTGCAAATCAGTTTTCTTTTGTTAATTCAGTACAAATAACGTGCACTGGTACACTCCAGCATAGTTCTATACATCTTTCGCAGATAATCGCCCTTTTATCGATTCATCATCTTACCTGGATTGGCTAACCGGCTGCTGGTGGGTCCTAGAATTTGATATGGATCTGAAATACAGAAGCACTCTCCTCAGTATTCACCAGAATGGAAAACTAAATAAAAATGGATTTAAATTAAAAGAACATTCAAATCAAATGCTGGAATTCTACAACAAGCATTCATCTAAATAGAAAGCGTCAGAAAAGTATCAAATTTCCTCTGTTTCAGACCCGCCCTCTAGCTCACGCTGGCCTCTGCCCTTTGTTGTGCAATCGCCTCAGAAAATGTACCAGACTGGTAAATGACAATTACACCAGAGTCACTGATACTACCCAGTCAGTTTACTCATCCAGTTTTGGAGCAGATTGCAGGAAGTTTTGAACACCAGATCACCAGGCACACATTTAGTTTCCTATTCCAGTATAAGTTCAGTCAATAGCCCTGTGTGGAACAAATCTGATTTCATATGCACACAGCCAACTCCACAGTTTTAGATATAAGCAATAAGTTCTTGCTTTATACATCAGCCCACCCAGGGCTAGTGCAATGAAGATTGAAATGTTGGAGTTGAAGTTTAGGCTTAGGAAAAGTGCCCAGGAAAGGTGAAGATCTTTTAGGGATGTGGAAGGAGAGTGAAAATAAAGAAAGAACACTCAATTAGTGTCCTACATCAGCTTACATCTTCTCCTTATTTCTTTCCATTGCTACACTGACAGAACATTCTGCAAGGCCATCACACTCTTTCTTTTACTCTTCACTATTACCTGGTTGGGGTCGAGGTTGTTCTGAGCTTTTATTCACACTTTGCGTTGCTCCAGGAGAAGCTGAAAAAATAGATTCATAAACTAATTCAAAACATTACGTATAGAAGCACTTATTTGAACAGAGGATGAGTAACATTTGTCAGTAAGGTTGAAAGTGGTCAGAAAACACGATTTTTCTGAAAAGCAGTTTAATAAATAGGAGACAAAAATAGAAATTTCTGGAAGAGCTCAGCAGGTCGGGCATCTTCTGTGAAGAGAATCAGAATTAACATTTTGGTTCAAGTGACTCTTCCTCAGAACAGACTGTCATAGAATTGGCATTATGGAAGAGAGAAAGGACTGAGGAACCTTTTATCATTCAACCTTTGGAAAACATTCATTCAAATAGTGTTTTCAGTGCTCATAGTAAAAAATAACCATGCTCTGAACTTTGACAAGCATGTGTTTCTCAACCACTAAGGTTTGAAACCAGATAACACACTTTATGGTTCAGAAATTAATGAACTGACTCTGGATCTCAGAGCCATATTGATGGAAAAGGACCTGCCATTGATCTGTCTGTGATGGATGATTTGACCATAGAGGAAATGCTCTAATTGGCCTTCAAGCTTCTTAGGAAAGATGTTGCAAAACTTGCAAGGGTTCAGAAAAGATGTACAAGGATGCTGCCAGGACTGAAGGGTTTGAGCTGAATAGGGTAGGGCTATTTTGCCATGAGCATCAGAAGCTGAGGGGTGACCTTATAGAGGTTTATGAAATCATGAGGGGAGTGGATGTGGTGAGTAGCCAAGGTCTTTACCCCTTGGGCTGAGGAGTCTAAGAGCAGAAGATATGGATTTAAGATGAGAGGGTAACAAGTTTAAAGGGAACTAAGGGGTAACCTTTTCATGTAGAGGGTGGCGCGTATATGGAATGAGCTGCCAGAGGAGTAGGTGGAAGGTGGTACAATTACAACATTTAAAAGGCATCTGGATGGGTAAATGATTAGGAATAGTTTAGAGGGATATGTGCCAAATGCTGGAAAATGGCACTAGACTCATGTAGGATATCTGGTCGGCCCAGAGGAATTGGAGTGAAGGGTCTGTTTCAGTGCTGTACATCTCTATGACTCTACGACACCATAACATAAGTGTATAAGTGTGGACTGGACCACACTTGATTCTAATGTTTCACATAATTAAATATTAAATTGGAGCTCAACTCTTAAAGAATGGTAATTTGGGCAAAATACTTGAGAGCTACTGGCATGGGTGAAATTGCACCCAGTGTAAACTGTTCTTGGGAGAAAAGAGTAGCAAACGCAGCATCAAAACATTATGAATGTCAATATATCATCAGCTATCTCAATTAAAATTGGTCGCAATGAAATTCACAGTTAAGAGAAAAAGGAACATAAAAGAGAGCTGATAGAGAAGGACTATAATATGCTAGTGCTCAGTTTGGGAGGATTAAAGGTTGATTGACTCTTATTTTTAAAGTAATTACAGCACTTACTGAAAATGAAAATGGCTATAAATTGGACAAACTCCTACAGCAATTAAATGAGTTGAAAGTTATTGGTTGAGATTTAATGTCACTGATATTAAATTGGTTTCATTGCCAATTGGTTGGGGAACTGGCAGGAACCCCTAACTACTTCTGAAGCCCGCTAAATTTTAGTACCTTTGTGGCATTTCACTGACCTAGTGTCAGATCCACCCAAGGATTCAGAACCCGGGGAAGGGAAGATCAATCCTAAAAGCTGCTGGTCAGATAGTCACTCACAGGTGATTGGAGTGAGAAGACAGTCATGTGAGGACAGACAACAGACCTTGAGAAATAGGAACAGGATATTGGCCATTCAGCCCCTCAGGTCTGCTCTGCCATGGTTGATCCGACATTCTTCATGTTCACTTTCTTTTCCTTTCCCCATAACTCTTGATTTCCATAGTGATCAATAATCTCAGCCTTAAATATACACAAGGACTCTGCCCTGATGGCTCTTTGTGGCAAGACATTCCAAAGACTTACAACCTGCTGAGAGAAGAAATTCTTCCTCATCTTATCTCCTTTATTCTGAGACTATGCTCCCTGGCCCCCGGCACTTTCCTGAGGAGAAACATCCTTGCAGCATTTACCCCATCAAGCCACTTAATCCTGTGTGCTACAGTGAGATCAACTCTTATTTTGAAACTTCAGTGAATAGAGTCCCACCCTGTTTAGTCTTGGTTAACAATACAATCCATCCATGCCAGGGATCATGCTAGCCAACTTCTTCTGAACTGCCTCCAGAAATGATATCTTTCCTTCAAGCGGGGGACCAAAACTGCTCACAGTCCTCCAGAAGGGGCTTCACCTGCACCCTGTACAATTGCAGGAAAACTTCCTGACTCTTGAACTGCAAAGCCCCCTGAAATAAGTGCTGGTGTTAGCCTTCCTCATTATCTGATGCATGTATGATAGCTCTCTGTGTATTGTGCACAAGTACCCCCCAAATCCCACTGTATTGCAGCTTTTGGCAGTTTTTTTCCACTTAAATAATACTCTATTCTTTTGTTCTCCTTTCCAACATGGAACTTATATTTCCCACGCTACACTCTGTTTCCCACACTATACACAGCTCATCAACTTGAGGAGGGACAGGCGATCAGAGGGAAGGACACGAAAGGATCCTGAGTGTGATACATGCCACTTTTCCCAGCACAGATCATCTCCTCAGTGATACATTCCCATAAATAAAGGACTTCTGCCTCCAATGAAGTCACAGGCAAAGGTGACAAGGTTTTCTGGATGCCTTTCAGGAGGTATACAAAAGGCCATGTAGTTCCCATTTAATTCCTGAGCCACCAGTAAGTTCGATAGGTTCAGGGATAATTGGTGCCACGTGTCTCGTTTGTCAGTCTAATTAGCCACACTTTAAGTAGGCAAGTTGTACACATTAACAAGGCCTCTATCCCCTCCTATAGGAACAAGGACGGCCTGCTGCAATTATACAGTTCAGAGGAAGGGTCGCCCGAGCCAAAGCACTATCTCTGATTTCTCTCTACAGATGCTGCCAGACGTGCTGAGTTTTTCCAGCAATTACAGGGCTTTGGTGAGATCACACTGAGACTATCACGTGTGGTTTGTTCTCCTTAGCTGAGGAAGACTATGCTTGCTATTGTGGGAGTACAGCAAAGGCTTACTAGATTGATCTCTCATGACAGAACTGACATAAAAAGAGAGGTTGATTTGGTTAGGATTATAGTTACCAGAGTTTGGATAATAAAGTGAGGGAATTTTTTTAAGATTAGATTCCCTACAGTGTGGAAACAGGCCCTTCCGCCCAACCAGTCCACACCGACCCTCCGAACAGTAACCCACCCAGACCCATTTCCCTCTGACTAATGCACCTAACACACTATGGGAAATTTAACATGGCCAATTCACCTGACCTGCACGTCTTTAGACTGTGGGAGGAAATCCATACAGACACGGGGAGAATATGCAAACTCCACACAGACAGTCACTCTAGGCTGGAATCAAACCTGAGGCCCTAGTGCTGTGAGTCAGCAGTGCTAACCACTGAGCCATCGTGCCGCCCTTAAGGGATCTCATGGAAGCTTATAAAATCCTAACAGTACAAGATAGACAAAATGCAGGAATCCTAGAATTCCATTTGTAACAGCATGTGGACTGCAGCGGTTCTGGAAGGTAGTGCGCCGCCACCTTCTCAAGGGCGATTAGAGACAGACAATAAAAATGCTGGCCCAGGGAGTGATGTCCGCATCCCATGAGTGAATATAAAAAATGTTCCTGATGATTGGAGAGTCCAGAACCAGTCTAAGGATACAGGGTGGGCCATTTTGGACTGACATGAGGAGAAATGTCTTCATCCACAGAGTGGTGAGACTGTGGAATTCTCTGCTACCGAAAGTCGGTCAGGCCAAAACTGTATGATGTCAAAAAGGATTTAGATATAGCACATGGGGCTAAATGGTTGAAAGGATATGGGGTAAAAGCAGGAATCGGTTATTGTATTAAGTGATCAGCCATGATGATATTGAATGGTGTAGCAGGAGCAATGGGCCAAATGGTCAATTCCTGCTCCTAATTTCTACCTTTCCATTGTTCTTGCCAAAGGTTTTATAGGAGCTGGAGGACTGAGTGACATCTTGTGTGAACTAATTTAGGGCCTGACAGCCAGGCTTCCTTCCTATTGGACTGGACTAAATTTCATCCAATAAATCAGAAATGATAACAGCATCCAGTACATCTCTCAACGTCTTTTTATTCTTCCTCATAAATGGAAATATACTGTACCATCTCCACCGATCGGGAGACAGTTTCCTGGATCTGTATCATTGGATCACACTGGCATTGTACACATCACAGTTCTATGGATTTTTCACAGATCTGCAATATAACGCTGTGTAAATGTCCAACATATGTGATGCCCAGTTCATACAGATGTGGAGCCAGAAAAATCTCCTGTTTCCTTCTCTTGTATCCTTATTGCATTGAAATCAAGATTCACTGCACCAGTTCTAACTCAAATATATTTTTTTCAGGATTATCTGAAGCCTTTCATAAATCTCCACAACCTAAGATTGGTCTCTCTTCACGAATATTCATTTTGAGACTACTTTTCAAAGTTGCTGAAAGAGAGGCACCATTGCAAGCCTCAAATGCCAGAATGCTATACATTCATCTCTGGGATTTTCTGAACACTTATAATTCCCAAATGCAGGTCTGCATTCAAAAATCCACCATTAAACTTTGCTCAAACTTACTGATGCTCTGTTCTATTGATACTTGTACTTAGTTTTATTTTTAAATGTATTTAATGGCACTTACTTTTTGTCACATTGTTCATATTATTGCCCCATCCAGATCTCCTGCCAGTGTCATATGATGCATCTAAAATAAACAAAAGACAGGGTCTAGTAAGCCAATAATTTATTAATCCTGTACCAACAAGATCAGATCATAATATTCCAACAATCCAACAGAATTAATGAGGCTACTGCTTAATGTAAATGTGTCAATACTACAGCACTGCAACTCTGGACCTGCACAAAAACTAAACAGGGTTAACAGGAATCAGTAGGTCATCAAATCATATATGAATTGTGAAACTGGAAAATACCACAACAGATTATCCACGCAGTTACCTCATTCATGACCTTTGGTGTGCACAATGTTTTGTTCAACTTCCTACATAACAGCAACTTGGTTTTGTAATGCACTGGGGAAGAATGAAAAGAACGACAAAACCACATTTTCTTTAAAAATTCTGCAACATACAACAGGCAAATACCCAGAACTTGGTAACAATTGGTTTTCCCTCCTTCAAATGCACTGCACAGGAGATCTTGTGGTGCAGTGGGTAGCATCCCTAACTCTGAGCCAGAATCTCTAGGTTTAAGTCCCACTCCAGGATTTGAGAACCAAAGAAGGTATACTTGTAGCATAGCCAAACAGTTGAATATCAATTTTAAATCCTTCTAGTATACATCAATGGCAGGCCGTAAGAATGGGAGAGATTCCATCTTTGTGATAGAAAGTAACTGTAGCCTCCACCATCACTATCCATAGCTCCAGGTTATAAAATGTACACAAATGTGTGTGTTGAAACAACAGCTCAGATCCTTGGATGATCCATGAGGATCAGAATGGTGCAAGTAGAATGGGGAGAAAGTGAGGACTTCAGATGCTGGAGATTAGAGTTGAGAGTGGGGTGCTGGAAAAGCACAGCAGGTCAGGCAGCATCCGAGGAGCAGGAGAATCAATGTTTTGGGCAAGAGCCCTGATGAAGATTCCTCTGCTTCTCTGATGTTGCCTGACCTGCTGTGCTTTTCCAGCACTCACTATCAAATAGAATGGGGGTTTAGTTTGGATCTGGGATCTGCCTCCTTGCTCTAATTGTGGTAATATAGGTTGGACCTGTTTTCAGACAGAGATTCAATAAGAAGGAGCACACTGCAGTTTATTTCTGACAGTAGGACAAGAGGTTGATAACTCTTCCACAGGTAAGTGAAATCTTCTAGCTTGGATACAGGCTATTTGAAGAATGAGCAGTTGATCTGATAATGGCAATGACCAGCCTGAGTGTGACCACTGGTAGACATGTTGTCACAATGACTGGTATGTTACTGCAGACCTAAACTCATTGGCCCAGACTGTCCTGTAGTGGCACATCTATATGTAAGTACACGTAACCAGTGCAAACAAAAAAGGTATTTCTAAAGTGTACAACTATCTCATTATTTGTGCCATTTTGTTGGGAGTTTGTTTTCTTTGCAACATCAACTTTGCTGAAAACAGGGAGACGTTAATTATCATAGCTGCACACACCCATTCCATTAACATCAATGCCAGTCATCATTTTCCAGGAAGAATTAATTCTATTTTTAATATCATTGTCACTTCAGTTTGCTAGATCTTGCTGCACAAACAATGGTGAGCAAGCAATGTTCACTATTACCAATGTGTAACTCAGCCAGCAAATTCAATGGATTAAGAGATTTGCCTCAAATTACAAATCTCCAGGCCTTGTGTTTGATTTTGCTGCTGGGTGCTTATTGTTATTCAAATAGTACCTCACCCTCACTTCAACAGTATTTTTAAGAAGTTAAATTACATATTAATAACCCATTAACTTTGTCACAGTCAATTCAATATTATACAATTTGAACATGTGATAATAATATGGTCTAAAGTTTTGTGACACAGGAAGCGAACAATTTCAAATGTTCAATATAATTTCCACATAAAGCAAACATCAATACAACATTTTCTCTTAATTTTCTTTTTTGTCCCTTTCTTTCACTCCCACTTAACCCAACCATTTTTCTCTTGCTTCATTTTACTTTCTGTTTTTGATTTCAAAGCCAATTTGTGCTACTTTCTTCTCCTTTCAAACTTTTTTTTCTAAGCTAAAATCTCATTGACTATGGAAATGTACTACTGGCCCCAACAAAGGCCCCAATTTCCCTGTTGCTCCTGCTACATAGAGTCATAGAATCATACAGCTGTACAGCATGGAAACAGACCCTTCTGTCCAACTAGATGCCTTAAATTAATCTAGTCCAGATGTGGAGGTACTAGTGTTGGACTGGGATTGGCAAAGTCAGAAATCAGATAACACCAAGATATAGTCCAACACCAGGTTATTGTTTATTTGAAATCACAACCTTTCAGAGTGTTGCCCCTTCGTCAGGTGAAGAAAAGTATTATATGAAATACAATGAAAAGTCAGAAACATGGGAGTGATATTAGGGAGGAGTTTAAAGAGTTATTTATAAGTGAGAAAGTCAAATGGACAAGTTTGGGGAAAGAATTGTGTGACTTTTGGTCTCCTTGTCTGAAGAAGGACATACTTTCTATTCAGGGAGTCCAGCGAAGGTTCACCAAACCGATTCCCAGGATGGCAGGGGTGTCATATTAAGAAAGATTGGATTGCCTGGGCTTGTGCTTCCAGTAATTTAGAAGAATGAGTGGGGATCTCATAGAACCTATCCAATCCTGATGGAACTGGACAGGCTAGATGTGGTAAGAATGTTCCTGATGCTAGGAACATCCAGAACTAAAGATAACAGTTTTAAGCGTAAGGGTTAAGCCATTCAGGACTGAGATGAGGAAGACTTTTTTTCACTTAGAGTTGTGAACCTGTGGAATTCTCTTCCATGTTGAAGGCTGGTGCAGTCTCGAAGGGCCCACTCTTGCACTTATTTTTGATGTTTCTAATTCCAGAGCTTTGATACTAGGTAGATGAAGGCAACCTACTGCCCCCTCACCTCACCTCCCATCACCAAACCATCATCTCCCAAACCATCCACAACCTCATCACCTCTGGGGATCTCCCATCCACAGCCTCCAATCTCAGAGTTCGAGAACCCCGCAAAGCCCGACTCTACCTCCTACCCAACATTTACAGACCTGACTGCCCAGGTCGACCCATTGTCTCAGCCTGTTCCTGCCTCACCCAACTTATCTCAGCATGCCTTGACACTGTCCTGTCCCCCTTAGTCGAGGAACTCCCCACCTACATTCGGGACACCATCCATGCTCTCCACCTCCTCCATGACATTTGTTTCCCCGGCTCCCAACGTCTTATTTTCAGCATGGACAACCAGTCGCTGTACACATCTATCCACCATGACAAAGGCCTCCAATGCCTGCATTTCTTCCTGTCACGTCGACCCAACCAGTACCCTTCCACTGACACTCTCATTCGACTGGCTGAACTGGTCCTCACCCTCAACAAGTTCTCCTTCCAATCCTCCCACTTCCTCCAAACTAAAGGGGTTGCCATGGGCATCCACATGGTCCCCAGCGACACCTGCCTCTTTGTCAATGTCGAACAGTCCATTTTCACAGCTACACCAGCACTAGTCTCCATCTTTTCCTCTGCTACATTGATGACTGTATCGGCGCTACCTCGTGGTCTCATGAGGAGGTTGAACAGTTCATCAATGTCACAAGCACCTTCCACCCTGACCTCAAGTTTACCTGTACGATCTCAAGACACCTTCCTCCCTTTCCTGGATCTCTCCATCTTCATTTCCGACGACTATCTCAACATGGATATCCACCATAAACCCACTGACACCCACAGCTAATTGGACTGCACCTCCTCCCGCCCTAACATCTAAAAAAACACTATCCCTTATCCCAATTCCTCCATTTCTGCTGCATCTGCTCCCAGGAAGACCAATTCCACCACAGAACATTCCAGATAGCATCTTTCCTCAAAGACCACAATTTACCCTCCCACATGGTCGACGAGGTCCTCCAGCTCATCTCCTCAACATCCCACACCTCCGCCCTGAAACCCCACCCCTCCAACCCCTACAAGACAGAAATCCCCCCTCCCCCCCAACACCCGCCTTCACCTTCCACCCACCACTCTCTGGATACGTTGCATCACCCTCCACCATTTCCACCACCTACAAGCAGACCCCACATACAGAGATATATTTCCCTCCCCACCCCTATCTGCATTTCAGAGAGACCATTCCCTCAGCGACTCCCTTGTCAGGTCCATGCTATCCCCCCCCCCACCCCACCAACCTACCCTCCGCTCTTGGTACCTTCCCTTGCTACTGCAAGAAGTGCAAAACCCGTGCGCACACTTTCCCAATGTGGATTTAACCAGTTTCCCCATTTCCCCTCCCCTCACCTTATCTGAGACCAACCCTCCAACTTGGCACTGCCCTCTCAACCTGTCTTACCTGTCCATCATCCTTCCCACCTATCTGCTCCATCCTCCTCTTTGACCTATCACTTTCAGCCCCTCCTTCATCTACCAGCTTTCATCACCCAGATCCGCACCCAATCTCCGCCATTTACCTCTTAGCCCCCTTGGCCCACAAGTCTCATTTCTGATGAAGGATTTATGCCCAAACGTCAATTCTCCTGATTCTCGGATGCTGCCTGACTGGCTGTGCTTTCCAGCACCACACTCTTTGACGTAGATGAAGGCATACCAATAGAGAAATGAACAAAATCTGGAATAGTCAAAGGGAATTTGAGGGGTACAGGCAATTTGGCTGCTGTGGCTTGAAGGAAATTACAGAGTTGGGCAGCACGGTGGCTCAGTGGTTAGCACTGCTGCCTCACAGCTCCAGGGACCCAGGTTCAATTCCCGCAACTGTCTGTGTGGAGTTTGCACATTCTCCTCGTGTCTGCATGGGTTTCCTCCGGGTGCTCCAGTTTCCTCCCACAATCCAAAGACGTGCAGGTTCGGTGAATTGGCCATGCTAAATTGTCTGTAGTGTTAGGTGCAGGGGTAAAATGTAAGGGAATGGGTCTGGGTGGGTTGCTCTTTGGAGGGTCGATGTGGACTTGCTGGGCGGAAGGGCCTGTTTCCACACTTTGTAGGGAATCTAATCTATGGAGAAATTTGAAAACAAAAATGAGAATTTTCAAACTAAGACATTGCATAACTGGGAACCAACGGAGATCAACACATCCAGTGTAATGGGTAAAAAGGACACAGTGCAAGTTCAGAAATGAGCTACAGAGTTCTGAATGACCTTGAGTTTAAAAGGGCTGACCGCAGTTCGTCATGAGCTGGAGTTAACCAAACATGGATGAGTGTCTTAGCAGCAGATGGGCTGATGCAGGGTGAATGGCAGCAGGTTAAGTGAATATCGGCAATCTTAGCAATGGTGCATATCTATGTTTGGAAACTCACAAATAGCTGACGTCTGACACCAAGATTGTGAACAGTCTGGTTGAGTCTGAGACAGTTGCCAGGGAGAAGGCTGGAACTGGAGACTAGGGAACTGAGTTTGTGGTGGGGATTAAAGGCTTCATTCTTCCCAATATTTAATTGATGGAAATTTCTGCTCATCCAATACTGGATGTGGTCCAAGCAGTCCAACGATACGGAGACACTGAAGGGATCAGAAGTCCCTGCTCAGGTGGGGTTTATTGGAACCAGAGGGAGATGAGATTTTTTTTTAAAATGTGGTTGGTTGCGATGTTTGGAAATGTAATGCTAAAGCAGTTTCGGTAGTTAGTTCCAAACAGATATTGGATATATACTTGAAAACAAAATGCAATAGCAGGGAGGTGAAACTAATTGGACAACATGCTAAAAGAGACAGACGGCCAAAATGGACTGAATGGCCGTAAAGTAAGCATTGCGTTGTGAGAATTACAAACCTGATAACAGTGCAGGAGTCCCTAATTGAATGCTGTAAAATACTGCGCTTTCATGACTTGAGTCACCTCGTTGACTGAGGGGCTGTTGTTAGGTCAGTATTTAAAGTCGCTCCGCATGAATATTTGTGAATGTTTAAATTTGTTTTATTCCCAAAAAGAAAGTTTAAGGTCAGCTGTATAAATGAAGGCACGGAATGTGGCGCAGCTTTCCAAAGCAAACTGGCCTTTCAGAAGAATTATTTAAATGTGGAAAAGTTAAATAGAGTTGGAAGGGGACGTTGTTCGAATTTGCTGGCTGAGGGTTTGTGTGAGTGTGTTGTACACCGGCCAAGAAGAGGCGAGGTCACGAGTTTAAATAATTAGTTGGTAGCCAGACTACAAGAAGCAATACACAAACAGGACTTAGGAAATGGCCAGGATTTAATCATTTCACTGTAAACACGCCGTTAGTGTATGTACAGAGCTACAATTGCATAATTATTGGGCGCCAAGCCAGAGAGCCAACCAGATCGTTATTCGTTAAAGGAATCCATCTCGCCCCCGCCCCCTCTAAAGATGAATTGTTTTTCTTTGCATTTGTTTTACATTCCGGAAAGACTGTTCCTTATAACAGAAAGAGAATGTTTCTCGTGTAATTAAGATGTTTACAAATTAATCAATTTCTTCAAACTCTTCTATATAATTATATAGACTGAATAAATATAAACATTCCAACAAATTAGATAAAATTACTCAGTAAGAATCAACTAATGAAAACGGATACTTGAAGCATTTCATTCAACCAAATGTCTACTGTAATCGAGTCCACCTTGGACGGAAAGGGGAATAATAAATTATTTTGTTTAATACATTTCAGTTTGTTTTATTGGGCAGCGAAATCAACTCTAAAATATCTCGGTGTTGTCTTCTAATGTTTGAACAGAATCGTCTGTCATTCGCACTGTAATCACTGTGGAGAGTGCCCGGGGAAAGACATCTATCCCCCAGCCCCCGCTCAGCGAATTGGGCAAGTTTCATGAGCTCCAGCGGTCCCCGAAGCGTTGCACTTCCTGAACTGTGGGCTAGAGCACAGCTCCCTCTTTGTTTTCCCCTCTCGCACTAGGTTTTTTTTTTACATGGCGTAAGTTTGCAGTCGAGTGTTCAAACCAGACAAAACACAAAATCGAGAGCAGAGCCGAGTTGAGTTCCTGCCACTGTGCTTTGTCTCCTGTCTGCAATCCCCTCTCACCCCCTCCCCATAAAAAAAATCTATCACCACTTCCCCCCAGTTTAAGTTCGCAAGATTTACTGCCTCACCTTGTCACACACAATACAACTTCAGTGTATAGAAAGACAAGCGTGTCCTGGGTTTCTGAGTTATTTTGGAGCTGGTTAAGCTCAACTGTTATAAAATGAAATTCACACTCTTTAAATCTTGAGAACTGTAGATTGTGACTTAGCCTTGTGTTTAGTGGATTGATATCCCAAAGAGTATAAATTCAAATCATGAAATTTGTTTTTTTTTTCTATTTTAAAAGAACTGAATCTATAAAAAAAAAAGTGGTGTTTCCTTTTGAAACTAAACCCTGCCCTGTTTCCTGGTGTGATTCCAATCATTGGTTCTGAACTGACCCATGATAGCAAGACTTGGTCAGCATGGACAAGTTGGACCAAAGGGTCTGTTTCTATGCTCTATGACATACTCGTAGGATAATGAAAGATCAATCATAAATGTCAGCCTTGTGCCCACAGCAGAGGATACTTTTAGCTGAAAAGAGAGAATATATCAGAGACCCAAAGGGACTCTATAATGTATTTGAGCTACAAGCAGAATTTTTCCTCTCAGGCACACATTTTGGAAAATCCACAATAGTTTGATAATTGTACATCTTTGACTGCAGTTGTACCACACTTATCAACACAAGTTAATATAGCTTTTGCCAAATGCAGTTTAAACTAGCTCTGTTATCCTTGCCTAGCAGATTACATTCTTTAAATGTATGTTAGCACGCAGATATTGCTCCTTCTTCTAAACATTATGAGTGTACAGGAGGGTGTGCCCACTATCTCATCAAATTAAAAAGACTCTGAAGTTAGTGCCCTTGAAAATCAACAGACCACCCAAACACTTCTCAGATTTGGCTATACACCCAACTGGAATTAATCTCTGCACAGTACAAAGTCCATGATGCGAGAACCCTTCTAGGAAACTATCTCACACGCAAGTGGCTCTAATGTCTTTTGAAGATGTTCAGCTATCAGACTCACACTGTATTTTTGCCTCACTTTGTCCAGAACTAGTTGGTACCAATTCAGAACTGGTACGGAAGCTGTAGTGTCCCATATCAAGGTTCTTCAGTAATTATTATATCAGTGTCAGTGCTGAATGGCTCTTGTGTAGTTACAGAATCATAGAGATGTACAACGTGAACTCATCCATGTCAACCAGATATCCTACATTAATCTAGTCCCATTTGCCACATTTGGTCCATGTCTCTCTTAAGCCCTTCCTATTGTATACCCATCCAAATGCCTCTTACATGTTTTAATTGTACCAGCCTCCACCACTTCTTCTGGCAGCTCATTCCAAACTTGCACCACCCTCTGTGTGAACAAGTTGCCCCTGAGGCCCCTTTTAAATCCTTCCCTTCTCACCTTAAACCTATGCCCTCTGGTTTTGGACTCCCCTACCCTGAGGAAAATACCTTGGCTATTCGCCCCATCCATGCCCCTCATGAATTTATAAATTTCTAGAAGGTTAGTGACATTCCTGGCATAAATTTTCAAGATTTGATAAAAGTGATCACAGGGAACAACTAGTAGTAACAAATCTGACCAATAACAATGACTTTTATTTATGTAGCACTGATAACAGTAAAACATTGCTGGGTGCTTCAGTGAAAAATGACAAAGAAATGTTTGACACTGAGCCACATATTGGGGTTGATGGTCAGAAGCTGGTTTGCAGAGGGTTTCAGGGAGCATATGGAATGAGCTACCAACAGAAGTTACTGAGGTAGGTACATTAACAACGCTTAAAAGGCATTTGAACAAATACATGGATAGGAAAGGATTAGAAAGGCACAGGCCAACTGCAGGGAAATGGGGTTAGTGTGGATGGACATTTTGGTCAGCATGAACCAGTTTGGGCCAAACTGTATTGTAAGACTTTATGACTCTATGAGACAACAAGGAGCACTTAGAATCAAAGACAAGGACGTAGGGCAAAAGAACGGAAGGGGACAGCTGAAGAGATGCCCCCGAGGTTAGAGCAACTAAAATAGTGTTTTCTTTTACTTCCACCTGAGTGGAAGGACTCTGGACTTCAAGTCAAAGATGCACCTCCAACATATAGCAGCACTGCTTCAGGGTTGATGTTGTGCTGTAACATGCTCAGTTCCCTATGCTCACACGCAGATTTATAGAGCCACAGATTTATACAGCACCGAAAAGGCCCTCCCCTATCAAGTCTGCACCAACATGTGAAAAGATGTGACTGACCCAATGCAGTTGATTGGCAGTAATATCTTGGAGTCAAGAGGTCAAAATTCAATAAGTGTCTAAGAGGGTTATTGGGCTGACAGAGTAGGGAAGAGTGAAGCCTTGAGACATTTAAAAACAAAAATGAGAATTTTTGTCAGCAGCCAGTGTAGGTCAAATATCATAACATTCAAGAGTATGGGACAAGCACAGGAAATTGGGATTAGCATACTTTTAGTGGTAGTTATGTTGGTGCAAACTCAATAGGCCAAAGGGCCTTTTCAGTCCTGTATAAAACTATGGGTCTACAGGTCAATGAGTGAGCACAGGGAACTGAACATGTTACAGCACAACATCAATCTGTAACGTAGCACTGAGAGAGTTATGCTACTGGTTGGAGGTGCATCTTTGACTTGAAGCCAGAATCCTCATGTACCCCCTCAGGTAGAAGTAAATAAAACACTATTTTAAAGAACAACAGGGAGTAAGCCCCATGCTGTGGCCTATATTCATCATTCAATCAGCATTCCACTGAATCATTGTCACTTGGTCAATGTGGAACTTTGCTATGCAAGGTTGCAGTTCTGTTTCCTACATTACAATAATTTCTTCAAAGTATTGGACTCCAAGTTATTACTGTCAATCAGCTGCATTGGGTCAGTCACATCTTTTCACATGCCTGACACAAGATTTCCAAAACGAACTCTTCACTCTGAACTCCATTAAGGCATGAGGTTACCAAGAGCGCAGAGAAAGGGGATCCTCAAAGCATCCCTGAAACAAATGCAATACTCTCCCTGCTTCAATAGAATCTCTCGCCCAAGATCACCCAGACTGGAAAAGAAACATTGCGATGATACCAACAACCTCAAATGTATGGTACTGGCCCACATGCAAACAATAGAAGGAAGTATCAAAATCCACCCAACCACCTCTCCAAACCCCACCTGCTGCAGGATGGATCCAGCATCAAACAGTATAGTTAATCCAGAACCCACAACTCAAGAGCAGTGGATATTTATCCTTGGTCCCAGGGAATTGTCTATGAAGACAACTTCAAAGAACCTGACCCAAAGGCAGCACGGTGTGGCTCCATGGCGAGCAGTGCTGCCTCACAGTATCAGGAACCTGCGTTCAATTCCACCCTCAGGCAACTGTATGGAGTTTGCACATTGTCCCTGTGTCTGTATAGGTTTCTTCCAGGTGCTCCAGTTTCTTCCACAGTCCAAAGATGTACAGGTTAGGTGGACTCGCCATGGGAAATGCAGGAATAGGGTTGGGTCTGAGTGGGATGCTCTTCAGACAGGTGTGTGGACTCAATGGGCTGAATGGCCTGTAGCCACACTGTAGGGAATTCTATGAAATGGAGGAGAGCAGTTCTGGTGAAACAAGACACAGTCTGAGTTCTGGGCTAAGGCAAGAAAGTCTCTGGGAAAACCAATCCTTCTGCACTTGGGTCGAAATAATGTCACAAGAGATCTGCTAGTATTTACTACTTGGTTAGAGACTTTGCCTATAATGTACAATTATGTTGTCTGAACATATTCTACTCAGATCACAGAGTACTGAGGCAAACCAGATCTGTGTGTTGGTTGGGTATGAAATGTGAGTGTTTCTGCTGGATTTCCACACTGGTCCCTGTCTCAGTGAGTACACTGAGTCCAATACTAGGTCAGGGTGGTTAAACAAAGCTCAGCCTTCGTCAGGATTGAGAAACGGGCTCCCGCTGAAATATCACGTCGTTTTGGAATTACTGGTTAAAACAAAATGAAAGTTTAAAAAAATGCAACCTCCAGGAATTACAGGGAAAGAGCCAGCCTCGCCCAATTCTCTCCGATCCTAAACCTCTAACAGACACAAAGTGCTGGCCGCTGACCACTTGGTCAAACCTATTTAAAACAGTGTGTACAGATAAACAGCGAAAAGCTGACTCGAAGGCTCTGTTTTTATTAGAGAGCAGGTCAGAACCTGATTGCTAGACCAGCCTGGGTGAGACTGGCAGTTATTCCAGCAGCAACACTCACAGATTAATTAAGGCGACAAAGAGATTTTTGTTTCTTTTTGTTTTATTTTCTCCCTATCAGTAATGAATGCGGCAGATTGTTTTTTTTTTATTTTGTGCACCTGTCTGACAGTGAGTAAGTCAGGCCAAGGACCCCCACCCACCTCCCACCAGCTCTGTTCCTGATGGGCTATTTGTTCAGCTTCCACTTGGAAAAATAAAAGAGGGCGGGCAGCCCCATTAAAGCATCACGGGTTGGGTTCTGATGAGCTTTTGTCTCAGCAATGCACCTTTTAGTTTAGAATTCAGGTAGAGGGCGAGGGGCAGCTGAATGGAGGCGAGATGGAGAGTGCACTCTACCGATGGCACAATACCGCACCTGCATTCGCCACTCCAGACTGCGTTCAACAAGCCGCCTGGAGAGACTGGCCATATCAGTTCAAAGACTCATCTCTCAAACAGCCGCACTGGCAGATTGCCCCTGCGCTCCATCCTCCTCCCCTGGTAACTGAACGAGAATTCGATTTCCACCCGCATTTCCGGCGCAATTTCAGAATCTTTTCCCTACTTCTCTCTCGAAATTGTTTCTTTTTTTCTCTGCCACTGATAAGTCACAATGTGCTGACAAGTCCAGAAATAACTCCCAACCCCCGCCCATCGCGGAAATGCCCCATATTTATTATCTAGGACTATGCCGAGTCTCCTCTCGCAATATTCATAGGCTATTCTGCCACTGTGTCCGTGCTATCTCTTTGAAACATCTGCATCCACCTATTCCCTTGCTATAGTTTTCAAACCTGTTCCCCTTCAACTAATTATCCAGTTCAATGTTAATGTTGTTACTGAATCTTCTTCCAGCAGTTTTTCATTGAAGTGCATTCCAGATCACAGCAGCTCTCTCAGAGAGAAAAAAAATCTGTCCCCTCCCCATAGTTTTCAAACCTGTTCCCCTTCAACTAATTATCCAGTTCAATGTTAATGTTGTTACTGAATCTTCTTCCAGCAGTTTTTCATTGAAGTGCATTCCAGATCACAGCAGCTCTCTCAGAGAGAAAAAAAATTCTGTCCCCTCCCCTTCTTTTGCCCTATATCCTTGCCTCTGATTCTAAGTGCTCCTTGTTCAATCATCAATGCAGGAATAGGCCTATGGCCCAAACTGGACCATATCGACCAAAATGTCCATCCACACTAACCCCATTTCCCTGCAGCTGGCCATATGTTTCTGACCCTTTCCTATCCATGTATTTGTTCAAATGCTTTTTTAAAAGTTGTTACTGTACCCACCTCAACAACTTCTGCTGGTAGGTCATTCCATATGCAATCTGCGTAAAAAAGTTGCCCCTCAGGTTCCTTTTTATTCTTTCCCCTCTAAGTCTCAATTCCCCAACCCTGGGACAAAGACTGAGTGCATTCACCCATGCCTCTCCTGATCTTAGTTACAAATCACACAACACCAGGTTACAGTCCTACACTTTAATTGGAAACACAAGCTTGTCACAACCACCTGATGAA
This sequence comes from Chiloscyllium punctatum, assembly GCF_047496795.1. NCBI lineage: Eukaryota > Metazoa > Chordata > Chondrichthyes > Orectolobiformes > Hemiscylliidae > Chiloscyllium > Chiloscyllium punctatum. The sequence continues at coordinate 55,040,214 of NC_092761.1, read as the reverse complement.
GGAGCAGTGCTCCAAAAGCTAGTGCTTCCAATTAAACCTGTTGGACTATAACCTGGTGTTGTGTGATTGGTAACTTTGTACACCGGTATCTCCAAATCATGACTCTCATGATTTTATACACCTCTGTAAGGTTCCCCCCTCAGGTTCCTATGCTCAAAAGAAAAATGTCCTAGCTTGTCACACCTCTCCCTATAACTCAGACCATTGAGTCCTGGCAACATCCTTGTAAATTTCTTCTGCACTCTTTCCAGTTTAATAACATTCTTCCTATAACAAGGTGACCAAAACTAAACACAGTACTCCAAATGTGGCATCACCAACATCCTGTATAACTGCAACATAACTTCACAACCTCTGCACAGTGTCATAACTGATGAAGGTCAGTGTGTCAAAAGCCTCCTTCACTACCTTGTCTATCTGTGACTCCACTTTCAGAGAACTATGAACCTGATCTCCAAGATCCCTCTGTTCCATACACTCCTTAAGGCCCTACTATTCACGATAAAACTCCTACCTTGATTTGACTTTCCAAAATGCAAGACCTCACACTTATCAATATTAAACTCCATTTGCCAATTCTCATCCCAGTTCCCCAGTTGATTAACTGCTGCAATTTCCTCACTGCCCACAATACTGCCTAACTCAGTGCCACCTGCAAGCTTACTAATTATGATTGTACATTCTCATCCAAATCATTCATATAGATAACAAACAGCAATGGACCCTGCACCAAGACCTGAGGCACTCCACTAGTCACAGGTCTCCAGTACGATAGCATCCTTCTACTATTACTCTCTGCTTCTTACCATCAAGCCAATTGTGTATCCAATTTGCCATCTCACCCTGGATTCCATGCAATCTAACCTTCCAGAACAGCCTACCATGTGGAACCTTATCAAAGGCCTTACTGAAATCCATAGAACCTACGTCTACCATCCTATCCTCGTTAACCCTCCTGGTCACTTCATCAAATAACTAACAAATTTGTGAGGCATGATCTCCTACTCACAAAGCCATGCTGACTATTCCTAAACAAACCCTATCTTTCCAAATGTATGTATATTGTATCTCTCAGTATCTTCTCAAGTAACTTACCTATCACAGATGTTAAACTTACTGGCCTAGAGTTCCCAGGTTTTTCTTTGTAGCCCTTCTTGAATAAGGGCACAACATTTGCTATCCTCAAGTCTTCCAGGACCTCACCCATGGCTAACGATGATGCAAAAATATCAGCTAGGGCCCCTGCAATTCCTTTACTGGCTTCTTGCAGTGTTCTTGGATATATCTGGTCAGGACCAGGAGATTTATCTACCTTCACATATTCTAATACATCCAACACCTCCTTTACTGTGATATGGCCTGTCCCCAATATATCACCACTAAGTTCCCCAAGTTTTCATGTTTTCGTGTCCTTTTCCATGGTAAACACAGAGGAGAAATATACATTGAGAACCTTGCCAATCTCCTGCAGTTCTACATAAACATGTCTACTTTGGTCTTTGAGTTGTGGTATTCTCTCTCAAGTTATTCTTTTTTCTTTAATATACTTATAGTACCTCTTTGGATTCACCCTAATCTTCACGGCTAAGGCTATCACATGTCCCCTTTTTATCCTCCTGATTTCCTTCTTCAGTAAATTCCTGCATTCCCTGTAGACCTCCAGGATTTCCATTGATCCCAGCTGCCTGTACCTGAGCCACACCTCCTCCTTTTTTTTGGTCAAAGTCTCAATATCTCTTGTCATCCAGGGTTCCCTTTTCCTGCCAACCTTGCCCGTCACCCTCACAGGAACATACAGACCTTGAACTCTCAATACCTCACTTTTAAAAGCTTCACAATTGCTAGAGGTCCCTTCACCCGGAAACAAATTACTCCAATCAATCTCTGGAAGTTCCTGTCTGATTCCATCAAAATTCTCCTTGCCCCAGTTTAGAACATGAACCTATGGACCATAATTATTTTAAAATTAATGGAACTACAGTCACTGGTCCCAAAGTGCTCCCCCACTGTCACCTCAGTCACTATTTCACATGAGTACATCGAGTTTTGCCCCTTCCTGAACTGGACCCTCTAGAAACTGCGTGAGGAAACTTCCCTGAATGCACTTTACAAATTCCATCCTATCTAAGCCCTTAACATTATGGTAGTCCCAGACAACTTAGGAAAATTAAAATCCCCTACTATGACAGCCATTTTCCTCCAACAAATCTTCCCAATCTCCCCGCATATTTATTCCTCTACTTCCTGTTGACTATTTAGGGTCCTTTAGTACAGCCTGAATCATGCCACCATACCCTTCTTATTTCTTCGCTCCACCCACAAAGCCTCACTGGATGATCCTTCAGTTACTTCATCTCAAACTACTGTACTATACGTGCCTTAATCAAAAATGCAACTCCTCTCCCCTCCTTCCACCTCCTCTGTCCCGCCGAAAGTACCTGTACCCTGGCACGTTAAGTTGCCAGTCCTGTCCCTCCCTTAGCCATGTTTCGGCAATGTTATAAAATCCCAGTCCCATATACCTATCCACTCCCTGAGGTCATCAGCCTCAACTGTCAGCCCTCTTGCATTGAGATAGATGCAACTTAATCCAACAGGCATTCCATGCTCTGTGTTATGTTCTGGCCTGACCTGTCTCTTCAACTTACTGTTTCTGATTACTCTATCTCCATCCAGCCTCACACTTGTCTCCCTTGTGTTGTGGATCCTAACCCCTGCCAGTATAGTTTAAACCCTCCCTTGCAGTACAAGTAGACCTGGCTGCCGAGATACTGGTCCTCCTCCAGCTCACCTGTCCCCTTTGAACAGGTCATCTCTGCCCCAGCTAAGATCCCAAAGATCTAAAAGTATGAATCCATGACCGCTGCATCAATTCTTTCACCACGCATTCATCTGCCATATCCTCCTGTTCTTACCCTTACTAGCGCATGGCGCTGGAAGTAATCTGGAGATTACCACCAGCGAGGTTCTGGTTTTTAACTTTATTCCTATCTCTCTGTAATCTCTCTGCAGGACCTCATCCTTATCTCTACCCATGTCATTTGTCCCAATGGAGATGTACCTACTAGAGAAGTGCGAATCTTGACTACTCTTGGGAAGTAAGACAGGGCAGGTGGCATGGGGGGACCACTTTGGGGCCAGCGACCATAATTCCACTGGCTTTAAAATAGTGATGGAAAAAAATAGACAGGATCTAACAGTTGAAGTTCAAAATTGGAGGAAGGCTAATTTTGATGGGATTAGGCAAGAACATCCAAAAGCTGACTGGGGCAGATATTCACAGGTAAAGGGATGGTTGGAAAATAGGAAACCTTCAGAAATGAGATAACGAGAATCCAAAGACAGTATATTCCAGTTAGGGTGAAAAGAAAGGCTGTTAAGTACAGGAAAAACTGGATGACGAGAGAAATTGAGGTTTTGGTTAAGAAAAAAAAAGGAAGTCTATGTCAGGTCTCAACAGAGATTGTATGAGATTGCAAGAGTTCAAAGGCAGTAAGAGTATACTTAGGTAAGAGTATACTTAAGAGGGAAGTCTGGAGGGCAAAAAGGGGACATGAGATTGCTTTGGCAAATATGGTCAAGGAGAATCCAAAAGGATTTTACAAATACATTAAGGACAAAAGCGTAACTAGGGAGAGAATAGGGCCCTTCAAAGATCAGCAAAGCGGCCTATGGGTGGAGCCGGAGGAGATGGGGAGATACTAAATGAATATTTTGCATCAGTGTTACCTTGGAGAAGGACATGAAGATATAGAATGTGGGGAACTAGATGGTGACATCTTGAAAAATGACCATATTACAGAGGAGGAAGTGCTGTACCTGCCCTCTGTACAAAGGTGGATAAATCCCCAGGACCTGATCAGGTATAGCCTAGAACTCTGTGGGAAGCTAGGGAAGTGATTGCTGGGCCCTTTGCTGAGATATTTGTATCATCAGTAGTCACAGGTGAGATGCCGGATGACTGGAGGTTGGTTAGCGTGGTGCTACTATTTAAGAAAGGTGTTAAGTACAAGCCAAAGAACTATAGACCGGTGAGCCTGATGTCAGTGGTGGGCAAGTTGTTGGAGGGAATCCTGAGGGTCAGAACTTACACATATTTGGAAAGGCAAGGACTGATTAAGGATAGTCAACATGACTTTGTGGGTGGAAAATCATGTCTCACAAACTTGATTGAGTTTTTTGAAGAAGTAACAAAGAGGATTGATGAGGGCAGAGCAGGGGAACGTGTTCTATATGGACTTCAGTAAGGCATTTGATAAGGTTCCCTATGGGAGACCGGTTAGCAAGGTTAGATCTCATGGAATACAGGGAACACTAACTATCTGGAAACAGAATCAGCTCAAAGATAAAAAATGGAAGGTGTTGGTGGAGAGTTGTTTTTCACACTGGAGGCCTGTGACCAGTGGAGTGTCACAAGGATTGGTGCTGGGTCCACTACTTTTCGTGATTTATATAAATGATTTGGATGTGAACATAGGAGATATAGTTAGTAAGTTTGCAGATGACAGCAAATTTGGAGGTGTAGTGGATAGCAAAGAAGGTTACCTCAGAGTCCAATTTGATCAAATGGGCCAATGGGCTGAAGAGTGACAGATGGAATTTAATTTAGATAAATGCAAGGTGCTGCATTTTGGAAAAGCAAATTTTAGCAGGACTTATACACATAATAGCAAGTTTCTAGGAAGTGTTGCTGTACAAAGAGACCTTGGAGTGCAGATTCATAGTTCCTTGAAAGTAGAGTTGCAGATTGATAGGATAGTAAAGACGGCATTTGGTATGCCTCCCTTAATGAGTCAGAGTATTGAGGCCAGGAGTTGGGAGGTCATGTTGCGGCTGTACAGAACTTTGGTTAGGCCACTTTTGGAATATTGTGTGCAATTCTGGTCTCCTTCCCACCTGAAGGATGTTGTGAAACATGAAAGGTTTCAGAAAATATTTACAATGATATTGCTAGGATTGGAGGTTTTGAGCTACAGGGAGAGGCTGAATAGGTTAGGGCTGTTTTCCCTGGAAAATCGGATGTTGAGGGGGTGACCTTATAAAGGTTTATAAAATTTTGAGGGGCATGGATAGATTAAATAGAGAAAGTCATTTCCCTAAGGTGAGGGAGTCTAGAACTAGAAGGCATAGGTTTAAGGTGAGAGGAGAAAGATATAAAAGGGACCTAAGGGGCAACTTTTTCACACAGAGGGTTGTGCATGTGTGGATTGAGCTGCCAGATGAAGTAGTAGAGGCTGATACAATTGCAGCATTTAAAAGGCGTCTGGATGGATATATGAGTAGGAAGGGTTTAGCAGGAAATGGGCCAAGTGCTGGCAAATGGGACTTGATTAGGTTAGGATATCTATCAGCATGGACGAGTTGGACCGAAGGGTCTGTTTTCATGCTGTACACCTCTGTGACTCTATGACTCCATGACTTCTTCTACTCTTTGGAAATACTTCAGAATCGGAACTTCTCTTCAACTGTCTACTTTAGGGAGAAGAAAACCAACCCAGAATGAAAGTACAGTCAAAATAAAACTTGTGTTGTAATATAGTGGTTATACTGCAGCTCCAATCTCAAGTGTATGAGGAGTGGATTAGTGTGTATCATTCATGAGTTTTACTGGTTTTTGTTCCTTCTGGAAGCTGCTGTAGTCTTCCTGTTAAACTAAGGTTTGCATCCAACTAAGGGTGTGAATGCAGTCAATCTATTTCATGCTTTTTGGAAAGCTTTAGCATTTTTCCAAAGGAGCAGTTCTCCAAGTTAGAATCCCTACATGTGAGATGCAGGCCATTCAGCCCATTGAGTCCACACCAACTCTTCGAAGAGTATCCCACCCAGTCCCACTCCCCTTACCCTATCACTGTAGCTCTGCATTTCCCATGACTAATCCACCTAGACTACATGTCCCTGGACACTATGGGCAACTTAGCAGAGCCAATTGACCTAACCAGCACACCTTTGGACTGTGGGAGGAAACCAGAGCACCAGGAGGAAACCCATGGAGACACAGGGAGAACATGCAAGCCCCACTCAAACAGTTGCCCAGGACGAGGATCAAACCCAGGTCCCTGACAAGGCAACCTTGCTAACCACTGAGCCACTGTGCTGCCCAATCTTTTGAGAACAATCATAGAATCCCTATAGTATGGAATATAAACAATGTGTTTTATAAGGTAGATTTAGACACTGCATCAGTTGGATTTGAAACATTGACTTAGAAAGATTTGGAACATGAGCGAATAAGAAACAGAAGCAGAGACAAGCCATTCAGCCAACTGTGTGAGACTGTCATTCAGGAAGAAACCTCAATGACACCTTCTTGCATTCTCCCCATATCCTTAAATTCCCTTTGTACAATCTGTCTTACACCCAATTTGTGAGAATCCACAGCTCTCAGTGGGAGAGAATTCAAAGCTTCACAAATATTTGAGGAAAGAAGTGCATCCTCATATAAGCCCCAAATAGCCAAAATGTATTCTCAAAATTGATGCCCAGCTCTGGACACCTGAGTTCAGGGAAATATCTTCCTGACACCTACCCTATCAAGGCCATTATATAAATGCATATGTTTCATCGAGATCACTTTTCAAACTTGTATATTCTCAGGAATATAAGTCTAGTCTATTTAATCTTGCTTCATTGTACATTTTCCTCAGGCCAGACATCAGTCCTGTGAACATTCATATCACACTCTCTTGGTTCAGCTCTTTAGTAAGGAGTCAATCTGTATACAATACCGCCTTGCTGTTGAACTTAAACATTTGATTCTGAAGCCAAAGATCCTTTTATTTTAACAGATCTGTCAACATATTCTGGTGTCTTCAAAGATTTAGCCATGCCACCCCTTGGCCTTCCTGCTCCCAATCCCTTTAAGATTATAACATTTGTGAGATTGCATTGCAGTAATTGAGAGTGCAATGTAATATAAGTGAGGCTGTTGAGTAATAAATTAGGCTGTTTTGCAATAAGATTGAATGTTCTTCAGTAAATTTGGCTGTTCTGTAATAAATTAGACTGCACTATAGGAAGATAGAGTGTGTTGTAACAGGATTCTATTCTGTAATAAGTAGGACTGTTCTGTAAAAAGGTTTGTTTTGTAATAATGAAATAATGAAACTCTTCTGTAACTAATGAGACATTTCCATCATATTTGAGACAGTGCTGCAGTAAGTGAAATTGTCGCATATGAGTAAACAGTCAGGAGGAAGGAAAGCAACTGCAGAGATGAGGAAATAGTTGTTACCTTGAGGGTACAGATGTAGTAAGGTTGATAAAGCAAAAAAAATATATTCACTGCTTGCTGTCAGGGTGAAGGAAAACATTGAATTAGGAGGAAGAGTATTCTGGGGAGCATTCTGCAGTGTGTAGGGGAGTAAGAAGCTTTCAATATTATTGCAGATATAATGTTAATTCCAGCCATTAACAAAAAGATTGACATTTGTAGCAGGTATGTGAGTGAACTGTGACACTGGTCAAAACTCCTGAAAGAAAAATGAGTATCAGTTAAAACATGACTGGATGGCAAGGCACCAGAATTCAAGACAACAAGTGATTGGGGACCAGAGAAGGAAATTATCTTATTTTCAGATTGTAGGCACATACAATTTGTTTTTTTTGCATAAAGTTGAATATCAGAGCTTAAGAGCAAGGTAAGAGTAACCTTCAAAAAAAAATTATATGGTATAATCTCGTATAGTTGCAGTAATAGCGAGGAAGTTAGAAAAGAGTGAGAGGGCAGGAGGGAACAGAAATACAGGAGCAACTCAAGAAAATGCCAGGAGGCACTTACATGGAACAGGTCTGAAAGATACTATTGTGTTAGAATTAACCAGTTATGAGCAGAATTTGCCTACACTGGAGTAAATGTGGGTATGAGTAAGCATGAGCATTTGAGGAAAGTGTGATAGGCAGTCTGGTAGGGGAAAATGTGATAGCACACACTGTTAAATGTATATACAGTGTTTATGATCTTAATTTCTCCATGAAGCCACTAAGTAGATGTGTTTTCTTAAAACTTCTTCATTCACCCGTCATCATTTATTTAAATTGGCTTCAGTTTATGTCAACCAAATGCATAGACGAGTTACATCAACCCATTCATCAGTCTGTTTCTGCATGGTGTTACATTGCTATTTGTATTAATAGTGAATCAAGGCAACACTTTTAGGTCTGAGAAGTTTTCTGAGGCATGAAGCAATGCATATTACTGCCTGAGCGCTTCTATCATTTTAAATTTTAATTGGGAAACTGAATTCGTTGCTGGAAAAGCGCAGCAGGTCAGGCAGCATCAAAGGAACAGGAGAATCGACGTTTCGGGCATATGCCATAAAGGTCGATTCTCCTGTTCCTTTGATGCTGCCTGACCTGCTGCGCTTTTCCAGCAACACATTTTTAAGCTCTGATCGCCACCATCTGCAGTCCTCACTTCCTCCAAACTGAATTCCTGATTTGGAAAAAGCAATTCCAAAATGTGAAAACCTGTGTTCCAAATGAAGAAATGGAATTTTCATTCTGGAGCATTCTGGTTTCATTCTGGGAACATGAAACCTTGGCAGTGAGGATTCACCCTACATTTCAATGTTAAACTGTCACTTCTTCAGGCAGAGTCATGAGAGTGCCTTACTTACTGTCTAGCTGCACATTTCAAAACAGCTGCTGAGAGACAGCCTGGGAACAGACATTTTGTACTGTATTTCCCTTTCCAATGACGTTGTTGAGTTCTGCTCCTATGACCTCATGAACAAGGCGTGAAATTTCATACAGAAGACACTGACTGTTGGCAAGTCCCGCTTGTGATCTCATCGCAGGAAATTCTCTGTCTCTTGACACTGAAGCATAAAATCAGACTCTACAGAAGGTGAACAGATCACCACCTCAATTAAGTTATCAACTGAGACATTATGACTGGCAACATTAGTGGATGAGAGCTTAACGTATTCATAAATCTGGCTCTCTAAAAATAAAGACATAATATGGTTCAAAATATTGAAATTTTGTTATGCTCTTGAGGAATGAATTTCAATGGTAAGGCCGTATTTTGGCAGTTCCCAACTGCCCTTGAGCAGTTAGCTTCTTGAAACTCACAATGCTGTTAAGCAGTTCCAGGATATTGGCCAAGTGATAGCGAATAAATAGCAATATTGTTCCATGAAAGATTACTGGAGGAGGATTTGAAAGTGGCACTATTCTCATGGATCTGCTGCCTTATTCCTTCCAGTTGGTACAGATTATGGATTTAGAAGATAGTCTGAACTGCAACAATTTACCATTGATGAGTGAATGTAACTCAACCTCAGAACTTTGTTCTGATCCATTGGTTGTAAGTTCAGTGAGCTCTGACTACAGCATGTGGCTCCATTGTTCAACACGGGTGTAATCCCATGTTGTACCTTCATCATTGAGAACTGAGGAAGAGTCACTCAACCCAAAATGTTAACTCTGATTTCTCTCCACAATGCTGCGAGACCTGCTGAGCTTTTCCAGCAATTTCTATTTTTGTTTCTGATTTACACCATCCACAGCACTTTTTTTTATGTTATAGACTGTAGTTGAATACAATTCCGCTGCAGCCAACAGTGCCCACTGAATGACTAGTTGTGATCTGCCAGATCTATTATAACCATGATTCATTTTGCACATTGGTAGTGCCTCAGTGTGAAGACAGTATTTTGTTCACACTACACAGCGATCACTCCTACCAACACTGTCATGGAAAGTAAGGATAGTTAGGTCAAATAGCTTTTCCTTCTAGTTTGATCAGTCACTACTTGCTCCACATCCAGTCTGGCAGCTCTATCCTTCACCATTTGGCCAGTTCAGTCAAGCTGGTGCAACTGAATGGCTCTCACTAATGGACATGGAAGACCACCACCCAGAGTACATTTTGTGTCCATGCTTCTTCCAAGTTATGTTCAATATGAAGGATTCAACAACCAGTAGAATTCAGGCAGTAATAATCAACAGGAGGTTGCCTTTCTTGTTTCCCCGTTGTCTCTATTATCTGTGTGGATAGATAGTTGGATGGATAGATATGTAGAGAAATAGGTAGCAGGCAGATAGAGACTGAGATTGTTGTTTTACAATCTCATTACATCCCAAACTAATTTATGGTCTTTTTCATACTTTAGTTATGCATGTTGTAATCAAAGAAAATAGTTGCCAATTTACACATTGCCACAAGCCCCACACAAAAAATGTGCTAAAGGACACATAATCTGCCTTAATGGGTTTTTTTCTGGCCAGGACATTGAGGAGAAGCCCCTGCTCTTTTATGCATTAATTTTATGGAATTTTTGTATCCACCTGAGAGAGAAGACAGGGCGTCAATCTAACATTTCATCTGAAAGATGGCATCTCTCATTAGGTAGAATCCCCTCAGCTGCATGATGTACCTACAACCTGTGGCATGGAAACAAATGTGTTACTGCTGAGCCATCGATGACATATTCAGGAGATGACTTGAATACCACAAGTGCAACAATACTTGAGCCATGCCCATGACAACTCTCTTACATTAACAACATGGAATACAGGTTTTTTTAAGGATGTATATTTTAGTGAGGCCTGTCATCCAATCAATGTTAAGTTGGTTAGTCTCTGACATTATGAGAAAATTGTTCTGCAGCTGAGTCTGAAATTTAACATATATATTGAGCAAACATTTTTTATTATTATTATGGTTATTGAACCTAAAGTTCATTCAGTGACAGTTCCCCCATCTATAACTTACAGTATTATGGAAAATGTTGTGGGCCTATAAGTCTGAATCTCCTTAAAGTCACTCCCATATTTTCAGAACTGTGACTTAGCTTTTTTTCCACATGAAAGTGAGATTCCTTCTCACATCCCAGTGAAGGTACTGCAGCACAGTGAAAAGGTCCAGTCTATATAGTTGATGAATACTTTCGTGGGCTTTACTAATCGCCAATGTGCAGCACGGTGGCTCAGTGGTTAGCATTACTGCCTCACAGTGCCAAGGACCTGTGTTCAATTGCTGTCTGAGGTGACTGTGTGGAGTTTGCACATTCTCCCCATGGCTGTGTGGGTTTCCACTGGTTGGTCAGGTTTCCTCCCACAATCCAAAGATGTGCAGGTCAGGTGAATTGGTCATACTAAATTGCCCAAATTTTTAGGTGCATTAGTTGGAGGTAAATATAGGATAGGGGAATAGGTCTGGGTGGGTTACTCTTCAGAGGGTTGGTGTAGACTTGTTGGGCCAAAGGGCTTTTTTCCATACTGTAGGGAATCTAACCAAATCAAGATTATGTGAGCTTGTACATTCATTGCCAGCAATAATGTACAGTACTTCAGCTTAACACAGAATAGACTCCATTTTATGTTATTTTTGTTGCTGGTTATTGTAAAATACAGAAGCATGGGAACATAGAAAATATAGGCCATTCTGCCTTTGAACACTCTCCACTATTAAATATGGTTACGGCTGATGCTCTATTTCATTGCCATGTTCTGGCTGCTTCTTAACACCGATATTATCTGGAAATCTATTTCTTTGTTAAATATGTTCAGTGACCTTGCCTGCACAACTTTCTGTGGTAGAAAATTCTATAGATGGACAACATCTGATTGGTGATGTTTCTCTTCATCTCAGTACAAAATGGCTTTCCAGTACATCCTGAATCAATGATCCCCTCACCCCCAATCACCATCCAGGGGAAACACAATCTCTGTCCAGCCCTAGTTATGCCATTTAATGTGATTCCCTCTCATACTTTATATTTATCTAAATTAATTTATCTAAATCGGGCGACTGCTGTGTGGAGTTTGTGAAGATGGGGGGAGGGGCAATGAATAAACTGCTGAAATCCACATTGATTCAAAAATAGTGGGCGGCATGGTGGCACAGTGATTAGCACTGCTGCCTGACAGCGCCGGAGACCCGGGTTCAATTCCCGCCTCAGGCGATTGACTGTGTGGAGTTTGCACGTTCTCCCCGTGTCTGCGTGGGTTTCCTCCGGGTGCTCCGGTTTCCTCCCACAGTCCAAAGATGTGCAGGTCAGGTGAATTGGCCATGTTAAATTGCCCGTAGTGTTAGGTAAGGGGTAGATGTAGATGTAGGGGTATGGGTGGGTTACGCTTCGGCGGGGCGGTGTGGACTTGTTGGGCTGAAGGGCCTGTTTCCACACTGTAAGTAATCTAATCTAATGTAATCATTCTTCTACACTCCAATCAATACAGACCCAAGTTTATAAGCTTCTAACTTATCTGTGAAAAAGTACAAGACCCACAATTTGAGTTCTGCCCTTTATTGCTTACTTGCTCAGGAGATATGGGAAACAGCAGATCCATTACTTCTTTTCTGTTACACTGGGAAAATGGTTCTGGGCCTGCTCTTTCAATGTGCTGGGTGGTCATGCTGCCAACACACTGCTGTTTACTCAGCAATTACTTGTCATAACTGTTCTGATTTCAAGAAATTCTTTTTGTGCATGAATGGCTCACCAGGAGATATACCAAGAGTTAAACGCATGCAATGGAACATTTTCTTTACGCTTTCCTGAAATATGAGTGCACTAGAAACGATGACAGATGCTATTTGGAAGGGAGTTCCAGGACTTAGCCCCAATGACAGTGAAAGAACGGCGATATAATTCCAGGTCAGGATGATGTGTGACTTTGAAGGACTGGTACTTCTATGTATCTGTTGTCTTTGTCTTCCTAGGTCTAGGTGTTGTGGCTTTGGAACGTACTATCAAAAGAGTGTTGCCAAGTGTCTGGAATCATGTGTGCACCAAATCAGACAAGGTGGGAGCATTGGCTCATTCCTGAACTGGTTGGGGTTTCTGGAACTGTTAAAAAAAAGCAACTTCTGTTGTTTAGTTTCTACTTCAGGCCCATACTTTACCAACTTTATTGATTTCACAACTTGCCATGGCTGCATTTGAACCCACACCTGGGTGTTAGAGTTCAGTACCAAAGACAATAAGCTAGTAATACCTTTTCCATTTCACTGTGGAGTACTTTCGAGAAGGCTCAACATTTTTGTCTAAGGGTTTAATACCTCTAAGACGCACAATATCCTTCCTAGACATAGGCATCCAGTACTGTTGAACTCTTTACTACAACTCACAGGACAGCATCAGACGAGAGTTTTGCCATAATATATGTCATCCATATTGGTCTACGGCCTATGCTGCCAGTTCTAACCTTGTGTAGCCAAGATAAGCTGAAGACTGTTTTTTAAGGCTTTCTGAAATTCTGTTTTGTTTCCAAAACTTTGTGTTTGGGTCAACAAGTGACCTGTTTATAATCAGTGCTTCCTGCTAACCACAGGCTGGAAAACAGCTGTCAATGTCATTGACTCAAGGTCCTCTGCTTGTAGGAAGCACATCATTAACACAAATGTACGTCTTGTCAGGTTACTGTAGGTTAAGAGATCGGGTAAAGATCTGGCAAATGAACTACAGTGTATGCAATTGTGAAATTATCTATTTTGGCAGAAAAAAATAAAAAGATGCTTATTACTTAACAGGTGAGAGGCTGCAGATCTCGAAGACACAGAGAGATCTGGGTGTCAAAGAACAACTAAAATTACAGCACAGCAACAGGCCCTTCAGCTCTCCAAGCCTGCACTGATCCAGATCCTCGATCTAAACCTCTTGCCTATTTTCACAGGATCTGTATCCTTCTGCTCCCTGTCTATTCATGTGTCTGTCTAGATAAATCTTAAATGATGCTATTGTACCCGCCTCTACCACCTCCACTGGCAACATATTCCAGGCACTCACCATCCTCTGCGTGAAAAACGTTCCACACATATCTTCCTTTATTTTTATCCCCTTACCTTGAACTCGTGACCCCTAGTAATTGAGAACCCACTCTGGGAAAAAGTTTCTTGCTATCCACCCTGTCTATACTAATCATGATTTTGTCGACCTCAATTAGTTCCCCCCTCAACCTCCGTCTTTCTAATGGAAATAATCCTAATCTGCTCAACCTGTCTTCATAGCCAGCTCCCTCCATACCAGGCAGCATCCTGGTGAACCTTCTCTTCACCCTCTTCAAAGCATCCACATCCTTTTGGTAATCTGGTGACCAGAACTGTATGCAGTATTCCAAATGTGGCCAAACCAAAGTCCTATACAACTGTAACATGACTTACCAACTCTTATACTCAATACCCCATCCGATGAAGGAAAGCATGCCATATGCCCTCTTGACCACTCTATCGATTTGCGTTGCCACCTTCAGGGTACAATGGACCTGAACACCCAATCTCTCTGTGCATAAATTTTCCCCATGGCTTTTCCATTTGCTGTATAGTTTGCTCTAGAACTGGATTTTCCAAAGTGCATCACCTAGCATTTGCCCAGATTGAACTCCATCTCACATTTCTCTGCCCAACTTGCCAGTCTATTTATATTCTGCTGTAGTCTTCGACAGTCCCCTTCCCTATCTGCTACTCCACCTTACTGCAAACTTGCTAATCAGACTACCTATACCTTCCTCCAGATCATTTATGTATATCACAAACAACAGTGGTCCCAGCACAGATACCTGTGGAACACCACTGGTCACAGGTCTCTGTTTTGAGAAAGTCCCTTCCACTACTACTCTCTGTCTCCTGCTGCCCAGCCAGTTCTCTATCCATCTAGCTGGTACACCATGAACCCCATGCTGACTTCACTTTCTCCATCAGCCTACTATGGGGAACCTTATCAAACTCAAGACTATATATATGTCATTTACAGCCCTTCTCTCATCAATCAACTTTGTCACTTCCTCAAAGAATTCTATTAAGTTGGTAAGACATGACCTTCCCTGCACAAAGCCACGCTGCCTATCACTGATAAGCCCATTTTCTTCCAAATGTAAATAGATCTTCTCCCTCACTATCTTCTCCATCAGCTTCCCTACCACTGGCGTCAGGCCCACCGATCTATAATTACCTGGATTATTCCTGCTACCGTTCTTAAACAAGGGGACAACATTAGCAATTCACCAGCCCTCGGGACTTCACCCGTGTTCAAGGATGCTGCAAAGATATCTGTTAAGGTCCCAGCTATTTCTTCTCTTGTTTCCCTCAGTAACCTGAGATAGATCCCATCCGGACCTGGCGACGAGTTCACATCAATGCCTTTTTGAATATCCAATACTTCCTCCCTCCTTATGCTGACCTGACCTTGAATAATCAAATATCTATCCTTAACCTCAACATCTGTCATGTCCCTCTCCTTGGTGAATACCGATGCAATGTACTCATTAAGAATCTCACCTGTTTTTTTCTGATTTCCGGCATAACTTCCCTCCTTTGTCCTTGAGTGAGCCAACCTTTTCTCTAGTTACCCTCTTGCTCCTTATTTATAAATAAAAGGCTTTGGGATTTTCCTTAACCCTGTTTGCTAAAGATATTTCATGACCCCTGTCCACCCTCTTAATTCCTCATTTCTGTTTGGTCCTACTTTCCCGATTTTCTTCTCAAGTTTTGTCCATTTTCACTCACCAAGACCTTACATATGCTTCCTTTTTCCTCTTAGCTGGTCACACAATTTCACCTGTCATCCATGGTTCCCTTGCCATTTCTATCCCTCATTTTCACAGCTACATGTCTTTCCTGCCCACTAATTAACCTCTCTTGAAAAGCCTCCCATATAACAAATGTGGATTTACCCTCAAACAGCTGCTCCCCATCTACATTCCCCAGCTCCTGCCGAATTTTGCTATTGTTGGTCTTCCCCTAATTTAGCACAATTCCTTTAGGATCACTCTCGTCATTGTCTAAAACCTATGGAATTGTAATCACTATTTCAAAAATAATTCCCTACTGAAACTTCAACCACCTGGCTGGGCTCATTCTCCAACACCGTTCCAATATGGCCCCTTCCCGAGTTGGTCTATTAACTGCTCAATAAAACCCTCTTGGAGCTCCATCATGTCCTAGTGCATGAATCGTGGAAGGTTAGTTTTCAGGTCCAACAAGTAATCAGGAATGCTTATAGAATGTTATAATTTAGTGAGAGGGAAATTGAATGCAAAAATAGGGAAGTTATGTTTCCGTTATACAGGACATTGGTAAAACTGCATCTGGAGAATCGTTTACAGTAACGGTCCATACTTATGCATCTGAAGCAGTTTAGAGATAGTTTTATAGACTAATACTTGGAATGTGCAGGGTTGGCTTATGAGGAAAGAGTAATTATGATAAACTTGTATCCTCTAAAGATTAGAAGAATCAAATGTGACTTAATTGAAACAATTAAGATCCTGTTGGGATTTGATCATGTGGATACCGAAAGGATGTCTCCTCTTGTGGGAGAACCTAGAATTAGGGGTCATACTTTGCAAATAAGGGGTTGCATCTTTAAACAGAAATGAGAATACATTTTCTTTTCTCTCAGATGGTTGCAACCCTTGAAAATTCCCTTTCTCAAAAGACAGCATATGCAAAACCTTTAAATATTTTTAAGACTAAGATAGATAGATTTTTGATTACAAAAGGGATGAAATATTAACAAGTGTCTGCAGAATTGAGGTTAAATTAAAATCAGCCACAATCTTATTGGAAGGCAGGGGATACGCGAAGGGCTGAAAGGTCTCCTTTTGTTCCTCTGTTCGTAAGTTGGCCGAGATCAGACCTAAATTGTACTTGGGATCAAATATCCTAACTTTGAATGATATTGCATGTTCCTCAACTGTAATTATATCAAAATATTGGAACTTCCTCCTGATCAGCACTGTGGGCATTCCTCCCTTTCCTACTCCTGCAATCCCCATTCCCACTCCCCCATCCCCCATCACCTTTCCATGCACTGCAAGAAGTTAGCTCAGCATCATTTTCTCAAGACTAATTAGAGATGAGCATAAAATGTTGGTGTTACTCATCCTGCCCATTTCCTATGAATGTATCAAAAAATATTAAAGGCCAATGAGCTCCTGTCTCAATGGCTCATATTTCACCTCGCTGTGATTCAGC
Organism: Chiloscyllium punctatum; assembly: GCF_047496795.1. NCBI lineage: Eukaryota > Metazoa > Chordata > Chondrichthyes > Orectolobiformes > Hemiscylliidae > Chiloscyllium > Chiloscyllium punctatum. The sequence goes on along the minus strand of NC_092761.1, from coordinate 55,023,296 downwards.
ACCCATTGTGGGCGGCACGGTGGCACAGTGGTTAGCACTGCTGCCTCACAGCGCCTGAGACCCGGGTTCAATTCCCGCCTCAGGCGACTGACTGTGTGGAGTTTGCACGTTCTCCCTGTGTCTGCGTGGGTTTCCTCCGGGTGCTCCGGTTTCCTCCCACAGTCCAAAGATATGCAGGCCAGGTGAATTGGCCATGCTAAATTGCCCATAGTGTTAGGTAAGGGGTAAATGTAGATGTAGGGGTATGGGTGGGTTACGCTTCGGCGGGGCGGTGTGGACTTGTTGGGTCGAAGGGCCTGTTTCCACACTGTAAGTAATCTAATCTAATATATCCATGGCATAGGGTCACATTCCTTTGTTAATTATCCTCCTGTTTGTTCATTTGTTCACCTGATAGTCAGTATCCTACCTCTCTGTCACTCACTGCTCTATCTCTCTGTCACTCAATGTCCTGTCAGTATGACTCAGTGGCCAACTTCTCTGTGCAGTCGCACAGTGTTGCTCCTGTACTATATTTTATAATGCAGTGGGTGCTGATTTCGCACTGGGTAACTGGACTACTATGTGCCACCTCTTTGTTATAGAGAATAGATTAAACCACTAGTCTGTGCTAAGGTGGGTGGTGCCAAACAAGGAAATAAGAAGGTTCTTCCAACACTGAGCTGGGAAGGGGAATGTTGACATTAAATCTGGGGAATTAAGATCTGGGTTGTCCCATCTTATTGATTGATTGGTTGATGGGAACAACTTTAGCAACAGATTTTAAAAGTTAAAACATTATCAATGGTAGGAGGAAAGAGTATGATAGCTACATGAATAAGAAATGAAATATTTGGAGGGATGTGGGCCAAGAGCAATAAGGTGAGACTTGTTTAGTTTGGGATAATGGTCGGCATGGACTAGTTGGTCTGTTTCCATGCTATATGACTCTATGCCTCAATGACTCTTTCATAGAGCCAATAAGAACAAGATTGGCTGCAAAGTCTTCTTCTGTGCTGCATCAATTCATGATTCACATGAGAAAAATGACCAGTTGACACGAGATACCAAGATCTAAACACACCCATGGAACCAAACCCAAACATTAGTCAGTACATTCTGCAAGAAGAGAGGTGTGGTCCATTCCAGATGCTGAATATGAGCATCACATTGTTTTGCTTTCTGGTGGTCATGGGCCAGTGACAATATACCTCATTCAAATGCATTGGAACATTGTAACGAGTTGCAGACTGACCTCAGCCCTCTCATAGACATACTGATCAGGGGATAAAGTTCCAACTGACACAGTATGTGTGGAATGATATGCAAGGAAGAAGTTCTAGTTGGTTCCTTCAATGCTACAATCAAAAATCCTAAACATCAGATCTATAGTATTGCCATAACTAAACATTGCTAACACTGATTGGACATACTCCTAGAGATTTCATCTCACAATCTGCCTGTCATTGGCATCCCACCCAGTCAAACAGGTTTTAACTCTCATTTCCATAACTAATAGACAAAAGTGTTCCACCAAAATGCAAGAAAATATTCTATTTTTAATGTCCGTATTACTTTCCTCAGTAGTTTGTAAGAAATTAATCCTCAAGACTCCAGGACAAATGTGGAGGTTTAACAACCTTACTGTAACAACAGAGGAGAAATAATAATCACATGAGCAAATTACTCACTATATGAGGATCCTAACTACTGACTATGTTTAGATGTTTATGATCTGAATCTTAACAATCTCAGAAACATTGACTTAAGAGTTGGGTGGGATATCCTTTGGGACCACATTCCAGTATTTATCTGTTTTGGGAGGGGAACTCTATTTAAAGCTGTTTACTGGTTAGTGTTGAGTAAATCTGAATTTACATCCCCAGTGACTCTTGCTGTTTTTATGCGATACTCAAACCCAAAGCGTGCCACATTCTGATTAAATGTATCATAGAAGCAGGCAACTGAAAGCACAATTATCTAAGCTTTGTTGTTGGCTCCAGCCTCAGTTTTACACCACTGAGATGGGAGAAGTTCAGTAATATACAATGCTTCAGTATTTTTCAGAGGGAATCCTGAGATGTTCTAGCATTTTCATAATGTGGGTATTTAAAGGCAGAAGTGACTATTATCTTCAAGACTTTATTGTCAATCAGAGTAGAAGTCCCATTGTCTCTTAATATCCAGTTTTCCTAGCCCAATGATTGTTCGAATGCCTGGATCCTTTAATGCTTTGTGCAGTGAGAATTTGTCACATATGAATCCAGCAAGTCAGGTTACTCTACATGGGGAGAATCAGACTCCAATTACTAAGACTGCTTTAGAGCAAGAGTCATTGATTAGTGATCAGAAATAGGAAACCTGGATGAATTAGGAGAAAGTGAGGACTGCAGATGCTGGAGACCAAAGTTGAAAAATGTGGTCCTGGAAAAACACAGCAGGCCAGGCAGCATCTGAGGAGCAGGAGAATCAACGTTTCAGGCATAAGCCCTTCTTCAGGAATGAGGCTGGATGAATTAGCCAGTTTCGCTCAGAGGAACTTCAGGTATGTTTAAAATGTTGGTTTGCCTTCTGCTGAAGATCTGCAAACTCATCAGAGACCAGCAGATTGACCCAGAGACTAACCTGCTCCATGTGGTTAAGCTACCATGGGATAGTACATTTCCTGATTTAACCTTTAAGGGGAGCTCCATCTTTTTATTTCCGTGCTTACTTCCAGGTCTTGTATTCTCAACAATGATAGTTCAGAATTTGCAGTCAAGGTAACAATGAAGCTGCGAAACAGTGTCTCAGAAAATGGCACAGCAAAATTTGGTGAATGGCTGATGTGAGGCAACACACAGATATCTGACACTAAAAGCAAAGTACTGTAGATACTGGAGATCTGAAATAAGAACAAAAAGTGCTGGAGAAAGCAGAAAAATCGCGTTGAACTCAGAATATTAACTCTCTTTCTCTCTCCACATTTGATGCCAGACCTGCTGAATTTCTGTGGCATTTTATAATTTTAATTCAGATTACCCAAAAGTTGCTGGAGTGAAGAAAGTATCTTGCTATGATTTCATGAAGCTGCTTCATTCTTACACTATAGATACAAACTAAGTTAACTGCAGAAAGTTAAGTCTTGCCCATTTCAGTCTAAAGACCACTTAAGACATGATCGATAATACTTCAATTCAACCTCTGTAGAATGGAAAATGTGGAGTCTCATTCCTTTTGATTTTTTGTTGGAAGTGTTAAAAATATCATTGTCTTTTTTTTTCCGTGTTGTCCATATTTTTCTCTACCCTTAAATCCAATCTTTCTTTCATTGTGGAGACGTTTAATTATTTTGAAAGGAAATTGGATACATGCAGGAAAATGGTACTGACTAGCCATGAGTGCAATGATACAAATGACATTCTTCAGTATCATAATGACTCCATAGACTTAATTTTACAAAATGTTATTGTTCCACCGTCCCCCCAAGGAGGAACTATCTCACAATTCCACAGTAATTTACTACTGGCAGCAGTATCAACTGCTTTAAGGCAGGAGGACTGCTCCCATCTTGGGAGGCGATCTACCCACTTAAAGAGTTGCCAGTCAATTGGATGGCTGACAACCCTGTCCCAGCAGCACCAACTGGGAGTAATGGCTGCTCTCAGAAATGCTCGCAGATGGCTCCTGGTTCTGCTATGCATCTTCTTTGTTACTGCCGACATGGGGTTTACTCGTATAAAGTGGTGAATGACTAACAAATAAACAATGTTCGATAGAAGAGATACATATTGAAATAATGAGAAGTAGCTTCTCACATGCTAACTAAGGAACATTAAGCTGGTTAACAGCATTACACTTGTTCAGAGATATGAATGCTTCAGGCCTACTTGTACCACATGGTTGTCAACAGTAAAGGCAAAATTAACTGACTTGAACAACTGAAACAACAACTAGAACTGACTAACTATATCCAGAGATAATCATTTATTTCCCAGTGGGTAGAACTATGCAAAGGTGTCAGAGTTAACTCTTGCAGGCTAACTGCTTTGGTGCTAGGTTGAAGATCAAACCCAATGAATCTATAACTTAATCACAATGAGAAGAAACAAAGATATTGGAAGCGGCCGTGTGCCTTCAACCCTCTGCTGAAGTGTCCTTTAACTGGTAATTTATTTGGACAAAGCAACATATGGACATTGATGAAACATTGCACATCATCTTTAACATAGTAGTACTGCATTCTCCTTAATAACCAGAAGATTGTTTCAGCTGTATTTCCAAATCACAAATAAAAATATTTAAATGAAGCAAATTCAACTAACCTTCTTTGCCTGGGAGACGCGCTGATTGGTCAGTGTGAGATGACGTGGAATAGCTTAATGGAGAGCTACCTATGGAAGATATTGCAACCAGTCAATTAAAGATCTACAACAAACAAACAACAGAATGAATATTGATAACAGTATATTCCTGGGCAGCCCACAACCAAGTAACCACTTCACAGTGTTTGCAAATCAAGAGTATCTTAGCTGATACAACATGAGTAATGGCTGACAGAGATCAAAATTATATCAGTGCTTCAACAGATGACAAAATAAAACCACAGAGCTGTATATCTGAATTTCTTTAAAACTTCAAAAATATTAATTAAAGTTATTTCATCTGATCAACATGCATTAGAAATGTCAAGTCAGAATTGCAATGGCAAGAATGTAACATGATATATCTCACCTACGAGACTAAATCTAATGTACCTATGATTCGATGGTTTATGCAAACCAATGTTATTCTAAAAATGATGGTTATAAGATGAAAATAAACAAGCTGTATTAATAGAGCATCCCACACTTACTTCAGACGTCACAAAATGCTTCAGAGCCAAGGAATTACTTATCCAACACATACTTAACAGTCACTTCCATAAATATTTTGCAGAAAAGGAATATCATACAAACAATCTATTATTGGGTGAAGTTAGTCTATTCTCATAAAATTAGTCCATAGCAAATTGATAACCTGTTTCACACATTAAGTTAAGGGGCAGCTTTTTCGCGTGGTGGGGTGGTGCGTGTGTGGAGTGGGCTGCCGGAGGAAGTGGTGGAGGCTGGTACAATTGCAACATTTGGAGGGCATTTGGATGGATGTATGAGTGGGAGGGGTTTGGAGGGATATGGGCCGGGTGCTGGCAGGTGGGGCTGGATTGGGTTGGAATGTCTGGTCAGCATGGACGGGTTGGACCGAAGGGTCTGTTTTCACGCTGTACATTTCTATGACTCTATGACTTGAACTTAGAACCAAGAGTTATGCCTATTGAGCCACAGCTGCAATCTTGTACTATTTATTTGATTTACAAATCAACGTACAATAAGGAAGACTGTAATAAAGATACACAAGAATACACACAAGAAAGAGAAAGGATGAGGAAGCTGACGGGGTTAGATGTAGAAAGGCTTTTGTGCAGATAGATCTGACAGAAATACCAGTGGGATTTCATGACCAGTGGTACATTGACTTAGGTGGTGCTCTCTCCCGAATTTGCACTTTGGTTCCATGATCCAGGTGTGGGCCATTAATTGAGTACAGTAGTGAAATAACGTCATTCAGGACTAATAACCTATTTGATCATCATTTGATCCATTTGAGGCTTTGAATTCAGTTTAAATTTTGACCTCAGAAATAAATAAAAACACACTCAGCTCAACTGGGTGACATGGTGGCTCAGTGGTTAGCATTGCTGCCTCACAGCACCAGGGGCCTGGGTTCGACTCCAGCCTCAGGCGACTGTCTGTGTTGAGTTTGTACATTCTCCCCATATCTGTGGGGGCTTCCTCCCACTATCCAAAGATGTGTAGTTTAGGTGGATTGGCTATGCTAAATTACCATAGTGTTCAGGGATGTGCATGTTAGATGCATTAGTCAAGGGTAAGTGTAGAGTGATAGGGTAGGGGAATGGGTCTAGGTGGGTTACTCTTTGGAAGGTCAGTGTGGACTTGTTGGGCTGAAGGGCTTGTTTCCACACTGTAGGGATTCTAGAACTGATCCATGGCCTGTTTGATTCAAGTCAATGAACTAAAAAATTGCCTGTCATAGAATGGGCTGAGGATTTGTTTAGATATTATTTTGAACTGATGAGTTCAGAGGGGTTATGACACACATCTCAGAAACTAGTGAGACTTAACCCTAGGTTTCCATGCTCAAAGGTTTTGTATATTACCACTGCACCAGAAAAGCCCTGATTATATGAACTGTGCTGAGGATCTATTATCCAACCAAGTAATTGCCACTGACAAGAATCAATTTCAACCTCTTCCTACCCATTGCTTTTATTGATATGGGATAAGGGTGCCTTGTAAATTTAGCCATTGGAAAAACTCTGTGATTTACTCCATGTAGTGATATGGAACCTTTTACATACACGTGAACAAAGAGGCAGAGTTTCACATTTAATTTGCAAAGCAACATTTCCAACAATGTAGCATTTTCTTGCATTGATCTGTCAATCTATAAAACCATAAGCCATAAGATAAAGGAGCAGAATTAGGCCATTTGGTCCATCGAGTCTGCTTCAATATTTGATCATAGCTCCTCAACCCCATTCTCCTGCCTTCTCCCCACAACCCTTGATTTTCTCCTCATCTCAGTTCTCAAGGGTCATCACTTCAGTCTGAGGCTGGGCCCCTGGGTCCTAGTGTCTCCTACAAGTGGACACATCTTCTTCACATCCAGTCCATCCAGGCCTCTCAGTGTTCTGTAAGTTTCAATGAGACTGGTCCCACCCTGCCCCCAATCTTTCTGAAGTCTATTGAGACCAGACACAAAAGTCTCAACCACTCTTTCTATGACAAGCCCTTTGTCCCCAGGATCTTGTAAACCCACTCTGCACTCTCTCCAATGCCAGCACATCCTTCCTTAGATACCCAAGTAGCTCACAATATTCAAAATATGGTCTGACCAGTCTTAAACAGCCTCAGCAGTACAGCTCTTTATTATAGCCCTCTTGAAATGAATGCTATCATTGCATTTGGTTTCTTAACTGCCGACTGAACCTGCATGTTAACCTTAAGGGAATCCTGAACCAGGTCTTCCAAGTCATTTTATTCTTCAAATTTTGAAGACTTTCCCTATTTAGAAAATAGTCTACACATCTATTCTTCCTACCAATAACCTCACACTTTCCCATATTGTGTTCTATCTGCCACTTTCTTGTTCACTCTCCTCGCCCAACTCTGCAGGTCCTTCTGCAGACTCTCCACTTCCTCAACACTACCTGTCTCTCTACCTATCTTTGTATCATCTGCAAACTGAGCAACAATGCCTTCAGTTCCTTTTTCTAGGTCATTACATATAACGTGAATAGTTATGCTTCCAACACCAATCACTGCTGCCATCCTGAAAAAGATCTTTTTATCCCCACTGTCTGCCTTCTGCTGGTCAGCCAATCCTCTATCCATGCCAGTCACTTGTCCCTAACACCATGACTCATCTTATTTAACTGTCTCTTACATGCCCCCCGCCCTGTCAAAGGCCTTTTGGAAATCTGTCAGCATAGATTCTGTTCTAGATTATTGCATGAACCTACTAATCCTCCAATTCTGAATTGAGAGGACTACCAAAGAAATAAATGAGTCTAAACATAAGGCTTGTGCAGTGCAGTAGTAGTATGTCTACCTTTGAGCCGGGAGGCCTAGGTTCAAATCCTACCTGTTCCAGAGTTGGGTCCTAACATCTCAAAACAAATTGATTAGCAAACAGATTTTTATATAGCTAGAGAATTCTCTTCAATTTCTTTGTCTTCATTCAAATCACTTTCAGTTCCATGTTGGCTGGAACTGAATGTCCTTGTTGTATCAGTCCAGCAAAAACATCTGACAAATTACCAATGCCAAGAAAGAAAACTGTTTACACCAATTTAAACAATCCCTACCTCCCAAATCCCAAACAAGTGTCCTATTTATTTTTTGAACTAAATTGTCTCTTTGTAAATCAGGCTTACTGAGTATTACAGAGTATGATAAAATTAGGATACTTTTTCTTATACCAGTTAAAATGAGGGAACACAGCCAATATGAGAGATACCACTGGGTCAATTAATTTGCACTCTGCAGATAAATATTAAATTATTCGCTTTGGTAGTAAAATCAGAAGCTGGATTATTATTTGAATCATCATAAATCTGGAAAAGAGGATACTTGGGTGTCCTTAATCGCCAGTTAAGCATTCTGGTGAAGTAGGCAATGAAGAAGGCAAATGGTACATGGTCTTCATAGTGAGAGGATTCGAGTACCGGAGCAAGGATGTCTTGCTGCAATTGTACAGGGCCTTATTGAGATCATACCTGGAGTATTATGTGCAGTTTTGGTCTCCTTATCTGAGAAAGGATATTTTGGCTTTGGAAGGAGTGTAACAAGGTTTACCAGACTGATTTCTGGGATGGGAGGACTGACGTACGAAAAGAGACAGGATCAGTTAAGATTATACTTATTCGAGATGAGAAGGATGAGGCATAATATCACACAAACATATAAAATTCTAGCCGGATTAGACAGGGTAAACACAGGAAGAGGGATTGCAATGACTCAGGAAGTCAGAACCAGGTTAAGGATTAGGTATAGATAATTTTGAACTGAGTTGAGGAGAAATTTCTTCACCCTAAGAGTGATGACCCTGTGAATTCTCTGCCACAGAACATTGGGACCAAAACATTGAGTATTTTCAAGAATGAGTTTGATATAATATTTAGGGCAAAAGGGATCAAAGTGTATTGGGAGAAAAGGCAACCAGGGAATTGAGTTGGATGCTCACCTATGATGATAATAATGACAAAACAGGCCCAAAGGGCGACATGATCTACTCCTGCTCCTATTTTGTATGTTTTCAATATTTCTATCTTATTTCATAATAATATTTCATCATAAACACATAGGAATGACAGACACACATACCCACCCAAAATGTTTTAATATGTCCTTCCCCACAATAAAGGAAGGTTAAAAAAAATACATTATTTTAAAAACAAAGAAAACTATGTTCTCCTGGACTAAAGTTCTGAAAAGATCACAATAACTGTTACTATCACGACACAGTGAACCAAACATCATTTCTGCTATCACCTAACAGAGCTGGTCTGCTTGATCCCACCTAATGCAAAATCCAACTGACAAAACTAATCACCAAACGTGGTCAACAGAGGCATTTGCTCCTCTATCCACTCTTGAATTTATACTGTGGAGAAATGTTGTTTTGTTCATCATCACCTTGCCCTCGTGGACAGCCATAATATATCAAACACTCCTAAGGCTAAAACTGTCAGAAACTCCATGTAAAACTGAGATCCTCACAGTTCCCTGCACATCATTACACCTCCACGATGCATCATTTACAGTTAATCCAGTTGCAGGAGGATTAGAATCTATTACAAAAGTCACTAGATTCAACTCTTCTGTTAGTCTATTACAATGACAATGAAGAGTTATTTAGGCAGTAGAATTATAGTTCTGTGACTGGAATGGGCTTTGTTTCATATGATGTCAATGTTTCAGGGTCTTGGGAATGTAACTGACAATACATTCAGTTAAAGTGTAATTCTTTGTTCACACACTTACTACAGTTTTTAAAAATATTTTTCTTATGTAGTTCACTGTGACGTCCTAATTTTCAACCTAAATCACACAGCAACCACGGGTAAGAAACCAGACACTGACCAATGCTACTTTGGACTGATTGTCTGGAAGTGAGCTACATAGAGTAAAGGTGAAACATAGGGAGTCTGCTGGGCTGTATCTGGAATACTTACAGAGCGTTAAAATCTGTGAATGGAACAATCCAGAGATTAAATGTGCCTCACCCACTGCTTCAGTTCCAAATATGAACACTTGCCTGCTGCAGATGGAAGATTCAATTTGTCTAGACCCACTTCCCAGTGGATGGTAAAATGGCTTCAAGACATGACGTCTGAATTCCCTGTTGTAGATTTTCCAATCTAACTCCTACATTTGACCAGAAGGGGGAGTGTGACTCACATGTTCATAAATCAATACATAAAATCGAAATGTCTGAAAAGAAAATTCTTTCAAGTCCATGGTTCATTTATTTATCAATCTGACCTTCTGTTTATTGATTTGGCTTGTGTTTTTTTTTATTAGAATGCACTCGGTTCACAGCATTTTGAAAACATCCTTTGTAAAGTTGCTTCCAAGTGGTCATGCACTAAGTAGACTATCAGCAGGCTACCAAAAAGGGGGAAAGTTGTTCTGAGCAACTTTGGGGAAGTCTGCCCCTTCCGTAATAAAAGAAAGAACTGTGGATGTTGGTCATCTGAAACAAACAAAAACAGAAAATGCTAGAGAAACTCAACAGGTCTGAAAGCATCTGCGGAGAGAAAACACAGTTAGTACTTTCAGTCCAGAGACCCTTTTTGTTTGTTTCAGCCCCTTCCCTGCCCTGTAGCTCATGAGGTGATGTAGAGACATGTACCATTTAGTTGGCAGAGACCGAGCTAAATTTTTAAAAATACACTTATAAGATATGCCAAATAAAAACCAAAAGAATTGTGGATGCTGTAAATCAGAAACAAAAGCAAAAACTGCTGGAAAAGCTCAGCAGGTCTGGCAGAATCTGTGAATAGAAATCATAGTTAGCGTTTCCGGTCGAGTGACCGTTCCTCTGAACTCAACCTGAAACATTAACTCTGATTTCTCTTCACAGATGCTGCCAGACCTGCTGACATTTTCCAGCAATTTCTCTTTTTTTCTCATAAGGTATGCCTCAGTCCTGATGTAATGCTGGCCCTGAATTACCTGCCCTCCTGAACATATTAATTTACTTTCCAGTCAATCTAATCTATTATTTTTGCATTAAAAACACACACTTATTGCATTATGTCTGAGAGCATCTCTAACAAAATACTTTATAAATCCCAAGTCTCTTGCTACCTCTGATTTATATTTGTCCCCATTTAGAACACACACTGAATTGGACCATAACCTGCAATGAACCATAAGCAATGTACTAAGAAATTATAAAGGCTATTTTGGCCAAATACTTCAGGCACCAATAAATAGAAATCAGGAAGGGTATCTGCCAGTACTACACCCATCAATTCTATACAACAATAGTTGAAAAGAATCTTTATTTGGTTATTTATCTGCTTGTGTCAAAAACAATGATAATGCTTTACTTCCAGCTTGGTTTCTCTATGTTACTACTTGAAACTAAGTTTTGCACCTAGCTATCTTCGTACATAACGTGACGACATTGTACACTTTTCACTGTACCCCGGTACTTCTGGAATGAGTGCACATGACAATAAAGCTAAATCAAAAAGGAAGAGGTGGCAGCTTGGGCTGCAATGAAGGGTTACTCTATTTTCAGTGCAAGACCTTTTTGTGCCATCGTTGTAAAAGAATTGAAGCCAGCACCAATCCCAGAGATTCATTAAAAGACTGGTAGATAATTGAAATGCTGACAGACACTCCTTAAAGAACCAGCTCCCAAAACACTTCATTTAATGACATCTGAAAATAGCAATTAGCGGACCAAGAATAAACATGTCATTGCAAAGAATTCAGACCACTGCTTAAAAGAAGTCACATTTTAGTGTTCACTTCTTATTGGATGTTTGAAGAGGACTTTTGAAGCACACCAGGAGACTTTCGAAGAAACTCTGTTCGAAACAACAATTTAAATAGTATCCATTTATAGAGTATCCTTAATGTAATAAAAGATCCCAAGTGGAATTCATTTCCACAGAAGGCTGCAGAGGCCAGGTCATTGAGTAAACTGAAGACTGAGATAGAGAAGTTCTTGATTATCAAGGGCATTCAGGGTTATGGAGAGAAAGCGGGACAATGGCGTTGAGAAACTTATCAGCCATGATTGAATGGCAGCGCAGACTTGATGGGCAGAACAGCCTAATTTCTGCTCCTATGTATTATGATCTCAAGTGTGTCATAGTAAATTATAACACTCATTCACAGGTGGAGATTTTATGGCAAATGATTGAAAGCTTGGTTGAAAAGAGAAGTAGAGAGTTTTTGGGCTGAATTAAAGGAACACAGCTACACAGCTATCTTGAAAGCTTGTGAGGCTGGAGGAGATAACCACAACAGAACGTGTTGAAGGCACAAAATGATTTGGAAACAAAGAAGAGAGTTTTAATGTTGAGGCATTGATTAATCTGTGACCACAGAGGTGATAGGTGAATGAGATTTCATGGAAGTAAGAATATAGACAGCAGAATGTGGAGTGATATCAATTTTAGGAAGGATAGAATGTGGAAGGATTGCACTGGAATAGTCATGTTCAGAAATAATAACAATGGTGGAGGGATTCTGACAAGCTGATAAGGTCAGATTGTGAGGATGTTACAAAGGTGAAAATATGCAGTGTTAGCAATGCTGTGGATATGTGGTCAGAGGCTAATTTATAAATTGAAGGCTCTCAACAGTCTGGTTCAGGATCAGAAAATTGTCAAGGGCAGGAATAAAGTCAGTGACTAAGGAGCAGCTTGTAGCATGGAGAAAAGACAATGGTTTTGATTTTCTTCGTGTTTTATTGAAGGAAATGTATGTTTATCCAGTTCTGGATGGTGGCCAAGCAGTCTGATAATTTCAGAAAAAATAGTAACAAATGTTGGAAAACTCAAGTGTTGGAAAACCTGTTCAACCAAAGTACAGCATTCCATCCATTCTCAACAGGTCCTGGAATAGAAGGTGAGCTCATAGCCTTTAATTCAAAGCTATAGTGCTACCCACAGAATGGCAAAACTTCCTAGCAGTACTGCAGAGGGAATTGAAAACCAGGAGAAAATGTTAAAATTTAAGTGTTGCTGGACTGGCAACAGTTATAGGTCAGCAAGAACAATAGTGAAGGGCAAAGTGAACTTGATACCAGTTAAGATACAAGAGGTAGAATTTTGGATAACATACAATTTATATAGTATACACAGTGATGATACTAGCCAGAACACTGGAATACTAAACTCTAAACATAACAAAGGCATGAATGAGAATTTCAGATGAGTTGAGGGAAAGGCAAAGGCGGGCGACGCATGAAGATGACGTAGGAAGTGTTTGCAATGGAGGAGATATCAGATTGAAAGTCTAACCCAGGACAAAACATGAAAATACAAACACGAATAATTAAATTTGACCTTTGGGAATATGAAAAATAATTGTAAAATTTGAACCAGAGCTTCAAAATGGTTTAAAATATTCTGAGTTAGTGGTTTGGTTTCCTATCGATTTGTATTTAGAATTTAGTTTGTAACCCTTAATTCCCTTTCTACTTTATAGAAAGGCTCTGATCCTGATTCTTCCAATCTTTAAATTGCATAATTTGGAATTGAATCACCCAAACATTTTATTCAAGCAACTTGCATGTCTCATCCACAGTCCAATGTGTTTTTTTTGACAATCTCGTGTTGCAGCCAAGAACAGCAGAGAGTTAAGACCATTGACTAGCTCAAAGTTCAACCACAAAATGGTCAATAGAAAGGGAATGTCAGGCCAAGAGTACATAGGAAGATATAAAATAAGAGTAGGAATTGATCATTTGATCCCTCAAGCCTGCTCCATTATTTAATATCATCATGGTTAGTCTATTTGCTTTACGAATTCCACATTCCAATCTACCTCCAATAACGCCCATTCCCTTGCTTAACCAGAATCTAACTACCTACTCCTCAAAAATATTCAATGACTCCACTTCCACCATCATCTGAGACAGAGAGTTTCAGAATCACACAGCCTTCTGAGAGAAAAGCTTCTTGCCTTTGTCCAAAAGGACAATCCTTAATTTTAAAACTCTTTCTATACTAACCCAGAAGAAAAAAAAAATCCTTTCCACATTCACTTTCTCAAGACCATTCAGAATCTTACACACTTCAAACAACTCCCTCCTCATTCTTCTAAACTTCAGGAACAAGCCTAAATATGACAAGCCTGTCCACTTTATCCAACCGATTCTTTCCTGGAATCAGTGTGATAAACCTTCTCTGAACCACTGAGTGGGCTAAAGCAAATTTTATATGGAGAGGAGAATGGATTCAATAAATGCAAACTGGTGAGTAGATTTGAGACCAAGTGACAAACTGATGAAAGTGATACCAGATAGAATGAAGTATGGGGGTTCATGGCTGGTAACAGGTCAGAGGCCTAGATTATAATGGCTTGTTCATGGAGCCATACCTTAGCTACTTGGAATTGTATAGTAAGATTTTTGGTTAGACAGCATCATCCTCAAATTGGGAATTTCTTGTTTCAATTGAAAAGTGAGATTGAAAAATAGCATTTTAATTTCATGATCTGTCAACTTTCAACATGTTCATTATCTTTTCTATGTTAGTTTGCAGTCTATAAAATGGAATAGTATTGACACATCTTGGTAATCATTTGTTGGAGAATTTATTTTAAGAGAATAAGATTGCCTTTTTTTTCACTTGCAACATAATGGAAGCAAAATGGAACGTGATGATGAATAACAAAGTGGGGAAATAACTATTTAAGAAGACAAAAGGTTTGAACACTTAAGAAACAAAATATTCACTGACCAATAACACAACAATCACAATGTACATGCCAGCATGTGAGAAGACCATTCAGCCCATCATGCCCTCAGTAGCTATTGAAACAATGAAATCTACTTTCTTGTTGCCCTTATGACCATGACATTCCTTTATCAATTATATACTTTTCTTCCAAAGATGTGCATGTTAGGTGAATTGGCCACGGAGGAAAATGCAGGCTTACAGGGATAGGGTAGAGGATGGGTCTGGGTGGGATGCTTTTTGGAGAGTCAGTGTGGACTCAATGAGCTGAATGGCCTGCTTCCACATTGTAGGAATTCCTTTATTCAGTGGCAATTTATAAGGTATTATATACTCTTATAATAAATATTTGTTGCCCAATAATGCCTTGCACTAAAAAATCAATGTGTGTGTGAGTATTGATCTGCACTTCATTTAATAATTTGAAATATTTCTAATATGGAAGTATGATTAAACTATACTGTGTGTTAAACTATATGTGGACTTAGAAGGATAAGTACATGAGAGAGTCAAAGCCAAAGGATTTTGGGATGTTTTCTGTCAGATTTTGAAAATGGATCTAAAACAGTATGTGAGTCAACAACTACGAGGGAAATTTGGCATGGCTGAAGTGAGGAGGAGTTGTGGAAGAGCTGTAGTGTGCGGGCGGTAATATGTTTCATTCCAAAATGGATTTGAGGTTGGGAGCTGCCATCAGTTTAGAGGATAAGAATTTACTGAGAGAAGCAGGTCTTTCTGTGGGAGAGAAAGGAGCACCCAATATCCATGTTATATTTATCACAAGAACATCATGTCCAGGTAAACAAAAACATTTCCTGGTGATGGCAAGGAGGAACTAAGGAAATTCATGAGAGCTAAATGAAATATAAGGATATGATGTCAGGGTGAGGTGAAGTGGAAGAAGCAGCTGTGCAGCAAAACCTTTGGCTCAGATCTGCTTTGCCTCAATGACATATTTCTGTGGTTCAATATTCCACATACTTCTATGACGCATTTTGAATTGAACAATACCATACCTAACTTTTTGATTAAAATAATTTTATAAAATCTCTAGCACTTTAAATTAAATCAACCAACCAAACAGTAGCCTCTGTTGTATTACACTTTCAATAAAAACAAGCAGAATAATATTGTTAACAGCACCAGATGTGAAAAGTTATGATCCTGGCCTGCTGAATTAACCTCTTTCTTCTGAGCTTCGTTTTTATGTTTTAAAGGGAATACGCTCTTTCTATTGAGTAGAGCTCCCACTTGGAACCCTAAGGAATTGGCTGGCCCAGTGTTTTTACCTTAGATCTTCTCACAAGTGTATGATTATACAGTAATGATTTTTACTTAAATATTTCATACTGCAATGGAGACTATTGATGGTAGTATGATATACGCTGAGCCTTTTGTGATGTAAGGGTAAAGCGCTTTCAGGTTAGGGAATGCAGTTGAAAAGGAATTGTCCCAGAAGTCCCGTGGAGACTTTTAGGGTTTATCAGGGAAATAATCTGGGATTAAACAGAGAGGTTCATCCATTTGCAA
This sequence comes from Chiloscyllium punctatum, assembly GCF_047496795.1. Taxonomy (NCBI): domain Eukaryota; kingdom Metazoa; phylum Chordata; class Chondrichthyes; order Orectolobiformes; family Hemiscylliidae; genus Chiloscyllium; species Chiloscyllium punctatum. Next base: position 55,007,260 of record NC_092761.1, on the reverse strand, counting down.
TCATATTAAATACCTGGAAATTGAAACCTAACACCATATCCCAGCTACCTCTTACAGGAACAACTGTAAATGAAAGCAATAAGTATTGGAGAACCTCAGTAAGTCTTACAACATCTATAAAGAGAAAAACAGAGTTACTGCAGTGACCCTTCTTCAGAACTGATAGCAGCTGTAAATGGTGGTGTTTATGCTAATGACAGGGGGTGGTGTGAGGGGAAGGAGAGAATAGAATACAAAGATTCAGAAAGGGAAAGAAAAGGAAAGGCAGGCAAACTGATTGCTGATGATAAGTCAAGAGACTTATCATAAATGGAGTAAAAACCAAAGGAGGTCTATTCCCCAGGGTGGGGGAGTCCAACCTAGACAGCAAATGCTTAATGTGAGAGGGGAAAAGAGGCGTAAGGAGCAACCTCTTCCATGCAGAGGGAGGTGTGTGTATGGCATGAGCTGTCAGAGGAAGTGGATGGGTATATGAATAGGACGATTTAGAGGGATACGGGTCAAATGATGGTAAGTGGGACTAGATTTATTTAGGATACCTGGCTGGCATGGGTGAATTGGACCGAAGTGTCTGTTCTCATGATGTATATCTCTATGTCTCTATAACTGCGGATGCTGTAAATCAGAAACAAAAGCAGAAATTGCTGGAAACGTTCAGTAAGTCTGGTAGCATCTGTGATGTGAAATCAGAATTAAGGAAGGATCGTCAGGCCTGCAGTATTAACTCTGATTTCTCTGCACAGATGCTGCCAGACCTGTTGAACTTTTCCAGATAAATGGAGTGCTCCACCAAAGCTCAACATGAGTTGGAGGAACAACAGTTAATTTTTCACTTAGGTATCTTACAATTTTCAGAACTCAATATCGAATTTAGCAATTTCTGAACGTGCACACTCTCCCCTCTATTCATTGCCTTTCCCTCATTGCTCTGGGTCCCATTCCGAAAGGGGGGGGGGGGGGGGGGGGAGTGGTTCCAGCAGAACTAACCCATTTCCAACCACTCACATTCTCATTGGCACCCATTCAGTGTTTCCCTCCCTCCCAGTTTATCGCCAGCAACCCCTTTGTTTGCCTCTCCTCATTGTCTCCTGTGGGCACCATCTCCATGTATTCTACTCAACCCCTTCCCTACCCATCTCCGTCATCAGTTATGAATACCAACCTCACCCAGTTGCTATCAATTCTGAAGAAGACTCACTGGACCCCAAATGTTAACTTTTTTTTCTCTCTCTCTCTCCACCAATACTGCTCGAACTGGAAAGGTTTTCCAGCTATTTCTGTTTTGGGATTCAGATCTCCACTGTGAGCAGTACTTTGTTTTATTTATATATTAGGAAATTGCATGGATTAAAGGCCAAATTCTCACCCTCAGATCAAGTATCATTTCAGCAAATATTTAATCCCGAAAAGCACGGGATTTCATTGTAATTTATGAATACTCTGCCTCAGGGATCGACGTGAGTCAATGCCTTTAGCCAACGTGGGGCACCAGTAATAACGCCAAACACAGTTACCTTTACAGTGAATACAAAGGAGAGGGTAAGCAGCTGGTCTCACTTAAAGTCGCTTATACACTGGGACACCTGAGACACAGTTTGGCAGAAACAGCAGCCTTTCATTTATTAATAGAACCAAAGACTGGAGTTAAGGAGTGTTAGTGTGGACCTGTAACTGTTTGAGGCACAGGCAGTGGTTAAGAAGAATATGTGGACTGTATATGTGAGATCGTTTCCGCACAACGCAGGCAGCATCTCCTGTCTGTGCGTGCAGACTGCAACTGTTATGCAACCTTTATCCCCCCTCATTCATGTTCAGCTCGAAGGCCGGAGTAAAAGCCCGAAACAGACCGTGACCCTGAAAGCCTCAATGAAATCCTGTTATTACTTTATTATTTTCCCTCCCACCCATTCCTTTTGTCTCCTCTGCTTCCCTACCTTTCAGAGCACATTATCCCAGTCCATATTTTGCAAAGATAGACAGGGCGGCAAAACTGGGGGGTTCTCAGTATTTCTCAGATTAATAAATTTCATATTACACTTAAAATTGCAATGAAATCTGCTACGGGGAGCAGGACAGAAGACGCCAAGTTTTGTTTAAACAGCCAGAATAAGGTGAAAACATCGTGCAGGGAAACAGAAACTGGGAATTTTGCAAATAATCTGATGTATCGATTAAATTATATGCAGTCAGCTAACCGAGAGTCTGTAACGTGGGTACGGTCGGAACAAATTTCTGACACTGATTGTTCGTCTGAACATTTGAATCATATTTGTAAAGCGGTTCAAATCGTTATTTATTTTATGTTGGTTTCACATTTTGCAAGGTTTTGTACGCATTTACGATGTCATTCTGTCCTTAACCTCTGCGATAATTTCGAAGATTTCATTGGATTAGATGTTAAATGCCTCTATAATGGGATTAATCAACGCCATGAGAGTGCGCGTTCATGTGTGAATTTGTACAATTATAAATGGTGTCTCCTTGCTTGTGTATGTTTGATAGCTCTGTGTGTTGGAGCGGGGAGGAGGATAGGGAAAGGAAGTTTTGTAGTTTTATTAACCTTCTTAAACCAAAAAAACTTGTCTCGTCCGCTGGTTAAACAGTTAATAAAATCCAAACGCATTTCAGTAAATCCGGGTTTAGTTTGAAAATGCCTACGATTACTCGGGCATTAATCTCTGCTCCCTTGTCTCTTTACCCAGTGTGATATTAAAGGGGGCCATCGTGCAACCAGAGTTAGGTTTTGTCAGAGACATTTCACATCCTAAACATCCCAAAGCTCCAAAAATGTTTTCAAATGTTATAGAGACCTTGAGAAAGACTCCTCTCATTCTTGCACGGGATACTGACTCGGGGACAAACCTCAGTGCGGAGGCCTCGCTGCAGAGCGGTTCAGCTGAAGAGTTGTTCTGAACAGGAACGGAAGGTTTACGAATCTCCAATCAGGTCTGTGATGTCGATTCCCAACATCACGGGCTTGCGGTTCGATTAGAAAGCCCCAGCCCGCAAAGCTAATCGTGATTAAATTTCCACGGTCTGATATGGAGAACAAGCTGACACTGCACAGTCTTTTTACAGGACAATTGGACCCGAGACGCCTTTAAGCAAGCGGCCGACTCGCAACCTCAGTCAGCAATGTTGGGTCATCTCTCTCCCGCACAGGGAGGGTGCCATCCGGCCAGAACCAACAACGGAACCCACTCTTTAGAGGAATATTCCACACCTGGAATTGAATCGGTTCTCCCTTTGATGGTGCTCGTTTCAAAACTCAAAAGTCGAGTTTTAAGCTCAGGTGGATTCAGCCCCAGAACATCCCGAACTGAACAAATGGAGTGAGATCCATTGGGATCGAATAGTACAGACCAGAATGTCTCCCCACTGCGCTCACACACTAACCACACTCTATTACATGTCGGCAATAACCTTATACTGTGTGGGCCAGGGAGTTACAGCACGGAGAGAGTAGGCGGCCAGAGTGACTAGCGAAGGCCCAACTAAAATCAAGCAGGATTTTTTATGTATATATAGATATTATGTATTATATATATATAACATACATACGATGGAGCTCGAGAATACCGAAGCTAATCTAACCTGCCCCCTTTTCATTCCATGAATGCTAGTTCCAACTCCACTGAAACCAACCTCCGGACAACTGCCCCGTTTGGCTCTAACCAGCCCGACTTCGATTCTTTGCAGAAAGTACCAGCCACACTGAAATCAGCCGCGTTTTCAAAATCCTTGCAGCCAGTTCGCTCAAAAGATTACGGAAACAATTCGTTCGCTAATCGCACCGAGACTGCTGTCTGACACAGTTCGGATTTACTGAAACCAACTTGACGCGTTGAACAGGGAAATTGTTCCATTACCCTGATGCACGTTGTATGGCACGATCTGCCTGTACTGCACTCCAAACAACACCTTTTCACTGTTACCTAAGTCCATGTGACACTAATAAATCAAATCAAATGGGACTGCCGGGCAATCTGAGCTTGCACTACTCCCCACCCACATCCTTTTCTTCTAGAAACGTATGCAATATTCGATATTTCAGCATCTTAAGTAATGGATAGAAAGGCTTTTTACACGGTAAGGGTGGATGGGGAGAGAACGGAAGTGGGGTGTCGAGATAAGGGGTCAGCCGTGAGCAAGTTGAACCGCGGGGAGAATCGATGGGCAGAACGGTCTCTGTAAGCGGGAAGAGACTGACTCTGAGAGGCGTGATTATTACAGAAAAAAAGGTATGCAAAGACTCGGGATAACGAATCAAGTTATTCCCTAATCCAGTCGTCTAATTAAAATTGTGACATTGCATTTAACTGAAAGAAATTGCCAGTTTTATAATCGACATTTATCATTATATGCATCAACTCACTCTGGGTGTAACGCACATGCTAACAGCGCCGACACCTTAGAAATAAACGGCACTTCTGCAATTCTTGCCCGCGCTGTTTTAGTTTATCTTATTGGAACAGAAATCCAACAGTCCAGCGGTTGTTGTAATCAATTTCTCCCTGTTCCTCATAAATCAGATGGAAATAAAAAGCAGCGTATTTTAAAAATTGCAACAATGAAACTGTATGTATCTGGAACCCCACACCTGGTCTTGAACAAAAACACATCCAAGAAATAAATGTACAGTACCCCCTGCCGCCACGGTGTCCAATAATCTCAGGATTCAATTTCTGAATGAGACCGAAACCCATTGGTTTATCCACAGACACGAGCTTCACTACATTTTGCAACGTGTACTGACACTAGCAAAACATCACATTTGAAAGCTACAGACATTTCAGAACGAGACCACACAAGACGGGTCCGTGAATTGCTTCCTTCTTTCTAATTCGTTGAATACAATCATTTTGTAAACTATTGGCAACAAAAGACTTGCTCGATTACACTCTGACTGCAACTGATGAGATCCAGGATAAGTTACCACCACTTTCAGTGGGATCTTGATCCTCATAACACCGACACAAGCAGCACTGACTCACTGACACTTCTAGTTAGACTGATGGTGAGAGCTGGAACCACACTTACTTTCCCTGAGGTAATTTAGGTGTGAGAGCAGGACTTCAGCGTTGTAGAGGGAGGTCAGGCGGAGAAAGTCTTCCTTGTTCATTTTACAGAGCTCCTTGCCGTCCGTGTTGTGAAAGAGGGCCGTGTCGATCTCCAGAAGCCCGTATTCCTTGATGGCCCACTCCAGCCACTGTCTGACGTGTTCCTGGCTCCAAAGAGTCGGATCTGCGAAACACCAGCCATTTAAAGAACTCATCCAGAATCCTGCACAAACCGCACCGACTGCACAACACTAAACTCTCCAATCCACACGTTGTTCTCGTTAAAGGGACAGTGCCGATTCTGTACGCAGTTAATACTGAAGCTTAGCTCCCACCAGCCGCTTGACTCAATCCAGATGTATGCGAGCCAGTCGGCTAATTTCTGGTAATGGAAATTGAGTGCATAATTGGATCAAAATCAGTGAGCTTTAGAGATGTGGTCGAGTCTTATCACTGATATTTCACCTTGGTGTAATTAAAGCAAAACTGAGACGGGGGCACGCGGGGGGAGGGGGAGCAAGGTGGGGAGGGGGACGGGGAGCTTCTGAGAGACCTCCATTGATGGGAAGGCCTCCATCTGGCCTGAGAGACCACCTTTGCTACCTTTCCTGTAGTTACCTGCCGGCACGATCACTCTCCGCTCGTTGGTGGTCATGTTAGGCGGCGGTGGTCCGTTCTTCTCGTCCATGTAATTGCCGTAACTCATGGGGTTGGTGTCGGTGCCACTGACCAGCTTATTGCACTTGGCCACGCTGCAGTCTACAGGTGAGTCCCTGTCAGGGATGAAGAAGGAGACAGACGTCAGAGCCAGGAAGGCACAAAGCGACACAGGTGCCGCAGTTCGCTCCCCGTATTTGTTCACATTTGTACAACCAAGCGCCCTGAACGAACTTCCTCTGAAAATATGGGCAATTGTTCCCAGAGTTTGTGACTCACTTTAATTACATCTGTGTGTGCATACAGCGGTCAACAGTAGATTATCCCATTGTTTAAATGAATATAATATAACATCGATAAGAGGAAAACGAGCAAGATTTCCTGTATGCGTTAGATGTGAATGAAATTTTCTAAGGATCGATTTCGTTTAATTTTTATGCGCCCCCCCCCCCCCCCCCCAATAACCCAAATGCAAAACTGGTTGTATTCGGCTAAAAAAAATCAACTTCACAGGCCCATGCACGTAATCCAATGTTCAACAGAGACTGATGACAAAGAGAGGGGAGACAAAGTGAGGAATAAAGAGCAAAAGGAGACAAGATGTGGCAGAGATTTTAACATGTCTGAGTGCAGCCCTACAGAGGCGGGACACAGTAATGTAGGGACTGTTTATATTACTGGGCTAGGAATCTAGAGAACGTGTGTTCAAATTGCCCATTGCAATTTGAGGATTTGAATTTCATTTTCTAAAAGATCTGGAATCAATAAAAGCTGACGAAAGTTTTGGGACCAGTTTACAGATCGAGACGCACATGGAGACCCAACGGGCTCGCTGTCATCCGGTTCTCCTCACCCGGTTTGGTCTCCGCGTGTCTCTCGATCTGGAAAGTGGCAGAAAAATCCACCCCGTTGTGTGAAAGGCCCACCCTAAGCTTTTCAAGAGAGCGAGGGATGAACTAATCCCCGCAATAAATGACGCATTTTACACAGAAGTTAAGGTGAGATGACATCCTAGCCTTGCTGTTTTGTTTTCTCGCAAGGCCCTCTATGTTTGCTGACGGAGAAGCGACCCCGTCTCTTTGGCAGCACAATGAGCAGATCATAATCCAATCCCACAGCCCTCCCAACAGAACCACGCCATACAGCTGGGGACTGTACGGATCCGGTTGTAAGTATAGTCGAGTTTGTTCTCTACAATAAATATGTAATCACGTGCAAACATATTATGTGCAAGCTTGTTAGAAATACAATGGGAGAATTCATGCACAATTTTATGTTACAAATTGAAGTAAATTTCATGTAAGTGTATGCTTAGTTGACACAAACACTCTTGGGTGGTGTGTACTTAAGAAATGATATTGGGCGAATGAGGCAGTGGGGCATTACCACATGTTGAGTGGAGATGAATTCAGGAGATGGACAGTTTGATGGCCCCGCTCTGCCTGTGGGATCTGCTTTTGTTGGAAAAGGCTGTCTGATCCGATGTTACCTGGACCCGTTAATATGGTCGTATTCCCTCTTGATATGAACCCTGACGGGCTGGTTGATCCATTCTTGTTGAGGCAAGGGATTGATTTTGTGCGTTTGTCCATAGTCGGCTGCAGCTGAAGCCGTCATATCCGCTTTGGGGAGGTGGGCAGCCACGTACGAGGTGTCAAACAGGGACTGATCGTCACTCACAACCGACAGGGCTTCCTGAAAACAGCAGAAAGATCAGAGGGCATACAGTCAGAAAGTTGCAGGTACAGACAGTAATCCCAACTCGAGATAGTGAACCCTCCAACATGAGGCAGAGATTCAGGGGGCAATCAAACCATGATAGAGCGCCCCCTCTCCGTTATGTAATTGTGACAATAGATTAATTATTGAAAATGGCCTCAACCTCAACAATGAGAATGCAATCACTTCAGAAAATGTTCATCAATATCCTGCACATCAGTTTTAAATCCACCTCCACACTATGGACTATCTGATACGTTATAAATGTGTACATCCCGGTGAGCCGACGTGAGTGTGCGTTTTTATGGGTGTCACAGAATCATCATTAAGAACTCAGGCCGTGAACAAAACACCCATAATCGGTTGGAACCCAGGCTTTGCTGAAAAGGATACCTTATGGCGAAGCTTGCGCCCATCAGGGCAATTCGCAAGAAATACCAATTGGTATGTTTGAGAATTGCCTTGACCAATAACAGACGTAAAACGTACGAACAAATGCCTTTTTTTCAGCAAATTTTAACGGAATATTTATTAACTGAGTACTTCCAATAACCATATTATCTCAATGAAAACTGAAAGGACAGGAATGTCAAATATATTCGGACATACTGTCCCCAGGAGCTGGAAACCCTAGTCTGGTACCTCCTGATCCATCTCTGGAAGTGACCGGGATGTCTACAGGTTACAGAGAAAATGCTATGGCATTGGCGAGTGCCAATCTTGCATTCAAAGGGTGTAGCAAAACTAAGGCAAAGTCTGAAGCAGGTTACTAGAAGGTTCGCGAGCGGTTTGACATAGGAGTGAGCAGTTCCTATCCGCCGCGGCCCGGACTAATCTAGGACATTGGCAAGTATTTTCCCCATACTGTCTGTGTTGCTACAGGCTTGTCTGCTCAGTGACTCTGCACTTGCCAACGCTCAGAAACCCAAGCCAAAATCAAACTTCTGTGAGCTCGGCTTAAAGGGGTAGAGCCAGAGCGGGGAGGGAGCGGTGAGAGGCGCCTAACCCTGCTCCAGCTCAGAATTAGTATGGCAGAGAGAGAGAGAGAGAGAGAGAAAGAGAGAAACACGAAATAAACACCGACAAAGTCGAACATAAATCAGAGGGAGTGCGGGAGGAGAGCAGATAGTTTTCCATCTTTATTGTGTTAAGGAAAAAGGAAATCTGTCAGGAAACAGGGGTGTAAAGAACGGAAATGTATGCTGGGTCGATAAGGGAGGGGGTTTGCTGAGGAACCTACAGTTCAGTTATGAATCAATCAAGCCTTCACTAGAAACTGTTTGTTGCAAGACCCTGAGGAGCGCTCACCCTTCTCTCTCTCTCTCTCCGCTTGAGCGTTCGCCACTCTGTAACACTGGATTTGAAAGGGGGTCCTCCTGCCTAGTCCTATTTATTGGTTCTCCCTCTGCCCCGGGGACAGTAAGTCTCTTTTCGGACCGAGCAGCTGCGGGCTGCGGGCGGCGCGCACACACAGCGCGGCCGCTCTCCTTCAAGGGGACACATCGCAGGGAATTGCTGGTCACACGGGACACTCCAAAGGCACGGTCTCCGCGCGTCTGAGGGTAGGGGTTGGCATTGGTCTTCAGAGCCGCTGGGCGCTGTGCCACTCGGCGTTGCGCAGTTGGTCGTGGTCAGTGGCAGGTCCCCCCCCCCCCCTCCTCTGTAATGAGAGCAGCCCCTCACTCTCCTGGTCTAACCCAGGGTGAATGATAGCCAGCTCTCTGCCCCGGGCTCAACTCGAGATGCAAATGTTCACAGCTCCTGCAGGACTGAGCACAGTGACCCCCTCCACAATCCTCTGCCTCTGCCATATCCCAGGCCAAGAAAAAGACATTTCCAAAGGAGATAGACAATCTGACGGAACGGCGCTGCTGTTGGTGGGCTGGAAACTTGGGGTGGGGGCAGTTGGAGCGGGGAGGCGGGGGCGGGGGTGGTGGGGGTGGGGGGGGGGGGGGGGAATGAGGTGAAGAAAAAAAAGTGGCGTCACCCCGAAGGAAAAGCGAGAAACAAAACATCCCGAGGACAGGAGGCTCTTCAAGCCAGCCCAGAGCTCCCCCCCCCCCCCCCCATCCCCCAGCCCCCTTCCCTTTACCTTAATAGTGCCGTCCATTTCCCCCGATTTCTTCCCTTTTCCACAAATCGGAACAATATCGCAAACATGACACGGTCAGGAGGTAATTACAACCACAATTCTTACTCGGACAGGCGAGGTAACCGGATGAAAGATTGGCAATTCTGGGAAGTGAAGTCAGCCGCCCGGGAGGAAGCTGCTGAACCAATGGTTGGGGCTCATTACACATTTTTTTTTGAAAGCAGGATATTTTGGCCGTCAAGATAAGGGAGGAAAAAAAAACACAGAAACAATAGTCGTTTCTCTTTTCCGTGGTTCCAATGGGTTTTCCTGTTCGCCCCTCACCCTCACACACACACACACATTCACAGTTACTTCAGAGTAAAACAAAACCACTAACGCTTATGTTTACAACTGGTCACAGAGTCAGTTAGCAATCGTCCACGACCCTTGGATGAGTACCATGGGCAGATTATCTCCATCCCCTTGCGCCCTATTTCAGGAAGACTTTGACATGTATTTGTTTACGAAGGTCAGACGAAACAATCCTGCCCCCCCCCCCCCCCCCCCCACAGCATCATCTCGAGCAGCCAACAGCCTTTCCCCAAACCCCTTGAAAAGTTACCGGTAACCAGTCACCAAGCTAAGCAATTCTCCCAGCGGCTTACTGTTACATGTTCATCTGCACTTAAAATACACGCTTAGGAACGTCTTATTGTACTCGGCATAATTCAGAATGAATGGTTTACCTGCTCAGGTGATTTTTTAAAAACTTTATTTAAATGTATTTATTTGGAATCTGCCCTTCAAGTCCAGACGTCTCGCTCTTGCTTTGTATTAAAACGCGTTACAGGTCTTCAGTTGCCTTATCCGATTGTTCGGTCTTGATTAACTTGGCGAATTTAGCACGCAGTCCTCTCTCTCTCTCTCTCTCTCTCCCCCACCCCCTCCATTCCCCCCGCCTCTGAAATGATTCTCATCAATCCAGGCAGCATTTCACTGGAACTGCAGATCCCAACCTGAGCGGATCGCAGTGAGGCACTGACCAATCGGGAGAGGGCTATATTTTCAGCGCTAATTGCAGGTTTCGCTCCTGGATGTATGCAGTTTCACTTTCCCTCTCTCTCTCTCTCTCTCTCTCTGTCTCTAGCGGAAAACTCTCCGTCTCCTAAAGCCCCGGTTCACTGTAATCAGTTACTTTAAACGTGTCTCCAACCTGGACGTCCAAGTGTGGGATTTATTCAGAGCGAGTCAATGAGAGAGGGGAAGAGGCTGGCGGTTTGCAATAAGAGTAATAGAATATTTTAAAGAGAGAGAGAGAGAAAAATACACCATATTGGTGTGCTGGCCATGCCAAGGATTGCTTATGCAGAGTTGCTGCAGCTCTCTAATGAATGCACCTTTCTTTACAGGTAACGGAGATTCTCATTCCTGATCAGCGGCGGAATGTTCCTCAGAAAGTCAGCTATTGAGTCCCTGTCCTCCTGCTCTCTCCCCCCTCGCCCGTGAGGCCGTACACCGGGCCCCATTCGCACCCCCACCCCCTCCCCCGGCATAGCACTCTCCCTACCGGGCTGCAGCTATATCGCTGTATCCCTCAATCCCGAGAATGCCGAGTCACCGGGGCGGGGGGGGGGGGGTGGGGGGCAACAGAAGGCCGAGTGAACAGACCCGAACGTTTGTTTACAATGGAGAACAGATTCTCAGGTTGTCCCTGGCATTTCACTTCTTTTTTCAAGAATTTAAAAACAAAACGAAAATTCAAACCACCAACAAGAACCCACCCCCCCCCACCCCCCACGCACACACACCCCATAATTTATGAGGCAGCTCTGGCGGTGGGCTTTAATATCTCATTTTACTTTTTTTTGCGGCGGGAGGGGCGAAGATGACGACAATTTCAGACATTCAAATAAAACGAACCTATTGACTTAGCCTTGGAATGGTAGGGGCAAATTCCCACAATTACAATGGTCCTACGAAATGTTGGGGGAGTGGGTGGGAGGGCGGGGAGGTGTATCTGCAACTCTGAACACACAAGCAAACTGTCTGAGCCGTTGCTCCAGGCCATAATTAATTTGAGATTTATTTTTATTGGACAATTTCTAGTCTCCGCTGACCTTAGCAAAACAAGTCTGCAACCAGGACCTGGATGCGCTTGAATGAAACATAATATAACTGCAAAGTCTTTCTTGTTGGCCTGATTTGGGGTTTGTCTGAGTGTTTAAACATTGATATTGTACATAGCTGTCTTTCTAAAGTCATAAGATGTCGGGGGTTTGCAATGAGTTCGATGTCTCGTTCTGAGCATCGTCATTAGCCCATGTCAGCCCCGTGGAAAAAGAAGGGGACGGCGCTTTCTCGCGGAGTCTTGCTCACGTGGTGAGCTTTGGTTGAACTCTGGAAGTGAGAGAGCAAGGAACAGAGTGAGAATTGTTCCACGTTCACAGACCTCTCCGCCTTGGTTGGAGACTGTCTGAAAACCAGCCTTTGTGAAGTAACACAAACGTTATGACTGGGTGAAAAAATATGCTATTTCAAGGGCGTTAGGTACAAGCCCCAGGTCTACATACTGCACTATTTAATAACGCCACAGAGTATCAGAGACGTCAATGTTTTCGAAAGGTCTTCTTTAATAGGACCGAGGTGCGTCTTAAGCTTCGGTGTCAACGCTTCTCCTTTTGATCGTGAGCAGTTAACACTGCCTGAAATGAATAGACCTGCAACTGCGTGTTTTTCACCTTAAAAATAATACACAAACTTCTTCAATCACCGCAGATATTTACATTGTATGAAATTGATGTAATTTTTTTTTAGAAACTGCAAGGTGTCTGCATTAGATGCAGGTGATCGAACTACATTAACGAATTGGACGCTACAAATGTTCTTTTTTTCAGTCGAGATGATTTATTTCACTGCTGTTTTAACCTCTGGTGGATTTTTATCCCCTCTGGTCGACTCAAGGTGGGGGGGGGGGGGGTGGTGCAGGAGGGGGAAAGTTCCTCGTTTCTAAAAGGTCTGACTCTGTGAAGAAGTGGACTGCCCAAAAAGAAGGGAGTAAAAGATGAAGGGAAGAGTAGTTTAGTTTGGAATTGGCCAGATACGATCTACAGACAAACGCTTGGGACGTCGGCCACGTGACTGTAGAAACCACAGAGCGGGCCTTACTCTATGGCTGAAACCCCCTTTCGCCTAATCTTGGCAGCAACTACAGCACCTCCGAAGCGGATTTAAAGTCAGTCCATATCCACGTTAAACACATTCCCGAGTTGAATACTCAATTCAAAACTCATTTATGTAGATTGTCTACTTAATTTGATTTCACACATGCTGTGACTGGGCCTGTAGTGGGGCTGCCAGGCAATATCAATCCGTGCAAAATAAAGTTATAAGAAATTCGTTTACCTTTCAAATTCCTATCCGCCATTGAACTTGAAGTTTGGAATATTAAAATTTATGTTAGTCAGAATGTTCAATTCTATCTTTCTTTAAATCAATTCCAGCATTTTCGAAGTTACGCCATACCTGAGTGATGCCTGGGGATGAGGGTAACTCTCCCAGCAAGTGATATCACAACGGCAAGGATCACATAAGCAAAGATATTGTGAGTGATAAGGACTGAAAGTCGCCCCCGTATTTAACAAGTAACAGGCAGGGTCTAGCTTTTCAGTCAGTTTCTGAAATTGCAAACCACTCTGAAATTGTACAGGGTTATTGCTGTTAAACAGGTGGAAGTTCAGACACAGCTGAAGGAACAATTTCAACAATATTTTCCAGGGTGCTCCCTTTTTTTGTCTTCGATTCTTCCTTCCAGCAAAACAATGTTAAATGGTTTGAAGTTCAGGCCGTTTCAGGAACGCTGCTGTCTCACTCTTACCTTTACGTAAGACGAGGTGTCCGGAACAGTCTGAAACATCTTCCTTCAAGCTGCCCCACTCTCCCGCTCCGGTCCGATCCACGTCCTGAAAGGAGTCTCACATTTGAGAAGGAATACAGCAGGCGAGTTTTGCTAGTGCCTCTTTCACCCAGGCCACCACACCTTGACCCCTCTACATTTCCTGTCGACTGCCTGGCCATGTTGAACCGCACACAGCGGACATAAAATGCATTCCAAATCACTCAGATAGGACATCACTTTACCCCAATCCGTCACAGACACACCTACAAGTATTGATTCTCAGGAAATGTTTAAATACTGCTTCTTCAAATGCGTATTACATTAGTGAGCCTGTCTGTCTGTCTATCTATCTATCTATCTATCTATCTATCCTCCTGTCTCTGTCCCGCAGGCTCCCTCCCTTCCCGGTATATCTGTTGCAGGGTTAATTTTGTTCACCACTCTTTCTCTCTAATTTCCTCCACGCCCATCTGTTCTCTCCTTAACTTCTCATTTGCCCCCCTCCCTCTTTTTCCTTCTGATTTTTTTCCTCTCTTCACCTTTGTATTCTGCCAGCATTCATTTGGATGTGTCCGCTAACCGGAGAGAGTCAGTCTCTTCTCATTCTCGAACACGTTTTAAGTTTGCTTCAACTGTTCATTGCTCCGTGCTGGTTTTTTTTTTAAAAAACCCAATTCTTCACCAGCCGTTTTTTTTCACGATTTAGGCTCTTTAGAAAGAACACTAGAATAGACATACTCACCCTTTACGCCGGTTAAAAGTACGCTGGGTTTCTTTCACTGAGGCGCAGTAGTATAGCAGCGAGACAGACTAGTTAACGGGCCATTGCTAACCTAATACTGGCTGTGCACAAGTCTTGACAAGAAAGTCCATACTGTGGTATAGTGGGGGCTGTGTGCCTCCAAAACTCCAGACAGACCGAGTTCAGCAAAGCCTCGGGGAATTATTATTAACAGAGCATTTTTTAAAAAGAAAAGCCATGGTTTAGTTGATCAATTTCTGGGATGAATTCGAATGAACTGTTGTGAAATGGAAATCCTCCTGAGTCAAACTGAATTCAAAACCCATCCCCATGAATTACTGCCCCCACCCCGTTTTACATTTTCACCATAAACCCGGAGAAGTGGGCAACTCCTAATTTTACTCTTTTTTTTGAAAGGAGTTAAACCAAGAAGCGACGCTGAGTGGAGCTCCAGCTCCGTAGCTCCAACACAAATCTCCAACTTTTAATTTAAAATGAATGGGGGGGGGGGGGGGGGAGCAAATGAGAAGTTAAGGGCTTAACTTTAACAGAGCCAGCCCTAACTTTAGTAACAAAACCAAAAACAGAAAATATCAACTTTTTTTAGACAAAGTTATTCAGGGTACATGTATCCTTTTTCAAAAAAAGACAACCTAAACTTTTAATTCCGTCAGTCTCCCCTCCCCCACTGCGACCCAGGCTGCAGCATATTGAAACAGTTTTCTCTGAACAGTAACATCTAACGAGTCGGGGTGAAAGGGGCCAGACAGGTCGCTCTGTCTGCGTTCAGCTCTACCGTTCAATTATATACTAACGGAACTGATGAAGGTATTTACATTTCTGGGCAACGCAAAGTTAACTAGTTCGTGACATTGTAAGGAAGTATTATTGAGGGAGAAAGAATACACATCTGACTCTTCCAAAATCACAGCATGTTAACAGTGAATCACTCGAATCCTTTAGATTTTTTGGTGGTGTAGTTTACAGCCACGGCACAACGACGCGCACACAGAGACAAAGATACACACAGACACACACACAACCACACAACACATACACACATTCAAACACATACATACACACACAAACACAACCACATAAGCACAGACAGGCACACACACAACCACAAAACACATACAGACACATTCAAACACATACATACACACACAAACACAACCACATAAGCACAGGCACACACACAACCACAAAACACATACAGACACATTCAAACACATACATACACACACAAACACAACCACATAAGCACAGACAGGCACACACAACCACAAAACACATACAGACACATTCAAACACATACATACACACACAAACACAGCCACATAAGCACAGACAGGCACACACACAACCACAAAACACATACAGACACATTCAAGCACATACATACACTCACAAACACAGCCACATAAGCACAGACAGGCACACACACAACCACAAAACACATACAGACACATTCAAACACATACATACACACACAAACACAGCCACATAAGCACAGCCAAACATCGAGACACACAAAAGTACAAACACATAAACAAAGACATCTACGCACAAACATGTACAGACACACAAACACAGCCACAAAACACATACAGACACAGACACGACCATGCAAACACTTACAGACACACAAACACATATGCAACTACACAAATGCAGCTACACATAAACACATACAGACACAAACACAGCACACAAGCTTATACAGTCTCACACAATTACAGCCACTCAAAGACACACACAGACTCAAAAACACAGCCACGTAAACACATACAGACACGGCCACGCAAACACAGCCAAGTACAAACAAATGTGCAGACACACGCAAACGCATACAGCCACAAACTCAGCCACACAAACAATACAGGCGCATAAACACAAATACACACAAACGCATACGGACACACGCAAACTCCAGACTCGCGCACACACACATACACACACTAACGTACACAGATATACGGACGCAAACGAAGATAAACGCAAGAACACGCACATTCACGCAACTGAATGGGAAGTTGATTGAGAATGCGTGAAGGCCGTGACATGGAGCAGCGCCGAGTTCTGGAGCTGGTGAAAACAAGCAATGAGAACCAATCCAGCAAATTGTAAGATGTGACAGTCTGACAACGATCGGAATAAATAAAATGCAAAGAATTGGAGACATCAAACTCACAAACACTTTAACTTGAGTGAAGGGAAACGAGTCCTTCAGTAACGGGATTCCTCCTTCATCGCTTCTACAGCCCCAGTGCACAGGATCCATTATTCACCAAACTGTAAACTCGATGGAAGCTCAGTAAATAGTTGATTTTAGAATGGTTGCATTTGAGAGAAAGCATCTGGTGCACGACTTCTCAGTCACAATTTACCGCACACTCGAGTCTTATGTAAACAAAAGAAAATGCACGTGTTAACAAGAAATATGGCCTGGAACTTGCGGAAGAGGAATTTCAGAAATGGCATCGCTATTTTGAAGGGCGATGTGAATCATAGAATCACGGAATCTTAAAGCACAGAAAATGGCCATTCGGCATATCTGTGTGTGTGCTAGCGCTTTGAAATCTGTTCAAATTAATCCCGTACCCAACTGCTCCCCATAACTCTGCAAATCTTTAAATGCAAGGCCCCATTGGCCTTTTTGAAAGTACTTGCGATTTTTAATCTCCTGTCAGGGCATTCCAGATGATCACAACACTTGTGTGAAATAATTTCCTTTCATTTCCTATCTGGTTACTTTTCTAATCATTTACAATATCTAAGCACTTTTTATTCGCATACCATTTGGAAAGTTAACCGTTTCTTCCTGCTTGCACTGCCAAAACAACAACGCCTTCCCTTAACACCCCCCACCCCAGTTGGAAAGAGAACGATTCAAACTTTTTCCAACTCCTGGATATAATTGAAACCCTTTATCTCGGGTTACATCCTGAAAACCGTATCCTGTACCTTACCGAGACAGTGCCATCCTTCCGGATTTGTGGTACCCAGCTGAACATATATTGCAACCGCAGTCTAGAACATAGAATATTAGAGCGCAGTGCAGCCATTCGGCCCTCGATTTTGCGCCGACCTGTGAAACCAATCTGAAGCCTATGTATCCTACACTTTTCCTTTTTCATCCATATGTTAGATCAATTACCATTTAATGTTCTTAAAGTTGGCGAGTCTACTAGTGTTGCAGGCAGTGCGTTCCACACCCCTACTACTCTGAGGAACGAAACTACCTCTGACATCTGTCCTTTATCTATCACTCTTCAATTTAAAGCTATGTCCCCTCGTGCTAGCCATCACCATCCGAGGAAAAAGGCTCTCACTGTCCACCTTATCTAACCCTCTAATTATCTTATGTGTCTAACCAATGACTGGTAAGTATTTAGCACAGTTTCCTTGTTTTATTATTTGGTGCCCTATTTATAAAGCCAAACAGCCTATAATCGTTTGTAACTATATTATCAACTCGCTTTGTCAACCCCAATGATTTATGATTTTGCATCACCAAATTTCCATCCAAATAAATCATTTTGATGATACAGTCGCTTCATATCATTATCCCCACATGTATTAGTTCACATTTACTCGTGTTAAATTGAAGTCGAGTTAGGCATGGGGGTCTCTTGGACTCTGCTGCGTGCTCCCTTATTTGTGAAGATCACGGCGGATCTGATTACAGCATTCCCGCCCGCAATGATTATCTTTGATTCTTCGTCAAGAATCGAACTATTTCTGCCTGAGAAAAACATTCGATGAGCTACACCTTTCACCAACTTACACCTCCTGAAATGTGCTGCTGTGCTGATCAATACAGATATTTTCTTAATCAACCTCTGGGACAAGTGGGACTTAAACCGGGGCCTTCTAGCAAGTAAGTAGGGACACTACCACTGCATTACAAGTGTCCTTTCCTGCTCAATCCATTGCCAACATCTGAATCATTTGCTGGTGTAGGACTTGGGCTCCTTACATCCAGCTTTTTTCCCTGGAGTGCCAGGGGCCGAGGGGTGACCTTATAGAGGTTTACATCCCAGGGTACTGAAGGAGGTGGCTTGAGAAATCATGGATGCGTTGGTGATTATTTTCCAGAGTTCGATAGATTCGGGATCAGTTCCTGCGGATTGGAGGGTGGCTAATGTTATACCACTTTTTAAGAAAGCTGAGAGAGAGAAAGCAGGAAATTATAGACCAGTTAGTCTGACCTCAGTAGTGGGAAAGATGCTGGAGTCTATTATAAAGGATGAAATTACGACACATCTGGATAGTATTAACAGGATTGGTCAGAGTCAGCATGGATTTATGAAGGGGAAATCATGCTTGACTAATCTTCTGCAATTTTTTGAGGATGTAACTCTGAAGATGGATGAGGGAGATCCAGTAGATGTAGTGTACCTGGACTTTCAGAAAGCATTTGATAATGTCCCACATAGGAGGTTAGTGAGCAAAGTTAGTGCGCATGGTATTGGGGGCAAAGTACTAACTTGGATTGAAAGTTGGTTGGCTGATAGGAAACAAAGAGTAGTGATCAACGGCTCCATTTTGGAATGGCAGGCAGTGACCAATGGGGTACCACAGGGATCAGTACTGGGACCGCAGCTTTTTAAAATATATGTTAATGATATAGAAGATGGTATTAGCAATAACATTAGCAAATTTGCTGATGATACTAAGCTGGGTGGCAGGGTGAAATGTGAGGAGGATGTTAGGAGATTACAGGGTGACCTGGACAAGTTAGGTGAGTGGTCAGATGCATGGCAGATGCAGTTTAATGTGGATAAATGTATGGCTATCCACTTTGGTGGCAAGAACAGGAAGGCAGATTACTACCTAAATGGAATCAATTTAGGTAAAGGGGCAGTACAGAGACTGTACAGAGATCAGAGTACAGAGTTCTTGTACACCAGTCAATGAAGATAAGCATGCAGGTACAGCAGGTAGTGAAGAAGGCTAACAGCATGCTGGCCTTCATAACAAGAGGAATTGAGTATAGAAGCAAAGAGGTTCTTCTGCAGCTGTACAGGGCCCTGGTGAGACCACACCTGGAATACTGTGTGCAGTTCTGGTCTCCAAATTTGAGGAAAGACATTCTGGCTATTGAGGGAGTGCAGCGTAGGTTCACGAGGTCAATTCCTGGAATGGCAGGATTACCTTACACTGAAAGACTGGAGCAACTGGGCTTGTGTACCCTTGAGTTTAGAAGACTTAGAGGGGATCTGATTGAGACATATAAGATTATTAAAGGATTGGACACTCTGGAGGCAGGAAACATGTTTCCGCTGATGGGTGAGTGCCAAACCAGAGGACACAGCTTAAAAATACGGAGTAGACCATTTAGGACAGAGATGAGGAGAAACTTCTTCACCCAGAGAGTGGTGGCTGTGTGGAATGCTCTGCCCCAGAGGGCAGTGGAGGCCCAGTCTCTGGATTCATTTAAGAAAGAGTTGGATAGAGCTCTCAAGGATTGTGGAATCAAGCGTTATGGAGATAAGGCAGGAACAGGATACTGATTAAGGATGATTAGCCATGATCATATTGAATGGTGGTGCAGGCTCGAGGGGCAGAATGGCCTACTCCTGCACCTATTGTCTATTGTCTATTGTTTATAAAATCATGAGGGGCATGGATAAAGTGAATAGCCAAGGTCTTCTCCCAGGGTAGGGTAGTCTAAAACGAGAGGGCATAGGTTTAATGTGAGAGGGGAAATATTTAAAAGGAACCCTCGGGGCAACCTCTTCACGCAGATAGTGGTGCGTGTATGGAGTGACCTGCCAGAGGAGGTGGTGGAGGCTGGTACAACATTTAAAAGGCTTCAGGATGGGTATATGAATAGGAAGAGGTTTAGAAGAATATGGGGCAAGTGCTGGCAAATGGAACCAGACTAACCTACGTTATCTAGTCGGCATGGATGAGTTGGACCGAAGGGTCTGTTTTAGTGCTCTTGCATCTTTATGACGCCATGACATTGTGTTTATTAACACGAATAATACTTTTAACACGGATTAAAACTTCATACTTTTCCCAGTCAGTAAATCCATTTAACTCTTCACCTAACTCTTAAGATAATTTTCAGTCTATATGTAGGTACATGTGTAAAGTTGAGTATTGCATTCCCAGATAAAGGTGACTGAAAGAGCAGATCGAGCAGGTACTCGGAGTGAAGACTCTCTCAGAGCCTGCTGCTCCACTGAATCAATATATATATAATTTACAAAGTAGATCGCGTACAAATCAAACACAGAGAGGTTACTGAAAATATAAAGCAGCAACAGCGCATTGTCGAAATACCACTCATCAAGGCCAGAAGAAGTGAGGACTGTAGATGCTGGAGATCGGAGTCTAGAGTATGGTGCTGGAAAATTCATCCAGGCAGCCTGTTTGTAAAATATGGGAGAACGATTCAGGAGAAAATACTTTGTGAAACAAAATTGAGGCCCAATCCGCTGTTAGGAACCATTCTCTAAATCATTTGCAACGAATCTTCAAGTAACCGGGATTAGTGGAGCTGATGCAAAA
This sequence comes from Chiloscyllium punctatum, assembly GCF_047496795.1. Lineage (NCBI taxonomy): Eukaryota > Metazoa > Chordata > Chondrichthyes > Orectolobiformes > Hemiscylliidae > Chiloscyllium > Chiloscyllium punctatum. Next base: position 54,986,588 of record NC_092761.1, on the reverse strand, counting down.
AATAAATTACAGGACACATCATTATAACTAAACGAAATTTGTTCGCATTTGTTTTGGAAAATTTCAATTGGGGTATGTTCGTTTCAAATTTAAATTGTGCTAAAATGATCTTTAAGAGGCGGCCGATTGGGTTAAGCCCACTGCTGCAGGCCATTCGGCAGCCTCTCTTTAACCTGTACTAGCTCTTCGCTCTCATCTAGCAGTGAAGACGCACAGGTTGGAATCAGACTATTTCTGCTGAAAGGTCAGCGGCCTGAGAAATTAATTCTGCTTTATTTTCTCGCTACCGATGCTGCCTGCGAGCATTCCCATCATTCTCCGATTATATTGGAGAATTTCTAACGTTTTCGGTCAAATCGTGTTTTCCTTTTGTGTGTGTGTGTATTAAAGAACGGCAGAGGGAGGCCGCTGACTGGATTTAATCAAAACCTCCAGACATTCATCTGAATACTGTGTCAAAGAAAGTAACCGATTTATACAAAACCGCGTGAAGAGCAAAGTACGTCTGGCTTGCATCTCCATTAATTTCCGGAATACACTTTATTTTTAAAATGCCGGATCCGAACCCAGTGAAAGGCAGTTCGGTTTGGAGCCGAGGCTAGAATTCCGGGGTTTACAGACTGATGCTCAGAATCCAGCAGTGCCAACACCAACAAGAACTCCCCAACAACCTGATTGAAATGCCATAAAAATAACCTTTTCCTAGCTGCCATCAGTACTGAGGAAGGGTCACTGGAACCAAAAGGTTAACTCTGATCTCTCTCCACAGATGTTGCCAGACCTGCTGAGTTTTCCCAGCAATTTCTGTTTTTGTTTCTGATTTACAGCATCGGCAGTTCTTTAGGTTTTTAATAAGATCGGTAGCCACGATGTGCTGGTGTTGGTCTGGGGTGGACAAAGTTAAAAATCACACAACACCAAGTTAATAGACCAAAAGATTTATTTGGAAGCACTAGCTTTCTGAGCGCTGCTCCTTCATCAGGTTACCTATTAATTTGGAAGTACCTAATACCTAGTGCTTCCAAATAAACCTGTTGGGCTATAACCTGGCGTTGTGTAAGTTTTAACTTTATTAAGATCAAATGAGGACCTGCAGCTCTCAGATACACGCGCGGCCGAATCAGTGACTGCTAATAACTGGAGCTTCGCCAATAAAGCCAGTGGCAGTGTTACCATCAGAGTCATCAACAAGTCCGCGCTAGAAAGAAGCCTTTTCAAATTACTCAGTGATGTCCAAAACACCAGATGTAATCTTAACTTAGCAATACTGCTTCCAACAGAGACAGAGTACAATAAATCTGACAGTCCCAAGACAGCAGGGTAAAAAAAAAATACCTCAAATAAATCAAAGAAATACAGATGCTGGAGATCTGAAAACGAACACGCGGGTCGTTCTCGCCGCTGAAACGGAAAGCTCCCATTTCAAGTGTCACCTCACATTGATCACGAAAGAAGCATTGATGCTGCTCAGTGTTGGGTATCAGTGAACCTCCAAAATCACTCCGACAACTTCACACTGTGAAAATGTGGAAGAGAACACAGTAAAAGCAATTGCTGTCAAAATATGCTTTGGAGAGATGGCTTCTCCAATTTTTTTTCATAATTCTCAACTATATTAATATACATTTGCCTATGTCACCCGTTCTTTTGAAATAAAAAAAAAATCACTCTTCAGATGTGAATATTGCCGGTAATCATTGCATTTGTTAAATGACTCAGAGAAGGTGATGGTGAGCCATCTTCTTGAACCACTGTAGTCTATGTGGTGGAAACACAACCATATTATTATTAAGAAGGAATGTGTGCACTTACACACAATGTTTATATGCTTGCTATATACTACACATATCACATGTATATAGCAGATGTACAGCTCTTTGTTATTCCCTGATGGACATCAAATAAAAGTAAACATTTTTATTCATTAGAACTTAGTTTTCCCACTCCAGGACATCACTGCAGGAATTCTTCAGAGTAGTGTCCCACGAGGAATTATTTTCAACTTCAGTATCTGAGGAACTGTGAATGGTACTGAACACTGTGCAATCGTCATGACTCGTGATGCAGTGGTTCATGCTCATATATAGCAAGACTTGGACAATTTTCACATTGGATTGATAAATTATAAGTAATATTCACACCATACAAGTGTTAGCAGTAACTACCAGTAACAACAGTAGTACTAAAGGTGGTAACAGGTACAGTGGTAGTAACAGGAGAGAATGTAAGCATTTTCCCTCAATATCCAACAGTGTTACCATCATTGAATCTCCACCATCAGCATCCTGGGGATTACCATTGACTGGAATCAGAACTGGACCATCCAGAAAAATACTGCAACCACAAGATCAGATTAGAGGCTGGGAGTTCTGTAGCTAGTAATTCATTTGTTAACTGCCCAAAGCCTGTCCACCATCAATGAACACACACTGTGGAGATTGATGAGATACTGATTGGGTGCAGCTTCAACAATACTCCAGAAGATTGACATTATTGAAGACAAACCAGTCTGCTTAATGGCACCCTATACACTCTTTAAAGCACTAACTGCTTCCACCATTGAGGCACAGTGACAGTAGTCTTACCACCTACATATTGCACTAAATCAATTAGACAAATTTCCTTTGACACCACCTTCCAAACATGCAATGTCTACTATCTAGAAGGAAAAGGGCAGCAGACACATGGAAACACCAATTGCATATCAGTTCCTGTCCAAGTCACATATTATCCTGACTTAGAATGATATTGCTGTTCTTTCAGTGTTGATGGGTCCAAAACACAGAACCTCCTTCCCAACAGCACAATGGTTGCACCAACACAAAGTGATCTGCAGCTCACCACCACTTTCTCAATGACAATCAGGCAACAAATACTGGTCTAGTCAGTGATGCTCACATCTCAGGAATGAATATGAAAACATAGTTATCGTACATTTTCATTGAAAAAACACAGATCATACAGAGATTCATTTAAATATTATTATAACAGGTCAGGTCTCAGTTGTCAGATACAGGTTGTGGTTTGTTCTAGGCCAAAGGATCATTGATATGAGATTGAATGCAAAATCTTTACACAGAGAGCAAGATAATATTCTTTTCAGAGAGTTGTAAAGCAATGGAAGTTATTTCTATAGTTAATGGTTAAGGCAGAACCTTTATTAACGTATAAGGTTAGATAAATAAATGGAGGAAAACGAATGTAGAGAACACTGAGAAAAGTGCAAATAAATGTGATTCATGTTATTTGTTGTCATATAGCTCAAATGGCAATAAGCTCTAGTTGGGTTCAGCAGCCTACTTCGATTTATATTTTTATGCATATAGGTATGCAGACATTGGAACCTGCCAATATAGATAATCATGGGTGCGTCTGTTTCATTGTTATGTTGTGACTCAGTTGAGAAAGTGCAGAGTCTCAAACCCCATTACACTTAGGGTCAACACAAAAGTTAATGATTTAATAAAAGCTTGCATAATTCTCAACTTACTTGCCTGTTGGAATCAGATCCTCAGATTTCTTGGTGGGCCAAAGTGCCTGTTCATATGTTGTATTGTATTTCATTAACAGAAAATACTGATCAGGTTTATGTGCTTAACAAGGATTACTGTTTAGTTATTTTCTAAACAACCTGTTCGGAGATGGTACCACAAACTTAGGGAGCAGGATGGGACTTGAACTCAGTGGAGGTGACACTATACTGTGCTGCAAAGAACCTAAGGATTACTACTTTTTTGATTCTTATGATGTTTATTTTCTTTTGATTCCTTTATTATACTCTCTGCAGCAGATGAGATCTAAACTCAGGCTTCCAGGCTTGAAATTACTGTTTATAAGTAAATTCTCATCACAAATAACAGCAATGAGCTATCAACACATGGCTCTACTAGTTAAAGTTACCGATCCCTTTAAATCGCTCTTATATGTTTTGTTGCTTTGTGAGTGTTTTCAAGATATATGTATTTTGTGTAGTGTGAATGCATATGTTCCATAACCATCTATTTTGGAGCTGTGTGAATGTAGGTTTTGGTGTTTATGTTGTTGGATATGGTGTGAGTCTTTATAAAACTGTGTAATTGCTCTGTTCGATGTTACTTTTTTCCTAGCAGTATCTGTGTTTCACTGTCGTGTGAGTTTATATTTAGGTGTGTATATGTGGGTGCTGTATTGGTATATATTTGGGTCTGTATATATTTACATATTATGTGAATATATGCCCTTGAGTACATGTTTGAGTGCTGTATGAGTGTATATACATTCAGGTGCTGAGTGAGGGATATTTTAATTTGCATATATTTTGCTGCTGTGTGTTCATTTGTCTGTTTGGGAATTGTGTGAATGCATATTTTCATGAGCATATGTTTGAATGAATGACATTCACGATTGTACTGTCACAAACAATTATAATATGATAAATTTTGTAACTTACTATAATCTTCTTTCTGAATTGACATAAGAAGCATTAAAATGAATGGCTGCCAAAATTCACCTGACTTCTGTTGTGGATTCAATTGCAATCAGCCAGATGGAGGACTAAAACTATACTTACTTCAAGAAAGATTAAAAACAGACATTTGAAATTTAAACTGTATTCCAGAAGGGTAAACAGAAAAACATTGGTAATCGTTTCTCTAGAGATGTGACTATGCCATTTGTATCTTATTAAGTTATTGGCTGAGACATTTAAAAAGTCAATTGTTTTGGCTAAAAGGCAATGGATGAGACTGTGCTCCAGACCTGGGTTACCCCAAATTGGGATAGCATCCATGTTGAGTTGGTCCAGCTGAGAATAAGTATTATGTGCACAAGCCTTAGGAAAACCAGTACAGGTAAAGATAATACCAAGCCACAATCTTCACAGAATTAACTGAGAACAGAATGTGCAAATTAGGTTTTTTTTCTTTTTGTCACCAGGACTTGCAGTGGAAAATATCCAGAAATCACTCCTGTTCTGTTGAAAATGAAATGAAGCAGTTTTCAAGTATCATACCAGCAGAAGAAGGAAGGAAAATGCACTTCACTTACTCCCCTGAACCATTGTACCTACTGAGCCCATCCATAAAGGCAAATTCAGACTATTCAACCACACAGCCTTCACTTCTGCTGAACACTGCTTAGTCCAGACATCAACATACAAACAATGAGCCTACAGCAATACCTTTAAAGGTTTGAATTGAATTGTCTTTAAACGATTTTTAAATCCTTATTTGCATTTCATCCCTGCGTATATTTAGTTAGTTTATGAATTCTTCATTTGTATGTTTTGCTCAACTATTTTACAGCAGAATTTTGCAATTAATTACATTTTATATTTACTAAGATTAAAGCTTTGCTGCAAGTTATTTTTAAATCAAATAACTTGCAAACTAAAAAAAAACAGATTGGTATACTAAAACACAGAAATTCTTAGCTCATAGGCCACTGAGAAAATACCTTTATCCGTGATGGTGACATATATGGCTGGGTGCTGTGTGAATGTTTATTTCAATATGTATCTGTTTAAATTCTCTGAGTGCATATATGGATGTGTAAATGTTTGGATGTTGTATGAGTGATGTCTTTTTTTTATAAATTCATGGAATGTGGGTATTGCTGGCTAGCCAGTATTTATTGTCCATCCTTAGTTGCCCTTGAGAAGGCTATGATGAGCTACCTCTTGAACTACTGCAGTACATTTGCTACAGATAAATTCACAATGCTGTTAGGGAGGGAATTCCAAGATTTTTTTCCCAGTGAGGATGGTGAGTGGCTTGGAGGGAAACTTGCAATTTTTGGTGTTCTCTTGTACCTACTGCCCTTGTTCTTCCAGATGATAGTGTTTGTGCATTTGAAAGGTGCTGTCTAAGCAATCATGGTAAAGTTGTGGTACGTCTTATAAATAGTACACACTGCTACTACTGAACATTGATGTTAAAGGGACAGAATATTTGTGGATGTGTGCCAATTAAGTGGGCTGTTTTGTCCTGGATGGTATCAAGTTTCTTGAGTATTGTTGAAGCTACACTCATCCAGGCAATTAGGAGTATTCCATCACACTCTTCACTTATGTGTTTTGGATGGTTGATACGTTTTGTGGAGTGAGGAAGTGAGTTACTTACTGCAGAATTCCTAGTTTCTGATCTGCTCTTCAAGCCACAGTACTTATACAGCTTTTTGAGTTCAGTTCTGGTCAATGGTAACCCCTGTGATGTAGAAAGTGGGCGATTCAATGACGATGATACTATTGAATGTCAAGGGATGATAGATTCTTTCTCATTGGAGATAGTCATTGTCTGGCATTTGTATTCGGTGAATGTTATTGCCACTTATTGGCCCAAGCCTGTATGTTGTCTAAATCTTGTTGCATTTAGGCATGGACACTTCAGCATCTGAGGAGTTACAAATTATGCTGCACATTATGCAATCATTAGTAGAATATCCCTACTTCTAATTTTATAATGGAGAGAAGGTCATTGATGAAGCAGTTGAAGATGGTGGGGCCAAGGACATTGACCTGAGGAACTCCTGCGGAGATGCCCTGGAGCTGAAATAACTCATCTCAAACAATAACAGCCATCTTGCTGTATGCCAGGCCTGACTCCAATCAGCAGAGAGTTTTTCCTCTGACTCCAGTTTTGCTGAGGCTCATTGCTGAGGCGGCCACTTCAGTTAAATGTACAGGGCAATCACTTTTGTCTACTCTTTGGAATTCAATATGGAACACAGCTGCTATCCCAACTTGTCCACTTTTGAACTAGGGCTGTAATAAAGATAGAAGTCATACAACACCATGTTATAGTCCAACAGGTTTATTCCAAGTCACAAGCTTTTGGAACGCTGAAGCCTAGGGCTGAGCTCAGGTTGTAATGACATCAGATGCTGAGTGGTTTGATGGAACCCAAATTGAGCATAAGCAGCTTATTACTAATCAGGTGTTACATGAAAGCACTGTTAGTAACAACTTTCATCACTTTACTAATGATTGATGTGATTGTAATTGACGGGTTTGGATTTCTTTTGCGTTTTGCATTTAGAATATCCTTAGGCATTGTCAAGTAGAGGCCAATGCTGTAGCTATACTGGAGCAGCTTGTTTAGGGGCATGATGAATTCTGAAACATGTGTCATGAGTACTATTGTTGGAATATTGTCAAGGCCCATAGATTTTGCTGTACCCAGTGCCATTAGCCATTTCTTGAACTCATGTAGAGTGAATTGATGTAGCTGAAGATAGGCATCTGTGATTCTGGGGATCACTGGAGGAGGACAAGATGGAACATCCACTCGGCAATTCCAATTGAAGACTGTTGCTCATGCATTGGTTTTATCATTTATCATGAATGCCGAACTTTTAAATGGTTGAGTTTTAAAATGTTTGACTCAAAGTATAACGGAAAATTAAAGGTAAATATCTCAGCACGAAATCATATCCATAGGGCCTGGTTGCCCCAGGGAGAGTAACACAAGCAAAAAATTAGTATGAAAGCCTTAATACAGACGCAGTAGTGGTACGGAAAATTTGGAATTACTTCAAAACATTTAGAGAATCTGCATCTTTTAACATTTAGAAAGAACATTAAAGAATTTTTGTACAATGACGAGTACTGATCCATATGACTTGATGACTCCCAACCTGGAAGCAGCATCAATGAGGAGGGCATTAAAATATGGAGACCATGTGGCACACTGGCACAAAAACAGAGGGACCAAGAGAAGAGAGGAGCTGGGACCTGTGATTGCTTTGGAAGCAAGTGTGCAACCATACAAAAAATTACACGCTAGAACACTGTTTACATGAATGCTGCTAAATATGTAAAATTGGCAGCTGAGATCCAGATGAAAAAGTATTAGAATTTGCTTTGAATAACTAAAACTGACCTTACAGTTTGAGTAAACTGTCTACTTCTTCCCTGAAATGATATTTGTTGTATTCATCATTCCAAGTGCAGTATACAGTTCACACTGATCATAGTTTATGTAACTCAATTTTAATTTGAATTGATTCTAATCCACCTTAAACTTACAAAAAGTGGAATCTTGCCCAGAAATTTCTTCAGTTAGTTGTCATTCAGGAAATTTACTTCTTTTGGTTTATGAATCACATAGGGATTATAAACTGTAATTTGTCTGCTTTCATATTTGAATATTGTGGGAGTGTAAATTCAGGTGCACTATGTCAATGAATATTGTGCATAAATGAACATGCATTTCTGGGTGCTGTTTGAGTGTATAATCAGTTGTGCATGTGTTTGGGGCTACATGTGCATATAACCATGTGAATGTACATTTGGGTGCCGTGTGACGATAAAATCAGGTGTGTATATGTTCAAGTGCTGTATGTTTCCATATTGAGTGCATAGATGTTGAGTACTGTGCCAGTTCATATTCAGGGGTGTATATATTTGAGAGGTGAATAAGTGATTTTCAAGAGAGTATATATTATAGAGGAATCTTAATCATCTGGCATTTGATTAAGTGAATTTTGGATTGTCTGAACAAGATCACAAGGTCCCGATGCATGGCTAACTTTGTTATCCCGCATTTGATTAACCGAACAAAATACTCGTCACCTGTGTCTTTTGGCTAATCAAGGTTACTCTGTACATTGGAGTGCTGAATGAATGATTTAGGGCTGTATAAATTTCAGTGTGATGTGAGTAATATTTTGAGAATGAATATGTTTAGGTGCTCACTGAGTGATATCCAGATATGTATATTTGGATGCTGATATTTAAGTGCATATCTTTTGAAGACCTTTGACTGAAAACTAGAACATGAAAGTACTTTCCTCAAGTTCTGTGAAATGTTTAATTATTATTAAGAATATTTGAAAAGGACACTTAATAAAACTAATATAATTTGAAAAAAAATTCTAATTTTATTAGAAGATAAGAATCGCTAGTCCTTGAGACCTGGCGACCCTTGATGTGGAAGCAGTACCCACGAGTAAAGAAGTTAAAAATAAACCATGTACTGGCAGACACAGATTAGATGTAAGATATAAAGGAGAGCTACAGGTTGAGGAGCTGAATGATGAAGATGAGCAGTAAACATATGCAGACCAGAAAAGAGAGCAGAGAGAGACAGAAGGAGGTAGATAAGAAACCTTGTGAAGAGAAACAAATCACAGTGGGAAGAATTCTGTTTTATTGCATTGGCAGAAAAGGAGACAAGCATTCTTAGAGGGGTTCTGTCTTGGCCAAAAGGTTTTTAAACTTGGAAAGAGATAGTAAAGAACCAGATGTTTTCCCAGAAATAGTGATCTGTACTTTGACTGGAAGTAGTGTCATATATTCTTCATGGATTCCCCAGTAAATCTGTGAGATCCATCTTGTTGTATCAATTAGCTGCTATTTAAAATATAATAAATACTTTAAACTGGCTGAAATTTGTCTGATAACTTAAGTTGTTCTTTTTTTGATTAGTGAAATAAAAGTAAAATCTTGTCCATTGGCGTTTCATTGAAGTATGATTCTTTCAATCTGTTGGCCTCCAGAGAGATCAGAATAAAATTGGGAGCTGATCCAGCATTAATCTGGAATTGGCTACGATATATGTTCACTGAACCTTTGCAGAGTTCAAACAAATAAGATTTCATATTTGCTTTTAGTGTGTTCACTGGGGAATCAACATGTACAGCTTTGATGGTTAGCCTTTGTGATGAGAGATGGCTTGTCTTTGAATGCCTCTAATCAGTCATCAGAAGATACCTTGAATGCCATTGCAAAAAAAATGGGGGCCAGTTTCAGATCAAGAGTTAAGAAGGAAGAAATTGTTGGACAAATGACTCAGTACTTGAAGCTTGAAGAAGAAAAGGAAGTTTCTGCCAATATTCAAGGAAAATCAACACTACTTCCATCTGAAAGTTAACAAAAAACGTTGGACAGTATAAGAAAAATCAAAGTAAACATTCAAAAGAGAATGTGAAAGAGGAAAGTTAGAAATGGAGGCATTGGAATTGGAAAGAGGAATAATTCTAAATAAACAAATCTGTGTTGGGAACAAAAGGTAAGGAAGACCTGGAACCAATTTCTTCTACTTCCGTTTTGGCAAAGAATATTTGCTTGAAACCTAACTAAAGTGATAAAGAAGTGGACTTACTAGACTTTTGATCTTTGAGAGAATTGAAGGGCCAATGAAAATGGGAACTGGGTGAGAATTGAGGCAGAAGATCAACATTAATGGTGGAGTAGGTTCGATCAGTGAAGATTTTCAGGTGTATTTTTAGATGCTGTGTGGAGAGATCACCCTGTTATGTGTGTATGTCCAAAGTACGAAACTAAAGAAAAACCCCTAGGTTTGTTTCAGCTTCTGTGCAATGCTATATTGTGAAAAAAAAGGAGAAGTTGCAGGGTTTGGTGTGTGAATCACTGTGCCAGATGTAAAGCCTCACAAATCTAGACCGTTAACAGGAGGATCACAATTCTTGAATATCTAACAGCCCCATAATATTTTGTCATCTTTAGTGATTTGGAAGTGCGATATCATGTTGCATTTTAGTGTCTCAATTCAGCTAAATTAATCACCTGAATGCGGGTGAATCCTTACTGCAGAAGACAGAATTCCTGCTGCAATTCACCACACTAGATGCAAGTAGAATTTTTTTTCTTTATACATGGGATGTGGGTGCTGCTGTCTCAGCCAGCATTCATTGCATATTTCTTATTGCCTTGGAGGAGATGGTGGCAAGCTCTCTTCTTGAATTGCAGACAGCCACAGTGTTGCTGGGAAAGGAGCTTGGAGTTTTGACCTAGTGTCAGTGAAGGAAAGACAAGTTAGTTCCAATTCAGGATAGTGTGCGAGTTGGAAGCAATTGCATATGTATTCCCATGCACCTCTGCCCTTACTGTTCCAGACAATAGTACTTGTCACCTTAGCTTACGATTTGAGGATTTGCCAATTTTGCTAAACATTGTGCAAGTGTCAGTAAATGATCTCACTACTGGTTTTATGATGGTCAATAGTCATTGATGCAGTAACTGTAAATGGTTGCAACTAGGACAATATTCTGAGAAACTCCTGTAATGGTGTTCTGGGGCTGAGGCTTGATGGTCAAAAAAACACAATAATCTTTCTTTGTGCTAGGTATGACTTCAATTCGCAGAGCATTTTGTTTTCCTTCTGATTCGATATTGTAGCCAGTTCTGCTAGTATGCCTTGATGCCGGACTCAGTCAAATGCTACCTTGATGTCAAGGACAGTCACTCTCACCTCAGCTCTGCAGCTAAGCTTTCCTATCCAAGTTTGGACTAAGGTTGTACTGAGGTCAGGAAATGAATGGCTCTGGTAGAGCCAAAATTGAGGATCAGTGAGCAAATTATTGCTGAGAAACTGGAGCTTGATTTCACTGTTGATGACGACACAGCAATTGACTTGGTTGGATTTGTTCTGCTTTTCGCGGACATGACACAGGTGGGCAGTTTTCCAAATTGCTGGTTAGATGTCGTTGTTGTAGCGAGACAGGAACAGCAGGGCATGGCTTGTTCTGGAGCATCAAGACTTCAGTACGATTGGTGGAATGTTGTCAGGGCCCATTACCTTTGCAATTTCCAATGTCTTTGACCAATTCTTCATTTTAAGAGGAGTGAATCAAACATGACAAGTGGTATCCATGATGCTGGGTAGCTCAGGAGGATACTTATTGGAATTTGCTGGGTGTAGGTAGAATCCTGTTGAATTCAGTATATTCAGACCATATGAATCATAGAATGGCTTGTTTAATACAAAGTAACTTTAATACAAGTTACTGAATTCCAGTCTGGCAGTACAAGCCAAATGCCAAGCCATCCATATAATTATCACAGATTCTAACTACAAAAGTATGTTTTGCTTGATTTTGAAGCTGTGATGCTTTCCAGCAAGTACATTGTTTTCTTTCATCTCGATTAATGTGTGCAAATGGCAGTTGTTTTCAAAAATTGCAGCTGACACAAAACTTGGAAATATTGTAAACTGTGAGAAAGATAATGATAGACTTCAAGACGACAGAGATATACTTTGAAAGGGAAATCAAATTTAATGCAGTGAAGTGTAAAATTTTGGTCAGTGGGCCCAGTAGAGTCTTGAAATAATGGACACCATTCCAAAATGAGCGTTCAAGCAGATGCAACTGGAGGCTTATACGTACAAATTGTTAAAGATGGCAAGAGAGGTTGCAAAATTGAAAAGAATTAAAGATGGCTTTAGAGGAAAGAGCAGCGAACATGGCTACGCCCCCACCAATGCCAGCCCCTATTAGTTCTAAAACAGTTTCCTGAGCATACTGCTCCGTCGGTTGGGGTCTGGTTCCTGATACTGTTCCAACTGTGCATTTTAAATACAAATTGGGGATATCAAAAGCAACCTGACACTCAAATTCCATCTTTCCCCCAGTAGCTCCTATCTTGCTCCATTTTACCTTCTCCTTGGTGTCTATATCTTTCTGTAATTTTGAACATTCATCTCCTCTGGAACACATGGGCTATGTGTGATTCCTTTTTCTCAGCTCCCTCTTTGGCTGCTATGTCTGCAAGGATGTTCCCCATTTGCTACTGGTTTTCCAACTTTGATTCACCTGTACTTTGATAATTCCCACCTCTGCAGGTGCCTGAGTTGGTTCCACTAATTCACATGCCTCTGTGTTTCCTCCTGAGGTGATGAACTCTCTCCTACTCCATGGACCATGTCATAGCCATGGACTATCCTGAGTATATGCCAGCTATCAGTATATATATTCACTCTCCAGTCCTTAGCTGTCTTGAGGGCATCTGTAAGGGCTACCTGCACTGATAGGGCTCCTTCTCAACTTTCATTTCAGATATTCTCTTCATTCTGATTGACAACTGCCTATGTTGTCTGAAATTGCCCATTTATAAATCTTCTAGATCTACTCTCATAGAAAGTCAAGTCTGAGTTCTCAAGCAGTTTATCTGTGATTCTCCCTTCCACTTCTTGGTCTAGATTCATCTGCCACTGGTGCGATTCCCCTTTGGATATCAATCCATCTGCTGGATTGACTTTGGCGTCTCATCATCTGTAACTCTTTCATAAAATCCCTATAGCATAGAAGTAGCCTATCAAGTCCACACCAACCCTCCATACAGCAACCCATTTTCAGCCCCCATCCCTGTATCTCTGCATTTTGCATGACTAATCCACCTGATCCACACATCTTTGGACTGTTGGAGAAAACTGGAGTGCCTGAAGGAAACCCACTGGGAGAATGTGCAAATTCCACACAGACAATCGCCCAAGTGTGAAATCGAACCTGGGTCCCTGGCACTGTGATGCAGCAGTATTAACCACTGAACCACTGTACTGCCCAAAGGCTTTGCCTTTGGATGGTGACACAGAGTGCTATGCTGCCATGTCTTGAGTCAGATATTGCGTTCAATTTCCCAGTGGCTAACATTTCTATGAATGTGTAGTATCTCCTGTCGGAATATCTATGTCGTTTCAAAGGGAACAAAGAGAATTTCCTTGATCTGGCTCTGATTTTGGGCTGTGGGAAACGAAGGGTTCGGTAGCTGGGACAAATTCAGTTCCAGTGAAGGAGGGTCAGTTCCAATGCCTGACTGTTAATTGTGCCAGTAACATTCAAATTGTTCTTCTGCTATACAATATACCCCTTATCTGGTCACCCTAACCTCCCAAGCCCTATTGTCTGCCTGCCACTGAAGACATCTCTTTGACAGAGGAACCTATTTCTGAGTTGGGTCTCCCTTCTCACAATTTGCAACGTGGGAGAGAATTCCAACACAAGGCAACCATATCCTGAAACTTAATCAGATCCAGATTAAAGACAAGTAATCCCCAGAAAAAAATGCTGGAGGAATCGCCCTCTCCATAATCAGAACTGCACGTCATAAATAAAAATGCACACCTCAAAGGAGGCTCAATGTCAAGCTATCACTGCTGGGTATGAAGGTGGAAGGTTACCATCTGGGTGAAGGTGAAAGGTTGCTATCTGGGAGCAGAGTGCCTGACCATCCTACCTAAGCATATTTCACCCAGATTTGCATGTTGTTTCAGAAGCCCTCGAAACAAAAAACAAAATTTCTCTCTACGTTTATGACAAATGCCAGGGAAGGGACCAAAGTGACCAATTAACACTGCAATCAAGTGGTTTCAGATCAACATCTAATCCTAACACTCAGTTCCTCAGTGAGTGGTCACTCTTGTTTCCTTGGCAGGGCAAAGATGAACGACAGATACAGGTGGCGAAATGCACTCCATGTAAGGCACCTAAACACCTCCAGCAGGGAATCTAGTTGCCAGAGTCTGACCAGAAGTCAGACACATTTATTCTGGTTCATCCTTGGAACGAAGGCATAGAGTAGAGCCCTTTGCACTTGCTCATTTCCTGCAGGCCAGCTGATTCTGTAAACATGAGGCATACGGTCATTAGTGTAAGTTGGAAGGACCATTTCCACATCTGGCCCACACAAGTCCTGACAAACATTTATGCAAGAGGTATAGGAATGGCTCCATGTAAATTGAATAAAACTGGCCGGATAGGGAGCAGGCCTGATGGTCTCCAAAATTGAAGCTGTGCCACCAAGAATACCTTAAATTTCGCCTGCAACAGTGTCCTGAACCAAAAACCTTGCAAAGTCCTGACTAAAGGTTCATGACCCACCGTGACAAATGTCATTTCCTGATCAAGGGAGACAAGGATGCTCAACTGATCTGTCCTCTGGCAATGATGGACCAGAGTATGCAGAGATGATGGGGCATTAAAGGGGCTTTTAGATAAGCACATGAATAAGCAAGGCAGAAGGGATTAGTGTAATTTGGCATCATGTTTGGCACAACATTGTGGGTTGCAGGGTCTGTTCCTGTGCTGTACTGTTCTATATTTATGTTAATATGTTTTACGTTCTATGTTCTATGATTTATTAATGATATTACTGTGAATAGGCTGGCCTGATAATAGAGAGGACTGATCTGAGTGAACCATGTGGTTCAGGATAATGACAAAGCAAGCTGGAAATGCTCCAACAAAGATTTTAGAAATCCACGTTGAGGTAACTGGACACCAGTCTTTAACAATTGAAGTTCTACTCACCAGGGCAGCAGAGCAATTACAGCTCTGCATCAAGAGAAGGGCATCTCTCTCATCACATTCCTTCGGGACATGTATGCAGTCATTTCCCAAGAATAGTCCGAGGAATTCCACTGCCAGATTGTGCAGCCCTGAAGACTTGCCTTTGAAGAGTAGGTTGAGGATGCCAGTAAGCTCCTTGAAGCTCAGAGAATCATCAAGCATCAGGGCTGACCTGCTACAGGTCCTCCAAGGGAATTTTGTGAGTATTCATATTGGACATATCTAGAAAGAAAGGAATAGAGTGGAATGGAATGCTCCCACTTGAGTCTTGATGCCTTTTGGATTTGAGACATAGAGTCAGAGAGATCCACAGCACAGTAAAAGGCCCTTCAGCCCATCACGTTTGTGCCAGTCAACAATAACCACCAAAGTATTCTCATCCTATTAACCTGCACTTGACTCCTAGCCTTAGAATCATAAAGTCCCTACAG
Source organism: Chiloscyllium punctatum (assembly GCF_047496795.1). Taxonomy (NCBI): domain Eukaryota; kingdom Metazoa; phylum Chordata; class Chondrichthyes; order Orectolobiformes; family Hemiscylliidae; genus Chiloscyllium; species Chiloscyllium punctatum. The sequence continues at coordinate 54,971,094 of NC_092761.1, read as the reverse complement.
TGTAGAAGCAGGCCCTCCAAATAGCTTCCAAAACAACTCCCCTCCACCCCCCCAATCCTACATTTCCCATGGCTAATACATCTAGCCTGCACACTGTGGGCAATCCAAGTTACATTTACATTTTTTGAGTGAGGGAGGAAATCCACACAGACACAGGGAGAACATGTAAATTTCACCCAGCGGCAGAATCGACCCTGAGTCTTTGGTGCTGTGAGTCAGCAGTGCTAACCACTGAGCCACTGAGACTTCTTTGCCTTGGGATCACAAATAGGCATATAAATACTTCTTAAATGTTCTGTGGCATTCTACCTCTACCATCCTCATAGGCAATGAATTCTAGATTCCCACCACCTTCATCTAGAAAGTGCAGATGGACACTTGAAAAAAGAAATTAGGAGTTTTATTTTAGATTAGATTCCCTACAGTAAGGAAACAGGCGCTTTGGCTTATCAAGTCCACACCAGCCCTTCAAAGAGTAACCCACCCAAGACCATTTCCCCTCCATTTATCCCTCTCTAATGCCCCTAACACTACAGGCAATTTAGCATGGCCAATTCTCCTGAACAGCATATTTTTGGACTGTGGGAGGAAACCAGAGCAGCCAGAGGAAACACATATAGTGACAGGGAGAATATGCATTCGCCACACTGTCAATCACCCAAGGAAGGAATAGAACCCAGGTCCCAGGTGCTGTAAGGCAGTAATGCTATCACTGAGCCACCATGCTGAGAGTGTGACAAAACTTTGAAAATTAAGAAAAATCTAAAGGCACTTTAAAAGTTTATCCGAAGCAAGAGAATAACTGGAAAAAGTAGGGCCCTTTAGAGATGAAAGTTGCAATCTGTGTATTGAGCCAAAAATATGTAGGTGAGGTTTTAAATCAATACTTTGAAATTCAATAGCTAGGAATAATTTAAGAAAGGGACACACAAGGGAAAAGACATGAACTGCAATGTTCTATATCATTAAAACAGATGGTCTTGCTATCCTGGGGTTAGGCCGTTTGGAAGAGCTACAGATTATCTCAGTAAACCATAAGGTGAAAGATACATAACTGATGGTTGAAGGTAGTAAATCAATTACAAAGCATTGTCTAATCAGAAACAAGGAAGGTTTGGTATGATGCACCTGGAGTATTTTCAAGAGATAGATGGATGCTTTGAAAGATTTTGAGTATTGCATTATTACTGATCCAGGAAAGAAACCAATGCTTTATCTCTCATGTATTTATTTTTCATTTGTTCATGGGATGTGGGCATCACTCACTGGGCCAGCAGTTATTCCCACTTTCTAGTTGCCCTGAAGAAGGTGGTGAGTTGCCTTCTTGAACCACTCCAGTCCTTGGAGTTAGGGACACTCATAGTGCCATTAGGAAAGGAGCTCCAGAAATTTTACTCAACAACAACATAAAAAGAACAATATATTTTCAAGTCAGACGGTGTGTGGCTTAGAGGGGAACGTCCAAGTGGTGATGTTCACTGGCATCTCCTGTCCTTATCCTTAAAGATAGTAGAGGTCAGGGTTCGCTATCAAAAGAACATTGGTTAGTTCATCTTGTAGATGTTGCACACTGCGGCTACTGCATGTCGGTGGTGGAGTCACATAATGTTTAAGTGGTGTCAGTAAGTGGGCTGCTTTGTCCTGGTTGCTGTCAAAGTTCTTCAGTGTTGCTGAAGCTGCATTTATCCACACAACTGTATTTTACTCCTGACTTGTGCCTTGAACAACCAACAAGAGTTGATGAAAGATGATGCTGAATATCAGTTCAAAGTCACAAGAGAGGAGTTTTAACAAACGCAAAGAAGTAGTGTGCAAGGAGAAAATTCTGTCATATTGCAGATAGAAACCTTCCACTCTATAAGCAGATGCTTCGACAAAAGGTCTGAGATCACGGTGGCATGGTGGCACTGCTGCCTCACAGCACCAGAGACCCGGGTTCAATTCCCACCTTAGGCAACTGACTGTGTGGAATTTGCATATTCTCCCTGTGTCTTTGTGGGTTTCCTCCCACAGTCCAAAAATGTGCACGTTAGGTGAATTGGCCATGCTAAATTGCCTGTAGTGTTAGGTGATGGGATAAATGTAGGGGAATGGGTCTGGGTCGGTGTGGACTTGTTGGGCCGAAGGGCCTGTTTCCACACTGTAAGTAATCTAATCTCCTCAAAACCTCCTGCCCCCTACCTTAAATCTATGTCCCCTGCTCATTGATCTCTCCAACAAGGGGAAACGTCTCTTCCTGTTTACCCTATTTATGCCTCTTATAAGTTTTACATCGCAATCAAGTTCACAATCAGCCTCCTCTGCTCCAAGGAAAGTAACACCAGTCTCTTCATAGAAAAAACTCTCTAGCCCAAGTAACATCCTGGTAAATCTTTGCTGTACCCTCTCCAGTGCTATCACATCTCTCCTATAATATGATTTTCAGAACTGCACACAATACTGTAGCTGTGTTGTAACTAACAACTTATACACTTCAGGCATTACCTCCCTGTTCTTAATCTCTATACCTCAACTAATAAAGCCAAGTATCCCAAGTGCCTTCTTAACTATTTATCCATCTGTCCTGCTACTGAAGGGACCCATGTATGTGCTTCTGATCCTTGTTGCTTCTCAAGGTCCTACTGTTCATCATGTATTCCTTTGACAAGAAATCTGTTATAGGCCAGAAGCTCGAAGAACTGCTGAGCTTGAGGAACCGGATTCCGAACCTTACTTATGCATCCTGAATCTAACAAGTCACAGGCCTCAGATTGCATCCTTCTGCACTAAAATGCAGGTCTCCCTTAACACTTTCCCTCCACTCCTCTCCCATCTGGGGAAAAAAAATCCTCTGATTGATAAGCCAGAGATATTCTGCATACAATTCTGGGAGGAAGTCAATGTAGGATATTCCTGTCAGCACCATCACCCAGGGACCCAGTTAATGGGATGTTGTGGATACAGTCCTTTGCCAGGCCAGACTAGGCAACACCCACGGACATCAGGATACCCATCAGTGGGTGCTGTTTCAGGAACCACGCCCAGCTTAGGCCCAGTCTCTGCTCTCAATGCCAGCAATGGTGGATTCACATTCTCTATCTCTAAGGGAGGGGTTAGAAGATAGGTAAGGCAGTGCCACATCCTCAATGGCAAAGGGACAGATTTTAATGTTATTCTCTCCACCTTTAAGGAGAGGTGCCTTTTTCGGGAAAGCTGAGGAGTGAAGCAGACCTTCATTTCATTCGGGATTTCTTGCACCCCTCCCTCCTCTTAATTTCCTTCTATTGGGCTTGGGATCATTTGGGGCACAACAGACACAGAGTCCCATGGTTTTGTGATGGTCCTGTCAGCTTTAGCAATATGCAGCATGGGAGGGAGAGTATATTGGGCTCAGGGCCATGTTAGAACTCATTTGACTCAATACCACACTGGGGAGATGTATGACTTGGGGCCACGTGGGTACTTGGGCTCAGAGTTTCTCAGGTTTGGGGCCATGCGGGAGATTGTCACATTTGGAGCTACGTAGAGGCATTCTGAGATTGGGGCGACTGGGGGACTGCCTTGAGATATTTTGTCTTCTTCCACATGGTTTTTCTGTGTGGATGTTCTCACCCCTCCACATGACCAGCAGCCATGGTGGTATTAGCTGCTGACATAGACACCCGCTCTGGCTTGCGGGTTTGGATCTGCAATGAACTGCTCTACAGGTGGTGGAATCCCATTTAGTTCTGATTTCAAAAGAGAATTGGGTAAGCACCTGAAGTAAAAATGTCTGTGGGATTGGGAAAAAGAACAAGGAATGGTATAGCATAATGTCAGCATAGACTCTGGATTGAATAGCCTACTTCTGTGCAGTGACTGTTCTAATGCAATGATCATTATGAATTGAGGAGAATTACTGTTGCAAGCTTGGGTGATACATAAGTACTTTCAATTCAGAAGCTTTTATAGAGTCATAGAACATGGTTCAGTTCAATTCGTCCATATTGACCCTAACTAAACTAGTCTCATTTGCCTGCATTCAGCTCATATCACTTTAAACCTTTGCTATTCATGTACCTGTCCAAATGGTTTATAAATATTGTAACTGCATCCATATCTACCACTTCCTCTTGTAGTCAATTCCACATACCAACCACCCTCAGTCTGAAAAAGTTTCCCCTCACATCTTTTTTAAATCTTTCTCCCACCACTTTAAAACTATTCCCTCTAGTTTTGAACTCCCCCTAACCTAGGGAAAAGACCTTTGCTATTCACCTTATCTATGCCCCTCATGGTTTTATAAACCTCCATAAGGTCACACCTCAGTCTCCTATGCTCCAGTGAAAAAGTTCCAACCTATCCAGTTTCACCTTATAACACAAACCCTCCAGTCCTGGCAACATCCTGATAAGTTTTTTCTGCACCCTTACTAATATCATTCCTATAGCCGGGTGATCAGAACTGTACCCAATACCCCAAAAGGGAAGATTGTTATTTATCCAGTGTCTAGATCCTCAAGCATATCCTTTGGTGGAACTAATTTTATATCGCAACACTTATTAAAATCAAAATTTATTTCAAATAAGTTATAAGCTATTTGATATCCAGTTACACATTCAAATGCACAGACAAGGAGGATCAGTACACCATTCAACCTATCCAGTTTGTTCCGCCATTCAATAACATCATATCTAATCAGATTGTAATCTTAAATCAACTTTCCCGCCTACCCTTGATAATCTTTCACCCTTTTACTTAACAAGATTCTATCTACCTCTCCCTTACAAATGTTCAAGGACTGTGCTTCCACAATCTTTCAAGCAGTATTCTTACGACTGAGTCCTCCAATCTTGCTGTCTTACAGCAAAAGAGGCTATTAAGCCCATTTTGAGTAACTTAACAAGGCACTAGTCAGACCTCACCTGGAATAGAACATAAAACATAAAACATCACATTACATGTCCTTCAGCTCTTGATGTTGTGCTGACCTTTTGTCCTCCTCTAAGATCAGACTAACCTGCCTATCCTACATTTTACTATCATCTATGCGCATATCCAAGTGTCGCTTAAATATCCCTAATGCATCTGAGTCTACTATCACTGCTGGCAGTGCATTCCACACATCCAGAGGTAAGGAACCTACCTCTGACATCTCCCCTAGACCTTTCTCCAATGCCCTTAATATTATGTCCCCTCATGATAGACATTTCCATTATGGGAAAAAGCCTTGGCTCTCCACTCTATGCCTCTCATTATCTTGTACAGCTCTATCAAGTCACTTTTCAACCTTCGGTCCACAAGAAAATCCCTAGCTTCCTCAACCTCTCTTCATAAGAGACGCCCCCCCAGTCCAGGTAGCATCCTGGCAAAATCTCCTCTGCACCCTCTCGAAAGCTTCCACATTCTTCCTATAATGAGACGACCAGGACTTTGTAGAGCTGCAGCGTAACCTCGCAATTCTTAAACTCAATCCCCCTGCTAATGAAAGCAAACCCATATGCCTTCTTAACTACCCTATCAACTTGGGTGGCAACTTTAAGGGATCTATGGACATGGAACCCAAGATCCCTCTGTTCCTCCACATTGCCAAGAATCCTGTCTTTAACCCTGTAATCTGCATTCAAACCCAACCTTCCAAAATGAATCACTTCACACTTTTCTAGGTTGAACTTCATCTGCCACATCTTAGCCCAGTTCTGCATCCTGTCAATGTCCCGTTGCAACCTACGACAGCCCTTCACACTATCCACAACTCGACAAACCTTCATGTTATCAGCAAGCATCCTAACCCATCCTTCCACTTCCACATTTCAGTCAGTTATAAAAATTACAAAGAGCAGAAGTACCAGAACTAATCCCTGTGGAACACCACTGGTTACCAAGCTCCAGGTTGAATACTTACCATCTACCACCGTTATCTGTCTTCTTTGAGCCAGTCAATTCAGTAACTAGACAGCCAGATTTTCTTGCATCCTATGCCACCTTACTTTCTGAATGAGACTACCATGGGGAACCTTATCAAATGTCTTGCTCAAATCCACATACACTACATTCACTGTGCTACTTTCATCAATGTATTTTGTCACATCCTCAAAGAATTCAGTGAGGCTTGTGAGGCATGACCTGCACCTCACAAAGCCATGCTGACTATCTCTAATCAAGCTATGCTTTTCCAAATAATCAGAAATTGTATATCTCAGAATCCTCTCCAACAATTTGCACACCACCAACGTACAACTGACTGGTCTGTAATTCCCAGGGTTATCGCTATTTCCTTTCTTGAACAAGGGAATAACATTTGCCACCTTCCAATCATCTGTCACTATTCCAGTGGACAGTGAGAACATAAAGATCATTGCCAAAGGTGCAGCAATCTCCTCCCTCGCTTCCTGTAGCAACCTTGGGTATATCCCATCTGGCCCAGGGGATTTATCTATCCTCATGTTTTTCACAATTTCCAGCTCAGCCTCCACCTGTTTGAGCATACCAGACTGTTACACCCTGTCCTCACAACAACAAGGTTCCTCTCATTGTGAACTGTTTTGACTCCCTATCTAAGGAAACATTTCCAGGCATTGGAGACAGTCCAGAAGAGGTTCACTGGCCTAACCCAGGTCTGGAGGATCTTATGATGAGAGGTTGAGTAGGTTGGGTATGTACTTATTGGAGTTTAGATGAAGGTGACCTTTTGAAATAACAAGGTTCTTAGGAAAGAAAGCAAACAATGCTGGAGATTACAGCAGGTCAGGCAGCTTCCATGGAGAGAAGGCAAGCTAAGGTTTCAAGTTTAGATGACTCTTCACATCTCGACTCAGAACGTTAGCTTGTTTTCTCTCTATCAATGCTGCCTGACCTGCTGTGATCTCCAGCACTTTTTGTGTTCTGTTCAGATGTCAGCAGTAATTTGCTCCTGCATATGGTCCTTAGGAGACTTGACAGGGTAAATACTAAAAGGTTGCTTCCCCTTGTGGGAGAGTCTGGAACTTGGGGGCATAATCTCAGATTTAAGTGTCACACATTTAAGACAGAAATGAAGAGGAATTTCTTCTTTCGGAGGGTTGTGAATCTGTGAAATTCTTTACCAGGGAGAGCCGTCGAGGCTGTTTCTTAAGTATACTGAAGGCTGAGATAGATTACTAATCATTGTTGGAATCTAAGGTTATGGGGAAAAGGCAGGAAAGTGAATTTGAAGAACATCAAATCAGCCATAATCTCACTGAATGGCAGAATAGGCTTCTGTTTCGATGTCGTATTGTCTCGTCTGCATTCGTCATCAAGCACCTTTCTACGTTAGTCTCAGCTCCCAGCACTTGGTCTGTACTCTTGTTTGTTATGGTGTTTGAAGTGATCATCGGGATACTTCTTAAAACTCTAGAGTAAATGAACAAAGCGGACAGGCGGTTGATGCCTGATATTCCCCATTCTTTCATTTCCTGCTCCAATCCCTTATCTTGAAATTCCGTCTCAGACAGTGGTTTAATGGCTTGTGGCAGGATAAAGAGCACAAGGAGAGGATAATGAGAATATGGGGTAAGGGGTGCATGGGAGGGGGTGAGGAGAGTCTGGAAAGGGATGAGGAGTATGCAGGAAGGATTAAGGAACGTGCAGAAAAGGGGTAAAGATTGTGGGAAGGGGTTGGGAATAGGCAGAGGGGCTATAGGGGATGCATGGGGGGGGGGGGGGTTGGTTAAAAGTGTTTGGGAGGGGCAAAGGAGCACGGGAGAGGAGTAAGGAGCATAGTAAACTCAAACCCAATGGTAAAATTGTGAGCTAGTGTGGAAAGGCAGCAGGTTTGGGATTAGAGGGCTCAGAGTACATGCATGGGGTGGGTAGTTCTGAAATGTAGACACAGTGATGTGAGAGGGAAGGGGAGAGGTAGCCTGTGAAGGAATGAGGAGAATGTGTCGGAGGCTTGTGTGACCTGCAGCATAGCTCTCAGAAGCCGACAGTGAAATTATCTCTGAGGCGCAGGCTGGGTCCAGTCTGTGGACTTTTTACACCCTGGGTTGTTGAGCTGAACACGATGTCACTTAGAGACTGGGGAGACAGTGGGTTGGTAAATGGGTCTCTCCATGTGCTGTGCTTTGAGAGTGACTCAGTGCTGTGAAAAGAACAGCCAAATCACTGAATTTGTGGACAGAAGGAGCAGCAGTCCTTCCTTATGAGTTTTTATTTCTCTCCACAGATGTTGCCTGAAATGCCAAATTTCGCCAGCACTTTCTGGTTTTGTTTCTGATTGCAAGTATTTTTAATTCTTATTTTTTTTCCCTTATGTGTTATTCATTTTAAATCTAACCCTAACATGACTGACAAGGCTGAAATATATGCAAGGTTCAGATGTCATGTGTTACAGAGTCATAGAGGACTACAGCACAGAAAACGGATTGTTGGCCTGTTGAGTCTGCCCAGTCTAAAACAAATACCTAACTCCTCTAACCCCATTTCCAGCGCTTGGCAGATATCTTTCATAGCCTTGGAATCTCATGTCATATCTGAATACTTATTAATAATCGCGGGAGTTTCTGTCTCTGCTATCATGGCAGGCAATGACTTCAAGACAATATACACTCCAGATGTTTCTGTGAGCACAAATTAATCAAAAATGTTAAAATTATTAATTTTTTTATCTTTTAAAAATACTAAAAACAGAACCTACCTGCGTTTTAATGTTTTAGCATGAAAACAACAAAAATCCTGGGATATTCAATTCATTTTCTTTCCCAACTCATTGGTAATCCATAATGTTCAGATTTATTGATGGATGTTTTGCAACAGATGTTATGAAGATTTCCAAACGCAGAAGTCAAAATAACACTGTAAATCTGAACTTCGCACAGAAGGTGTGGAAATAACACAGTAGGCCAGCAGCATCTGGAAAAAGATGGATTAGCAAAAGGTATACTCTGGCAAAGCCTCATGCAAATTCCAAATTCTGTCCAAAGATACATTCATAAAGTGGAACCTATACTTTCTCTGCCAAGAGGTTGCTATTCTCTGATTTATTGTTCCAGACAACAAAAAAGTACTGCATTCATGATACGTGAATATTGCATCGGTCTGAGGCATTTTTGGATTGAAATTTTTGTGTTTTTTCCAGGGTTGGGGGATTAGGTTATCATTTGGATGAACACTATTCTGGATTTGGAGTTTTGATTTAGATTGTCCTTGAACTTAACAGATAATTTGATTGACACAGTCTGTAAATTGGGGTCATGCTTAATTCAGATTACCTATGAATTTGGGGCATAGAGATTGAGGTAGACTATGACTGGCTTTTTACTCGGATTGAATTGTGCTGAGTAATGTTTTTAAAGAATAGCACCAGTTGGGTGTTACACTGAATTTCTGTCTGAATTCAGAGTGGCTCTGTGTTTACCTGTTCTGGTATGTTGCTTTCCTACAATCCACGTGTTTAAGGGTATCAGTTTGCAGATTCTGATGCCTCTGGCCAGCCCCTGGTGCCTTATTTCCTGTTTCTATTTCCAGCTGCAAGACCCTAGCCCATGTAATTTGACCACATCAAGCTGACCATCCGTGACATTTTTTTGCCTTTAGCCTGAGCCACCAGCCAGTGCACAGGAAATGGAACCGGATACATACAGAGGGTTCCCGGGCAAGAGGCACACATCACTTTTACTTCTGACCTGAAGCCAATTCCAGCAGAAATATCAGTCCAGTAATCAATCCCTCTTTGTCTGTTGTGATCCAGTAGACATCCTTTCACCCACTTCATAAGTGTTAAAGTGGTTGGACTGAAAGAAAAGGGCAAATGGAGAAAGAGAGAGGGCAGGCTGAAATGAAGACAACATAGCCACAAAATAAGAAAGGGACACTGGACATCAAACAGAGATAGACAGAAATAAGCAGGAAGAAAAATCTGAAATTGGCGAATGACAAAAGGAGAGCTTGAGACACCCAAAGAGAATAGCAATCAATGAACTAAAAAATAGAAAAATATTGAGATTGAAATAGAAGAAATAATGCATAAAGCACAAGGGAGAGAAAGCAAAATGCAAAGACAGGGAGAGAAAAAACAGAGAAAGACTTCATAATTGTACTTCTTTTCTGAAGTATTTTGTCTAATTTTGCTTCTCAGATACTCTGTCTCAACATCACATTAGCCAATCAGAGGGATAATCCTGATATTCATTTCTTTTATAATATTCACCTTTTACTAGGCATTTCAAATTGTACACTTAATCCTCTTCCCAGGAAATTTAGATTGAATTATATTGCACTACCTATCTTCAGGCGTTGCTGAAAATGCCCAGTTATGCTGTTGAATGTAAACTACACTGCATCTGTCAGGAGAGGCTGATGTGTGGATGTAATACTGCTCTCGGTCAGCTGTGATTTGTTAAGGGAAGGACAGAAGCGAATATACATTTTGTCATAGAATCTAGTATCAACAAGATTCTGCAGGTGCACTCAGAGCAATTTACAATCCCATTTCATTCATGATTTAAATTATAAACCATATGCCATCACCTTTTGGTGGTGTAAGACTGTCTCCTGAAGAATTCTTATGCAATTTGCCATTGTTTAATTCTAAAGCCACATAAAGAACTAATTCCAGAATTTTCAATAATTCTGATATTTTGTGAAACCATTTCAGATTATTGCTAGGGTGGCATACATTGGTGCTGTGCTTTATTCCAAATGGACCTTAGAATAAATCCGAGAACTATTTGCTTGAAATACAATGGAGTTTACTGAAGGCTTTTAAACTAATTGCATCCAACTGGATTTTGTAGAGCAGTTAAAAATCATTGCTTTCCTACTGAGTGAATCTCTGATTATTCGATTGTGTATTAGAGAGGCCAATAAAAGTTATTTTCCTAAAGGGTCACCACCTGGAAGAAAGTGTTTGATGTAGGAAAGGGGCCAAATAAAAGTTGGATCCTTTTGTGTTTGAGATTGAAAGTGGCAGCAGATGTGTGTAACAGCATAATGTAAACCACAAACAGAACCTGCTAAAGATCAGCCTGCAGCTGTAGGGTAAGGTACACTAGGGGTTATGGTCCTGGTTTAGCAACACAGTCAATGGAAAAGTGAATTCAATGAATCTGATAATTTGGGGATTAGTACTGACTACAAAAGCTTCCAAATTTTTGATAAACCCAACTCAGTTATTAATGATCTTCAGGAAGGATAGAGGCATCTATTTGATCTGCCTACAGATAACATCAATACCACATTAGATACCACAAAATGACAAAAGATATTGCTCTAACAATGTCATCTAATCCCAGAGTCATTATTTAAAATAAAGTTGTAACCTTTGGTCAGAAGTGTAAATCATGATAAACACCAGCGGTGTTTTACACAATTTGGCTTTGCAGCAGATTGCCACAAGAATTAAGTCCCTGTGTGTGTGTGTGTGTTTGTGTTTGTGTGTGTGTTAGTTAGTAGGACTTAATCCCTGCTAGAAACTGTTAAGGCCTTCTAGTTAATTGGGACATTGTTTCCTCACCCAGCTAGTGTATGTCTTGTGGTTACAACTGAAAGAACTTCCAAAAACGCTCATTAATAGAAATGAATGCAGTGAGTAGGAACCCATCAATGACCTCAGGCTCCCTGATAAATAGTTTCTGCAGCAATGAATCGCTCCATTTATTCTCACCCAGCGTGTCCCCTCCCTGCAGCCAACTTTCCACCTTAAAATATTCTCCTTATTTTGTTAAGTAGTCGCCAAGTTGCAAAGCTCCTGAGAATGTTACAGTAAAATCAGTTTTTATCCACAAACTACTCATTCATTGGAGTGAGGAGAAGTAGGTATTGCCATTCAGTTTTAGGGCAGCCCTGTCATGGCTAAATTGCAAATTGCCTTGTCATGTTGAAGGAGAAAAAGGTGAATGGGGACAGACCATGACAAAGAGGAAATTTCAAGCACTTCTTTTCCATTCTCGAACCATAAGGCAAAGATGGCATTTTACCATGTTGGGAATAGTCTTATAAATAATTTAATCCCTCATAGTATTTTCTTATAAGACCATAATAAATAGAAACATGATATAGTCCCACAAATAACATTTCACATTTCATATGGTACCAGTTTGTGCTAATACCATCCATGACATTAGCAATTTCCTTTGGTCACTGTGTGTTTCCATCTATTTCCTGTGTGTTAGCACCATCAATAACATTTTGGAATCACATCTAATCCTTGCATATCAATAAAATTGAAGGATTACACAATTCCTTTGTTAGAATTCCTTTGTGCTGTTGTAGAATTACAACATTGCAATAGGACCGTCAGTAACATTGTAGAATTGCACTTAATTCAGCAATGTGACAAGATCCTTCCCATCTAGGTCCTATAATATTATCAGTAATTTCACAATATTTCTTTTAATTCTTGTGAATTAATGCCATTGATAATTTTTCAAGATATCCGTTGGCCCCTGTGTGTCAGTGCCAACTGTAACAGCACTTTTTCTCCACTATGATGCAGGTATGGGTAACATTGTAAGTTTCCCTCAGATCCTTGTATATTGGAGCCTGTTCCTCTGTTTGTGTGTGCCTGAGTTATTGGATTGTCTGTAATCCTGATGCTTTACTGTCATTCGAAACAATGCAGATTCTCTTTCCTGCTCCTCCTCTGTGTATAACTGCCTGTTTATGTATGCTAGATTCCCCTGATTCTTATGTGACTGCAAAGGCAAGCTAGGCACAGAACATTCCTGAGGCAGTGATTGGTAGATTCTTGTTAAGTAAGAGATTGAAAGGTGATCAGGGGTTGGTGGGAATGTGCATGAATTCGCAGTCAGATCAGCCATGATCTCATTGATTGGTGGAGCAGGCTCAAAGTGTTTAACTGCATACTGCTCCCAATTCATATGTTCCATTGTGTAATAACATTCTGCTCTAATTACAAACTGGAGCAGCATACTAATGTTTTGTGATTCATTCAAGAGAACACCAAATCTTTCTGTGTATCAGAGCTCTGCAAACTCTCCCTTTGAGATAACATGATTCAATTTTAATCTTCCTGCCAAAAAGCACAATTTTACATTTTCCCATGCTATGCTCAATTTACCACGTCTTTGCCCATTCACTTAACCTACCTACATATTATTGGAGCCTCTTCACAATTTATTTTCCTACCTACAACAAAAACGGAAAGTGTTGGAGAAACTCAGCAGGTCTGGCTGCATCTGTGGAGAGAGATTCAGAGTTAATGATTAGAGTCCAGTGACCCTTCTTCAGAACTGTTCTGAAGTTCTTCAGTTTAAGTGATTGTGATTTTCCTCATCTTCCTGCCATTTCCTGATTTATTGCTGCCATTGGGATCTTACTGCACCTCCTGTGCAATAACTCTCAAAACGGGAGCCCCCGAGGAATGTGTCTTTAGCCCCCTACTGTACACCTATACACCCACCACTGTGTTGACAAATTCCAAACAAACACCATCTACAGGTTCGCTGATGACACCACTGTAGTGAGAAGGATATCTTACAATGACGAGACAAAACACAGAAGGCAAATAGAAAGGGGTTTGGTGATGTGTTGCAATGAGAACAATCTCTCTTTCAACGTCAGCAAAACTAAAGATCTGATAATTAATTCAGAAAGAAAAGAGGACAACGTGCCCCCATCTACATCAACTGAACTGAGGTCAAGAGGGTGGAAAGCATCAAGCTCCTTGGAGTGACAATAACTGACAATCTATCCTGGACTTCTCATGAAGATGCAACAGTCAAGGTGGCACAACAAGCCTCTTCATCCTCAGACAGCTCAGGAAATTTGGCATGTGGTTAAGGACCCTCACTAAATCTGCAGACGCACCATTATCTCCTCGTGCATAATGGCCTTAGTATGCCAATTGCTTTGCTTAGGATCATAAGAAACTACAGAAGGTGGTGTACACAGCCCAGACCATCACAGAAGTCAACCTTCCATCCATCGACTCCATTTACATGGTTTGCTTCTGTGGAAAGACTGTCAGCTTCATCAAAGACCTATTGCACCATAGTAATTTTATTTTTAGATTCCCTACAGTGTGGAAACATGCCCTTCAGCCCAACCAGTCCACACCGACCCTCCGAAGAGTAACTCACCCAGACCCATTTCCTTCTGACTAACGCACCTAACCTATGGGCAACTTAGCATGGCCAATTCACCTGACCTGCACATCTTTGGACTGTGGGAGGAAACTGGAGCACCCGGAGGAAACCCATGCAGACTCGGAGAGAATGTGCAAACTCCACACAGACAGTCACCCGAGTCTGGTGCAGTGAGGCAGCAGTGCTAACCACTGAGCCACCGTGCTACCCCCAAATGATCACCTACAACATCTCCTGTCAGGCAGAAGATACAGATACAGAACATACCAATAGATTCAGGAACAGCATCTTTCTATCTGTTATTAACCTGATGAATGATGAACTGTCTAGGCTCACATTAAGCTGAGCTTGTTAACGCTGATCTCACCTAGCACGCACCCTGTGCAAGTAACCTGTATGCCTCTGTCTAAGTCTTTCTGATCTGTATATCGTTGCTTACTAAGATCTGCTTGCACCGCTCATAAACAATGCTTTTCCCTGTATCTCAGTACCTGTGACAATAAATCAATCAATTAATTTTACTTGTAACCTCGGTAGAAAGGATTGATGTAAAATACCTGTTCAATTCATCTGTTATTTCCTTATTTTCCATTATTAACTCCTGAGTCTTACTTTCTATTGGACAAATGCTCATCTTGCTAACTCTTGCTAATTATGTGAGTGTTCATAGAGAATATTAATATTTGCTTCTATATTTCTGGCGAGTTTTCACTTGTTCACTATTTTTCCCTCCTTATTAATTTTTTTTCATTATTTCTCCAATCTTCTGACCTGCCAGCTATCTTTTGCCCAATTTTTTTCTTAGTTTGATACAACCTTAAGCATTTCTAGTTGGTTACGGTTAGGGGTGGCAGAGTGGTTAGCACTGCTGCCTCACAGCACCAGGGACCTGGCAACTGTCTGTGTGAAGTTTGCATATTCTCCCCGTGGGTTTCCTCTGGGTGCTCCGGTTTCCTCCCACAGTCCAAAGATGTGCAGGTTAGGTGAATTGGCTATGCTAAATTGCCCGTGGTGTTAGTTGAAGGAGTAAATGTAGGGGAATGGGTCTGGGTGGGTTGCTCTTCAGAGGGTCGGTGTGGACTTGTTGGGCCGAAGGGCCTGTTTCCAGACTGTAAGTAACCTAAAAGATAGTAGGCTACGTACTTTGTAATATTTTTTCCACTGTGTGGATTCCAAGGTCTATGCATGACAGTGGTTTCTGAACTTGTAAGCCAATACTTCAGCATGTCAATTGGTGCACCTGGAATCTCCATGTACTTGACTGCACAGCCACACAGATTAATAGAAACGCTAATTTGCTGGCTCCATCCCTTAGAATTATGTTTTAAGTATCTCTATTCTATATATATATTCCAAAATATCCCATTAAATGTTTGCCATTGCATCTTTAATCCAATTTGTCAATTTACTTTAGCCAGCTCTACATTCATACTTCAATAACTTCTTGTTTTTTTATATATAAACTCCTTTCTCCCTCAAACTGAATGTAAGATTCCATCATTCTATGGTTGCTGCTTCTAGGATGTGCCTTTATTAATTAAGCCTGTCTATTTGCCAAGTATCAGGTCTCATCAGCCAGATCGCTGGTCAGCTCTAGAACATGTTATAATAAACTACTCTGAAAACATTTTATGCAGTCCTCCTCTAGGCTATCTTCCCCCATCTGACTTCTCAATCTAAATGGAGATTAACATCACCCATGATTTATTTCTAAAAAGCTCTCATTTTGCTTCCTTCAGCATGTTTACTGTTGGGGGACCTGCACTCTACTCCTTTAAGTGACTTTTTGACTTTATCATTTCTCATTTCAACACAAACTGTTTCCATATCACTCTTCATTGTGCAAATGCATCATTAACTAACAGAACCACCCCTTCATCTTTTGCTACTTTTCTGTCATTCATAAATATCCAGCATCTTCAGAATTCACATTCTAATCGATGTCATCTTGCAGCGTTTGTATTTACTCAGTATCTATTTGCTAACCAAACACAATATTGTTTATTGTGAGGGTAATTGAATACAAATGTTGAGAGATTGTACTTCAGTTATATAGGGCTCTGATGAGGCCAAACCTTGAGTGCTGTGTAAAGTAAGGATCAGCTTATTTAAGGAAGGATATAACTGTGTTGGAAACAGTTCAGAGATGGTTTTCCAGTCTAATACCAGGAATGGGGGCACTATCATTAGAAGAAAAATTGGATGGTTAGGCTTGTATCCAATGGGAGTTAGAAGAGTAAATCATGATTTGATTAAAACAAATAAGATTTTGACAGGGTGGACGTGGAAAGGAAGTTTCCTGTTATGGGAGAATCTAGAATTAGGGGTCACTGCTTAAAAATAAGGGTTTGGCTATTTAAGGCAGAGATGAGGAGAAACTTTTTTCTGAGTCTTTGGAACCACTTTTCTGACAGGGCAATGGAAGCAGAGTCTTTGAATATTTTGAAGGCAGAGATAAATCCTTGATAAGCAAAAGGATGAATGTTCACTTGG
Source organism: Chiloscyllium punctatum (assembly GCF_047496795.1). Classification (NCBI taxonomy): domain Eukaryota; kingdom Metazoa; phylum Chordata; class Chondrichthyes; order Orectolobiformes; family Hemiscylliidae; genus Chiloscyllium; species Chiloscyllium punctatum. The sequence goes on along the minus strand of NC_092761.1, from coordinate 54,954,574 downwards.
AATGTGCGGTAATCATATCTGCCATCAGGTCAGCAGACTCAAGAGTCTGAGAGCCCTGTTCCTGCTCCTAATTTGTATGTTTGCACATGTATTTGGACATTCATATTGCAGATTTATCTGGGTCCTATCTGTTACAGCCTGTTGAAATGCTATAGATTCCTGTCGATCCCTGTCCATTATTTCATTTTAAACATCACAGAGACTGTCTGATCTCTGCCTGTTAGTGCCTATTTAAACATTGCTGAAAATGTGTTGCTGGAAAAGCACAGCAGGTCAGGCAGCATCCAAGGAGCAGGAGAATCGATGCTTCGGGCATGAGCCCTTCTTCAGGAATGAGCCCTTCTTCTATTTAAACATTGCAGAGTAACTCTTGTCCTTGTGAAGTTGTGTTGCCCAACCCTATTGGACCTGAGTAAATATTGGTGAGCTGCCTTCTTGAACAACTGAAGTTCCTGTGGTTTAGTGTTGTTCAAAAAGGATTTCTACCCAGGGAAAGTGAAGGAATAGCGATATATACCAAGCCAGAATGGAGGGGAATTCACAGATGGTGGTGTTCCCATGCTTTTGATACTCTTGCCCTTCCAAGTGGTAGAGATATTGGGTTTTGAGGGTATTGTTGAAGGATTCTTGGTGAGTTTCTACAGTAGATCCTTTCAATGGTGTACTCTGCTGCCATCATATGTTAGTGGTGAATGGAGTGAATACTAAAAGTGGTGGATGGAGTGAATGCTGAAAGCAGCCCACACAGGTCGGCTGCTGCGTCTTGAAGGTGTTTAGATTTATTAATGTTGCTGGAGCTGTCCTCATCCAAGCAAATGGAGCATATTCGATCAGAGTCCTATCTTGTGCATTATAGATGGTTGGCAAGCAAGAAGTGAATTACTCACCACTGACTTAATTTTTTTTGCCATAGCATTTATGTGGCAAGCCAATGGTTACCCCCAAAATGTTGATAGTGGGAAGTCAGGCATGAGAGTGTTATTGAATATCATCTATTGGAAACAGTAATAGCCTGACATTTGTATGGCTGGAATGTTACTTGCTACTTATCAGATTATTGATGTGGTAGTGAAGAAAGTCACTTGGTCCATAAGCCCAAACCTGAACCAACAGGCTGTGATCAGAGGATCTCTATAATGTTTAAATTACAATACTGGACAGAAATCAACAGGTTATCCAGGTCTTGCTGCACATAGACATGAGCAGATTAAACATCTTTGGTGCCTTGAACTGTGCTGAACATTGGTTATCATTAAACACACCTACTTTTGTTTAAATATTTCAGCTTACCTCTGGTCCCTGGATGTTAGTGACATTATTAAAACTTTACATCTGATCATTCTGAACACATCCCAGCTGCAGAGATAAAGACTCAAACTCCTTAATCTGTCATGTTTTAATTAAGCTGTTCCAGTAAGTCAGCAACACTGGCATCCAGCAGAGAAAGTGGAAAACTGCCTATGTGTGTCAAATTAACAAAAAGCAGAATTTATTCTATACAGTCAATTACTACTCTCAAGCAATTGCAATGTAATGGACAGTATCATTGATACAGATATCAAGTGGCAACTATTCATCAATGCTCCATTCTGGCTTTACGAGATCTACGTATTCACAAATCTAATTACAATCTTAGTTCAAACATGGGCAAAAGAGCAGAATTCCAGATGGGAGGTGATAGTGACTACTTTTAATTAATGCAGCATTTTGCAGAGTGTGGCATGAGGGAGACCAAACCAAATTAATGTTAATTAGAATTGGGTACAAATGACTGGGGTAATACAAAAAAAGATGGTTGCAGTTGTTGGAGGACATCCATCTTAGTCCCAATATGCTACTGCATAAGTTTTACAGGGTATTATCCTAGGCCCAACCATTTTCAGCTGCTTCATCAGTGACCCTACCTTCATCATAATGTCAGAAGTGGGAATGTTCACTAGTTGTACAGTGTTCAGCACCATTCATGATTTGTGAAACAATGAAGCAGTTTGTGCTCACTTGCCACAAGACCTGGACAATATTCAGACTTGAACAGTTGAGGAGCATTTGTTTCATACACATGCCAGGCCTTTTCCAACAAGTTAAGACCATTTTCTTGACATTCAAGGGCATAAGCGCTGTTGAATCCCTCACCTGAAATATCCTGCAGATAACTGTTGACCAGAAACTTTACTAGATCAGCCACTTACATTTTAGTGCTACATGCATAGACTGAGGTTAGGTATTTTGCAGTGAGTAACTTGTTCTGATTCCTCAAAGCTTGTCCATTACCTTAAAGGCACAAGACAGGGTTGTGATGGAATTGACACCACTTGCAAACCTGAGGACAGCTGCAACAACACCGAAGAAAGTCAGCACCACCTAGGGCAAAGCAACTGATTGTTCCCGACCACTACCTTAAATATGCACACCCTCTACCATGGGTGCACATTGAAAGCAGTGTGCATGATCTACAGGATTTACTAAAGTAACTCGCTCAGGTTTCTCCAACAGCATATTTCAAAAACCTGAATGCACCTTCAGAAAGAACAAAGGAAGGAGACATTTGGGAACAGCACCTCCTGCGAGATTCCCTTCACGTCACATGCATTCTAAGCGGAAAACATGCTGTCATCTTTTCATTGTTGCTGGATGTAAATCCTAGAACTCCCTACATTTAGTTGGCATAGTGGCTTAGTGATTAGCATTGATGCCTCACAGCACCAAGGATCCAGATTTGATTCCACCTTCGGGCAACTATCTGTGTGAAGTTTGCACATTCTCCAATGTCTATATGAGTTTCCTCCCACAGTCCAAAGATGTGTATGCTAGTTGGATTGGCTATGCAAAATTGCCCACAGTGTCCAGAGATGGGTAGGCTAGGTGGGTTAGCCATGGGAAATATAGGGTAGGTGGTGGGATGCTTTTCGTAGGGTTGATTTGGACCGACCGATTTTCTGTAGGAAATCTATGAGGTACATTCTCCCACAGACTGCAGCACTTCATGATTTGGCTCCCAGGGACACTTAGGGATAAACAATGATGCTAAACTTGTCAGCAGTGCTCACATTGCATGAATGACTTGGGAAATGATCCAGTCCCAGTGTGTTCGAGTCATCACTAACTTTTCATATTATCTATTCGTCTGTTTTTGTTGCAAGTATCATTGCCAGGCTCCCTCTAGTGGCTATATGACAGTGCAATCAGTAACAACATAACTTCCCTTTAGTTCCTGTACAGTCATGTTATCATCAGTAATGCAGATATACTTTCATGCTGTGAGGTTGTGCCTTTGGTAAAGTGGTACCATCCATTTTGTTTCAGTGTATTCCTGTTATTACTAATGTTGGCTTGAATTTCCTGTCTCCCTAGTAAGTGGGCCATGGTGAAACTAATGGGAATCTGTCATTGCCAGTTGATATCTTCTAATTAACCTGTTCAGAGATGTCATTGTGCACCTCTGGAACAGGTGGGACTAGAACTGGGAACTTTTGGTCCAGAGGTTGGTACACCACCACAGGACCACAGGAGCCCCATTATATGGAGGGTAAGTTGTCAGCAGTGAGGGAGGTGCTAACATGGTTCAGTCTCATTGAGGCCAATTTACGGCCAGTTCAGAGCTTCTTATCATTGAAGCTGTCATTACAGCTAAGGGTAGGGTTACTTTGCCAAATGGAAAGGCTGCACATTAAAACCTGGTACACTCTCTTCAGATTCAGTGCGGGGTAATTGCCCCCGAATGGGTGCCTTGTGACCAGAAGTGATCAAGTTTCTTTCTCCTCATCGCGAACCCCCAACTCGCTGGGGCATTTCTGATTGGTCCCAGTGAATTGTTACCTGTACTATGGGTCTGTTTATGGTGCTGGCACTGGGAGAGTTGAGAGATTGTGCTTCAGATGGGCAGAAATTAAGACATCGGGCCATGAATTCCCTGAGCCACATGAAATCAAGTGGTAGTTTTCAGGTAAGCAGAGGTCTGAAAACATAGGCATTTGTCTGCTTCCTTACTTCACTTTCATGGCTAATTCCACGAGGAATGTGTCACATATCCTGACCACCATCTGAGGCTGAAAGAACCATTTGGTATCCAGCTTTATAGTCACTCTAATGCCAAGTCAACTGACTTCCACCTTTGTAAAATGACCTGTCTCTATGCATGCCATTGCTCAACTGCTGCTGAAACCATCATCTATATCTGTGTTCCTTCGAGACTCAACTGTTCCTCATTAACTTGGGTTCATCCAGGAACTTACTCACCAATTCCTAACTAGTGTCAGGTCCTCCTTCACCTGTGCTCCCTGACCTATACTTGCTTCTTGTCTGAAATGCCTCTGTATTAAAATTGTCATCTGGATTTTTCGATCCCTTCATGACCTCTTCATCATATTTCTTTTAGCTCTTTCATTCTTCAATTCAGACTTCTTGATGTCCCAGTTTCCTTCATTCCATTGTTAGTAATTTTGCCTTCCTAGTCCTATGTCCTGATCTAGGCAAAGACTTTCTAAAACTCTCAGCCTCGGAATCTGTAGTTCCTCTGGTTACCGCTTAAAACAGAGCACATTTGGCATGCATTTGGTCACATGCCCTTGTATCCCTTAATGTGAATTGGTATTGAAATGTGTCTGAAAACACTCCGGTGAATTTTACCAATATAAAAGAGTTTTTGAAATCTAGGTTGATTTGTTAGGGACGTCCAGATTCCCGGAGCTTCTGTAGATATATTTTTGCAAACATTGAGGATTTTCCTACAGTCTGTTCTGAAAGTTTATATTGCATGACTATTATTGAGAAATTGGTTCGAAAGTAGAGGAAAAAGTTAGGTTTGATTTATTTTAACTCTGTGAAGAACTAAGCGTGTTTTAAAAGTCAAAATAATTTTGAACATTGAGTTTAAAATAACATTTACACGAAACCATGTCATTTCAAGTAAATGAACAGCAAGCCACTTGGAGAGAAAATTACTCAAGTACTGACTAGATTTTTATAAGATGAGTTAGAAGCAGGCTCATGCAGTAGAAACTGAAGAACTAAGAGCAGGAGTAGGGTATTCAGCCCCTCAAACCTGCTCCACCATTTATACAGTCATAGCTGATTTTACCTCGGCCTCAAATGCACTATTCTGCCCACTTTCCATAACCCTTCAACCTGCTACTCATTAAAAATCTGTATTTCCACCTTAAATATATTCAGTGTCCCAGTATCCACCTCAGGGGCACCCAGATTCCTCTGCTCTGAAACATCCTGCACGTTTCTCTCCACTTAGGTTATAAATTGCCTTTCTATTCTTTCGAACAAAACAGGTAGCATCACACAATCTTTAAACATCATCTGCCAAAGTTTGGACCATTCACCGAACCTTTCTGTTATAACTCAGGAAGCCTAACCAGCATTTATTTCGGTGCAAGAGGCCTAACAGGGAAGGCAGGTGAACTCAGGGCATGGTTAGCAACGTGGGACTGGGATATCATAGCAATTACTGAAACATGGCTCAGGGATGGGCAGGACTGGCAGCTTCATGTTCCAGGATACAAATGCTACACAAAGGATAGAAAGGGAGGCAAGAGAGGAGGGGGAGTGGCATTTTTGATTAGGGAATAACATTATGGCTGTACTTAGGGCAGATATTCCTAGGAATATGTCCAGGGAAGTTATTTGGGTGGAACTGAGAAATAAGAAAGGGATGATCACCTTATTGGTATTGTGCTATAGACTCCCCAGTAGTCAGCGGGAAATTGAGAAACAAATTTGTAAGGAGATTTCAATTATCTGTAAGAATAATAGGATGATAATGGCGGGGGATTTTAACTTTCCAAACATAGACTGGGACTCCCATAGTGTTAAGGGCTTGGATGGAGTGGAAATTGTTAAGTGTGTACAAAAATGTTTCTGATTCAGCATGTGGATGTACCTACTGGAGAAGGTGCAAAACTTGGGAAAAAAGGCAGGGTAGGTGTTTGAGGTGGCAGTGGGGGAGCACCTTGGGGCCAGTGGACATAATTTTATTTATTTTAAAATAGTGATGGAAAAGGATAGACCAGATCTAAAAGTTGAAGTCCTAAATTGGACGAAAGCTAATTTTGATGTTATCAGGCCAGAACTTTCGAAAGCTGATTGGAGGCAAATGTTCGCAGGTAAAGGGACGGCTGGAAAATGAAGAAGCCTTCAAAAATGAGATAACGACAGTCTGGAGACAGTATACTCCTGTGAGGGTGAAGTGCAAGGCTGGTAGGAATGCTGGATGACTAGAGAAATTGAGGTTTTGGTGAAGAATAAGAAGGAAGCCAATGTCAGGTATAGAGAGCAGAGATTGAGTGAATCCTTGGATGAGTAGAAAGGCAGTTGGGAGTATCAAGAGGGAAATCAGAAGGGCAAAAAGGGGACATGAGATAGCTTTGGCAAATAAGGTTAAGGAGAATCCAAAGGAATTCTATCAATATATGAAGTTCAAAAGGGTAACTAGGGAGAGAATAAGGCCACTTAAAGATCAGCAGATCCATCTATGTGTGGAATTGCAGAAGATGGGGGAGATACTAAGTGAGTATTTTGCAACAGTGTTTTCCGTGGAGAAGAATATGGAAAATAGAGAATGTGGTGAAATAAATAGCAACCTCTCATAAAATGTCAATATTACAGAGGCGGAGGTGCTGGATGTCTTAAAATGCATAAAAGTGGATAAATCCCCAGGACCAGCTCAGGTGTACCCTAGAACTCTGTGGGAAGCTCAGGAAGTGATTGCTAGGCCACTTGCTGAGATATTTGAGTCAAATCAGATGCCCAAAGATTAGAGGTTGGCTAACATGGTGCCACTATTTAAGAAAGGTGGTAAGGAAAAGCCAGGGAACTATAGACTGGTGAGCCTGACACTGATGGTGGGCAAGTTGTTGGAGGGAATCCTGAGGGACTGGATTTACTTATATTTGGAAAGGCAAGGACTGATCAGGGATTGTCAGCATGGCTTTGTGCATGGGAAATTATATCTCATGAACTTGGTTGAGTTTTTTGAAGAAGTAACAAAGACAATTGATAAGGGCATAGAGGTGGGCATGATCAATATGGACTTCAGTAAGATGTCCAACAAGGTTCCTCATGGTAGGCTGGCTGGCAAGGTTAGATCACACAGAATAGAGGGAGAACTAGCTATTTGGATGAAGAATCGGCTCCAAGATAGAAGACAGAGGATGGTGGTGGACGGTTGCTTGTCAGATTGGAGGCCTGTGATCAGTGGTGCTGGGATCGGTGCTGGGTCCATTCTTTTTCATTGTCATTTATATAAATTATATGAATGTGAACATAGGAGGTATAGTTAGTAAGTTTGCAGATGACACCAAAATTGGAGGTGTTGTGGACAGCAAAGAAGGTTACCTCAGAGTACAATGGGATCTTGATCAGATGGGCCAATAGGCTGAGAAGTGGCAGATGGAGTTTAATTTAGATAAATGTGAGGTATGTTGGAAAGGCAAACCTTAGCAGGACTTATACACTTAATGGTAAATGGTGTATTGCTGATCAAAGAGACTTTGGAGTGCAGGTTCATGGTTCCATGGAAGTGGAGTTGCATGTAGATAAGATAGTGAAGAAGGAATTTGGTATGCTTGCCTTTATTGGTCAATGCATTGAGTACAGGAGTTGGTAAGTCATGTTGCAACTGTACAGGACATTGATTAAGCCATTGTTGAAACACAGCATGCAATTCTGCTCTCTCTACTACTGGAAGGACATTGTGAAACTTGAAAGAGTTCAGAAAAGATTTACAAGGATTGTTTGGAGGGTTTGAGCTATAGTGAGAGGCTGAATAGACCGGGGCTATTTTATGTCGACCATCGAACACTGAAGGATGACTTGATGGAAGTTTATAAAATCATGAAGGGCATGGATAGGGTAAATAAAGAAGGACTTATCCCACGGGTGAGGGAGTCCAAAACTAGAGGGCATTGAATTATGGTGAGAGGGGAAAGATTTAAAATGGATATAAGGGACAAATGTTTCACGCAGAGCATGGTGCATTAATGGAATGAACTGCCAGAGGAAGTCGTGGAGGCTGGTACAGTTACAACATTTAAAAGGCATCTGTATGGATATGTGAATAGGAAGGATTTAGAGGGATATGGGCTGAAAGCTGCCAAATGGGCTAGATTAGTTTAGGATATCTGGTCAGCGTGGACGAGTTGGACTGAAGGGTCTGTTTCAGTGCTATACATCTCAATGACTGTATGACTCTAAATGCCTTCTAGAAGTCCACAACTACAGGATTGCCATTATATAACTTACTTGTAACATCATCAAAGAACTCTAGCAAATTGGTCAAATATGATTTAACTTACATAAGAAAAGCCCCATATCAGCAGAGGTGCTATTATTAGTGGTCTCCAAGCAGTGTGTGCTGCGGAGTTAGCCTACGCAGCTCAGAGGCCGGTGTGAAGAAAGCTCCAGAAGCAGAAGGCCTTAGGTGGGAAGGAAGGTAGGGCAAAGGGTTCTCCACGGGGTAAGGCATGCTAGAAGGTTATTAAAGACATGAGTTGAGGGAATCTATGCTATATATAGGTATTCAGGTTAGTTTAAACTTAGAGTAGGATAAAAGGTTGGCACCACATTGAGGGCTGAAGGACCTGTACTGTGTTGTATTGTTCTATGTTTTGTGTTCGATGTTCAATGTTTTATGCAATATTGAGTTGAATTGATGGTTTGTTTTAAGGGCCTCACACAAAAACATGAAAAAAAAGCAATGACTGGAGGCAGAAGAATTTTTTAAAAGGAAACCAATTTAAGCAGTCTGAACTGAGAAAAGAAAACATTGAGTGGAAACAGGAAAGACTTTTCACTGAGGTTTGGGTGTGACAAAAAGGAGGTATCTTTCTTTCTGATTTCCAATTTTTCTATCCCAGTGTAATATAGTTTATAAAAACTGATGGAACGGCAGATGATGTAAATCGGAAACAAACAGAAATTGCTGGAAAAGCTCAACAAGACTGGCAGCATCTGTGGAGAGAAATCAGAGTTAATGTTTCAGGTTGAGTGACTTCCTTAGAAAGGACCCTTCTGAAGATGGGTCACTCAACCCAAAACGCTAACTCTGATTTCTCTCCACAGATGCTGCCAGACCTGTTGCATTTCCCAGCAATTTCTGTTTTTTGTGAGAGAGCTTATTTTTTTTATTTGTATAATAAACATTTATCCTTTTTTAAGCTTCCTATAAATGTGTTCAAAATGACTGACCTACACAGTAAACGATAAGAAAATAGAATTGATGTTCTGTCAAGTCAAGTTTCGCTCTAGGAACTGACTTGTCTAGTATTGTCATCAATTGGGACCATAACAAGTTCCAGTGTGCTATTGACAGCAGGAACATTGCAGATCTCTCTGTTCTCTGTGTGTTAGTGTCAGTTGTAGAACTGTGGATTCCCTCTGGTTTATGCATATTTGTACAATCTGAAGCCTTTAAGGAAGAGGAGTGTAAACGTTGGATGAAATAAACATAGGACAGAATGAGAAAGTGAGGACTGCAGATGCTGGAGATCAGAACTGAAAATGTGTTGCTGGAAAAGTGCAGCAGGTCAGGCAGCATCCAAGGAGCAGGAGAATCGACGTTTCGGGCATAGGTCCTTCTTCAGGAATGAGGAAGGTGTGCCAAGCAGGTAGGGAGGAGGGACTTGGGGGAGGGGTGTTGGGAATGCGATAGGTGGAAGGAGGCCGGAGAGGTCGGGAAGAAGGTTGCAGGTCAAGAAGGCGGTGCTGAGTCCGAGGGTTGGGACTGAGATAAGGTGGGGGGAGGGGAAATGAGGAAGCTGGAGAAATCTGCATTCATTCCTTGTAGTTGGAGGGTTCCTAGGCAGAAGATGAGGCACTCTTCCTCCAGGCGTCGTGTTGCTATGGTCTGGCGATGGAGGAGGCCAAGGACCTGCATGTCCTTGGCGGAGTGGGAGGGGGAGTTAAAGTGTTCAGCCACGGGGCGGTTGGGTTGGTTGGTGCGGGTGTCCCAGAGGTGTTCCCTGAAACATTCCGCAAGTAGGCGGCCTGTCTCCCCAAAGTAGAGGAGGCCAAATCGGGTGCAGCGGATGCAGTAAATGATGTGTGTGGAAGTGCAGGTGAATTTGTGATGGATATGGAAGGATCCCTTGGGGCCTTGGAGGGAAGGGTGGAGGTGTGGGTGCAAGTTTTGCATTTCTTGCAGTTGCAGGGGAAGGTGCTGGGAGTGGAGTTTGGTGGGGGGTGTGGACCTGACAAGGGAGTCGCAGAGGGAGTGGTCTTTCTGGAACACTGATAGGGGAGGGGAGGGAAATATATCCTTGGTGGTGGGGTCTGTTTGGAGGTGGCGGAAATGACGAAGGATGATACGATGTATCCGGAGGTTGGTTGGGTGGTAGGTGAGGACCAGTGGGGTTCTGTCCTGGTGGCAATTAGAGGGGCGGGGTTCATTGTTTGCTATTACTCAGCAAATTTCCTACCCCCTGTCTCTCCCAATCTGTAAGCTCCAAATTGGCTCACAAGTCTGCTGTGCAACATCCTCATTGAACACTTGTTGGAAGTCATGGGTCTCAGTGGCTAGCACTGCTGCCCCACAGCGCTAGGGACCTGGGTTCAATTGCAGCCTTAGGTGATCGTGTGTGTGGATTTTGCATGTTCTCCCTGTGTCTGTGTGGGTTTCCTTCCACAGTCCAAAAATGTGCACATTAGGTGGATTAGCCATGCTGTCCAGAGATGCTCAATCTAGGTGATTAGCCATTGTTAATATGCGATCATAGGGATATTGTGAAGGCTGAGTCTGGGCAGGATGCTCCTTGAAGAGTTGGTGCAGACTTGATGGGCTGAATAGCCTCTTCCTGCACTGTAGGGGTTCTATAGAAATCCATGTAATCCGCATTAACAGCGTTACTCTCATCATCCCTCTCTGTTATGTCATTAAAATACTAAGCAAGTTAGTGAACTATAATTTGCATTTTATAAAACCATTCTGACTTTCCATAATTAGCCCTGGTGACTATTAATTTTATACTGAATTATTCTTTTTGAAGGCATCCACACCACCAAGGTTTAACTGACTGGCCTGTCGGTGCAAGACCTAATCTTACAATTTTTACTGAACAAAAGTGCAATACACGCAATGCTCCAGTTCTTTGGCATTACCTCTGACTCCAAGAACAAGGATTATTCCTCAAGCTTGTATTGAGCTGCTTTGGAACACTATAGTATGTCATGGACTTAAAGGTCAGCCTGGGACGAAGTTCATGGTCATGTTTACAAACTGAATCGGTGTGTTCTGCAAAGTGGCCAATATTCTCCCAATAGAGGGGAGACCAAATCCTGAACAATGAACATTGGTACACTAAATTGAAAGAACTAAAAGTAACTCACTGTTTCTCTTAGAAAGAATAATTTGGGATCTTGGATGGTGAGAATGGAAGAGGTGAAAGGACACGCTTTTCATCCTGAAACAGAAACAGTTCTTGCAAATGTGGCAGTCTAAGATCATCACATTGTCCATAAACTCCAATAGATTACAATCTTGACATACATCCAGCATTCCTGTGTCCAGTTTAATCAATTAACTTTTAGCTTGCATGTAAACAAGCAATAATTATTTTTATTTGTTTATAGATTTGACCTCAGTCAGCACATTTAGCCCATTTCTAATTGCCTGGAGAAGGTGGTGGTAAGCTGCCATCTTGAGGCATTACACTCCTTCATGTGTGGGGCCGATTGGAAGGGAGCTCATGGAGTTTGACTCAGTGGCAACAAAGGAATGGAATATGCTTCCAAGTCAGTGTGCACTTGGAGGTTAGCTTGCAGGTGATGGTATTCCCATGCATTGGAAGGAGTGAATGTTGAAGGTGGTGGATGATGTGCCAACAAATGAGCTGCTTTGACCCGGATGTTGTGAGGTTACTTGAATGTTGTTGGAAATGTGCTCATCCAGGCAAGTGGAGTGTATTCTACATAGTCCTTATTTGATTCTTGTAGGTGGTAGGCAGAATTTGGAGAGATAGGAGGTGATTTAATTGATGCACAATTCCTAGCCACTGATCTGTTTTTGTAGCCTCAGTATTCATATGACTAGTTCCAGTTTCTGGTCTATGGCAAGTCGCAAGATGTTGATAACGGGGAGTCCAATGATGTTGATGCCGTTGAACATCAAAGGACAACAAATAATTTCTATTGTTGAGATATTCATTGCTTTACACTTGTGTGGTGCAAATAGAACTTGCCCTTTATCAGCCTAAGTCTGTTGGCCCAGTCTTCATTAGTATCTGAGGAGTCATACATTGTGCTGAACATTGTATAATTATTGAACATTTCCCACTTCGGATCTGATAACGGAAGGAAGGCCATTAACAAAGGAACTGAAGATGGTTGTGCCTAGGAAACAGTAATGTTAAATGTTAGTGTCCGCCCTGAAGACCGGAATAGTTTTAGAATTCAGTAAAGGAAAACTAAACAGAAAGTAAAGTGAGAAAAAAATAAACTACAAGGGCGAACTTTGACAAAGGGTCAGATAGACTCGAAACGTCAGCTCTTTTCTCTCCTTACAGATGCTGCCAGACCTGCTGAGATTTTCCAGCATCACTCTTTTAGTTTTAGATTCCAGCATCCGCAGTAATTTGCTTTTTTACAAGGGCGAACTAGTGGGGAATATAAAACTGACAATAAGAGCTTCTTTAAATATATAATAAGGAAGAGAGAGTTCAAAGTGAACAGAGGGTTTTAGAAAATGAATCTTGGCAGATAATTCCTGGGAACAATGAAATGGCAGAGCAGTTAAACAGATATTTTCCATTAGTCTTTATTATGGAAGATACTTCAAAACATCCCATTAAGACTAAAGAATACAGGGGAGGAATTACTTATCATCACCATCACTAAAGAAATAGTGCTAGATGAACTAATGGAGCTAAAGGCAGCTAAGAATCCTTGCCTTGACAGCTTGCATCTCAGGATCCAAAACTAAGTTGTGTCAGAGATAATAGATGCATTGTTTGCAATCTTCCCAAAATCACCGGATTCTGGAGAAGTAACGGAGAATTAGAAAAGGGCCCATGTGACACCCAGATTCAAAAAGAGAGGGAGATAAAAAGTGGGTAACTATAGACCAATTGGCCTGATATCTATTGTTAGGAAAAAGTTGGAATTAATTAACAAGGAAGCTGCAGCAGCACATTTGGAAAATTATAATTAAAAAAAGCAGATTCAGCATAGCTTCATGAAAAGGCAAGTTATATCTGACTGCTTTATAGAGTTTTTGAGGAAGTCTCAATCACAGTGGATAGAGGAAATCAGTAGATATGTTGTATTTGGACTTCCAGAAGGTGTTTAACAAGGTACCTTACAATATGTTAAGGCATAAGATAAGACCTCCTGGTGTTGGAAGTAGTTAATTGGCAAGGATAGAGAATTGGCTAATGGACAGGAAACAGCGAGTGAAGATAAGGGGTTCTTAATTATGTTGGTAACTTGTGACCAGTGATGTTGCACAGGGATCACTACTGGAACCACAACTGTTTATAATATATTTTAATGAAAGGAAGTGAATGCACTGTAGCCAAGTTTGCGCAAAAATAGGTGGAAAGGCAAGTTGCAAAGGGGATTTCATCAGTTTACAAAAAGACATTGGTAGGTTAAGTAAGTGGGCAAAAGGTTGACAAATAGAGTATATGAAACACTAAAAGTTAACACACAGGTGCAACAGGGAATCAGAAAGGCTAATGGAATATTGACTTTTATTTCAAAGGGTTTGGAGCATAAGAGTAAGGAAGTCTTACTGCAACTGTACGAGGTGTACTGTCAGCAGTTTTAATCCCCTTACTTCAGAAAAGATTTTCATTGGAGGAAGTTCACAGAAGGTTATGAGGATGATCCCTGATATGGAGGGATTGACTTATGAACAAAGGCTGAACAAGTTGGGATTCTACTCACTGGAGTTGAGAAAAATAAGCGAAACATATAGGATTCTTAAGGGACTTGGCATGGTGTTAGTTGAAATTAAAAGCTAGGAAATTCAAAGTTTTAATCGGGATGAGTAAAGAAATAGGTGAATTAATAATTACTGCAGTAGCAGACAAAAACTTCACAAGTGTAGATTTTATCAGAATGTAAATAAATTCAGTGAGGTCTGGATAAGATGTATTGGTTAACTTAGGACTGCAAACTAAGTTACAATAAACATCAAAAGTATATAAATAAAAACTAATTAACTAATAAATGTATACAATTGTATTTCAATCAATAGACAATTAAATGTTACTTCAATATCTGCAGGGCAGATCAGCACTGTAGTGGAGAAACACACTCAGAGGAAAACAGATTATAGTTGCGTTCTTTCTATTTGTTACTGTGACTAGTAGCATTACTAATTTCTCTTTTGCTCCTTTGTGTGAGTGCCATTTTACATGAAACGCAGAGGAGAAGATGACCAGGTACTATATGGAGTAGGAAAAAAGTCAAAAAACTAGCGTGAAGGCAAAGGGGAACTATGAAATTAAATGATCAAGGCATGTAAAATGATACATTGTGAACACACCAATTCAAAGAAAAGTTATGATGGGAATAGGGTCACTGAAGGGTCAATGTGATAAAGTCATAAGCAATGATAGTGATATGGCGATAATATTAAATCATTACTTTGCTTCAGTCTTAACTGGGGAGACTGATCAGGTAGAAATATCACCAGAAGATGACATTAGAAATTAAATATTTCACATTTGAAAGAAGAAAATATTCAATAAACTAAGGCAAGTGTAGAAAATCCTCATCTGTAAGGATTGCATCAGTGTGTTTTAAAAGAATTTAGGAAGTGAGTAGATGCATTTTCATAATAAATACATCATTATAGAAAGGTGCAGTGCCTGAGAACTAAGTCACAACTAACATTGGAGCTATATTTATACATATTAAGCATTTGAGGGTGTACTGAGACCTCTTCTGGAGTACCGTGTTCAATTCTGGTCACCTTGTTATAAGGTGAAAATTATTAAGCTAGAGAGAGTTTAGAAAAGACTTACTAGGATGTTGTCAGAATGGAGTGCTTGAGTTATAAGGAGAAGTTGGAAAAAAAGTCTGGGACTTTTTTCACTGGACCATAGGTGGTTCAAGAGTGACCTTATAGAGGTTTATAAAATAATGAGGGATATAGGTAAGGTGAATGGAAGTGTCTTTTCCCTGAGGTTGGGGATTTGAAGACTGGGGGACATATTTTTAAAATGAGAGGAGAAAGATTTTAAAAAGACAGGAGGGGCAATATTTTTACACATGAATAGTTCATATGTGAAATAAACCTCCAGAGGAAGTGATGGATGCAAGTATTATTACAACTTTTAAAAGATATTTGGATAAGTACTTGAATAAGAAATGTTTGGAGAGATATGGCCAAATGCAGGTAGGTGGGACTAGTTTAGTTTGGGATTATGGTCAGCATGGACTGGCTGGACCAAAGGGTTTGTTTTGGCGCTGTATGACTCTATGAATATTCAATATGTGTTTCATAAAGGAAAATCTACCTTGACCAATCTTTGTTGAATTCTTTGAAAAGGTACTAAAGTTGACAAGGGTTCTGCAGTAGATATAATTTGTCTATGTTCTTTTAGGCCTTCAATGATGGTGTCACAAAGAATAATGAATGAGGTCAAGGTATGTAGAGTCAAGAGATAGCTAGCTGGCTCCAAGGCAGGTAAAGAATAATAGTTCAGAATGATAAAAGGTAGGATGTTCAAGGACTTGTGCTGGGACCACTGGTGTTCCAATTGATGTTTAAGCTTTAAAATTTAGGATCAAAATTAACTTGAATATTTATAAATGAAACCAATGTAAGATTTATACATGCCAATTTCTTTTAGAATTTGGATTTGAAACGAGTGGCATGTCAGCATTGTCTATTTTTTGTGAAGGAGTTTAGTAGTTAACAAGAATATTATTTCCAGAAACACGATGTGAAATCAGTATGTGTCAGAGTGAAGGTGGCTGAAGTCCTCCTGCAGTATTAATAGAAGTTTGTTTATGTTGTAGGGATTTAGTACCAAGTAGACAAAAAAATGCATGAGATCAGCTTGCTTTTGAATTTAGAATAGACATGAATTGGTATGAGCTTAGAAAGACAGATTTTGGAAAGCATTTAGAATAGATCCAAAACATTGTGGCAAGAATCAGGTGCCAGTATAGTCTGTCCTAGAAAAAGGAGATTGTTCAGAGTAGTTAAAGGAGCAATTTACCTCAGTAAAAAAACTTTAATTTGTGAAATTTCCAGATCAGGAGTGTTTGAGTCGAAACCTGCATTGGTTATTCAAAGCAGAGGAAATCTAAGATCTCAGTAGTGTGAGATTCAAGGGAAGGACTCAGCAACTCACAGAGCAGTCATACTTCCAGCACCACACCATTCGATTCTAATCTCCAGCATCTGCAGTCTTTACTTTCTCCAACTCACAGAGCAGGCACTGAGAATAAAAATGGATAAGTCAATTGACAGATTTGAAAAGGAAGGGAAATTTCTCTGATTTTTGAGTAACTGCAAAGTAATAGTGTTGGAGTATAGATGTGTTTTCGTTCTGCTGTATATTTTGACGCTTTTCAATCTGTGCTCGATTGAGATAGTTCAGTTTGCTTTATTTTGTTTCTGATTTCCTTTGAGTAATGAACTTCCATTTCAGTGTTAAAATCAACCTGCAGCTTTGTGTATTTATGTTTCAGTGAAAGGCTTTCATAATTAATTGAAGAAAATATGGGCGGAAACTTTGAGGGGTCTGCATGATGTTGCCTATAACAAGAAATGTGGCAAATTCGGTGACAATTGTGTGCAACAAGGCCCATATTATACTGGGAACAACTTGTGTCCTCTTTTATGCTTTTCACATGCAGTGTGATGAAATTCTCAATGACCAAATAGGACATTGTCAATTGACAGTGATTTTTCTTTTCCTTTTTAAGTGCTTTGTTAACAGCCCATCTCTCCTCAATAATATTCATCCTCTCATTTTACAAAACTTGCCAAAAAATCTTGATGTCAGGAAATCTCAACAAGAAAGACAGAGCGAGCACCTGGCAGTTTCATCTCACTACTTTGCCTTGAATGACCTCCACGCTGAATACTGGGCATCAACAACTCAGGGCACTAGAATCCTGACAGGTCTGGATAGAGGGAATGTGGAGAAGGTGCTTCCCCCAGTTGGAGAGACTAGAACCTAAGGGTACAGCACTCCACAACTGAAATGAGAAAGAATTTCTTCAGCCAGACTTCGGTGAATCTATGGAACACATTGCCACAGAGGACTGTGGAGGCCAAGCCGTTGAGTGCATTTAAGACAGAGATGTATACATTCTTGATTAGTATGAAGATCAAAGGTTAAGGAGAAAGGCAGGAGAATAGGGTTGAAAGACATATCAGCCATGATCAAATGGTGGAATAGACCCAATGGACTCAATGGTCTGATCCTGCTCCTATACCTTATGAGGGCTTTTTGCAGTAAACCCCCTTTACCAGAGATACCAAGTTCATATTACTGCTGTCCTGACTTGTTGTTAGTGCAGACATGAAGCTAGGAAGTATATCATAGCTATCAACAGTCCTCAGACAAGCTTTTGGTCAAGCTTCACTAAGTCAAGAGCAATATGGTCATCTCAGGCAGTCAGATTCCAGATGGGGCGTGACAGTGAGAGTGAGTGGGAAAGATGTTACAGGCATTAAGTGAGAGTGATACAGCATGACCTGTAGCATCAATAGAGTGAACATGAGAAGATGGTGGCATTTATTCTGGTGGAATGGAGAAGGACATTGACTTGCTTCCTACAATGTTGACCTTTCCTCCAGAGTGGATGAAACAGTTTTAACAGTCATGGTAGCCTTGGACCAGGGCTAGCATGGTCTGCTGAAATGGACTCCATGACTGGTTCTGGGGAATGAGGAAATCCTGTACTGGCAGCATACAATCTTACAGGAGCTCTGAACCTGCAAAGCAGAGTATCAATTTCCCACTACCTGCCATGTCCCAGGAAATTATCGGGAACTGTGCAGGGCAATTCTGGTGCATGATTGGATGTACAACAGGTTTCCAAAGATGCCGCAGGTACAAGGGATGGCAACTGTTCAATGGATATTCACCTATTTGTCAATTCTCTGGGAATGGTGAGATGATTTGGAAAAAGGTTATGAGAGATGCCATCGTGGTGTGATCGGTCATTAATAAGGCAGGTTTGGTAAGACAGACAGAACTTGCTCATCCTTATAGTGAGAAACCATCCAAAAAACTTGGCATAGCCTGGACTTATCCAAAAAGAAATGAGATTGATGCCATGATCCATCAAACAAGATTTCGTTCTGGGATTTGTCTTGTTTAGTGGTATCATAACACCAAGGTTTGGAGGGAAATAAGCAATGCTGTAGTGGATTATAATTATAAGAAGATATTATTAAACTTGAAGAATAAGCAAATGGATTTTAGATCAAATGATCTTGATGAGAAAAATAAAGAAGTCACATATTGTTCAGAAAATAAGCTGAATATTTTTGAGGAGCAAATTGACCTAGGATTACAAATACACAAATCACTAAATATGGTAATACAGGTTAAAAGGACCATTAAATAAGAGGCACATTATTCACGAGGACAGAGACTCCCAACAATATCCCCCAGGTGACCTCATTTTAATGCTCCAGAATTCATATGATCCCAGAGCGAAAGCTGTGCGGATATGAAACTTGTCGAATGGGGTTGGCAAGGAATAGTCTTAAACCTGATGGGATTTTTTAAAAAGTGCAGTTTGTATATAAAAAAATCTCCAATCTTTTCACAGACTTTTATTTTCATTTTTGTTTCTATTAAGCCACATCTACCATCGGAAAAAGAATAAAACATTAAAGAGACTTTGTGCTGTCAGCATTCATTCTGAGCTCCATGGCAGACTCTGAGCTCAGGACTGCAAATCTCATCTCATGGTCTCAAGGGAGTCATGATCCCACAGTTTGGGAAGTCTGACAGTAGGATTTATTTCCAGAGGAGTAGAATTGAGAGTTAGCAAAGTTATGCTAAACACATATTGAACCAACAAGTCAGCCTTTGCGTGCTGTGTACAGTTCTGGTTGTTATATTATAGTCAGGACTCAGGCACCGAAGAATGCAAAAATATTTATGAGAATGGTTTGAGAAATATGAGGTCATACATATTTGTAAAGGGTGAGCAAGGTGAGCTTTTTTCCTCTTGAAAAGGCAAAGCAAAGGGGTTAACAGTTGTGAAAGATTTTGCTTCTGGTGAAGAGCAAGATGGAGGTCATCAACATAAGATTGTCTCTAAGAAACACTGGTGAGTATAACCACAGGAAGTAGATTCAATATAGAGTCAATAGCCAGAGACTTTTCCGCAGGGCAGGATTGACTGGTACAAGGGGTCATTGATTTAAGATATTAGGGGAAAGGTATAGAGGAGATGTCAGAGGTTATTTATGCAGAGAGTTGTGAATTCATGGAATGCTTTGCCAGCGGTGGTGGTGGAAGCAAGGTCATTCGGGACATTTAAGCAACTGCTGGGCATGCACATGGATAGCAGTGAATTGAGGGGTGTGTAGGTTAAGTTATTTTATTTTACATTTGGATTAACCCTTGGCACAACATCATGGGCCAAAGGGCCTGTTCTGTGCTGCACTTTTCTATGTTCTAGATTGGGTGAGTAGCATTGATACATTTAAATCAAGGCTAACTAAGCAAATGGGGAGGATAGAAGAGAGAGCTATGCTTATGGAGTTGGATGAGAAAGGATGTAAAAAATGCCTGAGTGGAACACAAGTATTGGCATGGACTGGTTGGGTCAAATGGCCTGTTTCTGTGTTGTATACTCTGCTTAATTCTAATCAACAATATGCTAAAATTCCTCTGAATACATCAGTACCATTAGTATAATTTCAGTAATGTGGATATACTTTCTGATCTCTGTGTTACTTATAAGTAACATGGCAAGATAAGCTCTCTACCCAGTTTGTGTGTGCCAGCAGTAACATTGTCAGACTTTCTCTGCCTGTTCCTTTTATCAGCAACATTGCAGGCTCCCTCTGGTGGCTGTGTGCTCATCCCAGTGCTAATGTTTAACAGAATCTCCTGTTACTTTGTGATGGCTCTACCAGTAACATCACAGGATCTCAGACCTCCCCCTCAAACGTGATTGCTAAGAGGAAGATTGTTGGATTTTCTCTGTTTTGTGTATGCTATCACTATCAATAACATTTCAGATTTCCCCGGTTCTACAAGTATCAAGAATAAGATTGTGAATTCCCCCCACGTGTCCTGATAACTGTAATACTTATACCAGTAACACTGCAGAATATGTTCTGATCCCCGCATGTAAATGTGATCTCTGACATGCATTGCTTATTCCTTTTAGCATTGCGTGTTCTTGTAATTAGTAACATTTCAGAATGTTCGCGGCAACTATTATTAGAATTTCAGAATGAAATTGGTGCCTTTTGGTGGCAGTTTTGGTACCTTCTGATTAACATGCATTACTGAAATCAGGTACAATTTCACTTCTATTTCCATCTTTTAGTGCCATTACTAATACTTCAATTATTTTTGCAATTATTTGTGTTAGTACCAGCAGCAGCACTTCAGATTCGGATTCCCTCTGATTCCTCTGTTGAAGCCATCAGTAACAGTTTAGATTAATTCTGGGCACTATTTGGTGCCACCAGTAGATTTTAAAATTCTACTTGAATCTTCATGATTTGGAGATGCCGGTGTTGGACTGGGGTGTACAAGCTAAAAAAATTACACAACATCAGGTTATAATCCGACAGGTTTATTTGGAAGCATTAGCTACTCCACAACCACCTGATGAAGGAGCAGTGTTCCTAAAATTAGTGCTTTCAAATAAACCTGTTGGACTATAACCTGGTGTTGTGTGATTTTTAACTTGGATCTTGCATCAGTACAAAAAGAATTGTGGGGCTCCCTCTGGTGGCTGTGTGTTTGTGTCATCTCAAACATAGAGCCTTGTCTCTTGTTGATCTCTGATGTCTTAATCAGTAACATTGCAGGATTCCCTCTGATTGTTTGAACTTAACTGCCATCAATAATAATGCATCATTCTCTTCTGAACTGTGTTTTAACACCCATCAGTAACATTACAGGATATCCTAAAGTTCCCGTGTATTAATGCTGTCATGGACATTGGGTATTGCATCTGGCACTTTTGTTTTGTAGTTGCGTGGTAATACAGAATTTGAGCATTGCCCGAAAAGAAGCCGCATTGTCAATGTTTTTCATTGTGCACTTATCAAGATAGATGCAAGAAAACCAAATTTCAAAATGAACAACAAATTCTATTCATGAGAAGCAGGGTGCTGATTGGTCATAAAGTAGACCTGAGTGATTGAGGGGTTGCCATAGAGAATGCACATCATAACAGTTACAGCAAATTTCTGTTAAAGTTTAAAAAGCTTTTGACTCTGTTCAAATGTGACATGCAAATGCACCTGTATACAGTAGCAGCCTTGCCATCGTTGATTTGAAAATGCACATTCCCTTCTTAAATTACTTTTGTCTGCAGTGGACCAGGTCCTATATATGAAGTATTAGATGTAGGTTTGTTCGTTGAGCTGGAAGGTTAATTTTCAGATGTTTCATTACCGTACTAGGTAATATCTTTAGTGAGCTTCTGGACAAAGTATTGCTGATGATTCCTGCTTTCTATTTATATGTTTGGGTTTATTTGGGTTGGTGACATCATTTCCTGTGGTGATGCCATTTCCTGTTCTTTTTCTCAGAGGGTGGCAAATCAGGTTCAAGTCAAAGTATTTGTTGATAGAGTTCCAGTTGGAATGCCATGCTTCTCGGAATTCTCATGCGTGTCTCTGTTTGGCTTGTCCAAGGATGGATGTGTTGTCCCAGTCGAAGTGATGTCCTTCCTCATCAGTATGTAAGGATATTAGTGAGAGAGGGTCATGTTATTTTGTGGCTAGTTGATGTTCATGTATTCTGGGGGATAGTTTTCTATCTGTTTGTTCAATGCAGTGTTTGTTACAGTTCTTGCAGGTACTTTGTAAATGACATTAGTTTTGCTTGTTGTCTGTATAGGGTCTTTCAGGTTCATTAGCTGCTGCTTTAGTGTGTTGGTGGGCTTGTGGGCTACCATCGTGCCAATGGGTCTGAGTAGTCTGGCAGTCATTTCCGAGATCTCTTTGATGTAGAGGAGAGTGGCTTGGGTTTCTGGGGGTGTTTTGTCTGCTTGTTTGAGTTTGTTGCTATTTTCGGAAATTTTGAAAATAATAATTTTGTCTGAACTGAACAGTTGAATGGAAATGCAGTTTGTTTTGATCTATGCATGATGACTCTGATCAGTTTATTGATTACTGTATATCACACAAATGCACGAATGTGACATCATTTCCTGCCCAGTTTACCTTATATTACTCTGAAAAGGTTAAGTACCTCAAAAGTTTGAGCAGCAGTTGCATTTGTTGTTAACATTGCTACTATTTAACCTTACCATTTAACTTAACATTGCTACGTGGAGTGGGATGCTCCAACTGGATCTCCTTTGTTCCTTCTGTTTTCTTCTCCTTTTTTTTGCCCACTTTGGTCTTATTGTGTGTCTCAGCCAGTTCTCCTGGTGGCTAGTGCTGGGTCCTGGCCTGGTCTCTCAGCGGCTCATGGTCGATCCTCGCTTGGCGGCTCTCAGCACGGTCTCTTGGCAGAATGTTGGCTGTTCTCTTGGCAGTTGATGGCGGTGTCTTGACTCGGCATGCAAGCAAATCCTGCCAGAGCATGTTCCCAAGGCTGCAGGAAAGATCAGAGAGGTGGCGGTTTCAGCAACATTGATGGTATCTGTGGTGGTGGTGTCCAGAACCAAAAGCAGAGTGAGATAAGCAGACAACTTATCAAAAACTGTTGAACTTCTAGTTATTGAACAGTAATCAATAAACTGATCAGAGTCATCATGCATAGATCAAAACAAACTGCATTTCCATTCAACTGTTCAGAACAGACAAAATTATTATTTTCAAAATTTCCAAAAATAGCAACAAACTCAAACAAGCAGACAAAACACGCCCAGCAACCCAAGCCACTCTCCTCTACATCAAAGACATCTCGGAAATGACTGCCAGACTACTCAGACCCGTTGGCACGATGGTAGCCCACAAGCCCACCAACACACTATAGCAGCAGCTAATGAACCTGAAATCTGTAGTTTAAAATACAAAGGCTTTAGTGTAAACTTTTACCGATTTCCTTATTTTTGTACTATTCTATGATTTAAAGCTTAACTTATTAACTCTTGTTTCTCTTAGTACTTAAGCTAAACCTTTTGTGTCTAAACTCTTTTTAGTACCTTGGTACCTAAGATAGTGCCATGTGTTGGGACATTATCCACTCTTCATTGTACTCCTGCACTTCTGTGCTTGAGTAAATGTGACAATAAAACCTAAAATCAAAAATCTAGATCTATTCATTAACAACACAAGTGGTATTCTCCACTGACAGGCAGGTCCAAAAGATGATCTGCTGATCACTTGGATATATAACATGACATATGAAATTCAGTGCCAGTGTGTGTCATGTTTCTTGTATTATTGATAAGTATCACAGATTTAATAATGTGGATTAAGTTTACTTTGTAATCTCATACAAATTTATTTAACAGTTTAGGCTACCATTTACAATAACAGGTATAAATGTGCACATTTCCTTCTTATGTCCTCCTGCTGGGCTACACATGGCAATTGGTTAAATGGTTTCCTCCTGGTCCTTGATTTATTTGCATAGTCCAGCTTTTGAAACCAGAACATACAATATGATGCCAGGTGTCTGAATCTTACAACCTGATGCCTGGTGGGTTGTATTGAGCAACACATCTCTCCAGTACTCTCTGGTTTTGTATGGTAGTGCCATTAATATAATTACAGATTCCCTCTGGTTGATTGATATTAGTGCCAACAGCATCATTGCATATTTATCAGGTTCAACATTGTTTGTGTTCTAAACAACTTTGCAAGATTCCCTCTGATTCAAGTATGTTGATTTCATCAATAAATGCAGATTCCTTTAACTTCCTGTGCTTTGATACATTAAGTAATATGGCATGGCTCTGTCTAGTGACTAAAATAAGATTCAGCTCTGTGTCTTTGTTGTAATGGCAACTTGCCATTGGTAACATCGCATGGTAGCTCAGTGGTTAGCCCTGCTCCCTCACAGCACCAGGGATCTGAGTTTGATTCCAGCCATGGGCAACTGTCTGTGTGGAGTTTGCACATTCTCCATGTAGCTGCATAGATTTCCTGTGGGAGCTCTGGTTTCCTCCCACAGTCCAAAGATGCAGGAAAAAGTGAGGACTGCAGACACTGGAGATCAGAGTTGAGGTTGTGATGTGTACTGATGAAGGGCTTATGCCCGAAATGTCGATTCTCCTACTCCTCAGACGCTGCCTAACCTGCTATGCTTTTCCAGCACCACACTCCTGAGTCCAAAGATGTGCAGGTTCGGTGAATTGGCTATGCTAAATTGCCCATTGTATTCAGGAATGTGTAGGTTTGGTGAATTCGTCAGGGGAAATGCAGTGTGTATAAGGGATGGGTTCAGATGGGTTACTCTTTGGATGGTTGGTGTGGGCTTGTTGGGCCAAATAGCCTGTTTCCACACTGTAGGGGTTCCAATTTTTGAATTCTTCTGGTCCTTTTGTGATGATACAATGGCTTTAAGAGGTGTATCTTGTCCTTTTTTTTGTGAAGAAAGGTTGAGCCAGAGGTAAAAAGTGGTCTGCTCAAAACCAATAAAGTAAGCAGCTTGTGAGGCCTTTTAAAGTTGGACCAATAGAAACAGCCTGAATGGGTGGGGTCAATATCCTACAGAACAAGGATTTGTAGTTTTCGCTTCTAGCAATTGCTTACAGTCTTGAAGGTGAAT
This sequence comes from Chiloscyllium punctatum, assembly GCF_047496795.1. Lineage (NCBI taxonomy): Eukaryota > Metazoa > Chordata > Chondrichthyes > Orectolobiformes > Hemiscylliidae > Chiloscyllium > Chiloscyllium punctatum. The sequence goes on along the minus strand of NC_092761.1, from coordinate 54,929,732 downwards.
GTGGTAGCTGTTTTTCCTCTCTCTTTTACAGGTTAAAAACTGGGGTTCTCTTTCTGCTGCTAGAATTACATTTGAGTCATTCTATTTTACTGAAGCTGCTTTTGACAAGGATATATTTATGGGATATATTAGTACCTAATATATATTTAATTTTATTGAGCATTTAGATAGAGCCAATTCTTTTCTTTTATATATTGTTTGTCTGTGTTTTAATTGTAGTCTAAAATTAAAGTGCATTTTGCTTAAAGTCAAGTAGTTTGACCAATCAAATTGCATCTGGAACACAACACCCTACACTTACCTTTTAAAATAAGAAAAAGTCAGGGTCTAAGCTATTTTCTAAATATACTTTGAGAGGGTTTGGTCTGAACCATAAACACTTAGTGTTAAATTGCCATCTGTAACATTATAGTTTCTATCTTGTTCCTCTGCTAAAGTGCCATCAATTCCGTGTTCTCAGTTCCCCTTTGTATTAGCTTGGCAGTAGTATTGCAAAGCTCCCTCTAGTGGGTGTGTATTTGTGCCATCAATTATATTTAAAATTTTCCCTTGTCATTTTGTGTTACCAAATACAATTGCAGGAATGGCTTGAACTTCATCACTATCTGTAACATAACAGGATTCCTTCTGCTTTCTGTTTGCTATTGATGTCACTAACTTTGCAGATCCACTCTGGTTACTGTCTGCTCATATTACTGGTAACATTGAAAATTCCTTCTCATTCCTCGGTATTACTGCCACGTGTAGCTTTGCATATTCAGTCCACATCTGCTGTCCATATAATCAATAACATTTTGAGTGCCTTAGGAAATGTGTATTTGTGCAAACATTAGAATTTCATGTACCATCCTGTGTGTTAGTGTCATCAGTAGAATTACAGATTACGTCTGTTCCTTTGTTCATTTGACTTCATTACAACAATGGTTCAAAGTGGCACATAGGAAGATGGCTGTCTCTGTTGGAGGTCAGTCATCTCAGCTCTAGGACATCTCTGCAGAGTTCTCCAGGGTAATGTCCTTGGCCCAACCATCTTCAGCTGCTTCATCAATGACTTTTCCTCCTTCGTAAGGTCAGAAGTGAGCATGTGCATGTCATCAGTGCCCAATGTTCAGCGCCAATGATTATTACTCCTCAGATATTGAAGCAGTCTATGTTGAAATGCAACAGGACCTTGACAATATCCAGGATTGATGAACAGCAAGTAACATTCAGTCAGACAAATGCCAGTCAATGACCATATCCAATAACAGATAATCTAACCACCACCCCTTGACATTCAATACTGAATCCCTCATGACCAATACCCTGGACTTGCAATATAAATATTCAGACGATAAGATTGTTTGTTTCAGCGACAGGAAGAGTGGGAGCATCAACCAGAGGACTGATGGGAAGGTGAGTCATTGATTTAAAAACTTACCTCGTGAATAGGCGGAGTGCTTGCTGAGCAGGAGTAAGTGAAGTAATATATTTATGTGGTTGCATTAACTGAAACACTACTTAGGTAGTGTCGTCCACCCAACCTCCTCCTCTGACCAAAAGAAAATGTTGTGTTCTCCGGATTAGTAAGGTAGTTAGTTCTTTTTCATTCTTTATAGTGTCAGTTTTCCTGCTCCTCGGAAGTTGCCTGACCTGCTGTGATTTACCAGCACCACTCTAACCTAGACGAGGATGGATGTGTTGTCCCATGTCGAAGTGGGTGTCCTTCCTCATCCATCTGTAAGAATACTAGTGAGAGAGGATCATGTCATTTTGTGGCTATTTGATGTTCATGTATCCTGGGGGTTAGTTTTCTACCTGTTTGTCCAATGTAGTGTTTGTTACTGTTCTTGCAAGGTATTTTGTAAATGGCATAAGTTTTGCTTGTTGTCTGTATAGGCTCTTTCAAGTTCATTAGCTGCTGTTTTAGTGTGTTGGTGGGCTTGTGGGCTCCCATGATGCCAAGGGGTCTGACTAGTCTGGCAGTCATTTCTGAGATGTCTTTGTAGGGGAAAGTGGCTAGAGTTTCTGGACATGTTTCGTCTGCTTGTTTGAGTTTGTTGCTGAGAAATCTGTGGACTGTGTTCATTGGGTACCCGGTCTTTTTGAATATGCTGTGTAGCTGATTTTTCTCTGCTCTGCATAGTTTCTATGTGCTGCAGTGTGTGGTGGCTCATTGAAATAATATTCTAATGCAACTTCATTTGTGGGTGTTGGGATGATTTCTTCTGTAGTTCAATATTTGGTTTGTATGTGTTGTTTTTCTGACAACGCTGGCTCGAAGTTCCCCATTGGCTGTTCACTCTACTGCGACATCTAGGAATGGCAGTTTGTTGTGTTTTCCTCCCTCTTTTGAGAATTTTATTCAAGTATGGGTATTATTGGTTGTCTTGAAGGTTTTTGTTACATTTAGTGATGCCAAAGATGTCATCTATGTAGCAGACCCAAAGTTTGGGTTGGATGGTTGGCAGGGCAGTTTGTTCGAGTCTCTGCATCACTGCCTCTGCTACGAACCTGATATCGGAGATCCCATAGGTGCTCTGTTGGTTTATCTGTAAGTTTTGTTGTTGAAAATGAAGTGTGTGGTAAGGCATAAGTCCACTAGCTTGACAATATTGTCCTTGCTGATGAAGTCAGTCGTGTTTGGTGTATGTGTCTTCGGGTCTTCTAATTGTGTAGTCAATGTTTCCTTGGCCAGCTTGATGTTGATGTTGATTAAGGCCAATCAAAGATAGCAGTGGGAAGTTGTGCGTGGAGTCATTGGAGATAGGGGAAGCACTAACTGAATATTTTTCCTCAGTAGTTACACTGGAAAAATACAATGTTGTCGAAGAGAATACTGAGATATAGGCTACTAGACTAGATGGGATTTAGGATCACAAGAAGGAGGTGTTAGCAATTCTGGAAAGTGTGAAAATAGATAAGTCCCCTGGGCTGGATGGAATTTATCCTAGGATTCTCTGAGGAGCCAGGGCGAAGATTGCTGAGCCTTTGCCTTTGATTTTTATGTTGTCATTGTCTACAAGAATAGTGCCAGAAGACTAGAGGATAGCAAATGTTGGCCTCTTGTTCTAGAAGGGGAGTAGAGTCAACCCTGGAAATTATAGACCAGTGAGCCTTACTTCGGTTGTGGGTAAAGTATTGGAAAAGGTCACAAGGGATAGGGTTTATAATCATCTTGAGAGGAATAAGTTGATTAGGGATAGTCAACGTGGTTTTGTGAAGGGTAGCTTGTGCCTCACAAACCTTATTGAGTTCTTTGAGATGGTGACCAAACAGGTGGATGAGGGTAAAGTGGTTGATGTGGTGTATATGCATTTCAGTCAGGCATTTGATAAGTTTCCCCACTGTAGGCTATCGCACAAAATACGGAGGCATGAGATTGAGGGTGATTTAGTGTTTTGGATGAGAAATTGGCTAGCTGAAAGAAGACAGAGGGTGGCAGTTTATGGGAAATGTTCATCCTGGAGTTCAGTTACTTGTGGTGGATCTGTTTTGGGGTCACTGCTGCTTGTTATTTTTATAAATGACCTAGATGAGAGTGTAGAACGATGGGTTAGTTCATTTGCGGATGACAATAAGGTCAATAGAGTTTGGATAGTACTGAAGGATGTTGCAGATTACAGAAGGACATAGATAAGCTGCAGAGCTGGGCTGAGAGGCAGAAGATAGAGTTTAATGCAGAAAGTGTGAGGTGCTTCATTTTGGAAGGAGAAACAGGAATGCAGAGTACTGGGCTAATGGTAAGATACTTGTTAGTGTAGAAGAGCAGAGAGATCTTGTTGTCTATGTATATAGATCCATGAAAGTTGCCACCCAGGTTGATAGTGCTATTAAGAAGGATACGGTGTGTTAGCTTTTATTGGTCGAGGGATTGAATTTTGGAGGCACAAGGTCATGCTGCAGTTCTACAAAACTCTGGTGTGGCCAAACTTGGAGTATTGCATATAGTTCTGGTCATCACACTACAGAAAGAACATGGAAGCTTTGGAAAGGGTTCAGAGGAGATTTACTATGATGTTGCCTGGTATGGAGGAAAGGTCTTATGAGGAAAGGCTGAGAAGCTTGAGGCAGTTTTTGTTGGAGAGAAGAAGATTGAGAGGTGACTCAATTGAGATATTTAAGATATTCAGAGGGTTAGATAGGTTGAGTAGTGAGAGCCAGTTTTCTCAGATGGTGATGGCTAGCATGAGGGAATGTAACTTTGAATTGATGGGTGATTCATATAGAACAGATGTCAGAGGTAGGTTCTTTACTCAGAAAGTAATAGGGGTGTGGAATGCACTGCCTGCAACAGTTGTAGACTTGTTAAGTTTCAGGGCATTTAAATGGTAATTGGATAAACATCTGGATGAAAAAGGAATAGTGTAGGATGGATGGGCTTCACATTGGTTCCACAGGTTGACACAGCATCGAGGGCCGAAGGGGCCTGTACTGCGCTGAAATGTTCTATGTTCTGTAATGAAGATTGCAAGTTATGGCCTCAAGTAATCCATGATCATTACATGGTTCACACTAATGTTTTCATGTCAGCTAATCAAATGCTAATTTAAAAGTGTCACATATGCTTTGCATTTCTGAAATATATTTCCTAGCTAACATTAAAGTCAACACTGGGGAACACTAAGTTATGGAGGTCTACAGCTCAGAAAGAAGACCCTTTGCCCCATTGCATCTATGTTGGTCAAAAACAAGCAACTAATTATTCTAATCCCATTTTCCAATACTTAGTCCATACTATAGTTTGCCTTGGCATCACGAGTGCTCATCTAAATACTTATGTAAAATAAAGAACCATGGGACAACAACAGAAATTGCTGGAAAAGCTCAGCAGATCCAGCAACATCTTGTGGAGAGAAATCAAAGTTAACATTTCAGGTCAAGTGAACCTTCCTCAGAATATTAATTCTGATTTCTCTCCGCAGATGTTGCTGAGCCTGCTGAGATTTTCCAGCAATCCCTGTTGTTGCTTTTGATTTACAGCATCTACAGTTGATTTGGTTTTTGTTTTGTAAAGGAATGTGGCTGCTGGAGAACTGAAACAAAAGCAGACATTGCTGATGAAAAGCAGCAGATCTGGCAGCACCCATGGGAAGAAAGCTGAGGCACAATGGCTGAGCTGTGATCACTGCTACCACACAGCACCAGAGATCCGGGCAGGATTCCACTCTTGGGCAACTGATTGTGTGGAGTTTGCACATTCTCCCCATATCTGCATGAGTTTCCCTTGGGTACTCAGTTTCCTCCCACAGTCTACAATATGCAGGTTAGGTGGATTGGCCATACTAGATTGCCCGTAATGTCCAGGGATGTGCAGGCTAGGTGGGTTAGCCACTGGGAAATGTGGTGTTACTGGGATGGGGTTGGGTCTGGGTGGGATGCTCTTTGGAGGATCAATGTGGACTTGACGGGCTGAATGGTCTGCTTCCACACTGTAGGGATTCTATGATGAGTCCAATGACTCTTCATCAGGGAAGTCATCAACGAGTGCTGACGAAAAGTAACCAGACCAAAAACCCACACCGTTTTGAAAGAGTGAAACAGTACATAAAGATCCCCTGTGGAAATGGAGGAGAATGATTGAATCCTGCACTTACAGGCCAAGCTGTCATTTTCTACAGTGCTGGGAAACACAGTGCATGCAGATTATAAATGTCCCTGGTCATCATCACTTAACTATGTCATCGGGAAAGACCCTTGCCTAGAGCAAGAAGGGTCCCAAAATAATTACGGATCACGACATATCTCCATGGCTCTGGAATCCTTTGGCTATAAATTCTGTGAGCATGACCTTAACGTCCACAACCACCTGATGAAGGAGCTAGTGCTTCCAAATAAACCTGTTGGACTATAACCTTGTGTTGTGTGACAGTTCAGCACAGGCTCCTCCAAGTCATTGTTCTCCCTATGATTGCATACTTGATATATTTTTGTGCTTCCACTGTTCTGTTACATATTTACACATTGGCAGGTCTTATTGACGGAGGGAAAAAGCAGCAATGTAAGAGATCGGGTATGAACATTGTATGTCGTGAAGGTGAGGTAGCTTTAAATGCCTCCGTCAGTATCTGACAGTGAAGTCTCTCATGATAGGCAATAGATTGGGAGCAATCCTGAGGCTCCTCCTTTAGACTCTTCAATCGCCAGTTACCCTTCAACATATCATTCTTTGCTCAGACTGCTAAATTGTCATAAAATGCTTGGACATCCTCTAAGACAATGGTTAACTTGAGCAAGACTGTGCATTATGCAGCGGCTCTTGGCAGGCCACTGTGCTGTGTAACTTGTCCATTGTACACCTCTTGGCCATGAATGGCAGTGCATGCCCTCAACAAGCTGATTGATAGAGTGAACCTTTGCTTTCAGATAGAATTAGAATTAGATTTTGTTCTCACATGTATTCGAGTACAGTGTTGCCATTCCTGTCACAATCTTAGGTACAAAGGTACTTAGGTACAAAATCTTACATACAAAATAGAAAAATAAGGAAATATAGTTAAAAGTTCAACCTTAAAATGAACGAAATTTCAACATGACTGATTCAACTCACTCTCACAAGAATGGAAAATGTGCACAAATGAGGCCGAGCACAGATCTTGCACATTGTTTCTAGCCGCATTGTTGTCCATATTAAAGGGAAAATGTAATGTGTTAGGATGTGCCTGTTTGATCAGGGAGTGACGAACATTGACAGATCACATTTAGTGAATATGCAGAAATTTGCTGAAAGAACACCATACTTTAGTTGAGCAAGAAATATTTGTGTGAATAACAAGAATGACACTTCACTGGCATTGAGTGACTGTAAATGATATTGTAAAGTAAAAGGACTGAATTATTTTTCATCTTTTTGATAAGATTTTTCAGAATTGTATTTAAACATTGCCATAAACTACTGGCGTCATGTTTAACTTGCACTGGAATGCTCTTCAGCCATCAGGTTTGAAACAGATGTGGCCATTCAAGCCCAAAGGACGACAAGCTGGCCTTGGGTCCAGGACATCATTAATTGCATCCATGTAGTACTTCATTTCATGATCTGAGCTGATGATAATACTGGGAGAAAGTGATTTTTGCATGGTTGAATCAGGAATGAGGCTTGTGGATCGGCGCTGAGAGATAAATGGGAGGGGGATGAAGTTTGGGGGAGGTAGCTGGGAAAGCGATAGGTGAATGAAGATGAGGGAGAAGATGGTAGGCCAGAGTTGGCAGTGATAGATGGGTCCAGAGGGCGATGCCATGTTGGAGGCTTGGGATTGGGATAATGCTGAGGGATAATGTGTTCTTCAAGTGATGATAATACTGGACAAGTCAGATCACAGAGTACAACCTGTTTGATTAACTAGTAGTTTTTGTTTCAGCAGTTTAGTTACTATGGTGATCAGTCACTGAATATGTTCATTAGAGGCTGTCAATGTACTTTTAACAAAGGAATATCAAAGTTTATTACATACTAGAACAGGAAAAAATGCTTAAAATGATGTATTTTTAAAAAGGGACATCAGATATTGAATAAGGCTATAATGGAGAAAATTCGAGTCATAATTTGTAGTCCAGGAAGGAAATATTTTCATTTGAACAGGCCCTAACAACATTTAAGAAAAAAAATGCTATCAAGGCATTCTGAATGTAATTTGAGAAAATAGCAAAGTAAATGAGCCCTTTCAGGGCTATGGGCCAAGAGCTAGAAAACGTGTTTGTGTTGTCAGATCTTTGTTGAATAGTGTCAGTACAATGGGCCAAATGAACTCCTTCTGTGCTGTAAACATCTATGAGACAATGATTTTGCTGAAGGAAATCTGGATACTGTCCATGCAAAGTCAATTGATAGGTCAAGGACTTGAAATTTATGCTTCATTGTTCGAGGTTGTTTTGATTGCTTTTGGCATTGTTAAAACAAAATAATGCCGCCCTGAAGATAGTTCCTGAAGCATACAAATTTTAATGAAACCGCCAAGCCAATATGGAGTTTGAAATGGTTAAACAGAATAACTTAGACAGGTGAATAAAGATATCAGAAGTGAATATCATGCATGAGGCTCTCAGAGAGAGAATTTTTGTAGATGAATTTTAAAAACTGATGACATTTCCTGCAGGGCGAATCAAGCCCAATTCCATTGGGCTACTCCAGTAGGGAAGTAAAGAAATTATCAGTAAGGAAATGGAAGGTGTTATCAACAGTGCTATCAAGCAGCACCTTGTCAGCAATAACCTGCTCACTGACGCCCAGGTTGGGTTCCACCAGGACCACTCAGCTTCAAACCTTGTTACAGCCTGGGTCTAATCATCAACAAACAAGCCGAAGTTGAGGTGAGAATGAAATGTGTTGACATCCAAACAAGAGTAATCTATGTATGGTGTTAAAGAACCTCAGTAAAATTGGAGTCAATAGGAATCAGACATAGCTGGCACAACTGAAGATGATTGTGGTTGTTGGAGGTCAGTTAATTGAGCCTTAGAACATTACTGCTGAACCAATCATCTTCAACTGCTTCATCAAAGACATTACCTCCGTCATTAGGTTAGGAGTTCAGATGTTTGCGATGGTCGCACAATTTTCAACACCATTCATGACTCCTCAGATACTGAATCCGTCCTTGTCCAGACACAACAAGACCAGAGCAACATTCAGACCAGGTCCAATGTTCTTATGTTCTTATGGTAGGAGTGAGCTGGAATATTCATCACTTGCCTGAATGGGTGCAGCTCCCTCACCACTCAAGAAACTCAACATCATCCAGGATAAAATAAACTGTTGACTGGAATCCCATTCTCCACTTTCAACATTTACTCCTTTCGTGATCAATTCACAGTGATAATATGATACAAGGTAATAATTCATCAAAATACTTTATCAAAAATAGTTCCAAACCTACAATCTGTACTCTGCCTTTTCTGTATTATCCATGGAAGTAAGTACCAAATACTAGCAGTTCCTGGTGAAGGTCAGCTTTTCAAACAATCGGTCAGCATTTTCCAAGTGGCACAAATATTTTTCTGCGTGTGCAAATTCATTACTTTCAAACACTGAGTTCATTTAAAAATCGGAGATGAAGACAATGAGATTCACATTAATTGAATTGGTATGTGTGGATGGGTGGGAGAGAGGTGCTGCAGAGGGTTAGACTTGTTAAAATCAATTGGACAAAGTGGCTGAAAGCCATAAGAAACACAAAGATTGGTTAAGTTACAGTAACAGAACTCACTAATTAGATCTATGTACTGTTCTGCATGCAAATCTAAGGCTGAAACAAATAAACTGAATTGATGCTTCTGAGAATTACGACCTAGTGTGCTTATGCTTCTAAATTGCTTGTCCTCACAGGCAGTTTAAATAAATTAATAAAATGTTCAAATGTAGCTTTTAAACAGGAACTTCAGTGGGTATAATTGGCTGTGTAATATTTGGGAGTTAAATATTATTCAAGACTGACTGCAACTGAAGCAATTCCTCTGATTGAATACATTATATTCATTTGGGTATTCTGATGTCTGCATTTGCAAAATTGCAATGTGTTGGAAATAAGCTTGATTCAGTGACAGCAAACTTGTCTTTGAGTAATTTAGGTTGTGGGCTGCAACATCATTTCAGACACCTGAGTACACCTGAGTATGAAAGCAGGTAGACAGTTCAATGCAATACTGAAGGAGTGTATTAGAGTGAAAGATGTCATCTTTCATACGGGACATTAAACCGAGAATCCATCTTCCTCCTAGGTGGATGTGAATAATCCTACTGCAAATATGAAGATTGACATGGGAGTTCAGCCATGTGTCTTGACCAGTTTTATCATTCTAACAGTTCACTGAAATAAATTATTTGGCCATTACTTTAATTCTATTTGTGGGGCCTTGCTGAATACAAATTGCATGATGACTATCTTACATCACAACAGTGACTACAATTGACTGAAAGTATTTTGGAATATCAAAGATCAGCAAGGCGTTTTTGTGTGGAGCTGCAGAAAATGGGGGAGATACTACGTGAGTATTTTGCATCAGTATTTACTGTGGAAAAGGATATGGAAGATATAGACTGTAGGGAAATAGATGGTGACACCTTGAAAAATGTCCATATTACAGAGGAGGAAGTGCTGGATGTCTTGAAATGCATAAAAGTGGATAAATCCCCAGGACCTGATCAGGTGTACACTAGAACTCTGTGGGAAGTTAGAGAAGTGATTGTTGGGCCTCTTGCTGAGATATTTGTATCATCAATAGTCACAGGTGAGGTGCCAGAAGACTGGAGGTTGGCTAACATGGTGCCACTGTTTAAGAAGGGTGGTAAGGACAAGCCAGGGAACTATAGACCAGTGAGCCTGACGTCAGTGGTGGGCAAATTGTTGGAGGGAAACCTGAGGGACAGGATGTACATGTATTTGGAAAGGCAAGGATTGATTAGGGATAGTCAACATGGCTTTGTGCATGGGAAATCATGTCTCATAAACTTGATTGAGTTTTTTTGAAGAAGTAACGAAAAGGATTGAGGGCAGAGCGGTGGACGTAATCTATATGGATTTTTGTAATGGAGTTCACAAGGTTCCCCCTGCGAGACTGGTTAGCAAGGTTAGATCTCATGGAATACAGGGAGAACTAGCCACGTGGAAACAGAACTGACTCAAAGGTAGAAGACAGAGGGTGATGGTGGAGGGTTGTTTTTCAGACTGGAGGTCTGTGACCAGTGGATGCCACAAGGATCAGTGCTGGGTCCTCTACTTTTTGTCATTTACATAAATGATTTAGATGCGAGCATAAGAGGTACAGTTAGTAAGTTTGCAGATGACACCAAAATTGGAGGTGTAGTGGACAGTGAAGAGGGTTACCTCAGATTACAACAGGATCTTGATCAGATGGGTCAATGGGTCAATGGGCTGAGAAGTGGCAGATGGAGTTTAATTCAGATAAATGTGAGGTGCTGCATTTTGGGAAAACAAATCTTAGCAGGATTTATACTCTTCATGGGTAAGGTCCTAGGGAGTGTTGCTGAACAAAGACATCTTGGAGTGCAGGTTCATAACTCCTTGAAAGCAGAGTCATAGGTGGATAGGATAGTGAAGAAGGCTTTTCTTTATTGGTCAGAGTATTGAGTACAGGAGTTGGGAGGTCATGTTGCCTCTGTACAGGTCATTGGTTAGGCCACTGTTGGAATATTGCATGCAATTCTGGTCTCCTGCCTATCGGAAAGATGTTGTGAAACTTGAAAGGGTTCAGAAAAGATTTACAAGGATGTTGCCAGGTTTGGAGGATTTGAGCTATAGGGAGAGGCTGAACAGGATGGGGCTGATTTCCCTGGAGTGTCAGAGGCTGAGGAGTGACCTTATAGAGGTTTACAAAATTATGAGGGGCATGGATAGGGTAAATAGGCAAAGTCTTTTCTCTGGGGTCGGGGACTCCAGAACTAGAGGGCATAGGTTTAGGATGAGAGGGAAAAGATATAAAAGAGATCTCAAGGGCAATTTTTTCACACAGGGTGGTACGTGTGTGGACCGAGCTGCCAGAGGAAGTGGTGGAGGCTGGTACAATTGCAACATTTATGAGGCATTTGGATGGGTATATGAATAGGAAGGGTTTGGAGGGATATGGGCTGGATGCTGTCAGGTGGGACTAGATTGGGTTGGGATATCTGGTCGGCGTAGACGGGTTGGACTGAAGGGTTTGTTTCCATGCTGTACCTCTCTATGACTCTAATGTTGCTAGGTACCATTTTCATAAGGTTTTTTTTGGCACATTCTCTAAAGCAATTCTATCCTTTAGAATTTGAGAAGCTTAATTTGGACACAATGCAAAAGTCGAGGCTGCACCAATATTTTATAAAATTCATCATAACTCCCTTTTCCTGTACTCTGTGTCTCTAGTTACATAGCTCAGGATCCCCAATGCCTTTTTAACCATTGTTTCAACCTGTCCCGATATCTTCACCAATTTATACATATATGGGATCCCCAGTTAAAGTGCACACTTCAGCATTCTGACCCTTGCTTCACATTGTCTTTCTTCCCAAACAAAATTTATCACTTTGCGTTTTCTGTTTTTGAGGTCATGAAAAGTACTTTATTCATGTTATTTTGTCTTTCCTTGCTTTCTCCCTTTTATCTTTCTTTCCTTGTTTCTTTCTTTCATCCTTTCCTTCTCCCCTTCTGACTTTCTTTCTATCCTTTCCACCTTTCTTTCTCACTTTCTCTCCCTTTCCTTTTTTCTTTGGCTTGCTCTGTCCTTTTTTGTTCTTTCTCTTTTAGTCTTCGTTTCCCTTTACATTCATTCTTCCACCTTCCCTTGCTTTCTCTCTTATTGTAACTTTAGATGATTGATTCCCTACAATAAAGGGCTTTTCACAAGATTAATTCCATCTCCATAAATAGATGAATAAAGCCACAGACTGGGGCATGAAAAAGCCTTTAAATCATGTCTGAATAAGTTACTTCTTTGGTTACTTCTCCTTTTTAAATATTTGCATTTTTTGCAGACCAATTACAGTATGTCTATGATTTTTAGATTGTACAGCATATTTACTAAATCATATACAGCTGTGACTAAAAAAAAGCAGACTGGTCCATGTCTCTGAAGGTATCATACCCATCTTATCCTGCATTCGTGAAGACCATAATCTAAGGGGATTTCCCTAACCTTTTATTATTACTGTTGGTCTACTTCATTGGTTGCTGAAGGAACTGATTTTGGTTCTGGGCTTTATAGCATGTTGCTGTAGTTTAGCATATGATTCTCTGACCTAGTTCAAATTCAGATTGACCAACATGCTTAAAGTCTCTTCTGACTGTCACTGGTAAAGGTCTTGTATAGAAGTTAAATGAAAAGTTAAATGCTGAAAATACACAGCAATAATGGAGAGAAGAACAAACGACTTTGGTTCAGGTCAATGATCTTTCATCAGAACTTAACATGAGAGATGTAACAAGTTTCAACAGGGACAGAGGCAGAAAAATGAGGATGTTACGATAGAACCTAACAGAACGTAAGAATACGAGAAATTGGGGCAGGAGTAAGCCACGCTATCTATTGAGTTAGCTTAGCTATTCAACATGAGCACAACTGATCTTCAAGTTCAATCTCACTTACCCTTCCCGCTCCCCCCCCGCCCCCATCTATACTGTTTGATTGCCTGAGATATTATCTCTCTTATATTCAATCATATAAGAATCTCTATTCCTCTAGTGTAGATAATTCCAAAGGTGCAGAACATTTTGAATGAAGAAATTTCACCTCATCTCAGTTCCGTTATCCTGACACTGTGCTAAGCAAAACCATCAACCCTGTGAAGCCTCTTTAGAATCTTATATGTTTCAATGAGATCACCTTTCACTCATCTACACTGCAAAGAATAAAGACCCAATTTATTGTAGGATAACATTCTCATCATAGTTACCAATCTAGACAACCTTCACTATATCTCCTCCAAGGTAAATGCATCCTTCCTTACATATGGACACCCAAACTACGTAAGTGGATTTGGTGTTTATGCAGAGGGTCCTGGTGTAGGATCAAAATTCATTGGGAATCTATCTGGTTTGGGGTGGTCAGTTGACAATTATGTGACAATTGGTTAAGTCCAACAGTTGCTGCAGACTGAGCGCTGGATCATATGACTTCAATCTAGAAGGAAAAGCCAGTAAACCTTTGTAAGGCAATTGATGCATTTTGGCTAAACCATTTCATATACTTGAAAATGGAGCTCCAGTGAGATCAATTTGTTCATTTTCAAACGTTTTCCTTTGACAGATGTTTCCCTTTGGGCTTTTGGTAATTTGCATCACCTCACAGGCATATATGAGTAGGTGCCATATTTACTGGTAAACCAGTCTTGACTTTGTAATTGAATATCTCTTGCAGGCCTTTAATGCAAGCTCTGCAGCATAAATCTCCAGCTGCTAATTTCTGCTTCTCCAAGTCAGAAAGCATTCTGAGGCTCAGGGAGAACAGTCTATCTCTATCGCATAATTTAATTTTGTAACAGAACATATCAAAACTTTTAGTATCTGTTTTTAATTCCTGGCTAGTTTACACTGATTTTATTTTTCACATTTTTATTAATTATTGAATAACCTTATGGTACTTTCTAAAACATTTCAATCATATTCTTTGCAATGTTACAAACCTCTTTTTAAATCTAACACCATCCTTCATAAGTCGTTAGAAAGTCATGGATATAATTCCCTTTGTGAATGTTTTATTTCATCTTTTTTAATACATCTACAACTCAAAAGGTTTCTTTAAATGGCTCCCACTTTTGTTTTCCTGTCATATTTTTGAATCTATTTTCCGATCAACCCTCACCAACTCTCCACTCAAATCTGGCTTATTTTTAGTTGTATTGTGATCACAACACCAATGAATCTTTTACTATGAGATAACGACATAACCGTACCTCATTACATGATATTTGATCAAAATGGATTTGTCACTAGTTGGTTCCATTAAATATTGCTCCAGAAAACTTTTGTTAAACGCTTATCAATCGCCTTTTACTATTTAATTAGTACAGTCTATATGAAGATTAAAGCCACTCACACATATTAAATTAATGTTTTTGCCCTTGTTAAGCATTCTAATAATTTCTTGTTAAATGCACTTCTGTTCAATGTAAATCATGTTAAGAGGCCTATAATAAACTCCTGCCAACATTTTCTGACTCTTGATGTTTCTAATCACCACTCACATTAATTCTACTTTCTGATCTTTAAAACCAAAATTCTTATTTGTGCACGACTTTTCCTATCTTCATTCTACATTCCATTTGACTTTTTGAAATTATATGTGCCCTGAAATATTTATTTCCTATTTGGCCACCTTGGAACCATGGGCTGAATTTCAACACAAATCAGCTAAGTATCAATTTAATGAAGTTTATCTCCACAAACGCCAACACATTTTCTCGCAATAACTTCCCAAACTTGCCTCATCACTTCTGCATGATGTTCCTATATTTTCCTACTTACTGCACTCTCCCATTCACTGCAGGTTGAGAGACAGGAATTCCCTGAATCCATTGTCATCTTTACAGCCCAGCTGATAACTTGCAGCTGTTAAATATGGTTTATTTTCAGTATCAGACATGTTGGACAAAGGGTAATTCACAGAAACCCTACAATGTGATCGCAGGCCATTCAGCCCACTGAGTCCACAATGACCTTCTAATGAATATTCCACCCAGACACACCCCCTCACCCTAATCCCTGTAACCCTTCATTTCCAGTGGTTAATCCACTTTGTCTGCACATGCCTGGACACTCAGTGTAATTTAACAAAGACAATTCAATTAACCTGCATATCTTTGGACTGTGGGAGGAAACTGGAACACCCAAAGGAAGCCCACGCAGACACGGGGAGAATGCGCAAACTCCACACAGACAGTTGCCCAAGGCTGGAATCGAACCCAGATCCCTGGTACTGTGAGGCAGCAGTGCTAACCACTGAGCCACTATGCCACCCAAATGCTGACAGGGACCTGATATTCTGCTGGCGTTGAGTTGTTGAGCAAGAGGTAAACTGAAGCCAATAGGTAACTGCTCTGACTTTCATGTTGGGAACTGTCACGTCTGGTTTCTATGCAGTGAGTGAGGAGAATGAGAAACTGCATTTCAATGAGGTATAAGAATAAGATTATTAATGCACACTATTAATGAATGATAAAGGATCTTATTGTCAGCCTCCAGCTGAGCATCTTTGAGCTGAAGTTGTTTAAGCTGCAGACACTTACTGTGGATACAACTGTACTATAATGGATTCCACAAATTCCCATTGATGCAGTCATTCACATCCACGTCTAACCTCACTTATTTAATAAGTCAGTTAACTGTTATTTTAGCTAGCTAATGCAGTAATTTACAATCTTCGAGTTAGTAAACCAAAGAGAAACATACTACCAGCTACTGAAATCAAAAGCAATGTTTCTTCACACCCCCCACTACAGAAAATTGATTAGATTAGATTCCCTGCAGTATGGAAACAGGTCTTTCAGCCGAACGAGTCCACACTGACCCTCCAAAGAATAACCCACCCAGATCCATTTTCCCTCTGACTAATGCACCTAACACTATGGGCAATTTAGCATGGTCATTTCACCTGACCTGCACATCTCTGGACTGTGGGAGGAAACCAGAGCACCCAGAGGAAACCCACACAGACAGTTCCCCAAGGGTGGAATTGAATCCAGGTCCCTGGCGCTGTGAGGCAACAGTGCTAACCACTGAGCCACTATGCCACTGTAATTCCCAAGCATACTAACTTCCTGAGTTTGCACTCATGCATATGTACAAAATAGAAGCAGAAGCAAATCATTTTCCACCTCGAACATGCTCTGCCATCCAGAAGGATCTTGACTGAAGTGCTTGTACTTTAAAGTTTACATTCTCATCCACCACAATAACCTTGGATTCTAACTCTGTCTAATTCTCTAAATTCATCTCCTCTTATTCTTCTAAATTCTGGATAGGATAAGGTTAAACTGCTCAATGTCTATTCATAAGAGAAGTCCCTCGACTCTGGAATTAATCTAGAGAACTTTGTCTGAACTACTTCCAATGTAACTACATCCTTCCTCAGGTAAGATGACCAAAATTGTACACAATAGTCTAGATGCAATTTCCCAAATGCTTGTACAGTTGCAGCAACACTTCACTACTTTTATACTCTCTTCCTTTAGCAATAAATGCCAAACTTCTCAATGTCGGTGGAAACGAGCCCAGCCTGCCCAATCCATCAGGCCAGGATTCCAAGTATCAATTTAGTAAACCACCTCTGAACCACCTACAATACCTTTACATCATGCTTTAAATCCGGGAACTGAAACAGCACAGTGTATTTGAAACAGAAACAACTATTGTTGGAAAATCTCAGCAGGTATGCAGCATCTGAAGAGAGAAATCAGAGTTAACGTTTCAGGTTCACTGACTCTTCCTCAGAACTGGTGATAGCTATGAAAACGTTCATTTTTTTGGTACAGAAGATAGGGTGGTGGGAGGGGGTAAGGAGTAGATGGGAAGATGGAGGTCGAGCCCAAAGAGAGACAAGAACAGTTGGACAGATAAAGGAGGGAATAACAATCAGCCTGGGAGAACAAATAGCTATTAGTGGACAATTAGTGGCGAACAATGAATTGTATGCAATAGCAGACCATGTGATAACAAGGCCTGGTGTATGGGAGTTGGAGTAAGGACATGAAAAAAGGTGTCTCAAGCCCTAAATTTGTTGACCTCGTTATTGAGTCCAGAAGACTAGAATATGCAAGTGGAAAATGAAGTGTTGTTCCCCCAGCTCACACTGAGCTGTACTGGAGCACTGCAGCAAGCCTGAGATATAGAGGTTGGCCAGGGAGCAGGAAGGTGTGTTGAGGCAACTGGAAGCCCAGCGTCTTTTTTGCAGACAGAACACAGATGTTCTGTGAAGCAGTCACCCAGTCTATGCGTTATCTCCCCAATGTAGAGGAGCCAACACTGTCAGCAGCAAATGCAGTAGAATAAATTGTGAGAAGTACAGGTAAAGCGTTGCTTCACCTGGAATATGTTTTTAGGCCCTTGGATAGTAAGGACAGAGGAAATGAATGGGCAGGTAATACACCTTCTGCCATTGCAGGGGAAGGTGCCATGGATCTGTGGGGAGGTGTTGGGACAGAAGGTGTAGCGGACCAGGATGTCCTGAGGGAATGGTCCCTGCAGAAGGCTGATGAGGGAGGGAGTGGAATATGTGCCTAATGGTAGCATCTTTCTGGAGGTGGCAGAAATGGTGGCTAATGATCCTCGGGATGTAGATGCTGGTGCGATTGTTGGTGAGGGCAAGGGATTTCCTATTGCTGTTGTGCAAGGGGGAGAGGGCTGAAATATGGAAGATGGGATGGACCTGGGTGAAGGCCCTGTCAACTACGGTGCTGGAAATCCTCAGTTGAGGATGAATGTAGACATTTTGGAGGCTCCCTTGTTGATGTTGGCATCCCTTGTTAATGTTGATGCAACAGATCCAGAGGAACTGGGACAATAGAATTCAGTCTTCAAAGGAAACAGGGTGTAAGGTTGCATAGTCAAAGTAACTGTGGGTTTTTGTGGATTTGTAGTGGATATTGGTGGCCAGCCTAACCCCAGAAATGGAAACAAAGATGTTGAGGAATGAGAGGGAGGAGTCAGAGATGAACCAGATGAAGGCAAGGATGGGGTGGAAATTGGAAACAATTGATAAACTTTTTGAATTTCAGACATGAGAGGGAAGCAGCACCAATGATATGATTGATATCCCAGAGAAGGAGTTGCAGGTAGGCGTTGGAAGAGGATTGATCCACATACCATACAAAGAGATAGGTATAACTGGGACACATGCAGTTACCCATGGCCACGCCTTCGACCTGAAGAAAGTGGGAGGAGTTAAAAGAGAAATTGTTTACAGTGAGGACAAATATGGCCATGTGGAGCAGGGTAATTGTAGATGGTGAGAGTTCAGACCTGTGTTCCAGGAAGAAGCACAGAGCCGTGAGACCATCCTGATAGGGGATGGACGTGTAAAGGGATTGCGCATCAATGGTAAAGAGAAGGCAGCTGGAGCGCATGAACTGGAAATACTGAAACTGATATAAAGTATCAGAGGAATCAGGGATGTAAATGGGAAGGAATTGGACAAGGGGAGAGAAATGGAAAGAATCATATCTGATGAATATACAGAAAATGATCAACAGGAAATGCTTGCAACTTTCTCAATTAGACGTATAGGAATGATGCTTCACTGAGGTTGAGTGTCTATAAAGCATATTGCTAGTAAGCGTATTATGTTTTCCATTTAGTCATTTGTATTGATATGTTTCTAAATGGGACTTTTCCATAAAATTTTATGGAAATGAACTGTGTACATTTTCTAAAAAGATAATTGACAGCCTTTGTGCAAGCATATACAGTGACTAACCAACCAACTACAAAGCAAAATTTGTAATCTATCAAGCCAGGTTTCACACTGGGATCTGTCTTGTCCAGTGTTATCATCAACTGGTATCATAGCACTTCCTAGGAACTTGGTATATTCCACTTTCTGTTTTTGCTTTTATCTTTTGTCTGCATCTTCCTTTCGTCCTCCAGTACCTCTGTGTGTAGCTTTCCATTGTGTATGTAATACTCATTTGGACCTGCCAGTTTCACTGCTTCTTTCTTAATTTCCCTTCTGTTTGTATTGTTTCCAAGTCAATTGTTGTTCAATCACATAGACCAGAGTTGAAGCCCTTTGAAACCATTCCCAGACATTCTTCAAATTACTTACAGATAACAAAGATGTTTTGAAGAAATTGCAAGCTGTCCTAGCTCTACAGCTCCTGGTTAAAGTTAGTCAGCATATAGCAATATCCGCTGAACATGGAACTTTCATGCATTACAACGTGAACACGCTGATCTCTCTTTCTCAATTGCAATGTGCTCCTGATGAAAACTTAATGAAATGTCATCTACAACTATCTATTGATCTTTCCATATATTGCAAAATGTATCTAGTAAACATGTCTGTACCAGCTCCCAAAACAGCTACCCAGCTAGTCCCATTCTTTACCTGTAGTCCTCTCTGTAGTCCTCTAAATTCAACACTTCCAAATATATATTCAGCCCTCTTTTGAAACCTCGCTTTCACCATTCTCCTTAACAGCACATTCCAAATCCTAACAACTCTCTGAGTAAGAAGTTTCACCCCTTCTCACTCCTCGCTCTCTTGTCGATAATCTTGAGATTGTGATCCAAAGTGGAAACAGAATACCCCTATTTATCCTGTCAAAACTGTTCATAATTTTGGAAATGTCAATAAGGTCACCTCTTCACCAAGGACAATAAGACTACTTTCTCTAATCTTTCCTTGTATGAAAAAATTCCATTCCTAGTATCATTCTCATACACCTCTTTTACATTTTCTCCTTCAAATAACATGCCAAGAATTGAACTCAACACTCCAAATGCGGTCTGGCCAATGATTTGTACAGGTCTAGCATCACTTGCTTGCTTTTATACTCTCTGACTCGATTATAAATCTAAGGACGCTATAAGTCTGCTTAACAACTGTTTCAACTTGTCTGACCACTTTCAGAGAATTATGCACATGAATTCCCATGTCCCTCTGCCTGTAATCTCCTCAATGTTGCTTTTATAATACTCCACTTAAATGTCTGAGGAGGGTATTAAATAAAACAAATCTTGGACAGAATCGTGTTGAGACATCAGGGATCTCACATGCTGACTGGAGAGCTAGCAAAAGGCTTGTATTGCCTTTTTCAAGAAAGGCAGCACACCCAGGCCTTCCTGTGGAATGAAGACTTTGGGACAGAAGTCCAACCCAGCCAGAGCTCCCTGTCAATCAGAGGCTGGCAGTCCCAGCATCCAGCAAGGCCATTGAGGGAGCAATACCTGCTGCAGGGAATCATAGGGTCCTGGAGGATCCGGGACAAACACAAGTGATTGGCTGGTTGAAGGGTGTTTGTGGGAGGAGGGGCTTCGAGAGTTTTGGAACTCAGTAGGCGGGGATTGCCAGCCCCTCAGACTGCTTGCCTTAGGCAAGCAATTCCCTCTGTAAATCATGCATCCCACCTAAAGGTGACAAGGTGATCAGAGGGTAGGGGTAATGTTGTGTAGGATAAGCTCAGCAATGGTGAGTTGAAACCCTGAAGTAGTCCTTATGTGCTCACTTAAGTGTCTGATTTGTCAGTGAGGCTGGAAGGTGAACCATGAACTATCCTGTCCAGAATTTCTTTCTGATGGAGATGGGAAACATGTGGGGTTTGCACATGCCCTTCTTCCCTACAGGAGCTGGAGATTTATCCCCTTGTCAGTAACAGACAATGTCTTCCACTTGAACATCACCTTTCACTACTGCAGGCTTTCTTGTTGCCCAATGGCAGTGCCAGTGTACATTCAGAACAACGCTGCTTTGAACAGTAAACAGCCTTTATACAATGGCACTAAAATGGCATATCTACTTTTGTAGGCTTTTCACATCAATTTCCGTAAGACTGTGGTATAAAAAATGTCATATTCTTGGGACATTGGCTCAGAAATCTATAGCATGTGTAAGTCAGTAAGGAATGTGTTATAAGTGTCTGCACAATGAAATCTGTAGATATATTACAACCAAAAGGAAATGAGAGAAAAAAACACATGAGGATGTTATAGAGGTATAGACCATAGAATGATACAGCATGGAAACAGACTCTTCAGTCCAATCAGTTCATTCTGAATATAATCCAAAACTAAAAGGTCTTTCGGAATGGAATGCACAAAGAATACAGTGCCAGGACAGTAAAGTATGTAATGTGTATAGAATCAAGGAATGCAGCACACATCATTGGTACACATACACAGTACATGTGAGGATCAATATTAGCCTTCAATTCAAGAGTGCTGGAATACAAAGTTGTGGATGTTATGTTACCAATTGCATTGAACTCTGGTTAGACTATATTCACTGAATTCACTCTGGGTATCATCCCTCAAGAAGGATATACTGGTCTAGAACTGAACGTTGCACAGATTTATGAGCATGATGCTGTGATTGCTACAATGCAGGAGCCATTTAGCCAATGTGTCTATGCAGAATAAACTTGATTTGATTTATTGTTGTCACCCTGTACAGTGAAAAGTTTTGTTTTGCAAGCAGTACAGGGAGATTATACATTTGAGGACATACAGATAATCAGGTGATGAGCATGCACCTATTATGATTTCCCCATTTCCTTCCTTTAAAAATACTCAATCTTTCTTTTTAGATAATAATCCAATTCCCTCTTGAATGCGTTGATCAGACTTGCGCCACATTTTCAGGAAACATGTTTCATATTTTAACTACTTGCTGCGTGAATACATTTCTCATTGAGAGTCTATTGCTTCTGTTGCCAATCCCTTGAGGATACTTTATCCCTTCCCAAAGATAAATGTTTTAAAATAAGCCAATTTAACCAAGTTTGAGTTTTAAAAAAGTATGTGTTTATTAATAACTAAAATACAATGTACCTACACACATATTAGAACTGAGAGGTGAGTCCAGAAAGTAAAAAATTCCATATTTTACTTGTCCATGAGGAATAGGTTGATTAGAATGGAATTAGATTTTATTATCATGTATATTCAAGTACAAAAATACTGGAGAATAGGAAAAAGTAAGGCACTATCTTAGGTACAAATACCTAGCTACAGAATCATAAGAACAAGATAGAAAGAAAGAACAAAGTTAAAGTTGTGAAACGTTATGGCTTTAAGATGGATAATTCCCATAGCATTGACTTTAGTAGTTGAGCAGAGATTTGAAGATTCTTTGTATTGTAGTTATCTAAAAGGAATTTATCCAGTTTCCTTTAACAGTGGCATTGCTGATGATTTTGTCTGGACCTATCAGACAGACAGAACTGATTTATTTCTACAGAGTATCTCGTGGAAGTTCCCAGATGTCTCCTTTTTCAGTAACTATTAGCTCAATGAAACGCAAACTCAAAATTAGCGCACTAGCAGGGCAGTACTCCACACTGAGAGTAGGAGATGCAGTTGGATCTTAACTACTTTTCTTGTATATTCTTGGAAGGGTAAAACACAAACATTTTGTTCACCCAGAGCTATCTTTCTTCCAAATCTTCATATCCAGAATCTGGTGTCCAATCTACAGGATGTTAGTTTTTTGAATGGTGTGAATTATTGCGATCTGCAGTTTGACAGTCTATAGGTGTGACATTCCATGGATCCTTTTGACACTCAATATAATCGAAACAGGAATTTTAGACTGCCACTCCATTTACATTCTCAGGCATTTATTTTTGTTTTTATTGTGTGATATGTCTTTAAGAATCATGTGTTACAGTTTGAGTTCAATATATCCATAAGTAATTTGAGGTTATGATCTAATTTCATAACATTTCTCTCACACAATAAATTGAATTAGATTCATTAAAAAAAAAGGAATTTAGTTAAATATAAAAACTAAATGACACAAACACACATTCATTCTCCTATCTTTGAGCAATATTATCTTTTCAGTTCCAACTGGGTCTCTTGAAATTCTTGCTCGGAATCTACAATTACACATGGTTGCTCTGTTGTGTGGGCAGTTAAACGGTACAGTTCAAGGAACAAACTATTGAGGTATTGAAGCTTAAACCATAAAAGTTAACTGTCTATGATTATCTCAAAGTAACTGGGAGTCTGTAATAAACAAATAATTTTCTTCTTTACTATGAAGTACCATTTTGGAGAAGTAGCTGATTTGTCGCTCCATCCCAGCTTCACCGTTCTGATGGTGGACAGTCTCTACCCCATTGCTCCTTGCCTCAATGGCTACTTTAAATGCTGGCTTAAAACTGGAAGCTGCAAGCACAAGCTCATATATCAATGTCTCTCAAAAGCATTTCTCACTCCATGTTGATTTTGCTTTTTTCAGTACTCTGTCAGCAGGTGATTGGTGTGCTGACATTGCAACAGAATGCACATAACCACAAAGTCAGGTATTTTCCAGAGTGGGGGAACTATGTACTTTTGCAGCTCTGATAGTACTTGTCCTTGAGCCTGTTTCTGTCCTGGTAAGGCCACTTATAGGTTAGCAAATTTTGTTGTTGACAAGATTGAGCAAGTATCATTGGGTCACAAGGTCAGCTCACTGTACTGTCTGAAAGAGATCTTCCAGTCGTTCCAAATGCATTCCCTAGTTATTGGTGTATATTTGTAGGCCATTGTGGTACACCACACAAATAGATTAACCTATCATTACCTAGTTTAGGAGTCTTTGAAAGGTGGCTGAACCATTCAAAGTCCATTTTGGCATGACTTGGGACCCTGGTATAATCCCCTTGGCGTTAAGATTTCCTTTACGGGGGCAGTCAAAGGAACCTACCAGTTCCGATCAGTATCCCATGAGCACATCTGTCTTTGTGACGTAGGCAGCTTTACCTAGCTATCTATGCAATTTTCCAGTCAGCTCTGGTCACTATATTAACATTTTGGTCGGTAATGCAAAACTTTATGAAGATGTTTGGCTTGGGAACCCACACAAATGAGGAACTCCAATTACTGCAGCTGAATTCTGGACCAAATGGTGTAGATGTTGCATAATGGCAGGGCCATCTCCCGTACCCACATGATGTAGGACTATGTTGGTGCACCTTGCAATGTTTCTGCACAAGCCCTTAAATGCAATGAGCAGTCTGATGACTTTTTAAATGTTTTGAACTTGTCTATCATTTCTAATCTGTACATAGGTTTTATTTTCTGTTCTTGCATTTTAAAAGCTAATACATTCACTCTTTCACTAACTCCAGAAAACCTGGTTAAATTGGCTCCTTTTCAAAATCTGCAGTAAATGCATTTCAGCTGGAAAGGGTATCCATAAGGGAAGCGAACCTATTTTTTTCAATGAACCTTACCCATGAAAAAGGGGGGTGAGTAAAGAAGGGGAGCTTGTTAATCCCCCTCCCCCCACCCAGGAGCAGAACCATTTGTGGATATTCCAGCTGAAACCAGAATGATTTGAGAACCTCACCGATAGTTATAAATCAGGGGCTTGTGCCTGAAATTGTACCCTCACACGAAATAAATGATTTACAGCAGGAAAATTAAGTCATTTTTAAAAAAAATCAATATTAAAACTTGATGGGCGACACGGTGGCACAGTGGTTAGCACTGCTGCCTCACAGCGCCAGAGACCCGGGTTCAATTCCCGCCTCAGGCGACTGACTGTGTGGAGTTTGCACGTTCTCCCCGTGTCTGCGTGGGTTTCCTCCGGGTGCTCCGGTTTCCTCCCACACTCCAAAGATGTGCAGGTCAGGTGAATTGGCCATGCTAAATTGCCCATAGTGTTAGGTAAGGGGTAGATGTAGATGTCGATGTATGGGTGTGTTACGCTTCGGCAGGGCGGTGTGGACTTGTTGGGCCGAAGGGCCTGTTTCCACACTCTAAGTAATCTAATCTAATCTAATCTAATCTAAAAAACTGCAAAAGGCTTTCTTGAGTCAGTGCTACTAAAATATAGACATGTTCATATTTGATACCAATGTTTTCTTGAGACCGTTAGGGCAAGTGGCTGCCAAGGATTTAAAAGTTTTTCCTCTTGAGAAATCAAAAGATTTGCTGAGGCACTTGGGGTTGCAATTTCAGCAGAAAGCCAAAATCTTAAAGGGGGTGAGCAATGGCCTATGGATGGGCTTTGAGGATAATGAAATGCATAGAGTAGGGGCAGAGAAATTAAAGTTGTGGTAATGGAGATTAGAATTTAAAGGAAAAGAAAGGAAAGAATAAGCAAAAGAGGGGCAAAAGAGAGAGGAGCAAATAAAGAACAAGAAAGAGAGGAAAGGGCTTGGGAAGAAGAGATCAAATCCTAATATTGAGAGAAGGAGTTGGAAACCGTTTAAATTGAGGAGTAAGAATCCTACATTGGTCCATGAAGTTTACACTGGCTCAAAAAGGAAACCCACTTTGCATATTCTCCACTCTATCTCATTTATGTCATCTGTGGGTGGAATTCTGGACACCCATCCCCCTGAGTAAGCATGTGGGAATTTTGGTCAAAGGGAAATTCACCTGGCCTATCTTTTGCAAATGTAGTTGTCAAGTTAAAGTCAGAATCAATAGTCTTTAGACAAGTTAAAATGGCATTGTTAAATAGGCAGCTGCCTGAACATGCCAGTCATCTATTAAACATACACATTCCTTGCCTGTGTTGATTACAGTAATAGGAAGTCAAGGAAATGAAGTGATTCCTTACAGCTTTTTGTCTAATTCAGGTATTCAAACATCAGGTCAGAGGAAGCCACATGGGTCAGAGCAAGGGAAATTTCACTTGAGTGAGACATAGACAAAGTATCTGGAAATTACTGTCAAAATATGAATTCAGAGTTGGAGGAAAGAGGTGCTTTAATTAAGCTTTACTTCCAGAAATAACATCCCCAGAGCAAGAGGTGAGCGGGAGGTAAACAAGGAGGTAAATTGACCAAATTAATTTTCCCACTGTAAGCTATTTATTTTTGTCCATGGGTACAATTTCAGACACAAGCCCCCAATTTATCACAACAGGTGAGGTTCTCAATTCATTCCAGTTTCAGCTGGAATATCCTCAAATGGTTCTGCTCCTGATTGAGGGGAGGATTAACAAGCTCCCCTTCTTTACTTATCCCCTGTTCTGTTGTGGGTAAGGTGAATTGAAAAAAAAGGCTCACTTCCCTTGTGGATAATGTTTTCCAGCTGAAATGCATTTATATTTTAAAAGGAGCAATTTATCCAGATTTTCTTTTTAAAATACAAGAACAGAATATAAAACACACACAAATGACAGGCAAGTTTTTAAAAATTAGTCTTAGGCTTGCCTTTGACAAGTTGATTGTGAAACCTTGCAGTCGTTAAGGAGGTGACTTCAGTTGTGCTTATTTTGGCATTCAAATTTGAATTAGATTTAGACTTTGGTGTTATTGTCACTTGTACTCAAGCACAGGGGTACAGAAATAGCGTGAAATGTGTACAAAGTCATCATTCCCAGTGCCATCCTAGGTATAAAAGGTACCTTGTACAAAATCTTACATACAAAAATGGCAAAGTAATTAACATTAACATTACAGTTATTCTCAGTATGAAGTAGAAAATCAAGAAACAAAGTTAAAAATTAAACATTATAGTCAGTCTTAAGCTATGGGCCTGCAAATGCTCAACACTGGACTTTCCCCACAAGGGCTCCCTCACCCCCACGTGAGGCATGCTTTTCATAGCACTGGGCGAAGTCTTGCCTGGGTTTGTCAGCCACTATATTGTTGACCGCTGCTTCACCCTGACTCTCTTCTGGGTTCACCAGGCTTTGGCCAATGGCCACTGCTTTGCTACAGGCCCCCTGCCACTCCCATGCTTTGTTGTCACCACCTCCTCCGTGACCAAGCTCTCAGTGGCTCAGTGGTTAGCACTGCTGCCTCACAGCTCCAGGGACCCTGGTTCAATTGCACCCTCGGGCAACTGTCTGTGTGGAGTTTGCATATTCTCCCTATATCTCTGCGGGTTTCCTCCAGGTGCTGTGGTTTCCTCCCACACTCCAAAGATGTGCAGGTTAGGCAAATTGACCATGCTAAATTGCCCATAGATTTCAGGGATGCGTAGGTTAGGTGCATTAGTCAGGGGTAATTGTAGGGGAATAGCTCTGGGTGGGATTACTCTTCGGATGGTCAGTGTGGGCTTGTTGGGCCAAAGGGCCTGCACCCAATCTGTAGGAATTCTATCAAGAAGGTAAGTAAAAAAGACACTAAAGAATTAAAACAAAAGGGGAAAATAAGGAAAAGTGGAAGGAATGGAAGAGGCCAGGACAGTGATTTTTTTTTTGTGCTGTAGTTAGTTTTAAGGGCTTTGCCCAGTTTTCTTCAACAATAGCTTTGCTGATGGTTTGTTTTCAGCAACTAGAAGGTGACTTTATTTCTTTTTGCACACAGAGGAGTATCTGGTGAAAGTTCGCAGAAGCTAATTTCATAATATAATATGGTGGAACGCAAAACCCAAACTAACAAAATGCCAGCACTCTAACACATTGAGACCGAGGCTTCCAATTGGATTTTAGGCACCTTCCTTTTATATTCCTCTCTTTTGCCCAGAGCTGACTTTCTTCCAACTCATCATGACCATAGTCAGGTACATACTCTCAGGAGTTCTTTTGAATGGCAGCTTTTCCTGCTCCTCAGATGCTGCCTGACCGGCTGTGCTTTTCCAGCACCACTCTAATGTGGACTCTTTTGAATGGCATCTCTCCCTTTGAAGTGTTGCTGTTGACGTTCCTTTAACAGACTTCAGAAGAGACATTCCATGGTTCCTGTCAGAATTCAGTGTAATCTATAGGGATTTTAAACAGCCACTGAATTTATATTTTTGGCCTAGTTTTGGCTGGTATATCTTTCTTTTAAAAAGCATATGCTGTATTTAAGTATTCAATACTCCTGTAATTAATTTGGGGGCATGATTTGTTTTCATTACATTATGAGGCATTTCAGCAACCTTTCTAATGCTTTCCTAAAATATGACACCTCAACGGGATACATTGTTTCAACTGAGACTCTGCCAATGTTTTCTAAGATTTAACCTCATCTCCTCGCTCTTCTACTTTATGGTCCTATTAATAAATTTGTGGGTACCGTCAGAACACAGAATTATGACATTATAGTTTTTTGAAAAAAGAAGAAACCTGAAGATAAAAGCACATGAAGCTAAACATCTGACTACTGCAATTGTTACCAGATTTACCAGCTTGAGATCTGAGTGGATTGCAGAATAATGTACCTCAAAACATGACAGCCTTGATTTAAACATGGACAGAACTAGGTTGCTAGGTAAGAATGACTCTTCTCTCAGTGTGGCATCAAGGAGCCTGACCAAAACTAGAGATAATGAGAATTAGGGAAGATAATTTTCTACTGGTTAGAGTCAAGCACATCAAATAGGAAGACAGCTGTGGTTGTTGGAGGTCAATCATTTCAACTCAGTGACATTTTAGCAGTGTTCCTCAGGGCCAACCATCTTCAGCTGCTTCAACAATGACCTTCCCTCCACCGTAAAGTCAGAACTGGGTATGTTTGTTGATGAATGCACAATGTTCAGATGCATTCATAACTCCTCAGAAACTGCCTATCCAAATGCAGAAAGACCTGTATTACATCGAGGCTGACAAGTGGCAAATAACATTCATTCTACACAAGTGTCAGGCAATGACCCTCTCTACAATGAGAAAATCTAACTACGATGGACATTCCTAGTATTACCATGGCTGAATTCTCACACTATCAACATCTTGGTGGTTACCATTGACCAGAAACAGAACTGAAAAAGCCACATAAATATTATAGCCTCAAAAGCAGGTCCAAGGATAGGAATTCTGTAGTGAATAATTCACTTCTCAACTCCCCAAAGCCTGTCCACCATCTACAAGGCATGAGACAGGAGTCTGATGGGATATTCTGTACTTGCCTGGATGGGTACAGCTCCAAAAATATTCAAGAAGTTTGACATCATCCAATTGATTAGCATCACATCCACAAACATCCATTCCCTCCGCCGTTGATGCACAATAGCAGTAGTGGGTACTCTCTACAAGATGCACCGCAGAAATTTACCAAAGGTCCTCAGACACCACCTTCCAAACCCACAACCACTACCATCTTGAAGGGCAAGGACAGTAGACACAGGGACACACTACCACTTGCAAGTTTCCTTTTGAGTATTACTTACTTATGCATTCTATCCAAAGTAGCTGGGTCCAATTTCCTGGAACTTTTTCCCCTAACAGCACTATGGGTATTCCTGTGCTAAATTTAAGAAGGCATCTTACCACCACCTTCTCAAAGGCAGCTAAGGATGATCAATAAATGGTGGCAGAAACAGTAATGTTCACATCCATGAATGAATTCTCTTTTAGAAACTACGGACAGAGACGATTCTTCTGAAAAGAATTTATAAACTGACAATGGAGATGTGAGAATTTTAGCTTCAGCAAGAAACAGCTGTTAGTTGGAGGAATTTGTAACAATTTGCAATAAACTAACCTACATTTATTATTATTATTCCACATTTCATTGACCATATGGTGGACATGCGTAGCAGTTGTGGTAATTGGGAGTTTTAATTCCAGACTTATACGCCTTTCGAAAATGAGCAAAAGCCAACTCTTGAACTAAAAGCTGGGATTAATTCATTGCAAAACCAGCTGAAATTTGCAATCAGTTTGGAAACAGATGGGAAGTAATGTTCAAACTGTTTGAAAACAAACCACATTGAAAGCATCAAGTTTTGTTTCATAGAAGTACTAACAATAATTTCGGAATTAAGGTGTGGCACGGTGGCTCAGTTTTTACCCCTGCTGCCATACAGCGCCAGGGACCCGGGTTCGATTCCAGCCTTGGACGACTTGTGGAGTTTGCACATTCTCCCCGTGTCTGCGTGGGTTTCCTCCGGGTGCTCCGGTTTCCTCCGATGTGCAAGTTAGGTGAATTAGCCATACTAAATTGCCCATAGTGTTCAATGCATTAGTCAGAGGTGAATGTAGGGGAATGGGTTTGGGTGAGTTGCCCTTCAGAGGGTCGGTGTCGGCCGAAGGGCCTGTTTCCACACTGTACTGAATCTAATCTAATCTAATAGATCTTGTTGGAAAAACTCAGTAGATCTGGCAGCATCTGTAAAGAGAAAGCAGAGCCATTTTGAGTCCAGTGACCCTTCTTCAGAACTGTGGCTATGAGACGGTTAGGTAGTAAACAAAGGTGGAGATAGAGGGCTGATGAAGGGCTTTTGCCCAAAACATCGATTTTCCTGCTCCTCAGATGCTGCCTGACCAGCTGTGAATTTCCAGCATCACTCTAATCTAGACTCTAGTTTTCAGCATCTGCAGTCCTCACTTTTGCAAAGGTGGAGATAGAGCCCAGAGAGAGAACACAGCAGTTGGATAGACAAAGGGAGGTCTGCCTGGGAGAATGAAAAGCTGTTAATGGGGATCATTAGTTGCTGGCAATGGGTTGGTTGTGGACAAGCCCATGTGATGACAAGGTCTGGTGTGTGAGGGTTGGGGTAAGGGCATGGGAGCAGGTGCTCAGGGCCTAAACTTATTGAACTCAATATTGAGTCCAGTAGATAGAAGGGAAAATGAGGTGTTCTTCCAGCTTGCACTGGAGCACTGCAGCAAGCCTGAGACAGAAATGTTGGCCAGGGAATAGAGTAGTGTGTTGAAGTGGCAAGCAACTGGAAGCTTAGGGTCCTTTTTTTGCCAGCAGAATGTAGGTATTCTGCAAAGTGGTCACCCAGCCTGAACTTTGTCTCCCCAACGTAGAGGAGACCATTGTGTAAGCAGCGAATACAGTAGACGAGATTGAGTGAAGTGCAGGTAAATGGTTGTTTCACCTGGAAGGTTTATCTGGGGCCTTGGATAGTGAGGATGGAGCTAGTAAGTGGGAGGTGTCACAACTTCTGTGATTACATGGGCTGAAGATGTTGGGAGTGGAGGAGGACATGATCAGGGTGCTGTGGAGGGAACAATTCTTGTCAAAGGCTACCAATGGAAGGGACTGGAATATGTGTCTGGTAGTAGTACCTTGCTGGAGGTGAAAGAAATGGCTGCTAATGGATACCCTTTGGCTATGGATGTTGATGGGATGATAGGTGAGGATGAGGGGGACCCTATTACTGCTGTGGGAGAGAAGAGATAGGGTAAGAGCCAAAGAATGGGAGATGGCTCAGACACAGTTGAGGGTCCTATCAACCATGATGCTGGGGAAGGCTCAGTTGCGGCCCTCTTGTTGAAGATATGACAGAGATTGAGAAATTGGGAGAATGGAATACAGTCTTTACAGGAAGTAGGGTTTGATGATGCAAACTCCAGGTAACTGTGGAAGTTGATGGGGTTGTCATGGTTAGTAGTGGCCAGCCTATACACAAAACTGGAAACAGAGGTATCAGGGAAGGGAGGAGTCAGAGATGAACCAGGTGAAAGTGAGACCAGGGTGGAAATTGGAAGCAAAATGGATCATTTTTTCCAGTTCCAAACAAGTGAGGGAAGCAACACTGATGAAGTCATCAATGTATTGGAGAAATTGTTGAGAGTGGGGTGCCAAAGTAGGACTGGAACAGGAAATGTTCCCACATAACTGAGCCTATATGCGGACCCATGGCTACACATTTGATTTGTGGAAAGTCAGAGGTGTTAAAGGAAATGTTCAACGCGAGGGTGAGCTCAGCCAGGTGGAGGAGGGTGGTGCTTAATGGAGATGGTTCAGGCCTTTTCTCAAAGAAGAAACGGAGAGCTCGGAGACCATTCTAATGGGGGGATGAACATGTAAAGAGACTGCACACCCATGGTGAAGAGGAGGTCGTTGGAGCCCACAAAGTGATGTAAAGCCTCAGAGGAATTGTAGATGTAGTTAGGAAGGGTCTGGGCAAGGGAAGAAAAAAATCGTGTTGAGATAGGAAGAAATGGATTCAGTGGGGCAGGAGCAGGCAGAAACAATGAGTTTGTGCAGACAGTCCTATTTGTGGATCTTGGGAAGGAGGTAGAAGCGAGCTTTGCAGGATTGGGGAACTATGAGGTTGGGGGCAGTGGGAACAGAGACTATTAGATGAAATGAGATTACTAACCATTGTCAACACAATAGCCTGATGTTCCATGGTGTGGTCACGGCTTCGGGGGGAGATAGGAGGAGATATCTGAGAATGAACATTCAGCCTCCCCAGTGTACAGGTCAGTAACAATAATTTAATGTACAGAAGTTTGTTGACCAGGAGATTTTAACTGGCAAAAGCAGATGTCTTTAGATATGGAAAAGCCAAAAGCTGCTCCCAAGTAGGTAGGATTTAAAACAAGCACTAAAATGAAGACACTGTAATTCTCAAAGATTACAACAGGCAGCAGATGTTTGCATTGGAAACAGACCATGTCACCTTAACCCATATAAAGATGAAAACCTGGAAATTGAGCCTGAAGTGCTCAGCAGGAGAAAATATCAACATGAACAAAAGAGCTACAAAGTCAAGCACAGAAAAGGACAAACAAGGCAATTAAGAGTGGGACAGGTATTTCCAACTTTGCAAGTTAGACCAAGTGCAGAGAGTCAGAGGCCAAAGCCAACTTGAACCAGTTTGGGAAATTGTCACTTTATTTAACTAGGCCTCAAAGTCCTAACACCTCCAGGTTTCTAAAATCAAAAATGTAGAATCTTTCTTTACTGTTTTTGAGAAAGTAATGGAACAGTTACATTTACGCCAAGAGGTGTAGGTATGGTCCAGTGTCAATGATCAAGAAAAGCCCACTGAAGTGACTGCTGATTACAAATAGACAAAGAAAGCAATACTTAATACCAAGGAGTTAATGCCAGAAGCTTAATATTGACAATTCCAGAATTCATGTGAGAAGTCCTTTCATATTTGGAATTTGAAAAAAAATGAAATAGCTTGGAAATAACCAATGGGAATAATCTCTAAGAATAGAGCCAATTTACAAGGGATTAGAGTAATTGGCTTTACTTCAAAAGTTTAAAAATAATTCCTATAGAATATAAAAATGCTCCTCGATGAAGTCACCTCAGGTCAAGCAGCTGTTGTGAAGGCTATAAACAATAAATCATTAAATCAAAGCACACATGGGTCAGGTGGTCTGCATCAACAGGGTGAAGATAAATTGGGAATAAGTACTTTTCCCACCCTCTGGGTCAGCAGGTACATAGAACATAGAACATAGAAAAATACAGTGCAGTACAGGCTCTTCGGCCCTCGATGTTGCGCCAACCGAAGCCTACCTAACCTACACTAGCCCAATAACCTCCATATGCTTATCCAATGACCATAAAGAGGGAGAGTCCACCACTGATACTGGCAGGGCATTCCATGAACTCTCAACCCGCTGAGTAAAGGTAATCAGAGAGATGGCTGATTGAGGCCCTTAAGTAACCTTGATTGACCCCTGAAGGATGTCAATTTGTGGCAAGTTGAGATGGCTACCCATGGACTTTCTCTCCCACAACTTAACTAGTGAGGGAGTGAGCATCCCATTACCCAATTGTTTCCTCTTGTTGCCACTTGTGTCACCACCTCCAAAGAGGAGAAAATCACAGCCATATATCCTAAAGGAATAAAGAACGAGGGAAAGAAACCAAAAACAAATGCACAGATTTTAGAGGAAGGAAATACAGCAGGCAGCTCAGCTGGGCCGCACCCTTCTGTCTTCATTGTAGCAAATCCAGTCTTGTTACAGACAATTGTTGGCATTCGGGAAAAGCCACCAGCAGTACTTCAGCAAAGCCTGTACGTATCGTCATAAAAGTAGTCAGTGTTTGTGCAAATAAACAGGCACAGAAACCAACCAGGATTTTGTGAGTAACTACCACTCATGGTTCCAAGGAGCTGGGGGGGGGGTGGTGGAGGGAACAAAAAAGCAGCCACTGGTTTTCTGTGGAGTGATTCATGAGAAAGTCCATGGGTAGCCATCTCGACTTGCCACATGAAGGTTTCACCTTTTCAACCTCGCTCCCTCTAAAAAGAGACTAGCCTCCCTTAGAATCCATTGCGACTATGGCAAACTTACATTCTTTACAGAGTTCAATGATAATAATTTGGAATTGAAGAGCCCAATGAAGTCTAAGGGTTAGATTCTACTGCAAGCTGCTGCAACAAAAGTTGGAGAAATGATAAAGAATAAATTCCACAGCTATTACTAACTTGAAAATACCTCAGAAGCTGTACTTCGTCTGTCATTTGTGTATGCAAAAGAAACTTGTGTGATTCCCTATTTTTATTTCCATAATATATATATTTACATTCTTTTACAGAATTAGATTTCCACTTTCTCTTGTAAGGTTGGCAGTATGTCTTGAACAGTTAAGTTATGACATTATGTATTTTTGTAAAAACACTGAACTGGCTCTTCACAAGAAGCTAAAAAGGCTGTTAAAAGTCAATTGATTATACAGCTGTTAGCTGGATTGTGGGGAGGCATGCATAGACATGCAAAGACTGAAGACGACTGAAATATCAGAAGTTTGGAAATAGATCATGGAGGTGTGAGAATTGTAGCTTCAGACAGAAATATCAGATGGGAGGAAAAATATCAAATTTAGCACATTTCAGTTCATTGAGCTTTTGATCAGCATAAAGAAATCTGGGACAAACCAGTGGCAGAATTTCTCGGAGGAGGTTTTGTTAACCATCCTCAGAGGGGAGTTTGACTGAAGGAGTGCAAAGAGAAAACGGTGTTGAGGAACCAAATACCATTTGGTTGAAGGAAAATCCACCAGTGTGAACATTTCAAATTCTCCGGTCTATTTCAGAGCAATGAATCTTCTCTCCTTCCTAATTTTTGTTGACTTGCTGACTTATCTGTGCAAGGTAACACCAACTATCCAACTCCAAAAGCTATTGAAAGCTGTTAGATATGACTTCATACGTTAAACTTTTTTGCTTCAGCAACAAAGAATCCAATGGTATACTGCAATTGTTGGAACTTATTGTGATTTTCTTCTAAGTCTTGGTTTTGTCTAATCAGTACTCCTTTTAATCTTGATATCTGTAATTTATTGTTCATGAATTTATTCTTTATGACTAACCTTTTGATAATTTCAATTAAATTAATCTTCAGTCAGTTTTACTGAAAGCTTGACTGCTGGTCTGCTTTGACTTGAATCGTTACAAATTTGAGGATGGCTATAAAAGCATCATGACTCTATAGTTCATTGGTCATATGGTGGACATGCCCGGTAGTTATGACAATACTTTATGGCTTATTAACTGCTGTCTCAACCTGTCCTGCCAAATTCAATGATATATTCACATATAAACTCAGGTCCCTCTGCTTCAGCACACTCTTCAAAATTATTCCTTTTCTTTTATGTTATCTCGCCCCGTCACAACCAAATCCAATCTTATCTTCATGCAATACTCCATTACTAGTTTGAATTGCTGGACACTCAGGATTGGAACAATCTGGAACACACAGTCACTATGTGATAATTTGGACATGTGAATTGTTTACTTTAACTTCAGTCTCATCATTCATCAAGGCAATCAAAGTAACAGGTTACAACAAAGATTAACCAAGAGGCTTTATCTGTATAAACACAGAGCTGCTCCAACTGGAGTCATTTATTGAGTAGACAGGATGTTTTTTAAGTGTGCATCCTCTTGATGCAGGAACACTGTCAGCTTGAGGAGGTATCTGAGGAAGGCAGACTACAGTTCTTTCATTGGTTATAATTTTGGAGTCGATCTTGCTGCCTCTGGTTGAAGAATTGAGAATTGTTTAAATATAGGCAGCAGTAAATTTTAAGTCAATCACAGACAGACCAGTAATTGCAGCTCTCAGGGTCAGTGGCAGCAGCATTCAAATGGGGGCGTAGTTGAGCTAAAGTTAAAATGGAAGTGACCCAGAAAGCTTTTCTGTTATTGCTGATTTATGTTATTGGTGAAGCAACTGCATATAACAAATATGCTTAACAATGAGCCAATCATACAGAGATAAGCACCACCTAAGGGTGTGTCTGCCAACAAAGTACAGCTTTCTTGGACAGACATGATAGTGGCCCAGATTTTCTGACCTCAGGAGTAGTGAGCGCTCTTTCTAGTTAACGAGAAATGTTATGGGGGACCCCCACAAATGGTCAGAATACAAAGTTGAGCTGCATGCTTAGTTCTAAGCTGTAATCTTACTCTGATTTATTAATGCTGTACCACTCAGATGTAAAGCATGTCAGGAGTGCAGTTCTTTAAGTAAGGAGGTACCCTTGCATTTTCCAACCATTGACACTCTGCATGCACCAGCTGCCATGAACACTGTTCAACCTCTCTCCAAGGTTAAACCAGAGGCTGGAATTTCTATGGTAAAGTTAACTGTCAGCCTGCCTGCACATGGCTAATTTAATCTGTAGTTATTTAATGGTCACTGGGCGAATAACCTGGAACCTGATACTGGTAATGTCTAGTAATTGTGAGGCTCAGGCTAATCCGCAGAACTTCAAATTCCAATGTGTTTTGTGGTGAAATTTAAATTCATAATGAATAAATAATAAATAAATTTGGAATTAAAGTCTCATCTCATTTTCATGGTCACCTTCACTGTCACTGATTCACCTTCTGTCCTTACCTGATCTGCCTTGTATGTGATTCCAGGTCCACAACAATGTGTTTTGCTCTTAACTGCCCTCTGAAATAATTCAGTCAGCCACTCGATTCAAGGACAATTAGGACAACAAATTCTGTCTTGCCAATGATGTGTGCACATCCCATGAAAGAATGAATTAAACAGTATAAATGAATAAAGTGTAGACTATGCTTCTACTGAAATTGTGTACCACATGCCTTTCCTCAAGCCGATGACCATGAAAACACAAATGAATTCACACCTAAAAATGAGAATGACTCACATAGTGTTCATATGAGTTCAAAGTGACACAATTCCAGAATGGAGAGGCTATACTTTTGTGCAGGAGACAGCAACACAATTCAGGCTAGCTACATATTCCAATTAGACATCATGTTTCAGCTTACTTGCTATGGCTGATGACTTAGGCCCATAGTTAATCTGAAGGAATTGGAAAGGGATGCAGTGTCTTGCAGTGAAGCCAGGAACAGCATTCCTTCTCTCATTGTAACAAAGAAGCGCATTCTGCAAAGGTCTGGGCCATTTACTTATTGGCCTCCAATTGTTCTTAACAGCTCAAGTTTCGGAATCATGACTCAGAATTTACACATCATAATCTCCAATAGGCTAAATACATTTCAGCGATAAAATCTGACTAGATACCAGAACCTAGTTTAACTTTGAAATAAAAATTTGTGTTCAATTCAGATAACCATTAGAGCAACCTGAACAAAAAGACCAATTGAATGTAGGTATCTGGTCTTTTAAATCAGTTGCTGTTGTGCTAGATTTAAGCCTAGAATATTTTACATCATTATACTGTATTGAGTCCTGAAATGAATGGGAATCACTGCAGTATTTATATTGAATTAGATTTGTATCATAATTTTGTGAAGACTGTATCTTTTCATTTTTTTCTGTATTTTTGATTGTGGACTGAAATTAGAAAGGATCTGTTTTAAAAACCAAAGATTGTTGAAGACTTGCAGCATTTTTAAAAACTGGCATTCATTCTAAGTGTTATTTGCACAGTCACTTCTTCAAGCAGTAGTGGAAATCTGGTTACAAAAGACCTGGAACAATTGGCCTGTGCATGAACAGGGCTTCGGCTGGCAACAAATATCTGATTGGTCTGTGGATTAGTGACTAGATATCAATGACAAAGGCCTCCTGCCTGTCAACAATTATGTGATTGGCTCACAGGTCGCTGAACACCTTGGGGTGTGAATATTTGGTGGAAGCCATGGAATGTCTGAAGGGGTAGGTGCTCTTTTCTCTACAGTTTTAAAAAAAACCTTAGGCCTGAAAAAAACAGCCAGTTTACTTTCCCCTGAGCAGTTACTGTAAGCTATGGTTATTAAAAGCAAGTCAGAGGTTTTATAAATATGAACCTACTGACGTGTACCTTCTGCAAGTAAGTGAGATATCGAGAGAAGGTGAATCAGGAACAGCATGTCTGACAAGCCAAAAGGACCATTGCAGTGAACAATGTGAACTGGGATCATTGAAATGCCTTCCCGGTCTTTCCCTCTACCCATCACACACAGGTTTCTTCCCCTGTCTACATCTCTCTACATATGTGTGTGAGCAGGAGTTTCCATAATGTATTGTAAAAGAGGAGAAAGTGAGGACTGCAGATCTGGAGATCAGAGATGATGGTATGGTGCTGGAAAAGCACAGCAGGTCAGGCAGCATCTGAGGAGAAGGAGAATCGATGTTTCAGGCATATGTCCTTCATCAGGAGCATATGAGTTATCAGTGTGGATTCATGACGTAGGGCTTATGCCCAAAACATCGATTCTCCTGCTCCTCGGATGCTGCCTGGCCTACTGTGCTTTTCCAGCATCACATTTCCCAGGATTATGCGTAATCTGGGTTTTGTATCCACTCATGTTACTGTATATTACATACACATTGCTAACTGTCACAAGATACTCCTGACTGCATTATACAGAAAGTGTGACTGAAGGTGAGACGGGTATCTTGATACTGGAACATCAGATGTTCTAATAGTTTGTAACTGTCTTAAACATAAAGGCCTGTCTGGGCTGGGATCTATGGCCTAATACAAAATTCCCTTTTTTCCCTTTAAAAGATAGAAAACCTATTTCTGATAAACATGTACAAGGATGCACACAGATAAGTTGTCTCTGCAAATTCAGAACATGCCTTGTGGATGCATGACACAACCAGATCTAGTTCTTGTACAGTTGTCACAAGTTGACAGCGTAGCTTCACATTGTGGATGAATGTGTATTATTTGTCGTAAATGAGTGGTTGTTGTCTGGCATGATGTTTTTAATTTCAGAGTCGGTTTTGATGAAATGCAGTTTAGACATGACGTCTTCATAGGACTTGACCATTGCTTGTATAGCCCAGACTGGACACAATCTACAAGAGGCAGCTGTGACATAATGGTAATATCACTAAGCTGGTAATCCAATGTCTCTAATGTTTTGGGGGCATGGGTTTGAATCTCAGTATAGTAGGTGCAGAAATTTGATTTCAGTTTTAAAAAATTGAATTAAAGCTGGTCAAGTGACGACTGGAAAACCATTGCTGACTGTAGTAAGATCTGATCTGGTTTACCAAAGTATGATAGGGAAGGAAATTTGCTGTCCTTACCTGATCTGTCTGGCATGAGACTTCAAATTAACGGTAATGCAGTTGACTCTTACTTGCTGTCTGAATTGGGCTCAGTTCAAAGGCAGTTGGGATGGGAATAAAAACAGTGATACCCAAGAATTAATAAAATAAAACAATATTGTACCTTTCCATGAACCTTCATGGTGGTACAGTAGCTCAGTGGTTAGCACTGCTGCCTCACAGTGTCAGGGTTTGATTCTAGGCTTGAGAGACAGCCTGTGCGGAATGTGTACATTTTCCCTGTATTTATGTGGGTAACCTCCAATGCGCCGGTTTCTCCCATAGTGTTCAGGGATGTGTAGACCAGGTGGATTAGCCATGGGAAATGCAGTGATAGAGTAGGAGTGGTGGGTCTGGGTGGGATGCTCTTTAGAGGGTCAGTGAGGACTCGATGGGCTGAATGGCCTTCTTCCATACTGCAAGGATTCTACGATAATTCATATAGTCATATTAAAAGTCATAAATACTTATGTTTTATCTTGGTTCAAGTTGGCGGATAGCTGCATGTTCTTGTAGAATTTTCTCCCTTCTGTCCAAAAATACACCCGGCACATGCGATTGGGGAAGGAGTCAAGGCATGGGAGGTAAGAACTGTGTGGACCAGTCTCCCAAACATGACGTTCTGAAGAAGGGTCACTGGACTAAAATGTTAACTCTGGTTTCTCTCCATTGATGCTGCCAGACAAGCTGAGTTTCTCCAGCAATTTCCATGCTGTACATCTCTATGACTCTATTTACAGTTCTTTATTTTAGTTTAAGAGCATTACTGGCGAATGTAAAGCACTGACAAGATTGGACTGTTAACTCCAGATTTTTAATTGAATCCAAATTCTATCTGCCATGGTGGGATTCGAGCCTTGGTCCCAGATCGTTAATGGGGTCTCTAGATTAATAGTGTAGCACTAAATACCACAAGACAATTGCCCACCTCCAACCCCAGCTCTTAACGGATGATAGAGAAGTTTGAAAAATCTGCGGATGATAATCCTGCCATATTCATGACATATTTTTGTGGAGAAGATCTCAAAGAGTGTATTGTGTGTGGACTGCAGAATACTGCGCCAGCTTCCTGTGTATATCTTATGCAAAATGCAGAAAAGGATGACATTTTCACTTGCACTTGCTTTCCTTTTCTAATTCAAGATGGCAGTGGAGTAACGGCACCGCATGTGGACTCCTGCTTGGAGCACATCTGCTCCAACTACTTGTACGTTTTTGCTTCTTTCACTCCTTTTGTTTTGTCTCTTGCTTTAATCTACTGACTTTCTGTGGAGAGCTGGTTTGTGCAGCACAGAGGAGATTGAGCCAGTGTGATGGTGAGAGGGGTCCCCTGAGGCGGTGGCATGAGAAGGCAGCCCAAGGTCTCCCAGCATCTGCAGTGGTGTTGAGCGTGGGCAAGAGTGAGGGTGTCCATTGCAGTAGATGAGGCCAGTGTGGAGGATTTCAAACCTGTGTGGGGATTACGAGGCCAGCATTAAAAAAAATGACATTTTTAAGATTTTTCTACTTTATATGGACTGTAATGTTGAACTTTCAACTTTATTTTTTTCTAAGATGGCGCTGGGAATGGTGACTTTGTACACTTTTCACTGTACTCCTGTTACTCTGTACTTGAGTACAGATGACAATAAAACCTAATTTTAATTTTAATTGTATTTTTAATGTATATCATTTGAATGAAAATAAAGGCTTTTCTGATGACATTCATATGATATTTGTGTTTATAACCTGTGCTGTTTGACTGGGGTCTCCACAATATAATGTTGTGCTAACCTTTGTTTATATGCTTATGTCATAGAGTCATAGAGATGTACAGCATGGAAACAGACCCTTCGGTCCAACCTGTCCATGCCGACCAGATATCCCAACCCAATCTAGTCCCACCTGCCAGCATCTGGCCCATATCCCTCCAAACCCTTCCTATTCATATACCCATCCAAATGCCTCTTAAATGTTTCAATTGTACCAGCCTCCACCACATCCTCTGGCAGTTCATTCCATGCACGTTCTATCCTCTGCGTGAAAAAGTTACCCCTGAGGTCTCTTTTATATCGTTCCCCTCTTACCCTAAACCTATGCCCTCTAGTTCCGGACTCCCTGACCCCAGGGAAAAGACTTTGTCTACTTATCCTATCCATGCCCCTCATAATTTTGTAAACCTCTATAAGGTCACCCCTCAGCCTCCGATGCTCCAGGGAAAACAGCCTGTTCAGCCTCTCCCTGTAGCTCAAATTCTCCAACCCTGGCAACATCCTTGTAAATCTTTTCTGAACCCTTTCAAATTTCACAACATCTTTCTGATAGAAAGGAGACCAGAATTGCATGCAATATTCCAACAGTGGCCTAACCAATGTTCTGTACAACCACAACATGACCTCCCAACTCCTGTACTCAATACTCTGACCAATAAGGAAAGCATACCAAACGTCGTCTTCACTATCCTATCTACCTGCGACTCCACTTACAAGGAGCTATGAACCTGCACTCCAAAGTCTCTTTGTTCAGTAACACTCCCTAGGACCTTACCATTAAGTGTATAAGTCCTGCTAAGATTTGCTTTCCTAAAATGCAGCACCTCGCATTTATCTGAATTAAACTCCATCTGCCACTTCTCAGCACATTGGCCCATCTGGTCCAGATCCTGTTGTAATCTGAGGTAACCCTCTTTGCTGTCCACTACACCTCCAATTTTGATGTTATCTGCAAACTTATTAACTGTACCACTTATTCTCGCATCCAAATCATTTATGTAAATGACAAAAAGTAGAGGACCCAGCACTGATCCTTGTGGCACTCCACTGGTCACAGACCTCCAGTCTGAAAAACAATCCTCCAGCACCACCTTTACCTTTGAGCCAGTTCTGTATCCAAACGGCAATTGAGTTTTCATTAAAATGAATACTGACACATTAATTGCCCACTTATGTGGCAAAAATGGAACATTGGAAACTGCTTTCACATTGCTCCTTGGTTGTTCTTCATGTGCTTCTGTTGAGCTTCATGTTGCACTTTCCTCGGCAATTGGACATCTTCCATCTTTTGGCTCTATGTCCTTTTATAGAATAACATTTGGATATGTCATAAAATGCTGTTTCGACAGATGAGACAAGCCACACTTTATTGGATGATACACGAAACCTGATGATGACTGTAATAACTATTCCAGTGTCAAGCATTTGCTAATGATGTTGGCTTGTTGAAATCACTTTGATTTTTATCCTAGCCCTGGGAATACTGGTAGTACTTTGTCAATGGCATAGTCCTTAGGTTTGTCTGGTATTGCCTTTCAGAATTAAATGTTGGAGGCAGTTATCTGTTCTATAAGCCTTTTAGCTAAGTTAGCTTCTGTGAAATCATATTCTGTACCATCCTATGAGTTGGTCAATTGATTCACCTGGCTGTTGACATGGACTTTAGCCTATATATGTAGATGATAGCTGGAACCTTCTGATGATCTTCTAAAATATGGAATGTTATCTGGAGTCTTTGCAACCGTTGTCAGAAATACTAAGGCTTTTTTTATCTTTCTGTGCCCAAAGTGAGAAATATTTGACTGCCTGTCACCCTTTGTCAATTATCTACTGATCCAAAAGGTAAAAATGGAATCTTTCTTCAAATACGTTCTGACAGACTATCAATGGATGCCAGTACAGGCATTTATTTTCCTTCTTTCTTGTGTTGGTGGATGCTCTTAAAAATATAAATATAAGAATCTACTTAGCAGTCTCATGCTTTCCATGTATTTTTTTAAATTTGCTGCTAGACACTTCTCTTTTCTGTATTATTAAACATTGTTGCATCTTTAAAAGTTACAGATTTGTGTGTTCAGGTCATGTTCATGCCAAACAAAGTAAGTACAGTAATAATGTCTTAGAATTCCTTCAGTGCACATAGAGGTCATCTAAGTTTCTACCACTCCAAGAACATCCCAATCAGAGCCATCCCCCCACCCTACGTATCCATGGACACTAGAGGCAATTTTAGCATGGCTAATCAACCTAACCTCCACATCTCTAAACTGTGGGAGGAAACCAAAGAACATAGCAGAAACAGGGAGATTGTGCAAACTCCACACAGACAGTCACCCGAGGCTGGAATCAAACCCAGGTGTCTCGTGCAGTGAGGCAGCAGTGCTAACCACTGAGCTACCAATGCCTTTCCTCATTTTGGAAAATGGCAAAATCGACCAACCTCTGCAGTTAGGTGAGGCCTTTTCAGCGTGGAAAAGACTTTCCTCCTGAATTTGTTTTCTGCACTTTATTCCAGGACTGCTTTGTTAAATCAATAGTTGGTGGTGTTGATGGTAGCCATGAGGTGGAGGTGCCAGTGTTGGACTGGGGTGGACAAAGTTAAAAATCACACAACACCAGGTTAAAGTCCAACAGACTTATTTGCAAGTATTAGCTTTTAGAGTGCTGCTCTTTCATCAGGTAACTATTTTCTCCTTACATCTCCTGTCCTCACTTTCTCCCAGCTGATTTCAAGCCCCACTGCAAAGCTTGTTCCAAGGATGCCTACCGATGCTGCCTGGCCTGTTGTGCTTTTCCAGCATCACACTCTCAACTATGATCTCCAGCATCCACAATCCTCACTTTCTCCTGTAACCTGGGCTTTCCATCAGCACTTTTAAACTACTTTTATAAGAAAAGTTAGTGGATGTAATAATGTGAGTACTCACTATGCTTTAGTACAAGCTTGTAGCCTTCAGTTTCATTTGTAGCATTTCCATTTTATGTAAATTCAGCTCAGAACTCAGATTGATGGATGGCTGTTAGAAAAAGACGTTTTAACAATTGTCACACTGATATTACATTCGATTAATTACGTTAACTATTTCTCATCATTAGCTGTTCATGCCCACCTTCAGTCAGCATATTGCAGTTTATGGTTTTCTGTGTAGTCCATACAACATGGAACACAGAGAGATGGGTTCTCATTGAGACGGACGTCTTGAGATTTGTTGACAACTCTATTTATTAGGTTCCAAAATCACAGAATCATACATATTGGCCTGGATTTTCTGCTGGCCAGTCATTATTCCAGCACTGACTGAAGTGTGCATTGGGAGCCTATGAAATTCCCACAGAAGCACACGTGGAAATGACCAGCAAATTGAATTTTCTGCTCGTCAATTCTTCTATGTCTGGAACTTTCTGAAAGTCTCCATTTAAATTGGAGGATTCACATGGTTCCAATGAAATTAAGTCCAATAGTTCAGCAGGAACTGTTAAGCTACTAAATACAATGGCCTGGATTTTTTGATTGCCAGAAAGCATACATAAGAAGTACGCATGAGGACCCTATGGAATCCCCATCATCTCACACTCCAAAGGAATTGCCTGGAAATTGAATTTTCCATTGGATAATTTTGTTACATCTCAAACCCATCATCTCACACTCCAAAGGAATTGCCTGGAAATTGAATTTTCCATTGGATAATTTTGTTACATCTCAAACCCTTCAAAAATCTCTGCTTAAATTGATGCTAAATCATTTCAATGAAATTAAATTAAATAGTTATGGAGAAAAAAAATGAAACAATATTAAATCCATGGCCTCACTCTTAGCTACTTAAGAGACTCCATGCTGAGTTCAAACACTCCCAGCCACACCTCCGTCATACTGTTTTATGTTCTATATCACTTATATGGGACATGACATATCCCGCTTTGGAATCCAACAAATCTCCCCAGGGACACGAAACCCACCCCCACCCCCTCCGATTCCCCACCCCAGCCTGCTGGACCCAACCCAATGCCCTACTTCCCTACTGGATCGGATCCGAGCTGGCCCTCACAGCCCTAACACTGAATCTG
This sequence comes from Chiloscyllium punctatum, assembly GCF_047496795.1. NCBI lineage: Eukaryota > Metazoa > Chordata > Chondrichthyes > Orectolobiformes > Hemiscylliidae > Chiloscyllium > Chiloscyllium punctatum. Next base: position 54,884,733 of record NC_092761.1, on the reverse strand, counting down.
ATATGATGCTTCGTTCTCCCAAAGGACTCGAGCCTCACGTTTTTGAGAGAGCCCTGAGCATAATCTCCGCTCAAAAATGTGTAAGGCCCTTCTTTTGTAAAAACGTGAAGAGCTGGAGTGTCACTCTGTGGGAAATCTGGTCCAGATTGTGTGTTTACTGCTGTTACTGCGCATTACTTACAGATGGCTGATTGATTAGAGATGCGGCACAGATTCCATTATACACAGAGTGACTGAAGTTGAGGAAGATACTTTTATGCTGGAATGTATCACGTTGCGATGCCATGTAAGTGTCTTAAAGGTACAGCGGCTGTGCATGTGGAATCTATGCCTATACATTACAGTCAACATGTCTACAGTCTGTTTACCTGATGAAAGAGCCTGTGATCCAGAAGGTTTCATGGAACAACGGTCTTGAGAAATGACTGCAGTCCCTCTATGCTTTGTGGACTAGATGGTGCTTCATTGATTGTAAACTTGAATTATATCAGAGAACTGCTTTTACATTTTAATTACTCTCTCGCTTCTTTGGGTATAAGGATAAACAATTGTCGGTGTGTTCAACAGCAAATAAACCTATATTGACAATCTTGGCTATTGCCTGCTGGAATAGAAATATCCATGTGTTCAGTTCTGGTCAACCAGTTGTAGGAAGGATATTATTATTAAGCTGGAGAGAGTTCAGAAGAGATTTACCAGGATGTTGCTGGGTATGGAAGGTTTGAGTTATAAAGAAAGGCTGGATAAAGAACAAAGAAGAACAAAGAAAATTTACAGCCCAGGAATAGGCCCTCCGACCCTCCAAGCTTGAGACGATCCAAATGTACTGTCTAAACCTGTTGCCCAATTCCTAAGAATCTGTATCCCTCTGCTCCCCACCTACTCATGCATCTGTCCAGATGCATCTTAAATGAATCTACTGTGCCTGCCTCTACCACCTCTGCTGGTAACGCGTTCCAAACGCCCACCACCCTCTGTGTGAAGTACTTGCCATGTGTAACCCCCTTAAACTTTCCACCTCTCACCTTGAAAGTGTGACCTCTGGTTATTGAATCCTTCACCCTGGGAAAAAGCTTGTCCCTATCCACCCTGTCTATACCCTTCATGATTTTATAAACCTCAGTCAGGTCCCCCCTCAATCTCCTTTTCGCAAGTGAAAATAAACCTAACCTACTCAACCTCTCTTCATAGCTAGCACCTTCCATACCAGGCAACATCCTTGTAAACCTTCTCTGCACCCTCTCCAAAGCGTCCACATCCTTTTGGTAATGTGGTGACCAGAACTGTACACAATATTCTAAATGCGGCCAAACTAATGTCTTGTTTAATTTTAACATGACTTGTCAGCTCTTATCCTCAATACCCTGCCCAATGAAGGCAAGCATACTATATGCCTTGTTGACCACTCTTTCCATCTGTGCAGCACCTTCAGGGTACAATGGAGCTGCACTCCCAGATCTCTCTGCTCATCAACTTTTCCCAAGGCTCTTCCATTCATTGTATACTTCGCTCTAGAATGAGAGTTGCCTAAATGCATCACCTCACATTTGTCTGGATTGAACTCCATCTGTCACTTTTCCGCCCAACTCTCCAGTCTATCTATATCCTCCTGTATTCTCTGACAGTCCCTTTATGCTTTCTGCAACTCCACCAATCTTTGTGTCATCTGCAAACTTGCTGATCATACCAACAGTGCTTTCTTCCAGATCATTTATGTATATTACAAACAACAGTGGCCCCAATACTGACCCCCGTGGAACACCACTGGTCACCTTTCTCCATTTCGAGAAACTCCCTTCAACTACTACTCTCTGTCTCCTGTTGCTCAACCAGTTCTTTATCCACCTAGCTAGAACACCATGCACACCATGTGACTTCACTTTCTCCATTAGTCTACAATGGGGAACATTATCAAACGCATTACTAAAGTCCATGTGTATGACACCAACAGCCCTTCCTTCATCTATCAACTTGGTCACTTCCTTGAAGAACTCTATCAAGTTGGTAAGGCATGATCTCCCCCGCACAGAGCCATGTTGCCCATCACTGAGAAGTTCATTCCTTTCCAAATATAAATAGATCCTATCTCTCAGAACCCTCTCCAGCAACATCCCCACCACCGATGTCAGGCTCACTGGTCTGTAGTTACCCGGAATATCCCTACTACCCTTGTACAGGGGGACAACATGAGCAACCTTCCAGTCCTCCAGCACCTCACCTGTATTTAAGAATGCCACAAAGATATCTGTCAGCTATTTCCTCTCTTGTCTCCCTCCGCAACCTGGGATAGATCCCATCCGGTCCTGGGGATTTGTCCACCACAATAACCTCTAGCCTACCCAACACATCTTCCCTACTTATGCCAACGTGAGCCAGACTAATCAAACTTCTATCTCTAATCTCAAGATTCATCATGTTCCTCTCAGTGAACACTGATGCAGAGTAATCATTCAGAATCTCACACATTCTCTCAGGTTCGGCACATAGCCTTCCTTCATTATCTTTTAGTGGACCAATCCTTTCTTTAGTTACCCGCTTGCTTCTTATATAAGAATAAAATGCTTTGGGATTTTCCTTAATTCTACTTGCTAAAGCTATTTCATGACTCCTTTTAGCCCGCTTGATTCCTTGTTTAAGGCTTGTCCTACTCTTCCGATATTCCTCTAGGGCCCATTCTGTTCTTATCTACCTAGACCTTATGTACGCTTCCCCTTTCCTCTTGGCTATTCGTACAATTTTTCCTGTCATCCACAGTTCATGAATCTTGCCCTTCCTATCCTTTGCCTTCAACTGGACATGCCTATCCTGCACTATCTTTGAAATCCTCCCACATCTCAAATGTGGACTTCCCTTCAAATAGCTGTGTCCAATCCACATTTCCGAGCTCCTGCCTAATTTTGATATAATTGGCCTTGGCTCAGTTTCGCACTCTTCCCTTAGGACCACTCTCTTCTTTATCTACGAGTATTAAAAAAACTTACCGAATTGTGGTCACTGTTCCCAAAGAAATCCACCACCGCAACTTCTACCACCTGTCCTGGCTCATTCCCTCATCGGACTATTGACATACAATTCTAGAAAGCTCTCCTGGATGCTTCTTACAAATTCTACCCCATCCAGGTCTCTCATGCTAAGTGTATCCCAGTCAATGTTGGGAAAATTAAAATCTCCCATCACCACTACTCTATTGTCTCTACATCTATTCATAATCTGTTTACCTATTTGTTCTTCTACCTCACGCTCACTGTTGGCCGGTCTGTAATACAGCCCCAACAATGTAACTGCACCCTTCTTATTTCTCAGCTCCACCCATAATGCCTCACTACCCAAGATCACCATAGTGTCCTCCTTTAGCACAGCCGTGATATCGTCCCTGACCAGCAATGCAACTCCACCGCACCCCCCCGCCACCCCCCTGCACCTTTTACTTACTTCCCTCCCTGTCCTGTCTGGTGCCTATATTCACCAAGACAACTGGCTGTTCACCCTCCCCTTTGAGAATGCTCTGCAGCCGATTAGTGACATTCCTGACCCGAGCACCTGGGAGGCAACACACCAGCCGGGAGTCCCGTTTTCAGCCACAGAACCACCTATCTACTCCCCTCACAATAGAATCCCCTATGACTATGGCCCTATGAGTCTTTTTCCCGCCCTTCTGAACAGCGGTGCCCGCCACGGTGCCATGACCTTGACAACAACTGCCCTCCCCTGGTGAGCCATCCCACCCAACAGTATCCAAAACGGTTATACCTGTTTCAGAGGGAGATGACCGCAAGGGACACCTGCACTGCCTTCCTACTCTTTTTCTTCTTTTGGTCACCCATTCACTGTCTCCCTCAGCAATCCTAACCTGCGGTGTGACCAGTTCACTAAATGTGTTATCCACGACCTCCTCAGCATCGCGGATGCTCCACAGTGAGTCCATCCACAGCTCCAGAGCCGTCATGAGGTCAAACAAGAGCTGCAACTGGACACACTTCTTGCAAGTGTAAGATTCAGGAACGTCAGACACGTCCCTGAGCTCCCACATCAAGCAAGAGGCACATGCCATGGGTCTGAGGTCCCCTGCCATTGTAAGCTTAGCTTGATATGAACTAACTAAAACCAAACAATGAACTTAAATAAATAAATGAAAAAGAAGGATAAGAAGTAAAAGCCTTACCTTACAGGGTCTTTTTCTTCTGGTTAGAGGAGTGGGTGGGGCGGGGGTGGGTGGGGCGGAGGCGGGGGTGGGGTGTTGGGGGTGGGGGTTGGGGGGGTGGGGCGGAGGCAGGGTGGGGTGGGGCGGGGTGGGGTGGAGGCAGGGTGGGGGGGTGGGGGGGGAGGCGGGACGGAAATACAACACGTGTAGTATCTCTGGTTTAGCCACTGCCAAAACATAAATTAAGCCCTTACCTTCCTGGCAGCCCTTGCTTTACTCCTTCTCTCCTCACCGCTCTGGCAAAATGGAGGCCTGACTCCTGAGGTAAGTCCCTTTTTATGTGGGAAAACTTACCCTTCCCGCATAGGCTGGGACTTTTTTCACTAGGGTAGAGGAGGTTAAGATGCGACCTGATAGAATTCTATAAAATAATGAGGGGAATAGATAGAGTTAATGTGTAGGCTTTTGTTTCCCTAGGATGGGGGATTTCAAGACAAGGAGGTACATTCTTAAGGTGAGAAGAGAGAAATTTAAATAAGACATGAGGGGCAAATTGTTTTTGCAGGGGATAGTTCGTTTGTGGATCAGTTCCTCAGGAAGTGGTGGATGTGAGTACAACTACAATGTTTAAAAGACATTTGGATATGTAGGTGAATAGGAAAGATTTAGAGGAATATAGGGCAGGAGGGGCAGGTGGGAGTAGTTTATTTTGGGATTATGTTCAGCATAGAATCATTGGACAAAAGGGTCTGTTTTCATGCTGTATAACTCTATGACTCTACGATGCTATGACTTTGGACCATTTCACATTTTCGTTCTAGGCTTTGTTTTGTAAATTCTTCAACCCTTGCAGTAATACACTGATCACCATTTTCGTCTGAACTGTTTGTGTCTTTAAAGACACAACTGGGTGTGCAGCAGGTGCTGAGAGAACCAACAAAAGAGAAAATCCCAGTTGACTTTACCTTTAACAGCTGTTGCAGATGCATCTGTCCAAGACCGTGTTAGTCGGAATAGCCATCATATAGTTCTTTTGGTGAAAAAGTCCCATTTTTAAACTGAGGGTACCCCCATCATATGGGTTACATCATACTAAATAGGAGAAAGTGAGGACTGTAGATGCTGGAGATCAGAGCTGAAAAATGTGTTGCTGGAAAAGCACAGCATGTCAGGCAGCATCAAAGGAGTAGGAGAATCGATGTTTCGGGCATAAGCCCTGAAGAAGGGCTTATGCCCGAAACATCGATTCTCTTGCTCCTTGGATACTGCCTGACCTGCTGCGCTTTTTCAGCAACACATTTTTCATACTAAATAGGGCAGAATTATGGTCACAGCTAGTCAAAATTTGACACAAATCCAATCCCAGAGTGAGATCTAACTTGATAAAACTAAAACTTATGGTCATTTTTCATTTCTACTGTGGTGGTCAGCCATTGTACATATTCATAAAAGCTGCCAATGTATCTTAACAAAAGAAAATGGATATCTATGATACAAAAAAAGCAAACACTAACTATGTTACACGACACAAACAGCTATGGACAATCTCATTTAAAAAAAAACAGAGAAAGATTCAAAGAAGTAACAAAGAGGATTGATGAGGGCAGAGTGGTAGATGTGATCTATATGGATTTCAGTAAGGCATTCAACAAGGTTCTCTATGGGAGGCTGGTTAGCAAGATTAGATGAAATGGAATACAGGGAGAACAAGCCACTTGGATACAGAACTGGCTCAAAGGTAGAAGACAGAGGGTGGTGGTGGAGGTCATTTTTCAGATTGGAGGCCTGTATGATTTGGATGTGAGCATAAGAGGTACAGTTAGTAAATTTGCAGATGGCACCAAAACTGGCAGTGTTGTGGACAGTGAAGAAGGTTACCTCAGATTACAATGGGATCTTGATAAGATGGGCCAATGGGCTGAGGAGTGGCAGATGGAATTTATTTTAGATAAATGCGAGGTGCTGTATTTTAGGAAAGCAAATCTTAGCTGGACTTATGGTAAGGTCCTAGGGAGTGTTACTGAACAAAGAGACCTTGGATTTCAGATTCATAGCTCCTTGAAAGTGGAGCCACAGGTAGATAGGATAGTGAAGAAGCTGTTTGGCATGCTTTCCTTTATTGGTCAGGGTATTGAGTTCAAGAGTTGGGAGGTCATGTTGCGGCTATACAGGACATTGGTGAGGCCACTGTTGGAATATTGCATGCAATGCTGGTCTCCTTCCTATTGGAAAAATGTTGTAAAACTTGAAAAGGTTCAGAAATGATTTACAAAGATGTTGCCAGGGTTGGAGGATTTGAGCTATAGGGAGAAGTTGAATAGACTAGAGCTATTTTCCCTGGAGCACCGGAGACTGAGGGGTGACCATATAGAGGTTTATAAAATCATGAGGAGCATGGATAGGGTATATCGACAAAGTCTTTTCCCTGGGGTCAGGGAGTCCAGAACTAGACTGCATAGGTTTAGGGTGAAAGGGGAAAGATATAAAAGAGACCTAAGAGGCAACGTTTTCGTGAAGAGGTTGATGTCTGTGTGGAATGAGCTGCCCAAGGAAGTGGTGAAGTCTAGTACAATTGCAACATTTAAAAGCATCTGGGTGGGTATATGAATAGGAAGGGTTTGGAGGGATATGGGTGGGTGCTGGCAGGTGGATCTAGATTGGATTGGGATATCTGGTCGGCATGGATGAGTTGGACTGAAGGGTCTGATTCCATGTTGTGTAACTCTATGACTCTATGACTCTATGACTCTTTGAATCCTTTTAAAACCACAGCAACTTGATTTAAAGCCAAACCTCAGTGAACAGCTACCCCAAACTCCATGCTAAAGCCCCTTGGTCAGCTGCCATGGTTGTGTTGAGTTTCTTTTACAACCATGTTCTGCATATTCGCTCAAAGCTAATTTCTTTGTTAATGTCTCTTACTAAGCTATGAACTCAACTCATTTACTATAAGACATGAATTTCTTAAACTCAAATCATCAAGAGCCTGTTCGAATGCTGTTCCTCTCTGATGCCTTCACATTCTTCTGCTTCTGTGATTTTCTTCTCAACAACTCTTCTTTTCTAACTTTTTGCACAGCTAATAACATTTCAACACTTCTTTTCTTCGACTGAACTCTCTCTCTCTCTCTCTCTCTCTGGATTGTGAATATCAAGACAGAAAACACATTTGCAATTACCTCATGAGGTGCTACTTTCCACTTAATTAAAGTTGTATTTCTTGGAAATGCTGTCATTTGCTCACTGTTCAAACAATGATTCTTTAACCTATTCAAGGAAATTAGATCTTCACAGAGCTTGAAAACTAATTCTAATTTTCCACTTTCCAAATAAAGATTCTGAATAATAATAACATATGACAAACTTTTATTGCAACAGACTCATGACAAATGTAACAGTTCAAAACAGGACATCATTGGGGCACTGGGAACTATCAGTATCATGCCTTGGTGACATCACACCTGGAGTATAGTGTGCAGTTATGGTCTCCTTATCGAAGGAATCAAAGAATCATAGACACTGTCATTCAGCCCATTGCGACTACACTGGCCCTCCAAACAACATCACAGCGAGCACCCCCCACCCGATCCCCGAAACCCAATCTGCACTTCCCAGGACACCACTGGACAATTTAACATGGCCAATCCACCTAACCTGCACATCTTTGGACTATGGGAGGACCCAGCTGAAACCCGTGCAAACACGGAGTGAACATGCATCTAAGGCTGTCACCTAAGGCTGGAATCAAACCCACGACCCTCGTATTGTGAGGCAGCAGTGCAAATCATTGAGCCACCATGGATGTTCTGGCAATGAAGAGAGTTCATTGAAGATTTTCCCAGAATCATTTCTGGGATGCAGGACTGATATATGAAGAGGGATAGATTGGGAAAATATTCACTGTAGTTTTTAAGAATGAGGGCGGAGTTCTTAAAAACCTGTTGAAACCTATAAAATTCTAGCAGGTCTTGACAGAGTGAACGCAGCAAGGATGTTCTTGATGATCGGGGAAACAGGGGTCAGAGACTGAGGCTACAGTATTGGCCATTTAGGATTAAGATGAGGAGAAACATTTTCACCTGGAGAGTGGTTTGCCTATAGCTTCCTCTGCAACATGAAGTGGTTGAGGCAAAAATATTGAATGTTTTGAAGAACCATCTTAATGTTGATAATGCATCTTCATAAATTAACTGAAGCTCCCCCCCCCATCCCTGCCCAAATTTGCTTTATGAACCCTAACAAAATGACAATTAATACAAGTAACTTGGGATTTAGTGCAGTCTTCATAGAATTCCTACAGTGTGAAAGCAGACCATTTGGCCCATTAAATCCACACCAACTCCTCCGAAGAGCATCCCAGCAAAACCATCCCCCTGCCCTATCCTGTAACCCTGCATTTCCCATGACCAATGTACCCTACCTGCACAGCCCTGGGCAATTTAGCATAGCCAATCCAGCTAACCTGCACATCTTTGGACTGTGGGAGCACCCAGAGGAAACTCGCACAGACACAGGGAGAACGTTCGAACTCCACACAGCCAGTTGCCCGAGGCTGGAATCAAATCTGAATCCCTGGTGCTGTAAGGCAGCAGTGTTCACTATGAAAAGTCTTATCACAAGATAATGAGTCAGGAACAAAGAATCTCAAGGAGTAGTTTTCTCAGAGCTAAACCAAAATCATAAACAGAACAAAATACAAAGAAATGCAGATGTTGGAAATCAGAAATAAAATCAGACATTACTGGTAAATCTCAGCAGGCCTATCAGCATCTGTTGAGAGAAAGTAGAGCTAACATTTCAGGTTCAGTAACTCTTCTTACAGTTCCGATTCTGTTTCTGGCCCACTACACTCCAATAGAAAAGGGAAACATTGGGATTGTTATTGGGTGTTTGACATCTTGAAGTTTCTGTTCATCATGTTTACAAAGAATTATTAATGTCTCTTAGTTTTCATGGAGAAATTGAAAATGTGGATTTTTTCATGGTGCTTGACAATTTAATTATTTAACATAAAAATTGATCATACTGCTCAAAAAGAGAGCACAAAAGCAAACACGTCATCAATTGAAAGAGTCAAAAGTGAAATCAAATGTAAAATAACAAGAAAAGTTCCACATGAAGAATGTGTGAGGATACGTGTATGGAATTTTATTGTGAGAATGTGAGGACTACAGATGCTGGAGATCAGAGCTTAAAAATGTGTTGCTGGAAAAGCGCAGCAGGTCAGGCAGCATCAAATGAACAGGAGAATTGACAGAGAATAGAGAATGATTCCTGAAGAAGGGCTTATGTCCGAAATGTCGATTCTCCTGTTCCTTTGATGCTACCTGACCTGCTGCGCTTTTCCAGCAAGCTGGAATTTTTAATCTGGAATTTTATTGTTTAGTTTGTGTTTATTATGTTTACTTGATGAAGAAATGCATGTAAATATGATATTTCATCATTCAACAGCGGAGGCATGTAAGAGACTGTTTGTTTGTCTGATTGGACTATTAGCTAGTAAATGTACGTTTGATATTGCTATATAGCCAAAATGTGCCAGGATTGAATTTTATCTGTAACTTAAAGACCAAGTGGAATTATGTGGTGTGTACTTTAGATTTCTCAGTCTGTATTACTCTTCAGAGCAGTGAGGGAGATACATTATGTACCACAATGATGTCAGGAATCTTTGAGGTAAGGAAGAAACTACCTAGCAACAGCCTTCATGTCTAACAGTTTGTTAGAAATCTATGAGCAGCTAGAGACATAGAGAATCCAGAAAAATAGGAAATATCTCTTTCATCCTTCTCCGAGAATGAAAAAGACGGAAAATCTAAAGATTCAAAAAGAAAAGAATTTCAATCCAAGAAAAGACCTGGATTGATTGTCAATTATGATGTAATCATGGATAAAATCAAAAAATAATATGAGAAATAATCCTGTGTCCTGGTGATTTGGACTTTGACCTAAAGAAATTAATTTCTCTGTTTATATTTTTCACCCATAATATTTGTGTCAAACCATCAATTTCTTACAATGACCTTGAAGAAAGGTCACAGGACTTGAAATATTATTTCTATTTTCTCTCCACAGATGCTGCCAGACCTGTTGAGTTCCTCCAGAAATTTGTTTTTTGTGTGTTTTTGTATGTCTTAAATTAGTATTCCTTTTGTGCCTTTGTAAAAGAATGTTTACAGTAGATAAATTAATTTTTACTGTTAATGATTAAACCTGGTGTGAATTACATTTTTGCTGAATAACAGTCAGTTAGGAAAGTATTGGGGATGCTGGAGATCTGAGAAAAATAAAGAACAGCAAGTACTGGAGAAACTCAGCAGCTCAAGCAGCATCTGTTGAGAAAGAAACAAAGCTGACATCTTGAGTGCAATATGATTCTTCTTAACTGTGGGTTTTCAAAGAAGTGTCATATCAGATAAGCATTCAACAAAGAAAATAACAGTGTTTTCAATCAGGTCGACATCTTCTCATGCTTGACATTGGGGCAAGGGTTGAATTGTTGAACAGACTACAAATATTTCAATATCAAGTTAGTGTCGGACGAAAGGATGTGCTTTTTTGTTCCAAAAGTATTTGATTCTTTATGCCTTAATTTTGAAATTGTTTGATGACAGAAGTACTGTATCTGTATTTGTGTCTGGACAAGAATGCTCTGTCTCCACCCCTCCTCATCCCTACTGCCACCCACCTTGCCAGCTCTGATGTTCACCTTCGGATAGACATAAAAACCAAGATCTGGGATGTCCTGTTGTGTGGGTCCTTCACTGTCGACTCCAACATGTGGTATAGAGGAATCCTCCATGTAGAAAGTATAGAATATATCTCATTATTTTCTCATGATGCTGTCATGTTGTCTGTCTTATGCCAATTTAAAGGATCTGTTAACACTTTTTCAAAAGTAGAACAGATGAGTAAACTTTGTCTAAATATTTATCCTGTAAACATTATCAAAAGTGGATTATTTGTTCATTATCACATCACTGTTAGTAATTTGTGCGCAAATTGGCTGCTGTATTAACACTGACTATACTTCAAAGGCAGTTCAGCAGCTTTAATGGCCATTGGGAAGTCCTGGGATAAAAGCAGGTGCTAAAAAGATACAAGTTCCATCTATTTTTAATTGTAATTGGAGAGTCAGCACAGATTGGTTCAAGTTAAATCATCTTTAACTAATCTGATTGTTAATTAATCAGTTAATCAGGGCATTGTGGTTGACAAGGTGCATGAGTTTCCAAAAAGGGTTGTTAAAAAAATCACATACTAAACTTTCCAGAAAAGTTAAGAGCATGGAAATGAATAGAACAGTGGCTGTAAAGTTGGTCATGTGACAAGGGAAAAGAGTAATAGTGAATGATTTTATTTTTTTCTCAAAGAAACCATACAAAACAGCTCGTCGCCGTATTAAATTAGGACCACTGCTTTTCTTGAAATATATTGAAATACATAATGGATGATGTGTGTCCAGGGTGGAATTTAAAAATTTGCCAAAGATTGAAAACTATCAAATATTGTAAGCTGTGAGGAGGATAGTGATGGACTCCAAGAGGGTATGGACAGGCTGGTGGAATGGGCAAACGAGTGGCAGATGCAATTTACTGCAGAGAAGTGAAAAATAATATATTTTGGTAGGACAAACAAGGGGAGGCAGTACAAAACAAAGGATACAATTCTAAAAACACAAATACTTGAGTCTGTGGACACAAGTCATTGAAGGTGGCAGGGCATATAGAGAAAGTGGCGAATAGAGCATGCAGGATTGTAACCATAATAAAGAAAGGCAGAAAGTCCAAAGGAAAGTATGGTAAACCTTACAAAACATTGGTTAAGATTGGCCTGATTTTCTGATAACTGGATAGTTATTTCTGCAGTGTAGACTAGAGTTGTACATTACTAGCCTGATGTAGCAGACTGTGGGAGAATGCCTGGGAAGTTGAAGATTCTGCATTTGGAACCATTCAAAATTAGCCTTTTAAATCAGATAACACAGCCAGTTCCCCTGCAGGTTGGGTTAGTAGCTACCCAGGAATAAAGATTCGTCTAACTCCAAGGTAATCATGAAACTGGGCCCTCATTTTGACCTCGCAAGATCTGTTTCAAAACATGGAGCTTATCTGACATACCCCTCTATCCCCAAGACCTAACATACCCCCTTGAAAGTTGACAATTTCCCCAGTTCCTCTATGGGACCCAAGGCCTCCCTTCCTACCAGAGCTATAACCCTTCCTCCAAATGCGACTGAAATTGACATCCTTTCTTACCTCGCTGCTGGGCCTAATGTCCCGTACACCTATCTGCCATCAGATCCGACACACTAGTTTCCCCCTCACCAGACAAGACAACACAGTCCATTGCTCCACTATACACAATACAGCCATTTATCCTGACCTACCTTAACACTATAAACCTACCTGACATCTGACCAACCCAGTGTCTTACTTACCTGGCACTCAAGTACCCTCCCATGTAGTACTCTGCCATCCCCAACCATTCTGCATGAGAAGGATACACTTCAATTTAGAGTATGCCCTTAATTCTCTGAAGGAAATGCAACCAGAATCTTCTGCCAGAAATGCTGTTTACCCTCTTAATGGACAAATATAGGAGTGGACTCTTTGGAAAATTTGGAGCGAATGTGCAATTCTGAGTACCGGAATTTAGGAAGAATGTGAAGGCTTCAGGGAGTGTGAAGAAAACGTTTATGATCATGGCTTATTGATGAACTTCAGTTCTGGTGTTAGGTTAGAGAAAACACTATTGTTTACTTCAGAACATAGAAGGTTGTTAGTAGATTTGATAGAAGTTTTCAAAATCACGAGGGATTAAATCAAAGTTTAGATTAGAGTGGTGCTGGAAAAGCACAGCAGGTCAGGCAGCATGCGAGGAGCAGGAAAATCAACGTTTCGGGCAAAAGCATTTCATCAGGAATGGAGGGCTCTAATCTAAACTCTGGTTTCCAGCATCTGCAGTCCTCACTTTTGCCCCGGATTAAATCAAAGTAGACTGAGAGAAACTGCTTCCATTCGCAGAAAGATCAAAATGGAGGAGACACAATTTAAGGTGAAAGGCAAAAGAGTGAAGTGAGTAGGATATTTTAATGCATTGAGTTTTTAGGATCTCAGATGTACTGCCTGAGAGTGTGGGCAAGGGAAATTTGATTATGATTTACAAAAGGGTATGAGACAAGCAATTTAAACAAAAAAAAATGCATGTCAGAGGAGTGGACAAACTGAATTACATCTACAGAGTGTCAACACAGACATGGTCTCCTTCTGTACTGTAATTATTCTCTGATCCTACTTGGTAACTAACTCTCTTGAGGTTAACCTTTACAGATATTTTGTTTGTGACATGTTCAACAAATTACACACTGCAAAATTCAGCTAACATTTTTGTTCAAAAGGTGTGGGTGCAACATTTATAGATTAAGGGTTTTTTTTTACATTTGCAGATGTGTAGGAGGTTGGGCTGGGTGCCAGTAGCAGATGTTGTCTCATCAGATAAGAAGCCTCCGATGACATTCACAAATTGTGTGTTACTTTCTTCAGCACTTTCCGCTCTTTATTTTTCTTAATCTGAATTTAAAGTGCACAAACTCTCATATTGGTGTGCATAGCCTTTAGCGACAAGTGTGTCGATGATAAAATGAATAAATTTCAAACACATTTGGTTAGGCTCTGTACTGATTTTTCAGTGGGCAACATAAAAATCCAGGAATGAAAACAAAAATTGCTTGAAATACTCAATAGGTCAAGCAGCATCAGTGGTGTGAAAGAGTTAAAAATGTCAGATTGATGAACTGAAGAAGAAACTGAACCGGTAGAAGAGAGCAAGAAGAACAAAAGGAAGTTCTGTGGTAGGGTGGAGGCCAAGACAGGTGAAATGACATAGACATTAAAGTTCATGTTAGAAAAATTAAACGGGTGGAAAGAATTAAAGAAACAAAAGGTGCTGTAGCAGGTACCTGAATGCAAGCTTGAAGGGGATTAAAAAAAAGAGACAAGACTGACCCAGCAGAAAAATAAGATGGGAGGCAGAAATTGCAATCGAAAATCGTTCAACTTAGTATTGAACCCAGAGGCTAAGCGTTCCAAGTTGAAGGATGAGTTGCTATGCTATAAGCTTTAGCCTCATTGGAACATCTCAGCAGGCCAATGGACAGGAAGGTCAGAGTGTGGGCAATTAAGCTGGAGAAATTGACAAGGAGCATGTTCATGCATTGAAATGAGGTGTCTGCAAAGCAGTCATTCACACTACTGGAGACAACATATGGACAGCAAATACAGTATGCTACATTGAAAATAGTCCAAGTTAGTTGCTTTTTCAATTGGAAGGAATGTTTGGGAGCTTGGGTGATGAGATAGGATGTTGAGAACAGATGTTGCAACTCCGGCATGTCACAGGGCAGATGGGTGTATTAGATTGACTGAAGATTGGGCCAGGGTGCTTCAAAGGAACTAGTCCTTTCAGAATGTAGGAAGTTTGGGGGTGGGGGGGGGGGTTGGAGGGGAGGAGGTGGTGGGGGTAGGACCGATCTATTTTGCGGTGCCGTCATACTGGAAGTAATGTTTCGGGCCAATGATCTCTCATCACAATGTTTTATGAATTATTAAGTCAGTCAGGAAAAACACTTAATTCTTGAAAACAAAGGTTAGTGAATACTTGTCAGTGTGTGACAATCAACCATTCTCCATAAAACTACAATCAGATACTGTGCTGTCAGGCATATCATTACATCAGTAGAACCTTTGATTATATTTTCCGGGTGTATTTCAAGATTATCCAGTTCTATTCTTTTGTCTAATCCGGATTATTTTGTCCCAATCTCTGAATTTGTATCTGATTCTAGTTCTATGTCAGGACCCATAGGTAAATGCATTCTCTCTGTTCTTCTCATTGTAATGATATAGGAGATGAAGACTGAAGAAAAGATAGGTTAATTGCTACAGTACACAATTGTAGTATCTAAATATAATATGCTTAGTAGAACCTTGTTCATACTTGGTTTTAGCCAACATCCATTCTAGTGTTATAAAACAAAGAATTGCAGATGCTGGAAACACATGAAAACAGAAATTGCTGGAGAAACTCAGCAGGTCTGTCAGCATCTGTAGAGCAAAAACAAAGAAAACATTTCAAGTCGTGTGACTGAAGAAATATGGGGCATGGGTTTTAGAGTCCAGATGGGCAGGCACAAGGCACAGTATTATCCTAGGGTGAGAGGTCTGCTCTGTCTTGATATAAAGAGGACACCTCTGCTCCAGTCGAGGGGTTGGGGAGCAGTCAGACTGTTTGTCAGACTGTCAGAGGGTCTGTTGTGTGGAAAGTGGGTCAGGGTCAACTCAATGTCCCCAGTCACTCAAAACCACCCTGGCAAGGACACTAAATTCAACCCATGTTTCTGCATTGAGTCTGGATTGTTAAGGTTTAATTCAGGATTACCAGCTTTTTCACTTGCAGCAGTGTGGGGACAGTGGTTTGCATGTGGGGAACCTGGCAGCTTTAGCTGCATGAGTGCCACCAGGCAAAAGCGATGGGGGTGCAGGAGAGTTAGTTGGTGGGAGTGCTCCCTTCCAGGTCCTCTGGGCCCATCAGAGTAATTCCTCCTGCACAACGATGATCATCTCCTCTTTAATCTTCCCACTCATATCTTGATCCTGCCCCCACACCCTCTTTTTTATTCTCTTTGTGGTGTGTGGGTGTTACTTGCTGGCCAGCATTTATTTTCTGTCCCTAGTTACCCTCCTTATCTCACCCTTAAATTAGTGTAACTTTATTCTAGGACAATGCCATCTGGTCTTAGACTCTCCCAGGGGAGGGGAGACATACTCTCAGCATTTAACTTGTCAAGACCCTTAAGAATCTGGTCTAACCCCTTGAATGTTGATAGTGGGGGATTCAGTTATGCTAAAGCCATTGGATGTCAAGAGATGGTGGTTAGATTGTCTCTAATTGGAGATGATTATTGCCTGGCATTTGTGTGGCACGAATGTTACTTGCCCTTTGTCAGCCCAAGCTTTGGTATTATTCAGATCCTGCTGCATTTGAGCATGGACTGCTTCAATGCCGGAGGAGTCATGAATGGTTCTGAATGTTGTGCAATCATTGGGGAACATTCCCATTGCAGATCTTATAATGCAGAGAAGGTCATTGATGAAGCAGTTGAAGATTGTTGGACATTACCATGAGGGTGTTGCACTACAGAGATGCCCTGGAGCTGAAATGACCGATCTCAACAACCACAACCAGCTTCCTATGTGCCAGGTGTGACTCCAACCAGTGGAGAGTTTTTCCCTAATATCCATTGATTTCAGTTTTACTAGGGCTCCTTGATACCACATTCAGTTTAATGCAGCCTTGATGTCAAGGGTTGTCACTCTTACCTCACCTCTGGAATCTAGTTCTTTTATCTATGTTTAAACCAAGGCTATAATGTGGTCAAGAGCTGAGTGGCCCTCACTGAACTCAAACTGGGTTGCTGATTCCCCTTGACTTGGTCTTACATAGGCTCCTTAGCACAGTGGCCCTGCCTCTAGTCTAGAACAACAATTCTGAGGCAGGACATCCTCACAGTGAAGTCGAAGTAGAGATTTACCTTAATGCAGATGCTGCTTCCAGAGTTAAGTTGTTGTCCAGGAGCTGCAGGGATCATGTACAGGCTCCCCACTGACATTTTTTTTCTCAATGCTCCTATTTGTACTAACCTTTCTGCATTTGCCATATCTTGTCTCAAATTATTGAATACAGTATGTAAAAGTGTTATTTTCAAAAAGAAATCTACATGATTTCATTTCAAAATGCATAAATATGGACTGCTCCACCATATCTCCAATACAGCTATTGTACAGATTGATTATCCAATCACTTTAGAAATACCTCAGTTTTTATCAGAAGGAGAGTAAGGGTGAGACTTCAGACACCTGATTAGGCAGGAACCAGGAAGTTCTGATTTTATTCATAATGTCAAATGGAATGTTTGACCAGCAGTCATGAAAAGTTGCAGTCGACAATCTTAGGGATAGTTTTAGGATGGTGAAGGATTGCTTATAGTGTGAAAGGGGCTGGAGAAGAAGGCTGGTGATCAGAGCTAAGCAAAGTGAAATGAGGGACATTGTGTATTTTCAAGTTTATTAGCTTACTAATTTCATTGTTGAAGTCTTTTTATCAAATTTAATCATGAAGGCAATGAGCACGGATGTTGAGGTTGTGTTCCTCATATTTAGCTCATTAACCAGCTCATTAATTTCATACCACATCATGGTGGAGAAATAATTCATCAAGGGTAATGTTTCTACAAATTCCTTTAAAATTTGACCCTTTCAAATACAGACTGCACCCTCTGGTTCTGCTGTTCTGGACATGGTGAAATAACTTGAAGTCCTGGAATCCTTAATATAACAATCAAACCGTCTCAGAGTTATATTTCTGAATTACTTATTCACTGAGAATATGTACAATTTTTGCAATTGTTTCTGATTTTCTCCACTCCATCCCCAAACTTTTTCTTATTTAGAAAACAATGCAATCAATTGGGTCCTAATTCCAAACACTTAAAAGGCCAGAAGAGTAAATGCACAGGAGGACATTTTGCATTTTAAAAAATATCCAGAAAGATAAAAGGAATTTGGTGATCCCAGGAAATTATAACATGACATTATGGCAAGCCTGTCTTTCACTGTGAGGATTTGAGTCATAAAAGAGGCAGATAGGAGTCCGAGAATAGGATTCACACCTCCAAAGCAGAAGGCTGTGAATTCAAGACTTATCATCGGTATGTAGGAGGTATAAGAGAAAATGTGAAGATTTATGTGCATGTGATCCAAATTTAGAAGAGACAACTATCAGGAAAGATTGAACAGGCTGGGGATTTTTTTTTCTGCAAAGGTAAAGATTAAGAGGAAGCCAGGTAGAAGTCATTAAAATATGAAAGGGTTTGATAAGGCAATGTTGGAGTAACAATGTCACCTTGTGGAAGAGACAGGTCAAGACATAAAGCTAAGACCATCACTAACAATTAATAAAGACTTCTGGAAGAACTTTCATGCACAGAAAATAGGGAACTTGTTACTATGGAGTAGTTGAGGCAGATGAAACAGATTCATTTTGAGGAATGTATGAAGGGGAAGGGAATATGTAGGTACGGGGGAGGTGGGGGGGAGGTCACAGGATAGGAAATGCTCACTGGAGGGTCAGAGGCTCATGTGGAACATAAGCTGCAGAACAGATCTTCTATTATAGAGTCTGTCATCCAGGCAATATCAGTGCAACATTGAGGGACAGCTGGAGGTTCTGGATAAGAGATGTACTTGTTCAGGTGAATGCTAAGGATCCAATAACACTCAAAAAAATGTCAACACTTTCCTGGTAACATAAGAAAGTAAACCATATAGACTCCTTGAACCTCTCCATTCAAAAAAATGAACTTGTACTTTTCCATTCTATCCTTGTATTCATTTCATCCCTTTCTACTCAAAATTTGGTCAGACAATCATTTTTGAGTGTATTCAACAACTGAGCATTCGTGAGTAGAAAATTCCAAGCCTATTTTGTGAGTTACATTTTAAAATGGAGATAAGTGGATCTGGGTTAGTTCTGTGAAGTTTTTTTTCAAATGGGGCTGAAGTTATTTGGGCAGAGACCTAACTGTATGCATCCAGCATGTTGCTGCAGTCCAGTGCCTTGGGAAACCCTGTGTTTTCAGTTAATACTAATGTTGAAGCTGTTGGGTTTGTAACAGGCAGAGGTGGACAGACTCGAGCAATCAGTTTAATTTTAATTTCATAACAGAGATTCAAAGTTTTAGTCTGGAAATTAAAAACAGATTTTCCTGTTGGGAGAATCCAGTCACTCAGGAGAACCAGGAATGTTATTGAGGGTGGATTCTAACCTGTGGAGCTTCTAAGCCAGGAAAGTTTGGACAGAAATCTTCAAGTTTATATAAATAATAAAGTTTAGGTCTATTAAATTGAAAGGGGTTCATGTAAGTGAACTTATAAAGGCATTGTAAAATTATCTCCAAATGTTCAAGGAAAATAAACCTGTTATGATTTATTAAAGTTTTGATAGGAACAAAATTTCTTGAGGATTAATGGATAGTTTTGGGAAACAAGTTGAAACATTTTTTTTTACTTTTTGTGGGAAGAAAAATACAAAACTTAAGGCGGGAAGGAAGAAAACATCATACATTTTGAAGGATCTTTCATACAACCAAGGAATAGGAGTAGGCTAGTCATCCCCTCCAGTCTGCTCTGAGGTTCAATAAGATCATGACTAAACAGATTGAAACATCAAATCTGCATTGCTGCCCATCTGTGATAACTTTTCAGCCCCTTGTTGAACTAGAATCATCTACCTCTGCCTTAAAAATATTCAAGGCTTTTTGCAAAGAGGGTTCCGTCATGAGAAAAATTTATTCTAAATGGATAACTCCAGAGTTCTAAACAGTCGTCCCTAGTTGTGGGTATGTTCGCCAAGCTGAGAAGTTGATTTGCAGACTTTTTGTTCCCTGTCTAGGTGACATCTTCAATACTTTGGAGCCTCCTGTGAAACGCTGCTGTACTGTGTGTGGTCGGTGCACTGTGTCTAGGTCTATGTGTTTGTTAATGGAATCCATGGATGAATGGCATGCTTCTAGAAATTCTGCCCTCTGTTTGGCTTGTTCTTTGATTGTTGTGTTGTCCCAGTTGAATGTGTGGTCCTTGTCATCAGTGTGTATGGTCAATGAACAAGCCAAACATAGGACAGCCAGATAGCTTCTGGAAGCATGACACTCATCCACAGACTCCATCAACAAACACATAGACCTGGTCCCAAAACACCAACACAATGAACAACTAGAACCGGGAACTGGAAGGAGCAGAAGATAAATTCCAGAAGATACAGTTCAGCAGCGCTTCACAGGAGGCTCCAAAGCACAAAAGATATCACCTAGACAGGGGATGAAGTGTCTGCAAATCAACTTCCCAGCTTGGTGATCATATCCAGAAAAATGACAATCAGCACCCGCGCTACAACTCTTTACACAAACCTTGAGTGATCTCCTGTTCTATATTCTCCCAGAAGAGGAAGCATTTTCTCGACACCTATTCTGTCAATATTCTCAGGATTACATAAGTTTCAATCAAATTGCCTCTTCTAAACTCTAGCAGGTAGAGGCCCAGCCTTTCCTCATAAGACAACCCACTCACTCTAGGTTAGTATGAAACAAAGAATTCCAGATTCTGGAGATCTGAAAGAAAAACAGAGATTGCTGGTGAAACTCAGCAGTTCTGGCAGCAGTTTTGATGAAGCATGCTTTCTCCCCATAAATGCTGCCAGACCAATTGAGTTTTGCCAGCAATTTCTGTTTTTGTTTTACTCACTCTAGGTATTCTGTGAACTGCCGACAAAGTATTTGCACCTTTCCATAAATAAGATGACTAGTATTCTACATTGAAACTGCATCTGCTTTCCATGCTTCCCCGATAGCCTGCCTATCTTTGCTATTCAATTCCCCTTCTGATAAATAACATTTTATTAGCTTTGTAAATTATTTGCTGTTATCTGCATACTAATCTTTTGTGATTCATGCATGAGAACATCCAGATCGCTCTGTATCTTACAGCTCTGCAATCTCATACCATTTGGATTGTACTTTTTTTATTTTTCCTGAAAAAGTAGACGTTTTCACATTTTTCAACATTATACTCCATTTTAGAGATCTTTATTTTGCTCACTCAATTAATCCATGACTTTTAGACTTCACAACTCTTTAGAGACAATTAAGTCACAAAGAGGTGGCATGGTGGCTCAGTGGTTAACACCCTCACAGCGCCAGGGACCAGGGTTTGATTTCTGCTCTGGGTGACTGCATATGGGGAGTTTGCAAATTCTCCCCATTTCTGCGTGGGTTTCCTCCGGGTGCTCTGGCTTCCTCCAACAATCCAAAGATGTGGAGGTCAGGTGAATTGGCCATGCTAAATTGTCCCATAGTGCCAGGGATGTGTAAGTTAGGTGTATTAGTCAGGGGAAAACACAGGGTAGGGGAATGGGTCTGGGTGGGTCACCCTTCGGAGGATCGTTGTGGACATGTTAGGCTGAAGGGCCTGTTTCCACACTGTAGGGATTCTAATTTTTAAAAAATTAAAAACTGGTTTAGAAGTGTTGATAACAGCTGTAATGTAGCTCACTTTGTGTGAGCTCTCAGAAACAGCACTAAAACAACAAATACATCACACAACACCAGGTTATAGTCCAACAGGTTTAATTGGAAGCACACTAGCTTTCAGAGCATCGCTCCTTCATCAGGTGGCTACCGAAAGCTAGTGTGCTTCCAATTAAAACTGTTGGACTATAACCTGGTGTTGTGATTTTTAAATTTGTACACCCCAGTCCAACACCGGCACCTCCAAATCATAACAAATACACCATCCTCTTTAGTGTTACAAGCAGAAAGTGCTGGAGGAACTCCATGGGTCTGGCAGCATTTGGGGAGAGAAAAGAAGAATTAATGTTCAAATTCAGTAAGACTCAATTTTGTGCCTGAGAGATGTTTTTTAATGGTGGAAGAAGAGTGAGTGGAACAGCTTGTTAGAGTGCCCAGAACAGAAAGGAATGGGAAAGTTCAATTCCGATATATCCTCAATCCAATTCTAGCCAAAACATCATCTGTAATGGTTTTTATAGCTTCTCCAATGGTAATATCTCTTGTAACCTCCAAAAATCTTTCATTGGGCTTTTTATTTTTTTTATCTACCTGATGTTTTTTCATGATATCAACCATAAGTACAATAGTTTCTCCATGAACACTAAAAACTCTACCTCACACCAACAACTTTTTCAGTTGCTCCATTGTCTATAAATTATCAGATTCTTAGTCTGGTGTTAGTTATTGATTGAGTGCAAGTTTCTTCCATCTAACTGTTGATATTTTACAAAGCTATTATTTTCAATCTCAAACACCTTGGACATGACTCCATCCCTAAGATATTGTCCTGACAACATATCTCAGATCAAACTAAACTATTTACCACCATAGTTGACCCAAAGGTGAACTTCCAATCATTAGTCCATGTATCATTAGTCCACATATTTCTGCCCCCACTAACATCAGCTGATTGTATCCCCACTCAGCTTATCAGCTACTGAAACTTTCATTCATAATTTTTGTTTCTTGATGAATCCGACACCTGGCTGACTTCCAACATGCAACCCTGCACAAACTTGTAGTCATCCAAAATTCTGCTGTCCCTGTCCCAAGTCCTGTTTATCTTCAGGCTGTTAGCAACTTTCCCCCAAATCTCTCCTTGGTTTTGCCTTTCCTTATCTCTGTAATAGCTTTCAGCTTCACAAGAAAGGCTTGTATTTCTTCGCATGGATAGAAACAAAGATAGATAGAGAGGTTAGGATTAAGACAAAGTTCATATGAAGTGGATCTATTTCTATCGATTAACCAATAAGAGGGCAATAAGAGGAAAAGTAGAATTTTAGAAGCTCCTGAAGAAGTCGGGCATGAGTGAGCTAAAAGAACTTGAGTCCTAAAATGCACTGCAAATAGCTCAGGCATGCAAAAGAGTTGAGAGGCCTGATCATGTTGGTAGTTATAGAATCGTAGAGTCAAACAGCTGGTTGTAAAGGGATTCTGGAGAGCCTGTTATCTCTCAAATCTGACTTGACCTAAGTGAGAGAGAGTTTTTAAACATGCACTGTACCAGTGGGATTGTGGATGGATGCCACGTACTACACTTAATAACAAATCAGAATCAATGCAAAATAAATATGAATGAACAGATATTGTACTAGTGAGTACAACCCAAGGGCCAAATTAACTGAGTTAGAAAAACTGTGATTGTACATTGTGCCACATTTCTGTAGGGAGAGGTGTAGGTGCTTGTGGTTGTGTTAGTTGTAATTTTATTATGTCAAGTATTGAAGTGATATTAAAATTTTATCAAAAGTATCATTTATCTGTTCATTCATATTTATTTTGCATTGATTCTGATTTGTTATTAAGTGTAGTTTCATTAAATGGAAGCTTTTATAGCATTTCATAATTTAGTGGACATTTGGTAATTTTTGTTATTTTAGTTTACAGTTCCCCCACAGTGTTCATAGCACTAACAAGAACCTCCTGATCTCACTTTTACAAACTTTATTATTCTGTTTTCCCTGGTCACTGAAAGCAAATGGAAAATCATGCACTCACCAGCAACAGTACAGCCTCTCTGGGCAATCAATCATCATGCAAAACTGCTGTAAGCCTGGAAATAGCACTCACAGTTCACGAAGTAAGGACTGAACAACTGCCAGCTGATGCTGGAGGTAGTTTTGAACATTGAATAAGGGAAAGTCGTACAGTCACTTACACCTCCCTCTTAGGTTATGGTTGATTTTTACTATGTGGACAATATATCAGGGGCTAATGGTCCTGAATCAAATGTGAAAAGAATCTGTGTCTCATGGAAATCAGGAAAAATAATTGGTGAAGGGAAAAAACATTGAACCATTCTGAACTTAGAGCTGAGATGCATTGTCTGAGCAAAGTAGAGAGACTTTGATTCATCACATAGATGCTTTGTTGGGTTAAGGAGTATTTAGTGTCCTCACAAATGTTAATAAAGCCAGAAAGAGGTTGACCCTCTGCTGAGATTCTTCTGATCATCCAGGGTAGGTCCAGAAAAACACCCAGAGAAATGCCAGAGAATACTCTGAGGATTATATTTAAATCGGGGAATTCCTGAGAAAATTGAGCCCCACAGTAACCCCACCATCAAATCTAAACTTGGGGCTAAGCTGCTGATTGCCTTCTTTTACAGCCTCACTATGGTAGGTGGGCAGAAATCATTCAGAATAAGTTTCTCTTGTGACAATTTCTTCAAATGGCTGGTCCCCTGGGGTGATTGGAAGATTAGAATCTCACCACAAAATTCAAATGGCAATTGTAAACTATGAACTTTCCACTCTTGTAATTTATGTTTGTCTGACAATCATCCACGGATATCCAATACTCGCACTGATATGGCTTTTCCATATTTGAATGTTAAAATCCAATGTTTGAAACTGAATCATATTAACTTATTAAATATTCTTATGAATACTTAAATAGTTAATTTAAAAAAAAACAAAGAACTGCAGATGTTGGAAATCTGAAACAAAACCAGAATTTGCTGGAGAAACTCAGCAGATCTAGCAGCGTCTGTGCAGAGAAAGCAGAGTCAACGTTTCAAGTTCAGTGACCCTTCTCCAGTTCAGATGGCACTTCTGTTCTCTTCACCATAAATGGTCATAGTTGCAATATGCTTGTTGAGTGATTTAAAATCTGCAAGTTATTTCTCAATTTCAGACAAAAATTACAATTACTGGAGAAATTCAGCTGATCAGACAGCATCTATGGAGAAACGTTTTGGTCCAGTGACCCTTCTTCAAGAGGCTGAACTTTTTAAACTTATTTCTTTATTTCCCTATTTCTGTAAATAAGATTTTATACTCGGGAACCTTGACCCTAGGATAGTGCGCACGTGGTGATATTGTAAACTTTTCACTGCACTTCTGTACTTGAGTACATGTGCCAGTAAAACCTAACTCTAAATCTAAACCTAAAATTGCAACTTTTATCAGCTACACTGAACCCAAATAAAGTGCCTTGATTGTGTTAGTTTGTTGTGTTTTTTTATCCCCTTTTCACACTTTCACACCATACCCAAAACCATGATGTCACATTGGTATTTTGCCTGATTCCATGGGCTCCCATGTACCTGATCTAAGGGATTATTGTATAAATTGAAGATCGTAAGGGCTGCAGATGCTGGAGGTCAGAGTTGATAAAATGTGGAGCTGGAAAGGCACAGCAGGTCAGATAGCATCAGAGGAGCAGGAGAGTCAATATTTCAGGTCAGGACCCTTCATCAGCTCTGGGGAGGTGGAAAAGAGCTGAGAAATAAATAGAAGGAGGGGAGTGGGGCTCGGAGAAAGGTAGGTGGGATAATGATTGGTCGATGCAGGTAGGAGTTATTGTGATTGGTCAGTGGTAAGGGTGGAGCAGATAAGAGATGTGGCTGTAGTAGCTGGATTTTTTCAGGATGTGGTTGAAGATTTTCAGGGCGGAGAAGATAACTGGGGGTAGGAGTGGGAGAGGGACTCACTGAGATCTTTTCAGAGGGAGGAGGAAAACCTCTTCAAGGTGGGAATCCTTGGAAGAGGCTTCGCAGTGAGGTTTTCAGCGATTTTGGAGATAGTAAGGATTGCAGATGCTGGAAGTCGGAGTCGATAAAACGTGGAGCTGGAAAGGCACAGCAGAGTCATAGTCAATAACGGAGTGTCAGCAAGCTGATCAACACCGACTGACACTACAGTTGAGATTGAACCTTCCTTCAGTTGACAAATGCCTCCAGGCACAATTTCCAGCCAGATAACCATGATGTGGAGGTGCTGGTGTTGGACTGGGGTGTACAAAGTTAAAAATCACACTACACCAGCTTATAGTCCAACAGGTTTAATTGGAAGCACACTAGCTTTCGGGGTGATGCTCCTTCATCAGGTGATAGTGGAGGGCTCAATCCTAACACGCAGAATTTAAAGCAAAAATTTACAGTGTGATGTAACTGAAATTATATATTGAAAAATTGATTGTCTGTTCGATGTCTAACAGATGAAAGGCTTAACAGACAATCAATTTTTCAATGTATGATTTCAGTTACATCACACTGTAAATTTTTGCTCTCAATTCTGTGTTAGGATTGAGCCCTCTACTACCACCTGATGAAGGAGCGTCGCTCCGAAAGCTAGTGTGCTTCCAATTAAACCTGTTGGACTATAACCTGGTGTTGTGTGATTTTTAACTTTGTGCAGCCAGGTAACATAGGGAAAATCGCAGTATTGAGATCCAAGGCTGAAATGCTCCATTCTAACCTAGTGCTGTTGACACAATGCATCACACTCAGAATGATATCACACACAAAATAGCAATCAACCCTGGAGCATAACTATTTTGTGGACGCAGGGAGATTAAAATCAGAGTTTTCTCCTTGGATTGTACATCGACCATTCACTTTTATAGATATAGTTATTATACATATAATTCAACAGGGGTTTTCTGTAGGATTAATATTATCAAGAGAAAGTGGTATGATAGTGGGAGCAGTAAAACTGGGGGCTGTGTGTGTTTCTACGTTTTTGGTTACTGCAGGAAATGTTGCTGCACCAGAGATTAGATTCTGTGCAGTAGAGATTTGCCTGTCAAGATGTCATTTTTAATGAATGTGTCTGGCTAGTGAGATAGTCTGTGAAGTGAGCGGGCTGGAGATAAAGTGTAGGAATGTCAAGGTGCCGACACAGCTCACTCTGATCCCTCTGTGAAAATTAATTCCAGCTTCCCTGCTGCTTCCTGACAGCCTCCCAACAACGGATAGACCCACATCCCACACGTCAACCTGAGCTAAAAATAGAGGCAGTTCCGGAGAATGAGAGAGCAAAGCCCAGCCCTGCACCACACACCCAGAAGCAGCAACAAAAATATGTGCACGGGACATCACAACAAACTTATCTCGCCTGCCAGAAACAATCGGCGAGGCAGGAAAACCAACAACACTCACGCTGTTGCAAGCTTATCCTTAGGGATGGAAGTATCCTCATCACATGTTTGATAGAACAGTCTGCCCTTTCACACATTAGCACCTTGTGATTTAAGACCCAGGGCTGTTTCAGTGTCACTGTGAAACAATTCATTCTGTTCATTGATTGATTGGTCATGTTGCTCAGGGTTCCACTGTGGGCCCCCAGGCAGTCACTTACAGGAAGATAGTGCCCCACTAACCTTTTAGGAGCCCATGGGATCTCTACCAGGTTAATAACGCCCTTATACTCCAGCACAAATGTCATTCTGACCCTTATATTTCCGAATCCTTCTGTTAATGCAAATAGTGTCAATGCACTCCGGGCTTTGGAAGGGTGAGATTGGGTTCATTCCCCACAAGGATTTTGTCCTTTGATCTACAATAAATATGCATGCCTTTATTAAACAACTGTCAAATCTGTCCTCATATTGCATTTCATTTCCATGACAGGTCTGAATTCCCTCCAATAATATTTAGGAGGAGTTAATTGTCCCTGTAAAGGCAATAGTAATTGATTCAACAAAACTGCAAAATATTACAGATGAACAGCATTTTGATAGGCAACAAAGTTAGAGAAGAGTTAGCAAAGCATTTTTAGTATGTAGCTGCATTTAAGAACCAAGACTCTGGTATACATGTCACTGTAGAGGGACACAATCACTTTGGGTACATGGAGTCAGTGTCACTGCTGGTGTACACAGTCACTGTTCTGGCATACACTGATTGCAGTACACACTGTGTTTGTATACAGTGACTGAGTGCACACAGTCACTGCTGGTGTGTGCATTCAATGTGTGTGCACAGCCATTGTGAGTGCGCACAGTCACGGCATGTGTACACTGTTGCTGCTGGTATACACTGTCATTACAGGTGTATACAGTCTTTGCATGTATACATTGTCACTGTGGGTGTACATCGTCACTGTGGGTGTACATGATTGCTGCAGGTGTACACGGCTGCTGTGGGTGTACACAGCTACTGTGTGTGTACACTGTCACTGCAGGCGTACACGGTTGCTGCCAGTGTACATGGTTGCTGCATGAGTACACAGTCACTATGGGTGTACAGGGTCACCACAGGGTGTAACAGTTGCAGCGTATGTACATGGTCACTGCGGTTGTACATGGTCACTGTGGTTGTGCACAGTCATTGCATGTGTACACGGTGACTGCAGTGTATGCAGTCACTGTGGTGTAAACAGTTGGCATGAGTGTACATGGTCACTGCGGGTGTACACTATTGCTGTGGGTTTACATGTTCACCATGGGTGTACACAGTCACCGTGGGTGTCCACTGTTACTGTGTGTGTACACGGTTACTGCGGGTGTACACAGTTGTGGTGGGTGTACGCAGCTACTAAGAGTGCACAGTGATAATTAATGATCAATGATGAGCAAATGATAAAGAAACCAAAACATTACTTTTACCTTGTGACTTAAAATATGCCCCTTGAACTTGCCAAATACACACACAAGTACTTGATTAAATCAATCAAAATACAGTTGACTTGACACAAATTATCAGTGAGAACAATAAGACAGAGATCAAAACTTTTGAGCATCAGAAGTCCAGATCACAAGAGTGGATTATATTGTCTCTCACAGTTCCTTTTGATTTGAGCGATGGTGACATAGTGTTGCCTGTAAAGCAGTTGTCATTTTCCATTTCAACAGTTGATCTAGAGAATCTGAGACTTTTGAGAATTCTTTATTTTAAACTTCCTTGATTTCTTTGTCAGTAATCATGAACACAGTAATTGTGGATACACATTCCATGAAACTATAAGATATTGGAGCAGAACTAGGCCATTCAGCCCAGCGAGTCTGCTGCCCATTTGATATGTTTCTCAATTCCAATCTACTGCCTTCTTCCTGTAACCCTTGATTCCTTTATTAATCTCGAAACTACCTATCTCTGTCTTAAATACACTCAATGATTTGGCCTCCGTAGCCTTCCGCACCAATGAATTCCACGTATTCACCACCCTCTGGCTAAAGAACTTCCTGCTCATCTCAGTTCTAAAGGATCATCCCTTCACTCTGAGGCTGCACCCTCAGGTCTTAGTTTCACCTCATCCATCTTGTCCTCATTCACTCCATCCAAACCTCTCAGTATTCTGTAAGTTTTAATGTGATCCCCTTCATCCTTCTGAAGTACAGACTCAGTCTTCAACCAATTCTCCAATGACAAGCCCTTCATGCTCAGGATCATCCCTGCAAACCTCCTGTGGACCACCTCCAATGCCAGCACATCCTTCCTCACATTCAAGGCTAAAAACCATTCATAATATCCCAAATGCAGCCTGATACAAACTCAGTAGTACATCATTGCTCCTGTATTGTAACTCTCTTGAAATGAATGCTAACATTGCCTTTATCTTACTGGCTGTCAACTGAACCTGCATATTAACCTTAAAAGGATCATTAACAAAGACTCCAAAGTCTTTTCGTGCTACAGATTTCCAAAGCTTTTGCAAACAGTCACCATCTCTATTCTTCCTACCAAAGTGCATGACCTCACACTTTCCCAAAGTGTATTCCATCTGCCACTTCTTTGCCCTCTCCCAGCCTATCCAAGTCCTTCTGCAGCCTCTCTACTTCCTCAACACTACCTGTCTCTCCACCTATCTTTTTGTCATCTGCAAACTTAGCAAAAATTCCATCAACTCCCTTGTTTAGATTATTCACTCCACTGGTCACTGACTATCATCCTGGAAAAATACATCTTTATCCCCATGCTCTGCCTTCTGCCAATCAGTCAATCCTCTTCCCTCTAACACCATGCTCCTAACTTGTTTAGCAGCTTGCTATATGGCACCTTGTCAAAGGACTTCTGGAAATCCAAATAGATCACATACCTTCCTTTGTCTAACTTGTTTGTTACTTCCTCAACAAATTCTAACAGATTTGGCAGGCATGATCTCCCCTTAATGAAGCCACGCTGACTCAGTCCTACTTTACTATGAGCTTCCACATGGTCTAGAATCTCATCCTTAATAACAGACTCTTAAAATCTTACCAACAACCAAGGTCAGCCTAACCAGCTTATAGTTTCCAGTCTTCTGCGTCACTTCCTCCTTAAGCAAGGGTGCTACATGAGCCATTTTCCAGGCTTCTAGGACCTTCCTCAACTCCAGTGATTCCTGAACCACCAATGCATCCATAATCTCCTCAGCTATCTCCTTCTGATCTCTTGAATGTAATCCATCTGGTCAGGGAGATTTATCTGCCTTCAGACCTTTCAGTTTCACCTGCTCCTTAGTGGTGACCTCTACACTAGCCTCAGCCCCCTGACTTTTGTGCAGTTCTAGTATGCTGCTTGTGTCCTCCGCTGGGAAAACTGATGCCAAGTACCAATCAATTCCCCTCCATTTCTTTGTTTCCCCATTACTACTACTCTAACCTCATTTCCCAGTGGTCCAATGTCCACTCTTCCTGCTCTCTTACCTGTTAGGTATCTAAAACTCTTGCAATCTTCTTTCACATTACTAGCTAGCTTATTCTCATATTTCATCTCCTCAACCTTTAACTTTTTTTTAGTAATCCTCTGCTGGTCTTCAAAGTCTTCCTAAACCTCTGGCTAATATTCTTCATCACACTGTATGTTTTTTTCTTTAACATTAGCTTCCCTACATTGTGGAAACAGGCTCTTCGGCCCAACCAGTCCACACCGACCCTCCGAAGAGTAACCCACCCAGACTCATTTCCCTCAGACTAATGCACTATGGATAAATTAGCATGGCCAATTCACCTGACCAGCACATCTTTGGACTGTGGAAAGAAACCGGAACACCCGGAGGAAACCCACGTAGACACAGGGAGATTGTATAAAATCCACACTGACAGTCACCCAAGGCTGGAATTGAACCTGGGACCCTGGTGCTGTGAGGCAGCAGTGCTAGCCACTGAGCCACCATGCCGCCCCTATGCAATTGCAGTTATGCAATTCATTAGGACTCTGGTCTCAGCATGATTCATCGGGACAGTTCCCTCCTTTCTAAGGACTAGTGCCAATGTCCCATGAATTTGAACACATTTCTCCCACATCAATCTTTGTGCCACATGTTTACCTCTTTAATCTTGTTGACTTATTGCCAATTTGTTCATTGCTCAGGTAGTTTTTGGCTCTGCAATGTAATTTAGCCCCGAGCTGCTCTCATTCCCTGTGCAGCCTCCCATATTGTTGTTATCTATGTGAACCACGACAACAGGATCTTTCCCCTCCCACTCAACATTCCTCTGCAGCCCACATTAAATATCCTGAGCCCAGAACCCAGGCTTTGGGACTCTCAATCCTGGCTACAGAGAACAGAGTCCATTCTCCTGACTATACTATCCTCAATTACGACTACATTTCATTTTGCACTCCTCTCTGAAATGGTTCCTTTTTTTATAGAGCTATGGTCAGTTTGCTCAATGGCACATTTATTTGTTGTAGTCACATGTACCTAAGTACAGTGAAAAGTTTTGTTTTTCAAGCATGTTCCTAGCAAACAAGGACATACAGATCACAGGGTGCTTAGGCAGAGCTGGGCATACAAGGGTTACACTGCACAGGCGGTTCATAAAGCAAGATTAACATTAGTTCGAGTGAGAGAGGTCCATTCAGCAGCCTACTGACAGCAGGGATGAAACTGTTCTTGAACCTTTCGGTGAGTGTGTATCTTGAAGCTTAATGGAAGACGTTGAAAGAGAGCATTACCAGGGTGAGAGGGGTCATTGAAGATGTTGATAGCCTTCCTGCACCAGTGAAAAGTGTAAATGGAGTCCATGGATGGGAGGTTGGCTTCTGCGATGGTCTGGGCTGTGCACATAACTTTCCATAGTTTCTTAAGGTCCTGGGCAGAGCAGTTGTTGTGCTAAGGTGCTATGCAACCCAGATAGAATGCTTTCTATAGTGCACCTGTAAAGGTTGGTGAGGGTCCTTATAGACATATCAAATTTCCTAAGCTGCCTGAGAATGAAGAGGCATTCTCTGCGTTCTTGACCAATGTATCTCCATGGAAGGTTCTGGACAGATTGTTGGTTATCGTCTCTCCTTGGAACATGACACTCTTGATCCTCTCCACCTCAGCTCATTGATGTAGATAGGGGCTTGTCCTCCTCCTTTCTTTCTGAAGTCAATTATCAGTTCTTTCGTTTTGTTGACATTGAGAGAGAGATTGTTATCATTGCACCATGACACCAAGCACTCTATCTACTTATCTGACATCCAGCTTACCACGGTGATGTCTTCAGCACACTTATAGATGGCGTTCAGATGACATTTAGATACACAGTTGTGGCTGTACAGGGAGTACAGTAGGGGCCTGAGAACACATCCTTGCAGGGTGCCAGTGTTGAGGGTTATCATGGAGGAGGTGCTGTTTTCTATCTTCACTGATTGCAGTCTATGAGTAGGGAAGGTAAGGATCTAGTTGCAGATGGGGAGCCGAGATGTGGGTCTCAGAGTGTTGAGATTAGTCCGGTAGGATGTATGGTGTTGAAGGCAGAGTTGTAGTCAATGAGTAGGAGCCTGATGTAGATGTCTTTGTTATCCAGATGTTCCCAGGATGAGTGTAGAGCTGGAAATTGGTATTTGCTGGAGACCTGTTTCACCAGGGACCAACACCCCCAGTCTCATCCACACAGGAAGCAAGAATCTCAGACTTCTTCGACAGGCAGGAAGGAAGCTGTAGAGCGCACGAGCCGTGGTTTACGAAGGAAGTGGAATCTCTGGTCAAGAGGAAGAAGAAGGCTTATGTTAGGGCACTTGAGGGTTACAAGGTAGCCAGGGAAGACCTAAAGAGAGAGCTCAGAAGAGCCAGGAGGAGACATGAGAGGTTGTTGGCGGATAGGATCAGGGTAAACCCTAAGGCTTTCTATAGGTATTTGAGGAATAAAAAAATGACGAGAGTAAGATTAGGGCCAATCAAGGATAGTGGTAGGAAGTTGTGTGTGGAGTCAGAGGAGATAGGGGAATGAATATTTTTCAACAGTATTCACTCTAGAAAATGACAATGTTGTCGAGGAGAATACTGAGATGCAGCCTATTAGACCAGGTGTGATTGAGGTTCACAAGGAAGAGGTATTAGAAATCCTGCAGAGTGTGAAAATAGATAAGTCCCGTGGGCCGGATGGGATTTATCCTCGGATCCTCTGGGAAGCCAGGGAGAAGATTGGGAGCCTTTGGCATTGATCTTTAAATCGTCATTGTCGACAGGAATAATGCCAGAAGACTGGAGGATAGCAAATGTGGTTTCCCTGTTCAAGAAGGGGAGTAGAGACAATCCTGGTAATTATAGACCAGTGAGCCTTACTCCAGTTGTTGGTAAAGTGTTAGAAAAGGTTATAAGGGATAGGATTTATAATCATCTAGAAAAGAGTAATTTGATTAGGGATAGTCAGCACGGTTTTGTGAATGGTAGGTCGTGCCTCACAAACCTTATTGATTTTTTTGAGAAGGTGACCAAGGCTATTGTACAAAATACGGAGGAATGGGATTGTGGGAGATATAGCAGTTTGGATCAGTAATTGGCTTACTGAAAGAAGACAGAGGGTGGTGGTTGATGGGAAATGTTCATCCTGGAGTCCAGTTACCAGTAGTGTGCCACAACGGTGGGTGTTGGGTCCACTGCTGTTCATCATTTTTATAAATGACCTGGATGAGGGCGTAGAAGGGTGGGTTAGTAAATTTGCAGACGACACTAAGGTCAGTGGAGTTGTGGATAGTGATGAAGGATGTTGTAGGTTACAGAGAAACATAGATATGCTGCAGAGCTGGACTGAGAGGTGGCAAATGGAGTTTAATGCGGACAAGTATGAGGTGATTCACTTTGATTGGAGTAACCGGAATGCAAAGTACTGGGCTAATGGTAAGATTCTTGGTAGTGTAGATGAGCAGAGAGATCTTGGTGTCCAGGTACATAGATCCTTGAAAGGTGCCACCCAGGTTGACAGGGCATACAGTGTTAAGAGGGCATACAGTGTTTTAGCTTTTATTAATAGAGGGATCGAATTCCGGAACCATGAGGTTATGCTACAGCTGTACAAAACTCTGGTGCTGCTGCACTTGGAGTATTGTGTACAGTTCTGGTCACCTCATTATAAGGAGGATGTGGAAGCTTTGGAAAGGGTGCAGAGGAGATTTATTAGGATGTTGCCTGGTATGGAGGGAAGGTCTTACGAAGAAAGGCTGAGGGACTTGAGGCTATTTTCATTAGAGAGAAGAAGGTTGAGAGGTGACTTAATAGAGACATATAAGATAATCAGAGGGTTAGATAGGGTGGACAGGGAGAGCCTTTTTCCAAGTATGGTGACAGCGAGCACGAGGGGGCATAGCTTTAAATTGAGGGGTGATAGATATAGGACAGATGTCAGAGGTAGTTTCTTTACTCAGAGAGTAGTAAGGGTATGGAATGCTTTGCCTGCCACGGTAGGCAAAAAGCTCTGGATAAGATGGGAAAAACATACTCAATGCTGTCCTCATTCTGATGGCCACTTTTGTGTGCAGCTGCATCAAGCTGTGCATAGACCCTTGGTACATAAACACCAAGTGTCACTACGTATTGAGGTTCTACCTGTCCCCGGTGTTGCGAAGGTCTCGCTGCTGCAGAACACTGCAAGTTATTGGATCATTCTGTACTGCCTGTCCTTCATGAAGAAATTTGTGATAAAAAACATCTTTGACCAGAAGTCCATCAGGAAGTGGTCAACGCATAGCATCCTCGAGAACTCTGCGGGAAATGGAGAGGGTGGATCCTGTTAGGTTGCCCTGAGCAGATTGTCAAAACTGTTTGGCAGAATGCCTCATCACCAGAACTTACCAACAAACACCAAGATGTTGCTGGTGAAGAGAAGGGCACCGTCTGTGAGATCCTTCATGTACTCCCAGACTCTCTGCGCCAGTGCACACTGCCCTCACAGTGACTGCAGCAAGATGAGACTGTCACATATCTCCTCCTGGAATGTGCCAATGCAAAGGAATTCTGGAGAGAAATGCAGTGGTTCTTGTTGAGTGTAATCCCGACCACTCTGTGACATGGGACTCTGTGCTCTACGGTCTGTTCCCCGAGATTCACACCAACACAAACAGTGACTTCACCTGGAAGGCTAACAACTTGGTGAAAGATTCTCTTTGTTCTGCCAGAAACCTGTTGGTCTTCTAGAGCAATGAGTTGACACCAACTGGATGTTGCCGATTGGCATATACTTCATGATGAGGGATGCGTTCAACCTTGCGGCAGCTGCCAGCATGATGTACTGGGGAAGAAAACACTATCCAAGCTCTTTCTGCTGAAGTTAATTAAGGTAAGCAGGAGGCTGGAAAACACAGCAATCCAGGAAATATCAGGAGGCTGAGAAGTCAACGTTTCATGTATAACCCTTCTTCAGGGATGGAGGTGGGAGGGTAGTGGGAGCTGCAGATAAAGGCAAGGGGGAGTAGTGGTGTTTATTGATGGGGAGAGGGGTGGAATGCTGAGATAGTGATAAGTGAGTACAGATGGTGGGTATGACCTGGTTTGTTGATGGGACGGATAAATCTGATTGGTAGCTGAAAGGAAGTGACAGTAACTGGAATGGAAGGTACACTTTTACTGTACCTGCCTCAGAAATTCTGGATGCTGATACTGGTATATAAAATTCTGCAGCACCATGATGAAACATTAAATGCTAAAGAGGTTTTGGGATAAAATGCTGTAAATTTAGCCTCAATAAAGACTTGCGCCAGTTAAAAAAAAATTTTTTAAAAATCAAAAAAACAAAAAAAAAATGGGCGGCATGGTGGCTCAGTGGTTAATACTGTTGCCTCACAGCACTACAATCCCCGGTTCAATTCCAGCCTCAGGTGACTGGCTGTTTGGAGTTTGCACATTCTCCCAGTGTCTGCATGGGTTTCCTCCGGGTGCTCCAGTTTCCTCCCACAGTCACAAGATGTGCAGGTCAGGTGAATTGGCCATGCTAAATTGCCATAGTGTTCGGAATAGTTCTGGGCGGGTTACTCTTCGGAGGGTCGTTGTGGACTTGTTGGGCTGAAGGGCCTGTTTCCACACTGTAGGGAATATATAATATAAAAACGGGGCTGGAAAGAGAGTTGGGTCATGGTTGGGAAGGTTATTTGAAATTGAAGAACTCAATGTTGAATCCTCTAGCCTGTGGGTTGTCCAGGCAGAGGATGAGGCGTTGCTCCTCCAGTTAATGGTCTGATTCACTGTAGCAACAGATAAGGCTGGCTTGCTGTGTTCTTCCAGCCTCCAGCTTGGCTAATTTGAACCTCATTTTCTGCCTGGGCAACCCACAGCCTGGAGGACTCAACTCTGCATTCTCCAGTTTCAAATAACCCTTCATCCCCAACTCTGTTTCCACCACACCGCCCCTCCAATCCACTTATTGATTCTTCCTTCCAGCTACCAACCGGATTCATCTCTCCCAACGACCAACTAGGTTGTACTAACCTCCTGTATTCACCAATCACTGCCTCAACATTCCGCCCCTCTACCCACCCAAAACCCGCCCCTCCTTTATCTGCAGCTCTCCCTATCCCCACCCCCAGTCCTTAAGAAGAGTAACACCTGAAACGTTGATCTCTCCACCTCCTGAAGGTGCCTGGCTTGCTGTGTTCTACCAGCCTCTTGCTTGTCTACTTTGAATTCCACCATCTGCAGTTTTTTTTGTCTCAAATGAAGTAAACTCAGGGTCGATTCAGTTATCGGAGCGGCCTGGTGTCTCAGATATATATGAATATTATATTGTGTAAGTAGATGCTAGGGGTTTGTTATCCAGATGAAACAAATCTACATAACTAAATTCTTTAGTGACTATGTTTCTATACAAAGCATTTTGTGAATACAGCATATATTTTTTGAAATAAAAAATACCTCTGCAAATACACAGTCACACCAGGTACACAGTCACTGTGGATACACAGTCATGCAGATACTCACTCACTGTGGGTACACACTCACTGCGGGTACACACTCACTGTGGGTACTCACTCACTGTGGGTACACACTCACTGTGGGTACTCACTCACTGTGGGTACTCACTCACTGCGGGTACTCACTCACTGCGGGTACTCACTCACTGTGGGTACACACTCACTGTGGGTACTCACTCACTGCGGGTACACACTCACTGCAGGTACACACTCACTGTGGGTACACACTCACTGCGGGTACTCACTCTGCGGGTACACACTCACTGTGGGTGCTCACTCACTGCGGGTACACACTCACTGCGGGTACACACTCACTGTGGGTACTCACTCACTGTGGGTACACACTCACTGTGGGTACACACTCACTGTGGGTACACACTCACTGTGGGTACTCACTCACTGTGGGTACACACTCACTGTGGGTACTCACTCACTGCGGGTACACACTCACTGCGGGTACACACTCACTGTGGGTACACACTCACTGCGGGTACTCACTCTGCGGGTACACACTCACTGTGGGTACACACTCACTGCGGGTACTCACTGCGGGTACACACTCACTGTGGGTACACACTCACTGCGGGTACACACTCACTGCGGGTACACACTCACTGCGGTACACACTCACTGTGGGTACACAGTCACTGTGGGTACACACTCACTGTGGGTACTCACTCACTGCGGGTACTCACTCACTGTGGGTACTCACTCTCTGTGGGTACACACTCACTGTGGGTACACACTCACTGTGGGTACACACTCACTGCGGGTACTCACTCTGCGGGTACACACTCACTGTGGGTACACACTCACTGTGGGTACTCACTCACTGCGGGTACACACTCACTGCGGGTACTCACTCGCTGCGGGTACACACTCGCTGCGGGTACACACTGTGGGTACACAGTCACTGTGGGTACACACTCACTGTGGGTACACACTCGCTGTGGGTACTCACTGTGTGTACACACTCACTGTGGATACCCAGTCACTGCGGGTACTCACTCACTGCGGGTACTCACTCGCTGCAGGTACACACTCACTGCGGGTACACACTCACTGCGGGTACACACTCACTGCGGGTACACACTCACTGCGGGTACACACTCACTGTGGGTACTCACTCACTGTGGGTACTCACTCACTGTGGGTACCCAGTCACTGTGGGTACACACTCACTGTGTGTACACACTTACTGTGGGTACCCAGTCACTGCGGGTACTCACTCACTGTGGGTACCCAGTCACTGTGGGTACACACTCACTGTGGGTACCCAGTCACAGCAGGTACTCACTCACTGTGGGTACTCACTCGCTGTGGGTACTCACTCACT
The DNA here is from genome assembly GCF_047496795.1 of Chiloscyllium punctatum. Classification (NCBI taxonomy): domain Eukaryota; kingdom Metazoa; phylum Chordata; class Chondrichthyes; order Orectolobiformes; family Hemiscylliidae; genus Chiloscyllium; species Chiloscyllium punctatum. The sequence goes on along the minus strand of NC_092761.1, from coordinate 54,846,755 downwards.
GTGGGTACTCACTCACTGTGGGTACCTAGTCACTGTGGGTACTCACTCACTGTGGGTACCTAGTCACTGTGGGTACTCACTCGCTGTGGGTACTCACTCGCTGCGGGTACTCACTGTGGGTACACACTCACTGCAGGTAGACAGTCACTGCGGGCACACACTCACTGCGGGTATTCACAAACTGCAGGTACACATTCCCTGTGGGTACACAGTCACTGTGTGTACATAGTCCTTACAGGGGCATAGTCACTGCGTGTACACAGTCACTGAGATACACAGTCACTACAGGTACACAATCACTGCAGGTACACTGTCACTGTGGGTACACAATCACTATAGGTCCGTACATTAACTCCGGGACATTATTGGGGGTACACAGTGAATGCAGGTGCATTCTAAAGTACACAATATCAATACAAGTGTGCACTTGTACTCAAAAGCAAAAAAAACCCCATCACCTGTAAAATACTGGATGAAAGAGCAGATGATGGAGAAACGTATGAACAACATTAGTATGAAGCAAGTGCGATCATGCTGAAAGAAATAAAAGACTTGAAAAAATCTACAACAATATGGAGAATGTGTGAAATTGTGCTTGTGTTGGAAGTGTGCCAGTTAAGAATCCATGTCCAAGTGTGATACATCAGCCCAGAACATTCAAAGCCCAGTGGGTGGCAGGGTTTGGCAGTGGCTTGGTGCTGTGGGCAGGGGCTGATGGCAGGCGACAGCAGCCAAAGGGAGAGCAGATCAACAAAGGAACTGCAGCTCTCCAATGTCTCAATGAGGTTTTGCAGTTTAAACATCATATGTCCAATTAAGCATTTTGCTGTTCACTCTATTTCTTCTTTGGTATTGATTTTTGCTTTCCCTCCATTGATTTTGTTACTCTGTATAGGTTTTGCATCGTTAATAACATGCTGCTAGTCTGCAGCCTTTACAATATCTTTTACAATCTGTTCATTTTTCAAAGTTCAAGCAACTACAAGCTTAACCTGTCCAACCTTTCCTCATAAGACAACCCATTCATTCTTAGTATCACTCTGAACTAGCTCCAGATAATTTACATCCTTATTTTAATAATATGATCAATATAGTACTCCAGATGCAGTTTTCATTCGTGCCCTGTATAACTAAAGTATAAACACCCCACTTGAGCATTCAATAACCCTCGTGCTCATCAATAATATTGTATTAGTTTTCCTAGTTACTTGCTGTACCTGCATACTGCCCTTTTGTGATCCAACACAAGGCTATCTCAAAATTCTGCAATGTCTCACCATTTTGATAATGATGATTTGGAGATGCCAGTATTGGACTGGAGTGTACAAAGTTAAAAATCACACAACAACAGGTTATAGTCCAACAGGTTTAATTGGAAGCACTAGCTTTCGGAGCAGCGCTGGTGTTGTGTGATTTTCATTTTAATAATATTAGATTAGGTACAATCCCCACAGTGTGGATTTTTTAAAAATTTCTCCTGACAAAAGGGACATTATCCCACATTATACTCCACCCACCTAATTGGCACTCATTTAACCTATCCAATTCTTTTTGGAGCTTCCTTTTATCCTCTTCACAACTTAACTTCTTATCTATCTTTGGGTCATCAGCAAAATTAGCAAGCATACCTTCCATCTTTTCATCAGTCATTTATATAAATTGTAAACTATTGAGATTCCAGACCAGATCACGAGGCATCCCCAGCTGCTGCCTGACCAGCTACATGTTCCTGGCATTTTCTGCTTGCTTTTCAGCTTTCCAACATTTGCAGATTTTCCTTGTTGTGTCTTAATGCAGTTAACCAGTTTTACACATTCTACTTCAGACCCGAACTCTAGATATACAATGAAGAAACTAAATTCACTTCATATTGGAACCACGTGCAATAATAAGTGATTGGAGATGAATTATTTGTAAACTTACGAGTTAGTATATCCCTGAACCATATGTACTCATTTTAAGTACAGCAACTAAGTTCACAGAACAGAACTGCAATAATCACAAATCAGTTCCAAGCAGTATCAAGATAAAATCCAGCTGCTTTCTCCCCTCTTCCAGACCTGAAGCTCAGATGACATATAATTGCTGGTAGGGAGAGGATAAGGAAATTATAAACTTTGGCTGCCGATGTACAGCACTGGAAACAGACCCTGAATATTCTGTCAACCCACCTCTCAGCAACTCAATCTCACGTAAAAGATTTAGATTCTACCTGTTTCTGTGATTTCAGTCTTACTGCTCTGTAATCCTGCTTGATCCTGTGCAGCTCCCCTCCAGCCAAACAACAATCTTTCTCTAATTGAACTCTTTGTTATGTGACTGGTCACTTTGAGGCAAATGACCCATGTTAGATTTATTTCCATCTATAAATTAGAATTGTCAGCAAAAACCCAAGCAGCTTGCACAGGAGCCTGAAGAATAATTCAGCATTTCAGGTGAAAAGTACTTCACCCTAAGGTCATTGGCAAGAAAGAACTTTGAAAAAATCCAGCACCTGAGAATGCTCCCTAGATATTTCACATTCAATGGATCATTGTTTAGAAAGTAACCACTAAACTTTACATAAGAAACTCTCACAAACAATAATGAAGCAGATCATTTGTTTTTGGTAGGGGTACTTGAGGGAGGATTTTTGCTCCAAAGAACTCTCCTGGTCTTCTTTGAATTGTAATGTTTGTATGAACAGAGAGAGAGAGAGAGAGAAAGGAAAGAGAGAGATGGGACCCTTAACATCACATCCAAAAAAAACCGTCATTTTCCCACCCCCCAAACTGGATGGCCTGAATTTTCCATGTTTTCAGGGGCTGCCTGGAGTCAAGGTGTAAAATTCAGGTGAGCTGAACAGGAATATTGTATGTGTTACTTCTTGCTAACGTTGGCATTTACCATCAAAAAGGGGTAGGGGATGAGCACTCACCTACACAGGCTAATTGAGGCCATGCAATGTTAATTGCCAGTTAAGTGTCTCTTCCCACTGCCTTTGATATTTTACCTGCTGTACCTGGGCACTTTGCCACCTGAGGAAGCAATCCAGTGAAACCCGGTGGCCTCCCTTTGGCCTCAGGAAGAAGGCGTTCCTCCAGATCGGGCACTTTGTTGACCACAGAGCTCCCAGCCCATAGCTACCCATCAACTTCGTGATTAAACGATCACTGCCCCACCGGGCCAAACCCAGTCACCCAGGCCCTGTCATCTGATTGGTCCCAGCCAAAACAGGCCTGCTCCCCCCTCACTTGCCATCTGTTTGTTCCTCCTTCATCATGGCTGATCCAGGGGCTGATGTAGTTCCGGACCTGTCCCCCATTCCTGGTGGCGCTGTTGGGACTAAGAAACTGCTATCCTCTGATTGACCAGCAGCTCTTAGAGATGGCCATGCATTACGTCATCACTTCTAGGGCTGTGGGAGGTTGGATTGCACTGGTGAACAAGACTTTTGTGTAAAATATTGGCCCTTAATGCAGTTACCAAAGCAATAACCCAGGTTTTATGTCTAAATTTATGGTGGTATTTGAACCTGCAGCCATGTGACTCCAGTCTCCAAATAAGAATGCCACAAATTGAAGCAAAGCTGGTTATTATAGCTATTTTCAAACACAGTGACCAACCATTTTTCCACAAACTTCACATCATTCTGAATCTGAAAGACTGTCCTGCAAAGAGAACCTTCTGTTCCAAAGGATAATGTGCAAAAAGAAAAGAATTATTTATTTACATTTCAACATTATTATACAAGCTCGCAATTCCTACTCCTCGAGAACTGATGGGATAGAAGGACAATCAAGTAAGTCCATGGGGCCAACATGACTGAATATTTAAGGATCAGGACCCTGTGGTCAAATGATACATGAACTAGGTACGGCCAGAGCACTCTCGATACTTGTTAATGGTTGACTGATCAAGGCATCTTGCTAATCGACCAGAAGGGATAGACCTGTCAGTGGTGTGATGATATGTGCCTTTAAGAGGTATATGTTTTGTCCTGTTTCTCTTGAAGAGGGCATTATAAACCTGGTGCTGAGGTATCTGCCCCATGGAAAGCAGAGTAAATAGCTTTGTTTTTTTCTAAACAAAAGAAGCAGGAATAGGTAGAGTCATGCTCATACTGACCTAGGGTTTTAGTTTTTGCTTTCAGTTATTGAAGTTGGGATTTTGAAGTTGAAGATACAGTCCTCTTTCTGCTGTATGCTTTCCGATTTTCCTTTCTCCTGAACTGAAGGTGGTCGCAAGTGAGGGAAATCTGTTTTGACAAGTTTCCTTTGCCAATGATGTTTTTATGGGATCCTGCTGCATTGGGACAGTTGACAAGTAGTAGTTGAAATATATATCATTTTGTTAAGTCCTTTCACAGTGTTAAAGTTATGCCTTTTTTTTTGTTTTTTTATTTTAACTCTGGTGTAAATATAAAATGTGGTTTGCCCAAAGATTACTAGATTGACCGATCAAATCACATCCAGAAGCAAGAGCTTCCATTGCTGCTAAATAAGATAAATGTGAGGGTTGAAGGTACGTTGATATGTTTTGAGGGGGTTTGGTCTGGTCCATAACACTGGGGACTGGCATTTCTCTTACTCAACTCCAGACCAACCCTGAAGGTCAGCTGTTTAATTGATTGGCTGATGCTAGCAGGACAAGCAAAGATCACTGCTCTGTGAGGTACAGAGCCTGACAAGATGAAATGTTCACATTAGCTTTTCACTTTGATGAATTGATGGACATAATTGCCACAGTGAGTACAAGTACTGTCAACAAAACTGACTTGGGTCAGAGAGTCCTAGAGATATACAACATGGAAATAGACCCTTCAATCCAATGCCTCCTTGCCGACCAGATATCCTAAATTAATTTAGTCCTATTTGTCAGCATTTGTCCCATATTCCCTCTCAACCCTTCCTATTCTTATACCCACCTAGATGCCTTTTAAATCTTGTAATTTTACCAGCCTCCACCATTTCCTCTGGCAGCTCATTCCATACACGCACCACCCTCTGTGTGAAAAGAATTACCCCTTAGGTTCCTTTTAAATCTTTCTCCTCTCACCTTAAACCTATGCCCTCTCATTTTGGACTCCCCTATTCCGGAAAAGATCTCTTGGCTATTCACCCTACCTGTGCCCCTCATAATTTTACAAACCGCTAAAAGGTCACCCCTCAGCCTCCAATGCTCCAGAGAAAATAGCCCCAGGCTGTTCAGCCTTTTCCTTTAGCTCAAATCTTCCAAACTTGGAAACCTCGTAATAAATCTTTTCTGCACCCTTTCAAGTTTTACAACGTCTTTCCTGTAGCAGGGAGACCAGAATTGCATGCAGTATTCCCAAAGTGGCCTAACCGATGTCATGTACAACTGCAACATGACATTCCAAGTCCTATTGGCAAAAGTGAGGACTGCAGATGCTGGAGATCCGAGTCTAAACTAGAGTGGGGTTGGAAAAGCACAGCAGGTCAAGCAGCATCCAAGGAGCAGGAAAAACGATGTTTTCGGCAAAAGTCTTTCATCAGAAATTCCTGATGAAGGGCTTTTGCCTGAAAGGTTGATTTTCCTGCTCCTTGTATGCTGCCTTACCTGCTGTGCTTTTCCAGATCCCAAGTCCTATACTCAATCCAGCGACCAAAAATGGCGAGCATATCAAACACTTTCGACTACCCTGTCTATCTTCGAATCTTTCAAACAGACCATATTTCTTTAATAAGACGGTTGTTTTCCAAGAAGTGATCATGTGGAATAGGCCTATTTTCTGTGGAGTTGCAACATCTTAAATCCTTGAACAATTCAAGAGTAGATGATGAGAGGCTAATTCTCCATGGGGGGTGGGGAGTGGGGAGGGAGTTGAGGAGTTGTGGAGAATTTTGGTCAAAGCGTTAGGATAAGGAGTTCACTATTTAGTACCGAGATGTGCAGAAATTTCTTCAATCAAATAGTTCTCCATCTATGGAATTCTCTTTCACAAAGGGCTATTGATAAATTAAGTGGGTAATTCAAATTTGAGATTGAAACATTTTTGGCACTAAGGAAAACCAGGATAGAACAGAAAAGTGGAGTTGGTGTAGGTCATATCTATCATCTTATTGAATGTGGAGCAGACGTGAAGTGCCCTATAATCTACTTCTTATCCTTTTTTTACAGTTGACGGGTTTAAAGAAGGTTTGTGAAAGGTTGTCTGCACTTCAAGATGATAAAGTATCAGAACCAAATGAGATGTATCCAAGAATACCAAGGGAATTAGAATAGAAACTGCAGGTGTAGTGGCCAGAATTTTCCAATCTTCCTTTGACTCAGGGGTAATGCCAGAGGTGTGGAGAATTGCAACAAAAAGCCCCAAAACTACAAGCTTAACTTCAGTGGTGGGAAGTCATCGCAAACAATAATTCAAGACAGCATCAACAGTGGTATGCTGGTTATTTAAAGAATTTCATTGTGGATTTGTTCAAATGAAATTGCATTTATCTAAGTTGCTTATGTCTTTTGATGAGGGCAATGCTTTTGATGTGGCATACACTGACTTCCAAAAGACATTGATAAAGTGCTACTCAACAGAGTTCTGAACAAAGTAAGTGTTCAAGAACTTTAAAAAAAAAATTGATGGTAAATTAACTGAGTGACCATCCTATCATTCTATGATCTACAAGGCACAACTCAGGAATTTGACAGACCTGAGTAGTTGAAGAAGGTGATTCGATCTCACAAACTCAAGTGTATTAAGTGCTGGCCTTGCCAGGAAGATCCTCATATCCTATTCTTCCAAGCCTGTCAAAACCCTAATCTTCACCACACCATGATTCCAACCTAGTTAAACTGCTATCAGCAATGGACCAATTCCCCTAACATGCTGATTTTTCACCCTCTTCTTTATTATACAACCACAATTCACAAATCCAAAATAAATTCATAACTTGGCCAGAGCCAAAATGTATTATGTGCTATTCAGGTTGTGAACCCATTGCATTAGCTCTGATCACAGTACTAATGTCACCACCAAATAAATACCTCCTCTGCTCACATTAACCCAAGAACAACCTACAGTGTAACTTCCTTCCCTCTCACACTAATTCTAATACTTAAATATAATTATCTTACTTGCTCTCATGCCCATGCTAACTCTGGCACTGTTTCTAATTTATCTCAGGTGGATGCTAAACATCACCACTTCAAAGAAGAGCAGGAAATACACCCCAGGTGTCTTGGCAGATATATTTATCCCTCAAAAATATAACCAAAAATAGATCATCTGGTCATGAAAACATTACTGTTTGTGGTCATTTGTTGTGCACAGGTTGTCTGCTACATTTCCTATATTTTATAAGCAAATGCGTTTTCAAAAAGCCATGGATTAAACATATCTTAAAGAACACTCTTCCATCTCCTCCACTACTGGCACCAACAAAAAGCACAAGGAGCTCAAGGAATTCAAAGATCAAGACCATTCAAATGGCTGCAACTGCCGTCCCCTCTCTGACATCTAGACTCTTGCAATGAAACCTAACATAGTTTATTAATCTAACTAACTGCAAGACACCTGAGGTTGGAAGACTACACTGGTCTTCTATTCCCATGACACCACAAATTACAATGTAATTTTAAAATGCTTTTCCCAGTTAACAGGGGGGCAATTTAAACACCATACCTTCATCAGTTTTTAAACAAGGTCTATCAATTAAGTTTCTTAATAAATGCAAAAATATGTTTGTTTTTGAACCAAAATGCTTTCAAAACAAATGCAATGATTAGTTAAAGATGCAGTGATCAATATGGAAGTAAAAATACTTCCAAATGTCTGCAAAACATGCATACACTCACATGCATGCATGCACATACTTGGTTCTTAGGAAAAGTACAAAGCAAAACAGATTTCCTTACAGAGACTGGCTTTTGAAGGAAGAAGCATTTTTGCATTTTTGCCAATGAGAAAGCATCAAATGTTCTTAAGTGTGTTTCTCTGATATTCCAGCTGGTGTGGTCAAGTCACTCATCATTCATGGTTATGTCTGAAGACTTGCAGACACAGCTTGAACAGAGAATAAAAGATTTAGATGTTTCTTGTCTCACTCTTTCAGAAGAGCAAATGATTTTTACCTTGAACTCATTGTCATTTTTTTTTCAGAAATGAGAGAGTTCAGCTAAACAGCCTGTTCTTCACAAGCGTTCTTCAAACTCATTCATGGGATGTGGGTGTTGCTGACTCGGTCAGCATTATCGCCGGTGAGAAGATGGCAAGCTGCCCTCATGAATGACTGGAATTCTGGATCTACAGTGCTATTGGGAAGGAACTTCCAGAGTTTTAGCCCAGTGCCACTGACAGACTGGTTATATATTTGCAAGTCAACATGATGAGTAACCTTGTGGAGGGCAACCTGCAGTTAGTGGTGTTTCCAAGTATCATCAGCCCTTTGCCCACTTGATGGCAATGGTCTTGATTTTGGAAGATGCTGGTGAAGGAGCCTTCATGGCTTGCTGGTATACACTGCTGTGATTGAGAATCAGTGATGGAGGAAGTGAAAGCTTTTGGATGTGGTGCTAATCAATGGGCTGCTTTGCCATGAATGGTGGCAACTTCTTGAGTGTTGTTGGTGCTTTTGAATTCTTAGAACTTATTCAGGCAAATTATTTATTCACAGGATGAGTGTATCATTGGCTAGACAAGCATTTAATGCCCATCCCAGAGGCCATTTAAGAGTTAACCCCATTACTGTGGATCTTGAATCACATGTAGTCCAGAACAGGTAAGGATGGCAGCTTCCTTCCCTAAAGGACATTAGTTTTCTTTTAACTTCAACAAGTGATAATTAGGCTTTTAATTTCAGATTTTTATTGAATTCAAATTCCACTATATGCCGTGGTGGGATTTGAACGCAGCCACCCAGAACATTACATGCATCTCTAGATTAACAACCCAATAATAATAACGCAACATATTACACAATAATAATGCCATGACACCTCCCTTGAATATTCCCTTGTATTCCTGATATGAACCTTGTTGATGGTGAGCCGGATTTGGGAAACCAGGAGGTGAGTTACTCGCTATAGGATTCCCAGACTTTCACCTGCTGTTGCAGCCATTGTAGATGAATGGCCCAGCCTAGTTCTGATTCTGATCAATGGTAACCTATAGCAGGCTTTCCTTCAACTCAGCTTGTTCTTAATAGACTCGCCTCTAAATGACCCAGATAAAACAAGCGCCTTTCCAAGTTGGTCGACTAGAAGCATGCTCCGAGGATTGATTAGATTACATTACATTACAGTGTGGAAACAGGCCCTTCGGCCCAACAAGTCCACACCGCCCCGTCGAAGCGCAACCCACCCATACCCCTACATCTACCCCTTACCTAACACTACGGGCAATTTAGCATGGCCAATTCACCTGACCTGCACATCTTTGGACTGTGGGAGGAAACCGGAGCACCCGGAGGAAACCCACGCAGACACGGGGAGAACGTGCAAACTCCACACTGTCAGTCGCCTGAGGCGGGAATTGAATCCGGGTCTCTGGCGCTGTGAGGCAGCAGTGCTAACCACTGTGCCACCGTGCCGCCCATCCCATGCTTGAACCTGTCTGTTCTACAAGCTATCGTAAAACACAGAAATGCGATCACCAATATGATCAATTTGCCTGACTGACTGTTCCCAAGGATGAAAGTGAACCCAACCTGGTCACAGAAAATGCCTCCATTTATTGTAAGGCACTTAATTTTAACAAGATTGGTAACAGATAGGATTTCTAATTTAGGCACTTCAAACACCCAAACACAAACACTTAACCATGGTTACAACAGGCAAATGATAAACAATTTATCACATACACTGTGGAAAATGGATACACCTTTCCCTTCTTATCTGCTGATTTGTTTTTTAATGTGTGCATCCACATACTTGTGAGATCCTCTTGATAGGTTACAAGATCAGTCCCAAAGTGTAGAAGTGCAAAATTGCTCTCACAATGCCATTCAAAAGGTCAGGGCAGCCTAGCATAGCAATCAAGTCAAAGGGGATATTTAAAGATGCTTGGGCTCCCTATGCAGAAACTTATAAGGAGTTAAAGAGAAAGATATCACAGCTCCCTGTAAGATTGCTCCTTACAAAAGCAACGCAAGCTTCCAGTCACAGAGTCACTGAATTACTATGACACACAAGTAGGCCATTTGGTCCCTCTTGCCTGCACCGTGCCTAAAATGAATCACAATCTCTTACCTCTTCCTTGTCGCCATCTTCCTCTCAATCTCCTGTTTCATTGAGTGTGCATTGAATGTATCAAGTTAAAAATTACACAACACCAGGTTATAGTCCAGCAGGTTTATTTGATTTTTAACTTTGTCCACCCCAGTCCAACACCAGCATCTCCACATCTTGAAGGTATCAGCTCAGGGCTGTGCATGTATCCATGTTATCTGTGTTTTTTCAATATACATGGGATGTCTTTGCCTCTATCCCTCATGGATAGTGAGGACTGACAAGGTGAACAAAATTATGAGCTAAAATTCCAAGCCATAAGATAGAAAGTTATTTTTCTCACAGTTCTTTTAATTTTCGCAATGAGGATCCACTGTTGGCTGGTGGGTGACGGTTATGCTTTGATTCAATGCTTGATCAGCTGAACCTCGATCATTTGTTGTATGAACTCTTTCTTTGAAATATTAATGGGCTTTCTGTCTTTTCCCCACAAAGAGAGAGAGAGATGGATACTTTCTGTTTCCAGATTCTGGATGTTTTCCTCTCTCTGCTGCATTTTAATGTTCTGCATTGAAACCAAGCAAAGGTCTGATGCCAGGCAAAACTTCCTTAAATCCAAAGATTCTTGATGCCATTCAGTCTCTCATTCTTCCTTCTAATGCATCAAAAAGCAACATTGTGTGGCACAGCTCAACACTTGATTTCTAAGTTGCAAAACTTTACCTGATATTCCAATTATAGCAATTATACTCCCATTTCAGTTTCCAAAAAAAATGCAGATTCTTGAACAGCAAAAACTTTGTTCTATCTGGAATCTTATGAACTGGCACCCTCCATAAACCGGCAAAAATTGTAAACATGAAATGCCAGAACTTTACTGTATCATCACAACCTCTAGATTGTCCAGGGAGTCAGTTGAGAAGGCTCTCAGTCAGTAAGTTTTATTTAAGACGAAGTTGTATTATTATTTAAGTGATTTATGGTGTAAATAAAGTATAGCAGTGATTTGTATACACCCACATTACATTTCTATTGTATAGTGTCTGGCTTAACATTGATGATGTGAATCTCTTGATTAACTGGAATATTTGATCAACTGGCATAGTCCCAGTTCCATTGATGGTTGTTAATAAATGTTTGCTGTAATTCCTGAAATTAAACTTTTATTTCCTCTCTCCATCTCCTCCCCAGGAACTTTTACGGTACCCTTTAAACCTATTAACATTTAATCATGAAAATGTAACTCCTCACCTCCTCTAAGTCTCTTTCACTTGAGGCATTAGTCTCCAAGAGTATTCTCAGTGCATGTATTGGACGTGAATGCTTCCTTATCATAGAATGCCTAATGTTTTTTATGGAGGCTATTTGCCCCATCAGTCTGCACTGCTCCTCCAAACAGCATTTCACCCAGACCCACCGCACCCCCCACCCCCCACTCCATGCCTCTAACCCCCATGGCTAATTCACCTAACTCTGGACTGTGGGAGGAAAGTAGCAGAAACCCACACAGACACAGGGAGAACATGCATAGTTCACACAGTCATCCAAAGGTGGAATCAAACTCGGGTTCCTGACGCCGTGAAGCAGCAGTGTTAACCATTGTGCCACTATTGAGCATCCCTTAATTCATTGCCTGGGAAGTCAAGTTGAGGGGGAGGGTGTGTTGCCAGCAAGAATCTTTCTGGAGTTTCATCAACATGAGAAGTGCATCATCATTGATGAGGAAATAGATTCTGGACCAGCATCTATAGAATTGTGGTCTGCTGGCCAAGTAGCAAATTGGCACAATGGGCTGAAATGTTGCATTAGATGCTTTAACAATTCTGTGATTCTATGTTTTAAGCCTCAAGTATTTCTAAATCTTTAGTCAAGAGATCATTGTTATCTGTACGAGCTCTCTCAGGCTTACTTCTCTATGAGCGTCTAAATTCAGCAATTGACTCACAGTGATCCTGCAGCCCTGGACTTTTCTATAAAAAGAAAAACCGTTTCCTCCATTTGCATTTGTCACTTGCATGAAAACATTGGTTATCTATACGCAGGATAATTTGGAAACTTTCTGTAAACTTTTCTTTCCAGATTCTGAGGCCTTATCGCAAGGTCTGACTGCTAACACCTGGGCTAAAAACTGCCCCAATCCTTGTTTGATTTCAATCTGTTTGAAGTCCTTTTGATGCTTGACTTTAAGCTTCATTAAGGTGTGCTGTGTCCATGGAGGCTCTATAATGTGATTCTCTGTCCCTCTGCTAAAAAAAGACTTGAATGTTTCCCCAGACTGCTGGTAAGGCTCAGTTGGCTTTATGCGGATATTTTCGAATCAACCTGTTCAAACATGTTATAGATTTTTAGATTACTTACAGTGTGGAAACAAGCCCTTTAGCCCAACAAGTCCACACCGACCCTCCGAAGAGCAACCCACCCAGACCCATTCCCCTACATTTACCCCTTCACCTAACACTACGGGCAATTTAGCATGGCCAATTCACCTAACCTGCACATCTTTGGACTGTGGGAGGAAACCGGAGCACCCGGAGGAAATCCACGCAGACACGGGGAGAGTGTGCAAGCTCCACATAGACAGTTGCCCGAGGCGGGAATTGAACCCGGGTCCCTGGTGCTGTGCAGCAGCAGTGCTAACCACTCACTGTGCCACCATGCTGGCCAACACACCTCTGGAGCAAGTGGGACTTGGATTCAAGTATCCTAGATCACAGGTAGGGACACTACCACTGCACCACAAGAATTTTAAATGCTGAATATTAGCATCATCCCATTTGTTCTGAAGCAGATTTTTTTTTCCCCGGATGGGTTTTCATTAGTTACTTGCCATTCTTTTGAAGTGATCTACTTTGAAACATTATTGTTGTTTCTTGCTGCTTCAATGAACCATTTGAAAATGTGAGATCATAGCACCAAGCACTGCGGTGTGTGTAACTTTCCCAGCATAGTAAAGACAATTAGCAATAGCAGGACTCAAACTATTTTCCCTTTATGGCTGCTGCTTGCAGCTCTAAGGTTAAAAATGTAGACCCTGACAAACCAAAGGACTGGTCCCAGGAAAGCTGTCTGTTCCCTTGAATAAAAGATATTTTCTAATTTGAAATCCTGCCTATCTGGTGAACTACATTATTTGTGATAGTGTGTGATCTTCTTTAGACTGATCAGGTTTCATCCTGCACACCCACTACAATGTGGTGTCATTAGAATATTCTTTCAGAGCACCATATGGACAATTTTTCATGAGTCTGTAACAATTTTTTTTATAAAGAATTGATGGTTTGGCTGGATCTCTTTTTCTCTAATTAGACTTTGCTCAATGTATAACAGGGATTTGTCTTCAATTGAAATAGGAGTTGAAAGCTTTAATACATTATCATGTATTGAGGTGTCTGTAGCTGTGGTTTATATGGTAAGCGTGGCATGGTCACAGCTATTGATCAAATACAACAATGGCCTGTGTCTGGCTTTGCATGAACACCTGAAGGAGTATGCTATCTGCTAAACCCCACACATCTGTCAAGGCCCCACACATCTTCTAGATGAGCTAGTGCCTTTTCCATCTTCATTATAATTGCTATGTGTGCTATGGTAACTGGAATGCTGCTGTTGCTTTTCTATGGTTTTCCAATGGCTGTGTGCGCCTTCATCTTTGTAGTCTATTATGTGGGTCACCTCTCATGTGCAGTTTCCTGTTCTGTTTCTGATGAGGTTTTCCTGTTGCTTTCTAAACACTTTGTTTTGGATTTTCTCCTATGCATTTTCAGCTTTTGCACTTCTCTCCATGGTTCAATGCCAAGGTAGTTATTGAGGGGCAGCATTTACAGGGGCCCGTCACCACTGAGCTTCTCTTCAGCTATTCTCCCCATTGTGTAATCAGAGCACTAGGTTGTGCTTGTGTTCCATCCATAGCACCATGTTGTCTTTGGGCTTCACTTCAGATGCTCCTTGACACTTGCCTCCAATTCCAGCATCAACTACCATCATGTGGGTGAAAGTCTCTCCTCTTGTTAGTGAACACAAATGTTTTTTTTACATAACTATGCACAATGGTTGTAAATATTAAATGTCTCTATAACATTTATTTATGAATGTGCACAATAAAAGAACTCCTCAGAGGCCATTATTTATCACCAAATCACCTTTACGTACACATAAATAGTTCTTGACTTTAGTACTGCCCCAGTTGGAGTCAGCTACCAGAATGATGACATCTCTGACACTCCCCTTTTTATATGTCAGCCAGGACTCCCTGACTCAATCAGATTAACACCCCAGTCAGGGAACTCACATTCTATGAAGTCCAGCGAGCTGATCTCATTACAACCATTACAACACTTCCCCTCTGAGTTCAAGGACATAGGCTAGTCCTTTTTCTTGGAGAGCCACCTGGGGTATTCTAGCACTGGGTCAGGTTCATCCAATGTGGTGTCTGAAACGGGCAGTGTGTAATGCTTGGGAACATAGAACACATAACATACGGCACAGTACAGGCCCTTCAGTCCTCAATGTTAACTTGACCTGTAAAACTAATCTGAAGCCCATCTAACCTACACTATTCCATTTTCATTCGTATGTCTATCCAATGACTATTTAAATGTTCTTAATTTTGGCAAGTCTACTACTGTTGCAGGCAGGCCATTCCACCCCTCTACTACTCTGTGAGTAAACAAACCACCTCTGACATCTGTCCTATATCTATCATCCCTCAATTTAAAGCCACGTCCCTTCATGCTAGCCACCACAATCCGAGGAAAAACGCTCTCACTGTCCAACATATCTACCCCTCTAATTATCTTATATGTCTCAATTAAGTCACTTCTTAACCTTCTTCTAACAAAAACAGCGTCAAGTCCCTCAGCCTTTCCTCATAAGACCTTCCCTCCATACCAGGCAGCATCCTAGTAAATCTCCTCTGAACCCTTTCCAAAGTTTCCACATCCTTCCTATAATATTATAACCAGAATTGAACACAAATCTCCAAGTGCAGCCGTGCCAGAGTTTTGTACAGCTGCAGCATGACCTCATGGCTCTGAAACTTAACCCCTCTACCAATAAAAGCTAACACACTGTATGCCTTCTTAACAACCCTATCAACCTGGGTGGCAACTTTCAGGGATCTATGTACATGGACACTGAGATCTCTCTGTCCATCTACACTACTAAGAATCTTACCATTCACCCAGTACTCTTTATTCCTGTTGCTCCTTCCGAAATGAATCACCTCACACTTTTCCACAATTAATTCCATTTGCCATCTCTCTGCCCAGTTCAGCAGTTTATCTGTGTCCCTCTGTAACCCACAACATCCTTAGCACTATCCATAACTCTACCAAACTGAATTTCATCCCCAGATGTACTAACCCATCC
Source organism: Chiloscyllium punctatum (assembly GCF_047496795.1). Classification (NCBI taxonomy): domain Eukaryota; kingdom Metazoa; phylum Chordata; class Chondrichthyes; order Orectolobiformes; family Hemiscylliidae; genus Chiloscyllium; species Chiloscyllium punctatum. The sequence continues at coordinate 54,831,227 of NC_092761.1, read as the reverse complement.
TTCCAAGTCCTCAAATAGCTCATTTATAAAATTGACAAAGAGCAGTAGCCCCAAAACAGACCCTTGCGGCACACCACTAGTAACTGAACTCCAAGATGAACATTTCCCCTCAACGATCACCCTCTGTCTTCTTTCAGCTAGCCAATTTCTGTTCCAAACCACTAAATCACCCTCAATCCCATGTCTTCGAATTTTGTACAATAGCCTACCAGGGGAAACCTGATCAAACATCTTACTGAAATCCATATACATCACATCAACCACTTTACCTTCATCCACCTGTTCGGTCACCTTCTCAAAGAACTCAATAAGGTTGTTTACAAAGCCATGTTGACTATCCCTAATCAATTTATTCCTTCCTAGATGATTATAAATCCTATCTCTTAAACCTTTTCCAACACTTTGCCCACAACTGAAGTATTGCTCACTGGTCTATAATTACCAGGATTGTCTCTACTTATCTCTAGGTGCTTATCTCTTGTGCCAGGAATACCTTGGGAAACATTCACTCTCTTCTTCCAGAGGCAAAGGCATTGAGGCAGTAACATCCATCATGTCCATCATGTCTAAGGAAGGGTCACCGGACTCGAACCATTTACTCTGATTTCTCTTTACATGCTGCTAGACCTGCTGAGCTTATCCAGTAATTTCTGTTTTTGATCCAAAATGTCCATCATGTAGACCACGTGTTTGTTCAGGACCGTCGCATCTACCTGAACTTTATACATCACTGGTCATGACTTGGCCCATTTCCATGAATCTTGCATCAAACCTTGTCCTTTGTACCAAACTGTCTCTCTTGATTGGAAGTTTTGTGTCAACATTGGCATCCTTGATGCCATTTTACCCTCCCCCACAGGTCCGGCAAGATTAGACTTAAGCTGGTGCACAGTCTTCTACCTGTTAGCAACTCTGTCAGCTCTATTCCTGTAGTTGCATGTGGGGTGATCCTATAATCAAATATGACAGCTTGGCATCTAATGAGGTAGTAGGCTGTTTCTTCAAGCTCGCTTTCAGAGTTTGGACTTTTCTTTCTGCCAGGCCATTGGATGTGTGATATGGAGATGTCCTTACATGTTGAATCCCATTTGACTTTAAGAAATAACCAAATTCTTTGCTGGTAAATGATGGCCTGCTACCTGTGACTAACACTTCCAGACTCCATTTACTGAAAAAGATACATGCTGTTCATTCTATCATCATTCCTGTATTTGGCAAATGGATGTTATGCACATCCAGCCTCCTTGAATGGGCATCTACAATGATGAAGAACATTGAGGCGATGAAAGGACCTGTATTGTCCATGTGTAACCAAATCTAAGGTTTACCCAGCCATTTCCATGGATGTGAGGGAGTTGCTGGCAGTAATTGTTGTCTTTGTTGGCACTCTGGGCACTACCCCACCAATGTAGCTATGTCTGCATCCAAGCCAGGCCACCAGGCGTAACTCTGACCAACATCTTCATTTTGGAGACCTCTAGATGGCCCAAATGCAGTTCAGCCAGTATTTGATAGTAACCTCCACTCGGGACAATCACTCTTGCTCCTTGCAATAATATGCTGTCATCTACTGTGACCAGATCTCTCCAGTCCAAAAAGGTTTCAATTCTAGTTTTGATGGCTCTTTGCTTTCCCCCATCGCCACCAGCTGTTTCCAAGTTGGTCGACTAGAAGCATGCTCCGAGGATTGATTAGATTACATTACATTACAGTGTGGAAACAGGCCCTTCGGCCCAACAAGTCCACACCACCCCGTCGAAGCGCAACCCACCCATACCCCTACATCTACCCCTTACCTAACACTACGGGCAATTTAGCATCGCCAATTCACCTAACCTGCACATTTTTGGACTGTGGGAGGAAACCAGAACACCCGGAGGAAACCCATGCAGACACTGGGAGAATGTGCAAACTCCACACAGTCGCCTGAGGTGGGAATTGAACCTGGGTCTCTGGCGCTGTGAGGCAGCAGTGCTAACCACTGTGCCACCGTGCCGCCCACAAATAGAGTGAATAGCCAGAGACGTTTTTCCAGGGCAGAAATGGCTATCACAAGGGGGCATAATTCTGAGGAATTAGAGGAAGTTTTAGGGGAGATGCCAGAGATAGGTTCTTTACACAGAGAGTGATGGGTGTGTGGAATGCACTGCCAGTGGTGGTCATCGAGTCAGATACATTAGGGACATTTAAGCAACTCTTGGATCAGAACATGGAAAGTAGTACAATGAATGGAATGTAAGTTAGTCTGATCTTAGAGTAGGATAAAAGGGTGAACACAACATCAAGGGCCGATTGTCCTGTACAGCGCTGTATTGTTCTATGCTCTCTATGTTCTATGTTCTGGGGCTTGTCTATGTGACCATTTCCAAGGCTGACCCTTTTTTAGGAGTTGATGCCAAGATGCCAGGATGTATGCCAGGTTATGTATGAACTTTCCAGAATAATTTACCAGTCCAGCTCCAGTATTGCCATTGGAGCTGGAGTTGCTTTGATCACCATCACTTTATTTTCCAACAAGTGTGACCAGTCTTGTTGACACAGTTGCCCAAGTAAGTCACCTGGGGGGCCTGGAACACATTTCTTTCCTTCTTAGGTAAATGTCTGCCTTGGAAAAACACTTCAGGTATATATCTATGTTTGTTATAAGTGTTCTTTATTAGTTTTCCTTGATATTAGGACATCACATAGATAAATGGCGATCTGAGGTAGTCCCAGCAAAATGGTCTCTATCATCCATTGAAAAATTGAACAAGTTGATGATACTTAAAATGGTTTCTTGTATATTGGCACAAATCCTTATGGGTATTAATTGTTGCATACTTCTGGGAATCCTCATCTAAACACAACTGCAAGTATGCATGGCTTATGTCCAACTTTGCAAAGGACAACTCCCTGGCTTTTTCTGCAGATAAATCCTCTATGCAAGTAATGGCCATTTATTCACCATCAAAAAGTAGTTTGATATCGCCCAAAGGTGAACCAACCAATTCAAAATTGGTATGACCGATACTGCCCATTTCGCAAATTGGACTGATTTGATGATTCCTTCACTTCCAACCTTCTGATTTCTGCCTTTACCTTTGTCGAATCCTGGAATTGCTTTGTGGTCAACATGCAAGGTGGCCTTGGCTCCTCTGACTGTCCTGGAAGACTTCTGGGTATCACTCAGGCAACCATTTTCTAATTGAAAAATGTTGAGCCAAACTAGGTGAATCTCTCACAACCAATTTCTTCCCATGAACTTTGGCCCAAGCCTTTTACCACAATCACTGGTAATTGAAACAGCTGTTTTTCATAAGAGATGGGCAGTACGGTGGCTCAGTGGTTAGCACTGCTGCCTCACAGTGCCAGGGACCCAGGTTCCATTCCAGCCTCAGTCCACTGTCTGTGTGGAATTTGCACATTATCCCCGTGTCTGCGTGGGTTTCCTCTGGGTGCTCTGGTTTCCTCCCACAGTCCAGTGTGGGTTAGGTAGATTGGCCATGCTAAATTGCCCATAGTGTCAGGTGCATTAGTCAGAGGGAAATGCGTTTGGGTGGGCTATTCTTCGGAGGGTTGGTATGGACATCTGAAAGGCCTGTTTCCACACTCTAGGGAATCTAATCTAAAGAGAATGGAACCTAAGTTGTACACTTAGTCTGTAAATGTTCCCCAGTATAGGTTCTCTGCCTTGCCAAGGTCTTACACAAAGTTAAGGGCTAGAGGTCTCAGCAAATTTTACTAAAAACTGGTTCTGTGATCACTGATATGACTGTGGCAACACCGAATTCCACTAGAACTGGATGACCATTTAACCAGATGTTTATCTTAATTGGTTCTGCTTTGAGATTGCTAAGCAACTTAAGTGTTCCAAACTCTCCTGGATACCCTCCTGCATACTAGCCAATGAGTTATCTTACTCAGTTTAGGTCCAGACTTTTGCTGTCTCAAGTCTGCATTCTTGCAGCAACTATAGAGATTTGCCAGCCTAGATCCTGAAGAATGGTTTAACCGTTTGGCCAAGGTTTGGCTTTGTTTTGGGATTTTGTTGTGGGCTGATATAGGATCCCTCTGTTCAGGTTATGGGGCTATGCCATTATCTGCACTCAAGTGGTGTTCCCCAAGCTCAGTCAAATTGGCGAGGGTGTCCACTTCCATTGGAATACTCTGCAACTCATATGCTCCACTTTCTGTATTTTCCAATGATAAAGACAGTTGTAGTGCCTGTTTGAAGTCCAGTTGGGCTTTTTATACATGGTTACATCATTAATTCCACAGACCAGACCTAATATAAGTGCCTCATTAAGGGTTAAACAAGGTCACAGTTGTCATGACCTAGACAAAAATCCCAGTTCAGATTCTCCTGGTTCTTGAGTTGCTGAATAAAAATGTTAGCATCTCAGAATTAAAGGAGGCTTGGGGTCATAATATTCTTTAACTATGTCCATCAATTCTTGAAAGGTTTTAGTATCTGGAACCTCAGGGAAAGTTAGGCTCAAATAATAAGAAAAGCTGCAACTCCATGGGATTTCAGGAGAATTACTTGCTGCATTTCATCTGTCACAATATCATTGCTAATTCTTTCCACATACTGGGCCCAGTCCTCGACATTAGTGTTGAATGAGTCAAGCTTCACAAACAAAGGCATGAAGTAGAAATGCTTACTCTAACTCAAATATGACTGTTGCGAGCGAATTACTTCAGTTAGGTTCTTTCTTTCCATTGCCATTGAAATAACTCCACAGAGGCTGGAATCCCATCACCAAATCTCCCTCTGTTTACACATGAATATTCCTTGACTTTAGTACTGCCTCAGTCAGAACCAGTTACCAGAGTGACAGCATCTCTGAAACTCCTGTCCATGACTAGGGAGAAGGTAGGACCACTCAAGGATAAAGGACAGAAGTTGTGCTTGGAGACAGAGGATGTGACCGAGATCCTAAATGGTTTACATTGGTATTCACTCAGGAGAAGGATATGGAGGAGAGTGAAATTTGTGTAGAGAACGCTAATATGCTAAGGCACTTTGAGATCAAGAAAGGAGTAGTGTCGGGTCTCATGAAAAGCATTAAGGTGGATAAGTCTCCAGGACCCAATGGTATCTACCTCAAATTAATGAGAGAAGCAAAAGAGAGGACATTGCTGTATCCTTGATCAAGATCTTTGTATTCTCACTAGCCACTGGAGAGGTGCCAGAAGACCAGCAAGCAGCAAATGTTATTCCTCTGTTCAAGAAGGAAAATAGGGATAATCCAGGAAACCATAGACTAGTGAGTCTCACATCGGTGGTCGGGAAGCTATTGAAGGGAATTCTTAGGAATAGGATTTATGCATTTTGGAAAAGCATGGTCCAGTTTGGGGCAGTCAGCATGGCTTTGCACAGGGCAAGTAGTGTCTTACTAGTTTGATTGAACTTTTCAAGGAGGTGACAAAAATGATTAATGAGAATAGATCAGTGGATGTTGTCTACATGGATTTTAGTCAGGCTTTTGACAAGGTCCCTCGTGGTAGTATTATCCAGATGATTAAGATGCATAGGAACCACAGTAACTTGGCCATGTGGATTCAGAATTGGCTTGCCCATAGATTACAGAGGGTAGTTGTGGAAGAGTGTTCTTCTGGCTGGAGGTCTGTGACTGATGGCGTTCTGCTGGGATTCTTTGTTGTTTGTGATATACACAAAGAACAAAGAAAATTATCACACAGGAACAGGCCCTTTGGATCTCCAAGCCTCCACCGATCTAGATCCTCTATCTAAACTTGTCTCCCTATTTTCTCAGGATCTATATCCTTCTGCTCCCTGCCCATTCATATTTCTGTCTAGATACATCTTAAATGATGCTATCATTCCTGCCTCTACCACTTCGCTGGCAACGGGTTCCAGGCACCCACCACCCTCTGCGTAAAGACCTTTCCATGCATATTTCCCTTAAACTTTTCCCTTCGCACCTTGAACTTATGACCCCTAGTAATTGAGTCCCCCACGCTTAGAAAAAGCGTCTTACTATCTACCTCTCATGACTTTGTAGACCTCAATCAGGTCCCCCTCAACCTCCACATTTCTAATGAAATTAATCCTATTCTACTCAACCTCTCTTCATACCTAGCACCCTCCTTACCAGGCAATGTCCTGGTGAAACACCTGTGCACCCTCTCCAAAGCATCTGCATCCTTCTGGTAATGTGGTGACCAGAACTAAATGAAGTATTCCAAATGTGACCGAACCAAAGGCTTATACAACTGTAACGTGAGCTGTCAACTCTTGTACTCAATACCCCGCCCTATGAAGGAAAGCATGCCATATGCCTTCTTGACCATTCTATCAACCTGCATTGTCACCTTCAGGGTATCATAGACCTGAACACCCAGATCTCTCTGTACATCAGTTTTCGCCAGGGCTTTTCCATTTACCACATAGTTCGCTTGAGAAATGGATCTTCCAAATTACATCACCTCACATTTGCCTGGATTGAACTCCATCTGCCTTTTCTTGGCCCAACAAGCGAGTCTATTTGTATTCTGCTACATTCTCTGAGAGTCCCCTTCATTATCTGCTACTTCACCAATCTTAGTGTCATCTGCAAACTTGCCAATCAGATCAGTTATACTTTCCTCCAGATCGTTTATGTATATCACAAACAACAGTGGTCCCAGCACAGATCCCTGTGGAACACGTCTGGTCACAGTTCTTTATTTTGTGAAACTTCCTTCCACTACTACTCTCTGTCTCCTGTTGCCCAGTCATCTATACATCTAGCTAGCATACCTTGGATCCCATGTGACTTCAACTTTCTCCATCAGCCTACCATGAGGAACCTTATCAAATGCCTAACTAAAGTCAATGTATATAATATCTATATCCCTTCCCTCATCAATCAGCTTTGTCACTTCAAATTCTATTCTATTAAGTTGACCTTCCCTGCACAACACCATGCTGCCTATCATTGATAAGTCAATTTTCTTCCAAATGTAAATAGATCCTATCCCTCAGTCCCTTCTCCAGAAGCTTCTCTTCCACTGATGTCAGGCTCACCGGTCTATAATTATCTGGATTATCCTTGATGACTTGGATGAAAATGTAGATATCTGGGTTAGTAAGTTTGCAGATGGTACAATGATTGATGGAGTTGTAGATAAAGTGCAGAAGGTTGTCAAAGGATATAGCTGGATCTCAATCAGTTGCAGATATGGGTGCAGAAATGACAGAAGGAGTTTAACCAGGGTAAGTGTGATGTGCTGCCCTTTGGGAAATCAAATGTCAAGGAAAATGGGAGGGTCCCAAACAGCATTGACATATAGAGGGATCTTGATATTCAAGTCCATAGTTCCCTCAAAGTGGTCATTCAAGTGGATCGGGTGGTAAAATACAAGTGTCAGATTTCATGTTGTAGCTTTATAAGACCTTGGTTAGGCCACACTGAGAGTATTATGAGGAAGGGTCACCAGACCTGAAACATTAACTTTGATTTCTATTCACAGATGCTGCCAGACCTGTTGAGCTTTTCTAACAACTTCTGCTTTTGCTATTGTTTGAGAGTATTGCATTCAATTCTGTTTGGCACATTACAGAAAGGAAGTGGAGGCTTTGGAGAGGGTGCAGAAGAGGTTTACCAGGATGCTGCTTGGATTAGAGGGTATGAGCTATAGGGAGATGCTAGAAAAACTCAAGTTGTTTTCTCTGGAGCAGTGGAGGCTGAGGGAAGATTTTGTAGAAGTTTATCAAATTATGAAATGCATGGATAGGATTGATGGTCAGAATCTCTTTCCTAGAATAGGAATATCTCATACTAGGGAGCATGTTTTTTAAACAGAGAGGGTGATGGGTTTGAAAGACACTGCCAGGGGTAATACTGGAGGCAGAGACAATTGGGGTTTTTATGGAACTTTCAGATAACGACATGAACATAAAAGGAGTGGATGGATATTGATCAAGGGCAGGCAGAAGGGATTCGTTTAATTTGGAGTCATGTTCGCCACAACATTGTGAGCCGAAGGGCCTGTTCCTGTGCTGGCATCGCTGGGTAGGCCAGAATTTTATTACCCACCCTAACTGCCCAGAGACCTAACTACATTGGTGAGTCTGGGGTCATGTGTAGGTCAGACCAAACCAGATCATGACATTCGTGAACCAGACAGGTTTCACAGTCATTGTAAAACTCTTAATTTCAGATTTGATACTGAATTCAAATTCTGCCATCTGCCTGGGTCTCTGGTTTACTAGACTTGCAATAACAACACTAAGCTATCGCCTCCCCTTCCTAGACTGAAGGTTATAATTAATCTTTGGGTTCCACAACTCCCTTCCACTCTTCACTGGGTCAAACATTTCCTCAAATTGGCCCACCCAAGCCTTGAAATGGTTCACTGGTTTTCCTTCTATGTCTTCCCATGTCCTGTCCAAACATACCTTGCCCTTGACACCCACCTTCTGCTCCCTTAACCTTATTCTCATGAACTTACTTATCAACTTTCCCTCCTGGTTCAGATGCTATTATTTTTGGTTCAGTCTCTTCAGGATCGAATTTGCTCTCCTTCAGTTCCGATATCATATCTCTCTCCTCAAAAATAATCTAACTCTTAAATGCAAAGTCTTTGTAAACAAATTATACTTCACAATACTTGCAAAGTTTGTTTTATCTTGAAATATTGACTTTGTTGACTGTTCACCAAAGTTTATTTGTTTAATATAGACTTGAAAAGCATTGGTTGATCTTTCTGCAGTCTGAATTCAGCCTGTTGTTTAACAATTGTTTCCATCAAAATGCAATTTAATTATTAAGCACTATCTTGTGGCCAAAATTGTATCCATTCTCCCACTTTTTTCTTTTATTCCATGGGCTTTAACTTATTAAAAGCATTCTGGAAGTCCATTACATCACATCAACCACATTATCCTGCTCAACGCTTTCTGTTACCTCTTTTAAAAAATCTCCATCAGATTAGTTAAACAAAGTTTGCTTTTAACAGATCAATGTTGGCTTTCTCTAATTAAACTACATTTACCTGATTGACTTTTATCCAGAATCACTGCTACAGTTAAACTGTAATCATTGAATCCTTTTTGAAGAAAAGTATAATATTTGGAATTCTCCATTTGGCACCATTCTTAAAGGTAAGGAAAATTATGGACAGTATCTCTACAATTTCCAATCTTATTTCCCTCAGTATCCTGGGAAGCAACTGATTCAGCTATGATAACCTAAAAACTTTAAGTCTACCAGTTTTAATTAATGCTTCCTCCTAATTTTTGATGCACCCAGCATCTGACATGCTCCTTTGTAACAATGACATTGGGATTATAGTCAAAGACTTCCTTTTTGACAAAAAAAATGCCAAATACTCGTTAAACACTTCACGTCTGTCCTCTTCCTCCATGTGCAAGTTCTTATTTGCTGTACGCTCCATTTACTAACCTTTTCCTATTTATATACCTAGAGACGAATTTTGGATTCCCTTTAATACCATCACTTGCTATGATTTTTCTTCCATCTCTGCAACTTACTACTGGTCTCCCAAGGATTTATCTTTGACACTTCCTATTTTTCATCAACATGCTGCCCCTTGGTGGTATCATCTGAAAGCACAGCCACATACAATAACCATCAACGAGATACCTATTTCCATCTCTGTAACATTTTCTGCCTCTGTTCCTGGCTCAGCTCATCTCCTTATTCATGCCTTTCTGACCTTTGGATTTGACTATTCCAGTGCACACTTGGCTGACTTCCCAATTTCTATTTTCTGTAAACTTGAGGTCAGCCAAAACCATGCTGTCTGCATCCTTACTTGCCCCAACTCATGTTTACCAACTGTTCACATCTTGGCTTCCAGTCAAGCCAAAAAATTGATTTAAAAATTCTCATCTCTTTTTGTTCATATTCTTCCAGGACTGGCCCCTTCCTATTTCTATAATCATTTCCAACACCATAATGTTGTAGAATATCTGTACTCTTCAAATTCTGGCTTCTTGACCAACAACTCCAACTTTAATTGCTCCACTATTGATGGCCATGAGCTACTTCAGCCTTAAGTTCTGAAATTCATTCCCTAAGTTTCTCTGACTCTCCATTCCTTTAAGCTGCTCCTTAAACCCTACTTTTTTGACTTTGCTTCTGACTTTTGTCCCTATTGATGTGCTCATGTGACTTGATTTCTAATTTTGGTTTACAATACTCCTGTGAAACTCGTTGATACAGTTCATTGTGTGAACCATGTAAGTTGTTGTTAATTGACTCTAAATTTAGGACATCCTGAGGACACTAAGGTACTATAAAAACTCAACCTTTCCTTTTATCTATTTCCTTAAATCTAAATTATCTGTTTTCCTTCCTTGTGCACATTCACTGCCAATTTTCTGTAAGCAGCCTTACCGAGAGTTGCAGAACCAGAAGAATTATATTCTGGATCTTTAAAAGGGAGTAGACATTTGTGTTTTCAGGAATACTGACTTCAGGGTGGTGAAGAGGCAGTAACCTTACCACTGTCTGAATAAGGTGAAAGATTGACTCAGCTTCTGACAGTTGTTTACAAATGCTAACATATATATTGAAGAATTCTCCAAAAGCACCTGACTATAACGTGGAGATATTAAATGGACTCTGCATTCGATATACTCTCTCAATGGCAGTTAGCCGATATTATCTCATTGCTGTTTGTGGGAACTTGTGAGCAAATTGGCAGCTGAATTTACTCCATTGCTATAGTAACCACACCTCAACGGCTGTACAGTGCTTTGGAATGTTGTGAAAGGTGCTGTATAAATGCAATTCTTTCTTTTCATCAATTTATCCTGGCTAATAGAGTCATTGAATTATAGAGTTTGACACCACAGAAAAAAGTCCTTCAGTCCACTGATTCTGTGCTGGTTCAATAAAAAGCCACCGAACTGCTCTAGTCTTATTTTCCAATACTTGGTCCAATGCTTTGTATGCCTTGGCATCATGAGTGCAAATCTAAATGCTTCCTAAATGTTATGAGGGTTTCTGCCTCTCTTGCCCTCCATCTGGATAAAAACAAATTTCGAACATCTCCTCTAAACCACCTATTTTATCCCTGCTAAACCTTAATTCAATGCCCCTGGTCACTGATCCCTCCTTCAAGGAGAAAACTTCTTCCTTTCCACACAATCGGTACCTAGCATAACTTTAACATTATGTCTCTGATCAATGTCCCTGGTAACTCTTGCTCTGGTCACTGCATCTAGTTGCTGCATTTCTTTTTCCCAAGCATTGTATGATTCTTGTATCCCTGGTCACAGTCTCTCTGGTCACTGACTCTCTTACTGTATCGAGAGTCAATGTCTTTCTGGTGGGTGTGATCAGAGTGTCTTTGGTCACTGTTTCCTGGTCATTATATCCTGGTCATTGTATCTGGATCACTGTGTCCTGGTCAGTGCCCCTGGTCTTTATCTCCTGGTCATTGTACCAGATCCTGATCAGTATCTCTGGTCATTATCTCATGGTCATTGTATCTGGATCACTGTGTCCTGGTCAGTAGCCCTGGTCATTGTATCCAGATCACTGTGTCCTGGTCAGTATCCCTGGTCATTGAATCAGGATCACTGTGTCCTGGTCAGTGCCCCTGGTCTTTATCTCCTGGTCATTGTACCAGATCCTGATCAGTATCTCTGGTCATTATCTCATGGTCATTGTATCTGGATCACTGTGTTCTGGTCAGTATCTCTGGTCATTATATCCTGGTCATTGTATCTGGATCACAGCATCCTGGTCAGTATCCCTGGTCATTATATCCTGGTCATTGTATCCAGATCACTGTGTCCTGGTAATTATCCCTGGTCACTGTGTCCGTGGTCACTGTATCCTGGTCTGTGTCCCTGGTCTCAATCTCCTGGTCATTGTTAATGGTCATTGTGTCATGGTCATCGTGTCCCTGGTCAGAGTCTCTGGTCACTGTATCCTGGTCACTGTTTCACTGGGCAGAGTCTCTGGTCACTGTGACCCTGGTCAGGGTCTCTGGTTACTGTATCCTGGTCACTGTTTCACTGGGCAGAGTCTGTGGTCACTGTGTCCCTGATCACTGTATCCTGGTCAGAGTCTCCAGTCACTGTATCCTGGTCACTATTTCGCTGGTCAGAGTCTCTGGTCAATGATTCCCTGGTCACTGTGTCTCTGGACACTATGTGTCTGGTCACTGTGTCTCTGGTCACTGTATCCTTGTCACTGTGTCTCTGGTCAGAGTCTCTGGTCACTGTGTCCTGGTCACTGTGTCCTGGTCACTGTGTTCTGGTCACTGTATCCTTGTCACTGTATCCTTGTCACTGTGTCTCTGATCACTGTATCCTGGTCACTGTGTGTCTGGTCACTGTATCCTGGTCACTATGTCCTGGTCACTTGTATCTTTGTCACTGTATCCTTGTCACTGTGTCTCTGGTCACTGTATCCTGGTCACTGTGTGTCTGGTCACTATGTGTCTGGTCACTGTATCTCTGGTCACTGAATCCTTGTCACTGTGTCTCTGGTCAGAGTCTCTGGTCACTGTATCCTGGTCACTGTGTCTCCTGTCAATGATTCCCTGGTCACTGTGTTCCTGGTCACTGTGTCCCTGTTTGCTGTTCCGACACAGAGCCCAGTTGCTGATGGGTAAGGGACTCTTGTATGTTCTGAGTATCTCAAAGACCAACGTTTCGAATTGTCCAAATGAAGGACAGCCAGCCCAGTCTCTAATTTTTTTTTAATTTCAAAATATACTTTATTCATGTAAATAAATCTTTGGTACTTGTACAATTTTCCATGTCGTTCATAGTTGTATACATTGCATGTCTTAACATTACAAAGAACAAATTGAATTAATCGAATTCATAGTTATCCTATTAACAGTTACCTTTATTAACTATCCAGTCTCTTGGTATTTGGCTGTGGCTTCAGCGGAACCCACCTACTGAGTGGGTGCCCTGTTATATGAAAGCAAATGAAACTTCTTTAACCCCCCCAGTTTATGGGGTTACCATTGTCCATTTGATTGTCCTGTCTCTGGTGTGGCTGTCTACATCCCCATGGTAAGCACGAACTGCTGGACCTTCGCTGGGCTGAGGTAGCTATCCAGCTCCTCACTGGGGTCATTTACCCGCTCTGGTGTCAGCCCAGTCTCTAAATCTCTCCTGAGCAGTGATATTTGCGGCTGTGCGAGGATAAATTGTAACCGGACCAGCCCCGTGCGACCTCTCGCAATTCCTGTTTCAGGAAGGTTGGGATCCGGTAGGACGTGATGTAAATTATCCTGGTCTGTTAAATAGGTGGAGTCCACTCGCAGTCCCTGCCACTGCAGCCCTGAGGGATTGGGGATTGGCGTTTGAGTGGAGAGCACGCAGTGCTGGGAAGGTGTGAGAGTTGGACTGGGATCAGGACTCCAATAACCGCCGAGGAACCGCTTCGCCCCCTACACCGAGTTAGTGAGTAACTGTGTCCCGAACTTATCACTCTGACGGGTTTAACTTTCAAATGTCTAAAATCTCTTTGAAGGTTATGGAGGGGGAAAGGTCACGAACCAGGACTCACAAGAATTCGTTTGTGGAAAAAAAAAGATTCAGAGTGTAATCTTTCTTCCCTGAGCTGAGTGCAAGAGGAGAGTGTGTGGGATTCCGGGTTCTGTCGGATTCCGTGTACACATGATTCAAGCAGTATACTGTTCTCATCGATCCCGGACTGGATCAATGTCACAACACTCAGCCAGCACAGAACACTTCCCAGGGAATGTGCACAGTCCCTCAATTCCCTGCACACAATGCTCTTCATGAATCTGTGCCTCTCAATGGCCAGTAAAGTATCAATAACTGTTTTAAGAACGTGTGTCAGTAATCAGGTACGAACTATCCAAGTCAGTTGGAACAAATATCACTTAATTTATTGCATCCGTGACTGCTCACCAGAAAATAATCAGTTTTCATTACCGTGCACAACAGCGTGATCCATTGTCTACAAAATTATGTAATATATCAGGGCAGTGTGTCAATACTACCCTGTAGCCACTGCCCATGCTTCACCATTCACTTCACTGGGTGGATCCGTGAATCTACCTCATATTAACTCCTGCTTTTTATTATTGTGGTCACATTGATGACATTTCTCCCCATTGTTTCACAGTATTCAATATTACTATCAGTAATGTTAGCAAAACTCTGCCAGAAAGCATTGTGTAGATGGCCTGTCTTACTTTATGTTTAATTTTGATAAAAATGTTCACGATATGTTCAATATTTATGTGTACGTTAATAAAAATCCATGTAAAGCATACAAATGATGGAATGGGAGTGAACGAAGTTGGTGTTTCTCTTCCCAGGGGACTGTCAGATGATCAAACATTTAACAGGCTTTTGTTTCTTGTGGTTCTAGGCAGATCTTGAGGATGAATTATTACCCTGAAGCAATGGCTGGAAGCTGGAGCTCCTACTCTCCACCTTATAGGGGCCTAATGGTAGGTTGTGCGGAAAGCCAAGCATCCTGATCATCGAGCCTTGAACGTGTCAGGAAGTTGTAAAATCACACAACCTAGGCAGACGTATATGAGAAATGCAGCATTATTCACCCTTTAAAAGGCCTGGCATTCCCCACCATCCACACTCACCCAGTAACTACCCTTCTCATGAGAAGAGCTTAGAATTTGCCAACAAGATTATGAGACTGTGCTGGCAAAAGGGAAACGCTGAAAATTGAAACACAGCAGAGAAGGAAACTTGGTGTTTTCAGCTGTGTTAAAGGAGAAAGAAAATGACTTATGTGTTGCCATTTTCAAAATATTCACTGAATTTGATTACTTAATAACCTTCAGTATAAGAAAGAAACACAGATTTAGAAATTAAATTATTTTGCTCTTGTTCTACAAATGTTTTATTATTCTGTGACAGAATTGTGCTACTTGTCATATTGGGAAGAATCCCTCTTAAGTATCCAGTATATTCAAGCAGAGATCTAACTGCCTGTTTAAGTTGGTTTTGAATGGTCAGAGCATGTGTGGTCAGTTCTTTTTAGTTCTTTGGCACCCCATTACATTTCTTTAAGTGACTTTGAAGAGTTCCACATGAAATTAATATTTAAAATTTTACTCCCACTTCCTTAACCTCTCATACCATTCTGAACTGACTGACTTTGGTATCCCCTGCAATCATTGGCCTGTTTCTGGGCCACAGTGGACAGAGTCCCTGTCATTACTGGTCCTTCTTATGATACTGAGAAGAACTGTTGATTTATAGTCACTCCCTCCTTTGCATCTTTGATGATCTTTTCCCCAATAAAACGTTTACTGCCTCTCATGCAGAGCAGTTCTGCTACCTCCAACTTCAATTTGGTTGGGTCGAAAAGATACAGTTTTTGTGCACCAATGCACAAGTGGCTTGTCTCTGAATTACTTGAGCTGGATAGGTGACATGGAACTCTTCAAGGTGACAGTTCCTTCAAAAGTATCATAAATTCATCTTGGAGATGAGATAAACCTCTAACCCTGTCTTTTGTTTTTAACAAAACGTCTCTCTTCATTACCAAACTTCTTAAACGTCTAAATAAAAACTGAAAAAACTGTGGATGCTGTAAGTCAGAAATGGAAACAGAAATTGTTGGAAAAGCTCAACAGATCTGGCAGCATCTGGGAAGAGAAATCAGAGTCAAGGTTTCAGGTCCGGTGAAGCTTCCCCAGAACCTTTCCGAGAAACATCACTGACCTGAAATGCTAACTCTGATTACTCTTCACAGATGCTGCCAGACCTGCTGAGCTTTTTCAGCAATTTCTGTTCTTAAACATCTATCCTCATCAGTTCTACCCTCAACTTTAACAGTAAATGTAGAAAGTTCAAAGATTTTTTTTCTTACTAAGATAGAGACTATTCAGTTACCTCTGCTGCTTCCTCCCCTTCACTTTGCAAACCAAATCAAACTTTTCATCCCTGGCACATCTCTAATTTCCCTTGACATAATCCTGTATGTTTGTCTCTGATTTTTCTCATCGCATCAGCTCTGAACCTATTGAGATTTATGCACTTAAGAACCAAAGCATATTTCCTTCACCACTGCTAATGCTTTAGCTCTTTATTCCCCTGAAGGCTGTCAGCATGTTCAGCAATTGACATACGTCTAGAGCACTGTGTGTACTGAAGGTAAGGAATATTCACCAATCTTGGGTGGAGATTTCTTTCAGAGTTCTGCATCAATTTGTGTAGTCAAACATCCTCTGAAGTTCTATTTCTCTTATGTTCGATCTTGGATAAGCCACAATTTCCTCCAGCTGAATATTGAGAAGACCAAAGCCATTGTCTTCAGCCAACTTTGTTCATCAGCTGTTGCATTAGAATTCCATGCTGACTCAGACTGTTCACAACTTTCTACATTAGAGATGTATAAATGCAAGCTCTGGGCTCTTATTGTGCAGTAGCAGTGTCTCCATTTCTGAGCCAGAAGGCCCAGGTTCACGTCCTACCTGCTCTGCCTGAACAGGTTGATGAAAAAGATCTAGAAAGGAGAATTGTTCCCACCAAGAGCTGTTTAACCTTTTATGGGTCTTGCAGCAAAGTGGTAGTGACCCCACCTCTGAGCCAAGAAGGCCTTGGTTCAGGTCCCATTTGCTTCAGACATATGGCAAACCAAACATCTACTTAGTTGAAAATCACACAACACCAGGTTATAGTCCAATAGGTTTAATTGGAAGCACACTAGCTTTCGGAGCGACGCTCCTTCAGCAGGTGATGCTCTGAAAGCTAGTGTGCTTCCAATTAAACCTTTTGGACTATAACCTGGTGTTGTGTGATTTTTAACTTTGTACACCCCAGTCCAACACCGGCATCTCCAAATCATGTCTACTTAGTTGAACAGTTTGATTTTTAAAAAAATCTACAAATATGCATTGTTGTTTCGTTGCACTCTGCGTTGTCTCTGCTGGTCTCAGAATGTCACCTGATAAAGAG
Organism: Chiloscyllium punctatum; assembly: GCF_047496795.1. NCBI lineage: Eukaryota > Metazoa > Chordata > Chondrichthyes > Orectolobiformes > Hemiscylliidae > Chiloscyllium > Chiloscyllium punctatum. Next base: position 54,814,342 of record NC_092761.1, on the reverse strand, counting down.
TACGAGAAGTACAATTCTTTAGACGTGGAAGTAAACGTGCGACTGTGTAAGACTATGGGCTGGAAGGTAAGGCTATGCCAAGGCTGGAAATAAAGGGCAATATGGCTGGAAACATACAAAACTGGTCGAGTTTCCCAGTTCCCCAGCCAGGTGGATAGGCTAATTATATGCCCAGTTAAGAGTAAGTAATGAATGTAGATGAGATTTTCTAGTTGATCTCCAATTCCTCATTATGACAGGGACACTTGAACAATTAGTGGCGAGTCAGGCTGTCTACAGGGCCATATGTCTACAGTGGTTGGGTCTACTGCCAAACACTACTGTTCAGAGAGGCCTCTCCACACCTGCATCCTTCCCCCAACTACACCTAACCACCCATTTCTCAACCTGGATGTTTGCTGTGTTTCTTATTTATATCTTTAAAGTAATGGCTGAAATAGCCTCTTCCTATTGAAGCACCCTCTTAATCACCAACCTGTGGGTGGGGGGTGGAGTGAGGAGTTGGGGTGTCAGTTTGCTCAGTTGGCTGGATGGCTGGCTTGTGATGCAGAGTGACTCCAACAGCCTCCATTCAATTCCAGCACTGGCTGAAGATCCCACCTTCTCAACTTTACACTTTGCCTGGGGGGGGGTGATGACCTTCACGTTAAAGCACTACCAGTTGTCTTTCTCCAATGACAGAACAGCCTATGGTCCAGCAGGTCTGTGGCAAGTACCCTTTCCTTCAGATTGGTAATCCTCTTATGCAAGGTGAAAGTGAGCACTGCAGATGCTGGAGATTAGAGCCAAGAGTGTGGTGCTGGAAAAGCGCAGTTGGTCAGGCAGCATCCGTGGAGCAGGAGAATCAATGTTTCTGGCAAACGTTTCCTAAAGAAGGAATTTTGCCAAAACATTGATTTTCCTGCAGCTCGGATGCTGCCTGACCTGCTGTGCTTTTCCAGCACCGCATTCTTGATCCTCTTATGTTGAAAGGCCTCTCCAGCTTTAGGAGCTTCCCCACCATCCTCAACTGGGCAGGGAACCTGTCCCCATGCCGATTAAGCCCTAATCAAAATTCCAGGTCAGTGTTTGATTCTCCATCGGTGAGGAGTCAAAACCTAGGTCCTGTTTCACACCCCTGAGGTTAAATTCTGCCTCGTGTATGTGACTGAGTGTGTACGTATGTGTGTGCTTACTTGTGTACATGTGGATATTTGAGTGCATGAATATACAACTTAGTGAGCTGCTATTGTGTCCAAGTGTTTGAGTATTAACAACTGTGGGTGAGAGACTACATGTACACAGTTATATCTGTGACTGTGTACATGTGTGTATGGTTGCACCTGTATATTTGGAAGACTGTATGGACGGGTTGGCCTACTGAATGTATAGGTTTCAATAAGAGAATTGCAGTACCAGAGTATAAACTTCAATGAGCATTGAAAGCTCCGCAGGCATGAGTTTTTGTACAAAAGACCTGAAGAGATGGTCTTCTACAAGGCATTTTGAGTACTATAGGAATGACTTTGATGGGATGAGTAGGATCTGCTAAAGACATCACTTTATGTTTCATTATTTGAATTCCTTGCGTGATTAAAAGAGCACTGACTGCAAAAAAAACTTTTGCCAAACCATATTTTGTTTGAGGTGGAGGAAACCTGAGAGTGTACTCACCATATTAACAGATTGTGGTCAGTCTTTTTACAGAATCACTGTTCTACACTTCAAACACTTTTGAGAACAAATGTCTCAAAAGCAACTGTAATTTTCCTTTTATTCACTAACAAGATGTGGGCATCACTGGCAATATCAGAATTTATTACATGTTCCCATTGTCATTGAGAAAGGATTGGTGAGCCACCTGCTTAAATACAGTGCAAGGCCATTTTAGCGGGAAAGTCAAAAGTCAGCCATATTGATCTAGATCTAGGTAAGCTTGGGAAATTCCAAAGACAGATAGGGATGGACAATAACGCAAAACTCCCATGAAACAATAAATCTTGAGTGTAATCATGTAAGGATGTAGAAAGTTGCCATGCAGGTATAATACGCAATTCAGAAAGAAAATGGGTGTTGGCCTTTTTTGCAAGGTGTTTGGAGTACAAGAATAAAGATGTTTTGCTAAAATTGTACAGAGTTTTGGTGAGTATTTGTGGAGATTTAGAATCACAGAATCATAGAATTTTATGGTACAGGAGCCCATTCAACCCATTGTCTCTGTATAGGCTCCTGAAAGAGCTACCCAACTCATCTCATTCTCTAGCCCTAACTCTCAAGGACACTAAATTTTTCACTTTCAAACATATATCCAACTCTCTTTGAAAACTCCTATGGAATCTGCCTCCACCACGCTCCTGGGCAGTGCATTCCAAATGCTAACAACTCTCTGAATAAAGAGGTTTCTCCTCACCTCACACTTAGATCTCATGCTGACAATCTTGAAATTGTGACCACGTTACTAACAGTAACTTGGAAACAGAATATTCTTCTTTATCCTGCCATCGTTTTTCATAATTTTGAATACCTCCATAAGGTCTTTCTTAATCTTCTTTGCTCAACTTCTCTAATTCTTCTTCGTATCTATAATCCCTCACTGCTGGTATCATTCTGGTTAATCTCCTTTGAACTCACTCCAGGGCTTTCACATCCCTTCTTAAATAAGGAGCCCAGAATGGAACACAATACTCCAAATGTGAGCAGTCCAATGTTTTGTAGCAATGCCACGTCACTTCCTTACTTTTATACTCTATGCCGCTATTTATAAATCCAAGGATCCAATAAACTTTCTTAACAACTGTTTGAACTTGGAGAAAGTGAGGACTGCAGATGCTGGAGATCAGAGCTGAAAAATGTGTTGCTGGAAAAGCGCAGCAGGTCAGGCAGCATCCAAGGAACAGGAGAATTGATGTTTCGGGCATAAGCCTGAAGAAGGGCTTATGCCCGAAATATCGATTCTCCTGCTCCTTGGATGCTGCCTGACCTGCTGCGCTTTTCCAGCAACACATTTTTCAACTATTTGAACTTGCCTGGTCACCTTCAGAGAATTCTGCACATGATCCCCTGAGGTCCCTCTGCTTCTATACTCCTCTCAAATTTGTATCATTAACTCTGTATTGTCTCTCCATGTTTCTTCTACCAGAATGCATTACCTCCCATTTCTCTGCATTGACATTCATCTGCTAGGTCAACCAATGTGGCAAATTTGTCAACTATGTCAGCCTCACAATTCACTATTCTCCCTATCTTAGCATCATCTGCAAATTGCCCTCAACATCCATCTCCAAATTATTTATATAAATCAGAAGAAGCAGTAGTCCCAACACCAATTCCTCAGGAACACCATTTTCAAGTTGTCTAAGAAATGTTCAACTTTCCCTGTCTTCTGTTTCCTATCTTTTAACTAAAAGACAGCATCCAGAATCTTGGACCCTCAGATTTGAAGTCAGCTGTTCTATCAATTGAGTTACCCAGGCATTGGGTTGCATGATGTCTGGTTCTTCACCTCTGTAAAAGGATATATTTGCATTAGAGGTGGCCCAGTAAAGGTCCAAAACATTGACCCTTGGGATGAGGCATGGCCCATGGTGTGGGACAGATTAAATTGGGTCCTTAGTCACTGATGTTTAAAAAAGAAGAGGAGCTCTTACCGAGCTTTGCAAGATTCTAATGGAACTTTTTGGGCAAGATGCTGAGAGATTGTTTATGTTGATTGGGAATCTAAATAATCGGTATACAGTCTTCATTTAGGATTGAAATGAAGAGAAATTACTTCATTCAACATGTTGTAAATCTATGGAATTGCCCACCCCTGAGAATTGTGGATGCAGCAGTGTTGAATACATTTAGGATTGGATTTAGTCAGATTTTTCATCTCTCAAGGGATCAAAGGGATATGGGGAGCAGATAGAAATGTGACATTTAACCCCAAGATCAGCAGTTATGATGTTGAATGGTAGAGCAAGCTTGGAGAGCGAAATGGTCTACTCCTGATCCTATTTCTTATGCTCTTATACTATTTCATTCAGGCTATCCAATTGACTCTAACGATAGCACTAAGATAAGCAGATTAGAACTTTTGAAGTTGAATTCTAGGTCCCTGGTCAGATTTCGCAGGAGGAGAAGGGGAACTGAAATGAAAGACCTCTTCATCCCATCAATGAAAGTATGGTGGATAGGTATTTTCAATAAGAGTTCATTAATTAGAAAATGTCTCTGGGCTTGGATAACTGAAATGATTTATTGATCTTGCTGGGGCACAGCGTTCTTCATTTAACATCTCTGTGGTTAGAACTGAGATTGGTCAATGCCACAGGCAAATAGGAAAGTGGGCGGCACGGTGGCACAGTGGTTAGCACTGCTGCCTCACAGCACTAGAGACCTGGGTTCAATTCCCACCTCAGGTGACTGACTGTGTGGAGTTTGCACATTCTCCCCGTGTCTGCGTGGGTTTCCTCCGGGTGCTCCGGTTTCCTCCAACAGTCCAAAGATGTGCAGGTTAGGTGAATTGGCCATGCTAAATTGCCCGTAGTGTTAGGTAAGGGGTAAATGTAGGGGTATGGGTGGGTTGCGCTTCGGCGGGGCGGTGTGGACTTGTTGGGCTGAAGGGCCTGTTTCCACACTGTAAGTAAGTAATCTAATCTAATCTAATCTAAAAAAAAAGCAGATGCCAGTCACTTTGTCTGGTGATCAGTGATAAACCTGTCAGTCTTAGGCCATCACTCACTTCTCTGTGCATTGAACAACTTCAGTTCTTCTTATACAATGTCATAACGAAAATTTTGAAATGAACTCGATGTGAGGATTTCTTAATAGCTGAGGGCATCATGAATAACAGACACAGTAGGAAGCAATATTGCCAACTATATCTGTAACCCTGTTATAATTCTCGGCTTCATGACACTCTCATTATACAATCAGTTTGTGCAGTTTGTTATTCTGTTATTTGACTGCAGTCAAGATTTTCAACTCTGGCTGTGAGGTGATAAATTAATACAAGAATGTAGTAAATGATTATTATCGTTGAAATTTATTTTGCAGATCCTTAAAAGTATATAATGACTATTACAGAAAATAAAACATTTTATGTGTTTTTCAATATCTCCAAGTGCTTTCTCTGCAGTGAATTCCTTTGAAACATATTGATGCTATTGAGGAAAATGTAGCAAAAATTAGGCAAAGAGTAAGGATTTGTAAATCAATTAATATGTGTGTGGAGTTTGATTAAAGGATGTGTCGGTTTAAACTCTGATAAATCACAAAGATATATTTGTATACTCAAATAATCAAGAATGGATTTAATGCCTCATTTTTATAGATTACTTCTGGCAAAGGTGATTCAAGATTTGACACAGTAGAAGCATCAGGAAAGATTTTGCAAAAAGGAAGGAAGACAGGAGACCTAATGGAGCTGTTTAAAATTATAGTAGGGCTTGGTAGGGTTTCTACTACAGGGATTCTAAAACTCAGTGCCATATATAGTCACTAATGAATCCAAGAAGGAGTTTAGAGAAACATCTTTTGGAAGAGAATGATTAGAATGTGGAACTCATTACCACATTCAGCAGTTAAGACAAATCGTACAAGCATGCTGAAGAGGAAGCTACCTGAATATTTGAGGGAGGAAAGGATACTAAGATATTCTGATTGGGTGAGTTGAGGTCAGAGGCATGTATGGAATATAAATAATGATATTGAAGAGTTAAGCTGAATTGCCTGTTCCTGAGCTGTAAATTATATGAACCGAATACCTTTAATACAATTTATAAGATGTTAATTTCTGTCCCTTTTCTGTTACATTATTTACATTATTAACTGAGAGTCATAGAGTCATTGAAACATAGAGGTGTACAGCATGGAAACAGAACCCTTGCTCCAACTTGTCTATACCGACCAGATAACCTATATTAATCTAGTCCCATTTACCAGCATAAACCCTTCCTATTCATATACACATCCAAATGCCTTTTAAATGTTATAATTGTACCAGCATCCACCACTTCCTCTGGCAGCTCATTCCATACATGCAACACCCTCTGCATGACAAAGTTGCCCTTTAGATCCCTTTTAAATCTTTCCTCTCTCACCTTAAACTTATGCCCTCTAGTTCTGGACTCCCCCACCCCAGGGAAAAGACCTTGTCTATTTGCCCTATCCATGTCTCTCATGATTTTATAAACCACTATAAGGTCACCCCTCAGCTTCCGACGCTCCAGGGAAAAGAGCCTCCGCCTATTCAATCTCTCCTGACAGTTCAAATCCTCCAACCCTGGTAACATCATTATAAATTTTTTCTGAACCCTTTCAAGTTTCACAACATTCTGCTGGTAGGAGAGATGTGCTTTTTTTAGTTTTTGATTATATTTGTACACATGCAATATTAAGACAGTTTAATGCAGTAGAACATTGATGCATAGTCCAAGATGGTATTTCCATGATTACAACATGATTTCCACTTTTCTGCTTTGCATGGCTGCGGTTTGTATTTTCGACGCATGGCTGCAGATAGTTGCAGAAGGAGTTATGCATTTAACACTGGAATAATCTAGTTCTAGCTATTGGTCCAGTGCAGGGTTATCTCAATCCTAGTGGGCAGAGTTTAAGTCTCTGACAGATCAATGTGAGCAAGCCCCATTTGTAAACCCTGGAACAGGGTAGATCCAGTTGTGTTACTCAATGGCAATTAATTCTGGCTGTTGACTGTAGTGCTGAAAGGGTTAACACCGAGGAGTTACCAAGTAGCACCCACTTTGATACTGTCATTTGGACTGTGGGCAGAACAGCACCAGATCTCAAAGCAGTGACATCTAACATCCTCCTCAGAGTTTCTATTTTGATAATATCAATGTAACCTGTAGCAAGTTTTTAACATACAATAATTCACACCCGATTAACAAAAGACTCTTCTAATCTGCCTTCAGAAATTATTTTCCTGTACAACACTGAACCAAACCGTGGGCGGCACAGTGGCACAGTGGTTAGCACTGCTGCCTCACAGCGCCAGAGACCCGGGTTCAATTCTTGCCTCAGGCTGTGTGGAGTTTGCACATTCTCCCCATGTCTGCGTGGGTTTCCTCCGGGTGCTCCGGTTTCCTCCCACAGTCCAAAAATGTGCAGGTTAGGTGAATTGGCCATGCTAAATTGCCCGTAATGTTAGGTGCAGGGGTAAATGTAGGGGAATGGGTCTGGGTGGGTGGCGCATCGTCGGGTCGGTGTGGACTTGTTGAGCCGAAGGGCCTGTTTCCACACTGTAAGTAATCTAAACATATCCTGTAGTTTCCTATAGTTAAAGAGTTCAACAGAAGCAGCAGCTCACATAGTGCAGGTATGCCAGGTATCCTCACATCCTAACAGCAATTAAAAAAGATGAGGTTAGATATTAAAAAACAGCAGAAGTGAGGATGCTGGAAATCAGAAAGAACAGAAGTTGCTGGAAAAGCTCAGCAGGTCTGACAACATCTGTGGAAAGAAATCAGAGTTTGGGGTCCAGTGACCCTTCCACAGAACTTCAGAACTAGGAGAAAGGGTGGGGGGAGGGGTTAAGGAGCAAACGATAGGTACATTCAGAGCCCAAAGAGACAGAACAGCCAGACAGTCAAAGGTGTGATAATGGTCAGCCTGGGAGAATGAATAGCTACAAATTGGGACTATTAATGGATAACACTGGGTTTATGTAATGCCAGACATTGTGATAACAAGGCCTGATGTGTGAGGTTTGGGGTAAGGAGAAGGTGCTTCAAGCCTGAAGATTGTTGGACTCGATATTGAGTCTCGAGTTCCAAAATGGAAAACGAGGTGCTATTCTTCCAGCTTGCGCTAGGCTTGACTGGAGCAATTCAACTCACCATCTGTTCCTTGACCAATATCTCTGTCTCAGGCTTGCTGCAGTGCCCCAAGCTCAGTGCAAACTGGAAGAACAGCACCTCATTTTCCATTTTGGGAACTCTACAACCTTCTGAACTCAATATCAAGCTCAATTTTAGGGTGTGAAGCACCTTCACCCATATCCTCACCCCAACCCCCACTGAACTTTATAGTGAACCTGTACTGCTTTGGGAAAGCTTGATGCAGTAAATTAGAGGGGTATAATTTTCTGTTCAACCCATGCTGTACCTGTACTTTTATCTGTACATAAGAATGATGGACAGTGTAAACAGGAAATAATCTAGGATCTAATCTACTCTGTACTCACCCTGCAAATGTTTAGAGTATTCTTTACTCTAAAGTCAACTCGTGTTGCACCTGATTTGGAATTTTTGATGGAACTACATATAGACATTTATTCTGCATCAATCCATATTGTAGTTGTAGCTGAATTGAAAGTGCTGGGTGCCATAATATTGCGTGGACTTGCAGAGCAGGTTCGAAGCTCCCCCTCCTAATTCCCATGTTTGAGGGTTCTTAGTGATCACTGCAACTAATCTTTGTTGTACTTGATCCTTGTCACTCCCACAAAACAGCATTTTGTAACCTCTCAGAATTCAATCAAAAGCATAATGTCTGCAATTAAAAAAATCAAAGATGCTTTCATGCCTTTGTATGTGGATCCATGCATTGAGGTGCTGTTTCTGTATTTCAGAGACACATCCCTGTTGACATGTGCGGGGACACATCCATGGGAGGATTTCCTGATAACTGCTACCAGCAAAGATTCTACAATGGACATCAAGAAGAGCTTGCAGCTCAGGAGGTACCTACCGGTCTTGAGTATTCCACTCCAGGTAAGAGGGTGCAATGCACTAATAACTTTATCCCTTTCCCATGTCTCTTATTGAAAAGAAAACTTTAACCCTGTGGATAAACCTTTATTAGTTCTTCAGTGACACAGTCCCTCATTAATAAAAACCTCCTGGCCTTGATTATTATATGTTCTCCTTTATCTTTGTCGGATGATCTCCTCTCTCTGATAAAGGTCTCTTCTTTCTTTGATGGCCTCTTTGACAAGAATGTCCTTTCTTTGATGAAGTCTCTCTAATAGCTATTGATGAAGATGAAAGAAAGGAACTGAAATAATACCAAAAAAAGCTGAAAATATAGAGTAGGTCAACTGGCATTTTAAGGAGGAGAAATACAATGGCTATGAAGTTTTCATTAAAACTGATGTAAATGAGGTAAAATTAGTTTTCTTTTAACGTTTCAATCCTTCCTTTCATAGTGTGAAATCCACAAATGCTACTGCCTGTGCCCCCTTGCGTGCATACATTGTTTCCCACCAAGATCGTGACCCCATCAAATTAATTTCCACTTTGCTCTCCTAGATCCTTCTTTCATTATTTCTCTCCTCCCCGTCTTCCCAAATGACTATTGCAACTCTTCAGTTCTCCATATTCACCTGACTTATCTACCTTATCCTAGGCTTGAATCCCTTTTCCATAAGCTTCCGGATTCATTCGAGATCTCTGCTGAGATTCTTCAAAGAGACTTTTTTTGGCCTCCTCTCTTGCAGCAATCACAATTTCCCAATCCAGTTCTCTTGTCTATCTTTTTCCCTGCCTAATTCACTCTTCTCAGTGATAGATCTAATAGACTCTGACAGTAGTCCTGCTATCATGGCCTCTTCCCATACAGGAGAAAGGGAGGACTGCAGATGCTGGAGATCAGAGTCAAGAGTGGAGTGCTGGAAAAACACAGCAGGTCAAGCAACATCTGAGGAGCAGGAGAATCGACATTTCAGGCATAACCTGCCTGACCCGCTGTGATTTTCCAGCACCACACTCTCGACCTTTTCTATATATTCCTCCATAATGTTTGTTCAATCACAACCAATGAACTTGAAATCTATAAATGTATTCTGGATGATTGCATCAAATTCCTTACCTTGGTGGAAATCTGGCTGAGAGGTGACATCCCTGTTCCACTAATTGGCTATTGCTTTCACCATTTAATTGATGCAGACATGTATGTCATGGCAATATAGCCCTTTGAACCAAATTTCACTTTGACCTGAGCCCCTAGTACTTTCCCCTTCTTTGAGCATTCCATCTTGTTCTACCAGTCTTGACTCATTCAAAACCTTGTTTTGTACCAGCCATCCACATAGCATGACAGTTTCTTAAGTAGATATGCTCACTACTTTCCCCTTAAACCTTTAATGAATAGCTTCCCATTTCAGGGAATTTTGACCTTCATATCAACTCATAACATTCTGTCACTTTTCCCTGAATTCACCCCCTCCTTTGACCTCACATTTTATGGAAACATCCCACACATACACACAGTCACCCATCTTGCCATCTACTCCAAACCTCCAACTCATTGAGATATTGAGATCTCTGCTGAGATTCAAATCTGGCCTATTGAAGACATCTAATGCTGCATCATTCTTACATCTTTCCACAAAGCCTTTATATCATGCAGTGGTAGTGCCTCTACCTCTGAACCAGGAGGGTGAGGTTCAAGTTCCACCTGTTCCAGTATTGTGTCATAACATGTCTGAGTAGATTGATTGGAAATAGCTATACCCCTGTACATTATACATGTTTAACCGAGAGACCAGAAATAAAAAATATTCTCTTAGATAGGGTTCTGTTAGACAGTTGCAAAAAACTGTCAACTTTTCTTGATTGACACCTTTAAATGATTACAATAAATTCTTATTTCTGTGGTCTCTTTTAGCAAAGTCTCAATGTTTACTTTCACAAGATTGAGTACTGTGAAGTTTTTGAAGTCTCTGGTCATTAATGCTTTAACGTTCTGTTTGATTGACACTTTTAAAAGAGTTGCAAGAACTACAGTTTTTTCAAACCATATTTGTGAATCTTTTCTAAGCAGACCCCTAATGTGTTATTATTACTATTTAGTTCCTTACATAGTGCATACTATGTAAATAGGCATGGATATGGGAGGGTGGGTCATGGGGTCATCAGTTACCATGGAAGACAACATTGGTAAAATCTTTTAAACATACTTTTCAGACATTTGCTGAATCAAGTCAATGGTTTCTGAATCCTTTGAGGAATTGTGAACCATGAGTCATTCAGAATCTGGCCTGATGACAACTGAAGGGAGCTATGAAAAAGCCTATCTCATGCAATGCAGCCAGCCAGGTCAAGAGCATCATTCACTACTCACATCCTTATCCTGTGCGAATGAAAACTGGGGCACGGAAAGGGAGCAGGTGGCACCACAATCGGATCCCACTTGCCAACATCAAATGGCTCCAAAGTTCTTCTGACTCCAGGTTCATGTTGATATAACAATAAATCATTTTTCTTCTTGGTGGTAGTTATGAATGAAAGGAGCTGTAAATATGCCAGTGCAGAGTTTTCTCTTGATTTTAGTGGTAGGACCTAGGCATCTATCTGAACAGAGTAATTTCTTACCACTGGATGGAACGTACCTTAGCATTTCCATCCTTGTTGCCCTGCCCACTGTTCTCAGCAATACAGCAACATTAAAGGACAATCAAACTGCATTGTCGATGCTGATTGAACTGCAAAGTGCACACTGACTCCTGTGAATCTGTCTGTGACTTAAAGTTGACAAGTAGCAAGATTGTGATTGGGCCCACATCTCACAGGTCTTGTGCAACTACATCTATGGTGAGAAACCATGTGAATATTTAATAAGGCTCATCCATTGTTTTTATATGAATAAAGTGTTAACAGTACAGTTGTCACTCTGTTTTCCACTAAAAGTTTCACTGACATTTCTGACATGGAAGCAGATGGTCCAGCTTCAATGCTGCGGGTTGGCATCCACTTGAAAAAAAAAGTTACTGTTTGGAAAAAAAAATTGTGAAGCGTTTGTTCTTGAGAAAAGAATAGTGCACCACAAACCAACACAATAGCAATATATGGTGATCAACAGAGAAGTATAAACAGGAAAGCCAACCTATGCGCTTAGTGCAGAGTTACCACACATCTAATCTGAGCCTTATCATTGAACCACATTGAGTCATCACCTCTAAAACTGCAGCTCTGTTAGGACTTTTCTTGTGTATCTAAATTCTATCAAGAAGATTAGTGTTGTTTTTCACATTTTTATTCTTGTCACTTCAATAAGTTTGAATTAAATTACCCTTAACACTCTTCCCTCTCCCTAATTTGTCCAAGCTGATACAAGCTATTTTTGAACGCTACCTTGCTCTAATTCACTCCTTCTCAAACTCTCGAAATTTCCATTATGTTACCTCCTTCCTGAAATCCCTGAAAGGTTTTGGTACCTAATTATTATTTTAATCTCATTTTACTTTCCTATTCACGTGGTATGATATGATGTGGACTTCGCTCTAAACATTTCAGCAAAACGACCTCTGAAAATCAATAATGTGCAGCTAACATAAAGTCCCTCAATCAGAATTGTTGCATTTCCAGAATCAAGCCTAAACTAACTCTGTATTCTCAGAGTTATTCTCAACTACTTCACTGGGCAGGGAATTCCACAGATTCACAACCCTTTGGGTGAAGAAGTCCCTCCTCCATTTGATCCTAAATCTGCTCCCCATAATTTTGAAGCTCTCGCTTCTTGTCCTAGCTTCACCCTACAGTGGAAACATCCTCTCTACTTCTATCTTATCTATTTCCTTCATAATTATATATGTTTCTATAAGATCCCCGCTCATTCTTCTAAATTCCAATGAATATAATCCCAGTCTACTCAGCCTGTCCTCATAAGCCAACCCCCTCAACTCCAGAATCAACCTAATGAATCTCCTCTGCACACCCTCTAGTGCCAGTACATCCTTTCTTAAGTAAAGAGACCAAAACTGCACACAACTCCAGGCATGGCCACACCAGCACCTTGTACAGCTGCAACGTTACCTCTCTGCTTTTAAAATCAATCCCTCTCGCAATCAGCCTTCCTAATTACTTGTTGTACCTGCAGACCAACCCTCTATGATTCCTGCACAAGGACACTCCAGTCCCTCTGGACAGCAACATGCTTCAAATTTTTACCATTCAAATAATAGTCCTTTTCACTCTGACCAAAATGAACGGTTTTACATTTATTAACATTGTACTCCTTCTGCCTGACCTTTGCCTACTCACTTAAACTATGTTCCTCTGCAAAATTTCACAGTCCTTTGTATACTTTGATCTGCCATCTGCAAACTTTGACAAACTATATGTGGTCCCCTACTCCAAATCATCTATGTAAATTGCGAATAATTGTGGTCCCAACACTGACTTCTGAGGCACACCACTAATCACTGATTGCCAACCAGAAAAGCACTAATTTATCCCTTCTCTTTGCTTCCTGTTAGTTAACCAATCCTCTATCCATGCTAATACATTGCATGCAATGCCATGCATCTTTATCTTATGCAGAAGCCTTTTGTGTGGAGCCTTCACTTATGTTTCTTCTTGCATTTTCCATCCTTCCCTTTTCTTGATTTGAATACTTTCGTTTCATCCATGAAAACTATTCTAAATCTGCATCTTTTTGGTTTTTTTTGCTTGGTGAGTATTGTAGAAATGAGGAATTGTGAATGAGCCAGGAAGAAAAGTTCTAAAATAAACCAGAGATAAAGCCTTTGAAATAAGGAAGGGGACCGGAAATATAAAATGCACAAGTAAGAAACAGACAGTTCAGATCTTTTTGCATTTTGGTTGGGAATTTCTTGAGGGCACCAAGCAATAAATGCCTCACCCAACATCTAGGACTATGTCCGTCCTTCAAGCTTGCTGGATAGACTTGAGCTACATCTGGTTAAGGGGTGATCTTAGACAATAAGGGTACATATAGCAATTAACTGAAGTAAGGTATTCAGACTCAGAATCAAGTGGGAAATAAATGGTAACATCTTGAAATATATCTATATTGTGGAGGAGGAAGTACTGAATGTCTTGAAACACAAAGGTAGATAAATCCTCAGGATCTAATCAGGTGTACCCTAGGTGTGGGGAGCTAGGGAAGTGATCTCAACAAACAGCTCGTGAGCAGTCAGTTTAAAGAGGCACCATTACTTTTTCTAAAAATGTGATGAAGTGGCATCAAGTAATTATTTTCTTCCTCTATTTTTATAAAATAAATTTGGCAAATATATTTACATATGAATACATGAAGAGAGAGAAAAACAGTCTAACAATGCTTACCTTTTGGTACCACATTCCCCATACATTCCCCCCATCTATAATTGTCAACATCGCTAAACTGTGGGTGGAGAGATGGCTAAATTGTCTCTTTAACCTGATTGCTCACTCGCTGTTTGTTAAGATCGAAATTAATGTCAAGAAAATTCCATTGAAGCTGGTTTCTTTATCATTCTACGCTAATTTTCTCAGATGATCATCTCATAATCTTAACATCTTTGTCCTCATAATCTGGATGAGCAGAGGAGACCAAATATTTGCCATAAATTGTTGTCCAAATTCACTGCATTGGCTCTTGGATACTGAATAGTGTTTATTTTTAAACATAGGCAAGGTCATTAGTTAATGAGACAACATTCAACTAAAACTAAATAAGATGAATTAACACTTTGTCAAGGTCAAAACACCTGCTACAAATCACAAGTTGCTGTTTAAATGATGTTAGTGAATATGTAGAACATTAGCTAACCAAAACCTGAGCTTACAGTAGGCTTTCATAAAGAACATGCTAATTTCTTTTTATTTAACTGATTTTCAAATCAACCTGTTCGGAGATGTTATTACATGCCTCTGGGGCAGGTGGGATTTGAGGCCCAGCTCTCTTGGACCAGGGGAAGGGGCACTGTCACTGTGCCACAAGAGGTTTCATGTCAAGGTTATATGACTTTTAGAAGTTTCAAGTTCCTTCACAGCCAATCAATACTTTTTTGAAGTGCCGTGTTTTAATATAGAAAAACTCAATAGCTATTAGGACAAGACCCACAGCCACTAAATGAGATAATTGAGCAGTTCACAAATTTCAAATGTGTTGATTGAGGTCAAGAAATTGGGTTAACCTCACTACTCTTTTTTTTAAAAAGAGTGCCTAAGTCTGGTTATAGGCTTTCATTTCATCCAAAAGGCTGCATCTCCAATAGCACAACCAATCCTCAATGCGGCACTGAAACCTTGGTCTAGGTTCTGTAGATACACTTTCTAGACTGATACTTCAATCTATGCCTTTCTACGTTTACCTGATCCAAGGCTTCTGTTGTTTCCACAAATAATTGAAGCAAAACTGAGAGGGACCCCAAATTATAGTAACTCAACTTATCCTTTATGTAATGTCAATAAAACAAGATGATTGCAACTGTACTTAGAAACTGCTTCAAGTTTCTGAATATAATTTATCATGACAGGATTGGTTTCAAAACCAACTTGTGAATAAAGCTTCTCACATCACACTGATAAATACTTGAAACAAGCTTGACTCAATGCTGCCTTAGCTGGCGCAAAATTCATTCTCAATCTCTGGATGTACATATATGGTAAGACATACCCGTTGACCCTTCAGAGCAGGCATACATTACCAGCATGTGCGTGAAAACCTCAGAAAACCATATTCACTGCCGTAGGAAATCATTAACTAAATAATCCAGACTATGCTTATAGTTATAGTAGAAACCAATCTAAGATCATCAGTCATATGCTGATGGTGTAATGCATTTGCTTGTGCCAGAAGCTACATATATACGGACCCAGGACCTTGTTTTAAGTTAGCAAAAGGAATTTGTAGACCCGTTTAAAAGAAAGAGCATGGAGACAGTCAATCTCTGCTGTATTCCCATGGTAACACCAGGCGATTTAAGATCTACCTGCCTAGTCTGATCGTTAAGATTGACAGTTAACCATTCCTGCTGCATGTTATGCCACTGATGGCCTAACCATTCAGCACCTCTTCTCATTTTGAATAAGTTGGTGCCCCTTTATTCAAGATGTTTCTTTGTGTTCTTGTTTTGATGAGTGCAAGACAAAGAGCTTGAATTCTTGTCTCCTCATCAACTTTATTGAGTTTTTTTGAAGATGTAATGAAGAGGATTGGTAAGGGCAGAATGGTGAACATTATCTATATGGACTTCAGTAAGATGTTTGACAAACTTCCTCATGGTAGACTGTTTAGAAAAATCTGATCACATGGAATACAGGGAGAACCCACCATTTGGGTACAGAACTGGCTCGAAGGTAGAAGACAGAAGGTGGTGGTGGAAGATTGCTTTTAAGACTGGAGGTCTGTGACTAGCTGTGTGCCACAAGGATCCACTACTTTTCATTATTTATATAAATGATTAGGATATGAACATAGAAAGTCTGGTTACTAAGTTTGCAGATGACAAAAAATTTGGAGTTGTAGTGGACAACGATGAAGGTTACCTCAGAGTACAGAGGAGCTTGATTAGATGGGCCAATGGGCTGAGGAGTGGCAGATGGTACTCAATTTAGATAACTCTGAGGTGCTGCATTTTGGAGAGGCAAATCAGTGCATGACTTATACACTTAATGGTAAGATCCTGGGGAGTGTTGCTGAGCAAAGAGACTTTGGATTGCAGGTTTATAGTTCTTTGAAATTGGAGATCCATGTAGACAGGGTATTGAAGAAGGCATTTGATATACTTGCCTTTATTGGTCAGTGCAGTGAGTATCGGAGTTGGGAGGTCATGTTGCGGCTGAACAGGACATTGATCTGGCTACTTTTGGAATATTGTGTGCAATTTTGCTCTCCCTCCTATAGGAAGGATGTTGTGAAACTTGAAATGATTCAGTAAAGATTTACAAGGATGTTGCCAGGGTTGGAGGATTTGAGCTATAGGGAGAGGCTGAATAGACTGAGGCTATTTTCCCTGGATTTTGGAAGTTGAGGGTTAGAAAATCATGAGAGAGCATGGATAGGGTGAATAGCCAAGGTTTTTTCCCTGGGGTGGGGAAGTGCAAAGCTAGAGGGCTTTAGTTTACGGTGAGAGGGGCAAGATTTAAATGGGACCTAAGGGGTAGCATTCTCACGAAGAGGGTGGTGCCTGTCTGGAATGAGCTGCCAGAGGAAGTGGTGGAGGCTGGTACAATTACAACTTTTAAAAGTCATCTGGATGGGTATATGAATAGGAAGGGTTTAGGGGGATAAGGGCTGGGTGCTGGCAAATGGGACTAGATTAAGATAGGATATCTGATCAGTATGGATGAGTTGGACCAAAGGGTCTGTTTTGATGCTGTACATCTCTATGATTCTGTACTAAATTGGAAATATATCGAAAGATTATAAAATGATTTTGTTCCTCAATGGGCAACCCAACGAAATTGCCAAAGGTTTAAAGTTTTAAAAATTCTATTGTAGCAAACAAACTAAAAGCACCCAGCACTATTGTTTAGGCAATTTAGATTCAATAGTAAAAAAAAACTTCTAAATCCTATCGTGTGACCAAAATTGACATGTTTTTATTTTACTTTGTCTCCAGTGACAGACTATTCTCATGGAACCAGTCTGACGTGATTCCTACTTCAGAAGGCTTGCTTTCCTTCTTTTCCTTTTATAATTATATCATTTCTAACACCCACACTGACTTTTACAGTGCACATTACCATGGCGATTTGTCCTACTAGCCAAAGTTAGGCAAATATTCCAGTCTTGTTTAATTTCTTGCAATCTCAGTCTGCTTAATCTGAAACTGGGCTGGCATCTGCATTCTTACATGGAAAAGTGTAACCACATGATTTACTTGTGTCTCAGTACTGTCTCTCAGATCTGTGAGTTTCAACAAACTGATCCTGCAGTGGTTCCCTCTGGACTATTCCCCCCCCCCCCCACCTCACTCTAAGCCTGTTTCCATGCTACTGTAATCCACATATCTGTGTGGAAACATTATTTAACAACTTTTGAACTCACAATCTCACTGTATATTGAAATTAAATGAACAGTTTAAAGATTCTGTGTAGAGGGTTGTATGGTAAGGTTTTTTAAATCCCTTTTGGAAATTTAGAGCAGAGGGGATGGTGGCTAGGGCAGGTGCATGCTCCTCTTGCAGGATGTGGGAGGTAAGGGTTACCACTAGTGTCCCTGCTGACGTCACCTGTGGGAAGTGCACCCAACTCCAGCTCCTCACAGAGTGCGTTAGGCAACTGGAGCTTGAGCTGGATGAACTTCAGATCATTCGGAAGGCTGAGGGTGGGTGGCTAGAGAGGAGTCATGGGGAGGTAGTCACAGCTAAGTTACTGGATAAAGATGGGTAACTGTCAGAAGAGGGAAAGGGAATAAGCAGTTAATGCAGGGATCCCTGTGGCCTTTCCCCTTAATAATAAGTGTACTGTTTTGGATACTATTGGGGGGGGGGGGGGGTGGGAATGACCTAGCAGGAGAAAGCCTCAGGGGCCAGGTCTTTGGCACTGACCCTGACTCTATGGCTGAGAAGGGAATGGGGGGGAGAACAGTGAGTGATAGTGATCGGAGATTCATGGTGAGAGGAACAGAGAGGAGATTCTGTGGTTGCGAATGAGACTCCCAGATGGTATGTTACCTGGCGGGTTCCAGGGTCAGGGATGTCTTGGATTGAGTTGACAGGATTCCTAAAGGGAAGGGTGAGCAGCCAGAAGTCATGGTACACTTGGTAGGAATGACATAGCTAGGAAAAGGGATGAGGACCTGAAAAGTGAATATAGGGAGTTAGGTTGGAAGCTAAAAGGCAGGACGAGCAGAGTAGTAATCTCAGGATTGCTACCAGTGCCACCGGCTAGTGAGATGAGGAACAGAGAGCGAGTGAAGCTGAACACGTGGCTGCAGTGCTGGTGTAGCAGGGAGGGCTTCAGATATGTGGATCATTGGGATACCTTCTAGGGAAGGTGGGACCTGTATAAGATGAATGGGCAACACCTGAACTGGAGGGACACCAATATTCTGGGTGGGAGTTTTGCCAGAGCTCTTCAGGAGAGTTTAAACTAGTTGACAGGGGATTGGAACCAGATTTACGGAGCAGAGGAGGGGGTAGCTGGTGAACAGGCAGATACAGCATGCAGAGAGTCTGTGAGGAAGGATAGATAGTTGATAGGATAGAAAGTTGCAGTCAGTGTATCTAGTTTAATGCAAGAAGTGTCAGGAATAAGGGTGATGAACTTAGAGCTGAAAATGTGTTGCTGAAAAAGCTGGAATTTTTCCTGAAGAAGGGCTTGTGCCCGAAACGTCAATTCTCCTGCTCCTTGGATGCTGCCTGACCTGCTGCGCTTTTCCAGCAACACATTTTCAGCTCTGATCTCCAGCATCTGCAGTCCTCACTTTCTCCTCCGTGATGAACTTAGAGCATGGATCTGAACTTGGAGCTATGATGTTATGACCATTTCAGAGACTTGGATATCACAGGGGCAGGAATGGATGTTCTGGGGTTTAGATATTTCAAAAGGAATAGGGAAGGAGGTAAAAGAGGTGGGGAGTGACATTGCTAATCAGGCATAGTATCACAGCTGCAGAAGGGAGGTCGTTGAATAGAGTTTGCCTATTGAGTTACAGTGGGTTGAATTCAGAAACAGGAATGGAACAGTCACATTATTGGGAATTTTGTATAGACAACCACCTCCCACCCCCCACTCCAGTAATAACAGAGACATGGAGGAGCAGATTTTGCAAAGGTGCAGAAGTAACAGGATTGTTGTCATGGGTGACTTCAACTTCCCTAATATTAATTGGAACTTCCTTCATGCAAATAGTTTGGATGGAACAGATTTTGACAGGTGTGTCCAGGAAGGATTCCTGACTCAAATGGAGATAGGCCAACTAGAAGGGAGACCATATTGGATTTGGTGCTTGGCAACAAACCAGGTCAGGTGTCAGATCTCTTGGTGGGAACGCATTTCAGTGATAGTGATCACAACTCTCTGACCTTTACTATAGTCATGGAGAAGGATAGGAACAGATGGTATGGGAAGTATTTAATTGGGGGAAGGGGAATTACAATGCTATTAGGCAGGAACTGTAGAGTATAAATTGGAAACAGATATTCTCAGGAAAATGCATGATAGAAATGTGGAGGTTGTTTAGAGAGCACTTGCAGTGAGTGCTCCCACTGAGACATGGAAGGGATGGTAGGGTGAAAGAACCTTGGATAACAAGAGATGTGGAACATCCAGTCAAGGGGAAGAAGGAAGCTTACTTAACATTGAGGAAACAAGGATCAGTCAGGGCTCTATAGGGTTACAAAGTAGCCAGGAGGAACTGAGAAATGGACTTAGGAGAGCTGGAAGGGGGCATGAAAAAGCATTGGTGGGTAGGATTAAGGAAAACCCTAAGGCATTCTACACTTATGTAAGGAACAAGAAGATGGCCAGAATGAGGGCAGGACCAATCAGGGATAGTGGATAGAGATAGTGGAGGGAACTTGTACCTGGAGTCAGAGGAGGTAGGGGAGGGCTTAATGAATAATTTCC
Source organism: Chiloscyllium punctatum (assembly GCF_047496795.1). NCBI lineage: Eukaryota > Metazoa > Chordata > Chondrichthyes > Orectolobiformes > Hemiscylliidae > Chiloscyllium > Chiloscyllium punctatum. The sequence goes on along the minus strand of NC_092761.1, from coordinate 54,794,114 downwards.
TTCAGTATTCACTACTGAGAGGAACCCTGTTGTTTCTGAGGATAGGTTGATGTTAAGAAGGAGCATGTGCTGAAACTTTGAAAAACATGAGTATCGATAAGTCCCCTGGGCCAGATGAGATATACACTAGGTTACTACGAGAAGCGAGGGAGGACGTTGGTTAGTCTTGCGATGATCTTTTCATCTTCACTGTCCACTGGAGTAGTGCTAAATGATTGGAGGGTGGTGAATGTTATTTCCCTGTTCGAGAAAGGGAATAGAAATAACCCCGAGAAATACCGTCTGACATGGTAGTGGACAAATTATTGGAGAGAATTCTGAGAGACAGAATTTATGATTATTAGGAAAAGTATAGCTTGATTAGAGATAGGGCAGGTCATGCCTCACAGGCCTTAGTGAATTGTTTGAGGATGTAACAGAACACATTGATGAAGGTAGAACAATGTTTGGAGTGTACATGGATTTTATCAAGGCATCTGACAAGGTTTCCCATGGTCAGCTAATTCAGTAAGTAAGGAGGCATGGGATACAGGAAAATGTGGCTGGCTGGTTACGTAATTAGCTGGCCCATAGAAAACAAAGGGTGGTAATAGATGGAAAGTATTCAGCCTGGAGCTCGGTGACCCATGGTGTTCTGTGGAGACCTGTTCTAGGACCTGTGTTCTTTGTGGTTTTAATGAATGACTTGGATGAGGAAGTGGAAGGGTGGGTAAGCAAGTTTGCTGATAACACAAAGGTTGGTGGAGTTGTGGATAGTGTGGAGGGCTGTTGCAATTTGCATCGGGACATTGACAGGGTGCAGAGCTGGGCTGGGAAGTGGCAGATACAGTTCAACCTGAAAAAGTCTGAAGTGATTCATTTTGGAAGGTTGAATTTAAATAAAGAATACAGGGATAAAGGCAGGATTCTTGGCAGTGTGGAGGAACAGATGAATCTTGGGGTCCACATTCATCAATCCCTCAAAGTTGCCACCCAAGTTGATAAAGTTGTTAAGAAGGCATATGGTGTGTTGGCTTTCGATAACAGGGGGATTAAGTTTAAGAGCCGTTTAAGGTTATGCTGCAGCTGTATAAAATCCTGGTCAGACCACACTTGGAATACTGTGTTCAGTTCTGGTCACCACATTATAGGAAGGATGTGGAAGCTTTAGAGAGGGTACAGAGGAGATTTACCAGGATGCTACCTGTACTGGAGGGCATGTCTTATGAAGAACAGTTGAGGGAGGTCGGGCTTTTCTCATTTGAGTGAGGGAGGATGAGCGGTGACTTGATAGAGGTGTACAAGATATTGGGAGGCATAGATAGTGTGGATAGCCAGAGACTTTTTTTCCCAGGGCGGAAATGGCTATCATGAAGGGTCATAATTTTAAGGTAATTGGGGGAGGTTTAGGGGAAATGTCAGAGGTGGTGGGTGCATGGAATGCACTTCCAGCAGTGATAGTAGAATCAGATACACTAAGGACATTTAAGAGACTTTTTGATAGGCACATGGATGTTAGTAAAATGAAGGGTATGTTGGTTAGTATGATCTTAGGGTAGGATAAAAGGTTGGCACAACATCGAGGGCCAAAAGGCCTGTACTGTGCTATACTCTTCTATGTTCTTGTTCTATGTTCTAGAATCATTTTCAATTATTTTCAAAATCTGACATTCTGACTACCTTCCAAGGCCTTTGAGGACTAAATGTCTACTCATAATCCACACAGATGCTCTGGTAATTGTTCACGGCACCTTTTTCCAAACAAGACAATCTGACCCTCACCTTTAATGTTTTACATCAAACACTTGACCCCTACATTCCTTCATTTTACCTTAATTTAAAGGCACATGTCTGAAACATAATGTTCTTATAAACCCTTAGAACTGTAACAGACCATAAAGCAATACAGAGGACTTGACCGACAGCCAGTAATGAGTTTTCTGGCTCAAGATTTGTTTTTCTACCTCTACTCTTTATGAACACTATTGATCTGTATACTTAGGGTAATACAAATATGAGATGTGTTTTATTTTCTAGTCTGCAGTTGGTACTTGTATAATGTCAATTTATGACTTTTAAATACCTCAATGGGATTAACTCAAAGCTGTTTGTTTCCTGTAGATATTTTTAACCAGCCCATTCAGACAAGTTATGACATACGCAAGGCCTGGTAGCATCTGTGAAGAGTGAAACAGAGTTAACGTTTCAGGTCTGGTATGACTTTTCTTCAGAAGAATTGGACTCAAGTGTTAACTGTGTTGCTCTCTGCACAGATGTTCCCAAACCTGCTGAGTTTCTCCAACATTTTCCAATTTTATTTCAGATTTCCACCATTTGCTTTTATTTATGTTATGACACATCTCTGGAGCAGATGGTATTTGAACCTGGGCCTTTTGCTTGAGGTGGAGATGCTACCAATTTGGCAGAAGAACCTCATTATCCCCTGTGTCCTGAAGTCAAGGATTTCTTTGAAGTTATTTTCTCTGAGCAACTTTGCCATAAACAAGGCAAAAACCTTGCTGATGTACAAAAATAGGGTTTCTAATGCACTTATGGCAAATTTATTGTGACAGAAAAGAAAAGAAAATCCCAGTCCTGTTCCTTTATCATACCAGTGTGCCGGGTGCCATTGATTAGCTCAGTGTTGCTTTTTCTTAAAACATGGTTGCACTTGTTTCTCATCTCCATAAGGCCAACATGAAGCTTACTCAGGTTGTTACACAATATTCATGCTGGAAGATGAATCAGTGTTTCCTATGAATTGATGATCACTGCTCAGAGCTTGTGCTCTCTCTCTCTCTTAATATTCCAATCAATACCTGGGAGATATTTCCCAAATTTTACAATTCCAGACAAGATACCTCAAATTGTTAAGCTCAATAAAAAGTGGCTCTGGTTCCCCTTTTTGGGTGTTCACCCACCCAATAGTTGTTTCCCCCAGGGTTAGTTTAATGTCTTCCCTGTAGATACCTTTCTCACACATCCAAATGAACTTACGTTTTAAAAGGACCCAATTTGACCAGGCTTTCTTGAATTAACAGAAAAAGTGTATTTATCAGTTATTATTATTTGGAAGAAAAATGGTCACATGACACATACACATATTTTAGAAATAAAAGGTGAATTCAAAAAGGTGCAGTTTATTAAAGTGATCAGTCTTTGAATTATCCATAAAGAATATTTTAGCCATCTCAGTGGAGGCTACTGGTGATGTTGCAATTGGTAATTGAACAGATGATTTTAAATCTCTTGGTTTTGTAGGTTGATTGAAACTCTTTCATCCAGATTCCTTTCAACCCTGCTAACTGCCAGCACTCTGAGTGACTGTGTCATTCTCCAGTTTCCTGCCACAGTCCAAAGATGTGCAGGTTAGTTAGATTAGCAATGGAAAATACAGTATTGCAAGGGTAGGATATGTGGGGTGAGTCTGGGTGGGATGCTGTTCGGAGGGTCGGTGTGGACTTGATGGGCTGAATGACCTGTTTTCACACTGTAGGAAATCTCTGATTCTGTACGATTCTGTGATTTTTCCTTTTCTTTGACCTGCAGTGCAGGACTGTTTAAATGCCTGTCCTCAGGGCCATGAGCCTCATGACCCTAGTCCATACACAATGATGCCAGGACACACTGGCATTATAGCCAGTTTTAATATCTTTTTAAAAATATTTTTGGAGGGCCAAAACTCTCAAATTGTACAAGAGGTGAATTTCAACTGAGAGGATTTTCTGATTGAAGGAAAATATAAGCATATTTTGCTCACATTATAAGATTATCAAGATTTTCTTTTGATTGAAGTTTCACTGACTCTCTACAGTTGTGATATTTCCTGAATGCCACACTGGAATTTGGCAGATAATGATTAAAATATACATTTGCAGTCAGTTTTGGACTGCACTGGATGGTTTTGAAAAAAAACCTTTCACTGCAAATTTAACACTATCCTTGATACTTTGGATCCATTATTACAAGATTATACACCCTAAGATATTGTTTACTATTTTGTCCACTGCTATGCATTGTGCCATACATATATTGCTTGACCTGTGTGTTATGCTGTCAGTATATTGTGGTGTCAGTATACTTGTGATGTCTGTATATAGTGCTGTAGTTTAATAAAGGTTTTAGTGGATTTATCCTATAACTTGTCCTCACTGGCATGAAGCCAAGGCCCTGTCAATGTGGTTAGTCTAAAAGGTTCTGAATTAAGTGTGGATTTGCTTTTGAGAGAAGTCAATTTTGCGCAATTATGTATATTTATTTTTAATGCACATCAAACTGGGATTGCTAGTGAAAGGCAGCAAGCAGTGCAGACCAAACCAAGTTTTGCACCGTTTAGCAAGCTTACTCAGTAACCACAGAATGGCTGGTATGGGAAATGGAAAGATATTAAATTAGTGTAGTCAAGAGATAGTCTTCAGAGGTGAGAGCTAAATACACTGTTGAGACAAAGTAGCTTTATCCAAATCTTACTAACGTTTGTATGTTGAGACTTTGGGTGGTTGGATCACTCATTAATTTGGTAATAATGTCAACTTTAACGAGATGATATTTTTTAATGCATTGCTCTTTGCAAAACTATATAAAACTAATGCGGTAGATTAGCCTGAACTATAACTTCCCATTGCAACACTGTCACTCGTTGCCTCAGAGCTAAGTTTATTATTGCTAAATTCATATTAGAAACCAATAGAACTGCAAAATGTTTTAATGGCTGATACAAGACTCCAAACACTGAAAAATCTAGACACCGACCACCCTCCGTGTGAAAAAATTTCCCCTTTGGACCTATATATCTCTTCCCTCTCACCTTAAACCGATGTCATTTTGTTTTAGATTCGAATATGTTGGGAAAAGCTGTTGATAATCTACCTTATCTGTTATTTGGATATCGAGTCACTCACTAAGTAGCAATGGTTAGTCTTGATGTAAGCTCTACCTGGATTATTGTTTGCTTGGCATGAACGACTGATATATTTCATAAGCCACTCTTACTTTGAGTTTCTCTCTATTAATTACATGATAGCACATTAATCACTGTTCGATGTTAAGGGGATTTATTTCTGATACCTGTAAATCAACTGAATATATTGAAATTAAGTTTAACTACAGATAATGAATATTTATTTCCTTTGCAAAATCATGAGCAGAAATAAATATTATAGTCCAAATGTAGCTGCTGTGCTAAGTCACTGCGTGCAATTATCTGAACTTCTATCTTCCTAACATTGAGTGGATGAGGGGTGTTTTCTTATTACTCTGACAGTCTTGATAACAACTTAACACATCATAGCTTTCTCTCCCACTGAGATTGCAAAAAATGTTTAATAAATTTCATCAGTGCCATAGAGTTTACACATAGTTCTAGATGTGTTAATTCTTTCTCTTATGAATATTTGTAAATATCTGACAAGAATTAAGCAATTAAAGGAAGTGAATCTTGATGTGATGTAAGCATTTCTGATGTCCTGAGGTTATAATCACTATACCTGTAGATTTTAAAACCTTTTTAAAAAGGCTGATCATATAATCCAATTATAATGTCAGCCCTGATAGTGTTTAATGCCAAGTATGAATGCCTGAAACGGAAAATGTTCCACTCCTCCGTATTAAGCTTTCCTCGATGGACATAGGAAAGAGGGAGTGAATACTTCCAATGCCATATTCCTTTTAAAGATATATGCTGTGCCCCTCTGGTCTGCTAAACTAGACAGCTGAGATATAGGCAGGAGGCTGGAAGAACACAGTAAGCCAGGCAGCACCAAGAGATGAAGAAGTCTATGTTTCAGGCTTGTCCGCTTGGATTCTAGCATCTGTAGTTTTTTTGTCTCTAGCCTAGAAACAGGGGTGTTTCAAAACTAACAATGCATGATGACAACAACTTAATCACAGAAACAATTTCAATTGGTTCTCATTCACATCTTCCAGCAATGGGTTAGAATGATTCTGATGGTGTCTGATAGTTTCCCAGGTGACGACTCTTGGTACCTTTTGGTATTTTCCATCTCTACCAACATATGGTATTGGGTAAGGGTTATTTGAAGTCATTGACTGCTACCAGTTCTCTTTTGTTTTTGCTTTGTCTTGGGTCCTGGCTTTACACCTGGCAATGCTTATATGTCCCTGGTGTATTTTTTCTGATATATCTTCTCAAAGTTTAACTGAGAGAATGGCTCTTCAGTCATATATTAATAAATTGTCTATATTCATGAAGTGTGGTCAGTGCTCAAAGTATATGTTCTCAGATGACTGGCTTGATGCTTGGTCTGGCTAACCCTCAAGCAATATTGGTGAATGCAGTAGAATCATATTCTTGGTCAGTCTTTGAATTAGAAAACCTAGTGCTTGGAAACAGGCCCTTCGGTCCACATCGACCCTCTGAAGACTATCCCACCCAGACCCATTGCCTTACTTTGCCCCTGACTCAAGCACCTGTATACTATGGGCAATTTGACACAGCCAATTCACCTGACCTGCCCATCTTTGGATTGTGGGAGGAAACCGGAGCACCTAAAAGAAATCACACAGACACAGGGTGAACGCGCAAAACCCACACAGACAGTCAACTAAGGCTGGAATCGAACCTGGGTCCCTGGCACTGTGAGGCAGCAGTGCTAACCACTGAGCCGCTGTGCCGCCCCACTTGTTCTTGCTGAATTTGATTGAGCCTCCCTTGGTTGTTCACCACTGTTTCTTTTCACTCATATGTAACATCTATTTTATGCCATTGTAGATAATCTCAACAATTCTTTCTTCTCTTGGTCTCCGCCATGAGTCTAGGAACCCCAATGAAACCATCCATTGCTTGTTACTTGACTAGTTGGTTGACAATGATTTGTTTCTGTTATTTTGGAACCAGTGGGATGCTTTCTGCCTCCTTACGGATGTCGAGATACAAACATCAATGCTAACTAAACAGTGAGGTGTGTGGATAGTGAAAGATGTAAGCATTTTCTTATGCTCCCTGCGTTGCCATGCAACTTATGGCATTGCTATGCTCTTGACCATTATTCCATCTATGCAACATAATGTCATCCTTGTAGGTTGTATCTTGTTTTTCAGGCACGGTGTTTGGTCTGATAGGATAATCATCTTGGCAATGGCATTAAGCTTAAATTCAATAGAATGCCCACTGGCTGAAATAATTTCTATGAAGACACAGAGAGAATGTGCAAACACCACACACACAGTCAACCGAAGCTGGAATCGAACCTCGAGGATGTTTTCACCATATTGAGCTATTTGCATTGTAACATTCTTATTTTCTAAATCTTTATAATTCTTCTAATTCTGCACTTGGTGTTTAATTTTGAGGAAATACTGTATCATAAGAGCTGTCATCTCCACAGAGTCGTACGGAAATATTGTGTGGAAATGTGAATTCTTTTTCAATGTTTTCTTCAACTTTTCCTCATGGAGCCTATCATTGCTCTCTGAACAGCTTCCTTCACTGTATTTTTGAAATGCGGCTGATTCTTCTCTCTTTCTTCTTAGTCCACGTTTCTCTCTCAGTACATTCAGAAGTTACCAGCTTCTGAATGAAGTTTTACCTTTGAAGTGCTTGTGTTTGCTGTTTCCATAGCTGTCCTTCTTTATCAAGAATCATGATGCTGACTGATTGCCTGTGCTTTCTTAATGCAGTGATGCTCTTAAAGTGACAGCCTCATGATTGAATTCTTTTTCAGCCCTTGTGAGTCGTCTGATTTTTTTCCCCTCACAGTCAGGAAACCTGCTGTTGCAACCATTTACCTAGCTGACCACTCCTAGCACCTTGTAAAATTTGTCACCTTTATCAGTGTGTGGTAATGAATAAATGTTTGAGGGTGTTCACCACCACCAGTTCTCCTTTTATGTTTGCTTCGTCTCATGCCTATCTAATGACTGGTGATAGAGGATACACCACCACAGAGTATTTGTAGAAGAGACAATCTTCTTTGATTACAAGGCAGTTTATTGCACAATAGCAATAAGGACAACCATATTTGATTAGCTACAATGAATAGGGTGCTACAGATCCATTAGAGATTCATCTGTACCATCTGAAACCTAGAATAGACCTCCTTGTTTCCACTCAGAAACTGTAAGGGACATTAACAGATGGGTGAAAAATGATGGAAGATGTTATCAACAATTCTATTATATAGAAACTTACTCAAAACTGTTCCACTCGGTCCACTCAGCTCTTGATTCTTATTACAATCTTGGTCCAAACATAGACAAAACAGCTGAACCTGAGGGGAGTTGAGAGTGCCTGACCTTGATGTCAAGGCAGTACTTGACAGAGCGTGGTATCAAGAAGCCCTAACACAACTGGAGTCAATGAAAATCAAGGAGAAATATCTCTACTGGTTGGAGTCATATCTTGTACAATTGAAGATTTGTGATTAATGGAGATCAATCAACTCAGCCCCAGGACTTCAGGCATTCCTCAGGATAGTTTCCACGGCCTAATAATCTTAGAGGGATTTATCAATGACCTTTTATTCATTATAAGGTCACAAATGGGAATGTTCGATGATGATTGCACAATGCTCAGCACCATCTGCGACTCCTCAGATTCTGAAGTAGTTGATGTCCTATTTTCAGCACAACCTGAGCAGTACCAAATTTGAAGTTGTCAAGTAACGTTTATGCCTCATAATTCCCAGGCAATGACCATCTTCATTCACAGTTAAAATAACCATCTGTCCTTGACATCTAGTGGCATCACCTTTGTTGCTTACCCCAGGATCAGTATCATGGGGGTTACCTTTTACCAGAAACTGAACTGAACAAACTATATAAATACAGTGGCCACTTTCAACATGCACTCTTTCCAACATTGATACATCGTGTAAGCAGAGTGTACCATCTACAAAATGCAATTCACCAAGGCTCCTTCAGCAGCGCCTTTGAATGCCACAACTTTTAGTACTTGGAAGGATATTTTGATCAATGTTTATAAAACAAAATGATTATGTTATATGAATCTGCATTAAGGAATATGTTACTTTCCAATGTGTCAGCTTTAAACACAAATTGGGCAGAGTAGATCTTGTTCTGGCAGGAAATACTTCCCTGGCATTGAAAGCATGGGTTAGATATGGAGTGAATCTCTCATTAGTGTACCCTATCATGTGTGCCCAACCCTATTTTGCAACTGTCATGTAACAAGTCAGTATGATTCTTTCTTCCATTACTTAGATCATTACCAATTAGTTCTGTTTGGGGTGAAGTTTTTCTCTATGAGCCAAGGAATTGAAAGAAGACGGTGGAAAACTTATTTCACACCAAATTCTCACAGGCAGAAGATGATGTAGAGTTTAATGCCAATAATTTCTTGAACTCTTGTCCGAAGATAAGAAGTTCAGCAACAAATGTTCCGCTGCATTGAATCTGCCAGGATTGATTTTGACGACAGGCAACAGTTCTCAGCCAATCATGTCCAGAAGCTAATTTTGTTCTGTGGTCACTGTAATGGAATAAAAGCCATGCTTTTGACACTCAATGCTGACCACACTCCCATTGATGAGTACAATACTAAGGAGCCTCAGTTGTCATAAAAATCTAAAATTCTAAAGGTTGAACTCAAAAGTCACTAAGGTTCAAATGAGCACCTTCTGTGCAGCCTTGCTCCAGGACTTCAATGTGCAATCTCAACAATCCCTTCCCCCACTCTCATGGAGTCCTGCTTCAGGACTGCATTCTCAGGACTACTGTCTTTTGGACAAGGTGTTGGAGTAGACTGTAGTGAAATTATGATGAATTCAATGGGCACAACTTAAAGCCGGGTATTGGTGAAGTGGTCAACCAATCTTGCTGGCTCAAGAGGAAATCCAGTGGAAGGATACCATTGATATTCTGAAATTCTGGAATGTAAAATTGGATAAATCAGTCATATGAATGCTCATCATCTGACTGCTTCAGCCAGTCAGAGCAGAATTAGACCACACTAACCACAGAATCACAGGGAAGCCATCATTTGACAAAGAGATCTTTCTGTGAAATGATATTCAAATAGTCTAACCATGGCTAAACCTGTGAAACATTAAAAGTGGTGTTGACTGGAATCATAATAAAGTTATGTTGAGTGGTGCAAAGTGAAAAGTGCAAAAACCAGGAGATTCTGCCATCAAATTTTCTAACCATTCGAAAGTACAAAGGAACATGTTGGATTAGTTTGGCAATGACTGCCTCCCCCATAATCAAAGGAGCTCTACTTCTGTGGTTCAAGGCAGCATAAGCAGAAAACTTTCTCATTTTCTCTGGTCCAATCCTGTGGGAAAGGGGAGTACTGAATAGAAGGTTATGCCATAAAGATTTCATTTACAGTACACTATGCAGTTAAAGATTACTGCATCCTTCCAGAGCTAGCACCCAAGTCTTTTTCAAAGCCTTTTATTGTATAAGGTCAGGTCATTCGCACAAATTGAAGAACAAAGACATGATTTACATATTTACTGCATCAGTGTGTTTTCATTTGTTTTTTTTAACGTTAAATATGTTGGTAGGCAAATCAGATGACAAAGGGACCTTATCTGCTTAACTCAAGTTTGTGGGTGGCTCTTGATGGGATTAATTACAATTTTAAGGTTTGAAACTGACAATTCAAATGGCCTCTTAATTTTCATTTAAAGATGTTTTTCCAAATAACCTGTTCAGTGATTTTTTTTTTATTTCAAAAATATACTTTATTCATAAAAAGATTTGATGGTCTGTACATTTGATCATGCCATTCATATGTCCACATTTCCAAACACAGATTCGAATTTATCAATGTCATTTACAATCCTGTGCATTTTTCAATCTTGTACATATACATATATTTGGCTGAGGCATCAGCAGAGCCCAAAACAACGTCCGCATGGGCCCCCTGTTCTTCTTTAGGCAGGCCGATCTTACACGGTGGTCTTTCCCCACCGCGCCTTGGCGGCAGCTGCCCCAAGCTTCAGCGCGTCCCTCAACACGTAGTCTTGGACCTTGGAATGTGCCAGTCTGCAACACTCGGTCGGGGTCAACTCCTTCAGCTGGAAGATCAACAGGTTTCGGACCGCCCAGAGAGCGTCCTTCACCGAGTTGATGATCCTCCAGGCGCAGTTAATGTTCGTCTCGGTGTGAGTCCCGGGGAACAGGCCGTAGAGCACGGAGTCCCGCGTCACGGCGCTGCTCGGGACGAACCTCGACAAGCACCACTGCATTCCTCTCCAGACTTCCTCTGCATAGGCACATTCCAGAAGGAGGTGTGTGACAGTCTCGTCCCCGCCGCAGCCACTTCGAGGGCAGCGTGCGGTGCGGCAGAGAGTCCGGGCGTGCATAAAGGATCTCACGGGCAGAGCCCTTCTCACCACCAGCCAAGCCACGTCTTGGTGCTTGTTGGAAAGTTCTGGCGATGAGGCATTCTGCCAAATGGCTTTGACAGTCTGCTCAGGGAACCGCTCGACAGGATCCGCCCTCTCCTTTTCCCGAAGGGTCTCAAGGACGCTACGTGCTGACCACTTCCTGATGGACTTGTGGTCAAAGGTGTTTTTCCTCATAAATTTCTCCACGAAGGACAGGTGATACGGAACAGTCCAACTACTCGGAGCGTTCCGCGGCAGCGAGGCCAGGCCCATCCTTCGCAACACCGGGGACAGGTAGAACCTCAGTACGTAGTGACACTTGGTGTTTGCGTACCGGGGATCCACGCACAGCTTGATGCAGCCACACACAAAGGTGGCCATCAGGGTGAGGGTGGCATTGGGCGTGTTTTTTCCCCCATTGCACCGGTCTTTGTACATAGAGTCTCTTCGGACCCGGTCCATCTTTGATCTCCAAATGAATTGGAAGATGGCCCGGGTGACTGCGGCGGCACAGGTCCTGGGGATAGGCCAGACCTGTGCCACATATAGCAATACTGCGAGGACCTCACACCTGATGACCAGGTTTTTTCCCGCGATGGAGAGCGACCGTTGCCCCCATCTGCCTAGTTTCTGTCTCATCTTCCTGATCCGCTCCTCCCAGGTCTTGGCGCACGCCCCAGCCCCCCCGAAACAAATACCCAGCACCTTCAGGTGGTCAGTCCTGACGGTGAAGGGGATAGAGGATTGGTCGGCCCAGTTCCCGAAGAGCATGGCCTCGCTCTTGCCTCGGTTTACCTTGGCCCCCGAGGCCCGTTCGAACTGGTCGCAGATGCACACGAGTCTGTGCACGGACAGCGGATCCGAGCAGAAAACAGCGACGTCATCCATGTACAGGGAGGCCTTAACCTGCAGGCCCCCGCTGCCAGGAATAGTCACCCCTCTCAGGCTCGCATCCTTCCTGATGGATTCGGCAAATGGCTCTATGCAACACACAAACAAGGCGGGTGAGAGGGGGCATCCCTGCCTGACTCCAGATCTTACAGGGAAGCTATCTGATTCCCACCCATTGATTGAGACTGCACTGACAATGTTGGTGTAGAGCAGTCTGATCCAATTTCCGATTCCCTCCCCAAAGCCCATTTTGGAGAGGACATCCCTCATATATGTATGCGATATCCTGTCAAAGGCTTTCTCCTGGTCCAGGCTGATGAGGCAGGTGTCCACCCCCCTGTCCTGCACGTAGGCGATCGTATCCCTGAGGAGTGCGAGACTCTCAGAGATCTTCCTGCCCGGTACAGCACAGGTTTGGTCCGGGTGGATCACCGATCCCAGAGCAGACCTGACCCGGTTGGCGATGACCTTTGACAGGATTTTGTAGTCTGCATTTAACAGTGAGATCGGTCTCCAATTTCTAATTTCCTCCCTCTCCCCCTTCCGCTTGTAGACGAGGGTGATGATGCCTTTCCTCATGGATTCACTCATGGTACCTGCCCGGAGCATACTGACATACACCTCCAGCAGGTCCTGGCCGATCAAGTCCCAAAGAGCGGAATAAACCTCGACCGGTAAGCCGTCGCTTCCGGGAGTTTTATTCTTTTCGAAGGACTCGAGGGCCTTGGTCAGTTCATCCAGAGATAGCGGCTGGTCCAGCCTCTCTCGTGTTCCGTCATCTAGGACCTCCGTGATAGAGGACAGGAACGACTGGGAGGCCGCGCTGTCGGTCGGCTTCAAGTCATACAGGCTGGCGTAGAAGGATTTGCTGATCCTCAGGACGTCAGCCTGAGATGACGTTACCGAGCCATCTTCTTTCTTCAGGCTGCTGAGCACGGAGCTCTCTTTGTGCACCTTCTGGAAGAAGAAACGTGAGCACGTCTCGTCCTGCTCCACCGAGCGGACCCTGGACCGGAAGATTATCCTGGAGGCCTCCGAGGCAAAGAGCGAGGCTTGCTGGCCCTTCACCTCCTTGAGGTCCTCCGTGACATCCACCCCCATCGTCTGCAGCAGGAGCAGGTTCTGCATACTTTCCTGGAGCTGGGACAGTTTTCCCCGCCTCTCTCTCGCCTCCTGGACACCTTTGAGGATAAAGAACCTCTTGATGTTCCCTTTTACCGTTTCCCACCAGTCCGCTGGAGACTCAAAGAGGGGCTTCACGGTTCTCCAACCTGCGTAATCCCTCTTGAGCTCTTCGATGTTTCCCGGGGTCAACAGCTTAGTGTTCAGTTTCCACGTTCCCTTGCCCGCCCGCTGTTCGTCCTGTAGGTGACAGTCGGCCAGCAGGAGGCAGTGGTCAGAGAAGAACACCGGCTTGACGTCGGTGGATCTGACCGAGAGCGTTCGGGACACAAACAGGTAATCTATCCTTGAGCGGATAGACCCATCTGCCCGTGACCAGGTGTATCTACGCTGCGCTCCATCTGCAGGGGCGCTGAATAACCTGTTCAGTGATGTTATTATAGACTTGAACTTGAGTCACATGGCTCACAGGGAGGGACACTATCATTGACCCATCATCTCAACCTCACTCCTCACCTGAGGTGTGGTGACTTCAGGTTAAACCAGCACCCATTGTCTCTTTCTAATGAGAGATAGAGAGAGAGCAGCCCTATGGTCCCCTGGGACAATGGCAAGCTGAAAACCAACTCTTGGAAGCTGAGGATGTGTCTTTTTATTCAGGTAGATATAAAGGATTCCACAGCATTATGCAGAACAAAGCAGGGTTTCTCTTAATGGAGACCACCAAAATTTGATACATCTGCTTTGCACGTTTTGGGCTATTAGCCTCAAAAACAATGATTGCACTTCAAAAGTCAAATAATGTTTGTAATTTTGGACTGTTCTGAGAGTGCAGTTATTTGTATCTAGATCCAACTCCTACTGATTTGGAGATATCATTAAGCTTCTGCAAGCTTTGTGGTTTGAGATGTATCTGCTTTATTTGCAGTGTCACTATTCTGTACAGTCCACGTAGATTTTTGGCCAACTTGTGGCACCATCTGGCAGCTGATTACTGTCTGCTGCGAGTGTAAATATTGCCTTTGGTCTTCTAACACTTGTTGCCATTTCTGTTTATGAAATGCATCTATTTCCCAAAATACCTTGAACCTTTCTCTTCTAGGAAGTGGTTTGTATTGTACCAGCGGCTCCATAGAAAAAAACTTACAGTTGTATAACACATCACAGAATGATTTAAAGAATTTTGTGTAAATGAAGTACTTCAGAAGTACACTCATTGCTGCAATATAGAAACCACAGCAGCCAATTTTCACACTCCCAGACGGAGCAATGTGATTAATAATAAGCCGGTATTTTAAAAGCAGGGTTTCTCTTAATGGAGACCACCAAAATTTGATACATCTGCTTTGCACGTTGGTTGATGGATAAATGTTAAACAGGACACCAAAGTGGAATCACCTCTCCTTCTTCAAACAATGTCTTAGGATTTCCTGCACGCATCTGAAAAGGAAAACAAGCCCTTGGTTGAACATTGAATCCAAGAGCTGCCATTTGTTCTGTCAAACAACTGGTGGGGAGCTTGAACTTGTAAATCTTGTGACTTGCATCAAATTGAAAGATAAGACATGCAAAGTGGCAATGACCAGTGGGAAACTAGAAGATTGGAAAAACTTTAAAGGTCAACAGAAAGCCACAAAAATAAACTCTAAGGAAAAGTAAGGTAGATTATGAGTAAACTAGCACAGAATATGAAGACAGATAGCAAAGGTTTCTACAAATATATAAAACGAAAAAGAGTGGCTAAGGTAAAGATTGGTCCTTTAGAGGATGAGAAAGAGGATTTAACAATGGGAAATGAGGAAATGGCCAAGGCATTGAAAGGGTGTTTTGTATCGGTCTCACACTGGAGGACACAAATAACAGGCCAGTAATTGACAAGGAGACTAGAAATGATCATTACCACAAAAGAGGCAGTGTTGGCAGCTAATGAAGCTAAAGGCAGACAAGTCTCCTGGCCCTGATGGAATGTATCCGAGGGTCCTGAAAGAGATGGCAGGAGAAACAGCAAATGCGCTTATTGTAATTTTCCAAAATTCGCTGAACTCTGGGTCTGTTTCAGCAGATTGGAAAACAGCAAATGCGATGCTACTGTTTAAAGAAGGAGGTGGACAAAAGATGGGGAATTTCAAGTGGGTTAGCTCAACCTTCGTAGTGGGGAAAATGCTTGAATCTATAATCAAGTGAGAAATATAAAGACATCTAGATAGAAATTGTCCCATTGGGCAGATACAACATGGATTCATGAAGGGCAGGTCATGTCTAACTAGAATTCTACGAAAACATTACAAACATGGTGGACAACAGGGACACAGTAGATGTGGTATATCTAGATTTCCAAAAGACATTCGACAAAGTGCCACACAAAAGGCTGCTGCATAAAATAAAGGTGCATGGCATTACGGGCAATGTATTAGCACGGATAAAAGATTGGTTGACTAACAGGAAGCAAACAGTGGGGATAAATAAATGCTTTTCTGTTTAGTGATCAGTGACTAATGGTGTGCCTCAGTGATCAGTGTTGGGAGTGCAATTATTCACAATTTGCATAGATGATTTGGAGTTGGGGACCACGTGTAGTGTGTTGACGTTTGCACTAAGGTGAATGGTAGAGCAAAGTGGGCAGAGAACTCTGAAAGTTTACAGCGGGATTTACGTAATTAAGTGACTGGGCAAAGGTCTGGCAGATGGAGTACAATGTTAATAAATGTGAAGTCATTCATTTTGATAGGAATAACAGTGAAAATGATTATTACTTGAGTGTAAAAAATTGCAGCATGCAACTGTGCAGAGACACCTTGTGTATGAATCACAGAAGATTGGTCAGGAATTGGTACAGGTAATTATAAAGGCAAATGGCATGTTGTCCTTCATTGCTAAAGAGATTGAGTTTAAAAGCAGGGAGATTATGTTACAGCTGTGCAGGGTGGTGGTGAGGCTATACCTGGAGTACTGGGTACAGTTTTGATTTCCTTACTTGAGAAAGGATATACTGACACTGGAGGGGGTGCAGAGGAGGTTCACTAGGGTGATTCCAGGGTTGAGAGGGTTGCCTTATGAGGAGAGACTGAGTAGACTGGGATTATATTCATTGGAATTTAGAAAAATGAGGGAGTATCTTATAGAAACATGAAATTATGAAGGGAATTGATAAGATAGAAGGAGAGAGGATGTTTCCATTGTTGGGTAAGACAAGAGGGAATAGCCTCAAAATTAGGGGGAGCAGATTTAGGACTGAATTGATTGGGAACTTTTTCATCTAAAGGGTTGGGAATCTGTGGAATTCCATTCCCAGTGAAGTAATTGTGGCTTCCTCATTGAATGTTTTTAAAGCTAAGATGGATAATTGTTTTGAACAGTAAAGGAACTAAGGGTTATGTTGAAAGGGCGGGTAAGTGGAGCTGAGATCACAAAAAGATCAGCCATAATCTTATTGAATGGCAGTGTGGGCTTGAAGGGTCAGGTAGCCTACTCCTGCTCCTGGTTCTTATATTCTCATGTTCTTTGTTTGGCAAAGATTGCTACTGTCACTGAGTCACTCAACCATCCAGTCTAAACCAACAGCATACAGCAAGCATTTTTGGATGTACAAGTGCAAGTTTTTACTCATTTTCCAAAACAATACTGAGAGGCATGATTAGCTGCTATTAGCCCTTGTTATATATCTCACAAAGCATATTGTATATATTGTATACAGCATGTTGTGCACATTAGCCAATTGGTTTTAAACCACATGAATGGGAATTTCCCGGATTGAATACTAATCTACCCTGTGCTTGCTGATTCAACTCTAGGTAGTTACTGAGGCGCACTGGGCTAGGAACAGAAAATCACAGGGTGACCTCTCCTGAATGTTCTGTTATGATCTCTGCAGGAATGTCCCTGTGATTGGGCTGTTTTCCTGAGAACGTATTCCCAGTGGGAGAGGCATCCTACAGCGCACAAATGCAAAATGTTCCTAATAAGCTCTGAGCTAACCCCAAACAAACCACAAATCAAATCTAGGACTTCCTGCTCTGTATCACACATTCCCAAAACTAACATGTCCTACCAATTAAAATGAAAAAAAGCAACTTTAATATCGGAAAACATTCCAAGGTACTCTACAGCAGTGAAATTAGACATATATTTGACACCAATCCAAAGGAGTCATTGCAATCCAAAAACCTGGCCAGAAGCAGCTACAACAGCTCCTGGACCTCAGTCATCTACAAACAGCTCTAATCAACTGTATATTCTAGTTGCAGCAGTTGCCTGACAGTTGGAGGGTAGTCTAGAAACTGCATGTCAAAGCAATATGCACACATGAAACTAACCATGAGCAAAGTATTAAAGGTAAATTATTAAGTAAAATAACCAGTTCTCATTCCTCTGGTGAGTTAGTTGGTAAGTCAATGAGCAAAATCTAGAAAATGCTGTTAATACTCAACAGAACTTTTAGAATCCCTACAGTGTGGAAACAGGCCTTTCAGCCCACACCAACCCTCAGAAGAGTAACCCACCCAGACTCATTCCTCTACCCTATATATTCATTCCTGACCACAATGGGCAATTTATCTAACCTGTACATCTTTGGATTGTGGGCTGAACCCCACACAGACACAGGGAGAATGTGTAAACTCCACACAGACAGTCTCCCGAGGCTGGAATCAAACCCGGGTCTCTAGCACTGTGAGGCAGCAGTGCTAACCACTGAACCACCGCGTTGTCACATGTGGAGAGAAAAAAATAAAGATAATCTTTCACATTGTGACTTCTCTTTATCACTCTGAAACATTAACTCTGTTTCTCTTTGAATAAATTCTCCCAGACCTGCTTGTGTTTCTCCAGGATTTTCTTTCATTTCAGATTTTCAGCATTTTGCTTGCGGATTAGTTGCAATGGAATCAACTCATTTCAGATTGACCCTGAATCTAAATATGTGCTGTTGCTGACCGAGCTGGCCTCAAGTCAACCATTACCATTAACACCAATACCACTGGGTGTTTGGGTACCAGGCAAACCACAGCTGCAATTCCTGATAATCCCCAATGAAAAGCTCACAAATTGGGTGCTGAATGAAGATAGCATTGGGACCAGGTGTGATGCCACCTTAAGACAAATACTAACGTAAAAGTTAAGTCACCCTAGACTGACCAGACCATAAAGCTTCTTGGATTAGATTAGATTACATTACAGTGTGGAAACAGGCACTTCAGCCCAACAAGTCCATACAGACCCGCCACCCACCCATACCCCTACATTTACCCCTTACCTAACACTACAGGCAATTTAGCATGGCCAATTCACCTGACCTGCACATCTTTGGACTGCGGGAGGAAACCGGAGCACCCGGAGGAAACCCACACAGACATGAGGAGAACGTGCAAACTCCACACAGTCAGTCGCCTGAGGCGGGAATTGAACCCGGGTCTCTGGCGCTGTGAGGCAGCAGTGCTAACCACTGTGCCACCCATTCAAGAGGCACCTGGTGGTGGTTTTAACCTGAGGGTCAGCACACCACTGGGAAACAGAGAGGTTGAGAAGGAACCTCAGCCTGAACCTACTTTAGTGATGTTATTCTGTTTGCAAGCCAGCTGAGCTAAACCAACTCTTAAGGTAAACGGGATAGTAATGGAACATCTCTTTTTAGGTCCACATAGAATTCACAGCCTTCTGGGCAAAGTCGAAAATGGCACTCAACCCTTGGGAAACCTGGAGCAGTTCCAACCTCTAAGAAATACAGAGACAGAGATGTCATTGTGAGGGCTTCCCCCAACCTCTGGAGGGTTAACTGTCCAGGATAAGGAGATAACCTGGGAACTGATGTCAGAGGGCAAAAGCAGAACTGGAAAGAGCTTCCAGAATTCTGGAAAACTGGGGTACAGTTGGACTCCTGTTAAGAACACAGGGTGGACAATCGTGTGAGAATAGCCAGGTTTCCAAAGATAGAGGCTGAAGTGGGAGTAGTGCAGGAATAAGCATGTGTGCAGATGTGTGGTGTTTATAGAATACCGATAGCAGAATGGTGAGTTTTCTGTTTAACGTTCTGTTTGTGAGCTGCAGCCTCCCAGCTGTGGGGCTTACAGCTGGGAAGAGGTCCCAGATTGCAGTCTTTTTTTTTCAAATATATTTCAATGTAAACACATGAGTCTCAAGGTCTGGGAGGTTGTGGGAAGAGAGGAAGCGGCGATTGTAATCTGTTAAAACGTACACTTGCCCAGAAGAGAGACGGAGAGAGAAAAAGAGTAAAAAAAAGAAACAATCTGGCGTCATATCCGCCTGCTACAGTCCAGAAAGGGGGAGATTTAATTATCAGACAGGGAGTGAAGAGCGTCCTCACTGCATGAGATCCTGACAAGTAAAAAAAAAGTGTAGTGTGTGAGAGCTGGGGGAGGCTGAACTGGCGTGTAACCCACCCCAACAGCAGCAACAAAACAGAGACGCCCTGAATCCGTGAGTAACTGAACGTGGCTCAGTGAGATTTCACTCAGCCCCACACAGATACCTCCAGAACAAGCAGGACGCCCCAGAATTTCTGCTCCTCAGTTTTACCCAGTTGTGTTGGACTCTCCACTGCTGCTGTGAGCCGGGGAGACGATGAAGGGAGCTGGCGACCAGCCGACTTTGACCATCATTAAAACCGAGAAAACTGACGGTGAGTTTCAGCACGGATTTCGCCTCCTTCCCCCGGGCACCTTTCTCACCCCCAGCGTGTGTGTGTGTATGTGTGTGAGAGGATTTGTGAATGGCACACAGCCTGGGAGCTGTCACTCGGTGAGCGCCTCTTCCTCTCTTTGGGATATTGGCTTCAGTGTAACTTTTCAAACTGGTGAATGCAGCCTGGCTTGTCATTTCCAGCTTGTTTGCTTTTCTGTTTGAATATATCGATTATGTTAACATTCTGCAGCGTGTTTTTGTTTTGTTTGTGAGGGCGGTGAGCTATGTTGTGTGTGAATTTGCAGTTGGTAATGAGTTGGAAATTGTCCCGACCTGAACTCTCTTGCCTGCTGGTCCAGGTACCGCGAAACCTCTACTTTATTGAGACTGACAGCGCCTCACTCTCTGAACTGGGGGTGATCGGAGACCAATTCTCCCCAGTTTTCAGCAGGGTTTAGAGTTACAGTTTTCTAACGCTCCGGCTGTTAGTGCTTTCAATGCTATCTGGCTGAACTCCGGCCCTAAGTATTGCATGTTTATTGAACTGTAGCTGTAGATGTAACTCTGGGATACGATATACTTCACTGAACTGAGAGCACACTGCTCTTAATCATTAATCTCATTTTGGCTTTCTCTGATTTGCTCCTGTGTATGTTTGGAGTGGGGGTTGTGTGTAGGGGTGTCGGGTGGGGAGGAGTGGGTGTGGAATGGTATCGATTTATCTTAAAGTCAGCAGCCCACCGAGAGATTTTGGGTGGGGCTCCTGTAATCTTCCTGACGAGGTGGATCTCATCTTGCCAGCGGTTTCGGTCTGGTCATCGTGGACCAACCTCCAGAGTGAATTCCCGGGATTTGATAGTAAAATCCCAGGCTCTCATATAAACTAGGCAAAACCCACAAGGAGCCACGCTGACAGAAATGAATTGACGCCAAAAGCTGCTTTGATTAATGTGTTCATCCATTTCTTAACTCTGCGACAGCGATACAGCTGCATACTGGGTGATAACGCTTTGCTCAGTCAGGATTTGAACTGAAATAACAAAGTGCATTTGTATAACGCCGAGAACACGCTGTCCAAATGTCTTCTGTTTTTGAGGATTGTAACTCACTGTCGGAACAGGCTTTTTGGACAGTGATTCTCAGCTGAGGAACACAGACAGCCAAGTGTCGTGCTGTTCCAAGCAGTTTTTTTTTATTATTTGAGAGGGCTGTGGCTTCTATATCAGAACTCAAATCCATTCAGAACTGGCGCAGTTTTCGTGTGAGATTTGCGAAATTCTGATTTTATACATTTTAAGGAAAAGCCGTCCAATTAACAAGATTTCCAGGAACTCTTTCTCTCCACTCTGGCTGTGTTTTACAGTCTGCCCACCGCTTTGTGGGAGTAGACGTGTTTAGCTTAATGTTGTAAAACATGCAGAGAGTCTCCTTTCTCTGAATCTGGTGTTTTAGTAAAACACCAACCCCAGGTCACAGCCATCAGCCGAATTTTGGAGCGGGTTCAGAACTTCTGGAGAGAGTGAGATTAATTTGGACTCCAGTGACAGCTACAGACTTAATTTAGACAAAAAAAAAACAGATAGTTTACATTAACATTTAAGGTCCAGGCACCAAGGCTCTGGCTTTTAGTAAATTTACATATTGCACAGTTCTGCTCTGAAGGGAAGCAGCTGTGTGAGTGAATGCTTTTAGGAACACAGCAAGGCCACAGACTCTGACTGCTTACTAACATTTCTGACTGTTTTATTGCTGACATCACATCCGACCGCTGGCTTTAATACGCTGTCCAAATTCGGCCCAACCTCAGACTCATTAGCATACAATGGCACTGGACTACATTCCGCCAAGCTGTCTCCACCCGTGAGGAAAACGCCACTGAGCTCTCATTAAAGGCACCTTACTCCAGTCCAAGCTCCTGCTCCCATCTCGTTTGCGGGTTGGTTGCTGTAGTCCGACGCGAAGACTCAAGTGCGCACATCTCCCAGTTTCACGGGCTCACTGTGAAACAAACCTCAGTCTGGTGTTCACAAGGTTGGTGTGCTCGCCTGGAACCCGCTGCCTGTGTCTTGTCAGTGGGTTCTCAGCCCTGATGTTGGGTGGGTGCAGCACTTAACTGGGAGGTCAGATTGCAATACAGGCTACCACAGCAACATCACTGGTCACATATTGATCACAAGTGATTCTTTTTTGTGTTACTTTTAAAACTTTCTTCATGGGATGTGGGCGTCACTGGCAGGTCAGTATTTGTTGCCCATCCCTAATTACACTGGAGAAGGTGGTGGTGAGCTGCTTTCTTAAACTGCTGCAGTCCTCGGGGTATGGTGAAGCCGCTGGTCGGCAGGGAGTTCCAGGATTTTGTTCCAGCAACAATTAAGGAATAGCAATTATATTTCCAAGTCAGGATGATGGATGGTTTTTGTGGAATTTGTAGTTCAGTCTATTCCCAAGTATCTGCTGCCCCTGTCCTTCTGGGGGATAGAGATCACAGGTTTGGCAGGTGCTGTCAAAGGACCCTTAGTGAGTTGCTGCAGTGCACTTGTGGATGGTACACACTCACCACTGGTGTAAAAATGAACATTGAGGGTAGTGCTGCTTTGTCTGAGATGGTATCAGGCTTAAGTATTGTTGGAGCTCAACCCATCCTCAGGCAATACTTCATTCCACTCTTGACTCGTATCTTATAGGTGATGGACAGGCTTTGGGGAGTCAGGAGGTGACTGCAGGATTCCTATACTCTAATTCCCAGATTCCAATAGGTAGTTATTGACCGGCCCCAGATGGATGCCCATTTCTAGTTGCCCAGACAGCGCTGTTTAATTTGGGGATTCAGGAAGTGGAGGGAGGGCAGAGCATCATGGTTGACCCCCACCCTGTTCTCTTTCACCATTCACAATTACAGAAAGGGGGTCAAGAGTCACAGGACAGGGATCAGGAAATGGGATCCCTACTGGCATATGTCTGTCCTTGTAGGTATATGGGACCAGTTCTAGTTGATGTACAGTCATCCTAGTTCATCGCAGTGAATATTGGACAGATCAGGGATCAAAGCTGACCCATTCCTCATCTGTCATTTATCCAGCACCCATGATATTTCTCAGAAGTGGTACATCAAACAATTGCTTTAATGTTCAGTGACTCTTCTGTCAATGATACAGATCAACATTCCAGAGCAAGATGAGGGGAATGGTCAGTTTCTCACAGGATTGGTTTTTCTGTGGGTCAGTGCTATATTGACCTTTTCAGTATTTGGCATCTTCTTGATTTCATGAGGAAGTGGATGTGCTAAGTAAGGTTAATGGAACATGCACTCGCAAGGTTTGTGAAGGTTTGTAGCTCAGGTTGAGGTTTAGGGTGTAGGTTTGCTCGCTGAGCTCAAACCTACAGC
Organism: Chiloscyllium punctatum; assembly: GCF_047496795.1. NCBI lineage: Eukaryota > Metazoa > Chordata > Chondrichthyes > Orectolobiformes > Hemiscylliidae > Chiloscyllium > Chiloscyllium punctatum. The sequence goes on along the minus strand of NC_092761.1, from coordinate 54,770,786 downwards.
TCAGCGAGCAAACCTACACCCTGGAACATACACTAGTGTGATGCTTTACACATGAAATTTGATCCTTGAATTCTTCATTCGTAAATTATAACTTTTCTCTTAGATTCCCAGGATTGGGGCCTCTAATGAGTAAGGGTGCAGGTGCTTTCTTATGCCTTACCCCTTACCAGCAGCTGGATGGATGGGTGTTATTGACTTTGAGGGGGCTGCACCTAGAACCCCACTGGAATCTTTCATTTTTTAAAAACTGTTTCCAAGATATTACCACCAATAAAACATATCTAATGCATCTCTTTTCAATGGTTCAGGCCCCTTATCTTCTCTCCCACTTTATGTTCTCTCCTTTCTCTCTCATTTCCTATTCCATAGATGAATCATACTGGATTCCAATAATTAACTCTATTTTGTCTCTCCACTGATGCTGCCAGAGTTGCTGAGTTTCTCCAACACTTTCTGTTCTTGTTTGTGATCCCCTTGATCTGATGCTGTCCAAATGAACAACGTTTGGATGATGAGACTTAGTTTGAGAAAAGCAAAAAAACCTTTATGCTCAACAAGCCTTTGAAATCTTAAGTAAATTCTCTAGAAGATCTTTTATATTTTTCCCAGCTTGCCTACAAGGTAAAGCTCTCTGCCCTGACAGTATTTGTTGTGATCATGTACAATGAGAGCACAGATTAGATGCAAGATAATGCTGTCTTTACATGGGTCAGGTATTGCCTTAAGGTATATTCTATGAAATCTTGTCCCTGCTCTGTAACCTAAATACTGAATTATCTACTACACTATTGTGATACATCTAGCAGCAGTAATAATTCTGATAAGGGAGCCAAGTGAGTGAAGGTTGAACCAAGCGAAAAGCTGTACCCCCATTTTGTTTCCCTTTCTTTGTAAGTTTTGTTTCTTTTTGTCTCATTTTCTACTTTCAAATGGCAGTAGACCTGGTTAAAGCATATCTTTAACTTCTTTTCTTGCCCCATCACCACCGCCTTTATGTCTTCTGTCATTTAATTTGTCTTACAATCTATCAGAAATCTTTTTGTACTTTATCCATTGCTTCCTTACTCAAAACTCTGCCTCGTTGCATGGATATTCCTAGCTTTCTCTGCTTTTAATTTCAATGGTGAGTTAAGGGTCACTTTGAGCAATGAGACTGGCTTGAGGCTGCCTGTGGTTTTAAGCATAACTCAAATTCAACATAGTTAAGTCACAGTTGTTGAGGGTTACTTCAATAAAAAAGTCCTGAATCTTTGGAACTCTTTTCCTCAGAGAGAGGTGGAAGCAGTGTCATTGAATGTGTTTGAAGATAGTGGCGATAGATCCTTTACTACCAAGGGAGTAAGGTGTTATGGGAGTTGACAGTGACATTGAGGCCAGTTCAAGCATGATTTTATTGAATGGGAGAACATGCATACCCTGCTTCTAATTCATATATATGTTCTTCTGAAGGGAACCATTCTCAATGCTAGTATGGTAAAAGTTTCTGATGAGGAAAAACCTATCTAATATTCCTTTCAGCAACTTTTCTCAAAGTCCCTGAATCTCATTTGTCAATATGAGAATGTGTATTTCCTTCTTGAAACTTACTAATGTTTTTTGATCCTGTGCTCACGATTTACTCCACATATCCTATTAGCACAAAAAAAAATGCACCTGTATTTTGACCTTTCTTTCAATGCTTTAGGTTTGTGAATGTAACTCCTTGGGTTTGCATTCTATAAAAGGCTGAAAGTTTCCAATTTGTCCAAACTTTCAAACAGTCAAAAAATACCCCATCATATTTCCTCTCTTTTCAAGAGGAAGCAAACAGAGAATAGTTGATCTTTTCTAATGCATTTTTACCATAAGTTCAAGGTAGCCGTTCCCTATATATCACTGTTTGCATTCTGTATCTGCTGTTCATCATATTCTGGTAGCAAAGCAATTAGCTTGATTTTGTCATAATCTTACTTTGCAGTGTCTCATGGTGTGATCGAGGCTTTTTGGGTTAGATTTTATCCTTTGTTTAGTGGCTGTAGTGTTCTGGAGTGATAGTGAATAAATTGACACAGCCTCAGAGGGCAGGGAAACCATACGCCAAGCAGCTTGATAGTACCCAGTAACTAGTTCAAAAAGACACAAGTATGCAGTGTGTTAGTGACAAAGCATACCAATAATCAATCCACCAATAAAGCAGTGATCATTATGTGAATGATCAGTTTACCAGTATAACACTATATTAATTAGTTTTGGGATGAATTCCCAGCTGAGTGTTCTGAGTTCTATTATTTTTCATAAATAATGGTGTAGTGTTTTATTGCAATTGCATTACTTTCTAACTCTAATCGCTTCATTCATTGTCTTAAACTTAATAAAGTTCCATTCAGTGAATGAGAGACTCATGTGATCCTGATTAGTTGACATAGCTGTGCTGGAATGTCACTGGCCATGCAGTCTGCCCAGGCAGATTCCATGAAACCACAAGAACGGCATTACTCATTTCAATCTCCTTTTCTTTAAGCAGAAAGAGAAATGAAATATTTGTACTCATTATCTTTGGGGGCAGTCTTCTCTGTTCACAGTCAGAGGGATTGAGGTCTGAGATCTGAAGCATGCCCTTTGAAGAATGGTGCAGAAGGACAGGCTGTTCACGCGAGGTTGAAGGGTCATCTTCCTAGAGTGTTGGTGCATTATTAGAGATGCAATGTTTCGAATGAGACATTAAACTAAGCGTAAACTGAGAGTAACAAGGGTCCTTATTGATGAGATGTTTTCAATTGAAACTTACAATTGGCACAATGTAATTCATGTTATAATCAATTGGAACTCCTCCCTTGCATGCTGGTTGCAAGCAATCCAATGGTATTATTCAAAGCAAGGCAAGGGGTCTCCTTCATGGCATTGTGGCCATTATTTATCTCTAAACCAATATGAGAAAATCACATTCTTACACCTAGGTTAACGATCAATTCAATCCACGCCATCAATGTGAGGGTTTATCCTTGTTTTTTAACCTGACCCTATCAGCATAACATCTATTCATTTGCACGCTCATGTACCTACCTAGTTTTGAAGCTCTCATGAACAAGCATATAGTCTTATCACCTCACCTCGCTGCTGTGGTTATCTACCCGCTTATCACATTGCTGTTTGTACGACCTTGTTATTTGCAAGTTTGCCATTGCATTTCAGTTCAAATCAAAAGCACTTTAACTGACTGTAAAGTGCTTTGGAGAAACGCTGAGGTTGTTAAAAGTCTGATGCAGTGACAATTCCTTCATATTATTGATAAAGCCTTGAAAGCACCCATCTCATTCTGATTGAGGTCAAGATCATCTGTAAGGTTATAATAGGATTTTCCTCAACAAGATTTACATTGATTGGGTGTACATAAATCTCCAAGCTATATTTGATAGCTGATAGGTTTTGGGAAGGCATTGTCACATTGACTGAAGTTAGCTGATTGGGATTGGGCCTTCCCTTTTCTCAGTTTCAGGACAGCTGCCTTTAAAATGCAGACAGCGCATTATTTGTTTCTCTACGTAAACACATCCTCAAGTGGTGCTTGTTGCCTCCTGTTCTTCCTCCCTATCCACATAAGGTGGAACTCTTAGAGCATCACAACTCAACTGGTGGCCTCTCAAATGTTCAGAAAGTTTCTTGGTTTATAAGTAGATCTAGGAGGATGCTTAGTGTCTTCATCCTATTTCAAGGGGTGCTGAAAGCTACTTCTTAATTATTTTTGTTTATATCTAAATCAGCAACAGGCTAAAGAACTTAAAGGATGAACATTTCAAAATGAGTTGAAATTATGAGCTGTAATTTTGAGTAAGTAATGTAGAGAAACTGCAGCCACTGGTTCATAGGAAATGATTAGATTTCAGGTGGTATTTTAGTAAGTGGAATAGGGAGCAATGTTGTGCCACTTGATACGTAATGTATTACGTTGCTTCTGAGATTTTCTCCTAAGGCCACAACGTCTAATTGTTGCTCAGTAAACATGTCAATTGGAGTTCAATTGTTAATTGAGTTGCAGCTGGAAAATATTGTAACAATGTCCATGTCAGAGACTTTTAACATTAAATGACTGGCACTCTTTATTTTGAAGATAATATACACATTTAGTTGCTACCTTTCATGAACTAGGATTTCCCAAAGTATTTTTGAAGTGTGGTTGCATTTTTAACAGAGGAAATACAACAGCCAATTCTGTACATAAATGTTTTTAAATTCTGATCAGTGCAACCTTCTGATGGGTATTATACAGAACACAGGAGGTGAGATTTTATCACATTCAACACCCATTCATTTACAGAGTTAAAACCAAATCCAAATGGAAGATTTTGTGGATTGTGACAGTATCTATTTCAGACATTCAATATCCTATCAAATGCCTAGCACATATATATTACACATTAGATAGAGTAAAGCTTTGTTGTATTTTGTTGGGGAGAAAGTGAGGACTGCAGATGCTAGAGATCAGAGCTGAAAATGTGTTGCTGGAAAAGCGCAGCAGGTCAGGCAGCATCCAAGGAGCAGGAGAATCGACGTTACGGGCATGAGCCCTTCTTCAGGAGTTGTATTTTGTTGCCCATCCTACATTCCTGAGCACACATTAATTGTCAAGTAAAATTTCCTCTACATTGTTCCAACAAACATTGTGAGGGCAGATGCAACATGGGTTAGATACAGAGCAATGCTGTCTCAAGTGAGGTACAGCATGAGTCTTGTACATTTTAACATTCTTGTTGCAGTGTCTCATTGGAAGGAAACAATGGTAAATCCAAAGTAAAGCTCTTTCTGCATGTAAAGCTGACTAGAAAATGCAAATGTACTAATATGCCATTTTCTGTCTAGCAGGCCAGGTCCTGTCCTTCTGGAATGTAGTCACCAGATGAATAGAGTCTGAAAGACAAAATTCTAATATTGTAGTACAAAAGTAAAAATATAGGAAAAAAACAGAAAAGGATACAGCTCTAATGGGAGTGCAAGTTTATTGTAAATGCAGAAAATGCTGACTGTGGCAGGGCAGGTTGAGAAAGTGTGAAATGAACCATGTGGGTTTTATAAGTAGAGGCAAAGTCAACTGATTTCAGAGTTTCAATTGGAGTATTGTGTCCAGTTCTGGATGCTGCACTTTAGGAAGTGCATGAATCTATTAGTGTGCAGAAAAGACTGATGAGAATGTTTCCAGGGATAAAGGACTTCAATTGGGTGAAGAGTTTGCGAAGCTGGGGCTATCTTCCTTAGAAAGAACAAGGCTGAGAGAAAGTTTCATAAAGTTACTCAAAATCATGAGGGATCTGCACACAGTGGGTAAGGAAGGACTGCTCCAATTGGTGGAAGAATCAAGGAACGGGACCTGCCAATTTTCAGTGATTAGTTACAGAAACAAAAACAACTCTGGAATGTGGTTACAATCTGGAATGCAGTGCCTAAGCATATGGTGGTGGCAGAATCATTTGTGGTTTTCAAAAGGGTATTGGATAATTATATGAAGAGAAATTGTTTGTAAGGATACAAGGAAAGCACAGGGTAGTGGGAGTAGCTGATTAAGTCTTGCAGAGGACCGGCAGACGTGATGGGCCAAACAGCTTCTAACCTGTGCTATAATCATCCTGTGATAGAACATAGAACATAGAACAATACAGCGCAGAATCGGCCCTTCGGTCCTTGATGTTGCGCCAACCTCTGAACTATTCTCAACTCGTCCCCCTACACTATCCCAAAATCATCCATGTGCTTATCTAAGGATTGTTTAAATCTCCCTAATGTGGCTGAGTTAACTACATTAGCAGGTAGGGCATTCCACGCCGTTACCACTCTGTGTAAAGAGCCTACCTCTGACATCTGTCTTAAATCTATCTTCCCTCAATTTGTAGTTATGCCCCCTCATACAAGCTGATGTAATGATCCTAGGAAAAGGTCTTTCACTGTCTACCCTACCTAATCCTCTGATCATCTTGTATGTCTCTATCAAATCCCCTCTTAGCCTTCTTCTTTCCAATGAGAACAGACCCAAGTCTCTCAGCCTTTCCTCATAAGTCCTTCCCTCCAGATCAGGCAACATCCTGGTAAATCTCCTCTGCACCTTTTCCAATGCTTCCACATCCTTCCTGTAATGGGGTGACCAGAACTGTACACAATATTCCAAGTGTGGCCACACCAGCGATTATAAGTGTTATTCTAAGAAAGCTGTCCTTTGATGAGATATTTCATAAATTGGGGCCGTAATCTTTGAAGTTCAAAAGCTTAAGAGATGACCCCACAGATATAGGCAAGTTATTGAAAGGATTTGACAAGCTCAATACTGAGGAGCTGTTTCCCCTGGCTGGGCCTGGAACAGGGCAGCATAAGCTCACTGTAAGGGGCAATCATTTAGGACTCATATGTGGAGAAATTTCTTTGCTCAGAGAAGTGTGAATCTTTGTATTTGTCTGGTCCCTGAGAGTTATGGGGAAGTGATGGTGTAATGGTATTATCATGAGACTATTGATTCTAGGGACCCAGGTTCAATAACAATCAGAAATTAAGAGTCTAATAACAGAGTTCATAAATTCCTTATAGGAAAGGGAAATCTTTCATCCTTACCTGAACTGGCCTACGTGTGACTCCAGACCTACAGCAATGTGGTTGACTCTTATCTGACCTCTGAATAATTAGGAATGGGCAATAAAAGCTAGTCTAGCCAGTGAATGAATATGTTAAAATTATGATGAGTTGAATTGCTGTGCTAAGCAGATGTTTGAGATGTCCCCATTTGCTTACAAACCCATTCTATGTCAAACAAAATGTCAACACCACAAAGCCGTGAAAGCTGCCTTTATTTCTCAGCTTTTTGACACCTTACACCGCCTGACCTTTTACAGCACAAATCATTACAAAAAAACGTTGGGATTAGTTCTGGGAAAGTTTAGTTTTTTTTTACTGCTAAGCATGCTGTCTTCAGAAAGATCCATCACATTGTCAATGTGGTCAACAAATGTGTTTTTTCATATTTTCATGCTGCTGTGTAGCATCCCTGAGCAGCTATGTGGCTTTCACTGGGTGAACCAGGTGGGGAATGGGTGGACACTTGTTGGCTTCTTAGGGTCAGCAGGGCGATAGTCTTCCTTTTCTTCCACTGATACATTTTATGCACTTTCCTGATCCTCACCTGAAAATGCTGGAGGTCATCCAGACGGTTTCGTTTGTCCCAAACAACATGAGTAATGTCTTGGCCTTCACAAAGCTACATGGTTTCTTTGACTTTCCTGTCCAAGAAGCAGCAGCTTTTCAGCGCTATTCATTTGCCCATAATAGAGACTCATTCCTTGCTCTACTTCAGGACATGGGTGAGAACACTTTGCAGACATGGTTGCAGATTTGTCAGTGATTTTCACCTTAGGGTGGTCTAATACCATCCCATATGGAGATATACTTCTCTGACATAAGTACATGATTTCAGCCAATTCAGAATTACCAGTCTGGAATTTTCGATTGTCAGCAGTTAGCACTGCTGTCTCACAGCACCAGGGACCCAGGTGCTATTCCAGTCTTGGGCGACTGCCTGTGTGGAGTTTGCACATTCTTCCTGTGTCTGTGTGTGTTTCCTTCAGGTCCTCTGGTTTCCTCCCACGATCCAAAGATGTGCGGGTTAGGTGAATTGGCAATGCTAAAGTGTCCATATTGTCCAGAGATGTCTGGCTTAGGTGCATTAATCAGGAAAAATGTAGAGTAATCGGTTAGGGGAATGGGTCTGGGTGTGTTACTCTTCGGAGGGTTGGTGTGGACCAGTTAGGTGAAATGGCCTGATTTGTCACTGCATTTCCCATTCTGCCTCTGGGAATGGCTGACAACATCACCACAACCAGAGTTTGGTTAACCAGTTTAACTCATCACAATTTCACTGTATACAAGGCTGAGCTGGAGAGAGTTTCAGTCTTTTAAAGGATCTCTGGAGTGGTTTGGAAAATGAAGTTAAGGCAGAACATCCACTATGATTGAGCTCAAAGGGCCATATAATCAAATCCTGCTCCTATCTCTTATGTTCTTAAGTTTTTGTCAGCAGTGGATGAGGTTGTGACTAGGGTATGTGGAGGGAGCTTTACTCTGTCTCACAATGTGTCTAACCAAGAAATGAGTGATGATGACAATGGAAACTGCAAGTCAGAATGCTAACATCCCATACCTTAGACATTATATCCACAACTTGTGGAGTGAAGGCAGGAACATTTCCACGCTATAGTAATCACATTAGCCTGGAATCATGATGCAGTCATCTCATACTTACAATTCAATGGGTGAGATTGGTTATGCTGTGTCTTCACACCTTTTAATCTGAAGTTTGCCAGTCAGTGGGGGTCTTGGGGATTCTTCCAAATACTCTCTTAAACTAATACAGCATGGATCAGACTCCGCTCCTTGCTGAACATATGTTGTAAGTGTACGCCTTGTTATCTGTAATTGCAGTGTCATTTCTGATTGAAAGGCTACAATTGTGAGGCAGCTAGTGAGATACTGTGATGTTTCGTCAGAGTGTTTCTTTTAGCGACAAAGGACAATTTCAATGTGATTCCTTTTCTGTTGTTCTCCCATCTTCCTTGCTCAACCTACAGAAGGCAAACAAAGGAACAGAAGGTAGCCGTTCAGTCCTTGAGTCTGTTCTATTATTCATTTAGCTCATATCTGGTGTGTTTGCAAAATGTAAATACTTTGGGAATTGATACCCTGACAAACCGAAAGACCAAATGTATCACATTGTGAATTAACAAGCCTTGCAGGCCAGCAAAATCCATGTTTACTCCTGCAACAGCCAACTACAGTTAGGAGCTTACTGTTCGAATGCCTGAGGTCGGGGGAGATATCCAGCAAGATTTTCAGTTGCAGCAACAATTTGTACTTAAGAATCTGTACAATTCAATTCAGTCTTGTTGTAAATAGTGAGATAACTGTGGAAAATGTGTGTCAGTTTCTGGTGCCCCCCAAAAATGATAATGTCCGATAACCCTTGTGAAATCTAACCAAGGTAGAGGGGGAAATGATGAGAATCGAGGTCTGCTCCATAGTGAGGCATAATCCTCAGGCAGTAACCCAGAAAGGTAAATCAGGAAATGAACTGAGATGAGCATGGAATCCTGGTTCAATCCTGCTATAAACATCACCAAATGTGAAGCTACCACAGACGATACTTTGTATAAAGTTTAAGAACTGAAGTTTTTTACACATGCTGCAATTTGCCAACACAGACTGCAGAAGGGTTTATAGGGATTGACGCAAAGTAAACAGTTTCTTGTGTGGGTGTGTGAGTGGGTCCCATTCCAGATGGTTCATAAGTTCATCAAAACTTCACGTAATAAGTTCCAAATAAAGCAACAAAGATGGGTTTAGTTTTGAAGCCAGTGAGAGATGAGACATTTCTGTAACCATTCCAACACAAAATCTTTCAAGAATTGAAGATGAACTGCTTTTAAATTAGAGTTCAGTTACATTCTTTGATTGAGGTTTTCAATTTTCAAAGCTGTATGCAGAGATGTAACATTCATTACACAAATCTGACAGCACCAAAACCCTGGAATTTAATTAAACATTGTGACTATTAAAACAAAATCAAGAAACTTGGTGAAGATGTCTCTGTTCATTTTGAATGCTGCGGCATGATCGCTATTCTGTGAGCAATATGGTGTGAACATTTCAGTTAATTGAATATGACATCAAAAAGCCCTTGGAAAGTTAATAGTAATCAGTAAAACTTTCCACTGACTGCTATCATACCTAGCTCAAAGGAAGATAGTTGTGGTTATTGCTGACCTAACATCCCAGGGCCAGACCTTGACCATTGCCAAGAATGGAGGGTCTAACCACCTCCTCTGGCAATATCATTGCTGATTGTCCACCCTGGCCTGCCCCATCAACATCCTAGAGGTTACTATTGACCAAGCATACAACTGGGCCAGCCATATAAGCATGATCATTATCTGCACAAAGAAAGGTTGTTCTGTTTGCTGGAGGTCAGTCACACCCAGGACATCTCTGTAGGTATCTAAGGAGACTATCCAAGACAAAAACATCTAGCTACCTCACCAACAAAGTCAGAATTAGGGATATATTCTGATGAATATACAATGGTCAGTGCCATTTGTGACTCCTTAAATACTGAAATCCATGTTCAAATGCAACAAGACCCTGGAAAATATCCAAGCTTGAGCTGAAACATGGCAAGTAACATTGCCTGGCATTTGTGTGGCATGAATGACCATCACCAACAAAAGAGAATCTAACAATTGCTTCTTAACATTCAGTGGACTTAGCATCACTGAGTCCCCCACTATCAACACTCTGACCTTTGACCAGAAACTGAACTGGACTAGCCATGTAAATAAAACAAAGAACACTGGATGCTGGAAATCTGAATACAAAACAGAAATTGCTGGTGAAACTCAGCAGGTCTGGCAGCACCTGTGGGGAGAAAGCAGAGTTAACATTTTGAGTCTGGTGATTTTTTTAATCAGAAGAGTCATATAAGTACTTTGGCAGCAAGAGCATTTCAGAGGATAAGAATCTTATAGCTAGCATATTCCCCAATTTGCCTGGATGAGTGCAGCTCCAACAACACTGGAGAAAGCTTGATATCATCCAGAAAAACAGCAGCAGTAGTCTCTGCCATCTGCAAGGTGCACTACATACAGCTATCAAGGCTCCATAGGCAGCACCTTCCAAACCTACAAAACTACCATCTAGAAGGACATGGCCAGCAGACATGAACACCACCCCCTGCAAAGTCTCTTCCAAGTCACCCACCACCTTGAGTTGCAAATATATTGCCATTGCCTCACTGTCACTGAGTCAAAGTCCTGAAAATTCCTAACTATGGGCATTGTGGGTCAACCTACAGCAGCACATGGACTGCCACAGTTTAAGAACAGAGCTCGAAATCACTTTCTCAAAGGCAATTCAGAATGAGCAATAAATTCTGACTTCTCATATCTTGGTATGCCATCAAAACTAGCCTTGGAAGCCACCCTGACCTTGTGTAAAGGATGCTCATCTCTTTTGTTAGGCACAGACTGCCTTGTAAAAACAGGTCCAAGTTCCACTTCAACAAAACTATAGTAGATCAGTATTCAAAACAGGACATGACAGCTTGTTCGATACATCTGTTGATCTCTGATAACTCTTGACTTCTAATTAGTTCTGCACTTGTGTTACTTGTAAAAAACTTTTTATATCCTCCATAACCTATCCTGTTGAAAGATATTCAGTGGTTAGCACTGCTGCCTCACTGCACCAGGGACCTGGATTTGATTCCAGCCTCGGATAATTGTCTGTTTGGAGTTTGCACATTCTCCCAGTGTCCGTGTGGGTTTCCTCTGGGTGCTCCGGTTTCCTCCCACAATCCAAAGGTGTGCAGGTTAGGTGGATTGGCCATGCTAAATTGTCCATAGTTTTCAGGAATGTGTAGGTTAGGTGCATTAATCAGGGTGAATATAGGGTAGGGGAATGGGTCTGTGTGGGTTAATCTTTGAAGGGTCGGTGTGGACTTGTTGGGCTGAAGGGCCTGTTTCCACTTTGTACGGATTCTATATATATATAATCTACAAAAGGACATTATCTTATAAACTAAACAAAATCAGTGTTGGATTCTAGATTATAATGTATCACAACTCAGCTTTCTGAGGTCTTTTGAGTTGCTTTAACGAGGATTCAATAGTAAATGTAGACAATGTGTGATCCTCTGTTTTTGGAATCACAGTGTAGTTTTTGGTTCAAGATCAATAATATAGAAACCATTACAGTATGGTGTTTCTATTTATTGAGTGAGAAATTGAAGATCATAAAAAAGCTGGGAATTACTGCCTTTCATGTGAAAAATGACAGTCCTATCTTGGCCCAATTGGGAGATATCAGAATCTATTTTACTTTCCCTCTGCCCATTCCTGTCATGAGCAGAAAAGAGGCAAGTTGGAAGCTTACTTGTAATGAGTGACCGCAGGTAAGAATGCAAGAGAGGCTGAGGTGTGAGTAATGTTGTGGCATATTGCAAAAATGGGATCTATGCAACTTTTGTAGGTCAGGGCATTCACACATGGGCCACATGAAAGCTTTGGTTAGCTGTAATGTCATATACATTCGAATCTGCAGAAAGCCATGGCCACTGACAGCCTCATCTTAACTGGGTTAAGTGCCGACACCATCTTGTCATATCTCCAGGGAAGTCAGAACCTGTGCAGAGAGTTGTACAATGCAGGAGAGACCTCAGACCCTTTTATCCCCACATGAACATGTCCTCAGACTTCTTTAACCAAATGTCCTCAGATTTCTGTTACAAATTAATCTGCTGCAGGTTTCTATGCCTCTTTGTGTCGTGACCTTATCCACTCATTCATTGCAACTCTGCTACTCCTTTTCACACAGAGCTGGGAAGCTCTCTGGTGTTGCTGGGATTATGAAGGGTCTGCTTGAACATCTCATTGAATTGATACACACGGGGTGATGCACAGTTGTCAGCCCATAATTAGAACCTTGTAGTTATTTAATCATTTTACACACATCTTCAGGGCAGAGAAATCCTTGGCTAACACGTAAGGACACTCTCGCTGTGCCACAAAACCCTAGCCAACACTGTATCATTAAATACATTAAGCCTCTATTAGTTGAAAGGAATTCTAGATGAACAGTCTCCTTTGCCTAATACATTTTTCTTTGTTATGCAGAATACCAGTAACTCCTATATAGAGCTCGGCCACTTTGCTGAAGTGGTCTAAACTGGAGTGTTTGTTCACACAATTGCTCTCCTCAATGTTAGATGTCTTAGTGATAAATGGAGAGTAAGGATCAGTGCATACTGTAGCTATTATAATTAAATGCCAATATTCAATCTAATGTATAGCAGATTGATCTTGGCCATTGTTATTTTCTGAATTTCAATTCAAGCTAAAATTTGTTACCACTGCAACAATTTCAAAATCAAAATACTGCAAATGTTTAGAGTCTGGAAATAAAATTTTAAAAATGTTGGAAGTAGTCAGCAGATCCAGCAGCATCTTGAGAGAAATTGAGTTTATGTTTCAGGCCAATAGGCTGATGACAGATTGTTGACTGGTCTGATGTGTTAGCTCAGTTGTTGCTGTCATTTTTACAGACACTGTGAACAACACCCATTTTAGTTTCTAACCTGCAAAAATGGAATTTGCGTGTTGAAGTGATTTTGGTTTCTCACTCATTTAAACAATAAAGTGACAGCATGGAAACAAGCCAATTGTCCTAACAGCTCTGTGTCTGTCTGTATACTGCGTGTAGCTCCCTCCCACACTAATTACCTCTTCCCATTCTGCCTTCTGTGTTCCTTAGTTGCCTCTTCTACTTAAAGGAGAGAAGTTAAAGGTTAATATTAGGAAATAATATTTTGAAGAATTTCTCAAAGGTTATGAAGGATAGAATTAATTATAAATTAAAATTTGATGTATTTTGTTTGCCATCAGTGCTTGGATAGCTGGACAGCTGCTTTGTAATGCAAGGAGATGCCAATAGCGTACGTTCAATTCCCGCACTGGCTGAAGGACTCTCTCAACCTCTCCCCTTACCTGAGGTGCGCTGACCCTCAGGTTAAACCACCACCAGTCATGTCTCTCAATTGAGAGAACAGCCTTATAGGCTGTGGTGACTTTGCCTTTTCACTTTTGAAGAATTGTTCTTGAATATGGAAGAATAACACTAATGGGAAACGAAAATCAATCTGAACACAAATCTTTCAATGTGATAGGGAAAATCATTGGTTGATTTGGGAGGGGCAAGGTGTGATGCTGGTTTCACATTATTGTCAATAAATCATCCATTATCAGTTTGATGCATTGTCACTTGGTAAAGGTGTAGCATTGGTATTAGATCTGAATGCAACACTACCCGAAAGAGAGAATCAAAGATTTTCTCAACCCCAGACTGTTGCAATGTTGACACTGGGATATTCCTGCTACTTATTCCGTGAGAGACCTGAATGAGCATCTTATTGAAACTTAATGTTTCGTTTTTTGGCTGAAGCTACAGGGTCAAACAGTCAATCTTTAATTCCACAATGACTGATCTCCTCCAACTAGCTGGACAATGGTTTGATGCTGTCAGCTAGATTTACTCCTGCTACATGAGATTCTGGACTTTAAAGTCCAGCAGCATAGCATCAACTCTGCCATCCTAATGCTCCAGGATATTGGCTGCACTATGTGTGCAACTTAAAGAGAATGAGCTGTGAAAATGCAGTGTACTTCAGATAAGACATGGGACGGGGATCCCTCAAAAGTCTGAAGAGTCAATTGACTGCCTAAAACCCAGTTACAGATGGATATAATAACATTAAATTGTCACTCCATCACTGCTTGGGAAATGGAGATCTCACAAGTTGCAATCCAATCAGAATCATCCCAGCTTTGACTTGCCTTGGTTTCCTTCTGAATATTTTCAATGGTCTCCTTCCTAAGAGTTGGTACAATACTGTCTGCATTTTGTGCTTGTGAACTTCTGGCTTTAACCAATGTAAGTAGAGCCCCCTGCAAAATGTAGTCCGAAATAAGGAGAACAAATAGTGACTCAGTCCCACGCTGACGGTTGTTAATGCTCCCCCATAACTTCATCAACTTGTTGTAGGTATAGCTGTATACCACAATGATCGAGAGAAACATCCCACATTTGTTAAGTAGTCTGTGTATTGGCTGTGCATTAGGCATGGACAAGGAATGCTGCTCAGATGGTCTCACCTTGAGACAGATAGAGAGAGATGTTGACATCACAGAAACAGAAATGCTGCAGATTTATTCTGCTTTGAGTAGTTTCATAGTAATTGGTATTTCCAAAAACAGCTTAGATATTGAGCGGCAGTAAGCTATTCAATCAGATGAACCATCGCATCAGAGTCCACCTATTTCCTCACTCTGAGGCTGCAGATATGCTCTTTCCTGTAGAATAACTGAGGTGGCTACAAGTTCGACACTGGAATCCTATTTAAGTTTTCCCTTGATCCTCCCCTCATCCAATAAACACATTGGTACAGATTATTACAGCCTGTTCCCAAATGCGAATACCTAATTCAGCATCAATGGGGATCAGAAATGAAACTCCTGCCGACCAGCAGAGCTACTGTTGTTCAATCACACATTGTGCCAGCACTTACAAAACATTTGTTGCAATGTGAGTCACAATTATTTTAGTTATTTTATTGTTTGGATAGTTCCCATTCTTTTATGTATAGGACATATAGCGTCTAGCTGAAGTTCTTCTGTAAGGTGCTTATTGTTTCTGGGGACAGATATTACTAAACAGAAGTATGGAAACACATACACGCACGCACGCACACAGTTCTTGCAATACATGCATCAAAATTTCATTCTTGTGTCCAAGGGATTTTATACAACTCTCAAAGATGAAGCCCTTTGATCTCAATTCATTGAGGACAACCAGCAGCTCCCTACTGTCCGGGGGGGATGGTACAGTGGTGCATGTGGAAACAGAGCCTGCAATGTATCAGAGCATGACCTGCAGCCTGTCTCTGACTCAGTTACAAGGGCCAAGTCATCCTGGGTCAGTCACTGCAAGGGTTTTGCCCTCAATCACATTTGATTACACTGAAGCTACTGTTCTTTCTTTCGCTGAAGGGATGGTGTTAGTTTGGGGAGGGAGTTTGTCCCATGGGGTGGGTTTGTGCTTCATACTCTGAGACTGAACAAAGACTCTTTAAGCTGGAGACGGCAGACCAGGTCTTACTTATTATCAGAAAACAATAATCATTCTCTTTGAAAGGATTGAATTGCAGGGAAATATTTAGTCCTAAGCCTGCCTGCCTCCAGCCTCATCAGTCCCACGCCTTAAGGCTCTGTTTAACTGTGCTGCTTAATGGTTGATGTGTCCTCTTTCCATTGTGGAACTTGGAGTTCCTGTGATTTGAGGGTTCAGAAATAACACTTGGGTTATTGAGAAACATGCTGAATGTTTGTTGCAAAGGTTGTGATCGTTTCAAGACTCAATCAGTGTAAAGTTCATGGGAGTCCGATCGGCCTGGGTGACGAGACTGATAACACTTGCCATATTGTTTGACATGAGTGAACTGGAACAGTACTGACTGCAAACCCTGTAAGAGGAAACAGTTGGGCATGTTGTTCCTGTCAGCTGGAGTCTTTGCAAAATATACTGTGAAGCTTCTTAAGTAATTTCTAGTGCACAGCAGGAAATCTGTGAGGGAAATTATTTCAACCATCTTTTGTATCGAATCCTTTAATCTAAGGTGCTGTAAATATTCAGGAAACAGATTGTTTGAACATGGCTGTCATTTCCAACCAACTTACCAAGCTTCAGATTGTTAACAGAAAGATCCCAACTCTGTTTACTTAGTTAACGTCACAAGTTCCAGCTCTGTTCACTCTCATTATCACATAGCGACATGACACTGTCCACTCACGGTAACATCTAACACTCCACTCTGCCAGAGCTACTTCCAGTCAAATCAGGGATTGCGATCTGCCCAATCCTAGTGACAGTTCGAACTCCATTCAATCCTGGACATTTTGTGAAAAAGGATTAGATTTCTTCAGAGGGGAAGAATGAAATGAATTCTGCTTTTCATCCAACAGCTTCAGATAGAGAAAATGTAATTCATAGGGCTGTGTTTTGGGCCAAGATTCTGGTTTGTGTCTGAAATCGATTGCACTCTGCTGTGAAGATGTCCCTGTGTAGTACCTTACCTAGAAAATGTCAAAACCTTTGACCACAACACTGACATCTAGTACCTTCCTGGCTAACAGGCTGCCAGCAAACTGAATTCTGTGGAACAGATCATCCAAACTTTCTGATGACTGGTTGGTACCGATGGGTTACTACTGAAGGAGACTATTCCTTAATGACAGTATTTTGAGGACTCATTACAACTGTAATGGATATGGCTGTGACTCCTAATGTTCTTAGTCATGACAGTCCAGCTGATATGAAAAATGGACATACCTGTAACTTCAGATGTTTCTCAGACAGGACTGGCCCTTCAGATGTTTACTGCAGTGGACAATGTGAGCATTGCAATCAAACCAATTCTATTGTGTTGAAATGTTGTGACAAGAAACATGCATGAGCTTGTAATTTGAGTTTCTGTTGAGGTCATCATTAAGATCTTTGATCTGATGAGATTTTCCTAAGTACTCGGAACAAATGTTTTGTGTCCAGCTGTTGAACTGTCATAAAGGAAAGGGATCAGTGAAGGACCTCCTCTGTCTGATATAACCTGAATGACTGACTCCATTCCCAGGCACTACAGCAGAACTCATAATAGTCCAGAATATCTGTGTTCTTGATGTGTAATTATGTTGAAGTTGGTGATCTGCTTTGCTTCGAGGGTGGATGGTGACCAACAGCTGTACAATGTAGACTGACTCCATATCTGGCTGTGTTCTTTGTGAGTGAGAAGATTGATCAATGTAAGTCTGGCTGACGTACACTCAAACTCAAGCTTGTAATACTGCTACACTAGGAAGCAGTATCCTTGCTGATGCTGATGGATTAGTGAGATGTTTAGGAGTGAGAGGAATTGCTCTATGTATCTTTGGTTCTCTAGTTTTAAAAAAAAATTGCTATTAAAAGCAAGTTTATTATGTAAACGTTGACCAGCTTCAGAGAGAGATCTTGTTTGAAGAAGTTTAAAATTAAGCATTCTTCTTGTCAGACAAATATTTTCATATTCTTAATCCCCTCGCTTCCCCTCTCTCTTCTTGATCCCCCTTGCTCTTCCCTCAGTCTCCCCTATCTCTCCCCCCTTCCTCCCTCTTCATCCTTTCTTTCCTCCTCCAACTTCTCTTGTCTATCTTCCTCCTCTATACCCATCTGACTCTTTTTCTTCCCCCTCTCACCCTCTCCTCAGTCCTGTATTGTCCCTACTTGTCTGTCCTTTTCTTCTCTCTCCTGTCCCTTTTCTGCTACTTTCTCTCCCTCACCCCTTCAATTCTGTCCCCCAATTGTACTATATCTCCATAATTTCAAAAGTCATGATCCCATGCAGTGATGTAAACTTCAATATGACAGGGCAATGAGTTATTGTGGGATCAGGCACCCTTAATTCATGCCTCCCAGATTACCTTTCTGTTGCTTCCATTGGATGAACAGGTTTCCAGACTCATTGCCCTGTGTTCTGCTGCATCACCCAAGTGTGCAATATCTTGGGGCTTCTCTCCTGACAATGAACAGGCTGGAAAACTCAACCTTGTTTCAACTAGGTCACCCAGTCTTAGTGTTAACCTTGAGCCTGGATCCTTGCTTCTAAATAATGTTGGTGCATTGAAAGAAGAGAGACCAGATTCAGTGAATATTGCTCCTCAATTTCTGTCAATTAAATGACAAAGTCAAATTCCCATTCAGAAGGCACGTTCCTTTCAATGATGCCATCAAGGTTGTATGTCGAGTCATTTTCTTATCAGACTTGGGATGCGGGCGACACTGGCAAGGAGCATTTGCTCATGATCCCACACAGATTCACAGTCTGCTGATAAAGTGAGCTATGTTTATTTTTTCAGTGACTGATTCCTGAGAGAATCTGCATTTTATGATCTCCTAGCACTTCTGGTCTTGTGGGTTTCTTTTGGTTTCATCTCCACCTCCTCCAATCTTTCACCCAGTGCAGCACCTCCTGGCCTTGTCTCCTGCTAATCATCTCTCTTCCTCCCCTTTGTCTGCTCTCCATCCATATCACTCTTCCTTTACTCTTCTGCCCTGTCCATTGTCCTCTAGCAAGCTGGCATCCAATTTGATCTCTTTCAGAACTGCTCCCTTTACAGTAAGCTTGAAACTCTTTGCTGGTTAATGTTTCTTTCCAGCTGTTAATACTTGCTAGCAGAAGAGGGGCTCATTATGGTCTGTCATTTCTATCCATAGCAACTCACTAAGTGAATGTACCAACAGAGCAGTGTAATGGTGATTGGCAATCAATGCCAGGACTTTTATCTATTGAGGAAAGGATAGTGAAGTGGGAATTCTAATTAACAATACATTGTTTTAGAATAATTAATTAGCAGAATTTAGAATTTATTGTGCCTCACCTGTAGTGCTGCAACAGGCTGAAATACAGCTTTTGAAAGAAGAAATGTATTAACCATGAGCTTAAACTTGGCCCATCTGCTTATTTTGTCTCTGCCCCCACATTGATAGTAATTCCCAGATGGGAAGCACATAGGGAGCAGCAAATTATTTATCTGCAGTCTTGATTAGCTTCCAAGCATTGTATAACTGCCTACATCGTATGTAAATTGATTAGATTAGATTCCCTACAGTGTGGAAACAGGCCTTTCTACCCAACAAGTCCACACCGACCCTCCGAAGAGCAACCCATTCAGACCAATTCCACTAACACTACGGGCAATTTAGCATGGCCAATTCACCTAAACTTCACATCTTTGGACTGTGGGAGCAAACCCACACAGACACGGAGAGAACGAGCAAACTCCACACAGACAGTTGCCCGAGGTGGGAATTGAACCTGGGTCTCTGGCACTGTGAGGCAGCTGTGCTGGCACTGAGCCATCGTGCAACCCAAGCAAGATCCCATTGGAACATGTCAGCTGCATGAAAGCACAAAGTACTGGAAATGCTCAGCAGCTCTGACAGCACCTGTGCAGAGAGAAGCAGAGTTAATGTTTCAAGTCGATTGTGACACTTTTTCAGAATCTGTGGAATTTTGCTTTTATTGAAGTGGTGGCTGCATTATAAACGGCATTAGTGTGGGTGACTAAATCACCAGAATTAATTCAGAGTGTCTCAGTTCTGACTTGCATTCTATTTTCACAGCCCTGGTTTCAGGCATTACTGGTGGGTGTTTTGTGTTCATGAAGGCTGGAGCATATTGTCTCTTGCCAAATTCTGCGAAGACCAAGGATTTGTCAGCTTCCATTAAATTACTATATCTTTCCACGCTTATCATTCCTGCGTGATACCTTGCTGCTTCTCTCTATTCCATGTTTCCGCGCTGCTCCTGATTTGGTCTCTTCATCCATTTTTGAAGGGTCTGTGTACATAAATCAGCTTTTGTTAATTGAGCTGCCATTTATAATCTCTGCCGCCCCAGATCTGAGTATCACATCAGCATGAGTAATTCTATGACTTGCCACCAATGAATGTAAAACGAATCACAAGGAGAATGCTGCTTAGAAAAGGTATGAGAGGGCAAAGGACACTCACTGAATTCTTTCCATTCACCACTCTATGAGAGATTGGTTTAAGGTAGTGGAGGGATGCTGTTAACAGACATTGCAAAATGACAATGAAAACAAGAAATACTTATGATTTGGAGATGCCGGTGTTGGACTGGGGTGTACAAAGTTAAAAATCACACTACACCAGGTTATAGTCCAACAGGTTTAATCGGAAGCACACTAGCTTTCGGAGCGCTGCTCCTTCATCAGGTGGTACCACCTGATGAAGGAGCGATTCTCCGAAAGCTGGTGTGCTTCCAATTAAACCTGATACCACCTGGTACCTGGTACCACCTGGTGAAGGAGCGACGCTCCGAAAGCTAGTGTACTTCCAATTAAACCTGTTGGACTATAACCTGGTGTTGGGTGATTTTTAAAGAAATACTTAGAAAGACTCAGCAGGTTAGAGAGAGAGAGAGGAGAGTGCTCATGTCTCTCAAGAGCTTCTGCCTGACCTGTTGAGAGCTTTTACTTTATATTTCTAGTACCTGTAGCGTTTCACTTTTGTTTCATTAGGCTGTCCAATGATTCCACAGTCACTTGTATTTAAAGGTGCTGTGTATGTGAATTGGAGAATTGATGGACTGTTAACAGCCAATGATAACTCAGAATGCAGATGTTTATTTTTAGTCCTTCCCACAATTGAAACCTCACATCCAAAAAGGTGATGTTGGCGATTGGATTTTTCAGGCATGTCCTATATCCAAATAACATGTCTCCCAACTATATGTTCATCCATTCAGAGCTCCAGAAGTATGTTGATCCAGAAGACTGCTGGATGTTGAGTTTATGTATAACAGACATTTTTTTTTCTAAACTCCTGTTAGACCTGGAATGTGGAGATATACCATTACTGACACCCAGCAGCAACAAAATGATGTCTCAAGCCCTCAAGGACACATTTAGTGAATTCACAAGAGTACAGCAAAGACTGGGAATTCCAAAAGGTAAACACTACAATTTACTGCAACTGAGCTCCTTATCTACTGGTTTCATCTTGGATATCCTTCAGCAAAATGCTGGTGTGACCTGGAGGAACTTACTTTTCATTGTCAGAGAGGCTTATTTCCCTCTTCGTTTGTTAATATTCCATTTATTTGTATATTTGACCTCAAAAAATAGCATCCATCTCTCCCAAAATTGAACTGCATGAGGAACACCTCACTTTTCAAATTCATCAGGGGCATTTCTTAAATAGTGCTCACACATTTCCAAAATAAATGTCAATGAAAATCATTTGAGTGTAGCAAATCATCCATGGTTGCACCATTTGTTTAAATTCAGTCCTGTTTGGATTTGACAATGGCGTTTGTTAATTTTGGATTTGAATGAAAAGTTTGAGCAAACATTGGTTCTATATTTCGATTTAGCAAAGTGATTCAGTGGAAAGGGGTAAAGTTGCATGTGGGCTGATGGTAAATGATGAAACCAATTATGTTCTATCTTCTACCGTTTCTGACTTCAGTGATGTCAGTGACGAAATGAACTCCAAGTATCACATTTTGGAATTTTTATTACTTGGTTTCCCTTTCATGCTGACGGTGATCAATTTTATATAAATGTCCTAGCTCCAAAATTAAAATAATAACCAATTGAACGAGCCAGTGTCTACTTTGAATTATATGAGCCACTTTCACCCTCATGTAGTTCAACCTTTGGCTAGAGAGTTAGTTTGGATGAATAGTGACTGCACACTCACCCTTTCCCCAATCACCCCATCCACCCCATTTTTATAAACTAAAGGATTTGATGAAAATGAAAAAAAACATGCACTTTTAAAAAAAACTCTGATAGTTTTTTCTGACTCACACGTGGCAGTGTCCGAGAGGTTTCACTTTAATTCTTGAAACTTCCAGGTCAGTCCTGGAAAGTCTGCACCTCTACCCTTAATAGAATCTTGCATGAGACCTTCTGCTGTTGCGTGACTCAGGAGAGCTGCATTGTGGCCCTTCCTGTATTTTGAAAATCGCAGCAGTTCTTATCAGGTACAGAAATGCCACACATTTGTTATGTTTCCCTGCAGACCCACGAGAATGGATGGATGAGCATGTGACTCACTGGTTAGCCTGGGCTGTCAATGAATTCAGTTTGAAGAATGTAGATTTCCACCAGTTGCGAATGAATGGAGCCACTCTGTGTGCCCTGGGCAGGGACAGCTTTCTGGAGTTGGCCCCTGACTTTGTGGGTGACATCCTGTGGGAACATCTTGAGCAGCTTCAGAAAGGTAAGCCACAGGCTCATGGCATTAACCTTTCCCTCCTTAGTATTGGATCATGCCCATGGGATGTTTAAACAGCTCTCTGAGTCAAATGTTAGAAAAGTGCACCATTAGTTCTATTGAAGTGTATTGCATGTCAATTCGACACTGTGATGAAAACCCTTCACCAACTTACCTTGCAGTATCCTTGCAGTATTTTTCGAGCTACAGTGACATAGTGCTGCAAGTCTGTGTGTTAGCTGGCCATAATGCGGGGGAGTGAATTGTATTGGTAATGGTTAAGAAATCCCATTGTCTTTAAACGGTACTGTTGATGGTGAGGAGTGCACAATCTCTCATGATTATTTTTCTCAGGTCCCATTTGACTTGTATCTTTCTTAAAAGACAAATCTATTATATTTAAGAGGGTGTTCGTATGTTAAGACTTTGCTGTATGTTTCTTGCATTTGATTTTTCAAAAACTTCTAATTTCCCTTTTCATACCTGACTCCTGCTTTGGTTGCAGGATGGTGGGAGTGTGCCCTATTCCAAAGACAAACACTACACTCACTTTTCCAGCAACTTCTGTTTTTATTTCTAATTTACAACATCCACAGTTCTTTTGGTTTTTACTACATTCACTCTACTGGTGATATCCAGCGGGACAGTGTATGTGAAAATGGTCTTATTCAGGGAGCAGTGAAGGTTTGACAAAGAGAATGGATAATCAAGATTAATTTGTGTAACTGTAAACATGAAATACATGTGCAACATTGATACATATCAACATGTATGCACACAAAATACATACACACAATATACACTTCTTGAACTGCTACATGCCAATTGATATGGCAGGTTCTATAAAGACCATGTGAAAGCAACTTTGGGATCTGGGCAGCAGTGTAACCTTATTCACATTTCTGTATTCTTCTACCACATTGTCTCAGGTTGTGATGTAGCTCACTTCGGTCTTTAGCCTTGCTGAACATCCAACACAAAGGGAGATTGGGGAATGTGAATTCAGCTCATAGCAGACTGTCTCACAGCTTGGAAGTGCCTCTGATTCAGTGTGAATACATCAGAAGTGCAAAGTATGTCATGTAGTACATCACAGATACGCAAAGGGAAAGCAATTGGCAACAAATTTAAATTGATAAATGTCACTCACAAAACACAAGATGACTGATATGGCACTTGCATGCAAAGTGGTGCACTTGAAGTTTGCACATCAAAGATCAAGATTTACTCTGTATCTAACCCCATGCTGTCCCTGTCCTAAGAATGTTTGATGAGTACAGTAAAGAGGGAATGTTACTCTGTGTCTGACCCCCGTGCTGTACTTGCCCTGGGAGTATTGGATGAGGATGATGTAAAGGAGGCATTCCTTGTCATTAAGCCACATTGTATCTGACTGGGATTTGAATGTCTAAATTGCAAAGTACCCCATTGTACATCTTGAGCATCTTCAAGATGGCCTCAACTTGATTAATATGTTAAGAGACTGTGTTTTTTTTTCAAAGAACGTTGTTTGCTGATTGTTAAATTTCATTTCTGCCAGAATGCCAAGAAGACATCAAGCCCTACGTGGTAAACGGTGTGGTTTCCGGTTATTCTGAAAACAGTCTCTTCTCTGCCTATCCCATAGGTGAGTTAGAGCTTAACCTCAAGAAGAATTAGCCCAGAGTTATCAGCACTAGGAATGAGTGAACTGCCTTAAGAATACAAAGCTTCCTCCCATTTGTGTTCATTGTACTTGTGTCTAGATTTGGATGTGGGGTGCAGGTCAGATGTAGATGTGGCTGTGAGGTGCTTGCAATGTCATTCAGGAAGGGTGGGATTCAGGAGCGTTGTAATTCAGGAGCGATATAAATTGTGAGCAGTTTGCATAATTTGGTACAAATTTGGGCCGGTGTGAATCAAGAGGCTACTTTGATGTGAGGACCTTTCTTTGAAGATACCAATTCTTCTCCCATTTAATGCTCGCAGCTTGCAATTGTGATTCTACTTCTGAGTCTGTTTCTCTGCTGTGCATTAATTTCAATCTTTCTCCCAACAGGGTACGGCAGTGAACACGCACAATGTGTCCCTCCATCTGAATACTCCGATCCAGGATTTATTACAGAGTCCTACCAAACCCTGCATCCTATTAGTTCGGAGGAGCTGCTGTCTCTAAAGTATGAACCGGATTATCAGGCTGTGATAACCCGTGATGCTCCTGTGGAGTCACTGCAGACCGAGTATTACCTCAAACAGGAAGTGGTATCGCCTGACAATATGTGCGTGGGCCGTATTAGCCGAGGTATGTTGTGACTATGGGCCAGAGAAGTAACAGTTCAGATGGACAGGAGTGCATTGGCTAATTCTGTGAAACTGTAGTGACCTAGAGGAGTGGCTGGACTTCATCAGGTTTGCTGACTCTCAAAGATTATCTCAGAATCTTCAGGAATTGAAATTTCACGTTTTTGCCACAGTTGAGAGCAAGGCCTATGAGAAAAAATAACTATAGAAGCAGAAAAAAAAACTTGTGATTTCCTTCTCTTTGACATTTCCAAATTTAAGCTTGAATTCAACTGTCTGCAACCTTCATATAACATTCGGTTCTGAGGTGATTTTCCAACCTTATATAAAAGCAAAATACAGCAAATCTGAAACTGAAGAAGAGTTATTGGACACAAGACATTAAATCTATTTCTCTCTCCAAAGATACTGCCAGATCTGCCAATCTCCAGCACTTTTTGTAGCTTTTCCAGCCTCATATCCCTGCTGCCATCTCTATGAGTGTTACCACCTCTGTAACATTGCTTGACTTTACTTTTAGTTCATCTGCTGCTGAAATCCTCATCAATGCTTCTGTTACATCCAGACCTGACTATTCCCATACACTGCTGTTTGGTCTTTCACCTTTCTACTCACTGTAACCTTAATGTCATTCAATACTCTGCTGCCTTTGTCTCAACTCACAAGTTCCATTTCCTTATCTAATTCACTGCTTGCCCTTTATAACACTTTTATTCAAGCTTACCTCTTTGATCAAACTTTGGTTATAGAACATAGAACATAGAACAGTACAGCACAGAACAGGCCCTTCAGCCCACGATGTTGTGCCGACCACTGATCCTCATGTATGCACCCTCAAATTTCTGTGACCATATGCATGTCCAGTAGTCTCTTAAATGTCCCCAATGACCTTGCTTCCACAACTGCTGCTGGCAACGCATTCCATGCTCTCACAACTCTCTGTGTAAAGAACCCGCCTCTGACATCCCCTCTATACTTTCCTCAAACCAGCTTAAAACTATGATCCCTCGTGTTAGTCATTTTTGCCCTGGGAAATAGTCTCTGGCTATCGACTCTATCTATGCCTCTCATTATCTTGTATACCTCAATTAGGTCCCCTCTCCTCCTCCTTTTCACCAATGAAAAAAGTCCAAGCTCAGTCAACTTCTCTTCATAAGATAAGCCCTCCAGTCCAGGCAGCATCCTGGTCAACCTCCTCTGAACCCTCTCCAAAGCATCCACATCTTTCCTATAATAGGGCAACCAGAACTGGATGCAGTATTCCAAGTGCGGTCTAACCAAAGTTTTATAGAGCTGCAACAAGATCTCTTAAAACTCAATCCTCCTGTTAATGAAAGCCAAAACACCATATGCTTTCTTAACAACCCTGTCCACTTGGCTGGCCATTTTAAGGGATCTATGTACCTGCACACCAAGATCCCTCTGTTCCTCCACACTGCCAAGAATCCTATCCTTAATCCTGTACTCAGCTTTCAAATTCGACCTTCCAAAATGCATCACCTCGCATTTATCCAGGTTGAACTTCATCTGCCACCTCTCAGCCCATCTCTGCATCCTGTCAATGTCCCGCTGCAGCCTACAACAGCCCTCTATATTGTCAACGACACCTCCAACCTTTGTGTCGTCTGCAAACTTGCTGACCCATCCTTTAATCCCCTCATCAAATTCATTTTAAAAATTACAAACAGTAGAGGCTCAAGGATAGAGCCCTGTGGAACACCACTCACCACAGACTTCCAGGCAGAATATCTTACCTAATATCTCCTTTTATGGATCAGTGTCACTCATTTTATAATGCTCATTTCATAAATGTTCCTTATGCTTAAATCACTATTTAAATTTAATGTTTTGTTGAATTATATTAATATTTAAAGAGTAAAGCTGTTTCTCGAGTCAGGATCACAGAATGAAAGGATTGTTATGGGGCAGAAGAATTTGGTCTCTGACTCATTAAATGAGCATCTTTATCAAACGCCAATCTCCTAGTCTTTCTCTCATACCCTTGGATGTTATTTTAGCCAAATAATCATCCAATGACCTTTTGTGTGCTTCAATTGAACTTGCCTCCATCACATTCCCAGGCAGTGCATTCCATACCCTACCTTATCACTGAGTAAATAAGGTAGCCTTGCTTCACTATAGCCGTGCTTCTTTTGCAGATCAGTTTCAATTTATTTCCAATCTTGTTTCTTGTGCAAACGAAAACAGTTTCTCCCAAACTATTCTGTCCAGCCCACTCATGATGTTGAAAGCCTCTATCAAATCTCCTCTTAGCCGTCCTCTCTCCAAGGTTAACAGCCCAAAGTTCTTCAATCAATCCTCATAACTAAAGTTCCTCATTCCTGAAACCATTCTTATAAATAACTTATATACTCTCTCCAATGCAATCACATCCTTCTGACAATGTGGCACCTGCAACTCTACACAACAAATCCAGCTGAGGTTTAACAAGTGTCTTTTACAAGTTCAAAATCACCTCCTTGCTCTTGCACTCCCTTACCCCAATTAATAAAGCCAAGGATAATTGCTTACTATTCTACCTGCCTATCCTGCCTTTCCTGATGAAGGGCTCCTGCCTAAAATGTGGATTTTCCTGCTCCTTGGATGCTGCCTGACCTGCTGTGCATTTCTAGTACCACTGTGCACATATACATCCAGGCCCCTCTGCTCCTGTACCCTCTTCAGAATTGTGCTCTCTATATTGTCTTCGATGTTACGATGAGTTCAGTTGGGTAAAGTGAACTTGTTCTTTCTAACTGGTCATGCTAGACCTAAAGTACAAGGTCAGGGCTGTTCTACATCATGTGATGGATCCCCCAGAAAGATATCCAGCTGAAGCTGACATTTGTCACCTGTTGGATATCCCTAGATTCGCGTATTGATTAAGGATGGAATTGATGTTTGCTGCTGAGATTCAGTAAACTCTGCAAATGATCTCTTGGGTTGAAAAGATTACCCAGATTAATGGATGTGGTAAAACAGTGAGAGGCTGAGGCAGTAAGTACAGCTGGAGACTGGCTGTGGAAATTAGTGCCTCGATAACACTTAGGTGTGACACTGTGCTCTATGACTAATTCTTCCTTGCAACAGGATTGTTCCTGTGATACTAGAGAGTGATACCAATCTCGAAGGCCTTGTGTCAGGCTATATTTTTCATTTTTGCTGATCAGCATGTCTTTTTCTTGCCACTTCAATGTTTTTTGCTGAAGTTGAAAGGTCGTGCTGACAACTGGGAAGAATTATAGCCGTAAGCAGACAGAGGCCACTATGAACTCAGTGAGAATAGTTGTTTGGTTCTGACTGGATACTCTGGAGTTCTTATCAGAGACTGTGAGGGAATGTGTCAACTGATCCTTGTGAAACAGCTAAGTTATGGAGCCTGAAGATTAGATGAATAATCGCTGTGGTGACTATTTCTGCAGAACAAGCCACTACTGGAAACGTTGACTTCATGGAGCCTTGTCAAAAAAAATGGGTGCCATTAAAATCATGATATATAGATATTATTTAGTACCTCCAGTGTCCTATGCATGCTTCACTGTGTTTTAAAAGGAACAGGAGTAAACCATTTAACCCTTGAATTTGTTACAACACTGTTGTTATCAATCAAACTGCCTTGCCTCTGTAACCCTGAATTCCCCATCTCTAACAAAAATAGATCAACTCCAGCAAGAAATTCTCAATTCACCCTCTGCTCATCATTTTTGAGGGAAAACAGTTACAAATTTCCACAGTCCTTTCCGTGAAGGAACTGCTTCCTGATACCCTGGACTCAATTCCCCACCACCAGTTGGACTTCCAAATTCAACAATTTTAAAACATTTTGGATCTTAAATTGCCTTTGAGTTACCAATTCACTGGCCAACGAAAAGTTTCCTTATTCCGATTTATCATATCAACATTTCCAATAATATAAAGATTTCAAACAGATCTGTGAATCTCCTTAATTTGTCCTGAAAAGAGGCCCAATTTCTCAGGTCTCTTCTCATACAAAAGTCTTTCATTGTGATATCATTGTGGTGAACATCTTCTGTGCCATGACCATGATATTTGTCCAAATGTAAATCACCATAAGAACTGACAAGTTGAACCAAATAAATACTTAACATGTAGTCTCACAGGATGTGTTATCAACACAGTTGTGACCCGCACCAGTACAGTGCAGCTTTCAGTTTAAGCTCAAGATTTCCGACTCCAATTTGAACCAGTGTGAAAACTGACATCACAAGGGAAATCCTCTTCGATCTGAAATCTTTGTTTTTAGTTGGAAGAGGAGATTTGCACCTGCAGACTCTCAAACTATCTGGTGACCACCCATTTTCTTGTTTTTCCTTTAGGTAAACTCGGTGGCCAAGATTCCTTTGAGAGTGTTGATAGTTTTGACAGTTGTGACCGCTTAACACAGTCCTGGAGCAGCCAGTCCTCTTTCAACAGCCTCCAGCGAGTGCCCTCCTACGATGGTTTTGATTCTGAGGACTACTCCAGCAATTTGCCCAATCACAAGCCCAAAGGGACATTCAAAGATTACGTGCGAGAACGAACTGATCTAAATAAGGACAAGCCGGTAATTCCTGCTGCTGCTCTGGCTGGATATACAGGTAACCCCTGACCTCATCACCTCAGGTCTCTATACTGTAGGTTGTTAAGACATACACACAAAGATCTGGATAGTTTGATCAATTTACCAATAACTTGTTTGAGATGATGGTTCAGGAAAATCTCCTGCTTTATGTGTGAAAGTGGAAGTCGATATATGTTTTTTACAAACTCACAAATAAAGATTTGCATTCACCTAGCACATTTCACATCCTTCGGACACACCTAGGCACCTTGTGAAATGTAATCACTTTTGTAGGGTGTGCAGCAGTTGCTGCACAATTTCCCGTAATCAGCAATGAGGTCATGAATAGATCAGAGAATTTCAGTGTGATGGTTGGCCAGAATTCCCTTGCATTTCTTCAAATAATAAATCATACTTTAAGGGAAGACAGGTTTAATATTATCTTCAAATGATGGCACCTCCATTCGTGTAAACACTCTCTCGGAACTGCAATAACGGATTGGTTAGTCTTGACATTGAGCTCAAGCCTCTGGAATAGGACTTTAAATCTATGATTCAGAGGTGACAGTGCTACCGGTGAGTCAATGTTAACATTAGTAAAGTTGAGGAGCTGGTCGGGGAAACAGGGTGAAAAAGAATGATGAGGTTGGTTTCTCCAAGAAGTTAGATAGAATATTGGATAATCCAGACATGTGGCTCACAGATGGACCTTTGGCTTCTCACCCTTGTTTTTAAAAAGACATGTGATGTGATTGCCACTGGCTAGACCAGCATTTATTGCCTATCCCTATGTGCCCAGAGGCTGTGTGTCTGGAATCTCATGTAGGCCAGACTAAGTAAGGGTGGCTGATTTTCTTCCCTGAAGGACATTACTGAACCAGCTAGGTTTTTGTGACATTTTAGTAGTTCCATGGCTGTATCCACATAATAGATTGTAGATTTTATTGAATTCAAGATCAGAGTAAAGGCAAGATCAGCTGGAAATGAAGTTTTTTAACCCTGTGTCCAACTCACCAGCCTGTCAACTTCTAAAAAAGCGTCACTGGACCCAATACGTTAACTCTGATTTCTCTCCACAAATGCTGCCAGATCTGCTGAGCTTTTCCAGCAATTTCTGTTTTTGAGCTTGTCTGCTTTGTGTGAGCAATAAGAACCTTCTCTCTTCCTGCTGTTACAATCTAACAGAACTATACTGGGGTTTGAGGAATGTATGTATGGGGAAGATGGGAGACAACTGACACACAGCTTTTGGCCCAGCTTGTAAAAACCAAGAGTGAAAAAGCCTGTATCTGAGCTGAGTACTCATTTGGGCTGAAGGTAAAAGTGGGAATAGCAAGTTAATTCACTGGCAAGGGTGATATTTATTTCCATCCCTAGCTGCTCTGAGAAAGGGGTGCTGGTGGGTCTACTTGAATCACTTGTAAGAGGTTTGGCACATTTGTGTGGCCTCTAGGCCACTTCAAAGCCCAATTAGAGTCAACCACACTAGTGTGGGACAGGAGAAGTGTATAGGCTGAATAAGAATGGCAGGCTTCCTTTCCAAAAGAGTGTTAATTGACAAACTTTTATGTTCACTTTTACTTTCACTCATATACTTTGAACCAATGTTTGAAACTGCCAATGGCAGGATTTGAGTTGACCTTCTTAGGATAACTGGTCTAATAATGTAACCTCTTTTTCATTGATATAAAGCACCCACCAAATAGCATGCAACTGAAAACTAAACCATACATTTACAAATAATAGTGTCGGAATGTAATATGTGGTTTATAATTAGTTTGTCCCTTGCCTTGAACAAAATTCTTGAACTGATTATTTTGAACAGAAAAATGGTTTCTCCTTTTACTCTCCTGATTTTATGATTTAACTGTTACCTTCGGCTCTGAAACATGCTGTGTAATTCTTTTGATGGTTTGAAATTAAGCACATGTTGAAGATTTAATGTAGATCTTGGCTCTTGGTGATAAGTGCTTGTTATTTGATCTTCTGTGGTTAGCGCCATGGTGAGGAGAGATGAGAGATTAGAGATGAGGAGAAGGCAGAGGTCTTGTGACCCTGTGTATCTCCAAGTACCAAAGACTACAGTCAAATTTTGATTTGGATTTTCCTGGTCTAGTTTAGCACATCATACATTTTAGTACTTTAGCAAATGTATTGCAAAGAAATAATTAAAGCAAAGTTTGTTATTGCTCCTCCTTTGGTTGCCATGGAAACCCCAATACTTTGGTAGAAGTAGGTCAGCTTGTGGGGACTGATAAAATCACACGGTGAAGTGTTTTTTTAATAAGGAAGTGAAAGACGCGGAATTGCAGTTTGCTTTGGAAATTGCCTCAGGTTGAACCTTTACTCTTCATGAGGTGTTCATTAACTGTCAAATGCTACATTTACCTATTTTTGTACTTTTGTACTTTCCGTATTCACCGAACATGTCTGCAGGCTCCATCTCAGTTTACACACTTTCTGATTGAGTACGCAACTTATGTTCAAGGACATACACAGGATCAGTTATCAGCTTGTTCCTAATGTTGAGTGGACTATAATGAGGAGCAACATGACTATAATAGCTCTGGCTGTAAGAAGCTTGAGTTAAATAAAATTAGGACATTGTTAATCAATTTAGGATTTATCCTAAATGGTCATAAATTAGCAATTACTCTCAAAAGAGACCAGAAAATGGTTGATGTGGAGCAAGGTGAGGTTACACCAGTACTATAGTGTGCTGCTGTTGGACTGTGGTTAAGCCACATTATTGGGTCCAAGTGTGGGTTTGGGTTGATACTGTTGTGTTGAATCTGGAAGTAACTAGCAGTCAGAAGTGTAACAAGAGTTCCAGCTGATTCCCTTTGTTAGAAGAGCCATCTACTCCACTTGGAAAAATGTACAAAAATGATAGTCTGACTGAATGCACGACAAGCATTGAGACACTTTCACAATGAATGATACCAAAGGCAATTACATGCTTCACTTTGCTACAAACAGTCACAGATCTTATCTGTAATAAAACGGAGCCCAGTATTGTCACAGATGAGTCAGAGACCAAGAGCCTGGCTTCAGAGTTTGTAGTAATGTAACAGATATATTTTAGGTCTGGAGACCTCCCTTTTACTTTTGACTGATTTCCTTTCTCATGATCAGAATTATGATGGGCAACCATTTGCTGGAGTTCAGGCTGAAGACTCTTTTTCACTTCATTTGTTAGCCCATTTGGTGACTGCAGCACTTGACCCAGGATAGTTGCAGTCTTGAGCAGCTAGCTAATCTCAACAGCAATGAGAAAACTGCAAGTGATTTTCAGCTGAAGAAGTGGGGAAAAGAAGTACAGAATTTTCACTTCAATCCAGTCAGCATGTGTGGATATAGTCCAATGCCAACGTTAAGCTCAAATGAAATTCATTCCACCGGTATCAGTGTTATTACGAATATAGTTTGAATTGTATTATTGAATATGTCAAAAGCAATTCTTTGAGATGGGAGGGAAGCAAACAGGAACAGGAAAGTTGCTGCCTTCAGGCCTTTGTTTGCCTGATTGGTTTTATTAAATGCAGGTTGGAGGGTTAAGGACGATCCCAGTGAGCAAGGGGCAAGGATGGGGATTGCATGACAGGGTATGTGCTACATTGCAACATTTTATTTGTTTTAATTGTTTTGGGCAGATGGGTATTTGCCAGACTGAGTGAACATGACCACATTGAATTGTGTTTATGTTGGAACTGGTCTTAAAAGGTGATTCTAGAAGAGACAGTGAAGATGGGCGACATGGTGGCTCAGTGGTTAGCACTGTAGCTTCACAGTACCAGGGACTTGTGTTCAGTTCCAGCCTCAGGCAACTGACTGTGTGGAGTTTCTACATTCTCCCTGTGTCTGTGTGGGTTTCCTTTGGGTGCTCTGGTTTCCTCCCACAATCCAAAGATGTGCAGGTTAGGTGAATTGGTCATGCTCAATTGCCCGTAATGTTAAGTTTATTGGTCGGGTAAATATGGGGTACGGGAATGGGTCTGGGTGGGTTACTTTTCGGAGGGTCGGTGTGGATTTGTTGGGCCGAAGGGCCTATTTCCATACTGTAAGGAATCTAATCATTTCAGTGAAAGCAGACAAGTGGGAAACAGTAACACAGCAGAGTTTTATTATGAATGATTTTAACTTTAACAAGTGAATGGCAGAACTAATGAGCAGAAATAGAAGGGAGCCTCAAATTCTGTCTCCAAAATGGTGGCCAACTTGTCCTTTTACCCTCCCTCGATACTGGGATTTCATGCTTTCACTCTGACCACTAGAATCTGATGCGCAATACTCCTAGTCATGTGCCATATTGAATTGGATAACTCTGTCCTTCCTGATGGCTGCCCGTAAGATTCTCAACTCCAGGAGAATTGATGCCCAGTATTATATTAGATAATCCACCACCGGTAGCCCCATAGTGCTCCCTCAGCCCCCCTTCCAACCATTGGTCACCTAACACATTGATCCTTATGCAGCTCACCTTCCTACGCCAACTATAACACAAATAGACTCCTCATTGTCACTCTTGACTATTAGATAACACCTTTCCAATATTTTATGTTGGTTGAAAAAGAAAGTTTGAAGAATAATTTGACTTTGATTTTTCCTTCTAGTTGTTCTTCAAAGAGTCTTGTTGATTAATCTCCAGAAACTTTAGGCTCTGGTCAAGTCCTGGAGGCTGGGGAACCTGAGATCAAAGGTTTGTTGGACATACCGAAAGACAGAGGTGTAGTAGGGTTGTTGTGAAGAGGTTCTTTGTCCTGGCTGAGGAATAAAGAACATGAGGTCACATTCTCTGATTAAAGGGTCATCCATTTCGGATGGAGAGAAGAAGAAATTTCTTCACTTAAAGTGTTTCCAATTTTTGGTATTCTGCATCCCTATGCTCAGTTATTGAACATATGCAAGACTAAGGTAATAGATCTTTTGGGTTTTAAAAAGTAAGGATAACACAGGAATGTCAACACATGAACCTACAAACAAGAAACAACAAGTCAGCAACTTAGCCCTTTGAGCCTGTTCTGCCATGCAATAAGATTTTGGCTGGCCTGATTTTAACCTCAACTTTCCTGCATATCCCTGATAATGTTTCATCCCCTGGGAGTCAAGAGTCTCTCTAGCTTGGCCTTAAAAATATTTAAAAACTCTGTATCCTCTGTCTTCTGAGGAAGGAAATTCCAAAAACTCTCACTTTTCTGAGAGAAAAATGTTTCTTAAATGGGTGACCCCTTATTTTTAACCTATGACCTCTAGTTCTGTATTCTTATAGAAGAGGAACGATCCTTTTGACACCCACCTGGTCAAGTCCCCTTAGCACCTCATATATTTCAATTCAGTCACCTCTGACTTTTCTAAACTCCAGAGGACGCAGGTCCAGCCTGAATGGCCTTTCCTCTTAAGCTACTCCAATTGTTCCAGGTATTAGTCTAGTAAACCTAGTAAAATGTGGAGTTGAGGTAGATCAGCCATGATCTTATTGATAGCTCTCTCTCTCTCTTTCTCCCCAACAGTCATGAAATAGAAAAGTGAGTGTACTGCTCAAGGAGTAGTCACTCAATAAGATATTGCCAATTTTTAGGTTAGATTTCCTCCAATGTGGAAACAGGCCACAGGAACCCACCTTCACCCTTTTCACTCTAACTGATGCACCTTACACTATGGATAATTTAGCATGGCCAATTCACCTGACCTGCACATCTTCAGATTGTGGGAGGAAACCAAAGCACCCAGAGGAAACCCATGCAGAGAATGTGCAAGCTCCACATACAGTCACCCAAGGCTGGAATCAAGCCCAGGTCCCTGGCACTGTGAAGCAGCAGTGCTAACCACTGTGCTGCCTGAAAATTTTAGTGGATGTTAAAGTTGAGTTTGGGGAATTGTGCCACCTCGAAGGGAGCTGAGTTGAGACCAAGCGGAACATGTTTTCAGAAGTTTTCCAACAGCCAGCGGAGAGCGTCAAAACTTCCATTCCATCAGTCTGTATTAGATTCAGACCTGGGTCTGAAGGTGAGACCTCAGGATCTATTTTCTAAGAAATGTTGTATTTTTGAGCTGGCACCAACCATCATTACCTGACAGATAGTCTCTTAGAATCCCTACAGTGTGGAAGCAAGCCACTCGACCCTCCAAAGAGCATCCCACTCTATCCTACATTTCCCATGGCTAATACACTTAGCCTACACATCCCTGAACACTGTAGACAATTTCCCATTGCTAATCCATCTAACCTGCACATCTTTGTGAAACTGGAGCACCTGAAGAAAACTCATGCATAGATGGGGAGAATGTGAAAATTCCACACAGACAGGCACGTAAAGTTGGAATCGAACCAGGCAGCCACTGTGCCAACACATGCAAGTTCATTCAAACGGAATTAAACTTGGATATGTATTCTTTAGTTTGAACATGCGTTTCCAGTTTATTTTGCTGTATCTGTTGTTGCATTCATGCATACCTGTGTGTGTTCGTGTGCAAGTATTGAAAACATAGCAAGCAGAGTTGTTCTCCCTTTAGTCTCCATTTAAACTCCCTTCAGTCTTGTGAACAATCCTTACCTTAACTACATACAGCACAGTGCTTCTCCACTTTGAATCATGGCTGGTGGAGAGGGTTTCCTTTCGCAGGAGGGTAACTGTACTGGATTATATCTCAAGTACAGGAGTGCAACTGGGAGCTCAGCTTCTATGTTCAATCACATTCTGAGGCTTAGAGAGACAGAGAGCATTGACACTTGTGTAATATCTAAAGGTCAGCAATATAAGATTGATATTACCAAAAATAGACATCACAGAAAAAAAGTTCATTATCCAGGGAATGGTGGGAGGGTGAAAGTCAATACCACCAAGTGTGTTTGCAGCAGATAGCATAGAAACATTTAAGGAGAAGCTAGATAAAAGAGTAATGTATAATAGTGATAGAATTAGATGAAGGAGGATGG
Source organism: Chiloscyllium punctatum (assembly GCF_047496795.1). Classification (NCBI taxonomy): domain Eukaryota; kingdom Metazoa; phylum Chordata; class Chondrichthyes; order Orectolobiformes; family Hemiscylliidae; genus Chiloscyllium; species Chiloscyllium punctatum. Next base: position 54,734,625 of record NC_092761.1, on the reverse strand, counting down.
GAGGAGAAGTGTAAATGTCAGTGGAATGGTAAAGGTAGATGCTTGTTTCTGTGCTACCTACTCTGTATCATTCAACGTAACCTAATTTCAATTTGCTCAACTGCATTGGGGCTGTGACTAAAATGAGGGATTTGTGCTTGCTGAAGTGTAAATAGGCTACCCGCAATAACTTCATGCAAAGGACTGTTTGGTCTTGCAGCATGGTGCACGCCCACACAGTCACGTGTATTAGCTGCCCACCATGTCTCAGATGTGGTGCTGCCCTTGTTCTAGCAAGGCCTGTACAGGAGCTCAGAGTGCCCCTATGTATATTGTCAAACGTTTAACCACACCATCAGCATAGAGCGCAGTGTGTGCTGCTCAACTGCACTGATCCACTCTGCACCATTTGAATGTGAAAGTATTTCACAATGATGCTATCGTACCATATACAGTTTCTGTTTCAAATATATCACAGTGTCTGATTCTAGCTGTGTGTTGCACAGGTGGAGATCAGCACACTGCTTGTTCATCCTTCCAACTGATCAGTGAAACAGTGCTGTGAATATGTTGAAGTTCAACTGCCTCAGCCTTATCAGATTTGTGCTCATAGGACATCTAAAACACAACTTGTGCAATTTTTATCAGATGGGAGAAGATCTAAGGTTGATGCTATCCTTTACAGAGGTAGATAACATTTTGGAAAGGCAAGATATCTTGTTGGATATGGTCCAGGGGTTGAAGAAGAAGGGCTTATGTCCAAAACATCAACTCTCCTGCTCCTTGGATGCTGCCTGAATTCCTGTGCTTTTCCAGCGCCACACTTTTCAACTATGGTCCCCATACTCCATTAGGACTAGTAAGATGTCCTTTGGGAAGCAATGTGATTTTTAGAAAAGGTAAAGTTTCTTTGAGAGTTCTTAAAAGTCGACATGCAGTGTTCAAATGTAGAAACATACTGTACCAAGAGTGTTCTAGGTAGGGCTGTACATGACAGTGCGTATTTTGATGTAGCGCAGTACAGGACATTGATTGGTCTGAAAAGAGGCAGTAAGTGCAGTGACTATTCCTATATGGTTCTACACTGCACAGAGGTTTCTTCACACCCATACAGTTTTGTGGATATTGGGCCTTATTACACTGTAGCATGGCATCAAATAGCATCTGCTGTCAGTTAGACATGCACTAAAATGTTGAGGTGTTAAAAATGTTTCAGTGACAAATTGCATAAAGGGAGGTTAATAATGATGCAGTAAGTAAAGTGCTATGTAACTAATCACATTGAAGGGTTGTGATATTTAACAGCTTGAGTGTAAATTACAGTCGGTGAATTCAATATCAAATGAAGTATAGAAAGTAAATGAGGGAAAGAGCAATTAGAGCTATAAAACAGAGAAGATAAAGTTATTTCATATTTGAGATTTTAATAATAATAATATCAGCAACTAAAACTCAAAAGAATGAATCTCTTCACATGTAAAAGTAATTTTCAGTGCCAGAAATGTTGTCCAGCAGAATTGAGGCTTATTGCATTATTAAAAGGGGATGTGGAGTGAATAAATTGAGAGTGAATTTTCTGCAGTGGATTTGGTTTTTACTGATTGTGTAAGCAATTATTTCAATGTGAAGTATAATTTTTCAAAAGTTAATGCTGGAGTACTGTAACTCAGACAGAAGATATGAATTTCATGTTTAATCACGTTACTATCATTTGTCAATAACACAGGTTGTCACTAACTCCTTCCTTATTTCCACACATCACATGATAGTTTGCCCTGCCTGTATACAAATTTGCAACAAAGCACAGAAATGAAATATAAATTTAACCCTCATATCCTGCAGTGATTGACTGGTGAGCCATTACTTAAAGATTTAGCTGCTCACTCCCGGAGTAAAGTTGTTTTCTGTTCAGCTCAGGAGTAAGAAGAGAAGAGAAAGTATCTTTCCATGGTCCTGAGTCTGAATATGAAGATTTCTCTCGCTGTATGTACATGAGCTGTGAAAGTGTTTGGAAAAATGTTTGTTTCTGGACAAACTTGGGGCAGTGTATGAAGGTGTGCTGGGTGTTAACTCCTGAAACATTTCGAATTGTTGAAACATGACATGATACTGTCACCCCTGGCTTTCACATGGGGCTGCAAGAAACTCTCAGATTTCTCATTTAAATATGCTCAGAGGCAATTCATTCAGAATTTAAGCTTGTATTCTGGATTTAACACCCAGTGCATAGCCTTCCTAAACGATGTGAAATTTGCCAAGGTCAACAAGGTGCAAACATAGCAGAGATTCTGTGAAATTAAAGACTTTAAAGATTGAAGCAGCTATTGCTTGTGCTCACAGGATTTGTTTTGAAGACTTGCGTTCACTTCTTTGTGGATGATTTCCAACATTTTGGAAGTCATTCGACTTTTCTGGATTTCTTTCACCTTGTTCTATGTCTCTCTGGTGCCAGCCTTCAATACAGCATGGGAACAATTCATGGAGCCATACCATAGACCTCTGTTGAGGAGCTAGCAAACCAGTAGCAGCTACCTTCTCCACAAATACATGCTGCTACATAGAACAGGATGGACTGTTACCTTCAGTTTGGGATGGACCCAGTGCATTAGCTTATAGGAGACAACATGTTCAGTACAGCATGTGCTAACCTGGGACAGCCACTAATAGATTGGCCCAGGATTACCTACCCATTATAGCTTTCCTGAATGTAGGGTCATACCTCCAATCGACTGGAAGTCTTGTTTTTTGCTACCTTTTAGTTTCCTCCTCCTACATAAAGTTTAAACACTTCCTGATTTTGCAACAGGCCCATAGTTTAACCAAAGAACAATTCAACCAAAGAATGATGCTTTCACTTTTTGGATTCTTTTTTGAACTTGCTATGTATTTTGGCTTCTTTATTTGAGACTATTCTTATGCCTAAATCTTAGCTTCATGCCATTTTTGACAACATACCACAGATATTAAATCGAACACTGTTCTGCAAATGAATTTTGCTCTTTCTCTGTGCTGTGGTATTTTGGGATAAGCCTGAAATTTTGAGAAGTGTTTTGGTACCATTAATGACAGACCTTATTACAAGTTTTAGTTGACAAAATAATTTACAATAATTATGATAAAGTACAATGCAAATAATTTTAAAAACACCACAATAAATAATATCACAATACAGCAAACTTTTTATTAAGCAGCCCCTATGGGACCAAGATGTACCAGTTGATCAAATCAAGTTGATTCCAGCTAATCATAATCAATGTGAAAACATGCACTCAGTAACAGAAATGTAACACTTGGGTATTCACATTACTGTTATACTTTATTTACAGCATAAGTCACTTAAGTAATAATGCATCTTTGCCTTAAATAAAACTTTTAACTTGCACCCTCAGCTGACTATTCGGACATTGGAGAGATTGAGATAATGTAATAAACTTTGTGGAATTTGAGGTATATAATTTTTACTGATTTATCAAGAATGCTGGTTGAAAGAAAGTTTGCTGTATATATTCTCCATTATCTGCAGGACTGTAATAGCTTCTTGGAGCAATGATATTGTTAAAATGCTTAGCAATCTGTATGAATGGTTGAACAGAATTTCAATAGTCGCCAAACTTGAGAGGATTGGATTACAACCGAAATTGGATCTTGTTAGTTTGCTTTTACAAAAGCTTTCATAGCATCAACAATTAAGACAGATCCACTCACCAGCTATAACAATCTTTTGAAGTGCATTGTTTTGCAAAGCAAGTCTGCTGTAGATACTCCCAAAGGGTGGTGATAATCTAACAACTCAGATTTTCAGTTTCTGAAATTGTGTTCTAATTTATTTCAAAAGAGTCAGATTTCTTCGAGAATGAATTATCTCTATTTTCTTGGATTTCTTGCATTAGGAGAATTGGGCAAAGCAATCAGCAATTGTTGACACATCACTTTCTGCACCCTAACTCTTGCGCTTGTTTCCATTGTTACCTATCATCCCTGAGTGGAACATTCAGTTAGTTCATAGATCAATGTTTCATTGCCAACTCTCTGTAATTTCTCTTTTTGCACCAATATAATGATATTTCTTTCTGTTGCTTATGTGAACAGACCTATTAAACTTTACTTTAAACCCAATTGGGATGTGGCTGCACCACCCCAGCTTGGCAAAGTAGCATATTTCAACCCTTATGTGCAACCATACAGCATTACGTGTGGCTTATACAAAGCACCTGTTTTGAGCAAGTTGCCAACTATCAGCTAAACAGAACAAAATGCTTCCGTTGACATAACCTGTGTCCTTGCATTCCTCAAGAATACTGGAGAATCATTTAAGGTGTGCTTTCACAGGCAGCCAACCAATCAAAATGTATTGTCCTCAAGAGGCGCCCAGAAAGTATGAATGTAAAGAAAATAACAAACAGTGGACTGTTTCTCTTGTTTCCTTGCTTAAGCAACCTTTCAACTTTCAAGATTGAATTTTCTTCAAAGAAACAGAGGAATTTTCCCTTCTCCACACAATTATCTCCATTAAGGGGGGCCTGTATCCACCATAGTTTTCTTCTGGAGCAGTGAGAGTGGGATGGAATCAGTGTTGCCTCAGAAATTGGGGTCCAGTTAGCAAGAGAGGTGACAGATAACATGTCCAGGAGACTAAAAGGCTCACTTTAAATTACTGGCACACCAACAGAGATGTAATTATAAATGTTAGGTCCTCAAGTCCTCAAGTTGAAAGTAGAGTTGCAGGTAGATAGGATCGTGAAGAAGGCGTTTGGTATGCTTTCCTTTATTTGTCAGAGTATTGAGTATAGGAGTTAGGAGGTCATGTTGTGGCTGCACAGGATATTAGTTAGACCAATGCTGGAATATTGCCAACAATTCTGGTCTCCTTCCTATTGGAAAGGTGTTGTGAAACTTGAAAGGGTTCAGAAAAGATTTACAAGTATGTTGCCAGGGTTGGAGGATTTAGCTATACGGAGAGGTTGAATAGGCTGGGGCTATTTTCCCTGTACCATCAGAGGCTGATTGGTGACCTTATAGTGGTTTATAAAATCATGAGGGGCATGGATAGGATAAATAGGCAAAGTCTCTTCCCTGGGGTGGGAGAGTCCAGAACTAGAGGGCATAGGTTTAGGGTGAGAGGGGAAAGATATAAAAGAAACCTAAGGGGCAACTTTTTCACTTAAAGGATGGTACGTATATGGAATGAGCTGCCAGAGGAAGTGGTGGAGGCTAGTACAATTGCACCATTTAAAGGCATCTGGATGGGTATATGAATAGGAAGGGTTTGGAGGGATGTGGGCCAGGTGCTGGCAGGTGGGACTAGATTGTGTTGGGATATCTGGCCGGCATGGATGGGTTGGACTGAAGGGTCTGTTTCCATTCTATACATCTCTATGAGTCTTATGACTCTAACTCTTCACCCCTCACTCCCTTCTCTCAAATTTACCATTCCCCTTTCATGCCCACTGTCACCTATGCCCCTTATACGTATATGTCCTTCTGCCCCCACACATTCTTCATATCCACTCTCTGAGTATCCACCCTGTGCAGAATGAATGAATTAATGGTGAGACTTTGAATTGCCCATGAAACTGGCACCTGAAGAAAACAGGGCTTTCAATAACCAATAACCAACTTACACCTTGTAAGACAAATCAACCAAAATTCTTCATAGAATTAAGCTTTTATTGTCTCATCACCTCTTAATCTAATGTAAATAACACACAGGCATTGAAAAAGATCTTCAAAAACAAATTATTATATTGTAATAAGAATAGTAATCAAACAAAGCTCTCACTCCCCTCTGCAGCTAAGTCAAGGAACCTGCCATGAGATAAATGCATGAAACCGTCTTGGAGCTCAGCCAAGCATTCATAATGTCCCCATCTGAAAAACATATCAACAGAAGCAGTTTGAACAGATGACCAACCAACCATGTCTTCCGATCATATCATTTAAGAATACCATAGTAAAACACAATTGGATTATAAGCTGTCTAGCAAAATGTACATTTTGCCTGATTGGGTTGTTACAATCAGTTGTTTAATAAAATCCATACCCACATCAGCTGGTGAGAGAAAGAAAAGTCACCCCTACTTAATCCTTGTAGTAACTGGTGGTCATTGTTGGTCAATTTGTGTGTCTAATGTCTCTTTCCGTGTGCCTGTGTATTGGAGATGTGTGTGAGACTGTGTCTGAGGGTCTACATGTATCAGTATGTATTTGTTTATGTTTGCCCACTGGGTCAGAATTGTCTTAAAAAGATAGCCCTTGAATTCCTGCAACAGTTTCCAAACTTTGGAAGCTGCTGATTGTCTCTTGTGGAAGTGGGACTTTTCATCACTGAAAGAGCCAAATTGGAGAAATGTTAGAAAGAGCATCATCCCATCCTGATTGTGGATCCAATTAGCAAGTTAATACAGTATTATTTATACAGGAGTAGGGCATTGCAGCTCACCAATGCAATGTTGGAATTCATCTTGCACATAAGCAGTCTTGTCACGATATGTGCCGACCTTAACCCATTTCTTTTTAACTTCCCTTTCCTTCAGCCATCTTTCTAATCTAAACTTAAATGGATCACAATTCCTGTTCAATCACCAACTCTGATAGTGCACTGTACAGTCTGTTAATGAAGTTATTCCCATTCTCTGATTGAAATGTCTCACATCTAACTGCACATTTTATAGCTCACATTCTGCATCTCCCCAATCACTGGAAACAGTTTAGCTCAATCCATCTGGTGCCATTCCTTCATATATTGCAACTGAGCTACAGGGAGAGGCTGAACAGGCTGGGGCTGTTTTCCCTGGAGTGTCGGAGGCTGAGGGGTGACCTTATAGAGGTTTACAAAATTATGAGGGGCATGGATAGGATAAATAGACAAAATTTTTTCCCTGGGGCCGGGGAACTAGAGGGCATAGGTTTAGGGTGAGAGGGGAATGATATAAAAGAGACCTCAGGGGCAACTTTTTCATGCAGAGGGTGGTATGGGTATGGAATGAGCTGCCAGAGGATGTGGTGGAGGCTGGTACAATTGCAACATTTAAGAGGCATTTGGATGGGTATATGAATAGGAAGGGTTTGGAGGGATATGGGCCGGGTGCTGGCAGGTGGGACTAGATTGGTTTGGAATCTGGTCGGCATGGACGGGTTGGACCGAAGGGTCTGTTTCCATGCTGTACATCTGTGAGTCTATAATAGTTCTCCATATAACTGTTCAATTCCTTTTGAGCTACTGAAAATAATTCCAGTAGCTGGTGGTATAGTAAAATATGGCATCATAAGGAAGTAGCATCCTTCAGACCAGAGTATGAATGACTGGGGTTGAGAAGTATGTTGCTGGACATTATAACCTGTGATCTAAGGCTCTCGATGATGGTTTCTTGACTGAGAATTTTGGCAGCTCTTGCTTAAAGCTACTCCCGCTGCTTGCTCGCATTCTTAAAGAGTTGGATCATCACTGCCATAAAAGGGTTTCTTAATGAAATCAGCAGAAAAATAGAGAGACCTAAAGGGTACAGTACTGTCACCTCATCTGACAGAGTGTCTGTGTGTGATTATCTGTCATACATTTTACAGTCCCATCAATGCTTTGCCTTGTTCCCAGTTGGGAGTAGAGACACACTAATGCTCAGTTTTCACATTCTAATGAACTGATGCCATCATACATCTGTGAGCTCTGCTTAAATTTTTCTGCATGAACTTTTTATTTTGAGCAAGGGAAGATTTTGCTCAGCAGACACTGCACTCATTGTGGGAAATGTTTAGCATGTGATTCCTACTGTAAGCTCTATTTTTAGGTTGCGTGCAAGAAAGAGCAGGGTTAATGCAGTATGAAGCCTGTGTGCCTCCTGTGAGTCTTTCCTGTCGATAGGTAAATGTCGGAGATGAGTGAGTGAGTGAATGAGTTTGAATTCATTGCTAATGTATCAACCTTGTTTCAGTGGCAGCACTCTTAGCCCTGAGTGAGAGCTGTGGGTTCATCTCCTTCTCTGTAGACTAAGCATGTAATGTCAATAACACTCCATTGTAGTACTGAGGAAGTGCTTCACTGTCAGAAAAGTCACTTTTGGAATTGAATGAGCTCAAGTTCCACTTGGTAAAAACAATGACTGCAGATGCTGGAAACCAGAATCTGGATTAGTGGTGCTGGAAGAGCACAGCAGTTCAGGCAGCATCCAAGGAGCTTTGCAATCGACGTTTCGGGCAAAAGCCCTTCATCAGGAATAAAGGCAGTGAGCCTGAAGCGTGGAGAGATAAGCTAGAGGAGGGTGGGGGTGGGGAGAAAGTAGCATAGAGTATAATGGGTGAGTGGGGCAGCATCTCGTCCACATCCCACACCTCCACCCTCAGACCCCACCCCTCCAACCGTAACAAGGACAGAATGCCCCTGGTGCTCACCTTCCACCCTACCAACCTTCGCATAAACCAAAGCATCCACTTACATTTTCACCACCTCCAAAAAGACCCCACTACCAGGAATAAATTTCCCTCCCCACCCCTTTCCACCTTCTGCAAAGACCGTTCCCTCTGTGATGACCTGGCCAGGTCCACGACCCCCTACAACCCACACTCCCATCCTGGCACTTTCCCCTGCCACCGCAGGAACTGTAAAACCTGCGCCCACACCTCCTCCCTCACCTCTATCCAAGGCCCTAAAGGAGCCTTCCACATCCATCAAAGTTTTACTTGCACATCCACTAATATCATTTATTGTATCCGTTGCTTCTGATGCGGTCTCCTCTACATTGGGGAGACTGGGCGCCTCCTAGCAGAGAGCTTTAGGGAACATCTCCAGGACACCCGCACCAATCAACCCCACCGCCCCGTGGCCCAACATTTCAACTCCCCTCCCACTCTGCCAAGGACATGGAGGTCCTGGGCCTCCTCCACCGCCACTCCCTCACCACCAGACGTCTGGAGGAAGAACGCCTCATCTTCCGCCTCAGAACACTTCAACCCCAGGGCATCAATGTGGACTTCAAAAGTTTCCTCATTTCTCCTTCCCCCACCTCAGCCTAGTTCCAAACTTCCAGCTCAGCACTGTCCCCATGACTTGTCCGGACTTGTCCTTCCTTCCTATCTCCTTTTCCACCTATCCACTCCTCCCTGACCTATCACCTTTATCCCCTCCCCCACTCACCCAGTGTACTCTATGCTACTTTCTCCCCACCCCCACCCTCCTCTAGCTTATCTCTCCATGCTTCAGGCTCATTGCCTTTATTCCTGACGAAGGGCTTTTGCCCGAAACGTCGATTTTGCTGGTCCTTAGATGCTGCCTGAACTGCTGTGCTCTTCCAGCACCACTAATCCAAATTCAAGTTCCACTTGTTCTTTTCTAAGGTAGAAAGTCTTATTTCACTATTTTGATGAGGGGCAGAGGAATTGCTGTCTTGGCTAATATTTATCCTTCCTTATCTCATTGCCGTCTAGGGAGACTTTCATTGTGTTACTGGTTGCCTGCTCATACATTAAAAACACTGACTACACTTCCAAAGGCATTTTTCACCACATAACACTTTGGCAAGTTTACAGAGTCCTGAGAACATAAAGAGGTGCTGTATAAATGGAAACCTTATTATTGTGCCATGCCAGATGCACAGTTATAGTTTATTAGATCTGACCCGTGGTTGGGCTGTCTATTTGTCAGTTAGTGAGCACTGCTGGAGAATATGTGACATAGGTGGGGTGGTGAGACCAATGCCGTTAAGTCACAGATCCTGACTTTGGTTTTGACAGGACTAATTATTTCTAATTATTTCAAACTGCACCCAACTCCTGAACAAAAAGCACCCTTTATAAAGTGGCAGCACAGTGGCTCAGTGGTTAGCACTGCTGCTTCACAGCACCAGGGACCTGGGTTCAGTTCCTGCCTCGGGTAACTGTCTGTGTGGAGTTTGCACGTTCTTCCTGTGTCTGTGTGGGTTTCCTCCAGGTGCTCCAGTTTCCTCCCATAATCCAAAGATGTGCAGGTCTGGGTGGGTTGCTGTTCGGAGGGTCGGTGTGGACTTGTTGGGCCGAAGGGCCTGTTTCCACACTGTTGGGAATCTAATCCGATCAAGCTGCCTCATAATTACTAAAAGGAACTGGGTTGTATTTTGAAAGTTCAGATTTTGTAAACTTCCCCCTTTTCTCAAGGGTAGTATAATTTGATACAAAAACTGAAATTGCTGGAGAAACTAGTATCTGTGGGGAGAAAGCAGAGTTAACGTTTTGAGTCCGATGAACTTCCTCAGAACTACTGCTGAGTTTCTCCAGCAATTTCAGTTTTGTTTAAGAAGTGCAGCATCTGTAGTTTTTTTTGTTTCAATATGGGTTGATGCTGGAAATGTTTGTGAGGTGTCAATGAGCAATTGCATGTTCCAGATTGTTGGTGGTGCCCTAAAGTTGCTTAACTGAATGGGAAGTCCCCCTCTAGAGTTCCTCTTGAACTGATTAGACTGCCTGGTGCCTTGGATTGAAAGTTTTCTTGCTAAGGGATGTGTGATTATAATCGTCACCTATTGTGCTGCCGTCACAGCTGCTTTCAGCTCAGATAATTTTGCTGATCTCGACATGGTATCAACCTCACCAGGCAAACACCAGTGTTCTCAGAATCATCACAAATGTGCAAAGATTTAGTCAGGATGTGGAGGGGCTGTTGTTGGACTGGGGTGGATAAAGTTAAAAATCACACAACACCAGGTTATAGTCCAACAGATTAATTTGGAAGCACTAGCTTTCGGAGTGCTGCTCCTTCACCAGGTAGCTGTGGAGCAAGACCATAAGCCACAGAATTTAGAGCAAAAGATTACAGTGTCATGCAACTGAAGTTAAATATTAAACAAACCTAGATTGCTGTTAAGTCTCTCATCTTTTAGAACACATTGCAGGTTTTGGTTCATTAATTTGTAAATCCCAGAACTTCTTTTAAGTCACATTCTCGAGATAACTTAAGGTTTTATAATAAAGTTTTATAAAAAAATTATAAAAATTTTATAGAACGACTTTGTCAAACTATCTAAAGTCCCTAATTTACCAAGCTGACCAAGTCAGGTTAAAAGAAAACATTCACAACATTCCTGTAAGGTGAATGCCAAGGGTCTTTTCCCTCGGGTAGGGGAATTCAAACCAGGGGGCATATATTTAAGGTGAGAGCAGAAAGATTTGAAAAGGACATGAGGAGCAATCTTTTTAAACCAAGAATCATTTGTGTATGGAATGAACTGCCAGGGAAAGTGATGGCTGCAGGTACAGTTATAATATTTAAAAAGGCATTTTGATATGTTCATGAATAGGAAAAGTTCGAAGGGATATGGGCCAGGAGCAGGCAGCTGGGGCTAGTTTAGTTTGGGAACATGGTCGGTGTGAACTGTTTGGACTGAAGGATTTGTTTCCATGCTGTATCTCTATTACTGTATAAGAAAATAACTGTTTATTCTGCATAAATGTTCTTTTAAAGCCAATGTCAATTTGAAAATTTGAATTGCTGACTTATAACTCTACAACTTACACTCAATTTCTTCTTAAAATCCCCCCCACTCCTCAAACCTCTCCCACACACTCAGCCACCACTCTGACTCTCAGGCCCAATACAATATGGAATTCCTTGAGCTCTAAATAAGTTTCACCAGATCTATTGCAAGAATTCATACTTTTTAACATGTTTTTATGTGATATTGATAGATCTTAAATCCTTTGAATGATGCATTAGTTGGAGCATGTACTGTATGTCAATCTCGTCTTCCAGTGAGATTGCCCAGGATCCCTCAAACCCTTCCCCCTTTTGTCTGCCCAAGGCCTCCTCCCTAATGTTTTCTTGTATTCACTGCTCACAATAGGGTCTAATCTACCATGTGAGACCTATTATGATGTGACTGCAAGAACAGCCCAAACCTTCCAGCTGCTTGCCACTTCAATAAACCACCCTGCTGTCATGCCAGCATGTCTGGCCTAAACTTATCCAGTGTTCCAATGAAAGTCACAGAAGCTGGCACAACTGCATCTCATTTTCCACTTCGTCACTTCATAGTCTTCAGGACTCAATAGTATGTTAATAACTTCAAATTGTGAATTCTGTTCTTCATTTTGTTTCACCCCCTTTTCCCCACTTCTCAGTATCTTGTTTGCATGGGTTTGCTGTCAGCAGGGCTGATCCATTATCTGTTGGTTACACCAACCATGAACACCTACTCTTGCTTTATATTTCTTCTCTTCCTCCATATTTCTTCTCTAATATCATTGACACATACTCAGCCTTTACCTCTGGGCAGCCTTACTATCTGTTCTGGTTGTCCATTTCATCCCCCATAGCATAAACCCCCCCTATATTTCTAACTCCCTCTGAAAAGGAGTCATATCAGACTCAGAAAGTCATCTCTGTTTGTCTCTCCACAGATGCTGCCAGTTTCACTAGCACTTTCTGTTTTCATCATTCTCATTTGTCCCATTTCACATGCCCCCTTTTACCTCTCTTTCCCCTCCTACATTTCTTGCACCTCCTAACTCTCTCATCATTTTGCCCTGTACACTTCTGTTGTAACATTCCTCCTTTTGCTCATCACCCAGCTCTTGCCAGACAGTGGTGATGTTTAAATATCCTCATTTATGCAGGAATGCGGCAAGTGAATAGTATCTAAGCAATTTAATTTTACTAACAACACAGTAGTGGGATTATTGAAATGCTGATGTTTTACATCCAGTTTGTTTGTAAGGATTTGTGTGCAGATATATTCCTGTCAGCAGCATAGGATTTGAGTTTAAAGTTTGTGATCGCTTTGGGATCTATATATTAACATTCTACTCACTCTCTCTCCATGACAGGGAGTGGGCCCATTCAGTTATGGCAGTTTCTGCTGGAGCTCCTGACTGACAAATCTTGTCAGTCATTTATAAGTTGGACAGGTGATGGCTGGGAGTTCAAATTGGCGGATCCTGATGAGGTAAGGGCATACTGGCATTGTCATGAAACTTGGCCAATTGCGACCATTTTATAGTTTCATGGGTTTCACAACATGTTCAAATTCCTACACAGAGTGCAGGTTCATACCATTGAACTCAAAAGGACAGAGGCCAGTCATTTTGAACTCTTTAAGAATCAATCTTTCTCTCTATTCTCTGCATTCACCCTCTCCGGCTCGTGAGCAGTTTTGTATGTAATTGTTGAAGTAAAATAATAATCTGTTAACATTTCAGCCCAAGACTTTAATGATTTACTTTTTGTCAGCTCTGGTTAGAATTAAATTTAAATTTAAAATTGGCTTGGCATGTTTCATTGGTATAAAACCGTGGTTGAATCAGTTAATCTTTGTTCTGTTTTGCAGCCATTATGCTTGTAGTACTGGTGTTGCTGTCACTGAATGTCCCCAGCTTATGGATCTGTAGTGGTTGCAAATTGAGATGTGATCACTTGAAGTTATTGATTAGAGTTGTTTCTACACCTTATATTTGGAACTTTACATCCACAGGAGACCTCTGTTGTCCTTGAAGTGTAAGGATCTCTCAGACTTGAAAATTGTATAACTGTGATTTGGCAGTTAAAAATCCGAGTTTTACTGGATAAGAGAGATAAGAACATAACAACATGAGGACCAGGAGCAGGAGTAGGCCATCTGGTCCCTCAAGCCTGCGCTGCCATTCAATATGATCTTTTTGTAAACTCAGCTCCACTTACCTGCTGGCTCACCATAATCCTTAATTCCTTTATTGTTCAAAGATTTATCTATCTTTGCCTGAAAAGCATTCACCAAGGTAGCCTTAACAGCTTCATGGAGTTCATGGACCTAGTTACTCATTTGTGTATTAGACAAGAAGACCCTATTTGACTTGATGGTAGTATCCTGTTTGTAGAAAGAATCAAAATCGAAGAGTGTGGTGCTGGAAAAGCACAGCCAGTCAGGCAGCATCCAAGGAGCAGGAGAGGCGATGTTTCAAGCATAAACTCTTCATCAGGAACCTTCCTGAGCTTATGATCAAAATGTCGGCTCTCCTGCTCCTCAGATGCTGCCTGACTGGCTGTGCTTTTCCAGCACCACACTCTTCGATTCTCATCTCCAGCATCTGCAGTCCTCTTTTTCTCCGAGTAGAAAGAATCACTTGTGTTGCTATTATACATAGTAGCATGAAATGGCTACTTCAGCTGTTACTCATTTGTTTGTGGTATTTTACCCTTCGAGAGAACTGTTCTGTGCACTCTCCAAGCCTGTAAGTAATGGGCTTAGTCCCATTTGTGAATTTGCATGGCACACAGCAAGCACTTAGAGCTGTAGAGCTCTACAGCACGGAAACAGACTCTTTGGTCCAACTCATTCATGCCCACCAGATATCCTAAATTAATCTAGTCGCATATGCCAGCATTGAGACTAGGTCCCTCATATCCTTTCCAATTCATAAACCCATCCAGATTCTTTTTAAATGTTTAACTGTACCAGTCTCCATCACTTCCTTCATTCCATACACACACCACCATTTGCCCCTTAGGTTCCTTTTAAAAGTTTCCCCTCTCACTTTTTAAACCTTCAGGTTTGGATTTATCAACTCTGAGGAAAGGACCTTATCTATTCACTCTATCCATGCTCCGAATGAATTTATAAACCTCTATAATGTTTAGTGTCTGATACTCCAGTGAAAATACCCCTAGCCTATTCAGCCTCTCACTTTAGCTCAAACCCTGCAAGCCTGGGAACATCCTTACTAATCCTTTTTGAACCCTTTCAAGTTTCACAACACCTTTCCTGTAGCAGGGAGACCAGAATTGCACACAGTGTTCCAAAAGTGGCCTCACAACTGCAACATGACCTCCCAACTTCTGTACTCAATGCACTGACCATTAAAGACAAGCCTATCAAAAATCTTCTTCACTATTTTGTCTACCCAGGGCTCCACTTTCAAGGAGCTATAAACCTGAACCCAAGGTCTCTTTGTTCAGCAACATTCCCCAGGATCTTTCCATTAAATATTTACATCTTGCCCTGATTTGCCTTGTAAAAAGGCAAACCTATCATTTATCTAAACTAAACTCCATCTGCCACTCTTCAGCCCATTGACCCATCTGATCAAGATCCCATTGTACTCTGAGGTAATGTTCTTAACTGTCCACTGCACCACTACTTGTCTGATTGGGACAGCCGTGAATCAGCAGGAGAGCTTTGATGTGAAGTATTTTGGCTTGAAGTTTATACAGTGAACAACAGGCTCAGACCATGTTGACAACATGAAGTGCCTTGACAACTAATTTAAAATTGGTCCAGTGTGTGACATATACCTTCACTCAGGGACCTGTCCTCTGCAGGAAAAAGGGACATGTCCAGGACTGTCATGAGTAAAGCAAAAGTGTGAGACAAAGTAGTTCACTGGCACATTTCCTATCACACCACCTCCACCAGTGATAGAATCATAAAGATGTACAGCATGGAAACAGGCCCTTCGACCCAACCCATCCACACAACCAAGTTTCCTAAACTGAATTAGTCCCATTTGCCTGCATTTAGCCCATATCCCTCTTAACCTTTCCTATCCATTTACCCGTCAAAATGTTTGTTACATGTTGTAATTGTATCTACCTGTACTATTTCCTCTGGCAGCTTGTTCCATACCCTCTGTGTGAAAAAGTTGCCCCTCAGGTCCTTTTTAAATCTTTTGCCTCTTAAACGTTTACAGTCCAGTTTTGGACTCCCCTTCCCTGGGGAAAAGACCTTTGCCATTCACCTTACCTATTGCCCCTTACGATTTTGAAAACATCTATTAAGTCACCCCTCAATGTCGTACACTTGAGGGAACAAAATCCCAGTCTACCTAGCCTCTGTTTCACTCAAATTTTTCATAATATTGGGATGCAGGAAAAGATGCAACAAACACAATATTACAATTCTGCCACTGGAACTGAAAAGTTTTAACCTGCAGAAGATGCCTGAATAGATTGATGCCTGCTCAATTAGTGACCCAGTAGAAGTGTTTAACATCAACTTTAAGATGAATTTAATATTATAAAAAGGTAAGATGTTTCCACTTGCAGAAAAATGAAAACTATAGGACATAAATAGAAGATAAAGCACTAATAAGTACACAAATGAATTCAGGAAGCTTTCTTTTACCTAGAGAGCTGTTAGAATGTTTAATTCATTACTTACTGAAACATTTTGACCATTATCTTAATGCATTTACGGTGAAGGAAGCTAAGTACATAAGAGGTGCAAGAACAGAAGTGTGTATTGATTGGTGATGGAGTGGGAGGAGCCCATCTGGAGTATAAACACCACTGGAGACCAGTTGGGCTGAATGGCCTCTTTCTGTGCAATTCTCAAACACTGCATTCTTTTTCAGGTGGCCAGACGATGGGGAAAGCGGAAAAATAAACCAAAGATGAACTACGAGAAGCTGAGCCGAGGTCTGCGTTATTATTATGACAAGAACATCATTCACAAAACAGCAGGCAAGCGTTATGTGTACCGGTTTGTTTGTGACCTTCAGAGCCTGCTGGGCTACACACCAGAAGAACTACATGCCATGCTTGACGTTAAACCTGATGCTGACGAATAAGGAGTACCTGCTTGTGGGACTGGATTCCAAGCTGTGCTCACTTGTGGGACTTGTGTATGGTTTGTTTGCTTAAGCTTCATAGAGAAAGCCAAAAAAAAATCATTGCATTGTAGATGGACATTTCAAAACAATGCACAGTTCTACAGGGCAAACCAAACCAGTTTCTTGTTAAAAAAAAACATTTTTATTTGTGTCTTTTGGTTTTGTAACCTCTCATTTTTCCTGCCTTACTAGTACAACAGACAGACTGTGTAAGGAGTGTGATGACATTATGCATTGTAGGATACGGGAACTCTGCCCAAAAGGAAAACCATTACCATCAATGGGCAACTGCATGACTGTCTCAGGCATCTTGTCTGTTGACAGCTTTGGCCACATTGGTGAGTTAATAGAAGTTAATAGAACGAAGAACATTACAGCACAGTACAGGCCCTTCGGCCCTCGATGTTGCGCCAACCTGTGAAAATAATCTTAATGTATTAGATAGTCAGCATGTTACTTATTTGCCAGTATTCCTTTTTGTTTTAAGCTCATATCTAAGATGGTCTCAGTATTTGCAGTCTTGTGTAGAAACCGTACCAGCTCTGATTTGATGAAGTGTTGAAGGTAGGTAGACCACATCAAAGATGACACATGAAGAACCTGAAAGGGGGCTTTGATAGGTTGAAAAATAGACCAAAAATATTCACATTACACCAAGCCTGTTGGAACTTATACATTGTTCTTTGTCCAGTCTGACAATCACTGTGGTTCATTGTATTATTCGTTTTAAATATAGAACAGTGAACTTCAAAGTGACAGAAGATGAGATGCTTTGAAGCACTATGGTAGTTACCCATACTGTCTAACACAACTATACAAATAGAGAGAGAGAGAGAATGTGTATTGCAATGTGTTGTGTACAACAAGACCACTTCTGGGAATGTGTTTTAGAAAGCTAAATGAATATGCAGATTGAACACTGACCCTAGTGGTATTCCAAAGAGGTCCAATGGGATGGATATGTTTCTTGATTAGATCTCCAGTTTGATCGAACACTCATAAGATGAAGGGTAGAGGTATACATAGGTCTAATCTGAGGCCTCACAACTCTGTAACCTCACAGGTGAATTGAGTTGAGACAGTTTTTGCCTAATCTGCAGGTAAGAAGAGTTCAAAGGAAATGCGTATCCTTGAATTAATGGCCATTTCAAATTTTAAACGATCCTGTGATGAGTGATTGGAAGGTTGCTTGAAGTTAAGGAGCAATTCCATTATTAAAGCTAAGCAAGGGAAGGTTAAGCTTACTGGTGCCTTTGTGTGACTACTGAATTAGAAAGGCTTTAAGTATGTCACTGGATATAAATTGGAGATTATTATTCTTTCCTATCTTCAATGAGCCAAAGACTATTGTATAATTTTATTCTAAAAATTTTGACCAGGGTGCATGTATATTGTCCGGAATGCACTGTGTAACTTCACTTTGTGTTTCTGCTCTCTTTTCCTGGCTGCATTACTAGAGGGATATTTCTGCCAACTATCATAGTCAGCCATCCATGAAATATCACAGGGACACTGTCTCAGATGCATCTAGCTCAGTCTGACTGTGCTGAGCATGTGTCTGTGTAGGACTGAGATGCTGTACTGGGAGATATCAGCTAGTTGATTCATGGTTGAATGTCCAGCAAGAGCATTATCTTTTCAATGAACACATGTGTCTCTATCAAAAACGATGAAACTGGAGTAATTGAGCAAAGGAATTTTGGCAGAATGGCAAGACCATGTGGGAATTTCAAATTCAAATGCTGAAGAGTTATATATAGCTGCGGTTTGTTACCAAATGTTTCTCAAAAGCACCATTCCAGAACAATTTATTAAGTAAAAGTCACTGTCAGAAATGTTGGGAAATGTAGTATTAGTATCTAAATAAAAGTAAGACTTGCATTTATATAGCCCCTTTCATGACCTCAACGTATCCAAAAACAATTTAGCGTCAGTGAAGTACTATGAAGGGTAGCCATTGCTTTAATGTAGAAAGCACTGGTAGCCAATTTGCACAGAGCAAAAGTCACACAAATAGCAATGTGACAAGGATTTGATAATCTGCTTTATCAGCATTGGCTGAATGCTAAATATCGACTAGGACATTGATCTGCATCTATGATTTCTCTCTCACAGAGAATCCTAACTTTCGATGTTTCCATGAAAGACAATTACTAAATGAAAGGCCAGTTAATTTTCAGGAGGAGAGGAAAGCTGCAGGGCCAGTCATTCCATTTAGGAATGCTGCTTTTACTTGCTGTTTGGAAGCTGAAATGGACAGGCTTCCTAATGAGTGCTTACTTTTTGAGATCAAGAACAGGAATGGCAACAGTACTGACTCCCAGCTTAGTCAGCACTACATAGATCGATTATGAATAATGCCCAGAGGCACATGGTATAGTCAATCTCCTGAGGATGAAAGGTGAAAGAGGGCAAGCTACAATTGGCCTCACAGACGTATGATGAGTGTGACTGCACCAGGGCAAAAGCAGATCGCAACTTGTTGACTTTCCATCGCCATTTCAAGGATGATGTCTGAATTACTGATTGAAACCCCTTGGGAATTCAGTAACAGTGAATATGAGCGGAAACCAAAAGTGTTGGCCTAGATTGACAAGTTACTTCATGTGCAGTTCATCATTCAGTTGATTAAGGAACAATCTGCTTCCAACCATATCTGTCTCTCACTGGTGATGTGAGCAAAGAAGTGACATGTGGTTATATGTTGCAAGTATGTGGAGAGTGAATTACAGGAAACCTTGAAATGCCTACATGTATTTTATATTGTATATGTGAATCCAGAAGCACAGATCATTGCTTCAGGGTTGCCGAGACCATTTATTGACCCATCATATGTTCCGTTGCCTCTGTGATCTTTAGATTTAATCCAAAATAATTGCCTGAACAGGATAGTTTCTTACTGTAGGTTTAAAGTCTAAAATAGTGGATATAAAAAAAGATATTTTATGTATTTGTTCAAGACTTATTTTTTAGCTTTTTTAAGAATAATTTATATTTTTTAAAAGGACAAAAAAGCAAAAAGAAAGCTGGTGCTTTGTAAACTGAGGTAGCTTAGAGATGTAGCGATCTCATTGGAGCAGAGTGAAGATTCCTGTAAGTTTAGTTGCTGATGCTGGCACATCATGTTGCTGGATATATTTTATATAACTTTCTGTGCTGTTACACATTGTAGAAATGCTTCATAAAAAGAAATGAGCTGTGAAATTTGGATTATTTTGACTCCAGTGTAATACCCCATGCCAATGTTGTTCAACGATTTTGACATCAAAGTTGTTAGAATCTACCTCCTGTAGCTCCAATTTAAACTCTGTCCTCTGTGGACTGAATGTGAGACTCTTATTGCCTCCATATCCATTTGAGATGGAACTAAAGACTCTGTTTTTATGAAGATTATCAAGAATTATTTCAATAAAAGAAATTCTTATTCTTTTGAATTTGGTATGGTCTATTTGCTTCTTTTTTATTATTGTGTACGAAGCATAGAGCTGGCCAGGGTCTCGTCCTCTGCTCATTTCTCCATGCATCATGGCTCATATTCAACTGCAGTGAACAAGTGTTTTATGGTTCAGAGTAAGAATGCATGAGGTGGTTTCCGATGGCTTTCCTCACAACCTCTCTATACCCTTGCAGATGAACTGAGTTGAGACAGGTTTTGCATAACCTACACACAAGAAGAGTTCAAAGAGTTCCTAATAAAATTAGAAATCCTTTTCCCAAAGAATTACCTACCTGCAAGCAAGTGTTGTCCCTTGAGGTTGTCCCTTAGGAGCTGAATATTCAAGGATATACATCCCGTTGAAAAGATAGGCAGGTGGGTAGAGCGGGTGGGGTTGCCTCATTAGTGAGAAGTGAAGTTAAATCAATAGTAAGAAACGAAGTAGGGCAAGATGGTGTAGTATTTGTGTGGGTTGAACCGCAAAGATAAATAGAACTTATTTGGGGCCATATATTAGCCTCTAAACAGTAGTCAGGAGCTGGGGCATAAGATACACCAGGAGATAGAAATGGTGTATAGGAAAGGCAAACCTACAGTGATTACGGGGAATTTCAATATGCAGTGGATTGGGAAAATCAGGTTGGTAATGGTTTGCGAGAAAAGGAATTTGTGGAATATCTATGAGATGGCTTTTTGGAGCAGCTTATGGTGGAGCCCACCAGGGAACAAGCAATACTGGATTTTATGTTGTACAATGAGGCAGGCTTGATAAGGGAGCTTAAGTGAAAGGACCCTGAGGAAGCAGTGATCATAATATGATCAAATTTACTCTGCAATGAGAGAGAATCAGAGGTAATAATATTTCAACTGAATAAAAGGCAACTACAGAAGCATGAGGGAAAAGCTGGGTAAAATTGACTGGAAGAGGAGCCTTCAGGAAAGACAGTAGAACAGCAATGACAGGAGCTTCTGGGAGTAACTCAGGAGACATAGCAGAGATTCATCCTGAGGAAAAAGAGCATGGTTCAGGGAGGGTGAGGCAACCATGGCTGACTTGGGAACTCAGGGAAAACATAAAAGCAAAAGAGAAAGCATATAAACTAGTGAAGAACAGTGGGAAACCAGAGGATTGGGAAATTTGCAAAGACTAACAGAGGGCAAAAAAGAGGGAGAAGATTAAATGTGAGGGTAAGCTAGCTAAGAAAGACTGTAAGAGTTTCTTTAGATATATAAAGGGCAAAAGAGAGGCAAAAGTAGACATTGGGGTGCTATAAAATGACACTGGATAGATACTAGTGGGGAACAAGTCAATGGTTAAGGAAGTGAATAACTGCTTTGCATCAGTCTTCACAGTGGAGAAGACATGAACAAGTTCCCAAAAATTCAAGAGAGTGAGAGGGCAGAGCTCAGTATGGTGGCCATTACCAAGGAGAGGGTGCGAGAAAAACTGAATGGCCAAAGGTAGATAACCCAGCTGGACCAGATGGACTATGCCCCAGAGTTCTAAGGGAGATAGCTGAAGAAATAGTGGAGGCATTAATGGTAATCTTTCAGGAATCACGAGAATCAGGGAGGGTTCCACAGGACTAGAAAATCACTAACATAATGCATCTGTTTAAAAAGGGAATAAAGCAGAAGACTGAAAATTACAGACCAATTAGCTGAACCTCGGTCATGGGTAGGATCCTGGAATCCAATGTGAAGGATGAGACTTTTGAATACTTTGAAGTATATGGTAAAATAGGGCAGAATCAACATGATTTCATCAAGGGGAAGTCATGCCTGACAACTGTGCTAGAATTCTTTGAGGAAGTAACCAGCAGGTTAGACCAAGAAGAACCAATGGATTTTATCTACCTGGACTTCAAGAAAGCCAGGTACCACACAGGAGGCTACTGAGTAAAATAAGGGCCCATGGTGTTAGAGGTAAGGTGCTAGCATGGATAGAAACTTGGCTGTCTGGCAGAAGGCAATGAGTGGGAATAAAAGGGGCCTTCTCAGGGTGGCAGCCAGTGACATGTGGTGTTCTGCAAGACTCAGTGTTGGAACCACAACATTTGACTTAATACATTAATGATCTAGATGAAGGAACTGAAGGGATTCTGGCTAAGTTTGCAGATGATACAAAGATAGAACATAGAAGAGTACAGCACAGTACAGGTCCTTTAGCCCTCGATGTTGTGCCGACATTTCATCCTACTCTAAGATTAGAATAACTGACATACCCTACTTTTTACTCTCATCCATGTGCCTATCCAAGAATCCCTTCAATGCCCCTAATGTATCTAACTCTACTACCACTGCTGGCAGTTCATTCACACACCCACCACTCTCTGTGTAAAGAATCTATCTCTGACATCTCCCCAAAGTCTTTCTCCAGTCACTTTAAAATTATGCCCTATTGTGATAGCCATTTGCAACCTCGGGAAAGGTCTCTGGCTATCCACTCAATATCTTGTGCACCTCTATCATGTCACCTCTCATCCTTCTTCGCTCCAATGTGAAAAGCCTAACTCCCTCAACCTTTCTTCATTAGACATGCTCTCCAGTCCAGGCAGCATCCTGGTTAATCTTCTCTGCACCTTCTCTAAAGCTTCCATATCTTTCCGATAATGAGGTGACCAGAACTGAACACAATACTGCCAGTGTGGTCTAACGAGGCTCTATAGAGCTGCAGCATAAACTTGCAGCTCTTAAACTCAACCCCCCCCCCCCACCCCCGCAAATAAAACCTTATCAATTTGGGTGAAAACTGTAAGAGAACTGTGGATGTAGACCCCTCTACACTGGCAAGAATCCTGCCTTTAACTCTGTAATCTGCATTGAAATTCAACCTTACAAAGTGAATCACTTCACGCTTTTCCCGGTTGAGCTCCAAGGTAGAAGGACAGGTAGCATTGAGGAGGCGGAGAGATAACAGAAGGATTTGGACAGGTTTAGAGAATGGACAAAGAAGTAGCGGATGAAGTACAATGTGGGCAAATGTGAGGTCATGCAGTTTGGTAGGAATGGATTATTTTCTAAATGGGGAGAAAATTCAGAAGTCTGAAATACAAACTAGTCCAGGATTTTCTCAACTTGCAGGTTGAGTCAATAGTTCTGAAGGCAAATGCAATGATGGCATTTATTTTGAGATGACTTGAATATAAAAGTCAGGATGTACTTCTGAAGCGCTATAAGGCTTTGGTCAGGCCACATTTGAAGTATTGTGTACAGTTTTGGGTCCCATATTTCAGGGAATAATGTACTGTCCCTGGAGCATGTTCAGAGGAGATTTATGAGAATGGTCCCAGGAACGAACCACTTAACATATGAGGAATGTTTGTGGATTCTGGGTCTATACTTGATGAAGTTTAGAAAGATGGGGGTATCTAATTGAAACGTACAGAATACTGAATGGCCTGGATAGAATGAATGTTGGCAGGATGTTTCCATTGGTAGGACAGACTAGGACCCAAGGGCACAGCCTTAGAATAAAGAGAAGTTTTTTAGAATGGAGAAAAGGAGAAACGTCTTCAGCTTGAGAGTGGGGAATCTATGGAATTTGCTGCCACAGAAAGCTGTGGAGGCCAGGTCACTGAGTATATTTAAGACTGAGATAACTCGGTTCTTGAGCATCAAGGGGATAAAGGGTTACAGGGAGAAAGTAGGAGAACGGGGTTGAAAAACTTATCAGCCATGATTGAATGGCTGAGCAGACTTGATGTCTGAATAGCTTAATTTATGCTCCTATGTCTTATGGTGGTATGGTCTTAAGGCTTCAGCTTTTCTACTAAGAACACTGAAAGTTTCTTTATTCAATTATCACCTTTGGTTTGTAACTCTGAGTATGGGACCTTCAGCTGGCACTGGGCTAATCTGCTAAGTAGCAGGCACAGTCACAGGGTGAAGGTTCAAATGATCCTGCTACTGTTGATTAAATAATTGCAATCTTCCCAACTGACAGGTCATGATGCCATGGATATCAACTATTTCTCATTGATTTCATGTATCTATCAAACTGAACACAAAGACCAATAATCATCAGTTATTATTATACACCACTTGAGTTCAGAAACAAGCCAATGCTGTTGTCTTGTGGAGAAGTCAGCCACCTGTGAGAAGGTAGTTCCAATGTCTAGCAGAGGGGTTGTGGCAGGATATACACTCCCTGATTTTCAACATTTTTAATTTAGCTGCAATTATTTTTCATTATTGCGCATTAAGTCAGAGAACAAAAAAGCAAGCAAAAACAAAGCAATAACACTTGAAAATAACTCTCTTGCCCTTAATTTTACAAGGTGAGATGGAACCAGTAAAAATCACCATAGTCCTACCAAGGCATTGGGGCTGCTCTCTCATTAGAGAGAGATAATTAGTGGCTGTTTAAGCTGAAAGGCACCTTGCCTCAGGCAAAGGGAGGGGTTAACAAAAAAGAGCTCTTGATAGAAGTGTCAGCTGGTGTGGGAATTGAACCTATGCTTTATATCATGAACTAGCCATCCAGCCAACTGAACTAACAAACTTCCCCAGTGGCTTTTTGGCAGTTTTACAGGCTTCTCCTTCTGTGGTAGCGTTGACTTGGTAACATTGCCCCACCCTCCAAGCATACTAGATTAGAGTGGTGCTGAAAAAGCGCAGCAGTTCAGGCAGCATCCGAGGAGCAGGAAAATCGACATTTCGGGCAAAAGCCCTTCATCCGGAATAGAGGCAGAGTGCCTGCAGGGTGGAGAGATAAATGAGAGAAGGGTGGGGGTGGGGATAAAGTAGCGTAGAGTACAATAGGTGAATGGGGGTAGGGATGGAGGTGATCGGTCAGGGGGGAGGGTGGGGGAAGGTAGCAAAGAGTACAATGGGTGAATGGGGGTGGTGATGAAGGTGATAGGTCAGAGAGGAGGGTGGAGTGGATAGGTGCAAAGTAAGATAGGCAGGTAGGACAGGTCTTGGGGACAGAGCTGAGCTGGAAGTTTGGAGCTGGGGTGAGGTGGGGGAAGGGGAAATGAGGAAACTGGTGAAGTCCACATTGATGCCCTGGGGTTGAAGTGTTCCGAGGTGGAAGATGAGGTGTTCTTCCTCCAGGTGTCGGGTGGAGCATACAGATGGTGCATCCCTGAATCTCCATGAATCCCGTGATTTCCTGAGTGAGAAGATGACTCACTAAGATTCTAGTCTATGTTTCCTAGATCATTGTGAATTTCTGTCTCCTTCATCTATACAGAGATGTTGTGCTTCAATAGCTCTAATTCTCGGTGGCTCACCCTGGGCTGGGGGACAGCTTTGGCAAAGCTGCAATTGTTAAAAATCTCAAGTGACGTCCGGCCGGTTGGGTGTCTTGTTTTCAAATGCATTGAAGCTCTCTTGTTGCTGCTCTCACAGTCATCTCAGGTTGTGAGTCTACCAATTTCCCATTCAGAGTCAAAGGTCCAAGAGCTTTATGAAGCAACTTCCTCATGGCAGTACCATGATGGAAGTCAATTGTTTCACCAAACTGTTAGACAGGAGCAGCTACCATGAAGTATCAACTGAACCTGATATTGTTACATCCATCCCAGTAATTCAGAGATTCTTTAAAGTGTTCAAGAATATCTCAGTGCATAGAATCACATAATCCCAACAATGTGGAAACAAGCCATTTGGCCCCACAAATCCACGCCAACACTCTGAAGAGTAACCCACCCAGACCCATTCCTCTACCCTATTACTCTACATTTCCCTGACTAATGCAGCTAACTTACACATCCCTGAACACTGCAGACAACTTAGCATGACCAATTCACCTAACCTGCGCATCTTTGGACTATGGGAAGAAACCGGACCACCCAGAGGAAACCCACACAGACACAGGGAGCATGTGCAAACTCCATACAGATAGTCGTCTGAGGCTGGGATCAAACCTGGGCTCGTGGCGCTGTGAGGTGGCAGTGCTAACCACTGAGCCACCGTGCCACCCCTACAAATAATGTGTACCAATTAATATCCAAATACATTTTAGTTTTTTACAACTGATGTACTGTTAGAAATTATTTAAACCAATGTTATAGAATCATAGAGAGGTACAGCACCAAAATACACCCTTTGATCCAACTCATCCATGCTGACCAGATATCCTAAAATAGTCCCATTTGCCAGCACTTGGCCCATATCTCTCTGAACCCTTCCTATTCATATACCCACCCAGATGCCTTTTAAAAGTTGAAATTGTAACTGGCCTGTTAATTCCAGCTTTTTCAATTGCTTGGATTGTCTTCAACTGTTTGGAGCATATTTTGTTCATTTTGATTTGGAGTATAGATACCTCACTCAGAGGTTACATATGTTTTACAGTTCAATACAAAGTGAAATATCAGTGAATTCGTCTCAATCAAATAGACAACAAACTGAGGCGACATGTGCATCAAAATCATGTTCCACGGCATCTGAGTTCTGTACCTACCAAAGATTATCTTTCCCTTTTTCATGAGATAGTGGTATTGCCAGCATTTGCTGCTCCTCCCTTGATTGGCTTGCTAGGACAAGCTGGGTTTGAGTCTGGAGTCACATGTAGGCCAGATGAGGTAAGGACCACAGATTTCTTTCCCTAAAGGAAATTAGTGAATTTGCACAACCATCCATAGTAGTTTCATGATCACCAATCCTGAAACAATCTTTCCATTCTAGGTTTATTAATTGAATTTAAATTCCACCAGCTAAAATAGTGAAATCTAACCTCATCTGTCCAGAGCACAAGCCTAGACATCTCAGTTATTTGTGGAGTGACATGACCATCGTGGTATTGTATCTCCAAGTGTGGAGAGTGACATGGAACAGTCAATCAGCCCAATGGAAATCTAGATAATTTAACTTTGACCCACAACTTATGTTGAACTCGATGTGATGCTGTGCTTGGATTTTGGAAGCATTCAATGTCATTTGGACTTCCAGGGCAATAGTGCAGAACCTGCCTATAGAAATTTGCAACGTCATTTGTTAGAAGAGTGAATTCACTCTTCATTCAGAGAAGAGCTTGCAGTAGTTTGATTTCCTTTTGGCCAAACTTTTAAATCTTTTTCTTGTCGATACCCGTGTTTTGTGACATGTATTTGAACTTATTTTTTACAAGTGTCCCAAATGCTGCTGCAAAGAGCAGCTCTATGGGGAGAATTTTGAATGATTGATCAAAGTGGTCATACTCTGGGTTAGCAGCATGCTCAGCTGTATTTACAATGCAATGGTCAGAGCATAGAGTCATAGAATCATACAGTCATGGAGATATATAGCGCAGAAACAGACCCTTCGGTCCAACTCGTCCATGCCAACCAGATATCCCAACCCAATTAAGTCCCATTTGTCAGCACTTGGCCCATATCCCTCTAAACCCTTCCTATTTATATTCCCATCGAGGTGCCCTTTATATGCTGTAATTGTACCAGCCTCAACCACTTCCTCTGGCAGCTCATTTTATACATGCACCACCCTCTACTTGAAAAAGCTGCCCTTCGATCCCCTTTATATCTTTCCCCTCTAACCCTAAACTCGTGCCATCTAGTTCTGGACTCCCCCACCCCAGGGATAAGTCCTTGTCTGTTTACACTATCTATGCCCCTCATGATTTTATAAACCTCTATAAGGTCACCCCTCAGCCTCTGACGTGCCAGGGAAAATAGCTCCAGACTATTCAGACTTTGCCTATAGTCCAAATCTTCCAACCCTGGCAACATCCTTGTAAATCTTTTCTGATCCCTTTCAAGTTTCACGACATCCTTCCAATTGGAAGGAGACCAGAATTGCATACAATATTCCAAAAGTGGTCTAACCAATGCCTTGTACAGCCACAAATTGACCTCATACTCCTTTACTCAATACTCTGACCATTAAAGGAAAGCATACCAAACACCTTCTTCACTATCCTATCTACCCAAGACTCTACTTTCAAGGAACTATGGACTTGCACTCCAAGGTCTCTTTGTTCCAACAGCACAGAGACAGACCCTTTGGCCCAGACTGGTCCATGCCGATCAAAATGTCCACACACTGCACTTCCCTGCACTTGGTCCATATCCTCCTAATCCTTTCTATCCATATAATTGTCCAAATGCCTTTTAAATCTTGTTAATGTACCAATCTCAACCACTTCTGCTGGCAGCTCATTCCATATGCGTAACCCCCTCAATGTAAGAAGTTGTCCCTATGTTCCCTTTTATTCTTTCACTTCTAACCTTAAACTAATGCCCTCTAGTCCTCGATTTCCCAACCCTGGGAAAATGTCTGAGTACATTCACCTTACCCATGCCTCTTATGTTCTTATGCACCTCTATAAAGTACCTCCTCAATCTCCTACCTCAATCTCCTACACTCGAAAGAAAAAAGTCCTAGCTTGTCCAACCTCTCCCTATAACTCAGACCATTGAGTTCAGGTAACATCCTTGTAAATTTCTGCTGCACTCTTTCCAGTTTTATAACATCCTTCCTATTACAAGTTGACCAAAACTGAACACAAATACTCCAAGTGCAGCCACACCAATACCCTGTATAACTGCAAAATAACTTCCCAACTTCTGTACTCAATGAAGGCCAGTGTCACTGCCCTGTCTATCTGTTACTCCATTTACAGAGAACAGTGAACCTGCTCTGAGATCCCGGTGTTCCACTACACTCCTTAAGGCCCGACCATTCACCATGAAACTCCTACCTTGATTTGACTTTCCAAAATGCAAGACCTCACACTTATGTATGTTAAACTCCATTTGCCATTTCTTGGGCCACTTCCCCAGCTGATCAAGGTCCTGCTGCAATTTCTGATTTGCTTCTTTGCTGCACACAATTCTACCTATTTTAGTGTCATCTGCAACTTACTAATCATGCGTTGTGCATTGTCATCCAAATCATTGATATTAATAACAAACAGCAATGGGCCCAACACCAACCCCTGAGGCAATCCACTAGTCACAGGCCTCCAGTCTGACAAGCATCCTTCCAATGTTACCCTCTGCTTCCTACCATCAAACCAATTGTGTCTCCAATTTGCCACCTCACTCTGGATTCTATGCCATCTAACCTTCCAGAGCAGCCTATCATAAGGAACCTAATCAAAGGCCTTACTGAAATCCGTATATGCTACGTCTACCACCGTGCCCTCGTCAACCTTCCTCATTACTTCATCAAAGAACTCTAACAAATTTGTGAGGCATGATCTCCCTCTCACAAAGCCATGCGGACTACTCCTAATCAAGCCCTGACATTCCAAATGCATGTACATCTTACCCCTCAGAATCTTCTCACGTTACTTACAGATGTTAAGCTTATTGATCTATAGTTCCCAGGCTTTTCTTTGCAGCTCTACTTGAATAATGCCACAAAATTTGCTCCCCTCCTGTCTTCTGGGGCCTCACCTATGGCTAGCAATGATGCAAAAATATCAGCCAGGGCCTCCACAATTTCTTCTCTAGCTTCTTGCAGTGCCCTTAGATATATCTGGTCAGGTCCAGGAGATTCTTCCACCTTCATACATTCTAATACATCGAACAATTCCTCTATTGTGATATGGACTGTCCCCAAGATATCACCACTAAGTTCCCCAAGTTTCTTTGTTTCCATGTCTTTCTCCATGGTAATCACAGAGGAGGAATATTTATTGAGAACCTTGCCCATCTCATGCGGTTCAACACATACATGTCCACTTTGGTCCATGAGGGGCCCTCTTCTCTCTCTAATTATTGTTTTTCCTTGCCACAACTGCAAAATAGGCTGTACAATCTGCTGTAAGGATGGCTGTAGCTGCCCTGTAACACAGGGTGACTGTTGCCAGAGTAGTAAGTGGTCTTCAACTTGTCTGCCCTTGTTGGCTTCCAGTCAACACGCAGTGTCTGCAGTGGGAGGCAAGACC
Source organism: Chiloscyllium punctatum (assembly GCF_047496795.1). Classification (NCBI taxonomy): domain Eukaryota; kingdom Metazoa; phylum Chordata; class Chondrichthyes; order Orectolobiformes; family Hemiscylliidae; genus Chiloscyllium; species Chiloscyllium punctatum. Next base: position 54,704,827 of record NC_092761.1, on the reverse strand, counting down.
ACCCTCCTCAACAACTTATTTAGCACCATTTCCACTTCACCCCAGATATCAAAATAGAATTGTTCCACTTCATTTGATGCCAGGAAATAACTGGAGTCTGTAATTAACAATGAAACAGATGAACATTTTGAGCTGATCAGAGAAATCCTGCAGGATTTGGAAACAGTAGGTCATTTCCAGTGAAACTAATTGGATATTTTGAAGTGATGGCAGTAGTGAAGAGAATGAGAATGGATGATATTTATGTGGAACGCCGTAAAATCCTTTAAGAAGGTTAAAAAAAACACAGAAAATGCTAAAAATATATAACAAGTTAACTAAAAGCTGAGGAGAGAAAATCTGAATATTTCAGGTCAGTGACCATCTAACAAAACTCGAAAAAGTTTGAGCTGAAATAACTTTAAAAAGTTAAAGAGTCAGGAAAAGGAAAAGAACAAAAAACATAAAAGAACATAAAAGAGCAAAACTGAAAGCCTGTGATGGGGTGGAAGGCAGGAAAGATAAAGTATTAAACGAATGATGATGATACAAAACAAAATGAGAAATGAAGCCTAGCACATCGTTCCAAAAACAATGCTGAAAGTTTTGCAACTGTGTTGAATTAAAAATATAGAGTGGATGATCCATCTCAATCCTCTTGTGAGGTTGCAGCTTCTCAGATATCACTCCTTAACAAAGTTGATCCCACTTCATGTGATATCAAGAAAGGTTTGAAGACATTGGATAAAGAAAACAGTGTATGCCCTAATTTAAAATATGGCTGTTGTCAAGGAGATTTGTGCAGCATAACAAATCAGGACCTCTCCAAGAATGCCAGATAGAGCTACAAAGCTGGTATGTACCTGCAAAATGGAAAATAGTCCTGTCTACAAAAGGCAGGACAAGTACTACCCCATCAGTCTACTATTAATCATCAATAACGTAATGAAAAATGTCATTGATAGTGTTAAAATGTGGCATTTACTCAGGAATAACCTGCTTACTAATGCTCAGTGTTGGATTCTGCAAGCCCTGACACATTTGGTCCAAAAATGACAAAAGAGTGACTGCCTTTCTTAAGGTAAGAGTGACTGCCTTTCTAAAGACAAGATAATGGAAGGTGTCCAAGGTGTCATGACTCACTGGGGTGGGCCTCAGGAAATTAAGCCTCCCTGGGCGACACGGTGGCACAGTGGTTAGCACTGCTGCCTCACAGCGCCAGAGACCCGGATTCAATTCCCGCCTCAGGCGACTGACTGTTTGGAGTTTGCACGTTCTCCCTGTGTCTGCATGGGTTTCCTCTGGGTGCTCCAGTTTCCTCCCACAGTCCAAAGATGTGCAGGTCAGGTGAATTGGCCATGCTAAATTGCCCGTAGTGTGAGGTAGGGGTAGATGTAGATGTAGGGGTATGGGTGGGTTGCACTTCGGCGGGGCGGTGTGGACTTGTTGGGCCGAAGGGCCTGTTTCCACACTGTAAGTAATCTAACCTAATCTATTTCTGGAATCATTACAAACATGACATGAAATAATCAAACTATCCAAAGTCCCTAATTTGTCTGATTATGAGACTAGGTTAAATGAAAACACTCATCAGATTTCTGCACTTAGCAAGAAAGCAAATATTTATTGAAAACAAATTGTTTTAACCAATGGAAAGAATGCAACACAACTGCAAACTTATAAGTCTCTAGAACTTAAATCCTGCTCACTGTAAAATATTCCCATACACAGAGGCATACAAAGAAACAAGATATAAATTTTATCAGTGGGGATTGAGCAAAAATGTCAAAGAAGCACAGTTCTGGCACCAGTCCAGATTACAGGCATTGACGAGATGTTTTCCTTTAATTTCCTTTGATTCTTTGATAGGCACATAAGGTTGTGGGCATACTGATTCTCAACCTTTCATTCACTGATTGAGAATTTGCCCTTTGACTCTGGAGTTTTTTTATCCCTTGTCCTTTCAAGTAGTCCTCGCAGACAGAGCTGCTTAGGATTGTCTTTTACTCTTCCAAATAGAGATGGGAGAAAAATAGACAGATGTTTTCTTTTACATAGACTGATGCTTCTGCATTCTGGATTAGTGGTGCTGGAAGAGCACAGCTGTTCGGGCAGCATCCAAGTAGCTTCGAAATCACTTGGATGCTGCCTGAACTGCTGTGCTCTTCCAGCACCACTAATCCAGAATCTGATTTCCAGCATCTGCAGTCATTGTTTTTACCACCTTGATGTTTCTTCATCCATTCTCCCAGGAACCAAACAAGAAGCTGTTATGGTGCTGAGCATTCCAACCCAATGTAACGTCTGTCACTGGGAAACACTGTCTGTGGATACAGCCATGGAGCCAAGGTATCCATCATTTCCCTCCCCCCCCCCCCACACCCCCACTTGAATAAGACAACATTATCAATAGAATGTACAATACGTTTCAGTTAAAAAAATTCTACTATTCCTCATTTTAAAATAGCATCTTTTTCCACTTTGAAGTCCACATTCCAAAGAGAAAATGGTCTTTATTTACTTTCAGCATTAGGAGAGATGAAACATCATTTCAAGAATAGATTTCATCATAACGTATATGACATAGACAGTGAAATGTGAGCTTTACTTCCATTCATCTCTTATAGAAGTACTATGCAATGTTTGGCATCATTCTCCTAATTTCTTATGTTTTCCCTTCATCTTTACTTCTGGATAATGCATCTGCTTTCACATTCACTTTGCCAGTATTGTGAACAATCTTCACATTGTTGGTTGCATTAGTATGTTCTATCTGAGCAGTCTCGCAAGTTAATGATCACAGATTATGATCATATAGGCCTATGCTTCATTACAACTCTGTTATACATAGATATACAAAATGTTGAAACACTAATTGGAGACGTAAAGTCTTTTTTTCTACTGTGGAGTAGAATAATAGAATTCCTACAGTGTGGAAGCAGACCATTCAGCCCATCAGGTCCACACTGACCTTCCAAAAGGCATTCCACCCAGACCCAACCCTCACCTTATCCCTGTAATCCTGCATCTCCCGTGGCTAATCTACCCACATCTGTGGACACTATGGGCAATCCATCTAACCTGCTCATCTTTGGACTGTGGGAAGAAATCCACACAGACACAGGGGGAATGTGCAAACTTCACACAGTCGCCCAAGGATGGAATCAAACCCAGCTCCCTGGCATTGTGAGACAGCAGTGCTGAGCTCTGAGTCATCATGCCACTCTGTACTTTGTAAATTTGTTTAATTTCTGAGAAAATACTCACTAATTTTTCTATTCCCAATTCAATATCTTGCAATAAGACTGACTTTTGCCCAAGTCATTTGCATCACTTACCATTTTGAATAGCATGCTAAAGTCAAGGGCATCTGATTCATTTATTTGGACTTTGTTTTCTCCTCAAGGCTGCTAGGCACTCTGCTGCCCAGACTCTTTTTGGTTCTATAATACATGAGTCAATGGTATGGCTGTTGTACTGATTCTATGTAAAAAATTCTGATAAAACCCACACATTTCTAAAGATCTCATGATTTCATATATAATTTTATGAATGGAGAATTCAATCAGCACCTTCATTTTTGCTGTTTTTGGCAACATTTGTCCTTGGTCAATGATATGTTTTAGATAAGTTAGCCTTGTTTTTAAAAATTCACCTTAGTCAAATTTAGCTAAATACACTTGCTTAAATACTCTGATTGGCTTCCATGGTCAGCTACAACTTAATTCATAAGTATTTGAAAGTTAGCTGGGTGTTTTGAAATTCAAATAGCATCTTACAACATCATTACATCCCATTTGTTGTAACAAGGGTGGATATTTCTGCAGTTTTGATGTTAATGATGCTTGCTAGTATCCCCTCAATGGATCAATTTTAAAAAGAATGAGGTTTGACCAACCCTGTTGATAAATCTTCGAAACAGGAACTGGATATGAATAAAAGCAAAGTAAAACAAAATAATGCTGAAGAAATTCAGCAGATCTAATAGCATCCATGGAGAAAGAAACAGAGTTAATGTTTTCAGTCCAATATCTCTTCTTCAGAATTAGATAGCACCCTGTTTACATTTACATTCTGTGGTCCATGCAGAATCTAGTTGACTCATTAAGCTTAAGATCTAACACCACTGGCAAACCCCAATTGTTTTGACTTAGTCTAATCAATTGGTTTCTCGCATGTATTGTACTTCTCTTTCCATTTGAACCTGTTTCTCTGGGCTCAATAGATAAGGATCATGTTTTATGGTACTGAGACTTTGACTTCTACATAATGTTAAGCTAACATTTTACATCGAGGTATATTGTTGCAAATTTGCCTGTTTTCCCAAACTGACATTATTAAATCTTCCCTTTGTCCTTGCTCCAAATACACAGCATCTGACTGTACCATTTCCATATTGGCTAGGCAAATTGGATAATGTTCATTTGTAAACTGTCTACTTTTCCCTGTAACTCAGTCTTACCGTCTCTCCCGATCTCACTATTCTTTCCACATAACACACTCCTCTTTTCTTGTCTCTTTCCCGTGATATCATTTCAATGTGGTCACGTAACATAATTAAATTTTTGCCCTGAGTATTTTTCAGATAAGTCACTTTACACACCCTCACAACTACTTTATAGGGACCATGTATTTTGATCTCAAAAGCAATAATACCAATGCTTTGTCTTCTGCTTGAAATGTTGGGAGTCATAGAATGTTTGTCGTTCCATTCTGTCATTTTTCAATCTCTTGTGTGGCTTTTCATGCTCACATGATCTCATCAACACATAATCAAACAAAGATGATTCAACTTTTCATCTTGAGAACATTTCCATAATCAATTTTAAAGGATCTATTAATTCACAATGTATTACTGTTATTTATTTTTTATTAATTAGTTCATGGATGAAGATCGATTTGATGGACAAAACCCAATAGTTTCGTTTGGGAAATCTGTGCTTGAAATAATCCCTTTAGCTCAGTCCTGTGAGGTACTGTTGACAATAGGCTTCAATCATTGTTTGATGGCAAAATTGCTAACTATGGATTGAAAAATTTTAGACATAAACTTAGAATTTTTTGTCAAAATGTTATTAATCTGATAGTGCATAACTATTAAAAAATTATATTAATTTCTCCACTATTACCTCAGTTGTAATCATCCTCAAATAAATAATGTCAGAAAATTGGCTGTCCCATCCAATGTTGTAAGGATATACTAGTGTCCTGCTTTAGCTTTGGGTAATGATCTTGCACAGACATACAAACATCATACATCCTCAAACCTGACTTTGGGTAATCAATACATGTTAAGATTTACTTACCTGATATGTATGACATGTTTTACAGAATTGCATTATATCTGTTTGAAGCATAAAATGGCTTTTTACCAGTGCTTGAGTTTCCTACATTCCTACATGATCTGCCACATGATTTTTACATACAACTCATAATATCTCCATTCAGTATTATGGAGATGTTACTATCTGATGGACAACTATCTATTCTTCAGCTGTGGGTATATAAGGGTGTCTCCACTCTTCATCAGACCCCCACTCTTAATAAAATAGTACGACATAACTTCTGGAGCCTCAACATAAGCTACTTGTGTTAACTTATTTAGCTCTCAATTTGCATTCTGACCTTGAATTAAAGAAAACATGAAAATACTTCCTCTGAATTATATCCCTCTTTAAACAAAGCTTCAGCTCTCTAATATCTGTTTGGGGTATTACCATGAGCTCTGGTGATGGACTTGATTTAGCCATTGATCTGGTCACCATACATGATGGAAACATATCTGTAACATGATCTTTTACTAGTTCCATCCTTTAACATTTCTCAGGATTTCTATGACTTGGGTGAAACTACTAGCTTCACGCCAAATGATTGTGCAGAAGTATGTCAAATCTATTTGTGAGCAATTTCTCATCAGGTCCTATCATCACTACTCCAGATAACAAATCACACTAAAATTGCACTTTCTACAAAGAAACTGGGATATCCACTCCACCTATCCCATTTAATATATTTCAGCTTACATTGCACTCTTGTCGAGAGAAAACTCGATCCTTCTCCAGCAAAAGTTTGAGTAGCTCCTGTGTCCCTTCATATAGTTATGAATTCTGCGGAGAAAAAGCAAAGACTGCAGATAGTGGAGATCAGAGTTGAAGAATGTGGTGCTGGAAAAACACAGCAGGTCAGGCAGCATCCGAAGAGTAGGAGAATTGATGTTTCAGGCATAAGCCCTTCATCAGAATTATGGATTCTGGAACATTTTTATCTGCTCTATTCGCCTCATCTGCGATACCAGCTGCAGTTAAATATATAATTTGATCTATGGTATTTTCCTTCTAAGTTCCCTTTTTGGACTCACTCCCCTGAATTCCAGTAAGTCACAAAGGTTTCCCTTGCAAGTTCCATCAGTCTGAATGAAAGTGCCCCAATTTATAACAATGCTTTTGATATTCCACTCCACCCTCAGGATCTTCCTTTCTGTGCTGAGGAGGAGATCTGGGTGCATTCCCAGTTGTCCTTCCCTTAACCTGACTACTTTTGCTTCCTTTCACTCTCCTACCCTCTATCCTTCTCAAATTTATGCAAGTGTTTAAAAAAGTTCATTATTATGGATCGGCTCAGATTCATCGGTCTTTTTTGCAGTCTGTTTAGCAACTCCTTGTGATAAAAGGTAATGAGCTTTTTAATTATTTGAAGAGAATCATATTTTAAGAACATCATATGTGGTTTTATCTTGTAACGCTTGTATCTGACTACCTGTCAAAATTACTTTGTTTAAATCTTCCAGATTCCATGTAACCTTGTCTAGGCTGTATCCTTTAATTTTCAAACTTTTGCCTGTATGCTTCCAGAACCAGCTCACATATACCAGTAAAGTTATTTTTATGACGTCATAATCCCAGGGAAAATCTCCGTGGACAGTGAAGATTATTTGCTTTCTTATTGCTTCCTTTACCTTCTTTTAATGTTAAGTTTTACAAATCAACCAGTCAGGGCATGTCATCAGAAGAAAATACTCAAAAACTGCCATTATATGAAGAATTCATTGGGATGTGAGTATTGTTGACAATCTATTACCTCAAGTTATTTTATGTGTCAGTGCAGGACTGGAGTCACATATAGGATGGACTATATATGGCTGATAGAGGAGCTTCATAAATCAGTTTGCGTTTTCCGACAATCAGACAGCCACAAGGTCACAGTCAGTGAAGCTAAATGTTTCTATATAACTGAATTCAAACACTCAATTTGTTCCATGTGCTGTCTGAATGATTAGCCCAGGACTACAGTTTACTGGTTCATGAGGATTGACATGACTCCTTGTAGCAAATGCAACATAGAAAACATCCAAAAGGCTCAGAAGGGAGTGAGGTGTAATCATCTTTGTCAATGTGACCAACTCCTATAAGGCCAGGTGTTGCCTTGTTTCCAAATGAGGAGAAGAATATTCTGTACAATGGATTGTTAAATTTTGAAACTTTTGGTTTTAGGTTCAAATCCAGTAAAGCTCAGCATTGGAATGACTCATGACTATTTTGTTGAGTCAAGGAGTGATTCCTCTCAGCTTGGTGAATCAAACACCATGTCCTATTGGGTATCTGGTAGCCAGAAGGTCAGGAGGCAGAAGGGTGAGGCGGTGAACAGAAACTCAATTTCAATTTCAAGGCTCCCTGTTGTCCCTCCATTTTTTGTTACATTAGCCTACAGACAGTCCACAGATGAGATTCAATCACATGCAAATGCTGCCACCTTCAGCAGGAGATCCACATGGAGCCCTCGCCCTTTATTCTCATTTGCCCTTGTGTCACCACCTCACATCTGGAGTGAGTGAATCAGTTTAATTCCTGTCCCCCGAGTGAAACTGGTGTGGGCAATAAACATTTGCAGTCCATGAGTCCAGTCATCTTTAACAAGCTCACATGGTGAATAGCATTTTTCAAACTAATGGGTTAGCTTTTGATTTCAGTGGCCCCTTTCCATCAGTCATATCTATGACTGGTGGGATGATGTTAGTTTCCTGATGTAATAGTCTCTCACCATATTTTAAGGGAGCGTAGAGTTAGAGATGATGCTTAGGGAAGGGAGAAAGTGAGGACGGCAGACACCGGAGATCAGAGTCGAAAAGTGTGGCGCTGGAAAACCACAGCAGGTCAGGCAGCATCCGAGGAACAGATGAAGGGCTTATGTCTGAAACTTTGATTCTCCTGCTCCTCGAATACTACCTGACCTGCCGTGCTTTTCCAGCACCACACTTATCAACAGCTGAGGGAAGGGGCATTGTACCTTGTCTAATTTGTAGCCTTAGCATCCAGTCTCTTTCTCCAAATGGTGAGCAGCATTAAATAAAAACATGATGTCAGGCCTCATAGTGTAAAGAAATGTTCCATGCTCAATCCAGATTAGACCCCGGGACATGATCTGGTGAACACATCACTGACATGTCAAAGACAGATGCAAACTATCCCTTCTGCCTTCTGCCATGCTATCTACCTCCATATGCAAAGCTATTTTTGGTTCCCATTTGGCCTTATTTCACCAAACTTTTACTGTTTATGTATCTATTGAAGCCTCTGGGATTTCCCTGTCTGTTAAATTCATCCGTTATCATAATCCCGCTTTGCTACTCTTATATGCTTTTCCAAATCCCTTCTGAACCTTCTACATTCCTTTTGGCTCTAAATTGTATTTTTCACCTGCCATTTACCTCTTTTCCTTCTTTAATTCCAATCTCCTTTGCCAACTCGGGAGATTTAGATTTGTCCCATCTTTTCCTTTCAAGCGATTATACCATGACTCTACCTTTACTAGCACCTTGTTGGAGATACTCCATTGTTCTTTTATTATTTCTCTTGGCAATCTTTGGATTCAGTCAATCTGACCCTGCTCCATTCTATGCCCCACTGAAGTCACCTCTCCACCAGTTGATCTTTCTGACTATGCATTGCACATTCTTAATTTGCACCATCATCCTAAAGCTCATGATACATTGATCACTGTCTGTTAAATGGATCCCCACTGATATCTGCTCTACTTAACCCACCTCATTCCCAAGAACTGTTCGAGGAGGGTCTCCTTTCTTGTTATAGTTCGAGCTGGGTCTCCTTTCTTGTTCAACTAGACATAGACAGCTCGAGGAAATTCTCCCGAGCACAGTCTAGGATTGCTTATTCTTCACTGTCCGGACTAGAGTGGTGCTGGAAAAGCACAGCAGTTCAGGCAGAATCCAAGGAGCAGGAAAATCGACGTTTCGGGTGAAAGGCCTTCATCAGGAATACAGGCAGAGTGTCTGAAGGGTGGAGAGATAAATGAGAGGATGGGGAGAAAGTAGCATAGAGTACAATAGGTGAGTGGGGGTGGGATGAAGGTGATAGGTCAGATAGGAGGGTGGAGTGGATAGGTGGAAAAGAAGATGGCAGGTAGGACAAGTCATGGGGACAGTGCTGAAGCTTGGAATTGGGGTGAGGTGGGGGAAGGGGAAATGAGGAAACTGGTGAAGTCCCCATTGAACCCCTGGGATTGAAGTGTTCTGAGGCGGAAGATGAGGCGTTCTTCCTTCAGGCATCAGGTGGTGAGGGAGCGGTGGTGAAGGAGGCCCAGGACCTCCATGTCCTCAGCAGAGTGAGAGGGGGAGTTGAAATGTTGGGCCACAGAGCAGTGTGGTTGATTGGAGGTCGGTGCCCCCCAACAACCCAACTTCCTGTCCTGGCACCTTCCCCTGCCACCGCAGGAATTGCAAAACCTGTGCCCACACCTCCTCCCTCACCTCCATCTAAGGCCCGAAAGGAGCGTTCCACATCCATCAAAGTTTTACCTGCACATCCACCAATATCATTTATTGTATCCGTTGCTCCCGATGTGGTCTCCTCTACACTGGGGAGACTGGACGCCTCCTAGCAGAGCGCTTTAGGGAACATCTCTAGGACACTCGCATCAATCAACCACACTGCCCTGTGGCCCAACATTTCAACTCCCCCTCCCACTCTGCCGAGGATATGGAGGTCCAGGGCCTCCTTCACCGCCACTCCCTCACCACCCGACGCCTGGAGGAAGAACGCCTCATCTTCCGTCTCGGAACACTTCAACTCCAGGGCATCAATGTGGACTTCACCAGTTTCCTCATTTCCCCTTCCCCCACCTCACCCCAGTTCCAAACTTCCAGCTCAGTACTGTCCCCATGACTTGTCCTACCTGTCTATCTTCTTTTCCACCTATTCACTCCACCCTCCTCTGATCTATCACCTTCATCCCACCCCCATTCACTCATTATACTCTTTGCTACCTTCCCTAACCTCCTCCCTGACCTATCACCTTCATCCCCACCCCCACTCACCTATTGTACTCTATACTACTTTCTCCCCACCCCCACCCTCCTCTCATTTATCTCTCCACCCTTCAGGCACTCTGCCCGTATTCCTGATGAAGGGCTTTTGCCCGAAACATCGATTTTCCTGCTCCTCAGATGCTGCCTGAACTGCTGTGCTTTTCCAGCACCACTCTAGTCCGGAATCTGGTTTCCAGCATCTGCAGTCATTGTTTTTACCTTATTCTTCACTGTGACAATGCTATACTCCCAATGTACAGATAGTTCAAATCCCCCATTATAACTACTCCATGATGTTTGTAGCTGTGTGTAATTTTTTTTGCAGATGTGCTCCCTTACATCCATCACAATTGTAGTTGTTTCTTGGAAACTGCTGACAGTCACCCACTTCCTATCTTTATGATGCTGTTAACTTACAGTGTGACGATCTTTCGAAATGTGCTCTCCATATCAGACCATAAGATGTAGGAGGAGTGGTAGGCTCTTCAGTCCATCACGTTGCTCTACCCTTCAGGGAGTTCAAGGTGGATCTGATAATCATCAGCTCCATTTTCCTGCCTTTTCCCCAAACCCGTTATTCCCCTATTGATTGAAAATATGTCTTCCTCAGCTTTGAATATACTTAATGACCTAGCCTCAAAAGTCCTTTGTGGTAAAAAAATTAAAGTGATTCACAACCCTCAGAAAGAAATATGTTCTTCCTTACCTGTGTCTTATGTGTGATTACCCTCTGATCCTCGACATTCTTTCAAGGATAAATACATTTTTTTGTGTCTACCATGTCAAGTATGCGAAGAATCTCATATATTTCAGTATGGTCACCTCTCATTCTTCTGTCTTCCAATGAATACAGGCACAATCTACTCAACCGCTCCTTATGAGACAGTCCCACCTAAATGTGACCTTTTACTATTCTCTTCCCCCTATCTATTTCAGTCAAACCCATTAACACCACGATTAATCTCCTCACTTTAAACTCAGGGCCCATGACATTGCAAATTTCTTTGCCCTTGTTGGCTATACACACGTAGAAGCCAGAGTTAACGTGACCTGTTTGAACACACGCTGTTTCCAGAATTCTCAGCTCCCCCATATTCATTATGAGACCCTGCCCTAATATTTTTAATTGCCCCCTATTAGAGCAACCATTCTTAGGCTGTGACTCCTAGTTCTGGACTTCCCCAACATTGGGAACATTCTTCCCTGATGTCTCCAGTCTAGTCCCATCAGGATTTTATGTTTCTGTGAGATCCCCTCTCATTCTTCTAAATTCCAGCAAGTACAAGCCCAGTCATTCAAGCCTTTCTTCATATGTAAGTCCTGCCATCCTGGGAATCAGTTTGGTGAACTTCGCTGGACTCCCTCAGTAGCAAGAATATCTTTCCTCGGTCTAGGAGACCAAAACTGCACACAATCATCAAGGTATGGCTTCAGGGTAAAAACAATAACTGCAGATGCTGGAAACCAAATTCTGGATTAGTGGTGCTGGAAGAGCACAGCAGTTCAGACAGCATCCAAGGAGCAGCGAAATCAATGTTTCGGGCAAAAGCCCTTCATCAGGAATAAAGGCAGTGAGCCTGAAGCATGGAGAGATAAGCTAGAGGAGGGTGGGGGTGGGGAGAGAGTAGCACAGAGTACAATGGGTGAGTGGGGGAGGAGATGAAGGTGATAGGTCAGAGAGGGGAGGGTGGAGTGGAGAGGTGGAAAAGGAGATAGGCAGGTTGGACAAGTCAAGGGGACAGTGCTGAACTGGAAGTTTGAAACTAGGATGAGGTGGGGGAAGGGGAAATGAGGAAGCTGTTGAAGTCCACATTGATGCCCTGGGGTTGAAGTCTTCTGAGGCGGAAGATGAGGCGTTCTTCCTCCAGGCATCTGGTGGTGAGGGAACGGCGGTGAAGGAGGCCCAAGACCTCCATGTCCTCGGCAGAGTGGGAGGGGGAGTTGAAATGTTGGGCCACGGGGCGGTTTGGTTGATTGGTGCGGTTGTCTCGGAGATGTTCCCTAAAGCGCTCTGCTAGGAGGCGCCCAGTCTCCCCAATGTAGAGGAGACCACATCGGGAGCAACGGATACAATAAATGATATTAGTGGATGTGCAGGTAGAACTTTGATGGATGTGGAAGGCTCCTTTAGGGCCTTGGATAGAGGTGAGGGAAGAGGTGTGGGCACAGGTTTTACAGTTCCTGCGGTGGCAGGGGAAAGTGCCAGAATGGGAGGGTGGGTCATAGGGGGGCGTGGACCTGACCAGGTAGTCACGGAGGGAACGGTCTTTGCGGAAGGTGGAAAGGGGTGGGGTGGGAAATATATCCCTGGTGGTGGGGTCTTTTTGGAGTTGGCGGAAATGTTGGCGGATGATTTGGTTTATGCGAAGGTTTGTAGGGTGGAAGGTGAGCACCAGGGGCGTTCTGTCCTTGTTACGGTTAGAGGGGTAGGGTCTGAGGGCGGAGGTGCGGGATGTGGACGAGATGCATTGGAGGGCATCTTTAACCACGTGGGAAGGGAAATTGCAGTCTCTAAAGAAGGAGGCCATCTGTTGTGTTCTATGGTGGAACTGGTCATCCTGGGAGCAGATACAGCGGAGGCGGAGAAATTGGGAATACGGGATGGCATTTTTGCAAGAGATAGGGTGGGAAGAGGTGTAATCCAGGTAGCTGTGGGAGTCGGTGGGTTTGTAAAAAATGTCAGTGTCAAGTCGGTCATCACTAATGGAGATGGAGAGGTCCAGGAAGGAGAGGGAGGTGTCAGAGATGGTCCAGGTAAATTTAAGGTCAGGGTGGAATGTGTTGGTGAAGTTGATGAATTGCTCAACCTCCTCGCGGGAGCACGAGGTGGCGCCAATGCAGTCATCAATGTAGCAGAGGAAGAGGTGGGGAGTGGTGCCGGTGTAATTACTGAAGATCAACTGCTCTACGTAGCCAACAAAGAAACAGGCATAGCTGGGGCCCATACATGTGCCCATGGCTACCCCTTTGGTCTGGAGGAAGTGGGAGGATTCAAAGGAGAAATTGTTCAGGGTGAGGACCAGTTTGGCCAAACGAATGAGAGTGTCGGTGGAAGGGTACTGTTGGGGATGTCTGGAGAAGAAAAAACAGAGGGCTTGGAGGCCCTGGTCATGGTGGATGGAGATGTAGAGTGATTGGATATCCATGGTGAAGATGAGGCGTTGGGGGCCGGGGAAACGGAAGTCTTGGAGGAGGTGGAGGATGTGGGTGGTGTCTCAAACGTATGTGGGGAGTTACTGGACTAGGGGGGATAGGACAGTGTCGAGGTAGGTAGAGATGAGTTCAGTGGGGCAGGAGCATGCTGAGACAATGGGTCGACCAGGGTGGTCAGGCTTGTGGATCTTGGGAAGGAGGCAGAACGGGGCAGTGCAGAGTTCCCGGACTATGAGGTTGGAAGCTGTGGGTGGAAGATCTCCTGAGGTGATGAGGTTCTGTATGGTCTGGGAGATGATGGTTCGGTGATGGGGAGTGGGGAAGGTATGGCTTCAGCAAGGCCCTGTATAACTGCAGCAAAACATCCTTACTCCTATATTAAATTTCCGCTCATTTTGAAGGCCATAAGCTTTCCTCACTGCCTGCTGCGCCTGCATGCCAACCTTCAGTGACTGTTCCACCATGACATCCAGGTCTCGTTGCATGGCCAACACTCTGAACTGGAATATGATAAGCCCCTTGATTGAAGTGGTGGTATTTTCTTACCTTTGACCCAATTAAAGATTTCTCTACTTTGACATTCACTCATTGGCATTTGACTGAAGTATATGCAGTGTGTTATTCATGTAAACTATTGGTACCTGCTGCAGTTGTGATGTCAATATAATTCAGTGCCATACAATAACATGCCCACCTTCTGTCTGCTTGATAGATTGATTGGTTGATATTCCTTAACATCATAATCTCTCTGCCTCTTCTTGCGTGCTGAAAAAACAGGCCAAGTCATAAAGGCTAGAAGCTTCTAACTCGACAGTGAAGGCCTTATATGTTGAGAAACCAGTGCAAGCCAACTGAGCACAAAAAAGCTTGTGTGTCACCAAAGCAATGTAATCCAAACAGAGACTTGCAAGCTGTAAGCCAATGCTAATACAAGTGTGCCCTAATAAATCAAGGTGAAGCACACAGGGGCTGACAGTATCCAATTAGATGCTGAAGTGAGGGATTGCTAAGAAAGCAGGCAAAGAGCCCTTGTCTGTGCGTCCATGACAGAGCAAAGGTATCCTGTGTGGATGCAAGAGATGTCTCCGCTCACAAAGTGATCTGGCAAAAAAGAGTAGGTGTCTGTTAACTCAGAAGCAAAGCTTCAAAGACCTGAATTGGTATGTGAGTTGGTCTGATAGATGGCTCAATGATGTGGATGGTGGTTTGCTGGTGTTGGGCTGTGTGAGGGAGCATCAAGGATGTTGGTGTCCATGGCGTAGGCAGGGACATTGTTCAGAAAGAGCAGTAGCATAAGGCAGGGGCCTTCATCAAGCTTCAACCCCTCCAGTCCTGCTCTGCACTGGAATTTGCAAAATCTTGTTTCTGGATGGCAGCGAGAAGCATTGGAAACGGGTAGCTTTAATGAGATGCAAGTACATGGAAATATTGTCGTTGGCACTCAAAGGCAAGATTCTGAATTTTCCATTTAACACTTAAAGAGAAACTCAGGAAGGATTTTCTCAAAGTTGACAATTTGAAATTTTCACTGTACTTGTTATTACTTGTAACACACCAGGGAAATAAATATTCTGGCCTCGATTCCTATTTTGACCAAAATTCATCACAATTAAATGCAACAAATTCTGTGCTCTAAATTAATAATCTCACAGATCTTTACATCAAAGTGTTCCTTTTTCATTTCTTGATGAGCTATTGCTCATGTCAGAAACAAAGCTGCTTAATATCACAAACATAACCAGCTCAACTTGTTCAGTTAACCACAGGCTCGTAAAGCTTTTCACACCTAGCCTAACTGTCAGTTAAACAACTGAAACTACAGTCAACATACGTATGAAGTGCACAAACTCATCCCCTTCCCCCTTCACACACATACCAGCAACAACACATTTGTAAATGTCTTTAATCGTTATAATAATGTTTGCACTGAGAAAAAAAGTCCTTCATTGTCTGTAAAGTGCTTTCAAACTTGCTGATGCTGTAAATGGTACAGGAAAAACATGCATACTTTTCTTTTTTACTTTTTACCGTGGGTACATATTACTTCATAGGCATGTGATCAGAACAATGTCAAAACATTGATGAAAGTTGTGGAGGAGTGGAGTAAGAGCCATAAAGTGGCATCAGGTGGTAGAGAGGTATAGAGATTTAGCAAGCGAATTTGAGAATTATGGAAGCTGTCCATCACATTGTGCCAGCTTTAGCTGACAAAGAGCCATCCAGCACCAGCTCAGTGTTAAGGGTTCCCTCAATCTCCTAAATTTCTTACTTGTTCCCCTAAACCTATGCCCATTGTTATAGACCCTTCAACTGAGACAGCGCCTTCCTATCCACTCTGCTGCATAGAGACACAGGGTCCTTTTGGTGTAGTGGTAGAATCCATAACTCAGAGCAAGAAGGTCTGGATTCAAGTCCCAGCTACTCCAGAATTGTGTATTAACATCTCTGAAAAGGTTGATTACAAACCATCGACACAGAGCTGGCTTAATTTCATTCAATGTAATTGTTCAGCCTCCTGTGTCAAAGAAAACCACCCCAGCCTATCTAACCTTCATAAAAGAAATTCTTCAACACATTTTTTTCTTCGTGACTTTTTCGAATGTAGTCACATCTTTCCTATAGTGCAGTGATGAGAACCACCCACAGTGTTCCCAGTGGGGCCTAGATGTCGGTTTGTATTGTTCTAACTTTATTCTATGCCTCAGTTTAACAAAGGCAAATATCATCATGACTTCTTGATCACATGATCCATCTGTCCAGTCACCTAACTGGATCTATGGGCATGCGCTCCAAGAAAACTCAGTCCATCTGCAATTCTCGGAACCTTTACATTTAATGCGTATTCCCCTTAGTCTTGTTAGCCTTCATCACATGCATGACTTCACACTTCCCCAGACTGAACTGCACTGACAACTGTTGCACATATCGGACTAGATTATCGATACCTTCCTGAAATCAAGAGCCCTCTTTCTCATTATCATTCATGTAGCCAATTTATATGAGCTGCAAACTTGCCAGTTATCCCTCATCCAATCAAGTATAAATTATTATTTGAACCAAGAAAAGCAGAAACCCGGTATTAAACCCTGTGTAACCAGCCTTCCAGTCATAGAGGTGCCCATTGGCTGTAACATGTTGCTTCCTGCTTCTGAAGCAATTTTGTTCCAAATACCATTGAACCTTGGATTTCATGAGTTTTTTATCCATCACTAGTCTGCCATGATCAAAACATTTTTTTAAAATACACAAAGACTATAACAAATGCCAGATCTGTTTTCTTTGATGCCTCCTCAAAAAATGCAATCTATTTGTCAGATGTGACCTCCCCTTAACAAATTTGTGCTGTCTTTGATTCTCCGTATTTTTTTAAATGAAGGTTTATCCTGTTTTGCAGAATAGGTAAAAAGTTGATATTGGAAAGAAGGGTTCCTTTTCATGTTACACTGGTGCCTGTTCTGGAACAGGGAAGAGCTCAATCGATGGGATGGTTTCTGCTTGAATGATTAGATTCCCTACAGTATGGAAACAGGTCCTTCGGCCCAACAAGTCCACACTGACCCTCCAAAGAGTAACCCACCCAGACCCATTCCCCGTATTTACCCCTGACTAACGCAATGGGCAATTTACCATGGCCAATTCACCTGATCTGCACATCTTTGGATTGTGGGAAGAAACCCAGGCAGACATGGGGAGAATGTGCAAACTCCATACAGTCACCCGAGGTGGGAATTGAACCCGGGTCCCTGGTGCTATGAGGCAGCAGTGCTAAATGCTGAGCCACCATGCTGCCCCAACTGCAAGTTTCAAAGCAAAGCATAAATGGGGAGGTGGCAAAGGTTTTAATCTAGTAAAGTTAATAACCACAATGGTAAAGGGTTGCTTCTGTGACTAAAGGTCTGTTTCCAGGGGTTTCTCCAGGGCTCAGTTTTGCCAGCCCTTACTGTTTCTGGTGTCCATTAACATGTGGACTTAAATGCAGGGTCACAATCAAGTAGTTTTGTGGATGGCACGAATATTGACAGGGTGCTAAATGATGAGGAGGATAGCCAGAAATTGCAATAGGATATTAATGGGCTGGGTAGCCAAGCAAAGCAGTCGCAAATGGAATTCAACCCAGAAAAATGTGAAGTAACACACTTTAGGAGGGCCAACCAGGCAAAAGATAAGACAATGGGAAAGTGAGGACTGCAGATGCTGGAGATCAGAGCTGAAAATGTGTTGCTGGAAAAGCGCAGCAGGTCAGGCAGTATCCAAGGAGCAGGAGAATCGACGTTTCGGGCATCAGCCCTTCTTCAGTATTGAGGAAAGTGTGTCCAGTAGGCTAAGATAAAAGGTAGGGAGGAGGGACTTGGGGGAGGGGCGTTGGGAATGCGATAGGTGGAGGGAGGTTAAGGTGAGGGTGATAGGCCGGAGTGGGGGTGGGGACGGAGAGGTCAGGAAGAAGATTGCAGGTTAGGAAGGCGGTGCTGAGTTCGAGGGATTTGACTGAGACAAGGTGGCGGGAGGGGAAATGAGGAAACTGGAGAAATCTGAGTTCAAGGATAAGACGATGAATAGTAGGCCGCAAGAAAATACTAAAGATCAGGAAGGCCTTGGTCTGCGTATCCACAGATCCTTGAAGGGCAGGTTATGAAAGCACACAGGATACTTGCCTTTATTAGCTAAGATGTAAAACACAAAAGCAGGGATAATATGCTGGAACAGTATAAAATGTTCATTAAGCCACAGCTGGAGCAGTTCTGGTCACTACATTATGGGAAGGATGTGAGAGTGCAGAGGATGCTGCCTGGGCTGGATGGTCTGAGTTATAGGAAAGACAGGATGGGTTGGGGATGTTTTCTTTGGAACATGAAGGCTGACAAGAGATCGAATAGAGATGTGTAAGATTATTAGAGGCATAGGTAAAGTGGATAGGAAGGCACTCTTTCTATTAGGAGAGAGATCAGTAAACAGAGGGCATAGATTTAAGATAAGAGGACAGTTAGGTTGAAATGTTTTCTCTCAGCAGATGATGGGAGTCTGGTACTTACTGACGGGAATGATGGGCCAGACCTCTCATAATATTAAAGCAGTATTTAAACTCTCATTTGCATTGCCATAACCTCCAGGGTTATGGGTCAGAAGTTGGAAAATGGATAGAGCGGTCAGACCTTTGTTGACCAGCATGGACATATTTTCCGTAAAAATGTATGAGTTTAGAAATTTGTAAGGGAGGGGAGGGATCCAAAAAAGCGTGTACACATACATTTTGTTGCCAAGGAAAGAAGGAACCAAGGGAGGCTATTAATGTTGAAAAGAATACATAGAGCTATAGAGTGGGAAAGTATAAATATGCTTACATGTAAAATGAAAACATAGCCTCATAAAAAATACTTAATATGTCTTTACAGCAATATACACAGTGTCTGTAAGAAAATTGGGGAACTAGAGGCAATCATGATTTGCAAGCATTCATACATATTATAGACTACTGAGACTTGGCAACAGAAGAAAACAAATTAGGATTTAAACAAACCAGGGTAGGACATATTAAAATAAAGGCAAAATGGGGAGATGAGATAGGGGTACTTTTGCAAGCGAACATAATAGCACTAGGAGAAAGGAACACAAATGTTAACAAAGCAAAAATGAAATCCATAAGGAAAGAAATAAAATTGAAGAAGACTACAGGGAACCTTACAATGGGAGGAGGTAGGAGGAAGAAATATACAGCAACTAAAAAACAGAATAATAATCATAGGGATTTCAACTACTCTGATATTAATTGGAAAGAAGAAGTAGGCAAAGGTGATAAGGCAATAGAGTTCCGAAAATGTGTATGGGATTTCTTTCTAAATTAATATATAAAAAGCCCAACAAGGGAAGATTTACTATTGAATTTAGCAATAGGGAATATCACGGTAATAGTGACCATAATATCATGCACTTTAATATGATGATAGAAAATGGCATAAACTTGATAAGAAGCAAGTTGAAAGTTTGAAGAAAAACTGATTTTGGAATTTCAGCGAGTAAACTTGACAAAATATAATGGGCAAGAACTTTGGCAAGCCATAAGTTTTTAACCATGAAAAGCATATCAAATCATATTCAACAAAATGCAAGAAAAGTGCATTACACAAAACGAGAAAGTGAACTAAAAACTAATGAGACTCCATGGTAGTGCAGCAAGCAAGCATTAAAATGATTTTTTAATGGGGATTCACAGCAATTGACATGACTGACTGGTACTTCATACAGTTGGGGTATCTCTCCTGTTAACATTGAGTTCCCACCCAGGACAATGTGTGTGCAGTCGACAGCCCCAGAACCATCTTGAAGCTTTCTATCCCATCAATATATTTTCAATGCGCTTGCCCCTGGTCTTTCCATCTCAAAGAGAAGAGGTTGAATACTTCCAGTTTGTGCATAGTGTCTCTGCAATCTCCCTTCCATGAACAATCTTCTATATTGCCGAATCCCACCAGGGAAAGGTGCGTCAGCAGAAAATGCAAAGGTGAGGGTGACTTCCAAGACCACAGTGAGCAGCATATTTAGTCTTGTTTGAGTTCCAAGATCATTGCAAGCACAGTCTGTGATGACTGCTTTTGTGAATTGGAGCTCTCCTTTAACATTGCTTCTGAACCATGGGTGAAGTTGAGTTGGTGTTGCCAGAAAACCCTTTGAGGATCGAGCCTTCCTAGTAGACAGCCTCCTTTTCCATCCTCCTTGTAGAGATTCACCATCACTGCCTCCTCATCTCCATGTCCTTAAGCCCAGAAGATTAGAAGATGTAAGCCATTCAGTCCATTAAGCCTGCTCTGCCATTTAATGAGATCATGGCTGATCTGATTTTATCTGAGCTGAAAATGTGTTGCTGGAAAAGCGCAGCAGGTCAGGCAGCATCCAAGGAACATGATGCCCGAAACGTCGATTCTCCTGCTCCTTGGATGCTGCCTGACCTGCTGCGCTTTTCCAGCAACACATTTTCAGCTCTGATCTCCAGCCTCTGCAGTCCTTACTTTCTCCCTGATCTGATTTTATCCTTTGCTTCACTTTTCCGCTTATCTCCATAACCCCCCGATTCCCTCACTGATTTAAAATCTGTTTATCTCAGCCTTGAATATATTTAACAACCCAGCCTTGACAGTCTTCTGCAGTAAGTCCCAGATTCTATGCTCTGAGAGAGAACAAAAACAATCTTCATCACTTAAATCTGAGATTATGCCCTCTTGTCAGAGACTCTCCCACAAAGGGAAGCAATCTTTCTGCATCTAGCTTGTCAAACCCCTGGGAATCTTAAATGTTTGAATATGATTGCATTGCATTGTTTTAAACTTCAATGAGCACAAGCCCGACCTACTCAATGTCTTCTAGACCATAAGACCATAATGAATATGAACAGTATAAGGCCATTTGGCCCCTTGACCCTGCTCTGCCATTCAATAGGATCGTGGCTGATCCGACATTCCCCTTATTCACTTTTCTTTTTCACTATTCATTTTCCCACTCACCCTAAGTTCCCCAACTTATGGAGAATCTATCTATCTCAGCCTTAAATATACACAAGGACTTAGCCCCCAGTGTTCTCTGGCAAAAGACTTCCAAAGACTCACAAAGAAGAAATTCCTCCTCATCCTCATACAGAAATACCTACATTCCCAGAAACATTGTCGCGTACTGCTCCTAATATCAGAATATCGTTCTTTAGACACTGGGACCAAAACTGTTCATAGTATTCTAGGTGTGGTCTAACTAGTGCCTTGTATATTTTAACCAAGTTGTCTTTTTTTTTGACTCCGTTCCCTTTGAACTAAAGGCCGATATACCACTTGAAGAATTATTGTCACCTACAGAACTTGGAGCAAGTTTTTGTGATTCCTGCAGAAGAAAGCCCTTGAAATGATAGCTTCTTACCAGGTCTGACAAGCAGACATTATTGGACTGTAAATTGGAATGACTAATCATATTTAATGCTCCAACAATATAATTAAGACAGACAATGATGTGATGATATTTTAGACTTCAACCATGCTTGTGGCTTGTAAATCTGAGCAGAGATAATTTATAACTCAGATGAAAGGGATTTGCATTTATTCATTGATTCTCAGAACCTTGGAATTTCCCAACATATTTTACAGCCTGTTTAGAAATGTAGTCACTGTTGCACCTTACAACACTCAACAGCCAATTTGCACATAGTAAGAGCCCACAAACAGCAATGTGATAATGACCAAATAATTTATTTTTGAACGAGGAATACATGTTCCCCAGACCATCAGACAGAAATTTGTAAATCTGTCTCTCAACAGATTGATTTAGAAAATATCTGTTCAAAAGGTTTGTCAAGTTCAAAAGCATCTTTTTATTAATTTTTTTAAGTGCTCCACTCCCTGCAGTGCCCATCTTTCCCTGAAAATCTCAAGGGTTTGTCTTGCCTAGTTTTAAATTTTTTTTTGACTGCAGCACCAGGCAGCACAGTCAGTGCTCTAAAGTGAAAAAGCATCTTTTTATTCATTCACAGGTTGTGAGTATCACTGACAAGCAATTATTCCAAATCCACATGAAATGAAATGTCCAGCTGGACTTCATTAAATATGAGTTCTCTGATTGGGCCTGTTAATCTGGCCCAACCAGGAAACCTTGGTTGACAGATATAAAGAGGAGTGGTGCACCTTGTGCCTTTCACTGTGTCTCACACCTGCACACACACACACACACACACACCATGGGTGCTGGGGAAAATATAAGCACTACCGCACTTAGGAAAAAAAAAGGAAAAAAACATTAAAGAGGAGTGGTGCACCTTGTGCCTTTCACTGTGTCTCACACCTGCACACACACACACACCATGGGTGCTGGGAAAAAAAAAAATAATAAGCACTACCGCACTTAGGCGGTAGTGTGGGGGTAAAAAAATATATAAATATACATGGTTTTGATCACAAAAAAAAATAAAGAGGAGTGGTGCACCTTGTGTCTTTCACTGTGTCTCACACCTGCACACACACACACACCATGGGTGCTGGGGAAAAAAATAAGCACTACCGCACTTAGGCAGTAGTGTGGGGGTTAAATTAAAAAAAAACAGTAGGGTCCGGGTGTCCTTGGGAAAAAAAAAATAACTAGGAGATGCCTGCCCCTCTTCCGTGGTTACAAAAAAAAGAAAGAAAAAAAAATGTACCAGGTGTCCTTGGAGAAGGAGCGCGCGGTGTCCACCAACACCCTGGAGTCGTTCAGGGAGAGGTGGGCGCCGCAGGGAGTGGAGTGCATCATTTCTCCCTCCAACTCTATTTTGATTTGATCCCTACCCTCCCCTTCACTGTTTTGCTCACACAGCATTGCCCTGTGGTTTGAAGGGCAGTGCTTGTCACTGGCCACTCGGGTGTCTTTCCTATCTTCCTGGTGGTGAAAATTGAATAAAGATTCGTGCACTTTGTGTCTTTTCACTGTGTCTCACACCTGCACACACACACACGAAAAAAAAAAGAAAAAAAAAATAAAAAATAAAGAGGAGTGGTGCACCTTGTGCCTTTCACTGTGTCTCACACCTGCACACACACACACACACACACCATGGGTGCTGGGGAAAATATAAGCACTACTGCACTTAGGAAAAAAAAAGGAAAAAAACATTAAAGAGGAGTGGTGCACCTTGTGCCTTTCACTGTGTCTCACACCTGCACACACACACACACCATGGGTGCTGGGAAAAAAAAAAAAAATAAGCACTACCGCACTTAGGCGGTAGTGTGGGGGTAAAAAAATATATAAATATACATGGTTTTGATCACAAAAAAAAATAAAGAGGAGTGGTGCACCTTGTGTCTTTCACTGTGTCTCACACCTGCACACACACACACACCATGGGTGCTGGGGAAAAAAGTAAGCACTACCGCACTTAGGCAGTAGTGTGGGGGTTAAATTTAAAAAAAACAGTAGGGTCCGGGTGTCCTTGGGAAAAAAAAATAACTAGGAGATGCCTGCCCCTCTTCCGTGGTTACAAAAAAAAGAAAGAAAAAAAAATGTACCAGGTGTCCTTGGAGAAGGAGCGCGCGGTGTCCACCAACACCCTGGAGTTGTGACTGGCCACTTGACAAAAAAAGAAAAAAAAACTAAGAGATTAGAATGTCCTCAGTCGAGGAGAATTGTCACTGTACTTGACTTGGTGATGGGAGCTGGCCTCTGCAGTTACTTCAAGGGAAATGGTGAGAATAGGGTTTTCCATGTTACAGCCCTTCCATGCCCAGGAGTGTAAAAAAAAAAAAAATAAAGAGGAGTGGTGCACCTTGTGCCTTTCACTGTGTCTCACACCTGCACACACACACACACCATGGGTGCTGGGGAAAAAATAAGCACTACCGCAGTTTGGCGGTAGTGTGGGGGTTAGGGAAAAAAAAAATTTTTAAATAAAAAAAAGAAACAAAAAGAAAAAAAAAACAGTAGAAAAAAAAATAGAGGAGTGTTCGGGTGTTTTCCTATCCTAAGAAAAGAAAAAAAATAAACAGGAGATTTTGATCACACAGCATTGCCCTTTGATGTGAAGGGCAGTGCTTGTCACTGGCCACTCGGGTGTTTTCCTATCTTCCTGGTGGTGGAAATTGAATAAAGATTTGTGCACTTTGTGTCTTTCACTGTGTTTCACACCTGCACACACACACCATGGGTGCTGGGGAAAAATAAGCACTACCGCAGTTAGGCGGTAGTGTGGGGGTTAAAAAACAAAAACATAAACTGTAGTAAGAAAAAAAAATAAACAGGAGCGTAGAAAAAAAAATAAAGAGGAGTGGTGCACCTTGTGCCTTTCACTGTGTCTCACACCTGCGCACACACACACCATGGGTGCTGGGGAAAAAATAAGCACTACCGCAGTTAGGCGGTAGTGTGGGGGTAAGGGAAAAAAAAAATTTAAAATAAAAAAAAGAAAAAAATAAACAGTAGAAAAAAAATAGAGGAGTGTTCGGGTGTTTTCCTATCCTAAGAAAAGAAAAAAAATAAACAGGAGATTTTGATCACACAGCATTTCCCTTTGATGTGAAGGGCACTGCTTGTCACTGGCCACTCGGGTGTTTCCTTTCTTCCTGTTTGTGGAAACTGAATAAAGATTCATGCACCTTGTGTCTCTCACTGTGTCTCACACCTGCACACACACAACATGAGTGCTGGGGAAGAATAAGCACTAAAAAAAAGAAAACTAAAAGAAAAAAAAAATAAAGAGGAGTGTCAGAGCTCCTGTCCCTCTGATAGCTGACTCTGAATAAGGCTGTACGAAAGTGAAGGACTGTTTATGTGAAAATAAAAGAGACTTGATGATGGGATACCAGCCTCTATGGTGTTATTTCGCTAAAAGTCCTGGAGACTCTGATGATGAGCTGACCTCCCCTTGAACAACTGCTGCCCATGGGTAGTTCAATCCACAATGCTGTTCGGAAGACAGTTCAATGATCTTTACCCAACCACAAAGAAGGAATGGTGATTTCAGCCTTGTCAGGGTGGTATGCCACAGGTGGTGATGTTTCAATGCAACTGCTGCCCTTGATCTTTCAGGCAGTAGAGTTCACAGCATTTAGAAGGTGCTGCTGAAGGGGATTTGGTGAGTTACTACAGTGTATCTTGCAGAGGGTACACGCTGCTGTAACTATACACTGGTGGGGAAGTGATTGAATAGGATGGCAGATGCAGTGCCAAGGAAATGGGCTGACTTGTTATAAATATTGTTCATCTTTGAGTGTTGCTGCAGCTCTATTTTTCCAGGCATGTGGGAAATATTCCATCACACTTCTGACTTGTGCCTTGTAAATCGTGGACAGGCTTTGGGGAGTCAGGAGGTGCTTTACCTGCCAGAGAATTCCTAGCCTCTTGTAGCCACAATATTTAAAACCATAAGAAATTGGAGTGGAAGTAAGGCCATTCGGCCCATTGAGTCCACTCTGCCTTTCAATCATGGTTGATGGACATTTCAACACCACTTATCCACATTCTCCCCGTTTCCCTTAATTCCTAGCGAGACTAAGAATTTATCAATCTCTGCCTTTAAGACATTTAATGCCCTGACCTCCACTGTGCTCCATTGCCTGATACTTATGAATCCAAGGAGAAAGTGACGCTGGAGAGTCCGAGTGGAAAAGTGTGCTGCTGGACAAGCACAGCAGGTGAGGCAGCATCTGAGGAGCAGGTCAGTCAATGTTTCAGGCATAAGCCCATCACCAGGAATGAGCCCAACCCTAAATATTGTCCAGGGCCTTGCTTTTTATGGGCACCGGCTGCTTCAGCATAGGAGTTATGAACGGTGTTGAACTATCATCATTGAACATACCCAGTTCTGACTTTGCAGAGATATCCTGGAGTTGAGATGACTGACCTCCAACAATCACAACCACCTTAACTTGTCCGAGGTCGAACTCTAGCTAGCAGCGAATTTTCCCCTAATTCCTAATCACCCCAATTTGGCTCAGGATCCTTGATACCACACTCTCTGGCTAAAGAAATGTCTCCTCATTTCTATTCTAAATTGAACCCCTCTAATTCTAAGACAGTGTCCACGAGTCCTCGTATCCCACCTGATGGAAACAAATTCCCACCATCCACCCTTTCTAAGCCATGCATTATCTTATAAGTTTCTATTAATCTCCCCTCAAATTTCTAAACTCTAACAAATACAATCCCAGGATCCTTAGCCATTCATCATATGTTAGACCTACCATTCCAGGGATCATCCATGTGAATCTCCGCTGGACACGCTCCAGTGCCAGTATGTCCTTCCTGAGGTGTGGGGCCCAAAACTGGACACAGTATTGGAAGTGGAGCCGAACTAAGCTTTACAAAGTATCAGTAGCACATCACTGCTTTGACATTCTAACTCTCATGAAATAAATGACATTACATTTGCTTTCTTAACCACGGACTCAACCTGCAAGTCAACCGTTAGAGAATCCGGGACTAGCACTCCCAGATCCCTTTGTACTTTGGCTTTATCAATTTTCTCACCATATAGAAAGTAGTCCATGCCTGTGTTCCTTTTTTTCCAAAGTGCAAGACCTCGCACTTGCTCACATTGAATTTCATCAGCCATTTCTTGGACCACTCTCCAAACTGTCTAAATCTTTCCATAGCCTCCCCAACTCCTCAGAACTACCTGCCTGTCCACTTAACTTCGTATCATCAGCAAACTTCGCCAGAATGCCCCCAGTCTCTTCATCCAGATCGTTAATGTATAAAGTGAACAGCTGTGGCCCCAACACTGAACCCTGCAGGACACCACTTGTTACTAGCTGCCATTCCGAAAAATAACCTTTTATCCCAACTCTCTGCCTTCGGTCAGACAGCCAATCCTCAATCCATACCACTAGCTCACGTCAAACACCATGGGCCCTCACCTTACTCAGCAGCCTCCCGTGAGGCACCTTATCAAAGGCCTTTTGGAAGTCTAGATAGACCACATCCACTGTGTTTCCCTAGTCTAACCTACTTGTTACCTCTTCAAAGAATTTTAACAGGTTTGTCAGGCATGACCTCCCCTCACTAAATCCATGCTGACTTGTTCTAATTCGACCCTGCACTTCCAAGAATTTAGAAATCTCATCCTTAATGATGGATTCTAAAATTTTATGTACAACCAAGGTTAGGCTAATAGGCCTATAATTTTCTATCTTTTGTCTTTATATGGTTGGTCCTGCTCAGTTTCTAGACATCAATGGTAAAGCCTCATCATATTTCAAGTGAAAGTCAAGGGGTGATGGCTTGATTCTTGCTTGTTGGAAATGGTCATTGCCTAGCATTTGTGTAGCATGAATGCTCCCTGGTACTTATGAACCCAAGCAGAACTTGAGGACTGCAGATGCTGGAGAGTCTGAGTGGAAAAGCGTGCTGTTGGAAAAACATAGCAGGTGAGGCAGCAACCGAGAAGCAATTCAGTCAACGTTTCAGCCTTAAGCCCATCACCAGGAATGAGCCCAAGCCTAAATATTGTCTAGGGCCTTGCTTTTTATGGGCAGCGGCTGCTTCAGTAGTGTTGGAGTTATGAATGGTGTTGAGCTGCCATTCATAAGCATACCCACTTGGGATGAAGGGAAGGTCATTGATGCCACTGAAGATGTTTAGGCAAACCTGAGGAACTCCTGCAGAGATGTCCTGGAGTTGAGATGATCGACCTCCAAAAATCACAACCTTAACTTTTCCGAGGTTGAACTCTAGGAATTTGGGGAAAATTCGCTGCTAGCAAATCACTCCAATTTTGCACAAGATCCTTGATACCACACTTCATCCAATGTTGCCTTAATGGCATGTCAAAGACAGTCACCCTCACCTCATGCCTGAGGATCTTTTGTCCATATTTGGACTGAGACTACAATATGGTTAGAAGTGGAGTAGCCTTGGCAGAATCCAAACAGAGTGTCAGCAAGCACATTATAACTGAGCAGGTGCTGTTTGACAGTGTAGACTACTGGAGTGATTTTTCTTATTTTATAGAGATAAAACTTCCATCAGAAACCTGATATGTTTCTCTGAACTTCCTTCATTGGATGTGAGCCTTGCTGACTTGGCCAGCATTTATTTCCCATCCCTCACCTCCCTTGAGAAGGTAATGGTGAAGGTTCTCTTGACTTGCTGAAGTTTGTAAGGTTTAGCTACACCCACAGTGCTACTTGGAAGGTAGTTCAAAGATTTTAACTCAGCATAGTAATTATAATGATTCTTATATTGGCTATATAATAAGCATTACTATTATTAGTTGCTATTTAGTCTGTCGTTAGTGGAGCTAATATTAACTGTGGCTCCAAAGTGTAACATAAGTCTATTCTCAATAAACAAAAATGCAATTTTCGAATCGCTTCAAATGTAAATTACAATAAGAAAATAGAATGCTGCTTGTTTAACAATATTTTTTGTTTAAATGTCAAATTAACAAATAATTGCTCTGTTTGCAGGTTCTGAATAGAGATGCATACCAAATATAAATCATTAATAATAAAGTCAGGCCAACCCTTACTTGATGAAATATCCTGAAAGTGGTTGTTGATAATATCTGTCTGATGTTTCAATATGACTCAAACAAATTACTCAGAAATCTACTGGCTAAGAAAAGGATCAAAACCATCTCCAGCTTCTGGGATCTGTGTCAGAAGGTAATTAGAGATCCAAGAGCTAATTTACTAGTGGTCACCACAAAGCTGGGGGCATCTCACTGCTGTGAACGGAAGGTCGAAGGACATTTGTCAGAGGTGATGAAGCAAAAATGATGGGTGCAACAGAGTTTTTGGAATGATATGAAGCTTACAGAGATGGAAAACTAGTTGAGAGATTTGGAATTATTGCCAAACTCAATGTTGAAGTCAAGGATGAAGTTTTCAGCAGCAAATGGCTCTTGAGGAATGTAAGATGTGGATGATTCCACAGAAGTGGATATAGGCTAGGGGGTCAGAAACTCAGTTCTGCATCAAACAAGACACCGAGGTTGTAAAAAGTCTGATTCAGCCTCTGACAGTATCCAGGAAGTGATAGAATCAGTAGATGGGACCAACAGCAATGACTTTCATCGGTCCCATTTGAAGCAGATAAAATTACATCTGAGCCATTGGCTGCAGCCCCACATCATGACTCATTGGGTCTGACCATATCAGCAGATGAAGGAGGTGCACTAAACTGGGATAGAGGAAGGGAGAAGGTATCTGGGACATTACTAGACTTGGTAGACTA
Organism: Chiloscyllium punctatum; assembly: GCF_047496795.1. Classification (NCBI taxonomy): domain Eukaryota; kingdom Metazoa; phylum Chordata; class Chondrichthyes; order Orectolobiformes; family Hemiscylliidae; genus Chiloscyllium; species Chiloscyllium punctatum. The sequence goes on along the minus strand of NC_092761.1, from coordinate 54,675,699 downwards.
TGCATATTTCACTAGTATCTGGTTCCTTTAAAAAAAATCCCAGATTGCCAAGATTTCAAAATTCCCTTTTGTTGAGAGACTATCACAGTGATTTCTTGGCAAAGATCCTGGAAAATACTTTATAAACTAACAGTTCTCTATAGCCTTATTCAACAATGCTTCCAAGTGGACAGACAAAATTAAACTATTTACACTTGTGAATTCCTTTGGGCCTGTCCTATAGAGACCTTTGCCTAACCTGGGGCCTGGAGCTGGGGGAGGGGTCTACATCAGAATCGAATTGCTGAGTCCTGGAGTTCCAGCAGCCCTGCTGTGCTCGGGTCAGGGGTCAGGTCATTTTGCTTAGGTCAGGGGTCAGGTCGCTGTGCTTAGATCAGGAGCTAATGTGTGGCAAACACCCCAGGCCAGAAGCAGCACCTTGCCCCATGATTTCATTTCTTGCCTCTGCTCTTACGCAGATGACACCAAGTGGTTGAGGGCATGCAATCATTGGACCTTAACATGGTTTCTCCACTGTCTGTTGTTATAGATTGTGTGTGAGAGAGAGGAATGCAAGTGACTTTATGACAATGTGTTTGGAAGATGGGCCTGCTGCAAACCGAACAGCTGAAAGTAGGTGGAAGCTGTGAATTATGTGTGTGAGGCTAATGAGGTAGATGTATGATGGTGTACTCAAGCATCTGAATGGATGGTTTTTAATTGCTTGAGGTTATAGACATGGGAGGGTTAGGGTGATTACAGTGAGGAATGACAGACTTTGAGATTTTGTTTGGTTGGAGATCTCATCGTGAAGATGCATTCCCTGATTGCGGATTCATCGAACTTCTTTCTAACACTGAATCCTGGACAAATTCCCGGCATTTATCTCTGTACAATTCGGTCCCTATTTTCCACACACCTGGTCTTTTACAGAAAGAGTTCTTCTCCTCCTTTTCACCTCTCACAGCGAGGTCTCTAGCACTGTGCCATGGTACGTGCAAGATCGTGCGCTCTCTCTCTCTGATAGTCTTAACCATCCGCATCTAACATCTGCCGCAGTGAGATAACGTGTGCCTTTTTAAAAGGTGCAGACTGACTCTGCAAAACCAGCATCAGCTTTCATTGGTCCTAGGTTTACAATGATTGGGCCCCTTGCTGTATGTGTTACTCAATGGTGGGTTCATGCTGGCTTGCACACCACAGTAATGATGATTAACCAGAGTCCACAAAGGGCAACAGGCATTTCTCTCCATGAGACAGAGATAATTAGTTAGATTAGAAGATAGGAGATAGAAATTGGAGAATAAATAATGCACGACAAGTATGGGGTTGTGGCAGGGAGGAAAGTCTTCTGTGAGTCACCACAGCTGCTGCAGCACTGGCATCATTCCATATTGCATGCCAGCTATCTCACCGTCTGAATTAACCAACTCACTCTCCTTTGTTGGGCATTGCCTAAATACACAATGCAATCCTCAGGCTGACTAATGGCACTTATCCAGATTTTAACTGAGAGTTTAAATAATTCTGTGAAATTGAGTGCCAAGCAGGAATTCCTATTTATTGGACTTTCTATATAGCTTTCTGCATTTCCTTTGTTTAGTGAATAGCAACAGGGGGCGATGGATTGACCTTCTGCTTCTCAGATTCCACACAGGCTTTGACTTTTCTTTGGTGAAGTTTTGGTAACCACTGGATCATAGCAGAATTGGAATTAAGTTCCATTGCTAACAAGAAGTCCATTTCCTAATGCATAAAAGTCCAACAGTACTTCACTGTTCATCTCTGAAGATAGATTGTGAATCAGAATCTGAAAGACCATTAAAATATAGGAAAAGGAGTAGGCTACTCAGCCCTTTGAGTCTGCTCCAGCATGCAATGAGATCATGGTTGATCTGATAATCCTCAGCTCCATTTTCTTGCTTATTCCCCATAAACTTGGATTCCCTTACTGATTAAAAATCTGCCTATCTCAGCCTTGAAGCCCCAGCTTCAAAAGCAATCTTCAGTAAGAAATTTCACACACTGACCACTTCTGAGAGAAAGAATTCCTCTTCCTTTAAATGGGTGACCCTTGACTGTGAGACTATGCTCTCTGGCCTACACTCTCCCACAGGAAAACAGCCTTTCTGTATCTAAACTGCCAAGTTCCCTAAGAATTTAGTGTGTTTGAATGAAATCACCGTTCATTCTTCTAAATTCCAATAAATACAGGCTCAGTCTCCTCATAAGAAAGTACCTCCATACCTGCGATCCATCGAGTGAACATCCTCTGAAAGACTTTCAATGTCAACATAGCTTTTGTTAGATAAGGGGACCAAAACTACCTACAGAATTCTAGGTATAGTCTGATGAGTACCTCTTATAGTTTCAGCAAAGCCTCCTTATTTTTGTACACCAAGCCCTTTGAAATAAAGGCCAGTGTTACAATTGCCTACCCCATTACCCATATGGAACTTGGTGGACAGATTTTGTGATTCATATACAAGGACTCCCAAATCCTTCTGTGCTCGAGCCGTCTGTAGTCTTTTGCCATTTAACTAGCATCTGCTCCTCCATTCTTCTTGACAAGATGTAAACCTCATATTTTTCCATATTATATTTCATATGTCTTTTTTGTTCCATGCACTTAACCTGTGTATGTTCCTCTGTACTTACCTTCTCACTTATTTTTATGTCATCCACAAGATTGGGGATAATGTATTCACTTCCTGAAAAATTACTGTCAGTGCATCCAACGTCTCTTCAGTTACTTACTTTAAAACTCTCAGATACAATCCGTCAGGTCCAGGGGATCTATTAGCCGTTGGACCCATTCATTTTCCTGGTGCATTTTCTCTAGTGATATTATTGTATTTATTTCCTCCCCTCATCCCATGCTTTAATTGTTTTATATTTTTGGAATGTAATTAGTGTCCTCTACCATGCAGACTGATGCAGAGTATTTATGCAGTTTATCTGCCATTTCCTGGTCCCTTGTTATTATTTCCCCAGCCTCATTCCCTAAAGAAATGAAAGATCAAGAAGCAGCGTTCTGAACAGCACAAGAAACATTTCCGCAAATCTTGTGAACAGGGACTACTGAACAGCTTTCCTACATTTACCTCCTTCCATAAATGTCATGTATGTTTTCAGATTTGTGTGTGCGTGTTTGGGAGTATATGTATGCGTCTGTGTGCATGAGCGTGAGTATATGTGTGAATATGTGGGTGTGACTATGTGTGTCTGTATTTATGAGTGCATGTGTGAGTACGTGCGAGTGTAGGTGTGTCTGTGGGTGTGAGTGTGAGAGCATGTGTGAGTTTGTGTGAATGGAAGCATGTGTGTGAATGTGAGACCATGTGTGTGTGCGTTTGCGTGAGTGTGTATGTTGTATATGTATGTTTGTGCATGAGAATGTGTGCGAATGGGAGTGTGAATGTGTGCATGTATATTTGGGTTTCAGGGGAAGTTTATAAAAAGGTTAGAGGTTTAACTAATAGAGTTAAATGTCACTGGTTCACTATATTGTTTACTTGTAGCGTGAAGAATTTATTTGCAACAAATGTTAACTCTTGACAAAGACAGAAACCTGGTCTGTCTTTATCAATCTGAATCTGGAAATTAAGTACATTTGGGAACTCATTTTAGAATCTTTAACTTTTGTGAAGAGTTTGGAAATAGTGGGGTTTAATTTCTGGTGCATTACCCCAATGAGGAGTATTATCACTAGATCTAAAACTGGATCACAACATAAAATTCTGGGAAGTTGTCATGAATATACTCAAGGAATTCTTCCTCATGACTGTCTTCACCAATTTAATTTTCCCAACGTTGGTGATTATTGAAGTCACCTATAATTAACGTGTTGCCTTTTTTTCACATGCCCTCACTATCTCCTGATTTATTTTCTATCCTAAAGCAATGTCTTCTTGCCGCTGATATTTCTTGCCTATGTCATCCAATCCAAAACAATTTCTTGCTACAGTACTTATTCCATTGCGTACTAACAATGTTACCCCACCACCAGGGATGGCAACAGTGTGTGGAACCAGAGTCAATGTGTTGGTGGAACCTCTGAGTTGCTGAACAGCTGCATGGTTGCTTACCTCAGAGGGAAAATTGCCCGCTATCCTTGCCTTCCTTCCTGTTCTTTCAAAAGGTCATATACCCCTGAATATTTAGTTCCCAGCTTTGATTTCCTTGTATTCTTGTGTCTGCAATGGCTATAAGATAGTGCAAACAGCGCTTAATTTTTTTTAGATTAGATTAGATTACTTACAGTGTGGAAACAGGCCCTTCGGCCCAACAAGTCCACACCGACCCGCCAAAGCATAACCCACCCATTCCCCTACATTTACCCCTACCTGTGCAAACTTTCAATCTTTTGACATCTTTGTGGGATCATTACGTTCACGTGTGCTTGAGAGCAGAGCAGAAGAGGAAGTTTCACAGCATGCCAAGCAGTGATGGTTTTCAGTGGCAGGATTGTCATCTACACAGGAGGGAGAAGAACAGAAAAGGGACACAAACAGAGGGAAAATGACCTGGTGACTTCGGAGTCATGGTAGACTGGTTAGTAAGGTTAGATGACATTGAACGGAGGGAGACCTAGCTATTTGAATGCAGAACTGGCTTGAAGATAGAAGACAGAGGGTGGTGGTGAAGGGTTGTTTTTCAGACTGGAGGCGTATGACCAGCAGTATGCCACAAGGATCAGTGCTGGATGCACTGTTTTTCATCATTTATATAAATGATTTAGATGTGAATATAGGAAGTATCGCTAGTAAGTTTGCAGATGGCACCAAAATTTGAGGTGTATTCGACAGTGAAGAAGGTTGACTCAGAGTATAAAGGGACCTTGATCAGATGGGCCAAGGAGTAGCAGATGGAGTTTAGATTGGATTACTTACAGTGTGGAACAGGCCCTTCGGCCCAACAAGTCCACACCGACCCTCTGAAGAGCAACCCACCCAGACCCATTCCCCTACACCTAACACTATGGGCAATTTAGCATACCCAATTCACCTAACCTGCACATCTTTGGACTGTGGGAGGAAACCAGAGCACCCGGAGAAAACCCACACAGACACGGGGAGAATGTGCAAACTCCACACAGATAGTTGCCCGAGGCGGGAATTGAACCCAGGTCTCTGGCGCCGTGAGGCAACAGTGCTAACCACTGTGCCACCATGCCGCCCACTATTTTTGAATCAATGTGGATTTCAGCAGTTTATTCATTGCCCCTCCCCCCATCTTCACAAACTACACACAGCAGTCGCCCGATTTAGATAAATTAATTTAGATAAATATAAAGTGCTGCATTTTGGAAAAGCAATTCAGGACAGGTCTTACACACTTAGTAGTAAGGTCCTCGGGAGTTTTGCTGAACAAAGAGACCTTGAAGTGCAGGTCCATCATTGCTTGAATGTGGAGTCCCAGGAAAACAGGATAGTTAAGAAGGCATTTGGTATGCCTACCTTTATAGGTCAGCATATTGAGTATAGAAGTTGGGAGGACATATTACAGCTGTACAAGACATTGATTCAGACACTTTATTGTGTGCAATTCTGGTCCACCTGCTATAGGAAGGATGTTGTGAAATGTGAATGGATTCAGAAAAGATTTATGAGGATGTTGCCAAGTTTGGAGGATTTGAGCTACAGGGGAGCATCTGAATAGTCTGTGGCTATTTTCCCTGGAGTGTTGGAGGCTGAGGGGTGACCTTATAGAGGTTTATAAAATCATGAGGGGCATGGATAGGATAAATAGACAAGGTCTTTTCCCTGGAGTGGGAGAGTCCAAAGTTAGAGGGCATAGGTTTAAGGTGAGAGGGGAAAGATTTTAAAGTGATCTACAGGGAAACTTTTTCATGCAAAGGGTGTGAGTATATGGAATGAACTGCCAGAGGAATTGGAGGAGACTGGTACAATTACAGCATTTAAAAGACATCTAGATGGGTATATGAATAGGAAGGGTTTAGTGGGATATGGGCCAAATGCTAGTAAATGGGAGCAGATTAATTTAGGATATCTGGTCAGCATGTACGAGTTGGACCAAAGGATCTTTTTTTTTTATGCTGTACATCTCTATGACTCTGTGACTCTATTAATGACACTGTGCTCAGAGAGTGATGAAGACCTCAGAAAATCACTTGGCAACTAGTTCCTCACTCCTCAGCAGGTCTCTCATCTGTCCTCACGCTCGGCCTCTTGACCTAAAGCCTTGGCCTGACCCCTTGCACTAACCCTTCACTCTCACTTAAGTCCATGCCTCTTACCCAGCTCTATCGGAGCTCTTAACAATTGCGTAAGGCCACCCCAGGTCCTCAAGTTAAGACAACAGTCCGGAAACACTGTTAGACCTTCAGATAAAAAGAGGTGGTGTTGTTGGGGAGCTTACGGTTAGTCTAGAACACTTCCCCCTGTCCTAATCTCCTACCAGAAAGCCTCAGAATTTGTCTTAGATTGGCCTTTTAATTATCTCATGACCTGTGGAAAGTCCATACTTGCTACTTTTGGGTAATAGGCACCCCCTGAGCTGGCATGGTTGGAAAGTGGGGGTGATGGAGGAGAAGGAGCAATAAGAGGGATCAGCACACCATCTGGCAGTTTGAAATGATCTGCCAATCTGCATTCCTGTGTCCATGTTCAGGGAGAACATCCTACCCTGAGTAGTGGAACAATAGTGCAGGAGGAATATTTGTACTGTAGTTGAGCTGGGAGATATATCACACAGGACTCCCCAGAGTTCAAAGAATACATTGCCTTAAGTCATAAATGCCATGGCAATTGCTTGACTGATTTCTTAATAGCACTGATCTGGATCAATCTCATTTGTCTGCAAAACTTCACAGCCCATCAGCTTTCTCCTTTGGTAATACTGAGTTTGAGGGGAAAATGAAATACAGATCCAATGCATTGAATCAGCGCTGGGAATTTGCAAGTCAGAAAATGATGAACTAAACCAATTTATCGATTGCATCATGTGATTTGTGCAATCTGTCTCGCTAATGAAAGTGACACATGACCTCTCGTCCTTCCCGAATGCACTCCACGTTTTTCAAACACTAATCATGAAGGCAGTTTCCTTATTAAACCTGGGATCAACTCTCCTGAGACGTTTAAAATGTTTTATTTTGAATGCTGCTCTTTGCGATCTTGCACTATGTCACAGGACAGAGAGAAAGATTGTTTCACTACACAAACGTCTACTAGGGTCATTGCAACCAGTTACAGCTTAAGAAGTAGCGAAAAGAAACTTTAATTCAACCAAAACGTTGAACTGCATTCCCTTCTGAAGGTGCATCAGGGGACTTTCCAAGCATGCAAATACAGTCTGCCCCAGCTCCGATGGAGTGGTGAGATTACCAGAAAGTTTTCCAAATGAAAGCCACATTTAAAAAAAAAATCAATTTACCTCAGCATCTGTACAGGACCAAAGAATTCATTAAAAATATCCCCTCTGGTCTGTTTTTCATTAAAGCTGCAATGGTAATGAGAATTTATGAACGACTCCCAGCCTAGCAGGTTACTGGATTGCTTACACAGCTGTTTCAGAGATGCAACCATTGAGTGAAGGCCCAATACACACTGTGCTTTCATGTTGAAAGGGTTGTGTAAAAATAGCACAGGTTACATACTAAATGTATAGCCAGTGAAATATTGAACATGAATTGGCAGCGTTGTTGCATTTTCTAGACCCCTTTTGGCAATATCCTTATATCTCAAAGATATCACATGATCAGCACAATGCATTCCTCTGCATCCTGCTTGAATCACTCCATTCCATTGTCCAAAGCTTTAGATGTTTGTGAATAAATTAATCTCTAATGCAATAATGATAATTATAGCAAGCCTTCAGTTAGCCCTGGCCCCTGCAGTTTCAGAGATGACAATTTAAAATACTTGCCTTGGCTTGTCTTGAAAATGTGTCCTTTATTACAGCGGCTAAACCAAAAGTTAGTGTGACTTTGGCTTTCAAATTCTGCCGCTCATTGTGATTTTAAGATGCTTGTTTCACTCTTCCTTGGCTACACCAAAAAAAAGGCTCAGAGTCTGCACTGACTCTCTAACGACAATAATTTGCATTTATAAAGCACCCATTTGCTTTCAAATGTTTCACGTTGCTTCACCAGAGCATAATCCTCTGAATTACATGAAGAGACATTTGGAAAATTGACCAAAGCTTGGTTATAGAAACAAGTTTGAGTCTGGGATTTAAAGGAAAAGAGACAGGCTTAGAGAGATAATTCCAGGGGGTCTGATCTTGTCAGCTTCTACAATGGTGTAAGTCTCTAGACACGTTGCAGAATTTTTACTGAGGTAGACATTACAGTTTCACTAAATAAAAAAGGGAAACCATCCACTTTAAAAGAAGAAAATCAACCAAGTGAAAAAAAAGTCTCCAGTATGATTTAGAGGGTCTGACATGGTAGCCATTAGAAATATGGCTAGCAAGCTGGTAATGATTGGAAGCTAACAATTCCAGGTTCAAGGGGCTTTGGGAAGGTTAGGATAATTGGAAGATAAAGAGGAGAAATTTTATTGATTGTAGTATGTGGGGATATGAGGTGAAGGGAAGAGGAAGCAGTAGACTAGTAATCTAGATACGTGGGTAATGTTCTGAGTATCTGGATTCAGATTGCGCCAGGCCAGATGACAGAATTTGAATTCAAGAGGAGTTTAGAATTAAAGGTCAAATGACATCTAATGTTGACCATTGAACAACTGTGAAAACTTGCCAGATTCATTGGTACCTTTCGGGAAGGAAACTGCTGATCTTACCACGTATGGCCTGCATATCACTCCAGAACCTGGTGACATGGTTACATTTAAATGCCTTCTTAACTGGCCTAGCCACCCACTGTGAGATTGATGTGTACAATGTTTAATGTTAATTGTTTTAAGCTTGGAATTTTTATTTTGGGTTAAGAATCATGGGTTTTCTGTGTGTCTAAACCTAGTAATTAATTTGTAAGTATGTAGTGTTTGGAAACAGAGCCAGGTCGATCTCATTAAGTATGAGATCCCTGATTGGAATTGTTAACCTGGGTCAATCAGGGAGCCCTGGCTGACAGGAGATTCAGAGAGTCTCCTCATTCTCGAGACTGGCTCTAAACTCATTGGTCAGAACACAGCACATGTAATAAAGGGTGACATGGTGATGGGATACTGGCCACTGTGCAGTTATTTCTCCCACATTGTTCAGACCCCTTTAAGAATCTGGCTATAGCTACTGAACACCCCTTTTTTTCATCAGTCTTTTGTTGGAGGATTCTGCAGAAATCATAAAAAAGAGAAAAAAAACATCAACAGGAGATTCAGAAAATCTCCTCAGCCTGGAGACTGTATCTGAGGTGGATGGTCAGAGCCCACAAACTGTGCAAATATAAATAAAGTGTGACTTGATGATGGGCTACCGACCTCTGTGCAGCTATTTCAAAGTATTTCTGTCACCATTTGTTTAAAAAAATATATAGTTTTTGAAGCCTGGCTGTAGAGTACATGGATTTTAAATGAAATAGGCCTCCTCCATATTGAGGATGGCAAGGTCATAGAATATACTCTGGTGAGGGATTTCAATAACTACCGCTAAGTGTAACTTGGCAGCTGCCTAATTGAGCGAGCTGATCAAATCCCAAATTCACAACTGCAAGATTGGATCTGAGGCAGATAGAGTGAACATCAACAAGGGGGAGAAACCTACTTGACTTTATCTTCAGCAATTAACCCTGCTGTGATTCTGTCTGACCAAGGCAGTATCTATAGGAGTGACCACTGCACTTCCTTGTGAAGTTGTCCAGTCTTTGCATTGAGAACATTGTATGGTACTATCATTGTGCTAAATGGGATAAACTTCAAACAGATCTATTAACTTAAAACTGGACAACAATGAGACACTGTGGTCCATCAGCAGCAAAAGAATTGTAATCCACCATAACTTGTAATCTCATAGTTAAAAATCACAACACCAGGTTATAGTCCAACAGGTTTAATTGGAAGCACACTAGCTTTCCGAGCGACGCTCCTTCATCAGGTGATATTGGAAGGCTCAATCCTAACACACAGAATTTATAGCAAAAATTTACAGTCTGATGTAACTGAAATTATACATTGAAAAATTGATTGTCTGTTAAACCTTTTATCTTTTAGAATGCTAACAGATAAAAGGCTTAACAGACAATCAATTTTTTTCAATGTACAATTTCAGTTACATCACACTGTAAATCTTTGCTATAAATTCTGTGTGTTAGGATTGAGCCCTCCACTATCACCTGATGAAGGAGCGTCACTCCGAAAGCTAGTGTGCTTCCAATTAAACCTGTTGGACTATAACCTGATGTTGTGTGATTTTTAACTTTGTACACCCCAGTCCAACACCGGCAACTCCAAATTGTAATCTCATAGCTGAGCATTTTCCCTACTCTACCATTACCATCAAGCCAGGAGATCAAGCCCGGTTAAATGAAGAGTGCAGGAGGTCATGCGTGGAACAGCACCATCATACCTATCAAGTTGGTGAAGCTACAAAACAGAACAAATTGCTAAACAACATCTGTGACAAGTGATAGAGCTAAGTGATTCTATGATCAAATGTTCATTTTTAAGCTGTGCAGTCCTGCCACATCTAGTCAAGAATGGTCATGGATAATTAAATAACTCAATGGAGAAAGCGGGTCCACAAATATCCCCTTCCTTAATGATAGTGGAGTGCAGCACATCAAAAGTTAAGGCTAAAGTATTTGCAATAATCCTCATCCAGAAGTGCCGAGTGGATGATACATCTCAACCTCCTACGGATACCAATTTTCAGCCAATTTGAGTCACTCACTGTAAAGGCCATAGACCCAGACTCCACAAATTGTGATAACCCTAACCAGGCTATTCCATGGCAGCTACAATACTGCCATTATTCCAAAATAAAACTTACTGGAGAAGGAGGCTTTATAACTATCCCCATCCTTAATAAGTGAAAAAAAATGATAAATTTCCCAGGTATGACCTGTACACAAAAAACAGGACACATTGAAACCCACCAATTACCACTCCATCAGTTTACTCTCGGTCATCGGTAAAGTGACGGAAGGTGTCATCAACAGTGTTATTAAACAGCATCTGCTCAGCAATAACCTGCTCAGTTTGGGTTCCACCAGGGCTGCTCAGCTCCTGACCTCAATATAGCCTTAGTTCAAACATAGATATAAGAGGTGAATTCCACAGGTGAGGTGAGAGTGATAGCCCAAGACATGAAGCATTTGACTAATTATGTTATCAAGGAACTCCAGCAAAACCATCACTGGGAATCACAGGGAAAGCTCTCTGTTGGTTTAGAGTCAGACCTGGCACATAGGAAGATGGTTGTGGTTGTTGGACGTCATTATCTCAACTCCTGGACATCTCTGTAGGAGTTTCTCAGAGAGGTGTCCTAGGACTAACCATCTTCAGGTGCTTCATCAATGACCTTCCCTCCATCACAAGATCAGAAGTGGGAATGTTCACCAATGATTACACAACTTCAGCACCATTTATGAATCCTCAGATACTGAAGCAATTCATGTCCAAATACAGCAAATCCGGACGATATCCACATTTTGGCTGACAAGTGATAAATGACAGTAGTGCCACATAAATGTCAGGCAATGACCATTTCTGACAAGAAAGAACCAAACCGTTGCCCCATGGCATTCAATGGTATTACTGAATCCCCCCCCCATCAGCATCCTGGGAGGTACTATTGACCGGAAACTGGGCCAGTTATAAAATAACTGCAGGTCAGAGGTGAGGAACCCTGCAGTGAGTGACACACATCCTGTCTCCCCAAAGTCTGCCCACTACCTACAAGGCAAAACTCAGGACTATGATGGAACACTCCCCACTTGCCTGGATGGAGACAACACCAACAGCATTCAAGAAGCTTAACTCTATCCAGGACAAAGCATCCCACTTGATGGGAACTGCATCAGCAAACATTTACTCCTCCCACAAATGGCACACAGTTATAGCAGTGTGGACCATTTCCAAGATACACTATAGAAATTCACCAAGGCTCCTTCAACAGCACCTTCCAAACACAGGACCAATGCCACCTACAAGCACAAGAATAGCAGATAAATTGGAATATCACCATCTACAAATTCCCCTCCAAACCACATACCATCTTGACTTGGATATATATATTGCCATTTCTTCACTGTTGCTGGGTGAAAATTATGGAACTCCCTCCCTTAACAGCATTGTGTGTCCACCTACAGCAGATAGACTTCCGCAGTTCAAGAAGACAGCTCACCAGCACCTTCTTGAGGATAACTCGTGATGGGCAATAAGTGCTGGCTCTGTCAGTGATGCGCACATCCCATGAATAAACAAAAAAGGACAAAAAAATCACAAGAGACTATGCTTAACTTTGAAGATCAAGAGAGAACTTACAATATTGATAGATCTCTCAGAAACTATAATAATATTGGGGAACATATTAATTTATAGATTGAAGAGGCTTAAAGTGCATATCTGTTTCAATGGGAAGTTTAATTTTCTTATGGATTATGAAGAGTTAAATAGTTACAGTCAGGAACACAGTGAATGTCTTGAGTTTATCCAGTTTGGTTTTCTGGAGCACTGTGTTCTAAAGTGAACAAGAGACTAAGCTTTACTAGGTTTTGTAATAAGCAAGAGACAATCTTTGTTAATAATTTAACTTCTTTATTCTTCCAAGGGATGTGCCTGTCACTGGCAATGCCAGCATTTTTTGCCAATCACTAACCATCCCTGAACTGAGTAATTTGTTGGAACATTTCAGAAGGAGGTTGAGAGTCAACCACTTTGTTTCTGGACTCACATGTCATCAGACCAGGTAAAGATGGCAGATCTTCCTTCTTTAAAGGTTATTAATGGAGCAGTTTTGTTTTATATAATTGCCAGTGGTTTTCTAATTGCCTTTCCACTTAGTTTTATAATTTGAGACTTATTCATTGTAATAAAATTTCATCATCTTGGCATGGTGGGATTCAAACTCATGTCCCAGAACATTCACCTCGGCCCCTGAATTATAAGCGGCAGTCAAATATTTGACTAATAATGATCATGATATGCTAAAATTCAGAGTTACATTTGAAAATATTTGTAAACTGTGGCCTGTAATACCTCCATAGAGGCCAGTGTCCTGTCACCAAGTCACCCTTTATTGAGATGTGGAGAATTCTTGACACTGATCCAGCTTCCTCCGAGCTAGCTCTCAGAGTGAACAAGATGTCTGACACTTCTATTCTTATTTATCAGCCAAGGGCTTCCTGATTGGACCAGGTTAATAGCCTCAGTCAGGGAACTCATTCTATGAGGTCAACCTGACTGACCTCATTACAATCACTTCATGGTCAAGTCAGCAAAGAAGGAAATGTCTACTGGTTTTATTTATTTCCAAAGTTGAAAGGCATTTGATAAAGTTATCTTTAAGATACTGTTAGCTAACGTTGACCAAAGGTTGACTTGGTTGTGAAACTGCTAAATAATAGTTGACAAATGGGGAGGAAAACTAATTGGCAAAATATGACTTCTTGTGTCCCAAAATGGACCTGTGTCGAAGCCTCAACAATTCATTATATTTATGAATGACTTAAATGTTGAAAGGAATAAAAGACATTTCTCAACTTGTCAGTGACTTAAAGATGGATGACATTGTAAACATTGTAATTTTATGTTTCCATTCAATATGAGTTATATTAAGAGACTTTGGCAGGGAGCTGAATGTTATTTAAAAGATAGAAGAATGCAGAAAGCTATGGATATGAGGGATTTGGGAGGATGATTTTTATGGGTTATGGAAGCACAAAATTTTGACACCCAAGTTCAGCAAGCAATAAGAGAGGTAAATGAAATGTTGACTTTTATTTCAGAGGGAATGGAGCATGAAGCGGGGAAGTTTTGCTAAAACAATACAAGGCCACAGACCACAGCTGCAATACTGTGAACTGCTCTGGGCCCCTTATCTAAAGAAAGATATAGTTGAGCTTTGAGGCAGTCCAGAGAAGATCCACCAAGAATAGAGGGACCATATCCTGAACAGAGTTTGAGTAGATTGGGTCTGTATTAATTGGAATATAGGAGAAGGCAACCTTATTGAAACATGTAATTTTTTAAGGGACAGTTGCAGAAAGGTTGTTTACCCTGGAGCAAGAGTTTAGAACTTGAGGGTGCTATCTCAGAATAAGTGGTCACACATTTCAGTCAGATATGGGGAGGAATTTCTTCTCTCAGTGGGGTGCAAGTCAGACGAATTCTTTACCACAAAGAGCTGTTGAGACAAAGTGATGAAGCATATTCAAGGTTGAGATAGACAGAGTTTTAATCAGTAAGGGAATGGAGGGTTATGGGGAAAAGGCAAGGAGCTAGAGTTGAGGTTATTAAATCAACCATGATCTCATTAAAAAGTACAGCAGATTTGATGGTCTGAATGGCCTACAGCTGCTCTTACATTTCATCAGATAGACTCTAAATAGTGACAAGATAGTATCTATGGGAGTCATTACAAACTTGGGGATGCAGATACACAGAACTTAAAAAAAGGTTATGTACAGGTACACAAAAAGACTAATTGAATGAAACAAAACTTTCCCCTTCTCAGCATTTTCTGCCTCCCTGGCTTACCATTTTCTATCCCATTGTCTGCATAACTGTCTTTCTTTCTCTGTCTGGGCTCCATCTCCATCAATATGTCTACTCCGTTACTCTCCTCCCCCCACCCTCAGTCTTCAGTATAAATACCTGCCTTTTCTAGCTACAGAGGAACCTCAATTATCCGAACATCAATTATCCGAATATCGGATTATCCGAAGGATATCTCGAGGTTCCAATTGAAACATCACATCAAAGACGTTTCCTACACTGATCGCATCTTTTGTTACAGTGATTAAAAGTGAACTTTGCTCACTGAAATGCTGCTGAGAACAGTCCTGGACATCGATGGGAGCCCAGACACCATCTCCAAATGACTGACTTCCTGCCCTCTCTCTCTCTCTCTCTCTCTCTCTCTCTCTCTCTCTCCCTCCACACTGTATCCTAAACCCCTCTTCCCCAGATAATCTCTCCAACATTGTCCTGTACAGGGCAAATTTGGAACTTGTCAAAAAGTTGCAGTAAAATATTGTGTGAGTAGCTGTGGCTGTGTGTGCACTATTTGGAGATGCACCCCCCAAAAGTCAGCAGCAGCAGAAGTCTCATTGTTGGTGTCCAGTCCTGCCAACCCGGAGAGAGGGCGGGGGAGTGATGTTGGATGGGGTTGGAGGACAGCGATGGGAGGGTGGGGGGTGGTGTTGGACAGGGTTGGGGCAGGTGGGGGCAGGTGGGGGGCAGGGTTGGATGGGGTTTGGGGGCAGGGGTCGATGTTTGACAGTGCTGGGGGCAAATGGGGGTGCGGGGGCACGGTGTGCTTTTGCCTTGTCTCCTGAATGGTGAGCGGACTTAACGGAAAACTTCAAGTCCCAGAGGAAAGGCATTGAATCAATTCACCAAATAATCAATTATCTGAACGAAATATCTCATTCAAATAATCGAGGTCCCTCTGTACTATCAATTCTGTAGAAGGGTCACTGGACTTAAAATATTGACTCTGCTTCCTCCCCACAGATGCTACAAGACCTACTGAGTTTCTTCAGAAATTTCTGTTGTTGAGATTAATGGATTGGTTATCTTGTACGAAGGTCACTAGAATATATGATGTTATTCCTACCCAAATCACTAGATTTACGAATTAACCTTAAACCAAGAAATTATGAACACAACTAAATTTTTTATAACTTTCACCTTAATGAAACCTATTATTTACCCAGTAACTAACAGGAAAATGATACTTCAGTTATAGAGAGAAATATTTTAAATAGTTGATACAACAAAGATAAGTCTTAAATAGCACCAAGCATTCAGGTCACTCCCCACCTCCATGTGACATGAAATGATAGTGCAGTTCCATATATGCTGTTCTTTATTCACATTGGATAAATCAGTAACCTGATCCATCAAGAGTTTAATTAGTATGGCTATTATCAACAAGGAATACTTCCATCAACCCTCATACCAGTGGACACAATTGTCCTTATAATGATGTGTTACAAAGTTACTATTCAACTGACCAACTATGGAATGAACATTTCAAGGAAAATCCTCAGCTCTTTAGCTTTCTGAACTCATCACATAGATTTCAAGGTTTTAGACCTCTTTAGCCACCTCTCATATTGCCTCTAAAAGCTTTTTATCTCCTATCTCTTTTTATAGAATCTATAGAATCATTCCGTATTCCCCTCTCAGTTTCTTATAGTCTAAAGAAAACAGTCTGAGCTTGTCCAACCTTTCCATGTAACTCAGTCCCTTGAGTCCTAGCAACACCCAAGTCATAGAGTCATAATGTCATAGACTCCTCAAGCATGAAGACAGGCCCTTTGGCTCAAACTAGTCCATGCCGATCAAAATGTCCAACTACATTAACCCTGTTTCCCTGAACTTGGCCCATATCCTTCTAATCCTTTCTTATCCATGTATTTGCCCAAATGCATTTTAATGTTGTTAATGTACCTACCTCAACCACTTTTGTTGGCAGCTCATTCCACATGCGTACTACATTCTGCGTAAAAAGTTGTCTCTCAGATTCCTTTTTATTCTTTCCCCTCTAACTTTGAACTGATGTACTCTTGTTCTTGATTCCCCAACCCTGGGAACAAAAAACGGAGTGCATTCACTCTATTCATACCTCTCATGATCTTATACACTTCTTTAAGATCCCCCCTCAGTCTCCTATGTTTTAAAGAAAAAAATCTACCTTGTCCAACCACTCCTTATAACTCAGACTGGTAAGTCCTAGCAACATCCTTGTAAATTTCTTCTGCAATCTTCACAGTTTAATAACATCCTTCCTATAACAAGGTGACCAAAAATGAACATAATGCTACAAGTGCAGCCTCACCAACGGTTTACCCCAAGATCCTTCTGTTCCACTATACCCCTTAAGGCCCTACCATTCACCATGAAACTCCAACCTTGATTTGACTTTCAAAATTGTAAAACCTCATACTTATCTATGTTAAACTCCATTTGCCATTTCTCAGCCCAATTCCCCAGCTGATCAAGGTCCTGCTGCAATTTCTGATTACCTTCTTCACTGTTTACAATACCACTATTTTAGTGTAAGCTCCAAACTTAGTAATCATGCCTTGTACATTCTCATTCAAGTCATTGATATAGATAACAAATAGCAATGGACCCTGCACCAACCTCTAAGGCACTCCACTAGTCACAGGCCTCCATTCCGACAAGCATCCTTCTACTGCTACCCTCTGCTTCCTACCATCAAGTCAATTTTATATCCAATTTGCCAGCTCACCCTGGATTCCATGAGATCTAATCTCCCAGAGAAGGTTACCATGTGGAACCTTATCAAAGGCCTTACTGAAATCCACATAGACTATGTCTACCTTCCTGCCCTCCACAACCTTACTGGTCACTTCATCAAAGAACTCAAACAAATTTATGAGGCAGAAGACCCAAGCACAAAGCCATGCTGACCGCTCCTAATCAAACCTTGTCTTTCCAAATGCAGGTATATCTTATCCCTCAGAATCTTCTCAAGTAACTTACCTACCACAGATGTTAAACTTACTGGTCTATAGTTCCCAGGTTTTTCTTTGCAGCCTTTTGCGAATAAGGGCACAACATTCACTACCCTTCAATCTTCCAGGAGCTCACCCATGGCTAACGAAGACGCAAATATATCCACCAGGGCCCCCACAATTTCTTCTCTCACTTCTCGCAGTGTTCTTGGATATAACTGGTGAGGATTTATCCACCTTCGTACATTCTAATATGTTCAAACACCTCCTGTACTGTGATATGGACTATCCCAAGTTATCACCACTAACTTCCCCAAGTTCGCAAGTCTTCATGTCTTTCTCCATGGTAAACACAAAGGAGAAATATTCAATGAGGACTTCGCCCATCTCCAGCAATTCCACACAGACATGTCCACTTTGGTCCTTGAGGGGCCCTGTTCTCTCTCTGTTTATCCTTTTTCCTTTAAAGAACCTCATTGGATTCACCCTAATCTTCTCAGCCAAGCCTATCGTGTGTCTTTCCAGCGTCCTGATTTCCTTCTTCAGCAAACTCTTGTATCCTCTATATACCTCCATGGATTCCCTTGATCCCAGTTGCCTGTACCTGAGACATGCCTCTTTGTTTTTGCTGGCTACAGCCCTCAATATCTCTTGTCTTCCATGGTTCGATACTCCTGCAAAACTTGCCCTTCACCCTCACAGGAACATGTAGACCTTGAACTCTAGCTATCTGACTTTTAAAGGCCTCTCACTTGTCAGAGATCCCTTTGCCTGCAAACAAACTACTCCAATTGTGCGATATGATGAAATGGCCGAGGCATTGAACAGGTACTTTGTATCAGTCTTCACAGTGTAGGACACTAATAACATGCCAGGAAGTGATGAAGAGACGAAGGTAGGTGAGGACCTGGAAACAATCGTGATATTGGAAGAGCTGGTGTTGGGTAAGCTAATGGAGATAAGAATAGATAAGTCTCCTGGCCCTGATGGAATGCAATCCAGGATACTAAAACAGATGGCAGGAGAAATAGCAGGTGGACTGGCAGTAATTTTCCAAAATCCGCTACACTCAGGGGCAGTCCCAGCAGATTGGAAAATAGCAAATGTGACGCCACTGTTTAAAAAGGAAGTAGACAAAAGATGGGGAGTTATAGACCAGTGAGGCTAACCTCTGGAGTGGGGAAGAGGCTTGAGTGTAATATCAAGGAAGAAATACCAGGGCATCTC
Organism: Chiloscyllium punctatum; assembly: GCF_047496795.1. Taxonomy (NCBI): domain Eukaryota; kingdom Metazoa; phylum Chordata; class Chondrichthyes; order Orectolobiformes; family Hemiscylliidae; genus Chiloscyllium; species Chiloscyllium punctatum. Next base: position 54,656,921 of record NC_092761.1, on the reverse strand, counting down.
GAAAGAAATTGTCCCATTGTACAGATGCAGCATGGGTTCATGAAGGGCAGGTCATGCTTCACAAATCTTTTGGAATTCTGTGAAGACATTGCAAGCAAGGCGGACAGCAAGGACCCAATGGATGTGGGGTACATAGATTTCCAAAAGATCTTTGACAAGGTGTCACAAGTGAGGCTGCTGCATAAGATAAGGATGCATGGTGTTAGGGGTAGAGTATTAGCGTGGTTGACTGATAGAAAGGAAAGAGTACGGATAAATGAGTGCTATTCTGAATGGCAATCAGTGACTAGTAGTGTGCCTCAAAGATCAGTGTTGGGACTGCAATTTGGAGTTGAGGACCACGTATACATGTCAAAATTTGCTGATGACACTAAGATGAGTGGTGGAGCAAAGTGTTCAGAGGACTGTGAAACTTTGCAGAGGAACAAAGATATATTAAGTGAGTGGGCAAAGGTCAGACAGCTGGAATACAATGTTAGTAAATGTGAAAACATACATTTTGTAGGAGTAACAGCAAAATAGATTATTAATTGAATGGTAAAAAGTTGCAGTATGCTGATTTGCAGAGAGTCCTGGATGTCCTTGTGCATGAATCACAGAAGGTTGGTCTGCAGATACAACAGGTAATTAAGAAGTCCTTCATTGCTAAAGGGGTTGATTTTAAAAGCAAAGAGGTAATGTTACAGCTGTACAAGGTGCTGGTGAGGCCACACCTGGAGTAATGTGTGCAGATTCTGGATTAGAGTGGTGCTGGAAAAGCACAGCATCTGAGGCAGCATCTCAGCAGCAGGAAGATCCCGTTTTGGGCAAAAGCCCTTCATCAGGAATAGAGGCAGAGTCCCTGCAGGGTGGAGAGATAAGTGAGAGAAGGGTGGGGGTGGGGAAAAAGTATCATAAAGTACAATAGGTGAATGGGGGTGGGGATGGAGATGATAGGTCAGAGAGGAGGGTGGGGGAGGGTAGCAAAGCGTACAATGGGTGAATGGGGGTGGGGATGAAGGTGATAGGTCTGAGAGGAGGGTGGAGTGGATAGGTGGAAAGGAAGATAGGCAGGTAGGACAAGTCATGGGGACAGTACTGAGCTAGACGTTTGGAGCTGGGGTGAGGTGGGGAAGGGGAAATGAGGAAACTGGTGAAGTCCACATTGATACCCTGGGGTTGAGGTGTTCTGAGGCAGAAGCTCAGGCATTCTTCCTCCAGGCGCCGGGTGGTGAGGGACCGGTGGTGAAAGAGGCCCAGGACCTCCATGTCCTCGGCTGAGTGGGAGGGGGAGTTGAAGTGTTGGGCCACAGGGCGGTGTGGTTGATTGGTGCAGGTGTCCCAGAGATGTTCCCTAAAGCACTCTGCTAGGAGGCGTACAGTCTCCCCAATGTAGAGGAGAACGCATCGGGAGCAATGGATGCAATAAATGACATTGGTGGAAGTGCAGGTAAAACTTTGATGGATGTGGAAGGCTCCTTTGGGGCCTTGGATGGAGGTGAGGGAGGAGGTGTGGGTGCAGGTTTTGCAATTCCTGCGGTGGCAGGGGAAAGTGCCAGGATGGGAGGGTGGGTTGTTAGGGAGCATGGACCTGACCAGGAAGTCACGGAGGGAATGGTCTTTGTGGAAGGCGGAAAGGGGTGGGGAGGGAAATATATCCCTGGTGGTGGAGGTGGCGGAAATGTTGTCGGATGATTTGGTTTATGCGAAGGTTGGGAGGGTGGAAGGTGAGCACCAGGGGTTTCTGTCCATGTTACGGTTGGAGGGATGGAGTCTGAGGGCGGAGGTGCGGGATGTGGACGGGATGCGTTGGAGGGCATCTTTAACCATGTGGGAAGGGAAATTGTGGTCTCTAAAAATGGAGGCCATCTGGTGTGTTCTGTGGTGGCACTGGTCCTCCTGAGAACAGATACGGCAGAGGCAGAGGAATTGGGAATATGGGATGGCATTTTTTGCAGGATGTAGGGTGGGAAGAGGTATAAACCAGGTAGCTGTGGGAGATGGTGGGTTTGTAAAAAATGTTGGTGTCAAGTCGGTTGTCATTAATGGAGATGGAGAGGTCCAGGAAGGGGAGGAAGGTGTCAGAGATGGTCCAGGTAAATTTAAGATCAGGGTATTGTGTTGGTGAATATGATGAATTGCTCAACCTCCTCGCACGAGCACAAGGTGGCACCAATACAGTCATCAATGTCATGGAGGAAGAGGTGGGGAGTGGTGCTGGTGTAATTACGGAAGATGGACTGTTCTACGTAGCCAACAAAGAGACAGGCATAGCTGGGACCCGTACAGACGCCCATGGCTACCCCTTTGGTCTGGAGGAAGTGGGAGGATTCAAAGGAGAAATTGTTAAGGGTAAGGATCAGTTCAGCCAAACGAATGAGAGTGTTGGTGGAAGGGTACTATTGGGGATATTGGGAGAGGAAGAAACGGAGGGCTTGGAGGCCCTGGTTATGGCGGATGGAGGTGTAGAGGGATTGGATATCTATGGTAAAGATGGGGCGTTGGTGGCCGGGGAAACTGAGGTCTTGGAGGAGGTGGAGGGCATGGGTGGTGTCTCGAATGTATGTGGGGGGTTCCTGGACTAGGGGGGATAGGACAGTGTCGAGGTCGTTAGAGATGAGTTCAGTATGCAGTTTTGGTCTCCTTACTTAAGAAAGGATGTACTGGCACTAGAGGGAGTGTAGAGGAGATTTACTAAGTTGATTTGGAGTTGAGGGGCTAGTTTATGAGGAGAGGCTGAGTAGATTGGAATATATTCATTGGAATTTAGAAGAATGAGAGGGATCTTATAGAAACATATAAAATTATGAAGGGAATGGGTAAGATAGAAATAGAGAGGATGCTTCCACTGGTAGGTGAGACTAGGACAAGAGTGTATGGCCTCAAGATTAGAGGAAGCAGGTTAGAACTGAACTGAGAAGGAACTTCTTCATCCAGAGGGTTGTTTATCTATGGAATTCCTTGCCCAGCGAAGTATTGACGTTGCTTCAGTAATCGCTTTAAAGCTACTTGAAAAATAAAGTAATTAGGAAATGTGGTGAAAATGTGGGTAAGCGGAGCTGAGTCCATGAAAAGATCAGCCATGATCTTATTGAATGGCGGAGCAGGCTCGAAAGGCCGGACGGCCTACTCCTGCTCCTAGTTCTTATGTTCTAATCAACCCCTACAAGCTCCTTCCTAATTCCATCAAAATTCACCTTGCTCCAATGTAGAACTTGAACCTGTGCGCCAGTTTTGACCCTCTCCATAACTATTTTAAAATTAATTGAACTGCAGTCACTGGTCCCAAAGTGCTCCCCTCCTGTCACCTCAGTCACCTGCTCTGCCACATTTCCCAACAGTAGGTCAGGTTTTGCCTGTTCCTGAGAAGGATCCTCTATATACTGTTTGAGGAAACATTCCTGAACACACTAATCAAATTCCACCCATCCAAGTCCTTAACGCTATGCCAGTCCCAGTCTATATTAGGAAAATTAAAATCCCTTACTATGATAACTCTATTGCTCCTGGAAGTCTCCCCATATTTATTTCTCTAATTCCTTTTGACTATTTGGGGGCCCTTAGTATAATCACAATAACGTCACCCTCCCCGCCTTATTTCTTAGCTTCCACCCACAAAGCCTCACTGGATGATCCCTCAGTTATTTCCTCTCTGACTACTGCTGTGATACTCACATTAATCAAACAGAAAAAATAATCTCTTCATAAAGGTGGTTTGTTTCCTCTTTGTCAGAATTCTCTTTCATGTTTGATTTATCTTTACAACAGTGATATACTGATCACCTATACCACCCATCCCCTCTATTTGTGGCCCCCCTGTGACTTTTTTCTTAACTTGCTTCCCATTGGTATTGGTTCCAGATCAAGGATCAGCAGGACACTGAATAGGTATTTCTTATTACCATGGTAATACACTATTGTTTGTGCAAGCACTAGGAGAAGTTACGACAATGAGCTGGAGCCAGGGGTGAGTATAAATGAAGATTTGGCTGGCAACAAGTACCTGAATCATTTGTAAAGTGGTGATCAGAGTCTCGATCAACCACTATTGACTCCAGTATTGCTAAAAGGCTTGTGGGTGGAGTGTTCTGGGTGTGGGTGTGAAAGCCTGTTTATTTCCCCTGGTCAGTTGCCAAAATCTGTGACTTTTAACCAATAACTCAGAGACATTATACATGTTGTGGTGTATTGTGTTATAGTTTATCTTATTAATATTCATTAATATCGGGTTTCTGTTCATTCATTCAAACTCTGTAGGTTTCAGTCATTCATTCATAAAATCACGGTTCTCTAGTATATTTTACCATCCAAATTTAAAACGCTCCTTTCTAATCAAGTCAACACTTTCAAACCCATTACTGCACTTTCATACCATATCAGTACAACCTCTGAATAAGTGCAGCATACAGAACAATACCATCACTATCAAGTCTCTACGAATCATTATAATATTAATCAGCCCTTACCAACTATCTCCTGGATCTGAATAGATTCCCCAATCGTTAAGTACAGTAGGACCCCTGTATCCACGGAGTCGGTTTCCATGGTTTTAGTTATCTGTGGTTTACCGCAGCCTGAAAATATTACATGGAACATTCCAGAAATAATTCCAGGGGGCTGCCAGGAAAGTAAATTTCCCATTTAAATAATAGGGTTCGCTACTATCTGCAGTTTTGGGCATCTGCAGTAGATCTTGGAATGTATCACCCATAGATATGAGGAGACACCTGTACCAGTTAAATACCTTTTTTTAACTGGGCCATTATCCCTTTAAGAAACTAACTCACAAAACAGTGTTGGCGTGAAATTGCATGATGAATGAAACACAAACCAGCAAATAGTAAATAAATCTCACAACCCAGCTGTGGTAATCAGTTTAAAAATGCTTTATTCTTTTATTGAGTACAGGTATAATTTTTAACTTATTTAGAGCATGTTGACCTAATATTTTACCTAACATTTACTAACTTAAAGGCAAAAGGATTAGTATCTCTTAATTAAGCAAGTAGACTGACAGACACTCTTCATCCTATCAGAGGTAGCAGTCAGCATTTAACATGTTTACACCCATCTCCTATCTCCCAGGACAGATGCCCTTCAAACCTTTGTGCACTAGAGATAAAAAAATGTAACATCATAGTAATGGAATTTTAATATGTGTAAGAACTGTGTATAAAGAAGCTCTTGTAAGAATTGTATTTCAGGATTCTATTGCCACCTCGAACTGTGCTGTGGTCACTGAATAAAAGAGGCTATTTTTGCCACTCACCAATATTGGTCTTTATTTGAACACAGTGTGAACCAATCACTATGTGTCTCCTGGTAAAGTACCTCGAGAAGGGAGATGATGGAGCAACAAGTCCTAACAAGCGAAAGGGATCATCTCAGTGAGCCCTGAAGACAGAGACCATTGAACTACTGTCCCAGTGTTTCTCTCTGCCCACCCCTTCCTTTTTGGTATCTGTCTGTCTGCCTGTCTGTATATATCATGTAGGGGGAGTTTTATAAGGGATTGAAAATTCTAACCAGTTGAGCTATATTTTGATGGTTCATGATTATTTACCTGTTGCTAGAATATTACTTTGAAATGAGTTGTAATTTGTCTTAAGTCGGGAAACAAGACATCCTTTCTGTCGTCCTGGGTTTAATGGTAGGTAAATTGCGGGATTTGTCATAGTTTTAGAAAATCTGTAACTTGTATTCTGGGAATAGCAACTTTTGATTTCCAGTGCACTATTCCAGTATGGCATAACAATTCAACATTCCCCGGCTATTGATAGCCAGCACAAGGAAAACCTTCTTAACAACCCTATCAACTTGGGTGGCAACTTTGAGGAATCTTTGGACATGGATCCCAAGATCTCTATTTTTATTTACTTGAATGACTCCTGGACGCTTTGGGTTAAATTAACAATCAATTTCCTGCAAACAATGATTTAATGCCTACATTTGTGAGGCTTATGAATAATTTAATTAAGGTTTCAAAGGGATTAAGGGGAACAAAGAATAGATAGAAACAATTTGTGCTGGCTGGGGAGAGTTGACAATTAGGGATTTGCTACTTCAAGGCTTCTGGACAAACCAGTTTCTCTGAGACATGTACAGGATCAGGCATTCTGCATGGAATTGAGAGTGACTGAGACCATAAACTGAAGCCATTTGGACTTGGACAAGCTGTTAAAAGAATGGGATGAGATAGTAAAATGTGAATTTAAGATGTAAATTGTGATGCCACTGTGACATCAGCAGAGCAGAGAGAAATATATGGTCGCGACTTGAAGATTGGCAAACAGAAAATCTGTATTAGAGAGCTGTAATCAGTATAATGCATGCCATAATGTAAATAAAGGGAATTAATTACTCTACATTAAGGTCAAGCTAGGGATGGGAAGAGATAACCACAGCCTAACCAAATAGTGCAGCCTCTAAGAAGGTATTACAGTTAAACAGAAGCAAGGAGAAATCCAGGAAGTATAGAATTCCTGAAGGTTCAACAGTGCAGCCTTAAGTTTATAGGAAAGCACAGCTGATAGATCCAGCTGCATCAGCACCAGGCCTGGTCAAAACAGAGTTCTCTCAAAATAGAAAACTGGTGCACTGAGAACAACCTAGTTCTCAATGCCGGCAAAACCAAGGGATTCATTATTGACTTTCGACAGGATGTTACTCTGCCCGCCCCTACACATTAACAGCACAGAGGTGGAACGAGTGGAGAGTGTCAAGCTCCTGGGCGTGGTCATCCACAACAAGCTTTTCTGGGCTCTTCATGTGGACGCACTGGTTACAAAGGCCCAATAACATCTCTTCTTCCTCAGGCAGCTGAGGAAATTTGGCATGACTGCAAATATCTTGCCAACTTTTATGGGTGCGCCATCGAGAGCATTCTTTCTGGATGTATCACTACCCGGAATGGCAACTGCACCATTCAAGCTCGGAGATGGTTACAGAGAGTGGTGGATTTGCCTGGACAATCACAAAAGCCAACCTCCCATCTATAGAATCCATCTACCAGGCCCGGTGTCAAGGAAAGGCCGCCAGCATTCTTAAAGATCCATCCCACCCTGTCAATGCTTTTCTACAACCTCTACCATCGGAGAGAAGGTACAGAATCCTGAATACACGCACCAGCCATTTTTGAAACAGTTTCTACCCTACTGTTGTTAGAATACTGAATGGACTCACAAACTCTTAACATTCATTTGTTCCTGTGTTTTTGTTTTTTTGCTGCTGTTTACCTATTATTTACTTATCTATGTTGCTTAACTCTGTGATCTGCCTGTATTGCTCTCAAGACAAAGCTTGTCACTGTGCCTCGGTGGATGTGACAATAAATTCAATTCAAAACAAAGAGAAGGCCTCTCAGCAGGAGGTCTTGCAAGAATTTCTGAAGCATGGACAGAAGATTGAATTGTGGAGAATTTGTGTGTTGCAGTGATCCAGTTGCATGATTCTGTTACTTGTATTTGCATTTGAAGAGGCAGGATGAACAATTTTTGGTTAAGGAGAATCATTATCCATTGCCCTTAGCAGGGTGGTATTTGGTCAATTAACATGACCATTTTCTCTGCGAGAGTTGTCACCTCTTGTGGAGCTGTGAAACTATGAATGTGACTGGGTTTCATTTCTATGTGCACGCAGGGTGCAGCTTTCTCACCAGTGGCTTGCTCCCATTCTTGCTCCGATTTTGTGATCATTAAGTATCTCCAAAGACCATAGAATTAGGTAGCTGACTGGCATCTTACTCCCGCCATGTTCTCACCAATACACAAAACAAGATCTATCTCACAGATTAATTTCTAATCCTGTGCCAGTCCAAGCAACAATGAGAGATCGATCCTGGGCAGCATTTCTGAGCATAACTGTTTTTCTCTATTGGACTGAATTACATGCTCTTTCTTTTGAATTTCTGCTTTCTGCCAAATGCTTTTCTTCTGGTTGACTTGTGCCTGAGAAGTTAAATGGGCATGAAGTTACACTTAAATTACTTGTTAATGCTGTACCACACAAACACAAGATGTTTATCCTGAAGTGGATCCCACATTTCTAACATGCTCCTCTGCTCATGATATTTTGATGTGCAGATGTAAGACTGAGCATGTTTTGACAGTTTTAAAATTCCTGCATGGGATGTGGGTATCGCTGGCTAGACCAGCACTTGTTGTCCTTGAATGGATTGTTTTCCAGACCATTTCAAAGGCAGATAAATGTCAACTACATAGCTGTAATTTAGAGTAACATGTAGACCAGACCAAGTAAGGATGGCATGTTTTCCCCTCTAACAGACAAGTTGGACCAAAGGGTCTGTTTCCATGCTGCACATGGTGGGGAAGCACGGTGGCTCAGTGGTTAGCACTGCTGCCTCACAGTACCAGGGTCCCAGGGTTGCTTCTAGCCCTCAGGCGACTGTCTGTGTGGAGTTTGCACAATCTGCGTGGGTTTCCTCCGGGTGCTCCGGTTTCCTCCCACTGTCCAAAGATGCGCAGGTCAGGTGGAATAAAGAATAAATGACCCTCAGCTGTTCTTCGTTTTCAGAGACAGATTCAGATTGTGTTGATCAGCAAAGGTGAAAATGTGTTGCTGGAAAAGCGCAGCAGGTCAGGCAGCATCCAAGGAGCAGGAGAATCGACGTTTCAGGCATAAGCCCTTCTTCAGGAATGAGGAAGGTGTGTCCAGCAGGCTAAGATAAAAGGTAGGGAGGAGGGACTTGGGGGAGGGGCGTTGGAAATGTGATAGGTCCTTGAGCCCCGCCCCCCAACCGCAACCAGGACAGAACCCCACTGGTCCTCACCTATCTCCATGTACATGTATCATCCGCCGACATTTCCGCCACCTCCAAACGGACCCCACCACCAGGGATATATTTCCTTTCCCTCCGGTATCAGCGTTCCAAAAAGACCACTCCCTCCGTGACTCCCTCGTCAGGTTCACACCCCCCACCAACCCAACCTCCACTCCCTGCACCTTCCGCTGCAACCGCAAGAAATGCAAAACTTGCGCCCACACCTCCCCCCTTACTTCCCTCCAAGGCCCCAAGGGATACTTCCATATCCGCCACAAATTCACCTGCACCTCCACACACATTATCTATTGCATCAGCTGCACCCGATGTGGCCTCCTCTATATTGGGGAGACAGGCCGCCTTCCTGCGGAACGTTTCAGAGATCACCTCTGGGACACCCGGACCAACCAACCCAACCACCCCGTAGCTCAAAACTTCAACTCCTCCGCCCACTCCACCAAGGACATGCAGGTCCTTGGACTCCTCCATTGCCAGACCATAGCAACACGACAGTTGGAGGAAGAGTGCCTCATCTTCCGCCTAGGAACCCTCCAACCACAAGGGATGAACTCAGATTTCTCCAGTTTCCTCATTTCCCCTCCCCCCACCTGGTCTCAGTCAAATCCCTCGAACTCAGCACCGCCTTCCTAACCTGCAATCTTCTTCCTGACCTCTCCACCCCCACCCCACTCCAGCCTATCACCCTCACCTTGACCTCCTTCCTGGATTAGTGGTGCTGGAGAGCACAGCAGTTCAGGCAGCAGCCAAGTAGCTTTGAAATCGACGTTTCGGGAAAAAGCCCTTCATCAGGAATAAAGGCAGTGAGCCTGAAACGTGGAGAGATAAGCTAGAGGAGGGTAGGGGTGTGGAGAAAGTAGTATAGAGTACAATGGGTGAGTGGGGGAGGGGATGAAGGTGATGCTCCCGCGAGGAGGTTGAGCAATTCATCTGACTACATTGGCGCCACCTTGTGCTCCCGCGAGGAGGTTGAGCAATTTATCAACTTCACCAACACATTCCATCCTGACCTTATATTTACCTGGACCATCTCTGACACCTCCCTCCCCTTCCTGGACCTCTCCATCTCCATTAATGACGACCGACTTGACACTGACATTTTTTACAAACCCATCAACTCCCATAGCTACTTGGATTACACCTCTTCCCACCCTACCTCTTGCAAAAATGTTATCCCGTATTCCCAATTCCTCCGCCTCCGCCGGATCTGCTCCCAGGAGGACCAGTTCCACCACAGAACACACCAGATGGCCTCCTTCTTTAGTGACTGTAATTTCCCTTCCCACGTGGTTAAAGATGCCCTCCAACGCATCTCGTCTACATCCCACACCTCCGCCCTCAGACCCCACCCCTCCAACCGTAACAAGGACAGAACGCCGCTGGTGCTCACCTTCCACCCTACCAACCTTCGCATAAACCAACTCATCCACCGACATTTCCGCCACCTCCAAACAGACCCCACTACCAGGGATATATTTCCCTCCCCACCCCTTTCCGCCTTCCACAAAGACCATTCCCTCCGTGACTACCTGGTCAGGTCCACGCCCCCAAACAACCCACCCTCCAATCCTGGCACTTTCCCCTGCCACCGCAGGAACTGTAAAACCTGCGCCCACACCTCCTCCCTCACCTCTATCCAAGGCCCTAAAGGAGCCTTCCACATCCATCAAAGATTTACCTGCACATCCACTAATATCATTTATTGTACCTGTTGCTCCCGATGCGGTCTCCTCTACATTGGGGAGACTGGGCGCCTCCTAGCAGAGAGCTTTAGAGAACATCTCCAGGACACCCGCACCAATCAAACACACCGCCCCATGGCCCAACATTTCAACTCCCCCTCCCATTCTGCCGAGGACATGGAGGTCCTGGGCCTCCTTCACTGCCACTCCCTCACCACCAGATGCCTGGAGGAAGAACGCCTCATCTTCCGCCTCGGAACACTTCAACCCCAGGGCATCAATGTGGACTTCAACAGTTTCCTCATTTCCCCTTCCCCCACATCACCCTAGTTCTAAACTTTCAGCTCAGTAACTGTCCCCATGACTTGTCTGGACTTGTCCTACCTGCCTATCTCCTTTTCCACCTATCCACTCCACCCTCTCCTCCCTGACCTATCACCTTCATCCCCTCCCCCACTCACCCATTGTACTCTATGCTACTTTCTCCCCACCCCCACCCTCCTCTAGCTTATCTCTCCACGCTTCAGGCTCACTGCCTTTATTCCTGATGAAGGGCTTTTGCCCGAAACGTTGATTTCGAAGCTACTTGGATGCTGCCTGAACTACTGTGCTCTTCCAGCACCACTAATCCAGAATCTGGTTTCCAGCATCTGCAGTCATTGTTTTCACCTCGTTCCACCTATCGCATTTCCAACGCCCCTCCCCCAAGTCCCTCCTCCCTACCTTTTATCTTAGCCTGCTGGACACACTTTCCTCATTCCTGAAGAAGGGCTTATGCCTGAAACGTCAATGCTCCTGCTCCTTGGATGCTGCCTGACCAGCTGCGCTTTTCCAGCAACACATTTTCAGCTCTGATCTCCAGCATCTGCAGTCCTCATTTTCTCCTTGATCAGCAAAGGCTTGAGTTTCAGCTCTGGTTTGTGCTGGGTGAAGTAGCTAGTGCCCTTTCTGGAATATACTGATTGCTGAACATGGAAAATCTGCCACAATAACACATACTTCTAAAAGAACACAAACTAAAACTGTTCTTCTCCATTCCCTCTGCCCAGCCTCCAGTCCTTAAATTTTTGGCGTACTACTCCAAAAGCCCACACATTTTCCCAGTGCCTGAGAGACACAGCTGCTCTTGATACACATTTATGTCATTGTTATGTTTGGTGCTTTGCCTCTGTAGCTTGTGTCATGGGAGCACAGAGTCTTTATGCTGATTCCTTTGGATTTATATTTCAAACTGGCTTCCTTATCCAAAATGCTTAGCATATCAAAAATCAGAGTATGGTTCTGCTATTATTATTCTGCATTGATATTGAATCATTGTAAATCAGTTCATAGAACATAGAACATAGAAAAATACAGCGCAGTACTGGCCCTTCGGCCCTCGATGTTGCACCGACCGAAGCCTACCTAACCTACAGTAGCCCAATAACCTCCATATGCTTATCCAATGCCCGCTTGAATGACCATAAAGAGGGAGAGTCCACCACTGATACTGGCAGGGCATTCCATGAACTCTCAACCCGCTGAGTAAAGAATCTACCCCTAACATCTGTCCTATACCTACCACCCCTTAATTTAAAGCTGTGTCCCCTAGTAACAGCTGACTCCATACACGGAAAAAGGTTCTCACTGTCAACCCTATCTAACCCCCTAATCATCTTGTACACCTCTATCAAATCTCCCCTAAACCTTCTTTTCTCCAATGAGAACAGCCCCAAGTGCCTCAGCCTTTCCTCCTAAGATCTTCCTACCATGCCAGGCAACATCCTGGTAAACCTCCTCTGCACCCGTTCCAGTGCCTCCACATCCTTCCTATAGTATGGCGACCAAAACTGTACACAATACTCCAGATAAGGCCGCACCAGAGTCTTATACAACTGCAACATGACCTCAGGACTCCGGAACTCAATTCCTCTACCAATAAAGCTCAGTACGCCATATGCCTTCTTCACAGCACTATTTACCTGGGTGGCAACTTTCAGAGATCTGTGTACATGGACACCAAGATCCCTCTGCTCATCCACACTACCAAGTAGTCTACTATTAGCCCAGTAATCCATCTTCTTGTTACTCCTACCAAAGTGAATCACCTCACACTTAGCTACATTGAAGTCCATTTGCCACCTTTCTGCCCAGCTCTGCAACTTATCTATATCCCGCTGTAACCTGCCACATCCTTCTTCGCTGTCCACCACTCCACCGACTTTCGTATCATCCGCAAACTTGCTCACCCAGCCTTCAAGCCCCTCCTCCAGGTCATTTATAAAAATGACAAACAGCAATGGTCCCAAAACAGATCCTTGTGGAACACCGCTAGTAACTGCACTCCAAGATGAACCTTTACCATCAACTCCTACCCTCTGTCTCCTTCCAGCCAGCCAATTCCTAATCCAAACCTCTAATGCACCCTCAATGCCATACCTCCGTAATTTTTGCAGTAGCCTACCATGGGGTACCTTATCGAACGCCTTGCTAAAATCCATATACACCACATTTACTGCTTTACCCACGTCCACTTCCTTGGTCACCTTCTCAAAGAACTCAATAAGGTTTGTGAGGCACGACCTGCCCTTCACAAAACCATGCTGACTATCCTTGATCACATTATTCCTATCCAGATGTTCATAAATCCTATCCCTTACAATTCTCTCTAAGACTTTGCCCACAACAGAAGTGAGACTCACTGGCCTATAGTTACTAGGGCTATCCCTACTCCCCTTCTTGAACAAGGGGACCACATTCGCTATTCTCCAGTCTTCTGGCACTATTCCTGTAGACAACAACGACACAAACATCAAGGCCAATGGCTCCGCTATCTCCTCCCTAGCTTCCCAGAGTATCCTAGGATAAATGCCATCAGGCCCAGGGGACTTATCTATTTTCACCCTTTCCAGTATTCCCCGGACCTCTTCCCTACATACCTCAAAGCCATCCATTCTAATCACTTGTGACTCAATATTCACATCAGCAACAATGTCCTGTTCCTGAGTGAATACTGATGAAAAGTATTGATTCAGTGTCTCCCCAATCTCCTCTGCCTCCACACACAACTTCCCACTACTATCCTTGACTGGACCGATACCTACCCTAGTCATCCTTTTATTCCTGACATACCTATAGAAAGCCTTAGGGTTTTCCCTAATCCTACCAACCAAGGACTTTTCATGTCTCCTTCTCGCTGCTCTTAGCTCTCTCTTTAGATCCTTCCTGGCTACCTTATAACTCTCAATTGCCCCAACTGAACCTTCACGCTTATCTTTACATAGGCCGCCCTCTTCCCTTTTACAAGGGATTCCAATTCCTTATTAAACCACGGCTCCTCACAAGACCCTTTCCTCCCTGCCTGACAGGTACATACTTATCAAGGACACCCAATAGCTGCTCCTTGAACAAGCTCCACATATCATTTGTGTCCTTCCCTTGAAGCCTATTTTTCCAATCCACACATCCTAAGTCATGCCTCACCGCATCATAATTTCCCTGCCCCCAGCTATAATTCCTGCCCTGTAGTACACACTTATCCCTCTCCATCACTAGAGTAAAAGTCACCGAGTTGTGGTCACTGTCTCCGAAGTGCTCACCTACCTCCAAGTCTAATACCTGGCCTGGTTCATTACCTAGAACCAAATCCAGTATGGCCTCACCTCTTGTTGGCCTGTCTACATATTGTGTCAGGAAACCCTCCTGCACACATTGGACAAACACTGACCCATCTAACGAACTCAAGCTATAGCTTTCCCAGTCAATATCTGGGAAGTTAAAGTCCCCCATAACAACCACCCCACTACTTTCACTCTTCTCCTGAATCATCCTTGCAATACTTTCCTCTACATCTCTCGGACTATTAGGAGGCCTGTAGAAAACTCCTAACAGGGTGACCTCACCTTTCCTATTTCTAACCTCAGCCCAAACTACCTCAGATGGCAAGTCTTCCTCCATCGTCCTTTCCATCGCTGTAATACTATCCTTGACAAGAAATGCCACACCTCCTCCTCTTATACCCCCACCTCTGACCCTACTAAAACATTTAAACCCTGGAACCTGCAATAGCCATTACTGTCCCTGTTCTAGCCACGTCTCTGTAATGGCCACAACATCGAAGTCCCAGGTACCAACCCACGCTGCAAGTTCACCTACCTTATTTCTTATACTTCTGGCATTGAAGTATACACACTTCAAGCCACCTTCCTGTTTACCGGCACCGTCCTTCGAGATCGATGCCTTGTTCCTAACCTCCCTACACTCAAGGTCCTGTACCCTAAAGCTACAGTCCAGGTTCCCATGCCCCTGCAGAGTTAGTTTAAACCCTCCCAAACAGCACTAGCAAACCCCCCCCCCCCCAAGGATGCTGGTGCCCCTTAGGTTCAGGTGGAGACCATCCTGTTTATAGAGGTTCCACCTTCCCCAGAAAGAACCCCATTTATCCAGAAACCGGAATCCCTCCCTCTTGCACCATCCCTGTAGCCACACATTTAACTGTTCTCTCTCCCTATTCCTTGACTCTCTATCACGTGGCACGGAAAACAGACCAGAGACAACGACTCTGTTCGTTCTAGCTCTGAGCTTCCAATCTAGCTCCCTGAAAGCCTGCCTAACAACCTCACCCCTCTTCCTACCCATGTCGTTGGTGCCAACGTGGACCACGACCTGGGGCTGCTCCCCCTCCCCCTTAAGGACCCGGAAAACACGATCAGAGACATCACGTACCCTTGCACCTGGGAGGCAACATACCAAACGTGAGTCTCTGTCGCCCCCGCAAAACCGCCTATCTGTGCCCCTCACTATTGAGTCCCCAATAACTATCGCTCTACCTTTCTCCACCCTTCCCTTCTGAGCAATGGGGACAGGCTCCGTGCCAGAGGCCTGAACCTCGTTGCTTACCCCTGGTAAGTCATCCCCCCCACAAGTATCCAAAATGGTATACTTGTTATTGAGGGGAACGACCGCAGGGGGTCCCTGCACTGGCTGCTTCCTCCCAGTCCCCCTCACTGTCACCCATCTGTCTATAACTTTCGGAGTAACTACTTCCCTAAAGCTCCGATCTATGACCACCTCTGCCTCCCGAATGATCTGTAGTTCATCCAACTCCAGCTCCAGTTCCCTAACAGGTCTTGGAGGAGCTGGAGATGGGTGCACTTCCCGCAAGTGTAATAAGCAGGGACGCTAATGGCTTCCCTCACCTCAAACATCTTGCAAGAGGAACATTGCACTGCCTTCGCTGCCATCCCTCTAAAAGGTAAACTTTAAAAAGAAAACTGGATCTAAAGAAACAAACTAGCAAAATGCAGCACTTACCTGCTTACCACAATGGGTCTTATTATTAGGTTAGAGAAGGAGGGCGGGTGGGAGGCTCTACCCCTGTAGTGCCTCGGGTTCCTCGCATGCGCGCTTTTATAGAGAAAAAAAACCTTCCCGGGTAAGCTAGCGCGACACCAGCTTCCGGGTCCGCTAGGCGCTTAAAAAAAACTTTAAATTTTAACCATTAAAAAAAAATAACTGGACTATACCACGACTTAAAATAAACACCATCATACAGCCATTACCTGCTCCGCCCAGAGAGTGAGCTAAAGAAGTTCAAACTTCTTTTCCCTCCATCATTGATGTGGTGTGGCTGCAGGTGTGTATTATTGACAGGAAGCACTCTACAAACTCACCAAGGTAGTATCTGCAGCATCTCTCAAAACTGACAAGGATGGCAAACACATGGGGAGATCATCACGTCCAGGTTATCAAACGTAGAACACAGAACAGTACAGCACAGGAATGCGCCCTTCAGCCTACAATGTTGTGTCGAACATGGTGCCAATTAAATGAATCCATTCTTACTGCCCTTAGTCCTCCATTCCTTGCTTGTTCATGTGTTGATATCTAAAAGGCCTTAAATGCCCCTATCGTTTCTGTCTCCACATTCATTCCGAGCAGTGTGTTCCAGACTCCTACCACTCTCTGTGTAAAAACCTTGCCCTCACATCTCCTTTGAACTCTCACCTTCATTGCATGTCCCCTTGTCTTAGCAAGTTCAATTCTATGATTCTGACTGTCAACCCTATCTATGCACTTCGTAACTTTATAGATTTCTCTGAAGTATCTCCTCAGCCTCCGCCACTCCAGAGAAAACAACCCCAGCTTTTCTAGCCTCTCCTTATAGCTCATACTCTCTAATCCAGGCACTATCTTCATAAAGCTCTTGTGCACCCTTTCCAAAGCCTCCACATCCCTCCTGTAATGTGGTGACTAGAACTGAATGCTATATTCCAAGTGTAGCCTAACCAAAGCCTTATAAAGCTGCAACATAACATCCTGACTCTTACATGCCCTGACCAATAAAGGCCAGCATGCCATCTGCCTTCTTTACCACCCTACCTACTTGTGTGGTCACTTTCAGGCAGCTATGGACTTGAACCCCAAGATCCCTCTGTACATCAATGCTGTTTCGGGTCCTACCATTAACTGTATACGTTTCTTTAACATTCGATCTCCCAAAGTGTAGTACCTTACATTTGTCTGGATTAAACTCCATCTGCCATTTCTCCATGCACATCTGCAACTGATCTATATCCCGCTGTATGCTTTGACAACCTTCTACACTATCCACTGCTCCACCGATCTTTGTTACTACAATTTAACCTGACATCAATAGTAAGAAAAATGTTAAACTGTATTGTTTTTGATACGGTACCAGTGCATTTTGAGAATCATAGAATTAGGCAGAGTCTTCCAGCGGAAAAGATATCTGACGAAAAATCAAACAATGTGAACTATTGAAGTAAAACTAAAGCACTATTTGTTCTGATGATCTGTACAAAAAGTAACAGCAAGTTTGGAAGCTCCGACAGCATCTGTGGAGAGAGAAACAGATTTTTTATGTCTAATATGACTTCTTATGAATCTGAAATATAACTTTGTTTCTCTCTCCCCTGCATTACACACATTCTGTGTATTTGTTTCTGATTTCCATCATACGCAGTATTTTTTTGTGTCATATTTGATACATCTGTTATATCTTTAAAATCATGATTACTAGTGTAGATAAGGGGGAAACCAATAGATGAAATGTACTTAGAAAAAATTTCAATAAGATACTATACAGGAAGCTGGAACAGAAAATATGGACTTCTGAGATTGAGGATAATAAATAAAATGAATGAGAATTGGCTAATGACCATAGAATAGAGAATGCAAATTAATGGATTCTGTTCAGATTGTCAGTTTGCAATGAATACAAAGAGCTTGGATCCCAGCCTATTTATAACCAATATTAATAAAAGGAATGATCCAAGTTTGTTGTAAAGATTGATGGGAAAATAAGAATAAAGAACACAAAGAAGCCACAAGTGGATTTCTGCTGGTTAAGTGAATCACCATAAACGTGACAAATGGACAGCAACGTAGAAAAGTGGGAAGTTACTTCAAAAAGTAGAAAAACATCTTACTTTTAAAAAATTGTTTAAGTCTAAAAAATGTTTGCATTCAGAGGAATCTGGGTGTCCTTTTCTGTGAATTGTAAAAAGTTACCATCATGGCAAAGCAAGAATTAGGAGGGCAAATAGTATAATAGTTTTCATCACAGATGGATTGGAGTCGAAGAGAAGATAAATTTAACTTGTGTGGGACCTTGATGAGAGCACACCTGGAGCTTGGTTCACAGCTTCGGTTTTATTTCTGAAGAAACTAAATATCAACCAGGCAGGTCGTATGTAACAATGTCTGCTAGACAGTTTTTAAAGTTACCTCATGGGTTGTGAGCATCACTGGCAAGACCAATATTTATTGGTCATTTCTACTTGCCTTTGAGATGGTGGTAGTGAGCTGCAATGATTCAGAGTGGCTCAGTGGTGCCTCACAGCACGAGGGACTTGGATTCTGTCCCACTCTCCGATGACCATCAGTATTGAGTCTGCACATTCTTCTTGTGCCTATGTTTTTTCCGGGTGCTCCAGTTTCCTCCCACTGTCCAAACATGTGCAAATTAGATGGTGGGGGAGTGGGTCTGGATGGGATGCTGTTGGAAGGTCAGTGTGAAGTTAATGGGCTGA
The DNA here is from genome assembly GCF_047496795.1 of Chiloscyllium punctatum. Classification (NCBI taxonomy): domain Eukaryota; kingdom Metazoa; phylum Chordata; class Chondrichthyes; order Orectolobiformes; family Hemiscylliidae; genus Chiloscyllium; species Chiloscyllium punctatum. The sequence continues at coordinate 54,638,430 of NC_092761.1, read as the reverse complement.
ATGGCCTGCTTCCACACTGTAAGAATTCTATGATAGGAACATTTAATAATTTAGATGTCAGAAATATGAAATACGACAGAGAATGCTGTAAATGCTTAGCAGGTCACATGACATCTATGGAGAAAGAAACAGCATTCATATTTCAGGTTAATGTCCTTTCAGCTTTCCCGGTAGGACCAAACTAGACAAATGGGATATAGCTCAGTCAAAAAATAATTGAGGAAGGTTTCAGTTGGATTCAGTTCAGATTATAACTCCACCATTAAAAATGCCACTTTGAAAATTGTAGATTATGACTGGAAGGTTTTACCATATTTGTGTTTCAAGGAAGAAAGCGAGAACTAATAAGATCCAAATGTTCACAGATAAGAATGCTGCCAATTTGTGGTAAGACAGTCATTTCTGACCAACCCCTTCCCCAGTACCAACCACTATCTAAAAGCCAGGAGTGAGATTGAGTACATGCCACTTACCTGGTTACACACAACTCCAACAGCACTCATGAAGCTCAACATCATCCTGTATATAACTTGATTGGCATCTCAACCACTACCTTAAAAATTTAATCTCCCCAGCACTGGCACACAGTAGCAGCAATGTGTACTCCATTACAGGATTCACTGAAGCAGCTCATCAAGATTTCTGTGACACATCATCCAACCTCTAATCTCAACCAGCATGTTTTTCTCCAGGCTGGATATTATCCTGATTTGATAGTATAATCACCATTTCTTCACTGTCACTGGGTCCAAAACTTTGAACTCCCTCCCTAACAGCACTATTGGTGCACCTAGACACCATAGGGTGGCATGGTGAATCAGTGGTGAGCACTGCTGCTGCACGGGACCTGGGTTCAATTCCAGCCTAAGGTGACTGTGTGGGGATTTCTCCCTGTGTCTGTGTGGGTTTCTGACAGGTGCTCTGGTTTCCTCCCACAGTCCAAAGATGTGCAGCTTAGGTGGTTTGGACATGGAACATGTAGGGTTGTGGGTATAGTGGGGATGAGTCAGTGTGGCTGAATGGCTTGTTTCCACTCTGTCAGGATTCTACGATGAGCTGAAGCATTTCATGAAGGTGATTTATTGCTATTGGTTGTCCCTTGATTGATGGATGGTAGCCCCTCAGGATTGTAAGTTTTTGCCAGAGTTTTGATGTGACCAAACAAGTTGATTCTTGGTCTACAGTTAATTGAGCACATGTCATAGAATGGCCAAAGAGGTAGTGAGATTTAGAATGCAGAATTTGTTCCTTCTCTTTCTCCCAACTCTGCTGCCACTCTGCATCATGATGGAGCCATTTGGACCTAAAGCTGGATGAACAATTGGCTGCAGGTTTCTCCCAGTATTCATATTGATGTTACTGTGCTTCAAAGAGAATTTCAGGGTGTTTTTACTGCTTTTCTTTGTTCTCTGCAGGAATACTAAATAGATAGGCAGGAGGTTGTAAGAACACAGCAAGCCAAGCAGCATCAGGAGGTGGAAAAGTCAATGTTTCAGGTGTAATCCTTCTGAATTAGGGCTGAAGAAGGGTTACACCCAAAACATCGACTCCTCCGCCTCCTAAAGCTGCCTGGCTTGCTGTGTTCTTCCAGCCTCCTGCCTGGTCTACTTTGGATTCCAGCATCGGCAGAGTTTTTTTTGTCTCTGCTTGAATGCTGGCCGTTTGAGGTGAGAAATCAGGACCTGGTGGAAGAGACTCCTTTCAATCACATGGGCATAATTTTCAGTTCATGTGGCTCGCAGGGGTTTTGCCTGATCGGTTGCAGAGCTGGCTTCAAGAAACAGTGGATCACCATCACCTTCCCTCAGAGGTTGGCATTAATGATGACATTACTACCCTGGAAGCAAATAACATAGAACATAGAATGTTACAGCGCAGTACAGGACCTTTGGCCCTCGATGTTGTGCTGAAAATAATCTGATGCCCATCTAACCTACACCATTCCATTATTGTCCATATGTATGTCAAATGCCCATTTAAATGCCCTTAATGTCGGCGAGTTTACTATTGTTGCAAGCGGCCCGTTCCATGCCCCTACTACCTTCTGAGTGAAGAAACTACCCCTGATATCTGTCCTAAATCTATCACCCCTCAATTTAAAGCTATGCCCTCTTTTGTGAGCCTTCAACATTCAAGGAAAAAAGGCTCTCATTGTCCACTCTATCTAACCCTCTGATTATCTTATGCGTCTTGATTAAGTCACCTCTCAACCTTCTCCTCTCCAACAAAAACAGCCTCGGATCCCTCAGCCTTTCCTCGTAAGACCTTCCTTCCATACCAAGCAACATGCTAGTAAATTTCCTCTGAGCCCTTTTCAAAGCTTCCATATCCTTCCTATAGTGTGTACGCAATACTCTAGGTGCAGCCTTACTAGTGTCTTTACAGCTGAAGCATGACCGCGTTACTCCAAAACTCAATCCCCCTACGCCAACATACCATATGCATTCTTAACAACCCTATCAAACTGGGTGGCAACTTTCAGGGATTTATGCACCTGGACACCAAGATCCCTCTGTTCATCTACACTGCCAAGAATTTTACCATTAGCCCAGTACTCTGCATTCCTGTTAATTCTTCCAAAGTGATCTCCCTCACACTTTGCTGCATTAAACTCCATTTGCCACTTCTCAGCCCAGATTTGCTTCTTATCTATATCCGTCTGTAAACCACAACACTATTCGGCATATCCACAACTCTGACTACATTAGTGTCATTTGCAAATTTACTAAACCATCCTTCTCCGCCCAAATCCAGATCATTTATGAAAATGACCAACAGCAATGGCCCCAAAACAGATCCTTGCAGCACACCACTGGTGTCTGAGCTCCAGGATGAACATTTCCCATCAACCACCACCCTCTGTCTTCTTTCAACAAGCCAATTACTGATCCAAACCTCTAAATCACCCTCAATCCTGAAACTCTGTATTTTGTGCGATAGCCTACCATGTGGAACCTTGTCAAACATCTTACTGAAGTCCATGTATACCACATCTACCACTTTACCTTCATCCACCTGTTTTGTCACCTTCTCGAAGAACTCAATAAGGTTAGTAAGGCACAACCTAACCTTCACAAAACTGTGTTGACTATACCGAATCAAATTTATTCCTTTTCAGATTATTATAAATCCTATCTCTTATGACCTTTTCCAACACCTTACCCACAACCGAAGTAAGGCTCACTGGCCTATAATTACCAGGGTTATCCTGACTCCCTTTCTTAAAAATGTAGTCAGCAGGGACACTAGAGGTGACCCTTACCTCCCACATACTGCAGGAGGAACATTCAACTGCCCTAACTTCCATTCCCACTATTCTAAATACCCAAATAGGCTGCTGAAAAAATGAAACACAAAAGAAAATGCTTGTAACCTTACAAGCACAGAACGGTTTTTCTGGTTAGAGGAGGAAGGTGGGTGGGAGACACTACCCAAGTAGTGTTTCTATTTAGGCAACTGGCCAAATATGTAACCTCGCAACCTCTTCGACTGCCTCCAGGAACTGAAGAATGCCAGACCGGTAATTAAGTAATTTATACTGTATACTCTCATTTCCCGACAGGCTCTGCTGCTCCCTGGTGACCTCGTGACTTTTCCAACTGCCTCCAGGAACTGAAAAAGTAGTGGTTCAGGAATGGAAATCTTATTTTGGCCTTTTTGATCAAATTACCTTTTCACCAGAATCCACATCAGTGTCTAAGTTAGAGACAAAAAAACTAGGTGGTCTGATCCAAAGTAGACAATGGGAGGCTGGAAGAACACAGCAAGCCAGGTAGCACCAGGAGGTGCAGAAGTCAACATTTTGGGTATAACCCTTCTTCAGGACTACTGTGGGGATAGGGGGAGCTACAGCCCCAGAAAACTTAATACTGAGTTCTCGAATTTCAAATAACTTTCCCACCCATCCCCTGACTCTCTTTGCAGCCCCACCTCCTCCCTTCCATTCCACCTACTGACCCTCCTTCCAGCCTCCAACGGATTCATCCCTCCCATTGACCGAATAGGTCATACACACTACCTGTCTTCACCTATCACTGCCTTACCATTCTGCTACCCTCCCCACCCCACACCCTATTCTATCTATCTGTAGCTCCCTCTAACCGTACATCTAGTCCTAAAGAAGGGTTATACCTGAAATGTTGACTTTTCTACCGCCTGATGCTGATTGGCTTGCTGTGTTCTTCCAGCTTCCTGTTTGTCTACATTAGTGACTAAAGTTGTCTAAACCCTGCAACCAGATATTCCACAGCTAATCTTATTGGACAGCATAGCTTCACAATGGTAGCAGGACAACAAACATCAGAGAGTAAATCCTAAGCAGTAATAGCACAGACAGCCCATTGTGCCTACTCTGAGTCTTTGAAAAATGTGTCCAATTTCATACTGGATTATGGATTTCTTTCCATTACCCTGTAAAACCACCCCGGTTAAGAAAAGAAATGGTAGATGCAGGTACAGTTGCAATATTTGAATGATATTTGGATAAGTACAGAAATAGGAAAAGTTTGGAGGGACAAGGGCCCAACACAGGCAAGTGGAACTGATTTAATTTGGGAATATGTTTGGCGTGGACTAGTTAGAATGAAGGGTCTGTTTCTGTTCGTGTGACTCTATATCTCTACAGTAGAGGAGTTGAAGATACTGAGTAATACAAGGAGATTTGACATCATTGTTAACACAAAGACATGTTTTAGGGAAGGACTATACTCTGGGATATAGAATCTTCAGGTGAGGAGGTGGTATGGCAATATTGACCAAAGGGTTAATTACTATACTGCAGAAGGATGATATCATGGAATGTTCTTCAAATGAAACCATATAGTTAGAAACTACAAACAAAAAGAGGGTAATGACATTGCTGTGAGTGTGTTATGGAGCCCAAAGTCATGGAGAGATAGAAGAACGAGTAAATCGACAAATCTCAGAAAAGTGTAAAAGGTAGTAGGGTAATAATAGCATTTCAACTAGCCTAATATTAACTGGGAAAGACAAAATGGGAAGGGATTAGAGGGGGGGACTTCTAAAAAATGTATCCAGGGAGCTTTGTCAGTCAGCTCGTTGAAAATCCTAACAGAGACAAAGTGGTACAGGGAATGCAGTGGGCAAGAGGTAGAAGTATTAGTGGAGGAAACATTTTTGTGCTAGCGACCATAACTCAAGAAGGTTTAAGGTAGTTAGGGAAAAGGATAAAGATGGTAAAAGAAATTCTGAATTGGGCAATGTGATTTTGATATGATAAGACAGGATCTGACAAAAGTGGACTGGGAGCTGCGACCTTCAGGAATGTCTACATCAGGGTAGAGAGAATCTTTTATAAAGGAAATAGTGATAATGTAGGACCATGTGTTCCCCTTAATGGTGAAGGCTGAGAACAACATGTCCAGAGAACTCTTGATATCAACGGACTCAAGGGTTTGATAATGAGAAACACCAAAGTTTATGGCAGACTGCTAGTGCTCAAAAAGTGGAAGCAATAAAAGAGTCTAGAAAGTGCAGGTGGACACTTGAAAAAAGAAATTAGGAGTTTTATTTTATATTAGATTCCCTACAGTATGGAAACAGGGCCTTTGGTCTATCAAGTCCACACCAACCCTCCAAAGGATAACCCAGCCAGACCCATTTCCCCTCCATTTATCCCTGACTAATGCCCCTAACACTACAGGCAATTTAGCATGGCCAATTCACCTGAACAGCACATTTTTGGACTGTGGGAGGAAACCAGAGCAGCCAGAGGAAACACAGTCACAGTGAGAGTGTGCAATCGCCACACAGTCAATCACCCAAGGCAGGAATAGAACCCAGGTCCCAGGTGCTGTAAGGTAGCAATGCCACCACTGAGCCACCATGCCGACAGTGTGAAAAAACACTGAAAATAAAGGAAAATCTAAAGGCACTTTAAAAGTTTATTCGAAGCAAGAGGATAACTGGAAAAAGTAGGGCCCGTTTGAGATGAAAGTTGCAATCTGTGTATTGAGCCAAAAATATGTAGGTGAGGTTTTAAATCAATACATTTAAATTCAATAGCTAGGAATAATTTAAGAAAGGGACACACAAGGGAAAAGACATGAACTGCAATGTTCTATATCATTAAAACAGATGGTCTTGCTATCCTGGGGTTAGGCTATTTTGAAGAGCTACAGATTATCTCAGTAAACCATAAGGTGAAAGATGCATAACTGATGGTTGAAGGTAGTAAATCAATTACAAGGCATTGTCTAATCAGAAACAATGAAGGTTTGGTACGATGCACCTAGAGTATTTTGATGAGATGGTTGGATGCTTTGAAAAATTTTGAGTATTGCATTATTACTGATCCAGGAAAGAAACCAATGCTTTATCTCTCACATATTTATTTTTCATTTGTTCATGGGATGTGAGCATCACTGACTGGGCCAGCAGTTTTTCCCACTTTCTAGTTGCCCTGAAGAAGGTGGTGAGTTGCCTTCTTGAACCACTCCAGTCCTTGGAGTTAGGGACACCCAAAGTGCCATTAGGAAAGGAGCTCCAGAAATTTGACCCAACAACATAAAAAGAACAATATATTTTCAAGTCAGACGGTGTGTGGTTTAGAGGGGAATGTCCAAGTGGTGATGTTCACAGGCATCTCCTGTCCTTATCCTTAAAGATAGTAGAGGTCAGGGTTTGCTATCAAAAGAACATTGGTCAGTTGTCACAGTTCATCTTGCGGCTACTGCGTGTCGGTGGTGGAGTCACATAATGTTTAAGTGGTGCATAGGATGTCAGTAAGTGGGCTGCTTTGTCCTGGTTGCTGTCAAAGTTCTTCAGTGTTGCTGAAGCTGCATTTATCCATACAACTGTATTGCACTCCTGACTTGTGCCTTGAACAACCAACAAGAGTTGATGAAAGATGACGCTGAATATCAGTTCAGAGTCACAAGCGAGGAGTTTTAACAAACGCAAAGAAGTAGTGTGCAAGGAGACAATTCTGTCATATTGCAGATAGAAACCTTCCACTCTATAAGCAGATGCTTCTACAAAAGGTCTGAGATCACGGTGGCATGGCGGCACAGTGGTTAGCACTGTTGCCTCACAGCACCAGAGACCTGGGTTCAATTTCCGCCTCAGGCAACTGTCTGTGTGGAGTTTGCACATTCTCCCCGTGTCTGCGTGGGTTTCCTCCAGGTGCTCCAGTTTCCTCCCACAGTCCAAAGATGTGCACGTTAGGTGAATTGGCCATGCTAAATTGTCCCTAGTGTTCGGTGAAGGGGTAAATGTAGGGGAATGGGTTTGGGTGGGTTGCTCTTCGGAGGGGTGGTGTCAACTTGTTGGGTCGAAGGGCCTGTTTCCACACTGTAAGTAATCTAATCTAATCAGCCCTGAGATCCAGAGCATTTGAATCCAAGCATTAGCATTAACTGAGACCAGATATCCAACATTGAAAGAGAGTTTTTGGGAGGCACATTTGGACATGAGAAATCTTATCCATCTTTCATAGAATCATTGCATGCAAAAGAGGCCATTCAGGCCATCAGATCTGTACCAGCAAAGCTAAATGGCAATTCAACAAAAAAATCAGTGTGCAGCTCCAGCAAAATCTCAAATGCTTTAATCCTTTGCAACAATGATTTTGCCCTGAAATACAAGCCAGGCAGAGGAATGGTACTAACAGATACCCTACTTCATTTGACACTAGAAAAAAAATGTGATTAAGGATAGAGATTCATCACCTTTGCACATTACACCATCAGTATAGTGTCTATTGTAAGGTGAGACCAGCAAATTTAAGGAGCTCTGTATGCCCTGCCAGTAAAGGATCTTGGGATGCCCCAATGAAATGCAATAATTATCGTCAGTACTACAGCAATATTGGTCTATCAGAGATGACATTTCTCTCAAAGATGGGGTTCTGGGAACCAGATGCGGAATAATAAACCCAAAATAATGCAGTAGGAACTTATCTAAAGATACGTGAAAACCACATAGGAACAGAGAAAACTCTGAGCCACTGACATTTACAAATACATTGGAAAAGCGGTCTGTAAATACATATTTGCCAGAAAAGCAAAAACACATATTAGGAAGCAGAAATGATAGACCCAGATTTGTGGGAACTGATTTAAACACATATTGTTGGAGACCATGACTCAAAGTCCTCTTTCATTAGAAAATTGAAAGATTTGAGATCTACAACAGTTGAAGCAATACCAATTCTGTTTGCTGAGCTAAGGATTCTAGAAAGAATTATATGAGATAATAGAATCTACTTCACTCACAGTGATTTAGAGGAAATGGCTGAACAGTATGGGTTCAACACTGTCACCTCATTACCACATCACCCTTGGTGATACGGGTTTATACGAAGATACATCCAGAGTGTCAAGCAAACCTTCACAAAATCCCAAGAAACAAAGACCCAAATATTGTCTTATTGTCACTCTGACTGACAAGTCTCAATGCATGGTTAGGTTCTTGTTTTTGACTGGCATAGATCTGATGATGTACTTCTGCACTGTGGACCTTTATGACTCTAAGGCTAATGTGAAATCATCTGTTAATGGAAGAAAGCATAAGATGACTCTGCTGAGCAAGATACTTCCCCAAAGACACTCAGTGTAAGTAAGACATCAACTCAGTGATAGGTAAATAAACCGAGGTCCATCCAACTCCCAGCCTGAATTGTTGAGAAGTCAAACTAATACACGTGCAGTATTTAATCGTGAAAACTTGGAACTTTTAAAAACTTTGTTGGTGAAACTGAGATTCCAAGGTCACATGTCATTGAGACTGACATTAATCTGAAACCAATAAGAAAGAACCGAGTCCATGTTTGACCTACAGATGAGCAGGAAAAGCACAACATATCACGAAGAATTCCATTAATATTACCAACCAGCAAGAAAACATCAACAGCATGATCAACAAGTGACAGTGACAGTAACTTCAAGCATAACTGCAACATGGACAAATTTATTTGTGTAGCATGCCAACTCACCACAGAGAGTAGTGAATGTCAAATCTACAAGATAGAGGCACAAAATCCTAATGCCCAAGTGATACCATGAATAATGCTTCTCTTAGAAAAGATAACAAACTAGAACAGATTCTAAACCTTGTTTATAAAAGCTAATGGTTAACCTTCTTTCATTTAGAAAAAGGTGTTGGTGATTAGAGCAGTTATGCTGATGAAGTGGCCCAATATAAATACAATTTTAGAGGAAGAGGGATGTTGTGTAGCTCCTAAAATGCTGGGGAGTTATCTCTGATTTAGCACTCGAAGATGTCAGATTTGTAGCAGTAGGCGATGTGCACCCAGTAAAGATGCATCAGGTTATTGGTCACGTGTGAGCTGTAAGAACAACTCTCAGTCCTTGTCTGGTGCAGTGGTAGTGCCCCTAAACCTGGACCAGGAGGCCTGGTTCATGTCTTGTCTGTCATAACATTGCTGAACAGGTTGATTATAAAATATGTTGATTAAAAAGAAAATAACACTTGACCAAGGCTCCAGCATTTTGTATCGAAGAGTGTGATAAATTTGAAACAGGAAATAGGAAGAAGAACAGGATGATTGTTTTAGTCATATCTATATAATGACAAACAATGCTTTGGATTCTAATCTCCCAATGGTCAAATTAACATTGTGAATGAGCTGTAATGTAAAGCAACAAGGTCAAGACCTGGAAATCAGATAACATTGACCTAAAGAAAGAGCCTGGTGCAGGGAAAGATTATTGTACTGGAATTGTGGATGTCCCAATGCACCTACCTCTGAGTTGACATCAGGCAAGTCCTGGTTATGGGTCAGGATTTGGGTTGGAGGTGGCCTGGATAGGAGACGGAGATAGGCTCAGGGAAGGTCGGAAAAAAGATGTGTATTGGGGAGGTGTTTGAGTAAGGGCTAACAACAGTGTCAGTAATGGCAAGGAAGCAACAACCTAACATCTTCTGCCAAATTATACTTCGTTTGTCACATCTTTGCCCATTAACTTAACCTATCTATATCTCTCTGTAATCTCTTGGAGTCATCTTCATTAGTTACTTTCTGATCTATCTTTGTGACATGAGCAAATTTGGCAAGCAAACTTTTGGTCCATTCAGTTAAGTAATTTCTATAAATTATGTACAGTTGAGGTCCCAATCCTGATCCCTGTGGTGAACCTGCAAAAAAAGCAATTTATACCAATTTTTATTTCTTGTTAGTCAGTCAATCTTCTATTCAAGCCAATATACTAACCCCTACACCGTGAGTTTCTATTTTCCATAATAATTTTTGATATGGCACCTTAACAAATGCCTTCTGGAAATCTAAACACCTTTACCACAGAATGTCCTTTTCAAAAATCTCCAATAAATTGATGAAACATAATTTACCTTTTTGGAAACCACGTTGACTTTGCTTGATTACTGGAATTTATCAAAATATCCTGTTATAACTTGCTTTAATAATAGCTTCTAAGATTTTCCCTATGATAACTATTAAGCTAACTGGCCTGTAGTTTTTGTTTTGTTTTCAGTTTCCTTCCGTTTTGAATTAAGGAGTTACATTTCCTTGCTTCTAATCTAACTGGGCCATTTCTGAGTCATGGGAATTTTGGAAAATTAAAATCAATATATCAGCTGTCTCAAAAACCAATTCCTTTAAGATCTTGGGTTGGTGACCAAGGGAAATGGGCAAATAAAAGCATAATACTGTAGATGTCGGCAATCTGAAGCAGTGAATGTTAGAGAAACTCAGCAGGCCTGGCAGCATATGTAGAGGTGAAAGTGGGTACTGCAGATGCAGATACTGGAGATTAAGGAGTCAAGATTAGAGTAATGCTGGAAAAACACAACAGGACAGGTAGCATTCGAGGAGCAGGAAAATCGACGTTTCGGGCAAAAGCCCTTCATCAGGAATCAGCATATTTAGAGAGAGAAACAGAGTTAACTTTTCAAGTCCAGTAAGACTCTTGCCTTGTCAGACTCAAAATATTAACTTTACATTCTCTCCACAGGTGCTGCCAGACCTGCTGATTTCCTTCATCATTTCCACTATTTCTATCAGGATCAGAAACTTCTCAGCCCCAAATTCCAAACATTTCCTTACTACCAATTCCTTGATAATTGAGATTTTCCCTCCCTCCCATTTCCTAATTTATTACTCCATCCTGGATGTTATTTATATCTTCTATCGTGAAAACCTATGAAAATACCTGTTTAGTTCATCAGCCATTTCCTATTTTCTATTATTGTTTCCGCAGTCTCAATTATTTTATGGGACAAACTGTCACTTTGTTAACTCTTGTCTTCTATAAATGATTGTATAAATTTTCATTGTGTGTTTTTACATTTATGGCTAGCTTTACTTGTCTTCTAATTTTTTGCTTTATTATTATATCTTTTTGGTCATGTTTACACCGTGTTTTTATATTCTATACAGATTTCTGACCTGCCATCTTTCTTTGCACAGTTTGAAGAAGTTTTCCTCCTCTCTCTTCAAGAACTTTATGTTACTTTCTCCCCACCCCCACCCTCCTCTCATTTATCTCTCCACCCTTCAGGCACTCTGCCTGTATTCCTGATGAAGGGCTTTTGCCCGAAACGTCGATTTTACTGCTCCTCGGATGCTGCCTGAGCTGCCGTGTTTTTCCAGCACCATCTAATCTAGACTCTGCTTTTTAAGTTTGACACTATCTTGAATATTTCTAGTTAATCACCGACCATGAGTCCAGGAATCCATTCCTGGGAATGAATCTATACTGTGTATTCTAAAATACCCTCTTAAATGTCTGCCAATGCATCTCTATTGATCTATTGCTGAATCTAATTTTCCAATTCTTCAGTTCTGATTTCTTGTCCTTATCATTGTCCTTGTTAAAAATTTTAAAATCGTCTCAAAGAAAAAGTACTCCTCAAACTGAGTGTAAAATTCAATCATATTATGGCTACTGATACACCAGGATCCTTTGAGATCTTTAATTAGTCCTGTCCCATTACACAAAACCAGGTCTTGTACAGTTTGCTCTCTCATCTGCTCCAGAGTATGCTGTTCCACGAAGTTGTATTGAAAACATTCTATGCGCTCCTTAACTAGGTTACTTTTGCCTGTCTGAATTTTCCAGCCGATATGTAAACTAAAATTATTGCTGTGTCTTTCTAACAAGCTGTCATTGCTTCTTTCATTTTTCATTCCTGCATAAACTGTTCCGACATCTTGACTCCCTAAACTCATGTTATTCTTCACTGTCAATAACGTCACTAACTAACAAAGCCCACTCACCCCCCTCCACTTTTCCGAGTTTCTTGTCATTTTATAATGTCCTGTACTTTAAAGATTCAGTTCCCAATCTATGTCATCCTGCAGCCATGTCTCTGTACTTGTTTCCAGATTGCATTTATTCATTTTGGTTTGTACTCTCAGTTCTTCTGTTTTGTTTCAACTGCCATTACTTTCTTTCTAATTCTAGTTTTCTCTGTTGGTTGACACTTGGATTCATACACTCTCTTCCTTCCTGTTTATCGTATCTTGTAGTTAAATAACTTTCTCTGTGGCCTTAATTCTATCTTCAATCTATTATATCCTGCCCAACTTGATCTCTTTCCCTCATTATTCATTTTAAACTTCTCTTCTTCCCTTATAATATGGTTGCCATGTACACAAACCTCAGTATGGTTCAGGTGAAATCGATTCCATTGATACAGATCTCACTTTCTCCAGTAATTTCCATCAGTGCTTGGAATTTGCTTCCTCCACACCAGCCTTTGATCCATGTATTAATTTCTCTAGTCTGATATACTAATTTCCTATTGGACATGGTTTGAGTAAAAATATAGAAATTATAACCTTTGAAGTTCTGCTTCATAATTTGGCACATATCTCCTCATATCATAGAATCACTACAGCATGGAAGCAGGCCATTCAACCCATTGGGTCCACACCTTCAAAGAGTATCCCAACCAGAAACAGTCCCCTACCCTCTCCCTGTAACCCTGCATGTCCCATGGCCAATCCACCTCACCTACACATCTCTCAACATTATGGGCAATTTGGCATGGCCAATCCACCTAACCTGCACATCTTTGGATTGGGAGAATAAACCCATGCAGACACAAGGAGAATGTGTAAACTTCACATAGAATCCCCCTGCCAAGAGTGGATTCAAACCCAGGTCCCTGGTGCTGTAAGACATCAGTGCTAACCACTGAGCCACCATGCCAATCCAATAACCAAGAGGGATTGACGTTCATTATAGATTTACATTTCATAACTAATGAAGGTTCCCAGTTTGTTACGATTCTGAATGGAATATCCCAAATGGTCATGCTCCAGGTGAGAACGGATGAATTGGCTTCTCTTAATTTAACCCCTCTCTTGATCAGTTGCAACAAAATTAATTTATAAAGGATCACTTCCCTTGTGGATTCATTTTCCCCATCAACATTTTAAAAGGAGCCAATCTAACCAGGCTTTGAGTGAAAGAAAGTTTGAAGTTTATTATTTACCAATGTGAGAAAATACAAAGCTCAATACACAGTCACACAGATCAGAAATGTGAATTGAGTTTAAACAAAAAAAAGTTAGAATCAGTGGCTGAGTTCTGTGTAGAGTAGAAGGTGGGACATGGTGGAACACACAGGTTAACACACAAGTTCAGCTGGGAAGATTAGGAAGACAAATGCAATGTTAACATTCATTTCAAGAGGGTCAGAAAAAAAAAGCAGAGATGGACTGTTGAGGCTGCATAAGGTCTGGTCAGATCCGTATTTGAAACATTGTGAGCAGATCTGGGCCCCATATCTAAGGGAGGATATGCTGGCCTTGGAGGTATTCCAAAGGAGGTTCATCCCCCTTAGGGATGAAGGGCTTATCATACGAGAAGTGATTGAAGACTCTGGTCTGTACTTGATGGAGTTTCGATGGATAAGGAGGGATCTCATTGAAAGTTACCGAATACTGAGAGGCCTGAAGAGAGTGGATGTGGAGAAGATATTTCCAATAGTAGGAAGAATCGGATTGGCAAGGATGGCCTAGATGCAGAGTTCATTGAATTGTATTAGAGATTGTTTCTTGGAGCTATATATATATATATTGAGGAATCAACCAGGAAGTAGGCGACTCTGGGTTTAGTATTGTGTAATGACGACAGAGTAATTGATAACATCATAGTTAAGGATCCTCTAGGGAGTAGTGACCATAGTATGATAGAATTCAAAAATTGGTTTCAGGGTAAGAAAGTGGAATCCAACAGCAGTTTTCTAGAATTAAACAAAGGAAATTATATAGGCATGAGCACAGATTTGGCTTGAGTAGATTGGGCAGGAAGGCTAAAAGATAAGGCTGTGCATGTTCACTGGCAGATGTTTAAGAAGCTAGTCAGTTCCTCACAACAAAAATATATCCCAGTGAGAGAGAAGGATGGTAAGGGGGGGTTAAAAAAATCCATTCTTAAACAAGGAGGTCAAGGACAATATAAAGTCGAAACTAAGGTATACCATATTGCATAGGACAGTGGCAGGCTGGAAGTTTTGGAAACTTTCAAACATAAACAAAGGGATACTAAAAAAATTAATAAAAACAGCTAAGATAAATTACGAAAGAAAACTAGCAGGAAATATCAAAAAAGGATAATAAAACCTTCTATAAGTATATAAAAGGGAAGTGAGTCATTAAGGTGAATGTTGATTCCTTGGAAGATGAAACCAGACAGTTAATAGTGAGGAACATTGAAATGGCAGAGATGCTAAATCAATACTTTGCCTGAGTTTTCGCGATGGAGGACAATCCTACCATTCCTATTGGAACGGACAAGTCGGAGGCGATGGAAAGGGTAGAACTTAGAACGAACAACATCGATAGGGAAAAAGTATTCAGCAAACTATTAGGATTAAAGGCGGACAAGTCCCCCAGGCCTGATGGCCTACACCCTAGGGTATTAAAGGAAGTTGAGGTGGATCTATTGGTTACAATATTCCAAAATTCCCTGGACACAGGAAAGGTTCCGGTGGATTGGAAAAATGCCAATATAATGTCTTTATTCAAAAAGTGTGGAAGCAATATGTGGGAAATTACAGATGTTAGTTTAGTATCTGTTGGAAAGTATTAGAATCAATTATCAAGGAAGCAATATCAGGACATTTGGAAGATCAAAACATTATTCATCAGAGTCAGCATGGTTTTAAGAAGGGCAAATCATGTTTGACTAATTTGCTGGAGTTCTTCGAAGATGTAACACATAAAGTGGATAATGGGGATCTT
Organism: Chiloscyllium punctatum; assembly: GCF_047496795.1. Lineage (NCBI taxonomy): Eukaryota > Metazoa > Chordata > Chondrichthyes > Orectolobiformes > Hemiscylliidae > Chiloscyllium > Chiloscyllium punctatum. The sequence continues at coordinate 54,623,237 of NC_092761.1, read as the reverse complement.
GTCGATACAATATATCTGGACTTCCAGAAGGCATTTCATAAGGTACCGCCTTAAAGGTTAATTCAAAAGGTTGGATTGCATGGGATTAGGGGTAATTTATTAGTTTGGATCGATGACTGGCTGATGGACAGAAGACACCGATTCGGTATAAATGGGTTTGTTTCTGCATTGCAAAATGTAGCTAGTAGGGTGCCTCATGGTTTAGTCCTTGGACCCCAGCTATTTACTATCTACATTAATAGCTTGGATACAGGGAAATAAGGCTCTGTAGCTAAATTTGCGGATGACATAAAAATAGGTGGAACCATAAATTGTAATGAGGAAATAAGAGCTTTACAAATGGATATAGATATATCTGGAGAGTGGAGCAAAATGTGGCAGATGGAATTTGATGTGGATAAGTGTGCATTTTGGTCAGAAAAATGGGCAGGTGACCAATTATATAAACGGGGAGAGACTTCAGCGTGCTCTGGTGCAGAGGGATCTGTGTGTCCTCGTTCATGAGTCACAGAAAACTAGCATGCAGGTAACAGCAGGTAATAAAGAAAGCAGTTAGAACATTGGCTTTTATACCTAAAGGCTTAGAATATAGATATAAGGAGGTCTTGTTGGAAGTATATAAGGAATTGGTGAGATTGCAATTGGAATATTGTGCACAGATTTGGTCCCCTTACTTGAGGAAAGATGTAGTGGCATTGGAGGCAGTTGAGAGGAGGTTCACTAGATTGATCCCAGAGATGAGGGGTTTGTTGTATGAAGGGAGATTGAACAGTTTAGGCCTAAACTCTCTGAAATTTAGAAGAAAAAAGGGTGATCAAATTGAGGTATTGAAGATGATAAAAGGTGTGAACAAAATAGATGTGGAGTGGATGCGTCCTCTTGTGGGGCATTCTAGGTCAAGAGATCATAGTTTTAGGATCAGGACTAGCAAATTTAAAACAGAGTTAAGGAGAAATTACTTCACCCAAAGGATGTGAGTTTGTGGAATTGTCTAACCCAAAGTGTGGTAGATGCTAGGACAGTGAGTAAATTTAAGAAGGAGTTAGACAGATTTTTAGTTCATCATGGGGTGAAGGGATATGGGTAGAAGGCAGAAAAATGGGAGTGAGGAGCATATCAGCTCCTTGTTAGGAGCTAACGTATGAGAACTATGTTAGAGAACTGGAGCTGGAGCTGGATGAACTTCGGATCATTCGGGAGGCGGAGGGGATTATTGAGAGGAGTTACAGGGAGAGTTACTCCACAGCCACATTAAGAATGTAATTGGGTTACTATCAGGGGTAGGAAAGGGAACTAGCAGGCAGTACAGGTATCTCCTGTAGTTGTTCCCCTCAACAACAAGTATACCATTTTGGATACTGTTGGGGACGCACTACCAGGGGTAAGCCATGGGGTACAGGTCTCTGGCACAGTGTATGTCTCTGTTGTTCAGAGGGAAAGGGGGGATAGGAGCAGACCTTTCGTCATTGGAGAATCCATGGTTAGCTAACCAATGAGCCACAATTCCACCCTATCCACCCTTGACTAAACTTGCATCCAAGATCTTTCACATGTTGCACTGTGACGTATTACCTATACTGTCATCTTTAATTGTGTTTTCAGGAAATATTCAATTGTTATATTCAATTTTATGTTTAGTTAGGTTTTACCACCAGATGAATTACTTTGAATCTTGGGAATAGAAGAAACCCTCACCAAATAACTAACTTCTTCTGTAACAGAGTAAGAATTAATTCTTAGAGGTTAAAAACATTAATCCAATAGCAAAAGCAACAGATCATCACTTTCCTTCATTCTGCTTAACTTTCTGATGTGCTTAACTCCAATACTCTATTGTAATTTTCACTTAAGTTCTATGTTGTACTAAGTTGGCTAATTTTATATGCTCTGAACCACAAAGGATCTAGCAGACTCAAATAATGAGAACCCACTTTCAGATGTTTCTTGATTAAATTGCTCTTTTACCCTTAAAAGAGAATTCTAATTACATTTAGCAACTACAGATTTTAAATTATAGATTTAAATTTAATGTCAACAAAATACAAATTAAATTAGTTTTGGACTAAATAAACGTTTACCCAATAACTGCAAGCAGTCAGACCTGTGGAATGTTAAAACTAGTATCTTTTAGAGAAAGCATGTTGTCTTCTTGAGTTAGATTTCTTTTGGTTGATTAGAGATTTCCAGTCAGATATTAATGCACTAGTTGTCAGATATTGAAATCTTGATTGAAGAACAGAATAACTCTAGTATGTAAATCTTTGTCCATATTTGGGAAAAAAAGATGTACCAATCCTCATTGAGATTCATTGCTATTACCCCAGTCCCCACCACCAAACTACATCCCCCCACTCCCCTTATTCAATAAGATTTCAAGGATAAATGTCCTAAATGAAGCTGGTCAAATGTCTAGTTGAGATCCAATCCCTATGGTCAGGTTGGTGCTTCAAATCCACTGCAAGATCAATGCCATCTGATTGACAACTAATCCACATATCCTCAAACGGATAAAATGCAATTAATTGTCAAGGAAATGTGTTAAATTTATGAAGAATTCTGAATAACTCACACTCCAAATACTTAGCACAGTTCTGGTTTTCATTTTACTAAAGGGGCACTGATGAAAATGAAGTAAAGACATTCTGCAGATAACTGAGGGAATTTAAAAGGGACCTAAAGGGCAACGTTTTCACACAGAGCATAGTACATGTATGGAAGGATCTGTCAGAGGAAGTAGTGGAGGCTAGTATAATTACAACATTTTAATTACATCTAGATGGGTATATGATTAGGAAGGGTTGAGATGGATATGGGCCAAATGCTGACAAATGGGACTAGATTATGGTAGGATATCTGGTTGGCATAAACGAGTTCGACTGAAGGGTCTCTTTCCGTGCTGTACATCTCTATGACTCTATGTACTATCCGCAAATATTGAATAGGATGAAAGTGGTGAGGTGATTTGAAAAGGTCTTTAAAATGATGGCTTTTGATAGGGCAGTTGTACAGAAGATGTTTCCACTTGAGGAGGAAACCAGAACTACCGACCATAATTCTAAGATAGTCACCAATAAGCTCAACAATGAATTCAGGAGAATTGTTACTGTTCAGAGAATAGTTAAAATGTAGAATTTGCTCCTACAAGGAGTAGTTAAGAATAACATGGTTGCAGCTATATAAGGACATGAGGGAGAAAGGAATAGAAGGATATATTGGTAAAAAAAAACAAATTGAAGTAATGTTTTATGGAACAAAAACACCAGTGCAATTCTGCTGAACTGAAAGACCCTATTTCAATATTGTAAATATGATAAAATGAAAGCTGAAATTCCCTCTGAGACTCCAGCCTGGTCTTTGACCGATGACATTCTTGCCTTTCTGCCGAAGTGTTCTAAGTCTTTGATTACATCATGGAAAATTCCATCCCATCTAAGTTATAACCTTCCTCACCAGATGTCTTTGTGTGAGATTATAGTTAAAGTCCAACTGTCTACAGTTGAAGATTCCAAAGGAAGATTCTGCTCACTGCTCCTCGACTAGAGGAATTAAACAAACTCTGATTTATTTTTGTTCGTTCCATGTGTTAAACAATAATTTTCACTTCTGGACAGGGTTCATGAATGACATGGTCTCTGAATAACCCACACCTCTCCCTTAACTATTGGAGAGACCTGTATCTGCTCATTTCTTCTAAGGAGGACATATCTACCTCAAGACATCCATTGTCATGGTTTTCAAGGATCCCTGAACATTATGAGGTTCTTTCATCTCAATTGCCACTCCATTCAACTCATCAAATATCAAATGTTGGTTGAGCCGAAGAAAAGGTTAGACTCATATTGGAAAAAAAAATAAAGTTGTAAATGTGATGAGCTCAATGACCATTCCTAGGAAAGTGTTAACATTGAAAATACTGTTTCATGAGCAGTCATCAGTTGTCATCCAGGCACTTATTCTACAATTGGAGCCAGATGGTTTTTTTTTTAATATAACTCCTTTAAAAGATTAAGCTCGAATCTATGATTCTCAGTAACAGTGCCATGAAAATATCACTGCTTATGGTAAAAAAACCCTTCTTTTTCACTGATATCCCTTATAGAAAGAAAAACTGCCATCCTTACTTGGTTTGGCCTACATTTAATTCCAAACCCACAGAATTGGGTCTGTGGGGTGGCACGGTGGCACAGTGGTTAGCACCGATGCCTCACAGCACCAGGTATCCAGGTTCAATTCCCGCCTCAGGCAAATGACTGTGTGGAGTTTGCACATTCTCTTCGTGTCAGCGTGGGTTTCCTTCGGGTGCTCCAGTTTCCTCCCACAGTCACAAAGGTGTGCAGGTTAGATGAATTGGCCATGCTAAATTACCCATGGTGTTAGGTGAAGGGATAAATGTAGGGGAATGGGTCTGGATGGGTTGCTCTTCGGAGGGTCGGTGTGGACTTGTTGGGCCAAAGGGCCTGTTTCCACACTGTAAGTAATCTAATCTAAAAAAAAGTGTGGTTGACCCTTAATGCTCTCAAAGATGACTGAGCGAGCCATTCAATTCAAGAGAAATTGGGGTTTAGCAATGAATACTGTTCTTGCCAATGGTGGCCACATTCCACAAAAAGCAATTTTAAGGTAACCTTTAAGTGTTAGGTATGACTGAATAGGTAGCAAGTTGAGAGTGTGGCGCTGGGAAAACACAGCAGGTCAGGCAGCATCGGAGGAGCAGGAGAATTGAAGTTTCGGGCAAAAGCCCTGCATCAGGAATTGAAGCTTTCGGCTTCAGACTTCTACCCAAAACGTCGACTTTCCTACTCCTCAGATGCTGCCTGACCTGCTGTGTTTTCCCAGCGCCACACTCTCAACTCTAATTTCCAGCATCTGTAGTCCGCACTTTCACCTGTATAGGTAGCAATCTTTCCTCTGACCCAGAAGGTTGAATGTATAAATCCCACTCAAGACTCAAGCAGAAGAAGAAAGGCTGTTGCTTCAGTACAGGACTGAGAGAGTGTTGCACTGTCAAAGGGGGCTGGATACAATTTTAAACCAAGGGCTGAATTTTTTTTTGACTAAGTGCCAGTTACATTGTGTTTTTTGGAGAGATTTTCACAGTAAAGTCCAGTGAGTTTTCTCACCATACCTTAACAAACTCAACTCATTAAATCTCTAGCTTGCCCTAATGGCATCCTTCTCTTCTGGTTCCAACTTCATCTTATCGTCTGCCATTCCTGAACAATCCTTTCATGTTGGGATATCCAGGAATGGATCAGTATTCTTTGAGCCCACGCATAACCTTTAAAAGGGGGCTGTGCACCTGGTTATAAGGTTTCAGCTGCACAGGAGGTGTGCAAAGCAAGATCAACTCTATTTGAAGTTAGAGAGGCTCATTCAGCAGTCTGATAACGGCATGGATCAAGCTGTTCTTGACCCTGTTGATACATGAGTTCAAGCTTTTGTGTCTTCTGCCTGATGGGAGAGGTTGGAGGAGAGCATTATCGGGATGGGCAGGGGTCTTTGAAGATATTGGCAACCTTTCCGTGGCAACGAGAAGTGTAAATGGAGTCCATGGATGAGAGGTTCACTTCCATGATAATCTGGGCTGTGCACACAACCTTCTGTAGTTTCTTACAGTCCTGGGTAGAGCAGTTGCTGTACCAGACTGTTATGCACTTGGATTCTATGCTTTCTATGATGCATCTGTAAAAGTGATGAGGCTTGATATGGACATGCTGAATTTCCTAAGCCACCTGAGGTACAAGAGGCATTGTTGTGCATTCTTGACCATTGCATCTACTTGAGTGGTCCAGGACAGATCGTTGGTTGTTCTCACTCCAAGGAATCTGACCCTCTCGACCCTCTCCATCTCAGCTCTACTGATGTAGATGGAGTCATGCTCTCGTTCTTTCTTTCTGAAGTCAACAATCAGTTATTTTGTTTTGCTAACATTTAAAGAGAGATTGTTATTATTGCACTGCAACACCAAGCACTCTATCTCCTTCCTGTATTCTGACTCACTGTGCCAGGGCTCTCTGTCCAAAGGCGATCTCACTTGACATGACTGAGAACTATTGACAAACATGAGCATCTTCCTGACTTTCTGTCTGTGAAAAATAATGTGGCACTACATGAGAACTGTGAGCCTGGTGACTCTGGTTGAGGGGTAAAATGGAAAAAAAAACAGAAGGCAAGGCAATGCAAGGCAGGAATGCTATGGCATATAGGAAAGCTCAAATACTGTATGCTATAGGAATGAGTGACTAGACTGTAGGTACACCAAGTAAGAAAACCAAAAGAAATGCAGGTGTTGGAAATCAGAGACAAAAATCTCAGCAGGTTTGGCAGCATCTGTGGTGTGAAATCTGAATTAATGCTTCCGATGCACTTCTAAGACTGGACAAGAAGTACTCAGTGTCCTTGCTGCAGCATTACAATGGGGGGTTAGCAGGGCAGCCTGAGGAGAAAATCTGGAGTGCACAAGGAGATGAGACATAAGGATTCTTTGAGGCTGACAAATACATGGATAAGAAATGTTTAGAAGGGTATGAGCCAAGTACAGGGAAATCGGGTTCGCATGAATGGACATTTTATTCCACATGGACATGGTCTGGCTCTGTGATGTACGACTGTATGACTCTATGATTCTATGAGAGGAGCAGATCGAGCTCAGTCAGTGTGGGAGAAAAAGAGGGAGAGGAAGAGGATTGAGCTCAGTTTGGAATGAGAGAGGGAGAGGGAAAGAAAGAGGATTGAGTTAAGTCGGAGTGAGAGAGGGAGACAGAGTGGAGTTGCATCTAGGGGAAGAACTCTGGAAATGACATCCTGATTCAAAAAGCAGTGTTGGTCGATTGGATTGGCTGCTCAGTAACCAGTTTTAGAGACCATATGAGTACTACCAGCAGGGAGAGAGTGTAAAGATCTTATTTGTAATTTGTTAGAAATAAAAAGACAGACAAAGAGAAATCTGATTTGGTGAATATTGGATAAGGTTGAGTAATGTTTGTTCCTAGTTAATTGTCTGTAGTTGATAAAATTCACAATGGCAACAGAACTCAGCCCCATGGAATACTAATCTTGCAATACATGGGAATTAAGCACACTTCCAGTGTATAGCAGTGGACATTGGTGAGGTACGAAATTAATATTTTTCATCTTTATTCATAAAAGAACAAGCTTGAATTGTAGCCAGGATTTCAGTTGGGATGGTGGGGTTCTAGACCCCTTAAGATTAATGTAGAGAAGATATTAGATGTTTTATTGGGCATATTGGTGCATCAATCCTCAGGTCCTGATGAAACATATCCCAGGTTGCCATTGGAGACAAGGGAGGAGATTTCTAGCACACTGGGGGGGATATTTAATATTTTGCTGGCCATAGATGAAGTGCAAGATGACTGGTGGATAGTTAATGTGGTTCCTTTGTTCAAGAAGGGCTGCAGGGACAAGTCAGTAATTACAGATCAGATAATCTGACATCAGTGGGAGAGAAAATATTGGAAAATATTCTGCAGGACAAGATTAATCAATACTTGGAAGGGCAGAATTGATCAGGAACAGTCAGCACAGGTTTGATACTGGGAGATCCCAACTGACTACTACTTAACTGGCTGAGTTTTTTTGAAAAGATGACTAACTATATTGATGAGGGTAACACAGTTAATGTATTTTACATAGACTTCAGTAAGGCTGTTGAAAATGTTCCACATGGAAGGCTGTTCGAAGAAGTAAGAACCCATGGGATCCAAGACATGTTGGCATATTCCACCTAAAATTGGCTTGTAAATGGGAGGCACAGGGTAATGGTGGAGAGTTATATTTGTGATTAGCAGGCTGTAACCAGTGGTGTAACACAGGGATTGGTGCTGGACCTTTGCTGTTTGTTATGATGACTTAGATGTGAATTTAGAAGGAATAATTAGTAATTTTGCAGATGATATGAAAGTTGGTAGTGTTGTTGATAGTGAGGAGCATGATATCAGGCTGCAGTCTGATATTGATCAGCTTGTAAATTTGGCAGAATAATGGCAGATGGAATTTAACCCTGATAAATTATATGGTGATGCACTTTGGGGGGGGGGGCGGAAACCTAATAAGGAAAGGACATATACAATGAATGGTAGGTCCCGAGGGAGTATTGAGGAACAAAGAGTACACACGTCCATAAATTACTGAAGGTGTCTGCACAGAAAGACAGGATGGTAAAGAAGGCATACAGATGCTTGCCTTCATTAGCTGGGGCATAGGATATAGAAGCAACGAAGTTTTGTAACAGCTTTATAGGCTACAGACAGAATACTGTGTGCAGTTTTGGTTGCTACAATATTGAAAAGACAGAACTGCACTGGACAGGGTGCAGAGAAAATTCACCAGGATGTTGTCTACGATGAAAAGTCTCAGTTATGTTTGTTCAGTTTGTTTTCCCTCGAGCAGACGGCATTAATGGGGATCTAATTGAGATATATAAAATTTGAGACGTATAGTTAGAGAAGGACTTAGGATCTCTTCCCAATAGCAGATGCATCTAAGATCAGAGGACATAAATTTAAAGAACATAGAACAAACAACAATACAGCACAAGAACAGGCCCTTCGGCCCTCCAAGCCTGCACCAACACATTATGCCCTTTCGTACTAAAACTGTCTTCACTTACAGGATCCGTATCCCTCTATTCCCTTTCTAGAGGGATATTCATGTATTCATCCAGGTATTTTTTGAAATCTGCTAATGTGTCTGCTTCCAACACCTTTTCTGGAAGTGTATTCCAGTCACTTACCACCCTTCGTTTGAAACACATGCCTTGCTTATCTCTTTTAAACATTCCCCCTCATACCTTAAATCTTTGTCCCCATGTAATTGACTCCTCCACCCTAGGAAAGAGCCTCATACTTTCCACTCTATCCATGCCATTCACAATCTTACAAACTTCTATCAGGTCGCCACTCAACCTCCTGCATCCCAATGAAAACCAACCCAGACTATCCAACCTTTCTTCATAGCTAAAATCCCCCATACCAGGCAGCATCCTGGTAAACCTTTTCTGTACCCTCTCCAAAGCATCCGCATCCTTCTGGTAGTGTGGTGATCAGAACTGTACACAATATTGCAAATGTTACCTAACTAAAGTTCTATGGAGCTGCAGCATAACTTATCCATCCTTACTCTCAATGCCCCTTCCAATGAAGACTCCTTTATCTACCTGTGCTGCCACCTTCAGTGATCTGTGGACCTGCACACTCAGATCCCTCTGCATATCGATGCTCCTTTGGGTTCTATCATTCACTGTGTAATTTCCAACTGCACTTGACCTTCCAAAATGCATCACCTCACGTTTGTCCGGATTAAACTCCATCTGCCATTTTTCTGCCCAAGCCTCCAACTGATCTATGTCCTGCTTATCCTCTGACAATCCACCTCACAATCCGCAACTCCACCAATCATTGTATCATCCACAAACTTACTAATTGAACCAGCCACATTTTTCTTCCACATCATTTACGTAGACCATGAACAGAAGAAGTCCCAGCACTGATCCCTGTGGAACACCACTAGTCACAGCCTCCCATTTCAAAAAGAACTCTTCGACTGTGACCCTCTGACTCCTATAACTAATTCTGTAGTTCTGTATCCATCTTGCCAGCTCACCCCGATACCATTTGACGTCAGCTTTTGTACCAGTCTGCCTGAGAGACCTTGTCAAAGGCTTTACTGCAGTTCATGTAGACAACATCAACTCCTTATCTCTCATTAATCATGTTTGTCACCTCCTCAAAGACTCAATCAATTCATGAGGTGGATTTGCTCCACTCAAAGCCATGCTGTCTATCACTAATAAGTCCATTTGCTTTTAAATGTGTACAGCTCTTGTCCCTTAAGGTGAGGAGCAAGTGGTTTTAGAGAAACCACTGTTAAAACAAAATTCACACAGAAGGTGGTTGAAACATGGAACATGCTGCCTCAGGCGTTGATGGAGGCAGGTACTTTCACAACATTTAAGATACGTTGGAATGAGCACTTTAAATGTTAAGGCAAAATGGGTTATGGACCAGCTGTAGGTAAATGGGATTAGTGTATTTTGGTGTTGGTTGTTTGGCTTAGACATGGTAGGCTAAAGGGGCTGCTTCTATGGTATATGACTCCATGAGTATGAACAGAGGATTTATCCATGGTGTCCTGGATGATATTAATCCATCAATCACTGTTCCAAACAAGATTTTCTGGTCAATACCACGGGGCTCTTTGTGGAATTTTGCTGTTCAGAACCTGGCTGTTGCATTTCTTGTATTAGAAACATCACTACACTTCGAATGTCTTTCATTGACTGTGAGATGCTTTGGGATCTCCAGTGGTTGTGAAATTCATTGGTTTATGATGTCCTTTCTATTCAGGATGCCCACTGTGGTGTGATTATGGCTTTCTATAGCTGCAATTCAGTGGCTGTGCATGGTGGGTTCCTGGGAGTCCTGCCATAGAAGTAGATTCCCCAAATTTGGGCAGGAATGCCAGCAGTACAGCAGGAATGGTGCCAGAAACTTAGAGAGAGGTAAGAGATCCAGCTTGCTGTGGTTCGTGACATAAAGATCTGAAACTCAGTTGGAATTGAAAAGTGAACGATGCTGAGCCTGACCTGCAAAATGAACTTTTGAATCATCCACTGATGTCCTATTTTTCCTCCCTGTTGGTAAGAGTTAGGGATGACACTAGGATTCATTCCATCATTGCAGGAGTGGCAGGAGGAATATAAAGGTGAGACAGTAGGATGTTGCTATGCTCAATACCTGGTTTGAACTCATTCTCCAGTCTAAGATTAAGCAGGAAAACTTAAACATCAGCAGGAAATTCAACCGAAGAGCAATTAAACCATCTTTTTAAATTCAATGAGCATCCACATACATGTATTTATCAAGTGGGACACACAAGACAACAGTCAGCAATAACAGTCATGACTCATTGCCCCTCCATCCTCACAATGTGAGGCAGGAAATTCTACTGCTGCCCTGCATGAGGTTAACCAACTCAGTGCAGACTGGGAATCTAATCTGGGCCCTTCAGACTCAGCTGGGCTGTGCCATTATCAAGGAGTCCATCGGGAGTGGGGAATGTCTCACTATTATAGAATCTATGATATAGTAAGCTTGTATTCAAAGCATTCAGTCGCTGATTAAAACTTAATGATTTGGATTTTGTGGTCAGTAGCACTTCTTGCTGGAACCAAAAAGCTGTTCACAAAGATCTTGTAATCTCTACAGTGATTTCTAATTTCCCAAAGTCACTTTGAATCTGGCATCAAGTCAAGTGCTTCTCTGGCCAGCAGTGAGACCGAACAGTGTAAAAGGGCAATTTCTCAGCAGTTTAGTGATTTTTATTTAATTAGAACAGAGTGGTTTGCAACAGTGAACCGACGGGGAAGTGTAGAATCATTGACAGACACTTTTCAATTTCAGAATTTCTTAATTGCATGTGCACAGACTCCAGAATTTGTGTTCACTTCCAGGGAAGTAATGATGATAAACACTGACAGTTTCACTGTCATTACTATTGCAAGATCTGAGCCAATAAACCAGTAAGAACATTCATTAATATGTGGATAATAGTGAAAGGTGGATACTCATTCTTTCTCAATGAAACTTCAGTGTTAACTCTGATTAGAGTCATAAAGTCATAGAGATGCTGAGTATGCAAACAGACCCTTCGATCCACCTCGTCCATGCTAACCAAGTATCCTAAGTTAATCAAGTCCCATTTGCTAGCACATGGCCCATATCTCTCTAAGCCCCTCCTATTCATATACCCATCCAGATGCCTTTTAGATGTTGCAAATGTACCAGCTCCATCACTTCCTCTGGCAGCTCATTCCATAGGCGCACCACCCTTTGCATGAAAAAGTTGCCCCTTAGGTCCCTTTTAAATTTTTCCCCTCTCACTCTAAGCCTATACCCTCTAGTTGTGGACTCCCTCAACCCAGGGAAAAGATCTTGTCTATTCACCCTATCCATGCCCCTCATGATTTTATAAACTTCTGTAAGGTCACCCCTCACCCTCTGACACTCCAAAGAAAAGAGCCTATTCACCTCTTCCTATAGCTCAAACCCTCTAAACCTGACAAAATTCATACAGTGTGCACAAGAACACAACAGAGCTTGTTGCTCTTAAGGAATATTTCGCTATCCCTGGATCTTGGCCACTCTCATTTCTCAGCAGCGAGGGCTTGTACTTGTCAGGAAGACATTCGTGCCTGTGAGGCCAATGACATGCTTATTTATAAAGGATACTGGGCCACAGTATTTGGCCTTGGATTTGAGAGCAAGAAGAATGAGCTCAAGTGATTAGAGTACAAAATAATGAAGTTATACTAAACCTTTAAAATGCTTTACAAAATACTGAGGTGTCATCTGGAATATTGTGGTCAAAGTGGGTCAGTTTAAGTGTGTCAGTTTAAGGAGTCTGTCTTGGAGACAAGATTGATTAGAATGGAAACAAGGATGATCGACATCAGTTGTGTGGTAAAATTAAGGGTTTTCACCTTAGAGCAGACAAAATTAGAAGATTTGTTAGGGGTGTCCAAACAGCTTTCCAAAAGTAAATCAGGAGCATTTGTAACTACCAGGACACATATATAAGATGTTTGGCCATAAATCAGACGTGACATAATAAAATATTTTTTTAAACAGCAAGTCGTTGTGAATTGGAATGGGGTTTTTGGAAGCTTTTTGACAGCGGATTCAATAATAATATTTAAATGACAATTGGGAGAATACTTGAAGGGTGATTGTTGTTTGAGTGTGTCTTGCAGCAGATATAAGATATACCTTTAAGAGGCATGGTTACAGTTCTTAGTTTCCATCTTACTGAACTGTATATTCTTACAGCATGACATGTTGAGGATAGTATCCTATTGTACATCTAAATTGCTCAATTGAAGCCCAGACACACATGCACCTGTGATTGCATTAATGTACGTAGATAACAGTGATGATGAAATATCAAGGCATTGAGAATAACTGGGTAGCTTTAGCAATGAGCTGGACCAGCCATGATGAACTGAATGGTTTCCTCCTGTGCTTCATTGTTCAATTTGGGCAAAAGAAAGCAAATTATAACATAGGTTTCAGAGATACTTAACTCTGAATTCCTAGACATCTCACATAGTTAAGCTGTACACGATATAAACTGGTGCTTAAAAATGACCATGCAGTTCTACAGACCAAAACGGATTTGTGACTCTGTATTTACAGCTAATCTTTGAGGTAATCAATCCTTATGCTTTTCCTAGCACTTTGAGGATCCTAAGAGTTTGAGGAGGAACTAAGACTTGAAATCAGAGGCACATCTGATCATAATATTCCAATTCCACTTGAAAACCAGTATAGTCTCAGAAAGCTGCAGGATTCAGAGTGTGGATGTACCGACTAGAGAAGGTGCAAAACTTGACCTACTCTTGGGAAATAAGGCAGGGCAGGTGACTGAGGTGTCAGTGGGGGAGCACTTTGGGGCCAGCGACCATAATTCTATTAGAGTTAAAATAGTGATGGAAAAAGATAGACCAGATCTAAAAGTTGAAGTTCTAAATTGGAGAAAGGCCAATTTTGATGGTATTAGGCAAGGACTTTTGAAAGCTGATTGGGGGCAGATGTTCGCAGGTAAAAGGATGGCTGGAAAATGGGAAGCCTTCAGAAACGAGAATCCAGAGAAAGTATGTTCCTGTTAGGGTGAAAGCTATAGGGTAGCTATAGGGAATGCTGGATGACTAAAGAAATTGAGGGTTTGGTTAAGAAAAAGAAGGAAACATATGAAAGGTATAGACAGGATAGATCGAGTGAATCCTTAGAAGAGTATAAAAGAAGTAGGAGTATACTTAAGTGGGAAATGAGGAGGGCAAAAAGAGGACATAAGGTAGCTTTGGCAAATAGAATTAAGGAGAATCCAAAGAGTGTTTACAAATACATTAAGTACAAAAGGGTAACTAGGGAGAGAATAGGGCCCCTCAAAGATCAGCAAGGCGGCCTGTGTGTGGAGCTACAGAAAATGGGGGAGATACTAAATGAATATCTTGCATCAGTATTTACTGTAGAAAAGGATATGGAAGATATAGACTGTAGGGAAATAGATGGTGACATCTTGCAAAATGTCCATATTACAGAAGAGGAAGTGCTGGATGTCTTGAAATGCATAAAAGTGGGTAAATCTCCAGAATCTGATCAGGTGTACCCCAGAACTCTAAGGGAAGCTAGAGAAGTGATTGCTGGGCCTATTTCTGAGATATTTGTATCATTGATAGTCACAGGTGAGGTGCTGGAAGACTGGAGGTTGGCTAATGTGGTGCCACTGTTTAAGAAGGGTGATAGGGACAAGCCAGGGAACTATAGACCAGTGAACCTGACGTTGGTGGTGGCAAGTTGTTGGAGGGAATCCTGAGGGACAGGATGCACATGTATTTGGAAAGGCAAGGACTAATTAGAGATAGTCAATGTGGATTTGTGAGTGGGAAATCATGTCTCACAAACTTGATTGAGTTTTTTGAGGAAGTAAGAGAGAGGATTGATGAGGTCAGCGCAGTAGATGTGATCTATATGGACTTCAGTAAGGCGTTCGACAAGGTTCCCCTTGGGAGATTGATTAGCAAGGTTAGATCTCTCGGAATACAGGGAAAACTAGCCATTTGGATACAGAACTGGCTCAAAGGTAGAAGACAGAGGTGGTGGGGGAGAGTTGTTTTTCAGACTGGAGGCCTGTAACCAGTGGAGTGCCACAAGGATCTGTGCTGGGTCCTCTACTTTTTGTCATTTACATAAATGATTTGGACGTGAGAATAAGTGGTACAGTTAGTAAGTTTGCAGATGACACCAAAATTGGAGGTGTAGTGGACAGCGAAGAGTGTTACCACAGATTGCAACAGGATCTTGACCAGATGGGCCAATGGACTGAGAAGTGGCAGATAGAGCTTAATTCAGATAAATGCGAGGTGCTGCATTTTGGGAATGCAAATCTTAGCAGGACTTATACACTTAATGGTAAGGTCCTGGGGAGTGTTGCTGAACAAAGAGACCTTGGAGTGCAGGTTCATAGCTCCTTGAAAGTGGAGTCGCAGGTAGATAGGATAGTGAAGAAAGCGTTTGGTATGCTTTCCTTTATTGGTCAGAGTATTGAGTACAAGTGTTGGGAGATCATGTTGTGGCTGTACAGGACATTGGTTAGGCCATTGTTGGACTATTGCATGCAATTCTGGTCTCCTTCCTGTCGAATACATGTTGTGAAACTTGTAAGGGTTCAGAAAAGATTTACAAGGATGCTGCCAGGTTTGGAGGATTTGAGTTATGGGGAGAGGCTGAACAGGCTAGGGCTGTTTTCCCTGGAGTGTCAGAGGCTGAGGGGTGATCTTATAGAGGTTTACAAAATTATGAGGGGCATGGATAGGGTAAATAGGCAAAGTCTTTTCCCTGGGGTTGATGAGTCCAGAACTAGAGGGCATAGGTTTAGGGTGAGAGGGGAAAGATATAAAAGACATATGTGGCAACATTTTCATGAAAGGGTGGTATGTGTATGGAATGAGCTGCCAGAGGATGTGGTGGAGGCTGGTACAATTGCAATATTTAAAAGGCATTTGGATGGGTATATGAATAGGAAGGGTTTGTAGGGATATGGGCCGGGTGCTGGCAGGTGGGACTAGATTGTGTTGGGATATCTGGTCGGCATGGACAGGTTGGACCAAAGGGTCTGTTTCCGTGCTGTACATCTCTATGACTCTATGACTCTATGATTGAAAACACTACAGTCCATTTCAAAACAAAAAGGTAGGGGGTCAAAGTTAGAGTTTCCTCAGCACCTCACAACTGCAGTGCTATTGAGGCAATGGAAATGTAGCAACACAAATGTAAATTTCAACCCCAAGATGGCAATGAAGTGGTGAGGATGCTTATCATAGCATATTCCGTGTAGGCTTTATTCCTACACTGACTTCAGAGTCACTCATATTGCGTCGCAATCAGTTTGGATGGTATAAATGCATGGTAGTTTATATGCACCAGTTTATATCATGTAGAACTGAACCATGTGAGATGTCAGGGAATTAAAAGAGTTAATTATTTCTGAAATTTATATCATATTTAGTTTTTTTCCCCAAAATGCATACAGTTCCAACCGAAACTGTCAACACAATTTGGATGTCCTTTGCTAAAATTGGGGGGTTAAGTTGAGTTTTGTGGAATATTGAAAGTTGAAGGGTAATCATTCAGTAGATTTCTTAAATAGATGAGCAATAATAATGAAATTTTTAAAAAGTACAGAGATATGGTATGAAGTCAAAAGGGATGGGGAGAGGTTAGAGGGAAGGCAGGCCATTGCTGACTGGCTTGCGTGTTCTGAGTGTGAGAGAAAGGTTTCTCATTGACAATTTGGCTCTCACAGCATTGAAACATCTGGTTCCCATCAGTGCTGCCAGATGCAGGGTCACCCTCCTCCCTTTTTGCAGTCTGGTTATGAGGGATCTCACTGCAGTGAAGTTCCCAGTAAATCACCAACAACAGAATGCTGCTGTCACTGCAGGAGGCTCATTTTTCACAGAAAGAAACATTTTTTCTTTCAGAAAAGAGCTGTTTGTGCTGCTTTTGATAAATGCTTCACTCAGCATTAACTACAGTTCTCCTCTTTTGAACAAAGTGATGAGGGTCAACTAGCAGGATTCCATCTTAATGTTGCTTTTATTCTTGCCGTATTCTACTTATCAAGAGTACATTCTTGAATGAGACATAATCCAGATCTAAACCACATGCAGGTTAAAATTGCTTCTTGTGTACTGAACATATATTTACAATGTTCAATTTGTTGGAATGGCAGGCCTTAGTTTGGCAAAGGAGGCTTGAATAAAAACTTGATTCAATTTGATGTCTTATCTTTGCTGATTGGGCACACACAATATTCTGAGTAGAGTCTCACTGCTCCCTCTGTAGATAAGGTAATATCTGAACACTTCCTTCTGCTTCTCTTCACTCACTGTCTGTTGCCCTCTTCAGAAATAAACTTGCTTCAGCATCCACTCCTGGACAATAACAGTCTCCAGAACTCTCCCAGTCAACCAATGATTTTTGAAAACAAAAAAATGCTGGAAATCCTAGCAGGTCAGACAGCATCCATGGAGAGAGCAAGCTATATGAGTCTAGATAACTCTTCAATGATTCTTTTATGCTATAATGAAGACAATAAAAAGAAAAAAGCTGGGAAAACATCAGGTCATGTAATGTCTATGGAGAGAGAAACAGAGGGAACATTTATAGCCTGTAGTAATCTTCTTTGGAATTGTGAGTTATTCAAGTCAAACCATTAATTCTATCTCTCTGTCCACAGAGGCTGCAAGATCTACTGAATATTTCCTGCACTTTGTTTTCATTTAAGACCTCCAGCAGCCGCAACATTTTGTTTTATTTTAGGTTTATTAAATTCCTAAATGTTTAGTTGCTATAACATTACTACGGCTACTGATGTGTTCATTGACTCTCATTTCCACCTTTGCTGCCCCAGTCCATATTAAAACCATATCTCTCAGCCTTGCAGCTTCCAATATGGCCCTAATCTCCATTCCCTTAAGTCCTAGGGGTACAGATTTGACTGGGACAGGGCAGTTTAGCCATTCATCAACAAATCTGGTGGGACTATATATCAGGTCCAACTCTCATCTGCTAAAACTGCTCACTGTCCAACAGTCTAGGGATCATGGGCTCCTACGATCTTGTATGATCTTTGAACCATGCTCAAACCACTTCTTACCTCTACATCTGTCTCCTCCAACCTGTCCTTTAACAATGAAAGTAAGGAATTCTTGGCTACTCAAAGATTTTCTAGAGATACACGCTAAAAAACTGGTAAGAGGAGGGTTGGGCCATTAGAGACTCAAAAGGAAATTTACACATAAGGCAGAGTTATTATTCAGGTACGAACTGAATATTTTGTATCTGTCTTTACCAAGAAAGGGGACAGTGCAAGTCATTGTGAAAGAGAACTTATTTGACACAGTGAATGAGCGTTTGCCAAAAACAAGCATCACTAAAGTTTCTTTCATAGGACACAGGCATTGCTGCAAGGCCAACATTGGTTGTTCAGTACAAATTGCCTTTGAGATGGTATTAGAAAGGCTGGCGGTACTTAATTATGACATTATTAGGATTGGATCAAATTCATCCAATAATTCTGAGGCAAGTAAGATGTGGAAGATGGGGAATTGTAGAGGTACTGGCCATAATGTTTCATCTTTAGAAACAGGGATGGTGTCAGAGGATTGGAGATTTGCAACATTATTCCTCATGTGTATTGTTATCCATATCTTCAAAGGGTATGAATTCCTTGGTGATTAAGGTGAGCATGTGTGAGTTACCCACTGAAATAACTCCACAGAACACGATATCCTGTCACCAAGTCATCGTTTATTTACATATGTAGAGTCCTTGATGTTGATCTAGTTCCCTCAGAGCCAGCTCACAGAGTGAACAGAACCTCAGACACTCCTGTTTGCATATGATTTGGAGACGCCGGTGTTGGACTGGGGTGTACAAATTAAAAAAAAAACACAGAATACCAGATTATAATCCAACAGGTTTATTTGGAAGCACTAACTTTTGGAGCACTGCTCCTTCATCAGGTGATTGTGGAGAATAAGATTATAAGACAGAATTTATCGCAAAAGTTTACAGTATGATGTAACTGAAATTACATATTGAAAAAGACCTGGATTGTTTGTTAAGTCTCTCATCTTTTAGAGTGACCATGTTGGTTTCAGTTCTTCTCTTTGTAAGTCGCAAAACTTTAAAAAAAAATTATATTCTCAAGGAACTTTAACAATTGGTGTCATGTCGGCTCAGATAATGTATTGAAGGTGTTAGCTCCCTGTGTGAGGCTGTCTGTGCCACAATGGTCAGACTGAACCTAATCTAAAAAATGGATTTACAGAATCTTACATGGATTCATGGAGTTTTTGAACAAAGTAAAATGTAATTCTGCAAGTACAAGTTTATCCCACAAACTTATATGTGTATGTGCATGTGAGTGTGTGCATGTGTGAGTGTGTGTGTGTGTGCGTGTGTGTGTGTGGTGGGGGGGGACCAGGGGTTTTGAGTGTCTGTGAGAGAGTGTCTGTATGTGTGAGTGTAAAGGGCTTTAAGTCTGTGAGAGGGTGTGTGTGGGAGTGTATGTGTGAATGTATGAGAGAGGGTCTGCATGAGTGTGTCCATGTCTTTAGGAGAGTGTGTGTGTGTGTGTGTGTGTAGAAGTGCATTTCAGAATTAGACGAGGTTAGAGGTTGTAATGGTCCTTAACTAAATGCCTCTTGAAAGGTTTTCATATCTGGTGCGTCAGGGAAGGTTAGGCTCCTAATAACTGAAAAAAAACTGCAGGTTCACAAGCTCTCGGGAGAATTAGTCTGATTTTAATCTGTCCCAATCTGTGTGTGTGTGTGTGTGTGTGTGTGTGTGTGTGTGTGTAGAAGTGTCTGTGTGCATCCGTCTGTCTGTGTGTGTGTCTATAGAATTCAGTTGTCCGGGACATTCCACCTCGGACCTTCGGGTGTCTGTTCTCCAAGGTGGATTTCGGGACAGGCAACAATGAAAAGTGGCCGAGCAGAGGCTGATAGCCAAGTTCACTAGCCTCAACTGGGACCTTGGGTTCATGTCACACTACAGGTGACCCCCATTGCACTACACATACAAACAGACAGACACACACACACTCACGCAGACCCTCCCTCATACACTCACAAATACACTCCCACACACACCCTCTCAACAGACTTAAACCCCTTTACACTCAGACTCCTACACATGCACACACTCTCTCACAGACACTCATAACCATCCCCTCCCCCCCACCCCGCCATACACACACACACCCACATGCAGATGGGGTGTGGGAAAATTTGTACTTGCACAATTACATTTTACTTTGCTCAAAAACACCATGAATCCATGTAAGATTCTGTAAATCAATTTTTTAGATTAGAATCAGTCTGACCATTGTAGCACAGACAGCCTCACTCAGGAAGCTAGCACCTTCAATACATTATCTGGGCTGACATGACACCAATTGTGACAGTTCCTTGAGAATGTAACTTATAAAAAAAGTTTTGTGATTTACATATGAAAGAACTGAAACCAACACAGTCATTCTAAAAGTGAGAGACTTAACAAACAATCCAGGTCTTTTTCAATATATAATTTCAGTTACATCACACTGTAAACTTTTGCTATAAATTCTGTGTCTTACGATCTTATTTTTCACAATCACCAGGTGAAGGAGCAGCGCTCTGAAAGCTAGTGCTTCCAAGT
This sequence comes from Chiloscyllium punctatum, assembly GCF_047496795.1. Classification (NCBI taxonomy): domain Eukaryota; kingdom Metazoa; phylum Chordata; class Chondrichthyes; order Orectolobiformes; family Hemiscylliidae; genus Chiloscyllium; species Chiloscyllium punctatum. The sequence goes on along the minus strand of NC_092761.1, from coordinate 54,602,952 downwards.
AAACTTGTTGGATTTTAACCTGGTGTTGTGTGATTTTTAACTGTGCTTGTATATGTCAGTCATGGCTCCCTGATTGGACCAGAGTATGAAGTCCACCTGGCGGACCTCATTACAATAATTATATCCCTCCGACTTTAGGTCCTGAGGACATAAGTCAGTTCTTTTTTTTGTAGCTCTTCCTCAGACCCTTCAGCATCAGGTCAGGTTCCTCCAACTCTGCCTCTGATGCGGGTGGCGTATTACACACAGCAGCTTGCCTTTTGTGCCCCAAATGTCTTGGAAGAAATTCATTCTCCTCTTCAGGCAGCAAAGGTGCCGAGGTGGCATCATCTGCCATGTCCACCTCAGATTCCAAAGTATCTTCAATGCTTGATGGATAGGGAGAGCCCATGGGTTCCAGAACAGTCAGAAAGACAGTCAAGGAGCTGGGCACGTTTTGCTGCTGCACTGTTTGTAAGTTTGCAGCTTTCATACGGTCCATGTGCTTGTTCAGGACCATCACACCTACTGAACTTTGTGTTTCACTGGACCTGACATTATGCCTCTTACCTGTGCAGGGCTATTCCCATGGTTCCTAAGCAAACTTCATCTGCTGAAGTATACTGTCCCTCTTGTGTCTGGCATTGGCCTTCCTGATGCCACTGCACTCTCCTTCACATGTCCGGTAAGATCAGAGTTAACCTGGTGCAGAGTCTTCTCCCCGTTAGAACTCTGCTGGAGCTATAGTTGTAGTTGCATAATGTGTGGTCCTATGATCAAACGGGAACGGGCCATTTCAGCATCCAGTGAAGCTGCAGGCTGTTTCTTTAAGCCTGTCTTCAAAATTTGGACCGATCTTTCTGCCAGATTTGCATATAAATCCTCTATGCAAGGGATTGGGTATTTATCCAGCTGTGAAAAGCATTTATCATTTATTTAAAATCCTCACAAGGCAAATCGACCCATTGGACTGGTTTAATGATTCTTCGCTTTCCAACCTTCTGATTTCTGCCTCTACTTTTGCCAATAAGGCAAATGGCACTGTGTGGGCCTTGTAGAGTCATGGAACAGATTCCTGGTCAATGTGCAAGTTGGCCTTGGCTCCATTGATAGTCATTGAAACATCATGAGAAACTTCCAGATATTTAATTAGGACTTCACTCAGGCAGCTGCTTTCCAATCTAAGAATGTTGAGGCAATCTAGGTGAATCTTTCTCAACCAATCTCATCCTGTGAAGCTTAGGCCCAAGACTGTTACTACAATTAGCAGTAACTGAACCAGCTTCTTCTCATAAGAGACCAGAACCAAAATTATACCCATAATCTATAAAGATTCTCCAGTACAGAGTTCTCAGTCTAGCTGAGGTTTTGCACAAACATTGAGTGTTGGAGTCCAGAGGAATTTTGATAAAGACTGGTTCTGCAATCACTGAAGTGGTTACATTAGTATCAATGTCCATTAGAAATGGTTAACCATTTAACTAAACATTATTTTAATTGGTTCTGATTTGGATGTTTCATAAATAATTTAACTGTTCCAAAACCATTCCAGTTTGTGAACTCTCCTGGATAATGGCCTATGAATTCTCTTCCTCAATTTATGTCTAGTTGGACTCTTTTGCATTCTCAATCTCACATTCTGGCAGCAACTACAATGGCTTGCTTACTTGAATTCTGAAGATAATTCTAACTGTTTGGTTGAGGTTTGGCTTTGTTTAGCGGTTTTGGTGTGGGCTGACCAAGAGGCCCTTTGTTCAGGATATGTCCTGAATGTGGCTGGACAATTGCATGCACTCGAGTGATGTATCACAAGCTCAGTCTGATTCGCGAGAATGCCTACTTCCATTGAAGTACCCGGAAACTCACGTTCTCCACCTGCTGCATTTTTGAAGTCTAGCTGGGCTTCAGCCAGTGGGTGTTTCTGCATGGTTACATCATTAATCCCACATATCAAATGGTCTCTCAGCATCTTATTAAGGGACAAACCAAACTCACATGCCTCTGCCAATCATCTTAACCTAATCAAAATTCCAAATATAGATTCCTTGGTTCTCAAATTGCTGAATAAAACTAATAGCATTTCAGAATTAGACGAGGTTGGAGGTTGTAATGGTCCTTAACTAAATGCCTCTTGAAAGGTTTTCATATCTGGTGCCTCAGGGAAGGTTAGGCTTCTAATAACTGAAAAAAAACTGCAGGTCCGCAAGCTCTCGGGAGAATTAGTCTGATTTTAATCTGTCCCAAAATGGAAAACCTAACACATTCTTTCCATATACTGGGCCCAGTCTTTGATGGTAGGATTGAACGAGTCCAGTTTCCCAAGTAATGGCATGATGCCAGAAATGTTTATCCCAACTGAAAGATAACTGTTGTGAGTGAATTTCCTCAGGAATGTGCCTTTCTCTCATTGCCACTGAAATACCTCCACAGAGATCGGAATCCCATCACCAAATCACCCTTTATTTACACATGGAGAATCGACGCTAATCCAGCTCCCTCAGAGCCAGCTCTCAGACTGAACAGAACCTTTGACCCTCCTGTTTTTTTTAATCTCCTTTTTTTTGTTTTGTTTTCTTTTTCCCACACTACCACCTAACTGTGAGAGTGCTTATCTTTTCCCCAGCATCCATGTCGTGTGTGTGCAGGTATGAAACACAGTGAAAAACACAAGGTGTACAAATCTTTATTCAATTTCCACCACCAGAAAGCAAAAAAAACACCCAAGTGGCCAGTGACAAGCAGTGCCCTTCACATCAAAGGGGACACTCCTGTTTATTTATTTATTTTTCTTCTTTTTTACTCATGTTTGGTTTTTTTTCACCCCCACACTCCCGCCTAACTGCGGTACTGCTTATTTTTTTCCTAACAGGTGTGAGACACAGTGAAAGATACAAGGTGCACAAATCTTTATTCAAATTTCCACCACCAGGAAGCAAAGAAACACCCAAGTGGCCAGTGACAAGCAGTGACAGTCCTGTTTATTTATTTTTTTCTTTTTTTCTATTTATGGGGAAATCTCCAGTCTATTTTTTTTTCTTCTTTTTTTTGAAAAAAATTTAACCCCCACACTACCGCCTAACTGCGGTACAGTCCTGTTTATATTTGTCAGTCAGTGTTCCCTGATTGGATCAGATTAACAGCCCCAATCAGGGAACTCATATTCTATGAGGTCCACCCGGCTGACCTCATTACAATCACTATAGCCACTTTCTGATCTGACAAGAAAAGTCTTGTAGTGAAAACAGAATGTTGCTACTGCATCTCTGCAACTATTTACACATTGGAAGAATACTCTCTACGTTACCACAAACAACGTTGAGAGGACTTGGCCTCAGGTGTGTCTCCCAGGAGATCCTACTTTACTCTCCCACCAAATTCTCATCACATCAACACAGTAGGTGGTGCTTAATTCACTCAATCAAGTATAAATTGTTCAGATTGTCCTCAAACCACAGATAACAAGAGAAATAGTACAAGGTAAACCGAGAAATTGATGATAAGGAAAAGCATTTAGAAAAGATAGTCAGCACTAAATAAAGTTAGTTGGAGTTATCTGAATTAATTAGGACTGTATTCATGAAAGTTCAGAGAATGAATAGGGATCATGTAAAAATCTATGAAATTCTAACAGGACTAAACAGGGTAAAGACAGGAAGAATATTCTCAATGATGGAGAGTCCAGAACCAGGGGTCACTGTTTAAGGATATGAGGTACACCATTTGGACTGAGAAGAGATTACGTGGATAGATTGAAGAAGCTGGGACTTTTCTCCCTAGAGAAGGCTGACAGAAGACTAGACAGAGATATTGGAGATGAACTGGCATTTAGAGTAATATGATAGGGAGAAACTGCTCACATTGGTGGAAAGGATGAGAACAAGAGAAAATCAGTAGAAAATGAACATCAGGTAATACAGGTTCAAAAAAGAAAAATATTTTTGACAAACAATGGTCAGATCTGAGATGTGCTGCTTTAATAATATCTGAAGAGCCCAGTGTTATAGGGTTACTGATGAAAAGGAAGTAATTGAGATTAACTGAGTTTTTTTTTTCAGAAACCTTCTGTAACCATTCTGTGATTCTATCGCTCCTTTCTCAATAAAATTGAGACCATTGTTCAGCTGAGCCTGGGGCTTCCTTCCCTCAGCTCATGAGGCTGAACTTCCTCCAATGTTCCCATCAGTCCTGGTGCTGACCTTGCTCACGTTTCAACGTTTTCTCCCATCAAATCCTTTCTGAGCTTATACTGCTCCTGAGTCTCACCTCCTCTTCCTTTGAAACAATTTCTATTAAACCACCCACCACCCAACACTCTTGATTATCCCTCACATGAGTACTACTTGTAATTGTTTCCTTATCTCCGATGTCGATGCATCATGTTCAATAATATGAATGCTGACATTGACTGCGAAGCACAAACACCCTTCACCCCACTCACCCCTTCTGCAACCTTTAACACAATCATCCAAATGACAATCATCAGATAGTTCTACACTGCTGTCCATTACAGCATTGCTGCCCTTATATACTTCTACTCTTCACTATCCTAAACATTGCTGGGGCATTTCCAGCTTTGTTTGCCCACATTCACACACTCTGTTACCCTAGCATTCCCCAAGGAACTTTCCTGGTTCCTTCCACCTGTTACCCAAGTGACACTTCTGTTGACTTAAGACATGACACCCCATTCTCCTTCTCCAACACGTCTCTCAGGCTTCCCATTACTTCAATCTCAGCATGCTGCTTACCCAATATTCAATTTTGGTTGAGCCATCATTTACTCCAGTTAAATATGGAGCAAAATAAAGCTATTGCCTTCAATCCAGAAAGTTGGTTGACCTAAGTTCAGGAAATCAGGGTGTTGAAGCACTTTGGATAGAAATAAGAAATGAAAAAGGCAAGAAGTCATTTGTGGGAGTGGTATAAGAGTAACCACATGGTAGCCTGGAGTGTAATGGAAAAAGTAATGGTGGCTTATCAGAAAGATATAGTAAAAATAACGGGGGATTTCAAGCTATATATAAAGGAAAAAAAGATAAGGGCAAATATAGCCTAGCTGAGGAATTCCTAGAATGTTTATCCGATAATCTTTTAGAACAGCCAACTAGAGAGTAATAAAAGCAGAATACTGTGGATGCTGTAAATGTGAGATACAAACCTAAAGTGATGGAGAAACACAACAAATCTGATTGCATCTGTGGAGATAGAAACAAAGTGAACATTTGAGTATGATATGAACCTTCTTCAGTTTCAAAGTATTAACTCTTTTAATCTCTGCATAGAAGCTGCCAATCCTGCTTGTTTTTTTTTCCCCAGCTCTTCCTTTTTTTATTATTAGAGAGCAGGCTATACTGAACCTGTGTTGTAAAACAAGATAGGACAAATTAATGACCTTATAGTGAAGGGGCAAATCATTCACAGTGGCTATAGTATGATTGAATCTTACATGCTGTTTGAGGGAGAGAAGTTTGGGTTCAAGATTAGTACTTTAAATTTAAATAAAGAAAATTATGAGGACATGAAAACAGAGCTAGCTAAAAGGAGTAGCAAGGTAACTTAAAGGATAGGTTAACAGAGATGACATGGTAGATATGGAATGAGACATTTCAGAAAACACAGAATAAATGTATTCCAACAAAAAGAAAATTTCAAAGCCAACAGATATGTAATTTCAAAGAAGAAGATCCATTATCCAGATTTAACTAAAAAAGGTTAAAGCTAGTGCCAAACTTAAAGAGAAAAGATGAACAAAGGTAAGTGTAAGGTCAGAAGATAGGAAAGAATATAAAAAAGACAGCAAAGAATTACTGAAACCATAATGAGAGAAATATTAGAATATGAGAGAAAATGAGCTAGAAATATAAAAACAAATCGTAAGAGTTTCTGGAGATATCTATTGAAAGGATGGACTTAATCAAGTGAAGGTTGATCCTGCACAAAGTGCACCTGGGGAGTTAATAATGGAAAATAATCATATGATAGATGAATGATACAGATATTTTGTATCTGTGTGATATGGAGGGTGTTAGTTATGAAGAGAGGCTGAGTAGATTCGGATTATTTTCATTAGAAAGAATGAGGTGGAGGGGGCGCCTGATTGAGGCCTACAAAATCATGAGAGGTATAGAGAGGGTGGATAGCAAGAAATTTTTTTCCCAGAATGAGAGACTAAATTACTAGGGATCACGAGTTCAAGGTGAGAAGGGAAAACTTTAAGGGAGATACATGGAAAGTTCTTTACGCAGAGGGTGGCAGATGCCTGGAACATGTTGCCAGTGGAAGTGGTAGAGGCGGGCACGATAGCTTCTTCTAAGATGTATCTAGACAGATATATGAATGATCAGGGAGTAGAGGGATACTGATCTTTAGAAAATAGGTGACAATGTGCAGGATGCAAGTAACATCTCAAAGATAGCTATAAATCAGGAAATGAAAGTATTGGGGGAACTCAAAAAAATTGTAATTGTCAGAGAAGTAGAACTAAGTAGTTTGTTGGAGCTGCAGGTTAATTGACTCTGATGGTTTCTCTTTTGGGGTCATTAAAGAAAAAGCTGATGAGGTTCATGATGTACTGTTTGCAATTCTCCACAATTCCCTAGATTTGGGAAAAATTCCATTTGTTTGTCAAGTAACAAATATAACTACTTTAGTCAACAAGTATGGGGAGACATAAATCTATTGAAGTTCTTTGAGGTGGTAACATACACAGTGAATAAGGATGAACCCGTAGATGTATTGTACTTCAATTTCCAAAAGACATTCGATAAGGTGCCACATCAAAAATTATTGCAGTGCACGTAGTAACAGGCTGGCATGGATGAAGATTGGCTAGCTATTAGAAAGCATAGAGTAGTCATGAACAGGTGATTTTCTTGTTGCAAGATGCAATGAGTGGTGTACCACTGGGATTATTGCTGGAGCCTCAACTTTTGACAATGTATCTAAATGAAGGGACCAAATGAATAGTAGCTTTGGTTTAAGATGGGTTGGAAAGTAAGTTGTGAAAAAGGAGGCTACAAAACTAAATATAGATTGGTTAAGTATATCAGCAAATATATGGCAAAATGGGTATGATGTGAAGAGATGTGAAGTTGGTAGAAAGAATTTAAAAAGCACCTTATTTAATTGCTGAGAGATTGCTGAGCTCTGAGTTGCAGAGCTGAGTGTTCTAGTGCAAGATTCACAATAGACTAGTGCGTGGATATAGAAAATAATTAGGAGAGCCAATGCAATATTATCATTTCTTGCAAGAGGAATTGAATACAAAAATAGGAAGGTTTTGCTTCAGTTGCATTGGTGAGACATGATTGTCAATTCTTTGTGAAATATTTCTAAGGCAAAAGTAGACAGATTCTCCATAAACAAGGAGTGAAACATGATCAGAGATCGGTGGGAATTTGGAATAATCTGATCAACCATGATCCGATTGAAAGGTGGAGCAGGTTTGATAGTCTGAGTGACTACTTTGGCATCTTATTCATATGGGGTTCATATGAGACAAAATTTGAACCTTTGCTATTGATTCTAGCTCCCTCCCCAGGCACTCTGTTACCTTGATCCTGACTGTTCAGGATCGACATGTCCTATTTGAAATTCAACAATCCTCAATGATCCTAATGTTCTTCTGCATAGAATTGGAAATGTTGCAACTTTCAATTTATTAGCACCTATCAGGGAGGCAGGATCAGAAATAAATGGATGCTAAGGCAAAGAGGCTCTCCCAGATGGCCTGCTGTCCTTTACCCCCTGTAAAGCTCAGTTCACCATGCACTCTATTACCTGGACCTAACATATACCGAAGTCAATACTTCTTCTTTCATCAGACATGGGCATTGCTGGCAAGGCCAGTACCTTTTTGTCCATTCCCTAATGGTCATTGAAGTGAAAGTTTTGGTGGGTCATTTCAGAGGGCAGTTATGATTGCTTTGGAATGGAGTCTCATGTTGGATAGGTTGGCAAATTTGTTTCTGTAAAGGGCAAATGGGCTTTTCCATTAAACTGATAACATTGTGGTTCCCATCACTGAAACTATCTTTCAGTATTTTTAATGGTATTGAAGTTCCATCAGCTGCTGTGGTGCAGTTTGAACCCGTATCTCCAGAACATTAGCCTGAGCCGAGTGGTATCATCAGGCCAGCATCACCTTCGAGCTGCCCATCATTCCCTTCAATGCTCACCTCTGTTAGCTCCCAAATTCATAATGGCCTCCCCAGTCTTGAACTCAGTAATTGGCTCACACCAAGCTCTTTGTTCCTACAATTCTGATCTTTTGTTAGCACCCTTCCAAGGCTCTGCATGCAAAACCCACCATTCAGGAACTTCCTGATATCGCCTTCATTGGTTTAACATCCAGTATTTCTGGTCCTGGCTTTGGAAAGAGTGAGAAGACATTTCCTTTGTGGAAATGGCCAAAGGAAATGGAAGATGTTAAGCTGCCTTCTCCCAACAGAGGCTGTCTTAAGTAAAGCAAGTTAAAAAGAGTCATTTTTCCTTTGTTCACCACTGGACATGGAAAGCTGACTGAATTAAGGGAAACTTGGACTATTTTAAATAATGATGCAGTCACTGTGTTTTCACAGAAGTGGGAAACATTTGCACAGTGTTGGTGTCCTTGATTTTGAAGATGCTGTTTTTTGGGTTCATGTATCATCACTGTTTAATCTAGGAGTGTTAGCTCTGACACTGACTCCCCCTCCAGGCTCTTCGGCAACAGGTCACTGTAGGCTACAGCACTCCTTCCCTTCAGTCAAGTCCGCAAATTTTATCTTTGGTTTACCTTGGACCTCATACAGAGACCTGACTGATGTAGATTTTTTTACTGGCTGTCTATCTGTTCACAAGCTTTGAGAGAGAGTTCTTCGGTTATTCCTACCAGATTTCAAGTAGAACCTGCACTTTGGTTTTACAGTCAACAATGCAAACCTTAAGAGGTAAAAACAATGACTGCAGATGCTGGAAACCAGATTCTGGATTCGTGGTGCTGGAAGAGAAGGGCTTTTGCCCGAAACATCGATTTCGAAGCTCCTTGGATGCTGCCTGAACTGCTGTGCTCTTCCAGCACCACTAATCCAGAATGCAAACCTTAAGTAGGCCTTCACATCAGGTTGCACCATGTGATTGCATGACTTTAAGATTAGGGCCTTTGAATTGTGTGGTGTTTAGATGTCAGATTCCCTACAGTGTGGAAACAGGCCCTTCAGCCCAACAAGTCCACACCGACCCTCCAAAGAGCAACCCACCCAGACCCATTCCCCTACATTTACCCCTGACATCTAATGTTATGGGCAATTTAGCATGACCAATTCACCTAACCTACACATCATTGGACTGTGGGAGGAAACCCACACAAACACGGGGAGAATGTGCAAACTCCATGCAGACAGTTGCCCGGGGCGGGAATTGAAGCCAGGTCCCTGGTGCTGTGAGGCAGCAGTGCTAACCACTGTACCGCCCAATTACTTTGTCCTCCCTAACATTCAGGCAGAGTATTTGTCTTTGAGTTCAAGAGTGCAGTTAGACAGTTTCTATAATTTTCTAATACCAGATTTCTCATCAATTTAATGGAGCTGCAGACCAAGTAAACTTGAGCTACTGCTGACAAATTCAAACAAAATTGAACCCAGTCTCACTGAAGCTCACATTTCTCTGAGAATACTTGATAGGTTTGACCCTGTGCCCCTTGTTAAAGGGTGGAACAAATGGTCATTACCTCTTTAGCTTTAATTAGGCAGCATCTGTTTCCTGTTTTAATTTGCTAAACATGTAGTAAACACTTGATCATAAGCTTCTACTTTCTGAGGCATCTGCTTGGGGGGTGATAAGGAAACAGCTGATTTCAACTTCCTGTCCCAGCTCACTACAGACTGTCAGCACAGTTGTAACCCTGACATGAAGGCCTCTGTGTATAGGCTTTTCTCAATTGCAGGTATCTCTGTAGTGGAAAGGCTGAAGCATATGAATAGCTTTCACTTGTGTTTGCTCTTAATTCTTGTACGGACAGTTTATCTTAAGCAAATAACACATCTACAAATCAGTAAGGAACTGAAAAGCAGCTGTGACTGTGAATTGTTTTGCAAATGTGATTCAAACTCAACTCAACAGTATCAATGTATTGTGATTATTCTTCTGGAATGTACTGGCACTTTTAGCTCACAACTGCTAGTGAACAATTGATACTTCTTTTACCTTCAGTGAAAAGAGCTTTTTGTAGGTTGGTGGCACTAGGGATGTCCCACACTGGAGACTGAAAGGATCAGCACTGGGGGAGTGCTACAATGTCGGAGGCTCGGTGCTGTACTGTCTGAGGCTCTTTCACACTTAATCAGTATGTTGTTGTCTACCAGCCCAGTTGAAGATCCCATGGCACAATTTGAGGACAAGCAGGTGAGCTTCCCCCTGCTGCTCTGGTCTAATATGTAAACCAATTTTTTAAAATCAATTAATGTTAAGATATACCACTTGGATTTCAACCCAAGTGTCTAGCCTGGCATTAGGGAAAGTACTATTTGGTCACAAGCCCGATTTGGTTATTGTTTATTCCTAACTGCAAATTGATTATCAGTATATTTCTTTCTTTCTTGGTTGTTGATATTGCACAAATGAATTGCTGTTGCCTTCCTATGTTTCAAGAGGATTTCATTAGCAGTTGAGTGTTTTGGAAGCTTGAGGTTGTGTTAAAAAATTATGAAGTTTGGGTCTGGCAGCATCTGTGCTGAGAAATCAGAGTTAATGTTTCTGGTTGTGACCTTCCTTCAGGTCTCTCTTTGTTTCCTCAGGATATGGGGTTCCAGATTCCAATCCATTCAAGTCAGTACAATACTGCAGCAGAGTGGCATTGTGAGAGATTGTGTCCACTTAGTACACTTGAACAGGCTGATTTAAAATAGCTGAGACACCTATCCATAGAGGTTGGTACCTGAATGTGGATCATCTTGGGTAGAAGTAGGGACACTTTCACTGCACCACAAATGTCCAGCCCTCCTGGTATTTTGATCTATATTCTTTCAGGTCATAATTTTGCCAATTTATGATCCTTCTCAATAACTATTGATTAAACAACTGAAGGGATTATTGATTGCACAGTTGACTGAGGGCCCATTAATGAGCAGTTACCTTTGCAAACATAACAAGTGATTTTCTTTTATATATCCATATAATTTGTTTTATTTTTGCATTACTAAATCACCTGTCTTTCTTACATCTATAAACCACCACCAATAAAACACCCATGTTTTCAATAGATTAACTTACATGAAAAGCCTGTTAAGGGATTGACAGTGATTGGAGATACAATGTGATTAATTCACAGTGAAGACCAACATTGGGGAAACAAATGCACATTCTTTTCTGTTAAAGATAATTGACCCCTTCATTCAATAAAAGCTGATGTTTTTAAAAAAAAAGTCATTTGGACAAAGGAATATGTCTGACAAATTCTGGCTGAGTTCCTTGTCATGTTAAATTATCATCTGACTCTTTGCCTAAATTGAAGTTCTTACTACACATATGCAATCCATAATGATTGGTCAGAATAAGGTTTCTGTTGATGAAGTGCACAATGCAGTGTGTTTTAATAGGAAAATGGCTGGGCTGCTTAATGATAACTGATCGACACCATCCAGAACAGTTAATCCAACATCAATTTTAACCTCCTTTGTAATAGAGTACTAATGTACAGTCACAATTGGAATGGGCAAATCCCCAATAGCTTCTGCACAAAGTACACACCACTGAACAGGTCAACCACCAGACCTCCTGCATTCACCCTTCAACTTTGCGACAAGCACTTCAGCTGCAATGTTGACTGGCCTCACTAAACTATTGGCCTCTAATACAAGTTCTATCGGCAAGTGATGGTGCAATGTAGTTGCAGCACTTGCTTTGAGAACTAAAGCTTTCAGCTCCACTTAATCAACTGCCAGCCACGTCAGGAAATCATCTCTGAAAATGCTTCAATCTAATACATTCAAAATGAACCTGAATCAAAATCAAAAATTAAAACTTTCAGGATGAACCTGTACCGCATTTAATGTTCCAGCTTTTGCTTAGCTGCTCCAAAACGCCTTTAATTCAATACTAACAAGCAAAAACATCACAAAACTCGGAACCAAAGTAGATAGCCTGGTATGATAAAGAACGCCACAGATTCACTACCCTCTGAGAGAAGGAAGTTTTAAATGTGTGACTCCTTATTCTAAGATTATTCCCTCTGGTCCTTGATTCTCCCACAAGGAGAAACAACCTTTCTGCATCTAATCTGCCAAGTCTCTTGAGAATCATGTATGTTTCATTTTGTATTTATGTAGCACCTTCAATGTAGGAAATTGGTTCAAGGTGATTCACAACAGTGTATTCAGAATAGATTTGATACCATGCCACAAAAAGACTCCAATGGAAATCTCTTCTCCTGAGCATGATGTCAGCTGAGGCTGTTTAATCCATTAGTTCCATACTTTGTAGGGGTCAGTGACTCTTCAGAGAGTGGAATATTCCCAGTCCTGTTGTTAATGAGGAGCCGGTGATGTGAATGTTGCTCATTCTGTACCTACGTGCAGATTCGGCAAAGAAACACTCCCAACCCTTTTGTTTCACAGCAAAGCTCATTGCATAGTCTACCAGTCTGTCATCACCTGGCCGCACTTAATCGTCAAACATCTGTTTCCCATTGTGATTCACGCACACAAATAGCTGTCTGCACTCTACCTTTTTTTCGTTCTCTTGAGCTGTAACCTCTGTGTTATTTTAGCACCAGTAAGCTGGGTTCTACTGTTAATGTTTGTTCATCTTGGTACAATTTATAAAGTATCTATTTTCATTGAACGGGACAGTTCAGTGATTTCTCTGGCACTCCACGATGCAGTCGTATCCATCTCATTCTTGCTATGTTTGAATCTCTGAGTTAAAAATGCAGTTTTCCAACCCAGAACAAAAAGAGAGCGTTGTCCTGCTATCAGATTGGTCTCTCCAGCGTTCCAAAGGCATGCCTTTTGTGGCCCCATAATATGGCAGAGGCTATGCAGGTGATTCAGGTCTTTAGGCGCTGGCTCTTCAGATAATTGAGAGCTCAGCCTTTCAAAGGCTCAATAATCTGTAATGAGGCTGATGGGAGCCAGTGTACAAGTGTCCAGTGAATCTCTGGAGAAACTCCCAAGCTCATTGTTAACTGATATTTGGTGACTAATAAGGCACTACAAAATGTGCCACCAGCTCCAGTTGGTTATTCTTTTATGTGCATGAATGCAAAGTGGCTTCCAAAATGAAACTGGATTATTTTATCTGAAGAGGAAACAAAATTTGTAAAGCTGTGGGGAACTGAGGAAGTGCGGGACAAGCTGAGACACTCTTGCAGAGGGCTGACACAGACATGATGGGCTGACTAGCTGTCTCCTTTATTTTACAATGTAACCATTCCGATTTGGAGTGCCTGAACAATGTGTTCCAGTGTTCCTCTCAGTAAGCACATTGTCAAACCCTTCTGACAGTTTTCTCAAAGTGTGGGAGAGTCTGGTTAGAATCCTTTCGATGAGCTGGTCCAGACTGAAAGTGACTGCCGCACAACGCTTTGGCCAAGACCATTCCAAAACGTTTAAACCCCACCACTGGCGTGGTGCTGCACAGGCAAAAAAACCCTGCCAAGTTATAGTTCCATAGGCAAAATTTTGTCTGAATAACACTGAGATAAGTATTAAAAACTAATTTCTAACATGTATTAAAATGTTTTCTGTAAACGTCTTATTGTTTTAATGTTTTCACCATGAAAACGTGAGTACTTTTGCTTCTGATATTATTAATTATATTTTGTTAAACAAGTACGTACATTGATTGTAGTCAGCAGCGAAAAAGCAACAAAATTTCTATAAGCCATTTCTGATGCATTTTTTCTTGGGATGGTTAGTGAAAGCAGATGAGGTGACATCAATTGGTGGTTTCACTCTTCACTAAAGGTCTGTGGCAAAAAGCCTGAACAAAATATTGCCCTACAGTGTGGGCGCTGTAACATAGGAAACTAGCCCAGACCGCAAATGAATGGAAAGATAATCAAGGTTTCCAGGAATGAGATTGATTGAGGATGAATGTAGGTTCATGCTCTTGTTGAGCAATGGGATTTTTACCATTCAACTAACTTTTTTGCTTAGCTCAACTGAAAGATGCCACATCATGTAGTGCAGAGGTCCTCTGTGTGGTAGTGACCATCAAGTTGGATTATGCCCTATTATGTGGCTTGAACCCATAACCTTATCTAACTCGAAGGTGTTGCTAACTGAGCTAAGCTGTTTGTGATATGACAATAGTTTCATCGTTGCTAATCAATTGCGGGTAGACTGGCTGTGTGCAAAGCAGCTGTAAATATGCTTTGTTTCTTGATGTGACTTACATTGTTTCTACACAGCTAAGGAAATTGGCTGAAATAATGGGAAATTAATTACCTCTGCTCTGTTGTGAATTTCACAGAGCACAAATTGTAAGTTACAATCAAAGTAAAAACAGCTGAATCTTGATAAGACTACAACCAGCTTGCCAAAAAAATGGTCTGCTTGATCAAGATATTCTTGGATCAGGATTTTTACAACCTCAGATAAAAATAACCTTAAATCCTGGTATCATGACCCATTCAATTGCCATTCAGAAACAGCCCATACAAAAAAAAACACTTGGAAATGCTCAACAAAGCGTTTATTTAATCCCATGTGTTGCTACATCTAAGCAACATTTGGCAATGAAACTGCTTTGTTTAAATTTGGGCAATGGTAATATTTTACTCTCTGATCAATAGTTGTTGGCAACGGGTGTCAAAGGAAGTTTGGTTCACTGGAATTCTTTATGATGAGAGTGATTAAAGTAGCAGATATAGAATTCCAGGCAATGGGATTGAGTGGTATGAGGGTTAATTCTGTTCTTTTAGTCCCTCATAGGATGTGGGTATCACTGTTAAGGCTAATATTTTTTGGAATCCTGAATTGTCTTTTTGAATCACAAGAGTCCATTTGGTACAGATAGATCCATCATGTTGCTGGGGATGGAATTCATGTGTTTTGATGAGATGACCATTGAGGGAGCAGTGATACATTTCCAAGTCAAGTCAAGTATAGTGGCTTGGAAGGGAACTTGCAGGTATTGGTGTTTCCATGATCTGCTGTCCTTGTCATTCTAGATAGGAGTGGTCATGAATTTGGGAGGCACTGTTTAAATAGTGAGTTTCTGCATTGAAGGAGGTATACAGTGCTGCTACTGAGCATTGGCAGTGAAAGAATTGAATATTTGAGAATGTGGTGGCAATCCACCAAACTGTTTTGCCCTGGATAGTGTCAAGTTTCTTGTGTTGTTGGAACTGTATGGATCCAAATAAGTGGGGAGTATTCCATCACACTCCTGATTTGTGCCTTCTGAATGGTGGATCAAGTTTGGTGAGATAGGGGGGTGAGTTACACATTGCAGAATTCCTAGCCTCTGACTTGCTCTTGTAGCCACGCTACAATTAATTTAGATTAGATTACTTAGTGTGGAAACAGGCCCTTCGGCCCAACGAGTCCACACTGACCTGCCAAAGCGCAACCCACCCAGACACATTCCCCTACATTTACCACTGCACCTAATACTATGGGCAATTTAGCATGGCCAATTCACCTAACCTGCACATTTTTGGACTGTGGGAAGAAACCAGAGCACCTGGAGGAAACCCACGCAGACACTGGGAGAACGTGCAAACTCTACACAGTCAGTTGCCTGAGGCGAGAATTGAACCCAGGTCTCTGGTGCTGTGAGGTAGCAGTGCTAACCACTGTGCCATCATTCCACCCACTAGTTCAATTCTTGTCAATGATGAATCCCAGGATGTTGATAAATGGAGATTCAGCAATGGTAATACCCAGCGATGGTCGTGTCAATGATGCTGATGTGAGACTCTCTTTTGTTGGAGATTGTCATTGTCTGGCACTTGCATGGCATGAATGTTACTTGCTACTTATCAGCTGAAGCCTGGATATTAATCAGGTCTTGCTGTGTTGGACATGGATTGCTGCAGTATCTGAGGAGTCATGATGTGGTGCAGAACATTATAAAATTATTAGTGAATATCTGTAATTCCAACCTTATGATGAAGCAGTTGAGAATGGTAGGACTTAGGACACTACCTTGAGATATCCTGGAGCTCAATGACTGACCTCCAACAACTGCAACCATCTTCCTATTGTGCTAGGTATGACCCCAACCGGTGAGAGCTTTTCCTTTGATTCCAGTTTTGCTAGGGCTTCTTGATGCCACATTATGTCAATGCAACCTTGATGTCAAGGGCTGTCACTCCCACTTCATCTCTGGAATTGAGGTCTTTTTTTTTTATTTTTCCATGTTTGAACCAAGGCACCAATAAGGTCAGAAGCTAAATGGCTCTGGTGGATGCCAAACTGGGTATCAGTGAGCAGCTTATTTCTGAGCAAGTGCTGCTTGATAATACCTTCCATCACATTACTGGTGATTGAGTGTAGACTAATGCGGCGATGATTGGCCAAATGGGATTTCTCCTGTTTTTTTGTATACAGAACATAGCTGGGCAATTTTCCACAATGGGTGGTTACTAGTGTTGTAGCTGTACTGGAATAGCTTGACTAGAGGTACAGCAAGTTCTAGGGCATACATCTTCAGTACTATTGCAGAAATGTAGGCCACGCCCATATCCAGTTCTTTTAGTTGCTTAAACCATTATTAAACCAAGGCATTCTCAGACATTGATCCATTGGCAGCTAGTAATGACCTTGTTCCCAGGTCAAGTGCCAATATATCTTTGGCTTGGATGCCATATTGTGCTCTGGAGCACTTTCTACATAAAAATATTGACCCAATATTTAAGACTGGAAATTTATGTTCACCCAGCACTGAATGTCTGATAAGAAGGCTGAGAATTTAGCAATAATGTAGGAGTTGAGAGGCAGAGTACATAGCAAACTGACAAAATCAGCTCAAACTCACTTCTAAAGGTATGGGGAGGTAAGGAAAAGGTGCAGATTAGTCATAATCTTGTTGTGTCATGAAACAAGCTCAAGGGTTTTAATGGCCTCCTGTGGTACCCATCATCCTCTTCCTAAAGAGCAGTATAGTCAAATAGTCTGCAGTTCCTACTGCCTCAGCTCATGTAAAGTACATAAGCTGAGAGAGACTGGTCAGTGTCTAGGGAAAGATCAAGATGGTATAAAATGGAAATAAACCTTATCAGCTAAGGAAGAAACTTGCCGTAGGCACTAGGTCTCACTCTCAGCATAAAGTGCTCCTCTAAGTGTAGCTCACAAAATCTGATGGCTGACACGACCTTTACATTTGGAAGAGGTGGACATATCCATATGACATATATACAGGCATGTTTAGAGAATTCTCTGGAGTTGTTCTTGGGCCCTGTTCCAATATGGGTTAGCATCTATTCCGTTAATGAAGTAAGGATTCTTATGAAGTCTTTACCAGCTCTGTGCGTAAAAGTAATCTTGATCATCCATATTTTTTCCATTAAATGGATAAGGTTATTAAGTGGGATGTGCCAATCTTCCCTACTACTTATCTTGTGCACAAACCTCCTTCCATCTCTCTTCATCAAGACATAGCAATATATCATAAAAATATCTGAATATAAAAAGTAGGGGCTGAGATAGATCAAATGACCTGTTGGATCTGGGTCACCAATTATGGCTGTTCTTCACATTTTGGTTTCCTCATGGTTCCCACATCCTTTGAATTGCTGAGAGATGAAATATATGTCAGTTTTGGATCCAGTGACTTCCTCATTGATTTTGAGGTATAGTTGCCACTTTGGCTCATGGATTGGTGTTAGAGGTGCCATGTTCAGATCCTTTTTGGGACCTCATGATTTGCCTAGGGTGAAAGGTTATTCAAGGTGTGCAAGAATATGAAGTAATTAGATCAGCCATGTTCTTATTGAAGGGGGGGGGGGGGGGGGGAGAAACAAGGCTTGAGAGGCCAAGTGACTGCGTTCTGCTCCTAATTAATGTGTTAACTATATTTAACAATAGGGAATTCATAAACATCTGGGATAGAGTCCCAAGGGCTCATAATACTTCAAGTGAAGAAATTCACTTCGTCTCAGTTTTTAAAGGAACAGCCTCCAAAAACTCTGTCTTCTGTTCTAGAATCACTAGTCAGGACAAATAATCTCTGTGTCTAACCTGTTTAACTCTCTTTAGAATCTTTCATGTTTCAATGATATCACTCTTTTTTTATTCTTGCAAATACTGGAGAATACCAGCACAGCCTTTCAGAAGACAATCCTTTCACTCCAGGGACCAGTCAAGCAAACCTTCACTGTCCTGTCTCCCAGTCAATTGTATACATCCTTACATATGGAGATGAAAGTGTACACCAACCCATTGAACAACTGTAGCAAAACATTGTTACTTTTGCACTCCTGTTCCTTTTGAAATAAGGTAAAATGCCATTTCCCTTAATTGCTTGTGATAACTGCATGTTATCTTGCAGTATTCCTTGTATGTTTATACCCAAGTGAGCCCCGAGGTGACATTGGTGAGGTAGGCCCAGCAGCAAAAGATGTTACCTGAGGATCAGTAACTTTGTTGGCACTGGTGGCAGTGAGACAGTATCAGAAGGGCATCAGGGCAACATCGATGGAGTGGGTTGAGGCTAAAGGCTCTAATGTTGGTGGATCCAGCGGAGTCTGTGGCAGAGGTGAATCAGCCTAGCAACGAAGGATGACGCCTAAGGATTTAATGACTTCGATGTTAATTGGGTTTGGCAAGGTGGTGGTGGCTCAGAACTCAAACGTAGATGGACTTCTCTTTTTAAACTATATCTTTTCATTTTTTCTCTTACTCTTTAATCTATCAAAATGGTGCAGAATTGTGGTGATGTATGCAAGTATTTCACTATATGTTGTATTTCTCATTGATTTTTTTTAGGCACGTGTGTTTCCATTCATAAAAACCATTCATTCATATTCTTGTATCTAAGAAGAAGGGTTAGCTGTGACAAGTATTTACAATATATATTAAATACTTGGATGAGGGAAATGAATTTATTATTGCCAAGTTTGTGATGACTCAAAACAAAATGGAAAGGCATGACATAGTGATGACGCAATGAGCCTGCAGAGGGATATGGATAGATCAAGTGCATGCGCAAGACTTGGCTAATGAAAAATAACATGGGAAATGTGAGGTTTATACACTTCAGGAAGAATAGGGAAGTCGAATATTATTTAATTGGGAATAATCGGCAGAAAGCTGCTACACTGAGGGTTTTGGATGTCAAAGTTCATACATCAGAAAAGGCTATCCTACAAGTTCAGCAGGCAATAGGGAAGGCAAATGGAATGTGGCATATATTTTGAAAGGAATGGAGCATAAAAATATAAGTTTTCCTGAAACTACACAAGGCACTATTTAGTCCACACCGGGAATACCTTCATCCCTTACATAAAGAGAAGCATACTGACATTGAACACAGTCGAGGGAAGGTTCACTACATTGATTCCGAATGGAGGGATTTTCTTATGAGATAAGGTTCAGTAGGTTGGGCCTATACTCATTGGAGTTTGGAAGAATGAGAAGTGACCTTACTAAAGCATAAGAGATATTTATCTAGCTGATAGGGTAGACATGGAGAGGTTTGTTTTAATTGTCGGAGAGTCCAGGACCAGAGACATAGTTTCAGAGTTAGGAGTTAGCTGGTTAGGACAGAGATGAGGATTTTTTTTTCCTCTCAGAGCATAATGAATCTGTCGAATTCTTTACCACAAAAGGTTGTCAAGACTGGTTCATTAATCGTGTACAAGGTTAAGCTAGATCGAGCACTAAGGGACTAGAGGGTTGTGGGGGAAAGGCAGGGCAGTGAATGTTGAAAAGTATCAGATTAGCCTTGATCTCACTGAATGATGGAGCAGACCCAATGAGCTGTATTATGATCTTACAGTATTTTGCACTCAGACAGAAGGTACTGTGAGCTGGAGAGAAGGGTGGCCTCCAGCATTGCAGGAGAGCTAGCCACAATCATGTGTACTCTTCCCCTCTCCATCTCCTCATGTTCAGTCATTCCTAAGCAGCATACCTTCTTAGCTGTGCTGTGATCTTTTGAGTCCTTTTAGCAACTTCTCCAGGGCTACCTCTCCATAATATGGACACCCCCAGACCTGTGCCAGTGCTTGACATTTAGTGTAACCAAGATTAAATGTAAGTTTCATGTAATTTCTCTGCTTTTCAATTCCAGCCCTTGAGAACTACATGTGCAGCCTCAATGCTTTTATTATGATCTCATTAACCTGTGTTGCCATTCTGTGATATTAATATCTTTTTTGTGAATGTGCGTACGTAGGTAGGCAGTTTGCTTTTTGCGTCTGTTTATGGATTTGTATAACACTTCTAGATGTTGGCTTGTGTTTTGGCTCAGTTAACAGTAAAGGTCATCTCAGTCAAAGATGTGTTTGAGAGTTGGTGTGATAAAAGAAGCCGTGTTATACTGCACTGCCTATCAGTTAACTCCCCACAATTCTTTCCATCGATCCTTATCTGCGCCTGAGATCTCCAACCTTGAAAATACAGATGGTATCAGCTATGAGCAGTTGGAAGATGTGACATTTAACATTTATTGACTGAGGGAATTCATGTGCAGCAGTTACACTGGGAGATCTAAAGTGTTTGAACTCATTCTGAATATGAGTCTCGGAACAACCTCAAAAGCAATAGTTCAACAGCTGCTTGAGGTACAAGACAATGTGTTTGCATACCATGGCAATGCCAAGCTAACATCATTCCAACCGTTTTATGGGTCAATGATAGCCAATTAGCAGGATTACCGTGTTCAATGGGAAGACTGGCCAAAGCTTTCCCCTCAAAACCAAGGATCCTTCGGGCAAATCACATTGGCTCATGTCTTCACGAGCTGAGACCAGCTTACTCCATGCATCCCAGGAGATAGATCTGAGGCATGGATTTTCATGATGAATGCACCGATTGAGCTGCTGCTCCTTACAAATGTACTTTGTTTTAGCACAGGTGGAAGAAGAGGATTAGTGTAAAGAGTGGCTTCAGGATGGTATCCTTCTTTGTTAATGGAAATGCAAAGACCCGACCAGTAGGTACACCTGTGCCTGTTTCATTTGTTCCTCCTCACTCATACACTGTGATTTCTTCTGGGTGCTCTCTTGCAAAATCTTAAATGTTTCAGTTGAAATTGATAGGAATGATTTTAACATCACCAATACATGATCTGTTATATTTAGCTGTAAGCCATACTTGCTGAGCTCCAGCTGCCTTCCTGTAGTCTGGAATATTAAGTAAACCTCTTCAAAAAAGGTTTGGTCACCTGCCGGAACATAACACTGTTTTTAAATATACAGCTCAGGTTTGAGAATGTTATTTATTTTGACCAGTGTGATTATACTTATGGACCAAGTGGAGAAATAGTTTTTCCATTAGCTTAACTGAGCAACAGAAACAGTTGAGTGCAAATGAGGAGAAACAGAAATATGTTTTGAACTATATTTTGCTTGCAATGTGGGATCAAGAGATGCAAAAGCAATTCCTTGTCATGTAATATTTCCAAATGCCACTCACTGTGACTCCTAGATGTCAGGAGTTCCTTTACCTTTCTCTCACTGACTGCCAGTGGCATCCTGTCATCCCAGATTCCATTCTCTAGGACTCCTACTGCACTTTTCCAGTGCTGGGCTGGCCATTGATTGGGGGCAGGCACATCATCCCTAAAGCAAAATTGCCTTGTCCACCTCATGCTGCAGATATCATAGGTATTGAGGCCTTTGAATGAAAGGTGAGGGAATCACTCTGCACTTGATTGCTACACTAGGTTCAAATCTGGACACATCCATCTGAACTGGATTTAGTTTTAATGGTACTATGGCTTTAAGAGGTCTATTTTATCTTTTTGTTTTCTGAAGAGAGGTTGTAAGACAGAGGTAGTGAGTAGTTTACCAGGACCTATTAGAATAAACAGTTTGTGAGACCTTAGGTTTTTGTTTAAAATTGGAACAATAGAAACAGCATGAATGGGTGGGGTCAAGTTCCCACAGAACTGGGATTTTTTTCCTTTTTAGTTTTCAGTAACAGTTGTTGCTGGGTCTTGAAGCCGAGTGGAAGTTGAAGTCAATCTTTCCTGCTACTCTCTGTCTCAGAGTTTTCTCCTGATGTTTTTCTTTTTGGACTAGAGAATTGCCTGTGAGAAAACCTCTTTTTCTGAAGTTTCCTTTTGTCAATGGAATGCTTGGGGGATGTCACTATATTGTAACAGTTACTGTTAATAATCTATTTGTCTGTTACATTTTCCAGTAGAGTTACGTTATTACAATTGCTTCTTTTGTTGTATATTAACTGTAATGCATTTTGCTTTTTTTTTACTAAAGTGTGTTTTGCCACAAAGGCTGATAGTTTGACTGATCAAATTGCATCTGGAACACAACACCTTAACTTGCCTTAAAAATAAGAAAATGTTAGGGTCTAGACAACCTTCTAGAACATAGAACATTACAGCGCAGTACAGGCCCTTCATTCCCTCGATGTTGTGCTGACCTGTGAAAATAATCTGATGCCCATCTAACCTACACCGTTCCCATTATTATCCATATGTATGTCCAATGCCCATTTAAATGCCCTTAACATTGGCAAGTCTACTACTGTTGCAAGTAGGCTTGGTCACACCCCTACTACTGAGTGAAGAAACTGCCCCTAATATCTGTCCTAAGTCTATCACCTGTCAATTTAAAGTTATGTTCCCTCTAAATAGTTTTAGGAGGTTTGGTCTGGGCCGTAACAGGTTGCAGTGAGTGGGAAAGTGTCATGTGGTGCTGGGGAAGAGCACAACATTTATATTAGTTATCTCCTCCTTATAGTTAATTCTATGGTACAAATATTAAGATGCCCATTTGCCCTTCAACCCCCCTCCCCACCCCTCACTAGTATTTCAGACAAGAGATGATACTGAATTCTTTTCCTGTCATCTATCTCTTTGTCCATTGCCACGGGCAGGCATCCCCCCACCAAACAGACCCTTTTATCCATCTCCAATACTTTCCCTTCCCCAGACCCTTCCCTCTGGCCTTCACCTGTACTTGATCTCCTTATTGTTATTGGCTGCCTTTAATGTCCCAGATCCCTTTGTCAAATCTAACGTCTGATGAAAAAGGTGGTCTGAAGAAGAGTTATACTGGACTCAAATATTAATTCAGTGTCTCTCTCTCTCCACAGGCACTGCTGGACCAGCTGAGCTTCTCCAACATTGTGTCTGAAGAGTATTAATGTGCTGTTAGTGAGCACCTCTGAACTTCCCAGATGATGTTCTTGCCAATGATGTTTCCAGTTGAGGTACAGTTGCTAGCACACTCATCTCTGAATCAGGAGCTCAAGCTGCAATCCAGAAATCTTGGAGAAATTACAGGGTGACAATTCAGTGGGATCTAATTTCTATTCATTCAAGAGCATGTGGGCTTCAGTCGCTGAGTCACCATTTCTTGTCCTAAGTGCCTTTGGAAAGGTGATGGTGAACTACCTGTTGAAATACTGCAGCCCTTGGGAGGGCAATGGTGTACGTGGGAGGTTGAGGTTAGGATGACCAACAGTGCTGCACTATCAGATGCCAACTTTCTAATGAAAGGCTAAGCCAAGCTTCATCTTGCTCTCACAGATGGACATAAATGATTCCATGACAGTGAAGCTAAGAGACTTTACTCTGGCTAACTATCCCTCAACTAAAACAAATCAGAATATGGGATAGAACATAGAACATAGAACATAGAACAATACAGCACAGAACAGGCCCTTCGGCCCACGATGTTGTGCCGAACTTCTATCCTAGATTAAGCACCCATCCATGTACCTATCCAAATGCCGCTTAAAGGTCGCCAATGAATCTGACTCTACCACTCCCTCGGGCAGCGCATTCCATGCCCCCACCACTATCTGGGTAAAGAACCCACCCCTGACATCTCCCCTATACCTTCCACCCTTCACCTTAAATTTATGTCCCCTTGTAACACTCTGTTGTACCCGGGGAAAAAGTTTCTGACTGTCTACTCTATCTATTCCTCTGATCATCTTATAAACCTCTATCAAGTCACCCCTCATCCTTTGCCGTTCCAACGAGAAAAGGCCGAGAACTCTCAACCTATCCTCGTACGACCTACTCTCCATTCCAGGCAACATCCTGGTAAATCTTCTCTGCACCCTCTCCAAAGCTTCCACATCTTTCCTAAAGTGAGGCGACCAGAACTGCACACAGTACTCCAAATGTGGCCTAACCAAAGTCCTGTACAGCTGCAACATCACTTCACGACTCTTGAATTCAATCCCTCTGCTAATGAACGATAATACTCCATAGGCCTTCTTACAAACTCTATCCACCTGAGTGGCAACCTTCAAAGATCTATGTACATAGATCCCAAGATCCCTCTGTTCCTCCACCTGACCAAGAACCCTACCATTAACCCTGTATTCCGCATTCTTATTTGTTCTTCCAAAATGGACAACCTCACACTTGGCAGGGTTGAACTCCATCTGCCACTCCTCAGCCCAGCTCTGCATCATATCTAAGTCCCTCTGCAGCCGACAACAGCCCTCCTCACTGTCCACAACTCCACCTATCTTTGTATCATCTGCAAATTTACTGACCCACCCTTCGACTCCCTCATCTAAGTCATTAATAAAAATTACAAACAGCAGAGGACCCAGAACTGATCCCTGCGGAACTCCACTTGTAACTGGACTCCATGCTAAATATTTACCGTCTACCACCACTCTCTGACTTCGACCGGTTAGCCAGTTTTCTATTCAATTGGCCAAATTTCCCTCGATCCCATGCCTCCTGACTTTCCGCATAAGCCTACCATGGGGAACCTTATCAAATGCCTTACTAAAATCCATGTACACTACATCCACTGCTCTACCCTCATCCACATGCTTGGTCACCTCCTCGAAGAATTCAATAAGACTTGTAAGGCAAGACCTGCCCTTCACAAATCCGTGCTGGCTGTCCCTAATCAAGCAGTGTCTTTCCAGATACTCGTAAATCCTATCCCTCCGTACCCTTTCCATTACTTTGCCTACCACAGAAGTAAGACTAACTGGCCTGTAATTCCCGGGGTTATCCCTATTCCCTTTTTTGAACAGGGGCGCAACATTCGTACCACCCCAGTTGCCAGTGAAGACGAGAAGATCATTGCCAACGGTACTGCAATTTCCTCTCTTGCTTCCCACATAATCCTAGGATATATCCCGTCAGGCCCGGGGGACTTGTCTATCCTCAAGTTGTTCAAAATTTCCAACACATCTTCCTTCCTAACAGGTATCTCTTCTAGCTTATCAGTCCGTTTCACACTCTCCTCTTCAACAATACGGTCCCTCTCGTTCGTAAATACTGAAGAGAAGTACTTGTTCAAGACCTCTCCTATCTCTTCCGACTCAATACACAGTCTCCCACCACTGTCCTTGATCGGACCTACCCTCGTTCTCGTCATTCTCAGGTTTCTCACATACGCATAGAATGCCTTGGGATGATTTATATCATTTTTTTTGCAGTGTACAAATTGGCTGCTGTTTTTCGTACATTAGAACAACATCCATAATTCAAAAGTATCTATTGGTTGCAAAGATTTCTGGCATGCCCTGAGGTTTTGGAATGGACTGGAACTAAATGATGAGTATTAGACATTATGTTCTGGAACATAGTGTGCAGTTCTGTATCAGGATATGAGTGAGTGATGTACTGTCTGTTTCCAATCCTGTTTTTGGGCTTAGACAATACAGGGGTCTTTCACTATCGGAGTTAGTCGATGCAGTGCAATGGGTCTTGCTTTGCATGTTGCCTCTGAGATGCTTCAGGAATTTACAGGAGACCTAATGAAAACCATTACAATAAGAATGTAAAAGAGAAGTTGGCAAGACATGAATGCAGCTCCCCAGGCACCATCTCTGAGCCCAGAAGGTGACTCCTGGCCTCTGCACAACAGAAACAGTGTTATGTTTCAGCTAGATACTACATGCATTCTATATCATCAGAGATTACCCAGTGGCTGTTAAGTGGACTGTCCAACAATGAAGGAATCTCATGGAGCAGCTAGTCTTTCAAAACCACATGCTCCAAAGGAGCAAGCGTGTGCCTCACTACTGATCACAATGGTAACTTTCAATGTCAAAGATTTGAATACTGTTTATCAGACATGCACTGTCCTAATATTACTGTGTTGTTGGAATAAATGTCATTCCAGTGCATGGAACTCAAGTATGTTAGATCAATCTTTAAAGTCCTGATGAGTTAAGATGATTCTCTTCATCAGTTCAGTTAATGTTTACATCTCATTATACTGCATTATGTTGAATTTATGAACCAGGTCTGACATTTCTCACAAAGGCATGATCCAAGTATAGTGAGGTCTGATTTTAATGTTTGGCTGCACCAAGAAAAGTTAATTGGTGCCAAAATCCACCAAGAGACAGCTGTAGATTTTGAAACCTGATCGCTTTTTTTCTCTAGGGGTGTATACTTTTATGAAGTGCTGAGACTGAATGAGTTGCTGAATGAACTGGTTTATGGGAGAACAATGTAACTATTTCTATCTGCAATCCAAGTCTTGGATCTGCTTCCTAGCAAAGTAGCTGTACATAAAAAAGCAATTCAACTGCTGCCTTAACTCTTTGCACCATCCATCATGCACGTACACACGCTTTTCAGGGTTACACCTGTACTGAGCCACTTCCTGTAAGCCACACAGCTTATCAGAAAGTGGATCAAACATTATTGGAGATTGATTTCCTCTGATTAGTTCAATGAAGAATTCTACCCTGTGGTGTGCTGCTCAGACAAATCCACCAGGGAAGGTTCATGTTTGATTCCCATTCTGTGCCAAGTTAAAGCTCTGATGGAAATTGGTGCAATTCATCATTCCTGGCAAACACAGTGCAACATCTGGGCTTCTACCATGTACACATAGTCAACTATCAAAATCACAAATGTTCACAGGAGATCTCGCATATTGGAGTTCAGGCCTACTCCTTTTCTGGGATAATTGCACTGGAGCCATTGCAACAGATGCAGTGCTAAACGCAGACAATTGTGTAATAGATCATTATACTTTTTGTCAGATTTATACATCCATTAAGACAAACTAAGTTTTGATTTTGCAATTTGAGTCATGGTTATTTGTGGTTTTATGGTTTTCTGTGTATTTGATAATAATTGGCACTTCTGCAGCCAGAGTGAAGTCTTTAAAATAGTTTGTGAGGGCTCCTTTGGCAGCCTAATGGGTTCTTGTTTACTTGAAGATGTTATGGCCTAGCAAGATAGACAACTGTACCTCAAGATTTTTAAAAGAATAAAGTTTTGCACCTGAAGGGTTTCTTTTGTGCGTAATGGAAATGCTTATGGTAGAGAGGGAGAGGCAGAGACAGATTTTTGTTTCAATTTTACTTGTTGTGTGCAGTTGTGCAATGTTCTTGCTTAGACATGCATGAATAAAGCTGTGCTCCTGAGAAGGGGAGAATATAGTAAACTAAATTAGCTCCGAGCAAGGAGTTACTGATCATCCCAGACTTGAGTATTTGATTAACACACTGAAGAGCATGCAGAGTCATACAGCATGGTAACAGACCTTTTGGATAAACTCGAAGTTGAGTTTGATTAAATTCCGGTGTATGATAATCCAGGAATAAGCTATTAATGTTTCCAGACTGGGAGTTAAAATCACAATTAATTTAAATCCTTTGAGGTGTTACAGAAAGAGATTCTGGTGTGAATACAGTACAAGCGTTGCTGTTGGGTGCTGACTCTTTAGACAATGTATTGTTTTGCTGTCAGTCTAAATGAATTTTGTTAATTTTTTTGTTTCTGTGAAACACTTTGGGATGTTAACACAATGTTAAAGTCGCTGTGTATAAATGCATGATTTTATCGTCTATCTTTTTTGCAAATGTAGCAATATCACCCGAGAAAGCACATTTGCCTTACACTGGGACCTGAGAATGAGTGTTTTGCCAAAATGGGGGTCTCTAATTCTTGGGCAATCTGGCTGCTTTGAGAATGGCAGCTAGTGTGTTGTCAATTTCCATAGTGCAGTGTTATGAAACAAAGCACAATCAAGGTGTTCAAACTAATTGGCAGGCATTTTATTCATCTCATGATCCAAAAGAATGCTCAGTATCTTTGTGCGCTCTTCTTTTCAGCCAAGTGGATGTTGCAGAATTTGGGGAGGGTTGAAACATTGATCTTGTGCCATCTAAGTTAAAATCTGCAAATTTTATCCATTTCAGGCTTCCCATACCATTTCCAGGTTTTCTGTTGGAAATTGTGTGTGTTAAATAACTAAACAATGACACAGTTTCATGGGACTCTGCTTCCACCTCCTCTGGCCAATTCAGTGTCCGGCTTTCAGGATATGCAACACCTGTCCCGTGAATACTTCCAATGGCATACATCACTCATCCTTCACTGTGCTGGATCAAAATCTTGGAATTGCCTCCCTAAGGCATCGTAGGACACCAAAGAAGACAGCATCTTCTCATGGACAACTAGGGACGGGCAATAAATGTTGACCCAACTAGCAATGCCCACTACCAATAATTGAATGAAAATACCAAAAGAACTGCAGATGTTGGAAATCAGAATCAGAAATAAAGATTGCTGGAAAAGTTCAAACTCCGGTCTGGCAGCATCTGTGAGTGTAAGCAGAGTTAACATTTTGGGTCCAGTGACCCTTCCGATTGTACCAATTGTAGCTGGGAAAAGGTTGGATGCAGGTTTGCTCACTGAGCTAGAAGGTTCATTTTCAGATGTTTTGTTACCATACTAGGTAATGTCATCAGTGAGTCTCTGGATGAAGCACTGGTGGTATGTCCCGCTTTTTATTTGTGTTTAAGTTTCCTTGGGTTGGTGATGTCATTTTCTGATCTTTTTCTCAGTGGGTGGTGAATGAGATCCAAGTAAATGTGTTTGTTGATAGAGTTCTGGTTGGAATACCATGCTTCTAAGAATTCTCGTGTCTCTCTGTTTCGGCTTGTTGTAGGATGGATGTGTTGTCCCATTTGAAGTGGTGTCCTTCCTCTTCTGTATGTAAAGATATTAGTGAGAGTGGGTCATGTTTGTTTTGTGGTTAGTTGATGTCCATGTATCCTGGTGGCTAGTTTTCTACCTATTTGTCCAACGTTGTGTTCTAGTTACAGTTCTTGCAAGGTATTTTGTAAATGGCATAAGTTTTGTTTGGGGTCTTTCAAGTTCATTAGTTGCTGTTTTAGTGTGATAGTGGCATGATGTCAAGAGGTCTGAGTAGTCTGGCAGTCACTTCAGAAAAGTCTTCAATGTAGGGGAGAGTGGCTTGGGTTTCTGGCCGTGTTTTGTCTGCTTGTTTTGGGTTTGTTGAGAAATTGACGGGCTGTGTTCAGTGGGTTCCCATTCTTGTTGAATACACCTGTACAGGTGGAAAAGGAACCCAGAAAGAGAGAGGAAAAACTCAACTCGCTATTGAGTCCAGAAAGCTGCAGAGCCCAAGCACCTTCTCCCATGTTCTTACCGTAACCCTCATCAGGCCTTGACACCATATGGGTTGTTACCATAAACAACTCTTTTTCAGCCACTAAGAGTCTGCACTAGCAACTATTCATTCTCCCAAACTGACCTTTAACCACGCATTGGATGCCCAACTGATTTTCTCTCTCTCCAGACTCCATCTCCACCTATTGGTTAGTCCTCACCCCTCCCTCCACCCCAACTTCACTATATATACCAATCTTCTCCTGGCTACCATCAGTTCTGAGGAGGGATCACTGGACCCAAAATATTAACTCTGCTTTCTCTCCACTGATGCTGCTAGACCCGCTACAGTTTTTCAGCAGTTCTGTTTTTGTTTCCAATAAATAAATAACATATTTTAGCATGTATTGACTCTAAGGAGGGTGTGATCCCTTTTAAGATCCTTGACAACCATTTAATGTCCATGATTCACTGAGGAAGTTTATTGTGGGACATTGAAACAGGAGTGTTTCAAAGGTACAATTAATCACCTGTCAGGGACATGCCTGGACACATTGAGCATATTCATGCCAAAATTTATAAATTCAGCTGTGATCCATTGGCTGAACCATCACAAGTCCAACTCATTTTGCTTACATTTGCAATTCATTTACACAACATGTGAATCAATTTGTTTGTGTAAAAATATATACACTTCAATCCAAAGGAGTTAACAACTAAAAGTAAAACCTCTGTCTGATCTTAATACTAATGTGGGTGACAGTTATTAATTCACAGGACAAGGAAAATATGTCAACAATCCAGTGGCAATGATGATGAGTTTTCTTCCAGGGACCATTGGATGGTTCTTTCACCCACTAAAGCTCATGGAATCAAATCTCTAGAGTTGTTAGTGTTTTGTTTTGTATGAAATTTGAATGTAGTACTGAGAGTGTGCTGTACTGGCTAATTACTCTCTTTTCCCAGGCAAAAGGTACCCTAAGATTCCTGCTTTCTTTGGTGGAAGTTGAGAGTCCAGTGCTATTGGCCTGATATGGCTGTTTCTTGGCCTGGCATTGCAGTTTCAGTGTGGACTTCAGGAAGATTCCAGAGAGGTCTCCTGGCCTTGAGAGCCTTGAGGTGAAACCCGGCACTGTCTGGAGCCAAGGTCCGGCACAGACTAGATGCTAGGTTTGAGCATGGACTAGGTTGGAAGGACTGTTATTCTGAGCTTTTTTTTTCTTAATTTTACAATTTATCCCTATGATCTGTAATACTGGACATTTTATTTCTTTATTTTTCTAATTTTTTTCTCTAAGAATTTGTACTTAAAAATCTTAACCTAGGTATCTTTATACTCATTTGAGTACAAGTTGCCACATACAGTCCCATCTTAGGTACAATGAAAAGTTACATGTGGCAAAAAAGCTGATTCTGAAAAGAGGAAGGGAGTTCTGGTGTCACAGAGTCATACAGCCTGGAAACAAATGCTTCAGTCTGACTCATCCATGCTGAACAAGTTTCCCAAACTAAAAGAGTTCCACCTGCCTGCATTTTGCCCATTTTGCTCTAAAAGTTTCTTATTCATGTACCTGTTCACATGTCGTTTAAATGGTGAAACTGTACCAGCAATTACCACTTCCTCTGGCAGTTCATTCCACATATGAACCACCCTCTGTGTGGAAAAGGTTGTCCCTCAGGTCCCTTTTTTTAAAACCTTTCCCCTCTAACCTTAAGAATATGCCCTCTAGTTTTGGACTCTCCTACCTTAGGGAAAAGTACTTTGGTATTCACCTTATCTATGCCCCTCATCATTGATCAGCCTCTATAAGGTCATCCTCAACCTCCTTGTACAAACATTACAATAAACAAGTTTTGACATGGCTGCTTCTACAGAGCTTGCTGAGTGCAAATTGGCTTCTGTATCCTCCCTGTTAGGACAATGAATGTACAGCAATAACAAGCATTGATGTATAATGTCCATATCATAGAACGATCTTGAAAGATGATTAATGGAATGTCGATAACTGGTTTTAACCATCCTATCTGCTTTCCAGTCTCTCAGGGCATGTTGAGCTCCTGGGGTTTCTCTCCAAGCACAAAACTAAAAGAAATTTGGTTTCAATCTGTTTCTCCACATACAAGTTAAGATACAACAGTCAAAAGGCTTCTTAAAAAGCTAGCTAACAATGACAGTCAAAACCAGCACGGTGGCTCAGTGGTTAGCACTGCTGCCTCATAGCGTCAGGGACCTGGGTTTGATTCTAGCTTTGGACAACTGGGTGCGCATAGTTTGCATATTCTTCCCATGTCTGTGTAGGTTTCCTCTGGTTTCCTCCCACAATCCAAACAGATGCAAGTTAGGTGAATTGGCCATGCTAAATTGCCCATGGTGTTCAGGGATGTGTAGGTTAGGGGCATTCGTCAGGGGAAATGTAGAATAGTAGGGGAAAGGGTCTGGGTGGGTTGCTCTTCAGAGGATCGGTGTGGACTTGTTGGCCCTAATGGTCTGTTTCTGAACAGTAGGGAATCGATGAAAAGAATACTGTCAGTTTAGTACAGTGCCTTCTTATTAGAAAATGATGTTTTAAGCATGAAAAGGTGATTTTCTGACCCTCTGAAAAATAAGTAGTCAGCTGGTTCTTCCATTTTTTCCTTCTGTCAATTCAGTACCAAAGCTTATGTGATGTTATCAGTTTTTATTTGGTGCCAATTCCCTCCTAGTGGCTGAAAGCTGCTACTACAGGGCTTTACCCCTCCATAGCACAGACCAAACTCTTGTCCAAAACTGACAAGGCACAAGTCAGGAGTGTGATGGAATAGTCCCCACTTGGGTGCAGCCTGATTGGGTGCAGCTCCAACAACACTCAAGAAGATTAACATCATACAGGACAAAGCAACCTCTTGATTGGCACTACATCCACGAACATCCACTCCCTCTACTACTGATGCTCAGTTGCAGAACTATCTGCAACATGTATTGCAGAAATTTACCAAATATCCTTAGAAGCACTTTCCAAAACCATGACCACTTTAATCCTGAAGGACAGAGGTAGCCGATACATGGGAACACCACTACCTGCAAGTTCCCCTACTTGGAAATATATTGCTATTCCTTCGCTGTTGCTGGAATCCTGGAATTCCCTCCCTATGAGCATTGTGGGTCAATCCATAGCATGTAGACCACAGTACATGAAGAAGGAGGCTCATCGCCACCTCTTCCGTTGCAACCAGTTAATAAACGCTGGCCAGCCAGCAATCTCCACAACCCACAAGTGGGAAAAATAAAATGAACTCTCGGCAAAATTTCTTTAAAGAGGCTGCAACCACAAAAAGTTAAGGAAAATAAAACCAAAAGAGGGAAAAACAAAAAGACAACACAGTAAATCAAGTAAAAAAAATAAAGAAACGTTGCACTCTACTTCCCAATAAAGAAACCATCGGTCTTCAACAAAAAACGATGAGCAATCTTTTGATTATTGACAAGCGACATAGAACATAGAAAAGTGCAACACAGCACTTTGGTCCTCAATGTTGTGCTGACATTTTATCCTATTCTAAGATCAGACAAACCTACATACCCTTCATTTTCCAATCATCCATGTGTCTCTCCAAGCGTCATTTAAAATGTCCCTAATGTATCTGACTCTACTACCACGGCTGGTAGTGCATTCCATACACCCACCACTCTGAGTAAAGAACCTACCTCTGACATCTCCCTGAACCTTCCTCCAATCATCTTAAAAATTATGTCTCCTTGTGATAGCCATTTCCACCCTGAAACAAAGACTCTGTCACCTTTACCAAACTCCAGTTATTTAAGCAATATATGCAGCTTCATTTTGCTGATCAGATCGTAAATCTCTTTAGAGCGAGTCTCTTAAAAGATCATTATTTATTGATAACTTATTTATCCTGCTAAGTCATTTGTTTAGTCTTTCTAAGGGTGATTAATAAAAGATCCAGAGAAGATACAAATTGACCTCTGATGCTGTACAGATGGAAGACCCAATAGATAGGTTAAGTGTATGGCAAGGTTATGGCAGATGGAGTACAATGTTGGTAAATGTGAGATCATCCATGTTGGTAGGAATGACCGCAAAAAGGACTATTGTTTAAATGGCAAAAAATTGCAGCACGTTGCCATGCAGACACATCTGGGTAGCCTTGTGTGTGAGTCACAAAACATTGGTTTGCTGGTGATTAAGAAGGCAAATAAAAAGTTGTCCTTCATATTTAGAGAGGTTGTGCTGTAGCTGTAAATGCTGGTGAGGCCACACCTAGAGTACTGCATGACATTTTGGTCTCCTTACTTAAGAAAGGATGTCCTGCCACTAGGGGTGCAGAAGAAGTTCATTAGGTTGATTCTGGAGTTGAAGGTGTTGGCTTATGAGGAGAGATTGAATAGACTGGGACTACACTCATTGGAATTTAGAAGAATGAGGGATGTCTTATGAAAACATAAAGAAACTATGAAGGAAATAGATAAGACAGAAACAGAGAGTTCCGCTGGCAGGTGACACTAGAATTGGGGAACATAGCCTCAACATAAAGGGTGGCAGATTTAGGACTGAGTTGAGAAGGAACTTCTCCACCAAAAGGGTTGTGAATCCATGGAATTCCCTGCCCAGTGAAGCAGTTAAGGGTACCTCATTGAATGTTCTTAAGACAAAGATGGATAGATTTTTGAATAGTAAAGGAATTAAAGGTTATGGTGAGTGACCAGGTAAGTGGAGCTGAGTCCATGTAATGAATCAGCTATGATCTTAGTGAATGGTGAAGCAGGCTCGAAGGACCAGACAGCCGACTGCCTCTCCTATTTCTCATTTTCTTATGTAAGAGGATATCAATGACCTTGTCATCAGATCCCGCAGCAAAGGTAATGGGTGTGATTCACTGAAGAAGAACTCAGAGGGACTAATCAGTTTGTTAATCACCTCTACTCTGGTCAAAGCATTCAGGAAAGGTCTTCTGGGTAAAGAAAGGGCCCACATGATTGATGCCTTGCCTGATGATGTAAAGGCACAGTGACAGGCCAACATCAATTGCATGCTTTAGGCACAGATAGCACTGTTGCTATGATCAGCAAAGTCTAAAAAACCAGCCAGCTTGTTTACAACTGTTTTTGTCTCATGTCTACCCAACAGTTGTCTAGAGTTTCCTCATATAGAATAGAATCGGGGTATTTTACAGTACAGAAGAAGGCTATTCATCACATCATGTCTATACCAACTCCTGAAAGAACTACTCAGGTTTCCCATTATGTTGCCCTGACTCCATAGCCCTCTAAATTCATCACTTTTGAATGTGTGTGTATCCATAAAACCTGTGGCACCAAAGGACATAGGTGAAGAAAATCTGGTTTCAAAAGCCAAGTCAGCCTCCTGAATAAGATCTAGGTGACCAACAAGGGGGCACTACACCATGGCACTGGCAGTACATCCGAATGACAATGAAGTG
Source organism: Chiloscyllium punctatum (assembly GCF_047496795.1). Taxonomy (NCBI): domain Eukaryota; kingdom Metazoa; phylum Chordata; class Chondrichthyes; order Orectolobiformes; family Hemiscylliidae; genus Chiloscyllium; species Chiloscyllium punctatum. The sequence goes on along the minus strand of NC_092761.1, from coordinate 54,568,059 downwards.
AACAATCACCAAACCAAAAGGCAACCTTTGGAAGGTGACCAAATCTTTCATATTGTCAATGTCTTATACCAGAAGCTGATTAGAAGCTTTTATAACCATCAGCATTGTATGTTCCCTAAAGGCAAAACCAAAATTGATACTGAAGCTATTGCCAACATATTACCATGGCACATCCTAAAAGGTGTGTAACCCAACAAGTGGTACTCAATGGGACAACCTATAGGAGACCATCTCACAGCTTTTCATGGACTATCAATTCTTGTAGTGAGACAATCACACTTCAGTTCCAATATGTAAGTTCAACTTGGATTCTCAGTATTCTATCTGTAGTCTAGCAGTGATGGAACTTACAGGGTGGACAGATCCCAGCATTGTAATTCTTCATGAGAGTCAAACCACATCCACAATGTCAAAGATCAGAGGGGAATAAAACATGGCCAGTGAGCAGCTGGCAAACTATCACATCTACCCACCAGACAGACAAGGCAAGTCAGAAATCCAGTACCTGGATACCAGCAAAGACTAATGAGAAGTATGAAGCCATAACCAACCATGGTGCTGCAAAGAATAGGAACAGAAATCAGCTCAGACCAATGTACGCCATGCCAACCACAAGCAAAAAGAGGGAGGGTGAAAACTGTGACAAATTTGATGCTGAGTGGAAGAATTCAGCAACAAGCTAACCAAGTTGTTAGCCGAGAATGACAGAGAATAATACATACAGTCTTCGATACAACATGACATCAGGAGAGGTATCAGAGTTTTATCGTTAAAGTATGGGTTATAGTACAGAGTATTCTACTGACAGGTTTGGGGTATATCAGAGGGTATTATACTGAAGGGTTTAGGTATATGAGGGAGTATTATGTTGAAAGGTATGGGGTATATCAGAATGTTATACTGAAGGGTATGGATTATATCAGACAGTTAATGTCAGGGTAAGAGTGCATTAAAGTGTGCTGTAAGGAATGGTGGGATATCTCTTTATATTGAATATGTGATGGTACAAGGGGTATATTTGTTTTGCAATGTACCTTTTGTGATCTATAAAACAAAGATCTGCAGATGCTGGAGATCTAAAACAAAATCAGAAATTTCTGCTGAAACTCAGCAGGTCTGGCAGTATCTATGGGAAGAAAGCGGAGTTAACATTTCAAGTTTAGTAACTCTTCATCAGAACTGATGGCAGCTTGGAAAAAGTGCTGAATCCAAAATGGGGAAGGAAGGCAGCCCCTATGTTTTGTCTGTAAAAATTGATCCTAAACTTCCAGTTCCCTGCTACTTTGACACACCACCCTGTTCTCATGCCAACGTTTCTATTGCAGGGCTGCTGCACTGTTCCAGCAAGCCTCAGTATAAGCTCAAAGAGCAACATCTTCTTTTCCATTTGGGGACTCTGCAGCCTCTAAGACATAACATTGTTCAATAACTTTAGAACTTCGATTCTATCATTCCCTGTTTTTCACCCACCGCACACCCTGGTTCCCATGGGTTGCTTTCCTCACAGTCAACATGTTCTTAGCCTAATATCACATTGCAGGGATTGTTTTCATCATCAGCTACCCATTCTCTGCTACCCTCAGCTCTCATTATCACCTATTCAGCTTCTCTTTTGTCCTGGCTACTATCAATAATCCCTCGTTTACCTATTCCTTTCACATCTCTCTCTCTCTTTCTCTCTGGGCTCCATCTCCACCTATCCATTTACTTTCCCTTTCCCCCCACTCCACAACCTTGGCTTCATCGTTAATATTACTTTTTCCTCTCTTCTGTCAGTTCTGATGAAAAGGCACTGGACTTGAAACATTAACTCTGCTTTCTTCTCATGGATTCTGGGTTAGTGATACTGGAAGAGCACAGCAGTTCAGGTAGCATCCGAGGAGCAGTAAAATCGATGTTTCCGTCAAAAGCCCTTCATCAGGAATAAAGGCAGAGCACCTGAAGTGTGGAGAGATAAGCTAGAGGAGGGTGGGGGTGGGGAGAGAGTAGCATAGAGTACAATAGGTGAGTGGGGGAGGGGATGAAGGTGATAGGTTGGGGGTGGGGGGAGGGTGGAGTGGATAGGTGGAAAAGAAGATAGGCAGGTCGGACAAGTCATGGGGACAGTGCTGAGCTGGAAGTTTGGAACTAGGGTGAGGTGGGGGAAGGGGAAATGAGGGAACTGTTGAAGTCCACATTGATGCCCTGGGGTTGAATTGTTCCGAGACGGAAGATGAGGTGTTCTTCCTCCAGGCATCTGGTGGTGAGGGAGCAGCGGTGAAGGAGGCCCAGGACCTCCATGTCCTCGGCAGAGTGGGAGGGAGAGTTGAAATGTTGGGCCACAGGGCGGTGTGGTTTCTTCTCACGGATGCTGCCTGAGTTTTGCCAGCAATTTCAGTTTGTGTTTGTGATTGTTTCTTTCACATGTGTAATGGGGATTTGCAACAGCTCTAACGAATTGAGAGGGTGCAATTGGCTGTGGCCCAGGCTATATCTAGAATATCTCAAGAGCAGTCAGGTAATCAGTTGATAGACTGTTGAGCAGTGTGTGAAAACATCTGGTCCCTGGTCACCTTAAAGAAAACATAAATGACAAGTGTGTATTTCAAGATTGTTACTTTTGCAGGAACTGCTGGTTCATGGGGCCTCTTGTATCTTGTAGAAACAGCTTTCCCTGGGCACTGCTGTCCTGTCTGCTGGTGGTTAAAAGGTTTTCCTTCAGTGTAATTTACAACTCGGTAGCTCTCACTCCCTTCAGCCTATTTCATGATGGTGCCATAAATTAGCTGAAGCCACACTGTCGAACCAGCTGCGTTGAACCCGATACCCACAGCATCAGCAACAGCCTGCACTCCTCACTAGAGTTGTATCTCACCATCCTGCTGATAATCAGTTCTGAGCTGGAATATTCCAGCCCCTGACTCACACAAATTCATTGTTTTCCTTAAGTTTCAGGGGAATGGAAGGCTCAAAACTTTGTTTTAATTTAAAATATCAACCTGAATGGGAATTGCAGCTGTGGGACACTCATTCACTCTCGATCCAGAATGTTCTACACAGGCTCAAGCTTGTGTGTGCTCTTGAACCCAACCACCAAGTGCAGGCCAGAAGAAGAATTCCTGACATACACCAGCGTTTTCATGAGAAGGTGGGGTTACAACTGAGTGGTTTACTTTCAAGGGCTGTTACAAGTCAGCTCCTGTGGAGATGATCTGCTGGATGGACCAGATGCAAGTTTCCTGACTGAACCTGGACTCAGAGTCATAAAGTAGAGAAACAGGCCCTTTGGCCCACTGTTGCAGACCAACAGACTACACTAGTCCCATTTACCCGCACTTTTTCTATTACCTACCATGTCCTGACATTTTAACTGTTCATTCTAATGTTTCCTAAATATTGTGAGAGTACCTACCTCCTCCAACCTCTCGGGCAGCATGTTCCATTCTTCTATCAGCCTTTGGGTGCAAACACTATTTCTGAGATCTCCTCTCCACGTACTCCTCCTCACCTTTAAACTATACCTTCTGCTGTAGGCACATCTGTCATGGAGAAAAGTATTATTATGATCTTTTCTGTCTAAACTTCTCATAGTTTTGTGTGCCTCAGTCAGATTCTTCCTGAGTCTCCTTTGCTCTGAGTCAAGAAGTGTGATGCTGGAAAAGTACAGCCTGGTCAGGCAACATGTGAAGAGCAGGAGAGTCGATGTTTTAAGCATAAGCTCCTCATCAGGAACTCACGTTTTGAGCATAAGCTCCTCATCAGAAATTCTCCTGTTTCTCGGATGCTGCCTGACTGGCTGTGCTTTTCTCGCATCACTCTTAGAATCAAAGAGATGTACTAGCCTCTACCACATCCTCTGGCAACTCATTTCATACACGTACCACTCTCTGTGTGAAAAGATTGTCCCTTACGTCTCATTTATATTGTTCCCCTCTCATCCTAAACCTATGCCCTCTAGTTCTGGACTCCCCGACCGTAGGGAAAAGACTTTGTCTATTTATCCTCTCCATGCCCCCTCATAATTTTGTAAACCTCAAGTCACCCCTCAGCCTCTGACGCTCCAGGGAAAACAGCCCCAGCCTGTTCAGCCTCTCCCTATAGCTCAAATCCTCCAACCCTGGTACCATCCTTGTAAATCTTTTCTGAACCCTTTCAAGCTTCGCAACATCTTTCCAATAGGAAGGAGACCAGAATTGCGTGCAATATTCCAACAGTGGCCTAACCAATGTCCTGTACAGCCGCAACATGACCTCCCAACTCCAGTACTTAATACTTTGACCAATAAAGGAAAGCATTCCAAATGCCTTCTTCACTATCCTCTCTATCTGCAACTCCACTTTCAAGGAGCTATGAACCTGCACTCCAAGGTCTCTTTGTTCAGCAACACTCCCTAGGATCTTACCATTAAGTGTATAAGTCCTGCTAAGATTTGCTTCCCCAAAATGCAGCACCTCGCATTTATCTGAATTAAACTCCATCTGCCACTTCTCAGCCCATTGGCCCATCTGGTCCAGATCTTGTAATCTGAGGTGTCCACTACACCTCCAATTTTGGTGTCATCTGCAAACTTACTAACTGTACCTCTTATGCTCGCATCCAAATCATTTATGTAAATGACAAAAGCTAGAGAACCCAGCACCGATCCTTTTGGCACTCCATTGGTCACAGGTCTCCAGTCTGAAAAACAACCCTCTACCACCACCCTCTGTCTTCTACCTTTGAGCCAGTTCTGTATCCAAATGGCAAGTTCTCCCTTTATTTTGTGAGATCTAACCTTGTTAATGACTCTGATCTCCAGCATCCTCATTCTTCTCTGCTCCAAGCCTTTCCAGTCTCCCCTCATAACGGAGAGTTTTCATCCTAGGTAACATGCTGGGGAATCTCCTCTACATCCTTTCCAGTGTAATTACATCTTTCTGATCGTGTGGCAATCAGAACTGCACACAATTTTCCATCTGTGGCCTAACCAATGTTTTATAAAGCTATAACAAGACTTCCTTGCTCCTGTATTCTTTGTCCCAACCAATGAATGCAAGCTTCCCTTTTGCCTTCTTCAGCACCCTGTCTCTTTGTGGAACACGTTTGCAGACCTGTGGACTTGCACAATAAGATCCCTTTATTCCTCAGTATTCCCTCTGGACCTACCTTTCATTGTGTACATCCTTCCCTTCTTAGACCTCCCAAAATGCATCAGTGTGCACTTATCAGAATTAAATTTGATCTACCATTGCTCGACCCAATCTACCAGTTGATCAATTCATTTTCCGAAGAATCAGAAAGCTATATGATTATTTCAAAACAAAAAGTTCTCAACTAGCCATATAGGATTTCAGCACATGATCTTTGGAGTGTTTAGTCCAGATAAAACTATTCAGAGTCCACTATCAAAACCATTAAGCGAGTGTTCCTTAATGAAAGAGTAGTGTGGTGGTTATATTATTGAATAATTACCCTTGGGGCCCGAGTTATTTCAGTGTACATGTGAAAGTTGCTGCTCAGTGAATCTACGCTAAGATGGCATGCCTGTTTGAAAGTTTTAGTCTTTGATTTGGGGACTCATTGGTGATTATCATAAATTAAACATGCCTGGAGTTGTCAAAACACACTTCTACAGGGTTGGCACTCAAGTTCTGCTTTCATGGAGCTGACATATAATGGGCTACTTCAGAAAACACAGAGACTGAGTTTGAAAGCAAGATTCTCAAATGTCACACTAGAGCAGCGTGAGAAGTGAGCTGAGAAGAGGAATATTTAATTTTGTTTAAGACAATGGTCTGAAGGGGTTAATGTTGAAGCTACATTAAACTTCACATAATCTGTTGATGTCGCACAGTATTGGTTTGGAGAAGGAGCGGCTTATTGTAAGATGCCAATGGAGTCAGAAATGACTCCATTGGGATAATTACTAAGTTTGTCTTGGTAATTATGCCAATTAGCTAACTTCACTATCATAACCTCCCTGCTCAAAATCTATGCCTCAGATAATAAAGGCAAATATTCCATATGCTTCTTAACCATTTTATCCATCTGTCTCAACATCTTCAGGGACCCATGTACATGAACACCAGTGTCCCTTTAATACTTGAGTGATTCTCAGGCCCTATCACTCACCATGTATTTCCTTGCCTTGTTTTTCCTGCCCAAGTGCATCAGCTTGTCTGCATATGTACATTTACCCTCCAACTCTTCTTCTTTGTGTCTGGCCCAAGAGCTTATATTTGAATCTTCTGTTGAAATTTTGACTCCAGATTCAATTAGATTCAATTCCCTACAATGTGGAAACAGGCCCTGTGGCCTAACCAGTCTACTCCGACGCTCCGAAGAGTAACCCACCCAGACCCATTTCCCTCTGGCTAATGCATCTAACACTATGGGCAATTTAGCAGGTGAGGTGCCGGAAGACTGAAGGTTGGATAACTTGGTGCCTCTGTTTAAGAAGGGTGGTAAGGACAAGCCAGGGTACTAGAGACCAGTGAGCCTGATGTCAGTGGTGGGCAAATTGTTGGAGGGAATCCTGAGGGACAGGATGTACATGTATTTGGAAAGGCAAGGACTGATAAGAGACAGTCAACATGGCTTTGTGCGTGGGAAATCATGTCTCACAAATTTGATTGAGTTTTTTGAGGAAGTAAGAGAGAGGATTGATGAGGGCAGAGTGGTAGATGTGATCTATATGGACTTCAGGAAGGCGTTCGACAAGGTTCCCCATGGGAGACTGGTTAGCAAGGTTAGATCTCATGGAATACAGGGACTACTAGCCATTTGGATACAGAACTGGCTCAAAGGTAGAAGACAGAGGTGGTGATGGAGGGTTGTTTTTCAGACTGGAGGCCTGTGACCATTGGAGTGCCACAAGGATTGGTGCTGGGTCCTCTACTTTTTGTCATTTACATAAATGATTCTGATGCGAGCATAAGAGGTACAGTTAGTAAGTTTGCAGATGACACCAAAATTGGAGGTGTAGTGGACAGCGAAGAAGGTTACCTCAGGTTACAACAGCATCTGGACCAGATGGGCCAATGGACTGAGAAGTGGCAGATGGAGCTGAGTTCAGATAAATGCGAGGTGCTGCATTTTGGGAAAGCAAACCTTAGCAGGACTTATACACTTAATGGGAAGGTCCTAGGGAAGGTTGTTGAACACAGACACTTTGGAGTGCAGGTTCATAGCTCCTTAAAAGTGGAATCACAGGTAGATAGGATCGTGAAGAAGATGTGTGGCATGCTTTCGCCTATTGGCCAGAGTATTGAGTATAGGAGTTCGGAGGTAATGTTGCGGCTGTACAGGACATTGTTTAGGCCACTATTGGAATATTGCGTGCAGTTCTGGTCTCCTTCCTATCGGAAAGATGTTGTGAAACCTGAAAGGGTTCAGAAACGGTTTACAAGGATGTTGCCAGGGTTGGAGGCTTTGAGCTATACAGAGAGGCTGAACAGGCTGGGGCTGTTTTCCCTGGAGTGTCGGAGGCTGAGGGGTGACCTTACAATTTACAAAATTATGAGGGGCATGGATAGGATAAATAGACAAAGTCTTTTCCCTGGGGTTGGGGAGCCCAGAACTAGAGGGCATAGGTTTAGGGTGAGAGGGAAAAGATATAAAAGAGACCTAAGGGGCAACTTTTTCACACAGACTGTTACGTGAGCTGCCAGAGGATGTGGTGGAGGCTGGTACAATTGCAACATTTAAGAGGCTTTTGGATGGGTATATGAATAGGAAGGGTTTGGAGGGATATGGGCCGGGTGCTGGCAGGTGGGACTAGATTGGGTTGGGATATCTGTTCGGCATGGACAGGTTGGACTGAAGGGTCTGTTTCCATGTTGGACATATCTATGACTCTATGACTCTATAATTAAGATATTGAAATTTGTGAATAAAAATGTTTTCAGAAAGACATAATTTTGGAGGTATTTCAGGGACAGCTGGTGTTTGACATTTCAGGTTTGAGAGGTACAGTAAATCTGAAAGAATGGTGACAGCCACTCAGCAATGTACATTTTCAACAATATTCTTTGGTGGTTTGAAATTTTTCAGAGACTATAAAGACCTCGAGGCACTGGTGTATGAAATGGCTGTGTTCTGTTTTCAATAGCTCCACATGTGGAGAGAATGAAACTGCGTGTTTGCCATTTGGAAAATGTTGTTAGTTAATTACAGTGGTGACATCCCTCAGCCGCATAGTGAGGACCATTTCTAGCCATAGTTTTAGTGAAAGGTGTGGAATTACTCAGTCTGCATTAACCAATCATCCTAATATGACCTGTTCAGTCAACCATAATAGGCTTAGGTAAAGCTAAATCTATTCTGCTTTGAAATATTTCCTGCCTTTAGTCTTTTTATTTGAGGATTTGAATCAGTAAAAGAGTTGTTTATAATGATAGCATGGATGGCTGGAAAGATTCACTGAGTCTGGCAGCATCTGTAGACAGAGAAAGCAAGTTCTGGGCCAGAGTACTTTGACAATGAAGTCATATGAACAGCCCCTTGAATCTATTCCATGGTTAATCTAAATACTTCACCACCTCGCTTACATCAACTTGCTTATCAATGATCAATTTTATTTTTATCATAAAAATATTTAAAGGCAGGCTATGGAATCTCAGGTGTGAGGTGTGAGTATGTATTGTATGGTGAGATGTGTGACAGGATCAGATGGGATTTTGGTGAGACTCCTCTTGACATCAGGAGCAACTTGCTCCATCTTTTGTGATTTTCACGAGTAGTGAATTGAGTTTCTCACTAGGGAGTGGAGAATTGCCAACTGAGGGGGTTAAAGCTTGTTAAACACATTTCAAGATGGTGGCAGGTGGAGCAAACAGCATCCAGACTCTTGAACCCAGATCTAATCAATTCCACCTGCTTTCCTTCCTTTCCTTTTTTCTTTCTTTTATTTATTCTTTAGGTTTTAACAAAAGTTTTTAGGTTTCTTACTTCCCTTTTGGACACTGTGGAGACAGCGACTGCAACGGAGTGTGGCAATGGCTCAGACCCAATGCAAGGCAAGATGGCAGCAGTGCCGATATAGCGATGAGGTGGCAGTGAGGAAGGGTAACAGCAGTGGGGGTCAGCAGCGATGGGGTAGTCTGGGCCAAAGCCTTGTGAGTGACGGGGAAGTCTGGCATGCACGAGTGGATCTTAACCCACGATGTCGGGGATAGCGAGCACACTTGGAGAAAGCCCAGCTTGGAACATCTGCTAACCTGTGGCTGAAGAAAGAACTGTAATATTTGACATTTTAACTTTATTTCTTAATTTTTCTATTTCTGTAACTAAAATTTTGGACTTAGGAAGAATGTATGGTGCCCTTGTTCATTTTTCACTGTGTACCTGTACCGCGTAATTCAGTACACGTGGCAATAAAATCTAAATCTAAATCTAAGCTTGTGCATGGCATAATTCATCCAATTAATATTCAACTTCGTAAATGATACCTTTCTGTGTTGGTGTTCATTTAAACCGGCCAAAGGTGAGTGTCAGTTATTATTACATCAAAAGTCTTGTGTCATGTGGTCAGCCCGTGTAGGAAAATGGAAAGGGTGACCTCATTGGTCACTTCACTGGGAGTTCAAGTTTGGTTCATAATTGTGCATCTAACCAGGCAAGTACTTGATTGGGAATTTTCATGCTCATATTTTTTAGTGGGGTATTGATGTTGTACTGAACATGATGCCAAATTACACTAATCCCTTCTGCCTGCCCTTAGTCCACATCCCTCCATTCCTTGCATATTCATGTGCTTATCTAAAAGCCCCTTAAGTACCTCTCTCGTGTCTGCCTCCACCAGCACCCTGGCAGTGCGTCCCACCTTCCTACCACTATTTGTGTAAAAGATTTGCCCCACACATCATCCTTGAACTTTTCCTCTCTCACTTTAAATGCATGACCCCTAGTATTAGATATTTAAACTCTGGAACAATAAGTGGTGAAGGCAAGCATGATAAATGCCTCCTTAACCAACCATCTATGTGCTGCAAACCTCAAAGAATTGTGTACTTGAATGCCTAGGTCTCTCCGTTCTACCCAAGGTCCTACTTTTAATTGTATAAGTCCTGCCCTTGTTTGTTTAATACCTTGTATTTATCGAAATTCAACTCCATCTGTCACTCTTCAGCCCATTGACCTAATTGAACACGATCTCTTCGTAATCTTAGGTAACGAATCTAATCTTAGATAAGAAAGTTAGCATTAAGGCACTTTACCTGAATGCTCGTAGCATTTGTAACAAAGCAGATGAACTAATGGCACAGATCATCGTGAATGATTATGATGTGGTAGGCATCACAGCGCCATGGTTGCAGGGGGATCAGGACTGGCAGTTAAACATCCAAGGATTTTCAACTTATCAAAAAGACTGGGAGGTGGGCAGAGGGGGTGGGGTTGCCTTGTTAGTTAAGAACAAAATTAAATCTATGGCACTGACTGATATAGCGTCGGATGATGTGGAGTCTGTGTGGGTGGAATTGAGGAACCACAAAGGCAAAAAAACCATAATGGGAGTTATGTACAGACCTCCTAACAGTGGTCAGGACCAGGGGTGCAACATGTACCGGGAAATAGAGAAGACATGTCAGAAAGGCAAGATCACGGTGATCATGGGAGACTTCAATATGCAGGTGGACTGGGTAAATAATGTTGCCAGTGGATCAAAAGAAAGGGAATTCATGGAATGCTTGCAGGGTATCTTTTTGGAACAGCTTGTCATGGAGCCCACAAGGGAGCAGGCTATTCTGGACCTAGTGCTATGTAATGAACCAGACTTTATAAAAAATCTTAAAGTAAGGGAACACATAGGAAGCAGCGATCATAATATGGTAGAGTTCAGTCTGCAGTTTGAAAGAGAGAAGGCAAAATCAGATGTAATGGTGTTACAGTTAAATAAAGGTAATTATAAGGGCATGAGAGAGGAACTGACTAAAATAGACTGGAAGCAGAGCCTAGTGGGGAAGACAGTAGAGCAAAAATGGCAGGGGTTTGTGGGTATAATTGAGGACACTGTACAGAGGTTCATCCCAAGAAAAGAATGATTATCCGGGGAGGGATTAGACAGCCATGGCTGACAAAGGAAGTCAGGAAATATATTAAAGAAAAAGAGAGATCCTATAAAGTGGCCAAGAGTACTGGGACATCAGAAGATTGGGAAGGCTACTAAAACAAACAGAGGATAACAAAGAAAGAAATAAGGAAGGAGAGGATCAAATATGGAGGTAGGCTAGCCAGTAATATTAGAAATGATAGTAAAAGTTTCTTTCAATTCATAAGAAACAAATTACAGGCAAAAGTAGACATTGGGCTACTTCAAACTGAAGCTGGAAGCCTAGTGATGGGAGATAAGGAAATAGCGGGAGAACTTAACAAGTACTTTGCATCAGTCTTCACAGTGGTAGACATGAGTAATATCCCAACAATTAAAGGGAGTCAGGGGGCTGAGTTGAGTATTGTTGCCATTACAAAAGAGAAAGTGGTAGAAAAGCTAAAAGGTCTTAAAATTGATAAATCTCCTGGCCCCGATGGGCTACATCCTAGAGTTCTGAGGGAGGTGGCTGAGGAAATAGCGGAGGCGTTGGTTGAGATCTTTCAAAAGTCACTGGAGTCAGAGAAAGTTCTGGATGATTGGAAGACTGCTGTTGTAACCCCCTTGTTCAAGAAAGGATCAAGACAAAAGATGGAAAATTATAGGCCAATTAGCCTAACCTCGGTTGTTGGTAAAATTCTAGAATCCATCATTAAGGATGAGGTTTCTAAATTCTTGGAAGAGCAGGGTTGGATTGGAACTAGTCAACTTGGATTTAGTAAGGGGAGGTCATGCCTGACAAACCTGTTGGAATTCTTTGAAGAGGTGACAAATAGGCTAGACCAGGGAAACCCAGTGGATGTGGTCTATCTCGACTTCCAAAACGCCTTTGATAAGGTGCCACATGAGAGGCTGCTGAGCAAGGTGAGGGCCCACGGTGTTCGAGGTGAGCTACTGGTATGGATTGAGGATTGGCTGTCTGACAGAAGACAGAGAGTTGGGATAAAAGGTTCTTTTTCGGAATGGCAGCCGGTGACAAGCGGGGTCTCACAGGGTTCAGTGTTGGGGCCGCAGCTGTTCACATTTTATATTAATGATCTGGATGAAGGGACTGGGGGCATTCTAGTGAAGTTTGCTGATGATACGAAGTTAGGTGGACAAACAGGTAGTACTGAGGAAGTGGGGGGGGGGGGGGGGGGTGCTGCAGAAGGATCTAGACAGTTTGGGAGAGTGGTCCAGGAAATGTTGATAGAATTCAATGTGAGCAAATGCTAGGTCTTGCACTTTGGAAAAAAGAACACAAGCATGGACTACTTTTTAAACGGTGAGAAAATTCGTAAAGCCAAAGTACAAAGGGATCTGGGAGTGCTACTTGAGGATTCTCTAAAGGTAAACATGCAGGTTGAGTCCGTGATTAAGAAAGCGAATGCAATGTTGTCATTTATCTCAAGAGGGTTGGAATATAAAAGCACCGTTGTGCTACTGAGACTTTATAAAGCTCTGGTTAGGCCCCATATGGAGTACTGTGTCCAGTTTTGGTCCCCACACCTCAGGAAGGACATACTGGCATTGGAGCATGTCCAGCAGAGATTCACACGGATGATCCCTGGAATGGTCGGTCTAACATACGAGATACGGCTGAGGATCCTGGGATTGTATTCATTGGAGTCTAGAAGATTAAGGGGAGATCTAATAGAAACTTACAAGATAATACATAGCTTGGAAAGGGTGGACGCTAGGAAATTGTTTCCGTTAGGTGAGGAGACTAGGACCCGTGGACACAGCCTTAGAATTAGAGGGGATAAATTCAGAACAGAAATGTGGAGACATTTCTTCAGCCAGAGAGTGGTGGGCCTGTGGAATTCATTGCCGCAGAGTGCGGTGGAGGCCGGGACGCGAAATGGCTTCAAGGCAGAAATTGATAAATTCTTGATGTCACAAGGAATTAAGGGCTACGGGGAGAATGTGGGTAAGTGGAGTTGAAATGCCCATCAGCCATGTATGAATGGCGAAATGGCCTTATTTCCACTCCCATGTCTTATGGTCTTATGGTCTTATAACCTTCTTCGCTGTCCACTATACCACTAATTTTGGTGTCATCTGCAAACTTACTAACCATGCCTTCTATATTCTCATCTGAATCATTTAAGTAAATGACAAACAAAAGTGGACCCAGCACCTGTGGAACACCGCTGGAAACAGGCATCCAGTCTGAAAAACAACCCTCCACCATCACTCTCTGTCTCCTGTCATTGAGGTATCGGAGGGTTGACTTTCATATGGTACAGCTGGTTGTTTCATTGCTTCCAGGAGATGTCACTGACCAAGGTGGTGGCCTGGAGTCAGCTTGACAAGGATTATTAATGCAGCCTCCTCTGACAGACCTCTCGGAAGAGGACTTCATATTTTTCAATGTCTTGATACCTGTTGGAGATTCACAGAGCAATCTTTCCCTTCTCCACCAGTGTCCTTCATCGAAAAGGGCAGCTTCCGAAATGACCATGCTGACCTGGGAGCACAATGGCCTTAAAAAGATGACGTAGATACAAGGGCTGCTAATCTTTCAGTGGTTATCAGTGGTGTAGTGAGTTGTTCCAGGAATGGCCTGTGGTAAGATGAGACAGAATTTAATTTGAAAGAGGCCACAGTCACAGGACAGATAATTAATGAGGTGATTTTGATGAGGTAGAGTGAGAGGACATGTCAATCTCGCAGCAGGAAGCCCTCCAAAAAGCTTAATGCAATTTGGCTTTAGCAAAGTAAATGTGCAATTCAGACCTCTGCTTTTATAGAACAGTTTCAAAATCTCATGACCCTCTGCAACAAAACACATTTCCTCATCTGTGCCTTAAAAAGGCAATGCTTTATTTTTAAATAGTGACACTTAGCCCTAGAATCATTCACAAGATGAAACATCCTTTTCACATTCGCCCTTTCATGAACACTCAGAATGTTTCAATCCCATCGCCTCTTACTTTCAAAACTTCAGTGGATACAAGCTCACTCTATTCAACATTCCATCATGAGCTAACAATTGATCAGAAACTGAATTAAACTCGCCATATAAATACTGCCAGGGCCACTCCGTTCCTGACCTCATTACAGCCTTGGTTCAAACAAGGACAAAAGAGCTGAATTCCAGAGGTAAGGCGAGAGTGACAGCCCTTGATATCAAGGCTGCATTTGATGGAGTGTGGCATCAAGGGGCCCTAGCAAAACTAAAATCAATGAGTATATGGGGGGAAACTCTCTGCTAATTGGGGACACACCTAACACAAAGGAGAAATGGATGCGGTGGTCAGATATCAGTCATCTCAGCTCCATGGCATCTCTGCAGGAGTTCCTCAGGGGAGTTTCTGAGGCTCAACCATCTTCAACTGCTTCATCAGTGACCTTCCCTCCATCCTAAGGTCAGAAGTGAATGAACAATAGTCAGGACTATTCACAACTGATCAGATGTTGAAAGAGTCCATGTTCAAATGCAACAAGTTCTGAACAATACTTAGGCTTGGCTGACAATTGCCAAGTAACATTTGTGCCACACAAATGCCTGGTAATGACCATCTCCTATAAGCGTCAGTCTAACCACCATCCCTTGATATTCAATGTTGTTATCATGCTGAATCCCCTACTATCAACATTCTGGGTATTACTATTAACCATAAACTTAGCGAGAGTCACCACATGATCCAGTAGCTACAAGAGCAGCTCAGAGGCTAGGGATACTGCTACGAGTAACTCACCTTATGACTCCTCAAAACCTGGCCAGCATCTAGGCACAAGTCAGGAGTGTGATAGCTTACTCTCCAACTTGCTATATGGATGCAGCTCCAACAACACTCAGGAAGCTTGACACCATTCAGGCAAAACCAGCCCATTTCTGATGCTCAGTAACAGCAGTGTGTACAATCCACAAGATACACTGCAGAAATTCATCAGTGGCACACCTGAGGTAGCACCTTCCAAACCCATGACCATTTCCATCTAGAAGGACAAGAACTGTAGATACATGGGAACACCACCACTTGCACACCTACAGCTCATGAACTACAGTGGATCAAGAAGACAGCTCACTATCACTAATTCAAGGGCAGATAGAAGCACTCACATTTCATGAATGAATAAAAAAAACACCCACCATAGTATTATTATAAGGAGCCTTCTACAAACTATTTCCAATTAAACCAAAGATGTGTGCTCCAGCATTGGTTGTGCCTCTGGCTAGCTATTTCAGCACAGCCATAAAAGTGCAACCTCCTAAGCAATATGGAACACTGTACAGGAATATCCCATTCACAAATAGCATCACAATCAGTGTCAACGTATTTGCTCGAGATGTTTCTAATATTTCGGTGTGAACTTGGATGATCCAGTATTCCGTTCTTTGTTAAATAGATTTTCATGGGAATGGAAGCAGGAGAATTAGTCAGAGTCACACACACACATCATTGTCGGAAATCTGTCTCACAACCTGATCTCTGGTATTAGTATTTTATGCTAAGCTGTAGTTTACTGATCTTCTCATTGACAGGTTCAACCCTCCCATAGATTACCCCTTCATTGTAATTAATCGTTAATGTTATCTTGGTTTCCTAACCTGATTTCAGCTCTTTGAGATGATTAGAGAATACTTTACATTATTTTTGTCAGCATAGAACCTATTTTGCCTTTCATGGCAGAGGGCTTCAAGAAGTGTTTAGCTGTTATGATTTAGGCAGTTTGAGTATCAGACGGGCATGATGAACCAGTCCGTTTCTTCATTGCTTCCACTTTCATATGTCCATACTATACAGACATAGTTGCATTAATGCCATGTCAAATTAAAAAAAAACAATGTTATCTTGAACATTGATTCTACTGTTGCAGCCAGGCTTGGCAGGTAAATGAATTGGCGTAAATCTGCTCAGTGCAATGAAAGATAGCTATGTACAGTGTGTGGTCTCTAGCATTTAGGCTGTTTGCCAGTGTAATTCAATTAGATGGGATGGAATTGAGAAGCAAAACATTAATGTTGGGATTGTGAATGAGAAATGTGCATGAAACCTGTACAGGAATATCTCTGGTCTTACAACACAAATAACCTTTTCTTCTCTCATCTTCCTCTCTCTAACCGTTAAACATGGTAATGGAAGAGATTGATGATGGGAAAGCTGCATTTTTACATTCTGTTATGCTTGTGAGAAGTTTAGTCCCAACAGTAACCCAACTGTTCACTTGGTGATCTAGTGCAATGTCCTGGGTTGCTTCATGAGATTTCCTGTAGCAGGGAGAGGACTATAAGTTGTCCTCTGTGCGCAGACTCATGGCACAATAAGTATGAGTAGATCTAAATCAGTCCACTCTTCAACTCATCCACTATACCAGGAGAGGAGACGGCCAAGTGCTCCTATCAGCGAATTGTTAATCCAGAAACTGAGTAATGTTTTGGGGGCCTGGGTTTGAATCCCATCATGACAGATTGTGGAATTGGAATTCAATGAAAATATGAAATGATAAGTTGAATGATGACTACAAATCCATTGCTGATTGTTGGTTCACTAATGTTGTTTAGGGAAGGAAACTGCCATCCTTCCCTTGTCTGGCCTACATGTGACTCCAGACCCATAGCAATGTAGATGACCCTTAAATGCCTTCTGGATAATTAGGAATAGCTAATAATTGCTAGCATGGCAAGCCCGTTCATACCCTCATCCTGTGAATGGATGTAAACAATCCTTGGAACAGGAAAAGTTCAACCATGGGCCCAGATTTTCTTGTGGTCTTGGGAAAGCCTGATCTGTGAACTTCTGGACCTTCTAAAATGTGCACACAGCCTATATGTGATGTGCCTGATATTTCACACAGGTTTTGGGTTCACACTGCATTTGGCAAGGCATGCTGGAGTCCGTGAGGAGTGCCGGTGTCGTAATTTGGCAACCCTGAATATCACTCTAATGACACTCCCACCCCCAACCCCCCCACCAATCCCAAGCATTACTCCTCATTGCTGTCACCCTCACCAAGCCACATGCTACCCCTCAGCCCTTCAGATTTGTCCACGCCTCCCAAAGCTCTCTCAACTTTTCATCCACACTTCATGACAGCCCATACCCCGAGATCATTCTTGCCATCTCCATGCCCTTTCAAATTCCCATGCCACCCCAAAATCTACCACTCCATCCCTCCCACTCAAATGCCCTCCGTTGGCACTCACCATGTGCAGTCCCCTGAGGCAATCTAATTAAAATGAGCCTATACAGACAACAAGCAAAACTAACATTGTGCAAGAACTGTCACAAACACTACATTGGACAAACAAGCAGAAAACTAGCCACCAGGATACATGCACATCAACTAACCACAAAAAGATATGACCCTCTCTCACTAGTATCCTGACTTACAGATAAGCAAGGACATCACTTCGACTGGGACAACACATCTATCCCAGGACAAGCCAAACAAAGACATGCACGAGAATTCCTAGAAGCATGGCATTCCAACCAGAACTCTATCAACAAACACATTGACTTGGATCCCATTTCCCACCCTCTGAGAAAAAAAACAGGAAATGGCGTCACTACTGGAACTGACATCCTCTCCAGAATTGGCATCCCAACCCAAGGAAGCCCAAATACATTAATAGAAAGTGTGTCACTAACACCAGTGCTGCAACGGAGGCTCACATATGATGTTACCTAGTATGGTGACGAAACATCTGTAAATGAACCTTCCAGCTCAGCGAGCAAACTTACATACAGAACATCAACTGAGCTACAAATCTTCTCAAAACTCACAAATGATAAACTTGATAGGTCAGGGCTCTCAATGATTTCTTTCTCATGTGGATATTTCCAGTCCTTAGGCTTTAAGCTTCAAGTAACTGGGTTCTGCAAATACAATTCACCTAGCGCCACCCACCCTGTAGTCTCTGTGTAATCCTGGACACTATCTCTTATCCAATAACATTGCAATCTCTTCTCAAGGACATGCTCACAGACTGAATATTCCAAAGCTTAATTATTTGCCACGTAAACATTTTCTACCTGCTTTCTTAGATTAGATTAGATTAGATTACTTACAGTGTGGAAACAGGCCCTTCGGCCCAACAAGTCCACACTGCCCCACCCACCCATACCCCTACATCTACCCCTTACCTAACGCTACGGACAATTTAGCATGGCCAATTCACCTGACCTGCACATCTTTGGACTGTGGGAGGAAACCGGAGCACCCGGAGGAAACCCACGCAGACACGGGGAGAATGTGCAAACTCCACACAGTCAGTCGCCTGAGGCGGGAATTGAACCCGGGTCTCTGGCACTGTGAGGCAGCAGTGCTAACCACTGTGCCACCGTGCCGCCCAAAATTGCATCCTTTGTCAATTACCTTAAATCTCTGTCATTGGACCCTGACTATATAATTGGAGCTATGTATCTGAAGAAGGATCCCAATGTCTGCTCATCAGTATCTTTGTGATTTGTTCAGAAGAATTAGTTAAGTTTGAAACCCATGGGAAGACAGTTCACAGGTATGTTCCATAGGTGAGTTGCTTTTAACGGGAAGGGTAAACATTGATCCTAAAAGTATGTGATGTGGAGCAATGTATTTCGCTGGACTTAACCAAGTGAATACATAGAACTCTAACCATCATGTGTGGCTCCTTACAACACCCGTTAATCCGCCACTCTATTTGTGTGGCCAGAAATGATTCTCAACTGCGAACGTCTGACTACTTAGACGTTGTTATGAGAAGTAAATTTCTTAATGTCCTTTGTACAGATCTATTTTCAGTAGACTGTGAAGCTTTATTCCATTGCATTGCAACACCAAGTCTTATCTGTGGGAAGCTAGCAACAGCAAGGGTGGCCAGCAAAGACCTGCATAAGGAGTAACCAAGCAGGTCTCAAATTTAAACTTTATGTTAGGGTCAACACAGAGAAAGAATTTTGCTTTTGGGATTTCAAGGGGATTAATGAAATTTGTAATTACTGTAAATAAACTTTGTACTGGCTGTTGCTCTAAGTATGTTAAATATACTTATCTCTTGTTCTACAGCCTGAGTCATCATCCGATAGATGTTTTATTTTTATTTGTTCTTGGATTTGTCAGGACCCCATTAGCTCCTATCCCAGTTGTCCTGAGAAGATAGAGTCATAGAAATGTACAGCATGGAAACAGACCCTTTGGTCTAACCTGTCCATGCCGACCGAATATCCTAAACTAACCTAGCTCCATTTGCCAGCACTTGGCCCATTTCCCTTTAAATCCTTCTTAATCATATACCCATCCAAATGCCTTTTAAATGTTGTAATTGAACCAGCCTCCACCACTTCTTCTGGCAGTTCATTCCATATATATATCATCTTCTGTGTGGAAAAGCTGCCCCTCAGGTCCCTTTTAAATTCCTCCTCTCTCACTCTATACCTGTGCCCTCTAGTTCTGGACTCCCCTACCCTAGGGAAAAGACCTTGTCTATTTACCCTATCCATGACCTTCATGATTTTATAAACGTCTATAAGGTCACCCCTCGGCCTCCGACACTCCAGGGAAAACAGGCCCAGCTTATTTAGACCCTCCTTATAACTCAAGTCCTCAACCCTGGCAACATTCTTGTAGTTCTTTTCTGTGATGTGTCTTCTTGAACAGTTGCTAACCTTTTGAATATTCAGCAGGCCCTAAAATTCAATTTTGACACACAATATATTCCAGTAAACTGTGATGAAGTGACAGCAGATAAATCCTTCAGTAATGCTGTTTTACTTGGACATTACACAGAATTAGATTATATTTACAATGTAGAAATAGGTCAATGTGTTCATGCTTCACCTGAGCCTCCTCACATTTTAACCCCATCACAAAATATCTTTCTATTTCTTTTCTCCCTCATATGTTTATCTTGCTGTCCCTTAAATACACCAAAGATCTTTACTTCAACTACATCATGGTGGCTACGTTCTGCGTTCTAACAACATTCTGAGTGAAGCGATTTCTCAATTTCCTATTGCATTTATCACTGACTAAGTTCAATTTAGTTCTCTACTGAAGATCTAAGGATATAATCTGGGTGTATTGAGAGGGTTACTGGGAGGGCTGTGGTCTGAGTTTGGAGGTCATTTTCCACTCTGAACCTTAAATGAAGCAGTTAGGAGGGTTTGATGGGTTTGGAGCAGACTGCAAGCCTTCAGTAGGAGCTGGCTATGGTTGATTTTCAGTACACACATCTCTGGACAACAATTTCAATGGACCTCCACCAATCGGCCTTTGTGTCTCCTGCCTGCCTCACTGTTGAAAGCTTTGACTTTCTCAATTAGTCGGTACTTTATTAAAATAACATGATGTAATTGGCCTCATTAGTCGACTAAAACTCCCTGAAGAGTCCCACGTTCTAAAGATTTCATAAATATTCAGAAAGTGGTACCATGTGTTTTTCGATGGGATTGCAGGGCAATATCTGTGATGTTGGAACACACAAGTTTCAATCAAGTGTCGCGGGTTATTTATAGCCATTCCAGTCACAGACTGCTTGTGCCTCCAGTCTTGTAATAGCTTCATTCATATCCCAAGTTATTTTAACTGATAATTTTCTAATCTCTGTTTCCTAGACAGCAGCAAACATTCTCTTTAATTAGAAAGCTGAATTGAAAGGGCAAAGCCCAAGAGCAAGAGATGTCTCCTTGACCTTAGAGTTCAAAATGGTAGGAGGGTGAGGTCAATGAAATCAGGAGGAGATGACAAACTTGACAATTACAAACCCTGTCGAGGATAAAGGACAGTATAAAGGTAGGAGAGATTCCATAAATGGAAAACAGAAAACCTGTTCTTACATGACATTTGTATTAGCATCTGAAAGGATTAACAATATCTGACCATTCAGCCAAAATGCCTTAACCTTAATGGAGCATTTGGACAAAGAATATGTAAACTTATAGACAAACCCATTATATGTAATTTGGATAGTGATGCAGAAGTTGTGTGTGGAATCCAAAGATCCCTTTTATAGACTTTGCTCTAAAATCCTTCAGAAGTGCATGAGAAGAAGACCAAACACACATGCATTGGCAAAGTGTAAACGACAGGATAACGTCAAATGTCCTCTAATTTTTCACCAGTACTTCCTGAAATTAAGCTCACAGATGTATAAAACAGGTGCAACTGTTAACAACAGCGCATCAAAGCAGAAGTGAAAACACTGTGCGATTCTGGGTGTCCAAATAACTTCCTGGTTTCTCACACCTAGTCAGAAACAGCACAGCATGGCAGAATGCTGTTTGGTCCATGTCATGGCTCTGTCAGCTCTGTGAAAGGGCTGTCCAATCAAGCCCCTCACTCCTGAAAATGTCATCTGCTCAAGTTTAGATATCAGTTTGTTCTTACTATTGTTACTACTGTATCTGTTTTGACCACCTCCTTCAGACAACACAATCCAGATCCCAGCCAGTTTAAGAGCAACTTGCAAATTTCCTTCCTGTTAAAAGTAGAGCAGCTAGTTTGTTAAAATCTCTATGTAATAACAAGACTCAATCTGAAACACTTGATTGGTACCCTATAATGATAGTTTCCCAGTATTGACAGTAATATTTTATCAGATGACAATTGATGACTTCGAGGTATTTGGCACAGGATGTAGCACAGAGAAAGAACTGTTTGAGGTGGTTTGCTGCCACCAATTCCCCTTTGTCTGGGGCCTATCAAGTGATGTGAAACATAGAAGCATACAAAATCGGCGCTGGAGTAAGCCATTCTGTCCTTCAAACTGCACCACCATTCAATATGATCATGGCTCATCAAGCAAATTCATTTTCCTCTCCCACTTTCTCTCCATACCTCTTGACCCCTTTAGCTCCAAGGTCACATCCAGCTCTCTCTTGAACATATCTAATGAACTGGCCCCAACGGCTTTCTGTGGTAATGAAAATTCAAAAGTTCACAACTCTGAGCGAAGAAATTTCAGACCTGAATGGCTTAGCCCTTATTCTTAGACTGTGACCCCTAGTTCTGGACTTTACCAACATCAGAAACATTCTTCTCGCATCTAGCCTGCCCAAACTCATCAGGATTTTATATGTTTCTATGAGATCCCCCCCACTCATTCTTTTAAATTCCAGTGAGTACAAGCCCAGTTGATCAAATCTTTCTTCAAGTGCCAGTGGGAGAGAATGTGTGCCATATTTACAAAAGAGGCACTCTTCTTAGGAACAAGGAGATTTATTATATGAAGCAATAAGCATAACAATAAAGGGCTGTTG
The DNA here is from genome assembly GCF_047496795.1 of Chiloscyllium punctatum. Lineage (NCBI taxonomy): Eukaryota > Metazoa > Chordata > Chondrichthyes > Orectolobiformes > Hemiscylliidae > Chiloscyllium > Chiloscyllium punctatum. The sequence continues at coordinate 54,545,847 of NC_092761.1, read as the reverse complement.
TTGTACAATGGTAGTGTAACTACATCTGTGCTAAATGGTCTTGGTTCAAGTGCCACCTCCTCTAGATGTGTGTCTTAATAACTCTGAAAGTTCATATAGATATCTAAGTCAGGCAAAATTACTGGGAATTCAGGGAGCTTGCTTCCACTGAAAACTAGACTAAAATTCCTTGTCTCCAACTACAGGTTGTATGTGACAGCAGTTGAATGGGTGGACCCAATGTAACATTAACATTAACCCTTTCAGAACCATTATGTTATGCAACAGTGATCCCTATCTGTTGATCATGACTGGAAATAGGGCTGGTTGGTAATGGTTAAAGGAAGGTCCTCACCTTACCATTATAAGAAGAGGAGGAGGGGGTGTACTTAAAACTGTGCTGCAGAATGACAAGTAGCCTTGAAGGTTCAGGCTTGTGGTGACTTGAACAACAATCTCGGTAGGGTAGTGGGTTGGGTTTTGAAACAATGTTGCAGCTCCATCACTGCATCCCACAATGAGGGTAGTGTTGCCAACAAGGTGTTGCTGAGGCTTAAGACAAGATTGCCCAAGTACAGATAAGAGTAGTCAATGTGCATCTCAGGACTGAAGGTGTACCTGCTTCTGGTATTTTGAAGGCTCCTTCAAATTGAAGACTGAAAGAAAGAATAATCACACAGAATTCTGAATCTGGGTTACCACATGGGGATATTTTACACAAGAAAGATTGAGTAAAATCCTCGAAAAATAAGCAAACTGCCAAAAGAAACAAGCAATGAACATTTCAGCTTCCTCAAGTACAAAATTAAAATCCACATTCATTAAAAGATTTTGATCAAAATACAGCTGGTCCTTTTTAATCATCGGCTTGCTGCCAGACCTTAAAATACTTTAACCGGATGAAGCATTTTATTGGAGAACCCAAGAGTTTGATCTTGTTTATCGTGGTGTCTGGTGTATTTATTTGAAATCATTCTAGGTTGCCTCCCTGAAGATCATATGCAGTTGGAGGCTATCCAGTGAAAATGATGTCCTGGGTCACAACCGCATCTTTCACTTGAGCATCGTTGATGATGATGACCCAAGCCTGGAGCTATTATGTGGCTGGCCTGTCACAGGCTCAGTGCAAATTTACTCCCAGGATGTGGGAAAAAAGCATATTGGCTATTCCCAGTAAAGTGATGATCGACCTCCTCTTTTATCCAATGTCAATGAAAAACCATGAAAGGTACTCAAGTAAGGAAGTTTTGAATGAGGTTTTGGTGTCACCATGATCTTGATGCTTTTGTCCTTTGATGGCATATATGCATTGACTTTGGAAGACAGATCAGTCTCTAATGATATGACAATGGCTTTTGAATTTCACTCACATGGTCGTATAGTGATAACAATGTCTTTCAGTGAAGACCCATTACCATATCTTCCGTATTGAATTCTGTTCTGATCTGATTTTAACCTCCAATCTACATTCCTGCATATCCTCAAAAATCTTTCAACCCCTCGGTCATCAAGAGTCTATTTACTTCTGCCTTAGAATTTTTCAATATTTTTATGTTCAATGCCTTTTGAAGGAGATAATTCCAAAGACTCATAAACCTCTGAGACTAAAAATAATTTCCTCACCTCTGTCTTAAATTAGTGATCCCTCATTTTTGAACTATTATACCTAGTTATGGTCTACCTCAAGAGAGAATATCCCCTTAACTTCCATCCATCAAGGCTCTGCAGATTCTTCTTTGTTTCAATTAAGTCAAAATCCAGACAATACAGGCTACTTTGTTAATCTCCTTTAATATTTTGTATGCCTCAATTAGATCTCCTCTCATTCTTCTAAACACTGATGAGAATTGGTCTAAACTGCTCAATCTCTCCTCACAATACAGGCTTTTTGTCTTTGAATTAATGTAGTAAACCTACTCTGGACTACCTCCAATGCAATTGCAGTCTGCTTCAAGTTAGGAGAACCATAATTGCACACAGTATGACAGGTACAATCTTACCAATGCCCTGTTCATTGAAGCAACACTTTCTTAACCTTTTACTCCATTCCTTTATCAATACTTGCAAAAGTTTCTCCTTATTCCCCTCCTTTACCTGCGTATTAGCTTTCTGTGATTCAAGTATGAGAACATATAGATCCTCTGCACTAACGCCTTTTGAAATTGTTCTCTAATTAAATACTAAGTAACTATTTTATTCTTCTGACCAAAATAGATAACTTCACCCTTTATCCACATTAAAGTCCATCTTCCAAATTTCGGACAATTACTTCAACTATCCGTATTCATTTGTACATTTCTTATTATTTCATTGCAATCTACTTCCCCACCTACTTTAGTGTCATCTGCAAGTTTGGCTATCATACAGTAGATTGTAAATAGTTGGGGCCCAAGGACTGAATCATGTGACAACCTACTAGGCTTGCAGCTTACAGCTTGCAACAAAAAAAAGACTAATTTATTCCAATCCTCTGCTTTCTTTGGTTAGCCAATCTCCTTTCCAAGCTAGTATATTACCTCAAACCCTATGTAATCTTACCTTGTGTGGCAGCTTTACAATTACCTTCTGGAAGTCCAAATATGCTCCATCTACAGGAGCTCCATTATCCACTTTGCTTATTGAATCTCTGAAGAAATTAGTCAAACAAAAGTTACCCTTTATAAACTATCCTGACTGTGTTGGTTTATATTTTGACTTTCCAAATGCTCCCTTTCCCAACAGCCGATTTTGAACTAACTGGTCTATAGTTTCTTACTGCATGTCTTCTTCGTTTTTTGAATAGAAGTGTTACAATAGCATATTTTTCATCCACTGGAACCCTTCTAGAATTGAGGGAATTTTGGAATATTGTAACAAGTCCGTTTACTGTCTCTACTGCCAGCTGATTTCAGATCCAAGGATGTAGGCTATCCGGCCTTGGGCTCTTATCTGCCTTTAATATGAAATATTCAATATGAAATGCTCAGTACTTTTTTTCCTAGTGATGATGTTTCAAGTTCTCCTTTTTCTATAATCTCTCCATTGTCTGTTCGTACTGGCATGTTTTCAATGTCCTCCATCCTGAAAGCTGAGGGAAAATATTTCATTTCTCTGCCATTATTGATTCTCCAATCTAGATCTCTAAAGGACCAACATTCACTTCAACTCCTCTCTTCCTTTTCAGATACTGACAGAAGCTTTTGCTATCTGCTTAAATATTTCATGACCTTCATAACTTACTGTTGCTCTTTTTATTACTTTGTTAACAAGAGTTTAACTTTAAACTTTTCCAATCCTCCTGCCTGCCACTGACCTTTGCAATGAAGGTATAACTTAGTGTTTGCCCTTATGTTATCCTTAACTTGCTTGCTTAGTTAAAAATCACACAACACCAGGTTATAGTCCAACAGGTTTAATTGGAAGCACATTGGCTTTTGGAGCATTGCTCCTTCCCACCTGTTGAAGGAGCGACACTCCGAAAGCTAGTGTGCTTCCAATTAAACCTGTTGGACTATAACCTGGTGTTGTGTGATTTTTAACTTTGTACACCCCAGTCCAACACCGGCATCTCCAAATCATGGCTTGCCTGCTTAGCCAAGCAAGGGTTTTTTTTGCCTTCTCACAATCTTCATTCCTTTATGGAATATATTTTCAGTGGAACCAATTGGGTATCTCCTTAAATATCTGGTACTGCTCATCGACTGTCCTACCTTATCACCTGTGTCTAGATTAGAGTGTGCTGAAAAAGCACAGCAGGTCAGGCAGCATCTGAGAGCAGGAAAAATCAATGTATCGGGCAAAAGCCCACTTCCGCCTACCTTATCATCTCGTAACCCAGCCATGAGGGCCAGACCTGTCCTCTTGCCATTGTAATTACCTTTGTTTAAAACCAAAACACTATTATGAGATTTAAGTTTCTTGTTTTCAAATTGAAAAAGAAACAATATCTGATATACTCTATGAATTATCTCTTTCAGCTACTTTTGCTAATTTGTTTAATCCATTTTATATGCCTTTTAAAATACTCACGATTATTGTCAGAGCTTTCTTATAGGCTCCCAGTATTTCCTGGTTTGTACTGTGTCTCACTGTAGAGCCACTGTTTAGGATCAAATAAATTACCCCTCCATGGACCTCTTTCCCTTACCATTTCTTATTTCAGACTTGTTATACATCAAGTATCAAAAACATTTCTCACTGTATCACTGATCTCAATTCTTTACTAACAAAGCTACACAACCTCCTTTTCCTTTCTGTCCATCCTTCCAAAATATTGATTATTCTTGGACCTTCAATTCCCAGAAATGGCCTTCCTTTAATCACATAGGGTCATAGAGTTATACAATACATAACAGACCTTTCAGTCCAACTTGTCTATGCTGACCAGATATCCTAAATTAATCTAGTCCCATTTGCCAGCATTTGGCCCATATCCCTCTAAACCCTTCCAATCCATGCACGCTTCCAAATGCCTTTCAACGTTACAAATAGACCAGCCTGCACCACTTCTTCTGGCAGCCCATTTCATATGCACACCACCCTCTCCAAGAAAAAGTTGCCGCTAAGTCCCTTTAAAATCTTTCTGCTCTCACCTTAAACCTATGCCCTCTAGTTTTGGACTCCCTTATCCTGGGGAAAAGACCTTGGCTATTCACCAACAAATCATACCTATTCATTTCTATTTCATTGTTGACTCGTTCATTTTATTCCCAATGAAACGCACATTCAGATACAAAGCCTTTATGTTTGTCCAGTTGGCGATTTTGAATACTCTTGTCCAATTCCTTGGTGCAACATGACAGTCATACATCTGTCCCTTCCTTTCATTTTCTGGTAACGATTAGTCTCATCACTAACCTACACTCCTGCCTTCTTACACTTTGATTTTCCTAAAAGTTTCTATGAAATTGAACCCTACACCCACTAGTTAGTTTAAAGCCCAATCCATAACCCTAGTTATGTGTTTCACAGGACACTGGTACCAGCATAAGTGCATCCCGTTGGAACAACAGTACTGGTGCCAGTGATCCATGAATTCGAACCCATTTCTCCCATAGCAATCTTTGAGCTATGCATTTATCTTTTCAATCTTATTGACTTTGTGCCAATTAGTTTATGGCTCAGGTAGCAATCCAGAAGTTTGTGGTTCTGCAGACCATGACAACTGGATCTTTCCCCTCCCGTTCAAAGTTCTTCTGCAGCCAGATGGAATATCTCACCAGGTAAGCAACACAGCTTGTCATCTTGGTTACAGGGAACAGTGTCTTTTCTCCTAATTATACTATCCCTGATTAGAATTACATCCCTTTTCTTCTCCCCCATTTGGAAAGCTCCCTGTACCACAGTGCTACGGTTGGTTTGCTCAGCCTCACCGTTTACTCAAATTGCCACAAACAGACATAGCATGAACTTAAAATTGGCTTGAAAATGACAATATATTTAATGTCTGAAACTGAAGAAGACAAATTTCAGACTGAAGGGGATATCAATGTCACCAGCACCACACCCTGACTCTGATCTCCAGCATCTGCAGTCCTCACTTTCTCCTCAATATTTTGACATTAGTCCAATAACACGACTATCAATTAATTCCTCAAGGCAAATGTTGGAATGAGGTTTCACAGGTTGTGAGCTAACAGTGGAAAAGTAATCTTGAAAAGCTGTATTAGATAAACATGCAACAATGGCCACAAGCTCTGACCTATATGAAGCTCCAGTTGCACAATATGATGTTGATTCTAAATACCATCTTCTCATGACTGAACATTTATCACTGTGGTGTAACTACAGCATCATCCATACATTAGTGTGAAATCACCAACATACAGCAAGCTAGATAAGAGGAGCTAGGAGAGAGTGAGGGCTGCAGACGCTGGAGATCAGAGTCAAAAAGTATGGTGCTGAACAAGCACAGCCGGTCAGGCAACATCTGAGGAGTAGGAGAGTTGATGTTTCGAGCATAAGCTCTTCATCAGGAATGTCAGCTAAGAGGAGCTGTGGGAGAAAGAGCAATCAAAGCTGGACAGCAAGAATTACTTAATGAGAGAAGGAGCTGCTTTGAAGTATGCAAGGAAAGGAAGTACCAGGAGACTGAATGAATGGAAGTGATATTCTACGCCATTAATTTAATATAAAGTGACAGTGGACTTATTACCCTCACAGATTTCTTGAGGTCAATCAACTTTTTGTAGGCTGCAGCTGGGTCAGATGATTAAAGGAAGCAAAATTAAAGTCCCCTACAAGTGTAATGTTTGGGATTTGATACCATTCAGGATAAAATGGTCCACTTGATTGGCACCACATTCACAAACATTAACTCCTTCTGGCTTCACACTTATGCACCATCTCCAAGATTAACTGCAGAGATTAATTAAGATTCCTTAAACAGCACCTTCCAAACTCATTACCACTGTCACCTGGAAGGACAAGGATAGCAGAATCACACATGCCATCATCTGCAAATTCCTCTCTAAGCCATTCACTATCTTAATTTGGAAGCTTCCTTTTATTCATTCACAGGATGTGGGCATTGCTGGCTAGACCAAACTTAATGGCACATCTGTACTTGCCCAGAGCACAGTTAAGAGTCAACCACATTGCTGTGAGTCTGGAGTCACATGTAGGCCAGACCAGAGAGGGACAGCAGTTTTCTTCCGGAAACAACATTAATGAACCAGATTGTCAGGGAAAAAAATCAGTAACGGCTTCATGGTCATCATCAGACTCTAAATTCCAGATTTTTATTGAATTCAAATTCCACCATATCCCATTGCGGGATTTGAACACAACTTCCCAGAACTTCCCTGGATCTCTGGATTAACTAATCTAGTGATAATGCCACTAAGTAATCACTTCCACACACATATCACCGCTCCTGCAGTGTTGCTGGGACAAAATTTTGGAATTCCTTCTCTAATAGCATTGTGGGTCTTCCTATCGCACGGGGCTCAAGAAGGCACTCACCATCACCTTCTCAAGGGTAACTGGGGATGAGCAATAAATGCTGGCCCCGGCAGTATTGTACACACCTCTGAATGAATAAAAGAACAAAACTTGGTAAGACTGTTGAGAAGGGCCACAAGTTTAATGTCAGTTTAATGCACTTGGTTTATGAAATGTATTGGATTTTACAGGGCTTCACAGTTCTCTTAACCCACTCACCACCTCATGTCAGTTGAAATGTGACTAGCGAGCCAGACAGAAGGCATGCAAGGTCGGATCTGCATTAGATATCAGCAGGGACTCAATTTCCAGGGAAACCCTGGCGTAGGTTCATGCCTCACGGCTCAGCCCCAGTTCATTATAAGACTTGAAACAAGAGCTGACCTGATTCTGACTGGGAGATGGTGCTTGGAGATGACGTCTGGGGAAAGGTCAATTTTTAACAATTGCATAGAATTTTCTGGGCCAGAGTGCTCCATTGGACCTGTTACAATTGTCTGAATGGTCTGGAGAAAAGTTTTGTAGAGTCACTAATAACATTTTGTTTAATCTTTCTGAAGCGATGACATAGATAGATTTAGCCAATTTATATATCAGGTTATTTTAGGCTTTGGAGTTTTGTAAGACAGGAATACACAAGAATTTCTTCTTTGTCATTACTTTTATTTTGTAACGTGTCACAGCCTTTCTCCATGTGTATAATGAGCTACCTGATCAACATCTGATAACTTTCCACAGAAAGCAATCATCTCACACTTGTATCTCGATTGCTCATTTTGTAAGTTGTGATGCCTTGCTTTTTTCACTGTACATATACTTGCTTTATAAAGCTGCCCTGGTTTACACACTGAGCCAACTACATTAAGCAAAAAGAACTTTATAACAGAGTTCAGACATAGAAACTGTAAATAAGTATTAAAGTATCAAAATGTAAAATATGCTGTGACGCAGAAACATACCTGTAAACTGAAATAAAATTCAGAGTAATAGATGAATGTAGAAAGGATGTTCCTGAGGACTAGGGATTCCAGAACCAAGGGACACAATCTAAGGATACAAGATGGACTGAGATGAGTAGAAATTTCTTCACCCAGTGAGCCTGTGAAATTCTCTGTCAGAGGAAGTGATTGAGTCCTAAACATTGAATGTTTTCAGGAAGGAGTTAGATATAAAGAGCTGCAGATGCTGGAAATCTGAAACAAAGACAGAAAATGTCAGCAGGTCTGGCAGCATCCATGGAGAGAGAAACAAAGTTAACGTTTCAAGTCTATTAAATGCTCTTTAGGTGTTAGGAATAAAGGGATCGAAGAGAATGGGGTGAAAGCAAAAACAGGGACCCATGATCATATTGAATGATGGAGCAGGCTGGAGGACCAAACAGCCTACTCCTGCTCCTATTTTCGATGTTTCTATGTTTCAACACATTTTCACTGTCTGAGTGTTCTTACTTTCAATGACCAGAAGCTGGATATTGTGATGCTGCCATTTGTTTGGTAGGTTTGAATCTCTCTGGTCAGGTTTCCAAACAGGTTTCACATACAGTCCAGTATCTGCTCCTAACTGCGAGAGATATTGTTTGTAATTATTGAAGTCTTGCTGTAGCATTTATCTAAGTTTGCTCCAAGATATTTTATTTACGTGATAATGTATCATATTATCCCACAAAATATCAGTTTGGATCATGGACTTGAGCATTATAAAATCATAAGTCATGTTTTGGAATGTGATTCTGGAGCAAACTTTGTTGTGTTCAAATGTCAAAAGGAAATGTTGAAGCCAATGGAATACAAAATAAAGTTGGTTTACATCTTCACCAAGGGGTTTGTATGAGGACTCACAGCAGATTCAACCAATTCATGGTATCACCAATATCACTCATATGACCACCTTGCTCAAGACATCTAACATATTAAGCTTCTTTTCAAAATTAATTTCTTCCCTCTGAGGCACCTGGAGGTCGGGTGAAGGGTTGGTTGGAGTTAAAGTAAATTGATTAGGGACTGTGCACTGTAGTTATAATGTGGTACAATGCTCAGTAAATGAAAACAATGCAGCAGCAATGCAGAATGTTGCAATGAAATATAATCAAAACAATGTTGACATAGAAAACCATCTTCTTAATTGCTTCTTAACTGATCCACAGTAATGACACAGCAACTGCAGAAGTTGACGCAGAAATTGAGACCCTGTCTTGTACCCTTACATGAAACCCTCCCTCTATCTGGAAATGCACCATTAGAATGTTCTGTAAAGGGACCTGGTCAGGATTTCGGGACAATCCACAAAGATTCTCCAGTCAAGAATAAGTTCAAACATTGTTTCACACACTCTGGATCAACATTATCCCAAACCCCTATAGAGCTGACAACACACAAATTACAAAGCCAACGTGTTTTTTTTTCACATTTGTTGTCAAGATGTGAACAACATCAACAAGACCACATTTCTTGTTCATCCTTCGTTGCTCTGTAAAGGCCTTCTGTTACAACTGTTTTCACAGCTGAGTGGCTAGCTGGAATACTTTAGTGGGTTTTAGAAGTCAACCATGTAGTGCAAGACTCAGTAGCCAGATCAAGAGGATCCCTTCCATTGAAGAATATTACTGAGTCAGTTGTTTCCTCCTCAGCACGACAATGTGGTCATTTATTTTCTGATGCTATTCCACAAATCACCACATAGGATGTTATGGCAGGATTCAATTTCAGAATTTGTGGGTTCTAGGCCAGCATTAAACCACTAGACTTCAGTTTTATCTTCAATGTTACCTTAATCTTAATTCAGACATTACGTTAGAAATGTCGGTTGGAGATATGAGCAGTTTGTCATTGAAAATATTTATATTAAATCTCTTTGAACCTTAGATGAGCTATAAAGAGCAATTCCATTTCCATGATGAGTGAAATAGAAACCTCAGAAAAGGCAGTAAATTGACAACTATTTTAAAAACTATTTGCCACAAAAATAAATTTAGAGAGCTGGGTATTTAAAAATAGATAAGCATAACATGGTTCGTTAAAAAAAATCACACAACACCAGGTTATAGCACAACAGGTTTATTTGGATCAATTAAACCTGTTGGACCATAACCTGGTATTGTGTGATTTTTAACTTTGTACATTCTAGTCCAACACCGGTATCTCCAAATCTTAACATGGTTAAATCATCTAAGCCCCATAATAAATTCTTCTCCATTCATTGTGCTGTAGGCTACTAGTTTTACCAAAGGCAGTTTTTCATTCTGTGCTCCATGCTGTGCTGCATGTTCTGGAGCATGTTGTTTTTCGTTCTGTGTTTCACATTATGGTGCATGCTATTTTCTGTGCTGTGCTGCACATTATGATGCATGTTGTTTTCCATGCTATGCTGCATGTTCTAGTGCAGCCGGTGACGAGCGGTGTCCCGCAGGGTTCGGTGCTGGGGCCACAGCTGTTCGCATTATATATTAATGATTTGGATGAGGGAACCGGGGGCATTCTAGCGAAGTTTGCCGATGATACAAAGTTAGGTAGACAGGCAGGTAGTACTGAGGAAGTGGGGAGGCTACAGAAGGATCTAGACAGGTTGGGAGAGTGGTCCAGGAAATGGCTGATGGAATTTAACGTGAGCAAGTGCGAGGTCTTGCACTTTGGCAAAAAGAATATAGGAATGGACTACTTTCTAAATGGTGAGAAACTTAATAAAGCCAAAGCACAAAGGGATCTGGGAGTGCTAGTCGAGGATTCTCTAAAGGTAAACATGCAGGTTGAGTCTGTGATTAAGAAAGCGAATGCAATGTTGTCTCTTATCTCAAGAGGGTTGGAATATAAAAGCAGAGATGTACTACTAAGACTTTATAAAGCTCTGGTTAGGCCCCATTTGGAGTACTGTGTCCAGTTTTGGTCCCCACACCTCAGGAAGGACATACTGGCACTGGAACGTGTCCAGCGGAGATTCACACGGATGATCCCTGGAATGACAGGTCTAGCATATGAGGAACGGCTGAGGATACTGGGATTGTATTCATTGGAGTTTAGAAGATTAAGGGGAGATCTAATAGAGACGTACAAAATAATACATGGCTTTGAAAAGGTGGATGCTAGAAAATTGTTTCTGTTAGGCGAGGAGACTAGGACCCGTGGACACAGCCTTAGAATTAGAGGGGGTCATTTCAGAATGGAAATGCGGAGACATTTCTTCAGCCAGAGAGTGATGGGCCTGTGGAATTCATTGCCACGGAGTGCAGTGGAAGCCGGGACGCTAAATGTCTTCAAGGCCGAGATTGATAGGTTCTTGTTGTCTAGAGGAATTAAGGGCTACGGGGAGAATGCTGGCAAGTGGAGCTGAAATGCGCATCAGCCATGATTGAATGGCGGAGTGGACTCGATGGGCCGAATGGCCTTACTTCCACTCCTATGTCTTATGGTCTTATGGTCTTATGGCATGCTGGGCTGCATGTTCTGGTACATGCTGGGCTGTATGTTCTGATACATGTTGTGGTGCATGTTCTCGTACGTGCTGTTCTCCACTCAGCACTGCATATTCTGGTACTTGCTGTTTTCCATTCAATAATGCATGTCCTCGTACATGCTATTTTCCATTCAGTGCTGCATGCTCTGGTGCATGTTGGTTTCCATTCAGTACTGCACGTTCTGGTACATGCTGTTTTCCATTCAGTACTGCATGTTCTGGTGCATGTTGGTTTCCATTCAGTACTGCGTATTCTGGTGCATGCCATTTTCCATTCAGTACTGCATGTTCTGGTGCATGTTGGTTTCCATTAAAAACTGCATGTTCTGGTGCACATTGGTTTCCATTCAGTACTGCATGTTCTTGTACATGCTATTTTCCATTCAAATCTGCATGTTCTGGTACATGTTGGTTTCAATTCAGTTCTGCATGTTCTGGTGCATGCTATTTTCCATTCAGTACTGCATGTTCTGGTGCATGTTGGTTTCCATTCAGTACTGCATGTTCCCGGTACATGGTACTTTCCATTAGTACTGCATGTTCTGGTGCATGTTGGTTTCCAGTCATTACTGCATGTTCTGGTGCATGTTGGTTTCCAGTCATGACTGCATGTTCTGGTGCAAGCGATTTTTCTATTCAGTACTCCATGTTCTGGTAAATGCTATCTTCCATTCACTGCTGCACGTTCTGGTGCATGTTGGTTTCCATTCCGTATTGCATGTTCTTGTACATGCTATTTTCCATTCAATGCTGCATGTTCTGGTGCATGCTATTTTCCATTCAGTACTGCATGTTCTGGTGCATGTTGGTTTCCATTCAGTACTGCGTATTCTGGTGCATGCCATTTTCCATTCAGTACTGCATGTTCTGGTGCATGTTGGTTTCCATTAAAAACTGCATGTTCTGGTGCATGCTATTTTCCATTCAGTACTGCATGTTCTGGTGCATGCCATTTTACATTCAGTACTGCAATTCCTGGTGCATGTTGGTTTCCATTCAGTACTGCATGTTCTGGTGCATGCTATTTTCCATTCAGTACTGCATGCTCTGGTGCATGTTGGTTTCAATTCAGTACTGCATGTTCTGGTGCATGCTATTTTCCATTCATTACTGCATGTTTTGGGTACCTGCTCTTTTCCATTCAGTACTGCATGCTCTGGTGCATGTTGGTTTCCATTCAGTACTGCATGTTCTGGTGCATGCTATTTTCCAATCAGTACTGCATGTTCTGGTGCATGTTGGTTTCCATTCAGTACTGCATGTTCTGGTGCATGCTATTTTCCATTCAGTACTGCATGTTCTGGTGCATGCTATTTTCCATTCATTCCTGCATGTTCTGGGTACCTGCTAGGTTCCATTCAGTACTGCATGTTCTGGTGCATGTTGGTTTCCATTCAGTACTGCATGTTCTGGTAAATGCTATCTTCCATTCAGTGCTGCATGTTCTGGTGCATGTTGGTTTCCATTCAGTACTGCATGTTCTGGTAAATGCTATCTTCCATTCAGTGCTGCATGTTCTGGTGCATGTTGGTTTCCAGTCATTACTGCATGTTCTGGTGCATGCTATTTTCCAATCAGTACTGCATGTTCTGGTGCATGTTGGTTTCCATTCAGTACTGCATGTTCTGGTGCATGCTATTTTCCAATCAGTACTGCATGTTCTGGTGCATGTTGGTTTCCATTCAGTACTGCATGTTCTGGTAAATGCTATCTTCCATTCAGTGCTGCATGTTCTGGTGCATGTTGGTTTCCAGTCATTACTGCATGTTCTGGTGCATGCGTTCTTTCTATTCAGTACTCCATGTTGTGGTAAATGCTATCTTCCATTCAGTACTGCATGTTCTGGTGCATGTTGGTTTCCATTCAGTACTGCATGTTCTGGTGCATGCGTTCTTTCTATTCAGTACTCCATGTTGTGGTAAATGCTATCTTCCATTCAGTACTGCATGTTCTGGTGCATGTTGGTTTCCATTCAGTACTGCATGCTCTGGTGCATGCTATTTTCCAATCAGTACTGCATGTTCTGGTGCATGTTGGTTTCCATTCAGTACTGCATGCTCTGGTGCATGTTGGTTTCCATTCAGTACTGCATGTTCTGGTGCATGCTATTTTCCAATCAGTACTGCATGTTCTGGTGCATGCTATTTTCCAATCAGTACTGCATGCTCTGGTGCATATTGGTTTCCATTCAGTACTGCATGTTCTGGTGCATGCTATTTTCCAATCAGTACTGCATGTTCTGGTGCATGTTGGTTTCCATTCAGTACTGCATGTTCTGGTGCATGCTATTTTCCAATCAGTACTGCATGCTCTGGTGCATATTGGTTTCCATTCAGTACTGCATGTTCTGGTGCATGCTATTTTCCAATCAGTACTGCATGTTCTGGTGCATGTTGGTTTCCATTCAGTACTGCATGTTCTGGTAAATGCTATCTTCCATTCAGTGCTGCATGTTCTGTTGCATGTTGGTTTCCAGTCATTACTGCATGTTCTGGTGCATGCGTTCTTTCTATTCAGTACTCCATGTTCTGGTAAATGCTATCTTCCATTCAGTACTGCATGTTCTGGTGCATGTTGGTTTCCATTCAGTACTGCATGCTCTGGTGCATGCTAATTTACATACAGTTCTGTATGTCCTCGTGCATGTTGGTTTCCATTCAGTACTGCATGTTCTGGTGCATGTTGGTTTCCATTCAGTACTGCATGTTCTGGTGCATGCTATTTACCATTCAGTACTGCATATTCTGGTGCAGGTTGGTTTCCATTCAGTGCTGCATATTCTGGTGCATGTTGGTTTCCATTCAGTACTGCATGTTCTGAAGCATGCTATTTTCCATTCAGTACTGAAGATTCTGGTGCATGTTGGTTTCTATTCAGTTCTGCATGTTCTGGTAAATGCTATTTACCATTCAGTACTGCATATTCTGGTGAAGGTTGATTTCCATTCAGTGCTGCATGTTCTGGTGCATGTTGGTTTACATTCAGTACTGCATGTTCTGCTGCAGGTTGGTTTCCATTCAGTTCTGCATGTTCTGGTTCATGCTATATTTCATTCATTACTGCATGTTCTGGTGCATGTTGGTTTCCATTCAGTACTGCATGTTCTGGTGCATGTTGGTTTCCATTCAGTACTGCATGTTCTGGTGCATGTTGGTTTCCATTCAGTACTGCATGTTCTGGTAAATGCTATTTTCCATTCAGTACTGGTTTTTCTGGTGCATGATGGTTTCCATTCAGTACTGCATGCTCTGGTGCATGCTACTTTCCATACAGTTCTGTATGTTCTGGCGCATGTTCATTGCCATTTATTCCTGCATGTTCTGGTACATGCTAAATTCCATTCAGTTCTGCATGTTCTGGTTCATGCTATACTTCATTCAATACTGCATGATCTGGTGCATATTGGTTTCCATTCAGTACTGCATGTTCTGGTGGATGCTATTTGCCATTCAGTACTGCATGTTCTGGTGGATGCTATTTTCCATTGAGTACTGCATATTCTGGTGCATGTTGGTTTCCATTCAGTACTGCATGTTCTGGTGCATGCTATTTTCCATTCAGTACTGCATGTTCTGGTGCATGTTTGTTTCCATTCAGTACTGCATGTTCTGGTGCATGCTGTTTTCCATTCAGTACTGCATGTTCTGGTGCATGCTATTTTCCATTCATTCCTGCATGTTCTGGGTACCTGCTAGGTTCCATTCAGTACTGCATGTTCTGGTGCATGTTGGTTTCCATTCAGTACTGCATGTTCTGGTAAATGCTATCTTCCATTCAGTGCTGCATGTTCTGGTGCATGCTGTTTTCCATTCAGTACTGCATGTTCTGGTGCATGCTATTTTCCATTCATTCCTGCATGTTCTGGGTACCTGCTAGGTTCCATTCAGTACTGCATGTTCTGGTGCATGTTGGTTTCCATTCAGTACTGCATGTTCTGGTAAATGCTATCTTCCATTCAGTACTGCATGTTCTGGTGGATGCTATTTGCCATTCAGTACTGCATGTTCTGGTGGATGCTATTTTCCATTGAGTACTGCATATTCTGGTGCATGTTGGTTTCCATTCAGTACTGCATGTTCTGGTGCATGTTGGTTTCCATTAAAAACTGCATGTTCTGGTGCATGCTATTTTCCATTCAGTACTGCATGTTCTGGTGCATGCCATTTTACATTCAGTACTGCAATTCCTGGTGCATGTTGGTTTCCATTCAGTACTGCATGTTCTGGTGCATGCTATTTTCCATTCAGTACTGCATGTTCTGGTGCATGTTGGTTTCAATTCAGTACTGCATGTTCTGGTGCATGCTATTTTCCATTCATTACTGCATGTTTTGTGTACCAGCTCTTTTCCATTCAGTACTGCATGCTCTGGTGCATGTTGGTTTCCATTCAGTACTGCATGTTCTGGTGCATGCTATTTTCCAATCAGTACTGCATGTTCTGGTGCAAACTATTTTCCATTCAGTACTGCATGTTCTGGTGCATGCTATTTTCCATTCAGTACTGCATGTTCTGGTGCAAAATATTTTCCATTCAGTACTGCATGTTCTGGTGCATGCTATTTTCCATTCAGTACTGCATGCTCTGGTGCATGTTGGTTTCCATTCAGTACTGCATGTTCTGGTGCATGCTATTTTCCAATCAGTACTGCATGTTCTGGTGCATGTTGGTTTCCATTCAGTACTGCATGTTCTGGTGCATGCTATTTTCCAATCAGTACTGCATGCTCTGGTGCATGTTGGTTTCCATTCAGTACTGCATGTTCTGGTGCATGCTATTTTCCAATCAGTACTGCATGTTCTGGTGCATGTTGGTTTCCATTCAGTACTGCATGTTCTGGTAAATGCTATCTTCCATTCAGTGCTGCATGTTCTGGTGCATGTTGGTTTCCAGTCATTACTGCATGTTCTGGTGCATGCGTTCTTTCTATTCAGTACTCCATGTTGTGGTAAATGCTATCTTCCATTCAGTACTGCATGTTCTGGTGCATGTTGGTTTCCATTCAGTACTGCATGTTCTGGTGCATGCGTTCTTTCTATTCAGTACTCCATGTTGTGGTAAATGCTATCTTCCATTCAGTACTGCATGTTCTGGTGCATGTTGGTTTCCATTCAGTACTGCATGCTCTGGTGCATGCTATTTTCCAATCAGTACTGCATGTTCTGGTGCATGTTGGTTTCCATTCAGTACTGCATGCTCTGGTGCATGTTGGTTTCCATTCAGTACTGCATGTTCTGGTGCATGCTATTTTCCAATCAGTACTGCATGTTCTGGTGCATGCTATTTTCCAATCAGTACTGCATGCTCTGGTGCATATTGGTTTCCATTCAGTACTGCATGTTCTGGTGCATGCTATTTTCCAATCAGTACTGCATGTTCTGGTGCATGTTGGTTTCCATTCAGTACTGCATGTTCTGGTAAATGCTATCTTCCATTCAGTGCTGCATGTTCTGTTGCATGTTGGTTTCCAGTCATTACTGCATGTTCTGGTGCATGCGTTCTTTGTATTCAGTACTCCATGTTCTGGTAAATGCTATCTTCCATTCAGTACTGCATGTTCTGGTGCATGTTGGTTTCCATTCAGTACTGCATGCTCTGGTGCATGCTAATTTACATACAGTTCCGTATGTCCTCGTGCATGTTGGTTTCCATTCAGTACTGCATGTTCTGGTGCATGTTGGTTTCCATTCAGTACTGCATGTTCTGGTGCATGCTATTTACCATTCAGTACTGCATATTCTGGTGCAGGTTGGTTTCCATTCAGTGCTGCATATTCTGGTGCATGTTGGTTTCCATTCAGTACTGCATGTTCTGAAGCATGCTATTTTCCATTCAGTACTGAAGATTCTGGTGCATGTTGGTTTCTATTCAGTTCTGCATGTTCTGGTAAATGCTATTTACCATTCAGTACTGCATATTCTGGTGAAGGTTGATTTCCATTCAGTGCTGCATGTTCTGGTGCATGTTGGTTTACATTCAGTACTGCATGTTCTGCTGCAGGTTGGTTTCCATTCAGTTCTGCATGTTCTGGTTCATGCTATATTTCATTCATTACTGCATGTTCTGGTGCATGTTGGTTTCCATTCAGTACTGCATGTTCTGGTGCATGTTGGTTTCCATTCAGTACTGCATGTTCTGGTGCATGTTGGTTTCCATTCAGTACTGCATGTTCTGGTAAATGCTATTTTCCATTCAGTACTGGTTTTTCTGGTGCATGATGGTTTCCATTCAGTACTGCATGCTCTGGTGCATGCTACTTTCCATACAGTTCTGTATGTTCTGGCGCATGTTCATTGCCATTTATTCCTGCATGTTCTGGTACATGCTAAATTCCATTCAGTTCTGCATGCTCTGGTTCATGCTATACTTCATTCAATACTGCATGATCTGGTGCATATTGGTTTCCATTCAGTACTGCATGTTCTGGTGGATGCTATTTGCCATTCAGTACTGCATGTTCTGGTGGATGCTATTTTCCATTGAGTACTGCATATTCTGGTGCATGTTGGTTTCCATTCAGTACTGCATGTTCTGGTGCATGCTATTTTCCATTCAGTACTGCATGTTCTGGTGCATGTTTGTTTCCATTCAGTACTGCATGTTCTGGTGCATGCTGTTTTCCATTCAGTACTGCATGTTCTGGTGCATGCTATTTTCCATTCATTCCTGCATGTTCTGGGTACCTGCTAGGTTCCATTCAGTACTGCATGTTCTGGTGCATGTTGGTTTCCATTCAGTACTGCATGTTCTGGTAAATGCTATCTTCCATTCAGTGCTGCATGTTCTGGTGCATGTTGGTTTCCATTCAGTACTGCATGTTCTGGTAAATGCTATCTTCCATTCAGTGCTGCATGTTCTGGTGCATGTTGGTTTCCAGTCATTACTGCATGTTCTGGTGCATGCGTTCTTTCTATTCAGTACTCCATGTTCTGGTAAATGCTATCTTCCATTCAGTACTGCATGTTCTGGTGCATGTTGGTTTCCATTCAGTACTGCATGCTCTGGTGCATGCTACTTTACATACAGTTCTGTATGTCCTGGTGCATGTTGTTTTCCATTCAGTACTGCATGTTCTGGTGCATGTTGGGTTCCATTCAGTACTGCATGTTCTGGTGCATGCTATTTTCCAATCAGTACTGCATGTTCTGGTGCATGTTGGTTTCCATTCAGTACTGCATGCTCTGGTGCATGTTGGTTTCCATTCAGTACTGCATGTTCTGGTGCATGCTATTTTCCAATCAGTACTGCATGTTCTGGTGCATGTTGGTTTCCATTCAGTACTGCATGTTCTGGTGCATGCGATTTTCCAATCAGTACTGCATGCTCTGGTGCATGTTGGTTTCCATTCAGTACTGCATGTTCTGGTGCATGCTATTTTCCAATCAGTACTGCATGTTCTGGTGCATGTTGGTTTCCATTCAGTACTGCATGCTCTGGTGCATGTTGGTTTCCATTCAGTACTGCATGTTCTGGTGCATGCTATTTTCCAATCAGTACTGCATGTTCTGGTGCATGTTGGTTTCCATTCAGTACTGCATGTTCTGGTGCATGCTATTTTCCAATCAGTACTGCATGCTCTGGTGCATGTTGGTTTCCATTCAGTGCTGCATGTTCTGGTGCATGCTATTTTCCAATCAGTACTGCATGTTCTGGTGCATGTTGGTTTCCATTCAGTACTGCATGTTCTGGTAAATGCTATCTTCCATTCAGTGCTGCATGTTCTGGTGCATGTTGGTTTCCAGTCATTACTGCATGTTCTGGTGCATGCGTTCTTTCTATTCAGTACTCCATGTTCTGGTAAATGCTTTCTTCCATTCAGTACTGCATGTTCTGGTGCATGTAGGTTTCCATTCAGTACTGCATGCTCTGGTGCATGCTAATTTACATACAGTTCTGTATGTCCTGGTGCATGTTGGTTTCCATTCAGTTCTGCATGTTCTGGTGCATGTTGGTTTCCATTCAGTACTGCATGTTCTGATGCATGCTATTTTCTATTCAGTACTGCATGTTCTGGTGAATGCTACGTACCATTCAGTACTGCATATCCTGGTGCAGGTTGGTTTCCATTCAGTGCTGCATATTCTGGTGCATGTTGGTTTCCATTCAGTACTGCATGTTCTTAAGCATGCTATTTTCCATTCAGTACTGAAGATTCTGGTGCATGTTGGTTTCTATTCAGTTCTGCATGTTCTGGTAAATGCTATTTACCATTCAGTACTGCATATTCTGGTGAAGGTTGATTTCCATTCAGTGCTGCATGTTCTGGTGCATGTTGGTTTACATTCAGTACTGCATGTTCTGCTGCAGGTTGGTTTCCATTCAGTTCTGCATGTTCTGGTTCATGCTATATTTCATTCATTACTGCATGTTCTGGTGCATGTTGGTTTCCATTCAGTACTGCATGTTCTGGTAAATGCTATTTTTCATTCAGTACTGCATGTTCTGGTGCATATTGGTTTCCATTCAGTACTGCATGTTCTGGTGCATGTTGGTTTCCATTCAGTACTGCATGTTCTGGTAAATGCTATTTTCCATTCAGTACTGGTTTTTCTGGTGCATGATGGTTTCCATTCAGTACTGCATGCTCTGGTGCATGCTACTTTCCATACAGTTCTGTATGTTCTGGCGCATGTTCATTGCCATTTATTCCTGCATGTTCTGGTACATGCTAAATTCCATTCAGTTCTGCATGTTCTGGTTCATGCTAAGCTTCATTCAATACTGCATGATCTGGTGCATATTGGTTTCCATTCAGTACTGCATGTTCTGGTGGATGCTATTTGCCATTCAGTACTGCATGTTCTGGTGGATGCTATTTTCCATTGAGTACTGCATATTCTGGTGCATGTTGGTTTCCATTAAAAACTGCATGTTCTGGTGCATGCTATTTTCCATTCTGTACTGCATGTTCTGGTGCATGTTGGTTTCCATTCAGTACTGCATGTTCTGGTGCATGCTATTTTCCATTCAGTACTGCATGTTCTGGTGCATGCTATTTTCCATTCATTCCTGCATGTTCTGGGTACCTGCTAGGTTCCATTCAGTACTGCATGTTCTGGTGCATGTTGGTTTCCATTCAGTACTGCATGTTCTGGTAAATGCTATCTTCCATTCAGTGCTGCATGTTCTGGTGCATGTTGGTTTCCATTCAGTACTGCATGTTCTGGTAAATGCTATCTTCCATTCAGTGCTGCATGTTCTGGTGCATGTTGGTTTCCAGTCATTACTGCATGTTCTGGTGCATGCTATTTTCCAATCAGTACTGCATGTTCTGGTGCATGTTGGTTTCCATTCAGTACTGCATGTTCTGGTGCATGCTATTTTCCAATCAGTACTGCATGTTCTGGTGCATGTTGGTTTCCATTCAGTACTGCATGTTCTGGTAAATGCTATCTTCCATTCAGTGCTGCATGTTCTGGTGCATGTTGGTTTCCAGTCATTACTGCATGTTCTGGTGCATGCGTTCTTTCTATTCAGTACTCCATGTTGTGGTAAATGCTATCTTCCATTCAGTACTGCATGTTCTGGTGCATGTTGGTTTCCATTCAGTACTGCATGTTCTGGTGCATGCGTTCTTTCTATTCAGTACTCCATGTTGTGGTAAATGCTATCTTCCATTCAGTACTGCATGTTCTGGTGCATGTTGGTTTCCATTCAGTACTGCATGCTCTGGTGCATGCTATTTTCCAATCAGTACTGCATGTTCTGGTGCATGTTGGTTTCCATTCAGTACTGCATGCTCTGGTGCATGTTGGTTTCCATTCAGTACTGCATGTTCTGGTGCATGCTATTTTCCAATCAGTACTGCATGTTCTGGTGCATGCTATTTTCCAATCAGTACTGCATGCTCTGGTGCATATTGGTTTCCATTCAGTACTGCATGTTCTGGTGCATGCTATTTTCCAATCAGTACTGCATGTTCTGGTGCATGTTGGTTTCCATTCAGTACTGCATGTTCTGGTGCATGCTATTTTCCAATCAGTACTGCATGCTCTGGTGCATATTGGTTTCCATTCAGTACTGCATGTTCTGGTGCATGCTATTTTCCAATCAGTACTGCATGTTCTGGTGCATGTTGGTTTCCATTCAGTACTGCATGTTCTGGTAAATGCTATCTTCCATTCAGTGCTGCATGTTCTGGTGCATGTTGGTTTCCAGTCATTACTGCATGTTCTGGTGCATGCGTTCTTTCTATTCAGTACTCCATGTTCTGGTAAATGCTATCTTCCATTCAGTACTGCATGTTCTGGTGCATGTTGGTTTCCATTCAGTACTGCATGCTCTGGTGCATGCTAATTTACATACAGTTCTGTATGTCCTCGTGCATGTTGGTTTCCATTCAGTACTGCATGTTCTGGTGCATGTTGGTTTCCATTCAGTACTGCATGTTCTGGTGCATGCTATTTACCATTCAGTACTGCATATTCTGGTGCAGGTTGGTTTCCATTCAGTGCTGCATATTCTGGTGCATGTTGGTTTCCATTCAGTACTGCATGTTCTGAAGCATGCTATTTTCCATTCAGTACTGAAGATTCTGGTGCATGTTGGTTTCTATTCAGTTCTGCATGTTCTGGTAAATGCTATTTACCATTCAGTACTGCATATTCTGGTGAAGGTTGATTTCCATTCAGTGCTGCATGTTCTGGTGCATGTTGGTTTACATTCAGTACTGCATGTTCTGCTGCAGGTTGGTTTCCATTCAGTTCTGCATGTTCTGGTTCATGCTATATTTCATTCATTACTGCATGTTCTGGTGCATGTTGGTTTCCATTCAGTACTGCATGTTCTGGTGCATGTTGGTTTCCATTCAGTACTGCATGTTCTGGTGCATGTTGGTTTCCATTCAGTACTGCATGTTCTGGTAAATGCTATTTTCCATTCAGTACTGGTTTTTCTGGTGCATGATGGTTTCCATTCAGTACTGCATGCTCTGGTGCATGCTACTTTCCATACAGTTCTGTATGTTCTGGCGCATGTTCATTGCCATTTATTCCTGCATGTTCTGGTACATGCTAAATTCCATTCAGTTCTGCATGTTCTGGTTCATGCTATACTTCATTCAATACTGCATGATCTGGTGCATATTGGTTTCCATTCAGTACTGCATGTTCTGGTGGATGCTATTTGCCATTCAGTACTGCATGTTCTGGTGGATGCTATTTTCCATTGAGTACTGCATATTCTGGTGCATGTTGGTTTCCATTCAGTACTGCATGTTCTGGTGCATGCTATTTTCCATTCAGTACTGCATGTTCTGGTGCATGTTTGTTTCCATTCAGTACTGCATGTTCTGGTGCATGCTGTTTTCCATTCAGTACTGCATGTTCTGGTGCATGCTATTTTCCATTCATTCCTGCATGTTCTGGGTACCTGCTAGGTTCCATTCAGTACTGCATGTTCTGGTGCATGTTGGTTTCCATTCAGTACTGCATGTTCTGGTAAATGCTATCTTCCATTCAGTGCTGCATGTTCTGGTGCATGCTGTTTTCCATTCAGTACTGCATGTTCTGGTGCATGCTATTTTCCATTCATTCCTGCATGTTCTGGGTACCTGCTAGGTTCCATTCAGTACTGCATGTTCTGGTGCATGTTGGTTTCCATTCAGTACTGCATGTTCTGGTAAATGCTATCTTCCATTCAGTACTGCATGTTCTGGTGGATGCTATTTGCCATTCAGTACTGCATGTTCTGGTGGATGCTATTTTCCATTGAGTACTGCATATTCTGGTGCATGTTGGTTTCCATTCAGTACTGCATGTTCTGGTGCATGTTGGTTTCCATTAAAAACTGCATGTTCTGGTGCATGCTATTTTCCATTCAGTACTGCATGTTCTGGTGCATGCCATTTTACATTCAGTACTGCAATTCCTGGTGCATGTTGGTTTCCATTCAGTACTGCATGTTCTGGTGCATGCTATTTTCCATTCAGTACTGCATGTTCTGGTGCATGTTGGTTTCAATTCAGTACTGCATGTTCTGGTGCATGCTATTTTCCATTCATTACTGCATGTTTTGTGTACCAGCTCTTTTCCATTCAGTACTGCATGCTCTGGTGCATGTTGGTTTCCATTCAGTACTGCATGTTCTGGTGCATGCTATTTTCCAATCAGTACTGCATGTTCTGGTGCAAACTATTTTCCATTCAGTACTGCATGTTCTGGTGCATGCTATTTTCCATTCAGTACTGCATGTTCTGGTGCAAAATATTTTCCATTCAGTACTGCATGTTCTGGTGCATGCTATTTTCCATTCAGTACTGCATGCTCTGGTGCATGTTGGTTTCCATTCAGTACTGCATGTTCTGGTGCATGCTATTTTCCAATCAGTACTGCATGTTCTGGTGCATGTTGGTTTCCATTCAGTACTGCATGTTCTGGTGCATGCTATTTTCCAATCAGTACTGCATGCTCTGGTGCATGTTGGTTTCCATTCAGTACTGCATGTTCTGGTGCATGCTATTTTCCAATCAGTACTGCATGTTCTGGTGCATGTTGGTTTCCATTCAGTACTGCATGTTCTGGTAAATGCTATCTTCCATTCAGTGCTGCATGTTCTGGTGCATGTTGGTTTCCAGTCATTACTGCATGTTCTGGTGCATGCGTTCTTTCTATTCAGTACTCCATGTTGTGGTAAATGCTATCTTCCATTCAGTACTGCATGTTCTGGTGCATGTTGGTTTCCATTCAGTACTGCATGTTCTGGTGCATGCGTTCTTTCTATTCAGTACTCCATGTTGTGGTAAATGCTATCTTCCATTCAGTACTGCATGTTCTGGTGCATGTTGGTTTCCATTCAGTACTGCATGCTCTGGTGCATGCTATTTTCCAATCAGTACTGCATGTTCTGGTGCATGTTGGTTTCCATTCAGTACTGCATGCTCTGGTGCATGTTGGTTTCCATTCAGTACTGCATGTTCTGGTGCATGCTATTTTCCAATCAGTACTGCATGTTCTGGTGCATGCTATTTTCCAATCAGTACTGCATGCTCTGGTGCATATTGGTTTCCATTCAGTACTGCATGTTCTGGTGCATGCTATTTTCCAATCAGTACTGCATGTTCTGGTGCATGTTGGTTTCCATTCAGTACTGCATGTTCTGGTAAATGCTATCTTCCATTCAGTGCTGCATGTTCTGTTGCATGTTGGTTTCCAGTCATTACTGCATGTTCTGGTGCATGCGTTCTTTGTATTCAGTACTCCATGTTCTGGTAAATGCTATCTTCCATTCAGTACTGCATGTTCTGGTGCATGTTGGTTTCCATTCAGTACTGCATGCTCTGGTGCATGCTAATTTACATACAGTTCCGTATGTCCTCGTGCATGTTGGTTTCCATTCAGTACTGCATGTTCTGGTGCATGTTGGTTTCCATTCAGTACTGCATGTTCTGGTGCATGCTATTTACCATTCAGTACTGCATATTCTGGTGCAGGTTGGTTTCCATTCAGTGCTGCATATTCTGGTGCATGTTGGTTTCCATTCAGTACTGCATGTTCTGAAGCATGCTATTTTCCATTCAGTACTGAAGATTCTGGTGCATGTTGGTTTCTATTCAGTTCTGCATGTTCTGGTAAATGCTATTTACCATTCAGTACTGCATATTCTGGTGAAGGTTGATTTCCATTCAGTGCTGCATGTTCTGGTGCATGTTGGTTTACATTCAGTACTGCATGTTCTGCTGCAGGTTGGTTTCCATTCAGTTCTGCATGTTCTGGTTCATGCTATATTTCATTCATTACTGCATGTTCTGGTGCATGTTGGTTTCCATTCAGTACTGCATGTTCTGGTGCATGTTGGTTTCCATTCAGTACTGCATGTTCTGGTGCATGTTGGTTTCCATTCAGTACTGCATGTTCTGGTAAATGCTATTTTCCATTCAGTACTGGTTTTTCTGGTGCATGATGGTTTCCATTCAGTACTGCATGCTCTGGTGCATGCTACTTTCCATACAGTTCTGTATGTTCTGGCGCATGTTCATTGCCATTTATTCCTGCATGTTCTGGTACATGCTAAATTCCATTCAGTTCTGCATGCTCTGGTTCATGCTATACTTCATTCAATACTGCATGATCTGGTGCATATTGGTTTCCATTCAGTACTGCATGTTCTGGTGGATGCTATTTGCCATTCAGTACTGCATGTTCTGGTGGATGCTATTTTCCATTGAGTACTGCATATTCTGGTGCATGTTGGTTTCCATTCAGTACTGCATGTTCTGGTGCATGCTATTTTCCATTCAGTACTGCATGTTCTGGTGCATGTTTGTTTCCATTCAGTACTGCATGTTCTGGTGCATGCTGTTTTCCATTCAGTACTGCATGTTCTGGTGCATGCTATTTTCCATTCATTCCTGCATGTTCTGGGTACCTGCTAGGTTCCATTCAGTACTGCATGTTCTGGTGCATGTTGGTTTCCATTCAGTACTGCATGTTCTGGTAAATGCTATCTTCCATTCAGTGCTGCATGTTCTGGTGCATGTTGGTTTCCATTCAGTACTGCATGTTCTGGTAAATGCTATCTTCCATTCAGTGCTGCATGTTCTGGTGCATGTTGGTTTCCAGTCATTACTGCATGTTCTGGTGCATGCGTTCTTTCTATTCAGTACTCCATGTTCTGGTAAATGCTATCTTCCATTCAGTACTGCATGTTCTGGTGCATGTTGGTTTCCATTCAGTACTGCATGCTCTGGTGCATGCTACTTTACATACAGTTCTGTATGTCCTGGTGCATGTTGTTTTCCATTCAGTACTGCATGTTCTGGTGCATGTTGGGTTCCATTCAGTACTGCATGTTCTGGTGCATGCTATTTTCCAATCAGTACTGCATGTTCTGGTGCATGTTGGTTTCCATTCAGTACTGCATGCTCTGGTGCATGTTGGTTTCCATTCAGTACTGCATGTTCTGGTGCATGCTATTTTCCAATCAGTACTGCATGTTCTGGTGCATGTTGGTTTCCATTCAGTACTGCATGTTCTGGTGCATGCGATTTTCCAATCAGTACTGCATGCTCTGGTGCATGTTGGTTTCCATTCAGTACTGCATGTTCTGGTGCATGCTATTTTCCAATCAGTACTGCATGTTCTGGTGCATGTTGGTTTCCATTCAGTACTGCATGCTCTGGTGCATGTTGGTTTCCATTCAGTACTGCATGTTCTGGTGCATGCTATTTTCCAATCAGTACTGCATGTTCTGGTGCATGTTGGTTTCCATTCAGTACTGCATGTTCTGGTGCATGCTATTTTCCAATCAGTACTGCATGCTCTGGTGCATGTTGGTTTCCATTCAGTGCTGCATGTTCTGGTGCATGCTATTTTCCAATCAGTACTGCATGTTCTGGTGCATGTTGGTTTCCATTCAGTACTGCATGTTCTGGTAAATGCTATCTTCCATTCAGTGCTGCATGTTCTGGTGCATGTTGGTTTCCAGTCATTACTGCATGTTCTGGTGCATGCGTTCTTTCTATTCAGTACTCCATGTTCTGGTAAATGCTTTCTTCCATTCAGTACTGCATGTTCTGGTGCATGTAGGTTTCCATTCAGTACTGCATGCTCTGGTGCATGCTAATTTACATACAGTTCTGTATGTCCTGGTGCATGTTGGTTTCCATTCAGTTCTGCATGTTCTGGTGCATGTTGGTTTCCATTCAGTACTGCATGTTCTGATGCATGCTATTTTCTATTCAGTACTGCATGTTCTGGTGAATGCTACGTACCATTCAGTACTGCATATCCTGGTGCAGGTTGGTTTCCATTCAGTGCTGCATATTCTGGTGCATGTTGGTTTCCATTCAGTACTGCATGTTCTTAAGCATGCTATTTTCCATTCAGTACTGAAGATTCTGGTGCATGTTGGTTTCTATTCAGTTCTGCATGTTCTGGTAAATGCTATTTACCATTCAGTACTGCATATTCTGGTGAAGGTTGATTTCCATTCAGTGCTGCATGTTCTGGTGCATGTTGGTTTACATTCAGTACTGCATGTTCTGCTGCAGGTTGGTTTCCATTCAGTTCTGCATGTTCTGGTTCATGCTATATTTCATTCATTACTGCATGTTCTGGTGCATGTTGGTTTCCATTCAGTACTGCATGTTCTGGTAAATGCTATTTTTCATTCAGTACTGCATGTTCTGGTGCATATTGGTTTCCATTCAGTACTGCATGTTCTGGTGCATGTTGGTTTCCATTCAGTACTGCATGTTCTGGTAAATGCTATTTTCCATTCAGTACTGGTTTTTCTGGTGCATGATGGTTTCCATTCAGTACTGCATGCTCTGGTGCATGCTACTTTCCATACAGTTCTGTATGTTCTGGCGCATGTTCATTGCCATTTATTCCTGCATGTTCTGGTACATGCTAAATTCCATTCAGTTCTGCATGTTCTGGTTCATGCTAAGCTTCATTCAATACTGCATGATCTGGTGCATATTGGTTTCCATTCAGTACTGCATGTTCTGGTGGATGCTATTTTCCATTGAGTACTGCATATTCTGGTGCATGTTGGTTTCCATTAAAAACTGCATGTTCTGGTGCATGCTATTTTCCATTCACTACTGCATGTTCTGGTGCATGCCATTTTACATTCAGTACTGCAATTCCTGGTGCATGTTGGTTTCCATTCAGTACTGCATGTTCTGGTGCATGCTATTTTCCATTCAGTACTGCATGTTCTGGTGCATGTTGGTTTCAATTCAGTACTGCATGTTCTGGTGCATGTTGGTTTCAATTCAGTACTGCATGTTCTGGTGCATGCTATTTTCCATTCAGTACTGCATGCTCTGGTGCATGCTATTTGCCATTCAGTACTGCATGTTCTGGTGGATGCTATTTTCCATTGAGTACTGCATATTCTGGTGCATGTTGGTTTCCATTCAGTACTGCATGTTCTGGTGCATGTTGGTTTCCATTAAAAACTGCATGTTCTGGTGCATGCTATTTTCCATTCAGTACTGCATGTTCTGGTGCATGCCATTTTACATTCAGTACTGCAATTCCTGGTGCATGTTGGTTTCCATTCAGTACTGCATGTTCTGGTGCATGCTATTTTCCATTCAGTACTGCATGTTCTGGTGCATGTTGGTTTCAATTCAGTACTGCATGTTCTGGTGCATGCTATTTTCCATTCATTACTGCATGTTTTGTGTACCAGCTCTTTTCCATTCAGTACTGCATGCTCTGGTGCATGTTGGTTTCCATTCAGTACTGCATGTTCTGGTGCATGCTATTTTCCAATCAGTACTGCATGTTCTGGTGCAAACTATTTTCCATTCAGTACTGCATGTTCTGGTGCATGCTATTTTCCATTCAGTACTGCATGTTCTGGTGCAAAATATTTTCCATTCAGTACTGCATGTTCTGGTGCATGCTATTTTCCATTCAGTACTGCATGCTCTGGTGCATGTTGGTTTCCATTCAGTACTGCATGTTCTGGTGCATGCTATTTTCCAATCAGTACTGCATGTTCTGGTGCATGTTGGTTTCCATTCAGTACTGCATGTTCTGGTGCATGCTATTTTCCAATCAGTACTGCATGCTCTGGTGCATGTTGGTTTCCATTCAGTACTGCATGTTCTGGTGCATGCTATTTTCCAATCAGTACTGCATGCTCTGGTGCATGTTGGTTTCCATTCAGTACTGCATGTTCTGGTAAATGCTATCTTCCATTCAGTGCTGCATGTTCTGGTGCATGTTGGTTTCCAGTCATTACTGCATGTTCTGGTGCATGCGTTCTTTCTATTCAGTACTCCATGTTGTGGTAAATGCTATCTTCCATTCAGTACTGCATGTTCTGGTGCATGTTGGTTTCCATTCAGTACTGCATGTTCTGGTGCATGCGTTCTTTCTATTCAGTACTCCATGTTGTGGTAAATGCTATCTTCCATTCAGTACTGCATGTTCTGGTGCATGTTGGTTTCCATTCAGTACTGCATGCTCTGGTGCATGCTATTTTCCAATCAGTACTGCATGTTCTGGTGCATGTTGGTTTCCATTCAGTACTGCATGCTCTGGTGCATGTTGGTTTCCATTCAGTACTGCATGTTCTGGTGCATGCTATTTTCCAATCAGTACTGCATGTTCTGGTGCATGCTATTTTCCAATCAGTACTGCATGCTCTGGTGCATATTGGTTTCCATTCAGTACTGCATGTTCTGGTGCATGCTATTTTCCAATCAGTACTGCATGTTCTGGTGCATGTTGGTTTCCATTCAGTACTGCATGTTCTGGTAAATGCTATCTTCCATTCAGTGCTGCATGTTCTGTTGCATGTTGGTTTCCAGTCATTACTGCATGTTCTGGTGCATGCGTTCTTTGTATTCAGTACTCCATGTTCTGGTAAATGCTATCTTCCATTCAGTACTGCATGTTCTGGTGCATGTTGGTTTCCATTCAGTACTGCATGCTCTGGTGCATGCTAATTTACATACAGTTCCGTATGTCCTCGTGCATGTTGGTTTCCATTCAGTACTGCATGTTCTGGTGCATGTTGGTTTCCATTCAGTACTGCATGTTCTGGTGCATGCTATTTACCATTCAGTACTGCATATTCTGGTGCAGGTTGGTTTCCATTCAGTGCTGCATATTCTGGTGCATGTTGGTTTCCATTCAGTACTGCATGTTCTGAAGCATGCTATTTTCCATTCAGTACTGAAGATTCTGGTGCATGTTGGTTTCTATTCAGTTCTGCATGTTCTGGTAAATGCTATTTACCATTCAGTACTGCATATTCTGGTGAAGGTTGATTTCCATTCAGTGCTGCATGTTCTGGTGCATGTTGGTTTACATTCAGTACTGCATGTTCTGCTGCAGGTTGGTTTCCATTCAGTTCTGCATGTTCTGGTTCATGCTATATTTCATTCATTACTGCATGTTCTGGTGCATGTTGGTTTCCATTCAGTACTGCATGTTCTGGTGCATGTTGGTTTCCATTCAGTACTGCATGTTCTGGTGCATGTTGGTTTCCATTCAGTACTGCATGTTCTGGTAAATGCTATTTTCCATTCAGTACTGGTTTTTCTGGTGCATGATGGTTTCCATTCAGTACTGCATGCTCTGGTGCATGCTACTTTCCATACAGTTCTGTATGTTCTGGCGCATGTTCATTGCCATTTATTCCTGCATGTTCTGGTACATGCTAAATTCCATTCAGTTCTGCATGCTCTGGTTCATGCTATACTTCATTCAATACTGCATGATCTGGTGCATATTGGTTTCCATTCAGTACTGCATGTTCTGGTGGATGCTATTTGCCATTCAGTACTGCATGTTCTGGTGGATGCTATTTTCCATTGAGTACTGCATATTCTGGTGCATGTTGGTTTCCATTCAGTACTGCATGTTCTGGTGCATGCTATTTTCCATTCAGTACTGCATGTTCTGGTGCATGTTTGTTTCCATTCAGTACTGCATGTTCTGGTGCATGCTGTTTTCCATTCAGTACTGCATGTTCTGGTGCATGCTATTTTCCATTCATTCCTGCATGTTCTGGGTACCTGCTAGGTTCCATTCAGTACTGCATGTTCTGGTGCATGTTGGTTTCCATTCAGTACTGCATGTTCTGGTAAATGCTATCTTCCATTCAGTGCTGCATGTTCTGGTGCATGTTGGTTTCCATTCAGTACTGCATGTTCTGGTAAATGCTATCTTCCATTCAGTGCTGCATGTTCTGGTGCATGTTGGTTTCCAGTCATTACTGCATGTTCTGGTGCATGCGTTCTTTCTATTCAGTACTCCATGTTGTGGTAAATGCTATCTTCCATTCAGTACTGCATGTTCTGGTGCATGTTGGTTTCCATTCAGTACTGCATGCTCTGGTGCATGCTACTTTACATACAGTTCTGTATGTCCTGGTGCATGTTGTTTTCCATTCAGTACTGCATGTTCTGGTGCATGTTGGGTTCCATTCAGTACTGCATGTTCTGGTGCATGCTATTTTCCAATCAGTACTGCATGTTCTGGTGCATGTTGGTTTCCATTCAGTACTGCATGCTCTGGTGCATGTTGGTTTCCATTCAGTACTGCATGTTCTGGTGCATGCTATTTTCCAATCAGTACTGCATGTTCTGGTGCATGTTGGTTTCCATTCAGTACTGCATGTTCTGGTGCATGCGATTTTCCAATCAGTACTGCATGCTCTGGTGCATGTTGGTTTCCATTCAGTACTGCATGTTCTGGTGCATGCTATTTTCCAATCAGTACTGCATGTTCTGGTGCATGTTGGTTTCCATTCAGTACTGCATGCTCTGGTGCATGTTGGTTTCCATTCAGTACTGCATGTTCTGGTGCATGCTATTTTCCAATCAGTACTGCATGTTCTGGTGCATGTTGGTTTCCATTCAGTACTGCATGTTCTGGTGCATGCTATTTTCCAATCAGTACTGCATGCTCTGGTGCATGTTGGTTTCCATTCAGTACTGCATGTTCTGGTGCATGCTATTTTCCAATCAGTACTGCATGTTCTGGTGCATGTTGGTTTCCATTCAGTACTGCATGTTCTGGTAAATGCTATCTTCCATTCAGTGCTGCATGTTCTGGTGCATGTTGGTTTCCAGTCATTACTGCATGTTCTGGTGCATGCGTTCTTTCTATTCAGTACTCCATGTTCTGGTAAATGCTTTCTTCCATTCAGTACTGCATGTTCTGGTGCATGTAGGTTTCCATTCAGTACTGCATGCTCTGGTGCATGCTAATTTACATACAGTTCTGTATGTCCTGGTGCATGTTGGTTTCCATTCAGTTCTGCATGTTCTGGTGCATGTTGGTTTCCATTCAGTACTGCATGTTCTGATGCATGCTATTTTCTATTCAGTACTGCATGTTCTGGTGAATGCTACGTACCATTCAGTACTGCATATCCTGGTGCAGGTTGGTTTCCATTCAGTGCTGCATATTCTGGTGCATGTTGGTTTCCATTCAGTACTGCATGTTCTTAAGCATGCTATTTTCCATTCAGTACTGAAGATTCTGGTGCATGTTGGTTTCTATTCAGTTCTGCATGTTCTAGTAAATGCTATTTACCATTCAGTACTGCATATTCTGGTGAAGGTTGATTTCCATTCAGTGCTGCATGTTCTGGTGCATGTTGGTTTACATTCAGTACTGCATGTTCTGCTGCAGGTTGGTTTCCATTCAGTTCTGCATGTTCTGGTTCATGCTATATTTCATTCATTACTGCATGTTCTGGTGCATGTTGGTTTCCATTCAGTACTGCATGTTCTGGTAAATGCTATTTTTCATTCAGTACTGCATGTTCTGGTGCATATTGGTTTCCATTCAGTACTGCATGTTCTGGTGCATGTTGGTTTCCATTCAGTACTGCATGTTCTGGTAAATGCTATTTTCCATTCAGTACTGGTTTTTCTGGTGCATGATGGTTTCCATTCAGTACTGCATGCTCTGGTGCATGCTACTTTCCATACAGTTCTGTATGTTCTGGCGCATGTTCATTGCCATTTATTCCTGCATGTTCTGGTACATGCTAAATTCCATTCAGTTCTGCATGTTCTGGTTCATGCTAAGCTTCATTCAATACTGCATGATCTGGTGCATATTGGTTTCCATTCAGTACTGCATGTTCTGGTGGATGCTATTTGCCATTCAGTACTGCATGTTCTGGTGGATGCTATTTTCCATTGAGTACTGCATATTCTGGTGCATGTTGGTTTCCATTAAAAACTGCATGTTCTGGTGCATGCTATTTTCCATTCACTACTGCATGTTCTGGTGCATGCCATTTTACATTCAGTACTGCAATTCCTGGTGCATGTTGGTTTCCATTCAGTACTGCATGTTCTGGTGCATGCTATTTTCCATTCAGTACTGCATGTTCTGGTGCATGTTGGTTTCAATTCAGTACTGCATGTTCTGGTGCATGCTATTTTCCATTCAGTACTGCATGCTCTGGTGCATGCTAATTTACATACAGTTCTGTATGTCCTCGTGCATGTTGGTTTCCATTCAGTACTGCATGTTCTGGTGCATGTTGGTTTCCATTCAGTACTGCATGTTCTGGTGCATGCTATTTACCATTCAGTACTGCATATTCTGGTGCAGGTTGGTTTCCATTCAGTGCTGCATATTCTGGTGCATGTTGGTTTCCATTCAGTACTGCATGTTCTGAAGCATGCTATTTTCCATTCAGTACTGAAGATTCTGGTGCATGTTGGTTTCTATTCAGTTCTGCATGTTCTGGTAAATGCTATTTACCATTCAGTACTGCATATTCTGGTGAAGGTTGATTTCCATTCAGTGCTGCATGTTCTGGTGCATGTTGGTTTACATTCAGTACTGCATGTTCTGCTGCAGGTTGGTTTCCATTCAGTTCTGCATGTTCTGGTTCATGCTATATTTCATTCATTACTGCATGTTCTGGTGCATGTTGGTTTCCATTCAGTACTGCATGTTCTGGTGCATGTTGGTTTCCATTCAGTACTGCATGTTCTGGTGCATGTTGGTTTCCATTCAGTACTGCATGTTCTGGTAAATGCTATTTTCCATTCAGTACTGGTTTTTCTGGTGCATGATGGTTTCCATTCAGTACTGCATGCTCTGGTGCATGCTACTTTCCATACAGTTCTGTATGTTCTGGCGCATGTTCATTGCCATTTATTCCTGCATGTTCTGGTACATGCTAAATTCCATTCAGTTCTGCATGTTCTGGTTCATGCTATACTTCATTCAATACTGCATGATCTGGTGCATATTGGTTTCCATTCAGTACTGCATGTTCTGGTGGATGCTATTTGCCATTCAGTACTGCATGTTCTGGTGGATGCTATTTTCCATTGAGTACTGCATATTCTGGTGCATGTTGGTTTCCATTCAGTACTGCATGTTCTGGTGCATGCTATTTTCCATTCAGTACTGCATGTTCTGGTGCATGTTTGTTTCCATTCAGTACTGCATGTTCTGGTACATGCTGTTTTCCATTCAGTACTGCATGTTCTGGTGCATGCTATTTTCCATTCATTCCTGCATGTTCTGGGTACCTGCTAGGTTCCATTCAGTACTGCATGTTCTGGTGCATGTTGGTTTCCATTCAGTACTGCATGTTCTGGTAAATGCTATCTTCCATTCAGTGCTGCATGTTCTGGTGCATGTTGGTTTCCATTCAGTACTGCATGTTCTGGTAAATGCTATCTTCCATTCAGTGCTGCATGTTCTGGTGCATGTTGGTTTCCAGTCATTACTGCATGTTCTGGTGCATGCGTTCTTTCTATTCAGTACTCCATGTTGTGGTAAATGCTATCTTCCATTCAGTACTGCATGTTCTGGTGCATGTTGGTTTCCATTCAGTACTGCATGCTCTGGTGCATGCTACTTTACATACAGTTCTGTATGTCCTGGTGCATGTTGTTTTCCATTCAGTACTGCATGTTCTGGTGCATGTTGGGTTCCATTCAGTACTGCATGTTCTGGTGCATGCTATTTTCCAATCAGTACTGCATGTTCTGGTGCATGTTGGTTTCCATTCAGTACTGCATGCTCTGGTGCATGTTGGTTTCCATTCAGTACTGCATGTTCTGGTGCATGCTATTTTCCAATCAGTACTGCATGTTCTGGTGCATGTTGGTTTCCATTCAGTACTGCATGTTCTGGTGCATGCGATTTTCCAATCAGTACTGCATGCTCTGGTGCATGTTGGTTTCCATTCAGTACTGCATGTTCTGGTGCATGCTATTTTCCAATCAGTACTGCATGTTCTGGTGCATGTTGGTTTCCATTCAGTACTGCATGCTCTGGTGCATGTTGGTTTCCATTCAGTACTGCATGTTCTGGTGCATGCTATTTTCCAATCAGTACTGCATGTTCTGGTGCATGTTGGTTTCCATTCAGTACTGCATGTTCTGGTGCATGCTATTTTCCAATCAGTACTGCATGCTCTGGTGCATGTTGGTTTCCATTCAGTACTGCATGTTCTGGTGCATGCTATTTTCCAATCAGTACTGCATGTTCTGGTGCATGTTGGTTTCCATTCAGTACTGCATGTTCTGGTAAATGCTATCTTCCATTCAGTGCTGCATGTTCTGGTGCATGTTGGTTTCCAGTCATTACTGCATGTTCTGGTGCATGCGTTCTTTCTATTCAGTACTCCATGTTCTGGTAAATGCTTTCTTCCATTCAGTACTGCATGTTCTGGTGCATGTAGGTTTCCATTCAGTACTGCATGCTCTGGTGCATGCTAATTTACATACAGTTCTGTATGTCCTGGTGCATGTTGGTTTCCATTCAGTTCTGCATGTTCTGGTGCATGTTGGTTTCCATTCAGTACTGCATGTTCTGATGCATGCTATTTTCTATTCAGTACTGCATGTTCTGGTGAATGCTACGTACCATTCAGTACTGCATATTCTGGTGCAGGTTGGTTTCCATTCAGTGCTGCATATTCTGGTGCATGTTGGTTTCCATTCAGTACTGCATGTTCTTAAGCATGCTATTTTCCATTCAGTACTGAAGATTCTGGTGCATGTTGGTTTCTATTCAGTTCTGCATGTTCTGGTAAATGCTATTTACCATTCAGTACTGCATATTCTGGTGAAGGTTGATTTCCATTCAGTGCTGCATGTTCTGGTGCATGTTGGTTTACATTCAGTACTGCATGTTCTGCTGCAGGTTGGTTTCCATTCAGTTCTGCATGTTCTGGTTCATGCTATATTTCATTCATTACTGCATGTTCTGGTGCATGTTGGTTTCCATTCAGTACTGCATGTTCTGGTAAATGCTATTTTTCATTCAGTACTGCATGTTCTGGTGCATATTGGTTTCCATTCAGTACTGCATGTTCTGGTGCATGTTGGTTTCCATTCAGTACTGCATGTTCTGGTAAATGCTATTTTCCATTCAGTACTGGTTTTTCTGGTGCATGATGGTTTCCATTCAGTACTGCATGCTCTGGTGCATGCTACTTTCCATACAGTTCTGTATGTTCTGGCGCATGTTCATTGCCATTTATTCCTGCATGTTCTGGTACATGCTAAATTCCATTCAGTTCTGCATGTTCTGGTTCATGCTATGCTTCATTCAATACTGCATGATCTGGTGCATATTGGTTTCCATTCAGTACTGCATGTTCTGGTGGATGCTATTTGCCATTCAGTACTGCATGTTCTGGTGGATGCTATTTTCCATTGAGTACTGCATATTCTGGTGCATGTTGGTTTCCATTAAAAACTGCATGTTCTGGTGCATGCTATTTTCCATTCACTACTGCATGTTCTGGTGCATGCCATTTTACATTCAGTACTGCAATTCCTGGTGCATGTTGGTTTCCATTCAGTACTGCATGTTCTGGTGCATGCTATTTTCCATTCAGTACTGCATGTTCTGGTGCATGTTGGTTTCAATTCAGTACTGCATGTTCTGGTGCATGATATTTTCCATTCATTACTGCATGTTTTGTGTACCAGCTCTTTTCCATTCAGTACTGCATGCTCTGGTGCATGTTGGTTTCCATTCAGTACTGCATGTTCTGGTGCATGCTATTTTCCAATCAGTACTGCATGTTCTGGTGCATGTTGGTTTCCATTCAGTACTGCATGTTCTGGTGCATGCTATTTTCCATTCAGTACTGCATGTTCTGGTGCAAACTATTTTCCATTCAGTACTGCATGTTCTGGTGCATGCTATTTTCCATTCAGTACTGCATGCTCTGGTGCATGTTGGTTTCCATTCAGTACTGCATGTTCTGGTGCATGCTATTTTCCAATCAGTACTGCATGTTCTGGTGCATGTTGGTTTCCATTCAGTACTGCATGTTCTGGTGCATGCTATTTTCCAATCAGTACTGCATGCTCTGGTGCATGTTGGTTTCCATTCAGTACTGCATGTTCTGGTGCATGCTATTTTCCAATCAGTACTGCATGTTCTGGTGCATGTTGGTTTCCATTCAGTACTGCATGTTCTGGTAAATGCTATCTTCCATTCAGTGCTGCATGTTATGTTGCATGTTGGTTTCCAGTCATTACTGCATGTTCTGGTGCATGCGTTCTTTCTATTCAGTACTCCATGTTGTGGTAAATGCTATCTTCCATTCAGTACTGCATGTTCTGGTGCATGTTGGTTTCCATTCAGTACTGCATGCTCTGGTGCATGCTACTTTACATACAGTTCTGTATGTCCTGGTGCATGTTGTTTTCCATTCAGTACTGCATGTTCTGGTGCATGTTGGGTTCCATTCAGTACTGCATGTTCTGGTGCACGCTATTTTCCAATCAGTACTGCATGTTCTGGTGCACGTTGGTTTCCATTCAGTACTGCATGCTCTGGTGCATGTTGGTTTCCATTCAGTACTGCATGTTCTGGTGCATGCTATTTTCCAATCAGTACTGCATGTTCTGGTGCATGTTGCTTTCCATTCAGTACTGCATGCTCTGGTGCATGTTGGTTTCCATTCAGTACTGCATGTTCTGGTGCATGTTGGTTTCCATTCAGTACTGCATGTTCTGGTGCATGCTATTTTCCAATCAGTACTGCATGTTCTGGTGCATATTGGTTTCCATTCAGTACTGCATGTTCTGGTGCATGCTATTTTCCAATCAGTACTGCATGTTCTGGTGCATGTTGGTTTCCATTCAGTACTGCATGTTCTGGTGCATGCTATTTTCCAATCAGTACTGCATGCTCTGGTGCATATTGGTTTCCATTCAGTACTGCATGTTCTGGTGCATGCTATTTTCCAATCAGTACTGCATGTTTTGGTGCATGTTGGTTTCCATTCAGTACTGCATGTTCTGGTAAATGCTATCTTCCATTCAGTGCTGCATGTTCTGTTGCATGTTGGTTTCCAGTCATTACTGCATGTTCTGGTGCATGCGTTCTTTGTATTCAGTACTCCATGTTCTGGTAAATGCTATCTTCCATTCAGTACTGCATATTCTGGTGAAGGTTGATTTCCATTCAGTACTGCATGTTCTGGTGCATGTTGGTTTCCATTCAGTACTGCATGTTCTGGTGCATGCTATTTACCATTCAGTACTGCATGTTCTGGTGCATGTTGGTTTCCATTCAGTGCTGCATATTCTGGTGCATGTTGGTTTCCATTCAGTACTGCATGTTCTGAAGCATGCTATTTTCCATTCAGTACTGAAGATTCTGGTGCATGTTGGTTTCTATTCAGTTCTGCATGTTCTGGTAAATGCTATTTACCATTCAGTACTGCATATTCTGGTGAAGGTTGATTTCCATTCAGTACTGCATGTTCTGCTGCAGGTTGGTATCCATTCAGTTCTGCATGTTCTGGTTCATGCTATATTTCATTCATTAATGCATGTTCTGGTGCATGTTGGTTTCCATTCAGTACTGCATGTTCTGGTAAATGCTATTTTCTATTCAGTACTGGTTTTTCTGGTGCATGATGGTTTCCATTCAGTACTGCATGCTCTGGTGCATGCTACTTTCCATACAGTTCTGTATGTTCTGGCGCATGTTCATTGCCATTTATTCCTGCATGTTCTGGTACATGCTAAATTCCATTCAGTTCTGCATGTTCTGGTTCATGCTATACTTCATTCAATACTGCATGATCTGGTGCATATTGGTTTCCATTCAGTACTGCATGTTCTGGTGGATGCTATTTGCCATTCAGTACTGCATGTTCTGGTGGATGCTATTTTCCATTGAGTACTGCATATTCTGGTGCATGTTGGTTTCCATTCAGTACTGCATGTTCTGGTGCATGCTATTTTCCATTCAGTACTGCATGTTCTGGTGCATGTTTGTTTCCATTCAGTACTGCATGTTCTGGTACATGCTGTTTTCCATTCAGTACTGCATGTTCTGGTGCATGCTATTTTCCATTCATTCCTGCATGTTCTGGGTACCTGCTAGGTTCCATTCAGTACTGCATGTTCTGGTGCATGTTGGTTTCCATTCAGTACTGCATGTTCTGGTAAATGCTATCTTCCATTCAGTGCTGCATGTTCTGGTGCATGTTGGTTTCCATTCAGTACTGCATGTTCTGGTAAATGCTATCTTCCATTCAGTGCTGCATGTTCTGGTGCATGTTGGTTTCCAGTCATTACTGCATGTTCTGGTGCATGCGTTCTTTCTATTCAGTACTCCATGTTGTGGTAAATGCTATCTTCCATTCAGTACTGCATGTTCTGGTGCATGTTGGTTTCCATTCAGTACTGCATGCTCTGGTGCATGCTACTTTACATACAGTTCTGTATGTCCTGGTGCATGTTGTTTTCCATTCAGTACTGCATGTTCTGGTGCATGTTGGGTTCCATTCAGTACTGCATGTTCTGGTGCATGCTATTTTCCAATCAGTACTGCATGTTCTGGTGCATGTTGGTTTCCATTCAGTACTGCATGCTCTGGTGCATGTTGGTTTCCATTCAGTACTGCATGTTCTGGTGCATGCTATTTTCCAATCAGTACTGCATGTTCTGGTGCATGTTGGTTTCCATTCAGTACTGCATGTTCTGGTGCATGCGATTTTCCAATCAGTACTGCATGCTCTGGTGCATGTTGGTTTCCATTCAGTACTGCATGTTCTGGTGCATGCTATTTTCCAATCAGTACTGCATGTTCTGGTGCATGTTGGTTTCCATTCAGTACTGCATGCTCTGGTGCATGTTGGTTTCCATTCAGTACTGCATGTTCTGGTGCATGCTATTTTCCAATCAGTACTGCATGTTCTGGTGCATGTTGGTTTCCATTCAGTACTGCATGTTCTGGTGCATGCTATTTTCCAATCAGTACTGCATGCTCTGGTGCATGTTGGTTTCCATTCAGTACTGCATGTTCTGGTGCATGCTATTTTCCAATCAGTACTGCATGTTCTGGTGCATGTTGGTTTCCATTCAGTACTGCATGTTCTGGTAAATGCTATCTTCCATTCAGTGCTGCATGTTCTGGTGTATGTTGGTTTCCAGTCATTACTGCATGTTCTGGTGCATGCGTTCTTTCTATTCAGTACTCCATGTTCTGGTAAATGCTTTCTTCCATTCAGTACTGCATGTTCTGGTGCATGTAGGTTTCCATTCAGTACTGCATGCTCTGGTGCATGCTAATTTACATACAGTTCTGTATGTCCTGGTGCATGTTGGTTTCCATTCAGTTCTGCATGTTCTGGTGCATGTTGGTTTCCATTCAGTACTGCATGTTCTGATGCATGCTATTTTCTATTCAGTACTGCATGTTCTGGTGAATGCTACGTACCATTCAGTACTGCATATTCTGGTGCAGGTTGGTTTCCATTCAGTGCTGCATATTCTGGTGCATGTTGGTTTCCATTCAGTACTGCATGTTCTTAAGCATGCTATTTTCCATTCAGTACTGAAGATTCTGGTGCATGTTGGTTTCTATTCAGTTCTGCATGTTCTGGTAAATGCTATTTACCATTCAGTACTGCATATTCTGGTGAAGGTTGATTTCCATTCAGTGCTGCATGTTCTGGTGCATGTTGGTTTACATTCAGTACTGCATGTTCTGCTGCAGGTTGGTTTCCATTCAGTTCTGCATGTTCTGGTTCATGCTATATTTCATTCATTACTGCATGTTCTGGTGCATGTTGGTTTCCATTCAGTACTGCATGTTCTGGTAAATGCTATTTTTCATTCAGTACTGCATGTTCTGGTGCATATTGGTTTCCATTCAGTACTGCATGTTCTGGTGCATGTTGGTTTCCATTCAGTACTGCATGTTCTGGTAAATGCTATTTTCCATTCAGTACTGGTTTTTCTGGTGCATGATGGTTTCCATTCAGTACTGCATGCTCTGGTGCATGCTACTTTCCATACAGTTCTGTATGTTCTGGCGCATGTTCATTGCCATTTATTCCTGCATGTTCTGGTACATGCTAAATTCCATTCAGTTCTGCATGTTCTGGTTCATGCTATGCTTCATTCAATACTGCATGATCTGGTGCATATTGGTTTCCATTCAGTACTGCATGTTCTGGTGGATGCTATTTGCCATTCAGTACTGCATGTTCTGGTGGATGCTATTTTCCATTGAGTACTGCATATTCTGGTGCATGTTGGTTTCCATTAAAAACTGCATGTTCTGGTGCATGCTATTTTCCATTCACTACTGCATGTTCTGGTGCATGCCATTTTACATTCAGTACTGCAATTCCTGGTGCATGTTGGTTTCCATTCAGTACTGCATGTTCTGGTGCATGCTATTTTCCATTCAGTACTGCATGTTCTGGTGCATGTTGGTTTCAATTCAGTACTGCATGTTCTGGTGCATGCTATTTTCCATTCATTACTGCATGTTTTGTGTACCAGCTCTTTTCCATTCAGTACTGCATGCTCTGGTGCATGTTGGTTTCCATTCAGTACTGCATGTTCTGGTGCATGCTATTTTCCAATCAGTACTGCATGTTCTGGTGCATGTTGGTTTCCATTCAGTACTGCATGTTCTGGTGCATGCTATTTTCCATTCAGTACTGCATGTTCTGGTGCAAACTATTTTCCATTCAGTACTGCATGTTCTGGTGCATGCTATTTTCCATTCAGTACTGCATGCTCTGGTGCATGTTGGTTTCCATTCAGTACTGCATGTTCTGGTGCATGCTATTTTCCAATCAGTACTGCATGTTCTGGTGCATGTTGGTTTCCATTCAGTACTGCATGTTCTGGTGCATGCTATTTTCCAATCAGTACTGCATGCTCTGGTGCATGTTGGTTTCCATTCAGTACTGCATGTTCTGGTGCATGCTATTTTCCAATCAGTACTGCATGTTCTGGTGCATGTTGGTTTCCATTCAGTACTGCATGTTCTGGTAAATGCTATCTTCCATTCAGTGCTGCATGTTATGTTGCATGTTGGTTTCCAGTCATTACTGCATGTTCTGGTGCATGCGTTCTTTCTATTCAGTACTCCATGTTGTGGTAAATGCTATCTTCCATTCAGTACTGCATGTTCTGGTGCATGTTGGTTTCCATTCAGTACTGCATGCTCTGGTGCATGCTACTTTACATACAGTTCTGTATGTCCTGGTGCATGTTGTTTTCCATTCAGTACTGCATGTTCTGGTGCATGTTGGGTTCCATTCAGTACTGCATGTTCTGGTGCACGCTATTTTCCAATCAGTACTGCATGTTCTGGTGCACGTTGGTTTCCATTCAGTACTGCATGCTCTGGTGCATGTTGGTTTCCATTCAGTACTGCATGTTCTGGTGCATGCTATTTTCCAATCAGTACTGCATGTTCTGGTGCATGTTGCTTTCCATTCAGTACTGCATGCTCTGGTGCATGTTGGTTTCCATTCAGTACTGCATGTTCTGGTGCATGTTGGTTTCCATTCAGTACTGCATGTTCTGGTGCATGCTATTTTCCAATCAGTACTGCATGTTCTGGTGCATATTGGTTTCCATTCAGTACTGCATGTTCTGGTGCATGCTATTTTCCAATCAGTACTGCATGTTCTGGTGCATGTTGGTTTCCATTCAGTACTGCATGTTCTGGTGCATGCTATTTTCCAATCAGTACTGCATGCTCTGGTGCATATTGGTTTCCATTCAGTACTGCATGTTCTGGTGCATGTTTGTTTCCATTCAGTACTGCATGTTCTGGTACATGCTGTTTTCCATTCAGTACTGCATGTTCTGGTGCATGCTATTTTCCATTCATTCCTGCATGTTCTGGGTACCTGCTAGGTTCCATTCAGTACTGCATGTTCTGGTGCATGTTGGTTTCCATTCAGTACTGCATGTTCTGGTAAATGCTATCTTCCATTCAGTGCTGCATGTTCTGGTGCATGTTGGTTTCCATTCAGTACTGCATGTTCTGGTAAATGCTATCTTCCATTCAGTGCTGCATGTTCTGGTGCATGTTGGTTTCCAGTCATTACTGCATGTTCTGGTGCATGCGTTCTTTCTATTCAGTACTCCATGTTGTGGTAAATGCTATCTTCCATTCAGTACTGCATGTTCTGGTGCATGTTGGTTTCCATTCAGTACTGCATGCTCTGGTGCATGCTACTTTACATACAGTTCTGTATGTCCTGGTGCATGTTGTTTTCCATTCAGTACTGCATGTTCTGGTGCATGTTGGGTTCCATTCAGTACTGCATGTTCTGGTGCATGCTATTTTCCAATCAGTACTGCATGTTCTGGTGCATGTTGGTTTCCATTCAGTACTGCATGCTCTGGTGCATGTTGGTTTCCATTCAGTACTGCATGTTCT
Source organism: Chiloscyllium punctatum (assembly GCF_047496795.1). NCBI lineage: Eukaryota > Metazoa > Chordata > Chondrichthyes > Orectolobiformes > Hemiscylliidae > Chiloscyllium > Chiloscyllium punctatum. The sequence continues at coordinate 54,502,373 of NC_092761.1, read as the reverse complement.
GGTGCATGCTATTTTCCAATCAGTACTGCATGTTCTGGTGCATGTTGGTTTCCATTCAGTACTGCATGTTCTGGTGCATGCGATTTTCCAATCAGTACTGCATGCTCTGGTGCATGTTGGTTTCCATTCAGTACTGCATGTTCTGGTGCATGCTATTTTCCAATCAGTACTGCATGTTCTGGTGCATGTTGGTTTCCATTCAGTACTGCATGCTCTGGTGCATGTTGGTTTCCATTCAGTACTGCATGTTCTGGTGCATGCTATTTTCCAATCAGTACTGCATGTTCTGGTGCATGTTGGTTTCCATTCAGTACTGCATGTTCTGGTGCATGCTATTTTCCAATCAGTACTGCATGCTCTGGTGCATGTTGGTTTCCATTCAGTACTGCATGTTCTGGTGCATGCTATTTTCCAATCAGTACTGCATGTTCTGGTGCATGTTGGTTTCCATTCAGTACTGCATGTTCTGGTAAATGCTATCTTCCATTCAGTGCTGCATGTTCTGGTGCATGTTGGTTTCCAGTCATTACTGCATGTTCTGGTGCATGCGTTCTTTCTATTCAGTACTCCATGTTCTGGTAAATGCTTTCTTCCATTCAGTACTGCATGTTCTGGTGCATGTAGGTTTCCATTCAGTACTGCATGCTCTGGTGCATGCTAATTTACATACAGTTCTGTATGTCCTGGTGCATGTTGGTTTCCATTCAGTTCTGCATGTTCTGGTGCATGTTGGTTTCCATTCAGTACTGCATGTTCTGATGCATGCTATTTTCTATTCAGTACTGCATGTTCTGGTGAATGCTACGTACCATTCAGTACTGCATATTCTGGTGCAGGTTGGTTTCCATTCAGTGCTGCATATTCTGGTGCATGTTGGTTTCCATTCAGTACTGCATGTTCTTAAGCATGCTATTTTCCATTCAGTACTGAAGATTCTGGTGCATGTTGGTTTCTATTCAGTTCTGCATGTTCTGGTAAATGCTATTTACCATTCAGTACTGCATATTCTGGTGAAGGTTGATTTCCATTCAGTGCTGCATGTTCTGGTGCATGTTGGTTTACATTCAGTACTGCATGTTCTGCTGCAGGTTGGTTTCCATTCAGTTCTGCATGTTCTGGTTCATGCTATATTTCATTCATTACTGCATGTTCTGGTGCATGTTGGTTTCCATTCAGTACTGCATGTTCTGGTAAATGCTATTTTTCATTCAGTACTGCATGTTCTGGTGCATATTGGTTTCCATTCAGTACTGCATGTTCTGGTGCATGTTGGTTTCCATTCAGTACTGCATGTTCTGGTAAATGCTATTTTCCATTCAGTACTGGTTTTTCTGGTGCATGATGGTTTCCATTCAGTACTGCATGCTCTGGTGCATGCTACTTTCCATACAGTTCTGTATGTTCTGGCGCATGTTCATTGCCATTTATTCCTGCATGTTCTGGTACATGCTAAATTCCATTCAGTTCTGCATGTTCTGGTTCATGCTATGCTTCATTCAATACTGCATGATCTGGTGCATATTGGTTTCCATTCAGTACTGCATGTTCTGGTGGATGCTATTTGCCATTCAGTACTGCATGTTCTGGTGGATGCTATTTTCCATTGAGTACTGCATATTCTGGTGCATGTTGGTTTCCATTAAAAACTGCATGTTCTGGTGCATGCTATTTTCCATTCACTACTGCATGTTCTGGTGCATGCCATTTTACATTCAGTACTGCAATTCCTGGTGCATGTTGGTTTCCATTCAGTACTGCATGTTCTGGTGCATGCTATTTTCCATTCAGTACTGCATGTTCTGGTGCATGTTGGTTTCAATTCAGTACTGCATGTTCTGGTGCATGCTATTTTCCATTCATTACTGCATGTTTTGTGTACCAGCTCTTTTCCATTCAGTACTGCATGCTCTGGTGCATGTTGGTTTCCATTCAGTACTGCATGTTCTGGTGCATGCTATTTTCCAATCAGTACTGCATGTTCTGGTGCATGTTGGTTTCCATTCAGTACTGCATGTTCTGGTGCATGCTATTTTCCATTCAGTACTGCATGTTCTGGTGCAAACTATTTTCCATTCAGTACTGCATGTTCTGGTGCATGCTATTTTCCATTCAGTACTGCATGCTCTGGTGCATGTTGGTTTCCATTCAGTACTGCATGTTCTGGTGCATGCTATTTTCCAATCAGTACTGCATGTTCTGGTGCATGTTGGTTTCCATTCAGTACTGCATGTTCTGGTGCATGCTATTTTCCAATCAGTACTGCATGCTCTGGTGCATGTTGGTTTCCATTCAGTACTGCATGTTCTGGTGCATGCTATTTTCCAATCAGTACTGCATGTTCTGGTGCATGTTGGTTTCCATTCAGTACTGCATGTTCTGGTAAATGCTATCTTCCATTCAGTGCTGCATGTTATGTTGCATGTTGGTTTCCAGTCATTACTGCATGTTCTGGTGCATGCGTTCTTTCTATTCAGTACTCCATGTTGTGGTAAATGCTATCTTCCATTCAGTACTGCATGTTCTGGTGCATGTTGGTTTCCATTCAGTACTGCATGCTCTGGTGCATGCTACTTTACATACAGTTCTGTATGTCCTGGTGCATGTTGTTTTCCATTCAGTACTGCATGTTCTGGTGCATGTTGGGTTCCATTCAGTACTGCATGTTCTGGTGCATGCTATTTTCCAATCAGTACTGCATGTTCTGGTGCACGTTGGTTTCCATTCAGTACTGCATGCTCTGGTGCATGTTGGTTTCCATTCAGTACTGCATGTTCTGGTGCATGCTATTTTCCAATCAGTACTGCATGTTCTGGTGCATGTTGCTTTCCATTCAGTACTGCATGCTCTGGTGCATGTTGGTTTCCATTCAGTACTGCATGTTCTGGTGCATGTTGGTTTCCATTCAGTACTGCATGTTCTGGTGCATGCTATTTTCCAATCAGTACTGCATGTTCTGGTGCATATTGGTTTCCATTCAGTACTGCATGTTCTGGTGCATGCTATTTTCAAATCAGTACTGCATGTTCTGGTGCATGTTGGTTTCCATTCAGTACTGCATGTTCTGGTGCATGCTATTTTCCAATCAGTACTGCATGCTCTGGTGCATATTGGTTTCCATTCAGTACTGCATGTTCTGGTGCATGCTATTTTCCAATCAGTACTGCATGTTTTGGTGCATGTTGGTTTCCATTCAGTACTGCATGTTCTGGTAAATGCTATCTTCCATTCAGTGCTGCATGTTCTGTTGCATGTTGGTTTCCAGTCATTACTGCATGTTCTGGTGCATGCGTTCTTTGTATTCAGTACTCCATGTTCTGGTAAATGCTATCTTCCATTCAGTACTGCATATTCTGGTGAAGGTTGATTTCCATTCAGTACTGCATGTTCTGGTGCATGTTGGTTTCCATTCAGTACTGCATGTTCTGGTGCATGCTATTTACCATTCAGTACTGCATGTTCTGGTGCATGTTGGTTTCCATTCAGTGCTGCATATTCTGGTGCATGTTGGTTTCCATTCAGTACTGCATGTTCTGAAGCATGCTATTTTCCATTCAGTACTGAAGATTCTGGTGCATGTTGGTTTCTATTCAGTTCTGCATGTTCTGGTAAATGCTATTTACCATTCAGTACTGCATATTCTGGTGAAGGTTGATTTCCATTCAGTACTGCATGTTCTGCTGCAGGTTGGTTTCCATTCAGTTCTGCATGTTCTGGTTCATGCTATATTTCATTCATTAATGCATGTTCTGGTGCATGTTGGTTTCCATTCAGTACTGCATGTTCTGGTAAATGCTATTTTCTATTCAGTACTGGTTTTTCTGGTGCATGATGGTTTCCATTCAGTACTGCATGCTCTGGTGCATGCTACTTTCCATACAGTTCTGTATGTTCTGGCGCATGTTCATTGCCATTTATTCCTGCATGTTCTGGTACATGCTAAATTCCATTCAGTTCTGCATGTTCTGGTTCATGCTAAAATTCATTCAATACTGCATGATCTGGTGCATATTGGTTTCCATTCAGTACTGCATGTTCTGGTGGATGCTATTTGCCATTCAGTACTGCATGTTCTGGTGGATGCTATTTTCCATTGAGTACTGCATATTCTGGTGCATGTTGGTTTCCATTCAGTACTGCATGTTCTGGTGCATGCTATTTTCCATTCAGTACTGCATGTTCTGGTGCATGTTTGTTTCCATTCAGTACTGCATGTTCTGGTACATGCTGTTTTCCATTCAGTACTGCATGTTCTGGTGCATGCTATTTTCCATTCATTCCTGCATGTTCTGGGTACCTGCTAGGTTCCATTCAGTACTGCATGTTCTGGTGCATGTTGGTTTCCATTCAGTACTGCATGTTCTGGTAAATGCTATCTTCCATTCAGTGCTGCATGTTCTGGTGCATGTTGGTTTCCATTCAGTACTGCATGTTCTGGTAAATGCTATCTTCCATTCAGTGCTGCATGTTCTGGTGCATGTTGGTTTCCAGTCATTACTGCATGTTCTGGTGCATGCGTTCTTTCTATTCAGTACTCCATGTTCTGGTAAATGCTATCTTCCATTCAGTACTGCATGTTCTGGTGCATGTTGGTTTCCATTCAGTACTGCATGCTCTGGTGCATGCTACTTTACATACAGTTCTGTATGTCCTGGTGCATGTTGTTTTCCATTCAGTACTGCATGTTCTGGTGCATGTTGGGTTCCATTCAGTACTGCATGTTCTGGTGCATGCTATTTTCCAATCAGTACTGCATGTTCTGGTGCATGTTGGTTTCCATTCAGTACTGCATGTTCTGGTGCATGCTATTTTCCAATCAGTACTGCATGCTCTGGTGCATGTTGGTTTCCATTCAGTACTGCATGTTCTGGTGCATGCTATTTTCCAATCAGTACTGCATGTTCTGGTGCATGTTGGTTTCCATTCAGTACTGCATGTTCTGGTAAATGCTATCTTCCATTCAGTGCTGCATGTTCTGTTGCATGTTGGTTTCCAGTCATTACTGCATGTTCTGGTGCATGCGTTCTTTCTATTCAGTACTCCATGTTCTGGTAAATGCTATCTTCCATTCAGTACTGCATGTTCAGGTGCATGTTGGTTTCCATTCAGTACTGCATGCTCTGGTGCATGCTAATTTACATACAGTTCTGTATGTCCTGGTGCATGTTGGTTTCCATTCAGTTGTGCATGTTCTGGTGCATGTTGGTTTCCATTCAGTACTGCATGTTCTGATGCGTGCTATTTTCTATTCAGTACTGCATGTTCTGGTGCATGTTGGTTTCCATTCAGTACTGCAAGTTCTGGTGCATGCTATTTACCATTCAGTACTGCATATTCTGGTGCAGGTTGGTTTCCATTCAGTGCTGCATATTCTGGTGCATGTTGGTTTCCATTCAGTACTGCATGTTCTGAAGCATGCTATTTTCCATTCAGTACTGAAGATTCTGGTGCATGTTGGTTTCTATTCAGTTCTGCATGTTCTAGTAAATGCTATTTACCATTCAGTACTGCATATTCTGGTGAAGGTTGATTTCCATTCAGTGCTGCATGTTCTGGTGCATGTTGGTTTCCATTCAGTACTGCATGTTCTGCTGCAGGTTGGTTTCCATTCAGTTCTGCATGTTCTGGTTCATGCTATATTTCATTCATTACTGCATGTTCTGGTGCATGTTGGTTTTCATTCAGTACTGCATGTTCTGGTGCATGCTATTTTCCAATCAGTACTGCATGTTCTGGTGCATGTTGGTTTCCATTCAGTACTGCATGCTCTGGTGCATGTTGGTTTCCATTCAGTACTGCATGTTCTGGTGCATGCTATTTTCCATTCAGTACTGCATGTTCTGGTGCATGTTTGTTTCCATTCAGTACTGCATGTTCTGGTGCATGCTATTTTCCATTCATTCCTGCATGTTCTGGGTACCTGCTAGGTTCCATTCAGTTCTGCATGTTCTGGTGCATGTTGGTTTCCATTCAGTACTGCATGCTCTGGTGCATGTTGGTTTCCATTCAGTACTGCATGTTCTGGTGCATGCTATTTTCCAATCAGTACTGCATGTTCTGGTGCATGTTGGTTTCCATTCAGTACTGCATGCTCTGGTGCATGTTGGTTTCCATTCAGTACTGCATGTTCTGGTGCATGCTATTTTCCAATCAGTACTGCATGTTCTGGTGCATGTTGGTTTCCATTCAGTACTGCATGTTCTGGTGCATGCTATTTTCCAATCAGTACTGCATGCTCTGGTGCATGTTGGTTTCCATTCAGTACTGCATGTTCTGGTGCATGCTATTTTCCAATCAGTACTGCATGTTCTGGTGCATGTTGGTTTCCATTCAGTACTGCATGTTCTGGTAAATGCTATCTTCCATTCAGTGCTGCATGTTCTGTTGCATGTTGGTTTCCAGTCATTACTGCATGTTCTGGTGCATGCGTTCTTTCTATTCAGTACTCCATGTTCTGGTAAATGCTTTCTTCCTTTCAGTACTGCATGTTCTGGTGCATGTTGGTTTCCATTCAGTACTGAATGTTCTGGTGCATGCTAATTTATATACAGTTCTGTATGTCCTGGTGAATGTTGGTTTCCATTCAGTACTGCATGTTCTGGTGCATGTTGGTTTCCATTCAGTACTGCATGTTCTGATGCATGCTATTTTCTATTCAGTACTGCATGTTCTGGTGCATGTTGGTTTCCATTCAGTACTGCATGTTCTGGTGCATGCTATTTACCATTCAGTACTGCATATTCTGGTGCAGGTTGGTTTCCATTCAGTGCTGCATATTCTGGTGCATGTTGGTTTCCATTCAGTACTGCATGTTCTGAAGCATGCTATTTTCCATTCAGTACTGAAGATTCTGGTGCATATTGGCTTCTATTCACTTCTGCATGTTCTGGTAAATGCTATTTACCATTCAGTACTGCATATTCTGGTGAAGGTTGATTTCCATTCAGTGCTGCATGTTCTGGTGCATGTTGGTTTACATTCAGTACTGCATGTTCTGCTGCAGGTTGGTTTCCATTCAGTTCTGCATGTTCTGGTGCATGTTGGTTTACATTCAGTACTGCATGTTCTGCTGCAGGTTGGTTTCCATTCAGTACTGCATGTTCTGGTGCATGTTGGTTTCCATTCAGTACTGCATGTTCTGGTAAATGCTATTTTCTATTCAGTACTGGTTTTTCTGGTGCAGGATGGTTTCCATTCAGTACTGCATGCTCTGGTGCATGCTACTTTCCATACAGTTCTGTATGTTCTGGCGCATGTTCATTGCCATTTATTCCTGCATGTTCTGGTACATGCTAAATTCCATTCAGTTCTGCATGTTCTGGTTCATGCTATACTTCATTCAATACTGCATGATCTGGTGCATATTGGTTTCCATTCAGTACTGCATGTTCTGGTGGATGCTATTTGCCATTCAGTACTGCATGTTCTGGTGCATGCTATTTTCCATTCAGTACTGCATGTTCTGGTGCATGTTTGTTTCCATTCAGTACTGCATGTTCTGGTGCATGCTGTTTTCCATTCAGTACTGCATGTTCTGGTGCATGCTATTTTCTATTCATTACTGCATGTTCTGGGTACCTGCTAGGTTCCATTCAGTACTGCATGTTCTGGTGCATGTTGGTTTCCATTCAGTACTGCATGTTCTGGTGCATGCTATTTTGCAATCAGTACTGCATGTTCTGGTGCATGTTGGTTTCCATTCAGTACTGCATGTTCTGGTAAATGCTATCTTCCATTCAGTGCTGCATGTTCTGGTGCATGTTGGTTTCCAGTCATTACTGCATGTTCTGGTGCATGCGTTCTTTCTATTCAGTACTCCATGTTGTGGTAAATGCTATGTTCCATTCAGTACTGCATGTTCTGGTGCATGTTGGTTTCCATTCAGGACTGCATGCTCTGGTGCATGCTACTTTACATACAGTTCTGTATGTCCTGGTGCATGTTGTTTTCCATTCAGTACTGCATGTTCTGGTGCATGTTGGGTTCCATTCAGTACTGCATGTTCTGGTGCATGCTATTTTCCAATCAGTACTGCATGTTCTGGTGCATGTTGGTTTCCATTCAGTACTGCATGCTCTGGTGCATGTTGGTTTCCATTCAGTACTGCATGTTCTGGTGCATGCTATTTTCCAATCAGTACTGCATGTTCTGGTGCATGTTGGTTTCCATTCAGTACTGCATGTTCTGGTGCATGCTATTTTCCAATCAGTACTGCATGCTCTGGTGCATGTTGGTTTCCATTCAGTACTGCATGTTCTGGTGCATGCTATTTTCCAATCAGTACTGCATGTTCTGGTGCATGTTGGTTTCCATTCAGTACTGCATGTTCTGGTAAATGCTATCTTCCATTCAGTGCTGCATGTTCTGTTGCATGTTGGTTTCCAGTCATTACTGCATGTGCTGGTGCATGCGTTCTTTCTATTCAGTACTCCATGTTCTGGTAAATGCTATCTTCCATTCAGTACTGCATGTTCTGGTGCATGTTGGTTTCCATTCAGTACTGCATGCTCTGGTGCATGCTAATTTACATACAGTTCTGTATGTCCTGGTGCATGTTGGTTTCCATTCAGTTGTGCATGTTCTGGTGCATGTTGGTTTCCATTCAGTACTGCATGTTCTGATGCGTGCTATTTTCTATTCAGTACTGCATGTTCTGGTGCATGTTGGTTTCCATTCAGTTGTGCATGTTCTGGTGCATGTTGGTTTCCATTCAGTACTGCATGTTCTGATGCGTGCTATTTTCTATTCAGTACTGCATGTTCTGGTGCATGTTGGTTTCCATTCAGTACTGCATGTTCTGGTGCATGCTATTTACCATTCAGTACTGCATATTCTGGTGCAGGTTGGTTTCCATTCAGTGCTGCATATTCTGGTGCATGTTGGTTTCCATTCAGTACTGCATGTTCTGAAGCATGCTATTTTCCATTCAGTACTGAAGATTCTGGTGCATGTTGGTTTCTATTCAGTTCTGCATGTTCTAGTAAATGCTATTTACCATTCAGTACTGCATATTCTGGTGAAGGTTGATTTCCATTCAGTGCTGCATGTTCTGGTGCATGTTGGTTTACATTCAGTACTGCATGTTCTGCTGCAGGTTGGTTTCCATTCAGTTCTGCATGTTCTGGTTCATGCTATATTTCATTCATTACTGCATGTTCTGGTGCATGTTGGTTTTCATTCAGTACTGCATGTTCTGGTGCATGCTATTTTCCAATCAGTACTGCATGTTCTGGTGCATGTTGGTTTCCATTCAGTACTGCATGCTCTGGTGCATGTTGGTTTCCATTCAGTACTGCATGTTCTGGTGCATGCTATTTTCCAATCAGTACTGCATATTCTGGTGCATGTTGGTTTCCATTCAGTACTGCATGTTCTGGTGCATGCTATTTTCCATTCAGTACTGCATGTTCTGGTGCATGTTTGTTTCCATTCAGTACTGCATGTTCTGGTGCATGCTATTTTCCATTCATTCCTGCATGTTCTGGGTACCTGCTAGGTTCCATTCAGTACTGCATGTTCTGGTGCATGTTGGTTTCCATTCAGTACTGCATGCTCTGGTGCATGTTGGTTTCCATTCAGTACTGCATGATCTGGTGCATGCTATTTTCCAATCAGTACTGCATGTTCTGGTGCATGTTGGTTTCCATTCAGTACTGCATGCTCTGGTGCATGTTGGTTTCCATTCAGTACTGCATGTTCTGGTGCATGCTATTTTCCAATCAGTACTGCATGTTCTGGTGCATGTTGGTTTCTATTCAGTACTGCATGTTCTGGTGCATGCTATTTTCCAATCAGTACTGCATGCTCTGGTGCATGTTGGTTTCCATTCAGTACTGCATGTTCTGGTGCATGCTATTTTCCAATCAGTATTGCATGTTCTGGTGCATGTTGGTTTCCATTCAGTACTGCATGTTCTGGTAAATGCTATCTTCCATTCAGTGCTGCATGTTCTGTTGCATGTTGGTTTCCAGTCATTACTGCATGTTCTGGTTCATGCGTTCTTTCTATTCAGTACTCCATGTTCTGGTAAATGCTTTCTTCCATTCAGTACTGCATGTTCTGGTGCATGTTGGTTTCCATTCAGTACTGCATGCTCTGGTGCATGCTAATTTACATACAGTTCTGTATGTCCTGGTGCATGTTGGTTTCCATTCAGTTCTGCATGTTCTGGTGCATGTTGGTTTCCATTCAGTACTGCATGTTCTGATGCGTGCTATTTTCTATTCAGTACTGCATGTTCTGGTGCATGTTGGTTTCCATTCAGTACTGCATGTTCTGGTGCATGCTATTTACCATTCAGTACTGCATATTCTGGTGCAGGTTGGTTTCCATTCAGTGCTGCATATTCTGGTGCATGTTGGTTTCCATTCAGTACTGCATGTTCTGAAGCATGCTATTTTCCATTCAGTACTGAAGATTCTGGTGCATGTTGGTTTCTATTCAGTTCTGCATGTTCTGGTAAATGCTATTTACCATTCAGTACGGCATATTCTGGTGAAGGTTGATTTCCATTCAGTGCTGCATGTTCTGGTGCATGTTGGTTTACATTCAGTACTGCATGTTCTGCTGCAGGTTGGATTCCATTCAGTTCTGCATGTTCTGGTTCATGCTATATTTCATTCATTACTGCATGTTCTGGTGCATGTTGGTTTCCATTCAGTACTGCATGTTCTGGTAAATGCTATTTTCCATTCAGTACTGCATGTTCTGGTGCATATTGGTTTACATTCAGTACTGCATGTTCTGCTGCAGGTTGGTTTCCATTCAGTTCTGCATGTTCTGGTTCATGCTATATTTCATTCATTACTGCATATTCTGGTGCATGTTGGTTTCCATTCAGTACTGCATGTTCTGGTGCATGTTGGTTTCCATTCAGTACTGCATGTTCTGGTAAATGCTATTTTCCATTCAGTACTGGTTTTTCTGGTGCATGATGGTTTCCATTCAGTACTGCATGCTCTGGTGCATGCTACTTTCCATACAGTTCTGTATGTTCTGGCGCATGTTCATTGCCATTTATTCCTGCATGTTCTGGTACATGCTAAATTCCATTCAGTTCTGCATGTTCTGGTTCATGCTATACTTCATTCAATACTGTATGATCTGGTGCATATTGGTTTCCATTCAGTACTGCATGTTCTGGTGGATGCTATTTGCCATTCAGTACTGCATGTTCTGGTGGATGCTATTTTCCATTGAGTACTGCATATTCTGGTGCATGTTGGTTTCCATTCAGTACTGCATGTTCTGGTGCATGCTATTTTCCATTCAGTACTGCATGTTCTGGTGCATGTTTGTTTCCATTCAGTACTGCATGTTCTGGTGCATGCTGTTTTCCATTCAGTACTGCATGTTCTGGTGCATGCTATTTTCCATTCATTCCTGCATGTTCTGGGTACCTGCTAGGTTCCATTCAGTACTGCATGTTCTGGTGCATGTTGGTTTCAATTCAGTACTGCATGTTCTGGTGCATGCTATTTTCCATTCATTACTGCATGTTTTGGGTACCTGCTCTTTTCCATTCAGTACTGCATGCTCTGGTGCATGTTGGTTTCCATTCAGTACTGCATGTTCTGGTGCATGCTATTTTCCAATCAGTACTGCATGTTCTGGTGCAAGTTGGTTTCCATTCAGTACTGCATGTTCTGGTGCATGCTATTTTCCATTCAGTACTGCATGTTCTGGTGCAAAATATTTTCCATTCAGTACTGCATGTTCTGGTGCATGCTATTTTCCATTCAGTACTGCATGCTCTGGTGCATGTTGGTTTCCATTCAGTACTGCATGTTCTGGTGCATGCTATTTTCCAATCAGTACTGCATGTTCTGGTGCATGTTGGTTTCCATTCAGTACTGCATGTTCTGGTGCATGCTCTTTTCCAATCAGTACTGCATGCTCTGGTGCATGTTGGTTTCCATTCAGTGCTGCATGTTCTGGTGCATGTGTTCTTTCTATTCAGTACTCCATGTTGTGGTAAATGCTATCTTCCATTCAGTACTGCATGTTCTGGTGCATGTTGGTTTCCATTCAGTACTGCATGCTCTGGTGCATGCTACTTTACATACAGTTCTGTATGTCCTGGGTCATGTTGGTTTCCATTCAGTACTGCATGTTCTGGTGCATGTTGGGTTCCATTCAGTACTGCATGTTCTGGTGCATGCTATTTTCCAATCAGTACTGCATGTTCTGGTGCATGTTGGTTTCCATTCAGTACTGCATGCTCTGGTGCATGTTGGTTTCCATTCAGTACTGCATGTTCTGGTGCATGCAATTTTCCAATCAGTACTGCATGTTCTGGTGCATGTTGCTTTCCATTCAGTACTGCATGCTCTGGTGCATGTTGGTTTCCATTCAGTACTGCATGTTCTGGTGCATGCTATTTTCCAATCAGTAGTGCATGTTCTGGTGCATGCTATTTTCCAATCAGTACTGCATGCTCTGGTGCATATTGGTTTCCATTCAGTACTGCATGTTCTGGCGCATGCTATTTTCCAATCAGTACTGCATGTTCTGGTGCATGTTGGTTTCCATTCAGTACTGCATGTTCTGGTGCATGCTATTTTCCAATCAGTACTGCATGCTCTGGTGCATATTGGTTTCCATTCAGTACTGCATGTTCTGGTGCATGCTATTTTCCAATCAGTACTGCATGTTCTGGTGCATGTTGGTTTCCATTCAGTACTGCATGTTCTGGTAAATGCTATCTTCCATTCAGTGCTGCATGTTCTGTTGCATGTTGGTTTCCAGTCATTACTGCATGTTCTGGTGCATGCATTCTTTGTATTCAGTACTCCATGTTCTGGTAAATGCTATCTTCCATTCAGTACTGCATGCTCTGGTGCATGCTAATTTACATACAGTTCTGTATGTCCTGGTGCATGTTGGTTTCCATTCAGTACTGCATGTTCTGGTGCATGTTGGTTTCCAATCAGTACTGCATGTTCTGGTGCATGTTGGTTTCCATTCAGTACTGCATGTTCTGGTGCATGCTATTTTCCATTCAGTACTGCATGTTCTGGTGCATGTTTGTTTCCATTCAGTACTGCATGTTCTGGTGCATGCTATTTTCCATTCATTCCTGCATGTTCTGGGTACCTGCTAGGTTCCATTCAGTACTGCATGTTCTGGTGCATGTTGGTTTCCATTCAGTACTGCATGCTCTGGTGCATGTTGGTTTCCATTCAGTACTGCATGCTCTGGTGCATGCTACTTTACATACAGTTCTGTATGTCCTGGTTCATGTTGGTTTCCATTCAGTACTGCATGTTCTGGTGCATGTTGGGTTCCATTCAGTACTGCATGTTCTGGTGCATGCTATTTTCCAATCAGTACTGCATGTTCTGGTGCATGTTGGTTTCCATTCAGTACTGCATGCTCTGGTGCATGTTGGTTTCCATTCAGTACTGCATGTTCTGGTGCATGCAATTTTCCAATCAGTACTGCATGTTCTGGTGCATGTTGCTTTCCATTCAGTACTGCATGCTCTGGTGCATGTTGGTTTCCATTCAGTACTGCATGTTCTGGTGCATGCTATTTTCCAATCAGTAGTGCATGTTCTGGTGCATGCTATTTTCCAATCAGTACTGCATGCTCTGGTGCATATTGGTTTCCATTCAGTACTGCATGTTCTGGCGCATGCTATTTTCCAATCAGTACTGCATGTTCTGGTGCATGTTGGTTTCCATTCAGTACTGCATGTTCTGGTGCATGCTATTTTCCAATCAGTACTGCATGCTCTGGTGCATATTGGTTTCCATTCAGTACTGCATGTTCTGGTGCATGCTATTTTCCAATCAGTACTGCATGTTCTGGTGCATGTTGGTTTCCATTCAGTACTGCATGTTCTGGTAAATGCTATCTTCCATTCAGTGCTGCATGTTCTGTTGCATGTTGGTTTCCAGTCATTACTGCATGTTCTGGTGCATGCATTCTTTGTATTCAGTACTCCATGTTCTGGTAAATGCTATCTTCCATTCAGTACTGCATGCTCTGGTGCATGCTAATTTACATACAGTTCTGTATGTCCTGGTGCATGTTGGTTTCCATTCAGTACTGCATGTTCTGGTGCATGTTGGTTTCCATTCAGTACTGCATGTTCTGGTGCATGCTATTTTCCAATCAGTACTGCATATTCTGGTGCATGTTGGTTTCCATTCAGTACTGCATGTTCTGGTGCATGCTATTTTCCATTCAGTACTGCATGTTCTGGTGCATGTTTGTTTCCATTCAGTACTGCATGTTCTGGTGCATGCTATTTTCCATTCATTCCTGCATGTTCTGGGTACCTGCTAGGTTCCATTCAGTACTGCATGTTCTGGTGCATGTTGGTTTCCATTCAGTACTGCATGCTCTGGTGCATGTTGGTTTCCATTCAGTACTGCATGATCTGGTGCATGCTATTTTCCAATCAGTACTGCATGTTCTGGTGCATGTTGGTTTCCATTCAGTACTGCATGCTCTGGTGCATGTTGGTTTCCATTCAGTACTGCATGTTCTGGTGCATGCTATTTTCCAATCAGTACTGCATGTTCTGGTGCATGTTGGTTTCTATTCAGTACTGCATGTTCTGGTGCATGCTATTTTCCAATCAGTACTGCATGCTCTGGTGCATGTTGGTTTCCATTCAGTACTGCATGCTCTGGTGCATGCTACTTTACATACAGTTCTGTATGTCCTGGTTCATGTTGGTTTCCATTCAGTACTGCATGTTCTGGTGCATGTTGGGTTCCATTCAGTACTGCATGTTCTGGTGCATGCTATTTTCCAATCAGTACTGCATGTTCTGGTGCATGTTGGTTTCCATTCAGTACTGCATGCTCTGGTGCATGTTGGTTTCCATTCAGTACTGCATGTTCTGGTGCATGCAATTTTCCAATCAGTACTGCATGTTCTGGTGCATGTTGCTTTCCATTCAGTACTGCATGCTCTGGTGCATGTTGGTTTCCATTCAGTACTGCATGTTCTGGTGCATGCTATTTTCCAATCAGTAGTGCATGTTCTGGTGCATGCTATTTTCCAATCAGTACTGCATGCTCTGGTGCATATTGGTTTCCATTCAGTACTGCATGTTCTGGCGCATGCTATTTTCCAATCAGTACTGCATGTTCTGGTGCATGTTGGTTTCCATTCAGTACTGCATGTTCTGGTGCATGCTATTTTCCAATCAGTACTGCATGCTCTGGTGCATATTGGTTTCCATTCAGTACTGCATGTTCTGGTGCATGCTATTTTCCAATCAGTACTGCATGTTCTGGTGCATGTTGGTTTCCATTCAGTACTGCATGTTCTGGTAAATGCTATCTTCCATTCAGTGCTGCATGTTCTGTTGCATGTTGGTTTCCAGTCATTACTGCATGTTCTGGTGCATGCATTCTTTGTATTCAGTACTCCATGTTCTGGTAAATGCTATCTTCCATTCAGTACTGCATGCTCTGGTGCATGCTAATTTACATACAGTTCTGTATGTCCTGGTGCATGTTGGTTTCCATTCAGTACTGCATGTTCTGGTGCATGTTGGTTTCCATTCAGTACTGCATGTTCTGGTGCATGCTATTTTCCAATCAGTACTGCATATTCTGGTGCATGTTGGTTTCCATTCAGTACTGCATGTTCTGGTGCATGCTATTTTCCATTCAGTACTGCATGTTCTGGTGCATGTTTGTTTCCATTCAGTACTGCATGTTCTGGTGCATGCTATTTTCCATTCATTCCTGCATGTTCTGGGTACCTGCTAGGTTCCATTCAGTACTGCATGTTCTGGTGCATGTTGGTTTCCATTCAGTACTGCATGCTCTGGTGCATGTTGGTTTCCATTCAGTACTGCATGATCTGGTGCATGCTATTTTCCAATCAGTACTGCATGTTCTGGTGCATGTTGGTTTCCATTCAGTACTGCATGCTCTGGTGCATGTTGGTTTCCATTCAGTACTGCATGTTCTGGTGCATGCTATTTTCCAATCAGTACTGCATGTTCTGGTGCATGTTGGTTTCTATTCAGTACTGCATGTTCTGGTGCATGCTATTTTCCAATCAGTACTGC
Organism: Chiloscyllium punctatum; assembly: GCF_047496795.1. Lineage (NCBI taxonomy): Eukaryota > Metazoa > Chordata > Chondrichthyes > Orectolobiformes > Hemiscylliidae > Chiloscyllium > Chiloscyllium punctatum. The sequence goes on along the minus strand of NC_092761.1, from coordinate 54,486,337 downwards.
ATGCTCTGGTGCATGTTGGTTTCCATTCAGTACTGCATGTTCTGGTGCATGCTATTTTCCAATCAGTATTGCATGTTCTGGTGCATGTTGGTTTCCATTCAGTACTGCATGTTCTGGTAAATGCTATCTTCCATTCAGTGCTGCATGTTCTGTTGCATGTTGGTTTCCAGTCATTACTGCATGTTCTGGTTCATGCGTTCTTTCTATTCAGTACTCCATGTTCTGGTAAATGCTTTCTTCCATTCAGTACTGCATGTTCTGGTGCATGTTGGTTTCCATTCAGTACTGCATGCTCTGGTGCATGCTAATTTACATACAGTTCTGTATGTCCTGGTGCATGTTGGTTTCCATTCAGTTCTGCATGTTCTGGTGCATGTTGGTTTCCATTCAGTACTGCATGTTCTGATGCATGCTATTTTCTATTCAGTACTGCATGTTGTGGTGCATGTTGGTTTCCATTCTGTACTGCATGTTCTGGTGCATGCTATTTACCATTCAGTACTGCATATTCTGGTGCAGGTTGGTTTCCATTCAGTGCTGCATATTCTGGTGCATGTTGGTTTCCATTCAGTACTGCATGTTCTGAAGCATGCTATTTTCCATTCAGTACTGAAGATTCTGGTGCATGTTGGTTTCTATTCAGTTCTGCATGTTCTGGTAAATGCTATTTACCATTCAGTACGGCATATTCTGGTGAAGGTTGATTTCCATTCAGTGCTGCATGTTCTGGTGCATGTTGGTTTACATTCAGTACTGCATGTTCTGCTGCAGGTTGGATTCCATTCAGTTCTGCATGTTCTGGTTCATGCTATATTTCATTCATTACTGCATGTTCTGGTGCATGTTGGTTTCCATTCAGTACTGCATGTTCTGGTAAATGCTATTTTCCATTCAGTACTGCATGTTCTGGTGCATATTGGTTTACATTCAGTACTGCATGTTCTGCTGCAGGTTGGTTTCCATTCAGTTCTGCATGTTCTGGTTCATGCTATATTTCATTCATTACTGCATATTCTGGTGCATGTTGGTTTCCATTCAGTACTGCATGTTCTGGTGCATGTTGGTTTACATTCAGTACTGCATGTTCTGCTGCAGGTTGGATTCCATTCAGTTCTGCATGTTCTGGTTCATGCTATATTTCATTCATTACTGCATGTTCTGGTGCATGTTGGTTTCCATTCAGTACTGCATGTTCTGGTAAATGCTATTTTCCATTCAGTACTGCATGTTCTGGTGCATGATGGTTTCCATTCAGTACTGCATGCTCTGGTGCATGCTACTTTCCATACAGTTCTGTATGTTCTGGCGCATGTTCATTGCCATTTATTCCTGCATGTTCTGGTACATGCTAAATTCCATTCAGTTCTGCATGTTCTGGTTCATGCTATACTTCATTCAATACTGCATGCTCTGGTGCATATTGGTTTCCATTCAGTACTGCATGTTCTGGCGCATGCTATTTTCCAATCAGTACTGCATGTTCTGGTGCATGTTGGTTTCCATTCAGTACTGCATGTTCTGGTGCATGCTATTTTCCAATCAGTACTGCATGCTCTGGTGCATATTGGTTTCCATTCAGTACTGCATGTTCTGGTGCATGCTATTTTCCAATCAGTACTGCATGTTCTGGTGCATGTTGGTTTCCATTCAGTACTGCATGTTCTGGTAAATGCTATCTTCCATTCAGTGCTGCATGTTCTGTTGCATGTTGGTTTCCAGTCATTACTGCATGTTCTGGTGCATGCATTCTTTGTATTCAGTACTCCATGTTCTGGTAAATGCTATCTTCCATTCAGTACTGCATGCTCTGGTGCATGCTAATTTACATACAGTTCTGTATGTCCTGGTGCATGTTGGTTTCCATTCAGTACTGCATGTTCTGGTGCATGTTGGTTTCCAATCAGTACTGCATGTTCTGGTGCATGTTGGTTTCCATTCAGTACTGCATGTTCTGGTGCATGCTATTTTCCATTCAGTACTGCATGTTCTGGTGCATGTTTGTTTCCATTCAGTACTGCATGTTCTGGTGCATGCTATTTTCCATTCATTCCTGCATGTTCTGGGTACCTGCTAGGTTCCATTCAGTACTGCATGTTCTGGTGCATGTTGGTTTCCATTCAGTACTGCATGCTCTGGTGCATGTTGGTTTCCATTCAGTACTGCATGCTCTGGTGCATGCTACTTTACATACAGTTCTGTATGTCCTGGTTCATGTTGGTTTCCATTCAGTACTGCATGTTCTGGTGCATGTTGGGTTCCATTCAGTACTGCATGTTCTGGTGCATGCTATTTTCCAATCAGTACTGCATGTTCTGGTGCATGTTGGTTTCCATTCAGTACTGCATGCTCTGGTGCATGTTGGTTTCCATTCAGTACTGCATGTTCTGGTGCATGCAATTTTCCAATCAGTACTGCATGTTCTGGTGCATGTTGCTTTCCATTCAGTACTGCATGCTCTGGTGCATGTTGGTTTCCATTCAGTACTGCATGTTCTGGTGCATGCTATTTTCCAATCAGTAGTGCATGTTCTGGTGCATGCTATTTTCCAATCAGTACTGCATGCTCTGGTGCATATTGGTTTCCATTCAGTACTGCATGTTCTGGCGCATGCTATTTTCCAATCAGTACTGCATGTTCTGGTGCATGTTGGTTTCCATTCAGTACTGCATGTTCTGGTGCATGCTATTTTCCAATCAGTACTGCATGCTCTGGTGCATATTGGTTTCCATTCAGTACTGCATGTTCTGGTGCATGCTATTTTCCAATCAGTACTGCATGTTCTGGTGCATGTTGGTTTCCATTCAGTACTGCATGTTCTGGTAAATGCTATCTTCCATTCAGTGCTGCATGTTCTGTTGCATGTTGGTTTCCAGTCATTACTGCATGTTCTGGTGCATGCATTCTTTGTATTCAGTACTCCATGTTCTGGTAAATGCTATCTTCCATTCAGTACTGCATGCTCTGGTGCATGCTAATTTACATACAGTTCTGTATGTCCTGGTGCATGTTGGTTTCCATTCAGTACTGCATGTTCTGGTGCATGTTGGTTTCCATTCAGTACTGCATGTTCTGGTGCATGCTATTTTCCAATCAGTACTGCATATTCTGGTGCATGTTGGTTTCCATTCAGTACTGCATGTTCTGGTGCATGCTATTTTCCATTCAGTACTGCATGTTCTGGTGCATGTTTGTTTCCATTCAGTACTGCATGTTCTGGTGCATGCTATTTTCCATTCATTCCTGCATGTTCTGGGTACCTGCTAGGTTCCATTCAGTACTGCATGTTCTGGTGCATGTTGGTTTCCATTCAGTACTGCATGCTCTGGTGCATGTTGGTTTCCATTCAGTACTGCATGATCTGGTGCATGCTATTTTCCAATCAGTACTGCATGTTCTGGTGCATGTTGGTTTCCATTCAGTACTGCATGCTCTGGTGCATGTTGGTTTCCATTCAGTACTGCATGTTCTGGTGCATGCTATTTTCCAATCAGTACTGCATGTTCTGGTGCATGTTGGTTTCTATTCAGTACTGCATGTTCTGGTGCATGCTATTTTCCAATCAGTACTGCATGCTCTGGTGCATGTTGGTTTCCATTCAGTACTGCATGCTCTGGTGCATGCTACTTTACATACAGTTCTGTATGTCCTGGTTCATGTTGGTTTCCATTCAGTACTGCATGTTCTGGTGCATGTTGGGTTCCATTCAGTACTGCATGTTCTGGTGCATGCTATTTTCCAATCAGTACTGCATGTTCTGGTGCATGTTGGTTTCCATTCAGTACTGCATGCTCTGGTGCATGTTGGTTTCCATTCAGTACTGCATGTTCTGGTGCATGCAATTTTCCAATCAGTACTGCATGTTCTGGTGCATGTTGCTTTCCATTCAGTACTGCATGCTCTGGTGCATGTTGGTTTCCATTCAGTACTGCATGTTCTGGTGCATGCTATTTTCCAATCAGTAGTGCATGTTCTGGTGCATGCTATTTTCCAATCAGTACTGCATGCTCTGGTGCATATTGGTTTCCATTCAGTACTGCATGTTCTGGCGCATGCTATTTTCCAATCAGTACTGCATGTTCTGGTGCATGTTGGTTTCCATTCAGTACTGCATGTTCTGGTGCATGCTATTTTCCAATCAGTACTGCATGCTCTGGTGCATATTGGTTTCCATTCAGTACTGCATGTTCTGGTGCATGCTATTTTCCAATCAGTACTGCATGTTCTGGTGCATGTTGGTTTCCATTCAGTACTGCATGTTCTGGTAAATGCTATCTTCCATTCAGTGCTGCATGTTCTGTTGCATGTTGGTTTCCAGTCATTACTGCATGTTCTGGTGCATGCATTCTTTGTATTCAGTACTCCATGTTCTGGTAAATGCTATCTTCCATTCAGTACTGCATGCTCTGGTGCATGCTAATTTACATACAGTTCTGTATGTCCTGGTGCATGTTGGTTTCCATTCAGTACTGCATGTTCTGGTGCATGTTGGTTTCCATTCAGTACTGCATGTTCTGGTGCATGCTATTTTCCAATCAGTACTGCATATTCTGGTGCATGTTGGTTTCCATTCAGTACTGCATGTTCTGGTGCATGCTATTTTCCATTCAGTACTGCATGTTCTGGTGCATGTTTGTTTCCATTCAGTACTGCATGTTCTGGTGCATGCTATTTTCCATTCATTCCTGCATGTTCTGGGTACCTGCTAGGTTCCATTCAGTACTGCATGTTCTGGTGCATGTTGGTTTCCATTCAGTACTGCATGCTCTGGTGCATGTTGGTTTCCATTCAGTACTGCATGATCTGGTGCATGCTATTTTCCAATCAGTACTGCATGTTCTGGTGCATGTTGGTTTCCATTCAGTACTGCATGCTCTGGTGCATGTTGGTTTCCATTCAGTACTGCATGTTCTGGTGCATGCTATTTTCCAATCAGTACTGCATGTTCTGGTGCATGTTGGTTTCTATTCAGTACTGCATGTTCTGGTGCATGCTATTTTCCAATCAGTACTGCATGCTCTGGTGCATGTTGGTTTCCATTCAGTACTGCATGTTCTGGTGCATGCTATTTTCCAATCAGTATTGCATGTTCTGGTGCATGTTGGTTTCCATTCAGTACTGCATGTTCTGGTAAATGCTATCTTCCATTCAGTGCTGCATGTTCTGTTGCATGTTGGTTTCCAGTCATTACTGCATGTTCTGGTTCATGCGTTCTTTCTATTCAGTACTCCATGTTCTGGTAAATGCTTTCTTCCATTCAGTACTGCATGTTCTGGTGCATGTTGGTTTCCATTCAGTACTGCATGCTCTGGTGCATGCTAATTTACATACAGTTCTGTATGTCCTGGTGCATGTTGGTTTCCATTCAGTTCTGCATGTTCTGGTGCATGTTGGTTTCCATTCAGTACTGCATGTTCTGATGCATGCTATTTTCTATTCAGTACTGCATGTTGTGGTGCATGTTGGTTTCCATTCTGTACTGCATGTTCTGGTGCATGCTATTTACCATTCAGTACTGCATATTCTGGTGCAGGTTGGTTTCCATTCAGTGCTGCATATTCTGGTGCATGTTGGTTTCCATTCAGTACTGCATGTTCTGAAGCATGCTATTTTCCATTCAGTACTGAAGATTCTGGTGCATGTTGGTTTCTATTCAGTTCTGCATGTTCTGGTAAATGCTATTTACCATTCAGTACGGCATATTCTGGTGAAGGTTGATTTCCATTCAGTGCTGCATGTTCTGGTGCATGTTGGTTTACATTCAGTACTGCATGTTCTGCTGCAGGTTGGATTCCATTCAGTTCTGCATGTTCTGGTTCATGCTATATTTCATTCATTACTGCATGTTCTGGTGCATGTTGGTTTCCATTCAGTACTGCATGTTCTGGTAAATGCTATTTTCCATTCAGTACTGCATGTTCTGGTGCATATTGGTTTACATTCAGTACTGCATGTTCTGCTGCAGGTTGGTTTCCATTCAGTTCTGCATGTTCTGGTTCATGCTATATTTCATTCATTACTGCATATTCTGGTGCATGTTGGTTTCCATTCAGTACTGCATGTTCTGGTGCATGTTGGTTTACATTCAGTACTGCATGTTCTGCTGCAGGTTGGATTCCATTCAGTTCTGCATGTTCTGGTTCATGCTATATTTCATTCATTACTGCATGTTCTGGTGCATGTTGGTTTCCATTCAGTACTGCATGTTCTGGTAAATGCTATTTTCCATTCAGTACTGCATGTTCTGGTGCATGATGGTTTCCATTCAGTACTGCATGCTCTGGTGCATGCTACTTTCCATACAGTTCTGTATGTTCTGGCGCATGTTCATTGCCATTTATTCCTGCATGTTCTGGTACATGCTAAATTCCATTCAGTTCTGCATGTTCTGGTTCATGCTATACTTCATTCAATACTGCATGATCTGGTGCATATTGGTTTCCATTCAGTACTGCATGTTCTGGTGGATGCTATTTGCCATTCAGTACTGCATGTTCTGGTGGATGCTATTTTCCATTGAGTACTGCATAGTCTGGTGCATGTTGGTTTCCATTCAGTACTGCATGTTCTGGTGCATGTTGGTTTCCATTAAAAACTGCATGTTCTGGTGCATGCTATTTTCCATTCAGTACTGCATGTTCTGGTGCATGCCATTTTACATTCAGTACTGCAATTCCTGGTGCATGTTGGTTTCCATTCAGTACTGCATGTTCTGGTGCATGCTATTTTCCATTCAGTACTGCATGTTCTGGTGCATGTTGGTTTCAATTCAGTACTGCATGTTCTGGTGCATGCTATTTTCCATTCATTACTGCATGTTTTGGGTACCTGCTCTTTTCCATTCAGTACTGCATGCTCTGGTGCATGTTGGTTTCCATTCAGTACTGCATGTTCTGGTGCATGCTATTTTCCAATCAGTACTGCATGTTCTGGTGCAAGTTGGTTTCCATTCAGTACTGCATGTTCTGGTGCATGCTATTTTCCATTCAGTACTGCATGTTCTGGTGCAAACTATTTTCCATTCAGTACTGCATGTTCTGGTGCATGCTATTTTCCATTCAGTACTGCATGCTCTGGTGCATGTTGGTTTCCATTCAGTACTGCATGTTCTGGTGCATGCTATTTTCCAATCAGTACTGCATGTTCTGGTGCATGTTGGTTTCCATTCAGTACTGCATGTTCTGGTGCATGCTCTTTTCCAATCAGTACTGCATGCTCTGGTGCATGTTGGTTTCCATTCAGTGCTGCATGTTCTGGTGCATGTGTTCTTTCTATTCAGTACTCCATGTTGTGGTAAATGCTATCTTCCATTCAGTACTGCATGTTCTGGTGCATGTTGGTTTCCATTCAGTACTGCATGCTCTGGTGCATGCTACTTTACATACAGTTCTGTATGTCCTGGTTCATGTTGGTTTCCATTCAGTACTGCATGTTCTGGTGCATGTTGGGTTCCATTCAGTACTGCATGTTCTGGTGCATGCTATTTTCCAATCAGTACTGCATGTTCTGGTGCATGTTGGTTTCCATTCAGTACTGCATGCTCTGGTGCATGTTGGTTTCCATTCAGTACTGCATGTTCTGGTGCATGCTATTTTCCAATCAGTACTGCATGTTCTGGTGCATGTTGCTTTCCATTCAGTACTGCATGCTCTGGTGCATGTTGGTTTCCATTCAGTACTGCATGTTCTGGTGCATGCTATTTTCCAATCAGTAGTGCATGTTCTGGTGCATGCTATTTTCCAATCAGTACTGCATGCTCTGGTGCATATTGGTTTCCATTCAGTACTGCATGTTCTGGCGCATGCTATTTTCCAATCAGTACTGCATGTTCTGGTGCATGTTGGTTTCCATTCAGTACTGCATGCTCTGGTGCATGCTATTTTCCATACAGTTCTGTATGTTCTGGCGCATGTTCATTGCCATTTATTCCTGCATGTTCTGGTACATGCTAAATTCCATTCAGTTCTGCATGTTCTGGTTCATGCTATACTTCATTCAATACTGCATGATCTGGTGCATATTGGTTTCCATTCAGTACTGCATGTTCTGGTGGATGCTATTTGCCATTCAGTACTGCATGTTCTGGTGGATGCTATTTTCCATTGAGTACTGCATAGTCTGGTGCATGTTGGTTTCCATTCAGTACTGCATGTTCTGGTGCATGTTGGTTTCCATTAAAAACTGCATGTTCTGGTGCATGCTATTTTCCATTCACTACTGCATGTTCTGGTGCATGCCATTTTACATTCAGTACTGCAATTCCTGGTGCATGTTGGTTTCCATTCAGTACTGCATGTTCTGGTGCATGCTATTTTCCATTCAGTACTGCATGTTCTGGTGCATGTTGGTTTCAATTCAGTACTGCATGTTCTGGTGCATGCTATTTTCCATTCATTACTGCATGTTTTGGGTACCTGCTCTTTTCCATTCAGTACTGCATGCTCTGGTGCATGTTGGTTTCCATTCAGTACTGCATGTTCTGGTGCATGCTATTTTCCAATCAGTACTGCATGTTCTGGTGCAAGTTGGTTTCCATTCAGTACTGCATGTTCTGGTGCATGCTATTTTCCATTCAGTACTGCATGTTCTGGTGCAAACTATTTTCCATTCAGTACTGCATGTTCTGGTGCATGCTATTTTCCAATCAGTACTGCATGTTCTGGTGCAAGTTGGTTTCCATTCAGTACTGCATGTTCTGGTGCATGCTATTTTCCATTCAGTACTGCATGTTCTGGTGCAAACTATTTTCCATTCAGTACTGCATGTTCTGGTGCATGCTCTTTTCCAATCAGTACTGCATGCTCTGGTGCATGTTGGTTTCCATTCAGTGCTGCATGTTCTGGTGCATGTGTTCTTTCTATTCAGTACTCCATGTTGTGGTAAATGCTATCTTCCATTCAGTACTGCATGTTCTGGTGCATGTTGGTTTCCATTCAGTACTGCATGCTCTGGTGCATGCTACTTTACATACAGTTCTGTATGTCCTGGTTCATGTTGGTTTCCATTCAGTACTGCATGTTCTGGTGCATGTTGGGTTCCATTCAGTACTGCATGTTCTGGTGCATGCTATTTTCCAATCAGTACTGCATGTTCTGGTGCATGCTATTTTCCAATCAGTACTGCATGTTCTGGTTCATGTTGCTTTCCATTCAGTACTGCATGCTCTGGTGCATGTTGGTTTCCATTCAGTACTGCATGTTCTGGTGCATGCTATTTTCCAATCAGTAGTGCATGTTCTGGTGCATGCTATTTTCCAATCAGTACTGCATGCTCTGGTGCATATTGGTTTCCATTCAGTACTGCATGTTCTGGCGCATGCTATTTTCCAATCAGTACTGCATGCTCTGGTGCATGTTGGTTTCCATTCAGTACTGCATGTTCTGGTGCATGCTATTTTCCAATCAGTACTGCATGTTCTGGTGCATGTTGGTTTCCATTCAGTACTGCATGTTCTGGTGCATGCTCTTTTCCAATCAGTACTGCATGCTCTGGTGCATGTTGGTTTCCATTCAGTACTGCATGTTCTGGTGCATGCTATTTTCCAATCAGTACTGCATGTTCTGGTGCATGTTGGTTTCCATTCAGTACTGCATGTTCTGGTAAATGCTATCTTCCATTCAGTGCTGCATGTTCTGTTGCATGTTGGTTTCCAGTCATTACTGCATGTTCTGGTGCATGCATTCTTTGTATTCAGTACTCAATGTTCTGGTAAATGCTATCTTCCATTCAGTACTGCATGCTCTGGTGCATGCTAATTTACATACAGTTCTGTATGTCCTGGTGCATGTTGGTTTCCATTCAGTACTGCATGTTCTGGTGCATGTTGGTTTTCATTCAGTACTGCATGTTCTGGTGCATGCTATTTACCATTCAGTACTGCATATTCTGGTGCAGGTTGGTTTCCATTCAGTGCTGCATATTCTGGTGCATGTTGGTTTCCATTCAGTACTGCATGTTCTGAAGCATGCTGTTTTCCATTCAGTACTGAAGATTCTGGTGCATGTTGGTTTCTATTCAGTTCTGCATGTTCTAGTAAATGCTATTTACCATTCAGTACTGCATATTCTGGTGAAGGTTGATTTCCATTCAGTGCTGCATGTTCTGGTGCATGTTGGTATACATTCAGTACTGCATGTTCTGCTGCAGGTTGGTTTCCATTCAGTTCTGCATGTTCTGGTTCATGCTATATTTCATTCATTACTGCATGTTCTGGTGCATGTTGGTTTCCATTCAGTACTGCATGTTCTGGTAAATGCTATTTTCCATTCAGTACTGCATGTTCTGGTGCATATTGGATTACATTCAGTACTGCATGTTCTGCTGCAGGTTGGTTTCCATTCAGTTCTGCATGTTCTGGTTCATGCTATATTTCATTCATTACTGCATATTCTGGTGCATGTTGGTTTCCATTCAGTACTGCATGTTCTGGTGCATGTTGGTTTCCATTCAGTACTGCATGTTCTGGTAAATGCTATTTTCCATTCAGTACTGGTTTTTCTGGTGCATGTTGGTTTCCATTCAGTACTGCATGCTCTGGTGCATGCTACTTTCCATACAGTTCTGTATGTTCTGGCGCATGTTCATTGCCATTTATTCCTGCATGTTCTGGTACATGCTAAATTCCATTCAGTTCTGCATGTTCTGGTTCATGCTATACTTCATTCAATACTGCATGTTCTGGTGCATATTGGTTTCCATTCAGTACTGCATGTTCTGGTGCATGTTTGTTTCCATTCAGTACTGCATGTTCTGGTGCATGCTGTTTTCCATTCAGTACTGCATGTTCTGGTGCATGCTATTTTCCATTCATTCCTGCATGTTCTGGGTACCTGCTAGGTTCCATTCAGTACTGCATGTTCTGGTGCATGTTGGTTTCCATTCAGTACTGCATGTTCTGGTAAATGCTATCTTCCATTCAGTGCTGCATGTTCTGGTGCATGTTGGTTTCCATTCAGTACTGCATGTTCCGGTGCATGCTAATTTCCATTCAGTACTGCATGATCTGGTGCATGTTGGTTTCTATTCAGTACTGCATGTTCCGATGCATGCTATTTTTCATACAATACTGCATGTTCTTGTGCATGTTGGATTCTATTCAGTACTGCATGTTCTGGTGCATGTTTGTTTCCATTCAGTACTGCATGTTCTGGTGCATGCTATTTTCCATTCATTACTGCATGTTCTGCGTACCTGCTCGTTTCCATTCAGTACTGCATGCTCTGGTGCATGTTGGTTTCCATTCAGTACTGCATGTTCTGGTGCATGCTATTTTCTATTCAGTGCTGCATGTTCTGGTGCATGTTGGTTTCCATTCAGTACTGCATGTTCTGGTGCATGCGTTCTTTCTATTCAGTACTCCATGTTCTGGTAAATGCTATCTTCCATTCAGTGCTGCATGTTCTGGTGCATGTTGGTTTCCATTCAGTACTGCATGCTCTGGTGCATGCTACTTTCCATACAGTTCCGTATGTCCTGGTGCATGTTGGTTTCCATTCAGTACTGCATGTTCTGGTGCATACTGGTTTCCATTCAGTACTGCATGTTCTGATGCATGCTATTTTCTATTCAGTACTGCATGTTCTGGTGCATGTTGGTTTCCATTCAGTACTGCATGTTCTGGTGCATGCTATTTACCTATCAGTACTGCATATTCTGGTGTAGGTTGGTTTCCATTCAGTGCTGCATATTAGATTAGATTACTAACAGTGTGGAAACAGGCCCTTCGGCCCAACAAGTCCACACCGCCCCGCCGAAGCGTAACCCACCCATACCCCTACCTCTACATTTACCCCTTTACCTAACGCTATGGGCAATTTAGCATGGCCAATTCACCTGGCCTGCACATCTTTTGGACTGTGGGAGGAAACCGGTGCACCCGGAGGAAACCCACGCAGACACGGGGAGAACTTGCAAACTCCACACATATTCTGGTGCATGTTGGTTTCCATTCAGTACTGCATGTTCTGAAGCATGCTATTTTCCATTCAGTACTGAAGATTCTGGTGCATGTTGGTTTCCATTCAGTTCTGCATGTTCTGGTAAATGCTATTTACCATTCAGTACTGCATATTCTGGTGCAGGTTGATTTCCATTCAGTGCTGCATGTTCTGGTGCATGTTGGTTTACATTCCGTACTGCATGTTCTGCTTCAGGTTGGTTTCCATTCAGTTCTGCATGTTCTGGTTCATGCTATATTTCATTCATTACTGCATGTTCTGGTGCATGTTGGTTTCCATTCAGTACTGCATGTTCTGGTGCATGTTGGTTTCCATTCAGTACTGCATGTTCTGGTGCATGTTGGTTTCCATTCAGTGCTGCATATTCTGGTGCATGTTGGTTTCCATTCAGTACTGCATGTTCTGAAGCATGCTATTTTCCATTCAGTACTGAAGATTCTGGTGCATGTTGGTTTCTATTCAGTTCTGCAATTTCTGGTAAATGCTATTTACCATTCAGTACTGCATATTCTGGTGAAGGTTGATTTCCATTCAGTGCTGCATGTTCTGGTGCATGTTGGTTTACATTCAGTACTGCATGTTCTGGTAAATGCTATTTTCCATTCAGTACTGCATGTTCTGGTGCATGTTTGTTTCCATTCAGTACTGCATGTTCTGGTGCATGCTGTTTTCCATTCAGTACTGCATGTTCTGGTGCTTGCTATTTTCCATTCATTACTGCATGTTCTGGGTACCTGCTAGGTTCCATTCAGTACTGCATGTTCTGGTGCATGTTGGTTTCCATTCAGTACTGCATGTTCTGGTGCATGCTATTTTCCAATCAGTACTGCATGTTCTGGTGCATGTTGGTTTCCATTCAGTACTGCATGTTCTGGTAAATGCTATCTTCCGTTTAGTGCTGCATGTTCTGGTGCATGTTGGTTTCCATTCAGTACTGCATGCTCTGGTGCATGCTAGTTTCCATTCAGTACTGCATGTTCTGGTGCATGTTGGTTTCCATTCAGTACTGCATGTTCCGATGCATGCTATTTTCCATACAATACTGCATGTTCTTGTGCATGTTGGATTCTATTCAGTACTGCAGGTTATGGTACATGGTATTTACATTCAGTACTACATGTTCTGGAGCATGTTAGTTTCCATTCAGTACTGTATGTTCTGGTAAATGCTATTTTCCATTCAGTACTGCTTGTTCTGGTGCATGTTGGTTTCCAATCAGTACTGCATGTTCTGGTGCATGCCATTTTCCATTCATTACTGCATGTTCTGGTGCATGTTAGTTTCCATTCAGTACTGCATGTTCTGGTGCATGCTACTTTCCATACAGTGCTGTATGTTCTGCTGCATGTTCATTTCCATTCATTCCTGCATGTTCTTATACAGGCTAGATTCCATTCAGTACTGCATTTTCTGGTGCATGCTATTTTCCATTCAGTACTGCATGTTCTGGTGCATATAGTTTTCCAATCAGAACTACATGTTCTGGTGCATGCCATTTTCAATTCAGTAATCCATGTTCTGGTGCATGTTGGTTTACATTCAGTACTGCATGTTCTGGTGCAAGTTGCTTTCCATTCAGTACTGCATGTTTTGGTGCATGTTGGTTTCCATTCAGTAATGCATGTTCTGGTGCATGTTGGTTTCCATTCAATACTACATGTTCTGGTGCATGTTGGTTTAAATTCATTACTGCATGTTTTGGTACATGCGAGATTCCATTCAGTACTGCATGTTCTGGTGCATATTGGTTTCCATTCAGTACTACAAGTTCTGGTGCATATTTGTTTCCATTCAGTACTGCATGTTCCCGGTACATTGTAACTTCCATTCAGTACTGCATGTTCTGGTGCATGTTGGTTTCCAGTCATTACTGCATGTTCTGGTGCATGCAATTTTTCTATTCAGTACTCCATGTTCTGGTAAAAGCTATCTTCCATTTAGTGCTGCATGTTCTGGTACATGTTGGTTTCCATTCAGTACTGGACATTCTGGTACATGCTGTTTTCCATTCAGTACTGCATGTTCTGGTGCACATTGGTTTCCATTCCGTATTGCATGTTCTTGTACATGCTATTTTCCATTCAATGCTGCATGTTCTGGTACATGTTGGTTTCAATTCAGTACTGCATGTTCTGGTACATGCTGTTTTCCATTCAGTACTGCATGTTCTGGTGCACATTGGTTTCCATTCTGTATTGCATGTTCTTGTACATGCTATTTTCCATTCAATGCTGCATGTTCTGGTACATGTTGGTTTCAATTCAGTACTGCATGTTCTGGTGCATGCTATTTTCCATTCAGTACTGCATGTACTGGTGCATGTTGGTTTCAATTCAGTACTGCGTTTTCTGGTGCATGCCATTTTCCATTCAGTACTGCATGTTCTGGTGCATGTTGGTTTCCAGTAAAAACTGCATGTTCCGGTGCATGCCATTTTAAATTCAGTACTGCAATTCCTGGTGCATGTTGGTTTCCATTCAGTACTGCATGTTCTGGTGCATGCTATTTTCCATTCAGTACTACTTCAGTACCAGAACATGGAGTACTGAATAGAAAAATTGCATGCACCAGAACATGCAGTAATGACTGGAAACCAACATGCACCAGAACATGCAGTACTGAATGGAAGTTACAATGTACCGGGAACATGCAGTACTGAATGGAAACAAATATGCACCAGAACTTGTAGTACTGAATGGAAACCAATATGCTTGTTGGTTTCAATTCAGTACTGCATGTTCTGGTGCATGCTATTTTCCATTCATTACTGTATGTTCTGCGTACCTGCTCGTTTCCATTCAGTACTGCATGCTCTGGTGCATGTTGGTTTCCATTCAGTACTGCATGTTCTGGTGCATGCTATTTTCCAATCAGTACTGCATGTTCTGGTGCATGTTGGTTTCCATTCAGTACTGCATGTTCTGGTAAATGCTATCTTCCATTCAGTGCTGCATGTTCTGGTGCATGTTGGTTTCCATTCAGTACTGCATGCTCTGGTGCATGTTGGTTTCCTTCCAGTACTGCATGTTCTGATGCATGCTATTTTCTATTCAGTACTGCATGTTCTGGTGCATGTTGGTTTCCATTCAGTACTGCATGTTCTGGTGCATGCTATTTACCATTCAGTACTGCATATTCTGGTGCAAATTGGTTTCAGTTCAGTACTGCATGTTCCCGGTACATTGTAACTTCCATTCAGTACTGCATGTTCTGGTGCATGTGGTTTCCAGTCATTATTGCATGTTCTGGTGCATGTAATTTTTCTATTCAGTACTCCATGTTCTGGTAAAAGCTATCTTCCATTCAGTACTGCATGTTCTGGTGCACATTGGTTTCCATTCCTTATTGCAAGTTCTTGTACATGCTATTTTCCAGTCAATGCTGCATGTTCTGGTACATGTTGGTTTCAAATCAGTACTGCGTATTCTGGTGCATGCCATTTTCCATTCAGTACTGCATGTTCTGGTGCATGTTGGTTTCCATTCAGTACTGCGTCTTCTGGTGCATGCCATTTTCCATTCAGTACTGCATGTTCTGGTGCATGTTGGTTTCCATTAAAAACTGCATGTTCTGGTGCATGCTATTTTCCATTCAGTACTGCATCTTCTGGTGCATGCCATTTTATATTCAGTACTGCAATTCCTGGTGCATGTTGGTTTCCATTCAGTACTGCATGTTCTGGTGCATGCTATTTTCCATTCAGTACTGCATGTTCTGGTGCATGCTATTTTCCATTCTTTACTGTATGTTCTGGGTACCCGCTCGTTTCCATTCAGTACTGCATGCTCTGGTGCATGTTGGTTTCCATTCAGTACTGCATGTTCTGGTGCATGCTATCTTCCAATCAGTACTGCATGTTCTGGTGCATGTTGGTTTCCATTCAGTACTGCATGCTCTTGTGCATGTTGGTTTCCATTCAGTACTGCATGCTCTGGTGCATGCTACTTTCCATACAGTTCTGTATGTCCTAGTGCATGTTGGTTTCCATTCAGTACTGCATGTTCTGGTGCATGCTATTTTCCATTCAGTACTGCATGTTCTGGTGCAAACTATTTTCCATTCAGTACTGCATGTTCTGGTGCATGCTATTTTCCATTCAGTACTGCATGTTCTGGTGCATGTTGGTTTCCATTCAGTACTGCATGTTCTGGTGCATGCTATTTTCTATTCAGTACTGCATGTTCTGGTGCATGTTGGTTTCCATTCAGTGCTGCATGTTCTGGTGCATGCTATTTACCATTCAGTACTGCATATTCTGGTGCATATTGGTTTCCATTCAGTACTGCATGTTCCCGGTACATTGTAACTTCCATTCAGTACTGCATGTTCTGGTGCATGTTGGTTTCCAGTCATTACTGCATGTTCTGGTGCATGCAATTTTTCTATTCAGTACTCCATGTTCTGGTAAAAGCTATCTTCCATTCAGTGCTGCATGTTCTGGTACATGCTGTTTTCCATTCAGTACTGCACGTTCTGGTACATGCTGTTTTCCATTCAGTACTGCATGTTCTGGTGCACATTGGTTTCCATTCCGTATTGCATGCTCTTGTACATGCTATTTTCCAGTCAATGCTGCATGTTCTGGTACATGTTGGTTTCAATTCAGTACTGCATGTTCTGGTGCATGCTATTTTCCATTCAGTACTGCATGTACTGGTGCATGTTGGTTTCAATTCAGCACTGCGTATTCTGGTGCATGCCATTTTCCATTCAGTACTGCATGTTCTGGTGCATATTGGTGTCCATTAAAAACTGCATGTTCTGGTGCATGCTATTTTCCATTCAGTACTGCATGTTCTGGTGCATGCCATTTTACATTCAGTACTGCAATTCCTGGTGCATGTTGGTTTCCATTCAGTACTGCATGTTCTGGTGCATGCTATTTTCCATTCAGTACTGCATGCTCTGGTGCATGTTGATTTCAATTCAGTACTGCGTATTCTGGTGCATGCCATTTTCCATTCAGTACTGCATGTTCTGGTACATGTTGGTTTCCATTAAAAACTGCACGTTTTGGTGCATGCTATTTTCCATTAGGTACTGCATGTTCTGGTGCAAGCCATTTTACATTCAGTACTGCAATTCCTAGTGCATGTTGGTTTCCATTCAGTACTGCATGTTCTGGTGCATGCTATTTTCCAATCAGTACTGCATGTTCTGGTGCATGTTGGTTTCCATTCAGTACTGCATGTTCTGGTGCATGCTATTTTCCAATCAGTACTGCATGTTCTGGTGCATGTTGGTTTCCATTCAGTACTGCATGTTCTGGTAAATGCTATCTTCCATTCAGTGCTGCATGTTCTGGTGCATTTTGGTTTCCATTCAGTACTGCATGCTCTGGTGCATGCTACTTTCCATACAGTTCTGTCTGTCCTGGTGCATGTTGGTTTCCATTCAGTACTGCATGTTCTGGTGCATGTTGGTTTCCATTCAGTACTGCATGTTCTGATGCATGCTATTTTCTATTCAGTACTGCATGTTCTGGTGCATGTTTGTTTCCATTCAGTACTGCATGTTCTGGTGCATGCTATTTACC
Organism: Chiloscyllium punctatum; assembly: GCF_047496795.1. Classification (NCBI taxonomy): domain Eukaryota; kingdom Metazoa; phylum Chordata; class Chondrichthyes; order Orectolobiformes; family Hemiscylliidae; genus Chiloscyllium; species Chiloscyllium punctatum. The sequence goes on along the minus strand of NC_092761.1, from coordinate 54,468,847 downwards.
ATTCATTACTGCATATTCTGGTGCAAATTGGTTTCCATTCAGTACTGCATGTTCCCGGTACATTGTATCTTCCATTCAGTACTGCATGTTCTGGTGCATGTTGGTTTCCAGTCATTATTGCATGTTCTGGTGCATGTAATTTTTCTATTCAGTACTCCATGTTCTGGTAAAAGCTATCTTCCATTCAGTGCTGCATGTTCTGGTGCATGTTGGTTTCCATTCAGTACTGGACGTTCTGGTACATGCTGTTTTCCATTCAGTGCTGCACGTTCTGGTACATGCTGTATTCCATTCAGTACTGCATGTTCTGGTGCACATTGGTTTCCATTCCGTATTGCAAGTTCTTGTACATGCTATTTTCCAGTCAATGCTGCATGTTCTGGTACATGTTGGTTTCAATTCAGTACTGCATGTTCTGGTGCATGCTATTTTCCATTCAGTACTGCATGTACTGGTGCATGTTGGTTTCAATTCAGTACTGCGTATTCTGGTGCATGCCATTTTCCATTCAGTACTGCATGTTCTGGTGCATGTTGGTTTCCATTAAAAACTGCATGTTCTAGTGCATGCTATTTTCCATTCAGTACTGCATGTTCTGGTGCATGCCATTTTACATTCAGTTCTGCAATTCCAGGTGCATGTTGGTTTCCATTCAGTACTGCATGTTCTGGTGCATGCTATTTTCCATTCAGTACTGCATTCTCTGGTGCATGTTGATTTCAATTCAGTACTGCATGTTCTGGTGCATGCTATTTTCCATTCATTACTGTATGTTCTGGGTACCTGCTCGTTTCCATTCAGTACTGCATGCTCTGGTGCATGTTGGTTTCCATTCAGTACTGCATGTTCCGGTGCATGCTATTTTCCAATCAGTACTGCATGTTCTGGTGCATGTTGGTTTCCATTAAAAACTGCATGTTCTGGTGCATGCTATTTTCCATTCAGTACTGCATATTCTGGTGCATGCCATTTTACATTCAGTACTGCAATTCCTGGTGCATGTTGGTTTCCATTCAGCACTGCATGTTCTGGTGCATGCTATTTTCCATTCAGTACTGCATGCTCTGGTGCATGTTGATTTCAATTCAGTACTGCATGTTCTGGTGCATGCTATTTTCCATTCATTACTGTATGTTCTGGGTACCTGCACGTTTCTATTCAGTACTGCATGCTCTGGTGCATGTTGGTTTACATTCAGTACTGCCTGTTCTGCTGCAGGTTGGTTTCCATTCAGTTCTGCATGTTCTGGTTCATGCTATATTTCATTCAATACTGCATGTTCTGGTGCATGTTGGTTTCCATTCAGTACTGCGTATTCTGGTGCATGCCATTTTCCATTCAGTACTGCATGTTCTGGTGCATGTTGGTTTCCATTAAAAACTGCATGTTCTGGTGCATGTCATTTTACATTCAGTACTGCAATTCCTGGTGCATGTTGGTTTCCATTCAGTACTGCATGTTCTGGTGCATGCCATTTTCCATTCAGTACTGCATGTTCTGGTGCATGTTGGTTTCCATTCAGTACTGCGTATTCTGGTGCATGCCATTTTCCATTCAGTACTGCACGTTCTGGTGCATGTTGGTTTCCATTAAAAACTGCATGTTCTGGTGCATGCTATTTTCCATTCAGTACTGCATGTTCTGGTGCATGCCATTTTACATTCAGTACTGCAATTCCTGGTGCATGTTGGTTTCCATTCAGTACTGCATGTTCTGGTGCATGCTATTTTTCATTCAGTACTGCATGCTCTGGTGCATGTTGATTTCAATTCAGTACTGCATGTTCTGGTGCATGCCATTTTCCATTCAGTACTGCATGTTCTGGTGCATGATGGTTTCCATTCAGTACTGCGTATTCTGGTGCATGCCATTTTCCATTCAGTACTGCATGTTCTGGTGCATGTTGGTTTCCATTCAGTACTGCGTATTCTGGTGCATGCCATTTTCCATTCAGTACTGCATGTTCTGGTGCATGTTGGTTGCCATTAAAAACTGCATGTTTTGGTGCATGCTATTTTCCATTCAGTACTGCATGTTCTGGTGCATGCCATTTTACATTCAGTACTGCAATTCCTGGTGCATGTTGGTTTCCATTCAGTACTGCATGTTCTGGTGCATGCTATTTTCCAATCAGTACTGCATGTTCTGGTGCATGTTGGTTTCCATTCAGTACTGCATGTTCTGGTAAATGCTATCTTCCATTCAGTGCTGCATGTTCTGGTGCATGTTGGTTTCCATTCAGTACTGCATGTTCTGATGCATGCTATTTACCATTCAGTACTGCATATTCTGGTGCATATTGGTTTCCATTCAGTACTGCATGTTCCCGATACATTGTAACTTCCATTCAGTACTGCATGTTCTGGTGCATGTTGGTTTCCAGTCATTACTGCATGTTCTGGTGCATGCAATTTTTCTATTCAGTACTCCATGTTCTGGTAAAATCTATCTTCCATTCAGTGCTGCATGTTCTGGTGCATGTTGGTTTCCATTCAGTACTGGACGTTCTGGTACATGCTGTTTTCCATTCAGTACTGCACGTTCTGGTACATGCTGTTTTCCATTCAGTACTGCATGTTCTGGTGCACATTGGTATCCATTCCGTATTGCATGTTCTTGTACATGCTATTTTCCAGTCAATGCTGCATGTTCTGGTACATGTTGGTTTCAATTCAGTACTGCATGTTCTAGTGCATGCTATTTTCCATTCAGTACTGCATGTACTGGTGCATGTTGGTTTCAATTCAGTACTGCGTATTCTGGTGCATGCCATTTTCCATTCAGTACTCCATGTTCTGGTGCATGTTAGTTTCCATTCAGTACTGCGTATTCTGGTGCATGCCATTTTCCATTCAGTACTGCATGTTCTGGTGCATGTTGGTTTCCATTAAAAACTGCATGTTCTAGTGCATGCTATTTTCCATTCAGTACTGCATGTTCTGGTGCATGCCATTTTACATTCAGTTCTACAATTCCTGGTGCATGTTGGTTTCCATTCAGTACTGCATGTTCTGGTGCATGCTATTTTCCATTCAGTACTGCATGCTCTGGTGCATGTTGGTTTCAATCCAGTACTGCATGTTCTGGTGCATGCTATTTTCCATTCATTACTGCATGTTCTGGGTACCTGCTTGTTTCCATTCAGTACTGCATGCTCTGGTGCATGTTGGTTTCCATTCAGTACTGCATGTTCTGGTGCATGCTATTTTCCAATCAGTACTGCATGTCCTGGTGCATGTTGGTTTCCATTCAGTACTGCATGTTATGGTGCATGTTGGTTTCCATCCAGTACTGCATGTTCTGATGCATACTATTTTCTATTCAGTACTGCATGTTCTGGTGCATGTTGGTTTCCATTCAGTACTGCATGTTGTGGTGCATGCTATTTACCATTCAGTACTGCATATTCTGGTGCATGTTGGTTTCCATTCAGTGCTGCATATTCTGGTGCATGCTGGTTTACATTCAGTACTGCATGTTCTGCTGCAGGTTGGTTTCCATTCAGTTCTGCATGATCTGGTTCATGCTATATTTCATTCAATACTGCATGTTCTGGTGCATGTTGGTTTCCATTCAGTACTGCATGTTCTGGTGCATGTTGGTTTCCATTCAGTACTGCGTATTCTGGTGCATGCCATTTTCCATTCAGTTCTGCATGTTCTGGTGCATGTTCGTTTGAATTCAGTACTGCATGTTCTGGTGCATGCTATTTTCCATTCAGTACTGCATCTTCTGGTGCATGCCATTTTACATTTAGTACTGCAATTCCTGGTGCATGTTGGTTTCCATTCAGTACTGCATGTTCTGGTGCATGCTATTTTCCATTCAGTACTGCATGCTCTGGTGCATGTTGGTTTCAATTCAGTACTGCATGTTCTGGTGCATGCTATTTTCCATTCATTGCTGTATGTTCTGGGTACCTGCTCGTTTCCATTCAGTACTGCATGCTCTGGTGCATGTTGGTTTCCATTCAGTACTGCATATTCTGGTGCATGCTATTTTCCAATCAGTACTGCATGTTCTGGTGCATGTTGGTTTCCATTCAGTACTGCATGTTCTGGTAAATGCTATCTTCCATTCAGTGCTGCATGTTCTGGTGCATGTTGTTTTCCATTCAGTACTGCATGTTCTGGTGCATGTTGGTTTCCATTCAGTACTGCATATTCTGATGCATGCTATTTTCTATTCAGTACTGCATGTTCTGGTGCATGTTGGTTTCCATTCAGTACTGCATGTTCTGGTGCATGCTATTTACCATTCAGAACTGCATATTCTGGTGCAGGTTGGTTTCCATTCAGTGCTGCATATTCTGGTGCATGTTGGTTTCCATTCAGTATTGCATGTTCTGAAGCATGCTATTTTCCATTCAGTACTGAAGATTCTGGTGCATGTTGGTTTCCATTCAGTTCTGCATGATCTGGTAAATGCTATTTACCATTCAGTACTGCATATTCTGATGCAGGTTGATTTCCATTCAGTACTGCATGTCCTGGTGCATGTTGGTTTACATTCCGTACTGCATGTTCTGCTGCAAGTTGGTTTCCATTCAGTTCTGCATGTTCTGGTTCATGCTATATTTCATTCAATACTGCATGTTCTGGTGCATGTTGGTTTCCATTCAGTACTGCATGTTCTGGTGCATGTTGGTTTCCATTCAGTACTGCATGTTCTGGTGCATGTTGGTTTCCATTCAGTACTGCATGTTCTGGTGCATGCTATTTTCCATTCAGTACTGCATCTTCTGGTGCATGCCATTTTACATTCAGTACTGCAATTCCTGGTGCATGTTGGTTTCCATTCAGTACTGCATGTTCTGGTGCATGCTATTTTCCATTCAGTACTGCATGCTCTGGTGCATGTTGGTTTCAATTCAGTACTGCATGTTCTGGTGCGTGCTATTTTCCATTCATTACTGTATGTTCTGGGTACCTGCTCGTTTCCATTCAGTACTGCATGCTCTGGTGCATGTTGGTTTCCATTCAGTACTGCATGTTCTGGTGCATGCTATTTTCCAATCAGTGCTGCATGTTCTGGTGCATGTTGGTTTACATTCCATACTGCATGTTCTGCTGAAGGTTGGTTTCCATTCAGTTCTGCATGTTCTGGTTCATGCTATATTTCATTCAATACTGCATGTTCTGGTGCATGTTGGTTTCCATTCAGTACTGCATATTCTGGTGCATGTTGGTTTCCATTCAGTACTGCATGTTCTGGTGCATGTTGGTTTCCATTCAGTACTGCATGTTCTGGTAAATGCTATTTTCCATTCAGTACTGGTTTTTCTGGTGCATGATGGTTTCCATTCAGTACTGCATGCTCTGGTGCATGCTACTTTCCATACAGGTCTGTATGTTCTGGCGCATGTTCATTGCCATTTATTCCTGCATGTTCTGGTACATGCTAAATTCCATTCAGTTCTGCATGTTCTGGTTCATGCTATATTTCATTCAATACTGCATGTTCTGGTGCATGTTGGTTTCCATTCAGTACTGCATGTTCTGGTGCATGTTGGTTTCCATTCAGTACTGCATGTTCTGGTGCATGTTGGTTTCCATTCAGTACTGCATGTTCTGGTGCATGCTATTTTCCATTCAGTACTGCATCTTCTGGTGCATGCCATTTTACATTCAGTACTGCAATTCCTGGTGCATGTTGGTTTCCATTCAGTACTGCATGTTCTGGTGCATGCTATTTTCCATTCAGTACTGCATGCTCTGGTGCATGTTGGTTTCAATTCAGTACTGCATGTTCTGGTGCATGCTATTTTCCATTCATTACTGTATGTTCTGGGTACCTGCTCGTTTCCATTCAGTACTGCATGCTCTGGTGCATGTTGGTTTCCATTCAGTACTGCATGTTCTGGTGCATGCTATTTTCCAATCAGTGCTGCATGTTCTGGTGCATGTTGGTTTACATTCCGTACTGCATGTTCTGCTGAAGGTTGGTTTCCATTCAGTTCTGCATGTTCTGGTTCATGCTATATTTCATTCAATACTGCATGTTCTGGTGCATGTTGGTTTCCATTCAGTACTGCATGTTCTGGTAAATGCTATTTTCCATTCAGTACTGGTTTTTCTGGTGCATGATGGTTTCCATTCAGTACTGCATGCTCTGGTGCATGCTACTTTCCATACAGGTCTGTATGTTCTGGCGCATGTTCATTGCCATTTATTCCTGCATGTTCTGGTACATGCTAAATTCCATTCAGTTCTGCATGTTCTGGTTCATGCTATACTTCATTCAATACTGCATGATCTGGTGCATATTGGTTTCCATTCAGTACTGCATGTTCTGGTGGATGCTATTTGGCATTCAGTACTGCATGTTCTGGTGCATGCTATTTTCCACTGAGTACTGCATATTCTGGTGCATGTTGGTTTCCATTCGGTACTGCATGTTCTGGTGCATGCTATTTTCCATTCAGTACTGCATGTTCTGGTGCACGTTTGTTTCCATTCAGTACTGCATGTTCTGGTGCATGCTATTTTCCATTCATTACTGCATGTTCTGGGTACCGGCTCGTTTCCATTCAGTACTGCATGCTCTGGTGCATGTTGGTTTCCATTCAGTACTGCATGTTCTGGTAAATGCTATCTTCCATTCAGTGCTGCATGTTCTGGTGCATGTTGGTTTCCATTCAGTTATGCATGCTCTGGTGCATGCTACTTTACATACAGTTCTGTATGTCCTGGTGCATGTTGGTTTCCATTCAGTACTGCATGTTCTGGTAAATGCTATCTTCCATTCAGTGCTGCATGTTCTGGTGCATGTTGGTTTCCATTCATTTATGCATGCTCTGGTGCATGCTACTTTACATACAGTTCTGTATGTCCTGGTGCATGTTGGTTTCCATTCAGTACTGCATGTTCTAGTGCATGTTGGTTTCCATTCTGTACTGCATGTTCTGATGCATGCTATTTTCTATTCAGTACTGCATGTTCTGGTGCATGTTGGTTTCCATTCAGTACCGCATGTTCTGGTGCATGCTATTTACCATTCAGAACTGCATATTCTGGTGCAGGTTGGTTTCCATTCAGTGCTGCATATTCTGGTGCATGTTGGTTTCCATTCAGTATTGCATGTTCTGAAGCATGCTATTTTCCATTCAGTACTGAAGATTCTGGTGCATGTTGGTTTCCATTCAGTTCTGCATGATCTGGTAAATGCTATTTACCATTCAGTACTGCATATTCTGGTGCAGGTTGATTTCCATTCAGTACTGCATGTTCTGCTGCAGGTTGGTTTCCATTCAGTTCTGCATGTTCTGGTTCATGCTATATTTCATTCAGTACTGCATCTTCTGGTGCATGCCATTTTACATTCAGTACTGCAATTCCTGGTGCATGTTGGTTTCCATTCAGTACTGCATGTTCTGGTGCATGCTATTTTCCATTCAGTACTGCATGCTCTGGTGCATGTTGGTTTCCATTCAGTACTGCATGTTCTGGTGCATGCTATTTTCCATTCATTACTGTATGTTCTGGGTACCTGCTCGTTTCCATTCAGTACTGCATGCTCTGGTGCATGTTGGTTTTCATTCAGTACTGCATGTTCTGGTGCATGCTATTTTCCAATCAGTACTGCATGTTCTGGTGCATGTTGGTTTCCATTCAGTACTGCATGTTCTGGTGCATGTTGGTTTCCATTCAGTTCTGCATGTTCTGGTGCATGTTGGTTTACATTCCGTACTGCATGTTCTGCTGCAGGTTGGTTTCCATTCAGTTCTGCATGTTCTGGTTCATGCTATATTTCATTCATTACTGCATATTCTGGTGCATGTTGGTTTCCATTCAGTACTGCATGTTCTGGTGCATGTTGGTTTCCATTCAGTACTGCATGTTCTGGTAAATGCTATTTTCCATTCAGTACTGGTTTTTCTGGTGCATGATGGTTTCCATTCAGTACTGCATGCTCTGTTGCATGCTACTTTCCATACAGGTCTGTATGTTCTGGCGCATGTTCATTGCCATTTATTCCTGCATGTTCTGGTACATGCTAAATTCCATTCAGTTCTGCATGTTCTGGTTCATGCTATACTTCATTCAATACTGCATGATCTGGTGCATATTGGTTTCCATTCAGTACTGCATGTTCTGGTGGATGCTATTTGCCATTCAGTACTGCATGTTCTGGTGCATGCTATTTTCCACTGAGTACTGCATATTCTGGTGCATGTTGGTTTCCATTCAGTACTGCATGTTCTGGTGCATGCTATTTTCCATTCAGTACTGCATGTTCTGGTGCATGTTTGTTTCCATTCAGTACTGCATGTTCTGGTGCATGCTATTTTCCATTCATTACTGCATGTTCTGGGTACCTGCTCGTTTCCATTCAGTACTGCATGCTGTGGTGCATGTTGGTTTCCTTTCAGTACTGCATGTTCTGGTGCATGCTATTTTCCAATCAGTGCTGCATGTTCTGGTGCATGTTGGTTTCCATTCAGTTATGCATGCTCTGGTGCATGCTACTTTACATCCAGTTCTGTATGTCCTGGTGCATGTTGGTTTCCATTCAGTACTGCATGTTCTGGTGCATGTTGGTTTCCATTCAGTACTGCATGTTCTGATGCATGCTATTTTCTATTCAGTACTGCATGTTGGTTTCCATTCAATACTGCATGTTCTGGTGCATGCTATTTAGCATTCAGTACTGCATATTCTGGTGCAGGTTGGTTTCCATTCAGTGCTGCATATTCTGGTGCATGTTGGTTTCCATTCAGTACTGCATGTTCTGAAGCATGCTATTTTCCATTCAGTACTGACGATTCTGGTGCATGTTGGTTTCCATTCAGTTCTGCATGATCTGGTAAATGCTATTTACCATTCAGTACTGCATATTCTGGTGCAGGTTGATTTCCATTCAGTGCTGCATGTTCTGGTGCATGTTGGTTTACATTCCGTACTGCATGTTCTGCTGCAGGCTGGTTTCCATTCAGTTCTGCATGTTCTGGTTCATGCTATATTTCATTCAATACTGCATCTTCTGGTGCATGCCATTTTACATTCAGTACTGCAATTCCTGGTGCATGTTGGTTTCCATTCAGTACTGCATGTTCTGGTGCATGCTATTTTCCATTCAGTACTGCATGCTCTGGTGCATGTTGGTTTCCATTCAGTACTGCATGTTCTGGTGCATGCTATTTTCCATTCATTACTGTATGTTCTGGGTACCTGCTCGTTTCCATTCAGTACTGCATGTTCTGGTGCATGTTGGTTTCCATTCAGTTCTGCATGTTCTGGTGCATGTTGGTTTACATTCCGTACTGCATGTTCTGCTGCAGGTTGGTTTCCATTCAGTTCTGCATGTTCTGGTTCATGCTATATTTCATTCATTACTGCATATTCTGGTGCATGTTGGTTTCCATTCAGTACTGCATGTTCTGGTGCATGTTGGTTTCCATTCAGTACTGCATGTTCTGGTAAATGCTATTTTCCATTCAGTACTGGTTTTTCTGGTGCATGATGGTTTCCATACAGGTCTGTATGTTCTGGCGCATGTTCATTGCCATTTATTCCTGCATGTTCTGGTACATGCTAAATTCCATTCAGTTCTGCATGTTCTGGTTCATGCTATACTTCATTCAATACTGCATGATCTGGTGCATATTGGTTTCCATTCAGTACTGCATGTTCTGGTGGATGCTATTTGGCATTCAGTACTGCATGTTCTGGTGCATGCTATTTTCCACTGAGTACTGCATATTCTGGTGCATGTTGGTTTCCATTCGGTACTGCATGTTCTGGTGCATGCTATTTTCCATTCTGTACTGCATGTTCTGGTGCATGTTTGTTTCCATTCAGTACTGCATGTTCTGGTGTATGCTATTTTCCATTCATTACTGCATGTTCTGGGTACCTGCTCATTTCCATTCAGTACTGCATGCTCTGGTGCATGTTGGTTTCCATTCAGTACTGCATGTTCTGGTGCATGCTATTTTCCAATCAGTGCTGCATGTTCTGGTGCATGTTGGTTTCCATTCAGTTATGCATGCTCTGGTGCATGCTACTTTACATACAGTTCTGTATGTCCTGGTGCATGTTGGTTTCCATTCAGTACTGCATGTTCTGGTGCATGTTGGTTTCCATTCAGTACTGCATGTTCTGATGCATGCTATTTTCTATTCAGTACTGCATGTTCTGGTGCATGTTGGTTTCCATTCAATACTGCATGTTCTGGTGCATGCTATTTAGCATTCAGTACTGCATATTCTGGTGCAGGTTGGTTTCCATTCAGTGCTGCATATTCTGGTGCATGTTGGTTTCCATTCAGTACTGCATGTTCTGAAGCATGCTATTTTCCATTCAGTACTGACGATTCTGGTGCATGTTGGTTTCCATTCAGTTCTGCATGATCTGGTAAATGCTATTTACCATTCAGTACTGCATATTCTGGTGCAGGTTGATCTCGATTCAGTGCTGCATGTTCTGGTGCATGTTGGTTTACATTCCGTACTGCATGTTCTGCTGCAGGCTGGTTTCCATTCAGTTCTGCATGTTCTGGTTCATGCTATATTTCATTCAATACTGCATGTTCTGGTGTATGTTGGTTTCCATTCAGTACTGCATGTTCTGGTGCATGTTGGTTTCCATTCAGTACTGCATGTTCTGGTGCATGTTGGTTTCCATTCAGTACTGCATGTTCTGGTAAATGCTATTTTCCATTCAGTACTGGTTTTTCTGGTGCATGATGGTTTCCATTCAGTACTGCATGCTCTGGTGCATGCTACTTTCCATACAGGTCTGTATGTTCTGGCGCATGTTCATTGCCATTTATTCCTGCATGTTCTGGTACATGCTAAATTCCATTCAGTTCTGCATGTTCTGGTTCATGCTATACTTCATTCATTACTGCATGTTCTGGGTACCTGCTCGTTTCCATTCAGTACTGCATGCTCTGGTGCATATTGGTTTCCATTCAGTACTGCATGTTCTGGTGGATGCTATTTGCCATTCAGTACTGCATGTTCTGGTGCATGCTATTTTCCATTGAGTACTGCATATTCTGGTGCATGTTGGTTTCCATTCGGTACTGCATGTTCTGGTGCATGCTATTTTCCATTCAGTACTGCATGTTCTGGTGCATGTTGGTTTCCATTCAGTAATGCATGTTCTGGTGCGTGGTGGTTTCCATTCAGTACTACATGTTCTGGTGCATGCTATTTTCCATTCACTACTGCATGTCCTGGTGCATGTTGGTTTAAATTCATTACTGCATGTTTTGGTACATGCGAGATTCCATTCAGTACTGCATGTTCTGGTGCATATTGGTTTCCATTCAGTACTGCATGTTCCCGGTAAATGGTACTTTCCATTCAGTACTGCATGTTCTGGTGCATTCTAGTTTCCATTCAGTACTGCATGTTCTGGTGCATGTTGGTTTTCATTCAGTACTGCATGTTCTGGTGCATGCTATTTTCCAATCAGTGCTGCATGTTCTGGTGCATGTTGGTTTCCATTCAGTTATGCATGCTCTGGTGCATGCTACTTTACATACAGTTCTGTATGTCCTGGTGCATGTTGGTTTCCATTCAGTACTGCATGTTCTGGTGCATGTTGGTTTCCATTCAGTACTGCATGTTCTGATCCATGCTATTTTCTATTCAGTACTGCATGTTCTGGTGCATGTTGGTTTCCATTCAATACTGCATGTTCTGGTGCATGCTATTTAGCATTCAGTACTGACGATTCTGGTGCATGTTGGTTTCCATTCAGTTCTGCATGATCTGGTAAATGCTATTTACCATTCAGTACTGCATATTCTGGTGCAGGTTGATTTCCATTCAGTGCTGCATGTTCTGGTGCATGTTGGTTTACATTCCGTACTGCATGTTCTGCTGCAGGCTGGTTTCCATTCAGTTCTGCATGTTCTGGTTCATGCTATATTTCATTCAATACTGCATGTTCTGGTGCATGTTGGTTTCCATTCAGTACTGCATGTTCTGGTGCATGTTGGTTTCCATTCAGTACTGCATGTTCTGGTGCATGTTGGTTTCCATTCAGTACTGCATGTTCTGGTAAATGCTATTTTCCATTCAGTACTGGTTTTTCTGGTGCATGATGGTTTCCATTCAGTACTGCATGCTCTGGTGCATGCTACTTTCCATACAGGTCTGTATGTTCTGGCGCATGTTCATTGCCATTTATTCCTGCATGTTCTGGTACATGCTAAATTCCATTCAGTTCTGCATGTTCTGGTTCATGCTATACTTCATTCATTACTGCATGTTCTGGGTACCTGCTCGTTTCCATTCAGTACTGCATGCTCTGGTGCATATTGGTTTCCATTCAGTACTGCATGTTCTGGTGGATGCTATTTGCCATTCAGTACTGCATGTTCTGGTGCATGCTATTTTCCATTGAGTACTGCATATTCTGGTGCATGTTGGTTTCCATTCGGTACTGCATGTTCTGGTGCATGCTATTTTCCATTCAGTACTGCATGTTCTGGTGCATGTTGGTTTCCATTCAGTAATGCATGTTCTGGTGCGTGGTGGTTTCCATTCAGTACTACATGTTCTGGTGCATGCTATTTTCCATTCACTACTGCATGTCCTGGTGCATGTTGGTTTAAATTCATTACTGCATGTTTTGGTACATGCGAGATTCCATTCAGTACTGCATGTTCTGGTGCATATTGGTTTCCATTCAGTACTGCATGTTCCCGGTAAATGGTACTTTCCATTCAGTACTGCATGTTCTGGTGCATTCTAGTTTCCATTCAGTACTGCATGTTCTGGTGCATGTTGGTTTCCATTTAGTACTGCATGTTCCGATGCATGCTATTTTCCATACAATACTGCATGTTCTTGTGCATGTTGGATTCTATTCAGTACTGCAGGTCATGGTACATGATATTTACATTCAGTACTGCATGTTCTGGTGCATGTTTGTTTCCATTCAGTACTGCATGTTCTGGTGCATGTTGGTTCCAATCATCACTGCATGTTCTGGTGCATGCCATTTTCCATTCAGTAATGCACGTTCTGGTGCATGTTAGTTTCCATTAAGTACTGCATGTTCTGGTGCATGCTACTTTCCAAACAGTGCTGTATGTTCTGCTGCATGTTCGTTTCCATTCATTCCTGCATGTTCTTATACAGGCTAGATTCCATTCAGTACTGCATTTTCTGGTGCATGCTATTTTCCATTCAGCACTGCATGTTCTGGTGCATGTAGTTTTCCAATCAGTACTACATGTTCTGGTGCATGCCATTTTCCGTTCAGTAATCCATGTTCTGGTGCATGTTGGTTTACATTCAGTAATGCATGTTCTGGTGCATGTTGGTTTCCATTTAGTAATGCATGGTCTGGTGCATGCTATTTTCCATTCAGTACTGCATGTTCTGCTGCATGTTGGTTTAAATTCCGTACTGCATGTTTTGGTACATGTGAGATTCCATTCAGCACTGCAAGTTCTGGTGCATATTGGTTTCCATTCAGGACTGCATGTTCCCATTACGTGGTACTTTCCATTCAGTACTGCATGTTCTGGTGCATGCTATTTAGCATTCAGTACTGCATATTCTGGTGCATGTTGGTTTCCATTCAGTACTGCATGTTCCGATGCATGCTATTTTCCATACAATACTGCATGTTCTTGTGCATGTTGGATTCTATTCAGTACTGCAGGTTATTTTACATGGTATTTACATTCAGTACTGCATGTTCTGGTGCATGCTGTTTTCCATTCAGTACTGTATGTTCTGGCACATGTTAGTTTCCATTCAGTACTGCATGTTCTGGTGCATGCCATTTTCCATTTAGTAATGCATGTCCTGGTGCATGTTTGTTTCAATTCAGTACTGCATGTTCTGGTGCATGCTGTTATCCATTCAGTACTGCATGTTCTGGTGCATGCTGTTTTCCATTCGGTACTGCATGTTCTGGTGCATGTTGGTTTCCATTCAGTAATGCATGTTCTGGTGCATGTTGGTTTCCATTCAGTAATGCATGGTCTGGTGCATGCTATTTTCCATTCAGTACTGCAAGTTCTGCTGCATGTTGGTTTTAATTCATTACTGCATGTTTTGGTACATGCGAGATTCCATTCAGTACTGCAAGTTCTGGTGCATATTGGTTTCCATTCAGTACTGCATGTTCCCGGTACATGGTACTTTCCATTCAGTACTGCATGTTCTGGTGCATGCTTGTTTCCATTCAGTACTGCATGTTCCGGTGCATGCTAATTTCCATTCAGTACTGCATGTTCTGGTGCATGTTGGTTTCCATTCAGTACTGCATGTTCCGATGCATGCTATCTTCCATACAATACAGCATGTTCTTGTGCATGTTCGATTCTATTCAGTACTGCAGGTTATGGTGCATGGTATTTACATTCAGTACTGCATGTTCTCGTTCATGCTGTTTTCCATTCAGTACTGTATGTTCTGGCACATGTTTGTTTCCATTCATTACTGCATGTTCTGGTGCATGCTATTTTTCTATTCAGTACTGCATGTTCTGGTGCATGCTATTTTCCATTCAGTACTGCATGTTCTGGTGCATGTTGATTTACAATCAGTACTGCATGTTCTGGTGCATGCCATTTTCCATCCAGTAATGCATGTTCTGGTGCATGTTGGTTTCCATTCAGTACTGCATGTTCTGATGCATGCTATTTTCCATTCAGTACTGCTTGTTCTAGTGCATGTTGGTTTCCAATCAGTACTGCATGTTCTGGTGCATGCTACTTTCCATACAGTACTGTATGTTCTGGTCCATGTTCGTTTCCATTCATTCCAGCATGTTCTTATACAGGCTAGATTCCATTCAGTACTGCATTTTCTGGTGCATGCTATTTTCCATTCAGTACTGCATGTTCTGGTGCATGCTATTTTCCCTGCAGTACTGCATGTTCTGGTCCATGTTGGTTTCCATTCAGTACAGCATGTTGGGGTGCATGCTAGTTTCCATTCAGTACTGCATGTTCTGGTGCATGCTAGTTTCCATGCAGTACTGCATGTTCTGGTGCATGCTATTATTCAGTATGTACTGCATGTTTTGGTGCATGCTATTTTTCATTCTGTACTGCATGTTCTGGTGCATGCTAGTTTCCATGCAGTACTGCATGTTCTGGTGCATGTTGATTTCTATTCTGTACTGCATGTTCTGGTGCATGCTATTTTTCAGTATGTACTGCATGTTTTGGTGCATGCTATTTTTCATTCTGTACTGCATGTTCTGGTGCATGCCATTTTCCATTCAGTGCTGCATGTTCTAGTGCATGGTGGTTTCCATTCGGTTCTGCATGTTCCGGTGCATGCTATTTTTCATTCAGTTCTGCATGTTCTGGTGCATGCAATTTTCTATTCAGTACTGCATGTTCTGGTGCATGCTGTTTTCCATTCAGTACTGCATGTTCTGGTGCATGCTGTTTTCCATTCAGTACTGCATGTTCTGGTGCATGCTAGATTCCATTCAGTACTGCATTCTCTGGTACATGCTAATTTCCATTCAGTACTGCATATTCTGGTGCATGCTACTTTCCATACAGTACTGTATGTTCTCATGCATGGTCGTTTCCATTCATTCCTGCATGTTCTTGTACGTGCTAGATTGGATTCAGTACTGCATGTTCTGGAGCATTTTGGTTTCTATTCAGTACTGCATGTTCTGGTGCATGCTAGTTTCCATTCAGTACTGCATGTTCTGGTGCATGTTGGTTTCCATTCAGTACTGCATGTTCTGGTGCATGCTGTTTTCTATTCAGTACTGCATATTCTGGTGCATGTTGGTTTCCATTCTGTACTGCATGTTCTGGTGCATGCTATTTTTCTATTCAGTACTGCATGTTCTGGTGCATGTTGGTTTCCATTCAGTACTGCATGTTCTGGTGCATGCTACTTTCCCTACAGTACTGCATGTTCTGGAGCATTTTGGTTTCTATTCAGTACTGCATGTTCTTGTACATGCTATTTTCCATTCAGTATTTCATGTTCTGGTGCTGCTAATGTGCATTCAGTGCTGCATGTTTCTGGTGCATGGTATTTTCCATGCAGTACTGCACGTCCTGGTACATGTTTGTTTCCATTCAGTCCTGCATGTTCTGATGCATGTTGGTTTCTATTCAGTGCTGCATGTTTCTGGTGCATGGTATTTTTCATGCAGTACTGCACGTCCTGGTACATGTTTGTTTCCATTCAGTACTGCATGATCTGGTGCATGCTGTTTTCTATTCAGTACTGCATATTCTGGTGCATGTTGGTTTCCATTCTGTACTGCATGTTCTGGTGCATGCTATTTTTCTATTCAGTACTGCATGCTCTAGTGCATGCTATTTTCTATTCAGTACTGCATGTTCTGGTGCATGTTGGTTTCCATTCAGTACTGCATATTCTGGTGCATGCTACTTTCCCTACAGTACTGCATGTTCTGGAGCATTTTGGTTTCTATTCAGTACTGCATGTTCTTGTACATGCTATTTTCCATTCAGTACTGCATGTTCTAGTGCTGCTAATGTGCATTCAGTACTGCATGTTCTGGTGCATGCTATTTTCCATTCAGTTCTGCATGTTCTGGTGCATGTTGGTTTCTATTCAGTGCTGCATGTTTCTGGTGCATGGTATTTTCCATGCAGTACTGCACGTCCTGGTACATGTTTGCTTCCATTCAGTTCTGCATGTTTTGGTGCATGTTGGTTTCCGTTCAGTACTGCATGTTCTGGTATAAGCTATTTTCCATACAGTACGGCATGTTCTCGTGCATGTTGGATTCCATTCATTACTGCATGTTCTGGTGCATGCTGTTTTCCAATCAGTACTGCATATTCTGGTGCATGTTGGTTTCCATTCTGTACTGCAAGTTCTGGTGCATGCTATTTTTCATACAGTACTGCATGTTCTGGTGCATGCTATTTTTCTATTCAGTACTACATGTTCTGGAGCATGTTAGTTTCCATTCAGTACTGCATGTTCTGGTAAATGCTATTTTCCATTCATTACTGCATGTTCTGGTGCATGTTGGTTTCCATTCAGTACTGCATGTTCTGGTGCATGTTGGTTTCCATTCAGTACTGCATGTTCTGGTGCATGCTACTTTCCCTACAGTACTGCATGTTCTGGAGCATTTTGGATTCTATTCAGTACTGCATGTTCTTGTACATGCTATTTTCCATTCAGTACTGCATGTTCTGGTGCTGCTAATGTGCATTCAGTACTGCATGTTCTGGTGCATGCTATTTTCCATTCAGTACTGCATGTTCTGGTGCATGTTGGTTTCCATTCAGTACTGCATGTTCTGGTGCATGCTATTTTCCATTCAGTACTGCATGTTCTGGTGCATGTTGGTTTCCATTCAGTACTGCATTTTCTGGTGCATGTTGGTTTCCATTCAGTACTTCATTGTCTTGTGCCTGTTGGTTTCCATGCTGCACTGCATATTTTGCTGCCTCTTGGGTTACACATTGTTTTCCGTATGGTTCTGCATGCTGACTTCCATCATCACTGCAACCATCTAGTGCTGCTTCAGGGCAGCATAGGGGCACAGTGGTTAGCACTACTGCCTCGCAGCACAAGGGACCCAGGTTCAATTCTAACCTCTGGCAACTGTCTGTGTGGAGTTTACACATTCTCCCTGTGTCTGCGTGGGTTTCCTCTAGCTGCTCCGGTCTCCTCCCACAGTCCAAAGATGTGCAGGTTAAGTGAATTAACCACCTCAGAGTGTTCAGAGGCGTGTAGATTAGGTGCATTATTCAGGGGTAAATATGGGGTAGGGGGATAGGTCTGAGTGGGTTTCTCTTCAGAGAGTTGCTATGGACTTGGTGAGCTGAAGGGCCTGTTTTCACACTGTAGGGATTCTATGATACCAGCGATTCTTGAAGCAGAAATGCACTGAGACAGCTGGAACTGATTGGAGTTATTCTGAAATTGATTTGATTTGTTTTTTTATTATGATCACATGTACCTAAGTACAGTGAAAAAAACTTGTTTTGCATGCAGTACAGACAGATCATATCATGCAAGAATCATAGGGTGATTGAACACGGTGAAGAATACAAAGTTATGGTTGCAAAGAAGATGCGCAAAAAAACAAGATTGACATTGCATTTGAAATTTGAGAGGTCCGTTCTGAAGTCTAATAACAGTGGGCAAGAAGCTGTTCTTGAACCTCATGGTATTGTGATTAAGCTTTTGTATCTTCCGACCAGAGGAAGACATTTTAACTAGGGTGAGAGTGACCTTTGATGATGTTGGAAGTCTTTTCAAGGCATCGAGAAGTATCGATGGAGTCAATGAAGGTTGGCTTGCGTGATGGTCTGGGCAGTGTTCACAACTTTTCATAGTTTCTTGCAATCCTGCATAGAGCAGTTGCCTTTACCAAGCTGTGATACATCCAGATAGAATGCTTTCTATGGTGCATCTGTAAAAGTTGCTTAGGGCCCATATGGACATGCTGAATTTCCAAAGCCTCCTGAGGAAGAAGTGGTGTTGTTGTCCTTTCTTGACCGTTTCATCAATGCATGTTGTCTAGGTCAGATTGCTGGTTATCTTCACTCCTAGAAACTTGATGCTGTCAACCAACTTCACCTCAGCTCCACTGATATAGATAGGGGTGTGCTCTCCTCCTTGCTTCCTGAAGTGGATGATCAGCACTTTCATTTTACTGACATTGAGGGAGAGATTGCTATCTTTATACCAAGTCACCATGCTCTCTATCTCTTTGCTGTATTCTGTCTCATCATTGTTTGAGATCTGACCTACAACAGTAGCTACACTGGCACCACTCCCCCCCTTTTTCTCTGCTACATTGATGACTGCATCTGCGCCATCTCGTGCTCCCGTGAGGAGGTTGAGCAGTTCATCAACTTCACCAACACATTCCATCCCGACCTTAAATTCACCTGGACCATCTCTGACACCTACCCCCTTCCTGGACCTCTCCATCTCCATCAATGATGACCGACTCAACACCGACATTTTTTACAACCCACAACTCCCACAGCTACCTGGATTACACCTCCTCCCACCCTACCTCCTGCCTGAATGTTATCCCGTATTCCCAATTCCTCTGCCTCCACTGTATCTGCTCCCAGGATGACCAGTTCCACCACAGAACACACCAGATGGCCTCCTTCTTTAAAGACCGTAATTTCCCCTCCCACTTGGTTGAAGATGCCCTCCAACACTTCTCATCCATGTCCCGCACCTCTGCCCTCAAACACCACCCCTCCAACCACAACAAGGACAGAATCTCCTGGTCCTCACCTTCCACCCCACCAACCTCTGCATAAACCACATCATCCACCGACATTTCTGCCACCTACAAACGGAGCTCACCACCATGGATATATTTCCCTCCTCACCCAATCTGCTTTCTGCAAAGACTATTCCCTCCGTGACTGCCTGGTCAGGTCCACGCCCCCCTACAACCCACCCTCCCGTCCTGGCACCTTCCCCTGCCACCGCTGAAATTGCAAAACCTGTGCCCCCACCTCCTCCTTCACCTCCATCCAAGGCTCCAAAGGAGCCTTCCACATCCTTCACAGTTTCACCTGCACAACCACCAATGTCATTTATTGCATCAGTTGCTCCTGGTGTGGTCTCCTCTACACTGGGGAGACTGGACGCCTCCTCACAGAGCACTTCAGGGAACATCTCCGGGACACCAGCACCAATCAACCCCACTACTTCGTGGCTTAACATTTCAACTCCCCCTCCCACTCTGCCGAGGACATGCAGGTCCTGGACCTCCTACACTGCCATTCCCTTACTGCCCAATGCCTGGAGGAAGAATGCCTCACCTTCCTGAGGGAGATGGATGGAGGTGAGGGAGGAGGTGTGGGCGCAGGTTTTGCAATTCCTGCGGTGGCAGGGGAAGGTGCCAGGACGGGAGGGTGGGTTGTAGGGGGGTGTGGACCTGACCAGGTAGTCATGGAGGGAATAGTCTTTGCAGAAAGCAGATAGGGTGAGGAGGGAAATATATCCATGGTGCTGAGGTCCGTTTGTAGGTGAAGGTGCCAGGATGGGAGGGTGGGTTGTTGGGGGAGGTTGTGGACCTGAGGGAATGGTCTTTGTGGAAAGCGGAAAGGAGGGGGGAGGGAAATATATCCCTGGTAGTGTGGTCTGTTTGGAGGTGGTGGAAATGTCAGCGGATGATGTGGTTTATGCGAAGGATGGTAGGGTGGAACGTGAGCACCAAGGGGGTTCTGTCCTTGTTACGGTTGGAGGTGTGGGGTTTGAGGGTGGAGGTGCAGGATGTGGAAGAGATGCGTTTGAGGGCATCTTTAACCACGTGGGAAGGGAAATTGTGATCTCTAAAGAAGGAGGTCATCTGGTGTGTTCTGTGGTGGAACTGATCCTTCTGGGAGCAGATACAGTGGAGGCGAAGGAATTGGGAATACGGGATGGCATTTTCGCAGAGGGTAGGGTGGGAGGAGGTATAATCCAGGTAGCTGTGGGAGTTGTGGGTTTGTAAAAAATGTCGGTGTTGAGTCGGTCATCATTGATGGAGATGGAGAGGTCCAGGAAGGGGGTAGGTGTCAGAGATGGTCCAGGTGAATTTAAGGTCGGGGTGGAATGCATTGGTGAAGTTGATGAATCGCTCAACCTCCTCGCGGGAGCACGAGGTGGTGCCAATGCAGTCAATGTAGCGGAGGAAGAGGTGGGGAGTGGTGCTGGTGTAACTACGGAAGATGGACTGTTCTACGTAGCCAAAAAAGAGACAGGCAGAGCTGGGGTCCATATGGGTGCCATGACTACCCCTCCCTGCCTGATGAAGGACTTTTGCCTGAAACGTCGATTTTCCTGCTCCCCGGATGCTGCCTGACCTGCTGTGCTTTTCCAGCATCACTTTAATCTAGAGTCTGATTTCCAGCATCTGCAGTCCTTGTTTTTTCCTGAGGAGGTGCTATTGTCTATCCTCACTGATTGTGGTCCATGGGTCAGGAGGTCCTGTGAATGATTCTGTGCCCTGACAGTTGTAGCATTGATTGAATATGTGAGGTACTGAGCATTAACATTTTCCAACCATGCACTGGAGTGAATTGAGTGAAGACAACTGTCCAGTATTGTCTTCCAGCACATGTTCAGGAGGTAAGGAGCACAAGTGTTAGTCAATGCCAGAATAATTCTTCCAAGAACATTGGTGCACTGCAGGAAGAAATTGAACAATCTGACTGGAGTTGTCAAAGGCAGAGACTCCATTTTCAAGAACGACACGTTCTGAACTGCTCCCGTAGCTCGAGCCACAGCTCAGTTCTCAACATCTTCATCACTCACTAGAGAGTACAGCAGTGGATAACGTACCCAATTCTGATCCAGCATGTCTTGGTTCAAATTCCACTTCAGGGCTTGATGGCCATATCCAAAAATGATCTGTTAGGTTGGTTGTCAAACTCTAAATTCTTCTGGTAAGCCAATGTTAGGTGGTGAGAGTGAAAAGACCCTTGGTTAGCCATGTTCAATAATAGCCTGTTAAGTTGTTCTGGAAAAATAAAACAAGCTATGAAACTAGCTAAAAGCGCCAGCCTCATTTTCAAATCAACAAGTAAAGTTTCTATCATGCTTCTCAAAGATCATACTCAGAAGCAGTACTGAACCTAAAATTGATAAGTTTCCCATATCCTCACACACGTAGTGCTCTCATAGGATTCACATTGATACAGACAAGACAGCTATTCAATCTGACAGCCACGGCCCCCAACCACATTGCTGGATACTCAGTGATGCTTCCCTCTCCATGCAGGAGGCGATGATGCATAAAACGCAGGAGGGAACAAAATCGAAGAAGACAAATGCACTTGAACATGTTCAGAAGATAGTGCTGGTCATCATGGGAATGAGCATCACTCAAATCATGGCCACTGGCGTGGGAGGAGCGTTTGATATTGGGAGTAACAACCTAATCCTTTCTCTGATAATTCCTTTACTCTTTTCTCTACTTGCTGTTGCCACTCTTCCACTTAAAAACCCAAGAATACTAACCTACCCAAGCAAAAAAGAAAGGGAAAGATAGACTGTCACTTGATTTCCAAGGCACTGCCATCAGCTCAGATCCTGATTAGAAGATAAGATTGACGTAAGACCAGCACAGAGGACTGAATGACTCAATTACAAACTCACTGGAGAGAAGGGTTCCACACTAGATCTGCTACAGAGGAGTCAGATTAGATTACTTACAGTGTGGAAACAGGCCCTTCGGCCCTGCCGAAGCGTAACCCACCCATACCCCTACATCTACATCTACCCCTTCCCTAACACTACGTGCAATTTAGCATGACCAATTCACCTGACCTGCACATCTTTGGACTGTGGGAGGAAACCGGAGCACCCGGAGGAAACCCACGCAGACACGGGGAGAACGTGCAAACGCCACACAGTCAGTCGCCTGAGGCGGGAATTGAACCCGGATCTCTGGCGCTGTGAGGCAGCAGTGCTAACCACTGTGCCACTGTCAGCTTGGGACCTTGATGGTCAGGCTTGCAATGTTTTAGTTGGCTGGTCAGAAAGCCTCTGATACAAGGTCAAGGAGAAGCGAGGGATCCAGCAGTAACTTGACATAAGACTCTGTTCAGAAATTGCAGTGCATCCTTTCTAACATTGCCACTTCCATCAGCTCACCAATGGGATTCACCAGGATACCCAGCCTCATGACTAATGTCTCATTTTTCTGTGTAACACAGGCAGGTGCAGACACACTTGAGGTCCCCTTCTGAGGTCGTTGCAGTCTCCCCCACTGAAAGTCAGCAATCCGTCTGGTAACAGCAGCGAGTGGTAATGTCTCTGTGACTAGAATCCTGAGTGCTCAGCTCATGTCCTGGGCAGCCATATTGGAGTGTGAGACAAAAACCAGCACTTGGAAGAGTCCAGGCCAGAAGTGCATAAGGGTGTTTAGCTAGTGTCTGTTCACATTGATCCCACAGTGAATGTATAAAAGAAACAAAAGCAGGAATTGCTCCAGAAATTTGGTTCTGGTCCAGTGAGCCTTCTTCAGAACTGACAACAGCTACGAGAGAGAGAGAGAGAGAGACAGAAATAGAGAGAGAGAAATAGAGAGAGAGAGAGAGAGAGAGAAATGAGTTGCAGGAATCTTTGGTTGTAGAAAAAGGTGGACATTTCTGAGGACCGTCTGTGGAATGTAGCTTCATTGGAACAGATGCATCAGAGATGGAGGAACTGGGAGAACGGAATAGAGTCTTTACAGGAAGCAGGGCATAAGGATGCATAGTCGGGTTAAGTATGAGAGTTAGTGAGTTTGTAGTGGACACTGGTGGCCAGCCTATCCCCAGAAATGGAAACAGATGTCGAGGAAGGAAAGGGAGGAGTGAAAGGGAGGATGGATCAGGTGAAGGTGAGAGTTGGGTGGAAATTTAAAGCAAAATTGATCAATTTTTTGAATTCCAAATGAGTGAGGGAAGCAACATCAATGATGTCATTGATATATTGGAGAAAAAGTTGTGGTTGGAGGACCCGAGTTGGACTGGGATAAGGAATATTCTACGTATCCCACAAAGAGGTGGGCGTAACTGGGGCCCCTGCTAGGACTCACGGCTACCCCTTTGAGCTGATGAAAGTGGGAGGAGTTAAGGGAGAAGTTGGTCAGAGTGAGGATCAGTTCGGCCAGGCTGAGGAGAGTGGCGGTGGATGGTGACGGTTTGTGCCTTTTTTCAGAAAAAAGTGGAGAGCCCCGAGACCATCCCGGTGAAAGGTCGACGTGTAACAGGATTGTAGTTTTTTTAGGTTAGATTCCCTACAATGTGGAAACAGGCCCTTCGGCCCAACCAGTCCACACCGACCCTCCAAAGAGCAACCCACCCAGACCCATCTCCCTCCGACTAATGCACCTAACACTATGGGCAATTGAGCATGGCCAATTCACCTGACCTGCACATCTTTGGGCTGTGGGAGGAAACCGGAGCACCCGGAGGAAACCCACGTAGACACAGGGAGAATGTGCAAACTCCACACAGACAGTCACCCGAGGCTGGAATCGAACCCGGGTCTCTGGTGCTGTGAGGCAGCAGTGCTAACCACTGAGCCACTGTGCTTCCATTGTACTTCCATGGTAAAGCGAAGCCTGTGAACTGGAAATTCTGAAACTGAAATAAAGTGTCAAAAGAGTTGAGAATATACGTGGGAAGGGACTGGACAAGGAGTGAAAATAATTGAGTTGAGATAGGCAGAGGTGAGTTCTGTGGGCCAGGAACAGGCAGAAACAATGGGTCTTCCCAGGCAGTCCTGTTGTGTATGTTGGAAGAAAATAGAAGCTGGCTCTGCAGGGTTAAGGGACTCTGAGCTGGAAGCCAGTGGCTGGGGGAAATCCCGAGATGAGATGAGGTAAGTGAGTTTTGGACTCAATGGGTTTTCAACGGTGGCAGCATGGTTCTGGAGGAGGTATGAGGAGGTGTCTGAGAGCTGGTACTCAGTCTCCACAATGCCAGGTAGTAACAGCACCACCTTTGTCAACATGTCTTGAATCTGAGAGCACCGAATGCAGTCATTTCAGAGGGACATCAATTGGAATGAGTGAGAGAGGGCAGAGAAAGACGACTAATGTCATATCCAGTTTCTCAGGCAATTTTTCTGTTTTTGTTTGTTTCAGACCTTCAATGGTTCCTTGTTTTATTTTTGAATAATGAAAGTTGATTTCAATTACATTTTCTGGAGATTTTTACTCTTCTTTGGTTGGAAAGAGAGTAATGTGATGCTTAGTGATAGACAGCTGATCAACAGTGTGGTACTGTTTGTGAATGGGAGCTTGGGATGAAATTACTTGTCTGAGCTTTAAGGAGAGACTAGAAAAACTTGGGTTAGTTTCTCTGGAGGGGCAGAGGCTCAGGGGAGGCTTGATAAAAGTCTGTAAAATTATGAGATGCACTGATAGGGTTGACGGTCAGAATCCTTTCGAAGAGTGTGGTGCTGTGAAAGCAATCCAGTCAGGCAGCATCCGAGGAGCAGGAGAGTCATCCACGGAATCCTTTTTCCAGTATTGAAATGTCTAATGCAAAGGGGCATACGTTTACGTTGAGAGGGGGAAAGTTCAAGGGAGACGTGAGGGACACATGTTTTACAGAGTGGTAGGTGCCCAGAGCATGCAGTTGGGGTGGTGGGGGCAGATACGAGAGAAGCATTTAAGGGGCTTTTAGATAAGCACATGAATATGCATGTAATGAAGGGATATTTTCCAAGGAGAGGAAGAAGGAATTAGTTTAGTTCGGCTTCATGTCCGGCACCACATTGTTCCTGTGCTATACTGTTCTATTTTCTATGTCCTATGTATCACTCATAAATTATTGATCATGCAGACCACCCGGTGATTGCTTACTTTGTAGTGCCCCTTCTACTATTTAAGAAATGTGGTAAGGACAAGCCAGGGAACTCTGCACCGGTGAACCTGAACATTGGGAATGGGCAAGTTGTTGGAGGGAATCCTGAGGGATAGGATGTACATGTATTTGGAAAGGCAAGGACTGATTCGGGATAGTCAACATGCCTTTGGGTGTGGGAAATCGTGTCTCATGAACTTGATTGAGTTTTTTGAAGAAGTAACAAAGAGAACTGATCAGGGCAGAGCAGTGGACATGATCTATATGGATTTCAGTAAGGTGTTCGACAAGGTTCCCCATGGGAGACTGGTTAGCAAGGTTAGATCTCATGGAATACAGGGAGAACTAGCCATTTGGATACAGAACTGGCTCAAAGGTAGAAGACAGAGGGTGATGGTAGAAGGTTGTTTTTCAGACTGGAAGCTTGTGACCAGTGGAGTGTCACAAGGATCGGTGCTGGGTCCACTACTTTTTGTCATTTATGTAAATGATTTGGATGTGAATTTAGGAGGTATAAGTTAGTAAGTTTGCAGATGACACTAAAATTGGAGGCGTAGTGGACAGCGAAGAAGGTTATGTCAGATTACAACGGGATCTTGATCAGATGGGCCAATGGGCTGAGGTGTGGCAGATGGAGTTTGATTTAGGTAAATGTGAGATTTTGCATTTTTGAGAAAGCAAATCTTAGCAGGACTTATCTACTTAATGGTAAGGTCCTAGGGAGTGTTGCTGAACAAAGAGACCTTAGAGTGCAGGTTCATAGCTCCTAGAAAGTAGAGTCGCAGGTAGATAGAATAGTGAAGAAGGCATTTGGTTGCTTTCCTTTATTGGTCAGAGTATTGAGTACAGGGGTTAGGAGGTCATGTTGCAGCTGTACAGGACATTGGTTAGGCCACTGTTGGAATACCGCATGCAATTCCGGTCTCCTTCCTATTGGAAGGAAATTGTGAAATTTGACAGGGATCAGAAAAATTTACAAGGATATTGCCAAGTTTGGAGGATTTGAGCTACAGGGAGAGGTTGATTAGGCTGGGGCTGTTTTCCCTGGAGTGTCAGAGGCTGAGGGGTTACCTTATAGAGGTTCATAACATCATGAGGAGCATGGATAGGGTAAATAGACAAAGTCTTTTCCCTGGGATGGGAGTGGGTCCAGAATTAGAGGCCATAGGTTTAAGGTGAGAGGGGAAAGACATAGAAGAGACCTAATGGGCAGTGTTTTCATGTGGAGGTTGGTGCGTGTATGGAATGACCTGCCAGACAAAGTGGTGGAGGCTGGTACAATTGCAACATTTAAAAGGCATCGGGATGGGTATAAGAAAAGGAAGGGTTTGGAGGGATATGGGCCAGTGCTGATAAGTGGGACTAGGTTAGGCTGGGATATCTGGTCAGCATGGATGAGTTGGACCGCAGAGTCTGTTTCCATGCTGTACATCTGTATACCTAGATGTAGGTTTGCTCGCTGTGCTGGAAGATTCGTTTTCAGATGTTTTGTCGCCATGCTAGCTGGTAACATCATCTAGTGAGCCTCTGGATGAAGCACTGGTGGGATGGCTTTTTAGTTATGTCTTTAGGTTTCCTTGGGTTTGTGATGTCATTTCCTGTTGTCTTGTAATTTCCTGTTCTTTTTCTCAGAGGGTGGTAAATGGGATCCAAGTCAATGTGTTTGTTGATAGAGTTCTGGTTGGAGTACCATGCTTCTAGGAATTTTCATGTGTGTCTCTGTTTGGTTTGTCCTAGGATGGATGTGTTGTCCCAGTCGAAGTGGTGTCCTTGCTTATCTGTATGGAAGGATACTCGTGAGAGAGGATCATGTCATTTTGTGGCTATTTGATGTTCATGTATCCTGGGGGCTAGTTTTCTACCTGTTTGTCCAATGTAGTGTTTGTTACAGTCCTCGCAAGGTATTTTGTAAATGGCATAAGTTTTGCTTGTTGTCTGTATAGGGTCTTTCAAGTTCATTAGCTGCTGTTTTAGTGTGTTGGTGGGTTTGTGGGCTACCATGATGCCGAGGGGTCTGAGTAGTCTGGCAGTCATTTCCGAGATCTCTTTGATGTAGGGAGAGTAGTTAGGGTTTCTGGTCATGTTTTGTCTACTTGTTTGGGTTTGTTGCTGAGAAATTGGCAGGCAGTGTTCATTGGGTACCCATTCTTTTTGAATTCACTGTATGGGTGAACTACAGAAGCAATCATCACAACATCCACAAATTAAGCTGCATCAGAACATTATTTCAATGAGCCACCACACACTGCAGCACAGAGGAACTATGAAGAGGAGAGGAAAATCACCTATCCAGTGTATTCTAAAAGTACAGGTACTCAATGAACAGAGTCCACCTGGCAAGAACTGTAACAAACACTACATTGGACAAACAGGCAGAAAACTAGCCCCCAGGATACACAAACATCAACTAACCACAAAAAGACATGACCCACTCTCACGAGTATCCTTCCATACAGATGAGGAAGGACACCACTTCGACTGGGACAGCACATCCATCCTAGGACAAGCCAACCAGAGACATATGCGAGAATTCCTAGAAGCATGGCATTCCAATCAGAACTCTATCAACAAACACATTGACTTGGATCCCATTTACCACACCTGAGAAAAAAACAGGAAGTGGCATCACCACAGGAAATGACATCACCAACACAAGGAAATCTAAACACATAAATAAAAAGCAGGCCATACCATCAGTACTTCACCAGAGGTTCACTACTGATGTCACTTAGTATAGTGATGAAATGTCTGAAAACAAAGCTTCTAGCTTAGTGAACAAACCTGCATCCAGAACCCCAAATTGAGCTGCAAATCTTCTCAAAACTCGTTATCTCTGTGAATCTCTGACTCTATGAATCTTCTGCCTTGTCACTTTTCCGTCCTTACCCTGCTCCCAGCTTTTTGCTGTATAACTGGAGGCACAGCTGTTCTCTTACATTGGTAAAGTTGTTCAGCGTACAGCATACCATCACAAATCCCGACATCTGCTTAGCACTGCACACCCCTCCAAAGAGATCCAGGCAGTGGGACATTGCATGAGTCTGCTCATCAAAATTCTCTGTGGTTGATTAATTCTCTAAGCCTTGCTAAGCCTGAGTGCACGGGCGCTGGACAGGAACCATGAGTCACATCATGAATGGTAACATTTGTTGCCCAGTAGCCAGCTTTCACCATGCGGGTTTGATGAGAGGGAGTCAAATTTTGATGCCACCAAGGATTGCCAGAGAGTAAAAGAACCATGTCACCCTCAGGAAAAACCTTAACTCTATTAGAAGTTTAACCCTGCACAATACATTTTCACACATTAAATGCCCATTACTCTACAAGAGAGAAGACCATAAAATACAGGAGCAGAATTAGGCCATTTGGCCCATCAAGTATGATTCTCCATTTGATCAATACTGCGATGTTTCTTAACCCCATTTTCTTGCCTTCTCCCTATCAGTACTGATCCTCTTATTAATCAAGAACATATCTATTTCTGCCTTAAATATACTCAATGCCTTGGTCTCCACAGCCTTCTCTGGCAATGAGTTCCTTAGATTCACTACCCACTGGCTGAAGAAATTCTTCCTCATCTCAGTTCTGAAGGGTCGTCCCTTCACTCTGAAGCTGTGCCCTTGGGTCCTAGTCCCTCCTACTGGTGAAAACATCTTCTCATCTACTCTAGTCTGTAAGTCTCAATCAAATCCCCTCTTCCTTCTTTACTCCATAAGTACAGGCACAGAGTCCCCAACTGCTCCTCATATAACAAACCCTTCATCCTCAGGATTGCTCTTGTAAACCTCCTCTAAAAACCTTCAATGCTCACACATCCTTCCTTAGATACAGGGCCGAAAACTGCTCACCGTATTCCGAATGCAGTCTGATCAGTGCCTTATACAGCCTCAGCAGAATATCTCTGCTCTCGTATTCTTGCCATCTCAAAATGAATACTAATGTTCCATTTGCCTTCCTATCTGCCAATTTGACCTGATGTTCATCTTAAGAGAATCCTGAAATGGAATCCTAACTCCTTTTGGGCTTGAGATTTCTAGAACCTTGCCCCATTTAGAAATAATGTACACCTCTATTCTTCCTAACAAAATGCATAACCTTACACTTTCCCAAACTGTACTCTATCTGTCTTTCCTTTGCACTCTCTCCCAGCCTGTCCAAGTCCTTCTGCAGCCTCCCCACCTCCTCAACACTACTTGTCCCTCCACCTATCTTTGAGTCACCTGCAAACTTGACAACAATGGCCTCAGTTCCTTTGTCCAGATCGTTAATATGTCATGTCAATAGTTGTTTCCTAACACTGACACCTACGGCACTCTACTAGTCACTGGCTGCCATCCTAAAAAAGACCCTTTTATCCCTACTTTCTGCCTTCTGCCAGTCAGCCAATCCTCTATCCTAGCCAGTACCTTGTCTCTAACACTGTGGGCCCCTAATTTAGGGCAGTTTCCTGAGAGGCACTTTGTCAAAGGGCTTTAGGAAATCCAAGTAGATCACATCCACTGTCTCTCCTTTGTTTACATTGCTCATTATATCCTCAAAGAATTCTAACAGATTTGTCAAGCGTGACCTCCCCCTGACAAGGTCATGCTGACTCAGCCCCATTTTACCATGCATTTCCAAGTTCTCCACAATCTCATCCTCAACAATGGACTCTAAACTCTTAACGATGACTGAGGTCAGGTTAACTGGCCTATCATTTCCTCTTCTGCATCCTTCCCTTACTAAACAAGGATGTTGGATAAGCCATTTTGCAATCCTCCCTGACTTTCTGATTCCTGAACAATCACCACCTCTACAATATCCTCAGCTATCTCCTTCAGAAGTTTGGGGTGTAATCCATCTGGTCCAGAAGATTTATCCACCTTCATAGAACATAGGACATAAAACAGTACTGCACAATACAGGGCCTTTGGCCTTCAATGTTGTGCCGACCTTTTATCCTACTCTAAGATCGGACTAATCTACATTCCCTTCATTGTACTATCTTCCATGTGCTTATCCAATAGTTACTTAAGTATCCCTAATGTATCTGACTCTATTACCATTGTTGGCTGTGCATTCCATGCACCCAACCTTTCAGCTTTCCCAACAACTTCTCCTTCATGATAACTACTACACTCACCTCTGCCCACTTACTCTCTTGAAGTTCTGGTCTGCTGCTGAAGTTTTCTACCATGAAAACTTCTGCAAAGCTGTGATTAACTTCCTCTGCCATTGAGGGAATGGCATGGAAATCGTAAAGTTGACAGGAAATACACACCTGCTAATCCTTATAAACCCTCCAGCCCACACCATGTATCCTGGCAAAATGATATAAGATGAGACTACCTCATAAAGAGAGCCTCAGTGCCCTACCTTATACTGTAAACCATTCTGTTGATAACTTGATATATTAATGCTCTTCATCACTCTAAATCGTGACTGCTCTTACACTTCCAGTGACAGTCTAGTAAAGAAGTTCGGCAAAGAAAGGGTACCAGCCAGAGTCACCTTGATTGCCGCAATGTTGTACTTAACGTGCTTTGAGAAAGCAGTTGTGGAAAATTTCAGTTGTGTCATCTTTTATGAGAGAAAGACATCTTATGTATTGGAAGCTGAGTTCAAAGAATTAGAATCATAGGCTTAGGAGCAGGAATAGGCTGTTAGCTCTTCAGCCTGATCATCATTCAATATGATTGGAGCTGATCTGATTGCAGTCTCAACTCCACATTTCAATTTGCACCCCATATCCCTTGCCTCACACGTTGATCAAAACCTTTTCTAGGTCTGCCTTGAATAAACTCAACAGTCTAAAGACTCAGAGTGCACACATGGCCCGCTGTTGTAATCCCTCCTTCTCTGACAGCAGTTTGTCCTGTTTTGTGTGTCCTCTCTCTCTCTTTCCAGTTATTTTCAATTCTGAAGGAAATGACAGCTAGTCTATCAATCCCTCTCAGGATTCACCCTTTAAAGCGTGGATACAATAGTTTAATATCAGCCAGATCACTCCCTGTAGACTATTCAAACTTTAGCAAAATATGGGGGCAAGCCAAAAATGCATGCAGTCAGAAGAAATAAGTTAGCATCATGCAGTTTTAGATTTTTACAAGTTATTCAATTTTAGTACCTTTCTCTAGTGCCTGATACTAAATGCCTCTTTTATTTTTACATACTTTCACAGAAAGTGGGTGCCACTGATGAGTTAGTGTTTGTTGTCCTGGAGAAGGTGGTGGTGAATTGGAGTCCATGTGCTGCAGTTACACCCACAATGTTATTAGAGATGTTAGGATTTTGACCAAGTGGCACCGAAAAAGCAGTGATATATTTCCAAGTAAAGATGGCGAGTGGCTCGGAGAGGAAATTGTAATGTGTGGGATTCCCATGTTTCTCTTGTCCTTGTCCTTCTAGATGATAGAGTTCACAATTCGTAAGGTGGTACTGAAGGAGCATTGGTGAGTTACCGTAATGTATCTTGTAAATGGGCACACTGCTGCCACTGTGCATCAGAAACGACAGGAGCAAATGTCTAAGTTGGAGTTTGGATGCCAATTAAATGGATGGGAGTGAGTTACATACCATAGAATTCCAGCCTCTGAAGTTTATTGGGACAGGACACTATCCTGAGGAACTCCTGTAGTGACCACCTGACACTGTATCTTCAGCAGATAGATTGGTGAGGATAAAGTCAAGTAAATTTTTCCCTTTTCTCAGCTGTGTCATCATTTATTGCAGGCCCAGTCTTGTATCTAAGTCCTTTAGGATTCAACTGGCTAACTCAGTAGCAGTGCCATTGAGCAACTCTTCATGATGGACTTTGAGATGCCCTACCTAGCGTTTATTCAGTGCTATGCCAACCTTAGTGCGTCTTTGAAGTTCAACGTGGAAAAGAATTGAAACATCAGCTGAGGGAGTAGGAGTATGGGTTGTGTGGTGGTACGTGATAATTACCAGGAGATTCCCTTGTCCATGTTTGACTATGGATCATTATTAGCTCAAAGTCAATATTAAGGACATCCAGGTCAATGCCATCTTGACTGGATAACACTTTACTACTACCCCAGGTGGGTCTGTCCTGTTCTTGGGACTTGGTGATACCTGGCAAATTATCTAAACTATTATTTGATATGACTTTGTCAGGCTGTTGCTTGACAAATCTGTAGAACAATACCCCACCTTTGATGTTTACAAGGGACAATTGGGTAATATATTTAAACTATGAATCATGGAAATAAATAATTCTTGTTCTCACAATTTGATTATGTATTCACAGTACAGGTTAAATTTATTGATTGTGTCAGCATCTATTTTTGGGGAGGGGATTATCATTGAGGTTAATTATTGACGATTTTTTTTTGTGATGCAATCATTTGAAATTTTGTAAATTTTACCTCAGTATATTTTTTGCAGTTCCCTTCTTCACAAAAAAAGTTAATGTTTTTAATCTTTTTCCATTGTTAGAAACAGCAATTTTGCAAGTAAGTTCTATAAACAGATGAAAATTTA
The DNA here is from genome assembly GCF_047496795.1 of Chiloscyllium punctatum. Lineage (NCBI taxonomy): Eukaryota > Metazoa > Chordata > Chondrichthyes > Orectolobiformes > Hemiscylliidae > Chiloscyllium > Chiloscyllium punctatum. The sequence continues at coordinate 54,436,105 of NC_092761.1, read as the reverse complement.
CTGAAACACATCATGCAGTCTCTGTGAAGTATGAATTGTGGCTAACAGCGATTAATAGCCAGATGAGATCATTTCCATTATTCAGTGTATTATCTTTGAATCTTACGAGAGTCAGAAATTTCTTGCTTCTGTCAGTGAATTGGAAGGAAACCTCAATGGATAAATGTTATTGAGGTTGTGTTGAATCATTTATCACTAAGAACACTCAAATTCCTCAATTTTAGGTCCTGGCAAAGCAAAAATGGGAGTGCAGTGAGCGCTGTCAACCCAACCAGGAGGTGTTGAACCCTGCTGAATCTCTGCTGTTACTGTTAGTCGCAAGTTAACAGGTCAAAATTAAAAGTGATATGTTTGGGGATGGAAAGTACCCATAATATTGGCTCTGAATTTTGAAAGAACAACCTGAAGCAAAATAAAAATTTCCAAATTGAGAAAAGAAATATAAAAATATGGTTTAGGATTAATCAGATGGTTGCTGGTTTCTCAGGATTATACTCCGGAACATCTCAGTCTTAAATATACCCAATGACCTAGCCTCCATTGCTTTCTGTGGCAATAAATTCCATAGATTCCCCACTCTCTGGCTGGAGAAGTTTCTCCTTATCTCCATTCAAAAAGGTCTTCCCTTTACTTTAAGGCTGTACCCTCAGGTCCTACTCTCTCCTGCCATTGGAAACATCTTCCCAATATCCACACTGTCCAGGCCATTCAGTATTTGTATGTTTCAATTAGAACTCCCCTTACCCTTCTAAACTCCATCACATACTGACCAAGAGTCATTAAACATTCCTCATATGTTAAACTTTCACCATTCTCGTGAACCTCCTCTGTACACACTCCAGGGCCAGTACATCCTTCCTGAGGTATGGGGCCCAGAACTGCACACAATATTCCAAATGCATCTCTCAATTACTTTTACGATTGACTACTAAGTTCAGTAACTTGTATCCTCAATATTTCTATCTATGTGCTGTTATCATTTCTGACTGTATAAGTCCTGATATCCTCTCTTCACCACAATATATGTGGCTGAATATTATTGCTGAAAAACTGGTGCAGTTGGGCATGGATATCAATTAACACAATCAGTACAATTATACATAGGACCAGATAAGGCTAAAATACTCCTTTTATTCTTAAAGTGCAATGCCAAATGGCAGGAGGTTTTTGTGTGAATATATGTCACAACTAAAGACCCCCCAAAAGCATCAAGGACATGTCAATATAAGAATATGTTGCATCCTGTAAGATGGCTGTGGAGTAGGGCTTCTGAGCCCAGGGGTCATCCACCCTGTCCATTTTTCTTTTTGTTTCTTTCTTTTTTTCTCTCTTCTCTTTTATTCCTCTTCTATTTTACTTTACTTACCTCACGATGAAGAGTTTGATCATGGCAACGGTATCGGCGATGAGTGGGCCCAGCAGCACAAGCTCATGGCGACGGCAGAGTTGAGTTTGGGCCAGTGCGGTACCTGACAGATTAGTGACGCCTATGTTGGTAAGGCCCAGTGAGGACTCATAGTGCTGAGGGCATCGGTGGGGGTGAGATGGCACTGAAGAGTGGCCACTTTCATTCCAGCCGCTATGATACAGCGAAGGGACTCTGTCTGACCACCACGCCCAGGACCCATGATGGAGCACTTAACAAGAAGGACTAAAGTGGGGCACGTTCTTTATTTTTTCATTTCTCTGCACTTATATTGTTATGTTCTGATTTATTATTCTGTGTTTTAAGATTGTGCTGGAGAATGGCGACATTATCCAACACTTCTTATGGCATTTTGCAACAAGATACACGAGACAATAAATAAATCAAATAGGAGACTACCATGATTGCAACCAGGTTGACCTCATGAAGCTCGAGGTTCTTGATTGGGGTTGTTAACCTGAATCAATCAGGAAAGCTCCATCTGATCAACGTAAATAGGGGATTTAGAACCCTTGAGCTCAGGGGACTGTTTTGAGGCAAGCTCGCCGTGGCCAGTGTACTGTGCACTAGTAAGTAAAGGGATACCAGCCTCTAGGCAGTTATTTCAGTGGCAATGGGAGAAAACAGGACATGTCTGAAGAACATTCCCTCCAAACTGCCATCTTGGAGATGGAGTTAGCATTTCTGGCATTATGCTTTTAACTAGGAAGTTTGATTAATTTGGCCATGCTGTCGAAAGAATGCAATAATTTTTCCAGGCAAAGGACATTGAGGCAGATGAAAAGCAACTAGTAATCCTTCTGAATGCATGTGGACCTGCAGCAGTTTTGGTTATAAGGGGCTTAACTTTCCCAGAGGCACCAGACACTAAACTCTTCTAAAAGTTGATAGAGTTTGTTAAGGAATATTATGATCCCAAACATCCTCTAATCCTGAGATGCTATCGGTATTATCTAGCTGTTTGAGAACCTAAGGAATCCATATCAGGATTTTTGATGAGTTTACGATGACTGGCAGAGGCACGTGATTTTGGGTTAACCTTAAGTGAGATGCTGAGAGACCGTTTGGTCTGTGGGATTAATGATGTAACCATGCAGAAGCTGCAGCTAACTGAAGCCCAACTGGACTTCAAACAGGTACTGCAACTGGCCTTGTCATTAGAAAATGTAGCAAGTGGACCGTGGGAACTATAGGGCAAACTAATGGAAGTGGGTAAAAACAATGACTGCAGATGCTGGAAACCAGATTCTGGATTAGTGGTGCTGGAAGAGCACAGCAGTTCAGGCAGCATCTGAGGATCAGTAAAATCGACGTTTATGGAATTCAATGTGGGTAAGTGTGAGGTGATTCACTTTGGTATGAGTAACAGAAAGATGGGGTACTGGGCTAATGGTCAGATACTTGGTAGTGTGGATGAGCAGAGGGATCTTGGTGTCCATGTACACAGATCTCTGAAAGTTGCCACCCAGGTAAATAGTGCGGTGAAGAAGGCATATGGCGTACTGGCTTTTATTGGTAGAGGAATTGAGTTCCGGAGTCCTGAGGTCACGTTGCAGCTGTATAAGACTCTGGTGTGGCCGCATCTGGAGTATTGTGTGCAGTTTTGGTCGCCATACTATAGGAAGGATGTGGAGGCACTGGAATGGGTGCAGAGGAGGTTTACCAGGATGTTGCCTGGTATGGTAGGAAGATCGTATGAGGAAAGGCTGAGGCACTTGGGGCTGTTTTCATTGGAGAAAAGAAGGTTTAGGGGTGACTTGATAGAGGTGTACAAGATGATTAGGGGTTTAGATAGGGTTGACCATGAGAACCTTTTTCCACGTATAGAGTCAGCTATTACGAGAGTGGTAGGTATAGGACAGATGTTAGGGGTAGATTCTTTACTCAGCGAGTCGTGAGTTCATGGAATGCCCTGCCAGTAGCAGTGGTGGACTCTCCCTCTTTATGGGCATTTAAACGGGCATTGGATAGGCATATGGAGGATAGTGGGCTAGTGTAGGTTAGGTGGGCTTGGATCGGCACAACATTGAGGGCCAAAGGGCCTGTACTGCGCTGTATTATTCTATGTTCTATGTTCTATGTTTCGGGTGCTGCCTGAACTGCTGTGCTCTTCCAGCACCACTAATCCAGATCCTAATGGAAGTGGACAATCTCATCTGTCCAACTGAACTTGGGGAACACCACGTAAGTGTAGATACTCTCAGATGCTCGCACAGGCATCTCCTGAGCAGAGGGACTCTAGGACAGCCCACAGCAGAACCCCATGCCAAAGCCAAGCCTCAGCCAAGTAACTAAAAAGTTCTTCAGGATCTTGGCCATCATTGTGGTTGCTGCCGGTATGTGGACAGGAAAGAGCAAAAATGTCCTACACGGCCTTACCTCGAGTAGGACAATTCATAGGCCTATACCCAAGACAGTGCACACCCTGGAAAGTTCCCCTACATGAGGGTTGGAACAACTTGCTTGGTGACACCTCACCCAGTTCCCATGGAGGTCGATACTGGCGCAGTTGTATCTGCGGGTGAAGAATCTGTCTTTATCACAATTCACTCATGTCTCCAACCACTAAGCTTGCTCAACTCCTCAATCATACACTGTGGAACTGTTACAAATTAAGGGTACGACTTCTGTTCTGGTTTCCTATGAGAAGCAGTTGGTGTAGATACCACTGATGGTAGTGAAAGGCACGGGAAATGGCTGCCTCAGTGAAGCCCTAGTGAAATACCCAGGAATTTTTATTGGAATTATCAAGGGGGCAAAAGCCACTCTACATGTTGGCCAGGCAGCAATTCTGTGATTTTACAAGGCCTGCCTGGTGCCATTTGCCTAGCAGGCAAAAGTAGAGATGGAAATCAGGAGGCTAGAGAGCGAAGGAATCACCAAACTAGTGCAGTTTGCAGAATGGCCAATACTGGTCATACCAATTGTGAAGCCTAATGGCTAGGTTTACCCTTGTGGAGATTTTAACAAACAGTAGCTTGCTTCTCACAGCTGAGTAAATGCCTGATTCCTCGCAAAGAGGACGAGTGTGCAAAGTTGACTTGGGAGCTGTCCTTCACTGGACATGAGCTATGTTTACCTGCAATTGTGTCTGGATGAGGTGTTTCAGAATTATTCATCTCCATAAGAGTTTATATCAATTCACAAGACTGCCACTGGGGGTATCATTGGCCTGTAGACCATGGAGAGCATTTTACAAGGTCTATCCAAGGTTGCCATTTACCTGGATGATGTGCTAGTAACAGGGAGGACCAATAATGAGCACTTGGAGAACTTGGACAAAGTACTTAAGTGCTTTTCCCAGGTGGGTGTATGACTTAGAAGGGAAAAAAATGTGTCCCAGGCACCCCAAGTGACAAAATTACAGAATTGACAAAACCAGTTTACTCCCATTGGAAGAGAGAGTGAGGGTGATCAAAGGATCCCGGCTCCCATATCTGTACTGGAGCTTTCGTCTTTCCTTGGGTTAGTGAATTATTAGGGAAAATTCACACATAACTTGGCCTCCATCTTCGCAGCCTTATATTGCTATTAAAAAAAGGATGAAGCCTTGGGACTGGTCGTGAAGCCAAGGACCTGCATTTCGGGAAGTGAGAAAGCAGCTATTGTCAAATAAGCTGTTGGCCCACTATGATCTGAAGCAAGAGGTAGTGCTGCCATGCAATGCCTCCCCTTACAGCATCAGGGTAGTGTTGGCTCAACGCTGGCCCAATGGAGGTTATGCTCCCGGACATTGGCTGATGCCGAACACAAGTATTCCCAGATCAAGAAGGAAGATTTGGTAGTCAGCTTTGGTGTGAGGAAATTCCACCTGTACCTTTCTCATAGTAACAGATCTCAATCCTCTGTCAGGGCTATTGAAGGAAGACAACACGATGCTACCAATGGCTTTCAGTAGAATTCAGCATTGGGCCCTTATTCTCAGCACACACAAGTACAAGTTAGAACACCCTCCAGGAAGCCAAGTGACTAACGCAGATGACCCTGAACCACCTCCCACTCACAGATACTCCACTGGTGGTGCGTCCCATGAAAAGCCCATTCTGCTTTCAAATTTTCTGAGCACTCTTACACTCACTGCAGAAACTATCCGACTATGGACACGAAGAGATCCTGTCCTAGCACAACTGAAACAGCCGGTAGTAACGGGGAAATAGAAGAACATTGTAACCAGTACTGAAACATTTCGGTACCCAGGTGAGACCAGATCACTGTAGAAGATGTTGTATTACTTTGGGAAGCGAGAGTGATTGCTTTCAGTAAAAGTACTGGTTGAAATCTACCAGGGTCATCCAGAAGTTTCCAAGATGGAAATGCTGGCAAGAAATTACATCTGGTGCCAGGTTTGGAGACCCAGATTGTCAACAAGGACAAATATTTCCTCCAGCAACAACCCATCTTTATAGGCATGGCAGAGTAATCCCTGGATTCGGATGCATGTATACTATGCTGGTCCTTTCATAGGCTCAATGCTCCTGGTCATTGTGGGCACCCATTTAAAGTAGTTGGAAGTGTATAAAGGTTAAATTAGATTACAGTGTGGAAACAGGCCCTTCAGCCCAACAAGTCCACACCGACCCGCCACCCACCCATACCCCTTACTTAACACTACGGGCAATTTAGCATGGCCAATTCACCTGGCCTGCACATCTTTGGACTGTGGGAGGAAACCGGAGCACCTGGAGGAAACCCACACAGACACGGGGAGAACGTGCAAACTCCACACAGTCAGTTGCCTGAGGCGGGAATTGAACCCAGGTCTCTGGTACTGTGAGGCAGCAGTGCTAACCACTGTGCCACCGTGCCACCCAGAGTTTGTTCAGTAAATTTGGGGATGCTGATTGAGAAACTGCAAGTATCGTTTACAATACATGGATTCCCTGAAGTATTGGTCACAGACAATGTGATGTCATTTACTAGTCGGAAATTTGAATACTTCCTAAAGTCCTATGGCATTCAGCATGGAAGGACAACTCTATACCATTTGTCCTTCAATGATTTGGCAGAAAGAGCAGTCCAAACATTACAGGCAGGCTTAAAGAAGCAGCCTACAGTGTTAATTAAGACCAAATTGTCCCAGTTACTGTTTGATTAGAGAACAACTCCAAATGCAACAAAAGGGATAGTTCCTGCAGAGTTGCTGATGAGGAGAAGACTCGACATCAGGTTCAACCTAATATTTCCAGACCTCTCTGGGGGTGGGTGGGCGGGGGGGGGGTGAGGAGGTGGCGGCGGTTGGTGGAGTTAAGGGTGAAACTGCAACAGGAAATCCAATGCCGGCCAAATACCTCTTCAAAACAAGAAAAACAATTTAATTCAGGGGGTGAGGTTTGGTACCGGAACCATGGAAATGGCCTTGTATGGAGACAAGGCAATTTTGATGAGAGGTCAGGTCCTGCAACTTACAAAGTTCAGGTAGATAATACCATGCAGAACAAACACGTGGATTACCTGAAAGTTGTTACCTCGCAAACGGGTCAAAAGCAAAAAATACCTGGCCCCTCAGAACAGCCCAAAGGCCTGGCAGAAACCCTCCATTTAGTGTTGAGGAAGTATCAGAGTCTGAAATTGATACAGTCTCAATACCATTGCTGCCAGAAGAAGGGGAGAAGGCTATTCTAAGACATTCTGGACTCAAGAGATGGGCCAGGGTCCGGTACACACTGCCTGCACCTGAGTCTGAGTTGGAGGAACCAGACCTGGGGCAAAAGCATCTCAAGACAAGCTATAAGACCAGGTCTCCATTCCAAGACTTTGGGAGGGGAAGGGGGGTAGAGGTTGGTGGAGGGCTGTAATGATTGGAACTAGGTTGACCATGTTAACTACAAGGTTCTTGCTTGAGGCTATTAACCTCAGTGTGGACTGACTCTGAGCTGGTTGGCCACAGTCAAGCAGCAGGAGTGGTGAGAGCGAGGACCAGTGGCTGCTGGGAATGTAAATTCATCCTTTAATAACTTATCTCGTGAACAGGTGGAGTGCATGCTGAGCAGGAGTGGACACGGGACAGCTGAGTAAGTGAAGTGGTTTGGGTGGTTGCTTTACCCGAAACACTACTTAGGTAATGTCTCCCAACCATCCTCTTCTCACCAAAAAAAAGGTTCTGTGCACCAATTCGGTAAGATTACTAGTTTTTTCATTGGTTTCTTTGGGAATTCAAAACATTGGGAATGGATGTTAGGGCAGTTGCATGCTCCTCCTCTAGGATGTGGGAGGTAAGGGTCATCACTAGTATCCCCACTGACTTCACCATAGTGCACCCAACTCCAGCTCCTCGGAAATCGTGTTAGGGAACAGGAACGAGAGCTGGATGAACTTCGAATTATTCGGGAGGCAGAGGGGGTAATAGAGAGGAGTTACGAGGAGGTAATCTCACCTCAGGTACAGGAAAAAGGTAGATGGGTTACAGTCAGGGGTCAGAAAGGGAACAGCCAGACAAGTGTAGGGATCCCCAGTGGCCATTCCCTACAATGACGAGGGCAAAACCATTGTGACCAGGTCTCTGGCACTAAGCCTGGATCTGTGGCTCAGAATGGAAAGGGGAACAACAGAAAAGCCCTCGTGGTAGGAGACTCAATAGTTAGAGGAACGGACAGGAGATTCTGTGGTTGCGAACAAGACTCCAGGAAGGTATGTTGCCTCCCAGGTGCCAGGGTCCGGGAAGTCTCGGATCGAGTCTACAAGATTCTGAAGGGGAAGGGTGAGCAGCCAGAAGTCATGGTGCACATTGACACCAATGACATAGCCAGGAAAAAGGAGGAGGATCTAAAAAGTAACAGAGTACAGAGGCATACATAGAGTAGATAGCCAGAGACTTTTCCCCAGGGCAGAAATGGCTGTTACAAGGAGGTCATAATTTTAAGGTGATTGGAAGAAGGTATAGGGGAGACATCAGAGGTAGGTTGTTTATGCTGAGAGTGGTGGGTGCGTGGAATGCACTGCCAGTGGTGATAGAAGAGTCAGAGACATTAGGGACATTTAAGCGACTGCTGGACAAGCACATTGAGAAAATTGAGTGGCAGTAAATTGAGTAGTGTGTGGGCTAGGTTGATCTTAGATGAAGATAAATGTTCGGCACAACCTCGTGGGTCAAAGGGCCTATACTTGCTATGTTCTAAGTTCTGATTTGGTGACGAGACCCAGCTTCTGTGCAGTTATTTCAGATACCAAGAGGCCCATGATGTTTTCTTAAATATTTGCTTCATGAGAGAGAGAGATTGAACCTGATCTTACTTCTCAGCTGCATCTCCATTACCTTTCATATCCATTTTTAAAAAGTGTTTCTCTAATTTCTTTTTTAAATCTTGAAATGACTCATGGAATTAGAATATATTCCATGCTGGACAACAAGAGATTAAAGGGTTCATGTTTGTTTGTGGAGAACATTGAATTCAATTCCTTCCAACCAATTTTCCACTGCACTAATTAACAGGACAGGAATGAACTGGACGCTCACTCACTGTGATGACACCATGGTGTAGGAAACTTAGCAACAGAGGAACAGGCAGATTTTGTTGAGCTATTCAAATTCTGCCATTGAATGAAATCATGGCTGAAATACAAAGCAATTTCACCAGCTAGGTTTTAATCTGAAGTCAGGAACCCAGATCATTTGTCAGTCTCCAGATCACCCCACGTTCACGTCACTTATTGCAATGCTAATTTAATATGGAAAGCCCCAAACTGGGCTAGAGGTGCACTTTACAATCAGTGATGCCTGGGAATCAGTTTAGCTCAGTTGGCTGGATTGTTGGTTTGTAGAGTAGTGTGATAGTAACAGTGTGGGTTCAATTCCAGTCACTGGTTTGAGGTTACCATGAAGGTCTCTCCTTCTCAACCTCTTCACTTGCCTGAGGGATGGTAAATCACCACAAATTGTTTCTCTCTAATGCGAGAGCAGCCCCTATGGTGATACAACAACAGCGATGCCTGGAGGGATAACCTGCCTCTGAAGGGTGACCCTCAGGGGTAGATGCCTGGGTTTTCCATTGCATACAGCTCACATTCCAAGAGTCCAAACAAAAATCCAAATGCTTGACTGTCAGGTACTTGATCCACTTTGTGCTCCAAATGGGAGTACAGCTGGCGAGACCAGCCTTTTCTGACCACCCCAAATTGTCCTGGAGGAGATGGTGCTGAGTCAGCTTCTAGAACTACAGCGGTCCACAAGGTGTCAGTCCTCCCAAAATGTTGATAGGATGAGGATTGCAGGGTTTGGACTCAGAGCTTGTGACAACATAGCACTGTCTCTGAACTGCACAGTTCCTGATGAAGGGCTTATATCCGTAACGTCGACTCTCCCACTCTTCGGATGCTGCCTAACCTGTTGTGCTTTTCTAGTGCCACACTTTTTGACAGTAAAGTCAGTCCAGAGTAAGAGATTAGTGTTTTATTTTAACCCAGAAATTGTGGCCTTGATAACTGCGCAATTGATCTTATTGATGTAATTTTAAAAAAACTAATCTTAACAAATCATCTTCCAATTTATCATTGCAAGCAATATTTTTTAATAGTGTACAGATGAATTGACAGTTTGAGGGTATGTCAATATTAACTTTCTCAGTCCATGATATCTTCTCTGATATCTGTGACCCTGACATATATTGTGTGTGTGTGTGTGTGTGTGTGTGAATGTGTGTATTGAGGAGAGGAGGGATGCAGGGGATAGGCTGGGCCAGTGCTCAGAGGCAGAGGGAGAGAGGGAACGCATGGTGGCTCAGTGATTAGCACCAGGGTCATGGGTTCCATCACTGTGTGACTGTCTGTGTGGAATTTGTACATTCTCCCCATGTCTGTGTGGGTTTCCTCTGGGTGCTCTGGTTTCCTTCCACAGTCCAAAGATGTGCAGGTCAAGTGGATTGGCCATGCTAAATTGCCCATTGTGTCAGGGATTTGCAGAGCCATGGGGAATATAGGATTACAGGGATGGAGTTGATCTGGGTGGGATGCTCTTCAGAGGATTGGTGTGGATTTGATAGACCAAATGGCATGCTTCCACACTGCAGGGGTTCTCAATGCCCAGGGTTCTGCTAATGTACACAGGAATTTGATATTTTACAAAGGGAGTTGGTGGATGCATCGGTCACCAGCAACGGACACATTCTCATCTCCCTACATTTGCTCCAAAGGAACGTCTTCAGGTCAGCGCAGAGCTTCCATGCTTTAAGGCCTTTTGATGAACTTCAGCAGAGTTCTGGTTGATTGAGGTCTGTCATGAGTGGCCTTCTGAAGATCTGAAATCTGCATTTTGACAATCCATCCCCTTCTCCAGCCAGAGTAAACAAAATTGGATTTTCATTGATGTGTCTGACTATCCATAGGAGCTGCCATCGGGGATCTGTGAAGATGCAAGCACCAGAAGCTGTAGTGCGAATCAATGAGCAGCTCTGAGATTAAGGTAAAAACAATGACTGCAGATGCTGAAAACCAAATACTAGATTAGTGGTGCTGGCTCTGAGATTAACCCAGTGCCAATGTCCCTCTGTCCATTTCGTTTGCGGTAGCTCACAGAATGTTAGCACCATGACACAACACCAGGCACTTTTTCATTAAATAATCATGATCATTCGTTAGCCAACAGATCACTTCTCTTTCACCTTATGCTGTGTCAGCTTGATTAAGTGTCTGTGTGTAAACTGAAAGTGAGTATATACTCCATATGTGTCAAAGAAGGTCAATAATGAGTGACCTCTGATAGCCAGGCCACAGACTGCTGACCTCTGCTGCCACAGCTGAACCTGCTTTAACTATCTGTGTGTTTACGGTGTCCGACTATGGATATTCTTGAAACAGAAGCATATGCTGACTAGAACTAGGGTAGGAATAGGTCCAGTCAAGGATATAGTGGGAAGTTGCGTGTGGAGGCTGAAGAGATTGGGGAGACACTGAATGAATACTTTTCGTCAGTATTCACTCAGGAACAGGACATTGTTGCCGATGTGAATATTGAGTAACAATTAATTAGCATGGATGGCTTTGAGGTATGTAGGGAAGAGGTGTTGGAAATTCTGGAAAGGGTGAAAATAGATAAGTCCCCTGGGCCTGATGGCATTTATCCTAGGATTCTCTGGGAAGCAAGGGAGGCGATTGCAGAGCCATTGGCCTTGATTTTTATGTCCTCGTTGTCTACAGGAATAGTGCCAGAAGACTGGAGGATAGCAAAGGTGGTTCTCTTGTTCAAGAAGGGGAGTAGGAACAACCCTAGTAACTATAGGCCGGTGAGTCTCACTTCTGTTGTGGGCAAAGTATTAGAGAGAATTGTAAGGGATAGGATTTATGAACATCTGGAGAGGAATAATGTGATCAAGGATAGTCAGCATGGTTTTGTGAAGGGCAGGTCATGCCTCACAAACCTTATTGAATTCTTTGAGAAGGTGACTAAGGAGGTGGACAAGGGTAAAGCGGTAGATGTGGTGTATATGGATTTTAGTAAGGCGTTTGATAAGGTTCCCCATGGTAGGCTACTGCAAAAAATACGGAGGTATGGCATTGAGGGTGAGTTGGAGGTTTGGATTAGGAATTGGCTGGCTGGAAGAAGACAGAGGGTAGTAGTTGATGGTAAAGGTTCATCTTGGAGTGCAGTTACTAGTGGTGTTGCGCAAGAATGTGTTTTGGGACCATTGCTGTTTGTCATTTTTATAAATGACCTGGAGGAGGGGCTAGAAGGCTGGGTGAGCAAGTTTGTGGATGATACGAAAGTCGGTGGAGTTGTTGACAGTGAGGAAGGATATGGCAGGTTACAGCGGGATATAGATAAGCTGCAGAGCTAGGCAGAAAGGTGGCAAATGGAGTTCAATGTAGCTAAGTGTGAAGTGATTCACTTTGGTAAGAGTAACAAGAAGATGGGGTACTGGGCTAATGGTCGGATACTTGGTAGTGTGGATGAGCAGAGGGATCTTGGTGTCCATGTACACAGATCTCTGAAAGTTGCCACCCAGGTAAATAGTGCTGTGAAGAAGGCATATGGCGTACTGGCTTTTATTGGTAGAGGAATTGAGTTCCGGAGTCCTGAGTTCATGTTGCAGTTGTATAAGACTCTGGTGTGGCCGCATCTGGAGTATTGTGTGCAGTTTTGGTCACCATACTATAGGAAGGATGTGGAGGCACTGGAACGGGTGCAGAGGAGGTTTACCAGGATGTTGCCTGGTATGGTAGGAAGATCATATGAGGAAAGGCTGAGGCACTTGGGACTATTTTCATTGGAGAAAAGAAGGTTTGGGGTGACTTGATAGAGGTGTACAAGATGATTAGGGGTTTAGATAGGGTTGACAGTGAGAACCTTTTTCCACGTATGGAGTCAGCTATTACGATGGGGCATACCTTTAAATTAAGGGTGGTAGGTATAGGACAGATGTAAGGGGTAGATTCTTTACTCAGCGAGTCGTGAGTTCATGGAATGCCCTGCCAGTAGCAGTGGTGGACTCTCCCTCTTTATGGGCATTTAAACGGGCATTGGATAGGCATATGGAGGATAGTGGGCTAGTGTAGGTTAGGTGGGCTTGGATCGGCGCAACATCGAGGGCCAAAGGGCCTGTCCTGCGCTGTATTTTTCTATGTAACTACGAGGGGAATGAAATTTGTGAACTGAGAAAGACCTGCTTGTGGTGTACAGAACTTTCTGATTAGCAACTTCAGTCATGACCAATTTCTAGTTAGGGTTAACCCCATCTGTCCACACTTCCAGAACCACACAGATTGGCTAGATCAGAGAATGCTAATGCACAAACCAGAGTGATGTACAATTCCCTCTTTTCTTGAATGTTTATCACCTAATGTCTAAGTCGAAAAGTATGGCGTTGGAAAAGCACAGCCGGTCAGGCTGCATAGGAGGAGCAGGAAACTTCATGTTTTGAGCATGAGCTCTTCATCAAGAATGAGCTCAAGGGAGCTCAGAGATAAATGGGAGGGGGGTGAGGAAGGGGGGAAGGTAGCTGAGAATGTGATAGGTGGATGGAGGTGGGTGTAATGGTGATAGTTGGAGAGGATGGTGGAGTGGATAGATGGGAAGGAAGATGGACAAGTGAGTTGGAAAATTGGAACTGGGATAGGGTGGGAGGAGGGAAATGAGGAAACTAATGAAATCGACATTGATCCCATTTGGTTGGAAGATGAGGCGTTCTTCCTCTTGGCAACGGGTGGTTTGGATTTGGCGATGGAGGAGGTCCAGAACCTGCAGGTCTTTGGTGGAGTGGGAGGGGGAGTCACGGGGCAGTGAGGTTGTTTAGTACATGTGTCCCAGAGATGTTCTCCAAAATGTTCCGCAAGTTGGCGTCCTGTCTCTCCAATGTACAGGAGACCATATCGAGAACAATGGAAACAATAGATGATGTGTATGGACGTACAGATAAATCTCTGTTGGATGTGGAAGCATTCTTTGGGGCCTTGGATGGAGGTGAAGGGAAAGGTGTGGGTGCTGGTTTTACACTTCCTGCGTTTGTGATGTTCTATGGTGGAATTAGGTCTCCCGGGAGCAGATGTGGCAGAGGCGGAGGAATTGGGAGTAAGGAATCTTTATAGGAGGCAGGGTATGAAGAGGTTTAGTCCAAGTAGCAGTGGGAGTCGGTGGGTTTGAAAACCCACCTAATGCATAAATCAAGAGAATGTCACTGCTCTCTAACTATGAGATACTGAGATAATTTCCCCGCTCCATTGAACAATTCAATTTGGCTGGTGTTGCTTACTCAATTCATAATACCTCAGCACCAATTGTACTTTAACAGTGGTTTTTTGATTTGTTCATGGAATGTGGAAGTTGCTGGCTAGGCCAAAGTCTATTGCTTATTCCTAATTTTATGTTCTGTTCTGTTAAGGAGTATATTACACCCCTAACAGAGCAGCCCTCCTTCAGTATTGCATTGTAGCATCAGCCAGATATGTGTCCTCAACTAGCTGAATTAAGACTTGAATAGTCTCCTGAGTTAGTCTCCTGCTAAATGAAGCTATTGACAGGTGTGGGCCAAATAAAGGAATGTGAGGTTAGGCTACATATTAGCCATAATCCCATTCAATGATGGAACTGGCTTGTGGGGCAGATTGGCCTTGTTATGTTCCAAAATAAGTATTCCGTTGCACTGTCCACATCAGACAGTCCATAGCAAAATGTTTCAAAATTAGGATGCTGAGTGACTTGGAGGGGAGCTTGCTACCATTGTATATCATTGAATATTGAAGTTTGTTGGTGTGGCACCAACAATGTGGGTTGGTTTGTCTTGGATGGTGTCAAGCTTCTTGAGTGCTGTTGGAGCTTCACTCATCCACACAAGTAGGGAATATTCCATCAAAATCCTGCTTTGTGTTTTTAACATGGTGAGCAAGCACAAGAGCAAGGCATTATCTCAGAATTCCTAGCCTCCGGTCTGCTCTGTAGCCACAGATTCTATGTGGTTGGTCCAGTTTATTTACTGGTCAATGGTAACCCACCAGATATTTTGTAGCATGAGTTTCAACAATGGTAACACCACTATATTTCAATAGGTAATGGTTAGATTATCTCTGACTAGAGATCATCATTGTGTGGTGTTTGTGGTGGTATTTGTGTGGTGTAATTGTTGCTTGCCCCTTGTCAGCCAAAGCCTGGATATTGAGCCAGTCAGGCAGCATCTGAGGTGCAGGAGAATCAATGTTTTGGCCATAAACCCTTCCTGATGAAGGGCTTATGCTCGAAACGTTGATTCTCCTGCTCCTTGGATGCTGCCTGACCGACTGTGCTTTTCCAACACACCACTCTTCGACTCTGATCTCCAGCATCTGCAGTCCTCGCTTTCTCCAAGCCTGGATATTGTATTTGCACAGTAACTGCTGCAGTATCTGAGGAGTCGTGAATGGTGCTGAACAATGTGCAATCATTGGCAAACATCCCCACTTCTGACCTAGTGCTAAAACGAAGTCATTGGGCTCAGTCGTTAAGCAAACCAGAGGGAGTGTTCCTGCTGATTCCCATTGACAGTTTCCACATGTGGTCAACTGCAGCCTTGATATCAATAGCTCTCCCCTTACCTCTGGTGTTGAGCTATTTTTGTTCACTTTTGAAGTAGGTTGCAATGATCTTGTGAGTTGAGTCATCATCATGGGACTTTAAGCATCAGTGAGCAGGTTATTTCTGAGCAGATGCTGCTAGATAGCACTGTTGATGACAACTTCCACCACTTTACTGAATAGGTTATGAGTAAACTAATGGGTGGCAATTGGCTGATCAAAGAAGGGAGAGAAGGCCGAAGAATGGGTTAAAGAAGCATATCAGCCACAATTGAATGGTGGAGCAGACTCGATTGGCTGAATGACATAATTCTGCTCCTATAACTCATGGTTTTATTGTCTCATGGGTTAGATTTATTCAGCTTCAAAGTTTGTGAGAAGATTTGTAGCTCGTTGTTGTGGTTCTGTTCGCCAAGCTGGGAATTTGTGTTGCAGATGTTTCATCCCCTGTCTAGGTGACATCCTCAGTGCTTGGGAGCCTCCTGTGAAGCACTTCTGTGATCTTTCCTCCGGCATTTGTAGTGGTTTAAATCTGCCGCTTCCGGTTGTCAGTTCCAGCTGTCCGTTGCAATGGTCGGTATATCCTTAGTAGCCACACATGCAGATGACAAGCAACATGAATTTGACTGGGACAACACTACTATTATAGGACAAGCCAAACAGAGAACAGTCAGGGAATTCCTAGAGGCATGGCACTCATCCATAGATTCAATCAATAAGCACATCAACCTGGACCCAATATACCGACCACTGCAACAGACAGCTGGAACTGACAACCGGAAGCGGCAGATTCAAACCACTACAAATGCCGGCGGAAAAATCACAGAAGCGCTTCACAGGAGGCTCCCAAACACTGAGGATGTCACCTAGACAGGGGACGAAACGTCTGCAACACAAATTCCCAACTCGGCGAACAGAACCACAACATTTATTCAGCTTGATACACATGACATGCCTGAGTAATACTGTCCACATCGTCAGGTAGATGCCAGTGTTGTAACTGCTAGAATAGCTTGGATAGGGGAGTGGCCGGTTCTGAAGCACAAGTCTTCAGTTTTATTGCCAACGTTGTCAGGGTCCAAAGTCATTCAAGTATCCAATGCCTTCAGCCATTTCTTGATGGTATGTGGAATGAACCAAATTAGTTAAAGACTGGTACCTGTAACATTGAGGATCTAAGGAGGGGGCCAAGATGGATCATCTACTCGGCAGTTCTGGACGTAAAAATTTCAACATTGTCTTTTGTGCTGAGATGTGGTGGATTTTTGTGGAGCTTCCTCTTCCAGTGAGTTGTTTAATCATCCATCAGCATTGGATGTGACATGACTGGATGTGGCAGGACTGTGGTGTATGGGATCGCTTGTCCCTATCAATTGCATGCTGCTTATTGATGGTTGGCATGTAAGTACTCCTGTGCTGTCAATGCACAAGGTCAAAACCATGTGCATTGCTTCTCTTATCATCTCCACTTACACACTTCGTTGTACTAGTGTTGACATCTGAGTTGACAATAATGGTAGAGTGGGGGATTTGTCAGATTTTCCCATTACATGTTGTGGTTGAATACAATTCTGCTGCAGTTGACGGCCGACAGTAGCTGAAGGATTCCAATTTTGAGTTGCTGTATCTGTTCAAAGTCTGTCATGTGTAACACAGTCATAGCCACACAGTGCGGTGGATTGTGTTGCTCTGTGCTGTCCGTTCATCGTCCCATAGGATGACTATTTCTAATATTGTCTCACAATTTTCAAGAAACAAATATTATCAATCATACCAAAACACTCACATTTTCCTTGTAGGTTTTAACATGGAAATCGCATTCGGTGAAACCAGAGTAACTAGGACATGTCCAGGTTCAAATTTTGGTTTGTGCTGAAATATCCAGTGGTTAATTTGAGCAAACATACCGGAGGTGAATCCCAAAGGATTAGGTGTAAAGCACATTTTTAAACCTTAGTCTTATTTGAGTCTCTGCTGATTTCAGTGGAAAATGCAGTCTGGCAGAATGTTACATCAAAGTTTCAACTGACCATTTTGATTTGTTCGCGGGAACATGAGGTAAATTTGCTGATAGCAGCCACCACGATGTGAGGGCAATGGAATTATGGAGCAAAGAAAGATCAGGTAGAATTGCAGCTCACCGTTGTTATCCAGTGACCCCTACTGGGAAGTATGTATGTGTGTGGGCAAGCATTGAGCTAGACTGAAGGCAAAAACAAAATCCATTATTATCTGCTCATGACTGTCTGGGCTTGCAAATGAAGAGCAGACATTTGGGCTGTGGTGAAGTTTCCCTGGAACAGATTGAAAATCTCCAATGGAGGGAGGAAGTAACCAGGCGCATGTAATATGAAAACTGGAAAGGAAGAGATTAGGCAGAGCGGGTCATTCACAGTTAATCGTGCCCTGAACCCCACCTGCAAAACACAAGTTTATAATATCTTCCTACATCTGTGAAGTAAGTGATTACAAATGTGTTATTTTAGTACTCGAGTCTCCCAAGGATGTTCATCATTCAAAGATTCACATCAATCACTTTTAAATATAGTCCTGCACCTGTTTCTGATGTCATGCATAAGCTCCAGAAGAACCACTTTAGCTCTTTATTGGAGAATGATCCAAGTGCTCAGTGGGGGCAATACTGTGAGGAGATTTTGTGAAAGAATACTGATCCAAAAGGACATAATTGTAGAAATAAATGTTAACCTCTACTTTGCTGCATTCCCAGTATACAGTATATAGTATACAGCTCAGTTACACAGTGGGTAACGATTCCTCGGAATATAGTTTTGGACAGTTGCATAGTGCATGATCGTTACCCTGCTGAATAAAGATTGACATTGCGAGTTACATGATATGCAGAGTACATTTTATCCCTGAATAAACAGAGACAATGTGCAGTTACATAGTGACTCTAACACTAAATATACAGTGACTTAAACATTGTTACGAAGAGCCAATAACATTGAGACAGAAGGGTTGAAGCATTTTGTTCTTACATTCATCAGGATGGCAAGGCAAGAAAGCCAGCTTTAGCATGGGAATAATTATATTAGCATTTGAGAAGAGGGAGCTGATTGGTTAGAAAATGATTGGCGTGGAATTGCAGGAGGAACTGTTAACTGTCTTAGCTAATAGATGAAAATTAAACCAGGAAAATCGATTGTGATTGGTCAGGGGACTGCCATGGGAATGTAACAGGGATTGGTAGGACCAATTGTCCTTTTTAAGTCAAAAGGTTCCCTGTGTGGACATATTCATTGTGTCTACAAAGAGGGGGTTGCTGGGGTTGATGTGTGTACTTCAATATCCACAAATAAATCACATTACAAGGGGTAGCATGGTGGCTCAGTGGTTAGCACTACTGCCTCACAGCACCAGGGACCCAGGTTTAATTCCAGTCTTGGGCGGCTGTCTGTGTGGAGTTTGCACATTCTCCCTGTGTCTATGTGAGTTTCCTCCGGGTGGTCCGGTTTCCTCCCACAATCCAAACATATGCCACTTAGGTGAATTGGCCAAGCTAAACTGCCCATAGTGTTCAGCGATGGGTAGTTTTTGTGCATTTGTCTGGGGTAAATGTAGCTGAGTAGGGTAGGGGAATGGGTCTGGGTGGGTTATTCTTTGAAGGATCGGTGTGGACTTGTTGCGCCAAATGGCCTGCTTCCACACTGTAGGGATTCTGTAGTTCATACTGTTACATTGGTTTCCAGTGTATTCCTTGCACATTGAGAATTATTTAGCAGATGTTGTTCAATAGCAAGGACAAATATAATATCAGATAATTTATTCTGAAGCCTCACAGCATAGGATAGTTAAGAATGTTCATTGTCCTGCCCATTGCAGACAGTCATAGAATTCCTATTGTGTGGGCATAGGCAATTCAGCCTATTAAGTACACATTTACCCTCTGAAAAGCATCCCACCCTCTACCCTATCCCTGTAACTCTGCATTTCCCATGGCTAATCCATCTAGCCTGCACATCCCTGGGCACTGGCAACATAGCATGGCCAAGCAACCTAACCTGCACATCTTTAGAGTATGGGTGGAAACCAGAACACCTGGAGAAATTGTGCAAACTCCACACTGACAGTTACCCAAGGATGGAATTGAGCCCAGGTCCCTGGATCTGTGAGGTATTAGTGCTAACCACTGAGCAACCATGCCACCCTAGAAAGAGAGCTAAGAAGAGCCAGGAGGGGACATGAGAAGTCTTTGGCAGGTAGGATCAAGCAAAACCCTAAAGCTTTCTATAGGTATGTCAGGAATGAAAGAATGACTCGAGTAATACTGAAATACAAGCTATTAGACTAGATGGGATTGAAGTTCATAGGGAGGAGGTGTTAACAATTCTGGTAAGTATGAAAATAGTTACGTCCCCGGGTCAGAAAGGATTTCTCCAAGGATTTTCTGGAAAGCCAGCAAGGAGATTGTGGAACATTTGCCTTTGATCTTTCTGTCACCATTGTCTACAGGAATAGTGCTGGAAGACTGGAGGATAGCAAATGTTGTTCCCTTGTTCAAGAAGGGGAATCGAGGCAACTCTGGAAATTATAGACCAGTGAGCCTTACTTCAGTTGTGGGTAAAGTGTTGGAAAGGGTTATAAGAGATAGGATTTGTAATCGTCTAGAAAGGAATAAATTGATTTGCGATAGTCAACGGTTTTGTGAAGAGTAGGTCGTGCCTCACAAACCTAATTGAGTTCCTTGAGAAGGTGACCAAACAGGTGGATGTGGGTAAAGCGGTTGATGTGGTGTATATAGATTTCCGTAAAATGTTTGATAAGGTTCCCCATGGTAGGCTATTGCAGGAAATACGGAGGCATGGGATCGAGGGCGATTTAGGGTTTGGATCAGAAATCGACTAGCTGAAAGAAGACAGAAGATGGTGGTTGTTGGGAAATGTTCATACTGGTGGTGAACTGCTAGGATCTGTTTGTCATTTTTATAAATGGCCTGGAGGAGGGTGAAGAGGTTGGGTGAGTAAATTTGCGGATGACAGTAAGGTTGATGGAGTTGCGGACAGTGCTGAAAGATGTTGCAGGTTACAGAATGACATAGATAAGCTGCAGAGCTGGGCTGAGAGGTGGCAAATGGAGTTTAATGCGGACAAGTGTGAGGTGATTCACTTTGGAAGGAGCAACAGGAATACAGAGTACTGGGCTAATGGTAGGATTCTTGGTAGTGTGGATGAGCAGAGAGATCTCAGTGTCCATATGCATAGATCCCTGAAAATTGCCACCCAGGTTGATAGGGTTGTTAAGAAGGCATACAGTGTGTTAGGTTTTATTGGTAGAGGGATTGTGTTTTGGAGCATGGCGTCATGTTACAGCAGTACAAAACTCTGGTGCGGCCGCACTTGAAGTATTGCATACATTTCTGGTCAGCTCATTACAGGAAGGATGTGGAAACATTGGAAAGAGTGCAGAGGACATTTACTAGGACATTGCCTGCTATGGAGAGAAGGTTGGCTGAGTGATTTGAGGCTGTTTTTGTTAGAGTGAAGAAGGTTAAGAGGTGAGTTATTAGAGACATATAAGATAATCAGAGGGTTAGATAGGGTGGACAGTGAGTCTGATGATGATAACTAGCACGAGGGGTCATAGTTTTAAATTGAAGGTGATAGATATAGGACAGATGTCAGAGGTAAGTTCTTTACTCAGAGAATAGTAAGGGCATGGAATGCCCTGCCTGCAACACAAATAGAATCTTTAAGGGTATTTAAATGATTATTGGATGGACACATGGATGAAAATGGAATAATGTAGGTTCGATGGGCTTCAGATTGGTTCCACGGGTCGTCACAACATTGAAGGCTGAAGGGCCTGTACTGCACTATAATGTTTGGTGTTCTATGTCATAGGGACAAATCCAAGGAATATGTGTTTTAATACAGTCCATAAGTAATTGAGGCATATGGCCTACACTCCACAAGTTCAGAGCATGATCTCTATCATCTATTTTCTTACATTCCTCTACGTTCCTTGGCCATGTCTTGTGTGTGCCTTTTGACTTGCCCAGTGTGCCTCAGTATTCTCCCATTTCACACGTTAGCTTATTATAATTTTATCTATCTTTCCTTTACCACTATTAGCGCCACCTCTGTCTTTTGCTGTGGGCATTTTCACAATCCTTTCAACCTCTCCTCCTCTCCACCCCCCCCCCCCTCCCCCACCCCCAACCCTGTCTCCAGAATTTTCCGGCTCTTCTCAGTTCTGAAAACGAGTCATGTCGGACTTGAAACATTGACTGTTTTAACTGTCTGCAAATGTTGCCAGAGATGAAGTTTCTTCCGAATTTTCTGTTTTTTTGTTTTTCTTACTTCAGGACTTAAATCTTGCAATAAAGACCAACTTGCCTTTCTAATTATTTGCTGCACTATAATTTCCAGACAAGTACATCCTGGTACCTTTATTATGAACATTTCCTAACCTCTCACAAGTTAAGAAGTTTACAATGTCCTTGTCCCACACACACACCTATCCTGCCCAGACCCCATGAAGCCTCTTTGCATCTCCCTCACAGCACACATTCCCACATAATTCTGTATAATCAGCAAACATGGTAATATTACATTTGGTTTCAATATACAAATAATTGATGCAGGTTGCTAATATCTGTAACTCAAGCACGTTCCTCGATGTTTCCCACTCTTAATAACATGGAACCAGAAAATGACAAAGCAGTTGAATAAATATTTTGCATCAGTCATAGCAGAGGACACTAACAGCAATCCAAAAATGCTTAATTAAAGACATAAAGGGAAAAGAAAGAAATACAATGACTATTGTGAGAGAAAAAGTATGCAAGGAACTGATCGGGCTAAAGACTACTAAGTCCACTGGAGTTGATGGGATGCATCCTGGGATTGTCAAGGAAATAGATACAGAGATAATAGATATGCTGGCAGTAATCTTCCAGGAAACATTAGAGTCTGGAAAAGTGCCAGAGGAGTGGGAAACAACTACTTTAAACCTTTATTTAAGAAGAGAGGAAAACAAACATGAGAGAATTATAGTTTAGTGAGTTTGATATCTGATATTGGGGAAATGTTAAGAGTCTAGAATAAAGGATTTAACAACCGAGCATTTAGAAATACAAAATATAATCAGGTAGAGTTAGCATGGCCTGAGAAAGGGGAAATTATACCTGACAAATTTATTGCAATTTCTCAAAAAGGAACAAACTGGTTAGATAAAGTGGAAATAGTGGATGTTTGATATGATATTACATATTAGGCTATTTAATAAGCTATTAGATCAGAGTTGTGCTAGAAAAGCACAGCAGGTCAGGCAACATCCAAGGAGCAGGAAAATCGATGTTTTGGGCAAAACAGGAATAGAGGCAGGAAGCGTCCAGGGTGGAGAAATAAAATAAATGGGGGGGGAGGTTGGGGAGAAGGTAGCATAGAGTACAATAGGTGAATGGGGGTGGGGATGGAGGTGATAGGTCAGAGAGGAGGGTGGAGCGGATAGGTGGGAAGGGAGATTGGCAGGTCGGACAGGTCATGAGCACAGTGCTGAGCTGGAAGGATGGAACTGAGGAAAGGTGGGGGGAGCAGAAATGAGGAAATGATGAAGTCCCCATTGATGCCCTGGGGTCGAAGTGTTCTGAGGTGGAAGATGAAGCGTTCTTCCTGCAGGCATTGGGTGGTGACGGAGCAATGGTGGAGGAGGGCCAGGACTTGCATGTCCTCAGCAGAGTGGGAGGGGGAGTTGAAATGTTGGGCCACGGGGTGGTGTGGTTGATTTAATAAGAGATTCTAGTGTTGAGAGTAATATATTAGCATGGATAGAGGATTAGCTAAATCTATGATGTTGGCAGTTCAGATGGCTGTGTCCAGGCTTTGCGCCTTGGTCTTGACCATTTAATCTGCTTTTCTTTTTCCCTTTATCTTGCCTCTTCATTTCTTTTCTCTTTTTTAGTTTTTTAGTAGTTCTTCCACTTACCTTCTTGAGAGACTACATCATGGAGGCAACGGCAACAATGGTGCCCAGCACAAGCCTAAATGGCAGTCAATGGCAAAGCAACACATGGACATCCTCGTTGAGACTTTGCCCAGTGCAGGGGAGAGTGAACCCAGCGTGGGGGAGAGCAAGCCCAGCATGGGGGAGAGTGAGTCCAGAATGGGGGAGAGTGAGTCCAGAATGGGGGAGAGTGAGTCCAGAATGGGGGAGAGTGAGTCCAGAATGGGAGCGAATGAGCCCCATATGGGGGTGATGAACCCAGAGTGGGGGAGAGTGAGCCCAGTGTGGGGGAGAGTGAGCCTAGTGTGGAGGAGAGTGAGCCCTGTGCAGGGGAGAGTGAGCCCAGTATGGGGGGGAGAGTGAGCCCAGCGTGGGGGAGAGCAAGCCCAGCGTGGGGGAGAGCAAGCCCAGCGTGGGGGAGAGCAAGCCCAGCATGGGGGAGAGTGAGCCCAGTGTGGGGGAGAGTGAGCCTAGTGTGGAGGAGAGTGAGCCCTGTGCAGGGGAGAGTGACCCCAGTGTGGGGGGAGAGTGACCCCAGTGTGGGGAGATAGTGAGCCCAGTGTGGGGGACGGTGACCCCAGTGTGGGGGGAGAGTGACCCCAGTGTGGGGGGAGAGTGAGCCCAGTGTGGGGGGTGAGTGAGCCCAGTGCAGGGGAGAGTGAACCCAGTGCAGGGTGGGGAGGGGGGGGGGGGGGGGGGGTAGCGGGTGAGTGAGCCCAGTGTAGTGTAGAAGGAGACCAGTGTAGGGTACAGTGAGCCCAGTGTGGGGTAGAGTGAGCCCAGTGTGTGGAAGAGTGAGCCCAGTGCGGGGGGGAGAGTGAACCCAAGATTCTTTTTATCTAAGATTGCGCCAGGTATGTTGTGATCGTACACTTTTCAACTTTACTTCTGGACCCTTGTACTTGAGCACACGCGACAATTAAATCCAAATGTAAATCAGAATGGAAAGCAGAAAGTTAGGATTAGGAGACCATTTTCAGGCTATCAATATGAGGCAATGGAGTGTCACAGCTGGGGTTACAAATATTTATGACATGTGCCAATAACTTGGACAATGAACGTGAATGACAATAGCTACGTTTGTTGTGACAATATCTGGGAAGGCAACTGGTGAGGCTGACAAACGGAGTCTCCAGAGGGGTACAGACAGCTGATGTGAGCGGGGAAAAACTTGGCAGGTAAAATATCATGTGAGAAAATGGGAATTTATGCATTTTGGCAGGAAGAATAGAGGGGCTGAATATTATTTCAATGGAGAAAGACTGCAGAAGATCACAGTTAGGAGCAATTTGGGAGTTTTCATGCATGAATCGTCAAAAGCTATTGTACAATTTCAGCAGGTAATAGGGGAGGCAAATGGAATGTTGGCCTTCATTTCAAAGGGGATGCAACATTAAAATGGAAGGGAAGTGCTCCGACTATACAAGGCATTCATCAGACCATAGCTGGAATACTGAGAACAGCTTTGCTCCCTTATCTGGGGAATAATCTTCTTTAATTAGAGGCAGTCCAGAGAAAGATGATTCCTGGTTTCAGAGGAATTTCCTAAGGAAGAGAGGATGAGTAGGTTTGGTCTGTACTGATTGGCGTATAGAAGATTGAGAAGTAACCTTATTGAAATATGTATTTATTGAAACATATAAAGTTTTTGGCGAACTAACAGGGCCAATGCGAAGAGTTTGCTTCTCCTTGTGGGAGAATCTAGGTCCAGAGGGTATAATCTCAGAGCAAGGGTCACCCAATTAGAGCAAAGATGAGGAGGAATTTCCTCTCTCAGAGGCCACTGAATTGATGTGATTATTTACTACAGAGGGCTGTCGAGACTGGCGCATAAACAATACTGTAACCTCAGAAAAACAGATTTTTAATCAGTAAATGAAACAAAAGTTATGGGTAAAGGCAGGAAAGTGGAATTGAGGATTATGAGATCAGTCACAATCTCAGTGAATGGTGGAGCAGATGTAATGGGCTGACTGGCCTAGTTCTGCTCCTTGATCTTATGGACTTATGGACAGCTTGGCAATCCCAAAGTGAGCCGTCTTTTTTAATCTCTGTTTTTTGTCTGCTCATCAATTCTCAATCCATAATTTGGGCGGCCCAGTGGCACAGTGGTTAGCACTGCTGCCTCACAGCACCAGAGATCCGGGTTCAATTCCCGCCTCAGGCAACTGTCTGTGAAAAGTTTGCACATTCTCCCCATGTCTGCGTGGATTTCCTCCGGGTGCTCTGGTTTCTTCCTACAGTCCAAAAATGTGCAGGTCAGGTGAATTGGCCATGCTAAATTGCCCGTAGTGTTAGGTGAAGGAATGGGTCTGGGTGGATTGCTCTTCGGAGGGTCGGTGTGGACTTGTTGGGCCGAAGGGCCTGTTTTCACATTGTAAGTAATCTAATCTAATCTATTAGAGTGTCTCCAATCTCATTCACTCTCATTTTGTTTAAAACCTCCTGAGTTGGTTCTGGTCAAAGGTTTGCTGAAAATACAAAGACGCTACTTCCACATCTAATTCTGTTAATATACTTACAAACTCAAACAGCTCTAACAATTTTCTCAAATGTGACAGCACTTCCATAAATCTATAGTGACTGTGCTCAATATTTATCAAAATGTACTTAACAGTACCCCATTTCCTCTCACCCTACTTTCCTATGAAGTCCTCTCCTTTCATGTTACTCTTGTTAACTTCCTGTACATGAAAAGCTTCCTGAACCACTGTGTAAAATTCAGTTCACTATTTACCCTGCAGTACTCACTTTTGTTTTAACAAGAATCTTAAGAATTTTTCTTCATTCACTCATGGGCCTGGGTCTTGCTGGCTTGGCCAACATTTACTGCCTGTCCCTAGTTGCCCCTGAGAAGGTGGTGTTGAGTCACCTTCTTGAACTTCTGCAGTTCATTTGCTGTTGTACACCTACACAATGCCATTACAGAGGGAATTCCAGGATTTTGACCCAGTAATCATGAAGGAATCACAATATATTTCCAAATCAAGATGGTGAGTGTCTTGGAGGGGAACTTGCAGGTGGGGGCATCCCTAAGTATCTGCTACTCTCACCTTTTTAGTTGTGGGTTTGGAAGGTGCTGTCTAAAGATCCTTGGTGAATGTCTGCAGTGCAACCTGCAGATATTACATACTGCTGCTACTGAGTGCTGTTACAAAGGGCTATTACTGAGCACTGGTGGTGGATGGAGTGGATGCTTGTGGGTAAAGTGCCAGTCAAGCAGGCTGCTTTGTCCCGGATGGTGTTGGGTTTCTTGAGCTGCACCTATCCAGGTAAGTTAAGAATATTCCATCACACTCCTGACTTGTCCTTGGAGATGGTGGACGGACTTTGGGGGATGAGTTACTCATTGCAGTATTCCTACCTGAACTTGCAGGCTCTATATTTATTTGGTGAGTTCATTTGAATTTCTGGTCAATGGTACCCTCAAGGATGTTAATAGTGGGGGATTCAGTGATGGTAACGCCATTGAATGTCAAGGGATGGTGGTTAGATTATCTCTTATTGGAGATGGCCATTGCCTGGCATTTGTGTGGCAGGAATATTGTTTCCCACTTTTCAGCCCAAACTTGAATATTGTAGAGATCTTGTTGCATTTGAACATGAACTCATTCAGTACTTGAGAAGTTGTGAATGATGTTGGACATTGCGCAAAAATCTCCACTTCTGAACCTATGATGGTCCAGCGTAACGGTGGAGTAGGTGGGCAGAGATGATTCCCATCAGCTTTCGTTATTTTGCTCCTTTTATCTTTAGATCTTTTCTTTTCCTTTTATCTTTGTTTCCTTACCTTTGAAGCCTGGAGAGTAGAAGGAAGCCGCCTCCAGCAGCAATGACAGCAACACCAGGATGAACAGGGCATGGTCCCAACCCAGCCCAGGGTCTTCTGGGGAGCAAAGAACAGGTCCCAGTCTGACTCTGTCAGCCCAGACCCACAGGCTAGGCCAAGGCTCCAGGTTTGCAGCTAGGCCCGGGCACCTGAAGGAGGAGTGGCAATTTCGGTCCAGCGTGGCAGTTTCCGGGTGTGGTGGGCTTGTCCTGGCATGGACGTCTCTTCCCCATGTGGAGATCTTCATCTTCAGCATCCAGGTATTCTAGCAGCCTGGCAGGCAGTCTGGACCCAGCTGTGGCTGCAGGATATTCCATCGTTCCTTAATTGGCTTTCCCTGAGCCCAGGAGCTGTCAACAGAAGTGTGATGGACTTATCTTAATTTGACTTTTTAAAAATTATTGAGTACGATCTCTGTCATTGAATGTGGAGTGATGTATAAAACTTCCACTGTGTTTTTCATGTAAACATACTTGCCAATGTGGTGGCTCAGTGGTTAGCACTGCTGCCTCACAGCACCAGGAACCCAGGTTCAATTCCACCCTCAGGTGACTGTCCATGGAGTTTACACAATCTCCCCGTGTCTGTGTTGGTTTCGTCCGGGTGCTCCAGTATACTCCCACAGTCTAAGGATGTTCACCTTCATTGGCCATTATGTGGAAGTGCCAGCATTGGACTGGGGTGATCAAAGTTAAAAATCACACAAGATCAGGTTATAGTCCAACAGGTTTATTTGGAAATACTAGCTTTCAGACCGCTGCTCCTTCATCAGATTAGATGGATTGACCATGCTAAATTGCCCATAGTGTCCAGGGATGTGCAGATTAGGTGGGTTAGCCATAGGAAATGCAGGGTTATGGGGATAGGGATGGGGATGGGGTGGGTGTGTGTGGTTCTGGAAGAAATTCTCTTTGTAGAGTCAGTGTGGACTTGATGGGCCAAATGGCCTGCTTCCACACTGTGGGGATTCTATGATACGTGTGACGAGAAATTTCTGGCCATTGTTGGTGCAGCTGAAGACAGTTGGAAGTTGGACACTACCCTGAGGATCTCCTGCATTAATGTCCTGAAGATGGCTGACCTCCAACAATCACGACAATCTTCCTATGTGCCAAGTATGACTCCAGCCGGTGGAGAGTTTGCCAGCTGATAACCATTGATTCTGTTTTTTTCTCAGACTCCATGATGCCTGATTCAAATGTCACCTTGATATCAAGGGCTGTCCCTCTCCCCTCCCCTCTGGAATTCAGTTCTTTTGTCCATGTTTGAACCAAGGCCGTAATGAGGTCAGGAACTGAGTGGCTCTGCCAGAACCCAAACTGGGTGTAACTGAGCAGATGCTGCTTGATAGCACTGTTGATGACACCTTCTATCACTTTACTGATGATTCAGAGTATACTGATGGGACAGTTAATGATGGGTGGTTTGTCCTGCTTTTTAGATTCCAGTGTTGTAACTGTATTGGAACAGCTTGGATAGGAGTGCAGCAATTTCTCAACCACAAGTTTTCTATACTATTGCCGGAATGTTGTCAGGACCCGTAGCATTTGCAGAATCCAGCCATGTCTTGCTATCATGTGGAGTGCTTTGAAGCTGTAAGCTGGAATCTGAGAGGTTGAGGACCCTGGAAGCGGCTGAGATGGATCATTCACTTTGGAGTTCTGTCTGAATATCGTTGTGAATTTGTCTGTCTTTTATATTGGTGTGGTAGCTACTCGCATCATTTGGTGATATTTGTGGAGCCTCCTCTTCCAGTGAGTTGTTTAATTGTCCATGACCATTCATGGCTGCATGTGGCAGCACCACAGAGCTGAGATCTGATCCATTGGTTGTGGAGCCACTTATCTCTGTCTATCACTTGCCATTTATATTGTATTACAAGTAGCCCTGCTTTGTAAATATTTTTAGGTATGCCTGGTGCTGCTCCTGGCTTGCCCTCTTGCACTATCTGTTGAACCAAAGTTGATCCCCTGGCTTGATGGTAAAAGTTGAGGGGGGGCAGGGTGTAATGCCAGGCCATGTGCTGGAGTGCAATTCTCCTGCTATTGATGGCCACAGTGCCTCATGGATGTCCATCTTGAGATGCTAGATCTGTTCAAAGTCTGTTCCATTTAGCACACATCACGATGAAGGATATTCTCAATGTGAAGAGAACTGTGTGGCTGTCACTCTTACTGTCATGTGCAGATGCATCTGCCCCCTGCAGATTGGTAAGGATGAGGTCAAGTATGCTCTTCCCTTTTGTTGGTTCCCTCATCACCTGCTACAGACCCAGTCTAGTAGCTTTAGGACCCAACCAGCTCAATCAGTACGATTGCTACCAAGCACACTTGGAGGTGGACATTGAAATCTCTCACCCAGGGTACATGTTGTGTCCTTGCCACTCTCAGTGCTTCCTCCAAGTGTTGTTCAATATGGAAGAGTACCGCTTCATCAGTTGAGGGAGGACAGTATGTGGTAATTAGCAGGAGCTTTCCTTGTCCATGTTTAATCTGATGCAATTAGACCTCATAGTGTCCGGAGTCAATGTTGAGGACTCCCAGGGCAATGGTCTCCGGACTGTCTACCACCCTGCTGCCACCTCTGCTGGGTCTGTCCTACCAGTGGAACCATCCAGGGATGGTGATGGGGGTATCTGAGACATTGTCTTTAAGGTATGATTTTGAGTGAGTATGACTATGTCAGGCTGTTGCATGACTCACCTGTGAGGTAGCTCTCCGAATTTTGGAACTACATCGCAGCTATTAGTAAAGAGGGCTTTGCAGAGTCAATTGGGATTTATTTACTGTTGTCGTTTCTGGTGTCTGGTTCAACATCATGTGATCTGTCCAGTTTCAATTCTTTGTGAGGCTTTATAGTGATTGTTACAACTGAGTAGCTTACTAGGACTTATTAGAGGGCAGGTGAGAGTCAACCCCATTGGTGTGGTCTGGAGTCACATGGAGCTCAGACCAGGTTTGGATGGCAGATTTCTTTCTGAAAAGAAAATTAATGTTTCTGACCATCGATGGTGGTTTCATAGTTAAGATTTGACTCTTACTTCAAGATATTTGTTAAATGCAAATTCTACCTTATGCAGTGGTAGGATTTGAACTCGGATCCCCAAAACATTACTTGAGTTTTCAGATTAATAGGTTAGCAATAGTACCACTAACCATCGCCTCTGAGAATTGGGGCCAGATATGAGCAACTTTCTGGTAATTAATTTTCTCTAAAATACAAAACAGAATCTACAAATTGATATAAGAGGCATACTTGACATTGTTTGACTCATTAATAATGCATGTATCTGATCCAAACCATCCACATTACTTCAAACAAAGATTAGCCTGGCCTTCAGAGAAACTTCAGTCTGTATTCATTTCCATTTGCGAGTTTCTGGATCATTCAGGATGAGAAACTGGTGAGCAGATGTTTTGAATTCTGGATGCACCACGTCACTATTAAACATTTGTTAATCTGTTGACCAGTACAAAGGGATTGAATTTCCTTGGAGATCCCTCTCTCTGTCCAGCATAATTTTGGCAGAAGATTCGTTGGAGAAATAAAGAATGACTTCTTCCAATCTGCTGTCATCACCTCAGCAGAAGACCCCAAGAGAAATGGTGTCATCTATTCTTAGTTGAGGGATATTTGAACCTCTTCCAGCTCTTGTGTAAAATCTTTAGATCTAAACTGTTAGGTAGACTTTAAAAGAAGATTAGATTAGATTCCCTACAGTGTGGAAACAGGCCCTTCAGCCCAACTAGCCTACACCGACCCTCCAAAGAGTAATCCACCCAGACCCAATCCCCCTGACTAATGCACCTAACTCTATGGGCAATTTAGCATGACCAATTCACCTAACCTGCACATCTTTGGACTGTGGGAGGAAATCCACGCAGACACGGGGAGAATGTGAAAACTCCACGCAGACAGTCTCCCACGGCTAGAATCAAACCCAGGTCCCTGGCGCTGTGAGGCAGCAGTGCTAACCACTGAGCCACCATGCATAGCAGCAATGACTTCAGGGCACAGTGTAAGGTCTTCAAAATTCACTGACCATCCATGCTGTGTTTGTATTTGTGGGAGGGGGAGGTTTGTTAGAGAGCAAGTCTCAAGTCAATTCCCTCTCTTTGCTAAAGTCCTTCTGCTTTTACAAAGTATTAGTCGGATGTTGGGAAAGAGAATATATGTGCACAGAGGTTTGGCCCAGTGCCTCACATGACTGAGTTTCAGAGAAGCTCAGCACCAATTGCTGAAGCTTGTTTTTCCATTGGATGCGGTATCATGGAGTACATTTGCATATTTAATGGGGAATTGTACTGGTCATGATTCAACTCCAGGTCTCTGCTGTCCAGCAAATATAAGGACTTTTGTATATATTTGTTGTCTAATGATTAACTCATGGCCACCTCAATGAGTAAGAAAGATAAACATGGACACAAGAAATATACCTAATGATGAAGATTAAACTGCATGTTGCTAATTTAATATTGAGACAGCTACACTGGAGTCCAGGGATACTCTTGATAATTGACAATGCAGCCTGAAAAACAGATTGGTGACTGGTGGCAGGGATTTATATCACTTGATTACCAAATAGATTGCGAGCTAAAATACCCAATGGATATGATTATTCAAGCTAGGAGGGTCATCAGTGCTCTTTATTGAGCAATTGTGTAGCTTTGCGTGGCTAAACCCCAGAAGTATTTTTGTATAGACTGCAGAGTTTCCATAGTTACCATGTTTCCAGGCCTTGGACACCTTTGTCTAAGCTCTCTGGATTCAGGTGTGTGAGCAGAGAGAGAAATTGTGTACACCAGGTGAGTCAAACACCACCTCTGAGGTTGGAAGCATTGTGATGAGTTTCCAATCCTCTTAGCTTCCCAGAAAAAAAACATAGCAAAAGAAATGTGATCAAAGGTCGGCAAAAAATGTTTGACATGGTTCACCAAGAGAAAGAGGCCATAGATAATGGAATCGGCTGGATAAGTGAAGCAACATGGAAAGAAATTAATTTGAATGAGTGTAACTACAGCTGTCCAAGGTCACATAGACCAAGTGAGTTTGCAATTTCTGAGTGAGATGTGAACATGGGGTTTACCCTTGATAATGCAGGGTAACATTTGTGAAGGTCCATTTTCTCAGAATCCCAGAACTGCTTTTGTGCAGAAGGAGACAGTTCTGTGCATCATGTTTATGCTGGTTGTCTGAGCATTTTAACTTAGTACCAATCTTCTACCTTTTACCTGTAACACTGTATGTTGTTCTTACTTAGATAATCATGCTGCAATTGAACTTATCTCCACGCTTCCTGGCAGTGCATTCCAGATTTAAACGACTGGCTGTGTGGAAATGTTTTCTCTCACTTCATTCTTATTCCTTGTGCAAAATACTTTAAAACTGTGTCCTCTGGTTTTTGATCCTTTTACAAGCAAGAACAATTTCATCCTCTCCTCATGACTTTCAAATTTCTATGCAGTCTTCTCTTAAACTTTGTCTCTCCAAGGAAAACAGTTCCACATTCTCAAACATATTCTCAAAACTGAAGCAGCTTATCTTGGGAACTGTCCTCTTCATTCTTTTCTGCAAACTCTCCAATCTATTCACATCCTTCCTAAAGTAGGACACCCAACAGTGTATGCAATGCTCCAGCTGAGCTTTAATTTGTATCCTTTATAAGTTTATCATTGTCTTCCAACTCTGATAATCTATCAACAAAGCCAAGACTAATGTATGCTACATTAACAACTCTCTCCCTGTCCTACCACTTTTAGTGATTCATGCACCTATACATCTAGGTCCTTCTGCTTCTGCATGCCCTTTTAATGTCCTTTATTTTATACCACCTTTCAATATTCTTTGTGCCAAAGCATATCACCTCACACTCCTCTACATTGAACTTTATCTCACACCTATCCACCTACTCCATCAACTTGTCAATGTCCTTTTGAAGTTGTACACTGCCCTCACAGTTTATAATTACCTCAGCTTTTGCAAACTTGGA
Source organism: Chiloscyllium punctatum (assembly GCF_047496795.1). NCBI lineage: Eukaryota > Metazoa > Chordata > Chondrichthyes > Orectolobiformes > Hemiscylliidae > Chiloscyllium > Chiloscyllium punctatum. The sequence continues at coordinate 54,402,925 of NC_092761.1, read as the reverse complement.
AACTGTCCCACACACACCAAGATCTAGATGCATGCATCAGGGAAATAAAGGTCCCAATACTATCCTGTGTGAAGCTCCTTCAGACTGAAAAATGCCCATGAAACAGGACTTCTTGTTACCAATCACTCAGCCATGCTTGTGTCCAGGGTGCTACTGCCCTTTTATCCCATGAGTAATCACTTATTTCACCGGCCTGTTGTATAGCACTGTATCAAACAACTTTTTGCAGTCCTCATGCACCACATCAACAGCCTTGCACTTATCACCCTTTCAGTTATCTCTTCAAAAGACATCACCCAGGAGAGGAGTGGACAAGGTGAGAACACTGTGACAGACAGTCAACATCACCTCGAGAGGGGAGTGGAACAACACCTTGAGAGCAGCATGAAAGAGAACAGTCCAAGCAGTTAGAAAAAGCATGAAGGGGGTACATGTACTGAGAGCTGGATCCTGTTGGATACAAAGGAAGAAACTGATTGATGGGTACAGATAAGTTTTTGTTATCACTTTAGTTAACACTTTAAGTAGTGGCTCAAGTTATTGGAACTGTTTAGAGAGGTGGTCACATCACAGATTCGAGGTATATGGGCAATGAAGGAACAGGTGACTGCCAAAATGAACCAGATGGGTAATGGAGCAGTGTCCTGAGTAAATCATACTTGGTAACCAATATGTGAGGGTGATGGTTCCTCAGGAAAGTGCAGCCTGATCCCTTTTGAGTGACACCACAGGCAGCTCAGCCATATGTAGTGAGAGGAGGAAGAATGAAAGAGCAATAGTTATAGGAGATGCCACAGTTGAGGGATCAAACAGGTACTTCTGCGGTATTCAATGTGACTCCAGGATAGTACATTGCCTTCCAAGTGCCAGGTACCAGAAGTTGCAGAGTGGCTATAGGAATTTCTTCTGAGTAAAGGTGATCAGCCAAAGGCTGTAGTCCATGTTGGTACCAATGACTTAGCTAGGAATGAAACAGACACCAGGTTATAGCCCAACAAGTTCATTTCAATGTACAAGCTTTCGGAGTGCTGTCCCTTCACCAGGTAGCGGGGATGAGGTCCTGAAGGCCGATTTCACAGAGTTAAGTAGGAAGTAGCAGGACCTCTAAGGCAGCAGTCTCAGGATTATTCCCACTCACATGAGCATTGAAATAGGAGAATTGGGTGACTGAACTCATGGTTGGAAAGCTAATATTGGAAGTCAGACATCAGATTTCGAGGGAATTGGGCTGATTCAGGGAAATCTGAAACTGGTACAAGTTAGATGCTCCACACTTGAACAACACCAGAATAATTATCCTTGCAGGAAGACTTGCAAGTGCTATTGGGGAAGGTTTAAGCTAAATAGGCAGGAAGATAGCAACCCAATTCATATTCAAAACAGAGAACAGGAGGTAGAAACTTAATTGATCACTCTGAACTAGAGAGGAAGCACAGGTTATGAACTGTACAGCACAGAAGACTTGCAGTATCCAAAGGTATACATGTATATGCAAAGGATGCAGTTAATAAATTCAATTAGATAAGGCCACATGTCATTTCTACAAAGGTAGCATGTCTTAGAGAGGGCTAAGAATGGGAGCTCAATATCATTGAATGTAACATTTTCAGGCAGGATAGAAAAAGGGATTAGGAAGGTGGGTGTGTTGCATTCTTGGTTAAAGAATTAATCACAGCTGTGAAGAGGAAAGATAGATGAAATGAAGCATCGAATGAGGACATATGGATTGAACTCAGAAACTAAAAATAGCTTTCATACTATTCAGTATGTACTATCAGCTCCCAAATAGTGGAAAAGACTTAGTCAAGCAAATATGTTGGAACAATTTCTGTGTGCAAAAACAATGAGGTAGTAATAGCTGGCAACTTGAATTTCCCAGGTATTAACCTAATACAATTAGTTAAAAGGCACCGACAGCACAAAACTCTTGAATATCATTCAAGAGAGCTGTTTTAAAGCCAGCATGTGACAAGCTCATGCAGTTCTAGATTTAGTCTTTGGGTAAAGCTGGGCAGATCAATGAAGTCGCACTTGGTGACCATCTTCAAGATAATAATCACAATACAGTTGATTTAACAACATTTTAGAGAGACACCAGAAAACCAGGATTAAAAGTGAGGGAAGGCAGACTTTATAAATCTGATGGATCACCCTGGGTCATACAGCTATTTTGGGAAAAGTAAGTGACAAATTGGTGGATGGCATTTAAGAGGAAGATTCTATAAACACAGTCCCAAAAAGGAAAGGAGTGACGCAGCCAAAATTAGATCTTCTGGTTATCTAGAAAGAGATATCTCTATTTTCTGGTTTATCAGAAAGAAATTAGGAAAACCAAGATAAAATTATTAAAAATGTTTGGTAACATTAAGTAAAATCCAAGGTTTGTTTTACTCAGTTCATTTTGAGCAAAAGGATGACTCAGGAAAAGATTTGGCGAAATGGAGACAGACCTCCTAACTTGCGATTGTACGTAGATTCTTCAAGGGTATTTTGCCCTGTCTTCACAAATGGAGAGCAATGATGCAGAGATTCCAGTTAAAGAGAAAGTGTGTGAAATATTTGAAACAATAAGCATGATGAGATGAGAAATAATGTAATTCATCTCAGTGAAAGTGGATAAGTCAGTAGGGCTGGATGGATTGTATATCAAGCTGTTCAAGGATGTCAGGGAGGAAATAATGGGTGTTCAGAGGGTCATTTTCCAATCATCCCTAGTTACAAGTGAGATACGAGAGAATGGGACAACTTTGAATGTTCAACAATGTTTCGAAAATGCTATGAAGAATAGGTCATTTAATTAAAGGCCAGCGAGACTAACCTCAACACTGGGCCAATGACTGGAATAAATGCTGAGAAATAAGATCATCTGTTGTTTGGAAAGGCATTGATTAACTAGGGATAGTCAGCATGGTTTTGTGAATGTAAGATAGTGTCTCACTAAAATGTTTGTTTTGAGGGGAACTAGCAAGGAGGATTAAAGAAGATAAGGCAGTGGACGTTGTCTACATGGATTTTAATCAGACATTTGACAAGGTTTCATGTACAGACCAGTCAGAAAAGTAAAAGCCATGGGATACAAGGGAATGTGAGTTGAAATCAAAATTGGCTCATTGTCACGAAACAAAGAGAGATGATTGATAGATGCTTTTGTGAATGAAACATGGTTTCCAGTGGTGTTCTGCAGGCTGCTGGTTGTGGTATATATTGATGATTTAAAGTGAAATGTTGCAAGCATGAATAGGAAATTTGGTAAAAATGGGGCAGGAGGTTGATAGTGAAGAGATTGGTGTTGACTGCAGGCTAATATCAATGGATTGATAAGGTGAGTGGAAAAGTGACAAATGAAATTCAATCTGGAATAGTGGATGAAGTCAGGCATTTGAGGAGACCAAACAAAATAAGGGAACATGCAATAAATAGGAGAGTATTGAGAGAGGTAAAAAAGATATGAAGTAGGCATACTGAATGTGAAAGCAGGAATGTATAGCTAGATCTATATAAGACACTGGTTCAGCCCCAGCTGAAGGTTTGAGTACATTTTGGGTTAACACACTTAAAAATGGACATAACTGCTATAGAAAGAGTCCAGGAGCGATTCGGATAAATGTTGCTTGGTCTTGAAAATTGTAATGGTGAGAAAAGATTGGATAATCAAGGACAATTTTCCTTGGAGCATGGTAGGCTGACTGTGACTTAATTGATTGGATAGACTGGAAACATTGCTTTGGAAACAAAGTAAAAGTTGGTTGGATTGAAATGCATCTGGAGAATTGGTAATGGAGAATAAAGAGATGACAGACAAATGAAACTGTTACAAACATAAAACCACATCCAAAAGATAAAATAAAACAGATATTTTGCATCTGTCTTCACTCGAGAAGATATGGGTGACATTCTGGAAATAGCTCTAAAGCAGAAATTGGAAGTGAAAATGTCATTCAAGACAATTACAATTACTGCGAAGTAGGATTGAATAAATTGGTGAAATTGTGAGTTGACAACTCCCTGGGCTCTCTTACATTTCATTTTAAAGGTCTTTAAACAAAATGGTTAGTTAGATAGCTCATGTGTTTGCCTTAATTTGATAAAACTCACCAAATTTGGGGAAAGCATATTGGAAAATAGCAAATGCAACGTCTTTATTCAAAAACTGGTGGTGACATAGTGAGAAGGCAGAAAGCAGGAAACACCAGGCCAATTAGTTTAATGCCTGTCATAGGGAAAATATTAGAAGTTATGATTATAGATGTTATAATAAGAGGAGAAAGTGAGGACTGCAGATGCTGGAGATCAGAGCTGAAAATGTGTTGCTGGAAAAGCGCAGCAGGTCAGGCAGCATCCAAGGAACAGGAGAATCAACGTTTCGGGCATAAGCCCTTCTTCAGGAAGAGGAAAGTGTGTCCAGCAGGCTAAAATAAAAGGTAGGGAGGAGGGACTTGGGGGAGGGGCGTTGGAAATGCGATAGGTGGAAGGAGGTCAAGGTGAGGGTGATAGGCCGGTGTGGGGTGGGGGGGGCGGAGAGGTCAGGAAGAAGGTTGCAGGTTAGGAAGGCGGTGCTGAGTTCGAGGGATTTGACTGAGACAAGGTGAGGGGAGGGGAAATGAGGAAACTGGAGAAATCTGAGTTCATCCCTTGTGGTTGGAGGGTTCTTAGGCGGAAGATGAGGCGCTCTTCCTCCAACCGTCGTGTTGCTATGGTCTGGCGATGGAGGAGTCCAAGGACCTGCATGTCCTTGGTGGAGTGGGAGGGCAGTTGAAGTGTTGAGCTACGGGGTGGTTGGGTTGGTTGGTCCGGGTGTCCCAGAGGTGTTCTCTGAAATGTTCCGCAAGTAGGCGGCCTGTCTCCCCAATTTAGAGGAGGCCACATCGGGTGCAGCGGATGCAATAGATGATGTGTGTGGATGTGCAGGTGAATTTGTGGCGGATATGGAAGTATCCCTTGGGGCCTTGGAGGGAAGTAAGGGGGGAGGTGTGGGTGCAAGTTTTGCATTTCTTGCGGTTGCAGGGGAAGGTGCCGGGAGTGGAGGTTGGGTTGGTGGGGGATGTGGACCTGATGAGGGAGTCACGGAGGGGTTGGTCTTTTCGGAACGCTGATAGGGGAGGGAAGGGAAATATATCCCTGGTGGTGGGGTCCGTTTGGAGGTGGCGGAAATGACAGCGGAAGATACGCTGGACATGGAGGTTGGTGGGGTGGTAGGTGAGGACCAGTGGGGTTCTGTCCTGGTGGCGGTTGGAGGGGCGGGGCTCAAGGGCGGAGGAGTGGGAAGTGGAAGAGATGCGGTGGAGGGCATCGTCGACCACGTCTGGGGGGGAATTGCGGTCCTTGAAGAAGGAGGCCATCTGGGTTGTACGGTTTTGGAACTGGTCCTCCTGGGAGCAGATGCAGTGGCGAAGAAGGAATTGGCAATATGGGATGGCGTTTTTACAGGGGGCAGGGTGGGAGGACGTGGAGTCGAGGTAGCTGTGGGAGTCAGTCGGTTTATAGTAAATGTCCGTGTTGATTCGGTCGCCCGAGATAGAAATGGAAAGGTCTAGGAAGGGGAGGGAGGAATCTGAGATGGTCCAGGTGAATTTGAGGTCAGGGTGGAAGGTGTTGGTAAATTGGATGAACTGTTCAACCACCTCGTGGGAGCACGAGGCAGCGCCGATACAGTCATCGATGTAGCGGAGGAAAAGGTGGGGGGTGGTGCCAGTGTAGCTGCGGAAGATGGACTGTTCCACATATCCTACGAAGAGGCAGGCACACAGCTGGGGCCCATGCGGGTGTCCATGGCTACTCCTTTGGTTTGGAGGAAGTGGGAGGATTGGAAAGAGAAGTTGTTCAGGGTGAGGACCAGTTCAGTCAGTCGAAGGAGGGTGTCAGTTGAAGGGTACTGGTTGGTACAGCGGGAAAGGAAGAATCAGAAGGCTTTGAGTCCTTCGTGATGGGGGATGGAGGTGTACAGGGACTGGATGTCCATGGTGAAGATAAGGAGTTGGGGACCGGGGATGCAAAAATCATGGAGGAAGTGGGTGGTGTCCCAAATGTAGGTGGGGAGTTCTTGGACTAAGGGGGACAGGACCATGTCAAGGTATGCAGAGATGAGTTCGGTGGGGCAGGAGCAGGCTGAGACAATAGGTCGGCCGGGGCAGTCAGGTTTGTGGATTTTGGCAGGAGGTAGAAACGGGCGGTGCAGGGTTGTGGGACTATGAGGTTGGAGGCGGTGGATGGGAGATCCCCTGAGGTGATGAGGTTATGGATGGTTTGGGAGATGATGGTTTGTTGGTGGGAGGTGGGATCATGGTCAAGGGGGCAGTAGGAGGAGGTGTCCACGAGCTGGCGTTTAGCCTCAGCGGTGTACAGGTCGGTGCGCCAAACTACTCCCGTGCCTCCCTTGTCTGCCGGTTTGATAGTGAGGTTGGGGTTGGAACGGAGGGAGTGGAGGGCTGCATGTTCCGAGGGTGAGAGGTTGGAGAGGGGTGGTATAATAATAAGACCCTTGGATATGTTCAAGGTAATTAGGCAGAGCCAACATGGCTTCGCCAGAGGGAAATCATGTTTAACTAATTTATTGGATTTCTTTGAAGAAATAACATGTGCTGCAAAGGGGAACCAATGAATGTACTCTATTATGATTTCCAGAAGGCATTTGATAAGGTGCCACATTGAAGATTATTGTGCAAAATAGAAGCTTACAGTATAGGGATAACATATTGGCATTCATAGAAGATTGGTTGCTAACAGGAAGCAGAAAACAGGAATAATTGTTTTTCTTTCTGACTGGCAGAATATTACAAATGGTGTGCCACAGGGGTCAGTGCTTGGGTCTCAATTCTTTACAATCTGTACTCTACAATCTACAAATGATTTCACTGAAGGGACTATGGATATTGTAGCTAAATTTGCTGAAAATACTAAGACAGGTAGGTAAGTGATTTGTGAAGAGGACATAAGGAGTCTACAAGAGGAAATAAACAGGTGAAATGAGTGGCAAAGATCTGACAATTACAGTATAATGTGGGAAAATGTGAAAATGTGAAAAAGAAACATCAAATACAAATAGTGAGAAGTTGCACAGCTCCAAGATACAGAGAGATCTGGGTGTTCTAGTGCATGAACTGCAGAAGGGTAGTGTGCAAATATAAAAATTACTCAGGAAAGCTAATAGCATGCCATGCTTGATTGCAAGGAAAATTGAATTCAAGAGTGGAGTATGCTTCAGTTACAAGGATATTGGTGAAAGCACATCAAGAGTACTGTGTACAGTACTTATGGAAGAATGTAAATGCATTGGAAGCAGTTCAAGAAGGTAACAGAGACTGATACTTGGAATGAGTGGATTGCCTTATGAGGAATGATTCGACAGAGCAGACCCGTATCCTCTGGTGTTTAGAGAGTCAGAGGTAATTTAGTTGAAACATACAAGATCCTGAGGGTTGAAATAAATGCTTTCTCTTGTGGGAGAATCTAGAACTAGGGGTTATGGTTTAAAATAAGGAGACATCTATTTAAGACAGAGATAAGGAAACGGTTTTTCTCCCAGAAGATTGAGTGTCATTGAAATTGCCTTCCTCAAGAGGCAGTGGATGCAAAATTTTTAAACTTTTTTAAGGCAAAGTTAGATTCTTGACTCCCAAGGGGATGAAAGATTATTGGGGATAAGTGAGAATATAGAGTTGAGATTAAAATCTGATCAGCCACGATCTTATTGAATAGTGGAGCAGACCCGAAGGGCTGAGTGGTCTACTGTTGGTCCTTGGTCATGTATTGTCAGTTTCCTATGGTGGAGCAGTCAATGGCTAGAGGACTCAGACTTAAGGTGGCTGATAGAAGACATGAGGTAAAACCATTTCTTGAAGAGAATGGTTGGTATCCGGAACTCACTGCCAGTTTTGACAGTTGAGCAGAAACCCTCAACCCATTTAACATGAACCTGCACCTTTACCTGTACCTGAAGCACTGTACCTTGTGAGGTTCCTGACAAGACATGTCAAGTGGGTTAGGCAGCATCTGAGGAGCAGGAGAATCAATGTTTCAGGCAAAAGCCCTTCAGCCCTTCAGGTCCACTCCAAACTTCAATAAGATTGTGGCTGATCAGATTTTAACCTCAACTCTATATTCTCACTTATCCCCAATAATCTTTCATTCTCTTGGGAGTCAAGAATTGAAGCTTGCCTTAAAAAGGTTTAAAGATTTTGCATCCACTGCCTTTTGAGGAAGGCAGTTCCAAAGACACTTGAAGGGCTTTTGCCCGAAACATTGATTCTCCTGCTCCTCAGATGCTGTCTGACCTGCTGTGCTTTTCCAGCACCAGCCTCTCGACTCTAATCTCTAAAATCTGCAGTCCCCATTTTCGCCATGTTAACTGAATTAGAATAGGCAGCTAATTTTTTGAACTGGTGCTGACGCTATGTGCTGAACAGTCTTTTCGTGTGTTGTAACTTTTCTATGGTTCCAGACACAACTAGGCAGACACAATTTTCCCTTAACAAACCAATGCTGATTCTTCCAAGTCAACCTGCATTTTTCCATATGACTATTAGCTGTATCCTGAATAATTGTTCCAAATTTGGATGACATCTTCTCAAAGACATCCTTATTAAACGTAGTCATGGAATGAGCTGCATAAAGCTGCTTCAAACTTCCAATGATAACTGCAAAGAGAAATTTTGGGATAAACTCAGCATCTGTAGAAAGAAAACAGAGTTAGAAGGGTCACTGCTTTCTCCATGAGGCTGCTGGATCTGCTGAGTTTCTCCAGCATTTTGTTTTTGTTTCAGATTTCCAGCATTCACAATTCTCTATTTTAGAATATTTGGAAATACTTGTGTTTGATCTATTACTTGCTTTGTCTGAGATAAACAATCAGAATGGCCTAAAGTGATAGCCAACAGATCAGGTGACCATTCATCCCTTTGCTTACCAAGAATCTACTTACTTATCCCTTGAAAATACTCAAAGGTTGTCTTCCATCATATACAGCAAGTCTGAATGGGTTTGTGATTGTTCCTTTCACTGTGAGTCAAACAAAGTTTAAATGATGACTTCAGGACCAATAAAATTTACCCTTAAAACTTAAGAGATTTATATCTCTTTTGAACTTTGTTAAAACAATCGGTGAGGTTATATGCTGATCTAGGCAAAAGTGAGGACTGCAGATGCTGGAAATCAGAGTTGAGATCAGAGTGGTGCTGGAAAAGCACAGCAGATCAGGCGGCATCCGAGGAGCAGGAAAATTGGCATTTTGGGCAAAAGCCCTCCATCAGGAAGCCTCCAGGGTGGAGAGATAAATGGGGTGGGTGGGGCTGGAGAGAAGGTAGCAAAGAATACAGTAGGTGAATGGGGGCGGGGATGGAGGTGATAGGTCAGAGGGGAGGGTGGAGTGAATAGGTAGGAAGGGAGATTGGCAGGTGGGACAGGTCATGAGGAGAGTGCTGAGCTGGAAGGTTGGAACTGGGGTAAGGTGGGGGGAGGGGAAATGAGGAAACTGGTGAAGTCCACATTGATGCCCTGGGGTTGAAGTGTTATATGCTGATGTGTTGACAGAGTCATAAAGTCCTGAACATGCACTTCCAGCTCTACATTGGGTATCTAGATTTGGAGAATGGAGGTAATAGGGATTTGACAATTGGTAACAGAGCTCCTTGGCAAGAGGGAATGAAATGAATGAGGTTTCCTGCTCTTTATCGCTATCCAGTGGCTCCTGCTAAGAAGTACAGGCCTGAGGGTGTAACTGCTCCAGGCTGGGCTGTGACATTCCAATGATAAAATAACTTGTCAACAGTTATCAACTCGGTTTGCAACTCCTTCATGTCTATGAAACTGGAGCACGCCAGCAAGAAGAGTGAGCAAGAAAAACTGGAGGAAAGCAGTTACAATGTCTCAATCCAAACGGAATTAGCAACAACACTGGAAACCTACAGAGAACATAGAATGTAGAACAAAACTGCACAATACAGGCCATTCGGCCCTCAATATTGTGCTGGCCTTTTATCCTACTTTAAGATCAGACTAATCGACATAAACTTCATTGTACTAACATCCCTGTGCCTATCCAAGAGTTGCTTAAATGTCCTTAATGTATCTGAATCTACGACCACTGCTGCCAGTTCACTCCATGCACCCACCACTCTCTGTGTAAAGAACTTACATCTGACATCTCCCCTAAATCTTCCTCCAATTACCTTAAAATTATGTCCTCTCGTCATTGACATTTCTGCCCTGGTGAAAACATCTCTGGCTATCTACTCCATCTATGCCTCTCATCGTCTTGTAAACATGGGTGTAAACATAGAAAGCAAGGCTGACAACAATGGAAAGGCTGTCCTTGAAAGTAAGACAATCACTGGCACAAAATGACGACCTGCACAACATCTAATCAAAATGGCCTCACAGTGCCAGGGACCAAGGTTCAATCCCAGCCTCAGGCAACTTCCTGCGTGGAGATTGCACATTCTCCCCGTGTCTGCGTGAGTTTCCTCCGGGTGCTCTGGTTTCCTCCCACAATCCAAAGATGTGCAGGTCAGGTGAATTGACCATGCTAAATTGCCCGTAGTGTTCAGGGATGTGTAAGTGAAGTGCATTAGTCCAGGTTGAATGTAGGGGAATGGATCTGGGTGAGTCACTCTTCGGAGGGTAGGTGTGGACATGTTGGCCTGAATGGCCTGTTTCCACATTGTGGTAATTCTAATTTTAATTCTATCAAAACTTCGAATGGGGTTATAACAGAATAAATTTAATAATACCAAGAAATGATCCCAAATAAAACAACAGAACTGTCTTTGTTTCTTTCTCTCCCCATACCTGACTCCCCATTCCCTTCCCTGGAAACGTCCACAATTCGACAGCCCAATTCTTCAGAAACGTTGGAAAGTTACTCTCTAAAATGAAGTGGATTCTCGCTTTACCGAGTTAGGCCTGAGGTGTGCAAAGCTGTGATCGCAGGAACTACTGGTCAGACAATAGAAATTCACAGTTTTATGGCTCATATTTTACTCCTCAGACTTGGTAGCTGGTCTGAAATGTTAAAGGCCCCCACAGCTTCCTCTGAAACATTCAGACTTTGAGTGGGTGTGAGCTAGAAAGGATGGGGACTTTTTCATCAAACTCAACAGTTCCTAGACTTCTGCTGTTGGGTGATGAAGATTAAACTATAACTTCTGTTTTATGCAAGTCAACGATTATACTTACTGAATTTGCAATGCTTCTTTGGGTGTTGAAGACTAATTACAAAATTATTTATGAAAAGAACAGTAATGAATATTTATGTAGAACCATTCATTTAATACAACACCTCAAGGCATTGCACTAAGTCTTCCAAATAATGATTCTAGGAGATAGAAAATAGTATGAAAGACAGGTTCTGTTGTTTTATTTGGGATGATTTCCTGGTATTATTAAGTTTATTCTGTTCTGTAACCCCATTTGAAGTTTTGATTGAATGTTGCCCTGAAGTGATTGTGTGGGTCCTCATTTTGTGCCCATTTTCTTAAACATGGAGGTGAAGTACAGAGACAGAGAGATAAAAAGAGGGAATTCCAGAGATTGGAGGCCTAAGCAACTGAAGGAGCAATCACCTGTGATGAAACGATTCAAATCAGAGATTTTAAAAACGCCACAGTTACAAACACACCCATATCTCAGAGAGTTGTGGTGCTAGGGATGATACAGAGACAGGGAGAGGCAAGGCCATGGTGAGACTTAAAAGGAAGCATGAGATATGTGACCTCAGATTTATCCATGGTCACAGAAGGTGTCGTTTGTGATCGAGAGTGGGATGGAGTTCATTGCTAAGAAATGGAGTATGTAGTGGAGACTTAAGACTTCCTAATACTTAATTGGAAGGACGTTTTGCTGATCCAGTACAAGACATCAAACCTAAAGCTGACTGTTTCAAGACAATTGGAGAGGTAGTGATGAAAAGTGGACTTGTGGAGATGCAGATTGTTCTCTAAACATAGAAGATAAGAGGAGACTATCCAGCCCCAAAAGCCTGCTTGACAATTCAATATGTTTGTGGCTGATCCTTAATCTCATCTTTCATGCCATACAGAGGTTGTGTCCCTGTCATGCCTTTAGTGTCTAGAAATCTACCTATTTCTTTCTTAAGTATGTTCAATGCTTCCACAGAAAGCTGTGTAGAGGATTGCATAGGATCATTACCTTCTGACTGAAGAATGTTTTCATCTCAGTCTGAAATGGTCTGTAGCAGATCCTGAGCCAATAACCTTTGCTCTAGACTGTCAGCCATGAAGAACATTATCCGTGCATCCAGTCAGTCCATTCCTGCTGGAATTCTACATTTCAGTCAGATTCCCTTTCCTTCTTCTCAACTCCAATGAATACAGACCCAAATCATGTAACTCTGTAAGGCTGAATCAGATTGTTCACAACTTATATATTCTTTGTACACTGGGATAAATCTTAATATCTTATTTTTTCTGATGATAAAAGCAAAATACTGGAGATCTGAAATAAAAACAAGGTATTAGAGAAACTCAACAAGTCTGGCAACATCTGAGGAGAGAGAAAAACAAAGTCAACATTTCAAGTCTAACTTGAGTCTTCTTAAGATGATGCTGAGGGGCAGTTTGTAGATGAGAAATGAGGGAGGGGAGTTAGGGATATATCCTTACAGGAACTCATGATACCTGTGGGAATGGTGGGAGTCCCTTGGAGTTCAGGAGCATGGTTCTCTGAAAGTGGAGTGACAGACAGACAGGGCAGTGAGGAAGGCTTTTGGCATACTGGCTTTCATCAGTATGGGAACTGAGTATAGTAGTTGGGAAGTTATCTTGCTGTCGTATGGGACATTGGTGAGGCCGCACTTAGAGGTTTGTGTTCAGTTTTGGTCACTTTGCAATAGGAAGGATGTTATTAAACTGGAAAGAGTGCAAAAGAAATTTATAAAGGATGCTGCCAAGACTCAAATTGTAGGGAGAGGTTGGATAAGTAGGACTTTTTCTTTAGGGCATAGGAGACTGAGGGGGGACCTTATAGAGGTGTATAAGATCATGAGAGGTATGGATAGGGTGAATGCATTCAATCTTTTTCCCAAGGTTGATGAATCAAGGACTAGAGGGCATTAGTTTAAGGTTAGAGGGGAAAAAATAAAAGGGAACTTGAGGGGCAACATAGCATATTGAATGAGCTGCCAGTGGAAGTGGTTGAGGCGGGTACATTAACAATATTTAAAAGGCATTTAGACAAATACATGGATAGGAAAGGTTTAGAAGGATTTGAGCCAAGTGCAGGGAAATGAGGATAGTGTGAATGGACGTTTTGGTCGGCATGGTCCAGTTTATGAAGAAGGGCCTCTCTCTCTGTGCTGTCGGTCTGTATAACATTAAACCTCTCTACACTAAATCACTGCACTTGATTCTCCTGCAGCAATAGTACAAAGTAAGCGCTATCCCATCCAGGTAGACGAGGATAGAGAGGTGTTAAAGGGAAAATGATGTCGTCAGCCATATCACATGCTATATTCACTCGAGAGGGGATCTCATTGAAACATATAGCATTCTGATTAGGATGGAGGGATTGAATACAGGCATGTTGTTTTTCATAACTGAGGAGCTCCAGAACAAAGGGTCATGGACTCAGGCTTTGCAGAGAGGTCCATGAGGATCTGGAGAAATAGATTACCATTGTCACAATTACAGAATCCCCCTAACCTGCACATCTTTGGACTGTAGGAGGAAACCAGAGCACCTGGAGGAAACCCAATGCAGACACAGGAAGAACATGCAAACAGACAGTCAGCCAAGGGTGGAATCAAACTCAGGTCCTGGCATCAAACCTGGGTCCCTGGCGCTGTGAGTCAGCAATGTTAACCAATGAGCCAAGCTCAGTGGAAGATGCACCTAATTAGAAGCTCTCAACTTCCTCTCAACTTTGGAGCAGCACTAATGTTTGAACAGTGATCTAGCTCACCTTCCAATTTAGAGAGGTGAATGTGTGACACCAATCTCACAATGTCAGGACACAATGCTTATCACTGATGCCACATATTGTTTCAGTTTGAATATTTGATAACATAATAGTGCAATTCAAACACAATTCATTGATTGTGGCCAGTCTGTGATGTCTTGGAAATGTGATTGCCTTCATATTAAAGCAAGTTTCTTCACCCTGGAATAGAAAGGTTAAGTTTCTTACACTACATGTCATTGGGCACACTGTCATTCTTTCAGTGTGAGATATGACAAGTAAAAATTCCATAATAATTGCTAACTGAATAAATAAATAACTTGCTGCATAATTCGTAACTTTGTTTTCGTTGAGTTTCATCTCATTTTACTGTTACAAATGCTATTAGCAGATGACAATGCTGTGACCAACTGCTCAAAATGAATATGAAGAAAGAAAGTTACCTTTTTACTGTGCCTTTGATGACTTCTAACATTGCAAAATATTTTACAGTCAATGATGTACTTTTCTGAAGTGTAGTGACCGTTGTAATGTAAGAATTGCAGGATCCAATTTGTGCACAGCAAGCTCCCACAGCCAGCAATGAGATAAATTAGCAGGCCATCTGTTTTATGTATTGGGTAAATGTTGGTCGGAACACCTGGAAAGCTCAGCTGTTCTTCTATGAAGGAGCACAGAATCTGGGGAGACAATGGCTTATTGGCACTATCACTGGGCTATTAATCCAGATACCTGGCCATATCCTGGGGATCCAGATTTGAATCTTGCCATTGCAAATGGTGGAATTTAAATTCAAAAACTAATTTGGAGTTAAGAGTCTAATGATGACCATGAACCAATTGTTAGAAAAACCCATCTTATTCACTAATGTCCTTTAGAGAAGGAAACTGGTCTGGCCTACATGTGACTCCTGACTTGCAGCAATGTGATCTCTCATAAAACTGCCCTCTGGGCAATTTTGGGATGGGCAATAAATGCTGGCTGAGCCAGTGATGCCCTCATCCCATCAATGAATTTAAAAAAGAATTATTTTACAGCCACCTGAGTAAAGAAACTGAACCGTGGCTGATAGCTCTGACAGTGCACCATTGCCTCAGTGCTGCAGTGCTCAAGTCCATGGGGTGGAATGGGAAATGCTGACCCCTGACTCAGATATGAAGCTGCTAATGACTGAGAGCAGCCTTCTTTCCTCTGATGGTCTACAGGACTAGGGTTTCTTCAAGAGAATCTGTGCTTTCCTCATAGTCACTTTTGAAACGTAGTCATCAAAATGACAGCAAATCGGGAAGATCAAGAATGAGGAACATCCAAGATGATGAATACCCAGCTGGTGGGTTTGATGCTGATGCTTTCTCTCACTGTCTCACAATTGCCACGCGTTTGACAGTGGAATTTGGGAGCTGAATGATTCAGACGGAGTTCATTGTCCAGATGCTGAAAAAAAGAAGGAAGCGATTGCAGGGTTTAATTTACACATAAGAAGTGATTTATGGGGAAGGGTTTCTCCCCAATCTTTCAGAAAATACATTAATCAAATGTCTCCCAACTGGGCCCATTTATAGCATCTCAGTGCCAATTCTCAGCTAACTCAAAGGAAACAGATTTCACAGCATAGTTAAATCCTAATTCTATCAATAAATGTATGAGCACATCACAGTAGTTCAAAGACAGTGTGATATAAATACTAACACTCAGGCATGGAAGCACTTAAGACAAGGCCTGCTTCTGTGCTGCTGCCCTGTGTAGCCTCTTTGATCTGGCCTGGTATATTTTATGCATTGTCTGTCAAGTCGTGGGAAGGTCTATTTTTATCTCTCACTTTCCATGCAGGTAGGATCTAAACCAGATGTGCCAGAGTGCTGCCCAGAGGAAGCCTGCGTGGGAGCTCAGCTTTCAATGTGGTCAGCGGAGGATGCACCTTATTAGAAGCTGCTTCCTCTCGACTTTGAAGCAGCACCAACGTTTGAACAGTGATCTAATGTGGAGTTTGATAAACTCCACGCTTAGCTTCCCATTCAGAGGTGAATGTGTGGAACCAATCTCACAATGTCAGACATGAGTGCCTGCCAACAATCTGGCACACATCACAGACCTTGCAAATTCCTATTAAATCAGACAGGATTCCTTTTTTCTTCTTTTGAGAGATACATTTATGAATTCTATCAAAGGCTTTAAACATAATGGGAACAGCATTTCCGTTAGGTGCTCCAGACAGACCCAGTGATTTTTAGTGCATCAGTAAATATAAGAGAATGTATTTTC
Source organism: Chiloscyllium punctatum (assembly GCF_047496795.1). NCBI lineage: Eukaryota > Metazoa > Chordata > Chondrichthyes > Orectolobiformes > Hemiscylliidae > Chiloscyllium > Chiloscyllium punctatum. Next base: position 54,386,755 of record NC_092761.1, on the reverse strand, counting down.
CCAACTGTAAACGTGTGTTAGTGACAGAAATGTGTTAGCTTAGACATGTCTCCATTTTAGAATAGTGACCAACTCTAAGATGTTGTAACCTGAACGTCGGCACAGTTAGAGGACAGCAAAAATACAGCAGGATAGCGCAGATACAGGATGAATTCATTATAGTGTAGACCCCATAATGGCACAGAACAGGATAGGTAGTGCACAGGTACAGAACAGGATAGGTAGTGCACAGATACAGAACACAGAAATATGGCAAAGATGCAGGACAGTGTCATTGTAGCTAGGGAGGGGACAGGTTAGGGCTATTATCACTGGACTGTTAATCCAGAGACCCAAGTAATGATCTGGGGATTCATTTATGAATCCATCTATGGCAGATTCAAAGAAAATCAATTTGAATTCCATGAAAATCTGCAATTTATAGTATATTGATGGTTATGAAAGGATTGTTGATTATTGGGGAAAACCCCATCTGATTCACGAATGTTATTTAGGGAAGGAAAACTGCCACCTTTACCTAGAAGAGCCGATAAGTGACCCACAGCAACGTGGTTGACTGTTATGGGTAATTAAAGATGAGCCATAAATGCTGACAAGCTACCCAAGAATGATTTTTTTTAGAAAGCACAAGGAGATAATGGTGTATACATAGAAGACACGTAAAGTAGTAGAGACAAGGCACAGTTAAAGAAAAGTGTATAGAAGGCATGTGTAGATATAGTACCCATCCCAGAAACTGTGGATATCGAGCAGATAGAACATGACACAGGTTAGTATGGATACCTCATCAGATACAGAATTGTGCATAGACAGATGACTGTGTGGATACAGGTCAGGATAGATATCTCACCAGTTTAGAATAGTATAGATACAGGACAGTGTAGATATAGGTACAAAATGGTTTTAGTTTTTGTCTCTTTCTTTCCTAATAATCCCATGCCTCACAACTGGATTCAACAATGCCATGATTGACACTTGTAGTCACTACACTGTGATTCAACCATTGCTTCTATATTTAATTCTCTCAGGATGTGACAAAACACATTCATGAAGGTAGAACAATGGATGTGGTGTCCTTGGATTTTAGCAAGACATTTGAAAAGGTTCTCCATGCTAGACTCATTTAGAAAGTAAAGAGGCATGGGATACATGGGAACTTGGCTGGCCATAGAAGGTGCTGGTAGATGGAAAGTATTCAGCCTGGAGCTTGGTGACCAGTGGTGTTCTGCAGGGATGAGTTCTGTGACCTTTGATCTTTGTAATTTCTATAAGTGACTTGGATGAGGAAGTAGAAGGGTGGTTTAGTAAGTTTGCCAATGATACAAAAATTGGTAGAGTGGTGGATAGTGTGAAGGGCTGTTGTAGGTTGCAATGGGACATTGACAGGATGCAGAACTGGGCTGATAAGTGGCAGATGGAGTTCAACCTGGAAAGGTGTGAAATGATTCACTTAGGAAGGTCAAATGTGAATACAGAATACAGGGTGAAAGGCAGAATTCTTGGCAGTGTGGAGGAACAGAGGAATCTTGGGGTCCATGTCCATAGATCCCTCAATGTTGCCACTGACGTTAATAGGGTTATTAAGAAGGCATATGATGTGTTGGCTTTCATTAGCAGGGGAATTGAGTTTAAGAGCTGTGAGGTTATGCTGCAGCTCTATACAGCCCTGGTGAGACCACACTTGGAATATTGTGTTCAGTTCTGGTCACCTAATTATAGAAAAGATGTGGAAGCTTTAGAAAGGGTGCAGAGGAGATTTACCAGGATGCTGCCTGGACCAGAGGGGGCAATTCTTATGAAGAAATGTTGAGGGAACTAGAGTTCTTCTCACTCTTCTTCACTCTCATGAAAAGTGACTTGATAGAGGTGTACAAGATGCTGAGAGGCATAGATAGAGTGGATAACTAAAGACATATTCCCATGTCTATCACGAGGGGGCATAATTTTAAGGTAATTGGAAGAAGGTTTAGGAAAGATGTCAGAGGTAGGTTCCTTATACAGAGGGGGATGGGTGTGTGGAATGCACTGCCGGCAGTGGTGGTAGAGTCAGATGCATTAGGGACATTTAAGCAACTCTTGGCTGGGCACATGGAAGATGGTACAATAAGGGTATGTAGGTTGGTCTGATCTTAAAGTAAGATAAAAGGCAGGCACAACATTGAGGGAAGTAAAGAAACATATAAGGTTAAAAGAGAAAAAGTATAACTTAGCGAAGATAAGCGGGAAAACGGAGGACTGGGAAGCTTTTAAAGAACAACAGAGGATTAGTAAGAAGGAAATACGCAGAGAAAAAATGAGGTACGAAGGTAAACTGGCCAAGAATATAAAGGAGGATAGTAAAAGCTTTTTTAGGTATGTCCAAGGCAAAAAAATGGTTAGGACAAAAATTGGGCCCTTGAAGACAGAAGCAGGGGAATATATTACTGGGAACGAAGAAATGGCAGAGGAATTAAATGGGTACTTCAGATCTGTGTTCACTGGGGAAGACACAAGCAATCTCCCTGAGGTAACAGTGGCTGAAGGACCTGAACTTAAGGGAATTTCTATTTGCCAGGATTTGGTGTTGGAGAGACTGTTAGGTCTGAAGGTTGATAAGTCTCCGGGACCTGATGGCCTGCATCCCAGGGTACTGAAGGAGGTGGCTCGGGAAATCGTGGATGCGCTGGTGATTATTTTCTAGAGTTCAATAGAATCGGGGTCGGTTCCTGAGGATTGGAGGGCGGCTAATGTTGTGCCACTTTTTAAGAAGGGTGGGCGGGAGAAAGCAGGAAATTATAGACCAGTTAGTCTGACCTCAGTGGTGGGAAAGATGCTGGAGTCTATTATAAAGGATGAAATTACGGCACATCTGGATAATAGTAACAGGATAGGACAGAGTCAGCATGGATTTATGAAGGGGAAATCATGCTTGACTAATCTTCTTGAATTTTTTGAGGATGTAACTCGGAAGATGGACGAGGGAGATCCAGTGGATGCAGTGTACCTGGACTTTCAGAAAGCTTTTGATAAAGTCCCACACAAGAGGTTAGTGAGTAAAATTAGGGCGCACGGGATTGGGGGCAAAGTACTAGATTGAATAGAGAATTGGTTGGCTAATAGGAAACAAAGGGTAGTGATTAACGGCTCCATTTCGGAATGGCAGGCAGTGACCAGTGGGGTACCGCAGGGATCCGTGCTGGGACCGCAGCTTTTTACAATATATGTAAATGATATAGAAGATGGTATCAGCAATAACATGAGCAAATTTGCTGATGACACAAAGCTAGGTGGTAGGGTGAAATGTGATGAGGATGTTAGGGGATTACAGGGTGACCTGGACAAGTTAGGTGAGTGGGCAGATGCATGGCAGATGCAGTTTAATGTGGATAAATGTCTGGTTATCCACTTTGGTGGCAAGAACAGGAAGGCAGATTACTACCTCAATGGTATCAAATTAGGTAAAGGGGCTGTTCAGAGAGATCTGGGTGTTCTTGTCCACCAGTCAATGAAGGCAAGCATGCAGGTACAGCAGGTCGTGAAGAAGGCTAATAGCATGCTGGCCTTCATAACAAGAGGGATTGAGTATAGAAGCAAAGAGGTGCTTCTGCAGCTGTACAGGGCCCTGGTGAGACCACACCTGGAGTACTGTGTACAGTTCTGGTCTCCAAATTTGAGGAAAGACATTCTGGCTATTGAGGGAGTGCAGCGTAGGTTCACGAGGTCAATTCCTGGAATGGCAGGATTGCCTTACACGGAAAGACTGAAGCGACTGGGCTTGTATACCCTTGAGTTTAGAAGACTGAGAGGGGATCTGATTGAAACGTATAGGATTATGAAAGGACTGGACACTCTGGCAGGAGGGAACATATTTCCGTTGATGGGGGAATGCCGAACCAGAGGACACAACTTAAAAATACGGGGTAGACCATTTAGGACAGAGATGAGGAGAAACTACTTCACCCAGAGAGTGGTGGCTGTGTGGAATGCTCTGCCCCAGAGGGCAGTGGAGGCCCAGTCTCTGGATTCATTTAAGAAAGAATTGGATAGAGCTCTTAAAGATAGTGGAGTCAAGGGGTATGGAGATAAGGCTGGAACAGGATATGATTAGGAATGATCAGCCATGATCATATTGAATGGCGGTGCAGGCTCGAAGGGCAGAATGGCCTACTCCTGCATCTATTGTCTATTGTCAAAGGGCCTGTACTGTGCTGTATAGTTCTATGTTCTATGTTCTAAAAATCAGCAGTGGGTCAGGACATTCCTGGTTTGTCTCAACTGCATGAAGTCTGAAAGAGTTCAATTACTCATCAGGGCAATGGCCTCTGCATCATTGGCACGCTTTCCACTGGACTCCAATCGTTAGCCTGCAGTGTGTGTAATCCACAAGACACACTTCAATAACACATTGCCCTTCCTTAGAATAATAGAATCCATACAGCATTTGATCTAGACCCACCCCTCACTCAATACCTGTAACCGTGCATTTCCCATGGCTAATCCACCTAGCCTACACATCCCTGGAAAGTATGGGCATTTAGCATGGCCAATCCACCCTGATATTGTGACTTTGGGAAGAAACTAGAGCACCTGGAAGAAACCCATGCTGACACGTGCAGATTCCACAAAGACTTTCTGAGGCTGGAATTGAAACTAGGTTCCAGGTTCTAATGAGGTAAAAACAATGACTGCAGATGCTGGAAACCAGATTCTGGATTAGTGGTGCTGGAAGAGCACAGCAGTTCAGGCAGCATCCAAATAGCTTTGAAATCGACGTTTCGGGCAAAAACCCTTCATCAGGAATAAAGGCAGTGAGCCTGAAGCGTGGAGAGATAAGCTAGAGGAGGGTGGGGGTGGGGAGAAAGTAGCATAGAATACAATGGGTGAGTGGGGGAGGGGATGAAGGTGATAGGTCAAGCAGGAGAGGGTGGAGTGGATAGGTGGAAAAGAAGATAGGCAGGTAGGACAAGTCCGGACAAGTTATGGGGACAGTTACTGAGCTGAAAGTTTAGAACTAGGGTGAGGTGGGGGAAGGGGAAATGAGGAAACTGCTCTAACCACTGAGCCACTATGCCATCCTTCAACAGCATTTCCCAAACCTGCCATCTCCACCACTATGAATGACAAAGACAGCAGCTGTTTGGAAACACTACCAAGTCCATTTTCCACATCATCCTGACTTGGCGGTATATCACTGATTCTTCATGTTTCTGGCTCATTATTCCAAAATACCTTCTCTCATAAATAATATTGGAACCTTTTATCAAACAGTAGTTCGTGAAGGCTCCCTATTTTCTGTATGGCAATTAGAAAGGGGCTATAAATGTCAACTTATCAGCAATGAACAAATCTCATCAAAGAATCTCTAGCATTTATATCAGTGCCCTGTCCTCCAAATTCTTGCCACTCTACCTGGACTGTCCACATCTCTTTCCATCCTTTGTAACAGCTACATTTGTTTCGCACCTCTAGTAAAGTACAATGTTCTTAGAGAATTATAAAAAGTAATGACTCCAACCTACACAACGGGTTATTGAGTGAGGCTTTGTCCAAGATGTAGGCATTAATGAGCGTCCAATTGGATGAAAGAGAGATAGAATGATGGAAATGTTTAGGAGGGGATTCCAGAGATTAGGATGTAAACTGTTGAGACCTAGCCACCAACAGTGGAGTGATGGGAATTAGAAGTGTTGAAGAGGCAACAATTGGAGATGTACAAAGATCTTGGACTTGAGTAGATTTCAGAAATCCAGATAGGGGAGCCCATGCAGGAAAGGATGCAAATTTTAAAACTGAGGCACTATCAGACTGAACCTTGACCTGGTTTCCAGTTTGACTGGATCAGCTACTCGATATTTTCTCTCTCTCAAGGCCTGTTCTGTTGGATCTGTGAAAAGGTGATCCTTGGAAAGTGACTAACAAAAGTTGAATGTTAGCTTGATGTACAGGAATTTATTACTGGTTCCATTCAGCCGACCTGCTGTGACCTCAAGTGAAGTTCCTGATAAATCATACTTCCTTCCTTTTATAATTCAGCAAATCCCATGTCAATTCTGTTATTCATCTCTGCTTTTTTTGATACTCACTTTTCCTGACAGTTCTGTTGCTGTCTTCTTTCATCTTTCTTTTAATCTTTCTCACTTCTTCCTTTTATTTTGCATCCTCGGATGATGACTGGCATTTTGCTGGTCTCAAAACACCCTCTAAATCTATTCATTCTGTTCAGTGGTCCTCATTAGCACCATCACAAAGACAACATTCTGCAGGGAACTGGAAATTTAAAATAAGAAAACAGAAAGTGCTGGAGGTATTCAGCAGGTCAGGCCACATCTCTGGAGAGAAACACAGTTAACATTTCGGATCTGTGACTTTTCATCAGGAATGAGAAAAGTTCAACAACACTGACTTGCACTTATGTAGCTTCTTTCATGTTGTAATACACTTCACAGAAACATATTCAGATAAAATTTGACACTGAGTCAATAAAGTGGAATGATACAGCTGAGGTAGTTTTTAAGGAATATCTCGAAGGCTGAAAGTGGAGCTCTTTTGGTGAGCTGGCAGTGCCCCTACCTCTGAGCCAAGAGGGCTGGGTTCAAGTCCCATCTGCTCCACAGCTGTGCAATAACATCTCTGAACAGGTTGGTTAGAAGACATCTCAAAGAAGAAAGTGAGACATTTTACCCTGGGTGGGCAGTGCATGTAAATTCATAGTTTAACTGGTTACTCTGGTGATTTGGTGGAGGTTTAATTTAAAATAAACAAAGAAGGATAGTGAGGTGGTTGGGTGGAGAGGTTTAGAGGCAATTACAGAGCTTGGGACAGTTCAAGGCAGCAGATGGCATAACCATTAATAGAAATCAAAGATGCACAAGATGCCAGACTGAGGGAGGAAAGAGAAGGAAGAGCTGGGCAGCCAAAGTAATTCAGGAAGCGCAATGGGCAATGAGTGAATTGGATTTTTATCCTTTGCTATCCAATAGGATGTGACAAACCCAGCATCTGAAATTGGCCTTGATCTGATTGTGCTTTCTCAGGCCAAGGCAGTGAGGGGTCAGAAATGGTGTTGTACCTCGGGACTCCTATGTAGGCCCTAAAGAGGCATTATCAGACGGGGTGGACTTCTGAGTGACTTTGAAAATGATTGATGGAAGAAGAGAATTTGGAAGACTATGAGGATAATCTCAGTTTCCCAGCAGCAGGAAACCATTCAGCAACCTGACAGATTGTGCTTACTTGTACAGTGAGAATTTGGTGAATGACTGGGTTTTCAATTCATGTTATAAAAATTATTTCATGACATGTGGACATTGTGAAAAAGCCAGCTCTTGTTGTCTGTACTAATTGCTCCATCAGCAATTCAAAGTTAACCACATTGCTGAGTATCGGTATTTGCATGTACTGATTTCTATCTGTAAAGGAAAGTAGTGAAGCAGGTTTATTTTTAAGCACACATAATGGTAGTTATCATATTCACTGTCATTACTGAGATAAGATTCATATCCCATAAGACCCGAAGACATAAGAGCAAAATTAGGCCATTCAATCCATTGAGTCTGCTCCACCATTTGATCATGACTGATATGATTCTCAAACCCAATCTCCTGTCTTCTCCATGTAATTCTTGATCCCCTTACCAATCAAGAACCTATCTATCTCTGTGTTAAATACACTCAATGCCTTGGCTTCCATAGATCCCTGTGGCAATGAGTTCTATTGAGTCACCACCCTCTGGCTGCAGAAATTCCTTCTCATCTTAGTTCTAAAGGGTTGTCCCTTCACCTTGAGGCCATGCCCTCAGGTCCTAGTCTCTCCAACAACTGGAAACATCTTCTCCATATTCACTCTATCCAGTGTTTCAGTATTCTGTAAATATCCATAAGATCTCCCACATCCTTTGAAACTTCATCAAGTACAGACCCAGAGTCCTCAACCTCTCCTCATTTGACAGGCCCTTCATCCCTGGGATCATTCTTATGAACCTCCTTTGGACCCCTCCAACACCAGAACATCTTTTCTTAAATACAGGGCCCAAATCTGTTCACAATATTCCAAATGCTGTCTGATCAGCACCTTACACAGCCTCAGCAGTGCTGAATTGAAAAACCCAAGCTACTGCGCTAGGATTTGAAGTCAGTTCCTTGTGGAGTTACCCTGGGTCTTGGGATTATGAGTCCATGGAGCTGGTGTGGAGGTGATAGGGAAGAACCATCAAGCTCAACATTTCCCTCAATTCAGGAATTGCCTGATTAGCTGACGCATTTGCTCTGATGAAGGGCTTTTGCCCGAAACGTCGATTTTACTGCTCCTCGGATGCTGCCTGAACTGCTGTGTTCTTCCAGCACCACTAATCCAGACATTTGCTCTTGATGTTAAACACCAAAGGCCCTGTTTAAAATCAGCTGCTATCTTGCTATGAGGCAGGTTATCCCCACTCCGCTGGAAATCATGTTTGATTGCCAGTTGACTCGATTTTGAGTTGATTGAGTCACAGTCGGAGGCAGGCACTGCTAAACAGTAGCCCCACAGGCCTGGGAGCAGGCCCGTCAGCTCTATCCAGATTGCCACCCCCTCCTTGCCCTGGGCCATTTTCACAGAAGTGTGATTGGGCAAGGCCGAGAGTTCCTGCCTTAATGCTGTGAGTGGTGAAGCTTATTAAAAGTCAATTAAAAGAGGTCAACTGTTGTATTCTGGTTGCCTGGAAGAGACCTCCGAGTGACAGATTTGGGACTGGGGTTCCGCAGACCTGAAACCTGGATCTTGTCTGATAGCTGGGATCATCAGCATTCCACCGTTTAGCTTTCCTCACTGGCCCAGCTCCAAACAACACCTCTATTTCAGAGCTCCATCTCCTTTACTCTCCCACTTTGATTACTTAGATTAGATTACTTACAGTGTGGAAACAGGCCCTTCGGCCCAACAGGTCCACATCGACCCTCCAAAGAGCAACCCACTCAGACCCATTCCCCTACACCTAACACTACGGGCAATTTAGCATGGCCAATTCACCCAACCTGCACATTTTTGGACTGTGGGAGGAAACCGGAGCACCCGGAGGAAACCCACGCAGACACGGGGAGAATGTGCAAACTCCACACAGTCAGTCGCCTGAGGCAGGAATTGAACCTGGGTCTCTGGCACTGTGAGGCAGTAGTGCCAACCACTGTGCCACCGTGCCGTCCATATTCTGTTCATGATCTTCTGTTGCTGCTCTCAGAATAGAAGACCTCCTCCTTGACCCTCCGATATTAAGAGCTTACTGTTATCGGACTGTGAGCCTGTCCTCTTGCCAATAATTGAGTGCTTTGAAGGAAATCAGAATGATTGCCTACTTTTCACACCATGGGGGATCCTCCTTCCCATTTGAAAAGAAATATGCAGTTCAAAAGTTCGCGTGAAAAATCTTGCTCAGTGACGACAAAAGCAGGATATCCTGAATACTTTGCCCCCACATTCTCAAAACCTGCATTGTCAATGGGACCAGTAGGTTCTGACTCTGCAGCACCTTCAAAAGGGAGCAGGACAGACCCCAGACTATAGCAGAGTTTGTATCACAGAGGAGATCTGTGTCTTTATGCCTAATATTTGATTCATTTATCTCCTACAGGTTTTGATTATCTGAGGGAGGTCAGGAGGATTTTTTGAGATTATCCTTTCTTTTATTAACTCGTGCCTTTGCTCTGTGTTTGCACCCCTCTGGATTACATGACTGTGGGATGGAAGAAAGCATTTGGACCTGTTACTCCAGTCATGAGGGTGGGGCAGGTGCAATGCAGAAGCCAATCTTTCAGTCTCTGTTATTTTGTGTAAAAGTGAATGCACTTTCTGGAATAAACAGGGATTTGTTCCACTACTGTTTTTAAGAATGTGGCAATGGCTGGTCCATTTGAATGTTGTATGCTTTATGTGAATGGTGCTGTGTCAGGGCTTCAGGACCCTGCAGTAACCTTGTGACAATGTCTTAAGACTGCACATCGTGGGGTATAAATAGCACAATTTGGGCGAAGTTAGAAGGTTCTCCAACATGGAAATGAAAACACAAAGAAGGTAGTGTATATGTAAGCTAATTTAATTACAGGATCGGAGCCTGGTATATCTATGATTATCATATTTGGTAAGTGTATATTACTATCATATGTTAGCAGTGCTACCTTGAATTTTTATTCTGAAGACAATTCATGACATTGCCTTCTTCACTCAAACTCAGACTCATAGTACGGCATCAAACCACATAACGAAAGAAATAGAAGGGGATCTTAATCAATAGGGATGGTGAATAATTTCCTTCAGACAATGGTAACATAGATCCTGGCAGTGTGAGATGCAATCTTTCAGCATTAGGACAATCTGAGGCCGAGTTGTTATATTAATCGCAGAAACCTTTCCACAGTTTTCAGCTGTATAGCAGCTGGCTGAAATTTTACCGTGAGCTAATAGTCTTATTATAAATTATATCACTACTCTTTGAACTTCATGACAATATGTGCACTATCTATTGGAATTGAAGTTTATAGGGCTTCAGAAAAGAAACCAACTTTCCAAAACAAATGAAAGGAACTTTCATATGTGAAGGAAAGCAGGTTTGTTTGTCCTGTACATCAGGTATAGCTGTGCCAATTCACCTTTGGAGATGGTTACAATATTAAGGTAACCAAATGAGATGACAGAGCTCCCCTGCATGCAGGGCATGTACAGAACATAATTTGTCTCTTCTCATCTTCACTGTTGACAATCATTTCCGTAACCATAATTAAACATTGTGTGAGATTGGGCAGCAGCTGGGAAGGAAGACTTGGAGGAAGTGTGGAGGTGAGCAGAAAGATCCAATATTTGAAAACAGATGCATCTTTGGAGGCGGCAAGGCCTCAGAAGGGCTGGGCAGTTGGAGGCTGAGATCATTTGGATCAGGCATAAGAGAAGCAGAAGGTCAGTGGAAGTATTCATTCCAGCCGCTTCCTGACTGTCTCCAACAATCAGAAAAAAAACCCAGTATCTGAAAACCATTTCATATCTGCACCTTGTAGCCAGCTGCCTGTCCGAGTGTTACGTTAGCCGGCTGTTTAACATCAGTATCTGATGCAGGAATGCAGCAGAATATTTACAGCATGAAATGGAAAAAGAATAATGAAAAGAAAACCAGTTAAATGAGAGGAACTATGCATTGCTCTCACAGAACTGCCTACCTCAGAGTAAAAATCCTTAGCAAGGCTTTTAATCAAGTCCCTGTGGCAGACTGGTCAAGAAAATAAGAAGGAGGAGAAAGTGAGGACTGCAGATGCTGGAGTACCAGAGTTGAAAAATGTGGTGCTGGAAAACCCCAGCCCACCAGGCAGCATCCGAGGAGCAGGAGAATCGACGTTTCGGGCATAAGCCCTTCTTCAGAAAATAAGAACCCATGGGATCCTGGGAAAAACTGGCAAGTTGGATCCAAAATTGGCTGAAAGATAGGAAGCAGAAGAGCTGGTGGAGAGATGTTTCCGGTGGGGTTCGGCAGAGCTTGGTGATGGAGTCCTTGCTGCTTGCAGTGGACATTAATGATGTGGACTTAAATGTAGGGGGTGTGGTCGATATATTTGTGAATAACATGAAAATTGGTAAGGTGACAAATAATGAGGAGGATAGCCATAAACCGCAGGAGGATATTCACAGTCAGCTGGCAAGAGCAGTGGCAAATAATTTCACCTAGAAAGTATGAGGTCTAGTAGCTGAGCAGCGTTAAAAAAGAAACAAATGATTACGTTGTGAATGGTAGGACACTGAAAAACACTGAAGATTGAAAAGATCTTGATGTGCTTCTCCACAGTTCCCTGAAAGTAGTAGGGCTGGTACATGAGGTGGTTAAGAATGCTTATGAGATACTTGCCTTTAATAATCGGGTATTCCTGATGAAGGGCTTTTGCCCGAAACGTCGATTTTGCTGCTCCTCGGATGCTGCCTGAACTCCTGTGCTTTTCCAGCACCACTAATCCAGAATTTAATAAATGGGTATGAGAATTTAAGAACAAGGAGATCGTGCTCAAACTGTAAACATTCTGGTTCGACACATTTGTGTGAAGTTCTGATTACCACATTTTAGGAAGCTTGTGATTGCAATAGAGAGGGTGAAGAGGTGGTGCTGCCTGGGCTGGAAGGTCTGAGCTATGAGGAAAGACTGGATGGACTACGGGTTGTTTTCCTGAGAGTAGCAAATGCTTAGAGGAGACTTGATAGAGATGTATAAGATTATGAAGAATGTAGACAGGGTTGATAAGAAGGCACTTCTTTCATTAGTAGAAGGGTCAATAACCAGGGAGAGTATATATTTATAATCAAGGAGAGTATATATTTATAACCAGGAGAGTATATATTTATAACCAGGGAGAGTATATATTTACAACGAGGGGAGGATATATTTATAACCAGGGAGAGTATATATTTTTAACCAGAAGAGTATATATTTTTAACCAGGAGAGTATATATTTATAACCAGGGAGAGTATATAGTTTTAACCAGGAGAGTATATAGTTTTAACCAGGAGAGTATATATTTATAACCAGGAGAATATATATTTATAACCAGGAGAGTATATATTTATAACCAGGAAAGTACATGTTTAAAGTAGGAGGTAGAAGTTTAAGAAAAGAATCAAAGAGAGTTTTTTTTTCACTCAGGGTCATAGGAGTCCGGAACTCACTACTGGTTGAATTAGAAAGTCTTGTAACATCTAAGTAGCATTTAGATATTCATTTGTATTATCATAACCTCCAGGGCTATCAGATAAGAACTGGAAAATAGATAGAGTGGTCAGATGTTTATTGACTGGCACAGCCATAATGGGCCAAATAACTTTCTTCTGTGCTTTATATATGTCTGAGTTTCACTTCAGGAAAGAGAACTAAGACTGTTGACAGTAACGAGTCTTGAAGCACGAAGCATGTGGGAACATTAAGTGCTGCAATCAGGAAAGATCTTTCCCTAGTTTCACATGAGTTGCACTGGGTATGTGTGGGGGAGCCTGAGAGCTCAGTGATATTTGGAAACTTGTGGTTACTCTGCAATAATGTTGACCCACTGACCACAGCACCTGCCACCTCAGAAACCATCAGACTACTGGCACTCCTCTTTAAAGGTTTTCTCTTTGGGTTCCTGCTTCTCATTGGTAATTTGTGTGAGACTTGCTTGTAACAATACTGAGTTCGCCAAGCTGGGGAATATATTCCAAAGGCTGTTTCTGCAGCTTCTAATTTCAGGACTCAGGGCTGCTCATTGTGGCTAGAGAAGAACTTGGAATGTAAGTGAGGTGATCCACTCACCAGGATGTCTCATGTGCCCTGGATGTGTGTCAAAATCATATCCAAATAGGTTGATAAAATAACTGTAAAGCTGTACAGGAAGTATTGGGAATGTGGCAAAGGTAGAAAAACAGCCTTTGAAATTGTAAGAGTTTAGAAGTACAGAAGTGGCTGGGGGCAGCGAGGCACTTCCTTTAACTTAATCTCTCACCACTGTTAAAATAGGAGTGGAAGGCACTTCTGGCACTGTAGTAACATCCCAACCTCTGAGCAAGGTGGCCCAGGTTCAAGTCCCACCTGAAAGTATCCGAAATGCTAACAGCAACAGAATGATCTCTTCAGCCTTAAAATTCATCACATAAGGACATCAATTGGCCCAGGGAGACCTCCCCAATACGAGAAAGAGTTGGTCGGGGAAGGCCACATATCACTGAAATGGCACCAACTTTGCACCCCATCCCCCACGTGTGTAGCTCTGCTGCCAAGGATTGGTGTAAAAGTTGATCCAATCCCTTCCTCTGAACTAGAAGGACTGGGTTGAAGTCTCACCTGCTCCAGAGGTGTGTAATAGTATTTCTGAGCAGGCCACTTTAAATAAAATAAAATAAAAACTGATCCAGTAGGTCGAACAAACAAGTGGACAAATTATACTCAACAATGAGCAAGATTTGGTTAACAGGTAAACGATGTGTAAACACTAAATTTGTCCTGATCGTTGCATAATCATTTTAAATGTATAGCTTGAAAAAGGGAAATTAGAGCTCTTCTGTTGCAGTGGTAGTGTCACTACCTCTAAACAAGGTGATCCAGGTTTGAGTCCTACCTGCTGCAATGGTGTGTAATGACAACCCAACATGAAACAGTTCGTATGATTCTAAATTTCGACAAAGCAGACCTTCAATGGATTGGAACGGAGACTGTCTGCAAAAAAAAAGTAAATCTGTTCTTGAGCAAAAGGGCTGAACTGTTCAAATAAGATGATGAGTAAGAGGCTAATGACAAATATGATATAACGTGCCACTGAACAAGTTTGCACCACTAAGGGGTAAGTGTTCAGCAGGGCAGAAAGAAAGACCTTGATAACCAATGGGGTAAAAAAAACCATGAACCTAAAATAAAAAGCGTGTAAATTAGAAAACAAAACAGAACCAAGTGAATAAAAAAGAGCCAGGGGTCAACAAGGATGACAAAGCAGCTAGTAAGAATTAGAAAAGGAAGCACCAAAAACAACGTAGAAGAGGTATAAAAGGCCTATTCTGAAGAAGTGACAGACTAGACTTGAAACATTAACTGTTTCTCTCTCCACAGATGATGTCAGATGTGCTGAGTTTCTTCAGCAAAAATATGGAAAATGAAATGGAATGGGTGTGGTTTGAGTTTCTCAGTAATGCCAGATCATGATTCTGAAACATTTTTCTTTATCCCCGATCCCGACTCTTCACCAACTGGCTTTAGGCTTGAATCCTGCCTCAAAGTGGAGCAAAGGAATACAGTTCAAAGCTTGTTTGCTTGGAGCTTGTTTTTTGATCATTCACTTTAGCCACTCGACCACAAATGGTAGCTCCAGCTTCTCAGGGCTCCTCAGTCTCAGGGAGATTCCACGCTGCCCAGACGATCTTCACGACTTCTTAACAGCAGGACGCCTGTTCTTGTTTCCCTCATTTCATCTTCAAGCACTGAGCACAGACCTCAATCTGATCCCACTACCTCCTGCTCCTTTCTTAGCCTACTTCACAAACCATGGACTATGATCTTTGGCTATCCCCCAAAACCCAACCTCCCTTGGGACATGATCAATTCCAGTGTCTGGCAGTATTCTCTAGCATGCCACCTGAAGGCAGAGGTCCATTTGGTAAAACATTCTATTGGTACAGAGAATGCCTCGCAATGAATACCCTACAAAGAACATCCTGAAGATAATTTTCTACAGGGAATGACCCACAGGGAATATCCTTCAGGGAATGCCACACAGAAAGCAAAGCTCAGGATCCAGCCCTCATGGATGTTGGAAATCAGGAGGCAGTGCCCATTGCAACACCTCCAATACTCAACCTCATTTTAGGAAGGTTGATATTAGCCTCATATGGAAAACAGCATATATACCCTTTGGGATTACCTGGACTCCAAAGTTGTCAACACAAAAACTACAATTGTAGTCAATGGAATTTAGAAGGTTATGTGTTGATTCAATCAAAGCTTTCAAGATGTTACGGGGTGGATCAAAGTGGTTCCTGGTGCTGAGAGAATCTATGGCCAAGAATCAATGTCGAAACATTAGACCCAGACCTTTCAAAATAAAAATGAAAGACATTTCTATCTCCAAAATTCCCATTTTTCCACAAATGGCAATTGATTTTCGAGCAATTGTAAATCTCAAGTCTGAAACTGATAGACTTTTGTGAATGAATGCAGGTCCAAAGCATTAGATCAACTATTGACTGATGGAATGCCAGAACAGGCATGTCGGATAAATGGCCTCCTCCCATTCCTGTGCTTCTGTTTGAAAGTTAATACAATGGATCCATTCATCTCAGACTTAAAACCTAAGGAAGAGATTTTATAAATCTAGCAAAATCTGGACATCTTTGTGAATTTGTTTTGTCCCTTCTTTTCCTCTCAAGCCTCTTACCAGGAATATTAAAATAATGATTACAACATTGTATTGAATCAATCCTGGTGACCTTACTGATTTTGGAATAAATGCTGTGAACAGTTGTTCTTGGAACACATGAGAATGAAAGCTCATGGGAAGCAGCTGCACAGCAAGGAAGCAGAGATAAAGAAGCACAATTCTGCAGCCACAACAATCACTGTCAAGAGGCCAAGAACAAATGGTCACAGTGACAAGGTGTATCATTGGTGACTTTGGCCAGAGTAGAATCTTAACTGAACAGAAACAGAGATGACGAGGTTAATGACATGATTATATACAAGAAGAGCACAGGGATTGTTGATGAGGAGATGACAAAAGCAGTTTTGAAAGCAACAAAGCTTGAGAACAGGAAGAAGCCGGGTAATGGCAGTCATCAAAGGATTGCACTGTCAAAGATTCAGAGTATGGAAATTGGCTTCCACAGAGAAAGTGAGATGATTCAGAGGCATGAGAATAGTGGCACAAGATAAGGCTGGGAACATGAGGAGGGCAGGAAGAGGACTGCTCTCTCATTAGAGAGAGACAACTCATGATGACTTAACCAGAGGGCTACCATGCCCCAGGCAAGGGGAAAAGTTGAGAAAGAAAAACCTTCATGGAAACCTCAGCCAGTGATGGGAATTGAAGCCATGCTGTTGGCTTTGCCAACCAAACATCCAGCCAACTGAGCGAAAGACTAGACTGTTAGAAAGCAGATCTTGACGTCCCATGTCAACCCTCCTCCCCAAGCCATATTTTTTTGAGGAATGTTGCAGAGAGTTGGCACGTCTCATCAGGATATTCTGCAGTTTCTATTAATAGTAATAAAGTAATAGTAATAGTAATAAAGAAAAGTGATTCATCATCTTCTCAGATAGTGGAATGGGTTTACTGAGCATCATAGAATGGTTGAACTTTTTATTTCATCAGAATAATTGGATGTCATGTACTGCAAAATACAATTGGACCAGCTAATATTTTGTTACAAAATGTAGTGAAAAATGTTGCATCGTGTCAACACTCTCCAGTTCCATCTTAAAACAAAGGAAGTAAAAGCAAAATATAGAATTTAAAGGCAGGAAATGAAGAAACAAAGGAAGTGTCCAACTTTGCAATCCTCCATGTTAAGTGCTCTAACATGGGCCCTTGGCCTAAGTGGCCAGGCACGAGTCCCGTTTGCCATGCTGCCGCTGGAGTGAAAGTTGCCGCTCTTTGACGCCATCTCACCTCCTCACCGTTATGAGTCCTCTCTGGACCTGTCCAATGCAGACATCACTGATGCTGCTGGGTACCACACTGGCCCAAACTTAACCCTGGGGCTGCCGTGAATGTGCTTCATGAGAAATACATTTGCATTTTAATGCTCCGGACTCATTAGCAGCTCATTCAGTCAACAACAGGAACAAATTTATAGATTCATTTATCATTTGTCCCACGTAGCATGGAGGAGAGGGAAATCTGTACAGGAATTCGATGAAAACGAGTTATAAGAAGAATGTATCAATTCACCACTGATGGTCTTGTAATTGGAGAGGGGAACCCTAGTCTCTAAGAAGGGTTCTTGGAAGGGGAAATATTCTGTGCAACTGCACTAATGTTGGTGCAATATTTCTCATGAATTTCAGGGCTTTTACAATTCATTTTCCTTCAATCTTAAATTGCTTATGTCAATAAGAGATCACAATGTTGTAACTCTGGATCTATCTACAAACCTTTTGCAACAGCCAGACCAACATTTAACAAAGCAAACCAGTCAATATGAAATCTAAACATGAGCACAACTTGTGTCGACTCAGCTTCAAGATCTGCATTGCGAGGTCGTCTGAGATACTGGCTTTGGTTTAGTGGCAATACATTCTCTTTTGAGTCACGGTACTTCATTATGTTAAAGTGACGAGACAAATGCAAGTTGATGTTGTTGTTGAGTCAACTGGTTCTAATTCCAAGTCCCATCCTGGGATTTAACTGTATAGTCCAGGACGAGACTCTCAAGCAGTACTGTAAGTGTACTGCACTGTCAGAGGTGCAAGTTATCAGATTCAGTATTGAAACAAGCCCCTACTTGCTTTCTCAATTGGACGTGAAATATCCTAGTTACGGGCAGTTGAAGTTTTCATAGTGACCTGGCCAGTATCACTTGACCAGTAGCAGCAGAAGCATACAATTTGGCTTCTTGATTCTTTGCTGGATCTTGTTATGCACAAATTTGCTGCTTTGTTTTTGTGATTGTGCTTCACAATACTTCCTTGATTGTGAAATACCTTGATTTGCTCTGGGGCAGCACATTGTACTGGATAAATACAAGTTCTTTCCTTCAGTGAGGTCAGTTCTTGGCAGATTTTGCAGGGTGCATAGAAACATCAAGCACCAGCTGCAATGGCTCCACCTAGCACCAAGTTTCTTATAATAAAAACAGCAATCGTGTTGAAACAATATCTGGCTTTGTGTCAATTTGTAGTCTAAAATCACATTTAGTCCATGTGACTGTGATCCTGTTAGGCTCTGTATTGAATCTTCCCCAGATGCGAGGACTAAATTTTCAGGTTGGTCAGGTGCCAGAGGATGTTTTGCAATACCAGACTGTCAAGAGCAGAAAATAGTGCAATTTGTTTTCTGAATGAATGTGTGTACAAATTTATCCCAGCTTACCCCACACCCTAAACTCTATTCAAAATAGGCTGCATCAGAGAACAGGGAGATTTCCTTCCTCCAACCTTATCTCAGTGACCATGCAGGACGGGGAGATGGTTGACCCTGAGTCCCTGTGGAATTCTCTATTGTCTTTTGCTTTGTGGAATGTAAATGTCACTTGTTGACCCTTTGATATCTCTCTGTCCATTTGCTTTACCTTTTGTGTGGCAATTGGACAATGCACATTTGAAACAATTCTTTTTTCTTGTGTTCAGAGGGTGAATTCCAAACATATCCATGTTCACACCCAAATATTGGCCTCATCAGAAGCTGTGCTGCCTTGGGTCTGCGAAGGTTAGGCAATTGTACCTGAATCTGCAATCACACACTCTTCTTAAAGTGGTTGTGGAACAGATTTATTTTAATTCCCTGATCTCCCCAACACCCATACTTCCCACAGCCATCCTCCCTTTTTTTACTAAGTTAATTGCTCCCGAGGTGTTGAAAGCATTTGTGGTATCAGTCAGAAATTTTGACAACCATTAAAACAGTTTCAATTGACAATTATCCTGTTTATGAGTAGTGTGGTCACTGAATCAATAATCAACTGAACAAAGTAATATTCTGGCAATCTGGGTTTGAATCTTGCCATGACAGATGGTAGTATTTGAAATTAAAGATCTGGAATTAAAAATCTAATGATGACCATGAAATAATTGTTAATTGGTGTAAAAGCCATTTGGTTCACTACTGTCCTTTAGCGAAGGAAGATTGGTAGCAATGTGATTTGCTGTTAACTGCCCTCTGAAATAGCCTCGATAATCACACTCAGCTATTTCAAAATGACCAAAAAGCCTCGAAAGAAGAATGAAATCAGACCATGATCGTACCACCGTGCCATGACCTCCCCTGGGTTTGGTCTGCCATTGGCATGGGACATATTCAGGAATGGCGATGATGTGTCTGGAACATTGACTCTAAGGTGTGATGCCCTGAGTATGACTATATCAGGCTGTTATTTCGCTTGTGAATTGGCCATGTTATATTGTTCATAGTGTTCTGGGTTGTGTGGGTTACTCGCGGTAAGTAGAGAATTATACAGTAAGGGAATGCGTCTGGGTGTGTTACTCTTCAGAGGTTCGATGTGGACTTATTGGGCCAAATGGCCTGTTTCCACACTGTAGGTGTTCTATGATCTTCTATGAAATCACCTAAGAAACCAGAAACGAGAACAGCAAAGCTAACCCTGTCCAACCTGCAAAGTCCTTCTTATTAACATCTGGCGGCTAGTGCCAAAATCGTGAGAGCTGTCTCACTAACTAGTAAAGCAACAGCCTGATATAGTCATACAGACAGCACCATACCTCAGAGACAATGTCGCAGACTCACCATTTCTATCCCTGGATATATCCTGTGCCAACAGCAGGACAGACCCAGGAGAGGTAGTGGCACAGTGCCATACAGTCAGGAAGGAGTTACCCTGGGAGTCCTTAATACTGAATCCAGATCCCATGAAGTCTCATGGCATCAGGTCAAACAGGGGCAGGATTTCAATGTCTACCACCAAGAGTGGCTTGGCAGCAGGATCACTGATTGAGCTGGTTGGGTCCTATGGGACATACCAGCTATACCGGTCTATGGGCAGGTGGTGAGGAAACCAACAAGAGGAAAAAGCATATTTAAGCACATCCTCACCAATATGCTGGCTGCAGATGCATCTGTCCATGACAGGCTCAGTAAGAGTGACCACTGCATAGCCCTTGTGGAGGTGAAGTCCTGCCTTCACATTGATTATACCCTCCATCGTGTTGTGTGGCACCACCACTATGAAGAACGGGATAGATTTTGAACAGATGTAGCAACTCATATTGGGCATCCATGAGGCACATTGCGAACTAGCAGCAGTGCAATAATCCCAGACATGGTCTGGCCAAGCATATCCCCCACTAATACCACTACCATCAAACCAGTTTGGCTCAATGGAGACTGCAGGAGGGAATGCCACTTCCTCCACCATTCACCTCCCCCCCCCACCCCCCCACCCCAGGAGCAGCACCAGACATACCTAAAAATGAGGTATTAAACTAGTGAAGCTATCAAACAGGATGACTTGCATGCAACTGATAGACAGAGCTAAGCAATACCACAATGAATGGATATGAACTCTGCAGACCTGCTACATCCAATTGTGAATTGTGTTGGATAATCAACCAACTTACTGGAGGAGGAGGCTCCACAAATATCCCCATCCTCTATGATGGAAGAGCCCAGCACTTCTGTACAACAGATAAAGCTGGCGCATTTGCAGCAACCTTCAGCCAGAAATGCCAAGTGGATCATCCATCTTGGCTTCCTCCAGTGGTCCCCAGCGTCACAGATACCAGTCTTCAGCCAATTCGATTCACTCCCTGTAATATCAATAATTGGTTAAGGCCACTGGGCTGTGGGCCCTGACCATATTCTGGCAATAGCACTGAAGACTTATACTCCAAAACTTGCCACTTACCAAATGGAGAACTTGCCATTCCCCTAGCCAAGCTGGTTCAGTACAGTAACAACACTGGCATCGACCTAGCCAAGCTGTTTCAGCACAGTTATAACACTGGCATCGACCTAGCAAGATGGAAAATTGCCCTGTGCACATGAAGCAGAACAAATTCAACCTGGCCAATTACCACCTCATCAGTCTCCCCTCAATCATCAGTAAAGTGATGAAAGGTGTTATCAACAATGCTATCAAGCAGCACCTGCTCTGTGTCGCCCAGTTTGGTTTCTACAGGGACACTCAGCTCCTGATCACATTACAGTCTTGGTTCAAACTGATGGGGGGATGTTATTAGAGTTGAGCACCAGAATGTTGGTTGAGTTAGTTCTAGCAGGGTCAGGTCATTGGATTGGCAGCGTTTCTGGGTCATTGAAAGCAGCCAGAGGGTCTTGTGGTGTCACTTATAGAGATGTACAGCATGGAAACAGACCCTTCGTTCCAATTCCTCCATGCTGGCCAGATATCCCAACCCAATCTAATCCCACCTGCCAGCACCCGGCCCATATCCCTCCAAATTCTTCTTATTCATATACCCATCCAAATGCCTTTTAAATGTTGCAATCATACTAGCCTCCACCACTCCCTCTGGCAGCTCATTCCATACATGTACCATCCTCTGCGTGAAAACATTGCCCCTTAGGTCTCTTTTATATGTTTCCCCTCTCATTCTAAATCTATGCCCTATAGTTCTGGACTCCCTCACCCCAGGGAAAAGACCTTTTCAATTTACCCTATCAATGCCCCTCATGATTTTATAAACCTTTATAATGTCACCCCTCAGCCTCCAATGCTCCAGGGAAAACAGTCCTAGCTTATTCAAACTCTCCCTATAGTTCAAATCCTCCAACCCTGACAATATTCTTGTAAATCTTTTCTGAACTCTTTCAAATTTCATCAACATCTTTCCGATAGGAAGGAGACCAGAATTGCACGCAATATTCCAACAGTGGCCTAACCAATGTCCTGTACAGCCGCAACATGATCCCCCAACTCCTGTACTCAATACTCTGACCAATAAAGGAAAGCATACCAAACACCTTCTTCACTATCCTATCTACTGTGACTCTACTTTCAAGGAACTATGAACGTGTACTCCAAGGTCTCTTTGTACAGTACATTCCCTAGGTCCTTACCATTAAGGGTATAAGTCCTGCTAGGGTTTGCTTTCCCAAAATGCAGCACCTAGCATTTATCTAAATTAAACTCCATCTGCCACTTCTCAGCCCATTGGCCCATCTGGTCAAGATCCCGTTGTAATCCGAGGTAACCTTCTTCGCTGTCCACTACACCTCCAATTTTGGTGTCATCTGCAAACTTACTAACTATACCGCTTAAGCTCACATCCAAATCATTTATGTAAATTATGAAACGTAGTTGACCCAGCACCGATCCTTGTGGCACTCCACTGGTCACAGGCCTCCAGCCTGAAAACCAACCGTTCACCACCTTTGAGCCAGTTCTGTATCCAAATGGCTAGTTCTCCCTGTTTTCAATAAGATCTAACCTTGCTAATCAGTCTCCCATGGGGAACCTTGTTGAATGCCTTGCTGAAGTCCATGTAGATCACATTGTGCCTAAATTGGTGACTTTAGTGGTGCATAGGCTGGGACTCCAGTGATGAGTTGTGGGTTCAGTTCAGTAGTTACCAGAACACATTTTTAAACCTCTGACTTTACCTGGGTAAGTATGTAGCTCAACTGACCACAAATGGATTTCTTTTTTAAGGGTTTCTTTTTTTCTTTCCTGACAGTTCCAGATCCAGCGGGATTGCCCATTGCAAAATCAATGTCTGTTATAATTCCTTTGAATTTCTCCTTCAGAATTCTATGTGGATTCAACACACAACTCTAGTTTTCACTGATGCCATGACGTTCTGGTCATTAGTAAATCTGGATCAGTATTGTGTTGAGGTTGTTATTATTCATTTGCAGAAAACCTTGTCTTCTCCATACCAGTCCTCAACAGACCGCTTTTTAATCACTGAGTGATTCCTGGGTTATGGGGAAATGGCAGAAAAATAGTGTTGAAGATGATCAGATCATTTGTGATGTAATTGAATGGTAAAGCAGATTTGATGGTCAGAATGATCTACATCTGCTCCTGTGGTCTTGTGTAAATTCCACCAGAAAATATCCATTAATAGCCAAGAGCTGCTTTTCCTCTTCTCCAGTACAGAGGCACTGAAAGAAACAATACACCCCCATTCCATTGCAATATCAAACTCACTCTACACAGGTTATGAACCCATCCTAATCTGTGATAGCTTACTGGACCAGGCAGGACATTTACCCATTGATGCTGCTAGTTAATAGTGGCTTTGAGAACAGGGAAACCTGTTAAGCTTTCATCTCAGGATGCTTTTATTATAAAATGACATTTTCTCAGATTATGTTAACTTGAAAGGAGGCAATTAGTCTGCTTTAAGCAAACACCCCTCAATTGCCGCTGGATCTCACAACAGAGATCCTACTGCAAGAGTTTGTCCTGGCTCCTCAGGGCCAGTTGTAATTTTCTCCTGTCCACATCTAAGCATCTACCTCACATATTGTAAAGGATATCAATTCGGACTGACTAGGCAGCTATATACTCTTCTGAACCTGTTCTTCTCATCTTTAACATGGGAATTGCTGGTCAGGTCACTTCCCACAGTCACAATCCTGCCTTCTACCTGACAAGTGCCCACCCATGGTGCTTTCATTGAGGGGTTGTGGAGATGGGCTGGTTTGGGACTTCAGCCCCAGGAAGCAGGCCTGAAGTAGGAATGGAAGCAGACACAGACTGGGGCAGGCTAGCCTGCCTCTGATCTGTCTCTGAGGTGAAAATCCTCCCCATTGCAACATTGTCTTGAATTGGTTCTGTGCAACTTTGAATAGGTTGGTTTGTTTTGCTCATCCAGACTGTCCAATGATTGTAGCATTAAATAAATGTGTTTGCACAGTCATCACTCATTTTATCAGTTTGATCTTAGCTTTTTAAATAAACTGTGGGCCATCATGGGCAATGACAATGTAAGCTTTTATCAAAGTGAGATATTTTAAAGCACTAGCTAATTGCAGAGGTGCAATAGGGTGGGACACACCTATCATTTTCTATAACATTGCTTTAATCTTCAGATGGGCTGAGCTGTCATATGCTGCAGACTGTGCCCATGGGGTCAGGATTATGCAACCAACAAACCACCCAACTCGAATTTACCGAAGCTACAAATCTCCGTCAATTCTCAATCAATACTGACCACCAAGGCCAGAGCTTTTAGCATCAACTAAAGTATTTATAACAAGGCACCTTTAAAGCAGTAAGCTGTCCCATGGCATTTTCCAGGAACACTGTCAGCCAAAATCTGACACCAATTCACATTAAGGAAGTGCTAAGACCATAGTTTAAGGCACAGAAGAGGCCATGTAGCCCATCGAACCTATGATAGCAGGTGACATTGTTTTGTAGGCAATATTTTTGAAAAAAGAGCAATGTAGACTTGTGGTGTGGTTTATCTTTTTCGGTGGTGGGGAATTCCTAAAGCACAATTGCAGTTTAAAACTGAAATAAAAATGAATTATGGTTTATTTTGTTAAAAGGTGAGGATTGCAGGTGTTAGTTATTGTGTAAAAGGGCACTCATTTTAAAACCAACATTCAGGCACTCGGGGTTGTGGTCAGAGCTGAGAGTTCTGGTATTTTTGGATTGTCAGAATGGTGCAATTTTCAAAGAAAAGCTTTTACTTGATAACAGTGCAGCTTTGGAATTGGGACAAATCTGCTGCTAGTTTAATCAGATGATCAACAACAGATCTGCAAACCACCACATCTCAAGTGAAAAACAAACAAGTTTATATTGAAAAAAAACACACACATCTGGTGAAAAGCTGGTTTGAGATCCTCCCACACATAGACACATACAGAGATGACTGCCTGAGTGAATGGAAACTCTCTGATAGCAGGTGCTCGATGGTATGGCTCCTGTATCAAACTCAGCAGTATGTCTGCTGCAGAACTTATGCAGTTCAGGCTCCATAGAGCAGCAACGGATAAGTTTGAGCAAATTGTAGGTTAAATGGCTGTTCTTTCTTTTTGGATTCGCTTTCTTTTATGATCTCAAAGGAGGCCATTCAGCCTGTCATATCTGGTTCAACCCCTTTTTGAAAATTGTTATCTGCTTGCACCACCCTTTCTCACTAAGCTTTCCTCCCATAACAACCTGCTGTGTTAAATAAAACCTCACCATACTTCCTCTGGTTTGTTGTTGTTGATGACATTAAACCCGTGTCCCATGGTTACTGGTTCCCCTGACAATTAACTGTTTCTCTTTATTTATTCTATCAAAACATTTCAGAATATCGAACTATTTAAATCTCCAGTTAACCAGCTCTGCTCCATAAAGATTCCAGCTTCCTAAGGATGCTATGATGAGGCCACATCTTGAACACAGTGTGCGGTCTCCTTATTTAGGGAAGGATGTAAATGCATTGGTGATGGTGGTTGTGGTTAGAAGGAGGTTTTGGAGATTGGAATGAGTGGGCTGACTTCTGAGGTTGGACACAGCAGGGGCTTGTTACCACTAGAGTTTGGAAGAATGAGGGGGTAATTTGATTGAATGCCTGAAAATTTTGACAAGGTAGACGGGAAAGGGTGTTTCCTTCTCTGGGTCAGTCCAGACCAAGGGGACACTGTTTTAAAATCAAGGGTTGCCAGTTTCTGACAGAAATGAGGAGAATTTCCTTTCTCTCAGAGGGTTTTGCAAATCAGGAACTCTGTCTCATAATGTGATAGACATGGGGCCATCGTATATTTTTAAGGCAGAGATGAATACATTCTTGTGAGACAGTGGAATCAAAGGTTGTTCGGAGTTGATTGGAATCTGAAACACAAATGGACTAGTCAGGGTTTTATAAAATGGTAGAGCAGGCTTGAGTGGTTGATGGTCTTCTTCTGCTTTTAGATTATAAGTTCATTTCCTTCTGTTCAAATCTTTCTCATCTTTCTTCATGGGCTGAGGACATTGTCATCAAAACATTATCAATTCCTGTGTATCCATAATTGCCTAAAACTGAGAAACTTGCTTAAGCATTTCAGATGGTAGCTACAAGTCATTGCTGTAGCAGACTGGCACCACAGTATAGAGGATATGGCTCCATTGAGGAAGGTTCTGAGGAAAGGGGCCCAAAACATTAACTCTAATTTCTCTCCACAGATGCTGCCAGGCCTGCTGAGTTTTTCCAGCAATTTCTGTTTTTCAGTCATTGATCAATTCTTGAGTTAGTGCAACTGAAAGTTGAGAGAAACGTGGACACAAAACACATCCAGCGATGACCTGGAAATAAACATTGGATTGCAACAACCAAGTTGATATTCAGATTGCGGTCCCAGCAATCACATCAATAGATTTAGCATTATGTTTATCCTTCTTTACTTCATACTCCTATCTGTGAAACTAAAGTTCACATTTTCCTCACCTTTCTGGATTTGGTGTAGCTAAACCACTGCTGCTCTGAATCACTGTACTCTTCAATTTACTGCAGTCTTTCTTACTTTCATTTTCCTTTCAAAGCGTACACTTCATATTTCCTCAGAGTAAATTTTATTTAGTAAATCCTTGCCCAATTCACTAACCAAATTTCTTCCTGATAATCCTGACAGCTATCTTTACTGTTGACCATGTTGTTCCTCTGTGACCAAATGGAAAAAGATTAATCTTGATTCTTTATTTGAAGATAAGTTATCAGTTTCCATTTAGAATGATAAAGGCAGCAGATATATGGTAACACCTCCATGTATCCCTCTTACTTCCCTCCAAGTCACTTACCATCCTGACTTGGAAAGATATTATTGTTTCTTCGCTGTCATTGGGTCAAAATCCCAGAATTCCTTCCCTAACAGCATTGTTACGAGTCATTGCTGTTGCAGACTGGCACCACAGTATAGAGGATATGGCTCCATTGAGGAAGGTTCTGAGGAAAGGGGCCCAAACTGACAACTGTTCAAGAAAGCAGCTCATCACCACCTTCTCAAGGGCAATTAGGGACTGATAATAAATGCTGGCCTATCCAGCGAAGCTCACATCTCTGAATAACTGGAAGATAATGTTCACTGTTGTGCCAGATGGCTGACATTAAATGCAAAATACTGCATGGAACATAGAACATAGAAAAATACAGCGCAGTACAGGCCCTTTGGCCCTCGATGTTGCGCCGATCCAAGCCCACCTAACCTACACTAGCACACTATCCTCCATATGCCTATCCAATGCCCGTTTAAATGCCCATAAAGAGGGAGAGTCCACCACTGCTACTGGCAGGGCATTCCATGAACTCATGACTCGCTGAGTAAAGAACCTACCCCTAACATCTGTCCTATACCTACTACCCCTTAATTTAAAGCTATGCCCCCTCGTAATAGTTGACTCCATACGTGGAAAAAGATTCTCATGGTCAACCCTATCTAAACACCTAATCATCTTGTACACCTCTATCAAGTCACCCCAAACCTTCTTTTCTCCAATGAAAACAGCCCCAAGTGCCTCAGCCTTTCCTCATACCATCTTCCTACCATACCAGGCAACATCCTGGTAAACCTCTTCTGCACCCGTTCCAGTGCCTCCACATCCTTCCTATAATATGGCAACCAAAACTGCACACAATACTCCAGATGCGGCCAATCTGAAATAAAAGTTCTGGAGAAACTCTGCAAGTCTGGCAGCATCTGTGGAGAGAGAAACAGAATAAATATTTCAAGTCCAGTATGACTCATCCCTGTTCTGAAGGTACGTATGCATACAAATTATATTGAATATTTTAACATAGCATTATTTTGGCACATAAACTGACATTTTTGTCACTACCATCAGTTCTGAGGAAGGGTCATTGGACCCAAAACATTCATTCTGGTTTCTCTTCGCAGATCTGCCAGACCTTTTCCAGCAACATCTGTTTTTGTTCCTGATTTACAATATCCACAATTCTTTTGGTTTTTATTGTTAATTTTAATGTAACCTTCAGATTTTGATCTCTGTGCCTGAGCCTCGACACTTATTTTTTGAAAACAATGGACCCAGCATTCATCTAAGGGGAAGATCATTGTCAATACCTTTCCAGTTCAAGCTGTATCCATCAGTCACTAAACTCTGTTGTCTGTTCATCAACAAGTTTCTGTCCATACTGCCACATGCAATGGTCTGCATATTATTTTTATTCAACAAACCTCTCTCATTTCTGAATACTTATGTCCACAATATGCTCATTGTACTCCTATTTCAAACTGTATACATAATATATATTTAAAAATGAATACACTTGACAGCTGTAGCTTGACATTCATGAAACCATGCTGACTGCTATAATTATTCTAAAATAGCATCCTGCAATAGTGTTTTTAAAAAGACTAATGATAGCTGTCCATTTCCCTAATACCTGTTTTCTGATGCAGAAGGAATAACCGTGGGAGGCACGGTGGCACAGTGGTTAGCACTGCTGCCTCACAGCGCCAGAGATCCGGGTTCAATTCCTGCCTCAGGCGACTGACTGTGTGGAGTTTGCACATTCTCCCCGTGTCTGCGTGGGTTTCCTCCGGGTGCTCCGGTTTCCTCCCACACTCCAAAGATGTGCAGGTCAGGTGAATTGGCCATGCTAAATTGACCGTAGTGTTAGGTAAGGGGTAGATGTAGATGTAGATGTAGATGTAGGGGTATGGGTGGGTTACGCTTCGGCGGGGCGGTGTGGACTTGTTGGGCCGAAGGGCCTGTTTCCACACTGTATCTAATCTAAGTAAACTCTTCCTTTCGTCTGAACAGAAGTGATTTGAAGGTGCTGGACTAGGGTGTACAAAGATAAAAATCACACAACACCAGGTTATAGTCCAACAGGTTTATTTGGAAGCACTAGTTACCTGATGAAGGAGCAGCGCTAAGAAAGTTAGTGCTTCCAAATAAACCTGTTGGACTATATCTGGTGTTGAGTGATTTTTGTCTCTGAACAGAAGTATTCTTTTTGTAACTTTGCAATATTCTGAGTTCATTCCCATATCCCACAAAGAGAGATAATTGCAGTAAAATTGTCTGATATGTTCACTCTGATATCTCTCGATATCTTGGAATTCAGGACGTAGAGTCCGGGGCCTTATAAAGTTTAAAGTTCTGCAGATGTTTTTTGTTACAGACAGGGTCAGGAGTGAACTGAAACTCTTGAATGCTTTCCCATTCTCCTCATAATCAATGCAGCTTTTGGAGGGCAAGATGTGTGTTTCTTTGCCCTCAAAGTACATAATCAATTTAAAATAGTAGCAAGCTTTCTTGAGTTTAAATAAATAGGAGTATTTATTTAGAAAATCAGGCCCAAAAGACTGAATGCTAAATTGCCCATAGTGTCCGGGGATGTTTAGGTTAGGTGGATCAGCCATGGAAAATACAGGGTTACAGGGATACTGTAGTGGGGATGGGTCTACGTGAAATGGTCTTCAGACGGTCAGTGTGAACTTGCTGGGCCAAGTGTGGCAACCATTTGATCTATGATGCTGTGGTCTCCCAGTCAGCACCCTCTGATTGTTGTCCTACATTTTCAGTATTGTACACTTACTCACCAACTCAGCACTCTAAAGGAACTTTTATCTCCTGTCCTGTTTGCCTCCGTGGATTATCTCATCTACATCCCTTTGTTAATAACCTTTTTTTTGCTTGTGGGCTAACCACGTTTCGGGAAGAATATTCTAAAACTCTACAGTTCCCAGGTGAGATGAAGTATCTTTGATTGTTCCTCAAACACCAAAACTGTGTGTGTAAACAAAAGGGTGATGTTAATTTTAGCTGAAAGATGGATTAGCATCAGGAGCTCTTTATGTTGAACACACTATAGGGACGTTGGGAATGGTAGATGCATTTGATTTTGACCAAATTATACAGTTGTCTGAAGTTAATCTCTTCCCTGCCCTCCCTAGTCAAGGAGGTTTCCAACGTATGGTATTTCCAGAGGCAAAATTATTTGAGTAGTCTGCAGTTGCTACCCATAACAGGCTTCAACTATTCTATCATGTTACACAAAGTAGTGTAAAATCACCAACATAGATCTTGGCCAAATGTGCTTCAAGGCTGAGCTATCAGAGATAGCTGAAGTTCACTGTTTACTGACTTCATAACATAATATAGTGTAAACCCTACTGATTTCTCACTGCGCAAAGGTTAATCTTCCGCTTCTAAACACCTTTAATGTACATAATAGTCCAGCCACTGCATCAGGGAAACAGTATCTGTTAGAGAACAGTTAGTTAGATTATCTACTTATCCATTCATTAATCCATTCACAACTTAAATTAGAAAACTGTTCCATCAGTAAGTTCATATGTTTAGCCAGTTTCAAGTATTGAACAGACAAATAAGGAAATGAACATGAAACTGCAATTCAGGATTCCAGGATGTCTCATTTGCATGACCACTGTGACAAAAGTATACACTGTCCACTCTTGTGCTGTTCAAGTCTGATCCTGTTGTTACCTGAGCTTACCACAAATACACTTTCCAGTTGGAGAATTTTGGGTCAAAAGTTGTCAGCCACAAATGACAATAGATGAAGGAGATGTTAATCTGTTCCTTTTTCAGGATGGGTGAATATTTAATTGTGGATCAGAGGAACACACTAGAAAAATTCCTTTCCCTTTACATTAGAATTACATTTCCACCTGAAGGAATGGGATGACATGATAAAACATTGGATTGACATCTCTCTGAAGGATGGCACTTATTCATAGAATTCCTACAGTGTGGAAACAAGCTCTCTGGCCCAACAAGTCCACACCAATCCTCCAAAGACATGGCGAGAACATGCAAACTCAACACAGACATTTGCCTGAGGCTGGAATCGAACCCAGGTCCCTGGCACTGCGACGCAGCAGTACTAACCACTGTGCCTCTTTCCACCTTACAGCACTTCTTAAATGTTACATTGGAGAGTTTAGCTTTTACTTTTGATGTTTTACTCTCTTACCCCAGATGCATTGAAGGCATTACTGGCCGGAAACAGATAATTTGAGATCCAAAGCTTCCTAGTTTGTGTGACTCAGCATGCAGCGAAATTCCATTGAACCATCAGTTGAGTATCATCAATAGCACTCAGACTTTGATGTTCAACATCGTTCATTATGTTACTATTAAGAATCATTACATTTGTTGCCAATCAGTTCCATGACTATATTTGTCGCTGTGTGAAAATACAATCACTTTAGACCATCTCAACATAGTGACAGTCTCATACAAGAGCTTGTGGTAAATGTTCTAAAGAGGTTAATGTTTGTGTCCCATTAACTACATCCATTCAACTACCATGACACACAGTTTATGTGGTGACAAGCTCTCTGCCTCTTCACTTCAATGCGTCAGCAAGCTGCAGCAAGAATTCTTTGCCTCCAGTTACTGATGAAGAGATCTAGCATCACCTCTGCTGTGCCGTTGGCTGCCTGAGGAAAAGGGTATATGAGGACAACAACATCAGATCTGACACCAACATCACGGTATACAGAGCTGTGGTGGTTCTCACCATCCTGTATGGCTCAGAGACACGGACTGTCTACAGCAGACACCTCAAGACAGTGCAGCAGCACCATTAACACTGTCTGAATTATGATCCTGCGAATCTACTGGGAAGAAAGACACACCAACACCAGCTTCCTCAACCAGGCCAACATCCCCAGCATTGAGGCCCTGACTCCCCTTGATCAGCTACAATGGGCTAGGCACGTCATCTGCATGACTGACACAGGACTCCTCAAGCAGCTCCTCCAGCCCCAGCTTCGAAAATGGCAGGCAAGTCCCAGGTGGACAGAGGAAGTGTTTCATGGATACCCTCATGGCCTCACTGGTGAAGTGTGGCATTCCCACGGACAACTGGGAATCACTGGCCCAAGACTGTCCAAAGTGGAGGAAGGTGTCCAGCACTTGAGACTTGACTTTGGGAAAAAGCAGAAGCCAGGCGAAAACAACATAAGGAGTATTCTGCCACACCAATACTCCATCCATTCTTTCCCATCACTTGCCTCAAGTGTAATCTAGCCTGTGGTAGCCACATTGGTCTGTACAGCTATCTATGGACTCACCTTGAGAGTAGAAGAGAGTCATCCTCATCTGCGAGGGACCACCAGTGATGATGGTGATAAGGAATTCTATTCTAACTTTTAAAGGAAGCATATGTACCTGCACTAGCTTCCTAAGGTTCCAGTAATTACACCTGCCCAAATGAAGTTCTGGTGATGACTGTTGTGCAGAAGCCCATTTGTTAACTAAGAATAGAACGTCTTCGGTGGAAATACTGTCATGGTATATCCTCTAGCACTATTCACTTGATAAGCCCATTCATGGCAGTGAGTTACATCTAGCCTACCCAGTGCCTTTTGCTCATGGAGATGGCAAAGACCACATGGTGCTAGCAGTGGCTATATGGGAAAATACCACATACTGACAGCAGTGTGCACCATATGAAGAAGAAAACCAGAAGGTGCAAAAGAAAAGAAACATTGTTGTTCAGGGAAGGAAATTACCTAGTCTTGTTTTGTTAAGGAGAAGTCGTGTCTGACCAATTTGATTGAATTTTCCGAAGAGATGACTAGGTGTGTAGGTGAGGGCAATACTTTTAATGTAGTCTGCTTGGACTTCAGCAAGGCTTCTGATAAGATCCCACCTTGGGAGACAGATAGCAAGGGTAAGAGCCCAGGGGATCCAAGGAAATTTAGCAAATTGAACCCATAATTGGTTGAGTGCGAAGAACAGAGGGTAAAGGTCAGGGATGTTTTTCTGACTGGAAGTCTGTGTCCACATGGGTCCCACACAGGTCAGAGTTGGGCCCTTTGCTATTTGTGGTTGATGTAAATGTTATAGACTTCAATGTAGGATGGTTATCAGCAAGTTTGCAAATGATACAAAAATTAGTGAGGATAGCCTTAGATTACAGGAGAATACAGGTGGGCTTGTCAGATGGGCAAGTCAGTGACAAACAGTATTCAATCTAGATAAGTGTGAGGTAGTGCACTTGGCAGGACAAACAAAGCAAAGGAATATATAATGAATGATTAGGAGCCTGGGAAGCACTGAGAATCAGAGGGTGCATATACTCAGGTCCCTTAAGGTACGAGAGCACGTGGATAAAGTGGTTAAGAAAACATATGGTATACCTGTCTCTATTAGCCAAGGCATAGAGTTTAAGAGCAGGGATGTTATGCTGGAACTGTATAAAATTTTGGCTAGGCCACAGGTAGAATATTATGCGCAGTTCGGGAATCCACATTATAAAGGGGATGTGATAACACTGGACAGGATACAAAGGAGATTTATCAGGATGTTGCCTGGGCTGGAGAGTTTTAGTGATGAAGAGGGATTGTACAGACTGAGGTTGTTTTCCTTGTAGCAAAGGAGATCGAGAGGGGACATACCGAGATATTTAAATGGGCAGCATGGTGGCTCAGTGGTTAGCACTGCTGCCTCACAGCACCAGAGACCAGGGTTCAATTCCTGCGTCAGGCGACTGTCTGTGTGGAGTTTGCACATTCTCCATGTGCCTGCGTGGGTTTCCTCCCGATGCTCTGGTTTCCTCACACAGTCCAAAAATGTGCAGGTTAGGTGAATTGGCCATACTAAATTGCCCGTACTGTAAGGTGAAGTGGTAAATGTAGGGGAATGGGTCTGGGTGGGTGGCAGGTCGGTGTGGAATTGTTGGGCCGAAGGGCCTGTTTCCACACTGCAATGGGCTGAGAAGTGGCAGATGGAGTTTAATTAAGATAAATGCAAGGTGCTGCATCTTGGGAAAGCAAATCTTAGCAGGACTTATACACTTAATGGTAAGGTCCTAGGGAGTGTTGCTGAATAAAGAGACCTTGGAGTGCAGAATCATAGCTCCTTGAAAGTGGAGTTGCAAGTAGATAGGTTAGTGAAGAAGGCGTTTGGTATGCTTTCCTTTATCGTTCAGAGTATTGAGTACAGGAGTTGGGAGGTCATGTTGCGGCTGTACAGGACATTAGTTAGGCCACTGTTGGAATATTGAGTGCAATTCTGGTCTCCTTCCTATCGGAAAGATGTTGTAAAACTTGAAAGGGTTCAGTAAAGATTTACAAGGATGTTGCCAGTGTTGGAGGATCTGAGCTACAGGGAGAGGCTGAATGTGTAACTTCTCCTTCTCCAGCATTGGGAACTGTTCTGATTGGATAGTAACAGTTACTTCCATATCAATCTCAAAATTAATGGATACCACTGATGTAGTTATCTGAGAAATGCTTCAGATATCTTATCCAGTAGAAGTATCTAAAGGTGTTGTCTACCTGTGTAGACATCTTTGCCTGTGTTATTCGAAAAACTGTGTCTTATTTTTGCATATTTTCTGGAAGTTCCCTTCAGTTTTGTAAATACAGCATTCCATAATTACAACTGAATATTTTCGATGTCTGTGAGCCTTGCTGTCTCACAATGATGGCATTATTTTTGAGCATTGGTTGTTTGACCTTTTTTCTGTGAAGACTTGGCATGTGTCTCTCTCTGTTATTCTGTACCTTACAAAGTGAATAGACCCTGTCATTTGCTCGTTGTAGTCTCGGAATTCTCCTCACAATCACTGAGTCTTTCTGGTTATTGCTTCCAGTGCAATGTGAATAACTTTCTCTAAAATTAATTCTAACGTGAACTACAAGAAATCTGATAACATTTCATCAAGAATTCTGACAGTAATTCTGTCTCTTGTGAAATTTTAAAACTCCACACTCACAATTTCCAGTAACATTAATGAAATTGTTAATGGATTCTTTTGGAAGCTGAACTCTTCCATAAAGTCTTGCTCACTCAAGATTCTATTTTTTAGTCAACTTGAAAAAAGAATCAAAAACATTCTGGGACAACTGCAAAAGCTGCCAGAGGATGTGGTGGAGGCTGGTACAATTGCAACATTTAAGAGGCATTTGGATGGGTATATGAATAAGAAGGGTTTGGAGGGATATGGGCTGGGTGCTGGCAGGTGGGACTAGATTGAGTTGGGATATCTGGTCGGCATGGACGGGTTGGACCGAAGGGTCTGTTTCCATGCTGTACCTTTCTATGATTGTATGACTCTAAGTCCAAATGGTGCAGGTGGAATTACTGTCAGAAGCAGAGGAATGCTGCAAGTTTCAGGTCAACATAACACATCAAAAATGATTAAATAGGTGTGTGCTCTGTTTGTAATCAATGAACAACACTTTAGGCCTGAGATGTGTCGATCTCAACTTCATCATGAGAGCTAAAGGAAACGAACAACCTCCAGTCAAAATCATGAAGGACATGGATATGGTGAATAGCCAAGGTCTTTTCCTCATGGTAGGGGAATATAAAACTAGAGGGAATAGGTTTAAAAGGGACTGAAGGGGTAACCTTTTCATGCAGAAGGTGGTGTGTGTATGGAATGTCTCTATAACTCCATGACAACAACTAGCCCAGTTGCAAAGAACTGTCTATTCACTTGTTCAGGAACAAAGAACTATTGCCGAGGCAGTCAAGATGCAACCAGTAGAAGAGTTAATTGGTTTTACTAGATTCGCCATGAACACCAAAAAGAAGAAAGAATCCAGTGAGATCACTTATGCTGGTATAAGAGAGCGGTTTAACATTATCAATATGGAGGAAGTCACATACTATGCATGACTGGTGGAATTGCTCCCTCCCCTGTCTTCTAAAACAGAACAGTCAGGTACCAATAATAAAGATAGTGTTGGGTGGGCAGCAATCTTTCAGAATTTCCAGGAACCTTTACTTACTTGTCAAGCATCCACAATAAGTGAGTGAGGAAGTCCAACCTGATTGGCAACTCAAGGGACTCAAGGCAGGGCAATGTGCACAGGTCCAGGACGTGGTCATGAAGAAGAAACTGGTCTAAGCATCTAGGACACTGCAAAATAAAAGACACTGGCTCTTTCTATTGGAAAGTGATTGCTTGATGCAGAAATCTAGGATATTGCAATAGCAGAAAATACTTATTTCAGCAGAGCCGTTGTCTTCCAGGAGAGAAATTCAGGTGAGTAATGTTTCTCCAGAGAAGCTAATGGACCGACAATGACATCTACAAAAAAAGGATTTCTGAGGGTTACAAGATCTTCCAGCAGAGAAACTATCCAATGCGCAGAACCAGAATCAACAGACCTCAAGCAAAAGACCATTCTTCCAAATCTGAAAACAGTGCACCCTGAGAAAAATGTGGGATGTCCAGATCACCTGCATTTGGGAAGAGATGATATAATAGTAAATGTAATGTAGTTGTATACATTAGTGTATACTGGATTGACCATAGGGTAAAAAGAAAATCTTTGGGGAAGATATTATACTATATTAGACAAAGTAAATTTATAATATCCCTACAGTGTGGAAACAGGCCCTTCAGCCCAAAAAATCTTTACTGACCCTCTGAAAAGTAACCCACCCAAATCCACTCCCCTGCATTTACCCCAGACCAATGCACCTACACATCATGGGCAACTTAGCATGGCCAATTCATCTAACCCGCACACCTTTGGATTGTGGGACAAAACCAGAGCACCTGAAGGAAACCCATGCAGACACAGGGTCCCTGGCACTGTGAGCCACCATGCTGCCCAATGATCATGTTCCATTGGGTCCTCTCACTCTACTGCTGCCACTCACAGTCTGGGATGGAGACAAAAAGTAGTTGACCAAATGCAGTTTCAATTATTGCCAACCCCTGCAATCAACCTTCTTGTTATCTTGCAACAGTGCTTCTTCTTTAGATATCTATGGATCGACCGCTAAATATTAGAAAATCTCAAGCAAAAGAAAGGTAAAGGAGGATTGGTAGCAGTAACCTACCTCAAACAACCTTTGCTGCATATTACATTCTGATAGAGGTGGCAAATATAAGGAGCCAGCAGCAGTTGTCTGAGAGATTGCCACCAAGGTTACCATCCAGTCGGTCAAGCCTTCTTTTCCTCATGATTCCTGCAATAGATTTATACGAGCTCTCAATTCCATTGATGAACACCACCTGTTGGGTTCCTTTGTGAAATCCATAAGTTTTCACATTTCATCACGTATCCATTGTCTGCACTTTATGAGAAGCTTCTGTTCACATTTCTGGTTTTCTTTTGTTGTCCTTATTCCTGTGAATATGATGTTCTTGTGCTTAGATTTGCTACATAGTAGGGAAGTTCACTTTTAAAAATAATTTCAATCAGTTCCACCATGTCCCCTCTCACCTGCTTCTTTCAAGGATAGGAAAGATCCAAGGTAGTTAATCTTCCATCAGGTGCATTCCTCAAATTAGGATTGTCAAATAAATAGTTCTCCACAGAAACTTGTATATAAATAATTTGAGACTTCCAGTCCTGACCTTAGGACAGTGAGGAATCTTTATAAATAGGAGTTTGCCACTTATTGACAAAAAATCCTAAGGAGAATGATTAGATTAGATTAGATTACTTACAGTGTGGAAACAGGCCCTTCGGCCCAACAAGTCCACACCGCCCCGCCGAAGCGCAACCCACCCATACCCCTACATCTACCCCTTACCTAACACTACGGGCAATTTAGCATGGCCAATTCACCTGACCTGCACATCTTTGGACTGTGGGAGGAAACCGGAGCACCCAGAGGAAACCCACGCAGACACGGGGAGAACGTGCAAACTCCACACAGAGAGTCGCCTGAGGCGGGAATTGAACCCGGGTCTCTGGCGCTGTGAGGCAGCAGTGCTAACCACTGTGCCACCGTGCCGCCCATTTAAATAACCACTCCAAAATATTTCGATGCAGGCAACATCCATTTTGTTCTACAATAGAGATCTATCAGGGTGGCATGGGCAGGTGTTGTCCATTTGATCAGAGTGCTATGTGAGAAATGCTGTGAGAACGTACGAGCGGGTATGCATTTAAGGTGAGGGGGGAAAATTGAAAGAAGAAGAGAGAGGCAAGTATTTTACATAGAGGTGGTAGGAATCTGGAATGCACTGTCAGGGTGGTGGTGGAGGCAGATACAATAGGGGTATTTTAGGAATGTTTAGATAAATACATGAATATGCAAGGAATGGAGGGATATAAACCAAGGACAGGCAGAAGGCAATAGTTTAATTTGGTGTCATGTTTGGCACAACATCATTGGCTGAAGGGCCTGTTCCTGTACTGTACAGTTCTATATTCTATGTCCTAATTGGAGCCACTGAATGCAGTTAGCAATGTTGATTAAGTGCCAGTGATAGACGTACTGTGAATCCAAATTCATCAGTATTATATAGTGGATTAACAAACAAACAAGGTGAGGCGATAATAAAATGGAGGAGCCAAAGGTTATTCAGTCCATCAAACTTGCTTCACTTTTGATAAAATCTGACTAGTTCTGACTGTTGCTTTCACTCTAACTGACAAGAGAATTAAGGATTTTGGAAGACAGGTAAGAAACTTTGTCTAAATCAGCCTTCAATACATTCAGTGACCCACCTTCCACCACTCTTTGGGGAAGAGAAACCCTAAGATTCTTAGCGAAAAAATTCTTTCTCATATCTGTCTTCAGTTAAAGAATCCTTATGTTGAAATGTGGCAGACATTTCTAGATTCCCCCAAGACAGAAAACATCTTTCCAGAGTTACACTGTCAAACTCACGTTCAATCTTTAAGGGCTTTTTAAGATAATTTCTCAATCTTCTAAATTCTAATGAATACAGACTCAGTCTTCTTATTCTTTCCTCAAAAGATAACCCATTCATCCTCGGAACCAGCCCCAGGAATGTATTCCAAAGCAAATGATATTGACCAAAGAGGCCAACATTGTGATCAATACTTCATCTGTGGTCTCACCATTTCCAATTACAATTGCAGCAAGACTTCCAATACATTCACCCTTGTAAGAAAACCGACATTCTTTTTGCTTTCTTAGTTACTTGCTGTATCTGTGCGTTTACTGTGTGTGATTCATATCCAAGGACACCTGATTGCCTCTACACAACATCATTCTGCACTCTTTCGTGATTCAAATAGTATTTTACATTTCTGTTCATCCTGTCAAAGAGGATGATATCATTTGGTCCATGAGTATACTTCAATACTTGAATATATTATTATTTTATTCTACATTCACTGAATCTACCTACAACCCTTTCCTCTCATAGCTAGTTTTCCATCTATTTTTCTATCAACAATAACTTGAGCTACAGTGCAATTTCCCTTCATTTAAGTCTTTCATATAGATGATATATAGTTGAAGACCCAGCACTGACCTCTGTGACACTCCATTAGTTACAATTTGCCAAACTGAAAATGATCCCCTTAACCTGACTTTAGTGTTTCCTGATAGTTGAATTTTTTTTTTGCTAATATATCACCCCCAACGCCGTGAGCTCTTTTTCCATTTTATATGACTCCTTAGCAAGTGCCTTTTGGAAATTCAACCACTCTACATCTCCTTTTATCTGTCCTGCCTTTTACATCAAGAGAACTCTAATGAGTTTGTCAAATATGATTTCCATTTCATAAAACTAAACCATGTTCATTCTGCCTTATTATAATAGCCAAGATGTGGTGGAGCCCATTTTGTACTTGGGTTGACAAAGTTAAAAATCACACAACACCAGGTTCTAGTCCAACAGGTTTATATGGAAGTACCAGCTTTTGGAGCACTGCTCCTTCATCAGGTAACTAGTTAACTTTTTTTACTTTAACTTTATTATAATAGTGTCTTGCTGCTCCTCAATAATGCATTTCAATCTTTTCCTAATGACAAATTGTAGACTCAATATTTTATGCTTTTCTGCTTTCTGCTTCTGTCCTTTTCTGAAGACAGGTGCTACATTTGCCAAATAGAAAATGACCCATGTTCAGGGTAGCAAGGTGGCTCAGTGGTTAACACTGCTGCCTCACAATACCAGGGACCCAAGATCAATTCCACCCTCGTATGACTGTCTGCGTAGAGTTTGTACATTCTCCCAGTGTCTATGTGGTTTTCTTCCGTCAGTACAAAGATGTACATGTTACCTGGATTGACAATGCTAATTTGCCCACAGTGTGCAGGGATGTGTAGGTCAGTTGGATTAGTTATGGGGAATGTAGGGTTACTGGGGTTGGGTATGGGTGCAATGCTTTTCAGAGGGGTTGTATGAACTTAAGGATTCTATGATTTGCAGTTTTCTATCCATTGAGTTCTTTCCAGATTCTAGGGAACTTTGAAAGACTATACCATTAGTTATTTCTGCAGCCGCTCCCTTCAAAATCCTAGGGTAAAGGTCATCAGGTCCAGGGAACTTGTAAGTCTGGAATCCCATGAGATTTTCTTAGTGTTGTTTTTCTCTTGATTGTTTAATTTCCTCTCTCCCTTTTGGTTTTTTGCTATTTTGGGGACTTTTTTGTGTCTTCTACAATGAAAACAGATACAAAGTACTTGTTCAAAGCTTCTGCCATTTCCTTGCTTCTAATTACTAATTCACCACTGTCGCCCTCCAAGGGAACAATAGTTATGTACATCACTCATTTCCTTTCAGACGCTTATCAAAACTTTCAGAGTTTTCTCTCGTCCTCCAATTCTCCTCTCTGCATTTTTTTTGTTCACTTTTGCTAATTCCTAGAATGTTATCAATATTCTGGTTTATCAAGAGCAGCATTGTGAACCTGTTCTTTTAATCTAGTATCATTTTCCACTTTCTTAGATCATACAACATCTTTCTCAACTGAATGTATCTTTGTTGAGAATTAAGAAATATCTTATTCAATTCCTGGTATTTCTCCTTTACATCAATCCGTGACTGAAGTCCCATCTGGTTCACTAAGGCTCTTGAGGGAAGGAAATTGTTATTCTTACCTGTTCTGGCCTACATGTGGCTCCAGAACCATAGCAATGTGATGGACTCTTAACTGCCCTCTGGGCAATTAGGAATGA
Organism: Chiloscyllium punctatum; assembly: GCF_047496795.1. Taxonomy (NCBI): domain Eukaryota; kingdom Metazoa; phylum Chordata; class Chondrichthyes; order Orectolobiformes; family Hemiscylliidae; genus Chiloscyllium; species Chiloscyllium punctatum. Next base: position 54,345,846 of record NC_092761.1, on the reverse strand, counting down.
ACAATAAATGCTGGCCTAGGCAGCAGTGCCCTCATTCTGTGAATAAATAATAGAAAAATGGAGCTGATGGAAGTTATTCACTGGTTAATTTTGGTCCTGGGTTCTCAAAGTCCTTGTTCATGCCTCAGCTTGCCACCATGGTGGTATTATTATTTCTGAGGCTTTAGGTCTCCATTCAATCCCAAAAGTAAGCCTGGCAGACATAATCTAAGATGATGCCTCACTGACAAAGTCATGCATATTTGCTGAATTTCATGTGAGACATTCATATAGATGTTAAATATCTAATGGTTCTCTTTTAAATTAAGACTCTCCTAATGTGCAAATTAACATGACTCCCTCAACTAACTTCTTCACCATATCTGATTGCCTTTCCATTCAGTTTGTAGGAGGACTGTGCATCCCTGGCAGCTTTATTTCACAACAACTTAATAGTTGAAAGGCATAAAAGGGACTTTATTACCTGTAATACGTTTTGAGACATTAAAAAAATCCAAAAAGCTTTCTATAAATTCAAGTTTTCAGTCATAAAATCCAATGGTTTGAAAACTACAAAATCAATATTCTATAGGTCATGAAAAATAGCAATTGCTGTTGAGCAAGAACCTGCATGGGATTGAAAATTGAAAAATAAGGATTATTTGAGGCAGTTTACTGTTATCAATCAACCTTTGACTTTGCTTAGACATGGGCCAATATATTGATTGGTTTTAGAGGATACAGCGTGGTACAATACCTACAGAAGAGGCATTTACCTCAGACAACCAGCAAGCCGATTGGATAATAGAAAGAAGCACAATTACACTTGGTCATATATAATTTCTGGGACTGAAGACAACAAATGCTGGAAATCACAGTGGATCGGCTAACACCATGGAGAGAGAGTCTAGACTCAAAACATTAGCTTGCTCCCTCTCCATGGCTGCTGCCTGACCTGCTGTGATCTCCAACATTTGTTGTTTACAGCAGATTCCAGCATCTGCAGTAATTTGCTCCCATAATTACTGAGACCTTAAGGAACTGGTACAGATACATCTGATCCCTCTGAAGCCTATAATAGAACTCTTTGTCTCCAATGACAGTTTTTGTGTGACATTACTAGAATAAGTGGAGCCAAAGTAATATGAATATTAACTCTTTCAGAACCGTTATCTTATGCATTAAAACTTGCAAATAAAAAATTCAGGTGATTGCATTCAATCTTTGGGAGTGTCCTGTCCAACCTGCTTGCTCATGTAAAATCATATCTTGTTTTACTTTTGGTACTTTTCCTTATCAAATTGAAGCAGTTTGGGTAATAGCAGTCTGACTAGCCCCTGGGGATAACTCTGTACAGGAGTGGTGCAGGCAGTGCTGGGCAGAATGAGGACAGTGTTATTAAAGTGGCTATGAAGTTTTTTTACCTGCCTGCCAGTCTCTGACAGCGTCATTTTAAGGTTTGAATCTGATTGTTCCATTAAAAGAAACAAGCTACTGAACTTTTAGTTGTAAAACCAATGAAAACCAAAATAAGGGAAGTGACAACAAATGAGTTGGGGAGGGGGGAGGGGGGACAAAGGCATGTGAAACACTGATAGAAAAGAACTGAAGGGTAAGAAATACAGAACTAATTCCCTGAAAATGAAACAAAGCATAAAGCTAGAGGCAGAAATGTCTCAAAAGAAAGACTCGAGATGGACTGTAAGATGTAACAGTGGAATAGAGGCATTTGGAGAATGACAGTGCCTGGGTGGAAAGCAGAGGTGTATACTGGACGATTGATGCGTCTAGACTGGAAGTGAGAAAAGATCCAGCTGGGCAATTTCTCTTTCTGCAGAACACTAAAGCTGGCGGGAGATTAAATGAGGATTATCACTGCTTTAATTTATCCTTATATCTTGTAGTGATTTGATAGCCTTTATCTACATTCTTCCTAAGTATATAGTATTAGGCTGATGTGTTTATGGAGTGAATGAATGATGGATCAGTTTCATATTGCAAAGCTCGGCAAACATTCCTATTGCTGTGTTTGGGTTAGTTTAGGGTATGTCAGGAACAGTGCAAAGAACTGAACTGAACTGAAACGTTCTGTGGTGATCTCGGTTGATTTATTGCAGTGGTGTAATTATTTGGGACTGAAAGGAGTGTAGTTTTCTGTTAGATCACTTGGTTCTAGTTAAACCAGGGACTACACTATGACACAACATTGGCTGATATTATGGGGCAAACCCAATCATGCCAGGGGCTGCTGAGAAGATGACCTTATGCAAATAACTAGTCTATGCAAATACTCTTACTCCGTTCACTGGGTTTATTTCAGAAATGAGTTGGGAGGTTTGTACAACAATTAATAACAGTTATGCAAAGTGGAACACAATGTAACATTCCTGTTCTCATATCATCATTAGTGTTTCAGACGTCCTGACAAAGGGTTTTGGCCTGAAATGATGACTCTCCTGCTCCTCGGACGCTGTCTGACCTGCTGTGCTTTTCCAACTTCACATTGACTCTGACTTCCAGCACCTGCAGTCCTTACTGTCTCCCAGAGAATGACCATCACCTATTAAGTTGAAACACACACAGTGTGCGTATATAGTCTTCCTGATTGCAAAGATCGGGGCCCTGTGTTTTAAAAGTTGTAGCTTCCAGAACATGCAAGTGTGCCATACTGCAAGCCAGAGTGTATTGGCTTATATTATAGCTCTTACATTTGGGATTTTCTTGCAAATGTTGCCCAAACATGGAAACACATTTAATGTTGGTCACTGCGTTCTGCGTTTTGTAAGTGCAAACTGTTCGGGTTCAGTCAATATATTTTCTGCTGTGAACAGCCAAAAGGACATACTGCTTCATATGATCTGCCAGTCTTTGGGATGTATAGTCTATATATCGAGCATCACACTGACAGTGAAATTCATACACTGCATTACTCGTTTGTGTGACAGATATAATATTTTGTGTTTGTCTGCAGGAATCCAAATGTATACACTGACCAGGGAAGGTAGGTTTTTAGTAGGCTGTGTTAAAGAAGCCCTGGCTGATTTTTCAATAGGGCATCAAGGAAAGAGACCTTTATTGAACTTTAAATCTGAACTTGAGTGCAGAATGGAGTCTGTTAAAACTGGTAATGAAATTCTTGAATGCAGTTGCAGACTCAAAGATACCAAATTTATCATCTACAGATCAACACATTCAATTATCATTACTTTATTATTGTACTGCATACCTATATATCAGCTACCACCATCTCTGCTGTGTTTCAAAGCTTTCAAACTGAGAGTGATTGCAATGAGAAAATCTGACTTCTTTTCTAAAGGACATAAAACACCAGTGAGACAAAGAAATCTTGGAGGATAATTGGGCTTCTGTTACTTATACCACTAATACGTGTACTTAACAGGTATTATTTGTGTGCGTACCTGGTGCTGAGTGATCTGAAATGTGCAATCGAGTGAGAAAGCTTGACATTTCAAATGAATAATTAACCCTTGCCCTGCTGAGAAAGTAAGCATGCAGATTTGCTGCAAATGCCCTGAATTCACACCCTAGTGAACAAACAGTAGGTTCTGATAGCACAAAATCTTTCTGACAACACATACAATGACAAGTAACTATTTTCATGCAGATTGACTCACATCACTAGTTCTACTGAAATTAGAAGGACGACTGAAAGTGTCTTTGTCAGTATTGCAGATACTGATATAGGAGAAAGGTCAGGCTCATTTGTTTGATTTGGTGCAGAGGGACCTGTCTTATCTATTTCACAGGAATCAGACATTCAACGGATCAGATTGAGTCTAGTTGCTTTCAGGACAGGGTGCGGTATCATCTGCAGCACTTGTGGTTTTTGTGATATTAATTGTAGAGAGCAATCGTTGCAAACATTTTCATTCTGCTTCACCTGGTTTCCTACAGATTTACAAGAAATAATAACTCATTTCTTTTTGCTTCATTTCCCGGCTATAATTGAAAAATGGCACGAATCACACATTCTAGGTCACAGGGCATTGTAAAACTTCATATGAGGTTGCACAGTGCATTCAATAATTATCCCTGAAGGTGTGTCAGCACTTTGTATTCTTCTGCTGTTGTTTAATGAGGCAAGACTAACTACTAATCTCATCGCAAAAGATCCACAGGGAAATAGTGACCATAATACAATTGAATTCCATGTTAAGTTTAAAATCAACGTATGTCAATCATAAACACAAATCTGACACACAAGCAAAGCCAGTTACATAAATATGAAAAGAGAGCTAGCAAAGGTTGATTGCATTTATAGACTAAAAGTTTTGGCCACAAAAAATCAACAGAAAGCATTTCAAGAAACAAAACTAGTCAACAAAACTACATCCCACTGGAAAGTAAAAACTCGGTGAGAAAGATCCACACATCGTTAGCAAGGTGAGGACAAGACTAAACTAAAGGCCTCAAGGCCCCAAATACACCACCCAGGTGCAGCAGTGAAGTCAGTGTTTTATGTGTACTCTAAAATCCACTACAAGCCCACCAACATCCACAATTACCCTGACTATACCTCACATTCTGCTTCCTCCAAGGATTCCATTCCACTCTCCCAATTTCTCCACCTCCATCACATCTGTTCTAATTATGTCACCTTCTACCAGATTGCCTCCAATGTGACTGTTTTTTCTCCTCAACTGAGGCTTTCAGTTGTAACCCACCTTCTCCTGGACTTCTATACTCGCCATTTTTCCTCCTTCCCAGAACAACTTCAGGGCTCCTTTTATCCTTACTTTCTATCCTTCTTGTCTCCATATTCAAAGGATCATCATTTGCCATTTCCACCATCTCCAGCAGATGCTTCCACAAAGCACACTTTCCCCTCTCCTCTACTGTTAGCATTCTGCACCCTCCCTGACACCCTAGTCCGCCTTGTCCATCACTTCCCGAACACTTCCACATGTCACCATCCCATTCAATCACAGAAGCTGTAACACTTACCCACCTTCTCCCCCATCACTGTCAGAAGTCCCAATCACACCTTCCAAGTGAAGTAGACTGTTACTTACAATTGTTTCAATCAAGTCTACAGCATTTGCTCCTCATGTAATAGTTTCCTTTACATTAGTGAAACCAAATGCAGATGGAGTTACACCTTTAGTCTGGGGGGTGACCCCCAATCTCCCAGCTGCTTGCCATTTCAATAAAACCCCTTGCTCTCATGCTAACATTTCTGTCCTGGGCCTTCTGCAATGTTCCATTGAATCTCCATGCAAACTTGAATTACACCAGCTCATTTTCTACTTTGGCAATTTCTCAAGGTCTCAACACTGAATTCCCTAATATCAGAAAATGAATACAATGTTTTCCTTCTCCATTTTTCTCACATTCTCATTTAGTTTGTGTCTTGTTTGTTTTGCTCTTAATAGAGAGGACACTCTCTCCCTTTCACAACTTAATTTATCTCCTTTTCCTCTTTTATTGCTATTAACTACCTCCGTAACATTTCCATTGGGCCTTTACACCCTTCCTCCTTATCTGACATTGTCAAAAGTATATAAAAAAATTCTAACACTTTACTCACGGGATTAAACAAAGTCAGCAGGGGTTTACCAAAGGGAAATCATGCTTAACTAATAAGATTATAAGACATTGGAGCAGAAATCCCATAAAGTCTGTTCCATCATTCAATGAGTTGATCACTTAATCCTCAACTCCACATTCCTGCCTTTTTCCTTCATGATTAAAAATCTATCTGTCTCAACATTGAATAAACTTATTGACAGGACATTGATTAGGCCAGCTTTGGAATACTGCATGCAATTCTGGTCTCCCTGCTATAGAAACGATGTTGTGAAACTTGAAAGGATTCAGCAAAGATTTACAGAGATGTTGCCAAGGTTGGAGGATTTGAGCGACAGGGGAAACTTGAAGACACTGGAGCTATTCTCCCTAGAGCATCGGAGGCAGAGGGGAAACCTTATAGAAGTTTATAAAATCCTAAGGGGCATGGATAGGGTGAATAGCCAAGGCCTTTTCCCCGGGGTAGGGAGTCCAAAACTAGAGCGTGTCAGTTTAAGGTGAGAGGGGAAGGATTGAAAAGGGACACAAGGGGCATCTTTTTCATGCAGAGGGTGGTGTGTGTATGGAATAAGCTGCCAGAGGAGGTGGTGGAGGTACAATTACAACATTTAAAAGGTGTGTGGATGGGTATATCAACAGAAAGGATTTAGAGGAAGGGTTTAAAAAGTAATCTAATCTAATCTAATCTATTATAAATTGGATGGTCTACATCTGGGAAGAACCAGAACCAATGTCTCGGGGGTGCTTTTAAAAATAAAAAATGGGCGGCACAGTGGCATAGTGGTTAGCACTGCTGCCTCACAGCGCCAGAGACCCGGGTTCAATTCCCGCCTCAGGCGACTGACTGTGTGGAGTTTGTATGCTCTCCCCGTGTCTGCGTGGGTTTCCTCCGGGTGCTCCGGTTTCCTCCCACAGTCCAAAGATGTGCAGGTTAGGGTGAATTGGCCATGCTAAATTGCCCGTAGTGTTAGGTAAGGGGTAAATGTAGGGGTATGGGTGGGTTGCGCTTCGGCGGGGCAGTTTGGACTTGTTGGGCCGAAGGGCCTGTTTCCACACTGTATGTAATCTAATCTTAAAAAAAAAGAGGAATATGGGTCAAATGCTGGTAAATTGGACTAAATTAATTTAGACTATCTGGTTGGCATGGACGAGTTAGACCAAGGAGTCTGTTTCCATGATGTACACCTCTATAACTCTACAACCCAGCATTAAATAATTCCACAGATTCACTGTCGATGAAAAAACTTTCCTCCTCATCTGTGTCTTGAAAGAGCAGCCTCTTATTCAGAGATAACGTCCTCTGATCCTAGATTCTGCCACAAGGAGAAAGAACCTCTCATTTCTGAAGAAGAGTTATGTTAAACCCAACTGATATTAATTCTGTTTGTCTCTCTCCAAAGATGCTGCCAGACCTGCTGAGTTCCTCCAGCATTCTCTGTGTTTGCAATAGATTAAAAGGAAGAGGGTTTAATATTGTAAAGATAGCAGTAAGTCTAAGGGTTTGGAATTTTGTAAAAACCACAAATGACTACAAAAATGTCCACAGAAAGTGAGAAAATAGAATATGGAAGGTAATTGGGGTGGCACAGAAACGTGTGTTCAATTCCAACATTGGGTGACTGTCTGTATGGAGTTTGCAAATTCTCCCTGTGTCTGTGGGTTTCCTCTTGATGCTCTGGTTTCCAAAGTGCAAAAGTGTGCAGCTTAGGTGGATTGGCTATAAAAAAAATTGCCCATAGTGTCCAGGGATGTGCAGGGTAGGTGGATTTACCATGAGATGCAGGGTGACAGGGATAGGGTAGGGGAGTGGGTCTGGGTGAGGTGCTCTTTTGAGGGTTGGTGTGGACTTGATGGGCCAAATTGTCTACTTCCACACTGTACGGATTCAACAAAATTCCAATTAATATAAAACTATATCGTAATAAGGAAGAAACCAATAATTATTGAGGAAAATGGTTCAGACATTGAAGAGATTATTTTGTCTGTATTCCAAGTACTTATACTTTGAAATAAGTTCCACATAAAACATAGAGCGTATGTAGTAACTAATAAGAGTGAGAATATTAAAGTAATCAATATCAGCAGAGAAAAACTGGACTAAAATGCTACAAATTACCAGGAACTGATGTTCTACACCAAAGAATTCTGAGAAATAGATATGGAGATTCGTGGATGAGCTGGTTTTGAATCAGGAACACAGGTACATGAGGAGGATATTCTGTCCATTGAACCTGCTCTGCCATTTAATATGTTCACAGCTGATCAAACACTTAATACTTCTCAGCCACGTTATTCCCAGAACCTTTTACTTCACCGATAATCCAAAACATATCAACATTTGCTTTAAATATTTGAAAAGACTTGGCATCTAGTTAGAGAACTCCAAAAAATTGCAATCCTCTTAGTAAACTAAAGTCCCCTTAGCTCAGTCCTAAATGGATTTTCCCTGTCTTTGATAATATTTTTCCTCAGTTAGGGAGACACAAACGTCTCCAAGTGCAGTCTAACCAACTCTTTATACAACTGAAGCTACATTGCATTAGCCTTCCTATTAACTTGCTGAACCTGCATAGTACTCCTCAGTGAATCATTGACAAACACTCATGCCCCTTTGTATTTCTACACTTGCCAACCTCTTACTTTTTAAGCCATGCTCTTTACATGTATTCCTCCTATCAAAGTAGATAACCTTACATGTTTCCACATTGCATAGCCCATTGGCCATATTCTTGCTTACTTACCAAATCTATTCAAATCTTCTAGAAAATGTTTTACATCTTCCTCACAAGACACATGCCTGCTGAATTGAAAATATTATATTTGGTCCCACCTAAAAATCATTGATGAATATTGTGAACAGCTGGGGACCAAGTAGGGATCCTTATCATATCCCATTAGTCAGAGACCATTCATGTGACAATGTCCCATTTATTCCTGATCTTTGTTTTCTGTATATTGGCTAATCATTAATGCAGAGCCGAAAAGTATGGCACTCATAAAAGCACAACAGGTCAGGCAGCACCCAAGGAGCAGGAGAATCGACATTTTGGGCATAAGTCATTCCTGAACGAAGGAAGTTTAGCAACTGAGGAAACTCTGAAAGAAGCTGATAAAGATTAGCTGACTGAACTGTTTACTTGTATAATGCTTAAATAATGTGATTCAAACTTTCAGAGATACAAACCTTTCAACAGGCATAAGGGAGGGTACACAGATTCTTTGATGTAGTTTCCGCCCTAACTTTTTTTCAGGGTTGTTGGATGCATCTTATCCTGTCCTGGTGACTTTTCTAATTTAATACAGTCAGCTATTCCAATACATCTGCACTGAATTGTCTCAGGTTGCTTTAATGTCCCACAACCCCAAGTTTATAACAGACCTGCCATAGAATCACTACATGGAAGTATATTCAAAATTAATAAATGCGTCACACATGTAGAATTATGTTTGCAACCAATGCTGCTTTGGTAATTGTGATTTTTTTGGATGATTCAAATAGCAGAAACTTTTCTCATTTGAGAGTTAAATTGCATGAATGGTCCTGCAACAATCCAGTCAGTATGATAGATTCATAATGCAAGGCTGAATATAAAAGATTCAGCAGGAACTGAGAAAGGAAATAAGAGAAGCTAACAGAAAACATGAGAAGATACTGGCAATTAACAGGAATCCAAAATTCTTCTGCAGCCACATAAATAATAGCGGAAAGATAGTAAGAGGAAGAGTTGGGATGCGTAAGGACTTTGAGGGAGAGGGCATTGCTAGATTTTAAATTAGTATTCTATACCTGGCTTAATCAAAGAAGAACATACTGACAAAATCATGTTAAACAGGAAGTAATTAGAAATTGAATGGACTAACACTTGATAAAAAGGATGTATTGGAATGACTGGCTGTATTTAAAGTAAATAAGTTTACAAGACAGGATGAGTTGCATGCAAGAATACTGAAAGAGGTAAGGATGGAATCTCTAAAGTTATTGGTTCTAATCTTCCAATCATATAGGATTAGTGCTAGAGGACAAGAGAATTATTAAAGTTACACCTATGTTATACAAAGAATGTAATGGTCAATTCCTGGAATGGCGGGATTACCTTACACTGAAAGACTGGAGCGACTGGGCTTGTATACCCTTGAGTTTAGAAGACTGAGAGGGGATCTGATTGAGAAATATAAGATTATTAAAGGATTGGACACTCTGGAGGCAGGAAACATGTTTCCCCTGATGGGTGAGTGCTGAACCAGAGGACACAGCTTAAAAATATGGGGTAGACCATTTAGGACAGAGATGAGGAGAAACTTCTTCACCCAGAGAGTGGTGGCTGTGTGGAATGTTCTGCCCCAGATGGCAGTGGAGGCCAGTCTCTGGATTCATTTAAGAAAGAGTTGGATAGAGCTCTCAAGGATTTTGGAATCAAGGGTTATGGAGATAAGGCAGGAACAGGATACTGATTAAGGATGATCAGCCATGATCTTATTGAATGGTGGTGCAGGCTCGAAGGGCAGAATGGCCTATTCCTGCACCTATTGTCTATTGTCTATTGATAAACAATACAATAATGACCTGTCAGTTTATCATTGGTGGTGGGAACGTTTTTAGAAACAATAGTCTGGGACAAATTCAACAATTATTTGGACAATTGTGGATTGCTTAAGGAAAGCTGGCATGTATTTCTCAAGGAGAAATTGTGTTGTTCGAAGTTAATTGGGTTCTTGATGAAGTAATGGAGAGGGAATGAGGGGAAAGCAGCTGATGTGGCATACTTGGATTTCCATAAGGCATTTGATAAAGTGTTACACAGGAGACAATATTTTAGCATGATTAAAACCCATGGAATAAAGCAACATTGACAGCGTGAGTGGCTGAGTGACAGGAAACATAACAGCGTACTGAATGCTGGTTTTACAGGTTGGAGATGTAAGTTATTTCATTTGACCTATAGTTTTGATCCAGACTTGGATGTCCAGAAGTTTCAAGTTTTCAAAATTTGTAGATGATAGAAAAAATGACATTTTTGTGAATTGTAATGGGCATTAAAAATAAATTTATAGAGGATCATAGGCTTTTAGATTGGGCAGATGCAAGGCAGTTAAGATTTAATAAAGAAATGTGTTAAATGATTCAATTTGTTAAAAAAATCAATGAGGAAGGTGGTATGGTGGCTCAGTGGTTAGCATTGCTGCCTCACAGCGCCAGGGACCCAGGTTCAATTTCAGCCTTGGGCGACTGTTTATGTAGAGTTTGCACATTCTCCCTGTGTCTGCGTGGGTTTCATCCAAGTGCACTGGTTTCATCCTACAGTCCAAAGATATGCAGGTGAGGTGGATTGGCCATGCTAAATTGCCTATTATGAGCAGGGTAGATGGATTAGCCAGGGGAAATAAGGAGGGCGGGGGGCGCGGGCTAGGGGGATGGGTCTGAGTGGGATACCCTTCAGAGAATTGGCATAGACTCAATGGGCCAAATGGCCTGCTTCCACACTGTTAAGATTCTATGAAGCAATATGAGATAAAGAGTACAGTTTGTGGTGTTGTAGATGTGGACAGGATGTTTTCTCTTTTGAGAGAATCTAGAATGAGAGGCAGAATCTTGAAAGGCCTTATACACTTATTAACAGCAACCCACCTCACTAACGCATGTCAAGCGAGCCAGACATCAAACATGGTCATCATGGAAGTCAGAGTTGGTTCCTGGAGACTTCAGCTCATTGCTGGCTGCAAGGAGCCACCATGTTGTTCAGTACCAAACAGAATCTCAGGATATAATCTATGGGCACCAGCCATATGCACATCTCACCCACAGACAGTGGCACCTGACATTTGCCAACTCTTCACAATCCTCATGGCACCTCTCTAGCCCACTTACAGGATGCACAAACCTGCATTGCAGGGCATTCCAGTGATACTGGTCTTTCAGCCAATATCCACTAAGTGGTAACTTTTCCGTAACAAACTTGTGGTAAGATTGAGATAGAATCGGAAAGAGGGATGCAGTAGAGCAGTGTTGGTAGTTAATGAAGGGAGAAAAATACACAGAGAAGGCTGGAGAAACTCAATAGATCTGCATCATCTGTGAAGAGAGAGACAGAGTTAATGGTTTGATCCTTATCTGACTCTTCTTCAGAATCTCTAATTCAGTATTATTACCTGAACCACATCTAATTAGACATATGGCAAATAAGATTAGAGAAATGAATGCATGGCTCAAAGGTTGAGTAGTGGAAATGGATTCTGTTTATGAGGTACCAATACCAGGACTCAAATGGAGCTCAAATCACTCTCCCCATTCTGTGGCTGATGTTCTCATGAGACAGATAGTGAAGGAAATAGAAATCAGTTTCTTGGTGTTAAGGAAACAAATTTAAGCAAAATGTGATAAATCAAAGAGACGAGGCAATTAAGAAACACATTAATATTAAAAGTTATAAATAGGTATGACAGGAATGCACACAGATGAAGAATCTAAGAGTAAAGCAACTGATCAGGATAGAATTTACAGAAGTAATGAAACATAAAAGCTCAAGGCTGTGTATTTGAATACATGCAACATTTGAAATGAACAGATGGACTGATCGTGAAAACGGACATGAATAAATATGAGCCCATAGCCATTTCAGAAGCATGCCTAGAATGATATAGAACAGGAGTTGAACATTAAAGGGTACATGCCAATTCAGGACAGGAGACTAGGAAAAGGCAGAGGGAGTGGCTCAGTTAATTAATGATCATATCAGAACAATAGAGAAGAACAGCCTAAGACTTAAAAACTGAGATGTGGAAACCATTTGGATCTAGATGAGAAATTATAAAGGCATGATGTCTCTTGTGGGTGGAGTGTATAGACTCTTTATCAACAACCAAATATTAAAATGGAATACAAAGGCAAGAATATTGAAAGCTTTTCAGAAAGATATATGGATAATCCTGGGGAGATTTTTGTCCACAAACAGAGTGGATAAAATCTGCATCAGTCTATTTTACAACTGTCTCCATGATAAAAGATACAAAAACATTCTAGAAATAGTTGCAAATCCAAGAGGAGGCCAGAAGAATGATCTTAATTGAATGAAAATCAAAAAATTAGATTCTCGTTGACAGGACAAACTTTAGCAATAAAAGTGTCCAACCACAAAAGTTTGATCGACCTCCTCAACCTCAGGTTTGGAGAAACCTATTTGTATGTATTAGCATCTCATTAAAGACAAAGCTCACTGGAATGCAGGATCCACTCCCTTTTAACATTTAACCAATGAGAAATCTGATTGTTCAGATGGCGAACCATATAAAAACAGTCATGAACCTAGTGAAATGCAGTTCTTCCTTGACTTTATGGTATGTAGTCATTGCTTTGTCTTTATAGTGGTACAGCTTTAAATGATAGTTACATCAAGTTTTGGTGTAAGTTCTCCAATTGCAATCCAAGAAGTTAAGAGGAGATTGGAGCTTGTCTCTGTGGGGTAGGGTGGAGCAAAAACATCTAAGGGCATGGAAAGTCAATGGAGCAACAATGGTGAGGCACTGCCTGTCCAGAGGTAGAAGAGGATACCTCCTAACGGTTTCTGCCCTGTCCTGGAACATTTAGGGTGATGAATGGCAGCGGAGAGTCAGAGGGAGATGAGTAATCATTGCATTGGCCTTTCCTGGGGAAGTGCATGTCTTGGGATGAGGCTGGTAATATTGGGTTGCTGAGGGTGTGTTCACAGTAAAGGGAGGAGGTTTTCTTAGATTAGATTACTTACAGTGTGGAAACAGGCCATTCGGCCCAACAAGTCCACACTGCCCCGCCGAAGCGTAACCCACCCATACCCCTACATCTACATCTACATCTACATCTACCCCTTACCTAACACTACGGGCAATTTTAGCATAGCCAATTCACCTGGCCGGCACATCTTTGGACTGTGGGAGGAAACCGGAGCACCCGGAGGAAACCCACGCAGACACTGGGAGAATGTGCAAACTCCACACAGTCAGTCGCCTGAGGCGGGAATTGAACCCGGGTCTCCGGCGCAGTGAGGCAGCAGTGCTAACCACTGTGCCACCGTGCCGTCCAATTGGATGTGGACAGATGAGTGTTAGGTCATGGAACATACCTTCTTGTTCCAGGAGAGCGCAGGTGAGTCCTGAACATGATGATGCAGATGACCTCATTGATGGGAGAGGCATTGTGACTTGAATGTTTGGTGTTTAGATATCAAAGTTGGGAAGTTCAGAGTATTAGAAGAAGGTCTAACCTATTTATTTGAACAATGGAAGTAAATTTCTCTATCTTGAAGCATTTATTGAGTTAGCATGGTAGCTCAGTGGTTAGCATCGCTGCCTTACAATGCCAGGGACCTGGGTTCGATTCCAGCCTTTGGTAATTGTCTGTCTGGAATTTGTATGTTCTCCCTGTATCTGCATGGGTTCCATCCCACAATCCAAAGATGTATAGGTGAGGTAGATTGGCTATGCCATGTTGCTGTTAACAACCAGGGATGTGTACAACTTGAGTGGGATGCTCTTTGGAGAGTCAGTGTGGACATGATGGGCTGAATGACTTGCTTCCAATTGTTGGATTCTATGACTCGATTGAAAATCTTCAGCTTTTGAAATGGCAACAACCAAAATTGGAAGAAATTTGTTTTGAGTGGGATGGGTTTAAGCTTGGAATAGTTAACTGATGAAAGAGGCAGCCCATCATCTTTGTGTCCAGTGGATAGAGAATCATGCTCAGCTGGCTTCTATTCCCAATTAACCAACCAATCCATGTGAAGAATTTTGGAAGAATTTTACCTGTTTATGATGATTCATGTCATATTACATTAGTTGGACTGTTTCTAGGGAATCAAAAGAAAATACTGCACTGGCTTAAAGGTTCAAAACACTCTCATTTGTCCCAACTAAGACAGGAAAGAAAAATTATTAGACAAGGTCATCTCAAAGATCTGTCATCTGGTAGACTGGGAAACATCTGCTGTGTGGTACATGCCAGATGTCTCTGTCAGATAAAGGTGTTAAGACAAACTTTGGAAATCAGATGCTAATCTCTCAGTTAGGATTGAGTTTTAGCTGAAAGGGTGGCAGTTGTGTGTTGATAACTGTGAGGACTCATCTGTCCACATGTATACCTATCATCCCAGGAATCCAGCTGGTGACAGGCTCATTCCCAATGACTCGGGGAAACAAAGCTGAGAGAATGGGTCAGGGGGCAATTCAACACAAAACAGTTGACACTGCATGAATTCTCAAATCCTCACAGTTTGCCCTTTCAGTATCAGAATCTATTCCAATGTTAAACAATAAGAAGCTGGAATCTGAGAATGAGATTAATTAGATAGCGCTTGCAAAGAGTTGACACAAACACAATGGGCAGACTGGCTTCTTGTGGTGCCTGATACAATGTAACACAAATGGATTTAATCTTTTTGATGTTGGAGCATCTTCTTGTTTCTTTTAGAAGTGAGACCAGCTCCTCCCTATCTACTCTGTCTAGCTTACTCATGATGTTAAAAACATCTATCAAATCTCCTCCCAATCTTTTTTGCAAGAGTGCAATCACAATTTCTTCAATCTATCCTCATCACTGAAGTTCCTCATCCCTGGAACAATTCTTGTAAACCTCTGTGCTCTCTGTTGCATTCACATCCTTCCTATCATATGGCACCCATAACTGTACACAATACTCTCGCTGACAACAACTGAGTTTTGAAGTTCCAAATAGAGCACTTGTTTTGGGAGGCTTAGTGAGGTTTGTGGATGATATGGCCTGCCCAGTGGAGCTGATTGATTCTGATCAGTGCTTCAATGCTGGGGCTGTTGGTCTCTTGTGAGAACACTGACATTGATGCATCTCCCCTGCTCATGGATGCCTAGTATCTTGCAGAAGCAGTCATGCTGATATGTCCCCACGGTTTGTGGAGTCTGCTGTACTCTGAGGAGGGCAGTTATCATGACTGATTCATAGTAATCTGTTTGTGCCACATTTGTAGACCTGGTCTTCATCATGCAAATGAAGGCTGCCCTGGCACACTGAAGATTGAATCAAACCTCATCATTGATGTGTGACTTTGTTGACAGGAGGCTCCTAAAGTATGGATGGTGAACAATGTCTTCCCATGGGTAATCCAAGATGGAGGTCGGGAACAATTTCTGGCTGTAACAGCTGCTCCTTTTTTGAGATATTTTAGGTGTTGGAGGTGATTTCCTTGAATTCCAGGAGCAGCAATTACTAGTCAAAGCAACAGCAGTTTTAAAAGGGAGAAGAACCGACAAAGGAAGCACATGGTAAGGTCATTGCGAGAGAGAGAGAGAGAGAGAGAGAGAGAGAGAGAGAGAGAACCTGCACAGTTACTGCTTTTGCTGTTTGAATTCCTGTATCGTCAGGCATCAGAGTCCATCTGGGAAAATTAACAAACAGTGAAATTTACAATTCTTGGAGGAACTGTTGGGCGAAGTTCACAGCAGAGAATCAGATAAGGCAATTGTTGTTTTAAATGTGGCCTACAGAGAATCTGCAGTAGGGAGTAGAGAGGGTTCTTTCTTGATTATATGCTTTTGGAGATATGTCTCTTGATTAAGATTAAAATATAAGCCATAACTATTAATTTAACCTGGGGCAGTGTTTGTAGAGGAATAAGACAGTGTTATTTTCTGTGTCTGTAGATTGGGAAGGAGCAAAAATGGCCTTTAATAGAGTGACATCTACTTCTTGTCAGATGTGGGAGGTTAAAGAGAGGTTAAGGGTTACTGCGGATTATATCTGCCATAAATGCTGTTTGCTGTGAATCTTATCAGATCGAATGGATGGGTTAGAGAGACAGTTAGAAGCAATGAGGAATTTGTAACAGCAACAGTATGCGATGGATGGCAGTTATAGGAAGAGGCGAAAGTCTCAGATACAGTCACATAGATGTGTTAACTCCAGGAAAAGTAAGAGAGGTAGGCAGCTAGTGCATGAGTCTTTTGTCGATATACCCATTTCAAACAGGTATACTGTTTTGGAAAATATAGGGGGTGATGGATTCTCAGGGGAACATAGCTTGAACAGCCAAGTTTCTGGTATTGAGACCGGCTCTAATGCAATGAGGGGTACGTCGGCTTCCAAGAGATTAATTGTGTTAGGGGATTTTCTTCTCCAAGGTACAGAGAGATGTTTCTGTGGCCAGCAGAGAAAAGGCAGAATGGTGTGTTGCTTCCCTGGTGCCAGGGTCAAGGATGTCTCAGAGAGGGTGCAGCATGTTCTCACGGGGGAGAGGGGCCAGCAAGAGGTCATTGTCCACATTGGAACCAATGACATAGGAAGGGAAAAGATTGAGATTCTGAAGGGGGATTACAGGGGATTAGGCAGAAATTTAAAAAGGAGCTCCTCGAGAGTAGTAATATCTGGATTACTCCCAGGGCTACGAGCTAGTGAGGGCAGGAATAGGAGGATAGAGCAGATGAATGCATGGCTGAGGAGCTGGTGTATGGGAGAAGGATTCACATTTTTGGATCATTGGAATCTCTTTTGGGGTAGAAGTGACTTGTACAAGAAGGACGGATTGCACCTAAATGGAAGGGGACTAATATACTGGCAGGGAAATTTGCTAGAGCTGCTCGGGAGGATTTAACCTAGTAAGGGTTGGTGGTGGGCGGGGGGGAGGTGGTGGGGTGCGGTGGGAGGTGGGACCCAGGGAGATAATGAGGAAAGAGATCAATCTGAGACTGGTACAGGTGAGAACAGAAGTGACTCAAACAGTCAGGGCAGGCAAGGATAAGGGACTAATAAATTAAACTGCATTTATTTCAATGCAAGGGTCTAGACTAGAGTGGTGCTGGAAAAGCACAGCAGTTCAGGCAACATCTGAGGAGCAGGAAAATCGACGTTTCGGGCAAAAGCCCTTCATCAGGAATAGATGTACAGTGCCTGCAGGGTGGAGAGATAAATGAGAGAAGCTCCTTTCATTTATCTCTCCACCCTTCAGGCACCCTGCCTCTATTCCTGTTGAAGGGCTTTTGCCCGAAACGTCGATTTTCCTGCTCCTCGGATGCTGCCTGAACTGCTGTGCTTTTCCAGTACCACTCTAGTCTAGAATCTGATTTCCCGCATCTGATGCCCTTGTTTTTACCTCTTTCAAATGCAAACGGCCTAACAGGGAAGGCAGATGAACTCAGGGCGTGGTTAGGAACATGGGACTGGGATATCATAGTAATTACAGAAACATGGGCAGGACTGGCAGTTTAATGTTCAAGGATACAAATGTTATAGGAAGGATAGAAAGGGAAGCAAGAGAGGTGGGTGGGGGGGGGGGGAAATGCCATTTTGATAAGGGATAGCATTACAGCTGTGCTGAGGGAGGATATTCCCAGAAATTATTTGGGTGGAACTGAGAAATAAGAAAGGGATGATAACCTTATTGGGATTGTATCATAGACCTCCTAATAGTCAGAGGGAAATTGAGAAACAAACTTGCAAGGAGATCTCAACTATCTGTAAGAATAATACAGTGGTTATGGTAGGGGATTTTAACTTTCCAAACATAGACTGGGACTGCCATAATGTTAAGGGTTTAGATGGAGAGGAATTTGTTAAGTGTTACAAAAAATGTTCTGGTTCAGTCTGTGCATGTACCTACTAGAGAAGGTGCAAAACTTGACCTACTCTTGGGAAATAAGGCAGGTCAGGTGACTGGGGTGTCAGTGGGGGACCACTTTAGGGCCAGCGACCATAATTCTATTAGAGTTAAAATAATGATGGAACAGGATAGACCAGATCTAAAAGTTGAA
The DNA here is from genome assembly GCF_047496795.1 of Chiloscyllium punctatum. NCBI lineage: Eukaryota > Metazoa > Chordata > Chondrichthyes > Orectolobiformes > Hemiscylliidae > Chiloscyllium > Chiloscyllium punctatum. The sequence goes on along the minus strand of NC_092761.1, from coordinate 54,327,573 downwards.
GTTCTAAATTAGAGAAAGGCCAATTTTGACAGTATTAGGCAAGAGCTTTCGAAAGCTGACTGGGGGCAGATGTTTGCAGGTAAAGGACAAGCTGGAAAATGGGAAGCCTTCAGAAATGAGATAATGAGAATCCAGAGAAAGTATATTCCTGTCAGGGTGAAAGGGAAGGCTGGTAGGTATAGGGAATGCTGGATGACTAAAGAAATTGAGGGTTTGGTGAAGAAAAAGAAGGAAGCATATGTCAGGTATAGACAGGATAGATGGAGTGAATCCTTAGAGTATAAAGGAAGTAGGAGTATACTTAAGAGGGAAATCCGGAGGGCAAAAAGGGGACATGAGATAGCTTTAGCAAATAGAATTAAGGAGAATCCAAGGAGTTTTTACAAATGCATTAAGGACAAAAGGGTAACTAGGGAGAGAATAGGGCCCCTCAAAAATCAACAAGGCGGCCTGTGTGTGGAGCCACAGAAAATGGGGCAGATACTAAATGAGTATTTTGCATCAGTATTTACTGTGGAAAAGGATATGGAAGATATAGACTGTAGGGAAATAGATGGTGACATCTTGCAAAATGTCCAGATTACAGAGGAGGAAGTGCTGGATGTCTTGAAATGGATAAAGGTGGATAAATCCCCAGGACCTGATCAGGTATACCCGAGAACTCTATGAGAAGCTTGAGAAGTGATTGCTGGTCCACTTTCTGAGATATTTGTATCATCGATAGTCACAGGTGAGGTACCAGAAGACTGGAGGCTATCTAACGTGGTGCCACTGTTTAAGAAGGGTGGTAAGGACAAACCAGGGAACTATAGACCAGTAAGCCTGATGGCGGTGGGCAAGTTGTTAGAAGGAATCCTGAGGGACAGGATGTACATGTATTTGAAAAGGCAAGGACTGATTAGGGATAGTCAATATGGCTTTGTGCGTGGGAAATCATATCTCACAAACTTGATTGAGTTTTTTGAGGAAGTAACAAAGAAGATTGATGAGGGCAGAGCAGTAGATGTGATCTACATGGAATTGAGTAAGGCATTTAACAAGGTTCCCCAAGGGAGACTGATCAGTAAGATTAGATCTCACAGAATACAGGAAGAACTAGCCATTTGGATACAGAACTGGCTCAAAGGTAGAAGACAGAGGGTGGTGGTGGAGGGTTGTTTTTCAGACTGGAGGCCTGTGACCAGTGGAGTGCCACAAGGATTGGTGCTTGGTCGTCTACTTTTTATCATTTACATAAATGATTTGGATGCGAGCATAAGAGGTACAGTTAGTAAGTTTGCAGATGACACCAAAATTGAAGGTGTAGTGGAGAGCGAAGTGGGCTACCTCAGATTACAACAGGATCTGGACCAGATGGGCCAATGGGCTGAGAAGCAGCAGGTAGAATTTAATTCAGATAAATGCAACATTTAAGAGGCATTTGGATGGGTATATGAATAGGAAGGGATATGGGCCGGGTGCTGGCAGGTGGGACTAGATCGGGTTGGGATATCTGGTCGGCATGGACGGGTTGGACTGAAGGGTCTGTTTCCATGCTGTACGTCTCTATGACTCTATGCCTCATGAGGACAGTAATACAATGTGATGAGGCAGAACCTTTCTTTGTCTTATGAATGTTTAAGGTGAGGCCCATATTGTCACACATCTCATTAAAGTGTTGATGGCTTGGAGCTTAGTGTCCATGCGTGGACATGCAAGCACTCAACAGCAAAGGACAAGGTGACCTTGGTCTCACCTGCAGACAGTGGAGGATGATGATAGAGTTGAGCTAGAAGATGAGTCATGATCTCACTGAATGGTGGAGCAGGCACTAAGGGCTGAACAGATTATCCATGAACTTATGTTTTTACATGCGTATGAAGTTGTCTTCCAACATTTTAGCTCAGTCAATCAGATTTCCGATGAGTGAATAAGCAAGTGATTGTGCCTGACTACTGTTGCTCCCTGCACCACTAACAAGAAAGAGCGGAAACAACAAACGGCCAAAGAAAAAACTCCCAACGCACAGGAAACTGACTACACAGCACGTCTGCACAAACACCCTTCAGCCAGAGGAAAGGCACGGAATTATAAATATATCCAGGTCCAGCAGGTCATGGCCACAGCACAAACAATAGGGAAATGACAGAACAAGCAGCAAATATCAGTGATACACAGACATAGACAACCTGAATAACTCATTGTGTCATGATTGCAAAACCTGATGGCAGTAATTGTCTGCAGTCCAGCTGCAGATCATATCGTTAGATGCACGATTTATGATCAAAATTAAAGCACATGAGTGTCAGTAATGAGAGAAAGACTTGAATTTAAATGTTGTTTTTGTTCAGTCTGTGAAATACTGCAGAGTACTCCCTAAAGCTATTTAATGTGATTTAGGCAAAGACAAATGCCTTTTTTAATTTTACAAGACTCCGCAAGAAATGATGATCTGTTTGCCCCCATTGTAGGTCAGAGAAGGAATGGTGGCTAACAAAATGAGAGAACAGCAGCCATAGAGCCTGAATACTTGAATCTGTCTGTCTGAGTCACATTTTGAGTGGTGTATTCCTGCTTTCGTGCCAGATTTTAGACGCAGAACAGCTTCTGGGGTAGTTGTGATTGTAATGAGGTTATCATCATAGAGTCCTACAGCATGGAGACAGGCCCTTTTGTCCAAGCTGGTCCATACCAACCAAAATGGCTATCCATGTGAACCCCATTTCTCTGCACTTGGTCCATGTCCTTCAAAACCTGTCCTATCCATGTATTTGTCAAACTCATTGAATTTGAGTTCCATGATTGGGCTGTTAAACAGGAGTATCAGACACCCTGTTCACTCTGAGAGTTGGATCAATGTCACGGACTCTCCACATATAAATAAAGAGGGACTTGTGGTTGGGATACTAGCCTCAATGGAGTCATTTCAATGGTCAAGCTGGGAAGCAGAATTGTCTGGTTTACCCATCTCAAGTACAGAATGCTAACTGAATAGAGGAATATAAATACTTAAGGCCTTGAGGATAATTAAACCTCTGATTAATTTGAGTTAAATGAATTTGAATTGAATTTATTGTCACGTGTACTGAAGCACAGTGAAAAGCTTTGTCTTGCGAGCAACACAGGCAGATCATGTAGCTAAGTAGCATAGATAATAAATAATAGGTGAACAGTGGCAAAAACAAAAACACGGGTTTAGGTGAATGTTAAGTTTGTGAGTCCATTCAGTATCCTAACAACGGTAGTGTAGAAACTGTTGCAAAACCTATCCTTATAGGGCCTCCCACACAACCACCTCTAACCTTAAAGAACAGGGACACAAAAGATAAGCATCTCTTCTTTTTTACTTTGTGATAAGGGGACTAGCAGAGATAGCAGTGCAGGGAGAGCAATGTTCCTCCTGCATGGTGTTTGAGGTGAGGGATGCCATTAGTGTCCCATCCAAGTACACTTGCAGGAAGTGCACCCGATTCTTGCTCCTCCAAGACCGTGTTAGGGAACTGAAGCAGGAGCTGGATGAACTTCGGATCATTTGGGAAGCAGAGGCTGTGATAGATAAGAGTTACAGGGAAGTAGTTACTCCTAGGCAAGAAGAAAGCTGGGTGACTGTTCGAAGGGGGAAAAAGAATCAGTGGAGGGATCCCCTGTGGTCATTCCCCTGAAAAACATGTATACTGTTGTGGGGGACGACTTACCAGGGGTATGCAGTGGGGTCTAGGTCTCTGACACAGAGTCTGTCCCGTTGCACAGAAGGGAAAGAGGGAAAGAAGGAGAGTGTTAATCATTGGGGACTCAATAGTTAGAGGCTCAGATAGAAAGTTTGTTGGGAACGAACGAGATTCATGGTTAGTGTGTTGCCTCTCTGGTGCCAGGGTCCGTGATGTCTCGGATCGTATCTTTGGAGTTGTGAAGGGAAAGGGTCACTAGCCTCAAGTTGTAGTCCATGTAGGTACCAATGACATAGGTAGAAAGAAGGGTAGGGATGTAAGGCAGGATTTCAGGGAGCTAGGGTGGAAGTTGAGAGCTAGAACAAACAGAGTTGTTATCTTTGGTTTGTTACCCGTGCCACGTGATAGCGAGGCAAGGAATAGAGACAGATATCAGCTGAACACATGGCTGCAAGGATGGTGCAGGAGGGAGGGTTTCAGGTACTTGGATAATTGGGGCTCATTCTGGGGAAGGTGGGACCTGTACAAACAGGATGGTCTTCACTTGAATCAGAGGGGTACTAATATCCTGGGTGGGAAATTTGCCGATGCTATTCGGGTGAGTTTAAACTTGCTCAGCAGGGAGATGGGAACCTGAAGTGTAGTTGCAGTGAACAGGAGAATGAGAGTAGGGAGGACAGAGACAGGATTTCAGGGTCACAGGAATGTGCTGGCAGACAGCGAAGTAGTTTGAAGTTCAAAGTCATAATTATCCGAAATTAGGTAGGTGAGCTTGCAGCACGGATAGGTACCTGGGTCTTCAATGTTGTGGCCATTACGGATACATGGATAGAGCAGGGTGAGGTATGGATGTTGCAGGTTCCAGGGTTTAGATCTTTCATTAAGAACAGGCAAGGCAATAAAAGAGGGGGAGGTGTGGCCTTGTTAGTCAAGGGTCGTAAATCGGTGGCTAAAAGAACATTTGATGAGGACTCGTCTACTGAGCTAATGTGGGCTGAGGTTAGAAACAGGAGAGGAGAGGTCACACTGCTTGGAGTTTTTTACAGGCCTCAGCAGGGTACCAGGGAGGTGGAAGCGAGGATTAGCAAAATTATTCTGAGTAGGAGTGAAAGGAATAGGGTGGTCATTATGGGGGTCCTTAACTTCCCCAACATTGACTGGAAATGCTATAACTCTGGTACGTCGGATGGATCAATTTTTGTCCAATGTGTACATGAGGGTTTCCTGACACAGTATGTCGAAGGGCTGACAAGAGGGGACGCCACACTGGATCTGGTGCTTGGTAATGAACCAGGCCAGGTGTTTGATTTAGTTGTAGGTGAGCACTTTGGAGAGAGTAACCATAATTCAGTTACGTTTAGTTTAGTGATGGAAAGGGATAGGTACATGCCACAGGTCAAGAGTTATCGATGGGGCAAGGGCAATGTGATTAGGCAAGAATTAGGATGCATAGAATGGGGTAGCAAAATGCAGGGGATGCAGACAATGGAAATGTGGAGCAGGTTTAAGGAACAGATATTGCGTGTCCTTGATAGGTATGTCCCTGTCAGGCAGGGAGGAAGTGATAAGGTAAGGGAACTGTGGTTTACAACAGAAATTGCATCTCTTGTTAAGCAGAAGAAGAAGGCTTATGTGTTGATGAGGCAAGATGGTACAGATGAGGCGATGGAGAGTTACAGATCAGCTAGGAAGGATTTAAAGAGAGTTAAGAAGAGCAAAGAGAGCACACGAGCAGTCTTTAACAAATAGAATAAAGGAGAACCCTGAAGCTTTCTATAGGTATGTGAGGAAAAAAGGATGACTAGGGTAGGAATAGGGCCAGTCAAAGACAGAAGTGGGAAGTTGAGTGCGGACCCTGTGGAGATCGGAGAGGTGCGAAAAGAACATTTCTTATCAGTTTTCAATTAGGAAAAGGAGAATATTGGAGAGGAGAAGAATGAGGTACGAGATATTAGACTAGAAAGGATCGAAGTTAGTTACGAACAGGTGTTATCAATTCTAGAAGGAATGGAAGTAGACAAGTCCCCTGGGCCGGATGGAATTTATCCAAGGATTCTCTGGGATTCAGGGACGAGATAGCAGAGCCTTTAGCTTTGATATTTGAGTCATCATTTTCTACAGGTTTAGTACCATAGGACTGGAGGATTGCAAATGTTGTGCCCTTGTTCAAGAAGGTCAGTAGAGATGACCCAGATAATTATAGACCAGTGAGCCTTACTTCTGTTGTAGGAAAGGTTTTGGAAAGGATTATAAGAGATAAGATTTATAATCAGCTAGCAAGCAACAATTTGATTTCAGATCATCAACATGGTTTCTTCAAGGGCAGGTCATTTCTCACAAACCTCATTGAGTTTTTTGAGAAGGTGACCAACCATGTAGATGAGGGTAGGGCAGTTGATGTGGTATACATGGACTTCAGTAAAGCCTTTGATAAGGTTCCACATGGTAGGCTGTTGGAGAAAATGCAGGGGCATGCAATTGAGTGTGATTTAGCAGTTTGTATTCGAAACTGGCTTTCTGAAAGAAGGCGGCGAGTGGTGGTTAATGGAAAATATTCAGCCTGGAGTCCAGTTACTAGTGGTGTGCCACAAGGATCTGTTTTGGCACCGCTGCTGTTTGTCATTTTTATAAATGACTTAGACGCAGGTATAGGTGGATGGATTAGTAAATTTGCAGATGATACTAAAGTCGGTGGAGAGGTGGACAGTTTGAAAGAATGTTACAGATTGCAGGGGGACTTGGATAAACTGCAGAATTGGGCTGAGAGCTGGCAAATGGAGTTCAGAGCAGCTAAATATGAGGTGATGTAGTTTGGGAAGAATAACAGGAAGGCAGAGTACTGGGTCAATGGAAAGATTCTTAGTAGTGTGGCTGTGCAGAGGGATCTTGGAATCCATGTACATAGATACCTGAATGTTGTCACCCAGATTGATAGTGCTGTTAAGAAGGCATATGGTGTGTTAGGTTTCATTGGTCAAGGGATTGAGTTCTAGAGCCGCAATATCATGCTGCAACTATACAAAAACGCTAGTGCGGCCGCACTTGGAATATTGTGTACAATTCTGGTCGCCATATTTCGGGAAGGATGTGGAAGCATTGGAAAAGGTGCAGAGGAGATTTACCAGGATGTTGCCTGGTCTGGAGGGAAGGTCTTATGAGGAAAGACTGAGAGACTTGGGTCTGTTCTCATTAGAAAGAAGAAGGCTAAGAGGTGGTATGATAGAGACATACAAGATGATCAGAGGATTAGATAGGGTAGACAGTGAAAGTCTTTTTCCTAGGATCAGCTTGTACGAGCGGACATAACTACAAATTGAGGGGTGATAGATTTAAGACAGATGTCAGAGGCAGGTTCTTAACGCAGAGAGTGGTAAGGGTGTGGAATGCCCTACCTGCCAATGTAGTCAACTCAGCCACATTAGGGAGATTTAAACAATCCTTAGATAAGCACATAGATGATGATGGGATAGTGTAGGGGGATGAGCTGAGAATAGTTCACAGGTTGGCGCAACATCATTGCCCAAAGGGCCTGTTCTGCATTGTATTGTTCTATGAAACCGGCTGGTGCATGTTCAGACTTATGCACCTTCTCCCCAATGGTAGTAGTTGTAGAAAAACATTGCCAGGGTGGGATGGATCTTTGAGAATGCTGGCGGCCATACCTTGACAGCAGGCCTGGTAGATGGATTCTATAGATGGGAGGTTGGCCTTTGTGATTGTCCAGGCCGAGTTCACCACTCTCTGTAAACGTCTCCAATCTTGAATGATACAGTTGCCATACCAGGTAGTGATACATCCAGACAGAATGCTCTCGATTGCTCACCTATAAAAGTTGGCAAGGGTGTTTGCCATCATGCCAAATTTCCTCAGCTGCCTGCGGAAGAAGAGACATTGTTGGGCCTTTAGACAATAGACAATAGACAATAGATGCAGGAGTAGGCCATCCTGCCCTTCGAGCCTGCACCGCCATTCAATATGATCATGGCTGATCATTCCTAATCAGTATCCTGTTCCAGCCTTATCTCCATACCCCTTGACTCCACTATCTTTAAGAGCTCTATCCAATTCTTTCTTAAATGAATCCAGAGACTGGGCCTCCACTGCCCTCTGGGGCAGAGCATTCCACACAGCCACCACTCTCTGGGTGAAGTAGTTTCTCCTCATCTCTGTCCTAAATGGTCTACCCCGTATTTTTAAGTTGTGTCCTCTGGTTCGACATTCCCCCATCAACGGAAATATGTTCCTTCCTGCCAGAGTGTCCAGTCCTTTCATAATCCTATACGTTTCAATCAGATCCCCTCTCAGTCTTCTAAACTCAAGGGTATACAAGCCCAGTCGCTTCAGTCTTTCCGTGTAAGGCAATCCTGCCATTCCAGGAATTGACCTCGTGAACCTACGCTGCACTCCCTCAATAGCCAGAATGTCTTTCCTCAAATTTGGAGACCAGAACTGTACACAGTACTCCAGGTGTGGTCTCACCAGGGCCCTGTACAGCTGCAGAAGCACCTCTTTGCTTCTATACTCAATCCCTCTTGTTATGAAGGCCAGCATGCTATTAGCCTTCTTCACGACCTGCTGTACCTGCATGCTTGCCTTCATTGACTGGTGGACAAGAACACCCAGATCTCTCTGAACAGCCCCTTTACCTAATTTGATACCATTGAGGTAGTAATCTGCCTTCCTGTTCTTGCCACCAAAGTGGATAACCAGACATTTATCCACATTAAACTGCATCTGCCATGCATCTGCCCACTCACCTAACTTGTCCAGGTCACCCTGTAATCCCCTAACATCCTCATCACATTTCACCCTCCCACCTAGCTTTGTGTCATCAGCAAATTTGCTCATGTTATTGCTGATACCATCTTCTATATCATTTACATATATTGTAAAAAGCTGCGGTCCCAGCACGGATCCCTGCGGTACCCCACTGGTCACTGCCTGCCATTCCGAAATGGAGACGTTGTATCCAGTGTATCCATATGAAGAGTTCAAGAAAGCTTGTTGTGGATGACCACACCCAGGAGCTTGACATTCTCCACTTGTTCCACCTCTGTGCTGTTAATGTGTAGGGGGGGGGGGGCATGAGTAACATTTTGCCGGAAGTCAATGAGTTCCTTGGTTTTGCTGGCATTGAGAGCTAGGTTGTTCTCAGTGCACCATTTTTCCAGGTCTTCCACCTCCTGTCTGTAATCTGTTTCATCGCCATCTGAGATTTGACTGCCTATGGTGGTGTCATCAGTGAACTTGTGAATGGAATTAGTCTGGTATTTGGCGACAGTCATGGGTACACAGTGAGTACAGTAGGAGGCTGAGTACGCACCTCTGGAGGGCTCCTGTGTTGAGTGTTAGTGACTACCAATTAAATCAGCGTCTAATGCTTGATAATGAGGCCAACCGCCATTTTGTTGAGGAGCACTGTCAGTTACTTCCCAGAACAATGACAAGCTTAACACGAGTAAAGGAATCAATACTGCAGCCTGTGAGTGCAACTGGAAATTAAGCTGAGCCTTCACTGGCTAACTGTCATCAATGGATAGAGTCAATGCGTTGGTACTGGAGGCTGTTGAAAATTTGATGGGAACCATGAGGAGAAAGAGAGGAATGTGTCATAGGCATTTTCCAATGTGCTTCCTTGACTTGAAGCAAGAATAGGTGGAAGAGATGAGGCCAGGCAGATCAGCAGCAGCTGCTTTAGCAGCAGGCAGGGGTGGGGAAGGAGGGTGAAAAGGATGAGGAAGTTCAGGTATGGCTGAGGGATGAAGAGAGTGAATGAGGAGGTTGAGAAGGGGTCTCAGCTGATGTCCTATCTCTCAGGGTCTGCGGACAACAATACTCTAGGTAAAAACAATGACTGCAGATGCTGGAAACCAGATTCTGGATTAGTGGTGCTGGAAGAGCACAGCAGTTCAGGCAGCATCCAAGTAGCTTCGAAATCGACGTTTCGGGCAAAAGCCCTTCATCAGGAATAAAGCGCTTTTGCCCAAAACGTCAATTTTGAAGCTACTTGGATGCTGCCTGAACTGCTGTGCTCTTCCAGCACCACTAATCCACAACAATACTCTGCCAATCACATGTCCAAAGACCAGTGCATGTGGAGATTGATCTTACCACACAGCCTGGACTGTGTTACCTGTGGCAGGCCCATGACAATTTTTTTAAAACTGGGACTTGCCAGACCTTTATCTCTCAATCCCCTGTCCAGACATTCACAAGCTAAGGTCACCAGGGCTGTACACATTTTAACAAATGACTGCTTATCATTTCTCAAAGCATAGAAACAGGGAACAGGAGGAGGCCATTAAGCCCTTCAAGTCTGCTCTGTCATTCCAAATGATCATAGCTGATCCTCTATTCCCAATTTCTCTCTATATACCTGATGCCTTTAAAATCTAAAAATGTATCAATCTCTTTCTTGAATATACTCAGTGACCAAGCCTCACCCCAAAAGGCTGACCACCCTGTCAGTGAAGAGATATTTCCTCATCTCAGCCCCATTTGGTCTACCACTTATCCTATCGCAGACTGTATACTCTGGTTCTAGATGCCACAACCAAGGAAACATCCTCTCTGTGTCAAGTCTTCCCAGCGCTGTTAGAACTTTATAAATTTCAAACGGATCTACCTCTCATCATTCTAAATTCTAATGAACACAATCACTCCTCATGGGACAGTCCTGCCATCCCTGGTACCAGCTAAGTGAACTTTCAGTGCACTCCATCTATGGCATGTATATCTGTTGTTAGACAGGATGCAACATTCCCTCGGAGCTGTGCAGCTGTGTGCAGGCTCAGCAGCTCCAATGTTCCATGCATGGCAATTGGTGTCGGCACACTGACTGTGGCCTTGGCTTCTGTTTCCAAAGTCTTGGAGACCCATCCAGCTAGTTAGAAAATGAAAGGGAATCCTAGTAGTGAGACTGAAACTGCAAAGGCCCTGTATCGTTGCTGTTATCAAAGAAGAGCAGGAGGCAGCGAGCAATCGGTTTGGGCAGGATTGCAGGAATCCACGTGCTTCAGGAAGTCGAAGATATGGCCGTCTGAGCCCTTTATTTGATCTCAATAAAATGCCATTCCCTCAAAGTGTAACTTCTTCTTTGTGACCCTGGCAGTCTATGATCCAAGTGAGTACTTCCTGTCCAGGGGGATACTTCCTGTCCAGGAGGATACTTCCTGTCCAGTGAGATACTGTGCTCCTTTTGCAAAGAGATAGTGACCATTCATACAGATCCTTGAGTCCCTCTGCATGTTTGGATGATGAGAGACTTCCCTGAATGTCATAGTTGATGACCCCTTCTTGGAGGAACCCCAGGCTTTAGCTGAGCCCTCAGCTCAGTAAGAGCTGTGTCCTGGGCACAGGGCTTCTGGCTGTGCCTGACTGTAAACCTCCTGAGTGATGTCCTTCTACATTCTCTCCATTAGTTCCCTCTACATTCTTCTTGGTGATCTCCTTGTCCCTTTGTACCCATTCATGCCACAAAATAATCCCCTCTCATTAGAACAAGCAGAAAACCTATGACATTTTTCAAGGTGAATTGGGAACACATACACTGTTAGATTCTCCTCTGAAATACTATCTGCTTTAGGGAGGATTTGGAGCAAAACAGAAATTAATTCTGAAACCTCCTTGTCCCAACTGCCTTGTGTAGAAGTTTCAACTCAGTAATCCTTACAAAAACAAAATGCAGGATGTCTGCAAGTTTGACTGGTTATATAAACAGGGTCAAGGGCATATGCCTGAACCTCCAACAGTTTTCTCAACTTCTTCCTCAGGCAATGAATGACCAGCACAACTTCAGGGAATTCATAATCTCAGTGGGCAACATCTTCATATCCTGCCTAACAGAACTCTACACAAGTGTCCTAGAATTTGTGGTCCAGCCATTTTATCTGTTCAATAACTGCCTGTAACCCTTGGCTAGAAATAAAATAGCCTTCTGTCTTGAGCATGGAGATCACAATTTGCAATCTCATCCATGTGCATTCAGGTCATTCTGTTCATAAACCTTGATGACTTTGATATCTGAAATTTATCATTTTATCAATCTCTCTCCTGAAAATACTCAGCGACCCAGCCTCCACTGCTTTCTCTGGTCACAAATTCCACAATATGAAGGGAGCAGAAAGTACCTTTGATCGGCCCACCTACAGAATGATTGCAACGTTGATCCAACCAGCTCCATTCTGCTCTTCACTCCAAAACCTTGTCTGTGGCCTCTGCACTTGGTCAGGGGGGGGCTAAGCAATGTTGATCAGGAAACATATTGTGCAGTCTGTCTTCTCTTCTTAAAGGCAGGCTGTCACTCTGAAAAGGAAAATGGTCTGAAGAAAATAGTTGTTTTACACCTGCAGGCCAGCAAGAGAGTAGACTGCTGGATATGAAGCCTCTAGAAATAGTGATTGAATGGAGCAGGAGTACAGCTGTCCTCTTTCCTTAGAAGGACCAGATTGGTTAATCTTCTGATTCTAGACATGAAGTCCTGCCAGCAGTGTCACTTACATGAGTGACCAAGGTCAGTGGACACACCTTCATTGGCATGTCTTACTCAACAAGCTACTAACCTCACTCTTATTAATTGGTGCATCACACCCCTCACTAACCTGGGCGCATGTCCAGTCACTCAGCACTTGTCCTAACATACAAAAACTCCATTTTAAACCTTCCCCATTCTACCAGCCTCACGCACACTCGTCATTGCCTCTGCTCTAGCCTGCACAACACCCAAACAGAGTGATATCCATTTTTAACGATCGTTTGGAAATCAAAATCTACTTGATTCCTTTTATTCTGTGAAATCTGTTAGTGAGCAGTCTTGATTTTTTATATATATAGTTCTTTACCTGTTTAATAACTTGTTCCATGTCATCAGTTTTTTTGGCTGAGATTACACAGCAAAAGTGTTAAATATGCATTCGTTACAGATATCAAAATACAACCAATTCCATTGTCTCCACTTTAGTCATGAGGTGTATCTCTATTGAACAGAAAAGGTAGGAAGGTAGGAGTGGGAATGGGCCATTCAACTCATCAAGCCTGCTCCCAATTTCATGAGACCATGGCTGCACATCTACCTCAGTAACATGTTCCCATGATCTCCCTTGCATCTCTTCATTTCATTAGTTTCTATAAACTATCAATTTCTGTCTTCGATTAGCTCAATATTTAAGTATCCATAACTCTGTGAGAGTAAACTGTCTATTATCTCGATACCTGCTCCTTCAGCACTCTGGGGTATAGCTTATCTAGTCCAGGATTTATCAATGTTCAATCTTGTTAACGTTTCAGGTACTATCTCTTCACTAATACTAATTTCTTTCAGGTCCTCAATTTTGCAAGTTCCATTGTTAAGAATTATTTCTAGGAGATTTTTGGCATTTCTTCTGTGAAGAATTATCTGATAATATCTAAACTTTATCCAAAATTTCAATATTCTCCTGTATCCACCTGTATAGAGCCCACAATTGTCCTGACTAATTGTTCCCCTTTGACTGTCCATCTTTACATTTCTAATTCGTTTTTATTTATATTCTCTTTTCTTTATCCAAGTCTCTAGAGATCTAAGTTGCTCCCTAACTCAGACTTCCTAATTTTTCATATATCTATAGAAGCTGCTTCCTTTAATCTAAAATAAACTTTTATTTCTTTTGTTCACCAAGTATAAAGACCTCTTTCTTTGGGTCTTTATACCTTTGACTAACGTAAATATTTTGTGGACTACAGAATACTTTTTAAGTATTAGTCATTCTCCATCAACTGCCTAATATATCAGTAAACTGTTTCCAATCTATCATAGCTCATTTGGCTTTCATATATTCATAATTTTTTTTTGTTCAGATTTAAAGCCCTAGTTTCAGAGTTAGTTGAGATTAAATTCCCTACAGTGTGGGAACAGGCCCTTCAATCCAACATGTCCACACCAACCCTCCAAAGAGTAACTGACCCAGACCTCTTTCTCTCTAACTAATGCACCTAACACTAAGGGCAATTGGGCATGGCCAATTCACCTGACCTGCATGTCTTTGGACTGTAGGAGAAAGCTGGAGCACCCAGAGGGAAACCCACATAGACACAGGGCGAATGTGCAAACTCCACATAGACAGTTGCCCTAGGCTGGGATTGAACCTGGAGTCTGTGGCATTGTAAGGCAGCAGTGCTAACCACTTAGCCACCATGCTGCCCCAGTTATAAAATGTTCAGACTTAATATGAAATTCTATCATATTATGGCCACTATTTCTTTTGTAGCCAGTTTATTAGTTACTTTTTTTTCTCATTACTAAATCTAAAATATTCTGGTTTATGGTTAGTTGTTCAACTGCTCCAGGAACCCATCTGGAAAATATTCCAGGAATTCTTCACCTACACCATTAGTGCTGAGAATTTAACTAGCCTATATACAAATTGAGGTAGTCGATTATGTCTGTGTGACCCATTTCAGTGTATTTCTAATTCCTGATTTATGTCATATCTAAAGTTATCACTTCTGCTTGGTAGTCTAGAAACAATTACCACCAAAGCTTGCTATTCCTTGCGTTTCTTAAATTGGTTAAAGATCTTGATCTGAGGTGTTTTTGATCTTGATCCTTAAGATCCAACCTCATCAATTTACTGATCATGTCCCTAATTGAGAGTGCACCTCTGTCTCCTTTTGCTTTCTGCTTATCCTTTTCAAAAAAAAGTATACTTGGGTATTCAGTTTCCAACCTTTATTACCAAGTAGTCGTATCTGTCTAAAGACAATTATTTAATATCATTTCCCTCAACTTGTGCATTCAATTAATCAACTCCATTGCAAATGTTGCATGCATTCAGATTGAATGCATTTAATTCTGTCTTTTTAACATTATTTTGTGTTCTGCTCCTATTTAAGGCTTGCCTTTTCTTTGTCTGACTTCTAATTGTTCTTATTACTCTTGCAGTTACTTTTACCAGTTTCCTTCCCTCCAATCTGAACTTCCGTTTAAGTTTCTACCCTTCTGTCAATTTAGCTTAAACAAAACAATAACAATCGAAAATCTCCCTGTGAGGATATCAGTCCAAATCCAACCTATCCATCTTGTGCAGGTTCGACCTGCCTCACAACTGGTCCCAATTCCTCAAACTTCTTATGCCTCCCTCCTACAACAGATCTCCAGCCAAATGTTTAGTGCTCAATCCTCTGATTCTAATGATTGCTAGCACTTGTTGAAAAGACTGAGGAAGCTACCCATTCCTTCACTCTCATTTATTCAAACATGTTGTAGCCTTCTGGAGTCCCTGTTCTCCTCTCTCAATTTTTGCGTGATTTATTAATGCCTCCCTTAGTCATAGAGTCATCCAGCACAGATACAGGCCCTTTAGCCCAAACTGGTCCTTGGCGACCAAATTGTCCATCCACTCTAACCCCATTTCCCTGTGCTTGACCCATATCCTTTTAATCCTTTCCTGCTCATGTATTTATCCAAATGCCTTTTAAGTTTTGTCAATGTACCCACCTCAACCACTTCTACTGGCAGCTCATTCCATATGCGTACCACCTTCTGTGTAAAAAAGTTGCCCCTCAGGTTCCCTTTCAATCTTTCCCCTCTAACCTTAAACTGATGCCCCCTCGTCCTTGATTCCCCAACCCTGGGTAAAAGACTGAGTGTATTCACCTTATCATGCCTCTTATGGTCTTATACACCTCTATAAGACACTCCCCCCCACCACCCCCCACTCCAGTCTCCTACATTCTAAAGAAAAAATGTCCTAGCTTGTTCAACCTCTCACTATAACTCCTTATAACATTGAGTCCAGGCAATATTCTTGTAAATTGCTTCTGCGCTCTTTCCAGTTTAATAACATCCTTCCTATAGTAAAGTGACCAAACTAAAGTTTTCCTTCTTAAATAGAATTTCTCATTATTGTGTTGTTCTGCATTCACTAACCTGAGATTTTAATTCTCTTTCCCACTCTGCAGATCTTCTGTGGGATGTCGAACATTCTTAGCGGATTTTTTTAATTTCAGATTTTTAATATCGAAGATATTTCATTTTGATTTTATTTTGTGTACAAAGTTTTGTTGGAACTCAGACCACCTTAGCACTTGATTAATTTAGTTATCACTCACAGGGCACTGAATCCTCGTCTATCTAAATGACGTTAAGTCCAAATCACTGGAAGATTAAAAATGTCAAACTTGTTCACTTGTTTACTTGTCCTTGTTCACTGAACTTCCACCAAATGAGAGGAATCATTTATATTGAGGCGTAAAAGAGCGGCAATGATCCTGGATGCACTGCATTTGTATGTAATTTACATTGACACTACATGCAGTTTCAGAGAATCCATACAGTGTGGAAGCAGGGCATTTGGCCTATCAAGTGCACACAGAACATCCCACTATGGACCCACACCCTCTTACTCTATTCCTGTAACTATGCATTTTCCAAGGTTAACCTACATGTCACTGGACTGTGGGAGGAAACCAGTGCACCCACACAGGCACAGGCAGAATGTACAAACTTCACAGAGACAGTCACCCAAGGGTGAAATAGAACCTGAGGCAACAGTGTGAACCATTTAGCCACCATGCCACCTTCCTTCCTAGTTAGCTCAATTGTCACTCTACCTCAGGCAGATGTCACTCTACCTCTACCTCAGCTGTATCTAGTTTATAAAGACCTAGAAGAACTGAAGTGGTATATTTCTGTCTCCTATACTAACCACCCTTGAGTGAGAGTGAATTAATTCCAAAGAGCATCATGAGATGCCCCAAGTGAACTATATCTAAGAAGGATGTCTCTGTCAGTGTTTACCACACAATCCGGAAGCATTATGGTGCAGTAAGAAGCCACTTAGCCCATTGTACCTGTACTGGTCATATTACCTAGTGCCAATCTCCTGACTTCTCCCCAAATGCCTACACACCAGTCCTATCCAAATAATTATTCAATGCCCTCTTGAGTGCCTTGTCATTCAGCGTTCACTCTTTGTGAATGTGGCTAGATTAATAGGTGATCTCAGACCGAGAGGAAGATATCCTGAGGTTGCTGTGAGGCCTTGTTAAATACTTGTGGGTGGCACGGTGGCACAGTGGTTAGCACTGCTGCCTCACAGCGCCAGAGACCCGGGTTCAATTCCCGCCTCAGGCGACTGACTGTGTGGAGTTTGCACGTTCTCCCCGTGTCTGCGTGGGTTTCCTCTGGGTGCTCCGGTTTCCTCCCACAGTCCAAAGATGTGCAGGTCGGGTGAATTGGCCATGCTAAATTGCCTGTAGCGTTAGGTAAGGGGTAGATGTAGGGGTATGGGTGGGTTGCGCTTCGGCGGGGCGGTGTGGACTTGTTGGGCCAAAGGGCCTGTTTCCACACTGTAAGTAATCTAATCTAATCTAAAAAACTTAGGGCAGCACTTTTACACTGGAGGACTTAAGTGCGTTGGGAGCAATTTCTGGGTCATGAACCTGCTCCAAAGGGTGGAATAAAATAGAGAAGACACTCGTTGATGTAGAAATGGGTATATCATCCTATTAGTGGCTGCAAGGGTGGAAACAGACGCAGGACTTCAAAAATCTAAACAAACTGTGGCTATAGTTTAAATCAAATTGAAATGTTTATGTTGTTTCTCATGCTAGAGATGTTGCCTGGCTCACTGAGTGTTTCTCTATTTTTATTTCAGGTGCTGGGATTGATCTCCAACATGCCCATAAATGGCCACACCCTGATTTCTCAGCACTTATGGAATGAATAAAATAATCACCCATTGATCTGATGTCCTGTTGGAAACTATTAACTCTCCCATGGGAGACCTACTAGTTAATGAATGGAAAAAATCCTTCTCTGTTCTCATCGTGCACAAAGACACTTTCTATGAATGAATTAAGCCTTCATTGACTAATTTTGGAGCTCGTAAATCTTGGCTCAGTTTTCTCCTAAAACAGGGGAAAAAGCCTCAGGGAAAAGATCAGGATACCGATGTGGTTACTCACTTCTCTTCATTGTTGTATTGTTTTCAGTGTTGTTGTATCAGGGGCTGGAGTGTGACCATCTCTCAACATATCCTCGGAGTGCTCTCCCCATTACTGATTATGAGGAAAGGTAATGTCACCGAGAACATAGCTGCTTTAATCTTTGAAATATAGAACCTGATGTTTGTTTTTACCGTTATTAATTATTCTGGTTGTGATTTCGGCTGCATTCTTCTGCTTACATGTTTTGCTCCTTTCTGTCACAGTTTGATTAAAGGAACAAAGAAAATAGGAGCAGGAATAGGTTATTCAGCCCCTCGGGCCTACTGTACCTTTGGGTATGATCACGGCTGATCATCCAACTCAGTACCCCATACTTTTTGATCCCTTTAACCCTAAGAGCTATTTCTAACTCTTAACTTAAAAGAATTTAGCCTGCATAATTTTCTGTGGTAGCAGCTTCCACAGGCTGACCAATCTCTGGTGAAGAAATTTCTCCTCATTTCAATCCTAAATGGCCCATGCCATATCCTTTGAATGTGACCCTGGTTCTGAACTCTCGGTGATTGGGAACACCTTCCCATGTTTACCCTGTCTAGTCCCACTAGAATTTAATAGGTTTCTGAGATTTCACCTTCTACCCTAATGTTCTAAAATCCATTTTCCTGAAATTCCACTTATCAGTTCAAATAGGGAACCTCCAGCAATCCATCACCTCACAGAATTTGAAAATTTACCTGTTCATTTTACCCTTACTGTACTCAATCAACAGGGAGCATTATATTGATCATGTCCAGCCGAGGTGATTACATAATTTGCATTGTACAATTGAGAGTCAGATATTGAGCAGGCTTGAATTTTTGTCTGGAAACTTGTGTGTGATTGGTACAATAAGCTTATTGTCTGCAGTGAGGGGAGAGGAGGGTGATGGTGAAGGTGGGAGTGTGCAGGGCAGCACCTGGAGCTTCTTCACCCCAATGAACAGTTGGGGAGTACACAATGCATGGTACTCACTCTGACAAGAACCTGGGGTAAGGCTTCACATTAGGGCTGGGGCTCTGCCTGGAAAAGGGCATACCATTTATATCCCTGCTGCGATCTTCATTCAGATCTCTTTTAAACTGTGTCCCAGTATACTCATATTCACATATAACTGGAGGCATGCAGAAAAATGGCTGTTGCCAAATCTTTCATGCTATTGCGACAGTATATACACTGACCCACTTTAATATCTCATTATCACCCTGTCAACTACCAACACAAAATCTGCAATGGCTGCAAGGATTGAACAGCAAACTTTTGCACTGCCCCCATGAAACATCAATGCTTTGCTAATTATTCCCAAAAATAAAAGCTCCAGGTACCGTTGATGATTTCCACACAGTGGTTTTAGCTCTCTAATGTCCATGGGAGGTGGGCATGTACAAATAAGCACTCCATGTCCAGTATTCCAATCCTGACTGCTCTTCAAGTGGACCATGAGCTGTAAAACACTTTGCAGTGTCTTGATGTAGGAAAAGGTGCTGTATAAATGCAGGTTTGTTCTCTCTCTATTCATGCCTCAGGTACAGGTCAATGACAGAATGATATCTTCACTAGTCAAAAGTAAATTAAGAAATTAATCTTATAGGTTCTAACACTTCATTTGCAGATCCAGGCTCCTTTGAAATGAATTGAAGGACTCTGGCTCAATCACCAAACTGGGTTGGAGACAAAAGTAAACTGCAAATCCTGGAATCCAAAGTAGACAGGCAGGAGGCAGGAGGAACACAGCAAGCCAGGCACCATCAGGAGGTGGAGAAGTCAACGTTTTGGGTGTGACCCTTTTTCAGGACTGGGGGTGGATGCCGGGGGAGATGTACAGGGAGCCCTGCCCCCACCATCCATTTTATTTGCAGTCTATTTAATCTTTCCTCTTGGCTGCAATTTCTAAGGCCTGGCAACATTTTTGGAAATCACTGTACTCTTTCCAGAGCAATTATGTTGTTCCTGTAATGTGGTGTCCAGAAATGTACACAGAACTCCAGCTGTGGCCTAACCAATGTCTGAAAGTGTACCAACATTACAACCCTTCTTTTGCATTCAATACCAGTGAAGGAAGCATCCTATGCAAGGGGCCTAACATAGAAGGTAGATGAACTCAGGGCATGGTTAGGAACATGGGACTGGGATATCATAGCAATTACAGAAACACGGGCAGGACTGGCAGCTTAATGTTTCAGGATACAAATGCTACAGGAAGGATAGAAAGGGAGGCAAGAGTAGGAGGAGGAGTGGCATTTTTGATAAGGGGTACCATTACAGCTGTGCTGAGGGAGGATATTCCCGGAAATACATCCAGGCAAGTTATTTGGGTGGAACTAAGAAATAAGAAAGGGATGATCACCTTATTGGGATTGTATTATAGACCTCCTAATAGTCAGAGGGGAATTGAGAAACAAACTTGTAAGGAGATCTCAGCTATCTGTAAGAACAATAGGGAGGTTATAGTAGGGGATTTTAACTTTCCAAACATCGACTGGGACTGCCATAGTGTTAAAGGTTTAGATGGAGAGGAATTTCTTAAGTGCATACAAGACAATTTTCTGATTCAGGATGTGGATGTACCTACTCGAGAAGATGCAAATCTTGACCTACTCTTGGGAAATAAGGCAGGGCAGGTGACTGAGGTGTCGGTGGGGGAGCACTTTGGGGCCAGCAACCATAATTCTATTTGTTTTAAAATAGTGATGGAAAAGGATAGACTAGATCTAAAAGTTGAAGTTCTAAAATGGTGAACGGCCAATTTTGATGGTATAAGGCAAGAACTTTCGAAAGCTAATTGGAGGCAAATGTTCACAGGTAAAGGGACGGCTGGAAAATGGGAAGACTTCAGAAATGAGATAAAAAGAATCCAGAGAAAGTATATTCCTGTCAGGGTGAAAGGGAAAGCTGGTAGCTATAGGGAATGCTGGATGACTAAAGAAATTGAGTGTTTGGTTAAGAAAAAGAAGGAAGCATATGTCAGGTATAGACAGGATAGATGGAGTGAATCCTTAGAGTATAAACGAAGTAGGAGAATACTTAAGAGGGAAATCAGGAGGGCAAAAAGGGGTCATGAGATAGCTTTGGCAAATAGAATTAAGGAGAATCCAATGGTTTTTACAAATATATTAAGGACAAAAGGGTAACTAGGGAGAGAATAGGGCCCCTCAAAGATCAGCAAGGCGGCCTGTGTGTGGAGCTACAGAAAATGGGGGAGATACTAAATGAAGATTTTGCATCAGTATTTACTGTAGAAAAGGATATGGAAGATATAGACTGTAGGGAAATAGATGGTGACATCTTGCAAAATGTCCATATTACAGAGGAGGAAGTGCTGGATGCCTTGAAACGGGTAAAGATGGATAAATCCCCAGGACCTGATCAGGTGCACCCTAGAACTCTGTGGGTAGCTAGAGAAGTGATTGCTGGTCCACTTTCTGAGATATTTGTATCATCGATAGTCACAGGTGAGGTGCTGGAAGACTGGAGGTTGGCAGACATTATGCCACTGTTTAAGAAGGGCGGTAAAGACAAGCCAGGGAACTATAGACCGGTGAGCTTGAAGTCGGTGGTGGGCAAGTTGTTGGAGGGAATCCTGAGGGACAGGATGTACATGTATTTGGAAAGGTAAGGACTGATTAGGGATAGTCAACATGGCTTTGTGCATCTCACCAACTTGATTGAGTTTTTGGAAGAACTAACAAAGAAGATTGATGAGGGCAGAGGAGTAGATGTGATCTATATGGACTTCAGTAAAGCGTTCGACAAGGTCCCCTTGGGAGATTGATTAGCAAGATTAGATCTCATGGAATACAGGGAGAACTAGTCATTTGGATACAGAACTGGCTCAAAGGTAGAAGACAGAGGGTGGTGGTGGAAGGTTGTTTTTCAGACTGGAGGCCTGTGACCAGTGGAGTGCCACAAGGATCGGTGCTGGGTCCTCTACTTTTTGTGTTTTACATAAATGATTTGGATGTGAGCATAAGAGGTACAGTTAGTAAGTTTGCAGATGACACCAAAATTGGAGGTGTGGTGGACAACGAAGAGGGTTACCTCAGATTACAACAGGATCTGGACCAGATGGGCCAATGTGCTGAGAAGTGGCAGATGGAGTTTAATTCAGATAAATGCGAGATGCTGCATTTTGGGAAAGCAAATCTTAGCAGGACTTATACACTTAATGGTAAGGTCCTAGGGAGTGTTGCTGAACAAAGAGACCTTTGACTGCAGGTTCATAGCTCCTTGAAAGTGGAGTCACAGGTGGATAGGATAGTAAAGAAGGCGTTTGGTATGCTTTCCTTTATTGGTCAGACTATTGAGTACAGAAGTTCGAAGGTCATGTTGCTGCTGTACAGGACATTGGTTAGGCCACTGTTGGAATATTGTGTGCAATTCTGGTCTCCTTCCTATCGGAAAGATGTTGTGAAACTTGAAAGGGTTCAGAAAAGATTTACAAGGATGTTGCCAGGGTTGGAGTACTTGAGCTATAGGGAGAGGCTGAACAGGCTGGGGCTGTTTTCCCTGGAGCGTCAGAGGCTGAGGGGTGACCTTATAGAAGTTTACAAAATTATGAGGGGCATGGATAGGATAAATAGACAAAGTCTTTTCCCTGGGGTCCCTGGGTTCAGAGAGTCCAGAACTAGAGGTTTAGGGTGAGAGGGGAAAGATATAAAAGAGACCTAAGGGGCAACCTTTTCACGCAGAGGGTGGTACGTGTATGGAATGAGCTGCCGGAGGAAGTGGTGGAGGCTGGTACAATTCAATATTTAAGAGGCATTTGGATGGGTATATGAATAGGAAGGGTTTGGAGGGATATGGGCCGGGTGCTGGCAGGTGGGACTAGATTGGGTTGGGATATCTGGTCAGCATGGACAGGTAGGACCGAAGGGTCTGTTTCCATGTTGTACTCTCTATGACTCTATGTGCTCTCTAAACCACCTTCTTTATCTCTCTCAATACCCTCCCATTTGTTGCATATACCCTAACTTTGTTTACTCTCCCTAAATACATAAACATATCTCCAAACGAATTCCATTTTCTGCTCTTCTGCTCATCCAAACAATCCACACATACTGACTCAGTGGGCAGCAGCACTGCCTTACTGCACCAGTGACCTGATATCGAATCCAGTATCGGGCGACTGTCCTTCTGGATTTTGCACATTCTCCCCGTGTCTGCATGCGTTTCCACCAGGTGCTCTGGCTTCTTCCAATATTCCAACAATGAGCAGGTTAAGTAGACTGGCTATGCTAAATTGCCCATTGTGTCCAGGCATGAGTATGTTAGGTATGTTCACTGTGGGAAATGCAGGGATAGCATAGGAGGATGGGTCTGGGTGGCAAGCGCTTTGGAGTGTCAGTGTGGACCTTTTGGGCCAAATGTGGGATTCTATGATATCATCCTGCAGTCAACAGTCTACCTCTTCACTATCAACTGTCCAGTCCATTTTTGTGTCATCTGCAAACGTCCCATTCACACTTCCAACATTTTAATCTAAATCATTTGTATATACGTATAAATACATATACCACAAAGAGCAAGGGACCCAACCCTAATCTCTGTGGAACACCAGTGAAAGCTGCTTTCAATTCACAATAACATCTGTCAACAATTATCTTCATTTTCCTATCACCGAGCTAATTTAGAATGAACATCGATGCAATCCCTTGATTCTTGTGGACTTTATTGACCAGCCTATCAATGTGGAGCCTTGTCAAATGCCTGGTCAAAATCCATGTAGACAATATTCACTGCCCCGCCCTCATCATTCACCCCTGTTACTTCAAAAAATGCAAATGCGTCAGTGTTACACAGTGTTGCCTTCACACAATGCTGCTGACTATTCCTGATCAATTGTATCTTTCCAAGTGACAGTTTATGCTGCTTCTGAAAATTAACTTTAATAATTTTCTCACCATCAAAATCAGACTGAACAACTCGCAATTATTTGACCTATCCACCAGCACTCTTTTCAATCAATTGTTCTGTGTTTTCAGACCTCCGATCCTCTGGTTTATTGCCTGAATATTGAGAATTGGAAAATCATTCCCAAAGTATCATTATTTACTTCCTGGCTTATTTTAACAATCTGGGTTTTTTTTTCATTCATCCAGCCCCGATCATTTATCCACTGTCAAGGATGCCGATCCCTCCTGTGCTTCATCTCATATTTTGCTAATCATTTCTAATATTATCGGAACAGATGTGATAGCAATGGACATGAAGCAACTGTATACGTTCCATTTTTCATGGAACTAGTCCAAATGCCTCAGAAATCTAAAGCCCTCTATTTAACACCAGCTTCCAGCTATGCGGTTCAATCACTCAGTTGCTCTATTTCTATGCCAATAAGCTTCTGCATAATGATTTCTGCTGTTGCACCAGTGTTGGTATACGGATCCTCTGAAAGACTGCTTGATGTAATCCTTTCTGATTGTCATTGTAAGCCTGTCAGCTTCCTCCAGACTGGGTAACAACATTTCTAACTCAGAGAAATGAATACACACGAAGAGTGCAACATATCTGACCATCTTGTGCTCTTATTGATTTAGCAAATAATTCACCACCATTACATCTTGAACCCCGGGTGTATCATTGTGCATTCAATATACAATGCACTGGGAGTATTGACGAAGCTTAACACCTTCTCTCTAACCATGTATCCGATGTCTAACTCAGTAAATAGATGATGCTAACCAGCTCTTCAAGCATGTGGGCACATAGCACATGCATACTTTCGAACAGTGGCGACAAAATGGTGATTGATTCCCTGCTTGATCATCCCCATGGTGACTAAAGGGCATGGCGAAAACTGTATGACTTAAAAGGTCATACTTGAACACATAAACAAGGTGTACTGATGGAGTGCTGCCTTATTGGAGGAGGTATTGTTCAGTTCTCATGGCACAATTTGAAGAAAAGTAAGGGATTACTTGATGGTGTCGTTACAGAACAGACAAGCTAATCATTACAGCACTGCCAGTCTAACTGTTACTGTGTGAACATGGGGTGCACTGTTTCCTACATTACAACAGTGACTACACTTCAAAGGAATTTCACTGGCTAACACACACTTATGGATGTCCTGAGGTCATAAAAGGTTGCTAAATAAATTCAAATCTTTCTTTCTTGCCACCCAGGTTGAATCAGCTAATCCAAAACAGATGGAATCTCTGTCCATCTGGTCTGTGTGGCTCTGACACAACCACTCGATTCGTCAGCCAGCTGGGCATGACTTGTACCGACCATGTTGTGGAATTAGAATGAGATAATATATTTGGATTCCTGGCAAAACTATCAACTTACATGAAGCTTCAATATACTGCTGTAATTACTTTCATTACCATGATATTTTCAATTAATCTCATCACCATTATCCTGGAACAGACTTTGGAATTGTTAGCAAATACAGGAGGCACAATTAATTTGTGGAAAGTATAAGAAACAAATCATTAAGGTTCTGAGTGTTTTGGTAATTCAGTGTCCACAGCATGGCCTGGCTCCAGTCCATTGCTTACCAAGTCTAAACTAGGTCAGTGTCAGTCACTCTATGAGAGGCCAGGAAACATCGTAATCACTGTGGGGCAGTAAAACAGAAACACGCACATTAACACCAGCTCCCGCCAGCTTCCTGTTAGCGTTGATGTCCCCGAACAATTCAGCTTGGACGGAAGACAATCAATGTCATTACATCAATCGCAGCAAAACATACTTGTTCGGCATTGAAACCCCCACCTCGAGTGACCTTGTTCCCGGATTGTTGTAAATAACCAGGTGCAGCAAAAATGAGTTGATCTTATGTGTGATTAATATGGACCTGATGTTTATCAGTCAATTAAAGTTCAGGGAGTGGAATGTGATTGTTTGGCAGCTGTCTCCATGGCTCTGAGGAAATAGAACTTAGCTTCTGAATTTGTTCCAGTATTGCACTTGTGCCCAGAGTAAGTCCAGTGTATGCTCCATGTGCTATCTCTTCCCTGAGGGAGAGCTGGTATGGGTATGTGGCAGATATTCTGTTTGCAGTTTGGGGCCTTTTTTATGTTCTGCCTCTCTTTCTAAAAATGTTAAACTTTGCAAGTGACATCACTGGCCTGAGATTCCAATGCTCACCCTAGACCTTCATGTGTTAAGGCCTCTCTTCCACTCCATATTACAAGTTTACATTGCTTCTTTCACTTTGAATCCTGATATTATGCTTCTCCTTTTTCACACCAGGCACTGTGTTTTGTTTATCTTTTATATCATGGGACGTAGGCATTGCCGATAATGCTGCCTGCCCCATATTCTCCTGGAGAAAGTGATGGTGAACTGGCTCTTGAACTGCAGCAGTCCGTATGGCATCAAAGAGGGAGATCCAGGATTTTGACCAAGTGACAGTGAAGGATGGGAATGATTCTGATGGGGTGAATGCATTGGAAATCAAGCACCATTGCTCTAATAGCCATACCAAAGTTGACATATTGTTATTTTATCAACAGAATGATCAATTTGTTTCTCTTTATTAGAATCATAGAATCCTCTAGCATGGAAACAGGCCATTTGACCAATCAAGTCCATATCAACCCTCTGAAGAGCATTCCACCCAGACCGAACCGATCCCTGTAATCCTGCATTTCCCACCCTTACTCCACCCAGCCTACACTTTCCTAGACACTATGGATAATTTAACATGGCCAATTCGCCTAAATTATACATCTTTGGAATGTGGGAGGAAACCCACGCAGACACAGGGAGAATGTGCAAACTCCACACAATCAGTCACCTGAGACTGGAATCAAACCCAGATCCCTGATGCTGTGAGGCAGCAGTGTTAACCACTGAGCTACTATGCCACCATTGTATCTTAAACAATTACTGTGTCTAGGACAAAAGAGACTTTGATCAACTTTCTTTGAAAGATTCAAAAAACAACTTGGAGACATAGTCAGAAAAAGCACAGGCCCTTCAGACCATTAGGTCTGTGCTGAACTATTCTAGTCCCATTTCCCAGTGCTTGGCCCATAGTCTAATATTCCTTGGCATCAGAAGAGCTCATTTGAATACTTCTTAAATGTTATGAGGGTTTCTGCCTCCCTCACCCTGACAGGCAGAGTTCCAAATTCACATTACCTTCTGAGTGAAAAGCCTTTCCTTTTTTTATCATTTGTGGGGCATGGACATCATTGGCGAGGCCAACATTTATTGCTTGACCCTGGTTGGCCTTGGGAAGTTGGTGGTGAGCTGCCTTCTTGAACCACAGCAGTCCAGGCACTGAAAGTTGATCCATAATCTCCTTAGGGAGGGAATTCCAAGATTTTGACACAGTGACAGTAAAGGAATGGTGATATATTTCCAAGTCAGGATGGTGAGTGTCGAGAAGGGAACTTGCATGTGATGTTGCCCTTGTCCTTCTAGATGGAATTGAATGTAAATTTTGAAGGTGCTATCTTTGGCAAATTCCTACTAAAGATCGGACATTCTAATGCTATTGAGCATCTGTGGCGGAGGGATGCTTGTGGATGTAGTTCTAATCAAGCGGGCTGCTTTGTCTTGAATGTTGTAAAACTTCTTGAGTGTTGTTGGAACTGCACTCATTGCAGGCAAGTGGGGAGTATTCCATCACACTCCTGACTTGTGCCCTTGTAGATAGTGAGCAGGCTTTGGGGAATCAAGAGGTGAGTTACTTGCTGCAGTATTCCTAATGGAGAAAGTGATGTCTGCAGATGCTGGAGATCAGAGCGGAAAATGTGTTGCTGGAAAAGCGCAGCAGGTCAGGCAGCATCCAAAGAGCAGGAGAATCGACGTTTCGGGCATGAGCCCTTCTTCAGGAATGAGGAAAGTGTGTCCAGCAGGCTAAGATAAAAGGTAGGGAGGAGGGACTTGGAGGAGGGGCATTGGAAATGCGATAGGTGGAAGGAGGTTAAGGTGAGGGTGATAGGCTGGAGTGGTGGTGGGGGTGGAGAGGTCAGGAAGAAGATTGTAGGTTAGGAAGGTGGTGCTGAGTTCGAGGGTTGGGACTGAGACAAGGTGAGGGGAGGGGAAATGAGGAAACTGGAGAAATCTGAGTTCATCCCTTGTGGTTGGAGGGTTCCTAGGTGGAAGATGAGGCGCTCTTCCTCCAGCCGTCGTGTTGCTATGGTCTGGCGATGGAGGAGTCCAAGCACCTGCATGTCCTTGGTGGAGTGGGAGGGGGAGTTGAAGTGTTGAGCCACGGGGTGGTTGGGTTGGTTGGTCCGGGTGTCCCAGAGGTGTTCTCTGAAACGTTCCGCAAGTAGGCGGCCTGTCTCTCCAATATAGAGGAGGCCACATCGGGTGCAGCGGATGCAATAAATGATGTGTGTGGAGGTGCAGGTGAATTTGTGGTGGATATGGAGGGGTACCTTGGGGCCTTGGAGGGAAGTAAGGGGAGAGGTGTAGGCGCAGGTTTTGCATTTCTTGCAGTTGCAGGGGAAGGTGCCAGGAGTGGAGGTTGGGCTGGTGGGGGGTGTGGATCTGACGAGGGAGTCACGGAGGGAGTGGTCTTTTCGGAACGCTGATAGGGGAGGGGAGGGAAATATATCCCTGGTGGTGGTGTCCGTTTGGAGATGGCAGAAATGACGGCGGATGATATGATGTATCAAGTCCAGCCTGGTTAGTGGTAAGTCCCAAGATGTTGATAGTGGAGAATTCAATGATGGTAAAGCCATTGAATGTCAAGAGGATGGTGATTAGATTGTGTCTTATTGGAGATATCATCGCTGGCCATTTGTGTGATGCAGATATTACTGCTTCTAGTCAGCCCAAACATGGACATTGTCCAAATTTTGTTGCATTTGAACAGGGGCTGTTTTAGTATCTGAGGAGTCATGATTGGTGCTGAATAATTAGAATCCCTACAGTGTGGAAACAGGCCATTTGGCTCAACAAGTCCACACTGATCGTCCGAAGAGTAACCCACCCAGACATATTCCCTTATGCTATTATTTTAAATTTCCCCTGAGTCATGCACCTAACCTACATATCCCTGAACACTACGGGCAACTGACTGGCCAATTCACCAAACCAGCACATCTTTGTACTGTGGGAGGAAACCAGAGCACCCAGAGAAAACCCACACAGACATGAGGAGAATGTGCAAGCTCTATATAGACGGTCACCCGAGGCTGGAATCGAACTTGGTGTCTGGTGCTGTGAGGCAGCAGTTCTAACCATCGAGCCACCATGCTGTCTGAATATTGTGCAATCTTTGGTGAACATCCCCACTTTTGACCTTATGATGGAGCGAAGGTTGCTGAAGCAGCTGAAAATAATTGAGTCACAGTCATAGACATGTACAGAATAGAAACAGACCCTTCAGTCCAACTCATCCATGCTGACCAGATATCCTAAATTAATCTAGTCCCATTTTCCAGCACTTAGCCCATATCCCTCTCAAGCCTTCCTATTCATTTATCCATCCTGATGCCTTTTAAATGTTGTAATGGGACCAGCCTCCTCTACTTCCTCTGGCAGCTCATTCCATACATGCACCACCCTCTGCATGAAAAGGTTGCCCTCAGGTCCCTTTTAAATCTTTCCCCTCTCACCTTAAGCCTATGCCCTCTTCTAGTTCTGGGCACCACAGTAATGAACTCCTGCAGAGATATCCTGGAACTGAGATGATTGACCTCCAATCACCATGACCATCTTCCCGTGTGTCAGGTCTGACTCCACCCTTTGCTTCCTGATTCCCATTGACTCCAGTTTTCTTCAGGCTCCTTGATGCCACACTTGGTTAAATGTGACCTTGATGCAAGTGTTGTCATTCTCACTTCATATCACATCCCCTGTAAACCTCCTGGATCTTCCCTTAAGTCTATGGCCCCTGATCATTGATCCTTCCATCATAGTGAGAGGTTCCTTCCTTTCTAACCCAACTATGCCCCTCATAATTTTATGCATTTCAGTCATGTCCCCTCTGAATCACCTTTGCTCTAAGGAAAACAACATTAGCTTGTCCAATCTCTCTTCATAACTGAAACTCTATATTCCAGGCAACATCCCTTTAAATCGCATATGCACCCTCTCCAGTGCAATCACATCCCTCCTATAATGTGGATTCCAGAACTGCATGTTTTGCACAATTCCAACATTACCTCCCAGCTCTCAAACTCTATGCTTCACCAAATGAAGTCAAACATCCTAGATGCCTTCTTAATCACTCACCACCTGTCCCACTACCTTAAGGGAGTGATGGACATGTACCAAGACTCTTCTAATCCTTTGTGCTTCCCAGTGTCCTTGCCTAACTTGTTTATTGTAGACAAACTAAAATTACTTCAAAACTGTTCAAAAGGTGAGAAGGAATGTGGGGGACGGGGTGGGGGGGGGGGGTGGGGGGGGGGGATTTATTCAGAATGTGTCCTGTGAACACTATGGGCACCAATCCCAGATGTTAGCCCCACTTTATTCCTCCTGTTCCTAAGTCCACCTCGCACATTCCCGCCCCAATCTCCATAAGGTCCTCGATACTTTCCCACCCTGAAAATCCAAGATTTACCTGGATCTTCACATTGCTGTGCTCCTCCTCATAGTCCAAGCAACACCACAAATCTGCAACAAGCCAATCAGTTTGTTTGGTAACTCCCAATGAGTGACCTCCTGTTTACTGAGGGAGAGAAGTATCACCCTCAGTTTGTTTCACATGTTGTCCTTACAAGGCAGAACTTCTAAAAGTCCATCAGTTGAGAACCAACTTCACTTTTAGGCTGCAAAGAAGCATGTGGTACTCCCTTGTAAAACTCTTTCCAGAACTATCTCCAATAGCAAAGTTAAACTGACTGGCCTCTAGTTGCTGAGCTTATCCTGTTTTGCGCAAGGGTATAACGTGTACATAAATAGTAACTGGAAAAGGATGATTGTTCTTAAATCTTGTTTCTCTCCACAGATGTTGCCCAACTGCCCAGGTACTGTTTATTTCTAGTTTTTTTTGTGTTTATTTCAGATTTCTAACATCTGCAGTATTTTGCTTCTGATGTCTTACGTTTGCAATTCTCAATGTATCTAAGCTTGCTGATCCCTGAGCAAGGATAGCAGCCCATTGTTTGCTCACATTGCATGTGTGCAATTGGAGTGCTGGTAGAGAAAGGATGCTGACAGTTCAGATTAAGTGATTGGAATGTAAGAATGGCAGAACAACGGTGTGTCTAACTGCCAGACTGGAAAGAACAGACAGTCCCACTGGGGTATGGGGAGAGCAGAGAGAGGACATGGTGACAGAGGATGTAATAGGTATTGCTAAAAAGAGGGAAAGAATGGTAGTTGGTTCACAGTTTGAAGTTGTTGCGGACAAGATTAAGTTCAGAAGGTTGTAAAGTGCCTAGTCTGAAACTGAGATGTTTCTCCAGTTTGCGTTGTGATTCGCTGGAGCACTGCAGCATGCCGAGGATAGACAAGTGGGCATGCGAGCAGGACGTGGTGTTAAACTGAATGGCTACAGGAAGGTCAGGGTCATGCTTGCACACAGACTGTTTTGCTCTGGGTATCTGTTAAAGTCCGTAACTCAGTATTACAGGAATCAAGGACATTGATGAATGAATGGCCACAGACATTTGGCCCATTGTGTCTGTGTACCTCAATTTGAACCATACGTACAATAAGTCACTCCACTCTTCCATTAAACTCCAGCTCACAATATGATGGGGGAAAAAAGTTTGGATTTTGTTTGTTGCAACAAGAACTATGATCACAATACTCCCAATGAGTGCAGCTGGGCTGTTCAGCTAAGAATACTAGCTGCTGTCTGCTGAGATTGGCATTCACTGCTTGTTGGTTCAGAAGAGCAATGGATCCTGAGGGAACCACTCAGCATTTGGAAACTATGAGCAGCCATGCCTCAGCAATGCGATGGTCACCAATGACTTTCTTTCCTTGGTGTTCTGTTTACAGGGAGAAGGCTGTGATCCTGCTAAGAACACAGAGTTTCTCTCTCCCAAAAGCACCGATGGTTCCCTGAATGAAAATGCATGCATCCCTGAGACAGCTGCCTATGAACTAGATAGTCTTTGTGCTGGTTTAACCACCATTGGGTTGGTGCATTAGGTGATGGCACAGCCTAGTGTCCAGTCAGTGCTGATGCAATAGGTCCTTAGGTCCTATTGGTCACAAGGATTAACCTAGCACTGAGTGATACACTTGTCAAGCTGAAAACAGATTGTAACTTTACATTGCCTGGGGTGAAACAGTACTTGGGGTTACAATCCCTTGCACTTGCAATGCCTGAGTTACAGTGAGTCACTGTCTACTTTGGGCACTTCAACATCGCCATCACCAGAAAGGTCCAGCAGCCTCTGTGCAGAGAGAAACTGGGTTAACATTTCGAGTCCAATATGAGCCTTCTTCAGTACTAAAATAGTAGTATGTTCTTTACTGTAGGCCAAGTGTAATGAAAGTGTAGCTGAGGAAAGGGGAGGGTGGGAAGAGAGGGAGATTGGGTCACAGGTGTCACAAAACAAGAGGTAAAAGGAGTAGCCATTGTTATAGGGAAGAAGCAGAGAGAGGTTCAGAGTTAACATTATATGTAGATGTTAACAGCATGATTTGGTCAGTGCTGTTTGAAAATAAAACAGATCATACCTCCTTCCCCTGTTACCAGTCCAAAGGGCTGTTTCCTTGACATCGTTCTGGTCTAACCCTCCAACACCACAACCACTTCACCTCCTCCACCTCCCATAGCACTTTCCTATAATTTCAGAAGATATAAGATTTACTATTTTACTTTCTCAATGCCCAAGGTCCCAAACACTCTTTGCAGATAAAACAGCAATTCACTTCTACCTCTTCCAATCTAGTCAACTATATGAACCGTTCATTCATGGGATTAGGGCAGCACTGTTGAGAGTGTGGTGCTGGAAAAGCACAATAGGCCAGGCAGCATCCAACACAGCAGGAGAATTTGACGGTTTGCGCACAAGCCTGACCTGCCGTGCTTTTCCAGCACCAAACTCTTGACTCTAACTCTCCAATATCTGCAGTCCTTACTTTCTCCTCAGGGCATCACTGGCTAGACCAACATTTATCGCCCATCCCTAATGGGTAATTAACAGTTAACCACATTGCTGTGGGTCTGGACTCACATATTGGCCTGGTAAAGATGGCAGCTTCCTTGCTTAAAGGACATTAGTGAACAATACATGGTTTTCCCTGAGAATCAGGCAATGGATTCATGGTTATCATTAGACTCTTAAATTCAGGATTTATTTTTAATTCAAATTATACAATCTGCAATGGTGGGATTTGGGTCCCAAAAACATTACCTGCGTTTGTGGATTAACAGCCTAGCCATAATGCCAGTAGGTCATTGCATCTACAGAGATGCTATTAAGAACAGTTCAGTTTCACTAGCACTTCCCATTTATATCCCCTTTATATCTCGCTCTATCCCCTCTCTGGGCAGTACGGTGGCACAGTGGTTAGCACTGCTGCCTCACAGCGCCAGAGACCTGGGTTCAATTCCTGCCTCAGGCAACTGACTGTGTGAAGTTTGCACGTTCTCCCCGTGTCTGTATGGGTTTCCTCCGGGTGTTCCGGTTTCCTCCCACAGTCCAAAGATGTGCAGGTCAGGTGAATTGGCCATGCAAAATTGCCTGTAGTGTTAGGTAAGGGGTAAATGTAGGGGTATGGGTGGGTTGTGCTTCGGTGGGGCGGTGTGGACTTGTTGGGCCAAAGGGCCTGTTTCCACACTGTAAGTAATGTAATCTAATCTAAAATAATAGCTCTCCAGCATCTGCAAGGTTTTGCCTTTTTTACAACACCATGCTATTCAGATCTTCTTAAAGTGTGATTGATTAATTACTTATCTTTCTATTTCTTAATGACTGTGCTCATTACAGGTTCTGAGTTGAAAGGAATACAGGTCAAAGATGTTTTTATGCCTATGAAATAGTTCGAAAGAGTAGACAAAATGTTTTCAATTATATTGGAGACATAACCAATAACTATAAATATGAGATATTCAACATAAGTCCGATTGGGAATTCAAAAGGAATATTGCTACCGAGAGTGGTGCTGGATTTTGTGTTTGCCTTGATAAAGTTAGCTGTGAAGTCATTAACTGCGTCTGATATGTCAATGGCAAAACTGCCAAAGAAGGGGAGAATAGTTCACTAAATCTCAAGGAACTACATTTACCCATGTCCTATAAATTGCTGTAATACAGAGTTTCAGTAAATAGTAAATGGCCACTCTCACTCTCATTCTTTCACACTCACAGTCGGATGCTCACACTAACAATCACACACACTCACATCTGGAATTACTGACATTTACCCTGACACACAAATTCCTTCTCACACTTATATTCACATTTGCACCTGTGCTCACAAGTACACTGGCATTATCTCTTAAATATTTTCGAGTTAACCTGTTAGGAGATTTGGACGCATCTTTAGAGAAGGTAGGATTAAATCTAAACAGGGACACTATCACTGCCTCGCAAAAGACCCTAAAGCAGAGTCCAACTTATCCATGATATGACACACCTGCAGCAATTGGGACTTGACCCTGGGCTTTCTGGCTCAAGGTGTGAGAACTACCACTACGCCACAGAGTGTCTGGCCCTCACGCTTACAATGACACTCAAACATTCACTCCCATTTTCACTCACACTCATGCACACAAACATGCATTGACACAGACTCACACTCAGAATTATAATCCCTATCACACTTACACATTCACTCATAGTCACATTTACATACACACTCAGCATTTATACTCACAGTCCTACTTCCACTCACACTCAAGTAGGTTCACAATTTTGCCCTGGAGTCAGTTTTGTCGAGTTTCACGGAAAGTTTACCTCCTTGTGAAGCCTACTGAAATTCTTTGCCACATCTTGTCAAACTTGCTTCATTAATGACCCAGCCCAAAACTATGTTACCACTTTCACCAGCTCTAAACCACTTTTATCACCCGACATTTGTGGAAAAAAAATCACCATTCACATGATTTCTGCCAAAAGGCCAGTATCCCTGGTGCCATGCCATCTTTAAAAGGCTGCTGTACACCTGGACAAACATTGGCCATCCAGCATTGTCCTTCAGCAGAACATTAATGGAATGGACCTCATTCCTGTTGATGAATTGCACAGCAATGTGATACAGTTGATGGCATCACAACATCAGTCTAACCTGGAGTGTGTACCAGCTACTTGCACAGTCATCACACCAAACATTTATTCAAGCAAATAGCCATATTGGAATGTGGGTAGGCTGAGTCCTTAGCCTAGTCAGGGAGTATCAGTATCATCAGTCACAGGCAAACTCACACACAGTCCAGGGACCCTGCTCCCATTGCTTATCTCCTGTATTTTCTCTAGACATGCCCAGGCCAGTAGATTTCTGGACGGCCTCCAATCTTTCATGTTTAATAAATGAAAGATTTTCTCATGTGTGAATGTGCATTCAATGTCAATCATGCATACAACATCTCCATGCTCATTGCCCAACATGGTCAACACCCTCAATTATCAGAGAAAGTGTGCCGATCTTCAGATGTCCATCCTGTGCGTAGACGGAGGGAAGCAGGTGTGAGACCTGCTGATCCCCTCCTGGAAACAATACAAGGGCTATTAAGACTGACTGTTTAAGATCTACCTCAGTTTTCTGTGATTTTATGTGAGTTATCAGTTTATCTAGCCCGCATTTCTTACCATGTCCCCTCCATGCCAACTCTGCCACCTCAGATAGGTCATTTCTAACCTATCATAATTCCTCATACCTTCCCCATGAACACATTTCCCCTTTCATCCCCATGGCATTGATAGTCCTTATGACAATTTAGTGCCACCCAGCGACCGTCCTCAACCTCACACTATCCATGCTAATTAATCCAGTATTCACCACTGGCAGACCATAGGGGCCATGGTGACAAGAAACAAAATGAAGTTTGAAATACTGATTACTGATTTCACTATATTTAGAAAACCACTCTCATGGGTGGCATTTAAAATCTCAAGAACCTAATCCACAATGCAAACAAATATTTGTATTCATAGCCCCATATCAATGACAACTAATTCATAGAGTGATAGAGTCATAGAGATGTACAGCACAGAAACAGAACCTCCGGTCCAACCCGTCCATGCCAACCAGATATCCCAACTCAATCTAGTCCCACCTGCCAGCACCTGGCCCATATCCTTCCAAAATTTTCCTATTCATATACCCATCCAAATGCCTCTTAAATGTTGTAATTGTACCAGCCTCCACCACTTCCTCTGGCAGCTCATTCCATACATGTACCACCCGCTATGTGAAAAACTTCCCCCTTAGGTCTCTTTTATATCTTTCCTCTCTCACCCTAAACCTATGCCATCTAGTTCTGGACTCCCCGACCCCAGGGAAAAGACTTTGTCTATTTACCCTATCTATGCCCCTCATAATTTTTTAAACTTCTATAAGGTCACCCCTCAGCCTCTGATGCTCCAGGGAAAACAGCCCCAGCCTGTTCAGCCTCTCCCTGTAGCTCAGATCCTCTAATCCTGGCAACTTCCTTGTAAATCTTTTATGAACCCTTTCAAGGTTCACAACATCTTTCTGATAGGAAGGAGACCAGAATTGCACACAATATTCCAACAGTGGCCTAACCAATGTCCTGGACAGCAGCAACTTGACCACCCAATTCCTGTACACAATACTCTGACCAATAAAAGAAAGCATATCAAACGCTTTCTTCACTATCCTATCTACCTGCGACTCTACTTTCAAGGGCTATGAACCTGCACTCCAAGGTCTCTTTGTTCAGCAACACTCCCTAGGACCTTACCATTACATGTATAAGTCCTGCTAAGATTTGCTTTCCCAAAATGCAGCACGTCACATTTATCTAAATTAAACTCCATCTGCCACTTCTCAGCACATTGGCCCATCTGGTCCAGATCCTGTTGTAATCTGAGGTAACCCTCTTCGCTGTTCACTACACCTCCAATTTTGGTGTCAGCTGCAAACTTACTAACTGTACCTCTTATGCTCATTTCCAAATCATTTATGTCAATGAGAAAAAGTAGAGGACCCAGCACCGATCCTTGTGGCACTCCAC
The DNA here is from genome assembly GCF_047496795.1 of Chiloscyllium punctatum. Lineage (NCBI taxonomy): Eukaryota > Metazoa > Chordata > Chondrichthyes > Orectolobiformes > Hemiscylliidae > Chiloscyllium > Chiloscyllium punctatum. Next base: position 54,290,944 of record NC_092761.1, on the reverse strand, counting down.
TGGTCACAGGCCTCCAGTCTGAACAACAACCCTCCACCCCACCCTCTGTCTTCTATCTTTGAGCCAGTTCTGTATCCAAATGGCTAGGTCTCCCTGTATTCCGTGAGATCTAACCTTGCTAATCAGTCTCCCTTGTCGAACGCCTTACTGAAATTCATATAGATTACACCTACCGCTCTGCCCTCATCAATCCTCTTTGTTACTTCTTCAAAAAACTCAGTCAAGTTTGTGAGACATGACTTCGCACACACAAAGCCACATTGACTATCCTGAATCAGTCCTTGCCTTTCCAAATACATGTACATCCTGTCGCTCAGGATTCCTTCCATCAACTTGCCCACCACCGATGTCAGGTTCACTGATCTATAGTTCCCCGGTTTGTCCTTATCACCCTTTTTAAACAGTGGCACAATGTTAGCCAACCTCCAGTCTTCTGGCACCTCACCTGTGACTGATGATTGATGATACAAATATCTCAGCAAGAGGCCCAGCAATCACTTCTCTAGCTTCCCACAGAGTTCTCGGGTACACCTGATCAGGTCCTGGGGATTTATTAACCTTTATGCATTTCAAGACATCAAAATTCAGCCCAGATGTCAGCAATGTTCACACACAGCCATTGTCTGGATTTCAGTTGAGCCAGTGGGACCAGTGGTCCAGCTCAATAAATGCAAGATGGTGGTGGAGTAGTAGGTTTGATCCTGGAGCTCATCTGTTCCCTACTGCTTCTTTCCTCCTTGTTTTCTTTTCATCTTTTTACTTTTGCTCTTTTTTCTCATTTTATTTTCCTTTTCTTTAAAGCCTTTTGAGGTGATTTGGCAGTATCAGCAGTGCAGCAAGAGTGGGCTGTGCGGGGAATGGCAGCGTCCTCCCGGCAGCGTGATCAAAGGCAACGTCCATGGCTCCTCTCAGCAATCAGAGGAGGTGGCAGAATGGCATCACGGTTCCTCCTGGACTCCACTTGACAATCGATGGGCCATGTGTGGAATAACGGCAGCCTCTCGGCCATCCTGGTGATTGGAAGCGGCAGCATCAGTGGTGGCAGCAACATGGCTCCTTCCAGAAATCAAAGGCGCTGATGGCATTGTCAGGAACAACAAGAACATGGCTCCTTCCAGCAATCGATGTGTGACTCACAGGCTGACTTAGACGCCAGGCCGTGGCTAGGCCTGAGTTCTTGCATCAGTGACTAAGCTTTCCAAGCCCCCTTATGGAGATAAAACTTTTGACTTTAAGATTGTTTGCTTGCCTTTTGGCTCTTTTTAAAAAAAAAATCTGTTTTTTTTTATTCTGGTTTTGAACAAAGATCATGCTGGTGAATGGCGACTTTGTACATTTTTCTCTGTACTCATGTATTCCTGTGCTTGAGTATATGTGACAATAAAATCTAAAATTTAACCAATATCCTCCCAATCTCACATCCTCAGATCCACTTCAGAAACACCATCATCTTGCTGTTCCCATCCCCAACTAGCTCTTAAAGCCCACATGTTACGATCCCTGAGTGTGCTGCAAGTTACTGCTGATACCTGAGTCTCTGGAGTGTTAAAATCAGATCCAATTTCTGCAGCAAAAGCTCAAGGGCTCAATAAAGAGAATAAGGCTGAAGTCTGTCAATAAACTGTTACTGGATACCATCTCTGAAAACTTTGACCGCAGTGAGATGGAAAGGTCCAATCACAGTCAGATCAGCACTGCCCCACAGACAACACATACAGAAATCTCTCCTGCTGGTCAGGAGGATTTATCAATTTGCAAAAAACTAAGCATGCTTGAAATCTAAATCAAAATTCTGTATTATTTCCAAATTTTGCCATTTACTGCACTTTCTTTTTATAAAGACATAGAATCCCTACAGTGCGGAAGCACACCACATCCAGGTGATCAAGTCACACTGATCCTCCGCAGAGCATTCCACCATGACCCACCCTATCCCTTTAATCCTACATTTCCCATGGCTAATCCAGCCAGCATGCACATCCCTGGACACTATGGGCAGTTTTTCATGGGAAATGTACCTAACGTGGAGAAAGTGAGAACTGCAGATGCTGGAGATCAGAGTCGAGACTGTGGTGCTGGAAAAGCACAGCAGGTCAGGCAGCATCCGAGGATCAGGAGAATCGATATTTCAGGCATAAGCCCTTCGCAGAAATGAGCCTCATTCCTGATGAAGGGCTATCTCTGAAACGTCGATTCTCCTGCTCTTCGGATGCTGTCTGACCGGCTGTGCTTTTCCAGTACCACACTCTCGAATCCACCTAACCTGCACATCTTTATACTGCAGGAAGAAACCGGAGCACAGGAAACCAACGCAGCCACAGGGAGAATGTATAAGCTCCACACAGAGAGTCGCCTGAGGGTGGAATCGAATGCAGATCCCTGGTGGCAGCAGTGTTAACCACGAAGCAAACCCTATCAGTGCTTAATTCACTGTCCTGAAAGCTCTCATCTCCAAAAGGTTCTCCATTTCTTCCTTTTTTATTGCATTTTGTTCCAAGTTTCACAGAATTGTTTCAGAGCAGAATGAAGCTATTTGGTCCATTGCGTCTGTACCATTTAAACCATCTGTTTGACTACCTCTCTATTTTCATAGACTGTTGATATTTGCTGAAACTCACTTTCAAATCTTCACTTTTCTTTCCTTTGGTATTATCTTCTGCTCCCACCATACTATGTGAGTTCTAATTTCAACAAAATTTCAGCCGTTTTGGCTCTGTGCTGACTCACAACACAATCTCACAGTAAATCTAGGAATAAGTCAAAGTGCTTATTGAGATGGTACAGACATGATGGCCAAATAGTCTCCTTCTGCTCTGGAACAATCTGAAATTTGAAACAAAATGTAAAACAAGTAAATCATACTTTTGTTGGGTTACCAACGCTCCAGGATAAATCTGAAGTCACAAGGAACTGTAGACTATTCTTTCTTCAAACCAGGATGAAACATCAGAGGGATTTTAAAACGTGCCATTTCACATTTGGCAAACTTCTGTGCATTAGAGTTTTAGACATCGGAAATAAGACTATTAGACTGACAGGCCAATCTAATCAAGTAGCGAAAAGTATCCCTATTTTTAGTTTATCTCTATCGGCAGGTACAGTCCAGGATGCAGCAGCCTCACTGCAGGTAGAGCATTAATGTGGGGTATGTGTGCAATGTTATACAGACATGGAGCTCAGTTACTGTCTCACACAGTATAAGGATTGTAACTTTGTCCAATGGATTTTAGTTTCCAGTAATTTTAATGTGAGAAATGCAAAATGATCTGCCAAATGATCATGGGCGGCACGGTGGCACAGTGGTTAGCACTGGTGCCTCACAGCGCCAGAGACCCGGGTTCAATTCCCGCCTCAGGCGACTGTCTGTGTGGAGTTTGCACATTCTCCCCGTGTCTGCGTGGGTTTCCTCCGGGTGCTCCGGTTTCCTCCCACACTCCAAAGATGTGCAGGTCAGGTGAATTGGCCATACTAAATTGCCCGCAGTGTTAGGTAAGGGGTAAATGTAGGGGTATGGGTGGGTTGCGCTTCGGCGGGGCGGTGTGGACTTGTTGGGCCAAAGGGCCTGTTTCCACACTGTAAGTAATCTAATCTAATCTAATCTAATCTAACTCACCAGTTTGACAAAGTCCTGTGAATGTATATCTTCCTCCACTCTTGAATCACGCTACTTTAAAGGAATTTGAATGAAGACATTTGTTCAGTAAACAGGGTCCTTCTGATAACCTGCCCTTACCAAATAGGGTCGCACACCAAGCAAGGTCGTCATGGTGACTCCTGTTCATTAATGGCGGCTGGCCGTTCCTGACCAGTTGTGTGGCCCATCTTGACAGCAGCTGTTAATATTATTGAGGCAGTAAATGTGAAGTAATTAAAGGCACCAACAGACCGATCAATCGGGCTCTGCTTGTCAAAACAGAAGAATTCATAGCTGACAGAAAGTTAACCCTTAACTTACCACAGGGTTCAGATGATCCCAGTGACCTCAGGCTAGAAGATTAAAAGTTTTTTTTACAGTTTATCCAAATGTGCACAGCAATGTTATAAGAAAATATCAGACCCTTGTGGAATTTACGGGGTGGCATTGTGGCTCAGTGGTTAGTACCACTGCCTCACAGCACCAGGGATCTGTGCTTGATTCCAGCCTCAGGTGACTGTCTGTGTGGAGTTTACACATTCTCCACATGTCTGCGTGGGTTTCCTCTGGTGCTCCAGTTTTCTTTCACAGTGCAAGAATATGCAGGTCAGGTGGGTTGGCCATGCTAAATTTCCCATAGTATCCAGGGATGTGCAGGTTAGGTGGATTACCCAGTAAAAATGCAGGATTACAGGGAATCAGGTTAGGGGGGTGATCGGTCTGGGTGGAATGCTCTTCAGAGAGGTGGTGTGAACTCAATAGGTCAAGTGGCCTGTATCCACACTGTAAGGATTTTATGATTCAATAGAAAGATTTGTGGAAGAATCAGATAAGAAGTCCAGCAAGGCCTGATCCTGGTGCCAGGAACAACTTGCTGAACCTTCTATGTGTTTGATATACAGCAAGGTGAGTTTCCCCACAAGGCAGTGACAAGTTGCTAATTTCAGAGGCTTATAGGTTGTTAAACGCTTTATTAAGGCATAACTCACCTCAATACTTTTCAGCTTCCTCTCTTATGAAATACCAAACAAGTTAGACATTGAAAATTCCTCTGTGGAAGTCAGAGCCGGGACCTGGCCTACTGTTGGCTGTGGAGGAACCTCCATGTTGCTCAGCATCAAACATCATCTCAAGATCCATAAGCACCAATCATGAATTCCCCTTCTCTGTGGACATTAGCCAATCCCTTACTCTGCTCATGGCACATGCTCAATACAGTCCTGCATAGTAGCAGCTAGCCCTGAGAGGCTTCTGCAAAGCCAAGACCCCAGCTCACACATCAGACTGAGCCACATCTCAGGGCTTGTTCACTAAGTGCTCACTCACTTTATGCCTAACTGCTTACTTCCAGCATCCATTCTTTACTTCACCATGCTGGTGCAGAGGAAGGCCACCAGTGCCGATGTGTTGAGGTGCTCTGTTGCACAAACACACAGGCTGGCAGCTTGTCAGCAGCCATTTGAAGTAGGGAGTGTGGAAGACACGTTGCTCATATCAGTCTAACAACCTCAGCATGTGCCAAATGCCAATATAGTAAACACACTGCTCATCCCAATGTGATGTGGCCCTGGTGGACAATGACAAGCTGAGAGTCTCCAGTGGGCACTAGGGGCAGATGAGCAGTGATTTAGAGAGTGTGATTAGACAAAATGGAGTTAAGGACAGGGATGCTGTATGACCTGATGGTTAAACAGTGACTAGAGGGAGAGAATGGGGTGGTATGTGTGAGGGAGTGTCAGCCATACCAACCATGTCCCATGGGCAGTGTGGCTTTCTGGCTGCTGGGAACGTAGAGGAGGCAGGATCAATTGAGGCATTCAAGACGTCATTGGATGATTATTTGAATAAAAATAGTGTGTACGAATATCAGGGGAAAAGAGATTGGTGTCAGATAATAGAAGCAGTACAGGCACAATCAGTCGAATGATCTCTTACGCCATAGCAAGTCTGTGATTCTTTGAAATCTCTCTCACCTTCCATAATTGAACACTGTGTCCAGTGTAGCTGATTAGAAATTCCCAACTTCAACCTCAATCGCCATTGATTTTGAATCCTATAGACATTCTGTCCGAACATTGAGATCCTGAGCACCAAGATAAAATCTTACCCATTGTGTGATGAACCCAAACCTGTTAAATTTGAAACCTCTTTCTTAAAGACAATATTCAGGCAAAGTTTCACAGCCCTGCTGCTAGTTCCAGAATGAACAGAACAACTCCATAGATCCTAATAAAAACATTTGTAAGTCTCAGTCCTTGGTGAGTATTGCAAGTGTTCAATGTACCCCTTGGCCAGAACAACACCTCACTGTTGGATATCACACTGGAGTAAAACACTCCAATAAGACTGTCCTATTTATAATGGCATCAGACCATAATACCACCCAAGAATCCAGCCAGTATTTTGTAAGTTGCTTGGTATATAAAGCTCAAAATTATTGTTGGCACTGTGTATCCATCATTCTGTTACAGTTCTTTTAACAGAAATGAGTTAATGCTTGGAATCAGAGACCAGCCCAAGAAATACCTTCAAGTGCTTCGTGGGTGTATTAACTAACATCATCAGTAGCAATTTCAGAGTGACAGGGAGCTTTGTATGAATGGTATTTGCTATAGTAGGTTCAATCCAAACCTCCAGTTCTAATATTCATAGTGCATTTAGACTGTTAGACCCATATGAAATAGGAACAAATGCAGGCCATTGAGCGCACTCTTCCATTTAATAAGATCATGGCTGATCCCACATTCCTCGCGGAGAAAGTGAGGACTGCAGATGCTGGAGATCAGAGCTGAAAATGTGTTGCTGGAAAAGCGCAGCAGGTCAGGTGGCATCCAAGGAGCAGGAGAATCGACGTTTCGGGCACGAGCCCTTCTTCAGCTCGTGCCCAAAACATCGATTCTCCTGCTCCTTGGATGCTGCCCGACCTGCTGCGCTTTTCCAGCAACACATTTTCAACCCCACATTCCTCGGGTCCACTTTTCTGAGTTTTCTCAGGAAACCTTGATTCCTCTACTGATCAAGAATCAGTCTATCTCAGTCTTATATTATACATAAGACTTCTTCTCCCACAACAGTCTATGGCAAGGATTTCCCTTGCCACACCCCTGAGAGATGAAATCCCTCTTTATCTCAGTTTTCAACTGGTGCCCTTTAATTCTGAGACTGCGTCCTCTGGTCCTAGATTGTCCCATTAAGATAAGCATCCTTTCAGCATTTACCCTGTCAAGCTACTTAAGAATCTTTCATGCTTCAATGAGATGACCTCACATTCTTCTAATCTCCAATGAGTAGAGTCATAACCTGTTTTAGCCTTTGCACATCAGACAATCTCTCCATACTGTGGATTATCCTAATGAACGTTCCCTGAACAACTTCCAACAAAATGATGTATTTCCTTAAAAGGGAGGGGCAGCGCAATGGCTCAGTGGTTAGCACTGCTGCTTCACACAGCTAGGGACCCTGGTTCATTTCTTGCCTTGGGCAACTGTCTGTGTGGAGTTTGCACATTCTTCCTGTGTCTGCTCTGGTTTCCTCCTCTAGTCCAAAGATGTGTCATTTAGGTGCATTTCAAATGCTGAATTGCCTCATAGCGTTCAGGGTTGGGTGGATTAGCCATAGGGAAGGCAGGGATTGGACCCACAGGGGTTGGTCGGGATGGGATGCTCTTCAGGGGATCGGTGTGGACTCAATGGGCTGAGTGGCCTGCTTCCACACTTTAGGGATTCTATGTTCTAAATAAGGAGAGCAGAATATTTACTGTACTGCAAATATGATCTCACCAGCATTTGTACAGTTGCCTACTCTTCCCTACTCTCATACTCTAACCTACTTGAAATAAAGGCCAACATTTCATTCGCCTTTCTGATTACCTGCTGCACCTGTGTGCTAACTTTCTATGTTTCATGCTTAGGTACCTGCAAGTCCCTTTGTGTTGCAACTTTCTGAAGTTTTTTTGTCATTTAAGTAACACTCTGTTCTTTCAATCTCAATTTCTAATTGAACACCTTCGCATTTTCCCACATCATATTACATTTGCCAAATTTTGCCCACTCACTTAACCTATCAAGATTTTTCTTTGTGAATTAATTGTATCCCCTTTGCAATTTGCCTTTCCAACCTATTTTTATGTTGTCTGCAAATTTGACTGCAGTACATTCGCTTCCTTCCACTAAGTCATTAATATATATTGTAGACAGTTGGGGTCCAAGCAATGATCCCTGTGGAACCTCACTGGTCACAAGTCACCAATTTGAAAAAGAAACCTTTATACCCTCTCTCTGTTTTCTGTTCATTTGCTTACTCTCTATCCATGCCAATATCCTACCTGCAACACTATGGGTGCTTATATTGTGACTTAACCTTTTGTGGAGCAGCTTGCCAAGCACCATCTGGGAATCCAAGTACTGGTTATACCTTGGTTACCCTCTAACCATTCTGGTTGAGACTTAGAGCATAGAACAGTACAGCCGAGTACAGGCTCTTCAGCCCTCGATGTTGTGCCAACCTATCATCTGACTCTAAGATCAAACTAACCTACATACCCTTCATTTTACCATCATCCATTTGCCTATCCAAGTGTCACTTAAATGTCCCTAATGTATCTGACTGTACAACCACCGCTGGCAGTGCATTCCACACATCCACCACGTTCCATGTAAAGAATTTATCTCTAACATCTCTCCTAAACATTTCTCCAATCAGCTAAAAATTATGCCCTCTCATGGTAGCCATTTCTGCCCTGGAAAAAAGCATCTGACTATCCACTCTATCTATGCCTCTTATCATCTTGTACACCTCTATGAAGTCACCTCTCATCCTTCTTTGCTCCAGTGAGAAAAGCCCTAGCTCCCTCAACCTTTCTTCATAAGACATGCCCTCCAGTCCAGGCAGCATCCTGGCAAATCTCCTCTGCACTCTTTCTAAAGCTACCACATCCTTCCAAAAAGGAGGTAATCAGAACTGAACACAATATTCCAAGTGTGGTCTAACCAGGGTTTCAGAGAGCAGCAGCACGACCTCACGGCTTTTAAATTCAATCCCCCTACTAATGAAAGCTATAACACCATACACCTTCTTAATAAGGAAGGTGTCTTCTATTAGAAGAACCAAAGACACATCCACCAAACACCACCAACTTCATCAGCAAGGACAATATTGTCAAGCTAATGGACCTCTGCCTTACCACCCACTTCATCTTCAACAACAAAACCTACAGACAAACCAACAGAACACCCACGGGATCTCCGATATCAGGGTTTTTAGCAGAGGTAGTAATGCAGAGACTTGAGCAAACTGCTCTGCTAACCATCCAACCCAAACTGTGGGCCCGCCATGTGGATGACACCTTTGTCATCACTAAATGAAACAAATTAGAGGAAACCTTCAAGACCATCAATAATGCCCTTACTGGCATAAAATTCACTAAAGAGGAGGAAAACAACAACAAACTGCAGTATACAACAACAACTGGTATACCTCGATGTCGCAGTATACCAAACAGCCAATGGGGAACTTCAAACCAGCGTCTACAGGAAAACAACACATACGGACCAAATACTGAACTACAGAAGCATCCCAACACCCACAAACAGATCTGCATTAGACCATTATTTCAATATGCCACCGCATCCTGTAGCAGAGAGGTACCACGAAGAGAGAGGAAAATCACCAATACAGCATATTCAAAAAGAACAGGTACCCAATGAACACAGTCCACTGATTTCTCAGCAACAAACCCAATCCCGCAGACAAAACACATCCAGAAACCCTAGCCACTCTCCCCGACATCAAAGACATCTTGGAAATGACTATCAGACTACTCAGACCTCTTGGCTTCATGGTAGCCCACAAACCCACCAACACACTAAAGCAGCAGCTAATGAACATGAAGGTCCCTATACAGACAACAAGCCAAACTAATGTCATTTACAAATCACCTTGCAAGAACTGTAACAAACACTACATTGGACAAACGTGTAGAAAACTAGCCTCCAGGATACATGAACATCAACTAGCCACAAAAAGACATGACCCACTCTCACATACAGATCATCTTTACATACAGATGAGAAAGGACACCACTTCAACTGGGTTAACACATTCATCCTAGGACAAGCTAAACAGAGACATGCATGAGAATTCCTAGAAGCTTTGCACTCCAACCAGAACTATATCAACAAACACATTGACTTGAATTCTATTTACCACTCCCTGAGGAAAAAAAGAGGAAATGAAATCACTACAGGAAATGAAATCACCACAGGAAATGACATCACCAACCCAAGGAAACCTAAACACAAATAAAAAGTGGGCCTCACCACTAGTGTTTCACCGGAGGCTCACTGATAATGTTACCTAATATGGTGACAAAACATTTGAAAATGAACCTTCCAGCTCAGTGAGCAAACCTACATCCAAAGCCTCAACCTGAGCTATGAATCTTCTTAACAACCTGATCAACCTGCGTGGCAACTTTGAGGGTTCTACGGACGTGGACCCCAAGTTCCCTCTGTTCCTCCCTACTGCCAAGAATCCTGTCTTTAACCCTGTAATCTGCATTCAAATTTGACTTCCAAAATGAATCACTTCACACTCTTCAGGATTGAACTCCATCTGCCACTTCTCAGCCCAGCTCTGCATTCTGTTAAGGTCCCATTGCAACCTACAACAACCCTCCACACTATCCACACAACTCCACCAAACTTACTAATACGCCCTTCTACTTCATCATCCAAGTCTTCTCTAAAAATCACAAAGAGCAGAGGTCCCAGAACAGATCCATGTGGAACACCACTGGTCACCAAGCTCTAGGCTGAATACTTTCCATCATCTAGTACCCTCTGTCTTCTATGGACCAGTCAATTCTGCATGCAGATAGCCAAATTTCCCTGTATCCCATGCCTCCTTAATTTCTGAATGAGCCTACCATGAGGAACCTTAGCAAATGCCTTGCTAAAGTGCATGTACACCACATCCACTGCTCTACCTTCATCAATGTGTTTTGTCGCATCCTCAAAGAATTCATTGAGGCTTGTGAGGCATGACCTGTCCCTCACAAAACCAAACCAACGATCTCTAATCAAACTATGCTTTGCCAAATAATCATAAGTCCTGTCTCTCAGAATCATCTCCAATAATTTGCCCACCTACAACGTAAAACCAACCGATTTGTAATTCCCAGAGTTATCCCTATTCCCTTTCTTAAAAAAGGGAATAACATTAGCCACCCTCCAGTCATCTGTATTACTCCAGTGGACAGTGAGGACCCAAAGATCATCGCCAAAGGTGCAGCAATCTCTTCCCTCACTTCCTGTAGCAACCTTGGGTATATCCCATCTGGCGCAAGGGATTATCTTTCCTCATTTCTTTTCAAAATTTCCAGCACATCCTCTTTCTTACCATCAACCTGTTCGAGCATATCAGCCTCTTTCAAGCTGTCCTCACAAACAACAAGGTCCCTCTCACTAGTGAATACTGAAGCAAAGTATTCATTAAGGACCTCCCCTGTCTCTTCCGACTCCAGACACAAGTTCCCTTCACTATCCCTGATCAGCCTTACCCTCACTCTGACCATCTCTTTTTCCTCACGTAAGTATAGAAAGCCTTGGTGTTTTCCTTAATCCTACCCACTAAAGCCTTTTCATGCCCCCTTCTAGATTTCCTAAGTCCATTCTTCAGTTCCTTCCTAACTACCCTGTAACCCTCTAGAGCTCTGTCTGATCCTTGCTTCCTCAATCTTAAGGAAGCTTCCATCTTCCTTTTGACTAGATGTTCCACTCGCTACCACAGCCACATCTGCTTCCTCAGTGCCTGCTTCCACAACCAACTGAGACTTCACCAGTTTCCTTATTTCAGTTCCAACCCAGTTCCAACCTACCAGCTCAGCACCATCCTCATGATCTGTCCGACCTGCCAATCTTCCTCCTCACATATCCACTCCACCCTCCTCTCTGACCTATCACCTTCATCCCCACCTCCATCCACCTATTGTACTCTTAGCTACCTTTTCCCCAGCCCCACTGCCCTCTCATTTATCTCTTCACCACGGAGGCTCCCTGCCTCATTCCTGATGAAGGACTTTTGCCGGAAACGTCGACTTTCCTGTACCTCACATGCAGCCTGACTTGCTGTGCTTTTCCAGCATCACTCTAAGCTTGATTCTGATCTTCAGCATCTGCAGTCCTCACTTTTGCCTAGATGTTCCATATCTCGTGTCATCCAAGGTTCCTTCATCCTACCATCCCTTCCTTGCCTCAGTGAGACAACATTAGCAGTAAGTGCTCCCTTAACAACTTCTACATTTCTGTCATGCATTTCCCTGAGAATATCTGTTCCACAATTCCTGCCTGTCCTAATTAGATACTTTCCCATACCTTCTGCTCCTATCCCTCTTCATAACTACAGTAAAGGTCAAGGAGTTGTGATCACTATCACCAAAATGCTCTCACCGAGAGATCTGACGCCTGACCTGGTTTGTTGCCAAGCGCCAAATACAATATGGCCTCCCCCTCTAGTCGGCCTATCAACATATTGAGCTGAAAATGTGTTGCTGGAAAAGCGCAGCAGGTCAGGCAGCATCCAAGGAGCAGGAGAATCAATGTTTCGGACATGAGCCCTTCTTCAGTATGACTTCCACCCATACTGACTCTGCAGACAAACCCTCCTCGATGACCTCCCTTTCTGCAGCTATGATACTATCCCTGATTAGCAATAACACTCCTCCATCTCTTTCTCCTCCCTCTCCATTCCTTCTGAAATATCTAAACCCTGGAACTTCCAATGACCGTTCCTGTCCCTGTAATATCCAAGTCTCCATAATGTCCAACAACATTGTAGCTCCAGGTACTGATCCATGCTCTAAGTTCATCACACAAATTTCTGATACTTCTTGCATTATAATAGACACAGTTCGACCCATCACACTGACTGCAATTTTGCCCTATCAACTGTCTATCCTTCCTCACAAACTCTCTGCATGCTGTATCTGCCAGTTCACCAGTTACCCCAACCTGTGATCTGTAGCTCCAGTTCCCAACACCCTGGCAAACTAGCTTAAATCATCCTGAAGACCTCGAGCAAACCTCCCACCCAGGATTTTGGTGTCCCTCCAATTCAGGTGCAACCCGTCCTCCTTGTATAGGTCTCAATTTCCCCAGAAGGTATCCCAATGATCCACATGTCTGAAGCCCTCTGTCCTACATCCAGTTCTACAACCACTCAGCTGCAATTGCTCTCTGTTCCTAGCCTCACTTGCCCGTGGCACCCGCAGAAATTCTGAGATTATTACTCTGCTCAACCTTCCTTTTAGCTTCCAACCTAACTCTCTATATTCACTTTTCAGATTCTCATCACCTTCCCTGGCTATGTCATTGGTACCAATGTGTACCACGATGTCTGGCTGCTCACCCTCCCCCTTAAGAATCCTGTAGACTAGATCCAAGACATCCCTGATCCTGGCACCCAGGATGAAACACACCATCCAAGAGTCTTGTTCGCAATCACAGAATCTCCTGTCTGTTCCTGTCACAATTGGATCTCCTATCACTATCATTCTCCCATTCCCTTCCCTTCTGGACCACAGAGGCGGACTCAGTGTCAGAGACCTGGCTGCTGAGGCTTCCCCCCGGTAGTTTGCTCCTCCTCCCAACAGTATCCAAAGTGGTACACCTATTATTGAGGGGAAGTCAGCAAGAACATCAGTGGTGACCCTTATCTCCCACATCCTGCAAGGGGAGCATGTGACTGTCCTAGCCGCCATCCCCTCTGCTCTAAATTACCAAAAGAGATTAAAAAACAAAACTTCCTCAAAAAACTCTAATAAATTAATCATATATGAAGGCATGCTGACTCTGCTTGATTAGATTATGATTTTCCGAATGTGCTGTTATTATTTCATTAATAATTGATTCCAATATGCTTCCAACAATACATGTTAAGCTAATCAGCCTAAAGTTACACACTTTCTGCTTCACTCCTTATTAGAATATAGATGTCACATTGGCCATTTTCCAATCCAAGATCTAAGGATTTTTGGAAAATTACAACCAATTCATCCCCAATCTCTTTGGATCCTTGAATGCAGGCCTTCAGAGTGAGGGGTCTTATCTGCCTTTAGCCCCATTAGCCTGTTTAACACTACTTCAGTGGTGATGGTGATGGTACTTAATTCCTCCCCGGCATGCTTGAGTCTTAATGGTATGTTCAAAATATCTTTCACCATAAAGATTGATGGAAAATATCTGTTTAACAGCTCTGCCTTTTCATTGTTCCCCATAACAGTCTGCACAAATTCATTTCCTAAGGGGCCTATGTTCAGTTTGACATCTCCTTTTTTATATATTTAATGAAGGAGAGGTCACCCTGTTGGGAGTTTTCTATAGGCCTCCGAATAGTTCCAGGGATGTAGAGATTTTCAATAGGAATGAGAGAGAGACGGGGTAGTTGTCAGGGGGGTCTTCAACTTTCCAAATATTGCTCCTCCTCCCAAAAGTATCCAAAGTGGTACACCTATTATTGAGGGGAATGGCCACAGGGGATCCCTGTACTATTCCCTTTCCCTCTCCTGATGCTCACTCAGCTACCATTATCCTAAACCTTCGGTGTGAACACCTCCTTATAACTCCTCTCAATCACCAGTACGAGTACTACAACACTACAGTATGAGTACTATAGATGGGTCAGTTTTTGTCCAGTGCATGCTGGAGGGCTTCCTGACACAGTATGTAGACAGGCCAACAAGGGGTGAAGCCACATTAGTTTTGGTACTGGGTAATGAGCTTGGCCAGGTGTTAGACTTGGAAGTAGGTGAGCACTTTGGTGATAGCGATCACAATTCTGTTATGTTTACTTTAGTGATAGAAAGGGATAGGTATATACCACTGGGCTAGAGTTACAGCTGGGGGAAAGGCAATTACGATGTGGTTAGGCAAGATTTAGGAAGCATAGGATGGGGAAGGAAACTTAGGGGATGGGCACATTAGAAATGTGGAGCTTATCCAAGGAAAAGCTGTGTGTCCTAGATAAGTAAGTACCTGTAAGACAGGGGGGAAGCTATAGAGCACGGGAGCCGTGGTTTTTTGAAGGAAGTGGAATCTCTGGTCAAGAGGAAGAAGAAGGCTTATGTTAGGATGAGATGTGAAGGCTCAGTTGGGGCACTTGAGGGTAACAAGGTAGCCAGGGAAGACCTAAAGAGAGAGCTCAGAAGAGCCAGGAGGAGACATGAGAAATTGTTGGCGGATAGGATCAGGGTAAACCGTAAGGCTTTCTATAGGTATTTAAGGAATAAAAGAATGATGCAAGTAAGATTAGGGCCAATCAAGGATAGTAGTGGGAAGTTGTGTGTGAAGTCAGAGGAGATAGGGGAAGCACTAAATGAATATTTTTCTACAGTATTCACTCTAGAAAACTACAATGTTGTCGAGGAGAATACTGAGATACAGGTTACTAGACTAGGTGGGATTGAGGTTCACAAGGAAGAGGTGTTAGAAATCCTGCAGAGTGTGAAAATAGATTAGTCCCCTGGGCCGGATGGGATTTATCCTCGGATCCTCTGGGAAGCAAGGGAGGAGATTGCCGAGCCTTTGGCATTGATCTTTAAATCGTCATTGTCTACAGGAATAGTGCCAGAAGACTGGAGGATAGCAAATGTTGTTCCCCTGTTCAACAAGGGGAGTAGAGACAACCTTGGTAATTATAGACCAGTGAGCCTTACTTCAGTTGTTGGTAAAGTGTTGGAAAAGGTTATAAGAGATAGGATTTCTAATCATCTGGAAAATAATAATTTGATTAGGGATAGCATGGTTTTGAAGGGTAGGTTGTGCCTCAAACCTTATTGAGTTCTTTGAGAAGGTGACCAACAGGTAGTTGAGAGTAAACCGGTTGATGTGGTGCATATGGATTTCAGCAAGGCATTTGATAAGGTTCCCCATAATAGGCTATTGCACAAAATGCGGAGGAATGGGATTATGGGAGGTATAGCAGTTTGGATCAGTAATTGGCTTGCTGAGAGAAGACAGAGGGTGGTGGTTGATGGGAAATTTTCATCCTGGAGTCCAGTTACCCAGTGGTGTACCGCAAGGGTTGGTGTTGGGTCCACTGCTATTCGTCATTTTCATAAACGACCTGGATGAGGGTGTAGAAGGGTGGGTTAGTAAATTTGCAGACGACACTAAGGTCAGTGGAGTTGTGGATAGTGATGAAGGATGTTGTAGGTTTCCTTATTCAATGAGATCTGGTAATCCTCAACTCCTCTTTTCTACATTTCCTCTTAACTTTTGATTGTCTAGCTGATTAAAAATCCACCAATCTCAGCCTTGAGTATACTTCACAACCCAACCTCAATAACCCTCTCTTGGAAAGAATTCCACAGATTCACTATCAGCTGAGAGCAGAAAATCTTCTTTGTCTCTTACCAGTCTCTGGTAACCAACTCCCCAACAAGAAATAACAACCCTTTGCATCTACCCTGCTATCTCACAAAGGAATCTTGTATGTTTTGGTACGGTCTCCTCTTATCCTTTCAAATTCCAACCTTCCCAACATCTCTTTTTTACAGAGTCCCAAGAAATCAAATGAGTGAACCTTCTCTAGACTGCTTCCATTACCAGGATATTCTGCCTTTGATAAGGTAACCAAAACTGCTCACAATATTCTGGCTGTTGAGTTGATTTCTGCCTTATATATTTTTTGCAAACACTCCCAATTTTTGCATTCCATTCCTGTTGAAATAAAGGCCAAATTCTATTTGGTCTCCTGCTGAACTTGGTGGGTTCAAAGGAGATTTATTCGAACATTGTGCCCTTTTTCAAGAAGAGCAGTAGAGATGACCCAGATAATTATAGACCAGTGAGCCTTATGTCTGTTGTAGGAAAAGTTTTTGGAAAGGATTATAAGAGGTAGGATTTATAATCATCTAGCAAACAATAATTTGACTGGAGACAGTCAACATGTTTTCGTCAAGGGCAGGTCATGTCTCACAAATCTCATTGAGTTTTTTGAAAAGGTGACCAAGCATGTGGTTGAGGGTAAGGCAGTTTATGTGGTGTACATCAAGTTCAGTACAGCCATTGTTAAGATTCTACATGGTAGGCTTTTGGAGAAAAAGCGGAGGCATTGGATTGAGGGAGATTTAGGAGTTTGGATTAGAAACTGGCTTTCTCTAAGAAGGCAGCGAGTGATGGTTGTTGGAAAACATTCAGCTTGGAGTCCACTTACTAATAGTGTGCCACAAGGATCTGTTTTGGGATCACTGCTGTTTGTCATTTTTATGTATGACTTGGATGCAGGCATAGGTGGATGGGTTAGTAGGTTTGCAAATGACACTAAAGTCAGTGGAGTGGTGGACAGTGTGGAAGAATGTTGCAGGTTGCAGACAGACTCAGAATTTGGCAAATGGAGTTCAATACAGCAAAATGTGAGGTGATTCACTTTGGGAAGAACAATAGGATGGCAGAATACTGGGTCAATGGATAGATTCTTGATAGTGTGGATGTGCAGAGGGATCTTGGTGTCCATGTACATAGATCCCTGAAAGTTGCCACCCAGGTTGATAGTGCTGTTAAGAGGACATGTGGTGTGTTAGGTTTGATTGGTAGAGGGATTAGTTTCTAGAGCCGTGATGTCATTCTGCAACTGTACAAAATGATAATGTGGCCTTACTCGGAATATTGTGCACAGTTCTGGTTGCTCCATTACAGGGACGATGTGGAAGCATTGAACAAGGTGCAAAGGAAATTTATCAGGATGTTGCCTGGTCTGGAGCAAAGGTTTTATGAGGAAAGGCTGAGGGACTTGGGTCAGTTCTCATTGGAAAGAAGAAGGCTAAGAGGGGATTTAATAGAGTCATACAGGATGATCAGAAGATTAGATAGGGTGGACAGTGAGACTCTTTTAGGCAAAAGTGAGGACTGCAGATGCTGGAAACCAGAGTTTAGATCAGAGTGGTGCTGGAAAAGCACAGCAGGTCATGCAGCATCACAGGAGCAGGAAAATCGATGTTTCGGGCAAAAGCCCTTCATCAGGAATAGAGGCAGGAAGGTCATGAGGACAGTGCTGAGCTGGAAGGTTAGAACTGAGGTAAGGTGGGGGGAGGGGAAATGAGGAAACTGGTGAAGTCCACATTGATGCCCTGGCATTGAAGTGTTCCGAGGCAGAAGATGAGGCGATCTTCCTCCAGGCGTCGGGTGGTGAGGGAGCAGCGGTGGAGGAGGCCCAGGAACTACATGACCTCAGCAGAGTGGGAAGGGGAGTTAAAATGTTGGGCCATGGGGCGGTGTAGTTGATTGGTGTGGGTGTCCCAGAGATGTTCCCTGAAATGCTCTGCAAGGAGGCGTCCGGTCTTCCCAATGTAGAGGAAACCACATCGGGAGCAACAGATACAATAAATAACATTGGTGGATGAACACTTCAACTCAGACTAATTCACAGGTCAGCGCAATATCGAGGGCCGAAGGGCTTGTTCTGCACTGTAATGTTCTATGTTCCATGTTCTATACTGGGAATGAAGGATTTTAGATAAAAAGGAAAAATTAGAGAGCTTGGGATTACTTTCCTTGGAGCACAGAAGGTTAGGAAGTGACCTTACTGAGGTGTTCAAAATTATGAACATTTTTGACAGGGTAACTAGTTGGTATGTCAGTAATTAGGGGTAATAATTTCAACGTTGTCAGCAAGAAATCTAGGAGTGAGACGAGGAGAAACTTAGTCAGATGGTTGTTATGAGTTGGAATGTGCTACCTGGGAGAGTGGTGGAGGTGGATTCCATATGAGGTTTTAAAAGAGAACTTGATACATATTTGAAAAAAGGGCTGTGGAGATACGGCTAGACTGTGGGTGTGGCTGGGTAGCTCTTTAAAGAGCCAGTACAAATATGATGGGTCGAAAGGCCTCCTTCTGTACTGTAAAATTCTACGATTCTATGATATTTAATAAATTTTGATGATTAATGCACAAGGACTCTCAAATCCCTCTTTTCTGTATCTTTTTCAAGTCATCCTCCATTTAATAATACTCTATGCTCATAACTTCACATTTTTTAATGTTATATTGTGTACAGTTGTGGATGTCATGTTGAAAGATGTGAATGCAATGGGAGTGCAGAAGTGATTTACAAGAATGGTTCCAGAAATGAGAAACTTTATTGATGAGGATAGATTGAAAAGGTTGGGATTGTTGTCCTTGGATGAAGGCCGCAAGGAGATTTGATAGGGGTTTTCAAAATCAAGACTGGGCTGCATAGAGTAGAGAAGGAGAATGTAGCCATGGGCACACGTATAGGCCCCAGCTATGCCTGTCTCTTTGTTGGCATCCTCCCACTTCCTCCAGACCAAAGGGGTAACGAGGAGGTTGAGCTATTCATCAACTTCACCAACACATTCCACCCTGACCTTAAATTTACCTGGACTATCTCTGACACCTCCCTCCCCTTCCTGGACCTCTCTATCTCCATGTAATGAAGACCGACTTGACACTGACATTTTTTACAAACCCACTGACTCCCACAGCTACCAGGATTTCATCTCTTCCTACCCTACCTCTTGCAAAAATGCCATCCCATATTCCCAATTCCTCTGCCTCTGCCGTATCTGCTCCCAGGGGGACCAGTTCCACCACAGAACACACCAGATGGCCTCCTTCTTTAGAGACCGCAATTTCCCTTCCCATATGGTTAAAGATGCCCTCTTGTCCACATCCCGCACCTCCGACCTCAGACCCCACCCCTCCAACCGTAACAAGGACAGAACGCCCTGGTGCTCACCTTCCGCCCTACCAACCTTCACATAAACCAAATCATCCGCTGACATTTCCGCCACCTCCAAACGGACCCCACCACCAGGGATATATTTCCCTCCCCACCCCTTTCTGCCTTCCACAAAGAGCATTCCCTCCATGACTACCTGGTCAGGTCCACGCGCCCCTACAACCCACCCTCCCATCCTGGCACTTTCCTCTGCCACCGCAGGAACTGTAAAACCTGTGCCCACACCTCCTCCCTCACCTCCATCCAAGGCCCTAAAGGTGCCTTACACCAAAGTTTTACCTGCACATCCACTAATATCATTTATTGCATCCGTTGCTCCCGATGTGGTCTCCTCTACATTGGGGAGACTGGGCGCCTCCTAGCAGAGCGCTTTAGGGAACATCTCCGGGACACCCACACCAATCAACCACACCGCCCTGTGGCCCAACATTTCAACTCCCCCTCCCACTCTGCCGAGGACATGGAGGTCCTGGGCCTCCTCCACCACCGCTCCCTCACCACCAGACGCCTGGAGGAAGAATGCCTCATCTTCCACCTCGGAACACTTCAACCCCAGGGCATCAATGTGGACTTCAACAGTTTCCTCATTTCCCCTTCCCCCACCTCACCCTAGCTCCAAACTTCCAGCTGAGCACTGTCCCCATGACTTGTCCTACCTGCCTATCTTCTTTTCCACCTATCCACTCCACCCTCCTCCGTGACCTATCCCCTTCATTCCCTCCCCCACTCACCTATTGTACTCCATGCTACTTTCTCCCCACTCCACCCTTCTCTAGCTTATCTCTCCATGCTTTAGGCTCTCTGCCTTTATTCCTGATGAAGGGCTTTTGCCCGAAACGTCGATTGTGCTGCTCCTCGGATGCTGCCTGAACTGCTGTACTCTTCCAGCACCACTAATCCAGAATCTGGTTTCTAGCATCTTCAGTCATTGTTTTTCCCTAGAGAGGGAGAAGCTGTTCCCACTCAGAAAAGAAAAGTGAATGAGAAGGCACAGGTTTAAAGTCATCTTCAAAAGAAGCAAATATTTCACACGATGAGTTGTCAGGGTATGGAATGCACTGGCTGGAGATGTAGTGCAAACAGGTTTAATTAAAGCATTCAAAAAGGACATTTGATGATTAATTGGATCAAATGGATATGTAGGTATAAGGGAAAGAGGTGGGTGATTGACACTAATTATTGGGCCAGTGTAGGCATGATAGGCCAAATGGTTGATCTCTGCTTTGCAGCAATTCTGTGATTCCATGATATTCCACCTGCCATGTCTTTGCCCGCTCACTTAACCTGTCTATATCCCTCTGTAGACCATTTGTCTTTTTTTCACCACTTGCCTTCCCACCTATTTTTGTGTCCACTACAAACTTGCTGACACGAGCTTCACTTCCATCTTACAAGTTCTTAATAATGTAAGTAATCTTGTCAATAATTGTGACCATAGCACTGATCCCTGTAGCACTCCAATAGTGACAGGTGCCATCCTGAAAATTAACCTAATTTGCTGTCTTCTAGCAGTTAACCAATCACCTGTCCGTGTTAATATCCTATTGCTCCCTCATCAAAGATCTGTCAGGTATGACATCCTCTTCACAAAGCTACCCTGACTCCATTAGTTCCTAGAAAGACCTATCTAATTAATTCCAGTACCTTAGCTCTTTCCCTACTATCCTGAAATCTTGAACAATTATTCAGTCAAGTTCCTCTTAAACATTATGAGTTGCATCTGAACACCTTTCAGATAGGGCATTCCAGATCAAAATGAGTCACTAATAGCAAACTAAAATGACCTCATTGTTCTTCTGGATCTTTAGCCAATTATATCTTTCAGGACTAGGGTAGGCATTTTATGATTCATTATAAGAAATGAACATTGCTAGCAAGGTTAATATTTACTATCAGTCACTAATTGTCCTTAAGGTGATGCTGGTGCAAAGATACCTTCCTGAATGCTCTTTACGGCACTTCAGAGAGCATTTAAGAATCAACAATAATGCTGAGGGCCTGGAATCACATGTCGGCCAGACCAGGTAAGTATGGCAGAGTTATATCCCGAATGGATGTTAGTGAACCAGATGGGTTTGAAAGGCATTCAATAATTGTTTCATGGTTACCATGACTGAGATTAGTTTTGCCTTCCAGATCTATTTAATTACGTGAATGTACATTTCCCAGTTGTCCAGGTTGTATTGATCTGCTGCCCCGGAATCATTGCCCCATGTATTTGGATTATTCACCAAGTCACATGACAACAGGTATGCCAAGTGTTGGCCATACTTTAAGTGCGTCAAAGTTGATGGCGAACTCTGGGATATCCGAATGATTTGGTGTAGGTGGCCCTGGGAAGATATGGGGGTGACAAAGCTTATAATCATTCATCCTGAGCTGAAGGTAAATGCAGGGTGAAGTATAATTCCTGGGTGCGGAGCTAGTGTGGGAACACTGCAAATAGTTGGAGACAATATTGTGTTTTTATTCTCCTTGCACTTACTTAAAAGATAAACATCAAGGCAGCATGCACGCATAAGGAATTAGGTAACATTAAAATATGTAGCTTCATTCAGTAAGAATTTGAGAACTTATTAGAAGCATTACACAGTTGGAAAACTTACATACTTGAGTTAGAAGGTTCGTCAGGACAAACGGAGATTAAGACCGAGTCACATGCTAAATTGTGTCAGCGCCCCTTTAATAATGAGGAAAACATAACAAACTCATTTAAAGGTGTACCATGAGAAACCACATTGTGCACAAGCAGATGTAGCCATTCACCTGGTCATGTGGGATACAAAGAGATGGGTGCTGCTAGTGCAACCTCAACTTGGACAGAAACACTAAAGATCTCAGGGTGTTTAGATCCTCAGACTTGTGAACTGGTTAAGGAACTGACTCAATTAAAGAAGATTTTGAATACAGCATTTTATCTGAAAATATTTATAAAACAAAAGGTAATCCAGATTTTGAATCCTTGCCAAGAACAAAGTTGTAAACAGCTTTACAGAAAGTGCAGTAAGACATAAAATGACCTTGAGACTGTTTGCTGTGCAGCTGGAAAATTTACAAATAGAAAAGCATTCATTGACTCTCAGAATTTATAACAGCAAACAAAGGAAGCTGCTTCCCAAAATGACACAGAATTTTATTTAAAATTAGTTTGATGTAAGGGTACTTTGCAGGTCAATCACCTTTGTCACATAAATAAAGTTGTGTTCACTAGAAAGAGAATTCCCCTTAACATTGGACAAGATTTATAAAGAATGAAATATTCTGGGAATCTTTGCAAAATATTTGTGAATTTATTACTTCACATTCATCATTAATGGATATTTACTGAACTTTTACTCTTATTTGTTATCGTATACAGGTAATTTGACTGTTTTAATTCATCTACACTCTATTGTATTGTGACCTTGATTATAATTCAATCCAGGTCTGACTTTTACAATAAAATAATACTAAGCAATCATTATAAAAGTTGTAGACTCACAGTTAATGCCTCAAGAACATAAACAAAACTTCTCTCAAATCCTAAAATCCTACGTAGCAAGATTAGTAAACTCAGAGGAGTTGTTTCCACTGTGACATACTGATTAGGTGTGTTTATACTTAGATATCTTTGATTGTTGAAAAATTCCTGAGAGTGAACACATGTTACTTTAGGGTTGATTCGATAACTAGTAATTCTGATGAAATTTTTATGAACCAAACTAGCATTGCTCATGGATTTAGGCTAACAATAAGTTTGACTGAATAAATTTACCTTGCTGAGTCTAAAGATATTGGAATTATGACAAGCTGACACTGTGATTCCTTTTTATTTGTTCTCTGAAGTCAACTGCTTCCTTTTCTTCAAAACCTCCTGATTCTGTGTGCATCTTGTAGGTTCAGTGTCATACCACATTAAAGAATTGGAGACCTCGTAACATATTAAAGACTTTGAGGTGCAGGTTTGTAGCTCCTTGAAACTGAAGTCCCAGGGTAGACTGTGCAGTTAAGAAGGTGCTTTGGTATGTTTTGAAACTTGAAAGGGTTCAGAAAAATATTTACAAGTATTTTGTCAGCGTTGGAGGCTTTGCACTATAGGCAGAGGTGGAATAGGCTGTGGTTATTTTCACTGGAGCATTGGAAGCTAAGGGATGGAGTGAATAGTCAAGGGGTTTCCCCCCCAGGGTAGTGGAGTCTAAAACTGGAGGGCATAGATTTAAGGTGAGAGGAGAAAGATTTAAAAGGGACGTAAGGGGCAACTTTTTCACACAGAGCTTAGTGCCTGCATGGAATTAACTGCCAGAAGAAGTGATGGAGTCTGGTAAAATTACAATATTTAAAGGATAGATGGACAAATTAATTGGAAGGGTTTAGAGGGACAGGAGCCAAATGCTGGCAAATGGGATGAGATTATGTTAGGATATGTGGTCAGCATGGATGACTTGGATTGAAGGGTTGTTTCCATGTTGTACATCTCTATAAATCTATGACTCTATTACTTTGTTCAATCCATTCCAATGATTGAAAGATATGACTTATCCACAGCTATAATAAAGATAGAATTTTGTATCCCAGAGAACTGAGGAAGTTTGTCATTCAAGATCAAGAGGGAAATGGATGGTGTAATGGTAATGTCACTGAACTAATAATTCAGAGACCTAGGAAACATTTTGGAGATATGGGTTTGATTCTCATCAAGACAAATGGTGGAAATTGAATTCATTACCATGAAATGATTGTCAATTGTCATAAAAATCCATTTGATTTACTGGCACACTTTCAGGAAAGAAATCTGTTGCCTTACCTATGACATATAGGCCTTTGGCCACACATGACTCCACAGTAATGTGGTTGATTCTGAAATGCCCTCTGAAATGACCTGACAAACTACTCAGTTTTATGAAATGGTAGAAAGGAAAAAAAGAGATGAAACTGGATGGGCCAACTGTTGCTGCATATACATCTTTATTCATCCTACTAAGTCTTCTTACTAACATCTAGGGGCTTGTGCCAACATTGGGAGAGCTGTCTCACAGACTAGTCAAGCAACAACCTGACATAGTCATACTCATGGAATCATACCTTACAAAGTCCCAGACATCACCATCACTATCCCTGGATATATCCTGTCTCATCAGCAGGATAGACCCAATAGAAGTAGTGGCACAGTGGCAGACAGTCAGGAAGTGGTTTCCCTGGGATTCCTCAATATTTATTCTGGACCCCATGAACTCTCATAGCATCAAATCAAAGAAGCCTCCTGCTGATGACCACATTCCACTCACCTCCCTTGCTGATGAATCAATGCTTCTCCATGTTAAATACTGTTTGGATGATGCAATGAGGGTGGCAAGGGCACAGACTGTGCTCTGGATGGGGACTTACTGAATGGCTCATGAATGGCTCAGCAGCACTATGACTGACCAACCTGACTGAATTCTAAAGAACTTGATGGGTTTCACAATATAGGAGGCGTGGTTAGTAAGTTTGTGGGTAAGATCAAAATTGATGGTATAATGGACAGTGAAGAAGGTCATCTAACAGAACGATGAAATCTTGATTAATTGGGCTAGTGCACTGAGGAATGGCAGATGGTGTTTAATTTTGATAAATGCAAGGTGGTGCATTTTGGTAAGTAAGAACTTACACCATTAATGGTAAGGTCCTGGGGAGTGTTGTCTAATAGCCTGACCTAGATGTGCAGGTACATAGTTCCTTGAACGTGGTGTCCGAGGTAGAAAGAATGGTGAAGGAGGTGCTTGGCACACTTGCCTTCATCTGTCAGAGCAGTGAATACAGGAGTTGGCACATCATATGTACAGAACATTGGTGAGGTCACATTTGGTATACCGCATACACCTTTGGTTGCCCTGCTATGGGAAGAATGTTATTAAACTGGAAAGGGTGCAAAAAAATTTATAAGGATGCTACCGAAACTGGAAGGATTTTAAATTTTTTTCTTCAAAAATTGACAGAAGAGTAAGGTGCAATCACAAGCAATAAACAACTGTAAACAAAACCCTGACCACTGCATTATAGGAAGAATGTAGAAACTTTCAAAAGGTTTCAGAAGAGATTTACAAGGATGTTACCTGGTATGGAGGGAAGGCTGAGGGACCTGAGGCTGTTTTCATTAGAGAGAAGAAGGTTGAGAGGTAACTTAATTGAGACATAAAAGATAGTCAGAGGGTTAGATAGGGTGAACAGGGAGAGCCGTTTTCCTTAGATGGTGATGGCTAGCATGAGAGCACATAGCTTTAAACGGAGGGGTGATAGATAAAGGACAGATGTCAGAGGTAGGTTCTTTACTCAGAGAGTAGTAGGGACATGGAACGCCCTGCCTGCAGCAGTAGTAGACTTACCAGCTTTAAGGGCATTTAAATGGTCATTGGATAGATACATGGATGAAAATGGAACTGTGTCAGTTAGATGGGCTTCTGATTGATTCCACAGGTTAAGGCAACATTGAGGGCCGAAGGGCCTCTACTGTGCTTTAATGTTCTATGTTCTCTGTTAACCCTCCCCAAGGCATATACCTCCACCAAAATACAAAATAAAGGAAAACAGAAGACAAACAACTCTAATTAATATAAACATATACAAAGCACAAAAACCATATTAAATTAGACCAGCATTAGCAAAACAAAATGAGAGAAAAAGAAAAAGTCGCCACAACAGAAGATACCTCAGTCTGGAACATTAAAAGGACAACACCCTTCACATATGGAAGAAAAGGTTTCCAGGTTTTTGTAAATTTGTTGAGGAATCAGAAAAGAATAATCTAATCTTTTCTCTAACCCAGTGTGTATGAGTAGACAGAGTTACGGATTTCCATTTTAACAATATCAATCATTTGGCCAATGGGGTAGTGAATGCTTATTAAAGAAAGAAAGATTAGGTAGAAGGGGTGGCACCCCAAACAAAATAGTGATAGTTTAGGAATAAAACTTTTGCTGGACACCTTAGATAAGGCGTCAAAGATATCAGTTCAAAATCTACTTAAATAAGGGCAAAGCCAGAACATGGCGCATATAATTTACTAGGGTTTGTTGCCACCGATCACAGGACAGAGACACATCCTCAAATACTTTTGCAAGTCGATCTTTTGTATAGTGGGTGCAGTGGTGTAGAATCTTGCACTGAATAAAACAATGTTTTGCACAGTTGGAAGATCTGTAGAACCTTTGCAAAATCTCATTTCACACGTCATCCAGAATAACCTCTTCTCGATCTGCCTCTCAGAGAGTTTTAATAGAATCAAGAGAATCTGAGCATACTTTATGAATGTTTGGATAAATAGCTGAAGTAGCCTCCTTTAATGAAGAAAGCGGTTCTAGAAAGATGTCAAAATCAGAATCATGAGGAAGGGTGGGGAAAACCTGAAATGAACTATGGATAAAACTGCGAACTTGGAGGTACCTAAAGAAGTGGCTTTTAGGAAGTGAAAAATGATTAACTAATTGTTGAAAAGATGCAAAAATGCCATCAACATAAATCTTTCACAGTTTTTATTCCGAACTTAGCCCAATCAGAAAAGGTACTGTCCATGAAAGATGGGGGAGAAATATGATTTGCTGCCAACGGTGCCTTAGTAGAAAATGACAGAAAGCCAAAGTGGTGTCTAAACTGAAACCAACTTTTAAGACAGGACAAAACGATTATATCCTCCAGGTAAGTGGAGATTAAAGAAAGGAGAGGTGAATGCAATTAAGTCTTCAATGTTACCGGATGGGTGGAATTTGCCTCGACCAAATTCGGAGCGCATCATGATTCTCATATTGGAGCCAATAGTTTAAAGTTCAAATGTTAGCTGCCCAATAATAAAACAAAATGTTCAGCAGCTACCTAGTATCATAGGCCTCTGTAACAACTGTTTTCGTAACCTAGGATTTTTTTTATTCCAAATAAATTCAAGAATGAGACAATCTATTTTATGGAACACAGAGAAAAATTGGTATGCATTGAAATAAATAAAAAAATGGTGGAAAAATTTATTCATTTTAATGGAATTAATTGTACCAATAATGGACAAATTGCCGAGTGTATTTGCCACATGTAGACTAAGATAAACAAAACCAGAGTTGGCAATTTTAAATGGCATATTATCTTGCGGATATTCCCTATCAGGTTTATTGATAGCAAATATCTCAGTTTTGCTAAAGTTCAATTTATACGCAGAAATCTTACTGAAAAATTCTAAAACTGAAAGTGCAGTGGGAATGGAGAGACATAAGTTAGAGACAAATAGCAAAAGGTCATCTGCATAGAGGGTAATCTTCAACTGTACACCATTTCTAATAATGCCAGAGAAACCAGGATGAGTCCATAGAGCAATAGACCAAGGTTCAATTACAATGGCAAACAGCAGTGGACGCAAAGGACAACCTTATCTAGTGGAACAATAAAGGTAGAAATAATCAGAATTCATGCTATTGGTCCTAACAGAGGCCTGTGGTGATGCATAGAGTAGTTTGATCCAGGAAATATTTTCTTCTCCAAAGCCAAATTTCTCCAAAGTACAAAAAAAAATCTATTCCACCCTATCAAAGGCTTTTTCAGCTTCTAAAGATATCAAAACCTCAGGGAGAATGGATGGGGAAGAATTGTACACAACGTTAAATACCCACCTAAGATTAAAAAAGGAGTGCTCGTTGCGAATAAATCCAGTTTGATCTAAGGATATGAGAGATGGAAGGATGGTTTCCAAAGCTTTGACAATAATTTATAGTCAACATTTAACAGACTGATAGGAAAATATGAACAACACAGTAAAGGATGTTTGCCTTTCTTGAAAAGCAAAGAAATTGATGCCTGAGTTAAAGTTTGAGGAAGAGAGCCAGAGTTAAGCGCTTCAACAAACATATCTACCAAAAGTGGAGCCAGCTTTTTCCAAAATGTTTGATAAAACTCAGCTGGAAAAGCATCAGGCCCAGGACTTTGACCACTTTGTAGTGATCTAGCCATAGCCTCCAGTTCTATTGCTGTGATTGGTTGTTCCAATTTCTGTGATTGGTTGTTCCAATTTCTTTGCCACATTTTGATCAATAGTAGGAACATTAATCTTATCAAAAAAGGTATAAAAATCTGCTGTAGCAGAAGAGCATTCAGATGAACAAAGTAAAATGTGAAATTCCTTAAAAGTCTTGTTAATTTCTAATGGGTCTGACATGACACTTGAACCTTAATTTGTGGGATTAATCGCAATGATGACATTTGACACAACTGATGTGCCAACAACTCACTAGTTCTATCTCCTTGTTCATAAAATTTAGACCCAGAGTGAAGTAAAAGCTCAGTGGTGTATTGTGACATTACAATATCATACTCGGCCTGTAGGGATCTGCGTTCCTCATGTACTTCTGAAGACGTAGAGTTTGCATAAAGACACCACTGTGCTAACCCTGCCATTTTTTCATTCCTAAATCGACTCTTCAGTGCTGCAGAAGAGATTATTTCACCCTTGATGAATGTCTTCAGGGTTTCCCACAGCAAGGAAGCCGTAATGTCTGGGGTTTTGTTGATTTTTTAAAAAAATTATCTGCTGAGAGGCAAAATTAACAAAATTTCCTCTAAGAGTAAGCATGTATTGAGACACCAAGGTGAGTGTGTATTAAGGAATATCTAAAAGCTAACATTCATCGAGACAGCTGCATGGTCTGATAAAACAATTAAATCATATTTGCAATCAGAAATGGATGTAAGCTGTCTGTTACCCACCAAAGAGAAATCAATGTGTGCAAAAGTTTGGTGGACATGTAAATAAAACAAATATTCCTTTTTATAGGGATTAAAGAACAACCAGGGATCAACACCATTAAACTCCTCCTTAAAGTCTTAATTATTTTAGCAGATTTGGACTGGGCACTTGGAACAGGGGAAGAACGGTCTTAGTGAGGATTCAACCAAAACTAAAATCTCTTCCCAAGATTAACTGGTGTGAAGCTAAATCCGGTAACATTGAAAGGAATCGTCTGAAAAGAGCCTCAGCGTTCCATTTGGGAGCATAAACATTAGCCAAGATTACATTGATGTAAAAAAATTGTCAAGTAATAATAATAAATCTGCCAGTGGAGTCAAAGATAGTTTAACATGGATGAAAGTAATAGACTTATGTAAAAGCATTGGGACTCCTCTAGATCTGCTAGAAAAGGAGGAAAAATACACTTGTCCAATCCAACCTCCAACAATTTCAACTTAGGGCTGTCTATATTTTTCAAGTGGGTTTCTTGTTGAATAAATTATATAGGCATTAAGATGGTGTAAATAATGTAAAATCTTACTGCATTTAATTGTGTTGTTCGGGCCTTTGCAATCAGACCGGCAGATGTAATGACCCCACCTACCAAGGGTGGTGAAGCATTAACCTGTGTCATGTGTAATAATCACACATAAAATCCCAAATGTGCAATAATTGATAAACAAATATAAACCTTGAGGTATGTGCCACCCATCCCCATCAGAGCAAAACAAACTCCACCACCCGCCCCGTAGCAGTATCCCCCCAATGCCCACCAACCCCTGCCCCTCCCAGCAGAAGCCCACTCTCGATGGGTGAGTGCTCTCTTCAACCATAGTAAAAAATAAACCTGCCATGTTTTGTAGCTCAAGCAAACTGCACAGTGACCTCGGGGAATGTAAAAGTTAACTGTACAAAAACTATGAAGCAAAAATGAGTAAAAATGTAAATATAATAAAAATGTATACTATATATACTTAAGCATTAAACTCTACATTCTTTGGTACCAATAGAGCAATCTTTTGACAAAATATAGTCTTAAGGAAACATGTGCTTCTTGGCAAATGAAGTCAAATAAAGAAGAATACCAAATCCAAGCCCATGAGCACAGCATATCGTCCGTCTTCACCTCCGCAATGGGAAATGTAGTCTCTGTCCGTCGTAGCATAAAGCTAATGTTTAATCGGCCTAGTTAGCCCAACCACCAAACCGGCACTGGGACCACAATCTTTTTAAGGTTTTTATTCACAAAATCCATAGCCCAACCCGGGTCATCAAACCTAGGAGTTAGGCCGCTCGGCAAAATGATGTGTAATATCGCTGGATAACGAAGGCCAAATTTAACGTTAGGACAAAGTGTAGCTCTTTCTTTATTTTGGTGAAATCTGAAAAAATGTATACTCTCTTTCCATTATATACAAGGGGAGAAGCATCTCCAGTGCGGCACAGAATGTGCTTTCTCACTTGAAACTGGTTCACCCTGACAACCATTGGGCGAGATAAGTTGTCTTCTTTCGGTTTAGCACACACCGTGCGATGACCCATATCCAACATGGATTTAGCCTCAAGTCTGAGCAAGTCCTGTAAAAGTTGCGCCATAAATTCTGTGGAGCGAGGATCCTCCAATCCCTCAGGTAAACCCACAAGTCAAATATTATTCCACCTGGAACAAGCCTCCAAGCTTTCACATTTTTCAGTCAGAGACTCAACCGTAGCAGAAAACACAGTAACATTAGCTTGGAGGCTGGTTAACATGCTCATTAGCCGAATGTTCCAGGCCCAAAATAGTCCTGCATTGTGAGGAAACATTTTCCTCCAATGGCTTCAGAGCAGTTGTTACATCCTTTTTTAACTGTCTCTGAAATTATAGATTCAAGCTTGGCAATGGTTTTGGCCCATCTATTGTCCATCATGTCCTTAATGCAACATAGCATGGCTTCATTAATATCCTGCTTCTCCGGAGACTCGGGCTCAGGTGAATGAGGCGGCGTAGTATGGCCAAGTCCAGTGACTTGGCTGACTCAATTTTTGGCAAGTTTTGAGAAGATTGGCAGCACAGAGGAACTATGAAGAGGAGAGGAAAATCACTTACACAGTGTAATCAAAAAGAACGGGTCCCCAATGAACACAATATGCCGATTTCTCAGCAACAAACCCTAACAAACAGACAAAATGCACCCAGAAACGCTAGCCACTCTCCCCGACATCAAAGACATCTCGGAAATGACTGCCAGACTACTCAAATCTCTTGGCATCATGGTAGCCCACAAACCCACCAACGCACTAAAACAGCAGCTAATGAACTTGAAGGACCCTATACAGACAACAAGTAAACCTAATGTCATTTATAAAATACCTTGCAAGAATTGTAACACACACTACATTGGTCAAACAAGCAGAAACCTAGCCACCAGGACACATAAATAGCACTTGGCCACAAAAAGACATGACCCACTCTCACTTGTATCCTTACATACAGATGAGGAAAGGCTTCACTTTGACTGGGACAACACATCCATCCTAGGACAAGCCAAACAGAGACACGCATGAGAATTCCTAGAAGCATGGCATTCCAACCAGAACTCTATCAACGAGCACATTGATCTGGATCCCATTTACTACCACTGAGAAAAAGAACAGAAATTAAAAGCACACAGAGGAAATGCATCACCAACACAGGAAATGACATCACCAACCCAAGGAAACCTAAACATATAAATAAATAGCAGGCTGTACCACCAGTGCTTCACTGGAAGCTCACTGATAATGTTAGATAGTATGGTGACAAAACATCTGAAAATGAACCTTTTAGCTCAGCGAACAAATTCAGATCAAGGGCTTTTGCCCGCCATGTTGATTTTCCTGTCCCTCGGATGCTGCCTGACCTGCTATGCTTTCCCAGCACCACTCTAATCTTGCCGCTAATCTCCAGCATCGGCAGTACCCACGTTCACCAAGCAAACTTGCATCCTGACTTAGTTTTTGTTCGAGAAGTTGCCATTTGAAAGGATACAGGCAAAAATGGGCTGTGTTTAGAAAAAAATAGCTAAACGAAATGTAGAGGGCAATTAAGGACAAAATTTAAGAAACCAAAATATACAAATTTACTACATTCCCGAGGAGCGACCCTAAACTACATCCTACATTGTCCATGCTGCCGGTCACAAGGTCTTGATGGAAATCCCATCTCCTGCAATTTCCAGTTTCTAAGTGGAGCTTGGAGGAGATCCTCCTTTTCCCAGAGATGTCCGCTGACCTGCCGGGAGATTTTTTTTCCTGCCCTGGAAGGTTTGAGGGATAAGGAGAAGCTGGGATTTTTTGCCCTGTGTTGGAGTGTTGAAGGCTGAGTCGTGGCCTTTTAGAGATTTATGAAATCATGAGGAGCATAGATAAGTTGAATAGCCAAGGTCTTTTCCTGAGGGTAAGGGATTCAAAGCTCCAGGGTATAGATTTAAGTTGAGAGGGGAAAGATTTAGAAGGGGCCAGAGAGGCATCGTTTTCACACAGAGGTTGGTGCGCACAGGGACTCAGCTGCCAGAGGATGTGGTGGAGGCATTTGGACAGGTACATGTACAGGAAAGGTTTAGAGGGATATAGCCCAAATGCAGGCAAATAGAACTAGTTCAGATTAGTAAACCAGATCGGCATGGGTGGGTTGTTTCTGTGCTCTATGACTCTGTGACTGTAAACATCCATCCCCTCTGTTACTGATGCTCAATCACAGCAGTGTAAATCACTTATGAGGTACATTGAAGAAGCTCATTAGACAACACCCACCAAACCTACCGCAACTACCATCTGGGAGGACAATGCTTAAAATTACCTGGAAACACTACTTCCTGCAAGTTTTCCTTCACATTATTCACCATCCTGAGTTGCAAACCATATCACTATTCCTTCAGTGTCATTGCATCATAATCCTGGACTTCCCTCCCTAATAGTATATGGGTGAACTGACAGCACATGCCCTGCAGTGGTTGAAGAATGTGGTTCACCACCACCTTCTCAAGGGTGACTCAGGATGGGCATTAAATGCTAACTCAGCTAGCGATGCTCAAATTCCATGAGCGAATAAAAAAGACACAGCTTGATAGATTTCTCATTACTAATGACATCAATGGATGTGGCAATAACATAGAATATGGTATTGAAGCAGATAGCTAGCCATGATCTGGAATAAATATGTTATAATGGAGCAGCTCAAGGGGCTGAATGGCTTCCTTTATGTTCTATGTTCTGTTGTGAGCTTATATCTTGTTAACATGGTTTCTTGAATTAATTTTCTGGGTCATTTTACTCTGTGCTGAATTTTACACCTGTTGGCTTTGAAAGCCTCAATTCTCTTATACCTCTGCTTTTGTTTTCCAGTTTCACTGGTTTCTCATCACTTTGTGACATAAATCTTCAGGGTATAATGTGAAAGCAACTGTTCACTGATGTTTATTGAAGACCAGAATCCTACAAAGTGTGGTTAGCCTCATCTTGTCAGAGGTTTAGTAGAGTGTGCAACTTCTCCCACTTTTGCTCCCAGTTCCTACAGATAGTGGTGAAGTTGGTTACTGTTTTGTCCAGCACAGAGAACTGGCAAACCTGAGGAGAAGGTCTTGAGATCTCAAACAAAGCCCTGTTTCTGGGCTCAATGCAAACGTAACAACTCATTTGCTTCAATTAGACTGGTAGAATTGTGACAGCACAAATGTAAGCTGTTTAATCGGTCATGCTTGTGCTGGCTCTCTGACAGAACACCTTACCAAGTGCCACTCTCTGTCTTCTCTTTGTAATCCAACACTTCAGTTCTGTTCAGTTAATGATCCAATTTCCTCTTGAATTCCTGGATTGAAAGTGCCTACATCATATTTTTAGAAAGTGCATTCCAGATCCTAACCACTTGCTGTGTAAAATGGTTCCTCCTAATATCTCCATTATTTAATTTGTTAATTCGTTTAAGTGAGCTCCGCCTGAATCTCCAGCCCTCCATCAACTGTAATGCTTTGTCTCAACCTTCTTATCTTCAGATAAAATAATCCCAGCTTCTCCAATCGAACCATTGGTTCTCCAATCGAAGTTCCTTTACCAGAAAAAAAGCTTAAAATGCTTCCAAAAGAAGGATAGGAAGAATGGACACAATAAGAGGGCGACTGAAATCTTGATCAATGAGAAGGGTTTTGTGGAGACTCTTTTGGATGGATGTGGGAGGGATGGCTGAAATTTGGGAAACATTATATTGAAGTGGTTGATAGTCTCTGTCAGCAATGTTGAAATAAGGGACTAGGCAGTTAGTAGTGGATCCACAAAAGAGCCAGTGTTCACATTTCAATCACTAAACATGCACTTTATGGGAGCACAGAAATGTTTTATGCAAATATCAGCAATTCACACAATGATCTGTTTTTTTCAAAACTCCCAGAATGTGGGCATTTCTGATAAAAATTCCTTTTATTCCCCTAGTTGCCATAAAGAAGGTGCCAGAAAAATTCACTCTGAAACCTTTGCAGTACAAATATATCCAACAAGTTCTTGATCAACTGGGTCAGTGGATGAGGAATGGCAGCTGGAATTTAATTCAAATAAACGTAAGGTGTTGCATTTTCGTTAAGACAAACCAGGTCAGGACTTATACAGTTAACGGTCGGGCCTTGGGAAATGTTGTCAGACAGAGAGACCTAGGGATGTAGGTGCATGGCATCAGGGGTAAACAGGGTGGTCAAGAAGATAATTGGCACACTTACCTTCATTGGTCAGAGCACTGACTACAGGAGTTGGGACCTCATGTTACAGCTGTACAGGACATTGACAAGTGTGCAATTGGAGTACTGTGTACAATTCTGGTGGAAAAGGGTGCGAGAAAGACATACAGAGACTGGAATGTTACAGAGACTGTTACAGAGACTGGAATGTTTGAGTTATGAAGACAGGCTGGATAATATGGGACCTTTCTCCCTGTAGCATTGGAGGCTGAGGGGTGACCTTACAAAGGTTTAAGAAATCATGAGGAGTATAGATACGGTGAATAGCCAATGTCTTTTTCCCAGGATAGGGGAGTCCAAAACTAGAGGGTATAGCTTTAAGATGAAAGGAGAAAGATTTAAAGGGGACCTGAGGGACATCTTTTTAAAACAGAGGTTGGTGTACTTATGGGACGAGCTACCACAGTGAGTGATAGAGGTGGATACAATTACAACATTCAAAAGATATTTAGACAGCTACATGGATAGGAAAGGTTTAGAGGTATATTGGCCAAATACAGGCACATGGGACTAGTTCAGTTTAAAAAATCTGGTTGGCATGGGCAAATTAGGTTGAATAGCCTGCTTCTGTGTTCTTTGGCTGCATGAGTCTATTATGTCTGGAGTTCCAGGGCTGTGATCAAGTGACAATGATCCATGTGATCCTGTTCCAAGTCACAATGATGTGTAATTTGTTCAGAGTCTTGAGTGTAATTAAAGCTTCTCTATTTATTAGAGTCAATGGGAATTGGAGGGGATGGGGAATGCTCTCTACTGGTTGTAATCATACCTAACAGAAAGAAAGACGATTGTGCTGTTGGAAGTCAATCATTTAGTTGCACAGTGTTCAGCACTATTCTCAAGTTTTTACATAATGAAGCAACAAGAGCTGGGCAACATGTCTAATGCACAAGTTCTTCTGCAAAGGGTCTCAGCTGAGGAAATTGAAATGGCAGGCTACAGAAGAGTGATGGGGAAGCACAATGAAGCACATTCGGTGAATTGACAGGCCACTCGAAATCCTGCAGGCAAAGTCAAAGACCATGGAGGAGGGCAGCACCAGCTTTGGATCGAGTTTAATACAGAATCTGGAGATTGTCCCTTCTGGTACAGGAGTGTGGATAACTCCATGGAAATATCTGAGGGCCGCATCATGATCAAGTGTCTCATGGCTAACTTTTCAGTTATCACTGGAACACCAGCAGTAGCTATCTGACATTTGCCATTATGGCAGCAGTTACCTGAGAAGAGTCAACAACAGCCCAACAACCTGGTCTTTAATAAACCACTTGGATTAATAAGGAGGTGCCCCAGGAAGTTGGCAGTCAGTACAGGGAATGCAAACCTAATGTCCCTTTCAGGATGACAGCATTCATCCTGCCTCAAGGGTTTCACATGTATTCTGTATGTGACACTGCTTGGATTTATTCTGCCAGGTCATCTGCAGTCTCCTTCCCTAAAAATCAATCATTTTCCATCATTCATCCTGCAGCCACCAGGGTGATGCTATCACGGAGC
Source organism: Chiloscyllium punctatum (assembly GCF_047496795.1). Taxonomy (NCBI): domain Eukaryota; kingdom Metazoa; phylum Chordata; class Chondrichthyes; order Orectolobiformes; family Hemiscylliidae; genus Chiloscyllium; species Chiloscyllium punctatum. Next base: position 54,254,594 of record NC_092761.1, on the reverse strand, counting down.
AATAAGAACATGGAGTTTGGAAAATTGCAAAACAGTGGTTATTTGAGACCTGTATGTCATATGGGATATTTTTGGCCTGTAAATCTAGTGCAAACTGTTCTGTGAAAACTTTTAGCTATGAATTTTGTGACCAGTTGGATACTGAGAAGATTGATAACAGAAGTGAAGTTAATTGTAGGATTCTTGGTAATGGGAAATTGGGTTGTATTCATAGACATCACTGTTGGGAGAATTGTTTATGGGCACCCTGGCCTGAAGAGAATCATTTCATTTGCCTTTCCCTTTCTTCCTATTCCTCAATTACTTAGCCAACACATTACTGGTGGTGATGGGGACCATGCTGTTATGATGCTGAGATTGTTCTGTGTACTGTGTTGTGACTGATCCCTGGGTGACAATCCCCAATTTATTACAATCCTGGGAAGCAATGAATAGCTTCAACTTTCTTCCTCATCCCCTCCTTTGGTTGGTCACAAGAAGGTTAATTTAAAAAAGATTACTTTCGCCATGTAAACCTTTCCCCAACTCAAATGTACTTATATCTAAAAGGAGCCAATTTAATAAGACTTTCTTGAATTAAAGAAAAAGTGAATAAGTGAAAAGTGAAGAAAAAGCTATTAAAATGTGGGAAAAGATAATAAACATGACATACATGCACACAAGATAAGAAATGAGAGACAAGTTCAAAAATTAAAATCAACAGAAAGAATATATGAATCAGTCCTTGTCCTGTGTATGAAACATAATTATGAAACATTATGAAACATTCAGGTGGGTGGATGGGTGATTCTGGTCTCACTGCCTTTGGCAGTTGAGCAGTTTAGCTCAGTTTCTATAAGGGAGAAAGTTGAAACAATCACAAGAGGTTACAGAAAAAGAGGAACACAATCTCCATCATTCCGGGAAAAAGTACTGAGGAAACCTTTGGGATTAATGACAGAAAAGATGCAGGGGCTAGATTGCCTACATTGTATGCCGTTAAAGGAAGTAACAGCAGAGATCTTGGATGCATTGATAATAATAATAATGCAAACTTGCCTGGATTCTGGAAAGGTTCCAGTGGATTGATAAAATGCTAATGTAACGTCCTTATTCAAAAAGGTAGTGAGGGGAGCAGAAAGTAGAAAACTATAGAACCATTAGTTTAACATGCTTTGTTGAGTGATTGTTCATATCTGGAAACAGTAAGGGGACATTTGGAAAGTTAGAGTATAAATGACTGAGTCAAGGTAGTTTTACAAAGGAGTTATATTTGACTAGAGTTTGCTAGAATTTTGCAAAGATTTAACAAGCAATTTGGGTAATGGGTCTCCTGCAGATGCAGTATATCCAAACCTCCAGAAGGCTTTGGTAAGGCGCCACACAAATTTTTAATACACAAGGCAGAATCATACAGGGTTAGGAGAAGTATCTAGCTTGGCTAGATAGGCTAATAAACAGACTAATAAATAGCCTAATAAGACAAATGGGTCTTAAGATGTGCCACAGGGTTCAGTCCTTGGGCCCTATTATTCACAATCTATCTTAATGACTTGGATGTGGGGACAGAATGTATGATAACCAACTAGCAGAACACACTTAAAATAGGTGGGAAAGTAAATTGCAATGAAATAGTAAGAAATGTACAAATAGATATTGATAGGTTCAGTGAATGGGCTGAAATTTGGCAGATGGAGTTTAATGTGGACAAGTGTGAGGTGATTCAATTTGTTTCAAAAAATAAGAAGGAGACTTGTTATCTAAATAGACAGAAACTACAAAATGCTTTAGTGCAGAAAGATATGATTGTTCTGATGCATGAATCACAGAAAAATGGTCTCCAGGTACAGCAGGTAATAAGGAAATCAAATGAAATTGTTAGGGAATGCACTATAAAAGCAGGGAAGTCATGTTGCAATTATACAAGGCATTAGTGAGGCCACATCAAGAATACTGCATACAGTTTTAGTTCCCTTACTTGAGAAAGAATCTAATTGAATTGAAGGTAGTTCAGAGAAGTCATAGAGTCATAGAGTCCTACAGCGAGGAGTCAGGCCGTTTGGCCCAAACTGGTCCATGCTGACTGAAACGTCCATCCACGCTAACCCCATTTTCCTGCACTTGGCCCATATTCTTCTAATCCTTTCCTATCCATGTATTTATCCATATGTCTTTTAAATGTTGTCAATGTACCCGCCTCAACTACTTCCACTGGCAGCTCATTCCAAATGTGCACCACCCTCTGTGTAAAAAAGTTTCCCCATAGGTTCCCTTTTATTCTTTCCCCTCTAACCTTAAACTGATGCCCTCTAGGTCTCGATTCCCCAACCCTGGGAAAAAGATTGAGTACATTCACCCTATACATGATCTTATACGTCTCTATAAAGTCCCCCCTCAGTCTCCTATGGTGTAAAGAAAAATAATCTTAGCTTGTACAACTTCTCCCTATAACTTAGACCATTGAGTCCTGGCAACATTCTTGTCAGTTTCTTCTGCATTCTTTCCAGTTTAGTAACATCTTTCCTATAACAAGGTGACCAAAACTGAACACAATACTCCAAGGATGGCCTGACCAATAACTTCCCAACATCTGTACTCAATGACCTGACGGAGGAAGGCCAGTGTGCCAAACGCCTTCTTCACCCTGTCTACCTGGGACTCCACTTTCAGAGAACCATACTCCTGAACTCCAAGATCCCTCTGTTCCACTACACTTCTTAAGGCCCTACCATTCATCATGAAACTCCTACCTTGATTTGACTTTCCAAAATGCCAGACCTTATACTTATCTATATTAAACTCCATTTGCCATTTCTTGGCCCACTTGCCCAGCTGATCAAGGTCCTGCTGCAGTTTCTGACAACCTTCTTCACTGTCCATGATACTACCTAGTTTAATGTCATCTGCAACCTTATTAATCATGTTGTACATTTTCATCCAAATCATTGATATAGACAATAATGGACCCAGCACTGACCCCTGAGGCACTCCACTAGCTACAGGCCTCCAGTCCTGACAAGCATCCTTCCACTATTACTCTCTTCCTCCTACATCAAGCCAATCTAATTTGCCAGTTCGCCCATGTGATCTAACCTTCCAGAGCAGCCTGGATATAAAACCTTATCAAAGGCCTGATTGAAATCCATCTTGACTACATCTACCACCCTGCCCTCATCAACTTTCTTGGTCACTTCATCAAAGTGGTTAGCCTGCTCCCTCACAAAACCAGGGAATCCAAGTTCAATTCAACTGTCTGTGTGAAGTTGGCATGTTCTCCCCATGTCTGCATGGGGGTTCCTCCAGATGTTCCAGCTTCCTCTCACAGTCCAAAGATGTGCAGTCTAGGTGGATTGCCCATGAGAACTGTAAGATTACAGGGATAGGGTAGGCGGTGGGTCTGAGTGGGATGCCCTTCAGAAGGTCAGTGTGGACTTGATGAGTTTGATTCCACAGTGTAGGGATTCTGTCAGAGAAGGTTCCAGAGATGAAAGGTTTGTCTTATGAAAAGGGATTGAAAAGCATAGGCCTATACCCACGAGAGTTTAGAAGAATGAGAGGAGATTGAATTGAGGTAGATAAGGTGCTGAGGGAGTGTGACAGAATAGATGTACAGTGGATATTTCCACCTATGGGCAACCTAGGACGAGAGGACATAGTTTTAGACTATGGGCTGGCAGATTTAAAATGGAAATAAAGAGAAATTATTTCTCTCAAAAGGACGGCAAACACAAGGAGGCACAACTTTAAAGTGAGGGGAGATGGGTATAAGACAGATGTCAGAGGTAGTTTCTTTACTCAGAGAGTAGTGAGGGTATGGAATGCTTTGCCTGCATTGGTAGTAGATTCGCCAAGTTTAAGTGCATTTAAGTTGTCATTGGACAGGCAATTGGACGTACATGGAATAGTGTAGGTGGGATGGGCTTCAGATTAGTATGACAGGGCGGCGCAACATCGAGGGCCGAAGGGCCTGTACTGCACTCTAATGTTTTATGTTCTATGTTCTATAAAAGGTCGTGAACCTATGGAATTCATACCCCAGTGTGTGGTGAATGCTGGGACACTGAATAAATTTAAGTCGGATATGGACAGATTGTTAACCATTAAAGAGTTAAAATGTTGTGGGGAACAAGCAGGAAATTGGAGTTGAGGCCGAGATGAGATCAGACATGATTGGATTAAATGGTGGAGTAGGCTTCAGGGACTGAATTACCTAATCTTGTTCCAAGTTCTTAAGTTCCTAAGACTGGCTTTGCTGACGTGAATTGTTCTCTGCAATCAGAAAGACTTTATTTCGTATTGCCTGCCCACACAGAGGTGTCTAGAGCAAGTTTGCAGCTGTGTTGTTTCATAGCATAGGGTAACACATCAGAACTCAAACCTCAAGCCAATATTCTAACACATAGAGAATAGTGATTGCAGTTGGAGTACAACTTCCTTTCTTGTTATTCCTAGAAGGGCATCACATAAACATGTCTTTCACCTAGAGCTGCCTTTCTTTCAAATCGCATCATGTCTGCAGTCTGGGACAAAAGAGGGCAATCATCTTTCCGCTACCTCTGTAACCATGGGCGATCACACTTCAGTTTTTGACTGACATCTCTCCTTTTGAAGTGCGCTGTCTGATGTTTTCTTGACATTCTTTAACTAAGAAATAGTTCCGCTTAGAGCCAATTTCTTCCATACAGGGAAATAGTTGGCATGATTGATATATTAATCTCAATTGAAAGTATGGAAGGATATGGGATTTATTAGATGTATAGAGCTGGGTCACAGATCAGTTTGTTGAATGGTGGAATGGGTTGTTATCAACATCAATACATTGAGCTTGAGAGAGTTGGTTTTCAAAATTAATGGGGTTGTACATTAAGAGGTTTTATGACCAACCATGGAAAACAACTGTGCATCAAGGCTTCTCTCAAGAACATTTTAGAAGTAGCATTTTTTGAAGTTTCTGGGAAAAAAACATTTTTTTAATGGTTGTAGTTTGGGGCAGTTCTGCAGAAATCATTGGATGAAAATAAATGTATAAAGCAGAAATCCAGAGAAAGAGAGAAGATATGTTAAGGCTAGATTACCTTAAAATACAGGGTTCAGTGATAGCTGCAGACAAGAAGTGTTTGGATAAAATCCTGAAGAGGCAATTCAAAATTGCAATTGTTCAAACTCAGTTGTGTGTGAAGGCTCCAGGAAATGGTAAATGAATTTTCTAGACTGGGATTTCAAATGAAGCTAAATAAACCTATTGAGGTGTTAGAGAATGGGATTATTTTGTGTGAGCACTATACAAGCGGTGCTTCTGGGCATTGTATGAGGGATGTTTGAGAGATCTGTACAGAAGCAATTTTGGGATCCACTAGAGAATGTTTTAGGATCAAAAGGATTATACTTTTAAAAAGTGTTCGTGTCCTATCTAAATACATTAGCTTATTTGATTTTATCTTGATTTCTTTTGGTTCATTAACTTCTGTTTTATTGTGAAATGCATTGAGCTTCAGTGCGAGATTGAGAATAAAACAAAAACAAAAATCTATCAAACCCGACTTCAGCCTGGGATCTGACACGTCAAGTACTAACATCAGCTGGGATCACGACATTAGCCTATCATCTTCACCACTTTCCAAATAAAGGTCACATTTTCATACTTCGTAATATTTACAGCATAAAACTGGAATGTCCATGTGCACAAATTGACTGCTGGATATCCCACTCGATGTAAATTAGTCACCGTGATGGTAGTTATGAAATTATCCTTTATTGTTGCAAAACAAAATTTGGTCCACTAATGTATCTCAAAGAAGAAATCTGCCATCTTTATCAAGTCTGACCTGCCTGCAACTGCAAAGCCACATCAATGTGACTGACTCTTACCTGTCCTCTGAAATGGCCAAGTAATCCACTCAGCTCAAGGGTAATTAAGGTGGGGCAACAAATGGCGAACGTTGCCATTGATGCCCAGATCCTATGAAAGAACAAACACTCTAACAGAGACAACACTTCAAATATTGCTTGATTTGACCTTCTGAGTTTGAGAAGAAAGCTGTTGTGTTTTGTTCCCTGATTATCTTCCTTCATAGTTATCCTTCATCCTCTCAACTGATTTCCTAGAATTTCTCAGAATGCACAGAAAGGGCTATTCAGTGTTTTGCCCCATGCATTCACCTTAGGCACGTTACTCTATTCTTTACTCACACTCTTACATTTTTTCTTTCTCAAATACTGAATGAAGTCCCTTTTAAAAGTATTAAGAGATTTTATTAGCTCAACAATTTCTGATGGCCCATATTCTTGTCATAATCTGATGGAATTTTGTAAAGGGCAAAGGGTCAAAAACCCACCATTGTTTTGGCCTGGCTTCAGTGGAATAGGGTCTGATGAGGATCTCTGGAGGAATGGGGTGTGTTTCTAGATATATTTGGTGGAAGTACATAAGTGGCCCCCTCACACAGGAGTAATGGTCAGAATCTCCAGGTTGTGCCCATCTCCTGATTTTGGGAAGGGAGTGAATGCACACTGACTGGTGAGTGCAAATCCTGGAACGATGCTGATCCAGCACCATTAATCTGAAATCAACTGAATGGGGAAAGTATGTCCAGAATCCTGGAGAAACTCAGCTGGTCTGACATCATCTATGGAGCTAAGCAGAGTTAATGTTTCAAGTCCAGTATGACTCTTCTTCAGAACCGAAGGTTGTTCTGAGAAAGGGTTATAGAACCCCCAAAACATTAACTCTGTTTAGTCCACAGATGCTGCCAGACCTACTGAGTTTCTGCAGAATTCTCTGTGTTTGAATCTGATTTCCAGCCTCCACATTATTTTGGATTTATTTAGTAGCATGGGAAGAAATGAATTGTCAATGTGAATTCTTTTTGTGCTGCCAGCCAGCAGAAATCACTTTCAACTCAATATCCAAACTAAAGTAAGAATTTGCCTAATTATACTCTCAGTAGTACTGAACACTGCATTTTGCAGTGTCTCTCACTGATCATCTCTGCTGTATCTGCTATTTTTCCAACAAATTAGTTTAGACAAGATTCCTTTGCAGGCTACATGAAATTAGTTAAATTCTAGACTAATTCATTTATCTGGAATTAGTGTTTTACCTTATCTATTTTGTCCTGATTAAGATTATCCTGAACCAGATCCATTGGACATGCAACATACTAACAAAGGAAACAGTCCTGTAGGTGGGGGGGATTTGTTCACATTACATGGACATTACAATATGGAAATCAGTCCTTTGATCCAATCTCCATATCCTTCGATTCTGTGGTGAGAATTCTGGCCCCAGCTTTCCTACCTAGTATCTAAACTTGCCCATCACAATATTCAATGGTACTTTGTAGAGACTGTAATTTCAAGTGTTAATTTTATCCTGAATTGTGACAGTCTTCAGGTTGAATGCTTAGTTGACTGATTTTAGTTTCAATTTTACAGGAAGGTGAATTCATGCAAAATAGAATTCCTGTAACTCGGGTTGGGACGTAAATGCTGGCCAACCAGCAATACCCACTTCCCATGGATGAATAAATAAAAAAGAAAAGATGCTCAACTTCAAACCTCCTGCTCTCCTGGTTCAGATACAGTTAACATGCCACCCTCTCCCCATCCCGTTTGTTGTAGTCCATCTTCTGACAGATCATTAAAGACATTTATCACTTTTCGGGTAAAAGTCTTCTAATACCTGTTTTATATTAACTTTTCAATGACTCCCCATTGTGCCCTCTGGCCCTGCTTTTAAAAAAGACTTGTCAGTAATGTAGGCATGATAGAAAAGGCAGGGTGTCTCACAGTGCTCGCCTGCTCTCAATAATATTACCTGAAAATGTTTGTGTCTGCCAGAGGCCTGGGGGCCCCTGGTGGTCATTTACTGGAACCTCACACAGTGAGACCCAGCCCTCAGCTCATTAATGGAGAGGGCCAGGCAGATTGCGTCTAAAATTCAGTCTTGGCCAGAGTGCCTTTACTTTGGCTGTGTGAGTTGTAATAAGCCAGATTGCTGTTGAAATTACATGCAGTTCACTCTCTCAATTTTAATAAATTCTTTTCAAAGTCGTCCTAAATTTCATTCATGTGCGTTTGGTATCAGTTCAAGAATTTCAAAGGAAGAAAGACTTGGGTTTATATAATGACCAGATGTCCCAAAGCATTTTACAGCCAATGAATTGCTTTTTGAAGTATAGACACTGTCATAATGTAAAAAATGCAACAGGCAATTTATGCACAGCAAACTCCCACAAATGGTGATAAGATAATGACCAGATAATCTAATTTAGTGCGACTGAGGAGTAAGTATTGCCTAGGATACTAGACTCCCCTGCTGTGCTTCAAGATTGTTCCATAAGATCTTTTACATCTACGTGAGCTGGTGGCTGCAGTCTCAGTTTAGTTTTTCCTCAGGAAGACAGCACCTCTGACAGTGCAGCATCCCCTCAATATTGCAGTGCAGTGTCAGATTTAATATCAAATTGCAAGGTAGGACCTCAACCCAGCCTTGGGATGCAGAGGCAAAAAGCAACTGATCTGTCCCATACTCTCATCCTTGTTAACCACTTTAATCTTTATTACTCACAGTCTTCACAGGACCCTACAATCCATAATCAGATTGTTTCCTAATATTGCGCAATTATCTCAACCCATTTGTTGCTAAAACCCTGACGCATTCCTTTTCCTTCTTCAGACAGAGCAACTCTAGTGCCACCCTGGATGGCTTCACATTCCATAAACATTGACTTTATACAGATCCTATATCACAACTTGCCCATCACCTGCTTCCATTCTGACAAACATTTGTGTCTGATTCCCCAGTGTAAAATTCTTAACCTCAGGTTCAAGTCTATCCATGCAATTTCTGCCATTTTCTTCACCTCTAATATTCACTTGGAAGTTCTTCTCACTCACTGTTGTGCACTTTTTCCTTGGTTGTTGTGCTTTCAGATATCAGAACCCTATGTGCTACACTCCTAAACCTTTCTGATTCTCCACCTCAATTTGGATATTCCTTAAAGTCTATCCCTTTGATCAAAACACACTTCCCAACATTCTCTTCCTATGCCTATGTGATTAGGTTTAGACATTTGTTGTTGAACAAATTGCTCCTGTGGTATCATTTCTGAACACATCCTTTCATATTTTCTTTACCTCACGTTTCCTGTGTTCAACTTCTTTTTGCTCTGTCACATCTTTTGCTCCAAGCTTTCTGCCATTATTTCATTATTATCCTGCATTATTTGTTGATCTGTTTGGTATGAATTCAGAAACGCTTTATAAACTAAGAATTATTAACCAAAGAAATTCAGAAAGCAAATTTAATTTATGTATGTAAAGGGCCAATGTTCAATTTGAAAGCAGCCAGGCTCACAACAATGTGCCTGTTCAGTGATTTAGTATCAGTGAGTGTTATTTATAGATTGGAAGAATTTTTATTGCGAATGCAGATGTATTAAGCTATATCAATTGTTAAGAGTAGGTACAGTGCTATTGGAATTTGCAAGTAACTCTAACTGAAAGCTGTCTGGATTCATTTGTAAATAATACAGTCACAACGACAGGTCACGCATCTTAAAGGCTGAAGCCAATTACATTTTCTCAGAATATGAAGTAAGTTCATGATGGAATTGAACAAAACTCTCTTCTGCTAATAGATTTCATCTCTTGCCTGTGTTCTCAGCTAGGTAAAAGCTGTCCCTCAGTACAATCACTCAAGTTGTCTTTTAAACTATTTCCCATAAGACCATAAGACATCCCCTCTCATGACTATTTATTCCATAGCTCCGATACACCTTGATGCATAAATTGCACTTGCTTTCCTTTCTTCCTTCTACCTTCAGATAATTTACTTTCCTCTCCTGACAATTCGATCTCTCACTATTCACTGGAGTTTGGAAGAGTTAGAAGCAACTTGATTAAAACATAGGAGATCCTGAAAGGTCTGGATAGATTGGATGTGGAGAGAATGTTTCCTCCTGTGGGAGTATTGAGAGCAGGGGGTCATTGCTGAGAAATAAGGAGTTGCCCATTTAAAACAGAGTTGAGAGTGTGGTGCTGGAAAAGCACAGCAGGTCAGGCAGCATCTGAGGAGCAGGAGAATTGACGTTTCAGGCAAAATCCCTTCATCATTTAAAACAGAGATTAGAGGAATCTTTGGCTCACAGGGGACTTTGAGTCTTTGATACATTTTTCCTCAAAAGGTGATGGAAGCAGAATCTGAGTGTATTTGTTAAGCAGAGATAAATTGATCCTTAATAAGCAAGAGGATGAAAGGTTGTCACTGGCTGGCAGGAATATGGCCTAACCAGATCTTATTCAATTGTGGAATAGTCTCAAGGGATGGGGAGACCTTATTCCTACTCCTAATTCATGCATTTGTCTGGGTATAATAATCAAACTTTGGAATCAGTTTGGTCAGTCTTTTGTTATAAATTGAAATCTCATTCAGGAAGCTGTTTTCCCAAAGCTTGCAGTCCATACACCCCTCTGTTACTTTGTTCATTCCTGTACCTGCTCATGACCTTCCCAAATTGAGGTAACCAAAATGGGACAAAACATTCTGACAAATAGCAGGCCAGGCAGCATCTATGGAGGGAGTGAAACAGAGTTAACATATCATGGGGAAAACGTGAGAGGTGGATCCAGTTTTAAACAAATACAGAGGCAGGGGAACGGCAAAGAAATAACGTTGAAGTCACAAGACTGTAAAATGGTTACTCGAAGGACATGATGATGGGCCCAAAACTTACACTGAACTTCACTGGAATAACATTGGAGACTGAGGGCAAAGGTCAGAATGAAATTGGATGGAAAACTAAAATGTCACATTTGAAGACCAAAATGACATATTCCACAAAGCAGTGGTTCAATTTGCATTTGGTCTCCTGAGTGAGCAGGAGATCCCACGTGCTGTGAACAGAAACAAGTGCAACACAATCATGGTGTCACCTCGGACAGTCAAAAGGGACGTGGTCAAGGAGAAAGTGTTGCATCTTCTATGACTGGTTACAAAAGGTTCTGCAAACCTCTGACAGCACCAGAGCTCACCGTTTCTCCCTGCCCTCTGTAAACTCAGTGTCCATCCTCACAGATTTGTCTCTCGAAGATGTTGCACAATTATAGATAGGGCTTATTTTTAGTCACTAAATTGCTGTCCTGTAATAATTAATTTTACTAAGGTTGGGATTGGGATTTTTTACCAGTCTTCATAAACTGATCAGAGCTGAATTTTTTGAATGATTTGTTCATGGGTCAAGGGCAGATATTTATTAGTGCTTGAACAGAGTGCCTTGCTAGGAAGATGAGTTTATACCCATCAGACTAGATCTCTAGATTGCTAATTTAATGACCTTACCACTATTCCCTTTGTGAATGTCGGTATATGTCCACTGAATTCCAGTGGACGAGTTAAGGAGAACAAAGCTGAAACACAGCTCTGTTTGACAGCTTATATTAGTCCTGGGTGAGACAAAACCCTCTCACAGTTTGTTCAGCAATTTTATCCAAACATCAATGGAACTGAGCTTGAGAGGGTGGAGTGTGTCAAGTTCCATGGAGTGACGATAATCGACAACCTGTTCTGAATTTACCACATGGATGCGATGATGAAGAAGGCACAACAACACCTCTTCTTCCTCGGGCAGCTCAGGAAATTTGGCATGTCCATAAGGAACCTCACCAACATCTACATATGCACCATTGAGAGCACACTGTTCAGATGCATAACGGCCTAGTATGGCAACTGCTCTGCCCAGGACTGTAAGAAACTACAGAAGGTTGTGTGCACAGCCCAGACCATCATGGAAGCCAACCTTCCATCCATGGATTTCATTTACACTGCTCGCTGCTACGGAAATGTTGCCAACATCATCAAAGACCCATCACACCCTGGTAATGATCACTACAATCTCTTCCATCAGGTAGAAGATACAGAAGCCTGAACATACTCACCAGCAGATTTAGGGCAACAGCTTTTTCCTGACTGTTATTAGTCTGATGAGTGGACTGTCTATCCAAAATAATGCTGATCTTGCTAATGCTGATGTCATCTAGCGCAAGTCCTATTCAATATAATTTGTATGCCTCTGACTAAGACTTTTTGATCTGTACATCCTTGCTTACTATTATCTGCTTATACTGCTAGTAAACAAGCTTTTCACTGTGCCTCAGTATATGTGACAATAGATAAATTAATCAAACATCAAAATGAATGGACGGAACAATGGCTCAGTCGTCAGCATTGCTACTTCACAATATCAGAGACCGGGATTCGGTCTCATCCTTGGACAACCGTTTGTGTGGCATTTGTATGTTCTCCCTGTGTCTGCATGAGTTTCCTCCAGATGCTCTGGTTTCCTCCTACAGTCCAAAGGTGCGCAGTTTGGGTGAGTTTAGCCACGACAAATTTCCCATTGGGTTGAGAGATGTGTAAATTAGCCATGAGAAATGCAGGGTTACAGGAATGGGGTGGGTCTGGATGGGATGCTGTTCAAAGGACTTGATGGGGTAAATGGCCTGCTTTTACACAGTAGTTATTCTATGACTCAATATTAACCAAACCTGTTATAAATAGCACATTGAGCAATGTATGCATGACAGGGAGGGGAAATCTTCTGAGAAGAAGCAACATATTTGATCAATGATGATTTTGTGATGGCTCATCTCATTTGATTCTTCCAGAGATTGCTGGAATATTCACGAGTCTGCAGTTAGAGCACAAAAATAGAATATTTGCTCATTTTACTCATTTTTTGGTCATTGTTGCTGCTTTACATTCAAGCAGTAAAATTCCAGAATGCCACATAAACCTCCACCTACTTACAGCAGCCTCTCCAGCACAACCTCTGTGTGATTTCCAAAGACCACATGTTGGCTGAGGCTGAAAATGAGCCTGTTGCTCAGACTCTGTTCCCATATCCAATGTCAGACTCACACTGGGGATCCAGCCAAGTTCTGACTACATCGATGATATTCTTCCACAAGTGAATAATACTGACGTTGAATATTACTGCTCCAAAATTAGACAGCGATTGTTGTCTGAGCCCTATCCTCTTCTAGATCAACTCCAGTAATAATAGAGGTAATAATAGAGGTATCTTATTAAGGTAATAATACCGAATCCAGGCTCCCACTCCAATAATTACTTGAGCAATAATACTTAGAGTGAGGTACATTTTTTGCTCTTCCATGATATAGAAACATCATTAGCAAGGCCAAAATTTGTTGTGAGTATACAGACAAGGAACAGGGGTAGGTCATTTTGCCCTCTTGAGTGTACTCCACGATTTAATACGATCATGGCCAATCTGATTGTAACCTCAAATTCACTTTCCCGCCTACCTCTGATACTCTTTTGATTAATAAGAATATATTTACCTCTATTTTAAACTTATCATGCATTCTACTTCAACCACTTCTGTGGGAAAAGAGTTCCAAAGGTTCTCGACTCGCTGAGCAAAAGAAAATTGCCTCACCTTTGTTTCAAATGGTGACTCCTGATTGTTAAGCAGGTCTTGATTCTTCTGTACTTCATAAAATGAAATAACTTCCCCACTTCTAACATGTTAAGCCCCTTCTTATATTTTCCAAACAAGCCTGTCAAACTTTTCCCATAAGACAACTCTCCCACTCTTACCTTTTGTTTTAATTGCTCACAGAATGTGGGCAGCACCAGCATTTATTGCTCATCCTTAATCCTCAGAGGCCACTTAAGAGTCAATCACTTTGCTGATACACATAGGCCAAACCAGGAAGCATGTCAAATTTCCTTACCTGAAGAACTTTAAACAACTAGATGGGTGTATACTATTTGTTAGCATTACATGGTCACAATTCAATTATCTTTTTAATTCAAGATTTCTATTGAATTCAAATTTTACTACTTGCCATGATGGGATTTGAAGCCATGTCCTCAGCACATTAGTTTGTGGTTACTGCATTATTAGTCCAGTGATCCAGTAATGTTATTACCACACCAGCATCTCTCACTGTCCTGGAATTGCTAGTAAACCATTTTCTTGAACTATTACATTCCAACTGGTGTAAGTGCAGTCACAGTATTGTTAGGAATATAATATTGGCAGGGACTTCGACACATTTATTAAACTGCAGTCACCTTGTATAAAATTGTTATTCTCTCCAATGTTCATCCCACAATAAAGATCACAAAATCAGATCATACAGTTATCATCACATTAACATTTTGGAATCTTGTTGTACTCAGATTTGCTATTATAGTTTCAACAATATAGCATTCACTAACCTTCAAAATATTTCACTGATTGTCACTTTCTTTGGGAAGCCATCAAATATGTTAACTGAATGGAAGTCCTCTACTCTATTTAGATTTGAGATGTTTGAAAACAAAAAGATAAGTAGATGCTGTTTAACCATTTCATGCAGAATATACTATGGCTCCGAGATTGGACGTTCATTCTTCATAATTGATTGGAATATTCATGATAATGGATGTGCAGTGGATTGAACTCTAATATTTCACCTCTGAGAGTGAGTTAAAATACAGACCAGACTCTATCAATATGAAAACCTTTCAAAGAGTCTCAAATGAAAAGTGTTTGGTCCGTCTCAGTCCACTTGCTGGTGCAGGTTCTTTGAACTTAGTGCTACTGATAATGATATTCCAACAGACCAGTGTGGAGCTATTGTGGGAAATGTCAGAAATGGCATTTTGCCATTGTTGGTGTATTCACTTGAAATTAGAGTAATGGGAGATAAGAGGGGGCCTTGGGCTGTTGAGTGCTTGGCCTGAGGTACGTGAAGCAGAAAGAGCTCCATTCCTAACACCAAGATCTCTGAGCTTGACAACAAGGACTGAAATACCAGAGATGAATGGCAGGTTGCTTTTCCATTTAGACACAGTGGTTGATTTTTAATTTATGCTTTGTAATTATTTTGTCCACATTCATGAGTTGGTATCCAAGACAGTGACTGAAGAGAAGGTAAGGTCAAGAATTGTCTTCAGACTTGGGGTTGTTTTATATATTAAGAATAAAATACATATACACACCAGGCATTAATCCTACTGTTATATTATTGAAAGGCTATTACATAGACTCCACTGCCTAGTGCAAGCTAGTCTACTCACATGCTCCTTTGCATATGTTTCTGATATTCGCATGGCTAGACTTCAAGCTTCTGCCTAACTCCAAATGACATTCTCTCGTCCTTCTTAACATTGGTCACATTGTGCCATTTGTACCCAGTGAGGAGTAGCTCCATGATATCATCTGAAGATTGCTCCAGGGTCCCAATACCATTAACTTATAACTCATTGAGTTGGATCCAGTGATTTTAGCTTGCTTTTAAAACTACTTTGAGGAAAAAAGATTCAATAATGGGGTTTTCATTTGGTAAATTGTATAAATGACCACTGCAAATAGTAATGATTGAAATCAAACTGCACAAGATTTGGAAAGTTTCATTTAGCCTCCTATTATGTTTGGATATTTAACTAAGAAAACAGTTTGCAAAATATTAACATTCTGAAGGGTTCTCAGTGCTGGTTTCTCTTTTTGAAGTGTGGGCCAATGCTGGCATTGCTTTATTTTAAATATAAAAGTAACCACAAGTACTGTAACTCACTGTTTGCTCTGATTCTAAAATTAGAGGCAATTTTTGGCTGAGTTTGGAGAACAACATTCCTTAAGCCACAAAGAATAAATGAATTTGGTAAAACCACAATGGCACAAACTGGCCAAAAATGAAGCAGTGTAAATGGGGAAAATGAGAATGTAGAATTCTTTGGGTTAATAAATGCTAGCCCAGTCCTTCCAAACATTCGCAACAGATAACAGCCTGGCACCTTGAGAGTAGTGTAAAGTTATGACAGAAAAGACCATCATAACATATAGAATATTATGAATGTTAAGTATAAATTACAGAACACAGACATTAAGTAGCTGTGATATTCTGTCAAAACAATATTCCTTAGTTTGTGACTCTTCTGAATGATGCTACAATTGATTGCCTCCGTGACCCTGTGAAGCTACAGTAAAAGAGGAGGGTGAGAGGAGGAACAATAAGAACAACACAGTGACTATTGTTGTGTTGTGCCCGATGGTCACTGTGTCAGAATACCTTTAAGAAACATGCTCATGATATTATCACTGATTATAGCATGTGATGTGGTGGTATAAAGATCTCATACTCCATCTTACCTAAGGATCATTTGAAGCATAACAGAGTATTGAAAACAAGTTACTCTTTGTAACATCATAATGAATTTTAACCCAGATGTATATGTGGCCATGAATGTAATGCTTGTATGTGAATATTTGTTGGATTCGTCAATACTGTGATATTCACATCCAGTTTTTTTTTATGTTATGAGGGATGACAAGCTTTGCTGCCTCAGGTAAAATACCCTGCACTCACATCATTTTTAATTCAATAAAACATGCCAAGATGATCCACAGGAGCATCATAAAACAAAGTTTAACACTGAGTCACCAACAGAGACCTTAGGTCAGGTGTCTAAAGCTTGGACAATGAGCGTCTTAAAAGAAGAAAGTGAGGGACAGAAATGGAGCGGTGGAGGGAGGCAGTTCCTGTGCCAGGGCCGGGAAACTGAAGGCATGACAAGCAACGGTGAAGTGATTCATGTCAAGCAGATCAACAGAAGGGCTTTGATAAAGCAGGCACACTGAACAAGGACAACCACCTGCATACATTGCATGCCTCTCACCAGTTCTCCAAAGTTGAATGGCTTTGGTCAGACCTGACACCCATTGTCCAGTCCATTCTAAAATGGTCTCTCTTTTTCCAGCCATTGAAGACAGTCAATCCTGAAGTGAACCTTGATTGAGTGATTTATCTAACCAATGATCAATGTTCTCACAGAGCACAGCCTCCTTGGTTCCACAAAAGATTCATTATCTGTCCAAAAAAAGTTGCTCAAAATAATTGAAAGATATTACATATGAAAGGACCACAAAACAAAACAGCATATGCTTAGCACATTTTAACAGATATGTTATGAGTGACAAGGGTTTACTATTGACTCTATCCAATTCTTCTTCAATATCTACTTCAGATTAATAAGTTTGACCCAATAGTGTCAGCTGTTGTTGAGTGAGATACCACACAATTCTATTGGATGATATTGCCACCACCAGACAGAAGTCCTTCATTTCCCCAGCATCTATGGGGGACCTTACTGATGTCTGAAGATCACTGAATGCATTAGTAAAGAGGATTGATTTAACTATTGAGTAATAGCACTATGGTTTGAATCTGAACAGCACAATATCAGGTTCTCCGGAAGCTAAGCTTACAGAGAATTACTGACAAATAGAGAACACAGGGACTGGGAACCTAAGTCAACAAAGACCCAGGTAGTTCATGTTGAGTTCACTAGCTGTTTTTAACATTTCAGAAATCAAACTAAAAAAACTACCCTTGCAGGTATTTTCTGTTATAATATTTGGTTCTACTGAGCAGGGGATTCATGGTGGTTGATTTGACTTTTTAAGCAGTTTAAGTGACATTGAATTCCATCTCTACCAATAAGAATTTTTTCCTGCTGGTAGCTAAGAATATGTCTTAGTGATGTCAGCTGGAGTAACGATGGCCAGTATATCATACATTACCGATATAGGATCCTTCCTTTTTGTAAAAAAAAAACCAAAACATCTTAGTAGTACTTAGAAAGTGGAGTGGAATCTTTGGAGAAAGAAACAACGTTAACGGCCCAGCACCTCCAGTTTCCAGACAGATGAAGGCTACACATATTCTGAAAGATGCATTCCTGCCACATTCCTGGTTTAGAACAAGGCTAATTGAGTTTTTAAGTTTATTTTTGGGACATGGGCATCGCTGGCTGGCCAGCATTTATTGCCTATCTCCAGTTGCCCTTGAGAAGGTGCCTTTTTAAGCCACTTCAGTCCCACATGCTGTGGGTTGACCCACAATACCCTTAGGGAAGGAATCCCTGAATTTTGATCTAGCAACAGTAAAAAATGGCGATATACTTCCAAGTCAAGATGGTGAGTGGCTGGTAGGAGAATTTGTAGGCATGGGTCGTGGGCTTTGGGTGTGCTGTCTGAGAATCTTTAGTGAATTCCTGCATCACATCTTGTTGCTACTGAGCGTCTGTGATGTTTGGGGATGTGGTGCCAAGCAAGTGAGCTGCTTTGTCCTGGATGGTGTCAAGTTGCTTGAGTGTTGATGGAGCTCCACCCATCCAGGGTGTATTCCACCACACTCTTGTCGTATGCCTGGTTAGATGGTAGACGGCTTTGGGGAATCAGAAGATGAGCTACTTGCTGCAGTATTCCTAGCCTCTGACCTGCAGACATATTAGTTTACAGAGAAGTGAGGACACTACATCCTCACTTGAAAGAAGAACTGAGCATTTTATTAAATAGAATAATGAACAAGACCAGCAAGACAACATTTCAAAGAAGCATAATACACCAAACAGTGCACTGTCTGCAATCTGTTCAAATGTAATGAGTAAATAGGAAGTCTCTACTGGTCAGAGCTTTGAGAACAGGAGTTGGGGAACCTTATTGTCACTGCACAGTACATGGGTGAGGACACTTTTAGAATACTATGTACAATTCTGATCACTCTGCTACAAGAAGGATATTGTTAAACTAGAACAGGTACAGAAAATATTTACACGGATGTTGCCAGGACTGGAGGGTCTGAGTTATAACAAGCAGCTAGATTGGCTGGGACCTTTCTCCCTAGAACATCAGAGGCTGAGGGGTGACCTGACAGAGGTTTATAAAATCAAATAGGACATAGATTAGGTGAATAGCTCAGGTCTTTTTCCAAGGATAGTAGAGTCCAAAACTAGAGGGCATAAGTATAAGCTGAAAGGGGAAAGGTGTGAAAGGGAACTGATGGGGTAACCTTTTCACACAGAGGGTGCTGCATATATGGAATAAACTACCAGAGAAAGTGTATAATTACAACATTTAAAAGACATTTGGACAGGTACATCAATTGGAAGGGTTTAGAGGGATAAGGGCCAATTGAAGGGAAATGGGATGAATTTAATTTGGGGTCAACAGATTTGTTTTCCTGCTATATGACTCTATGACTAGCTCAATCATCCTGGAAGGTGGTATCGATAACATAAATACTGGCATCCTGGGTTCTTCAGAATGCTGCCCTGCTTTCCCCTCATTCCCACTGCCCTGCTTTCCCCTCATTCCCACTGGTCCTGACACATCTCACTGTCCTCATCTTCAAATTCCTTTTCTTCCTGCATCTCTCTCTCTCTCTCTCTCTCTCATTTAGCACATCAGCCCTTTTAGATGGTGAAGGGCACAGATGCCATTATGATGTAGAACAACTTGTGAGTGCTCTGCTTCATAGCACTGCCTAACCAGTCCAGGCATCAGAACCTCATCTTCAACAACTTGTATTCTGTTGCATAATGTCTAGAGCTTAAGCAACATTACACCTTTGCTCTGTGACATTCTGAGGATTTCTTAGAGGTGATATGAGTCAGGTTTGGAATGGATAGCTCTTGTCGGCCACCAACCACCCTTGTATGGGCCAAAGGCCTTGCAAAGAGGCTGGCACCTGTGAGGGTTCTAGTATGGATGAAGCATACCAGCTCTTTGGGTATCTGGAGGGTGCCCGCAGAATTTGGAGAAGAACATTAATGAAAAAGACTCCTTTTCTCTTCACTCACACAGTTGGTGGGTAATAGGGTGCTCTCAAAACAAGCTGAGCATGATAGATTGCAGCTAAACCCTGGAACATCAAGCAACCATTCCGGACCCTGTGAAACCCATGTCTCTGTTATGGCCACAAATTCATAGTCCCAAGTACTGATCCATGCTCTAACTTCATCACTCTCATTTCTGACACTCCTTGTATTAAAGCAGACACACTTTAACCGATCCCTTTGTTTCATCACATTAAAAACCCTCCCGATAGATCCACTACATCCTGTCACTGCCCCATCTACAGCTACCCCCTTGCCAATCTAGTTAAACCTTCCTGAATCACATGAGCAAATCTCCCACCCAGGACATTTCTGCCCCTCCAGTTCAGGTGCAACCCATCCTTCATGTACAGGTCCCACCTTCCCTAGAAGGTATCCCAATGATCTAGGAATCTGAAGCCCTCCCTCCTGCACCAGCTTCGCAGCCACGTGTCAACGGACTGTTCCTCACCTCACTGTCTCATGGCACCGGTAGCAAACCTGAGCTCACTAATCTACTCGTCCTGCTCTTCAGCTTCCAACCTAGCTCTCTGTAGTCACTTTTCAGATCCTCAATCCCTTTCCTGGCTATACCATTGGTGCCAATATGTACAACGATTTCTGGCTGCTCACCCTTCCCCTTCAGGAACCCGATCAGCAACATCCCAGAGCCTGACACCTTTCCGGAGTCCTGCTCCTGACCACAACATCTCCTGCCAATCCGTCTAACTATTGAGTCCCCGACCACTTGCGCTTTTCTTTCTGAGCCTCCCTTCCCTTCTGAGCCACAGTGCCAGGCTCAGTGCCAGTGACCTGACGACTAAGGCTCCCCATTCTGGGGAGTTCAGAATGAGGGTGCCACAGTGCAAGAATACAGGGAGGTCATTTGGGATGGAAATGAGGAGAAATACTTTCATCCAGAGAGAGGTGAGCCTGTGGAATTCTCTGCCACAGGAAGCTTTTGGGATGAAAATATTGAACGTTTTGAAGAAGGAGTTAGATATAGTTATTATTAAAGTGATCAAAGAGTATGGGGAGAAAATGGAGTCAGTCTATTGAGTTGGATGATCAGCCATGATCATATTGAATGGTAGAACAGGCTTACAAAAGGCCAGTGGCCTGCTTGTGTTACTATTTCCTATGTTTCTCTGACTAAATTGTGGCAGAAATGGGCAGAAAATATAAGCAGAAGAATGCAGCAGATGTTAGGACCAATGTAATTAAAATGATAAAAAATCAAAAGTTACAGCTCTTTATCTGAATGCATGCATCATTTGTAACAAGAAAGATGAGCTGATGGCCGAAACAAAAATAAATGAATATGGTTTAGAAACAGCCACACAGACATGGCTGCAGGGTGACCAAGACTGGGCAATCAAAATCAAAGAATATTCAAAAAGGAGGAGGGGTATCTTGGTTCATAAAGATTGATATCAGGATTGTGGTAACTATGATACAAATACAAGTCACGAGGTGGAATCAGTTTGGGTGGAACTGAGGAATAGTAAAAGATAGAAGTCATAGGTGGACTTGTCTATCAGTCCTTCAAGAATTATTTCACTTTAGGACAAAGTACCAGTCAGAAAATGATAGAAGTGTGTAAAAGAGTGCACAACAAATTAATATATATATTAATTGAACAAATAAGATAGGCTTCTTACAGTAATACCTTGCACAATTGACCCAGGTTTTTGCAGTTTGTTTTCCATCTAGTAATGTGCAATGAAGCAGGATTAATAAGAGAGCTTATGGATCAGGATCTTCTGAGGATTATCAATCACAACATTTTCTGGAATATTAAGCTGTTGCTTGACTAATCAGTGAGACAGCTCTCCCAGGTTTGGCACAATCTCCCGAGATGGTGGTGAGGAAGATATCACAGCACCAATGTGTGTCTTTATCATCACTGGCTGAGGTTGATGCTAGATTGTCTGTCCAGTTTCACCCCTTATTTTAGACTTTGTTAAAGCTTTGGTACAACCTAGTAGATTGCCCGCCAATCCCAGAGGGCAGTTAAGAGTCAAGCTGTGTGTCTGGAGTCACATGTCAGCTAGACAAGGTAAACTCGGCAGATTTTCTTTCCTGAAAGACGTTGGCTTTCACTTCTATCGACAGTGATCACCCTTAGAGCCATGTTTAAATTAAAGACTTTCATGAAATTTTAAATTACATGGCCTGGTGTGTTAGCTTTCACACCCATGTTCCCAGAGCATTGGCCTGATTCATGGGAATACTAGTCCAGCAACATTACCACTACACTACTGCCTCTCCTATTTATCATTCTAAAGTGAATCTATGGAAAGTTTAGTTTAAATTGATATGACCATTATCAAAAACTTCAGGTAGTTTTAGCGTCTGGCAATTTAACAAAATTCAGAACCTCTTGCATTGTCCATTCCCGGAGAGTCCATGGCTAGAAGTTGCCAAGCAAACAGTGTACCCTCAGGACAAGGGGGTGTTATGACATTATCTCCCCTCAACCCCTCTCCCCTCCACAAAGTGGCTATGAGCTTCCCCCCACCAATCAGGAAATATTCAGGCTTGCCTGACTGTTGTGAGGTGCTCAGGTGACTTTTAGAGTACAAATTCCTTTCTGTTTTATTGAACGCCAAACTGTGTTTAATATGGAGTGGGGGTTGGGGGGGGGGGGGGGGGGGGGGGGGGGGGGGGGGGGTGCAGGAGGACGAAAGACTCTCAAATAACACCCACCCAATGCTTGATGCCTGCTCCTTTTGTGAGGGTGCCTTTGATAAGCAAATGAAACGCTGTTCAGGCGGGTTATTTGTGCTATAAGAGCCAGCTGTATTTAAATACTGAGTTCTTTTGTGTATGGATTTTGCCAAACGCCATGAGATGAAGCACTCATTATACTGTTCAATCATAACACATTTCTGATTTTTTTTTACCCAGCTCTTATGGTGTAGTATACAGACACTGCCTCACTGTCCTGATTTCCACTCCACATCTGTTTCCCTTTAAGACTTCATGTTGGGTCAGCCTAGTTCAGTTGAAGTACAGCAGTGCTCTGCCCACCACCACCCCCCCCCCCCCCCCCCCCCCCTCCAGCCCTTACACTCCCACCCCACTGCACATTCCCCCCACGGTGACTGGATCCTGCCAGTGCGAGCCAACACAAATGGCGCAATCACACTTTGACAACCACTAAGCTCCCCCCACCCCCAACCCCCCCCCCCCCACCCCCCCCCCCCCCCCCCCGCACTCTGCTCCATTCAGTCGCACACCAGAACAGACGGGACGTCCAAAGCAAGCATATGGCTTTCATTTCCGACTGCTTTCAGACCAAGGGGAGCTATTTACTTTCACTGCGGCCTCAGGCAGACTATTAACCCTTCAGTTCCTGGCAGGTCTTTACAAGGCAGCCTGAGAGGGTTGTTCGGGCATGGAGGAAGAGCCAACATCCTCCCCCATTATTGAAATGTTTCGGTGCCCGTGGTCCCTGTTGGTCTCAGTATCCCTTGCTTGCTGAATGAAATAATAATCTACTACAGCCCCTCCTCCAGATCATTGTGCAATAGCCGCACTAGATAGCAAGCCTTTCAATGTGTACAGAGTCTGTTGTGCCTCCCAAGTATGAATAGTTCACCCATGCTCTGACCCAGCTGAACATGAAGGCTATATTTTGGGATGAGGCACCTGGGAGGTGGACATACCTACAGAAGGTGTTACAGTAAGAAATGTATCTTTAGCTGAGCATTTGAAGGTCAGAGAGAAATTCAAGCAGAAAAGTCCATGTCTGCTCACCTTGTACACAATATGATGCAAACTTTGCTTAACCCTCTCTGGATCCCATGGAGGCAGCTGGAAAACAAAGCCCTGCGATTAATTCCAGGAAGATTGCAATACATTTTCTCCCTGTTTCCATCAGGCAATCAAGCCAGGAGCATCATCAGAGGTACTTTAGCAACTCAACTCCTGAGATGTCCTAAGGAACATCAGACTGGCAGTATTATAACCTGGCTTTAGCTATTGGGCCAGGATTAATGGACACACACTTCATACCCTAACTTACCTCAGTAATACCTCAAACTTCCTCCATCTCTGCCAAATAATTAGCACCCGCTGTCTGAAAATGTATTACCTCCTCAATATGACAATCCCTTGGTTATCTTTTTCTATTACTTATACCACCCAATCGCTAAAGGAAGATCTGTACTTGTCCTGGAGCACATTTAGGTAACATTTATTGCTGGGATATAGCATTAATGGCTCAGCCATCCTTTTTTACCCAGCGTTACTTGTCCTTTTGGTGAATTGTTTGTTGAAACGATACAGACCTTGTGGTGTAGGGAAACCTGCAATGCTGTTAGGGAGGGAATTCTAAAATTTAGACGCAATGACACTGAAGGAACAGTGATATAGATCCATCTCAGAATGGTGTGTGACTTGGGAGTGATGCTGCAGATGATTGCACTGCCATGTACCTGTTGCCTATGACCTTCTAGGTGGGTAGAGTGTGTGGGTTTTAAAGGTACCGTCAAAGGAGTCACGGTGAGCTTTTTCAGTGTATCTTGTAGATTATACAAAATGTTGATGGCTTGCGTCAGTGGTGAAGGGAGTCCCAATATTGAATATAACAGATAAGGTGTCAACCAAGCAAGCTATTCCTAGAATCCCTACAGTGTGGAGGCAGGTCACACCGATCCTCTGAAGAGCATCCCACCCGATCCAATCCCTTACCCTATCCCTGTAACCATGTATTTTCCTTGGCCATCTCTGTACATTATGGGCCATTTAGCATGGCCACTCCACCTAAACTCTACATCTTTGGACCGTGGGAGGAAACCAGAGCACCAGAGGAAACCCACACAGACACAGGGAGAGTGTGCATAAGCAGTCACCCAAGAGTAGGATTGAACCAAGGTCCTTGACATTACGGGGCAGCAGTGCTAATCATTTTGCCAACCATTGTTAATGTTAAACATTGCTCTTCAATTCAATGTTTCTTTTTAAGATATTAAAAACCCAAATCAAGTCACTGCAAATGCAAGTTCTTCCCAATGTCTCATACCAAGATTGATGAATGACAAATGGAACCATCCTATCTTCCTCTCCTTTGTACTGTGCCCATGGGAGACTCTACTCCCTCCGGAGTGAAAATGGTCCTACCATGACTAACTAGAGAAAAAAAAATCATTGCAATAGTTGAAAGGAAGACGAAGAGTAATAAAGAGCATAAGGATTGACACAGTTTTAAAAATCACAAAGTGATAAGCAGAAAGTTGATAAAGAGGGAGAAAAACTGTCAAAAAATGTAAAACAGATTGTGGGAACATTTACTACTATTTGAAAAAGGAAAAGATTAGCTAAAGTGAACATAACTTCTTGGAGGCTAAGGCAGGAGAAAGCATGAAAAAGAACAAAGAAATGACAGAGATGTATGGTATTTTGTATCCATTTCTATAATAGATGACCTTTCTAAAAATCACAAAGAACAGAGGTCCCAGAACAAATCCCTGCAGAACATCTCTGGTCACCGAGCTCCCGGCTAAGTACTTTCCATCTAATACCACCCACAGTCTTCTCTGAGTCAGCCAATTCTGCATCCAGACAGACAAATTTCCCTCTATCACATGCCTCTTTACTTTCTGAATGAGCCTACCATGGGGAACCTTATCAAAAGCCATGTTAAAATCCATGTACACCACATCCACTGCCCTACCTTCATCAATGTGCTTTGTTATCTCCTCAAATAATTCAATATGACCTGTGAGGCATGATCTAATCTAACTAAACTATGCTTTTCCAAGTAATGATAAATCCTGCCTTTCAGAATTATCTCCAATACTTTGTGCCCCACGGTTGTAAGACTGATTGGTCTGGGATTCCCAGGATTATCCCTATTCCATTTCTTAAGCAAGGAAATAACATTTGCCACCTTCCAATCATCTGGCACAACTCCAGTGGACAATAAGGATGAAAATATCATTGTCAAAGACGCAACAATCTCTTCCCTTGCTTCCTATAGCAACCTGGGTATATCCCGTCTGGCCCAGGGGACTTATCTATCCTTATGTTTTTCAATATTTTCAGCTCATCCTCCTTCTTAACATCAACCTATTTGACCGTAGCAGCCTATTTCATGCTGTCCTCAGAAACAACAAGGTCCCTCTGAAACAAAGTATTCATTAGGGACCTTCCCTACCTCTTCCGACTCCAGGCACAAGTTCCCTCCACTCTCCCTGATCAATCCTACCCCACTCTGGACATTCTCTTGTTTCTCACATAAGTGTAGATGCCTTAGGGTTTTCCTTAATCCTAACCGCTAAAGCTTTCTCATGCCCCCTTCCAGCTCTCCTAAGTCCATTGATCAGTTCCTTCCCGGCTATCTTGTAAACCTCTAGATCCCTGTCTGATCCTTACTTCTTCAACCTTAAGTAAACTTCCTTCTTCCTCTTGACTAGATGCTCGACATCCCTTGTCACCCTACCATCACTTCCTTGCCACAGTGGGACAAACCTACCCAGTACTATCAACAAGTATCACTAAACAACCTCTGCATTTTCCTGAAACATCTGTTCCCAAATTAGGTGTCCCAGTTCCTGCCTGATATCATTGTAATAGAAGAAAGTGAGGAGTGCAGATGCTGGAGATCTGGAATGTGGTGCTAGAAAAGTACAGAGGTCAGGCAGCATCCAAGGAGCAGGAGAATCGATGTTTCAGGCATGGGTCCTTCATCAGCATGACCCTTTTCTGATGAAGGCCTCATGCTTGAAACATCGATTCTCCTTCTCCTTGAATGCTGCTTGACCCGCTGCGCTTTTTGAGCACCACACGCTCGATAGCATTGTAATTCCTCCTACCCCAATTAAATGCAGTCATACATCATCTGCTCCTAACCCTCTCCATGACTATAGTAAAGGTCAGTAAAGGTCACTGAAATGCTTTCCCACTGAGAGATCTGATACCTGACTTGGTTTGCTGCCAAGCACCAAATCCAGTATGGCTTCCCTCTCGTGGGCCTATCTACGTATTGAATCAGGAATCTTTCCTGGACACACCTGACAAAAACTGCTCCATCCAAACTATTTGAACAAAGGAGGTTCCAATCAATATTAGGGAAGTTGAAATCACCCATGACAATAACCCTGTTACTTCTGCACCTTTCCAAAATCTTCCTCCCAATCTGCTCCCCCATGTCTCTGTTGCTATTGGTTGGTCTGTAGAAATCTCCTAATGAAGTGACTGCTCTTTTCCTGTTTCTGACTTCCACCCATACTGTCTCTGTAGACAGACCCTCCTTGAAAACCTCCCTTTCTGCTGCTGTGATACTATCCCTGATTAGTAATGCCACTCCCCCACCTCCCTTACCTCCCTCCCTATTCCTTCTGAAACACCTAAGCCCTAGAACATCCAACAACCATTCCTGCTTCCTTTGAGCAGCACGGTGGCACAGTGGTTAGCATTGCTGCCTCACAACACCAGATATCCAGGTTCAATCCCCGTCTTAGGTGACTCGCTAAATGGAGTTTGCGCATTTTCCACTTGTCTGCATAGGTTTCCTCCCACAATCCAAAGATGTGCAGGTCAGGTGAATTGGTCATGCTGAATTGCCCAAAGTGTTCAGGGATGTGTAGGTTAAGTGCATTAGTCAAGGGTAAATGTAGGGTAATGGGTCTGGATGAGCTACTCTTTGGAAGGTTGGTGTGGACTTGCTGGGCCAAATGGCATGCTTCTACACTGTAGGGATTCTGTGATTACATTAGAATTAGAACCCCTACAATTTGGAAACAGGCTCTTCAGCCCAACAACTGGCCCTCCAAAGAGTAACCCATTCCCCTATATTTACCCCTGACTAATGTACCCAGCCTACACATCCATGAACAGCATGGGCAATTTAGCATGGCCAATTCACCTA
This sequence comes from Chiloscyllium punctatum, assembly GCF_047496795.1. Lineage (NCBI taxonomy): Eukaryota > Metazoa > Chordata > Chondrichthyes > Orectolobiformes > Hemiscylliidae > Chiloscyllium > Chiloscyllium punctatum. Next base: position 54,227,070 of record NC_092761.1, on the reverse strand, counting down.
ACCTGCAAATCTTTGGATTGTGGGAGGAAACCCATACAGACATAGGGAGAATGTGCAAACTCCACACAGACAGTCACCTGAGGATGGAATTTCCTGGCGCTGTGAGGCAGCAGTGCTCACCACTGAGCCACCATGCCGCCCATATTCTATGACATAAGAAACATCTTGGAAATAATGGGAAATGAGAACAAGGAGTTTGAAATAATTAATATTAGGAGAGAAAAAGTACTGAAGAAATGAAGAGTACGAGAGCAGGCAAGTCTTTTTGAGCTGATGGCCTGCATCTTCTAATTCTAACAGAGGCAATGCAGAGATAGTGGTTGTATTATTTTGAATTTTGCGACTTCCTGAGGCAGAATGGGTATCACTATTACTTAACCAAGGATGGAACAAGACAGCAAGGAACAATCGGTCAGTTAGTCTAAGTTTCAAGGTAGGGAAAATGCACTGTTCATGTGCCCTCCCTGAGATGTTAAGGAAAGAATTATATCATTTTGACCCAGTGACAGCAAAGGAACAATGATAAGATTCCAAGGGTAGAGTGAGATGTGGAGGGGAAATTAAAGGTGGGGAGCTCCAATAGACTTGCATCCCTTGTTCTCCTAGGCTGTGGAGGTTGCAGTCGTGGGAGGTACTGTCGAAGAAGCTTTGACAGCAATGCATCTTGAAGGTGCTGCACAATGGAGATATGGTGCAATGACGTAACGAGTGAGAGTTGAAAATGTGTCAAACTATTAGACCTTTTATTTTTCCGGATAGCGTTGAGCTTCTTAAGAACTGTTGCAGTTGCATTTATTATGCAAATGGTCAAAAAACCACCATTCTCTTGAGTTGTGTCTTGACAGGCTTTGGAGGATCTGCAGCATTCCCAATTTCCGACCTGCAACTGCTTCACAATATTATATGGGTGGACAAGTACAGTTTCTGACCAAAGATAATGAACAAGATGCCAACAGTGGAGGATTCAGAGAAAGTCAAGGGGTTAGATTCTGTCTTGTGAAAGATGACCTTTGCCTGACATTGCGAGGCACTACTGTTCTTTGCCACCATCAGCCCAGGTTGAATTTTGGTCAGGTCGCGCTTTATACATGCTAGCGTATCTAAGGAGTTATGAATGGCGCTGAGCACCGCAATCATTAGTGAACGTTGCCCCTTCTGAGTCTATATTGGAGAGATGGTCATTGATGGAACAACTGAAGATGGTCAGGTCTAGAACACTACACTGAGGAACTCCTGCACAGCTGTCTGAGAACTGAGAATAATGACCACAACCACATTATGATTGGGGCACAAAGAGACCAGGCACAGACTTAAAGCCAAATAGCTTGATTAACTTGCTAGCTATTTTGGGACATGCCTCAAAGTTTCATCCTGGACATGTCTTTTCTGTTGCTCATAGTTAGTTGTTATTTCTGGGTGTTCTGGTCTATAATATCCTGATGGACTGGTGTTGATGCACTAAAACCAACCTGGCTCTCTAAGGTACAAAGAAGACAAATACCATTAACTGAAACACATGCACAAGTCACTGAATGTGGCAGCCAGATTGAGAAAGTGGTGAATAAAGTGGAAGGGATTCTGGGCTTGAAAAATAGAGGAACCGAGCATTATAAAAAACAGACAAGGTCTTTTTCCTAAGATAGGGAAGTCCAAACCTAAAGGGCATAGGTTTAAGCTGAGTGGAGAAAGTTGTAAAAGGGACCTGAGGGGCAACTTTTTCACACAGAGGGTGGTACGTATATGGAATGAGCTGCCAGAATAAGTGGTGGAGGCTGATACAATTGCAACATTTAAAAGGTATCTGTATGTGTATATAAATAGGAAAGGTTTAGGGGGATATGGGCTAACTGCTAGCAAATGGGAGTAGATTAGTTTGTGATATCTGGTCGGCATGGATGAGTTGGACAGAAGTGTGTGTTTCCTTGCTGTACATTTTTATTTTCCTATCAGGAAGTTATGATAAACATTTCAGAAAATATTGACTCATCCTCAACTGAATAATGATATCTAAACCTAGTTGTCATATTTTTGGGAGGGATATGAGTGCAGGAAGCATTTGCAGGAAACATTGACAGAATGTCCATAACTGAGGAAATTCAGATGAATTGAACACTTGATGAAACTGGGGCTGTTCTCTGTGGAGAAGAGAAAGTTAGAAGGAGGCATGATGGAGATTTTCAAAAGTCCTGAGGAGTCTGAATGGTATGAGGAAACTGTTCAAGAAGTCATGGGCAAAAAGAAACAACCTGAACATAAAGAAACATAAAGTCTGTGCTGCATCGTGAGAGAATGCGTTACATGCAGGTTTACTTGACTTTTTCAAATGAGATTTAGCTCATTATCTGCAGTGAGAAAATGCAGGACAACAAAGGAAATTCTGGGGAGAGAGACTAAGCGTGTGATTTTTCAGAGAACCAGTAGCCTTTTTCTATGTTAAAACAGAACTGTAATTTTATGCTCCTGTGATTGCAATTTGTGAAGACATTTTTCAGTTCAAAAGAAAGCAACATGAAATAAAAAACTTACTAGCTGCAGCAGTGCATCTATCCGATATTAGATAAAAGAACGCGGGAGAAATCTTTAGGACAAAAACGTACCCAGGATTATGGGAAAAGGCAGGGGATTGACACTAAGTGACGTTTAGAGAGCCAATGCTGACATGATGGGTCAAATAGCCTCCTTTTCCACTGTCATATTTCTGAGAAACCATAATCTCAGGGATTATGGGCCCATTCCCTATCGGCCCATTCTCCCCAAAGCAGTTCCTGAATCACCGATTCCACTTGATTCCCACTCTCCATCTTCCATATTCTATTCTTTCCCACCTTCCCCCGGAACTGACTCTTTTTAAGACAGTGAGAACACAGCAAACCAAAAGAGCAGGAGCAGGAGTAGACCAAAAGATCTCAGTAGTCCTGGGTTTCTCAACAAGTTTGGTGTTTTGTCAATAGAAGCCAGTTACAGTATGGGCCAGATTCAGAGACCTCACTTTGTTAACATTGTCAAATTCTTCAGCACCAAAGCCCAGAAGACTACACAACGCACTTTGCCCCTTCAACTTTCACCTTGAAGTGACAGCCGTGTATTCAATCACCCAATAAAAATCACTCGCAGAATGTAACTGTTATCACAGGCTCAACGGCTGCATCAGGAGCTCAAAAGGTTTTGAATGAAGGGACCCTTTTAAATGGATTAAAAAATCTTATTAAAATTATAAAACTGAATAGAATCAGTGTATGGTTAAAGTTTTCATAATGTTTCAAGAAACCTGGTGTTTGCTTACAGATCTCAGTGAGATACAACAGAGACATTAGTATTCATCAATGGAGGTATTTGATAAGCACTAATACATTTATGAAAACCACCAAATTCTGGGTTCATGGCATTTTAAACCACTTCAAGTGAGTCCTAATTTCCACATTCATCACCCAGAAAAAGTCAGCAGAAGTCAGGAGATAGCCTGCTGGTTACTTTGTAAATCTTAGATCCAAACTCAGGATTTAGATTTACATTGAGGTGTTACTGTCACACATACTCAGACACAGGGGTACAGGAGAACAGGGCAAATGTGCAATGTCATAATTTCCAGCATCATCCCAGGTACAAAGGTACCTCGGTAAAATCTCAGTAACAAAAATAGAAAAATAAATAAGTTAAAAAGTTCATTACTACATTTCTTCTGAGTACAGAGTAGAAAAATAAAGAAATAAAGTTAAAAGTTAAACTAAAAATCCTTCTTATGTGATGGACCTGCAGTCACACCAAGCTGGGCTTTCCCCAGATGGACTCATTCTCTGGACTCACTGGACTCTATGCCCAGCACTGGATCACTCTTCCCCCCCACCGCACTGGACTCACTCTCCTCCCCCCCCCCCCCCCCCCCCCCCTGCAGTGGGCTCGCTCTCCACCTGCACTGGGCTCACTCTCCCCCCCCGCACTGGACTCACTCTCCCCCCCCGCACTGGGCTCACTCTCCCCCCCGCACTGGACTCACTCTCTCCCCCTGCACTGGGCTCACTCTCCCCCCCGCACTGGACTCACTCTCCCCCGCTGCACTGGGCTCACTCTCCCCCCCGCACTGGGCTCACTCTCCCCCCCTGCACTGGGCTCACTCATCCCCACAATGGGCTCGCTCACCCCTGTCATGGGCTAACTCTCCCACACATTGGCCTCACTCTTCCACACACTAGCCTCACTCTCCCCCCCCCGCACTGGACTCACTCTCCCCCCACACTGGACTTCACTCTCCACCCGGAATGAGCTCAATCACCTCCTGCACTAGGCTCACTTTCCCCACACTGGGTTCACTCTCCCCCTGCACTGGGCTCACTGTCACCCCACACTGGGGCCCTCTCCCCCACACTGGGCTCACTGTCCGCCCGCACTGGGCTCACTCTCCCCCCACACTGGGCTCACTCTCCCCTGCAATGGGCTCACTCTCCCCCGCACTGGACTCACTGTCCCCCTGCACTGGGCTCCCAGTCCCCCCACATTGGGCTCACTCTCCCCCCACACTGGGCTCACTGTCCCCCTGCACTGGGCTCCCAGTCCCCCCACATTGGGCTCACTCTCCCCACACACTGGGCTCACTGTCCCCCCCCACACTGAGCTCACAGTCCCCCCGCACTGGGCTCACTCCCCCCCCTCACTCGGCTCACTCTCCCCTCACACTGGGATCAGTCCCCCCGCACTGGGCTCCTAGTCCCCCCACATTGGGCTCACTCTGCCCCCACACTGGGCTCACTGTCCCCCCCCACACTGGGCTCACAGTCCCCCCGCACTGGGCTCACTCCCCCCCCTCACTCGGCTCACTCTCCCCTCACACTGGGATCACTGTCCCCCCGCACTAGGCTCACTGCCCCCCCGCACTGGGCTCACTATCCCCTCACACTGGGCTCACTCACCCCCCACACTGGGCTCACAGTCCCCCCGCACTGGGCTCACTCCCCCCCCCCCCCTCACTCGGCTCACTCTCCCCTCACACTGGGATCACTGTCCCCCCGCACTGGGCTCACTGTCACCCCGCACTGGGCTCACTATCCCCTCACACTGGGCTCACTCACCCCCCACACTGGGCTCACTGTCCCCCTGCACTGGGCTCACTATCCCCCTACACTAGGCCCACTCTCCCACCACACTGGGCTCGCTGTTTCCCGCACTGGGCTCACTGTCCCCCCGCACCTGGCTCACTCTCCCCCTGTACTGGGCTCACTCTCCCCTCACACTGGGATCACTGTCCCCCCGCACTGGGCTCACTGTCCCCCCGCACCTGGCTCACTCTCCCCCTGTACTGGGCTCACTCTCCCCTCACACTGGGATCACTGTCCCCCCGCACTGGGCTCACTGTCCCCCTGCACTGGGCTCACTCTCCCCCTGACACTGGGCTCACTCTCCCCCCACACTGGGCTCACTGTCCCCCCATACTGGGCTCACTTTTCCCTTTGCTGGGCTCACTCTCCCCTGCACTGGGCTTACTCTCCTCCCGCACTGAACTCACTCTCCCCCATACTGGGCTCACTTTCCCCTGCACTGGGCTCACTTTCCCCTGCACTGGGCTCACTCTCCCACCACACTGGGCTCACTCTCCCCCGCACTTTGCTCACTCTCCCCCACACTGGGCCCAGTCTCCCCTGCACTGGGCTCACTCACCCCGCACACTGGGCTCACTGTCCCCCTGCACTGGGCTCACTATCCCCCTACACTAGGCCCACTCTCCCACCACACTGGGCTCGCTGTTTCCCGCACTGGGCTCACTGTCCCCCCGCACCTGGCTCACTCTCCCCCTGTACTGGGCTCACTCTCCCCTCACACTGGGATCACTGTCCCCCCGCACTGGGCTTACTGTCCCCCTGCACTGGGCTCACTCTCCCCCTGACACTGGGCTCACTGTACCTCCACACTGGGCTCACTGTCCCCCCATACTGGGCTCACTTTTCCCTTTGCTGGGCTCACTCTCCCCTGCACTGGGCTTACTCTCCTCCCGCACTGAACTCACTCTCCCCCATACTGGGCTCACTTTCCCCTGCACTGGGCTCACTTTCCCCTGCACTGGGCTCACTCTCCCACCACACTGGGCTCACTCTCCCCCGCACTTTGCTCACTCTACCCCACACTGGGCCCAGTCTCCCCTGCACTGGGCTCACTCTCCCCCACATTGGGCCCACTCTCCCCCACACTGGGCCCACTCTCCCCTGCACTGGGCTCCCAGTCCCCCCACATTGGGCTCACTCTACCCCACGCTGGGCTCACTGTCTCCCCCCCCCCCCCCCACACTGGGCTCACAGTCCCCCCACACTGGGCTCACTACCTCCCCCCCTCACTCTGCTCACTCTCCCCTCACACTGGGATCACTGTCCCCCCACACTGGGCTCACTGTCCCCCCGCACTGGGCTCACTATCCCCCCCGCACTGGGCTCACTATCCCCCACACTGGGCTCACTCACTCCCCACACTGGACTCACTGTCCCCCTGCACTGGGCTCACTCTCCCCCCCGCACTGGGCTCACTCTCCCCTCGACACTGGGCTCACTCTCCCCCACACTGGGCTCACTGTCCCCCCCGCACTGGGCTCACTCTCCCCCCGACACTGGGCTCACTCTCCCCCCGCACTAGGCTCACTGTCCCCCCGACACTGGGCTCACTCTCCCCTCACACTGGGCTCACTGTCCTCCTGCACTGGGCTCACTGTCCCCCCGACACTGGGCTCACTCTCCCCTCACACTGGGCTCACTGTCCTCCTGCACTGGGCTCACTGTCCTCCTGCACTGGGCTCACTGTCCCCCCGCACTGGGCTCACTGTCCCCCTGCACTGGGCTCACTCTCCCCTGCACTGGACTCACTGTCCCCTGCACTGGGCTCACTGTCCCCCTGCACTGGGCTCACTGTCCCCCCGCACTGGGCTCACTATCCCCTCACACTGGGCTCACTCCCCCCCCTCACTCGGCTCCCTCTCCCCTCACACTGGGATCAGTCCCCCCGCACTGGGCTCCTAGTCCCCCCACATTGGGCTCACTCTGCCCCCACACTGGGCTCACTGTCCCCCCCCACACTGGGCTCACAGTCCCCCCGCACTGGGCTCACTCCCCCCCCTCACTCGGCTCACTCTCCCCTCACACTGGGATCACTGTCCCCCCGCACTGGGCTCACTATCCCCTCACACTGGGCTCACCCACCCCCCACACTGGGCTCACAGTACCCCCGCACTGGGCTCACTCCCCCCCCCCCTGCACTGGGCTCACTCTCCCCCTGACACTGGGCTCACTGTACCTCCACACTGGGCTCACTGTCCCCCCATACTGGGCTCACTTTTCCCTTTGCTGGGCTCACTCTCCCCTGCACTGGGCTCACTTTCCCCTGCACTGGGCTCACTTTCCCCTGCACTGGGCTCACTCTCCCACCACACTGGGCTCACTCTCCCCTGCACTGGGCTCACTTTCCCCTGCACTGGGCTCACTTTCCCCTGCACTGGGCTCACTCTCCCACCACACTGTGCTCACTCTCCCCTGCACTGGGCTCACTCTCCCCCACATTGGGCCCACTCTCCCCCACACTGGGCTCACTCTCCCACCACACTGGGCTCACTCTCCCCCGCACTGGGCTCACTCTCCCCCACATTGGGCCCACTCTCCCCTGCACTGGGCTCACTCTCCCCCACATTGGGCTCACTCTCCCACCACACTGGGCTCACTCTCCCCCACACTGGGCTCATTCTCCCCCACATTGGGCCCACTCTCCCCCACACTGGGCCCACTCTCCCCTGCACTGGGCTCCCAGTCCCCCCATATTGGGCTCACTCTACCCCACGCTGGGCTCACTGTCTCCCCCCCCCCCCACACTGGGCTCACAGTCCCCCCACACTGGGCTCACTCCCCCCCCCCCCTCACTCTGCTCACTCTCCCCTCACACTGGGATCACTGTCCCCCCACACTGGGCTCACTGTCCCCCCGCACTGGGCTCACTATCCCCCCCGCACTGGGCTCACTATCCCCCACACTGGACTCACTCACTCCCCACACTGGACTCACTGTCCCCCCTGCACTGGGCTCACTCTCCCCCCCGCACTGGGCTCACTCTCCCCTCGACACTGGGCTCACTCTCCCCCACACTGGGCTCACTCTCCCCCCACTCTGGGCTCACTGTCCCCCCACACTGGGCTCACTGTCCCCCCACACTGGGATCACTGTCCCCCCCGCACTGGGCTCACTCTCCCCCCACACTGGGCTCACTGTCCCCCCACACTGGGCTCACTGTCCCCCCGACACTGGGCTCACTCTCCCCTCACACTGGGCTCACTGTCTCCCCCCCCCCCCACCCCCACACTGGGCTCACTGTCCCCCCACACTGGGCTCACTGTCCCCCCACACTGGGCTCACTGTCCCCCCCGCCCCCCCCGCACTGGGCTCACTCTCCCCCCGACACAGGGCTCACTCTCCCCCTGCACTAGGCTCACTGTCCCCCCGACACTGGGCTCACTCTCCCCTCACACTGGGCTCACTTTCCCCTGCACTGGGCTCACTCTCCCACCACACTGGGCTCACTCTCCCCCATACTGGGCTCACTTTCCCCTGCACTGGGCTCACTTTCCCCTGCACTGGGCTCACTCTCCCACCACACTGGACTCACTCTCCCACCACACTGGGCCCACTCTTCCCCACACTGAGCCCACTCTCCCCTGCACTGGGCCCACTCTCCCCTCCACTGGGCCCACTCTCCCCTGCACTGGGCCCACTCTCCCCTGCACTGGGCCCACTCTCCCCTGCACTGGGCTCACTCTCCCCCCACACTGGGCTCACTGTCCCCCCACACTGGGCTCACTGTCCCCCCACACTGGGCTCACTGTCCCCCCCGCACTGGGCTCACTCTCCCCCCGCACTAGGCTCACTGTCCCCCCGACACTGGGCTCACTCTCCCCTCACACTGGGCTCACTGTCCTCCTGCACTGGGCTCACTGTCCTCCTGCACTGGGCTCACTGTCCCCCCGCACTGGGCTCATTGTCCCCCTGCACTGGGCTCACTCTCCCCTGCACTGGGCTCACTGTCCCCTGCACTGGGCTCACTGTCCCCTTGCACTGGACTCACTCTCCCCTGCACTGGGCCCACTCTTCCCCACACTGAGCCCACTCTCCCCTGCACTGGGCCCACTCTCCCCTGCACTGGGCCCACTCTCCCCTGCACTGGGCCCACTCTCCCCTGCACTGGGCTCACTCTCCCCTGCACTGGGCCCACTCTCCCCTGCACTGGACCCACTCTCCCCTGCACTGGGCCCACTCTCCCCTGCACTGGGCCCACTCTCCCCTGCACTGGGCTCACTCTCCCCTGCACTGGACTCACTCTCCCTCACACTGGGCCCACTCTTCCCCACACTGAGCCCACTCTCCCCTGCACTGGGCCCACTCTTCCCCACACTGAGCCCACTCTCCCCTGCACTGGGCCCACTCTCCCCTGCACTGGGCTCACTCTCCCCTGCACTGGGCTCACTCTCCCCTGCACTGGGCTCACTCTCCCTCACACTGAGCCCACTCTCCCCTGCAGTAGGCTCACTCTCCCCTGCAGTAGGCTCACTCTCCCCTGTGCTGGACACTGGGCTAAGTCCCGCCTGGGTTCACCAGACACTACGCCTCACCGCCGGCTGCCATCAGGGTTTGTGCTGGGCTCCAGTTGCTGCCGCACTCCATTGCCGCTGTCGCCTCCATGACCGAGCCCTCTCCAGAGGGAATTTTTTTTAAAACTCAACAACCAAAAAAGGAGGTAAAAAGAAGAAGAAAGCTAAAAAAAAGTGAGCAAAAGAAGATAAAGAAGGAAAGCAGCTGGTGTGGCCTCCTCTATATTGGGGAGACAGGCCGCCTACTTGCGGAACGTTTCAGAGAACACCTCTGGGACACCCGGACCAACCAACCCAACCACCCCATAGCTCAACACTTCAACTCCCCCCTCCCACTCCACCAAGGACATGCAGGTCTTTGGACTCCTCCATCGCCAGACCATAGCAACACGACGGTTGGAGGAAGAGCGCCTCATCTTCCACCTGGGAACCCTCCAACCACAAGGGATGAATTCAGATTTCTCCAGTTTCCTCATTTCCCCTCCCCCTACCTTGTCTCAGTCCCAACCCTCAAACTCAGCACCACCTTCCTAACCTGCAATCTTCTTCCTGACCTCTCCGCCCCCACCCCCACTCCGGCCTATCACCCTCACCTTTATCTCCTTCCACCTATCGCATTTCCAGCGCCCCTCCCTCAAGTCCCTCCTCCCTACCTATTAACTTAGCCTGCTTGGCGCATCTTCCTCATTCCTGAAGAAGGGCTCATGCCTGAAACGTCGATTCTCCTGCTCCTTGGATGCTGCCTGACCTGCCGCGCTTTTCCAGCAACACATTTTCAGCTGGTGTGGATGAGACCTGGACTCCAGAACGCAGAAGCTGTCTACCCCACTGCTGCCCTCTTAGGTACCAGCCAGACCAAAAGACAGCAGTACTCCCTTGTACAGTTTACTGAGGAGCCAATGACATCTCAGGCCATTCTGCAAGATTTCTGCCAGCACCTGGAATAGGAGAAATATGAATAATGGGCATTTGTAGAAATGGGGTTAATGAAAGTATAGATAAGTCTCTGAAGTCTGCTGTGGTGCAACTTCAACCTCATTAGTCATGCGACAGGATTTTGCCAGACAGGAATTTGGAGTGAGTGTTGCTTCCTTATCGACATATGCTTAATGTGAATAAACACTGTTTAAAAGAAACTTATTAGTCTGGCCTCAGCTTGAATCAAGAACCAGAGAATCCATATGAAAATAATAGTGAAAACTACATGCAAAATATCATTCACAAACAGCTATCAGCAGAGGTATACTCCCTGACAGAGTGACACTCAGTGTAATAGATGTCAGTTCCTACTGCACAGAGTTCTGTCAATCACTCTGTAGTGGATTCACTCCCCTCCTGGCCAACATCAAGTTCAACTTGACAGCTATATATTAATTATAAAGACATTAAAGCAAAACATGCAGAATCGTAATCAGGCAGAGTCAACATATAGCCCAGAATGTTGACTTTCCTGCTCCTCTGATGCTGTCTGACTTGCTGGGCTTCTCCAACTCCACATTTAGAGTCAATGTGGTACTGTGAAAGGACAACAAGTCTAACCAATTTATTGTATTTCTTTGAGGAAGTGACAGGTACTGCAGTTAAAGGGGACTCATGGAGGCATTGTAGTTCATTATCCATGAGGTGCCACATCAAAAGTTGTTGTGGAAAGTAATGATGTAGGTGGTAACAGATTGAAACAAATAGAAGATTGGCTAGCTAACAGAAAACAGAAACTCGTCACAAGTATTTTCTGTTTGGTAAAATATGCTGAGTGGTAAGAGACAGGAATCACAATCTCACCTGGAGTTCAATATTTATGTGGAGGTGCCAGTGTTGGACTGGGTGGACAAAGTCAGGAGTCACACGACATCAGGATATAGTCCAATAGCTTTATTTGAAATCACAAGCTTTTGGAGCACTGCTCCTTCTTCAGGTGAACCAAGAATGAGACTGATTCTGAAGAGTGATCCATAGTAAGTCTGATGGTGGGTTGTTGGCATCATTGTGTAGCCTTTTCAATGATTCCTCGCCAAGAGTACAAAGGAAGAAAATGTCATTGATGCATCTGATGTACAGCATTGGCTGGAGGTTCTGTGCAACAAAGAAGTCTTGCTCGAACTTGTGCATGAGACTGTTGGCATCATGGAGTGCAAATTTATTGCCCGCGGCTGTTCCATGGGTCTGAATGAAGAACTGGTTGTTACAGGTGAAGATGTTGTGGTCAAGGATGAAGCGAATGAGTTGTACATTGGTGTTTGGTGATTGGTAGTTATTGGTGGTGGGTACTGAGGCTTTTGCGGTGATGCTGTTGTTGTGGGGGATGCTGGTGTAGAGTGCCAGAATGTCCATTATGATGAAGAATGTTCCTGGTTCAAATGATCGAAGGTGCTGACTTTCTGTAAGAAATCTGTACAATGGGTTTCAAGATGTCTTCGACATAGCCAGAGAGGTTCTCACAAAGGGTCCCATTGTCTGTATGATGGGATGTCTGGGTGTGTTGGATTTGTGTGCCTTCAGAAGACAGTAGAAGTCTCTTATTTGAGAAGTATGCAGGGTGAGAGTGTATAGGATACCCTGAAGGTCTGGATCAGCAGGTAGTTGTCTATAGCATTCCTAGTTAGTCAGTTGTAGGCACACTTCTTTGCAGTTGTCCATTCTATTCTGTATGACTGACTTCTCCTTTATCTGCTGGTTTGATGATGATATTGTAATTGGTCTTGAGATCATAGATGGTTTTGTGTTCTGCTTAGGTGGGATTCTGCACCAAACTGTGAGTGTGGTTGATGAATCTGGCATTGATACATCTCCTGATGACCTGAGCATGCATGTCAAGCCTCGGGTCCATTTTGACTCTTTCTTGTTTGATTGCTACACTGCAGATGTCTCTGCCGACTGTTCCAGTTTGTCCATTGTCTCATTGAGCTCGCTGCTGACATATTTATGAAAGAATTCCTGGAGTCTCATTCGCCTGATGAATTCCTCTGTGTCTGCTGCGAGATCAATGGGTCCATTTTGGTAGTGGGACAGAAATGGAGCCCTCAGCTGAGAACTTTGATTTCAGCTGGTTGAAGGGTGTGGTCAGACAAGCTGACAATGAACTTCCCTGTGGTGGTGCCGGTTTCAACCATGGTACTGGGAGACGTTTGGTTACTGCTGGTGATTATGCCGAGTTTCTCAAATTTCCTGTTCTTGATGTGCATGAAGATGGCAGAGTTCCATTGCCTCATCTGCTTAGTAGTATCTCGTAGCTGGTTCACAGTGTCCTGAGTGCAAGCTGAGAATATACACTCTACCTCAACTTCAAGCTTGCAATGTCTGCTGTGGAGCTGGTGTACGAGATGATTGAGGAGTGTGCGAGAGGTGTGATGGTAGATTCTCTGAGCCTCGTCTGTGTTGTAGGTCAACTTTAGTGCGTTCGGGATCTATAGTCCTTTTGGGGTCTTCTCTGCTTTCTTTCACCTCTGTAGAAACTTGATGTCTGTGTTGATATGCGCAATCTTCATGGAGATCCTCTCCATTTTAAGCTGACAGTTTAGGGTATCAATGATAGCCATGATGTGGAGGTGACAGTGTTGGACTGGGGTGGACAAAAGTCAGAAGTCACATGACAGCAAGTTCTAGTCCAACAGGTTTATTTTAAATCACAAGTTTTCGGAGCGCTGCTCCTTCATCAGGTGGAGTGGCCTGAGCTTGTATGAAGAAACTTCACCTGACAAAGGAGCAGTGCGCTGAAAGCTTGTGATTTTGGACTATAACCTGATGTTGTCTGACGGAGTATAATATTGATCTCCTTTTTCAAGGAAGGAGGGAAATGGACTGGAAACTGTACAGAGAAGGTTTACTACACTGCTACATGGAATTAATGACTATCTAATTAGAAATGTTGATCAGATTAGGGTTTGTATCCATTAGAGTATGAAACCACTATTTAAATTTAAGATCTCAATGAATATTGACAGAATGGAAAAGATAAAAGGAGAATCTAAGTCTAGGAATCACTTTTGAAATAATGGGTCATCCATTCTGAAACAGAGATAGAGCAAAAATATTTGCCTCAGAGGGTCATGAGTCTTTGAAACTCTCTCCCTCCAAAGGCTGCAGAGGCATAATCTCTGAAATAGATTCCAGGGAAAGAAAAGGTGAAAGATTACTGAGTAAGGTGAGACTGTGGCGTAATCGGATCAACTCGAATGGCAGAGCAGACTCAGGGGAACTCAAGGGATTTCTGTGACTAATTCATATATTTATGTGGATCACTTCCAGTAGTCATTCCTTCCTTTTCATAGTAGTTTGCGTTTTCCACAATCCTGAAGAAACTTCAGATCCCGATTTGAGAACCACAACATTAGCTGTATGATTTGTAAATCTGGAAACTGTCTGATTATTTAAAAAGAATTCCTTATGGTATGTGGACATTATTGCTAGGCCTGCATTTATTGCTCATGCCTATTTACCCTTGTGAAAGCTGTAGTTCAGATTGGTTCAGGTCTTACTGGAATAGCATGACCCGTTTTTTTCTGTATTCATTCGTGGTACATGGGTATCGCCCACTGGGCCAGTATTTATTACTAATCCCTATTTGCCCGAGAGAAATGGTTACGAGCTGCCTTCTTGAATCGCTGCAATCCACTTTGCCATCAGAAAGGGAATTCCGGGATTTTGACCAAGCAACACTAAATAAAACTGCATTATGTTTCCAAGTCAGGATAGTGAGCGGCTTGGAGGGGAAGTTGAAGGTGGTGGTGAGCCCATGTATCTGCTGCCCTGTTTTTCTAGATGGAGGTGGTTGTGGGTTTGGAAGGTGCTTTCTCAGAACGTTTGGTGAATTTTTGCAGTGCATCTTGTAGATGTTACACACTCCGCTGCTACTGATCATTGGTGGTGGAGGGAGCGGTTGCTTGTGAATGTAATACCAAAGAAGCAAGCCGCTTTGTCCCAGATGGTGTCAAGCTTCTTGAGTGTTGTTGAAGCTGAATCCATCACACTCCTGATTTGTGCCTTGCAGATGGTGGACAGATTGTGGACAGTCAGGAGGTTAGTTACTTGTCACTGTATTACTAACCTCTTGTAGCCATTGTATTTCTTTGGTTAGTCTAGTTCAATTTTGGTCAATGGCAACCCCCAGAATGTTAGTAATAAGGGATTCAGTGATGAAAATGCTGTTGAATATCAATGTGGTTAGATTGTCTCTTATTGGAGATGGTTATGGCCTGACATTTGTGAGGCGTGAATGTCACTTGCCACTTGTCAGCCCAAGTCTAACCTTCTTGCATTTGAATATGGAATCCAACAGTGTCTGAGGAGCCGTGAATGGTGCTGAACATTGTGCAATTATCAGTGAACATCCCACTTTTGACCTTATGATGAAGGAAGATCATTGATGAAGCACCTGAAGATAGTTGGGCATAGGGCACTACCCTGAGGAACTCACACAGAGATGTCCTGGAGCTGAAATGGCTGACATCCAACAACCACAGCCATCTTCCTATGTGCTAGGTATGATTCCAACCAGCAGAGTGTTTGTCCCCAATCCCACTAATTTCAGTTTTGCCAGGGCTCCTTGATGCTATACTCAGTCAAGTGCAACCTTGATATCAAAGGGCTGTTATTCTCATCTCACCTCTGGAATTCAGCTCTTTTGCCCATATTTGAACCAAGGCTGTAATGAGGTCAGGGGCTGAGTGGTCCTGGCAGAACCCAAACTAGGCATCATTGAGCAGGTTATTGCTGAGCAAGTGCTGTTTGATAGCACTGTCGATGACACCTTCCATCACTTTAGTAATGATCAAGAGTAGGTTTTTGGGTGGTAATTGGCAGGGATGGATTTGTCCTGCTTTTTGTGTACATGACGTACCTGGACCAGTTTCCATATTGTTGGGTAGATGACAGTGTTGTAACTATACTGGAAGATCTTGGCTTGGTGCATTCTGGAGCACAGACTTTAATGCTATTAGTAATGATCAAGAGTAGGTTTTTGGGTGGTAATTGGCAGGGATGGATTTGTCTTGCTTTTTGTGTACAAGACGTACCTGGACAAGTTTCCATATTGTTGGGTAGATGACAGTGTTGTAACTATACTGGAAGATCTTGGCTTGGTGCATTCTGGAGCACAGACTTTAATGCTATTGCCAGAATGTTGTCAGGGCCCATTGCCTTTGCAGCATTCAATATCTCCAACCATTTCTTGATAGCATCTGGAGTGAATGCAATTGGCTGAAAACCTGTGATGTTGGGGATAACTGGAGGAGGCTGAATTAGATCACCCACTCAGCACTTCTGGCTGGAAATTTCTGCAAATGCTTCAGCCTTACTTTTGCACTGATGCACTGGGCTTTTCTATCATTAAGGATGGGGATATTTATGGATTGGCCTCCTCCAGTGAGTTGTTTAATTCTCTACCAACATTCATGAATAGATGTGGCAGGACAGCTAAGTTGGAAGGGCAGCACATGGTTAGCACTGCAGCCTCACAGCGCCAGGGACCCAGGTTCGATTCATGCCTCGGGTGACTGTCTATGTGGACTTTGTACATTCTCCCCGTGTCTGTGCGGGTTTGCTCTGGTTTCCTCCCACAATTCAAAGATGTGCAGGTTAGGTGAATTGGCCATGCTAAACTGCCCATAGTGTTAGGTGCTTTAGTAAATATATGGTAGGGGAATGGGTCTGGGTGGGTTACTCTTCAGAAGATTGGTATGGACTTGTTGGGCCAAAAGGCCTGTTTCCATACTGTTGGGAATCTGATCTGTTGGTTGTGGGATTGCTTAACCATGTCTATTACGTGCTGTTTGGCATGCAAGTAGTCCTATTTGGTAGCTTCACCAGGTTGACACCTTATTTTCAGGTATGCCTGGTGCTGCAACTGGCATTAGTAAGGCCACATTTAGATTACTGTGTGCAGTTCTGGTTACCCCAGTATAGAAAGGATATTATTAAAACGGAAAGAGTGTTGAAAAGATTTACCAGGATGCTACTTGGACTGGAAGGTTTGAGTGATAAGGAGAGGCTGGATAGACTGGGATATTTTTCCCCAGAGCGTAGGAGACTGAGGTGTGATCTTATAGAAGTCTATAAAAAAATGACAGGCATTGACAAGTTAGAGAGCCAAGAGCTTTTCCCCCTGGTAGAGGAATCTAAAAGTAGAGCGCATAGGTTTACGATGAGAGAGGAGAGATACCGAGGATGGTGAGTGTCTGGAATGGGCTGTCAGAGAAAATGAGTACAATTTTAACATTTAAGACACATTTGGTCAGGTACATGGATGGGATAGGAATGGAGGGATATGGATCAAAAGCATGTGAATGGGAATAGATTAACTGTGAAAACTGGAAGCATGAACAGGCTTGTTTTCATGGACTCCTTGGGCTGAATGGCCTGGTTTCAAGCTGTATAGATTCTATGATCTGCCGATTTGAACCCAGGTCTCCAAACCATTGGTTAAGTTTCTGGATCCGTAGTCTAGCAATATTGCCACAAGGCCATCACCTCCCTGTACATTCCTTTTCTCTCAATCTTCAACTTGTAAAACGTGCAGTAACTTGCAGGGGGTTTGAGGTGGTAGAGTGAAGATCAGAGAGGGGCATTTGGGACATTGGTGAAGGACATTTGCTGAACCAGTGGAACTTTAAGACTGTGAAAGGAACAGGACTGAGTAGGGAATAAGGTGAAATAGATAGGGAATTAAACACACACACTGAAATAATTAATTAAAAGAGAGAGAGAGAAAAAGACAAAAAGTAGAAGTAAGAGAAAAAAATAAAATTGAAGGGAAAATTGAGTTTTGGACCAATTTGGTACTGTCAGCACT
The DNA here is from genome assembly GCF_047496795.1 of Chiloscyllium punctatum. Taxonomy (NCBI): domain Eukaryota; kingdom Metazoa; phylum Chordata; class Chondrichthyes; order Orectolobiformes; family Hemiscylliidae; genus Chiloscyllium; species Chiloscyllium punctatum. The sequence goes on along the minus strand of NC_092761.1, from coordinate 54,209,683 downwards.
GAGGCTCCACAGTTTCAGTTGTAACTCTGGGACAGAGAGAGAGCTTGCCTTCTCAGTGAAAAGTATTTACATTATAAAGTATTATTGTTGATACCGTGCAGGGAATATCATGATTAAAGCAGCAAATGTGTATCAATCATGAGGGGATTGAGAGCGAAGTGGCATTTTTCACCAGACTTGCCACTCCAGGCTGCCGAATGGTTAACACATGAATATCAGTGACAGTATGAAACTCACCATCACTTTGTAAACAAATTCTGGTCTTTTGTCAGACATTAAACCTGATCATGGCCATGCAGATAGACACACTAAGGAAGAGAAGGGCAGTCAGGGCTTTGAGTCCATGACAGATCAATCCAGAGTAAGTCAAACAGCCTTGTTCCTATGCTCCAATGCCAAAAGACTAGAATGCTTCTTTTGCTCCAGTTCCCATCCAACATTCTTTCAAAATTATTCTTTGTTGCTGATTCCACTATCCTTGGGAGTAGAAAATTCCAGGAAATTAGTAAATTAAAAAGGTCTCAAATGTGCAGCAATTTCAAAACTTTCCAGTCAATTTCCTGAATCCTTGTACGTATGAGTATTATTTATCAGTTTACTTTATCTGAACCCGTCACAATCTTGTACACCTGTGTTATTGTGCGTCAGAGAGTCCAGGATATGCCTGGCTCACTGTGGTTTAGACAGACAGTGCTCCCCTTGTATTACTGTGAATCAGACAGTGCAGGATCTCCTGATGCATTGTGGTTCATACCTTCGGGGTTTCCCTCTCTTACTGTGGGTCAGACGGTGGGGGATCTTCCTGTGTAACTGTATGTCAGAGAGTGTGGGATCTCCCTGTGTAACTGTGTGTCAGAGAATGTGGGAACTCCCTGTATTACTGTGGGTCAGACAGTGTGGGATCCCCCTGTGCTACTGTGGGTTAGACAACGTGTGGTTCCCCTTGTGTTACTGTGGATCAGACAGTATGGGACCCCCCTGTGTTAGTGTTCTCAGACTATGTGGGAGCTTGCTCTGCACTTTGGGTCAGGCAGTGTGGGATGTCCCTATGCTAACGTGAGCCAGACGGTGTTGAATTTCCCTGTGCACAATGGGTCAGTCTATTTGTGATCTCTCTGCATGACTGGAGTCAGACAGTGTGAGCTCTCCCTGTGCATTGTGGTTCAGACAGCACTGCATCTCCTTGTCTCACTGTGGATTGGATAGCGTGGGGTCTTCCTGCATTATTGTCAGTTAGACTGTGTGGAATCTCTTTGTGTTGCTGTCAAAGTGACATTACAACATTGGTAATATCATCAGACCAAGGCTTGGTTTATTGGTAGGATCTACTTTTAACTTGATGGGAACATGACGTGTAAGCAATTTGAAAAGGAATTATGCTGCTGACAGTCAATAGAAATGATGTGATGAGCTGAGAACGCAGCAGAAACAAATCCAATCATTGAGTATGACTTAAATGCAGAATGATGTCAAAATGTCAAAGTTAAGTGCACTTTAGTTGAATTGTATGCAACATCCACAGCAAGATAGATTATCTAAGGGTTTAAATGAAGATACAGCCTGATGAAGTATGATCTAACTTTTTTTTTTACCTTATCCCTGTAATCCTGAATTTCCCATGGCTGACCCACCTAGCCTGCACATCGCTGGACACTATGGGCAATATAACATGGTCAATCCACCTAACCCCCACATGTCTGGACCAGGGGAGGAAACTGGAACTCCTGAAGGAAACCGATGCAGACGTAATGAAATAACTGCATCAAGGCCAGTATCCCATCACCAAGTCACCATTTATTTACTTGTGCACAAAGCCAGCCAGCTCAGAGTTAGTCCCCTCAACTGAGGAGATTCATAATCTCCTGGTTATGTATTTATTTTAGTACACTGGCGGGAGCCAGCCAGCTCAGAGTCAGTCCTCCACTGAGGAGATACTGATCACTGGGTTAGATATATATTTACTAAATCCCTTGTTTATATATATATATATAGGAAATCCCCTACACTACTGCCAAACAGCAGTAGTACTTATTTATTCCCCTGCAACCATATCGTGTGCGTGTAAGTGTCGGACACAGTGAATGAACGAGTGCAGAAAACTTTATTCACATTCCACCACCAAGAAGAAAAACTACCTCAGTGGCCTGTAACAAGTACAGTCCTTCCCAACACAGGGTAATGCCTGCATGATTGAAAATGTGAAGGGGGTGGTAGGGATTAAATCAAAATAAACTCAGAGGGGGAAATAAGACACTTCACACCCTATGGTTCCCACTTCTGCCTGAAAACCTTGAGGGTATTACGAGACACCGTCTGCTCCTTCTCCAGGGACATCACCTGGTTTTATCTTACTTAAACAAAACCATAAAGAGGGAAGGTAATGTCTCCTAGTCAAGAGGACTTTGGCTGACAGTAACACTGAACTGAGGAGATTCAAAATCCCATGATTTTATAGTTTTCCATTAAACCCCCACACTACCACCAAACAGCAGCAGTACTTATTTATTCCCCAGTACCCATGTCATGTGTGTGTAGGTGTAGGACACGGTGAAGAACAATGAGTGTAGATAGTTTTATTCATATTCTACCACCAGGAAGAAAAGACACACCCGAGTGGCCAGTGACAAGCAGAGCCCTTCACATCACAGGGCAATGCCATTTCCTGGTTTTGTTTTATTTTACTAGACAGTGCAAAAATGCAGATAACAATAAACAAAAAACAGCAGTTCACAAAACAACTATTTACAGGGGAAGGGGACAGCAAAGCCAAATCCCAAACCCCACTTTTCAACTAGTTTTCAGGGAAATGTAGACAAACCTCAAATCCCACATTCATCACAAACGTAGCAATAAAAAATACAGACAGGACAGTCCAATCAAATGAGAAACAGTGCATACAACACAGATTCCCCCCCCCCCCCCCCCCCCCCAAAACCAGCAACCCAGAAAGCTTCCCATCCCTCCCACTGTCCTGCCATCTCAAAGGCAGCCCACCCCATGTCCCTTCTGGCACTCAGGCCACCTCTACCCACCTTCCAGCTTCTTGGTCCACCCCTATGTACCATCAGGCTCTTGCCCACCCCGATGCGCCATCCAGCCTGTGGACTGCCCTGACACACCTTCCAGCAACCTCTAAGACAGCCTGTTCCCTCCCTGGGACAACAGAGTACAGGGCAGACCACACCCCTTCCAATCTCCGCCTGCTGCTACACACACGCCATCTGGCTCTCAGCCACCCCGACACACCTTCCGGCCATCTCTAAGACAGCCCATCCCGTCCTTTCTTCGAGACATCAGTGCTTAGAATGGCCTATCCACACTCCGGTTCTCGGGGAAGCCTACCCACCTACCGGTTCACAGGACGGCATACCCACCCTCCGGCTTTTGGGGTGACAGCTTTCAGGATGACCTATGAGTCTCCCAGCTCACAGTAAGGCCTGCCAGACCCAGTGACACAAGGCAGTGCAGGTGATAAACCCAACAAGTAACATGACAGAGTCGATTACCAACAAATAGAGTCCCTTCTGGTACACAGAGTCCATTACCATAAACAGTTCTCTTCAGAATGCAGAGTCAGGAACAGAGTCCACTCCAGTATGCTGAAAACATTGTCAGAAATAGAGTCCACTCTTGTATGCAGAGTCCACTCTTAAAGGCAGCAAATGCACACCCCACAGCACACACACAAGTGTTCAGTCTCCATGGAGGCTGGTCTATCCACAGAGGACCAGGCCCACTCGCAGCTATACAGTTAATTATAAAAGGTGCATTTAACTCACAGGGGATGGCCCACTCATTCACTCCAACAGGCAGCAAATGCTCACCTCCCAGCACACACGTGGCGTTCAGTCTTTACAGAGGCCTAGTCCACCCACAGAAGGCTAGGCCCACCCTCAGATGAACAGTTCATCTGGAAAGGTGCATTTTTTTCACAGGGGCTCAGTCTAAACACCAAAAAAAGTGAAAACACATGAAAAACGGAAAGAACACCAGAGTGCAAGGACTAAGCCCTCCCACAAAATCAACATAGTCCTTTTCTCAAAGTAAAAGAAAAGAGTAACACACAGGCTGTAACCGACCAGTGAAACAACTGTTCCTTATTGAGAACTGAAATACACCTGTCACACATTGACTGTGAAGACCAGCCAGTTTGGAAGTCAGTCCTCAATAAACAAACTGGATACATAGATCAGCCAATTCAGGAATCAAGTTCTCCAAAAACAAAAACCAATTGCAGTACACACTGGCTGTGGCCAGCCAGCTAGGAATCAGTCCCCTGAACTGAGGAGATTTTAAATCCCATGCTTTTATATCTTTCCATTGAACCCCGACACTACCGTCAAACAGCAGCAGTGGTTATTTATTCCCCAGCACCCAGTTTGGGTAGTGTGCAGGTGTAGGACACAGTGAAGAACAACGAGTGCAGAAAACTTTATTCATATTCCACCACCAGCAAGAAAAAAACACATCTGGGTGACCAGTGATAAGCAGAGCCCTTCTCATCACATGGCAATGCCATCTCCTCGTTATTTTTTAAATTTTGTTAGACAGTACAAAAGACAATTAACAATAAACAAAACCCATGACTACCTGGTCAGGTCCACACCCCCCCAACAACCACCTTCCCTTCCTGGCACCCTCCCCTGTCACCGCAGGAATTGCAAAACCTGCGCCCACACCTCCTCCCTCACCTCCATCCAAGGCCCCAAAGGAGCCTTCCACATCCATCAAAGTTTTACCTGCACATCCACCAATGTCATTTATTGTATCCGTTCTCCCGATGCGGTTTCCACTACATTGGGGAGACTGGACGCCTCCTAGCAGAGTGCTTTAGGGAACATCTCCGGGACACCAGCACCAATCAACCCCACTGCCCTGTGGCCCAACAGTTCAACTCCCTCTCCCACTCTGCCGAGGACATGCAGGTCCTGGGCCTCCTCCACTGCCACTCCCTCACCACCCGACGCCTGGAGGAAGAGTGCCTCATCTTTCACCTCAGAACACTTCAACCCCAGGGCATCAATGTGGACTTCACCAGTTTCCTCATTTCCCCTTCCCCCACCTCACCCCAGCTCCAGCCTTCCAGCTCAGTACCACCCTCATGACCTGTCCTACCTGCCTATCTTCCTTTCCACCTATCCACTCCATCCTCCTCTCTGACCTATCACCTCCATCCCCACCCTCATTCACCTATTATACTCTATGCTACTTTCTCCCCACCCCCATCCCCCTCTCACTTATCTCTCCACTCTGCAGGCATCTGCCTCTATTCCTGATGAAAGGCTTTGGCCTGAAATGTCGATTTTCCTGCTCCTTGGATGCTGCCTGACCTGCTGTGCTTTTCTAGCACCACTCTAAAATAACCAAAAAGCAGCAGTTCACAAAAACCACTACTTACAGGGGAAGGGGCAATGCCATCTCCTGGTTACATTGTTTTTCCCGTTATCCCTGCATTACTGCCTAACTGCGGTCGTGCTTATATTTTCGCCAGCACCCATGTTGTGTGTGTGCAGGTGTGAGTCACAGTGAAAGACAAGAGGTGTACAAATCTCTATTCATTTCCCACCACCAGGAAGAAAGGAAACACTCGAGTGGCCAGTGACAAGCAGCGCCCTTCACATCAAAGGGCAATGCTGCGTGTTCAAAAATGTGAAGGGGAGGGCAGGGATTAAATCAAAATAGAGTTGGAGGGGGAAATAAAGCCCTCCACTCCCTGTGGTGCCCACCTCTCCCTGAACAGCTCGAGGGTGTTGGTGGACACTGTGTCCTCCCTCTCCAGGGACACCAGAGCATGCAAGTAACCACGGAAGAGGGGCAGGCAAACGGCCATGATGCCCCACTCCACGGCCCACTGCTTGGACCTGTTTGTGGCCAGTTTGGCCAGGCCCAGGAGCAGACCCACAAGGAGGATCTCCTGGTGACATTGTTCTTTTCTTTTTTTTATGTATCATACCCCCACACGACCGCCTAACTACAGTAGTGCCATATTTTTCCCCAGGTGTAGGACACAGTGAAAAACAACAGGTATTTAATCCTTTATTTATATCCCACCACTAGGAAGAAAGGAAACCCCCGAGTGGCCAGTGACAAGCAGTGCCCCACTCAGAGGGCAATGCTGCGTGATCAAACAGTGAAGGGAATGGCAGGGATTAACTCAAAATAGAGTCACGGGGGAAATAAAACACTCCACTCCCTCTGGTGCCCACCTCTCCCTGAACAGCTCAAGGCTGTAGATAGATACCACGTGCTCCTTTTCCAGAGACACCCAGGCTCAGACCGTAGCCATGGAAGAAGGGCAGGCAATCAGTCATTATGACCCCTTTCACGGCCCGCTGCCTGGACCTGTAAATGGACAGTTTGGCCAGGCCCAGGAGCAGACCTCAAGGAGGATCTCCTGGTTACATTGGTCAGCCAGGGTTTCCTGACTGGTCCGGTTCACAACTCCAATCAAGTATCTCATAGCAAAGGAGACCAAGAAACTTTTAAGGAGAGGAAGAATGGAATATAAAACAATATTTGCAGCTATGATGCTGTGGCCATTATAAAGACTTGGATATCTCAGAGGCAGGATTGGTTGTTGGATGTTCCGGGGTTTAGATGTAAACAGGAAGGGAGCAGTCACTTCTACAGATCGTCCCCCTCTCCCCCCCTCCCCCAATAACAACAGTGACACAAACAAGCAAACTGGGAGGCAGGGTTTGGAAAGGTGCAGAAGTAACAAGGTTGTTGTCATGGGTGATCTCAACTTTCCTAAGGTTGATTGGAACCTCCTTAGTGCAAATAGTTTGGATGGAGCAGATTTGGTGTGTCCAGGAAGGATTCCTGACTCAACTATTGGGGAGGCCATATTGGATTTGGTGCTTGGCAACGAACCAGATCAGATATCAGATCTCTCGGTGGGAGAGCATTTCAGTGATAGTGATCACAACTTCCTGACCTTTACCACAGTCATGAAGCGGGCTAGGAACAGATGGTATGGGAAGGTCTTTAACTGGGGAAGTGTGATTATAATGCTATTAGGCAGGAACTGTGGACAATAAATTAGGAGCAGATATTCTCAGGGAAATGCATGACAGAAATGTGGAGATTGCTTCGGAAGCATTCCTGTGACTACTAAACAGATTTGTCCCACTGAGGTAAGGAAGGAATGGTAGGGTGAAGGAACCTTGGGTGACAAGAGATGTGGAACATCGAGCCAAGATGAAGAAGGAAGCTTATTTAAGGTTGAGGAGGCAAGGATCAGACAGGGCTCTAGATATTTACAAGGTAGCCAGGAAGGAACTGAAGAATAGACTAAGGAGAGCAAGAAGGGGGCATGAGAAAGCTTTAGCGGATAGGATTAAGGAAAACCCTAAGATGTTCTACACTTATGTGAGGAACAAGAGAATGTCCAGAGTTAGGCTTGGGCTGATCAGGGTTAGTGGAGAGAACTTGAGTCGGAGAAGGTAATGGAGGTTCTTAATGAATACTTTGTTTCAGAAGTAACTTGCTGTTAGTGAGGACAGCGTGAAACAGGCTGATATACTCAAACAGGTTGATGTTAAGAAGGATGATGAGCTGAAAATTTTGAAAAACATGAGTTTAGATAAGTCCCCTAGGCCAGATGGGATATATCCAAGGTTACTACAGGAAGCAAGGCAAAAGATTGCTGCACCTTTGACGATGATTAGATGATGGCAAATGTTATTCCCTTTCTCAAGACTGATTAGAGATAGTTACAAGGCTCCTTTCCACATCATGTTCCACATCTTATATTAGAAAGCTGCCTACAGTTCAGTCATAGCAACTCTAAAACAAAAAAGTCATCACATGGTCAGACCCTAACATTCAAGGAAAAAATGCAAATAACTTTATTTCCTTGAATCTTAATTATACAGAAATAACTGTGAAATACGTAAATGATTTGAAGGAAGGTGTAGTTTGCCTCTTTGGCAAGTTTGCCAATGATGCTAAGATTGATAGAGTATCAGATAGTGAAGGGGACGGTCCGAGAATACAGCAGAAGAGAGGTAGATTGGAGAGTTGGGCAGAGAAATGGCAGATGGAGTTCAATCCAGGAAAATGCAAGGTGATGCATTTTAGAAGATGCAATTCAAGAGCGAACTATACGGTAAATGGAAAAGTCCTGGGGAAAATTGATATATAGAGAGATACGGATGTTCAGGTCCATTGTTCCCTGAAGGTGACAACACAGAGTTGTCAAGAATGCAAACGGCATGTTTTCCTTCATCAGACGGGGTATTGAGTACAAGGGTTGGCAGGTCATGTTACAGTTGTATAAGTCTTTGGTTCGGCCACATTACCAAAAGAACGTGGATGCTTTGGAGGGGATGCAGAGGAGGTTCATTAGGATGTTGCTGGTATGGAGGGTGCTAGCAATGAGGAAAGGTTGAGTAGATTAGGATTATTTTTATTAGAAACACATGATTCAGGTCTACAAAATCATGAGAGGTGTAGACAGAGTGGATAGCAAGAACCTTCTTTCCAGAATGGAGGACTGAATTCCTCGGGGTCATTAGTTCAAAGACAGAAGTGAAAAGTTTAGGGGAGATATGCATGGAAAGTTCTTCACGCAGAGGGTGGTGGGTGCCTGGAAAGCGTTGCCAGCGGAGGTGGTAGGGGAGGCAACAATAGAGTCATTTAAAATGTATCTAGGCAGATACATGAATGGGCAGGGAGCAAAGGGACACAGATACTTAAAAATTAGGTGGCAAGTTTAGATAGAGGATTTGGATCAGCGCAGGTTTGGAGAGCCATAGAGCTGTTCCTGTGCTGTAATTTTCTTTATTCTTTGTTCTATATGGCAGATCCATGACAGTGTAATGCTGGACCGACAGAATATTTTTAAGTGGTTAATTGAAATAATAATCTCACAAATTTAAGAATATTTCATGACCTTTTCAGTGACTGTTTAGGGTAATAATGGAGGCTGGTTTAAGTGCATACGGTTCAGTTTTACAATAACCATGTTAAAACAATTGGTTGAAGTAATAGAACTTTAGATGAGGTAGAGCCAGCAGCATTTCTCATTAACCAAGTCAGCCTTTGTCATTCCAATTAAAACAATCCTTTCAAAGTCAGCTTATAAATATGTTCTTCATCAATTTTCGCTTTGAGGCAGATACAATATAAAATACTGATTTCCTGGATTTGGTTCAGTTTCATTGTTCTCTAGACTGTATGAATGCACATTGTTTAGTCTCAAAGCAAATTTGCAACTTCAGTCTCCGACCAGGAGTCACTTATGTATGCACTGAGATAAAAGGATTTGGGAGTTTAATCTGATAACTCTATAACTCCAATGCTGTTTGGAGACAAAGAATGATTGTATCCCATATCCAGAAACTCAGTGTAAGTTGTAGATTTCAAGGACTGAAAGAATTTTCAAAGCAGTGAAACCCCCTAGTGGCTCATAGAGTGGTCAAGAAGGCATGTAGTATGCTTGCCTCCATTGGGCAGGGTATTGAGTATAAGAGCTGGCAAGTCATGTAAAAATTGTACAAGACATTGGTTCAGCCACAATCAGAATACTGTGTTCAGTTCTGGTCGCCACATTACCAAAAGGATGTGGACGCTTTGGAGAGGGTGTAGAGAAGGTTTACGAGGATGTTGCCTGGTATGGAAGGTGCTAGCTATGAAGAAAGGTTGAGTAGGTTAGGTTTATTTTCATTAGAAAAAAGGAGATCAAGGGGGGACCTGATTGAAGTTTACAAAATCATGAAAGGTATAGACAGGGTGGATAGAGACAAGCTTTTTCCCAGGGTGAAGGATTCAATAACCAGAAGTCACGCATTCAAGGTGAGAGGTGGAAAGTTTAAGGGGGATACACACGGTAAGTACTTCACACAGAGGGTGGTGGGCATTTGGAGCACGTTTGGATCAGTTAATCAGCTCTGTTTCTTCCCTGGACCCTTACTTTATCTCGTAAAACTCAGAGACTAATTGGTCAGGTCCTAGACAGGCCATTTACATTGGGATTCAATAACTGAGGCCCAAGGCTCTAACAAGCCTATTGTGCTTTGTTCAGGAGCAGAGCTGGGAGCCAGAGCCAGGAACAGTGCCAGGTGTAGGACTTTTGTCCCTGACTTTGCTATTTGCTGCTTGATAGGGCTTAACCAATGTATCCATCATTAAAGCTGCACTGAGCCATACTGAACTTGAACCATTCACTCTGTTTCTCTCACCACAGATGCTGCCAGACTTGCTGGGTTTTTTTCTCTCTCATTCTCTGTGTTTATTTCAGATTTCAAACCTCCACAGTATTTTGCTTTCAGCGCACTGAAGACTGAGTCTGTTTGTAAAACAAGGCTGTCAGCAAGGACAAACGGAAACATTGATCTGATCAGAGGATATGGAACCAATGATCAACATTTGCAACCAAAAACTATTTGAACAATGCCTTGGGTTGAAATTCTGAGAATGGCTGCAATATAAGGGCTGTGTGGAATAATCAATGGATGAAATGTCTTCCTCACCCAGTGTGGTGGTTTAATTTTGATAAATCTTGTGTCTACACTGAGTAACAGATATGAGTAGAATTAAGCAATATTGTTACACCTGATAGGTTTAGAGTCATGAATGAAGGGGGACCATGATAACATTCCGAGGGGCATTAAAACCATTACTCAGAAAAGTGGGAGGTGTTCTCTGGATCTCAGTTATTGAACCACAATATACCTTTTGTCCAGGACTCCGCCAATCAGTGTCAGAATCTTACGAGAGCAAGTAGGGCCATGGGAACAAATCTACTTAAGCTGTACTGTGATCATTGTCCATAGGTAGATAGTATATCCAGGGCTGTGTTTAGGGCTTTGAAATAACAGAGGGTGGAGTGAGGCAAAGGAAGAATTTGAAATCTAGAATGAAAAGTCAAGGCAATAGAATGGCGATGTGGGCAAAAGTGATGTGGAGATGCCGGTGTTGGACTGGGGTGGACAAAGTTAAAAATCACACAACACCAGGTCATAGTCCAACAGGTTTATTTGGAAATACAAGTTTTCGGCGTGCTGCTCCTTTATCAGGTAGTTAATAGAGTAGCATCAATGGACACAGAATTTATAGCAAATACACTGATGCCATTTATTGAACAAACCTAGTTTGCTGTTAAGTCTTTCACCTTTAGAATGGGTAGCAGGTTTTGATTCATTAATATGTAAATTCCAACAGACATGACCCATTCTCACTAGTATCTTTATATACAGATGAGGAAGGACACTACTTTGACTGGGACGACACATCCATCCGACGACAAGCCAACAGAGACACGTGAGAATTCCTAGAATCATGGCATTCCAACTGAAACTTTACCAACAAACACATTGACTTGGATCCCATTTACACCCCCTGAGAAAAAGAACAGGAAATGGTATCACCACAGGAAATTACATCACTGCAAGAAATGACATCACCAATCCAAGGAAATCTAAGCACATAAATAGAAAGCAGGCAATATGACCAGTGCTTCATCCGGAGGCTCACTGATGATGTTACCTAGTATGGTGACAAAACATCTGAAAATGAACCTTCTAGTTCAGGAAACAACCCTGCATCCAAATCCCAGACTTTCTTTCAAGTCACATTCCTGAGATAATGTAAGGTTTTATAAAAAAAAGTGACATCTTAGCTCAAACAGTGCATTAAAGATGTGACTTTAGAGTCTGTCTGTATTCCAATCTTGAGTCAGACTGGTTCTATTTCTAAAGTAGGAATTTATAAAATGTCATGTGGACTATAAAAAATATTGACTGCCTTCAGATTGTGTGTTTTTTGAACAAAATAGAATGTGTCTGCAAATACAATTCTACAAATGTAAATTCACCCCCTAGATTTATATGTGTGTGTACATGTGAGGGAGAGAGAGTGTGTGTGTGTGTGTGTGTGTGGGAGAGAAGAAGACAGTGTGTTTTGTGTGTGTGTGTGCGTGGGAGAGAGGGAGACAGTGTGTTGTGTGTGTTAGGGGACAGGGAGACAATGTGTTGCGTGTGTGTAGGAAGAGAGGGAGACAGTGTGTTGTGTGTGTGTGTTGGGGGACAGGGAGACAGTGTGTTGTGTGTGTGGTGGGGGGGGGGGGGGGGAGGGAGACTCTGTGTGTGTGTGTGTGTGTGTGTGTGTGTGTGTGCCAGAGAGAACATGTGCATCAGTGTATGACACTATGATCTTTTGCTACAAAATTCTATGTCCTATGAGCCTACTCCGCTAATTACCTGATGAAGGAACAGTGCTCTGAAAGCTTGTACTTTCAAATAACCCGTTGGACTATAACATAGTGTTGTGTAATTTTTAATCATGTGGATAAAGACAACACAGTAATTTGGAGATGCCGGTGTTGATCTGGGGTGTACAAAGTTAAACACCACACAACACCAGGTTATAGTCCAAATACATCTGTTGGTCTATAACCTGGTGTTATGTGATTTTTAACTTTGTTAATACAATGGGACAAGAAAGAACTTTGAGACTAATGGCAATTGTGTATCTGTGAGTAAGATCTATGTAGGATAAAGTGGTAAATAATTAAAATGGAAGATTGTTTGTTTAAAAGCATGAAATACATTAATGCAGATGAGCTAGTGGCATAAAGTTTGGATTTAATCCATTACAGACACATGGTCAAAAGGTGACTACCTTTCAGAAATAAATATTTCAGGACGCACTATGTTTTGAGAAATATACAGAATGTAAAAGGATTACAGAAGTACATTACCAGGGAGGTGGACTAGTAATTCAAAGCAATCCAGACCCAGGGATTTGAAGAACAGCCACTAGACTCAAAATGTTAACTTTGTTTCTCTTTCCATAGATGCTGCCAAACCTGCTGAGTTTCTCCTGCACTTTCTATCTTTGACTTAGGTTAATGTTCTGGAAATATGGATCTGAATCCCAACATGGCAAATGCTGTAATTTGGATTCAAACGAATCTGAAATTATAAGTTATGAACCACATAAACATTGACAATTGTAATCTTAAAAAGTCTCCTTTGAAAATGTCTTTTAGGGAAGGAAATCTGTGGCCCTTACATGGTCTGACCTCCATGTGACTCCATGGCTGTGTGGTTGAATTTCAACAGCCATGTGAAATGACCCCTCAAACCACTCAGTTTAAGGATAAATAGGAATGGGGAATAAATACTGGTCAAGCCAGTATAGTTCATGTGAATAAGTTTAAAAATCATGGCTTAGAAGATCATAAAGTTAAATACGTAAAGTTGGAAATTGGGAATAGCATGAATCAGAAAATGTTGGCAAAAATATTTGTAGACAGTATCTATGCCTGCCCTCACATTAAATATTAAATCATTAGAACATCGAACAAGGAAAGTATGATATTTGTGAATATCTTTTACATTGATAGAGATTAGATCGATCAAATTTGCAAAAGGGGTCTGGAAAATTTGTTTGTAGAATGCTATTATATTTCTGGAGCATTATATTGTCAAACCAGCCATGGAGACTTAAATCCATTGTGTAAAGATCCAGGGCTAATTAATAACCTTTTAACAAAATATACACTGGGAAACAGTAATCATAATATAAACTATTTCCAAATTAAATTTGAAAGTGACTGAAATCACAAATTCAAATCATAAACATAAATAAAGCCAGTTACAAATGTATGAGGCTGAGTTTGGTGAGGAAGATTGCTTGGATGAATAGGGTGGCACGGTGGCACAGTGGTTAGCACTGCTGCCTCACAGCGCCAGAGACCCGGGTTCAATTCCTGCCTCAGGCGACTCTCTGTGTGGAGTTTGCACATTCTCCCCGTGTCTGTGTGGGTTTCCTCCGGGTGCTCCGGTTTCCTCCCACAGTCCAAAGATGTGCAGGTTAGGCGAATTGGCCATAGTGTTAGGTGAAGGGGTAAATGTAGGAGAATGGGTCTGGGTGGGTTACGCTTTGGTGGGTCGGTGTGGACTTGTTGGGCCGAAGGGCCTGTTTTCACACTGTAAGTAATCTAATCTAATTAAAAGGTATGAAGTAAGTAAACAGTGGGAAACATCAAAAGAACAATTACCTCAACTAAAAGATAAAGCATGTGTCTATGTCCCAGGTTTAGGCTGATGCATTAACTGATATGAAAGCACAATTTGACAGTTTTGACCTATATAAAATTCTAGGGATGAGAAACAATTTGATACAGAGAACATGAAAGATTAATTTTGAAGCAGAAGCTATTTCTCAACAAGAAGATAGAGGATGAATTAATTCCAGGTCTGTTGAACCGAACATGGTTACCAAGAGCCATAATCTGTAAAGTTAATAAAAAACTCTCTAATTCACTCCCAGAAACTGTTCTGATTAATCCACCTGTGGAGGCCACATCCATCTGTTCAAGTGCAGAAGCCATCACCGCTGCTGAATGCCCACCCCCTCACTTCAGAAAAAGAATCATCAAGGTATGTAACAGTTCTTCCACAATGTTTCAAAGTTATCTTACTTTCACCTTAGTAAGTTCTTTTTAATCTTTACTTTAAATCTTTTATGACTGGCTAATAACTGCATCTGATTTCAGTCAAATAAATTTCAGAAACAGTTAATGAACAAACCTTCCATCTAATTTTAAAAATAAAGCCGTGTTACCAGCCATTTTCAAATTGAAACTTTCAAAGACTAAAATGGGGATTATACAAATTAACGCTCAGTCTAAAGATACGCCAGGCCAATGTCACACAAAAGATTAATATGCAATAAGGTATGGATAGGCAACTAGATGGTGGACAGAAAGAAAAGTGTAGAGATACTTTCAAGCCAACAACGTGTGTGACCGATGGAGTACTACAAATATCATTGCTAGGGTGTCAGCTATTTACAATCTCTATTAATGTCCCATGTCCCAGACAATAAGGCAAAGTAATTTACATTTACTTATGATACCAAGCTATGTGAGAATCTAAGCTGTGAAGAGGATACAAAGACTTTAAGATGGCATAGACGGGTTAAATGAGTAGCAATCAGGTGGCAGACAGAGTAAATGTGAGGAAGTGTGAGATTATACACAAAAGTCACAATAGAAAAGCAGAATAAGATTTAAAATATATGAAGCATAAATACTATGTGAGGCACAAAAGCAGAAATTGCCGGAAAAGCTCAGCAGATCTGGCAGCAAGTGTGTTCTGATTTTACTGATTTCTCTCTACAGATGCTGCCAAACCTGCTGAGCTTTTCCAGAAATTTCTGTTTTTGTTTCTGATTTACAGCACCTGCAGTTCTTTTAGATTTTATTTTATGTTCTGAGGGACCTAGGTGTACATTTTCAAGGAACACAAAGTCAGCAAGCAGTGACAGCACAAAAGAAACAGAAGCGAAAAGATAACAGCAAAACACTACACACACTGGAAACCTGAAAGAAGCACAGAAAAAAACAATTGATTAGATTGAATAGATGAAGCTATTAATACACTTACTGCGGTTGACTAGAGAGGTAGATAATTCAGAATAAATCTATATTTTCAACAACCAGAAACTGTGACAGGAACCTATGCGAAGTCAGAAATGTGTGCTCATTGAAGAAGAGTTCAACAAGGCTATTGTTGATCTCCAATCATCTCCACTGTCTATGACAAAGCAATGATCTAAAGGCGAAATGGAGACAATAAATCTGGTGTAAAGTTTGGAAAGCAAATGATAACATCAGTTAGATTTGCAAATAACAAAAACAGTAAGTGGATCACAAGAACATACAGATAGACTATTAACAGCAGGCATGGACTCTGGATTGAAAGTGAATATGACAAAAGGATGTGGAGGCTCTCGAGAGGATGCAGAAGAGGCTTACAAGGATGCTGCTGGGATTACAGAGAATGAGCCATGAGGAGAGCCTAGAAAAACCTAGGTTACTTTCTTTTGAGTAGCGGAGACTGAGGGGAGACTTGATAGAAATCTACAAAATTATGAGATGCATAGACAGGGTTGATACAATCTTTTTCCCAGAGTTGAAATATCTAATACCAGGGGTCTGCATTTAAGGTGAGAAGTGAAAGTTCAAAGGAGATTTTAAAGGGGCAAGATTTGTTTCACAGGGAGTGGTAGGTATCAGGAACACGTTGCAGAGGTGGTGGTAGAGGCACATACATTAGAGGCATTTAACGGGGTTTTAGATGAGCACATAAATATGCAAAGAGAGGAGAGGTATGGGCCAAGGGTAGGTAGAATGTATTAGTTTCATTTGGATCATGTTCAGCACAACATCATGTGCCAGGACCTGTTCCTGTGTTGTACTAGTCTATGTTCTAATGGCAAAACCATCATGATGGATATCTTAAAATTACGAAGCATGATTCCTATCTTCACAGAAGAAACGTAATTCGAATAGATGCAAAATACAAGTAAATATATAAGAAATGTAATATTTGCAGATGCAAGAAATAAGAACAAAAGTAGAGAAATTTATTGAGAAGAGAGGGCCTGCTCACTGGAACAAGATAACTGAAGGTTTTATTTAAAAAAGGTGACATCTCAGCGCAGACAATTCATTAAAGGTGTGAGGTTAGAGTCTGTCTGTATTCCAATCTTGAGTCAGACTGGTTTTATTTCCAAAGTAGGAATTTATGAAATGTCACATGATTAACTGCCTGTAGATTATGTGCTTTTTGAGCAAAATAGAATATATCTGCAAATACAATTTTACAAATGCAAATTCATCCTATAGATTTATATGTGTGTGTGCATGCATGAGAGAGAGAGAGAGTTTGTGTGTGTGGGGAGAGGTGGGGAAGAGAGTTTGAGTGTGAGTGTGCACGTGCGTGTGGGTTGTGTGTTTGCATGTGTGCATGCTTGGTAGAGTGTGTGCATGAGTGTGACAGAGTATAAGCCTGTGACAGGGTGTGACTGTGGAGGGTGTATATGTGTGTATGTCTGACAGAGAATGTGTGTATGAGAAACGGTCTACGTGAGTGAGTTTGCTTGTGTGTGTGTCTGTCTGTCTGTCTGTGTGTAGTGCAGTGGGGTCACGTGCAGTGTGACATGAGCCTCAGGTTCCAGTTATGGCCATCCCCATGGGTATCGAACTTGACTATTAGCCTCTGCTCAGTGACTCTGCGTTGTTGCGTATCCCAAAGTCCGCCTTGAAGGACAGTCACCCAAAGATCCAAGGCCAAATGTCCCTGCCCATTGAAGTGTTCCCTGACTGGGAGAGAACATCCCTGTGTAGTGATTGCTGCATGGTGTCCATTCACCCATTGTTGCAGCATCTGCTTGATCTTGCCAATGTACCATGCCTCAGGACATCCTTGCCTGCCATATATGAGGTAGGCAATGTTGACCGAGTCACATGAGCTCCTGCTGTATAAATGGTGGGTGGTAGCCCCATGTGCAATGGTAGTATCCATGTCGACGCTCTGACACATCTTGTAGTGGTATCCATGACAGGGTTGTATGATGTTGTCGTCCACGTTGTCCTGTAGGCTGGGCAGTTTGCTGCAAACAATGGTCTGTTTGAGGTTTGGCGATTACTTAAAGGCAAGAAGTGGAGGTGTAGGGAAGGTTTTGGTGAGGTGCTCATCCTCATTGATAATGTGTTGCAGGCTGTGAAGAACTTGGTGTAGTTTCTCCACGCCTGAGAAGTACTGGACAGTGAAGGGTACCTTATTGGATGTATCCTGTGTCTGTCTCCTGAGGAGGTCATTACAGTTCTTTGCCGTGGCACATCAGAAATGGCAATTGATGAGTTGAGCATCAGACCGTGTTATTATGAGGATGTCCTTCAGCACCTTCAGGTATCCGGTATGTTCCTCCTCATCTGAACAGATCCTGTATATGTGTAGGGCTTGTCTATAGGTGATGACTGTTTTGATATGTTTAGGATGGAAGCTGGAGAAGTGCAACATTGTGAGGTTATCTGTGGGCTTGAGGTAGTGTGACATACTGAGGTGCCTGTCCTTGATGGAGATGCGTGTGTCCAAGAATGAGACAGATGAGTAGTCTATGGTAAGTCTGATGCTGGAATAAAACTCTTTGATACCACAGTGTAGTTGTTTCAGTGACTCCTCACCATGGGTCCAGAGGAAGAAAATGTCAATATATGTTCGATTGAGTTCATCTTCATCATTTGGAATCTCAAACATGGCTGTAGAGCTTATGCCAGGTCTCTGCAAGGTCCCTGCTCTGGGCTGACTGCAGCTAGGAGCCCTCACTCTAGTTAACACCGACATTGCTCTGGCCTCCCTGCAACATGAGAAAGGTGAAGAAAAGAAGAAGAAAAAGAAAAAGATGAAAAGGAAGAAGAGAGAATGGCTGTGTAGTTTCAGCTGAGGGTGGAATGTGACTTGGAGATTAATTTGGTAATTGTGTTCCCATTTTGCTGATCTTCTCCTTGTCAGTCTGATTTGGAAAGTGCTGTTGATGGAGACGTGCTGAATTACTGAAATGGATCTTGTAGACGATATGTACTGCTACCATTGTGTGAGGTGGAGGAGATGGATATGTAGGCAAACGCCACTTGTATCAGCAAAGCAGACTCCTGGTACCTTGTTATGTGAACCTTACTTGTTACTTAAGACGTGATGTTCTCTAGGGTTTGGTTTATGTGACTACCATTTGTGGAGGTGTAACTAGGATTGAACATTTTGTAATCAACAGTGACTGTTGTCATCTCTGACCTAATGATAGACCTGAGGTCATTGATGAAGTAGCTGAGGATCACTGGACTTGGGCTTCTACCATGAGGACATCCAAAAGCAATATCTTGGCAAAACTGCTTGGACTTTGTCCACAACAATCACTTCTCTTTTTGCAAGGTAAAAACTAGAATAAAAATCCAAAACATTATTGACATTGATAGAAGGAGACAGAGATACAAAAAAGCTGCAGTCCAGAGGGATCGTCATCTCTTCACGGAAGAATCACAAAACATTCACATGCAGACGCAGCAAGTCATAAATAGACAAGTGGAATTTTGGCCTTCATTGTAGAGCACATAAATAGGGAAATCTTGCTACAAATATAATGGGGATTTGTGAAGAATAATCTTGAAATTGTTTCAGTACAGTTTTTGTCTTATTTAATGATGAGTATACTTACACTGGAGGCAGTTCAGAAAAGATTCACCGTTTGGTTTAAGAGATGGAGGAGCTGCTGTATAAGATAACGTTGAGTAGGTTCAACTGAAGCTGATTGGAACTTAGAAGAATTAGAGCTAGTCTTACTGAATCCTATACAACGATGGGAGCGTGGGGGAGCAGGGTACTTGATAGGGTAAATGCTGACAGGACATTTCCTCTTGTGGAATTAGAGGTCTCATTTTCAGAATTAGGGGTTTCATATGTTTGACAGCAATGAGATTGAATTTCTTGTCTCTAAGATTCATTTTTGGGATTTTCTTCACCAAAGAGGAGTGAAGACTGAGTTAGCGAATACATTCAAAGCTGAACCTGAATGGGCAGCATGATAGGAAATGGGGTTGAGGTTAAGGTATTATGAAGATACTGTAAAGGCTGTGGACCCTTACAACATTCCGGCAATAGTACTGAATTCTTGTGCTCCAGAACTTGCTCCTCCCCTAGCCAAGCTATTCCAGTACAGTTACAATATTGGCACTACCCAACAATGTGGAAAGTTACTGAGGAATGTCCAATACACATAAAGCAGGACAAATCCAACCCAGAAAGTTACTGTCCCATCAGCCTAATCTCAATCATCAGCAAAGTGGTAGAAGGGGTCACCAACAGTGCTTACAAGCAGCAATAACCTGCCCTGTGACACCCAGCTAGAGTTCCACGAAGGCCACTCAGCTCCTGACTTCTTTGCAGCCTTGGTTCAAACATGGAGAAAAGAGCTGTATTCCAAAGGTGAAGCAAGAGTGACAGCCCTTTATCACATGGCTACATTTAACTGAGGGGGTTTCAGGGAGAGGCAGTATCCAAGGAGTAGGAGAATCGACGTTTTGGACATCAGCCCTTCTTCATGCCCGAAACGTCGATTCTCCTGTTCCTTGGATGCTGCCTGACCTGCTGCGCTTTTCCAGCAACACATTTTCTTGTGCTCGGTGGGCGGCACGGTGGCACAGTGGTTAGCACTGCTGCCTCACAGCGCCAGAGACCCGGGTTCAATTCCCGCCTCAGGTGACTGACTGTGTGGAGTTTGCACGTTCTCTCCGTGTCTGTGTGGGTTTCCTCCGGGTGCTCCGGTTTTCTCCCACAGTCCAAAGATGTGCAGGTAAGGTGAATTGGCCAGGCTGAATTGCCCGTAGTGTTAGGTAAGGGGTAAATGTAGGGGTATGGGTGGGTTGCGCTTCGGCGAGTCGGTGTGGACTTGTTGGGCTGAAGGGCCTGTTTCCACACTGTAATCTAATCTAATTTTCATTCTGATCTCCAGCATCTGCAGTCCTCACTTTCTCCTCGGGGTTTCAGGGAGCCCTAGCAAAACTGGAGTCTATGGGAATCGAGGGCAAACTCTGCTGGTTGGAGTCACACTTGGCACATTGGAAGATGGTTTTGGTTTTTGGAGATCAGTCATCTCAGCTCCAGGGCACCCCTGCAGGAGTTCCTCAGGTTAGTGTCCTAGCCTCAACCATCTTCAACTGCTTCATCAATGACTTTCCTTTCATAATAAGTGCTGAATAGGTTTGTCCCACTGAGGCAAGGAAGGGATGGGAGGGTAAAGGAACCTTGGGTGACAAGTGTTGTGGAACGCCCAATCAAAAGGAAGAAGGAAGTTTACTTAAGTTTGAGGAAGCAAGCATTTGACAGGAGTGTAGAGGGTTACAAAGGCCAGGAAGGAACTGAAGAATGAACATATGAGAGCTAGAAGGGGGCATCAAAAATCTTTAGCGGCTAAGATTAAGGAAAAACCTAAGGCATTATACATTTACATGAGGAATAAGAGTGAGGGTAGGGCCAATCAGGAATAGTGGAGGGAACTTGTGCCTGGAGTTGGAGAAGGTAAGGGAGGACCTTAATGAATAGTTTGCTTCAGTATTCACTACTGAGAGGGTCCTGACATTTGTGAGGACAGTGTGAAACAGACTGATCTGCTTGAACAGGTTGGTGTTAGGAAAGAGGATGTGCTGAAAATTTTGAAAACATATGATAGATAAATCCTCTGGACCAGATGGGATATACCATAGGTGTCTTTAGCAATAAGCTTTGTGTCCTCACTGTCCACCTGATTAGTGCCAGATAATTGGACAGTGACAAGTTTTATTCCCTTGTTCCCTTTGATGAGAAAGTATAAGGGTGGGCCAGTAACACTGCCGATGGCATTCAGGTTTGTGGAGTTGCTGATAGTGTGGAGGGCTGTTGTAGGTTGTAATGAGAAATTGACAGAATGCAGAGCTGGGCTGACAAGTGGCAGATTGAGTTCAACCTGAAAAAGTGTGAAGTCATTCACTTTGGAAGCTTCAATTTAAATACAGAATGTAGGGTGAAAGGCAGTGTTCTTGGCACTGTGGAGGAACAGAAGGATCTTGGGATCGATGTCTATAGATCCCTCAAAGTTGCCACCCAGGTTGGCAGGGTTGTTAAGAAAGTTTATGGTATGTTGGCTTTCATTAGCAGGGGGATTGAGTTTAAAAGCCGCGAGATTTTGCTGCAGCTCTATAAAGTCCTGGTTAGACCGCACTTGGAATATTGTGTTCCATTCTGGTCGCCTCATTATAGGAAAGTTGTGGAAGCTTTAGTGAGGGTGCAGAGGAGATTTACCAGGATGCTGTCTGGACTGGAGGGCATGAAAATGTGTTGCTGGAAAAGCGCAGCAGGTCAGACAGCATCCAAGGAACAGGAGAATTGATGTTTCGGGCATAAGCCCTTCTTCAGGAAGGCCTTTCCTGAAGAAGGGCTTATGCCCAAAACGTCGATTCTCCTGTTCCTTGGATGCTGCCTGACCTGCTGCGCTTTTCCAGCAACACATTTTCAGCTCTGATCTCCAGCATCTGCAGTCCTCACTTTCTCCTGGACTGGAGGACATGTTTTATGAAGAAAGGTTGAGGAGCTCGGGCTTTTCTCACTGGAGCGAAGAAAGATGGGAGATGATTTGATGTACAAGATGCTAAAGTCATGGATAGAGTAGATGGCCAGAGACTTTTTCTCATGGCGGAAATGTCTATCACGAGGGGGCATAATTTTAAGGTGATTGCAGGAAGGTTGGAGGGGGTGATGTCAGAGGCTGGTTCTTTACATAGTGGTGGGTGTGTGGAATTTACTGCCAGCAGTGGTAATACAGTCAGCTACATTAGGGACATTTAAGCAACTCTTTGACAGGCACTTGGATGAGCGTGCAAGAAAGAGTATGTAGGTTAGTCTGACCTTAGAGTATTATAACAGCTCGAAACAACATCGAGGGGTGAAAGGCCTATTCTGTTCTGTATTGTTCTATGTCTATTATCTAATCAGATGAGAATTGGGGATGTTCACTGATGATCCTCAGGTACATATTGAAATGCAAGAAAATGAGGACAATATCCAAGCTCAGATTTGACAACTGTCACACAAATGCCAGGCAACGACCACCTTCAAAAAAAGACAATCTATCCATCACCCTTGACATTCAATGACACTACTATCACTAAGTACCCACTTACAGTTACCATTGGCCAGAAACTTAATTCCTCTTGCCATGTAAACACAGTGGTTACAAGAGCAGGTTGAAGACTAGGAATACTGTGGTGAGTAACCCACCTCCTGACTTCCCAAGGGAGAAAGTGAGGCCTACAGTTGCTGGAGATTAGAGTCGAGAGTGTGTGGTGCTGGAAAAGCACAGCAGGCCTCATTCCTGATGAAAGGCTCCTGCCCGAAACGTCGATTCTCTTGCTCCTCAGATGCTGCATGACCTGATGTGCTTTTCCAGCACCACACACTCTCGACTCCTGACTCCCCAAGTCTGTTCACCATCTAGAAAACAGAAATCAAGATGGATGGAATTCTCACCACTTGCCTGAATAAGTAAAGCTCCAACAACGCTCAAGAAGTTTAACACCATCCTGAACAGAGCAGCCCACTTAATTAACACCCTATCCACAACCATCCATTCCTTCCACCATTGATGCTTAGTAGCAGCAGCGTATAGTATTGACAAAATGCACTACAGAAATTCACTGAGGATCCTTAGACAGCACTGTCCAATCCCACGATCACTTCCACCTTGAAGGGCAAGGACAGAAGATACATGGGAACACTGCCACCTGCGGAATCCTTTCTAAGCCACTGACCATCCAGTCTTTGAAATGTATTGCCGTTCCTTCACTATTGCTAGGTTAAAATCCTGGAATTACCCCCTTAATGGCATTGTGGGTCAACCTATAGCGTATGGACTGGATAGGTTCAAGAAGGTAGCTCACCACCACTTTTACAGGAGCAAATAGGTCCAAGCAATAAATGCTGGCCAGTCAGCAATGCCCACATCCCACGAGTGAATAAAGGAAACCTACATCATACATCCTCCCAGACAATTATATCCTTCCATAGGTATGGTGCCCACATTTACTCACAATATTCCAGTGGGGTTTAAACAGGGTTTTATATAACAGCAGCACAACTTTTGCATCTTTGTATTCCAGTCATCTAGATAAGCAGGCCAGTATTCCATTGGCTTTCTTGATTAGCTTCTGCACCCGTTTATCACATTTTACAGATTATGCACCTGAACACTCAATTCTCTTTGGACATGCATTGTATTTAACTTTGTACCGTCTGGAAAGTACCCAGATCTTCAAAGATTGTGAGCAGATTTGTAGCTCGGGTGCTCGTTGTTGTGGTGGTTCTGTTCGCTGAGCTGGGAATTTGTGTTGCGGACGTTTCGTCCCCTGTCTATGTGAGATCCTCAGTGCTTGGGAGCCTCCTGTGAAGCACTTCTGTGATGCTTCCTCTGGCATTTATAGTAGTTTGTCTCTGCTGCTTCTGGTTGTCAGTTCCAGCTGTCCACTGCAGTGGCCGATATATTGGGTCAAGGTCAATGTGTTTTTTGATAAAATCTGTGGATGAGTGCCATGCCTCTAGGAGTTCGCTGGCTGTTCTCTGTTTGGCTTGTCCTATAATAGTAGCGTTGTCCCAGTCGAACTCATGTTGCTTGTCATTTGTGTGTGTGGCTACTAAGGATAGCTGGTCAAAGGACAAAGGACCCAATACCCAGCATGAGCTGGGTACAAAATCCCATGCAAGGACTGCACAAAACACTACATAGGACAAACAGGAAGACAGCTAACGATCCGTATCCATGAACACCAACTAGCCACGAAACGACGCGTCCAGCTATCCTTAGGCTGACTGATCTAAAATTCCTCGGTTTTCCTCTTTTGCCCTTCTTAAAAAGCAGGAACAGATATACAATTTGCAAACACAGAAGCATAATTCCTGTATCCAGGGAACACTGGAAGATTATAGTTGAGCAACTACAATGTATTCCTCTATTTCCTTTAATTTCCTCGGATGGAAACCATCGGGTCATGGGGATTTGTCACTGTTCCATTCCATTAATGTTCTTATTATTGATGTTTTACTGACATTAATTGTATTTCATCCCTGTCTCCAATCCGTTATTAATTTCCTGGGAAAATTTCCAGCTAGTTATCCTGTTTTTTTTCCTGTAAATACTGAGGCAAAGTAATTATTAAACATTTCTGCCATGTCCTATACACAATAATATCCGC
This sequence comes from Chiloscyllium punctatum, assembly GCF_047496795.1. Classification (NCBI taxonomy): domain Eukaryota; kingdom Metazoa; phylum Chordata; class Chondrichthyes; order Orectolobiformes; family Hemiscylliidae; genus Chiloscyllium; species Chiloscyllium punctatum. Next base: position 54,185,112 of record NC_092761.1, on the reverse strand, counting down.
CCTTTTAGTTCACCATTACTCCTGTCCACCTGCTTTCCCTCTCTGTCACTGTAAAATTTCCAAGTTTGACTGTGATATGTGTCTATATCATGTCCAACTGAATGCCTAGGTCATGGCTATATGTTCTGTTCAAAAATAGACTTTTTACTCTTTCGAACAGAGTTTACAAAGAGTTACTCACTCAATCATTCTAAATGGCTAGTTACGATCTAACGACAGTGGAGTGGCGTTATCGACACATACAGACCAGACCAGGTAAAGTGGATTGGCTTCAATCTCGAAATAACTTTAACAAATCTGTTTATAAATAACAGCACGTATGTGATATGTGCTAAGCAGTGATAGCAAGTGTAGTGAGTATATCAGTGAGTGACTGTGTGTAGTGAGAGTCAGTGAGTGATCATGTGTAGTGAGTGTCGCTGAGTGATCATGTGTAGTGAGTGTGTCACTGAGTGACTGTATGTAGTGTGTGTCAGTGAGTAATTGTGTGTAGTGAGCGTGTTGCTGAGTGAATGTATATAGTGAATGTAAGTGCTCAATTATTCATTGAGTAATTGAATAATTTCGGCAAGGTGGCACAGTGGTTAGCACTGCTGCCTCACAACGCCAGAGACCCGGGTTCAATTCCCGCCTCAGGCGACTGACTGTGTGGAGTTTGCACGTTCTCCCCGTGTCTGCGTGGGTTTCCTCCGGGTGCTCCGGTTTCCTCCCACAGTCCAAAGGTGTGCAGGTCAGGTGAATTGGCCATGCTAAATTGCCCGTAGTGTTAGGTAAGGGGTAAATGTAGGGGTATGGGTGGGTTGCGCTTCGGCGGGGCGGTGTGGGCTTGTTGGGCCGAAGGGCCTGTTTCCACACTGTAAGTAATCTAATCTAATCTAATTGTGTTCAGTGAGTGATTGTCTGCAGTGAGTGTGTCATTGAGCAACATTCTAATGAGTGTATCACTGAGTGATATAACGTCCAGCGAGATTGGGGTGCAGGACAGGCAGGGAAAGATTGGGCATCTAATCTCCCATTGACTCTGATGGGATTTGTGTTGGTTTGGCTGTTGGCGCAATCAAAATTTGGTGCAGAGGCAGAGCGGAAGAGTTGGACATCGCACAGAGCTGTGGTAATAGGGGACTCCATAGTGAGAGGAACTGACCGGGGTTTTTGTGGCAGCAGGTGGGACTTAAGGATGGTGTGTTGCCTTCCTGGTTCCAGGGTTAAAGACATCACAGAGTGCAGGAAATCCTCAAGGAAGAAAGTGAAGAGCCAGAGGTGGTGGTACATGGCGGCACGAATGATGTCAGGAAGAAGAGGAGGAACATACTACAGCGGGACTTCGGAGAACTAGGAAGAAGGCTGAAAAGCAGGATGTCCAGAGTGGTTATCTCTGGTTTACTTCCAGTTCCTCGGGCTGGTGAGGCCAGAAACAGGGAGATAATGGACTTGAATGTGTGGCTGGGGAACTGGTGCAGGAAGCAAGGATTTAAATTCTTGGATCACTGGGGGGGTATGTTTTGTGGTAAACATAAATTCTACAACAGAGATGGTTTGCACCTTAATAGGTTAGGGATCAGCATTCTGGCAGGCAGGTTTGCTACTGCAACATTTAAACTAAGTAGTGGTGGGGAGGGGACAAACTTGATGTTTAAGAAGGAGATTGAAGGGAAAGTAAGAAAAAGGGAAGTGAAGAAAGACAACTGTATCAATGAAGCAGAAAACTCAGAAAAGGATCATGCTGTAAGGTCGAGTGAAATAGGGGTTGATGGGAAGGGTGAGGGCATTAAAAATACTACACATGAATGCACGAAGCATTAGAAACAAGATGGATGAGCTTGAGGCTCTTTTGGAAATTGGCAGATACGATATTGTGCAGATAACTGAGACGTGGCTTCAAGTGGACAGGGCCTGGGAAATGAATATTCAAGGCTACATGTGCTATTGTAAGGACAGACTGACAGGCAGAGGTGGTGGGGTGGCCATGTTAGTAAGGGATGATATTCAGTCCCTTGCGCGGGGGGACCTAGAATCAGGGGATGTAGAGTCAGTGTGGATAGAGCTGAGAAATACTAAGGGTAAAAAGACCCTCTTGGGTGTTATCTACAGGCCTCCAAACAGTAGTCTGGATGTTGGATGTAAGTTAAATCAGGAGCTGAAATTGGACTGTCGCAAAGATGTTATTACAGTTGTTATGGGGGATTTCAACATGCAGATAGACTGGGAGAATCACGATGGTATTGGATCTCAAGAAAGAGACTTTGTGGAGTGCCTTAGAGATGGATTCTTAGAACAGCTGGTGCTAGAGCTGACCAGGGAGAAGGCAATTCTGGATCTGGTATTGTGCAACGAACCAGAATTGGTCAGGGACCTCGAAGTGAAGGAGCTATTGGGAAGGAGTGACCATAATACAATAAGCTTCCATCGGCAATTTGAGAGGGAGAGGGTACAATCGGAAGTGACAATATTTCTGTTGAATAAAGGGAACTATGGAGCTATGAGGGAGGAGCTGGCCAAAGTTCAATGGTGCAATACCTTAGCAGAGATGACAGTGGAGGAACAATGGCGGATATTTCTGTGTATAATGCAGAAGTTGCAGGATCAGTTCATTCCAAAAAGGAAGAAAGATCCTAGGAGGAGGCATGGGTGGCCGTGCCTGACAAGGGATGTTAAGAAACATACAAATTTAAAAGAGAAAAAGTATAACATAGCAAAGATAGGTCGGAAAAGGAGGACTGGGAAGCTTTTAAAGAACAACAGAGGATTACTAAGAAGGAAATTTGCAGAGAAAAAATGAGGTACAAAGGTAAACTGGCCAATAATATAAAGGAGGATAGTAAATGTTTTTTTTGTATGTGAAAGGCAAAAATATGGTTAAAACTAAAATTGGGCCCTTGAAGGCAGAAACAGGGGAATATATTATGGGGGAACAAAGAAATGGCAGAAGAATTGAATTGGTACTTCAGATCTGTGTTCACTGGGGAAGACACAAGCAATCTCCCTGAGGTAACAGTGGCTGAAGGACCTGAACTTAAGGGAATTTATATTTGCCAGGAATTGGTGTTGGAGAGACTGTTAGGTCTGAAGGCTGATAAGTCCCCGGGGCCTGATGGTCTACATCCCAGGGTACTGAAGGAGGTGGCTAAAGAAATCGTGGATGCATTGGTGATCATTTTCCAGAGTTCGATAGATTCGGGATCAGTTCCTGTGGATTGGAGGGTGGCTAATGTTGTACCACTTTTTAAGAAAGGTGGGAGAGAGAAAACAGGAAATTATAGACCAGTTAGTCTGACCTCAGTGGTGGGAAAGATGCTGGAGTCTATTATAAAGGATGAAATTACGACACATCTGGATAGTAGTAACAGGATAGGAAAGAGTCAGCATGGATTTATGAAGGGGAAATCATGCTTGACTAATCTTCTGGAATTTTTTGAGGATATAACTCTGAAGATGGACGAGGGAGATCCAGTAGGTGTCGTGTACCTGGACTTTCAGAAAGTTTTTGATAAAGTCCCAAATAGGAGGTTAGTGAGCAAAATTAGGACACATGGTATTGGGGGCAAAGTACTAACTTGGATTGAAAGTTGGTTGGCTGACAGGAAACAAAGATGGGGATAAACGGCTCCATTTCAGAATGGCAGGCAGTGACCAGTGGGGTACCACAGGGATCAGTACTGGAACCGCAGCTTTTTACAAGAGATATTAATGATATAGGAGATGGCATTAGTAAGAACATTAGCAAATTTGCCGATGATACTAAGCTGCGTGGCAGGGTGAAATGTGATGAGGATGTTAGGAGATTACAGGGTGACCTGGACAAGTTAGGTGAGTGGTCAGATGCATGGCAGATGCAGTTTAATGTGGATAAATGTATGGTTATCCATTTTGGTGGCAAGAACAGGAAGGCAGATTACGACCTAAATAGAATCAATTTAGGTAAAGGGGAAGTACAGAGAGATCTGGGTGTTCTTGTACACCAGTCAATGAAGGTAAGCATGCAGGTACAGCAGGTAGTGAAGAAGGCTAATAGCATGCTGGCCTTCATAACAAGAGGGATTGAGTATAGAAGCAAAGAGGTTCTTCTGCAGCTGTACAGGGCCCTGGTAAGACCACAGCTGGAGTACTGTGTGCAGTTCTGGTCTCCAAATTTGAGGAAAGACATTCTGGCTTTTGAGGGAGTGCAGCGTCGGTTCACGAGGTCAATTCCTGGAATGGCGGGATTACCTTACACTGAAAGACTGGAGCGACTGGGCTTGTATACACTTGAGTTTAGAAGACTGAGAGGGGATCTGATTGAGACATATAAGATTATGAAAGGATTGGGCACTCTGGAAACAGGAAGCATGTTTCCGCTGATGGGTGAGTGTCGAACCAGAGGACACAGCTTAAAAATACGGGGTAGACCATTTAGGACAAAGATGAGGAGAAACATCTTCACCCAGAGAGTGGTGGCTGTGTGGAATGCTCTGCCCCAGAGGGCAGTGGAGGCCCAGTCTCTGGATTCATTTAAGAAAGAGTTGGATAGAGCTCTCAAGGATAGTGGAATCAAGGGGTATGGAGATAAGGCAGGAACAGGATACTGATTACGGATGATCAGCCATGATCATATTGAATGGTGGTCCAGGCTCAAAGGGCAGAATGGCCCACTCCTGCACCTATTGTCTATTGTCTCTCTGCTTTGTGAGAAAGTACACAAGAATCACTTTCTTAGACAGGCTGGTTGCATTGTCTATCAGAGTTCACACGCAGTAAATTTCAAACCCATGAAGCTGTGCACTCCATGCAGCTACAGTGATCCCCAGGTTTCTGATTTGTGATAGTTGAAGTTCACTGCCACTGTACATACACCTGTGCTGTCAGCACATCACTGAGCACACTGATTGACAGAGCTGCTTTCCGTCCACAACAGTTCCATCTTTCAACACGGTATTTCCCCCTGGTGTCCAAGACAAAATGCAGAAATCTTACTGTAATCTTTTAAAGATTCGTTTCTCTTTTACACATGCTATTTCACAGTTAGAGCCCAGCTGCTGTCTGTTATTGTAAAATGAAATGACGTTTACAGTGATATGATGCAGGCTTAGGGAAGACTTACTGGCAGGTAATAGCTGATGATTACCAGAGACCAAAACAGTGTGCTTTTCAGAGCTTCAGCTTTCAGATGTGCTTTAAGGCGAAAGCATCCGAGGTGCAACAACTGAAACACGAATGGTGCTACTTTTGAACTCATTGGATATTGTGCAAGCCTGGATATTGTACAAGTCTCTTTCATTTTAACATGGGCTCTACTTCAGAATCTGAGGAAACATGAATGGTGCTGAACATTGTGCAATCACTGGCGAACATCATCACTTCTGACCTTATGGTGGAGGGAAAGTCATTGATGAAGCAGCTGAATATGATTGGGCCTAGGACACTATCCTGAGGAACTCCAACAGAGATGTCCTGGAGCTGAGATGAATGATCTGCAATAACCTCAACCATCTTCCTATGTGCCAGGTATGACTCCCAGCAATAGAGAGTTTGTCCTTGATATCATTTTATTGACATTTTGATGCCACATTCAGTTGAGTGCAGCCTTGATATAGAAGCTATCACTCTCACCTCAACTCTGCAATTCAACTCCTTTTGTCCACATTTCAATCAAGGCTATAATGAGGTCAGGGAGCTGACTCTGGTGGAAGCCCAATTGGATGTGTGTGAGCAGGTTATTGCTGAGCAAGTGCTGCTTGATAGCACTGTTGATGTCACCGTCCATCACTTAATCTAGACTGGACTGGTGGAGTGGTAATTGGTTGGGTTGGATTTGTCCTGCTTTGTGCATACTGGACATACCTGGGCGGTTTGCCATATTGTTGGGTTGATGCCAGTACTGAACTGTATGAGAACAGCTTGGCTCAGGGATTGGAAACTGCTGAAGCACAAATCTTCTGTACTATTTCCCCAGTTTTCTCAGGGCCCACTGCTTAATAGTAACCCAGTACCTTCAACCACCAATGTGACTGAGTGGATAGCACTGCTACCTCACAGCTCAGGGCCCGGGGCTTGATTTCAGCATTGGGTGGCTGTCTGTGTGGATGTGTGTGGGGTGCCCTTCAGAGGGTCAGTGCAGACTTAATGGGCCAAATGATAACTTTCTGCACTATAAGAATTCTATGATGATGTGGAATAAATGCAACTGGACGAAGACTAGTAACTCTGATGCTGGTGACAACTGGAGGAGGTTGGGAGAGATCATCCATTCAACACTTCCAGCTGAAGAATGATTCAGCATGAGCTTTTGCACTGATGTGCTGACCTCTTCCATCATTGAGGATGTTTGTGAATCCTCCTCCTCCAGTGAGTTGTTTAATTGTCCACCACCATTCACGACTGGATGTGGCAAGACTGCAATACTTATATCTGATCCATTGGTCGTGGGATCATTTAACTCTATCTATCACTTGTTCCTCATCCTGTTTGACATGCAAGCAGTCCTGTTTGGTAGCTTCACAAGGTGGACACCTTATATTTAAGTACTTCTGCAGCTGCTTCTGACATGCCCCCAATCCACTTTCTATTGAACAAGGGTTGATCCCCTGGCTTGATGGTTGAGTGGGCCATGATGTTGTAAGTTGTGCTGGAGTATAATTCTGCTGCTACTGATGACCAAGGTGCCTCATGGGAGCCCAAACTTGAGTTAATAGATCTGTTCAAAATCTGTCCCATTAATCAATTCAGTGATAATGCCACGCAACACAATGGAGGGTATTCTGAATATGAATATATCTCCATTCTGTCTCTCCCAAATTCAGATAAAATATTCAAATATGTGAGATATAGTGATATTCTGAGGAAATCCTGTGACAGGATTTGGACCTATAACAAATTTCCTTTTGTCTCTCAGACATTTCAAAGCCCATCTCCATACTACTGTAAAACACATAGGCTTCCAAGGTAAAAACAATGACTGCAGATGCTGAAAATCAAATACTGGATTAGTGGTGCTGGAAGAGCACAGCAGTTCAGGCAGCATCCAACGAGCAGCGAAATCAACGTTTCGGGCAAAAGCCCTTCATCAGGAATAAAGGCAGTGAGCCTGAAGGGTGGAGAGATAAGCTAGAGGAGGGTGGGGGTGGGGAGAGAGTAGAGGGACTCCCTGAGATTCTTGTAGAGAGAGGAGGAAAACTTCTTCAAGGCAGGCATCCTTGCAAGAGGATTCGCAGTAGGGTTAAAATCAACGAGGTAAAAACAATGACTGCAGATGCTGAAAATCAAATACTGGATTAGTGGTGCTGGAAGAGCACAGCAGTTCAGGCAGCATCCAACAAGCAGCGAAATCAACGTTTCGGGCAAAAGCCCTTCATCAGGAATAAAGGCAGTTAGCAGCTCTTCCAGCACCACATAGGCTTCCAATCCAGTTTAAAAATGGTAGTTTCATACCCTTTAAACTCCTAATCCTATTCTACCTTGAAATTAATTGAACAACATAATGCATATCTGTTTATAAAACCTGACTTTCCTGACACTTAAATTGGAGAAAGGCTAATTTTGACAATATTAGGCAAGAACTTTCAAAAGTTTAGATCAGAGTGGTGCTCTGTTTAGATCAGGGGTAAATGTTGTGGACTGGATCTGGGTGGGTTATGCTTCGGCAGGTCGGTGTGGGCTTGTTGGGCTGAAGGGCCTGTTTCCACACTGTATGTAATCTATGTAATCTAAAAAGAAAGAGTGGTGCTGGAAAAGCACAGCAGGTCAGGCAGCATCCGAAGAGCAGGAAAATCTACCTTTCGGGCAAAAGCCCTTCATCAGGAATCAAATTTCAAAAGCTGATTGGGGCAGATGTTTTCAGGCAAAGAGACGGCCAGAAAATGGGAAGCCTTCAGGAATGAGATAACAAGAATCCAGAGAAAGTATATTCCTGTTAGGGTGAAGGGAAAGGTTGGTAGGTATAGCGAATGCTGGATGACTAAAGAAGTTGAGATCAACTAAGAGAAAGAGAGGACTGCAGATGCTGGAGACCAGAGTTGAAAAATGTGGTGCTGGAAAAACACAGCAGGCCAGGCAGCATCCGAGGAGCAGGAGAATTGACTTTTCGGGCATAAGCCCTTCTTCAGGAATGAGGCTGGTGTGCCAAGCGGGTTGAGATAAAAGGTAGGGGGGAGGGAATTTGGGGGAGGTGCACTGGGAATATGATAGGTGGAAGGAGGTGAGGATGAGGGTGATAGGCCGGAGGGGGGGTGGGGGCGGTGAGGTCGGGAAGAAGATTGCAGGTCAAGAGGGCGGTGCTGAATCCAGGGGTTGGGACTGAGATAAGGTGGGGGGAGGGGAAATGAGGAAGCTTGAGAAATCTACATTCATCCCGTCTGGTTGGATTCAACTAAAGAAGTTGAGGATTTGGTTAAGAGAGAGAAGGAAGCATATGTCAGGTATAGACAGGATAGATCGAGTGAATCCTTAGAAGAGTATGAAGGCACTAGGAGTATACTTAAGAGAGAAATCAGGAGGGCAAAAAGGGAACATGAGATAGCTTTGGCAAATAGAATTAAGGAGAATCCAAAGGGATTTTTCAGATACATTAAGGACAAAAGGGTAACTAGGGAGAGAAAAGAGCCCCTCAAAGATCAGCAGGCAATCTTTGTGTGGAGCCGTAGAAAATGGAGGAGATACTAAACGAGTATTTTGCATCAGTATTTACTGTGGAAAAGGATATGGAAGATATAGACTGTAGGGAAATAGATGATGATGCTTTGCAAAAGGTCCATATTACAGAGGAGGAAGTGCTGGATGTCTTGAAATGCATAAAGGTGGATAAATGCCCAGGACCTGATCAGGTGTACCCTAGAACTCTGTGGGAAGCTAGGGAAGTGATTGTTGGGCCTCTTGCTGAGATATTTGCATAATCAATAGTCACAGGTGAGGTGCCGGAAGATTGGAAGTTAGCTAACGTGGTGACACTATTTAAGAAGGGTGGTAAGGACAAACCAGGGAACTATAGACCAGTGAGCCAGACGTCGGTGGTGGGCAAGTTGTTGGAGGGAATCCTGAAGGACAGGATGTACATGTATTTGGAAAGGCAAGGACTGATTAGAGATAGTCAACATGGCTTTGAGCGTGGAAATCATGTCTCACAAACTTGATTGAGTTTTTTTGAAGAAGTAGCAAAGAGGATTGATGAGGGCAGAGTGGTAGATGTGATCTATATAGACTTAGGTAAGGCATTCGACAAGGTTCCCCATGGGAGACTGGTTAGCAAGGTTAGATCTCATGAAATACAGGGAGAACTAGCCATTTGGATACAGAACTGGCTCAAAGGTAGAAGACAGAGGGTGGTGATGGAGGGTTGTTTTTCAGACTGGAGACCTGTGACCAGTGGAGTGTCACAAGGATTGTTGCTGGGTCCTCTACTTTTTGTCATTTACATAAATAATTTGGATGTAAGCATAAGAGGTAAGTTTGCAGATGACATCAAAATTGGAGATGTAGTGGACAGCGAAGAAGGTTACCTCAGATTACAACAGGATCTGGACCAGATGGGCCAATGGGCTGAGAAGTGGCAGATGGAGTTTAATTCAGATAAATGTGAGGTGCTGCATTTTGGGAAAGCAAATCTTAGCAGGATTTATACACTTAATGTTAAGATCCTAGGGAATGTTGCTGAACAAAAAGACCTTGGAGTGTAGGTTCATAGCTCCTTGAAAATGGAGTCACAGGTAGATAGGATAGTGAAGAAGGCGTTTAGTATGCTTTCTTTTATTGGTCAGAGTATTGAGTACAGGAGTTGGGAGGTCATGTTGCGTCTGTACAGGACATTGGTTAGGCCATTGTTGGAATATTGCATGCAATTCTGGTCTCCTTCCTATCCGAAGGATGTTGTAAAACTTGAAAAGGTTTAGAAAAGATTTACAAGGATGTTGCCAGGGTTGGAGGATTTGAGCTATAGGGAGAGGCTGAACAGGCTGGGGCTGTTTTCCCTGGAGAGTCGGAGGCTGAGGGGTTTACAAACCTTATAGAGGTTTACAAAATTTTGAGGAGCAACGATAGGGTAAATAGACAAAGTCTTTTCCCTGGGGTCGGTGAGTCCAGAACTAGAGGGCATAGGTTTAGGGTGAGAGGGGAAAGATATAAAAGAACCTAAGAGGCAACTTTTTCACGCAGAGGGTGGTACGTGTATGGATTGAGCTGCCAGAGAAAGTGCTACTGGCTGGTACAATTATAACATTTAAGAGGCATTTGGATGGGTATATGAATAAGAAGGGATTGGAGAGATATGGGCCACGTGCTGGCAGGTGGGACTAGATTGGGTTGGGATATCCAGTTGGCATGGATGGGTTGGACCGAAGGGTCTGTTTCCATACCATACGTCTCGATGACTCTCGTCTCTGGAATTTCAAAACTAATGTTTAAATTATGGCTTCAGGGACAGATATAAAGTATGAGGCATCATTGGTTGGTGCAGCTTTACAAGCCTATGGTGCACATGGAGGCCATTTGGCCCATGAAGTCTGCACTGACTCTCCAAAGAGCAACTCCCCTACCCTATCCTCATACTCCCACACTTACCATAGTAAATCCACACAGCCTGACTATTAAAGGACAATTTGGCATGGCCAATCCATCTAACCTGCTCATCTTTGGACTATCGGGGGGGAAACTAGAGCAGCCAGTGGAACCCACACAGACAAAAGGAGAATGTGCAAACTTGACTCAGGATTCGAGCCCAGGTTCCTGACACTGTAAGGCAGCAGTGCTAACCACTGAACTACCGTGTGGGGTAGGTGTCTTGGTGGTAAAAGGGTGTGAGGGTGAGCGCTGGAGAGATCATTTATGTTCTACATTTTATTTTCAAAGTTTGGAGGTGGCGCTGGACATCCAAGCAGTTAACCAACCCTGCAACCACCTCTCTCATCCTGGGATGACCCAGTCCGACTACTCATTCGGTCAGCAACATTTCAAGAATTATTTGAAAAAACATATTGTTCTCATTCCAAAAATGAAGTGTCAGAATAAACACCTGTGTAGTTATTCCTCAATTAAGATGACTATTACTGGAACAATGTGTGCACCCAAATCTATCTAAGGAACACCACTAATCCAGTATACTGTTGGGTAACCCATCAAAGACCTCACTCATTTTACATGTAGTTTTTCAAGAATTTCTAGGAGAAATAGAGTTCTAGGGCTGCACAGCATGGACACAGATCCTTCAGTCCAACTCATCCATGCCAACCAGATGTCCTAAACTAATTTAAGATCATGAGACCATAAGAAATAGGAGTGGAAGTAAGGCCATTCGGCCCATCAAGTCCACTCCACCATTTAATCATAGCTGATGGGCATTTCAATTCCATTTACCCGCACTCTCCCCATGGCCCTTAATTCCTTGCGAGATTAAGAATTTATCAATCTCTGCTTTAAAGACATTTAACATGCCATCTTCCACTGCGCCCCGTGGCAGTGAATTCCACAGGCCCACCACTCTCTGGCTGAAGAAATGGCTCCTCATTTCCATTCTAAATTGGCCCCCTCTAATTCTAAGGCTGTGCCCACCAGTCCTAGTATCCCCACCAGATGGAAATAATTTCCCAGTGTCCACCCTTTCTAATCCATGCAGTATCTTGTAAGTTTCTATTAGATCTCCCCTCAACTTTCTAAACTCCAATGAGTACAATCCCAGGATCCTCAGTCGTTTATCGTATATACAGCCTACCATTCCCGGGATCATCCATGTGAATCTCCACTGGACATGCTCCAGTGCCAGTATGTCCTTCCTGAGGTGTGGGGCCCACAACTGAATGCAGCATTCTAAAGGGGCCTAACCAGAGCTTTATAAAGTCTCAGTAGCACATCACTGCTTTTACATTCTAACCCTCTTGAAATAAATGACAACATTATATTTGCTTTCATAAGTCAACCTTTAGAGAATCCTGGACTAGCACTCCCAGGTCCCTTTGTACTTTATGAACTTTCTCACCGTATATAAAGTAGTCCATGCTTGTGTTCTTTTTTCCAAAGTGCAAGACCTTGCATTTGCTCACATTGAATTTCATCAGCCATTTCTTGGACCATTCTCCTAAACTGTCTAAATCTTCCTGTAGCCTCCCTACCTCCTCAGTACTACCTGCCTGTCCACCTAACTTTGTATCGTCGGCAAACTTCGCCAGAATGCCCCCAGTCTCTTCATCCAGATCATTTATATATAAAGTGAACATTTGGCCCATTTCCCTCGAAACCTTTCTTATTCATATACTCATTCAGATGCCTTTTAAATTGCAATTGTACCAGCCTCCACCACTTCCTCTGGTAGCTCATTCCATACACATACCACTTAGGTCCCTTTTATATCTTTCCCCTCGCACCTTAAACCTATACCCACTCATTTTGGACTCCCCTATCCTGGAAAAAGATCTTGGCTATTTATCTTATCCATCCCCCTCTTGATTTTATAAACTTCTATAAGGTCACCCCTTCACCCCTCAGCCTCCAAAGCTCCAGGGAACATAGCCCCAGCCTACTCAGCCTCTCCCACCCTGACAACATCGTTGCACATCTTTTCTCAACCCTTTGAAGTTTAATATCATCTTTCCTGTAACAGGGAGACCAGAATTGAATGCAATATCATAAAAGTGGCCTAATCAATGTCCTGTATAACCGTAACATGACATTCCAACTCCTATAATCAATCCACTGAACAATGAAGGCAAACGTGCCAAACTCCTTCTTCACTACCCTGTCTACCCGAAGCTCAACTTTCAAGGAACTATGCACCTGCATCCTGGGTCTCTCTGTTCAGCAACACTCCCCAAGACCCTACCTTTTGTATTCATGTTGATGATATGTTGACAAAGTGCCCAGGGAAATCTTAAATGAGTCCATTTTAATTGATAGTGAAGGGGCTCAGCCATAGCCACTCCTGCCCTATGCTTCATTCCCTTTACCAAGATGGCTTCCTAACTTAAAGGCAAATGAAATAGCATTCCATCTCAGTCAAATCCTAAGACCCTAGGTTATGCAGGAAAACTGAGAAGACTGCCTGCTACGTACTCTGCTGCAACAGCAGAGTGATTAGTCTGTGCTACCACTTTTCCTCTGGGTCTCAAATTCTCTGCCAGATGTTGTCAGAATGGGGAATCCTGCAGTGACAAGTTCTCTCATTAAAAAGAAGCAACCTTCAGAAAAGGAGAATGTTAAGCCTCAATTGTCTCCACTCTCAGTAACAGCTTAATATCTACCCTGGAGTCCTCAGTGCAGCTGGAGATGTGAGTTTTACTCTTCTAATCCAGATTCATCAGAAAAGACAAAACCAGAAGCTGTTTTCTGATGATATCAGCTGGAGTGTTTTTATGGATAAGGATTGGACATGTCTGGAGAGAGTGAAATCAGCTTCCAAGTTAAAATTCGAGTGAGAACAGCTGAACTGAGCTGCCTTTGTGTATGACCGAAGTTTGATCCCTTGCTGTGCTAATAAACCAGTCAGCAAGCATCCAAAACCCTGCAGAAAAAGACACCAGTTAAAAACAGTGAAGACTTTACTGTCCTCAATTTGGCAAAAAAAAATCCAAAGTGATTCTGAGAAGTGTGACTACTTTTTCTTCCATTCTGGTCATTTTTGATTTGTCGGGATAAAAAGCAATTTCTAACACAGTGCTGTAGGTTAATTAATAAAGGCATGTTCATGTCCCTCCAACTAGCCTTCATAATTCAGCAGTTCAGGAATCGAATCCAATGCAACTTTGTGGATGTGGTGCTTGGAACATCTTGTTCTGCAATTGCCGCAGTAAGATGAGAGCAACTCCAAAAACATTTTCAGGCAAATGTTCAAAGACAGCATTGGAAATTCCCAGGATACTGCTTCCTGAGGTGTTTCTGCACTGGCCACAGTCTCCTCCTGTTTTTAAATGTCTGCGTCTAATATGAACCTTCACCTTCCCTGACCACTTGTCCACATGATCTCATAGAGGGACTCAGCAATTTATCAAAATATCTTTGCCAGTAACCAGCAAACTTCAAACACATAGAAGGGCAAGGAGAATAGGTAAATGTGTCCACTATTCACTCCAAATTCCCCTAGAATCACAAACTTCACTGTTACCATTCAGAAATATTTTTGCAGAGGGCAACAATTCAAGAAGAATGTTCCTCGTCACTTCCTGCAGATGAGTGATAATGCTGGCCTTGCCAGTGCAAACAACATCCCAAGAATTAAAACAAACTAATCACTAAATGTGTAATCATCACGACTGTGTCGGACTGTGCTGTGTTGTATTAATGCTGTCAGAGTGATGTCCCTTAAAACCCAACATAAGAATAAGCCTGTACTTGGATGACAACACAACCAGGAGCTTCAGTCACTCGTGTTGTGGAACTCTGGACACAGACTACATCTGTGGTGTCTGTGCTCATTTAGGTGTAAATAAACCCACCAGAATCTTCAAGTAAATGGAATCCATGTGCCTAATGTGTATTACATTTAGATATCAGAAAAATGTTATTACATTGCTACATGTGGGTCCAGCAGTGATGTGTGACCTCTGTTTATGTATGTGAGCCATTGCCTGTGAGTCTGTGTGCCAGTTATGTTGAAACCTTGTAGCTGTTTCTCATATGCATTCATTTTTCTCTGGCGACCTGAGCCCTCTGGCACCAGTGTGTCTTGTTCAGGTTGTTAATGAGTAGGTAATTTGGACGAAGACCCCTACAGTAGACCCCTACAGTGTATTTCTGTGCTTGGATCTGTGTGTGTGTGTATATGTGAACCTGTGTCTGTGTATATCTATGTGTGATTGAATGTGTGTGCTTATATGGGAGACAGTGAAGTTTAGTATATGTGTGTGTGGGTGTGTGTGTGTCTATATTTATGTTCAATTGTCATTCTGTGTTTGTTCTCTCTATCTGCAAATGTTCTGTTTAATCTGTTCCTAAGTACTCTAAAGTTATTCATCCTTCAGTTTCGACAAAGACTTCACACACAATGTTAATTTTCAAATCTTTTTCCTGCTGTTCATGATCTGCTGGCTGATTCATGGAATGGAATCTTCCAGTTCCAGAGGCAGTGAGCCTAAAAGTAGGAAGCCAAATTAATTTAACAGGATGGTAGTGTCCCAGAGCCCCACCTTGTAACTGCCCGCCTCCACCTGCATTCAATTTGGGCAGGGTGGGGGGTGGTGGGGAATGTCCAGAGGGTGGCGGGTCCTGCTACCAAGTGAGGCTATTCAGTTGTGAAGTTATTAATGGACTATTTATTGACTAATTAAGGGCCGGTTCCCACTGGCATACATTTACCTGACCTCCAGGCATGGGAAATGACAGCCGTCCACCTAACTGGTCAACAAGAGTAGTGGTCAGCATTGAATCATTCAAACTTCTGTTTGCCTCTAATAATTTATAATTCAATTAAAAAGCTATGCCTGAATGTTGGATCATACAGCATTTGACCTGACTGAATAGCTAGACGTGCAGTGAAGGGTATAATAAGATAAACCCCTTGCACATTGTTCACAAGAAGGCTGAAGAGTTGCTCAATATTATGCAATGGACAAAACTGACCAGTTGATAAGGTTTCCCATATAAACATTCATTTCCTCCACTGTCAGTTCATAATAGCAGCAATGTGTACCATTGATAAAATGCACTGAAATAACTCAGCAAGACTCCTCTGACAGACTCTTCCAAAACTACAACTTCTTCAATACATTCCTGGATGTGGGCATTACTGACAAGGTTAGTATTTATTGCCCATCCCTACATGTCCTTGAGAAGGGGGTGGTGAGCAGCCTTCTTGAACTGCTGCTATCTATATGCCGTAGGTAGATCCACAATGCTGTTAACAAGAGAGGCCCACAAATTTAAATGTGCTGTCAAAGGAGGCTTGGGGATCTATCCTGCCTGGAATAAGAGGTGCAATGGATAAGTGGGAATGCAACCCCTTCAAAGTTCTCCTCCAATTTACACACCATCCTGAATTGGAACTATATCACCATTTCTGGTTAAAATCTTGGAACTTCCTCCTGAGCAGCACTTTGGGTGTTTCACAATCCTGAGGATTGCAGAAGTTCAAAAAGCTAGCTCATCACCACCTTCTCAAGTGTAATTATGGAGGAGAAAGTGAGGACTGCAGATGCTGGAGATCAGAGCTGAAAATGTGTTGCTGGAAAAGCGCAGCAGGTCAGGCAGCATCCAAGGAACAGAAGAATCAATGTTTCGGGCATAAGCCCTTGGATTCCTGAAGAAGGGCTTATGCTCGAAACATCGATTCTCCTGTTCCTTGGATGCTGCCTGACCTGCTGCGCTTTTCCAGCAACACATTTTCAGCTGTAATTATGGAGGGACAGCTAATGCTACCACCTTGATAGTGTGTCACATTCCGTGAACAAACAGCCAAATTGTCAACATGGATGGCTTGGATCAAAGAGTCTGTTAGCTTGCTGTATAACTTTTGGGCAGTACAGTGTCTCAGTGATTAGCACTGCTGCCTCACATTGCCAAAGACGCAGGCTTGGGCGACTATCAGTGTGGAATTTGCATGTTCTCCCAGTCTATGCGTGGGTTTTCTCCAGGTGTTCCGGTTTCCTCCCATCATCCAAAGTATGCAGGTTAGGTGAATTGACCATGCTAAATTGCCCATGGTGTTCAGGGATATGTCGGTTAGGTGCATTAGTCAGGGAAATGTAGAGCAGCAGCGTAAGGGAATGGGTCTGGGTGGGGTATTCTTCCGAGGGTCGATGTGGACTTGTTAGGCCAAATGGCCTGTTTCCACATTGTAGGGATTCTATGATTGTATGATAACTCTATGACTGTAATATCAAAAATATATCCAGTCCTGACCAGAGGAAACCTCCATTTGACAGTTTCTGTTTTTCAGAAGACATTGATGAAAAACTCTCAGCAAATCCAAATCCAATCCAAATTAATTAGATTAATAAATCATGTGGATAATCATAGAAAAGTTGAATCCAGTTCTGATCTGGATGCTGATACCAAAAAATTGCAATCAGAGTGGGCATGCTTTCAACTTTTCTCCCTGTTCCTGGCATGCAACGTATTTGCTGGACGGCATAACTAACAGGAAGAGTTGGAATTCATATTGTTTCTAATATGACTGGAGGGCATCTCACAGTGCTTTATATTAATTCTCTATTTGTCAAGGTGTTTTGAGGTGTTTCAGTATTCACTTTTTAATGAAATATTGAACTGGTAGACTCTGCTGCCCAATATCCAAGGACCATGAATTTGGTGAATTCAGATGCAGTGTATTGATCTTGTTCACAATGAAATATTGGTATTATGAGAACTTCCGATTTGAATAGACCTGAGCCTAAGTCCAAATACAATACTGATATGGTTGAAATTGTGAAGCTCAGTCTGCTCCTGTTCGCTAACTATTTTAACTCCCTTTTTTCTCCTTTGTTACTCTTCAAAAAACCATTAGCGTATCTCTAGGTGTTCACAAAAAAATTTTGTATGTTATAGGTAAACGTTTAAGTCTCCCAGAATCTCGTTTCAGCTAAAAAAAACCCCTCAGCAGTAATTAAACGATGTCTTTTACCATAGCTTGAGTTTGCATCAAGAGCAAATTCTGCAGGTTGGAAAATCAACAAGGATTTAGTCTGTGAGTAATTAAAAAATGTATCAAATCTTAGACAATGCAATGCTGTCCTGCTATTATTAAATGTTGATCATTTTTATTTTAAGAAACTATTAGTAGACCTTTTGAAAATCCCAGTCAGATGGTGGCCAGTTGTTAACTGTAGTCAGAATCAAGGGATCAATAGATTTTGCTTTCTAATTGATCACAGCAGTTTGAAACGTTTGACTGGCGCCAATTTTCAGCTGCCAACAGCTGCTTCTCATGTGGTGTTTTCGGCTTTTCAGTTGCTGTTCATTCATATTATTCATTTTTGTCAGATGCAGAGCTAATGGATGATTAACAATGTCCATTATGTTATTGAAAAAAGACACATTTTGACAAAGTTTTTACCTTGTATGCATCAGGACCTGTCACACGAATACCAACTGAATGAGAGGTGAGTGTTGATTTGTCGACAAGGAGACTGGTTAGTAAAGGTGTTACTTGGAGGATACATATATTAACACTGATCGACAGTTAACTGCTTTGCATTGTTTAAATTTTAAAACAGGAAGGCTGACTGAGAGCAAGATGAAAGACTTCTACAAAATGTATCTTTTTTTCAACAATACTCAAGTTCTGTGCAACCAAATGACAAGATGTTCATTGTTACAACTGCTTGCTGGTGTTTGGTATCAGCAATGATGAAGAATCTGTAAGTGCTAAGCAACTAAACTTTTCTCTCTGAGACTGGCTCAATAACCATTCCTAAAACTTAATGTTTCAGAAAACGGACATCTTCAACCTTCTTTCAAATCTCACGAGTATTCTTAAATGTCTCCAATCTTCCTTAGATAAAAATCCATTCTTATTGTCATGATAAATGAGAATTTAACATAATTCTTTCCTTTGAACTTCCCTATGAGTTCAATATTTGTTTTTCAAACCTCCCCATAGTTTTATTGTATCCTCATTCCTCTCTGTGTCCGTAAGTCATGCTGTGCATCGTCTATAAGGATTGTTGTCAACTTTGGTGAATCACTGGAGTGTCCATAGTTTCTGTGCAATAAACAGTGCTGGGAAATCTATTAAAAATGTTCACAATGCAAAAGCATATATATTGGAAAAGAGTGGATCCCATGCAAATGGGCCTTGGAGATAGAGTCAGGATCCCAGAGGCATGAATCTCAATGTCAGAATCAGGAGCACATAAAGATGAGTTGCAGTAGCATTTTCACATCATTATCTTTCTTTGTGCATTTTTATTTCTTTAAAATAACGATCTCCAATCAGGAAACACTCTGCAAAGTATAATTTTGATGTTGTTTTCTCATGCCTCCCAATTCGGTCTAAGCTGTAACTACCCTAAGAATGATTGCTAGGAATGGATGGAGGTAACATCTGTACTGATGCTGCAGGTGTACAGCTCTCTGCTATGACATAGGAATTCAGGCCTGTTCAATCAGATTGAATTTCATTTTGGCTAGAGTTTGAATCAGACGTACTTTTATAAAGAAGTCTCTAATCTTCCATTAAAAATTTTCATGAGGAGAATATTCCCATAAAGTTAGTATAAAGTCAAAAAGACTTAGCTTCCAGATGCTATGTATCAACCTAAATGTACCAAAGATCAATAAGACCATATTCTATATGGTACCTCTGCTGACTCTCCCAGTCCCATTAGCTCAATGATTTAATTTGTTTCCCCCTTCAAAACTAGTGTGACCTCTTTGAGTACCTGACAACAAAGGGACATCTACAGAGCTCATTGTCAGATAAAAATCCACATTAAAGATCAATATCTGTCTGTCTGAAGCATTAACATCAGTCATGCACTGCCATGCTCATTGTCTATGTATATCTCTAGATCTCCATGGCATTGTTAATATGTCAGCACTGCTAAAATGGAATTTCAAAAGCTAACGTTCACATTTATCCTCAGAGAGTTACCAAGAGTCACAGAATCACAGAAGTAATGAAGTGTAGAAGGGGCATTTGACCCATCATGTCCTCACTGGCTTTCTGAGAAGTTTACAATGTCAATTTATCTTTTCAGCATAACCCTGCTCATTATTTTTATTTAAATAAGTATCCAATATCTTCTTGAATGCCTCTTACACTCTTGCCCTTTTTTGTGAAATCTAGGTTACTGTATGCCTTATTAATAGCTGTCTCTACACATCCTACCACCACTAACAATTTAAGTACTTACATAGACAGTTCTCTCTGATCCTGCACACCTGATAGAATCTTTTACACTGCCTCACCATGTTCTTTGTGTATCATCTCACATTTTGCCACGTTGAACCCCGTCTGCCAAGTATGCATCCACTCCAACAACTGCTAAATGTCCTTTTGAATTTCCACATTGTCCTCCTCATAGCCAACAGTTCTCTCAGGCTTTGTGTCAACTGCAAACTCTGAAATTGTCTCCTTTGTGCCAAGAGCTAGATGATCTCTATATAATCAGGAGACTCTCAAGCTTGTTCTGCCATAAAATAACATCATGACTGACCTGTCGCCTAACTCCATTTACTTGCATTTGGCCCATATCTCTTGCTACCTTTGCTTGTTAACTTTGCTTTCCTTCCACAGAGGCTGCCAGATCTGCTGGGTGTGTCCAGCAATATCTGTTGTTGTGGACCTCACATTTGATACCCACTTGACGGAGACTATACCAGATTTCAGACTAAGTGGTTCAGGCTATGTGGGCAGTTTTGGTTGCATGAGGTCAAGGATTACTTGGAGTGTGGGATAAAGTGGTGCAAGAAGTGGGCAACTAGTTTGGAGCCGCACTGTCCTGGTAATTTGCTTTTTTTTAAAATGAAAATTAATGCATGGGAGATTCTAAAAATTTCTAGCTTAAGTGCTGGTTTTAGGCTAAGAATTTAGCTGACCTTGTATTTGAGTCAATACACCCCTACCTGACACCTTTTGATACAGCTACCTGTGAGTTACTGGGTCAGGTGTTGACCCCCAGAGGTCCAAAGGAATTTTTTTGGAATTAGAGCTCTTACTTGTGAAGATTAGTCTTCAAGATTCAGTGATAAAGACTTCAGTAAAGCTCAATTGTAGCAGGAATACAGTTGAGCATTTTTGAAAATTCTAAGAATTGAATTATATGAGATGGATAAAGGTTTGGAAAGACTTTTCCCAGGTTTTTCTTCAATTCACCACTTTCTTAAGCCTCCACAATCATAACTGTTTCCAGAAGTACACACAACTACCTCATCCTCTTTGCTTCAATGTTCTTCCATAAAGTTATTCCACATTTTTGTGTGAAAAGTTATCTCCTTATATCAAACTATTCATTTCTGCTTGTGTCTGTGCTATTTGCGTTCTCCTTCCTAATGCTGAGATTCCCTGTTTCTACTTTACAGATCCCTTTGAAAATTTAAAATGGTTAAGCCTAACTGCCTTATTTAAGACTGAGCTGCGTATAACCTCCAGTGTCTGTCTACTAACACAGATGAACAGATCCCAAAGCAAGGTTCAATGCTGGGTGTAAATTAATCCTGCCATGGGTGAAATCGTACTATAAATAACAGACTAGGGCATCAAACAAACCTCTTTTTTATGGTCTCCTGGAGTGAAATTCTCCTCATTGGTCCTGTGTGCCTCACATGGCTAACTCTATGTTTTCCAGTCATAAGGGTGAAACTTTCATTTAAATTATACTGCGTGATTCATTTTTCTGTTTTCATAAACTAAGCCTCATTAAAAGTGTGACAAATTGTCCTCTCCAGAGAGAGCAGTTTGTTTTAAGTAGATTTTTTAAAAAAACATTCCTTTCAAATTCCTGGCAGCACATCAAGACCCTTAAAGAAATAATTCACTAGTTAAGCAAGAGTCATTAGTCACACTGGCCACTGTCACCCAAGGCAATGGTAAGCTTACACTTTCTGCAATTCACAATGTGACTCAATTCACAGAAAGTGATTTTTAATGTATCTAATGACAAGTTTATAGCGTGACACCCAAAATAGAAAACGCAAGAACTTGTTCTGCTGAGATTGTTCATGTTTAAGTGGTTGCAATCTTCTTTGTGAATGGAGTGAGAGATAGTTTTCCACAGTATGATATTCAGATGAACAACAGGGACTGGACATTAATTGAAGTCAGTTCCAATGTTGAAATTTTGTGGTAACCTTCTGACAAAAAGGTGCCATTTGCTCTCTTTCTTTAATTCATTCACAGGATTTTGGTTTCGCTGTCAACGATTTGTTGCTCATCCCTCATTGCTCAAAAGCTGACGAACTTGCTGGGCTATTTCAGAGGATGTTAAAGGTCACTCTGGGTCTGGAGTCACATGTAGGCCAGACCAGTTAAGAATGGCAGATTTCCTTCCATGAAAGCTATTAGTAAACCAAATGGATTTTTACAAGAGCTTGGCGATAGTGTTCTACTGAGACTGTATTTCAATTTGAGAATCAGTTTACTGAAACTTAATTCTGGATTGTGTTGGCTTGAGATTTGTGCCTCTGGATTCTATACTGCACTTTGGAGAGTTGGCTCATGTTGACCCTGTGGACAGTCTGAGGGCTGTCATGATTTCCCATTACTGATGAGTGACTGATATAGGTCTACTTGAGGGTTCAGCAAGCCTTGTGCCAAGTGGAGCTCCCTGTAACTATCTCTCAGACATACAGACTGCTTAATCCTTTCTTCACATTTTTTTTTGCACACGACTAATGCCACTGTTACATCAAGATGTCCAACTATCATATCTATTCTCAGTATGCTTCAAATTCACTGTTGTCAGATTTGGAGCCATGTCTCCGGAGTTTAGCTTGGTATTTAGCGTACTGGTCCCAGGATTCACTGATCAGTCTGAGATTATTCATGAAAATGCCATTATTTTCTGTTTTTTTGAATTAAGCTTTTATTTAAATGTAATTCACAGACACTGGCTCTGTGTTATCTATTTCTTTAAATGGATCTTCATGACAAAATTTGTGCTAAAAACTGCATTTTTTTTCTGTTTGCAGATTCTTAAGCAAGCTGCTGTCAGTATGTATGAATGGCAATTAGATAAACTGAAACTTCAGAATACGAGAAAACATGTAAGGTGTGATTTTGAATGGTTCAGTGAATTGGCATCTTAATTGAAAACTCTGTCTAGTATATTAATTTACTACATTCAAAGTTTTAATTCAGACCTAAGCAAAAGAAAAAGATTATGAAAGAAAAGCCATTTTATTTCAGCTATCTATTGGGATTAGCCTGTCATTGACCATTTTAGATGGAGGATAATCATTGACTTTTCAAATCAATGATGATGCTTTAAATGACATACTTCCGATTTTGGTTTCCTTGAGCTGGTATGTTTTAATATTAACTTGTTTAGCCTCTGAAGTTTAATTTTGAAGTTTCCTGTTCAAATTTAGGCTTTGATTCTCTGTGTCAGAGGAAAACATTGATATTTGCAACACATCACCTTGAAGGCCAGTTCAATGTTATAATTCTCTTAAAATCAACCTGCTCAGAAATGTTATGACACAACTTTGAGGCAGGTGAGACTTAAGCCTGAACTTAAGTCCTCACTTTCTCCTAGAGGTAGGGACACTACCATTGTGCCAACCTTCCCACATCCACATCTGTCTTTCTTGGACAATTGCTCACTAAGCTAGGCCTTCAATTAAATCCTTGGTCCATGAGGAAATGTAAATGATCCAATGAAGGAAAATAAATTTGTTTTGCCAGTAAAATGTACTGCTTCATTCTGTGATTGATGGCACATCTTTACCTTATAATGCAGCCAATAGCATTCCACATCTTTATAAAGCATCTATCATCACCATGCTGTTGCCCCAGGATATGAAAATAGTTCTGTAGACATTAATGACCTCTAAGGTCATATACGAGTTAACCTTCCATCACAGGGCTCCCAGTTCCCACATCTGTTTTTGTAGGTTTTGTCCAGATGACAACATCTAACCAGTAGTGGAAGCCACTGAGCTTATTTCTCCATTCAATCATCTATGTTGATCCACCTTCATACACATGAACATATTTCCCCCAAACCTATTAACCAATTAAGTCATTCTAGGCTTCTCGCTGGTTTTGTTACACATTTTATTCTGTGTTTAGTCTTGATGCAGTTGCATGTCTGGCATTATTCTCTGTCTGGTCTGAAAACCTAAATTGTCACATTAAAACATTCTGTGATTGCTCACAGTTCACTGAGATTGGACATGGCCAGCATCAGACAAGTCACACAGATTCCCCACCTCAAATTTGTGTTTTATTCTCATGGCCCATATCTCTCTCTTTCATTCCAAAAACAAAAGTTTGCATTTGTGTAGCATTTTTCACTACTTCAGGACATCCTAAACTGTTTTAAAGACAATTAGGGACTTTTTGAAATGGAGCACATGACTGTCTCCTTCCCAAAAATATCAGTGAACACGATGATGTATATCCGGTGTATGTCCAAAAAACCACAATATTCATCATCTTACAAAACTGTCAGTATTACAATCTGACTAAAATGGTGAGTCAGGTGATGGGAATTACGTTTTCATCCAACTAATTTGGATAAGTACATGAATAGGAAAGGTTTGGAGGGTTATGGGACAAACGTAGGTAAGTGGGACTAATTTAGTTTGGGAACATAATCGGTATGAACTAGTTGGATTGAAGGGTCTATTTTCATGCTGTATGACTCTTTGACTCGATGACTCTAATTAGCGAACTCACCATCATATTATTACCCATTCCCAACTGAAAAACTTAACATGCCAAAAACTTGGCATCAAACATTGAGTGAATCTGTGTTGATTTGGATCCTCTGATAAGATGATCCTGTTATGGAGGCATTGTCTGCTAAGCAAAGAGTAAATAGGTTCGAACTCTACTCGTTGGAGTTTTGAAGAATGAGAGGTGATCTCATTGAAACATATAGGATCCTTAAGGGACTTGACAGGGGGAATGCTGAGAAGATGTTTCACATCATGAGAGACTCTAGGATCAGAGGGCATAATCTCAGAACAAAGGGGCACCAATTTAATGAGGAGGAATTTTTTCTTTCAGATGGTTATGAATCTTTGGAACTTCTTGCCACAGAGACCATTCAGGGCGGAGTCCTTGTGTATATTTAAGGCTGAAGTAGATAGATTGTTGATCAGTAGGTGAAGGAAGGGTAATAGGGAAAATGCAGGAAAGTAGGTGTGAGGAATGTGGGATCAGCCATGACCTTATTGAATATTGGAGCAAGCTGAAGGGGGCAAATGGCCTACTCCTACTCCTAATTCTTGTGGCCTTTTGGTTTTATGCACTAAGTCCAGGAGAATTCATGGTTGTGTCACCATCTTTATTCTCTTCCCTTGAGATGAAACCAGCACAACTGCAGCAGGTGCCTCTTTAGTCACTGGACATGCTACCTCCCTGGGCCCTGCATCCATGCAACTGGGCAATAGCAACATGCCAACCTCACCAGATCAGCATTCATGTTCATGGGTACAGCTTTTTATCTCAGAGACAACATTGTAAAAGATAGGGACAGCTAACACCTAAACAGAAAACATCTGTACAGAAGGAAAAGTAAGTAGCTACTGTTTTTCCAGTTGATGGTACTACTGGACAAGTCAGATCCCAGACTGAAATCTGACTTGATAGATCATACTTTTCTTTGTTTTAATTCAAAGGTGGTCTCTCACTAAAATACAAGCACATAATGTTTTAGATTTTTTAAGCTATAAAACAGAAGTACTTTACACAAAATAAATTAACGAAAAATGGAACAAGCTACTTATATGTAGATAGCATGATTTGAAAGATTTTGAAACACAAGGAAAAATATAATCCCATCTATCCCAAAACCATCATTTCACAATATTCAACTATGAGAGAGTCATAGAGTCATAGAGATGTACAGAAAGGAAACAGACCCTTCGGTCCTACCCATTCATGCTGTCCAGATATCCCAACCCAATGTAGTCCCACCTGCCAGCACCCGGCCCATATCCCTCCAAATCCTTCTTATTCATATACCCAGCCAGATGCCTCTTAAATGTTGCAATTGTCCCAGCCTCCACCACATCCTCTGGCAGCTCAGTCCATACACGTACCACCCTCTGCGTAAAAACGTTGTCCCTTAGGTCTCTTTTATATCTTTCCCCTCTCACCCTAAACCTCTAGTTGTGGACTCCCCCACTCCAAGGAAAAAACTTTGTCTGTTTATCCTATCCATGCCCCTCATAGTTTTGTAAACCTCTATAAGGTTTGTAAACCCCTCAACCTCCGACGCTCCAGGGAAAACAGCCCCAGCCTGTTCAGCCTCTCTTTATAGCTCAAATCCTCCAACCCTGGCAGCATCCTTGTAAATGTTTTCTGAACCTTTTCAAGTTTCACAACAACTTTCCGATAGGAAGGAGACCAGAATTGCACACAATATTCCAACAGTGGCCTAACCAATGTCCTGTACAGCAGCAACATGACCTCCCAACTCCTGTACTCAATACTCTGACCAATAAAGGAAAGTATACCAAATGCCTTCTTTACTATCCTATCTACCTGCGATTCCACTTTCAAGGAGCTATGAACCTGCACTCCAAGGTCTCTTTGTTCAGCAACACTCCCTAGGACCTTACCATTAAGTGTATAAGTCCTGCTAATATTTGCTTTCCCAAAATGCAGCACCTCGCATTTATCTGAATTAAACTCCATCTGCCACTTCTCAGCCCATTGGCCCATCTGGTCAAGATCCTGTTGTAATCTGAGGTAACCTTCTTCGCTGTCCACTGCACCACCAATTTTAGTGTCATCTGCAAACTTACTAACTGTACCTATTATGCTCACATCCAAATCATTTATGTTAATGACAAAAAGTAGAAGACCCAGCACGAATCCTTGTGGCACTCCACTGGTCACAGGCCTCCAGTCTGAGAGACAACTCTCCACCACCACACTCCATCTTCTACTTTTAAGCCAGTTCTGAATCCAAATGGCTCGTTCTCCCTTTATTCCATGAGATCTAACCTTGTTAATCAGTCTCCCATGGGGAACCTTGTCGAACGCCTTACTGAAGTCCATATAGATCACATCTACTGCTCTGCCCTCATCAATCTTCTTTGCTACTTCTTCAAAAAACTCAATCAAATTTGTGAGACATAATTTCACACGCACAGAGCCATGTTGACTATCCCTAATCAGTCCTTGCCTTTCCAAGTTCATGTACATCCTGTCCCTCAGGATTCCCTCCAACAGCTTGCCCACCACCGAGGTCAGGCTCACTGGTCTATAGTTCCCTGGCTTGCCTTTACATCTCTTCTTAAATAGTGGCACCACGTTTGACAACCTCCAGTCCTCTGGCACCTCACCTGGGACTATCGATGATACAAATATCTCAGCAAGAGGCCCAGCAATCACTTCTCTAGCTTCCCACAGAGTTCTCAGGTAGACCTGATCAGATCCTGGACATTTATCCACCTTTGACTGTTTCAAGACATCCAGCACTTCCTCCTCTGTAATCTGGACATTTTGCAAGATGTCACCATAAATTTTCCCTCCAGTCTATATCTTCCACAAAGGCCGCCTTGCTGATCTTTGAGGGGCCCTATTCTCTCCCTAGTTACCCTTTTGTCCTTAATATATTTGAAAAAACCCTTTGTATTCTTCTAAATTCTATTTGCCAATGCTATGTCATGTCCCCTTTTTGCCATCCTCATTTCCCTCTTAAGTATACTCCTACTGCCTTTATACTCTTCTAAGGATTCAGTCAATCTATCCTGTCCATACCTGACATATGCTTCCTTCTTTTTCTTAACCAAACCCTCAATTTCTTTAGTCATCCAGCACTCCCTATACCTACCAGCCTTCCCTTTCACCCTGACAGGAATATAATTTCTCGAGATTCTTGTTATCTCATTTCTGAAGGTTTCCCATTTTCCAGCCATTCCTTTACCTGCGAACATCTGCCTCGAATCAGCTTTCCATAGACAATAGACAATAGATAATAGGTGCAGGAGTGGGCCATTCTGCCTTTCGAGCCTGCACCACCATTCAATATGATCATGGCTGATCATCCTTCATCAGTATCCTGTTCCTGCCTTACCTCCATAACCCTTGATTCCCCTATCCTTGAGAGCTCTATCCAACTCTTTCTTAAATGAATCCAGAGACTGGGCCTCCACTGCCCTCTTGGGCAGAGCATTCCACACAGCTACCACTCTCTGGGTGAAGAAGTTTCTCCTCATCTCTGTCCTAAATGGTCTACCCCGTATTTTTAATTTGTGTCCTCTGGTTCGGCACTCCCCCATCAGCGGAAATATGTTTCCTGTCTCCAGAGTGTCCAATTCTTTAATAATCTTATATGTCTCAATCAGATCCCCACTCAATCTTCTAAACTCAAGAGTATACAAGCCCAGTCGCTCCAGTCTTTCAGTGTAAGGTAATCCCGTCATTCCAAGAATTGACCTCGTGAACCTACGCTGCACTTCCTCAATA
This sequence comes from Chiloscyllium punctatum, assembly GCF_047496795.1. Classification (NCBI taxonomy): domain Eukaryota; kingdom Metazoa; phylum Chordata; class Chondrichthyes; order Orectolobiformes; family Hemiscylliidae; genus Chiloscyllium; species Chiloscyllium punctatum. The sequence continues at coordinate 54,157,139 of NC_092761.1, read as the reverse complement.
GCCAGAATGTCTTTCCTCAAATTTGGAGACCAGAACTGCACACAGTACTCCAGGTGTGGTCTCACCAGGGCCCTGTACAGCTGCAGAAGAACCTCTTTGCTTCTATACTCAATCCCTCTTCTTATGAAGGCCAGCATGCTATTAGCCTTCTTCACTACCTGCTGTACCTGCATGCTTACCTTCATTGACTGGTGTACAAGAACACCCAGATCTCTCTGTACTGCCCCTTTACCTAAATTGATTCCATTTAGGCAATAATCTGTTCTTGCCACCAAAATGGATAACCATACATTTATCCACATTAAACTGCATCTGCCATGCATCTGACCACTCACCAAACTTGTCCAGGTCACCCTGTAATCTCCTAACATCCTCATCACATTTCACCCTGCCACCCAGCTAAGTATCATCAGCAAATTTGCTAATGTTATTGCTGTTACCATATTCTATATCATTAACATATATTGTAAAAAGCTGCGGTCCCAGTACTGATCCCTGCAGAACCCTACTGGTCACTGCCTGCCATTCTGAAATGGAGCCGTTTATCACTACTCTTTGTTTCCTATCAGCCAACCAACTTTCAATCCACGTTAGTACTTAGCCCCCAATAACATGTGCCCTAATTTTGCTCACTAACCTCCTATGTGGGACTTTATCAAAAGCTTTCTGAAAGTCCAGGTACACTACATCTACTGGATCTCCCTCGTCCATCTTCAGAGTTATATCCTCAAAAAATTCCGGACGATTAGTCAAGCATGATTTCCCCTTCATAAATCCATGCTGACTCTGTCAAATCCTGTTACTACTATCCAGACGTGACGTAATTTCATCCTTTATAATCGACTCCAGCATCTTTCCCACCACTGAGGTCAAACTAACCAGTCTATAATTTCCTGTTTTCTCCCTCCCACCTTTCTTAAAAAGTGGTATAACATTAGCCACCCTCCAATTCGCAGGAACTGATCCCGAGTCTATCGAACTCTGGAAAATGATCACCAATGCATCCACGATTTCTCAAGCCACCTCCTTCAGTACCCTGGGATGTAGACCATCAGGCCCTGGGAACTTATCAACATTCAAACCTAACAGTCTCTCCAACACCAATTCCTGGCAAATATAAATTCCCTTAAGTTCAGGTCCTTCAGCCACTGTTACCTCAGGGAGATTGCTTGTGTCTTCCCCAGTGAACACAGATCTGAAGTACCAATTCAATTCGTCTGCCATTTCTTTGTTCCCCATAATATATTCCCCTGTTTCTGTCTTCAAGGGCCCAATTTTAGTCTTAACCATATTTTTGCCTTTCACATACCAAAAAAACTTTTACTACGCTCCTTTATATTATTGGCCAGTTTACCTTTGTACCTCATCTTTTCTCTGCGTATTTCCTTCTTAGTAATCCTCTGTTTTCTTTAAAAGCTTCCCAGTCCTCTGTTTTCCCACTTATCTTTGCTATGTTATTCTTTTTCTCTTTTAACTTTATATGTTTCTTAACTTCCCTCATCAGCCACGGCCACCCATGCCTCATCCTAGGATCTTTCTTCCTTTTTTGGAATGAACTGATCCTGCAACGTCTGCATTATGCACAGAAATATCCGCCATTGTTCCTCCACCGTCATCCCTGCTAAGGTATTGCACCATTGAACTTTGCCCTTCTCCTCCCTCATAGCTCCATAGTTCCCTTTATTTAACAGAAATATTGTCACTTCCGATTGTACCCTCTCCCTCTCAAATTGCAGATTGAAGTATTATGGTCACTCCTTCCCAATGGCTCCTTCACCTGGAGGTCCCTGATCAATTCTGGTTTGTTGCACAATACCAGATCCAGAATTTCCTTCTCCCTGGTTGGGTCCAGCACCAGGTGTTCTAAGAATCCATCTCTAAGGCACTCCACAAAGTCTCTTTGTTGAGGTCCAATACTATCCTGATTCTCCCAGTCTACCTGCATGTTGAAATCCCCCATAACAACTGTAATAACGTCTTTGCCACAGGCCAATTTCAGCTCCTGATTTAACTTACAATGGACATCCAGACTACTGTTTGGAGGCCTGTAGATAGCTCCCAAGAGGGTCTTTTTACCCTTAGTATTTCTCAGCTCTATCCACACTGACTCTACATCCCCTGATTCTAGGTCCCTCCGCGCAAGGGACTGAATATCATCCCTTATCAACATGGCCACCCCACCCCCTCTGCCCGTCAGTCCCCCTCTCCCCTTACAATAACACGTGTAGCCTTGAATATTCATTTCCCAGGCCCTGTCCACTTGAAGACACGTCTCAGTTATCCCCACAATATCGTATCTGCCAATTTCCAAAAGAGCCTCAAGCTCATCCATCTTATTTCTAATGCTTCGTGCGTTCATGTATAGTATTTTTAATTTGTTACTGCCCTCACCCTTCCCATCAACTCCTATTTCACTCAACCTTACAGCATGATCCCTTTCTGAGTTTTCTGCCTCGTTGATACAATTGTCTTTCTTGACTTCCCTTGTTCTAACTTTCCCTTCAATTTCCTTCTTAAACATCCAGTTTGTCCCCTTACCCCCGCTACTTAGTTTAAACGTAGCTGTGTTGCAGTAGCAAACCTGCCTGCCAGAATGCTGGTCCCTAACCTATTAAGGTGCAAACCGTCTCTCTTGTAGAATTTATGATTACCACAAAACATACCCCAGTGATCCAAGAATTTAAATCCTTGCTTCCTGCACTAGTTCCCCAGCCACACGTTCAAGTCCATTATCTCCCTGTTTCTGGCCTCACCAGCCCGAGGAACTGGAAGCAAACCAGAAATAACCACCTTGGACATCCTGCTTTTCAGCCTTCTTCCTAGTTCTCCGAAGTCCCGCTGTGGTATGTTCCTCCTCTTCTTCTCGACATCATTTGTGCCGACATGTACCACCTCCTCTGGCTCTTCACCTTCATCCTTGAGGATTTCCTGCACTCTGTCTGTGATGTCTTTAACCCTGGCACCAGGAAGGCAACACACCATCCTTAAGTCCTGTCTGCTGCCACAAAAACCCCGGTCAGTTCCTCTCACTATGGAGTCCCCTATTACCACGGCTCTGTGCAATGTCTGACTCTTCCACTCTGCCTCCACGCCAACTTTTGATTGACAGACCTGGCCGCCTCGCTGACTGGCAGTGACATCTGTCTCTACTATTTCCAAAAGATTCAACTTGTTCCTGACAGGTACTTCCCCCGGGGTCTCTTGCACCTGTCTCCTCTCTGCCTTCCTCATCGTCTGCTGTCTTCTGCTCTCTTCTGGTAGAACTTTTGAAAGTTCTTGCCTAATACCGTCAAAATTGGCCTTTCTCCAATTTAGAACTTCAACTTTTAGATCTGGTCTATCCTCTTCCATCACGATTTTAAAACAAATAGAATTATTGTCGCTGGCCTCAAAGTGCTCCCCCACTGACACCTCAGTCACCTGCCCTGCCTTAATCTCAAGAGTAGGTCAGGTTTTGCACTTTCTCTCGTAGGTACATCCACATACTGAATCAGAAAATTGTAATGCACACACTTAAGAAATTCCTCTCCATCTAAACTTTTAACACTATGACAGTCCCAGTCGATGTTTGGAATGTTAGATTCCCCTACCATAACTACCTTATTATTCTTACAGATAGCTGAGATCTCCTTACAAGTTTGTTTCTCAATTTCCCTCTGACTATTAGAAGTCTATAATACAATCCCAATAAGGTGATCATCCCTTTCTTATTTCTCAGTTCCACCCAAATAACTTCCCTGGATGTATTTCCGGGAATATCCTCCCTCAGTACAGATGTAATGCTATCCCTTATCAAAAATGCCACTCCCCCTCCTCTCTTGCCTCCCTGTCTATCCTTCCTGTAGCATTTGTATCCTGGAACATTATGCTGTCCGTCCTGCCCATCCCTGAGCCATATTTCTGTAATTGCTCTGATATCCCAGTCCCATGTTCCTAACCATGCCCAGAGTTCATCTGCCTTCCCTGTTAGGCCTCTTGCATTGAAATAAATGCAGTTTAATTTATTAGTCCTACCTTGTCCCTGCCTGTCTTGACTGTTGGACTCACTTCTGTTCTCAGCTGTACGCATCTCAGACTGATCTCCTTCCTCACTATCTCACTGGGTTCCACCCCCCTCTTCCCCCCCCCACCCCCCACCCCCCGCCCCCCTTACTAGTTTAAATCCTCCCAAGCAGCTCTAGTAAATTTCCCTGCCAGTATATTGGTCCCCTTCCAATTTAGGTGCAATCCGTCCTTCTTGTACAGGTGACTTCTACCCCAAAAGAGATTCCAATGATCCAAAAATGTGAATCCTTCTCCCATACACCTGCTCCTCAGCCATGCATTCATCTGCTCTATCGTCCTATCCCTGCCCTCACTAGCTTGTAGCACTGGGAGTAATCCTACCCTTGAGGACCTCCTTTTTAAATTTCTGCCAAACTCTCTGTAATCCCCCTTCAGAATCTCAACCTTTTCCCTTCCAATATTGTTAGCTCCAATGTGGACAATGACCTCTTGCTGGCCCCTCTCCTCAGTGAGAACATTCTGCACCCTTTATGAGACATCCTTGATTCTGGCCCCAGGGAATTAACACACCATTCTGCTTTTTCTCTGCTGGCCACAGAAACGTCTGTCTGTACCTCGGACTACAGAATCCCCTAACACAATTGATCTCTTGGAAGCAGACGTACCCCTCATTGCATTAGAGCCAGTCTCAATACCAGAAACTTGGCTGTTTGTGCTACGTTCCCCTGAGAATCCATCACCCCCTACATTTTCCAAAACAGCATACCTGTTTGAAATGGGTATATCCACAAAATACTCCTGCCCTGGATGCCGACCTCTCTTACCCTTCCTGGAGTTAATCCATCTGTGTGACTGTATCTGAGACTTTCCCCCCCCTTCCTATAACTTCCATCCATCACATACTGTTGCTGTTGCAAATTCTTCATCGCTTCTATCTGTCTCTCCAACCGATCCACTCAATCTGATAAGATTTGCATCCAACAGCATATATGGCAGATATAATCCGCAGTAACCCTTAAATTCTCTTTAAACTCCCACATCTGACAAGAAGTACATGTCACTACAAAGGCTATTTTTGCTCCTTCACAATCTACAGACCCAGAAAATAACACCGTCTTACTCCTCTACAAACACTGCCCAAGGTTAAATTAATAGCTATGGCTTATATTTTAAGTTTAATCAAGAGACTTATCTCCAAAAACATATAATCAAGAAAGAACCCACTGTACTCACTAATGCAGCCTTTCTCTTGGACAGGCTTAAAACAACAATTAACTTATCTGATTCTGTGCTGTGAACTTCGCCCAAACCGGTTCCTCCAAGATTAGTTGTGAATTTCACTGTTTGTTAATTTTTCCAGATGCACTCTGATGTCCAGCGACACAAAACAGGAAAGGCAGTAACTGTGCAGGTTCTCTCTCTCTCTCTCTCTCTCTCTCTCTCTCTCCCCTGCACTGTCCTTACCATGTGCTTCCTTTGTTTGCTCTTCTCCCTTTTAAAACTGCTGTTATTTTGGCTTTTTTTTTCCAAAGTTCCAAAACAATGCAACAGCATATAAAACAGTAATTGCTGCTCCTGGAATTCGAGGATATCACCTCTAGCACCTAAAATACCTCAAAAAAAGGAGCAGCTCTTCTAGCCAGAAATTTTTCTCATCCTCCATCCAAGATAGTCCTTTTCTATTACATCTATAGGTTTGACTTAACTATTCCTTAAAATTCCCATTTTTTCAGAGTTTGCTATTTTCGTTTTTGAATATTTATGCAACTGAGCTTAAACTTTCTCAGATAAACACAGAAACTCAGCAGGTCTGGCAGCATCTGTGGAGACAAAGTAGAGTTAACATTTCAGTTCCTGTGACCATTCTTCAAAACAATGAATCCAAAATGTTAACTCTGCTTTCTTGACAAATGCTGCCAGTTCTGCTAGGTTTCTCCAGCAATTTCAGATTTTTGTTTCAGATTTCCAACATCTACAGTTCTGTGTTTTATTATAGATTTGCTCAGCTTTGAATAATACCTTCAGGACTCTAACCCAACACTTCTGGTCTGGAACCTTCAAATTACAATCTTACACTGACTCAACCTATTTCCTAACAATACTAAACTAACTCTGTTCTTGAGAAGAAACTGTTTAGACATCCAACTTCTATCAGGCTCTCCGTGAACTAAAATACAAAAACTTTCAGAGCTGTGGACTTTTCCTCTAAGAAAACAGAAGTTTTGATAGTTCTAAACTGAAAGAAGGCTAACATTCTTCAATATTTAATCTGTTTACCTGTAAACCTCTCCTGATGCCAGCAGATTTCCATTATCAGCCCAGGGATTCTGTCTCTCATATTTGTTTAAAAAAAAATCATGGCTCCAAAAATACTGACAAGTCTGCATACCACTTATACAAAATTCAAACTCTAAAGATGATATAAGGAGCTATGTGGTAATGAGATCCTCAATGTTACAATTAGCGCATGTGCCATCAGCTTACGCAGCAAGTGCATTATGTGCATATGAACAGCACAGTTGAAGAGAAAGGGATGGTGTCTTTAATATGGTGACAATGGACTCCTGCAAGTGACGGAGTATCCACAGTCAATGTGGAGGTGTTGGTGGAGGGTCCAATGCAGGGGATCAACAATGTTGCAATCAAGGCATTGGGCCACACTTGGTTCTGGGATCAAGATGTGTCAGTCTGGGTATTGCTGATCAGTCAGTTGGGGTGCTAAAACTAAAGCAATCAGGGATTGGGCATCAGTCATTTAGGGCTGATATGCAAAGTTAGTCCAAGTGATAGGACACTGCCGGCCAGTTGAGGGGAGTGCTGCAAGTTGGAATAGAATCTCAGAGATGTTTTGGGGTCAGTCCATGTTGACATCAAGATTGCAGCCAGCTCAAGTCTGGGTATTAGCATTGAATTGGGTTGCGAAGGAAACTGTTACAGTGATAGGAAACAATTAGAGACAGTGGGCACAACCTGCCCTTCACGATACTGTGTTGACTATCCCTCATCAACTTATTTCTGCTGAGGTGATTATAAGTCCTATTATCTTATAATTTTTCCAACACTTTACCCACAACCAAAGTAGGGCTCACTGGTTTATAATTAAAACAGTTGTCTCTACTCCCCTTCTTGGAAAGGGAAACAACATTTGTGTCCTCCAGTCTTCCAGCAGTATTCCTGTAGACAATAATGACATAAAGATCAAAACCAAAATCTCCGCAATCTCCTCCCTGGCTTCTCAGAGAATCCTCGGATAAATCCTATCTGGCCCAGGGGATGTAAATCCCAGAATTTCTTTCAAGTGACTGCCCCAAGATAACTTAATTTTGTCAACATAATAGTGACATCTCATGCATTTTAAGCGTGAGGCCTTGTTTCGACTCTGTTTGTGTCTCAACCTGGAGTCATACACACAGACACACACAGAGACACACACACACACACACAGACACACACAGACGCACACAGACACACTCACACACACAGACACACACACACTCAATAACACACACGCTCATACAAGCACACACACAGACACATGCTCACACACACACACATACACACAGACAGACACACGCTCACACACTCACATACAGATACACAGACACACAGACACATACACTCTCACAGACTCACATAGACACAAATAGACACATGCTCACACATACACACACGGACACACACATATATGTATAAATCTACAGGGTAAATTTACATTTGTAGATTTGTATTTGCAAAGAACATTCCATTTTGTTCAAAAAGCATGCAGCCTGTAGACAGTCAGTCCATGTGGCATTTTATAAATTCCTACTTTGGAAATAAAACCAGTCTGACTCCAGGGTGAGATACGAACAGACTCAAAACAAAGCCTTATACCTAAAATGTATTGCTTGACCTGAGATGTTAACTATTGCATTAGTTATATGACCCATTGATCTTTTACTTATAAATTCTGTGTCTGATATATCTCTCTCACCAGCTGCCTGAGGAGGGAGCGAGGGTTCTGAAAGCTTGTGGTTTTAAATAAACCTGTTGGACTTTAACCCAGTGTTGTGCGAATTTTGACTTTGTGCACCCCAGTCCAATGTCGCCACCTTCACATCATATTTTAAAGGTCAGAAGAAAAAGGTTTAAAAAGGACATGAGGGGGCAACGTTTTTACACAGAGAGTGGTGTGTGTGGAATGAACTGCCAGGGAAAGTGAAGGATGTAGGTACAGTTACAATGTTTAAAAGACATTCAGGTAAATTCATGGACAAGAAAGATTTTGAGGGATATAAGCCAAGCGCAGGTAGATGAGACTAGTTTATTTTAGGAACAAGGTCATATAGCTGTTTGGACTGAAAGGTCAGTTTCTGTGCAGTATGACTCTGTGACTCTGAGAGACTTGGAGGTGTGCCAGTCAGTTTCGGACAAAGGAAAATATCAAAACCTGTGAAGTTAAAATAGATGCTAATGCTGTTACAGTTACCTCATCATTTTGCCATGGAAACTCTGATGGGAAAGGTCAAACTACACATAGGCCAAAAGTTAAGATCTGATGAAGAAGTGGCGCTCTGAAAGCTAGTGCATCCAAGTAAACCTGTTGGACTATAACCTGGCGTTGCATAATTTTTAAAGTTGTAATATGTTTAGATTTATCTTCCCCATCCGAGTTTCCATTGCGAGATGATGTGCCTGGCTGTGCATTGACAAACAGATACTTACCTCCCAGTTACAATCAGCACAACTGTGATGGCCCAGATAGGTGTGGGGCCCAATTCATGCAGCCTGAGTTATCCCTTCTCTTTGCATTATTCTGTTCTCTTGTCCAAAACTACCAGTAAAGAGAACTTTTAATTGGTTTCAGAAGAATGAAGTTTGTTCCTCCCCACTGAACCTAGCTGAAGAGTAGCACAATTTTAGCAAAAAAGTGAGACATTAACCTACCACTTTATTGCCCAAACAGACTTCAATCCCTTCAGCACGACCATTAAGTTCACTACAACTTGCTGATCCTTGCTCACTGCTTACAAAGAGTCATCAATATTCTTGATAGATTTTCTGGTGACAATTCTGCTAATGCTGTCACCACAAGTCCATCTTGTGGAAGATGCAATTACAGCCCACAGGATTCTCAAAGGGGTTAATGGCTTCTGCCCCTTTCAATCTGCACCCTGTTAAAAATCACACAACACCAGGTTATAGTCCAACAGGTTTAATTGGAAGCACACTAGCTTTCGGAGCGACGCTCCTTCATCAGGTGATTGTGCACCCTGTTTTTCATAAATTCATCGAGTGTGGAACCAGTCCATTCAGCCCATCAACTCCACACTGACCTTCCGAAGATCACACCCCCACCCTATAACCCTGCATTTCCCAATCTACCTAACCTGCACATCTTTGGACTGTGGGAGGAAACTAGAACACCTGTGGAGAATGTGCAAACTCTACACAGACAGTTGCCCGAGGGTGGGATCAAACCTGGGACCCTGGTGCTGTGAGGCAGCAGTGTTAACTACTGAGCCTACCACTTTATTGCCCAAACAGACTTCAATCCCTTCAGCACTACCATTAAGTTCACTACAACTTGCTGATCCTTGCTCACTGCTTACAAAGAGTCATCAATATTCTTGATAGATTTTCTGGTGACAATTCTGCTAATGTTGTCACCACAAGTCCATCTTGCCACCCTGAATTTTGCCAGTGCATTTATATAGCGCCGTCACAAGGTCAAGATCACATCCAAATTAGCATTCCAGATGATAACTACTTTTCAAAGTGTAGCTACTTGTTGTCATCACAAAATCACAGAAATGTTACAGCATGGAAGGATGCTATTTGGCCCATCATGCCTGCCTTTGACAAAGACATTTTGTGCACAGCAAGCTCCCACACCCTGATGTGATTATGAGTGATGATCTGCTGTCAGCTGTTTTCTGACGGATTGGAGTTGGTCAGGATACTTTAATCATGACTTCACCTGGAAGGAGTGCTTTGGGCTGTGGGACCATGAGAAAAGAGGAGGTAAAATTCCCCAAGGTTACAGTGCTGGGTGCATATCTGCATAAATTATAAATGAGGAAGCAGTTAATAACGCAAAGCAGTATCTGAGGCCTCATTAACACAAGCATAGAGTTCAAAATCAAGGAGTGATGTTGAACTGATGTAAGACATTGATTTGGCCTCAACTGGAGTATTGTGTCCGTGAAGGCATCAAAAAGGATATACGTAAGGTTGACAAAAAGGTGTCTAAGGATAAGGACTTTCTGTTATGAAGGTAGGTTGGAAAATTTGGAGAAATTTCCTTGGGGAAGAGGAGATCTGAATGGGGGCAAGTTTAAATAATGTATTAAGAAGGGAGTTAGATATTTATTTGTAAAGGAACAATGTACAGTGTTACAGGCAAAAGGCCAGAGAAAGGTATTAGGTGGAGTGCTCTTTCAGAGAGCCAGAGCAGATATGATGGGCTGAATGACCTCCTTTTGTGTTTTAACAATTCACTGATTCCATAAATGAACAGGTATTGCATCTCTTGTGTTGGCATTGGAGGGTGCTGTGGAGAGGTAATGAGATGTCATGGATGATGGTGTGATGGTTTTTTTCAGAGAGGTTATAAACGACACAGTTTCCAAAAAGTCTGAGGTTGGATGGGTTCTGGGGACAATTCCTTTACAGCTAACAGATACTGCCTCAGGCAGACGGACTTTCAAGTTAAAAAAAATCTTGCATTATCAAAGGGGAGTGGCCAGTTCTCCAAGCTCAGCTATACTCTGGTCAGGTTTAATTACAGCAGAGTATGTGCGTGTGAAGAAAGGCTGCCAGACCCTTTCTCTCTCTCTCTCTCTCTCTCTTTCTCTCTGACTTCACTCCTGTAAGAACTTGTGTTTCATTTTACCTTTTGTGCTGAGGGGTTTTATGGGGATTGTTGCAAGTATTTTGGAACAGCATCACTAAATTGGGATAGTCTGTTGGGTTTTCAGAGAGGATAAGTTATTCAGTATTCTGTTTTCTATTCTTTGTGTTTCAGTAATCTTGTAAATAAGTTCTGTTTTGTTTAAAACCAAGTTGTCTGTTCAGCTGATTCTCTCCTGGAACATCCACTGTACACCTGCTTAAAATGAAATGGCAAAGTTAGGATCTGGGATACCTACTTAAAATGTTTTGAGAGGGTCTGGCTGGTCCATAACAATGGGGACAGAAATCCTCTCCTCGTTCTACTTTGCCCAAATGTGGACAACACCGTAGGAATGTCCAGAACAGCGTCCACCTCTCAGCCTCCACATTCAGGGGTGTTTGCTATTTCTGTACATTTTTATTTTGGGTTTTGAAGTTACTGAGCTTGGGCACTTTCTTATTGAGGGGCTTTGATGGTTATTAACTCTCTGCTACAACAGTATGCGCTGATTGGCTTTTTAGCTATGATACGGATGGTCTTACAACTCACCTCCATCACATATAACTGTGTTAAAATTGAGTAAAGACATGAGGGAGGAGCTGGCCAGAGTCGATTGGAAGGGGAACATAGCTAGGAAGATAATGAAACAGCAATGGCAAGGATTTCTGGAGGTAATTCAGGAGAAACAACAGAAATTCATTCCAAAGAAAAGAAACATGCTAATGGTAGGTGAAGCAATCATGGCTGATGAGGGAAGTCCGAGGCAGCATAAAAGCAAACTGAAAAGCAGACAATGTGGTAGAGATTAATAGGAAGCCATAAGATTAGGAAGCCTTTAAAAACCAGCAGACAGCAGCTAAAAAAACAATAAGTTGGGTGAAGATGAAATATGAGAGTAGGCTAGTGAATGCTAGAAAAGAAGATTGCAAGAATTTTCTTTATATATATCCAAGGTAAGAGAGAGACAAGAGTGAACATTGGACCACGAGAAAATGAAGCTGGAGAAGCAGTAATGAGGAACCAGAAATGGTGAAGGAACTGTATAGATACTTTGCATCGGTTTTCACAATGGAACACACCAGCACATCTTCATCAAGGGGAGGTCGTGCCTGACTGGTTTGTTAGAATTCTCTGAGGGGGGTAACAAACAGGTTAGTCAAAGGAGAGCCAGTGGACATGATCTATTTAGATTTTCAGAAGGTCTTTGACAAGGTACAACATCGGATAAATAAAAGCCCATGTGCTAGAGTCAAAGTTCTGGCATGGATAGAGGATTGGCTGACTGGCAGAAAGCAGAGATTGGAGATAAAGCATTCCTTTCAGCCAGTAACTAGTGGAGTCCCGCAGGGGTCAGTTTTGGGACCATGACTATTCAAGTTATACATTAATGATATGGATGATGGAACTGAGGGAAGTGTTGCAAAGTTTGCAAATGCCACAAAGGTAGGTGGAGGGACAGGTAGTGTTGAGGAGGCAGGAGATTGCAGAAGGGATTGGACAGGCTGGGAGAGCGGGCAGATGGAATACAATGTGGGAAAGTTCAGCGTTATGCACCATGTTGAGAAGAATACAGGCATAGACTATTTTCTGAATGGGGAAAAATGTTGGATATTTGAAACACTAAAGGACTTGGAAGTTCTCTTGACATCATGGCAGCCCTCAAACCTACCAACACACTAAAACAGTCGCTAATGAATTTGAAAGACCCTATACAGACAACAAGCAAAACTAATGTCATTTACTAGTTACCTTGCAAGAACTGTAACAAACACTACATTGGACAGACAGGCAGAAAATTAGCCCCTAGAATACATTAACATCACTAGCCACAAAAAGACATGACCCACTCTCACTGGTATCCTTACATACAGATGAAGCAAGACACCTCTTTGACTGGGATAGTACATCCATCTTAGGACAAGCCAAACAGAGACACACACATGAGAATTCCTAGAAGCATGTCAATCTAACCGGAACTCGATCAATAAACACATTGACTTGGATCCCATTTAACACCACCTGAGAAAAAGAACACAAAATTGCATCGCGACAGGAAATGATGCCACCACATGAAATGACATCACCAACCCAAGGGAGCCTAAACACATAAATAGAAAGTGGGCATACCACCAGTGCTTCATCTTGAGGCTCACTGATGATGTTGCCTAGTTTGGTGATGAAATGTCTGAAAACGAACCTTCCAGCTCAGTGAGCAAACCTATATCCAGGATTTTCAAAGTTTGGGAGAAGATTTGTAGCTCGGGTGCTCGTTGTTGTGGTTCTGTTCGCCGAGCTGGGAATATGTCTTGCAAACGTTTTGTCCCCTGTCTAGGTGACATCCTCAGTGCTTGAGAGCCTCCTGTGAAGCGCTTCTGTGCTGTTTCCTCTGGCATTTATAGTGGCCTGTCTCTGCCGCTTCCGTTTGTCCGTTCAAGCTGGACCCAATATACCGGCCACTACAGCGGACAGCTCGAACTGACAACCGGAAGCGGCAGAGACAGGCCACTATAAATGCCGGAGGAAACAGCACAGAAGCGCTTCACAGGAGGCTTCCAAGCACTGAGGATGTCACCTAGACAGGGGACGAAACGTTTGCAAGACATATTCCCAGCTCAGCGAACAGAACCACAACAACTATATCCAGGATATCTGCAGTTCTGGGGCTGTGCTTGAGTTTGAGGCAATGCTCCATCTTAGGGAATGTAGCATCCAAATTGTGTACTGTATGGTTTTTTTCTTTAAGTATACCAGAAAGTATTAAATCTCTGTCCATTTCTTCTTAATGTAATAATTAACCTTACTACTTTAAAGATATTTTAAATTTTTATCATTTCAATATTACTTATAACTTGTTGTTTCTTAAAATTTAAACTTATTAAAGTTGTATTCTTGTATTCATAAATGCTGTTTTAAATTTAACTATTATAGCCTTCACCACAGTCTGTGCAGCACTCTTCATTTGTCAATCTTTTATAACCTCTTTATTAACATATTTAATTCTTCAACAGAGCTCTGTACTTTATTACTGCCAGGTCTGTTGTGATTTGCTGTTTTCAAATGTTTTCAGAAAACTGTTCCTTTCTAATAATGTATTTCAGTACGGCATCCTGGTTTGTTGAGTTGCGAGTGTGGTGCTGGAAAAGCACAGCAGGTCAGGCATCACCTGAGGAGCAGGATAATTGACGTTTCAGGCAAAAGCCCTTCAACAAGTATGACGCTTGTTGGCCGAGGGGGTGGAGAGATAAATGAGAGGGAGGTGAGGCTGGGAGAATGTAGTTGAGAGTGCGATAGGTAGGTGGAGGTGGGGGTAATGCTGATACTTCAGAGAGGAAGTTGGAGCGGACAGGTGGGAAGGAAGATGAACAGGTAGGACAGGTCATGAGGGCGGTGCCGAGTTGGAAGGTTGGAACTGGGGTAAGGTGGGGGGAGGGGGAATGAGAGTTTCAGAGAACATCTCCGGGACACCTGCACCAACCAACCCCACCACCCCATGGCCAAACACTTCAACTCCCCCTCCAACTCCAGCAAGGACATGCAGGTCCTGGGCCTCCTCCATTGCCACTCCCTAACCAACTGGTGCCTGAAGGAAGAATACATCATCATCTGCCTTGGGACCCTCCAACCACACAGCATCTATGTAGATTTCACCAGTTTCCTCATTTCCCCTCCCCCCATCTTATCCCAGTTTCAAACTTCCAACTCAGTATCACCATCATGACCTGTCCTACCCGTCCATCCTCCTTCCCACCTATCCGCTCCACCCTCCTCTCTGACCTATCACCATTACCCCACCTCCACCTACCTATTGCACTCTCTGACACCTTCCCCTTATCCCCACACCCCTCCCATTTATCTCTTCACCACCTCGGCTCACAAGCCTCAATACTGATGAAGGATTTTTGCCCAAAACATTGATTCTCCTGCCTCTCGGATGCTGCCTGGCCTGCTGTGCTTTTCCAGCACCACACTCTTGACTCTGATCTCCAGCATCTGCAGGCCTCACTTTCTCCTACTGCTTTGTTGAGCTATTTTCAGAACTTTCCATCTTTTGAAATGATCAAAATCATGGCAATCAGCTTTTTCAAGAGTCTTCCCAGCTTCTGCAGTCAATATGGTACTTTCCCATTTCTTTTTGAGTAAAATGGATATTTGCTTGATTTCATGCTATTTCGTTTACACAATGTTTTGATTAACAGTCTCTGGTTGCAATGAGTAAATCTTCCATTATAGTCACAACTTAGTTGAGAGTCAGTTCTTTTACTAATTTGCTAATTTTTCATCTTCTGCAAATATTTTTCACTAGATTCTTTTTTTTTAATTTGTTTGTTTTCAGAGCAAATAATTTTGAAGCCTTCATTCTTTAATCAGTATAGTTTAACTTTCCTCTCTGGTCCTTACATTGTTTCTTGTAGCTATACTTCATGGTTCCTTTTTTGTGTGAGGTCAGGACTTTCTTTGATACTGCCTTGTTTTCCCTTTCTGGTCATTGTGCCATTTTCATAAAGTTGTTCCCTCTTTCCTTAGGCATCCCTAACTTTATGTCCTGGAGTCTTTTTCTCGTTCCATAAAAAGTCTCTGTATTTTCTACGCCTTTTCTCTCTCTTATTAGCCAACCCTCCTACCTTATTACTTCTTACAGATTCTGAATGAAGTCTTCTCTCTGAAGTGCTGAGTTTTTTTTTGTTGCTTTCACAGCTGTGGCTATGTCACTCTCTCTCTCTCTCTCTCTCTGTTGCGAATGGCATTTCAGCTGCTGAATAATTAAAACTACAATGCTCTTAAAGTGGTAACAATGATTTGGAGGTGCTGGTGTTAGACTGGGGTGGACAAAGTTTAAAAATCGTACAACAACGGGTTATAGTCCAATAGGTTTATTTAGAAGTACAAGCTTTCGGGGCACAGCCCCTTGCACAGATACCTAGTGAGGCTGGATCATAACCTCAGGTTATCTCGGGAATGTGACTTGAAAGACGTTTCAGGATTTGCATATCAATGAATCGAAACCTGAATCCCCATTCTACGTTATTAAAGACTTAACAGCCATCTAGGTGTATTCAATACATCACATCAGTTGCATGATACTTTGAGCTTTTACTATAAATTCTGTGTGCTATGATCCTGCCCTACTAGCTACCTGACAAAGGAACTGCGGTCTGAAAGCCTGTACTTCCAAGTAAACCTGTTGGACTATAAGCTGGCATTGTGTGATTTTTAACTTTAAAGTTTGAACTATTTTTCTTTTCTTCTGATCCTTATGGATTGCTTCTCATTGTAGTGAGAGTCAGATCACAACCTTTGCAACCACATGGTATTTTTGCTGACAGTTACACCTGATACTTTATGATATTTGTCCCCTCTAGCCATATGTGGTACTTGGCAAGGGTTGCTTGAGTCTGTTTGCTACCGTCGATGCTCCCTTGTCTTGGGCATTATCTAATGATTATTATGGGGAGTACACAATAGGAGAGTATCTATAGATGAGGGACCATTTCTAGATAATACAAAGTGTTATTGCATAATAACAATAAGTACTGCTGCATTTGGTAAGGCATAATCAATGGGACTTTTGGGAAATAGTACACACACATCTGCTCCCTTCGAAAGCTAGTGTATAAATCCATGGCTCCACCAATGCATGGCATCGGTCAAATGCATGGAGTCAAAGGGAAATGAATTTTAACCACTTCAGAACCGTTATCTTGAACACCAGGTAGCCAATACATTTATTTCTTTGGTCATTAAGTCACAGAACACAAGGTGGAGAAAGACACACTTAACAATTATTTGAAACATTAGTCAGAGATATAAATTACAATCACAATAGATGATATTTAAGAAATTGATCTGAAAGTGTAGAAGGTTATTTGGACACAGTTACTGACTGAATATAACCTGAGACTTGAAGAAAAGTAAAGCATTGGCAATGCTTTAACTGAAAATTTAAAGGATGGTTGAATAAGGCCAAAGTCTCAATTGTGAACAAGTCAGATGAGGTAAATAAACATAATGAGAGGCAAAAGGTTAATCGAAAAGAAATAAATAATAAAAATCATTCCGGAAGCATTAAAGATCTTACAAAATATATTTTCACATTGTGGCGGATGAAATATTCTATAACAAAGCAGAGTCCGAGTGCATAAATTTATTAAAATTTTGAGCTGAAAGAAAATTAAAAGGAATGGAATGCAAGGAGAATGTTGGATGTTAAAAATGGAGGAAATAAACTGGAAATGGGAATCGACGAAATGGGAGATTGAAAAGGTTAGGGATCAAACTGCAGATTGGAGTGTCCTGATGAAAAGGTTAGGGATCAAACTGCAGATTGGAGTGCCCGAAACATCGATTTTCCTGCTCCTCGGATGCTGCCTAACCTGCTGTGCTTTTCCAGCATCACTCTAATCTTGACTCTGATTTCCAGCATCTGCAGTCCTCACTTTTGCCTTGCAGATTGGAGTGAGACTAGTTGAAATAATAGTGCTATTCCACTTCTGCCTATCCTTCCTAATTGCCTCATTCCCAATTACTCATCTTCCCACTCCTCTTTTCCCTATGAATCATCAATCTCCACTGCCCCACCCCTCTTCCCATTGCCCCATTCCCTGCTATTCCCCACTATCCTTCTCCACAATGCATCTCTTTCCATTTGCTCCCCTTCCCTGTTCCCAACTCCTCCTTCCCCATCACTCAACTCCCATCTATATTTGCCCCTGTCTTATAGAAAAATAACGAGTTTTGAATTAAAGTATTATGATCAGATGAGAAAGAGTATAACTGGTTCCTTTCTTTTCGGCTTCCTCAAATGATCCCAGAAAAGCTTTAAGCTGTTTTTAGCTCAAAGGTAAACTCTCTCCAGTTGAAAAGTAGCTGACTAATAATAAGGAACCAATCACCAAGCTTTTCTTGAGTTAAAGAAAAGAGAAAGTTGATGACCTACTATTCCAAGAAAAGCCATTCATGCAACCTCTGTGGAGTCACTTGCCCTTCATACGAATGCAAACACATAAAGTTAAAAGAGTCCAGTATAGTGCAATAGTGTCCAACACAATGTAAGATAAAATAATTTGTACACTTCAGGGTTCTTTGTGTGTCATTGAGGTGTAACCTTTTAATCTGACACCAAGGTTAGTTAATTGGTTTCTTGGCTGTAGTCAACAGTAGTGATTGCTGCAGCTATTTTTTAAAAGTTCTCAAATATCTGATGTTTTTTCCAAATCGGTGCTGTCACCGGGCACTTTCCTCTTGGTGTGGAAACCTTCTCAGATCTAAATGTGGAACTTTATTTATTTCAGTTACCCTGAAATAGAAGCAGTTTTTTTATTCCATGTCTGCAGAGAGTATTGTTTGCAGGCTGGTAATTGCAGTGGAGGTATCAGCTCCAACATGTGAGACTTCCCTGAAATAGTTTTATCAAAAGAATTGAAGAGGACTTTTCACACTTCCCATGCAAAATGACTATCTAATTTCATTGATCTTGGGGAAAATATTCATTTCAGGTCACACTATCGCTGTTAAATCAGAGTTGATTTCATGAAATTTGCACAACCTGTGACCGTTATTAATCCACTTCCTCTGTCTCCATTCATAAATTCTCTCCTTTGCCCAGGAGTGAATCTACTCTGTCTTCTTTCTCCTAATACAGTATATGGTTATTAATTCATCCAGACCCTGGTAGAAGCTCAATGAACTGGATCTAAACATTCATTCTGATTTCTCTCCACAGATTCTGCAGGACGTACTGAGGTTTTCCAGAAAATTCTGTTTTTGTGTCAGATTTCCAGCATCTGCAGTTTTCTTGTTTTTTTTTCCCTGGTTGAAACTGAATTGACAAAATCAACATTTCTCATATCAAATCTTCATACTATCTTCCACTATCAAAGTATGGAACCATGATTTGCACAAGTTACCCAGGTACTGTTTCTGTTTGAGAAAGCTTTGTATTTTTTTAGCCACAGGTGAATGTCCAGAAAACCAGAGAATAGCAAATGTTGCTCCTTTGTTTAAGACAGACAGCAGGGATAAATCAAAAGATTATAGGCTGGTGAGCCTTCCATGAGAGGTAGGGAAATTATTGAAGAACATTCTTCAGGACAGGATTTCCTCACATTTGGAAAAGATTGGACTTCTTAGCATGTAGTGCAGAGGTCTTGTCTCACAAATTTGAGTTGTTTGAGGAAGATGATGACTATGGTTGGTGAGGGTAGATCAGCAGACATTGTCTACATGGACTTTACTAAAGTATTCCACAGGATCACTCATAGTAGGCTGATCCAGAAAACTAATTCACATGGAACCCACAGTGAGTTGGTAAGTTGGGTACAAAAATAGCTTGGCTATAGAAGATGGTTTTTTTTTAGATTAGATTACTTACAGTGTGGAAACAGGCCCTTCGGCCCAACAAGTCCACACCGCCCCGCCGAAGCGTAACCCACCCATACCCCTACATCTACATCTACATCTACCCCTTACCTAACACTATGGGCAATTTAGCATGGCCAATTCACCTGACCTGCACATCTTTGTGACTGTGGGAGGAAACCGGAGCACCCGGAGGAAACCCACGCAGACACGGGGAGAACGTGCAAACTCCACACAGTCAGTCGCCTGAGGCGGGAATTGAACCCAGGTCTCAGGCGCTGTGAGGCAGCAGTGTTTTTCTGACTGGGCATTTTTGACCAATGGTGTTCTGCAAAGCTCAGTGTTGGGACCTCTGCTGTTTGTAATATATGTGAATTAGATGAAAATGTAGGTTATCTGATTCGTAAGTTTGCAAATGACTAAAAATTGGTGGAGTTGTGGATAGTGAGGAAGATCGTCAAAGGTTACAGCATGATATAGATCATTTTGAAAGTTGAGCAAAGAAAGGGCAGAGAGAATTTAATCCAGGCAAGTCTGAGGTGATGCATTTTGGGTGGTCAAATGCAAGAGGAAAGCATACAGTGGTGGAACCCTGAGGAATGTTGATCTGCAGAGTGATCTTGGGATCCAAGTCTTTAGCTCCGTGAAAGTGGCAATATAAGTGGATAAGATAGTCATGAAGGCATACAACATGCATGCCTTTATCGATCAGGGCATTGACTGTAAAAGATGGCAAGTCAAGTTGCAGCTGTATAAAACTTTAATTCAGCATCATTTGGAGTATTTTGCATAATTCCAGTCAGCGCACTATCAGAAGAATATGGTGACTTTGGAGAGGATGCAAGAGAGATTTAACAAGATGTTGTCTGGATTGAAGTATATTAAGTATAAGGAGAGGTTGGACAAACGTGGTGTGACTCACTTGAGCTCGGATGGTCATTCATCTCGACTCAAAATGTTAGCTTGCTCTATCTCCATGGATGATTAGATTAGATTAGATTACTTACAGTGTGGAAACAGGCCCTTCGGCCCAACAAGTCCACACCGCCCCGCCGAAGCGTAACCCACCCATACCCCTACATCTACATTTACCCCTTACCTAACACTATGGGCAATTTAGCATGGCCAATTCACCTGGCCTGCACATCTTTGGACTGTGGGAGGAAACCGGAGCACCCGGAGGAAACCCACGCAGACACGGGGAGAATGTGCAAACTCCACACAGTCAGTCGTCTGAGGCGGGAATTGAACCCGGGTCTCAAGCGCTGTGAGGCAGCAGTGCTAACCACTGTGCCACCGTGCCGCCCACCAATGCTGTCTGACCCACTGTGATCTCCAGCATTTGTTGTTTTTAGACAAAATTGGCTTGTTTTTGTTACAGCATTGGAGGCTAAGGAGCGACCTGATAGAAGTATGAAAGGCATGGAGAAGGCTGGATTGTTGGAGTCTTTTTTCCCAGAGTGGAAATGTCAAATACTAGGGGCATAGGTTTAAGGTGAGGGTGGGAAGTTTAAACAAGATGCACAAGGCCAGTTTTTTTTTACCTAGGACTGGAGTGCACTGCCAGGTGAGGTAGTAGAAGCAAATACATTAGCAATGTTTAAGAGGCATTTAGATAAACACAGAGAATCAAGAGATATGGACCATGTGCAGGCACATGGGATTAGTTTAGAATGACATCGTGGTCAGCACAGACATGGTGGGCCAATGAGACTGTTCCGGTGCTGTATCATTCTGTTTGTTCACAATATTGTTGAATATCTGGAATCATGTGGGAACGTTGTGCAGTCAGTAGTTTAACGGGAGTATGACTGTTTGGTAGTGAGTATGACTGTACTTTCATGAATAAGACTACTTTATTGGGAGTATGACTGAGGGAGCAAGAGCTGATTCTCATGGTCAAGTGAGCCTTGAAGAGGTCATGATCACAGGTCCAGATCAGTGGTAGGTTCAGGGGGAGCTTTCGAGAATGATTGAATCAATAACTTAGGGAAAGGAAGGAAGCAGGAGGGGTAGCTGAACACATGAGCTCAATCTCAGTGATGAGGATACCCTTGAGCCTTTTCCTATATCTTGTTGGAGGTGACCATGGAGGAGATAGAGCAATGAGTTTAAGACAGTCATAAAGTAGAAGGTGGTTCATCCAGGAATTTTGAGATTTTCAGCCAAATGAAGGAATGTCTTGCTTTAAGTTGCCCAGCCTGATCTGATAGTGAATAGATTTAGCAAATCCATTCAGATTTGCATAATTTGGACTGAAAGGAGTGCAGATGAGACCCATGCTAGGGTGAATGTTCATGGTGAATGAGAGAGAGAGAGAGAGTAATTTGGGGATTAGGGCATCAAATATCTTGGTGAAAGTATGGTCAGAATCTGCTGAATTGTCGTGATGAATAGGGACCCAATGGTTTGGATTTTGAAAATGCAAGTTTAAGTGAATTGGTGGATCATTTCTTTTCATCCCCAGGGCTGATGCAGGAAGAAACCTGGTTGGTATTGGTAAGGGGTGCGGGACTGTGGACAGAGAGTGAAACAAAGAACTGATCAGAGACCGTCTGTGACTGACCTGATGGGAGACCACTGAGATGATAAGGTCAAGGGAATGTTGTGATAAAAGCGGGGGTGGGGGAGGATTTATAGAATGAGAGAGTAAGAGAGGATAGCAAGTGAATTCAGAAGAACAGACCATAAGAGGTTGAAAAAGCTGAGGATAATAATGGGATTATTATCCATTTCACTGTACACTTGGCATGGTCGGATCATGCGAGCCAGCAGAGGTACCAGGGCTGTGAAAGGAGCTGTGCCCTGGTGTGTGTCAACTTCAGAAGAGGAAGCAAGAAAAATTAGCTGGAGAGTGAGCAGGAGCAGCAATATAGGATTAACACCAGATCAAGCAGATTCATGGCTTCATTTCTATTTGATGTGACTGGCTGCTGAGCTGCCTAACACAGTGCCTTTGAATGCAGCTTGTTTTAAGCAGCTCTCTATAGCCTGACTGTTTCACATGCAGCATTCTATGTGGTGTCTGATATCAGGCAGATTCTGCAGTCTACGTTCTCAACAAAAACAAAATACAGCCTTTGCCTCAGACACACATGGTTAAAATATGCAGACGCTGCTTCCAAGGAAAACATGCAGAAACTTTCCAATCTCGTGATGTTTTTGAAAATGTGCTGTGCTCCCTGGCTTTAATTTGAGTTGTATAGTAGTGCTTTGTGTGCAGGAATGCTTGCTTGTGGAGACAGTCAGAATTTCCTCTTGTGCTGACACCATGTTTACTTTCAGTTTTTAAAATATATGCTGATTTTGATCTTTTTTGTGGATTGCTCTGGTTCTCGGACGTTGTGTGACCCACACAGAAGTCAGAATGGTCCTTAACAATTGGTTGCAATGGATAAATTGAAGTAAACTGAAGGAATGCTTAGAAGCTGAACTTGTATCAGGGTGTGATGTCTGATATCAGGCAGACATCAAAGGAAGTTAGGAGTCATTGGGTTAGTTATGGAAACTTATCAGAACCACAATCTCAAGCCGTCTCTCATTTTGTTGGGATTTCTCAATGACTCATTGAGCTACATTACTCAATCATTTTTAAAGGGACTGTATCAAATTCATTGGTTTTCCTACAATATCTTTCCTTTCTTTCTCTATTTTTGCCATTATGGACAATTCAGCAACTTTCTGTTGAATCCACAACAGCACAGAGCCAGGAGTTAATGTCACTCTGAACCTTAAGATGGGTGGATTGCATAGATAAACATCCACTGCACTGAGCAGGTCAGGCAGCATCCGAGGAGCAGGACAATCGATGTTTCGGGCAGGAGCCCTTCATAGGGGTCCTGCCTGAAACCTCGATTTTCCTGCTCCTCGGATGCTGCCTGACCTGCTGTGTATTTCCAGCACCACTCTAATCTTGACTCTAATCTCCAGCATCTGCAGTCCTCACGTTCACCTATCCACTGGACAGAGTCAGTTGGATTTCCTTCTGGAAGATAGAGCAGGGAAATAGGGCAGATTGGTTGCATGACACTGAGGCATCATGTACTCAAAGGGCTAAGTGACCCTACGCATAATGACTGTATGAATCAATGAATTTGTTTCTCTATATGACTAAATGTCTTGATTTACCATGCATCTATTAACATAAGAATTGTATATCATGTCCTGTGTCATTCTCTTACCTGTGCAAAGTTAATATACATGTCTAAATAGATGTCATCAAACAATTCAAATCATCAGCTCTGCCCAGAACTCCAAACCTCTCCAAATGTCCAGAGTTCCATGAACATGCTGGAGTAGGGGTGGAACTTTTGTCACTTTAAGTCTCATCCTCCAATTGATAATATCTTGGTTGATCTGTTTATGACCTGAACTTAACTTTGCTGTCTCCTCCATACCTTTTGACTCCCTTGTCAATCAACAATCAGTTTTAAAAACATTTAATGATCCAGTCTCCATTGCTCCCCAGGAGAGTGAACTCCACAATCCCCTGACCCCCTGAGAGAAAAATAAATGCTCCTCAATGTTGCCTTTAATTAAACTTATATCAGTTAGACTTTTCAATGTCCTTTCAGAGCCATTTCTCATTTTCCTCATAATTTCTAAACTCCAAAGCCATTGTGAAACACTCTCAAATCTATTAGTTGCTCATGAATTATCTCTGACTGCCTTTGATCTGAACCTGAGGTGTTTCTATGTCTCTATTCTACCACAGAACAGACATTGCTTGGACAGTGCAGCACACCCTCTCTCGAGCTGCAAGTGTCAGCTCTCAATGCTCTTGAGTTTAATTTGAATCCTTAGCTTTATTTATTCTGAAGTGAGAGGGCTGCCTTTGAGCCAGAGCTGACAGAGGTGAAGTCAAACATTGAAATGGTATTAGAGGAGAAAATGAGGACTGCAGATGCTGGAGATCAGAGCTGAACATGTGTTGCTGGAAAAGCGCAGCAGGTCAGGCAGCATCCAAGGAACAGGAGAATCAACGTTTCGGGCATATGCCCTTCTTCAGGAATGAGGAAAGTGTGTCCAGCTGAAGACCTTCTGTGCAGAGGAGATGACCTGGGGTGTGCAGTGAGAGAGGGACTCACTGAAACCATTGTAGAGGGAGGAAGAGAGCTTCTTCAAGGAAGGCATCCTTGTAAAAGAAGCTCTTCAGCTGGACACACTTTCCTCATTCCTGAAGAAGGGCTTATGCCCGAAACGTCGATTCTCCTGTTCCTTGGCTGCTGCCTGACCTGCTGCGCTTTTCCAGCAACACATTTTCAGCTTTGAAATGATATTAGCAAAACAAATGCAAGTGAACAGCCTCATTAACGCACATGTTTGTTTTTCTAATCAACCTGCCCAGAGACCTTATTATACACCTCAAGAGCAAGTTGGACTTGAACCCATGCTCTCCTGGCTCAGATGGAGGGACATTATCACTGTGTCACAATCTTTAAAATGGTTATAGGAGGAGGATATTCAGCCCATTAACTTCATGCCACATCTCTGAAAGAATCATATGATCAGTTATGAATTCTGCCTACAATACAATGAGAGAGTAGAGGGCCCAGGTTGGAGATTTACTATGAGCAAGGTGTGAAATGTTCACATTAAAAGGATGGGCAGGAGATGCTGGATTTGCTATGGATAGACTCTGTGTCTCAGTCTTTCTTTGGACAGAAAGAGAGGTAGAAAGTTCTCCAGAGACCAATGGTACCACGGCTGTGGTCAGCAGAGGGCTAAAGGTTGGAATCCTCGGTAAGCTATCAGGCAGAATACCTGAGGGAAAATGGTTCCTGATCAAAGAAATTTGACAGTAACAATCTGAGGACTCTGGGAGATTTGCCCGTCTGAGATTAGGACAAGAAAATCACTGGATTTGTCCTTACTGCCTAAAGTCAGCTTGGAAATTCTGTGGAGACTGAGGATGACAGTATTTGGTGGTGACAGGATATTACAACCTGGAAGTGTGAACATATGAGTAGCTAGAAGTGATTGTGAATTGTGATTTATACAGATTGTAACCCTCGAGGAGAAAGTGAGGACTGCAGATGCTGGAGATCAGAGCTGAAAATGTGTTGCCGGAAAAGCGCAGCAGGTCAGGCAGCATCCAAGGAGCAGGACAATCGACGTTTCGGGCATGAGCCCTTCTTCAGGAATGGCCGGGGCAGTCAGGTTTGTGGATTTTGGGCAGGAGGTAGAAACGGGCGGTGTGGGGTTGTGGGACTATGAGGTTGGAGGTGGTGGATGGGAGATCCCCTGAGGTGATGAGGTTATGGATGGTCTGGGAGATGATGGTTTGGTGGTGGGAGGTGGGGTCATGGTCAAGGGGCAGTAGGAGGTGGTGTCCACGAGCTGGCGTTTAGCCTCAGCGGTGTAAAGGTCGGTGCGCCAAACTACTACTGCGCCTCCCTTGTCTGCCGGTTTGATAGTGAGGTTGGGGTTGGAACGGAGAGAGTGGAGAGCTGCACGTTCCGAGGGTGAGAGGTTGGAGTGGGTGAGAGGGGTGGAGAGGTTGAGGCGGTTAATGTCGCGGCGGCAGTTGGCTATGAAGAGATCGAGGGCAGGTAAGAGACCAGCATGGGGTGTCCAGGTGGATGGGGTGTGTTGGAGGCGGGAGAAGGGGTTGTCAGAAGTTGGGTGAGAATCCTGGTTGAAGAAGTGGGCGTGGAGGCGAAGGCGGCGGAAGCCCTCCTGAAGAAGGGCTCATGCCCGAAACCTCGATTCTCCTGCTCCTTGGATGCTGCCTGACCTGCTGCGCTTTTCCAGCAACACATTTTCAGCACAGATTGTAACCCTGACAAGAAGACAAAAGAGAGAGACAGAGAAATCGATAACAAGACAGTGAAATGACAGAATCACAAATGGAACCCAATCTGTGGAACCTGCAAATAGATAGAGCTGAGGGTGAAAAGGAAAATGAGCCATGGTAATGCAGGGAAACAGATAATGGCTTGGCTGGTACACACTGCCTATTTAAATTATGGAATAAGCAACTGACTTTTTTCACTTTTTAAAAGCAATTATGAGTATTGTGATGTGCATTTAACATTAGTCAGATTTATTAGTGTTAATAAGGTTTTTTTAGATTAGATTAGATTACTTACAGTGTGGAAACAGGCCCTTCGGCCCAACAAGTCCACACCGCCCCGCCGAAGCGTAACCCACCCATACCCCTACATCTATATTTACCCCTTACCTAACACTATGGGCAATTTAGCATGGCCAATTCACCTGGCCTGCACATCTTTTGGACTGTGGGAGGAAACCGGAGCACCCGGAGGAAACCCACGCAGACACGGGGAGAACGTGCAAACTCCACACAGTCAGTCGCCTGAGGCGGGAATTGAACCCGGGTCTCAGGCGCTGTGAGGCAACAGTGCTAACCACTGTGCCACCGTGCTGCCCACTGTGCCACTGTGCCACCGTTTCCACACTGTAAGTAATCTAATCTAATCTAATCTAAAGGTTTATTATTGGTAAGATTTAATATCAATAACAACAGATGAACCTACTCTAACCTCCTGACTGCATGTCCTAGGTCACATATAAAGTCCAGAAGCTCATGTCCTGAATAAGGCGTTGTCAGTCCCTGGGTTTGGGAACGTGGTGTCACTGTAGTGAATCTGTGTGGTGCAGCCCAATGACAGCACATTTACAGATGGAGGTCACAATGCAGCTTTGAGAGTATTCAGCTAAAAACCAAGCTGTCAAGGTGAAATAGCCAGGTCGTGCAGGACTTCCCTGATAGCATCCCACTCTCTGAACAGTATTTACTTCCAAATATGCATAATTGTGATCATTTAACTGGAGAGTATAGCACCACTTGTGGTTCAGCTTTACATTGAATCTTAGAATCCCTACAGTGTGGAAGCAGGCTATTTGGTCCATCGGAGGCATACCAACCATCTGAAGAGCATCCCACTCAGACCCTCCATTTCAGTAACCTTGAATTTCCCATAGCCATCCACCTAATCTGAAAATCTTTATGCAGGGAGATGAGATTGATTGTGATGGGTTACCCTTTGTAACACTGACAGAAAGACTATTGAATGCTGAGGTGTGACAACAAAGGCATTTTTCATGCATTGCATGTGGTCAGTTGATAAAAGAGTTTACAACGTGATATTTTCTTATTTTGTGAAAAATTATTATCTTCATGTCTTAGGGTTTGATATTAAGTAGATAAGGTTTAAACTGTCTGTTTAGTTTAAAGTAAAATGGACTAATGAAGAGAGTTGAATGACTGGGGATGAGTTCTATCCAACAAAAAGTCTGTGTTACCATGGAGACCTGGGCCAAGATTAAGATTTGCTGACATACCCGAAAGCAAAGGCAGGAGAAGCCGGGCTGACTGTGGACAAACATCTGGTCTCTTAATATTTTGGACAGAAAGATAAACAGAGAAGGAGAGAGAGACAGAGAGAGAGAGAGAAAGAAGTCCCACCATAACAAAGACGACAAATGGTCACCACAAGGACAAGACTGCTGGAAGCCGTCAGGCAGTATACAAGAGGGAGGACAGTCTCTGCTACAAGAAATATGTTCTGTTGTAATCTAAGGACTGTGAAAAAAAAATTGCCAAGAATAGAAATTGGCTGTGAGTGATTTATTGGTGTAAGTCAGTTTGGTAATTTTCAGGAGACCAGAACAGAAGACCTTTGAGAGTCACAGGACATTGCAACTCATCAAAAAAGAGAGATATGAACTCTATGGAAATTGTGTCAATGGACTGTTTCCCATATAATTTTAATTCTGTGGTGAGTATATTGTAATGTATAAACATATATATACTTATACATAAACATGTATAGAGTATATGTATGTGTGTGGCAAGGGGTTATCAATCATGATAAGCACTAATAAGGGTCCTCTTTTCTATTTTATGTAGTTTAGGGCATTAATTGTTTACTAAATGATGCTTTACCAACATTGCTTTTAGTTTGTAACACTTAAAGTCTTAAAACTTGAGACCTGCTTGTAAAATTTCTCTATGTTCACCACTGGGAAATCAAACATCATATAAATTTATCAGTTTCTAAGGGGATCATAATGAAGCTGAAACAACGAACATGGAGTGATTCTCAGTTGCCAGAGGGACTTTGAGCGTCCTGTTCTCTGTTAATGAAGATGGCTTTAATTTAATTTCCTTAATGATTAAATAAACAATAAGAGATGTGTTTACACAGTGGTTTTGTAACTAATGAAGGTGATAGAAATGCTACTTACAAACAAAAAACAACTTCCATTAATATCATGAAGATGTCAAGGAGTACTTCACATTTTGTGAATGTTTGCACTGTTCTCACCAAAGGACTCGGTATTCGGTTAAACTGCATTTCACAACATTTGCAAATCATACCAAAATCAAGCAACCCAATGTTTTGCTTACAAAACACAAGTAATTGCTATGATTAAATGGTGCAGAATGAGTGGTTTTGAGTACAGCACTGTATACACAGAGACTCCAGTCCTGACATAGTGAGATAGATAAATGTAGAAAGAGCTGACCTGAGACAGACAATACTACACAGTGAGCTTTCATATCAACCAGAAATGAGATGAGCAGTCAGTAGCAACAATTTGTAGTTATTTAATGCCCTTATTACAGATAAACATTTCTTTTGTTTATTCATAGGATGTGTGTGGCACCATTTATTTATTGCCCATGCGTAATTGCCCAGAGGGCAGTTAAGAATCAAATACATTGCTGTGGGTCTGGAGTTACCCGTCGGTCATACCAGGTAAGGATGGCAAATTTGCTTCGTTTATGAACATGAGTGAACCAGATGTGTTTTTGCAACAATTGGTTACAAGGTCAATGCAAAAGTGGTTACATGGTCATCATTAGCCTGGCTTTTTATTCAAAATTATCACTGAAATTAAATGTCATACCTGCCAGGCTGAGATTCAAACTCATATTTCAAAACATTAGCCTGGGGTTCTGGATCATGAGTCCAGAGACATTACTATTAAACTACCATCTCACAAATCTTTACCATGAATCATCAAAACAAAATAGACAATGTTCCCTTGATGGACACTCAGGGTGAGGGAGGCTGGGTGGCGAAAAGTTTGTTCAAAAAGATATGTTTTAATGAGAGTTGTGGGATTTGGTCATTATTGCTAGGGTAGCATTTATTGCCCATCTGTAATTGCCCTTGAGAAGTAGTGCTGAGTCACCTTCTTGAGCCACTGCTGTCCATGTGCTGTAAGTATACCTACAATACTTTTAGGAAGGCTGTTTCAAGATTGTGACCCAGCCTCAGTGAAAGAATAATGATATTGTTCCAAGCTGGGATAATGGGTATGGAGGAAAACTTACAAATGGTTGTGTTGTCATGCATCTACTGCCCTTATCCTCCTAGATGTAGAGGTCATGGGTTTGGAACTTGCCATTGAAGAAATCCTGACCGCTTATTGTAGTCTATTTTCTAACTGGTACATGCTGTTGCCACTGCACATTGATATGCAGGGAGTGAAGGCTGAGAGAGATAGATAGGATACTAGTCAAATGGCTGCTTTGTTTTAATGGTGTCAAACTTCTTGAAACCTGTTGGAACTGCACTCATCAAGGCAAGTTGAGAATATTCCATTAAACTTTGGGTTTGTAGATTCTAAGCAGAATTTGGGATGTGACACTGACCACAGAATCCCCTCCCTCCGACTTGCTCTTGTAGCCACAGTATTTATGTGGATGGTTTAGTTATATTTCTGGTCAATGGCAGGACTTTAAAGATGGGAACTTAAAATGATGGATTGCCATGGAATGTAGTTAGACTTTTGGTTGGAGGTGGTAATTTCTTACTGCCTGTGTGGCATGAATATTATTGTTGCACTTTAGATCACATGTGAATGGCCTTGCTCTGTGCACAGGAACTGCTTCAGTTCCTCAAGAATCCTGAATGGAATGAGACAGTGAACAGTCGTCAATTAACATCCCGCCATCTGACCATTAAGATGGAGAGTAGGTCATTGATGAAACAGCTGAAGATGGTTGAGCTGAGGACAACTCCTGCAGAGATATCCTTGCGGAGTTGAGGTGAATGACCTCTAACAAGCACAACCATCTTCCTCGGGTTCCCATTTTGGTGGTGCCAGAATGGATTTTGACAGGATCAAAGATATTGACTTAAGTCTTTCCAATAATTAACTTTAAGATATTGCAGCTTCTCTGAGGCTGAAAGATGAACAAGTGATCTGACAAGAGCTGAACATTGGTGATACATGTGTAGTTGCTGAGCCTATAGCTACTAGCAATGCATTGAGGAGAAATTCATTTGATAAATTTGATTTTTTTGATAGTTTGAGTGAGAATGAGGTGACTAGAACCCCATGAACTCATAGAATGTTTCTGCTGTGCTATATCATCTTTATGCATGTACAAAGCAAATCTTATTTTAAATATTTCTATAATTCAATATTCTCATATTACTGTGCAAAAATAACAAAAACTACAAGCTTGATTCTACAATTTTCTGACTTAATTCAATTCAACATGACTTTATTGCCCGTAAGGAAATTCATTTAAGGTACATTGCTTGGTCATTCGAAATTACATGTAATTAATAATAACAATGGTAAGAGAAAGAATTACCTTTTTACAGACATCTAGCTAATTGGAACTTATCAAACAAAAGCTTGCACTCTATTAAAATGATGTAAATGAGTCCCACTATTAGAGCATGACCTCATCCATATATCAAAAATAATAGTTGTTCTTACAGAAAAAAGGCACAAACTAGTTAAGGAACTAATTTGTCTGGTGTCTGAGGGGTTGTACCCTTTTCCCTGAATGTGTCCAACAGTAGTACTGAGACAAGAGGTAAATGTCATTTCTCCTGTCACTAATTACATTTATCAAGAGTGGATTTCTTCAAGAAAGATCTGCTCAGCTAACGTATTTCTGCTGGTTCAATAATCCTAGTTTCTTTAAAGAATCTACCTTATGAAGTCAACTGCACCAGGAGAGACCAGCAAAAGATATAGAACTGTAAACTGTAACTGCATGGAATGGTTTTATTTTAATTTTAATCATTTTAATTTTTTAAGGAAATAAATCATATGTTTTGATTGACGGGAATTCTTCTATACCGCAATGGTTGTGTTCTTGTGCAACACCGCATTACAGAAAAATCGCTCTTCCCATCCAATTCTATTTTGATTTAGTCCCTACCCTCCCCTTCATGTGTTCTTTCACATCAGCAGAGTCCAATCAGGCCTGTTACTGGTTCCTTGGCCACTTGGGTGCTTTTTTTCCGAGTGATGGTGTATTAATAAAATTTATACCTAGTGTTTTCACCGTGTTTTGCACCGACACAAACAAACTATAAAAATAAAAGAAAAATGGCACTTTAGAAACAGCGTTTAAAGTGTTGATGATGTAATAATGTTACAGGCCAACACATGTTTTAGAAGTTTGCACTTTAGAAACAGTGGCTCCAATTTGTCAATTGTATTACAGCGAATTCATGTTAATGAAACACGTGTTATAGCAGAACGATCTGTATTTGATTTATTATTGTCACATATACTTAGGTACAATGCAAAGTTTCATTTTGCATGCTGTACCGGCAGATCATGCCATACAAAGTGCATTAGGGTAGTAGAACAGGGCTAAGGATACAATGTTATGGTTGCAGAGAAGGTACACAAAGAGCGAGAACAACATTTAATGTAAAATTTGAGAGGTCCATTGGGAAGTCTATTAATACCAGGGAAGAAGGTGTTCTTGAATCTGTTGGTATATGTGTTTAAGCTTTTATATCTTCCGCCTGACGAAAGAGGTTGGAAAAGATTATAACTGAGGTGGGAGAGGACTTTGGTGATGTTGGCTGCCTTCCCGAGGCAGCAGAGAGTGTAGATGGAGTCAATGGATGGAAATATGGCTTGCGTGATTGACTGTTTGTACACTTTTCTTCCAATTCAATTTATCATCTACTTTGATATGTTATAAGAACCACGAATATTTAACTTTGGGAATATAAATTGGAAAATAGGAGCTTAAACTTGCTTATTTCAGATCAGAAAAGAAAGATACAACTGTGTTGGCACTTAATGGTTATACATGGTTATGGATAACTTTACTGGAGGCTGGACTTTGGTACGTTTGTGGGACACCAGGTGTCTTTAGAGAAAAGTGGAATTGCCTGGCAACAGGGTTTGCTGCAATTGGCAGTTTTGTAAGTAAGTGGTAAATTGTCGCTGGACCAAGAGGAGACAGAAGAGTTGGGATTCAAATCTTCAAACTTGTCAACAAGTTAATCTGTGCACCATCTCTATATTTAATTCTGACAGAAATAATATTCAAAGACTACAAAAGAAATGGTACTTTGAATTCATGGGGGCAGCACGGTGGCTCAGTGGTTAGTACTGCTGCATCACAGCCCCAGGGGCCCGGGTTCGATTCCAGCCTCAGGTGACTGTCTGTGTGGCGTACGCACATTCTCTCTGTGTCTGCGTGTGTTTCCTCCGGGTGCTCCGGTTTCTTCCCACAGTCCAAAGATATAGAATCCCTGTAGTGTGGAATCAGGCCCCTTCGGTACAACAGGTCCACACTGACCCTCCAAAGAGAAACCCACCCAGACCCATTCCCCTAGCTTTACATTTACCCCAGACTAATGCACCTATCCTAATTATTCCTGAACACTATGGGCAATTTAGCATGGCCAGTTCACAAACCCACACAGACACAGGTAAGATGTGCAAACTCCACACAGACAGTCGCCCGAGGCAGGAATTGAACCGAGGTCCCTGGCACTGTGAGGCAACAGTGTTTACCACAGAGTCACTGTGTTGCCTCCAAAGATGTGCAGGTTAAGTGAATTGGCTGTGCTAAATTGCCTATATTGTTCAGGGGAGCATAGGTTTGGTTATTATTTAGGGGAAATGTAGACTAATAGGGTAGAGGAATAGATCTGGGTGGGTTACCCTATAGAGGGTTGGTGTGGATTTGTTGGGCCTAATGGCCTCTTTCCACACTGTAGGGATTCTATGACAAGAACCAGGTCTAACTGACTGGCTACTGAATTTGAGGACTGCTGCAGTCAACCACAATGTGATTTCATTGCAAAACAACAAAAACAGAAAAAGTCACATCATTTGCACTGTGAAATAGGCTTTTCTGCCTATGCATAACAAATATATCTTTATCAAGACTGTTCATCTTGTCTGTTTTATCAGTCCTGTTTATGAATGAATATAAAAGCATTTGGATTTAAAGGATGACGTAGTTTAATTCAGATATTAGTAAGTAATAATCAGTTTTTTGCTACATTAGAGGACGCATTTGTTACAATAATTAAATTTTCAGATTCTTCTTCATTGGTGAAGCCTGGCATGAGTTTTGTTTACCTTAAATGGCTGTCACTGCCAGAAGTAATTCATTCTCGAGATTAAACTGATCACATCTTCACACTTTAACTCCTGGAATAATGGGGCTTGATTTTCTGTGCACTATACCACAAGGGTCATGGCAACCTAGATACGTGCGTAGAATCATCGAATCATACAAGACAGATGAAGGTCCTCCAGCTCACCATGCCTGCACTGCCAAATATACATGACTACCTATAGAAGTCCCACATTCCCAGTACCTTGAATGTCAGCGAGTTACAGATACTGAACATAGCAGTTATGGATACAAGGAGGTTATGAAGGTTTTACAAGTTGAGCAAACTGGTGAGCTGAACAAAATTCTCAAAATGTTCAGGCAGCGTCTTCCAAACCCATGACCACTACCATCTAGAAGGGCAAGAGCAGCAGGTGCATTGGAAAACTACTCCCTGCAAGTCCCCATCCAAGCTATTCTTAAACTGACTTGGAAATTTATCACCATTGTTTCAGTGTTGCTGGGTCAAAATTCTGGAATTCCCTTCTGAATGGCATTGTGGGTCTACCTGCAGGATATGGACTGCAGCAGATCAAGAAGGCAGTTCACCATTACCTTCTGCAGGGCAGCTATGGATGAACAATCATCTCAATCATCATTCTTCCACAACTTCTCTTTTCTAAATGAAGCTTTTTCAGAAGCATTATGAGAAGGTTGAGGGTTCTTGATTGTCATCTTCAGCACAATGAGTTCTCCTGCACCATCACAGGTTGACCTGGAAGAATAATACACAAAACAAAAGCATGGTAGCAGTTAAATAGTCATGATTCCAGTTGGTTGGCTCCAGAAAAACACAAACTTGATTAATTGAATCCCTGTTAGAATTCCAATTATGCCAACTAATTTCCTGTTTGTAAAATACCACAATCAAAACAGTACCCAACTCTCCAAAAGTATAAAATGGTTAAAACTGTACATTTACTTCCACTGTAAGGGATTCCAATGGATCAAAGGAGTAGAAAGTGAGGACTGCAGATGCTGGAGATCAGAGCTGAAAATGTTTTGCTGGAAAAGCGCAGCAGCTCAGGCATCTTCAGGATTCCTGAAGAAGGGCTTATGCCCAAAACGTCGATTCTCCTGTTCCTTGGATGCTGCTTGACCTGCTGCGCTTTTCCAGCAACACATTTTCAGCTCCAATGGATCAAACCAAAGTGAACATGTTTGATTCCTTAGCAAATGTTATATGGACTCTCCCTTTCCAAGATTCACTTATGAATTATATATATATATATTTTTATTCAGTGTCATATTTGCAAACAATGAGTTTCTTAAGAATAATGGAATAGGTCATATTTTATAATTTTCAGATTAACATCACAGTCACTCTCAACCTCCACTATTGTTAATCCCAGTGTCACGTGGTCACACTCTCGCTTCTGTGTGAGAAGGTTGAAGGCTCCAGTTGCCATTCCAGGTGACACTGGAGTGCCCTGTACTGAGGATGTGCTGCACTATTGAAGAGCCTGTGATTCAGATGCCATGTTAGAATAAGACTGACTGCCCCACAGGTGAATGTCATGGCACCACTTTGAGGAACAAAAGAATGGCTTCCCAGCTATTGATTCCTTAACCATGTGAAAAATGCCAACTACCTGGACAGTATCACTTGCTGTTATGTTGGAAATTGCTGTGTAAAAATTGGCTGATGTGCTTCCGAGATGATAACAGTAAGCACACTTCAAAATTATTTCATTGACTAAAGAGCGTTTGGAAGGGCTGAAGTCAGGCAAAGTGTATTACAAATGCAATTCTTTTTATTTAACCAGCCACTTGAGTAAAACATATCGTGGTAAAGACAATTCTTGCCTAATTCTTGTCCCATGCACATCTGATCACCATGCCCCACTCCTACAAGGTGCCACAGCTGACATTGGGACTGCATCGATGAGTTCAATTATGGCTCCCTCCCTCTATTGCCCATGTTGTTGAATGGCTTGCCCATCCACCTGTCAATAGACCAATTGAGGCCCTTCATTGGGCAATTAGTATTCTTTAAGGGACTCAATATCCCCACAACCAGCATTTCACCAGCAGCAGGAGAGACACATTCTCCACTTGCTAGTGAAGAAAACAACGTCTCTCCCTTGGATGTATCCCCAAGGAGTTGACCTTGGACCAGGTTTCCATAGCCTCTTAAACCTCAGCTTCCAACTCCCTCATAAAACTGATCTCACCAACAGCCAAACATTTCAAAAATTCTGATTTTTTTTACAGATTGCCACCTCATTGCCTGATTCCAGTTCCAGCCGTGGCCACAACGTCTGTGGGGCTACAAGTTAATTGGGAATTGCCAGTCCCAGATGGTGAGTAGGTTTCTAATAGGCAGAAAACTGCAGAAGATAGCAGCAGAGTAAGACAGTCCACCCAGAATAGTTCTGCTTTGCCTGCATTTTCTTTTTTTTCTCTATTTTTAGCAGTCCTGAAGGAGCATACGGGGAAGTGAGTCACAGAACAGTGTGAGAAGAAGATAATCCCAGAACAGTGTGAGGGAAAGATAATCCCAGAACAACTCGAGGGGAAGATAGTCCCAGAACAGTGCAAGGGGAAGATAATCTTTGAGCAGCACAAGGGAAAGATGGTCCTGGAGCAGAGTGAGGGAAGATGGTTCCAGAACAGGGCAAGGGGAAAACAGTCAAAGAATAGGGCAAATTGGAAGATCGTCCCGGAACAGCGCAACGGGAGGATAGTCCCGGAACAGCGCAACGGGAGGATAGTCCTGGAACAGCGCAACGTACTTAGGTGCAGCTGAGTCCTGGGGCAGACCAGACTGGAGGCCCAGAGTGGAGCGAAACAGTTTTTGGACTGGGGTCTGGCATGGGCGGTCAGACCATGTGCTTGCTGAGCTTCTGCAATATATTGTCTATTTGAAATTCTTTCCTGGACCTGTAATATCAATCCTCTTACTATGTTATAACTACCTTATCTCTAACTTTTTAAAAAATACTGTAAGTAATGTTGTTAATTTTCTTTTTATTTCACTTTTGTATCCAAGATTTAACCTCGGTATCTGTACCTAAGATGGCCTCATTAGAGACAGACATTGTAAAAACTTTTCATTGTACTCCCCATGGTAGGCTTATGCGGAAAGTCAGGAGGCATGGGATAGAGGGAAATTTGGCCAATTGGATAGAAAACTGGCTAACCGGTCGAAGTCAGAGAGTGGTGATAGATGGTAAATATTCAGCCTGGAGCCCGGTTACAAGTGGAGTTCCGCAGGGATCAGTTCTGGGTCCTCTGCTGTTTGTAATTTTTATTAATGACTTGGATGAGGGAGTCGAAGGGTGGGTCAGTAAATTTGCAGATGATACGAAGATAGGTGGAGTTGTGGACAGTGAGGAGGGCATTTGTCATTTGCAAAGAGCCTTAGATATGATGCAGAGCTGGGCTGAGGAGTGGCAGATGGAGGGCTAGTTAGACGTCTGACTAGAATATTGTCACCTCCAAACAGTATCCCCTTCCATGACCAACTGTGACACTTGGCCTTCATCATGATTGCCCATTTAACCACCTCATTGCCAGCTGAGTTGTGGACAGTGAGGAGGGCATTTGTCGTTTGCAAAGGGACTTAGATATGTTGCAGAGCTGGGCTGAGGAGTGGCAGATGGAGTTCAACCCTGCCAAGTGTGAGGTTGTCCATTTTGGAAGAACAAATAAGAATGCGGAATACAGGGTTAACGGTAGGGTTCTTAGTCAGGTGGAGGAACAGAGGGATCTTGGGGTCTATGTACATCTTTGAAAGTTGCCACTCAGGTGGATAGAGTTTGTAAGAAGGCCTATGGAGTATTATCGTTCATTAGCAGAGGGATTGAATTCAAGAGTCGTGAAGTGATGTTGCAGCTTTACAGGACTTTGGTTAGGCCACAGTTGGAGTACTGTGTGCAGTTCTGGTCGCCTCACTTTAGGAAAGATGTGGAAGCTTTGGAGAGGGTGCAGAGGAGATTTACCAGGATGTTGCCTGGAATGGAGAATAGGTCGTACGAGGATAGGTTGAGAGTTCTCGGCCTTTTCTCGTTGGAACGGTGAAGGATGAGGGGTGACTTGATAGAGGCTTATAAGATGATCAGAGGAATAGATAGAGTAGACAGTCAGAAACTTTTTCCCCGGGTACAACAGAGTGTTACAAGGGGGCATAAATTTAAGGTGAAGGGTGGAAGGTATAGGGGAGATGTCAGGGGTGGTTCTTTACCCAGAGAGTGGTGGGGGCATGGAATGCGCTGCCCGTGGGAGTGGTAGAGTCAGAATCATTGGCGACCTTTAAGCGGCATTTGGATGGGTACATGGATGGGTGCGTAATCTAGGTTAGAAGTTCGGCACAACATCGTGGGCCGAAGGGCCTGTTCTGTGCTGTATTGTTCTATGTTCTATGTTCTATGTTCTTGTACTTCTGTACTGAGTACCTATAAAAATAAGGATATTCTATTCTACTCTATTCCAATTACCAGTCAATTTGGCTGATGCATAACTGTTTGTCCCTTGATGGCATGATGTCTCCGTTATTAGCACTGTTGCCTCACAGCTCTAAGGACCTGGGTTTGATTCCAGCATCAGATAACTGTTTTTGTGGTGTATTTACATTCTCCCCGCATCTTGCTGGGTGATCTGGTTTCCTCCCTCAGTCCAACGATTAACCATAGTCAATGCAACATGACGGGGATAGGGTCGGGACCTCAGCCTGGGTGGGATGTTCTTTGTTGGGTCAGTGCAGATTCGATTGGCCAAATGACCTCTTTCCGAGGCTTATGCCCGAAACGTCGATTCTCTTGCTCCTTGGATGCTGCCTGGCCTGCTGTGTTTTTCCAGCACCACATTTTTCAACTCTGGTACTCCAGCATCTGCAGTCCTCACTTTCTCTTAGTTGATCTTAGCCTTCTGTGGTAGACAATTCCAAAGGTTATGCGGGTCAAGTTGCTGAATATATTTCAGAAGGTGGTAGATTACTAGAGACGAAAGGTAGCAATAGGAATGGGATGAGAATAGGAGCATGGAGCATGGTGTTGAGATCAAGGATCAGCTATGATCATATTGAATGGTGAAGTGGGCTCAATGGGCCAAATGGTCTACTCCTGCTCCTATTTCAAGGTTTCAATGTGAAATGAGAGAAAATGTGCTTATATAATGGGGAGCAACACAAAAACAGGCCATATGGCCTCGCTTGTCTAATGATATTTACGCTGTCCAACATCCCCATTTACTTTACTCCATCTCATCGAATCAATGTGTCATTTGCATATTCTTCCCTCATTCTCTTAATTAGATGCATCTTTCAATGTATCTATTCATCTAAATCACCCTATGTAATTCTTATAATAATATGCTCATAACATGCTAAATAAAGAGGTTTATTCTAAATCCACTTCTGGAATTAGCCACTGACTTACTCCTGGCTGTGTGCCTGAGAACACCACATATTCCTGGAGTATCATTTCCAGTATATCATCTTAAAAAGAAGCTGGAATAACAATCCTTCAGTCATGTATTACTAAACTGTCTCTGATCATGAAATGTTGTCAATGATCCAAGTATATGTTCTCAGATAACTGGCCAACCCTCAAGACAATATTGGTGAATGGGAGCACATTCTTGGTCACTCCTTCACTTGTGTCTCTTAGTTTGCTGGCCATTGATTCTTCTTGCCCAGATGAAACTTCTCCTTTATGCCATTGTAGGTAATCTCAATGATTCTTTCTTCTCTTTGGGTTCCACCATGAGACTGGGAGGCTGAGTGGATTTTTTTTATTGGTTGACACTTGACAGGTTGATCGACCGTGGTTTGTTTTTTGACCCTTTGTTCAGAGAGGCAATTGAATTCCTTCAACTCTTCCTTGAATTACCAACACACTCAATTCTAATGTGGCTTGTCACCATCACAATTGCAGATAGGGAGAAAACTAAACACACAACTTCCTATCCGAGCAAAGAGGTTGATTTTATAGTTGAGTCCATGGGACTATAAAAAATGTTTGTGGTTTGGAGCAGTTTTGCTGGGAGCAGCAGATTGCTCACTGGAATGGATATCATTGTGCACGACAATGAGACAAGTGCAACAGAAATGGATAAAGGACCGCAACAGGGATGGTGTCTTCATCCAAAACCAGTTGGGATAATGTTTTGTCCTTAAAGCTGAGCAAGTTATATGTTGGATCCACAGGAACCTTGTTGAACAACGATTGAGACAAACCCAGTAGTGTTTGCTGACCAAGAAATGTCAAGATAAAATTCAAGGTCCTGAAGTCAAAGACCTGCCAACCTTTCAAATCCAAAGAGAATGTATAGTGGACATATTGTGGAAGGTCAGAGCACACCTGCATTTGTGAAGTCTGAGGCTTGAGGTGATAAATATAAATGTAGATAGATACCTGAATGGATAAATGTTAATGTAAGAGAAAGGTTTGGGAGTGAGGAATGGCAATGATGCACCTAATAATAGTTCTGGAAGGATAAATGTTGAAGGCAGCATTAAGCTCTACCCAATTGGATGATATTACATAGTCTTGGATGGAGAATCAAGGATGGAGAATCTTGCTCAAAGTCCCAATGTGTCATCATCACTTTGTTATTAATAACCTTGCTAATTATGTCTAACTAATTAATGTAGCATATATCTAATGTCACCATGAAATAAATTGCACCTTTTTGTTAAGACCATTGCTCACTGTTAGACTCATTAATGGTTCATCCTCTACCATGGTTCATCAACTAAGCTCTTAGACTTGGCTTGGAAAAAAAGGATTGATGACAGCACTCCACCTCAACCACAAAGTGCCTGGGGTTGGTTCTAATATTTTTCCTCTCCATTCCATTTCCCTGATAGGCTTCCACTTGTCCTCACATTCCACATAGACCTCTGCATTTGCCAACTCTGCCCAACTCCAGTGTGATGCCACTACCAAGCACGTCTTCCTTTCCCTACTAGCATTTCAACTGAGCTATTCCATCCATGACAGCCTAGCCCATTCCTCAGTCAACCTTAATATACCGTCCTTTACTAACAGCACCTTCCCATGAGATGGTGTACCTCCTCCTACCTTCTCCCTTCTTACAGTCCAAGGCCACACATACTTTTTTAGATTAGATTAGATTCCCTACAGTGTGGAAACAGACCCTTTGGCCCAACAAGTCCACACCGACCCTCCGAAGAGCAACCCACTCAGATCCACTTCCACTAAGGCACCAAACACTATGGGTAATTTAGAATGTGTAATTCACCTGACCTGCACATCTTTGGAGTGTGGGAGGAAACTGGAGCACCCAGAGGAAACCCACACAGACACGGGGAGAATGTGCAAACTCCACACAGACAGTCGCCCAAGGCTGGAATCGAACCTGGGTCCCTGGCGCAGTGCACCTGATGCAGTCTCCTCTACATTGGGGAGACTGGACGCCTCCTCGCAGAGCACTTTAGGCAACATCTCTGGGATAACCACATGGATCAACTCAACCTCCCTGTAGCCCAACATTTCAACTCCCCCTCCCACTCTGCCGAGGACATGGAGGTCCTGGGCCTCCTCCACCGTCACTCCCTCACCACCCGACACCAGGAGGAAGAACGCCTCATCATCTGCCTTGGAACACTTCAACCCCAGGGCATCAATGTGGACTTCACCAGTTTCCTCATTCCCTCTCCCCCCCCCACCCCACTATACCCCAGTTCCAACCTTCCAGCTCAGCACCGTCCTCACGACCTGTCCTACCTGCCAATCTCCCTTCTCACCTATCCATTCCACCTTCCCCTCTGACCTACCATCTTCATCCCCACCCCCATTCTCCTATTGTAGTCTTTGCTACCTCCTCCCCAGCCCTCCCCACCCACCCCGGTCAATATTTCTACTCTTCGGATGCTGCCTGACCTGCCGTGCTTTTCCAGCACCACTCTGATCTAAACTCTGATTTCCAGCATCTGCAGTCCTCACTTTTGCCTTGCTGTGACTCAGCAGTGCTAACCACTGAGCCATCGTGTCACCCACTTTATCCAGATGAAGCACCTATTGACTTGTATGCTTTCAATTCTTTCTCCTGTATTCTCTGACCAAAATGTGGTCTCCTCTACACTGGGATCACATGCAGACTGACTAACTGCTTTGCAGAACACCTCGTTCTATCTGCAGTCATGACACCAAGCTTCCTATCACCTATCATTTTAATTCTCCACTTGTTTGCATCTCACCTTTTGAATAGCAACTTTGCAGCTTTTTAAACTCAACAATGAGCTCAATAATTTCAGATTGTAACTATGGCCCAAATTTTATTTTCTTCTGTTCTGCAGATTTTATTTTAACTCTGCTTTTTTTCCTAATCCTTGTGGATGGCAGTTATTGATTATTCTACCAATCTGTTCCTCTAGGCTTTTATTTTGTGTCTTTATCAGTCTCATTATCCCTTCCATCGATTCAATGCCATGCTATTCACCTCTTAATTTTTCCTCTCTTCACCCATTTCCTCCCTTATGCATTTTCCCACCATTCCTCCTTTCACCTGCTTAAAAACTATTGCTTCTCCAATTTTTCCCAATTATGAGCAAAGATCATTGTCTTGAAAGGTTGACGTTATTTCATTCTGCAGATGCAAATAGACCTGCTGAATGTTCCTGATATTTTGTTTTCATTTTGGAGTTCCAGAATTTGTAGTACTTTGCTTCCTTGTCAAAATGTGTTGACCATTCTTCAATATATACAATGAGTAACTGGATTTATTTTTCTATCGCAGCAGTACAACAGGAACCCAGGAAATGTGTTACTATTGTGGTCAAAACTGTAATGTTTCTGGAAAATGAAAAATAGAATTTGAGTTGCTATCACAGAATTAACGCCATGGGTAATTTTAAATAATTGTTATGAAGCCAGTTGATGGTATCACTGAACAAGTTAGATCTCCGAACAAAACCTGGGTTAGCGAGTTTTGAGAAGGTTCGTAGCTCAGGTTGAGATTCTGGATGTAGGTTTGCTCACTGAGGTGGAAGGTTTGTTTTCAGATGTTTTGTCACCATACTACTTAACATCTTCAGTGAGCCTCACCACAGGAAATGACATCACCAAACCAAGGAAACCTAAACATATAAAAGGAAAGCGGGCCAGTACCACCAGTGCTTCATCCGAAAGCTCACTGAAGATGTTGCCTAGTATGGTGATGAAACAAACCTTCCAGCTCAGCGAGCAAGCCTATATCCAAAACTTAGGTTGATGGATCATATGTTTAACTTTTGCAGTTGCTGGTTTATCACTGAAGTACATTCACTGGAGACTGCAAATGTTCTTTAACCAAAGAACAAGAAAAAAAAATTAAACAAAGTTATTTACCTTTGAAAAGATCATGACAAAAACAGCTAAGCAAAGTTTTAATCTGTTCCTGAACAGGTTTTGCAGGTATTCAGGATCAAAGAAATTTCACTTTTTCATGACTTTTAAATTTATACTCAACTGACTCCAAAATCCTTTTCTTGGATTGTGGAAGCTATCTTACAATTCCTTTCTAAATCTGATGTCATGAACTTTCTCAATTCAGATGGTCTAAACTTTCTCATTCTAACAAGTGAAGCTCTCCTGGTCTAATAGGTCTACAAACTAGCAACCATTTGATTGGGGTGTCAGGCCCTTTGAAGTAAAACTGTCTTGTCTTGCTAGAAGAAACCTCTCTCCATTCTGAACTGAAATATTAGTTCTTCTGAATTGAGAGATTCAAAACTTTGTTCTGAAAGGAAAACTAAACTAATGGTTTACTGGTTTGTTGTAATCTTAGCAATGTAAACATTACATCCATTAACACTAATGGGGTTATCCTAGGCACTTGACTACATCCACATGCTTTACTGGAGTTGACATATTTAGGTCCCTGTTCCAAATGACTTTCTGACCAGTTGCAAGTAAAGTTATTCAGACAAGACTGATCCACATCCATCTATCTCTACACTAAAATCCAAATGCCAAAACATGATATATAATTTGTATTTTGTTACAACATATGATCTATAAGTTACAATGGGTTAGCTACAACTAAACTAATTGCAAAGTATACTTCCACACTGGGACTGAAGAGAGATGCTCAATATATTTGCAGTTAGTGATGCCTTACTTGGAAGCTCTTTGCA
The DNA here is from genome assembly GCF_047496795.1 of Chiloscyllium punctatum. Taxonomy (NCBI): domain Eukaryota; kingdom Metazoa; phylum Chordata; class Chondrichthyes; order Orectolobiformes; family Hemiscylliidae; genus Chiloscyllium; species Chiloscyllium punctatum. Next base: position 54,113,450 of record NC_092761.1, on the reverse strand, counting down.
TTTGTATGACATGTTTAATATGCTAAATGTCTCAGTTGTGGTTCTGTTCGCCAAGCTGGGAATTTATGTTGCAGACGTTTTGTCCCTGTCTAGGTGACATCCTCAGTGCTTGGGAGCCTTCTGTGAAGTGCTTCTGTGATCTTTCCTCCGGTATTTGTAGTGGTTTGAATCTGCCGCTTCCGGTTGTCAGTTCCAGCTGTCCGTTGCAGTGGTCGTTATTGGGTCCAGGTCGATGTGCTTATTGATTGAATCTGTGGACGAGTACCATGCCTCTAGGAATTCCCTGGCTGTTCTGTTTGGCTTGTCCTATAATAGTAGTGTTGTCCCAGTCGAATTCATGTTGCTTGTCATCTGCATGTGTGGCTACTAAGGATAGCTGGTCATGTCCTTTCGTGGCTAGTTGGTGTTTATGGATGCGGATCGTTAGCTGTCTTCCTGTATGTCCTATGTAGTGTTTTGTGCAGTCCTTGCAAGGGATTTTGTACACTACATTGGTTTTGCTCATGCTGGGTATTGGGTCCTTCGTTCTGGTGCGTTGTTGTCTGAGAGTGGCTGTTGGTTTGTGTGCTGTTATGAGTCCTAGTGGTCGCAGTAGTCTGGCTGTCAGTTCAGAAATGCTCTTGATGTATGGTAGTGTGGCTAGTCCTTTGGGTTGCGGCATGTCCTTGGTGTTGAGGAGAAGAGACAGAAGAGACACAACAAACAGTGAGACAAAGTATCGTACCTCTGATAACAAGGAAAAGACAAACACATAACCTCAACACCATGGAGAGGGAAGCACTAAAATCACTAAAACGATAAGAACATAATCACACTACCAGCAGACAAAGGCAGAATGACGGTCATCCTGGACAAAGGAGACATCCAAAAAGCGCAACAACTACTTGCAGATACCAACACCTCCCAAAAGAGGGAGTTTGACCCCAGCCCCACAGCTCCCCAATAGGATAAACAACACACTGAGGAACCTATAAAAAAAATGGACAGATAACCAGGTTTGACCTACAGAGAATGAAACCTGAAAGCAACAACACCCCCAGATTCTATGGACTACCTAAAGTGCACAAACCAGACATCCCACTCAGACCCATAGTATCACTACCAGGGACACCATCACACAAACTGGCTAAAGAACTACAGCAGAAACTGAAACACCTGATCAGCAGATCCAGACACTCTATACAGTCAACACAGGAATTCTTGGACATCATCAGAAATATACACATAGACAAGGAAGAAACAATGGTCTCATTCTATGTAACAGCACTGTTCGCCTCTATCGACAAAACCCTAGCCAACCTGCTGGACATACAGAACCGACAACAGGACATTGAACCTATCAACAAAGACGACATACTCAAACTACTGGACCTGTGCCTCACAACACACTTCACATTCAACAACCAAATATATGCACACCCATGGGCTCACCCATCTCTGGACTCATAGCAGAAGCGGTAATGCAAAGATTAGAACAAACAGTCTTACCGCAAATTCAACCCAAACTGGGTCAGATATGTGGATGACACCTTTGTAATCATTAAAAACACAGAAATAGAGATCACACACCGGATCACCAACGCCACACTCACAGGAATCCGATTCACGAGAGAGGAAGAAAAGGACAACCAACTCTCACTCCTAGACGTGATGGTACGGAGAATTCACCACAAAGATATACAGGAAAGCCACACACACAGACAGAGTCCTAAACTATGAAAGCAACCACCCCAACACACAAAAGAAGTTGCATCAAGACACTGTTCAAAAGGGCCACAACATACTGCAGTACACCAGAACTGCAAAAAGAGGAAGAAGAACACCTATACAATGTATTTGCCAAAAACGGATACCCGTGCAATTTCATCAACAGATGCCTAAGGGAAAGACAACGGAATGAGGACATGCCGCAACCCAAAGGACTAGCCACACTACCATACATCAAGAGCATTTCTGAACTGACAGCCACTAGGACTCAGCACACAAACCAAAAGCCACTCTCAGACAACAACGCACCAGAACAAAGGACCCAATACCCAGCATGAGCAAAACCAACGTAGTGTACAAAATCCCTTGCAAGGACTGCACAAAACACTACATAGGACAAACAGGAAGACAGCTAACGATCCGCATCCATAAACACCAACTAGCCACGAAACGACACGACCAGCTATCCTTAGTAGCCACACATGCAGATGACAAGCAACATGAATTCGACTGGGACAACACTACTATTATAGGACAAGCCAAACAGAACAGCCAGGGAATTCCTAGAGGCATGGCACTCATCCACAGATTCAATCAATAAGCACATCGACCTGGACCCAATATGCCGAACACTGCAGCGGACAGCTCGAACTGACAACCGGAAGCGGCAGATACAAATCACTATAAATGCTGAAGGAAACATCACAGAAGTGCTTCACAGGAGGCTCCCAAGCACTGAGGATGTCACCTAGACAGGGGACGAAACGTCTGCAACACAAATTCCTAGCTTGGCGAACAGAACCACAACAACTAGCACCCGAGCTACAAATCTTCTCACAGATTTTGAATGTCTCAGTGATTGAATAGCTATAAACAAAACACTGCATGGTGGCACAGTGGTTAGCACTGCTGCCTCACAGCACCAGAGACCCGGGTTCAATTCCTGCATCAGACAACTGTCTGTGTGGAGTTTGCACATTCTCCCCATGTCTACGTGGGTTTCCTCCCACAGTTCAAAGATGTGCAGGTTAGGTGAATTGGCCATGCTAAATTGCCCATAGTGTTAGGTGAAGGGGTAAATGTAGGGGAATGCGTGTGGGTGGGTTGCTCTTCAGAGGGTTAGTGTGGACTTGTTGGGCTGAAGGGCCTGTTTCCACACTGTAAGGGATTAGATTAGATTACATCTAATGTAATCTAATCTAATCCCTTACAGTGTGGAAACAGGCCCTTTAGCCCAACAAGCCCACATCTAATCTAATTTGTGATAATGTTAGGGGAGGTGAATCAAACTTTCAGGAGGGATGAGGTGTATAGTGAAGAATTGGATGAAGGCAAGTGCAGATAAATTCTTGGTAAGCAAAGAGCTAAAGGTTTTCAAAATATGGGAATGTAGATTTGAGGTTATTATCAGGTCAGCTCTGATCTTATTAAATGGTGAAGTGGATCAAAGGGCCTACTTCAGCTCTTTGCTTTTAAATTTGGAAGATGTTATATTGTGGGACTAGAAATGAGGCCACATTTATCATCCACTGCTCAGAGGGTGTGAATAGGAGATCGAGCTTGTTCTTGTATTGCTTTTCTCTCACTCTCTGGATGTTTCAAATCCTCTTACATTTGATGTGCTTTTCTCATTATGATGAGGAAAATTCTGCAGCAAATTTGTGCACAGCATATTCCCAAAGACCACAATGTGATAATGACCAGATCATCTGCTTTTAGCGATGTTGATCTAGGGATAAATACTAACATGAATAATTCTCCAGCTCTTCTTCAAAGTGTTACCTTGGGGATTTGTAGATCCATCCAGTTAGACAGAGCAATGGTTATCATCTCAACTGAAAGACAGCATTTCCAACAGTTGAGAATGTGTTACTGGAAAAGCTCAGCAGGTCAGGCAGCATCCGAGGAGCAGGAAAATCGACGTTTTGGGCAGAAGCCCTTCATCAGGTTGATGCCCGAAACATCGATTCTCCTGCTTCTCGGATGATACCTGACCTACCAGCACCACACTCTCGACTCTGATCTCCAGCGTCTGCAGTCCTTACTTTCTCCTGGCAACTCCAGCAATGCAGCACACCCTCAGTACAGCACTGACATGTTTAATTCTCAGAGTAAAGATGTAATCTTGAGGCCCAGAAGCAAGAATGTTACCAACTGGGGGTGGTTAGCTTAATTGGACAGATAGTGAGAGTATAACACAGAATGATGCCAGCAAAACAAACTCCAACCCCATTCTTCATGAAGGCCTGTCTTCTTGACTTGCCTCATACTTCATGTGGATTAGAGCTCCTCAGGCTTTAGAAGGCATTGTTTCTTTCTAATAGAGAGAGATGTTGATGGTCCTTCATAGACAATGGCTACTTGCTGATGTAATACAATGTGATAACTGACCATCTTCTCTTATCACTATGTGATACTTATATTACCCCCATAACATGTAAATGAGATGATGTATCCTGCAGTACAGAAAAAATCAATAAAAAGTAATTACTGGTATCTAGATATGTGCACTCCAATCACAGGCACTTGTATATCTGAGCTCAAACTAAATAATCAAACATCCAGTAGCAAGCTTCCCCAGTGTGTCATGCTGCAGGAGGACTCAGTAAGATGGAAACTGAGAGCTTTATATCATTAGGCCACATCCATGAAGCAATGATGACATCATGAGCATGTCCCTTACAAGTCTTGCCTGCTGCAAGACAGAACATAACATGCCCATTTTCCAAAGAGAATAAATCCTGAACATCTCACATTCAACATATTCAATATACAGACATATGAAGCAACATTAACAAGGTTAAAAATTGAAATTTTGATATCACTTTTGAAGATTTGTCAATTAATATTTATCTGATGATGTACCCATCTAGCCAGGCATGTGTTAATCTTGGTTGCTCTGAAACGTTCGTGTTGTGTTGCTGTCACAAAGCATCATGACACAGGAAATGTTAGTGTTTACTTCCTGATTCACTGCATCCTTGATTGATGTGTCACATATGGGTCTGAGCTAGCTTCTGTTTCTTCACAATACAGCACCATGATCGGTAGTGACTTCATATATCCTGGGCTTGTGCCGAATCTTATAAGCCTTTGCTGGTGCCCAGCTCATTGGACTTCTGCCTTCAACCCTTGGTCTTGTGATAGTTCTCTACCTGCGCACTGGAGATCTATCTGCTTTATTCTCCTTTCTCTTTGAAGAGGAAAGTCCCATGACTCCTTAGTTTGTAAACCTGTGTTTGCAGATGGCATAGCCATGTGATTGTACCACTACAAGAGTTGATAATATGTTAAAACCATGAAACAGACTCTTGCAGGTTGAACATTGGGAGCCACTTGTTGGAGTCCATGTCTTTTAGGATACAGTGTGGTAATATGTTGGCAATAATTCATGCGACAATTTTGGGAATACACGATGTTGATGGAAGTAGAAACTTCTTCACTTCTTGAGCTATTAATATCGTGTTTGAGATTGACAACATGAAAAGCTTGGTTATTTTCTAAAGATTACTTTTTTTTTGTTCCCTTGATAAGCTTGTGTGTACTTGGGTAACTTTCCGTGCTGCCAACGCTGTAGTGTGATACTGCCTTATTGGTCACTTGGATCTTGTTCTGGCGTGTGATTGGCTTTTCAAATAAGATTTTTGTCACATGTGACCAATGTCCTTTGGTGCCACATGCTTTGCAGGTGTGAGGAAATGCCATACAATGTCTGAGTAGGTGTAACAGAGCAGATCCATGATAGATCTGGTTGGTATTGTGCACTTTGCTGACCACGGCAATAAAGTTGAAAATAGATGTATTTAACCTTAGTCTGCCACTTTGGCTTCGTGCTGTTGTCCATCTTCCATCAAGGCATCAATGGTGTGATCTTTTCAGTTGCCCAGAAGATCTTTCCAAAATGCCTTGATCATTAGAGGCAATTAGCAAATTGATTAGCCTGTCTCTGAGCTCTTCCTCAGAGAAAGCACAACCATTCAGCTTTACTGCATTATCTGGTGACAAAGTTATTGACATCCCTTGAATTTTCTATCTGCACGACTGGAGTTGGAGTTCATTAATCCAGAGTTGATTTAATACCTTGAGCTGCTCCTTATGAACTCACCAAATATGATTGGCATGGTGGCTCACAGCACCAGGGACCAGGGATCAATTCCAGCCTGAAGCAACTATCTTTTTGGAGCTTGCACATTCTCCCTGTGTCTGCATGGGTTTCCCCTATATGCTCCGATTTCCTCTCATAGTAAAAGATGTGCATGTTCGGTGGATTAGCCATGCTAAATTGCCCATCGTGTTCAGAGATGTGCAGGCAAGATGGGTTAGCCACGGGAAATGCAGGGTTGTGGGGATGGGGTGAGTCTGCATGGGTCTTTGCAGGGTCATTGTGAACTGATGGGCTGAATGGCCTGTTTCTACACAATAGGTATTCTATGATTCTCTGGATTTTTTAACATCTTCAAAAGGCTGAATATATTTATTTCCTGACGCCCCTTCTTACCAATAGCAAGTCAGATTTTCAGTGATCTGCTGCTGGGTTATGTTTTGGATTAATTTGCAAAATAGAGCTGCATTTGTGGCTCAAGATAGCTGTAATTTAGTGAAGTCATAATTTGTTCTCCAATCCATAATCAAATGTTTGTTTTGATTTTCTTGCTGAACATCTTGTCTTTTCATTTTTTTGAAGTGAAGAGCTCTGAAATGGCCGAGCAAACCACAAGGATAAATATGGATGGATAATAAATGCTGGCTTTTCAGAAACATCCCCATCCCACTGAAGAAAGACAGTCACAGTTGGCAACATCTGCACACACCTCTGACCAGGAGCTCAACTTCACTCTGACCTGGATGAGGAGAGGCTGGGGCTTTGTTAGTGGGGGGAAAAGTGGGGACTTTGGCAGTGAGTGCTGCTATTGCGAACTCCTGGTCTCAGTTAACAGAACATATCAAAGTTTCCTGACTTCCCTGTTTTCCCAAGCCTGGCTGTTCCTGACCCCAGTTCCCTGTTGCTAGTTACAGAAACAAGTGAAATTACAGAGAATTGATTCCCAGATAACACACCCTGCTTCCCCACTGGGTTTGAGAAAAAAATGAACTCCAAATCTCGCCAATTACCACCCCCTCCTCCCCCACTCCTCCGCCCAATGCTAGTGGGCACTGGATTGGTGGAAGTGACCAACTGATGGAGGTAGAACTAGGAATGGCAAGTATTTAGACCAGTTTGATGTTTCATTCTCTAAAAACAGAGCTATAATCTTTGTTACCACTTCAAAGCATTAAGTTGATCATTTTGTAATAAACAAGCGCAATGACAGAAAATTGTGTGTGGACAGGGTGGTGCTGCATTAGTGCAAGATAAAATGACAAAGTCCTTTTATCATTAAGGAGTGCAGAGTCCGTTTATCTTCTGTTGTGGCTGGAAGGCATGGTCGAGGGGGTATTGGTACAATTAAAGGCTCCACAAGTATTTAAAATATGTATTAAATTCTAAACATGATTGTGTGTGTTTATACAGCCTCATTGAGTGGAGGCCAGCAAGAAATGTTTACTTTTCTGCCTCTTTAGCATTCCACTGTTAGCTGAATCAGGTAAAAAAAAGTCTCATTTGCTTTGTTTTGTTGAAGGGAGAGAGATGGAGTCTTACTTTAAAGTTGTGGCTGAAATTAAAGACTGTCTCACTCTCCACCCACTTGATGTTTACTCTGAATCTTGTGAGGCTCTATTCTGCCCAGATGCTTGTGCTGATGGACTTGTTATGACCCTGTCTGCTCCGATGATTGCTGCTTCCTTGACGTACAGGAAACCTATATCTGTTTTCACCCGTGTGGCTGCCCAGCCACCTTATTGTTGAGTGTTGGCAGAAAGTACCATCAGTTTCCATCTGCAGTGTTTTCTCAAATTAAGTCTGGAGCACATAGCATTAATCTAGGAACCTGGCTCCCCTACTTATGAGTTCATTGGCCCACAGGTCAGCCAGCTGATGCTTCTGAAGGTGTCCCACCAACAGAGGCACACGGGAGCTCTTCTCACAGTATCGAATGAAATCATAAAAGTGTTCGAAACTGGAACAGATTTACAATGTCACTGAAAATGTTGAACAGAGGAAATCTCTCCTTTTCTGAACATTCCAGTTGTCACGAATGGAGAGAATTACACATACGCCAGTCAGATTGATAACAGTCACAGGCAGGAGAAAGTGAGGACTGCAGATGCTCGAGATCAGAGCTGAAAATGTGTTGCTGGAAAAAGCGCAGCAGGTCAGGCAGCATCCAAGGAGCAGGAGAATCGACGTTTCGGGCATAAGACCGATTCTTGAAGAAAGGCTTATGCCCGAAACGTTGATTCTCCTGCTCCTTGGATGCTGCCTGACCTGCTGCGCTTTTCCAGCAACACATTTTCAGCAACAGTCACAGACACTCTGCCATTATTGTGCAAGATACCCTTTTGAATCATCCTGGAGGAGAGGTTTTGGTTTAGTTGCAGTCAGTGATCTTTATGCTCAAAATTGAGCTAGTACTAATCAACAATTTTTTTTAGAACATAGAGAATGTAAAACATAGAACAGTACAACACAGAACAGGCCCTTCAGCCCACGATGTTGTGCCGACCACTGATCCTCATGTATGCACCCTCAAGTTTCTGTGACCATATGCATGTCCAGGAGTCTCTTAAATGTCCCCAATGACCTTGCTTCCACAACTGCTGCTGGCAATGCATTCCATGCTCTCTCAACTCTGTGTAAAGAACCCGCCTCTGACATCCCCTCTATACTTTCCTCCAACCAGCTTAAAACTATGACCCCTCGTGGAAATAGTCTCTGGCTATCGACTCTATCTACGCCTCTCATTATCTTTTATACCTCAATTAGGTCCCCTCTCCTCCTCCTTTTCTCCAATGAAAAAAGTCCGAGCTCAGTCAACCTCTCTTCATAAGAATAGGTCCTCCAATCCAGACAGCATCCTGGTAAACCTCCTCTGAACCCTCTCCAAAGCATTCACATCTTTCCTATAATAGGGCGACCAGAACTGGATGCAGTATTCCAAGTGCGGTCTAACCAAAGTTTTATAGAGCTGCAACAAGATCTCACCACTCTTAAACTCAACCCCCCTGTTAATGAAAGCCAAAACACCATATGCTTTCTTAACAACTCTGTCCACTTGGGTGGCCATTTTAAGGGATCTATGTACCTGCACACCAAGATCCCTCTGTTCCTCCACACTGCCAAGAATCCTATCCTTAATCCTGTACTCAGCTTTCAAATTCGACCTTCCAAAATGCATCACCTCGCATTTATCCAGGTTGAACTCCATCTGCCACCTCTCAACCAATCTCTGCATCCTGTCAATATCCCACTGCAGCCTACAACAGCCCTCTATACTGTCAATGACACCTCCAACCTTTGTGTCGTCTGCAAACTTGCTGACCCATCCTTCAATCCCCTCATCCAAGTCATTAATAAAAATTACAAACAGTAGAGGCTCAAGGATAGAGCCCTGTGGAACACCACTCACCACAGACTTCCAGGCAGAATATTTTCCTTCTACTACCACTCACTGTCTTCTGTTGGCCATCTAATTCCGTATCCAGACAGCTAACTTCTCCTGTATCCCATTCCCCCTGACCTTCTGAATGAGCCTACCATGGGGAACCTTATCAAATGCCTTGCTGAAGTCCATATACACCACATCCACAGCTTGACCCTCGTCAACTTTTCTAGTCACATCCTCAAAGAACTCGATAAGATTTGTGAGGCATGACCTGCTCCTCACAAAGCCGTGTTGACTGCATTTAATCAAGCCATGCTCTTCCAGATGGTCGTAAATCCTATCCCTCAGAATCCTTTCTAACACCTTGCAGACGACAAACATGAGACTTACTGGTGTGTAAGTGCTAGGGATTTCCCTATTTCCTTTCTTGAAGAGAGGAATTACATTTGCCTCTCTCCAGTCCTCAGGTACAACTCCAGTGGAGAGCGAGGATGCAAAGATCTTTGCAAGTGGTGAAGCAATCACATTTCTCACTTCCCAAAGCAGCCGAGGACCAATCTGGTCCGGGCCTGGCGACTTGTCAATCTTAATGTTTGCTAAGCTTAAGGTGGGTTAGAGGAAGCAGTTTTGTGAATACAACTGAAATGACACAGGCATGTTAACCAGTGTCTATCCATCAGCTGTGAGCATCCTGATTTTACATCTATTTCCCATTTTCATGGTGTATAGCAGTCAGTTTCAGAGTCAAATTTAATAATGTTTAAGCTTTCAATTGTGCCTTTTAGTGTCGAAATGCCTGAAGTGTCCTCCTCAAAGGCTGCAAACACTTGGTGGAAACTCCCAGTGGGATGAAGGGTGTGACCAATTGTATGGGCAGGGCCTGTTTTTCATGCAATGTTTATTAATCCTTTGCAAAAGATTGCCGAAATCTTAATTTGTGCTGAACATAGTTTGCATTTGAAATTCCTCAATCATGTGCACTGGAATTATCCAAACCAGGGGAATTGTCAGATCAACCAAGCAAGGGGCCCACATGCCAGGGATGTAATTATAAAAATAAAGGAAAAACCAAATTGATCTGTTACACTGACTGTGCTTCTCTGCGTAACTATACAAAATTCGTTTGGGGTCTTTAATACATGGTTTCTTTAATCTGCCCTTGTATAGCCACTCATAACTTGAATTCACATGGCTGATTTCCCAACTTTAAGTTGTCCCCAGTGAAGTACAATTGGGTTGTTGTCACTGTTTTGGTGTATGCAAACACAGCAGTCAGTTTGGACACCACAAGCTCCCATACTCAGTCAAGATTGCACCTCAGTAACTCTTTGCTATACTCTGACAACATCTTCCTTTCCTCTGATCTCCCACCACCAAGAAAATCAATGTCATGTTCGTCCTCACCTCAGTTTGTCATTTTGATCTGAAGATTTGAAGGCACCACATCTATCTCTCTGGTGCAAAAGCCTCACTATGACAGGTCGGAAGACAGAAATCCCTCCTGAGACATGTGTCTTCAAGTGCTTTGTGTATGCAATGAGAGCCTCGGCCTATTTTTCCTAATCCACCTGTTCAGAGATATCATTACATCAGCTGTACACCTAGTAAAACTACTTCAGTAGGTAATTCAACACAGCACCTTTAAAGGGACAATTATAGGTCCCAACAAAAAAGTTATGATTTTTAGATTTACTTTTCAGAATGTAGAACCGGGAGGAATAGGAATGACTGTCCAAACTCCACATTGAAACCATGCACTATCATTTGCCCTTTGGCCTTGAGTCCAAGAGGTTCTGACCATTAATGTGACCTCCCTCCCTGATCACTGCTGACATACCCAGTATTCGCCCACATACTCACATTGTGGTGGTAAACACATATGTCCATTGCAATTTACCTGATCTGTGCCCCTCATGATCTTATGAACATTTATAAGGTCACCTCTCAGCCTCTACGCACCAGGGAAAAAAGTCCCAACTTATCCAGCTGCTCCTTTTAACTGAAATCCTCCATAGTATCACTACAAAAACATTACCTTGCATTTATATAACACCATAAATGTACAAAAATAGCCTAAAAGAAACGTGATCAAACATAGATATCAAATCAAGTCAAAGAAAAAAATATTTAGACTGAAGTGGGATGTCCTGTTGCGTCTGTACAGGATGTTGGTGAGGACACATTTGGAGTATTGCATTCAGTTCCTGTCTTCCTTTAGACAGGAAGGATATTATTGGATTAGAAAGGGTGAAGAAAAGGTTTACAAGGATTTACTGGGACTGGAGGCTTTGTATGTGTACAGAATCATAGAATGGTCATAGCTTCAGACAGAGGGCTGGTCTGTCGTGTGACACTCTACATTATTTTCTGTGCATATTTTCCTTGCCTCTGTATTTGGAGGGGGGGATAGTGGGTAGTGTATGTGTTTGTGTAAGTGTGAGAGTGTGTGTATTTGGGAATAATATATGCATGCATAAATATGTGTGTGGGTGCACAACTGTTTAAATATGTGTACATCAGTGTAAATATGTGTGTGTGTGTGTATTTGTTTAAATGCGTGTGTGAATGTACATTTGTGTAAGTGTGCGTGTAAATGTATATTTGTGTTACTGTGACTGTGAGTGTATATCTGTGTCAGTAACTAACCAGGTTTGTCAACTCCTTTGTCAATCTGGATGGGAAAATGGGACATTCACTAAATGCCTGGAAAACTAAGGTCATCTTCCAAACAGCTTCCACATCACAACTCCTCTCCCCATCCTGGCCTACACTGTGATTACCATCAATAAAAAATCCTGGCATTGGTGCAGCATTGTCCATACACTGGGAGCCTTCTCCCAATGAAGGCAGACATCGGCAGTGCAATTCATTATCGTTTCTAATGTGCCAGTTCAACCTGCAACTGACTAAGTAATGGGTATTTAAATATGAGAATCTTGAGACAAAACTTATGATTTACCAGGCGATGTTGTCCCTTTTCTCCTTTCAGCTTTTGAGACTTTGTGAACCTATAGCTGACACCTCAAAGCAACAGAGAAATCCCACCAGAGGTGACTTCATAAGATCTTCCAAATCCTGTGATCCCCAAGAAAAAGATCCCAAACATCGTATCCCAAGCTGACATTCCCAGCATCGAGGCACTAATCACTCAGAACCTGCTCCCTGGGATGGAATATGCGTTTGTACACTTAAAATCAGAATCTCAAGACAATTGCTGTAGTCAGACCTCACCACAGCAGCAAACTCCCAGAATGACTGAAATGATAAGGGATTTGCTCAAAGCAAATCCGATTAACTCCCTGACTCATTGGAGACCTTGGCTTACGACTAACCATAATAAGGAAGGTTTATTCAGGAAAGTACCAAACACTTTGTCAGGAACATGCAGGTATCAAAGAGCATGAACAAACTTTCAGACAACCCACTTCCCTGACCCTTCATGCACCACCTACCCTGCACATGGCAGTGCCTGCAGATCATGCATTGCACTGTCTAGGAATGAGAAGAGTAAGTATGTTTTAGTGAATGTGTACGTTGCTGTGTTTGAGAGGGTGTGTGTGTGTGCATGTGTGTGTGTGTTTATAGGCATACATACTTGTTTTCTGTAAACAGTATGTGCATATCTTTCCCTGTATGTGTCCATTTGTCTGTGTATGTGGCTCAGTGTGCATCTGTGGGTGGAACCTGACAGGGGTCTGAGTGATGTGAGCTACGGTGAGATATATGGTAGAAACAGGTGACAGTGCAGAAAGGATCCATGTCAACCCTAAGATCATGTGATTCCATCTTTAATGCTCTTTCTGCCCTATTGTGAGCTGTTTACCTCCTGGAATGAAGGACAGACCAGTTCTGGGGGAGAGGGGTGTCCCAAGTGATTGAGCAAAGCATGTGGAGGGCAAGCAGAGTTCGTGTTGTCAGAGGTTAGGCTAGGTGAGAAGGAGGAAGCTGCAAAAACTAGTGAGAATGGTAGAATGTGAGCCTTGGTGAGAGGTGGGTATAGTCGCAGAGATAGAGTATCAAAGGGAAGATGATGGCACTTATGAGGCAAGAAGGAAAAATTAACTCCTCCCTCCAGTGTGAGGCATTCCTCCAGATAGTTGAGATTGCACTGACGAGGTTAGCAAGGTCTGGCATTGGGGCCTTCATTGCTGGCCTTGGGGGAGGAGGAAGTTTCATGTTGGCACCACCCCATCTCGCCCCTGCCCACAAAGTTGGGTACTGATTTCCCAACGTCGCCATGTCCAGAGTAAATGTCAGGAATCGTGTAGGGCAGCTCAGCCCTGAAGATGCTTGTCCCAGTGCATAACAGGCTTTTAAAGATGGCACTGATACCAGGGATGCCAGTGAATTCTGGGATATCTGCTGGGTGGTGATTTATTCTGAGAAAAGCTGGGGTCGTTTTCAGATGCGAGAGATACCATCGTGACTGAGTAGGTAAGTAATGCAGTGAGTTTGTTAAGTTTGGCTCAGCTTTGCACTGACAAACCTTACAAAAAAAACTCAACACAACTTGGAATAAGCTAAGAAAAAGGATAATACTTAGCCCATAGTTTCTGTGTGTGCCTGTGTTTGTGCTTGCATGTGTGAGTCTGAGAGTTTATTTGTGAATGTGTACATGTTTTTATTAATGGTCCCAGCATGTTGGTGTCACTGGCTAGACCACCATTTATTATCCATCCCTCAATGCCCTTCATAGGCTGCCTCTAAAACTGCTACAGTCTGTGCGATCTACGTACACCCACAGGACTTTTAGGGAGTTCCAGCATTCTTACCTGTTGTTCAACACTGGTGACAAATTTCCAAGTCAGGCTGGTGAGCGCCCTGGAGGCAAACTTGGATGTTCCTATGTATCTGCTGTCCTTGTCCTTGTGATAGAGGTTATGGGTTTGGAAGGTGTCGAAGGAAGTTTGACTGAGTTTCTGCAGTTCATCTCGTTGATGGTAACTGCTGCTGCTACGAAGAATTGATGGTAGACTGAGTGAATATTAAAGGTAACAGATATGGTACCAGTCAAGCAGGTTACTTTATCCTGGTTAGTATTGAACTTCTTGAGAGTTAGAACATAGAAATGTACAGCACAGACAGGCCCTTTGGCCCACGATGTTGTGCCGAGATTTAATCCTAATGTAAAATATAGTAACTTAACCTACGCACCCCTCAGCTCACTGCTCTCCATGTGCATGTCCAGCAGTCACTTAAATGTCCCCAATGATTCTGCTTCCACCACCACCGCTGGCAATGCATTCCATGCATTCACAACTCTCTGCATGAAGAACCTACCTCTGACGTCTCCTTTATACCTTCCCCCTAATATCTTCAAACTATGACTTCTCGTACCAGTCAGTCCTGCCCTGGGGAAAAGTCTCTGGAGCTGCACTCATTCAGGTAAGGGAGAAGTATTCCATCACACTTCTGACTTGTGACTTGTCTTCGTTATAAATTTATATTACGAGCCCAGTTAGTTTTCTGATCAACAATGACCCTAGGATGTTCATGGTAGGATATTGAGTGATGATATTGAACAGGGAAGAAAGTTAGATTCCTGCTTTTTGTAGGTAGTCTTTACCTGGCACTTGTGTGACATGAATGAGATATTTGCCATCTGTCAAGCCTAGCCTGGATGTTGTCCAAGTTGTCCATATGAGGGGTTCTGGGTGAAACTTAATTGTGTACTCAACAGCAGACATTCCCAGTTCAGACCAATTCAGGGAGGTCATTATTGATGATGTTTGAAGACAAGACACTAACCTGAAGAACTCCTGCACAGATGCACAAGATAATTCCACCAGCCATGACCATCTTCCTTTTTATTGGAAATTAATCCACACAGTGCAGGGATTCCACCCAATTCTCATTAACTAGTTTTGCTTCGGTCCCTTATGCCACAAAAAGGGGAGGCAACAGCCTAGTGGTATTATTGCTGGACTGTTAATCCAGCTAATGATCTAGGGACCCAGGTTCAAACCTTGCCACAACCAATGGCGAAATTTAAATTCAGAATTAAGAGACTAATGATGAGCATAAATCCATTGACAATTGTTAGGAAAAACTCAATAATGTTCTTTAGGGAAGGCAATTGCTATCCTTACCTGGTCTGGCCTACATGTGACGCCAGACCCACATCAATGTGGTTGACTCTTAACTGCTCTCTGGGCAATTAGGGATGGGGAATAAATCCTGGTCTAGCCAGCAATGCCTTCATCCTACGAAGGAATTAAAAAATATTTGATTCAATGGTACTTTAATGCCAAAAGCGGCCTTGTGTTCTTACCTCTTTCATCCATGTTTGAGCTAAGACTGTCGTAAAATCTGAAGTTGATGGTTATGGTGGAACCCAGTGTGGTGAGCTGTTGTTCCTGAGTGATAACACTGATGACAACACTTTCCGTCAGTTTGTTGATGATCAAGAGTAGACTGATTGGGTGGAATGTGATCCAGAGGAGCCGGTATTGGACTGGGGTGGACAAAGTTGAAAATCACACAACACCAGGTTATAGTCCAACAGGTTATTTGAAAATACAAGCTTTTGGAACACTGCTCCTTCATCAGTTTGGAACATAGCCAGGCTGAAGAAAAAATTGGGTAAGTTTCCACATTGTGTACAGAGGCAGTGTTGTATTTGTACTGAAAAGCTTGACAGAGAAGAGCTGGGGAACATCCTTGTTCGGTTAGTTGTTTAGTCGCACCTGACCTTTGGATGTGGCAGAGCTGTGGAGATTTGATCTAGTCCCTCAGTTGTTGGATTCCTTTGCTCTGTCTATAGTGTTCTATTTCTAATGTTTAACATGCCTGCAGCCCTGTGCACTCACGTTACCAACTTGACAGCTTGTATTTAAGCATGTCCAGTGTTTTTGTGAGCTTGTTTGCGTGTGTCTGAACATGCGTAAATTTGACAGTGACTCAAGATTTATAAGTTATATTATTGATGGTTATTTAGTGGAAACTTAAAGCAAAACCACTTGTCAAGTTTAATTTTCTATAGTATGAGTTATTTAATAATCTGAGGGTATTTGAATGGCCCAAGCATTTCATAAAATAATCCCACACCACAAACATCAATTTGCAAGCAGTTTCCTTTGGTAATGTAAACCTCATAGAAGGCTGCTTTAAAATGTAACTTTACTCTGCCTCCTGCCCAGTTTTGTGAACAATCTGAGTTTGCCATGGTTGGTCTCCTGGTCCTTATTGTGATTTCAGAAAGGCAAAAGTTTTATTTTATTTGTAGTGAATATCCAATATATTTGTTCATTCTTTGATGCTACAAGTCCAATTCCTTGCACAGTAGCCTCAGCTGGCTCTCTCTCTTTTAGTGTGTCCATTACTCTCTCCCAGAATACCTGTGTGTCAGCTATTCTCTCACAGTCTGAGTGTGGTGCTGGAAAAGCAATTCGAGGAGCAGGAGAATCGACGTTTCGAGCATTATCCCTTCATCAGGAATGAGGGAGGCAGGCCAACGGGGCTGAATGATCAACTGGAAGGGGGGAGGGGGGTGGAAACGGGCGATCTGGCTGGGGAAAGGTAGCTGGAAATGCGAAAATGTGATAGGTAGATGAAGTTGGGAGTGAAGATGATAGGTCAGAGAGGAGGGTGGAGCGGATAGGTGGGAAGGAAGATGGACACGTAGGACACTTCAAGAGGGCGGTGCTGAGTCAGAAGGTTGGATCTGGGATAAAGTGGGGGAGGGGAAATGAAACTGGTGAAATCCAGACTGATCCCATGTGGTTGGAGAGTCCCAAGGTGGAAGATGAGGTATTCTTCCTCCAGGTATCGGGTGGTTAGGGTTTGGGAGTGGAGGAGGCCCAGGATCTGCATGTCCTTGGCAGAGTGGGAAGGGGAGATGATCTCCAGCATCTGCAGTGCTCACTTTCTCCCAGTTGATTATAACCTTACTGTGAAGCCTCTTCCAAGGATGCCTACCTTGAAGAAGTTCTCCTCCTTCCTCTACAACGATTTCACTGAGTCTCTCTCTCATTGCACCCCCTAGGTCATCTGCTCAGCCCTGAAGCTCTTCAGCCACATCCTGAAGCAGACTCGCTACCACAGCAACATCTCCTTCTTCAGCACCTGCCGATGGAACTGCCTGATCCCACAGTGACTCCGGACTACTCTCTGACTTATCACTTTCCTGATGAAGGGCTTTTGCCCTAAATGTCAATTTTCCTGCTCCTCAGATGTTGCCTGACCGGCTGTGCTTTCCCAGCACCACTCTAATCTAGAATCTGGTTTCCAACATCTGCAGTCCTTGTTTTTACCTATCACCTTCACCCCCAACTTCACCTACCTGTGGCATTCTCAGCTAACTTCCCCCAGCCCCATCCCCCTCCCATTTATCTCACAACCTCATTGGGTCGCTCCCTCATTCCTGATAAAGAGCTTCTGCTCAAAATGTCGACTCTCCTTCTCCTCGGATGCTGCCTGACCAGCTGCGTTTTTCCAGCACTACACTCTTCAAGTCTGATCTCCAGAATCTGCAGTCCTCACTTTCTCCTAGTTGATTATTCTCCCACACTATCTACCAAGACGTTAATGCCCATAACAATGGCAGCAGGGTGCCTGTTTACCGCACTGCCCAGCCAGATTTTCTTGCAAAAACTGCAGTTGACTGCCTTAACAAGTCAGCACAGACCCAAGGACTGAGGACCAGTCTGTACCACTGATCGAATTGACCCGCAGTAAGAAAGTGTTGCATGAACGATTGGTGCAGTTAGCCCTAGTCTTCAATGCCTCCCACAGTTCAAGAGCCAAAACCTTCCACAAAACAACATCCCTTCAGAGAGTAGCTTCCAGGAAACACAGTACAAGAAAAGGCAAAAAAAAAAGAAATGAAAGAATAAAAAGAAAAGGAGAGGGTAGTGATGAAGATGAAGGATTGGATCATTTTGTTTGCTAATCCTGTCTGGATTCAACACTACCTTAGTCGAAGCCATTAGTTGTGTCCCTCAAGCCTGTGCAAATGTGATCATTGTAAGTGGCTCACCAAGCAGCATTCCTCAGTGCCTCTGGAAGAGTAGTTTGCCTCTGGCACTCTTCAGTGGGTCTGTACATACTCGATGGGTTGAATGGCCTCCTTCCATAATTGTATGAAGTGGTTCTCACCAAGCAGCTAATATTCTGGGAGAGAAGGGGCAGAAAAGAGAATCAGAGAGTGTTAGGGACATGTGAAAATAATTAATCTCCAATTCACCAGCCTCCGTGAACTTGTCTGCGAGCAAAGGCTGTACATGTCATCTCAAGTCACACTTAACTCTATCGTGACCTGTGCAATTCTATCGTGTGAAGTGATTTGTAATTCTCAAAAGTGGATGCTTTTGGGTCAGGTGAGAAACTAACATTTTTAAAACCTCAATTCTGTCTCCAACTTTCCCATTTCAGAGTTTCATTTGGGTATGACAAGGGTCAGCCATTCACTCACAGCAGATGCCTTGACAATTTAAATGCTCCTTTTGTTTTACAGTCTCATTTGATTTTTTCCACCTCTGGTGAGTGAGCAGAGGTGAGGGGAGCAACAGGAAGAAGGTAAAGACTTTCAAAGCTTTGTTTGTGAGCTAAGTGGAGATTGTATGCTCTAGGTTTATCTTTCTGCTTTGGCCAACATTTTGCCAATAGAAGATCTTCCAGCTCCTCCTACAACCAATGAGATCCAAACACCTCACCTTTTCCTGAGCCAGCAACACCCCTCCCCTTCCCCAACCCACAATCTGTCCAAGATTGGTCAGCTCTCAAGTGGGGATATCAGAATCCTTTGAGTTCTAAGGAAGGGTCACTCAACCCAAAACGTTAACTCTGATTTCTCTCCATAATTACTGTCAGACCTGCTGAGCTTTTCTTGCAATTTCTATTTTTGTCTGTTTCAGAATTCCCACTAGCAGCAGCCAGTTGTAGCTGCTGAGTCCCTGCTTGCTCCTGTGGTTGATTCTCTGATTGGGAGTCACGCCTGTCAGTCAGACAAATCCCTGGGCAGGGATAACTGCCAAGACGAGCAACATGTCACATTGCTCAGTTCGAACTCCCCAGCACATGGCAAACTCACAGCGCCAGAGACCCGGGTTCAATTCCCGCCTCAGGCGACTCTCTGAGTGGAGTTTGCACATTCTCCCCGTGTCTGCGTGGGTTTCCTCCGGGTGCTCCGGTTTCCTCCCACAATCCAAAAATGTGCAGGTTAGGTGAATTGGCCATGCTAAGTTGTCCGTAGTGTT
This sequence comes from Chiloscyllium punctatum, assembly GCF_047496795.1. NCBI lineage: Eukaryota > Metazoa > Chordata > Chondrichthyes > Orectolobiformes > Hemiscylliidae > Chiloscyllium > Chiloscyllium punctatum. The sequence continues at coordinate 54,094,063 of NC_092761.1, read as the reverse complement.
AGGTGAAGGGGTAAATGTAGGAGTATGGGTCTGGGTGGTATACGCTTCGGCGGGTCGGTGTGGACTTGTTGGGCCGAAGGGCCTGTTTCCACACTGTAAGTAATCTAATCTAAAAAAAACCCAGCTTTTGGGTCAGTCTCCTCCTCTTGATCCATTGCCATTGCCATTGTCCAGGTCGGAGGTCAGGCTGCAGGCCCCTGCGTCAACTGTCCCCATTTTATACAACGATCACTTCTCAAACAATACACATCACAAACAAAGCTCTCTTCAAGCTCAACACAGCTGAACAGATCCTGAGCCTGGCATCAGGAAAAGAAGAACAACCATGAAACAGCAGGCAATGAGCAGAATGTTTCAGATTTGTAAAATATCTTTCCAATCCAGGCAGCCTTCAATCCCTGCTGCCTATATGTCTTCCTAGAGGTAACTAATTAGTAGAGGATACAGCAAGCACTGCTGTAAGACACCAAACACTCTCATCAAATGTTTCCATTTACACAGTGACCAAAGGCAAGCAAAATCTCAATAACTACATTTCTGTCACATTAAACAAGCTGCTGATATATTAACCTTAATTTATGAGAGTTACAACATCATGATACTGGTCAACACAAACTATCAATATTCAACGTCCAGCGGGGGGTTTTAATAGCTGAGGCCTTTGAAAAGGGTCAAATGCTGACCTGAAATGGCAGCTGGGACAAGGTTGAGCCGAGCTCAGGAACCCACTGGAAAAGAAGGATGAGTGTTGACACTCATACCATTATCAAAGGCACTGAAACTCACATCTGTATCTCTTGGTTGATTCTGGAAATTACACACTGAGATGAAAGGTTCCTGCTGAGTATTCATCTCTGCAAAGCAATCAGCAGACTCAGGAATTTACAAATAAACCTTTGTCAATAGCTGCTTTTGAGCAGCGGGAGAGAGGCAAGAAAAACAAAGGGATGTTAAAGCAAGAATTGGAAAATCTTCTCTCCTGTCTTTCTCTCTCCTGTCACTCTCTCTCTCTCTCTCTCTCTCTTTGTCTTTCTCTCAACCTCAAAATCAGTGCCCCATGAAAAAACAGCTCAAAGCAACTGAGAACTCAAAGATGTCTCACTCACTTTGGTGAGTGTCTGGAATGCGTTGCTAGAGGAGATGGTGGATGTTGTCACAATATCAGCAATCAAGAAGCACCTGGATGAATACATGAATAGGAAGGGAGTGGAGGGATACAGATCCTGTAAGTGAAGGCACTCTAAGTATGGAAGGGGTGAGTTTGGAGGGCTGAAGGGCCTTTTTCCTCTGCTGCATTTTTCTTAGTTCTTGTCTGCAAACCTCATCACACCTGAAGAAACGAAGAAACGACAAGCAACCCAACAATGGAGACACTGAGTTGTTGAGATTGAGAAATTTAAACTACAATTACCACAACTTCCAGCCCCTGCATCCCCCTTTTTAAGTAAAGTGTATATGTTTTAGAATTTTTATTTTTTGGGGGGGGCGTTAGGGGATTAAAAAAAACTTCTTCCTTTCACTCAAGAAGACTTGTCATTTGACTCTATTATTTTGATCCAGTTAATTGCATTTAATTGATGCGAGATTTTTTTTGCGAAAAAGAAATAAAAATATTTGCTTCTTTTTATATGTCTCTCCCTTGGCTCCAGTTCCACCTATCCACTCATGTTCCTTCACGATTTCCACATTTCACCTTCAGCTCCACTTTTTCCCAAACTGTTCTGATTAAGTGTTACTGGACTCAAAATGTGCTTTCTTCCTACAGATGTTTCTAGACCTGCTAGGTTTCCAGCAATTTCTGATTTTTGCTTCAGATGTCCAGCATCTGCAGTTCTCTGTTTTATTTTATGTTGTTGATGACTGAGAGGGGTTTAAGAAGAGAAGGTTAGATCAGCTGTATGATTAGTAATTTCACCAGGTGGCTCTCAGACACTGGGGTTACCATTGCAATGTCACTGCCCTGAGGTAATGACAGTAAAGGAACACAGGAAACTTGGTCTGAACTCACTTCTCACTCATTATGTGTCACAAAACCTTACCCCAGTACCCCCAGGACGTACCTGACCCTGGCTCCCCAGGACATACCTGACCACAGCTCCACAGTCCAAACCTTAGCCTAGCTCCCCGGTCTAAACCTAACCCTCATTCCCCAGTCTAAACATAACCCTAGCTCCCCGGTCTAAACCTTACCTCTACTCCCCAGGCTAAACCTAACCCTCGCTCCCCAATCTAAACCTAACTCTCACTCCCCAATCTAAACCTTACCTCTAGTCCCCAGTTTAAACCTTACCCTCTCTCCCCAGTCTAAACCTTATCCCAGCTCCCCAGGACATACCTAAACCCACTAGCAGGCCAAACCTGTCCCCACATTTCCAGACGTTGCTGACCCCAGCTCCCCAGACGTGGCCTACCTCCCTAAGCCAAATCGCCCCCTAGAAACCAGGATATATTGGACTCAAGATCCCCAGGGCAATCCAACCCCAATTCTATTGGCCAAGCCTGCCCCCAGCTCCTCAGCCCATTCCTGAACCCAACTCCCCGAAGTAAATGTGACCCCAATTCCCCAGACCATCCCTGAAAAATCTCGCCAGACCAAATCTGACCCTAGCTCCCCAGGCCATACTTGATCCTAGTTCCTCCAGCCAATCCCAACCCTTGCTCCCTAGGCAAAACCTGACCCCAATTTCCCCAAACCATACCTGACAAATCTCCTCAGGCTGTACCTGGCCCCACCTCTCCAGGCCATTTCTGAGACCACCTCACCCTGCAATGCCTTATCCCAATTCCCAGGCCTTGCCTACCCCAGCTCCCCAGACCATTTCTGATCCCAGCTCCCCAGGCCATTCCTGATCCCAGCTCCCCAGGCCTTGCCTAACCCAGCTCCCCAGACCATTCCTGATCCCAGCTCCCCAGATCATTCCTAATCCCAGCTCCCCAGACCATGCCTGATCCCAGATCCTAGGCCATGCTTGATCCCAGCTCCCCAGGCCATGCCTGACTCCAACTCCCCAGACCATGCCTAATCCCAGCTCCCCAGACCATTCCTGACTCCAACTCCCCAGACTATGCCTAATCCCAGCTCCCCATACCATTCCTGATCCTAGCTCCCCAGGACATGCCTAACCCAGCTCCCCAGGCTGTGCTTGACTTTCAGGCTGTGCTAATGACCGAGTCTGTCCCTGAACAGATGCCAAACGGGGAGTCTTTGATGGATTTCTCACAGCCTCCAAAACCTTGAGGATTCCAGGAAAAAGCCTGTCAATAGTTAGAGCAATGTTGTGAGCAACTGTCTCTACAGCAACACGGCACCAGGGAAGATGACATGGGGCCACAATTCAATATTTTTATGGGGTGGGGGTGAGATGAATCATAGGAATGAACGATAGGGGTCAAGATGGACAGGTGGATGGGCATGGGTACAGGCTCAGGGTGGGGGCGCAGGGATGGGGTCATGTAGGAGGTGATGACCATTTTGTCATAGGTAATGGGGCAAGGTTCAAGGGTTTAAAAGAGGGGTGAGGAATTTTGGGTGGATCATGCGTGTTGGGGAGAGGCTTCTGGATCAAAAGGGGAGACATGACAGTGAAGGAGAGGTTTGAAAAGTGTCTTTAATCATGTTTCATAATAGGTCCTTAAAATGTCAATCTTCCAAGTGGGAGGGGGGTCATTTCCAGGTGGGGGAGTTCATCGAGCACACAGTTGGCTGAGGTAGGGGGGGGCTGTGTTAACCAAATGGATAAGAATCATCTAAATTATGCTCACATCTCTACAGCCATCTTCTAAAAACGTATCATTTATGCCTGACTCATGGGCCTAATTTACCTGAGATCGGCACCAGACCAGGAGGGAGAGGAGGAGAATAGTCCGCCCTGAGTGAGGGAACAGCAGAAAGAAAGACTGAAGCGGCAACTCAAGAATGGCTCTGACAGATAGAGAGAGATGGAGGTGGGCCATGCAGGTACAGTCACTGGGTGTCAGCGAGAAGAAGGATTGTGAGGAGGCCAAAGGTCATTCAGGGAACATTATTCCCAAACTCAAGAAGGATTCGAATGACAGAGGAAGGGCTGAGGAATATGGATGGCAGGCTGATGGCCGTGGATTGGGGGGGGGGGGGGGGCAGGCATGGAGATTGGGAAGGTGTCAATGTGGGAGATTGAGGATAACCGATGACCAGCTGGGCTCTGACAGCTCCCAAACCCTCCCAGTCAGTGTTTGACACCCACACTGTCCAGTAATGGGAGCAATGTTGGGGGAATGGGTTAACTCCCACACATCCAGTCCAATTGCTCTACCTGCAGCTGAGGCCTATAACCTGAACTCCTGTTAAACAGTTGGGTGCACCTATGCACATACACAACCTGAAGGCCTCAGAAGTGTAACTTTGTTCTTTGAACATGGCAATTGGACCTTTGACCCTGTGATGTAGCAGATGGCCTCTTGATTTCCTATCCAGCCCTGCCACATGATTCTCTGCCCGCAGTGGCAATGATAGCCAATTGGCTGACCATCAGCCAACCTGACCCTGGGCAGAGGTCTCAGAGATTTCCCATCCCATGCCCAGAGCCTCACATCTCAAAGATTCTTACCTGACCTGTGAGAAAACATTGTTTAGTTACATTTCTGCTGTTTAGTCACGTCACACAAATGTTTTTTGTTATTGTACCATTTTCCTTTTATATTTGTTCCTGGTTGCTGGGTGACAAATCTCTTTTTGACTTTTTTTTTGTGAATGGGGGAGATGAGCCGCTAGTGACCAAGATAGGGTTTTGAAGGGGAGGTTGATTGTTTGTTGAGCTGTTCCATGGCACTGAAGATAAGTGAGGAAGAGTGGCATTTGGATCGACTTCTGACATCAGTCATTGGTCAGAGAACCCTCATGAAAACTCACCCAAATGAAAACATTCCCTGGCATTTCACCATGCCATGCCAGTCACTGGAGTGCGCAATGCCCTCATTGTCATCTTTTTGCTGCTCATCTCCTCCTCCAGATGGTTCAAGGATGATCTGAACCATGGATGACCTGTTGCTCCTGCTGCTCTATTCCTGACTGTTAAACAAGGCAGAGTTGAAGGCTATAACATATGGAGACACTGGCTGGTGTGGGCTGTCTGGAACCTCCATGTCAGACTAGGCAGCTGAAGCATGTCAATGATGTTTTCAATGATACATCCCATGGTGAGATTCATTCTCGTGTTATTCGATTACAATGTGGGGTATTCTGATGGGTGTCATGAGCAAAATATACAGTAGGTGTCCCTGACTTGGAAATAGAGCAGGAGTAGACCACGTGCTGCTTTATTCAACTTAAACTCAATCATGACTGAGCTTCCATCTCGATTCCATTAACTTCATGCAGCCACCCTTGTTTCCCCACAGCCACAAGGGAGTGATAGTGGACGTGATCTATTCAGATTTCCAGAAAACCTTTGACAAGGTGCTGCACAGGAGGCTGCTAAGTAAGATAGATCCCATAGTGTTAGGGGCAAGGTACTGGCATGGATTGGTGGAAGACAGAGAGTGAGGATAAAGTGACAAGTGGAGTTCCCAGGGGTCAGTGTTGGGACACAACTATTCATGTTATACTTTAACAATCTGGGCAAAGGGAATTGATGCAAAGTGGAGAATCAGGTAGTGTTGAGGAAGTGGGGAGGCTGCAGAAGGACTTGGACAGGCTGGGAGAGTGGGCAAAGAAGTGGCAGATAGAATGCAATGTGGAGAAGTGTAAGATTGTGCACGTTGGTAGGAAGAATAGAGACATAGACAATTTTGTAAACATGGAAAGGCTTTGAAGATTGAAAACACAAAGGTTCTTAGGATTTCTAATTGAAGATTTGGGGGTTGACACGGTGGCTCAGTGGTTAGCACTGATGCCTCACAGCACCAGGAACTAGGGTTCGATTCCAGCCTCAGGGGACTGTCTGTGTGGAGTTTGCACATTCTTCCTGCGGTAAAAACAAGAACTGCAGATGCTGATAACCAGAGTCGAGATTAGACTGGTGCTAGAAAAGCACAGCAGTTCAGGCAGACATCCGAGGAGCAGTAAAATCAATGTTTCGGGCAAAAGTCCTTCATCAGGAATAGAGGCAGAGTGCCTGAAGGATAGAGAGATAAATGAGAGGACAGTGGGGTTGGGGAGAAAGTAGCATAGAGTACAATGGGTGAGTGGGGGGTGGGGATGAAGGTGATAGGTCAGGGAGGAGGGTGGAGTGGATAGGTGGAAAAGGAGATAGGCAGGTAAGACAAGTCATGGGGACAGTGCTGAGCTGGAAGTTTGGAGCTGGGGTGAGGTGGGGGAAGGGGAAATGAGGAAACTGTTGAAGTCCACATTGATGCCCTGGGGTTGATGTGCTCTGAGACGGAAGATGAGGCGTTCTTCCTTCAGGCGTCTGGTGGTGAGGGAGCAGTGGTGAAGGAGGCCCAGGACCTCCATGTCCTCGGCAGAGTGGGGGAGTTGAAATGTTGGGCCACAGGGCGGTGTGGTTGATTGGTGCGGGTGTCCTGGAGATGTTCCCTAAAGCGCTCTGCTAGGAGACGTCCAGTCTCCCCAAAGTAGAGGAGACCGCATCGGGAGCAACAGATACAATCAATGATATTGGTGGATGTGCAGGTAAAGCTTTGATGGATGTGGAAGGCTCCTTTAGGGCCTTGGATAGAGGTGAGGGAGGAGGTGTGGGCTCAGGTTTTACAGTTCCTGCGGTGGCAGGGGAAAGTGCCAGGACAGGAGGGTGGGTTGTAGGGGGGGCGTGGACCTGACCAGGTAGTCACGGAGGGAACAGTCTTTGTGGAAGGCAGAAAGGGGTGGGGAGGGAAATATATCCCTGGTGGTGGGGTCCGTTTGGAGGTGGCGAAAATGTCAGGGGATGATTTGGTTTATGCGAAGGTTGGTAGGGTGGAAGCTGAGCACCAGGGGCGTTCTGTCCTTGTTATGGTTGGAGAGGTGCGGTCTGAGGGCGGAGGTGTGGGATGTAGGCGAGATGCGTTGGAGGACATCTTTAACCACGTGGGAAGGGAAATTGTGGTTTCTAAAGAAGGAGGCCATCTGGTGTGTTCTGGGGTGGAACTGGTCCTCCTGGGAGCAGATACGGCAGAGGCGGAGGAATTGGGAATATGGGATGGCATTTTTGCAGGAGGTAGGGTGGGAAGAGGTGTAATCCAGGTAGCTGTGGGAGTCGGTGGGTTTGTAAAAAATGTCGGTGTCAAGTCGGTCGTCATTAATGGAGATGGAGAGGTCCAGGAAGGGGAGGGAGGTGTCAGAGATGGTCCAGGTAAATTTAAGGTCAGAGTGGAATGTGTTGGTGAAGTTGATGAATTGTTCAACCTCCTCGTGGGAGCATGAGGTGGCGCCAATGCAATCATCAATGTAGCGGAGGAAGAGGTGGGGTGTGGTGCCGGTGTAATTACGGAAGATGTACTGTTCTACGTAGCCAACAAAGAGACAGGCATAGCTGGGGCCCATATGGGTGCCTATGGCTATCCCTTTGGTCTGGAGGAAGTGGGAGGATTCGAAGGGGAAACTGTTAGGGTGAGGACCAGTTCAGCCAAACGAATGAGAGTGTCGGTGGAAGGGTACTGTTGGGGACGGCGGGAGATGAAGAAACAGAAGGCTTGGAGGCCCTGGTCATGGCAGGTGGAGGTGTAGAGAGATTGGATATCCATGGTGAAGATGAGGCGTTAGGGGCTGTGGAAACAGAAGTCTTGGAAGAGGTGGAGGGTGTGGGTGTTGTCTCGAACATATGTGGGGAGTCCCTGGACTGGGGGGATAGGACAGTGTCAAGGTAGGTAGAAATGAGTTCAGTGGGGCAGGAGCATGCTGAGACAATGGGTCAGCCAGGGTGGTCAGACTTCTGGATCTTGGGAAGGAGGTAGAACCAGCAGTGCGGGGTTCCCGGACTATGAGGTTGGAAGCCGTGGGTGGGAGGTCTCCTGAGGTGATGAGGTTCTGTATGGTCTAGGAGATAATGGTTTGGTGATGGGGGTGGGGTCATGGTCAGGGGGGCGGTAGGAAAAGGTGTCCTCGAGTTGGCGTTTAGCTTCAGCGGCATTCTCCCTGTGTATGTGTGGGTTTCCTTTGGGTGCTCCGGTTTCCTCCCACAATCCAAAGATGTCCAGGTTAGGTGAGTTGGCCATGCTAAATTGCCCATAGTATTCATGGATGTGTAGGTTAGTTGCATTAGTCAGGGGTAACATGTAGAGTAATGGGGTAGGGGAATGGGTCTGGGTGGGTTACTCTTCGAAGGGTTGGTGTGGGCTTGTTGGGCCAATTGGCCTGTTCCCACACTGTAGGGATTCTATGATTCTCTTCAAGTTTCATATAGGTTCAGTTTGAGGTTAGGAAAGCAAATGCAATGTTAGCTTTAATTTCACGAGGGCTCGAATACAAGATCAAGGATATACTGCTGAGGATGTATAAGGTGCTGGCCAGACTGCATTTGAAATATTGTGAGCAGTTTGTGCCCTATATCTAAGGAAGGATATGCTGGAGATTTGCAAGAATGAACCCAGGGCTGAAGACTTTGTCGAACGAGGAGTGGTTGAAGACTTCTGGGTCTATACTTGATGGAGTTTCGAAGGGTGAGGTGGATCTCATTGAAACTTACAGGATGTTGAGAGCCCTTGACAGTGTGAATGAGACAAAGGTGTTTCCACTTGTCGGAGAAGCTATGACCTGAGGGATCCCCCTCAGAATGAAGGGACAACCTTTTAGAATGGAGAAGAGGAGAAATGTCTGCAGCCAGAGAATAGTTAATCTGTGGGACTCATTGCTGCAGAGGGCTGTGGAGGCCAAGTCATTGAGTGGGTTTAAGACAGAGATATGTGGGTTCAAGATTAACAAGGCAAACAAGTGTCACGGACAGAATGGAGTTAAGAAACAGATCAACTGTGATCAATTGTTGAAGCAGCCTTACTTGGTCAAATGGCCTAATTCTGTTTCTTGCTCTTACAGAGAAAGCATCTGCTTGAGAAACCTGTACACAGCTGCAGAAAGATCTCTCGACAGACACACACTAGCTGAAAACCAATGAAGTGGAGTCCTTACCAATTAAGCAATACTTTCTCAGGATGGACTCCTTCTACTCAACCTGTTCATGGATGCTATTACACTCCTTGAGAGCAAGTGGAATTTGAATCAGGACCTCCTGGCCCAGAGGGGTGGAGATGTTGCCACTCTTACATGACCTCCAGTACCTTAGAGTTCCTCAGTGTCTTATGCCCAACCACCTTCAGCTGCTTCATCAATTAACCTCCCCCATTACTAAGGTCAAATGTGAGGATATTCCTTGATGATTGCACAATGTCTTGTACTGTTTATAACGCCTCTGACACTGAAGCAGTCCATGCTCATTTGTAGAAAGACCGGAACTAAATCTAGACTTGGCCTGACAATTGGCAAGTGGCATTCATTACGAATGTGCCAAGCAGTGAATCATTAACAAGAGAGAATAAACCATTTCCAGTTGACATTCAATGAGAGTACCATCATGGAATCTCCCAATACCAACAACCTGAGAATTGTATTTTGGTTAGTCTAGCTTCAGTTGGCTACTGAGTCCTTGATATGTTCAAAACACAATGGCTTAGAATATGGATGGCATAGTGGTTCAGTGGTTAGCACTGTAGCCTCACTATGCAAGGGACCCAGGATCGATTCCAGCCTTGGGTGATTATGTGGAGTTTGCACATTCTGCGTGGGTTTCCTAGCGCAATCCAAAGATGTGCAAGTTAGGCGAATTGCCTATCGTGCTCAGGGATGTATAGGTGCATTAGTCAGGGGTAAACGTAGAGTAATAGGATAGGGGAATGGATCTGGGTGAGTTACTCTTCAGAGGGTCAGTGTGGACTTGTTGGGCCAAATGGCCTGTTTCCACACTGTAGGGATTCTATGTCAATGAATTCTGTACAGCTCTACTTAAAAGTCTCATACTGCTGAAATAATGGTTGTTCTACCTGGTTTCTCAGTCCTCCCACCTCATTATGGAAGGTGTTATTTATACAGTCCCACATGCTAACGTTTATAAGTCCAAATATGACAGTTACCACTGACTAGAACTGAACTGGACTAACCACATAAATACTGTGGCTACAAGAGCAGGTCTAAGGCTGGGAATACTGCAGTGAGTAACTTTACTCCTGACTCCCCAAAGCCTATCCAACATCTACACGATGCAAGTCAGGAGGGTGATGGAATGCTTCCCACTTGCCTGAATGGGTGCAGCTCCAACAACAGTCAAGAAGCTTGACACCATCCAGGAGTAAGCAACCCACTTGACTAGCACCACATCTATAAGCATTCACTCCCTCTACCACCAACACTCAGTGCAGTGGCAAAAATATGGGGATGTGACAGTGGGGGATTTGAAGAATTTTTAACAAGTTTATTTTATTTCAGGTTGTGGGTGTCCCTGGCTGGCTATTTATTACTATCTACAAGATGCACTGCAGAAATTCACCAAAGATCCTCAGACAGCACCTTCCAAACCCACAACCACCCAAAGGGACAAAGCGCAGCAGATACTTTGGGAACACTGCCAACTCCAATTTTCCTCCAAGCCATTTAACATCCTGACTTGGAAATATATTACCGTTTCTTCACTATTGCTGGGTTAAAATCTTAGAATATCCTCCCTAAGGGCATTGTGGGTCAACGTACAGCAGGTGGACTGCAGCAGTTCAAGTAGGCACCTCCCCACCACCTTCTCAAGGGGCAACAGAGCAGCAATAAATACTGTGCTGGCCAGTGCCACCCACATCCTGAGACAAAATAAAGCTGGTAAAAGTTCTGCAAATCTCTCGCTGGCACATCCCCATCTTTACTGGTGCAGTCCCCTTACTCCAACATTTCAATCTGTAGGCAGTGAAGAGGGACTTAAGTGAGGATAACGACTTGAAGGCACAAGTGGTAATCTGGTGAGGCAAGGCCGGTACTGAGTAATGAGTTGTACAGTATTCACTGAAGAGGTATGGTTGACCTGGGTCCTGCACAAAGGAAATTGCAGTAGGGAGTCTGGTAAGGAGGAAGGCTCACATTAAAGTGCCTTATTGACAGGCTACATCGCTGACTTTATCATTTGGCCTAAATTGGTGCACTCTTGCTTCTGAATCACTTCGGATAATATACTCATGTATAATATACAGCAGCAAACTTCCACCAGTAACAACAACTGCTTCCAGCCACAGGAACAGGATACAAAAATAGATTGATGTATACAAGCAGAAATCTGAAATAAAGAGGGAAAATGCTGGGAGGTCAGGCAGCAATCTCTTCAGGCTGACTCCCCTCCAGCAGAACTGGGAAAGTCATACACATGGCTATCCAAATTCAGAGCAGGCATAAGCTTTGCAAATCCTTGAGCCAGCTCCCCCATTCAATAAGATCATCTCCAATCTGCTGATATTTAAAATCCTTCCCCATCCCACTGAATTCAATTCAATGTTGAAATGAATTAAATGGTTGGAAAATGTGACAGGTTATGAACAAGTGAAATAGCCCAGTGGGAAGTGAGGCATGGGGTCAAAGCATAAGAAAGTCTGTGATGGGATAGGTGACAAGAGAAATTAAATGAGATAAGACCTAGTTGTGCAGAGTCAATGTTATCTTTCAATGTGATAACTCACAGCCCTCTAGACTCTGTACTGAGTTCAATCCTTTCAGAATTAAACCATCGTTTGCTTTTCACTGTGCCTGATTCCCTCTCCCCACTCGTGCTTTCAGGTGGCAGGATATCTGTTCTTGACACCTTTGCTTCTTTATGTAGATTCTCAGCTTCATGGGGAATTCTATCATCTCCTTTCTCTAACCTTCTACTCTATTGCACACCCTCCCTTGCATTCTTTTTCCTCATCCTTTTCTTGCGATCACCGTTCAGACTTTTCCCAGTCCTAATGAAAAGTCGAGATGAGACATTAACTCTCTCTCCGCAGATGCTGCCAGACCTGCTGAGAGCTGCTTTCTTTTTAAAATCTCCACCGTAGCATCTTCCATACTATGCACTCATTCATTTCCATCAAATTCTCAGATTGACCTCCAGATCATCTTTCTACTATATCAGGCACAGAGGGCCTGGTGGAATGTCCATTTATTAGGTTCGGGGTTATCGTGACTGACCCCTCAATCAGGGTCCTCAGCACCAACTGCTGAGGGGACAAGACCAAGGGGGAGTGGGGTGGGGGGGTGTTATTCTGACCATCGTCAAGCTGAGTTTCTTTGAGGCTGTTGTCACAATGAGGTTTACATATTTTTAATTAACCCTTTCAGACATGTTATGTCTTAGGAGCAGGTGGGAGGTCTTCTGGTCAAGAAGACCTCCCACCTGCTCCTAAGACATAACTGAAACACAAGAGCCCTTAATACATGGTCAGCTTTTGATACTTTCTAATCAACCCGTTCAGGCATGTTGAAGCAGACAGGACTTGAGCCCAGGCCTTGTGGCTCAGAGGTAGGGACACTACCACTGCATCATAAGACATCTCAAAGCAATGAGTTTTATATTGATTAGTTTGTAGGGCTGATGTCATCTGAGAGCCATGGCGCTATAGCGCCACCTGCTGGAACTCCATGTACACTGTAGTCAGTCCAGCTTTGACATTCATGCTGCTCTAACTCAGAATTTCACCAACTTAGGTTTTAAAAACTCCAATTTAGAGGAGAAAACTTTGATTGTTACATCATGTTGCAAAACAGTGGTCTCTGTATAAGATAGGATTGGTTTCTTCATAATCATTGTCAATTCTTCCTTCGCCCTTCCCTCTGCTGACTTTAATTACCCCTAGCCCCACATTCCCACCCCTCCCCAGCCCCACACTACCCCCTCCCACTCCCTGGCCCCACACTGCCCCCATCCCAGTCCCTAGCCCACACTCCCCCCCACCCCACTCTCTGGCCCCACACTCCCCCCACCCCAATCCCCAGCCCCACACTACCCCAACCCACTCCCTGGCCCCACACTCCCCCCACCGCACTCCCCAGCCCCACACTCCCCCCCAACGCACTCCTCAGCCCCACACTCCCCCCAACCCACTCCCTGCCCAACACTCCCCCCACCTCACTCCCCAGCCCCACAAAGTTCCCACTCACTCCCAGCCCCACACTCCCCCCCACCCACTCCCCAGCCCCACACACCCCCCATCCCACCTCCTGGCCCCACACTGCCCCCATCCCACTCCCCAGCCCCACACACACCCCCACTCACTCCCAGCCCCACACTCCCCCCACCCCACTCCCCAGCCCCATACACTCCCCAGCTCCACACTCCCCACACCCCACTCCCCAGCCCCAGACTCCCCCAGCCCACTCCCCATCCCCACACTACCCCCACCTCACTCCCCACCCCTCCCAGCCCCACACTGCCCCCATCCTTCCCTACTCTCTGTAGTATATCATTCCATTCACTATGATCATATAGCAGGAGCTGCATGCAGCAATGCACAAGGACACTTTGAATTCTTGAAGAAAATAGGTTCCCCACATCAGCTCAGTATGTTTCCTTTTGGAAATGAGTACTTAACATGATTGTAATAACTCCATAAAGGTCAGTATCCCATCTCCATGTCACTCTTTATTTACACATAGAAAGTCCTTGACACTGATCCAGGTCCCTCAGAGCCAGCTCCCTCAGAGCCAGCTCTCAGAGTGAACATAACCTCTGACACTCCTGTTTATATCTGTCAGCCTGATTACCAGCCCCAATCAGGGAACTCACATTCTGAAGTACACCTGGTTGATCTCATTACAATCACTATGTATATGAAAGATTATCAATCTTCCATCTGCACCTTGCGTTTGTAAAGCACTTTTAACTCAGAGAATGTTCCCAAGGCATTTCACAAAACCATGGGATAAGTGGAGTGAGCCAAGTAGGCGAGAGATTCATGGAGATCCACAAGCATTTAATCAAAAAGGTGGCCTTTAAGGAGGAGGGGACAGCCGACAATGGTGGCTCTTTGGGGGAAGAGGTGAGACATTGGAATGAGTTGGTTAAAGGTTGTTCAGGAACTGCAGGTGTGGATGGGAGGATTGCTGAGGCTGATTCTGAGTATGGGGAAATTTCAGTCACATGAGGGGCTGCCAGAACCAAGCTCTTATTTCTCAATCATGAAATTAAAAACCACTCTTAGCTCCCCTGTTTTCAAGGTTCTCCAAAGCCTCTTCTGCTTTGTAGCTGAGGCTGTGAGCAAGCTTTGAAAAAAGTGTGAAGTTTGACAGATTTGTTTTGCAACTCATGACATGAATCACATTTGAGAAAATTGTCATGCCTCCTGCTCAAGAAGTCATGGTACCAAAAAATAATCCCCAAACACAACCTCTCCCAAAACCCAGCCTCTCCCAGCACAATATTCCCTTCCCACACTCACCTCCCAACATGATCTTGACCATATATTTTTAAATTTTTCCATCACTAATCCTGTAATTGCTCTGAGTCAGTTTAAGCCATCACCAATTAATGCAAGATTATGTTTAATCAGGACAGGGTTTCCAAGCTCCTGGGGACAGGAGATGTTGGGGGAGAAGTAACAATTGTTGGTATTTATAAATAATTTGTTTAGAGCTGTTATTATACATTTCTTGAACAGTTGGGATTTGAACATGGACCTGCTGTCTCAGAGGTGGGAACATTACCACAACAGCCCCAGATAAAGAGAGATTTACAAACAGATAAGTGACAGTTTTATCATGATTAAAGGGTGGGGTTTGCATTGTTTTGTGACAGGGTTTCTGGTACATGTGGTGACACCACCACCTGCTGGAGCCCTATGTACACTGCAACTCAGGGATTTCAGATCCTTTCAACAACTTGTGCCAACATTGGGCTGATTCTTTTCTGAACCGAAGACAAGTTGTCTCATTTCCTCTCTGAACTGCGAATCTTCAGTGTAGTTTTACTCAATAACAAGATTTTTTTTCTGGTGGGGGAGGTTTTAGGAATATGGATACAGTGGAACAACAAACTGTTGTGTCTCAGTCCATCAGCCAGTAATAACTGGGACTGAGGTCCCCAGGTCCTGTTCCTTTCTTTACTCAACTAGTTAATACAAACAAAGTACCATTATTGGTGAGGTAATTCCATTGGGGCAATTGTTAGAGGGAGAGGAATTTTCCCCACTGACCCAATGATGCAACTCAAAAGGGAGTCCACAAGGTGGCTCTGGAAGTCACTTCACACACAGAGGGACGTGTTTGTGCTTTCAAGGGTTGGAATACCAACATTATGAACCACAAGTTTGGACTTTGACTGAACACACAAAGGCACAGACTGAAATGAAATTCAGTTTGTTGTTTAATTTATCCTTAACTGTTCTTCTAACTGCGATGGTGAGGCTATCAACTGTGACAACATACTCAGACTGGAATGTTGTCTTCCAGGGCCTTTCTATTGAGATGTAAGATCTCTCAGTCTGAGGTTGAAGGGAGACAGCTGTGCAGTCTGGAACTGGAATCCCTGGGATTAATTCTGGATTCGGACTACAATGATATTGGATGAGCCCTGTCTGACTGATATCTGCTCTGCTTCAAGTGTTTCATTTATAAATCAACTAGGATCAAATCAGAAATTCCTGCAAGGCTCCTAAACAATCATAAAGTTACTGCAGTACGGAAGAATTCCATTTCGCCCATCGAATCCACACCAACCCTCCTACCCAGACCCACTCCCCTAATATTTCTCATGGCTAACCCACCTTGCCTACACACTCTTGGACATTATGGGCAATTTTACATCATCAATCCACTTACCCTACACATCTTTAGACTGTGAGAGGAAACTGGAGCACCCAAAGGAAACCCACGCAGACACAGGGAGAATGTACAAACGCTACACCGGAAGGTGGAATCGAACCCAGGTCCCTGGTGCTATAAGCTACTGAGCTACTGTATCGTCCTATTATGCTGATGATGCAATTCAGTTTGATTCTTTCTGCTTGAATCCCTATAGGTTACCTAATCCCTCAACACAAACGATCAAACTCCTTTGAGTTTGTGATCTGATCGGGATTACCTGTGAAGTGACAAGTCATTGATCATTCAGATATGGAAGTTTGATAATGTCCATCTACAATCTGTATCACCTAACAGAATCAAAGCTGATTAGAAACGTTGATATAGGATACAATTAGTCAGTAATTGTCTTTGAGTGGTCACTTTCCAGATCAGTTTTACAACCTCTTGACAAATGATGCAATATGGGTTGAGTGTAAAGTGGAACAGTGTACATTGGTGTGGAACCTGAGAGAAATCAAAGTGCTTGGAATTTGAGGTTGAAAAGGTACCTGAGAATCTAAAGGTGTATAAATGATCATCTGGACGAACATGAAAATACAAAGAGAGGGAAAGACTTGGTGGAGGCAGGTTCAATTGAGGCAACCCAGAGGGCATAGGATACTGATATGGAAACTCTATTCAGGATTAAAGAAGAGAAATATGAAGTTGCAACTAAGCCACAAAGCCAAGACAGCTAGTACAGGCATGGTGGGCTGAACAGTCTCCTTCAGCACTGTAACACACACCTGTGAATATTTCAAACAGCACACATGAAACTAAGAATCATAGTTTCAAGCTAGCACAAGGTCATTTTTGGATATTTGTAGGATCTTCTGACCCTTGTGACCCCAGATCACAGTAATATGATTAGCTGTCCTCTGATAAGTCCCAACATGCAACGCAGTTCAAGGCAATCATGCATGGGCAATGTCCATCCCCCATAAATGATAAGGAAAAATTCTTAACATGGGAACCTCTCTAACTCTCCCCATCTCTCTGTCCTCCTTGAAGGTCTGTCACTTTGCTGAGATCCTGGCTCTGTCTTCTGAAAAGTTACTCCTTTGGTGAGTTTTGAGAAGATTTGTAGCTCAGGTTGAGGTTCTGGATGTTAGTTTGCTTACTGAGCTGGAAGCTCATCGCTGTACAAGGTTACATCATCAGTGAGCCTCCGGAAGAAGCACTGGTGGTATGGCCTGCTTTCCATTTATATGTTTAGGTTTCCTTGGGTTGGTGATGTAACTTCAAGTTGTGACATCATTTCCTGTGGTGATGTCATTTCCTGTTGAGGTTTTTTTGGGGGGTGTTGTAAATGGGATCCAAGTTAATGTGTTTGTTGATAGAGTTCCGGTTGGAACCCTATACAGACAACAAGCAAAACTTTTGTCATTTACAAAATACCTTACAAGAACTATAACAAACACTACAGGCAGAAAACTAGCCACCAGGATACATGAACATCAACTAGCCACAAAAAACATGACCCACTCTCACTAGTATCCTTACACACAGATGAGGAAAAACACCACTTCGACTGGGACAACTCACCCATCCTAGGACAAGCCAAACAGAGACACGCACGAGAATTCTTAGAGACATGGCATTCTAATCAGAACTCTATCAACAAACATCCTTAGAAAAAAGGAGATTGAGGGGGGACCTGATTGAGGTCTACAAAATCATGAAGGGTATAGACAGAGTAGATAGAGATAAGAATCTAGATTAGAGTGGTGCTGGAAAAGCACAGCGGGCCAGGCAGCATCCAAGGAGCAGGAAAATTGACGTTTGGGGAAAAAGCCCTTCATCATGAATAGAGGCAGGGCGCCTGCATAGTGGAGAGATAAATGCAGTCTGCAGGCACCCTGCCTCTATTTCTGATGAAGGGCTTTTGCCTGAAATGTCAATTTTTCTGCTCCTCGGATGCTACCTGACCTGCTGTGCTTTTCCAGCACCACTCTAATCTAGACTCTGGTTTTCAGCATCTGCAGTCCTTGTTTTTACCTAGATGTAGATAAGCTTTTTCCCAGGGTGAGGGATTCAATAATGAGAGGTCATGCATTCAAGGTGAGAGGGGAAAAGTTTAAAGCAGATACACGCGGAAAGTTCTTTACACAGAGGGTGGTAGATGCCTGGAATGTGTTGCCAGCAGAGGTAGTAGAGGCAGGCACGGTCGAGTCATTTAAGGTGGTTTGGACAGATGCATGTGTAGGTGGGCAGCAGAGGGATACAGATGCTTAGGAATTGGGTGATAGGTTTAGACAGGGGATTTGGATCGGCTCAGGCCTGGAGGGCTGAAGGGCCTGTTTTTGGGCTGTAAATTTTCTATATTCTTTGTTCTTTGTAACCAACGCATTGACTTGGATCCCATTTATCACCCCCTGAGAAAAAGAACAGGATCACCTCAGGAAATGACATCACCACATGAAATGACATCGTCAGCCCAAGGAAACCTAAACGCATAAATAAAAAGCGGGCCATACCACCAGTGCTTCACCGGAGGGGCACCTAGTATGGTGATGAAACATCTGAAAACAAACCTTCCAGCTCAACGAGCAAACTTACATCCAAAGTTATCCCTTTATTTGTGTTTAATAATGTTGCTGTGAAGTGCCTAGAGATGTAGAAGATGCTCTGTATACACACATTGTTTTTATTGCTGTGAAGAGGGTAAACCAGGCATCAGGAGACTACACCAGTGAAATGGGGAATGAGTGGAATGAGTTGAGGCATTCAGGATGTGTGAATAGCAAAGTAAACTGTGGAGAAACAATTCAGGTTGGTTGATCTAGCTTGACAATTTTAATAGGATGGGGGAACTGATTGGATCAATGCATGAAATCCATTAGATGTCATAATTTATTGTTTAAAAAGATGTTCAAGGGGGATTTTCCATAGCCCGCAAGCGATTGAATTCAGATATAAAAGGAAATGTAACGGCAAAGACAGACATCAACTAAGAGACAGGATAGATTCCATGGTCCAGACTGAAATTGAGCAATTAGTTGAAATGGCACACTGGAGGAGTATCCAGAGAACTGGGAGATATAGCAGTGGCAAAGAAAAAATAGCTGAGCTCAAAATCACAAAGCCGTGATGGTATTAAACCCTGGGCTGTTGAAAGAAGTCAGACAGAAGATATCAGAGACTCCAGCCTCACAATTCTTCAATCTTGCCTTGTTCTGTGGAATTGGAAAGCTGCCAGAATAATATCTCTGTTTTAGAAGCGAGAGGATAATTACATAGCTATAGATCACTTATTCTGACTTTTATTGTCTCAGATTCAAATTGCAGACAATTGAATCAGTGACGAATCAGGGATACAGGGGAGTAAGAATTTCTAAAAGGTAAATGCTGCTTGTCAAATTTGATGGGTGTTTTAGAAGCAATGACCATGAGATAAGTGAAACAAAGGCTGCCCACAGATTTGCAGTAAAAGTTCAATTGGGTGTCTTGCAGAACATTTGTTGGAGAAGTTTCGCTCTCAGGTTAAAAAGAGGAATGTCGCTGAGTGGCGAGAGAGCAAGTGAACAGAAAGACAGTTTGTCAAGTGGTCAGATGGTTTGTGAACATGGACAAGTTAACAGAATGGGTAAGAACACGTCAGATGCAATTTGATGTGGAGGGTTGTGGACAGAAAGATAAAATGAGGATGTTGATTATGTGTTTTGTGAACACTGACCCCATTGCGCACACAGGCTGAGACATGCATCTTTAAACTGGAATGTCACATGTTGTAATGTCATGCAACTCTCCTGAGGGTACAGTCCTGTCTGGTCTGAAACCTATTCCATAAACTAACACCGAACAGGCAAAAATGATGTGTAGTTCTGTGGCTGACCCTTAATGGAGCTATAAACTCAGGCAGTAAAATGCCTCCCACAGTGGTGTCTATCAGCTCCTCATGCCAGTCTCAACGCCATTCTCCACCTTCCCCCACTTGGGCCCACTGTGTTACCATCCTGGAAAAGGCAAAGAAGAGAGAAAAAAATACAGGGATAATAAGGAAAAACATACTCCAGAGAATTTGTCTCCCGCAGGAATCAGGGGGGCAAACTCTCGACTGGTCGGAGTCCAGCCCTGGCACATATGAAGATGATTGTGGTTGTTGGAGGTCAGTCATCTCAGCTCCAACATGTCATTGCAGACATTCCTGAGGGTACAAAGAACACAGAACAAAGAACACCAACTCTGTACTGATACATGACACCTTTCTAAACTAAAAGCTTTTTGCCTCGATGTTTTCCGCATCCCTCTATTATTTGCCTATCCATATATCTGCAAATTTACCTGCCTTCCAGGCACTTACCACCTTCTGTGTAAAAGGATTGTCACTCACATTTCCTTTAAACTTGTCCCCTTTTACCTTAAGGCTATGCAAATGAGTATTTGACAATTGTACCCCGGGAGGAAAAAGCTGGCTATCTATGCCTCTCATAATTTTGTGTCCTTGGCCCAAGCACCTTTACCTGCTTCATCAATAACATTCCCTCCATCAGAAGGTCAGAAAAAGGAATGTTCACTAATGATTGCACCATTCATGTCTCCTCAGGTATAGAAGCAGTCCATGTTCAAATGCAACACATTTGTGGGCGGCACGGTGGGTTCAATTCCCGCCTCAGGCGACTGACTGTGTGGAGTTTGCACATTCTCCCCGTGTATGCGTGGGTTTCCTCCGGGTGCTCCGGTTTCCTCCCACAGTCCAAAGATGTGCAGGTCAGGTGAATTGGCCATGCTAAATTGCCCATAGTGTTAGGTAAGGGGTAGATGTAGATGTAGATGTAGGGGTAGGGGTAGGGGTAGGGGTATGGGTGGGTTGTGCTTCGGCGGGGCGGTGTGGACTTGTTGGGCCGAAGGGCCTGTTTCCACACTGTAAGTAATCTAATCTAATCTAACAACCTGGAGGATACTAAAAACTTGATTAGATTACTTACAGTGTGGAAACAGGCCCTTCGGCCCAACAAGTCCACACTGCCCCACCGAAGCGTAACCCACCCATACCCCTACAACTATATCTACATCTACCCCTTACCTAACACTACGGGCAATTTAGCATGGCCAATTCACCTCACCTGCACATCTTTGGACTGTGGGAGGAAACCGGAGCACCCGGAGGAAACCCACGCAGACACGGGGAGAACGTGCAAACTCCACACAGTCAGTCGCCTGAGGTGGGAATTGAACCAGGGTCTCTGGTGCTGTGAGGCAGCAGTGCTAACCACTGTGCCACCGTGCCGCCCACTTGTAGCGAGTAGCAATCGCGCCACGCCAGTACCATGCAACTACAGTCTCCAACTAGAAAGAACCTATCTACCAAAACTTATCGTTTGCCGAGTTATAAAGTCGTGGAAATCTACAGCACAGAAGAAGACCTTTTGGCCCATCACGTCTGGGCGAGACCTAACCACCTAATTATTCTAATCCCATTTTCCAGTACTTGGCCCAAAACCTCATATACCATGACACCATAAATTAATATCTAAACACTTATTAAATGTTTTGAGAATTGCCAACATGCAGTGAGTTCTAGATCCCCAACACCCTTTAATTGAAAAGTAAATTCCTCACATCTCCTTTAAACATTCTGCTCCTCACCCTTAATCTGAGTCACTTGGTCATTGATCCATCAACCAAGGGAAGCAGTCTCTTTCTTTCTACTCTATCTGGGTCCCTCATAAGTTTATTCATCTCAATCATGTCACCTCTCAGTCTCCTCTGTTCTAAAGAACACAACCCGAGACTATACAATCTCTCTTTTTAACTGGAACTCTCTAGTCCAGGCAACATCCTGGTAAATCTCCTGTGTGGTGCAATCACATTTCCCCTATAATGTAGACTTAGTGTTATCACCATCTTTGAATCATCCATAGTCAACATTTTGGGAGGTATCGTAGACCACAAACTGAACTGGGCCTGCCACATGCTGTATTTACAAGACTAGATCAATGACTGCAATGACCTAATGATATTATTGTTAGACTATTAATCCAGAACCTCAATTAATGTTCCGAGGACCCGGGTTTGAATCAAGGCTGATGTTGGAATTTGCAATTAATTTTTTTAAATGTCTGGCATTAACAACGTACTGTTGACCATGAAACAATTGTCAATTTTCATAAAAACCCACCTGGTTTATTAATGCCTTTCAGGGAAGGAAATCTGCCATCCTTACCTGGTCTAGCCTACATGTGACTCCAGACCCAAAGCAATGCAGTTGACTCCCAACTCTCAATTGCCTCTGGGCAATTAAGGATGGGTAATGAATGCTGGCCTAGCCAGTGATGCTCACAGGCTGTGAATGAATAAAAAAATCTGGGAAATCTGAGCAAGTAGCCCACATGTTGATTCCCTAAAAGACTTCCCACTATAAAGAGTCAGGAGTATGATGGAATACTCCTCGGTTGCCTGAATGGTGCAGTTCCAACAACACTTCAAAAGCTTGACATCATCCAGGAAAACACACCTGCCTGATTGGTGCCACATCCACCACTTCCAATATTCATCTCCCACATTAGCAATGCACAGAGGTATGTAATACTTAGGAAATGAAATGCAAGAGTTCACCAAGACTCCTCAGATAGTGCCTTTCAAACTTCCAACTGGAAACACCACCATCTGCAACTTCCCCTTCAAGCACTGTTCCTTCACTGTCACTGGGTTCAAATTCTGGAACTCATCCTTATGGTATTGTGAGTCTACCTACAATTCATGGACTGCTGCATATAATTTAAGAGTGTGTTCTTATGATCCAAATGGATATTACCACTGGATCCCATTCTGAAGTCTGGCTTGAAAGATCAAATTTTCTTTCTTTAATTATGTGTTCACTCGCTGAAACACTGGTATATCGATTTGGTTTTAACAGCAAACAGAAGTTTATAGTTCAGAAGAAGAACAGTTGAATAAACCCAGCTGGTTATATATAATACAATGTGACAGATTTCAAATGTCTCATCACGGGGAACATTGGAAACCTGGGTCAAAGATGTCGCAAAGGTTCAGGGAAACCAGTTATTATCAGAACGATTGGAGAATTCTCGATCTAACTTTCATGCACCATGACTTCCAACCAATGCCTGAGGACATGTACTTTACATCTCACCAGAGTGGCAACAGTGAAGGGTGTTGGCATGATCCCACTGGATGCTAAGAGTCCAAAAGACTGACAACGCTCCGGTCTATGAAGACAGAGCTGTGTATATGTTGAGCCTCTTTGTCTCCCTAATCCAGATATCATGTCATGTCATGGTGGCTTGTTCCTTATTAAATTAGTCCAAGAGTAAGGGCCTGTTCAATTATCAGTGGTGAAGGACAGACCCAATAGTGTGTTTAAATAAGCAGAGGTATTTTCATTACATAACAGATTGTAATTTACTGCACGGGATACACGTTAATATAGCAATAGTTTCAAGTTAACTAACTAGTCAGGTTTCATCATTAAAGACTAGCAGTAGCTGTAGAGAACTTCTCTGTTCTCATCATAATTCTCCACCCAAAGTGTGTGTGACATCACCAGATTAGGGGGAACTTTATGTAACTTTAACTTTCTCAGAGCCATCACATTGTGCAATTCCAAGGTGGTAACTGCTCATTCCTTCATGTAGGAGCCTCACATGAGATATAAAACCACCACTTAGTGGCTAGTACCCTCCATTCGGAGTCAGATCATTGTGGGATCAAATCCTACTTTACAGAACAACAGATAAATTCTCAGCTGGCAGATTATGGCAATACTGAAGGGGTGATGCACCATGGCAGAAGACCATGTAGCAACCCAAGACGACCCAGGAGAAGATCTGCATTCAGATGACACATTGTCTACCTTTTTTGGGGAACATGAAAGATCACACGGCACTATTGTGAAGTACGATGGAGAAGTTCTCACCAGCATTTTCGGCAATATTTTACCTTCAATTAGCATTGCTAAAACAGAACATGGGACCACCATCAGATTGCTGTTTGTGGGATCTTACTGTGTACAAATCAGAACTACGTTTTGTGTATTACAACAGCAACTGCACCTCAAAAGTATGTCATTGGCTGGAGTTCACTTGGGCCCTCATGATGTTGTGAGCAATGCTAAAGAAATACAAATAATTTCCTTGCATGTTCTAAAAGGGAAGTCAGAACCGCTGTGGGCATCGGTGGTGTGGTGGGACTGCTCTCTTTTCAGAATGCAAGTTTGTGACTAACACCTGCCTCTTCTCCCTGCCTTTCATAAATAACTCTTCCATTGCCTCACAAACCCTCATGGGGGTGCTCTCACTCATTGACTTTTGACCGTTTGACTTCATGACCAATTGGCTGTTTGGATGGCTTGAAACACTGCAGTCGTGCAGAGCTTTTCTTCACTGAGGGTCAGCCTAATTGTCAGAAGCCACTTTAAGTACAGGAGAACACCAATGATACTCTAATTTTCTGAGTAAATTTTACAAAATAAATTCCAAGGGCTGTGGTCATCCCTGGCTGGGCCAGTATTTCTTACCCATTACGAGTTGCCCTTGAGAAGGTGGGTTACCTTCCTTAACCACTGCAGTCCATTTAGTGAAAAGACCTGTTCAATGTTGCTTGGGAGAGAGTTCCAGGAATTTGACTCAATGACACTGAAGGTATGACAATATACTTCCAAGTCAGGATGGTGAGTGGCTTTAAACGGAACTTAGAGATGACAGTGCCCTAGTCCTTTGAGATGGGAGGGATCATGAGTTTTAAAAGGTGTTGTCTAAGAACCCTTGGTGAGTACTGAGCAACAACAGAAAACCCAGGCCACAGTCCCTTTAAGGTTTGACTGGTATAATTAACAAGTTAAGAAAGTATGATATACACAGCTCCTTGTCTGGTTTGAGAAGCTGAGAGTGAGGTTAGGAGTGTACTTTCCAAAATGATTTGCCTATTAGTCATTTCTGACGTGTAGTGCTGGGGGAAGGGTGAAGAGACAGCACCATCTGCCATTTATCACCTACACTGGGAGACATAAAACAGTTAACAGGAAATTAACTAATAGTAATGTGATCGAGATAAATGAAAACCAGATTTTTTTATCTGCTGAAATATTGCGAGTGATTGGAGAACAGGAGGGCAGCACACTTTATTTAAGGTAATCCAGCACACTTGGAACCAATTACCCTGAGAATGATTGCAGGCTCAAGAGAGCTGGAAAGGTAGATGCAGGAGCTTCTCACAGTCTCTGTTTGGGTGTCTGAGTGTCTGTGTGTGTGCTGTGGAGTTCAGCCTCTGCTGGAGGACAAAAACAGTCTGATTTACAGCTCTGACCTCCCATAGAACCTTAGAACGCGACACATGCATCCGCGCAGTTGAGTGTTCGAAAAGTGCATCTGGATTCCGCATCAAAGGTTATCTTCTGATTCCCTGACCATTGCTGACGTTGACATTGAGGTTGTAATTCTTTCGCACCAAGTTGGAAAAAGCCCATTGTTTCCCATTATGATCCCCTTTTCCTGGGAGCACTGAGTGCAACATTTGGGTGGGATATGAGAGCTGTTGAGAGTGGATGGTCAGGGAAGAGTTGTTGTGTTAGTTCCGAAGTGACTGGGAAGGGGTTAGGAAGGAGACAGGAGTTTAGTGTTGGGTAGGTTTTGGTGAAACGGCCACATTTCCAAAAACAATAATAAACACTTACCTTTCCACAGGCTATTTTTGCAGCAACAATTGAGCCTCAGAGAACAGTTTGTGAGACCATGGCCATCAACAGCATAAAAAATGGACAGGTTTAAAGGAGCCTCATTCGGTCAGAACTTGAGGATCTGTGTTACACTGTGTTGATGTATATCTTGTTCCATAAATCTGAATGACACAAGTTTCTGTACAAGGGTAGATGCTTTATTATCGGACAGCCAATGGGAGATTCTCAATGTCCCCAAAAGTAGTCATGCATCTACTTGTGGTGACACTTCTCTACAAATCTCTGCTCTACACACAAAGGCATAGTACATAGGAATAACGCAAAAGGTCTATAAGTCACATAGTTGATTGTCATTACATTGTTTAAGATGGACAATTATAATTTTACAAGGCCCAGTGAATGTCAATGTCCTGTGATAATGAGTGAATGGATTACAGGGACTGATTATCGTATTATTCATGATCATGTCATAGAGTCATAGAGAGCCATAGAGATGCACAGCACGGAAACAGACCCTTCAGTCCAACTCATCTATGCTGACCAGATATCCTAACCCAATCTAGTCCCACCTGCCAGCACTCGGCCCATATCCCTCCAACCCTTCCTATTCATATACCCATCCAAATGCCTTTTAAATGTTGTAATTGTACTAGCCTTCATCACTTCCTCTGACAGCTCATTCTGTACACGCACCACCCTCTGCATGAAAACGTTACCCCTTGGGTTTTTTTTATATCTTTCCCCTCTCACCCTAAACCTATGCCCTCTAGTTCTGGACTCCCTGACCCCAGGGAAAAGACCTTGTCTATTTATCCTCTCCATGCCCCTCATAATTTAATAAGCCTCTATTAACGTCATCCCACAACCTCCGACACTCCAGGGAAACCAGCCCCAGCCTATTTAACTTCTCCCTATAGCTCAAATCCTCCAACCCTGGCAGCATCCTTGTAAACTTATTCTGAACCCTTTCACGTTTCACAACATCTTTCCGATAGGAGGGACACCAGAACTGCACGCAACATTCTAACAGTGGTCTAACCAATGTCCTGTACAGCCGCAACATGACCTCCCACCTCCTGTACTGTGTTGATAGGAAGAGATTAAAACAGAAGGGTTTTTCCTGTTCTCAATGGGAGAGTCACATACCTACGCTAATACAGATAATGGGAGCAGGAGGTGGTTTAACATGGTTGTGGCCAAGCCGATCAGTCTTGTCTGGGGAGGACAAGTACCTTTGCCTGAGGCTGCAGAGAATCCACATGTGTGGCTCCAATGGATTCCTTCTCTAAGATTCAGTCAGCCTCCTCCTCCCCACTGAGATGTCCTGTCTGTTCTGTAAGAGGACAGACATGGAATTGATACTGCAGTGAGTCTCTTTGGTAGTGGAATGTTTAACTCTTGAGTCCCCAGTATGTATTGAAAGAGAAGTAAGACATGGAACTGACCCCTTTGTAGCTTTCTAACTTCCTCAGTAGCGTCCCCATCTCTGAGATAGGAGGTTCAGGCTCAAGTCCAACCTGCACTGGAGGTGTGTCATGCCCAAACAGAATGATTAAAAATAGTTCTCAGTCTGAGCTCCATCACAATTCCAGTACAATGGATCCAAGATTATGTCCCATGACACAAAGTTTGGGGAGTGCTATCCTAGTTGCAAAAAAACTCCCCTCCTGCTTCCTTCTGCTATCTCCCCATGGGCTCAATTCTGCAACATTGAGGAGCATCAACGCTGATTGATTTCCCGAGTTCAGGAAACCAGGACAATTGGACCCATTCTGGTGGATACTCACTTCTTGTGGACCTGAGCAATTTCTGAAAATTCCAAGTCCAGAAACAACAGAAAGCCATTACTGGTTTGATGACAGTCTCTGATATTAATTTGGTAGAAGCCTGGCAGCCATTTTAAGGCAATCATCAAATGCCTGCTGCTCTGAGTGAAGTTTCTAGGGGGTAATTTAAGCATCCTTGCAAGCAATGACCTTCTCTCCATCATATGGTTAGAAATAATGATGTGCAATCAATAGTGAACAATGTTCAAAATCATTCGTAACTCCTCAGATACTGAAGTAGCCCATGTTCAATGCAACAAGAGCCGGACAATATCCAGACTAATGCTGACAAGTGGCAAGTGTCATTCATGCAACACAAGAACCGTGGGATGACCATCTCCAATAAAAGAGAATCTAACTATCACCCCATTGATGTTTCAGGCTGGCAGGATGTTACAAGTGGTGTCTACAGTACTGCATACTGTTACACTGTAATATTTTGTGATAAATTCTGTGTCTTATGATCCTGTTCCACTGCTACCTGATGAAGGACCAGCGCTCCCCGAAAGCTAGTGCTTCTAAATAAATCTATTGCGCTATAACTTAGTGTTGGGTGGTTTTTAATTTTGTCCACCCCAGTCCAATACCGGCTCCTGCACATAGGCTTTTGGTGAGACTGCATCCGGAGTAATGTGTACAGTATTGGTCACATTCTTACGGAAGAATGTTAATGCATTGGAAGCAGTTCAGAGAAAGGTTAGTAGATGAACACCTGGAATGGCTAGACAGGCCTGACCAGTATCCTCTGGAGCTTAGAAGAGCCAGAGGTGAGTTAATATATGAGATACTGAGAGGCCTTGAGTGGTTGGATGTGGAAAGGATGTTTTCTCTTGTGGAAAAGTCGAGAGCTAGAGGTCAGAGTTTAAAACTAACAGTTGCTCATTTAAGAAAGAGATGAGGAAAAATTTCTCTCAGAGGATTATGAATCTTTGGAATTTATTTTCTTAAAAGGCAGCGGGTGCGGAATCTTGAACTGTCTTTAATGCAGAGGTGGTTCGATTCTTGTTTATCAAAGAGATACAATATTATTGGGGATACACAGGAGTGTAGAGTTCAGGTTAAAATCAGATCAACCACGATCGTATTTAATGGGGGAGCAGGCTTGATGAGTCAAGTGGACAACTTTTGTCTCTTGTTTGTATGTTCATCCTTGTATGTTCCGACTTAGATTATCCCTGAACTGTAGCTCACAACACAAAAAGGGTTTCAAAGAGCTTAATTAAGTTTTTCTCCAATAACAGAACTTAAGCACATGGGGTCACGTTTACAAATCAAAGATGGCAAAGGGACTTTTTCACTGGGCGTTGAACATGCACGGGTGTAACAAACAACTTCGATACATTTAGCAAAGGAATTTGTCAGACTCTTGTCAATAATTGGATTTCAAGACTATTCAATAAAGACCATGGGAGCACTATGGACTGATAAGCAAGGTGAACTGAACATGTTCCCTGATCTGGAACTGTTACAATGTATATTCAGGGCAGGACAGACAATCTCATGCCACATTCCATACAGTAACAGGTCTGAGATGATTAAGATTAGATTATATTCCCAACAGTATGGAAACAGGCCCTTTGGCCCAACAAGTCCACACCGACCCTCCAAAGAGTAACCCATCCAGACTCATTTCCCTAACCTATATTTACCTCTGACTACTGCACCTAACACTATGGACAATTTAGCATGGCCAATTCACCTAACCTGCACATCTTTGTGATCATGAGAGGAAACTAGAGCACCCGGAGGAAACCCACGCAGACACAGGGAGAGTGTGTAAACTCCACACAGACATTTACCCAAGGCGGGAATCGAACCCTGGTCCCTGGCTCTGTAAAGCAGTAGTGCTAACCACTGAGCCACAGTGCCGTGCCTGAGCCACTGTGCCATCCCTGAGCCACCGTGCCACCTTGCAATAAGCAAGAATGAAAGCAATGTGTGCAACATTTGATGGTGAGACACTTTAATCCAACAGTCAAGTTGAGTTCCCACCACTGGCTGTACAGACTAAGATCATTCAGGATGTATAGTCAGTGTGCTGCCTCTTTGTTCAAGCAACTCCAAGCTGCCCATTCTCTCTCCATAGTTCTGTATCACTGTAATTTTAATTAGCTACCTAGCTCTTCCCTTGAATGATGCAATGGCCTCTATCTCAATCACTCCCTCAAAATGCCTAATGCTCCAACATACATCTGCATAAACATACTTCTCCTAAACTCTCAACTTCCAACCTTTCAATACGCAGGGCAAGTGACTGAAGTGTCAGTGGGGATGCACTTTGGGGCCAGTGATTGTAATTCTATTAGCTTTGAAATAATTCTGTAAAAGGATAGACCTTGTACAAAAGTTAACATTTAAATTGGAGTAAGGCCAATTTTGACAGTATAAGACAGGAACTTTTAAACATTAATTGGAGTAGACTGTTCGCAGGTAAAGAGACGTGCATTAAGTAGGAGGTTGTCAAAAGTGAGATAACGAGAGTTCAGAGGCAGTATGTTCCTGCTTAGAGTGAATGGTAAGCTTTAGGTTTTAGGTTTTATTGTCACGTGTAATCAAGTACAGGAGTAAAGGAGTGCAGTGAAAAGTGTACAAAGTCACCATTTCTACTGACATCTGAGGTAAAAAGTACCTAGGTACAAAATCTAAGATACAAAAATAGAAACATAAAGGAATAAGTTAATAGGATCAACACTATAGTTTTTCTGAATTTAATGTTGAAAAATAAAGAAAGAAAGTGAGAATTTAAACATTACAGTCATTAAGCCATGGGCCTGGAGATGCTCTATACTGGGCTTTCCCCATGAGGGGTCTCTCTGCCTCACACTGGGCAAAGTTCCACCCAGGGCTCACCAGCTGCTACACTGCCAATCGCCATCTGGGCCTCAGACGCTGCCACACTCCATCACTGCCTCCGTGACCAAGCTCTCTCCAGAAGGTAAATTAAAAATAACTTTAAACACAAAAAGAACTACAAAAGAGAGAAAAAAAAAACAGGCTGATAGGAGTAGGGTAAAAACAATGACTGCAGATGCTGGAAACCAGATTCTGGATTAGTGGTGCTGGAAGAGCACAGCAGTTCAGGCAGCATCCGAGGAGCAGCAAAATCGACGTTTCGGGCAAAGGAGTAGGGAACAATGGATCAATATTGAGGCTCTAGTCAAGAATAAGAAGGAGGCATATGTCAGGCATGGACAAGTAGCATCAAGTTAATTTCTTGAAGAGTATAACGGGAGTAGGAGTATTCGAAAAAAGGAATTCAGGAGGGCAAAGATATGAGATAATCTTGGCAGATAAAGTTAAGGAGAAGCCAAAGAGATTCTGCAAGTACATTAAGGATAAAAGGTCAACTAGGGAGAGAATAGGGTCCTTAAAGGTCAACGAGGTCATCCATGTGTGGAACTGCAAGAGATGGGAGAGATTCTAAATGAATATTTTCCATCAGTATTTACTGTGGAGAAAGACATAGAAGCTAGGGAACTCAGGGAAATAAATATCGATGTAATGCAAACAGTTACATTACAGAAAAGGAGGTGCTGGAGATCTTAAAAAACGTAAAAGTGAATACATCTTCAGGGACCCGATCAAGAACATTGTGGGAAGCTAGGGAAGAAATTACAGGACCTTTAGCAGAAGTTTTTGTTTCAACAGTCATGGGTGAGGTGTCAGAGAGTGTCTAATGTTGTGCCTTAATATAAGAAAGGCTGCAAGGGAAAACCTGTGAGTAATAGACCTATGAGTCTGACATCAGTGGTAGGCAAGTAAATGGAGAACATTTGAGAGACAGGATTTACATACATTTGGAGAGACAATAATTGATTAAGGATAGTCAGTACGGCTTTGAGCATGGGAAATCATGTTTTGCAAATTTGAGCTTTTTTTAAAGATGTAACCAAGAAGATGGGTGAGGACTGAGTGATAGATGTTGTCTATACAGACTTTAGTAAGGCCTTTGACAAGGATCCACACTGTAGACTAATTGGTAAAATTAGATCATATGGGATTCAGCAAGAGCTTGCAAATTGGTTTGAAAATTGGCTTGATGGTAGGAGACAGAGGGTGGTGGTGGAGGGTTTTTTTTTTGGATTGGAGGCCTGTGACCAGTGGTGTTCCTGTAGGGATCGGTTCTGGGCCCTCTGCTGATTGTCATTTATATAAACAATTTGGATGAGAATATAGGAAGCGTGGTTTGTGAGATTGTAGATGACATCAAAATTGGTGGTATAGTTGATAATGAAGAAGGCTATCTAAGAGTATAAAAGGATCTTGATCAGTTTGGGCCAATGATCTGAGGAGTGGCATATGAAGTTTAATTTAGATAAATGTGAGGTCTTACATTTGGTAAGCCAAACCAGGATTTGACTTATACAATTAATAGTAGGGCTATGGGAGTGTTGCCAAGCAAAGAGACCTAAGGGTTCAGGTACATAGCTCCTTGAAGAATGGTTAAGAAGATGTTTAGCACACTTGCCTTCATCGCTCAGATAATTGAGTATAAAAGTTAGGGCATCATGTTGTGGTTGTACAGGACATTGATGAAGCCACTTTTGGATACTGCGCCCAATTCTGGCCATCCTACTATAGGAAGGATATTATTAATTTAGTGAAGGTGTAGAAAATAATTACTAGCATGTACTGGGACTGGAGGAGAGCTATAAGGAGAGGCTGGATAAGCTGGAATTTCTTTCACTGGAACGTAGAATGTTGAGGTTTATAGAGGTTTATAAAATCACGAGGAGCATCAATAAGATGAATAGCAAAAGTCTTTTCTCTGGGGTATGGGAGTTCAAAACTATTCGGCACAGTTTTAAGGTGAGAGGAGAAAGGTTTAGAAAGGACCTTTCTAAACCTTTCTAGGCAACGTTTTCACACAGAGTGGTTCACATGTGCAATGAACTGTCAGAAGAAGTGGTAGGTGCAGCTACATTTACAACATTTAAAAGACATTTGAACATGTACATGAACAGGAAATATTTAGAGGGATATAGGCAAAATGCAGGCTAATGGGATTAGATTAGTTTGGGAAACTTAGTCAGCATGGACAAGTTGGACCAAAGGATCTGTTTACATGTTGTATAACTTTATGATTCTATAACCATATGTATGCTGGTAGCAAGAGTTCCAGCATCTAAGTGTTCTTGTTATCATTAGAGTTTCTAAACTCTGGTATGTATCATCCTACATTGTCTACTTTTGATGGATTTCATGTTCTTTTATCATGTGGTACCAATATCTAATTATGACTGACGCATTACTTTGTATAAACATGTCTTCTTTGTTCTTGAACTCCATGGCCCTGTTTATACAATGGAATATACCCACCTATAGTCACATGTTAACAGACTATGTATTAAAACCCCTTGGTCTCCCTGTTCAAATTCTTCAGTGTATCTTAATCCTTCCATTCCTTGTTCTGGCTTCAAAAAGTATGATCTCACACTTATAGACTCATAGACCCTTACAACACAGAAAAAGGCTATTTGTCCATGTTAGTCAACAAAGATCTGATTACACTATTCCCATTTTTCCAGCTTTTGATCCATAGCCCTGGAAACTATAGCAATATCAGTGTGTATCTAAATACTGCTTAAGTGTAAATTGTGTTTATGATTCAACCTAGATTAGAGTAGTGCTGGAAAAGCACAGCAGGTCAGACAGCATCCAAAGAGTAGGAAACTCAACGTTTCAGGCAAAAGCCCCTCGTCAGGAATGAAGCTTCATTCCTGATGAAGGGGTTTTTGCCCAAAACGTCGATTTCTAGACTCTGATTTCCAGCATCTGCAGTCCTCAATTTTGCTTTTACGATTCAACTGCCTTTTCCAGCAATAAATTCCAGATTATTCATTTGAAATTAAATTACATTAAACTCCATCCTCCAGCCTGTCGTGCTGACCTGTCTGCCATTCTGAAGTCCTTTACATTTTTTCACATTGTTTGATACATCATCTTAATTTTATCAGTAAATTCCATTATTGTACACTTTTGATTCCAAGTCCAATTCACCCATGTATTCTTACAATCATACTGGAAAAGTACAATCAAAGTTCAATGCTCTTCATTTTACTTTACTTTCTGAGACTTTTATGGAACACAAGGCTTTTTAAAAAAAGACCATTGTGGACCTAAAGTGGGTGTTACAATCACCTGACAAGTTCACATAGCTTACATGGAATAAGAAAAACTGATTGTATTGGAATTATCATCTTAATTAAAAGGCACTGAAACTCAGAGGGGTTTCAAGAAATTTGCATCTCTTGTTTGACTTACATTTTTTATATTGGAGCTGAAAGATAACCTGCAGAGTTTTGTGACTTGCTTTGAGCAATAAAAGAAAGAGAAAAAGCAACTTGGATTGATAACAGCAAGGATACTGAAACTTCTTCTCACTCGCTGTCCATCTGTCTATCTATCTATCTATCTATCTATCTATCTATCTATCTATCTATCTATCTATCTATCCATCACTTTTCCAAACATCATACACTCTCTCTAACTTGATACACTCTCTAATTTGATCTTAATTTATAGGGATATGTTAACCTCAAGGGGTGGATTATTTGGAATGGAGGTATAAAAACATTTCAATCATCCCCCTTTTTTTCAATAACTATATATTTCCCAACTCACCAGTGCATCATCTCTCGCTAACTACCTCAATCCCTCAGAAAATGTTCTTTTTAATTTATTAATAGGATGTAGGTGCCACTGACTTGGACAACATTTACTGCCCATCACCATTCACTCAGAGGTCAGTTGATAATTAATCCCATTGTTGTGGGCCTGGAGTCACACGAATGACAGACCAGATAAGGATGTCAGACTTCACTCCCTATAGGACATTAGTGAACCAGAATAACAGTGGTTACATGGTTACAATTAGATTAACTTTCTTTTTAAAATTCCTTAATATGAATTCAAATTCCACCATTTGCCATGATGGGATTTGAACCCATGCCACAGAAAATTTGCCAAGGGTGCTGAATTGCTTCTTATTAAATGATGAAGCAAACTCAAAGGGCTGAATGGCCAACTTCTGTCCATTGTTCATATCTTCCATCTTTATGTCTAATATTTCTACCCTAACCCAATTTACTGTCTGTTTTCTATTTCTGTAACTTCTTATTCCCTTATACTATTGCTCATTTGTTGACACTTAAATACAGCTCTCAGAGCCGTCCTTGAATTTGAAAGTTTAGATAATGTTTTTCACTTCTTATCGTGCTGTTCCATTTCACCTTTAAATTTTGCCTGTTTGCCAGTTGCTTCTCCAACACTCACACCCATTATTTATACTCCTTAATTCACCTGAAATAAGGAAAGAATGTTTCTTTCCCATTCAGACATGGATTGGTGCAGAAATTCCCATAGATTCTCCCAGTTTCTGGGTCTCCCTGTTTTTCTGTGGATACAAGTTTGGCAGGTGCTGCCTAAAGATGCCATGGTTTTGTATAAGTGTATGAAAACTACAGACACAAAAAGACTAAATGCTCCATCTCCCCATTTGAATCATTTCAGAGAAAGGGCTCATTCTGTACCCAAATCCATAAAACCTTTCCTTTTTGATCATTAATGGCATTCTGGAACTGGTCAAAGTTTCAAAGCATTCTCTGATGTTTAGGACACTTCATCCTTCTCCATAACCAATATTCAATCCATCACTGCATCATACATCGAGTCATGGAGTCAAACACCACAGGAACAGACCCTTCAGTCCAACTCATCTGAGTCAACCAAGTCCTACTTGCTTGTGTTTGATCTATATTCCCCAAACTTTTCTAATCTATGTACCAGTCCAAATGCCTTTTAAATATTCTAATTATATATGCCTCTACCAATTCCTCTGGCAGCTCATTCCTTACACACATTAGCTGCTGTGTGAAAAAGTCACCCTTCAGGTCCTTTTTAAATCTTCCTCCTCACATTTTAAAAATATGCCCTCTAGTTTTGAACTCCCCCATCCTAGAGAAAAGACCTTTGCTGGTCACCTTATGGAACAGTCAGGACACATTCAAAGAAATTCTCCTTATGACCATAATGTTCTGTTGTCTTCCAGTCTTTTTAAAATATATAAAGTCCTAGTTAATGGACACTAATTATGACAAAACTCTGAAATTACTAAAAAAAATCTAATCCTTGATTTGTCTCAGGTCAGCACGGTGGTTCAGTGCTAAGCACTGCTGCCTCACAGCACCAGCAACCCAGGTTCGGACAATTCCAGCCTCGGACAAGTATGGATTTGAATGTTAACCCCGTGTCTGCATGGGTTTCCTCTAGGTGTTCCAGTTTCCTCCCATAATCCAAAGACGTGCATGTTAAGTGGATTGCCCATGCTAAATTCCCTGTGGTTTCATGGATGTGCGGAATAGGAAATACAGGGAGAGGGTAGAGAGGGGATGCCTTGCGGAGGGTCAGTGTGGATTGGATGGACCGAGTGGCCTGATTCCATAGTGAAGGAATTACATGATAAAACTATGTCAGTATTCAATTTTGTTTGAAAAATGTTCTTGGAGTGTGTGTGATGCTGCAAAAGATGCTGTTTATTTCCCATCCCAAGTTGGCCTGAGGGCATTGCTAATGAACTGCATTGTACAGGAATGGACTCTCCCACAGATAGATCTTTCTCAGCATGATATTAATGTTGGGAATTTTGACAATCCGACAGAATTAATATTCATTTCTATTCCAGTGTCAGTCTGCAAAAACTAATTGAACTAAACTCCAAGTTGCTGTTTATTACATTGAGATTTGAGCGTAAGCCTGGTACTGCTACTCGTTCAGTAGTATAGTCACTGCCCAACATATCGAGTGATAACTGAATGGGGCCAGCTCTCTTTCTCCCTTTCTCTGTCTCCCATGAATATTGTGGAGTTGTGAATCATGCTGCCTGTTTCTCTGTGAGAAGGCACAATTCATCATGTTTCCACTTTAATGTTCAATACTTATTCTATGACTTTCTAATCAACTCAATGTAATAACTCACTCAGAGGGTGATGTCAGAGTGAATTGGAGCATTGGGCCTGTCCCTCTGTGTCTCCATGTCCTTCTGTGTTCTTTATTGCTACACTGCACTCTCTAACTAACAGGAACTTCCTACCCTCTTTCTTTGCCGTCCATTTCCTCAAGTATGTAATTGTTCACTTCTCTTCCTCTGGATCATTCCACCTATCAGACTCAATGCAGATACTGCAGAGAATAGTGAAAGTAATATCAAGCACAAGGCACTTCACCCCAAATTTGTAGCTTAGATCAAACTCTTTCCATTCACTCAGTTGTTTATGACAGAACTGCAGAACCCAGACACATGAAAGAAATGGAAAATGCTCATCAAGTTTGGACCAATGCAAAGAGTTAAGATTTCAGGTTGTGATCTCAACCCACTTGCCATCAACCTGAAATGTTCTATCAGACAGGAAGTTGTGGTAACATTGGGGGTACATTGGAAAAGGACAGAGGGCAGGAAGCAAGTGAAGGGTAAGATAGGAAGTACTCTCTGACAGCATAATTGCAAGTTGTTCCCTTGATCATTGTGGGGCAAACACCTGTTGAACCGAAATGTCAGGGTTGATTCATAACCTTGGCTGCTCCTGTTGCTGATGGAGACTGGCACCTTTGCCTGATAACTGAGTGTATGTATCAATCCTGTCCAATGTCCAAAGCCATGTGTCAAACAGGAAGAAAATAGTCTGCACAATGTTGTGTGTCATCGAACCATATGCCTTTCCTTTGAATAGTGCTTCCACTCATCTTTGAAGAGTTGGATCCTCTTGGCTTTACCTTTTCCCTTGCTGCTCTGTCACGGATCCAGTTGTATACTGCACATGGTTGTGTGTGAGTCTGTCTAGAACTGTGGTTCTCATTGTGAGGGCACATTACACAGTTGTGACATGGCATTCAGAACAAGGGTTATATTGGACTGGAAATGTGAACTCTGTTTCTTCATCGATGCTGCCAGACCTGCTGAGTTCCACCAGCGCTTCCTGTTTTAATTTCAGTTGAGGTGTGGTCTTGGGTCATGCATATAACAGCTACCAGATGTTTGTGGCCATTATGGTGATGATGAGGTTAAGGCTTGACCTGACCTGTGGTTCAGACATAGAGTCAAGACAGCACTTGCAAAGCAAAATAACTGTATTCAGATGAACAGCTTTCTGTCTCTAACATCACAGTCAGAGATGCAGAAAATGGTGTCCAGGGAAGATATTTGTAACACATTAGAGTCGGCCTCTCCTGCGCCAGGAACATCTCAGAGGCGGTCACAGGGGTTGCTGAGTGCCAATGTGGGCTGGTTAAGAGGCCTTAACTTTGAGGTCTGGAATTTTATCGACATGCAGGTGAATATGTGGCCCTTCATCCTTCATACACTCTCAAACCTCCACTTTCTGTTCATGCCAACAATGTAAATTCCAACTCCTCCACTATTATAAACTCACCTCACATACTCGATGACAGCCTGTATACTCCATTTTATCCCCATAGTCCCTTGTAGCTGATATGCCAACTTGCTGCCAAATGATTCTAATTCAATACTTCTCTATTCACCTCCATGGCTTTTATCTTGGCTAACTTAATGCCAACTCTTTCCCCCTACCCACTGTTCTCTGCCATTACACTACCGGTTTCTGGATTAGAGTAGTGCTGGAAAAGCACAGCAGTTCAGGCAGCATCCGAGGAGCAGGAAAATCGACGTTTTGGGCAAAAGCCCTTCATCAGGAATACAGGCAGAGTGCCTGAAGGGTGGAGAGATAAATGAGAGGAGGGTGAGGGTGGGGAGAAAGTAGCATAGAGTACAATAGGTGAGTGGGGGAGGGGATGAAGGTGATAGGTCAGGGAGGAGGGTGGGGTGGACAGGTGATAAAGAAGATAGGCAGGTAGGACAAGTCATGGGGACAGTGCTGAGCTGGAAGTTTGGAACTGGAGTGAGGTGGGGGAAGGGGAAATGAGGAAACTGTTGAAGTCCACATTGATGCCCTGGGGTTGAAGTGTTCCGTGGTGGAAGATGAGGCGCTCTTCCTCCAGGCGTTGGGTGGTGAGGGAGGGGTGCTGAAGGAGGCCCAGGACCTCCATGTCCTTGGCAAAGTGGGAGGGGGAGTTGAAATGTTGGGCCACAGGGCGGTGTGGTTGATTGGTGCGGGTGTCCCAGAGATGTTCCCTAAAGTGCTCTGCTAGGAGGCGTCCAGTCTATCAGTGTCAACTCACTCATATGAGAAGACTTCAGGAATCATGTTGAGATGAAATAAATATAATCATGAAATCTAAATATAAAGTATTCATACCATTCTTCATGGTGTGAAAACATAACCTTGTTCATTAAAATTCATTTATGCATTTAAACCACGTCAAGTACATTATCCTTTGTGAAAACAAACATTGCAGAACAATGTCCTCTCTCCAGTAAAGAATGGGATCTGTTTGATATCAGCTTCTGTTCAAATGGTAGTGTTCTCTATGTGTGACACCTCCCCTGTCGGCAAAACTAGGATTGGTTAGAAATGAGGCCAGAACATTGGGATCTAGAATCCTCTACAAATAGAGAGGCTAACACATGTGTGTTTAAGAATGTGGCAGGTATCATAGAATTTGGGAAAATGTTTGATCTGACTTGGGAATGGCTTGGCAATGATACAAATAAAGAAATGTATTTCCGCACAAATTAACTGATAACACACATAACATGTGCATCACCAATTCAGAATGAGAATTCCTTCTCCTCACTCACTGAGCACTAAAACATACCCAGCTATAATATTACCCCTCAGAGCTAGACATCTTTTGGGTGGCTCAGTGGTTATAGCACTGCTACCTCACAGCGCAAGGGATGCACATTAGATTCCTGCCTCGGGTGACTGTCTGTGTAGAGTTTGCACATTCTCCCAGTGTCTGCGGATGCTCCAGTTCCCTCCCACAATCCAAAGATGTGCAGGTTAGATGGATTGGCCATGCCAAATTGCCCATAGTCAGGGGTAAATGTCTGGGTGGGTTACTCTTCAGGGGGTTGGTGTGGACTTGATGGGTGAAAGGGCCTGTTTCCATATTGTAGGGATTCGCCACTATATGACCAATAACATAAGTTTTATTACATTATATCTATTCATTAACAGGACTATAAGAAATAGGATCAGAAAAAGGGCCACTCAGTCCATCTAATCCGTTCTGTCATTCAATTAGATCATTGCTGATCTGATAATCCTCAACTCCACTTTCTTGCCTTTTCCCCCCAAAACCCCTGATTTCCTTATTGATTAAGAATCTGTCTATCCCAGTCCTGAACAGAATTAACACATCACCCTCAACAACCCTCTGCAGTAAAGAATTCTATAGATTCACTGTGCTCTGGGATATGAAATTCCTCCACATCTCTATCCTAGGACAGCCCTTTATTCTTAGATTATAATCTCTGACCCTAGACATTCCCACAGGGGAAGCAACCTTTCCACATTTACCCTGTCAAGACCAAAAGAATCTTATAAGCTTCAATGAGGTGTCTTCTCATTATTTTAAACTCTAATAAGTACAGATCCAATCTACTTAACTTCTCCTCATAAGACAATCTCTCCATATTCAAGGTCAATCCAGTGAACCTTCCCTGGACTGCCTCCAATGCTAGTATAGCTTCCTTATATAAGGCGATACAAACTGTTCACAGTATTCCAGTTGTGATTGAGATAGTGCCTTGCACAGTTTTAGCAAGACTTCCTCATTTTGGTCATCCTTCTTTTTGAAATAAAGGCCAACATTCCGTTTGCCTTCCTTATTACCTGCTGAACTTGCCAGCTAGCATTTTGTGATTTAAGGACTAGGACTCGCAAATCTCATTGTGCTGCATCTTTCTGCAGTCTTGCTTCAATTAAATAACATTCAGCTCCTCTATTCTTCCGGCCAAAGTGCATAACCTTACATTTTTGAACTTTATATTCCATCTGCTAAGTTTTTGTCCACTCACTTAGCTTACCTATATCCTTCTACAGACTCTTTGTATCTGCTTCACCATTTACATTCCCATCTGCTTTTGTGCCATTGACAAACATGGAAATATTTTATTCACTTTCTTCATCGAAGTCTTTAGTATATATTACAAATAATTATGTCCCTAGCTCTGATTCTCCTGTGGTACTTTACTAGTTTTGGGTTGACATCTTGAAAATACCCCCCTTATCCCAACTCTCTGGTTTTTATTAGTTGGTGAATCCTCTGTCCATGCAAACAACTACCCAAACACCATGGGCTCTTACCTTATTAAATAGCCTTATCAAATGCCTTTTGGATATCCAAATATATATTTTTAATTCACTTTTGGGATATGGTCAGCATTTATTGCCCATCCCTAATTGCCCAAGGTTAGGGTCAGACCAGTTAAAGAAGGCAGTTTCCTGAACAAGATGGCTTTTTACCCAACAACCGACAGTAGTTTTATGGTCATTATTAGACTCTTAATTCCAGACTTACTTTTTAATTGAATTCAAATTCCATCATCTACCCTGGTGCGATTCAAACCAAGGAGCCCAGAAAAATACCTAAGTCTCTGAATTAATAGTCTAGTGATAATTCAATGTGCCCACTGCTTCCCCATGCTCTCACATTCACTGATTCCTCATTATCTATCCTGCCTGTTACCTCCTCAAACAAGAGGGAAAGTGAGGACTGCAGGTGCTGGAGATCAGAGTGTTTCCTGATGAAGAGCACAAAACATTGATTCTCCTGCTCCTCGGTTGCTGCCTGACCAGCTCTGCTTTTCCAGCACCACACTCTTCGACCTCCTCAAACAATCCTAGTAAATTTGTCAGGCACAATTTCTCCTTCAATAAACCATGCCGACTCTGCTTGATCATATTTTGCAGCTCTAAATGGTCTACTGTTATACTCTTTATGAACAAAGAACAAAGAACAACGAAAATTACAGCACAGGAACAGGCCCTTCGGCCCTCCAAGCCTGCGCTGATCCAGATCCTCAATCTAAACCTGTTGCCTATTTTCTAAGGATCTGTATCCCTCTGCTCCCTGCCCATTCATGTATCTGTCTAGATACAACTTAAATGAAGCTATTGTGCCTGCCTCTACCATCTCCACTGGCAACGCTTTCCAGGCACCCTCCACCCTCTGCATAAAGAACTTTCCACGTATATCTCCGCTAAACTTTTCCCCTCTCACCTTGG
Organism: Chiloscyllium punctatum; assembly: GCF_047496795.1. NCBI lineage: Eukaryota > Metazoa > Chordata > Chondrichthyes > Orectolobiformes > Hemiscylliidae > Chiloscyllium > Chiloscyllium punctatum. The sequence continues at coordinate 54,052,702 of NC_092761.1, read as the reverse complement.
ATTCATGACCCCTAGTAATTGAGTCCCCCACTCTGGGAAAAAGCTTCTTGCTGTCCACCTTGTCTATACTTCTCATGATTTTGTAGGCCTCAATCAGGTCCCCACCACTCCCCCCCCCCCAATCTCCGTCTTTCTAATGAAAATAATGCTAATCTACTCAACCTTTCTTCATAGCTTGCACCCTCCATATCAGGCAACATCCTGGTGAACCTCCTCTGCACCCTATCCAAAGCGTCCACATCCTTTTAGTAATGTGGCAACCAGAACTGTATGCAGTATTCCAAGTGTGGCCGAACCAAAGTCCGATACAATTGTAACATGACCTGCCAGCTCTTATACTCAATACCCCGCCCTATGAAGGAAAGCATGCCTTATGCCTTCTTGACCACTCTATCAACTTGCATTGTCACCTTCAGGGTACAATTGACCTGAACACCCAGATTTCTGTAGACATCAATTTTCCCCGGGGTTTTTACCTTTAGTGTATAGTTTGCTCTTGAATTGGATCTTCCAAAATGCATCACCTCATATTTGCCCAGATTGAAATCCAACTTCCATTTCTCTGTCCAACCGTCTAATCTATCTCTATTCTGCTGCATTCTCTGACAGTCCCCTTCACTCTGCTATTCCTCCAATGTTAGTGTCATCTGCAAACTTGCTAATCAGACCACCTATACCTTCCTCCAGATCATTTATGTATATCACAAACAACAGTGGTCCCAACACAGATCCCTGTGGGACACCACTGGTCACAGTTCTCCATTTTGAGAAACTCCCCTCCACTACCACTGTCTCTTGTTGCCCAACTAGTTCTCTCTATCCATCTAGCTAGTACACCCCTGACCCAATGTGACTTCACTTTCTCCATTACCATGGGCAACCTTAACAAACATCTGACTGAAGTCCATGTATATGACGTCTACAGCCCTTCCCTCACCAATCGACTTTGTCATTTCCTCAAAGAATTCTATTAAGTTGGTAAGACATGACCTTCCCTGCACAAAACCATGTTGCCTATTACTGATATGCCCATTTTCTTCCAAAGGTAAATAGATCCTTTTCCTCAGTATCTTCTCCAGCAGCTTCCCTACCCCTGACATTTACTGTAGACTCTAATATTTACCCAATGACAGATGTTAAACTTGCTGGTCTATAGTCATCTGTTTATTTCCTTTCCATTTTGAATAAGGATGTTACACTTTCCATACCTTTGACACTATTCTAGAATCTAAAGATTTTTGGAAGATTGCTACCAGTGCACCCACACTCTCTGTAGTTACTTCCTTCAATATCCTAGAATGTAGCCCAACAAGTTCAGGGAAAGTATCGACCTTTATTCTCATTAGCTTCCCGAGTCAGTATTCTACAGTGATAGTTATTGTATTTGTATTTTCTCTCTCCCTTTTGTCCCTTGATTATTCAGTAGTTTGTGGATGCTATTAGAATGCTCTGTTGTGAAGAGTAATGCAAAGTATTTATTCAACTCCTCTGTCATTTTTTAGTTTTCCAATATCACTGCCCCCGTAAGGAGCTTATGTTCACTTTGGCTTTTTACTTCTTGTTTATAATTTAATGAAGTTCTCATTGACCATCTTGACATTGCTTGCAAGTGTGTTCAGCGGTCTTGATGTTTTTCGGCAGCAGTTGCAATGGGAGGAGGATCAGCGAGGGCCAGAGGCCCGACAGGAAGGTAAATTTAAACTTACCTCATGTATAGGCAGAGCGCACACTGAGCAGGAGCGGACAAGGGACTGCTGGGTAAGTGACGCTTTATATTTGGGTGGTTGCTTTACCCGAAACACTACTCAGGTAGTGTCACCCACCCGTCCTCCTCCTTATGTGTGCCAGATTGGTAAGGTTTTAATTTTTTTTAATTTTCTGTAGTCTCATGGGGAATTTAGAATAGTGGGAATGGAGGTTAGGGCAGTTGAATGTTCCACCTGTGGGAGGTGAGGGTCACCACTAGTGTCCCTGCTAACTTAGATTAGATTACTTACAGTGTGGAAACAGGCCCTTCAGCCCAACAAGTCCACACCAACCCGCTGAAGCGCACCCACCCAGACCATTCCCCTACATATACCCCTGCACCTAACACTACGGGCAATTTAGCATGGCCAATTCACCTAACCTGCACATCTTTGGACTGTGGGAGGAAACCGGAGCACCCGGAGGAAACCCACGCAGACACAGGGAGAATGTGCAAACTCCACACAGTCAGTCGTCTGAGGCGGGAATTGAACCCAGGTTTCTGGCGCTGTGAGGCAGCCGTGCTAACCACTATGCCACCGTGCCGCCCGTAACTCTATCTGTGGGAACTGTATCCAACTCCAGCTCCTTCAAAACCACTGGAGCTGGAGCTAGATGAACTTCAAACCATTTCGGAGGTGGAGGGAGTCATTGAGAAGAGCTATAGGGGGTAGTCACACCTCAGATACAAGAAGAGGGTAGGCGAAAGTGAGTAGTGCAGATACTGGAGATCAGAGTCAAGATTATAGTGGTGCTGGAAAAACACAGTAGGTCAGGTAGCATCCGAGGAGCAGGAAAATCAATGTTTCGGGCAGGAGCCCTTCATCAGGAATCCAGGAGAGGTTGGATGGGTTACTGTCAGGGGTTGGAAAGGGAACTGGCAGGCAGTGCAGGAATCCCCTGTGGCCGTTCCCCTCAATAGCAAGTATACCGCTTTGGATACTGTTGGGGGGACGACTTACTGGGGTAAGCCATGGGGTACAGGTCTTTGGCACAGAAGGGAATGGGGAAGAGGAGCAGACCATTAGTCATTGGGAGTCCATAGTTAGGGGGACAGATAGGAGGTTCCATGGGAACAAGAGAGATTCGTAGTTGATATGTTGCCTGCCAGGTGCCAGGATTTGTGATGTCTCCAATCGTGTTTTCAGGATCCTATGGGGGGACGGGGGCCAGCCCTAAGTCATTATCCACATAAGCACCAACGACATAGATAGGAAGCGAGATGGGGATTTGAGGCAGAAGTTCAGGGAGCTAGGGTGGAAGCTTAGTGCTAGAACAAACAGAGTTGTTATTAGATTACTTACAGTGTGGAAACAGGCCCTTCAGCCCAACAAGTCCACACCAACCCACCCAGACCCATTCCCCTACATTTACCCCTTCACCTAACACTACGGGAAATTTGGCATGGCCAATTCACCTAACCTGCACATCTTTGTGCTGTGGGAGGAAACCGGAGCACCCGGAGGAAACCCACGCAGACACGGGGAGAACGTGCAAACTCCACACAGTCAGTCGCCTGAGGTGGGAATTGAACCCGGGTCTCTGGCGCTGTGAGGCAGCAGTGCTAACCACTGTGCCACCGTGCCATTCAGTTATCTCTGGTTTGTTGCCCGTGCCACATACTAGTGAATGAGGAACAGGGAGAGAGAGCGGAGTTGAACACGTGGCTACAGGTATTGTGCAGGGGGGAGAGTTTTGAATTCCTGGATAATTGGGTTCTCTCTGGGGAAGGTGGGACCTCTACAAACAGGATGGTCTACACCCGAACCAGAGGGGCACCAATATCCTGCGCGGAGGGGGGGTTGGGGGTGGGGGTGTTGCTAATGCTCTTCAGGAGCGTTTAAACTAATTCAGCAGGGGGATGGGAAGCTGAATTGTAGCTCGAGTAAACAGGATGTTGAGAGTATTGAGAGCAGAAATAAACTTTCAAGGTCATAAGAGAGAACCGGGAAGCAAGAAGTTGGTTTGCAGTGTAGCTACTTCAACGTCAGGAGCATCCAGAATAAGATGGGTGAACTTGCAGCATGGGTTGGTACCTGGGATTTTGATGATGTGGCCATTTCAGAGACATGGCTAGAGGAGGGACAGCAATGGGTGTTGCAGGTTCCGGGATTTAGATGTTTCAGTAAGAACAGAGAAGATGGTAAAAGAGGGGAGGTGTGGCATTGTTAATCAAGGATCTATTACAGTGGCAGAAAGAATGTTTGAGGACTCGTCTACTGAGGTAGTATAGGCTGGGTTTAGAAACAGGAAAGGAGAGGTTACCTTGTTAGGACTTTTCTAAAGGCCTCCAAATAGTTCTAGAGATATCGAGGAAAGGATAGCAAAGATAATTCTCGATACGAGTGAGAGTGACAGGGTTGTTGTTTTGGGGACTTTAACATTCCAAGTATTGACAGGGAATGTGATAGTGCAATTACTTTAGATGGGTCAGTTTTCATCCAATGTGTGCAGGAGGGTACATAGTATGTAGACAGGCCAACAAGGGGCGAGGCCATGTTGGATTTGGTACTGGGTAATGAACCCAGCCAGGTGTTAGATTTGGAGGTAAGTGAACACTTTGGTGATAGAGACCACAATTTTGTTATGTTTACTTTAGCGATAGAAAGAGATAGGTGTATACCACTGGGCAAGCGTTACAGATGGAGGAAAGGCAATTATGAGGCGATTAGGCAAGATTTAGGATGCATAGGATGGGAAAGGAAACTGCGGAGGGTTGGCACAACTGAAATGTGAAGCTTATTCAAGGAATAGCTACTCAGATTCTTTGGGAAGTATGTACCTGTCAGGCAGGGAGTAAATAGTCGAGTGAGGAAGCTGTGGTTTACTAAAGAAGTTGAATTTCTTGTCAAGAGGAGGAAGAAGATTTATGTTAGCATGAGACATACAGGCTCAGTTAGGGCGCTTGAGAGTTTCATGTAGCCAAGAATGACCTAAAGAGAGAGCTAAGAAGAGCCAGGAGGGGACATGAGGTGTCTTTGATGAATAGGATCAGGGAAAACCCTAAGGGTTTCTTTGGTACATCAGGAATAAAAGACTGATGAGAGAAAGATTAGTGCCAATCAAGGATAGCAGTGGGAAGTTGTGTGTGGAGTCCAAGGGGATAGGGGTAGCGCTAAATGAATACTTTTCATCAGTATTCACATTAAAAAAGACAATGTTATCGAGGAGAATACTGAGATACAGGCTACTAGACTAGATGGGATTGAGATTCACAAGGAGGAGGTGTTAGCAATTCTGGAAAGTGTGAAAATAGATAAGTCCCTTGGGCCGGGTGTGATTTATCCTAGGATTGTCTGGGAAGACAGGGAGGAGACTGCCGAGCCTTTGGCTTTAATGTTTATGTCACCATTGTTTATAGGTATAGTGCTGAAAGACTGGAGGATAGCTAATGATGTTCCCTTGTTCACGAAGGGGAGTAGAAACAACCCTAGTAATTATAGACCAGTGAGTCTTACTTCGGTTGTAGATAAAGTGTTGGAAAAGGTTATAAGAGATAGGATTTATTAGCATCTAGAAGTGAATAAGTTGATTAGGGATAGTCAACATGGTTTTGTGAAGAGTCGGTCATGCCTCACAAACCTTATTGAGTTATTTGAGAATGCGACCTAACAGGTGGATGAGGGTAAAGCAGTTGATGTGGTGTATCTGGATTTCAGTAAGGCATTTGATAAGGTTCCCCATGGCAGGCTATTGCACAAAATACTGAGACATGGGATGGAGGGTGATTTAACAGTTTGGATCAGATCTTCTTCAGCTGAAAGAAGACAGAGGGTGGTGGTGTATGATGGGAAATATTCATCCTGGTGTTCAGTTACTCATGATGTATCGCAAGGATCTGTTTTGGGGCCACTGCTGTTTATCATTTTTATAAATGATCTGGAGGAGGACATAGAGGGATGGGTTAGTAAATTTGTGGATGACACTAAAGTTGGTGGAGTTGTAGATAGTCCAGAAGGATGGTTGCAGGTTACAGAGAGACATAGATAAGCTGCAAAGCTGGGCTGAGAGGTGGAAAATGGAGTTTAATGCGGAAAAGTGTGAGGTGATTCACTTTGGAAGGGGTAACAGGAATGCAGAGTACTAGGCTAATGTTCGGATTCTTGGTAGTGCAGATAAATAGAGAGATCTCAGTGTTCATGTACATAGATCCCCTGAAAGTTGTCACCGAGGTTGATAGGGTTGTTCAGAAGGCATGCAGTGTGTTAGCTTTTATCAGTAGAGGGATTGAGTTTTGGAATCATGAGGTCATGCTGCAAATCTCTGGTGTGGCCGCACTTGGAGTGTTACGTACAGTTCTGGTCACCACATTATAGGAAGGATGTGAAATCTTTGGAAAGGGTTCAGAGGAGATTTACTAGGATGTTGCCTGGTATGGTGGGAAGGCCTTATGAGGAAAAGCTGAGGGACTTGAGGCTGTTTACATTAGAGAGAAGAAAGTTGAGAGGTGGCAAAATTGTGACATATAAGATAAGAGGGTTAGATAGGGTGGACAGTGAGAGCTTTTTACCTTGAATGGTGATGGCTAGCATGAGGGGATATAGCTTTAAACTGAGGGGTAATAGATATAGGACAGATGTTAGAGGTAGTTTCTTTACTCAGAGAGGAGTAGGAGTGTGGAACGCACTGCCTGCAACAGTAATCGACTGACCAACTTTAAGGAATTTAAATGGTCATTGGATAGACATATGGAATAGTGTAGGTTAGATGGGCTTCAGATTGGTTTCACAGGTCGGTGCAACATTGAGGGCCGAGAGGCCTGTACTGCGCTGGAATGTTGTCTGTTCTAAGTTTATCCTCAAAGTTTATTTTCTTCCTTTTTCTTGATCATTTTTCATGGACTTTTAAATTTTCTTCAAACATTTGGTTTACCATTTAACTTTGACACATTTTATGTTTTGTTTTTCTTTCAATTTGATGATATCTTTAGCTTCCCTGGTTAACCACAATCATTTTAATTTCTAGGATCCATCTTCCTCACTGTTATATATTGTAGCTATGAGTCATAAACTATTTTCTTGAACATCTGCCATTGTTCAACTGCCTTTTTGGCTAAACTCCTTACTCTGCCTACTCCAGTTAACACAGCCCTCATCCTACATGATTGCCCTGATTTTAGTTTCGCATTGTTGTCTCACGCCCACGTTTCTCACTCTAAAACTGAATGCTATATTATGACACGTTATGGTCACTGTTCTCTCTGGCATCATTTACTCTGAGGTCATTTATTGTATCTGCCTTATTATTCAATATTAAATCCAAAATAGCCTGATCATTGGTTGGATCCACAGCATATTGTTCCAGGAAACTGTCCCAGATGTATTCTCTGAATACTTCCACATGGTTCTTTCTGCCAATTTGATTTTCCAAAAATTATATGAATATTAATTATATGAAATTGACATCACCCATAATTTAATTACTTCCTTTTTTACAAGCCCTCATTGTCTCTTGATTTAATCTCTGCCCCACTGTATAGCTACTATTAGGAGTCCTATAGACTACTCCCTCTAGCAGAGATATGGCCTCGTGGCATTAATGCTAAATTATTAATATAGATAATGTTCTGGCAACTCAGGTTTGAATTCCACAATGGAAGATAATGGAATTTGAATTCTGTTAAACTTAATCTGGAATTAAGAATCAAGTGATGATCTAATGCCATTATTGATTATTGAGGGAAAATCCATCTGATTCACTCATATCCTATTGGAAATAAATCGGTCATCTTTACCTGGTTTAGTCTATATGTGATTCCAGACCGATAACAATGAGAGTGTCTCTTGGAGCATTCTGTTTCACAGCAAAACAAGAACCACTCGACTGTGACTGGACGCAAGACTTACAGACACTCACTATCATAAAGAGAGTCAAGCATACCCGGCAACCAAACTTTGAAGCTGTGATAAGTCTTGGAGATCACCTTTAATGAGGGTGTGGAATTTTGATTTGATTTTTCATGCTGTAATATTATCAATGAGCATTTAGACCAGTAACTAATGTGAAAAGCTCTCAGTGTAATGACTGGGAAAAGGCAAATTCAAATGATTAATTTCTATGTGTTAGTTCATAAATCAGAAATAAGATATTCAGGAGATTTTTTTACTTTATATTCTGCCTGCCTCCATTGCTAAAAGGCCTATAAATTCTTGGCACCAGTATTATGTTCCTTAGCTTCACCTAAACTCACGGTCTTGAAATTCTGACCGAAGATCCTTTTCTTAATTGTCGTAATAATGATGTTGTTCACAAGATCACCCTTTCCTCCTTTCCACATTTTTGATCTGTCCTCAAAGTCTTATTGTCCTTTCCTCTATTCACTCCTTTCTTTTCCTAACACTGCTGAAATCTCTCTCCCACTTCATAGTTCTCCATGGTTCATTCTTTGTCATTCCTGTCTCTCTTACTATGTTGAGCTTCACTGGAACACTGTCAAAAGCCAAAAACATGAAGGTCAGAGTGGCAGCAAAGGTGGAGAATGGAAATGACAGGAGACAGGTGATTCAAGGTCAAACAAGACTGAAGACAGGTGTTCCATTAGACAGTCATCTAGTTTTATCCCATCTTGTCAGTGTAAAAAACACCACATTATGTACAGTAAATGCACCATGCAGAGTCCTCCCTTTAAGTCTTCCCTTTTTAAAGTTGAACTTTAAAATCATTTCTTTTTCAATATCCTCTCACTTCATTTAAAGTGCCATTACCCATTTTGACATCCCTTTCTTTCCACATCACATCTGACATTGATAGGCGTTCCACCAATGACGCCCTCCCAAAGAATCAAGAGCAGCTGTCTTATGTCACCCCACAATGAATCACCAGGTGGGATCCAGGAATCAATCTTAGACTCCTGGCCTCCAGGTTTGGCAGCTAAGGTTGTCTCAATATCATCAAAATCAAAATGGTGTTGAACTTATTTCACAACATAGCCTCAAAAGTGAATTTGTCCATCTTGACTATCTGCTCAATAAAACATACTTAACATGCTTTAACTTTGCTTGTCTTTGTTGAGAGAGGAAAGTAGGAGAGAGAAATGTAATTATTTTTAGGGACAAGAACAAGAAACACAATCTTGTAATGCAAGAGATATCAGCCTCTTCACTCCCAGCTTTGTTCATTCAAGATCTTTTTAGGAGACCTGATCATCCAATCACCCAGAATGTCACTCCAGAGTTCTCTTCAGTCACTGAATCCCCAACATCAACATCCCATAGATTATTATTCACCAGAAACTCAACTGGACCAGTGGCAGAAATATTGCAGATGCAAGAGCAGATCAAAGTCTAGGAATCCTAAATGATGAAACACATAACTGACCTCCTAACATCCCAAAGCCTGTCCACTATCTACAGGGCACAAATCAAAAAGTGTGATGGAATACAGGGCTAGTGCAAGTCCAACAACTCTTCAGAAGTTCAACATCATTTAGAATAACATCTGACTAAAAAAAAATGAACATTCTGGTTAACAATAACCCACAGGATGTAGATAATGCAAGTTTCGGTGATTGTTGTGCCATGAAATGTCAAGAGGAGATGGTTAGGTTCTCACTAGTTGAAGATGCTCACTGCCTAAGATTGTTCTGGCACAAATATTACTTGTCACTTGTTAACCCAAGCCTGGATATTGTCCAAATATTGTTCCATTTGAACATGAGCTGCTTCAGTATCTGTAGAGTCAGGAATGACGCTGAAATTGTGCAATCATTGGTGAATATTCCCACTTCTGCCCTTATGATGGAGGGAAGGTCACTGATAAAGCAGCAAAGGTGGTTGAGCCTAGGACACTATCCTGAGGAACTCCTGCATACATGGCCTGAAGCTGAGATAACTGATCTCCCACAACCACGACCATCTATGTGCCAGCTATGACTCCAACTAGCAGAGTCCTTTCCCCAAAAAACCATTGATTCCAGTTTTGTTAGGGCTCCTTGATGCAGTTGGTCAAATGTGGTGGTGATGTCAAGGGCTATCACTCTCATCTCATTTCAGTAAAAGTAAGTGCTTTGATATATCTTGTGGTTGTGATATGTCAAGCGACCCTGACTGTGAAAGATGGGAGCAGCTATTGTGGCCTCCTGAATTACAGCAAGCAACCAGAAAGATGTTTTCCACAACAGGGAAAAGCATTCACTGTGAGAAATACAGAAAGAACGGCTAAAGCACTGTCAAATGAACATTATTCACCATCAAAGAATAACAAGCTAAGCAATACCTGCCTTAGTTTTTATCAACAATCCAAATGGAGGAAAATAAAATGATATCTGCTTCAAAATGAATCATTGGCTAGGCCAGTCTCTTCAAGGTGATATATTACCAGCTGTGCTCAAAATATCGAGTTCATGTTTCCTGTCAGTGTTTGTGGCTGAAGACAAAAGAGCAGCAGTTTATTAAAAATACTTGAACCTTGTATCTAAACAGCCTCAGAACATCAAAAGCATTTTGGAAAACATAGGCGTCATGAAATCTTGCATAAATAAAAACAGAAGTTGTTGAAAAAGCTCAGCAGGTCTGGCAGCATCTGTGCAGAGAAATCAGAGTTAATGTTTTGGGTCCAGTGACCCTTCCTTAAAGCTTCTGTTAACTTCACAGAAGCTGCCAGACCTGCTGAGCTTTTCCAACAACTTCTGTTTTTGTTTCTGATTTACAGCATCCACAGTTGATTGGATTACTTACAGTGTGGAAACTGGCCCTTCGGCCCAACAAGTCCACACCGACCCTCCGAAGAGCAACCCATCCAGACCCATTCCTCTACATATACCCCTTCACCTAACACTATGGACAATTTAGCATGCCAATTCACTGAACCTGCACATTTTTGGACTGTGGGAGGAAACCAGAGCACCCGGAGGAAACCTGCACAGACACGGGGAGAATGTGCAAACTCCACACAGACAGTTGCCTGAGGCGGGAATTGAACCTGGGTCTCTTGCGCTGTAAGGCAGCAGTGCTAACCACTGTGCCACCATGCTGCAGTTCTTTCAGTTTCTATTAAATCTTTCACATTCGCTGAAGGAAGCAGAACAGGCTTTAGTTTATCATTACAGCTACTTTAATTTCAATTCAATAAGTGCTCTTGTGGTGGCAGTATGCCTACCTCTGAGCCAGGAGGCCTGCTTTAAATTCTCATCTGCTCCAAAGCTGTGTATTACCATCTCTGAACAGGTTGTTTAAAAAATATCTATCTCCCCTCATGGTTGCATTGAAGTATCACCTAGACACATGACTAGCTCCTTGTTGGGATTTAATCCAGAATGATCTGGCTCTCCAACATTTAGTAGAACCTGATGGAATCTCTTTGGAAGTGATGGAAAAAGTGGCAAGGAAGGGAATAATTGAGTGAGTAGACCCTGATAAAGATAACTGTCTCCTTCTCACTTTTTCATTAATGAGGTACTGAGTGAGAAGGGCCATTGGGAGTTTTTCAAACTATCACCAACCAAGGCCCGTAGTGGTCAATTAATGGGTACTGAAGGGCCTCAATTCACGACCCCCCTGACTACCTGTCTTCTCAGCATGTAAGAAAGGCAGCTATTTGACTGACTGGGAAACCAAGACAGCCCACTGGATCATGAGGAGTCCTCAAATTGCCCCAAACTGAGGGTAATCGGAGAGACAGATGGTGGACAAGTGGTGGTCTCTAAAACATCTGAACGGTGGCTTGTCTCTGATCACTGTCGCCCAGCAACCTTTAATCCCTCCCTCATTGGAAACTCCTGACTATCTAAAGACTGATGTTGAGGCATGTGAGGCTCATTCAAATGAGCAGGAGAGAAACAGATTCACGAATAGTGCAATTTCATTCAACTCAAGACCTGGCCCAGATGGAACATCGCTGGGAATCTTCAACGGAATGAGTGGAGAAATAGACAAAGTGCTAGCTAATGCTTTCTTAAGAATCTGTGGGGTAGGTAGTCAAGGATTGGAAACAAATTCTTGTAATCCCAGAACTCAAAAAGCAGAAAGGTATCAAACAGATACAGTCAGTCAGAGTTTTGATAATTACAAGGACAAATTCACAGTTTAATCTAACTGTCCTTTAAGAATGAGGTGTCATTAACAAGTAGTTAGGTTATAACCTCACAAGCTTCCTGAATTGTTTGAATACCCAAGTCAGGCAGACCTGGTTAGGATTTATAACAGAGTTTAGTATTTATTAGAGCAAATGCAACATCTGGAGCTATCTTGATGTGTACACAATTCAAAAGCCCTTTATAATCTTTTCTCGAAAGTTAACTCGTATGCACTATATGCCACATGGAGGCAAACTATATTATCAATATGCATTGATATTGCAGCTTGACCATCATGAATGAGCACTCAGAGAATTGTATTCCCATCTCTGAGGATGACCAATCCCACGGTTATCCTTGCAGATTGCCATGTAACATTTGGTTTCTAATAATACAAAGATCACAGCCGTGGCAACGATTGACATCACCACCCTCTCCCCTTATTGATTCCATTATCTTCATCTTGAATACATTTCACATCTTGGTTTGATGAACAGCCAACAAACAAGCAAAAGTGTTTCAATGGGGAAAGCCTAAACATATCAGCATCATCATGAGCTTTACCTTCTTTACTAGTTTTAGATTAACAGAATGGATGCAGGGGAACTGTGATCATTATTTGGTGAAGCCTATTAGCTTGGAGAAAGTGATGACTGCAGATGCTGGAGATCAGAGCTGAAAATGTGTTGCTGGAAAAGCGCAGCAGGTCAGGCAGCATCCAAGGAGCAGGAGAATCGATGTTTCAGGCATGAGCCCTTCTTCAGGAATGAGGAAAGTGTGCCAAGCAGGCTAAGATAAAAGGTTGGGAGGAGGGACTTGGGGGAGGGGTGTTAGAAATGCGATAGGTGGAAGGAGGTTAAGGCGAGGGCAATTGGCCGGAGTGGGGGTGGGGGAGGAGAGGTCAGGAAGAAGATTGTAGGTTAGGAAGGTGGTGTTGAGTTCGAGGGTTGGGACTGAGACAAAGTGGGGGGAAGGGAAAAGAGGAAACTGGAGAAATCTGAGTTCATCACTTGTGGTTGGAGGGTTCCTAGGCGGAAGATGAGGCGCTCTTCCTCCAGCTGTCTTGTTGCTATGGTCTGGCAATGGAGGAGTCCAAGGACCTGCATGTCCTTGGTGGAGTGGGAGGGGGAGTTGAAGTGTTGAGCCACAGGGTGGTTGGGTTGGTTGGTCCAGGTGTCCCAGAGGTGTTCTCTGAAACGTTCCGCAAGTAGGCGGCCTGTCTCCCTAATATAGAGGAGGCCACATCGGGTGCAGCGGATGCAGTAAATGATGTGTGTGGAGGTGCAGGTGAATTTGTGGCGGATATGGAAGGATCCCTTGGGGCCTTGGAGGGAAATAATGGGGGAGGTGTGGGCACAAGTTTTGCATTTCTTGCGGTTGCAGGGGAAGGTGCCGGGAGTGGAGGTTGGGTTGGTGGGGGGTGTGGACCTGATGAGGGAGTGGTCTTTTTGGAACACTGATAGGGGAGGGGAGGGAAATATATCCCTGGTGGTGGGGTCCGTTTGGATGTGACGGAAATGACGACGGATGATACGATGTATATGGAGGTTGGTAGGGTGGTAGGTGAGGACTAGTGGGGTTCTGTCCTGGTGGCGATTGGAGGGGCGGGGCTCAAGGGCGGAGGAGCGGGAAGTGGAGGAGATGCGTTGGGGAGCATTGTCGACCACGTCTGGGGGGAAATTGCGGTCTTTGAAGAAGGAGGCCATCAGGTTTGTTCGGTATTGGAACTGGTCCTCCTGGGAGCAGATGCGGCAGAGACGAAGGAATTGGGAATATGGGATGGCGTTTTTAAAGAGGGCAGGGTGGGAGGAGGTGTAGTCCAGATAGCTGTGGGAGTCGGTCAGTTTATAGTAAATGTCCGTGTTGATTCGGTCGCCTGAGACAGAAATGGAGAGGTCTAGGAAGGGGAGGGAGGAGTCTGAGACAGTCCAGGTAAATTTGAGGTTGGGGTGGAAGGTGTTAGTGAAGTGGATGAACTGTTCAACCTCCCCATGGGAGCATGAGGCAGCGCCGATACAGTCATCAATGTAGCGGAGGAAAAGGTGGGGGGTGGTGCCCGTGTAGTTGCAGAAGATGGACTGTTCCACATATCCTACGAAGAGGCAGGCATAGCTGGGGCCCTTGCGGGTGCCCATGGCTACTCCTTTGGCTTGGAGGAAGTGGGAGGATTGGAAAGAGAAGTTGTTCAGAGTAAGGACCAGTTCAGTCAGTCGAAGGAGGGTATCAGTGGAAGGGTACTAGTTGGTACGGTGGGAAAGGAAGAAGCGGAGGGCTTTGAGTCCTTCATGATGGGGGATGGAGGTGTACAGGGATTGGATGTCCATGGTGAAGATAAGGCGTTGGGGACCGGGGAAGCGAAAATCATGGAGGAGGTGGAGGGCGTGGGTGGTGTCCCGAATGTAGGTGGGGAGTTCTTGGACTAAGGGGGACAAGGCCGTGTCAAGGTATGCAGAGATGAGTTTGGTGGGGCAGGAGCAGGCTGAGACAATGGGTCAGCCGGGGCAGTCAGGTTTGGTGATTTTGGGCAGGAGGTAGAAACGGGTGGTGCAGGGTTGTGGGACTATGAGGTTGGAGGCGGTGGATGGGAGATCCCCTGAGGTGATGAGGTTATGGATGGTCTGGGAGATGATGGTTTGGTGGTGGGAAGTGGGATCATAGTCAAGGGGGCAGTAGGACGAGGTATCCGTGAGGCTGGCATTTAGCCTCAGAGGTGTAAAGATCGGTGCACCAATTAGCTGTTTGGTCAGGACAGACATTTGAACAAATAGACTCCATGGTGAAATCTAATTGCTGCAGATTTCTCTAGGTTATTATATTGTTAAAATAAACCCAGAGTGAGTGCCTCTGTATGGATAATTTAATCTGCCTACTTTTTCAAAAAAAATTGTTCTATTGAAGCAAAAATGGAAATTGTTGGAGAAACTCAGCAGGTCTGCCAGCATCTTTGAAGAGTAAGCAGAGGACGTTTCAGGTCCAGTGACACTTCTTCTGAACTGACAGCAGGTTGGTATATACACTGAAGACTGGAGGATGAGTGAGGGGAAGAGGGTTATGAGGAGTAGGCAGATAGGTGGTGATGGAACCCAAAGAGAGAGAATGACAGTTAGGCAGCTAAAGGAATGATTGATAGTAAGCCGTGGAAGGAGAAAAGGGGATAATGGAGACCATAAGGTGGTGAAAGTGGATTAGCTGTGGAAAGCAGCCCATATCATATGGGGCCTGGGATGTCAGGGTGAGTCAAGGACATGGAACAAGGTGTTCATGTTCTTAAATTATTGAACTCAAAATTGAGTCCTGAAGGCTGTAGAGTTCCCAAAATGAGGTGAACTGAGCTTCTTTGGAGCACTATAACAAGCCTGAGTCAGCTTTGTTGGCCAGAGAACACAGTAGTTTGTTGAAATGGCAGGAAACTGGAAGTTCAGGGTCATTTTCCTAGAAAGAACGTAGGTGGTCTGCAGAGAAATTGCCTTGTTTGTGTTTCAACTTCCCGGTTGACTGGAGACCATATTGTCAGCAACAAATGCAGTAAACTAGATTGAGAAAAATGCAGATAAATCACTGCTTCACCCAGAAGGTGAGTCTGGGGCCTTGGATAATGAGGAGGGAGGAAATAAACAGGCAGATGTTACACCATCGGCAATTGCATGGGGGGGTGACGTAGAGCTTGGGAAGCTGTTGGGATTGAAGGAGGGGGGAGCGGTCCTGGCAGAATGCTGACAAGGGAGGGGAGGGTAATATGTGTCTGGTGGTGAAATTCCACTGGAGGGAACGGAAATGATAGCGAATCGCCCTTTGCATATAGAGGCTGTTGGGATGGAAAGTGAGGAGACCATATCACTAATTTGGAAGGGAAGAGAGAAGGAGTGACTATAGGAGTTCAGGAAATGGCTGAGCGCCACGGTGGCAGGGAATCTTCAGGGGTTAAGGTAGATTTTTCAGAGGGTCCCGTATGAAAAGTGACAGCATCACAACAGCTGATAAGGACACAGAGAAATTGGGAGAATGGGATCAAGTCACAGGAAGTCCTCACACCTTGTTTCCACAGTTCTTTGTTTTATTTTAGTCTGTTAAAATTTCAGTTTGTTCCTGGGATATGAAATTTAGACTATTTCTAACAACTATCAATTTTAAAACTGCCATTTCAGTACAGGTCGTTTTGTTATAACGCGAGTTTTGTTAATGTAAATTCACTACAACACAATTGATGAACTGGGGACACTGTTTCTAAACCATGAAATTTTAAAGCATATATGGGTTATAATGAGATTCTGGCCCCATTACTTTAAATAGGGCTGCTATTACGTGATTTTTTGATTAGATTAGATTCCCTACAGGGTGGAAACAGACCCTTCGGCCCAACCAGTCCACACCGACCCTCCAACGAGTAACCCACCCAGACCCATTCCCCTCTGAATGATGCACCTAACACTATGGGCAATTTAGCATGGCCAATTCACCTGACCTGCACATCTTTGGTCAGTTGGAGGAAACCCGGAGAAAACCCACACAGACATGGGCAGAATGTGCAAACTCCGCACAGACAGTCACCCGAGGCTCGAAACGAATCTGAGACCCTGGTGCTGTGAGGCAGCAGTGCTAACCACTGAGGCACCGTGTCCCCCCACCCCATGAGAATGGACCACGAAAATGGAATGTTTTTCAGACTGGAGGTCTGTGAAAAGTGGAGTGCTACAAGGATTGGTGCTGGATCCTCTACTTTTTGTGATTTACATAAATGATTTGGATGCGAGCATAAGAGGTACAGTTAGTAAGTTTGCAGATGACACCAACATTGGAGGTGTAGTGGACAGCGAAGAAGGTTACCTCAGATTACAACAGGATTTTGACCAGATGGGCTAATGGGCTGAGAAGTGGCAGATGGAGTTTAATTCAGATAAATGCGAGGTGCTGCATTTTGGGAAAACAAATCTTAGCGGGACTTATACACTTAATGATAAGGTCCTAGGGAGTGTTGCTGAACAAAGAGACCTTGGAGTGCAGGTTCATAGCTCCTTGAAAGTGCAGTTGCAGGTAGATAGAATAGTGAAGAAGGCAATTGGTATGCTTTCCCTTACTGGTCAGAGTATTGAGTACAAGAGTTGGGAGGTCATGTTGTGGCTGTACAGGACATTGGTTAGGCCACTGTTGGAATATTGCGTGCAATTCTGGTCTCCTTCCTATCAGAAAGATGTTGTGAAACTTGAAAGGGTTCAGAAAAGGTTTACAAGGATGTTGCCAGGGTTGGAGAATTTGAGCTATAGGGAGAGGCTGAACAGGCTGGGGCTGTTTTCCCTGGAGCTTCGGAGGCTGAGGGGTGACCTTATAGAGGTTTACAAAATTATGAGGGGCATGGATAGGGTAAATAGGCAAAGTCTTTTCCCTGGTGTTGGGCATAGGTTTAGGGTGAGCGGGGAAAGATATAAAAGAGACCTAAGGGGCAACTTTTTCATGCAGAGGGTGGTACGTGTATGGAATGAGCTGCCAGAGGAAGTGGTGGAGGCTGGCGAAATTGCAACATTTAAAAGGCATTTGGATGGATATATGCATAGGAAGGGATTGGAGGGATATGGGCCGGGTGCTGGCAGGTGGGACTAGATTGGGTTAGGATATCTGGTTGGTATGGATGGGTTGGACGGAAGGGTCTGTTTCCATGCTGTACATCTCTGTGACTCTATGACTCTACTACGTTATAGCAGAACTGACTGTACTGCCTTCTGCTTCTTCAATATCAGCTAACTTTAGGTCAAGTCATTTGCTATAATCCAGCTGACGCTGCGGCTGAACATGTCAGATCCTGAGTGAAACTTGACTTGTTACATCACAATTTTATTCTAACCCTGTAAAACATTTACTGCATGCATTCGTAAAGGGCTGCCAGAACATTTAAATGATAAATACTAAACGATTTATTCAAATAATAATAATAATGCAAATAATAATACAAATATACAAAGTAATTATTTGGTGCGAGACAAAAAGTTGAAAAGATTTCATTTTTGGGGTTAAAGAATAATTAAAATTCACACTATCCTTTTTCACTCAGCAATATCCTTACAAATATTTCAACCGCAGTGAAACATTGGCATAATTTTCACACGTGCTCCTTGCTCAGACTCAGGCCGGTAAAGCTGCAACCAGTTTCCTTTTGATGAATTTCTGCGCAGTCATTAGGTGCGTTTTCTCTTTGTCTCATCCCCAAGCCACATAAAACAAACTGCAAACTTAGTTCTGCTTTAACTTCAGAAGTCTACGTGACTTTCCTGAGTCGAGCTGTCCTTCACTCTCTGGCTTACACCAAGCCACTGATGGACTTTCAGGATTGTTATGCCTTTCTCTGTCATCAGACGTCTCTCCAAACAACAGCACAGTTTTTCTTTCTTCTTTTTTAATGCTCTGAACTGCTCACATCAAGAATATTAAACCTCATTGAATTCCATATCTAAAAAAGACCTTCAGATTTCTGGCACCAACTGAATTATAAGTTGAACAAAACTATTTCTCTTCCTCCTTGATACAAAAACACAAAATATAAAGTCAACTTGAAGTCTTATGTTGTTCTTAATACATTCTTCCTGAAAGACTGACGACACTTCCTAGCATTTGTACACCATTCTCCACAATTTCACAAACTATTAAGACCTGTCACTCAACTTTAATGATGTAACCCATCTTCATCCCTCAGGTCCCTTTGCCCCTTTAGAATTATACCCTGTAATTTATATTTTTACCATCACAATTGATTGCTTCATACTCCTCTTCATAAAGTTTCTTCTGCTACTTGTTCATCTTGGACATCTGCTCATGTCCATTCCTCAAGATTGTTAAGTTCCTCTTCAACCTCTTGCTGTGTTTTCATTTGTGCACTATCTGGAAAGCTGAAGCCAATCTGTTTGACCCTACGTTGCCTAATGAGTGATAAGTTAAAGATTACTAAGTTGAATGGCAGCACCTATCTCCCCAAGACCTCCATCATGCAAGTTTCCAAAGTCAACCATTGCCTCAGCCTGGATACCATGCCCTCTCCATTGGCTCCATCCCCTGTTTTCAGAAATAACTGAGAGCTTGGGTTTTGACCAGGATTACAACATAAATTGGACTGTGTCTGAAAAGAGGAAAACATGTATTTCCAGAACACCTTTCATGATGTTAGCAACATTCTAAACTACTTTCATAACAAATAATGTTGCCCTTTCCAACTATAGTCACTGTTATAATGTAAGAAAAGCAGCAACCAATTTATGCACAGCAAGCTCCCACAGCCAGCAATGAGGCCATCTTTTGGTTGAGAGATAAATATTTGACAGAACACCAAGGATAAGTCCCCTGTGCTTCTCCAAAATAATCACTTGGGATTTTCTTTAGGCACACAAGACTTGATTTAAAATCTCGTCTGAACCTCTGACAGTGTTGTGTTCCCTCAATATCACACTGGAATGTCATTCAGGACTTGCTCTCAAGCCTATAGAACCTGAGGCTTAAAGCCTCAAACTTAGGAGATAGAGGCAGGCTAACAGCACTCATGATAGGAACTCTGTTAACCACTGTGACCAATACCTTCACTTCTACTCCCAAGGTAAAACCTTGCTCCATTGGTTGTCTTGTATTCTCAACTTGAACTTCAACTCTATTACAGATGGTGAAGACAACAGGTATTGCTCTGAATTCTGGACTGCCATCTGATAGAATTTGCCTTCACTTCCTGGGTTTAAAAATGTGTTGCTGGAAAAGCGCAGCAGGTCAGGCAGCATCAAAGAAGAAGGAGAATCGACGTTTCAGGGATCGCTGGGCCAATGATATGCCTTCCTTCCTCGCTATTCCCTACTTCACCATGAAAGTTGTAAGATTTCATAAGATCTTACCAATTAACCTATTATCCGTTAGAAAGAGGTTATTGTCACAAAAAGCATGATCTGTCAAGATTTGAATCTTCCATGCATTGGAACATTTGAACTTCCCTTTCTACCTGTTTCCCTGTGTTTTTTATAAGTAAGCTTTGCTGTATGTCAAACAGAAGTTCCCTATACCAAAAACAGAAATTGCTGGAGCAGCTCAGCAGTTCTGGCAGCATCTGCAGACAGAAAGCAGAGTTAACTTTTCAAATCTGATTTTGGGTTCTGTCCTGAAGCAGAGACAGAATCTGAACCATTAACTCTGCCAGATCTGCTGAGTTTCTGCAGCAATTTCTGCTTTTGTTTCCGATTTCTAGCAGCTACAATTATTTGTTTCATTACAGGAGTTCCCTACGTTGCTTGCATGCCTGTCTTTCCTTGTCTCTAGAGAATGATCACCCACTTCCTTGCCTCTATCTCATTACCATTCATTCATTGCAGGGTATACTGACCTTAAGATCACATCGAAAATTATTGTAAATTATCGTTTGCCAATTTTATTGCCCATTTTATTTTCCAAAATTCAATTTTTCACTCCTTAAAATCACCCGTTCTACAATGTATTAACTGGATTTTCATTATAAATGTGCTTTCTTAAAATCATTTTAAACATCTTATATTCTGGTCATCGTTGCCTAGATGTCCCTCTGCTTTTAGCTTTCTGCTATCCCTGCTCTGGTTTACTCCCTGATATGGAGACAATAATGAATGTTAACCTGGTGGGGTTTCTTTTATGTATTGAGTAAGAATAAAGTCCCATGCAAATAGTAGGATCTCCTTTCCAATTTCTCCCTTTTCTATTTTTCTGTTCAATTAAGATCAGAATGGATGAAATCCTGTGATTATTGTTATTTTATTCTCAATTCCCTAAGTTATTGGCATATTTCTTCCAAAATCTCCCTTACACTATTAGAGAATCTGTACATTAAACTTTTGATCTGTATTACCATTTTCTTCCCGATGCAAGTAGATATTATTTTTGTGCCTAGTGGATACTGCTTGTGGTAATATAAGGTTTGGAAAAAGTGAGGACTGTAAATGAAAGTCACAGAGAAGGTGAAGGGTGTGGGTGGTGTCCCGAATGTATGTGGGGAGTTCCTGGACCAAGGTGTCAAGATATGAGGAAATAATCTTGGTGGGGTAGGAACGGGGGGAGACAATAGGTCAACCGGGACAGTCAGGTTTGTGAATTTTGGGTAAGAGGTAGAACCAGGCAGTGTGAGGTTCCAGGACTATGAGGTTGGAGGCTGTGGATGGGAGATCCCCTGAGGTGATGAGGTTGTCGATGGTCTGAGAGATGTTGGTTTGGTGATGGGAGGTGAGGTCATGATCAAGGGGGCAGAAGGAGGAGATGTCCATGAGTTGGCACCTGGCTTCATCAGTGTAGAGGTCAATGCACCAAACTACTCTTGCTCCTTGGATGCTACCTGACCTGCTGTGCTTTTCCAGTGCCACATTTTTCGACTTGTGGTCGTATAAGCTCTTCCTTAGATCACGAAGAAAATCTAGTAAAGCTTCACCTTTGACCTCTACTGCTATACAGCATCAATTTAGATTCAAGCCACTCAGTAAAACAGAAAGAAAATCATTTTTCCTTATAGAGTCGATTGATTCTTCAATTTTTTCAGGTCCTTCCACACCTCACTCCCCTCTGTTCTCCCTATATTTCTACTCAGACAATGAATTAAACAATTAATCTCAATGCTTAACTATTTGATATATTAAGATCCAAATTATATTCAAAATTAAAACTAGAATCAACAGCAAGATAATATTCTCCTTTTTTTAATTAAAAAATTGAAGTATCCCTGCACAAATATAATAATAAGTAAATTAAATAATTGTTTTCATATTTTTATCTTAATGTACAGCCAATCAGCAACATAGTTAAATATATACGTTTCATATTCCACATAATACAATCAACGTCCCAAATTTCTTTTTTTTTTGAATATTGAAATATACAATGTGCTTAGTTATGAAGTAATCCAAACGAAAATGAACTTATTTTTATTTAACTCCTCCTGTTGCGAAGTGCTTTTCTGAGATATCTTCAGGTCTGCTTTGAGATGAATGCAACACACTTTCAGCAAGAAAGACCTGATTGAGAAATTCCAACCCTTCACTGCTTTTTTGTTTTGTTCAATGTTTTTAGATTTTCAGCAGCAGCAGTATTTTGCCTTTGCACAGCTGCTGCTATACTGTGTGAGTCCAAATGAATGCTCAATATGTCGAGTATCGAAACTTGTATAATATAGGAAGTTCAAGCCTCGCAAGCTCCTATAAATACCAAATTATCTTTGTTTGCAATATTGATTGAGGGATATTGAGCAAAAAACCAGGCCTAGTGATTGTAATGAGGTCATCCAGCTAGACCTAAAAGGATATGAGTTCCTATCTGATCCAATCAGGGAGCCCTGACTGACATAAAAGGAAGAACACCTGGGTTGTTGAGCTCTAGATGTCTGATTCAGTGAGGGGCAGTGCTATTGTCAATGGTTATGCAGTTGTAAATAGTGATTCATGGTGGGATGCCGGCCTCCGAAGAGTTATTTCTCTGAATGTGATCCCTAGGTTTTTCTTTGAATTAGTGATATGAAATCTTGTGCACACACCTGAGCGAACTTTATTTTAAGACAGTGCTTCCCAAGGTGATCCTGTTTAGTGGTATGAAAATTTTTGTTTATGTGTGTATGTATGTTCATGTATGTGTTTCTGATTGCATACGTGTGTGTTTGTTTGTGTTTGTGCATGTGCAGGGGTATGTGTGTGTTAATGCTTGCCTGTTTATGTATGAGTGTGCATGAGTATGTGTCTGTGTAAGAGTACATATGTTAGTGTGCATTTGTGTATATGAGTACATGTGTAAGTGTGTGTGTCGGTGTTTGTGTGCCTTTATGATTAGATTACTTGGATTACTTATAGTGTGGAAACAGGCCCTTCGGCCCAACAAGTCCACTTGAATCTTGTAACTAAACAGCCTCAGAACATCAAAAGCATTTTAGAAAACATAGGCTTCATGAAATCTTGCATAAATAAAAACAGAAGTTGTTGAAAAAGGTCAGCAGGTCTGGCAGCATCTGTGAAGAGAAATCAGAGTTAATGTTTTGGGTCCAGTGACCCTTCCTTAAAGCTTCTGTTAACTTCACAGAAGCTGCCAGACTTGCTGAGCTTTTCCAACAACTCCTGTTTTTGTTTCTGATTTACAGCATCCACAGTTGATTAGATTAGATTAGATTACTTACAATGTGGAAACTGGCCCTTCGGCCCAACAAGTCCACACCGACCCTCCCACCCAGAACCATTCCCCAACATTTATCCTTTCACCTAACACTATGGGGCAATTTAGCATGGCCAATTCACCTAATCTGCACATCTTTGGACTGTGGGAGGAAACCGGAACACCCAGAGGAAACCCATGCAGACAATGTGCAAACTCCATACAGACAGTTGCCTGAGGCAGGAATTGAATCCAGGTCTTTGGCGCTGTGAGGCAACAGTGCTAACCACTGTGCCACCATGCTGTCCGTATCTGTGCATGTGTGTATGTGCGGGTGTGGGTTCCTGTGTGCGTTTATGTGTCTGTGTATGTGTGAGTGTGCCTGAGTGTGTGTGTAAGTTTGTATGTGAGTGCGTATGTGTTTGTGTGTTGTCATTTATGTGTCTCTGTGAATGTGTGTTTGCATGTGTGTTTGTGTGTATGAATTTCTTTTTGTGTATGTGTGTGTTTATGTGTTTGAGAGTAATGTGTGTATTTGTGTGTGTGAGAGAGTTTGTGTACATGTTTCTGAGTGTGTTTGCCTGTGTGAGAGTATATGTGTGTGTGAGCTTGTGTGTGCATGTGTGTGTGCTTGTGTGCGACTTTTTGTGTGTTTTTATGTCTGTGTATGTGCAAGAATCTGTGTGTGTGTGTGTGTGTGTATTTGTGTGTTATCTCTGTGTGTGTGAGTATGTTTGAGTATGTGTGTGTGAATGTTTGTTTGTGTATGTCTGTGTATTGGTGTTTGTGTGTATGTGCACCTGTGTGTGTCTGTGTGTGTGTGTGTGTAGTTATGGTAGGGGTTCGAGAAATGGTGTTGGGAGGTTGCAAGCTGTGAGAGTGGAGTTGGGGGAGATCTCTGGCCGTTGGGGTCAGATTGGAGTCTTTAGATTAGATTAGATTACTTACAGTGTGGAAACAGGCCCTTCGGCCCAACAAGTCCACACCGCCCCGCCGAAGCGCAACCCCTACATCTACCCCTTACCTAACACTACGGGCAATTTAGCATGGCCAATTCACCTGACCTGCACATCTTTGGACTGTGGGAGGAAACCGGAGCACCCGGAGGAAACCCATACAGACACGGGGAGAACGTGCAAACTCCACACAGACAGTCGCCTGAGGCGGGAATTGAACCCAGGTCTCTGGCGCTGTGAGGCAGCAGTGCTAACCACTGTGCTACCGTGCCGCCTGACAACTCTGTTTCAGTAATAGCAAAAACTGAGGATCTGCAGAATGAGCAGCCCCATTCTCTCCCACCATCTACACCAATCGTTCAGGAAGAGAGTGTTAGCTCAATACAACAAGAGATCGATCCTGCTCAGGAGGCTTTGACTGATCATCCGGCATATCAACACTTTCTACAATATATCGAAGCTCGACAGCAGGTTTTATTGTTTAACATTGCCTGCTGCGATGAAATGCTGGAGCAATTGGAACACCTCCTGACTGTCAGTGAGGCAACCTTCTCCAGCTGAAGCTATGAAACAATGTGACAATTGAGACCAAGGGAGTGAACAGTCAGAATTGCTCGAAATTCAAGCTGCCTCAAACGTTGAAAATCCCAGTGGGACTTGTTAACTTGGAGAAGCAAATGAAAAATCCCCTTCATTTCCATCTTCCTGCTTTCAAATGCAGAGATGTCCTCTAGTTGGGTGACTGGTATAATTATCCTTAATAGATAGAACCACTACATGGAAAATATTGCAGTGTTAAGTTTATGGGTGAATTTAGTATCTTCCGTCTAGATTATCATCTCCAAATGCCATTTTTGAAAAAGTTACGACACTCTGCTGTCATTCTGCAGAAAGTTAAAATTTATCACACTCTTACCAGAACTTAGAAAGTTTGTGGTAGCATGGATCATATAAAGCCACAAACTGTAAAGAGAGAAAATTATGAATTTTATTCTTATCGATTATCTCCTATAACCTGTGTAAACTGTATCAATTTCAGTAAGGGATTTGGGTTCATGGATACAATGAAAACAAAAGTGAGGTTTTCTAATAAAGTTAACATTTGAATTCTGATTTCAGTTTTTTTCAATTAGCATTGATTTCTAAAATGGTTGTTATGTTGAAATAGAAGTTTAACCAGATGGAGTCAGGGGTCATTGGTGTGTAGCTGTGGGGGTGAGGCCTTGTGGAGAAGGAGAATGGCTGTCATAACTTGAGTGGAGCTCTATAGAGCTGAAAAATGTGTTGCTTGATTTATTCCCGAAACATCGATTCTCCTGCTCTTTGGATGCTGCCTGACCTGCTGCGCTTTTCCAGCAACACATTTTTCAGCTCTGATCTCCAGTATCTGCAGTCCTTACTTTCTCCTGGAGCTCTATAGAACCCATTGCTGCCTCAGAGCCTGAGGACCCAATATTTCCATGGGAAGCCCTAGTTTAATATATGCTAAGTGTGGCATCTCTGACAGCACAGCTAGGGCTACCAGTCTTGATTGTGTGATTGTTGAGGCAATAAGATGACAAAGGTGCCTCTTACACCCAACCCAATCGAAGGCGCCTGTCACCCCTCCCAGAATGCAGTACTGTGACCAGTCAGCTGGCATATGAGAGCCATCTTACAGACAGGAACATTTAAAGTACCACACAAAACTAGTCATGAATCAAAAAATATGATAGTTTTGTGATATTCTTTATTACAAACTGTGTGTGTCTGCTGTGAATCCTCAATCTATTATCCATTCCCCCTCTCCTGACAGATAGCAAAGTAGTAACTTCTCCAGCTGCATTCTATTTGCAAACGGCTGTTTTCTCTCTCAGTTTCATCTCCACCCCCACCGTTTCCTCCCTTAGTCTGTTCCATTGGCTCGGACCCATCACTTCTGACGTGCGATTCATGCATTCAACACATTTCGAATTTGAATGGAGTCCGATTTTTGAAAACCCTCAGATTAGCAGAGCTGTTGATTTTGATTAAAAATAGGTCGGATATCCTTCTCCAATTAACACCTCATTGCTGTGGTTCCCAGTGTTCCCGAGTCTCCCTGCCCTTCCTGCCATTGTCATGTCCAGTCGAGATATGGCAAACATTTTTCCCTCTGGAACTGTGTGTTTTTGCTTGATTGCTGCTGCCCCAGTAGCTGGTTCAGATAAACACGAGAGAAAGTTGGCTGAACAAATACTGAGCAGAGGGAGATCAGTGACTTAGTTCCCATACTCTCAATCAGCACAATGCAAGTGGTGGAGCCAATGATATAGAGGACCATTGTGTTCCACAGCAGGGAAATTATTTTCCCTATTCCCATGAATTCAGAATCCAATTCATGAGGCTGGGAGAGAGGCCACAACCCTGCCTCTCTCCTGCTCGGACACAACACCAGCTCTCACCTTCCTTAATTCCCAATCTCATCTTCAAACCATTACTCAGGATGCCAGTTTCACCTTGATTTCTGAGGCGCAGAGCTCTGGAATTTCATTCCTACAAGTCATCATTTCGATTTCATTTTCTTATTTTAAGATACTCATCAAAACCTACTATTTTGTCTCACCTTTTGATCATCTGTCCTTATATCTCCTTACATGGCTCAATGTCACATATTGTTTTGCAATAATTCATAATATACTGTAGCAGGCAATCAAAAGGCTGATGGAATGTTGGCACTCATTTCAAGGGGATTGAAGTATAAGAATGGGGAAGTCTGTCTGCAACTGTACAAGATTCCAATGAGACTACATCTGGAGTATTGTGAGCAGTTTTGGTCCTCTTAACTAAGAAAATATATTTCACTGCAGGCAGTTTGGGAACTAGGATGATCCCTGGTACAGAGGGGTTGTCTTAACAGCAAAAGTAGTTTTTTTTTTAATGGGGATTTACAAGGTAAGTTGAAACTTTTCCCTTTATGGGTTATTCTAGGACAAGAGGGCTTACTGTCAGAATAAAAGACTGAGATGAGGAGGAATTTCTTCTCTCAGAGTTGTGAGTCTTTGGAACTTCTTGCAGAGAGCTGGGGCAAAATTCTTGTGGCTGAGATAGATAGATTCTTGATCAGTGGGGGCATCAAGGGTTATGGGACAAACACAGGAAAATGGACATGAGGAATTTCAGATCAGCCACGAATGGCAAAGGCTTGAAGGGCCGAATGGCCTACACCTGCGTCTATTTCTTATGGTCTTCTGGTCTAATGCACCTGTGAAGCTCCTTGGAATGCTTCGCTACATGAAAGATTCTCTCTGAATATGATTGTTGTTGCAACATGCAAAATTTGCCAGTTTAGTTCACATTAGCATCTATTTCTCATTGGCTCAGCCTTATTATCAAATTGAAACATTTTGGGAGTTTTCATCTTATTATCAAGTTGCCAACTGTGAATAGATATCTTCCTGGAGCTTTGTGACATGGTTTCTTGTTTTTAACTGCCAAGCACCACATTCTCAACTATTGGCCACCTCAATAGTGCCTCACTAGCCCAGCCAATTGGAAAGCAGATGCTTCATTACCCAATGAAATGATTTTTGACTCACAGCCATTTGTTTCAAACTTGTGCAATTGATAAATGCTACAAAGGAAAAGAAACAAAATAAAAAATCATTATTGCTGTAATGTTTCTCCATGCAACTTGCTTGAAGCAGTGTTCTGGAGCTTAATTGTTAACCCCTGGAGATATCAGAACCATCCTAGAGTATTAGTAACCTGAGACTGCTATCTCACTTTGAATGGCTCCAGTCAGCCTCAGTCTTCCCATTATAAATTAATTTCTAAATTACCATTTTGATACAATTGCCAAAATATTTCATGACTATGTACCAAAATTCCTATAAATGCCCCTGTTTGGCTGCATATAATGATGGCACAGCACAAAGACCAATTATCTGAAATAAAGTACAAAGAGGGCCATTTTTCCGACATGAATGGAGTTGCAGATTTCAGGAACATTTTCGCAGATTATATCATCATCATCCTATGTTTGAGAGTGAGGATTTATCTGTAGCAAATACATTGAAGTTTCCTACTGACCAAACGAGGAAAATGAAGTAGTCACCAGAATGACTCATTGTTTCTTGATGTTTTTACCAGGCATTCTGTGGTCTCTGGGTCAGACCTCACAATTACAATTGACATGCTTTCCCAACCCCTCTCCAATCAACAACAGTGTCATCAGACATTGCTTTCGGTGTCAAGCTGCCCACTGCATGGATCATTGCAAATGTAGGCAGGTCACTTCATCGATCAGCAGCACTCCCTGTACAAACAGATTCCAGAGTGTTGGGTGTGCGCTCTGTGTTTGCTATTAAGATTTGTAATTTGAAATGTAGTTCCAATAATACCTAATTTTTTTTTAGAAAATTGGATATTAATTTGAAACAGTGGTATGGGAAAATCACAAGCAATGGGATGAGTTTGGGATTGATTCATGGCTATCAGAAGAGAAAGGGGCAGCGTGATTAGTTAGAGATTGATGTAGGCAATAGAGAAAGAAAAAGACAGTGGGTTTAATTTGACAACTGATACAGGGCTACAGGGAAACAGTGCACAACAGGATTACATTGGGATTGATACAAGGTAATAGGGAAAGAAAGTGACAGTGGGATTGGTTTGGGATTGATTCAGGACTACAGGGAGAATAATGAGCAGTGGGATTAGTTTGGGATTACACAGGGCTATAGAGAGCATGCAGGGTAGTAGGATTAAGTTGGGATTGATACAGAGCTATCAGGGACAAGTGGAACAGTGGGATTGGTTTGACATTGATATAGGGTTATAAGGAAACAAGTAGGACAGTGGGGCTGGTTTGGGATTTTTATATGGATGTGCAGGTAGTAGAACTATAATGGATTTGTTCCTGTAAATTGCTGTTAGGTTGACTCAGCTTCCTTTAATAACAATAATTAAGTGTTTTCTGATGCGAAATATAGTCACATGATTGTTTGGTATAGCTTCCAAGCCTTTCCAAAATCCAGCAGCCTCCCCTGTAGGCACTGAGCAAAATTCCATGTGGATAGTGGTTCTGGGGATGCCACTGTTGATAGATCCTCCCTCTTTGTAAATAATGATTAAGAATTTAAAATAGGTTTTACTTAGTAACAAACTATCTAGTTAATTAAATGTACTTTTTTAAAAATTTGAACTTTCTGTTTTAATCCCAAATCTCTGAGTTGTTTTGTTTTGACCTTGATTTTATATAAAATTCAAAATCCCACCTTCTGTCATTGTAACAAACTCAGTATTCTGTGTAGCTTGGACTGTTGATAAGCAGAATAAAGTTACCTTTTAGATTACTTTATATCCGATCAAAAGTGCATTCCTTTGAGAATTTGGGAACATTGACATCACCTTGTTGATTAATATGTTAACTTTTTGACTTGTCTAACTATCAAAGGGTCTTTCTGATACTCAAAGCAATGCTAACACTAAAGGAAAAGCATCTTCTTCATTCAATATCTCTGACCTCACAATTTATTGGATTCCCATGGCAATACTCTGACCAATCAAAGTCACCTTTGCTTGGTCTGAGAATTAAGATTGACAGTTAACTCTTCCTGCTGCATCTCCATGCCAATGATGGATCAACCAATCAACACCTTCCCTTTTTTAAAAACAGTGATTCTTCTTTGGAAGTCTGATTCTTGCATCCTAATTCAAATAAGTATAAGATGAAAATTTTTAATTTTGAGATTCCATTGAGCAAGGTTTAAGTTATAACTTATATCTATCATTTGTGCAGTCTATCTGTTTATAATGAAGATGCTTCACGTTCACCAGGAAACTCTGGGAGTGCTGAGGAGGGTGGGTTTCTGACAGTGCAGTTTCAACACACACTTCATTGGATTAATCCTGGGCTAATTGGCTTAATGTCGAAGGAACATCCCTGTCTTATTATAAAAGCATAACATTGTGCGTGTTGGAAATCTGAAATAAAAACAGAATGTGCAGGAAAAACTGAGCAGATCTGGCAGTCTTTATTGAGAGAGAAACAGAATTCATGTTTTGAGTTGAGACTCTTCTTCAGAATAATTGTTTAGTGAGGTGTTTTTACTACCTGTAAAAGCCAGGAGGAAGCAGAACCAGTAATGAGAAAGAGTTACAATTCTTTGGTAAAGAAGAATATGTATTTGGTTTATAATAAATGAAATGAAAGCAACAAAAATCAAAGATGCTGAAAATAAAGAAACAGCAGAACAGAAATAAAGCAGGTGAATATGGTTTTGGGTGGTTGAACGATCCAACTATAAGAGTCGGCAGGAATGTGAGGGTCACAGAGAATCAGTTACTGTTCTATACAAATCCAGCAAATTATTGCCTGTTTTCTGCAATCTTGATTTGCTAGTGCCTGTCCCACAGCCTAATACTGTTCCACTGTAATTTCAGGCTGACAGGCACAGAACTGAGTAGTAATGAGAATCTGTCCTTGCTTTGAAGACAAGCACAACCTGGCTCCTGCTGTGGAACTTCAAGATTCCCCAGAACAAGTCTATCCTTGGAAAGCTGTGCCCCCACTTTGCCAAAAAGGAAATGCCTAACCTTGCAATTTTCTCATTTAAGATGACAGCTGTCAAAGGTGAGTTGGTTACAAACAATGATTTTTAAAGATGCGCTAGTTGGCCCTTTGTACTACATATGGCAGCTTTGACTCATATCGGACTCTGAATGTTCCATCTGACGGTTAGAGAACCCTCTTTCACCCTACAGTTTGCTTTCGCTGTCACCTGTTCTCCAAGGGGAAGTTTGATGGAGGCATTCTGTAAGGAGAAAACTTGGCTCCACTGTTACATTTCTTAAAAAAAACAGACCCGAACAGATCCAAGAAAGGGAACTTGAGTATACAAAATCATCTTTAACAGTGTGAGGGTAGTTTTCCTTCTTTACACCAGTGCCTTTTTATGCTGCACACTTGCTTTTGAAAATGTTTAACAATACTTTATTATCAAAATAAATAAATTCTTTATAGAACCATAGAAATGATACAGAGCAGAAGGGGCTATTTAGCCCAATTTGTCCATGCCAACCCAGCGACATCCAGATTTCCTTTCTAATTTCATCTTCCTGCACAGAGCCCATATCCCTGCATTTTGCAACACTTAAGGTTCAGATCCAGATAAGTTTTGAAATAATTTAGTGTCTCTGCATCCAACACCAACTCAGGCAGACTTCCCTCCAATGATTCTGTTTAAACTCCCGCTGCCCTAGTACAGTAGCCAATGTTATCAAAACCCCCTCCCAACTCAGTTATACTCTCTCCCACCCTCTTTCATTGGGCAGAAAGTTTGAAAACATGTATCAACAGGTTCAAGAACAAATTATTCCTCACTGTTACCAGACTATTGAATAAACATCTCATATATTAAAGTTGATCTTTCTCTGCACCTTATTTGTAGCTGCAACACTATATGCTGCATTGTGTTCTATTACCTTGATATACACACATAAAGAATGATTTGTCTAGCTAGCATGAAAAACAAAACTTTTCACTGTATCTCGGTACATGTGACAATAATAAAAATCAAATCAAAATCATAAAGGATCACACCATTCCCAGTACCATGCGGCATACCTGTTGCTTATGAGGTTACATTGTTAATGTGATATTAACAACAGAATATGTGAAGCTTAGTTCTATTTGCATCCATTCATGGTCCAGTACTACTGATATCAGGCTGAGGTAACATGAGAGAACTTTGAAGAAGAAGGGGCACCTCAGACTCTGAATTGGAGAGGATCCAACTTGAAACATCACAAAGATTCTCCAAACACAGATAGAGGAGCAAGTCCTGCCATTTGTGATTTAAAAAGAGTTAAAGAGCTAAGAGATTTGCGGCTGGGTATTGGATGTTCCATAGGCGTGAGTTGACAGCAACATGCAGCCATCATTCTGTTGTACAGCGGTTGCTTGATACACAATGCTTGATAGAAATATCCCTCCACTCCGACAGATTCGACACACTGCAGCGAAAAGACATTTCATTTTTTAATTTTTTAATCCACCAGAAAAAAACAACACATATTTCTTGCAAGGCCTAGTTTCAGTCCTAGCATCAAGCATCCTAGCAATGGGTGACTTTGTGACAGTTGCTTGAAACCACACTGTGGGGTGTTAAAGTTCACTTGGCTCATCTTCTTGAATTCTTTCCTGATATTTGTAGAAGCGAGGCTGGCTTCATTTCCAGTCTTTGTATGAACAATTGTGTAACAATATTTTATATTTCTGAAGGAGATAAATTCTGGTTCCCAACTCTATCCTTGATCACAGAGGAAGGATATTATTAAATTAAAAAGGGTGCAAAAAAGGTTTAGAGGATGTTACCTGGACTGGAAGGTTTGAACTATAGAGAAATTCTGGATAGGCTGAAACATTTTGCCTGAAGAAAGGTTACACCCAAAACGTTAACTTGACCAACTCCTGATGCTGTATGGCTTGCTGTGTTCTTCCAGCCTCCTGCTGATCTATTTTTTGTCTTGGAGTTTTGGAGGCTGAGGGGTGACATTATAAGGTAAATAGTAAAGGTCTTTTCCATAGTTCAAAGCAAGAAGACATAGGTTTAAAGTGAGAGGAGAAAGATTTCAAAGGGACCTGAGGTGCAACTTTTTCACGCAGAAGGTGATGCACATATGGAACAAACTGCCAGAGGAAGTAGTAGTGGTTGGTATAATTATAACATTCATACAGGCAAATGAATAAGAAAGGTTCAGATTACATTCCCTACAGTGTGGAAACAGGCCCTTCAGCCCAACAAATCCACACCAACCCTCTGAAGAGTAACCCACCCAGACCCATTTCCCTCTAACCCACCCATACGCCTACATCTACCCCTTACCTAACACTCTGGGCAATTTAGCATGGCCAATTCACCTGACCTGCACATCTTTGGACTGTGGGAGGAAACCGGAGCACCCTGAGGAAACCCATGCAGGAAGAACATGCAAACTCCACACAGACAGTCACCGAAGGCTGGAATTGAAACTGAGTCCCTGGGGTGCTCTGAGGCAGTAGTGCTAACCACTGAAATACCGTGCCTCCCCAGTTAGAGGGCTATGTGACAAATGCTGGTAAGTGGCACTAGTTTAGCTTGGGAAACCTAGTAGGCATGGATGAGTTGGACTGAATAGTTTGTTTCCTTGCTGTATGACTTATGACATAATGCCTCTATGATAGGATTTCCTGGCCTGAGTCATCCACCTTCGCGAAATGCTGCCTCCGAAATGTCTCTAACTGATAAACAAAAGTGTTCCAAACAAATGTTAGTCACGACAAGAGGTTTTGTTCAATGATGCTGCAATCTTCATCTTGGATTGTTTGCAACAGTTTTCTGGAGAATACTGTTCACTGCTGGAGCCCGCAGTACAAGCTGGGAGGGTCGACAGCTCCAGCAGTGAGTGTCTGTGTGGGGTGTAGGAGGCTTCAAGTGTGAAAGCTGGAACCAGACAGAATGAACAAACCCTCATTATATATTCTCAATGAGTCACTGACACTTTCAGAGCAGTAACCATTGCGCTGAGGCCATAGCCTCTAATGTACTGTTATATTGTATCACTGGAGGTGTGTAATTGTAGACAGCAGAGTGCAAGCTGTGATAGATGACTCCAGTACAAATAAGGCAATTAAAGCAGTGGTCAAATAGCAATATGATAGGAAGATAGGAACAAAAATCAGTGATTCAGCTAATCGAGTGTATCCCATCACTCTCTTAGCTGACACAGTGGCTCAGTGGTTAGCACTACTGCCTCATGGCACCAGGGAGCTGATTCTAGCCTCAGGCAACTGTCTGTGTGGAGTTTAAACATTCTTCCCATGTTTGCGTGGGTTTCTTCCAGGTGCTCCCATTTCCTCCCACAGTCCAAAGATGTGCAGGTTAGGAGAACTGGCTGTGCTAAATTGCCCATAAAGCCCAGGGATGTGCAGGCTAGGTGCATTAATCTGGGGTAAATGTAGAGTAATAGGGTACGGGAATGGGTCTGGGTCAGTTACTCTTCAGAGGGTCCGTGTGAAATTGTTAGGCCAAATGGCTTGTTTTCACACTGTAGGGATTCTATGGTTTTATGAGATCCACAGCAATGTGGTTGACTCTTAATGGTCCTCTGAGCAATTAAAGGTGGGCAATAACTGTTCACCGAGCCAGTGATACCCGCATCACATGAAGTAATTTTTAAAAAACTCATCACTGTGGGTCTGGTGTCACATGAACGCAAGGACTGATTAAGGATAGTCAACATGGCTGTGTTCGTGGGAAAGCATGTCTCACGAACTTGATTAAGTCTTTTGAAGAATTAATGAAGAGGATTGATGAGGGCAGAGCAGTGTGTGTGATCTATATGGACTTCAGTAAGGCATTCAACAAAGTTCTTCATGGTAGATTGGCTAGCAAGATTCGATCTCATGGAATACAGGGAGAACTAGCTATTTGGATAAAGAACTGGCTCAAAGGTAGAGGGTGGTGGTGGCAGGCTGCTTTTCAGATGAGAGCCCTGTGACCAACGGTGTGCCACAGTGATCGGTGCTGAGTCCACTACTTTTCATCATTTATATAAGTAACTTGGATGTGATCATGAGAATTATAGTTAGTAAGTTTGCAGATGACACAAAATTGGAGGTGTAGTGGACAGCTAAGAAGGCTACCTCAGATTACAATCGCATCTCTATTAGATGGGCCAATGGGCTAATGAGTGGCAGGTGGAGTTTAATTTAGATAAATGTGAGGTGCTGCATTTTGGAAAAGCAAATCAGAGCAGGACTTACACATTTAATGCGAAGGTCCTAGGGAGTGTTGCTGAACAAAGAGAACTTGGAGTGCAGATTCATAGCTCCTTGAAAGTGGAGTCTCAGATAGGATAGCGAAGAAGGCGTTTGGCATGCTTTTATTTATTGATCAGAGCATTGAGTGTAGGAATTGGGAGGTCATGTTGCAGCTGTACAGACCATTGGTTCGACCACTTTTGGAATATTGTATGCAATTCTGGTGTCCCTCCTAGCAGAAGAATGTTGTAAAACTTGAAAGGATTCAGAAAAGATTTACAAGGAAGTTGCCAGGATTGGAGGATTTGAGCTATAGGGAGAGCCTGAATAGGCTGGGGCTGTTTTCCCTGGAGCATCGGAGATTGAGGGGTGACCTTATAGAGGTTTATGAAATCATGAGGGGCATGGATAGGGTAAATAGGCAAGGTCTTTTCCCTGGGGTGGGGGAGTCCAGAACTAGATGGCTTGGGTTTAGGGTGAGAGGGGAAAAATTTAAAAAGGACTCAAGGGGCAACTTTTCAACTCAGAGAGTGGTATGTGTATAGAATGAGCTGCCAGAGGAAGTGATGGAAGCTGCTATAATTACAACATTTAAAAGTCATCTAGATGGGTATATGAATAGGAAGGGTTTTGCGGGATATGGGCTAAGTGCAAGCAAATAGGACTAGATTAGGTTAGGCTATCTGGTCAACATGAACGAGTTAGAGCAACGTGTTTTCGTGCTGTACATCTCTTTGACTCTATGACTTTATGACTCCATGAGCACAGTGAAATTTGAAATCACAAAACGCCAATATCTAAGTTCAGTAGATCACAGGGAAGGCAAAAGAAAAGTTTTCCTTTATTTCAATGGAAATTGAGTATAAAACTAAGAAAATCTTGCATTAACTCGATCAAACCAAGAATTATGCGAACAGCTTTGATTCCTTCTTGGAGTGAAAACATGCTGGCATTGGAGGCAGTCCAGAGAAAGTTCACTTGGCTGACCCAAGTGAAGGAACTGTCTTATGGAGGAACTGTCTTATGAGGAGATGTTGAGTAGGTTGGGCTTGTACTCATTAGAGTTTGGAACAATAAGAAGCAATTTTATTGAAGGGGCTGCACCTTAGAGGTGGAGAGGTTCTTTCCCCTTGTAGAGACAGTCTAAGACTAAAGGGTCTTAGAGTGAGGACTTGCTTAGTTGAATCAGACATTCCATACAGTCCTTTTCCAGGAACTCATTGCCTGCTCATACTTCTAACTTGATTGTAATGAGATCATAATGTGTTCATTTTGTCCAACTTACAAATCTAATCTTCCCTGTTCTTTCTGCACAATATGACTTTAATGTTTGATGATGCCAACGATCCTGAGTGGCAAACATGAAGGCAGATCCACATATTGTCCACAGCATTGGTAGGAGTAGAAAATAAGGGGTCCATGTCATGTACCGGAGATAGGCATGAGGCATTTGCACATCAGGGACCTATGAAATGTCAGTACAAATTGTCACAAGAGGTAGATTTGCTATTTAGTTGACAGTGAAGCTTTTCCAAGGACTCTGTGGTACTGACCGTTTATTCTGAAAGTAATGTAGCTTAGTCCCATTGTCAACCTTAT
The DNA here is from genome assembly GCF_047496795.1 of Chiloscyllium punctatum. Classification (NCBI taxonomy): domain Eukaryota; kingdom Metazoa; phylum Chordata; class Chondrichthyes; order Orectolobiformes; family Hemiscylliidae; genus Chiloscyllium; species Chiloscyllium punctatum. The sequence continues at coordinate 54,016,518 of NC_092761.1, read as the reverse complement.
GATGAGGCTCTGGTCCCAAAACTTATCGTCCCACTGCATCTTATCCTTCCAATACCTGTCTGTTCTTTGGGTTGTGTCACTGTTGTTCTCCCAAAAAGCAAGCAGCTAAAGAGGCAGGGAGAACTAGGATCCTCATAGGGTGCACGGTGAGAATGGAATTGGGAATGAGGGAATTATCCTTCCTTCATTGCATAATGCCTCCGCATGATGAGGGATTTGGAATATGGAAGGTTTTCTCTTTACTCATAGGAATTCTGGAATAAGACAGTTAGCAGACAGAGATGCTCCAGCCTGCTGAGCTGATAGTTAGTTGAAGAGGAGCTGTTGTATTATGGCACAGATCCCAAAATACATGAGCTTTAAGTCAATGACATGATGTCACAACATATAATGTTCTAGTATAAAGGAATAGCACTCACCTGCAGTCTCTACCTCTGTGTAATAGAATTGTACTGAGTCAGCTATATGTGTGCGTATTGTATAACATCAAAAGTCATACAGCCAGACCATGTGGGTACATCTGTGAGATTAAAGCCCCATAAATAATATTGTAAATAAATGTCAGGTATCTGTCTCAAAGAGAATCCAACTTTGTCTGCGTACGTTGTGTGAATGAACATATAGTAAACCACTAACACCATTATGCTCACAGCAATAAGCCCAATCTGGATCCACAGAAGCAACATTCAGTTCAGCTTCATTTTTCAAAGTACAATTTGAAAAGAATCAGGGAGAAGAATTGTGTTCAGTCTTGCAGTTTAAATCGTTCAGGGATCAGTTATATTACATTAGAAACCACAGACTTTCTTGCTTATTAAGCCAGCAGCTGCTCCTGTGTTATGTATTAATAATTGAAAACAATGAAGCTGATCAGCCCATATCCCAGGACCCCAGCAACACAGATTCCTGCTCTGTGTATCCACACCTGAATCCTCCTCTGTGTAGCTCCGATGCATTATCTCCACCTTTAATTCCAAACATTGCTGAGACATAGAGAACGAAGATAACAAATAAATTGGCAGTGAAGAAGGTGGAGCCTGTTGGGACGTGTCTCAGCAACACAGCAATCAGAGCAATTACATTCCCAATGCAGAAACTGAACTCTTAGTCCTGACTGCCAGCAAATGTAAACCAGACCGCGAGTCTGCAAGCATGTGTGCTTTATAAAAAAAACAAGCTGCCTTAGAGAGAGAGAGAGAGAGAGAAAGAGACGTTCATTTTTGTCTAGACTGGAGCTCCTGCTCTTTAAGACTCCCTAACAATAAACAATCTGGGCTACAGGGTCACACAAATGAAATAATAGCTGAGTGGGGTAATTGCCATGGTACCAGGTAGAATCTATCAATGTCACTGGCACCCAACTTGAAGACGAGCCTGAGTAGGTCAGAATGTTTGTAGTTTCATTCAGAGCAGAGTCAGGTTCCCAGTGACTGCGAAAGGTGGAAACTATGAACAGGAATCTTTCACTGAAGCATTTTCTCAGGACTATGAGACTGAAGACCAGTCAGGAAGCATCAGGGATCAGCTGACATCTTAGATCCTATTGGCTACATATCCCACAAGAGTCTGCAATCTCATGTTTGTTAATTTACGTTCCCATTGGAGGTTGAAGGAGTATTAATGTTGCAAGGCAAAGGCAGAAATCTGTTTGTGTGTGTGTGTCTCTGTCTGGGCATGTGCACGTGTGTATGTGCAGGACTTCTCCTTTGTCAGATCAGGGCATTGCTGGGCAAGGCCAGCATTTATTGTCCCCAGTCACTTCACAGGGATATGAAACGTCAGCCACATCTCTGTGGGCCTGAAGTCAGATCTAGGCAGCATGGCAAGGATGGCAGATTACCTTCCCTAAAGCACATCAGTGAGCCAGACAGACTCTTACAACAATCAGTGATAACTTCATGGTCAGTCTTACTGAATTTAAAGTGAAATTCCAGATTGATTAATTTAATTTCTAACAACCGTCATGATGGGATTTGAACTCGTCTCCCTCGATCATGGGTTCAAAGTTGAGAGCGTGGTGTTGGAAAACTCAGCAGGTCAGGCAGCGTCTGAGGAGCAGGAAAATCTATGTTTCAGGCAAAAGCCCTTCATCAGGAAACTTCAAAGGCCAATTGTGCCACTTTTAACACTGTTTGAGCTCTGATGGATTGAAACTGCATGGATAGGTGAGGGCTTTTGCCCGAAACATCGATTTCGCTGCTCGTTGGATGCTGCCTGAACTGCTGTGCTATTCCAGCACCACTAATCCAGTATTTGGTTTTCAGCATCTGCAGTCATTGTTTTTACCTTGCATGGATAGGTGCCCTAACTATATAGAATTTTACAGTACAGAAGGAGGCCGTTTGACCCATCGTGTCAATACTGGTTTGCAAAAAAGCTAATCAGCTGACCGCATTCTCTAGCTCTATCTCCAAACCCCTTGAGATTCACCACTCTCAAATGTATGTTCTCTTTGAAACCTCCTATGGAATCTGCCTCCACCACCCTCCTAGGCAGTCCATTCCAAATCCTAACAACTCTCTGAGTAAAGAAGGTACTCCCCATCTCACTCCTAGCTGTCTTGCTGACAGTCTTGAAATTGTGATCCCCTAGTTACTGACATACCACTTGTGGAATCGGAATAGCCTTCTTTATCACGTACAAACTTCTTCGTCTTTTCAGTGCCGAGGAGGATAAGTCCAATTTCACTAATCTTTCCTCATAGCTAAAATTCCTAAATCCTGGAATCATTCTGTAAATGTCCTTTGCACTCTCTCCAGAGCTTTAACATCCTTCCTTAAAGAAGGAGCCCAGAATTGGACACCATACTCCAAATGTGGTCTGACCAATGATTTGTAGAGATGTAACATCACTTCTTTGCTTTTATACTCAATGCCTCTATTTATAAACCCAAAGGTCTTGGAAGCCTCTGAACAACTGTTTCAACTTGCTAGCCATTTTCAGAGAATTATGCTCATGAATCCTAAGGTCCCTCTTCTCCTGTACTCCTTTCAAAGTTATACTACTGAGCCATGTACCTCCATGTTTCTTCTGCCTCACATTACCTCACATCTTTCTGCATTGAAATTCATCTGCCAGGTGTCTGCCCATTTGACCCCAACTTGCCAATATCCCTCCAAAGTCACTCAGCATCATCCTCACAGCTCACTACTGTCCCTAGCTTACTCTCATTTGTAAATTTAGAGGTTTTGCCCTCAACATCCATCTCCAAATAATTTCTATCGATCAATAAAACAAGGATCCCAACATCAATTCCTGGGGAAACACCACTTTCCACTTGTCTCCAATCTGAGAAATGCTCATTTATACACACTCTTTGCCCCCTGCCTTTTAGCCAATTTCTATTCCATGCTGCCATGGACCCATCAATCCCAACTATTTCTACTTTGCTAACCAACCTGCCATGTGGCACCATATTAAATGTTTTCTGAAAGTCCAAATTTTCAACATCAAGCACTACCATCACCCACAGCCTGTGTCACCTCATCAAAGAACTCAATTAAATTTGTCAGGTATGACCTGCCCTTGACAAAGCTATGTTGACTGTCAAGTACTGGTTAATTTTTTTCTTGCAGTGTATATTTATATTATCATCTATAATGGTCTCCATCAGTTTTGCCACTGTTGATGTCAACCTGAGAGGTCTGTAGTTTCCTGGGTTATCCTTTACCCCTTCCTTAAACAACAGCATCACATTTCCAATCCTCCAGTAGCCCAAGACTAATCCTATATTCAGGGAGGGAAATTTCTGTCAAAGGCTCTGTGATTTGCTCCCTTACCTCTCTCAGCAATCTAGAATAGATCCCAACTGGGCCTGGCAACCTCCCAACCTGGAATATTGCCAGTCATAGAGCCATAGAGTCATAGAGATGTACAGCAGTCTTTTTAGCACCTCTTCTTTATCTATCATGACTTTGCTCAACATCCACATTTTCAACTCAGCCAATATCACCATCTGCTAATTTGGTCAAGACAGAAGCAAAATATTCATTTAGTACCTGTGCCATATCTTTTGCAACAGTGAGCAGTTTACCCTGCCTGTTCCTTATGGATCTCACTCTATCCTTCGCTAATGTTTTACTATTAATAGGTTTGAAGAACATTTTCTTATTTGTTTTAATGCAGTCTACTATCCTCTCCTCATGCTTCCTCGTAGCCTTCCTTATTCCAGCCTTATTCTGTCTGCTAGTTTTGAGTTGTTGTACATAATTTCTGTTGCCATTATTATTCTGGATTGCATCATATATCTCATTTTTCTTCCTCATTTTCTTATCAATGTCTTCAGTCATCCAGGGTACTCTAGCTTTGTTAAACCCTGCACTCATTTCTCATGAGTATATACCCTGGTCTCCCTTTTGAAAGTCTCCTTTTTGTCAGTCACTGTATTGTTACAAAACGTGTTTCCAATCAACCTGACCTTTTAGACGCCTAAAATCTGCCTATTTCCAATCTGAGATCTTAATCCTTCTCTGATTTTTATCCTTTTCTGACTTGATATTGAATCATATTATGTTATGATGCTGTTTCCCAAAAACTCCCCCATTCTGACATTCTGCATTTGGCCTGCCTCATTTCCTCTGACCAGATCCAGCACAACCCCCTCCTTGGTAGGACAGGAAATGAACTGTTCCAGAAAGTTCTCCTGCATACATTGCAAGAAATTTTCCCCTCCATGTACCAAATTCTACCTTTTCCCTTGTCTACCAAAGGTAAATGAAATCACCAACTATTCCAGCCCTACTTGTCCTGCAGATTTTCTATAACCTGCCTGCAAATGCTCCCTTCAATTTCCTCCCAATTATTTAGAGGCCTATAATAAATACCCAAGAAGGTCACCACTCCCTTTCTGTTTCTCACCGTCAACCGTATAGATTCTAATTCAGGAACAGCATCATGTTCAAGGGCTATGATATTGCCTTTGACCAAGACTGTTACACCTCCTCCCTTTGTACCCACACTGTTTCTAGCGAAAGTCTTATAACCCGGGACGTTAAGTATTGAGTCCTATTCTGGCTTGAGGCATGTTCTTGTCAATGCTACTCTGTCATATCCCCTTCCAGCAATTTCTGCTTCAAATTCCTCAATTTGGATTCATAATACTCTGTGCATTTATATGCATACAATTTAATCCTGCCCTTATCTTCTTCTTATCTATTGGAAGGTAATTATTTCCTTCTTCACTGTGAACACACATGCCTTCCCTCACTTCCTTATCCCCATTCCCCATCCTCTCACTTTTGCCCTCATTGATACTTCCAAATCTAGGCCCATTAGTCAACCACTTTCCCTCCATTGGCACTGGTTATACACCATCCCCTTCCAACCTGTTCTCTCATGTCTTGAATCCTTGCACCCGGAAGTCAACAGACTATACAAAATTAATAAGCTTAACTGCAAACAGTTGCTTGACACCAGTTTCTCCATGATCCCCTTCTGAGCTGTGAAGAGTAAGCCAACTTCTTCTAAAATTATCCTCAGTCACTTCTCTATGTGATGCCACTGGGACCATACTCAAGCATCAATGGGCTCATCTCCATCATTGTTCTCTGGTTGAGGATGTAGGCAGACATAATACATCCTAGATATATTCTTGAGTTTTAGGTAAAACGTGCCAAGTCTGCATTTGTTGTCCAGCTCTAGCTGCTCTTGGGAAGAGTTGCCTTTTGGAACCATTGTCGTCGTAGGTGAAGGTGTTTCCCATAGAGATGTTATGTTGCACTTTCCAAGATATTGACCCAATGATGATGAAAAAAATGGTGATATATTTCCAAGCCAGGATGGTGTGTGACTTGAAGGGATTTTCCAACTGACAATGATCTCATTTGTCGATTACCCTTGTACTTGTAGGTATGAGAGAGTGCAGCTGATGGAGGAATGTCTACTCTTGTACTGATGGCCTGAACAGAATCTCTACAAGTGCAAGACAATATAAAAGTGGAGCATACTTAGCTATTCAGTCCTTCAAGCCTGCTCGACCATTCGTTATGATCATAGCTGATCTGTTTATTTTCCTAATTCCATGTCTCCATCTATTCCTAATAACCTTCGCTTCCCTTTGCTTGACAAGAATCCAATTACTTCTGCCTTTACAATATTAAATGACCTCCACCACCTTCTGAGGAAGAGATTCTGAATGTACACAATCCTCTGAAAGGAAACAAAATTCACCTTATTTTAGAATTGCACCGACTTCTGGATTCTCCCACAATAGGGAAAGTCATTTACGCATCCACCTTCTCAAGAACCACTCAGGATCATATACATTTCACTCAAGTTACCCCTTGCTCTTCTAAACTCCAGTGAAAACAAGTCCAGCCTGGTCCATACTTTCCTCAAATGACAACACACTCATTCCAAATATCAAACATCCTCTGAACTACCTCAAATGCATTTATATCTAGAGTAGATTGAAATGAGGAGGAATTTATTCACCCTGAGAGTGGTGAATTCTATGCCACAAAAGATGGTTGAGGCCAAAGCATTATTATCATGAAGGAAGTAGATATTCCTTTAAGGGCTAAATGTATCAAAAAGCATGTGACAAAAGCTAGAACAAGGTACTGAGTTGAATTATCACCCATATTGAACAGCTGAGCAGGTTCAAAAGGCTAAATGGTCCACTCCAGTTCCTATTTTCTATGTTTACCTTACCTTTAATAAGGAGATCAAAACGGCCGTCAGTATTTGAGGTGTCATCTCCCCAATGCACTGTCTACCTGAAGCATAACATCCTTATCTTTACTTCAATTATACTTATGATAAAGGCTAGCATTCCATGAGTCTTCTTAAACACTGCTGTACCTTAATGCTAAGTTTTCTGTGACCCATGCTCTCAAACACCTAGATCCATTGCATCTCAGAGTTCTATAATCATTCTCTATTTAGTTATTATCCTGCTTTCTTGTTCAACCTGTTAAAATAAGCAACTTCACATTTTCCTACATCATACGTTAATCGGCCAGATGTTTGTCTACTCACTTAATTTATCAATATCTGTCTGCAATCTCCTTATATCTCCGTCACAGCATACTTTCCTATCTAACTTCCAGTCATCAAGCTATCATGCCTTCACTCTCCTATTCTAAGTCATTGATGTAAATTTAAAACAGCACAACACCAGCAGAGACTCCTTTCGGTCTCCACTCCTCAAATCCTGCCAATCACAAAATGAATGATATATGCATATTGTCTGTTTTCTGCCATCCAGCCAATCTTCTATCCGTCTTAATACATTATCCCCCATACTGCGAGACCCCACTTGCACGGTAACCTTGTGAAATGTTTCTTGAAAATAGTACATCAATGAGCTCTCTCTTTTCCAAATTACACAGCACTCCTTCAGTCAGTTGGTTAAACAATTGAACCTGCAAACAAGGAATAAGAGTAGACCACTCGCCTGTTCGAACCTGCTCCTCAATCTGATAAGATTACAGCTGATCTGATTTTAACCTCAATTCTATATTCCTACATACCCCGGACAATATTTCATTCCCATGGTCACCAAGAATCTAACTCACTCTGCCTTAAAACTATTGGAAGATTCTGCCTTTTAGAAAGGGAATTCCAAAGACTAACAGCCCTCGAATGGAAAATAAAAGCACATTTCCTCATCTCTGTTTTAAATAAGCACCCGTTTACTTTTAAACTATGACCCCCAGTTCTAGATTCTCCCTTAAGAGGAAACATTCTTTCCACATCCACCCAGCCAAAACCCTTCAGGATCTTACATGTTTCAATTAAGTCACCTCTGACTCCTCCAAACGTTAGAGGATACAGGCTGAGCTCTGTATAGCCTCTCCTCATATGGCAATGCACTCATTCCAAGTATTAGTTTAATAAACCTTCTCTGATCTGCTCCCAAAGCATTAACATCCATCCATAAGCACAGTGACTGTACATGATTTCCTTTTCAGAAAACCACACTGGCTCTTCACAATTACCTAGATGTTTTTCTCAGAGATTTTAATGATTCATTCTAATGTCTCTCCCCTGTGTCAACAGCAGATGAAGCTGATAATGAAATTATGGATTTACATTGGGCAAAACCTAAGCTGGCAATTCATGATGGTTATTTTCGCAAGAGAGCTGGGTTTGTTGATACGGGGCATTTCCTCTGAAAATTCTGTTCTCCCTAGACCTTCAGAAAAACAAAACAGGTGAATGGCTGGCCTCTGGGAAATGTACTGTACTCCCATTGAAATAAAGATCTCATTATAATGCCCCTTTCAGCTCCAGACGAGAATTATGACATGCACCTCTCTTCAAAGTTTGTCTTCAAGGTGACCATCAGATTTCAAAGAGACTGCTTCAACAGGTCAGGAGGTCTCTACACACATCACATCCTGTTATAATATGTGGTGCTCTTCATTGTGTCATGCAATGGGACATCGACATTGTTGCTGAAGAGATGCTGCTTCTGTTTGTTTCAAATCCTAGTTAAATCAACTCAACAAACTCTGAGGTAATTGCTGTGAGAAGCACTGCAGCAGATCTCAGCACTCTAATCTTCTCATCTGTGTCACAAACATGATTAGATTAGATTAGATTAGATTCCCTACAGTGTGGAAACAGGCCCTTCAGCCCAACAGGTCCACACTGACCCTCCGAAGAGAAATCACCTACTTTCCCCTACTCTATATTTACCCTTGACTAATGCAGTATGGGCAATTTAGCATGGCCAATTCGCCTGACCTGCACATCTTTGGAATGTGGGAGGAAACCGTAGAACCTGGAGGAAACTCACGCAGACATGGGGAGAATGTGTAAACTCTCAGTCGCCCAAAGCGGGAATTGAAACTGGGTGCCTGACACTGTGAGGCAGTAGTGATAACCACTGAGCCACTATGCTCCCCTAAATATATAGTTATAATATTGCAGATTTTGTAAAGAAAGCTAATTTGTCTTTAAAATGGATGCAAGGAATCTTACAAAATGGCTCCCATAAGTCCCATGACAACCTTTGTATATCAGTTAGAACTGAAGCTAGATCTCATTTATCTCAAGAAGAAATTGCAATTCAATTATAATTCTAAAGATAAACATAAACTCCCTGATAATGATTTCCCTGGAAATGTGGATATATCTGACTATTGTCACTAACACCTGACAGAATGAGGGCTATACTTTGACTAAAAGATAATAATGGGTGTGTGCCCCAGACTGAGCCTGATCCGACAGTCCTCATACAAATTTACCAGTTTTGGGATAGCAGCCTTTATGAGTTCTAAATTGTATAAAAGTGCAGCTCAGAGCAACTGTTTTATGTGAAGAAACATCTTGTAGCAGTCACTGCTTGTCAACAGCAAGACAGAAGGTGGTTTTCCAGGATTGCTCTCTCAATCCCAGGACCTATTCTGCTCAGTCCACTGTGGAAGCAGCCTTCAACCACAGAGGCCAGTGCATCTGCTGAATCTGATTTGAAATTTTCAAGTCCATCATTTCACAAAGAGAATCTTAAAGCAAGCCAGGCTTGCAACTATGGTAGAGACTGGTCTCCTTTTCATCTTCATATGTGACTTGCATCCTGACTTACATTAAATCTTTGAATCCATATTTTATTTAATAACCTTTACGATTATTACTTAAATAACTTTCAGAAGGAGGAAGATTGGTAATCAGGCAGCTACACAAGCATTCTGGGGATATTGGGTTTGAATCAGACCGTGGTAGATGGTAACATTTGAGTTAGCTAAAAACCTGGAAAAAAAAAGCTTATCTAAAGGTGACCATGCAACTATTGTTGATTGTTGTAAAACCTTAACTAGTTCACTAACGTCCTTTAGAGTAGGAAATCTGCTACCTTACCCGGTCTGGCTTACTCAAGACTCCAGACCTCCAGCAAAGTGGTTGATTCTTAAATGCCCTCTGAAATGGCTTAGCAAACCATTCAGTTCAAAGGCATTTAGGAATGGGCAATAAATATTGGCCCAGCCAGTAACACCCACATTCTATGAACAAACAAATAAACCTGTGTAAGAAACTAATCTTTTACCTTGTTTGAAGGATAAAGATGAGTCACCAATTGTTTAAAATTTTAAAAACTCATAAACTATTGGATAAATTTGAGCCTTTACCAACTCCTCATCATGGTATTCTAAGGATATTCCTGTTGTGTGGTCATAACAATTGCATAATACAATCTACCTTTGATACTGTAGTATATCAAGAAAGGCATTGTGCATTTTGTTATAGATAAAGAGAAACATGTTCTAAAGCCAATTATCCCAGAACATGACAATACATGACATATTCCCTTCAATGTGTCTAAAAAACATTGAGATTTGAAGGATCAGTGGGGAGAAAGATACAAATTGTAGATACAAAAAGTAAGGTTTTCAAATGGATCCCATGAATGTAGTATTCAAATAGTTTTGAATCTTGACACTGCATCATTCACAAAATGCTATTTTAATGTTTATCTAACCTACTTTTCCTAACCAATCTGTTCAGAGATGTCATTTCACATCCCTGGAACAGGTGAGACTTGAACGTAGGCCTCTGAATCCAGAGGTAGGGATTCTACCACTGTGCTATATGAAGGTCCCAGTGCTCTGTTAGATGTTAATGCCTCAACTGAGCAGGAGTTGACCTTAGTTAGTCGCACTGAGCCCTTCAAGAGGCAGAGGTGCAGTGGTGGTGTCCCTACCTCTAAGCCAGGAGGCCCAGGTTAAAGTCCCACCTGCTCTAGAGTAATAACATCTCTGAATCAGATGGTTTAAACAAAACAGCATTTTGGGGAGGCAGGAAATGCCAGTAGCAAAAGTAGACTGCAGCCATGTTCTCTGTTCTGTGTTGGCCTTAAAGGTCAGAAATGGTAAAATAGAGCCACAGTAAAGATAATGTAGACATGGTGTATAGATATATTGTAACTAACAAAAACACACTTTCAGGTCTCATCTCTTTGAACTGGACAGTTGCGCATTGCACCAGTCTGTTCAAGTTTGCCAAATTGCCTTTTGAAAATTGCAGTCTTTCCCTCCCTAGCTCAATAATCACCTCTTAAAGGAGCCTAATTAACTGATTAGGAGGTGAGGGAAATCCACATTCCTGTCCCTGTACCCTCACTGTAAACCGATATTCCCCAGAGATTTCAGAAATCAGAGCAATTCTCTTGAGAGTGGGATTTGTAATTCATGTCTACACCTGACCCTGACACACTAGCAATTGGGATCTGTCACTGGGAAAAATAAATTGTCTAACAATTTAATAGCTCAGGGTTCTCCATTTATCAGGATCAATTGGTAAGTCAGATTTCCTTAGCCCACTGACGTCCTGATTGGTTAACTGAATGTAAGCACTGTTCTCTTTAATATTTATATATCTGCAGCACTCAGTTTGAAAGTTACAGAAAACTGGTATATATCCAATGAGAGTTGGATATGTGAGTAGTTTATATTAGGGGAGTGTTTCTGATAGGGAATATGTGGGAACTTGTATCTGGGACATATATATGGGAGGATTTTATTTGTGGAGGTTATATTGGGGAAGTCTATCTGAGGGGGAATATAAATGTGGGGGGCTAAATCAAAGGAATTTATATGGAGAAGAGTGTATATATGGGGGAGAGTGTATACATTGGGGATTGTATGACGGGATGATATACAAGGGGTGGTTTATATGTGTGACAGTTATATCGGGGAAAACATTTGTGGAGGTTCACATCTGGGAAGTATATATAGGAAGAATGTATATGTGGAGGTTTTATTGGGGTAGTTTATATAAGAGGGAGTGTATATGTGGAGTGATTATTATCAGGAGAGTATATAAGGGGGAATGTATATGTAGGGGTTTATATCAGAGGAGAATATAGGGTGGGGGTGTATAATTGCGGTTTATATTGGAAGCTTTATATCAGGTAATGTATATAGGGGTGTTAAATAGATCAGGACAGGTGCTGAACTATGAAGGAAGACAATGCTTTCACTTGAGAGTAAGATTATTGACAGGATGCAGTCTTTTTGATTCTCCGGTTCCTAATTATTAGCCCTGTGTCCGCGTTGACTCATAGTGCAGATGTGACTATAGGGAGTTCTACATCAGTGTTATGAATATTACAAAGTGTACTTCAGGTCCTGTATTTTAGGGATAGTATAAGTCAGGGTATGTATATTTGGGACTGTGCATATCAAGCCATGCATTTTGGAGACTGTATAGTAGGATATGCATACTAGGGCTGTGACAATCAGTGGAGCAATTGGAGAATCTATATTAGAGGCAGCGTATATTGGGGTGTGCATGTCAGCAGATATAAGGTGAATAAATATCAGGGGTGCATATCGGACTGATATATTGGGGGGGATATATGTCAGGGCTGGGTAGATTATAGGATGCATATTGGAGGATGTATATTGCAGAGGATGTATATCAGGTTATATATTGGGAGGTGTGAGTGCATATCAGCGTGGGTGTATATTGGGGCATGTATTGAGGTGAAAAATGTGTTGCTGGAAAAGTGCAGCAGGTCAGGCAGCATCAAAGGAGCAGGAGAATCGATGTTTCAGGCATAAGCCCTTCTTCAGGAATGTATTGAGGTGGAAATATATCAAGGTATATATTGGGGCTTCCATCTCAATCCACAGACATCACTGCCAGTGACACCAAACCTGCTTTCAGTCAGTCAAATCATCTCTGAATCTGCCAGGAAGTCCATTGCTTCAGGTCCTAATTCTGTCTTACTCTGCTCTCTCACCTTAGTCTAGCTCCAATATTGGAGCATTTTGCAACAGTGGCAAGATGCAGTGGATGGGTTGTTTGGTTACTGATGGTGGACTGTCTGGTTAGTGGGCGTAGGATGAGGTGCTAAAGGATGATTGATTGATTAGTGATTGTGGGATGTGGTGGTTAGGGATGTTTGGTTAGCAGGGGTGGAATGCGGTCGTAAGGGGTGTTTGGTTAATGGGGGATAAGATGTGGTGGTTAGGGGTTTTTGGTTAGTGGGGGATACAATGCGGTGGTTAGGGGTTTTTGGTTAGTGGAGTGGGGTTTGGTGGTTAGGGTGTTTGGTTAGTGGAGTGGGATTCGGTGATTAAGAGTGCCTGGTTAGGAGAGTGAGATTTGATGGTTAGGGGTGTTTGGTTAGTGGAGTGGGGTTCGATGATTAGGGTCCTTGGTTAGGAGAGTGGGATTTGGTGATTAGGGATGTTTGATTAGTGGAGTGGGGTTTGGTAGTTATGGGTATTTGGTTACTGGAATGGGATGCAGTGGTTAGGATTGTTTGGTTAGTGGAATGGGATGCATTGGTTAGGGGTGATTGATTAATGGGAGTAGGATGCAGTGGTTTAGGGGTGTTTGGTTAGTGGATTGGGAAGCGCACAAGTGTAAAGGAAGTCTTCCTGCTTTCACAAAGAATAGACAACATACTGATTGGCCCAATTAGTCCATTCTGGTGTTTCAAGCCGCACAGGAGCCTTTTGCCACACCTTATCATACAACACTATGAACGTCCATGTGAAGCATGTCTTCCTGTCTCTTCCCCTTCTAGCTTCCCCACTGCATGTTTCCTCCATATTCTGGCCTCACTACTACTGATGGTTAGGACAGACAGACCAGTCTGAACAGCCCAGTTACAGAAGGTTAAACTGTGTATCTGCTTCAGATCCAGATCCCAGCTTACATCCCACAGCTCCGAGACAGGGAGCCCTGGGAATCAGGCACAACAGCAAATGGGAAAATCTCCAGGGCAAACGTTCGGGGGGGATAGGGGTTTTGAAATAAAGCAGAAACTGACAATAGAAGTCAGCCAAACCAGTGACAGGTCCAAGAAACAGTGAGGTAATGATGATTTACCATCCTCGCTTTATCGTAGGCAACAGCAGCTTGCGGCTCAAACTGCCAGAGCTAAATGAGGCAGGGTTTTTATCAGATTTGGTGGTGGAACTGAGCCCAGCCTATGTGAGAAGAGTCTGACGAAGACGGTTTCAGATTGGTTCTTCAGAATTCTCAGCCACAGATCCTCCTGGCGTTTGCTGCTGTTGATTTATGTGTTGTGCGCTGTGCAGACAGTTTAATAGCTGTTGGTACCCACAAGACGAGACAGAAGGTTTTGATAAATGTTTTAAACTGAACAAGGCCAGTTATTTGTGGAGAGGTTAGTGCTTGACAAGTTGCATCAATAAACTGCGGGTTATCTTCTGTGTGAACAATGCTCTGTACTGTTTGCTTCATTCAGGATATGATAGAGTATTCTCTTTTTAGTAGGGCTCTGCTACTGACACCTAGGGCACCAATAAGAGTAGCCCCCAGGTCCTGCTCTCTTCCTGCAGTCTCCAACTTTAGCTGTGTCCCCGATGTGGTCAGATCACCATTTTCTCATACAGATGGAGGTTCCAATGATGTTACCCAACTGCCCTAGAAATATTGAGGCTTGTCACAGAATCAGAGGCCCTGGGGAATATCGTTGAACAGAGCGACCCAGGGGTTCACTTACATAGTTCCTTGAAAGTTGTGTCACAAGTAGGCAGGATGGTGAAGAAAGTGTTTAGCTCATTTAGCTCATTTGCCCTTGTTGGTCAGAGCACTGAATGTAGGAGTTGGGACATCATGTTGCAGCTGTACAGAACATTGGTGAGGTCACTTTTGAAATATTGTGAACAGGTCTGGTCGCCTTTGTGTAGGAGGGATATTATTAAACTGGAAAGGGTGCAGAAACGGTTTACCGGGATTTTACCAGATTAGATTAGATTAGATTCGCTACAGTGTGGAAACAGGCCCTTCGGCCCAACAAGTCCACACGAACTCTCCGAAGAGTAACCCACCCATACCCATTTCCCTCTGACTAATGCAGCTAACACCATTTTGGCATGGCCAATTCACCTGACCTGCACATTTTTGGACTGTGGAAGGAAACCGGAGCACACAGAGGAAACTCACGCAGAAGCAGGGAGAATGTGCAAAAACGACACAAGCAATCACCTGAGACTGGAATTGACCCTGGGACCTAGTGCTGTGAGACAGCAGTGCTAACCACTGAACCACTGTGCCACCCAGGACTGGCGGGTTTGAGTTATAAGGAGAGGCTGGATAGAACATAGAATACAGACTAGTACAGCACAGTCCAGGCCATTCAGCCCACAATGTTGTGCTGAGCATTTATCTTAATCTAAGATCAACCTAACCCACACACCACTCAATTTACAACTGTCCATGTGCTTGTCCAAACGTCGCTTAAATGTCCCTAATGTCTCTCACCGTACTACTATCACTGACAGTGCATTCCACGCACCCATCACCCACGCACCCTCCAATCCAGGCAGCATCCTGGTAAATCTCCTGTGCACTCTCTCTAAAGTATCTACATCCTTCCTGTAATGAGGCAACCAGAACTGGACACAATATTCCAAGTGAGGTCTAACCAGAGTTTTATAGAGCTGTTAAATTCAATCCTGCTGTTAATGAAAGCCAAAACACTATACGTCTTCTTAACAACCCTATCAACTTGGGTGGCAACTTTGAGGGATCTATGTATGTGAACCCCAAGAGCTCGCATTTCCTCATGTAAGTGTCAACTGCCTTTAGGTTTCCCTAATCCTTCCTGCCAAGGTTTTTTTGCGCCCCCTCCTGGCTCTCTCAGTCCATTTTTGAGTTCTTTCCTAGCTACCCTATAATCCACTAAAGCTGTGCCAGATACTTGCTTCCACAACCATAAGTAAGCTTCCTTCTTCCTCTTTATGAGAAGCTCCTCTGCTCTTGTCTTCCAAGGATCTTTCACCTTACCAATTCTTTGCCTGTCTCAGTGGGACAAAGTTATCTAAGACACACAAGTGCTCTTTAAACAGCCTCCACATTTCTGTTGTACCTTTCCCGGTGAACAATTGTTCCCAATTTATACTCCACAGCTCCTGTCTAATAGCAGTATAACTTCCCCTCCCCTAATTAAATACTTTCCCATACTGTCTTCTCCTATCCCTCTCCATGGCTATGGTAAGGGTGAGGCAGTGTGGTCACTGTCACTGAAATTCTCCCGGGAGATCTGTCACCTAGCCTAATCGCTGCCAAGTACCAAATCCAATACGGCCTCCCCCTTACTCGGCCTACAAGACCATAAGGCCATAAGAAATAGGAGTGGAAGTAAGGCCATTCGGCCCATCAAGTCCACTCCGCCATTCAATCATGGCTGATGGGCATTTCAATGCCACTTACCCACACTCTCCCCGTAGCCCTGAAGAATTTATCAATCTCTGCCTTGAAGACATTTAATGTTCCGGCCTCCACTGCACTCCGTGGCAGTGAATTCCACAGGCCCACCGCTGAAGAAATGTCTCCTCATTTCCATTTTAGAGTGTCCCCCTCTAATTCTAAGGCTGTGCCCATGAGTCCTAGTATCCCCGCCTGACGGAAACAATTTCCCAGCGCCACCCTTTATAAGCCATGCATTATCTTGTAAGTTTCTACTAGATCTCCCTCTGAATACTAACAAATACAATCCCAGGATCCTCAGCCATTCATCGTACATTAGGTCTATCTACATATTGAGTCAGGAATTCCTCCTGGACACACCTGACAAAATTGGCTCTATCCAGACCATTTGCACTAAGGAGGTTCCAATTAATATTGGGGAAGTTGAATTCGCCCATAATAACTTCTGTGTCTTACAATCTTATACTCCACAACCACCTGATGAAGGAGCAGTGCTCTGAAAGCTCGTGTTTCCAAATAAACCTGTTGGACTATAACCTGGTGTTGTGTGGTTTTTAACTTTGTACATGTCAGTCCAACTCCCGGCATCTCCAAATCAATGACAACTCTGTTACATCTCCATCTTTCCAAGATCTGCTGTGCAATCTGTTCTTCCATCTCTCTGCTGCTATTGGAAGGTCTACAGAAAACACCCGATAAAGTAACTGTTCCTTTCCTGTTACTGACTCCGGCATATACAGACTCAGTAGACAAACTCTCCTCAATAACCTCCTTTTCTGCAGCTGTGATGCACTCTCTAATTAACAATGCTACTCCCCCTCCTCTTTTACCATCCCCCATTTTTTAAAAAAGATCTAAACCGTGGAACATTCAGCAACCATTGCCCCTGTGAAATCCATGTCTCCAAAATGGCCACAACATCATAGTCCAAGTATTGATCCATGCTCTAAGTTCATCACCCTTATTCCTGACAATCCTTGCATTCAAACAGACATACTTTAATCCATCCCTTTGCCCAACAACTTCCTGACAAACTCTCTGCATTCTATTTCTGGCCATTCAACAACTAATTTCTCCTCTGATCTGCAGATCTGGTTTCCATCCCCCTGTCAAACTAGATTCAACCCACTCGAAGTGCTCTAGCAAATTTCTTGCCTAGGACATTGGTGCCCCTCCAGTTTAAGTGCAACCCATCCTTCATGTACAGGTACCACCTTCCCCAGAAGGTACCCCAATGATCTACGCATATAAAGCCCTCCATCCTGCATGGGCCCTGTAGCCATGAGTTTCGCTGCACTCCCTCCCTGTTCCTCACTTCACTGGCATGTAGCACTGGTTGTAGTCCTGAGATTACTAATCTGCCCGTCCTGCTTTTTAGCTTCCAACCTAGCTCTCTGCAATCACTTTTTAAATCCTCCTCCCTTTTCCTAGCTGTGCCCTGGTGCCAATGTGCACCATGACTTCTGGCTGCTCACCCTCCCCCTTCAGAATCTTGTAGACTCGATCAGAGACATCCCGGACCCTGGCACCTGGGAGGCTACATCCCTTTTGGGAGTTCCGTTCGCGACCACAGAATCTCCTGTCCGTTCCTCTAACTAGTGAGTCTTGTAACATTAGCGCTTTTCTATTCTGCCCCGTTCCCTTCTGAGCCACAGAGACAGACTCAGTGTCAGAGACCTGGCCACTCTGGCTTTCCCTGGTATGTCACTTCCCCCCAAGCCTATCCAAAATAAAATACTTATTAATGAAGGGAATGGTCACGGAAGATCCCTACACTGCCTGCCGGTTCCCTTTCTGTCCCCTGACTGTTACCCATCTACCTTTTTCCTGTACCTGAGGTGTGACTACCTCCCTGTAACTCTCCTCAATAACCCCCTCAGCCTCCCGAATGATCCAAAGTTCATCCAGCTCCAGGTTCAGTTTCCTAGCGCTGTTTCCGAGGAGCTGGAGTTGGGCGCACTTCCTGCAGATGAAGTCAGTAGGCGGCATGGACTGTCAACCTCTATGAGTCTCGCAATTCATTCCATATACACACCACCTATTGTGTTGCTCCTAAGGTCCCTTTTATCTTCTCACCTTAAACCTACACAATTGAATTCCCCAATGCTAGGGTAAAGAACTTTGCTATTCACCATATCTATACAACTCATGAGTTCATAAACCTCTATAAGGTCAGCCCTTGACCTCCCTACACTTCAGGGAAAAACGTCCCAGCCTATGGAATTGGAAGTTGAAATGCAAGTAAGTCAGTCTGGAAAACAGAGTAAATATAGGCTAATAAGAAAGAAGTGAGTTTAGCACGACTGAATAGAACACAGTTCAATGTGAGGAAATTGAAAAATAAGACAAGCTAAGGGCCCTTTAGGCATACAGGAATATCACATCATAGCTGTGACCAACATTTGGCTCGAAGACGATCTGTACTGACAGAACATATTCATAGTTTTAAGGTATTCAGCCAAGTTAGAGAGGGGAAGAGGGGATGGAGACACAATATTGATGTTGCAATCAGCAGTATAATATATTAGAAGAATCATTGAATGAGGCCTTATCAGTTGAAGTAAAAAACATAAAGCATGCTGTTGGGTGTGTGCACTTTCAGACACCCCAGACAATTGGGACAACTCGAGGATTAAAGATGTCATCACATTTCAGAGAAGGGTAAAAATAATGAGGCTGTAATAGGAGAGGGTATTAACGACACAAATATTAACAAGAATAGTTTTAGTACAATGTAGGGAGAATAATTCTTAAACTGCATCCAAGAACTTCTTAAATATTTAACTCATATGTAGAAAATCCAACAGGAGAGGCCACTATAATTAAGGAATAAGCCTGGACAAGTGGAAGGTGTATCAGTAGGGGACCATTTTGGAAATAATGACCATAACTCAGTTAAATTGAGGACAGTTATGAGAAACAATAAGAATGATCCAGAATTAAAAATTCCAAATTGATTAAAGGTCAATTTTGCTAAGATAAGATACAATTTGACCCAAGTGGACCAGGTGGCAACTACTTGTAGATAAAACTTTGTCAGAGAACATAGAAGAATACAGCGCAGTACAGGCCCTTCGGCCCTCGATGTTGCGCCGATCAAAGCCCATCTAACCTACACTAACCCACTATCCTCCATATACCTATCCAATGCCCGCTTAAATACCCATAAAGAGGGAGAGTCCACCACTGCTACTGGCAGGGCATTCCATGAACTTACGACTCGCTGAGTGAAGAACCTACCCCTAACATCAGTCCTATATCTACCCCCCCTTAATTTAAAGCTATGCCCCCTTGTAATAGCTGACTCCATACGTGGAAAAAGGTTCTCACTGTCAACCCTATCTAACCCTATCTAAAAAAGAAAAAGGTAGTTAATCAAAGCAAGTGGGATATTTGCCTTTATTAGCTGAGGCATAGAATACAAGATCAGGGAGGTTGTGCTGAAATTGTATCAAGCACTGGCTAGGCCACAAATGGAGTACTGTGTCCAGTTATACTCAGCCCATTATAGAAATTAGGTGATTGCTCTAGATCAGGTACAGAGAAGATACATTTGTTTGATGCCTGGGCCTGGATGGTCTGAGCTATGAGGACCTCCCCTTTCCCAATCTATTTGGATAATAATCCACCTTCCTGTTTTTGCAGCAAAGTGGATAATCTCACATTAAAGCCCATCTCTAGTTGCCTTGAGAAAGTGGTGGTGGGCTACCTCCTTGAATCATTGCAGTCCATGTGTTGTACATAGACCCATGATGCCCTCTGACCTGCTCCTCTAGCCTCATTATTTATATGGTGAGTCCAGTTGAGTTCCTGGTAAATGGTAAGCCCCAGAATGTTGATAGTGGGGTATTCAGTGATGATAATGCAATTAAGTCTCAAGGGACAATGGTTAGATTGTCTCTTATTGGAGATAGAGAAAGTGAGGACTGCAGATGCTGGAGATCAGAGCTGAAAATGTGTTGCTGGAAAAGCGCAGCAGGTCAGGCAGCATCCAAGGAGCAGGAGAACCGACGTTTCGGGCATGAGCCCTTCTTCAGGAATCAGAATTCCTGAAGAAGGGCTCATGCCCGAAACGTCGATTCTCCTGCTCCTTGGATGCTGCCTGAGCTGCTGAGCTTTTCCAGCAACACATTTTCAGCTCTTATTGTAGATGGCCATCATCGAGCATCTGTGTAGATGTTACATGCCACTTGTCAGCCCAAGCCTAGATATTATCCGGGTCTTGTTGCATTGAACACAGACTGCTCAATATCTAATCATAAAGTTATAGAGTCATACAGCACAAGAACAGACCCTTCAGTCCAACTTGTCTAAATATCTTAAACTTAACTTTTTCCATTTGTCTGCATTTGGCCTATAGCACTTTAAACTTTTCCTATTCACGTACCTGTCCAAATGCCTTATCAATGTTGTAATTGTACATGCATCGCCATTTCCTTTGCAGCTCATTCCATGTATGCACCATCCTCTGTGAGCAAAGATTACTCCTCAGGTCCCTTTTAAATCTTTTTCCACTCACCTTAAATCTACACCCTCTAGTTTTGGAAATCCCTGACCTCAGAAAAGACCTTGGCTATTCACCTTATCTATGAGCCTCATGATTTTATAAATCTCTATACGATCACCCCTCAGTCTCTGGTATTCCGGGGAAAAGTCCTAGTTGATCCAGCCTCTCCTTATAGTTCAAACTCTCCAGTCTTGGCAATATCCTTGTAATTTATTTCTGTTCCCTTT
The DNA here is from genome assembly GCF_047496795.1 of Chiloscyllium punctatum. Lineage (NCBI taxonomy): Eukaryota > Metazoa > Chordata > Chondrichthyes > Orectolobiformes > Hemiscylliidae > Chiloscyllium > Chiloscyllium punctatum. The sequence continues at coordinate 53,995,650 of NC_092761.1, read as the reverse complement.
CTAGTTTAACCATATCCTTCCAAAGCAGAATTATGTGCAGTATTCTAAAAGTGAAATACTATAATTGTAATTGGAATTCTATAAATGCTATAGAATACAATATTCTGCAATGAAATCTGAGGAATTGCAATTGGTGCAGAAAATTGTGCAATCATTGGCGAACATTCCCACTTCTGACCTTAAAATAGAAGCTAATCTGGCCAGGATGAGGTGAATTTGAGCCACATTCAGAAAGTCAGGTTGAGTTAGTCAGCTTTGTGGAGGTAGTGGGCTCCAGAGAAAGCCAATCAGGTAGTTTAGGCTGAGGTTAGAAACAGGAAAGGAGAGGTCACCCTGTTGGGAGTTTTCCATAGGCCGCGGAACTGTTCCAGGGAAGTAGATGAAAGCATAGCAAAGATGATTCTCGATAGGAGCGAGAGTAACAGGCCTATAATTACCAGGGTCGTTATGGGGTACTTTAACTTCCCCAATACTGACTGGCAATACTATAGTTCAAGTAGTTTAGATGGATCAGTTTTTGTTCAATGTATGCAGGAGGGTTTTCTGACACAGTATGTAGACAGGCCAACGGGGCAATGCCATATTGGGTTTGGTACTGGATAATGAACCTGGCCAGATGTTAGATTTGGAAGTAGGTGAGCACTTTGGTGATAGTGACCACAATTCGTTTATGTTTACCATAGCAATGGGTAGGGATAGGTGCATACCACAGGGAAAGAGGTATAACTGAGGGAAAGGTAATTATGATGCGATTAGACAAGATTTGGGATGCATGGGATGAGGAAGGAAACTGCAGGGGATGGAAACACATGAAATGGGGAGCTTATTCAAGGAACAGCTACTGCAGATCCTTGATAACTGTATACCTATCAGGCAGGGAGGTAGTTGTCGAGAGAGGCAGCAGTGGTTTACTAAAGAAGTTAAAGCTCTTATCAAGAGGAAGAAGAAGGTTTATGTGAGGATGAGGCATGAAGGCTCAGTTAGGGGGCTTGGGAGCTATACGTTAGCCAGAAAAGATCTGAAGAGATTGCTAAGAAGAACCAGGAGGGTTCATGAGAAGTTGTTGGCAGACAGGATCAAGGAAAACCCTAAGAATAGGTACATCAGGAATAAAAGTAGTGTAAGATTAGGGCTAAAACTAGAGTAAGACTAAAACTAGAGTAAGATTAGGGCCAATCAAAAATAGTGGTGGAAAGTTGTGTGTGGAATCTGAGGACATAGTGCTTAATGTCAGTATTCACGTTGGAAAAGGCCAATGTTGGTGAGAATATGGAGATACAGATTACTAGATTAGATGGGATTGCAGTTGATAAAGAGGAGGTTTTAGCAATTTTGGAAGATCTGAAAATAGATAAAATCCCTGGGCCAGATGGGATTTATCCTCGGATTCTATGGGAAGCCAGGGAGGAGATTGCAGAGCTGTTGGCTTTGGTATTTATGTCATCATTGTCAATAGGAATAGTACCAGAAGGCTGGAGGACAGTAAATGTTGCTCCCTTGTTTAAGAAGGGGAGTAGGGACAACCCTGGTAATTATAGGCCAATGAGCCTTACTTTGATTGTGGGTAAGGTGTTGGAAAAGGTTATAAGAGATAGGAATTATGATCATCTGGAAAGGAATAATTTGATTAAGGATAGTCAACACAGTTTTGTGAAGGGTAGGTCATGTCTCACTAACCTTATTGAATTCTTCGAGAAGGTGACAAAACAGGTAGATGAAAGTAAAGTGTTTGATGTGGTATATATGGACTTCAGTAAGGCATTTCATAAGGTTCCACACGGTAGGCTTTTGTACAAAATATGGAGTTTCGGGATTGAAGGATGATTTTGCGGTTTGGATCAGAAATTGGCTAGCTGAAAGAAGACAGAGGGTGGTGGTTGATGAGAAATGTTCATCCTGGAGTTCAGTTACCAGTGGTGTGCTGCAAGGATCTGTTTTGAGGCCACTGCTGTTTGTCATTTTTATAAATGATCTGGATTTGGGCTTAGAAAGATGGGTTAATAAATTTGCAGATGACACTAAGATAGGCAGACTTGTGGATAGTGCCGAAGGATGTTGTGGGTTACAGACAGACATAGATAAGATGCAGAACTGGACTGAGAAATGGCAAATGGAGTTTAATGTGGAAAAGTGTGAGGTATTTCACTTCGGAAGAAGTAACAGGAATGCAGAGTACTGGGTTAGTGGTAAAATTCTTGGCAGTGTAGATGAGCAGAGAGATCTTGGTGTCCTGGTGCATAAATCTCTGAAAGTTGCCACCCAGGTTGGTAGGGTTATTAAGAAGGCATATAGTGTGTTGGCATTTATTAGTAGGGGGATTGAATGTCAGAGCCATGAGGTCATGCTTCAGCTAATGCAAGATACTGGTTAAGGCTGTACCTGGAGTATTGCATACAGTTCTGATCACCACATTATAGAAAGGATGTGGAAGCTTTGGAAAGGGTTTAGAGGTGATTTACTAGGTTGTTATCTTACATGGAGGGAAGGAATTATGAGGAAAGGCTGAGGGAACTGAGGCTGTGTTCATTGGAGAGAAGAAGGTTGAGAGGTGACTTAATCGAGACATATAAGATAATCAAAGGGTTGGACAGTGAGAGCTGTTTTCCTCGGATGGTGAAGGCTAACATGAGAGGACATAGCTTTAAATTGAGGACTAATAGATTTAGGACAGATACAAGGGGTAGTTTCTTTACTCAGAGAGTAGTAGGGGTGTGGAAAGGCCTGCCTGCAACAGTGGTAGACTCGTCGACGTTAAGGGTATTTAAATTGACATTGGACATATATGCAGATAATAATGGAAACGGCATAGGTTAGATGGGCATCAGATTAAGTTCACAGGTCGGCGCAAGGGCCGAAGGGCCTATACTGCGCTGTAACATTCTATGTTCAAGATTGATGTGGTCTTGTTTGTCTTATATACATGAAAATGGAGTTTGACCAGTAGGTCCAGTTCCAAGAATTACTGGGATTTCCCTCCACATGGAGAGTCAGTGGGCAGTAGGGTGTTTTGAGCTTGGGGTAAGGTGGTGTGGAGCAGGGTACAGGGCAGTTGGTCAGTTATACAGCTGCCCAGGAATTACACTCCAATTTCCACCACCATGTTTCGCATGTAAGTTGGTTAGAACTCTCCAACTTCCTCAGTGGTGTGTCTGTAGCTTCTTGAGGATGCTGACATTGGGTCATCTGGGGTGTCCTGCCCCACTGGTTCCTGTAGCAGTGGTGGATCGGGTTGGGGACTATATATGCTCCTGGAGTGACCCTTACCCTCCTCTGACTGAAGCTTGAGGGTATTTACCCTGGATAGTTTTGGGAGTTGCCTCCAGACCCCGACAAGTGTGGGGGGGGGGGGGGGGGCACTCATCCCCTTTGGTGGTTGTAACCCTCTCTGTGCTGATACAGCCTGCGCTGCCCTGTCCCGTGTACTCCTGAGCCGGCTGGAGGTACCCGCTCTGAGCTGTGCAATGACAGCCCGCAAACAGGAAGCTGCTGCTTCAGAGATATACAAAAAGGGAGCGGCAGCTGCATGAAAAACCGCTGCTATTCATCGGTCTCCACTTCATTTTGAAATGATTTCCTGTTACATTGATATTTACACTGCTTCTGCAAAATCAGGCACAGTCTAGAGCACAGCAGGAATCTCATTGCAGACAAATTGATTCATCGCATTTCCCACTTTGATTCCCTGACAGTTTGCTCTGTTCAATATTTCCCTGAATTGTGTTTGAAGGTTGAGTTTTGAAATGGAAATATGTAAAATATACACAAGCACAGGAGGCCATTTTGCCCATCAAACCTGTACCTTCATTCAGCACAACCATGTCAGATGTGATCGCTCCACAGATTCCGACATCTTCCGGCCATAAGCCCTTTTCTCCTTCACAGTCCGCAGCATCTGAAACCAGAATCTCAAGTTCTTACTTGAGTACCAAGGCAAGCTACCGGTCGTGAATGTCAATGCTGCCCAAACTGTAATTGGAGATTTAGGATGACTTTGTAGCAACAAAAAGACAAATTGCTAGAGAAACTCAGCAGGTCTGGCAGCGTCTGTGGAGAGACGACCACAGTTAACGTTTCGAGTATGATCCTCCTGCAGAACTGATTGGAGCTAAGAAAAGCTCTGTAATGGTATATCCGCTGAATTCAGGGTGTGGTGGAATGCGGCTGAACTTGGGGAGGGGAAGGAGGAGAGGATAAGTGGAGATGGAGTTCAGAGAGAGAGAGAGAGAGAGAGAGAGAGAGAATAGCAGCCAGGCAAAGGAATGGATAATGGTGAGCCAAAGAGAACCTAGAGCTGCTAATGGGGACCATTAGTGGGTGACAATGGGTTGTTTATGATGCAAGCGCCCCATAGGATGAAATGTCATTCTTCACATAGATGGGGTGCAAGTCCTGATCCTTGCAGTAGCCCACCAGTAGCTACCTGGAAAAAGATCCATGTATTCCCACTTTCTGTTTCCTGTCCGTCAATCAATTCTTAATCCATGCCAATATCCCATGCGCTTTAACTTTGCCCACTAACCTTTTAGAAAGGATCTTATCAAAGAATTAAGTTCGTGGAAGGTCTGCAAAGCTGTGAACTGTGAACCTTCTATTAAACAACCAGAGTGTCATCAACAGCACTAACTGAAATATTGCAGTTAAGAAAAATAAAATATATTACTGATTAGCCAAATAGTCAACTCACTTTGACTCTCTTTTTAAACAAGTGTTGTATTTAGGTAAGTATGCACTTCATTAGATAGTTTTCGTAAAGCATCAAAACATGAGGCCGTTTCCCAAGTGCACCGGCTGTTCATTACAAACTTGGTTTTTGAGTTCAGGTGATCCAGAAGAACATGTGCACTGTTTGAAACTGGCAGCAAACTAATGAAAGGTTAATTTACAAACAGGAAGATAAGATGTACAAATTTCCTTCTGAAGAATTCTTACAGAAAAACCACGTCAGGGAACTTTAAAATGCTAATGATTAATTCTTTAAATTCTTCTCAGACCTGCAGTTACTTAAGCAAGCTGTTGCAATGATCTGAGACTCAGACCAATGAAAGAATTATTGTGCCACCTCTCTAATTCTTCAGCAAAGTATCTATTTACTGCTTGATGAGGGATGTAGTTGCATTGGAGGAGGTTCAGAAGAGATTCACTAAATTTATTCTAGAGGCAAGGGGTTTGTCTTATGAAAAGAATCATAGAGATGTACAGCACAGAAACAGACCTTTTGGTTCATCTCATCCTTGCTGACCAGTTATCCTAACCTAATTTCGTCCCATTTTGCCAGCACTTGGCCAATATCCCTCTAAACCCTTCCTATTCATATACCCATACAGATGCCTTTTAAATGTTGTAATTGTACCTACCCCCACCACTTTCTCTGGCAGCTCATTCCATACCCGCGCCACCCTCTCTGCAAAAATGACCCTTTAGGACCCTTATAAGTTTTTCCCTCTTATCCTAAACCTACGCCCTCTAGCTCTGGACTCCCCACCCCAGGGAAAAGACATTGTCCATTTACCCTATCCATGCCCCTCATGATTTTATAAACCTCTATAAGGCCACCCCTCACCAGATTAAACTGTTTAGGCCGATACTGTCCAAAGTTTGGAAGAACAAAATGAGATCTAATTGAGGTACATAATATGTTAAAGATAATTGATGGAGTAGATGTAGAGTGGATGTTTTCCCTTATGAGACAAATGAGAATGAGAGGTCATAGTTCTCGATGAAGGGGTGGCAGACTTAAAATAGAGAGGAGGAGAAATTATTTCTCTCAAAGGGTCATGAATCCATGGAATTCGCAACTCCAATGGATGCTGAGACGTTGAATAAATTTAAGGAGGAGATAGATTTTTAATTAGTAATGGGTTGAAAAGTTATGGAAAGAAAGAAGGAAAATGGAGTTATAGTCAGTTTGGGATCAGCCATGACTGTACTGAATGACAGAGCAGGCTTGAGAGGCTGAATTACCTACTCTTGCTCTTCGTTCTTATGTTCCTAAGTTCTTATGACCGAACATATGTCAAATCTGACATAAGAATTTTATATGAATACAACTATGGTTTAATGAAAGACATCACTTCAGTTACTAATATTAATATTAGTGTTTCAAAAACAGACAAACACAGCCAACACAATATCACCCTTTGCATACTCAAAATAATGCAACAAACAGACAAAAGAAAACAGCAAATGCTATCATTATTTCCAAAGTCAGATTAAAAATAGTTGTGATATGGTTGGTGTATTGATGTGCAAATTTGATCCCCGTGGCTGTTCCATGTGTCTGGATGAAGAGCTGGTTGTTAAAAGTGAAGATGTTGAGTGCTATTTGCCCATAGGGAAGTACTTGAGCAGCAGCATTTAAAGGGTCAAGACCACTTAAAAGACAGTATCTAAATGCTGCAACAATGATCTACATCAAGAACTCGCCAGTAGGAACAGCATAGTGTATCTGCATGAAATTATAATACTTTTACATAAATTCATAGTTGGAAATTGTGAAAGATGAATATTTCAAAGGCAAAAATGAATGTAGGCCAGCTATAGTAACCAGCATGTGTGGACCTAATCCTGGAGGTGTCTCACTTACAACTACAACATCAATCCAAGCCAGTTCTCCCCATCTCTAGGACTCCTGGATGAAACTATTGAAAGACAGTAAAAATTACAGAATTTTTAATTCCTCGATGATTTGCTCCCTGGGTTGTTTCACAACTACAACCAGGAGGTAATACAATATCTCCCTTGACAAAATGGCCAACGTTTCATTACATTTGTGATTACTTAACGCACTGCTCCTTCAATTGTGGACCTCTTGACTGTGAAATAGCAAATCTTTAAGAATGTGTCTTTTTAGTAAACATTATACACAGATTCTTTGATAGTTGGTGAGCTACAGAGTTACAGCATCTTCAACTGGAGAGTTGATGATTGATTCCTTATCTTTTTCTTCTAGATTTCAAGAGGCAGAATGATTTTCCTGACGATCATGTGTATCAGGTAAAGATGGTAAACAGCAAGAGCTCCATTATGTAAATCTAACACTTGGATCATCTTACTGAAGTGCAGCATTGTACACCAAGGAGAAATTTTGTCCAGTAACTTTCTAATAGATCCCTGAATTCCCTTAATGGTTCTCTTCCCAAACAATTTGAGTTTTGTCACTAATTGAACTGCAAGCCTTCAATTCCCCCGAGCACCAACATAGGCATAACATCTGGCCCTAATTTGAGAAGCAGTTGATAAAGGCTGCATGATTTATCGAGTCGTTTGTCAATGGAACCAGTTTTGCCTGCACTCATCATATTGTTGAGAACTAAACTTTTGCCCACTCACTTGGCCTATTTAAATTAGCTTTTAGACCAATTATGTCTTTGTCACAACTATTTTCTGATATATTTTGTATTACTAGCAAATTTAGCAACAAGGCATTCCGTCTCTTCAAGCAAAACTAAGCCAGTTATGCCTATACTCTGCTTCCAGTAAGCTAACCAATCCTCTACCCACGCTAATATATTATCTACTATGACAATTGGTGAAAGTTGGTCTATAAATAACTATTTGCCATTGAGTATGATACATATGGGTGTGCCTGTGTTCCAACTCTAAATCACAATACCTAAGATGATAGATGAGAACACAAAGGCTGTGCCAAAGAAGCCATCATCAGTGTCTTGGTGATGCTGAGTTCTGTTTATATAAATAGCAAGATGCAGTCTGAATGACAGAGCTCTTGATGTTGGTGGAAGCAGACATGTAGTATGCAAATAACTAACACTTGCCCCCTTTGGAAATTTACCATCTCCAGCACCAACACCCAATCAGCCTTCAATTAAATAAATCACTGACATATCTGATGGTTAATGCCAATTGTAACATGCTTTCACATGGAAGTAGAGTGAAAATTTATATCCCCTTGCTATGAGTTTTTTTTCTTTAGGAAACAGTTAATTCTCCACTAAACTAATGGGCCTGGATGTCACAGTAATAGGTTCCAATGGTCTGAGAGGACCTTGCTCCCAAGTGACTGCATTATCTGTGGGAAAGCCAGTAAGAGTTGAAAATGAGTGGTCCTTCCTGATGGAATCTTCCTGTTTGTTGGTTCGCTACTGTGAAGGAACAGTCACAAAGGTCACGGTGCAGGGAACTGGGTGGGGAGGGTCAGTGCTTTTGCAGTCTAGCACACTGTGGTCTAGCATTCGCGGGGTTTAGCATCCCGCATTCTAGCACCCTGGAGCCTTGCATTCTGGGTCTAGCTGGTGTTAAGCATCATGTCAGTTAGCATGTCTGTAAGGTTCTTACAAACTGGGGCTCGCAATCTGTGTCTTGCACCCTGGTGTTTAGCATCTGTGATGTAGCATCCTGTGTTCTAGCACCCTAGAATATAACACCCTGGAGTCTGTCTCCCATGCATCTAGCACTCTGAGGTCTAACATCATTCTGTTCTAGAATCATAGACCTAATGTTATATTCCAGAATGTTACACCTTGGGATATTTGACTGTGTTCTAGCATGGAGAACTCTAGCGTCTAGCACCCTGGGCTATATCCTGGAATCATTGCGAAGGAGGAATTTCACAAAACTTGTAATAATTAGTGTCTGTAATCAATTGAATTATTACAGACACTAATAATGTCTTTCACATTTTCTGTGAGGTCTGAATGGTGACAGTGTCATTTTTCATTCTGTCAGGCTCTTGGGGTGAAGAGAGAAAGCTGTGAATACAGCCAGCTCACACCGCACTGCAAAACGAACGCACAGGCTGGAGACTAACAGCACAGAGCCTGCTTACAGCATTCAATTGATCTTCAGTGTGCTTGTTTACCACTGTACAGTCAGTGCTTGAGATGAAGTGTCAAATGCTTTTGGGGAGAAACTGGGGTAGGGTTCTTCCAGACGCATATCTGTCTTTTATTTCCTTTCTGGATGACTATCATATCCCAGTATTCAGTACATTCCTGCTTTAAATGCGTATTGTCTTGCCCTACTCCTTGATTCCTGGCACCGGGAGGCAGCTGTCCAGAATAGAGTAATATTGCGTCATTACCTCAAACCTTCCTCTTCATGTCCCTTCCCAGACCTCAATTCAAAATGAATTTTAATCATTGCATCTAAAAACAGTTTAATTTGTTTTGGAGGGAGTGTTTAAAATTCTGAGAGAAGTGGAAAATGTAGATGTTTTTCTAGGAGGCTGTTGAATAAGGATTCATAAGTTTCCACAGAAGAATGAATAGAGGGACTGAATGGTCAACTTACCCACTGCTGAAAACACCATTAAAGAAAAACAGAATCAGTGAACTATTATGGTGCTAAAGGAAGCCATAAGGCCAATCATGCCTGTACTAGTAGCTCTGTTATTTCACCTGACTATTACCGAGTGTCCATCTCCTGCTTTTCCCCCAAATCCCTGCATGCCACAACAATCCAAAATACCATTCAAAACCTTCTAGAATGCCTCAGCCCTCCTTTGGTATTAATAGAACAAAAAACAGAGATGTGTAAGGGGGGGGGGGGTAGGTGTGTAATGCACCAACATATAACTGGCTATCAATATGGTCTGATATATTTTACTGAGGGAAGTTGAAGAAACCCCTCCCACCCCTGTGGACTGGGTGAGGACTTGCTCATTTGATGTTCTGTTTTATGCTGCTTGGCCACTGGTTCACTATGAATAATATTTTAATGTATAGATATTGTGAATACTGCAATAAATGCTCTGAGACCCCCTTCTTTGAGCTTCCTGTGTGACTCTGTTTCTATCAATCACTAGCAAATTATCAGAAATCCAAACAAAACGTACTGAAGATCAAAAGAAAAACAGCTTTGGATTAGAATTGTTTGTAAGTGGTAAATCCAATGAGAAGGCAAGCTGGGGTCTCTCTGGATTCCGCCTCCAAACCCCCCCTTTCAGCATGAACTTCAGTGAAGATGTGAAGCTGACGTTAGATTGCTCTATCTTAGCTGTGAGTTCTCCAATTGGCTGCAGATAACCAGGCACAGGCCTTAACTGAGTGAAGCCTCGTGTCTGAGATAGGAAGGAGGTGAAGCTGCTTGGTGGGGGTGGGGACGGGGCAGAGGTGTCTGAGTGAGTAGGCGGTGAATTTCTTATCAGATGTTGATTGTGTCTGCTGGGACAGCATTATCCCCCTCTCCAACCCCACCTCTTGTGCTGAGTGTAACTGTCAGTTATCAAAATGATAAAGAGCCAAAAAGAATAAACAAGCCAGGGTTTGATTATTCTCTAGCAGTGTCTGCCCTTTGTGGGTGTACCAGGTGAAGGGGGATTGGGACAAAAAGTATTGCCCCTGCCAGCAGTCAACATAGAGGTGACTGCAGAGAGAGTGCAAGATGTGACTAGCTCTGTCCTATTACTGCAGCATGTAATACTGTTAAGTATGAGCCAATTAGTAATCAGTATTAATAAAGCAGTTTGTGATTCCCACTGATGTAACCTAGATCAGCACAGTCCGATACACCGAAATAAAGGCAAAGTACTGTGAGTGCTGGAAAGCTGGAATAGAAGCAGAGAGTGCTGGAGAAACTCAAATCAACAAGTCACTGTCTGTGAAGAGAGAAACTGAGTTAATATCTTGAATCTGAAATGAATCTGTTTCACAATCATAAAGGAGTAATTGGATGTAAAGTGTTAATTGCTTCCCTAAGGGGCAACTTTTCACACAGAGGGTGGTACGGGTATGGAATGAGCTACCAAAGGAAGTGGTGGAGGCTGGTACAATTGCAACATTTAAGAGGCATCTGGATGGGTATATGAATAGGAAGGGTTTGGGGAGATATGGGCCAGGTGCTGGTAGGTTGGACTAGATTGGGTTGGGATATCTGGTTGGCATGGACGAATTGGACCGAAGGGTCTGTTTCCGTGCGGTACATCTCTATAACTCTGTGACTGCTGAGTTTCTCCAGCATTTTAGGTTGTACAAAATGCATTCTCCCTCTCGAGCTGCCAGAGGAAGTGGTAGAGGTGAGTATTATTATAACATTTAAAAGTAACTTGGACAGGTACGTGTGTAGAAAAGCTTTAAAGGGATATGGGCCAAACACAGGCAAATGAGACTGGTTCAGTTCAGGAAACCTGGTTGGCATGGATGAGTTGGGCCAAGGGGTCAGTTTCCTTGCAGAGACCCTGGTTCTCTACACTTCCCTCTCTCAGCTCCAGACATTGTACTTGTCGCTCCTTCTCCAAACATTTTTTCTCTGTTAAAACTTCATTCACTTATTTGCTAATCTAACCTGCTATATCAAAGACCTTATCCCTTTCTGAATTTTATTCTAGATATTCAACATTGCTGTCTCTTATAAATGGCCCTTAGGAGCAGGTGAGCATCTTCACACTTGCCTTTGTGAAAAGGCATGAACATTCTCTTAATAATATTGACACTTTAGGTAAGAACCATTCAAGGCATATTTTGAAACAACAGGTCATTGATGCTTAAACTGAATTCAGTGACATTTTCTATTGGCAAGTTAAAGATTCTCATTTTTTCTACACAGTCTGGTTCAAAGATTGAAATGGCAATCACTGCACCAAAGAGAGAGAAATAGACTGACCGTAAAATACTGAAGAGATTAGTGCCAGTTGACAGAAACAGGGACGTGGTGCCCTCTGGCAATGATAAAGCTCAAGATAGTCACCCACATAAAACTGTCAAGGATCTTTCTTCCCACTCCGCCAAGGACATGCAGGTCCTTGGCCTCCTCCATCGCCAGACTATGGCAACATGACGCCTTGAGGAAGAGCGCCTCATCTTCTGCCTAGGAACCCTCCAACCACAAGGGATGAATGCAGATTTCTCCAGCTTTCTCATTTCCCCTCCCCCCACCTTTTCTCAGTCCCAACCCTCAGACTCAGCACCGCCTTCTTGACCTGCAATCTTCTTCCTGACCTCTCCGCCCCCATCCCCTCTCCAGCCTATCACACTCCCCTTAACCTCTTTCCACCTATCGTATTCCCAACGCCCCTCCCCCAAGCCCCTCCTCCCTACATTTTATCTTAGCCTGCTTGGCACACCCTCCTCATTCCTGAAGAAGGGCTTATGCCCGAAGCGTCAATTCTCCTGCTCCTTGGATGCTGCCTAACCTGCTGCGCTTTTCCAGCAACACATTTTTAAGCTCTTTCTTCGCAAGGACAGTTCCACAAAGTTACAAAGGAAAATAGTCACAGTCCCACATGAAATCAACAAACCTATCTTTTGACTATTTCCATTTTAAAATATTCATTTTCAGGATATCTATCTTGGCTGGAATGGTTGGTTTCTCTTGTTGGCAGATATTCTGTGATACCAACACAATTGAAGAAGAAGCAGAAGGTGTGAAAGATGGCATGACATTACTGTGAGGAACAGCAGAGGAGTTATTGTCAGCATTCTGGTCGAGCAATATCTGAAGATACATTATTGGTTGCGGGAACTTGCCATGCACAAACTGAGGCTGCGATTCTGAAGCATTCAAAAGAGCACTAGATTATTAATTAGCTACAAATGGTATGCAGGGACATGAAGAGGAGGCAGGAGTTTGATATTAGGTAATAGAACCACTATTGGTGCAATCAGCCAAATGGGATTCTTCTGTACTGTAACAATTCTGTGAGGTTTTCCATGTTCCAATAGTGGCTGCATCACTCATTATACTTCACTGACTGCAAAAACTTGAAAGAACTTGAATAGGATTATTAATCTCTCATTAGTGTCTAACTTATATGTAATTGACAATTTACCTGTACAAAACAAATATTCAATTCGAATTAAGCAGTTTGGCTCAAAGTGAGGCAGTGACGATAGCTGTCTCTGTGATTCTATCAAAAAGCATCTGATGAAAGTGGCTTATCAGTAATTGTGATAAAATCATTCAACGCCTAGACATCTACTTCTAAACCCACCTTTAACTTGTGAAACAGATACTGAGGGGGCCGCTTTGACACACCCTCAGATGCATCTGGCATGTAATTGTCATGATTCTCCGGAGTGAAAGGGTTATACACGTTCTCTGAACATAGAATCATAGAATCCGTACAATATAGAAGCAGGTCATTCAGCCCATCGACACTCCAAAAAGCATCCCAACCAAACCCGCCCACCGCCCCCCCCCCCCCTCCCAACCTATCCCTGTAACCCAATATTTCTACATCCATGTACACTAGGGGCAATTTAGCATGGCCAATCCACCTAGTCTACACATCTTCAGACTGTGGTAAAAAAACTGGAACACCCGAGAAAACCCATGCAGACACGGGGAGAATGTGCAAACTCCACACAACACCAGGTTATAGTCCAACAGGTTTAATTGGAAGCATTAGCTTTTGGAGCGTTGCTCCTTCATCAGCTGGTTGTGAATACACAATTATAAGACACAGAATTTATAGCACAAGTTTACAGTGTGATGTAACTGAAATTATATATTGAAAACTACCTTGATTGTTTGTTAAGTCTCTCATCTGTGAGAATGACTATGTTAGTTTCACTTCTTTCATATGTTAATCACAAAACCTCTTTTAGAAGTTACATTCTCAGGTTAACTTTAACAATTGGTGTCAGCCCAGATAATGTGTTGAAGGTGTTAGCTCCCTGTGTGCTGTTGTCTGTGCCATAATGTTTAGACTGCTAGATGATGACAGGAAGTGAAATCCACGGCAGTGAGAAAGTATAATGTGTGAAAAAAGAATCAATGAGAGAAAAGACAGCGAATGAAGAAAAGTGGGTGGAACATGGTGAAAGTGAAGGAAAGAAATGGAGAAAACCTTGCTTTTGTCAGAGTGCTTCAAACATATGAAAGGTTGAAGATAGGCTGATTGGTGTTTTAAATTTACAAAGTGAAGAATCACAATGGGATCACCAGAAAACCCTCGGAAGGAACAAGCCAGCATTTTCCTCTACACCATTGGCATTGTACTAGATTAGATCTTGGTCAGACAGAAGAAATGACTATATACAAAGACAGTATAAGGATATTTGATAAATATTTCACCCTTAAGAGGAAATCAATTATAGATAGGGAAGAGTTCAACAGGTATGGAAGAGAGTGTTGCTTTATACATGATTCATAATGATCAGCTGAGAATTGTTCTGAACAGGGTTCACTGAACCCAGAATACTCTTCACTGACCCCTACCCAAATCCCCACCCAACATCCTTGGCACTGAAACATCATTTCACTTACCTATCACCCTAACCACCTCAGACCCAACCCAACTTCACTCACTTGTCACCCCAACCACATGACACCCAACCCAACTTCACTTACCTGTCACCCTAACCACCTCACACCTATCCCAATTTCACTCACCTGTCACTCTAACCACCTCAGACCTAACCCAACTTCACTCACCTGTCACCCTAACCACCTCAGACCTAACCCAACTTCACTCACCTGTCACCCTAACCACCTCATTTCTAACACAACATCCTCACCTGTCACCCTAACCACTTCAGACCCAACCCAATTTCTACATCTCATAGGTAGCCACCATATTCAGACACTCATTCCCTCACTTGCCCATTTCACTAACATTCACACTAAACAAACAGCATTCATAACATGATAAAATGTTGCTTTCATTTTGGATCGTGCAAGTCTCAGATAGCATTAAACATCTGAATAATGGCATTCATAAGAGTATTAAGGTAGAACTAATGAGGTTAAACTAAGAAACTTCTTAAAATGTAAAACAATCGCAATGCAGTGGCAGGCATTCAGGAAATATTTATTCCTTCTCAGCAAGGATTTATTCCAGCGAGAAAGTGAGATTTTTTGAGAAGGATTTGTCATCTTTTGGTTAAATAAGAAAGTTGAGGAGATTGAAAAAATACACAATGAAAATTTGTGAAGGATTGGTCAGATTTTAACAACCAGTTAACAAGGCTAAAGAAAGGGAGAGAATGTTGAGTTTGAAAGAAGGTTAATGAGTAATATTAGAATAGATGTTCAGAGTTTCTACAAATATTTACACAGGGGAAGAGTAAACTTAGTGTTGGCCTTCTAAGGAGTATACTGATCTGATAATGGAAAACTAGGAAATACTGAAGGTAAAATATTGCGCATGTTGGAAATTCAAAACAAACAGAGTGAGAATGCTGGAGGGCTGTGCATTCTAATAAAGTGCATACACACTCAAAACTTTACCTCCGTTTTTCTCTCTCCATAGATGCTGCCAGATCTGCTGAGTCTCTTCAGCATGCTTTGTGTTTGTTTGAAATATTGGATGTATTGAGCAGATATGCTGTGCCTGTGTCCACTGAAGATGGTTTCAAAAACGCTCTAAAGATATTTGAAAATCATGAGGTTAGCAGGAAGAAGGACCTCAAAACCATCACTATCACGAGGGAAAAGGTGTTGGGTAAACTAATGGACCTAATGGGTGGTAAATCTTCAGGACCAGAAGCCTTATAACTAGTGCCTTCAAAAAAGTGGCTACTCAGACATTAAATGCATTAGTCATAATTTTCAAAAACTCTAGATTCTGAAAGGGCCCAAGTTGTTTAGAAAATGATCAATTGAAGGCTTTTATTCAAGAATGTATAGAGTCAACATTGGTCATGGAAAAAAATGTTCAAGTCAATTATTAAGGTAGTTTAAGGAGGATTCTTAGAAATACTTATCCGAATAGGCAAAGGCAAGTTGGCTTTGTGAAAGAAAAATCATGTTTAACAAAGAGTTTTTTGAGAAAGTACACACATGTTGGATAAAGGATTAAATATTATGCACTCAGATTTCCATGGCAAAGCTTGCAATACAAGATGATTGACATGTTCTAAGTCATGCGATGCCACAAGGATCAGAGTTGGGCCCTCAACTACTTACAATTTATACTAATGACATGGATATAAGGCTTCAATGTTTGCTCATTTAATTTGCCAATGTGACCAAGAAAGGAAAGTAAGCTATCAAGATGAGGGGGAATCTGCAAAGGGAAATGTGCAGGTTAAGTGACTGTGAAATTTGGTGGATGCAGCGTGCAGATGCAGATTCTATGTATATCATCGGAAATGTGAGGTTGTTCATTTTGACAGGAAGTATAGAAAAGGAATTTATTACGTAAATGGAGAGAGATTGCACAACTCAGTGGTAGAGAGAGATCTGATGTCCTGTCACACGAATCACATAGAGTCAATAATTAGATACAGCAAGTGATTAGGAAAGCACATGTTGGTGCTCATTGTCGGAGAATAGGAGTGTAAATGTACAGAAGTACATGGCCTTGGTGAGACTATATCTGGAGACTCTGTACAGATTTGGATATTTGAAAAAGGAAATAATTACACGAACAACAGTTCACAGAAGGTTCACTGGACTCGTTCCTGGGTAGAGAAGGTTATCCTACGAGGAAGAGTTGAACCAGGACTACGTCTATAGGAGTTTAGAAGTATGAGAGGTGATCTTACTGAAAGGTAAGATTTTGAGGGGTGTAAGACAGTGCATACAGAGTAAATGTTTCCTTTTATGGAGGAGATTAAAAATAAGGAACATAGTTCATGTGTAAGAGTTCTTTCTTTTAAGAAGGAGATAAGGAATTTATTTTTTTCTCTCAGAATCATCAGTATTTGGCATTCTCTTCCCCAGAAAGCAGTGGAGGCTAGATCAATGATTTTACTTTTAAGGCTAAACTAATCAGATATTTGAAACACAAGGGAATCAAGATTATGGGGACAGATAGGAATGCTGAGTTGACATCATAACCAGATCAGCCATGGTGGAGTCAGTGCAAATTGCATACTCCTGCTCCTAAGTTACACATTTCCAGGCATTAGAATATGTCAACTGGTGCCACAAATGTGGGATGTATAACACTTTCTCCTGACTCCACAGTATTGCAATGGAGCTCTCTGAAGGATGCTGCCCTCTGTAATTCTGGTGAAACCAATGTTAGAAAGAAATGTACAGCTATATCTGAGCAAGGGACAGATTGAGCGAAAGGACAGTCTGATGATGATTGTAGTCCTAGAAGCCGTTTGATTAAGTTATGGTGGAACAGTTAATGTGACATACATGTTCATATCAGCATTGGACAAAGCACCATTAATAGAGTTGTTAGCAGGTTTAAAACCCATGAGATTAAAAGAGCAGAGATAACCTAGATGTATAATTGGCCGAGCTGCAGAGGGTGTTACTGAATAGTATAAAAACAAAGTGCAAGAGAAACTCAAGAGTGCTGGCAGCATCTCTGAAGAGAGAAATAGAATTAATGTTTCAAGTCCAATATGACTTCTTTACAACAGCTGCTTCTTCCAAAGAAAACAGCCTGAGGACATGGAGATGAAGTTTAATCCAGAGAAATATGAAGAGACACATTTTGGCCACAATATTGAGGATGATGTAAACTAAATGGGTGCAGTAAGAGAGATATCAGGATCCACATATACAAATCTTTAAAACTTCTCGGCCAGACTGAAGTGGTTGTGTAAATCATAAAAAAATTCTTAACTTTATTAGTTGTAGAATGGAGTACAAGAGCAAGGAGCTTATGTTAAAGTTATATAAGCTTCAAGTGGAACATTGCATTCGGTTCTGGGCACCACACTTTAAAGAAAAATGTCAAGACTTTCAACAAGGTGTAGAGAAGATTTGTTGGTATTATTCCCAGGATGAAGAATATTGTTCATGTGAAAAGGCTGAGGAAGCTAGTGTTGTTTTTCTTCAAACAGAGAATTTACAAGAAAATTTATAATAGAGGCTTTTGAAATCATGGACAGGGTTCATAGACTACTTGAGTCAAAATTATCGCTTGGCAAAAAATCTCATATTCGGGAGCATACCTTTAAGTTGAAGATAAAAAGGTGACATGAGGGAATATTTTTCTACTGATAGTTTTGTTTCTATCTGGAGTGCTCCGAAAGGGTAGTGATGTAGATTCTCCAGGAATCTGGAGAATTGGATGAAGAGAAAGACTTATTGGGCTGTAGGAAAAGAGTAAGAGATTAAAATTAACCAAATAGCCCGGCTATAGAGCCAGCACAGAATTAGTTGGTTGATTAGATTACTTACAGTGTGGAAACAGGCCCTTCGGCCCAACAAGTCCACACCGCACCCACCGAAGCGCAACCCACCCATACCCCTACATCTACACCTTACCTAACACTACGGGCAATCTAGCATGGCCAATTCACCTGACCTGCACATCTTTGGAGTGTGGGAGGAAACCGGAGCACCAGGAGGAAACCCACGCAGACACGGGGAGAATGTGCAAACTCCACACAGAGAGTCGCCTGAGGCGGGAATTGGACCCGGATCTCTGGCGCTGTGAGGCAGCAGTGCTAACCACTGTGCCACCGTGCTGCCCACAAATGGACCTCTTTCTGTGCTGTATCATTCCATAATTTGACATAGAATGAGTTACAAAAACCTTCTTACTGTCTCTCCTTCAAGCTAATTCCTCCTATTCTTTAATTATCCTTCTCCCTCCCCTGTCATTGATGGTGGTGTAATCTACCATCAGGGCGTTGGTAACCTCAGAGTCTGAAATTAATGCTGTTTGGTTACATGTTCAAATCCCACCACAGTAGATGGTGAAATTCAATATCAATCAAAAAGGATATCGAATTAAAAGTTGGTTTAAAGACGACTGTAAAGCCATTGTCAATTTTTGTAAAACAAAACCATCTGGTTCATTAATCCCCTTTAGATAAGGAAATCTGCCACCCTTATATAATTTGACTCCAGACCCACAGCAATGTAGGTAAAAACAATAACTGCAGATGCTGGAAACCAAATACTGGATTAGCTGCTCGTTGGATGCTGCCTGAACTGCTGTGCTCTTCCAGCACCACTAATCCACAGCAATGTAGTTGACTCTTAACTGCCCACTGAAATGGCTTAGATAGTCACTTAATTCAAGGGCAGTTGGAGCAATGCAAAAAAAGCTGGCTTTACCAGTGACATTTACATCCCAGGAAGGAATATAAAATCACAATTCTATCACCTTGATATTTGTCTCTCTTCATGACTCTCCTCTTGGTATTATTTACACCTGTGTCTTTATCTCCACTCCTCTCCCCACATGCTGCATTCCAGTCCTGGTGTGTGTGATAAAGAAGTGTTCTGGATGTCTTTGCCTTCCAGTGTTCAGGTCAAGTCACATATACAGTAGTACCTCGGTTCTACAAATTAGACAGGCAGGGAGTAATTTGCTCGGATAATTGGTTGGTCGGATGATCGATCTGATTGTAAACAAGCAGTAATTTATTAGTGCCAGATATCCGAACATTCCTCGGTTATCCAGCAATGCACGCCATAATGCCATTTAACTGATAACTGAATGCTAAGTTGCCTAATGCAATTTTTACAGGACCTTGAGATCTTGTTCAGTTATTCCAAAATTTGGATAATTGATGTTCAGATAACTGAGGTTCTACTGTATATTGGAGCTATATGGCAGCCTCAGGTCATGAGATATTGAATGAAACGCACCCATGTGAACAAACCGCAGCACAATGAGACAGACCTGATCATGGGGGCTTGGCTTAATTAATGGCTCAGATTTGACAGAATATTGAATAAGTATTTTCTGCGTGCTGTTAGGTGCTGGACTCCATCTGAGTTAAGACCAGATGAGGGATGTCACAGAGGTGGATTGTGTTTTGAAGAATATTCTCAGAGCATAGAGGCATCTCCAGCCCCAGCTCTCCCACTGAATTGATGACTTGTCTGGTTTTCACATGAAAAATCCGAGAATGAGAACTTCTAGTACGAGGAAAAGCCCATGGTGAAAAAGTAATTCTCCTTGAACATCCAGCCATCAATTTATCATCTTCAATCTCTCACCCATTCACCAATCACAATCTTATCTCAAGGTTTTGCACATATTTACAGTCTCAACTTGAATACCTCACAATTTATGCTAGAACTCTATTACACTGTGTGAGAAAGATTCACGTCAATATATGCTTGGCAATTATTATATTGTACTTCCAGGGATTGGAGCCTCTGAATAGACTGGATCTGAAATGTGTCACACACTATATCTGAATGGATTTCATACTGTCAAGAGTGCAGTGCTGGAAAAGCACAGCAGTTCAGGCAACATCTGAGGAGCAGGTGAATCAACATTTGAGGCATAAGCCCTTCATCAGGAATGAGGCTTGTGGATCGGGGCTGAGAGATAAATGGGAGGGAGGGTGGGGTTGGGGGAAGAAGGCTGGGAAAGCGATAGGTGAATGAAGGTGAGGGAGAACATGATAGGTCAGATGGGGGAGTGATAGGCAGGTCCAGATGGTGGTGCCAAGTAGGAGGTTTGGGACTGTGATAATGTTAGGGGGGTGGGGGGGGGAGGGGAGGGGAAGTGGGAATGAGCAAACTTTAGAAATCTACATTTTTCCCAGGATAAAGGTGAGGGAGAAAGGTGATAGGTCAGATCACTCCCCCCTCTGACCTATCACCTTCTCCCTCACCTTCAACCTCAGTGAGTCTCTGTGTCTCATACTGTATCCAACACTACATTCAATATTCACACTTGATTTCAGACCATATATCATGCTGTATCTGACACTGTATACATACAATATCACACTCTTTATCTCACACCCTATCTGAGGCTGCACTTAGCACTGTAGCTCATACCATATGTCACCTTGCAACTCACAAAGTAAGGCACACTGTATCTGACTTCATAACTCACATTGTATCTCACATTCTCTTCGCACTTTGATCTTCCTTTTGAATCATGCTCCTGTTTTTGGATAAGGAATTTTAAAATAAATAGTTTAAAATAAATTGACATCCAGTTGTGAACAGTGGTGGATGATTAAACAACTCACTGGAGGAGGGGGCTCCACAAATACCCCCATCCTCAATGATGGAAGTGCCCAAAACATCAGTGCAAAAGAGAAGACTGAAGCTTTCACAACAATCCAGAAATACCAAGTGAGTGATCCATTTTGGCCCATTCCAGTGGTCTCCAACATTATAGACACCTGTCTTCAGCCAATTCGATTCACTCCATGTGGTATGAAGAAATGGTTGGAGACACTGGATACTGCAAAGGCTATGGGCCCTGACATTCCGGCAATTGTACTGAAGACTTGTGCACCAGAACTTGCTGCTCCTCCAGCCAAGCTATTCCAGCACAGTTACAACAGTGGTATCTGCCCGGCAATGTGGAAAATTGCTGAGGTATTTTCTGTACATGAAAAGCAGGAGAATTCAAACTCAGCCAATTACCATTCCATCATCAATCATCTACTCTTGAACATTGGTAAAGTGATGGAAGGTATCATCAACAGTGATATCAAGCAGCATTAGCTCACCAATTATCTGCTGAATGACACCCAGTTTAGATTCCGCCAGGGTCACTCAGTTCCTGACCCCATTGCAGCCTTGATTCAAACATGGACAAAAGAACTGAATTCCAGAGGTGAGGTGAGAGTGACATCCCTTGACATCAAGGCTGCATTCAACCGAGTGTGCCTTCAAGGACCCCGAGCAAAACTGCAATCAATGAGTATCAGGAGGCAAATTCTCCGGTGGCTGGAGTCATACCTGACACATTGGAAGATAATTATGATTGTTGTAGGTCAGTCATCTCAGCTCCAGGACATCTTTGCAGGAGTTCCTCAGCGCAGTGTCCTAGGTCCAACCATTTTCAGCTGCTTCATCAATGATGTTTACTCCACCATAAGGTCAGAAGTGGGAATGTTTTGCAATGATTGCACAATGTTCAGCACCATTCGCAACTTCTCAGGTACTGAAGCAGTCTATGTTCAAATGCAATTAGATTTCAACAATATCCAGTTACGGGCTAACAAGTAGCAAGTAGCATTCATACCACACAAATGCCAGGCTAAGATCATCACCAATATGGACAATCGAACCACTGCATCTTGACATTCAATGGTGTCACCATCATTGAATCACCCACTATCAACAGCCTGGGGATTATCATTGACCAGAAACTCAACTGGACTCACCACATACACACAGTGGTTACATGAGCAGATCAGAGGCTAAGAGTACTGCACCGAGTAGCCCACCTTTTGATTCTTCAAAGCCTGTCCACCATCTACAAGGCACAAGTCAGGACTGTGATGGAATACTCCCCATTTGCCTGCATGAGTGCAGCTCCAGTAACACTCAAGAAGTTTGACATCATCCAGGACAAAGCAACCTACTTAACTCATTTCCATAAGCACCCACTCCCTCCACCACTGATGCTCAGAAGCAGCAGTAAGTGCTATCTACATGATGCACTGAAAAGATTCACCAAAGATCCTCAGACAGTACCTTCCAAATCCACAACCACTTCTATCTAGAAAGACAAGGGCAGCAGATATATGGGAAAACCACGAACTTCAAGTTTTCTCCAAACCACTCACCATCCTGACTGGAAAATATATAATAGTTCCTTCACTATCCTGGAATGCGCTCCCTAATGGCACTGTGGGTCAACCCACAGCAGGTAGAATGCAGCGGTTCAAGAAGGCAGCCTACCACCAAGGGCAACTAGGGACGGGCAATAAATGCTGGCCAGCCAGTGATGCCAACATTCCACAAATGAATCAATAAAATAAAATTGTTGCACATCATTACCTTTTAGGTTTTGTTAGCTTGTTGCTCTGGAAACTAATTTTGATCGTTAATATTTTTGGAATTTTCTGTGTTCAATCATTGATTACAGTGAATTGTGTCTCAGACTGAGTTTGGAGTTTGGGATTTTACTTTACCAGTGAAAGTTCAGAGGATTGGTGAGAGCAGAGTTGAAAGGGTGAGTGCAGTTAATGCTGTTCAGCTGTATATAGATGTATACATTGTGCCACAACATGGTGGCTCTGTGGTTAGCACTACTGCCTCACAGTGCCAAGGACCTAGGTTCAATTCCAGCATTGGGTGACTGAGTGGAGTTTGCACAGTCTCCCCATGTCTGTGTGGGTTTCTTCTGTGTGCTCCAGTTTCTTCCCACAGTCCAAAGACATGCAGGTTAGCTGGATTGGCCACGCTAATTTACCCAGTATAATAGTGTCCAGAGATATGCAGGCTAGTGGGTTAACCATGGGAAAAGTGGGGATGTGGTGGGTCTGGAGGGGATGCTGTTCAGAGGGTTGGTGTGGACTCAATGGGTCGAATGGCCTGCTTTCACACTTGATGGATTCTATGATTTGCTGTACGATGGATCCTCACCACAGTTCACTTTCAAGAAAGACCCATCCGGTAGATTTGTTGCCATTACCCACTTGACTCATGGGAATCCACAGGGCAACTTAGTCTGTGGGAGAGAATCTAATGAGAAGAGACCCTTGACTGAAACAACACAGTAGTTTATTGCATGACAGCAATTAGATACAGTTACATCAGTATGATAGACATTGTTACCATGAAAGAAAACTTAATGTTAGGTCTTACTCTTTCGAGATCCAAAGCTCCACTACCTGAGTCCCTTTGATAACATCATAATGGTAGCAATTAACGTGCTCCTCAGCATTAACGTTTTCAAGGCCTCATGTCCTGATACAACCTCCCCCAAACTTTTCTCCCATGATCAATATTAATACCTTTGTCTATATAATACATTTACCAGAACCTGATTCTCCCCCAAGTCACAGGACTTCACATATACAAGAGGACTGGATTTGATTATTCTTCTAGAACCTATTCTCTACACATACTTGGAAGATTGAGGGGTCTCTGGAATAAGGACAGTTGTTTTTGATTTTGTTCTTCACAGTGTGAAGTGTGTGAGTTAGATTAGATTAGATTCCCTACAGTGTGGCCCTTCAGCCCAACAAGTCCACACTGACCCGCCGAAGCTTAACCCACCCAGACCCATTCTCCTACATTTACCTCTTCACCAACACTACGGGCAATTTAGCATGGCCAATTCACCTGACCTGCACATTTTTGGATTGTGGGAGGAAACCAGAGCACCCGGAGGAAACCCACACAGACACAGGGAGAATGTGCAAACTCCACACAGAGAGTCACCTGAAGTGGGAATTGAACCCAGGTCTCTGGCGCTGCGAGGCAGCAGTGCTAACTACTGTGCCAACCTGAAGAACTTTTAATTTTTAGGACTTGTTTCATGGAGAATGGTATCCTATTGTCAGCTGCATTTCCTGAATCTGGTGATTTTATGTCAATTTGCTCATTTGGTCAGATGCTTTCATTCTCTGTCTGTGATTGTATTACTGCTGAAAGCAATATGTTCACTTTCTCAGTCAGACTACTGAAGAACAGCCCCTGCCTTGCCATGATCTTTGTCATTGACACTGCCAATTCATCCTGTGGTGGTAACAAAATGAAATGTGCTGCTTGACTTTGCATTTATTTCAGTTGGTATCAGACACAAACCTGCCTTCATGATCTGTTTCTCAAGGTGAGTTGTAGCTTTAAATGACTTCAGCTAAAGATTTCACAATGAGCTCCAGAGGGGTACACTGCTTATTAGCACTCTCATCATTTATCTTTCTCAATCTTAGGAAGGAAATATTTCTTCCCACCCTGTACAGACAGAGGGTTCCATTCTATTATAAAAACAATTCTCCGACACAACACAGTTAATTCCAATGGATTCTGTATTCTGCTTCGGATCTACCATAAGTCTTGAAGTCCTTTGCAAGTTTCTACCAGTCTTCTGGTTACTCTGTAATGAACGTGTCATTGATCAGTTGTTCCCTGATCACTTATTCCATAACTGGCTGTTTATAAGCCAATGGTTCAGGTCAAGACACACAATCATGCTAAAGAGTGAGAATTCTTGATTGCAAAGTAATTACATGTTCTCTTCAATCTAACAGCTCTTTCATTGCAGATTTGCTTGTAGCACACTTAAATGGTATACCTCCTGTCCCTGTAGTTGTATTGTTATACACTGTAATGAGTGTTTCTTACCCACAGTAGACTGGCAGGTACCATTGTGGCAGTCAATCCTGTACGAACCTTAAAAATAGTGAGCTATCCATTGATATTCATTCTTGCTAAAAGGTTAGGTCTGGATTACACATTTCCCCAGGTAATACCTTCAGCCATTTTTCTATTATAGTCTGTTTTACCTCATGAACTTCTTTATGTGAGTAGCTATTTGATTTCTTGATGCTATGTGGCTGTGTCTTACTTCAGTACATTTTCTTAAAGTGACCTAATATTTTGCAGATAAATCATTTTTTTAAAAAAAGTAACTCTACTTGTAAGATTTGTTTGATTCATGGCATTGACGCTGACACTCAGTATCTGCCATTTGGCTTATTCCCTGTGCTGGTTTCTCATGTGCATCTTTGGGGTGTTGGTACCGTAAGAATGGAATAGATTCTGTCGATCCCTTATGATAAGGTTGATCTTCTCCTTTTATGACTGATCTGTGTTGGTTCCGGAATTCTGCTTCATTCACCATCTGAATAGCTTTCTGTAGAGTTAAATCTTCCTTTGACTGCAATAAATCTGACAAAGACTTATCACCAATTCCAACAACAATTCTGTCCCATTAACTTTGACTTTAAAGCTCCATAGTCACATTTTTTCTACTAATCTGTCGGGATCATTAATGTAATTATTTGTGGATTGCCAAAACGCTGAACTCTTGTATTAAAACTTATTCTTTCAAGAACTTACTTCTTTTCTGAAGTTGAAGAAATTACCAAAAACTTACAGAACTTCATAAAGAGTCTCTTTGCTTCTTCTATACTTTTGCAAATATAACCTCATTAACTATAGTTCTTACTGAATGCAGAAACGTATTCATCTTCTGATCTTGTATCTCATTTGGAATCTGTTCTGTACCTTTAGAATAGTTTTCCACATAATGTCCATTTCTGCACTCCATTCAGCCCCTCTCTGAAGTTAAATCTTCCTGGCAATATTAGTTCTACTGCCATTTCTTCCTAACCTTCCCTTCTTTAAAGGATTTTAATCTCACAGTATAACAATGCTGCTGCTCTGTACTGGTGTACTGGAAGCATTCCCTGAATTTCTTTGGTAAACTGGAAGATTCCCATCTTCAGTGATTAAAATATAACAGATTCATATCTCTGTTTTTTTAGCTTCTGTCCATGATTTGTGCTATTATTAGACTTAATCCCATTTCCTTAATAATTGTACAATTTGAATCTCACTGCCTGCAGATGAAATAAACATGTCCTGTTTCTGAATGAATTCTTAATCTCTTGTACTGAATGAATCTCAGCTCTTTGCGGCAGTAAAAGACAAATCCCATTCATTTAATAAATTTCTCTTGATGATTTATGGCACTAATACTTCCCATTGTTTCCTGTTTGTTTCCTGGATGAGTGTCACTGCCTCCAGTGCCAATGTAACTGTTGACCACCTTTATCAAGGTTATGTGTAGAACATAGAACATAGAACATAGAAGAATACAGCGCAGTACAGGCCCTTCAGCCCTCGATGTTGCGCCGATC
Organism: Chiloscyllium punctatum; assembly: GCF_047496795.1. Lineage (NCBI taxonomy): Eukaryota > Metazoa > Chordata > Chondrichthyes > Orectolobiformes > Hemiscylliidae > Chiloscyllium > Chiloscyllium punctatum. The sequence continues at coordinate 53,969,314 of NC_092761.1, read as the reverse complement.
AAAGCCCACCTAACCTACACTAACCCACTATCCTCCATATACCTATCCAATGCCCGCTTAAATACCCATAAAGGGGGAGAGTCCACTACTGCTACTGGCAGGGCATTCCATGAACTTACGACTCGCTGAGTGAAGAACCTACCCCTAACATCAGTCCTATATCTACCCCCCCTTAATTTAAAGCTATGCCCCCTTAATGGAGAGCTCACTTTTTCTGCAGCCTCAATCATCTGTTAACTTCCTTCTTTCTTTGTATTTTGATGGCTTAGGCTTCTCAACAGTCCCTTTAACATTTTAATTCTGGATTTGCAACATCCTCGAGTCTGTGAATACATTTGAACTTGTTTCTGTGGCCCTTGATTTCCCTTACCGTAGTCATGCCTTATGGTGGCTGTTCACGATTGGCACAGCAATCAAACTGAACTATTAGGACTTTGCTTACTTGTAGCTATTCTGGTCTGCAAACCAACACCTTTTGTTTTCAAAATTTTCCCTTGCTCACCAGGAATTTCAAATTTGCTCTCAGAGCCTTTAATGTCTGTTCATGCTCTGGTCGAACATCAACCTAGGATCATTCCCATGGTCCATTAGCACCTGGTGCAATATGTATCTCTCTAGGAGTGTGTCATACCCACTGTTGTGCATCTCTTGTCAGGTCTGACATTTTTACCATCAACGGTCAATTCTTCCTTCTATAATCTTGTGCAAGCATCTCTTGCACAGGCTTCTTGAAAGATCAGCTCTTTGCCAGCTGTCTATAGCAAAAGCAGATGTTATAAAGCTGATGATTCTTCAGATCTCCATCACTGACGGTCATACAGAGTGATGCCCATTGCTGACACCATGCTATTTGATAGATCTTCACCACAACTCATTATGGTGTAAGATCCAACTGGTAGATTTACTGCCACAATCTATTGACCTAGTACAGATCTTCAAGATCTGATCTATCTATTGTGTGAGGAAGGGAAAACACTTGGCAGTCTAAGAAGAAGTTCTTATCTTAAACAAGTGCAGTTTATTGCATAATATTAATCAATGACAAGTTATGTTGGTATGATGGACACGGCTACTAAAACAATGAGATAATGACTCCTCAGATAACTGTCTGTGTGGAGTTTGCACATTCTCCCTGTGTCTGCGTGGGTTTCCTCCGGGTGCTCCGGTTTCTTCCCACAGTCTGAAAATGTGCAGCTTATGTGAATTGGCCATGCTAAATTGCCCATAGTGTTAGGTGAAGGGATAAATGTAGAGGAATGGGTCTGGGTGGGTTGCTTGCCGGAGGGTTGGTGTGGACTTGTTGGGCCAAAGGGCCTGTTTCCACACTGTAAGTAATCTAAAAGGGGTGGCATGGTGACACAGTGGTTAGCACTGCTGCCTCACAGTGCCAGGGACCCAGGTTCAATTCCTGCCTCGGGCAACTGTCTGTGTGGAGTTTGCACATTCTCTCCGTGTCTGCGTGGGTTTCCTCTGAGTGCTCCGGTTTCCTCCCACAGTCCAAAAATGTGCAGGTTGGGTGAATTCGACATGCTAAATTGCCCGTAGTGTTAGGTGTAGGGGAATGGGTCTGAGTGGGTTGCTGTTCGGAGGGTCAGTGTGGATTTGTTGGGCCTAAGGGCCTGTTTCCACACTGTAAGTAATCTAATCTAAATCTTAAAATTAGATCTTACTTAACCTCACTATAGAAATCGAGGATTTGGGGGAAAAGGCAAGAAAGTGGAGTTGAATATTATCAGATCTACTATGCTTTGATCTCATTAAAGTACAAACCAGGCTCAATGGCCTGAATGGCCTATTTCAGCTCCTATGTCTGATGGTATCCTTCAAGGTCCAAAGTTGTTCTTGCCCTTCTCCCTCCATGTGACATCATTGTATTGGGCAATGCTGAATCTAATCCTTCATCAACCCTTCCAGACTCTTAGCCTTAAAGAACAGCAGGAGGCAATCAGTTCCATTGCTAGCAAGCTAATCTCTTTAGAATCTACGTGACTTATTGTATATAATTAGCCCAGACCTAATTCAAAAACTAATCTTTTATCAAGCAGATCTCTTTTGTGTATGCTTTGTAACCATCAAATAGCAAACATTTCATGTAAAGATGTGTTTCTTCTGTGAAAACCAGTATTATATTAAATACAACAGAATATTGGCACCTCTAGCAAGAAGCAAAAAAAGGATTTAAGGGGTTTTGGATACAGAGACAGAGAGGATTTATAGACGAAGGAGTGAAAGAGTTAGGTTTCACCTCCTCTTAATGGAACAAGAGTCAGTTCCACCATCACAAGAGTTGAGCTGGATTAAGCTCCTCCTGATGAAGTTGTTCTGGTTTTAGCCGGAGGCAGCCGTGTCTTCTGCACATACTGTGGGCACGAACAAAACCAAGCAGTGTAATTTCCTGCCTTCTTCAGATGATGGAAGCCTGAGGCATGGAGACATTCCAGGGCTATCTCACAGGGACATACATTCCACTCTAGAATTCCATCAGCGGCATTTTCATTTCATTCTCAGCTGCCCGGCTCAGTTGCATCCGGGATCATTGGAATTTCTATTAGATTCTCCCCTGCTGTATTATCCGTGTGGAAGCCGTTGGATTAGTGTAGCTCCCTCATGGTCTACTAGGCAAAGAATGACTTTGTTGGGGGTTACTGTCAGTCTGATGTACAGACACCAGTTGCACCACAGCCCTGGCAAAAAGACAATGATGAAAGAACTGCAGGGGGTGGTCTTGACCTTGGTAATTTCATTTCTTCTCATTAAGGTTCAATCTATCATGTTGAAAAATGCCACTTCATCACTTGCAGCTGCCCAATGTTCGTTCCAGACATCCTCAAGAATGACCAATTACAAACCAGTGAACCCTCCCCACACTGCACCAAGTCAACATGAGGACCAGGTTCCACATTGCTATTTCCTGTGTGTCTCTGGATATTTCACATTTCCCTCCAAAGGCCATTCTCATGCTCTCAGAAAGATTGGGATTGGCAGTTTAGTGTCAGTTAAACAGTGGAATTAAGACATTGACGACTTTGAAAAGATTGTGAACCAGAAGTATCAAATGTACACACCTTTAAACAGCTTTCCTAAGTGTCACTGGCAGTGATGTCTGTGGATTGAGACGGAAGCCCCAATATGTAGTGGGCGGCACGGTGGCACAGTGGTTAGCACTGCTGCCTCACAGCGCCAGAGATCCGGGTTCAATTCCCGCCTCAGGCGACTGACTGCATGGAGTTTCCATGCGTGGGTTTCCTCCGGGTGCTCCGGTTTCCTCCCACAGTCCAAAGATGTGCAAGTCAGGTGAATTAGCCACGCTAAATTGCCTGTAGTGTTAGGTAAGGGGTAAATGTATGGGTGGGTTGCGCTTTGGTGGATCAAGTGTGGATTGTTGGGCCGAAGGGCCTGTTTCCACACTGTAATGTAATGTAATCTAATCATATACCTTGATACATTTCCACCTCAATACATTCCTGAAGAAGGGCTTATGCCTGAAACGTTGATTCTCCTGCTCCTTTGATGCTGCCTGACCTGCTGCGCTTTTCCAGCAACACACTTTTCAGCTCTGATCTCCAGCATCTGCAGTCCTCACTTTCTCCCCCTGATGGTGTTGGCCCATAACTGATACCCAGAGTCCATTACAGAGACTGTGGCCAATGCCAAGTGGAGCAGAGGAGGAGGAACAAGAAGGGGAGAGAAAGATAAACTCTATTTCAGTAATATCTTTTAATATATCTAGAAATTCAAAATAGCGCCAGAGCATTGACACTTAACACTTTAAAACATATGACAATGACATATTCAATTTAATTCAATATCAGACCCAGCAGAACAAGAAGGCAATCCCAATCAGACTCAAACCCTCACTAATTTCCCGTCCTGCACCCTCCATTTCTATTTCTCACCTTCCAGAAAGTCAAACTGGTGACCTCTCAATAAGGAAGAGTAAGAAGACATAGTGCTGATTGATAACTAAGCGGATACCCACTTCCTCTGTGTCTGCTATGAAGATGAGCAGGAAAAAGGAAGAATTCACATCTCACTTTGCATGTTCCACAATCTCAAAATGTCCCAAAGTGTATCAAAACTGATGGAGTACTTTCAAAATATAACCACTGTCTTGAAATGAAGAATATGGCAGCCAAATTGTGCACAACAAGATCCCATAAGAAATGATATGATAATGCCCAGATGACCTCCTCCATGAATCAATATTGGCTGAGGGATACATATTAGTTCGAACATCAAGTAGATCTCCTCTGTTTTTCTTCAAGGTAGTATCTCTAACAGCATCTGAAGAGAAACCAGAGGCAGCTTCACTTTTGCATTCCATGAGGAAGATGGCACTTCTGCTGGTGCAAGTGTAAAATCCTTCATCACTTTGGCTAGTCACATAGAAAGTGAAATAATACTGTGAGTTACCTAGTTGAAGACAAGACTATCTGCAGAAAATGTTCAATGGGCATCTATATCCAGTCGATCTGACTACTCCCATATTGGTTTTAGGCAGAGTGCTCATCATGGGACTAATACACTACATCCTGTCTTGAGGTAGATGATGATTGACAGCAGTTTGAGAAATGGCATAAAAGCAAATTACTGCTGATGCTGGAATCTGAAACCAAAATAGAAAATGCTGGAAAATCTCAGCAGGTCTGGCAGCATCTGTAAGGAGAGAAAAGAGCTGACGTTTCAAGTCTGACTGACCCTTTGTCCAGCTTTGACAAAGGGTCAGTTAGACTCGAAATGTCAGCTCTTTTCTCTCCTTACAGATGCTGCCAGACCTGCTGAGATTTTTCAGCATTTTCTCTTTAGGTTTGAGAAATGGCATGTTAGAGGTATACGTTATCAGTGCAGCATTCCCTTTGCACTGCGCTGGACAGTGAACCTAGAGTTTATGCTCAAATCTTTGGTACAAGACTCAAAATCGGAACATTCTGACGCAGAGGTGTGAGTGCTATTATTGAGCCAATGTGCAATGATTAAGAGGTGAAAAGGAAAAATCCAGTTAAATATATAATTCCAATTCTCAGAGCAACACAAGTACAAAAGATTGGGATGTCTGACTGGAATCAATGTTAACTATGCAGATATTTCATAATCTAAACTGTATCCTGAAATGTGTGGATATAAACACACAGAAAACAGTATCCAGATCGCAACCTGGTCCCAGTGATGATTGCAGGATTTCGTTTAATAATAATTGAACTTCCTCTTCACTGATGGCATTAAATTGCATTTAATTTGAAGACCATCTGTTACTCAAACATTCTGTCCCTGGAGAAGGAATGTGTGCACTGCTGCGGTATGTTTCAACCACAGTCCCTGGCGTAGCGAGCCCAAGAGTGCCAGGCAGCACACTGAGATGAGTGCCAGGAGGCAACACTGAGGTGAGTGATTCAGGCACAAACAGAGCAGTCAGTCCCACTAACCTTGTCCACCCTAAACACCTCTTCCTAAAAATTAAATCCAAGTCATGATCAAGCCAAAATGATTTGAACAATGAGTGCAATTGGCAACACCTTCGTGCCCATCACTGTTGCCCTGCTCAATCAGACATGCATCAGGGAACCAGCTGGTTGACCCATCCATTGAGTCAGTAGATGCCCTTGAAATGGCCTATTCATGTTCAGCTAAGAACCACAGTTTGTATTTCACTGTGGGGTGGGGAGGGGAAGTGGAGAGAGTAATGCCCAGACTATATGTCAAGGCAGGCAGATTTAACTTTGTGGCTTTTTGGACTGCAAGGTGGAGGTGGGGTCGGGTGGGGGGTGGGGGGGGGGGGGGGGGTGGTGTGGTGGGGGGTGGTGGGGGGAAGTGAGCGCAAGGGTGAGGAGGCCTTCCCAAATATTTCCATTCCAAAGTTGCCCCATACTAGTCTCTCAACCTCACCATCAAGTTGATGGAATTTGAATTTAATAAACCTCTGGAATTAAGAGTCTGAAGATTATCATGAATCCATTGTTCATTGTCAGAAAAAGGTCATCTCATTCACTAATGCATTTTAGAGAAAGAGACTGCCATCCTGACCTGGGCTGGCCTACCTGGGACTCCAGACCCACAGCAACATGGTTGATTCTTAACTACCCTCTGGGCATTTAGGGATTGGCAATAAATGCTGGCCATCCAGTGATGCCTATGTCCCATGGCTGAATTTAAAAAAAAGAATATTCTTCTTGTGAAATATAGCAAAGAACAAAAGTAGGCCACTCTGCCCTTCAAGTCTCATGGCTGATCTAATTTTAACCTCAAGACTGAGGAATCAGTGGGGGAGCACTTTGGGGCCAGCGACCATAATTCTATTAGTTTTAAAATAGTGATGGAAAAGGATTTAAAGTTAAAGTTCTAAGTTGGAGGAAGGCCAATTTTGATGGTATTAGGGAAGAATTTTCAAAAGCTGATTGGGACAGATGTTCATCGGTAAAGAGACAACTAGAAAATGGGAAGCCTTCAAAATGTGAGTCCAGAGACAGTATGTTCCTGTTAGGATGAAAGGCAAGGCTGGTAGGTGCAGGGAGTACTGGATGACTGAAGAAATTAAGGTTTTTGTTAAGAAAAAGAAGAAAGCGTAAGTCAGACATAGACAGCAGAGATCGAGTGAATCCTGAGAGGAGTATAAAGTCAATAGGAGTGTACTTCAGAGGGAAATTAGGAGTGCAAGAAGGGAACATGAGATAGCTTTGGCAAAGAAAGTTAAGGAGAATCCAAAGAGATTTTATAAACACATTAAGGACAAAAGGGTAACTAGGGAGAGAACGGGGCCCCTCAGTGATCAGCAAAGCAACCCATGCATGAAATGGCAGGAGTGGGGGGAGATATTAAACGAGTATTTTGCATTAATATTTGCTGCGGAGAAAGATAAGGTGACATCTTGAAAAATGTCCATATTACAGAGAAGGAGGTGCTTTATGCCTTAAACTGCATAAAGGTGGATAAATCCCCAGGACCTGATCAGGTGTACCCTAGAACTCTGTGGGAAGCTGGGAAAGTGATTGCTGCGCCCCTTGCTGAGATATTTGTATAATTTAAAATCACAAGTCAGGTGCCAGAAGGCCGAATGTTGGTTAATGTGGTGCCACTATTTAAGAAAGGTGGTCAGGAAAAGCCAGGGAACTATAAACTGATGAGCCTGACATCGGTGGTGGGCAAGTTGTTGGGATTCCTGAGGAACAAGATTTACATGCATTTGGAAGGGCAAGCACTGATTAAGCATGGCTTTGTGCATGGGAAATCATGTCTCACTAACTTACTTGTGTTTTTTGAAGACATAACAAAGAAGACTGATGAGGGCAGAGTGGTGGACGTGATCTATACGGACTTCAGTAAGGCATTCGACAATGTTCCTCATGGTAGACTAGTTAGCAAGATAGATCATATGGAATACAGAGGGGACAAAACATCTGGAAACAGAACTGGCTAAAAGGTAGAAGACAGAGGGTGATGGTGGAGGGTTGTTTATCAGACTGTAGGTCTGTGACCAGTGGAGTGTCACAAGGATCGGTGCCGGGTTCACTGCTTTTCATCATTTGTATAAATGATTTGGATGTGAGCATTGGAGGTATAGTTAGTAAGTTTGCAGATGATACCAAAATTGGAGGTGTAGTGGACAGCGAAGGAGGTTACTCCAGAGTACAATGGGATCTTGATGAGATGGGCCAATGGGCCAAGGAGTGGCAGATGGAGTTTAATTTAGATAAATATGAGGTCTGAATTTTGGAAAGGCAATTCAGGACAGAACATATGCACTTAATTGTAAGGTCCTAGGGAGTGTTGCTGAACAAAGAGACCTTGGAGTGCAGGTTCTTGTTCTTTGAAAGTAGAGTCTCAGGTAGATAGGATAGTGATGAAGGCATTTGGCTAGCTTTTGTTTATTGATCAGAGCATTGAGTATAGGAATTGGGAGCTCATGTTGCGGCTGTATTGGTTAGGTCACTTTTGGAATATAGTGTTCAATTCTGGTCTCCTTCTTACCGGAAGGATGTTTTAAACTCAAAAGGGCTCAGAAACGATTCACAAGAATGTTGCCAGGGTTGGAGGATTTGAGCTATAGAGAGAGGCTAGATCGGCTGGGGCTATTTTCTCTGAAGTGTCGGATGCTGAGGGGTAACCTAATGGAGGTTTATAAAACCATGAGGGGCATGGATAGGATAAATAGACAAAGTCCCTTCCCTGGGGTGGGGGAGTCCAGAACTAGAGAACATAGGTTTAGGGTGAGAGGGGACAAATTTAAAAGGAAGCTAAGGGAGCTAAGAGGCTGATGTATGTATGGAATGAGTTGGCAGAGGAAGTGGTGGAGGCAGATACAATTACACCATTTAAAAGGCATCTGGATAGGTATATGAATGGGAAGGGTTTAGAGGAATACGGGCCAAGTGCCGGCAAATGGGACTAGATTAGGTTGGAATATCTGGTCGACATGGACGAGTTGGACCTGTTTCTGTGGTGTTCATCTCTATGACTCTATTTCTACATTCCTGCAGACCTCCAATAATCTTCCAATGTCTTTTAATCAAGAATCTCTCTACCCTGTTTTAAAAATATTGACAGTTTCTGTATCCAGTGTTGACAGTGTGCTGCTGGAAAAGCACAGCAGGTCAGGCAGCATCTCAGGAGCAGGAGAATTGATGTTTTAGGCATAAGTCCTTCATCAGGAATGAGGCCTTCCGAAACATCCATTTTCCTGTTCCTCAGATGCTGTCTGACCTGCTGTGCTTTTCCAGCACCACACTCTCAACTCTGATCTCCAGCATCTGCAGTCCTCACTTTCGCCTAGATTCTGTATCCACTGCTTTTTGAGAAGGGGAATTTCAAACACTCACAATCCTCTGAGAAAAACATTTCCTCATCTCCGTCTTCAATGCACAACCCTTACTTTTAAACTGGTTCTGGGTTCTCCCACAACAGGAAACATTCTTTCAACATTCACCCAGTCAAGTTCCTCAGGATCTTACTTGTTTCAATTAAGTCACCGCCAACTTTTCTGGTTGCTGAGCATGTTACGGGCATGGTAGGACCTCCTATTAATGGGTCTTAAGGTTGTGCCAATCTTGTCTTACAAAGATATCTCTCATTTATATCAACAGAAACAAGTGAAATAGCATGTAATTGTTCTTTTAAGACTGAAGAAAATCTTTTTTCAAACATTTCAAGGGAAGGTGATTTAAATGCCTTGACAGATCTTTTGATGCTTTCAATGAGTTTACAGACATTTTATTTACACTAGACTTCTAATGATACCAAAGGGTGAGTGAGAGTTTCAAAAATGTTTCCAACATCATATTCAAAACTTAAATTCATTCTTTACCTCTCCTAAAGGACACTCTCCCTCCTTACGTAACCTCCAATATGTTTTATTTTTTTCGAACCAGGACTTAATGAACACAAGTGATGTTTTGGATATCTTGTTCATAAAAGTCAGATCTGATTGAGCTGTGCGCAATGCTTCTATGAACCGTAGACATGCAACTGAGAATCTTGCCCTATTCACTCTCTGTGCAAAAATGGTGGTGGGGTGAATTCAGAAATAGTCTTTTAATCTTCACTAATTCTGGTCTATTGCTCATTGGTCTGGAGCAGACATTCCCAAATAACAGGTTTGGAGCAAACATGTGCAAACACTGTAGTAAATGCTTGAGCTACATAAATGCAACACAACTGAGATCTTTTAGATTTGGATTTATTTACACACTGGTATAGGCTGCATGTATCATTTCTAGCCACAGCCTTAGCCTACGGTGCTACTGTGTAGAGTTGCTGCAGCTCTTGGTCATGTGATGATGTTAAGTACTTGACTCAGCTGCACGTTGAGCTTCTTAAAGGGAGATGACTCTTAATAATAATACAATCCCCTTGTTTTTCCAAAAATAACTCTTGCATGGTAAAAGTGAAACACAAACTTTAAGTAATAGCAAAATTAGTTATACACATATAGGGATTGAAAAATGTACAGGTACAGAAATCTGTACAGGTACAATGCTTATATTACTTCAGTGGTTTGACAACTCTTTCAGGACAAGTTAGGATGTAACTTTCTGGAGGGAAGAATTTCGCCCTTGGCTGTTCTTGGTGTGTAGATGTGCTGTCAATGTGTTCGTTGTTGTCCCATGTTCTGCCACTCTGTCATTGTCTGACTGTATTACTTCAAAGTTAAAAATCACACAACACCAGGTTATAGTCCAACAGGTTTAATTGGAAGCACACTCGCTTTCGGAGCGACGCTCCTTCGTCAGGTGATAGTGGAGGGCTCAATCCTAAGACACAGAATTTATAGCAAAAATTTACAGTGTGATGTAACTGAAATTATACATTGAAAAATACCTTGATTGTCTGTTGAGTCTTTCATCTGTTTGAATACCATGATAGTTTCACTCCTTTCATGTGTAAATCACAATGTCCCATATAACAAAAACAAACACAGAAGTTGCTGGAAAAGCTCAGCAGGTCTGGCAGCATCTGTAAAGAGAAATCAAAGTTAATATTTCAGCACCCTTCTTCTGAGGAAGATCACTGGACTTGAAATGTTAACTCTGATTTCTCTTCATAGATGCTGCCAGACCAGCTGAACCTTTCCAGCAACTTCTGTTTTTGTCCTTGATGTAGGTTCGTCAATCTGTTTCTGGCAAAGTACCTGTTTTCCTTTGTAGATAATGCATCTCGAGATATTGAGCTCATGTCTGTAAAGGCACAAGTATCTGAGAATGTCTGGTCCCTACATAAATTGTGTTAGATCATCCTTTGAAGATACAATTCCTCTAGTCCTGGCTTGTTTGCTGGTTCCAATTTAACTTACCACATTTTGAGCACATTTCCACCTCATTGTCTAACTTGTCAATCCAGGGAAATGTATGCATCCTTGTTCAGGTTTGATCACCAGCTCAGTGTATTCATTATTTTCAGTACGATCGCAGTATCTGCAGTAATTTGCTCCCATACTTTCTGTCACTCTGCCTGTTTATTGACAGATGGGTACATTCTGACTGATAAACTGAATGTGACTACTCTGGAAGCAATATGTTGAAAATGGTGTCTGAAGGGAGTGATTTCCTGAGGTTCCTTGGCTTAATGTAGTGACTGATATCCATGCTTGAAATACAGCTTTGAGAATAATTTAATTATTGTGAATCTGGATTCAACTCCTTAAGTGTTGGAATCTTGTGCAGACCTCTCTTTCCAAAGAGATACAGACTTCTTTGATCTAGATATCCCTGGATTGTGCGATTGTTCTTTATTACTATGAAATGAAACCACATCCTTCATAGTGGATAATGCCACTATTTTTCAAGTCATTAAGCTCACTGTTAAGCTGTTCCCATATATAAATGCGACACTTTTTGGGAGGGTCGATTGTCTTGATCGCAGTTTCTCTGAGGTGCAATGCAGCACTGCCTTTGAAAGATCCTGTTGCATCGATACTGTCTGGGCACCAAGTGATTGGTTTCTTCTGCTGGCATGGATACTTGGTGACTGCATTGGTCATCACAATGTTGAGAGTTGTACAAGCTGGTTGTCCAGGTCTCTTGTGTTTACCAGGTAGAGTATTTGTGATTGGCATGCCAAGCAGGCATAGTTATGTTGCAATCTTAATGTAGCATTCAAGAGGTTGGTTAGTTCAGGTAGCTGGATGGCTGGCTTGTGATGCACAGTGACACCAACAGCATAGGTTCAATTCCTGCACTGCCTGAAGACACCATGATGGTCCTGCCTTGTGAACCTTACATCTAGCCAGATGACCTTCAGGTAAAACTTAACACCAGTCATCTCTCTTTAATGAGGAAGCAGTCCTATGATCCTGTGGTGACTTTATCAATGGAAGCACCTCACCTGTACTCTACTGGCAAATTAGCATGGCCAATCCACCTAACCTGTACATCTTTGGACTGTGGGAGAAAGCGAGAGCACTGGGCGGAAACTCATGCAGAGACAGGGAGAATATACAAACTTCACATAGACTGTAGCCTGAGGGTGGAATTGAACCCAGGTCCATGTGTCAATCTCGGGTTTAAGGTTATGTTTGCCAGTTCTCTGTTGGTAAATGATGCTGATTATGGTAAAACACTTCTGTTCACCTGACTTGGTCCATGCAATGTGCTAACTTTACAACATAGAGAATCTGTTTGTCTGGAGTGAGACTTTGTTACACTTTGAGTCTTGTCTCAGGTATCTCTTGATGTGAACTGTGTGTATCAGTTTATACATATTCAGGGCTCTGGCCCATTCCTTGTTGCAGCTGCTCCCATGCTGTTGCTACCATCCTGCTGAGTCTGTCCTCTGGTTAGTCCCTGTTGTAACTTCTGACTGCAGCTTTGGAACCAGGTTTCTTTCATGTGTGCGCCCAGTGACCTATTGTACCACACATCTTGAATAGGTCCCGGAATTCAAGGCAGCTTCCCTTTGAGATAGACAAAACTTACCACACAGCTTGCTTGCTTTTTGTAAGCTGGTTACCATGCCAATACTGTTCAGTGAAGTTAATGCTTCCAGGTATGATTGCCCAGGTATAATGGCTTCATATTTTCTGCCATCTGCTAGCAGTGATTCATGCTAAGATCTTCCATTTTGTCTAATGAGTCTTTCTGGAACATTTCAATAAGTGTTGAGGCACTCTGACAGTTCAACCTCTGGAAGATGACATTTGCTGTTCTTGTTACAACCTCTGTTAACAAGTTGATCAATTGATTTCTGGTGTTGTTGTCTGTAGGGCATCAATTCTTAAGCTGGAGAAGACTTTCACTGATAGCAAACTGTAAATGGTGGGCCCTAGCATTGGCCCTCACAGCCCAGGTCAATTGCAGGGTGAGGTTTGATGAATGAGAGTAGCTAGAGATAGAGAAAGAGGAGGCCTGGTTAAGAGAGGTCCACAGTTTCTTTGTGAGGTCCAGAAAGCATTTCCTTTGTTGCAATACATTTTGAAATGAGTTACAGTCATGACAATTGCTGTCTACAAACTGTCTTTCTTCCTAAATGCCAATTTTCACATGTGGAGTTATTATTGGAATATAGAAAATACAACAGTCAATTAGCACATAGCACAGTGCCACACAAGAGGAATGGGATAATGACCAAATTATAAAGCCATATAGCCCAGAAGACCGTTGGCCCATTGAGTCTCTGCTGACCTATCTATACTAGTCTCCCTTTCCAACACTTGACATGATATTTCAAGTGCTCATCCAAGTACATTTTAAAAGATTGTCAGGTTAGACACCTCAACTATCCTCCCAGAGAGTGCATTCCAGCCCCCATCACCTGGGGTGGCACAGTGGCTCAGTGGTTAGCCCTGCTGCCTTATAGCACCAGGGACCCAGGTTCAATTCCAGGCTTAGGCTGAAATTTGATGAGTCAAACTGCTCAACTTTGAGGAAAACGCACTTTATTTTCACACTACAGTTAAAATAAAGACTTTTTTTAATGGCTTAACTGTAATTCTGTTGAAACACTTAACAAAATAATATATATATATTAACGACTACTGATTAACTGTTCCAATATAGTAACATCTCATAAACACACCCTTGGCAAAGGCAAATTCAGTGAAATAAATTGCCTCACATGCAATTCCAGCAGCAGGAAGCCAAGCCCTTTTTTTAGCTGTAGCAGAGAGAGGAATAAGAGTTTCCACACCCAGCTTCAAGGTTCCAGCAACTGCTGAAAGCTAACACTTCTGGTTCTGTGGGAGCTTGACCCCACCCATTTAGGATGCTTCTATTGTTCCAAGTTTTAAAAAAAAAACAAGGTCTCACAAATGTTTTACCTTATTAACTTTTCGCAGACGACTTTGCACTTCTGTCTCAACCTTTCTTCACAAACAAGGACAGTGGCCCAGTGACTCAGTGGTTAGCACTGCTGCCCTCATAGCACCAGGGACCTGGGTTCAATTTCATCCTTGAGCAATGGTCCATGCAGAGCTTGCATATTCTTCCCTTGTCTGCATTGGCTTGCTCTGGTTTTCTCCCAAAGATGTGCAGGTTATATGGACTGGGCACGTTAAATTGCACATAGTGTCTGGGGATGTGTAGGCTACGTGGATTAGTTATGGGAAATGCAGAGTTATAGGGATAGTATAAGGGTGTGGGTCTGGTTAAGATGCTCTTCAGAGAGTAGATTCAATGGGCTGAGTCACCTGCTACCTCACCCTAGGGATTCTATTTTTTTTACAAAAAGGACAAAATATACCGCTTAAAGCCATAGTATTAACACGTGCCTAATACTGACCCTTCAACTAAGAGAAACAGCTGCTTTTTATCCACATTGTCTATGCCCCTCATAATCTTATACACCTCAATCAGGTTACCCTCACCCTCCGCTGTTCCAAAGAAAACAATCGGAGCTTATAAAGCCTCTCTTCATCACTGGAATGCTCCATTCTGGGCAACATCCTGGTGAATCTCAGCTGCACCATCCCCATTGCAATCACATCCTGCTTATAATGTGGATGACCAGGACTGTACACAGTACTCCAGCTTTGGCCCAACCAAAAACCCTTACAGCTCAACTAAACTTCCCTGCTATAATAGTCTATGCCTCTTCCAATAAAGGCAAGTGTCCCAAATGCCTCCTGTTTAACTTGCCCTGCCTGCCCTGCCACCTTCAGGACAAGCAGCCCAATATCTGTCCATTCCTCTGAGCTTCTTTGACATGGCCATTTTGTTTGATTTTGGGTTGTGTATAGATATAAGCCAGACTACTTCATCTAATAATAGATTTTGTCACTGGAATTTCACTGGATTTGAATTCACAAAATGCTGACCCAGAGCTGTGAATGTTCCCCATTAAGGAGGAGAAAGTGATGACTGCAGATGCTGGAGATCAGAGTTGAGAGTGTAGTGCTGGAAAAGCACAACAGGTCAGGCAGCATCTGAGGAGCAGGTGTATCAATGTTTCGGGCATCAGCCCTTCAGGAATCATTCCTGATAAAGGGCTTATGCCCAAAACGTTGATCCTCCTGCTCCTTGGATGCTGCCTGACCTGCTGTACTTTTCCAGCACTACACTCTCAACAATGTTCCCTATTAAACCAGGACAGGTGCTCCGAGTGTTGAATCCAGTAATGCGTTTTGCAGCAATAATTGTCTGCAATTCCTACTTTAATGAACTTGATGACAATCTCCTGATAACCTCGTCACACAGAGCTATACAGTGCCAGAGGAGGTCACTGCTCTGTTAACACTAAATTCTGTTCAATTCTTCATGTCATGTTATTTTCTGTGATGCACAGTCGAACCTGACCAGGTCCGTGAGGGTGTGGGGTGCAACGGGGAACCGGTGTGCAGGAGGTAATCGCATTGTGAAGCTGGGGCAAAGGAGGCCAAACAAATTCATTCCTCAAGAAAATGTATTAATATACTAAACTTGCCAACCCAGCTGTTCTCTGGCCATCAGGTTTCCCATTGGGGAAAACCATTGCTGCCTGAGCTCCAGTTGGATTTCAGAGTGAATTAGCAGATTCAGCCCCATAACATGGTGGGCGGCACGGTGGCACAGTGGCACAGTGGTTAGCACTGCTGCCTCACAGCGCCTGAGACCCGCGTTCAATTCCCGCCTCAGGCGACTGACTGTGTGGAGTTTGCATGTTCTCCCCGTGTTGGCGTGGGTTTCCTCCGGGTGCTCTGGTTTCCTCCCACAGTCCAAAGATGTGCAGGTCAGGTGAATTGGCCATGCTAAGTTGCCTGTAGTGTTAGGTAAGGGGTAAATGTAGGGGTATGGGTGGGTTGCGCTTCGGCAGGGCGGTGTGGACTTGTTGGGCCGAAGGGCCTGTTTCCACACTGTAAGTAATCTAATCTAAAAAAACATCAGATGCCTTCCTAATGTTGAAGGAAAAGACTCAGCAATGTTCCTCTCGGTTGCAGAAATAGAACAGGTCAAATGATTTTGACTGGGACACTTTAGATAGAATCATAAAATCCCTAGTGTGGAAAGAGGCCATTTGACCCACTAAGACCATACCAACCCTCCAAACATCATCCCACCCAGACCTAGCCCCTGACCCTATCCCCATAACCCTGGCTTTACTATGGCTAATCCAACCAGGCTACACATCCCTGGATGTTACAGGGTGCAATTCATCATTACAAGGTGAATTAGCTCGGCCAATCTCGCACATCTTTGGACTAAGATATTGAACTTATCTTTGGGATAAGAGAGGTTAAAACAACAGCACTTGCTGCCCACACCCCACATCATCTCGTTAGATTGATCCAAGCAGAATGGACTTAAAACTGGGGCCAGAATTGATGATGAAAAGACAAAACTAACAAGTCAAAACTGAATGGATAATGTTGAAACCTGAGCTGATTGTCAGTGAGTTTTATTCTGGATTAGTGGTGCTGGAAGAGCACAGCAGTTTAGGCAGCATTCGAGGAGCAGTAAAATCGACGTTTCGGGCAAAAGCCCTTCATCAGGAATAAAAAAAGCTAAGTGAGCTAGTTTTTACCTAGTTTTTATTGGATTGGTGCGAAACAAATGGCTGCAATGTGGCTTGTTACCAACTGGTTGATTGTGAGTTCAGCTCTAAAAATAAAACCAAGCTGTGATCTGCGTGAACAGTACCTTCAGCCTTACCCTCAGCAAATAAGTAATGACAGAGCTCAAATTCTTTCAAAGAGAATCAGCTCCTTTTATTTTGTTAAGCACAGAGAGCAGGGCGGAAAGAGACCCAGGAAAAGGGTGAGTGCAACAATAAAAGAAAACATTTAAACAGCTATTTTCTGTAACATAAATCTTCAGGCTGGAAACCATGGGGGCTCCTGAGATACACAAAGTGAGGGAGGCTCCTGGGGTTTCTTCATTGCAGAGGTCGCAGGTCAGTGGTTTGCAAACTGTTGCAATCTGTTTCACGAAGACCAGACTTGCCCCTGTCAGTGGATAATTATGGCATCACATTTCAGAAGAGTGTTTGGATAAAATAGCCTCAGACCTGCTACCATCAGGATTCCTACTCACTCTCTTCAAAGGGTTCACAACCAATTTTTAACAAATAAAGCCTTTACAGAAGCTGATTTTATTTTGAATGCAGTATTCCTGACAGCAATATTTTTTGGTACTTATGATAGAAAAAAGATCAAGGTCCATCTAATTCTAACTTTTATTTCTATCAAATGCAAACACATAACATTGATTGTTTATTTAAAAATAAATGCGAGGATCAACACAGACCAGCACCGAGCTTCTATATGCAATGTAAATACATGACTGAACATTATACTACCGTCTGCTGTAGCCTTTACCTACATACAATTACAGATGCAGTTAGTTATTCTTATGTTTGATATAGACACATTTACCAATGTCTATCTGAAAGAAACAGTTCCCTCTAATTCTATTGGTCCATGCTGCAGATGCAAAGTACAACACCAATTTAGTTATTAACTGCTTAGAATAATTAGTCTCTATCAATCAATTAAACCAGAGCTCCGTTGGAAATAAGGATAAGTGGAACATTGGACAACTTTGGCAACTGTCACTCAGAAAATCCCCTGTTCCTCCCAAACATTGTACACTCATCACACGTCATGTCTCCAATTATATTTCTACTGTATCTTGTGGGCGGCACGGTGGCACAGTGGTTAGCACTGCTGCCTCACAGCGCCAGAGACCCGGGTTCAATTCCCACCTCAGGCAACTGACTGTGTGGAGTTTGCACGTTCTCCCCGTGTCTGCGTGGGTTTCCTCCGGGTGCTCCAGTTTCCTCCCACAGTCCAAAGACGTGCAGTTCAGGTGAATTGGCCATGCTAAATTGCCCGTAGTGTTAGGTAAGGGGTAGATGTAGATGTAGATGTAGGGGTATGGGTGGGTTACGCTTCGGCGGGGCGGTGTGGACTTGTTGGGCCGAAGGGCCTGTTTCCATACTGTAAGTAATCTAATCTAATCTAATCTAAAATGGTACCTTGAAAAACAAATCTGTCTGCTTTGTGTCTGAAATAATCCTATCGCTTCTGATGTCTTCCATAGCTAAAATTTGAAACTTAAGCAGGTGTGAACGACATGGGCAACACGGAAGAATCGTGTTTGAAGTCCGGCAACAAGGAGAACGGTTTGCTGCATTTGTTTATTTAAGTTGCAGATGTTGAGATGAGATTCGCATTCAGCTGCAGTGAGTTACCTGTTGAGGGAATTATTGATTGTTGATTACCTTATTAACCTTTGCCTCATTAATATTCAGCTTTCTATTCTACCATCCACTGCAAGTAAACTGGATGTCACAAATTGATGATTGGAAATCAGACTGAGTACCGAGCAGATTCAACTCACTACTCGCTCCAAAGGACCTCCATCTTAGACACTGGGCACCAGTATCTTAGAGCAAGCTCCCTGGGCACCGACCACATACATTCCACATCCACAGACAATTGTGTCTGATATGCGCCAGCCTTGAGACTTTCCCATGGCACATCTTCCACTTACATACAGGATGCTTTTGCCCTTCAATACCTCACCTCAGACTGCCCTGGTAACTCATTGTAAGGCTGCAGCAAGGACATTGAGTGCTTAGAGACACACACCCAGCTCTTTGACTTGACCAGGCAGTATTTCCAATCTATTCGCTCACTGTCACAGTGCTCACTCATTCTGACCTTACTTGGGTCCATGTAGCATCACTACCTTGCCTTGCATCTTATCCCTCAGCCAGAGGCACCAGACTCTATTCCTGATGAATTGCCATGCCATTCAGTGCAGAAGCGATGCCAAGAAAACATGTCATGGTTGTCAGCAGGCCTCAGTCAAGATAAAAGAGACAGGCCTTGCTCTGGGGTCCTGGTGCAGGTCATCAAGGGCAGTCTCTGATATCAATCTGGAGGCTTGGGCGCGGTCCATCAGGCGCTTGGGAAGTCAGAGCCAGGATGCTCTCCCAGGTCGGGCTAATCCATCAGCTGTCCTGAGTCTTTCAGCCTTATTGGGAGCTCCTGGAATGAGAGAGAGAGAGAAGACAGTTTTTGAGTGATGTGAAAGTGGGTGCCACAGCTAATACTGTAAGCGCAGGTGGGGAGATGGCCCAAGTGAGTGGGTAGGCAGCGCAGACAGCATATATAGTGAGTGGTGTCAGGAGGCTGGGGTGGATGAGAGTGAGTGGGGAAGGTGCTGCAATCAACAATCAATGGTAGAGTGTGAGCCTTGGTGGGAGGTGGATACAGTACATAGAACATAGAACATAGAACATTACAGTGCAGTACAGGCCCTTCAGCCTTGATGTTGCACCGACCTGTCACACCAATCTGAAGCCCATCTCACCTACACTATTCCATGTACGTCCATATGCTTGTCCAATGACGACTTAACTGTACTTAAAGTTGTGAATCTACTACCGTTGCAGGCAAAGCATTCCATACCCTTACTACTCTCTGAGTATGGTGGCACAGTGGTTAGCACTGCTGCCTCACCTGCTAGAGACCCAGGTTCAATTCCCGTCTCAAGTGACTGATTGTGTGGAGTTTGCACATTCTCCCTGTGTCTGCGTGGGTTTCCTCCCACAGTCCAAAGATGTGCAGATTAGGTGAATTAGCCATGCTAAATTGCCCGTAGTGTTAGGTGAACGGGGTAAATGTAGAGGAATGGGTCTGGGTGGGTTGCTCTTCAGAGAGTCGGTGTGGATTTGTTGGATCAAAGGGCCTGTTTCCATACTGTAAGTAATCTAATCTTAAAGAAACTACCTCTGACATCTGTCCTACATCAGAGATAGAATGAGTATGAGGTATTGGAGAGAAGATGGTGGCACTTACACTGGCAAACTGGAGAAGGTCATTGACCTTCTTCCTGTAGCGCCCCCTGGAATTCCTCCAGATAGCACAATGTGGGGTGGGGCAGTTCATTAATGCGGCAAGTTCGGTAAGATGCAGCAAGAAATATTGCCAGGCCTCGCAGAGATAAATTCTCCTTGAAATTCAGAGAAATTGACACAGTCAAACAGCACAATATTCAGTTTTTGTTACTCCAAATACTTTTTTTTAAAATTTAACCTCTTCAACATAATCTACCCTTCAGCACAGGTGGCAAAGACCAGTCATGACCAACATTGTCGAGTGCTTACAGAATCCAAAAAAAAAGTCACCTCTGCTGTGAGATTTGTCTCTAACAAGATGTTTTACCTGACGTAGCAGTATTTATGTTGCCCCTGTAATATAAGAAACTAGACTGGATATTCTGGTATTGAAGAATCCAACAGACAGTTATTACAATTATTGTACACACGCGGGCACACCAGTACTTCGGCTCACATTAAGCTATGAGGCTATACAGAGCAGCGTGCTTTTTATAACATGTCATGCTGCAAGTAATCCCAAGTAAGATAGAGCCCAGAACCCTCAGATCACTTGCTATGATACAATGATAATGTCATGAACATGTCTCTTAAAGGTGCACTGACATATTGACTGTGTGACATAACACAACACTGTCCTCTCAAACCTTTCACTTTCAGTCAGAATGCTTAACTTCCATTATCATGATCCAATGCTTCTATCTTCTCAAACTAATGAATAATGAAGTATCAAGATTATCCCAATGGTGTTTAATAACTAGTCAATTCAACATCTGATTTGCTTCAGCCACCAAACGTGGTTGCGACATTTTTTTTATTCTGTCATGGCATGTGAGAATCACTGGTGAGGCCGATATTTACTGTCCATCCCTAATTGTCCTTGGGAAAATGTTGGTGAGATGCCTTTGCCCTGCTTTACTTTTTTTTGATTAGATTACTTACAGTGTGGAAACAGGCCCTTCGGCCCAACAAGTCCACACCGCCCCGCCGAAGCGCAACCCACCCATACCCCTTACCTAACACTACGGGCAATTTAGCATGGCCAATTCACCTAACCTGCACATCTTTGGACTGTGGGAGGAAACCGGAGCACCTGGAGGAAACCCATGCAGACACGGGGAGAATGTGCAAACTCCACACAGTCAGTCGCCTGAGGCAGGAATTGAACCCAGGTCTCTGGCGCTGTGAGGCAGCAGTGCTAACCACTGTGCCACCGTGCCTGCCCTGTATGGTGTACATCCACCTGCAGTACTGGGAAGAAGGCAAGGTATTCCATTCTTTTTATCCAATGATGTCGACGGAATAGTGATATTTTTCCAAGTCAGGATGATGAATGGCTTGGAAGGGAAATTTGTAGGTGGTGGTGGTCCTATGGAACTATATCTACTACCCTTATTTTTCTAGTTGCAAATGGTCATGGGTTTGAAATGTGTTGTTACCTAAGGAGCAGTGGTGAGTTGCTGCAGTGAATCTTGTTTGTAGATGGTGGAGGGAGTGTAATTTTGAAAATGTGGTGCTAAATAAGCTGGCTTCTTTGTCCTGAATAGTATCAAGCTTCCTGAATGCTATTGAAGCTGCACTCATCCAGGGAAATGGAAATATTCTATTACACTCCTGATTACTCAACTCTGAACAGACATGGTGAACAGATATTGATGAGGTGGAAGGTGAATTATTTGTTTCAAATTCCTGACTTCTGGCCTGCTCCTGTCATAGAGTCATAGAGATGTACAGCATGGAAACAGACCCTTCAGTCCAATCCGTCCATGCCGACCAGATATCCCAACCTAATCTCGTCCCACCTGCCAGCGCCCGGCCCATATCCCCCCAAACCCTTCCTATTCATATACCCATTCAAATGCCTCTTAAATGTTGCCATTGTACCAGCCTCCACCATATCCTCTAGCAGCTCATTCCATACACGTACCACCCTCTGCTTGAAAAAGTTGCCCCTTAGGTCTCTTTTGTATCTTTCCCCTCTCACCCTAAACTTATGCCCTCTAGTTCTGGAATCCCTGACCCCAAGGAAAAGACTTTGTCTATTTATCCTATCCATGCCCCTCATAATTTTGTAAACCTCTATAAGGTCACCCCTCAGCCTCCGACGCTCCAGGGAAAACAGCCCCAGCCTGTTCAGCCTCTCCCTGTAGCTCAGATCCTCCAACCCTGGCAATGTATTTATGTAGTTAGTCCATTTCTGGTTCTGGTCAATTGTAGCCCCCAGAATATTGATAGTGGTGAGTTCAGCGATGGTAATACTATTGAATGTCAAGGGGATGATGTGACATTTTCTCTTGTGGGAGATCATCATCACTAGTGTGATATAGGTGTTTCTTGCCACTTGTGGGTGGCACGGTGGCACAGTGGTTAGCACTGCTGCCTCACAGCGCCTGAGACCCAGGTTCAATTCCCGCCTCAGGCGACTGACTGTGTGGAGTTTGCACATTCTCCCCGTGTCTGCGTGGGTTTCCTCCGGGTGCTCCGGTTTCCTCCCACAGTCCAAAGATGTACAAGCCAGGTGAATTGGCCATGCTAATTGCCCATAGTGTTAGGTAAGGGGTAAATGTAGATGTAGGGGTATGGGTGGGTTACGCTTCGGCGGGGCGGTGTGGACTTGTTGGGCCGAAGGGCCTGTTTCCACACTGTAAGTAATCTAATCTAATCTAATCTTATCAGCCAAATCATAGTTGTCCAGGTCTTGTTGTATTTGAACATGGCCTGCTTCAGTATCTGAGGAGTCATGAAGAGCGCAGAGCATTTTGCAATCATCAGCAAGCATCCCCACTTCTGACATTGTAATGGAGCGAGGGTCAATGCTGAAGCAGCTGAAGTTGGGTGGACCTCAGGCAATTTGCTAAGGAACTCCTACAGGGATGACATGAGACTGAATTATTTCAATAATGGCAACCATTTTCCTTTGTGCTAGATATGACACTGGTGGAGAGTTTTTTTCCCGAATTCCCATTGCCTTTAATTTCCCTCTGACTAGTTGATGCTGTACTTGGTTGGATACAGATTGACCTCAAGGGCAATTACTCTCACCTCACTGTTTCAGTCAAACTCTTTGTTCCATACTTCGACTTAAGCTGTAGAACAATCACACTGAGTTTTCATGTGCATTATTGCAGATTGATAGCACTATCGACAATACCTTCCATCACTTTAAAGGTGATGGAGAGTAGGCTGATAGGATGGTAATTTGCCAGATTGGATTAATCCCATGCTTTGTGGGCAGGACATACCTGGGCAATTTTCCACATTGCCAAGTAGATGTCAAATCTGGAGTTGGACAGGAAAAGCTTGGCTCGGTGTGCATCCAGTTCTTGAAATCAGGTCTTTAGAACTTCTGCCAGACAATTGTCAGGTCCCATACACTTTGCAGGATCCAGTGCCTGATGCTGCTTCTTCATATTGTGTGGAATGAATCGAATTGGCTGAAATTTGGCATCTATAGTGCTCAGGAATTCAGAAAGAGGTTGAGATGGATCATCCACTCAGCAGTTCTGGCTGAAGATGGTTATAAACGTTTCAGTCTTGTCTTTTGCAATTATTGTCAATTGGGACCCCAGGAATGTTCTTATTTTCCATGCACATAATCTTCTTTTTAATATTCTTCTTTCTACATATTTTGTACCCTTGTGAACAAGGAGGCATGATTTAAAATTAAAACTCATAAGAAATCAAGAAGAAATTGTCCCAGAATGGATTATGGAAATCTGGAACATTTGTCCTGCAAGAGCTAGGGTCAATTCAAAGTGAAAAGACCGTGATTGTCAGTTTAATGTTCAGTGAAGATAAAGAGTTGCATTACATCTGCTAACTGATTGCCCAATTTCCAAGTAAATTCAAATCCTCCTGTGGTTTATCGTGCTCCATTTCAGTCTGGCACATCTGGCTGTCTCTATGGACCATTTACGGAATATTAACTAAAACCGACTTCTACAGGGCCCTGCTGGTGACATTCTCCAAGGCCAAAGTCAAATGCTAAGCCATCATAGTCAGATTATTAGTTAGCCAATTCCGTAGAGCCCAACTCCATCCTTGACTCAGCTCATTGTGCTGAAACTCTTGTCTGCCTGCTCTGCCTGGACTTCACAACCCAGATGATTCACTGGCTGGTTCCCTATCCCCTCCCCAAACTCAGACGCATCCAATCTCTGCTGTCTACCTCCTAACTCGCATCAATCACTGCTCATTCCTGTTCTCCCTGACGCACATTAACTCCCACTCAAATTCTCAACTTACTTTTCAAACGTCTTCCTAACCTCACATTATTTCTCACATTACAGATTATTTCTGTAATCCCTTCGGATCCACCACCTTCCAAAAAAAACTGCACCCCTCCAACTCTACTTCCTTGTGTATCATTACCTTTAATCAGCTTCTCGGGGCATAACAGCTGGAATCTCCTGTCCTAAACCCTTCCATCTCTCTTACTGTCCCTCTTCTTTTTAGATGCTCATTGTAACCTTATCAAGATTTTGGCCATTTGCCCTAATAGCTCCCTATTTGTTTGATAATACTCCTGTTTTTTTTTGTACATTTCAGTGCATCAAAGACATCCATTGCAACGGGGAGACCAAAAACAGATTAGGGACTCATTTGCAGACCAGCTCCTTTCAATCAACCCAGAGTTTAGGGTGACCTTTTATTTTAATTCCTGCCTTGTTCAAGAAAGGTCTTCCCAGATAATCCCAGCTATTACAGACCAGTCAGTTTAACTTTGGTGGTGGACACGCTTCCAGACATAATTATTTGGGATAGAATTAATTATCAGGTGAAAAAAGGAGAGCTGATGAGGCAGAATTGGGCAGCACAGTGGCTCAGTGGCTAGCACTGCTGCCTCACAGTGCCAGGGACCCAGGTCCAATTCCCCCCTCAGGCAACTGTCTGTGTGGAGTTTGCATGTTCTCCCTGTGTCTGCGTGAGTTTCCTCCGGGTGCTCCAGTTTCCTCCCATAGTCCAAAGATGTGCAGGTTAGGTGAATTGGCCAGGCTAAATTTTCCATAGTGTAGGGGAATGGGCCTGGGTAGGTTAATTTTTGGAGGGTTGGTGTGGATTTGTTGAACCGAAGGGGCTGTTTCCACACCGGAGGGAATCTAATCTAATCTAGTTAGCATTGATCTCTAAAGGGAAAAATCATGTTCTTTGAAGAGGTAAGAGATTGGCCTGATGAGGGTTATGCTGTTAACGTGGCATATATGGATTTTCAAATGCACTTCTTACAGAGTTCTGAGGAAAATTGTGGTATAAAAAGGACATTAACATGGATATAAAATTGTCTGAGTGATAGGAAACAAAGAAAAAAGGCCAATGGATATTCTTTTCAGGGCTGGATAAAAGTTGTGTAGTGGAGTTCCCTAGGGGTTCAATATTCTGATATACATAATTATGAATGATCTAGATCTTCAAGTGCAAGGAACTATTTGAAACAGTGCAGATGGCACTAAATTTGGAAGAAGTGTAAACTGTATAAGGAGAATAGTGTGGAACTGCAAAAGGACCATTGACAAGTTAGTGTGGTGGGTAGATCAGTGCAAATGAGGCTCAATGCAAACAAGATGACCTTGTTGGAAGAACATTGAAAGACAATATAAAATAGAGAATACAATTCTAGGTGGGGTGCAGAAGCAGAAGTACCTGTGTGTATGTGTGCTCAGATCAATGAGGGTGGCAGGACATGGGGAGAGAGTAATAAGTTAAAGCAGATGGTGTTTTCAGCTTTATTAATTGGGACTGGAAGCTCAAGACAAGGAGGTAGTGATGAATGGGTACAAGACACTTGTTCGACCTCAGCTGGAGTACTGTGGAGAGTTCTGGACACCTAATTATTAGGAAAGATGTGACTGCATTAGAAAGAATGCAGAGGCAATTTACTAGACTATTTCCAAGCATCAGAAACTTCAGTGAGGAGGATAGATTGAAGAAGTTGGGACTGTTCTCCTTGGCGAGGAAAAAGCTACAGTTTTCAAAACTATGAGCAAGCTGGACAGAATAGATCGGGAAGCTTCTGAACGTTAAAAAAAGGTGAGGGCATAGTTTTAAAGTGATGTGCAAACGAAGCTAGGGTGATGGAAGGCAAAACGTTTTCACACAGTGACTAGTCAGAGTATGTGATGCACATCCTGGAAATGTGGTGAGGCAGGTTTAATTGAGGCTATCAAGAGGATATCGGATGGTTATTGGGATATAAATGGTGTGTAGGCAAAGGCAGGAGTGATAAGGGAACCAGTGCAGGCTCAATATACTGATTGGCCTCCGTCTGCATGCAGCAACTCTGTAATCCTCCACCCTTGCTGATATCTCTGTCCTTGACCTGCTGCACTGTTCCAGTGAAGCTCAAAGTAATTTTGAGGAACAGCATCTCATCTTTTGCTCAGATAGTTTACAGGGTTTAGGACACTGCAAGAAGTTCAGTAATTTCATCCCATAAGCTCTGCCCCAAAAATTTTTGTTTTCTGTCCTTTGCATACTTCAACCTTTCTTTTATTTTCACTTTCAGGCTGCAGTACCACTTGTTCTAGACTGACCATCTTTTTCTTTGTCTCTTTGTAGCAATGGGGCAACATTGCTATTCTCTTTAGCCCTGAAGGACTAAATTTTCCGTCACTCCAACTCTCCTGTCTTCCACCATATCAGAGACCTTCTTGTGAGTTTGTCCCACTAACAATTTACTCAAAATCGATCACATCTCTAACCTCTCCCCAATCAGATGAAAGATCACAGTGGAAAACATTAACTCTTGTTTCTCTCTCTACAGATGTTACCAAAGCTGTTGAATTTCTTCAACGTATTCAATTTTTAGTTTCAGCATCCAGTATTGTATTTGTCTATAAATGCAAGTAACTGTTCTTGTAATATTGTTCAACTAATTCTCACTTACTTATAGCCCTAAACTTTCCAGAGGAAAAGCTGATCTCAATTCAAATTCACCACATCCACTGCCAACCTCTGATCCAGCTCCTTTGCTACACCTTCAAGTAAAATCAGAAATCTGGATTGAGAAACCATCCAATTCATTGACACAGATCCAAGGATCTTTCATTATTTTACTTCCATTTAGATACTTCACAACCTTATTATTAAAAAAAGTCACTATAACTTTATCCAGAAACTCACTTTAATCTCCTTTTGCCTGTTGTCTTCCTTTGTGAGAAATAAAATCTATGTTTCTCCAGCACCAGCACCCATCTCAACTACCCCACCTCCATTATCCCCGCATTCCCAACCCCCCACAACCTCGCACACCCATCTCACAACCGCAACGCACCTCTCCAGTTCTCAGTGATTTCTGGATGATTTTTGACAGAGTTCCTAAAATTTCCTCTTGTTACATTCCAACTCGTGCTTCTTATCAAGCCTGGAAGATTTATTCACTTCATGTTTACGAACGATTCTGTAACTGGACTAGAAATCACATGAGCAACATTACACTTTACCACCAACTACTTCTAGTTTCATTAAATTACGTTTAATTTAGATAAATGTGAGGAGCTGCATTTTGGAAAAGCAAATCTTAGCCGGAACTCTGTCTTGCTTACATGATGCTATACAGTTTATAAATGCTGTTCATGTTTATGGTAAGAATGTGTACAGTGTTCTATCAATAATTCACACGTGGTCACCTGACAGGGTACTGAGTGGTGGCCAGAGCTACAGAGCCCATGGCAACTGTGAAGGGAGTGTTTGAAGAGACCAGCAGCGACAGGAAGCCGTAGGTAATGGTCTCAAGGCCAAGCTCTCACTTTCCTTTTTATCTGAATGTGACTGAAACCTTTGTGTTCCATCCTTCACTTTCCTTGCCATACTTCACTCGATAAGAATTCTTTGGTGCCCTATTTACACTGACCTATTGGTTTTGATTTAATTCAGTCTTAATTCTGTAGGGCCTCAGAATATGCCACTCTACTCAAGTTACAGATTCAGAATGTTGTCACTGGAACTGTCAACTCTGCTTTCTCTCCATGGATGCTGCCAGACCTGCTAAGCTTAATAAGCAATTGCTGTTTTGATATAAAACTAAAATTCAACACAGACAAAAAGATCTGCTTTTTGATGGACAAAGGCCAGGAGGAGGACACTATAATCCATGAAGTCAATGCACGTTGTTTTCCATCATGGCTGCTGAATATCTCAACTCCAGTCAACTGCCTTTGCTCCACATTTATTAATCCCCTTACCTAACAATCTATCAATATAATGCTACATCACAATCACCATAAGACCATAAGACCATAAGACATAGGAGCAGAAGTAAGGCCATTCGGCCCATCGAGTCCACTCTGCCATTCATACATGGCTGATGGGCATTTCAACTCCACTTACCTGCATTCTCCCTGTAGCCTTTAATTCCTTGTGACATCAAGAATTTATCAATTTCTGCCTTGAAGACATTTAGCGTCCCAGCCTCCACTGCACTCTGTGGCAATGAATTCCACAGGCCCACCACTCTCTGGCTGAAGAAATGTCTTCGCATTTCTGTTCTGAATTTACCCCCTCTAATTCTAAGGCTGTGTCCACGGGTCCTAGTCTCCTCGCCTAACAGAAATAATTTCCTAGCATCCACCCTCTCCAAGTCATGTATTATCTTGTAAGTTTCTATTAGATCTCCCCTTAATCTTCTAAACTCCAATGAATACAGTCCCAGGATCCTCAGCCGTTCCTCATATGTTAGACCTACCTTTCCAGAGATCAACCGTGTGAATCTCCGCTGGACACACTCCAGTGCCAGTATGTCCTTCCTGAGGTGTGGGGACCAAAACTGGGCACAACAGGTTTGTCTGTAGAACGGTCCGTGATTTGAGAATTATACAACTTTCTGGTATGTTCTAATTATAAACTAACTTTGAGCAAAACTTTAGTCTTAATCTAGTTCAAATGTTAGTTTATTATTTGACTGTTGATAATTGCTGCTAAGTAAAAAGTGAAACAGTCAGAAGCTAAAATACAGATATCAAGATTAAATGTACGAATGGATAAAAGATACTATGGTCTTTTCCCAGTTGCCAACTCCTTATTGCATTTTCCATCCTGATCAGTATGTCATACTGAGTAAGGCTTGTTTGAGGTAGTTCACTACCACCAATCTTCTCCCACCAACCATCAGGAAATTCCTGATGAAGGGCTTTTGCCCAAAACATGATTCTCCTGCTTCTCGGATGCTGGCTGACCTGCCAAGCTTTACCAGCATCTGCAGTTGTCCCTTTTGCCTAGGTCAGGGTGAATTGGCCATGCTAAATTTCCCATAGTGTTCAGGGATATGCAGATTAGGTGCATTAGTCAGGGGTAAATATAGAGGGTAAATATAAAAGGGTAGGGGAATGGGTCTGGGTGGGTTATTCTTCAGAGGGTCTGTCTGGACCTGTTGGACCAAATGGCCTGTTTCAACACTGTAGGGATTCTATGATGAAGCCTGCCCTACCATTCAGTAAGTTTATGGCTGATCTGCTCCAGGTCTCAACTCCTTAGTTGTGCTAATTTTTCATAGCCCTTAAATCTCAAAATTCTATCTCCTTCTATTTTAAATATTTGCAGTGATCTAACCTGCACATCTGTCTGGAGTAGAGTACTCCAAACCTTCACTACCTTCCAGGAGAAAACATTCTTTTACTTCTCGGGTGTTTGCAGCCTGAAAGTATATTAATGTGGATAAATCCCTTGGGCCTGATCAAGTCAATCCTTGTACATTATGGGAGGTGAGTGAGAAAGTTCAGAGGGCCTTGCAGAGAATTTTGCTTCATCTTTAGGCACTGGAGCAGTTCCAGAAGACTGGAGGATGGCTCATCTTGTTCCATTGCTTAAGAAAGATAGCAAAGACAAGTTAGGGAACTTCAGACCAGTGAACTTGATATCAGTGATAGGCAGGATACTGAGGAACAGGATCAACCAACATTTGGATAGTCAAGGTCTGACGAGAGATACTCAGCATGGATTTGAGTGCAGGAAGTCATATCTGACAAATCTTTGAGATTTTCCAGGAGGGAACCAAGAAGATAGATGAGGGTAGGATCGTTGTCTATATGGACTTTGTTAAAAATTACACAACATCAGGTTATAATCAAACAGGTTTATTTGGAAGTACTAGATTTCAAAGCACTGCTCATTTGTCAGGTAGCTGTGGAGCAGGATCATAAGACACAGAACTTATAGCAAAAGATCAGAATGTCATGCAACTGAAATGATGTATTGATCAAACCTAGACTGTTGTTAAGTCTTTCATCTTTTAGAATCGGTTGCAGGTTTGGGTTCATTAATATGCAAATCCCAGAACTTCTTTCCAGTCACATTCTCAAGATTACTTAAATTGTTATAAAAAAAGTGACATCTCAGCTCAGACAATGGATTAAAAGTGTGAGGTTAGAATGTGTCTGTATCTCAATCTTGAGCCAGATTTGTTCCATTTCCAAACTGGGAATTTATAAAATGCTACATGGATTGACTAACTGCAGATGGTGTGCTTTTTGAACAAATAGAATATATCTGCAATTAAAACTCTGCAAATGCAAATTCACTGACTCACTGGGCGGCACGGTGGCACAGTGGTTAGCACTGCTGCCTCACAGCGCCAGAGACCTGGGTTCAATTCCCGCCTCAGGCGACTGACTGTGTGGAGTTTGCACATTCTCCCCGTGTCTGCGTGGGTTTCCTCCGGGTGCTCTGGTTTCCTCCCACAGTCCAAAGATGTGCAGGTCAGGTGAATTGGCCATGCTAAATTGCCCTTAGTAGGTAAGGGGTAGATGTAGGGGTATGGGTGGGTTGCGCTTCGGCGGGGCGGTGTGGACTTGTTGGGCTGAAGGGCCTGTTTCCACACTGTAAATAATCTAATCTAATCTAAAAAAATATATATATATGTGTGTGAGGGAGAGACAGAGAGAGTATGTGTGTGTCACCGATGTGAGTGTGAGTCTGTGCAAGTGCATGTGAGAGTATGTGTTTGTGTGTATGCGTGCTTGGTACAGTCTGTGCATGCCTGTGATGGAGTATAAGCCTGTGAGTGGGTGCCTGCATTGGTGTGAGTGTGTGTGTGTGTCTGTGTCTGTGAGAAAGGGTCTGTGTGAGTGTGTGAGTATGTAAGGCCTTTGACAAGGTCCCGTTATGGCAGGCTGGTCATGAAGGTTAGGTTGCATGGGATCCAGGAAGAGCTAGTTAATTGGATTTAAAATTGGCTCCACGGGAGGAAGCTGAAGGTGATGATTGAAGGCTGTTTCTCAGACTGGAGGCCTGTGACTGGTGCTGTGCCACAGAGGTTGGTGCTGGGACTTTTGTTATTTGTTATTTACGTAAATGATCTGGATGTGAAGGTACAAGGTACAATTAGTAAGTTTTCGGATGATACAAAATTTAGAAGTATCGTTCATAATGAGGAAGATTATCAAAAATTGCAGAGGGATCATGATCAGATGGGAAGTGGATTGAGGATTGGCAAATGCAATTCAATACAGAAAAGTGTGAGATGTTGCTCTTTGGAAAGTCAAACCAAGGTAGGATTTATATAGTCATTGTATGAGGAGTCCTGAGCAGTGTTGTGGAACAGAGGAATCTTGGAGTACTAGTAGAAAGTGAGGACTGCAGATGCTGGAGAGCAGAGCTGAAAATGTGTTGCTGGAAAAGCGCAGCAGGTCAGGCAGCATCCAAAGAGCAGGAGAATCAACATTTCGGGCATGAGCCCTTCTTCAGGAATTCTTCTCGGAGTACTAGTATCTAGTTCTTTGAAAGCCGCGTCACAGGTAGACAGGGTGGTGAAGAAGGCATTTAGCATGCTTGCCTTCATCAGTCGAGACATTGAGTATAGTAGTTGGAACGTTATGTTGCAGCTGTATCAGTCATTGGTGAGGCTGCACTTGGAGCATTGTGAACAGTTTTGGTCACCCTGTTAGAAGAAAGGCATAGTTAAGCTGGAAAGAGTGCAAAGAAGATTTAGAAGGATGTTGCCAGGACTCGTAGGCTGAGTTACAGGGAGAGGTTGGCCAGGAAGTCCTTGGAATGTAGGAGAATAAGGGGTGACCTTATAGAGGTTTTATAAAATCATGAGCGGCATAGTTAGGTTGGATGCATAGAGTCTTTTTCCCAAGAATGGGGAATTGAAAATTAGAGGGCGGAGATTTAAGGTGAGACAGGAAAGATTTAAGAAGGACCTGAGCGACAACTTCTTCACAGAGAATGGTGCGTATATGGAATGGACTGCCAGAGAAAGTGGCAAAAGTGAGGACAGCAGATACTGGAGATTAGAGTCAAGATTAGAGCGGTGCTGGAAAATTGATGTTTCAGGCAGGAGCCCTTCATCTCCCTTCTCCTGATAAAGGACTGCTACCCGAAACATCGATTTTCCTGCTCCTCGGATGCTGCCTGACCTGCTGTGCTTTTCCAGCACCACTCTAATCTTGACTTGAATCTCCAGCATCTGCAGTCCTCACTTTCGCCTCCATGCTGTATTACTCTATGGCTCTTTGACTCTATCACAGTTTTAAATGAGTAACCCTTTATTCTGTAAGCATGCCCCATGAATCAAAACCCCAAGTGCAAACATTTTCTTGAGTTCTACCTTGTCAAGCCTGAGAATCTTGTAGGTTTTGATAAGGAAGGTAAAGAAATTAATTCCATTGTAATTTCCTTAGAAAGATGTGCTATTGCAAAATTTGTTGGTAGCAGAGTAACTAGTAAGCTTTGACTTGAGAGACTTCAGACAGCAGCAGCTCAGCAAAAAGTACAGGTAAGCTCAGGTAAAGTCCTTTTAACTTTTCCTCTTGAGTCTTACAGCAGTTAAGATGGCATGTAGGCCAGTCACATGTTCCTCCTGCAGGATGTGGGAGCTGAGGGAGACATCCATCATCGCTGATGGCTACACATGTGGGAAATTGACCCAGCTGCAGCTCCTGGGAGACTGTGCTGGGGAAGCTGGAGCTGGGGCTGGATGCACTCAGGATCATCCGAGATGCTGAGTACTTCATGGATAAGAGTTTTAGTGAGTTGGCCACACCTAAGGTGCAGGCAGAGAGTAGTTGGGTGACAGTGGGGAAAGTCAATGGGAGTAGGCAGACAGTGCAGAGATTTCATGTGGCCATTCCTCTTGAAAACAAGTATACCATTTAAGATACCCTTGGGGGAATGACCATTCAGGGAAAAGCAGCAGTAGTCAGGTCAGTGACACTATGACTGGCTCTGGGGTGCAGCTGGAAAGGGTAAAGGTAAACAGGAGCTTCATGATAGGAGGCTTGATAATCAATGGGACAGCCAGGAGATTCTGTGACCGCAAACAGGAATCCAGGATGGTATTTTTCCTCTCAGGTGACAGGGTCCAGGATGTCTCGGAATGGCTGCAAAACATTCCCATTGGGGAGGGGGAGCAGCCAGAAGTCATTGTCCATGTTGGCACAGATGATAGAGGCAGAAAAAAGGTTGAGGTCCTGCAGAGTGATTAAAGAGAGCTAGAAAAAAAAGTAAAAATCCAGGACCTTACCGGTGGTAATCTCCAGATTACTTTTAGCGCCACGTGCTAGTGCAAGTAAGAACAGAAGGATACGGCAGATGAATGCGTGGCTCAAGATTTGATACAAAGGGCAGGGTTTCAGATTTTTAGATCATTGGAGTCTTATCTGGGGCAGAGATGACCTGTTCAAGAGGGACGGCTGGCACCTGACCTGGAGAGGGACCAATATCTCGGCAGCCAGGTTTGCTGATGCTGCAAGGGAGGGTTTAAACTAGATTAGCAGGAGGGTGAGATTCTCAACAGGGATGCAAGTGGGAGGCTGGAAGGAGATACAGTAATCAGAAATAGAAGGTTAAAGAGACCGGTCAGGCTGGAACATGACAAGGAGCAAGCAATGTCTGCTGGATTAAATTGCATCTATTTCAATGCAAGAAGGCTGAGAGTTAGGACCGATGAACTCAGGACATGGATAGGTACATGGGACTAGGATTTTATAGTCATTACAGAAACATGGCCAAAGGTGGGACAGGACTGGCAGCCTAATGTGCCAGGACACAAGTGCTTTAGGCAGGACAGAGGTGGTGGAAGGAGGGGAGGGGGAATTGCATTTTTGATTAAAGTGAGTATCACAACAGGAACCAGAGATGGAATAACTGAAGGATCCTCGAGTGAGACTTTGTGAGTGGAGCAAATAAATAAGAAGGGGATGGTCATGTTATTGGGTTGTACTATGCAGGG
This sequence comes from Chiloscyllium punctatum, assembly GCF_047496795.1. Classification (NCBI taxonomy): domain Eukaryota; kingdom Metazoa; phylum Chordata; class Chondrichthyes; order Orectolobiformes; family Hemiscylliidae; genus Chiloscyllium; species Chiloscyllium punctatum. The sequence continues at coordinate 53,935,410 of NC_092761.1, read as the reverse complement.
AGGCTGGGGAGACTCGCAGGACCAATTGGACGGAATTTCAATTTTCTGAACATAGACTGGTACTGCCATAGCGTAAAGGGCTTAGATAGGGTGGAATTTGTTAGATGCATTAGGAAAGTTTCCTCAAGCAAAACATAGAAGGTCCTACTCGGGAAGGGGCAAAACCTGACATACTCGTGGGAAATAGGGCAGGACAGATGACTGAGGTGACAATGGGGGAGCAATTTTGGACCAATGACTGTAGTTCTATTAATTTTAAAATAGTTATAGAGAGGACAAATCTGGTCCACAGTTTCAAGTTCTAAATTGGGGAAAGGCGACTTTTGATGGAAGCAGACAGGGGCTTGCAGGGATTGACTGGAGGAGTTTGTTTACAGGCAAAGGGACCTCTGGCAAATGGGAGGCCTTTAAAAGTGAGATAATGAGAGCTCAAGGTCTGCATGTTCCTGTGAGGGTGAAGGGCAAGATTGACAGGAATAGGAAACCCTGGATGACAAGAGATATTGAGGCTTTGACCAGAAAAAAGAAGGAGTTATGACTCAGGTACAGGCGGCTTGGATCAAAGGAATCCCTGGAGGGGACATAGGATTTTACTGAAGAAGGAAATAGGAAGGGAAAAAAGAGGGCGCGAGATAGCCTTGGCTGAGAAGATTAGGGTGAATCCAAAGAGGTAATTTAGGTATATTAAAGGAAAAAGAATAACTAGAGAAAGAATATGACCCGTCAGGTATCAAAGTGGACATGTACGTGTAGAACCACAGGAGATGGGTGAGGTGTTCAATGAATATTTCTCCTCTGTATTTACTGTGGAGAAAGATATGAAGACTGGGGAACTTGGGGAAGTTAGAGTGGTGATACCTTGTGGACAGTCCCTATCACAGCAGAGGAGGTGTTGGACGTATTAGAATATGTGAAGGTGGATAAATCTCCTGGTCCTGACCAGATATATCCAAGAACACTGCAAGAGGCTCGAGAAGAAATTGCAGGGATCTTGGCTGACATTTCTTTAATCAGCATTAGCCATGGGTGAGGTCCCAGAAGACTGGAGGGTAGTGAACGTTGTGCCCTTATTCAAGAAGGCCTCCAAAGAAAAAAACTGGGAACTATAGATCAGTAAGCCTAACATCTATGATAGGTAAATTACTTGAGAAGATTTTGAAACATAAGATATACATGCATTTGGAAAGGTAGGGTTTGATTAGAAGCAGTCAGCAAGACTTTGTGTATGGGAGATCATGTTCCACAAATGTTTTTAGAGTTCTTTGATGAATTGACCCAGAAGTTTGTCAATATGGATTTCAGTGATAAGGTTTCACATGGTAAGCTGCTCTGGAAGGTTAGATGTGTTGGAATTCAGGGGAGCTGCCAAATTAGATACACAATTGGCTTGATGTAGGAAGCAGAGGGTAATAGTGGAAGGATGCTTATCAGGATTGGAGGCCTGTGATGAGTGGAGTGCCACAGGGGTCGGTGCTGGGTCCATTAGTTTGTTATTTATATCAATAATTTGGATAAGAATGTACAAGGCATGATTAATAAGTTTGCAGATGACACTAAAATAGGCGGTATTGTGAATAGTGAGGAAGGTTTTCAGAAATTGCAGCAGGACCGAGATCAGCTGGGGAAGTGGGCTGAGAAATGGCAGATAGAGTTTAATTTGGATAAGTGTGAGGTCTTACATTTTGGAAAGTCAAATCAAGGCAGATGCCTCGTGTTGAATGGTAGGGCCTTAAGGAGTGAAGTGGAACTGAGAGCCCTTGGAATTCTCTGAAAATGGAGTTACAGGTAGACAAGGTAGTGAAGAAAGCTTTTGGCATACTGGCCACCATTAGTCAGGACATTGAGGACTGAAGTTGGAAGTTATGTTGCAGTTATACAGGATGTTAGTGAGGCCTCACTTGGAGCATTGTGTTCCTTTTCAGTCGCCTTGTTAGAGGAAGGATGTTATTAAACGGGAAAGAGTACAGAAGAAATTTACAAGGATGTTGCCAGGACTCAATGGTCTGAGTTATTGTGAGAGGTTGGACAAGCTAGGATTTTTTTCTTTAGGGGACAGAAGACTGGGAGATTGTGAGAGGCATGGATTGGATGAAGGCACTCAATTTTCCCAGGTTGAGGAATCGAGAACTAGACTGCATCGGTTTAAGGTTAGAGGGAAAAGAATAAAAGAGAAGCCAAAGGGCAACTTTTTTACACAGAGGGTAGTAAGCATATGAAATGAGCTGTCAGTGGAGGTGGTTGAGGTGAGTGCATTAACAACATTTAAAAGGCATTTGGACAAATACATGGATAGGAAAGGATTAGAAGGATATGGACCAAGTGCAGGAAATGGGGTTAGCATGGATGGACATTTTGATCGGCATGGACCAGTTTGGGGCAAAGCGCCTGTCTCCATGCTCTAGGATTCTATGACTCTATGACTCTGTAACACATCACCTTATGTTTTTGCCTGGAGTGAATAAACGAGAGCAGTCATGTGCAGTCTGGAAGACTTCTTGTAAGTTTCTGTGTCTATTTTAAAAACCTAATTAACCTTCTTGAACTACTAAATTGTGCAGCTTGACTTCTTTTTTGATGAGCCTGGGTTTGCAGTTGTTTGTGTTCTATTATTCTGGATTTACCCATCTCTTCAATCACAATTTCAATTCAAGTCAGCAATTCAATTTCATTTTTCTATCCAGACAGAAATTCGTGTTGACTACATTGCTCATTCATTAAAAGGTTGCACATAAATGAATAATAACATCAAAAGGAAAGAAAATTACCTTATCACAGCTTTCTAACTTTAATTAAAATATTTATGAAAAGCTGTTCGAGCTCACTAATCTAATCAGAGAGGCCTATCCAGAGAGTATATTCTCCAGCATGCATCAAAGTTCTGTTAAAATCCCTGAACATATCCAGCAGTGATACCAAGACAAGGGATTATTCTCTTTGTTGCTGACTCTTTGCTTCTGTCAAAATTCTTTTTAGAGATTTCATCAAATATTCTCCCTGCCTGCTTCAATAACCCTTGGACCCTTAAAGAGTCTACTTTCCTTAGACAACAGTACTGTGCAAGATGTTCAAAAAGGATGGTATCAACCCAACAGAATCTCTTTATCATATTAAACATCTCAATTAAATCTAAACTAAGCTAATCCAGCCAAGTAAATGCATTCAATGTTCATATTTTAAATATTTCATTGTGAGCATCATTATGGGAATCTGCAATATAACCTCTCCATAGCTAATACATCTTGGTAAAAATCGGTGCCAAAAATTGAAAGCATTGTGGGTACCATGGAACTTGGTCAAGACGATGTGCTCTGCACCACATCCTCACTTGAGCGTTTCAATCCCAAGAGATAAAAATTAACATTCCCTTAGCCTTCTTGAAGATTAATTAATCAACATGCTGAAGATACAGAATAGACATTGAGAAAGATTGGAGCTTTGGAGAAACACACAAAAGATTCGCATTGGAATAAAGATTAGGAGAGTCATAGTCATAGAGTCATGGAGTCACAGAGTCATACAGCTTGGCAACGGATCCTTCGGTCCAACTGGTCCATGCTGAGCATAACCCCAAACTAAACTAGCCCCACCTGTTTGCTGCTGGCCCATATCCCTTCAAACCTTTCCTACTCATGTACCTATCCAAATGTCTTTTAAACACTGCAATTGTACCCACATCCACCACTTCCTCAGGAAGTTATTTCCACACACTAACCATCCTGTTTGAACAAAATTGCCTCTCATGTCTTTTTGAAATCTCTCTCCTCTTACCTTAAAAATGTGCCCGCTAGACTTGAAATCCCCATCCTAGGAAAAGACAGCTACCATTCACTCTGTCTATACCTCTCATTATTCTATAACCTTCTATCATGTCGCCCCTCAACCTTCAGAAACAAAAACAGAAATTGCTCTAAAAGAAGGAACATAGAATATAGAACACAGAACAGCACAGTACAGCCTTCAACCCTTGATGTTGTGCTGACCTTTTATTCTACTCTAAGATCAAACGAACCCACATACCCTTCATTGTGCTATCATCCATGTGCCTATCCAAGAGTCACTTAAATGCCCCTAATGTAAATAACTCGACTACCACCACTCACCCATCACATTCCACGCACCCACCACTCTCTGTGTAAAGAACCAATCTCCCCTAAACTTTCTTCCAATCAGCTTAAAATTATGCCCTTGCATGAGAGCCATTTCTGCACTGGGAAAAGGTTCCTGGCTATCTACTCGATCTATGTCTCTTATCATCTTGTACACCTCTCATCTTTCTTCACTCCAATGAGAAAAGACCAGCTCCCTAAGCCTTTCTTCATAAGACATGCCCCCCAGTCCAGGCAGCATCCTGGTAAATCTCCACTGCATCCTCTCTAAAGCTTCCACATCCTTCCTTTAATGAGGTGACCAGAACTGAACACAATATTCCAAGTGTAATCTATCCATGGCTTTGTAGAGCTGCAGCATAACCTCGCGGCTCTTAAACTCAGTCCCCCTGCCAATGAAAGCCAACACACCTTACACTTTCTTAACACCCTATCAACTTGGGTGGCAACTTTGAGGGATCTATGGACGTGGACTCCAAGATCCCTCTGCTCCTCCATACTGCCAAGAATCCTGCCTTTTACCCTGTACTGTGCATTCAAATTCAAACTTCTAAAATTAATCACTTTATACTTTTCCAGGTTGAACTCCATCTGTCACTTCTCAGCCCAGCTCTGCATCCTGTTAATGTCCTATTGCAACCTACAACAGCCCTTGACACTATCCACAACTCCACCAACCTTTGTGTCTTTGGCAAACTTACTAACCCACAATTCCACTTCCTCATCCAAGTCATTTATAAAAATCACAAAGAGCAGAGGCTCCAGAACAGATCCCTACAGAGCACCACTGGCCACCGAGCTCCAGAACATAGAACATAGAACATAGAACATCACAGGCCCTTCGGTCCTCTATGTTGCACTTATCTGTGGAACCAATCTGAATCCCATCTATCCTACACTATTTCATTTTCATCTACATCTTTATCCAATGATCATTTAAATGCCCTTAATGTTGGCAAGTCTACTACTGTTGCAGGCAGGGCATTCCAAGCCTCTACTACTCTCTAAGTAAAGAAACTACCTCTGAAATCTGTCCTCTATCTATCACCCCTCAATTTAAAGTGATGTCCCCTCATGCTAGCCATCACCATCCGAGGAAAAAGGTTCTCACTGTCCACCCTATCTGACCCTTTGATTATCTTATATGTCTCAGTTAAGTTACCTCTCAACCTTCTTCTCTCCAATGAAAACAGCCTCAAGTCCATCAGCCTTTCCTCATAAGACCTTCCCGCCATACCAGACAACATCGTCATAAATGTCCTCTGAACCCTTTGCAAAGTTCCCACATCCTTCCTGTAATGCAGTGACCAGAACTGTACACAATACTCCAAGTGCGACCGCACCAGAGTTTTGTACAGCTGCAGCATGACCTCGTAGCTCCAAAACTCAATCCCACCAGCAATAAAAGCTAACACCCTGTACACTGCACATTGAACACCTTCTTAATTGGCAGCATGATGGCTTAGTGTTTAACAATGCTGCCTCATAGCGCCAGGGACCCAGGTTCAATTCCTGCCTCAGATGACTGGCTGCATGGAGTTTGTACATTAATGAATTGGAGATGAATAGATATGTTGAGGGATTTAAAAGTGAAGGATAGGAAGATTGAAAGGTCAGGGGTGGAAAAGAAACATGAATGCAGGATTGAAAATGGAGGGAATGATACATTATGGGTCAGAAAACAAAAGTATAGATAGTGAAATTTTACTTTGTAGGATATCTAGCCTGTAGAATTGAGTATTGCAGAAGGAAGCATTGTACAGTAGCATGGGACTATCTGGCTCTAGTTAGAGTCAAATTGAGGTTGTATTGTAAATTCACAGTGAGGTAATTCATAGTGAAATTCTCTAGCCTTGGCCACTCTCCCTTTATTTATGTCTGATCGTGTCGGACTCGGTTGATATTTACTCTGGCAGCACTGTGCACTCACTGACTGCAAATAAAGGGGTGTGTTTCGAAGATGGAATGATTAGTCAGGCAGCTGCTTGCAATAAAAGAATAATACGTAAAGGCATCAGAATCCTTCATAGCACAAACCTGCCAATGCTTGAAGCAATGTCACTGAGGTTGCACAAAATGTTTACAGTCAAAGCAGCAAGGGAGCAAGCCATTGGCAGAGAACGCAGAGTAATGAAGGGGAGCGGGAGGGAGCCGAAACCAGAAACAGAGAGGGTAGGCAGGCAAAGTGCCAGCATTAACCAAGTGAGTCAGGGAGGTGATGGTATGAATGGAAAGAGTGAGGAGGGAGGGAAACAATATTAATTGAGTGAGGGAGTATAAGGAGGGAGTGTGACAATATTAACTGAGTGAGTGAGGAAGTGCGACAGTGTGGAGTGATGGAGGGTAATATTATCAACCAAGGGAGCAAGAGTGACAGTATTAATTGAGTGAGTGAGGGAGAGTGATGATATTAGCTGAAGGGAGGGTGAGGCGGGAGAGTGTTGGACATTTGCAGAGGCTGCAATTTCAATTCTCTTTTTCTCTGTGATGAAGCATGACTTGCAGAATAACTTTACTCTTGAGAGTTATTCCAGCTGGAGCAGGTGGTTTCATTTCTGTGGGCTGTAACTTCTGTTTCATGGCATTTGATCTAATGAGAGCTTAAAATTAATAACATGTCCATTGACATAACCAAGTCCTGTCAAGTGCAAGTTGGTTGAATCTGCAATTCCACCTGAGAATGTGTGGGATAACATTTTGAGAGGAAGTGGCTCTAAATGACATTAACATCATTGTCTCAGTAAGCACTGACTATCTGATGATCTGAAACCAAGTTCTACTTCAGCACCTTTTCTATACTTTTACAGATAGATATTATTTTGTCAAAGTTGGCCGTTGCTTGTGCCTGTTTGGATTATTTCTTTGTTCCACATCACTGACACACACTGATGGTATCTATTGTTGACCTGTTCCTTGTGTTGGATTATCACATAGTCTTACAAAATGGATTGGTTCTATTGTTCTCCTTCAGTTAGATTGTCCTTATCCTCCCTGGATTTGTCTGTTTCATCCTAGTTTCTACCTCCAGAACAAATTAAGTCATTTTGATTTGCCAACAATTCAACAACTGTCTCTTGTGAATTCTGATGTCAAAATTGCGTTGTTGCAGTTTACTACTGATCTGCAGCAGTCATTAATAAATGATCTACAGATTTCCCTGGATAATAAATTCTTCTAACAAATTATGCTGCTTCAAGAATTGTGTTTGTTCTTACCTTAAAGCAATTATCACAAGCTACTAGACTTTCTTCATAAATATCTGTGCCTTCTATTATATTCTGGCATTTTGCAAAGTCATCAGCTGTAGGCTTTAATGAATACAATTGACTTGGATTTAGTGTTTTACTCTGAATTAAATATTTGAGGTAATATTACTTATTCTGCCATTTATTTGTCATGCTGTAATTCTAATTATTTGCAAAGTTTTTATTTTAAATTTGCAGCATTTCAATGCTGTATGCACTTTGTTAGTTTTTAATCATGTAATATTTGACTATAGTTTTAATCCATAGAACATAGAACATAGAACATTACAGTGCAGTCCAGGCTCTTCGGCCCCCGATGTTGCGCCGACCTGTCATACCCATCTGAAGCCCATCTAACCTACACTATTACATCTACGTCCATATGCTTGTCCAATGACGACTTAAATGTACTTAAAGTTGGCGAATCTACTACCATTGCAGGCAAATCATTCCATACCCTTCCTATTCTCTGAGTAAAGAAACTACCTCTGACATCTGTCCTATATCCACTTGATTTAAAGTCTCTAAGTTTTTAAATTTGCATTGTAGCAACATTGTAAGATATTCTTCTAATAAGGTTTGAATTCTGTTAAATTGCAATAATCTATCTCTACACTGCTTGCTGGGCTGGGGATTGACTACCTTATTTTCAACCAAAATCATTGTTTCCCAACTTATTCTGGCAAAAAGGTTCTTTTTTCACATTCTGCAGTTTAGAGAGTGTTTTCCTGCTCATAAGTCCTCTCATGATTTAATAAAATATTAAATAATTTAATAAACTTGCTGAGTTAAGAATTAAAAACTAAACCTTTCCACCAAATTAAGTTATATGTCTCCCAATCTGAACATAGTCATAAACATCTTCCATGTTACTCTGTCAGATTCTGTTCTTTAAATCTTTCAAATTTCCCCTTGATGAACTTAAAACTACTTTGCAAAGTTCTCAACATTGCAGCTTTGGTATAAATTAATTTAATGACTCTTGATCTTGGAACTGTAGCCCTGTCCCATGGTGTACACTCACAATGGCAGCTATGAGCAGTGCACACTCATTTTTATCCCCATCCTTCCCAGCCTGGTCTTTTGGGCTATTAGATTTTTTTTAATTTTAGTATTCTCCCTTGACAACACAGATTTTTAACTTCCTTTGTGGAGCTTAAAAACTTTTGCTTTCCAACTGAACCTCAAATGGGTACAGCCGTACATATCTTCTTCTCCAATTTCTCTATATTTGCTGAGCATCACTGGTTTTGTTTTACTCTTATGAGTCCACACTAGCTTTCCCATACCTCTTACCAGCGATGAGATGAAGGTTTGGTGTGGAAGGCTGCATTTGCCTTGCTGTTCCTTCCACAGGTTCTACTGTCTGTGTCCACATGGACAGCTGCTTGGCTGACTGCGTATTCTTAAAGTGATAATGAATTTAGAACAACAAACTTATTAGTGTTCTGAAAATAATTTTTCCTGGGTTGAAGTGTTCACTGCTGTTAACTTTAGGTATTTAAACAACAACTGATCACTGTGTTGTATATTTAGGGTGCCAACCACTGGCAATGTGTAGTTGGGGTAAAAGACTGGCAACAATCCTCCTTTTCATATTAATAGCTTATTCGGTCAAAGAATCTGTTTGGTTAACAGTAGTAAAGGATGAAACTACTAAGAAGTTTTAACAAGAAAGTACTGTTGGCTTAACAACAAACGCATAGCAAAGATAAAAGATACATTGGTAACTGGTTAGTTAGTCAATTATTAAGACTATGAGAGACAGACACACATCTGGCCCAATTGGGATCCTGAACTGGGCCCATCCATTCTCTATCAAAGACCATATGATATGATCAGCTTGGGCGGAACCCAATGTGGTCTCCAACATTGACCCTTTCGGAACCTTATCCAACAGAGGGTGACAATATTAACTGATAAACTGGCTGAGGGCAGGGAAGGAGACAGAGAGACAGCATTTACTGAAGGACTGAGGGATTGTGACAACATTAACTGAACATCTGAAGGGTGACAGTGAAAGAATTAAACATGAGGAGAATGGGTAAGTCTTCATTCAGATCACCACAACCTTTTGTATATCTGAGGATAAAAGCACAGTTTATGTAAACTCACCTTAATCTATTTTTTGTTGCCCTGGGGTACATTACTATGAACACAAGTTGCAATTTTTCCAAGACTAATATATCCTTTCTATGCCCAGAATTGTGTACAGTAATCTGGATGTGATCTTATCAGAGTATCCATCTACATAGCTATAGGAAATCATCCTCCTTTTTCATATGCTGACCTGTTAGGATAGGCTGTTTGCAAGTAAGATTCCATGGCCTGGCATGATGGGAAGTTCCATCCAAACCAGGGGCAGTTATTAGAAGGATCCAACATATATGAGCAACCAAGGCTCCTAAGTAGCAGTCAGGACTAAACACCATGTTACACTGGACTGGACTTGCTGTAGTCGATCTCCTGCAGTGACAGCTAGCCCTCTTCTCCATGGGTAGACACCTCCTTTTCCAGCATCTGCAGTCATTGTTTTTACCTCCTAATCTTGACCACCTTGCCTTCTCCTCCACAAAAACATCCACGGGTTAAGGTGTGGGTTCCTGATCAGCAGCTCTCCAAGTGGTAGACAGCTCTAGCTGGAGGAGGCTATCTTCCAGATGCTGATCTCTTCTTGGAAATGGCAAAAATCTCCTACAAGAAAGCACTGAAATACCACCCTACCTTCCACATATACGTTCGCTCTCTCTCTCACACACAAACACACACACACACTGTCACGTTCACACATATACTCTCCCACACATACACTGTCAAACACATACACTGTCTCTCACACACACAGCACACAAGCATATATACAACACACACAAATACTCACACACAACACACTTACATATGCACACACGTAGACACACATGCACTCTCACACACATCCAAGCACACACACTCACTCATGCATACATATATACATGCATGTACACACATGCACATATACACACACACTCGTACATACATACACACTCATGCCCGCGCACGCATGCACACACACACACTCACATATACGGGCGTGCGCTCATGTACACACACACACACACACATACATATCCTAATCTGTTTCAGGAGCTGTCTGCCCTATTTATGAGCTTTTAGGGGTGGCACAGTGGCTCAGTGGTTAGCACTGCTGCCTCACAACGCTGGGGTCCCAGGTTCGAATCCAGCCTCAGGCTGTGTAGAGTTTGCACATTCTCCCCGTGTCTGTGTGGATTTCCTCTGGGTGATCTACTTTATCCCGCAATCCAAAGGTGTGCAGGTTAAGTGAATTGACCATGCTAAATTGCCCATAGTGTTCAGGAATGTGTAGGTTAGTTGCATTAGTTAGGGGTAAATGTCATAGGGTCTGGGTGGGGTACTCTTCGGAGGGTCGATGTGGACTTGTTGGGCCAAATGGCCTGTTTCCACACTGTATGGATTCTATGATTTCTAACTGTCAGAAACAAATTAGTCAGCAGGGCACACTAACCAGGAAGAAGTTCAATGCACAGCTCTCTCTCAGCAGGCAGGCAGAGGGAAAGCTGCCAGCTGGATGCCAAGGTACACCAACCATCTTCTGTACTTCGGAGAGTTCACATTGTGGCAGAACACTAGCACTGCCTTTGATCCCAGAGGAAATGGACTAGTTTCTCTGTAACTTGGCAGAAAAAAACCATGGATGGGTCAAAATGACCAAGTGGTAACGCAGCGTGAGATTGTACTCCACATACTAATGCGCTACGCAGTGCACCAGGTTACACACACGCCATATATGTTGCCAGAAACCTCCGGGGAGTTTTATTAAAGAGTTACAAACACCTGGCTCAGTTGATTCAAAACAGATTGCGTAAGGAAGGAGTAGTTGACACTGAGTGGAGGTGGAGATGAAATCCATTGTTGGATTATTTCATACCTAAAACCTCGAACTGAAAAACCAACATGGCATTGCTGGGGAAGCCTGATTGGCAAAGTAGCATGAGCTGGAAGCCAAGATACTCACTCGACGAAGGAACTGACCAGGAGTGACCTGAGTACTCCAGGAGTTGAGCACTGGTGACGAACAAACTGCAGCGAGAAAATCTAAGAACACCAGCTCATTATCAGAGTGAAGAGTCCTCCAATCACTTGTTGTCAGAGTCCTCCGCTAAAATGTCCCGTTGGAGTTCACGTCCTTGAATGTTGAATAAAGAGTAACCTTGAAAAGACTTGTGGCTCCAGCGACCTCTGTAAAGTACTATAGAGCAACCAGCCATTCCCAAGCTGAATGCCATGATAGCAGATGGTGTGAGTAAGAGACCAGGGGCCAGAGCACAGTGGGATATTCAAAAGAAACAACAGAACAACTGAGAAGTAGCGGCAGGCACAGAGCTACTGAGAACAGAACAATACGGGAAGCAAGCTTTGACAAGGGGAAACCATGGAACAGATCAGACCACAATCAGAAAGAGGACTGGAGGGGGATCAATATCTTGGCTCCCAGGTTTGCTAGTGCTGCAAGGGAGGATTTAAACTAGATTGGCAGGAGGGTGGGGAGGGGGAGGTGGTGTTGTGGAGGGAGGAGCAGGGAGACAAGTGGAAGGCTGGACAGAGCTACAGTCATCAGAAATAGGAGGTTGAAGAGACAGGTCAGGCTGGGAACAACAGGAAGCGAGGAGTGCCTGTTGGATTAAATTTCATCTATTTCAATGCAAGAGGGCTGACGGGTAAGGGTGATGAACTCAGGGCGTGGATAGATATGTGGAACTGGGATATTATAGTGAAGTGGGAGATGGCACAGGGCAGGGTTACACAAGGCACACAGACACACAAGATGGCCACTCAGCCATAAGTTGGCCACTTGACATTCAAGATGGCTGCCGGGCCACAATATGGAGAGAGATAGCACAGCAACCACAGATACTGCCTGGGGCCACCAGAATGCTAGCACAATGCACTCATAACCTAGTTGATTAGTTTAAGGCTGGTGGGGGAAGAGAATACACATGAGTAGTGTATACTGCCCGCCGAAGTGTCTGGGTCCAGCCATCACCTTTGATAGAAATGCTAACAGCTTAATACAGACTCAATACAAAGTGTTAATAGCCAGGGCTGCAGTAATCTTACTTCTCAGGAAGAGCAATTAGCGCCCATTACTACAGTAATGGACTTCCACGCAGGCATTCAAATTAACAAAGGCTGCACTGAAACTAACAATGACCACGTTGAAATTAACAAAGGCTGCACTGGAACTGAAAATGACTGCACCGAAACTATCAACGATTCTGTAATGTTGACAATAAACAAACTATGTTACAAAGACAATAACCTCATCACTGACCTATTGTATTACAAAATGTATCTTGAGATGTGCCGTGGGTTGAGAGAAGATTTGCAACTGACCGCTGTGCTGTTGGTGTATTTCTCTCCCCAGAGCTCCGATATTTCCTTGTACAATAAACTCTGTTGTTGAACCCTGACTCTGACTCCGAGGCTGGTGATTTTCCCCACAACAATAGCCATTACAGAAAAATGGCTAAGGAAGGGTCAGGACTGGCAGCTTAATGTGCTAAGGTACAGGTGCTTTAGGCAGGACAGAGGTGATAGAAGGAGGGGAGGGGGAATTGCATTTTCATTAAGGTGTAAGCAGCAGTAAGCAGAGATGGAATAACTGAAGGATCCTCCACTGAGACCTTGTGGGTGGAGCTGAGAAATAAGAAGGGGATGGTGACATTTTTGGGGTTGGACTATAGGCCCCCAAATAGTCAACAGAAATTAGAGGAGCAAATATGCGGGGATTCTGGATTAGTGGTGCTGGAAGAGCACAGCAATTCAGGCAGCATCCAAGTAGCTTTGAAATCGATGTTTCGGGCAAAAGCCCTTCATCAGGAATAAAGGCAGTGAGCCTGAAGCGTGGAGAGATAAGCTAGAGGAGGGTGGGGATGGGGAGAAAGTAGCATAGAGGACAATGGGTGAGTGGGGGAGGGGTGAAGGTGATAGGTCAGGGAGGAGAGGGTGGAGTGGATAGGTGGAAAAGGAGATAGGCAGGTAGGACAAGTCCGGAGAAGTCATGGGGACAGTTACTGAGCTGGAAGTTTAGAACTAGGGTGAGGTGGGGGAAGGGGAAATGAGGAAACTGTTGAAGTCCACATTGATGCCCTGGGGTTAAAGTGTTCCAAGGCGGAAGATGAGGCGTTCTTCCTCCAGGCGTCTGGTGGTGAGGGAGTGGCGGTGAAGGAGGCCCAGGACCTCCATGTCCTCAGCAGAGTGGGAGGGGGATTTGAAATGTTAGTCCACGGGGCGGTGTGGTTGATTGGTGCGGGTGTCCTGGAGATGTTCCCTAAAGCGCTCTGCTAGGAGGCGCCCAGTTTCCCCAATGTAGAGGAGACCGCATTGGGAGCAACGGATACAATAAATGATATTAGTGGATGTGCAAGTAAAACTTTGATGGATGTGGAAGGCTCCTTTAGGGCCTTGGATAGAGGTGAGGGAGGAGGTGTGGGTGCAGGTTTTACAGTTCCTGAGTGGCAGGGGAAAGTGCCAGGATGGGAGGGTGGGTTGTAGGGGTTGAGGGCGGAGGTGCGGGATGTGGACGAGATGCGTTGGAGGGCATCTTTAACCACGTGGGAACTTCACCAACACATTCCACCCTGACCTTAAATTTACCTGGACCATCTCTGACACCTCCCTTCCCTTCCTGGACCTCTCCATCCCCATTAATGATGATCGACTTGACATTTTTTACAAACCCACCGACTCCCACAGCTACCTGGATTAAACCTCTTCCCATCCTACCTCTTGCAAAAATGCCATCCCGTATTCCCAATTCCTCCGCCTCCGCCGGATCTGCTCCCAGGAGGACCAGTTCCACCACAGAACACACCAGTTGTCCTCCTTCTTTAGAGACCGCAATTTCCCTTCCCACGTGGTTAAAGATGCCCTCCAACGCATCTTGTCCACATCCCGCACCTCCGCCCTCAGACCCCACCCCTCCAGAGGACAGAACGCCCTGGTGCTCACCTTCCACCCTACCAACCTTCGCATAAACCAAATCATCCGCCGACATTTCCGCCACCTCCAAACAGACTCCACCACCAGGGATATATTTCCCTCCCCACCCCTTTCCGCCTTCCGCAAAGACCGTTCCCTCCGTGACTACCTGGTCAGGTCCACGCTCCCCTACAACCCACCCTCCAATCCTGGCACTTTCCCCTGCCACTCAGGAACTGTAAAACCTGCGCCCACACTTCCTCCCTCACCTCTATCCAAGGCCCTAAAGGAGCCTTTCACATCCATCAAAGTTTTACTTGCACATCCACTAATATCATTTATTGTATCCGTTGCTCCCAATGCGGTCTCCTCTACATTGGGGAGACTGGGCGCCTCCTAGCAGAGCGCTTTAGGGAACATCTCCGGGACACCCGCACCAATCAACCCCACTGCCCCGTGGCCCAACATTTCAACTCCCCCTCCCACTCTGCTGAGGACATGGAGGTCCTGGGCCTCCTTCACCGCCACTCCCTCACCACCAGACGGCTGGAGGAAGAACGCCTCATCTTCCGCCTCGGAACACTTCAACCACAGGGCATCAATGTGGACTTCAAAGTTTCCTCATTTCCCCTTCCCCCACCTCACCCTAGTTCTAAACTTCCAGCTCAGTAACTATCCCCTTGACTTGTCCAGACTTGTCCGACCTGCCTATCTTCTTTTCCACCTATCCACTCCACCCTCTCCTCCTTGACCTATCACCTTCATCCCCTCCCCCACTCACCCATTGTACTCTATGCTACTCTCTCCCCACCCCCACCCTCCTCTAGCTTATCTCTCCACGCTTCAGGCTCACTGCCTTTATTCCTGATGAAGGGCTTTTGCCCAAAACGTCGATTTCAAAGCTACTTGGATGCTGCCTGAACTGCTGTGCTCTTCCAGCACCACTAATCCAGAATCTGGTTTCCAGCATCTGCAGCCATTGTTTTTACAAATATGCGAGGAGACTGGGGAGACTTGCTGGAGGAAAAGGATTGTCACAGTAGGGGATTTTAATTTTCCAACATCGACTGGGAATGTCATAGCATGAAGGGTTTAATTTGTTTAATGTGTTCAGGAAAGTTTCCTCAAGCAGTATATAGAAGGTCCTACACGGGAAAGGGCAAAACCTGACCTAATCTTGGGTAATAGTGCAGGGCAGGTGACAGAGGTGACAATGGGGGAGCACATTGGAACCAGACCACAGTTCTATTAATTTTAAAATAGTTATCGGGAAGGACAAGTTCTAAACTGGGACAAGGTGAATTCTGATAGGATTACACAGGAGCTTACAGGGATTGGTTGGAGCAGCTTGTTTGCTGGCAAAGGGACCTCTGGCAAATGGGAGGCCTTTAAAAGTGAGATAGCGAGAGTTCAAGGTCCAGATGTTTCTGTGAGGGTGAGGGACAAGGTTGATAGGAAGAGGAAATCCTGGATGACAAGAGATATTGAGGCTTTGATCAAAAAAAGAAGGAGGTTCTGTGGCCGAAATCGAGACTCTGGAATAGTATGTTGCCTCGCAGGTGCACAGGTCAGGGATGTCTCAGATCAACTGTCTCAGATCAGATCAACATTCTGAAAGGGGAGAGTGAACAGCCGGTGCATAGAGCCACCAATGTTATAGGTTAAAGAAAACAGCTGAGGTCTAAGGGGAGAACTTCGGGAGTTAAGAGCCAAGTTAAAATGCAGGACTACAGAGATAGTAATCTCAGAATTGCAACCACTGCCACATGCTCGTCAGAGTAGAAATGAAAGAATAGACAGGATGAATGCATGACTTGAGAGACAGTGTAGGAGGGAGGGGTTCAGATTTTAGGGAAGTTGGGACCAGTTCTGGTGGAGGTGGGACTATTATAAATTGGAAAGTCTACACATGGGCTAGACAGGAACCAATGCCCTTGGGGATGCTTTTGCTAATGCTGTTGGAGAGAGTTTAAATTAAAGTGGAATGGGAATTAAATGAGAAGGTAAGGTAGTAACTAAAGGCTGTAAGAAACTAGATAATGAAGTAATCATGACTAAGGGGAAAAGTAGGCACGGAGCAAATGATAAACACAAAAGGACTGGTGGTCTGAGGTGCATTTGTTTTAATGCGAGAAGTGTAGTAGGTAAGGCAGGTGAATTTAGGGCTTGGATTAGTACCTGGGAGTATGATGTTATTGCTGTTACTGAGACTTGGTTGAGGGAAGAGCATGACTGGCAACTAATTACCCTAGGATATTGATGCTTCAGGCGGGATAGAGAGGGAGTTAAAAGGGTTGGAGGAGTTGCATTGCTGGTCAGAGAGGCTGTCACAGCTGTGCTGAAGGAGAGCACTATGGACAACTCGAGCAGTAAGGCAGGATGGGCAGAGCTCAGAAATAGGAAGGGTGTAGTAACAATGTTGGGGCTGTACTACAGGCCTCCCAACAGAGAGTGTGGGATGGAGGTACAAATATGTAACCAGATTATGGAAAGATGTAGGAGCAACAAAGTGGTGGTGATAGGAGATTTTAATTTGATAGATGCCCTGCAGTGTGGAAACAGGCCATTTGGCCCAAAAACTCCACACGAACCCTCTGAAGAGTAACCCAACCAGACCCATTCCCCTCTGATTAATGCACCTAGCACTATGGACAATTTAGCATGGCCAATTCACTTGAACTGTACATCTTTGGATTGTGGGAGGAAACCCACACAGACATGGGGAGAATGTGCAAACTCCACTCAGACAGTCACCAGAGGCAAGAATTGAACCCAGGTCCCTAGCACAGTGAGGCAGTAGTGGTAACCACTGAGCCACCAGGCCACCCCAGCATTTTCCCACCATTGACTGGGATTCACTTAGTGTTAGAGGTCTAGATGGAGCAGAATTTGTAAGAAGTATCCAGAAGGGTTTTATTATAAATAGTTCAAAACGTGAAGGGACCTGATGTTGGGAAATGAACCCAACCAGGTGGTTAAATTTTCAGTAGGGGATTACTTTGGGAATAGCGATCACAATTCCGTAAAATTTAGAATACTCTTGGACAAAGACAAGAGTGGTCCTAAAGGAAGAGTGCTAAATTGGCAGAAGGCCAACAATTCCAAAATTTTGCAGGAGCTGAGGAATGTAAATTGGGAGCAGCTGTTTGAAGGTAAGTCCACATTTGATATGTGGGAGACTTTTAAAGAGAGGTTGATTAGAGTGCAGGAGAGATATGTTCCTGTGAAAATGAGGGACAGAAATGGCAAGACTGGGGAACCATAGCTGACAGGTGAAATTGTAAGACTACCTAAGAGGAAAGCTGAAGCATACATAAGGTCTAGGTGACTGAAGACAGACGAAGCTTTGGAAGAATATTAGGAATGTAGGACCAATCTGAAACAAGGAATTAAGAGGGTTAAAAGGGGTCATGAAATCTCTTTAGCAAAAGGGATTAAGGAAAATCCCAAAACCTTTTATTCATATATAAGCAGTAAGAGAGTAACTAGAGAAAGGGTCAACTCAAGGACGAGGGAGGAAAATTATACTTGGAGACAGAGAAAATGGATGAGATTCTTAATGAGTACTTTGCATCGATATTCTCTGAGGAGAGGGACATGATGGATGTTGAGGTTAGGGATAGATGTTTGATTATTTTAGGTCAAATCGGCATATAAGGAAGAAGGTGGTGTTGGGTATTCTGAAAGGTATTAAGGTGGACAAGTCCCCAGGTCTGATGGGAGCTATCCTAGGTTACTGAGGGAAGCGAGAGAGGAAATACCTGAGGCCTTAACAGGTATCTTTGCAGCATCCATGAACATGAGTGATGTCCTGGAGAACTGGAGAATTGTTAATGTTGTCCTTGTTTAAGAAGGGTAACAGGGATAATCCAGGTGATTATATACTGGTGAACCTGATGTCAGTGGTGGGGAAGCTGGTGGAGAAGAAACTGAGGGATCAGATAGAGTCATAGAGTCATAGAGATGTACAGCATGGAAACAGACCCTTCAGTCCAACCCATCCATGCCGACCAGATATCCCAACCCAATCTAGTCCCACCTGCCAGCACCCAGCCCATATGCCTCCAAACACTTCCTATTCATATACCCAACCAGATGCCTTTTAAATGTTGCAATTGCACCATCCTCCACCACTTCCTCTGGCAGCTCATTCCATACACGTACCATCCTCTGTGTGAAAACGTTGCCCTCTCTTTTATATCTTTCCCCTCTCACCCTAAACCTATGCCCTCTAGTTCATGGCTCCCCAATCCCAGGAAAAACACTTTGTCTATTTATCCTATCCATGCCCCTCATAATTTTGTAAACCTCTATAAGATCACCCCTCAACCCCTGATGCTCCAGGGAAACAGCCCCAGCCTGTTCAGCCTCTCCCTATAGCTCAAATCCTCCAACCCTGGCAAATTCCGTGTTCATCTTTTCTGAACTCTTTCAAGTTTCACAACATCTTTCCGATAGGAAGGAGACCAGGATTGCATGCATCCTGTACAGCAGCAATATGTCCTCCCAATTCCTGTACTCAATACTCTGACCAATAAAAGAAAGCAAACCAAACGCCTTCTTCACTATCCTATCTACCTGCGACTCCACTTTCAAGGAGCTATGAACCTGCACTCCAAGGTCTCTTTGTTCAGCAACACTCCCCAGGACCTTATCATTAAGTGTATAAATCCTGCTAAGATTTGCTCTCCCAAAATGCAGCACCTCGCATTTATCTGAATTAAACTCCATCTGCCGCTTCTTAGCCCATTGGCCCATCTGGTCAAGATCCTGTTGTAATCTGAGGTAACCTTCTTCGCTGTCCTCTACACCTCCAATTTTGGTGTCATCTGCAAACTTACTAACTGTACCTCTAACACTCACATCCAAATCATTTATGTAAATGACACAGCACTGATCCTTGTGGCACACCACTGGTCACAATCCTCCAGTCTGAAAAAGAACCCTCCGCCATCACTCTCTGTCTTCTACCCTTGAGCCAGTTCACTCAAACGGCAAGTTCTCCCTGTATTCCATGAGATCTAACTTTGCTAACCAGTCTCCCATGGGGAACCTTGTCGAAAGCCTGACTGAAGTCCATATAGATCACATCTATCGCTCTGCCCTCATCAATCCTCCTTGTTACTTCTTCAAAAAGCTCAATCAAGTTTGTGAGACATGATTTCCCACGCACAAAGCCATGTTGACTATCCCTAATCAGTCTTTGCATTTCCAAATACATGAACATCCTGTTCCTCAGGATTCCCTCCAACAACTTGCCCACCACTGAGGTCAGGCTCACCGGTCTATAGTTCCATGGCTTGTCTTTACCACCCTTCTTAAACAGTGGCACCACGTTAGCCAACCTCCAGTCTTCCGGCATCTCACCTTAGATCTATTCTCGTTTGGAAGAAAATGAGCTAATCAGTGATAGGTACCATGGTTTTGTGCAGGGAAAGTTATGTCTCACCAGCATAATAGAATTTTTTGAGGAAGTGACAAAGTTGATTGATGAGGGAAGGGCTGTAGATGTTATATACATGGACTTCAGTAAGACATTTGATAAGGTTCTCCATGGTAGGCTGATAGTGAAATTGAAGTCATATGGGGTTCAGGGTGTACTAGCTGAATGGTTGGAGAACTGGCTGGGCAGCAGGATGCAGGGAGTAGTAGTGGGAGGAAGTTTCTCAAAATGGAGACCTGTGACCAGTGGTGTTCCACAGGGATCTGTGTTAGGACCACTGTTGTTTGTGATAAGCATAAATGATCTGAAGGAAGATATAGACGGTCTGATTAGCAAGTTTGCAGATGACACTAAGATTGGTGGAGTCGCAGAAAGTGAAGGGGACTGTCAGAGGATACAGCAGAATATGGATAGATTGGAGAGTTGGGCAGAGAAAAGGCTGATGGAGTTCAATCCGGGCAAATGCGAGGTGATGCATTTTGAAAGATCCAGTTGAAAAGCCACCTATGCAGTAAATAGGAAAGTCCTGGGGAAAATTGATATGCAGATAGATCTGGGTGTTCAGGTTCATTGTTCCCTGCAGGTGGCAACGCAGGTCAATAGAGTGGTCAAGAGGCATATGGCATGCATTCCTTCATTGAGCAGGGTATTGAGTACAAGAGTTGGCAGGTCATCTTACAGTGTATAAGACTTTGGTTTCACCACATTTGGAATACTGTGTACAGTTCTGGTTGCCACATTATCAAAAAAATGTAG
Organism: Chiloscyllium punctatum; assembly: GCF_047496795.1. Taxonomy (NCBI): domain Eukaryota; kingdom Metazoa; phylum Chordata; class Chondrichthyes; order Orectolobiformes; family Hemiscylliidae; genus Chiloscyllium; species Chiloscyllium punctatum. The sequence continues at coordinate 53,914,861 of NC_092761.1, read as the reverse complement.
ATGCTTTGGAGACGGTGCAGAGGAGGTTCACAAGACTGTTGCCTGGTATGGAGGGTGCAAGCTATGAAGAGAGGTTGAGTAGATTAGGATTATTTTCATTAGAAAGACAGAGTTTGAGGGGAGGACCTGATTGTGGTCTATAAAATCATGAGCAGTATAGACAGGGTGGATAGCAAGAAGCTTTTTCCCAGAGTGAGGGACTCAATTACTAGGGGTCACAAGTTCAAGGTGAGAGGGAATAATTTTAAGGGAAATATGTGTGGAAAGTTCTTCACGCAGAGGATAGTGGGTATCTGAAACATGTTGCCAGTGGAGGTGGTGGAGGCAGGCACGATAGCATCTCATTTAAGATGTATCTAGACAGATACATGAATGGGCAGGGGGCAGAGGGATACAAATCCTTAGAAAGTGGTGACAGGTTTAGATAGAGGATCTGGATTAGTGCAGGCTTGGAGGGCTGAAGGGCCTGTTTTTGTCCTGTAATTTTCATTGTTCTTTGTTCTTTAACGTACGGCTCAGGTACAGGAAGCTGGGATCAAGGGAATCCCCAGAGGTATAAAGGGGATTCAGGAGTTTATTGAAGAAGGAAATCAGGAGGGCAAAAAGGGGGCATGAAATGGCCTTGGCTGAGAAGATTCGGGTGAATCCAAAGAGGTTCTTTAAGTGTATTAAAGGAAAAAGAATATCTGGAGAGAGAATAGGGCCCCTAAAGGACCAAAATGGACATGTACATGTAGAACTACAGGAGATGGGTGAGATCTCAATGAATATTTCTCCTCTGTGTTTACTGTGGAGAAAGACATGAAGACTGGGGATCTTGGGGAGGTTATTGATGATACCTTGAGGACAGTCTATATCACAGCAGAGGAGGTGTTGGATGTATTAGAATGTATGAAGGTGGATAAATATCCTCGTCCTGACCAGATATATCCAAGAACACTGCAAATGCTAGAGAAAAAATTATGGGGCCCTGGCTGATATTTTTGCATCATCATTAGCCACGGGTGAGGTCTTGGAAGTGTAGAGGGTAGTGAATTTTGTGTCACTATTCAAGAAAGGTTGCAAAGAAAAGCCCAGAAACTATAGACCAGTAAGCTTAACATCTGTGGTGTGTAAGTTACTTGAGAAGATTCTGAGGGATAAGATATAAATGCATTTGGAAAGATAGGGTTTGATTAGGAATAGTGTAGTGCATGAAAGATCATGACCCATAAATTTATTAAAGTTCTTTGATGACGTGACCAGGAAGATTGACTGGGGCAGGGCGGTAGACGTAGTCTATATTGATTTCAGTAAGACCTTTGAAAAGTGCTACAAGGGAGGCTTTAAACTAGTTTGGCAGGGTGCGGGATCATCAACAGGAGGGAAGTAAGTACGAAGCTGGAAGGAGACACAGTAATCATATGATCGGCTGCTCTGGAATGTTAGATTGCATAGAATCCAGGGAGAGCTAGCAAATTGGATACACAATAGGCTTGGTGGTAGGAAGCAGAGGGTAATAGGGGAAGGATGCTTGTCAGACTGGAGGCCTGTGACTAGTGGAGTGCCTCAGGGGTCAGGGCTGGGCCCATTACTGTTTGTAATCTATATCAATGATTTTGATGAGAATGTTCAAGGCATGATTAGTAAGTTTGCAGAAGAGACTAAAAGAGGCAGTATTGTGGACAGTGAGGAAGATTATCAGAAATTTGCAGCAGGACCTTGATCACAAAAGAGTGCAGAAGAAAGTTACAAGGATGCTGCCAGGACTCAGCATTCTGAGTTATAAGGAGAAGTTTGACAAGCTGGGACTTTGTTCTTTAGAGCACTCGAGGCTGAGGGGGCTCTTATAGAAGTCAACAAGATCATGATTATCTCATCAGAAACTTGGGCTCATTATGATGCTGATGCATCACCAGTTGGGCTAGCAGGCAGTGTCTTTCGAAATCCAAGACAGTGCAGAAATGGGATGGGTTTATTATGTTTACAGAAAGTCGACAATGGAATACTGTGATTGAAGAAGAAATACTTGCAGCTCATGGGCATGTCAAAAATCTTCTGATTTAATCCTAGAGTTGCAACATCGATAGAAATAGATCATAATCCATTTATAATGCTGATGGTAATGAAATAAATTGCAAAAACGTTACCAAGGATATAAAGATTCTGATTAAGGTGAATGAGATGCCACATTTGAACAGGATACATTCAGAGTAAGTTTCAAATCATAACAGACACATCATCACGAATTTCAATGGAATAACAAGAGCAGCAGGACAACAACTTTACTGAGGAGACAGAAGTCTACATACCCTGGTCTACAATAGTAAGAAAACATGAGGAAATTGGACAAGCTCAGAAATAACAAGTGAAGAGTCGACATTCATTCATTCAATAAGCAATATGTGGCTCCAATGAGGGGTACAGCGAAAGGTAGCTTGGAGAATAAGAGAAGATGATGAGACAGGATTGTTTTATTATCAATGAGAAGACTACCATTATAAAGATGGAGGACTAGCCACATACCCAGGAAGAGAATGTGAACAATCAGCTGACTTTCTTTGACAAGTGGAACATTGATTTACAGAGTGCAAGTGAAAACAGATTCTCAAAGATCGCTAAAGGATTTATGAACAGGATTGGGAAGATTGGTGCAACTGACAAAAAAAAAGGCATCCCTGGGAAAGAGAGATTTTGGACAGAAATGTGGAAGACGTAAATATGGTGTAAAAGCAATGATCCAGGAGGAGAAACAGAGTAGAGATTTAGATTTTATTGTGGCGTACTCAAATACAGAAGTACAGGAGTACAGTGAAAAGTTTTCAATGACGCCACACATGGCACCATCTTTGGTGCAAGTACCTAGGTACAAAAATGTAAAAACAAGTTAATGCTCAAATATATAAAGACTGGATCATGCCAGTAGTAAAGATGGTGAGACACTGCAGAGAGATCCAACAATATGGACTTCATGCTAGGTTTAAGTTTGTAAATAGTTGATAGAATGTCGCCCAAGCCACCAAAAGCCAAGGTTGCAAACATATGTTTGTGATGGTTTCATCGCCCATTTGGAATGCAGAGTAAGTGTATTTAGGCTTCAAATGCTGAATGAAGGTGATTTGCCCCATGTCACTGTTAAGTGTAAATCTAACATTGCCATCTCAATGATGCTCACGTTAGCGGCAGTGAATTAAAAAAGAGGCAACTGCTGGCAAATAACGACCCATCGATTGTGAAACTTCCAAAGACGCTGTGGTGGGAGAGGAACCTCACTTCACCATCTGCCGTGTGAGTGTAATGATGGCCAGGACTGAATGTAATGGGAAGTTTCAGGATCAATGTGGCTCTGGGGTGGGAAGGGGTCTGACTGGAGCCAATGCCCCCTTTTAATGGAATGTGTTGTTCACCAGGTTGGTCACATCCTTTGAGCAGGGCCATGACGGAGCAGTCGATGGAGCTGCTGAAGATGTGGTCCCAATGCTTCGACCGGTCTGGGGTGGGGTGGGGTTGGGGGAGGTGGGGGGGTGTCCTCCATACTGGGCAGAGTGTGCTGCATCGTCCTGGTGTGCTGTGCCCTACACAATCGGAGCAGGCAATGAGCTGATGTGATGGACACTGAGGGGTTGGGTGTCGTTTTCCAAGGAGGTGGAGGATGGGAACATGGAGGAGGAGGAGGGAGCTCTCCCTGTCTGTGACAGAGCTCAGCTGTGCCTGTGCCAGGCAGGAGCTGACTGAGGCCCATTTCCGGTTGCTGAGACCTAGGTACAGCAGATCATCATGTGGGTCAGAGGGTCAGTGCTGGGGGAGTGCTGCACTGTCAGAGGGTCAGTGCTGAGGGAGTGCTGCACTGTCAGAGGGTCGGTGCTGAGGGAGTGCTGCACTGTCAGAGGGTCAGTGCTGAGGGAGTGCTGCACTGTCAGAGGGTCAGTGCTGAGGGAGTACTGCACTGTCAGAGGGTCGGTGCTGAGGGAGTGCTGCCCTGTCAGAGGGTCAGTGCTGAGGGAGCACCGCACTTTCAGAGGGTCAGTGGTGAAGGAGTGCCGCGCTGTTGAAGGTTCAATACCAAGGGTAAATGCTAAGGGTGTCCCACTGTCAGAGAATCAATGGTGATGGGGTGCTGCACTGTCTGAAGGTCAGTGCTGAAGGAATGCCGCATTGTGAGAGAATCAGTACTGAGGGAGTGCCACTATGTAAGAGGGTCAGTGCTGAGAGAGAGCCATACTTTAGGGAGGTCAGTGCTGAGGGAGTACCACAACATCAGAGGATCAGTGCTGAGGGAGTGCCGCACTGTGGGAGAGTCAGTGCTGAGGGATTGCCGCACTGTCGGAGGGTCAGTGCTGAGAGAGCACCACACTGTCAAACATATCCAGAAATCCAAGCCACTCTCCCCAACATCAAAGATATTTTGGAAATGGCTGCCAGACTACTCGATCTCTTGGCATCATAGTAGCCCACAAACCCTAATTCTAAAACAGCAGTTAATGAACTTGAAAGACCTTATACAGACAACAAGCAAAACTAATGTCATTTACAAAACAATGTAACAAACACTACATTGGACAAACAGGCAGAAAACTAGCCACCAAAATACATGAACATCAACTAGCCACAAAAAGACATGACCCTCTCTCACTAGTATCCTTACATACAGATGAGGAAGGACACCACATCGACTGGGACAACACACCCACCCTAAGACAAGCCAAACAGAGACATGCACGAGAATTCTTAGAAGCATGACAATCCAACCGGAACTGTCTCAACAAACAGATTGACTTGGATCCCATTTACCACTCCCTGAGAAAAACAACAGAAAGTGACATCACCATAGGAAATGATGTCACCACAGGAAATGGCATCACCAACCTGAGGAAACTAAAAGATATAAATAAAAAGCATGCTTCATTTGGAAGCTAACTGATGATGTTGCCTAGTATAGTAATGAAGCATCTGAAAACAAGCCTTCCAGCTCAGCGAGCAAACCTACATCCAGAACCTCAACCTGAGCTCCAAATCTTCTCAAAACTCGCAAAATGTAGATTAATAGGGTAGAGGAATGGATCTGGGTGGGATACTCTTCAGATAGTCGGTGTGGATTGTTGGGCCGAATACCCTGTTTCCACACTGTAGGGATTCTGTGAATGCAATTAAATTATCCCTCTTCAACAATCAGCTCAATCTTGTTAATTACATTGGGCAAACTGAACAATAAACAAGTGAAGATTTTCTGTAAGTATAAGGCTGAGCAAAAGAACCTTCTTATTAAGATGTTCCACCTCACTGAGAAGATTTCGGGGCAATCCATGTCAAACAATCTGCTCTGAAAACACTGCCCAGATTTTCACAGCTGTGATAAATTTCACCATAGTAGCTGAAACAATCCAATCAATTTCAATTCCAAATATTTTTGCTGTCCAAACAGAAATGCATTTTCGGGTACATCACTCATTCATTGAAAGATGACATACAAATGCACAATAGCAACATTCTAAAACAATCAAAAACATTCAGAATGAAACAACTCACAATGTTAACATAAGTCTCACGTGACCTTCTCTCAATGTTAACAACGAATTACTTGGAGGCTTAGCACTGCATCATGAAACCTGAGCGCAAAATCTGCAATCACACTCTTGTGCAATTCTGGGAGGGGAGAGGACTTTTGTAAGAAGCTGATAAATCAACCAACCTGAATTTTCAGTATTTAGTGGCTACTGAGGCTGTTCTAGACCACTGCAAAATTGAAAATGTCCCTCAGTTTATATGGAGAGAAAAGTTCAGTAATATGACAGTTGCTTGAAATTTGCCGGGCAAGAGGAGTAGGCAATTCAAACATTTAATTAGATGATGACTAGACTGTAAAACAATTGCCCATCTTAGGTATTCCTTGATACCTTCACATAATGAGAGAAATTAATATATCCCTGGAATAGGAAGTATAGACAGGGAGAGGCAGAATCTGAGGAGCAGGAAAATCGGCGTTTCGGGCAAAAGCTTTTCATCATTCCTCATTCCTGATGAAGGGCTTTTGCCCAAAACGTCGATTGCCCTGCTCCTCGGATGCTGCCTGACCTGCTGTGCTTTTCCAGCACCACTCTAATCTAGACTCTGATCTCCACCATCTGCAGTCCTCACTTTTGCCTAGTACAGACGGGGATATTGTCTTGAATTTCTATGTGCTTTTCCTAAATTTACCCCAAACCATTGGCAGGAGACAAGCAAAACTCTTGGGAAAATGGTGTGCGCAACTATTTTCATCCATTGATATGAATGAGAATGACTGTTTCCAGCAGGGTGTGGTCTATAATGGACTTAGTTCCTTTCATAGGACTTCATGTTTCCAATCTGCACATGGGCCCTGATAGCTGCCCTGGTAGATACAGGCGAGTTGACATGGAGGTGAAAGGGCATAAGGTGGGAGACATGTTTGGCACTAAGTTGGCATAGGAACATTGAAGAACCAGAGCTAAAGGACAGGAGCATTGGAGGGTGCATACAGAAGGAGGGTGCAGGTTGCCATAGTTTCTGATATAGGCCAGACCAGGTCAGGACATCAGTTTCCTTCCCTGAGGTTCAATAGTGAAAATGAATTTTTACAACAATCAGCAGTGGCAATCATTAAACTTTAAAAGACTTTTATTGAATTCAATTTTCACTTTTGCTATGGTAGAATTTGAAACTAGTCTCAAGATTTTTAACCGGGGTTCAGGATCATTTTCCACTGACATTATCATTGCATCACAGTCTACCCTGCACATTATATATTTTAAATGGGATTATTGGCTCAGCACAAGGTATGTTTTTCTAATGTCCTTGTCTACGAGTGGAACCATACTTGTGCAATTTTATGTAAAGCTTTATGATTCATAACTGCAGCGTGGTGCAGCGTTCAAACCCTCAAATTGTCTGTAACGTTACAAAGACCTTAGCCACTCACTCATTCAGGGAAAATGTCCAGCTATAGTCAGTGTCTATGTGGGTCAGACATGGTATTGATGAAGCACGGATGACAAAGTGAGAGAGGCCATTAATCAGCTCGCTGAAATAGCAAATACCCTTCACCCCCATGGGTCTTGTAATCACTGTAATTACTAACATCGGGGATCTGACAAGGCACATTTTCCAAACCCTTCAGCCAGATTAAAAAGTTATGAGCCTCCCACCATCCCCTCGACTCTGTTAATGACAGGTCAAAGGTTAGTGTTGAGGGTTAACCTTCAGTTAGCAGTTACAGTTACACGTAGCTGTAAGCCCCAGGCTGATGTTAAAGAAGGTATTCAAGGTAGTGACTGCCAGGCATTCAACTTCCTCAGGTCAGGAGGTTCCAATATAGACCTTGCTTCAGCAGTTCAAACAAAATTGAAGTTTAACATTTGGAAGGACATTTTTCACACTAAACTAAAAATAAGTACCAGAACATTAAAATTATCCCACTAGGATATCATTGCACTGCCACTAAGAGTTTGTCTAGAATTCCGCACTGCACTGATTTGTTGCAACTAGGTGACATGAAGTAATTGGCTCCTCTCTCTTTGAACCCCCTCTCAGCTGGTTGTAACAAATATTTTTACTTTTCTTTTAACTTTATTTAACATTTTTTTCAGTGAAAGGAAGCGAAGTTTTTATGAAAATGAGCCTCAAGAAAAATAAAACAACGTATCATCAAACACATGTTTACAATGCGGGGACTAACCTGAGAAGAAGTGGCTAGGAGGATGATTATAGAGTCAGGGAGGTAAATGTTTAAAGTCCTCGAGTTTTGAGAGTTAAACCTGAGAGACAAAAATTTTTCTTTTGCCTTGTTTCCTCAAACTTGCAGAGAACCTTGGTATTTTGGTGGACAATGGCTTATTGCAAGTTGGTTTAGTGTTTGTTTGTGGTATTGAGACAGGTGGGTGGTGAGTGACAGAGAGAGAGAGGGGGGAAATTGCAGTCTTTGAAGAAGGAGGCCATCTGAGTTGTTCGGCACCTATGGGACACTTGCACCAACCAACCCAACCGCCCCATGGCTGAAAATGCAAAACTTGCGCCCATGCCTCCCCCCTCACTTCCCTCCAAGGCCCCAAGGGATCCTTCCATATCCGTCACAAATTCATCTGCACCTCCACACACATCATTTACTGCATCCGCTGCACCCGATGTGGCCTCCTCTACATTGGGGAGACAGGCCACCTACTTGTGGAACGTTTCAGAGAATACCTCTGGGACACCCGCACCAACCAACCCAACCGCCCCGTGGCTGAACACTTTAACTCCCCCTCCCACTCCGCCTCCTCCATCGCCAGACCATGGCAACACGACGCCTGGAGGAAAAGCGTCTCATCTTCCGCCTAGGAACCCTCCAACCACAAGGGGTGAATGTAGATTTCTCCAGCTTCTTCATTTCCCCCTCTCCCACCTTATCTCAGTCCTAACCCTTGGACTCAGCACCACCTCCTTGACCTGCAATCTTCTTCCCAACCTCTCCGCCCCCACCCCCCTCCGGCCTGTCATCCTCACCTTCACCTCCTTCCACCTATCGCATTCCCAACGCCCCTCCCCCAAGTCCCTCCTCCCTACCTTTTATCTTAGCCTGCTTGGCACACCCTCCTCATTCCTGAAGAAGGGCTTATGCCCAAAACGTCGATTCTCCTGCTCCTTGGATGCTGCCTGACCTACTGCGCTTTTCCAGCAACACATTTTTCAGCTCTGATCTCCAGCATCTGCAGTCCTCACTTTCTCCTAATATCTCAAATTGGGTTGGTAAGTGGTAAATGATATTCATGCCATACTGGCAATAACTATTTCAAAGAAAGGTTTAGGGGCGGCACAGTGGCTCAGTGGTTAGCACTGCTGCCTCACAGCACCAGGGTCCCAGGTTCGATTCCAGCCTTGGGTGACTGTTTGTGTGGAGTTTGCACATTCTCCCCGTGTCTGCGTGGGTTTCCTCCGGGTGCTCCGGTTTCCTCCCACAGTCCAAAGATGTGCAGGTCAGGTGAATTGGCCATGCTAAATTGCCCATAGTGTTTGGTGCATTAGTCAGAGGGAAATGAGTCTGTGTGGGTTACTCTTCGGAGGGTCGGTGTGGACTGGTTGGGCTGAAGGGCCTGTTTCCACACTGTAGGGAATCTAATCTAAAACAGATTGCGATACCATCACTGAATCTCCCGCTATCAACATTCTGAGGATTATCATTTACACAAAAGTGAATAGGACTCACTATATAAACACAGTGCTACAAGAGCAGGTCAGAAGCTAGGAACCTTGCAGTAAGTAACTCACCTCCTGACTCCCCAAAGCCTGTCCACTATCTACAAGGCACAAGTCAGGAGTGTAATGGAATACTCTCCCCTTGGCTGGATAGGTGCAATCCCAACACCATTCAAGATGCTTGACGCCATCTAGGACAAAGCAGCCATCTTGATTGGCACCACATCCACAAACATAAACTCACTCCTTCCCGACATTCAGTAGCAGCAGTGTGTATTATCTACAAGATGCACTGCAGAAATTCACCAAAGATCTTCAGACAGCACCTTCCAAACCCATGACTATTTCCATCTAGAACAAAGGGGCAGCAGATATATGGGAACACCACCACATGTAGGTTCCCCTCCAAGCCACTCACCATCCTGACTTGAAAATATAACACTGTTCCTTCACTGTCACTAGACCACATGTTTTGCAACATTCTTCCAAAATGCACTGTGGGTGATAAGAAATGCAGCAGTTCTGAAAGCTGTTCATCACCATCTTTTTCAAGCAAGTTAAGGAATGGATAATAAATACAGGCTCACCAGCAAAGTCCACATTCCGTAAATAAAAAAATAGTCTCTTTCATGGGCTAAAATTTTGCCAAATTACAGACCCAGCGCACCCTGTCCCTCCCGTAGAGCCCATACAGAGGGTACCAGGCTCATTCAGCAGTCGCCCTCTGAGATGTGAACCTGTCTCCTCACGAGAAAATATCAGCTGAGGGAGAGGAAGCCTTTAATTGGTTCCCCGTGAGTGCTGCCCACTCTAGATGGCAGAAAGGCATTGAGCATGGCATCCAATGAATCTTCATCCAATTTTGGCAATTCAAGCTGATTCTACCCCTCTGTGCCCAGTGGTTATTACCACTTCTGTCCATGGAATCACTTACTCTTTTTTTCTCGAGTGAAACCTGCCATGGTTTTAAATCGTGGTATTAAATTTCCCCATGCACATCTCTGCTCTAAGGAGAACAACCATAGCTCCTTTAGCTTTGAAGATGGAACTAGATGGGTGCTTGTCAACAAATGGGATTGGAAATCTATCAAAGGGGTAGTGAGAGCTGGGAAGGCTGACTGCTGCTTTGAACTGCCTGTGTAGCTCAGCCAACCTCCTCAAACGATTGAAACAGTGCTCGATCATAGGCAGGGTGTACGGGGAACTGCCTTCTCAGGCAGGAGTCCAACCATAACAAACCAGGACACAACCCTGAGCTTGTAAAGTGAAAGATTCCCCCGTGGGGTTGACAGCAGCTACTCAGCACCTTTCAGTGTGTGAATATTAAGGTCAAAACAGAAGGAACAATAGAAAGATCAGAATAAAAACCAAAATCAGAATTGCAGTACCTTATTTCACCCTGGCCAAGACTTTTCAGTTGGAGAGAGCCACATTAAGTTTCCAAGTTTCAAGACAGTAATGTGTAATGTGGCACTTGAGCACTATCAGTGTAAAGGACAATGTGATGCTCCTGAGACTTTAACATTGGATTAGATTAGATTACATTACATTACAGTGTGGAAACAGGCCCTTCGACCCAACAAGTCCACACCGACCCGCCGAAGCGTAACCCACCCATACCCCTACATTTACCCCTTACCTAACACTATGGGAAATTTAGCATGGCCAATTCACCTGACCTGCACATCTTTGGACTGTGGGAGGAAACCAGAGCACCCGGAGGAAACCCACACAGACACGGGGAGAACATGCAAACTCCACACAGTCGTCTGAGGCGGGAATTGAACCCGGGTCTCTGGCGCTGTGAGGCAGCAGTAACCACCGTGGCTGCCAGTATAAGAGAGTACTTTCCAATTAACTGCTTATTTAATCCATTCTTTCGGTCAATTGACTGGTATGTCATTCACCTGCATTTTCCAAACAGGAGAATTCTTGCACTGTACAAACATACTCTCTGGGAGTTATGTTGAAATGGAGAATGGTTCAACACAGAAAGAGGCCTTTCAGTACAGGGCGTCTATACTTGCTCTCTGCAAACACACCTCACAAGTTACTTATTCACACACTTTTTCCCTTTAGCTTTAAAAATGTTGATGTTTTTAGATAATTGTCCAATCTCTGTTTTGAAAGCCTTGATTGAACCTGCCTCCTCCTTACCCTCAAGCATCACATTCCACATCCTTAGCACTTGCTGCATGAAAATGCTTCTTCTCATGTCATGTAAAATGCACTTTAAATCGACATTCTCTGGTTCCCAACATTTCCAGCACTGGAAACAATCTCTCCCTCACCCTTCTGACCAGGCCCATTGTGATTTGAAATAATCCAATAAATCTCTGGCCCAAGACAAACAGTTCCAGCTCTATCTACTGAATTACAGCTTAACATCTGGAGTGGGAGGTTGCGGAGTAGTTGTAATGTCATTAGACTAGTAATCCAGAACCCCAGGCTAGTGTTCTGGAACCTGAGTTTGAATCCTACATGACACATGAAGTGAAACTTTAATTCAATAAAAGGAAGTCTAATGGCAACGATGGACTTGTTGATTTAAAAATTAGATCATTGATGTTCTTTAGAAAAGTAAAACTGCCTTCCTTACCTGGTCTGGGTGTATATGACTTCAGCCCCAAAGCAATGTGGTCTTAAATACCCTCTGGGCAATTGGGATGGGTAATAAATGGTGACCTAGCCAGCAATGTCTACAGTCATGAATGAATTCAATTAAATTCCTGAAACCATTTTCATTCATCTTTCTGCACTGTTTCAAATACTTTCACATTCTTCCTCGAGTGGAATGTCCAGCAAAGAGCACAAAACTCCAGCTGAGACCATACTAGTGATTTATGAGAGTAAGGATACCTCAGGGCCTTTTTCCCGTATGCCCCTAATTTCACTCGTCATTTCGAGTTTTGTTTCAGGTCAGGTCTCCCAGCAGTGGTAACACACTGTTTGTTTAAGTCTTTGTATAATTGGGGATCGTTGACAACACATGATAAGGGTAGTGTTAGTGACAACTTCCTGAGCATTTCTTTGACGTTATGCATTCTCACATGGACCGTACTGTCTGATCTCACTCTGTGTAATTTACACATTTGTATTTTTGCTGCTGAAACTAAAGATGTGCTCAGTCTGACCTTTAACACCATATCAATACCATGGATATGGGAAATCTCACCAATCAGTGAAACTGGCTCTCTCTCTCTCTCTCTGTCTCTCTCTGTCTGCCTCTGTACATCTCACTCACACTCCCACACATTACTTATTTCTCTCTACTTCTCTGTCTGTCTCAATATCTTACTTTATTTGTTTCTCTTTTCGGTCTCTCTCAATTTCTCTTCTTCTGTCTATGCGTGTGTTTGAATCCCTCTCTTACTCCATTTCATTCTCTCTATATAGAACATAGAACATAGAAGAATACAGCGCAGTACAGGCCCTTCGACCCTCGATGTTGCGCCGATCAAAGCCCACCTAACCTACACTAACCCACTATCCTCCATATACCTATCCAATGCCCGCTTAAATACCCATAAAGAGGGAGAGTCCACCACTGCTACTGGTAGGGCATTCCATGAACTTACGACTCGCTGAGTGAAGAACCTACCCCTAACATCAGTCCTATATCTACCCCCCCTTAATTTAAAGCTATGCCCCCTTGTAATAGCTGACTCCATACGTGGAAAAAGGTTCTCACTGTCAACCCTATCTAACCCCCTAATCATCTTGTACACCTCTATCAAGTCACCCCTAAACCTTCTTTTCTCCAATGAAAACAACCCCAAGTGCCTCAGCCTTTCCTCATAGGATCTTCTCACTGTCTCCCTATATATCTCTCACTATCTCCCGATTTTTCTGACCGTGTGTATCTCTCTCTCATTCAATTTCCTTCTCTCTCTCACTTTCTCTCTCTTTCTTTGACTAGGTATCTCACTCTTTTTTTTCTCACTCCCATCATTCTCTCAGTGTCCCTCTGTCTCTTCCTTTCTAGCTCGGTCCACTCTGGTAGACCAGCTAATTAAAAAATCTAAATCTTTGAGAGATATTTGTTATGGTTTTAGATTCTTGTTAGATATTAGGATGATTATGGTGGTGATAAATAGGGTTTACTATTGGAGAGGGTATTAGGGAGATTACTGTAAGGGTATTAGGGTTATGGAACCAAAGCAGGCAGATTGAATTGATTAATGATCCAATTGATGGGCACAACAGGATTGATGCTCCAGCCCCACACGCAATGTTATGTGTGTCAGAAATCAACAACACATCAATAAACGATCTGGTTACAAACATGTTGCCATGTGTGTGAACTTCTTGTGTGCAAATCTGCTGCTGTGTTTTCCACATTATAGCAATTCAAAAGTAGTTGACACAATCAGTGGCTTAAATTCAAGTTTTTCTTTCTATACATTTGCTTCAAAAGTGACAAACAATTCCAACTGGCCAGGGTTCTCCCCATAACAGTGTTTGATCGTCAGTTGTGGAAGAGCGATGAACGTATTGGTTGTGTGTGTTTGTGTTAGCACGTTCATGTCTGTCAGTGTTAGGATTTTGGCATGTTGTATTAATTACTTGGAATACTTTGTATGTGCACTGGCCCTTTAAGTGTAAGCAGACTGTATACAGTTCAAACTCCCCAAGGCCAGCCATTGCCTCGTTTTAACTTGCTACGTCTGCTTCACTCTGACCCTCGAATACTTGCTTGCCTTCTGTCCCATACTATAGGCCTGTTCTAAATTTTCTCTGCTAATAGCCAGACTATGAAATCATCCAATCAATTCCCCAGTCACCGCAGAAGTCGTGACAAATTTCTTTCATATTTATGGGCGAGGGAGCCAGGAGATTGAGGCAGTGGAATCTTGCCCAGTATTGTTCCCAGGCTCCCTGGGTGATTTAAATGCAAGGCCTGGAGAGGTCACTCCCTGCTTGTTGGCAGTTCCTCACTCTGACTCCAAGCCCATGTTGAACTTATTAGAGAGAAGGAAGTGAAACTTGACATCGCTGACACTTAGCACCCTCTCCATATCCTGTCTGCCAGACGATTATAATATACCTACTATATGTTTAATGACACAGCCATTTTTGGAACATGTATCGTAAGAGGGGTCTCCTTTGCAGCTTGGTCTGTGTTACTCTCTTGCTGTGTTCAGGGCTAACAGGGGTCTTGGTGGAAGTTGTTGCAGGCAAAAATGAAGGAATATATTCCCAGCCCCCATCCCATTACCCCTCTTCACCCCCCCCCCCTCACCTACATCACTATGACCCACTGTCAGTTGGATCTAGTGTAAATTACACTTTCTTGTGTTTTACAGGAGCTTTTGCCAACATCTTTGAGCTTAAAGTCCCTCCAAACATTTCTAGCATTTTTAAGAATGGGTTTTCACAGTCAGTACAGCATTTCTGTAGCAATGTCATGTTTTGAAGCTCATTGAGTTCGGTGGTGTAAGAAAAGCATACATTAAAATGTTCAACAATGGAATATTGTCAGCAATGTCTTACTGCCCCCTGCTGGTCTACAATGGAGCAACATTACAGCTGTCTGATTGGTGATAACCATTCAGATCCATGTACTGCTTGCTCCCTATGTGTCTGCATGCTCAGAGCTGGGTAAAGTCATTAACAGTATCTACATTTCTGCTCAGTTGTGAAGGCAGGTAGAGTTGTCAGAGCCCCTCTTATCAGAACAGGAGAGGCATCACATACCTCTGCGTCCCTACTGTACAAATCAACATTTCAATAATGAATCATAGATATTACATTTCCTGTTTAAGAGAATTGCTGCTGGTTCAGGCAAGGGTTACATACTGCAACTCCACAGATTTACTGGAATGCAACATTAACTCACACATACCCATTCACTTAAACAGAATTAAAATCGGCCGACTGTTTATTCAGGGTAAGAGTTATTCACTCTGTAAGACTACAACGAGACTGCTTATTCACATGGATAAGGCTTACTCAACTGGTATGTGTGCAGAATCACTGTTTATTCAGTGGAATAGGGGATGCTCTCTTTGTAACTGTCCAGAGTGATGTTCTAATAAGTAAACAGTGTAATCAGTTATCCCTTTAACATACCTACTCATTGCTGAGTTCACACTCTTGTCATTTCTAATGTATTGATGTTAATCTAGACTGTATTTTCATGAATGAGTCATAGCTTTAATTCCACAATCACTTGACACAGCTGTAATAAACACACCATCTGGTGTTTTGCTGGGATCACAACAGCATGTGATTGGAGCTGGATGTTGTTTTACTGGCTAAATAGCTTAAAAAGATGTGAACTCAAACGTCATCTGCTCACCAGTGGGAAAAGTGATTCACAATGTTTTCTCTCGATGGTGGACCCTATTTCCGAGTTGACATCCTTTTATTTCCGAACTAACACTTCTGGAAAATTCCAATGCGTCGATCTGCTGAAGCTTTCTTTCACACACTGTGATGTGAATTCATCAGATTCCCATCATTGTGCATTAATCCAGGAGAAATTTACTGCTAAAGAAGCAAACTAGACAGTTTGATGATAACATCTCCCCAAGCCGCACGGCAATTACAGACATTGAGAAAAGAAAGAATTACATTCAAAAAGAGTCGTAGAGTTATACAGCAGGGAAACAGACCCTTCAGTCTAACCTGTCTATGCCGACCTTAATCGCAAACTAAACTAGTCACGCCTGCCTGCTCTTACCCCATATCCCTCCAAACATTTATTATTGATGTACTTATCTAAATGTCTTTTAAACATTCTAAATGTACCTCCATCCACTGCTTCCTCTGGAAGTTTACTCCACACATGGACCACTCTCTGTGTAAATAACATTGCTCCTCATATCTTTTTAAATCTTTCTCCTCTCACCTTAAAATACATCCCCTAGCCTTGAAATCCTCAACCCTAGGGAAAAGACAACTACCATTCACCTTATCTATGCCCTCAAGATGTTATAAACCTTTCTAAGGTTGGTCCCCAGCTTCCTACACTCCAGTGAAAAAAAGTCCCAGCCTATCCAGCCTCTCCTTATAACTCAAACACTCCATTCCTGGCAACATTCCAGTAAATCTCTTCTGAATCCTCTCCAGTTTAATGATAACTTTCCTCAAACAGGGCAACCAGAACTGCACTCTGTACTCAAAGAGCCAGATGGCCTATTCGTGATCCTAGTTCTTATGTTCTTATATACTCCAGAAGAGGCGTTGTTGATAAAGCACTTTTCACTACCAGTAGTTATCTCATGCTAATTTGCCAATTAAATTCTTTTAAAGTGTAGTCACTGTTCCTATATAATGAGTGCAGCAGTCTCTTTGTGCACACCGAGCTCCCATGAACAGCAATGTGATAATAACCAGATGATCTGTTTTGGGTACACCGACTGAGGGATAAATATTCCAGGATACCAGGAAGACCTCCCTGCTCATCTTCCAAATGGCACTGTGAAATATTTACATCCCTCAATACAGGCAGCTAGGACTTTGGTTTAACATCTCACCCAAAACACAACACATCCCTAAGCACTGCCCTGGAGTGACAACTTGAGTTTTGTGTTCAAACCCTTGAGTGGGCCTTGCGAAATGTGCACATCTGAATTCAGTGCAGAATTAGGCCACTCAGCCCCTACCATTCAATAAGATCATGGCTGATCTCTTTGTGTTTTAATTTCTACATTTCCTCAATCCTCAATAATCTTTGATTCCCATAGTTGACAAAAAACTATCCACCTCCACCTTAAAAATATTTAAGGACCCTTCCTCCAGAGAGTTCCAAAGTTGCACAACCCTCTGAGGGGAAAAAATACTCCTCGTCTTTATCCTGAAACAGCATGCCTTCATTTTGAAACATAGCACTTTCATTCAAGATTGACCCATAAGAGGAAATGTCTTTTCCACATTCACTTTGCAGGACCATTTAGAATTTTATAAACTTTGACCACGTCACATCTCATTTTTCTAAATCCCACTGGAAACAAAACCAGTCTGCTCGAACTGTCCTCATAAGGCAGACACTTGTTTCAGAGTTAAATCAGATAAGCCTCTTCTGAACAGTTTCCAAAGCACTTACATACTTCCTTAAATAAGAAGATCGAAACTGCATATAGCATTCAGGATGCAAATAACTATTTATTGTACAACTATCATATAACTATAGCATATCAACTTTACTGCGTTATTTTCATATTAAAGGACAGTATTCCAATATCTTTCTTGATTACATGTTGTACCTGCATACTGAAGTTTCGGGACACATGCACTGGAACACGAGATCCCTCTGCACTTTGGAATTCTGCAGTCATTCATCATTTCATTAATATTCTTCCTCCCAAAGTGCACAAGTGATTCAGAGGCAGATCTACTCAGAATAGAGCCATGGCTGACATTCAAGGAACTGATAATAATCAAGAATGGTTTCCAAAACAAATTTGACCTTGGCCGTTAATGTCCAAATTGGACATTTAATTGCCCAAAGGTAACACAATTATCCCACTGTGGTGCTGGCCGAGCAGTATTATTAATCCTGAGACTGTGATAATGTTTTGCAGACCTGGGTTCAGATCCTGCCATGGTGGAATTTGGATTCAAGAAAAATCTTGAATTTAAAGTCTAACCATAATCACGAAACCTTTTTTTTGTCTGGAGAAACCTACATGGCTCACTGACATTCTTGTCAGAAAAGAAATGGCTGGCATACATGTGACTCCAGGCCACCAGCAATGTGATTGGCTCTTAGCTGCTCTCTGGGCAACAGATTGTGGCTTAGCCAGCAACTTACATCCTCTGGACGAATAATAAAATGAATCGTGGTGTTAGTTCGAGTTTGAAAAGATTAATTGGCAAGACATTAGTTCAGAAGGCAGGAGCTCCTCATAATAAGAGCAGTCTGAAGTGTTCATTAAATGCTGAGGTATGAAGCAGAGGCCTTTGGTGTCATGTCCCTTTAAGAGATCATTATGTAAATGAGACCTGATTTATATCTTTCAATTCTTGCTTCAGTTGAAGTCAAAGAAAAATCGAGCAGTAATATGTCAAAATTGGCACTCCTACTGTCTAAACGCACCCTCTAAAGCAAGTGAGAAAAGATGGCAAAATGATGGGCAGTTCAAAGATGTGCAAGTTAGGTGGCTTAGCCATGGGAGATATACGGTTACAGGGATAGGGTAGGGGGATGGGTGTGGGTTCTGGTTCTGGGTCTGGGTGAGATATTCTTTGGAGGGTCGGTGTGTACTCAATGGGTTGAATGACCTGCTTCCACACTGCAGGGATTCTTTGATTCTGTGTTTCTCTCTGGTTTCTACAACATTGTCCAAATGCAGGTTAGAGTGGGCAGTCTTGGAACGAATCTTTCAATACATTGAGCTCAATCATGGGGATTTACTGTTTTAAAGTTCAGGCTGTAATTAGAGAGTCATTCAGTGGGGCAGTCGTATCTAGTGAATGGTGAATTTTTTTTGCCAGGTCCGATTCCCTGAAGTGGATGTGATTTGCAGATTATCCCAGAGTGATTTAATCTGGGAAGGTGGTATTTTCAGCTTTCTGCCAATAAAAGGGGCCGTGGGCAGCAAGAGACAAGTCAAAAGCAAAATATATGGATGTTGTCAATCTGAAATAAAAACAGAAAATGTTCAGGCAGCAGTGTCTACGGAGAGATAAGTAAAGTTAACATTCCAGGTAAATAACCTCTCCACAAAACTAGAATATCTTACAAAGGGAGGAAAGAAATGACTTGCATTTACATAGCACCTTTCATGAACACAGGGCATTCCAAATCACGTCACAGCCAATTACATGCTTTCAAACTGTTTCAATGCAGGAAGTGGGGATGTTAATTTCCACACAGCAAGATGACAGCAACCGCAGTGTGATAATGTCCAGGTCACTTATTTTACTGATGTTGGTTCACAGGAAAATATTGATCAGGGCAGGAGTAAAAATAATACAAACTGGCAGAGTCCAGATCCAAGTAGTGTTATCAGGCAGATCATCTCTTCACAGTGTGCAGAAGAAGCAGTTTCAAATGGAGGAGTACACCTGATCCAGCCTGGAGGGCAACAGTGCAGTCAGTCTGTGAGAAATAGACCAATATATGGAAGGAGTGTGTGACAAGAATTTTTTTAACCATAGCAGGACACACAGACGCACAACCAGGCGCACACATCGATGCACACACATACAAAAATAACATCTCTCTCTGTTGCCCTTACAACATATCCCACAGACATATCTCCCCAGCTGAGATAATACATTACTCATGCTACAGTGCAGCTCTCCCTGGCCTCTCCAAAGATGAAAAGGTTGAAAATATGATCAGATATATTGAAGAGAAGCAGACAGCACAGATCCATAAACCAGGACTCACATCAAAAGCACAAAAACATTCCCCTGCAGAGACCCATTCCAGACCTTTTCCCTTTAAATTAACTGTAGTCATTAACAATGTCCAGAGGATCAGCTACGATGAGAGTGAAACTAGTGAAGCCCCCAATGGATACAAACGTTGGGTGGCACTAGAATAACAGTTTGCTCTCTCACTCAATCCTATATTCGTCTCTGAATCACAATGAACAGCTCGGCTCCACAATCTCAGACACTGCTGATTCATTGCTGTCTCTGTATGGAAGTGGTTGCCAGTCAAGGTAACGAGAAGACTCTGGCCCTTGAGAGTTGTTGAAGGAATAAAGCAAGCCCAAGGACAATGTTCAAAATCAGCAACTATCCCAATCGGCCTAGTGGGGCCCACAATGCCTAACTGTTGGGAGTCCAAATGACTAATGCCAGGGGCTGGAATCTCCTGGAAGTGTGGAGTTTTGAGGCAGCAATGTCATTTAATGAGGAGGCTGGTGGTATAACTGAAGCCCAGTGCTTTCTTCACCATTCCATCCCCTTCCTCTATGTGAATGAAGTTCTGGATGAAAAGGTCCACAGTTGACCTTCCCATTTCTGTACCAGTTGAAGCCCTTCAATGAGTCAGTAAGTGTAAATTGAAGGGCCTCATGATGAGACCCAGTGAGACGGGGCCTATTACTACACAATGCCTAACTATGTGAGCTGCTTCTTACCTCATCGAGGGGATGGGGTCAAAGACAATCAGTCCCTGATTATGGAGCTAGACAGAGGGGTTTGCTGAAATTACCATGTTGTTCTTTGCTGGTGATATCACTGACACCCTTCTCCCTCTTTCACTATTTCATCTCATCCTATCCTTGTTATTTCTGAGGCCTGGTTCAATCTATAACCTGGGACACCAAAACTGATCTTTCCAGGAGCAGCCACCGCCTCCCTCTGGCGCTGCTGAGCACAAGAGGTACCAGCTTCTGATTGTCCAGCAGTTTTCATGGGCAAACCTTCCATCTGTAGAACATTTATTCTTGAGGAAGCTCCAAGTGTCAGAGGACTTAGTCCTTCAGAAGAGTCACTGGACCTGAAAGTTAACTTGGCTTTCTCTCCACAGATGCTGCAAGAACTGCTGAGTTTTTAAGGCAATTTCTGATTTTGTAACATGAAGGGGGCATCAGGTAAGCTAGGTGGCTGCTGAATAGGGAGCCTGTTTGATTGGAGTGTGTCCTTCCAAGAGGAGGCTGCACAGTGGTCTCACTGACTCTCCTGCTGGTAGATAAAACCCCCAACATGACAGGGGTACACTGATGCACTATTTCTGATGCATACTGAGTAGGCTCCACCTCATTGTATTTGTGTTTAGGAAAAAAACGAGGACTGCAGATGCTGGAGAATCTGAGTCGAAAAGTGTGATGCTGGAAAAGCACAGGAGGTCAGATGCTGCCTGATGTGCTATGCTTTTCTAGTTCCATACTTTTTGACATTTGTCAATTGTCACCTCAACTGGCAATGAGGGGGTTAAATGGACAATCATGATGAAGGCCAAGTGTCACAGTTGGTCATGGAAGGGGATACTGTTTGGAGGTGACAATATTCTAGTCAGACGTCTAACTAGCCCTCCATCTGCCACTCCTCAGCCCAGCTCTGCATCATATCTAAGTCCCTTTGCAAACGAAAAATGCCCTCCTCACTGTCCACAACTCCACCTATCTTCGTATCATCTGCAAATTTACTGACCCACCCTTCGACTCCCTCATCCAAGTCATTAATAAAAATTACAAACAGCAGAGGACCCAGAACTGATCTCAGCCTGGAGCCCAGTTACAAGTGGAGTTCCGCAGGGATCAGTTCTGGGTCCTCTGCTGTTTGTAACTTTTATTAATGACTTGGATGAGGGAGTCGAAGGGTGGGTCAGTAAATTTGCAGATGATACAAAGATAGGTGGAGTTGTGGACAGTGAGGAGGGCATTTGTCGTTTGCAAAGGGACTTAGATATGATGCAGAGCTGGGCTGAGGAGTGGCAGATGGAGTTCAACCCTGCCAAGTGTGAGGTTGTCCATTTTGGAAGAACAAATAAGAATGCGGAATACAGGATTAATGGTAGGGTTCTTAGTCAGGTGGAGGAACAGAGGGATCTTGGGGTATATGTACATAGATCTTTGAAAGTTGCCACTCAGGTGGATAGAGTTTGTAAGAAGGCCTATGGAGTATTATCGTTCATTAGCAGAGGGATTGAATTCAAGAGTCGTGAAGTGATGTTGCAGCTGTACAGGACTTTGGTTAGGCCACATTTGGAGTACTGCGTGCAGTTCTGGTCGCCTCACTTTAGGAAAGATGTGGAAGCTTTGGAGAGGATGCAGAGAAGATTTACCAGGATGTTGCCTGGAATGGAGAATAGGTCGTACGAGGATAGGTTGAGAGTTCTCGGCCTTTTCTCGTTGGAACGGCGAAGGATGAGGGGTGACTTGATAGAGGTTTATAAGATGATCAGAGGAATAGATAGAGTAGACAGTCAGAAACTTTTTCCCCGGGTACAACAGAATGTTACAAGGGGACATAAATTTAAGGTGAAGGGTGGAAGGTATAGGGGAGATGTCAGGGGTGGGTTCTTTACCCAGAGAGTGGTGGGAGCATGGAATGCGCTGTCCATGGGAGTGGTAGAGTCAGAATCATTGGCGACCTTTAAGCGACATTTGGATAGGTACATGGATGGGTGCTTAATCTAGGATAGAAGTTCGGCACAACATCGTGGGCCGAAGGGCCTGTTCTGTGCTGTATTGTTCTATGTTCTATGTTCTATGTTCTAACTGTAAGCATTGTTGGCTAGGCCCAGCATTTATTGTCTATCCTTATTTGCCCTTGAGAAGGTGATCATAGGGCACCTTCTTGAACTGCGGCAGTCTTTGGGTTGTGGGAACAATGTTGTTAAGGAGGGAGTTCCAGGATTTTGACTCAGAGACAGTGAAGGAGCAATGATATATTTCCAAGTCAGGATGGTGAGCAGCTCAAAGGGGAACTTGCAGGAGATGGCATTCCCTGAATCTGCTGTCCTTGTCCTTCAAGATGATATTAACATCAGACAAAGCTTTTTAAAGCAATCTAGTCAGTTATGTTATGATACCCTGAAGTCATGGTGAGAACTGCTCAATTTGTCCTGATGAGATAAACATAGAAAATAGGAGCAAGAGAAGGCCTTTCGACCCTTCAAGCCTGTTCTGTCACGTCTGGAGTAGATGGAACTTGAGCTCAGGCCTTCTGTCTCAGAGCTATGGCACTGGGCCACAACTGGCCATTGGGGTCTATTTGAAGGGACTATTCTAATGGAACTCCACTGACCTCAACTCTCTGCTCACAAGCTGAATGGTGAGGAATAATTATTGCTTATTGCTAAGTATCAGAGAATTGTCTCATGTTCATTGCAAATCATTCAGAACCATAATTGACTACACCTGGCCTGTGGTGCTGTTCAGCGGAAATTCCTTCTTTCCTGTTATTTCTGTGGTTAATCACAGTTTAGATCAAATCAAAAAGTCTTCAATTTATATTTACAAATTGGACCCTGACTGATTGTAACAGGGTGGGGGATGTGGGTCTGTGCTGGAGAAGCACTTGTTGTAAAAGATGTTCTGTGAATGTTTATAACCACACTAGCCCTCCCAGCAAAAAAGAAATACACACCATACACAGGATAGATCTTCTTCATGAAAGCTGGAAAAATAGTCCGATTGAGAATTTCACAAAAGGTGAAGGTTCTTGCACATATTCTGAGCAGTGAGCCTTTCACCGAAACTGCAACACTGTGATCTCTACCTCCCAGTCCTAATGCCTGCCTTCCATAATGAACCAGGAATTATTGATGGAAACTCTCGCTCACACGACAGATGCTTCAACCTGAAAACACACAACCTTCTCATTCTCTCCAGATGATAGCTTTCTTGAATGTGTTTATTATTCTGGGAAACAGCAGTGAAAGGTATCCCAATCAGCCTCACTTAAATTCGCGCTAGGAACTGATTAATCTGCCTTTATTTCCCCAGATGAGTTAAACAAAGAAACGTAGGAAATAGGAGCAGGATTATTATTGAAATGATATTAATAAACTAGAAAGAGTGCAGAAAAGATTAATTGGGATGCAACCTGGACTGGAAGGTTGGAGTTATAAGGAGAGGCTGGATAGACTGGGACCTTTCTCCCTAAAGCGTAGGAGGCTGAGAGATGACCTTATAGATGTCTATAAAATTACAAGAGGTAGAGATAAGGTAAATAGTCAACGGCTTTTCCCCTTGGTAGGAGAGTCTAAAACTAGAGGATATTGGTTTTTAGGTGTGAGGTGAGAAATGCAAAAAAGGTGACTTTCATACAGAGGGCGGTTAGTGTCTGGAACAGGCTGGAATGGAAAGTGGTGGAAGCGAGTACAATTTCATCATTGAAGCAATATTTGTACAGATCCATGGATGGGATCAGTATGGAAGGATATGGACCAAATGCAGGTAAATGCGACTAGATTAATTACTAAAACTGGACAGCATGGACAAGTTGGGCCAAAGGGCCTGTTTCCATGCTATAAACTTCTATGACTCTCTGAGCGAGCCATTCAGTATGATCAAGGCTGATCATCCAACTTATCATCCTGTTCCCTTCTCTCCCTGTAATCTTTGAGCATTTTAGCCCTAAGAACTCCATCTAATTCTTTCTTGAAAATATTCAATATGTGGCCCCATTATTTCTGTGGCAGACAATTCCAAAGGCTCACGACTCTCAAGGTGAAGGAATCTCTCATCTCAGTCCTAAGTGACCTATCCCATATCGCAGAACTGTGACCCTGGTTCTGGACTCCCAGGTATTTGGGCATATCCTTCCTGCATTTCCCCTGTGTAGATGTGTAAGAAGCTAACCAGTTTCTAAGAGATAGTCGGACAGTCATAGAGATCTACAGCACAGATAAAGGCCCATCAGCCCATAATGTCTGCATGTCAAAAATAACCAGATAACTATTCTAAATCTATTTTCCAGCACTTGGACCATAGCCTTGAAATTGCAAATGCACATCTAAATACTTGGTAAATGTTATGATAGTTTCTGTCTCTACCACACTTGTAGGCAGTGTGTTCCAGATACTCACCACTCTCAGAGTGAGAAAGGATTTCCTCACGTCCCCTCTAACCATCCTAGCCCTTACTTTAAATCTCTGCCCCCTAACAATTCATCGCTCCATCAAGGGAGTCAAGTTTCTTTCTGTCTACCCTGTTAATGCTCCTCATCGGAATAACAGCTCTTCTCAATCTCCTGCACTCTCAGGAAAACAACCCCAGTCAATACAATCTCTCTCCATGGCTGAAACTTTCCATCCCAAGCAACATCCTGGTAAATCTCCTCTGCGCCCTCTTCACTGTTATCAAAGCCCACCTACAATGCGGATTCCAGAACTGCACATTCAGATACTCCCACATTTTTGTAAACTGCCCTAACTGATCCAGTCTTTCTTCACTCTTTTTTTTTAAGATTCCCTACAGTGTGGAAACAGGCCCTTCAGCCCAACCAGTCCACACCGACCCTCCGAACAGTAACCCTCCCAGAACCAATTCCCTTCTGACTAATGCACCTAACACTATAGGCAATTGAGCATGGCCAATTCACCTGACATGCACATCTTTGGACTGTGGGAGGAAACCGGAGCACCCGGAGGAAACCCACACAGACACAGGGAGAATGTGCAAACTCCACACAGTCAGTCGCCCAAAGCTGGAATTGAACCTGGGACTCTGGTGCTGTGAGGCAGCAGTGCTAACCACTGAGATACCGTGTTAGTCCTGCCATTCCAGAAATCAATCTGGTATTCCCTCCAGAGCCAGAACACCCTCACTCAGACAAGGACACCACAATGTTTCAGGGTAGGCCCTAATACCCTGCTCATTTACTCATAGATATCAAAAATCTCACAAAGTGATGCAGGAGTAAGGAATATAATCTGTCTCTTTCTTGAATCAAAGTGAAAAATCACCATTGTGCCAAAGGCTTTTCTCTGTCATCAGCAAGAGAGGTGGGGATGTTCACCTGAGGGTCACCACACTTCAGGGAAGGGTGAGAAGGTAGAGTCTTCATGAAGACCTCAGCCAATACAGAAACTGAAGCCAGCTGTTGGCATCTGTGGCAGCATCTGTGAGAGAAATCAGAGTCAATGTTTCAGGTCCACCAACCCTTCCTCAGGACACTGAGTTCCGATGACGGTCACCAGACCTGAAACATTAACTCTGATTTCTCTCACAGATGCTGCCAGACCTGCTGAGCTTTTCCAGCAACATCTGCTTTTGTTTCTGATTTAAAGCATCTGCAGTTCTTTCAGTTTTTGTTTTGTTGGCATCTGTTTTTGTTGTAAACCAGTTGAGTTAACCAACTCAGAATGCTAAAGCAATTGTGAAACTAATGTTAGTCACCCTAACTCTACTCACCAACATCATGAAAAATCCTCCCACTTTTTGGCTGGGTTGACGGTGCTGACAGGAAAGGTTCCTGACACAGTACAGAGTTTTACACCTTTCTAACCTCTCCTGGGAGTGTTTGATGGGGACCATGTAAAGGTAACTTTGCTTTCAGCTGGAAAAGAGTAGAGGTAGTTTTACTCTGTATCTAACCCCATGTTATACCTAACCTGGGATGTTTGATGGGGGAGAGTGTCAAGGGTGCTTTATGTTCGATTTTAAGAAGTAGAGGTAACTTTTCTCTGTATCTAGCCCTGTGCTTTGTTTGTCCTGGGATATGATGGGGACAGTGTCAGGGTGCTTTAGTTTCAGGTTGGAAGTGTAGAGGACCTTTTCTCTGTATCAAAGCCTGTTCTATGTTTGGGGAAAGTCTAACATAAGAGAGCTTTGTTCTCTCGTTATTAAACCTTGCAGTTTAATTCACAGAAAGTAAAAGTACAGACCTGTGTACGACTGACCGGGTTTGATGATGTTCGAGATTGGCCAGCTGTGTTTGATCATCCAGATACAGTGTGACATTGCGAGTGGCCTGATAACAATAAGCAGATGGCAATGGCTAAAAGTGGCGTGGTGTTAAGGACTGTAAGCTGCATAAAATGTAACTGAAAGCAGTATGAAAATAAAATGGAGCTGTCATAGTCATGGGAGATATGCTTTCAGGTTTGGGACTTGAATTGTATTCTGATTGTTAAAGATGTTTAATTTTTAAATAGTTCTGATTGCTCAGCTCAGCCAATAGAGATCAGGTTTCAGAGTTCTTAGTGAGTGAAAAGAATGGGACATTGTGCTAAACCCTGGCCTGTCTGCTTACTGCTGCAAGCTGTTTTATTTATGGAAGATTTTTATTGCTCCTCCTCTGAAATCCTAATGTTAATGCATCTTATTATCAGGGTAGTGAGTATCAGCACTGCATCTGTGTGTGTGTATGTCTAGAGTGACATTGAAAAGCATAGCTCCTTACATCTCATCCAATCCCCCTGGTGGGTGACTATTCCACTTTCCCCCAGAAGTCAGTATCACAGATATTGCATCTCATTCTGTTTCCATGCACAAGACAGGAGCCAATAATGTCCCCCCAATGGGTCAAATAAGAGGAGGCAATAGACACAGTTATTGGAAAAAGAAGTTAGAGATTGTTGCAATTACATAACCTCTTGTATGACCCCTGGATGATCTAAAGAATTTTTGAAATGCAGTCACTGTAGTGATGCAGGAAATATGGTAGTCAGTTCATGCAAAGCAAGAGCCGACAAACAACATGTAACTAATTAAATCATCTCTTCATTAGAACAAAAGCAAATTACTGTTAAATTTGGAAATTTGAAATAAAAACAGAAAATGCTGGAGAAACTCTTCAGGTCTGGCAACATCTGTGGAGGAAAAACAGAGTGAGTGAGGATAATTCTTTGATAACACCATTCAATTGGCTCCTGCCCAGGTGACCATGGCACGTGTGGGGCCAATGCAGCAGAAATGTCTAGCCTGCAAAGACAGAGCAAGCTTCCCCTGTGTGGATGCACCAGAAGGTCTCCTGTAACAGCTAACAGTCTCCCACTCACCTTTCTCTGCAAATCACATGCTGAAGGAGAAATAACGTACCTTCATAGATATTGAAAGGATGAATTTTCAATCAGTGAGTGAAAGAATGTACATTGGTGAGCAAATGAAATTGTCTTAATATCCAAGGATGGAACAGAAGTAAAAGAAAGCATCACATCAAATCTTATGGTCCAGACAGCTACAACTGAAAGGCATCTCCTTGATTTTGTTTTCTTTTCCTACTCTTAATACCCATTCTTGTTTTAGTCCATCTGTCTGATTGTGAAGTGAGGAATTTAAGAAGCAGTAGAATTAATGTTACAGAAACTGTGAGCAATTTGTATTTCCTTTTTGCCATTTTCACAATAAATTGTTATTTTCTTGTTCAGTACAGAAACCTAGTGAGTGTTTCTTTTAGCTTGAGTTTATCAGTCAGGGCCTTATCTCCTATTTTGGTTATGTCCATACCATTAGCTCCCTTTACTTCCCTCATCGAGGTCATTAATATAAATTGTGAAAAGTTGAGGCTCCAGCACACACCCCAGTGGGACTCCACTCATCACATCCTGCCAATCCCACAAAGATTCATTTATACGTAACGGTCTGTTTTCTACCAACCAACCAATCTTCTTTCCATGCTAATACACTACCCCACCCAATGCCTTTTCCTACTTTATATGGTGTCTTATCAAATGCCTTCATGAAATAGAATATAATATATCCACAAGGCTTCCATTTATCCACTGTCAATAAATACCATCTTCTTTTGGGAAAACTATGTCTGCTTTCTCAGTCATCTTGAGCTTGTTGAAGTAAACGGTTACCATCTCTTGAATTATTGATCCTGACACCTACCAATGACAGGCATCAAGCTAACTGGCCGATAGTCTCCTGTTTTCTGCCTCCTTGCCTTAGATTAGATTCCCTACAGTGCAGAAACAGGCCCTTCGGCCCAACAAGTCCGCACCAACCCTCCGAAGAGTAACCCACCCAGACCCAATTCCCTCTGACTAATGCACCTAACACTACGGGCAATTTAGCAAGGCCAATTCACTTGGGAGGAAACCGGAGCACCCGGAGGAAACCCACGCAGACACAGGGAGAATGTGCAAATTCCACATAGACAATCACTCGAGGCTGAAATCAAACCTGTTGCTGTGAGGCAGCAGTGCTAACCACTGAGCCACCGTGCCGCCCCTGAACTGAATAAAAGTGGTGTATTTGTTGCTTTCCAGTCCAATGGAATGTTTCTTGAGTCAAAGGAATTTTGGAATTCTCTACCTCATTGGCAATCTCTTTTAAGGCTCTCTGAGGAAGTTAATCGAGACCCAAAGACTTGTCAATCCAAGAGTCCATTGGTTAGCTCTTTCATCAGTTTACCACTTCCCTTGTAATTGTAATTTGTAAGTTCCTCTCTTCCTTCCACCTCCTGATTTATAGCTATTACTCGAAGGCATGTTTTGCTTTCTATGTAGTGAAGGCAGATGCTATTCACCTGCCATTTCCTTATGATCGACTGTTCACTACCAATTTTTAATCTCTAAAGAACCAACAGCCATTTCACTTACTCTTTTCCTTTTCAAATACCTGTTGAAATTGACCCTAACTAATTTTTACATTTCAAATGAAATTTCTCTCAGCCTCCAGTTTCTTGCTCCTGATTAACCTTTTAGAACCCTGTGGTTCCTTATGCTCTGACTAACCAAGGAGCTTGCCAACCAGGATGGAACTCTTCATGTTACACCCACTGCTTGGGTCAGGGTCACCAGGAGAACATTTCTCAATGAAGAATTTATCAATGGGGTAAAATAAAGCAGGATTTCAGGTCAAAACTCAAAAAGAAAGGTAACTGTACTTATGAAATTAGTGTGTTCACAGATCTGGAACTGACAGCAGATTGGCACTGGCCAACCCTGTCATTCTTCTGGTCAGTTTGGTGGATCTCGATGTGACGGTCACTCCAGTAACAACTGCCACTGACTGTGGTCCAAACTGTAGACTCTGAAAAGGTGTTGTATCCAAGACCAGGAGCAACATTGTCAACAAGCATTGGATGAAACTGATGGAGCTAGCAGTAACTGACAGACAGGTATGACCAAAGATGCTTTGGGATGTCCTGGGATGTTGTATCCTACATTTGCCAGCTGCTGGAAGGGCACCCACAGGGCAGGATCAGGACAGAATCCCATTCCAGTGTCCTTGCAGGTAACAGTGGCCTTTAACATTTATGGAAAAGGAACATTTCCAGGAGCGAGTGGGGATCTGTATAGAATTTCCTAGTCAGCCACTCTTGAACCGCTCAACGAGATGGATGCTAAAATGCACCAGTTTACAATGAGTGTATCTCTTGGACATAAGGAGTCAGATGGTCAGGGCAGTTGGCTTTGCTGGCTTCTCAAGGCTAGAAAGGGCAGCCAATTTCCGAAGCACAGTGCACAGAGTACCCTTTCAGCAACTACATGCCTATCAATTAGAAAAGGTTCCACTCCCTAGATGTTCAGATCATCTATGACCAGAAAAGACTTCAGGTGAGTGCATGAAACCCACGATACTTACATCCTGGAGCACTCAAAGATGCCAGTATCTTTCAAAGTTTGTCATCACATGTCTTTTTCCAATGTGAATACTGACGAAAAATATTCATTTCATGTTTCCCCTATCTTGTCGGCCTCCATGATCAACTTCCTATCACTGTCCTTTATTGGCCATCATCTTACTTTAGTCATTCTTTTATTCCTGATATACCTATAGAAAGCTTTGGAGTTTTCCCTGATCCTATCCACCAAAGGGTCTTCTTAGCTCTCTCTTTAGGTCTTTCCCGGCTGACCTGTAACTCTCAAGCGCCCTAACTGAGCGTTTCCATCTCTTCCTAACATCAGCCTTCTTCTTCCTCTTGACAAGAGATTAAACTTCTTTCGTAAGCCAAGACTCCCTGGCTTGACCATTTCCTTCCTGTCTGACAGGTATATATTTATCAAGGACACGCAGTAGCTGTTCCTTGAAGAAGCTCCACATTTCAATTGCAATACAATGTCGCCCCCAGGTGGTATTGTGTAAACAACTTCAGCTTTTTCACTGCCCCAAAGTTTATATCTTCCAGTGTCAAGGATAAAATTCTGGAAAGCAAATCCAAAGTGAATATTTAATAAATACCTTGGGTATTTTTCAAAGTACCGATTTTGTATTTTATTTTTTAACAAGATAATTATCAAAAGTCTCCCTTTAAATTGATTCAATGTTAACCATCAGCTGTTGGAAAGTTAAAAGATTTCAACATCAGACATTTTTTTATTATCTGTGTGTGAGGTCAGAAGACCTCAGAGGCAGGAGCCATTTAGCCCATTGTGTCTGATATGCCAATCGATAAGATCATGGCTAACCTGATAATGCTCAACTCCACTTTCTTGCCTTTTCCCCATAACTCTTGATTCCCTTATTGATTAAAATCAGTCTATCTCAGCCTTGAATACACATAAACACTCAACCTCTGCAGCCCTCTGTGATACAAGATTTCACAGATGCACTGCCTTCCACATCTTCAACTTAAATAGGTGAGCCCCTTATTTTGATATTATGCCCTCTGATCCGAGACTCTCACGCAAGGTGACATTCCCCTTGTTAAGTCTCCTCATCATCTTGTATGTTTCAATAAGGTCTCCTTTCATTCTTCCTTGTTCCAATGCAATCTTACCAGAGTTTGGAGGAGATTTGTAGCTCAGGTTGTTGATCATGTTGTAAGTTTGCTTGCTGAGCTAGTAGATTTGTTCTCAGATGTTTCATCACCATGCTAGGTAAAGTCATCAGTGAGTCTCCAATGATACGCTGGTGTTCTGTCCTGCTTGCTAGTTATCTGTCTTTGTCTGCTGTGGTGGGGAATATCTCTTCTTGTTCTGTTTCTGAGAGGTTGGTAAAGGGGCTCTAAATTGATATTTGTTAATGGAGTTCCAGTTTGAATGCTAGGCCTCTAGGGATTCCCATGCGTATCTCCGTTTGGCCTGTCCCAGGATGGATGTATTGTCCTGGTCGAACTGGTGTCCGTCTTCATCAGTGTGTAAGGATACTAGCGATAATTCGTGGCTAGTTGGTGCTCATGTATACTGGTGACTAGTTTCCTGCCCATCTGTCCAATGTAACATTGCAGTCCTAGCACGGTATTTTGTATATTACATTTGTTCTCCTGGTTATTGGTATGGGCACCTTTAAATTTATCAGAAGCTGTTTAAGTGCGGTGGTAGGTTTGTGGGCTACCATGATGCCTATGGGCTAGAGGAGTCTGGTCATCATCTCCAATTGTCTTTAATGTATGGCAGGTAGACTATAGTTTCTGTTGTGTCTTCCTGTTTAGGTCTGTTATGTAGGAGTTGGCAGACTGTGCTTATCCGGTACCCAATGTTCCTGAATAAGTATGTCCCTGGATCCAGCCCCTAGGTATCATGGTAGCCCACAAACCTACCACCGCACTGCAGCAGCTCCTGATGAATTTACAGGACCCTGTACCAATAACTAGCAGAATGAACTTCATATACAACACACCCTGCAATGACTGCAACAAACATTACTTTGGGCAGACGGGCAGGAAACTAGCCACCAGGATACATGAGCACCAACCAGCCACCAAAAGCCATGACCAACTATCACTAGTATCCATACACACAGATGATAAGGGGCACCAGTTCGACTGGAACAGGCTAAACAAAGACACCCTCAGGAATTCCTAGAGGCCTGTGCTATGGACTAGGCCAAACCACTCAAAACATTCTTAAGCAGGCAGCCCAAAACTTACCTTTACAATTTGTTTCGGTGAATGTCCAGTGAAAATTATCCACAATAGGATAGCAAAGTTGATTACTAGATTTTGAAACAGCTAAAAAAGTTATTCTCAAAATTACACAATGAAACACAAAGAACAGAGTAAAGAACCCCTACAAAACTCAACCTATCCAGCTGAACTGAATGATGCTGTTCCAAATACACACAACAGTCCCAATAAGCAAACTCCCTTTAAAATCCAGTAGAAATGGAACACATGCTTACAGGTTGAAGTTAAAGGGCAGAAAGAGAGAAAGAGAGTTTCCACACAGCTCCCTGTTGAACTTCCCAGCTCAAGACTGAACTAAAAACTGCTCAGCTCAGCTCAGCTAGAGAACTGACCTCTCTTTATACAGGTCACTTCCAAAGCATAGCCACTTTGGCCTGAAGTCTTATCTGTTTACATATAAACAAAAAGGCATCTCAAAATCCTTTTCATCACTGTACCAAACCAGACTGATTAGAATTCGGCCCAGTTTATTGCCCCTGTGAAAAAAGTCAAGGACAACGTCTCCTTGAGCCAGGAATGGCTTTTAGAAAAAAACATGGAGTAACCTTGTGACACCTGACATTCAAACCGGAACTCCATGAACAAACATGTCGATTTGGACCCCATTAACCAACCTCTCAGAAAAAGAACCAAAACTGATATCACCCACCACAACAGACCAAGACAGATAAATAGCAAGCAGGGTAGAACACCAGCGCATCATCGGAGACTCACTGATGATGATACCAGCATGGTGACGAAACATCTGAGAACAATTCTCCCAGCTGAGCGAGCAAACTTACAACTTAATCTTCCCAGGCTCAATCGAGGCAAAAGTGAGGACTGCAGATGCTGGAAGCCAGAGTTTAGATCAGAGTGGTGCTGGAAAAGCACAGCAGGTCAGGCAGCATCGGTGGAGCAGGAAAATCGACTTTTCGGGCAAAAGGCCTTCATCAGGAATGGAGGCAGGGAGCCTCCAGGGTGAAGAGACAAATGGGGGTGGTGGGGCCGGGGAGAAGGTAGCAAAGAGTACAGTAGGTGCATGGGGGTGGAGATGGAGGTGCAGGGCAGAGGAGATGACCTGGGGGTTGCAGTGAGAGAGAGACTCACTGAGATTCTTATGGAGAGAAGAGGAGAATTTCTTCAAGGTAGGCATCCTTGCAAGAGGATTCGCAGTAAGGTTAAAATCAGCTAGGCAAAAGTGAGGACTACAGATGCTGGAAACCAGAGTTTAGATTGGAGTGGTGCTGGAAAAGCACAGCAGCTCCGGCACAGTATCCAAGGACTCGAGTCAACCTGCCCTCATCAGACATTCTATCCAGCCTCCAGGTTCTCTGGTCTGTCTCCAATGCCAATATATCTTTCCGTAGATAAGGGGACAAAAACTGATCACAGTATTCCAGCAGTGGGCTGACTATCTCTCTATTTTAACACTGCATGCCCACATACTTTCCCTGTTACCAACTGAAGCTGGATGTTGTTTTTATTTTTCATGGATAAGGTCTCCCAAATCTTCCTGTTCTGTAGATTTCTGCAGTCTTTCTTCATTTAAACCATGCTTCGCTCCTCTTCTACCTGCCTAAGTGCATAACCTCACATTTTCCCGCATGGCATTCCATCTGCCATCTTCTTTGCCCACTCACTTAATTTGTCAATATCTCTCTACAGACTCTTTGTATTCTACTAACATTTGTGTCACCCTCAAACCTGGCAAGTCACTAAGATGAATTGGAAATAATTGTGACACCCCCCCAACCCCCCACCCCCACCCCACTGCTCCCTGTGGCACTCCAGTAGTTAACAGGCACCATTCTGAAAATGCTTCCTTAATGCCAACACTTTGTCCTCTATTAGATAGCCTATCCTTCTTGTTTATGTGAATATACTACCCCCAATCCAACGCTTCACATCTTATTAAGTAGCCTCATATATGGTCCCTTATCAAACATCTTTTGAAAACCCAAATATATTATGTCCACAGTTTCCCATTATCTATCCTGCTTGTTAATTCCCTAAAGAATTCTATTAAATTTGCCCAGCATAATTTCCACTTTATCAATGCACACTGACCCGGCTTGACTATACTGTATATTTCTAGGAGAAAGTGAGGACTGCAGATGCTTCGAGGAGAAAGGCTCCTGAAAAAGGGCCCAAAACATCGATTCTCCTGCTCCTTGGATGCTGCCTGACCTGCTGCTCTTTTCCAGCAACACATTTTCAGCTATACTGTATATTTCTAAATCCTTTATGATTGCATTCTTTATAATAGACTGTAACATTTTCTCAATGACACATACGAAGCTAACTGATCGATGGTCACCTGTTCCTTGTATCCTCCGTTTGTAAATAAAGGTGGTACATTGACAGTTTTCCAATCCTCATTTCTTTTTCAGAATCTAAAAAGTCTTGAAACACTATTACCAATGCATGCACGACTTCTGCAGTTTTTATTTATTCATTTACAAGATATTGCTGGCTAGTATTTATTGTCCATCCCCTAATTATCCAGAGGGTAGTTTAGAGTCAACCCCATTGCTGTGAGTCTGGAGTCACATGTAGGCCAGACCAGATAAGGATGGCAGCTTCCTTCCCTAAAGGACGTTAATGAACCAGACAGGTTTTTCCTGACACTCAATAACGGCTTCATGGTTGTCACTAAACTCTTAATTCTCAGATTTTGTTTTATTGAATTCAAATTCCACTACCTGCCATGGTGGGATTCGAATCCAGGTTGCAAGAAAATTACCTGGATTCCTAAATTAACAGTCCAGCAGCAATACCACTGGACCATCGCCTCCCTAATATTTCCTTTAATATTTCCTTTAATATTTCCTGGGATGCAACCTATCGGGTCCAGAGGATTTTTTGAATCATTAGCCACAATAGTTTTCTCTCGTGATGTTTATGAACATTTAGTAATTTTGAATTATCACGTCTTCTACAGTGAAGATTGATGCATTATTATTTTCCCAGCCTCAGTCTCTAAGGGAGCTGTGTTCACTTTGGTCTTTCGCTTTCTTTTCATACATTTAAAGAAGCTCTTGCTGTGCATCTTGATGCTATTTGCAAATTTACCCTCAACATTTCCCTCCTCTTTTATTTTTGTTTTTGGTTATCCTTTGTTTTTAAAACTTTCAGACCTTCAGGCTTATCGCCAATCTTTGCCATATTGCATGTATTTTGTTTGTTTTAATCTGATATAATCCCTAACTTCCCTGGTTAACCATGTTTTATTTACTTCCTATAATCCGTTCCCACTGAGATGTATCTTTCATTGTTCCTCATCTGTATTTGCTGTGAAACTAATTTCCCAGACCACTCCAGTGTTTCAGCTCTCATTCCTTTGCAATTGCCCTTATTTAAGCTTTACTCAGTTGTTTCTGACTCCAAATGCTAAATTCTACCAGGTTAAAAATCACACAACATCAGGTTATAGTCCAACAGGTTTAATTGGAAGCACACTAACTTTCGGAGTAATGCCCCTTCTTCAGGTGATAATGGAGGGCTCAATCCTAACACAGAATTTATAGCAAGAATTTACAGTGTGATGTAACTGAAATTATACATTGAAAAATTGATTGTCTGTTAAGCCTTTCATCTGTTAGAATACAGTGATAGTTTCACTTCTTTCATGTGTAAATCACAAAACCTATTTTTTAAAAAGTTGCATTCTCGGGTTAGCTGTTAACAATGGTGATAGCTAGACATTATGTTGAAGGTGTTGGCCCCCTGTGTTCTCTGTCTATGCCATAATGTTTAGATTGATTCTAATCTAAAAAGTGAGATAACGGAGTTTTACATAAATTCATGCAGTTTTTGAGCTCAGAGTTCTACATGAATGCATGCAGTTTTGAGTAAACTGCAATGTAACTCTGCAAGTACAAATTCACTCCACAAAATATATGTGTGCATGTGGGTCTGTGTCTGTCTGTGTGTGTATGTCTGTCTGTCTGTCTGGGTTGGGGTTTGTGAGTGTGAGAAAGTGTATGTGCGTGTGTAGTGAATGCAGAGTGTCTTAAGTCTGTGAGGGGGTGCATGTGTGAGTGTGGGAGTGTGTGTGTCTGTAAGGGTGCGTGTGGGTGTCTGTGTGCGCATCTGGGTATATGTGTGTCTGTGTGTATGTGTGTATAGGATTGCCAGTGTGTGTGCGTGTGCGTGTGTGTGTGTGTGTGTATAGTGCAATGGTGATTACCTGTAATGTGACATGAACCCAAGGTCCCAGTTGAGGCCCTCCCTGTGGTTACCGAACTTAGCTATCAGTCTCTGCTCGGCCACTTTTCTCTGCTGCCTGTCCCAAAGTCCACCTTGGAGGATGGTCACCCGAAGGTCCGAGGGTGAATGTCCTGGACCACTGAAGTGTTCCCCAACTGGGAGGGAACACTCCTGTCAATTGATTGTTGTGCAGTGCCCATTCATCCGTTGTCGTAGCCTTTGCTCGGTTTTCCCAATGTACCATGCCTCCGGGCATCCTTGCCTGCATGGTACATGGTACATGTGCATTGGGGATGGTACATTGGGGAAACCGAGCAAAGGCTACAACAACGGATGAATGGGCACCACACAACAATCAACAGACAGGAGGGTTCCCTCTCCAGGATTGTGCCGTTTGGTCTCTCCCACCAGAAATAGAGACTCATTTATAAATTCCGGTGCAGTTACAAAGAAAACACAGAGTCAGGGTGCAAAAAGCACCAAGGGGCTGAATGACCTGCTGGGGTTTATGGACAGGTGACAAGAGAACAGCCCCAAGACAACTCCAGCTTTCAAACAGACTCATGCCTGAGGTGACTTTGTTTTACCAATGACATACACACTCAGCTCAGTCTCCTGCTGAACCCATACCTCAAGTTTCAAAAACGGTTATAGACATTTGATCGCAGGGTCAACATTACCCTCACATCTACAACACAAGTTCCAACAGGGTGGACAAATCAATTCTGTATCCGGGAGAGGTCACTTCTGGATCAAGGAGAGATCACTGTTATATCAGGGAGCAGTTGCTGAGGTATCAGCGTTTTTGTCACTTTATACTCAGTGTCTTAAAATGGGCCTAGTTGAATGTAAAGACAAGGATCTGCCCTTATTGCCACTGCTGCCTGGCTGCTATAGACTATCCTTACATTGATTTCAATACTTCCCTCAGCTTCTGTGCCTATAGCACAGCAGCACACACAAGGAGCCCAGCTCAGGCCTGCACAGCGGAGGTTCCCCACAGTGACCTGAGCAGTAGATTGTGTAGCTCGACTCCCCAGCATGGTGCCTCAGTGTGTTATGGGAGATTCCAAAGCTTTCACTAATCTCCTGTGGCAGATGGAGGTCAGTGTTAGGACATGGGTGTGGGAGGAGCATCCCTTGTTACAAAACACTATTTTGTTGGTCAGTATTGAGGACTGGCCCTGAATAGTAGCATCATAGGCACTGCAAGGATCGCGGTCGTTCATCAAGACAATTTTTTTGTTGTGTTCACAGATTGACCCCACACTGGGTGATAACCCAGGAGGTTGGTCTTTATCTCTTCATTGACTGGGAGGGCACTCAGAGACACATCTAGGACATAGATATTACCCAACAGCAAGAAACCTCTACCCTACTGAGTCCAAGTGCCCTTTCATAAGAACATAGAACATAAGAACTAGGAGCAGGGGTAGGCTATCTGACCCTTTCAGCCTGCTCCGCCATTCAATAAGATCATCGCTGATCTTTTTGTGGTCTCAGCTCCATTTGTCTGTCCTCTCACCATAACCTGTAATTCCTTTACTGTTCA
Organism: Chiloscyllium punctatum; assembly: GCF_047496795.1. Lineage (NCBI taxonomy): Eukaryota > Metazoa > Chordata > Chondrichthyes > Orectolobiformes > Hemiscylliidae > Chiloscyllium > Chiloscyllium punctatum. The sequence continues at coordinate 53,876,793 of NC_092761.1, read as the reverse complement.
AAAACTTATCTCTCTTCGCTTTAAAAACATTCAATGAGGAAGCCTCCACTATTTTAATGGGCAGGGAATTTCACAGATTCACAGCCCTCTGTATGAAGAAGTTCCTTCTCAATTCCGTCCTAAATCTGATTCCCCCTAATTTTGAGGCTATGCAATCTTGTTCCAGTTTCACCTGCCAGTGGAAACCCGCTCTTATCTCTTATCTATTCCCTTCATAATTTTATATGTTTCTATAAGATCTTCCCTTATTCTTCTGAATTCCAATGAATATAATCCCAGTCTACTCAGCCTCTCTGTATAAGCCAACCTCCTCAACTCCAGAATCAACCAAGTGAACCTTCTCTGCACCCCCTCTAGTGCCAGCACATCCTTTCTTAAGTAAGAAGACCAAAGCTGCACACAGTACTCCATGTGTGGTCTCATCAGCACCATGTACAGTTGTAACATTATCTCTCTGCTTTTAAACTCAACCCCTTTCGCAATGAAGGACAAAATTCCATTTACCTTCCAAATTACTTGTGTTACCTGCAGACCAACCTTCTGTGAATCATGCACAAGGATACCCAGGACCCTCTGCACAGCAGCTTGCTGCAATTTTTTTCCTGTTCAAATAATAGTCCTTTTTACTATTACTCCTACCAACAAGGATGACTTCACATTTATTAACATTGTATTCCATCTAACAGACTTTTGCCCACTCACTTCAACTATCCATATCCCTCTGCAGTGTTTCACAGTCCTCTGCACACTTTGCCCCACCACTCATCCGCAGACTTCGACACACTACGCGTGGTCCGTAACTCCTAATCATCTACGTAAATTGTGAATAATTGTGGTCCCAACACTGACCCCTGAGGCAAACCACTCATCACTGATTGCCAGCCAGTTAAGCCCTCACTTATCCCCACTATTTGCTTCCTGGTGGTTAATCAATCCACTATCCATACTAATACATTGCCCGGGAATGCATGCACCTCTATCTTATGCAGTAGCCTTTTGTGCGGCACCTCGTCAAATGCCTTTTGAAAATCCAGATACACCACATCCACTGGGTCCCTGTTGTTCCCTGTACTTGTAATGTCTTCATAGAATTCTAGTAGATTAGTTCTACATGTTCTGCCTTTCATGAACACATGCTGCATCTGGCCAACAGGACAATTTCCGTCTCGATGTCTTTCTATTTCTTCCTTGGTGATAGATTCAAGCATTTTCTCCACTTCTGAAGTTAAGCTAACCGGTCTATAATTTCCCCATATTTTGTCTACCTCCTTTTTTCATCCTGATACTCCCTTGTCCCGGAAGAGGAAAAGTCCTCCTGTATGCTTACTATTTTACCTTCAGTGCTTTATAGTCAGAACACAGAGAAATTATAGAGAATTACAGGGAAGTTAAAGGTGGATAAAGAAATGGCAGAAGAATCAAACTTGGTTCTCTTGTCTTCACAGCTGAAGACATAAACAATTTCCCCAAGAAGTGTCAGGAATCAAAGGAACTCATTAGAGGGAGGAATGGAAATCAGTATTTGTAAAACAAAAAGTATTTGAGCAATTAATAGAGTTAAAAGCTGACAAATCACTAGGGCCTGATAATCTACATCCCAGAGCACTAAAGGAAGTGACCCTGAAAATAATGAATGGTCATCTTCCAAAATTCTCCAGATTCTGGAACAGTTCTCGCTATAAATGTAATCCCATTATTTAACAATAGAGGGAGCTAAGTAACAGAGAAAGACCCCTAGGAGCCTTCTACATCCATCAAAGTTTCACCTGCACTTCCACACATGATATTTACTGTATCTGTTGCTCCAGTGAGGTCTCCTGTACATTGGAGAGACAGGACGCCGACTTGCAGAGCGCTTCAGAGAGGATCTCGGGACATCCACACCAACCACCCCGTGGCCGAACACTTCAACACCCCGTTCCACTCTGCCAAGGACATGCAGGTCCTGGGCCTCTTCCATCACCCTTCCCTAACCACCCGACGCCTAGAGGAAGCATGCCTCATCTTCCGCCTTGGGACTCTCCGACCACACGGCATCAATGTGGATTTCACCAGTTTCCTGATTCCCCCTTCCCCCACCTTATCCCAGTTCCAACCTTCCAACTCGGCCCAGCCCTCATGAATTTTCCTACCTGTCCATCTTCCTTCCCACCCATCAACTCCACCTTGCTCTCCAACCTATCACCATTACCCCACCTACCTATCACACTCTCTGCTACCTTCCCCCCAGACCCACCCCTCCCTCCCATTTATTTCTCCACCCCTTTGGCTCACAAGCCTCATTCCTGATGAAGGGCTTTTGCCCGAAACATCGATTCTCTTGCTCCTCGGATGCTGCCTGACCTGCTGTGCTTTTCAGGCACCACACTCTCGACACAGGGAACTTCGGCCCAGTTTGCCTCATACCAGCCATGGTAAAAGTGCTCGACTTGATTATAAAAGACATGATAACAGAACACTTGAAAAGTATTAATAGGATTAGATAAAGGCAGGATGGGTTTATGAAAGGGAAATCATGATTAACCAACCTGCTGGATTGTTTTGAGGATGTAACCAGTACAGTTGATAAAGGGGAATCATTGGATGTGAGCATTTGGATTTCAAGAAGCCTTTTGATAAGGTCCGACACAAGAGGATAGTGAGCAAAGTGCAAGCACACAGGATTGAGGGTAATACTTAGGCAATCGGCTGCCAGGCCAGAAACTGCGAGTGTAGCAGGTGGCAGGTGGTAACTAGTGGTGTGTCACAGGGATCAATGCTCAGGCCCCAGCTATTCCTGATATATAAATTACCTGGATGAGGGACCGAAGAGTAATATCTTCAAGTTTAGTGGCGACGCAAAACTGGATGAGTAGTGAATACCAGGAAGCTTCAGGGCAATCAAAACAAGTTGGTTGTGTCAGAAAACACGTGACAGATGCAGTATAAACTTGGCTAAATGTGAACTTATCTACTTCGGTGTGAAAAAACAGAAAGGAAGAGAATTGTTTCAATGGTAATATATTGGGAACTATGAACATACAAAAGCATCTGGGTGTCCTTGTACACCAGTCCATTCAAGTAAATAGGCAAGCAATTAGAAAGGCAAAAGGTACATTGGCTTTCATTGCAAGGGGATCTGAGTTCAGAATCAGGTTGTCTTATAGCAGTTATACTGGATCTTGGTGGGACCATACCAGGAGTATTGCATGCAGTTTTGATCTCCTTACCTAAGAAAGGATCCACTAACTATAGAGGGAGTGCAGGGAAGGTTCACTAGGCTGCTACTGGGGATGGCAGAACTGTAGTCTGACTGGGCCTGTATTCAGTAGAGGTTTAAAAGAATGAGTGAGGATCTGATTGAAACAGGTGAAGTTCTGACAAAGCTGAACAGATTAGATGCAAGGACAATGTTTCCCCTGGGTTGCGGAGTTTAGAATCAGAATATGGATTATGGAATAGGCCATATAGAATTGAAATGAGGAAGCATTTCTTCTGAGATGGGTCAACCTGTGGAATTTGCTAACGTAGCACGCTGTGGAAGACAACTCAGTGAGTATATTCAAAGAAGAGATTTGTACATTTTCCAATATAAAATGGTATGAAGGGATTTGGGGAGAAAGTGGAATATGATGTTAAGATAGACATCAGCTGGAAACATATCAAATGGCAAAGCAGGTTCAAAGAGCCAAGTGGCCTCCACTTGCTCCGAATTGGTATGTTTCTGTGTTTCTGGTAGTATAGTGAATAGGGTATTGCAACCCTTTGCTAATATTACCTTTTTCCATCTGAAAGGATCCCATTGCACAGAGAGAGTGGATGATAATGATCTTCACAACCTCTCGGAGAGCAATCTTCATTCTGGTTTAAGATGCTCGGTCATTGGGAAGGAAGTGCTCTGGTTATGACAAACTCCTTTGTGAAGCAAGATCTCCTGAGGCACTACTCCTGGGTCATCCCAATTGAGGAAATATACTTCCAGATGCTCAGCTCAGGGCAGAACTCCCCTGGTCCTGTCATCTTTACTCTGCCTTCTCCTCTGTATGTTCTGCCCATGTTGCAGAGCAAGTCCCAAAATAACTACTGCCCCTATCCCGAGAGAAGACACTGCTACTCCTCCCAATAACCATCCAAACCTCAGCAGTCACTCAGTGCAGTGTTTCTACCAACTGCATGCAGCTCAAGCAAGTCAAAAGCACCTCAGCTACAACTTGTTGATTGGTCTATTCAACGCTCCCAGAACTGGACAAATCTTACTTCCCAACACTTGTGTCAGGAGTGATAAAGAAGATGGCCCCTCCGCATTCACTGAACCAATTCCCATATACTTTGTTGCATCATTTCAGATTGCCTACATTCAGTCTTGCTGCCTTACACGAAAGGGAGAATCATAGAATCCATACAGTGGGGAAGTAAGCCATTCAGCCCCTCAAGCCCAAACTGCCCCTCTGAACAACACCCCACCCACACCTATCTCCCCACCCTATAGCTCTGCATCTCTGATCCACCTAGCCTGCACATTCCTAGGCACAAAGGGCAATTTACCATGGCCAATCCACCTAACCTGCACATCTTTGGACTGTGGGAGGAAACCAGAGCACCAGAGGAAACCCACGCAGACACAGGGAGAACATGCAAACTCCACACAGACAGTCACTTAAGTTTGGAATTGAACCTGATCCCTGTTGTTGTGAGGTAGCAGTGCTAACCACTGAGCCACTGTGCTGCCCTATGCTGTGTACAGAAAGTGTCATAATACAGCCTCCCAGCCTATGGTTAACACGAGGCAGCACTGCTGGATTCATGGTCACAACACAACTGTCCACACTGACTCCACTAAAACTAAAAACCTTTACTTTTTGGATGGTAATGTGTGCAGTAATGTTGGGTAGGGGCAGGAGATTGACACTCGATAATCATAATAAAGTTGGTATAGGTACAAAGGGCCAATGGCATCCTTCTGCACAATAACAATTGTGTGATTCTGTGAAAGCAATTTCTGGAGTTTGATCAAGTACAAAATCAAGCAGGAATCCCAAAGTTGCTAAGAGGAAGTCAGCACTCTTCCACAAGAGGCACAGTGGCTCAGTGGTTAGCACTACTGCCTCACAACACCAGGGACCTGGGTTTAATTCCAGCCTCATATTGGATTGAGTTTGCACATCCTCCCCGTGACTGCATGGGTTTCCTCCCGCAGTCCAAAGATGTGCAGGTTAGGTGGATTAGCCATGGGATTTGCAGGGTAAAAGGTAGGTCTGAGTGGGATGTTCTTCAAAGTGTCAATGTGGACTTAATGGGCTGAATGGCCTGCTTCTACACTGTAGGGATTCTATGAGAAGTTGTGCTATTGAGCCTGACTGCAATCTCCATTATAATTAAGTTTTGATGAGAATATTCAATCCAATACTGTTAACGTAATTTAAAACCCCTCTAAACTTTGCACCACATTGATTGAGTTGGAAAAGTGTTCTAACTTTGCAATTATTTATATATAAACATCTTCACTGGCCCTGAAATCTGATGTTATATTCCATTTCAGATGTCCCTGGATTTGGTGACAGATCTAAACCAATGTAGAGAAATTCCTGAATTAGAGAATTACAGCTTTTTGTGGGCAATTATCCTCAAGATTAACATCAAACAATTGCATTTTGACTCTATTGCAAATGGTTAACAAATAAAATAATAACAAATTCACCAATCCTTTATCGGGAAACAAAGAGAGATATAGGCTGTATCCTTAGCTAATGGGGAAGGTTGCAATATAAATGTGCAAATAATCCAGAGGTTCAGGCTAAAGTACTGGAGATACAGGTTCAAATCCCACTATGGCAGCCAATGGAATTTAAACTTAATGAATGAAAGCTGGAATATAGTGCTAGTCTCAGCCAAAGACCATAAAACTATTAGCAGATATCATAAAAACTCATCTGGTTCACTAATGTCCTTCAGAGATGGAAATCTGCAATCCCCATCTGGCTTGGCCTACATGTGACTCCAGACCATCATCAATGTGGTTGACTCGCAAATGGCCCGTAAGATGGCCATGCAAAACCCTTCTGGCTTGGCCTGGCAAACAATACCAACATCTTATCAAAATGTTTTCTAAATCTCCAACTAATGCCCCTGTGAGTGTGATTGCTCACTCAGAGACCAATCTGCGAACTTACCACCTTTTAAAAGAAGACTCTGGAGATTTATTGCAGAATTATAACTTTTTTTATTAAAGGTTATACTCTCAAAAATAATATAGCATCCCCAACTGCTCCATTCACACAGTTAGATTTTTTTTCAAAAATACTCTTGATATTAAAATTGTTCTCATTTGAACATGAAATATTTTTGAAATTGTACCTAAATATGCACATTATTAAAAGTGGATATTTCAATCACCACGGTAATAACAATACCCCATCAAAGCAACCCAGCCTCAACTCTCCAAGTTCAGAACACAATCAGGGCAAAAGCTTTCAAAGTGAGAGATGTGAATGGAGTGGCAGAGTGAAATGATTGATGAGTTTGCAAAACCCGTGAACTGTCAGATTGTGTCAACGAAGTGAATGTGAAGTGAAGACTGGAATGAAACCCAATCTTGCACAGGAGAGGTAAAAGATGGCAGTTTCTGTGACTGGAGTTGAGGGAGAGAATGAGAAAAATTAAGAGGTGTGAAAATTGGCACAATATTGTTGGATGATGACAGAGACGGGAAGTATTGTTAAATAGAAACTCCTGTGTGGAGACGAGGGCATGAAACTGTATCAATCTGATGAGTTTGCCTTTTGCACACTAGCTTTGTGTAGAGTCTGGAAGAGTCAATACTGGGCCCCAACACAACATTGCAAACATTTCAAAACTTTGTTACAAAGTGACCAATACTCACTGCACAAAGAGCTTTGAGTCAGGCTCCCAAAATTAACATGAATGATCTGTTCTTGAGGTGACATAGAGAGAGCTTCACTCAGCACCTCATCAGCATTGGAGCTAATTTAGAGACCTTCGTCATGCAGTTAGCTTATTATTGAGAAGTAAAGCTTTTTACACATCCCTGTGTCACAACTTGACTCAGACTATCTTTTGCCTTTCAATCGTGGACTGAGATTCTCCATCCCTGAGTGTGTTACACCTGGACTGAGAATGTCTCTCCCTGTGTCACATCTGGACTGAAATTGTTCATCTTTGTATCATACTTGGACAGAGACTGTTGGAATGATACTGCAGTGTTAAGAGATGTGTTTTGTCATGGGTTCTTTTAGAGAGAGATTGGGAGACAGATGCCGAACAGACTATGAGGAGATAAACAACTTGTGAGGCCTTGGAGTTTTTTTTTTAAGTTTGAACAATAGAAGCAGCCTTAGTGGATGTGTTCAAGCTCTCACAGAACCAGGATTTCAAGTTAGTTTTCAGTAGCTGATACTAGGGCCTTGAAGAAATGGAAGCTATTTTTCCCTCTCTTGATTGCAGCCAAGAACTGGGGGTTCTCTTCCTTGCTACTAGATTGCATGTGAGAAAAAATTATTTTCTGACTTTGCCTTCTTGCCAACAGTGTGTTTATGGCATGTTATTATACTGGAAGAGTTAATTAGTAATAGTTTCCATATATATTATTCTGTTAAATTTTCAATAGTGTTAAGTTATTCCAAGTTCTTCTTTCTTTTATTGTAATTTAACTACAGTGTTTCAATAAATTGTGTTCTGTTAAACGTCAAGCAGTTTGGCCATTAAAATTGCATCTGGAATACAGCTCCTGACATTTACCTATAAAATAAGAAAAAAGGGACTTGACTACATTCTTAATATATTTTGAGGGGGTCTGGTCTAGTCCATAACAAACTGAGGGGTCTTGATGGGATCAACATCTCTAATTCCAGGGTTGGGTTTAGGATTATTAGAGTCAAAATCAGCAAGTGGTGAGTGTTAATGTCTTTTGTTTCAGGTGTTGAGTTCGGTTGGTTTAAACCAGGTGTGCCTTGTGTAGTAATGTCTCTTTTAGTCACTTAAGAGTTTCCTGTGGCTGGAAGAAGTCATTTTAGGGGTTTTACAGAAAGTGAGCAAACTGGCAGACCAACTGGAGCTGGGGTTGCCTTTGTCCATGCAAAAAGGAGGGTAATTGCAGCAATGGCTAGACATTTACGATTGCTGGAAATGCAGTCGGAATCTTTGCAAACAGCTGAAATTCAATTGTAAATGAAGCAGCTTGAATTAGAGGCAAAAGAAAAGGAAAGTAGAGCCCCAGCAGAACAAAAAGAAAGAGAAAAGGAAATGAAACAAGTTGAGTTATTATTAAAAGCAGAGCAAAAAGAAAAGGAGAACATAGAACATAGAACATAGAACATAGAAGAATACAGCGCAGTACAGGCCCTTCGGCCCTCGATGTTGCGCCGATCAAAGCCCACCTAACCTACACTAACCCACTATCCTCCATATACCTATCCAATGCCCGCTTAAATACCCATAAAGAGGGAGAGTCCACTACTGCTACTGGCAGGACATTCCATGAACAAAGAAAGGCTCTAGCAGAAGAAAGAGAGAGAAGAAAGGGAGGAAGAGAAAAAAAAAGGAAGAAAGCAGAAAAAGAGCGAAGAAAAACAGAAAGAGAGAGAGGTTAAACTTCAAAAGTAGATGATGAGAAAGGCAAGTAGACTTAAAAGGGCAGAGGTGGTGGGAGAAGGTTGGCTTAATGAGGATAGTGATAAAAACCCATTGGAGCCAAAGGTGGGGACCTGTTTCAATATGTCCAAGCATTGCTTAAGTTTGACAAGAAGAATAATCATTTGAGAAAGTGGCTGAACAAATGAAATGGCTGGTGACCATTAAGGTATTGGTGATTCAAATAAAGTTGGTCAATAGAACGAGTGAAGTATTTGCATCATGATCAGAGTAGGACCTGGGAACGTAATGAGGGATAAATGCCATCTTAAGTGCATCTGAGCTCATACCAGAAACCTACTGACATTTCAGGAATCTCAGGAAGAACCCTAGTCAAACATATCAGAGTATAACCGTTACCTCAGTTCATACTTACCTCAGGCGCTGAGAGGTGCAAGGGAGGAGCAAAGGACCGCTGGGAAGGTTTAAAGTGGGTGAGATCTAAACCCGAGACCCTTCACCATAGGGACACCCTCCCAACCCCCTCCTCTAACCTTACTAAGAGTCTGTAAACTTGGTAAGTTTTCAGGTTTCTCATTTTTTTTTACTTCTCTTCCCTTGTTTAGTCCTGTGCAGGCCTTCAGAGTAGCAGAATATGGATGTTAGGGCAGTTGCATGTTCCTCCTGCAGAATGTGGCAGGTGAGAGACACTTCACGTGTCTCTGCCGACTACATCTGCGGGAAGTGCACCTGACTCCAGCTCCTCGAAAACCAAGTGAGGGAACTGGAGGTGGAGCTGGATGAACTACGGATCATCTGGGAGGCTGAGGGAGAAATTGAGACGATGTACAGGAAGGTGGTCACTCCCCAGACACAGGATAAGGACAGCTGGGTTACAGTCAGGGGGAGGAAAGGGAACCGACGGTCAGAGCAGGGATCCCCTGTGGCTGTTCCCCTCAGCAATAAGTATACCGTTTTGGATACTGCTGGTGGGGACAGCCTACCAGGAGAAAGCCATAGTTGTCAGGTTTCTGGCACTGAGCCTGGCACTGAGGCCCAGAAGGGGAAGGGGGAAAATAGAAAAGCGCTAGTGGTAGGGGACTCAATAGTTAGACGGATTGACAGGAGATTTTGTGGTCAGGAACAGGACGCCCGGAAGGTATGTTGCCTCCCCGGTGCCAGGGTCCGGGATGTCGCAGATCGGGTTTACAGGATTCTGAAGGGAACATATTGGCACCAAAGATGAAAGGCTTATGCCCGAAACGTCCATTCTCCTGTTCCTTGGAAGCTGCCTGACCTGCTGCGCTTTTCCAACAACACATTTTCAGCTTCACCAATGATGTAGCCAGGAAAGGGACTGAGGATCTGAAAAGTGACTACAGAGAGTTAGGTTGGAAGTTGAAGAGCAGGACGAGTAGAGTAGTGAGCTCGGGTTTTCTACCGGTGCCATGAGACAGTGAGATGAGGAACAGTCAGCAAATGCAGCTTAACATGTGGCTGCGAGGCTAGTGCAAGAGGGAGAGCTTCAGATACCTAGACCATTGGGATACCTTCTGGGGAAGGTGGGACCTGTGCATGAAGGATGGGTTGCACCTGAACTGGAAGGGCACAAATGTCCACAGTGGTAGATTTGCTCGTGTGATTTGGGAGGGTTTAAGAGGCATATGTCTGAGAGCGGGACAGTTGCAAATGGGGCAGTGACAGGATGTAATGAATCCATCGAGAAGGTTTCTCACGTGATGAAACAAAGGGATCAGTTAAAGTGTGTCTGCTTTAACGCAAGGAGTGCCCGAAATAAGAGTGACAAACTTCGAGCATGGATCAGTACTTGCGGCTATGATGTTGTGGCCATAACAGAGACATGGGTTTCACTGGGGCAGGAATGATTGGTGATGTTCCAGTATTTAAAATGTTTACAAAGAGCAGGGAGGGTGGAAAACGAGGAGGGGGTGTAGCATTGCTAATCAGAGAGTGCATCACAGCTACAGAAACAAAAGTTGTTGAGGAAGGTTTGTCTACTGAGTCAGTATGGGTGGAAGTTAGGAACAGCAAGGGAACAGCCACTGCACTGGGTGTTTTCTACAGACCACCTAATAGCAGTAGAGAGATTGAAGATCTCATAGGCGGGCAGATTCTGGAAAAATGCAAAAGTAGTAGAGTTGTTGTTATGAGTGATTTCAACTTTCCCAATATCGACTGGAACTTCCTAAGTGCAGATGGTTTGGATTGAGCCATTTTTGTCGAGTGTATTCAGGAGGGTTTCCTTACTCAGAATGTAGACAGACCGACAAGGGGAGAGGCCATTTTGGATTTGGTGCTTGGCAATGAGCCAGGACAGGTGTCAGATCTCGTGGTGGGAGAATACTTTGGTGATAGTGACCACAACTGCCTTACATTTACCATAGCCTTGGAGAGGGAAAGGAGCAGTTACCAAGGGAGGATATTTAATTGGGGAAAAGGAAATTATGACACTATCAGATAGGAGTTGGGAAATACAGACTGGGAGCAATTGTTCCACAGAAAGGGCACAGCAGACATGTGGAGACTATTTAAGGAGCAGTTGTTGCGAGTGATGCACAGATTTGTTCCTCTGAGACAAGTAAGAAGGGGTAAGATTAAGGAACCTTGGATGACGAGAATGGAGCAGCCTCTCGCAAAAGGAAAAAAGCAACTTACGTAAGGTGGAGGAAGCAAGGATCTAGCACAGCTTTAGAAGATTACAGGCTTACTAGAAAGGAGCTCAGAAATGGACTGAGGAGAGCCAGGAGGGGGCATAAAAAAGGCTTGGCATGAAGGATTAGGGAGAACACAAAGGCATTTTACTCATATGTGAAAAATAAGAGAATGATCAGGGAGAAGGTAGGACCCATCAGGGATAACGGAGGGAACTCGTGCGTGGAGTCTGAGCAGATAGGGGAAGCCCTAAATGAGTTTTTTTGCTTTGGTTTTCACCAAGGAAAGGGGCCTTGTTGTGGATGAAAACTTTGAGGAGCTGGGATACAGGCTTGACCAGATCAAGATTGATGAGTTGATGTGCTGGAAATTTTGGAAAACATTAAGATGGATAAGTCCCCAGGGCCAGACCAGATTTATCCCAGGCTGCTCCAGGAAGTGAGAAAGGAGGTCGCTAAGCTACTGACGAGGATATTTGCCTCCTCACTCTCCATGGGAGTCGTACCGGAGGATTAGAAGGAGGCGAATGTTGCTCCTCTTTTCAAGAAGGGTAATAGGCAAAGCCCTGGCAATTACAGACCAGTCAGTCTTACGTCTGTAGTCAGCAAAGTTGATTTTTATAAACAAGGTATACAAGGGCAGCATTGACAGATATAAAGTGTAGATGTAAAGTGAAGAAGATTCACAGTTCGCATATTAAAAGAAAAAGTGGGCGGCACAGTGGCACAGTGGTTAGCACTGCTGCCTCACAGCGCCTGAGACCCGGGTTCAATTCCCGCCTCAGGCGACTGACTGTGTGGAGTTTGCACGTTCTCCCTGTGTCTGCGTGGGTTTCCTCCGGGTGCTCCGGTTTCCTCCCACAGTCCAAAAATGTGCAGGCCAGGTGAATTGGCCATGCTCAATTGCCCATAGTGTTAGGTAAGGGGTAAATGTAGATGTAGGGGTATGGGTGGGTTACGCTTCGGCGGGGCGGTGTGGACTTGTTGGGCCGAAGGGCCTGTTTCCACACTGTAAGTAATCTAATCTAAAAAAAAAAAAAGATAATGAGTGGAATAGATAGAGTCAATAACCATAGACTTTTTCCCAGGGCAGGATTGACTGGTACAAGGGGTCATAGTTGTAAAATATTAAGAGAAAGGTATAGAGGAGACGTCAGAGGTAGGTTCTTTATGCAGATAGTTGTGAATGCATGGAATGCATCACCAGCAGTGATGGTGGAAGCAGAGTCATTAGGGACATGTAAGTGACTGCTAGACATGCACATGGATATTCTACTGCTAATCTTGCACAAGACTGCAAGATTAGCAGTAGAAATGGCAGATGGTTATGAGCTGATGCATAAATCAAAATGTGGCATCTGATATCAATTTTGATCTGTTGATCTCATTGAAGACAGTAAAGATAGTTTACGACAAAGTAAAAAGGAAACCCATGAGAAGTAAAAAAGCTGAGATGTTTTCACTGCAATAAAGTAGGTCAGTAGGTCAGATGGAGTTGCAATGTTGGTGATTTAGCAAAAGCACTGGGAAGACAGATGTGGGGAAACCAGGAGAAGTCAGGAGGTTTGCTGAAGTGCTTAAGGGAAGTCCAGTGGAAGCTAAAAAGCTGCACCAAAATATACAACCTGGTCAGGGACTAGTTGAGAAAATAGTGCCAGATCTCTTTAAAGAATTTATTTGCGAGGATAAGATTTACTCGAATATACCTAGAGGAGCAGGTAAAGAAATTAAAAATTTAAGAGCTATGGGAACATGTCAATTTTCAATGGTGGGAGATAAGGAGATATGTAACTCAGAAGGAGTATTGCCAGAAATGGTGGTAATATGAGGAACTCATGGTGAGAAGAGCAATGTTCCATTATATAAAGTGAGGTTGGAAAGTCCAGTGAAATGTGATGAAGGGGTGGTAGGAGTCATAGAGAAGTTCTCAGTTCCAGGAATACATTTATCCGCAGTAATCATATCGTTGGATCACAGATGGGAGTGATGCCTAGTAGTGGAAAATCAGGCAATTGAGGTATTACAGGAGGTATATCCTTGGATTTTTCATGACTGTGCGATAACAAGGTCAAAAAGTCACAGGCCGAAGAAGGAGAAATCAAAGATAAGGAAGTTGAAGTAGAATTATCAGAGACAATGTTTGATCAAATGGTTGAGAAAAAATAAGAACAGGTGGAGGGCAAAGTGGATATTTTTTGTTCAGAGAAATTAATTACAATGGAAAGATGCAAAACTAAAGTAGTTGTATCAAAAAGTGTATACAGAAGTATAATCTGAATAAATCACAGAATGTTACTCCCTTAAAAATGACTTCTTGATGATAAAATGAAAACCATCACATATTCAGACAGATGAGAATAGGCAGAAGTTCAGAAAGTTGTGTTACCAGTGGGTTATAGAAAAGAGGTGCTGCAGCCATTCGGAGGTCTTTTGGGAGTAAGGAAATCTCAAGCCAAAATGCAAAAACACATTTATTGTCCTGGATTGCTTAAGGATGTGGTTGAATATTGACAGACATATCACAAGTGCCAGGTAACTGGAAAACCTCAGGCAGTGATAACAACAATACCCGTAATACCTATTACCGCATTTGAGGGACATTTTTTACCAGGATCTTAATTGTTTGCATGGTAACCTTACCTAAATCAAAAAGCGAAAATCAATATTTGTTGAAAATAATGGATGTGTCCACTAGATTTCCAGAGCCCATTCTTTTGCACTGTATCATGGATAAAAGGATTGGAGAAGAGTTACTCAAATTTTTCATTAGATACAGACTACCAACAGAGATACAATCAGATCAAGGATCAAATTTTACATCAAAATTGTTCAAGGAAATTATGGATAGTTTAGAACATAGAACATAGGACATAGAACATTACAGCACAATACATTACAGCCCTTCGACCCTCAATGTTGCACCAACCTGTGAAACCAATCTGAAGCACACTATTCTATCCTCATCCATATGTCTATCCAATGACCATTTATTTGTCCTTGAAGTTGGCAAGTCTACTACTGCTGCAGGCAGTGCATTCCATGCCCCTACTACTCTCCAAGAAAAGAAACTACCTGTGACATCAGTCCTCTATCTATCACCCCTCAATTTAAAGTTATGTCCCCTCGTGCTAGCCATCACCATTCGAGGAAAATGGCTCCCACTGTCCACCCTATCTAACCCTCTGATTATCTTATATGTCTCAACTAAGTCACCTCACAACCTTCTTCTCTCTAACGAAAACAGCCTCAAGTCCCTCAGCCTTTCTTCATAAGACCTTCCTTCCATACCAGGCAACATCCTAATAAATCTCCTCTGAACCCTTTCCAAATCTTCCACATCCTTCCTATTATGCAGTGACCAGAACTGTACGCAATACTCCCAAGTGTGGCCACACCAGAATTTTGTACAGCTGCAGCATGACCTAATTGGTCGGAATCTCAATCCCTCTACCAGTAAAAACTAACACACTGTATGCCTTCTTAACAGCCCGATCAACCTGGGTGGCAACTTTCAAGGATCTATGTACCTGGACACCAAGATCTCTCTGCTCAGCTACAGTACCAAGAATTTTATCATTAACCCAGTATTCTGCATTCCTGTTACTCCTTCCAAAGTGAATCACCTCACACTTTTCCACATTAAATTCCATTTGCCACCTCTCAGCCCAGCTCTGCAGCTTATCTATGTCCCTCTGTAATCTATAACATCCTTTGTCACTATCCACAACTGTATCAACCTCAGTGTCATCCACAAATTTACTAACCCATCCTTCTACGCCATCATCTAGGTCATTTATAAAAATGACAAACAACAGTGGACCCAAAACAGATCCTTGTGGTACACCACCAGTAACTGAACGCCAGGATGAATATTTCTGATTAACCACTACCCTCTGTCTTCTTTCAGCTCTCCAATTTCTGATCCAAACCACTAAATCACCCTCAATCCCATGCTTCTATATTTTGTACAATAGCTGGCTATGGGGAACCTTATCTAATGCTTTACTGAAATCCACATACACCACATCAACCATTTTACCTACACCCACCTGTTTGGTCACCTTTTCAAAGAACTCAATCAGGTTTGTGAGGCATGACCGATCTTTCACACAACTGTACCGACTATCCTGAATCAAATGATTCCTTTCTAGATTTTTATAAATCCTATCTCTTATAACCCTTTCCAACACTTTATCCACAACCAAAGTAAGGCTCACAGGTCTGTAATTTCCAGGGTTATCTCTAATTCCCTTCTTGAACAAAGGAACAACACTTGCTATCCTCCAGTCTTCTGCCACTATTCCTGTAGACAATGACGACATAAAGGTCAAAGCCAAAGACTCAGCAATCTCCTCCCTGGCTTCCCAGAGAATCCTAGGATAAATCCCATTTTATCTATTTTCACACTTTCCACAATTTCTAAGCCCTCCTCTTTGTGAACCTCAATCCCATCTTGTGTGGTAGCCTTTATCTCAGTATTCTCCTCGATAACGTTGTCTTTTTCCTTTGTGAATACTGACAAAAAGTATTCATTTAGTGCTTCCCCTATCTCCTTTGACTCTATGCACAGCTTCCCACTGCTATCCTTGATTGGCCCCCATCTTACTCTAGTCATTCGTTTAGTCTTGATATACCGATAGAAAACCTTAGGTTTTTTCTTGATCCTATCCACCAACAACTTCTCATGTCCCCCCCTGGCTTTTCTTAGCTCTCTCTTTAGGTCCGTCCTGGCTAACCTGTAACTCACAAGTGCCCTAACTGGGCCATCATCTCTCAACATAAGCCTTCTTCATCCTCTTGACAAGACATTCAACTTCTTTAGTAAACCACAGCTCCCACCCTCGACAACTACCTCCCTGTCTGACAGGTACATACTTATCAAGGATCCGCAATAGCTGGTCCTTGAATAAGCTCCACATTTCAATTGTGCCACCCACTGCCATTTCCTTGCCCATCCTATGTATCCCAAATCTTGCCTAATTGCCTTTCCCCCAGCTATAACTCTTGCCTGCGGTATATACATATCCCTTTCCATCGCAAAAGTAAACATAAGCGAATTGTGGTCACTATCACCAAAGTGCTCACCTATCTCCAAATCTAACACCTGGCCGGGTTCATTACCCAGTACCAAATCTAAAGTGGCCTCCCCCCTTGTTGACCTGTCTACATTCTGTGTCAGGAAACCCTCCTGCACACATTGGACAAAAACTGACCCATCTAAAGTACTTGAACCAAAGTATTCCCAGTCAATATTTGGAAAGTTAAAACCCCCATAACAGCTACCCTGTCACTCTTGCTCCTATCGAGAATCACCTTTGCTATCCTATCTTCTACATCTGTAAAACTATTTGGAGACCTATCGAAAATTCCCAACAGGGTAACCTCTCCTTTCCTGTTTCTAATTTCAGCCCATACTACCTCAGTAGAGGAGTCCTCAAATGCCCTTTCTGCCACCGTAATACTATCCTTGACTAACAATGCCACACTATACCCCTCATTTACCATTTTCTCTGTTCTTTCTGAAAAATCTAAATCACAGCACCTGCAGTAACCATTTAGAAATCAAACAAACCAAATCCATTATGTACCATCCAGAATCACAGCAAGCATTAGCATGGTAGCATCAAACAATAAAGACCATGCTGAGGGCTGATAGTCAAGGCCATCCAGAGGATGGGGATAAAAGAATTCCACTTGTACGTTTAGCAATTAAAGGTGCATCAAATAAACATACCAAATACAGTCTGTTTGGATTAGCTTTAGGGCATGAGGTGAGATGACCACTGAAGAAAAATTGGTGAGTCAGAGTTCAGGGACCACACGTTTGGATTCTAATTGTCAAATCTTAGGAAAAGATTAAATTGAGCAGGGGAATTGGCTCAACAGTGTTTAAAATTAGCACAGCATGTGATGAAACAGGAAGTAGACAAGAAATCAAAAATTTGTAATTTTGTTAGTGGAACTTAGGTGCTAGTGTTACTTCCAGTGGTAGGTGAAAAGCAAGATTTAGTGGACCTTACAAACCAAAAGGAAACTGAGTGAGGTAAATTATTTGCTAAGAAGGAAATCTCACGGGGTGTTTCATGTGACACTGCTCAAAGAGTGTTTTGATTGGGAAAGAAAGCAAAAGTGTTATTTCTTACAACATAGAGAGAAGAATCAAGTTCAGATGATTCTGAATTGGACATTTCTCAAATTAAATTGGACAATGAGGAAGCTCTCAAAAGTTGGGATAAATTATTGAGCTACCTTCCAGATGAAAACAGAGTTTGAACGCAATCTCAAAGACAACTTAATTGAAGTGAGCTGCAGTGACTGGAGCTCACCCACAGTTATGGTACTAAAACCAGATGGTACCCAACGATTGTGTGTGGCCTATTGTAAAGTCAGTGCAATGACAAAATCTAAATAATATCCATTCCATGTTTGGAAGACTGTATTGAGAAGATGGGGCAAGCAACTTAAATTTCAAAGTTGGACTTAGTCAGAGGATACTGGGCAGATACCTTTATCCAAAAGTGCAAAGGAAATTCCGGCTTTTGTGACACCAAATGGACTGTACCATTTTAAAGTCATGCCATTTGGTATAAAGAATGCACCAGCACACATTTCAAAAACTGATCAATAAAGTTATTTCTGGATTAACTACTTGTAAGATGTACATCAACAACCAGGTGATTTTTAGTCAAACATGGATGGAACATTTACAGCATCTATCGGAATTGTTCGATCAAATTCGGGAGGCAGGCTTGATGATAAACCTGGCTAAGAGTCAGTTCGCAAAAGCTCAAGTCACATTCCTGGGCCGTGTCTTTGGTCACGGACAGATGGCCCTATGGAGTATGAAAACAAAGATTATTGGAGAGTTTACCGCATCATCAACAAAGAGGGCAGTACTATGATTCCTGGGATTGAGTACTTTTTATCAGAGGTTCATGATGGAATTTTAACAGTGTGGTTGGGCCACTGACTGACTTACTGAAGAAGTGCAAAAAACTTCAGAGGATGGGGGAATGTCAGAAGGTATTTGACAGGCTGAAAGCTGTCCCAGTGTTAGCCCCACCTAATTACACAAAGACATTCAAGATGACTATCGATATGAATGATGTGGGTGTCGGTGCTGTACTCTTACAAGAAGACGATGAGAAGATAGAAATACCTGTTGGGTATTCTTCCATAAAATTGAATAATCTTAACAGAAATATTCTACAATTAAGAAGGAAACATTGAGCTTGGTGTCGGTGTTACATTTCAGGATTTATATTACCAGTATTGTGTCTGAGATGAATGTATATACTAGTCATAACCCCTTAAAGGTTTTGGAGAAATTTAAGGACAAAGATTCCAGACTGTTTAGATAGAGCTTATTATTGCAACCATTCAATTTGAAAACTTTACAAGTTGCAGGAAAGAAAAGGTAATGACCAATGCACTGTCTCAACTTGGATGAAGTAAGACAGAGGTGTTCAGTGGCAGGAAAATAATAGACTGAAACAGACTTATAATAAAGGTTTGCACACTTACAGTCAATTTAATCCATATGCATTGTAGTGTCCTAATGGAGTAAGACTAAGGGTTTTTAAAAATGAAGCTGTTTTTGTATATTGTTGGTTCATTTTGTTTGGGGGGGAAGTTATGACAATGCTATGACTTTAAGTCTTGTGTCTTTCCTGGTTTCTTTTGGAAAGGGATTGGTGACAGGTGACAAACAGACTCTGAGAAGATTAACTTGTGATGCCTTAGAGTTGATTTTAAAAGTTGCAACAATAGAAGCAGCCTGAGTGAGCGTGGTTAAGCACTCGCAGATCAAGGATTTTTAGTTAGTTTTCAGCAGTTGCTGTTGGGTCTTGAAGAAATTGAATCTTTTTATTCCCTCTCTCAAATACAGGCAAAAGCTGGGAATTCTCTTCCTACGTTGATGGATTGCATGTGGAATAAAATTAGTTTTCTAAATTTGCCTTCTTGTCAATAATGTGTTTATGGGACATTACTATATTGGAATAATTAATTTGTAATAGTTTCTGTATCTCTTACTTTATTAAGTTTTCCAATAGAGTTAAATTATTCTAAATTCTTCTTTCTTTTGTTATATTTTAACAATAGTGTTTGAATAAATTGTGTTTTGATTAATGTCGAGTAGTTTAATCAATCATATTGCATGTGGAATACAGCACCTGATATTTACCTTCAAAATAAGAAAAAAATAAAGTCTAAGTTTCCTTATTAATATATTTTGAAAGGGTCTGGTCTGGTCCATAACATTGTCCCTTCCTGTTTCACACCTGGACTGAGACTGTCCCTGTGTGTGTGTCACACCTGGACTGAGACTGTCCCTGTGCATGTCACACCTAGACTGAGTCTGTCTCTGTGTGTGTCACACTAGACTGAGTCTGTCTCTGTGTGTGTCACACCTGGACTGAGTCTGTTTCTGTATGTGTCACACCTAGAATGAGACTGCGCCTGTGTGTGTCACACCTGGACTGAGTCTGTCTCTGTGTGTGTCACACCTGGACTGAGTCTGTTTCTGTGTGTGTCACACCTAGAATGAGACTGTGCCTGTGTGTGTCACACCTGGACTGAGTCTGTCTCTGTGTGTGTCACACCTGGACTGAGACTGTCCCTGAGGGTGTCACACCTGGACTGAGTCTGTTTCTGTGTGTGTCACACCTAGAATGAGACTGTCCCTGCGTGTGTCACACCTGGACTGAGTCTGTCTCTGTGTGTGTCACACCTGGACTGAGACTGTCCCTGAGGGTGTCACACTTAAACTGAGACTGTCCCTGTGTATGTCATACCTGGACTGAGACTGTCCCTGTGTGTGTCACACCTGGACTGAGACTGTCCGTGTGTGTGTCACACTTGAACTGAGATTGTTCCTGTGTGTGTCACACCTGGATTGAGACTGTCCCTGTGTGTGTCACACTTGAACTGAGATTGTTCCTGTGTGTGTCACACCTGGACTGAGTCTGTCCTTGTGGGTGTCACACTTAGACTGAGACTGTCCCTGTGTGTTAAACCTGGAGTGAAACTATCCTTCTATGTGTCACACCTGGAGTGAGAACGACCCTCCCTATGTCACAACTGGACTGAGACTGTTCATCCTACCACAATCCTGGCTTGGTGTTATCTAAAGCTTCCTCCTATTATGAGTGAATGTCCATCATAAAAATGACATATTTCATTTTACTAGAAGCTTGGAGATATAAGTACCAAATACACATTAATTGAGATGTGAAATTAATGTTTACATTTTGGTTTCATTGACTTCATTGAGTTGGAATACAGGGTTGTCGTATGCTTTCTTCTCATTGCGTTTGGCCTCCCTCTCTGCCTGCAGACAATGGGCACAGTGTGGAGTATCGACCTGAACAGTCTTACCAAAGTTGGAGAAATCAACTCTGTACTTCCCTTCTTTTGATTTGGAGACAATGGGGGCAAATCTATAGCCCCAGAAGACTTCGTCTGGGATGTAAGATGTTCTCACCTGGCAGGTGGCGCTGGTAGCCTCTATGGTGCCATCCAGGAACACTACCAACTCAAAGTCTTGCTGCTTGATGGTCTCGGCTGACATCTCATAGAAGGGACTGGTCTTGTCAATAATGTGATAGATAGTGAGAGGAGATATGAAAAATAGATTCTCATTCCCTGCATCAACAATAAAATCAATGTTGACTTGATCCATAATAATGGTCTCGCCCTCGAGAGTCACTGTGGTTTTCAAAAGCTTTCCATAAATGTGGCTGCTAATCAGAAGGCTTTTCCTGAGGTTGGCTACTCGGATCAGGAGACACAGTTTTCCCCCACGTTTGCTGATGACAGCGGTTTTGCTGAAGGTGATGGTTTTGGCATGTTTCTTTGGTCGAGAGATCTTGGCCAGGATGGCACCGCACATGAAGGAATTAATGATGACACCAAGGATGGATTGAGTCACCAGGAGGAAGATGGCTTCACCACACTGTTCCGTCACACATCTGAACCCATAACCAATCGTGACCTGAGTCTCCAGTGAGAAGAGAAAGGCAGATGTCAGCCCATTAAGATTCTGAACACAAGGCATATGGGTATCAGTGGGTGAAAATTCAGGAAGGTCCTTATGCATGTAAGCAACTGCGTACCACAATAAACCAAAGAGAAACCAACTTCCGAGGAAAGCTGAAATAAAGATGGTCATCTGATATCTCCATTTGAGGTCAAGGACAGTTGTCCAAATATCCACAAGGAAGCCAATCCGTGAATGCTCCTTGACGTTTCCGAATTCGATGTTACACCTCCCATCCTTGGAGACGAGACGAGCTCTCTGACGATTGTGCTCTGTTAGGTTTCGAGTGAATCTCCTGCGGAGGTATTTGAACATTCCGCAGAAAAAATACCTGTTAATCTGTGAAGACAATGCCAAAGAATACATTAAACTCCATTATTTATCCTCCAGCGAGCTCTGAGGACCCTCCCAACACATTCCAATCACAAAACTGAAGAGGAAACTGGGTTTTATCACCTTTTCTGAAATCAAAGCAAACACCATAATGTCTTTCAAAGGCTTCAACCTGGATATATGGTTAATTGAGTAGTCCACAGGAAATATCCGTAAGTGTTTAAGAAAATAACAAGATTGCATATTGCCGCAAAGCAGATAAACATCTGTTAATTTTCAACTACTAGTTAGCACTAACCTGACAAATCATGATGATAAAAGAGAGAAATTTTGCTTGGTCATTGGGCATCTTTCAAGCTAAGTGTGAAGGTTAAATAAAGCGTTCAGGAGTTTGACTCATAGAATAGCTGCAGAATTAAATTAGCCTTCACTTGGTTTTTCCAATTGAGAGCCCCACAGTTATTTATTCACTAGATAAAGGGTCATTAAAGGATAAATGGGACACAACAAGTTTAGAGTCTAGAGTGTGTTGCTGGGAAAGCACAGTACACCAAGCAATATCCAAGGAGCAGGAGAATCAACGTTTCGGGCATAAACCCTTCATCAGGGGCTTGTGGGCTGGGGCTGAGAGATAAATGGGAGGGAAGCTGAGAAAGGTGGATGAAGGTGAGGGAGAAGGTGATAGGTCAGGGGGGAGAGTGATGGACAGGTCTGAAGGGTGGTGCCGAATGGTAGGCTTGGACTGGGATAATGTGGGGGGAGGGGAAATGAGGAAGCTGTTGAAATCCCCATTTTTCCCGTGTGGTCACAGGGTCCTAAGGCAGAAAATGAGGCGTTCTTCCTCCAGGCATCAGGTGGTAATGGTTTGGTGGTGGAGGAGGCCCAGGATCTGCATGTCCTTGAAGGAGTGGGAGGGGGTGTTAAAGTGTTGATGGGTGGGGGTATCCCAGAGATGTTCTCTGAAACAGTCTGCAAGAAGGTGTCCTGTCTCCCTGATATAGACCACACCGGGTACAATAAGTCCACGTTTAGAAAGAACATGGAGATATTCAGGCCCAGCCTGAGACAAGGACAACATTAGTCTCAGTGATAGTTGTAGTTCTAATGGAAGGCCAATTGCACAAACTCTAGCTTTGAGTTAGGTACATGTTACTTAAACCACAGATCTGACTCATATTGGTGATCCTAGATATAGGAGGACAAGCCTAATATTGAAAAAAGAAATAAAGAGGAGTTTTTTTTCTAAAATTAATTCATGAATTGTGGATTTTGATGGTAAGTTCAGTTCTTATTGCCCATCCGTAATTGCCCTTGTCATGGGTACAAACAGTTGCAGGCTGGAACCACTACAGTCTCTCTAATGCAGATGTACTCACAGTCAAGGAAGAAGTTCCAGAACTCTGAACTTGGGAGACTGAAGAAATTCCAATCAATTTAAACAGCAAGGCTGGTGTGTGACTTGGAGAGGAGGGTGTAGGCACTGGTTTTGCTGTTCTAGCTAATGGGGGGTTATTAGTTTGGAAGATCGTGTCAAAGGAGGCTTGGTAAAGGGAACATTTCACATAGTGTGAGGTAAAAATTCAACTGAGTGTTAATCTGATTGGACACAATAACTGCACAGAGACTGATATCAATCACCAAGTTGCCCTTTATTTACACATGCACAGTGCACAGGCTGTGATCGGCCAGCTCAGAGTCAATGTCTAGACTGAGGAAATCTTCTGAATCCCCTGTTTATATTTGTCAGCCAGGGCTCCCTGATTGGCTAGGTTAACAACCCCAATCAAGGATCTCATAGTCAATGAGATCCACCTGGCCATGCTTCCACAGTGGACAACAGGGACTGAATAATTAGATTCTTCAAAAATATTTTCATTGTCTCTACAGCTGAAAAAGATACCCTCAGTTTTGAGAGTGATTGGTACAAAGTGATGGGAATACAAAAAGGAGAGTCAAATGGGTTACCTCAGTTTTTAAAACAAAGTGTTTACGGGGGTGGCACAGTGGCTCAGTGGTTAGCACTGCAGCCTCATAGCACCTGGGTTCAATTCCCACCTTGGGTGACTGTCTGTGTGGAGTTTGCAAATTCTCCCCATGTCTGCGTAGGTTTCCTCCGGGTGCTCCCACAATCCAAAGATATGCAGGTCAGGTAAATTGGCCATGCTAAATTGCCCATAGTGTTAGGTGCATTCGCAAATGTAGGGTGGGGGAGTGGGTCTGGGTGGGTTACTCTTTGGAGGGTCGGTGTGGACTTGTTGGGCCGAATAGTCTGTTTCCATATTGTAGGAAATCTAATCTAATATGTTGCCTGTTTTTATTGGGTAATTTTATGAGGCATCATCAATGGGATTGAGAGTCATGAAACCAGTCCTAAGTACCCATGCTGGTTTATACCCTCACAAGTAAAACTGCACCCTGGAGCAGGAACAGTACTCTATAAATTATATCATCAGAGTCAGAGTTAAACACACGAGAATATCAATTCAAGTTTATAAAGAGGAGACAGAAATTACAACTTAACTGGGGTTTAGGGTTAAGTAGTTTAGATTTGGGACTGGGGTGGAGGAGAAAAATTGGAAGCCTTGCATTTGAACATGGGATCAGGAAGAGTCTATTTTATCCTTGCGTGTGCTGCACTAAACCAGTAAATCTAGTGAATCAATCCCTCAACTCCTTTCTTTCCTTCTTTGCTCAACAGCTCTTGATAAGCTTGCGTAATAAAATCTATCTCCCCGCGTTTCAGGAGTTTGGCTGATTGCTGGCAGCAATCGAGACTTAACGAACTTTAGGAAGGAACAGGTCTTCCTTCAACTATCGTGAGAAGTTTTGCTAGGAAGTGAACCCTCTTGCATTGATGCTTGCATTCATTGCTGTAGCTTTTTTGCATCAGTGGTGCCATTTCTACTTAACTTGTGCTTAGTCCTTCTTGTCCAGACTTGGCCATATTTGACTGTTCCGTCCATCTAATGTCATGGTCTGAAAACAGAAAGTGCTAGAGTTCTAAGGGAGAGTCACACTGAGATAACCAGACATTTCTTCACCCAGAGTGTGGTGAGCCTGTGAACTTCTCTGCCACAGAAAGTGACTTACGCTAAAACATTTAATTCTTTCAAGAAGTTGAATCTAGCTCTTAGGGTTGGTATGGGGAGAAAACAGGAACAAGGGACTGAATAAGATGACCAGACGTAATCACATTGAATGATAAAACAGGACCAAATAGCCTACTGCTGCTCCTATTTTCTATTTTATCCAGCACTTTCTTTTTGATTTTGGATTTCCAGCATTTGCTTTTGTTTGATGTTATGGTAGCTGGGGTTGGTATTGTCAACATAAATTTACAGTTCATCATGTCAACAATCATTGGATCAGGATATGATTAGTGAATAACTCAAATAACTCAAATTAAATTAGACGAGTACAATTTTCCTTTCACAAAACCATGTTGACACTGCCTGGTTGCAGTGAATTAGTTTATGTGCTCCACGACAACTTCCATGATAATGAATACCAGTGAATTCCCTATGACTGATGTTAGGCTAACCAGTCTGTAGGTTTTTGCCTTTCTGTTTCCCTCCTTTCTTGAATAACCAAGTTCCATCTGTCGAGTTGTAATCCAATGGGACCTTTCCAGATCTTAGGAGCAAATGTAAGAGAGGCTGGGCCTGTGCCCCAGAAATTTAGAAGACTATTGGGTGATCTTATTGAAACTGCTGAGGGGAATTAACAGGGTAGATACTGAAAAGATGTTACCGTTTGTGGAAGACAATGGGAACTGAAAAGGGTGTGATAAAGATTTGCAAGTATTCTACTGAGACTGAAGGGTTTGAGTTAAAAAGAGAGGCTGGATCGATTGGGACTTTTATCCCTGGACTGTCGGAGGCTGAGGGGTGACCTCATAGAGATCTGTAAAATCATGAGGAGCATAGATAAGGTAAATAGCCAAGGGCTTTTCCCCAGGGCAGGGGAGTCCAAAACTAGAGGGCATAGGTTTATGTTGAGAGAGGAAAGATTTAAAAGGGACCTGACGGACAAGTTTTTCACTCGGAGGGTGGTACATATATGGAACAAACCATGAGAGGTAGTGTAGAGGCAGGTACAATTATAACATTTAAAGGACATTTGGAAAGATACATGTAGTTCAAACCTGGCTATCATGGTTGAGTTGGGCAGTAGGGTCTTGTTTCACACCTGATGAAGAGGCAGTGCCCCAAAAGCTAGTGCTTCCAAATAAACCTGTTGGACTATAACATGACTATTATGTGATTTTTAACTTTGTCCATGCTGTATAACTCTATGATTCGGGGGTAACATTTCAAATAATTGTTCGCCCATTTAAGATAGAGAGGAGAACATTTTTTTACAAAGTATTGTTAGTCTGGGGAACTCCCTTCTCTGGTGAGAGAACAGTAAGGCAGGGTCATTAAACATCTCCAACACAGAAGTGGGTGGGTTCCTGTCTAACAAGGGAGTCAATGACTGTATTTGAGGATGTAGGAAAGTTTGGAATTGAGGTCACAATTAGATCCTCCATGATCTTATGTTAATAGTGGGTCCAATGTGAGGGCCCGAATGGCTGCAGTCATGTGTTTGTATTGATATTAACTTTGCTGACTGAAGAATTCACCAACCCATATCCCATCAATTACGACAAGCAATATAAGAACATAAAACCATAAGAAATAGAAGCGAGAATATATCAGGCAACTCCTGGGACTTGTCTTAACTCTACCCCACAACCCACTATCCCCTGAGGGACAAGGAAAAGCCTGTCTATATCACTCTCAGTTATATTCAGAGAGGGAGCTTCCAAATCAAACTGGCAGAGAGAGTTCCAAAGATTGCCAATGCTTACGCTCAGATTTAAAGGTAAAGAGTAACAGCAGGTCGTGGGTGGAATGATATTGACAGTGCCTGGGGGCTATCTCACATGCTATCTCACATGATCGGGATGTTTAGTGAACTAGCCCCACTAGCCTTAAATTGGTGCATATCTTCCCTATGCATTAACTAATTCAAAAGTCTTTTAAGTGTAACTTCATCTGCATCCATTACTTCCTCTGGTAGTCATGATTTGGAGATGCCGGTGTTGGACTGGGGTGTACAAAGTTAAAAATCACACAGCACCAGATTATAGTCCAACAGGTTTAATTGGAAGCACACTAGCTTTCGGAGTGTCGCTTTTGAGCCCTCCACTATCACCTGATGAAGGAGCGATGCTCCAAAAGCTAATGTGCTTCCAACAAAACCTGTTGGATTATAACCTGGTGCTGTGTGATTTTTAACTTTCCTCTGGTAGTTCATTCTACACAAGAATCACTCTCTGTATAAAAAAGTTGCCACTCACATCCTTTTTAAATCTTTCTCCTCTCACTTTGAAAATATGCCACCTGGTTTTGATCCCTCACCTCCCCCCACCCCGACCCCCCACCCCCACCTGAGGGAAAAGACTCTTGTCATTCACCTTATCTAGGCCCCTCATAATTTGATAAACCTCTATACGGTCGCCTCTCACCCTCGAATGCTCCAGTGAGAAAGGTCCCAGCCTTTCCAGTCTATTTTTATATCTCAAACCCTCCATTCTGGCAACATCCTGGTAAATATTTTCTGAACCCGCTCCAGTTTCCTATAACTAGGCAACTCGAACTGCCTCACCAATGTCATGTACAACTTCAACAAGGCGTCCGAACTCTTAGACTCAAAAGTCTAAGCAATGAAGGCAAGCATGCTAAACACCTTCTTAACCATCCTGTCTACATGTGAAGCAAATTTCAAAGAATTGTGTACTGAACCTCTCGGGTTCCAGTCATTGTGAGGTAGTAGTGCTAACAACTGAGCCACCATTTTGTGAGTTTCAAAGGATGTGCATCAGAACATTATCTTTATATATTAATATAATATATTAATATATATTATATTTTTGCAGGCATACAAAATGAAAATTGGAGCCAAACTATCCCAGTCTATGTTAAAGTAGTTAGCCTGAGATGTCATAAGGAACTTGGAAACAAATTCAAAAGGCTGATCTTCCTTAAGCAGACATGCTCTGAGGTTCATCTCCAGGCACATATACTCTGTAAGTGATAACAGGAGTCAGTCAGGAAGCATAGCAGGGCAGGATTTGGCTGTGCGTGCAGCTGTAACTCCCTGTAAAGGCAGTGCTGAGTGTGCAGATGAGGTTAAATAAATTCTTGGGAGCTCTTGTATCGAAAAGCAGGGTGATCACAATTTCCAGGGTGAAATGAGTAAGCCTACAGTGGTTCTGAGGGATACTGGGGCTGGACAAACTCTACAGTGGGATGAAGGCCTGGCCCTAACACCTAAGAGTGCAGCTCATGCTGAGGGATTGAAAGGAGATACAGGCCAATCCCACTTTTACTGGGTAAATCTGGAGCATGACCTTGTGTTGGGACCAAACAGTGTGCAGGTTAACCCCAGTCTGCTGGTGGATGCTGTTGATTTGCTTCTTGCTGGTGAACTGGTGGAAATAAAGATAATAACATCCCAATGGTCTCTGAGGAGCCCTTTCAGATCAGGGCGATTGAACAACTGGAGAACATTACAGCGCAGTACAGGTCTTTCGACCCTCGATGTTGCGCCAATAGCTGGGATTTGCCCTGAAAGAGTGGTCACATGGTCCATACAGGCTGAGGTGGCCTTCCAGTCCAGTTATCCAATACCTTTTCCAGATTTGAGAAGTTCCCCACAAGGCAATCAGGAGCAACTCAAGCAGCTGACCCACTGTTTTAAACGTGAGCTGAAATTGCTGAGGCCGAGGTTGAAACAGCCCGGGATGCTACTAAATTAGAAATGAGGAGTTTCTAGGGGAATAGAGGGCTCCTCACTGACCTGCAGCCACGGACTGGGCTGTAGCTCAGCTGAACCTGAAACCTAATCTTTACCCTAACCCTAATGTTGAACATAACCTTAAATCTAACTCTAACCCGAAACCTAAACTTAACCATTACCCAAAATATATAATTAAACCTAGCCCTAATCCTAACCCTAATCCTAACCCTAAACTTAACCTTAAACCTAACCCTGACCTTAACCGTAACCCCAACACTAATCCATATGTTAATCCTAACCATAAACCTGATCCTGACCCTAGCCCTAACACTGATCCTAACCCTAACACTGACAGCAGTCCTAACCCTGACCCGAGTGAACGCATTAGATTCCGAACACTGGGAATGTCAATATGCACAAAACCCATCTCACATCAGCCAGCACTGTTACTGGCCAAAAAGCTTCACAGGGTTTTACAGAACCTGTCACACCTGCCAGATTGTGTGAAAACCTCAAACTACAATGAGACCTTCCCCGGTATTACATTTGCTGACTTTTGGAGAACCATTCAGCAAGGGATAATGTGGGACACCTGGCCATAGGAAAACTTTGCTACCAGTAAATACCTAGCCTTATCAGCTCCCCATTTCAATTTGCCCACTCTATTCCTGTCTGGAACATAAGAAATAGGAGCAGGAGCCCATTGAGTTTGCTCCATCATTCAATATTACTGTATTCCTGATGAAGGGCTTTTGCCCGGATCGTCGATTTTACTGCTCCTCGGGTGCTGCCTGACCTGCTGTGCTTTTCCAGCACCACTCTAATCTAGACTCTGGTTTCCAGCATCTGCAGTCATTGTTTTTACCTCCATCATTCAATATGATCGTGTCTAATCTGATTGTGGTCTGAACATCATTTCCCTGCCTGCTCACCCTTTATTAGTCAAGAATCTATAATAGGTGCACTGGAGACTGGAAGGTACCACAATTGTATTTCTGTATATCACAAAAATGATCCAAGAGAATAATTTTCACTCACAATATGATGCTCAGCTGCTCCAGACTGTATCCAATGATTTTTTCCAATTACTGATGCATCTTTTTAATTCCTCACACATTGATTATAAACAGTAGGAGTTCTGTGCAACTCACAACTCTGCAACTTTTATAAATTTCAATGAGCTTCAACATCAAGAAGTGGTCAAGGAAATCGGAAGACCATACTTGTCAATATACAGCCCATAACATGGTGTTCACTGTTCTTTTTAGATTAGATTACTTACAGTGTGGAAACAGGCCCTTCGGCCCAACAAGTCTTACGGTGTGGACTTGTTGGGCCGAAGGGCCTGTTTCCACACTGTAAGTAATCTAATCTAAAAAAAAAGTCCACACCGCCCCGCAACCCACCCACACCCCTACATCTGCCCCTTACCTAACACAATGGACAATTTAGCATGGCCAATTCACCTGACCTGCACATCTTTGGACTGTGGGAGGAAACCGGAGCACCCAGAGGAAACCCACACAGACACGGGGAGAATGTGCAAACTCCACACAGTCAGTCGCCTGAGGCGGGAATTGAACCCGGGTCTCTGGCCGCTGTGAGGCAGCAGTGCTAACTACTGTGCCACCGTGCCGCCCACAAATCAGGCTCCCTGATTATTGTGTAAAGTCACCAGCTTATGTGACACATTAGTGGTGCTAGAAAAGCACAGCAGATCAGGCAGCATCTGAGGAGCAGTAAAATCGACGTTTCAGGCAAAAGCTCTTCATCAGGAATACAGGCAGAGAGCCTGAAGGGTGGAGAGATAAATGAGAGGAGGGTGGGGGTGGGAAGAAAGTAGCATAGAGTACAATGGGTGAGTGGGGGAGGGGATGAAGGTGATAGGCCAGGGAGGAGGGCAGAGCAGATAGGTGGAAAAGAAGATAGACAGGTAGGACAAGTCATGGGGACAGTGCTGAGCTGGAAGTTTGGAACTGGGGTGAGGTGGGAGAAAGGGAAATGAGGAAACTGGTGTAGTCCACATTGATGCCCTGTGGTTGAAGTGTTCCGAGGCGGAAGATGAGGCGTTCTTCCTCCAGGCGTCGGGTGGTGAGGGAGTGGCTGTGAAGGAGGCCCAGGACCTCCATGTCCTCGGCAGAGTGGGAGGGGGAATTGAAATGTTGGGCCACAGGGCAGTGTGGTTGATTGGTGCGGGTTTCCCAGAGATGTTCCCTAAAAGCGCTCTGCTAGAGGCATCCAGTCTCCCCATGAGGAGACCGCATCAGGAGCAACGGATACAATAAATAATATTGGTGGATGTGCAGGTAAAACTTTGATGGATGTGGAAGGCTCCTTTATGGCCTTGGATGGAGGTGAGGGAGGAGGTGTGGGCGCAGGTTTTGCAATTCCTGCGGTGGCAGGGGAAAGTGCCAGAATGGGAGGGTGGGTTGTAGAGGGGCATGGATCTGACCAGGTAGTCACGGAGGGAATGGTCTTTGCGGAAGATGGAAAGGGTGGGGAGGGAAATATATCTCTGGTGGTGGGGTCCGTTTGGAGGTGGTGGAAATGTCGGTGGATGATTTGGTTTATGCGAAGGTTGGTAGGGCGGAAGGTGAGCACCAGGGGCGTTCTGTCCTTGTTACTGTTGGAGGGGTGGGGTCTGAGGGCGGAGGTGCGGGATGTGGACGAGATGCGGTGGAGGGCATCTTTAGCCACGTGGGAAGGGAAATTGCGGTTTCTAAAGAAGGAAGCCATCTGGTGTGTTCCGTGGTGGAACTGGTCCTCCTGGG
This sequence comes from Chiloscyllium punctatum, assembly GCF_047496795.1. Taxonomy (NCBI): domain Eukaryota; kingdom Metazoa; phylum Chordata; class Chondrichthyes; order Orectolobiformes; family Hemiscylliidae; genus Chiloscyllium; species Chiloscyllium punctatum. The sequence continues at coordinate 53,845,627 of NC_092761.1, read as the reverse complement.
AGCAGATATGGCGGAGGCGGAGGAATTGGGAATACAGGATGGCATTTTTGCAAGAGGTAGGGTGAGAAGAGGTGTAATCCAGGTAGCTATGGGAGTCGGTGGGTTTGTAAAAAATGTTGGTGTCAAGTCGGTCGTCACTAATGGAAATGGAGAGGTCCAGGAAGGGGAGGGAGGTGTCAGAGATGGTCCAGGTAAATTTAAGGTCAGCGTGGAATATGTTGGTGAAGTTGATGAATTGCTCAACTTCCTCAAGGGAGCACGAGGTGGCGCCAATGCAGTCATCAATGTTGCAGAGGAAGAGGTGGAGTGTGGTGCCGGTGTAATTATGGAAGATGGACTGTTCTACATAGCCAACAAAGAGACAGGCATAGCTGGGGCCCATACGTGTGCCCATGGCTATCCCTTTGGTCTGGAGGAAGTGGGAGGATTCGAAGGAGAAATTGTTAAGGGTGAGGACCAGTTCGGCCATGTCACGGAGCTGCACATCACTGTGGATAAATAGCACAATGTGGGTAGGCCAGGAACTCATGGCAGAACATCAAGACACTTTAATAGTTTGGATAGGAAGACACACAGGAACAGACTTCATGAACACATGAAGAAGATAGATTAATCCTTACCTAATGTGACTATAAGATCAGAGCCTGGAATAGCTGCAATTACCAAGTACATGAATATTTAGTTTGATAAATTAGGTTAGTTTGACAACTAAATGTGGAGTCAGTTTTTTATTTAGCCTTCTCCTTGACTAGTCTGTCTTAAACCCAAATTCATAGCATAGCATCAACCCACATAATAAAAAGCAAACAGGTCATAGAGTCATAGAGATGCTCAGCATAGAAACAGAACCTCTGTTCAACTCGTCCACGCCAACCAGATATCCTAAATTAATCTAGTCCCATTTGCCAGCATTTGGCCCATATCCCTATAAACCCTTCTTATTCATATACCCATCCAGATGCTTTTTAAATGTTGTAGTTGTACCAGCCTCCACCACTTCCTCTGGCAGCTCATTCCATACTCACCCCATCCTCTGGGGTGAAAAGGTTGCCCCGAGGTCTCTTTTATATCTTTCCCCTCTTACCCTAAATCTATGCCCTTTAGTTTTGGACTCCCCCACCCCAAGGAAAAGACCTTGTCTATTTATCCTATTCATGCCCCTCATGATTTTATAAACCTCTATAAGGTTATTACACCGTGGGCGGCACGGTGGCACAGTGGTTAGCACTGCTCCCTCACAGCGCCTGAGACCCGGGTTCAATTCCCGCCTCAGGCGACTGACTGTGTGGAGTTTGCACATTCTCCCCGTGTCTGCGTGGGTTTCCTCCCACAGTCCAAAGATGTGCAGGCCAGGTGAATTGGCCATGCTAAATTGCCCATAGTGTTAGGTAAGGGGTAAATGTAGATGTAGGGGTATGGGTGGGTTATGCTTCGGCGGGGCGGTGTGGACTTGTTGGGCCGAAGGGCCTGTTTCCACACTGTAAGTAATCTAATCTAAAGGTCGCCCCTCAGCCTCCAACACTCCTGGGAAAATAACTGCAGCCTATTCAGAGGAGAGGTCCCAGTGATCTCTTAGTACCAGAGGTGGTCATCCATCCCTCAAAAATCAGCTCAACAAGAGATGGGGTGCAATCAATGATTTCCTCTTTGAAACTTGTGTTGCTGAAATGGTTAACAGCCTGGACGTGGAGTCTGTTAGGCACTAATCCAACCAGCCACATGGTCCTGTGACGGTAATTGCGTATAGAAGGAGGCTGTTAGAACAAAGCACGGGGCCTTTAAAGTGGTGCTTGAAGCCTCTGCTCAACCATCGAGAGCTGCTTCAAAAGTGGATTTACGATGTATTGCATTGTGAGGCCACAAGAGTCATCAGGGAGATGCTGTGGGATCAGTGGGCTGTCTCCACCCACATGAGCACGTAATCACACAAAGTGATGCTCCATTATTGAACCACAGTTTACATCAGCACAGGGAAAGGCCATTAAGCACCTGCTATAAGTTCCAGTTCTTTGTCAGGACAATCCAAATCAAATTGCCGACCCCACTCTCTCCCCATGGTTCGCCATCTTTAATTTAAGAACCTGATGCAATGGCGGCCATCTTGACCATTCCTAGCAGTGAAACATGTCAACAACTCTATCACAAAAAGACCATAAGACCATAAGACATAGGAGTGGAAGTAAGGCCATTCGGCCCATCGAGTCCACTCCGCCATTCTATCATGGCTGATGCGCATTTCAGCTCCACTTACCAGCGTTCTCCCCGTAGCCCTTAATTCCTCAAGACAACAAGAATCTATCAATCTCGGCCTTGAAGACATTTAGCGTCCCGGCTTCCACTGCACTCCGTGGCAATGAATTCCACAGGCCCACCACTCTCTGGCTGAAGAAATGTCTCCGCATTTCTGTTCTGAATTTACCCCCTCTAATTCTAAGGCTGTGTCCACGGGTCCTCGTTTCCTCGTCTAACGGAAACAATTTCCTAGCATCCACCTTTTCCAAGCCATGTATTATTTTGTACGTCTCTATTAAGTCTCCCCTTAATCTTCTAAACTCCAATGAATACAATCCCAGTATCCTCAGCCGTTCCTCATATGCTAGACCTGTCATTCCAGGGATCATCCGTGTGAATCTCCGCTGGACACGTTCCAGTGCCAGTATGTCCTTCCTGAGGTGTGGGGACCAAAACTGGACACAGTACTCCAAATGGGGCCTAACCAGAGCTTTATAAAGTCTTAGTAGTACATCTCTGCTTTTATATTCCAACCCTCTTGAGATAAGAGACAACATTGCATTCGCTTTCTTAATCACGGACTCAACCTGCATGTTTACCTTTAGAGAATCCTCGACTAGCACTCCCAGATCCCTTTGTGCTTTGGCTTTATTAATTTTCTCACCATTTAGAAAGTAGTCCATGCTTTTATTCTTTTTGCCAAAGTGCAAGACCTCGCACTTGCTCACGTTAAATTCCATCAGCCATTTCCTGGACCACTCTCCCAACCTGTCTAGATCCTTCTGTAGCCTCCCCACTTCCTCAGTACTACCTGCCTGTCCACCTAACTTCGTATCATCGGCAAACTTCGCTAGAATGCCCCCGGTTCCCTCATCCAAATCATTAATATATAATGCGAACAGCTGGGGCCCCAGCACCGAACCCTTCTCTACAACTTCTCTACAACTCGGTGCTCAATCTCTTCGACACTTTTTCAAAAGGATGATACTTCTTCTCCAACTGCATTCAAAGGAAGTGGTCCAGGACTGTTTATCAATAATTCAAAGCCAACAAATTATTGCCATTAATTCTGCATCAGCTTTCTCTGCTTTAATGAAGTCATCCACAGATCTTGTGATAATTAACGACTCCAATACCTGGCATCATCCTCATGAAACTTAACTGTTCATCTGCTTTTTAAATTTTTTCATGACACATGGATATTATTGGCAAGGCCGGCATTTCTAATCATCACTAAATGTCATATTAATTTGGTACCTTTTGTGTAAGACAGCTAAAAGTGCACTTAGAACTAGTACTGTGACCTGATCAATATTTATACAAATGCATCCGTACTTTTTTACTTATTAGTCCCTTCGTTTTTACTGTTAGTCCCTCTATACTCAGACCATACTTGCAAGATGGGATATTTGTCCATCTTGATCTCTGTCTTTTCATCCTCTGCATCTCTTTCAGTTATTATATACCCATTCCTTGTGTGCTCTTGGCAATGGCATGTCCTCAATTGCAGAGGCATTAATCTAAAAGATAGCTCCTTGTGATTAAGAGATCTGATGCCCTTCAATAAGCTTATGTGTGAGACTGAAAGAGAGTCATTCGGAGTGAGCACCAGTCCAATTGCCTGCAATAATAGCATACCTAGCAGCAGAAAGGAGATAATGAAGGAGTTTGTAAAAGAAGTCAGAGAGAAACTCCACATTTGGTCAAACCAAAGCTGAGCAGAAGGTTTGTTGCAGACTAGCCCAGTAAATAGGTCACTACAAACACATTTCCTACAATTGTGGGGTCTGTAGCCTGGCTGTTATTACACAGCAAACAGAAATAAACCATCACTGCAGTGGGCTGTTCAGATACCCGAGATCATTGAGAGATTCATCGCTGGCTGTTCCCTGTTGAACGAGAGATGCTTCACGGTGACGGCTGATCTCAGAATGGAATCTAGAGCAGGTGACATGGAGCTGGAGGTGGCCAGCTGGCTGAGAAGACACACTTCTAGTCACTTTTGTGTGACCCTTGCTCGAAAGTGAGGGTGTGAATGAAGATGGGACTGAGACCTGGCTCAATCTAACTCAATGCAGCCCTCTCAGTCTAAGCTAAGACAGTGACATGATTACATTACAGGCCAGTTTTCAGTCAGGAGAGAGTGGTGTCATGGGAATATCACTGACCTGGTGATCCAGCGGCCTGTGTGCAGGGGTTCAAATGCCCTCCCATGGCAGCTCATGGAATTTAAATTCAATTTATTTTTAAAAATCTGAAATTGAAAATTCATCTCAGTAATGGTAACCCCGAAGCTTTCATGAAGAAGCATCTGTGTTGGGATTTGAACTCATGTCGCCAGATATTGGTCTTGATCTGTTTTAAGTGTCTGAAGTGCAGGATCTGCAGTGACAGGTGACCTCTCTCTTGATGAAGAAATCAGCGTATCCTATGGAAAGGCAAGCACCAACTTTGGCCGACACAAAGCGAGCATCAAGAGCAACAGACTGGTAGCCTCGTTTTTGGAGTTGTCTATTCAAAGTTATAGAGTCGTGCAGCACAGAGGCTGACCTTTCCTCCATGCTGATCAGGTTTCCCAAACTAAACTATTCCCACGTACCTGTGTTTGGCTCATATCCCTGTAAACCGTTCCTATTCATAACTTTTCAATGTAACGGTATTTGCATACACCACCTCCCCAGATGGCAAGAAAAGGAATTTGTGAAATGTCTGCGAATGATTTTTTAGAGCACGTTGTGGTGGACCCCACTAGGGAACAGACAATTCTGGACTTGGTGTTGCACAATGAGGCAGACTTGATAAGGAAGCTTAAGGTGAAAGAACCCTTAGGAAGCAGTGAGGGTATTATGATAGAATTTACTCTGCAATTTTAAAGGGAGAAAGTGGAATCCGATATAACAGCATTTCGATTGAATAAAAGTAACTACAGAGGTATGAGGGAGGAGCTGAGTAGAATTGACTGGGAGAGGAGCCTAGCAGGAAACGTAGTAGAACAGCAATGGCAGGGGTTTCTGGGAATAATTCAGGAGACACAGCAAAAATTCATCCCTCGGAAAAAGAAGCATACTAAGAGGCATACATAAGGTCTAAGCGACTGAAGTCAGATGGAGCTTTGGAAGAATATTGGGAATATAGGATCAATCTGAAACAAGGATTTAAAAGGGGTCATGAGATATCATTAGCAAGCAGGATTAATGAAAACCCCAAATCCTTTTATTCATTTTAAGGAGCAAGTGGGTAACAAAGGAAAGGGTTGGCCCACTCAAGGACAAAGGAGGAAGGATATGTGTGGAGTCACAGAAAATGAGTGAGATTCTTAACGAGTACTTTGCGTCGGTATTTACCAAGGAGTGGGACATGATGGATGTTGAGTTTAGGGATAGATGTTCGATTACTCTAGGTCAAGCCCGCATAAGGAGGAAGGAAGTATCGTGTATTAAAAAAGGCATTAAGGCGGACAAATCCCCAGGACCAGCTGTGATCTATCCCAGGTTACAAAGGGAAACGAGAGAGGAAATAGCTGGGGCCTTAACAGATATCTTTGTAACATCCTTGAAAACGGGAGACGTCCCAGAGGACAGGAGAATTGTTAATTTGAGAAGGGTAGCGGGGATAATTCAGGTAATTACAGACCTGTGAGCCTGATGTCAGTGGTAGGGAAGTTGCTGGAGAAGATACTGAGGGATAAGATATAAGCCCATTTTCTTCCAAATGGGTATAATTAGAGATAGGCAGTATGGTTTTCTACAGGGAAGGTTATGTCTTACAAACCTAATAGAATTCTTTGAAGAGGTGACAAAGTTCATTGATGAGGCAAGTGATGTAGATGGACTTTAATCAGATATTTGATAAGGTTCCAGAAGGTAGGCTGATGAAGAAGGCGAAGTCGCATGGGATCCAGGGTATTCTATCTAGGTGGAAAGAGAACTGGTTGGGTAACAGGAGACAGAGAGTAGTAGTGGAAGGCCATTTATCAAAATGGAGACCTGTGACCAGTGGTGTCCCACAGGGAAGGTGCTGGGACCACTGTTGTTTGTGATATACATAAATGATTTGGAGGAAGGTGTAGGTTGCCTCATTAGCAAGTTTGCAGATGACACGAAGGTTAGTGGAGTAGCAGAGAGTGAAGTGGACTGACAGAGAACACTGCAGAATATAAATAGATTGGGGAGCTGGGCAGAGAAATAGCATATGAAGTTCAATCCGGACAAATGCAAGGTGATGCGTTTTGGAAGATGCAATTCCAGAGCAAACTATACAGTAAATGGAAACGCCCTGGGGAAAATTGATGTACAGAGAGATCTGGGGTTTCAGGTCCATTGATCCCTGAAGTTGGCAACGCAGGTCAGTAGAGTGGTCAAGAAGGCATAAGGCATGCTTTCCTTCATTGGATGGAGTATTGAATACAACAGTTGGCTGGTTATGTTACAGTTGTATCGGACTTTGGTCCGGCCCTATTTGGAATACTGCATACAATTCTGGTTGCCACATTACCAAAAGGATGTGGATGCTTTGGAGAGGGTGCAGAGGAGGTTCACCAGGATGTTGCCTGGTATGGAGGGTGCTAGCTATGAGAAGAGGATGAGTAGATTAGGATTATTTTCATTGGAAAGAAGGAGGTAGAGGGGGGACCTGACTGAGGTCTACAAAATCATGAGAAGTATAGACAGGGTGGATAGCAAGAAACTTTTTCCCAGAGTAGAGGACTCAATTTCTAGGGGTCACGTGTTCAAAGTGAGAGGGAAAATGTTTAGGGGAGGTATACATGGAAAGTTCTTTATGCAGAGGGTGTTGGGTGCCTGGAACACGTTGCCAGTGAAGATGATAAGGTCAAGAACGATAGGGTCATTTAACATGTACCTAAACAGATACATGAATGGGCAGGGAGCAGAGGGATACAGATCCTTAGAAAAATAGATGACAGGTTTAGATAAGGATGAGGATAAGGATCAGCGCAGGCTTGGAGGGCCGAAGGGCCTGTTCCTGCACTGTAAATTTCTTTGTCCTTTGTAAAGGGAGGATAAGGCAACCATGGCTGACTAGGGAAGTCAAGGACAGCATAACAGCAAAACAGAAAGCATATAATGTGGCGAAGGGCAGTGGAAAGCCAGAGAATTGGGAAGCCTACAAAGACCAACAAAGAATAAGGAAAAACAAATTAGGAGGCAGAAAGTTAAATATGGGGGTAAGCTAGCCAGTAATATCAAAGAAGATTGTTTGAGTTTCTTTAGATATGTAAACAACAAAAGAGACGCAAAATTGGACATTAGGCTGCTGCAAAATTATACTGGAGAAGCAGTAATGGAGAACAAAGAAATGGTGTAGCAACTGAATAAGTACTCTGCATCAGTCTCCGCAGTGGAAGACACGAGTAATATCCTAAAAGTTCAAGAGAGTTGCAGGGCAGAGGGGAGTAAGACAGCCATCACTAAGGAGAAGATACTAGAAAAACTGAAAGGTTTGAAGGTGGATAAATCACCTGGACCAGATGGATTACACCCCAGAGTTCTGAAGGAGTTCGCTGAAGAGATAGTGGAGGTATTAGTGGTGATCTTTCAGGAATCACTGGAGTCAGGGAGGGTCCCAGCAAACTGGAAAATTGCTAATGTAACCCCCCCTGCTTATGAAGGGAGTAAGGGCAAAAAGCAGGAAATTGTAGGCCAATTAGTCTAACCTTGGTCATTGGTAAGATTTTGGAGTCCATTGTAGAGGATGAGATTTCTGAATACTTGGAAGTGCGTGGTAAAATAGGGCAAAGTCAGCATGGTTTCATCAAGGGAAGGTCATGCCTGACAAATCTGTTAAAGTTCTTTAAGGACATGATGAGCAGGTTAGACCAAGAAGAGCCAATGGATGTTATCCACCTGGACTTCAAGAAGGCTTTGATAAGGTGCTGCACAGGAGGCTGCTAAGAGCCCTTCATGTTAGAGGCAAGGTACTAGAATGGATAGAGGATTGGCTGTCTGGCAGAAAACAGAGTGGGGATAAACGGGTCCTTCTCAGGTTGGAAGCCAGTGACTAGCGATGTTCCACAGGGGTCAGTGTTGGAATCACAACTTTTCACCTTATATATTAATGATCTGGTTGTAGGAACGGAGAGCACTCTGGCTAAGTTTGCAGATGATACAAAGATAGGTAAAGGAACAGGTAGCATTGAGGAGGCAGGGAGGCTGCAGAGGATTTAGACAGATTAGGAAAGTGGGCAAAGTAGTGGCAGATGGAATACAACGTGGGAAAGTGTGAGGTCATGCAGTTTGGTAAGAAGAATAGAGACATGGACTATTTTCTAAATGGGGAGAAAATTCAGAAATTGGAAGTGCAAAGGGACTTGGGAGTCCTATTCCAGGATTTTCTTAACGTAAACTTTCAGGTTGAGTTGATAGTTAGCAAGGTAGATACAATGATGGCATTTATTTTGTGAGGACCACAATATAAAAGTGGGGATGTACTTTTGAGACTTTATACAGCTCTGGTCAGACCACATTTAGAGTATTGTGAGCAATTTGGGCCCCATACCTCAGGAATGATGTACTGTCCCTGGACTGGTTCCAGAGGAGATTCACTAAAATGATCCCAGGAATGAAAGGCTTAACATATAAGGAACGTTTGATGACTCTAGGTCTATACTCAAAATTTGGAAGGATGAGGGCATATCTAATTGAAACTTACAGAATACTGAATGGCCTGGACAGAGTGGACGTCAGGAAGATGATTCTATTGGCAGGAGAGACTAGGACCCGGGGTCACAGCCTGACAGTAAGAGGAAGACCCTTTAGAATGGAGCTAAGGAGAAACTTCTTCAGCCAGAGAGTGGGGAATCTATGGAGTTCATTGCCACAGAATGCAGTGGAGGCCATGTCATGGAGTATATTTCAGACAGAAATAAATAGGTACTTGGTTGTCAAGGGGATTAAGGGTTACAGGGAGAAAGTGGGAGAATGGGGTTGAAAAACTTATTGAAGCCATGATTGAATGGCGGAGCAGACTTGATGGGCTGAATGGCCTAATTTCTGCTCCTTTGTCTTAAGGTCTTATGGTCTAGTTCATTCCACATACAAACCACCCACTGTGAAAATATTGCCCCTCAGGTGCCTTCTAAAGCTTTCTTCTCTCACCTTAAAATTATGTCCTCTAGTTTTGAACGTCCCTACCATGGGGAAAAGACATTTGCAATTCCTTTTATCTATGCCTCTCATGATTTTATGAACCACTATAAGGTCACTCCTCAATCTCCTACGCTCCAGTGAAGAAAGTCCCAGCTGATCCAACGTCTCCTTATAACTCCAACCCTCCATTCCTGGCAATATTCTGGTAAATATTAGTCAGAGGGTTCGCATGTAGGCAGATCTGGAAGGTTAAAGATAAAGGACAGAGCAATATTGCAGGGTAACAATATGGGCAATGATAACCAGAGGGTGAAAGGAGGGCACAGAATGTGCAAGCATATGGTGCATCAAGATCATTTATTAGAAAAAGGAAAAATGGAAAAGACAGATTAAAAGCACTTTATCCATTTGTAATAACATAAAGTATGAAAACATAAATACGAATAGATGGCACATATTGAAAGAAATGAGTTGGAAATAACAAGGTTGACAGAGACATGGTTGCAAAGTGACCAAACTCGCGGATTCAATTTTCAAGGATATTTGACATTTCAGAAATGGGGAATTATGGAAAAGATGGTGGTGCCTTTGATAATGAAGAATGAGATCAGTACAGTTATGAGAAATAATCTTATTTCAGCGTATCTAAATGTCGAATCAGTCTGGATGGAGCTAACTAGTTAGAAAGGAAATGATGTAGGGGCACGTTTTATAGCCCCTGGCAGTGGCTAGAACAGGGCAAAGTATCAATCAATAAATAATAGAAAGCATAATGGAAGGGTGACATGGAGGCTCAGTGGTTAGCACTGCTGCCTCACAGTGTCAGGGACCAGGTTCAATTCCAACCTTGGGTGACCGTCTGTGGAGAGCTTGCACATCCTCCCTGTGTCTGCATGGGTTTCCTCTGGATGCTTTGGTTTCTTTCCGCAAACCAAAGTTATGCAGGTTATGTGAATTTGCCATGCTAAATTGCCCATAGTGTCCAGGGATGTATAGGTTAGGTGCCCTAGTCAGGGAAAATATAAAGTAATAGGGTAGGGGAATGGGTCTGGGTGGATACTCTTCGGAGGGTCGGTGTGGACTTGTTGGGCTTAATGGCCTGTTTCCACAATGTAGGGATTCTATGATTAATACCAATGTAGATAGAATGAATGAAATTGTCAAAAGGAGTGGGACAGAAGAGGCCATTGAGTGTATTTGGAATAGTTGCTTAGAACAGTACTTTCTTCCTTCTTCAAGGACCGGAATTTCCCCACCCCATGATCAACAATGCCCTCCTCCATTTCCCATACCTTTGCCCTCAAACAACCCTCCCCCTCAACCACAACAAGGTTTGAGTCCTCTTGCCCCTCACATTCCAACCCACTAATCTCCAAGTCCAATATGCCATCCTTCACCACTTCTGCCATCTGTCACCTTCCTTCCCCACTCCATCCTCTTTTCACTGGGCCATTCCCTCTGCGACTTCCTCATCAGGTCTACACTCCCCACCAATGCCCCGTCCATACCCGAAATGTTTCCCTGCAGCTGCAGAGGTGCAAATCCTGCCCCACACCTCATCTCTCACCTCTATCCAAGGCCCCAAAGAATCATTCCAATCCAGCAAAGATTCACCTATGTTTCTTCTAACCTGATTAATTGCATCCATTGCTCCCTATGTGGTCTCCTCTCCATCAAAGAGACTGAAAGCAAACTAGCAGAGTGATTCAGGGAACATTTATGGTCTATACGCTCCAATCAACCCTCTCCCCTTCCAGTTGCCATCTATTTCAACTCCCCCTCCCACACCCCTGATGACATGTCCATTCTGGGCCTCCTCCACTGTCAACACAAAGCCACACACAAACTGAATGAAGAACATCTCATCCTCCGCCTCAGGATCTTAAAACCATACAGCCTTAACATAAAATTCACCAGCTTCCAAATCTCCCCACCTCCCAGCTCATCCCAAGGCCCAGTCATCCCTCTCCACCCCGCCCCCTTGATCTGACCTAACCTGTCAATCTTCCTTCCCACCTATTCGCTCCACCCTTCCCACTGACTAATCACAGCCACCTCTACCTGCTCCACCTATTGTTGTGCTATCCCCAGCCACACCCCTCTCCCTCTACTAATTTTGCATCCCCCTTCCCGTCTCAGTCTTGATGAAAGGTTCTGACCTGAAACATTGACTCCCCTCCTCCTCTGATGCTGCCTGACGTGCTGTGCTTTTTCCAGCAAAACTCTCTATTCGAGGTGACTCTCCAGCAGCTGCTCCTCACTGTCTCCACAATACATTCTAAAACCAACCACGGAGGAGGCGACATTAAAATACACAGGAAGCTCAACAACATTCAGGAAAACAAGCAGCTGCTTGGTGATCACCCCATCCATAAGCTTCAACAACAACTTCATCTCTCACCAACACACAGTGACAGCAATGTTTACAAGATGATCTTCAGCGACTTGCTGAGGCTCCTTTGAAATAAGCTTCCAAACCTTCAATCTTTATCATGCAGAAGAACAAGAACAGCAGAAGCATGGAGACAACACCAGCTACGAGTTCCTGTCCAAGTTACACACCATCCTGAGTTGCAACTTTATTAATGTTCCTTCACCATTCCTGGGTCAAAATGTTGGAACTCTTTGAGGATTGGAGAATTACATGCATGGATTGAGGATTGATCCATTGGCAGAAAGCAGAGAGTAGCACTGAATAGTTCATTCTCACTTGGCAGGCTGTGATCAGTGAGGTATCATAAGAATCAGAGTTTAGGTCGAGCTGTTTGAATCAATGATCTGGATGTGGGACGTCATTGTAATGTTTCCAGTTTTGCAGTTGATATAAAACTGAGTGGAAATGTTAGGAGTGAGAAGGCTACAAAGAGGATGGAGAGGCAATGGTCGAGTGGTATTACCTTATCGATTAATATAGACTACTAATCCAAGACCCAGACCTGGATTTGAATCTTGCCAGATGGTGGAATTTGAATTCAATATAATTATCTCGAATTAAGATGATCAGGAAACTGTGATTGATTGTCAGAAAAATCCATCTTGTTCTTATGTCTAATTAGTTTTTTGTTAAGGGAAGAAATGCACCTGGTTTGGCCTCGACATGACTCCAGACCCACAGTAGTGTGATTGATTAGATTCCCTACAGTGTAGAAATAGGCCCTTCGGTCCAACCAGTAGCCGAAGAGTAACCGGCCCAGACCCACTTCCCTCTGACTAATGCACCTAAACACTATGGGCAATTTAGCATGACCAATTCACCCAGCCTGCACATATTTGGACTGTGGGAGGAAACCCGAACACCCAGAGGAAACCCACGCAGACACGGGGAGAACGTGCAAACTCCACACAGACAGTTGCTCTAAGCTTGAATCAAACCTGAGACCTTGGTGCTGTGAGGCAGCAGTGCTAACCACTGAGCCACCGTGCCACCCACTGACTTTTAACTCCCCTCAGAGTAATTAGGGACTGATAATAAATGCTGGCCTAGCCAAACATGCCCAGATCCCATGAATGAACCAAAGAAATAAAAGACTTCCTGAGGATTTGGGTAGGCTGAGTGAGTGACTAAGAATGTGACAGATGCAATAGATGTGGCTAATTGTGAGGTTTTCCACTTTGGCGAGGGAATGAAGGTGCAGAGTACTTGAGTGACGTAATATAGGAAATTATTGAATGCTCAAATGCACCTTGGTGTCTAAGGCTGTTGTTATTCATAATTCACTGAAAGTGAGCATGTAGATACAGCGAGCAATGTTGGGAAGCAATTTTTATATTAGCCTTTACCACAAGACAATTTGACTACAGGGCAAAAGTAATCTTGCTTCATTTGTTTAAAACACTGGATAAACCACACCTGGAACATTGTGTGCAGTTCTGGTTCCCTTGCCTAAGGAAGGGTGTATTTACCACAGAGAGAGTACAGCGAAGGTTCACCAGACTTAATCCTGAGATGGTGGCACTATCCAGAGTGTGGAAACTGGGCGTGTATTCTCTGGAGTCTAGAAGAATGAAAGGTTAATCTCATAGAAACTTAGGAAGGTGTAGACAGAGAAGGTGCAGAGAGGATTTTCCCCTGGTAGTGGGATCCAGGATCAGGGGAATTCAATCTCAGCACAAGGGGTAAGCCAGTTAGAACTGAGATGAGCAGTAATTTCTTCACTTAGATTGGTGGCCTTTGGAATTCTTTGCCCCAGTGGAATGTAGAATCATCGTCATTGATGAAGTTAGTTTGTCTGCCTAACTATTATTTTCCCTCTCTGGGCTCCATCTCCACGTGTCTGCTCACTCGTCACCTCCACCTGCCATCTTGCACATTCAGCACCTTTTCCACTTTTTCCGAGCTGCTTCTAGTTCCAGAGAAGGGTCTCTGTTAATTCTGTTTCTTTCTCCAAAGATGCTGCCAGACCCTGCTGAGTTTCTCCAGCAATTTCAGTTTTAGAGTCATTTTCAAGTTGGCAAATTGGATTTAGTGAAGTAGCACAGGGGTCAGTCCTAGACCCTTAGCAATTTACGATCGAGATTAGTTATTTAGATGAAGGAACTGACTATATTGTAGCCACGTTTTGCTGATAATACAAAGATAGGGAGGAAAAAAAATTGTCAGGGGGAGAAACAGTGGCTGCAAAGGGCTATAAATAGATTAAATCAGTAAGCACAAAACAATATGTCGTGGACCAGTGTGGGTTTGTCCACTTTAGCAGGTAGAATAGAAAAGCAGGATATTACATAAATGGAGAGAATGTAGATTGGATCTTTCCTTACTCGTTAGAGTCTAGTAAAATGAGATTTATTGAAATAGATCACATTGTAAGTGAATGTTTTAGGGTAGATGGAAAGAGCATGTTTATACTCATGGGGCAATCTAGAACTAGGAAGCACAGCTTCCAAATAAGTTGCCTCCTATTTAAAAAGCAACTGTGAAGTATTTTCTTTCTCTCAGAGGGTTGTTTGGCTTTGTAACAGAATAGTGGAGGCAGAACCATTGAGTGTATTTAAGCTGAATTAGACAGATTTTCATTTGAAAAGGGATTTCAGAGTTAAGGGGGACACTCAGGAATTGGATCAGCAATGAAATTATGGAATTGTGGAAGAGGCTGAATGGACTGAATGGCCTACTCCCAGTTCTATTTCTTGTGGCATTATGACGAAGCAGGTGCTGTTAAAATCATTGTAAAAGAGAATGTAGTTCACACACAAGGTGGGCTCAAGTTGTACAAGTGGGGCAGTAGGCAGGCTTTACGTAAAGTTTATAAGTCACCAGGACCCGTTAAGATACATTGGCAGATGTAAGGGAAATAAGAATCAAAATTGAGGAATCATTGGGCATCATGTCCCAATTGCCGATCAATAGAGGAACAGTGCCAGGGGATGATCAAATTGCAAATGTTATCATCTTGTTCAATTAATAAATCATACAATTACAGGATAGTTAGTTTAATTTTAATGTTGGGAAGGATTTTAGAAAGATTTATCCAGGATAAAATTAACATTAACTTCAATGAGTGCAGATTCAACAAACTAGCATAGGTTCGTTAATGGCATTTAGTGTTTACCAACTTGTTTGAGTTTTAATGAAGTAACACAGAGGATTGATAATGGTGATGTAGTTGATGTAGACTTCAAAAAGGCATTTGCTAAAGTGTCACATGATAAACTTGCCAATGAAATTGAAGCCTATAGAATAACGGAAAGAGTAGCGACACAGACACAGTGCTGTTTGAGTGACAAGAAAAGCAGAGCCTTGGTAGTCCTTTGTTGAATATTGGAAACAGGTACACAGTGAGATACCTCAGAGGTCAGTACTCGGACCACTACCTTTGGTGATATGTCTTAATGAACTAGATTTGGTAAACAAGGTGCAGTTTCAAAGTTTGCAAATGAGACAAAACTTAGAAGTAATGTAAGCTGCATTGAGAAGAGGCATAGGCTTCAAGAGATGATAGACAATGTTGGCAAATTTCTGCTTGCCATGTCAATAGGCATTAATAGATGGAAACTTTATTGCCCTGGAACATAACTGGAACGTAAACAGTGTGAAAGGCACGGAGGGTACAAAATTCTTGAATGGCATTCAAAAGAACATAATAAACTTAATGAGAGGGAGGTGCAATTCTACATTCAGTTTTAGGAAATGATGTTAGAGAAGTGGATGAAGAAATAGTGGGTGACTATTTTTAGTGGGATAGTAATTATGATATAGTTAGATTTAGCCACATGGTTGAAATGAACAGCAATCGAATAGTGTACAACTTCTAAATTGGGGAAGACAACTTTCCAAAGCTAAGAGATGATCTGGTGAAAGCATTTGCTTTACTTAAAGGAAGGTCAGTGACAAATTATTAGGATGCTTTAAAAAGCAAGGGATTTTCTGTGCACAGTATAGACACATCACCATAAAGACAAAAGGTGGCACCACCAAAACTAGAGTCCCTGGATATCCAAAAGCATACCAAAAAAGATCAATTAGAAAATAGAGCTTATGACAATCTCACAAAAAAATTAATACTTTAGGAAGTTAAGGAGTAAAGAAAGTATAAGTGTGAAATGAAAAAGGAAATTAAAAAAGAAAAGAGAGGAAGGTTAAAATATGACTCGGTAACATTAATGAAACTCCAAAGATGTTTCATCAGTACTTCAAGAATGATTAAGGAGGGATTGGGCTAATCAGAGACACATAATAACTTATACATAGATGCATATGATGTGGACACATTTTCAATGAGTACTTTCTCTCTGTCTTCACAAAGGACAAGAATGGGGAAGATCCTCTTGTTGAAGTAGGTGAGTGTGAAATATTGGATAAAATGAGCATATTGTAAAGGCAAGAAGTGGAGCATCAATGTGGATTAGTCTCCAGGGTTGAATGGATTGCACCCTCAGCCATTAGAGGAAACCAGGGAGAAAATGATCATGCTCTGGGGATCACTTTCCAATCCTCACCAGATACAGGCCATGTGCCATAGGATTGGAGATCTATAAACATTATATCATTATTCAAAAAGGGTGCAAGATTTGAACTAAATAGTTTTGGTTCCATCAGCCTGACTTCAGTGGTAGCAAATTAGCGAAATCAATACTGAGGGAGAGGAGTAATTGTTACTTGGAAAGACATAGATTCATCAGGGATAGTCAGCATGGTTTTATTCAGGCAAGGTCAAATTTTATTAATTTAATAGAGTTTTTTTGAGCAAGTAACAAGGAGGATTGATGAGGGTAGTGTAGCACATGTTGTCTACATGGATTTAGTAAGGCATTTCACAAGCCCCTACATGGTAGACTGGTCAGAAAGGACAAAGCTTAAGTGGTGCAGTGAAGTGGAACAAGTTGGATCTGAATGTGGCTCAAAGGCTGGAATCAAGGAATTGACAGATTGTTTTGCAAATGGAAAATGGTTTCCAGTGATGTTTGACAGAGCTGTTGAATCCTTTTCTGTCTGTGATGTGTATTAATGAATTAGACTCAAACTGCAGAGGTGTGAATGGGAAATCTGAAGATTGGCAGGGTTACTGATAACGACAAGACAGCTGTCATCTTCAGGATGATATCATTGGACTTGTAGAGTTAGTGGAAAAGTAGTAAATTAAATTTAATCCGGAGAAGTGTCAGGTTATAATATTTGGGATGAGCAAATAAAACCAAAGGAACACACATTAAACAGGGGATACTGAGAGAGGTCGAGGAACTGAGAAAGACCTTGGATTGAATGCCCATGGATTCCTAAAGATGATGGAACAGCTAGATAAAATTGTAATGAAGGAATATGGGATGGCTATCTTCATTGGGTGAGGTATTGAATACAAAATAAGAATGTAAGATTCTGGTTATCTACGGCCAGAGTTTTGTATACAGTTTTGGTCACCACATTACAGGATGAACCATGATTGCCTCAGGTTGAATATAGAGGAAATTTACAAGAATGTCACCAGAAAATTACAGCTATGAGGAAAGATTGGATAGACTAATGTTGTCTTTCTTAGAAACAAAGGTGGCTGAGGGGTGACTCAATTGAAAAAAAAATTGTAAAACATAATTACAGCAAGTACAAACTAAGGAAGGGGTTAGACAGAGTGGACAGGAAACCCTGTAATCCCTAGCGGAAAGGTCTATCACCTAGGAATGTAAGGTGATCGTTCAAATGATTAGAGGTTACATAAGAACCTACTCTTTCACGCAGAGGGTGGTGAGTGTCTGGAATTTGTTGCCTAATTTTGATAATTGAGGTGGACCTGCAGCTGATGTGTTGGAACCTGCAAGGCTACAGACCAGATACTGATAAGTGAGGTTAGAATGGGTGGTCAGTTTACTCAGATAGTGCAGCCATATTAGGCAGCAATATCTTTTCCATGCTGTAACATTTCATTAGTCCTACAGTTCTTAAGTATTTAGAATGAGCAAACATTTAATGCAGAAAAAAATGTGAAGTGATACATTTTGTTTGGATGGAAGGACAATATAAAATAAAGGGTGCAATGCTAAAAGGGCAGTTGGGCAGAGGAGCCTGGAATATATGTGCGTAAATTGTTGAAGGTGTTCGGGGAGGTTGAGAAAGTTGTTAAAAAAGGCATTCAGGATACTGGGTTTATAAATAAGGGCACAGAGTGCAAGAGCAAGAACATTGTAATAAATCTCTATGACTTGATATGACCTCACCTGGAGAGTTATCTCTAACTCTGGGCCCTACATTTTCAGAAGAAGGTCGGGGTAGGGTTCAGAAAGGCTTTATGAGAGAGATTGCAGGGATCAGTGACCTCAGTTACATGGAAACAAGCTTGGCTTATTCTCCAAGGATAGCAGATTTGATCAACACTTTTTTAAGATCATGGGAGCTCTAGGCAGAGCAGATCAATAAAAATTGTTCCCTTTAGCAGGAGGAACTGGAAGAAAAGATATGGTTTAAGGTACTTGATAAAAATAACATAAATGAAGTATTTTTTATGCAGTGAGTGGTTTGGTTCAGGAAGGACTCCCTGATAGTGTGATGGATACGGAGTCAATCAATGTTTCCAAAGTGTGCTTGTGCTAAGGGAAAAGGTGAGGGAGTGGGAATATTTGATTAGTTCTTGCAGACAGCCAGTACAGTCTTGACAAGCAGAATGGCCTCCTTAGTGCCATTTAATGATTCGATATTTAGAATTGGTCAACTCTTCCAGGTTGGTCTGGACTATCCTCAGTATAGGTGGTCACCGGTTCCTGGTGAGTGAGTGAGCTGGGAGACAATTTAAGCTTTGTTCCATCTCATTTGAAAAATAATTACAACCCCGACCTCTCTCTACACACTTCAGAAACCTAGGCCATACTCTAAAGGGAATAAACACTAAGTGAAATCAGTCTCAAACCCTCTATTTCCTTCTTTGAGTTTGAGAACTGAACAAATGAAAGGAAAATCAGTTACACTATTTCATAGTAACACATCTACTGACCATGGGTATAAACATAAATATAAACACACAGAATCACAACCATGATCAGTGGTCAACAGAGACATTCATGGGTATAAACACACAGAGACATATCTCTAAAACTTGAGATCAATCTGATACATTTTGTAAAGCTCATTATTTTCTTATTATTGATGATGACCAAACAAGGCTAAGAGAAAAGTCAAGTGGAAGAGTCAGAAAGAGCGATAACCAGCCCTGAGTCCCACATACCGTGTTTCTCCTTCCTGTCCGCAGGGCTGACCCTTTCCCAGGGCTGCAGCACCCAAGCTGATGGTTCGCACTGTGGAAGCTGTGAGTTTAATCTGCTGCGCTTGTTCTAATCCGGGGCACATGCCACAGTTTAAGAGCCCAGAGTACAGAGAGTTTGTTATAAAGCAGAGGGTGTCAGCTCCAACACGTTACATGGATTTCCAGAACAATCATTATTGCCATGGTTGAGATTAAACAAATGCAGAAAATGTATAATTAAAACCGGATTAAAATAATTCAAACATATTGAAAACAAAGGCTCACCTGAAGGGGTCCCATCCCTTCTAGTGTGAAGCGGAGCTCACCCACAGAACTCTGACTATGCCTGTTTCTATCATTCCCACACACGGAATGCTCCTTTCCATGGTTTAATGGTTTACAGAAGCAATGCCCTCTTCATCTGCTGACCCCCATAGTCAGCTCCTGGCAGGACAGCGATAAAAGGACTTTTAAATTAATCTAATTTCTTTAAAGCTCCTCTGGCACCAACCCTCAAGGGGATTTCTCTGGAATCTGAGTGGAATGACAATACCTCAAATCCAGTTCAATGCCTGTTATTATTTCATTGACCTCAGATCAATGTTGAGGTGATCTCCTTACAACTTTTCAATATGTGGCACAGTTGCTCAGTGGTTAACATTGCTACTTCACAGCACCAGGGGCCTGTGTTTGATGACTGGGTGGCATTTGCACATTCTCCCTGTGTCTGTGTGGGTTTCCTTCAGATGCCCTAGCTTCCTCCCAGAGTCCAAAGATGCGTAGATTAGGTGGATTGGCCTTGCTACATTGCCCATAGTCTCCAGGAAGGTGTAGGTTAGGTGGATTGGCCTTGCTACATTGCCCATAATCTCCAGGAATGTGTAGGTTAGCCATAGGAAATGCAGAGATATAGGGTAGGGGTTGTTTTGTGTGGGATGCACTTCAGAGGGTCAGTGCAGATTCAATTAGTCAAATCTATGATTCTGGAAGAGACTGTACAGATTTGTGCAAGTTGCTAATTGTGACAACGGAACCAAATCTGGATTACTGAAGGAAGTTGGTGAGGAGACAGCAGTGGCTCTTGTTGTAATTTTTCTTCAGAAAGAAATGTAGCAGAAAACTAGATAGTGATAGATTGCTCACAAGAGGAAAATTATAGGTTAAATAGGTTTACATTGGTTATGGAGAGTGGGAGTGTACCCGTCTTCAGTGCTGAGGGCTGACACATTGATAAAAATAAAAGCAAAATACTGTCGATGCTGAATATCTGAAACAAACACAGAAAATGCTGCAGAAATTCAGCAAGTCTGGCAACAGCTGTAGAGAGAGAAGCAGAGTGAACATTTTGAGTTGGGTATGGCACATTTTACTGGTATCATCAGAATATCTCAATAAACAGTAACATGTGATTTTGTTTTCACCAGAAAGATCAGATGGGATCATAGTTTAACATTTAATCTGAAAAATGACATCTCTGACAGTGCAGCACTCCCTCAGTATTTACGCTGCACCAGTGCAGCACTCCCTCAGTACTAACCCTCTGACAGTTCTGCACTTACTCAGCACTACACTGAAATGTTAGACTACACTATGTGCTTAAGTCTCTGGAATGGGACTGAATAAACCACTGAGCCACGTTATGCACCAGGACATAGTGAACAGAAAGGAAGAAACTGTAAGGTATTAAAGCAAAAGAAAAGGTATTCATTTGTAGAGATTGTCGGGCTCAGCAGTAAATGGGGGTTAAAGTAAGTAAATAAAGAAACTGAAACACTGAAAGTGGTAAAAGCCAGCTGTACTACTCCACAATATGAGCTTTTGCTCATAACAGAGAATACTCCCATTATTCTCTTTAAGTATCGGAACCCATAGGCCTGAATGTGATTCAGGAAAACTGCTTCCTGATGTCGCAGACAATAGAGGAATGGGGCAAATTTACATTAGGATTGCTTTACTCTCCTTATGCCCAATATAATGAGATATTGCTTGATGTAACAATTTCCCTTTTTATCCCATTACTTACTGAAGTAGGCCAAGACATATTCCCCAAAGCCTACGTTTTTGAGTTTTAATCCTAGAAATGAGCCCACAGTAAAAAGTCTTTAAGGTACCATCAAAGGTTTATTAACAAAATCCTCAACTACGGGCGAATTGCTGCTCAAACCTATTATAGACTCAAGCATACAAAGTAGAAGTTAAGAGAAAGGGAAGGAAGGAAATTAACAATTATGAGTTGCTTAAAAGTCAAAGATGTTGGCACTAGATTGCATTACTTATCATCTCGTAGGTCAATATTTAAACTGGGTTTGTTGATCTTGTAGTAATTCTGTTCCTGAGAGCTGGAATGCAGATAAAAGGCAGTCAAAGACACAATAACATTTCCCATACTCAGAAAATTAGTTTGGCAGGTGAAGTCTGAGATTCTTTCTGGAGATGAGACTTGAGAGAGAGAACTTAATAGATTTGAAATAAGAAAAAATAGTAATGAAATGTATAATGGAACTTAAGATAAGGAAACCTCTTGAAGTTAATGGCTTCAAACCACAGAATACTAAAAGAAGCAGCTAAAGAAATGCTGGTTTGTTAGCCAGACTTTTTCGAAGCTCCTAGATACAGAAATGTTAATGTGAATGAGAGAATTGAAAATGTCACCTCAACTTTTTTAAGAAATCAGAAATAGGAAAAGTACAGACTTGTCAGTTTAATGACAATGATAGGACAATTGCTGGAAAATTACTTTCAGAGGCACAGTGATTCAGTACCTAGCCCAAATATAAGTTATTTGGGTCAGCAAGGATTTGTAAAGATAGGTCAAATCTGACTGATTATTGAATCTCTTACTTGACAGAGCCATTAATATAGTGGGCAAGAGACTGTCAAAAGATTGTGTTAATGTTTTCAGAAGTTACTGAACGAAACGTAATTTGTAAAAATGAAAACATATGGAATTGAGACTAACCTAATGACACAGGTTGATTATAGATCGACAGTGAAGGGGTAGGCAGATTTTGTTTGGTTGAGAGGAGGAAGAGAGCTATGGGAAGTTCCCTGGACTGCAGCATTCACGATATTCTGTGGGTGGTCCAACACAAGCTGGATTCTGAAGGAATGGAATCCTCTCCTATCCCTGAATATCTTCGAGTTTCAATAAGGGTCTCACATAGACTATAATTTTCACATCATCCATTTCCGACACTTCCCTTCCTTTCTTTGATATCTATGTCTCCGTTTCAGGAATAAACCACCCACTGCCATCCACTACAAAGTCACTGACTCCCACAGCTACCTTCATTATAGCTTGTAACACCCCATATCCTGCAAAGATTCCATCTCATTCTCCCAGTTCTTTTACCTATGTCACATTTGTTCAGATGATGCCACCTTCCAAACAGAGCTGCTAACATGGTTGCTTCTTCTCTGACTATGGTTTCCCAGCCACTGCGTTTGACAGGGCCCTTCCCACAGCACCTTCACATGTAACCGCAGAAGGTACAAGTCCTTCTCCTGCTTACCTCCTCCCTGCTCACCATCCAAGGGCCTGAACAGGCTTTCCAGGTGAAGCAGCATTTCACCTGTCTCTCCTCCAATCTTGTGTATCGCATTCACTGCACCCAATATGGCCTACTCTACATTGGAGAAACCAAATGCAGACTGGGTGACTGCTTTGCAGAACACCTCCTGTCCATCTGCAAGCATGACCCTGACCTTCCCATAGCTGGTCGTTTGAACACAGCGTCCTGCTCACATGCCCACCCGTCTGTCCTCGACATGCTATAATGCTCCAGTGAACCATAGCACAGCCTGGAGAAACAACATCTCATCTTCAGGCTAGGCACTTTGTAGCCTTCTGGATTTAATATTAAGTTTAACACCCTTAAATTGTGAACCACTTCTTCCCTTTCTTCTAACTTGTTATAATGTCCTCCCCTCCCCCCATCCCAGTTACTGTCATTTCTTGTCTGGCAGGAGACACACCATTGCTCTGCCATTCTCACATTCTGATCACTTCATGGAAGCTTCTAACATGTTTTCTCCACCAGCACCCTAGACCCAGTACCTCCACCCCTCCCCCAAACTATTGCGTAAATGCTGTCCCTGCACATTTCACTTCAGCTCCGACAAAGAGTCATCTAGACTCGAAACGTTGGGCTTGCTCTCCCTCCATGATACTGTCTGACACGCCGTGATCTGTAACTGTTGTTTTCACATAGACACGCTGCTGACTCCCTGGACTGTGGAAAATCCAGCAATTCCCTCTTATCCTGCTATTCTCTGACAGGACAGAATTATGTAAAAAAAACTATAATTAAACTACTGAGGATGTTGGAGATCGGAAATAGGAGATTGGATTCAAAACATTAACTCTGTTTCCTTCTCCACAGGCACTGGGAACCTGATGAGTTTTCCAGCATTTCTGTTCAGATTTTATATAAAAAGCTTAATCATTCTTCGGAATGTATTTCACTTCAGTGACCTCGCTTTTGTAGGAGCGCACAAGAGAAATTTGTCATGTGGCTGACATTACCTGTGGAAACCTGGAAAGTTTCAGAAACATAAAGATGAAGTTAATGTGACCTTGGCTGCTACAGGCAATGCAGACGTAGCTGTGCTGTGAGATCTGAGACTGCCTTCTACAAGGCCATGCGTCATTAGCACCAGCTCACTGATTCAGCACTGGCTTCCCATACACAGCTCGCAGCTCCATGACACTGGGGGAGAGGGCATCCTGCTGAGTGACAGCTCTCCCCAAAGCCACTCCGTCCACCTCAACACCCCCCCTCCACCATCCCACCCCCTCATCTTCACACCTCCCTCTCTTCAACCGCTCATTTTCACACCTCCTTCTCCTCACCCCTTCATCTTCGCACCTCCTTCTCCTTACCCCCTTGACCAACCCACCCCCTCGTCTTTACACATCCCTCACTCTCCTCACTGTCCTTACTCTCCTGACCCACTCTGTCATCTCATTCCCTCATTTCCTCACTTCCCTCACTCTCTTCATTGTCCTCATCCCTCCACCATCCCCAGTCCCTCATCTCCTCACCTCCCTAATCCTCCTCACTGTCCTCATTCCCTCACCCATCTCACCTCCTCATCTTCACACCTCCCTCACTCTCCTCACTGTCCACACTGTCCTCCACCATCCCCAGCCCCAGCCCCTCATCTTCATACCTCCCTCATTCCCCTAACTTCCCTCACTGTCTTCACCTCTTCAATCATTCCTATCCCCTCACTTCCCTCACCTCCCTCATCCTCCTCGCTGTCCTCAACCCCTCCACCAGCCCCATCCTGTCATCCTCACACCTCCCTCACCATTATCACTGTTCTCACCCCCTTCACCATTCCCACCTCGTCATCTCCACACCACCCACACCTCCCTCACTGTCCTTACATCCACTGACCCTCCACACACATCCTGAACAATCTCTTCACAGCCTCTTCACCCTTCCCATATGCGCCCACCCTCCTCACTCTCTTCACACCCCACATCATCCCCACCCTCCGTACACCTCCTTGTCTCACACTCTCACACACCTTCATTCTCCATGATACCTCATTGTCTTCATACCCCTCACTCCCTCACTTTCCTCAAGCCCTCACTTTCCTCACACTGCACAACACTCATGCTCCATATTGCTCTCACTCTCCTCACCCCTCATTTTGCTAACACTCTCCAATCCTCACCCTCTTCATCCCTCTTTCCCCTTGACCCCTTCCTCATCATCATCACCCCCTGAAACTCCCTCAAAGCCCCTACCTTACCCTTCCATCCTTCTGTCCCTTTCTTCTCTCAGAGATGCTGCTCTGCTATTGTATGTTTACATTGCCTTTTTTTTAACCTTGTTCCTAATCTTGCTCTTACTTGCTGTTCCTAATTTTGCTATTACTGAGACTCGGTCGAGGGAAGGGCATGATTGACAACTAAATCGCCCAGGATTAGATTAGATTAGATTACCTACAGTGTGGAAACAGGCCCTTCGGCCCAACAAGTCCACACCGCCCCGCCGAAGCGTAACCCACCCATACCCCTACATCTACATCGAGATCTACATCTACCCCTTACCTAACACTACGGGCAATTTAGCATGGCCAATTCACCTGACCTGCACATCTTTGGACTGTGGGAGGAAACCGGAGCACCCGGAGGAAACCCACGCAGACACGGGGAGAACGTGCAAACTCCACACAGTCAGTCGCCTGAGGCGGGAATTGAACCCGGGTCTCCGGGGCTGTGAGGCAGCAGTGCTAACCACTGTGCCACCGTGCCGCCCAGGATATTGATGCTTCAGGCAGGTTAGAGAGGGAGGTAAAAGGGAGGGAGGAGTTGCATTACTGGTCAGAGAGAATATCTCAGCTGTGCTGAAGGAGGGCACTATGGAGGACTTGGGCAATGAGACAATATGGGCATAGCTCAGAAATAGGAAGGGTGCAGTAACAATGTTGGGGCTGTACTACAGGCCAATGTGAGAAAGGGGTACAAATATGTAGAGAGATCATAGAAAGATGTAGGAGCAACAGGGTGGTCGTGATAGGAGATTTTAATTTTCCCAACTGGGATTCACTTTGTGTTAGATGTCTAGATGAAACAAAATTTGTGAGGAGCATCCAGTAGGGTTTTCTAGAGCAGTATGTAAATACTCCAACTTGGGAAGGGGCCATACTGGCCCTGGTGTTGGGAAATGAGCCCGGTCAGGTGGGTGAAATTTCAATAGGGGATTACTTTGGGAATACTGATCACAATTCCGTAAGTTTTAGAATACTCGTGGACAAAGAGGAGAGTGGTCAGAAAGGAAGAGTGCTAATTTGGAGGAAGACCAACGATAGTAAAATTCAGCAGGAGCTGGGGAATGTAAATTGGGAGCAGCTGTTTGAACATAAATCCACATTTGATATGTAGAAGGTTTTTAAAGAGAAGTTGATTAGAGTGCAGGAGAGATATGTCCCTGTGAAAATGAGGGTTAGAAATGGAAAGATTAGGGTACCATGGATGACAGGTGAAATTGTGAAACTAGCTAAAAGGAAAAAGGAAGCATACGTATGGTCTAGGCAACTGAAAACAGACAAAGCTTTGGAAGAATATCAGGAAAGTAGGGCCAATCTGAAACGAGAAATTAAGAGGGCTAAAAGGAGTCATGAAATATCTTTACCAAACAGGGTTAAAGAAAACCCCAAAGCCTTTTATTCGTATATAAGGAGCAAGAAGGTAACTAGAGAAAGGATTGGCAACTAAATACCCCTCAAGGACAAAGGAGGAAAGTTATGCGTGGAGTCAGAGAAAATGGGTGAGATTCTTACTGAGTACTTTGCATTGGTATTCACCAAGGAGAGGGACATGATGGACGTTGAGGTTAGGAATAGATGTTCGATTACTCTAGGTCAAGTCGGCAGAAGGAGGGAGGAAGTGTTGAGTATTCTAAAAATTATTACGGTAGACAAGTCCCCAGGTCCGGATGGGATCTACCCCAGGTTACTGAGGGAAACGAGAGAGGAAATAGCTGACTCTTTAACAGGTATCTTTGCAGCATCCTTGAACATAAGTGAGGTCCTGGAGGACTAGAGAATTGTCCCTTGTTTAAGAAGGGTAGCAGGGATATTCCAGGTAATTATAGACCGGTGAGCCTGAGTTCAGTGGTAGGGAAGCTGCTGGGGAAGAAACTGAGGGATGGGTTCTATTCCCATTTGGAAGAAAATGGGCTTATCAGTGATAGGCAACATGGTTTTGTGCCGGGAAGGTCATGTCTTACCAACTTAATGGAATACTTTAAGGAAGTGACAAAGTTGATTGTTGAGGGAAGGTCTCTATAGATGACATATACATGGACTTCAATCAGCTCTTTGATAAGGTTGCCTGTGGTAGGCTGATGGAGAAACTGAAGTCACATGGGGTCCAGGGTGTACTAGTTAGATGCATAGAGAACTGGCTGGGCAGCAGGGGACAGAGTAGTAGTGGAAGGAAGTTTCTCAAAATTGAGAATTGTGACCAGTGGTATTCCACAGGGATCCGTGTTGGGACCACTATTGTTTGTGATATACATAAATGATCTGGAGGAAGGTATAGGTGGTCTGATTAGCAAGTTTGCAGATGACACTAAGATTGTTGGAGTAGCAGATAGTGAAGGAGACTGCCAGAGAATACGGCAGAATAGAGATAAATTGGAGTGTTGGGCCGAGAAATAGCAGATCGAGTTCAGCCCGGGCAAATGTGAGGTGATACGTTTTGGAAGATCCAGAGCAAACTATACAGTAAATGGAAAAGCCCTGGGGAAAATTGATGTACAGAGAGATATGGGTGTTCAGGTCCATTGTACCCTGGATATGGCAACGCAGGTCAATAGAGTGATCACTTTCCTTCATTGCACGGGTTATGCTACAGCTGTACAAAACTCTGGTGCGGCCGCACTTGGAGTATTGTGTACAGTTCTGGTCACCGCATTATAAGAAGGATGCAGAGGAGATTTATTAGGATGTTGCCTGGTATGGAGGGAAGGTCTTACGAAGAAAGGCTGAGGGACTGAGGCTGTTTTCATTAGAGAGAAGAAGGTTGAGAGGTGACTTAATAGAGACATATAAGATAATCAGAGGGTTAGATAGGGTGGACAGGGAGAACCTTTTTCCAAGTATGGTGACAGTGAGCACGAGGGGGCATAGCTTTAAATTGAGGGGTGATAGATATAGGACAGATGTCAGAGGTAGTTTCTTTACTCAGAGAGTAGCAAGGGTATGGAACGCTTTGCCTGCAACGATAGTAGATTCGCCAACTTTAAGTACATTTAAGTCATCATATTACAAGCATATGGACGTACATGGAATAGTGTAGGTTAGATGGGCTTCAGATTGGTATGACAGGTCGGCGCAACATCGAGGGCCGAAGGGCCTGTACTGCACTGTAATGTTCTATGTTCTATCTCTGACATTCATCCTTTCATATCAGCCAGATGTTCCTGATTGGACCAGATTAACAGCCCCAATCATTGAACTCATATTCTATGATTTCCAGCTGGCTGATCTCATTACATTCACTACAGAAAGGGCAGTACCATGTTTGTATCAGTGCAGAGTTGGCACAAAGTTAGCAAAAGGGTTAGGAATGGTCATGGTTTAGGGCAGAGCGGCTGGGTTGGAATGAGAGTCTGTGAGGTCAGGCTTGTAGCAGGCAAGGCAAGGGTAGGCCTAGAGAATGAGGAGGACCACAGGGATGTGAGTGTTTGGGGCATGAGCTGGCATAGATGGTGTATAGAGAAGTGGTGTTGTGGTTGAGGGTATTTGAGAGGTATATGCTGGAGACACTAACATCAAACACAAGAACAAAAGTCAATGTACAAAAACACCAAGGCAGGTCATTTAGCCAACTGTTGTGGTACTCCCTTGTAGCAGTTCAAATGACTTCCAAGGTCAGCCATGCGAATTCCTCCTCCTCCCCACTTCCACCCCACACTCTCTCAGAATGATGATACTTGGAGTATTTCTTTTCCAAGGCAGAAAACTAGGGTATTTCAGGCTTTATGACAAACAAGGCCTGAGTGAGATTTTGCAATTCTTAATTACCCAATATTAAGAAATGATAAAGAAAGCAAATATGGCTGTGTTGGATAAGGAAGGGTGATGTTACAGTTCTGAACAGCTATGTGCTGCTCCTGGAACTGGAACATGGTCTGAATTTTACCATGTATCTCTCAATTGTGATGAAAAGCATGACCCAAAGCCATATTTACCGATAGAGATTCCGCCTCACAAATTTGTATCAAAGGTGGCCTCCAATTACCATAATTCTATAAGTTTTAATTTACTTATGGATAAGCTTAAGAGTAGTGAATTGCAGATAGTGAAAGGGATTGTCAGAGAATGCAGTTGAATATAGATAAATTGGAGAATTGGATGGAGAAATAGCAGGTGGAATTCAATCTGGGCAAATGTGAGGTGATACATTTTGGAAGATCCTGTTCAGAGCGAACTATACAGTAAATGGAAAAGCCCCGGGAAAAACTGATGTACAGAGAGATCTGGGTGTTTCGGTCCATTGTATTGTGCAGGTGGCAATGCAGGCCGATACAGTGGTCAAGAAGTTATACGGCATGCTTTCTTCATCGGGCGGGGTATTGAGTACAAGAGTTGGCAGGTCATCTTACAGTTTTATAGGACTTTGGTTCAGCCACATTTGGAATACTGCGTACAGATCTGTTCGCCACATTACTAAAAGGATGTGGACGCTTTGGAGAGGGAGCAGAAGAGGTTCACCAGGATGTTGCCTGGTATGGAGGGCATTAGATATGCAGAGAGGTTGAGTAGATTAGGATTATTTTCATTTGAAAAACAGAGCTTGAGGGGGGAACCTGATTGAGGCCTACAAAATCATGAAGGGTGCAGACAGGGTGGATAGCTGGAAGGAGTTTCCCCAAAGTGGGTGACTCAATTACTATGGGTCACGTGAGAAGGGAAAGGTTTAAGGGAAAGTTCTTTACACAGAGAGTGGTGGGTGCCTGGAATGTGTTGCCAGAGGAGATGCTAGAGGCAGGCACAGTAGTGTCATTTAAGATGTACCTAGACAAGGGAGCAGAGGGATACAGATCATTAGAAAATAGGCGACAGGTTTAGATTAGAGGGTCTGGATCGGTGCAGGCTTGGAGGGCCGATGGGCCTGTTCCTGTAGCGTAATTTTCTTTGTTCTTTGTAATCAACCTGTTCTGAGAAGTTATTACACACCTCTGGATCAGGTGGGACTTGAACCCAGGCCTCTGCAGTCCTTACTTTCGCCTAATTGGGAATGAAGGTCTATACACAGAGTCAACACATAGGGATTTGTAATTGATGAATTAAAAAGGCTCGAAAAACGTGGACACATTAGAAAACCAATTCAAAGAAAACTGTGGGCGGCGTGGTGGCACAGTGGTTAGCACTGCTGCCTCACAGTGCCAGAGACCTGGGTTCAATTCCTGCCTCAGGCAACTGTCTGTGTGGAGTTTGCGCATTCTCCCAGTGTCTGCGTGGGTTTCCTCCGGTTGCCTCCCACAGTCCAAAGATGTGCAGGTTAGGTGAATTGGCCATGCTAAATTGCCCGTAGTGTTAGGTGAGGTGTCTGGGTAGGTTGCTTTTCGGAGGGTCGGTGTGGACTTGTTGGGCCGAAGGGCCTGTTTCCACACTGTAAGTAATCTAGTCTAACCTCTCTGGTCAAGGGATAGGGGCACTACCACTGCATCACTTCCTTTAAAAATTAAGGATTCCGTGTGTTGTGTGTATGCAATGTTGCAATGCTACAGTCTGAACGGTGACTATTAAGCCATTAGCATGACATAGTGAACAGAGATGGTGCTCCAAACAGATTCAGGTGTGCCTGATGCAGAAAACCAAGACATTAATGGTTGCTTAGCAATTGGGAATGAAGGGCTCCTTCCTGATGAAGGGGTCCTGCCCACAACGTCGATTTTCCTGGTCCTCGGATGCTGCCTGACCTGC
Organism: Chiloscyllium punctatum; assembly: GCF_047496795.1. Lineage (NCBI taxonomy): Eukaryota > Metazoa > Chordata > Chondrichthyes > Orectolobiformes > Hemiscylliidae > Chiloscyllium > Chiloscyllium punctatum. The sequence goes on along the minus strand of NC_092761.1, from coordinate 53,815,173 downwards.
TGTGCATTTCTAGCGCCACTCTAATCTCCAGCATCTGCAGTCCTCACTTTCGCCTAATTGAGAATGAAGGCCTACACAGAGTCAACACATAGGGAATTGTAACAGAAGAATTAAAAATGTTTGAAGAGCATGGGATACATTAGAAAACCAATTCAAGGTCAATTTAAACTTCCATATTCATTGAGCAGAATTCAAATAAACAAAAGTCTACAGAAACTATAGACCACTTTGAGAGCAGATACAAAGAAAAGGGCTCCTTCTGTGATTTTTAAATGGGATGCTAGCAAATGGAATTGTTGATTTTGGTGATCGCATTCACCCCATGGAAAAACATTGCTGGACAAACTGAAGACTTCTAGTGTCAGAAAGCTACAGGAGGTTGAATGCAAGTATGAAGCATTCCTGACAGGTTGATAAAGCCTTCGGTACAAATGCAATGGTTGAAGCAATCACTAGAACCTCCGATAATATTGACTAAATGGCAAGTACCAAAATACTAACACGGTGAATTTTAAAAGTAAATGCATCCACAGACATGGGAAGCCTTGATGAACCTATGAATGTAAAACTATCAATGGTTCTCCAAAATCACGCACAGGATTAGTGCTAGAGCTCAAATATTGTCACTCTCCCTGGATGTCATTGTTGTTCTCAACCTCTCCACTGCAGCCTTATAATTGTGATGTCTCATCTTTGGGATATTCTTAAAAGCTTTCTCCATACTCTCTTCAATGCATTTACATCCTTCCTGTAGTGTAGCACTGGTTGGGGAGTCCAGAACTAGAGGGCATAGGTTTAGGGTGTGAGGGGAAAAATATAAAAGAGACCTAAGGGGCAACTTTTTAACACAGAGGGTGGTACATGTATGGAATGAGCTGCCAGAGGAAGTGGTGGATGCTGGTACAATTGAAACATTTAAGAGGCATTTGGATGGGTATATGAATAGGAAGGCTTTGGAGGCATATGGGCCGGGTGCTGGCAGGTGGGACTAGATTGGGTTGGGATATCTGGTCGGCATGGACGGGTTGGACCGAAGGGTCTTTTTCCATGCTGTACATCTCTATGACTCTATGACTCTAGATGCTGGAGATTAGAGTGGCGCTAGAAATGCACAGATGGAGAAGAGGTGTTGGAAATTCTGGCAAGGGTGAAAATAGATAAGTCCCCTGGGCCTGATTGCATTTATCCTAGGATTCTCTGGGAAGCAAGGGAGGAGATTGCAGAGCCATTGGCCTTGATTTTTGTGTCCTCTTTGTCTACAGGAGTAGTGCCAGAGGACTGGAGGCTAGCAAACGTGGTTCCCTTGTTCAAGAAGGGGAGTAGGGATAATCCTAGTAACTATAGGCCAGTGAGTCTCACTTCTGTTGTGGGCAAAGTCTTAGAGAGAATTATAAGGGATAGGATTTATGCACATCTGGATAAGAATGATGTGATCAAGGATAGTCAGCATGGTTTTGTGAAGGGCAGGTCGTGCCTCACAAACCTTATTGAATTCTTTGAGAAGGTGACGAAGGAGGTAGATGAGGGGAAAGCGGTAGATGTAGTATATATGGATTTTAGTAAGGCGTTTGATAAGGTCCCCCATGGTAGGCTACTGCAGAAAATACAGAGATATGGCATTGAGGGTGAGTTGGAGGTTTGGATTAGGAATTGGCTCTCTGGAAGAAGACAGAGGGTAGTAGTTGATGGCAAAGATTCATCTTGGAGTGCCGTCACTAGTGGTGTTCCGCAAGGATCTGTTTTGGGACCATTGCTGTTTGTCATTTTTATAAATGACCTGGAGGAAGGGTTAGAAGGTTGGGTGAGCAAGTTTGCGGATGATACGAAAGTCGGAGGAGTTGTAGACAGTGAGGAAGGATATGGCAGGTTACAGCGGGATATAGAGAAGCTGCAGAGCTGGGCAGAAAGGTGGCAAATGGAGTTCAATGTAGCTAAGTGTGAAGTGATTCACTTTGGTAAGAGTAATAAAAAGATGGATTACTGGGCTAATGGTAGACTACTTGGTAGTGTGGAAGAGCAGAGGGATCTTGGTGTCCATGTACACAGATCTCTGAAAGTTGCCACCCAGGTAAATAGTGCAGTGAAGAAGGCATATGGCGTACTGGCTTTTATTGGTAGAGGAATTGAGTTCCGGAGTCCTGAGGTAATGCTGCAGTTGTATAAGACTCTGGTGCGGCCGCTTCTGGAATATTGTGTGCAGTTTTGGTCGCCATACTATAGGAAGGATGTGGAGGCACAAGAACGGGTGCAGAGGAGGTTTACCAGGATGTTGCCTGGTATGGTAGGAAGATCCTATGAGGAAAGGCTGAGGCACTTGGGGTTGTTTTCTTTGGAGAAAAGAAGGTTTAGGGGTGATTTGATAGAGGTGTACAAGATGATTAGGGGGTTAGATAGGGTTGACAGTGAGAACCTTTTTCCGCGTATGGAGTCAGCTATTACAAGGGGGCATAGCTTTAAATTAAGGGGGGGTAGATATAGGACTGATGTTAGGGGTAGGTTCTTCACTCAGCGAGTCGTAAGATCATGGAATGCCCTGCCAGTAGCAGTAGTGGACTCTCCCTCTTTATGGGTATTTAAGCGGGCATTGGATAGGTATATGGAGGATAGTGGGTTAGTGTAGGTTAGGTGGGCTTTGATCGGCGCAACATCGAGGGCCGAAGGGCCTGTACTGCGCTGTATTGTTCTATGTTCTATGTTCTATGTTCTATGCACAGCAGGTCAGGCAGCATCCGAGGAGCAGGAAAATCAACATTGTGGGCAGAAGCCCTTCATCAGGAAGGAGCCCTTCATTCCCAATTACTAGGACAATACTTAATCTGAAGTCTAAACAGTGTCTTGTATAGGTACATCATAACATCTCTGCTCTTGGATGTTCTGCCTGTGTTTAAGCTTAAAATGATTTATTAACAGCTTTCAGTTATCCTGACACCTTGAATGACTGATGTACCAGTACACCTTGGTCTCTGCTCCGACAACAACATTGAGAACAGTAACCCTTATTTCATACGGTTTCTTCATGTTCTTTGTGCCAAAGTGTATCACTTCACACATCTTGACATTGAGCTTCATCTAAAACCTGTTCACCCCCTCCACTTTGAAGTTTACACTGCCCTCCTCACAGTTTACAATTCTCCCAAGTTTTGCATCATCCACAAACTTTAAAATTGACCCCTGCACAACAAGATCATAGAATCCCTACAGTGTGGAAATAGGCCATCAAGTCCAAAGAGTAACCCACCCAGACCCAATTCCCTACCCTATTACCCTACATTTACCCCTGAGTAATGCACCTAACCTGAACATGATGGACAATTTAGTATGGCCTAACCTGCACATTTTTGGAATGTGGGAGGAAACCAGAGCACCCAGAAGAAACCCATGCAGACATGGGGAGAATGTGTAAACTCCACACAGTCAGTCACCCGAGGCTGGAATCAAACCAATGCTAACCACCGAGCCACCGTGCTGCCCATAGATCTAGATCATATATAAATGTTTCAGGAAAAATAAGGGTCCCAAATTGACCCCTGTAGACCTTCGTTACAAATCTCCTTCCAGCCTGAAAAATAAAATAAATTGAATAACAGGGCAAACTCAAAGGGCTGAATGGCCTACTCCAGTTCCAGTGTTCCTTGATATGGTTAAATAAAGTCCACTATTGTCACTAATCTATGATGTTTACATTTCTCTGTTATTTCCTTGAGATTTGTCCCTGTTGTTGTGGTTCTGTTCGCCGAGCTGGGAATTTGTCTTGCTAACGTTTCGTCCCCTGTCTAGGTGACATCCTCAGTGCTTGGGAGCCTCCTGTGAAGCGCTTCTGTGCTGTTTCCTCCGGCATTTATAGTGGCTATAAATTTATAGTGCCACTATAAATGCCGGAGGAAACAGCACAGAAGCGCTTCACAGGAGGCTCCCAAGCACTGAGGATGTCACCTAGACAGGGGACAAAACGTTTGCAAGACAAATTCCCAGCTCGGCGAACAGAACCACAACAACGAGCACCCGAGCTATAAATCTTCTCCCAAACTTTGATTTGTCCCTGTATCTCTTTTCCACCAGCTGATGGTCCAAAATTATGCCCAGCAACTCAACACACCTTTCTTATTCCTCCAGCTAAACCAATTCTGTCCTTAAACATTCTGAAACATCCTCTTTCCCCCGAATTGTAGTGCTCTCCTTAATCAAAACTTTCTCTGCTCCTCCTCTTTATTACTTGCCTAATTTTAATAAAGACCTTGTAGACAGGAATACTTAACATCCAGCCCAACCCATTCTTGACTGTGGTCTCTGGAATTACCACATCATAAACCCAGAAGATGATCTGTACCTATGTCTCCCCAGTCTTATTAAATATGCTCTATGCATTCACAGACATGCAGTGTAATCATGATTTAACCATCAGTACTTTCTCTTTCACTCCAACACCACCTACGAATTTGCAATTTACGCTCTCATGCTGTCTGCCTCTCCCAGCATTTTCAACAACCTCTATGTGGGCGGCATGGTGGCACAGTGGTTAGCACTGCTGCCTCACAGCGCCAGAGACCCGGGTTCGATTCCAGCCTCAGGTGACTGATTGTGTGGAGTTTGCACGTTCTCCCCGTGTCTGTGTGGGTTTGCTCCGGTTTCCTCCCACAGTCCAAAGATGTGCAGGGCAGGTGAATTGGCCATGCTAAATTGCCCGTAGTGTTAGGTAAGGGGTAGATTGTAGGGGTATGGGTGGGTTGCGCTTCGGCGGGGCGGTGTGGACTTGTTGGGCCGAAGGGCCTGTTTCCACACTGTAAGTAATCTATCATTTTCTAATATTCTCACTTGATTCCGATACTCCTGCTGAATTTGTTTATAGGCCTCCCAAAGGCACTAGCAAAACCCACCAAACGAAACTCAGTCCCAACTCATTTCAGTTGCATCCCACCTGGCTTGTACAGGTGCCACCTTCCCCAGAGACAGTCTCAGAGTCTCAGGAATCTAACCAATTTTTCAAACCAACCTGTTCGGAGATCCTGTTACACTCCCCTGGAATGATCTTATTACACATCTCAAGATGGGACTTGAATCCGAGCCTCCCGGTCCAGGAGTAGGGCCACAACCATTCCATCACAAGAAGGCCTCCTGTGCCATCGTTCCATCCACATATTGATCTGCCCTTTCCTCATATTTCTGCACTCAGAAGTGGCACTGTGAGTCATTTAGAGATTAGTACATTTGAGATCCTGTTTGTGAATCTTCTACCTAGCTCCCTACATTGCATCATAGAATCCCTACACTTGGAAGCAGGCCATTCAGCCCATTGAGTCTGAAGAGCATCCCAGCCAGTCCCACCACCCTTACCCTATCTCTGTAACTCTGCATTCCCCATAGCTAATCCACCTAGTCTGCACATCCCTGGATGCTGTGGGACAATTTAGCATGGCCAATCCACCAAAACTGCATATCTTTAGACTGTGGGAGGAAACCAGAGCAAACCCACGCAGACAAGGAGCATACGCAAACTCCACGTAGACAATCACCCAAGGGTGAAATCAAACCCCGTTCCCTGGCTCTATGAGACAGCAGTGCTAACCATTGAGCCACCATACTGCTCTCACAATTGCAGGACCACATCTGCTTTCCTATCTACATTGTTAGCGCCATCATGGACTACAGCCTCTGGCTATTCACCATCATTTGAAGTATGTCCTGTAGCCATTCTGTGGCATTCCTGACCCCAGAACCATGATGCAAAATCCATTCTGGAATCACAGTGTCCATTGCAAAAACATTCCTCCTAACTCCTATTTAAATGAGTCTCCTGTTAATAATTCCCTTCCATTCTTCTTTATCCCAACCTGCACAGCTGGGCCACGCATAATGCCATGGATTTGATTCATAGTACATTCCTTCAAGTAGCCATTGCCATCACTGGTATCTAGAACAGAAATCAGTTAATCAGTGGGACTTCTGCACTATATGCCTGTTTCTCTTGATCTGCCTGGCAGTCACCATTCCCTATCTCCCTGACTATGTTCCAACCAACTTTCTGAATGTGTTATGCACATAGTTTTTTGCCTCAGTCACTTTAGCCACTGTTGAAGCTCATGCCACAAGCCTAACCGAGCAGCCCTGCTTCACCTTACCTTACTGTTTTAAGTTACTTTACTTAACATCATTTATTTTAACTTACATTAATATTATTCTTGTACTAATAAGTTAATCTGGAGATTCCTTACTCTTACAAATTTCTTCTCCTCTGCCTAGAAATAGTTCCTTTATCCAAACTAGTTGAGAAATTAAATTTTTCGGAATTACTGAGTTGAAACAGTCACAAGCAGCAGCTGCTCAACGATCATTCAACTCACGACTTTTCTGAGAAGTTTCTCTCCTCCCCTTATGCTGAAGGAGCGAAGGGATTTTGGTGTATGTAAAAACTCATTGTCTGTACAAGCTCTTTGCCTGTACAGACTTGAGTCTTATCCCAAAGGACTGGAATATGAACAGCAGGCAGCTTCAGTTGCTTAGACCTCACAATCTGGACTGAATTCAGTCTTAGTCACCAAACTTCCCAAAGGCTGTCTTAGTCTTGGGGGAAAAAAATGCAATGGAAATCTAAAACTGAAGTCCCCCAAAAGGCTGTGGCTAATATCTCAGTGGAGATATTCAAGTCAAATAGCAATTGATATTGATGAAATGAAGCAATTGCAGGTAAATGGAGTTGAAGTGTGGATCACCCATGAATACTGGGGCTGTTCAAAGGCCTGCATGACCTACCTCTGTTGACATCTCCTTTGTGAATGTGGGTTCCCATGATCTCTCACAACGGCCAATGTCTTGGTTGAATTTGAAGTACAAAAACTCTGGGCTCTACTGTTGACAAATTCCGGATGATCAACGAGAAAGAGAGAGGCAGGGAACGTGGGAATTAGAGGTAAAATTATATCTCTGACCTTTCTGAGGTCACCTTTCTGGTCACTGCAACCTGGGCATTGATCCAAACATTTGAAGCATTATTTGTTGCACTTTAAACATGGAAATTTTCAATGTTTCCATTAGCTTTTCAATGAGAAGACAAAGGATAATTCTATACGCTCCGTAGCACAAGCAGATTTTCGTTAGAGTTGTCAGCCATCCATCATTTTGTCAAACCTTCCATTTTCCAAAGACCTGTACTGTTTTTTTTTTTGGTGTGAACTGAATCATGAATGCCCCTGGGATCACTCACTCAAGTGAAGTCTTCCACCTCTCCCCTAACTAATGGCCATGGCTTCTACTCTTTCAACCAATTCATTATCCACCTCCTCAGACAAGTCCGAAAGCCTTAAATCTATGAAGCACTCAGATGACAAGCAACATGAGTTTGACTGGGACAACACTACTATTATCGGACAAGCCAAACAGAGAACAGCCAGGGAATTCCTAGAGGCATGGCACTCATCCACTGATTCAAATCAATAAGCATATCGATCTGGACCCAATATACTGGCCACTGCAACGGACAGCTGGAACTGACAACCAGAAGCGGCAGATTCAAACCACTACAAATGCCGGAGGAAAGATCACAGAAGCGCTTCAGAGGAGGCTCCCAAGCATTGAGGATGTCACCTAGACAGGGGACGAAACGTCTGCAACACAAATTCCCAGCTCGGCAAACAGAATCACAACAACGAGCACCCTAGCTACAAATCTTCTCCCAAATCTATGAAGCAATCCATCAAACATAAATGTATCTCTTGTTTAAATATGACTGTGGAAATGCAGATTCCAGGATCTTGACCACTGTGGGATATCTAGAGGTCGTTTTGAACAACTATGCCAATGAGGGCATATTTTGAGAGCTAAAGGTGTTGCTTGGTTTCGTCTGGAATAGCCTCAGCATGTCCCCATTTCTGTCATTGAATTGGTCTGTACATAGGTTCAACCTTGTATTGTGCTCACTGGGAGACCCTGACCAAGTCCTGCTGGAGTTTCCAGAGGCAGCATCCTTATAGCCTCAGCGACTATTTCTGTGGCATACAGTACTCCGCCTGCATGACTTGACTATGACAAGAATCCAAGTGGAACTCTGGTGCCAGGTGTCTTGCTGGAATTCCTGCCTCAATAAGACTTTCTCAGTTCCACTGTGGAGCCAGGAATTTTAAGCTCCTCAATATCATTGAACTTTACAGCATTATTTGGCAGACTGAAGCTAGCTTCTTCCAAAATTGTGGCTGTGAATTTTGGACACTTACTGGGTTATTATAATTTTATTTCGAGTCCTTGATTTCAATATTTTGCCCATTACTCATGCAAATGTTTCTGCTGTGAATAAATTTCACAGTCTTTAGCCTTTAGAATGTCATTCATGCTTATAAACTATAGTTTGTCAGTCTCCAGTGAAGCTCATATCTCTTGATACACTTGTCAAATAAAATTTCATACAACATCGAACATAGAAAAGTACAGCACAGCACAGGGCCCTTTGGCCCACGGGGATTAATCCTAATGTAAAATAAAATAACCTAAACTATGCACCCCTCAACTCACTGCTATCCATGTGCATGTCCAGCAGTCGGTTAAATGTCCCCAATGACTTTGCTTCCCCCACCACCACTGGCAACGCATTCCATGCATTCACAACTCTCTGCGTAAAGAACCTTCCTCTGACGTCTCCCCTATACCTTTCTCCTAATATCTTAAGACTATGACCCCTCCTGTCAGTCAATCCTGCCCTGGGCAAAGGTCTCGAGCTATTGACTCTATCCATGCCTCTCATTACCTTGTATACCTCGATCAGGTCACCTCGTTTCCTTCTCTCTAGAGAGAATGTCCGAGCTTAGTCAACCTCTCTGCATAAGACAAGCCTAAAAATTCCATTTAATCTCAATTTTCAGAAGTAAATTTTAGATTTTCACTGCACTTTGTTTGAGAAGTGCTTCCTCACATCAAGTCTATATGCCTTTGTATCATTCTGGTTATTGGAATTCTGCTCCCCACAGTGGGTGGGGAGTTCCTGCGCTTCAGTATGCATTTGGAGAACCCCACTCCCTCCTGGCTAACATAGACCAGCAACACTAAGCTGAACCAGAAACAGAACTGGTTGGATAAATAAATGCTAAGAAATGAAGCCTGAACTGCAAAACACTAAAATCCAGGCGGTGATCGTATGTTGGTGCAGTTTTGTAGAATGTGTTACAATTTTCTCAATTAATTGTGACTTGTTTGAAATTTATGAATGGCAGGTTAGGTGACAAATATGTAAAACTGACAAAGTGCAGGTAGCTGCAAAAGGGTAGAATTTGATTTTAAAAAAACTGAAGCAGATGTAGTTCAGTATGGGAAAATGGGATGTCATCTATTTTGAACATAAGGAGGATAAATTTGAATATGTATTGTTTGAAAGGCATGAAGCTGTGGAGGAAAAGAAAGATTTAGGCGTCTACATACTTTAATCAGTTAAACAATGACCCAGCAAAAGTAATAATATGAAAGACAAATGAAATATTTGGGAGGGTAGTGGGTAGCATCCGTGCTTCTGCATCAGTGGTCCCCATTTCAAGTCCCATTCTAGGACCTAATGGCTAAGGAAAGTGCATTCAAAATGCACTGAAACAGATTGAATATTAACTGCGAATCCTTGCAGAGCACATCAATGACTGGCAATAGGACTGGGAGAGATTCCTGGGTGATGGAAATATAGTTAGAGTCTCCACTTCACTATTCCCTACTTTCAGCCAAAAGCAGATGTCACCATAGTAACTTAAACTCAATAAGGTGGGCAGGTTGGCTCGGTTGTCTGATCCTAGTCGTTGCCAACAGAATGAGATTTGAATAACGGGATTTGATTGCTTTTGGGATCTGCCCCTTGCCCTACTTTTGGTGAACGCAGTGGTGCTATTGGTCAGACTTCCTAAAGAGTTAAAAAGATTTTTTTTTAAATGGAGCTGAATTGATGTCGGTAGTTAGAGCAAGGATAAATGCAAGGTAACTTGGGTTTCTTCTTACAAAAATGATATCACGTCAATCACATTTCAATCCATAAAGGATAATGTCTTACTGAAGGTACTGTACTTTATATTCAGTTTCATGCTGTATGTTGGACTACCAAACGATGGTCCCCTTACTTGAGTCTACTCTGTGTCTAGCAAGAGCTCAAAGATTTAAGCTGTTTACTTCCAATACCTATCTCTGAAATAAAGTATGTTTTTCGTTCTTGACCCCATATGTATTGTCACAATTCAGGTAATACAGAGACAACCAGCCATTCAATCATGTCCAACTAATTAAAAATCTAAAAGCTTAGATTCAAGTGGTTTTTTTTCTCTACAGATCCTAACAACATGAACTAGACTCCAGCTCAAGCAGGTTAAACAGGATGAGAATGCACACAGTCATTTGAGACTGAAAGCAAAATAGCAAAGTACAAATGTATACTTGGAGCATGTTAATTCCTGAGATATCCCCCATGAATAGGTGTGAAATGTCACTTAATTGATGATTGGGCCAAGAGAAAGTGTTTGCACCACGTCCTACAGCCCCTTCCAACAATTAATACAACTCACAACAGGCTTCATTCAGTTCATTTGCCTGTGCTGCTTTCTGAAAGAGTGACCAATTAACAAACCAACAATTAATTCCACTCCTCTAGTCATTCCTCATTAATCTGCAAATGTTTTCTTCTCGGGTATAGACAGTTTTAGGGGAATAGCATAACATAATCCACTGGGATGATGATTCTTGATGGTATTTACTACACCAGTCTGTATTTTAGATGCTCAGCAACAGACTTGTGGAGAAGCTCTCTTCAACTGCATAATATTGAATTATTCTTCCTTCACCACCTCACCTCAACAGACCTCACCATGTTCTGTTTCTTTGTGGCTCAATGTAGAGCATACCACCACCTCCTCAAGGGCTATTAGGATTGGGGAAGCACTGACATCTCATTAAAGAAAGTTAAGTCCGACGAGTTGAGATTTTGCTGAGGTAATATCAGCTCAACCATTCTTATAAAAGTGACAAGACTCTGCAAGGAAGCATTTTGCCCTGCTGTGAAGATCTCAACAGAGAAAGGGTTAGTAAGAGTGAACAATGAAACAATTGTTCAGATGTATTCACTTTGTCTGAATTCAGAAAGGTTTTGTGACGTCTGTCTGAATTTGATTGTTTCTTGTGTACTATGTAGAATTGCATTCAACAAGGCGTGTTTATTGAAGTGAGCTTGAGGGGTCACCATCATGGTAGAGGTCTGAGGACTGTGACAAACATAGGAGCAGAAATTAGGCCTTTTGACCCATTGAGTCTGGTCCGCCATTCAAATGTGCTGATATATTTCTCAACCCTATTCTCCCACTTTCTCCCCATAATCCTTATTCCCTTGGCAATCAAGAACCTATCCATCACTGTCTTAAATATATTTGGCCTTCACAGCCTTCTGTGGCAATGAATTCCATAGATTCCCCACCTTCTGGCTGAAGATGTTTCTCCTTATCTCCATTCTAAAGGGTCTTCCCTTTACTCTAAGGCTGTGCCCCTGGGTCCTATTCTCTCCTACCAATGGAAACATCTTCCCAATGACCACTCTGTCCAGGCTGTTCAGTATTCTGTATGTTGCAATTAGATCCTCCCTCATCTTTCTAAATTCTGTCAAGAATAGACCCAGAGTCCTCACATGATAAGCCTTTCATTCCTGGGATCATTCTTGAGAATCTCCCCTGGACCTGTTACAGGGCCAGTACATGCTTCCTGAGGTATGGAGCCCAAAATTGCTCACAGTACTCTAAATGTGATCTGACCAGAGCTTTATAAAGCCTCAGAAGTACATCTCTGTTTTTATGTGCTAGTCCTTTCAAAATAATGCCAACATTGTATTTGCATTCTTAATGTCTGAATCAACCTGCAAGTTTACCTTAAGAGAAAGCCAGACTAGGACTCCCAAGTCCCTTTGCACCTCTGATTTCTGAATTTTCTCCCTGCTTAGAAAATAGTCCATGCCTCTATTATTCCTACAAAGTGCATGACCTAACACATTTCCACATTGCATTCTGTCTTGCACTTCTTTGCCCAATCTCCTAACCTATCTAAATCCTTCTTTAGCCTCCCTGCCTCCTCATGGCTACCTGTTCCTCCATCTATCTTTGTATCATCTGTAAACTTAGTCAGAATGCTCTCCATTTCTTCAGCCAGATCGTTAATGTATAAGGTGAAAAGTTGTGATCCCGACATTGACCATTGTAGAACCCCACTTGTCACCAGCTGCCATCTTGAGAAGGATCCATTTATCCCCACTCTCTGTTTTCTGCCAGACAGCCAGACACAGACATCTAGCCATGCTAGCACCTTGCCTCTGATACCATGGACCCTTATCTTGTTCAGCAGCCTCCTGGAAGTTCAGATAAATAACATTCATTGGCTCTCTTTGGTCTAACCTGCTCATTACCTCCTCAAAGAATTCTAACAGATTTGTCAGGCATGACCTCCCCTTGATAAAACTATGGTGACTTTGCTTTATTTCACCATTTACCAAATATTCAGAAATCTCATCCTTCACAAAATCTTACCAATGACAGGTTAATAAGCTTATAATTTCCCATCTTTTGTCTTACTCCCTTCTTAAGCAGGGGCTTTACATTAGTGATTTTCCAGGCCTCTGGGTCCCACCCTGACTCCAGTGATTCCTGAAAGATCACCACTAACACCTCCATTATTTCTTCAGCTATCTCCTTCAGAACTCTGGGATGTAGACCATCTGGTCCTGGTGATGTATCTGCCTTCAGATCTTTCGGTTTTCCTAGCATCTTCTCCTTGGTGATGGTCACCATACTCCCCTCTCCCCCCAACTATCTTGAATTTTTGGGATCTTACTCATGTCTTTCACTGTGATGATTGATACAAAGTACTTATTCAGTTCCTCAGCCATTTCCTTGTTCCCCATTATTATCTCTCCAGTGTTATTTTCCAGCAGTACAATGCCCACTTTTGCCTCTCTTTTGTTCTTTATATCGAAAGAAATTCTTGCATTTTTCTTTAATATTATTGACTTTCTTATCATCATATTTAATCTTCTTCCTTTTTTTTAATTGTCTTTATTGGTCTTTGTAGGCTTCCCAGTCTCCAGCTTCCCACTGCTCTATGCCACATTAAATGTTTCTCTTTTGCTTTTATGCTGTTCCAGACTTCCCTGGTCAGCCATTGTTGCCTCATCCTCCCTTCCAAGGGATAATGTTTTGCTGTGTCTCTCAAATTACTTCCAAAAAATCCTGCCGTTGCTTGATCCACTGTCTTTTCTGCTGGGTTCCTCTCCCAGTCAATTCTGGTCAACTCCTCCCTCATGCCTCTGTAGCTGCCTTTATTCAGTTGTAGTACAGTTAAATTGATTCCAGCTTCTCCCTCTCAAATTGCAGAGTAAATTAATCATATTATGGTCACTGCTTCTGAAGGGTTCTTTCACCTTAAGCTCCCTTATCAAGTCTCTCGCATTGCACAACACTAAATCCAGAATTGGCTGTTCCCTAATGGGCTCCATCACAAGCTGCTCCAAAAAGTCATTCATAGACATTCCACAAATTCCTTTTCCTATGATCCACTACCAACCTGGTTTTCCCAGTCCACCTGCATATTGGAATCCCCCATGAGCACTGTAATCTGGCCTTTCTTACACTCCTTTTCTATCTCTGTATTTTGTTTTCCAAATCCTGACCACTGTTTGGCAGCCTGTACATAACTCCCATGATGGATTTTTTATCTTTGTGATTCCTCAACTCTATCCACACAGAATCTACATCATCTGACCCTACTTTGTTCCTTGCTATTAATTTCATTTCATTCCTTACTAATAAGGCAACCCCACCCTCTCTGCCCACCTGCTTGTCTTATCAATAGGATGTATATCCTTGGATATTCAGCTTCCAGTCGCAATCCCTTTGCAGGCACGTCTCTGTGAAGCCCACCACGTTATACCTGCCAATTTCGATCTGCACCACAACCTCATTTACTTTATTTCATAAACTGCACGCATTCAGCTACAACACCTTCAGTCCTGTATTGACTGTCCCTCGTCTCATTGTCTTTCATTTACCCATTATGCATAAAGTTTGATTCCTAACTCTTTCCAAATACTCTGTCCTATTTTGTGTTCTGGAAGCTTTAATAATCTCTCCTTTCATTCTTAAAATAATTTTCCCATGCAGTTGAATTCACTCCCATAGATGTTAATCTGCTGCTTTGCTTCCCACTGGCAATTTGGGGTTTTACTTGGAATTTTGCCTTCCCTTCCCTTTCCTCCCCTCCCCACAAACACACACACACACACACACACACACTCTTATACACACACATACACACAGACAGACATATACACAGACACGCACACAGACACTCACACACACCCTTACACATGTATCCTCTCAGAGACTTAAACCACTCTACACTCACACACACACATATACACTCTCTCTCACAGACACTCACAACCCCCCCACAACCCCCCACCCAGACACATGCACCCCCTCACAGATTTAGAAACTCTACACTCACATACACACACATATATACTCTCTCTCACACTCCAAACCCCCCAACCCAGACAGACAGACACACACACCCAAAGACTCACATGCACACATATACATTTGCGTTTGTGGGGTGAATTTGTACTTGCAGAGTTACATTGTACTTCACTCAAAAACTGCATGAATTCATGTAAAACTCCGTTATCTCACTTTTTAGATTAGAATCAATCTAAACATCATGGCATAGACAGAAAACACAGGGGGCTAACATTTTCAACATATTGTCTAGATAGCACCAATTAGACAATAGACAATAGACAATAGATGCAGGAGTAGGCCATTCTGCCCTTCGAGCCTGCACCGCCATTCAATATGATCATGGCTGATCATTCCTAATCAGTATCCTGTTACAGTTAACCTGAGAATGCAACTTTTAAAAAAATGTTTTGTGATTTACACATGAAAGAAGTGAAACTATCATGATATTCAAACAGGTGAAAGACTCAACAAACAATCAAGGTATTTTTCAATGTATAATTTCAGTTACACCACACTGTAAACCTTTGCTATAAATTCTGTGTCTTACAACTGTGTCCTCCACAACCACCTGATGAAGGAGCGGTGCTCTGAAAGCTAGTGCTTCCAATTAAACCTGTTGGACGATAACCTGGTGTTGTGTGATTTTTAACTTTGTACATCCCAGTCCAACACCAGCACCTCTAAATCATCAGTATTTTAACTTAGGTTGGCTTTTTTGACCTGATTGTGGCCAGTGGGTCAGGAAACTGAGGATCCAGTTTCAGAAGAGTGGGACTTAGCCCGAGATTACTAAGTTTTAGTAATCAGTCTCGAGGGGATAATGGTGTTGAAGGCTGAACTGTAGTCAATGAGTAGGATTCTTACATAGATGTTCTTGGTATCAAGATGTTCTAGGGAGGAGCGAAGGGCAAGTGATATGGCATCTGACGTGGCATCTGTTGGTCCGATAGGCAAAGGTGAAAATGTTGTGCTCGAGGATAAAGTGGATGAGTTGTAGGACATTGCTCAGAGATTTCCAACTGTTGTTGTTGAGTACTGAGGCTGTTGCCGTGATGTCATCATTGTCAGGGATGCTGGTGTGGAGTGCTGAAATGTCCATTGTGACGAGGAATGTTCCCTGTTCGACTGATCCGTGAGTATTGAGTTTCTGGAAGAAATCTGTAGTATCACAACAGAAGCTGGGGATCCCCTGTACAATGGGTTTCAATATTCCTTCAACATAGCCAGACTTACACAGAGTCCCTTTGCTTGATATGATGGGGCATCCTGGTGTGTTGGCTATGTGTATCTTCAGAAGGTAGTAGAAGTCGCCAATGTGAGAAATTCGTGGGATGAGGGTGTGGTGGGAGCTCTGAAGGCCTGGATCCAAAGTCCTGATCAATGTGTTTAGTTCACAGGTGTACTCACGGGTACAGACAGTCTCACACAGGGCACCTCACACCTTCATCTATTGTTAAAGTTCACTTGAGAATGTAACTTTAAGCTTTGTAATTTACATATGAAAGAACTGAAACCAACATGCCCATTCTAAAAGATGAGAGACTTAACAAACAACCCAGGTCTTTATCAATATATAATTTTAATTACATCACACTGTAAACTTTTGCTACAAATTCTGTGTCCTACAATCTTTATACTTCACAACCACCAGATGGAGGAGCAGTGTTCCGAAAGCTAGTGCTTCCAAATAAACCTGTTGGACTATAACCTGATTTTGTGTGATTTTTAACCTAAGACAATTTCAGGAAGTGTCACTTGGCCGTAGTGCAATTGTTTCCTTAAACACTGGCTCCCAAAGATGAAATCCTGTAAATACAATATTATATCCTGCTAGGCCACACCCACTGCCGGTCAGCAAAATCTGAAAATCAATATTCAGCCCCAAACCTGTTTCACCAAGTATCACATGCACAACGCAAACAAGGTCAGTCCACTAAAATTGGAGCCTAGGCTTGAATAACAGCCAGATTTAACCATAAGGGACATTGTAAGCTCAGCTCACCTCATGCATTACATTTACCGAGAGATGTAACACACATTATTAGATATTCTTTGTGTTGGGACATTGCAAACCAAGCCTTTTAACTCCAGAACACTCTAACTGTAGCTGTTACAAATGATGCTCTTGCATTTATTAATTAGACAGCAAGAGGGTAGATTTGGTTACGCAGTAATATTAAAGTTTACAGAACTCGGGCATATAGAAGGCGTTGATCAACTATGATCTACTTGGAACAACTACAGTGGAACAGGAATCAGGGACTGAATCAGGTACTGTGTTCTATACTACAGCTATCAAGTAAAAACATGTCAGTCAAATATTGCATGCCTTTCATTATTAAACCTCTGTTAAGAAATGTTTAGGTGTTCATCAGAAGTGCCTAACACGTATTCTGTGACTTAGTACAATTCATTTTGTAAATATATTTCAAAACGTATCAAAAATTCAAATGCATGAATTTTTTGTGAAAGACTAAGGCTCATATTTCTTAATTTTTCTCTCGACCCCCCTCATCATTTTCTCCCATTTACACCATCCATTCACTTTCCATCCTTCCTCTTAATTCCCATAGCACTCTCCATCCCACCAACTTAGACTGACAGTGTGCAATATATTTGCAACACATTAGATGCTAAGGCTAGCTATGTCTATAACAGGTAATATTCAAACTTGAGCTGACAAATGACTTGCATATCTGCTCGGCAATGACCATCTCCAATAAGACAGAATCCAATCATTTCCTTTGTATTGAAACACATGATCGTTGCTGAATGCCCCACTAACAAGAAATCAAGGTTGCCATTGAACAGAAACTAAACTGGACTAGCCATGTAAACACTGTGGCAACAAGGACAGACCTGAGGCTGGATATTCTTGTGAAATTAACTCACCTCTAACTGCCACAGCCCCTGTCCACCATCTAGAAGGGTCACATCATAACTGTGATACAGTGCTGTACACTTCACTAGATGAGTGTAGCTCCAAAATATTCAAGACGTTTGACACCACATACAACAATGCAGTCCACCTCGGCAATTCATCCACTAACTGAAACATTCCTTGCCCTCATCAGCAGTGCACAGTGACAATATGTGTTGCACGACAGCAGCCTGCCAAAGTTCTTTTGAAAACAACTACCAAACCTGCCAGCTCTATCTTTATCTATAACAAGGGCAACAGATGCAAGAAACATTAAATGCAAGCTCAAGTCACACTCCAAACTAACTTGAAACAATATCATTATGCCTTCAGTGTCACTTGTTAAAATCCTGGTGCTAATAACACTATGTGTGTACATACAACAGCTGGACTGCAACAGTTCAAAAATATAATTCTGTACCATTTTCTCAAGAGCAATTCACACTGTGCAATAAATGCTTACCTAGCCCACATCCAGTGACAAATGAAAATAAAACTTCTTGGAAATTAGTGGAGTAGGAGATAACTTTAAGATAATAAGCTGTAGGAGCTGAAGTAGGACATTCAGCCCATCAACTCCTTTCCACAATTCAATGAGTTTGTGGCTAATCTGATAATACTCTTTCTTACCTTTTTCCCATAACCCTTTATTCCTTTATTGATTAAAAATCTGTCTATCTCTGTTCATAGAATACCTACAGTGTGGAAACAGACAGCTTGGCCCAACAAATCCACACTAACCCTCCAAAAAGTAACTCACCCAGACCCTATATTCACCCTGACTAATGCACTTAACCTACACATTCCTGAACACAGTGGGCAATTTAGCATGGTCAATTCAACTAACCTGCACATCTTTTAACTTAGATTCCTTACAGTGTGGAAACAGGCCCTTCGGCCCAACAAGTCCACACCACCCCGCCGAAGCGTAACCCACCCATACCCCTACATCTACATCTACATCTACCCCTTACCTAACACTACGGGCAATTTAGTATGGCCAATTCACCTGACCTGCACATCTTTGGACTGTGGGAGGAAACCGGAGCACCCGGAGGAAACCCACGCAGACACGGGGAGAATGTGCAAACTCCACACAGTCAGTCGCCTGAGGCGGGAATTGAACCCGGATCTCTGGCGCTGTGAGGCAGCAGTGCTAACCACTGTGCCACCGTGCCGCCCACTAAGTAGGAGGAAACCCATGCAGACACGGGGAGGAAACCCATGCAGACACGGGGAGAATGTGCAAACTGCACACAGCCCAAGGCTGAAATTGAACCCGCATCCGTGGTGCTGTGAGGCAGCAGTGCTAACCACTGAGCCATCCTTAGGCATCCTTAATGACCCAACCTCAAGAGCAATCTGCAGTAAAGACTTCCACAGTTTCACCAACTTCTGAGAGAAAAAAAAGACCTCCTCCTCATCGCTATAGGAACCTGAGGGGACTGATACCCAAGTTAGCGGCAATAATGACAAAGGTTGGTTGGGAAATTTCTAATGGAAACCAAGTTTTGAGGTTCACTTCTGGTGAAGTCAATTTAAAAAGCAGAGAGGTTATTTTAAATTTATGTCAAACTTTAGCTAGACCATCCATTGGGTATTGTGAACAGTTTTCCCACAGTTGTATAAAAAGCTTGAGACATTGAGGAATTTTCATTGAATAATACAATAGCTGTATTGTATAATTCAATAATACATAGCTGTTATGTGTATCAGAGAGGTTAAAAAAGTTCTATTCTCCCAAAAAAAGAATACTGAAGGAATTCTGAGGAAGAGTCACTGGACCTTGAATAATAACTCTGATTTCTCTCCACAAATGCAGCCAGACCTGCTGAGCTTTTCCAGCAATCTTTGTTTTTGCTTGTGCTAATACTGAGGGAAATGTTTGACAGGGTAGATGCAGAGACAATGTTTCCATTCGTGGGATGGTTAGAAGTGGGGACTGTGAGTACAAGGAGGTCACAAACCAATCCAATGAGGAATTCAGAAGAAAGTTCTTTGACGAGAGTGTGGTTTTGTGTTTACAAACAATTGTGAAAGCCTATAGCATTGATGTATTTAAGGAAAGGCTGGATAAACAGGAGAAAGGAGTAGAATGATATGGCGATAAAACTTTTCAAAGGGTTTTTAGATTAGATTACTTACAGCATGGAAACAGGCCCTTCAGCCCAAACTGTCCTGCAACACACCCACCACTACAGGCAATTTAACACAGCCAATTCACATAACCTGCACATTTTTGGACTGTGGTAGGAAACCGGAGCAAACCCACACAGACACGGGGAGAACATGCAAACTCCACACAGTCAGTCGCCTGAGGCAGGAATTGAACCCGGGTCTCTGGTGCTGTGAGGCAGCAGTGCTAACCACTGTGCCACCATGCTGCCCAGTTGCGATCTTATTTGGAGTTTAAACATCATTTTGTCAATGCAATGTAAACTGACTCAGAGACCAATAACAAACAATGATGTCAACCATTAAGAATGATCAGGAGCATTACAGCTTCCAAGTTGAGCACACTAATGGTTAACATATTCATCTATATTTCTTTGTTAATTACTTTATGGAAGGAGGTATAAGTGCTCACATGGTAACAGTCACACTGTATAATTTCACAGTCTACTAAGCAACTGCACCAGATGGGACCAACCCACAGAATCCCCAAGGAACTGAGTTGAGAGATGAAGTGAAACTCCAGTTCTCACTTTTTAGGAACTCAACGACTGTACTTGAGATCTAAAGGAAGGTTCTTGTAATCACATATTCAGAAATGTAGTAAGATATGACCCTTTCAATTTCAATATAACAGTGACAAAATGTGTTGAAGATGCCAAACAACACTTATGAAAGACAAATCTTCAAAGACACGAGCGCCTCATGGTAGGAATAGGTGTGAATAAACAAATTCAGTCTTTAGAGGGACTTGATGATGTTTGGCATGTAATCTTCAATAATGTTTGGACCAGGTGACAAATATGTACATTAGTTTGGAACTTGGCTTGAGCATAGACAGTAGGAGATAAGGAAAATATGAGGCTGGTCTGGAAGAGGAGTCTGCTGCGGGCTCCCTGCTGTTCACTTTAGTCATAAATAATATGAAGAATCATTCTTCCTGTAACAAAATCCAATTTGCAGATGACTCAGAAGTATCAAAACTGCAGATGTACATATACACATCTCACATATTGAACAACATTGCAAACACTTCATAACACAAATGAAAGCCAATGTCAAGCAGAAAGGAGAGGGGAGATGAAATCCAAAACTGCACTGGATGAGCTTGCTAATTTTATTTTAAAAGTGTTGAAAAGGAGGAAAGTGACAAGGCAGAGAATGGGAGTTGTGATTAAGACAGCCAGTGTGTGTGGAATGGATCTACAGGAATGAAGCAATTCAATGGAACAGAGATTGTGAGTGAGGTGAGGGGCTTAGGAAGATGGCCAGGATAGACCCTGGATTTATTTGAAAACAAAATAAATATCTCAAACTCTCTGCTGGGAAACAGGGAGCTGTTGGGAATTGACCAGGAAGGGACCTGCAGGGCAAAGTAAAATTGAGGCAAAATTTATTTATTGCCCAATTTGTATTGCCCTGATAGTATAAGCATTAGCCATACTGTCTGGGACTTGAATCACATCTTTGGTTAGACTAGGTTTGTACAGGTGGTTCCATATAACCTCAACACATAGGGAACAGAATCAGGCCAATCAGCCCATTGAGTCTGCTGTGTCATTCAATGATGACCAATATGTTTCTCATCCCCAATCTCCTGCCTTCTCTCCATAACCCGTGATCCCCTTGCTCATCAAGAAACTATGTAGGTCTGCCTTAAATACACTCAGTGAATTGATTTCCACAGCACTCTGCGGCAATGACTTCCACACATTCACAACACCCTGTCTGAAGAAATTCCTCCCCATTTCAGTTCGAAAGGGTTATCCCTTCACTCTGAGGGTGTGCCCTCAGGTCCTAGTTTCTCCTACTGGTCGAAACACATTCTCCATGTCCATGCTATCTAGGTCTCTCAGTATTCTGTAAGTTTCAATGAGCTATGCCTTCGAAACTCCATTGAGTACAGACCCAGAGTCCTCAACCACTCCTCACATGACAAACCCTTTATTCTCAATATCGTTCTTGTGAACTTTCTATGGATCCCCTCCAATGCCAGCACATCCTTCCTTAGATACGGGGCCCAAAACTGATCACAGAGTTCCCTTTGCCAAAGGATACTGATGTGTTTTTTGGAGTTTTACCCCTTCCCTCCTCTCCCCCGTTCCTCTCACCCACCCACCGCCACACACACACACACACGCACGCACACTCCTTAGTTTCAAGTCCTGTTGACCACCTTATTTATCCTTTTCATTAGAACACTGGCCTCAGCTTGGTTCAGATGGAGACCGTCCCAAAGGTAAAGATCCCTCTTGTTCCAATATTAATGGCAGTGCCCCATGAAAAGAAACACCTCTTTCCCACACCATTCTTTTAGCCATGTGCTTACTTCCCTCACTCTCATGTCCCTATGCCAATTTGCACATGGCTTGGCCAGTAATCCAGTGATTATAATCTTTGAGACCTGTTCTTCAATTTAGTTCCTAGTTCCTGATAATCCCTAAACAGTTCCTCTTTCCTAGTCTTGCCTATGTTGTTTGTTTCAATGTGGATCACAACAACTGGATTCTCCCCCTCCCTCTCCAATATCCTTTCAAGCAGATCAGAGATGTCCCACATCCTGCACTGGGCAGGCAACATACCATGTGGGACTCTCTATGCTGCTTACAAAGGATACTATATGTTCCCCTAATTAGAGAATCCCCTACAACTACCACTTGCCTTTTTGCTCCCACTTCTTGAATGGCCTCCTGTACCACTCAGGGTCAACTGGCCGTGGTCAACTGGCTCATTCTCTCTACAGCTCTGTTGCTCATCCAATCCTCCTCAGATACAAATGCACCACCAGAGGATTCATAAGTTGTAAATGTTCCATCTTTGTTCAAAAAAGAACAATAATAAACCCATGATTTGGAGATGCCAGTGTTGGACTGGGGTGTACAAAGTTAAAAACCACACAACACCAGGTTATAGTTCAACAGGTTTAATTGGAAGTGATGCTCCTTCATCAGGTGATTGTCACAATCACTGTCACAATCATCTGATGAAGGAGCGTTGCTCCGAAAGCTAATGTGCTTCCAATAATAATCCCAGCAGCTTCAGGTGTGCAATACATTGTGGAAATTATAATCAGGGACAAAGTTGACCATCACCTGGACAAATGTGGTCTTATTATCGAAAGTCAGCATTGATTTGTTCAGGACAAATTGTGTTTTACTAATTGGATATTTTTTATTAATGAGGATAAAGAGGGTTGGTTGGGAGAACATGTACAGTAGATGTACAACACGTATGTTTGTTTTCAAAAATCATTGAATCAAGTGCCTCATCACAAGCTTGTCAGCAAATGAGAGCTGATTGAAAAGTGGAACAGTGGCCGCATAAGTACAAAATTAGCTCCGTGACAGAAACAGAAAGGATGCAAAGGTTGTTTTATAGGATGGTATATAATGGGGTTTTCCAGGGTTCAGAATTAGCACCTGTTTTTCTTGATCCATATTGATAGACCTAGGCTGTGATTTACATTTACAGGGCACAATTTTAAATGGCACATGACACCATTCTTGGAGGTATTGCAAACTCTGAACAGGATACTGATAGACTTCAAGAGGACAGAGTCAGGCTGGTGAAACAAACAGGGCATACAACCAATGGAATCTAATGCCGAGAAATATGAAGTGATTCATTTCAGTAGAAAAAACAGGAGGTAACATCTAATAAATACTCAGTTTTGTGGGTCCAGATTGATCATTGCAAGAGACACCTCTGTTTGTGGGTGGTATCTGGCATACACTGCCTCTAAGCTATGCAGACACGCAGTTGCTCCGGGGTTACCACAGCCATGCTGAGAACAGGAACACATGATGCATCAGTGGCTTCCAACAATTGGCAGTGGAGTTGATTGTGTGGGGAGAGCCCAAAACAATGTTACCCCTTCTGCAAACTGTATCAATGAGGGATGGGATGGGCTGGGTTTGAGACAAGGCAAGGGAATGGCAAGAGTGGGTGGGGGATGAAATGGAACAAAGGGGATTTCAATGGCATAAGGGAGTTAGCATGGAATGAGGAGATGAGATGATGAAATTGGTGAAGTGCAGCAAAAATGACACATAGGCACAAGGACAATTGCTTGATAAATCATAATTTTAAAGACATTCTTTGTGCTTGAAATGGATTGGAATTAAAAGATTTTAGAAGACCTGTCAAGTGAATTAAAGAATATGAGGTTGACGAGGGAGAAAATGATAACATTCAGTTTTTGAACCATCTGACCCCAATGGATATGTCATAATGCAAACTTAAACACAGCAAAGGAGCAGTTTGAATGTTGTTATGAAATTCAAATCCTAAGTAGGCACATTGTCATGGAGCAAGCTGGCGCTCCTGTTCTCTTCAATATAAATGCTGAAATTACAAGAGGCAGATTTTAAGGAATGTTTATTCCTCAAATAATATTGAGCCCGAGAGGTAAACCTGCCTTTTGAACTCAGGGAGAAACAATTCCCAATTAGACCATCATAACCTATGACTACAAACAAGTCACAAGATTAGACTCATGACAACATTTATATTTATGACCCGAGACCTGTTTTTACACATGGCCAGCTTTATGCGGCATTTTTCCAGCATGATTCTGTTAAAGTCTTTGGTGAAAAAATAATTAGAAATCTGGAATTAATCAATATTGTTGCAAGGCAGACAGTATTTTGACGTGAAATATTTTGCAGACCATTGTTGGTCTCAAAGAAAGATTGCAATTGCAAAATGAACACAGGAACAGAGGGATATAGGAAGTACATTCGTAAATCATTAAAGTTAATGGGACAGGTGGAAAAAGCAGTTAATAAGGCATTGTGATTTTTTTCTGGCTTTAACAGTAGAAGTTGAGAAGTGAGGAAGTTATGTAAATGTTGAAATGTTGGTCTGAACCGGAGCATTATTTCCAGTTTTGAGTATTGCACATGAATGGGAATGCATCAGAGAGGGTTCAGAAATGAAGAGAATGGTTCCAGGGATGATTAATTCTACTGATGTGAATAGATTATAGGATAATTCCTTTTATAGAGTCATGGAGATGTGCAGCATGGAAACAGACCCTTCAGTCCAACCCGTCCATGCCGACCAGATATCCCAACCCAATCTAGTCCCACCTGCCAGCACCCGGCCCATATCCCTACAAACCCTTCCTATTCATATACCCATTCAAATTCCTCTTAAACGTTGCAATTGTACCTGCCTCCACCACTTCTCTGGCAGCTCATTCCATACACGTACACCCTCTGTGTGAAAAAGTTGCCCCTTAGGTCCCTTTTATATCTTTCCCCTCTCATCCTAAATCTATGTCCTCTAGTTCTGGACTCTCCCACCCCACGGAAGAGACCTTGTCTATTTATCCTATCTATCCCCCTCATGATTTTAGGAATCTGAATAGAATAGCTTGAGAGGAATTGTTCCCATTGGTGGAAGGGTCAAGAATAGAAAATACCAGTATAAGGTGGCATGGCAAAATAACATACTATGATTCCTTAGACGATACCTTCAAAACCCACAATGAGCACTGCCATCTAGAAGGACAAGGGCAGCAGATAAATGGGTATGCCACCATTTTCAAATTTTTCTCCAAGTAACTTATCATCCTGATTTGGAAATATATCACCCTTCATTCAGTGTTACTGGGTCATCCTTCTGGAACTCCCTCCCTAACAGCATTGTGGCTGCTTCTGCTCACCAGATTGCACTAGATCAAGAAGGCACCTCACCACTACCTTCTCAAAGACCACTAAAGATGGACAATAAATGCTGGCCCAGCCAACAACACTCTCAATCCTGTCAATGAATAAAAAATAAACCAAAGGCAACAATGGTCTGAGTCCTCACTGAAGCAACGGAATTTATGTATCTCATTTCTGTTGTGTAGCTGATGTAAGTCAGACTGTGAACACACACTAAAAGAGAAAACCATCTAAGGGAAAAGTACTAAGTGAAAATAAATCGGAAATGCACTGCCTGAAAATGTGCTGGAGTAGATTCACTCAGGTTTATGAAAGAGAATTAAATAATTCCCTACAGGGAGGCTAAGTGCAGGGTTACAGGGAAAAGGCAGAAGCTCAGGACTAGCTGAGTTTCTGTTCCTGAAAACCGAAATAAACACAATGGACCAAAAGGTATCCTTTTGTGCTGTGACCAAGTCTACGATACTTAAAGTTGAGTCACTAAATATTGGGATTATTTCCCAACTTTAAAACAATGCTTCTTGACAGACTTGCTCACTCATATCAGCAATCCTTAATCTAAGTTATTGAAGAAGGGCTGATGCCCGAAACGTCGATTCTCCTGCTCCTTGGATGCTGCCTGACCTGCTGCGCTTTTCCAGCAACACATTTTCAGCTCTGCATCTCCAGCATCTGCAGTCCTCACTTTCTCCTCTAAGTCATGGAGTAAAGGGATAGGCAAAGTCGAGGATTGGAAAGGGTGAGTGCCTTTGTTCTTAAAATCTCAAGTGAGTCTTGATAACAATTAAGCTTGTTTTTAGACAACGGCCTCAGTTCTTGTTGAAAAGGGTAAAGAGAATGCTGATCTTTTGGAAGGCTGAAAGGTCCCAAAGCAATATTCAAAAGGAATGAACAAATTTCTCCCCAGTGTCCTGGATGATATTCATCCTTGAACCATGATCACAAAAACACAGAGATCATTGATCATTGTCACATTACTTTTGTGGGAGCTTGCTGTGCACAAATTGATTACTGTGTTTCCAACATTATAACAATGGGTACACCTCAAAAAAATACTTCATGGGTTGCAAGATGCTTTGGGATGTTCTAGGCTGGAATTTAAGGGAAGAGGTATATTGCTGAGGTTGTATAAGTCTCTTGTCTGACCACGTATGGAATATTGTAAGCAGTTTTGGGACCCGTATGTAAGGAATGATGGACTGGCATTGGAGGGAATCTGGAGGAGGTTCACAAGAATGATACTGAGAATGAATGGGTTTGTCATATAAGGAGTAGGTCAGGATTCTGGGTCTGTACTCAATGGAGTTTGGAAGGATGAGGGCATATCTGATCGAAACTTTTACAGAATACTGAGAGGCCTGGATAGAGTGGCTATGGGGAAAATGTTTCCACTAATGGGAGAGACTTGGACCCGAGGGCACAGATTCAGAGTGAAATGACAACGTTTTATAACTGAGATGAGGAGAAATGCTAGAATCTGTGGAACTCATTGCTGCAGAAGTCTGTGGAGGCCAAGTCATTCCGTGCATTTAAAACAGAGATAGATAATTTATTTGATGGTAAGAGAATTTCTGGGAAAAGGCAGGAGAATGAGGTTGAGAAACATATCAGCTGTGATCTATGGTAGACCAGATTTGATGGGTGAAATAAGCTAATTCTTCTCCTAAATCTTATGGTCTTCTGGGATACCCCAGGGTCATGGAATATGCAAAATAAATGCAATTTTCTTCTTTCTCTGCAATATATCTACAATTTGTCTTGAAAAAAAGCCTTTTTGTTGATCTATTCAGTTCCTTATGGTGTGTAGTGTAGTGCTGGAAAAGCACAGGAGGTCAGGCAATATCCGAGGAGCAGGAAAATCGACATTTCAGGCATTAGTCCTTCATCAGGAATGAGGCTTGTGGGCTGGGGGACTGAGAGACAAATGGGAGGAGGGTGGGGTTGGGGGAAGGTAGTTGGGAATATCATAGGTATATGAAAGTGCTGGTGGAAGTGATAGGTCGGATGGGAGGGTGGAGCGGATGGGTGGAAAGGAAAGAAGTTGGACATACTGGACCATTCAAGGGGGCGGTGCCAAGTTGGAGGCTTGGGACTAGGATAAGGAGGGGAGGGGAAATGAGGAAACTGGTGAAATCCACATTGATTCTTGCGGTTGTAGGGTCCCAAGGCAGAAGATGAGGCATTCTTCTTCCAGGCGTTGGATGGTTAGGGTTTGGCGATTGAGGTGGTCCAGGACCTGCATGTCCTTAGTGGAATGAGAGGGGAGTTAAAGTGTTCAGCCAAGGGATGGTGGGGTTGATTGGTGTGGGTATCTCAGAGATGTTCTCTGAAACGATCCACAAGTTGGCATCCTATCTCTTTGATGCAGTGGAGACCACAGCGGGTGCAACAGATACAGTAGAAAACATGCGTGGAAGTACAGATAAATTTCTGTCAGATGTGGAAAGATCTTTTGGGGCCTTGGATGGAGGTGAGGGGGGAGATTTGAGAGAACATGCTGAGAAAGATGCTGGAGTCGATTATAAAGGATGAAATTACGGCACATCTGGATAGTAGTAACAGGATTTGACAGAGTCAGCATGGATTTATGAAGGGGAAATCATGCTTGACTAATCTTCTTGAATTTTTTGAGGATGTAACTCTGAAGATGGATGAGGGAGATCCAGTAGATGTAGTGTACCTGGACTTACAGAAAGCTCTTGATAAAGTCCCACATAGGAGGTTAGTGAGTAAAATTGGGGCGCATGGTATTAAGGGCAAAGTACTAGATTGGATTGAAAATTGGTTGGCTGAAAGGAAACAAAGGGTAGTGGCAAACGGCTCCATTTCGGAAGGGCAGGCAGTGACCAGTGTGGGGTACTGCAGGGATCAGTACTGGGACCGCAGCTTCTTACAATATATGTTAATGATATAGAATATAGTAACAGCAATAACATTAGCAAATTTGCCGATGATACGAAGCTGGGTGGCAGGGTGAAATGTGATGAGGATGTTAGGAGATTACAGGGTGACCTGGACAAGTTAGGTGAGTGGTCAGATGCATGGCAGATGCAGTTTAATGTGGATAAATGAATGGTTATCCACTTTGGTGGCAAGAACAGGAAGGCAGATTACTACCTCAATGGAATCAATTTAGGTAAAGGGGCAGGACAGAGAGATCTGAGTGTTCTTGTACACCAGTCAATGAAGGTAAGCATGCAGGTACAGCAGGTAGTGAAGAAGGCTAATAGCATGCTGGCCTTCATAACAAGAGGAATTGAGTATAGAAGCAAAGAGGTGCTTCTGCAGCTGTAGAGGGCCCTGGTGAGACCACACCTGGAGTACTGTGTGCAGTTCTGGTCTCCAAATTTGAGGAAAGACATTCTGGCTATTGAGGGAGTGCAGCGGAGGTTCACGAGGTCAATTCCTGGAATGGCGGGATTACCTTACACTGAAAGACTGAAGCGACTGGGCTTGTATACCCTTGAGTTTAGAAGACTAAGAGGGGATCTGATTGAGACATATAAGATTATGAAAGGATTGGACACTCTGGAGGCAGGAAACATGTTTCCGCTGATAGGTGAGTGCCAAACCAGAGGACACAGCTTAAAAATACGGGGTAGACCATTTAGGTCAGAGATGAGGAGAAACATCTTCACCTAGAGAGTGGTGGCTGTGTGGAATGCTCTGCCCCAGAGGGCAGTGGAGGCCCAGTCTCTGGATTCATTTAAGAAAGAGTTGGATAGAGCTCTCAAAGATAGTGAAGGGCTCATTGGATGCTGCCTGACCTGCTGTGCTTTTCCTGCACCACACTCCCGACTCTGATCTCCAGCATCTGCAGTCCGCCCTTTCTCCTCCTTTATGGAGTGTAGTCAATATGAAGGTCCGTTGTTCATGAACACGATATGTTCATATGTTTAGAGTCACTTCCTGAAATACAATGCATCATCGTTGCTGGTTCTAGTTTGATGACTAACCCCGTTACTTGCTGATACATCCCAGTGCTGCAAAACCACTGAGCATTCACCCAGTGGCTGGTGCTCATGTATAGGGTAAGACTTTTGCCAAAGCCTTGGTGGGGAATGGAGCAAGTTTCACAGGCTAGCCCAGTCCTATCCCAATGCCGTCAGCGCAGCCAGAGGAGCAGGCTGTCTGGCTGAACATCCCAATCTGAACCCCTGTCTCAGAAAAGCAAATTCTGCTAAAAATGACCACAAAGCCAGGGGAACATAAGGAAAATTCTCTAATGAAGTCTGACATTACACTTTACAACTGGGAGCTTTTGCACACCTTAACTACGGTCTGAAATGCAGTCGGAGTGTAGACCCCACGATTGAAGGATAGTTTACAATGGTCAGGAAATCACTCACTATCCAAACCCATGTGCATTTTGACAGGGTTACAACATCAGAAAAATAGCTTATAAATCTAAATGTTTGAAAAGTGACAAGCCATTCAGGACTAACAGAAAATGTGCCAAAGGAAAGCAGAACGAATGTAAACCGATTCTAGCTGAGTGATTAACCACACTCTTGACTGAAATAATTTGAGGGGGGAGAAAAAGTCATTTTTTTTGAAAAGCACAATTGCAGCAGGATGAGGAGTAGCTTGGCCTGAATTCATGCCATGTTGCTATGCCAGCAACTGTGAAGTATTACATACCTTCGTCGTTATGTGTGCATCAGCACTATGCAGCGTTACCTCCTGGAAAAGCAATATCTCACTGGGAACAGCACACAGCCAGGAGCTGGGGAAGGGATCAATCATGCTCCCTAGATAGCAGCCTAGGTTTCCCTCATAGCAATAAGGAGATAAGGTCTGCAGGGACTCTGACTCAAATCCCAACGGATGTTGATGCTGCTTCGACCCAGCCCAACCCCCACCTGCTCCCACACTCCAGATAAACTCAAATAAATATATAACAGGAGGGAGCAGCTCTGGAAATATAAAGTCAGCAAGGTTTAAATCTCTGCACCAAGCAACCTTTGCAAGTGTTTCATTCTAATCATTCTAAGAGCTGATGGATTCAGTGTAGAGACTCCTGTCACAGGCAGCCCTTCAAAGAATTATGTTCCCACTTTCTTTTTGGAATCTTACCCAGCCTATTGTCACCAATGTCGTATAAGTCACTCACAGAGATTTCTTCTAATCTATTTTAATTGAACTTTCTTCAACCCTTTATTTCAAGGTAAGTAAACAGCAACATTTTTTTCAACTTACCAGCAATCGGTTTTCATGGTTAAAGCATTTCTTACCTCTGTGAAATGAAAGAATTGAGGAGTCTCTGATAACCAGCAATGAAAGGGCACCTTCACATGTTACTTCTGCAAATGTCTTGCATGCTGGGTTGCTAGGAACACCCAGAATTAGACTCAAGCATTCACCTTTTATATATCTGGGTTTGGTCTCAACTGGCTAGTTCTAAGTTTATATGCAAATTAATCAAAAAACATTTGAAAACAATGTTGTTAAATCAACAACAAGAATTTGCACATTACCATCTTATTAATCTTTTAACTAAACCAATGTCTCTTTACCAACGTCCTGTGGTGCTCTCTAAGTGGTACCTGTTATGAAAATAAAGTTTTTCCACGAATTTGTTCCTGAATCAGTGCCAGGTATGGCCGTTGTTTAGTTAACACCATCAGGGGTGAAGGTTAACAGGATTTAATTTAATTTGATTGCTACATTTGCTCACAGAACGTGTGGAGCAGTGAGTAGAAAGCATTCAAAGCCACACTTCATTTTCACAATGATGGTATTTGCATTTTGAAGACTGGAAATACTTTTGCAATAACCTGGTCATTTGCTTAGTCCAAGGACATTCCAGTATACTAAATAGCTTCCAAATCCAGTGTCCGGCAATGTTACGGATCTAAGGTCTAATTAGGGTCAGCACTGACTGTGTAAACTTACTGAAAGGGAAGAACAGTATATAAGAAAGATCTGTGCTAGAGGCTAATTAGCAAAGCGGCATCTCTGCCAATAATGAGGCATTATTTTTTAAAAATGTGCAATTCCATCAAACTTCCATTCCTTTCTTTGAAGAGAATGGATGAATAGATTTTTAAACTTGAGCACAAGAGTAGAAACCCAGAAAAGATTGCTGCTGATCTCTGGAACAGAGCAACACTGAGCCAAGTGGGATGCAGCTCAGTCTTACTTGATGTTGGGATTGATGATTGGAGTCCACTTGTCACTCATCATAAATCAATAATATTGGAGTTCTTTGGAGCAGATTAATTGGGATGAACAATTTTGGTTGCTTCATCTGAGACCTTCCCTTAGTTATAAGCTCAGAGTGGATGCTTCAGTAATGAGACCACTGTACTTAGCTCCATTTGTGAAGATTCTGATGATGAGGTACACATTCTAGGCTCTGGAAGGTTCTGGAAAACATCCAAGCCAACATGACAAGTTACAGATTCTTGTCTATCACGTGGGTCTGAGTAATTATCATTTGAGACAAGAAAAACCCATTCATTTAACTATCATTGAATCACCATTAACCACAAGATTAACTAGACAACTATAATAATACCAAAGTGATGAGAACCACACAGGAGCTAGGCACCTCCGAGATTTGGCACACTATAATTCCCCTCCAAACCTTAAATCTGCAATGCAGTTTACAAGTTGAAATATTAACCACAGCCTGGATGGAAATAACCAATGCCAAATCAGAAACCTCAATTTGTAAAAGTATGGGATGCTTTGCTACTGTTGCATGTGAAAGTTAGCAGAGACACAGAGGACCATAGGCTGCTCTCTGACAAGAGAGAGACGACTGGAGGTGACATTAATCTGAGGGTCACCATGCCTCAGGCAAGGGGTGAGGTTGAAAGATGGAACCTTCATTGTAACCTCTATATCTGGGAGTACTCTGTCCAGTTTTGGTCTCCTCAGTTAAGAAAGGAACTTCTTAAGAAACAGTGAGAAACTATTCAAAAAATGTTCACCCTGATTTCTGAGTTGGGGCAGTTATCAAATGATGAAAGGTTAGATAGGCTGGGCCTGCATTGGTTGAGGTTTCAAAGAATGTGGCGCAATTCTATTGAAATACACAAGATCCCGAGAGGACTTGACAGTGTGTGTAGTGAAAAGAAGTTTGCCTCTGAGAGAGGGACTAGAACCCGGGAACACAATTTGAACATGATTGGCTTACAATTTAAAATAAAGTTGAGTAGTTTTTTTTCCCTCTGAGAGAATCACGTGGAATGCTCTTCCCCAGAATCCAACTGGGGAAATGTTTTTAAGGCACATTTTGAAGAGATTCATGAAAACAAAGGATCCAAAGATTGGCAGGAAAATGGAGTCAAGGCTGCGAATAATTAGTTGTGATTTTATTCAATTATGGAGCAGGCGTCAGTGATCAAATGGCCTACTCCTGTATCTAATTCATTTGTTCATACATTTATATATAACCCTTTTAACATGGTAAAGCATTACAAGGTAATGTACAGGAGTGCTATCAGACAAGCCACATTTGAAAATACGATTAAATCAAAACTTGGGGAATGGTGTTAAAAAACAATGCATTTTATTCCAGAAATATACTTCATTTTTTTTATTTACATGTACAGGAACTAAAGTAGTTCTGTACCATCTTTCCATATCAAGAAAAGAAAGCTTAAGAGAGGAAAAAGGCAAGAATGCAGAGAGGTTGTGCGAAGGATTCCACAGCTTAGTTAGCTAAATGCTAACCTATAATAATATCACAGTGACAAAAACCCAAGAACCAGGCCAAAGTCAAGTGTCCTGTGATGTAGCACGTAACAATTTCCCTCCCAGTCTCTCCACAGCTATATGGTTTACAGGATGTTTTGAACTAAAATACATTTCAAGTGCTTTAATCAGTGCTTCATACTCTCATATACCTTCTTCTATGTTTTGTCTTAACAGAATATCATCAGCTATTAGACCTAAGGCGTATAAAAACACATACAAGCAGTGGGGAGGAGACTTTCCTGAATGGATTTAGAATGAAAGAGTTGGGAGTAGTTAGGGACCATGAGTGGAGAAGGATACAGGGAATTGATCAGAGATAGCCTTATCTGTGATTGAGATGATAGTAGAGAAGCCATGAATATCTGATTGCTATCAACTGGTGAGCAATAGAATTTTTGTTCAAGATATACTCTTTTGTAAAGAAAAATTCCTTGTAAAAATCTAATTTTTGTTTGTGTTTAACACTCAACTGAAATCTACGATCTCAATTTAAATTTCAAGGTTTCTGCTGGAAGAGCAAGTTTAAGTTAGATAATTGAAGAAAACAACCATTTCTTCTGTAACTAGTGTCAGCTAGCTCTTTTGTTTTGGATGCATACAAAGGCAGCCATTGCAGTGTGACTTAGTACACAGTGTGGTTTTGAACTGAGTGCTGGGTCTTTGGTCATGAGAGGAATTAGATGAGCTGTGGCAACATTTTTCCTCTTTGCTTGTGTTTTTCCCAAACTTTTGCACCCTCTAAAAATTCACAGAATCTTTACACTGCAGAAGCAGGCCATTTGGCTCATCTAGTCACACCAACCATCCAAAGAGCATCCCACTCAGACCTACACCCTCTACCTTATCCCCATAACTCTGAATTTTTCCATGGCTAATCCATCTAGCCTGGACATTCCTGGACACAATGGGCAATTCAGCATGACCAATCCATCTAACCTGCTCATCTTTGGACTTAGAAGAAAACCAGAGCACCCAAATGAAATCCATGCAGTCACAGGGAGAATGTGCAAACTCTACACAGACAGTCACCTGAGGGTGGATTTGAACCTTATTTGCTGGCCCTGTGAGGCAGCTGTGCTCACCATTAAACCACCGTGCTGCTGGAGTAAATTAAATCTCACTCCGCTGCAATGGAAGAAGCTATTGGTATCTGGTTTGTTCTCTACATGTACCTAAATTTTAAATTTCTATAGATACTAGCAGCAAAGTAAATAGACATATTTCAAAAGTTGTATAAAAGAACTAAATAGTTCATTTTAAAATGTAAAGATGAAACAGATGATGTGTCACGGCTGCAGCAAATGGGAGCTCTTGGATACGAGTGTGAGTCAGGGCACAAGTATCTGCAGTAAGTGTTTGCAGCTAGAAGAGCTTTAACTTAAAGTTAATGAGCTAGAGTCTAAGCTTGTGACTCAGCAGGGTGGGGAACATGTGCCAGGATGCTCTGTATAGGCGCAATAACACCCCTTAGGGTGGGATCTGCTAGTGTGGTCAATGGATGTGTACAGGTGAATGTAACCGCAAGTCAGACAATTAAGGGAACCCATATGGTAGCAGTCTCAACCTTTACAATTGTCCACCAGGTTTGAAGTTGAGTGCTGGAGGGAAGATAACGCAACAGACTGTGGCACAATTGTACAGGAAGCCTGGGAAAAGTACTGGGGAAAGTAGGATCTCTATCCATTGGGATTGTCGCTACCTGAACCATGCTGACATTGGTGTTCATGTGAGTTGCATAATACATGAAATAGACAGGCTGCAGTGATAAAGCCAGTAGAAATACCTAAGATTGATCAGATAGCCATGACAAAGATGTAGCTGCAGGATGACATGAAATGAAGCCAGAATATTGAAAGCAACATGCCATTTTATAAGCGCATGGCAAGTGACTGGGAAGAGGTTGGCGAGGTGGATCTCATTGAGTCTGAGTTCCCTGATTGGGGCTGTTAACCTGGGCCATTCAGGAAGCCCTGGCTGACTGATATGAACAAGAGTCTCAGAGATTCTCCTCACTCTTGGGCCTGGCACTGAGCTAGCTAGTCAGAGTCCATAGACTGTGCTTGTGTAAATAAAGGTAACTTGGTGACAGGATATGACCTCTGTGCAGTTATTTCAATGGTGACAAGAGTGGGATTAATAGCATAACCATGCAAAAGTACCTACTAGCTGAAGCCCAACTGGACTTCAAGCAGGCACCATGGCTACCTTTGTCATTAGAAAATGTGGCAAGTGGAACATGTGAGCTACAGGGCACCCCAGTGGAAGTAAATGCCCTCACCTGTCCAATTGAACTTGGGGAACACTACTTGGGTGTAGGCAATCACAGAGCTTCACAGAGGACATTTCTTGAGCAGAGGCACCATCAGTCAACCCACGGCAAAACCCCAAAATAAAGCCAAGCCTTGACCAAAGGGCTAAAATGTTCTTTAGGATTCAGAGAAGCAATTGTGGTAGGTACTGATATGCGGAGTCAGGACTGCTGTAAGAGAATTCGTAGGCCAGTATCCACAAGAGTGCACACCCTGAAAAGTCCACCTACATGTGGTTTGGAACAGTTAAATTGCTTAGCAACATCCAAATCAGAACCAATCAAAATAAATGTCTGGTTAAATGGCCGCCCAGTTCTCATGGAAGTCAATGCTTATAAGTCAATGATTAGTGATTGCAGAATCAGTCTTTAATAAAATTCGCTTTGAACTTCAACTCTTAAGTTTACACAAGACCTTGTACCAATATAGAAGACTGCCTTTTGAGATGTCATTAACCAGTGTCCTTTTCCAGTGGCAATGAAGAACATTTTACAAGGTCTACGCCAAGTTACCATTTATCTGGACGACATGCTAATTACTAGGAAGACCAAGAAAGAGCGTTTAGAGAAATTGGAAATAGCATTTAAATGTTTTTCCCAGGCAGGCGTATGCCTTAACAGGGGAAATGTGTGTCCTAGGCACTCCAAGTGACTCACTTGTACTACAGAGTCCACAAAACCATGTTACACCCATTAGAAAATAAAGTGAGGGTGATCAACGGTATAAAAGCTTTGGTCTTTCCTTGGATTGCTGAATTATTACAGAAAATCCATCCACAACCTGGCCTCCATCTTGGTACCCTTACACCTGCTATTGAGAAAGGGTCAGCCTTGGAAACAGTCACGGAGCCAAGATATAGCCTTTAGCGAAGTGAAAATAGCAGCTATCATCAACTACGGTGTTGGCCAAGCATGACCCCAAGCAAGAGGTGGTGCTGATATGCAATGATTACATTAGATTCCCTACAGTATGGAAATAGACCCTGCGGCCCAACAAGTCCACACTGACCCTCCGAAGAGTAACCCACCCAGATGCATTCCCCTACCCTATATTTACTCCTGACCAATGCACCTAACACTATGGGCAACTTAGCTGGACCAATTCACCTGGCCTGCACTTCTTTTGGATTGTAGTAGGAAACCCATGGTGACATGGGGAGAATGTGAGAATTCCACAGTCACCGGAGGCAGGAATCGGCCCTTGCACTATGAGGCAAAAGTGCTAACCACTGAACCCCATTACTGCCCATACAGTCTGCTTATCTCCTTCAGTACAAAAGTTGGCAAGGCCTGTCACAGCTGTATAAAACTTTAGTTAGGCCACATTTGGAGTTTTGTATGCAGTTCTGATTGTCACACTATAGGAACAATGTGGAAGCTTTGAAGATGACGCAGAAGAAGTTTACCAGGATGTTGTCTGGATTGGGGTATACTAGCTATAAGGCGAGTTTTCACAAACTTGGATTGTATTCATTAGAGCTTCAGAAGCTGAGGGATGACCTGACAGAAGTACACAAAATTATGAGAGGCATGGATAGAGTAGAAATGTCAATTATTAGGGAGCATAGGTTTAAGGTGAGAGGGAGAAAAGTTTAAAGGAGATGTGCAAGAAAAGGTTTTTTTACACAGAGGGCAGGAGGTGCCTGAAATGGACCAGATCTAAACCACATACAACATTACCGAGAGTGCCTCATTTATGACCAGCAATGGAGAGGGAGCAGTGCTCCTATCAGCCCAGTTTTTGCCTCACCTTGGCAATACATTCCTCCCAAGTTTTCATGCATACCCCAGCTCCTCTGAACCATATTCCCAGCACCTTCAGGGAATCTGTTCTGATGGTGAAGGGAGTAAAGGATCAGTCAGCCCAGTTCACAAAGAACATGGCCTTACTCTTGCTTCGATCTACTTTGCACCCCGAGGTCAGTTCAGATGGCTGCAGATGCTCGTGACCATACACTGACCGTGGATCAGAGCAGAAAATGGCAACGTCATCCTGGTACAGGGAGGCTGTGACCTGCAGGTCTCTGTTGCCTGGAATAGTCACTCCTCTCAGGCTCATATCCTTCCTGATGGACTCACCAAAAGGTTCTGTACAACACACAAACAAAGCAGCAGAGATTGGGCAGCCCTACCTGACTCTGAATCTGATAGGACGCTTTCTGATTCACATCCATTGATTGAGACTGCACTAACGATGTTGATTAAAACAGTCGGTTCCAATTATGGATTCCCTCCCCAAAGCCCATTTTAGAGATCACATCCCACATGTAGGTGTGCAATATCCTGTCAAAGGCTTTCTGCTGGTCCAAGCTGATGAGGTAGGTGTCCAAGCATAGGTGATGGTATCCCTGAGGAGCGTGAGGCTCTCTGACATTTTCCTGTCTGGTACAGCACAGGTTTGGTCAAGGTGAATCACTGATCCCAGAGCAGACCTGACCCTGTTGGCCTTAGACAGGATTTAGTCATCCACATTCAACAGTGAAATTGGGCACCAATTTCTTATTTCCTTCCTCTCCCCCTTTTGCTTGTAGATGAGGGTGATGATGTCTTTCCTCATGGATTCGCTCATGGTAATTGCCAGAAACATATTGACATGCACCTCCAGCAGGTCCTGGCCAATGAAATCTCACAGAGCAGAATCCAGCTCGGCTGGTAAGTTATCTCTTTAGAAAATGTTATTCTTTTCTAAGGACTCAAGGACCTTGGTCAGCTCATGCAGAGATAGCAGCTGGTCCAGGCTCTCCTATGTGCTGTCATCTAAGACCTTCGTGACGGAGGGCAGGAACAACTGGGAGGTTGTGCTGTCAGTGGGCTTCCTGTCATACTGACTGGCATAAAAGGATTTGCTCAGTATGTCAGACTGAGATGACTTTACTGAGCCATGTTCCTCCTTCAGGTTTCTGATCAGAGCTCTCCTTCTGCACCTTCTGGAAAAAGAAACATGAGCACATCTTATCCATGGTCCAGACTCTGGCGAAATTATTTGGGAGACCTCCGAAGCAAACAACAAGGTTTGCTGGCTCTTCAATTCCTGGAGATCTCCCATGACATTGACCCCCATCGGCTGCAGCACGAATAGATTCTGTATGGTCTTTTGGAGTTTTGACAGTTTTCTCCATCCCTCTCTCTCTCTCTCTCTCCCTGTCTCTCTCTCTCACATTCTGAACACCTTTGAGAATAAAGAACCTCTTGATTATCTGCTTCTCACCAATTCATTAGGCACTCAAGGAGGAGTTTCACAATTCTCCACACTACACAATCCCTTTTGTGCTCCTCAATGTTTTCAGAGGTCAATAGTTTCACATTTAGCTTCCACTTTCCCTTGCTGACCTGCTGGTTATCCTCTTGGTGACAGTTGGCCAGCAGGAGGCAGTGGGTGAGAGAAGAATACTGATTCAATGTTTGTGGATCTGACCAAGAACTCGCAGGACACAAATAGAAAGTCTATCCTTGAATGATAGACCCATCTGACCATGGCCAGGTGTATCTACATTGTGGTCCATCTGCAGGGGTGCTGAAGACATCATGCAGCTTGCTGACTTTAGCCGTTTCCAACAGGAATATGGATGTGCTGCCCAGTTTGCTGTCAGCCCCGCCAGATCGTCCATCTGTAATCGGCGATGCAGTTGAAGTCTCTGGTCAGAATGACCAGCCTAGATATCGCCAGCCATGGAGGGAGCTGCTACCGGACGGCCAATTACTCACAGTTTACCACTGGGCCATACACAGTAATTAGTCTCAGGGGAGCGCTCCTGTACATAACATCTGCTATGAGGAAGCACCTACCTGCCACATCCT
The DNA here is from genome assembly GCF_047496795.1 of Chiloscyllium punctatum. Lineage (NCBI taxonomy): Eukaryota > Metazoa > Chordata > Chondrichthyes > Orectolobiformes > Hemiscylliidae > Chiloscyllium > Chiloscyllium punctatum. Next base: position 53,776,095 of record NC_092761.1, on the reverse strand, counting down.
TAAGCTCAGAGATGGTTACCAACTCGGAGCAGAGTACGTCGGCCGAAAGAATGGTGATCACTCCCTCTTGACCAAATTGAAGGCCCAGGAACTCACAAGCTCGACTATATCTAGCAGCTGCTGAAGTGCCTGCTGAAACAGGAGGGCTGATCTAATGTTGGCCAAGTCCACTGATGGCTGCTCAAGGATAGATTTCCTAATTTCCCACAATGGGGACAGCATGGTGGCTCAGTAGTTAGCACTGCTGCCTCTCAGGGCCAGGGACTTGGGTTTAATCTCACCCTTCGTTGACTGTCTATGTGGAGTTTGTACAAATAATAGATAATAATGTTAGCCCTGATTCTGATGTTGTGCTACTTCCCACCTTTGTCAGTCTGAATAACAACTCTTAATCCCTACACTTCATATTGTTTTGAAACCTGCTTACCTTTCCTTCCTGTAATTTCTCCACTGATTCCACATTGTTTTGAATTATCGGTTTGCTCTCGAGTGCTTTATTCATAATCATAGAATCCCTACAGTGTGGAAACAGGCTATTAGGCCCATCAAGTTCACACTGACCCTCCGAAGAGTTTCCCACCCAGACCGATTCCCCTACCCTATTTCCCCTGACTAATGCATCTAGCCTACACATCCCTGAACACTATGGGCAATTAAGCATGGCCAATTCACCTAACCTGCACATCTTTGGATTGTGGGAGGAAACTGAAGCACCTGGAGGAAACCCACGCAGACACAGGGAGAATGTGCAAACTCCACACAGACAGTTGCCCGAGGCTGGAATCAAACCCAGGTCCCTGATGCTATGAGGCAGCAGTGCTAACCACTGAACAATCCCCCTCTGATTGTGGAAAATCAGGAAATCTATCCTTGAGTGGACATCAGTGGACTTGGCCTTTTGGTTCTCCAGTCATCCAACATCCATATTATCTGAGTCTACTCTTCCTGTTACTTCTTCAAAACTTCAATAACATTAGTGATGTATAACATTCACTTTAGAAATCTGTGAAACAACTTTTCATTATATTTTCAGTTCCTGGATGTTTCCCAATCACTTCTTTGACAAACATTCTATTGTCATTCCTGCAACCAACAATAAACTAATTGATCAACCTTTCCCTGGATTTGTTCTCTGTCATCTAAAAAATATGAACATTCACTACCTGCCACTCTGCTGACTAATTATTACATTTTCTCATGAATTTATGAGTAATTGTAATAATTCTTCTGGCATCTCTTTCCGAACTTCTTTTGCTATTCACAAATGAAACTCATCTTTTTATCCTTTCTCAGCTTGGTTAATTTATCAATCACCTCCCTACATCTAGCTTATAGGATGTAGAAAGAAGCCATTCAGCCCACTGAAACCATGCTTACTCTCACCAGAGCAATCTGGCCATCCCCATTCTTCTGCTGTATCCCCAGTACTCTTTTATTTTGTCTTGACTTTTCATCTAAATTCATTCATATGATGTGGTCATTACCGGCTGGGGTCAGTATTCATTGTCTGTCCTTAGTTGCCCTTGGGAATCTGGTGAGGAACTGCTTCTTGAACCACTGCAGGCAATTTAATGTAGGTAGGTCACCAAAGCCAATAGGAAGGGAGTTCCAGGATTTTGACCTAATGGCAGCGAATGAATGACAACATTCTTTTACGTCAGGATAGTGACTGGCTTTGAGGGCAACTGAATGGTATTCCAATGGAAGTGGTTGTGAGGTTCACAAAGGAACCTTGATGGTTTTCTGCAATATAAATTATAGTGTGTCATGGTGGCTCTGTGGTTAGCCCTACTGCCTCACAGCAGCAGGGGCCTGGGTTTGATTCCCCTCTTGGTGACTGTATGGAGTTTGCATGCTCTCTCTGTATCTGTGTGGGTTTCCTCTGGGTGCTCTGGTTTCCTGCCATTGTCTACTGATGTCCAGCTTAGGTGGGTTGGCCATACACAATTGCCATACTGTCGAGGGATGTGTTGGCTAGGTGGATTAGCCATGGGAAATGCAGGCATAGGGCAGAGGGATGGGTCTGGGTTGGGTTTGGAGGGTTAGTGTGAACTTGATGGGCCAAATGGCCTACTTTCACACTATAGGGATTCTTCTATGACATTGCTTGGTGATACTTATGCTGGCAATTTTTCAACCCATTTTTAGATCACTACATTATCCAACAGTTGATAGAGTGTATAATCTTTGCAAATCACCAGAAGAATGTTCTATCCTACATTTTATCACTTTACTGATGTGTTAATCAGGCTCATTCTGAGGGGATGATTAATGTCACCTTAAAGCTCAGTGAGGGAAACTGACTTGTCTCATCTCGTGTTGTGATTCGAACATTCGATGAGGGAACAGGAACACTGCAGTTTTTACACTCCCGACTCTGAGTAGGTTATCCAGAGAGAATATGCTGGAGAGTTTGAAATTAAAACAGTGTCTACATTACCTCACCAACACCACTCAGACTTAGCAATGTTTTATTTTGATCAAATTGTGATCACTAAACTAGGTCAGTACTAATAAGGTATGCCTGGTTATAGAAGTCCAAATTTAACACACAATTCACCAGAGTTATAGATTGACACTACTTAAGTTTGCTGAAAGATTCAAACCTGTAAGGTAACCTTTCAGATATTGCTTCAGTCCATGTTTGTGGAGCAGTATTTCCGATCTTCCTGGGGAAATGTAGAATGAAACCAACATCAGGTTTCAGGAGGCCTCAGGGATTGCGTAACAAGGTGAGCAGTTTCTTGGTCGCAGCACCAGAAGTGGTCCTGAGAAGGATGATGTTCTGGGCTAATTTTGGAGAAGGAGCAAAGCAACCGCCCTCATGAACTAATGACCTAATTTCTCCCATTCCTCATCCAGACCAAGGGTCCATTTTACAAGAAATGTCGAGGACTGATCACTCCCTTTCACCTTGTGATTCCTGTTAGGTTGCACAGCACTCTGATTTTTGTAGACAGTCTTCAGAGAGATTATGAATAATTCTGAATAAATGTTGCTCAGTATCATAGAAACGGTGAGCATCCCTTTGATTAATATGTGAAATGTTAGGTAACAAGTGCTAGCCAACAAAATGCAATGTAGCCTCTTTTTAAAAAAAATCAGGTAAGTTAACTGGCAATCAGCTGTTAAACAAGCCTTGGGGTTTTATCTTGAGTGCTGACATTAATTTCAGGATGGTATTTTGTACTGTGCCCAGATGATGCCAATGATCAATGATTCTATACATTTGCAATTCTACACAGAAGAGTCAGGGAGGTGCTGCCAGATATTTTTCTCTTATGGAAAACTAACATGAACATAAGAAGCTGAATGGCCTTCTTTGATGCTATAACCATACAGTGGTTCTCTAACTCTAGCTTTAGATTCAAATCTAAGCACCCCATTAATTGCCTAAACACATCCGATGAAAATTACCTACAGCACGCCCACCTGTAATGAAACAAGTGCCGAGTTTACTCTGGGGAGAATTCCTGGGCATGACATTAAAAAAAAAACCCATTCATGAAGGAGCACTATGTCAGAAAGCTCTTTTTCACATTTGGGACAGTGAAAATTCACCAAAGATCCACAGACAGCACCTTCCAAATCCACAAACACTGCCTTGGAAGCATAAAGGCAACAGATACATGGGAAGACCGCCAACTGCCAGTTCCCCTCTAAGACATTCACCATCCTGACTCGGAAATATATTGTCTGTTCTTTCAATGTCACTAGATTAAAATCCTGGAATACCCTCCCAAAGGGCATTGTGGGTCAACCTACAGCACATGGACTGCAGTGGTTCCAGAAGGCAATTCATCACCACCTTCTCAAGGCCAACTAGGGACAAGCAATAAATGCTGGTCCAGCCATGAATGGATAAACAAAGTATCTGGAATTATTATCCTGAAGGAATTATTATCCTGAACCCTGCAGAGGATCTGTACAACACAAAAATTCATAGATCTTTGAGTATGAAGTCTATTTTTGGAGCCAAGATGGGTCAGTGGAGTTAAGATACAGATTGGAAATATTCTGAATGCTGGAATAGGTTTGAGGTGCTGAATGGCATCTACCTGTCCCTGTGACAGCCTTCACTCTGTCCACTTCAACTGCCTCTACATGGTAGGGAGGCAGGTTTTTGCAATCATTCCATTGGCTCAAGTCCTGAGTCTTGCAGTTACACTTGTTCAGCCTACTTTTTCCAAGTTGCTCGTTTATCTTGTACTAAGGATCCTACATGACACACAAATTGCATGCAGTCTGTCCACATCAGCGGTATGACACATATTTGGAGAGGGTGCAATGCAACAGGGTGCTCACTTGAAACATACAATGCATCTGTTACTAACCTGGGACCAAGAACTAAAATCAGATCCCTTTGGTACTAGGTCAAACTCAAACCCCACACTCAAACTCAGTCCTCAACCACAGAAACTCCTGGACCAACACCCCAATCCCCTAATTCACCAGCAACACCTTCCTTGAAACTGTGCTCTGTTCTGTAGCCAGCTGTTTCCCAAGCCAGGGTTGGGAGTGCTGTCTGGTATGATACAGCTTCAGAGCAATATGCAGAAGTGCTGGCACTGACATCGCTAAGTGTGTTCAGAGTATGCTGTACCTCAGTCAGACGTCAGACAATCTCTGAACCTTTGTCTCTTTTACTCATTTTTTGGTTTCTAGCCCTTACACTTTCTTCCCAATCTCCTTGTTCGTCAACCTGCATTTGCAAACAATGAAATATACTTTAGAAATAATCACGACCTTTGAGTTTTTTTTATAGTTCTCCATGGGATATCAGTATTGCTAGTTCAGACATTGTCCAGAGGGTGGTTAAGTGTCAATCACATTGTTGTGGGTCTGGAGTCATATGGAGGCCAAACCAGTTAAGGATCACAGATTTCTTACCCTAAAAGGTATTACAGTAATTAACAGGGGTTGCATGGCTACCATTAGAATACATTTTAAATTAATTCAAATGTTATCATTGCGGTGAAATTCAAACCTATGTCCCCCGAACGTTAGCATGAGGTGCTGGATTGTTAGCCCTAAGGCATTACCACAATGCCATCACCTCCTCTGCATCTGTTTCCATCATATTACCCCTATCTGTGATTCCTAATTGTACCAGACTGATGTGTAAGTGCTCCACAGGATTAATGCTAGAACCAGTCCTCAGGAGTTCATCACATAATGTAAATAAAGCTGACCCCTCCCAAAAATCAAGCAAGGTCAGCCAACGAAGATTATGGCGGAACTTAAGAAGAGGTAACAGGAGCAAAATGGGAACAGTTCCAAGAAATGTTCCAAACTAATTTTAGTGGCCAATAGTAATACAATGTGAGACTGATGAGCTAGCAAGCTCAATCAGAAAAGTTATGCTTCGGTCTTCCTAATATTTCTCAAACAGTGACTGTCTTGTGGAGCTCAGAATCATGGGAAGGAGGAAGTGAAGTGAATCATTGGCTGTTGTCCTCTGCCTCCCTGTCTGAAAATCTCGCTCCACTTTTTAAGTCCATGAGTTGGCAGTGTCCACCGGGTCATTATCAGCTTTCATTTATATTTATTCATTCGCCATTCACAACAATGGTGCTTTCAGAAGCATAGAGAGAAGGAGAATGGGCTAATTTGGTGTGCTAATTCTGAAAATTTTGGTCAACAGTTTATGAGGGCCAATCCATGCAAGGAACAAGCCATGCAAAGCAAGGATAAAGCCTTGGTCAGAAGCAATTGTATATGACATATTTGATTCCATAAAAATGGCAAATACTGAATATATAATCTACACTGAATAATGGAGACTGAGGACAACCAAAACATGCATGAAGGTTCCACAACTTTAGCTGTCAAATGAATACAATAGTCAACATTTACACAGATGCCCAGTAGTTTAATTTCAACCGGGTATATACATATCAAAATAATTGAAAGTGACAGTTCATATTTTAACTTATTTAATTTGTGTGAAGTAGGTTGGCAATACAGCAAGTATAAGAAAACTATTCCAAGCTCTAAATTCCCTCTTTAATCCACTTATCATCCTGACAGTGGAAAACTATCACCATTCCTTCAGTGTTACTGGGTCAAAATCCTGGAACTTCCTCCCCAGTGGCATTGTTGGTCTACAAAATGGACTGCAGAGGTTCAAGAAGGCAGCTCACTTTCTCAATGTCGACTTGGGATGGGCAATAAATGCTGACTCAGCTAGTGACACCCACATCCCATGAACAGATTCAAATATCAATTGGGTTAGAAGGGGTCTATGAAGAATGGCCCTCAGTATCATTGGGTCAAGGCTTTTTTTCACAGAAGGACCATCTTAAAGGAGGAAAAATAGGTTATCTGGCAGATAGCTCGAGTCAGGAATTCCAGAGCTTAAGACAGAGCTGCTGCTGATGTCATGATTAAAATTGGGAATGCTCAAAAAGGCAGGATTTTAGGAATTCATCATCTCAGAGAGTTGTGAAGCTGAATGAGGTGACAACAATAGGTAGCCATAAGGCCATGGAGGGATTTAAAAACAAGGAGGAGAAATGTTTAGAGTGAGGTGATGCTGGATTCCAAGTCCATATTGGCCAAACAACAAACAATGACAAACGTTTAGGAGGTGCTAGATCAGCCTCCAAAATATAACCATAATAACCTTCTATTGGGGGGAGGGGCAATGGAGTACTTATAGAGCAACAAGGACCGACCTGTATGCAAAAATCCATGTTCAATTCTCTTTGAGGACCCTGAAATAACACACATCGATCCCAACCTTTACTGAGGAGGGATTTCCAGGCAGAGAAGGGAGGCTCTGATCCAAAGTTTGGACTCCACTCCATTTCAACAGGTTCCTCAATCTGGACAGCTGTCAGATTGACAGGCATATCTCCCTATCAGATGGGGAATGTGGTATAAAGGTCTTAACTCAGGGGTATGTAAATAGTCTGTGGCTAAAGTAAGGATTGCGAGGATCAGGGTGGGTATAGAGTGGGAGACTGTGATGTGGGGCATTACTGCTCAGAGTTTATAGGTCACAGGGCAGGAGGTCTGATAATGGGGAGGGAAGAAGATGAGCTTCAAGATAAAGGCAAGAAGCATTCCTTCTCCTACTGGTCCATAAGCTGTAAAGACTTTTATCACCTCCATTGTGTATCTTCGTTCCCTTTAGTACTTCACATTTCTGAGATCAGAAAACTGGTTGGCCACAGCAATCTTTAAATTGAAACTAATATGTGAAGCACATGGCTTCATTAAAATGTTTAAGTTAGTAACCAACTCATGGCAATTAGTTGATTGCCCCCAATCCATCCCAACTCTGTTTAAAACTGTAAGTTAACCTATTTTTCTAATCAAACTGTTCAGAGATGTTATTATGTATCCCTGTTACAGGTGAGACTTGAACCTAGGCCTCCTGATCTGGGGGTAGGAACATTACCACTGTGCCAGAAGAAGGTCAAAACTGTAAGTCAACAAGTTTGAGACAAATTGATTTCAGGTTTGAAACTTCGATACCTTTTCATTGCAATTGATGCAAACCCACCTGATCTTTGGGTTACAATGCCATGATTGTATCACAATGATTTTAATGAGGTATAGCAAACAGATGAATGAAACAAATGACCTTCGAGCTTGATCATATAATTTATTTTAAGCAACCTGTCACAAACCAATAGAACCAAGCGATGAACCTTTAAAAAAATCACAAAGAAAATGTTTTTAAATATTTGTGATGTAACGTGCATGATTTATAAGATATTTAGAGTTTCAGTGTTAAAGTAGTCCATGTGAATTTTAGTCTATGTATGTGGGGGGCTTCAATGATTAACCTGACATTGTTTCTGGAGCTATGATTTTTTTAAATCAATATGAGCAAGAGAGAGTCCCTGGAATGATCATGGCAACTGTCTGTATTGGGAGAATTTTATGAGTAGACAGAGCAAACATTGAGAAACATTCACTTACTTTTTGTTTAAAAGGATCAGGTTTTTTTTGTAAGAGGAAATGTTGACAGTTTGGAAAGCTTTGATTTCAGATTGTAGAGGCTGCTGTTTCTGCTGAAGAAAGGAAATGGTTTATAACTGGCAGGAAATAGCATAAGCGGTTTAGTTGAAAGTTCCAGACTACAAGCATTTGGGTTAGAAACCAAAAGAGATTATTCAAAGCCAAGAAAGTCTAAACTGTTTTGTGTAGTTAATCAAGGAGGAGGTCTTCAAGTTCTCAAGATGAGGAATTGAAAGAAGCAAGTTAAAATGATAGGAGTGAAAATGAACTCTTTATAGTGTTAGAGTCCCTCTAGAGACACAATAGAGTCCCTAAAGTGATGGTGGTGGGATAGGTGAAATTGTATTTTTACTGTATTTTAAATGTTTAACTTGTGTTATATGCAATAATTTTATTCTATTTTATCTTCTTTTCTTCTGAGTGGTGTACTTCTTTTATTGTTAAGATGAAATCTGCAGAATTGATTTAATTTGTTTTGTGAGCAGTAACAGGCAGATCATAGCAATTAAGGACACACAGATCATGGGGAGCGTAGACAAAGTGAGGCATACTAGATTATGACTGCACAGGAGGTGTACAAAGCAAGATCAATGTTATTTGAAGTTAAAGAGGTCCATTCAGCAGTCTAATAACAGCAGGGAAGAAGCTGTTCTTGGACCTGTTGGTGCATCTGTTCAAGCTTCCGTGTTTTCTGCCTGACAGAAGAGGTTGGAAGAGAGACTTACCAGGGTGATGTTGGTAGTCTTTCCGCAGCAATGAGAAATGTTATGGGTGGGAGGTTGGCTTTTGTGCTCGTCTGGGCTATGCACACAACTTTCTGTTATGTTGTTTCTTAAGGTCCTGGACAGAGCAGTTGACATACCAAGCTGTTTTGCACCAGGATGGAATGTTTTCCATGGTGCATCTGTAAATGTTGGTGTGGGTCCTTATGGACATGCCAAACCTCCTAAGCCACCTGAGGAAGAAGAGGTGCTGTTATTGCCTTCATTGTGAGCTTGCATATCAGTGAGAGAGCACTATGTGAATTTTTTTTAAAAATCAATCAAACCAGCTTTCAATCTGTGATCTGACCTCTACAATAGTAAAGCTAGCTGGGATTGTAACATAAAGTAATCAATAACACACCCCAGAAGAATACCAACCAAAATAACAGAGGTAAGAGTACGGTGAATCAAAGCATTTTTATCTCCTTCAGCAACTTACTTCACTATTTTCTTTTCCAAAGCTATGTTGAATAACAATTTTAATACAAAAAATGTATAACAAAAATGCCTAAACTCACTTAAAATGGTTAAACATATGAATCATATTTGTCAAAAATATTTCTTTTCACAATTAATTTATTTTCATTTGATTTCCTTTACCCGGCTTGACTCTACTTCAATAAGATTGAAAATTTTGGGGCGTTTGATTTCTACCACTGATTCTGTGCAACTTCACTGCCTCTCTCAAAATCCTCTGGATCAAAATTTACATTACCATCATGTCCTCAATGTATGTTCACACTCTGAAGAGTTCATCATGAGGGTCAAAGACAGCAGTTATTATATCACTTTCCATTGCTTCAATGTCACTCTAACATTTTCAGTTTGGTGAAACATTAAATATTTCATGATAAAGCTGAATAGAAATTCTTTCCCTTGAGGCAAAATAAAGAGATTTCTTATTGATCATATTCAACTGTTACATTTTCTGATGTTTCTCAAGAAGTGCTTCGATTTCGTGTTGCTCCTGTAAGATTATATCGTGGGTCAAATGAGGACAGCAACTTTACCATTTGTACAAACAGTGAAGTTGGTTCTTTTTCCACTTTGTTACACTTCAGTATTGATATACCTCTGGTCTACTGCCAATACTATATTCTGGCTCATAATTATGATGTGCATATTTCATGTAACTGGAGATGCAGTTATAACTCCATGACAATTCTTTGGTTGCAGCTGATGTGTTGTGAATGGCTGTATTGCCACCACAACAGGCTCTCTCAGGATAGAAGCTCTGTCTGTGGAATATTGTCCAACTGGGATGACCACAGTTACAATTTGAGTTGTTCCTCATTTTCGACTGGTGGAATGGGTGGGCCTCATCTGCTTTGAGCCATCATCAAGAGGTTGAGGGTTGCCCGTATCTTCAGTGGGATGTTGAAACCTGCTTCTTCACTAGTCACAGGTTGTACCTGGTCATGTTTGCAGTCAAACAGGAACTATGATCAGTGACAGTTAAAATTACCAGTGTTACTTATCAACCATTTTGTGGGATGGAGTCTTCCTCAGGAGCTGACCTCAGTCAATGATGGACTGTTATGGGATCCTCAGCCAAATCTGAGAATAACTCCCTTGTATTTGCATGTATGTGCTCCATCTACAGCTACTCCCTCTCGTAGATGTTCTGTTCATAGCTGCACCTCATTGTGGGCTTCCGTCTTGTCAGCTTTCCTCATCTTCAGCTTTGATATCAACTAAAACAACTCACCAATTGCAGGTATTAGTCGAGTAAACCCACTCTCGAGTAACTTTCAATAAATTTACATCTGTCCTTAAATAAGGAGACCGACACTACACACAATGCTCCCGATGTTATCTCACTGGTGCGCTACATAACCAGAGATTAATCTCCCTATTTTCATATAGGGTAGCCTCACTTGCATTTGAGGTTGTTTTCCTGAAAATTGTGACTTAAGTGAAAAGATTTTGAGCAAAATGTGATTTTCCATAGCAACCAATGTTAAAGGCACAGTTAGTTTCCCAGGAGCAATGTTGGTCCAAACAAAACTATGTGCAATTTGAAATACTCAGCCATGCATGTGCAGTACTGTGCTTTCTGTGCGAAATAACTTGCAATTGAAAAGAAACGGATGAATGTAATAAAAATACTGTAGAAATTCAAGCTGGACAACATTCACCAGTCTCTCTAAAGAAGTTCCTTACTCAAGAACGACACATTTCCTTTCCAGCTGATGGGTTCTGAGTTAGTTAATAAATCCAACATACAACCTGTAAGTTTCCATATGTGGCCAGGTGTTGCTTGGGAGGTCACTGTCACTCTGAGTTGGTGCCTTCCCAAATCGACATATTCCCATTTTGAAAAATCTGCATGAGTTTCCAGACATGCTTGACATTTTGGAACACGCCACATTCCGTCCCCAAATGACAATGTGGGTCTACCTACAGCACATGGACTACAGCAATTCAAGAAGGTAGCTCATCAATACCTGCTCAAGGACATGTAGGGCCAGGCAATGAATCCTGACCAGCCAATCACACCCATATCCCATAGAACATAGAACATAGAACATAGAAAAATACAGCGCAGTACAGGCCCTTTGGCCCTCGATGTTGCGCCGATCCAAGCCCACCTAACCTACACTAGCCCACTATCCTCCATATGCCTATCCAATGCCCGTTTAAATGCCCATAAAGAGGGAGAGTCCACCACTGCTACTGGCAGGGCATTCCATGAATTCACGACTCGCTGAGTAAAGAATCTACCCCTAACATCTGTCCTAGACCTACCCCCCCTTAATTTAAAGCTATGCCCCCTTGTAATAGCTGACTCCATACGTGGAAAAAGGTTCTCATGGTCAACCCTATCTAAACCCCTAATCATCTTGTACACCTCCATCAAGTCACCCCAAACGTTCTTTTCTCCAATGAAAACAGCCCCAAGTGCCTCAGCCTTTCCTCATATGAGTGAATTAAGTGAAAAATGTCAGCAGAGGTCGCTTTAAGTAATCTAGACACCCTGCCACTGGGCATTGTGGCTTTGAGAGAGAGAGATTTTGTGGTTGCACTGTCATTCTTGTTACTGAATTTTGAAGATCTCTTGAAGATACAACTGAATAGAATACAGTTAGCAACAGCAAGGTAGAGTTAATCTGATGAAGGTCCAGAGTCATCAACAGCCTTGAAAAATGTACCCAAGGTCTGTTGATCAGATCCTTTTGTGCCCTAACTGGGCGATCACCTTGTAACAGTAAATGGTATTTTTGATCTCTCTCTCTACTCTGACACTGCATTCTTTGTGTTATTCTCCTTGATGATTTACATCAACTCATCCATGAGCTGGTAAGCTCTTGCCAGATGTTTCTTTATCAAAACACAAGTGGATGGTCATGCTTCAACGTTGTATCACTTCAGCTTATTGGTTCTTGAGCTGCATACTTTTTACCGTGGCTAATTCCTCTTTGCGAGATTCAAGCAATTTCACCACCTCAGCCTCATTCACTTCGCCAAAACCAACCTCCCTCACCAAGGTCTGGATTCAATGCTGCACCTGAGAGGCAATGTCAAGAGATCTTCCTTTCGACTGACACACTTGGGCCACAATCTTCAGCGCATAATATTCAGACCCATCAATGTCACTTTATCCCATCAATCAGTATGCATTGTCAATCCTCTTGAAGGTATAGTAGTGAGGCCAAACTTCTTGGACTGATGGCTCACTCACTATCTGTGACATTGATGAGCTGGGAGAAAGTATGGTTGGTGTAGTTAGCCTTGAATGTTGCTTCTGCTCCCTGACTCATCGGCTGTCCCAATGATATTGTGTTGGGCTGGTGGGAAAATCACCTGCCACTTTACCGAGATCTCATCAAGGCTGTTGGGATAGCCTGGGCAATCAATATACACAAACAATATGCTGAAGGCAAGATTTTCTCTGAGATATTGAGAATACCCTCTATCATGTTACGTGGTACTATCGTTGTGATAAATGGGACAGACTAAACAGATCTAGCAATTCAAGACTGGGCATCCATGAGGTGCTGAAGTGTATTCCAATACAATGTCATGGTCTGATATATCTCCATTCAACCACTATCATCAAGTCAGAGAATCAACCATGGTTCAATGGAGAGTGCAGGAGAGCATGTCAGGATTGGCACCAGGCAAACCTACAAATGAGATGTTAATCTGTTGAAGCTACCAAATAAGACCCCTTGCATGCCAAACAGATAAGCAGCAATTCCACAAACAACACATCAGATATAAGCTCTGCAGTCCTGCCACATCCAATCATGATTGGTGGTGGACAACTAAATAACTCAATGGAGGAGGACCTCCACAAATATCCCCATTCTCAATGATGCAAGAGCCCAGCACATCAGTGCAAAAGAAAAGGGTGAGCATTTGTAGTGATCTTCAACCAGAAGTGCCTCCAGTGGTCCCCAGCATTACAGAGACCAGTTTTCAGTCAATTTGATTCATTCAACATGATTCGAAGAAATGGGTGGAGGCACCCAAAGTCAATGGGCCTGACAATATTCCAGCAACAGTACTGAAGACTTGTGTCTGAGAAATCCTCCAGCCAAGCTCTTCCAGTTCAGATACAACACTGGCATCTACCCAACAATATGGAAAATTGCCTGTGAAAAGCAGGATAAATCCAACCCAGCTAATTACTGTCCATAAGTCTTCTCTCAATTATCAATAAAATGATGGAAGGTGTCATCAACAGAGCTATCAAGCAGCACTTGCTCAGCAATAACCTGCTCAGTGATGCCCATTTTGGATTTCACCAGGGCCACACAAGCTCCTGATTTCATTACAGTCTTGCTTCAAACATCGACAAAAGAGCTGAATTCCAGAAGTGAGTTCAGAGTGACTGCCCCGACATCAAAGCAACATTTGCCAAAGCGTGGCATCAATGATCCCTAGTGGAACTGGAATCAATGGGAATCAGGGGCAAGCTTGTTGAAGTCATACCTGGCAAATATGAAGATGGCTCTGGTCATTGGAGGTCAGTCATTTCAGCGCCAGGGCATCTCTGCAGGAGTTCCTCAGGGTATTGTCCTAGGCTGTACTATCTTCAGCTGCTTGATCAATTAATCTTCCCTCCGCCATCTCATCAGAAGTAGGGACAAGAGACAATCTAACCACCACCACTTGACATTCAATCATGTTACCATTATGAATCCCCTGCTTAGCAACTTCCTGGGGGCTATCATTGACTGGATACACAACTGGACTCAGTTACCACAAAACACAGTGGCTACGACAACAGGTTAGAGGGTAGGAATACTGCAGCGAATAACTCATGACCTAAATCCCCAAAACCTTCCATCATCCACAAGGCACAATTCTGGAATGTGGGTGGAATACTCCTTAGGTACCTGCATGGATGCAGCTCCAATAACACTCAAGAAACTTGACACCATCCAGGACAAAACAGCCCACTGGATTGGTTCCGCACCCACAAGCATCCATTTCATCCACCACCAACACTCAGAAGCAGTAGTGTGTACTATCTACAAGATGCACGACAGAACCTCACCAAAGATCCTCAAACAATACCCATGACAACTTCCATCCAGAAGGACAAAGGCAGCAGATACATATGAACACCAGAACCTGTATTTCCTATCCCGATTCCTGATTCTTCCTGTTCCATCAGATTCACTGAGTCAGAATCCTGGAATTCCATCACTAACGGCATTGGGCCTCATGGCCAGAAACGGTTCACCACCTTCTCAAGGGCATCTGGGGGTGTGCGATGATTGGTTCAGCCCACATCCAACAAGTGAATGAAGAAAATGTATCTCCAGACACAAATAACCCATTGAGAGAACTTTGCCGAATAGAGTGCCCCTGTCACCAGGCTGTCTTAGTTGATCGACAAGTACTCCTTAGAGAAATCTGTCAATGCTCATGGTGCCTTGAGCTGGACATGAAGGTTTAATCTTAAAATCTCCTGTACCATATCCAACAAACAAGGTAGTTAAACATGGCATTAGAAGTAATGTATTGACATGGATAGAGAACTGGTTGGCAGACAGAAAGCAGAGAGTTGGAATAAACAGGTCTTTTTCGGAGTGGCAGGCAGTGACGAGGGGGGTGCCGCAGGGTTCAGTGTTGGGATCTCAGCTGTTCACAATGTACATTAACGATTTGGACGAAGGATTTGATTGCAATATTTACAAATTTGTAGATGACACTAAACTGGATGGCAGTGTGTGCTGTGAGGAGGATGCTAAGAGGCTGCAGGGTGACTTGGACAGACTGGCTGAGTGGGCAAATACTTGACAGATGCAATATAATGTGGATAAATGTGAGGTTATCCACTTTGGTCACAAAAACAGGAGGACAGATTATTATCTGAATGGTGGCAGTTTAGGTGAGGTGCAACATGACCTGAATGTCATGGTGGAACAGTCACTGAAGGCTGGCATGCAGGTGTAGCAGGCAGTGAGGAAAGTTAATAGCATGTTCTGCTTCTTAGCAAGAGGATTTGAGTTTCAGAGTAGGGATGTCTTACTGCAGTTATACAGGGCCTTGGTGAGGCCACATCTTAGTACTGTGTGCATTTTTGGTCTCCTAGTCTGAGGAAGGACATTCTTGATATTGAGGGAGTCCAGTGAAGGTTCACCAGACTGATTCCGGGGACAGCAGGACTGATAAATGAGGAAAGATTGGATTGACTGGGCTTGTATCTGCTGCAATGTGGAAGAATGAGGGGTGCTCTCATAGAAGCATATAAAATCCTGATGAGACTGGATAGGCTAGATGAGGGAAGAATGTTCCCAATGTTGGGGAAGTCCAGAACAATTGGTCACAGTCTAATAGTAAGGGGTAAGCCATTCAGGACTGAGATGAGGAAGCATTCTTCTCTCAGAGAGTTGTGAACCTGTGAAATTCTCTCCCACAGGAAGTTGTTTGGGCCAATTTGTTAGATGTATTCAAAGGTGAGCTGGATATGACCCTTGTAACTAAAAGGATCAATGAATCTGGGGAGAGGATGGGCACGAGATACTGAGATTGCATGATCAGCCATGATCATTTTGAATGGTGATGCAGACTCAGAGGGCTGAATGGCCTACTCCTGTACCTATTTTCTATGTTTCTATGTTTCTATACCAAACTCCTTCTTCACTATCCTGTCCAACTGCGACTTTAAAGGAACTATGAACTTGCATTTCAAGGTCTCTTTGTTCAGCAACACTCCCTAGGACCTTAGCGTGAAGTGTATAAGTCCTGCCCTGATTTGCCTTTCCAAAATGCACCACCTCACATTTGTCCACATTAAATTCCATCTGCCAGTCCTCGATCCATTGGCCTATCTGATCAAGGTCCCATTGTATTTTGAGGTAACCTTCTTCACTGTCCACTACAGAGTGGGGGGCACGGTCGCACAGTGGTTAGCACTGCTGCCTCACAGTGCCTGAGACCTGGGTTCAATTCCCACCTCAGGCAACTGACTGTGTGGAGTTTCCACGTTCTCCCGGTGTGTCTGCGTGGGTTTCCTCCGGGTGCTCCGGTTTCCTCCCACAGTCCAAAGATGTGCAGGTTAGGTGAATCGGCCATGCTAAATTGCCTATAGTGTTAGCTAAGGGGTAAATGTAGGGGCATGGGTGGGTTGTGCTTCGGCAGGTCGGTGTGGACTTGTTGGGCCGAAGGGCCTGTTTCCATGCTGTAATGTAATCTAATCTAGCCTCCAATTTTGATATCATCTGAAAACTTACTAACTATACCTCCTGTATTTGCATCCAAATAATTTATATAAATGATAAAAAGCAATGAACCCAACACCGATCCTTATGGCACACTGCTGGTCACAGACCTCCAGTTTGAAAAGCAACCCTCCACCACCACCCTCTATTTTTTACCTTTAAGCCAGTTCTGCATCTAAATGGCTAGTTCTCCGTGTGGTCCGTGAGATCTAATCTTGTCAACCAGTCTATCATGAGAAACCTTGTCAAACACCTAACTGAAATCCACATAGATCACATCCACCACTCTTCCCTCATCAATCCTCCTTGTTACTTCTTCAAAAACCTCAATCAAGTTTGTGAGACACGATTTCCCATGTGCAAAGCCATGTTGACTATCCCTAATCAGTCCTTTCCTTTTCAAATGCATATAAATCCAGCCCCTCAGGATTCCCTCCAACAACTTGCCCATCATGATATAAGGCTCACCAGTCTGTAGTTCCCTGGCTTTTCCTTACCATCTTTCTTAAATAGTAGCAACATGTTAGCCAACCTCCAGTCTTTTCGCACCTCACCTGTGGCTACCGATGAAACAAATATCTCAGCAAAACGCCCAGCAATCACTTTCCTTTGCTTCCCACAGAGTTCTAGGGTACACCTGATCAGGTCCTGGGGACATATCCAACTTTATGCATTTTAAGACGTCCAGCACCTCCTCCTCTGCAATATGGACATTTTTCAGGATGTCACTATTTATTTCCCCACATTGTATATCTTCCATACTCTTTGTCCTCAATGTATTTGTGGAATCCCTTTGGATTCTCCTTAACCCTATTTGCCAAAGCTATCTCATGTCTCCTTTCTGCCTTCCTGATTTCCTTCTTAAGTACACTCCTACTGCCTCTATACTCTTCTAGGGATTCACTTGATCTTTGCTATGTATACCTGACATATGCTTCCTTCTTATTCTTGACCAACACCTCAACTTCTCTAGTCATCCAGCATTCCCTACACCTACCAGCCTTGCCCTTCACCCTAACATTCTGCCTCTACAGTCTCGTTATCTCAGTTTTGAAGGCTGCCCGTTATTCAGTTGTTGCTTTACCTGCGAACATCTGCCCCACCAATTTTTGAAAGTTGTTGCCCAATAATCTCAAAATTGACCTTCCTCCAATTTAGAAATTTAACTTTTAGATTTTAAAATTAATAGAACTAACAGAATTTCTCAATTTCCAGCTGACTATTGGAGTGTCCGTAGTACAATCGCAATAAGGTGATGATCCCTTTCTTATTCCTCAGTTCCAACCAAATCCCTTCCCTGGATGTATTCAAAGGTATATTGTCTCCAAGTACAGCTGTAATTACTTGACTTTCTCATACAGGTCACTTCTACTCAGAAGAGAGTCCAATAATCCAAAAATGTGAATCTTTCTCATCTGAACCAGATCTTCAGCCATCCATTTGTCTTTCCTATTTCTACCCTTATTAGCTCATGGCACCGGGAGTAATCCAGATATTACTACCCTTGAGGACCTCCTTTTTAAATTCCTGCTTAACTTCCTATATTCTCTCCTCAGAATCTTGTCCTTTTCTCTTCCTATGTCATTCGTTCCAATGTGTACAATAAACTCCTGCTGATCCCTCTTCCTTTTGAGAATATTCTGCACCATTTCCGAGGTATCCTTGATCCTGGCACCATTCTGGCACCAGAATCCTGACACCATTCTGATGTCTCGCTGTCGGCCACAGAAATGTCTGTCTGTGCCTCTGATGAGAGAGTTCTCTGTCACAAACAATCACTTGAAATCTGACGCACCCCTCATTACATTAGACCCAATCTCGGTACCAGAAACCTGGCTGTCAGTGCTACACTCCCCTGAGAGTCCATCACCACATACCTTTTCCAAAACAGCATACCTGTTTGAGATGGGGATAGCCACAGGAGACTCCTGCACTACCTGCCTCTCTCTCCTACCTTTCCTGGAGGTAACCCATCTACCTGACTGTATCTGCGGTTTTTCTCCCTTCCTGTAACTGCCATCCATCACACGCTCTAGCTCCTGTAAATTCCTCATTGTCTCTAACTGTCATTCTAACTGATCCATGCAATCTGATATGATTCGCTACCAAACACACTTACTGCAAACATAATCATCAGTAACACAGAAACTCACCCTATATCTCCAACAGGAACAGCATGTCACTCTATTAAAGGCCATCTTTGTACCTTAACAATCTACAGATCCAGAAAATAGCACAGTCTTAATGCTCTAAAAACATTGCTTCATGTTACTTAGTAGGCATGTTTTATACTTTATGAAAAAGTTGAATCAAGAGACAGATGTCTGTAAGAACATATAATCTAAAAAGAACCCACTCCACTCACTATTGTAGATTTACAAAAAAAAGTGAGGCTACACTTTAAAACTAGCCACTTAGCTGCTCCCCAGGTATGAGCTCCCCTATGTAGGCTTTTCCAAAGTAAGCTGTGAATTTCGCTGTTTGCTTAGACAACCTCCTATGTCCAGAATACTTGAAACCAAACAGTTGGGTCAGACAGCTGTGCAGCTTTACTTCTCCGTTTGTTCACTTTTCTTTTCAAAAGTTCCAAAATAATGCAGCAGCTAGAAATAGAGGAAATCATATCCAACACTGAAAATACCTCAAAAAAGGAGCAGCTTTTAAAGCCAATTTTTTCTCCATCCTCCATCTTGGATGACCCGAAATCTATTGTTACCTAATCAGCACTCCTCTCTTATGCAGTGAACAAAATGTTGATTTTCTCCTCGAATTGGTATTCTTGTGAATTGTCCCGATAAGTGAAAAATGAAAATGTTCAACACAGAGTATATTTTTTTAGCAGTACTCAAATTATTCTCTTCATGTCTTTGTAGCTGCAGGCTCCCCACCAACACTTGCTGGGTATTGTGGTTCCTGGTGAAAAAGGATTGCGATGCAAGACTGGACAAATGACTGATCTGAACTTACTCTGTCTCTGCTACTGTTCCTACCTCCCACCAAGATTCATTATTCTAACAAACTCACTATTGTCTGCAACATTGTCCCTCACACACTCACTCCATCTATCCAAACCCCTGACACCAGTGACTCTGTTTGCCCTCTGTCTTGCCTACTCACTCACTCAGGTCTCCTTACCACCTGCACCAAAGATAATAGCTGTGCCATTCATTTTCATCTGCCTGAAAACCTGCAGCTCTGTTATTGCAGGAAGAAAACAGTCCACAATAAGGCATAGTATTTGATTGATCATGCCTAAGCCCCTAGTCTGGCATTAGAGGCTGCCTTTACCTTACTGTACTGGGAGCTTCTGACTAAAGGCCATCCCCTTGAGATGACTGAGGACTGCTGGCTGCTATTTTCAAGAAAGGTGTAAGATTATGAGTAATATTTTCCATATAAATCCATGTTTACATTCTCATGACTGACTAATTCACTAAATTCCCTTTGATATGAAAATTAAAGTTCTCACTCATGCAGCAGTTGGTGACAGAAATATTCAGAATGCTTGGTGTAGCTCAACAAATTGAGGCCATTGAAGATTCTCAGTACACTAGTGCACCCTACAAAGATATGTGCAGGAAACTGCGTGCTCTACCAATGACCTCTTCTTCTCATTAACCTCAGTCGCACAGTGTCACTGAACATATCCTGAAGAAGAGTCATACCAGGCTGGAAAAGTTGAGTGTTTTTCTCTCCACTAATGTCACCAGACCTGTTGAGTTTCTCCAGCATTCTCTGTTTCAGATTTCTATCACCCATAGGTGCTTTGCCTTTGTCAGAGAACGCATTGTCCATATGTAAAATCAATGATCCTTAAATGTAAAATGACTTGCCGGGTTTTTTAGATCGCTGTATTATATCAGTAATGGTTTAGGAAATGTTTTGCGCGCACCAGCTGCTCCGATGTTTGAGAGACAGATCCATACATGTTTTCCCTCCCACTCTCTCACAGTCCATCTTTATGTTCCCAACTCATTGCTGGTAAAGAGGTACAAAAGCACGATTGACAAGCAGGCAGAAAGCTAACCTTCCCACCCATCCCCCAGCTCCTTTTTCAGCCCCACCTCTTCCCTTCCATTCCACTGACTGACCCTTCCTTCCAGCTACCAACCGGATTCATCCATCCCATTAATCAATCAGGCCGTACTCACTACCTCTATCCACTTATCATTACCTCACCATTCTACTCCCCTCTCTTTCTTTATCTGTAGCTCACCCTAACTAAAAGAAAAGTTAATACCCAAAATGTTGACTTCTCCACCTCCCAATGCTGCCTGTCTTGCTATGCTCTTCCAGCCTCCTGTTTGTCTCCTTTGGATTCTAACATCGGCAGGGTTTTTTTGTCTCTAAGACAGTTAGCCAAACCTGATGCAGGACAAATCATACAAATTCAAGATTTACATACACGCACATAGATTCATGAAAAAATACTACATGTCATTGTGTCGAGACGAAGTCATCTGACTTGATAATGAAAATCAAAAGTGTGTTGCTGGGAAAGCACAATAGCAGCTGCAATCCTCACTTCCTCCCTGACATGGTAATGAACAATGCTCAAACCATGCACAGAAATAAATGAAAAATCATTAACCTCAGATACCTCAACATCATTTATGACAAATGATAGACTTCCATCACAATGGCAGACAGCAAACCACAGAGTGAACTGACCCCATCAAGTCATGACAACTGTATGAGAATGAGATCAGATTGCGTCTTGCATTCACCAAGGAATTATCTGAATGAATATAGACAAGAGACCTGTATACTGTACATTCTTGTGCATAGCTATTAAAAAAGGAGACATTTTTATTAAAGAACGGGGACAAAAGTTGTACTATGCTCCAGATTCTAGATCGCACAGGCCTGTCAGTGAGACAGTGAGTTGGCATCAAGACATGCAACATTCTGCAGTTGTTTTTGTACATAAACTCCAAGATAGCTGATTCAGCAGAACCCTTCAGCTGCGGTATATATTACACACATTAACAGATAAGAAACTTGAGCCATCAACCACAGTGACTGCAAGAGCTATCGGTTAATCAGGTTGGTTCAGCAGCTCTTGAGGTCTGGATTTGCTTCCGCTTGTAAGGTGCAGTCTCACTCTTGGCTTTTTAAGTCCACTCTCTGTGTAATAGCAATACAGGGTAGGAGTTTTAAAGATTGATCACTTTATATTGGAACTTAAAGTGTGGGGGGTGGTGGACAATACAGCCCACCCCATTACTACCACTGTGTCCCCTCCCCCACCCATACACACCAGTGTCCATAAAGTCCAGACCAATAGAAGAAATAAAAACAATGAAACCTGATCAATTTGCCATCGTCACACACACTGACACACAATATCCATCCATGAAACACACTGACCATTGGAGCACATCAGGGCAATTCACTGACCACTGAAGTATATTCACCAATGGAAGCCACTGGTCATGATGAAGGGCTTTTGCCCAAAAGATCGATTTTCCTGCTCCTCGGATGCTGCCTGACCCACTGTGCTTTTCCAGCACCACTCTAATCTGGGTTCTAATCTCCAGTGCCTGCAGTACCCACTTTTGCCTACGCTAATCATTTGTCATACTCCAAAAGATAACAGTATTTAAACAGAATTCAAGTCCACATGTTTATGTGAGATCTTTCTTTCAGTTAGCCTGATTCCAAAGAACTCACAGTCTGCTAAGTACTAACGCATTGTATATATGTGACCAACTCACTTCCAATGAACCCTTCATCCATATATCCATCACCTATTTCCTCCTTCCATCCCATCTTATGTGTCCCTCCAGACCATATGAGATGATAATACAAGTGCAGAATACAGAGCATCCAGTGGAGCACACTGACCAGTGAATTAGATTGACCAGTACAAAATCACTGGTTAATCATCTGTATCCATGCTAAGAGGCAATTTGAGATAATGGTCACATCTCCATCAAGCTCATAAACAGGAAGGTGTGTGATTATGAGTGACACGTATTGAGTTGCTGCTGCTTCTGACAAGTTGGGAGTGTGAGAGGCAGGAGTGGAGGTTAGGGGAAAGTGGGATGGGGGAGTGATCCTGGGGTGACAGTAGACCATACTATTTCTGGGGGACATAGCAGGACCAGGCAAAAACAAGGGCTGCAGATGCTGGAAACCAGATTCTAGATTAAAGTGGTGCTGGAAAAGCACAGCAGTTCAGGCAGCATCCGAGGAGCAGGAAAATCGATGTTTCAGGCAAAAGCCCTTCATCAGGAATAGAGGCAGAGTGCCTGCAGGGTGGAGAGATAAATGAGAGGAGGGTGGGGGTGGGGAGAAAATAGCATAGAGTACAATAGGTGAATGGGGGTGGGGATGGAGGTGATAGGTCAGGGAGGAGGGTGGAGTGGGTAGGTGGAAAAGGAGATAGGCAGGTAGGACAAGTCATGGGGACAGTGCTGAGCTGGAAGTTTAGAACTAGGGTGAGGTAGGGGAAGGGGAGATGAGGAAACTGGTGAAGTCCACATTGAATGCCCTGGGGTTGAAGTGTTCCGAGGCGGAAGATGAGGCGTCTTTCCTCCAGGCGTCTGGTGGTGAGGGAGCGGCGGTGAAGGAGGCCCAGGACCTCCATGTCCTCGGCAGAGTGGGAGGGGGAGTTGAAATGTTGGGCCTCAGGGTGGTGTAGTTGATTGGTGCGGGTGTCCAAGAGATGTTCTCTAAAGCGCTCTACTAGGAGGTGTCAAGTCTCCCCAATGTAGAGGAGACCGCATCGGGAGCAACGGATACAATGATACTGGTATAGGATATGATATGATATTGCTCCCAATTGCTCGAAACATCAATTTTCCTGCTCCTCGGATGCTGCCTGAACTGCTGTGCTTTTCCAGCACCACCTTAACTTAGAACATGGCAGGACTGCCATCCCATCTCCCACTCTGAGAATCTCTTTGTCCTACATTAAACCAAGTTTGAAATATTTGTAGTTTTTAACTTTCCTAATCAACATCTAAATTAGCTTTATGGGTGGCACGGTGGCACAGTGGTTAGCACTGCTGCCTCACAGCACCAGGTACCCAGATTCAATTCCATCCTCAGGCAACTGTCTTTGTGGAGTTTGCACATTCTCCCTGTGTCTGTGTGGGTTTCCTCTGGGGGTTCTGGTTTCCTCCCACAGTCCAAAGATGTGCAGGTCAGGTGAATTGGCCATGCTAAATTGTCCTTAGTGTTAGGTGCATTATTCAGGGGTAAACGTAGGGGAATGGGTCTGGGTGGGTTACTCTTCGGAGGGTCGGTGTGGACTTGTTGGGTCGAAGGGCCTGTTTCCACACTGTAGGGAATCTAATCTAAAGCTGTTTCAATTTTGATCCTCATCTACTTGAGATATGATCAGGAATGTGAGGTCTTTGCTAATAATAGCTTCAGACTCCCAATGTTCAGTAATTGCACAACAAAATCCTTTTGCTGTGCCACTTTGTTGCTGGTTATCTCTTCATTGTAAGTAGGTTCTTTCCCTGTTTTCCTGAAAGATATCATTACATCTACTTTGCAAGCATTAAAACCCACCTGTTCCCCAATCTATAAAAACTGTATGATACCTGGAATAGGACATCTCTGTTGAGTCAGGTATTTAAAACCTATTTGTCTTTTATGCTGTAAAAGATAGATAAACTGATACAACAAATCAATCCTTTCCTCTTTCCAGGATGTTGGAAATTCAAACACTAAAACTGACCTGAATAGGCTTCTTTCAGCCATGTGAGTTCACCAAACACGGACCCTTCAGGATCTCCACTGGTTATCCTCAATATATCAGGAGAGACCATCTGTCGTGGATGTGAACTCAATCAACATAATCGAAGCTCCCAGACATACATCAATTATCCCACCTTGTGGGAAACTAGGAGGATTGGATTAGACAGGATAATAACCAATTTATCCAGCCATACTGATGACTGGGAGGGCATTGGTGGACAGTCTGAAAATAGTTTCAATAATCTAAGAGGTAGAGAATAGGGTACCTGCTCCCATTTTCCCTACTTTCACCCCATTTCACAGAGGGAGCACAAGGTTGGACTCTAGGAATCACACAGCATCCCTCCACTGGCTGATGATGAACGTTGCTCAGGGAGTCTGTGCTGCTGTGGTAACATACATGCATGTTGTAGCCTGGAGCTTTGAATAGTGATGGTAGACACGCTAATACTCTGTGCATCATGAGACTGACCAGGAATCTCTTCTACTCTTAGCACCTGCTATTGGTGTGCATTGGAAGAATTCACAATCCACTCAATCACATCCACCTCAATTTGCTTGGCCACATTATGAATGGACCTTCCTTTAGTCAATGCCTGTGGTGGAATTTGAACATGGAACTCTCGGCTCAGAGGCAGGGATGTTACCCAATTCACAACAAGACCTCTTAACTCTGACTCTTACAGCAAGCAAAATAAAAACTGGCAATGCTGAACTCTAAAAGGCTGGATACACTTGGCAGGTAGAATGCCCTTTACTATTAACAGGTCACCAACCTGAATGAGTATCTCTGTTTATCTCTGCATGGATACTGACTCACTTATTGTCTGCTTCCAGCATTTTCTATTTCCCTCACAACTCTTAGTAACTATCTCCTTTTTTTAAAAGGAAAAAGAAGAACAGAAAAAGCAAAAGAGAAGTACAGACAGAAACAGGCCCTTCGGCCCTCCAAGCCTCTGTTGATCATTATGCCCTAACTAAACTAAAAAACAAACCTTCTGCCCTCGTTCAGTCCATATCCCTCTATTCCCTCCCTATTCATGTAACCATTCAGATGCCTGCTTCCACCATCTCTTCTGGCAGTGTGTCCCAGGCTCCTACCACTCTCTAAGTGGAAAACATTCCTCACACATCTCCCTTCAACTTTCCCCCTTTTCACCTTGAACCTGTGCCCTCTTGTAAATTAAACTTCAGCCCTGGGAAAAAGCCTCTGACTTTTTATAATTTTGTAGACCTCTATCAACTCTCCCCTCAGCCACCGTCTTTCCAGTGAAAACAATCCTAGTCTTTTTAATCTTTCCTCATAGCCAATGCCCTCGAGACCAGGCAACATCCTGTGAAACTTCTCTGCACTCTCTCCAAAGCTTCCACATCTTTCTGATAGTGTGTTGACCACAACAGCACACAGTACCCCAAATGCAGGCTAACAAGGGTTTTATATAGCTGCAATATGGTTTGCCAACTCTTGTACTCCATGCTCTGGCCGACGAAAGTAAGCATGCCATCTGCTTGCTTAATCACCTTGGCCATCTGTGTTGCTTTATGGAACTGTGAACCTGCATGCACAGATCCATGTCTATGATGATGTTCCTAAGGGTTCTGCCATTTACAGTATAACTTACACCTAAATGTGATCCTGCAAAATGCATCACCTCACATTTGTCTGGATTAAACTCCATCTGCCATTTCTGAGCCCAAGTCAGCAATTCAATACAGATAGGTGTGAGGTGTTGCACTTTAGAAAGTATTGAAAGGACCTATATAGTAAATGGTAAGTTCCTGAGCAGTGTTGAGGAACAGAGGGACCGAGGAGTACAAATACATAGTTCGTTGAAAGCAGCATCACAGGTAGACAGGCTGGTGAAGAAGGCATTTAGTATGCTAGCCTTCATCGATCAAGGCATTGGGTATAGGAGTTAGGATGTTATATTACAGTTGTATATGTCATTGGTGAGGCTGCACTTTGAGTATTGTGAACAGTTTTCGCCACCATGTTATAGGAAAGACATAGTTAAGCTCGAAAGAGTGCAAAGAAGATTTATGAGGATGTTGCCAGGACTAGTAGGCCTGAGTTACAGAGAGAGGTTGGGCAAGTTAGGACTTTATTCCTTGGAACATAGGAGAATGAGGGATGACCTTATTGAGGTGTATAAAATCATAATGGACATAGATAAGATGGATGTACATAGGTTTTTTTTTCCAGGGATAGAGAATTGAAAACTAGAGGACATAGGTTTCAGGTGAGGGAAAGATTTAAGAAGGACTTGAGGGGCAACTTTTTCATGCAGAGAGTGGTGCACATATGGATTGGGCTGCCAGAGAAAGTAATTTAGGCAAGTATGACAGCAACATTTTAAAAATACTTGGATGGGTACATGGTTGGGAAGAGTTCACAGGGGTATGAACCAAATGTGGACAACTGCAACTAGCTAAGTGATCAGCATGAACCAGTTTAAGCCAAAGGGTACAAAAGCTGTATTACATGCTGTATTACTCCATGACTCTATGACTCTTTCTATGTTTTGTTATATTCTTTCACAATTGTCAGCACTATCAGCAACACCACCAAACTTTGTGTCATCTGCAACCTTACTAATCAGACCACCCACATTTTCCTCCAGATCATTTATATATACTACAAACAACAGAGGACCTAAGACTCTGTGGAAGACCATTTTGTACCAGTCTCCAATCTGAAAAACACCCTTCCTGACCAAGATATGAAGGTGTTGGATTGGGGTGGACAAAGTTAAAAATCACACAACACCAGGTTACAGTCCAATAGGTTTACTTCAAAGTACAAGCCTTTGGAGCGCTACTCCTTCATCAGGTAACTAGTGGAGCAGGGTCATAAAAAGATCATAGAATTAGGTTGCAGGTTTTGATTGATTAATGCGTAAATCCCAGAACTTCTTTCAAGTCTCAGGCCTGAGGTAACTTAAGGTTTTATCAGTATAAAAACAAAGTGACATCTCAGCTCAGACAATGGATTAAAGGTGTGAGGTGAGAGTCAGTCTGTATCCCAACCTTGAGTCAGACTGGTTCTATTTCCAAAGTAGGAATTTATAAAATGTCACACGGACTGTTTGCCTACAGATTATATCTGCAAATACAAATCTGCAAATAAGAATTCACCGAATCGCTTCTCCAAAGCTTTCCCAGCACAGACATCACACTCACTGGCCTATAATTTTCTGGATTATCCCTGCTTCCTCTCTTAAACAAGGGAACAACACTGGTTAATCTGGAACATTGCCTGTGGTCAAAGAGGATGTGAAGCTACCTGCTAATGCCCCAGGTACTTCTTCCCTTGCCTCTCTCAGTAACTTGGGATGGATCTCATCTGGTCCTGGGGACTTGTCTAGCTTAATGCAATTTAGGATATCTAAAACTTCCTCCTTTAATATATTGACATTCTCTAGAGTATTTACACACACTCATCGCTGATTTCATAATCAGTCATGTCCTTCTCCTTGGTGAGTACCAATACAAAACACTCACGAAGGATCTCTCTCACTTCCTGTTGCTCCACGCAGAACTTCCCTCCTTTGTCCATGACAGGGCATAATCTTTCCCTTGCTATCCTTGTTCTTCTAATATATGCATAAAACATTTTGGGATTCTCCTTGACCCTGTTTGCTAAAGACATTTCATGGCCCCTGTAGTCTTCCTAATTCCACAATTAAGCTCCTTCCTATTTTCTCTATTTTCCTTAAGGGCTTCATCATTTTACAGCTGCTTAGACCTATCTTATGCTTCCTTTTCCCTTTTCATTAAGCTTACAATTTCCCTTGTCATCCATGGTTCCTGAATCCTGCGATTCCTGTCCTACAGTTTTGCATAGATATGGATGTCCTGCACTTTAATTAACTGGTCTTTAAAAGCCTCCCACATGCTAGACATAAAATTGACCTCAAATAACTGCTCCCAATCAACTTCCCCCAGTTCCTGTCTAATTTGGATGTAATTGGCCCTTTGCCCATTTAACTACCCTCACCCAAGGGCCACTCTTGTTCTTGTCCACGACTACTCAAAATCTAATGGAGTTATGGAGACTAAGCCTAAAATTCTCTCTTATTGAAACATCACCTGTCCTGCCTCATTCCCTAATACCAAGTCTAGAATGGCCTCTTCTCTGGTTGTATTGTCAACGTACTGTCTTAAAAAGCCCTCCTAGACATATCTAACAAATTGTTCTCCATCCGAGCCCCTGGCTCTATTTGAGTCTCGGTCAATAAGAGGAAACTTGATGTCACCCACCATAACTACCCTACTTTTTTCATATCTTTCCAGTATCAGACTACATTATCTGCCCTCTATCTCCCGCGGGCTGTTGGGAGGTCAACAGAAAACTCCTAATATTGTGATTTTACCCTTCCTATTCCTGAGCTCCACCATCACTGTAAGATCCCTCCAATGTGTCCTCCCTCAACACAGCTGTGATGTGATCCCTAACCAGCAAAGTAACTCCCCCTCCCCTTTTGTTTCTGTTTCTGTTTCTGTCCCACCTAAAACATTGATATCCTGAAATGTTAAGCTGCCAGTCCTGTCCCTCTGTTAAGCATGACTCCGTAACGGCAATAACATCATCATTCCATGCAGCAACCCATGCTCTTCGTTCATCTTTCTTACAAGTTCTTGCATTGAAGTAAATGCTCCCCAGACCTCCAGTCCCTCTGAACCCCGTGACTTCTCTCTGTCTGCTTTTACTCTGTGTTATGAATATCTCAATCTCACGTTTGTCCCCAGTCACTGAAGTTAATGACCTGTTGTTCTGGTTCCCACGCCCTGCCACACTGGTTTAAACCCTCCCATAGAGCTCTAGCAAACCTCCTGCCCAGGATATTGGTGTCCCCCCCCCCAGAAGGTATCCCAATGATCCATATATCTAAAGGTCTCCCTCCTACACCAGATCCGTGGCCTATGTTCAACTGTACTCTCTCTTTGCTCCTAGCCTCAGTAGCCCGTGGCACCGCTAGGTAATCCTGAGTTTACTGCCCTGCTAGTCCTGCTTTTTAGCTCTCTACCTAACTCTCTGAATTGTCTGAAAGAATGTAAGTTCAGAAGAATGTTCAAAACCTATTTTGCTTCTACTCAAATGATAACATTACAAGTAGAGGTGAACACTGACACTCCAACCCAGCCATATTTAAACAGTGAGACTACCATAGAAGCCGAGCATCCTAAGAAACTGGAATAGTAACTGTGTGCGCTGCAGACTAACACATAGGGCAACCTCACAGGAGATCCATGAATACATATACATGATCTGAATGAAGAAACTAAAGATACAAAAATGAAATCTGTTGATTACATAAAGATAGGTATAGAATATTATGGTTTACTGAAAAGGGAATTGAGTGCAAGAGTAGAGAGTTATTCTTCAGTAACACAGGGATTGGTGAGACCACATCTGGAGTACAGTGTACAGTGCAGGTCACAGTACTTACCACAGGGTAAAAGCAGTTCAGAGGTGGTTTACTAGACTAACACCTGGAATGAGAGGGTTGCCTTGTGAGGAAAGGCTAGACAGGGCTAGGTCTGTATCTCTGGAGTTTAGAAGAGTCATAAGTGACTTAGATGACTAGATTCCCTACAGTGTGGAAACAGCCCTTTGGCCCAACCAGTCCACACCGACACCTCCAAAGAGTAATCCACCCAAACCCATTTCCAGCTGACTAATGCACCTAACAGTATGGTCAATCCACCTGACCTGCACATCTTTGGACTGTGGGAGGAAACCAGAGCACCCGGAGGACACCCGCACAGACACAGGGAGAATGTGCAAACTCCACACAGACAGTTGCCCGAGGCTGGAATCGAGCCTGGGAGCCTGGTGCTGTGAGGCAGCCGTGCTAACCACTGAGCCACCGTGCCAGCTTAATCAAAACATAAGATCCTGAGAGGACTTCACCGGGTAGATGTGGAAAGGATATTTCTTCTTGTGGAAGAATTTAGAACTTGGGGTCAGAGTTTAAAAACAAAAGATCCCCATTTAAAACAGAGGTGAGGGAATATATTTTCTCTAATGGTTGAGAGGACTGGAATCTCTTTCTTCAAAAGGTAGTGGATGCGGAACCTTAAATATCTCTAAGGCAGAGATTTGTGATGACCAGGGGGATAAAATATTACTGAGGATAAACAGTTATGTCGCATTGAGGTTAAAATCAGATCAGCCTCTACCTTATTGAATGGGGGAGTAGGCTCAAAGGCCGAAGCTTTGTTTCTTGTTTGTAGGGTTGAGAGGTTCTGACAGCTGTCAAGATCAGCTAACAGTACCCAGATTGCAGTGGGGTGCCCATTACGCCTGTGTTTGAACTTGAAGTCGCTCTACAATTTCTGAACTTACAGAGGTTATTCTTGGTTAATTGTCAAAATACAGTGAGCACTGAGTTTAATTTCAATGTAATTAAACGAGTCAGATTGAAATGGCTGGAGGGTTGTGAGTTCTATCAGGAAAGCAGTGATAGTGTGGGTGAATAATCAGCTTCATTGAATTATCATTTCAGGGGGTCAGAACATTGGTACCTAGTACGTAACAATGTTCCTCATATTCACAGATTATCAGCCTGCACTTCATTTGGTTACTAAACAACAAAGAAGCTTCCCCAGTGCCTTTATGTAGCAGTGAGGCATTTTGATTCAATTAAATCGCAAGTTTTAATTCTGAAAAATGTGCTTCAAAAAGTCTAATTGACACGATGTCCACCTTTATAATCAAACAGCTGCTTGGCAAAATTTTTAACTGGATTAAGCCGGTCAATCTATGCAACTGGTGCAAATGCAATTATCTGGGTGGAATGTAGACTCTGTGGTATTTGAGAATGTAAAGTGTGTGTAACATTTAAATTAAACCTCCCTGCCCCCAGCTGTGCTAAACTTGGAATTATAATTGCACAGCATCTGCAGCTCAGAAATAGGCCATTTGGTCCAAGTTGGATATGTGTTCCACATGAGGATTCTCCCACTTGTCCCTCGTCCCATCCTGCACCACATAGCCCTCGATTTCCCACAGCGTCCTCAGGTTCACGTCAAACCTCCACTGTCACAATACTTCCTGCCTTTATGACATGTACACACTACACTTTGACAAGGATAATTCATGAAGCTAGGTTTTAAATTTAGCTAAGGTCCAGAGAAGGCAGAATAATTGTCAATCACCAGCACTGTTTGAATAAAAATGTGAGTAGACGCTCAAAAGTGACAGACTTTACTAAATAATGGTAAAGTCATCATAGTCCTACTGGACCAGTGGCTGCTCTCTCATTAGTGAGAGGTGACTGATGGTGATATAACCTGTGGTGATGGATGAGGTTGAGATGGAGAGTCCTTCATGGTAACCTCCGACTCACTATACAAAGCCTTATAATAGAGGAAAGGATTATTGGTACCAGAGAAAAGAGGGGAAATAAATTAAAGCTATATTTAATATAAGTTTGAAAATGCAATGTGGAGAAGTGAGATTAAAGATAGACAAGTCTCCTGGATGTGACAGTGGGTAAAGGAATTGCAAATGTTTTCAGCAGGATGTTCTAGAATGCCTTAGATTCAGGAAATGTGCCCTTGGATTGGAAAATTTCCAGTATCACGGTGTTGTATCAGAAAGCTAAGAGAGATAAAGCTGGAATTATAGGCCTATTAATCCAGGACTAGATTTCAGGCATTTCAATTGTGCTGGAACAGAGGTGGGACCCTGAAGAAATTCCAGCAATATTGTGTTCCGGACATGCTGTTCCTGTATTCTCCTGTTTCAAGGAGAAGGAGGGAGAACTACTCAGAACAATGACACTTGCTGAGGGCTTGGTCTAACTCTGGAGCAATTCCTTTGGATTTTCTTGGGGGCTGCTATTCTTTTGGAGGTGTTTTGCCTCAATCCATTGAAGACAGGTGAAGACCATATTGGACACAAGTCAAAGAGATCAGAAAAGTTTCAATTGTTCAATGTCTTGTTTACCCTATAGATTCCCCTCATAATCCAATACATTGTAACCTTTTGAAGTTAAAGTTGCAGCAGTTTATCATAGTTTAGTGGAGGACTCAGAATTAAATATTTGTTCAGTTCAGGGGGCATTCATCATTCAGGCTCATTGTGAGCATCAGAGCAATCGCTAATCAGGAACAAGAGATTATAGGATAAAACAAAATACAGTGGTGCTGGCTAACTGAAATAGAAATGGAAAATACTGGAAGTCCTCAGCAGGTTTTGACAGAATCTTTGAAGAGAGAAACAAAATTAATATCTTAAGTCGATAACGTTTCATCAGAATTGGGAAAAGTAGTAATGAGCAGGTTTTTAGCAACTCCATAGAAGGGGAGGAGTGGAGCTAATGTCTATGATGGAATGAAAGGCAGAAGAGGTAAAACAGCAGCAAGATGATGGTGCAAGGCAAAAGCAGTGGATATGGACCAAGTAAAGAAAAAGATAAAAACTTGGAACACCATTCGTCCCTTCAAGCCTCCTCTGTTGTTCATTATGGCTGATTCTCTATCTCAAGTTGATATTCTCCCTTTCACACCATATCCCCAAAACCT
Source organism: Chiloscyllium punctatum (assembly GCF_047496795.1). Lineage (NCBI taxonomy): Eukaryota > Metazoa > Chordata > Chondrichthyes > Orectolobiformes > Hemiscylliidae > Chiloscyllium > Chiloscyllium punctatum. The sequence continues at coordinate 53,743,436 of NC_092761.1, read as the reverse complement.
TTAAAATCTTTAAAAAAAGCTTTAAAGAAACAAAAAATGGATCTAGAAGAAGTATAAAAGACATCATCACTTGTCATCATTATTTGTCAATAGTTGAAGCAGTGGTTATGATTTGGAATTATTACTTTCCATGTTAAGTTCTGAAGGTAGCAACATTCCCAGCTGACAGCTCAATTCCTGCTTCTCAAGTGTCAGCTGAGACTCATCGGTAAGGGTTTTTGCCCGAATCGTTGATTTTCCTGATCTATTGCTGCTGCCTGATCTGCTGTGCTTTTCCAGCACCATTCTAACCTTGACTCTAATCTCCAGCATCTGCAGTACCCACTTCCACCTCATCGGAACAGTGGTCTAACAGCAGTGTCAGAGCAGCAGTAGCATGGTGGACAATATCGTTCATTGAATAGAGCCATCCACAAAGTGCTCCCAATCTGCTTTTACTTTGCCCATTGAATAGGACACTTGGCCAGTGATGATGGTATGAAGTGCTTAAAGTGTGTTTCTGTATATCTTATTTAGCTCAGAGTCATACAGAGAGAGTTCTAAATTCAACCAGTTTATGCACATGACTTAAAACATCTTGGACTTCAAAGCAAATTGTATAGTTTCCCTGGATGCTGGATGCTGCCTGACCTGCTGCGCTTTTCCAGCAACACATTTTCAGCTCTGATCTCCAGCATCTGCAGTCCTCACTTTCTCCTGTATAGTTTCCCTCTCTATCATTTGCACTGATCGTCAGAAGTCAGTCACTTGACTCATGAGCTCCACCCATTGGCCAAATCAGTCAGGTACTGTGGAAGAGGCAAGCTTAATCATACAATACACAGTACGTTAAATTGAAAAATGTTCAAGTACATTGCTGTTTCAGCTGGAGTATAAACTTTGGGCAGAATGAACTTCTGTTCAATTCACATACATTCAATTTCTGGTTTTTCTGTCATTTTAATCCCTCACTCTATTCCCACTTTGACCTCTCCAATGCAGCTCACTGCAAACCTAAGAAATTACATCTTTTTCAATTACACTTCTAACTTTCCAGTCTCAGCAGCAAGTTGAACAATTCCAAATCACAACTTTTGTTAGACATGCACTAGTCATGACTCTATTGTTGCCGTCCAGACCTAGCTTTTGTTATTAAAACAGAGATTGCCGGAGAAACTCAGCAGCTCTGGCAGCATCTGTGCAGAGAAAGCACAGTTAATGTTTCAAGTTTTCCTTTTATAGAAGTTTTGTTCCTTTACCTCCTTCATTACCATCTCTTTTTCTCTCGGGCCATCAACTCTTTAGTCATTTGATTGCCCTTCTGCCCACCTAAATACAGACCTTCCCCATTTGTTCTTTCATAGAAATTATAGAATGGGCCATAGTAAAAAAAACATAGAAACTAGGAGCACAAGTAGGCCATTCAGCCCTTCAAACCTGCTTTGCCATTCAATAAAATCATAGCTGATTCTCTATTTCAATGTCATATTCCTGCTTTCTCCTCTTGATACCAGCAATAAAAATGTATTGATCTCTTTCTTGAATACGTTCAGTGAATTGGCCTCCACAGTCTTCTGTGGTACAAAATTCCAGAGTTTCATTACCCTCTGGGTGAGGAATTGTTTCCTCATATCAGTCCGAAGTGGTCTACCTTGTATATTGAGAATGTGACCCCCGGTTCTAGATTCTTTAACCAGGAGAAACATCTGCCCTGCATCTCATCTGTCCAGCTGTGCTAGAATTTTATGTTTAAAGCAGATCCCCTCTGACCTTTCTAAGCTCTATTGAATACAGGCCCAGTCAAGTCAATCTCTCCTCATAGGAGGTCACTGTCATCCCCAGTATCAGTCTAGTGGATCTTTGCTGCACTCCCTCAATGGCAAATATATCCTTTTCTGGGGAGTCCAACATTGCATGCAATACTCCAGATGTGGTCTCTTTAAGACACTGCATAACTGCAGAAATTATTCCTAATTCTAAACTCAAATCCCCTTGCAATGAAGGCCTTATGTCTTCCTAATTGCTTGCACCATCCGCCTATCTTCCTTCACTGACTGATGAACAAGGACACCCAGATACGTTTGTACATTCACATTTCCCAACATTTCACCATTAAAATGATAACTCTGTCTTTCTTTATGCCACACTGAAGTGTATAACTTCACACTTAGCTAAGTTGTAATGGATATACCATTCCATAAGGATTGTTTCCTCCGTGACTCCCTTGTTAGGTCATGCTCCCCACCAACCCCTCTCCACACCTGGCACTTAGCCCTGCCGCCACATGAGGTGCAAAGCCTGCACCCACATTTCCACTCTCACCTCTGTCCAAGGCCCCAGAGGATCACTCCAAAACCGGCCATATCCTCAAACCTCATTTATTACTGTGGTCTCCACAACATCGAAGTGACCAAGTGCAAACTCACAAAATGGTTCAGGAAACACCTCTGGTCTGTATGCACCAACCAACCCCATCTTCTACTGGCCATCCATTTCAATTCCCCTCCCATTCCCCTTGATGACATGTCCACTCTGGCCTCGTCCACCATTTAAACAAGACCACCCACAAACCAGAGGAAGAACAGCTCATCTTCTGCCTCAGGCCCCTATAACCATACAGCCTCAAAATTGAATTCACCAGTTTTCAAATCTCCCCTCCACCCACCTCATCTGAGATAGAACCCTCCAACTTGGCTCCACCCTCTTGACCTGTCCATCTTTCTTCCCACCCATCCGCTGCAGCCTCCCCACCGACCTATCACAATCACTTCCTACCTGCTCCACCTGTTGCCATCCCACCTACCTTTCCCCTAGCCGCAACCCTCTTCCTCTCTTTATTTCTCAGCCCCTTTCTCTGTCCCCAGTCCTGATGAATGGTCCAGCCTGAAATGTTGACTCTCCTGGTCCTCAGATGCTGCCTGACCTGCTGGGCCTTTTCCAGCGGCACAGTTTATCGACACTGTACAATCTGTTTGGCCACTCACTCAACTTGTCTAAATCAACTTGAAACCACCTTGCATCCTGCTTACAGTTCACAATCCAGCCCGGTTTTGCATCATGAACAAATTAGGAAATGTTGCATTTGGTTCTTTCAACTAGATCATTTCTACATTGTGAATAGCTGGGGCCCATAATATTGGACCTTGCAGTACCCCACTTGCCACTGCAGCGACCCAGGGACAAAACCATTTATTTCCACTCTTCATCATCTCTCTATCAACCAATTCTGAATCCATGCCAATACCCCCTATGCTAGTGCTTTAATGCTTTTATAAAATCCTCTTACCATGGATTTTATTAAAAACCTTCTATAAATCCAAAAGCATCATATTTGTGAGTTCTCCCTTATCTATTTTTCTCATTATATTCTCAAAATGAACTCTAGTAGATTTGTTAAGTATGATTTGCCTTTCATAAACCCATCCTGGGTTTGTCCAATCCTGTTGAAGCTTTCCCAATGTCCTATTTTGCATTTTCCCTGCTGCTGGTGTCAGGCTAACTGCTCTGTAATGCTCTACTTTTTTCTTTCTGTTCTTTTTAAATTTGACACCTTCCCAACTGTAGGAGCCACTCCAGAGACTAAAGAATTTTGGAAGATGGCAACCAATAGATTCAATGTATTACAGGGCCACTTTCTTTAGTACTTGAAATGTAGATTATCAAGCTCTGGTGATTTGTCAGCCTTTAACCCAAGGGTGGGCAATTAATTCTTCTAAGGGGCCACATGAGAAACCTGAGTTGTGTTGGAAGGCAAAAATAAGTTGGACATAATTCTGCTCAGTATTAATTTTCTCCCATTGTAAAAAGTACTAAATTATATCGTTTTGCACTGAAACTTATAATCAAAAGAATAAGGATATTCAGTTACAATAAAGATATGAAATTGTGGAGTAGGTCAAATATAGAAGAAATAAACAGTAAAAACAATAATTTCAGAATTTCATTTTATTTTTAACATGTTAATCTCACAAACCAATAATGAAAAGTTGTTTCATTATTGTTCAGTATTAAAAACAACAAACAACTCTATACAAAAAGCAATGAATGCTTTTGATGTTTTTCAGTTCATATTACTTGTCTAGTGAGAAAAATTCAGTCTGTTTTGGGCTTGAACAAGTGCACGGAAATCTGGTTGAATGTCTGAGGTGGATATGCGAAGGACAGCTGAGAGGTGATCATCAGTGATAGAGGATCGGGATTTGGATTTGTTGAACCTCATCACTGAGAATGTCTGTTCGCGTATATAGGTAGATCCAAAGAGGACTAGAATCTGCTAAGTATGCCTCTTCATGTTCTCCTCTTTGAGGGAAGAGTAAAAATCAAGCAGTGAGACTGACCTAAAGTACTCTGCCGGAAGTGAGTCAGACTGCAGAGTTCAAGCTGAACATCACTAGGTGCATTCTCCACATTGCATGTCAATGGGGAAAAAAATTATGTGCATTTCATTCTCAACCATTTTAAAGTCTTGAAATCACCTTGAAAATTCACCATGCAGTGCTTCTAACGTAGATGAGTACATGTGGAGGTGATCAGCTGAAGGTGCGGCTTCCTTCAGTGTTGGCAAGTGGGTGAGAATGTTGTCCTCCATTTGGCTTGAGAGAAGCTGCAACTTTCTCATAAAAGCCTTGTGTGTCCATATGTACATAAAAAAAGCATCCTTTTCAAAACAAAAGCAACACAGTTGTATTGCGTGCATGGCGTAAATACTTTTTCATTTATGTTCTAATTTAAGATTGACCTCATGACAGGAACGACTAGAGGGCCGAATATGGCCTACGGGCCATAAAATGACCAGGTCTGCTTTAACCTAATTACTTTCCCCAACATTATTTTCTTACTAATACTGATTTCCTTCAAAACGTTTCTTTCACTAAACCTGGATTCCCTAACATTGCTGGGAGGTTATTTTTACCTCCTTCATTGAAGAGAGAAACAAAATATGTATTCAACCTTCTGCCATTTCTTTGTTGCCCATTTAACTTACTCAGCTTCTATCAGTTAAGAACCTACATTTGTCTTCACTAATCTTTTATCTTTGCATATTTTTAGAAGCTTTTGTAGTCAGTTTTTAAATTCATTGCAATTTTACTCTTGTATCTACTTTCTTACTCTGGATCAAATGTTTTGTTCTCTTTTGTCGAATTCTAAAAGGCTTCCAATTCTCAGGCTTTCCCCAATTCCCTACTTTCCCTGTCTCAGGACCTGCCTCAAACCTGTTTCATCTCAATCATTTTCAGTTATGATGAAACGTCATAACCGTAAACCTTAACTCTCATCACTACAGGTCCTGCCTGCCCTATTAGTATACAAAGGATATTTGTGTAGCAATGACAAACAGAAAAATGAGTTCACAGGTGCAATGAACTTAGTAAGATTGTAATAGTAAACATTAATGAGATAAAGAAAGGTTGTAGTATAGAGCCTGGAGGCTAGCAGTGAAGAGTGTTATTTGTTTGATAGGAGGAGTTTACAGATGGAGAGAAATATATCCTGTTCAGGAAGTAGGGCTCAAGTTTTGTACAGACTTTAAAGAGTTAAAAATCATTGAATAAATTTATGTTTGCCACTGAATTCTTGAAAGCAGTTTTAGCAATCAGGAACAACACTGAAGAAGCACTGCACGGCAGCTCGGTGGTTAGCACTGCTGCCTCACAGCATCAGGGGCCTCCACTCAGTTCCAGGTGTAGACTATCTGTTTTGAGTTTGCACATTCTCCCTGTATCTGCATAAATTTCCACTGGATACTCCCACAGCCTAAGATGTGCGGGATAGGTGGATTAGCTATGTTAAATGCAGGGATAGGGTGGAGGCTAGGTCTGGGTGGGAGTCTTCAGAGGGTTATAGAACAGTACAGGCCCTTTGGCCCTCAATGTTGGGCTGGCCTTTTAGATCAGACTAACCTGCATACTAAACTATCATGCGCCCATCAAAGAGTTGCTTAAACGTCCTTGGTGTATCTGACTTTACTACCACTGTTGGCAATGCATACCACACACCCACCACTCTCTGTGTAAAGAACCTATCTCTGAGCTCTCCTCTAAACCTTCCTCCAACTACCTTAAAATTATGCCCCCTTGTGAAAGACACTTCCGGCCATGAGAAAAAGTCTCTGGCTATCCATTCCATCTATGCCTCTCATCATCTTGTACACCTCTATCAAGTCACCTCTCATCCTTCTTCACACCATTGAGAAAAGCCCCAGGTCTCTCAACCTTTCTTCCTAAGACATGCCATCCAATCCAGGCAGAATCCTGGTGAATCTCCTCTGCACCTTCTCGAAAGCATCTTCATCCTTCCCAAAATGAGGTGACCTGAACTGAACACAATATTCCCTGTGCGGTCTAACCAGGGCTCTACAGAGCTGCAGCATAACCTCACAGCTCTTAAACTCAATCCCCCTGCTAATGATAGCCAACATACCATACGCCTTCTTAACAATCCTTTCAACCTGGGTGGCTTGGTGCAGAATTGATGGGCTGAATGACCTCTTTCTGTGCTGTAGGGATTCTATGATACTAAATTGAAATAATCAATTGGGATAGGATGTTTAGAGGAAATTTGGGGAAGGGGTGTTTATTGACCGCAAGGGCGTTTGAAAGGAGGAGGCAGTTTGCCAGAACATTTACAAAGGATGCACACTTGAAGTGCTGTCACCAACAAAGCTATGGACTAAGAGCTGGACGTTGGGATGATGCTGAGTGACCCCTTTGTTGGGCAGTAAGAATGCAATGGTATCTTTCCAGGCTATGAATTTCTACAAAGTCTTTATAGAATTGCTTCAATCACAGTCAGGGATGAGAAGCTGCAGAGCTGCATGTTACAACAGCCATTTCCTCAAAGAGAACAGTTCTTGAAATGAGAAATAAATTTCTGAAATTATGGTTATTTGCAAATTAACTGACAATTTTCTTCTCTAAATTGCACACTTTGACTAGCTTTCAGTGCACCCAGCTTTTCGTAAGCCTTAAAGCACAGCCTGACATCACATTTTGAAAATGTTCTAAGTCTGTACTGGGGAGATATTGATGATGCATACACTGTTACCAATTTTTCTTTGTCCTAACCAGTTTCCAGGGTCTGAATTTCCCTGCAACCACTGCTGCTGTTTTCAAACAAAATCTTGCTGACAATAAACCCACACCCAGACCCAGAACTTGCAAGTTGATGCATTATGGGTACAGAACGGGTAGCCCATCACAATACACGTAGACCAAGAAGGTGCAGACATTGCTCACACCGCCCCCACAGTCATCGGTCTTCTGTGAGTGTCATTACAGGAACTCGTTCCACCATGTAAGATGGTGTAATTCACGCATCAATGTTGTTGCTATATCCACTTTCAAACTTATAATCGTGACAATGTTGCAGCTGATTAGGAGATTATACTAATCTCAGCTGCTTCTTCAAGATGTTTGGGACAGTCTTTACCTTACACTCAATGAGTGTTTCAAAAAGAGGGACACTCAATAATACCCACAGTTTAGATTAGGTTACCTACAGTGTGGAAACAGGCCCTTCGGCCCAACCAGTCCACACCGACCCTCCGAAGAGTAACCCACCCAGACCCATTTCCCTCTGACTAGTGCACCTAATGCTCTGGGCAATTTAGCATGGCCAATTCACCTAACCTGCACATCTTTGGACTGTGGAAGGAAACCGGAGCACCCAGAGGAAACCCATGCAGACATGGGGAGAATGTATAAACGCTGCACAGACAGTTCAAACAAACCAGTCACAAAGCCGTGTACACTGACTGCCAGATCTGTGGTGATGTTCCAGCTTTATGCCTTGTGGTGCAATAAAGTGAACAGTTTTTATAGAATGAAAGTTCCAGCAGGTTTATTGTGACGACCATCAACTCTGTGGAAATGAGGCATTTTCATCCTTTCTACAAGAACAGAGCAAGAATTCATTCGGTTTGATTTGTTTAAAATGCATAAATTGTGTGAATTATTGACAAGCTCATGCTAAAATAGAATTATAGTGTGAGACATCTCACAGACCTATCGCAAGAGGTTTGTTTCCATATGATTAATTGTTATAGAACAATATTGCTAGGGAAAAGGAATAGGGAAATAGTTCAAGAATTTCAATGGACCCAAAGGCAGAATGCCAGAATACAATTTTACAGAAGCACTGTTGGTGTACCTGAACCCACAGCCTGCAATTCATTAAGAATAACCACCTGAGGCTGCACTTCATGCCTGATTTTATTACTGAATGTATGGAGACAGACTTACAGTCAAAAAACGAACATCCATCCTGCATCACTGCACAAGTGAACACAGTGAGGTTTGGAGCTGTGATAGGTTCCTTCTCACCAGTCAATCAGTTTACAACCCAGTGCTCTGTGAATAAGGTCATCTATTGCCCAGATTAATTGACGTGAGTTTACAATAACTCCAGCTTTAAGAACCATGAGTAACAATAGACATGTTGCATCTTCAGATTACTGGGTGCTATGGATTATATTCTGAATAATCACCATCATATCCATGAGAAATGCTGCCATTTATCCCTGACCTTTTGCAACACCACTGCTAACATCCTGTGGACATCTATACCTCTCCACCCAATCAGTGACAAATACTCAACACATGCAGCATGTACATTTGAAGAGGAAATAATTTGTTCTCTCCACAGATTTGCAAAATTAACTCTTTGGAGACATGTATCTAATGAAGTTACGGCTGATAACACCTAGGAATAACTCTCCATAGTCCCAACTATAGAACAATGCTCATCCCTGGACACTATGGGAAATTTAGCAGAGCCAATCCACCTAAGCTGCATATCTTTGAACTGTGGGAGGAAACCGGAGCACTTGGAAGAAACGTGCGCAAGCATGAGGACCATATGTAAACTTTACCAATGGTGGAATCAAAATTGGGTCCCTGGAACTGTGAGGCAGCAGTTTCTAGATATTTTCTAATGGACTGATTCAGAGATATTACGACACACCTCTGGAGCAAGTGGGGCACAAACCTAGGCCTTAGGACCCAGAGATACTGAATGGCATATCTCTACACTGCTGCATGACTGTATTTCAATATGGACATGATCTTTTTTGAGATTAGATTAGATTCCCTACAGTGTGGAAACAGGCCAAACCAGTCCACACTGACCCTCCGAAGAGTAACCCACCCAGACCCATTTCCCTCTGACTAATGCACCTAACACTATGGGCAATTTAGCATGGCCAATTCACCTAACCTGCACATCTTTGGACTGTGGGAGGAAACTGGAGCACCCGGAAGAAACCCACGCAGACACGGGGAGAATGTGCAAACTCCACACAGTTTCTCAATGCTGGAATTGAACCCGGGACCCTGTTGCTGTGAGGCAGCAGTGCTAACCACTAAGCCACCGTGCTGCTTTTTTTTAAAGCCTACTGCATCTGGTATTCCCAGGCAGTCTCCCATCCAAGTACTGATCATGCCTGAATCTGCTTAGCTTCCGAGATCAGACAAGATTGGGTGTTTTTCAGACTGGTACGGCCATAGGCCGTAGGGAAAATTGATATACAGAGAGATTTGGGTGTTCAGGTCCATTGCTCCCTAAATATAGCAATGCAAGTCAACAGAGCAGTCATGAAGACACACGGCATACTTTCCAAAAGGATGTGGATGCTTTGGAGACTGTGCAGAGTAGGTTTACCAGGATGTTGTCTGATATGGAGGGTGCTCGCTGTGAAGAGAGGTTGAGTAGATTAGGATTATTTTCTATCGAAAGACGGAGGTAGAGGGGGGACCTGATTGAGGTCTTCAAAATCGTGAGCGGTATAGACAGGGTGGAAAGCAAGAAGCTTTTTCCCAGAGTGGGGGACGCAATTACTAGGAGTCATGATTTCAAGGTGAAAGGGGAAAAGTTTAACAGAGATATGCCTGGAAAGTTCTTTACACAGAGGGTGGTGGGTGCCTGGAACGGAGTTGGTAGAGGCAGCCATGTTAGTGTCATTTAAGATGTATCCGGACAGATACATGAATGGGCAGAGAGCAGAGTGATACAGACCCTGAGAAAATAGGCAACTGGTTAAGATAGAGGATGTGGATCAGCGCAGTCTTGGAGGGCCGAAGGGTCTGTTCCAGTGCTGTAGTTTTCTTTGTCCTTTGAAAGTCCTCCAGAACATCCTGATGGCATATTGTAATACCATTATCATGGTCTTCTCCCTGCTGAATGAAGACTATGAGCTACCTGAAGCTCAGCTCCCTGTCACTGAGTCCACTCACTGCTTTTCAATATTATCATTCAGATTAGCTGCTCAGCTGCACATTCACAGCAACACAAACAACCCGAATAAAAAGGTGGATCTTCAGGTCATGTTTCACAATGTCCCATTCCACCCTCTGCAAACTTTACACTGCTTTCCTAATTAAAATGTCAAGCTCGTTTGTGCGAGATCTGAGCTGCTGTCTGAGCTCCAGTTGCATGCACCAAAAATCTGTAATGCAGCCCGTCTTCCCGACAAACAGGGAACTGGATTCACATCCTGCACTGAGCACTGGCTACAATTCTGAATTGCACAGACAAAGCAGGTGTTATTGATATGGGAAAGGATCCAAGGTTCACAGACGTGATGGAGCTGACATGGGAAGAGGGATTGGTTCCCCACAGGACTTGGAGTCCCTCAAGTTCACTTCAAAGCCTGGAAAGTCAACATTTAGGGCCAGCGACCAGGTAAGTGCTAGAAGAAGCTTGATGAATTCATGTGGGTGGTTCATGTCAGTAAAAGCATCTTCACATGACCCCTGATATCTACTGTATCTCACAGTTCTCAATGTGCCATGCCCCCATCATATACCCAACAGCAGAGAGTCATCGAGTCAAACAGCACAGAGACCCAACTCATCCATGCCAACCAAGTTTCCCAAACTAAACTAGTTGAGACATGTCTCAGAGCTTTTGTTAGATTCTCCATCTCTCCATTACCAACCTCCACCTCACTGTCTCTCAGCTCCAACTCTCACTCAGTTACCTCTATCTTAGCCTCACGTACATCCCTCTCTCCCTTGCCTTCCTCCAAAGGACAACAGCTCTGACATTGCAGCATTCCTGCAGTAGGCTGTCTTCCATGATTTTTGTTCTCAAGTTCTGGAGTGGAACATGATCCTAAAACAGTGTGATTCAGAGGAAAGTGAGCTACAAATTGTGCACAACAATGGACAGTTGGGATGGCATGGTGGCTCGGTGGTTAGCACTGCTGCCTCACAGTGCCAGGGACCCAGGTTTGATTCCACCTTCAAGTGAGTTTGCACATTCTCCTCATGTTTGCGTGATTTTCCTCCAGGGGCTCCAGTTTCTTCCCACAGTCCAATGATATGCAGGTTAGGTGGATTTGCGATGCTGAGTCTCCCATAGTGTCCAGGGATGTGCAGACTGGGTGGATTAGCCACGGTAAATGCTGGGTTACAGGGATCGGGATGGGAGGGTCTAGGTGGGATGGTTTTAGCAGGGTCAGTATGGACTTGATGGGCCGAATGGCCTGATTCCACACTCTGGGGATTCTATGATTCTATGACAAATGACACATCCACTAACATTTTTGCCTCTAGCACCAGGACAAGGTCATGAACAATGGAAAAAGGCAGAGCAGAACTGATCCAGACATCAGACATGCCTCCAACCTGTGAGCCTGAAGAACATGATAGTACTGCACAACATCAAGTGACATTGCCAGGATGTTTAGGACCTGCTACATTACTGCTTTATGTATGCAGTATGTTTAAAGCAGAGATTGGATGTTTAAAATAAAGATTGATAGGTTTCTGAATGGTAATGGTATAAAAGGATTCTGCAGATCTTATGGTTGAAGGCATTGAAATGTTGAATTAGCCATAATCATATTAAACGGCAGAAGGGGCTCGCTGAGCTGAATAGCCAACTCCCATTCTTATGTTCCTACTTCCTAAGTCCCGATGCCATATGCTGCAGGAGGATCTCAGAATGAAGTCATGAGATCCATACTTTGGCCATGCTTTTATTAACTGAAAAGTCACCCCAGCTCAGGAGAACACCAGCAGTTCTCCGGGCCCTGAAGGCAGTTGAACATGATCACATCTTTAATATGCAGAACAAATGGAGAGCAGGAAGGGCAGGGCAGCTCCAACAATGCAGCTTTCATGTGGTTTACAGATATGTTCAACTGTCCGTCATTCTCAAGGAGAAAGCAGACATTCTGGTTCCTACATCAACAGACTGTTTTTGGATGCTCCAGAAATGTAACTTCTGCATTTAACATTTGGTTTGAGACATGTCACAGGGGCGGAGTGAACAAACATTGTGGATGACGGACTATTTATATTTAGATTATTGCTTAGAGTCGTTCATAAACCTGCTGTCCTAAGAATGTTAAAGCATTGAACAACTCCAACTCTAAAATCTCGGAAAATAGATGTATGACGTGATAAATAAAGTTGTTTACATAGATAATTATTTTCAAACTCGGCTTTGACAAGTGCTAAGCAGTTATTAAAACAATTAGAAAAGCAAGCAAAATAAAAGTTACACTTGTTTGAAGTTTAATTTAGCTCCTTTACAGTATGCATGGTTGAACAGAATGATATAAATTACCACATTAACAGCTGAACTTAATGGAATAGAAATTTATTGTCATGTGCACTTCTACAAGAAAAATATAATGCAAGGTTTTATAAGTCACCCCGTCACAGTGCCTACATCAATGACAGAATTCATACATAATAATAAAAAGAAGCAAAATTATGTTAATCATAGTTCCGTTTACTCCACCTGGTCTCAGGGAAAGCTGATTAAGGAATGGTGCAGTTGGGATGAGACCACAACTCCGGGACAACACCGCAATTCCAGGATGAGACTGTCATCGCGAGACAAGATCACCATTCCGGGACGAGACCGTAAATCCGAGATGAGACCGCAATTCCAGGATGAGACCTTCATCCGGAGACAAGACTGCCATTCTGGGACAAGACCGGCATGCTGGGACACTGGGCTGGAAGCCTCCGTTGAAGAAGACTACCATATCAGGTCAAGACCCCCCACTCCTGGATGAGACTGCCTCTGGAATACCTGGAAGCCAAAGACAAAGAAGACCTTCACACAGGAAGAGAACTGTACACCAGATCAAGACTGTCATACCAGAAGACCACTACGTTGTGCTGAGACCACCATTTCTTCTTCTTCTGGCACCTGGGGCCCAGTTGTGGACCTGGACCCTCGGCCAGATTGGGGGTGTCAGCCTGAGACCTGCCCTTTGATCACTGGGAGACCCAGTGGGTGGGAGCTGTTTCCAACTCATCCTACTGTTGCTGCCACAGGAGGCCTCCTCCTTCACTGACCGCTCTCCAGGTGTGAAAGAAAAGAAAACAAAGGAAAAAGAAAGAGATAAGAAAAAGCACTCAACTAAAAGGAAGCAAAAAAAAAAGAGAGCTGATGGGAGAGGACCAATCTGGGGATCAACACCCCTACTCTATCACCAGTGAAGCTCATGCCTGAATTCCTTGAGGAGATTGGAAAGATTGGATAAACTGTGAAAGAAGACCCGACATCTTTAACAAGCAGAATACAACTTCATGTGCATGTAAATTCATGTTTATCTTTCAGTCTTCAGTTCTGATGAAGGACACTGTTATAAAAATTTAGCCAATATATTTCATGGTACAGAAAAGATATGCCAGAGTTACAATGTGGACTAAACCATACCACAGAAGATCCAAAATACCCACCAATTGGAATGAGGGAACTGATGATTGATTTGATCAACATTAGTTGAAAGTTAGAGTCCAATCAACAATCTAATAACAGCAAGGGAAAGAGTTGTTCATGAACCTGTTGGTGCGTCTGTTGAAGCTTCTGTATCTTCTGCCTGACTGAACGGGTTGTGAGAGATTATTACCGGGGTTGGAGGGGTCTTTGACAATGTTGGCAGCCTTTGCGTGGCAATGAGAAGTGAAAATGGAGTCTGTGGATGGGACGTTAGCTTCTGTCATGGTCTGGGCTGTGCACACAACCTCCTGTAGCTTCTTATGGTCCTGGGTGGAGCAATCGCTGTACTAGACTATCATGTACCTGAACCATGTGCTTTCTATAGTGCAGCTGTAAAAGTTGGTGAGGGTCTGTGGGGGCATGCCAAATTTCCTAAGCCACCTGAAGATTAGGAAGTGTTGTTGTGCCGTCTTGACCGTTGCACCTATGTGGGAGGTCCAGGACAGGTTGTCAGCTATCGTCACTCCATGGAACTTGACCCTCTTCCCCTCTTTCAACCTCAGTTCCGTTGATGCAGATGGAGGTGTGTCCTCTTCCTTTATTCCTGAAGTCAATGATCAGTTCTTTTGTTTTGCCAACGTTGAGAGAGAGTTTGTTCTCATTGCACCAGGTCACCAATCTCTCCATCTCCTTTCTGTATTCTAACTTGTCATTGCTAGATACCCAACCTGCCACGGTTGTGTCATCAGCAAACTTGTAGATGGTGTTCATTTGGAAATTGATAACACAGTCATGGGTGTACCAGGTTACAGAAGGAGGCTGAGGAAGCATCCTTGGGGAGCTCGAGTGTTGAGGAGGTACAGTTACCTATCTTCACTGATTGCGGTCTGTGGGTCAGGAAGCTGAGGATCCAGTTGCAGAGGACAGAGCTGACACCAAGATCATGGAGTTTTGAGATCAGTGTGGAAGGAAATGTGGTGTTGAAGGCAGAGTTGTAGTCAATGAATAGGAGTATGACATAGGTGCTCTTGATATCCGGATGTTACAGAGGTGAGTGTAGGGCTAGGGAAATGGTGTCTGCTGTGGACTTTTTACAACAGTAGGCAAACTGTAGGGGATCGAGACAGGCTGGAAGACTGGGGTTGATGTGGGTTATGACCAGTCCGTAAAAGCACTTCGTAATTGTGAAGGTCAGGCCACTGGACAGTAGTCACCAAGGCATGTTGCACGTGCTTTCTTTGGTACTGGAATGATGGTGGTCTTCATGAAGCAGGTAGGGACTCCAGCTTGTATGAGGGAAAGGCTGAAGTTGTCGGTGAATACCTCTGCCAGCTGCTCTGCACAGGATCAGAGTGCGCGGCCAGGGATTCAGTCTGGGCCTGTCACTTTCCTTGGGTTGACTCTCAGGAAGACAAATCTGAGGTCCGCAGCAGTGACTGAGGGAACAGATGTGTCTGGGGTGGTGTCGGGTCAGGTGACACGGTGACACTAGCATTTTGCTCAAACTGAGCAAAGAAAGCATTGAGTGCATCGGGGGTTAAGTGCTTTTTTCTGCTATCTTGTTCTGCTTAAATTTGTATCCTGTTTTGTCATATAGGCCTTACCACAGGCCGCAGGTGACCATATGGTTAGTTTGGGCCTCTAACTTAGTCCATTTTTGCGAGTTAGCACCCCTGATGGCTTTAAGCATGTCATCTCTGGATTTCCTGCATAGGTCTGGGTCATCACACTTCAATGCTGCATGCTTGGTCTCCAATAGGCAATGGATTTTCCAATTCATTCAAGGTTTCCAGTTGGGGAACACCTATATTGACTTATTTGATATGCAGTCCTCTATGCATTTGCTCATGAAGTACATGTAGTGGTGGCATACTTGAATATGGTCCAAGTATTCAAGTAGTCCCAGAGAAACTCTTCTGCTGCTTTAGACCAGCATTGTGCTACTTTCTGTGAAGGATCCTTCACAGCCCTTCCCACGATCCAGCCCAAGCTATGCACCACTATGTGGATGACAAACTAGAAGAAACCTACAAACACATAAACAATATCCTGACCCGGTATAAAGTTCACCAAAGAGGAAGAGAACAATAATCTTCTTGGACTTCCCTCCTTGGACTTCATGGAAAGCTAATGGAGTGCTGCAGACTAGTGTCTACAGGAAAGCCACACACACAGAACAGATACAGAGTGCAACCATCCCAACACCCACAAACAGAACTGCAACAAGACATTATTCAAATGAGCAAAACCTTGGAACTATGTGAAGCTGAGGAGAAACACCCATAGAATTTATTCAGGAACAACGGGTACCCGATAAGCACAGTTAACCAATTCCTGCACAACAGATCCAAATAGGAAGACACAACACACCCAGAGACTCTAGCCACCCTTCCGTACATCAAAAACACTTCAGAGATGATCACCAGACTACACCGGCTCGAGATTTCATCGTATCTCAAAAACCTATTGCCACACTAAAACAACTACTGATGAAGTTAAAGGACCCTGTACTCGTAGCCAGCAATGAACATGATATAGAAAATACTGTGTTAAGACTGCAACAAACATTACATTGGACAGATGGGCAGGAAGCTAGCCACCAGGATACCTGAGCACCAATAGCCACCAAAAGACATGACCAACTTTCACTGGTATCCATACTCACAGACAAAGAGGAACATCAGTTTGACTGGGACAATACGTCCAGCCTGGGACAGGCCAAACAGAGACACGGGCGGGAATTCCTAGAGGCCTGGCATTCAAACTGGAACTCCATGAACAAATGTACAGATACGGACCCCATTTACCAACCTCTCAGAAACAGAACCAGAAATGATACCACCCACCACCATAAACCAAGACCGATAAATAGCAAATGGGACAAGGCACCAACACCTCACCGGAGGTTCACTGATGATGTTACCTAGCATGGTGACAAAACATCTCAGCGAGCAAACCACCAATCCAATCTACAACCTGAGCTACAAACCTTCTCCAAAATCTCAAAGGATCCTCCTGTTACAGCTTCAGCTTCTGCCTGTAAGCAGAGAGGAGGAACACAGTGTTATGATCTGAATTTCCAAAGGGTGGACAGAGTATGGAGCGGCAGTGTCTTTGATGGTTATGCAGCAATGGGTCTCGGCTGTTTGATCCCTTGGTGGAATGTGTTGGTGGTATTTTGGTAGCACCCTCTTGAGATCAGCATGGTTGAAGTCACCAGCCATGATGAATAAGGCCTCAGGGAATTTTGTCTCCAGAGCATTTGTGGTGGTGTAAATTTCATCCAGGGCATTCTTCACATCTGCCTGGGCTTGTATGTATACTGCATGGTGAACCTGTGCAGCAGGGTGGAGGGAGAACATTTCACTGTAAGCTATTCTCAGACCAGGGAGCAGTGGCTCACCAGGGTCACCGTGTCTGAGCACCAACAGATATGGTGTTGATTAGCAAGTATATCCCTCTGCCCTTTGCCTTACTCGAGGACACTGTGCGGTCCATGTGGTGTATGGAGCACTCGTCAGCTTACAAGGCACAGTCAGGTATTGCAGGAGTGAGCCATGTCTCTGTAAAACAGAGCACACAGCAGTCTCTCAGTTCCCTCTGGAAGGTAAGTCTAATTCTGACTTCATCCATTTTGTGTTCGATAGCATGCACATTTGTGTTCAGAATGTAGGGGAGGGGGGACTTGAAACTGCATTGTTTCAATCTCACCTGCAGGTCAGCACATCTTCCCTGTTTTCTTTTAGGATACCTGCATCTGGATGGTCCTGGGAGTTGATGTGCGAACCTGCTGCTCTGAAAGGTAAGTGAGTCAGTTCAGGACAGACTGGGCCTCACCTTGGGCAGAACACTATGAAGATGGAGTTTGGGCCTGGGCTGGTCTGGTCTCCTTGGGAACGGGTCTCAGCGGTAGGTTTCCTGCTCCTAGACTGTGCTGGGTGTCAATGGTACAAGTCTGCTCCTCTTGAAGGTAAGTGAGTCAGTTTGGGATGGGCTAGGCCTCCTCGGTGTTGAGTAGCCATGGAATTGGGGACCGGACCTGGGCAGGTCTGGCCTCCTCAGGGCTGCATCATTGCAGGTCCGGGGTTAGGTCCTAGACTGTTCAGGCCTCCTCAGGGCTGTGTCACTGCAGGTCCAGGGTTAGGTCCTGGACTGTTCGTGCCTCCTCAGGGCTGTGTTGCTGCATGTCCAGGGTTAGATCCTGGGCTGGTTGGGCCTTCTTGAGGTTGCGCTGTTGTCAGTTCTGATTTTGTTTCACATTGACATCAGGTCAAGGGTCAGATCTTGGGTCTGGGAGTCCTCATGGGTCCACAGGTTTGCCTTGGGCCTGCGAATCCAGCATCGGTAGTACTCAGGTCTGGACAGTTGTAGGATTCTCAGACCTGTAATTAGATTTGTGGGATGTGGGAAAAATAGTGTTACTTCTGCAATTCCATTTACTTATACAAAGTAAATGAACTCACACCAGCCAAGAGCTGAGTCAACAAGAATGGAAACTATGTGGAGGAAATACATAATTGTTTTTGTATTAGCTAATATTGTATGCTAGAATGAAATGTGAATGCAAAACAATGGTAGATATTACAGACGAATAGGTAAGATGCTGTGAGGGAAGGAAGTTAAGCTAGATACGCCTGTACAAACAGTCTGTATAAACATCTGTTTCCCACTTTTACAGAAACACAGGAACAAACCCCAATTAAAAGGGTCATAAGGATCAGTATGGTTGGGAAAGGTACAGATGGAGGGAGTAGATAATGATGAAGAAAGAATATGCCTAACAATGACCTACCGCGGGATGAGGTCAAACGGCCTTGTGAGGCCAGAAATAAGCATTTTGTCACAGACAAGGCCAGATAAGGCAAGAGATAAACAGGAGTAATGGGGGCCGTTCTTAGGGAAGTGGAAGATGTAAACGGAGAGGAGCAATGAAAAACAAAAGAAACCAAATTATATAAATATTGTGTATTAATTGAATTTGGGGTGCATATGTGCCTTGCCTTATAGACACTGGACATCACACTCTCTTGTAAGAGTAAAATAAAAGGCACTACTGATTCAGATTTTGTCTCAGACTGCAATTATCGAAGTGTGTGAGCTTTGTTTCTCACAATTGTGGGCTCGTCCGGGATATTCTTCCATCGCCGGGGGGAGTGGCTGGCCTTGGACACTGGGAAGACGCGTCCTGTTCCCAATTGAGGAGCGGTCTCATGTCCCGGTTTGGTCGACTCCCTTGGGTGACTGGTACAGATCCCACAAGACAGACATCTGAATCAGACAGTGGTAGGAGGTCGATAGAAAATACGGCGCAAAGGGGCCAGGCAACTCTGTGCACAGACCAAGGTAAGAAACCTGACTTTTAAGTTATGCCTTGGTGGCTGGGAAAAGGGTTATTTACTCTCTGAGGGACTGGCGAGGGCCCCGTGAAATGGGGGGTGGCAGAGTAGCTGTCACGGAGTAAAGGAAGAAGAAAAAGTCCCTGGTAACATTCCTCCTGAAAGTCCATTGGGGAGAATGTTGCGGGAATGGACAAGCAATATTTGTACAAGGGCAAAAGATAAAAAGAAAATGATTAAATATTGTTGTTTAGTATGGACCAAAGACACAATTCTTCGTCTGGTTGTCTTCTGGCCAAAGTATGGTTCGGATGAGGATTGGGTCTGTCAGTATTTAGATTAGATTAGATTACTTACAGTGTGGAAACAGGCCCAACAAGTCCACACCACCACGCCGAAGCACAGCCCACCCATACCCCTACATTTACCCCTTACCTAACACTACGGGCAATTTAGCACGGCCAATTCACCTGACCTGCACATCTTTGGACTGTGGGAGGAAACTGGAGCACCCGGAGGAAACCCACACAGACAATGTGCAAACTCCACACAGACAGTTGCCTGAGGTGGGAATTGAACCTGGCGCTGTGAGGCAGCAGTGCTAACCACTGTACCACTGTGCCGCCCAGGCTTGTATTTAGGTTTGTATGTGAATAAAAAACAACACTTTAGTAAGGGGAAGGCAGACTATGCATCCTGTTGGAAGGGCAGTTTGGGAATGATGGTAGTAAAGACAAAGGATTCCCCCTCTGCCCCCACCTAGTCCCTGGGATCCTCTTGGCTGTTTGCACCCCCCATACCAAAAATCAGGTTAGGTGAACATGGGGGAGGAGGAGAGACAGACAGACAGGGACAGGGAACAGATGACTCACAAGAGGAAGACGGAGGGGCGGTGGACGGGGATGTTGTTGTTCCTGACCCTCAATCCTCAGCAAAAGAAAGGAAAGCTACAGTAGATGTAGAGGAGGCCTCCGGAGGATCTAAATCAAAGCCTAAGGGGGGATAACAAAAAAAAAGGGAAGAATGTAACGAATTATCCCCTTCGGGAGGAACCAATAGGGGACAAAGAGATTGGGTTTGTTAGTGCCCCCCTCACCAGTGGGGAGGTCAGAACATTTAAACAGGAAATGAAGGTCCTGGTTGAGGATCCGGTGGGGTTGTCTGAACAAATTTATCAATTTTTGGGGCCCAGTCTGTATACCTGGGCTGAGTTAATGTCTATTTTGAATATACTATTTACTGGGGAAGAAAGGGGACTTATACGGGGAGCAGCCATTAAAATATGGGACACGGAACATCCGATTGGAGATGGGGATGCTGGACAGTGAGCGGTGAAGTTTCCCCTCAGAGACCCCCAGTGGGAAAATCAAAATCCGGAGCATAGAGAAGAAATGAGGGAATTGAAAGACCTGATTCTGAAAGGAATTAGAGAGGCAGTTCCAAAGTCACAGAATTTGACTAAAGCCTTTGAAGTTAGACAGGAGAAAGATGAGACTCCCTCAGCTTTCTTGCAAAGATTAAGAGACTCAATGCGGAAATATTCTGGAATGAACCCTGAGGACCCAATGGCACAGGGTCTTTTGAAAGTACATTTTGTGATAAAGGCATGGCCAGACATACAGAGAAAGATACAGAAGATAGAAGGGTGGAGTGAAAAACTCATTAGATGAATTATGAAGAGAGGCACAGAAAATGTTTGTAAAGAGAGAGGATGAGAGACAAAAACAGAAGGTGAAAATGATGGTAGCTACGGTTGATGAGGTAGTTAAGAATGGAACCAATAGTGAGCAACCGGAGCGGTGGGTGGCAGCGTGTAGGACAGAGAGGAAGAGGACAAGGGGGAGCATTTGATAGAGGATTCGAGCGACAAGGGCAGAGATGGAGGTCTCCAAAGGCAGAATGCTATTATTGCAGAAAGATAGGGCACTTTAAGCGGGACTATCCTGATCTACAAAGGGAAGAAAGGGCAATTCCGCTTATGAATTTTGATGAAGAATAGGGGTGTCAGGGGTTCCTGCCCCCGGGAACCCACCAGGAACCCTTGATAAACTTGAAGGTGGGACCCTGTAGGGAAGAGGTAGTCTTCCTAGTAGATTCGGGGGTAGCACGGTCATCGCTGAATTTTAAACCAAAGAAAGTAGAAATGTTGACATGGTCAATTACTCTTTTGGGGGTAAAAGGGGAAGGATTTACTGTTCCAGTATTTGAACCTATGATGATAGAAGGTCCTAAGGATAGGGTCACAGGGGAACTGCTGTATATCCCTGATATAGGAAGTAACTTACTAGGGAGAGACTTAATTATCCTCTTAGGACTGGAGATTGGAATTCAGGAAAAAGAATTAATTGTACAAATGGCAATGTTGACAGAGGATGTGGAGAGAGAGATAGACCATATTGTATGGGCTAGAGAAGGGAATAGAGGAAAACTACAGATCCCTCCCCTTCTAATAAATTTAAAAAGGAAAAGGGACGTTGTCTGTGAGCGACAATATTCCATTTCCATAGAAGGTAAACGAGGACTGCAGCCAGTAATTGAGGGACTGATTAGAGATGGATTTTTGGAGCAATGTATGTCTCCTTATAATACCCCAATTCTACCAGTGCGGAAATCTGATGGAACTTATCGATTTGAGAACATTAAATCGAATAGTACAGATCAGGCACCCAGTGGTGCCAAACCCCTATACATTATTAAGTAAGATCCCTCATGACCACAAATGGTTTAGTGTGATAGATTTAAAGGATGCCTTTTGGGCTTGTCCCTTGGTGAAGGAAAGTAGGAATTTGTTCGCCTTTGAATGGGGAAGACCCCAAGACAGGACGGAAACAGTAATACCGGTGGATCGGAAACAGCAATTGGGGTTTACGGAATCCCCCAATTTATTTGGACAGATGTTAGAACAAATATTGGAGAAATTTAGCAGCCCCAAGAGGACTACCCTGTTGCAGTATGTAGACGACCTCTTAGTAACAGGAGAAAGAAGAGAAAGAGTAGTAGAAGCCACTAACAAATTATTGAATTTCCTGGGTCAGCAGGGACTGCGAGTATCTAAAAACAAACCACAATATGTGGAGCAAGAAGTGAAATACTTGGGACATTTAGTTAGTGAGGGAAAGCGAAAGATAAGCCCGGAACGGATAGAGGGAATAGTGGGAACTAAATGGGAGTTATGCAAATTTTTGGGTCTAACGGGATATTGCAGATTGTGGATTGATTCCTATGCTCAGAAGACTAAGAAATTATATCTCAAACTATTAGAGGGGGAACCAAAATGTCTAAGTTGGGATGATGAGGAAAAAGAACTACTTGAGGAACTCAAAAGAGATCTGATCCATGCCCCCGTGTTAGCCTTACCTTCCCTAGATAAACCTTTCCACCTTTTTGTTACCGTAGATAAGGGAGCAGCTTTGGGAGTATTAACCCAGAGATGGGGAGGAATGAGACAGCCAGGAGCATATCTTTCGAAGCTATTGGATCCAGTATCCCGGGGATGGCCAGAGTGTGTGCAGGCTGTGGCTGCCACTGTACTGTTGGTGGAGGGAAGCAGAAAGCTTACATTTGGGGGAGCCCTAATAGTAAGCACCCCACACCAAGTGAGAACGATCCTAAACCAAAAAGCTGGGCGATGGTTGACAGACTCGCGGATTCTGAAATATGAGGCAATATTAATAGAAAAGGATGATCTAGTGTTGGTCAGAGAAAATTGTTTAAAGGGAAAGGAGACTCTCCTCAGAATCCAGGGCACGACTGCCTTGACATTATAGAATACCAAACTAAGGTCCACATGGACCTGAGAGATGTTCCACTTCATGCAGGGGCTAGACTTTTTATAGACGGATCATCCCAGGTGACTGAAGGGAAAAGACATAATGGGTATGCAGTCGTAGACGGGACAAAAGGTAGTGTGGTGGAGGCAGGAAGATTGCCAAATGGGTGGTCAGCTCAGACCTGCGATCTCTATGCATTGGAAAGAGCCCTTAGGGCATTAGAAAATAAAGAGGGAACAGTATACACTGACTCTAAATATGTATTTGGTGTTGGCACTTTCGGAAAGATATGGCAGGAAAGAGGACTGATCAATAGCCGGGGGAAGGAATTAGTACATGAGGAGTTGATTAAACGGGTCTTGGAGTCCCTATTACTCCCCCGAGAAATAGCGGTAGTGCATGTAAATGGTCATCAGAAAGGAAATGAACCAGAAGTTAGGGGAAATAGATTAGCCAATGAAGTGGCTAGGGAAGCCACCCTGAACCCACAAGAAGTGGTGATTTATTCCCTAATACCTACTGTCCCAGGTCCTAGGGAAGCTCCTATATTTACTGAAAGCGAAGAAAAAGAATTGAGAGATTTAGCAGCTGTAAAAACAGCAGAAGGGCATTGGAGGTTACCTGATGGAAGGGAAATGTTAAACAAAATGATGATGCGAGAGATTATGGCTGTTCCTACATCAAGGCAGACATTGGGGAGGACAAGCAATGTGTGATTTAGTTCTTAGGGAATATGGATGTAAAGGAATATATACAATTGCTAAACAAATATGTGAGGGATGTATAATATGCAGAAAGGTAAGTAAGAAAGTCTTGAGAAAACAGACCCCAGGAGGAAGAGACCCAGGATTGAGACCTTCCAGAGTATACAAGTAGATTATACTGAACTACCCAGAGTAGGAAGACTAAAATATATGTTGGGCTGAAGAAGGGCTGGTGCCTGAAACGTCAATTCGCCCGTTCCTTGGATGCTGCCTGACCTGCTGCGCTTTTCCAGCAACACATTTTCAGCTAAAATATATGCTGGTCATAGTAGATCATCTATCTGGTTGGGTTGAGGCATACCCCCTAGCTACTGCCACTGCAAGTGGGGTGTCTAAAACAATATTAGAGCACATAATTCCCCGATATGGGCTAGTGAACCATATAGATTCCGACCAAGGAACTCATTTTACCTCTAAAGTGTTACAGGGGGTAATGAAAGGGTTGGGAATTTCCTGGGAGTTCCATACTCCATGGCACCCGCCATCATCGGGAAGGGTTGAGAGAATGAACCAAACACTCAAACAACAGCTCTCTAAATTGATAATAGGAACCAGACTCCCTTGGACCAAATGTTTACCTATAGCTCTCTTGCGAGTACGAATAGCCCCAAGGAAATTGGGACTATCCCCCTATGAAATCTTATTTGGATTATCTTACCTGGGAACGAATGGAGAATTGCCAATTCCCAAAACTAAAGAAGTATATACTGGGCTTGTCCTCCTCTTTGTCTTTCCTCAGGAAACAGGGCTTATTGGCACAGACTCCACCCCTTGAATTCACCTTTCATTCCATCCGGCTGGGAGATTGGGTCTCAGTAAAATCATGGACAGAGACTAAATTGCAGCCGGACTGGGAAGGGCCGTACCAGGCTGTTTTGACTACCGAAACGGCAATAAGGATGGTGGAGAAAGGCAGGACTCATTACGCTTGGATCAAAGGGCCAGTGGACGCTCCCGTGGGGGAAGAGGTCTGGACAGCCGAATCAACACAAGACCCACTGAAACTCAGACTAAAGAGACTTTGAGTAACTGGTTATACGGTGGCGACGCGAGCGCGGGATTATTTCTGTAAGATTGTATATTAAGTCTTTTTGTGCTTCAGCATGTCGTTTAGAATACTGGGAATGCTTAGAGTTATGATGCTAGCTCTCTTAGTATTGGGATTTTGTCAAATATCATTTTCATATGTATTATTAACGGTTCCTGAGTCTGATAATCCACAAGTAATAGATGCTGATGTATGCAGTTTAGTAAATTGTGGGGATGTAGATAATCAGAGACAGTGCCGCAGCTCTGAGATACATCTTAAGTCCTATGGGGATGGCCTCGGGGATGGTACTTGGTATAATGGTCTCGTCACAGTACACCGGGCCCCCTTCCGACCAGCTCGCGATTGTCCCAATAAAAAGTGTAAACCAATATACCTAACGATAAGGAAAACCACATGGCACGAAGCAATTCTGGGGGAGGGCACCTATGAGATACAATTAATTGAAACATTTGGGATAGAAATGAAAGCAAATGGGAAGGATTTCTTGGGCTGTTGTTTTCGAATTAGCGTAGGACAGGGAAAACGGGTAGAACTACTGGGTAATAAGATTCAACCTTTCACCCCTCCCGATGATCCTAAAGTAGTAAAAATTATAGAGGTAAAGGACTTGAAACAGACCATCGAAATAGAAACTGGGTATGGGGATGCAAATGCCTGGGTTGAATGGGTAAAGTGTACTGTAAAAAGTCTGAACAAAAGCAATTGCTATGTATGTGCCTCCGGTCGGCCAGTGGCCCAGGTGGTTCCCTTTCCGCTCGGGTGGAAGGGAGACAGGAAGGGCATGAAATGTATGATAGCCCTGTATCAGGATGAGACTACATGGAATGATAGGAACTGTACCTCCCTATCTCTGATGTTCCCTCCCTTGGAGAAGAAAGATGCAAAAGTCCCCCCCACATTTTCCACCGCAGTTGGAAATCACACGTCGTGTGTGCGTAGACGAGGTACAAGTTGGTCGAGAGATTTGGGGGAGCTGAAATTATGTACAGAGATTAAGAATGTTACCGAAACGGAGAAGGGAGGGAACTACTCCGCACTAAAGGTTCCCCGAGTGGATCTGTGGTGGGACTGTGGAGGCAAAATATAGAGATCCACCCTCCCTCCGGATTGGAGAGGGGTATGTGCAATTGTACAATTGGCAATTCCATTTACCCTGGCATTTGAGAAGGAAAAGATAGTAGGGAAAAAGGGAAGGAGTAAGAGATTACTATTAGACACTTCTTTCAATGACAGGATTTATCTCGATTCGGTTGGAGTCCCTAGGGGAGTACCTAATGAATTCAAGGCTCGTAACCAGATTGCAGTAAGCTTTGAGTCAGCTCTCTTTTGTTGGGTAACAATTAATAAAAATGTAGATTGGTTATAAATTACATTTTCTATAATCAACAGCGATTTATAAATTATACAAGAGATGCGGTTAAAGGAATATCAGACCAGCTTGATGCGACAAGTAGGATGGCATGGGAAAACAGAATGGCCCTTGATATGATTTTAGCAGAAAAAGGGGGTGTGTGTGTGATGTTAGGAGGAAGCTGTTGTACCTTTATTCCTAATAACATTGCACCTGATGGTTCAATTACTCGGGCCTTAAGGGGATTGACTACCTTAGCAGAGGAACTGGCTGAGAATTCAAGAGTAGACACATCTCTCATGGGATGGCTCGAATCATGGTTTGGAAAATGGAAGGGGTGGTGGTTTCTATCCTTACTTCCCTGATAGTAGTAGTCGGGGTATTGGTGGCCATTGGCTGTTGTATCATACCCTGTATACGAAGGCTCACCCAAAGACTGATTGAAACAGCCTTGATGAAACAGATGCCCCTAAAAGGGAATCAGGCAGAGGAACTTTATCGACTAAATAATGAGGGGATGAGTGAGACCAAGATGGATGAAATCTCCGGAATGATGCTTGCGAATTTCGGGGGCGATGCTTAAAAGAAAAATTGCAGAAGATAACAAATGGTAATTAAAGAAAAAGGGGAAATTGTGGGATGTGGGAAAAATAGTGTTACTTCTGCAATTCCATTTACTTATACAAAGTAAATGAACTCACACCAGTGTGTAATTGTTTTAGCCCAAGAGCTGAGTCAACAAGAATGGAAACTATGTGGAGGAAATACATAATTGTTTTTGTATTAGCTAAAATTGTATGCCAGAATGAAATGTGAATGCAAAACAATGGTAGATATTACAAACGAATAGATAAGATGCTGTGAGGGGAGGAAGTTAAGCTTGATACGCCTGTACAAACAGTCTGTATAAACATCTGTTTCCCACTTTTACAGAAACACAGGAACAAACCCCAATTAAAAGGGTCATAAGGATCAGTATGTTTGGGAAAGGTACAGATGGAGGGAGTAGATAATGATGAAGAAAGAGTACGCCTAACAATGACCTACAGCGGGATGAGGTCAAACGGCCTTGTGAAGCCAGAAATAAGCATTTTGTCACAGACAAGGCCGGATAAGGCAAGAGATAAACAGGAGTAATGGGTGCCGGTCTTAGGGAAGTGGAAGATGTAAACAGGGAAGGAGCAATGTTAAACAAAAGAAACCAAATTATATAAATATTGTGTATTAATTGAATTTGGGGTGTGTATGTCCCTTGCCTTATAGACACTGGACATCACATCCTCTTGCAAAAGTAAAATAAAGGACACTACTGATTCAGATTTTGTCTCAGACTGCAATTATTGAAGTGTGTGACCTTTGTTTCTCACAGATTTAAAAGAATATTATCAGTAATTTTTGCAGAAGTAGAATGTAGGTTTAAAAGTGTGGAATGGTTATAAGAAATGTTAGAATGCGATCTGCTGTATGGAACTCACAAAGAGTTGCCCAGTGGCAATGCTATCTTGACCACCAGGCCTTGGGTGCAGGTTTCAACCCTATAGGCATCTGGCAGAAAGAACAGTCCAAATTCTGAAGGCAGGCTGAAAGGAATAGCCTCGAGCTTCACTAGATACCAAACGGTTCGGTTCCTATTTGACGATAGGACCACGCCTGATGCAACCACAGGGATAGCTCCCGCAGAGTTGCTAATGGGAAGAAACCTTCACACTGGGTTTAATCTCATATTCCCAGGCCTGGGGGAAGAGTGAAATGGCACCAGGAGCACCAATGCTGGACAGAAAATTCCTTTAAGCGAGAGTAAGGCAGTTTACTTCCGGGAAAGAGGTTTGGTGTTGGAACAATGGAAATGGCTCTGCATGGGTAAGAGGCATGGTCAACACGAGGTCAGGTCCTGAGACATACAAAGCTCAGGTAAGAGAGGTGGTCCTGAACAAGCATGTGAATCACATGAAAGCTGCAACCTCATAAACATGGCAGGATCAAAACATACCCAGTCCATCAGAAAATCCAGCAAGGCTGTCAGACACAGTGGGTTCACACCCTCCACCCAGTGTTGAATAAACCTCTGAGGACAAGATGGACACAGCAGATGTTGCAGCCTTGATGCCATTACTGCCTGAAGAAGATGAGTTTTAGCTGAGATGCTTTGGGCACAAGAGGAGGATCCCATGGGTTCAAACAGCCCTGCCTGAGGTTCTGAGGGGCTGGGTATGTTTAGCTCCCACCCCATTTGGGAAGTTGCAGCTTTCATTTGATCCACATGTTTGTTCAGGACCGCCTCACCTACCTGAACTTTGTACATCACCGATCCTGACCTTACGTCAACCTCACCTCTTGCCTATGCAAGGCCATTCCCATGGTCTCGACACCAAACTTCATGCTCTGAAGTAAACTGTCTCTCTCACTCAGAGGATTTTTGTGTCTGGTATTTGCATTCCTGATGCCATTTTATGTCAAATACCACTTTTATTACAATCCTCATAAGGATCAACAATACTTTTTAAAAGGAGGTATGTATTTTTCAGTGACCAACTCAAAAGGTTTTATGTTTTAAGACTTTTACAAAAGCTTCCAATTCTTTTGAGACCCCAAAGGTTTCTGCTCAAAATTAAACCTTAACAGTAAAAAAAAATTGAAAGGCGAGTGTATGAGAGCTGGCCCCACCTCCCAGGCAGCTTCCAATGATTCCAACTTTTAAAAAAAACCCAAGGCCTCACAACTTCTTTACTTTCTTAGAGACAGCTCAGCACCTCTGCCTTACAACCTATCTTCAAAAAATACCAAGACAAAATAGCCTCTAAAAGTGACAGCATTGTCACACTCTTAACTTGAAACTCTAACTCCTCCACTATTAATAGGAACCCCTTTCTCCTTGTTTTACTGAGGTGAACTTTCAAAAAAGGCCATCATCTCTCAGCCCATTGAGTCTTAACCAGAGAGATGTACAGCATGGAAACAGACCATTCGATCCAACCCATCCATGCCAACCCAATCTAGTCCCACCTGCCAGCGCCCGGCCCAAATCCCTCCAAACCCTTCTTATTCATATATACCCATCCAAATGCCTCTTAAATGTTGCAATTGTACCAGCCTTCACCACTTCCTCTGGCAGCTCATTCCATACACATACCACCCTCTGCGTGAAAAAGTTGCCCCTTAGGTCTCTTTTATATCTTTCCCCTCTCACCCTAAACGTATGCCCTCTAGTTCTGGACTCCCCCACCCCAGGGAAAAGACTTTGGTTAGTTACCCTATCCATGCCCCTCATAATTTGGTAAACCTCTATAAAGTCACCTCTCAGCCTCCGACACTCCAGGGAAAACAGCCCCAGCCTGTTCAGCCTCTCCCTATAGCTATAATCCTCCAACCCTGGCAACATCCTTGTAAATCTTTTCTGTACCCTTGCAAGTTTCACAACATCTGGAGAACAGAATTGCACACAATATTCCAACTGTGGCCTAACCAATGTCCTGTACAGCCGCAACATGACCTCCCAACTCCTCCTGCACTCAATATTCTGATAATAAAGGAAAGCATACCAAATGCCTTCTTCACTATCCTATCTACCTGCGACTCCACTTTCAAGGAGCTATGAACCTGCACTCCAAGGTCTCGTTGTTCAGCAACACTCCCTAGGACCTTACCATTAAGTGTATATGTCCTGCTAAGATTTGCTTTCCCGAGATGCAGCACCTCACATTTATCTGAATTAAACTCCATCTGCCACTTCTCAACCCATTGGTCCATCTGGTCCAGATAGTGTTGTAATCTGAGGTAACCCTCTTCACTGTCCAGTACACCTCCAATTTTGGTGTCATCTGCAAACTTATTAACTGTACCTCTTATGCTCGCATCCAAATCATTTATATAAATGACAAAAAGTAGAGGGCCCAGCACTGATCCTTGTGGCACTCCACTGGTTCAACGGATTCATATTTTCCCCCACCATAGCTGTTCCCCTTACCTTGGAGTCTTCAATTCATTTACTCCTTCAAACATATACATTCTGAGAAATGCAATTCTTGTTTGTGTAATTTCTAGGAATTTAACCCACTGATGGCCTATTATCATTCCAGTAATCTGAGACTACATTCCCTCCAGGGCAACCATCCCCCCACTAAAGTTTCATGCCCAGGTTTATTCACAATACACCAGGTGAAATCTAACCACATTTACTTAAATTTAAAACCATTTGCCAAAGTATTTCCCAGTCACTTAAGCTAGCAATATATTTCTTTATAATTAAGCTTCTAACAAGACTCTTAGTAATTATTTTTTTCATTCATGGAACGTGGGCCAGCATTTGTTGCCTGTCCTTTATTGCCGTGGCGATGAGCTGCCTTCTTGAACCAATGCAATCCTTGATATATAAGGAATGCTGTCCAGAAGGGTATTCCAGGAGTTTGATCCCATGACAGTGAAGGTTTGATGATACATTGCAAAGTCGAAGAGTGTGATGCTAGAAAAGCACAGCCGGTCAGGCAGCATCCAAGGAGCAAGAGAATCGATGTTTTGATCATAAGCTCTTCAGGAATTCGTGATGACCGGCTGTGATTTTCCAGCACCATACTCTTTGACTCTGATCTCCAGCATCTGCAGACCTCAATTCCTCCTGATACATTCCCAAATCAGGAAAGTTTGTGGTTTGCAGGGAAACTCCAGCTGGTGATGTTTCTGTGTATGCAATGTACTCCTTTTGTTCTTCCATATGCCGGTGATTGTGGGTTTCGAAGTAGCAGCAGAAAGTGCTTTAGTGAGCTATTGCCTCCAACTTGTCGACAGTACACGCTGCTGTCAGTGTGGGCTAGTGGCAGAGACAGGGAATGCTTAATATAAAGGATGGAGCATCAATCAGGAAGCTGCTTTCTCATAAATGGTAAAAGAAAGAAAAATGACTGGCATTTGTGTAGTGCTTTTCATGACCAACAGATGTCTCAAAATGCTCTATAACATTTAAGGTACATTTGAAGTGCAATCAATGTTGCATCATTGAGACAGAGGCAGCCAAAATGTGCAAGCTGCCACAAGCAACGATGCAATAATGACCAATTAAACCCTTCTGCTGTGATGCTGCTGCTCAAGGAGTGAATAGTGTCCCAGACAACAACTTATTTTGTTCTGAAGAAAGGTCACTGGACCCAAAACATTAACTCCGATTTCTCTCTGCAGACGCTGCCAGACCTGCTGAGCTTTTCCAGCAATTTCTGTTTTTGTGATAACCTATTTTCTATTCTTTGAACTGGTCCTTTTGAATGTTATGCATCAACCTGAGCAAGTTGTTGGGCTCCGAAAGATGATACCTCTGACAGTGTAACACTCCCTCAAAAGTGCACTGGGTGTCAGCGATGGATTTTTTGCATTCAAGGAGAACTTGAATTTGGAATTTTGTTATTCGGAAACAGACTTGTTACTAATGCAGCAATAGCTGGCAGTTAGCAAACTGCTTTTTGCAACTGCAATCATCCAGGCAACTGAAGAGTATTTTATCACAGTCCTGACTTGTATCTTGTAGTGCACAACCTCTGACCTATCCTTGCAGCCATAGTGTTTAAATGGTGGATCCAGTTCAGCTTCAGGTCAATGGTAACCCCCAGCATGCAGATAGTAGGAGATTCGGCAACTGTGAGGCCATTAAATGCCAAGTGAAGATGGTCCAATTCTTTTTCATTGAAGGTGGCTTTTGCTTGGCCATCTAATCATTGAGTCTTTGGTAAATTGGGATATGTGACTTTCGAATACATCATTGAAGGGAGATACAGTAAGAAGTTGAGGATCCAACACAGTTCCTTGAAGAATTTCAGCACTCACATGCTGCCAGTTAGAGTGCATGGCCCATTATCCCATTGACTGATGCTTAACTAATTCCTTTAACCAGGGCAATGATTTCTTTTCATTTTCACGGGCTTCAATTCTAGCTAGATTTACTTTTATGAAGAACCTTTCTTAACCATAGCGTGTAACAATTTTCCAACATATGTTCGTCTAACTGGTCTCTAACTCCTTGGTTTACCTTACTTACATTTCTTAAACAGTAGTGGCATATGTAAATGTAATGAATAGCTTCTGAACAGCAAGAAATTTACAAGACTTTAAAAAAGTTTTCTGCAATGTTCTCACCCACTTCCTTTAAAATCCTCAGTGGGAACCATCTGGTCTTGGAACTGTCACTCTTGAATTCCATTATTTCCTCATTAAGCCCTTACAAACATGAAGTCAGATTTGATTATATTATAATTCCTATTAGAAAAATGTTCACCCCTCATTACACTGTTAATGAAATGTATCTCATCGCTCATCAGTAAATCTCACGTGATCTCAAGCAGCACAAGGACTGACGATGGAATGGAAAATAGGTGCCTTCGGTTTTGGAGTAGATACAGAGTTGGGATTATTTTCAGGGTCAAACATGAGGCCAAGAATCGGAACAATCTGGTTAGATTTCAGGCAATGGCCAGGTGGAAGGATTGGCGGTGGTGAGGGAACAGAATTTGTGACAAGTCTTAAAATATTTCCAATTATTAGGAGGGAAATTTTGCTCATCCAGTCCACTAAGTAGTCTGATCTCCAAAACAATAGATGGGTGAGGAGAAGTGATGCTGGGGTGAAAAGCAAAACTGAGACTGTTCACAGATGATATCACAAAGGCAGAGAGTGCAGATGAGAATTAGAGATGGACAAGGATGGGTGCTTTGGGATCTCGACTTAGTAATGTGGGAGAAATGTCATTGCACTGGAATGGCAGGCTAGAGAAAACAACATAAGAAATTATTTCTGCAGGAGGTGTATTATTCCTGTGTTTGTTGCCTCTGTGCCAGAATGTGCTGGTTTCAAGTCCCACTCCAGGAATTGATGGCCACAGAGGAATTGTTTACAACGTGGTTTAATGGGTTGTAATTGAGACTGTAAATTCTTCCAATGTGCCACTTCATTCTTCAAGAAAGAAAAGAATGTGGAGGTATATGGACCAAAGTTCCTTGATCATTTCAGGAGCAAATTGCTGCAGTGTACTGGAACCTGTACTGAAACAAAAAATGGTGGAAATCACCGCACATCAGGCAGCATCCTGAAGAGGCATCTGGACTCAAAGCTTGCTCTCTCTCCACAGATGCTGCCTGACCTGCTGTGATTTCCAGTACTTTTTGCTTTCAGTACTGGATCATTTTGTTTGGGATTTAGTGTTGGCTTGTATATTTATAATACGTGAAGGTGGAGTGGAGAGAAGGAAGACAAGTTGGTGGTGGTCCTTGTCAGACAACCCAGAAGGAATATAGTGGTTGAGTGACTGGAGTTCCGACTTCACTGAAGCATTCCTCAATGAGCTGCTTTCTGAGAGCTCGGATGGATTGTGAGTCGGATAAATGTTAATTCTCAACCACTCCACTATCTTGCAGCTATGGTGTCTTGCTGCTTGCTCCAATCCTTCCCTTGTTCAAAGGCATATTAACTGAACCACTCTTAAAGGAATGCAGGAACAGAGAGGTCTAGGGGTTCATGTGCACAATTCTCTTAACCAGCAGGACCGTGTTGTTCAACAATCATATGGAATTCTTGGCTTTCTGAACGAAATATAAAAATGGGGAGTTGTGTGAAAATGTTATTAAATCAGGCCCGAGCTGGAATATTATGTCCAACTTTAAATACTACACTTTCCAAAGGATGTCAAACCCTTGAAAGGTTTGCACTAAGAGGTTTACTGGCCTGATAACCAGAGAATAGGGACTCCAGTTAAAGTGAGAGCCTGGAGAAACTGGAATTGTTATTGGAGCAGCAGAGGTTCAGGGAAGATTTGAGACAGGTGTTTAAAGTCATGAAGGGCACATTTACAGTCAATAAGGAAAATTATTATACGTGGCTGAGGTTGAAGGGAGGCTGAACAGGCTGGGGCTGTTTTCTCATGGAACAACGGAGGCTGAGGGGTGACCTTATAGAGGTTTACAAAATCATGAGGGGCATGGATAGGATAAATAGACAAAGTCTTTTCCTTGGGGTGGGGGAGTTCAGAACTAGAGGGCATAGGTTTAGGGTGAGGGGGGAAGATATAAAAAAAACCTAAGGGGCAACTTTTTCACCCAGAAGGTGGTACGTGTATGGAATGAGCTGCCAGAGGATGTGGTGGAGGTTGGTACAATTGCAACATTTAAAAAGCATTTAGATGGGTATATGAATAGGAAGGGTTTGGAGGGATATGGGCCGGGTGCTGGTAGGTGGGACTAGATTGAGTTGGGATATCTAGTCGGCATAGACGGGTTGGACAGGTCTGTTTCCATGTTGTACATCTCTATGATTCTATGACACAAATTTAAGTTGATTGACAAAAGAATCAGAGGTGAGGAAAAATATCTACAGAGCAAGCAGTCCTAATTTTGGGTCCACCATCTGATAGGGGGTGGAAGTGGACTCAAGATTTGATTTGATTTAATTATTGCCATGTTTATCTTATTACAACATAGAGTGGAAAGTGTTGTATAGTGTTGTGGCTTTCCAGCTCCATCTTAAAACACAATAATAAATAAAAACATAGAATATGAAGGCAAAAATGAATAAATAATTCGTGTTTATTTACAGTCCATGTTAAGTGCTCCAAAATGAGCCATGGGGCTGAGTTCCCTTCACCATGCCACAGCGCTGGAATGAAAGTGGCTACTCTTCAGTGCTATCTCACCTCCACCGACACCCTCGCTGCTGAGTCTTCACTGGATCTCGCCAATGCAGACCTTATCATGGCGTCAGGTACCTCACTGACCCAAACACGACTATGCCACTGTGCATCCACTTCAGACCCACCTCACCGATGTAGCCGCTGCTGATGTCGTTGGGTCTCATTTGGGCCAGAACTTGCCTCCACCTAATTATTCCATGAATTTGCTCTGGCCGCAAATCCAACCGGGAATCCAAACTCACCTCTGATGCCGCTGCCTCAAGTTCATGCTGCTGGATCTACTCAAGTCTGTGCTTTTGGGTGTACTTGAGTCTGCGCTTCTGGATCTACTTGAGTCCATGCTGCTGAGCCTACGCAAGTCTGTGCTGCTGGGTCTGTTAAAGTACCTATTCGAGACAGCTGAGGGAATCCCTAGTGGACTCGATCTGTAAGCCTCTCTTGGTTCGTCCGGGAGATCATACTCTTTGGTAGTCTGGAATATAAAACTCATACAGTTCAGTTTAAATTATTATCTTTGTTTACCAATGGCATCAATGTTACACTATAACATAGATATCTACAAGCCAGGCTTGAGCTAAGGTTTTAAAACCATTAGCAGAGTAGCAATGCCAGCTCTTACCCCAAAGAGCTCTCTCAGGCTACTCCCCTTATTGCTGCAAACAAGCCGTCTTTACACAGAAATTGATATTAAAATTACAAAAGTGCCACATACCCTTAATCAGATAAGCAGCAATAAAATGGCAAATGTTTGTAGAGGAAGAGAAACTCATAGACAGGTCTGAGTACACTTGACTAATTAAGCCACATGCACATCAAAGTGGGAAACCCTGATCAAGCCAGGCCAAATGGCGGATTGCTTTGGCTAGGGAAAACTTCCCTTTTAACAGTACATCATGACGAAGGTCTAGTCTAAACTATGTGGGAAAGTGCATGAGGTAACCTCACTCAGCTAACATCTCCAGTATCATTATCCTACAAAATGGATTTTTCTTTTAAAATCATCATAGATTCCCAGAATGCAAATTAAATTCATAACATTCCCAGATCTCGAGCTCAAGGGAACAACACACAAACATTTGATCCATGACAAGCCAGTGTTCCCTCAAATCAGACCACAAAGAGTTAATCTTTCCACCACCTTCTTGCCTATCTTTCTCTTTCTCTCTGTCCCTTGAACCCTTCAATTAGTGAACGTAATTTATAGAAGAATGTTTTCTTTCTCACATTCTCACATGAACATCTTCCAACTTCCTTACTATATCAGTTTTAGCCTTTGGTTTGTAAGGGTAATGAGACATTCACATTCCAGAACAGTCAAGATTAGGGAGCTGAGCTTCAGAAATTCAAATCTGCTCAGTGTGGCATACATGAAAATGTATCAGGATTATTCTAATACATGCGTATTACACTCAGCTTATTAAATCACAAGTTATTTTCCTGTTTAGTACGAGCTTTGTTAAAAGCATTTGGTATAAACAGAAATGTAGTTATCCGACACCCTACTGTGAAATATGTGCACCTCCAGCCTTTGACATGAGGAGGAAGTACTGCCACACATTTCACAAGTGAATAAATGTTATCACCTTATTTACACCGATCCATTCACACTAAGAACAGATATCCCCAATTCTTCTGAACAAATGGGCCACTCCATGGTCACCCTTTTCCGCAACTCCTATAGCAAATGTGTCACATGTAAGGCTATAAGCTTTCTCAAGGCTACTCGAGTCTGTGCTGCTGGGCCTACCTGAGTCTGTGCTGGTAGGCCTACTCGAATCCATGCTGCTGCGCCTACTCGAGTCTGTGCTGCTGGGCTTCTTGAGTCTGTGCTGCTGGGCTATTTGAGTCTGTGCTGCTGGGTCAACATGAGTCCATGTTGCTGGGCCTACTCAAGTTTGTGCTGCTGGGCCTACTCGAGTCTGTGCTGCTGAGCCTACTCAAGTCCATGCTACTGGGTCTACTCGAGTTTGTGTTGTTGAGCCTACTTGAGTCCGTGCTGCTGGGCCTACTTGACTCCATACCATTGGGTCTACTTGAGTCCATGCTGCTGAGTGTACTCAAATCCATCCTGCTGGGCCTACTCAAATCCATGCTTCTGGGTCAACATGAGTCTATGCTGCTGGACCTACTTGGTTCTGTGCTGGTGGGTCTATTCAAATCTGTGCTGCTAGACCTATTCGAGTCCGTGCTGCTGGGCCTACTCGAGTCCATGCTGCTGAGCCTACTTGAGTCCATGCTGTTGGGCCTACTAGAGTCCGTGCTGTTGGGTCTATTAGAGTCCATGTTGCTGGGCCTACCTGAGTCCATGTTGCTGGGCCTACTCGAGTCCATGCTGCTGAGCCTACTTGAGTCCATGCTGTTGGGCCTACTAGAGTCCGTGCTGCTGGGCCTATTCAAGTCCATGTTGTTGGGCCTACTAGAGTCTGTGCTGTTGGGTCTACTAGAGTCCGTGCTGTTGGGTCTATTAGAGTCCATGTTGCTGGGCCTACCTGAGTCCATGCTGCTGAGCCTACTTGAGTCCATGCTGTTGGGCCTACTAGAATCCGTGCTGCTGGGCCTATTCAAGTCCATGTTGTTGGGCCTACTAGAGTCTGTGCTGTTGGGCCTACTAGAGTCTGTGCTGCTGGGCCTACTCGAGTCCGTGCTGCTGGGTCTATTCAAGTCTGTGCTGCTGGGTCTATTCGAGTCCATGCTGCTGGGCCTATGAGAGTCCATGGTCACTGTTGCAATGCCATTGTTGCAACTGAGCACTTCACCAAAAGGGAAGCAACACAAATAGAAGAGAAAAAAAATGAGAGAAAAGAGAGAAAAAAGAAACGAAAAGAAAAGCAGAAGATACGGACAGGCCCTGTGCTCAGAAGCCCTACTCCAAGTGCCATCTTACTGGAAATATTCTGTGATAAGAATAACTGAGGACAAATAGTTGAAGGTTTACATGGCTATGTGGAAAGAGAAGGGGAATGGAATTGATTAGAAACTTTACTTTAAAACTGGCACAGACACGATGGGAAGACTGACCAATGTCTGAGCCTCGTCATCCTGACATTCTATAAAATCTGACGCTACTGGATTGGATCAATAGATTTCTTCCTATTTGCTCACAGCTATACTTCTTCTTCATTTTCAAAGATCAATGAATGTAATGATTTTTGAAACAAGGTTTTGGACAGACAAGCAAAGAAAACCATTCTGTGCTTTTGAAAATGTTCATAAATGAAGAGCAGCTGCATGCACTTAACTTAATTTCAGAATGAATGCTCCCATTCCGGGAGCCAATTTATTTATTCAGATAAAATCTCAGTGGTGTAAATGGAATGTTAAATATTTTTTAAAAATCAGATCTAATGTTCGGTTTGTTCGGTTATATTTTATTGTCAGAATTAAATCTATTTCTCAGAGTACCCACTGCAAAAATTGCTGACTAATGACTAAGATTAATTTATAAAAGCACAGGAAGCATACTGCCATTTGGGTTTTATACTAAAATTTTGTTCAAAATGAAATGTAATTAATTTTTGTGTTGTTCATTATCTTTCAGGAACATAACACTGGTCTATTGTCTCAGTGAATAAAAGGAAAATACTGCATGAAATCTGAAATAAGAACAAAAAGTGCTGTAAATTCTCAGAAAT
The DNA here is from genome assembly GCF_047496795.1 of Chiloscyllium punctatum. NCBI lineage: Eukaryota > Metazoa > Chordata > Chondrichthyes > Orectolobiformes > Hemiscylliidae > Chiloscyllium > Chiloscyllium punctatum. Next base: position 53,705,214 of record NC_092761.1, on the reverse strand, counting down.
GGACTGGTGTGGGATCATTGAGCTGAAACGATGGCCTGGATGTAATGTGGGAGCAATGGGAGTCATGTTTACCCTTTTGAAGAGCCAATGGAAAACCAGTATCACTTCCATGGGGCTGTTCCAATGAAATGCCTGCCTATTGTTACAACAGGTCAGAACATTGAAATACTACTGGTTTTTAGTCCCTAATTCAAAAATGTGTTTTTAGAAGCAAGGTGTGACAAAAACAAAATAGCTGCAATAATTAGTTCAGAGGCTGATAGGCAAATCATTTGAGTGGGAGTGATAGATAATATTGAAAATCATGCAAGGAAACTTCAAATAAACTGGAGCGTGATCTTTTGTGACTGCAAGGATACTGACTGATGACACCTTGCTCAAGAGCAAACAACTTCACCTGATGAAGAAGCAGCACTCCAAAGGTTTGTGATTTCAAATAAACCTGTTGGGATTATAACCTGGTGTCATGTGACTTCTGTCCACCCCAATCCAACACTGGCACCTGCACATCATGACTAAACCAGGACAGGAGTTAAAAAGCTAATTTCAAATCTACTGGAATGAGGTCAAGGAATTGAGCTTTCTGTGTGCACCAGCCTGGATCCAAGCATCAGTAAGCTCTGAAGGTCACAATCAAAGAATTATCTTCTAGTCACTCCTCAGTGACTTTCCTTCAGAATTGCAGAATCTGAAGCTGTCATGTATGTGAAGTATTGTTCCATCCAGACCCAGAGAGGTTCCAGCGAGGAGGATGAATTGGCTCTGCTTCTTCATTCACCTCTTGATCACACCCAAGATTATTGCAAATAGATCCCTTTCATCATGGATACCTTTCACCCAGATCCGAGTGAACTAATGTCTTAAAAGGAGTTGATTTAACCAGGCCTTTAACAAAGAGCAAGTTTCTTAATTACTAAATGTGGGAAGAATTAGAATTGCAACATACATTCATTGCAAATAAGATTGCAAATTAGAGGTGACTCCAAAAAGATAAAATGATACAAACAGATATACAGATGAGTGTTTGAATTATTTACAAAGCATGGATAATTGAACACGGTCACTGTGGAAGTTGCAGGCTATGGGTAGCACTGACATTAGTAGTTGAAAAGCCTATTTCAAGATTCTTAATTTAGCAGATCAGTTGAGATTCCTATTGTTCTGTTTTCTTTCAGTGACTGAATTCCAGCATTCACAGTGAGAGTGCTTTTGTTGTCATTTTCCTTTTGTCTGGCTTGCTGGTTAGCTGTTCTCCAAATTTCAGACTGAGACATTTCCTTTACCTTCAACACAGATGACAGTTCTCCAACTACGACCTTAACAGTATGCTAACACCTGAACTCAGACTAGTACATCTGGGTACCTTAACCCACTGGCACACATAGAATATCAGACAATAGGGCATGCTAGAAACAGCATCAGGCATCAACCTGGTGAAGCTATCAAACAGGAGTACTTGCATGACAAACAGCATAAGCAGCTAGTGATACAGAGATAAGCAATCTCATTACCAATGGATCAGATCTAAGCTCTGCAGTCCTACCAAATCCAGTTACGAATGGTAATGGAACAAATAAACAACTCACTGGGGTAGGAGGTTCCACAAATATCCCCATCCTCAATGATGGAAAAAGCCAAGCATATCGGTGCAAAAGGTAAGTCTGAAGCATTCACTGCAATCTTTAGCCAGAAGGGCCCTTTGGAGAATCTATCTCACCTCCTCCAGTTGCCCCAGTATTAATAGTCTTCAGTCAATTCTATTCACTCATGTAAATCAAGAAACTGTTGGAGACACTGGATACTGCAAAGGTTATGGGTCCTGACAATATTCCGGCAACAGTGCTGAAGACTTGGGCTCCAGAATTTACCACTTTCCTGGCCAAGTTAGAGTTTCTAAAGTGTGGCACTGGAAAAAGCACAGCAGGTCAGGCAGAACTGGACCATACCCAGGCCTGGGCTGACAAGCAGCAAGGAGCATTTACACCATACAAATGCCAGGCAATCATCATCTTAGATAAGAGACAATTTAACTACCGCCCCTTATCATTTGATGATGTTACCATCACTAAATCATCCACTAAATCCTTCCTGATGAAGGACTTATGCCTGAAACGTCGATTCTCTTTCTCCTCGGATGCTGCCTGACCGGTTGTGCTTTTCCAGCACCACACACTCGACTCTGATCTCCAACATCTGCAGTCCTCACTTTATCCTAAATCCTCCACTATCAACATCCTGGGAGGATCACCTTTGATCAAAAACTGAACTGGACTCACCACATAAACAGATGGCTACAAGAGCAGTTCAAAGGCTGTGAATACTGTGGTGAGTAACTCACCTCCTGAGTCCCTAAAGACTATCCATCATTTCCAAGGCACAAGTTACGAGTGTGATGGAATATTCCCCACTGGTCGGATGAAGACAGCTCTAAAACATTCAAGAAGCTTTACACCATCCAGGACAAAGCAGCCCGCTTGATTGGCACTACATCCACATACACCCACTCCCTCCACCACTGACACACAGTAGCAGCGGTGTGTGTACTAGCTACAAGATGCACTGCAGAAATTCACTAAAGATCCTCAGACAGCACCTTCCAAACCCATAACCACTCCCATCTGGAAGGACAAGGAAAGTGGATACACAGGAACACCACCACCTTCTAGTTCCCCTGCAAGTTACTCACCATCCTGACTTGGAAATATATCACCATTCTTTCACTGTCTCCACTGTGTCAAAATCCTGGAATTCCCTGCATTGTGGGTCTGTCTACTGCTGTGGTTCAAGAGGCAGCTTACCATCACCAACTAGAACAGGCCCAGCCAGCAGTGCCCACATCCCACAAGTGAATATCAAAAAAACTAGGAAATTCCAGGAGAATTGTAATTGTTTTTTTTTAACCCCAGTACATGTATTTTTAAAGGGAAAAACACAAAACGTATCAGCTATTTGGGACCTTTTCTTCAGGAGATGGCGAGCTGTTATGCTGTAGTGTCAGTCTCCACCATTATCTTGGTAGATCACAAGAGATCACAGTCCAGTCTGGATGGACTTGCCTCTTCTCCCTTTGAAGGACTGTTGTTTGAAGTTCCCCTTGCATTCTGAGGCATGACATTCCAAGTGTGATTCTCTCCAGCCAGTCACTTATTTTACATCTACAGTCATTTTGGGTGCATCAGCCGGGTATTAAAAAAAATTGCCTTTTGGAAGTACAAGTGCTATGGGGTTGTCACCCCTAAGCAAGACAGCATAGGAAACCTCACATTACAGGGCTGAGGTAAGTGCAAAGGTACGTGGCTGGACAGGTTGGTGGGGATGTGGGTGAATAGGTCGGGGGGTTGTACGTAGGTTTGTACATAGTTATGTGGGTGGAAAGTGAGGTGTGTCATGAGGAGGTAGGTGGGAGGGTGTGAGTGGTAGGAGCTGGGTGTGTGGGATTTGTGAGCTGGAAGGAGACAGGTGTGTGGGAGACTGGGTGTATGGGAGGCTGGATGTATGGGAGGTATATGGGTGTGTGGGGAGGGAGCTGGGTGTGTTAGTTGGTTAGGTGCTGCGTGTATGGGTGGGAGAGGGGCGAGTGGGGAGGAAACTGCATGCTTTGGGGGGACTGTAGGGATGGTGTGTATGGGAACTGTGTATATGGGAGGGAGGTGAGTGAATGGAAGACTGGGTGTGTGGGGAGGGAGCTGGGTGTGAGGGGTGTGTGAGTTGGAAGGGGATGGGCATGTTGGAGACTGGCTATATGGGAGGCTGGGTGTGTGGTAGGGAGCTGTGTGGCAGGGGGTGCAGGTGGGTAAGTTAGTGGGTTAGGTGCTGGGTGCATGGGAGACTGGGTGGATGGGAAGTTGGGTGTGTGGGGAGAGAGCTGTGTGTGTTAGTGAATTAGGTGCTGGGTTTGTGGGAGGTAGATGGTTTGTGTTGAGGGGGGGAGTGTGAGCTATGTCTGTTAGTGGGTTAGGTGCTGGGTATGTGGGAAGCTGGGTGTGTGGGAGGGAGATGGGTGTGAGGGGAGGGAGCTTTGTATAGGGGTAGGGTGGGAGCTGGGTGTGTATTGGGATAGGTGCTGTGTGTGTGTGGGAGGGAGATGGGTGCATGGGGGTTAGGTGCTGGGTGTGTGAGGGTGTGTGCTGGGTGTGTGGGGGTGAGGGACTGGGTATGTATGGGGCTGAGGCGCTAGTTGTGTGGGTGTGTGAGAGTATGGGGGCGAGGTGCTGGGTGTGTGGTGGTGAGGGGCTGGGGTGAGTGGGGGTGAGTGGGGGTGTGGAGGGGTGAGATGCTGGGTGTAGGGGGTGAGGTGCTGGGTTTGAGGGGGTGAGATACTGGGTGTGTGGGAGTGAGGTGCTGGGGGTGAGTGGGGGTGAGATGCGAGGTGTGTGGGGGTGAGGCGCTTGATGTGGGGGGGTGAAATGCTGGGTTTGTGGGGGTGAGATGCTGGGTATGTGGGGGTGAGGGGCTGGGTGTGTGCAGGTGTGGGGGTGAGTGGGGGTTGGGGGTGAGTGGGGGGGTGTGCGGGTGAGTGGGGGGTGTGCGGGTGAGTGGGGGTGAGGTGCTGGGTATGTGGGGGTGAGGTGCTGGGTGTGTGGGGGTTAGTAGGGGGTGAGTGGGGGGTGTGGGGGTGAGGTGCTGGGTGTGTGGGGGGTGTGTGGGTGAGGGTGGATGTGGGGGGGATGTGGGGGTGAGTAGGGGGGTGTGGGGGTGAGGTGCTGGGTGTGTGGGGGGAATGGGGTGTGTGCGGGTGAGTGGGGGGGTGGGGGTGAGGTGCTGGGTGTGTGGGGGGAGTGGGGGTGTGTGGGGGGTGAGGTGCATTGTATGTGGGGTGAGGGGCTGGGTGTGTGCGGGTGAGTGAGGGGGTGTGGGGGTGAGGTGCTGGGTGTGTGGGGTGAGGGGCTGGGTGTATGCGGGTGAGTGGGGGGGGTGTGGGGGTGAGGTGCTGGGTGTGTAGGGGGTGTGCGGGTGAGTGAGGGGGTGTGCGGGTGAGTGGGGGGGTGTGTGGGTGAGGTGCTGGGGGTGTGGGGTGAGTGGGGGGTTGTGGGGTTGAGGTGCTGGGTGTGTGGGGTGAGGGGCTGGGTGTGTGCGGGTGAGTGGGGAGGTGTGGGGTGAGTGGGGGGGTGTGGGGGTGAGGTGCTGGGTGTGTGCGGGTGAGGTGCTGAGTGTGTGGGGTGTGGGGTGAGGGGCTGGGTGTGTGCGGGTGAGTGGGGGGGTTGGGGGTGAGGTGCTGGGTGTGTGGGGGGTGTGCGGATGAGTGGGGGGTGTGGGGGTGAGGTGCTGGGTGTGTGCAGGTGTGGGGGTGAGTGGGGGTTGGGGGTGAGGTGCTGGGTGTGTGGGGGTGAGTGGGGTGAGGTGTGGGGGTGAGGTGCTGGGTGTGTGGGGGGGTGCGGGTGAGTGGGGGGGGCGTGGGGTGAGGTGCTGGATGTGTGGGGGTGAGGTGCTGGGTGTGTGGGGTGAGGTGCTGGGTGTGTGTGGGTGAGTGTGGGTGAGGTGTGGGGGTGAGGTGCTGGGTGTGTGTGGGTGAGTGTGGGTGAGTGTGGGTGAGGTGTGGGGGTGAGGTGCTGGGTGTGTGGCGGGTGTGCGGGTGAGTGGGGGGGTGTGGGGTGAGGTGCTGGATGTGTGGGGCTGAGGTGCTGGGTGTGTGGGGTGAGGTGCTGGGTGAGTGTGGGTGAGGTGCTGGGTGAGTGGGGGTGAGTGGGGTGTGTGGGGTTGGGTGTGTGGGGGGTGTGTGGGGCTGAGGTGCTGGGTGTGTGGGGCTGAGGTGCTGGGTGTGTGGGGTGAGGTGCTGGGTGAGTGTGGGTGAGGTGCTGGGTGAGTGGGGGTGAGTGGGGTGTGTGGGGGTGTGTGGGGGTGAGGTGCTGGGTGTGTGGGCGGTGTGAGGGGGGGGGACTGGCCGCAGGCAGCCAGCGGATGACTGTGTGTGAGCGGGAGGGAAGGAGCATTCGCTGGGAAGACCTTGTCCATCTGCTGCCTGTGTGCTGGGGGGAGTGTGACGGCGGCTGATGCTGTGATCACATGGGCCATGTCCCTCTCTCACACACGGATTTATAACTCACTCAGTGGGAGCAGTACCTGGAGCCGCTGCGGCACACCGAGCCAGAGGGAGAGCAGCGCCTGTGATGGAGCGAGCAGCCAGGCTGCTGTAAACCGGGGCTCGGGCGGCTGTAAGTTCACGGGCATGGGGCGGGGCGGGTTGGGTTTGGCGGGGGTGGGGGGTAACTGCTCAGCAATGTGAAGCCCCTGGTTGCTGGGGTGAGTGTGGAACAGGGGGCTGCTCCCTGTGTGTCCGGTCGGGGCTACACTGTGCCTCTTGCTCCAGGAGTCTGAGCTTGGATCGGCCACTGCACCAACAGCCCCGAACCCACGGCAGTACCCGCTGCACACTAACAAAACGGAGATTTTATTCTGTTTGTATGATTTTTAAAAAACATCGAGTTTGCAAGAAAGAGGAGAAGCGATTTCTTCACCGTGATAGTGAAACTGTAGTACAGGAGTGAGGGGAATCTTTCCCTAATGATTACAGGCTGCAGTTGCAATGCTCCTGCAGTGGGTTTTGAGGGTCTCTCTCGATCTGGAATTAGTTCGGATTAGCGAGTGACACTTACACTTTCCTCTGAAGCCAACAATGGCTGGATCCGGAGCAGACCTGGTGCAAGTCCGGATCGATGAGCTGGGAGAGAGGGTTTCACATTCTGCTGCTTTCCCATTCCCTCGGATCTCCTGCTGGATGGTTCTGTGTCCACAGGTGAGGACTGGATCATTCCTTGTTACAGACAGACCTTCAGAGAAAGTGGTGCTGCCTCAGGGTCTGTCAGGCTGTAGTGAGACCCAGGGGGTCGCTCAGTCCTGACCTGGTGCAGTGTTCACAGGACATTTCAAATACTTAAAATACAGAGAGGAAAGAAAACACTATTATTTGTTTCTGCTTTTCACCGTTCTCTATTTATTTTATTCTCTGTAAATTTAAATCCTTTTATACTGTGATTAAGAATAAATGAAGGGAAATCCCTTTCAGGGACAGGGAGGGTGGTTTAAAGAGGACGCCAATTGGAAAACATTTTTAAAAATGTTCTTGTAGCGTTCTCACTGGGAAGGATAGATGCAAATTAAGCCACAACTTTGACTAGAAAAGTAAATGGGTATTTGAAACGATGTTTACAGACCACGGGGAAGTACACAAAAGTGGGATTAATAGGCAAGTTCTTTCAGAAAGGTCATCAGCAGCAATAGGGGCTGCAAGATCACCTTCAATACGAAATGCCCCTCAGATAAAACCCTAAACTCATCAACTGGAATAATATTGTACAATTGTGTACAATCTTCTTAATAACATTGTGTTAGACTTCAGAAAGCTACAGCACAAAGGGACTTGGGAGTGTTTGTGCACAAATCACAAAAAGTTAACATGCAGCTTAATAGAGAAGTCAGATTTAATGTTGGTGTTTGTTACAAAGGGAATGGAGAATAAAATAGGGACATCTTCCTAAGATTACAAGGCACTAGTCAGACCACAGCTGGAAGACTGTGAACAATTTTGGGCCCTTTTTCTAACAGAAGATACATTGGCATGAGAGAAGCCCAGAGAGGGTTCGCTTGGTTGATTCTGGATTGGGAGGAGAAAGTGAGGACTGCAGATGCTGGAGATCAGAGCTGAAAATGTGTTGCTGGGAAAGCACAATAGGTCAGGCAGCATCTGAGGAACAGGAGAATCAACATTTTGGGCATAAGCTCTTCATCAGGAATGAGGCTTGGGGTCGGGGCTGAGAGATAAATGGGGAGGGGTGAGAGGGTTGAGTTGGGTTGGGTTGGGGGGTGAGGTAGCTGAGAAAGCGATAGGTGGATGAAGGTGAGGGTGAAGGTGATAGGTCAGAGGGGGCAGTGATGGACAGGTCCAACGGGTGATGCAGAGTTGGAGGCTTGGGACTGGGGTAATGTGGGGGGAGGGGAAATGAGGAAGCTGTTGAAATCCATGTTTATCCCGTGTGGTTACAGGGTCCCAAGGTGGAGTATGAGGCATTCTTCCTCCAAGCATTGGATAGTAATGGTTTGGTGGTGGTGGTGGAGGCCCAGGACCTGCGTGTCCTTGACGGAGCGGGAGGGAGAGTTGAAGTATTCAGCCACGGGGCGATGGGGTTGGTGGGTTCCGGTGTCCCATAGATATACTCTGAAATGGTCTGCAAGAAGGCACCCTGTCTCCCTGATGTCGAGGAGACCACACCAGGTGCAACAAATGCAGTAGATGACACTGATAGAGGTACAGGTAAATTTCTGATGGATGTGGAAGGATCCCTTGGGGCCTTGGATAGAGGTGAGGGGAGTGATGTGGGCACAGGTTTTGCATTTCCTGCAGTGGCAGGGAAAGGTGCCAGGAGTGGGGTGTGGGCTGGTGGGAATGTGCACCTGACAGGGGAGTTGAGGATGGAATGGTCTCTCCATAATGCTGATAGGGAAGGGGAGGGAAATACATCTGTGGTGGCAGGGTCTGCTTGGAGGTGACAGAAGTGGCAGCAGATGACCTCTGCATACATCACATCATCCTCCGCCACTTTCGCCACCTCCAAACGGACCCTGCCACCAGAGGTATATTTCTGTCCCCACACCTATCAGCGTTCCGGAGAGACCATTTCCTCTGCAACTCCCTCGTCAGGTCCACGCCCCCCACCAGCCCACACCCCACTCCTGGCACCTTTCCCTGCCACCACAGGAAATGTAAAAACCTGCACCCACACCCCTCCCCTCACCTCTGTCCAAGGCCCCAAGGGATCCTTCCACATCCATCAGAAATTTACCTGTACCTCTTCCCAATGTCGTCTACTGCATCCATTGCACCTGGTGTGGTCTCCCCTACATCAGGGAGACAGGGTGCCTTCTTGCAGATTGTTTCAGAGAATATCTTTGGGACACTGGAACTCACCAACCCCACCACCCTGTGGCTGAACACTTCAACTCCCCCTCTCAATCCGTTCAAGGACATGCAGGTCCTGGGCCTCCATCACCCCCAAGCTGTTACCACATGATGCCTGAAGGAAGAACACCTCATATTCCACCTTGGGATCCTGCAACCAGTCTGGATAAATGTGGATTTTAATAGATTCCTCATTTCCCCTCACTCTGCATTATCCAGTCGCAAGCCTCCAGCTCAGCACCGCCTTCTGGACCTGTCCATCACTTCCCCCCACCTCTGACCTATCACCTTCTCCCTCACTTTCATCCATCTATCGCTTTCCCAGCTACCTCCACCACCCCCCCCCCCCCCTCCCCACCACCCCCACCAACCCCATCCCCTCCCATTTATCTCTCAGCCCAGGACAAACAAGCATCATTCCTGATGAAGGGTTTATGTTCGAAACCTTGATTCTCCTGCTCCTTGGATGCTGCCTGACCTGCTGTGCTTTTCCAGCACCACACTCTCGACTCTGGATATGGAGGGACAGTCTTATGAGGAGAAGATGAGTAGGTTGGACCTGTACTGACTGGAGTTTAAAAGATGGAAAGGTGACCTTATTGAAACACAAGATTCTTAGCAGACTTGACAGAGTAGATGCAGAGAAGACAGAGGTAAGGAGGAACTTCTTCTCTCAGAAGGTAGTGAATCTGTGGAATACTTTACCCTGGAGTGCTGTCAATGCTTGGGAGTTAAGTATATTCAAGCATGACATAGACAGATCTTTAATCAGTAAGGGAATCAAGTTATGACAAAAAGGCAGGCAAATGGAGTTGAGGATTATTAGATCAGCCCTAATTTCATTGAATGGTGGAGCAGACACAATGGGCTGAATGGTCTGTTTCTGCTTCTACATCTAATAATACAGTTCAGATGGTATTTGCAAATTGATTGCTTTTTCCTCAATTCTCTTCCAATGAAATCGACACTCGTGGATGTACGGCCCCACACGCACTGACTTTCACAAGAGCACAGGTCCCACACACACTGGCTCTCACTGGGATATGGGCGGCACGGTGGCACAGTGGTTAGCACTGCTGCCTCACAGCACCAGAGACCCGGGTTCAATTCCCGCCTCGGGCAACTGTCTGTGTGGAGTTTGCACGTCCTCCCCGTGTCTGCGTGGGTTTCCTCCGGGTGCTCCGGTTTCCTCCCACAGTCCAAAGATGTGCAGGTCAGGTGAATTGGCCATGCTAAATTGTCCGTAGTGTTAGGTAAGGGGTAAATGTAGGGGTATGGGTGGGTTGCGCTTCGGCGGGGCGTTGTGGACTTGTTGGGCCGAAGGGCCTGTTTCCACACTGTAAGTAATCTAATCTAATACTGCTCACAAGGGCACAGCTCCCACACATACTGGCTCTCACTGGGATACTGCTCACCAGGGTATGGGTCCTACACATAAACTGAATTCTCACTAGGGTATGGCTCACACACACACACACACAGATTCTCAATGGCGTACAGCTCCCACACACACACTGACTGTCACTGGGGTAAAAGTCCTGCACACACTGTCTTTCATTGGGATACTTGTTCTTCACACACTGCCTCTCATTGGGGTACGGGTCCTACACCCTCACTGGGGTACATCTGCTGTGCACACTGACTCACTGGGGTATGGGTTCTGTGCACACACACATACTCTCACTCTCTCTCTCTCTCTCTCTCTCTCTCTCTCTCGCAAACACTGCACAGCTTCCACACAAACTGACTCTCACTGGGTACATCTCCTGCAAACACACTGAGCTGTCAGCACTCTGACTGGACCAGGTGTTTGTGAAAGTTGTTCACCTCCCCCAGTTGTTGGTGACTTAGTGCCAACTGATTAATGGCCATTCCTGATAAATTCTGTCCCATTATCTCAGCATCTGCCAAAATCCCAGCATCTGATTTCAGCACCATCTACAGAACTTTAGCCTCCACTTAAACATTAGTCCTGTTTGTTCAAGTACTGGTTCCTTAAAAATAAGTTTTGACTGTGACACTATGATCTTTGTTTATTTCATTCCTTTCGGTGAGGCCAAAACTAGCTGAAGAAATCCTGAACCTGGGAGTGTGAAGATCCAGTGGTATTTAATGGTTTGAGTTCCTTCCCATTACTCTCTGTATTGCCCCTCGACCAGTCAAGGCTAATAGTCAGAAGAGAAGATCAGAGCTGACTGTGCGATCAGCAGCAAATGAAGAGAGACTGCACCTGGGGTTTGAGAGCAGTGATCACCAGAGGAATTGCACCAACCCTTCTCTGGCATGTGATGCTCCTCAATGGATTTTAGGGGTGAAAGCAAAATACTGCAGATCCTGGAAATCTGCAATGTAAACAGGAAATCGTTAAAATCGTCAGCAGGGAAGGCAGTATCTGTGCAAAGAGACAGGCAGAGTTAACATGGCAGGTCAGTGATCAGAAATATTATCATCATCGATTCCTATCAATTTAGTATACACCAGCCAGATATCAGGCTTGGTAAATCCCAGTGCTTTAGGAAGTACCCTTGCATCAACACACTACATCTTCCACAGATCATATTTTATCAGATCTCAATCTGACCCAGTCTGGGCATAAAGCTCAGGCCTGAAACCAGCTGACCAATTGGTCTCTACCCTCCCCCCCCACCCCCCCCCCCCCCCGCCCCCCACCCCCAAACACCCATCCCACCCTATCCCGTGTTTGCAAATAAAACAGAAAATGCTGGAGAAACTCAAAAGTCTGGCAACATCTGTGGAGAGAGTAAGACAGTTAATGTCTCAAGATGAACATGACTTTTGTTCAGAACCTATTATTCCCAGTTACACACAAACAGCTGTAATCTCTTAATTCAATAATTTCACGCTTGTGTATTCATTATTGGAGGTGTCGTGGCTGACCCTTCTCTCAACTTAGCTTTCCTGTCTCTCACACTACATTGAAATTAAAACACTCAACTCCTCTTCATTTGTAATTCATTCCAAGTTCCTGAAAGCTATCTTCTCTTTTACAGTTGATGGCCTTCTGCATTGTGGGGCATAGTCGTCACCACTGGTTCTCAAATCTTAAGTGGAATTCCCTGAGTTTTGAGAGAGGTCTTGGTCACAGTCCTAAAAGTGTGGAAGTTGTAGTTGAAATCTTCTTTTTGTGCCAGTTCCTGTGAGTGTCTCATTACTGACGTAGACAGAGCCACGTAGACAGGAAAGTTCAATCCTCTAGAATGAAAACCAACTGCATTTATAACCACCCCAAGTTATATTACAGCCTGTAGCCAGGGTTGCTACTAATTCCCATGATCATGTGTTATTTCTGCTGCTTAGATAAAACAGGGCTGGTTTAAAAGGATTAGTGTTGTTAAATTGAATTGTTGAGTGATCTTTCCATGGAAGCAGCTGTCAATTTTGAGGCATGCTGTTGAACATAGAACATAAGACGATACTGCACAGTACAGGCCCTTCAGCCCTCAATCTTGCGCCAATCTGTGAATTAATCTGATGCCCATCTAACCTATACTGTTCCATTATTATCCATGTGTACATCCAATGCCCATTTAAATGCCCTTAACGTCAGCAAGTTTTCTACTGTTGCACACAGGCCATTCCACGCCCCTACCACTCACTGAGTAAAGAAACTACCCCTGAATCTGTCCTAAATCTATCACCTTTCAATTTAAAGCTATGTCCCCTTGTGTTAGCCTTCACCTTCCAAGGAAAACGTCTCTCACTGTCCACCCTATCTAACCCTCTGATTATCTTATATGTCTCGATTAAGTCACTTCTCAACCTTCTTCTCTCTAACAAAAACAGCCTCAGTTCCCTCAGCCTTTTCTCGTAAGACCTTCCTTCCATACCAGGCAAATTCTGAGTCAATCTCCTCTGAATCCTTTCCAAAGCTTCTACATCCTTCCTATAATGTGATGACCAGAACTGTACGCAATACTCCAGGTGCGACCTTACCAGTGTCTTGTACAGCTGAAGCATGATCTCGTGGCTCCGAAATTCAATCCCCCTACCAATAAACACCAACAAACCATATGCTTCTTAACAACCCTATCAACCTAGGTAGCAACTTTCATGGATTTATGACCCTGGACACCAAGATCTTTCTGTTCATCTACACTGCCAAGAATTTTACAAATAGCCCAGTATTCTGCATTCCTGTTATTTCTTTCAAAGTGAATTACCACACACTTTTCCACATTAAACTCCATTTACCACTTTTCCGCCCAGCTATGCGTCTTATCTATGTCCCTTTATAACCCACAACATCCTTCGGCACTGTCTGCCTTAGTGTCATCATAAATTTACTAACCCATCCTTCTCCGCCCACATCCAGATCATTTATAAAAATGGCAAACAGTAGTGGCCCCAAAACATATCCATGTGGCACATCACTGGTAAGTGAGCTCCAGGATAAACATTTCCCATCAACCACCACCCTCTGTCTTCTTTCAGCTAGCCAATGTCTGATCCAATTCGCTAAATCATCTTCAATCCCGAAACTCTGTATTTTGTGCAATAGCCTACCATGTGGAACCTTATCAAGTGCCTTACTGAAATCCATATACACCACATTAACAACTTTACTTTTATCCACATGTATGTCAACTTCTTGAAGAACTCAATAAAGTTAGCGTGGCACGACCAACCCTTCACAAAACCGTGTTGATGATCCTGAATCAAATTATTCCTTTCCAGATGATGATAAATCTTATCTCTTGTAACCTTTTCCAACACCTTACCTACAACCGAAGTAAGGCTGACTGGCCTATAATTACCAGGATTGTCCCTACTCCCCTTCTTAAACAAAGGAACAACATTTGGTATCCTCCAGTCTTCTGGTACTATTCCTGTTGACAATGAAGACATAAAGATCAAAGCCAAAGGCTCTGCAATCTCCTCTCTGGCTTCCCCGACAATCCGAGGATAAATCCTATCTGGCCCAGGGGTCATACCTATTTTCAGATCTTCCAAAATCGCTAAAACCTCCTCATTATCAACCGCAATCCCATCTAATTTTGGAGCCTGTATCTCTGCATTCTCACTGACATTGCCCTTTCCAATGTGAATACTGACAAAAAGTATTCATTTAAGCGCTTCCCTATGTCCTCAGATTCCACACACAACATTTCACTACTATCTTTGATTGGCCCTAATCTTACTCTAGTTATTCTTTCATTCCTGATGTACCTATAGAAGGCCTTAGGGTTTTCCTTGATCCTCTCTGCCAACAACTTCTCATGTCCCCTCCTGGTTCTTCTTAGCCCTTTCTTTAGATCTTTTCTGGCTAACGTATAACTCCCAAGCCCCCTAACTGAGCCTTCATTCCTCATCCTCACATAAACCTTCTTCTCCCTCTTGAAAGAGCTCCAACTTCTTAAGTAAACCATGGCTCCCTCTCTTGACAACTCCCTCCCTGCCTGTAAGGTATATACTTATCAAGGACCTACAGTAGCTGTTCGAAAGGATATTGGTACCCCTCTGGTTCAGGTGAAGACCATCCTGTTTGTAGAGGTCCCACCTTACCCAGAAAGAGTTCCAATTATCCAAGAATCCAAAACCCTCCCTCTCTCCTCTACCATCCCTGCAGCCACGTGTTCAGCTCTGCTCTCTCCCTGTTCCTCGCTTCACTAGCACGTGGCATGGGCAACTAACTCTAAGCTTCCACCCTAGCTCCCTGAATTTCTGCCATAAATTCCTACCTTTGTTCATACCTGTGTCGTTGGTGCCGATGTGGACCACGACTTGCGGCTACTCCCCCTCCACTCAACGATTCCAAAAACACGATCAGAGACATTGATTTTTGGCAATGGATATAGAAGGTGCTGGAGAAACTCCGCAGGTCTGGCAGCATGTGTGGGGAAAGAAACAGAGTTAATGTTTCAGTTTGATGACCTATCATCAAAACATAGTTTTTTCGCAAGGTTATTAACCTGAAACACTAACACTCCACAGGTTCTGCCAGACCTGTGGAGTAATTCCAGCTATTTCGGGTTTGATTTGTGTCAGTTTATTGCCGGTTGCAAGTGTCAGAGAAATATTTCTGAGTGATCTCAGGCTGCTCCATGGGCTGGACTGCAACATCTCTTACTCAAAGCCATGTAAAGTCCTGTAAAGTCTAAAATTAGATCTGTTTGCTTCATCAGAAATGAAACTAGTAATCTTCATTATTAATGAGCATTTTCTGCAGGACAGTGATGTGGAAATATTGAATTGCTTAGGGAATTGTCACTTTGCTGCACACTCTCGTGATATACGATGGGACCAATGATTGCGTAATCAGCTTTTGACTCACGCTGTATACCTCATTGACCTGCAGAGCCTTTCTGGAATAAATATCATGCAGAGAAGGATGTCTTGCAGGTGAACTTTGCATCAGTGAAGGAGAAGGCAGTCATGAATTTTCAATACTCAAAGGCCAATGAGACTTCCTGATGTAGTGTGTCTTGATTTTATCACAATGTACCCACATTCTCACCTGAACAGTGATAAATGTGAAAACTACAAGGAGGTGCTACGGTGAGTGTTGGAGGCCTAGCATTTAATTTCTAATAGGGTCATATAGTATGGGAACAACAATAGAAGCAATTAGGAGGCCATTCATCACTGTGAGCCTTACTGTTCAATTAGATAATGGGTAAGTTGTACCTTAAACTCATTTATCTAGCTCTATATTCCTTTATATCTTCACTTTACAGAAGCCTAGTGACCTCAGTATTAGAAAATGCAACTGTCAGACAACACCTACCATATTTTTCAAGAGAGCATTGCAAGTTGCTCACATCTGTTGTGTGAGAAATTGTTCCTTGTTTTCACTCCTGAACAACTTAGTTTAGTTTTTAAGATTATGACCCCCTTGTTCATCATCCCTTAGCAGCGAAAATAATCTGTCAGCCCTAGCTTATCAAATCACTTTAACATTGTAAACAGCTCAATCAAATCCTTTGCATCTTCTTTAATCTGTAAAATACAAACCATCTTTTTGCAAGCTTTCTCCATAAATTAGTCTTCAAAAGTCTGCTTAATTTTGGTTTGTCTGTATTGGGCATTCCCTTAGAAAGCTATCTATCTCTCTGGAGGTACCATGCCCAGAACTGAATGTGATATTTTAAATGGTCTGTAGTATATCCTCCATCACTTTGATTTCCAACTTCCTTATGATAAAGGGCAGCATTCCTTTAGCTCTTGATTATTCTTTGTCCAAACACACTCCTAAGTACGTTCAGAATTTGGACTTCTAAATGCCTCTATTCCTTCTCAGTTCCAAGTTTTCATCTTTTATAAAATATTCTCATTTATCTTTCTCAGGTGTAAATTGGATAGGTCTGTCTTTACTCACATTGAATTTCAATGGCTGCAGTTGACGTATTAAATCTCTTATTCCCTTTGCTCACATCTACAGTCCAGATATTCTCTTCTCATCTCCTGTCATCCACAGGTTTACTTATACAACTCTCAATTTCTTGAAGTCATTCACAAATAAGGGAGCTTAAGGTCCCAAAACAGAAATCTCTGCCTCCCATTCCATTTGACCTTAATTTTGCAATAATCATTCATATGGAACTTTATTGAAAGCCTTTTGGAAGTTAATATAAATAATATACAAACACTTAAAATAATATGAACACATTAAAACGTGCGAACAAGGAACAAGAGTAGAACACTTAGCCCTTCAAACATGTTGTTCAATAAGATCATGAGTGATCTGACTTTAACCTCAAATCTGCATTCCCGCTTGCCCTGATAATCTTTCATACTTTTGCAAATCAAGAATTTACCTGCCTCTGCCTTAAGATTACTTAAAAATTCCGCATTTACTGTTTCTTGAGAAAGACTCTCCCACAAGAGGAAGTATCCTTTCCACATCCACCTGGTCCCATCCCCTCAGGATCATGTACGTTTTAATTAAGTCACCTCTGATTCTTTAAAACTCCTGAGAATATAGGCCTAGCCTGTTTTGCCTTTCCTCGTAAGGCAATCCATTCACTTGGTCCAGTAATGACCATTATTGGTCCAGTAATTGTTTTCTGATCTGTTTCAAACACACCAATAGCCTTTCTTAAGTATGGTGGCCAATACTGTACACAGTATTCAAGATGTAGCTCTGTATGACCGAAACAAAACCCCGTTACTCTTGCATTCAATTCATCTCCCAGTAAAATGTTGCATTATATTAGCTTTCCTGATTACTTCCTGTGCCTGCAAACTAATCTTCTGCAATTCATGAACTAGGATACCCAGATTTCTCTGTATGTCAGATCTCTGCAACCTTTCACTGTTTGATTTCATCTTTTGTTCTTTCTGCCAAGTGAACTTTCCCACTTCATTGTCAGATCTTTGCCCACTTAGGCTCCTTATGTCCTCTCCACAACTCACTTTCCTTTCTATTTTTGTATCATCAGCAAATTTAGTTACAATATTCTCAGTCCCTTCATCGAAATCATTCATATGAATTGTAAAGAGTTGAGGCCCATTGGCAGGCCCCTGTGGCACATCACTCTTAGCATCCTGCCAGCCTGAAAATGACCCAATTTTTCATACTCTGCTTTCTGTTATCCAGCAATGGCTATCCATTCAAATATGTTTACCCTAAACCATGAGCTTTTATTTTGCCTAATAAAACTTTATCAAAAGCCTTTTGGAATCTATGTCCAATATTATTCCACTTGTTCCCCTTTATTTACAGCGCACGTTATTTCTTTAAAGACTCCAGTAAATTAGTTAAACTTGATTTCCCTTTGGCGAAACTGTGTTGGTCTGCCTGATTACCTTGAACTTAACAAAGTGTCTATTATAACATCTTTAATCATAGTTTCTAACATTTATCTATGACAGAGGTTAAACTAACGTGCCTGTAATTTTCTGCTTTCTGCCTTCTCCCCTCTTCAAATAAAGGAATTTCATTAGCTATTTTCCAATATAAGAGAAATTTTCTTGACTTTGGTTTTGATTTTGCAAAATCAATTAAATATCACTCGCTACTTCTTTTAAGGCCCAGGATCAAATCCATCAGGATCTGAGGACATGTCACCGTTCCAACAATTTATTCAGTACTACCTACTAATTGTGTGTTTCTTGAGCATTTCCACAATTTACAGCTATTTCCAGAATGTCTCTTGTACCTTGTAAGAGTCACTTGTGAGAGTATTTGTCATGAGAGATTTAACTTTAACCTAAATTGCTAGTTGACTTGGTACAAGGTACATAACTCTCACAAGTAACGTTTTGCATTTATCATACCTAATTTCTACCTAGACTGCTTCTTTAACTGTCAGGGTAGGCAGGGACAAGGTAGGACGAATAAATTAAACTGCATTTATTTCAATGCAAGGGGCCTAACAGGGAAGGTAGATGAACTCAGGGCATGGTTAGGAACATGGGATTGGGATATCATAGCAATTACGGAAACATGCCTCAGGGATGGGCAGGACTGGCAGCTTAATGTTCCAGGATACAAATGCTACAGGAAGAATAGAACGGGAGGCAAAAGAGGAGGGGAAGTGGCATTTTTGATAAGGGATAGCATTACAGCTGTGCTAAGGGAGGATATTCCTGGAAATACATCCAGGGAAGTTATTTGGGTGGAACTGAGAAATAAGAAAGGGATGATCACCTTATTGGGATTGTATTATAGACCCCCTAATAGTCAGAGGGAAATTGAGAAACAAACTTGTAAGGAGATCTCAGCTATCTGTAAGAATAATAGGGTGGTTATGGTAGGGGATTTTAACTTTCCAAACATCGACTGGGACTGCCATAGTGTTAAAGATTTAGATGGAGAGGAATTTCTTAAGTGTGTACAAGCCAATTTTCTGATTCAGTATGTGGATGTACCTACTAGAGGAGGTGCAAAACTTGACCTACTCTTGGGAAATAAGGCAGGGCAGGTGACTGAGGTGTCAGTGGGGCCAGCGACCATAATTCTATTTGTTTTAAAATAGTGATGGAAAAGGATAGACCAGATCTAAAAGTTGAAGTTCTAAATTGGAGAAAGGTCAATTTTGACGCTATTAGGCAAGACCTTTCAAAAGCTGATTGGAGGCTGATGTTCGCAGGTAAAGGGACGGCTGGAAAATGGGAAGCCTTCAGAAATGAGATAACAAGAATCCAGAGAAAGTATATTCCTGTCAGGGTGAAAGGGAAGTCTGGTAGGTATAGGGAATGCTGGATGACTAAAGAAATTGAGGGTTTGGTTAAGAAAAAGAAGGAAGCATATGTCAGATATAGACAGAATAGATTGAGTGAATCCTGAGAAGAGTATAAAGAAAGTAGGAGTATACTTAAGAGGGAAATCAGGAGGGCAAAACGGGGACATGAGATAGCTTTGGCAAATAAAATTAAGGAGAATCCAAAAGGGTTTTACAAATATATTAAGGACAAAAGGGTAACTAGGGAGAGAATAGGGCCCCTCAAAGATCAGCAAGGAGGCACAGTGGCACAGTGGTTAGCACTGCTGCCTCACAGCGCCAGCGACCCGGGTTCAATTCCCGCCTCAGGCAACTGACTGTGTGGAGTTTGCACGTTCTCCCCGTGTCTGCATGGGTTTCCTCCGGGTGCTCCGGTTTCCTCCCACAGTCCAAAGATGTGCAGGTCAGGTGAATTGGCCATGCTAAATTGTCCGTAGTGTTAGGTAAGGGGTAAATGTAGGGGTATGGGTGGGTTGCGCTTCGGCGGGGCGGTGTGGACTTGTTGGGCCGAAGGGCCTGTTTCCACACTGTAAGTAATCTGTAAGGGGCCTTTGTGTGGAGCCACAGAAAATGGGGGAGATACTAAATGAATATTTTGCATCAGTATTTACTGTGGAAAAGAATATGGAAGCTATAGACTGTAGGGAAATAGATAGTGACATCTTGCAAAATGTCCAGATTACAGAGGAGGAAGTGCTGGATGTCTTGAAACGGTTAAAGGTGCGTGGGTTTCCTCCGGGTGCTCCGGTTTCCTCCCACAGCCCAAAGATGTGCAGGTCAGGTGAATTGGACGTGCTAAATTGCCCGTAGTGTTAGGTAAAGGGGTAAATGTAGGGGAATGGGTGGGTCGCGCTTCGGCGGGTCGGTGTGGACTTGTTGGGCCAAAGGGCCTGTTTCCACACTGTAAGTAATCTAATCTAATCTAATCTAATCTAAAAAATCCCCAGGACCTGATCAGGTGTATCTGAGAACTCTGTGGGAAGCTAGAGAAGTGATTGCTGGGCCTCTTGCTGAGATATTTGTATCATCGATAGTCACAGGTGAGGTGTCGGAAGACTGGAGGTTGGCAAACGTGGTGCCACTGTTTAAGAAGGATGGTAAGGACAATCCAGGGAACTATAGACCAGTGAGCCTGACCTCGGTGATGGGCAAGTTGTTGGAGGGAATCCTGAGGGACAGGATGTACATGTATTTGGAAAGGCAAGGACTGATTCGGGATAGTCAAAATGGCTTTGTGCGTGGGAAATCATGTCTCACAAAGTTTTTTGATTGAGTTTTTTGAAGAAGTAACAAAGAAGATTGATGAGGGCAAAGCAGTAGATGTGATCTATATGGACTTCAGTAAGCGTTCGACAAGGTTCCCCATGGGAGACTGATTAGCAAGGTTAGATCTCATGGAATATAGGGAGAACTAGCCATTTGGATACAGAACTGGCACAAAGGTAAAAGACAGAGGGTGGTGGTGGAGGGTTGTTTTTCAGACTGGAGGCCTGTGACCAATGGAGTGCCACAAGGATCGGTGCTGGGCCCTCTATGTTTTGTCATTTAATTAAATGATTTGGATGCGAACATAAGAGGTACAGTTAGTAAGTTTGCAGATGACACCAAAATTGGAGGTGTAGTGGACAGTGAAGAGGGTTACCTCAGATTACAACAGGATCTGGACCAGATGGGCCAATGGGCTGAGAAGTGGCAGATGCAGTTTAATTCAAATAAATGCGAGGTGCTGCATTTTGGGAAAGCAAATCTTAGCAGGACTTATACACTTAATGGTAAGGTCCTCGGGAGTGTTGCTGAACAAAGAGACTTGGAGTGCAGGTTCATAGCTCCTTGAAAGTGGAGTCGCAGTTAGATAGGATAGTGAAGAAGGCGTTTGGTATGCTTTCCTTTATTGGTCAGAGTACTGAGTACAGGAGTTGGGAGGTCATGTTGCGGCTGTACAGGACATTGGTTAGGCCACTGTTGGAATATTGCATGCAATTCTGGTCTCCTTCCTATCGTAAAGATGTTGTTAAACTTGAAAGGGTTCAGAAAATACTTACAAGGATGTTTCCAGGGTTGGAAGATCTGAGCTACAGGGAGAGGCTGAACAGGCTGGGGCTGTTTTCCCTGGAGTGTCAGAGGCTGAGGGGTGACCTTATAGAGGTTTACAAAATTATGAGGGGCATGGATAGGATAAATAGACAATGCCTTTTCCCTGGGGTCGGGGAGTTCAAAATTAGAGGGCATAGGTTAGGGTGAGAGGGGAAAGGTATAAAAGAGCCCTAAGGGGCAACGTTTTCACACAGAGGGTGATACATGAATGTAATGAACTTGCCAGAGGATGTGGTGGAGGCTGGTACAATTGCAACATTTAAGAGGCATTTAGATGGGTATATGAATAGGAAGGGTTTGGAGAGATATGGGCCGGGCACTGGCAGGTGGGACTAGATTGGGTTGGGATATCTGATTGGCATGGACGGGTTGGACTGAAGGGTCTGTTTCCATGCTGTACATCTCTATGATTCTGATGCTATTATCCCGGTTTCCTGAGTTTGGGCCAACCCACTCCGTTGTGTTAAAATCATCTTTTTAATTAACACAGCCATATCTCCACCCTTTCCTTACCCCACTCCTTCCTTAATGTCATCTACCCTTCAATATTCAAATACCCCAATCTTGGTTATCCTCCAGCCTTATTTCAACAATAACCAGAAATGCTTTGCTAGCCATCACATTTGTAAACCCCCCTAGGGAAAACAAAATCCAGTCTATTAGCCTATTTAGATCTGACTTATCCACTCTACAAACCTGAGCGTCTCTCAAGGGTATCATTAACAAGTTCTGGTTATTTTTCATGCACTTACTGGTAATTTGCAAAAAAAAAGATAAACATAAAATGTGGTTTTGTTGCAGTTGTTGTGTCTGAATGTTTCTCACTCTGTCAGTGGGTTTTCATTTGATTTGTTCTTTGGATATGAACCTTGCTGGCAAGGCTAGCAAATATCACCCCTCCCTGATTGCCTTGGAGAAGCTGGTGGGTGAGTTTCTTGCTTGAGCCCTTGCAGCTCATGAACTGTTAAGGCACCCACAATACTGTTAGGGAGGGACTTCCAGGATTTTAACCCAGTGACACCAAAGGAACAGTGATAACGGTTGGACAAACAGGCAGAAAACTAGCCACCAGGATACATGACCACCAACTAGCCACAAAAAGACATGACCCTCTCTTACTAGTACCCTCACATACGGATGAGGAAGGAAGGACATGACTTCGACTGTCACAGTAATCCATCCTAGGACAAGCCAAACAAAGACACATACGAGAATTCCTAGAAGCATGGCATTCCAACTGGAACTCTATCAACAAACACATTGAGTTAGACCCCAACTACCACCCCATGAGAAAAGGAATAGGAAGTGACTTCACCACAGGAAATGACATCAACAACCGAAAGAAACCCAAACATATAAATATAAAGCAGGAATTCTCAGCATTGCTTCGCCTGAGGCCCGCTGAAGATGTTACCCAGTAGGGTAACAAAATGTCTGGAAATGAACCTTGCAGCTCAGCAAGCAAACCTACGTCCAAAACCTCAACCTGTGCTACAAATCTTCTTAAAACTCACTAAGAACGGTGATAGATTTCCAAGTCAGGATTGTGAGTGGCTTGGAAAGAAACGTGCGGATTGTGATCTTCCAAAGTGTCTGCTGCCATTGATGGTAGTGTCATTGATTTGGAAGGTGCTACCAAAGATGCAGTTGGTGAGATTCTACAAAGCATCTTGTGCATGTTTCATGTTGCTGCGACTGTGCAGTGGTGCATACCAGGCCTTGAGGTTTATAGATTGTGTTGGAATGCAGTTTTATTGCTGTTGATAACTAACAATGCCACATTAAGTTTTTATTTATATGATATATTTTGTTCATGTCATTTATTAAAATACATTTCATACCAATTCAAATTTGACACATAAAATGGACATAGTTCAGTTCTGTTGAATGCATCATAGTGCCTCATAGTTGTCCAGTTTTGAGTTGGTAGATTTGTTCTGAATCAAGTTATATTGCGCAATATTGCACAATGTGATGGAGGGTGTCCTCAGTGTAAGCATGGATCTTCATCCCTCTCAAGAATGATAAAGTCTTCGCTCCCATTAATGTTGTCATAGATACACATTGTAGTAGTTTGCAGTTGTTTGCAGTAATTCAGTGAGGTTAAAGTTGGGTGGTTTTTTGCTTCTTGTTAGTTTGCTGACCACCTCATGCTGACCTACTATAGCAACTACCTCTTTATAAAGAACAAAGAACAAGCAGAATTTACAGCCAAGGAACAGGCCCTCCGACCCTCCAAGCCTGAGCCAATCCAAATCTACTGTCTAAACCTGTTGCCCAATTCCTAAGTATCTGTATCCCTCTGCTCCCCACCTACTCCTGCATCTGTCCAGGTGCATCTTAAATGAATTTACGGTGTCTGCATCTACTACCTCTGCTGGCAATGTGTTCCAGGCATCTACCACCCTCTGTGTGAAGTACTTGCCGTGTGTTTCCCCTTTAAACTTTCCACTTCTCACCTTGAAAGCGTGGCCTCTCGTTACTGAATCCTTCACCTTGGGAAAAAACTTATCTCTCTCTATCCTGTCTATACCCTTCATGGTTTTATAAACCTCAATCAGGATCCCCCTCAATCTCCTTCTTTCTAATGAAAACAATCCTAACCTAGTCAACCTCTCTTCATAACTAGCACCTTCTATCCTCGTAAACCTTCGCTGCACCCTCTCCAAAGCATCCACATCCTTTTGGTCCAACACCGCCCCACACCGGGCCCCCACCCCCGCCTGCCCCCAACCCCCATCCAACACCGCCCCCGCCCGTCCCCCACCCCGTCCAACACCACCCCCCACCCGTCCCCCACCTTGTCCAACACTGCCCCCACACCTGTCCCCCACCCCATCCAACATTGCCTCCCACCCATCCCCCACCCTGTCCAACACCGCCCCCCGTACCCCACCCTGTCCAACACTGCCCCCATCCCCCACCCCGTCCAATACCACCCCCCCAACCAACAACACCCCCCCGCATCCAACACCGCCCCCCCATCCCCACCCCATCCAACACCACCCCCCCATCCCCCACCCCATCCAACACCACCCCCCGTCCCCCACCCCATTCAACACCGCCCCCCCCGTCCCCCACCCCATTCAACACCGCCCCCCCGTCCCCCACCCCATTCAACACCGCCCCCCCGTCCCCCACCCCATTCAACACCGCCCCCCTGTCCCCCACCGCATCCAACACCGCCCCCCGTCCCCCACCCTGTCCAACACCGCCTCCCACCCGTCCCCCACCCTGTCCAACACCTGCTCACTCCCCAACCCCTGTCCAGCTCCATCACTGCCTGCCCACCCCAAACCTGTCCAACACCGCCACCCCCCCTCCACCCGCCCTACACCCCCATCTAACCCTGCCCCCACCCCTGGGTAAAAGACTGAATACATTCATGCCTCTTATGATCTTGTACACTTCCATAAGATCCCCCTCTCCATCTCCTGTGCTCTACAGAAAAAAGTCTTAGCTTTTCCAACCTTGCCCTCTCACTCTTGACTATTGTGTCCTGGCAACATCGTTATGAATTTCTTCTGCGCTCTTTCCAGTTTAATAACACCCTTCCTATAGCAAGGTGACCAAAATTAACACCGTACTCCAAGTGAGGTCTTACCAACATCCTGTATAACTGTAAATGTAACTTCCCAACTTCTGTCCTGAATTCCCTTGACTGCCTCAATTTTTCTTCCAAGGGTTGCTTGGTCAAAGGATTTATCAGCTCACAGGGAGGGGGCAGTGGATGGTAAGCAGCAGGAGGTTTTTTAACTTGTCTTTGATCTGAGGCTCTATGGGTCCAGAAACAATACTGAGGACTCTCAGGGTGACTCTGTCCTGATGGTATACCAATTTATTTTACATTTAAAAAATATGCTTTATTTATAAAATATCTTCATATACATGTTTCATCACTAAAGCATTCAGTTCTGTTTGGTAGCATATGAAGAAGTGGACACTTGCTCCACAGCAGCGAGGCCAGACCTATCCTTCATAACAGCAGAGACAAGTAGAACCTCAGTACGTAGTGACACTTGGTGTTTGCGTACCAAGGGTCAATGCACAGCTTGATGCAGCCACACAAAAGATGCCCATCAGGGTGAGAGCAACATTGGGTAGATTCCTCCCTCATCCAGAGCTTTGTACATGGTGTACCTACAGACATGGTCAGTCTTTGACCTCCCAATGAAGTGGGTGACTGCAGCAGCACAGCTTCAGGGAATGTGCCAGACCTGCGCCACATAAAGCAACCAAGAGAATACCTCACACCCAGGTTTTGACCTGCAATGGAGAGGGAGCGGTGCTCCCAAAAACCCAGTTTCTGCCTCACCTTGGTAATGCATTCCTCCCCAGACTTTGCACGCACTGCTGCCCCTGTGAACCATATTCCCAGCATCTTCAGGTAATCTGCCCTGACAGTGAAGGGGTGAAGGATCAGTCAATCAAGTTCCCAAAGAACATAGCCTCGCTGTTGCCTCAATTTACTTTGGCTCCCAAGGCAGCTCAAACTGGTCACAGATGCTCAGCAATCTGTGCACTGACAGCGGATCCAAGCGGAAAACAGTGACGTTATCCATGTACAGGGAGGCTGTGACCAGTAGGTCTCTGCAGCCTGGAATAGTCACCCCTTTCAGGCTTGCATCCTTCCTGATGGACTCAGCAAAAGGTTTCTAAATAGCATACAAACAAGGTACCAGCGAGTGAGCCTGCCTGGCTCCAGATCTGATTGGGAGGCTTTCGGATTCCCAATCGTTGTTTGAGACTGTTAATGTTGAGATAAGTGGATCTGATGTTTGTATAGAGTAGTTGAATCCAATTATGGATGTCCTCCCCAAAGCCCATTTTAGAGATCTCATCCCACATGTAGATGTGCTAAATCCTGTAATTGTCCTTCTAGTCCAAGTAGATGAGGCAGGTGTCCACCCCCCTGTCCTGTGCATTGGCGATGGTATCCCTGAGGAGCTCGAGACTCTCAGATTGACCTGCCCGGTACAGCACAGATTTGGTGAGGGTGAATCACTGATCCCAGACCAGACCTGACCCGATTAGCAATGATCTTAGACAGAATTTTGTAGTCTGCATTCAGCAGTGGAAATGGTTGCCAATTTCGAACATACAGCGCAGAAAAGGCCCTTCGGTCCTTGATGTCACGCTGACCTATGAACTATTCTCAGCTCGTCCCCCAACACTATCCCAAAATCATCCATGTGCTTATCTAAGGATTGTTTAAATCTCTCTAATGTGGCTGAGTTGACTACTTTAGCAGGTAAGGCGTTCTACGCCCTTACCACTCTCTGCATAAAGAACCTGCCTCTGACATCTGCCTTAAATCTATCACCCCTCAATTTGTAGTTATGCCCTCTCAGACAAGCTGATGTCATCATCCTCAGAAAAAGACTTTCACTGTCTACCCTATCTAATCCTCTGATCATCTTGTATGTCTCTATCAAATCCCCTTCTTTCCAGTGAGAACGGACCCAAGTCTCTCAGCCTTTCCTCATAAGACCTTCCCTCCAGACCAGGCAATATCCTGGTAAATCTCCTCTGCGCCTTTTCCAATGCTTCTAAATCCTTCCCGAAAACCTTTAATTATCTCTGTTTGCATTCTCATTCTTTGGTTTCTGCTCCATCAGCAGTTCACACTGTGTCAAAGCCAGAACAGTGATTTCGGATACCAACTCTAAACTGTGTCATTGTAGTTTTTATGTTAATCAATAAAAAATCATTACTTTGTTCTCCTGGTGGATTCAGTGGTACAATTTTTAAAATTAACATAGTCAGAGAGAAGGTTCTAAGTGGTCTGGCAGTCTTAAAAGTAGATAAATCTCCAGGAAGGATGTTGTGAAACTTGAAAGGGCTCAGAAAAGATTTACAAGGATGTTGCCAGGAGTCGAGGTTTTGAGCTATAGGGAGAGGCTGAATAGGCTGGGCTGGTTTTCCCTGGAGCGTCGGAGGATGAGGACTGACTTTATAGAGGTTTATAAAATCATGAGGGTCATGAATAGGGTAAACAGACAAGATTTTTTCCCTGAGGTAGGAGAGTCCAGAACTAGAGAGCATGGGTTTGGGGTGAGAGAGGAAAGATATAAAAGGGATCTAAGGGGCAACTTTTTCACACAGAGGGTGGTGCGTGTATGGAATGAGCTGCCAGAGGAAGTGGTGGAGGCTGGTACAATTGCAGCATTTAAAAAGCATCTGAATAGATATATGATTAGGGAAGGCTTAGAAGGATGTAGCCAAGTGCTGGAATGAGACGAGATTAGGTCAGGATATCTGGTCAGCATGGACTAGTTGGATCGAAGGGTCTGATTCCATGCTGTGACTTTGACTGCGTGAAATGTATCCCAGGCTGTTGAGTGAGGCAAGGAAAGGAACAAAATACAGGGCTCTTGCAAAAATCTTCAGTCCCTCTCTGACCAGAGGAGAGGCACTTGCAGCAAAGCCAACGTGGTACAATTATTCAAGCAGGGAGAAAGGGATAAACCAGGAATCTATAGGTCAGATAGTTGAATCTCAGTGGTGAGAAAACTATTTGAAGTAATTCTGAGCGGCAGAACTAATCTGCATTTGGGGAGGCACAGATTAATCAAGAACAGTCAGCATGGTTTTGTTAAGGGGAGGTCATGTCTGACAAACTTGATTGAATTTTTCGAAGAATTGACCAGGTGTGTAGATGTAGTCTAGTTGGACTTCAGCGAGGCCTTTGATAAGGACCCACCTGGGAGACTGATACCAAAGGCACATGGGATCCCAGGAAATTTGGCAAATTGGATCCAGAATTGGCAAAGTGACAGGAAGCAGAGGGTGATGGTTGAAGGGTGTTTTTCCAACTGGAGGCCTGTGTCCAATGGGGTTCCAAGGGGTCAAAGTTGGAGCACTTGTTGTTTATGGCTTAGATAAAGGATTTAGCCTTGAATGTTAGACAACTAATCAATATGTTCACAGACAATTCCAAAATTGGTGGGGTGGTAAATAGTGAGGAGGATAGTCTTAGGCTACTAGAGGATAAAGGTGGGCTGGTCAGATGGGCTGAGCAGTGGCAAATAGAATCCAATCCATATAAATATGTGATAATGCACTTGGGCTGGACAAGTGTGGTAAGGGAACACATGATGAATGTTTGGGCCCTGGTGTTGTGATTTAATGAGGTCAGCAAGCTAGACCTCATAGAATGAGTTCCCTGATTGGGCTAGCCCCAGTCAGAGAGTCCTGGCTGATAGAAAAGCATGAGTGTCAGGGATACTGGGCCTGCTGCATGCCTGATTCAGTGAGAGGCAATGCAACTGTCAAAGGTTATGCATTTGTAAATATAAGGTGATTGGTGACGGGTTGTCAGCCTCTGAAGAGTATTAACACCTGGGAAGCACCAAGGATCAGAAGATCCTTATTGTACGTGCACGTTGGTCCATTTAGATAGCAGGACAGGTGGATAACATGGTTAATATGTCACGTGGTATACCAGTCTTTAATAGCCAAAGGCACAGACTTCAAGAGCAGGGAGGTTATGCTGAAACTGTATAAACTGTTAGTAAGGCCACAGGTAGAGTATAGTCTGCAGTTCTGGAATCCATATTGGAGGAGCAATGTGATAGCACTGGAGAGGGTTCAGAAGAGATTTACCAGGATGTTGCTGGGAAGTTTAATTAATGAGGAGAGATTCAATACACTGGGATTGTTTTCCTTAGAGCAAAGGATATTGAGAGTGGACATGATTGACATGTATCAAATTATGAGGGGCATAGGCAGGAAAAGACTTTTCCACTTGATGGAGAGATCACTGACCAGAGGATATAGATGTAAGGTAAGGTGTAGGAGGTTTAGAGGGGATGCGAGGAGAAACATTTTTAGTCAGACAGCGGTGTGAACCTGGAACTTGCTACCTGTAAGGGTGGTAGAAGTAGAAATGTTCATAACAGTGAAGAAATATCTCTGTGTAGTTACATTGCTGAAGGATACAAAGCCTCTGAAGAGAAGGTTGTGAGCCAAGTGCTGGGAAACAGGATTTGAATAGTCATGTGATGGCTATTGACTGGTGTGGGTGCAATGGGCTGAAGGGTCTTTTTCTGTGCTCTAGATCTCCCAAGATTCTATGACTTAGGACATACCTGCGCATTTTCTACTCCTTTGGAGTAGATGCCAGTGTTGTAACCAAATTTTGCAGTTTGGTCAGGTGTGCAGCAAGTGTTTGAGCACCAGTGTTGAACCCTCGTAGTGAAATATTGATGTGATTTGCACTCATTATTGTATCTAGGGTCCAGGAATGTGGGCCTGGAAGTCAGTCATAGACCAGTACAGGCTGATTGGAATCTGTGGTTAAAAGGCATTAAAGTGTTCAATCAGCCATGATTGTATTAAATAGTGGAACAGCCTCAAAGGGGCTGAATGGCCAACCTCTGCTCCTGTTCTATCTATAGGAACAAAGGTTAAAATGACCAACTGTTGCTCCTTTTTTGTGGTGAGAGCCTCATCTTCTTGACTCTCCAGAACCTGTCTACCAAGTACAAGGCAACATTATCATTCACCTGACACATTAATTCTATTTCTTGCTCCAGACTAGCCGAGTTTCTCCAGCTTTTTCTGGCTTTGTTGTTGTCAGTAGATTTTTCTTTCCACAATGTGTAAAGGTGCTGTGCACCATCTTTTCTTTTATCATTTAATTACGTTCAATGGAACTTCCGTGAAGTCAGTCATCAGCATTATCCCCGATTCTGTTAGTCATGCACACTGACATATTCCCGTTCGCATATCACTCAGTATGGAGGTGTTCCCAGTCCCATACACAGGATGAACCTCAGTGCACGCAGGATGGAGATTGGAGACCATGAGGACTGTGCTGTAGTAACCAAACCAAGAGGTAGCAGAGGCTGCCTGAGGGTTTCGGCATCAGATGGGCTGAAGTCGGGCTGGATTATATTACCCAGCTGTCTGAATCTGACCAATGAATAATTCTATCAAATGGATACGTTCTGCATAATCTCAGAATCTACCTCTTTGATATTCCGATTTGTCAAATTTGTAATCTAAATTCACAATGGCTCATCATTATTGTAAAGTTATTCTCAGCCTAAGGTAATGTAAAACTTTGTAAAAGGTGATAGGTGACTGTGTCACCTGGCATCTTTTGAACCATCATCAACAAACTGCTTAGAATATTTATTATTTTACTTATTTTATCGATTTTATGTTTTATTTCGCATACACTTCCACACATCACCAGTAAATTACCATTGGATTAGGTGCTTCTTTGCCTAACAAGTCGAGTCACATTGTATCTCTCCTCACTGTGGAAACTCAGCAGAAATGTCTTACCTGCTGCATCAGTTCTGAGTTTCTGGTGATTTCTCCTGTGAAAGCAAAAATTGCTGCAGGTGGCACGTCAGATTCTGTAATATCTGAGGGTAGGGAAACCTCCAGTGGTAACAGAGCAAACCATTCGCCACTGACGTTTCACTGCTGAGCTGAGTTTTTTCCTGGTAAAAACAATGACTGCAGATGCTGGAAACCAAATACTGGATTAGTGGTGCTGGAAGAGCACAGCAGTTCAGGCAGCATCCAAGGAGCAGCGAAATCAACTTTTTGGGTTTTTTCCTGGATTAGCCCATTCTAAGCTGGGATGTTCTGACCCATTGTTACTCCACAAGATTCCATTAGTCTGCGCATGTGACACAGATCCTAATTAGTAAGCCAATTTCTCCAATATAATCCACAAATCAATGTAGAGCCTAGAGAAGAGCAGAGAAGTTTAGGGGAGTTCAAAATTATGAAGGGTTTTGATAACGTAGGAAAATAGGTTAAAACCGTTTCTCTATCAGGGGTGATCAAGGGTCGTAGATTTAATGGTCATCATGCAGCCAGATATGAGATTAGAATTTTTCATTTAGGGAGGTTGTCTCGAATGGACTGCATCTAAAGGTGATTCAAGTAGATTCAATCATAATTTTTAAAAGTGAATTAGACAAACACTTGAATGGAAAAAGTGAAGGGTAATGGGACCGAACCATCACCAATATGATGAGCTGAACTATCTCCTTCTGTGCTTTAAGCTTCTATGATTATATTCTCAAATTTGACCATAGTTTTTGCTTCAAACTCTTATCACTGAATCCTCCACTGAGGATCACCGTTGACCAGAATCCAAGCTTGGTCAAGCCATATAAACGCAATGGCCACAAGAGGCTAGGAACCCTGCAGTGAGTAACTCAGCTCCTGACTCTCCCAAAGCCTGTCCACCATCTACAAAGCACAAGTCAGAATGTGTTAGAATACTCCCCAGTTGCCTAGATGGATGCAACTCGAACAACACGAAAGAAATTTGACACCATCCACTTGATTGGCACCACATTCAAAAACATCCACTCCCTTCACCACCAATGCTCAGTAGCAGCAGTATGTACTATATAAAATGCACTATAGATATTTACCAAAGATCCTTAGACAGCAGCTTGCAAACCCACAACCACTTCCAACTAGAAAGACAAAGATTCATAAGAACATCACCACCTGCAAGTTCACCTCCAAGCCACTCACCATTGGAAATAAAGGTCGTTCTCCTATAACACGTGTGATTTAGCTGTAACACGATTGGTAAATTGGGGACTTTCTTTCATAAAGCAAAATCCCATTCAAAGTTACGCAGTTCCATCACCAGCACTTACCTGAACAGCAAAATCCAGCCTCTGGATCCTCTGCAAAATGCAAGTTCAATGTGTTCAGCTAAAACAAGAATGCAACCAGCTCTGCAAGTCTTGAATCTTAGCTTGAAACTGGGCATTTTAGTCTACATTTAGAAGGAACTTTATTTCAAACCGGAGTGGGGGGGGGGGGGGGGGGGGGGGGAGGGAGGGTAGCATCTTGAGGAGGACTGGACTTCCGCGTCACCATCACGTAGTCAGTCAGCTCGAGAACTTTCTCATGAAGAGCTTCATGAAAGGTACAGTGCTGTAGTCAGTGATTTTACTGTTAAATTTACTGTATTATTTCATTAAAATATATGATTTAAAGGTTTACTTAGACTGTGCTATAGTTTGTGTTAGGCTAACTATTATTTTTGATTTGGAGATGCCGGTGTTGGACTGGGGTGTACAAAGTTAAAAATCACACAACACCAGGTTATAGTCCAACAGGTTTAATTGGAAGCACTAGCTTTTCACTTGATGAAGGAGCGTCACTCCGAAAGCTAGTGTGCTTCCAATTAAACCTGTTGGATGATAACCTGACGTTGTGTATTATTTTTGATTCAATCTTTACTGATATTTTAGCTGGTTTGCCCCAACCTTATTTGTCCCATCAGCTCCATTATTTATATTGTGCAATTTTCTTTAACACTGTGTCACAGAGGAATGCTTTTGCAGGAGTGCATAGGCCTGTCTTCCTTAAATGTGGCTGGGTGAAAATCTGGGAATTCCCTCCATACTGCCATTGTGGGTCTACCTACAGCGTACAAACTTACGCAGTGCAAAGCAGCTGTGGCACCCACAATCCATGAATGAATTATTTTTTAAAAATTGGAATTTAAAGTTCCACAGTACTTCCCATGAAATTGTTCTATCTGCTAATGGTTTGATTTAATTCGCTATCTACATCCAGTCACTCCTCAGTAAGAGGAATCTATTTCGTTCTAGCTGGCCCATCATTTCATAATTTTGACGATTGATTACATCCCCCGTACTTGCATTGAGTGATTTACAAAGACACCGCCCCCGCCCACCCCCACCAATAACAGATAACCCTGTAGCTTCTCTATCCTGTGCCTCTGATCTCCCTTATCTTATTCCTGTTTAACTGCATCTCTAACTCTAGCACTAAGTGCAGCTACTGACAGCATGAATGTGTTTGTTGCTGTATTTAGCCCACTCTACTGCACTACTAGACAACTCTGTGTGCTGTTGTCAAATCCACTTTAGGCTTGGCAGAGACAAAGACAGTGTATTACTCAACTGGGGAATTTGTGTAATGTGTTAATTGATGTTGAACAAGGGAGGAACATGTTACAAAACACTCTCGCCCACTTTACTCTGCTACCAAAGGCAGCAGCCATATCAGGGATCGACTTTCGGTGATGTGAAGTGAAATGTTTTCCATCTGCCCATCTGCTTTCAAAACATGACCATCTGAGGAACTTTCTAGGCCATGATAATCAGCTTAATTAACCAACGCTCCAGTAAACTGACTGACGTGGCTATGGCACATAATGAGTAATTTAGGCAGAGTCAAAGATAATCAGCAATGTAGAAGCTGACAATAGTTTATTACAAATATCTAATTCCATGATTCATATGTTCCAGGGATATAACTTTTCATTTGTGGAAAACTAAATTAAAATACCTGGCTCGAGAAGCTGGTAAGCAAATGTGCATTAATTATAACTCAAAGAATAGCCGAGGTTTATTTCAATGGGATCAAAAATGAGATTTGAAACTGAACAGTGGTTTACCCATGTAAGCTTCTTGGATTCCCACATCTGTCTCAATAAGAGGCCTCAGTCCTTCCCAGGTTTTCTGAAAAGGACAGTTTGGGAATTAGGGAAAATTAGCTTATATTTCTCTATCTCTGACAATAAAGGGATGTCACATTACCATGGAGATGGATTGGAGAGAGTTTGTATTATGTTTGAGCTTTCATGAGTTATAGCGTCATGGTCATAAAGATGTACAGCATGGAAACAGACCCTTCAGTCCAACCCGTACATGCCGACCAGCTATCCTAATCCAATCTAGTCCCACCTGCCAGAACCCGGCCCATATCCCTCCAAACCCTTCCTATTCATATACCCATCCAAATGCCTTTTAAATGTTGCAATCATACTAGCCTCCACCACCTCCTCTTGCAGCTCTTTCCATACCACTCTCGGTGTGAAAAAGTTGCCCCTTAGGTCTCTTTTATATCTTTTCCCTCTCACCCTAAACCTATGCCCTCCTGTTCTGGACTCCCCCACCCCAGGGAAGAGACTTTGTCTATTTAGGGGAGAAAGTGAGAACTGCAGATGCTGGAGATCAGAGTTGAAAATGTGTTGCTGGAAAAGCGCAGCAGGTCAGGCAGCATCCAAGGAACAGGAGAATCGACGTTTCGGGCATCAGCCCTTCTTCAGGAATCCTGAAGAAGGGCTGATGCCCAGAACGTCGATTCTCCTGTTCCTTGGATGCTGCCTGACCTGCTGCGCTTTTCCAGCAACACATTTTCAACTTTGTCTATTTATCCTATCCATGCCCCTCATAATTTTATAAACCTCTATAAGGTCACCCCTCAGCCTCCGACACTCCAGGGAAAACAGCCCTAACCTATTGAAACTTTCTCTATAGCTCAAATCCTCCAACCCTGGCAACATCCTTGTAAGTATTTTGTGAACCCTTTCAAGTTTCACAACATCCTTCCAATAAGAAGGAGACCAGAATTGCACACAATATTCCAACAGTGGGCTAACCAATGTCCTGTACAGCTGCAACATGAGCTTCCAACTCTTGTACTCAATACTCTGACCAATAAAGGAAAGCATACCAAACGCCTTCTTCACTATCCTATCCACTTTCGAGGAGCTCCGAACCTGTACTCCAAGGTCTCGTTGCTCAGCAACACTCCTTCGGACCTTCCCATTCAGCGTAAAAGTCCTGCTCTGATTTGATTTTGTATGATTTTTCACAGAAGCAGGCATTTGCTCTGGGAGCAGTTTTGAGACAGGCAGAGAGAATTTGCCAGATGCTCAAAGTAGCTGGGACCAGTCATAAAGGGGTTTCAAAAAGCAGAAGTGGTTTCTGGTTCTCAGTCACTGAGCGAGTTAGGTCCATTCTTGAACTAGAATGCCCACAATCACAAAGTATTTAAGGACCATTGAAAGTTTTTGCTGAGCTGGATGCTAATGGAAGGACTCCATCAGATCTCGGCTCGGAGAACAGCAGGAACACTGCAGAGAATCAAAGCGTGTTCCTGAGAGCTGAGGTGTACGTTGATTTAGTCCCAGAAAAAAAGTGAAGAAATCCCCCAGTTTCTGTAAAATATAGCAGAACTCAAGATGGAAATAACAGTAAGACCCAGTAGGTTGTGACAGAGAATGTTCTATTAATCTAACGTTTGTACAGAAAAAAAAACATATTTAAAATGTGAGAACTTGTGGATTATTCTTTCAGTTGATAATTGATCATTCGGATTTATTTTTTAAAATTACTGATCGCTATTCAGATCATAATAAGATTTGGACACAAGTCAGAAGTGTATTAGACTGTCAATGACACCTTCCAGACCAGTAAACTCTTCCATACAGTACAAGGCCAGCAGATACACCATCCCCTCTCCAAGCCCCTCACCATCCTGACTTGGAAATATATTGCCGTTCCTTCACTGTTGCTAGGTCAAAATCCTTGAACTCTTCCCCCTGATGGCATTGTAGATATGCCTGCACCCTAAGGATTGTAGTTCACAAGAACGCCCTAGTCGTGGTTAGTGGCTATGTGGGATGGCAATAAACGTATGCCTAGCCAGCAATGCCCATTTCCCATCAACAAAATAAAGTGTGTGGGCAATTATCATCTTTCTGTTCTGTACCAAGCAGTACAGAAAACAACCTGTTTCAGTCATTGTTTTTTACAGCCAGCAGACTTTGTATAGTCTCTATATTCGCCCCTTTTCAAATCACTGATGTAGCAGTGATTCTATCAACCATCCAGATAGGATGTGGATTCCTGTCCTGCTAAATGGGATATTGCGTTATGCCCAAAAGAGAGTATCTGTCTTCTCTCATCCTCATTTCTGAGGATTGGGCCTTGGCTTCCATTGCATCGGCCCAAGCTTATGAGCAAGGAAATGCAGTGGTTTACCATTGCTTACCTCAGGCCGGCTAGCCAGAAAACTTGCCCTCTCTGACTGCCTCTATCAGGATTGGTGATTAATGTGTTTAGCATGACCCCTCTATATTTAGGCATGACCCCCTGCTCCTTATGAGGAGAATCGGCCTGATGTCATGGGAGCCACATCAGGCACCAATACCCAGCTAGCTGCCTCGTCCACTCTCAAAGACTAGAACCTGGTCTCCTGTCATCAACACAGAAACCCAAATGTGACCACTGACCCAGGGCTATCACAGCATTCCAGTGATCAAGTGATGTTGAAAGGTCAGCCAATTATTAAAGTGATTTGTTAAAATAAGTAAGTGAGAATTCTTACCTTCCTAGTCTTTTCCAAAGCTGTACCACAAACTGTTGATGAACTTTGATTTAGCTTGGAATGGAAGTGTTCGCACAAAATGAAGTGATAAAGAAGGAGTCAGTGTCCGAGATGATGAGCCTTCAGCTGGTGCAGTGACAGAAATTCCCCTCACAATGCGACACTCATTGGGACACGTTACAGCACCCAGGGCTGGAGGCTGCTAGAGGCTACAGAGTGCTGATAATAACCCTGTGTTGCCTGGTAACAACGATTTCCATCTGAAGGTCAGTCCAGTATCCACTCAGGAAGGTGGGAAATGAGGAGAAAAGGAATTGATTATACACCACATTGTGAGAAGAGAACTGTGTTCATGTTGCACATTCCCAACTCTCTCAGGACTACTCCAAGAATTACTCACAATGAATTGTGGTCACTGTTATGTGATAAATCTTTGTGACAGGGCAGTTAATACATTTGATTCTTATGCTCTACAACACAGCACTTTTTTGATGATTTTATTTTCATGTCAACAAGTAAGTGATGTTGACATGCTTGTTGTAATATTGTAAGAGCATGTATTTGTTCATATTTGCCTCAACTTTTCAAATATTCTGATTAAGGAGCTGTTCTGTAAAGCCATATTAATGTGTCTTTGATTTAGAGTAATCTGGATGGTCTTAGAAAGACCAGCTCCCGATCAGCATCTTGCTGTAGTGACTTGTCATGACTGGGTATTGTTATAACAGAAAGGATATGTATACTATGTTCTTGAAATCCTTTGCTGTGATAGTCACTGTGTTTAAAACAATGCAATTAGACCAGTCAGTGGCAGGTCTTTTTTTTTTATTTTTTGTTTTTTTTCTCCCCATGTGTGTGTGTAGGTGTGAGACACAGTGAAAGACACAAGGTGCAAGAATCTTTATTCAGTTTCCATCACCAGCAAGAAAAGAAACACCCGCGTGGCCAGTGACAAGTAGTATGACCAAACAGTGAAGGGGAGGGCAGGGATTCAATCAAAATAGAGTTGGAGGGGAGTGGCAGGTCTTATGTTTCAAAAGATCAATTCCCCCAATTAAACTCATTGCCAAGAAGCCAACCAGATATGTACTGTTCGGAGAAACCAGAAACAAATGGATAAAAACCTAAACCAATTCTACACAAACCCAAGTGTCCAGAATAACTAAAACCAAATAAGTCACACTGTCCAGAGAAACCAAAACTAACCAGACACACGTGCTGGTCCAGAGAAACCAAAACCAACCAGATACACTTACTCTCCAGAGAAACCAAAACTAACCAGGCATGCGCACTGTCCAGAGAAACCAAAACCAACCAGACACGTGCACTGTCCAGAGAAACCAAAACCAACCATTCACGCGCACTGTCCAGAGAAACCAAAACCAACCAGACACACGCACTGTCCAGAGAAACCAAAACTAACCAGACTTGCATTGTCCAGGATGGAAGCATGTTTGCATCGCCATGAGGTACGGTGGCTCTGCCCACCACAGTTGAATAGCTCACTAGTATTCATCAACTTCGTTGAAAAATGAACACTAAACAATTGGGCCATGTGCTATGGCAGATCCTTAAGACAGTTAACAGGCTGAAAAAATATTTCGCCTTGCTTGGGAATCTAGAACATGGATCAGTAGCGGAATGAGTCATTAGCTATTTAGGACAGAAATAAGGAAACTTTTAACTCAAAGGTTCATGAATGTTTGTATTTTCAACCTGAGGTTGCTAGGAGTGCTTAGTCATTGACTATCTTCAAGGTAGAGGTGGTTGCATTTTTGGAACCGTGAGTAGTGTAGAAGGAAGGGTTAAGTGGCTAACCAGCCATGATAGGTGGTCTACCCCAGTTTCTATTTCTCATCATGAATAAGTCTATGATGTGATACTAGAATAAGAGGCAAGCACTGTCTTCCTTTTACCACCTGGATTATAGAATCATAGAATGTGGACGCAGGCCATTTGGTCCATTTAGGAGAAAGTGAGGACTGCAGATGCTGGAGATCAGAGCTGAAAATGTGTTGCTGACAAAGCGCAGCAGGTCAGGCAGCATCCAAGGAGCAGGAGAATCGACGTTTCGGGCATGAGCTCTTCTTCAGGAAACCTTCCTGAAGAAGGGCTCATGCCCGAAATGTCGATTCTCCTGCTCCTTGGATGCTGCCTGACTTGCTGCACTTTTCCAGCAACACATTTTCAGCATTTGGTCCATTTAATCCACACTAGACCCTCCCACTCCTCCTACTCTATAACCCTGAATATCTCATGACCCACTCATCTAATTTGCATCGCTTTGATCTAAGGGAGGAAACCAGAGCACCCAGAAGAAACCTACACAGACACTAGGAGAACATGCAAACTCCACTCAGACAGTCACCTGAGGGTGGAATCAAGCCTGGCTACCTGGCACTACGAGGCAGCAGTGCTAACCACTGAGACATCCTGCCACCCTGATTAACCAATGTTGGACATGAATCATTCAAACTTGGTCATTTAGAGATTCTATATTAATGGCTACAAAATTAAGAGACTTCACGTGAGTTCCCAAGGAAGGAGTGATGAGCTGATGCGGTAGGGAAAATAAAAGCATATTGACGCTTGCTATAGACATGACATGACAACAAGCTAATGTTCTCCTGTAATCTTAATCATGACATGGTGATATTGCCAGTAAGTGCTGCTGCACACTCCATGCAGAAAAATGTGCAAGTGTACAATTTCACAGCAGAAATAATCTCTCTTTCAGGTGGTAACATTTGAGTGAGATCCATCTTTGATCTGAGTACAATGGCAGGAGATTCCAGAGTGGTCCCAAACACGGACATGGATATTGCAGCAACTACAAGAGAGTCGAAGAAATTACCCAAACAAGCACGGGACAACATCTTAACAACAGACAGGACACGCCTCCTCACTGAACCCAAGAAAATCAAGCAAAGGTATGTTGACAAGGACGGGAAGTGCAATGTCCACCATGGAAATGTCCAGGAGACCTACAGATACTTCAGTGACCTATTTACCACGTTGGTGGACCTCAAGTGGCGGTTTAACCTCTTAATCTTCACATTGGTCTTCACTATTACCTGGCTGTTCTTCGGATTCATCTGGTGGCTTATAGCTTACATCCGGGGAGATCTGGACCATTTGGGAGATCCAACATGGACCCCTTGTGTGGATAATTTGAATGGATTTGTGTCTGCGTTTCTGTTCTCTATTGAAACAGAAACAACTATTGGCTATGGTCACAGAGTTATAACTGAGAAATGCCCAGAAGGGATTATCCTGCTCTTGGTCCAGGCTATCCTGGGATCAATAGTTAATGCTTTGATGGTTGGCTGTATGTTTGTGAAGATTTCCCAGCCAAAGAACCGAGCAGAGACCCTCATGTTTTCCAATCGTGCAGTCATATCTCTCCGAGACGAGAAGATGTGTCTCATGTTCCGTGTTGGCGATCTTCGTAACTCACACATTGTGGAAGCATCCATCCGAGCCAAGCTCATCAAATCCAGACAGACCAAAGAAGGAGAATTCATACCCCTCAACCAGACTGACATCAATGTGGGCTTTGACACTGGGGATGATCGCTTGTTTCTGGTGTCGCCACTGATCATTTCACATGAAATTAACGAGAAAAGCCCCTTTTGGGAGATGACCCGAAGTCAACTGGAAAAGGAGGACTTTGAGATCGTTGTGATCCTTGAAGGAATGGTGGAGGCGACAGGTAGAGTCTGAATGACACAAACATTTTGTCTGTGGTTAAACGTGTATGCCAATGAACTGGGATGAGGGCTTCCCATTTTAAAGGGTGAGGGTGGCTATGGTGTTGCACCCAAGAAATGGTGAAATGAACCTTATGGGGTCGAAGGAATTAGGGGCTCAGAAAATATTGACAACTTGGAACACACATTGGACCCCATTTGCTCCAACCCACCCAATTTCTAGATTCTGAGGAGTGTGTGAGCATAAGTTGGAGATTGTCGCTAAAAATCCCCCAGAGTCAGTTCCAAGCTTCCTCCCCTCCCCTATCAGCATTTCAGAAAGACCACTCCCTCCGCAACTCCCTTGTCAGGTCCACACCCCCCACCAACCCAACCTCCACTCCCGGCACCTTCTCCTGCAACCACAAGAAATGCAAAACTTGCACCCACACCTCCCCCCTTACTTCCCTCCAAGGTCCCAAGGGATCCTTCCATCTCCATCACAAATTCACCTGCACCTCCACACACATCATTTACTGCATCCGTGCACCCGATGTGGCCTCCTCTACATTGGGGCGACAGGCTTGCGGAATGTTTCAGAGAACACCTCTGGGACACCCGCACCAAACAGCCCAACAGCCCAAATGGCTGAACACTTTAATTCCCCCTCCCACTCCGCCAAGGGCATGCAGGTCCTTGGCCTCCTCCATCGCCAGACCATGGCATCACGACGCCTGGAGGAAGAGCACCTCATCTTCCACCTAGGAACCCTCCAACCACAAGGGACGAATGCAGATTTCTCCAGCTTCCTCATTTTCCCTCCCCCCACCTTATCTCAGTCCCAACCCTTGGACTCAGCACCACCTTCCTAACCTGCAATCTTCTTCCCGACTTCTCCGCCCCCACCCCCTCTCCGGCCTATCACTGTCACCTTAACCTCCTTCCACCTATCGCATTCCCAACGCCCCTCCCCCAAGTCCCTCCTCCCTACCTTTTATCGCACACCTGCCTCATTCCTGAAGAAGGGCTTATGCCCGAAACGTCGATTCACCTGCTCCTTGGATGCTGCCTGACCTGCTGCGCTTTTCCAGCAACACATTTTTCAGCTAAGTATATTACCCCCAAGAGCAGGAAATCAAAAGGCTGATAATGTGGGAAAGTGGCATTCAGATAGATCTAGAATGGCAGAGCAACTTCAAACGGTTGACTGACCTAGTCCTGCTCCTTTATGTTCAAACTATGTCAAACCTTCTTGCACTATGACCTGCCCTTTCACAGGGTGTGAGTATTAATTGCAAGGTATTTCTTGACAACCACCCGTTGCCATTTGAGAAGGAGGTGGTGAGCTGTCTTCTTAAACTGCTGCAGAGATTCCATCAGTGTTGTTACGGAGGGAGTTCCAGGATTTTGACCCAGTGACAGTGAAGGAACAGCACTATATATACATCCAAATCAGGATGGTGCATCATTTAGAGGGGAACTTGCAAGTGGTGGTGTTTCCATGTACCTGCTGCCCTTGTCCTTCCAGGTGGCAGAGGTCACCAGTTTAGAAGGTTCTGTCGAAGCATGTGTGGTGAATTTCTGCAGTGCAGCCTGCAGATAGTGCACACTGAGGGTGGCACAGTGGTTAGCACTGCTATCTCACAGCACCAGGGGCCCCGGTTCAATTCCAGTCTTGAGGAACTGTGTGGACGCTTCACATTTTACAGGTGTCTGCATGGGTTTCCTCCTACAGTCCAAAGATGTGCAGGCTTGTTGGATTGCCATGAAAAATGTAGTGGAGGTGGGGGTAGGGGGGAATGCTGTTCGAGGGGTCAGAGTGGACTCGATAGGCTGAATAGCCTTCTTCTATACTGTGCAGGTTGTATACTGGTATCGAGTGATAAATATTATGAGTGTGAGTCAGAACACAGAGTCATACAGCATGTGGAAATAGACTGTTCAATCCAACTCATCAATGTTGACCAGGTATCCTAAACTGATCCAGTTGCACCTGGCCCGTATCACTGTAAACCCTTGCTATTCATACACACATCCAAAGGCCTTTTATATGTTGTAATTGAACCCTCCTCC
Organism: Chiloscyllium punctatum; assembly: GCF_047496795.1. Taxonomy (NCBI): domain Eukaryota; kingdom Metazoa; phylum Chordata; class Chondrichthyes; order Orectolobiformes; family Hemiscylliidae; genus Chiloscyllium; species Chiloscyllium punctatum. The sequence goes on along the minus strand of NC_092761.1, from coordinate 53,663,143 downwards.
TCTTGCAGCTCATTCCATACACGCATGAAAGCTTTGTCCCTCAGGTCCTTTCCCCTCTCACCTTAAACATATGCCCTCTAGTTTTGGACTGTCTTACCCTGGGGAAAAGATCTTGGCTATTCACCCTATCCATGACCCTCATGATCCTATAAACATTTATAAGGTCACTCCTCAGCCTGCAATGCTCCAGGGAATAAGGCCCCAGCCCTTTCAGCCTCTCCCTGTACCTCAAATCCTCCAACCTGAACAATATCCTTGGAAATCTTTTCTGAACCATTTCAAGTTCAACAACATCTTTCCTACAGCATGGAGACCAGTATTGAACACAGTATTTAGTAAGGCATTCGACAAGGTTCCTCACAGGAGACTGGTGAATAAGATTAGATCTCATGGAATACAGTGAACTAGCCAATTTGGATACAGAACTGGCTCGAAGGTAGAATACAGAGGGTGGTGGTGGAGGGTTGCTTTTCCAGAAGTATGCTACAAGGATCAGTGCTGAGTCCACTATGTTTCGTCATGTATATAAATGATTTGGATGTGAACATAGGAGGTATAGTTAGGAACTTTTGCAGATGACACCAAAATTTGAGGTGTAGTGGACAAGAAGGTTACCTCCGATTACAACAGGATCTTGATCAGATGGGCCAATGGGCTGAGGAGTGGCAGATGGAGTTTAATTTAAATAAATCTAAGGTGCTGCATTTTGGAAAGGGCAAATCAGGGCAGGACTTATACACTTAATGGGAAGATCCTAGGGAGTGTTGCTGAACAGAGAGACCTTGGAGTGCAGATTCAAAGTTCCTTGAAAGTAGAGTCACCGGTAGATTAGATAGTGAAGAAGATGTTTGGTATGCCTTCCGTGATTGTCAGAGTATTGAGTACAAGAGTTGGGAGGTCATGTGCAGCTGTACAGGATGTTGGTTAGGCCACTTTTGGAATATTGTGTACAATTCTAGTCTCCTTCCTATCGGAAGGATGTTGTGAAACTTGAAAGGATTCAGAAAAGATTTATAAGGATGTTGCCAGGGTTGAAGGATTTGAGCTATAGGGAGAGGTTGAATAGGCTGGGGCTGTTTTCCCTGGAACATCAGAGACTGAGGGGTGACCTTATTAGAGGTTTGTAAAATCATGAGGGGCATGGATAGGATAAATAGACAAGCTCTTTTCTCTGGGATGGTGGAGTCTAGAACTAGAGGGCATAAGTTTAGGGTGAGATGGGAAAGATATAAAAGAGGGGGTGCACTTTTTCACACAGAGGGGGTGCGTGTATGGAATGAGCTGCCAGAGGAAATGGTTCAATTAAGCACTTAAAAGGCATCTTGATGGGGAGAATAGGAAGGATTTAAAGGGATATGGGGCAACTGCTGGCAAATGGGACTAGATTAGGTTAGGATATAGAGTCGGCATGGACGAGTTGGACCAAAAGGTCTGTTTCCATGCTGTACATCTCTATGACTCTATAAGTAGCCTCTCCAATGTCCTGTACAACCACAACATAGCTTCCCAAATCCTATAGTCAATGCGCTGACCAAAGAAAGCAAGCATACCAAATGCCGCCTTCATTGCCTTGTGACTCCACTTTCAAGGAATTAAGAACCTACATCCCAAGGTCTCTTTGTTCCCAGGGGTCTACCTTAGCTATATAAGTCCAACCCTGATTTTCCTTACCAAAATGCAGCACCTCACATTTATCTAAATTAAACCCATCTGCCATTCCTCAGCCGATTGGCCCATCTGATCAAGATCTCATTGTATTCTAAGGCAGCCTTCTTTACTGTCCACTACATCTCCAATTTTGGTGAGATCTGCAAACTTGCTAACCATACCTTCACATACAAATCGTTTATATAAGTGATGAAAAGCAGTGGACCCAACACTGATCCTTGCGCATACTGCTGGCCACAGACCTCCAGTCTGAAAAGCAACCTTCCACCACCACCCTCTGTCAACTACTTTCAAGCCAAATGGCTAGCTCCCATTGGATCTCCTGTGATCCAACCTTGTTAACCAGTCTACCACGTTGAACCTTGTCAAACACCTTGCTAAAGTCAATAAAGGTAATGTCATCAATCTTCTTTGTCATCTATAAGGCATACAAAGCAACAGATCAAGTGCTGGACAAATGGATGAGAAGAGTTAAGTGATTGTTTTTGACCCGTGTGAACAGGATCGGCGAAAAGGTCTTTTTCTATAGACCTCTAAGACTCTGAGTCAAGGTGACTACATGTACTGTCTGACTGGTGTCTATAGGATATAACATTGCAGATATTTCATGGGCTTTGTTGAGAAGCTTGGATGCCAGGAAGGGAACTTTGGAAATGTCCGTAATATTGTCCCTTGGTTAATTCTTCATTGCGTGCTACAGTGGAGCATTAAGTTACACTTTGCACTTCTTTGGGTGATTGAGCCAAATCTGAAACAAATCCCATTTCTTCTGGTAAAACATCTGTCACAAAATGCTGGACCTGTCTTAGTGGATGAGGCTATCCCTTCACACACAAGACTGAGATGTTTTGCTGAACCCATTAACAGCTGAAGCCTATAGAATAGACCAGGCTGTACCTTAGGCTACTCACTCACTCTCTTGGGTGCATCTCACTCAATGTCTTACCTGGATTTTCACAAAATCCTTGAATTGAGTTGACTTTTAGTCGTCTCAGCCAAAGTTCCAAGACTCTCAGAACTGCTGCAATGCTCAGGCTGTTGCTCTGGACACACAGCCGGCAACGCATCATGCATGTCAGTAGTCAAGGGGTCCAATATATTATTGCCACCTCCTTGCTAGACCAATCTCACACCTGTGCCACATGCCAGCAACATACATGGCAAACCCACTACATGTGCAACAAGCAAACAGCGACATCTCAAAGTCCAAAAGGAGTTGTCCGCAGTGAAGTCCGGAGGGTCCCGGTACTGTCTGTGCAGGTCATCCTTTGATATCAGTCCAGGCTTGGCACAGTCCAGGCATCCACCTGTCTGTAGCCTGGTGAATTGGTCATAGTCAGCCCTGTGTTTCCAGTACGGCCAGTCCGGGGAGTAGCAGGAACACCGTACTGGAGTTGTATGGATATCAGTCAGGGGCTGGTCACTCATCATTAGGGGCTGAGTAAATCACTGAATGGAGTGGACCATGGTCACTCCAGGGGGGTCCGTCTACTAAAGGTCAAGGGTGCGTCAGCTGGTCAATGCTGTGACAATGAGGCTGAATGGTGATGATTCATGGTATCATAGAGATCTGCCAAACAGAAAAAGGCCCTTTGACCCCCAAGTCTGTGCTGGTCAGAAACAAGCACTTAACTATTTTGGTCACATTTTCCAGAACTTGGCCCATAGTCTTCAGAATGCTTGGAGGAGATGACAGTGCTGAAGGGGCAACTTAATATGTAAAGGGAGGATATGGTAGAGCAAGGAGGGGTTGGAATCTTCAATTGCAAACAAATGGATTAGTGGTACTGGGGAATTGGGGTGGGTGAGAACATACAGAGACTGATTGAGTGTGAGATAGCAACTAGCAAATAATAGACCTTAATTCACTTTCTTCCTGCATTGGGTTGTGGACACCGCACCGACACCTTGGACTAGATGGTAGAACCTCATGTCATGGCCTCCTCTGGCAGTCCTGGGAGGGAAGACGGCCTCCTTCCTTTGCACCACCCCATTTATCAGGACTTCTAGGATCCTGTGCACAGAGTGGGATGCCACTTTCTCCCGATCGGCTGTCATGTGTGCAGTTATGTAGGACAACTCCAGAATGTTAACGTTTGACCATGGGCACAATTGCAATTGCAAGATGGCGTCAGGGATGCCTCTAATCTGGGATGTCTGGTCAGTGGTGAGCACTTGTGACTACTGTGAGTGGTAGATTCAGCTTGTTTGGACCAGAGAGACACTATAGGGGTGTGGCATTTGGTTATGAGCTGGGTTTGGGATAATCACACATTGAGTTTCACAGAGGGTTTCTCTCTGTGAGATTTAATGAAAATGATATTTTGCCAAAGTACGGGAAGTTTCAGGCCTCGGTTTTTATTGAGACAGCTATCTTGAAGTTAATTAACAGCGCTCTTTACACTGTTATGATATCCCAAACGTAACCAGGATCTGAGCATGCTATTACTGTTATATTATATATACTGAACACATGGCACTGACTCCATTTCACTGTGAAAGGAAGCATTAGAAACAAGGGCCTTGTACAGAGATTTGTCATGATGTCATATTTTCAGGTACACTGCCTGTCTGGTTCTGGAACCTCCAAAATAACATAGCAGTGGAAGTGGTGGGTTTGTGCATTTTTGAAAGAGCCTTGCTAAGTTACTGGAGAACATCTTGTATATGGTACACACAGCCTGTTGGTGTTTTAATAAGTCTTACACTCTTGTTGGAACAGTATTCCAGTATTTGTGGTTGGTTGGAATTTGGTTTGTGTAGAACCATGCATAAAGGCTGTTTGCAGTGAGCTGAAAATTGGATAGCTTCTCTGAAGACCAGGCTCGTCCAGCTTTCGAAGTGTTGTTTTATGTCAGAAACAACAGGAGGGAAATATGGGAATGAAATAGCACGGGCAAAGAACTCTGCTCTGGAACTTTGCAAATGCCCCCTCCCCAACCCCCCTCGTGGTCTACAGTTTGGTCCAAAATAGGAATGTCAGCTGTGTAACACCACAGGGCTGTGGCCTTACCAAAGCTAGAAGCTACTAGAAGCTTCACCCTAATGATTCACATGGTGTTGTACCAGCAGCCTACCTCGTGTATGTGGCACCGGCTGTCATTAAACCTTTAAACAACAAATAGTTTTAAAAGCATGTGTTATTGTTGATTGGGTTTGATTAATACAGCTGGAAGTTAAAGATTGATTTCACAGCAAAATAAACAGTCATTAGAATATTTGAAATAGATATACTCTCCTGTATTATTGATATTTAGGATATGAAAATAGCCATTATATTTTCAGGTATGCATTAGTGATTTACTTCAATTCCATTTTAAAAATCACATACACATTTATCACATTAAGCCGCAAAAAGCCAGTGAAATATTTCTAGTTTCGCTAACTTCCTGTGACTGCTGGTGAGTTATTTTGTGGTGGTGAATGTGGCAAATGGGATGGGACTGGTGGCTAGTCCATGGGAGTTTTGGTATTGCCCAAGTGATCCTCAGACACACAGGACTCAGAGCCGCTGTTTGAATGCCCTTTTTCAAGTCCTGCACTGTAGCAAGCATCCATTGTGAGTATAGTGACCAGGGGTCCTGCTCCACAGTGATGTGCAGTACTCCAAACCTTTACCAAAACCCTCCAATCAGAGGGGTCACCTGTTGTTGCTGTTGTCTCTGATCAGACCAGCTCTGAATTGGGATGAAATGGGTGGTCTTTCCCCACATGCTATGGTAGAACCATTGAGCACTGAGGGGTAATATTCAGCTCATTATGTCTGGATTAGCTCTAGGATTGTGATGGAAATTGTTATGCCTGCCTTCCCTTTCCCAGAGTTCCTTTCCACTTTAAGTTTTCCATTTTGTTTTGAAGATTTTCACTGAAGCTACCTTTCCGTAACGAGTTCCAGGTTAGATAGTTCCCCGTGTGGAAAACAAAACTTCCTCTCCCTCTTTTTTTCCTATTGGTATGTTCTCTCGCACGTAACTGAACATGTTTCTTTTCCCCCTTTGGTGATTGGGTGATTTCATCTACTAACCACCACCAGTAAATCACTCAAGTACCCAATTGTCTATGGCTCTCTTATCAATTATTTTAAATCTGTGTTTGCCTAATTAGGAACACAGGAAGCCATTCAGCTCCTTAAGCCTATTACCATTACTTAACCATGCAATGATCTCCATCTTAAATTCATGCCTGGGTGCCCTTGGAGAGGGGGCATGTGATGTCCATCACTGCTCTTGATTCTTTTAGAGAGAGGTGTGCACTACAGAGCTTACAGTGCTTTTTCCCTCCAACATCCATTTTGATATCGTCTCTTCCCTCTCCCCAAACCCCACCTCACTTTTCATGGAATATTAATTGGCTGCACAAGTGATTACTGGTGTGATTAGTAGATGGGGTCACAAAACAAAAACCAAAGCCACAATGATGATGGTGGTGGGAAGGCCACTCAGTTGGCCTTAACAGATATCTTTGCATCCTCTTTGGCCTCAGGTGAGGTTCCAAATAACTGAAGAATGGCCAATGTTGTTCCTTTGTTTAAGAAGGGAGACAGCGCTAATCCAGGTAGTTACAGGCTGGTGAGCCTGGTGTCAGCAATGAGGAGGCTGTTGCAGTAGATAATGAGAGAAAGGACTTATTTACATTTGATAATGAATGGACTTGTTAGTCATAGTTGCATGGGTTTGTGCAGGAAAGGTCATGTCTTACTAGTTTGATTGAGTTTTTGAGGAGGTGACAAGAATGTTTGAGTGAAGGGCAGTCGATGTGTTTACATGGACTTTAGTAAGGCATTTGGTAAGGTGCCCCCCTCATGGCAGGCTACTACAGAAGATAGAGAGTCTCATGGGATCCAAGGTGAGCTGACTAGATGGACACAGAACTGGCTTGGTCAGAGAAGACAGAGAGTTGCTGTGGAGGGGTGCTTTTTGGAACGGACATCAGTAACTAGCGGTGTTCCGCAGGAATCAGCGCTGGGACCTTCGTTGTACAAAACCACCTGTGTTTGTGTAAATGACGTGATGCTGGAAATTTGAAACAAACACAGAAAGCCCTGGAGAAACTCAGCAGGTCTAGCAGCATCTATGGGATGAGAAGCAGAGTTAATGTTCCAAGTCCAGGCTGAGTTCTGAAGAAGAATTTTACCTGCTTTAGTACTTACACAACGTTTTACACTGGCCCAAGATTTAATTTACTCTGTCAGGGCTTGCCAACAAAAGTGCTTTTAAGTAAAAGTTGAAGGATTGCACTAATTTAATTGGTTTGAGAAGGTTTTTAATTTGTACTCTTTGTACTCAGTGATACAAGCACTGATCAGCTGGTTTGGGATGTACTGAGAAAGTGACAAATGTGACATAATGAACCAGTTTAGGGTTCATCACAGCAAGTTATTTCCAGTGAAGTTAAAATATGGTGCTCACATCAAGGATTGGACATATTATTAAAAGTTCTTAGTTTTTATGATAAATCCATCCTGAGTGGCACTAATGAAACTTAACAGATTACTGCTCTTAAATACATACTTTCTAATATGTGCCAATAGAAACAATCAACTGCTTCAGCTTGTGTTGCTGATTCATGGAAGATTTTCAGTTTGTGATCATACAAATTGAATTTTTTTTCTTGTATTCATTGATGGGAAGTGGCGTTGCTGGTTAGGCTAACAGAGCAAAAGTGCAGATGCTGGAAACCAGAGTTCAGATTAGAATGGTGCTGGAAAAGCAGGTCAGGGAGCATCCAAGGAGCAGGAAAATCGACATTTCAGGCAGAAGCAAGGAGCCTCCAGGTGGAGAGATAAGTGGGGAGGGAGGCTAACAGTCAATGCCCATCTCTAAGTGCCCTTGAGAAGGTAATGGTGAGCTGTCTTCTTAAACTGCTGTAGACCACATGCTGTAGGTTTACCCGCAATGCTGTTAGACATCATAGAAATTGGTCCGACTGAGTACCTTGCTCAGCTATTTCAGAGAACAGTTGATAGCCAACCACATTGATGTGGGTCTGGAGTCACATATGGGTCAGACCAGATGAAGATGAAAGGTTTCCTCACTGAAGGACATTCGTGAGCCAGATGGGTTTTTCTGACAATCGGCAATGGTTTCATCATCATCATCAGAATTTTAGTTCCAGATTATTAAAACTTGAATTTAAATTCCACTATTTGCATAAATACATTTGGAGTAAAGCAGAGATGCCATGAATTTGCATTGATGTTTCTGACTGTGCATAGTTATTGGTTAGACCCATATCAGGAGCAGCAACTTTCGATCACACACTCTGATCCTGCCATTGCCAATTGGAGCCCGTCTCCTGGTAATGTACATGAGATAAGAAACCATTCACTCCTTGACTTCCCGTGTGAGGATTGAGATTCCCAGTACATATTGATGTCAGTGTTATCATGGATTATCAGGGGTGAAGGGGAAAGTCAACCTCACTCAAAATGGCTGCTCCAAGGCTGTCATAAGTCTGCAGTTACTTAGCATTAAACTGAGCAGTTTAAGACAATAAGAAATAAGAAAGGAACAGGCTGATTGGCCCACAAGTCTGCTTTGCCATTTTCCTGTATTCTCCTCGTAACCTGTATTCTCCTCCCTGTGGAAGGCAGATGAACTTAGGGCTTGGATTGTGCCTGGGAGTATGACATTATTGCCATCACAGAGACTTGGTTAAAGGAAGGGCATGATGTTCCAGGTTATAGATGGTTCAGACTGGACAGGGAGGGAAGTAAAAGGGGAGGTGGAGTTGCATTGCTGGCCAGGGATGATATCACAGCTGTACTAAAGGAGGACACTATGGCGGTCTTAGGTAGTGAGGCATTATGAGTGGAGCTGGGAAATAAGAAGGGTGCAGTTACATTGTTGAGGCTGTATTACAGACCTCCCAACAGTGAGCATGAGGTAGAAGAACAAATAGGTTATGAATAGATGTAGAGGCAGTAGGGTAGTGGTGATGGGAGATTTTAATTTTCTTAACATTGACTGGGATACACTTAGCGTCAGAGGTCTGGATGGAGTAGAATTTGTACGAAGCATCCAGGAGAGTTTTCTAGAGCAGTATGTCAATAGTCCGACGAGGGAAGGGGCCTATTGGAGCTGGTACTGGGGAATGAGCCAGGACAAGTGGTAGAAGTTGCGGTGGAGGATTTCTTTGGGAACAGTGACCACAATTCTGTAAGCTTTAGAATACTCGTAGATAAAGAAGAGAGTGGTCCTCAGGGAAGAGTACTAAACTGGGCCAAAGCCAATTATATTAAAATTAGGCAGGAGCTAAGAAATGTGAATTGGACACAGCTATTTGAAGGGAAGGCCACATTTGAGATGTGGGAGGTTTTCAAAGATAGTGCAGGATAGGCATGTCCCATTGAAGGCAAAGGATAGGGAGGGCAAGATTTGTGAACCGTGGATGACAGGAGAAATTGTACAACTAGCCAAGAGGAAAAAGGAAGCTTACATAAGGTTGAGGCAGCTAAGAACAGAACGGGTCCTGGAGGAATATCGGAAGAGTAGGACAAGTCTTAAACAAGGAATCAAGCAGGCTAAAAGGGGTCATGAAATAGCTTTAGCAAACAGAATTAAGGAAAATCCCAAATCATTTTATTCTTATATAAGAAGCAAGTGGGTAACTAGAGAAAGGATTGGTCCAGTAAAAGATAATGAAAGAAGGCTGTGTGCTGAACCTGAGAGAATGGGTGAGATTCTGAATGATTTCTTTGCATCAGTGTTCACTGAGGAGAGGAACGTGATGAATTTTGAGATTAGAGATAGAAATTTCATGAGTCTGGATCATGTTGGTCTAAGTAGGGAAGATGTGTTGGGTATGCAAGAGGTTATTAAGGTGGACAAATCCCCAGGACTGGATGGAATTAATCCCAGGTTGCTGAGGGAGGCGAGGGAGGAAATAGCTAGGGCCCTGACAGATATCTTTGTGGCATTCTTAAACACAGGTGAGGTGCCGGAGGACTGGAGGGTATCTAATGTTGTCCCCCTGTACAAAAAGAGTAGTTAGGATATTCCAGGTAACTACAGACCAGTGAGTCTGACAGCTGTGGTGGGCAAGTTGCTGGAGAAGGTACTGAGGGATAGGGTCTATTTATATTTAGAAAAGAATGAGCTTCTCAGTGATGGGCAACATGGTTTTGTGCGGAGGAGATTGTGCCTTACCAACTTAATAGAGTTCTTCGAGAAGGGGACCAAGTTGTTAGATGAAGGAAGGGCTGTTGATGTCATATACATGGACTTTAGTAAGGCATTTGATAAGGTTCCCCGTGGTAGACTAATGGAGAAGGTGAAGTCACATGGTATGCAGGGTGTTCTAGTTCGGTAGATAAAGAACTGGTTGAGCAACAGGAGACAGAGAGTACTAGTTAAAGGCAGTTTCTCGAAATTGAGAAAGGTGACCAGTGGTGTTCCACGGGGGTCAGTGTTGGGGCCACTGTTATTTGTAATATACATAAATGATCTGGAAGAGGGCACTGCTGGTATGATCAGCAAGTTTGCAGATGACACAAAGATTGCTGGAGTAGCAGAAAGCATAAGGGACTGTCAGAGAATGCAGGAGGATATAGATAGACTGGAGAGTTGGGTGGAAAAGTGGCAGATGGTTTTCAATCCAGACAAATGTGAGGTGATGCATTTAGGCAAGTCTAATTCTAGAGCGAATTATACAATGAATGGAAGAGCCTCGGGAAAAGTTGATGGGCAGAGAGATCTGGGAGTGCAGGTCAGTTGTACCCTGAAGGTTGCTGCACGGGTGGATAGAGTGGTCAAGAAGGCATATAGTATTGAGTATAAGAGCTGGCAAGTCATGTTAAAGTTGTACAAGACATTGATTCGGCCGCATTTAGAATATTGTGTACAGTTCTGGTCCGCACATTACCAAAAGGATGTGGACGCTTTGGAGAGGGTGCAGAGAAGGTTTACGAGGATGTTGCCTGGTATGGGAAGTGCTAGCTATGAAGAGAGGTTGAGTAGGTTAGGTTTATTTTCACTAGAAAAAAGGATATTGAGGGGGGACCCGATTGAGGTTTATAAAATCATGAAGGGTATCGACAGGGTGGATAGATACAAGCTTTTTCCCAGGGTGAAAGATTCAATAACCAGAAGTCACACTTTCAAGGTGAGAGGTGGAAAGTTTAAGGAGGATCCACGCGGCAAGTACTTCACACAGAGGGTGGTGGGCATTTGAAACGCTTTACCAGCAGAGGTGGTAAAGGCAGGCATGGTAGATTCATTTAAGATGCATCTGGACAGATGCATGAGTAGGTGGGGAGCAGAGGGATACAGATTCTTAGGAATTGACCGACAGCTTCAGACAGTACACTTGGATCGGCTCAGGCTTGGAGGGCCGAAGGGCCTGTTCCTGGGCTGTAAATTTTCTTTGTTCTTTGTTCTCTTTAACCCTTGATTCTACTAGTGATCAAGAATCTCAGCCTTAAATATACACAAAGACTCTGCCCCGCCAGCTCTCTGTGGCAGAGATTCAAAGACTCTCAATCCTCTGAGAGAAGAAATTCCTCCTCATCTCGGTCTCAAATTGGCACCACTTTATCCTGGCACCATTCCCTCTGGTTCGAAACTCTCCCATGAGGGGAAGCATCCTCTCAGCATTTACCCTGTAAAACTCCTTGAGAATTCTGTATGTTTTAATGAGATCACCTCTCATTCTTTGAAACTCTGGTGAGTAGAGTCCCAACCTGTTTAGACTTTGCTCAAAAGACAATCCTTCCATCCCGGGGGTCATTCTAGTGAACCATCTCTGGAGTAATTCCAATGAAATGGTACCTTTTCTTCAATAAGGGGACCAAAACTGCTCACTGTCCTTCAGATGTGGTCTCTCCAGCACCTTGTACTGTTGTATTTCCCTATTTTTATATGCCAACCCCTTTGAAATAAGGACCAGCCTTCCATTAGCCTTCCTGACTCTCTGCTGCACCTGGGTGCTAGCTTTCTGTTTCATACACAAGTACCCCCAAGCCACGTTGTGAATTAGAATTAGATTTTATTATCAAGTGTATTCAAGTACAGAGACACAAGAGGACAATGAAAAGTTTACAGTGCTGCCATTCACAGGTAAAAGGTACTTAGGTACAAAATCTTAGGCAAAGTGTAGAAAAATAAGAAATAAGTGACAAGTTCCAAATTACAGTTCTTCTTTAGCCTGCAGTTGGTCCACACTGGGTTGTCCCCACGAGGGCTCTGGGTTCGATCTCTCCTCAGCACTGTGCTCAATCTCTTGATCCCCACACCTCCACATTGCCGACCACCATCCTTTCTCTCCTGTACTGGGTTTGATGTCTCGATCCCTGCCAATAGAGTCCAGCTCTTGTGCCACTCCGGGCCCCCAGCCACTTGAACGATCCCATCGATCTGCTCTGGCACGACCAGCAAAGAGCCCTCTCTGGGCACCCAGCTGCTGCTGCCACCACCTCTGCCTCTAGAAACGAGCTCCTTCAGAAGGTAAGTATAGAGGAAAAAAAAGTGAAAAAAGAAGAAAGATCAGTTGGAGCTTTCCGTAGTTTTTTCTTAATTTAAATAATAATTTTTTTGTTCTCCCTTTCAAAATGAACAACTTCAATATACTCCTTTTGCCAACTTTTTGCCCACTTAATATAACCCATCAATATCTCTCAATAAGCTGTTTGCATTCCTCTCACAACTTGACATTCCACCAATGTTTATGTCATTTGACAAACGCCAGCCTCTAAATATCCCAATACCTGGCACTGCTGAAAGACCACGGTGTTTGAGGACAGCTTTACAGCCAGGTAAGCACATTTGAAGTGTCAGCGCTGCCGAAAATTGCACAGCAAGCGCCCACAACCAGCAATGTGATAATGACCAGATAACCTGTTTCAGTGCAGTTGGTCGAGAAATAAATATTGTTCATTTCTCGACCAACTGGAGGAAAGCTCTCCAGCTCTTTTTACATGCAACCAAGAGGTCAGGCTAGGTCACATGTTAACAACTCATTTAAAGGACAGTCCTTCTGACAGTGCAGTGCTGCTTCAGTGTCAGCTGTGATTTTTCTGCTGAAGTCCTGGAGTGAATCTTGAACCCAAAGCCTTTTGACTCTGCATTCAGATTGATTCAGACTGACTTTTGATTCAGATTGTAACCATGCGCTATGTTGCTATCTCCATATTGGGTGTCTAAGGGGTAATGTAGGGTGTCAGATGGGTGGATAGCCGTCAATTCTTCTGTATTTCACATAGGTACCCCATGTTGTTAGAACATTTCTCATTTGTGTGTTCAATATATTCTCCAACAGGAATGACGTGTCAGGCCAGAAGCTCATACTCTGACTCGGAGGTTCTGTGGGGACATCGATTCAACCCAGTGTTGACTTTGGAGAAGGATTTTTACGAAGTGGATTACAACAGTTTCCATGAAACCTATGAAACAAACACCCCAGACTGCAGCGCTAAGCAAATGGCAGAGATGCGGAAGGCAGGCCTGCTGCTATCAGAACTGTCATTCCCACGTCATCCAAGTCAGGATGTTCAGGTGCAGGAGGAGGAAAACCCTGACAGAGAAGACTACATCAGTACAAGCAATCCTGCTGCCAAGACAGAAGAATTGCTGCCTTTCTCTGCAACCGAAGACTCTGAATATTGTCCAGGGTTTTCCGCAAGGTTTGTACAGGGACTTGAAGAAGCACAGAAACTCTAATGAGTTTGGGATACCCCTGAATTCCACTGTTCCATGACTTATTGACCAAACTAGTGATTAACAACACAGCTGAGCAGAATATAAGGTGGATGTGTGCATATGTGGTAACTTATGGAAGCTCAACATTCTACCCATCATGTGCAGAGTGAATCAATCAGAATTAGGGACTGGACTAGCATAATTTGTACATAATGAATAGATGTCACCATTTCATTCTATACCTGCTGATTTCTTACTGGGCACCCACTGTATATTTGACTTCTGGGGTTGGGGCTGTTCCAAGATGGTGAGTACAAGATGGAAACTGAAGAGCTGACAAAGGCTGGGACTGGACACAGAGATAGTGCAAGTTCCTCTAGAGAGTCTAGTTCACTCCATGTCATGAGCAACATCCCTGCCATTGATACAAGAATCTGCTCTTTACACTGATTCTCATTAGATTCTGGTCATGGTGCACTTTCTATTGATAGAATATAAAACAGGGAAGTGTCCCTCCCTTTCTCATGGAGAGGTTGGGTGACTGAGCTGTGATCAAATCAATTGGCCCAACCTCTCCCTTCCCCTCCCAACTCTGTCACCTCAGTCCTATGAGCTGTCGATGTTCTGAATGATTCAGGTTGCTGCTGACCTCGATTCGTGAGATTAGACACACAACCAGGCCAGCCCTGTGCACCTCTTATTCAGCTCACCTTCATGGACACTGCATGGAGTACACATCAGTTTGAAGGACCGGATGGTTAACTCAGTGCAGCATTTGATTTATCCAGCAGGTTAGTCTGGGAGCACCAAGTCCTCTTCATGTCTTGCCAAGCCTGTTCACTTGTTTTAGCAGCTCAGGACTCACCCTCTGTGCAGGATAAGGTGGCTGGGTTGGAGTGATTTCCCAGAATGATCGCAATATCTCTTGAAGTCTGAGCTTGAACCAGCTCTACCACAGCCTGCGAGATTTGAATTTGAGTGGTTGCTCACACAACCCAGCCCTAGGTGTTCAGACACTGAAAGCTGCCATTTTCTTCTGATTGATCCCTGATGGAAAATTCCTGGTGAAAAGCAGGTGGCATTTATAATCTAATTTGCATTTCCTCCCCTATCCTGTAGCCTTGTCCTTATAGACGTGATCGAAGATGGCAATAGAACAAATCTTTCTGTCCGTCCCTCTCCGTTCCCTTCCTTTGTCTCTTTGGCCAGTGTTTCTCAATGTCCCTAGATGTTGGTGAGAGGAAATTACAGAAGCACAGGATCCATTCAGCCCATCTTACCTGCACCTGCTTTCTGGATGAGCAATTCACCTAGCGCCACTTGCCCACCTACTCCCCATGGCTATTTTCACGTAATAAGCCAATTTCCTCTTGAATATCTCAAATGAGTCTGTCTGCACATTCTAGATCCTAACTTCTCACTGCATATCAACCTAGTTTCCTCATGTCACCATTACTTTTGTAAATCCTCTTGATCTCGGTCATTCAATCAGCAGGAAGAGTGTGTCTGCTGTGTCCAGACTGCTCTATTTTAAACACCTCTATCAAATTTCCTCTCAACCTTCATTTTTCCCAAGGTGAAATTCTCTCGATTGAAGTTCCTCTTCCCTGGAACTATCTGATGAATCTTTTCTGCAGGCTTTCTGATGCTGTCACTATCTGTCCTGAAGTGTCCAGAGTTATACACAATCCTCCATTTGAGGCCTGCTTTTAATTAGACACCAGGTTCCATCCTGAAGTTTCTCCCATCAATCCATTCCAAACTGTCCTATTGGAATACAGTACAAGGAAACTCCCCATATTTACCATTCCATTCAGAAAGGCGGGGGGGTACGGGGGAGGCTGATGGGATTTTACACACAATACAAAAAACTCAGGTTTACTTTTCAGGACCTCAGAGTATCCCATGGTCAATGAAGTCAGTAAAAAGAAAACTTTCAGAACAGCAGGAGATAAACCAAGGTATCAAAACAAAACAAATATAGGGGATGCTGAAGATCTGAAATAAAACAAAGAGTGCTTGAGAAACTCCGCAGGTCAGAAGCTAGGTCTTATTGGACTCAATCTGAACTCGATTTTCTCTCTGCCAGATGTTGCCAGACCTCCTGAGTTTCTCCAGCACTTCCTGCTTTCATTTATCATAAACCAAGGGGGGTTTTTTTCTCAGCGTACCTCCAGTTCTCTCTCTCAGAGAGAGGGAGCTGCAGTTACAAGATGAGCCGTCAAATATGGGATTACTATTAGAGAGACACTAGGTGAGAGATGAACCTGTTTCAGTGGAGTCAATATTGGGCAGAGTGCCTGAGTGCTTCCTAACATTGACATTGAGTTATCAAGATATCAAAAAACCCATTGATAATGTAAATTTTGCATTTTGTTGTGGTCAGTTTGTGAGGATACAGACTGTTTTGTGTAAAATATTTCCTACTATTTTTTCCGACTACTTTGAATATCTTCCTAGTTATTCACTATTGTTAATTGTGACGAAGTGGACAAATTAGCTGACTTAGCAGACATTGATGGAGCCCATCTCACTCTGAGTACTAGCAGCTACACCACTCAGTCGAGATGCAAGATTTGATGCATTGTTCAACTTTTGAAAAATTAGACCCACTACCTACCTGCCTGGAACAAGCATGGGTAAGGTGTGTAAAGTGTAAATAGTTCAGCTTGGCATTTTGCTAAGTGATCTCACCCTCATAGTTCCCAATATTTTCATGTGTAAAGTTCATTTAGAAAATACTGCTGAACATCTAAGGAAATTTAACCATGTAGATTGAGACCAAAATTTATTGTTCTGGCAAAGTGCCAAGTGGTGATTGATCCTGTGAAATTTTGCAACATAACATAGTAACTAAGATGCTCATGCAAGTTCCAGAATCACATTACACAATTCAGACTCTTGACTTCTGTGAAAAATTAAATGCACTGACTGTGGCAAGCTTACGTTGAGAGTGCAGTGGGATAGAGCTGTAACCAGCTGGACACTGATTATACTTCACAATGTTGTACAGAGAAAAACTGAACAATACAAAAATGCATGTTTCACAGAGTTGAACCTGATATTTTCTAAAAGGCCTTGAGGCACTTTTTCCATGTATTTTTGTCTGTATATTCAATCTCTGAACAAAAGAAAAATAAATTCTGGAAAGATTTCACATATTTTATTTAATAAAGTAGTTCTTGCAAGTTAAAATTGACTAAAAGTTTTTGTTTGGTCAGAAGGTAAAACACAATATGACAATATTCCATCACTTTTGGGTTGAATGGAACGACTGTGGTTTCGAACCTTATCCCAAATTGGAGCAATGAAGTCAGTTGGCAGAAGCAGGGGTGATGGTGGAGCTTGCATTGTTGAAGCATATTGGCACAGTCAGTTCCACTTTACAGAGAGCACCCAAGGTTCAATGGATTGAGATTAAAAAGAGTTTTAAGAACTTCAGCTTCAAAGTGGGTCTGGTGGAAAGATATTGAAAGGAACGCATTGTCTCCATTTGATTATCAATAAGCATACATTCTGCAGCCTCAAGAACATCTGTTGGAAATCTGACAACTCAATAATTGGAATACAAGTTTCTATACCACATCGTCGAAATTCCACCAATCCATCCATTATCTTCAATGCAGCTTTGTGACCCAATTCAACCAGCCCCTGTATTAGATTAGATTACTTACAGTGTGGAAACAGGCCCTTCAGCCCAACAAGTCCACACCGACCCGCCGAAGCATAACCCACTCAGACCCATTCCCCTACATTTACCCCTTCACCTAACACTACGGGCAATTTAGCATGGCCAATTCACCTAACCTGCACATTTTTGGATTGTGGGAGGAAACCCACACAGCCACGGAGAGAATGTGCAAACTCCAAATAGTTGCCTGAGGTGGGAATTGAACCCAGGTCTCTGGCGCTGTGAGGCAGCAGTGCTAACCACTGTGCCACCGTGCCACCCATTGCTGAGGTCCATGCTCTTACTACTCCCTAGGTGAAGATGTACATCCTGAATTTACTGGAGACTAACTTTATTCACTTTAGTTTTGACACTGCCATGTTGACATGTTAAAGCTAATTCTGTGGCTGTTCCCTTATTAAATTCTAAACAGCTCAGGACTTCCTCTGCCCTAACTATTTTGGAGACTGATGAACTACAGAGTGGCACAGTGGCACAGTGGTTAGCACTGCTGCCTCACAGCACCAGAGACCTGGGTTCAATTCCCGCCTCAGGGAACTGTCTGTGTGGAGTTTGCACATTCTCCCTGTGTCTGTGTGGGTTTCCTCTGGGTGCTCTGGTTTCCTCCCACAGTCCAAAGATGTGCAGGTTAGGTGAATTGGCCATGCTAAATTGCCTGGGGTAGGGGAATGAGTCTGGGTGGGTTCCTCTTCGGAGGATCAGTGAGGACTTGTTGGGCTGAAGGGCCTGTTTCCATACTGTAAGTAATCTAATCTAATAGAGTATGGAATCAGCTGCCAGAGGAAGTGGTGGAGGCTGGTACAATTACAATATTTTAAAAGGCATCTGGATGGGTACATAAATAAGAAGGCTTCAGAGGGATATGGGACTAGATTAACTTAGGATATCTGGTTGGTATGGACAAGTTGGACTTGTTTCCATGCTGTACCTCTTTATGGCTGTGACTATTCATCATGTGCTAGAGTGGAATTTTCACACATTTATCAAACCTTTTCTCTGAATGATCTGCTGCTCTCTGAAAGAAACCTGCACACTCACTAACCTTCTGACTGGTTCTGCTTTTCCAAGAGATCCCACTGCTGTCCCTATGTCATGGACACCTTCTTACTAGACAACTGTCCTTTTTTTTAACCTTCTTTCTATCTTGCTTTCTAGATCACTGAATATTGAACACTGAACCGTTAAAGGCCCCATTTAATTTGATGTAAACAAACTCTAAACAACCCAGTCACACTCACTGACCTCAAAAGTGAATCTAACATTATGACCTTCTCGTCTTATTGCAAAATCTAGAATTATACATTAAATGTACGGCTATCCATTTCAGATTTCATTTTTCTGAATAACAACATAGATTTAGGGTGAGAGGGGAAAGATTTAAAAGGGACATAAAGGACAACTTTTTCATGCAGGAGATAGTGCGTGTATGGAATAAGCTATGAGAGGAAGTGGTGGAGACTGGTGCAATTACATTTAAAAGGCATTTCGATGGGGACATGACTAGGAAGGTTTAGAGAGATATGGGTCAAGTGCTGGGACTAGATTAATTTAGGAAATCTGCTTGGCATGGGTGAGTCGGTCCGAAGGGTCTGTTTCCGTGCTGTCTATCCCTATGACTATTCATCGTGTGCTAGAGTGAAATTTTCACACATTTAGCCCTGCACTGAAAACTCACCCTTTCATATGGTGCAGCTAAAGGGAGAATCGGTCAGAGTGAGAAGATCAAAGCAGCTGGTGCGATGAATATTTCACTTTTATCTAAAACTCCTTTTCAGTCATAGCAGGCTTATGATTATTAAAAATTCTTTCACAATAATCCCTGGTTAAGTCCAGCTTTTATTGGTAATTTCTGATTTCCCTTGATCTGAGTGGTTTGCTAAACCATTTCTTAGCAGTTAAGAGTCAACCAGACTGCTGTGAGCTGGAGTGACATGTCGGTCAGACTAGGTAAGGATGATAGATTTCCTTCCATCGAGGTTATTAGTGAACCCGATGTTTTGTTTTACAACGATCACAGTCGTGATGGTATCACCGTCAACAGAATTTACTGAGGAAAATTAAATTCCAGATGGTGGGATTTTAACCCACACTCCACGATGTTTTAAAATACTCAATCAGGTATCTTATCACTATTCCACCATCTACCACCAACCACCTCCCTTCATCCCCTCACCCCCACCATCCTGCCTCCCCTTCCCACACCACCTGAAAAAATATAGTTCAGAAACAGGACAGGATCATCTGTGGTGGATTGTGAGGCAGTTGAGAACAGATCTGGAGCACCGTCAGTAAAACTAGTAAGTTACATGAGACTGTGAAATAAACAGCAATAACAGAGACCTGGCTCAAACAAGAGGAAGGCTCACCTCTTAATATTCCTGCCTGCAAACTATTTAACAAACATAATGGGATGGTTACAAAAAAGGCACAGGATAACAGTTTAGAATATCACAACAATAGAAAGGAAGTAGTTAAGAATGGATAAAGTGAATATATTTTGTTAAAATAAAGATATTGGACTAACTATTACACCTCTTGAGCCCTGAGTACAAGGCAGGTGCAACCCATGCACCAGGACCTCCAGCCCAGGCAGAGAAAGGAGGCAAATCATGTATCAGGTCAGAATTCCTGGAGATGCCTGACTGAGAGACCAGAAATCCATTTGGCTGTTGAAACTCCTAAACCCCAAAGAGAATATTATTGATTGATAACTCTAACTGACCCATGCTATGAATTTTACAATGTTTGTTCACACAAGGTAAAGAGTAAACTTGGGAAAAAGTGGTTGTCCCTGGAATGCATATTTAACTATCAAAATTTTACTTTGGTGCACTCAAAATCCAGACCATGAGCTGAATGGAATGTGATTTTTTTTGACATAGTGAATGTTCCATCAAGTTTCTCAAGGATTTCTGTCCGTGCGATCGAGTGAGATCTCTTGCTGCATTGTACCAAATTCACCTCTATAATGCCCTACTGGCACTTATGATGTCCATTTCACGCAGTCCTAGCCCCATTCTGTAGCCCATTGTTCCCTGAATAACTTGCCATTAAATGGATACCTGCCAAAAGACCAGCATCCCTGGTACCTACACGATCTTTAGAAATCCAACCTTGTCCATTACTAGCAACCACATGACACAGCAGCCAAAAACCCACACTGCCCATGGCACACAACCGGTATGGCTGACACTTCCTCACATATACCACCCCATTCTCTCCCCTCATCAAACGTTAATCATCAGGCCACACAGTTTTCCTGTCCTTAGCTTCATCCTGTCTAATCACAGTGACTCAATCGCTGCTATTCTGCCCGCAATGCCCACTGGAGACTCCCAGCTTGTCATCATCCACTGGGGCACATCATATCAGGAAAAGCAGTCAGACAATTCCAGACATGAGCTTTTATTTACACACAGCAAAGGTGAACACAAGCAAACAAGCAATGACTGCAGTTCACCCCCACAATGCAAACCATACGCTGGCACTATGCCCAGTGGCGATTGTACATTCCATAATGGTCTGCTGTACCCAGTTCTCAGCGACCGGAACCGGGGCTCAGTCAGCTCCTGTCAGATTTGTAGCATCTGGTACAGTTGGGCTCTGACATGTACAGGGAGAGCTCCCTCCTCCTCAATGTCCTCATCCTCCACCTCCTCTGAAAACGGCACCCATCCCCTCAGTGTCCATCACATCAGCTCATTGCCTGCACCGATTGTGTAGGGCACAGCACACCAGGCTGATGCAGCACACTCTGCCCAGACTGTACGGAGGACACCCCCCCACAAGACCGGTCCAAGCAGTGGGACTACATCTTCAGCAGCTCCATTGGCCACTCCCCCAAGGCCCTGCTCGAAGGATGGGCAGCATCATATCCATGCTCCTTATCTGTCAGGGGATTGTGTGATGGGTCATGAAACGTAGACACTGTGGGTTAATCTTCTCCCCCAGTACCCAGCCCATTAAGGCCCTGGGACCCTCAAACATACCAGGTACATGAGAGTGCTGCAGGATGTAGGGGCCTTGGTATCTCCCAGGGTGGTGGGCACACACCTCCAGGAAGTGGTAACGGTGATCACAGATCACCAGAACATTAATGGAATGGAACTCCTGCCTGCTGATGAAATCTGCAGATTGTGATACGGCCCTCTCAGTGCCATGTGTATACAGTCAATGGGGAGGCTGCAGCACTGGCCTCATCATCGGGAAACAAAATGAGTCAGGGTGATCTTCCATTGCTGACATCACTCACCACCCTGATGCATTGTGGGTACATGACTGAGAGATCCTACTCAGGTCAGCCATCACTCCCTGGAAGGAGGCAGCCACAGAGACCCTCAAAGCTGCTGTTCCCTTCACAGCGTCAGGGAGAAGATGGCCTCCTGTTCCTGTGGCCCTCAGGTCTACCTCCAGCATCTGTCACAGTGCTATGATAGTGTTCCAGGACAAATAAAGCCTGTATCAACACCATGCCTCACTCATCCTGAGGAAATGGAATCAGGAGCAAAGACTCTCTGCCTCTTATGGTCCTCAATATTGAGGGGCCCTGAAACAGTGATGCCTTCCTGGGCTGGGTTTATTCTCCATGGTAGCTTGTTGCTGCTCCTGGGCTTCCTATTGGTCCCAACCCTCCACCTTCACCTTATCAAGAAGATAGCCACCAGTGATCAACATCCCCCTAACAGCGTGGCACAGGACTCTCAGTAGAAGTGTGGACTACATTGGGAACACGAGGAGTGAAAGAAGTTCTTGGGTCTCAGAGGAGATATTGGTGGCATTGCCCGCAGATGAGGACTGCACACATCCCTTCACACCGTGAGACATACAGTGAGCCAATAACACCATTCATTCAGCCTCAGCCTCAGAATGGGCACCAACTTGGTGAAGGTGCTGCATTCTATTAAAAGACAATGCCAGCTGCACTCCAATCCACTTCCCATCCTAGAGCCACATCAATCCTGAAACTTTCCATTACATTCAGCCCAGACCATCATTACACTCTCACGACAGATGATGAAGTGATGGTCTCTACCTCTCATAGCCCTTCTGGAAGTTTTACAATCAATGGGATGTTACTGGCCGGCACTTGCCTCTTTTTAATTCACTGTTGCTCATGCCAGTATCATTGAGGTGGCAATGCTTCATTTGCAAGGACAAATGACATGAAGCAAATTGCCTTTGACCTTTGTTTAAACCCGAAGCATACTCACTCTGCACTGCAAATGGCCACAAAAATGAGTGCGAATGAATTGTAGTTGTAGTTTGCAATCAAATGCTTCCTGTATTTGTTGCTTCAGTAAAGGCCCTTCAGCCCATCACATCCACATAATTCAAAAACAACCAACTGACTATTCTAATCCTATTTCTCAGCATTTGGCCCATAGCCTTGTATGCCTTAGCATTGCAAATGTACCTGTAAATACTTCTTCACTGGTTAGGAGGCTTTATGCCTCTACTACCCCTACAGGAGGTGAGTTCCAGTTTCCCACCACCTTCTGGATGAAAAATCTTTTCCTCACGTTTCCTCTAAACCTTCTGCCCCTTACACTGAATCTATGCCCTCTGGTCATTGACCTCTCTGTCAATAGGAAATGCTCATTCCAATCTACCCTATCTATGAACCTCATATGTTTATACAATTGTATCATGCCCCTCTCAGTTCCTGTCTGTCCAATCTCTGTTCATAACTGAATCTCTCCAGCCCAGGCAGCATCCTGGTAAATCTCCTCTGCATCCTCTCCTATCACATCCATCCCATGGTGTGGATTCCAGAACTGCACACAATATTCTAGCTGTGGCCTAACAAATGTTTAGTTTAGTTCTCACATAATGCTCTTAAACTCTATGCATTGGCTAATAAAGGCAAGTATCCCATATGCCTGCTTAACCACTTTGTCCATCTGTTCTGATACTATAATGGACCAGTGTAAATGCACACCAAGGTCTCTCTGATCCTCAGTGCTTCCCAGGGCCCTACCATTCGGCATGTATTCCCCTGACTTGTTTGTTCTTATTCAGTAGTCCCCCTGTACCCACGGGGGATATGTTTCAAGACCTATCGCGGAAGCCCGAAACCGTTTTAGGTGCGGACCCATTCATTTCAATGGGAAATTTCCTTCCCGGCAGCCCCCTGGTCCATGGTTCTGGAATGTTCCCTGTAATATGTTTGGGCCACGGGAAAATGCGGGTAACTGAAACCACAGAAACCGACTTCGCAGATATGGTGGTCACCCTTTCCCTTGAGTTACCCCTTACACATCTTGAACCAAGCTGACAAATATCTCTGGTTTTTCCCCTGTCCAGCCTTGAGTGCCCCACCCTTTTTAGCATTTAGCCTGTCCTCCCTGCACCGGAGGTCTATCATTCCGAAAAGTCCTGCAAACAGATCAGAGAGGTGGCATTAGGATCCTCAGGGGTTTGTAATTGGCAGATGACAATGCTTGTGTACAAGGGGTGCCCAGGATGCTGCCCTGTGATCCTGTTACATGGTGACCAACAGGAAGCTCTCAGCAGCGAGCTGAAATCACCAGATACCCAATCCAACTTGCACAGTGGGCATTCTCAGCATCTAGTTTGCTCACTACCGATGGTAAGTTGGAAAACTGCATATTAATGAGGTGAGATGTGAACAGGTAGTTAATAAGGTTGTTAACAAGCAATAATCCATTTGATAAGCAACTCACCGCTGCCTAGTGAGAATCTCATGCCAACATCCAAACCTCTGACATTGAGATCAGCCTCGTTGAATCTGCCATATTTCTCATAATAACTCCTATCATTCAGGCCCCTATAAAGATCCACCCTATCAGATCTTACAAGTGAATTTAGATTGTGCCCCAACATCTAACAATGGATAATGGTAGTGTGTGAATTGTAAGCTGGATGGCCTTACGCATCTTATTGTAGCTGGAAGGAGATCCCACTGAACTGAAACTAGCCGATTAAAAACCCCAGCTCAGCACCCAGCTGCCCCTGTGGTTGATTCCTGTCGAGGTTGGTTCCTGCCAGCGCACACCTGGCCCCAACTGGGCAAAGCTGGGAACTTTCCCAATTCCCGCTATTTGCCTCAAGGATGAAATTCCAGGCCTCATTCAGTTGATTTTGTTTCGGGCTAACATTATAATACTTCCATAATGTGATATAAAATGTGTGATCTCAATAATTTATTCTTCAATTTGCATTTTTCAGTTTGAATAGTGGTATATCTGAAGGGGTTTAATGATTAACCTGTAAGTATTTCTCTAGCCATGGTAATATGTTTTAAAAAGCAGTCTGAGAGAAACAGTTTTGGAAGCAAATGGGAAGTTTTTGCACTGAGGCAATTTACGAGCAGATACAGTTGAAAGTGTAGTGTTTTCAGCTCTCAGAAGGTTCTGGACATTTCGGGGGTCTTAGGGGAGATAGTTTGGTTAGAAAGGGTTTTTTTTCAGTTTGTATGTTTCTGTGGAAGGTGTCGCTGTTGCTGGGTGTATAAAGCAGGTGCTCCTGAGAAAACAGGAAGATAGTTTGGAATTCTTGGATTCTTAGTGTAAGAAGTTCATTTAGAATTAGAATTGTTTTATTAAAACCCTGGAGGGATTTTGTGAAGCTGTAAAATTCTAGGCTCAGGTGAAGCAAGGGAGAAGCTTTCAGATTCTCAAGACCAAGAATGGAAGCCACTGCTAAGTCAACCCCTAAATGGGATAAGGAAGGGTTTTCTCCTTATTGTTTGAGTGCTGTAATGGAGTTCAGTTTGGATTAAATATTAAATGGATTGTAATTTACTGTGCATTTTGAAATCTTTAAACATGTGCTATATGTAACTAGCTTGGTTTATTCTGTTCTATCATTATTTCTTTCAAGACACTAAGAAATATAACAGGATTAGGCCATTCACTCCTCAAACCTGTACTGTCATTCATGGTTGATCCAACATTCCTCATATCCACTTTCCTGTATTCTCCCCATAACCCTTCATTTCCCAACTGATCAAAGAGAAAAAAGGGCAAAGAACAATACAGTACAGGAACTGGCCCTTTGGCATCCCAGCCTGCGCTGATACATTTTGCTCTTCTATGCTAAAACAGTCTTCATTTACAGGATGCATCTATTCCCTTCCTATTCATGTTTTCATCCAGGTGTTTCTTGAATGCTGCTATTCGATCTGCATCCACCACCTCCTCTGGCAATGTGGTCCAGGCACTCACCAACCCTTCGTGTGAAATATTTGCTTTGCCCATCTTTTTTAAATTTCCCCCTTTGCACCTTGAACCTATGTCCCCTAGTAATTAACATCTCCACCCTGTGGAAAGAAAACCTCATACTTTCCACTCAATCCATGCCATTCACAATCTTACAAACCTTTTTCAGGTCAGCCCACTACCTCTTGCATTCCAATGAAAACAAACCCAATCTCTCCAACCTTTCTTCATAGCTAAAATCCCCATATTATGCAACATCCTGGTAAACTTTTTCTTTACCCTCTCCAAAGCATCCACATCGTTCTGACAGTGCAGTGCCATAACTGTACACAATATTCCAAGTGTGGCCTAAATAAAGTTCTATAACGCTGCAGCATAATTTACCTAACCTTATACTCAATGCCCCTTACAGTGAAGACAAGCATGCCATAAGCCTTTTTTTTAACTCCCTTATCTATCTGTGCTGCCACCTTCAGTGATTTGTGGACCTGCACACCCCGGATCCCTCTGCATATCCTAAGGGTTCTGCCATTCATAATTTCCATCTGTACTTGACCTTTCAAAATGCATCTTATTGCATTTGTTCAGATTAAACTCCACCTGCCATTTTTTGGCTCATGCCTCCAATTGAACTATATCCTGCTGTACCCTCTGACAATCCTTCTAATTGTTTGCAACTCCACCAATGTTTGTAGCAACTGCAAACTTACTAATTAGACCAGTTACATTTTCTTCCAAATCATTTTTGTAGATTATGAACAGCAGAGGAACCAGCACTGACCCCTGTGGAACACTACTAATCATAAAAAGCATCCTTCCACTGCTTCCTTCTGTCTCCTATGACTGAGCCTGTTCTGTACCATCTTGCCAGCTCACCCCTGATACAATAGGACTTCACCTTTTGTACTAGTTTGCCATGAGGGACCTTGTCAAAGGCTTTACTAAAGCCCATGTAGACAACATCAACCACTTTCCCTTCATCAACCATCTTTGTCACCCCCTCAAAAAACTCAATCAACTTAGTGAGGCACAACCTCCCCCACACAAAACCATGTTGTCTATCATTAATAAGTCCATTTGCTTCTAAATATGTATAGATCTTGTTCCTGAGAATCTTTTCCAATAGTTTCCTACAAATGAATCTGACAGGCCTTCAATTTCCAGGATTATTCCTGTTACTAATTTTAAACAAGGGGACAACATTGGGTGTTCACTAGTCCTCTGGAACCTCACTTGTGTCCACAAATGATATGGAGATGCCTGTCAATGCTCCAGTAATTTGTTCTCTTTCTTTTCCCAATATTCTGGGAAAGATCTCATCAGGATCTGGGGACTTATCGATCTTAATACTTATTACAATGCACAACACCTCTTCCTTTTTAATAGCAACTTGGCTTAGAAACTCAACCCTCCCTTCCTTGAGATCATCCTTCACCAATTCCTTCCCTTTGATGAATATCAACACAAAGTATTCATTACGGACCTTACCTCCCTCTTCGGCCTCCAACATAGATTCTCTCTATTGTCCTTGAGTGAGCCAACCCTTTCCCTATCTACCCTCTGAATCAAGAATCTATCTCAGCCTTCAATGTATACAAGATCTCTGCTATCACATCTCTCTGCGGCAAGAATTTCTAAAGACTCATAACCCTCAGAGAGAAGAAATCCCTCCTCACCTCAATCATAAATTGGTACCCTTTCTTCTGAGACTAAGCCTTCTGGTCCAAAACACTCTCATGAGGGTAGCATCCTCTCAGCATTTGCCCTTTCAAGCCCCTTAAGACTTTACGTGTTACAATGAGATCACCTCTCATTCTTGTAAACTCCAGTGAGTAGAATCGCAACCTGCTTAGCCTTTACCCATATGACAGACACCCATATGGGGATCACACCAGGGAACTCTTGGAACTGCCTCCAATAAAATGATACCTTTCCACAAATAAGGGGTGAAAACTGCTCACAGTACTCCAGATGTGATCTTACCAGCACCTCATACAATTGCAGTAAGACTTCCCTACTTTTATACTTCAACCCATATGAAATAAGGACTAACATTCCATTAGCCTTCCTGATTACCTGCTGCAACTATGTGCTAGCTTTGTTTCATCCACAAGTTACCCCAAGTCCCTTAGACTTGTAGCTTTCTGCAGTTGTTCTCCATTTAACTAATGCTCTGTTCTTCTGTTCTCCCTCCCAATATGAACAATTTCACATTTCTCCACATAATACTCCATTTTTTAACTCTTTGTCCAGTTAACCTATCAATATTTCTCTGCAAACTATTTATATCCCTCTCACAACCCGCCTTTTCATCTATTTTTGTGTTGCCTGCAAATTTGACTACAGTGCATTCGCTCCCTTCCTCCAGCCATTAATATATATTGTAAACAGTCGCTGTCCCAGCACTGATCTCTGAGAAACCCACTGGTCAAAGGTCACCAATCTGAAAAAGAACCCCTTATCCCCTGTCTCTATTTCTGCCCATTTGTCAACTCTCTATCAATGCCAATATATTGCCCTCAACAGTTTGGGTTTTTATTTTATGACTTTTGTGAAGTAGCTTTTCGAACATTTTGGAAATCCACAAACAATACATCTACTGCTTATTTGCAATAAATTTGCAGATGATACGAAGATAGGTGGAGTTGTGGACAGTGAGGAGGGCATTTGTCGTTTGCAAAGGGACTTAGATATGATGCAGAGCTGGGCTGAGGAGTGGCAGATGGAGTTCAACCCTGCCAAGTGTGAGGTTGTCCATTTTGAAAGAACAAATAAGAATGCGGAATACAGGGTTAATGGTAGGGTTCTTAGTCAGGTGGAGGAACAGAGGGATCTTGGGGTCTATGTACATAGATCTTTGAAAGTTGCCACTCAGGTGGATAGAGTTTGTAAGAAGGCCCATGGTGTATTATCGTTCATTAGCAGAGGGATTGAATTCAAGAGTCGTGAAGTGATGTTGCAGCTGTACAGGACTTTGGTTAGGCCACAGTTGGAGTACTGTGTGCAGTTCTGGTCGCCTCACTTTAGGAAAGATGTGGAAGCTTTGGAGAGGGTGCAGAGAAGATTTACCAGGATGTTGCCTGGAATGGAGAATAGGTCGTATGAGGATAGGTTGAGAGTTCTCGGCCTTTTCTCGTTGGAATGGCAAAGGATGAGGGGTGACTTGATAGAGGTTTATAAGATGATCGGAGGAATAGATAGAGTAGACAGTCAGAAACTTTTTCCCCGGGTACAACAGAGTGTTACAAGGGGACATAAACTTAAGGTGAAGGGTGGAAGGTATAGGGGAGATGTCAGGGGTGGGTTCTTTACCCAGAGAGTGGTGGGGGCATGGAATGCGCTGCCCGTGGGAGTGGTAGAGTCAGAATCATTGGCGACCTTTAAGCGGCATTTGGATAGGTACATGGATGGGTGCTTAATCTAGGATAGAAGTTCGGCACAACATTGTGGGCCGAAGGGCCTGTTCTGTGCTGTATTGTTCTATGTTCTATGTTCTACTTCCCTTCTATCTACTCTGGTTGAGATGCCCTTAAAAATTGCTAATAAATTAATCAAACATGATTTCCCTGTCATAAAGTCATGTTGACTCTGCTTGATTATGTTATGATTTTCTAAATGTTCTGCTGTTACTACTCCTCCAACAATGGATGTTAGGTGAATTGCCCTTGATTTACCTGCTTATTGCCTCCTTCCTTTTTGGAATAAGGGCGTCATACTGGCCATTTCCCAATCCTCTGGTTCTTCTCCAAAGTTGAGTGATGTTTGGAAACTTACAACCAATGCATCCATTATCTCTATAGATACCTCTTTTAGGATCTTAGAATACAAGCTATCAGGGCCAAGGAACTTATCGACCTTTCATCCCATTAGTCTGTCTAATACTTCTTCTCTAGTGATGGAGATGGCACTTAATTCTCACTTGGTATTCTTTAGTCTTACTGGAATGTTCGAAGCATCTTCCACCATAAATACTGATGGAAAATATCTGTTGAACTCTCTACCATTTCTTTATTCCCCATAATCATATCCCCAGATGCATTTTCTATGGCCTACATTCACTTTCACCTCTCTTTGACCTACCTTTAATAAAATTGAAAAAGCTAATTTTATCAATTTTTATACTCCTTGCTACTTCACCCATCCTACTTTATTTTCTCTCTCTTCATTTTCTTTTTCAGTCCTCAGGACTGGTCTTCAGGACTGTCACTAACTTTTGCCTTGTCACATGCTTTTTCTTTCAACTTCATAATCTCTTTAACTTCCTTGTTTAGCCATGGTTGATTTACTCCTCTCTCAGGATCTATCCTACTTAGTGGGATATACTCGAAGGATCTGTCCTCCTAACTAGGATATACTCTCAGGATCTGTCTTCCTTACTAGGATATACTCGAAGGATCTGTACCCCTTACTACGATGTACTCTAAGGATCTGTCCTCCTTACTAGGATATACTCTCAGGATCTGTCCTCCTTTACAAGGATATGCTCTAAGGATCTGTCCTCCTTTACCAGGATATACTCGAAGGATCTGTCCTCCTTACTAGGATATATTCTAAGGATCTGTCTTCCTTACTAGGATACACTCAGGATCTGTCCTCCTTTACTAGGATATACTCTAAGGATCTGTCTTCCTTACTAGGATACACTCTCAGGATCTGTCCTCCTTTACTAGGATATACTCTAAAGGTCTGCCTTCCTTACTCGGATTTACTCTAAGGATCTCTCCTCCTTTACAAGGATATGCTCTAAGGATCTGTCCTCCTTTACTAGGATATACTCTAAAGATCTGTCGACCTTACAAGGATTTACTCTAAGGATCTGTCCTCCTTACTCGGATACACTCTAAGGATCTGTCTTTCTTTACTAGGATATACTCTCAGGATCTGTCCTCCTTTACTAGGATTTACTCTACGGATCTGTCTTCCTTACTAGGATATACTCTCAGGATCTGTCCTTTACTAGGATATACTCTAAGGATCTGTCCTCCTTACTCGGATACACTCTAAGGATCTGTCTTTCTTTACTAGGATATACTCTCAGGATCTGTCCTCCTTTACTAGGATTTACTCTACGGATCTGTCTTCCTTACTAGGATATTCTCTCAGGATCTGTCCTTTACTAGGATATACTCTAAGGATCTGTCTTCCTTTACGAGGATATACTCAAAGGATCTGTCCTCCTTTACTAGGATATACTCTAAAGGTCTGTCTTCCTTACTCAGATTTACTCTAAGGATCTGTCCTCCTTTACAAGGATTTACTCTAAGGATCTGTCCTCCTTACTCGGATACACTCTAAGGATCTGTCTTCCTTTACTAGGATATACTCCAAGGATCTGTCCTCCTTACGAGGATATACTCTAAGGATGTGTCCTCCTTTAATACGATATACTCTATAGATCGGTCCTCCTTACTAGGATACACTCTAAGGATCTGTATTCCTTCCTAGGATATACTCTAAGCATCTGTCCCCCTTTATTCGGATATACTCTAAGGATCTGTCCTCCTTACGAGGATATACTCTCAGGATCTGTCTTTCTTACTAGGATATACTCTAAGGATCAGTCCTCCTTACTAGGATATACTCTAAGTATCTGTCTTTCTTTCCTAGGATATACTCTGAGGTTCTGTCTTTCTTACTAGGATATACTCTAAGCATCTGTCCTCCTTTACTCGGATATACTCTAAGGATCTGTCCTCCTTGCGAGGATATACTCTCAGGATCAGTCTTCCTTACAAGGATATTCTCTCAGGATCTGTCCTCCTAACTACAATATACTCGAAGGATCTGTCTTCCTTACTAGGATATACTCCAAGGATCTGTCATCCTTGACTAGGATATACTCTAAGGATCTGTCCTCTTTACTAGGATATACTCTAAGTATCTGTCCTCCTTATTCGGATATTCTCGAAGGATCTGTCCTTTACTCGGATATACTCTGAGGATCTGTCCTCCTTACTAGGATATTCTCTAAGGATCTGTCCTCCTTACTAGGATATTCTCTACAGACCTGTCCTTTACTAGGATATACTCTCAGGAGCTGTCCTCCTTTACTGGGATATACTCTAAAGATCTGTCTTCCTTACTAGGATATTCTCTAAGAATCTGTCCTTTACTACGATATACTCTCAGGATCTGTCTTCCATACAAGGATATACTCTAAAGATCTGTCCTCTTTTCTAGGATACACTCTAAGGATCTGTCTTTCTTTACTAGGATATACTCTAACGATCTAGCATCCTTACTAGGATATACTCGAAGGATCTGTCCTCCTTTACTAGGATATACTATAAGGATCTGTCTTCCTTACTAGGATATACGCAAAGGATCTGCCCTCCTTACTAGGATAGACTCCAAGGATCTGTCCTCCTTTCTGGGATATACTCTAAGGATCTGTCTTCCTAACTAGGAAATGCTCCAAGGATCTGTCCTCCTTACTAGGATATACTCTAAAGATCTGTCCTCCTTTACTAGGATTTACTCTAAGGATCTGTCTTCCTTTACTAGGATATACTCTAAAGATCTGTCCTCCTTTACTAGGATATACTATAAGGATCTGTCTTCCTTACTAGGATATACGCAAAGGATCTGCCCTCCTTACTAGGATAGACTCCAAGGATCTGTCCTCCTTTCTGGGATATACTCTAAGGATCTGTCTTCCTAACTAGGAAATGCTCCAAGGATCTGTCCTCCTTACTAGGATATACTCTAAAGATCTGTCCTCCTTTACTAGGATTTACTCTAAGGATCTGTCTTCCTTTACTAGGATATACTCTACGGATCTGTCCTCCTTACTAGGATATACTCTAAAGATCTGTCTTCCTTACTAGGATATACTCTAAGGATCAGGCGTCCTTACTAGGATTTACTCTAAGGATCTGTCCACCTTTACGAGGATATACTCTAAGGATCAGTCTTCCTTACTCGGATATACTCTCAGGATCTGTCCTCCTTACTATGATATACTCTAAGGATCTGTCCTTCTTTACTAGGACATACTCTAAGGATCTGTCTTCCTTACTAGGATATACTCTAAGCATCTGTCCTCCTAACTACGATATACTCTCAGGATTTGTCCTGCATTACTAGGATATACTCTCAGGATCTGGCGTCCTTACTAGGATATACTCTAAGGATCTCTCCTCCTTTACTAGGATATACGCTAAGGATCTGTCCTCCTTACTAGCATATTACTCTAAAGATCTGTCTTCCTTACTCGGATTTACTCTAAGGATCTGTCCTCCTTTACTAGGATATGCTCTAAGGATCTGTCCTCCTTTACTAGGATATACTCTAAAGATCTGTCTTCCTTACAAGGATATACTCTAAAGATCTGTCCTCCTTTCTCGGACACACTCTAAAGATCTGTCTTTCTTTCCTCGGATATACTCTGAGGATCTGTCCTCCTTTACTAGGATATACTATAAGGATCTGTCTTTCTGTACTAGGATATACTCTAAGGATCTGTCTTCCTTACTAGGATATACTCCAAGGATCTGTCATCCTTGACTAGGATATACTCTAAGGATCTGTCCTCCTTACTCGGATACACTCTAAGGATCTGTCTTTCTTTACTATGATATACTCTGAGGATCTGTCTTCCTTAATAGGATATACTCTAAGGATCTGTCCTCCTTTACTAGGATATACTCTAAGTATCTGTCCTCCTTACTAGGATATACTCTAAGGATCTGTCTTCCTTTACTAGGATATACTCCAAGGATCTGTCCTCCTTACTAGGATATACTCTAAGGATCTGTCCTCCTGTAATACGATATACTCTATAGATCTGTCCTCCTTACTGGGATACACTCTAAGGATCTGTCTTCCTTCCTAGGATATACTCTAAGCATCTGTCCTCCTTTACTCGGATATACTCTAAGGATCTGTCCTCCTTGCGAGGATATACTCTCAGGATCAGTCTTCCTTACAAGGATATTCTCTCAGGATCTGTCCTCCTAACTACAATATACTCGAAGGATCTGTCTTCCTTACTAGGATATACTCCAAGGATCTGTCATCCTTGACTAGGATATACTCTAAGGATCTGTCCTCCTTACTAGGATATACTCTAAGGATCTGTCTTCCTTCACTAGGATATATTCTAAGAATCTTTCCTCCTTTACTAGGATATACTGTAATGATCTGTCCTCCTTACTAGGATATACTCTAAGGATCTGTCTTTCTTTGCTCGGATATACTCTGAGGATCTGTCTTCCTTACTCGGATTTACTCTAAGGATCTGTCCTCCTTTATTGGATATACTCTAAGGATCTGTTCTCCTTACTAGGATATACTCTAAAGATCTCTCTTCCTTACTAGGATTTACTCTAAGGATCTGTCCTCCTTTACTAGGATATACTCTAAGGATCTGTCTTCCTTACTAGGATATACTCCAAGGATCTGTCTTCCTTATTAGGATATACTTTAAGGATCAGTCCTCCTTTACTAGGATATACTCAAAGGATCGGTCCTCCTTTACTAGGATATACTCTAAAGATCTGTCTTCCTTACTAGGATATACTCTAAGCATCTGTCCTCCTTTACTCGGATATACTCTAAGGATCTGTCCTCCTTACGAGGATATACTCTAAGGATCTGTCCTCCTTACGAGGATATACTCTCAGGATCTGTCTTTCTTACTAGGATATACTCTAAGCATCTGTCCTCCTTTACTCGGATATACTCAAAGGATCGGTCCTCCTTTTCTAGGATATACTCTCAGGATCTGTCTTTCTTACTAGGATATACTCTAAGCATCTGTCCTCCTTTACTCGGATATACTCTCAGGATCTGTCCTCCTTTACTCGGATATACTCTCAGGATCTGTCCTCCTTTACTCGGATATACTCTAAGGATCTGTCCTCCTTTACTCAGATATATTCTCAGGATCTGTCCTCCTAACTACAATATACTCTAAGGATCTGTCTTCCTTACTAGGATATACTCCAAGGATCTGTCATCCTTTACTAGGATATACTCTAAGGATCTGTCTTTCTTTACGAGGATATACTCTGAGGATCTGTCCTCCTTCCTAGGATATACTCTCACGATCTGTCCTCCTTTACTGGGATATACTTTAAAGATCTGTCTTCGTTACTAGGATATAATCTGAGGATCTGTCCTTCTTTACTAGGATATACTCGAAGGATCTGTCTTCCTAACTCGGATATACTCTAGGGATCTGTCCTCCTTTACTAGGATATAATCTTAGGATCTCTCCTCCTTTGCTTGGATATACTCTAAAGATCTGTCTTCCTTACTAGAATATACTCTAAGGATCTGTTCCCCTTTACTAATATACTCTAAGGATCTGTCCTCCTTACTAGGATTTACTCTAAGGATCTGTCCTCCTTTACTGGGATATACTCTAAGGATCTGTCTTCCTTACTAGGATTTACTCCAAGGATCTGTCATCCTTTACTAGGATATACTCTCAGGATCTGTCCTCCTTACTAGGATCAACTCTAAGGATCTGTCCTCCTTTACTAGGATATTCTCTGAGGATCTGTCCTCCTTTACTAGGATATACTCTAAAGATCTGTGTTCCTTACTAGGATATACTCTAATGATCTGTCTTCCTTTTCTAGGATATACTCTCAGAATCTGTCTTCCATACTAGGATGTGTTCTAAGGATCTGTCTTCCTTACTAGGATATACTCTAAA
Source organism: Chiloscyllium punctatum (assembly GCF_047496795.1). NCBI lineage: Eukaryota > Metazoa > Chordata > Chondrichthyes > Orectolobiformes > Hemiscylliidae > Chiloscyllium > Chiloscyllium punctatum. The sequence continues at coordinate 53,628,307 of NC_092761.1, read as the reverse complement.
GATCTGTCATCCTTTCCTAGGATATATTCTAAGAATCTGTCCTCCTCACTAGTATACACTCTAAGGATCTGTCTTCCATACTAGGATATTCTCTAAGGATCTGGCGTCCTTACTCGGATATACTCTCAGGATCTGTCCTCCTTTACTAGGATATACACTAAGGATCTGTCTTCCGCATTAGGATATGCTCCAAGGATCTGTCCTCCTTACTAGGATATACTCGAAGGATCTGTCTTCCTTTACTAGGATATACTCTAAGGATATGTCTTCCTTACTAGGATATACTCTAAGGATCTGTCTTCCTTACTAGGATATATTCTAATGATCTGTCCTCCTTACTAGGATATACTCTAACGATCTGTCCTCCTTTACTAGGATATATTCTAAGGATCTGCCTTCCTTGCTCGGATATACTCTAAGGATCTGTCCTCCCTTACTTGGATATACTCTAAGGATCTGCCTTCCTTACTAGGATATACTCTAAGGATCTGTCCTCCCTTACTTGGATATACTCTAAGGATCTGTCTTTCTTTACTAGGATATAATCTTAGGATCTGTCCTCCTTTACTTGGATGTACTCTAAAGATCTGTCGTCCTTACTAGGATATACTTTTGCTGATAAACATGCATTGCCTTTTTCAATATTAACCACAGCTTGCTTATGGTCATTCCTGCTAATCTATCCGGCCCGTTCACTTGAACTAACTATATCCTTATTTCATTGCAATGCCCTTTGTTTAAGTTAAATTCAATTGTTTCTGACCCAAATTGCTCACTTTCAAACTGAATATTAAATTTGATCATGTTATAATCACTTTTTCCTGGGTTGTGGTCATTTATGAAACCTGTCTCATTATCCAGTACCAGATCTAGAATAGCCAAATCCATGGTTGGCTCGATGACCAAATTCTCTTGAAAATTATCGCTGATGCGCTCTATGGATTCATTGTTGTCGCTGCCCTTTCTAATTTGATGCCAGTGACTGTTACTCGGTAAAAATCAGAGCAGATCCTCTTTTTTTTCTCAGGTCTGTTCATTCAGCAATTAAGGACCATAAAATCCATCTGTTATCCCCCTTTAAAAGCCTTAATTAGACTCTTTCTCCCAAAATTACTTGCTTTTCCAGTAATCAGCAAAATATCCACAGTTCTCTTGGACATTTTGACATTTCGTTTCCAAGAAATCTTACGATAAAGCCTCTTTAACTTAATAATGTCCAAACAGTTCCATAGCCCAGCTTCTCATCGTCCATTAGTAAAATACAATCCTCACAGTTGGTTAACATTGCTGTTATGTTGAATTTAATTAGTTCACTAAAGTAAAGGAAAAGTTTTAAAAAGTAAAATCTTGACAATTGGTTTACTTTCTGTTGGCTTCATGGGGAATCCTTTACTTTAAGTTATTGATTTCTCTGGGGTTTGTAACCCCATGCTTGCACTACGGAGCTATTTGCAACTCTTATGTTGTCTAACAATTTGTTCTTGGTGAAAATGTGCTATTATGCCTTTCTCTGCTGCATGCCTTTCTCTCTGTGTGTTTACAATTGAGGTGGCCATTTATAAAGACAGACCCCATTGAGTTTATGTTAAATTAACTCTGTTTCTCCCTATAGCCGCTGCCAGACCTGCTGAGATTCTCCTGCACATTAGAACATAGAACATAGAACATAGAAGAATACAGCGCAGTACAGGCCCTTCGGCCCTCGATGTTGCGCCGATCAAAGCCCACCTAACCTACACTAACCCACTATCCTCCATATACCTATCCAATGCCCGCTTAAATACCCATAAAGAGGGAGAGTCCACTACTGCTACTGGCAGGGCATTCCATGAACTTACGACTCGCTGAGTGAAGAACCTACCCCTAACATCAGTCCCATGCAGGGGCATGGGAACCCAGACTGTAGCTGTAGGGTGCAGGACCTGGAGTGTAGGGAGGTTAGGAATATGGCATCAATCTTAAAGGAGGGTGCCTGTAAACAGAAGAGTGGCTTGAAGTGTGTATACTTTAATGCCAGAAGTATACGAAATAAGGTAGGTGAAGTCGCAGCGTGGGTTGGTACCTGGGACTTCGATGTTGTGGCTATTACGGAGACGTGGCTAGATCAGGGACAGGATTGGCTGTTGCAGGTTCCAGGGTTTAAATGTTTTAGTAGGGTCAGAGGTGGGGGCAAAAGAGGGGGGGGTGTGGCTTTGCTTGTCAAAGATAGTATTACAGCGGTGGAAAGGAAGATGGACGAAGATTTGCCATCTGAGGTAGTTTGGGTTGAGGTTAGGAATAGGAGAGGTGAGGTCACCCAGTTAGGAGTCTTTTACAGGCCTCCTAATAGTCCTAGAATCGTTGAAGAAAGGATTGCGAAGATGATTCAGGAGAAGAGTGACAGTAATAGGGTGATTGTTATGGGAGACTTTAACTTTCCTGATATTGATTGGGAAAGCTATAGCTCAAGTTCGTTAGATGGGTCAGTGTTTGTGCAATGTGTGCAGGAGAGTTTCCTGACACAATATGTAGATAAGCCAACAAGAGGTGAGGCCATACTGGATTTGGTTCTGGGTAACGAACCAGGCCAGGTATTAGAACTAGGGGTAGGTGAGCACTTTGGGGACAGTGACCACAATTCGGTGATTTTTACTCTAGTGATGGAGAGGGATAAGTGTGTACTACAGGGCAAGAGTTATAGCTGGGGGCAGGGAAATTATGATGCGTTGAGGCATGACTTAGGATGTGTGGATTGGAAAAGTAGATTCCAAGGCAAGAGCGTAATTGATATGTGGAACTTGTTCAAGGAGCAACTATTGAGTGTCGTTGATAAGTACGTACCTATCAGGCAGGGAGGAAAGGGTCGTGTGAGGGAGCCGTGGTTTAATAAGGAGTTGGAATCCCTTGTTAAATGGAAGAGGGCGGCCTTTGTAAAGATGAGGCGTGAAGGTTCAATAGGGGCAATTGAGAGTTATAAGGTAGCCCGGAAGGACCTGAAGAGAGAGCTAAGAGCAGCAAGGAGGGGACATGAAAGGTGCTTAGTTGGTAGGATTAGGGAAAACCCTAAGGCTTTCTATAGGTATGTTAGGAATAAAAGAATGACTAGGGAAGGAATAGGTCCAATCAAGGATAGTAATGGGAAGTTGCGTGTGGAGGCTGAAGAGATTGGGGAGGCGCTGAATGAATACTTTTCGTCAGTATTCACTCAGGAACAGGACATTGTTGTCGATATGAATACTGAGGCACGAATAAGTAGAATGGATGGCTTTGAGATATGTAGAGAAGAGGTGTTGGAAATTCTGGCAAGGGTGAAAATAGATAAGTCCCCTGGGCCTGATGGCATTTATCCCAGGATTCTCTGGGAAGCAAGGGAGGAGATTGCAGAGCCATTGGCCTTGATTTTTGTGTCCTCTTTGTCGACAGGAGTAGTGCCAGAGGACTGGAGGCTAGCAAACGTGGTTCCCTTGTTCAAGAAGGGGAGTAGGGATAATCCTAGTAACTATAGGCCAGTGAGTCTCACTTCTGTTGTGGGCAAAGTCTTAGAGAGAATTGTAAGGGATAGGATTTATGCACATCTGGATAAGAATGATGTGATCAAGGATAGTCAGCATGGTTTTGTGAAGGGCAGGTCGTGCCTCACAAACCTTATTGAATTCTTTGAGAAGGTGACTAAGGAGGTAGATGAGGGGAAAGCGGTAGATGTGGTATATATGGATTTTAGTAAGGCGTTTGATAAGGTCCCCCATGGTAGGCTACTGCAGAAAATACAGAGATATGGCATTGAGGGTGAGTTGGAGGTTTGGATTAGGAATTGGCTCTCTGGAAGAAGACAGAGGGTAGTAGTTGATGGCAAAGGTTCATCTTGGAGTGCCGTCACTAGCGGTGTTCCGCAAGGATCTGTTTTGGGACCATTGCTGTTTGTCATTTTTATAAATGACCTGGAGGAAGGGTTAGAAGGTTGGGTGAGCAAGTTTGCGGATGATACGAAAGTCGGAGGAGTTGTAGACAGTGAGGAAGGATATGGCAGGTTACAGCGGGATATAGAGAAGCTGCAGAGCTGGGCAGAAAGGTGGCAAATGGAGTTCAATGTAGCTAAGTGTGAAGTGATTCACTTTGGTAAGAGTAATAAAAAGATGGATTACTGTGCTAATGGTAGACTACTTGGTAGTGTGGAAGAGCAGAGGGATCTTGGTGTCCATGTACACAGATCTCTGAAAGTTGCCACCCAGGTAAATAGTGCAGTGAAGAAGGCATATGGCGTACTGGCTTTTATTGGTAGAGGAATTGAGTTCCGGAGTCCTGAGGTCATGCTGCAGTTGTATAAGACTCTGGTGCGGCCGCATCTGGAATATTGTGTGCAGTTTTGGTCGCCATACTATAGGAAGGATGTGGAGGCACTGGAACGGGTGCAGAGGAAGTTTACCAGGATGTTGCCTGGTATGGTAGGAAAATCCTATGAGGAAAGGCTGAGGCACTTGGGGTTGTTTTCATTGGAGAAAAGAAGGTTTAGGGGTGATTTGATAGAGGTGTACAAGATGATTAGGGGGTTAGATAGGGTTGACAGTGAGAACCTTTTTCCACGTATGGAGTCAGCTATTACAAGGGGGCATAGCTTTAAATTAAGGGGGGGTAGATATAGGACTGATGTTAGGGGTAGGTTCTTCACTCAGCGAGTCGTAGGTTCATGGAATGCCCTGCCAGTAGCAGTAGTGGACTCTCCCTCTTTATGGGTATTTAAGCGGGCATTGGATAGGTATATGGAGGATAGTGGGTTAGTGTAGGTTAGGTGGGCTTTGATCGGCGCAACATCGAGGGCCGAAGGGCCTGTACTGCGCTGTATTCTTCTATGTTCTATGTTCTATGTTCTATATCTACCCCCCCTTAATTTAAAGCTATGCCCCCTTGTAATAGCTGACTCCATACGTGGAAAAAGGTTCTCACTGTCAACCCTATCTAACCCCCTAATCTGTTCTGTTTATATTTTAAATCCTATTGACTTTCCAGCGTCAGGGACGTTCCTTTCTACAATAGATTGGAGGTGCTTATTGATTATCAAAAGATGCCAACAAAGTATTTCCCATTTTGCTTTTTGCACAGATGATTTATTTATTGAATCCACTTAGTATATTTTATTGGTCCTTCACCTCTTAACTTTTTAAAAATTTAACAACTTTTTGAATCTCCTGAATACCTCCCAACACAGCACCCTGTCCACAGCCCTCCTGATCCCCATTTTCCTAAGGTTGGGAACACGGGTCAAGGAAAATGTACAATTACTGGCATGTTAGTTTCAGCATGCTATTCCTGGTTCTGGGAATCACCACCAGGGCAGGACTCTGCTCCTTACTGAGCCTACAGTGGATTTTAACACCTGAGAAAATCTTGTTAGAAAGTAATGGTGGAAGGTTGATGAGGACACTTTCAGGATGAGCCTGTTATGCATTTACTGAAGGGAGGCCAGTGCGCATTGGAGAAACAATCGTCACTGTCCCAAGGACATCCTATTGGCCCCGTGAGGGGCAGGAGAGCAAAGGGCAATGCAGCAATTGGCACTGTGTAGGTGGTCAGGAGTACGGGCACAAAGTGAGGAGGCATTGAATGTATTCACAACCCTTCATATCCCAGGAGGGCAGAACAGTAAGGGGCAAGGCTGTTAATTCCAACTGGGCAGCCACCTGCAGGAAGGATGGAAGTGCAGCCATCAGGAACCTCTTTGATGGAACTAGCTGGATAACACATGCACTTCCAAACAGGCAGGGCCTCACAGAGACAAAGACAGCCGGCTTTCACCTCCTTCACTCAATTCTCTCAAGTGCAGAGCAATATCAATTGCCCCCATGTCACAACCAAGACGTCAAATGACTGCCCAGTGACAACAGATAAAGGCTTCCAACCCCTCGGTATCCAACATTCAAAACCTCCTCTATGCTTGTGCTTACTTTGGTAAAAGTTGCAATATCTCCTTCATTGTCCAGCATTCCAGCCTGCCTCACCCCAATCACCAAAGTCCATGGATGGATTTCTCTGAAGTAATATCACAAATTTTATCTTTCAGCAGGAAAATCATTGAGCAGGCTATCAGACTTCTCTAGACATGGTACCAATATTCAGACCAGATAGTTGCAGCTTCCCCTGCCAGAGTCTCAGTCATTGCGATGGTCAGCTGCAGAGTCCCAGAGAGGGCCTTGAGAATGCTGAGGTTCCTGAGAGGGGAAAGTTCCTCAAGAGCTGAGAGAGGAGATGGAGGGAGATGACGCATGAGCAGAGAGTTGAACTTGCTGCATGCTGAAACAGCTTCCTCATGCTTCTGTCTGAAGAGAAGACCTTCCCATTCTCCCTCACAGCCTCCAGCATTTGAGCTAAACATAGAAACATAGAAAATAGGAGCAGGAGTTGGTTATTCAGCTCTTCGAGCCTGATCTATCATTTATTATGATCATGGCTGATCACCCAAATCAGTATTCTGTTCCTGCTTTCTTCCCAAACACTTTGCTGTGTTAAACCCAAAGAACTAGATTGGCTTTGGTGAAGCAACAGAAAACTCTGCCAGATTTTTAACACTTGGCTCCTGCCTCCTTCATAGCCAGGGAAGAGATTGCTGGGCGCCTTGCTGAGATATCTATATCACTGATAGGCACGGGTGAGGTGCTGGTAGACGGGAGGATGGCTAAAGTGGTCCCTATATTTTAAAAAGGTGGTAAGGAAAAGGTACGCCTGATGTCAATGATGGGTATGTGGTTGGAAGGGATTTGGAGGGATAGGATATACAAGCATTTGGAAAGTCAAGAACTGATTTGGGACAGTCAGCATGGCTTTGTGCCAGGGAAGTAGTGTCTCACTAAGTTTGAAGTGACAAAGAAAATTCATAAAGAAAGAGCAGTAGACATTGTCTATATGGACTTCAGAAAAGCATTTGTCAAGATCCTGCATGGTAGGTCAGTTAGCAAGGTTAGATCACATGGAATCCGGGGCAGCTAGCCAATTGGATACGAAATTGGCTTGAAGGTAGAAGACAGAAGGTGGTGGGGGTTTGTTTTTTTTGGATTGGAGACCTGTGACCTGCGGTGTGCCACAAGAATCAGTGCTGGGTTCACTGCTTTTCGTCATTTAGATAAATGATTTGGATGTGAACATAAGAGGCATGGTTCGTAAGTTTTCAGATGACACCAAAATAGATGGTGTATTTTGACACCAAAAGGTGATTCTTCACCTGGGACTGGGAAGCAGGTTATCTCAGGGTCAAGGGACATTGATATGGATGGACCAATGGGCCGAGGAGTGGCAGACCGAGTTTAGTTTAGATAATTGTGAAGAGTTTCAGTTTGGTAAGGCAAACCAGGACAGGATGTTTACAGTTAATGCTGGGGCCCTGAGGAGTGTTGCTAGCCAAAGAGACCTCAGGGCGCAGGTATATATTCCTTGAAAGTGGAGTTGCGTTTAGACAGGGTGGAGAAGAAGGCATGTGGCACACTTGCCTTCATTGGTCAGTGCATTGAGTTCAGGAGTAGGGATGTCATATTGTGGCCATACAGGATACTGGAGAAGCTATGTTTAGAATACTGCATTCAATTTTGGTCTCCCTGCTATAGGAAAGATGTGGTTATACTTTAAAGAGTTTAGAAAATATTTATGAGGATGTTGCAGGGATTTGAGAAATTGAGCTATAGGGAGAATTGGCTGGTGCTATTTTCCCTGGAAAATCGGAGGCTGAGAGGTAACCTTATAGATCTTTATTAAATCATGAGGGGCATGGATAAGGTGAATAGCCAAGGTCTTTTCCCCAGAGTAGAGGCGTTCAAAACTAGAGGACATGTGTTTAAGGCCAGAGGGGAAAGTTTTAAATGGGACTTGAGGGGCAACATTTTCACACAGAGGGTGATGCATGTATGGAACGAGCTGTGACAGGAAGTTGTGAAGGCTGGTACAATAACAATATTTAAAAGTCATCAGGATGGGTACTTGAATAGGAAGGGCTTAGAGGAATATGGGCCAAATGCTGGCAAATGGGACTAGATCAGTTTAGGATAGCTTGTCGTCATGGATGAGTTGGATCAATTGGTCTGTTTCTGTGCTACAAATCTCTATGACTATAATTCTATCTGCCTTTCTCTTCAGAATCTCTCTAGTGTTGCTAATCTGTCTGAGAGGCATGGCAGGTGGGGGAAGCGGGGGAAGGAAGGAGGTTGAAGGCTGGTCAGAGGGCACATTCGATGGAAGGTACAGGAGGAAGGGGTGGAGAGGCGAAGGACATCGATGCACTAGGCACAATGAGAGCAATCCGTACGGATAGTTTGGAATGACAATGCTGGCAATTCCCAGACATGCCATTTCTTTCTTCACCTGTACTTGAGGGTGACAAATTAGTTTCCAGTGAAACAGCCATTACCCCAATAAGTTTATCAAACAGTTAATGATCCTCTGACTCAGTCAGAATCTGCTATTGTCAGGATTAATCACAGTGTGCTACTAAAGTGATACCAATGATGCCAGGTGTTAGATTCAGTAAGTGTGAATGTGCAGCATTTTGAAGGTTACAGATTCTGACAACTGCATCGAGATTCCCTGAGTAAAGATGGAGGAGTAAAGAGAGTGAACAAGAGTCCAATGTGATAAAGTCATCGAGTCAGACCTTAGAGCCAAAGACCTATTCAACTCATGACTGAAATATCAGTTTTACTCAGGTCTATGAGATGATACTTCAATAGTTTGTTTGAATTAGTTACTGTCACTGAGCCCTGACAATTGGTGTGGATGGTAATGGTTCTTTAAGAGTTCAGTTTTGAGTTCTGCTAAGCTCCATCTGGTCTGATAAAGTCACAGTCTCTGAATGGAGAATCTGGCACCACCACATGATGGAGATCCAAGTGTCTATGTCTACTGAATAACTGCTGATGTACCTCAGAGTTAGGATAATCTGTACATAATGACTTCTACATAAGAAACCACACCTTGTTGGGAAAGACAGCAGCCTTGTCTGCTGGATTTATCCTCCACTACAGACCACTGCACAGCCTTTTTTGTCAACAGAGGGAAGAAAGACTGGTTGTAGCATTCATTTCCAACCACATGCTACCAGGGGCCGATACAGGATATAACTTGGTGCCAGTGTTGATCATCACACCAGATTATAACATTATTGTTACTCAATTCAGCTGTTCCACTGCTATGCTAATTAAATCACTATGATCTTGAACAGAATCTGAGCAAATTGTCTGTGAACATCTGAGAATAACAAAAGAAGCTGGAGGAAACACGATGAAAATCTCATCTCTGAAATGAACTTGGTCCAAATTTATTTGAGCTTCCATGTCACTGGTGACTGTTTCAAGCTTACTAAAAATCTGTTCCACATTCAAGTCAGCTTCAAGCGTGTCTGACTGATATCTTGCTTCTAACTTGATTACAAACTCACACAGGCATAGATAATCTAGATTTTAACAAAAATTGAAAAGCATGCTGTTTCAGCTGCCCTGCAGATTGGCCATTACTCAATCACAAGATCAGAAACTAAGATGATCAACCTACTCGACCAGTACTTACATATGTCCATTTCCATAATTACTATTCATATTCCACTTACCAGCCCACGGGAATAAGCATTTGTTCATAATGATCTTCTCTAATCAATAATGATCATGTTATTATACCAAGGAAATCTTATTTTGATGAAGTATAATGCTCTCAGCAATAATACTGACCTCACAGAGCAGACAGTTGGGAATCGATAAGAGTAGGAGTCGGAGAAATTGAAGAGGCAGATCAGAAGAAGTGATGGGAAACAAGACTCAAGTTCAAACACATCAGGGGAATAAGGCAGCACACAGGCTCTGTCCCATTCAAATTTATTTATTTGGCGCATAGAGAAACAAAAACCCCGTGTACAATTACAAACCTTAGGCCATGGGTTGTGGAGATCACAGAGATATTGTAAACGACAGGCAGAGAAATTTTACGGATTTTAAAAGTCAACATCATGGGAAAGAGAGAATGAGCAGTCAAAACTGAGAAGATCCATGAGAACAGAATTCTAAAAAAGGCAAGTCAGTGTGAGAGAGGGGTCAGTGTGAGAGAGGGGTCAGTGTGAGAAAGGGGTCAGTGTGAGAGAGGGGTCAGTGTGAGAGAGGGGTCAGTGTGAGAGAGGGGTCAGTTTGAGAAAGGGGTCAGTGTGAGAGAGGGGTCAGTGTGAGAGAGGGGTCAGTGTGAGGGAGGTTTCAGTTTGAGAAAGGGGTCAGTGTGAGAGAGGGGTCAGTGTGAAGGAGGTTTCAATTTGAGAGAGGGGTCAGTGTGAGAGAGGGGTCAGCGTGAGAGAGGGGTCAGTGTGAGGGAGGTTTCAGTGTGGGAGGGGTGTCAGTGTGAGAGAGGGGTCAGTGTGAGAGAGGCGCCAGTATGAGGAGGGTGTCCGTGTGAGAGAGAAGTCAGTTTAGGAGAGGGGTCAATATGTGGGAGGTTTCAGTGTGAGGGAGGGGTCAGTCTGAGAGAGGAGCCAGTGTGAGAGAGGGGTCAGTGTGTGGGAGGGGTCAGTGTGAGGGAGGTTTCTGTGTGAGAGAGGGGTCAGTGTGAGAGAGGGGTCAGCGTGTGGGAGGTTTCAGTGTGAGAGAGGGGTCAGTGTTGGGGGAGGGGGAATGGTAAGTGTGGGGGAGGGGGAATGGTCAGTGTGAGGGAGGGGGCGGGTTCAGTGTGGGGAGGGGGGTGGGCTCAGTGCAGGGGAGGGGGAGGAGTCAGTGTGGGGGGAGTCAGGGTAAGGCAGGGAAGGGGTCAGTTTGGGGGAGGGGTCAGTGTGGGAGAGGGGTCAGTCAGTGTAATTGAATATCAGGACCATTTCCAAGACCTGGAGGAATAAACAGGTAAAATGCCAGAAATACCCAGTAGGTGAGAAAATATTTACAGAGAGGAATTTCCCCCATGTCAGGTCTGTCAGACTCAAGGTTGAGGGATCTGTCATCACAGAATCCTTACATTTGGCCCAACAAGTCCACACTGACTCTCCAGAGAGTAACCCACCCAGACCCATTCCCCTAACATATTACTCTATATTTTCCATAACTAATGCATCTAACCTCCACATCCGTGGACAATATGGGCAATTTAGCATGGCCAATCTACCTAATCTGCACATCCTTGTACTGTGGGAGGAAACCGGAGCACCAGGGCGAAACCCACAAAGACACAGGGCGAATGTGCAAACTCCACACAGACAGTCGCCCGAGGCAGGAATCAATCCCAGGTCCCTGGTGCTGTGGGGCAGCAGTGCTAACCACTGAGCCACCGTGCTGCCCAGTGATCTGTTGAACAATCCCTGAAGAGGGGTATTTTATAAAGCGATCAGAACTTTACTAAGAGCTGGGTGTCTTGTCCCATTGTAGGACGGTGGAACTGAATGGAAACATTGTCCCAGCAATAGCCCAGAAGTAGGAAACCCCAAGGGCTGGAGACCACACTCTCAAAGCCAACTGTCCCTGAGACAGGGATTCCCCTCCGATTATCCTCAGCCTCCAGAGTTTTTCCATTGATTTTTAATGGTACTATCTGAATACATTCCTGAGTGACCACCCTTCCTGGTGACCACCCCTTTGAGAGATTACCCCTCCTGGTGACCATCCCTCTGAGTGATCACCCCTCTTGGTGACCATCCCTCGGAGTGATCACCCCTCTTGGTGACCATCCCTCTGAGTGACCAACTTTCCTGGTGACCACCCCTCCAAGTGATCATTCCTCTGAGTGACCACCCCTCTGAGGGACCACCACTCGTAGTGACCAATCATCATGTTGACCATCCCTCCTGGTTACCACCTCTCCAAGTGAATGCCTCTCTAAGTGACCACCCCTCCTAGTGAGCACCTCTCTTAGTGACCACCCCTCCAAGCTACCACCCCTTGACGTGACCACCCGTCCAGATGACCACATCTCCTGGCGAAGCTGTTACGATAAGGTCATCAGCACCAGAAGCCCACTAAACCTCATTGGACAATGAGCCAATACTGTCAAATGAGGAGGCTGCTGGTATGGACCGCTTGCCAGCTCGTTTGGGCTCAGGGCCTGCTTTCCCCATAAATGCAAATTACTGCAGATGCTTTGACAAAGGGTCAGTTAGACTTGAAACGTCAGCTCTTTTCTCTCCTTACAGATGCTGCCAGACCTGCTGAGATTTTCTAGCATTTTGTCTTCTGCTTTTCCCCATGTGTCTTCACAGCCAATAGTTGGTGTGGTTTCATCAGAACTGAGAGCAGTTTGAGGTTTGAGAGGTTTAAAACATGTGAAAGGAGGAAAGGTAGAAATGCAAGGGAAAGTTTATGATTAGGAGTGGGAAAACAAGAGAGATTACGTGATAAAAGGTTTCATATCAAGGGAACAGGTAAAAAAACAAGAGAGATCGCTGGAGGAATGGCTCAAAAGATATTTACCATTTGAGTGCAGGAAGGAGAGGGAAACCTGAAACCTACAAAGCACGGAAACCAGTATGTGGGCAGAAGTTGTGATCTGAAATTGCCAAAGTGAGGCCTGCAGATGCTGGAGATCAGAGTCGAGAGTGTGGTGCTGGAAAAGCACAGCAGGACAGGCAGCACTTGAGGAGCAGGAGAATCAATGAAAGGTTTATGTCAATAACATCAACTGTCCTACTCCTCAGGTGCTGCCTGACCTGCTGTGCTTTTCCAGCACCACACTCTCCGAACTAATGTTGACTCTGGGAGGCTGCAGGGTGCGTCATTAAAAGACGAGGTGCTGTTCCTGGCGTTTATGCTGATTCCCATTGGAATGGTTAAGAGAGTGGCTTTGGCGGAGTTAGTTATAGACCTTCAGAGAGCAATGAAAGAGAACAGGATATAGAAACATTGAATTCAGAAAAACCTTTTGCAATTGAAACACAATTGGTGTAATGGAGGACTTTCATTTTTACACAATGTGGTAGAAACAGACAGCTCAAGTGTACTGAGCTCAGATTTCTGAAACAAAATGTTCTTGGATTACCCAAGACCATCTTACATTTCGTGATGAGTAATGAGCCTGAATTCATCAGAAGTCTCACCTTAAGGTAGCACCTCCATTTCGGTAGGCATAATGTTTTAGAATTCAATGTCAAGTCTGAGAATAAAAGGCTAACACTGGTGGGAGGAAACAGAAATTAACTACAGTAAACTGGCTAAAGCTACGAACCAATACTGTGCAAAGTATTCAAAATATTTGATAGAATGCAAGACTTTGACAGGTCCTTTAAATGGCAAGAAGTCTACATGTTGAATTGTATAACAAAGATTAACAAAGTGAAAGGGTACATGAAACTAAGTAATGGGATTACAGAAAGACAAAGAAAAGGTAGAGATTATGCAGATAGACAAATAAAGAAAAATAAAGGGGACTTAAAAAATAGTAGGATAGCCATTTGGAAGTGCAGAACTTGAGTATTGTTGCAAAGGACCTATTTTGTGAAGTGTTTCATCTTGCATTTATCATGGCAGTTTGCAAGAAATACTAATCAATAGGGAAACAGCACTTGGCTGTTTGCAAGAAGTAAGGTACTGAGAGTAACCAGTCAGTTTGTAGTTGCAAAATTCACAACTTGATGTCCAACATTAGATAAGGATCAACAATCGGACAGCAAAGTATTACATTGACAACCAATGCAGAATTTTCAGGCTCACAATATGGTGCAATTGCATATACTGGAAGCTACATATAGCAATACAATTGAAAGAATGTGTACATGGGATGTGCCTATTTCAACTCAAACAATTAGCACATAGCCATTCCGTGGTTGATTTTCAGAGCATTGCCTTAGCCAATCATAGTCAACTTGCTTAGTTTAAAATTTAAACAAAGTTTGGTAAATTAATTGCTAGGCATCATTAACTAATGAACTTATCATGGCAATGCCTCTACTGAACAAATTCCAATGGTCAACCAATCAGAATTCTCCTCTCATAAATATAAATGTTGTTTTCCCATTACTTTGGTAATTCTTGTGAATTGTCCTGATGAGTGCAAGGAATTAAGGGATACAGAGAGAGTGCAGGTAAGTGGCGTTGAAATGTCCATCAGCCATGATTGAATGGCGGAGTGGACTTGATGGGCCGAATGGCCTTACTTCCGCTCTTATTTCTTATGGTCTTACGTGTCTTTGTAAAAGATTGTGTGATTTTTTTTAACAACCTGATGAGTGGAATGCAAGAAAAATTTGCAGAGGGTATTAACACAAAAGTAAAGGTGTTGTGCTTAAATATATGAAGTTTCTTATAAAATGGATGAATTCATGACAGAAATTGTTAAAAAAAAAGTTTTTCAGTAGCCATGTCTACTAGTCAGACCAAATTGCAATGTAAATGTTCTACTGTACTTGTCTTTCAGAGGAGATAGGCAAAATAGAAAAGATGGTGGTGCTCACCCTGATAAGAAAGTGACAAAAAAGTGTTAAATGGGAAAATCAGGACAGAGGATCATTATGGATGGAGCTCGGCAAAACAGAAAACACCCCTTGAAGTTGTTTCGAGGTATGGTGTGGAGATGCTGCTGTTAGACTGCAGTGGACAAGGTCAGAAGTCACACGGCAGGAGGTTATGTTCAACAGGTTTATTTGAAATCACAGGCTCTCAGAGTGCTGCTCCTTTGTCAGGTGAAGTGACGAGAATTTATCAGCAGAGAGATCAAAAGGTTGTACGAATCGTGTGAGTTTATAGGACCCAGATCAGTACTCACAGTGATATAACTAAGCAAGATGGACAGCCATGTCACAAGAATGATGCAAAAAATATGGGAGACTTTAACCTGCATGTAGACTATGGAAGATAATTGGCAAAAATAGGTTGAGGGCAAGTTCCCGGAATTCAGAGAGTTTTCAGTACGGTATGTTAAGGAACCTATCAGATACTAGGCAATTTATATCAAGTGACCTGCTGTGCTTTTCCAGCACCACTCTAATCTAGACTCTGGTTTCCAGCATCTGCAGTTTTTACCTAATTTATAGCAAGTGTTTTGTATCGAGACAGACTCATACCTTCCACTAAAATATCCTGTGACAAAGAATGATCATAAGATGTGAACTTCTATTAAGCTTAAGAGTGAAATGATTAAGTTCAAGATCAGGATCTTAAATATAACTAGTACTGATTAGGCTGGTTTGAGAGTGTAGCATTGTATTGACTGACACAGACAATGAAATGGGATCAACAGTAATGCAGTTGATAATGGAAGCTCCTAAGATAATTCCTAATTCTCAATTAAGGCCAAGAATAAAAACTCTATTGGAAAAGTGATACAGCCCTGGCTAGCCTACAAAAAAATCAGTTAAGGTACAAACCAGTGGCCGGTTTTAGATTAAAAGAGAAAAGTTTAGAATGTTGCCTAATGAATAATAAATCTGACCATTGAGAGGATTTTAAAAATCAGAAATAAATGATCAAGAAATGGATAATGAGAACATAAAATGTAACATTAAACTAGCAATAAATTTGACAAGAGTTTGTAAAAGTTTTCACAAATATGTAAAAGAAGAGATCAGCAAAAGGGAATTTATATCTTTGAAATGCAGACAGAATTTATAATGTACGTCAGGAAATTAAGGGGCATGAAACAAATGTGTTATATTTTTCTTCACAATAGAGTCACAAGAATAGACTGGAAATGATGGAGAAGCAATTTACGTTGGTTATTATTATGAAAGAGAAACTACTGAAGAAATTAATGGGATTAAAGGCCCTTGGACCTGAAATCCTCCAACCTGGGTTTGAAAAGAGGCTGCTGCAGAGATGTATCGATTTGCTTTCATCTTACTGAATTACCTTGATTTTAGAACATCCTCTGTGAATTGGAAGGTCCCAAATGTAGCCCTTTTTTCCAAAAAAAAGGGAAAAGAGAAAACAAAATAACAAGTGGGATGAGAAATATGGAAATTTTAGAACTTGTAATTAAGGACCTGGAAACTGGGCACTTGGGAAAGTACGATTAGGCAGAGGAAAAACAAATTACGAAAGGGCAATTAGATTAGATTCTCTACACTGTGGAAACAGGCCCTTCAGCCCAACAAGTCTACACCAACCCTCCGAAGAGTAACCCACCCCCCTCTGACTAATGCACCTAACAACCATGGACAATTTAGTATGGCCAATTCACCTGACCTGCACATCTTTGGACTGTGAGAGAAAACCCACACAGGCACAGGGAGAATGTGCAAACTCCACACAGACAGTCAATCAAGGCTGGAATCAAACCTGGGACCCTGGTGCTGTGAGACAGCAGTGCTAACCAAACAAACCACCGTACCACCCGGTGTTTAATGTGTTTAATGAATTGTGGTTAATGAATGTGTAAGTGTTTTGATTATGTAATTTATTGAGTTCGAAAGGACATGGATTTTTTGGAATATTTAAGGGATGTAATAGATTTGGAATTTCTGAAGGAATTTGACAAGGTTAGTACACAAGATTGGGGCTTATGGGGCACAGAGTAAGGTGGTAGCATGGATGGATAATTGGTTCATAGACAAAAAATAGAATATGAGGAAGTCGATCATTTTTGGTATAGTAAACTGTGTCAATTTTTCTGTGAAAATTAATTGTTATGGTTCAAGCTGATGCCCAAATTGCTAGATAATCAATGTTTCATTGCAACAAACCGTTTAGAAATTGATCATAATATACATAATTCATTAGCATCAATGAACTGTCAGTTTGAGATACTACACATGCTCGGCAGAATAATATGTGCAGAATGACAATCATTAATTGCACTTTATGGAAGCTTGGAGATTTGACATGTTGATTTACACTTTGTTTCCTGTGCTTTTCGTTGGAAAGCTCATCCTCCTTACACCCCTTTCCTTAAGCCTAGTTAATTTAACAATCCTTTTATCTTGCTTTCTTGCACTTTTGAGCCTTGAGACCTTACCTCGTTTAGTCTAATGTTCACCCAACTTATCAGAAGCATTTACCAGAAGCATTTCAGTAAAAATCGCCATTTTTACAGGGGCAGTTTCAGGAATTGTGAAGCAAGATTGATGGAAATAAATGGTCATGAAGACAGCTAGCCATTTAAGCCATCATCTGCCTCTAATCTGCCAAAGTTAGCAGCTGAAACTTGAAATATGTAGTTTAGACAGATAAGACAGATCTTAAACTTGCACCTTAGTTTGGTTAGCCTTTCAGATACGTAAGCTTCCCCTTTAGATTTGATTCTGATAAATCTTTGGTTGAGATAAGTCACATTTATGGAGAGGTAGGGTATCCCTAGGAAGGGGTATGGTGTGCCTTTGGGACGGATTGGGTAAGCTTTGAAATGGTCAAAGGTAGACATGTTTGTTTGTAATGAGTGTGTAAACTAATTGAAGCTGTCAATTTGTCAAAAAACTGTTTAAGCTATCAACAAACAGTCAAGCTTTCAAAAGGCCCTGTCAAGTCCAACCCTTTTATTCTTTGAACCAAAATGTCTGGCAATTTAAAAAAAAATGCCTTTCATTTCATCTTATTGACACAGCCTGAAGCTATTCACTTCTGGGTCAGTTCTGTAAGACTGATTTCACAAGAACCCATTATCACAGAGAAATATTTATTTTTTCATAAACACAAACAGAAGTTATTGGAAAAGGCCAGCAGGTCTGGCAGCATCTTTGAAGAGAAATTAGAGTTAACATTTCGGCTCTGGTGACAGAACTGGCGAACAGTTCTGAGAAAGGGTCACCAGACCCGAAACGTTAACTCTAATTTCTCTGCACAGATGCTGCCAGACCTGCTGAGCTTTTCCAGCAACTTCTGTCTTTGTTTCTGATTGACAGCAACTACAATTCTTTTGGTTTTTATTTAGCGTTTAACTTTTCATAGTTTGATAGCTCCCAGTGGCTCATGGAATCATTCAGTACAGAGGATGTCCTTTGGCCCACCAAATCTGGTGTGCCAAAAATATACTATTACCTACATAAGTCCCATTTTCCTATGCTAGGTCCATAGCCTTGAATGTTATGACACTTCAAATGCTCATCCAAGTACATTTTGAGATTTCCCACCTTAACCACCCTCCCAGACAGTGTATTCCAGATCCTCACCACCCTCTGGGTGAAAACACCTCTAAACCTCTAAAGCCTTTCACTTTTTATGAGACTATGAATTCCAACACTCATTCATTCATGGGGCGTCAACATCACTGGCTGGATCAGCATTTGTTGCCCATCCCTAGTTGCCCTCAAAAAGGTTATGGAGAGTTGCCTTCTGGAACTGTTGCAGTCCTGGTGCTGTAGGTAGACACACAATGCCCTTATGGAGGGAATTCCAGGATTTTGACCCAGTGACACTGAAGGAATGGCGAGATATTTCCAAGTCAGTATGGTGAGTGGCTTGGAGGGGAATTTGCAGGGGGTCATGTGCCCATGTATCTGCTGCTAATGTCCTTCGAGGTGGAAGTGGCCATGGGTTTAGAAGGTGCTGTCTAAAGATCATTGGTGTTTTTCTGCAGTGCGTATTATGATGGTATGCTGTGCTGCTAATGAGCGTTGGTGGTGGAGGAAGTGGATGCTTAGGAATGTGGTGCCAGTCAAGCGAGCTGTTTTGTCCTGGATGGTGTGAAGCTTCTTGGGTGTTGTTGGGGCTACGCCATCCAGGCAAGTGGAGAGAATTCCATCACACTCCTGACTAGTGCCTTGTAGATAGTGAACAGGCTGTGAGGAGTCAGGTGGTGAGTTACTCATCGCAGTATTCCCAGCCTCTGACCTACTCATGTGGCCACCATATTTATAAGGTGAGTCCAATTCAGGATTGTTGATAGTAAGGGATTCAGTGATGGTAGCATCATTGAATGTCAAGGTACGATGGTTAGATTGTCTCAAATTAGAGATGATCACTGACTGGCACTGACAGGCAGGAAAGCTTGGTCTTTCTACAGTAATAGAGGGCCTTGGTAGCACCACATATGGAGTACTGTATGCAGTGGCAGTCTCCCGACCTAAGAAAGGATGGTGTGCATCAAAAGGTTCACTCAGCAATACTGCAAAGGCAGGATTGTTTTGCGAGAAGAGATTGGTTCAAACTAGCCCTGTTCTCACTAGAGTTTAGAAGGATGAGAGAAGATGAGAGAGAAACATATAAAATTTGAACAAGGCTGAACAGGTTCGATACAAGGAGGATTCTCCCCTGGTTGGAACCAAAATACATTGTCTTAGGATATGGGGTAGACTATTTGGGACTGAGATGAGGAAACATTCCTTCACTTGAAGGGGAATGAATCTGTGGAATTGTCTACCACAGAAGGCTGTGAAGTCCTACTCACTGAATATATAAAAGAAAGGGCTAGATATATTTTTAAATTTTAAAGGGGTCAAGGAGTAATGGGAGAAAGTGAGAATATGGCATTGAGATAGGTGATCGGCGATGACCATTTAGATTACTAGCACAGGTATAAAGGGCTGAATGGGCTCACCCTGCTCCTAGTTTCTATGTTTTTATGTTTAAGCCAATTCGGTTCTCTTCACCTGGAGACTTATCAGTTTGTATACCCTGTCTGGAAACAAATTAAACTTGGGAACCTTGGTTATCATCAACTTGATGAGGAGGTAGAAGTTGCTAAGAAAAGTGCTTACAGACAAGATGTTCACAACTGTGGACAATGATAACGGCATCTGTGATAACTGTGGGTATACCATTAGTCTCACAGGGAAATGCTCAGAATGTCGGGGTTTGTAAATAGTTTAAATTGACTGTTCAATTTCATGTTAGAATGATTGACTTCTAAATGTTCAACAAGTAGTATTTTTTTTCATGGCATGTGATTCAGATATGTCTGCAGGAATGAAACGGAAAGAGATGAAAAGGTAGAGAGAAATAGGCATATGTGGAAAAGGAAAGAGAGAATCTTAGAGAGGTTTTGACAGTAGCCTCTTAACTCTGTGAATGTTCCATTTCAACACCAAAACATAGAAGAATAGCTTCTAAGCTATTGATGGAATTCCATCAATGAGCAGTCGATTTGTAATGCTGCAATGATCACAATTACAATGAATGCCTGTTACCCTAGCAATGGGCACAATGTTTTCACTCTGCATCAGTCAGCCTTACCCATGTCGTTGACATTCCTAGAAAATTCAGAAGCGACTGTTCCAGACCAAGAGCTCTCTGTGGTCCCCATCCAGTATCCAGATACACCAGAGTGAAGCTCAGAATTTGCAATACTGTAACACCCACCCTATCCTTAAACCTAACCCTAACCCTCCATTATGATTTGGAGGAGCGGGTGTTGGACTGGGTTGAACAAAGTTAAAAATCACACAACACCAAGTTATAGTCCATCAGGCATATTTGGAAACACTATCTTTCAAAGCGCTGCTTCTTCATCAGGTGGTTGTTCTGATGAAGAGGCAGCAATTTGAAATCTAGTGCCTCTATTATGAGGTATTGCCTCCAGGGATCCAGAGGCTGTTTCAGCTGGAATAGAATCAGGAGGAAAGTGGGGAGGAGGCATCTTGACTCTCTTTGAGCCAGACAGACTTTTGTTGTTAGAATTCTCAGACCAATACTGACCAATGGTTTCCCACTTTACATTTAGCCGAGATGCCCCCTTCACAGAGACTCCTTGGCTACCATCCCACATTACTGCCAACATCTTCCAACATTACTGCCAGGTCCTTGAGATCAAACTCTGGGCATTTGATGCCACTTTTGCTTCCACTCATTTTGATGAGTGTGGCTTGAGAACTTCCCCGCCTCCCTTCATTAGATTATATTAGAATAGATTCCCTACAGGAAACAGGCCCTTCGGCCCAACAAGTCCACACCAACCCTCCAATGAGTAACCTACCTGCGGCCGTTCCCCTCAAGAACAAGTATACCGTTTTGGATACTTGTGGGGGGGACGACTTACCAGGGGTAAGTGACGGGGCTCAGGCCTCTGGCACAGAGCCTGTCCCCGCTACTCAGAAGGGAAGACCATAAGACCATAAGACCATAAGACATAGGAGTGGAAGTAAGGCCATTCGGCCCATCGAGTCCACTCCGCCATTCAATCATGGCTGATGCGCATTTCAGCTCCACTTGCCAGCGTTCTCCCCGTAGCCCTTAATTCCTCTAGACAACAAGAACCTATCAATCTCGGCCTTGAAGACATTTAGCGTCCCGGCTTCCACTGCACTCCGTGGCAATGAATTCCACAGGCCCACCACTCTCTGGCTGAAGAAATGTCTCCGCATTTCCGTTCTGAAATGACCCTCTCTAATTCTAAGGCTGTGTCCACGGGTCCTAGTCTCCTCGCCTAACAGAAACAATTTTCTAGCATCCACCTTTTCAAAGCCATCTATTATTTTGTACGTTTCTATTAGATCTCCCCTTAATCTTCTAAACTCCAACGAATACAATCCCAGTATCCTCAGCCGTTCCTCATATGCTAGACCTGTCATTCCAGGGATCATCCGTGTGAATCTCCGCTGGACACGTTCCAGTGCCAGTATGTCCTTCCTGAGGTGTGGGGACCAAAACTGGACACAGTACTCCAAATGGGGCCTAACCAGAGCTTTATAAAGTCTTAGTAGTACATCTCTGCTTTTATATTCCAACCCTCTTGAGATAAGAGACAACATTGCATTCGCTTTCTTAATCACAGACTCAACCTGCATGTGGAGAAGAGCAGAGCAATAATAATTGGGGACTCGATAGTTCGGGGCACAGATAGGCGGTTTTGTGGGAACGAGAGAGACTCACGTTTGGTATGTTGCCTCCCAGGTGCAAGGGTACGTGATGTCTCTGATCGTGTTTTCCGGGTCCTTAAGGGGGAGGGGGAGCAGCCTGAAGTCGTGGTCCATATTGGCACCAATGACATAGGTAGGAGGAGTGCTGAGGATGTTAGACAGGCTTTTAGGGAGCTAGGTTGGAAGCTCAGAGTTAGAACGAACAGAGTTGTTGTCTCTGGTTTGTTACCCGTGCCACGTGATAGAGAGTCGAGGAATAGGGAGAGAGAACAGTTAAATGCGTGGCTACAGGGATGGTGCAGGAGGGAGGGATTTCGGTACTTGGATAACTGGGGTTCATTCTGGGGAAGGTGGGACCTCTATAAACAGGATGGTCTGCACCTGAACCTGAGGGGCACCAGTATCCTTGGGGGGAGGTTTGCTAGTGCTCTTGGGGGGGGTTTAAACTAACTCTGCAGGGGCATGGGAACCCAGACTGTAGCTTTAGGGTGCAGGACCTGGAGTGTAGGGAGGTTAGGAATATGGCATCAATCTTAAAGGAGGGTGCCTGTAAACAGAAGAGTGGCTTGAAGTGTGTATACTTTAATGCCAGAAGTATACGAAATAAGGTAGGTGAACTTGCAGCGTGGGTTGGTACCTGGGACTTCGATGTTGTGGCTATTACGGAGACATGGCTAGATCAGGGACAGGATTGGCTGTTGCAGGTTCCAGGGTTTAAATGTTTTAGTAGGGCCAGAGGTGGGGGTAAAAGAGGGGGGGTGTGGCTTTGCTTGTCAAAGATAGTATTACAGCGGTGGAAAGGAAGATGGACGAAGATTTGCCATCTGAGGTAGTTTGGGTTGAGGTTAGGAATAGGAGAGGTGAGGTCACCCTGTTAGGAGTCTTTTACAGGCCTCCTAATAGTCCTAGAATCGTTGAAGAAAGGATTGCGAAGATGATTCAGGAGAAGAGTGACAGTAATAGGGTGGTTGTTATGGGGGACTTTAACTTTCCTGATATTGATTGGGAAAGCTTAGCTCAAGTTCATTAGATGGGTCAGTGTTTGTCCAATGTGTGCAGGAGAGTTTCCTGACACAATATGTAGATAAGCCAACAAGAGGTGAGGCCATACTGGATTTGGTTATGGGTAACGAACCAGGCCAGGTATTAGAACTAGAGGTAGGTGAGCACTTTGGGGACAGTGACCACAATTCGGTGATTTTTACTCTAGTGATGGAGAGGGATAAGTGTGTACTACAGGGCAAGAGTTATAGCTGGGGGCAGGGAAATTATGATGCGGTGAGGCATGACTTAGGATGTGTGGATTGGAAAAGTAGATTCCAAGGCAAGAGCGTAATTGATATGTGGAACTTGTTCAAGGAGCAACTATTGAGTGTCCTTGATAAGTACGTACCTATCAGGCAGGGAGGAAAGGGTCGTGTGAGGGAGCCGTGGTTTAATAAGGAGTTGGAATCCCTTGTTAAATGGAAGAGGGCGGCCTTTGTAAAGATGAGGCGTGAAGGTTCAATAGGGGCGATTGAGAGTTATAAGGTAGCCCGGAAGGACCTGAAGAGAGAGCTAAGAGCAGCAAGGAGGGGACATGAAAGATCCTTAGTTGGTAGGATTAGGGAAAACCCTAAGGCTTTCTATAGGTATGTTAGGAATAAAAGAATGACTAGGGTAGGAATAGGTCCAATCAAGGATAGTAATGGGAAGTTGCGTGTGGAGGCTGAAGAGATTGGGGAGGCACTGAATGAATACTTTTCGTCAGTATTCACTCAGGAACAGGACATTGTTGTCGATATGAATACTGAGGCACGAATAAGTAGAATGGATGGCTTTGAGATATGGAGAGAAGAGGTGTTGGAAATTCTGGCAAGGGTGAAAATAGATAAGTCCCCTGGGCCTGATGGCATTTATCCTAGGATTCTCTGGGAAGCAAGGGAGGAGATTGCAGAGCCATTGGCCTTGATTTTTGTGTTCTCTTTGTCTACAGGAGTAGTGCCAGAGGACTGGAGGCTAGCAAACATGGTTCCCTTGTTCAAGAAGGGGAGTAGGGATAATCCTAGTAACTATAGGCCAGTGAGTCTCACTTCTGTTGTGGGCAAAGTCTTAGAGAGAATTGTAAGGGATAGGATTTATGCACATCTGGATAAGAATAATGTGATGAAGGATAGTCAGCATGGTTTTGTGAAGGGCAGGTCATGTCTCACAAACCTTATTGAATTCTTTGAGAAGGTGACTAAGGAGGTAGATGAGGGGAACGCGGTAGATGTGGTATATATAGATTTTAGTAAGGCGTTTGATAAGGTCCCCCATGGTAGGCTACTGCAGAAAATACAGAGATATGGCATTGAGGGTGAGTTGGAGGCTTGGATTAGGAATTAGCTGGCTGGAAGAAGACAGAGGGTAGTAGTTGATGGCAAAGGTTCATCTTGGAGTGCCGTCACTAGCGGTGTTCCGCAAGGATCTGTTTTGGGACCATTGCTGTTTGTCATTTTTATAAATGACCTGGAGGAAGGGTTAGAAGGTTGGGTGAGCAAGTTTGCGGATGATACGAAAGTCGGAGGAGTTGTAGACAGTGAGGAAGGATGTGGCAGGTTACAGCGGGATATAGAGAAGCTGCAGAGCTGGGCAGAAAGGTGGCAAATGGAGTTCAATGTAGCTAAGTGTGAGGTGATTCACTTTGGTAAGAGTAATAAAAAGATGGATTACTGGGCTAATGGTAGACTACTTGGTAGTGTGGAAGAGCAGAGGGATCTTGGTGTCCATGTACACAGATCTCTGAAAGTTGCCACCCAGGTAAATAGTGCAGTGAAGAAGGCATATGGCGTACTGGCTTTTATTGGTAGAGGAATTGAGTTCCGGAGTCCTGAGGTCATGCTGCAGTTGTATAAGACTCTGGTGCGGCCGCATCTGGAATATTG
Source organism: Chiloscyllium punctatum (assembly GCF_047496795.1). NCBI lineage: Eukaryota > Metazoa > Chordata > Chondrichthyes > Orectolobiformes > Hemiscylliidae > Chiloscyllium > Chiloscyllium punctatum. The sequence goes on along the minus strand of NC_092761.1, from coordinate 53,603,773 downwards.
TGTGCAGTTTTGGTCGCCATACTATAGGAAGGATGTGGAGGCACTGGAATGGGTGCAGAGGAAGTTTACCAGGATGTTGCCTGGTATGGTAGGAAAATCCTATGAGGAAAGGCTGAGGCACTTGGGGTTGTTTTCATTGGAGAAAAGAAGGTTTAGGGGTGACTTGATAGAGGTGTACAAGATGATTAGGGGGTTAGATAGGGTTGACAGTGAGAACCTTTTTCCACGTATGGAGTCAGCTATTACAAGGGGGCATAGCTTTAAATTAAGGGGGGGTAGATATAGGACTGATGTTAGGGGTAGGTTCTTCACTCAGCGAGTCGTAAGTTCATGGAATGCCCTGCCAGTAGCGGTGGTAGACTCTCCCTCTTTATGGGTATTTAAGCGGACATTGGATAGGCATATGGAGGATAGTGGGTTAGTGTAGGTTAGGTGGGCTTTGATCGGCGCAACATCGAGGGCCGAAGGGCCTGTACTGCGCTGTATTCTTCTATGTTCTATATGTTCTATGTTCTACCTAGACCCATTTCCCTCTGACTAATGCACCGAACACTATGGGCAATTTAGCATTGCCAATTCACCTGACTTGCACTTCTTTGGACTGTGGGAGGAAACCGGAGCACCCGGTGGAAATCCATGCAGATTGTGCAAATTCCACACAGACAATCGCTGGAATCGAACCCAGGTCACTGGCCTGTGAGGCACCAGTGCTGCAGCAATTCAGATATTAACTCCACCTCTAGTATGGAAATGTCCAGCTCAAAATCTGAGAATCTAGGAGCTTATTGTATGTGTATGGTTTTCAAAGGACTAATGCTGAGCAGCTCATCTTAACCTTCAAACAAAATGGTGACGATGTAAGAATTTAGATGAGGAGAACAGCTCCGGATCTCAAGAGAGACAAACAAATCTCCCATTGTCGCAGTGACAATTTCTAATGTAATGTAATTTGATATCATATAATAAACTATATCTTGTTTAAGACAGGAGCCTCTTCTCATTAGGACTTCCTAGTCATTTTCCGCTAAGACGCTGGATCTGTAAATCCTAACCTAAAATGATGATGGTGGTGGCAAATCTATCATGATGAACAACAGTCCAGAAACTCATGCAACCTGGTGAGTAGCAGAATGGGTTTCAATTCGATTTAACTGTATCATAAAAAATTGTAGACATCAGTGCAAATTCCAGTGAACTCAGAACTATCTTCCAATTACAACTTTAAGAGAATGACTTATGCAAACTGTTGGCAGTTGAAAGAGCTGAACATTTCAGAAGTCTGCAGAAGAGCAACGTGTTGTATGATTCAACAGGAATTTTCTGTCAATGCTGATTAGATAAACACAGAAGTAAGTTTGAGATAGGGGCTATGTGGAATTGCAAAATGAGTCATACTTGGTGGTTACAGATTACTGTAGCAGCAGTCCCAAATTGAGATTGAGTTAGAGAGTGAATGAATATTGGAGGCTCTAAGTAAAGTTGAAATCCCTGGCAGGAAAGGGGCAAACCTTAAATAGCAATTACAGGCTGAGAAAGCTAAAAATAAACAGAGTACTTACAACTCAGAGAGTGTCACTGGAAGATAAGCAGACACAGCCATAGTAAGGGAAATTAGGGGGCCACCAAAGAAATTTTAAAACGAGGTCATGGTACATCAAATGTCATGCAATCAGAGTAACTGCAATAAAGGAACAATTTGGAAGACTTAACAGATAGCATCTAATGGAAGAAGGAAGTTAGGAGACTATTGAGACCACAGTAAAGATAGAAAGTCAGACAATGGGATTAATTCTGTGAAACCATTAAAGTTAACACGTACTGTTCATTAACCGCAGAAGACAGGAATCCAAACTTTTAGCTGCAAAAAGAACAGATCCATCATTTTAACTAAATAAACCATGAAAAAAACCTCAATCACAGCAATATTGGTTTACTGCAGAATTGAAAACCTTTAAAACAAAGAGAATAAAGTGGCATTGATAAACTGTAGAGCTGGAATTTTTCAAAGTGAAATGTATATAATCACATGAGGAAGAAATGACAGCAGAAATAATATTGCCCAGAAGGTTTAACTTCAGAGATGGGCCAAATAGAACACTTAATTGGACATCTTGAAGAAAACCATTCTGAAGATACAGAATTGTTCCAACTAGGTACAATCCAGAAGATGAACAAGTAAACGTATTGTTGGATACAATTTGACTGATAGCTGATGATATTACTGGTCACTGATACATTAAAAAGCTTTGATGTTCTACAAGCTTTTGAAAGTTATTTTAATCTTAGAACAAATCAAATTATTGAAAGAGTAAGAAATACCAAAGAGTTCAGCATCGGGGGGCATCTATATACAGATTAATTAATGAGCTGTACAAACTGGTGAAGAAAATGTGACTGTGGAATTTTGAAATTACAAATTGCTGAAACCAGAATTGTCTGAATTATCACAGACTTATCATAGTCCAAAGAATATCTGACTTTGAAGAAAGCCATTCCAGTGATGCTGGAAGAAGAAATCAGAAAGGACCACACAGAAATCCTAATGATTTGTCACAGGAGAAGAACAGAATCCATTCAGATTATAATAACTCTAAAAATGCAAGTGAGAAGCTCTATGCAGAGTACATCAGGCAACAGACACTAAAGATGGAATCTTATAGATGTGTGAGCGATGCAGGCTATGGTGACATGTGTGGCAGAATTAGGCAACCAGTACGGGAGATCCATCTCAACACTGTGAAGAAAGTATATCATCTTTTATGCTTTTTACAAGGCATTTGTGAGATTCTTGCTAGGTAGCAGCAAATAACCCTCCAAAAATTGCTGAATGTAGACTTTTCCAAAGAAGCGTATGATTGAACCCTAAGAGTCAATGTTGGTGCTGAGGAACAAGGAAACACCACTAGCACAATCAGTGCCCAGAAGATCAAATAGATCATGCCACAAAGACATTGGTCAGATAGACCAACATTCAATAGAAATGAAATGAATATATTTATGTTAATTGACATCTCAGTAATTTTAGGCTTGATATGGGGTGTGCTTCATTATATTTTCAGATTCCACGGATGAAGGTTCAGAGGTCACAACCTACAATAATGAAACCACATGGTGTAGGAGGTTACAAATGTCAAGTTTCAAAGCAATGCTACAAGCAACTCTGAAACATAGAGAATATCAAACAGTAGACATTGCTTCACAATCTTTATTTTGCACCCTTTAACACAAGTGATGCCTCCTCATCTCAACATTAGTCAAATGGTAGCTGGAATTAAACTTGTTACAATTGAACTGGTTTACAATGCACTGGCCAAGAGGTAGCCCATCATATTCCTTCACCAGATGTGGGCATCACTGGCCACTATTTATTGCCCTCCCTAACTGCCGAGCGTCAACCAAATTGCTGTGATTCTGGAATCACATGTAGGCCAGATCAGGTAAGGATGACAGATTTCCTTCTCTAAAGGGTATTAGCGAACCAGATGGTTTTCTCTGACAATCAACAACGGCTCCATAGTCATCATTAGACTCTTAATTCCAGATTTGTGTTTTTGAATTCAAATGTGCCATGGTTAGATTCGAACCCTGGTCCCCAGAATATTACCTGGCTCTCTGGATTATTAGTATAGCAATAATACCACTAAGGAATCACCTTTCTTAGCCATACCATGACTATTCATGAAAATGGCAGTCATAGATCAATTGGTAAAGGAACAGCAAGTTATGGAACCATGCATCAATGAAATGTTATTGCTGAACCACAGTTAAAAGACAGCTGGTAGCAAAATTCATAGTGCTGCCCAGAATCATACTGGAATGTAAAAGAACACAAAATCCGCTGACAATTTATGTTTGTTGATGTGAAATTACTTATGCTGTCAACAGGACTGCAGCAACACCGTGCTTGCAAAAATGTTTTCCACGCCTGTTAATACTGTGCCTATGAAATTCTCAGCTACAGTAAGCAGTTGAGGCCAAAACATTGAAAGTTTTCAAGAAAGAGATGAATATTGTTCTTAGGGCTAAAGGGAGATTGGGTAAACCATCACTTAGAAAGCTATGGACTAGTCAGGGCTATTCAATGTGGCTTCGTTAATCATAGAATCCCTACAGTGTGGAAACAGGCCATTTGGCCCAACAAGTCCACACCGACCCTCTGAAGAGTAACCCACCCAGACACATTCCCCTATTACTCTACGTTTACCCTGACTAATGCACCTTACCTACACATCCCTGAACACTATGGGCAATCTAGCATGGCAAATTCACCTAACCTGCACATCTTTGGATTGTGAGAAGAAACCAGAGCACCGGGAGGTAACCCACGCAGACACTGGGAGAATGTGCAAACTCCACACACAGTTGCCTGAGGCTGGAATCAAACCTGGGTCTCTGGCACTGTGAGGCAGCAGTGCTAGGCCATTGTGCCACCCATAATATTGTATCCTTCAATCATTCCAACCACCCCAATTCTCCAATCTCTCCTAGGAGCTACAAAACTTCAGCTCTAGCAACATTCTAGTCAATCATCTCTGCACTCTCTCTCTCGAGCACTTGCATCCTGCCTGTAATGTGGTGACTAGAACCGCACACATTACTCTAGTGTCTTACACAGTTTCATCATTATATCCCTATTTAGTATTCTGTTCCTTTGCCAATGAGGGAGAGCATTCCACGTGACTTCTTTCTAACCTTGTCTGCCTGTACTACTCCCTTTAGGGGTGTGTGTACTTGCACACCATGATCTGTTACTTTATCTGTCCCTCTCACTATATTCCCATTTGTTGTGTATTCCCTTTTACTGTTTGACCTCCCTAAATGCGTTACCTCACCTTATCAGAGTTCAACTCCATCTGCCACTTTCTTGCCGAATCCACCACCCATCTATATAATTTTGGAGCTTACAGCTATTCTCAATACTACGTCGTCAACTTTGTATCATCCACAAATGCCCCAGTTATGCCTCCCCCTCCCCCCACGTTCAAGTCCAAATCATGAATGTTTAAAACAAACAGCAGTGGCTCCAACACTCAGTCGTGTTGAATACCACTTGAAACAGCTTCCCATTTGCAAGGGAAATCATCGACCATTATCATTTGTTTCTTGTCACTGAACGAACTTTGAATCCAATTCGACACATTACCCAGTATCCCATGGGCACTTACACCAGTCCACCATGTGGGATCTTGTCAAATGCCTTAATAAAATCCATGAAGACAATATCCACCACACCACCCTCATTGATCCTCCATACTTCCTCAAACAATTCAATCAAACTTGGATGGCATGCTCTTCTGTTAACGGCAGCATGGTGACTCAGTGGTTAGCACTGTTGCCTCACAGCATCAGGGAACCAGGTTCGATTCCAGCCTCAGGTGGCTGTCTGTGTGGAGTTTGCACAGTCTCCCTGTGTCTGCGTGGGTTTCCTTCAAGTGCTCTGTTTCCTCCCACAATCCAAAGATTTGCAGGTTAGGTGAATTGGCCATGCTAAATTGCCCATAGTGTTCAGGGATGTGTAGGTTAGGTGCATTAGTTCAGGGGTAATTGTGGAGGGAATAGGTTTGGGTGGGTTACTCTTCAGAGGGTCAGTGTGGACTTGTTGGGCCAAATGGCCTGTTTCCGCACTGTAGGAAATCTATGTTTCGATGAGAGAAAGAGTAAACAGGAGGAACCTATTTCCATTGGTTAAAACGTTCAAAACCAGCGGTCATAGATTCAGGCTAAGTGGCAGAAGTATTAAAGGGGACGTGAAGAAAAACCTTTTTTTATGCAGAGGGCGGTTGGTGCCTGGAATTTGCTGCCTGAGTTGGTAGTGGAGGCAGAGACTCTTCTTCAGTGCTGTAAGCTGCAGGACTGTGGGCTGTGTGCAGGAGGATGGTTTTAGAAAGGGCATCTGTGTGTCTTTGGGTTGACATGGACAACATGATCTGAATAGTTTCTCTGTGCTTTAACATTTCTATGGTTAGGGGGAGAAAGCAACAACAGAGTATTGTTCATGGAGGTAGATGATCAGCCATGATATTAAATGCAGCAGGCTCAAACAGCTGAATGGCCTACTCCTGCATGCATTTTTTATGTTTCTGTAAAGAGAGTTCAGGTGACAAAAATCAGCAAAGTTTGCAGGAAGGGACAAACCCTGAGAAAGATAATGTGCAGTATGACTCACTTGAGCTCATTGATGAATCTCTAACTGTAGCAGTTCAGACAGTGAATAAACTGTGAACAAATCATTATGGCAGAGACAAATCTGATGTCTGATGTGTAGAAGCTTCAAATTCTATAAGATATATCAATTCTCTATTTTCCAAGGCTGAGCCATCAGTGCCGGTGACAGAGGTCAAGCTGCAATGCTCAAGGAGTATGACAGCGGAAGTGGACATGTTGGGTTCACTAGCAAAACAACAACATTGGGCAACATTGGACACACAACATCATCAACAAGTTTGACGTACAGAGTCTACATACTGCAGAGCACAGGTTGGTTGGCAGAGTGAGAAGGAAGATTTGCTGACACAGGCAGGTTACATACAAATCAAAGGAAGCCACCTCTGAGATGTAAGGGCCAACATCCACAACTGGATGCAGTCAAGAGGAGATTGTAAGGAAGAAAATATATGTTTCAATAAAAATAAAAGTTTAACCAGTTTAGAGGGACATGAATACCTCACATGGTCAAGAACAAAATCAACCTAAATATTCCTCAAGCCAAAGATATATCAATCTTCCAAGTCCAAACGGAAAGCAATTGGAGAGTATAGTGAAAACCTCAGACTACCTTGTCCAGTGTTTCTTCGCTTTGTTTTTGTAATCATGAGTTGTTTACAGCTTTCAACTCCATCGGGCTGAACCTGGTGTTATTTATTTTGGCTCAGAGTGAGCCACATTGAGACTTTTGGAAGTTTTTTTTTATCATGAGGCCTAGCAGGTTTTCTGGCCATATCTTACCAAACTCGCCTCATGAACTATCTACCCCACCCCTATGGTTTCCAGCATGGTCAACGCCAGCAGCAATTGCAGACTAATTTGCCAAAAGATCAGAGGCCTGGCAACCACATCATCTTTAAAAGGCTGTTGTGCACCTAGATAGGCATTAATATTCCTAACCTGCCCTGTTATTGACATTTTTCAAAGATATCTGAGAATTGTTTACAGAGATGTTGTTTGAGTGTTCTTTAGGAGCAAAGGGAATCTGAATCTGCCAGGTTTCAGTTCTGGATGCACGTCAGGTTTTCCCAATGTCTTAACTTCTTGGTGCATTTTTCAAGCAAGGAATATTAATGAGGTGGATTGGCCTGTTAATAAGGCAGTTAGAAGCAATAATCCCCCTTAACTGTCAACTGACTGTCACTAAGAGAGAAACTCATGATGCCGCCTGTTAATAGGATAAAAGATGGGGCAGGATTTTCCTGGCATCAAGATAGGCTTCACCAGACTTCTCATCCGATTCTACTGAAAAACCCAGATGCTCAGACCTTTAGAAGATTCAGGCCATAGAAATATAAAATGTTTATTAAACAGAAGGAGGTCATTCAGCTCATTATGTCACTGCCAGCCAAAAGAAAGAGCGAAGAAGGGTAACCCCATGTTCGAGAACTTGGCTGTGACCTTGAAGGTTCGAGCACTCCAAGTGCATCTCCAAATATATATTAAATGCGGTACTGCATCAGTTAGTGAGTTCCAGACATCTACCACCATCTGGGTGAACATAAAATTCAACTTTCTTCTAAGAATTTTGCTAATTATTTTAACCCTATGTCTGCTGGCTACTGATCTCTCTTTCCAGGTAAAAATTGATCTTTCCTATACTTTCTTTACAGATCCTTTGCAATTTTCTGCACAAGTAAGTCGTTTCTAAGCCTCCTCTGTTTAAAAGAGGATAACAACAGCCTAGCGGATCTTGCCTTAGAGCTAAAATTCTCTTTTCATGGCAAAATCCTCACGAATCTCTTCTGTATCCTTTCACATCTGTCCTGTATTGCAGTGACCAGATCTGTATGTAGTTCTCTTGGTGTGCTCTAACTAGTGTGTTTCCAAGACTAGCTCGGTGCTCTCAACAATCTGTGCTTGGGCTAATAACGGATTATATCCTACGTGTCTTCTTAATCTGTCCTGCTGTCCTCAGGGATCCACAGAAATGCACTCTACGGTCCTTCTGTTCTCTCACACATTTCACAGTCCTCCCATTCATTGTATATTTGTCACTTGGAGTGCTCTGCCCAAGTGATTTACCTCTCACTTCTCCAGATGAATTGCATTTACCACCTCCTGCTCACTGAAGCAGTTTCATCAATAACATCCTTCAACCTACAGCTTTATTTTCTCAATCAATGTTTGCATCGTCTGCAAAGCTCTGAATTATGTCTTTTACATTTACCTCTGCATTGTTGATACATACCAAAGAAAGCAAGTAGCCCTGCAGAGCCTCATAGAAACAGCCATCCAATCACTAAAGAAAGCATTAACCATTAGCCTCAACTTTCTGCCATTGTATTAATTTTAGATTCAACCAACTCCCACTTTTACATGGAGCTCCTGGGCTTTAGCTTTCTGATTTTTCTGTCATGCAAGGTCTTGTAATCTCACAGAAGTTATAGCTTTTATCCAGGAAGAGGGATTGTAACCTGTTTCAGAAAGATCATCAGAGGCTTGAGCAGATTAGTGGATCAGCTGTGATATTACACAATTTAGGTGTTAAGAGATGGAGTATGAAGTTATATTGAAGAGCATTGTTCAGAGAGAGAGAGAGAGAGACAGTCCCAATAAAGAAGAAAGAACAAAGAAAAGAACACCAAACTGACCCAGATCCTCTATCTAAACCTCTTGCCTATTTTGTAAGGATCTGTATCCTTCTGCTCCCTGCCCAATCAAGTGTCTGTCTAGATACATCTTAAATGACGCTATTGTTGCCACCTCGACCACCTCCACAGGCAATGCGTTCCAGGCACCCACCACCCTCTGTGTGAAGAACCTTCCACGCATATCTCCCTCAAAATTTTCCCCTCTCACCTTGAACTTGTGACCCCTAGTAATTGAGTTCCCCTACTCTGGGAAAAAGCTTCTTATTATCCACCATGTCGATACCTCATGATTTTGTAGACCTCAATCAGGTCCCCCCTCAATCTCCATCTTTCTAATCTACTCAACTTCTCTTCATAGCTAGCACCCTCCATAGCAGGCGACATCCTGGTGAACCTCCTGTGCACCCTCTCCAAAGCATCCACAACCGTTTGGTAATGTGGTGACAAGAACTGTACGCAGTATTCTATATGTGACTGAACCAAAGCCTTACACAAATATAACATGACCTGCCAACTCTTGTTCTCAATATCCCGTCCAATGAAGGAAAGCATGCTGTATGCCTTCATGACCACTCTATCGACTTGCGTTGCCACCTTCAGGGTACAATGGACCTGAACACCAGATTTCTCTGCATATCAATTTTCCTCAGGGCTTCTCCATTTACCGTATAGCTATCTATCTAGCTAGTACCCCTTGGATCCCATGCGACTTCACTTTCTCCATCAGTTTACCTTGGGGAACCTTATCAAATGCCTTACTGAAGTCCATGTATATGACATCTACAGCCCTTCCCTCATCAATCAACTTTGTAACTTCCTCAACGAATTCTAATACATTGGTAAGACATGACCTTCCCTGCACAAAACCATGTTGCCTACCACTGATAAGCCCATTTTCTTCCAAATGGGAATAGATCCCATCCCTCAGTATCTTCTCCAGCAGCTTCCCTACCACTGACGTCAGGCTCACCGGTCTATAATTACCTGGATTAACGCTGCTACCCTTCTTAAACAAGCGACAACATTAGCAAATTTCCAGTGCTCCAGGACCTCCAGGATGCTGCAAGGATATCTGTTATGGGCCCAGTTATTTCCTCTCTCACATCCCTCAGTAACCTGGGATAGATCCCATCAGACCTAGGGGTTTGTCCACCTTAATGCATTTTAGAATACCCAACACTTCCTCCCTCCTTTTGCCGACTTGACCAAGACGAATTAAATATCTATCCCTAACCTCAACATCCGTCATGTCCCTCTCCTTGGTGAATACCGATGCAAAGTATTTGTTAAGAATCTCACCCATTTTCTCTGACTCCATGCATAATTTTCATCCTTTGTCTTTGAGTGAGCCAACCCTTTCTCCATTTACCCTCTTGCTCTTTATGTATGAATAAAAGGCTTTGGGATATTTCTTAACCCTGTTTACTAAAGGGATTTCATTACCTCTTTTAGCCCTCATTTCAGATTAGTCCTAAATTCCTGCTATTTTTCCAAAGCTTCGTCTGTCTTCAGTCACCTAGACCTTATGAATGCTTCTTTTCTCCTCTTAACTTGTCTCACAGTTTCACCTGTTATTCATGGTTGCCATTTCTATCCCCCATTTTCGCCGGGACATATCTGTCCTGCACTCTAATCAGCCTCTCTTTAAAAGCCTCCCACATATCAAATGTGGATTTACGTTCAAACAACTGTTCCCAATCCACATTCCGCAGCTCCTGCTGAATTTTGGTACAGTTGACCTTCTCCCACTATAGCACTCTTCCTTTAGGACCACTCTCGTCTTGGTCCATGAGTATTCTAAAACTTCAGAATTGTCATCACTATTCCCAAAGTAAACCCCGACTGAAACTTTGACCACCTGGCTGGGCTCATTCACCTACACCAGTTCCAGTATAGGCCCCTTCCTGAGTTGGAGTATTTACATACTGCTCTAGAAAACCCTCCTGCATGCTCCTTACAAATTCTGCTCCATCTAGACCTCTAACCCTAAGTGAATCCCAGCCAATGTTGGGAAACTTAAAATCTCCTATCACCACCACCCCTGTTGCTCCAACACCTTTCCATAATCTGATTACATATTTGTACCTCTATCTCACAATCGCAGTTGGGAGACCTGTAATACAGAGCCAACATTGTTACTACACCCTTCCTATTTCTGAGCTCTGCCCATATTGCCTCACTACTTGAGTCCTCTATAGTGCCCTCCTTCAGCCACAGCTGTGATATCCTCTCTGACCAGTAATGTAACTCCTCCATCCCTTTTAGCTCCCTCTCTATTCTGCCTGAAGCATCAATATTATGGGATATTTAGTTACCAATCATGCCCTTCCCTTAACCAAGTCTCAGTAATAGCAATAACATCATACCCCCAGGTACTAATCCAAGCCCTAAATTCATCTGCCTTACCTACTACACTTCTTGCATTAATACAAATGCACCTCAGACCACCAGTCCCTTTGCATTCATCCTCTGCTCCCTGCCTACTTTTCCCCTTAGTCACATTGACTTCATTATCTAGTTCCTTCCAGATTTTAGTTACTACATCCTTACTGTTCATTAATCTCCTCATTTGGTTCCCATCCCCCTGTCACATTAGTTTAAAGCTCCCCAACAGTGTGAGTAGCAACATTGGCTCCAGTCCGGCCCAGGTGTAAACTGTCCAATTTGTAATAGTCCCACTTTCCCTAGAACTAGTCCCAATATCCCAAATATCAAAACCCATCCCACCTGCACCATCTCTCAAGCCATGCACTCATCCTGCCTATTCTTTCATTTCTACTCTAACTAGCATGTGGCACTGGTAGCAGTCCTGAGATTACTACCTCTGAGGTTCTACTTTTTAACTTGGCTCCTAACTCCCTAAATTCTGCTTATAGGACCTCAACCTGTTTATTACCTATATCATTGGTGCCGATATGCACCACAACAGCTGGCTGTTCACTCTCCCCCTTGCATCCCATCTAAGACATCCCTGACCTCTGCACCTGGGAGGCAACATACCACTCGTGAGTCTCATTTTCGACCACAGAACTGCCTACCTACTCCCCTTACAACTGACTCCCCTATGACTATAACCTTTCCACTCTTTTTCCTGCCCTTCTGTACAGCAGAGCCAGCCACAGTGCCATGAACCTGGCTACTGCTGCCTTCCCCTGATGAGCCATCTCCCCCACCAGTATCCAAAACGGTATACCTGTTTTGGAGGGAATTGACTGCAGGGGACACCTGCACTGCCTTAGAACATAGAACATAGAACAATACAGCACAGAACAGGCCCTTCGGCCCACGATGTTGTGCCGAACTTCTAACCTAGATTAAGCACCCATCCATGTACCTATCCAAATACCGCTTAAAGGTCGCCAATGATTCTGACTCTACCACTCCCACGGGCAGCGCATTCCATGCCCCCACCACTCTCTGGGTAAAGAACCCACCCCTGACATCTCCCCTATACCTTCCACCCTTCACCTTAAATTTATGTCCCCTTGTAACACTCTGTTGTACCCGGGGAAAAAGTTTCTGACTGTCTACTCTATCTATTCCTCTGATCATCTTATAAACCTCTATCAAGTCACCCCTCATCCTTCGCCGTTCCAACGAGAAAAGGCCGAGAACTCTCAACCTATCCTCGTACGACCTACTCTCCATTCCAGGCAACATCCTGGTAAATCTTCTCTGCACCCTCTCCAAAGCTTCCACATCTTTCCTAAAGTGAGGCGACCAGAACTGCACACAGTACTCCAACTGTGGCCTAACCAAAGTCCTGTACAGCTGCAACATCACTTCACTTCTTGAATTCAAGCCCTCTGCTAATGAACGATAATACTCCATAGGCTTTCTTACAAACTCTATCCACCTGAGTGGCAACCTTCAAAGATCTATGTACATAGACCCCAAGATCCCTCTGTTCCTCCACCTGACTAAGAACCCTACCATTAACCCTGTATTCCGCATTCTTATTTGTTCTTCCAAAATGGACAACCTCACACTTGACAGGGTTGAACTCCATCTGCCACTCCTCAGCCCAGCTCTGCATCATATCTAAGTCCCTCTGCAGCCGACAACAGCCCTCCTCACTGTCCACAACTCCACCTATCTTCGTATCATCTGCAAATTTACTGACCCACCCTTCGACTCCCTCATCTAAGTCATTAATAAAAATTACAAACAGCAGAGGACCCAGAACTGATCCCTGCGGAACTCCACTTGTAACTGGGCTCCAGGCTGAATATTTACCATCTACCACCACTCTCTGCCTTCGACCGGTTAGCCAGTTTTCTATCCAATTGGCCAAATTTCCCTCTATCCCATGCCTCCTGACTTTCTGCATAAGCCTACCATGGGGAACCTTATCAAATGCCTTACTAAAATCCATGTACACTACATCCACTGCTCTACCCTCATCCACATGCTTGGTCACCTCCTCGAAGAATTCAATAAGACTTGTAAGGCAAGACCTACCCTTCACAAATCCGTGCTGGCTGTCCCTAATCAAGCAGTGTCTTTCCAGATACTCGTAAATCCTATCCCTCAGTACCCTTTCCATTACTTTGCCTACCACAGAAGTAAGACTAACTGGCCTGTAATTCCCGGGGTTATCCCTATTCCCTTTTTTGAACAGGGGCACAACATTCGCTACTCTCCAGTCCCCTGGTACCACCCCCGTTGCCAGTGAAGACGAGAAGATCATTTCCAACGGTACTGCAATTTCCTCTCTTGCTTCCCACATAATCCTAGGATATATCCCGTCAGGCCCGGGGGACTTGTCTATCCTCAAGTTGTTCAAAATGTCCAACACATCTTCCTTCCTAACAGGTATCTCTTCTAGCTTATCAGTCCGTTTCACACTCTCCTCTTCAACAATACTGTCCCTCTCGTTCGTAAATACTGAAGAGAAGTACTTGTTCAAGACCTCTCCTATCTCTTCCGACTCAATACACAGTCTCCCACTACTGTCCTTGATCGGACCTACCCTCGTTCTCGTCATTCTCAGGTTTCTCACATACGCATAAAATGCCTTGGGGTTATCCTTGATCCTATCCGCCAGGGATTTTTCATGCCCTCTCTTAGCTCTCCTAATCCCTTTCTTCAGGTCCCTTCTGGCTATCCTGTATCCCTCCACTGCTCTGTCTGAACCCTGTTTCCTCAATCTTATGTAAGCCTCCTTCTTCCTCTTTACTAGACATTCAACCTCCCTCGTCAACCAAGGCTCCCTCACACAACCATTTCTTTCCTGCCTGATCGGTACATACATATCAAGGACACGTCGTATCTGCTCCTTGAAAAAGTTCCACATTTCCACCACATCCTTCCCTGACAGCCTATGCTCCCAACGTATGCTCCTCAAATCCTGTCTTACAGCATCATAATTTCCCTTCCCCCAATTGTAAAATCTTCCTTGTTGTGCGCACCTATCTCTCTCCATAACCAAGGTGAAAGTCACAGAATTGTGGTCACCATCACCAAAATGTTCACCCACTAACAAGCCCACCACTTGTCCCGGTTCATTACCGAGTACCAAATCCAATATGGCCTCCCCTCTGGTTGGACACTCTACAAACTGCGTTAGAAAAGCTTCCTGGACACACTGCACAAACACCACCCCATCCAATCTACTTGATCTAAAGAGCTTCCAATCAATATTTGGGAAGTTGAAGTCGCCCATGACTACGACCCTGTGGCTTCTGCACCTTTCCAAAATCTGTTTCCCAATCTGTTTCTCCACATCTCTGCTGCTATTGGGGGGCCTATAATAAACACCCAACAAGGTGACTGCACCTTTCCTATTTCTGACTTCAGCCCATACTACCTCCAGAGGCAGATCCCCCTCAAACTTCCTTTCTGCAGCCGTTATACCATTTCTAATTAGCAATGCCACCCCCCCTCCTTTTTTACCACCCTCCCTAATCTTACTGAAACATCTGTAACCAGGAACCTCCAATAGCCATTCCTGTCCCTCATCTATCCATGTTTCCGTGATGGCCACAACATCATAGTCCCAGGTACCGATCCACGCCTTAAGTTCACCCACCTTATTTCTGATACTCCTTGCGTTGAAGTATACGCACTTGAGCCCATCTCTGTGTCCGCAAGTAGTCCCTGTCAGTGCTACCTTCTCCACAGCCTCCCTACAGTCTTGGGCATCCTGACACACAGCTAGCTTACTTGCTGGACTACAAGTCCGGATCCCATTCCCCTGCCAAATTAGTTTAAACCCCCCCGAAGAGTGCTAGCAAACCTACCCCCCAGGATATTGGTGCCCTTCTGGTTCAGGTGCAACCCGTCCTGTTTATACAGGTCCCACCTTCCCCAGAATGCAGTCCAATTGTCCAAATATAGGAAGCCCTCCCTCCTACACCATCCTTGCAGCCACGCCTTCCTGCTCTTTCTCTGCCTTTTGGTCACCCATTCCCTTTCTCCCTCAGCAATCCTACTCTGAGGTGTGACCAATTCGCTAAACATACTATCCACGACCTCCTCAGCATTGTAGATGCTCCAAAGTGTGTCCATCCACATCTCTAGCTCCATCAGGCGGTCTAACAAGAGCTGCAGATGGACCCACTGCCTGCACCTGAAGGAGTTAGGGACATCAGCCGTGTCCCTGTGCTCCCACATTGAGCAAGAGGAGCATAACATGGGGCCGAGGAGGAAGCCATGGGGTACAGGTCTCTGGCACAGAGTCTGTCCCTGGTGCTCAGAAGGGAAGGGGAGAGAAGAACAGAGCATTAGTCATTGGGGACTCCATAGTTCGGGGGACAGATAGGAGGTTCTATGGGAATGAAATGGACACACAGTTGGTGTGGTGCCTCCCAGGTGCCAGGGTTTGTGATGTCTCTGATCATGTTTTCGAGATCCTTAAGGGGGAGGGGGAGCATCCCCAAGTCATGGTCAACGTAGGCACCAATGACATAGTTAGAAAAAGGGATGAGGATTTAAGCAGAAATTCAGGGAGCTAGGGTGGAAGCTTAGAGCTAGAACAAACAGTGTTGTTATCTCCAGTTTGTTGTCCATTCCACATGCTAGCGAGGTGAGGAATAGGGAGAGAGAAGAGTTGAACACGTAGCTGCAGGGATGGTGCAGAAGGGAGGGTTTTGGATACCTGGATAATTGGGGCTCATTCTGGGTAGGTGGGACCTCTACAAACAGGATGGTCTACACCTGAAGCAGAGAGGTACCAATATCTAAGGTGGGAAATTTGCTAATGCTCTTTGGAAGGGTTTAATCTAATTCAGTAGGGGGATAGGAACCTAAATTGTTGTTCCAGTATCCAGGAGGTTCAGAGTAGTGAGGTCAGAAATAAGGTTTCAAGGTCACAAGAATGCAATAGCACTGTGGGTGGCATGGTGGCACAGTGGTTAGCACTGCTGCCTCACAGCACCAGATACCCGGGTTCAATTCCTGCCTCAGGCGACTGACTGTGTGGAGTTTAAACGTTTTGCCCGTGTCTGCGTGGGTTTCCTCCGGGTGTTCCGGTTTCCTCCCACAGTCCAAAGACGTGCAGGTCAGGTGAATTGGCCATGCTAAATTGCCCGTAGTGTTAGGTAAGGGGTAAATGTAGGGGTATGGGTGGGTTACACTTTGGCGGGTCGGTGTGGACTTGTTGGGCCGAAGGGCCTGTTTCCACACTGTAATGTAATCTATAATCTAATCTAATTTATAATCTAAGAAGGTGGTCTACTTCAGGAGCATCCGGTATAAGGTGGGTAAACTTGCAGCATAGGTTAGTAGCTGGGACTTAAATGTGGTGGCCATTTTGGAGACATGGATACAGCAAGGACAGGAATGGTTGTGGAGGTTCCAGGATTTAGATGTTTCAGTAAGAACACAGAAAATGATAAAAGAGGGAGAGGTGTGGCATTGTTAGTCAAGGACAGTATTACAGTGACAGAAAGGACATTTGAGGACTCGTCGACTGAGGTAGTGTGGGCTGAGGTTAGAAACAGGAAAGGAGAGGTCACACTGTTGGGAGTTTTCTGTAGGCCTCCAAATAGTTCGAGAGATGTCGAGGAAAGGATTACAAAGATGATTCTGGATAGGATTGAGAGTAACAGAGTAGTTGCTATGGGGGACTTTAACTTTCCAAATATTGACTGGGAATATTACATAGTTAGAGTACTTCAGATGTGTCAGTTTTTGTCTAATGTGCGCAGGAGGGTTTCCTGACACAGTATATATACAAGCCAACAAGGGGTGAGGCCACATTAGATCCGATACTGGGTAATGGACCTGGCCAGGTGTTAGATTTGGAGGTAGGTGAGCACTTGGTGATAGTGACCATAATTCAGTTATGTTTACTTTAGCAATACCTACTGCAGACCAAGAGTTCTAGATTGGGAAAAGACAATTATGATGAGATTAGGCAAGATTTAGGATGCATAGAATGGGGAAGGGGATGGGCACAATTGCAAAGTAGAGCTTACTCAAGGAACAGCTACTGCATGTCCGTGATAAGTATGTACCTGTCAGACAGGAAGGAAGTGGTCGAGCACGGGTGCCATAGTTTACTAAGGAAGTTGAATCTCTTGTCAAGAGGGAAAAGAAGGCTTATGTTAGGATGAGACGTGAAGGTTCAGTTAGGGTACCTGAGAGTTACAAGTTAGCCAGGAAAGACCTTAAGAGAGAGCTAAGAAGAGCCAGGAGAGGACATGAGAAGTCATTCTCAGACAGGATCAAGGAAAACCCTATCAGGGTATATCAGGAATAAAAGAATGACTATAGTAAGATTATGGCCAATCAAGGACAGTAGTGGGATGTTATACATGGAGTCTGAGGAGGTAAGGGAAGCACTAAATGAATATTTTTTGTCAGTATTAATACTGGAAAAAGACTATGTTGTCGAGAATACTGAGATACAGGCTACTAGACTAGATGAAATTGATGTTCACAAGGAGGAGGTGTTAGCAATTCTGGAAAGTGTGAAAATAGATAAATTCCCTTGGCAGTATGGGATTTATTCTAGGATTCTCTGGGAAGCCACGGAGGAGATTGCAGAGCCTTTGGCTTTGATCTTTATGTCATCATTTTCTACAGGAATAGTACCAGAAGACTGGAGGATACAAAATGTCCCTTTAGTCAAGAAGGAGAGTAGAGACAACCCTGGTAATTATAGACCAGTAAGCCTTACTTCAATTGTGGGTAAAGTGTTGGAAAAGGTTATAAGAGATAAGATTTATAATCATCTAGAAAGGAATAACTTGATTGGTGTAGTCAACACGGTTTTGTGAAGGGTAAGTCATGCCAAACAAACCTTACTGAGTATTTTGGGAAAGTGACCAAACAGCTGGATGAGGGTAAAGCGGTTGATGTGGCGTATATGGATTTCAGTATGGCATTCGATAAGGTTCCCCATGATAGGTTATGGTAGAAAATACAAAGGCATGGGATTGAGGGTGATTTAGCGAGTTGGATCAGAAATTAGCAAGCTGAAAAAAGACAGAGAGTGGTGGTTGATGTTCATCTTGGAGTTCAGCTACTAGTGGTGTACTGCAATGACCTGTTTTGGGGCCACTGCTGTTTGTAATTTTGATTAATGACCTGGATGAGGGCGTAGAAGGGTGGGTTAGTAAATGTGCGGATGACACCAAGGTCGGTGGAGTTGTGGATAGTGCTGAAGGATGTTGTTGGTTACAGAAGACCATAGCCAAGCTGCAGAGTTGGGCTGAGAGGTGGCAAGTTGAGACGAATGTGAAAAAGTGTGAGGTGATTCACTTTGGAAAGAGCAACTAGAATAAAGAGTAGTGGGCTAATGGTAAGATTCTTGGTAGTGTAGATGAGTAGAGACATCTCTATATCCATGTACATCCCTGAAAGTTGCCACCCAGGTTGATAGTGTTATTAAGAAGGCATACAGTGTATTAGCTTTTATTGGTAGAGGGATTGAGTTTCGGAGCCATGAAGTCATGCTGCAGCTGTACAAAACTCTGGTGTGGCTGCAATTGGAGATTTGCATACAGTTCTGGTCACCGCATTGTAAGAAGGATGTGGAAGCTTTGGAAAGAGTTCAAAGAAGATTTAGTAGGTGTTGACTGGTATGGAGGGAAGGTCTTATGAGGAAAGACTGACGGACTTGAGGCTATTTTCGTTAGAGAGAAGAAGGTTGAGAGGTGACATAGTTGAGACATATAAGATAATCAGAGGGTTAAATAAGGTGGACGGTGAGAGCTTTTTTCCTCAAATGGTGATGGCTAGCACAAGAGGGGACATAGCTTTAAATTGAGGGATGATAGACATAGGATAGATTCAGAGGTAGTTTTTTCACTCAGACAGGAGTAGGAGCGTGGAACACACTGCCTTCAACAGTAGTAGACTCGCCAACTTTAAGGGCATTTAAATGGTCATTGGCTAAACGTATGGATGAAAATGGAACACAGTAGGTTTGATAGGCTTCAGATTGGTTTCACAGGTCAGCGCAACATCAAATGCCAAACAGCCTATACCTCGCTGTAATGTTCTATGTTCTATGCTCTATGTTAACACACCGCTGTGTCTTTTTTTTGTTTAGAGAAGGAGGGCAGGCGGGAAGCACTACACAGGTAGAGGCTCGGGTTCAGCTGCTGCCCAAATATATCAGTTCACTCACATTCCCAGAATGCAATTTGACCGCTCCCACTCAGCTCCTTGCTCTCACTGCTGCTGTGGATGAAAGCCCAGTCTTCATCTGAATAAATGGGTGGTGAACTGTTGCAAGTTCAAGAAATGTGCCATATCCTCACCTGTCCCTGAGACCCAAAACATAACTGTTGCCTTTTCAGATGAGGCAATAAATTGACACACAACAATAATGACTCTTTTAGATTGAAGTCTGGCCAAATATACAAATTGGGATCCTAAAAGTAAAACTACTTTTCAGTATTCAAAAATAGTAAAATAATGACATTGTCAGGGAAGGGGTAGATTCAGTGATTCAGAATCAAGCCCATTCTGAGAGCTCTGGTTTTTGTGAAGAGAATTAGTTATGAAAGGACTGCTGGACTGAGAGTGATTTGAAATCACATGCAGAGAGACATCTGCTTACCTTCCCTGGTCACTGTTCAACGACACTGTCACTGGCAGCCCAGAGTCAAGGCATTACCATTACAACATCAATTAGAATAAAGACCTGAATGTCCTTGTTCCCCACTAATGACTGCAGGATCCGGCTGTGTCCATTTGTGATGGATCTTTATCAAAATCTGTGAGGCTGTTGGTGCCTGCGGGAAACTCTCCTGATAAGGATTCAAGCTGGAAATCAGTTGTCATGAGCTGGTTAGCTCGTAGGCTGGTGAGTCACAATGAACTCAGCACAGACAGAAGGGGATGAGCTGTATCACTGGTGTGAGAACATCTTGTCCAGGACCCTGTTCACAGAAGCTGACAGTTTGAACAAATAATAATCTTGTCTTACAACCCTTTTGTCTACAAACTCTGGCTTTAATCCAATCAGCTCCTTTATAAATTGCCGTCATCTGAAGGATTAATGTATGTTTTGTGGTATTAGTATTGAACAATTAATGCACTCAGGTAAAAATTCTCTGAGTGTCCTTTTATTCCTTTCATGACATCAAAACCATCACTGGCATTATTGTCCACCCCAAGTTGCCCTTGAGAAGGTGGTGGTGAACTATTTTTTGAATGTCTGTAGTCTATGTGGGGAACAAGGACATTGTGGTAAACCCACAATGAGGAAGGGAATTTTAGGACTTTGACCCAGTGACACTGAAGGAATGGTGGTATATTTCCAAGTCAGGATGATGAGAAGTTTGGAGGAGAACTTGCATGTGGTGGGGTTCTGCATGTTTCTGTTGCCCATGTCATTTTAGATAGTAGATTTTCCAGGTTTGGAAGGTGCTATCTAAGAAGTGTGGTGGCAAGATGGCTCAGTGGCACTTACAGCCCCAGGGACCCAGGTTCGATCATGTACTAGGGTGACTTTCTGTACAGTTTGCATATTCTTCCTGTGTCAGCATGAGTTTCCTGCACAGTCCAAAGATGTGTAGCCGAGGTAGATTAACCATGGGAAATGTAGGGTTACAGGGCTAGGGAAAGGGCTTGGGTCTGGGTGAGAAGCTCTTCAAAAGGTAGGTGTGGACTTGATCGGCTGAGTGGTCTGTTTCCACACTGTAGGGATTCTATGAAGTCTTGGTAAATTGCTGCAGAGCATCTTGCAGTTAGTGCACACTGTTGCTGTTATACATCGATGGCAGATGAAGTGATTGTTTAAGGTGGTGCACAGGTTACCGATAGCTTATCCTCAATAATAATCAAGCTGCTTTTGAGGGTAGGAGAGAAAGCGTTGCATTTTGTTTACGAACAGGGAGAAGAGGGAGGTTGACTGCAAAAGATAGAGAATGTGTTTGTAAAATGCAGCACAAACTTCTGTCAAAATCAAAATCATCAGATCCACCAATAGGAATTCATGGGCCTGAGTCAGCAACCAGGTGAGATCATTTCCAATTTCTTAACAAGATGGAAAACTGTGGCCATAAAATTACAATTCTAATACACATGACAAAAGCAGTTAGCCCAGCTTATCACCACAGAATTACAACAAGGAGTAGATTAGATTACTTACAATGTGGAAACAGGCCCTTCAGCCCAACAAGTCCACACCGACCTGCCGAAGCGCAACCCACTCAGACCCATTACCCTACAACTAACACTATGGGCTCTTTCGCATGGCCAATTCACCTAACCTGCATGTTTTTGGACTGTGGGAGGAAACCCACGCAGACATGGGGAGAATATGAAAACTCCACACAGTCAGTCGCCTGAGGCGGGAATTGAACAAGGGTCCCTAGTGCTGTGAGGCAGCAGTGCTAACCACTGTGCCACCGTGTAGTTTAGAACGGACATTGTTACAATGTTGCAGGCCATAGCAGTGTTCAAAATACATGAGCTTGCTAGGTAAAATTACCAAATCACCAGGAAAAGTGAATCACAGACACAATCAATCAAAGAAGAATATGTGAACCTGAGAGATTTTGAATATAAGCTGCCTGTCCAATTACAAGACACATTTCTACCATATTGGCTGCTGGTTGGCTCAGTAATAAAGCTATCAATAGCAAATATGGGAGGGAACCAACCTGTGATTGGACAAACAGGAATGGACAAACAGCAAGGCCACCTCTGCTGCGTCTGTTCAGCTGGTGAGACAGGACATGGGCAAGGCTTGGCATGGGTATAGGGATGGGGTGGTGTCTGGAACATTGTCTGTACGGTATTATTCCAAGATTATGACTATATCATGCTGTTGCTTGACTATTCTGTGAGGCAACTCTCCTAATTTTGGCACTAGCCCTCAGATGTTAGTGAGGAGGACTTTGTAGGGTTGGCAGGGCTATTTCTACAGTTGTCTTTTCTAGTGCTTAAGTCAATATCGGGTGGTCTGTTCAGTTTCATTTCTTAATTTCAGACTTTGTAGAGACTGCTATGACTGAGAGGCTTACTAGGCCATTTCAGAGGGCAGTTAAGCATCAACCATATTGCTGTGGGTCTGAAATCGTATGTAGACCAGACCAACTTCCATAAAATGGATTAGTGAACCAGATGGGTTTTTGCAACAATCGACAATGGTCATTATTACAATCTTAATTCCAGATTTTTGTCAAAATCAAATTCCACCATCTGCCATGGCAGGATTCAAATCTGGGTCCCAGAAAATTACTTGGTCTCTGGATTAACAATTAGCAATAATAACACTAAACCATCGCCTCCCTCAATTAGCCTGCTCTCATAGACTAGACTGGCCTTCCTCTGAGGCTGCTGTGCCTCTGTCTGCTTTATCCAAGAGAAACTATTGTCTAACTCTGAGGAGTTTGCATAATGTCTTCCATGTACCACACAGAAGACTGATGTGTGTAACGCAGCTCTCCAGTACAATTGCACCAGTCTCACCTCGCACCATCTCAATAGCATGTGACTGCTGAAGTCAGAGTTGCATCATCATATCACTAATTTATGTAATCTCATTATAAAACACTGACCCGGAGTACAAGAGTGTAAAAGTCATACTTCGGCTTTTACAAAGCCCTGGTTTAGATGACACTGATTCACTATGGGCAAGTGCTGGCCACCGTAGTTGAGGAACGATATAATGGCTTTGGGCAGAGTGCAGTGTAATTTTACTAAAATAATACTTGCAAGGATCAAAGGCCAAGGAGAGGCTACATTTGTATTCTTTGAAATGTAAAAGGTTAAAGGTGATTTGATTCTAATTGTTAAGGAATTAAGGGAAAGAGAATTCTCCAGATGGAGTGAAACTGTTTAGTGAGACCAGAACTGAAAGGCAAAGTCAAAAAATTAGAGCCAGCACTCTCAGGAAACATTTATACATAGAGTGTTGGTAAAAGTTTAGAATTCTCCCTTGCAAATAACAATTCTTGGTCAACTGTCAATTTTTAAACAGCAATTGATAGAAACAGAGCAAAGACTGTATCTGAAGTGAGGTTATAGATCAGCCAACATCTGACTGAATGGCAGAACAGGTTTCGGGGCAAACTGCTCCTGTCCTATGTTCGGACAAAGATTGAAAAAAGACCTGGATCTGGAAGACTTGAAAAAAAACTTGTTGCATCCTAAACTGAGTATCAGTGAGCAGATTATTGCTGTGTAAGTGCTGTTTGATAGTAATATCGATGGCTTCTTTCGTCATTTGTTAATTGCAGTCGACCAGTGAGCTTGTTGGTGAAAGTGAAGACTGCAGATGCTGGAGATCAAAGTCAAGATTAGAGTGGTGCTGGAAAAGCAGAGCAGGTGAGCTCACTAGCCAGTTTGCAATTGTCCTGCTTTCTGTGAACAGAATACAATTGGTCCATTTTCCAGATTGTCAGGTCGATTCCAATGTTGGAACTGTTTAAGAAGAGTTTTGCTGGGGCATAGCTGGTTCTGGAGCATAAATCTTCAGTACTACTGAAGGGATGAATTAGGAGCACAGGTAAACATTTCGACCCTTCAATAAGATCACAGCTGATCTATTTGAGTTCCAAATTTCACATTTCTATCTATTCCCAATAATTTTTGATTCCTCTTCCTGACAAGAATCTATCTATCTCCACTAGGGGTCACAGGTGCAAGGTACAAGGGGGAATATTAAAAGAGATGTGCGAGGCAATTTTTTCACACAAAGGGTGGTGATTGCCTGTCTCGCACTGCTAGAGGAGGTGGTGGAAGCAGACATAATAGCAGCATTCAAGAAACACCTGGACAAATACATGAATGGGAAGGGACTGAAGGGATGTGGATCCTGTAAGTGAAGACAGTCTTAGTATAGAAGGACAAAATGTGTTGACACAGGCTTGGAGGGACGAAGGACATGTTCCTGTGCTGTATTGATCTTTGTTCTTAAAAAATATTCAGTGACTTGTCTCCACTGCCACCTGAGGCAGAGAGTTCCGAAATCCCACAACCCTCTAAAGGAAAACAAATCCCCATCTCGGTTCTGAAAAGGTGACTGCTAATTTTAAAATGGTGCCCTTTGATTGTCCTGGGATGTTGCCTGACCTCACAGCCTTTGCTGTATCCAGAATGCTCAGATATTTTTCAGCATTTAATCCTCCACCAATTGAGCTTTTCACATGTTCCATATCCCCTCCCATAACTACCCTTTGCTCTCAGTCAGCTTCATCTGGCTGGAGACCCAACAGGGGTTTGGCTGGCACAGTGGCTCAGTTATCAGCACTATTGCCTCACAGCACCAGGGACCTAGGTTCAGTTCTACCCTCGCATGAAGGTCTATGTGAAGTTTGCACGTTCTTCCCTTGTCTGCATGGGTTTCCATCAGGTGCTCCAGTTTCTTCCCAAAGATGTGCACACTAGGTGGATAAGCCATGGAAAATGCAGAGGTACTGGGATAGAGTGGGTCTGGGTGGGATCCTCCTTGGAGGGTTGGTGTGAATGCTATGGTCCAAATGGCCTGTTTCTACATTGTAGGATTCTATGTTCTTTCTTTTTGAATGGTACCCTGTAAATTTGATCATGTGAAGCGGGAAGTGTGTGTGAGGGTGCCGGGCCTGTATCAGGCAACAAGGCTCATTGCCCATTTTAGTTTATCCCCCGGGAACTCAATCTCCTCCTGCAAGTCTCCACACATGACTTTCAAAATGGGCCTGAGCATCCAATGAGATTAGTGGATGTTAGTCTGCTTGGATATTTGCTGAAGTGAGTGAGGAGGAACAGTCATTGCCTGATCCTTAGCTAGTTCCCAATGTTAGAAAGCGCTGTTTATTTTCAGGCTTTTTTGACTTCCCATTGAGAAAGTCCAATGAGTTGTGTCCTTGTGTCTGAATGAGAACCTCCAGGTTGAAGTCCTACTCCAAGAATGTATGTAATTCTTTCAAATCTGGTTTATTATTGGCTTGTAGATCTTTTCAATACAGTTCTTAGCTGATTGTAAGAGCTGAGAGTTTCCTGATTACTCATGTTTGATGTCAAATGGCATCTCTCAAGCATCCCTTTGCAATGCTGCCATTGTGTAGCATTTTTAATAGTCAATACCCAGGCAGGTCACCCCTTCAATCAGCCAGGCATATTTGCAAGGTTAATTTGTTCATCTCACATACAGTTTTTCACTGATCAGTCAGAGCTGACCATAGTTTGAAGCTAGAAAGTTACTGTTACATTAGGTAAACAAATATTTTCTCAAGAATATAATAGTCACAAATACTGAGAGAACTTTAATAAATTAGGGCTGTTACCCTAGAGTTTCATAATGTCAGGCCTTCAGATATTGAGGATTAAATGAGCTACATATACATGAATGAGAAAGCTCCCCCACATCAAACATGCACAAATTCCAAAAGTCTCAGAGCAATAGATGGAAAGGTAATGGCACCATGAGATAGAAGAAAAAAGAAAGAGTGAGGGAGAAAAGAAAATGTAAGAGGGTAATTCAGTGTTCTTTCCATCCATTCAAAGCCAACCTGTGCCAGTGTGTGTGGCAGGAGAGATTGATGATAGGTATGGACTTGCATTAATACTAGTTGCCAAAACCAAAATGCTATTCCATGGTGATCTCTCTCAGTCTATCATTCTAATTCTCCCTTTTATCCTGTCCTTCTTTCTCTTTGTCCCTCTTGCTTCTATCTCTCACACTATTCTTCTCTCTCTCTCTGTGTCCCTCTCCCTATGTCTCTCACTCTGTCACAAGAACTAGGAGTAGGAATAGGCATGTATCTCATCCTCAACTCCAATTTTCTGCACACCCCCCATAACCCATCAACCCATTACTAATTAAAAATCTGTCTATCCCTTTCTCAAGTTCACTCAATGTCCCAGCATCTACTGCACTCTGGGAGAGTGAATTCCACTCTGTCTGTCACTCTGTCTCACTCTCTGTTCCTCTATGTCTTTCTCCCCTCTCTCTCTGTCTATTACAATTGCTGACTATTTTTCTCTTTCTTTCTCATGTGTTCTTGGTCACTCTCTGCATTTCTTTTGCAGTTCCAAGGTTTGTATGATGTTGTGTTATGTCTCAGAGCAGATAGGCAATATATCTTTAAAGAACATACTCTCGTCACTGTACTATGCTGTCTGATCTAATGATATAAAGGTCTCCGTCTCCATCTTATTGAACTCTGACCTCTTGCAGCATGATAGGCTAAGGGCAGCAAGCTACAGTACATCTAAATTGCTTACCTTGAGCCCAGAAACACAAGAAACTGTGAGTGTAAAGTATATCTGTAAATGCTGCAAGCCAAAAGTAAAGTTTGTTGAATCCTTCAGTACTATGTGACATCGCTCTCATATTTATGTAGCAGGAGTTTTTATGCAAATAGCCACAGTTTTTTTGGACTATGAACTGAAAATGAGAAAAATTGACAAATTTAAAAAGGGTAGTTCAAGAGAAATTAGTGAAACAAATATGGCAACACAACCAAACTGAAGCTAAACATTGAGAAACAAATGTGAAAGCAGATGCATGGGGAAATGATTACGGTTCATACCTTGAGGATGGCTTTATTGAAGCAGGAATGTTGCAGCATTTATTTGAGTCAGAATCACAGGAAGAATCCAATCATTCTAATTCAAAAGCATTGACCTTGGAGCCAAGTTTATTTCAGACACTGACGTAGAGAACTTCACTGTGCAATGAAATTAAGTTTTTTTTTTCTGTTTTAAGTGAAGATATTGAGTGGTTTTATTTTACATTGATATTTCTGTTGAATAAGAAACTGAGTGAATAGGGCCAACAGAGGTTCCTGTTTCTGATATTTTTTTTTGGAAATTTGAAACTCAAAATGCAGGGTTGTTCAGACAGAGCTTATCGATGCAACCATTTGATGTAAAAATGGTGCCCTTTCTGGGGGAGATAATATGGCACAAATACATGGTTCAGAATGTAACACTGGGAGAATTCGTTTTAAGAGATTACAGAAAAAAATTAAGAGAAAGGTGACAAGAAATTATTTGAGCTGAATGAGGATGAATGGCTGTAAGATTCATGTTTTGTTGTTTATGTGCCATATGCCTTGTAATAAACTGCATTTAAAAATGGTGTTTCATGTTGCTATGGATGGAAGTTTGTAAGATGTCTATTTTTTGGACTATATGTGGAAAATGATAAAAACGAACACTTAAAAAAAGCCATTCTCAAGGTATGAAATATAATAATTTTCCCATACATCTGCTTTCAGGTCCATTTTTTGACTTTTAGCTGCAGTGTTAAAGAGTTGTTTACAATTTTGGGCAAACAACTGAAGCTAACTGGTGTACAGGAAACAGTTATAGTTTGAGGATGCTGAGTCACAACAAAGCAGTGACACCGTTGTGTATTCAGGGCAGAGACAGGCTTTTGATTGGCTTTTCAATCGGCATCTATTGTTCTGGGTCAAGGAGAACTCTGAATAGCAACAAGCCTCTGATTGGTCAGATTGTTGAGAGGAGTGAAGGAGAGAAATAAGGAGACCTCCTGAAATTAGTTGCTTTTCAACCTTCCCTTTCTTTATAAAGTTCCTATCTCCAATTTTAATTTAAAAGATCAGAACAACAACATTCAGATGCTGATAGAAATAATTCTAAGATGCAAGATGGAAAGGAAGACCCTCATTCAACTCAAGCAGTCAATGAACTGTACAATGATAATTGTTGGGTGGATAAAATCAAACCAACTAATGGAGTTTTGGGATTTTGGACTAGTGGTGCAGAACTGACCTTTACTATACTCACGGAGAGTGATAGGAGCAGACCATATGGGAAAATATTTAATTGGGGGAGGGGAAATTACAATGCTATTAGGCAGGAACTGGGGCATCTAAATTGGGAGCACATATTCTCAGGGAAATGCAGATCAGAAATATAGAGATTGTTTAGGGAGCACTTGCTGCAAATACTGGATAGGTTTGTCCCACTGAGACAAGGAATGGTAGGGTGAAGGAACCTTGGATGGCAAGAGCTGTGGAACATCAAGTCAAGAGGGAGAAGGAAACTTACATAAGGTTGAGTAAACAAGGATCAGACAGGGCTCTAGAGGGTTACAAGGTAGCCAGGAAGGAACTTACAAATGGACTTAGGAGAGCTTGTAGGGGGGCATGGAAAAGCCTGGGCAGGTAGGATTAAGGAAAACCTCAAGGCATTCCACACTTCCTTGAGGAACAAGAGGATGACCAGAGTGAGGGTATGGCCAATCAGGGATAATGAGGGAAATTATGTCTGGAGTCAGAGGAGGTAGAGGAGGTCAAAGAACAAACAACAAAGAAACTTTACAGGAACAGGCCCTTTGGCCCTCCAAGCCTGAGCCAATCCAAATGTACTGTCTAAATCTGTCGCCCAATTCCTAAGAATCTGTATCCCTCTGCTCCCCACCTACTCATGCATCTGTCCAGATGCATCTTAAATGAATCTACCGTGCCTGCCTCTACTACCTCTACTGGCCTTAATGTCCTTAATGAATACTTTGCTTCAGTATTCAGTAGTGAGAAGAACATTATCGTTTGTGAGTACAGCATGAAACAGGCTGATGTACTCAAACAGGTTGATGTTAAGAAGGAGGATGTGCTGGAAATTTTGAAAAGCATGAGATAGTTAAGTCCCCTGGGCCAGACGGTATATACCCAAGATTGAATTTGAATGCAGATTACAGGGTTAAAGGTAAGATTCTTGGCAGTGTGGAGGAACAGAGGGATCTTGGGGTCCATGTCCATTGATTGCTCAAAGTTGCCAAACAAGTTGATAGGTATACGTTGTGTTGGTTTTCATTAGTAGCGGGATTGAGTTTAAGAGCTACATGGCTATGCTGCAGCTCTGTAAAGCCCTGGTTAGACCAGACATGGAAAATTGTGTTCAGTTTTGGTTGCCTCATTATAGGAAAGATGTGGAATCTTTAGAAAGGGTGCAGAGGAGATTTACCAGGATGCTGCCTGGACTGGAAGGCACGTCTGATGAAGAAAGGTTGAGGGAGCTAGGGCTTTCCCCATTGGAATGAAAGGTGAAAGGTGACTTGATAGAGGTGTGCAAAATATTGAGAGGCATAGATACAGCAGATAGCCAGAGACATATTCCCAGGGTGGAAATGGCTATCACTAGGGAGCATAATTTTAAGGTGATTGAAGGAAGATTTAGGAGAGATGTCAGAGGCAGGTTCTTTACACAGAGAGTGGTGGGTTTGTGGAATACACTGCCAGCAGTGGTAGTAGAGTCAGATACATTAGGGACATTTAAATGACTCTTGGATAGGCACATGGGTGATAGTACAATGTAGGGTCTTCAGGTTAGTTTGATCTTAGATTAGGATAAAAGGTCGGCACAACATTGAGGGTCGAACAGCCTGTACTGTTCTATGTTCTTACTCTGTTCCTCTGACTATTTTTCCATCTACTCAAAATATTTGTGTTCCTGCATGTATGCCTGTGTGGGTTACAATCTCTTTCAACCTTCCATCAGGCAGAAGATACAAAAGATTAAACACATGTACGAACAGGTTCAAGTAAAGCTTCTTCCCTGCTGTTATTAGACTTCCGAATGGACCTCTCAAATTTCAAATGTAACGTTGATCTTGCTTTCTGTGTACCTTCTTTGCAGTCATAATTTTGTGTTCCTTGCTATATCCTATCATCTCATGTTCTTAGAATGGTATGATCTGCCTGTACTGCACACAAAACAAAACATTTCACTGTACCTAAGTACATGTGACAATAATAAATCAAATCAAAAACTTGCATTAATTAGAAAGTCTAATTATTATTCTGTTCTTTTTAAAGTGAAGTGAGTTACATTAGGTTGAACTTTGTATTATTACCATTTTATTTATTTGCCTCTGGTTCCCTGATTATAGTTAAAGCTATAGTTTGATCCATGGTTTTGAGTTCCCTTTTTAGACTCATTTTTACAAAGTCCAGTAAGCTCCTTCTGCTTCCCTCAAAACTTTCAGCATTCTGAGTGAAGCTGTTCCATTTTATCACAAAAGAAATTATAACCCTCAGCATCTTTCTGTCTGATCTGAGGACAAGATTTTGGGCCATTCCTAGCTTCTTTAGTCTGGCTACTCAGAGTCATGGAGTCATAGAGATGTATAGCACGGAAACAGACCCTTTGGTCCAACCCGTCCACGCTGATCAGATATCCGTACCTAATCTCATCCCATTTGCCAGCACTTGGCCCATATCCCTTTAAACCCTTCGTATTCATATACCCATCCAGATACCTTTTAAATGTTGTAATTGTACCAGCCTTCACCACTTCCTCTGACAGCTCATTCTACACATGCACCTCTTGTTACCTGCTATGGTTTACTTTTATCATGTACAGCAGCAAATTAGAGGCAAATGTGGAGTTTCAGTAATCCAAAGTTTAGGAATAATTAAGGATTTCATTAAACACAGAAGTCCAAACAAAGTTTAAGAGATAGAGCAGTTCCAGGAACATGTTCCAGGTAAGTTTACATCCAGAGTAGTATCCAGAGCAATGGCTGCAGCATGTACATCACAAGAGGTCAAAGACACACTGTAATCAGATGTTAGAATGGCTGAAACTTTATTTAAATAAGAAGATATTTCAAAAAAGGTATGACATGTCTTCTCCAATTGAAGGTCAGAGTAGATTTGGAGTTAAATAAGTTAGCCTCAGGAGCTTACACTGAAACTGAGGTTGAAGGAATTCATGAGTGTAATTATATTAAAAACAGAGTTCTGTTGAGGAAGGAGAGATATTTTACAGAGCTGAGGTTCACTAAATAGTGGTACCATAAGGAGATATTGTATGCAGCATGACAAGTAATTCTTTCTCTTTCTATCATTTTCTATTTTCTTCACTTATTCTCCCTCCTCCCCTCCCCTCTCCCATTTCATTCACTATTGACTCCTTTATCGCTAACACTCTCTGCTCCTTGCTCTTTCCTTCTCTGTATCCTTCTTGCCATCTCTTTCCATGCCTAATATTTTCTCTCTCTCTGCTTTGATTCCCCCCTTTTTCAGCATCTTGACTATCTCTGTCTCGTTCTCACTCCTCATTCTTTCTCTCCACTAGTCTTTGTGGGCGGCACGGTGGCACAGTGGTTAGCACTGCTGCCTCACAGCGCCAGAGACCCGGGTTCAATTCCCGCCTCAGGCGACTAACTGTGTGGAGTTTGCACATTCTCCCCGTGCCTGTGTGGGTTTCCTCCGGGTGCTCCAGTTTCCTCCCACAGTCCAAAGATGTGCAGGTTAGGTGAATTGGCCATGCTAAATTGCCCATAGTGTTAGGTAAAGGGGTAAATGTAGGGGAATTGGTGGGTTGCGCTTCAACGGGTCGGTGTGGACTTGTTGGGCCGAAGGGCCTGTTTCCACACTGTAAGTAATCTAATCTAATCTAGTCTCTTTTTCTGTATCTGTCTGTGGTTTTTGCTATCTGTGTGCATGTTTGACCTTTGTTTTATTTTGCCTGAGTAATCTGATAGATTGCAGTTCTGCTGTCAGTGAGCTATAACTGTTACAGATGATGGGGAAACTATAAAACTGACATGACCCTGCTTTAAGCTGCTGTGAGTGGTCAATAACAAGACTATTTCTATACTAAGTCACAGCCAAAGCTTGGACAATCTGTCTGTGAGTTAATTATGAAACCACATTAGCCTATAATAGGCAGAGGTGTGCAGATTATAAATTGCACCATTTAGTAATAGGTTCCTATATAACATGCAGTGTCCTAGCAACAGAGACAGCTCCAGCCTCACAGCCTGAGAACAGAACACTGATTCACTGGAAAGCTTCACTTAAAGGATCTTTTTGATTTGCCTGACAGGCAGCAGATAAGTTCCAACTTGTGAGCGCTAACAGGTGTCCTGGCCTTGAGTACAAAGAAAGAAGCAGCTACCTAGTCCAACAATATCTATACAGCAAAAAAGAACTGAATTGGTAATTGCCAGATTCTGAAAACTAACCTGTCCTCCACCGTCCTTCAACTGTCATTCATATATGGAGGGTGGCTCAGTGATTAGCACTGCTGCCTCACAGCACCAGGAACCCAGGTTTGATTCCGGATTGAGCGACTGTCTGTGTACATTCTCCCTCTATCTGCGTGCCTTTCCTCGAAGTGCTCTGGTTTCCTCACACAGTCCAAAGATATGCAGGTTAGGTGAATTGGCTGTGCTAAATTGCCCATAGTGTTCAGGGATGTGAGGGTTAGGGGCATCAGTTAGGGGAATTGAAAATGTAATAGGTTAGGGGAATGGGTCTGGGTGGGATATTCCTTGGAGGGTCAGTGTGGACTTATTGGGCAAAATGGAATGTTCCTACACTGTAGGGAATTCTACAATTCTATGATGTGAGAAAAGAAAGAGGACTAGAACAGAGATACAGCACCAAATCTGCCAGGAATTCCCCTTCAGTAAGTGATACTTTTTTTTTCCAATTCCAGAGCTAAAAACTATCGTATATGATTAAAAGTGATCAAAGCTACATAAACAAGAAAAGAATCATAGCAGAGGAATAGTGGAACTTCAGACCAGAAAGAGATGGCTTTCAAGCTCAGTTTGTACTATTTCCCTGCTCTTTTTAATCTTCACTTCTCAAACATTTTTTTCCCTTCCCCTTTTTGAAATTATTTTGAATTCTGTTCTAACTCTAATTCTGAATAACCCCCGATAGAAGAAGAAGGGGGTGGCACGGTGGCTCAGTGGTTAGCGCTGCAGCTCCACAGCACCAGGTTCAATTCCAGCCTCGGCCGACTGTCTGTGTGGAGTTTGCACATTCTCCCTGTGTCTGCATGAGTATCCTCCAGGTGTTCCGGTTTCCTCTCATAGTCCAAAGATGTGCAGGTCAGGTGAATTGGCCATGCTAAATTGCCCATAGTGCTAGGTGCATTAGTCAGAGGGAAATGGGTCTGGGTGGGTTACTCTTTGGACAGTTGGTGTGGACTTGTTGGGGCGAAGGGCCTGTTTCCACACTGTAGGGAATCTAATCTAATCTAAAATTCTCTGAACCTGAACATTTGCTCTTGGGTCCCAATGGGCACTAGACAAGCACTGGCCTCGGCCTTGCCAAAGAGGAGTGATGTCAGGTGGGATGTATCACCAGCAGCCAGTTAATCATCACCACCCAATGGGAGGCTGAAACTGTGGCACTCACCTCATCACTGATTGGTTTGGGGCAGAATTCAATATCTACCATCTGTCTTCTTGTGTGATGCACCTTTAACATAAGAGCCTGGTTAGATATCTTGTATTGAAGGGAGCTGGTGAAGGAATGGCTGACTGTGTTTACAAAAACATGAAATGACTATTGGTCACACTTGTGTAAGTGCTACTCCCACCTTATGGTTGGTGTTACTTGCTACCACCATTCTCTTTCTTTGACTAGCTCTAAGGGCCTATCTCATTTACAGAGCCGGAGGAAAACCACTCATGAATCTTTACAAGAAAAGGCTCCTATGAGATGCAGCTTATCTCATGATAGCAATCATGATAGCAATCATGATCAGCAATAACTTATGTAAGTTAGACGTTGTTACAAAGACAATGAGGAAACCTAGATGATAGGTGTGTCCTCTTCAGGATCCTGAGTGGTTCTACAATTTCCCTATCCAAGTCCCTGTGACATCATCAGGTTAGGTGGAGCTTAAAGCAAACTCCTACATCAACCCTATCAAGGCTGTTGCCTTCAACACAACTATGGAATTGGCTCATGGGCACATCAGAACTCATATTAATATTTACGTATGCACACTTTCAATTCTCAAACCAACAAGTCTGACCCTCGTGACCACATCAGTATAAGGAGGTAGAGCTCAAATTAAGGAGGAGAAAGTGAGGACTGCAGATGCTGGAGATCAGAGTCGAGAAACTCAAATTAACCCTAGCCAGACGGGGATTGAGCCCCATGCTGTTGGCTCTTACCTGAGCCAGAACAGGTGTCCAATAACTCAGCCAAATTGGCCTCGAATGACTCGGAGTTGCTGTAGTCATCGATCCTTCTATTTGTGTGTTGTAGAATGGGGCCATGGACAGTGATGGTAAGGTTTCCCATTTCCTATACAACACATGGCTAATCAGGAATCTGTCTCACTCTCACTGCCTACCATTGGCACCAATAAAGAGGATTTACAAGTTGATACACAATCTGTTTGATGATGCTGTCAACATTTCTTAGTCATCGTGTCCTCGAGTGAGACTTGAAATGGAGCTACTGGCAATTGTGGAGAATGATTTCTCCTGCAGAATAATAATGTACAAGGGGATGGGAAAAAGCAGGAGATTGGCACAAAGTAGTATGGCTCGTTTAATGAGCTGATGCAGGCACAATGGGCTGAATAGACAAACAGAAGGCTGGAAGAACACAGCCAGGCCACATCAGGAGGGAGAGAAGTCAGCATTTCGAGTATTAACTCTTATTTAGGACTAGATGTTGGGGAAGAGGGTGCTATAGATAAAGAGGGATGGAGAGGTATGGTGGAGAGAGTAGAGGAATGGTGAGGTTGTGGTAGGTGGACACAGGTATTGGGTACCGCCTGGTTGGTCCATGGGAGGGATGAATCTGGAAGGTAGCTGGAAGGAAGGATTATTAGAATTATAGAGTCAAAGAGATGTACAGCATGGAAACAAATCCTTCGGTCTAACTTGTCTAAGCCGACTAGATATCCCAACCCAATCTAGTCTCATCTGCCCAGCACCCAGCCCATATCTCTTTAAACTCTTTCTATTCATAGACCCATCCAGATGCCTTCTAAATGTTGCAGTTGTACCAGCCTCCACCACTTCCTCTGGCAGCTCATTCCATACACACACCACCCTCTGCGTGAAATTGTTGTCCCTTAGGTCTCTTTTATACCTTTCCCCTCTCAGCCTAAACCCATACCCTCTAGTTCTGGACTTCCCCAACCCGGGGAAAAGACTTTGTCTATTTATCCAATCCATGCCCCTCATGATTTCATAAACCTCTATAAGGTCACCCCTCAGCCTCCAATGCTCCAGAGAAAACAGCCTGAGCTTATTCAAACCTCTCCCTAAAGCTCAAATCCTCTGACCCTGGCAACATCCTTGCAAATCTTTTCTGAATCCTTTCAAGTTTCACAACATCCTTCCATTAGGTCGGAGACGAGAATTACATCTCTATGATTCTATGACTAATTTCAATCCGACTTCAAAACCTCTTCCAAGGATTCCTACCTTGAAGAAGTTCTCCTTCTCTCTCTGCAAGAACTTTCGAAAGCTGATTAGAGGCAGATGTTTGCAAGTAAAGGGACAGTTGGAAAATGGGAAGCCTTCTGAAATTAGATAACAAGAATCCAGAGAAAGTATATTCCTGTTGGAGTAAAAGGGAAGGCTGGTAGATATAGGGAATGCTGGATGACTAAAGAAATTGAGGGCTTGGTTAAGAAAAGGAAGGAAACATATGTAAGGGATAGACAAGATAGATCGAGTGAATATTTAGAAGAGTATAAAGGAAGTAGGAGTACATTTAAGAGGGAAATCAGGAGAGCAAAATGGGGACATGAGATAGCTTTGGCAAATAAAATTAAGGAGAATCCAAAGCGTTTTTACAAATATATTAAGGACAAAAGGGTAACTAGGGAGAGAATAAGGCCCCTCAAAGATCAGCAAGGCGGCCTTTGTGTGGAGCCACAGAAAATAGGGAAGATACAAAATGAATATTTTGCATCAGTATTTACTGTGGAAAAGGATATGGAAGATATAGACTGTAAGGAAATAGATGGTGACATCTTGCAAAAGGTCCAGATTACAGAGGAGGAAGTGCTGGATGTCTTGAAGTGGTTAAAGGTGGATAAATCCCCAGGACCTGATCAGGTGTATCCGAGAACTCTGTGGGAAGCTAGAGAAGTGATTGCTGGGCCTCTTGCTGAGATATTTGTATCATTGATAGTCACAGGTGAGGTGCCGGAAGACTGGAGGTTGGCAAACGTGGTGCTACTGTTTAAGAAGGGCAGTAAAGACAAGCCAGGGAACTATAGACCAGTGAGCCTGACTTCAGTGGTAGGCAAGTTGTTGGCGGGAATCCTGAGGGACAGGATGTACATATATTTGGAAAGGCAAGGACTGATTCGGGATAGTCAACATGGTTTTGTGCATGGGAAATCATGTCTCACAAAGTTGATTGAGTTTTTTGAAGAAGTAATAAAGAAGATTGATGAAGGCAGAGCAGTAGATGTGATCTATATGGACTTCAGTAAGGTGTTCGACAAGGATCCCCATGGGAGACTGATTAGCAAGGTTAGATCTCATGGAATACAGGAAGAACTAGCCATTTGGATACAGAACTGGCTCAAAGGTAGAAGACAGAGGGTGGTGGTGGAGGGTTGTTTTTCAGACTGGAGGCCTGTGACCAGTGGAGTGCCACAAAGATCGGTGCTGGGCCCTCTACTTTTTTGTCATTTACATAAATGATTTGGATGCGAGCATAAGAGGTACAGTTAGTAAGTTTGCAGATGACACCAAAATTGGAGGTGTAGTGGAGGTGAAGAGGGTTACCTCAGATTACAACAGGATCTGGACCAGATGGGCCAATGGGCTGAGAGGTGGCAGATGGAGTTTAATTCAGATAAATGCGAGGTGCTGCATTTTGGGAAAGCAAATCTTAGCAGGACTTATACACTTAATGGTAAGGTCCTAGGGCATGTTGCTGAACAAAGAGACCTTGGAGTGCAGGTTCGTAGCTCCTAGAAAGTGGAGTCGCAGGTAGATAGGTTAGTGAAGAAGGCATTTGGTATGCTTTCCTTTATTGGTCAGAGTACTGAGTACAGGAGTTGGGAGGTCATATTGCGGCTGTACAGAACATTGGTTAGGCCACTGTTGGAATATTGCATGCAATTCTGGTCTCCTTCCTATCGGAAAGATGTTGTGAAACTTGAAAGGGTTCAGAAAAGATTTACAAGGATGTTGCCAGGGTTGGAGAATTTGAGCTATAGGAAGAGGCTGAGCAGGCTGGGGTTGTTTTCCCTGGAGCGTCGGAGGCTGAGGGGTGACCTTATAGAGGTTTACAAAATTATGAGGAGCATGGATAGGATAAATAGACAAAATCTTTTCCCTGGGGTCAGGGAGTCCAGAATTAGAGGGCATAAGTTTAGGGTGAGAAGGGAAAGATATGAAAGAGACCTAAGGGGCAACTTTTTCACACAGAGGGTGGTATGTGTATGGAATGAGCTGCCAGAGGATGTGGTGGAGACTGATACAATTGCAACATTTAAGAGGCATTTGGATGGGTATATGAATAGGAAGGCTTTGGAGGCATATGGGCCGGGTGCTGGCAGGTGGGACTAGTTTGGGTTGGGAAATCTGGTCGGCATGGACAGGTTGGACCGAAGGGTCTGTTTCCATGCTGTACATCTCTATGACTCTATGACTCTATCTCAATTAGTCTCTTTCTCTCACTGCACCCCCCAGGTCATCTACTCTGCCCTGAAGATATTCAGCCACATCCTGAAGCAGATTCACTACCACAGCCACATCTCCTCATTCTTCATGAAGAGCTTATGCCCAAAATGGTGATTCTCCTGCTCCTCGGATGCTGCCTGCCCTGCTGTGCTTTTCCAGCATCACACTCTCAAGGTCATAGCCACTCCCTGTGTCCACCTCTCACTATCTTACCATTCTGCTACTCTTCCCACTGCACCATCCCCCCCTTCATCCATAGCTCCCCCTACCCCTATGTCCAATCGTGAAGAAGGATTATACCCAAAATGTTGACTTCTCCACCTCATGATGCTGCCGGGCTTGCTGTTTTCTTCCAGCCTCCTGTTTGTCTAGCAACTGTAGGTTTTTGTCTCTAAACAAAGGGCTGAATGGCCTCTTTCAGAACGTAAAAATTCTGTCAATCTGATTCTGCACAGAGTGCTTTAGCAACACAGACCTCACTGCTAAGCTCAGCAATGGATCCACATTGCAACCAATGAAAAGGTTAAAAACATCATTCAAAATGCCATCAGCAGTAAACCACAATTTCTCCAGTGACAGGATGATCAGGGACATTATATCCAGAACTATGGAGGTGAATTCTCTTGTCAATAGCTTCAGTCATCAAAGTTTCTGTGGATACTCGTTCAGTGCATAAACAGAGATTCAGCCACTGGTATAGCCAGAAAGAGTATTTGATTGTGGGCGGCAAGTTAGCAGGTTTGTGAGATTCAGTTTATAATGACTTTTAGTGTGTGCATCTATGCAAGTGAACACCACAAAGTTGCAATCTGCTTTCTCCGCTCAATATACAGCATTAGTTTCACAACCTTTTTACCTTTCAGTGGAAGTAGTGAGAGTAATGGCCAAAATGTAAACCTCACACCTTCTAATCAATGCAAATACCTCGAGAGAGAGCACAGCAGCTCTTGCAACACACTTCAAATACCAGCCATGTCTATGAGCTGCAATTTCCTCTGGTTAAATACTGTGCTAAAACAAACCAACACCTTCAGACTCCGACAAAAACTCACATGTTCATCATCAATTCCATCCTTGCCCCAGTACCAATCATAGCCTGATGGAGGCATTTGAAACATTAGAATCCTATCTGGGCTCAAGCTGAACTTCTAACCATCCACCCCGCTTCCTCCCACCACCCTCAACAATCTATCACATGTCACCCAGCTCCACCTGCACCTCACCTGCCCGCCAGGGTTGGAATACCAGCTGAACGAAGAAGCATTGGGCTGTTAGAGCAGGAGAATCGTGAGTGCATCTCGCTTTCCAACCAGCAGTCGGTCTGTACACTGGTCTTTATGCCAGTCTGTATGCTGGTGTGTCGGATGGTTCATCTATGAGTGCAGCCAGAGCCAAGTCTATCAGGCTCGTGGGGACATGCTGGAAAAGGCTCTGGAGGAAGGTTGGGGAGGCAAACATTTTTGCACATTGTCTTGTTATGGAAAGACAGATAGCAGGAGGTGCACCAAGAAAATAAGTGGGACCAGAGAATGAGGGAAATTAGATTTACTCTAGATTTATGTCAAGATATGGAATGTGAAGAAAACTTTTGATGAGCTGTAGGCACACACAAGCACATGTTGTAGAGATAAACAAAACTTGACTCAAAAATAATGAGTTTAGGTACCAAATACTTTTCAACATAAGGTGTTGAGGAACGATGGGGAAGGAAAGAAAAGGGAAACAAAGAAGTATTGAATAAGGAAAATATTACAGTGCTGGAGAGAAAATGAGGTTAAGGACAAAATCTATTTTTTTAGAGCTAAGAAACATTAGAGGTACCATTATGTGATATCCATCCTGTCTGTACCTTTCATGATTTTGTAGACCTCAATCAGGACCCCCTCAACCTCAGTCTTTCTAATGAAAATAATCCTAATCTAGTCAAACTCTTTTCATATCTAATGCCCTCCATACCAGGCAACATCTTGGTGAACCTCCCATGCACCCATTCCAAAGCATCCACATCCTTTTGGTAATGTTACAACCAAAACTGTATGCAGTAATCCAAATGTGACCGAACCAAAGTCCTATACAACTGTAACATGACCTGCCAACTCTTGTACTCAATACCCCGTCCGATGAAGGAAATCATGCCGTATGCCTTCTTGACCACTCTATTGACCTGCATTGCCACCTTCAAGGAACAATGGACCGGAACACCCAAATCTCTGTGAACATCAATTTTCCCCAGGGCTTTTCCATTTACCCATATAGTTCACTCTTGAATCTTCCAAAATGCATCACCTCACAATTGTCTGGATTGAACTCCATCTGCCATTTCTCTCCCCAACTCTCTGATCTATCTATATTCTGCTGCATTCACTGACAGTGGCCTTTATGATCTACTACTCCACCAATCTTAGTGTCATCTGCAAACTTGCTAATTAGACCACCTATACCTTCCTCCAAATCATTTATGTAAATCACATATAGCAGTGGTCCCAGTACAATCCCTGTGGAACACCATTGGTCACAGTTTTCCATTTTGAGAAACGCCCTTCCACTATTACTTTCTGTCTCCTGTTGCCTATCCATCTAGCTAGGACACCCTGGACCCCATGTGACTTTGCATTCACCATCAGCCTACCATGGGGAACTTTATCAAACACATTACTGAAGTCCATGTATATGACATCGACAGCCCTTCCCTCATCAATTAACTTAGTCACTTCCTCAAAGAATTCTACTAATTTGGAAAGACAGGACCTTCCCGACACAAAACCATGTTGCCATCACTGATTCCCACTCATTCCATTTTCTTCCAAATGGGAATAGATCCTTTCCCTAAGTATCTATTTCAGCAGCTTCCTTACCACTGACGTCAGGATCACCAGTCCATAATTACCTGGATTATCCCTGCTACCCT
The DNA here is from genome assembly GCF_047496795.1 of Chiloscyllium punctatum. NCBI lineage: Eukaryota > Metazoa > Chordata > Chondrichthyes > Orectolobiformes > Hemiscylliidae > Chiloscyllium > Chiloscyllium punctatum. The sequence continues at coordinate 53,563,293 of NC_092761.1, read as the reverse complement.
TCTTAAACAAAGTTAAAAATCACACAACACCAGGTTATAGTCCAACAGGTTTATTCAGAAGTATTAGCTTTCAGAACGCAGCTCCTTCATCAGGTGGTTGTGAAGTATAAGATCATAAGACACAGAGTTTATAGCAAAAGTTTACAGTGTGATGTAACTAAAATTATATATTGAAAAAGACCTGGATTATTTGTTAAGTCTCTCATCTTTTAGAATGAACATGTTGGTTTCAGTTCTTTCATATGAAAATCGCAGAACTTTTTTAAAGTTATATTCTCAAGTGAACTTGTGGGCGGCACGGTGGCACAGTGGTTAGCACTGCTGCCTCACAGCGCCAGAGACCCGGGTTCAATTCCCGCCTCAGGCGACTGACTGTGTGGAGTTTGCACATTCTCCCCGTGTCTGCGTGGGTTTCCTCCGGGTGCTCCAGTTTCCTCCCACAGTCCAAAGATGTGCAGGTTAGGTGAATTGGCCACGCTAAATTGCCCATAGTGTTAGGTAAGGGGTAGATGTAGGGGTATGGGTGGGTTGCGCTTCGGTGGGTCGGTGTGGACTTGTTGGGCCGAAGGGCCTGTTTCCACACTGTAAGTAATCTAATCTAATCTTAACAAATGGTGTCATGTTGGCCCAGATAATGTATTGAAGGTGTGAGGTGCCCTGTGTGAGGCTGTCTGTGCCACTATGTTCAGACTGACTCTAATCTAAAAAATGGATTTACAGAATCTTACATGGATTCTTGCAGTTTTTGAGCAAAATAAAATGTAATTCTGCAAGTACAAGTTCACCCTACAAGCTTATATGTGTATGTGTGTATGTGGGTGTGTGTTAGGTGGGGCTGGTATATGTGTGTCTGTGAGAGTGTGTGTGTAAGTGTGTGCTTGTGAAAGTGTATGTGTGAGCATATGAGAGACAGCCTATGTGAGGGGGTCTGCATGTGTGTGTATGCGCATCTGTGAGCGCGTCTGTGTGTGTGTGTGTGTGTGTACATCTATCTGTGTGTGTGTGTGTGTGTGTGAGATCCAATCAACTTTGTAACTTCATCAACGAATTCTAATACATTGGTAAGACATGACCTTCCCTGCGCAAAACCATGTTGCCTATCACTGAAAAGCCCATTTTCTTCCAAATGGGAAGATCCTATCCCTCAGTATCTTCTCCAGCAGTTTCCCTACCATTGACCTCCAGGATATCTGCTATGGGCCCAGTTATTTCCTTTCTCACTTCCCTCAGCAACCTGGGATAGATCCCATCCGGACCTAGGGACTTGTCCACCTGACTGCATTTTAGAATACCCAACACCTCCTCCCTCCTTATGCCGTCTTGACCTAGACTAATCAAACATCTATCCCTAACCTCAACATTCAGCATGTCCCTCTCCTCAGTGAATACTGATGTAAAGTATTCATTAAGAATCTTACCCATTTTCTCTGGCTCCACATAGAACTTTCCTCCTTTGCCCTTGAGTGGGCCAACCCTTTGTCTAGTTACTCTCTTGCTCCTTATATATAAATAAGAGGATTTGGGGTTTTCCTAACCTTATTTGCTGAAGATATTTCATGACCCCTTTTAGCCCTCTTAATTCCTCGTTTTAGATTGGTCATACATTCCTGATATATTTCCAAAGCTTTGACTGTCTTCAGTCACCTAGACCTTATGTATGCTTCTTTTTCCTCTTAGCTAGTCTCACAATATCACCTGTCATCCATGGCTCCCCAGTCTTGCCATTTCTATCTCTCATTTTCGCAGGAACATGTCTCTCTTGCCCTCTAATCAACCTCCCTTTAAAAGCCTCCCACATATTAAGTGTGGATTTACCTTCAAACAGCTTCTCCCAGTCCACATTTTCCAGCTTCTGCTGAATTTTGCTATAGTTGGCCTTCCCCCAATTTAGCACTCTTCCTTTAGGACCACTCTTGTCTTGGGCCATGAGTAGTCTAAGACTTACGGAATTGTGATTCCTATTCCCAAAGTAATCCCCTACTGAGACTTCAACCACCTGGCCAGGTTCATTCCCCAACACCAGGTTCAGTATGACCCCTTCCTGAGTTGGACTGTTTACATACTGCTCTGGAAAACCCTCCTAGATACTCCTTACAAATTCTGCTCCATTTAGATCTCTAACCCTAAGTGAATCCCAATCAATGTTGGGAAACTTAAAATCTCCTATCACCACCACCCTGTTGCTCCTACATCTTTCCATAATCTGTTTGCAGATTTGTACCTCTACCTCACACTCGCTGTTGGGAGACCTGTAGTATAGTCCCAACATTGTTACCGCACCCTTCCTATTTCTGAGCTCTACCCATATGGCCTCACTGCTCAAGTCTTCCATAATGCCCTCCTTCTGGATTGCTGTGATATCCTTTCTGACCAGTACATGCTATAATGTTTATTTTTCATCTTTAGTATGCTCTTTATACTGTGGGGCTCATAATGTGGTGATTTTTCAGGGTTTTGATGCTGTTTTTACATTGTTCCTTTAAATGGAGCAGGCTGGTGTCTTTAGGTGGTGCTCACATCAAAACAGAGGGAGCAGTGACATTGTGCAACATTTTCATTTTTGGGCTGTGCCTGAGCAGTAAATGGTGGGAAATACTGATCGCTGGAAACAGTCAGGGCCTTATTAAGATAGAAAATGTGTTTTCTCAGGAGTTTTCTCTGTATTTTGTTCTATGATCACTTTCTTTGATTGGAACTGTTCTTCAACACTTGTAAAATTCTCATATTTTGAATCAGATCGGAAAGTGTTCTGCAGGGGAGCATCCTCGTCTTTAGCTGCTTCATCAATGACCTTCTCTCAATCATAAGGTCAGAAGTGGGTAAATACATTGATGATTGCATATTGTTCAGCAACATTTGTGACTTCTCAGATATTGAAGCAGTCCATGTGCAAATGCAACAAGATCTGACAATACTCAGGCTTGGACTGACAAGTGGCAAGTAACATGCATGCCAGATAAATGCCAGGCAATGACAAATCCAATAAGAGACAATCTAACCACAGCCCCTTGACCTTCGATGGTGTTACCATCTCTGAATCCTCTGATATCAATATGTGGGGGTGGGGGGGAGGAGTCGGGCTGGTGGGGTGATGGAGTGTGTGGTGTGTTTATCATTGACCAGAAACTAAACTGAACTCACCATGTAAACACAGTGGCCAGACAGCAGGTCAGAGGCGAGGAATATTGCAGCAAGTAACTCACTTACTGACTCGCCAAAGCCTACCCTTCATCTACAAGGCTGGATGGGTGCAGCTCCAACAACACTCAAGAAGCTTGACACCAGCCTGGAAAAATAGCCTGCTTGATTGGCACCACATCCATAAGTATCAATTTCTTATATGACTAGCACAGCAGTGTGTACTATCTACAAGATGCACTGCAGAAATTCACCAAAGATCCTCAGGCAGCACCTTACAACCTCCATCTAGAAGGACAAGGGTAGCAGGTATATGGGAATGCCACCATCTTCAAGTTCCCCTCAAAGCTACTCCCCATCCTGACTTGGAAATATATCACATCCCTTCACTGTCACTGGGTCAAAATCCTGGATTTCCTTCGTAACGGCATTATTGGTCAACCTATAAAATATGGACCACAGCGATTCAGGAAGGCAGCTCAATACCACCTTCTCATGGACAACTGGGAATGGACAATAGATGCTGGTCAGCAAGTGACAACCACATCCCACAAATGAATTTTAAAAAATAAATAATTTATATTTATTATGTTTACTAAGGATCAGGATTGGAGCCAAATATCGGTGGAAGTAGAAATAAGGGAGGCAACGGCTAGTGTGAAAGTCATGGAGTCATTCAGCACAGAAACAAACCCTTTGGTCCAACTAGTCCATGTCAACTAGATTTCCCAAGCTAACCTAATCCCATTTTGGACCACATTTGACAAAAGAGGTGAAGTACTGGAAAGGTTGGCTGTGCTTAGATTAGGTCTAGTTAGCTTGCATCCATGCTAGACAAGAGAACATAAAACAGTATAGGCTCTCAATGTTGTGCCAACCTTTTATCCTACTCTAATATCACACTGACCTACATACCCTTCATTGTACTACGTCCATGTGCCTATCCAAGAGTTGCTTAAATGTCCTGAATGTATCTAACTCTACTTCCACTGCTGGTAGTGCATTCCACACACCCACCATTCACTGTGTAAAGAACCAAGGTCTGAGATCCTCCTCCAATCACCTTAAAATTAAGCCCTCTCATGATAGACATTTCCACCAAGGGAAAAAGTCTCTGGCTATTCACTCTATCTATACCTCTTATCGTCTTGTCCACCTCTATCAAATCACCTCTCATCTTTCTTCACTCCAAAGTTGCTAAAGTAGGATGTAGCAGAAGGGCTTACCTTAATATTTTTATCTTCCCTCGATTCAGGGGAGGTGCGAGAGAATTCGCAGTCACAAATGTGTCACCCTTATTCAAGAAATTGTGTCAGTATTACATTACTGGTGGGAAGATTTTAGAAATGATAATTAGAGAAAACATCAATTTGTACGCAGAGAGGTTTGATGTAATTGAAGAGAGGCAGCATGGATTTGTAAAAAGCAGATTGCCCTGAATAATCGAGTTGAATATCTCGATGACATGTTCAAATGAATTAAAACATGACTCGAGGACAGAAAGCAGCAAGTCTACCAGATGGTGGGTGGCCATATTTCAGACTGGAAGTGGTCGATAGTGCTGTTGCCCAGGGGTACATGCTAGGATCACGGTCTTTTTCTGTCATATATAAATGGTTTGGATCTTGGAGAACAAAGTAAATTCTCAAAATTTGCTGATGTTGCCAAATTTGAAACTCAGAATCTTTGCAAGGCTTCGGTTCGGGCCAAATGGAATATTGCAGGCTCTGTGCGCTGGATTGAGAAGGTAACTCATTTCTCTTAATTATTCTTTGCTTTTCTACAGTCTCTTTGGGAATTTAGAAAATTAGGAATGGCAGTGAGGGCAGTTGAATATTCCTCCTGCAGAACATGGGAAGTAAGGGTTGAGACTAGAGAAAAATTTGGGCCAATCAAGGATAGCAGTTGAAAGTTGTGCATGGAGCCCAAGGAGATGGGGAAGGGCTAAATGAATATTTTCGCCAGTATTTGCATTGGAAAAAGACAATCTTGTCGAAGAGAATACTGAGATACAGCCTACTAGACTAGATGGGATTGGGGTTCACAAGGAGGAGGTGTTAGCAATTCTGGAAAGTGTGAAAATAGATAAATTCCCTGGGCGGTATGGGATTTATCCTAGGATTCTCTGGGAAGCTATTGAGGAGATTGCAGAGCCTTTGGCTTTGATCTTTTATGTCGTCATTGTCTACAGGAATAGGAGACAATGAGCCCTTCTTCAGGAAGGGCTCACGCCTGATACGTCGATTCTCCTGCTCCTTGGATGCTGCCTGACCTGCTGCGCTTTTCCAGCAACACATTTTCAGCTCTACAGGAATAGCGCCAGGATACCAAAAGTTGTCCCCTTGTTCAAGAAGAGTAGCGACAATCCTGATAATTATAAACCACTGAGTCTTAGTTCTGTTGTGGGTAAAGTGTTGGAAAAGGTTGGAAGAGATAGCATTTATAATCATCTGGAGAGGAATAAGTTGATTAGGGATAGTCAAAATGGTTTTGTGAAGGGTGAGTCGTGCCTCACAAACCTTATTGAGTTCTTTGAGAAGGTGACCAAACAGGTGGATGAGGGTAAAGTGGTTGATGTGGTGTATATGGATTTCAGTAAGGTTCCCCATGGTAGAATATTGCACAAAGTACGAAGGCATGGGATTGAAGGTGATTGAAGCATTTTGGATCAGAAATTGATTAGCTGAAAGAAGACAGAGGGTAGTGGTTGATGGGAAATGTTCACCGTGGAGTTCAGTTACTAGTGGGATCCTGCAAGGATCTGTTTTGGGGCCACTGCTGTTCATCATTTATTTTAATGACCTGGATAAGATTAGATTACAGTGTGGAAACAGGCCCTTCGGCCCAACAAGTCCACACCGACCCGCCGAAGCGCAACCCACCCATACCCCTACCCTTACGCCTACATTTACATTTACCCCTTACCTAACACTACGGGCAATTTAGCATGGCCAATTCACCTGGCCTGCACATCTTTGGACTGTGGGAGGAAACCGGAGCACCCGGAGGAAACCCACGCAGACACGGGGAGAACGTGCAAACTCCACACAGTCAGTCGCCTGAGGCGGGAATTGAACCCGGGTCTCAGGCGCTGTGAGGCAGCAGTGCTAACCACTGTGCCACCTTACCACCAATTCCAGGGTTAAGGGATATTAGTTACAGGGTTAAGTTGAAAATGTTGAGGTTTCTCTCCTGCGAACAAAGGAGATTTGACAGGATTTTCTTTTCATTCTTTGATGGGATGTGGGGTTTCTGCCAGGGCCAGCATTTATTGCCCATCCTAGTTGTCCTTGAGAAGGTAATCGTGAGGCATTGCAGTCAACGTGCTGTCAACAGACACCCAATGTCATTAGGGAGAGAATTCCAGGATTTTGACCCAATTACATACCCAATTATATCAACCTGCAATATATTTCCAAGTTGCATGGAAACTTGGAGGTGGTGATGTTCCTGTGTATCTACTGCCCTATTCCAAATAGGAGTCATGGATTTGGAAGAAATTGTCTTAGGAGCCTTGGTGAATTTCAGCATCATTGGGGGAGGCAGTGAATGTTTATGGATGTGGTGTGAATCACATGGGCTGCTTTGTCCTGGACAGTGTGAAGCTTCTTGGGTCTTGTTGGAGCTGCACCCATCCAGGTAATTGGGAAGTATTTCATCACACTCTTGACATGTATCTTGCAGTGCCCAGGCTCTAGTCTCATTTTATTCAGGTGAGTTATTTTCCACAATATTCCTAGCCTAGTCCTCCACTTGTAGCCATATCATTTATATGGTTAGTCCAGTTCAGCATTGACGCACTGGCGATCTCCAGGTTGTTGATATTGATGGGATTTAATGATGGCATTACCACTGAACATCAAGGGACAATGTTAGATTGTCACTTATTGGAGATGGTCATTGCCTAGCATTTATCTTACGTAAATGTCACTTTTCAGTTCAATTCGTCATATTGTCCAGGTCTTTGAATATGGACTGCTTCAGTATCTAAGACATTGTGAATGGTGCTGAACATTGTGCAATCATCAGTGAACATCCCTCTTCTAACCATATGATGGAGGGCAAGTCATTGATGGAGCAGCTGAAGATGTTTGGGCTGAGGACATTATCCTGAGGAACTCCTGCAGTAATGTCTTGGAGAACAGATGACTGACCTCCAACAATCACAGCAACCTCCCAAATGCCAGGAATGACTCCAACTAGTGGAGTGTTTGCCCTTAATTCCCATTGATTCCAGTTTTGCTAGAGCTTCTTGATAGAGTAATACAGCATGGAAACAGGCCCTTCGGCCCAAACTGGTCCATGCTGACCGTGGTGCCCACTCAGCTAGTTCCCATTGCCGGTATTTGGTCCGTATCCCTCTAAACTCTTTCCATCCATGTCCCTGTCCAAATGTTTTTTAAAATGTTGCTATTGTACCCGCCTCAACCATTTTCTCTGGCAGCCCATTCCATATATGCACCTCTCTCTGTGTAAAGGAGTTGCCCCTCAGGTCCTTCTTAAATCGTTCTCCTCTCACCTAAAACTACTTCATCAAATATAGCCTTGCTGTCAAAGGCTTTCACTGTCACCTCACCTCTGGAATTCACCTCTTTTGCCCATGTTTGAACCAAGGCGGAATGAGGTCAGAAGCTGAGTGGTATTGGTGGATTCCAAACTGGGTGTCACTGAGCAGATTATTGCTGAGCAGGTGCTAATTGATAACACTTGATGACACTTTCCATCACTTTACTGATGATCAAGAGTGAACTGATGTGACAGTAATTAACCGGGTTTGATTTGTCCTGCTTTTTATGTACAGGAAATGCCTGGACAATTTTCCACATTGTCAGGTAGATACCAGTGTTGTAACTGTCCCAGAACAGCCACGCAGCACAAGTCATCAGTACTATTGCCGGAATGTTGTCAGGGTCCATAGTCTTTGCAATAGCCTCTAACATTTTCTTGATACCATGTGGAATGAATCGAATTGGCTGAAGACAGGTATCAATGATACTTGGGACCATGAATAAGTTTCAACAATTCAAACAAACTGAAATTCATGGGTAGAGCATTGGTCAGGGAGTGGATGAGTCACAAACAGTACAGGCATCACATGAGCCACAAGATAGGTCATCATGTTCGGCTGGGCGAAAGGGAGGACTGCAGATGCTGGAAATTAGAGTCGGGAGTGTGTTGCTGGAAGCAGGTGTCCTGCTCCTCAGATGCTCATGTCTAGCTGCCTCTCTGCTTTCTGATTCCCTCCTGAGTTACAGTACTGTTAAAACACAGGATTATTACTCCTGAAAACCTCAAACATCTTTCTGGGTAAGAGTTAGTGTTGGCCTGTATGTCTCTCTCTCTCTCTCCTTGTTGCTCCAGGATTATCCATTTCATCTGGACTCCTACCGTGTCATGGTCACTTGTAACTTTTACACTCTCGGCATATTTTGTATGAATGAATGACCCTGAGGTAACTCACTTGTTAGTAACTTATCTCTGTGGCTGATGAGCTATTTTTGTAGCACTGGTGGTTATCATATTTGCTTTATACATGAAAAGAACCTGGTTTGAAATCATTCAGAAACATTTGCATGAGTTACTGATATCACAGTGGAGAACTGAATCTTGATTTACTCTTTTTGTTAAGCTCTTGTCATGCCGTAATAATATTCTTACTTCTGAGCCAGGACACCCAGGTTTAAGTCCTATCTTTTCCAGACATGTGTCATAATGTCTTTGGACAGGTTGACTGAAACAAAACTCTCTCTGTGATTTATAAGTGAATACACTGTTGTTCCTTTTCTCATTTCTTTATAACATCACACTCCTGCCAGTACAGCTGCTACATTCATTGAGCAGTACCAATTTTCAAAATCAACTTTTCCAATATTAAAATGATCACAGCAACATTAATGGGCGGCTGTGTGGAGTTTGCACGTTCTCCCCGTGTCTGCGTGGGTTTCCTCCGGGTGCTCCGGTTTCTTCCCACAGTCCAAAGATGTGCAGGTCAGGTGAATTGGCCATGCTAAATTGCCCGTAGTGTTAGGTAAGGGGTAAATGTAGGGGAATGGGTGGGTTACGCTTCGGCGGGTCGGTGTGGACTTGTTGGGCCGAAGGGCCTGTTTCCACACTGTAATGTAATCTAATCTAATCTAATTTGTGTCATAACAGTTTCCCATTATTAAGTTCATAATATTTCAGATTCTATAAATACCTTTGTATTTCAGGAAGTCTTGGGTAAGTATAATTGGACTACACAAAGAATCACATAGCTCCCTGGATTTCTTCAAAGTAACCACAATCTTATTGTCAGATGTCACACAACATCAGGTTATTGTCCAATAGATTTATTTGAAATCACAAGCTTTCAGAATGCTACCCCTTCATCAAGTGAAATGAAGAGAAGAGCACACAGAAACAGAATTTATAGGCAGAGAGATCAAGGCCAGTCATCTGTTGTTGTAACATCTGCATGGTCTCACCAATATACCATGAAGACAACCTCAGTTCTGACCTTGGGTTCATGTCGCACTACATGTGACACCACCACACAGTTCTATATCTGTAAAATCTTCCTCACTGTCCTGTTTGACACCATGACCTTGATAAATTGTTACAAACTCTCTATCTTAATTAGTTTGTACAGTTTTGGATTACTTATTACTTTTGTTAGACCTTTGGCGACTCTTATAGCTATCATGTTATTCCAGTCATTTAGTTTGTCTCCAGCACTTTATTTTTAATTTTTTGTAATTATCTCTCTGCCCCATTCAATCAGATTATATGTCACCCCCTTCTTTGATATTCAGTTGTTCACACTTTACTCACACTGTCTAACACTCTTGGTCATCTGCATAGTCTTATTATTCTACACTCCACTCACACCAATTGTATGATCTTTTGATCTCTCTGCCCTTGATCTCTCTGCCTATAAATTCTGTGTCTGTGTGCTCTTATCTCTCACTACATTTGCTGATGGGCCTGTATTATGAAAGTTTGAAATTTCAAATAAACCCATTGAACTATAACCAGGTGTTGTGTGACTTTGTCCACCCCAGTCCAACACTGGCATGTCCCCGTCACAATCTTATTGATCGTGTCATTGTAACAGGGGAACCTGAGACTTGTCATCACAAGCTCTAACATCTTTGCAACTGAGGAAGCAATTTTCAGACTGGCAGTCAGAAAATCACTTTATCACAGTTAAACCAATATGATGACTGCTGAACAAATGATGAATTTCAAGAGACTTAACCTGTGCTGTAAGACACAGAGAACTTAGAGGAGCAATAATCAAAGTTTAACTGCTTAAGAGCCAGAAATCAAAATGCATTTTTTAGTCCTATCTACTTTCACAATGATGATTTGTTAGAATCTATTTTAAAATATCAAATATTTTTGAAAAGATAGTACAACTATTTATGGAGAATAATTTATTGTAAAAGGCAAGGGTGATAGCTGTCTGGGTTTCAATGTTGGGGAATCCTACTGAACCAGCTGCTTCCATTAGCCCTTATTATCAGCTCGGGGTGCTTTTGGGTTCTGAAAATCAGCATCGAGAAAGTCTTGGCACAATACAGCCTAGATTTTAACAGACGATTGATAAATGGGGACTCAGGAAAATACAAAGGACTTCCAAGAAAGAGGTATTGGGAGCAGAAATTATGTTTTGACAGTTTTGTAATTCCTTGACAAATTGCATTCAGTTGCAACAACTTGTGTTGTCGCTGTAATATCAGTTTGTTTTAAATTTTGTCACCATATTTAAGAATTATGTAATAATTCTCTCACCTTTTCTTCACAACCGTCTAACTGTCATCAGCAGATTTAGTTCAAGATACCCCGACTGATACACAGCATAGTACTCTCTATTCTTTTAGTTTGAGTGTTACGTGCTATATTCGAGTGGATGTTTTGCTGTGAGTTGTTGAAGCAGCTTACTAGTTTTCTCTGATTGATTATTACTTCAAACCCACTTCCATAGAAGGAGAGCTGAAAGTATAAGATAGCCCCAAGGCTTGAGAGCACTCCTCTCTCTGCTTGCTAATGTCATTGCTGTACAAATTATGAGAAACCTGCTCACCATCACAATGTTTTGTGGGTGACCTGCTTAACCTTTGTGCACAAGACCTGTTCCTTGGCCAACTAGGGGTTGTATCAGCAATGAGCTGGGTGGTTTTTCTCAGCATCGAAACAGACATTTGTGCAACTTGCTGACAATGACATCCTCCCAGCACTTGGGGCCAGTGACAGCAGCAACAAAGTTCTTCCAGCGACAGGAGACGGCAGTGGCAGCAGTGGACTCTGCAATATTCCGGCGCTGGCAAGGTGACATCTGCAGCCAAAACTGGACTCTTGGTGCTATGGCAGCCTGGCCTGGCAGCGGAGCCAGGAACTCCTGGTTGCAGTAAGTAGAGAGCAGGGACTCCTGGCACTGGTGAGGCCGCAGCTACAGGGGCAGCAACATGATATGCCCAGAGAGGGAGGTCCTTGTTGTGCTCACAGTAGGCCTGGAGCAGGGGCATCTGGTTATCAGCAAGGCAGTGGCAGCAGCGGAGCCGGGGACTCCTGGTTGAGGGGCGACTGTGGGTTCAGAAAGGGACTCGGCGACACTGGCATGGTGGACCCAGGGTCGAAAACTAGGCGTCTAAAGTGTGGCAACTCCTATATTGGTGGGTTCAGTACAAGTGGCAGCGAGACAGTGGAGGACTATCTTTCAATTACAATTGTCACGTGGACTGGGTTGGAAGGACAGTTGAACTGAACATTTTCTAATTTATTCCTACGATATATAGTGCTGAACTTTTAATTTCTTTATTTTCCTATTTTTTTTCTATATTTATACTAAGAATCTGTACCTAGGTAGCTTTGCACCTAATATGGCGTCATAAGTAGTGACTTGTAAACTTTCACTGTACTCATTTGAGTACATGTGACAATAAAGTTAATTCAAATTAATTCAAATGGAATACTGTGTGCAATTCTGGACTCCCTGCTATAGGAAGGATGTTGTGAAACTTGAAAGGGTTCAGAAATCATTTACAAGGATGTTGCCAGGGTTGGGGAGTTTGAGCGATAGGGAGAGGCTGAATAGGCTGAGGCTGTTTTGCCTGAAGTGTTGGAGGGTGAGGGGTGACTTTATAGATGTTTATAAAATCATGAGAGATATAGATGGGGTGAATAGTCAAGGTATTATCCCTAGGGTAGCAGTGTCTAAACCTAGAGTGCATAGGTTTAAGGTGAGAGGGGATAGATTTAAAAGGGACCTAAGGGGCAACATTTTCACGCAAAGGGTGGTGCATGTATGAATCAATAAATTATGGAGCTGGAAAAAGTACAGCAAGTCAAGCAGCATCAGAGGAGCAAGGGAGTTGACGTTTCATGTTGGGACTTCTCATCAGGACTGAGCGTGTATAGAATGAGTTGCCAGAGGAAGTGGTGGAGGCTGATACAATTACAACATTTAAAAGGCATCTGGATGGGCATATGAATAGGAAGGGTTTAAAGGGAAATGGGTCAAATGCTGGCAATTGCAACTAGATTAATTTAGGATATCAGGTCAGCCTGGACCAAAGGGTATGCTTCCATTCTGTACAGCTCTATGATTCGATGTAAGCCCATTTGTTAATTAGGTCCACTCTCACTTGGTGCTCTTGTTGTCAGATTGCGAAGGGACACAGAAAGCTCTTGAAGTGCTGACTACAGATATATTAATATATGTCATTGCTGAATTGATTCCAGCATTAAGGTTCTTGAATCAAAGAGATCCATGTGAGAGGAAAATTCTCTAAGATACCTGAAGTCTTCTGGAAGCTCGCTTTGATGAAATTGGGTTGAAATTTAGCTCCGAGGAGAAAGTGAGGACTGCAGATGCTGGAGATCAGAGCTGAAAATGTGTTGCTGAAAAAGCTCAGCAGGTCAGGCAGCATCCAAGGAGCAGGAGAATCGATGTTTCGGGCATCAGCCCTTCTTCAGGAATCGGGCTTATGCCCGAAACGTCGATTCTCCTGCTCCTTGGATGCTGCCTGGCCTGCTGCGCATTTCCAGCAACACATTTTCAGCTTTGAAATTTAGCTCCATTACTTTCTGTTTGGTTCCATTCAATGTTTGCTGTCCCCTGTGTCTTTCTCATTGTATGTTGTGATTTAATGGTTACTTATCAACACAGATTCCAATTTGCTTTTCATTCTTGGACTCCTTGATAATTGTATGAGTGAAAAGCAATGGGAAAGCCCATCCCCAACTTTCTCAACAGTCTCAAGATGAGTAAATGGTGAGGTTCCTTCTGTGTACTGAACCAGTGTTTCTCTGAGTTGGTGCCTGCCTTATGGCACATTCAGGATTAGTGGTGCTGGAAAAGCACAGCAGTTCAGGCAGCATCCGAGGAGCAGATGCTGATTTTGCTGCTCCTCGGATGCTGCCTGAACTGCTGTGCTTTTCCAGCACCACTAATCCAGAATCTGGTTTCCAGCATCTGCAGTCATTGTTTTTACCTTGTGGTACATTCAGATCTACATGCAGTTTCGATGTAACACCTTTCAGTTTACACACAAGGGAGGTAGTCACCTAGAATTCAAGGATGCTGTTGGTGTGTGGAGGAATCATGGATTGGACCATGATCCTATGCAGATATGATGCTGGGGAGAAACTGATAAACATACCACTTTCTTCAAATATGACATATGACATTCATTCTATGAATGAGACTGGTATTTCAAAGATGCAAAAGCTTTCAGTGGTTTGTCACTGCTGTAAGAGAAATTTTGCATTACTTGCATCATAAAAAATAGGCCAATCCTGAACTATGTTGAAAATTTAGTCCGTCATGACATTGACAGCTGCTCCTAAATCTATCAAAACACCAATATCCAAGCAGACAATGGTCTCTGTCATTTGTGGTGAGTGGCTATATCCAAAAGAAACCATTCACGATCACATGTTTTTACTCTAGATGCAACCTCTCAACCATTTTGAAGGGAAACAGCTCAGTCTAACCTTGCTGGCTGTAGAGCAGGGCTCAAAACGGCCAGCCTCACCTCCCGGTCATGGCTCATTTCAATCCCCCCTACCACTTCCCTCCGACATGTCCAGCCTCTGCCTCCTCCATTGCTGTAGTGAATCAGACCATAAATTGGAGGAAACATTTTTATGTCAGAGACAGACTGGTATTTGGTTTAAGAGGTGATGCAATCGTGAAGACATTACTCATGGATATGAAGGTAGACTTTAAAAAACGCACAGGCAACAGCAGTCTTGATGGAATTAGCAGCTAACGAAGCTCCCCAGCTAAGTTGGATAATGACAGCTCACAACATGGGAGCTGAGAGGCGAACAGAATCCAAACTGCCAACAGTGTGGAAAAGCAAGTCAGAAAGCAGCAAACTGCTGGGAGAAAGAAACTAAGCAGCAACTGGCAAATAAGAGCACATTGATTGGGCTTGTTTCAGGAAGAAATATGGACAACATGCAATAAAAACACAGAATGTGAAGTGTAGGAAGAGAATCTACTCAGTACAAAAAGGGCATGGAAAATGTCCAGACTCTCAGTCTGAAGAGGAGCAATTATTAAACATATTGGCCATTACTGGCAACAGCAATTGATTCGGGATCACTCACTGAATGGCAAACAGGTGAAAATGGAAATGGACACTGGAGCAGCAACTTTATTAGTTTCTGCAAGTGTGCGTCAGAAACAGCTCAGTGACATTGCAACTGTCAACAGGCACAGGGAAGTTCTTTAAGGCCCTTCAGCCCAACAAGTCCACACCAACCCACAACCCACCCATATCCCTACACCTAACACTACGGGCAATTTAGCATGGCCAATTCACCTGACCTGCACATTTTTGGACTGTGGGAGGAAACCAGAGTACCCAGAGGAAACCCACACAGACACGGGGAGAATGTGCAAACTCCACACAGTCAGTCGCCTGAGGCGGGAATTGAACCCGGGTCTCTGGCGCTGTGAGGCAGCAGTGCTAACCACCGTGCCACCGTGCCACCCATAAATGCTCAGCAATGATTGGAAAAACTGTGATTGGAGGCAATTACATTCAACTGGGCTGAAGTAAATTGCTTGTCAGATCCTGAGACTGATCTATCACAAATTGGAAAGAAACATTATTGCTTTCAGTGGGGTCTGGGAGCGTGAAATTGAAAACCAAAGATGAGAATCAAGCAAAATGTTGCAATGCTAGATGGAATAAGACCGAAGGTCAGAACAGAACTGGAGAGACTAGTTAAGATGGGAGCACTGGAACTCGAAGGTGTGGATCTTTGGACCAGGCCTCTCAATTGTGAAATATAAAGGGACTTTATAAATACATGAGATTTCCATTTGGAACCATACCTGCACCTGCATTGTTCCCCAGTGTGCCATGGATCAGATTTTAAGTGGAATGGAAGGAATCCAGTATTACTAAGATAATATTTTAGTCACAGAGAGACAACATCTCCATGATTTACAAAGAACAAAGAAAATTTACAGCCCAGGAACAGGCCCTTCGGCCCTCCAAGCCTGAACTGATCCAAATTCACTGTCTAAACCTGTCACCCAATTCCTAAGTATCCCTCTGCTCCCCACCTACTATCCAGACGCATCTTAAATGAATCTACTGTGCCTGCCTCTGTACACAGTATTCTGAATGCAGCCGAACTAATGTCATATACAATTTTAACATGACTTTCCAGCTCTTATACTCAATACCCCATCCAATGAAGGCAAGCATACATTATGCCTTCTTGACCACTCTATCCATCTGTGCAGCAATCTTCAAGGTATAATGGACCTGCACTCCCAGATCTCTCTGCTGATCAATTTTTCCCAAGGCTCTTCCATTTACTGTATAATTTGTTCTAGAACCAGATTTCCCAAAATGCATCACCTCACATTTGTCTGGATTGAACTCCCTCTGCCATTTCTCCCCCCAACTCTCCAGTCTATCTATATTCTCCAGTATTCTCTGACTGTCCCTTATGCTTTCTGTGACTCCACCAATCTTCGTGTCATCTGCAAACCTGTTTCATACCAACAGTGCCCTCTTCCAGATCATTTATGTATATCACAAACAACAGTGGCCCTGTGGAACACCACTGTTCACCTTTCTCCATTTCAAGAAACTCCCTTCAACTCTCTGTCTCCTGTTGCTCAATCAGTTCTTTATCCATCAAGATAGAACACCTTGAACACCATGTGACTGGTCTGTAGTTACCCGGAATATCCCCACTACCCTTCTTGTACAGGGGACAACATGAGCAACCTTCCAGTTCTCCGGCACCTCACCTGTGTTTAAGAATGCCACAAAGATATCTGTCAATGCCCCAGCTATTTCCTCTCTTGCCTCCCTTAGCAACCTGGGATAGATCCCATCCGGTCCTGGGGATTTGTCCAACTTAATACCCCCAGCTTACCCAACACATCTTCCCTACTTATGCCAACATGACCCAGACTTATCAAACTTCTATCTCTAATCTCAACATTAATCACGTCCCTCTCCTCACTGATGCAAAGATTCAGAATCTCATCCATTCTCTCAGGTTCGACATACAGCCTTCCTTCATTATCCTTTAGTGGACCAATCCTTTCTGTAGTTACCCACTTGCTTCTTATATAAGAATAAAAGGCCTTGGGATTCTCCTTAATTCTGCTTGCTAAAGCTATTTCATGATCCCCTTTAGCCCGCTTGATTCCTCATTTAAGACTGCTCCTACTCTACCGATATTCCTCCAGGGGCCGTCTGTTTTAGATGCTAATCTACAGAAACTTGAAGATTATGGCCTAAAGGTGAGGAAAAACAAATGTGATTTTTTTAAAAATCTTCCATCCAATATTTTGGCCATGTCATTGATGGTAAAGAGACTACACAAGTCACCTTCAAAGTAAATGCCATGACTGTGGCACCAACACCAAACAATGTAAACCAAATATAATCATTTTTGGTTTTGCTAAATTACTAAGGGAGGTTTGTTCCAAATCTTGCATCCATTCTAAAACCATTGCACAATTTATTATGTCAGAACAGGAATTGGAAATGGGAAGATTGATGTGAAAGAGACTTTAACACAAGCTGGAGGCTTTATTATAGTCAGAAGTCCTGACCCATTTTGGCCCAAGGTTACTGTTCC
Organism: Chiloscyllium punctatum; assembly: GCF_047496795.1. Classification (NCBI taxonomy): domain Eukaryota; kingdom Metazoa; phylum Chordata; class Chondrichthyes; order Orectolobiformes; family Hemiscylliidae; genus Chiloscyllium; species Chiloscyllium punctatum. The sequence goes on along the minus strand of NC_092761.1, from coordinate 53,546,049 downwards.
AACTAGCATGTGATGTATGGAGTTGGAACAGTTTGGAGTGGGAACAGCTGTTTCTGATATATTACCCAATGGTGAAGAGCAGTTAATAGCTTTTGTATTAAGATTGCTAAACAAAGCCAAAGTGAACTCTGCACCAAAGTAGAAGCTTTAGGAATCTTGTGCAATTCCAGATTCAGATTTCAAGAAGGATAGTGGAGAGGATCAGAAGCAGATTTACCAGGATTATATCTGGTTAAGTTTATATGAATAGGTCAGAGCTGCATGGATTATTCTCCTTATGTTGCTGCATGCAATAGGGACTATACTTCACATATACATGAATGAACATTATGGGTCCAGTGACACTTCTTCAGAACTGAATCCTGCAGTTCTAAAAAAGGATCTCTGGACCCAAAATGTCCATTTTGCCTTCTCTCCACAGATGCTGCCAGACGTGCTGAGCTTTTCTTGCAATTTATTTTTGTTTCTGATTTCCAGCATCTGCAGCGCTTTTGGTTTTTTCTTCATATATACTTTATTCATCAGGAAGTACTTTGCCCTGAGATTATAAAAGGCTCAGTATAAATGTAAGGTCTTATCCTTCTAAAGAGATGCAGGTAGTAATACGACAGATAGTGTATAACACAAAAGTAGACCCTTTGATCCACTGGTCCATGCCAACCAGATATCCTAAATCTATCTAGTTCCATTTGCCGGCATTTGACCCATATCCCTCTAAACCCATCCTATTCATGTACCCATCCAAATGCCTTTTAAATTTTGTTATTGTACCAGCCTCCACCACTTCCTCTGGCAGTTTATTCCATACATGCACCACCCTCCATGAGAAACAGTTACCCCTGCAGTCCTTTTTAAATCTTTCCCTTCTCACCTTAAATGTATGTCCTCTAGTTTTGAATTCCCCTCCCTGGAAAAATGGCCTTGGCTATTCACCCTGTTCACGTCCCTCATGATTTTATCAACCTGTATAAAATCACCTCTCAGTCTCTGATACTCCAGGGAAAATAGCCCCAGCCTATTCAGCATCTCCCTATAGCGCAAACTGTCCAACCTTGCATCCTTTTACATCTTTTCTGAACCCTTTAAAGTTTAACAATTTCTTTCCTATTGGTGGGAGACCTGAATTCAACACAGTATTTCAAAAGTGGCCGACCCAATATCCTGTGTAGCCACAACATCACCTCCGAACTCCTATACCCAACGCACTGACCAATAAGGACAAGCGTAATATACGCCTTCTTCACTACCCTGTCTACTTGCAATTCCGCTTTCAAGGAACGATGAACCTGAACCCCAAAGCCTCTTTGCTCAAAAGCACTCCCCAAGACTCTACCATTAAGTGTATATGTCCTGCCCTGAGTTGCCTTACCAAAATGCAACACCTCACTTTTGTCGAAATTAAATTAAATTCCATCTGCCACACCTGAGCCCATTGGCCCATCTAATCAAGGTCCCATTGTACTCTAAGATAACCTTCTTTACTGTCCACTATACCACCAATTTTAGTGTCATCTGCAAACTTACTAACCACACTTCTTATATTCACATCCAAATCATTTATACAGTTGACAAAAAGCAGTGGGCCCAGCATTGATCCTTGCAGCATACTGTAAATCACAGGCTTCCAGCCCAAAAAACAACCTTTCACTACCACCCTCTGTCTCCTACCTTCAAGTAAAGCTTGTATCCAAATGGCTAGCTCTGCTTGGATTCCCTGTGGTCTAATCTTGCGAACTCAGTCTTCCATACAAAACCTTGTTGAACGCTTTGCTGAAGTCCATATAGATTTAGAATGTGCAAATATATTGAAGGAACCTTGAGAGGAAAGAGAGATTGGACCGGGGCAGTAGTTTCCAATGATGGCCAAAAGTGATTATTTTTGGGTGGTATTGCAAAGTGAGCTGCTTTCAAGTAAGTCCAGTTCAGATTAGGAATCTATCTCTCTGCATTGGTCATGTCACGCTTCACAGGGAGAGCGAGGGTAAATACGAGATATTTGAAACTGAGCGGATGTTGGGACGGAGGAGGCTGCTTTATCCTTGAAATTTGATGAGGTCACAGCAGCCCTCAAAGGATTAATACTCAGTGATTCACAAATTCATTCTGAGTCACAGCTGTTAGATATGCTGCAAGATTTCTCTTGACATTTTCAAATTAATTAATTCTAAACAAATTTCTGAGATCAATACAGCCTCACCCTGAATAGTACCATACAAGTGAGATATACAGTGTCCTTGGATTTAATCAGATGACTGACGTATGAATCCATGTGTACTTGACATTTTGAAATGAAATTACACAGTGCAGGTATTTCATCTATAGAAATGATAATATTTTGGAGCTTTTCATTTTGCAGTTAGAGCATTTGAAAACTGGAAGTCTCACAGCCCAATGTCAGCTGCATCACTCAATCATTTGAATGCCTGACACACTTCTGTCACCATGTTAGCCTGACTTCCATTGTTGGTAAGACTTTAGACGAAAGTGAGGACTGCGGATGCTGGAGATTAGAGTCGAGAGCGTGATGCTGGAAAAGCACAGCAGGTCAGGCAGCATCTGAGGAGCAGGAGAATCGATGTTTCGGGCAAAAGTCTTTCATCCTTCCAGCACCACACTCTCAACTCTAATCTCTGGCTTCTGCAGTCCTCACTTTTGCCTGGTAAGATTTTAGAATCCATTGTTGAGGATGGAGATTATGTTGTTCTTGGAAATGTGTGGTAATACAGGGCTGAGTCAACACAGCTCCATCAAGGTTAATCACGCCCAAAAAATCTGTTAGAATTCTTTGAGGAGGTAACCAGCAAGTTAGACCAAGGAGATCCAGTGGATATGATCGATCTGGATTTCCAGTAGGCCGAGAAGGGGCCACAGAGGAGGCTGCTAAATTATGTAAGAGCCCATTGTGTTCAAGGCAAGGTACTGACATGGAGAGAGGATTGGCTGATGAGAAGAAGGAATAGGGTAGCATAAAGGGGTCTTTTTCAGTGATGTCAACTAGTGACCAGTGGAGTTCTGCATGGGTCAGTACTGGAACCACAACTATTCACAGTAATACATTACCGATCTGAGCAAAGGAACAGAGGGCATTGTTGCTAAGTTTGCAGATGGCACAAAAATAGATGGAGGGACAGGTAGTGTCGGGGAAGTGGGGAAGTTGCAGAAGGACTTAGACAGACAAGTGGTAGTTGCAATACACTGTGGGAAAGTGTACAGTTATGCATTTTGGTAGTGAGAATAGAGGTGTTGACTATTTTCAAAATGGGAAAAGACTTTGGAAATCTGAAGCACAAAAAATGTTGGGAATCCAAGATCAGGATTCCTTAATGTTAACATTCAGGTTCAGTTGGAAGTTAGGAAGGCAAATGCAATACTTGCATTTACTTTTGGGAGGGCTAGAACACAAGAGCAGAGATGCACAGTTGAAGCTGTATAAGGCTCTGGTCTGAAAACTTCGAATATTGTGGGCAGTTTTGGGCCCTGTATCTAAGGAAAGATCCATCAGAGGAAGAGATCAGAGGAAGAGATCAGAGGAGATTTACAAAAATGATCCCAAGGATGAAGGGCTTGTTGTAGGAGCAGTTGTACTGGGTGGTGTTTAGAAGGATGAGAGGAATTTAATTAATACTTACAGAATACTAAGAAGTCTAGATAGAATGGATGTGGAGAAGATATTTCCACTAGTATGAGAGATTAGGACCTGAGGGCACAGCCTCAGAGTGAAGAGGCAAGCCTCTAGAATAGAGATGAGGATGAATTCCTTCAGCCAGAAGGTGGTTAATCTGTGGAACTCATTGCTGCAGAAGGCAGTTAAGGCCAAGTCATTGACATAAGACAGAGATAAATAGGTTCTTGATTGGGAAGGGGATCAAAAGTTACAGGGAGGAAGCAGGAGAATTGGGTTGAGAAACATATCAACCATGATTGATTAGCAGGGCAATGTCAATGGACCAAATGACTGCATTCTGCTCTTATATCTTATGGTCCTATGGGACATTCCACAACCAGAGAAAACAGGAACTAACTGGAGAAAGGATTTATGCCCAGATCCTTATTCCAATGGAGAAGATGGCATTGGCTGTTATCAGAAGGTTGTTGATGAGGATGTGCACTGCAAAAGCCTGAATCTATTGAAGGTAATGGTCTCCTCATGCCTAATCTCCCTGCATTGCATTGTCTCCTCATCCCACAATCTCTTCTAAAGAAACCAACCAGAACTTTGGTGATGGTCATCTGCTGATGTGACTTCCTATTATCTCCCCACTAGTTTTCTAAGGTGTCATCACATCTGAAATGGTCCCTCTCATTACAGTGTTTTATGTTACTTTACTAAACCTAACGGTTTTGGTTACATATGTAGTTGGGTGTATGTTGCTTCTTTAAGAGAGTGGATCAGGTGACCTGAAGGCAGAAGCTGGAGGGGCACTGTTGCCTCACAATATCTAGTTCTCATGAACCACAAACACAATAACTGACGACAAAATTGAGATCTGGCCCATAAACCGTTCAGACTGTCGTTTTTGTTTTGTTGAAAGGAAGGAAATGATAGAAAATGGTGCAGGATTGTGGAGGTAATTTTGAGGGAAGCGATCATGAGGGGTCTCAGGCTGTGGTTGATGCTAGGGAAGAATGGTACACACCAGGGAGCAGGCCAGAACGGCGGTCGTGAGGCTACAGAAGGGAATACTCATCTGGAAGCTACTGGAATCATGGAGAATGGTCATGGGGATCTTGGGCTGCACTCACCCTCAGGGAAGAACAGGGCGCTGACACAGTTGGTGAGGGAGTGGCCGGTGCAGAGATTGTTCACTGAGGGGACTCGGGCTATAAATACCTACTAGACTCGAGTGACAGGAAAAATTCCCGCCAGCGGGAAAACAAAACTGTGGGCCAATTTGGAGTGATAGGACCATTTGATGAAGAGTCTGAAAGTTGTACACTGAACATTTTGATGTGTATTTAAAGATTAATAAAGTGACTGAAGACATAATGTTACCGGTTTTCTTGGATTCTGTTGGCTGCAAGACCTTCACGGTTCTAAAGAACCTGGTGCAACCGGAGAAACCTGTAGAGAAGACATTCCAAGAACTGTGCAAAGTTATTTTGCACCAAAGTCCCTGATGACATGGAAAACTTTCCTTTTTATAAACAGTTACAGCCCATAGGGGAATCCATCAGCCAATTTGTGACTGCCTCAAAGAAGTAAGTGGAGCATTGTGTATTAGGAAAGTTGCTCCAACATACGGGTGTAGCAGGGTCTCTGATTCCCAAATCAGCCTACAGGGTATAGTTAAAAGCACTGCCATTGAAGCCTGCTAAAATTACACTGCGGACATACACGGAACAAGTGTTAGCACTGAAGTGCTATCCACTGGTAAAAGTACAGTTAAGGCACCAGTATGCCAAACTGCTTATATACAAAGTGAAAACCGACTAACCTACACTATTCAGATGCCCCTGGTTACAGAAATTAAAATTAAATTGGGGTGTGGTTAATAGACTGGAAGACTCAAAACTGAGTTGGCAAGAAATTTTGGACAGTTATAAGGATGTGTTCAAGAGACAGCTGAGGTAAATGAAAGGGAAATAAATTAAACGTTGATTGAAGTTGGAGGCTTCTTCAAGGAGCCCACCCAGCTTAACGTGGAGGTAGAAGTGGAATGGTTGGTGAATCTGGCAGTGCTGGAGCTGGTATTCAGCAATAATAGACACTCCATTCATTCTGGGGTTAAATGAGGTGACGCCGTGAGGATTTGTGGTGACTTTAAGTTCATAGTCACTCCAGCCTGATGTGTGTGGATCAATACTCACTTCCATGCATTGAGGACCTGTTCAGTGGACTGGCTGGGGGAAAGAAATTCTCAAAAATGGATCTGCCACAGGCCTGCTTTCAGATGGCAGTCATGAGGAAGTCCCAGCTGCTGCTGATAGTAGGGACACATGGAACTGTTCCACGAGAAGTGATTGCTTTTTGGCATAACGTCAGTGCCCCCTCTATTCCAGACGGCCATGGACCAAAGTTTGAATGGATCGTCAGGTGTCCAATGTTATCTGGACAATATTTCGGTTACTGGATCCTACAATGAGAAGCATTTGTAAAAACTAGAAGAAATCCTAAAAAGCTTTTAGGAACATGGCCTACAAATGAAAAAGGAGAAATGCAAGTTATTTTAAAGACTCCATAGAGTATTTGATCCGTGTAACCAATGGTGAAGGAGTATACAAGGTGCCCAAGAAGATGGAGCTATCATGAAGGCCCCTAGACCAGAGAACGTGTCTGAGCTGAGATTGTTCTTGGGACTTATTGATTACTATGGCCTGTTTGTATCTGATCTGGCAACTGTGCTAAAACTGCTGCAATAGGTTGCTGGGAAAAGGGAGGCAATGGAAATGGACCCAGGAACGTGAGGTAGTTTACCAGGCGAAAAGGTCAGAAATGTTGACTCATTCCAACCCAGAGTTGCCACACAGAGTTGCCTCGCTTTGAGGTTTGCATTGTACTGTCTTACCGAATGGGGAGGAAAGGCCCATTGTATTCACATTGAGGTCACTAAGATGGAGGCGAAGTATGCCCAAGCGGAAAAGGAAAGCTTGGGTATCATGTTTGGAGTTAAGTTCATCAATTTCCTTTATGGCAGACACTTTGTGCTGCTGACAGACCTGAGACCACTAACTTCCACTTTAGGCCAGAATATGGGAATGTCATGCCTGCAGAGTTGGGCACTGGCTCTGTCAGCCTAAACCTGAGATCAAATACGAACAGCCAGAGAAGTGTGGCAATGCAGATGCCATGACAAGATTACCACTACCATGAAGTAAGGATGTTCCCAGTTGGAACTGAAAATTATGCACTTTTCCCTCGGAGACAAGGTACTGGTGTCAGTGGCCCAGGTGCGGAAGGTTACCTAGAATGGAACAATCTTGAGTGCGGTGGTGGACTTAGTCCTGAGAGAGAGGGTTTGTCATGGAAACCAACAAGAATTATACCCATACCTGTCTAAGAGGTAGGTGTTGTCTGTAATGGACAGTTATTTAATGTGGGGAATGAGAGCTCTTATTCCTCCCTTGTTAAGAGGAAAAGAGATGGAACAAATGCACCAAGGGACGACCACTCCCCCTCCCCGCCGGTGTGATGCGAAAGAAGGAAGTAGCTAGAAGTATCTGTGGAACAATGGGACCTTCCAGAAGCTCAGGAGACTACACTAGAAAAGGTCTGTGAGAGGAGGAGATAACCTTCTAGGGACCACCACCTCTTTTTCATGTTTCTTTTGTAAATATTCCTGATGATGTATATATGATAGCTACAATGCTTGTATAATAGATATAATTGTTGGAGATATATATAAATATATCATTAAGGAGACTATGGAAATAAAGGGGGAGGGATGTTATGTACATAGTTGGGTACGGTTTGCAGGTCGGGTAACCTGGAGACAGGAGCTAGAGGAGCAGCTGTGGAGCTGAGAGGACCCGTAGTAAAGTATTCCCTGTTCAAATTTACCCTCCGTCCCCCTCATGTTCTATTTCTAATGAATTTCAATCATAATAATTTTCTAACAAGATAACATGGCGCCTTTAGATAAATCGGTGTCAAGTTATTTGAGATAAGAGGGCATCAGAAGTTAAGCACTGACGATTAGTTATAACGTCATCAGCACATTTGCCTGGTTGATGTCTGGAGTGCAGTGAGTCCTGTGAACTCTCACTCAGACCAGCACTTACCATGGTTTTTCAGCGCTTTCACAGGTGTCTGTTGTCTCTGATAGTGCTTGGAATGAGTAAATTAGCCAAGAGTAAGAAAGTTGCATCAGAAATTACATTTTTCAATGCATGAAATCAATACAAAGGCATTGATAAAATTGGCAGATGAAGATGGTCAGTATCTTCAAACTGAGGTATCAGAATACACTTGTAAAATACAGCATGATGTTTTTTCTTTAATTCTTTCATGGATGCAGAGGTCAGCATTTATTGTTCATCCTTAATTTCACCTTGAACTAAATGGTTTACTTGGGCCAGTGGGAGAAGGTATTTAAGAATCAAGCACTTGCTGTGTGTCTCTTGTCACATCGGCCAGATCAGGTAATGACAGCAGAGTCTGATCCCTTAAAGAGTTTAGAAAACCAGATTGGGGTTTTCACAATCACTGATGATGGTTTCATGGTAACTATTACTGAGGCTAGCTTTATATTCAGTGAGGCAGGGATACTAGGACCCATGGGTGCAGCCTTAGAATTAGAGGGGGTCAATTTAAAATGGAAATGAGGAGATATTTCTTCAGCCAGAGAGTGGTGGGCCTGTGGAATTCACTGCCACGGAGCGCAGTGCAGGCCGGAATGTTAAATGTCTTCAAGGCAGAGATTGATGAGTTCTTGATCTCACAAGGAATTAAGGGCTACAGGGGGAGTGCAGGTAGGTGGGGTTGATATGCCCATCAGCCATGATTCAATGGCTGAGTGGACTCAATGGACCAAATGGCCTTACTTCCACTCCTATGTCTTACATTCTACGTGCTTGATGTGGGAGGTCAACGACTCTGGTGTGTCTGGCTTGTATAAGTGTGGAAAGTATGTGCACGTTCAACTACTGACAGAGCATATTGCAGCACTGATGAAAGAACTCGAGGACCTTAGGCTCATCCGAGAGAACGAGATCTTTCTGAACAAGACCTTTAGCGAGGTTATTACACCAATCGTACCAGAAGAGAGCAGACAATGAGGAAGGCAGAGAGGAGACAGGTGCAAGAGACCCCGGGGAAGTACCTGTCAGGAACAAGTTGAATCTTTTGGAAACAGTAGAGACAGATGACACTGCCAGTCCACGAGGCGGCCAGGTCGGTCAATCAAAAGTTGGCGTGGAGGCAGAGTGGAAGAGTCAGACATTGCACAGAGCCGTGGTAATAGGGAACTCCATAGTGAGAGGAACTGACCGGGGTTTTTGTGGCAGCAGACAGGACTTAAGGATGGTGTGTTGCCTTCCTGGTGCCAGAGTTAAAGACATCACAGACAGAGTGCAGGAAATCCTCAAGGACAAAAGTGAAGAGCAGAGGTGGTGGTACATGTCGGCACAAATGATGTCGGGAAGAAGAGGAGGAACATACCACAGCGGGACTTCGGAGAACTAGGAAGAAGGCTGAAAAGCAGGATGTCCAAGGTGGTTATCTCCGGTTTGCTTCCAGTTCCTCGGGCTGGTGAGGCCAGAAACAGGGAGATAATGGACTTGAACGTGTGGCTGGGGAACTGGTGCAGGAAGCAAGGATTTAAATTCTTGGATCACTGGGGTATGTTTTGTGGTAAGCATAAATTATAGAAAAGAGAAGGTTTGCACCTTAATAGGTTAGGGACCAGCATTCTGGCAGGCAGGTTTGCTACTGCAACACAGCTACGTTTAAACTAAGTAGCGGGGGGGGGGGGGGGGAGGGGACAAACTGGATGTTTAAGAAGGAGATTGAAGGGAAAGTTAGAACAAGGGAAGTCAAGAAAGGCAACTGTATCAATGAGGCAGAAAACTCAGAAAGGGATCATGCCATAAGGTTGGGTGAAATAGGAGTTGATGGGAAGGGTGAGGGCAGTAACAAATTAAAAATACTATACATGAATGCACGAAGCATTAGAAATAAGATGGATAAGCTTGAGGGTGTTTTGGAAATTGGCAGATACGATATTGTGGGGATAACTGAGACATGGCTTCAAGTGGACAGGGCCTGGGAAATGAATATTCAAGGCTACACATGCTATTGTAAGGGAAGAGGGGGACTGACGGGCAGAGGGGGTGGGGTGGCCATGTTGGTAAGGGATGATATTCAGTCCCTTGCGCGAGGGGACCTAGAATCAGGGGATGTAGAGTGTGGATAGAACTGAGAAATTCTAAGTGTAAAAAGACCCTCTTGGGAGTTATCTACAGGCCCCCAAACAGTAGTCTGGATGTCGGATGTAAATTAAATCAGGAGCTGAAATTGGCCTGTCGCAAAGATGTTACTACAGTTGTTATGGGGGATTTCAACATGCAGATAGACTGGGAGAATCAGGATAGTATTGGACCTCAAGAAAGAGACTTTGTGGAGTGCCTCAGAGATGGATTCTTAGAACAGCTGGTGCTGGAGCCAACCAGGGAGAAGGCAATTCTGGATCTGGTATTGTGCAACGATCCAGATTTGGTCAGGGACCTCAAAGTGAAGGAGCCATTGGGAAGTAGTGACCATAATATAATAAGCTTCAATCTACAATTTGAGAGGGAGAGGGTACAATCGGAAGTGACAATATGTCTGTTGAATAAAGGGAACTATGGAACTATGAGGGAGGAGCTGGCCAAAGTTCAATGGTGCAATACCTTAGCAGGGATGACAGTGGAGGAACAATGGCGGATATTTCTGTGTATAATGCAGAAGTTGCAGGATCAGTTCATTCCAAAAAGGAAGAAAGATCCTAGGAGGAGGCAAGGGTGGCCGTGGCTGATGAGGGAAGTTAAGAAACATATAAAGTTAAAAGAGAAAAAGTATAACATAGCAAAGATAAGTGGGAAAACGGAGGACTGGGAAGCTTTTGAAGAACAACAGAGGATTACTAAGAAGGAAATTTGCAGAGAAAAAATGAGGTACGAAGATAAACTGGCCAATAATATAAAGGAGAATAGTAAAAGTTTTTTTAGGTATGTGAAAAGCAAAAAAAATGGTTAAGACTAAACTTGGGCCTTTGAAGACAGAAACGGGAATATATTACGGGGAACAAAGAAATGGCAGAAGAATTGAGTTGGTACTTCAGATCTGTGTTCACTGGGGAAGACACGAGCAATTTCCCTGAGGTAACAGTGGCTGAAGGACCTGAACTTCAGGGAATTTATATTTGCCAGGAATTGGTGTTGGAGAGACTGTGAGGTCTAAAGGTTGATAAGTCCCTGGGGCCTGATGGTCTACATCCCAGGGTACTGAAGGAGGTGGCTCGGGAAATCGTGGATGCGTTGGTGATTATTTTTCAGAGTTCAATTGATTCGGGATCAGTTCCTGCGGATTGGAGGGTGGCTAATGTTGTACCACTTTTTAAGAAAGGTTGGAGAGAGAAAACAGGAAATTATAGACCAGTTAGTCTGACCTCAGTGGTGGGAAAGATGCTGGAGTCTATTATAAAGGATGAAATTATGACACATCTGGATAGTAGTAACAGGATAGGTTAGAGTCAGGAGAAATCATGTTTGACTAATCTTCTGGAATTTTTTGAGGATGAAACTCTGAAGATGAACGAGGGTGATCCAATAGATGTAGTGTACCTGGACTTTCAGAAAGCTTTTGATAAAGTCTCACATAGGAGGTTAGTGAGCAAAATTAGGGCGCATGGTACTGGGGGCAAAGTACTAACTTGGATTGAAAATTGGTTGGCTGACAGGAAACAAAGAGTAGTGATAAACGGCTCCATTTTGGAATGGCAGGCAGTGACCAGTGGGGTACCGCAGGGATCAGTGCTGGGATCGCAGCTTTTTACAATATATGTTAATGATATAGAAGATGGTATTAGCAATAACATTAGCAAATTTGCTGATGATACAAAGCTGGGTGGCAGGGTGAAATGTGATGAGGGTGTTAGAAGATTACAGGGTGATCTGGACAAGTTAGGTGAGTGGTCAGATGCATGGCAGATGCAGTTTAATGTGGATAAATATATGGTTATCCACTTTGGTGGCAAGAACAGGAAGGCAGATTACTACCTAAATGGAATCAATTTAGGTAAAGGGGCAGTACAGAGAGATCTGGGTGTTCTTGTACACCAGTCAATGAAGGCAAGCATGCAGGTACAGCAGGTAGTGAAGAAGGCTAATAGCATGCTGGCCTTCATAACAAGAGGGATTGAGTATAGAAGCAAAGAGGTTCTTCTGCAGCTGTACAGAGCCCTGGTGAGACCACACCTGGAGTACTGTGTGCAGTTCTGGTCTCCAAATTTGAGGAAAGACATTCTGGCTATTGAGGGGAGTGCAGCATAGGTTCACGAGGTCAATTCCTGGAATGGCGGGATTACCTTACACTGAAAGACTGGAGCAACTGGGCTTGTATACCCTTGAGTTTAGAAGACTGAGAGGGGATCTGATTGAGACATATAATATTATGAAAGGATTGGACACTATGGAGGCAGGAAACATGTTTCCGCAGATGGGTGAGTGCTGAACCAGAGGACACAGCTTAAAAATACGGGGTAGACCATTTAGGTCAGAGATGAGGAGAAACATCTTCACCCAGAGAGTGGTGGCTGTATGGAATGCTCTGCCCAAGAGGGCAGTGGAGGCCCAGTCTCTGGATTCATTTAAGAAAGAGTTGGATAGAGCTCTCAAGGATTGTGGAATCAAGGGTTATGGAGATAAGGCAGGAACAGGATACTGATTAAGGATGATCAGCCATGATCATATTGAATGGTGGTGCAGGCTCAAAGGGCAGAATGGCCCACTCCTGCACCTATTGTCTATTGTCTATTCCAGATTTAGCAATCAATTTTAAATTCCATCAACTGTCATGTTGGGGTCTGAACCCATTCCCAAAACATTAGCCTGGGACTCATGTTTGCTGGTCTAGTGACATTGCAACTACACCACTGCTCCCATTTACCATGCATCTAATTAATACATGTTCAGAAGCAATAAAAGTTGAAAAAAAGGAAACTCAGCAGATCTAGCAGCATCTGTGGAGAGAGACAGAGAGAGTGGGAATTGAATTATGAAGCTGAGTCACAATGTGTTCAAACGTTCTCTCCTTCTTTCCACAGAACATGCAAATGTTTAGCTAGGAAGCGGACAAAAAGCATTTGAAAACTATTGAGACAATTACTAGAGAGATGTCAGATGAAGATTTGGTTGATTGAATCTGCATCTTAGTTCAAGTTGGCACATCAAATAAAAGGAGAAAAATAGTTTGTGATGAGTGACAGAGTGACAGAATTAGTGAGTATGAAGAGCAAGATGGACGCTAGTGCTCCAAGCAGAATCATGATGTTCGCAAACCTGTGTAAAGTTACCCAATGGAAATCCAAAAGTGAATCCTGGAAGGTAAAGGTGAAGCTCTGTGACAGAACAGTGCTCATCTCAAGAAGAGAAATTAGTCTGAGAGCCCAACGCTATGCCAAGATTGAAAATGGGAATACCAGATATTAGTTACAAAGCTAAAGCACTCATCTCAGCAGCCAAAAGCTTGGGCTAATAACTCTAACCGGTCCAGAAGAGATTATCTGAGCATCAGAGAAAAAATACAGGACAGATATGGTCTCATTGTAGAAGTGCAGGAAATTTGCTGCCAAAATAAAAACAATGAAAAGATTGTCTTGCTGGACACAGCTAATGCACTGAAAGGAAAGTGTTATAGATTTGTCGAGATGTACAGCACTGAAACAGACTCTTCAATCCAACTCATACATGCCAACCAGATATCCTAATATAATTTAGTCCCATTTTTTCAGCACTTGGCCCATATCCCTCTTAACCCTTCCTATTTATATACCCATTCGGATGTCTTTTCAATGTTGTAACTGTATCAACCCCTACCACTCCCTCTGGTAGCTCATGCCATACATGCACCATCCTCTGTGGGGAAAACGTTGCTCCTTAGATCCCTTTTAAATCTTTCCCCTCTCACTTTAAACCCAAGCCCTCAAGTTCTGGACTTCCCCACCTCAGGAAAAAGATTTTGCTTGTTTACCCTATATATGCCCCTCATGATTTTATAAAACTCTATAACCTCAGCCTCCGATGCTCCAGGGAAAACAGCCCCAAACTATTCAGCTTCTCCCTATAGCTCAAATCCTCCAACCCTAGCAACATCCTTGTAAATGCTTTCTCAGTTTTCTAAGGCAACAGTGTTAATTAGGAAGGTCAGCTGGGAAGATGTTGACACTGAACAAGTGGACACATCAAATAAAAACTGAAAGAACTGTAAATCAAAAACAAAGATAAATCAAAGTTAACATTTCAGGTCCAGTGAGGCTTCCTCAGAAATGAGTGCATCATTCCAACCAGCAGAGTACTCTAAGGTACCATGGTCTCTCTCATTCAGAACAACAAGAGCAGCAGATGTCTGGAAACACCACAATCTGCAAGATCCCCTCCAAGCAACTCACATTCCTGACTTAGAAATACATCACCATTCCCTCAGTGTGGTTGATAGTGACAAAAAAAACTGTCAAATTCAGTGTTATCAATAGGCTTGTCAGGTGGACAGAAGACGTCAAATGGAATTCAAGGCAGAGAAATGTATTTATGAAGACAAAAAAAGCAAATGGGATTTACGATAAATGGTCAAAGAATTCTGGAGGAACAGAGGGACCTTGGCATGAAAGTTCTCACCCTGAGGGTACACAGTGACAAAGTGGTTAAGACATACAGTATTTTTTCCTTCTTACTCATAACAGAGTGTGCTGGAAATATTCAGCAGGTCTGGCAATCTCGATGAAGAAAGAAACCATTAGCTTTATAGTCGAACATCACTCTTCTTCAGATCTCTGAACTCCGGGCCTCATTGGTTATGCATCAAGAGTTAGAAAGAGGGATTCGGCTGCATTGCTAGCTTTCAGCTGACAATGACCTCACTCCCTGACTTACATTTTCTGCCTTTCTCAAGCGATCAATCTCAACTTCTCAAACCTCACAGCATACCTGAAGTTTTGTATCACCTCCATCCTCTAAAAGCCCTTCAAGTTATTTCTAAAAACTGTGATATCCAGAATTGCAGTTATTTAGAAGAATCTTAAAAAGTGCTTTATAAACATGCGATGTCATTTGTTCATGTTTGAACTCTAATCCTGTCTCATACAAAATATCAAATGCTTTAAGTCATTTCATTTTCAAACATTTTTTACATAAATCCCAGGTTTCTCTGTTTCTGTACCTCATTAAAAGTTATGTTTTGTAATGTAAAATAATACTGCTTTTCCTCAATCATCTTGCCACAATATTTTAGCCCTTGTTCCAAAAGCAATTTTTCACTGCTTCAGTTGTATTAACCAGTGTTCAGCAAAGAGGACTGTTCCTCTGAGGGAGGGGCATTAATTTGATCCTCCCTGGAAAATGGGAGCAGGGACTGTAAAGTGTGATTAACCTGCACTTGTTCAAGGTACCAGTGTTATTAAGTTATCGTCATGCTGTGTGATAATGATGACTGTGTGCAGTCAGGCTAACCTTGCTGCTTTTAGTTCCCTACATCATCAGAGGATCTACAATCATTACTTGCTTGCACTATCTGAAGCTGCAAGCTATAGTTTGTACCTCTTAAAAGGAAAGAGCTTCTGGAGACACTGATATCACTGGAACTATAGCCATGGACAAATATGTATAGCTGACGTAGGGAGAGTGTATGTACAAATGTTTTCTGATTGCGAAATGGAACACTTGGTGGAAAAGATGTAAATGAGGAGAGAAGTTATGTATCTGCAATAGGGTAGCTCACTCTTCAGACACACAGCAAGAAGGTAGTGAGAGCAGATCCTGCAGAGACCATTTCCCGGAGTTTAGAGTTGGATGCAATACAATGATGCCACACAAGTGAGCAAGGTCAGTGAATGCAACTTCAGGCAGCCTGTGCTCCCAACTAGACCTTTAATCCCAGAGAATCCTTCATTCACCACAGTTCCACTACTCTCCTGCAAATAGTCTCTATCTTTTGTAGCTCAGCATTTCTCCAGTGCTCTGACAACTGTTGCTACCCATGGACTGGTGGGGCAGTGATGGGAGGAGGAAGCAGTGTTAGTGCAGCAGGGGGGTCAGTGAATCAGTTTCAATGGGGTGCGAGCAGTATCAATCTATGTGCAGTGCAGGGGGTGGGGTTTGTAATGAGGGTGTGGTTTAAACATTTTTGGGAGTGTTATAATAATAGATCATAGCTTGAGACTACCTATGGGTACATTAAACTTTTAATTACAACATGTGTTTTCTTGAAAGATAACATGATTGGAAGATGCAGATGTAAATTTGGTAAAGCTGTGGCATGGTGGCTCAGTGGTTAGCACTGCTGCCTCACAGCGCCAGGGGCCTGGGTTCGATTCCAGCCCCGGGCGACTGTTCATATGGAGTTTGCACATTCTCTCCGTGTCTGTGTAGGTTTCCTCCCACAATCCAAAGTTGTGTTGGTTAGGTGAATTGGCCATGCTAAATTGCTCATAGTGGTCAGGGATTTGTAGGTTAGGGGAATTGGTCTGGGTGGGATTGTTGGGCTGAAGGGCCTGTTCCCACACTGCTGGGATTCTATAATTCTATGAACAATAGAATGTCACATCTGAAAAGATGCCAATGGAGCTTCAAACAATAGCCTTCCATGGGAGAATGCAATTCAAACAAGCTTGTGTGAGAATGCTTGTGGTGACAGAGTTAGTGAGGAACAGACTATTCCTTGAGCTAAGTCGAACAGTCCTTCTTCAGTACATACACAGATACTGTTCCCCAACCCTTCTGCCGTTATATTGATGACTACACTGGTGCTGGA
Organism: Chiloscyllium punctatum; assembly: GCF_047496795.1. Classification (NCBI taxonomy): domain Eukaryota; kingdom Metazoa; phylum Chordata; class Chondrichthyes; order Orectolobiformes; family Hemiscylliidae; genus Chiloscyllium; species Chiloscyllium punctatum. The sequence goes on along the minus strand of NC_092761.1, from coordinate 53,529,608 downwards.
TACTGCACCCAGGCTGAAACTGGAGGAGTTCATTGACTTCATTAACAACTTCCACCCCGCCCTTGAATTCACATGGTCTGTCTCAGACACCTCCCTCCCTTTTCTTGACCTCTTTGTTTCCATTTCTGGCAAGAGTCTACAGATGGATGTTTACTATAAGTCCACATAATAACTCCCATAACTACCTGGACTACACCTCCTCCCACCCAATATCCTGCAAGAACTCCATCCCATTTTCTCATTTTCTCCGTCTTTGTTGCATCTGCTCAAATGAGGAGCCATTCCACTCCCCAGCATCACAGATGTTGGCCTATTTTGAACAACGTCTCCTCCCTGTCATGCAGACAGTCTCCACTCCACCTCCTCTATTCCCTGCTCCACTGCTCTAAACCCACACCCCCCTAAAAGCAATAAAGATAGGGTGCCCCTTGTCTTCACCTTCCACACCACCATTCTCCGCATTTAATGTATCATCCTTAAACACCTCCGCCAATTCCAACTAGACCCCAGCACCAAGAACATCTTCCCTTCTCCACCCCTCTCTGCGTTCTGCAAGGAACACTCCCTTCGTCACTCCTTGGTTCACGCCACTCTCCCCACCAACCACCCAAACCCTCAGGTACCTTCCTCTGTAACCATAAAAGATGCAAAACCTGTCAGCACACCAACCCTCTCACCTCCATCCAGGTCCCCAAACAGTCCTTCCAGGTGAGGCAGCGGTTCACCTTCAACCTAGTTTACTGTATCCGGTGTTCCTGGTGTGGTCTTCCCTACATTGATGAGACCAAACATAAACTAAGGGTAGGTTTCGCTGAGCATCTCAGCTTGGCCTGCAAAGGCGAACCAGACCTCCCAGTTACTGCCCATTTCAATTCCCCTTCCATTCCCTCTCTGACATGTCCATCCTCAGCCTCTTCCATTGCGATAGTGAACCAGACCGCAAATTGGAGGAACAACACATCATCTTCCGCCTAGGCAGCCCACAGACAACTCAACATTGAGTTTTCCAATTTCAAATAACCTCCCTCTGCATCCTCTGACTCCCATTCCAGCCCCACCTCCTCCCTTCCATTCCACTTACCAACCCTTCCTTCCAGCCACCAACCATTCCTCCCATCAACCAACCAGGCCGTACACTCTCTGTGTTCACCTATCACTATCTCACTACTCTGTCCCTCTCCACACCCAAAACCCTCCCCCGCTCCCCCTTCATCTGCATATCCCCTCAACCCCACCTCCATTCCTGAAGAAAGGTTATAATCCAAAACATTGACTTCTCCACCTCCTGAAGATGCCCGGCTCACTGTGCTCTTCCAGCATCTTGCTTGTCTACTTTGGATTCCAGCATCTGCAGTTTTTTTTTGTCTCAGACTACTCTTTTCAGCACAAAGCCATCTCCATTTGATATTGTCCCAACTATAGACATGTTTGTGATTACCCTTTCAGGAATATACAAAAGAAGGTCAAAGACAAACAATGACCAGTGCTCTGTCTGTGTTAGTGTGCTGATCTGCTACAGTGTCTTAATGTGCTGTGAGGGTCACAACTCAAGGAGACAGAGGAGTGCTGCAGATAAAGAATGACCCTCTCTTTCACCTTTATTGCTCCCAGGTTTTCTTCAAAAAGGATAAAAGCCTGGCAACTATCTTGCAAAGTCAAGAATCTCAAAACGAACTGTTTCTAGAACCAACAAAAGCAGAAATTGCTGAAAAAGCTCAGCAGGTCTGGCAGCATCTATGGACAGGAAGCAGAGTTAATATTTTGGGTTGACTGATCCTTCCTCAGAACAGTTCCAACGAAAGGTCACTTGATCTGAAACAATAACTCTGATTCCTCATCACAGATGCTGCCAGACCTGCCAAGCTTTTCCAGCAATTTCTTTTGCTGTTTCTGATTTGTACCATCCTCAATCTTTCAGTTTTTGCTTCATTAACAACCTCAGTGTTACTGATATCACCCACTTGAACAACTATAATGTTCCACTGTCTACTTTTCATAGAAGCCAGAGACTTAATTGTATATCCATTAAACTAAAGTCTTTTTTACTCAATTCATATTTCTATTCTGTTTATACATGTTGCATTTTTATTATATATTCTCATGTTTTGAAGCTAATAAATTCACCCTTTCTGTAACTAAAGTAAGTCTGGTTAATTTGGCTCAGTTAAAATATGAATACATTTGGATTGGGATTTTGAATTCACCTTGTGTGACTGACTGAGAGGGGTGGGTTGAGTTAAGAAGAGGAATCTTCCTCAACTGGGATCAAACTGTTTCAAGGTATCCCATCCTGAAACACAACAACTTGGGCACCTTCACCCAGAGGCCATTCATAACAGGAGGGGAGCTGTGTCATCAGGGTGCAGTGTCAGGTGTAGGGGGGGGAGCAGTGGTGAGGGAGCAGAGCAGTATCGGAGGAATAGAGTTGCTGGAATGCTTTAACATTCTTCCTAATTTGAAGAAACAGGCTGCTTTTGGAATTGTCTTGATGTCTGATGGAATCTTAGTAGGGAAGGGAATGAAAAATTATTGTGAGGTATTCCACATGTGAACAAATTACTGGGATCCTATATGGTGGAGCCAGTTTGATGGGCCAAATGGTATTCTTTTGCTTCCCCATTCATTTCGGTGCAGAGTTAATAATTTGGGGGAAAGAAAACAATGAGGTAAATCCAAGGCAAACAAACTATGCTTACACTCTGGCATTTGAGGAATACTTCCAGGAACAATTCCTGAATCATCAGAAGTTCCATGTTTGGGAATGAATATCTTTCCAGTGATTCTGATGCTGTGGTAGCACTTCAGAACTATGAATACCTCAGTATTCCTGCTGTTGTATTGGGAAGAGTTGGGCCAGAATAAAATTCAGATCATCACCAAAGAAGGGAGCGCAGGAATTTCAGGAATTGTTTGTTTTTTACTCAGGCATTGGGACGTTAGACCAGACCCAGTCAGCATATCAGAGTCAAGAGCAGCTTTGAAAGGTGGGTAAATATTTTGAGACCAAGTGAGTGAGATACTTGAAAAGAGAAGGGAAATGAGATAAGGTGGATAGCACTTTCAAAGAGCAGACATAACACAATGGATTAAATGGGTATTGGAACAGGAGGAGGCCATTTAAACCTTCTTACACTATTTTCAGAGATCTTAAGCTGCACCCTAACTGGCTGCACCCAACATTGTTGAATTTTTTTCTGAATTCCTTTAATTAATTAATCAAAACCCATGAATCTCACAATTATTATTAACATCGATCAACCTGTTTGCAGCAGAATTCCAGACTTTTCCATCATTTATGTGATGGTGTGTTTCCTAATTTCCCTCCTGAGGTGTCTGGATCTAACTTGTTGACTATGCTCCCTTATCCTCGGCCCCTCCTCTCCCTTACCTCCCAGAGTAGAAGTGATTTCTATTTACCCCAGGAGCGGCATGCTGTCTCAGTGGTCAGCACTGCTGCCTCACAGCATGAGGGACCAGAGTTCAATTCCACCCTCAGGTGCCTGTCCATTTGGAGGTTATGCATTCTCATGTGGCTGCGTGGGTTTCCTCCCACAGACCAAAATATGCAGGTTAGATGGACTGGCCATGGGAAATACAGGGTTACAGGGATTGGTTGTTGGGGGTGAGTCTGGGTGGCTGTTCTTTGGAAGGATGGTGCAGACTTGATGGGCTGAACAGTCTCTTATCTGCATTGCAGCTGTTAGATGATTCAAATCACCTTTTCAGTTCCAGCAGCTTTCACAATAATTTGCATGATCTTCCCTCATAATTTAACCCTTGCAATACAGCTATAATTCTGGGAATTAAGAACATTAATTATTTACATATCTTTCTAGGTGGAGATAAAAGAGTCAGAAGTTGCTTAACAATCCAATAAAATCCAATTCTATAACTGAGCACTTATCCTCTTTCTGATTGATGTGTGGTGTACCAGTGTGCCCAGAGGATGGACCAATGGCAGGAGGGAGATGGTTTTGTTTGGAAGGTCATGTGATGAATCCTCCAGGAATCCACCCAATCAGTGTTCAAAACTCGATTGACAGGGACAGGAAGCGTTATATGGCCTCTTTCTGCACCATAAATCTTTCTTTGTTTACCTAACAGCCACATCCTTTTGTAGAACACTGTGGAACACAGGTAGCAGGAAACTCCTGGTTCATTTTCCCATCCCTAACCAAGTACAGTCTCATTGCCAAGTCTCTGACTGAGTTCAGTGTAACATACACAAGGGATTTAATCCACAGCTTGGTGGTCTGCATAGCTCACAATACAGACTGACCTGGAGAACAAGCAACAACTACCCAACAGATAAAACATAGAGCTCACCAGACGCAAACAGCCTTAACTGGAAAGCTTGGCGTGTTAATGTGCAGTGAAACAGGATGTGTGATAGCAACCCTGATATTCTTCACTGTAACTGAATGAGTATTCCTCACCTGTTATGGTATCTCCATGTCGGGCCTGGTGTCTGTCTTGCATTGGTTTAGGCCCCTTTGTAGTGCCTTGGGAAGTTTTGATTATTTTAAATGTGCTACGTCAAGTTAAGTTATTATTCTAGAAGAGGTAGACTGGAAATCTTTATGCAGCCTCTTTCGCACACTGGGGTATAGTGGAAACAACAAAGAAATGAAACAGTCTTCAACCTCAGTACCAGAAAAGACAATGGCAGAAACAGCCCAGGAAATCCTGCATAGTCCTCATTGCTAAAATCTCAGGATAGAGCGAAAACTGGCGAAAACTAGAGTGAAAGCTATCTCACAGACTAGTAAAGCAACAGCTTGATATAATCATTCTCATAGTGTCATACCTTACAGACAATGTCGCAGACACCACCATCACCGTCCCTGGATATGTCCCACCAGTAGGACAGACCAGGTGACAGCACACTGCTACATAATCAGAGTCAATGTTGAGGACTCTGGGACCACATGAAATCTCATGGCTTCAGATTAATCATGAGCAAGGGGACCCTCTTGCTGATTCCCACATATCGTCCTCCCTCAGCTGATGAATTGTTGGATGAAGCACTGAGGATGGCAAGGACACAATATGTCATCTTGGTCAGAGATTTCAATGTCCACCAGCAAGAGTGGCTCGGCAGCAGTACGACTGATCGAGTTGGCTGGGTCCTAAAGAACATTGCTGCTAGAATGGGTCTGCAGCAGGTAGTGAGGAATTGACAAGAGGGAAAACATACCAATCCTCACCAGTTGCATCTGTCCCTGATAGTATCAGTAAGAGTAGAGACAAAGCCCCACCTTTATATTGAGAATAGCCTCCATCATATTATGTGGCATTGCTAAATAGGACAGACTTCAAATAGATCTAGTAACTCAAGACTAAGCATCTATGAGATACTGTGGACCATCAACAGCAACAGATTCATACACAAGCATAATCTGCAACCTTATGGCTCGGCATATCCCCCACTCAACAATTATTATCATTACAGGGGATCAAACCTGGTTCAATGGAGAGTGCAGGAGGTCAAGGCAAGAGTAGCACCAGGCACACCTAAAAATGAGGTATCAACCTGGTGAAGCTATCAAACGGCATAAGCAGCAAATGACAGGCAGAGTTAAGTTATCCTGCAACCAATGGGTCAGATCTAAGCTCTGCGGTCCAGCCACATCCTGTTGTGAATGGTGGTAAATGATTAAACAACTCACTGGAAGAGGAGGCTCCACAAATTGCTCGCTATCCTCAATGAAGAGCCCAGCACATCAAAGCAAAAGATAAGGCTGTAGCTTTGCAGCAATCTTCAGCCATTAGTGTTGAGTGGATGATTCAGCTAGGCCTCGTCCAGGCCTACCATCAGCTAGGCCTACCATCACAGATACCAGTCTTCAGCCAATTTGATTTAATCCACGTAATAACAGGAAATAGTTGAGGTAGAATACTCAAATACTGTGAAGACCACAGTCCCTGACAGCATTCTGACAACAAAATGAATGAGTTGTGTACCAGAACTTGCCGCTCCCCTAGCCAAGCCATTCCATTACAGTCACAACATTGGCATCTACCTGACAATGTAGAAAATTGTCCAGGTAAGCCCTGTACACTAAATGTTGGACAAATCCAACCCACTAATTACCGCCCAATCAGTCTACTCCTGATCATCAATAAAGTGATGGAAGGTATCATTAACAGTGCTATCAAGCAGCAACTGCTCAGCAGCTCAGCAATAACTTGCTCAGGGACGCCTAGTTTGGGTTCTGCCAGGGCCACTCAGATCGAGATCTCATTCCAGCCTTGGTTCAAACATGGACAAAATAACTGAATTCCAGAGGTGAAGTTACAGTGATGGCCCTTGACACCGAGGTTATATTTGGCTGAGTATGGCATCAAGGAGCAGGTCAAATATGGGAATCCTTGCGAATGAATGCACAACAATGTTCAGCACCATTCGTGACTCCTCAGACACTGAAATAGTCCATGCTTAAAGAGTGCAAGGTAATTTACTTTGTAGTCTTTTTTATAGAGGGAGTTTGCTTAAGACCCAGTGGAGAAGTTCCTGGTTTCAGTTGTTGCCAATATTTCACTCTTTCAAGAGTGCATGATGGCACCGGATATGGTCGACTCCTTGCGAGCTCCAGCATGCAGATCTAAGTTTCCTATTTCCTACAATCACTTTACGCTCTTTAAACTTAATAGCATACTTTTTAAAATTACTAATAACCATGTTTTATCTAAACTGACAGGTTTGAAGCTCTGATGCTCAAGGTCAGCTTATAGGATGAAGGCAGCAGACCACGTGGTGCCCACGACCCACCTGACCACCCGAGAAGAAGGCCAGGCCAGCCAGTGGCAGCCTACACGATCCCCAGGCTTGGGGCCTAGCGGAAAATGGAGGGACCCGAGAAACCTGCCCCAGGAAGGAGAACCAACACAAAATGCTCCCGACTCCATAAGACACCTACCTGACACGAAATCTATCAGAACTTACCTGGAGACCAGCCCAAATATTTCTGCAAAAAAACATGGCTGGACCTGGAGCAGCAAATTGGCAGCAACTGAAACTAGGAACGTCTCCACTGGGTCCTAAGCAAACTCCCTCCGGTTAAAAAAACACACAGTAAATTACCTGCTACACTGGGTCTGAAGCAGACCCTTTGCAAAAATATACCAAACCATAACCTACGTGCTCCACAGGGTCCTAGGAAGGATCACTTAACTGGAAGCAGTCACAATCTACTCCATCAGACCACCGGGCCACTCAAATATAAGAAACCTGCGAGGAAGCGGGGTAAGCCAGCCTGCGAGTAAGAATAAGACTATGCAGTTTCAAGACCACCACCTCCCCCCCACTTCCTAGCTTACTCCCAGCAAATGTACAATCTCTGGAGAACAATATGGATCAACTCAGATCACGGCTCAGCTTCCAGCATGAGCTGCGGGACTACTGTGTACTCTGCTTCACAAAAACCTGGCTTAACCCATCCATTCCCAACTGCACACTTCAGGCTGATGGTTTTTCTATCCATCGTATGGACCATACAGCGTCCTCAGGTAAGACAAAGGGTAGATGGGTTTGCTTTACAATCAACAACTTGTGGTGCACGGACATTGCAACCCTGGGCAGCCATTGCTCCCAAACCTTGGATTCCTCACCATCAAATGCCGCCCCTTCTATCAACCACCGGAATTTTCCGCTGCTATACTAACTGCTGCGTACATCCCACCACAAGGAAAGGTTGAGGAAGCTCTGGATGTGCTGTACTCCCCCATTAACACCCTGGAGACGAAACACCCCGAGGCCCTGTTTCTTGTAACTGGCGACTTCAATCAAGCCAATCTGAGGAAGGTGTTGCCCAAGTATCACCAGAACATTACCTGCCCCACCAGTGACCTGAACATTCTCAACCACTGCTCCACCCACTGTGAAAGATGCCTAGCACTCCATCCCCCACCCTCATTTCAGGAACTCCAACCACAATGCCATGTTTCTTTTCCCGGCTTACAGGTAAAAGCTCGAGCAGCAGACCTCCTCACGGATACAGATCCAGTGTTGGTCAGAGGAAGCAGAGGATCAACTCCGGTGCTGTCTGGAATTGGCTGATTGGGCCATGTTCAAACAGGCCGCAGGTACCTTGGACGGGTACGCCACCACCGTCACAGACTTTATCAGCAAGTGTGTGGAGCACCACATACCGAGGAAGTCAATCCAAGTGTTCCCTGGATGAATCAGGACATACAGAACCTGCTAAAAACCAGGCGTGAGGCCTTCAGATCAGGAGACCCACTCAAATATAAGGAATCCAAGTATGACCCTTGCAGAGCCATTAAGACAGCCACGGACCAAACTAGAGACCCAGACAGACACCCAGTGACTATGGCAAGGACTGAATGACTTCACAGGTTCTAAAAAGAGACAGTGCAAGATAGCAGATGATGACACATCCCTCCCAGATCATCTCAGCGCCTTCTACGCTCACTTTGAGAGTATGTCAGTGGAAAGGTAACACCAATTTCAACAAGTCCTGATGAACTTATCCCAACAGTCACTGCATCAGAGGTCAGATCAGTTTTCCTTCGTGTGAATCCAAGGAAAGCAATAGGATCAGATGGAGTACCAGGCCGTGCACTCAGAGCATGCGCAGATCAACTGGCAGAGGTCTTTTTGGATATCTTCAACCTCTCCCTGCAGCAGGCCACTGTCCCTGCCTGTTTCAAGGGGGCCAACATCATCCCTGTGCCTAAGAAGGCTCATGCAGCATGTCTCAATGACTACCGCTCAGTAGCCCTAACTTCGGTGGTCATAAAGTGCTTTGACAGGCTGGTCATGGCATTAGTCAACTCTAATCTCCCCACTCCCCTTGCCCCACTCCAATTTGCCTATCGGACCAACCGATCCATGTCAGATGCCATATCACTTGCCCTTCATTCCTCCCTAGAAATCTTGACACCAAGAACAGCTATGTAAGAATCCTACTCATTGACTATAGTTTAGCCTTCAACACTATTATCCCCTCGAGACTGATTACTAAACTTAGTGATCTCGGACTAAGCCCCACTCTCTGCAACTGGATCCTCAGTTTCCTGATCCACAGACCACAATCAGTGAAGTCTGGGGACAATATTTCATCCTTACTAACACGCAACACTGGAGCCCCCCCCCCCCTCCCCCAACCCCCCCCCCCCCACCCCCCTCCTCGGGTGCGTACTCAGCCCCCTACTGTACTCACTGTATATCCATGACTGTGTCACCAAATAATAAACTAATACCTTTTACAAGTTTGCTGATGACACCACCATAGTTGGTCGAATCTCAGATGACGACGAAACAGACCACAGACAGGAGGTGGAAGACCTGGAAAAATGGTGCTCTCAATGCTGGCAAAACCAAGGAACTCATTATTGACTTTCAGCGGGATGTTACTCATGCCCCCTGACACATTAACAGCACAGAGGTGGAACGAGTGGAGAATGTCAAGCTCCTGGGAGTGGTCATCAACAACAAGCTTTCTTGGACTCTTCATGTGGACGCACTGATTACAAAGACCCAACAGTCTCTTCTTCCTCAGGCAGCTGAGAAAATTTGGCATGACAGCAAATACTCTTGCCAACTTTTATAGGTGCGCCATCAAGTGCATTCTGTCTGGATGTATCACTATCTAGTATAGCAACTGTACGATTCAGGATCAGAGACGGTTACAGAGAGTGGTGAACTTGGCCCAGACAATCACAAAGAACAACCTCCCATCTATAGAATCCACCTACCAGGCCCGCTGTCAAGGAAAGGCCGCCAGCATTCTCAAAGACCCATCACACCCTGGCAATGCTTTTCTATAACCTCTACCATCGGGGAGAAGGTACAGAAGCCTGAACACATGCACCAGCCAGTTTCGTAACAGTTTCTATCCTCTGTTGTTAGAATACTGAATGGACTCACAAACTCTTTACATTCGCCTGTACCTGTGGTTTGGTTTTTGCCGCTGTTTATTTATTACTTACTTATCTATGCTATTTAACTCTGTGATCTGCCTGTACTGCTCTCAAGACAAAGCTTTTCACTGTGCCTTGGTACACGTGACAATTAATTCAATTCAATTCAATTTAATGCAACAAGATCTCGACAATGTCCAGGCTGGGCTAACAAGTGGCAGGTACATTCATGTTACATTAATGCCAAGTAATGACCATCTCTAATAAGAGACAATCGAATCACAGCCCCTTGACGTCACCGAATCCTCCACCATTAACCATCCTGGAGGTAACAATTGATCTGAAACTGAACTGGACTCACCACATAAACACAGTGACGACAAGAGCAGGTCAGAGATTAGGAATACTGCAGCAAGTAACTCACCTCCTGACTCTCCAAAGCCTGTCCACCTACAACTCACAAGTCAGGAGTGTGATGGAAAAGTCCCCACTTGCCTGAATGGCTGCAGTTCCAAAAACACTCCAGGAGCTTGACACCATCCAGGACAAAGCAGCCCATTTGATTGGCACCACATCTAAAGCACCCATTCCTTCCACCACTAACGCTCAGTAGCAGCAGTATATGGTTTCTACAAGATGCACTGCAGAAATTTATCAAAAATACTTGCATGGCAGGATCTAAGATGGCAGCGATCTGAGAAGATCACACTGCAGAGTTTCGCATCGCAGCAGGACCAGGACGGTCCTTTAACCCACCCAACCCAGGTCATCAGGATTTCTTGGGGCATTGGAAAGATTGTGGAGCCCCAAGAAACGTTTAAAAATGGATTAACCTGTATTTTCAGCTATCCAGAAATGCCTAAAAAGGGAGGAGGAACATCCGAGGCCGGGTCTGCAGCTCAGCCTGCAGCAGCCTCAGAACCGATTACTCTCCAGGACCTGGTGAACCAGCTCTCGAAACTTTCAAGATGTTGGGGAAACAGATTGAAGAGAAGCTGGCTCCAGTCTCTCTCATACTGCAGAAGCATGAGCAGCAGCTGGGAGACCTGGAGAAGAGGACGGATGAGGTGGAGCACAGGGTCACAGTGGTGGAAGCTGATGCCAGTTCATTCAAGGATGAGATCCAAGCCCTGAAGATGCAGGTTTGTAATTTGTGTGACTAAGTGGATGATCTTGAAAACAGGGGCAGGAGAAAAAACATTCGGATCATCGGTTTGCCTGAGGGTAAGGAAGGTGAGCAGTCTGCGGAATTTGCTGAAGATTGGCTTCTGAAATTCCTTGACTTGGAGACTGGCATGAGAGAATTAAAGATAGAGAGGGCTCACCGGGTCACAGTGCGGAGGTCGGCTCTGGGTCAACACCCTCGTCCTTTCCTGGTGCAGTTCCATCATTACCGGCATAAGGAGAGAATCATGGAGGCTTCCAAACTCAAGGGGAAGGATCCCAAGGCCCTAATTTACGAGGGGTCTAAGATCATGTTTTTTCAGGACTTTTCAGCAGCGGTGATCCAGAAGCAAAAATCGTATGATAGTGTCAAGAGAAGATTGAAGGAGCTTGGGATTCAGTACTCCCTGAGATATTCGGCAGTGCTTCAGATCACCTTAGATGGATCCATGCATCTCTTTGAGACATCGGAGAAGGCAAGAGACTTTGTGGACAAACTAACCTAATTTAAACAATTGTAGTATGTATAAATATTGTTGCTTGGTGCGTTTATCATTCTGTAAAAGAAATGGAGAAAATCCGGTTGGAACTTTGTTTTTCCCCCTTTTTTTCCCTCTATTGATAATAATTTGGTTCAAATTATGTCTGGCGGTGGTTAAGATGTACATTTTAAATTTCTAAGTTAGAACATACCAAAGGATGGGTGGGGTATTTATTCCCCCTTTTTTTTAAATAAAAGAACGATTTTTTATTCATATTGATATTCTATGGGATGTTTATTCTTTTTAGCTTGTGCTTGCGATGCGGCTGTAGCTGGGAGAAGTGAAGGTGGTTGAGATGGTTAGATGCCTATTTATGGACAGTTCGGGATGGGTAGTTGCCCCCTCCAGGCAGGGGGTGAGTTCCCCTACTCAGCGCTATTGGCACTTTATATGTTGGTTTGTTTTCTGGTTTTTGTTGTTTTCTATTTTTAATAATTTTGTATGTTTGTTAAATGTAGTGGTCTTAGTTTATGTAGTTTTTATATTTGATGGACCATGCGACACTAAGGCTCAGCAATTTGTGGTTCAGGTTCCTCCTCTCTGGAATTTAAATGTAATTGCAGAAGATTATGGCTAATGATTTGATTAAATGGTGTACCTGGAATATCAAGGGAAGTCACTCACCAATTAAGAGGAAGAAGGTACTCTTGAGTCTTAGAAAGGAGAAGGTGGATATTGCTTTGTTACAGGAGACACATTTGGATGACAAGGAACATCTGAAATTACAGCAGAATGACTTTGACCGAGTTTATTTTTCATCATTTAATGCCAGAAGTAGGGGAGTGGCTATATTGGTTAGGAAAAATCTCTCATTTAAATTGTTGGAATGTGTTAAAGACACATACGGGAGGTTTATAATTCTTAAAGCCTTGATAAATGGGGAAGAATATGGTGTTTTAAATGTTTATTGTCCCCCAGCTCATCCTCTTAAATTCTTGGTAGATGCTTTTTCTAAACTGATAAGTCTCAAGTCTCGGCACATCATTATAGGGGGAGATTTTAACTGCCTCATGGACCCCACAGTAGACAGGTTGCCTAAAGGTCCCTCCATACCCTCTGCACAAACTAAACAGTTCTTGGTCTGTGTGGGGAATTAGGGTTGGTGGACGTCTGGAGGTGTCTCCACCCTACAGGTAGGGATTTCACGTTTTTGTCCAATCCACAGAGATGTCACACCAGGATTGATTTTTTTTCTGACCCATGCGGTAACCCTGGATCTGGTGGCATCTTGTACAATTGGTAATATTGCCATCTCTGATCATGCTCCAGTGTACCTCATGGTTAAGATTAAGGATGTTACAGTGGATTCAAGGTACTGGCGAATGGACTCCTTTATTCTCATGGACAGTAAGTTTGTGGAGTATTTCTCTAGGGAATTTCAGGCATTCCTAGACATCAACGTAGGTTCAGTTGATAGTTCATCTGTTCTCTGGGAAACGGCCAAAGCTTATGCCAGGGGGTTAGTTATTTCATATTCCACCAGTAGGAACCACAGAAGGGTGAGCAGCAACGTCTCCTTGAAGCACAGTTGAAGGCAGCCGAGAAGGCCTACATTGACAGACCCTTGTTGGTCAAACTATAGAGGATTACGGCACTGCGGTCTGCACTAAATTCCATGCTCACACATATGGGAGGGACAAAGAAGGAGCTGGCTTTTGCAAAGCAAAGGTTATACGAGCATGGCAAATACTTAGCATACCTTGCCAGAAAGAGAAGTGCCCACAAACCATTACAGCGATTAGGGAAGGGTCTGGGAACATGACATGTGATTCTAAAAAGATTAATGTGGCATTCCAGAGATTCTACTCTAAGTTACATCAGTCTGAGAATTGTGAGGAGGGGCAAGCCAAAATGGAATCCTTTTTTAGAGATCTGAAGCTCCTGGGTGTGACTCCCGAACAACAGTCCTTTCTCAATGCCCCATTATCAGAGCAAGAAGTGCAGGAAGCTGTGAGGCAGTTTCAGAGTGGAAAGGCGCCTGGTCCTGATGGACTTCCCAGTGAATTCTATAAGGAATTTATAAGTATACTGTCAGGCTCAATGCTGAATACGTTTAATGACTCATACAGTCATGATTGTCTCCCACCATCTCTGAGAGAGGCCAATATTTCACTTATCCTTAAAAAAGGGAAGGATCCAGAAGACTGTGCTTCATACAGGTCCAGCTCGCTCTTAAACGTGGACTTTAGGATCCTCTCTAAGGCTCTCGCGTTAAGGCTGGAAACTGTGTTACCCTCTATTATTAAAGAGGATCAGATGGGCTTCATAAAGGGTCGCAGATCCTCCAATAACATTAGGAGGCTGCTTAACATAATTCAAGCATGCCAACAGCAGTCAATACAGGGATTGGTGATTTCTTTAGATGCAGAGAAGGCAGTTGACCGAGTTGAGTGGCCGTACCAGTTTGGTTGAGGTGAAGTTTTCATAAGATGGGTAAATGTTCTCTACAGTGTACCTCTTGCGGTGGTCATTACCAATGGGGTACGATCAAGCAATTTTAATATTTCTAGGGGCAGCTGGCAGGGCTGTCCCCTTTCACCATTACTTTTTACGTTGGTGATTGAACCGTTGGCAGAGGCCATTCGTGGGGATCTCAATATATCAGCTCCAGAAGTGGGGTCAAAATTACATAAGATCTCGCTGTATGCAGACAATGTTCTAATTTTCTTGACAAATCCACAGTCTCAGTGCCTTGCCTGATACAATGCACTCACGCGTTTGGTGCTTTTTCAGGGTATAAGATTAATTTTGCTAAATCAGAAGCTATGCCTATGGGTGGTCTTACGAAAAAGTTAGCTCTTGAGAGTGACTATAGATTCCCATTTAGGTGGTCACAGCGGGGTTTTGTGTACTTGGGCATATTCATTACTCCAGTTCTGGATTGGCTGTTCAAAGCCAATTTTACTCAATTATTTGAAAAATTTAAACAAGATCTCCTAAGATGGGAGGCACTTCCAGTCTCTTGGTTGGGTCAGATAGCACTTATTAAGATGAATATTCTCCCTTATTTGCTATACCCTATACAGATGCTTTTCCTGATTTTCAATAAACAAACACTCAGGACACTGAACAGTTGGTTCAGCTCCTTTATCTGGCGCCATAAATGGCCCCTCATTAAATTTAGCCAAACTGCAGTTGCCTCACAGATTGGGGGGGAGTAGACATTAAAAATTACCAATTAAGCTCGCTTTTGACCTACATGAGTGATTGGGTTTGTGGGGACTCTCTTTCAATATGGCTAGATATCGAAGTCTCTCAGGCAAGGTGCCCCCTTACCAGTTTGCTGTTTTTGGACAAGGTGAGGACAGTTAGAGAGTATTGCCATAACCCAGTAGTCATCAATACTGTTAAAGCACGGAGGGAATTCGGCAGAGGGAATGCAATATTGGCAAAACATCTTTGTTTACACCTTTAGTGGGTATGCCGGGTTTTCGACCGGATATGATAGATTCAGGATTTAAACGTTGGGCAGCTAGGGGTATATCTTGCATGGGTGATTTATTTGAGGGAGATATAATGATGTCCTTCGATCAGTTAGTACAGAAGTATGAGTTACCTAATAGAGACCTCTTCTTTCTTTTCAAGTTAGGGATTTTATTCAAAAAAATACTTTTGACTGATCCCTACAATTCTGACATAGAAAGAGGGGTACTAAGGGCGAAAAGTACACTCTCTGTCAGTACTTTCTGTCAGTATTCTGTCACCAATTGGGGGGGGTGCCACCTCAGATGAGTCTGATCGACTCAGCAAGATGTGGGAAAGAGAGCTGGGTGTTGAGGTTTCTTCAGAGGCATGGGAGGATATTTGGGAGAATGCAAGGAAGATATCAATTTGCAATAGGACCCATGCTTTGCAGTTGAAGATTCTCCACAGTGTCCACTTAGCCCCAGACCGTTTGTCAAAATTTAAACCAGGGGCATCTTCAGCATGTTCCAAGGCAAGGTCTGCACGGGCACTCTTACCCATTGTCCTTTGTCTTGTGATAGGCTTCAAACATATTGGAGTGCTGTGGTGGGTGCAATGGAGAGGATTTTAGGTGTAGGGGTGGAGAAGGACCCTATTTCACTCCTTTTGGGCCTACCCATTGTATTTCCTGCAGACGCGCATAAGAAAAAACTTTTCAATATTCTTAAGTTCTGTGCAAGGAAGAATATCTTGCTAGGTTGGATATCCGAAAAAAAACCCAGGCCTGTCAGGTTGGCGGAAGATTGTCATGGAGCATATTCCCCTGGATTTTCTCACAAATATGGTACACCACAACACTGAGAATTTTTACAAGACATGGCAACCCTTTTTGAAATACCTGGACACAGATTTATCTGCCACACTAACAAGGGCTTTTATATAGCCGTAACAATTGTGTTTCATGAGTCCAATATCCAGGGAGGAGGAACTGTGAATGTATGAGTGTTTTGTTTGGCTGGGCTGAGTTATTACTATTTATTTGTTTGTTGTTAGGTGTTTACTTATTTAGTTAAATAGCTAGTTTAGTTTTTTTTTAATTTTATACTTCTCTATATATGTTTATGCATTCGTATAGGAGGGTGGGTTGGGGAATTTTTTTATTATTTGGGTTTAGTTTTGTACTATTTTTATACTGTTTTGAATTGCATTGTTTTGTATTTGTTGTAATATTTAAATATCTATTTTTTCTTAATAAAAATATATTATAAAAAAAAGATACTTGCATAGCTCCTTCCAAACCCACGACCGCTTCCATTAGAAGAACAAGGGCAGCAGATACATGGGATCACCAATATGTTCCCCTCAAAACTACTCCCCATCCTGACTTGGAAATATGTCATCAGTCCTTCACAGTTCCAGGGTCAAAAATCCTGGAATTCCATCCCTTAAGGGTATTGTGGATCTGACTGCAACATGTGGTCTGCAGCAGTTCAAGAATGCAGCTCACCACCACCTTCTTAAGGGCAACTAGGGACGGGCAATAAGTGCTGACCCACCCAGTATTGCCCATAACCTACCAATGAATAAAAAAATGTTCAGTTATTGTTTAACCCTTCTAATACTGAGCAAATGTCTGAGTGATTAGACCACAAAGTTAGAATTTCTGAGGCTGGAAATTTGGGCAATTTTTAGAACCTTGGATCTCAAGTGAACAAATAGGTCCAGAACAATTAAAGGTGTCATGGAGGCAATACATGGCATGTTAAACAAACAAGAGTTCAGTGTGTAAGGTCTATAAAGCAATCAAAATGCCTTTTTAAAAAATTGTCAACACATTCCTTGTCCTGTATTCCACAGACTGGGTCAGGATTGGATACATGCAGTCTGTCTCACATAATGAGCTGTGTGGATGTCGTGATAAGAGGTTTCATTTTTGGGACTTTGTTACTGATGTTACTCAGCTGCTAAGTGATTTACTGATTCCCTCTCTTAGAATTTTCTGACCAGGGACTTGATGAGGCACAAGCCCATGTGGGATGGAGGAAACAACAGTTTGCAAAAGATAAATGATGGAACTCCACACAAAGGACATGTTGCTATAGTAACATACCGACTTGTTTACTGCTTGTCGATGCTATAAATCTCCACAAATTTCCATAAAATATGTAAAGACATAGAAATTGTTCAAATCTGTATGAATCCATTCAGGATGTTCCATATCTGTAAAAGTCATGCTTATCAGTATAACTTTCTAACTGTTCACAAATCTGTATAAATTTGTATGAATCACAATAAATGTACTGTATTTCTCCTCATGTTTTCTATCTGCCTTGTGTAGAATATAGCCTGGAGTGAAATACTCTGTAAATGTGTCAGCTCCAAGCTTTACCAATTCTCTGTGGACTGGATTTGCAACACAGACAATGTTGGTGTCCCCTGTGTCCACTAACTCTATAATCAGCAGGATGTCAGGGGAGCACTGCTGTGTGTCTGAAGCTTTCTAAGTTAATGCAAAATCAGAACTTTACAGTCACTAAGGCAAGGTACTTAATTTTCCAAGTAGCACATGTTCCTCTGTTAAGATAAGTATTACTACTATATCATAACTATTACACCAATTATCAACCAATATGTGCACAATGTAAGTACACAATTATTCAGATATCCTGATTTTTTTTGATGTGTGTTCTATTTAAGCAACATCACCTAAATAGCATTTTATCTTGTTTTTGTTTCTGGAATCTTGCTGTATGCACATTGACTGGCATGTTTCCTTTGTTTCCAAACGAGTAGACTTCAACAGTACATTTGCCAATCTAAAGAGCTTTGATATGTTCTGAGTTCGTGAAAAACCTGCTGAAAGCAAGCCTTTCCTTGCTGTGATTTACAATGTGATGTTACATACTCAGGAATAATTACCAGTATCAGTGTGGAGACACGCACTCAAACATCTAACCCGTACTTCCAGCATTATCAGCTTGACACAAATAACTTCCTTTCTGCCTTTGGTAACATTTTAATCTATTTATTTCAAGCCTCTTTACAAAGAGAGGTGAATGCAAAAGTAATAATTTTGTTCAAAGTTAAAATGCATGAAAGGAAAATTTCCTGAATCTCTGGGCTGGGATTTTGTTTTATTTGTTCACAATGTATGAGCATTTCTGGCTGGGCCAGCACTTATTGCTTGGAGAAGGTGGTGGTCAACTGCCTTCTTAAACCAGTACAGTCCTTGCAGTGCAGGGACACTCCCAGTATCATTAAGGAAGGGGGTCTAGGATTTTGACCCAATGACAGTGAAGGAAAGGTGATATTTCTCAAAGTCAGGATGGTGCGTGGCTTGGTGGGGAGCTTGCAGATGATGGTGATCCCATGTATCTGATGGCCATGTCTGGGTGCTGATGAAGCTGACAGCTCCTCAGAAGTGCAGCAGAAGCCAAGCCCATGGCACTTGCAGTGGTCCAGCTGTACAGGAGGGAAGGGAGATGAGACTGAGAGAGAGCAGTCATTATAGGGAGCTTCTTATTAAGCTAACAGACAGGCCTTTCTGCTGCTGGAGACATGACTTCAGGATGGTATGTTGCCATCTTGATGACAGGGGCAACCCAGAGCAGCTGCAGGACATACTTCTAGTGCAAGAGGGTGAACTACCAGCAGGTGTGATCCATGCTGGGAATAATTATTAGATAGGAAGGGGAATATGGTCTTGTAATTAGTATTTAAGCAGGGTTTTTGGAAAATTAGCAACTAGAACTTCAAAAGTAACAATCTCCAGTACCACGTGGAAGTAAGTACAGAAATAGAAGGATAATGTAGATAACGTGTGGTCGGAAGATGGTGCAGGAGGGAGGGATTAAAATTCCTGGGACAGAAAAACTGGCAGATAGGATGTTGCCTGTACGAGCTGAGCCAGTTGCATCTGAACTGAGCTAGGACTGAATTCCTTGGGTCATTATGTGAGTACTGTTTGGAGGGTGCTTAAACTAACTTATCAGGTGTGAGGGAACCTGGAGAATTCATTGGACGGTAACAATAAGGTTAATAAAATACTGGGAGCAGACAGCATAGAATACGAAATAGGAAGTTAATGGTGGAGTTGCAGAAAAGGGACGTAAGAAATAGAATCCAAGCCAGGGTTATGTTGCGTGTTTATGAATGCACTGAACATAGTTAATAAGATTGATGAGTTACAGGTTGCTATGTTGAATTAAGATGTTGTGGCGATAATAAAGACCTGACTGAATGGAGTGGGCCTGGTATTAAATATTCCTGGGTAAATATTGTTCAGGAAAGATAGGAAATGGGAAAAAAAGGAGAGGAGTAGCATTATTGGAAAGCAGAGCACAGCAGTGCTAGAGAGAATGGAAGTCTCATTGAGTTTGAGGAGGATATAATTGATTTGACTTCAACTAAGGAACAAAAGGGGTATGATTATATTACACAGTGTAATCTATAGACTAGCAATGAATGGGAAAAAAGTAGAGGAATAAATCTACTAGAAAATGATAAAGTGTCTATAATGTACAATGTTAATTACAATGAGTAATGATCATATTAAGGGCAGATAGGGACAAGTGTTCTTCAATTGGCTCAGTAAAATTTTGTATTCAGGTGCAATACATATCAGACCAAGAAGGAGTGAGGCACTGGGAGATTTGATTGTTGGGAATGAGGTGAGCCAGCTAGACCAGATGTTAGTGTAGACAATGCTTAGGGAACATAAGTTTTAGGATGGCAGTAGAAATTAACAAAGGACAACCCAGAGTAAGAATGACTAACTGATGGACAATGTAATTCATTGGGGATTTGTGCCAAATAGACTGGAACCAAAAGTCAGTGGGAAACACAGTAGTTTTACAATGGGCTACCTTCAATGAAGAAAAGGTTCAGGCATATTGTAGGTATATTGCCTCAGAAAGGAAAGATAGAATTAACAAATCCAAGGCTCCCTGAATGAAAAAGGAGATAGATATTAAGATTAAAAAGGAACAAATGTGCTTATGACAAGAGTCAGATAGAAAGTACAATTGAGATCCAAGTTCAATACAGAAGGTTCAGAAAAGAAGTGAAAAAGCAAATAGTAGAAACAAGGAAAGATTATGAAAGAAAATGTACAACTTACCTAAAGGGGAATCCCAATGTTTTATAAAGGCCCATGAATTGTAGAAGGTAAAGGGAAGAATAGGGTCAATTCATGATCAAAACAAAGATTCTGGGTTTATGGCTGCGGTGTTAAACTAATATTTAGTATCTGTCTTTACTAAAGAAGGAGTGAATGCCAAGGCCATGGTGACAGAGGAAGAATCACTTTAAGGGTTTAACATTGCTAAAGAGATAGTATTGGATGGCTGTCAGAACGTAAAGTTGATAGTGCACTGGGAGCACATCAGATATATTGAATAAAGTAAAGGAAGTGAAAGTGGAAATTGCAGACACTGGCAGTCTTTCATTGACACAGGGGCAATGCCAGAAGACTAGAGAATTTCAAAGAGTCTTAGAGTCCCCTCTTAATCTCTGCTGCTCTAAGGAACACAACCACAGTCTATCTAATCTCTGTTCATCAATTAAACTTTCCAACAGACCCTTCAATTCATCCACCTGACCAGACATCCCAATCTGACCTATTTCGAGTATTCAGCCCATATCAGTCTCAACCCTTCTTATTCATATACCCATCCAGATTACTTTTAAATGTTGTCATTGTATCATCCTCCACCACTTCCTCTGGCAGCTCATTCCACATACACACCATCCTCTGCAAGAAAAGATAGTCCTCAGGTCCTTTTTAAATCTTCCCCCTTTGCCTCTAGCTTTGGACTCCCCCACTCGGGGGAAAAGGAGCTTACCTATTCCCCTTATCTATTCCTCCCATTGTTTTATAAATCTCTATAAGCAGCCTTATTTTAAAAAATGGTTGCAAGTTTGTTCGCAATTACAGCCTGGCCTGCTCAACTTCAATAGTGGGGAAATTTTAAAAAACTATTCAGATTGAAATTAATTAGTCACATGGAAAAATGTGGGTTAACTAGGATAGGTCAGTATCACCTTGTTACAAGCAAATTGTATTTAACTAACCTGCTAGAGTTTTAAAACTTAAATGAGCTTTATTGTCACGTATACTCACATGAAAAGTTTACAAGTTGTCACTTATGGCACCATCTTAGCTACAGATTATTAAGTACAAATTATTACAGAAAAACAAAATGAGAAAAATAAAGAAGTAAGAAGTCCAGTATTACAGATCATGGGAATAAATCAGAAAATACAGAAATGAAAAGTTCAGAATAACAGTCTTTCCAACCCAGTTCACTCTAGCACTGAGCATATTGTTTGTGCTAAGCCTTGACACCAGACCATCTGGGCTTTACCCAGAGTATCTCAAAGTTGGGATACTGCTCTGGATTCATCTCAAGGCCAGAGGTCCACAGTGAGGCCACTCCAGACCAAGAGATCACCATACTGTGCCGAGAGACTGCCACACCGTACTGAGAGATCACCGCACTGTGCCGAGAGACCACCATACTGGACCAAGAGACCATCACACTGGAGACAGACCCCCACACCATGCCGAAAGACCACCACACCAGACCAAGGGACCCCCACATTGGGCCGAGAGACCACCACACCGTGCCAAGAGACCCCCATACCGGACTGAGACCACCACACCAGGCCGGGAGACCCCCACACCAGGCCAAGAGTCCATCACGTCAGACTGGGAGACACCCAGGCTGAGCTGGGCTGGGAGACCACCACACTGGACCGAGAGACCGCCACGCCTAGTTGGGAGACAGTCATGCCAGGCTGAAAGACAGAGAGTCATAGTCATAGAGATCTAAAGCACAAAAAAGTTCTTTGCCCCATTGAGTTTGCACCAGTCAAAAATACCTACCTAACTATTCTATTCCCATTTACCAGCACTTTGCCCACATGCCTTGACATCACAAGTGTACATCTAAATTCTTCTTAAATGTGATGAGGCTTTCTCTCTCTACCATCCTTACAGGCAGTGAGTTCCAGATTCCCAATACCCTCTGAGTGAAAAAATCTTTCCTTACATCCCCTCTAAACCTCTTGTCCCATACCTTCAATCTACTCCCCCGGTCATTGAACCCTCAATTCAGGAGAAAAGTCTCATCCTGTTTACCCTATCAATGCCCCTCAAAAATGTCCCCTCGCAATCTCCTCTGCTCCAAAGAACACAACCACAGTCTATCCAATCTCTCTTCATAAATTAAACTCTCCAACCCAGGCTACATAATGTTAAATCTCCTCTGATCTTTCTCCAGTACAATCCCATCCCTCCTATAATGTGGATTCCAGAACTGCGCGCATATAAATATACACACACTAGATAGACACATGCACAGAGACACACGCACACAGATACATAGACATAGAAAGATACGTACACAGGCGCATGAACATACACACAAATGCACACACACACAAAAACGCACATACACAGATGCACACACAGACGCATACACAGATGCACACACACAGATACACATTTACAGATACACACACACAGACACACACACATAGAGAGAGAAACACAAACACATGCACATATATGAAGGTGGTAACACTGAGGTGTAAAGATAGAAACTAGAAGCATAAGGAGGCCATTCGGCCACTTAAGCCTGCTCAACTATTTAATATGTTCATGTCTGATCTCTATCTCCACACCACATTCGCACTGTCTCTCCATACTGCTTGATGATTTTACCTGTATTGTCTAAAAATATATCCATCTCTTTCCAAATAAGTTCAGGGATCCAGTTTCCACAGCTTTCTTTGTTAGTAAATTCCACAGGTTGACCACACACTGAATGAAGAGTGGGTCCTGGAGAAGATAAAATGTCTGGGAAGGTGGATAAATCACCCAAACCAGATGGATTGCACTCCAGAGTTCTGAAGGAGATACCTGAGGAAACTGTGGGAACATTAGTGTGATCTTTCAGGAATCACAGGTGTCAGGGAGATTCCCAGAGGACTGAAAAATGGTTAAAGTAAGCCTGACATCATTTGTTGGTTAGGTTTTAGTCCATTATTAAGGATGAGATTGCAGAGTGCATGTTAAAGTAGGGTGGAGTCAGCACGGCTTCATCTAGGGTAGGTCATGCCTAACAAAATTCCTCGAAGGCTGCCACAGTCAATATTGTCCGCAATAGTTTCTTCACTTGCTTCTTGATCCACGCCAACATTCTGCACCACTAATTCTGCATGGCCTCTGTGCTGCCTACTCACTTGCACTACCTTTTGTATAAGCTCTAACAGCTATGCCACCAACTTTCAAGTCACTCAGTTCCTCCCTTCCTCTCATTCCAGGAGAAAACAGCCCATAACATGAAAGCAAGAGCCAAGAAGAGAAGACAGGTGTACAGTATTAGGTTCCTCATCCTCCTCCAGAAGAAAATCCCATTCCTTGCTGGAGATGACCAGGTCCACTCCTGAGGGGTATGCTGAGACATTCCTATCCCACCATCTGACTAACTAGCAGTGTTTGTGTCCCTGAAAATCTCATGGTGTCCTCACTATCGGTGCCATCACTGCACAGCACATTTAACCACGAACTAGGACACCTCCTCATCCTAATGCCTTTCAGATACCAACAGGATTTCTGTGATCTTGATAGAGAAATGACTACCTCCTTCCAGCCCTCACCAGCCCAAATACTAACGCCATGGTGGGAATGACATGTTTAGAAGTGTAAGCTGGTGAACACCTCACTGCAAATATTCTGCAGCTGGTCAAGGAAGAAATAGCCCAAGTTGCAGGCATTCAGAGGCCTGTCGGAGACCAGGACCCTGCTCAGTCCCAAACAGGAGAGGAGCCTGTGAGGTCAGTAACCAGGGACTTTGTCCACATCCACAGGGAGGAACAGGAGCAGCAGACAGGAATGTGAGAGGCAATGATCCTCATTGCCCAGGGGCTGAAGGAATGCAGCAAGTCATGTGTCCCTCTGTCTACCTCCATGTTCTGGTTGGTTGTTGCCATGGAGAGCCAGCACTCAGAGTCTCAGAGTCTGCTGGAGACACACACACCCACAATCCATTCCCCCAGCCACTGGTCTTCATGGGCCCATTCCTCACACGGTGACAGGGCGGAGCAGGAAAAAACCCAGTCAGGGGAGAACCCATACACACAAGCCTTTCAGAGGTCTCCTGTTAGGAAACACTGGAGGAGGGGCCAGTTTCTCTACCTTCTCTTCCAAGTTCACATTGGAGGAGGGGCCAGTTGCATCTGAGAAGAATGTCAGGGCTGTCCAGACACAAACATGGGTTGCACATCAAACCTCCAGGGCCAATGGGCTTGACTACTGAGCAGGGTCCCTCCACCCCTGACGTGGAATCAGGGACAACACTGAGATATAATGGGGGAGGGAGGAAGAAACAAAATTCTTTTGAGGGCTCTTTGGTGACACAGGTGCCACAAACATATTACACAAAGCAAAATGTTTGTATAAATTCGATTGATTTTGCACCACTATCTACCTGAGTCTCTATTTTGCCCCAAATGTAACTGTGCCAGCCAAGGCAAGCTGCAATCACCAGCTTCCCACTCTGACTTCCATAGCGAGAATTCTCAGCATCTAATTTGTTCACTGTGGATGGTAGGATAGGATGCTGCATATTAATGAGGTGAGAAATGCAGTTAATAAAGTCATCAACAAACAATAATCCCCCTTAATCCTCTGTAATATGGAACTATAATATTTATCCCTTTAACTAAAACAAAACACAAACAAATACTAACACACTTCAGGAAAAGGAGAGAAAAACAGATTTCTCTTCAGTTATTGGCAGAGCTCATCTGTGTCAATTCAAACTTGATACAGGAGTGAGCAGTGCCCCTGGATTAACCATTAAAATCCATGGTTGAACAAACAAAGTTACTGATCTATTGTTAGGGGTTGGCACAGCACCTCCTGAAATTAAAGGTAGGTGTTAACTGAGTGAGCACTCAAGTAGCAGTGAGGGGAGGTGATGGCTTAGTGGGATTATCACTAAACTATTAACCAGAGACTGAGGTAATGTTCGAGGGATCTGGGTTTGAATCTTGCTATAGCAGTGAAATTTGAATTTTTTTTTAAAATCAGGATGGAAGAGTCTCATACTGGCCATGAAACTGCTGTTGATTGTCAGAAAAAAAAATCTGATTCACCGATGTCCTTTTCAGAGACGAGAATCTGCCACCTCACCTGGTCTGGTCTACATCTGATACCTGACCCACAGCAATAGGTTTACTGTCTAGGTGGTTAAAAATAGTGAAATGTTTCTTTAAAACACAACGACCATCAGTTCACAGAATAATATAAAACAACAACTGCAGAAGCTGGGAATCTGAAATGAAAATAGAAATGGCTGGGGAAACGGAGGAGGTCTGGCAACATTGTGGAGAAAAGCAGAGTTAACGTTCCAAGTCCAGTGACTCTTCTTCAGAACTTGAGTATGCTTCTGTCATCTCAGTGCCAACCTCTTCATTGTTTCCACTGTTGCTATTTAGTGGAGTTCTCACCATGTGCTGCAGTAGATCTGCTCCATATGCTCCAGGACTAAACCAGCTCAGTCAGTAGTGGTGTTACCAAGATACTTGATGTGATGGACATTGAAGTTCCCCACCCAGAGTGCATTGTGTGCCTTTGAGTTGGAGACTTAAACAATCCAGGTCTTTTTCAATATATAATTTCAGTTACATCACACTGTAAACTATTGCTATAAATTCTGTGTCGTACAATCTTATTCTCCACAACCACCTGATGGAGGAGCAGCGCTCCAAAAGCTAGTGCTTTCAAATAAACCTGTTGGACTACATGCTGGTGTTGTGTGATTTTTAACTTTGTCTCCCTCAGCATTACTTCAGTTTGTGTTCAAGATGCAGGAGGATGATTCAGGAGAAGGCTGTAAGTGACAATCAGCAGGAGGGTTCCCTGACTGTGATTGACCTGATGTCCTGGGATTTCATGGGCTTTGGACTTAATGTTGAGAACTTCCAAAGTCAGATTCATTTGACTGTATGCCACTGCGCACCATCTCTCATGGTCTGCCTCTCCAATGAGCTTAAATATAGCCGTGGACAGTGATGCCGGAATGGAAATAATCAAATTGGACACAAAAGGATAACTCTGTTTCTCCCTCCACAGATACAGCCAAGCCTGCTCAGTTTCTCCTGCACTTTTTTTATTATTCACATCCCCAACTTCCACAGTTTTGTCTTATTTATAGTTTTTTTTTATGATGATACAAGTTTTTGACATATTGGCTGTGAAGTAACATTCTGTGAGTATGACATTGTCAGGTTGCACCAATCAATGGGACAGTTCTCCCAGTTTTGTCAGAGGTCCCCAGGGCTCAGTGAATAGGACACCACCAAGTTCACTGTGAAACATGTGCCCTTGTTACTTCCACTGTTTTGAGTGAATCCAGATTATTCATCTGGATGTTATGATACTTTTTCTGCATGGTTTGATTTAACTAAGTGCCTTGCTAGGCCATTTCAGAAAAGACATGTTCAGAAGACATTAGAGTGAACCACATTGCTGCGCGGCTTGAGTCACTTCTCGCATCGGCCAGATGAGGTAAAGACAGCAGATCTCCTTCCTTGAAGATCATTAGTGAATCAGATGGGTTTCTATAACAATCTATCTATAGTTTCATGGTTATCATCACTAAGACTAGCTTTTTATTCCAGACTGATTTCATTCGTTTAAGTTACATTCCCCAACTGCCATGGCAAGGTTTCAACTGTTCAGGCTTTTGGATGACTCATCCAGTAAAGAAAAATTACAATGCTGCCATTTCCCAGGGATGGGAGGAAAGTCAGGGCATTTGGTGAAAAAATAGTGTTGAGAGACATGTTGAGAAGATGAATAGGAGATATTGAGGGCCATAGTAAAAATGGGCAGGTGGGGTGGGTAACTGAAAAAGAAAAAAAAACCTGTTCCTGTTATTACAAATTCTCATGATTTTTACTATTGCTAGAATGACCAGTAAGCACAGGACTTGGTGGAGAGGTTACAGGAACATTACAGTAGACAGACAAGTGTTATATTCCCTGAATATACATGTAGATAGAGCATTATAAAAGAGAGAGAGAGAGACAGGAGCAACTTATCATCTGAAATCTGCAGCAGCAGAATATTACCCAGTTTGAATTATTTTGCAGTGATTACAGCTATGTTTTCCCATTTGATAAAAAAAATTCTGTTCATGGTTGAAGGCAATGCCTTGACTTGTTTCCATCAGAGATTGTCACTGGGTCACTTTCTAACAGACTTTAATGGTCTATTTCTGAGATTACTGTTAGGTAATCATCTTTCCCAGTGCAACAGATGCACTTAGAGATAGTAAAGAACAGAATTATCTCACATAAAGAGCAGTACACAACAGATAACTGGGGCTGTAATCTCAGGACTTGGGTTGAGAGAGGCAGAGGAAACATTGTGATAGAGTGGCACAATGGTTGGTACTGACCAGGCTAGGGGACCTGGATTTGTGGGTTTCCTCCAGGTGCTCCGGCTTCCCCCCACAGCCCAAAGATGTGCAGGTTAGATGATTGTATTTGTTTTATGCCCATAGTGTTCAGGGACGTACAAGCTAGGTGGACTAGCTATAATAAATGTGAGGGTAGAGTGGGATGGCCTTTGAAGGCTTCATGCAGACTTGACAGTTTAGATAGCCTCTAAATAGAGGATTCTATAATTTGGTATGAATCTGTTTTTCCATGATCCAATGAGTGAATTGCTAGTACTGGAATAGCCTATTGCAGATTATTGTCACTAATCACTGCTAACTGCTACAATATAATGAAATACAAATGTGAATTAGGGCCACAAATAAGCCACTCTTACCTGCTCCACCATTCAATAAGATCACAGCTAATCTGAAGACACCTTTGTCCTGATGATCTTTCACTCCCTTGCATATTAAGGATCTATTTGCCTCAACCTTAAAAACTTCAAAAAGTCTGCTTCCATTGCCTTTTGAGGAAGAGTATTTCCAGGATTCATCATCCTCTTTCAGGAAAAAGTTTAACTTCTCTCTGTCTCAAACAGTGACCCTTGGTGCTACATTTACAAAGCAGCTGGGGCTATGCTAATCAAGCTTGTAGAAACTGAGTCAGAGGAGGACCCAATGATTGGAGCTCTGGAATTCTATAATCTCAGGAGACTAGGTTTTTATCAGCTTAAAGCTCTTATCAGCACTGGTGGAGGGTGAAGCTACCAGTCAGAAATAAATCGCAGAGATCTGATATTGGGAAAAAGAATCTTAGGCAAGATGTGAAGGGCTAAGACATAGTGCTCTGGAGATTTCGAGGACACTAACAGGAATGACAGACCTCATTATGTGGAGAGTCCAGGACAGTAGCTCCTAAACTGTAGATGGAACTGTAACTAAACTCATGGAATTGGAATCACCAAGATCTATAGCACAGAAATAGGCCAGTCACCCCATCACATCTGCATTGGTCAAAACCAACTACCTTTTTCCAGCAATTGGCCCATAGCTTTGTAGGCCTCAGTATTACAAGTTCACATCTAAATACCTGAAGAATGGATCTGAGAGTTTCTGCCTTGACCACCCTTACAAACAGTGAGTTCCAGATTCCCGCCACCCTCTCACACCCCTCCTGCATCTTACCTTAAATCTACGCCCCAGTCATTTATCTCTCCATCAAGGGGAAAAGTCTGCTATGTCTATTTTATCTTTGCCTTTCATAATTTATACATCTCAATAATGTCCCATCTCAATCTTCTTTGCTCTAAGGTAAAGAATCCCAGTCTAATCTTTCTTCATAACTGATACTCTCCAGCTCAGGCAATGTCCTGGTAAATCTCTCCTGCACCCCTTCCAGTGCTATCATATTCCTCCTATAATGTGGATTTCAGGACTGCATGTCATTTTCTAATTGTAGTCTAACCAATGTTTTATATAGCTGCAGCATATAAGAGCTCCCTGCTCTTTAACTCTATGCTTTGACTAATAAAAGCAAGTATATTATATACCACATTAACGTCCTATCCTGATATCTTAATGGACCAGTGAACATGCACACTGAGGACCCTCTGATTATCAGTGCTTCCCAGAGTCCTCTCATTCATCATGCATTCCCTTGCCTTGTTTGTCTTGCTCAAGTGCATCACCTCATCCTTATCTAGATTGAATTTGATTCTTCTTTCATGGGACGTGGGTGTCGCTGACTGGCCGTATTTATTCACATCCCTGGGTGCCCTGAAGAAGGTGGGGGTGAGCTGTCTTCTTGAACCGCTGCAGTCCATGTGCTTGAGGTATACGCATAATATCCTAAGGAAGGGAATTCCAGAATGCTGACAGTGAAGGAGCAGCAGTATATTTCCAAGTAAGGATTTCCAACTGAGCATCATAGAGTCATAGAGATGTACAGCATGGAAACAACCCAATCTAATCCCACCTGCCAGCGCCCGGCCCATATCCCTCCAAACCCTTCCTATTCATATACCCATCCAAATGCCTCTTTATGGGCAGCATGGTGGCACAGTGGTTAGCACTGCTGCCTCACAGCGTCGGAGACCTGGGTTCAATTCCCGCCTCAGGCGACTGACTGTGTGGAGTTTGCACATTCTCCCCGTGTCTGCGTGGGTTTCCTCCGGGTGCTCCAGTTTCCTCCCACAGTCCAAAGATGTGCAGGTTAGGTGAATTGACCATGCTAAATTGCCCGTAGTGTTAGGTAAGGGGTTGGTGTGGACTTGTTGGGCTGAAGGGCCTGTTTCCACACTGTAATGTAATATAATCCAATCTAAATGTTGCAATTGTACCAGCCTCCACCACATCGTCTTGCAGCTCATTCCATTCATGTACCACCCTCTGCATGAAAAAGTTGCCCCTTAGGTCTCTTTTATATCTTTCCCCTCTCACCCTAAACCTATGCCCTCTAGTTCTGGACTCCCCGACCCCAAGGAAAAGACTTTGTCTATTTATCCTATCCATGCCCCTCATAATTTTGTAAACCTCTATAAGGTCACCCCTCAGCCTCCGACTCTCCAGGGAAAACAGCCCCAGTCTGTTCAGCCTCTCCCTGTAACTCCAATCCTCCAACTCTGGCAACATCCTTGTAAATCTTTGTAAAGGAGACCAGAATTGCATGCAATATTGCAACAGTGGCCTAACCAATGTCCTGTACAGCCGCAACAACTCCTGTACTCAATACTCTGACCAATAAAGAAAAGCATACCAAACACCTTCTTCACTATCCTATCTACCTGCGACTCCACTTTCAAGGAGCTATGAACTCCAAGATCTTTTTGTTTAGCAACACTCCCTAGGACCTTACCATTAAGTGTATGAGTCCTGCTAAGATTTGCTTTCCCAAAATGCAGCACCTCACACTTACCTGAATTAAACTCCATCTGCCACTTCTCAGCCCATTGGCCCATCTGGTCCAGATCCTGTTGTAATCTGAGGTAACCCTCTTCACTGTCCACTACACCTCCAATTTTGGTGTCATCTGCAAACTTACTAATTGTACCTCATTTATGTAAATGACAAAAGGTAGAGGGCCCAGCACCGATCCTTGTGGCACTCCACTGGTCACACGCCTCCAGTCTGAAAAACAACCCTCCACCACCACCCTCTGTCTTCTACCTTTGAGCCAGTTCTGTATCCAAATGGCTACTTCTCCCTGTATTCCATGAGATCTAACGTTGCTAATCAGTCTCCCATGGGAAACCTTGTCGAATGCCTTACTGAAGTCCAGATAGATCACATCTACTGCTCTGCCCTCATCAATCTTCTTTGTTACTTCTTCAAAAAACTCAATCAAGTTTGTGAGACATGATTTCCCACACACAAAGCCATGTTGACTATCCCGAATCAGTCCTTGCCTTTCCAAATACATGTATATCCTATCCCGCAGGATTCCCTCCAACATCTTGCCCACCACCGATGTCAAGCTCACTGGTATATAGTTCCCTGGCTTGTCTTTACCGTCCTTCTTAAACAGTGGCACCACTTTTGCCAACCTCCAGTCTTCCGGCACCTCACCTGTGACTATCGATGATACAAATATCTCAGCGAGAGGCCCAACAATCACTTCTTTAGCTTCCCACAGAGTTCTTGAGTACACCTGATCAGATCCTGGGGATTTATCCACTTGTAACCATTTCAAGACATCAGCACTTCCTCCTCTGTAATCTGGACATTTTGCAAGATGTCACCATCTATTTCCCTACAGTCTCTATCTTCCATATCCTTTTCTACAGTAAATACTGATGCAAAATATTCATTTAGTATCTCCCCCATTTTCTCTGGCTCCACACAAAGGCTACCTTACTGATCTTTGAGAGGCCCTATTCTCTCCCTAGTTACCCTTTTGTCCTGAATATATTTGTAAAAACCCTTGGATTCTCCTTAATTCTATTTGCCAAAGCTACCTCATGTCCCCATTTTGCCCTCCTGATTTTCCTCTTAAGTATACTCCTACTTTCTTTATACTCTTCTAAGGATTCACTCAATCTATTCTGTCTATATCTGACATATGCTTCCTTCTTTTTCTTATCCAAACCCTCAATTTCTTTAGTCATCCAGCATTCCCTATACCTAACAGCCTTCCCTTTCACCCTAACATGAATATACTTTCTCTGGATTCTTGTTATCTCATTTCTGAAGGCTTATTATTTTCCAGCCGCCCCTTTACCTGCGAATATCTGCCTCCAATCAGCTTTCGAAAATTCTTGCCTAATACCATCAAAATTGGCCTTTCTCCAATTTAGAACTTCAACTTTTAGATCTGGTCTATCCTTTTCCATCACTATTTTAAAACAAATAGAATTATGGTCGCTGGCCCCAAAGTGCTCCCCCACTGACACCTCAGTCACCTGCCCTGCCTTATTTCCCAAGAGTAGGTCAAGTTTTGCACCTTCTCTGGTAGGTACATCCACATACTGAATCAGAAAATTGTCTTGTACACACTTAAGAAATTCCTCTCCATCTAAATCTTTAACACTATGGCAGTCCCAGTCGATGTTTGGAAACTTAAAATCCCCTATCATAACTACCCTATTATTCTTCCAGATAGCTGAGATCTCCTTACAAGTTTGTTTCTCAATTTCCCTCTGACTATTGGGGGGTCTATAATACCATCCCAATAAGGTGATCATCCCTTTCTTATTTCTCAGTTCCACCCAAATAACTTCCCTGAATGTATTTCTGGGAATATCTTCCCTCAGTACAGCTGTAATGCTATCCCTTCTCAAAAATGCCACTCCCCTTCCTCTCTTGCCTCCGTTTCTATCCTTCCTGCAGCATTTGTATCCTGGAATATTAAGCTGCCAGTCCTGCCTATCCTTGAGTCATGTTTCTGCCATTGCTATGATATCCCAGTCCCATGTTCCTAACCATGCCCTGAGTTCATCTGCCTTCCCTGTTAGGCCCTTTGCATTGAAATAAATGCAGTTTAATTTATTAGTCCTACCATGTCCCTGCCTGCCCTGACAGTTTGACTTACTTCTGTTCTCAGCTGTACCTGTCTCAGATCGATCTCTTTCCTCACTATCTCCCTGGGTCCCAACATCGCCCCCCCCACCTTACTAGTTTAAATCCTCCCGAGCAGTTCTAGCAAATTTCCCTGCCAGTATATTGGTCCCCTTCCAATTTAGGTGCAATCCATCCTTCTTGTACAAGCCTCTTCTACCCCAAAAGAGATTCCAATAATTCAAAAATGTGAATCCTTCTCCCATACACCAGCTCCTCAGCCATGCATTCATCTGCTCTATCATCCTATTCCTGCCCTCACTAGCACGTAACTTGAAGGGGATTTTACAAATCAGGAGGTGAGCTACTTGCTGCAGTATTCCCTGTCTTTGATGTGCTCTTACAGCTGCTGTGATTATATGATGAGTCCAATTGAGTTTCTGGTCAGTGTAACCCCAGGATATTGATAGTGAGTGATTCAGTGATGGAAACCCCACTGAGTATCAAGGGATGGTGGTTGGATTGTATCTGACTGCAGATAGTTGTTGCCTGGCATTTGTATAGTACAAATGTTATTTGCTACTTTTCAGCCCAATCCTGGATATTGTCCAGGTTTTGTTGCACATGGATATAGACTGCTTCAGTATCTGAAGAGATGTGAATGGTACTGAACATTGTGCAATCATTGGTGAACATCTTCATTTCTGACCTTACAATGGAGAGACTGTCCTTATTAAACAGTGGAAGATTGCTGGGACACTATCCTGAGGAAATCCTGTCGCGATGTGTTGGAACTGACATGACTGACCTCCAACAGCCACAACCATATTCTTATCTGCCAGGTAGGGCTGTAAACCAGCAGAGATTTCCACTGATTCCCGTTGATTGCAGTTTTTCCAGGGCTTCTTGATGCCTCACTTGATCAAATGCAACCTTGATGTCAAGAGCTATCACTCTCTCCCCTCCCCTCTGGAATTCAGCTCTCTTGTCCATGTTTGAACCAAGACTGTAACGAAGTCAGGAGCTGAGTGGCCCTGGTGGACCCCAAACTGGATATCACTGAGCAGATTATTGCCGAGCAAGTGCTGCTTGATAGCAATGTTGATGACACCTCCCATCACTTTACTGATGATCAAGAGTGGACTGATGGGCAGTAATTAGCTGGGTTGGATTTGTTCAACGTTTTGTTTAGACATATCTGGACAACATTCCACATTTACAGATAAATTCCAGTTTTGTAATTGTACTGGAACAACTTGGCTATGGGTGCAGCAAGTTCTAGAGCACAAGTCTTCAGTATTATTGCCAGAACATTGTCAGACCATCACCTCTACCATGAATTATTCCATCTGTCCAGCTTATCTATATTCTCTTGTAATCTAAGGCTATCTTTCTCACAATTTACCACCCCATCAATTTATGTATCATCTGTGAACTTACTGATAATGCTTCTACATTCAAGTCTAAATCATTTATATAAACCACAAACAGCAAGGGGTCCAACAGTGACCCCAATGAGACCCCAGTGGACACAGACCTGCAGTCAGAAAACACCCCACAACCATCACCCTCTGCTTCCTGCTACTCAGCCAATTGTGTCTAATTTGCCAAATTTCCATTGGCTCTTACTGTTGGTATCAATCATGGGACCACATGGGACCTTATCAAAAGCCTTGCTAAAGTCCAAGCAGACTGCATCAAAACCATTGTCTTCATCTGTACATCTGGCTGTTTCTTCGAAATTGGTCAAGCATAACAAAACCATACTGACTGTTCTTGATCAATCTCTGCCTCTCCAAATGCAGATCAATTCTGTCCCGCAGAATTTCTTCCAACTGTTTTCTCACCACTGAGGTTTGACTGACTAACCTATAGTTTCCTGGTTTATCCCTTGCTCCCTTGCTGAATAATGGTTCACATTGGCTATACTCCAGCACTTCTCCTGTGGCCGGAGAGGAACTGAAAAAATTCGCAAGTGTTCCTGTTATTTCCTCCTTTGCCTTACTCAACAACCTGGGATACATTTCATACAAATCTGGAGATTTATCTAATTTAGAGGCAACCAGACCATTCATAACCACCTCTCTGTCTGTGCTAATTTCTTTAAATATCTCACAGACCTTCTCCCTGATTTTTATTTCAATATTATCCCAATTCTAGTGAACACCAACTCTAAGTGTTCATTTAGACCCCTATCTTTATCCTTTGGCTCCATGCACATATTGTCACTGTGGTCCTTAATGTGGCCCACTCATTGCTTTGTTATCCTTTTACCTTGACTGTACCTCTAAAACAACATAGGATCTTCCTTTATTTTACCTGCCAGTCTCCTTTCATATCCTCTTTCAGCTCTCTGGAATTCACTTTGAAGTTCCCTCTTGCACAGCCTCTTCCTGTATGGCTTCTGCTGTTCTGAGCCCTCTGTACCTCTCCTATATGCTTCCTTTTCTTTCTTTCAATCCAATGCTGTACATCCATTAATATCCATGGTTCACAGATTTCGTGGTCTCACCCTTTGGCATTGCGCTCTCCATATTTCCTTCTCGAATGCTGTTCTGAGACAGATTTGTCTGAACGCATGTATCCCCAGTCCACTCTGGCCCAGCCATCTCTGATCTTTTTTTTTAAGGTCAGCCTTCCCCAGTTCAGAACTTTGATTTCAGATCCAGTTTTGTTCTTTATCATCACAATCCTGAATCTAACAGAGGTAGACTGGAATTGGGAGCTCCCTCTTCCTCTGAAACTGTGTACTGCATCAAACACCAAGGCAGTGTTCGCCTCTGCCCGATCTCGGCTTATCCGTCAGTCTCTGAAGGCTTTTCTCTGGTTAAAGCAGTTTTAAAGATGTTGTCTGGGGGTGGGGGGTGGTGGGGGAGGAAGGGAGGCGAAGGGAGGTGACAGCTTATGTTCCCAGAACTGCTAGCTCTTCTGCCTGGCTGCCATCATCTGGCTGACTTGTGAATGTGCTTTGTTAAGAAGATATTTTGCATTTAGTATTTCTTGAAGGAGTTACGTTTTGAAGGATTGTGGAAAATTGATTTATTTCAGGTTTTGAGGGGCATACTTGGAGTGATTAATTTCGAAGAGGTCCTTGGATAGATTTAACAAGACTTTCTATAGAAGCTGAAATGGGAGGATCCTTCACACAAAGTTATGCAATGTTGGCCCGAGGCAGTGGAAGTGTGCCCCTGGCACTGCTTGGAATCGGTGGACTGGATGGTATTCAAGTACTCAGCGGAAAACCTAGATGAGTATATCACTACCGTCACAGACTTCAATAGCAAATGCGTAGAGGGCTGTGTGCCAAGAAGTCAATCCAGGGTTCCCCAACTGGAAACCTTGATGAACCAGGAAATCCACTCCCTACTGAAGACCAGGCATGTAGCATTCAAACCAGACAACCCAGACCTATACAGAAAATCCAGATATGGCCTCCACAAAACCAGGGATGCCAAGAGGCAATACTGGACCAGGTTAAAGGCCCAAACCAACCTTACAAACACCTGTCAACTGTGGCAAGGCCTACCAACCTAATAGGATACAAAGTGAAGCATAGCAAGATAGCAGATACAGACATATCCCTCCCTGATGCTCTCAATGCTTTCTATGCTCAGTTTGAGCAGAATCTCTGTGGCGCTGTGTCACCTGCCCCAACAGCCCTGGACACATCTGTTCCTTCCATCACTGCCACAGACGTCAGATTGGTCTTTTACAGAGTCAACCCAAGGAAAGTGACAGGCCCGGACAGAGTCCCTGGCCGCACACTCTGATCCTGTGCAGAGCAGCTGGCAGAGGTATTCACCGACATCTTCAACCTCTCCCTCACACAAGCCGAAGTCCCTACCTGCTTCATGAAGACCACCATCATCCCAGTACCAAAGAAAGCACATGCAACGTGCCTTAATGACTACCATCTAATGGCATTGATCTTCATAATCATGCAGTGCTTCAAAAGGCTGGTCATGACCCACCTCAACTCTAGTCTCCCAGCCTGCCTTGATCTTCTGCAATTTGCCTACTGAAATAATAGGTCCACAGCGGACGCCATTTCCTGAGGCCTGCACTCATCCTTGGAACACTGGATGACAAGGACACCCACATCAGACTCGTACTCATCAACTATAGTTCCACCTTCAACACTATAATCCCCTTCAGATCTCAAAACTCTGAGACCTAGGCCTCAGCACCACCCTCTGCAACAGCCTCCTCAGCTTTCTGATGGACAGACCCCAAAGAGTGAAGATAGGTAACTGCACCTCCCCATTGTAACACTGAAGCCCTCCAAGGATACATTCTGAGCCTCCTACTCTATGCCCGGCACACCTACAACTATGCAGCCAAATTCCAAACACTACAAGTTTGCTGATGATATCACCATGGTGTGACAGATATCAAACAATGATGAGTCAGAATACAAGCAATAGATAGAGTGCTGGGTGACCTGGTGCAATGAGAACAATCTCTCTTTCAATGTTGGCAAAACTAAAGAACTGATCATTAACTTCAGAAGGAATGGAGGAGAACATGACCCCACTTACATCAACAGAGCAGAGGCTGAGAGGGTTGACTGAATCAAGTTCCTTGGAGTGATGGACCTCCCACATCGACACAATGGTCAGGAAGGCACAACAATGGCTCTTCATCCTCAGGTAGCTTAGGAAATTCAGCATGTCCATAAGGACCCTCACAAACCTTTACAGATGCACCATAGAAAGCATACATCTGGGTGTTTGATGGCCTTAGTATGGCAACTGCTCTGTCCAGGACCATAAGAAACTACAGAAGGTTGTGTGTGCAGCCTGGACATGACAGAAGCCAACCTCCCATCCACGGACTCCATTTACACAGCTCATTGCCGTGGAAAGGCTGCCAACATCATCAAAGACGCCTCCCACCTTGATAATGTTCTCCTACAACATCTTCGCTCAGGCAGAAGATACGGAAGCTTGAACACACAGACCACCAGGTTCAAGAACAGCTTCTTCCCTACCGTCTCTAACTTCAAACAATGTGGCTTTTGTTAATGTTGATTTTGCTTTGCGCACCATCTTATGCAGTGTAACCTGTATGCCTCACTCAGTCCAGGCACCCCATGGTCTGTATGTCTTTACTTACTATGATCTGCTCACAAGACAAAGCTTTCCACTATACTTCGGTACATATGACTACAATAAATTAAATCAAATCAAATCAAATCAGACCAAATCATATAACTGATGATAACTATTTGTTTTGCTGGACTGTTTGAGGACAATCTGCTAAGAAGTAGTTGAGTTGGACAAAAACCTGCTAAGAATAAGTTGACCAGCTGATCTCTCTCAATTCTGAAAAGAAAGCTGTCTTGTTAAATTCAAGGAGGAGAAGGAATGATTGAGTGTGTAGATGCGGGGAGATTGAACAGAGGCTTCACTGAGTTTGTTTGTCATTGGAGGGTATGTGGAGTGTGGCTGAAACATTAGTGGCCAGTAATTGACACACATTATGTTGCATGTCTGTCCAGCAATGCCCTCTGCTTCCCATTTCCCTTGGATAGGGAAGACTATGGCTCAACATTGAGTGAAATGGTTTACCTTGTACATTAAGTCAATTTTTTTTGAGAGCCAAATTGCTGTGCACTGGGATACACTGTAAAAATTCAGCCTCTGGGACAATGAACAATATTTTGTATCAATTGAAATCCTCATTAAAAAATCCAATGTTTATTTGACTTGTCTCACAATAAATCAGAGATATTGGATTGCCTTTAAGGAACCTTGGTGTGATGCTGCTAAAGATCAGTAATGCTGAATACAAATGTGAACTTCAATAATATCCATTGCTTCCTGGCCAAGATAAATGAACTGAAACAGCTCAGATGAAGTAATAGGCTGGTGAGTGTGTGAGATAATAAAATATTTACAAAATACTTTAAAAACAGGCTTTTATATTTGTATGATACATTTGTATTGATTTACAATGTTGTAACTTTAACATTTCTTTACTGCATGCCCTCTGCTGTTTTATTGTTCCGTTGCTTTTATTCATGTCTGGAGTCATTTAATTTTCAAGTGTTGAAATGGGGTCATATTGGAAAGTAGTTTGGAAAGGTGGAACAAGACCCTGCCAGTATCTCTGAAGCAATGGGACTGTTTACAGAAGCTGCTATAATACAACCCATTTATTCCAGACATTAGGTTAGATTACATTACAGTGTGGAGACAGGCCCTTCGGCCCAATAAGTCCACACCGACCCGCCAAAGCGCAGCCCACCCATACCCCTACATTTATCCCTTACCTAACACTACAGGCAATTTAGCATGGCCAATTCACCTTGACCTGCACATCTTTGGTGCTGTGGGAGGAAACCAGAGCACACCCACGCAGAGAACGTGCAAACTCCACACAGTCAGTCGTCTGAGGCGGGAATTGAACCCGGGTCTCAGGCGCTGTGAGGCAGCAGAGCTAACCACTGTGCCACCGTGCCACCCACATGTTCCAATTTGGAACCTAATGTCTGATCTACTTCTACTGCTGTTGCTCACAGGTCATAAAGAGCAATATAATGATCATAGTTGGCTGGAAATTACAGTTAAAACTAAAGGGAGAGGATCAAAACACATTATTCCATCGTTAATCTCACTGCTGATTTAGGAGCTTTTCCGCATTGATTTCCGCACTTGTTTCTGTTTAATAAGAAAAAGGAGCAGGTGTGGGCCATTCTGCCCAACAAGCCTGCTCAGCCATTCAATATGATCATAGTTATGAGCTTCAACTTCACTTCTCTGCCAACTTCCCAAATCCCATGATTCCCTGAGAGCCCAAAATATGTGAATCCCTGCCTTAAAAATACTCAGTGATAGACTTCCACAGCTTCGGGTCTTTCGCACTGTACCTCAGGCTCACCAATGCCTCTTACTGTAATGCTGCAGCAATGATATTGTGCTGTTTGGACAGGCTGCCAGCTCATGGACTCAGAGTCACTCATCCACTGTCCTTGTGCTCACTCACCTTTGCTTTGCTTTTTTACAGTACATTCCCTCAGCCAGAGCTAACAGACAGTCTCATCATGCTTCTGACTTTTCTTGTTTTATGCATGAAACGAAGAGCCTTATCATGCAGTCATCAGTTAAGAGATGGGGTGTAGTCCTCAGTCAAGATACACTGTGTTCAGTCAGTACATTGGACAATGTTAATGTAGGCCATTTTCACTCCAGGGGCTTAGGCATGATCAGTCAGGGTTTGAATCGTCTCCTCATAGGGAGTGAGAAGCCACATGTCCTGCTAC
Organism: Chiloscyllium punctatum; assembly: GCF_047496795.1. NCBI lineage: Eukaryota > Metazoa > Chordata > Chondrichthyes > Orectolobiformes > Hemiscylliidae > Chiloscyllium > Chiloscyllium punctatum. The sequence continues at coordinate 53,489,901 of NC_092761.1, read as the reverse complement.
CTGTCCTGGCTCCTTCCACCTGATTTTGAGCAGTTCTCTCCTGGAAAGAGGGAAATTGAGTGAAATGAATGTGAGGGATGGGGGTGGGAGAGTGCACAGCTGTCAGTGCTGGTGCAAGTGTTGGGAAAATGGTGAGGTCTTCCCAGTGAGTTAAAAATCGCACAACACCAGGTTATAGTCCAACAGGTTAGACCATAACCTGTCGGACTATAACCTGGTGTCGTGTGACTTTTAACTTTGTCCACCCCAGTCCAACACTGGTTCCTCCACATCGTGGTGCCCATGAGTGAGTAAACAGTGCTGAGGCCATGCCAGGTTGGTGGATGGCTGTCAGCAACTGAAAGAGAATGTCGCAGGCAACAGTGAGAGAGATAGAGCAGGAGAGCTGGTGGGAGATGGGTGCAATAACAGTCCAGTGAAACTTCCTCTGAACTGAAGAAGGGTCACTCATCCCAAAACAATCCTTTGATTTCTCCGCACAGATGCTGTCAGACCTACTAAGCTTTTTCCAGCTACTGTTAAAGTGATAATTTACAAAGCCCATGCCCGATCTTACAGGTATTTTCCAGTCAACCTATTCAAACACATGTCTAGAAAGGCCAGGACATGTGCCCAGGTTTCCTGGTCCAGAGAAAGGAACACTACCACTGTGCCACAAGAGCCCTTATGGCTGGTTTTACATAGTTACAATGCCAGAACATGATAGGGCTACTCTCTTATCAGAAAAATATAATCAATTAATCTAATGGTCATCATGCCTCATGGAAGGGGTGAGGTTGAAAAGTCAGGACTGTCCTGGCAATCTCAGCTGAAACAGGAATTGAACCGATGCTGTTGGCATCACTCTGCATCACAAATCAGCTGTCCAGCCAACTGACCCCAGTTGAGCTTATGTACCTGAGTTCCAGTTGACATGAAAGAGACTGTTTCTAGCACTAATGTGGTTTAGAGTTTGTACCTATTTGATCTGAAGAAATCAGGATTTGTGTTTTTGTTGTTTTTGTGATGTTTGACTCAACTTACAAAGGATGAATTCCCACAGATACATGGGTCTGCTGCATGTAATGAGTCCTGTGGGAAACAGCAGATGGATCATTCCTGAAATCCTTTGAAGCTTGTTCCCTTTCACACTCAGGCCTTGAGAAGTTATTGAGCATGTTCCCTTCCTAATTCGCTCATGAGAATAAATTTTTATTCAATACAAAGGGAAAGGGGCAGGAGAAGGGAATCTAGTTCCTGAATTAAATAGAGGAGAAAATGTTGGAAAGAGATAAGGTTTATGATCTTCTATAAGTCCCTTAGAACAACAGTAGAGTTTCTTTGCCAGTATCAACAGCAACTTAACACTGTGACCTGAGGTCGTGGTAAAGACCACTCATAGTTTACACTAGATGCTCATATCTCTCACATGCTCACATGTAGGATGGCAGCCTGGGAATTATTGCATTGAAGTGATATTTTTCACAGTATTTACATTTGTGAGGTGGTTTCTCCTTCCTGGAACTGGCCAGATTTTCTATTTTTACGCCCTGCTTTCACTTGCCTCAAACTGAAGACCATGAAATATTTTGCACTGCGTCTCTATGTATGGATGTAATTAATAGAACAGTTATATTTTTGATGCCTAATGAAGTCCAATACAATCTTCTAATTGTCTCAAGTTTTTCTAAAGTTTATCTGATTGTCCACTAAATTACTTGCTAGCTCTGATTTTCCTGAAAATGTTATTTTTGAAGTTGGGTTTGAAGAGTAGAGTAGTTGCTAAAATCTCAGTGGTTAACCATCTAATTTTGTTTGACAGTGATTCTACACTTAGAATCATAGAGCCTTACAGCACAGAAATAAATACTTCATGTCCAACTTTTCCATGCTGACCTGATATCCTAAATTAATCTAGTCCTACTTCCCAGCATTTGCCCACTTCACTCTAAACCCTTCCTATTCATATACCCATCCAGGTGTCTTTTAAAGGTTTTAACTGTACCAGCTTTCAACATTTTCTCTGGCAGCTCATTCTGTACACATACTACCCTCTGCATGAAAAAGTTGCCCCTAAGATCCCTTTTAAATCCTTCCCCTCTCACTTTAAACCTATGCCTTCTAGTTTTGGACTTCCCTATCTTGCCTGTTCACCCTATCCAAACCCCTCATGATTTTATAAACCTCCATATGGTCATCCCTCTTCCTCCAACACTCCAGGCAAAATGGACCCAGCCCATTCAGCCTCTCCCTATCACTCAAATTCTTTAACCCTGGCAACATTCTTGTAAATCTTTTCTGAATCCTTTTAAGCTTCACAACATCCTTCCTATAGGAGGGAGACCAGAATTCCATGCAGTATCCCAAAATTGGCCGAACCAATGTCCTGTATAGCAGCAACATGACCTCCCAACTCCTATTCTCAATGCACTAACACTATCCAATAAAGGCAAGTATGCCAAATGCCTTCTTCACTATCCAGTGTATTTGCAACTCCACTTTCAAGGAACTGTGAACCTGTACTCCAAGATCTCTTTGTTCAGCAACACCTTACCAGTAAGTATATAAATCCTGCCCTGATTTGCCTTTCCAAAATACAGTCCAGGACATTTATCTAAATTAAACTACATTTGCCAATCCTCAGTCCATCGGTCCATCTGATGAAGGTCCCATCGTACTCTGAGGTAACCTTCTTCACTGCCCACTACTCCTCCAATTTTGGTGGCATCTGCAACTTACTAACTATACCTCTTATGCTCACATCCAAACAATTTATATAAATGACAAAATGTAGTGGGCCCAGCAATGATCCTTGTGGCACATCACTGGTCACAGGCCTTCAATCACAAAAACAATCCTCCACCACCACCCTCTGTCTTCTACCTTTGTGTCAGTTCTGTATTCAAAAGGTTAGTTCCCTCTGTATTCCATGAGATCTAACCTTGTTAACCAGTCTACCATGTAGAACCTTGTTGAATGCTTTGCTGAAGTCCATATAGATGACGTCCACCGTTCGGACCCATTCAGTCATCTTCATTGCTTCTGCAAAAAACAGAGTAAACTAATGCAAAAATAGTAAAAGATTAAAAGGGATTATTTTGATGCAAATTTGAATGCTGGCAAGTGTTAATGAGACTAGATCATAGCATCAGAGAGTCATAGAGATATACAACATTAAAACAGACTTGGCTTTACCACTCTCTTACTCTCTATCACCTTTTCCTGTATGTACCCACTTCAGCTGCTTTACTTGTAAAGCTGCCACTCCTTAGCCTCTCAAATCTCTCCACCAGTTAGAGTCATAGAGATATATAGCATGGAAACAGTCCCTTCAGCCCAACTTGTCCATGCCTACTAGGTATCCTAACCTAATTTAGTCCCATTTGCCAGCACTTGGCCCATTATTCTCTCTAAACTCTTCCTGTTCATATACCCATCCATATGTCTTTTAAATGCTGTCCAAAAAGGGCCTTGGAAATTTGGAATAAGGAGACAATTGCCTGGCTAATTGATTTTGAACCTGCCCTGCTGGCATGAGACAGGATCGAGCAGGTTTAACACTCACTGCCATCAAATGAGATATTTGTGGAGCAAGATGTCTAAGGCCCTTCCATCTATATCGATTAAAGGAGTAGAGTCTCTGATTGGATGCACAACAATGTTATGGTGGATGGCTCAGGAACAGAGAGAAAGAGGGAGCGGGGTTTTGGATATGGTTCTGGAGGTGTTGGTGAAAGAAGTTTAGGGAAGGAGGAATATCATACACCCAAAAAAGGCAAGGTATCTATCTCAGGGCCCGGTCCCTCTTTCTCTGTGTCCTCAAACAATCCATATCCAGATTACGGGGAACCTTTGAGCAAAATTATCATGTCCCAGCATGCCTTTTCTCCTGGGGTCTCTGACAACATGGAGGGCACAGAATTTAGATTTGTAGAATGTCATGGCATAAAAATGCAAGATCATCATGAGGATTGCCATTCATGAATAAGAATGCCCAATTTTCAATTTCCTATTCTGTGCAGGAGCACTTTTGAAAATCTGTCTTAATTCCTTCCATGAGCATCACTCCTATCTCTCTTCACATCCTGAGATACAAGCCAGCTCCTCCATGTGAATAATTCACTCCAGCCTTTTTAGGACTGAATGGCAGAAGGGAGTAGGTCTTTGAGGGAGGGAGGGATACATTCTGCCAGTTTATTTTACCCTTTTACTCCTCTTGCATCCTATACTGCTCTCAGAGTTGAGTCTTAAATTATTCTGCCTTTGAGAGCCTTTTCCCAATTGTTAATACATACATTAGCATTTATTTATCCCTTTTGATCTTTTACTATTTATTTATCTGACTGGAGCAATAGCCTAATGGTATTATGTAAAAACAATGACTGCAGATGCTGGAAACCAGATTCTGGATTAGTGGTGCTGGAAGAGCACAGCAGTTCAGGCAGCATCCAAGGAGCAGTAAAATCGACGTTTCGGGCAAAAGCCCTTCATCAGGAATACAGGCTGATGAAGGGCTTTTGCCCAAAACGTCGATTTTACTGCTCCTCGGATGCTGCCTGAACAGCTGTGCTTTTCCAGCACCACTAATCCTGAACCTAATGGTATTATCACTGGACTATTAATCCAGAGATCATGGTAGTGTTCTGAGGATATGGGTTTGAATCCTGCCAGGGCAGACAGTGGAATTTGGATTCAATTAGAAATCTGGAATAAAGATTGTAATGATGACCATGAAACCAGTGTTAATTGTCAGGGGAAACCTAATCTAGTTCATTAATATCCTTCAAGGAAGGAAATCTGCTGTCTTTACCCAGTCTGGCCGATATGTGACTCCAGACACAAAACAATGTAATTAACTCTTAACTTCCCTCTGGGCAATAAATGCTAGCCCAACCAGTGACTCCCACATCCTGTGAACGAATAACAAAAAGAAAATCATTTCTATTTATTATCCTTAATGTACCTGAACCAGCCTAAGCCTCATAGGATCACCCCACTCTTGTAAAAGCAGTAAAACACCACATCAGATCCAGATTTCAATAACTAAACAAGTTAATGCAATAAATGATGAGCAAATAAAAATGTTATTTTTATTCAATAGAAGAACAAAGAGAAATCTTAAAAATGAGATCCAGAGAAAGAAATTTCAGCATTTCTGTTGTTTGATCAGAGCTGAAAAGCTAAAAGGATCTCTTCACGAGGGCCAAGCAGAAGATGAATCAGTTCAGGCATGGTTGATAATGGACGTCATGGAGTGGTTGCTGGTTGCTAGTGGTTTGTGAGGATGTCAGAAGACAGATGAACTTGGCACTCCATGACAGCATTCTCCAGGCAGGAGTTACCAATTCACCTTGACTAGTTTTGGGTTCTTGGATAATCCCTACAAGGCCCAAGGGGAATCATTGATTAATCTCCTTGTGGAGCTCATTGGGTATGAGTTCCCTTGGTAACAGGCAATGGCCTGCCAGATGGAACTCATCACCTGAGCCCTTTATGAAGCAGACTCATTCCCACCTATAATAACATTCTTGAACCGGCTGATTAAGAAAATAGATCACATTTTTTTAAAAAAATGAATGCAAACACATGGGGCTTCTTTTGTGGCACAATGGAATGAGAGGCCTGGCTTGAAGTACCAAGTATTGCAGAGGTATGTGAAAACATTCTGAACAAATAGGTTAGACCATGACACAGTGGACCCAGGTTTGATTCCATCCTCGGGTGACTGTCTGTGTGGAGTTTGCACATTCTCCCCGTGTCTGCGTGGGTTTCCTCCCACAGTCCAAAGATGTGCAGGTCAGGTGCATTATTCAGGGGAAATGTAGGGTAATAAAGTAAGGGACCAGATCTGGGTGGGATACTCCCTGGAGGGTCAGTGTGGACTTGTTGGGAACAGATGGTATAGGAAAGTAGTTAATTGGGGAGGGGTAAGTACAATGCCATCAGGCAGGAACTGGGGCATTTAAATTGGGAACAGATATTCTCAGGGGAGATTATGTGGAGAAATGTGGAGGTTGTTTAGGGAGCACTAGCTGAGAGTGCTGCATGGGTTTGTCCCACTGAGGCGTTGAAAGAATCTTGGATGACAAGAGATGTGGAACATCTAGTCAAGAGGAGAAGGAAATGTACTTAAGGTTGAGGTAGAGAGGATCAGACAGGGCTGTAGAGGGATACAAGGTAGTGAGGAAGGAACTGAAGAATGGACATAGAGCTTGAAGGGGGCATGAAAACGTTTTCGTGGGTAGGATTAAGGAAAACCCTAAAGCATTCTATGCTTATGGGAGGAACAAGAGGATAGTCAGAGTGAGGGCAGGGCTGATCAAGGATAGTGGAGAGAATTTGTGCCTGGATTCAGAGGAGGTAGGGGAGGTTGTTAGTGAATACTTTGCTTCAGTATTCACTAGTGAGAGGGACTTTGATGTTTGTGAGGACAGTGTGAAACAGGCTGATAAGCTTGAATGGGTTGATGTTAAGAAGGAGGATGTGCTGGAGATTTTGAAAAATATAAGGATAGATAAGTCCCCTGGGCCAGCTGGGATATACCAAGGTTTATACAGGAAGTGAGGGAAGAGATTGCTGCACCTTTGGCAATGATCTTTGTGTCCTCGCTGTCCACTGGAATAGTGCCAGATGATTGGAAGGTGGCAAATGGTATTCCCTTGTTCAAGAAAGAACTGAGGATAATCCTGAGAATTACAGACTTGTATCTGTCTTGTGTCTGTGGTGGGAAAATTATTGGAGAGGATGCTGAGAAACAAGATTTGTGATTACTTGGAATACATTGTTAAAAATCACGCAACACCAGGTTATAGTCCAACAGGTTTATTTGGAAGCACTAGCTTTCAGAGCACTGCTCCTTCATCAGGTGGTTGTGGAGTATGAAATTATAAGACACAGAATTTATAGCAAAAGAGTGATGTAACTGAAATTATATATTGCAAAAGACCTGGATCGTTTGTTAAATCTCTCATCTTTTCGAATGACCAAGTTGGTTTCAGTTCTTTCATATGCAAATCACAGAATTTTTTTAAAAAGTTACAGTGTCAAGTGAACTTTAAGAATTGGTGTCATGTCGGCCCAGATAATGTATTGAAGGTGTGAGCTTCCCTGTGAGGTTGTCTGTGCCACAATGGTCAGACTGATACTAATCTAAAAAATGGATTTACAGCATCTTACATGGATTCATGCAGTTTTGGAGCAAAATAGAATGTAATTCTGCAAGTACAAATTCACAAACTTATATGTGTATGTGTGCATGTGGGGGTGTGTGGAGGAGTGTTATGAGTGTCTGTGTGAGTGTGTGTGTGTGTGTGAGTGTAAAGGGGTATACGTCTGTGAGAGGGTGTGTGTGGGAGTGTGAATGTATGAGAGATGGTTTGCATGAGGATGTGTGTGTAGGAGTGTGTGTATCTGTGTGTGTCTGTCTGTCCGTCTGTGTGTTTATAGTGCAATGGGGTCACCTGTAGTGTGACATGAACCCAAGATGCCAGCTGAGGCCATCCCCATGGATACTGAATTTGGCTATCAGCCTCTGCTCGGCCACTTTGTGTTGTTGCCTGTCCTAAAGTCTGCCTTGAAAGACGGTCACCCGAAGATCCGAGGTCGAATATCCTGGACCACTGAAGTGTTCTCCGATTGGGAGGAAACCCTCCTGTCTGTTGGTTGTTGTGTGGTGTCCATTCATCCGTTGCTGTAGTCTCTGCTCAGTCTCCCCAATGTACCATGCTTCAGGGCATCCTTCACTGCAGCATATGGGATAGACAACGTTGGCTGAGTCGCATGAGTACTTGTCACATACATTGTGGAAGGTGGGAGGTAATATTTGGAATATATTGTTTGATTAGAGATAGTCAGCATAGCTTTGTAAGGGGCAGTCATGCCTCACAAGCCTTATTGAATTCTTTGAGGATGTGACCAAAAACATTGATGAAGGTAGAATAGTGGATGTGGTGTACATGAATTTTAGCAAGGCATTTGATAGGCTCATTCAGAAAGTAAGGAGGCATGGGATACAGGGAAATTTCACTGTCTGGATAGAGAATTGGCTGGTCCTTACAAGACAGAGGGTGGTGGTAGTTGGAAAGTATTCAGCCCGGAGCTTGGTGACCAGTGGTATGTGTTCTGGGACCTCTGCTCTTTGTGATTTTTAATAAATGACTTGGATGAGGAAGTGTAAGGGTGGGCTCGTAAGTCTGCCAATGACACGAAGGTTGGTGGAGTGCTGGATAGTGTGGAGGCCTATTGTAGGTTGCAATGGGACATTGACAGGATGCAGAACTGGGCTGAAAAGTGGCAGATGGAGTTCAACCTGGAAAAGTGTGAAGTGATTCATTTTGGAAGGTTGAATTTGAATACAGGGTTAAAGGCAGGATTCTTGGCAGTGTGGAGGAACAGAGGGATCTTGTGGTCTATGTCCATAGATCCCTCAAAGTTGCTACCCAAGGGTGATAGGGTTGTTAAGAAGGCATATGGCATGTTGGTTTTCATGAGCAGGGGGATTGAGTTTAAGAGCTGTGAGGTTATGCTGCAGCTCTATAGAGCCCTGGTTCAACCACACTTGGAATATTGTGTTCAGTTCTGGTCGCCTCATTGCAGGAAGGATGTGGAAGCTTTAGAGAGGGTGCAGAGGAGATTTACCAGGATGGAGGGCATGTCTTATGAAGAAAGGTTGAGGGAGTTAGGGCTTTGCTCATTTGAGTAAAGAAGGATGAGAGGTGACTTGATAGAGGTGTACAAGATGATGAGGCATAGATAGTGAATAATCAGACATTTTCCCAGGGCTAAAATGTCTATAACGAGGGGGCATAATTTTAAGGTGATTGGATGAAGGTTTAGGGGAGATGTCAGAGGTTGGTTCTTACACAGAGAGTGGTGGGTGTGTGGAATGCACTGCCAGCAGTGGTAGTAGAGTCAGATACATTGGGGATATTTAAGCAACTCTTGGACAGGCACATAGATGATAGTAAAATGAAGGATCCGTAGGTTAGTTTGATCTTAGAGTAGGGTAAAAGGTCAGCACAACATTGAGGGCCGAAGGGCCTGTACTGTGTTGTACCGTTCTATGTTGTATTTTCTATGTGGAGTGGTTGGAACTCTGACTCGGGACTATTTATGCTTTTAAAGGGAAATGCATACGAGTGTGGAGAAACACAATGACAGAATCCAAAGAGTTCAGTCGAGTGGGAGGATTGTTAACATTAGCTTACACAATCCTGGTCTGTCTCTGTGCTGTCAACTCTACTTCAGGTACCTCATACTGAGCAGAATGCAGAGGACTGCCAACATTCTCTCAGTGTAGTCAGATATGTTGCTTATCTGAAATTTCTTGATAAACCTATAAAGGAGGACAAGACAGCAGGGAAATTGATTCTAGGATAGGTCCCCGAAAGGGATGGTCCCTCTCCATCACTTGGATTGAGGGAAACTGTATGCTGCTGATAACACATTCTGACCAATAAACATGGGCTTAAGACCCTGTAAACAAGTAATAATCTTAGAAAATTGAATTATTTCTATGATTTGATTGATGGTGCCAATATGAATTGTAATTGTTGTATTGTTGAGGACTGATCTATATCATCGGTTCAACATAAGGTTAGGAATGATGGATTTTCTCCCTTACAGGGTACTGTAGTTTATTTCATAAAAGTCTGATTCTCACTTGGGCACAAATGCCTTTCTTACCTCATCCAAACTGCCATTGAGACAGTGAATCATCATAGGATAGTCAAGCTAAGGGCAGCTCTCCAGGAGGTTGATTGTTCAAGTTTGTCTCCTCAACCAGGAATAGAGATGAGGATTTATGGAATATGCAGCCAGAGAGCTTGTGATGTACGCTCTGATTGCTGCTACAAAACAAATGCAGACCTGTGGTGTTTAGGGCTCAATAAAACACTGTTTGAATTTAAAATATGATAATTGGAAATGCTATAGAAGAGAAACGTTTTATCATTTGTTAAAGTGCCTGTTTGTTTGTCACTTCAATCACAATCCTTCTCTCTACGGCCTCCGTTACCATTCAATGTGATTCGTGAATCAACCTCAAACCAGCATTAATCCATTAAATATATTGTTAAATAGACAGCGTTAGGCCCAGTTTCTGAACTCAGTTGGATTTTTGTGAATAATTATAAAGGAGCAGTATAGAAGCAGCAGAAAGCTACATTCATTGGGATAAGAAATGAAAATCATGAATCTGAGAATAAACTATTCATAACAGACCTTGAATGTTTGTGAAACAAAAAAAACTAAAGAACTGCACATGCTGGAAACCAGAAACAAAATCAGAAATTGCTGGAAAAGCTCAACTGTTCGGGTCAGCATCAGTAGAGAGAAAGCAGAGTTAATGTTTTGGGTCCAGTGACCCTCAGAACTGATTGCAGCAAGTAAACATTTGGTATGTCAATGATAGGTGGAGATGGAGCCCACAGAGAGAGAGAATAACAGTTAGGCAGACAAAGGAACATGTAAAGGTCAGCCTGGAAGAATGAATCGTGGTAAATGGGGACTGTTAGTGACTGATATTGGTTGTTTGTGATAGAAGCGCGTGTGATGATAAGGACTGGGGAGACAAAGCCCATACTGGATGACCACTTTGCAGAACACCTTTGTTCTGTCCACAAAAAATGGCCCTCAGCCTTCAGTTGCCTGCTATTTCAAACACCACCATGTTCCCTAGCCAAGATCTGTCTCAGGCTTGCTACAGTGCTACAGGGAAGTTCAGCACAAGCTGGAAGAAAACACCTCATTTTCCATTGGGGGCCCTGCAATTGTCAGGGTTCAATCATTTGAGGGCTCCCATGTTCTTGCCCTATACCCCACACACCAGGCCTTGTTGTCACATGAGCTGTTACCACAAACATCTCATTGTCAGCCAGTAGCGATCCCATCAGCAGCTATTGACTGACGTCAACACAGTCCATTGTCTGACAACTGATATTCTCTTTCTGGCCTACATCTCCAACTATCGTTTACTTCTTCCCCCTCTCCTTCCCTAGTTCATAAAATCAGTTCTGAAGAAAGGTCACTGGATTCGAAACAACACCTCTGCTTTCTCTGAACAGACGCTGTCAAACCTATTGAATTTTCCAACAAATTTCTGAGTTTGAATGTTTGAGGTTTGTTAAATTTTGTTCTGACCGACTCATGTTTATATAATGCCTGTTATAATCATAACGAAAATGGACAATGATCAACTTTCATAATTTGACTTTGGTGCCTGAGAATAAAGATGAGAGAGAACTGGAATAATGACAGTGGTTAGCACTGATACCTCACAGTGCCAGGGACCCAGGTCTGGGTGGTTCACTGTTTGGAGAGTTGGTACAAACCCGATAGCCTGAATGGCCTGTATCTGCACTGTAAGGATTCTATGATTCTGAGGGACACCATGAGTCTGCAATGGCTGCTGTAATCACCTGGCAAGCCAGGAATTCTATATGAGCTTGTGGGGAATGGGAAATCCATTTGCATGAGCTGACACTGAGATGCAGTGAGGCATCAAAACATTCATAACACTTGTTTATTCACACCCACATGTTGCACGATGAAGTTAAGTCCAACTATTTAGCTTGGACTTAAAGAGTAATACAGACACCACAAACCCCAGAGGAACTGTATACCAACAGCAGCAATGAGCACAAAGGAAGAAGGGAGGCAACATAGATTAATAACAGTAAGGATACAGAGAACCCTCCTCCCGCTCTCCATCTCCCTCTCGGAGGCCTGTACCAATGAGGAAGCACATGAGGAAGCTGAATAGGCTGGGGCTATTTTCCCTGTAGCCTCGAAGGATGAAGGGTGACCTTTATAGCAGTTTATAAAGTCATGAGGGGCATAGATAAGGTAAATAGTCAAGGTCTTTTCCCAGGGTAGGGGAGTTCAAAACTAAAGGTTTAAGGTGAGAAGGGAAAGATTTAAATGGAATCTCAGGGGTAACTTTTTAACACAGGATGTTGAGTCTATGGAGTGAGTTGCCAGAGGAAGTGGTGGAGGCTGGTACAATTACAACATTTAAAAGGCACCTGGATGGAGACATGAAAATGAAGGGTTGACAGGGATATAGGTCACATGATGGCAAACAGGACTAGCATAATGTAGATTATCTGGTTGGCATGGACAAATTAGACCAAAGAATCTGTTTCCATGCTGAACATCTCTATGGCTTAATGACTTTGTAATTGGACCTGAAATGTTTAGTCTGGTTTGTCTCCACAGATGCTGCCAGATTGCTGAGATTTTCCAATAATTTCTGTTTTTGCTTCACATTTGCAGCATCTGCACTGCTTTTGATCGTTTTGTCGTTGACAGTCTATATTTTCCCACTATCGTGATGGGGAAAACGAGGAGAATTATTTTCTACCCAAAACCTGAAAGGTTAATGGAGGAAGAGAACAATAGTGGTGCCTGGTTTTGCATCACAACTGCCTTACCCTGCGGGTCCTGGATTAAATATTGGAAAGTGGGAGTGGGCTAGATGGGTTTTTGTTTGGCAGGCAGAGGCACAATGAGCCAATGGACTTGTCCTGGGCCATTAATGTTTTAGAACATAGAACATAGAAAAATACAGCGCAGTACAGGCCCTTCTAATAGTGAGGAACTGTAATGGAGAGAGACTTGACAATTCAGAGTTTTCTTCGTGAGATGGTTAAGGTGAAACCTGAGAGAATGGAGGCCTTGGAGAGGGAGAGGGAGAGGGAGAGAAGGGTTCTTCGTATCCTTACTGTTATTAATCCATGTTGCCTCCCTTCTTCCTTTGTGCTCATTGTTGCTATTGGTATACAGTTCCTCTGGGGTTTGTGGTGTCTGCATTACTCTTTAAGTCCAAGCTAGATAGTTGGACTTAACTTCATCCTGCAACATGTGGGTGTGAATAAACCTGAAGTACAAAGTAATGTTGAGCAGTGAGACAGTAACAGGGTATTTAAACTATACAATTACTTAAAAGGAAGTTGGAGAGAATTTTTTTTATTTGGAGAGTGGAATTCTCAGCAGGATATAGAACATAGAACATAGAAGAATACAGCGCAGTACATGTCACTGAAGAGTCCATAATTCTAAAAGAATTAGACGGTTCTTTAAAATAAAGAAAGATTAAATGATTTGAGAAGGAAAGGGAGTGAGAGATGGTGGCTGAGGTAGAGAAAACACTGGCACAAATATGTTGACCCAGATTCCTGGGTTGCTATGCTTTATCATTCAAATGAATTTAATCAGTGCTTTTATTTAAAGATTGGCAAACGGGTCCCACAGATGGTCACAGCATAAAGGGACCACCTTGTCTCTGCACAAAAAACATCCAAACTGGAAAGAAGGGAAGGTTCCAGTGGGAGCCCAACTCTTCACGTTGTTCAGTGATCCTAGAGAAGTGAACACATGCAGAGTTATTGTGCAGAGGGTTAGGCATGGCCCTCACTGTACAGTAGCCAGCCAAAGCCCATTGGCTGAACTAAAAATTGAGCAACATAGAATGATGAAGGGAGAAATCTGGAGAACTGCGGGGGTAAAGATAAATTCTTCTCTTCCGGCCCTGGCTGAGGAATGTGGATCTGTACCTGACGTACTGGAACCTGCATGGCTACCAACCAGCTGCTGGTAAGTGGATTTAGAATGGGAGGTTAGTGTATTCAGCTAGAGCATTTACAACGGGCTGAATGGCCTCTTACTGTGCTGTAACATTTCTGTAGTTCTATGGTACTGGGCAGTGGGGTTTTGGACCAACTGGAGATTGGGTTATGGAGGTTGGTGAGGAGGGTAAGTGCTGGAGAACTCTGTTAATGTCAACAATCCTCGATATCAGAATCTTATCCTCACTTTTCTTTCCTGATTCTCCTCATCTCCTCACACAAGGCAAAACATTGTCAAATACTAAATTTCCCAGGCCAGCCCTATTTTTGAAATAAATTGTAAATTATATGTTGTAAATCGGATTGATATTCTTGGTCGGAATCCTGACCAAGTGCACATCAGGAGCCCACAGGTAATGGGCAGCTAATTTTCGTTACACACAGCAAGATGTGACTTTTGATGAGCTGACTATAAAATTTAAGAGTTCACTATCACCATCGTCAATCCCTGAATATTTACTATCAGCAAAATATGGACTGACAAAATCCAATTATATCTGTGGAAAGAAATGGCAGATTTATATGGTAAACCTACTAATAGAATGAATGGAATGGAGGGGAGTAAGCTTGAGGTCAAGAAGCTGATTAGAATCACAAACAATTCCCTTTGGCAAACTCCAACCTCCAAACACCCAATGAAGAAGAAACTGGGAGCTCAATAAAGCTGAGACAGCAAAGGACTGACTTTCAGCAATTTATAGTGACATCCCAAAAGAATCCCTATATTTAAAAAAAGCTATAGCTTGCAATGCATTGATTGCTGTAGCACAAAAATAACTAAGGAGCCTCATTAAACAGGGAGTAAAGAACCAAACTGTGGATCAACCATTTCACTTACTCAGAACAGAGCCATCAGCTGGTCAGTGCTCTGAGTAATGGAGTGGCCAGAGGACAGTTCACCTTCCTCTTGCCTCCACCAGCAGATTTCTGGGCTGTCTCATTTTAACTGCAGGAGATGTCACGGAGGTTTGTCCCAAAATCCAACAACAGGTAGGAACAGAGGAAACTGGAGAAAAGCTCTCCAGGAATCGGAAGGATGTTGTGAAACTTGAAAGGATTCAGAAAAGATTTAAAAGGATGTTGCCAGGATTGGAGGATTTGAGCTATAGGGAGAGGTTGAACAGGCTGGGGCTGTTTTCCCTGGAGTGTTGGAGGCTGAGGGGTGACCTTAGAGAGATTAACAAAATTATGAGGGGCATGGATAGGATAAATAGGCAAAGTCTCTTCCCTGGGGTGGGTGTGGCCAGAACTAGAGGGAATAGGTTTAGGGTGAGAGGGAAAAGATATAGGAGACTTAAGGGGCAACGTTTTCACACAGAGGGTGGTACATGCATGGAATGAGCTGCCAGAGGAACTGGTGGAGGCTGGTATAATTGCAACATTTAAAAGGCATCTGGATGGGTATATAAATAGGAAGGGTTTGGAGGGATATGGGCCGGGTGCTGGCAGGTGGGACTAGATTGGGTTGGGATATCTGGTCCGCATGGACGGGTTGGACCAAAGGGTCTGTTTCCGTGCTGTACATCTCTATGGTCTTAAGTAAGGAAGGGACGCATCTGTGATCTTGAGGGAAAACTGAGGTCAGGGTGGTGGCAGGGGCTCGTCTTTCTGTCTAATTATCCTCACAGGTTTCAGCACTATCCTGCACAGGATCGAGGTGAATAAATCATGCACTAACACTCACTGACCAAGAAATCTACTGACTAGCTGCTCAATGCTTTGCTGTTTGATATGTGAGCCAACTGTAACTAATGTGACTAACATTCACAAACTCCTCCATGTCCAAAGACACCAACTTCTCCTGAGGGCTTTGAAAGACCAAAAACAATAGCTTTCATCTCTATTTATATACCTTTGCTGGTGAAAGTCACAGGCTATCGTCCAACAGGTGTATTTGACATCACAGGCTTTCAGCGTGTAGCTCCCTCCCGGCCATTTTATCTGACAAAGGTGCTACGCTCCAAAAGCTGGTGATTTCAAATAAAGCTGTTGGACTATAACCTGGTGTCATGTGATTCTGACTTTGTCCACCCGTGTCCAACACTGGCACTTCCACATCATTTCTCCTGGTAAAACATTCCAACGTTTTTCAGAGGCATTATCCACTCAGTTTGACATCAAGCCACTTAATGGAGGTATTATGAAAGATGAACAAAGCTGAGTCAGAGAGGGGTGGGTGTTATGGACTATCTTAAAGGTAAGAAAGAGCAGTTTAAGGAGAGCTTGGGATCTTAGCAAGCAAAGACACAAAGCAATGAATAAAACCATGATTAACAAAATATTTTCATTCATAAAGTCAGGAAGTATGGGATACAGGGAGATTTGGCTATCTGGATTCAGAATTGGCTGGTAGACAAAAGGCAGAGAGTGGTTCTAGATGGGAAGTACTCTGCCTGGAGGACAGTGTTGAGTGGGGTCCCGCAGAGCTCTGTTCTTGGGCCTCTGCTCTTTGTAATTTTTATAAATGACTTGGACGAGGAGGTTGAGGGGTGGGTTAGTAAATTTGCCGATGACACAAAGGTCGGAGGTGTCCTCGATAGTATAGAGGGCTACTGCAGGTTGCAGTGTGACATAGACAGGATGCAGAGCTGGGCTGAGAAATGGCAGACGGAGTTCAACCTGGATAAATGTGAAGTGATGCATTTTGGAAGGTTAAACTTGAATGCTGAATATAGGATTAAAGACAGGGTTCTTGGAAGTGTGGAGGAACAGAGGGATCTGGGTGTGCAAGTACATAGATCCCTCAAAGTTGCTACCCAAGTGGATAGGGTTTTAAGAATGCATATGGTGTTTTGTCTTTCATTAACAGGGGGATCGAGTTTAAGAGCCGCGAGGTTTTGCTACAGCTCTACAAGTCCCTGGTGAGACTACACTTGGAATATTGAGTCCAGTTCTGGTCGCCCTACTATAGGGAAGATACAGAGGCTTTGGAGAGGGTGCAAAGAAGGTTTACCAAGATGCTGCCTGGACTGGAGGGCTTGCCATATGAAGAAAGGTTGAATAAGCTCAGATGTTTCTCTCTGGAGAGAAGGAGGAAGAGAGAAGACCTGATCAAGGTGCACAAAATAATGAGAGGAACAGATAGAGTCAATAGCCAGAGACTTTTCCCCAGGTATGAGGAGTCATAGTTTGAAGATATTAGGGAGAAGGTATTAAGGAGATGTCAGAGGTAGGTTCTTTACGCAGAGAGTTGTGAATGCATGGAATGCGTTACCAGCGATGGTGATGGAAGCAAAATCTTTGGGGACATTTAAGCCACAGCTGGACCTGCACATGGATAGCAGTGAGTTGAGGGGTGCGGAGGTTAAGTTACTATATTTTAAATTAGGATTAAACCTTGGCACAACATCGTGGGCCAAAGGGCCTGTTCTGTGCTATACTTTTCTTTGTTCGATGTTCTATGTCACTATTGGGATTGGAGGAGAGCATAGGGAGTGTGTTTGGCTGGAGGTGGTGACAGAGGCAGAGAGGGATAAGGTCATGAACTGACGTGAAATAAGTGAAAGTGAATTTTTAACTTGAGGCACTGTAGCCTCTGTAGTTAACACAGGCCAGTGAGCAAGAGTTGAAGGATGGTGAAATTTACAGCACGCTAGGAACCATGCAGCAGAGTTTTCAAGTTTAAGAGCAAGGAAGATGGGAGGTTGGTCACGAGAATATTGAAATAATCATGATCATCAAGTGCAAAGCCACAACTGAGAGGTTTGGTCAGCAGATAAGCTGAGGCAGGATGGAGTCAGTTGATAGATGACAGTGTGGATGTGTGGACACTTCTTAGGCATGAGACTGAGGTGGATACACTCTCCAGCAGTGATCTGGGAGAGGAAAGGAGTTGTTGGTTTGGGAAGAGTGTTTGTAGCAGGACTGAGGATGATGGGAGCATTCCACTGACTGCTTGTGCCAACAAAATTATCCCATGTTGTCCCTGTGCACACTTCTGGAAATGAAGTTTTTTCAGTTGTTCATTCTACTTTGTCTGGATCCTCCAAAGGCAGAAGGGCCTTCCTTCTTCCCAAAGGTACTTCAGCTTCCTTTAGTGCTAATACAGGAATATGAAGGTTTCCAAGGCCACCCCAAGCACTTATATCTCTGGGCGAGAGTTGGGTCTCCAATGCAAAACACGATGTGTAAACAATAACAGAGGTTCTGGCATGGTTAAGATTCTTAAACATACAATGTCTCAATACTATTATAGACACTGATAGCTGACTGATCATTGAAATGTTAGTCCAGTCTTTGAGTGTCTGCGAAGAACAGAACATTGTTCTAATCATTGAGGGCCAAAGGGCCTGTACTGCACTGTAATGTAATGTTCTATGTTCTAGCTCAACAGAATAAGACTTCTCCAATTAAAAGTAGGACCTTGGGTCATGTTGGAGAACGGTGACCTTGGGATTCAGGGACATAATTCTTTGAAGTTTGCATCAGATGTAGACAGGGTGGATAAGCAGGAGTCTAGCACGCTTGCCTTCATTGCTTAGACCTTGGAGTACAGGAGTTGGGATGTCATGCTGAGATTGTACAGTACATTGGTGAGGCCTCTTCTGGAGTACTGTGATCATTTCTGGTCACCCTGTTATAGGAAGGATATTAATAAGTTGGAGCAGGGTCAAAAATGATTTACCAGGATGTTGGGAATGGAAGGTTTGAGTTATGAGGATTGGATGGAACCTTTTTCACTGGAACATAGGAGGTTGAGAGCTGACCTCAGAGGTTTTTAAAATCACGAAGGGTATCGATAAGGTGTGTCTTTTCCCAAGAGTGGGAGATTTCAAGACTGGAGGCATATTTTAAGGTTAGAGGAGAAAGACGAAAAAGGAGGTTAGGGCAACTTTTTCAGTGGTTCATGTATGGAATGAACTTCCAGAGGAAGTGTTGGATGCCTGTACAGTTATAACATTTAAAACATCTGGATAAGTACACGAATAAGAAATGTTTGGAGGGATATGGTCCAAGTGCAGGCAGGTAAGACTAGTTTAGTTTGGGATTAGAGTTAGAATGGACTGATTGGACTGAATAATCTGTTTCCCTGTTTAGAAAAGGAGAACCCCTCTTGATTTAAAGTTTAGTTCAGTGGCAAACAGTTTCACAGATCAGTTACACGCGGCTTCATCAGATCACTCTTCTGAAACTATCTTGTGACCAACTCATGCAATATTAAAATTCCTTCAGTGATGCCAAATCAAAGGCTGGGTGTCATTTTAATGGTTGTTAGAGTTCACATAATGTGCTTTAACTCTAGAACAGCAGCTAGAAATAGGATACTAAAAGCTCAGATAAAGACACGTGGATTAAATAGAGCACAGCAGTTAAGAATTAGGTCAGCATCACTTTGGTCAGTCTTTAACCCAGTGCATTCTGCATTCCTTTGTTAATAAACAGCATTTAAAAAACCTGGTTTTCAGCAAACCTAACAGAAATCTTGAGGTATAGAAGTTTTTGTTTTTTGATTTGGAGGCTGACACAGGAGGATACAAGGATGTTATCAGGGTTGGTGAGTTCCCTCTGCAGGGAGAGTCTGGATAGACTGGGACTTTAGCCCTGGAATGTTGGAGGCTGAGGGGTGACCTTACAGAGATTTATCAAATCATGAGGGACATGGAATAGGGTGAATAGCCAAGGTCTTTGTCCAAGGGTGGGGGAGTCCAAAACTAGAGGACATAAGGCAAGAGGAATGATTTAAAAAGGGCCTGAGGAGTAACTTTTTCACTTGGGTGTGGGATGGGGCAGACCCCAGGATCTGGATGATTGTGTCACATCAGGATTTAACATGGAACACTTGCTGCCAAACTCTGTTCCAGGAAGTCCTGATCCTTTAATAGGAATTTAGAGGAAGTAGAGCACTGAAGATGTGCCTGGAACTAGACTAATTTAGGATATCTGGTCAGCATGGATGAGTTGGACTGAAGGGTCTGTGCTACATGACTCTGATGAAAAAAGGCAATTGTAGGAAATACAGGAACATACGGAATTCAGGGGAGTTGTAATTCAGGTACAAATAAATTATATTCCTGAAACAAAAAAAATTGTTGGAGAAAGTCAGCAGGTCAGGCAGTACCCATCAGTAGAAATCAGAGTTAATATTTCAAGTCTGGTGACCCTTTTCCAGAACTCAGAGCTGCTGAGGGTCTCCACCAATTTCAGTTATTGTATTTGTTTCAGAGCTTCAGCATCCCCAGTTTGTTGTTTTATTTTAGTCAGACACTTGGGTGTGGGATGGGGCAGACCCCAGGATCTGGATGATTGTGTCACATCAGGATTTAACTGTGTGCAGTTCTGGTCGCCTCACTTTAGGAAAGATGTGGAAGCTTTGGAGAGGGTGCAGAGAAGATTTACCAGGATGTTGCCTGGAATGGAGAGTAGGTCATACGAGGATAGGTTGAGAGTTCTCGGCCTTTTCTCGTTGGAACGGCGAAGGATGAGGGGTGACTTGATAGAGGTTTATAAGATGATCAGAGGAATAGATAGAGTAGACAGTCAGAAACTTTTTCCACGGGTACAACAGAGTGTTACAAGGGGACATAAATTTAAGGTGAAGGGTGGAAGGTATAGGGGAGATGTCAGGGGTGGGTTCTTCACCCAGAGAGTGGTGGGGGCATGGAATGCGCTGCCCGTGGGAGTGGTAGAGTCAGATTCATTGGCGACCTTTAAGCGGCATTTGGATAGGTACATGGATGGGTGCTTAATCTAGGATAGAAGTTCGGCACAACATCGTGGGCCGAAGGGCCTGTTCTGTGCTGTATTGTTCTATGTTCTAACATGGAACACTTGCTGCCAAACTCTCTGTTCCAGGAAGTCCTGATCCTTTAATAGGAATTTAGAGGAAGTAGAGCACTGAAGATGTGCCTGGAGACTTGGTGAGATCCATGCTGGTCACTGACAGCAAATCGAAGGCCAAGATATCCCACCCAGTAAGAGTAGCTAGCCCATCAGAGGCTTCTCTTTGGACAGGTACATGGAGGGAACTGTTACTGCTCCTGGGGACGGTCTCAAAACCACAGATCTGGGGGGAAGAGGAGGAGGTAAACAATTATGGAAATTGGGTAATAGATAGGTCAGTTCACAAAGGATGCCCCCGTCTAGTATCCCCTCCATAGATATGGCACTGTGCATGGATAGACTATTCTCTCCCCACAGCTGACAAGTTGCCAGCACATGTTCAGCTCTTGGGCACACTGTCTACAATAGGCCTGCGAGGGGATCATAGGCTGTTCAGGAATAGGCTTCTTGTAGAGAGGGGGTCCTGGGAAGATAGGTTCTTGAGATGATAAGCCCATCCACTGAGGTGAGAGGCCTGCTTGCAGCTTGGTTAATTCCAGCAGTAGTGGACCAAATCTGTGAAGTGTTCCTTAACTGGCCACTAATGGATCTCAATTGCTGTCAGCTTAGGAAGTGTTCCTAGTCATTGTGGTTCAAAGTGTAAAAAACCCATTGAGACTATGTGAACAATGAAGGTGCCAGAGTCCCCACATTAAACAAAGTCACATGATGGTTTGCACTAGAGTCAATTTATAAGTTCTGTAGTGATGTAGAATTATTAGCAATGACTTTATTCTTCCCAATATTGAGTTGGAGCAAATCTCTGACCATCTGAAGCAGGGTAAAAAAAACAGACAATACAGGTGGGAAGAGGGCTGATGCCGATATTCAACTGAGCATCACCAGGAAATCATTGCAGATGATAGCTGGCTTCAATGAGAATGGAACCAAGTAATCATTTACACTCTTGGAGAGTGGCACCAGGCTTCAATGTCTGTGTGCAGGTGGGAGGAACCTGAAAATGTTCACTTCAGACATAGGTCACCAGGTGAAAGTCAACAAGGAGGATCCATTTCTGGAGTGTTAGGGGCTGAGAGGGGACCTTCTCGAAGTTTATAAAATCAGAAGGGGCATGGATAGGGTAAAGACAGGGTCTTTTCTCTGGGGTGTGCGAGTCCAAAACTAGAGGCCATAGATTTAAGGTAAGAGAGGACAGATACAAAAGGGACTGAAGAGGCAACTGTTTAATGTAGAGGGTGATGCAAATATGGAAGGAGCTGCCAGAGGAAGTGGTGGCAACTGGTACAATTACAACATTTAAAAGATATCTGAAAGGGTCTATGAATAGGATGAGTTTAGAGGGATATGGGCCAAGTGCTGGCAAATGGGACTAGATTAGTTTAGGACAAGTTGGACCAAAGGGTCTGTTTCCATGTTGTACATCTCTCTGATTCAGTGGTGAGTAGATGGTAATACAGTGTCAATGGGTACATGATGTTTTAGAAACAATCATAAGGTGGTTAAAACTGCTTCCTTATAAAGATTAAAGATCATCAGGAAGACTCAGTATCATTTTGTGAAAGAGAAATTGTATTTAACCAGTTTATTGGAGTTCTTTGAATATGTGCTGCAGATAAATGGGAGTTTGTAATTGTATCATACCTGATTTTTCATTCGGCATTTGATAAGGTATCCATCAAAAGATACTGTGAAATGTAAGAGCTCATATTAACATATTAACATAGATAGAGAATTGGCTGGCTGACAGAAAACAGAGTATGCACAAATGTTTTTTTTCTGATTGGCAGATATAATAAATCATGACCAGCAAGGATCTAAGTTGGGGTCTCAGCTTTTCACAGTTTACATCAATGACTCAGACGTGGGAAACGACACTGATGGCTAACTTTGCAGATAATGTAAAAATAAGTAGGACAGGAAGGCAGCCACAAATAGATACAGATAGTATCAGCATGTGGGCAAAAATCTGACATGGTATATTAATGTGGGAAAATATGATGTTCACTTTGGAAAAAGTAATCTTTGAACAGAATATTAATTAAATCGAGTACAACTGCAGAATTCAGATGTAGAGAGAACCCGTGTTCTAGTGCATAAATCACAATGTACCATGTACTTACACGTAATTAATAAGGTTAACCAGTTGATGATATCCCTTAATTTACAAGGAGCTGAACATAAAAGGAAGAATGTTATGCCTCAGTTGGTGCAAGGCCCTATTGAAAACCCATCTCAAATACCAGATATAGTTTAAGGAAGGATGTAGGGGTGGTTTGGAGGAAGTTTACTGGATTGATTCCTGGAATGAGCAGTTTGTCTAATGAGGAACAATTGGACAGACTGGGCTTGTTTCCACTGGTGTTTACAGGAGACGCCATTGAAGGGTATTCAATCCTCAATCATCTTGACAAGATGGAAGAGGCTGAGTCCAGAACTAGAATACATTGTTTTAAAATTAGAGGCAACCTTTTTAGAACAAACGGGATTTTTATTCGAAGGGTTATATGACTTTGGAAACTCTCTGCGTCAGTAGGCAGTGGGTGTGGGTTGATTGAATATTTTTGAGCCAAAGGTAGATAATATTTAGCTAGGCAGGGGATCAGATTACTGGGAGTAGATGAAAATGTCGAATTCAAGCAGCTCGAGAGCCAATTACCTATCCCTGCTCCTAAATGATATGATTGGAATGACTAATGATTATTAAAATCATAAACAAATCTGGTTTTACCTATTTAACCACTTATTGGAAGCTGATAGATTGGGTTTTGTTGAAATTAATGCAGACAAATAATTAAATAATTAACTTAAATTGCTTGGTCTTGGATGTTGCTCTAAATGATAAAATTAAACCAAACCTGTGGAGAAGCTCAGCCCAGTTTTGGCGGCTTAAGTGGAGAGAGAGAGAGAGAGAGAGAGAAATACAAGACTGAAAAGATTAACTACGGCTCTCTTCACACATGTTGACAGACCTGCTGAGTTTCTCCATCACTGTTTTTTCCCCAGATTTCAGCATGTGCAGTGTTTTACTTTTAAGTGATAATGATGGATCTGTGCTTTTTTTATGTTACCCAGTGCTTCAAGATTCCAATTCAGCTGAGATTCCTGAGGCATGACTGGCGCAGGGAGCAACTCCGTGATTTATTTCAGACTGTCTCCCTCCTTTGGATCCTCAAATTCAGATGACTCTCCCTTGGCTACCTGAGGCAGACTGCATCTGTAGGAAAAATGCTGGCCATCCCCTTAGACACAGAGCACAGTCAGGAACCCTGTATTTCACCAGCTCTGTGCTCCTGCCTCTGTTCCCACTAACCAGAGGCTTGCTGCTCTCATTAATCACTCTGGCTTTACTGTCTTTCTGCTCTGGCTGTAAGGCTCGTTTGCAACTGCCCTGCTTTCCCGGGTTGCTCTGGGGAAGTGGAGGGGAGAGCAGTGAGAGGCAGCCCAGGTATTGGATAGGGTAAGGAGTTGGGGAATAGCAGCACAGATAAAGTGTCTTCCTGGTTGTGTCTTGTTCATTTATGGGCTGTGAAGTGGGGTAGAGGTGAATCAGTGGCCCACATTCCAGGCCCAACCCCATTTATTTTAGGCTTTAACGTTCTATCTTTGTCTCTGAATTATTTGATCTCTGAAATAATTCAATGTGCTCTGTCACCAATGACTGCAGATTCTGTTGCACAGATCAGGTAATGTTTATGTTCTGACTGAGTGAGTTGACAATGTGAGCTACAGCTGCAGAAATTCCCCAAAGACTCACTAATTGCTTCTCTTGATGCATACTGGGTCTCGGCACTCTTGCTCCAACATAACTCTCGGAGCAGGACTCCAAAACAGGGAAGTGATTTATTGGCTGCTCTTCAGCAGCCCCAGCTGAGCTCTCCAGGCTAATATTTCATCTGCTATCAATTCTTTATCAGCATGATGCTTCAAATGGAACAGAGAAATAAAAGGGATGAGCCAGGGGATCTGATGTACAAATAAATTGTCTCTCTCCAAGAGAGAAAGTAACTCTGAGGAATCTGGGGGAGAAGTCTAATAACAGGGCAGCAATTCTGCTGGAGTCAGATCACATCACAGACAAATATTCAGCATTTTCAAAAATCTTTATTTTTTAATCAAACAGTGATATTGTCCATCTGGGTACTGGGAGAGATAAGGAAGGAAATAATGTCTATCTTTAGCTGCTTTCCTCAATGGCCTTCCCTCCATCAAGAGGTCAGAGAATGGAAATGTACTGACCATTGCACAATGTTCTGTACCAGTTTCTGAGAACAATGTGCTGTATTGTTCTATGTTCTATGTTCTATGTTCTATGTTCTATGTTCTAGTTGCATCTCTGTAGATACTGAAACAGTGCATGTACCTAACACCTGGACAGCATCCCACTTTGGCTCAGAAACACAAATAATGCTCTCACCATACAAGTACCAGAGAATGACCATTTCCAACAAGAGTGAATCTAACCATCGTTCCTGGACATTCAATGGCATTACCATCACCACCTAAGGATTAGCATTAATGAGCCAACCATATTAATTCTGTAGGTACAACAGTAGGTCAAAAGCTGGGTATTCCTAGGAACCCTCCTAACCCTCCAACCACAAGGGATGAACTCAGATTTCTCCAGTTTCCTCATTTCCCCTCCCCCCACCTTGTCTCAGTCCCAACACTCGAACTCAGCACCACCTTCCTAACCTGCAATCTTCTTCCTGACCTCTCCGCCCCCACCTCCACTCCAGCCTATCACCCTCACCTTAACCTCCTTCCACCTATCGTATTTCCAACGCCCCTCCCCCAAGTCCCTCCTCCCTACCTTTGATCTTAACCTGCTGGACACACTCTCCTCATTCCTGAAGAAGGGCTCATGCCTGAAACATCGATTCTCCTGCTCCTTGGATGCTGCCTGATCTGCTGCGCTTTTCCAGCAACACATTTTCAGCTTGGGTTAGGTCATTTGGCCATGGGAAATACAGGGTTACAGGGATGGGGTGGGTCTGGGTGGGACGCTCTTCGCAGAGTCGGTGTGGACTCAATGGGCTGAACTGCCTGTGTTCACTCAGTAAGGATTCTATGAAATGCATGGAAACACTACCATTCAACATACAATTTGGTGTCTTAAGACTGGTCTGCCATTTAATAAGATATCATAGCTGATCTGACTGTAGCCTTAGTTCCACATTCCTGTCTATTCCAGACCTTTCATTCCCTTCGTTAACAAGAATCCATCTACCAGTGCCTTCAAAATATTCAAAGACTGCATTTCCATTGCCTCTTGAGAAATAGAGTTCAAAAGACTGACTAGCCTCAGAAAATGTTTCACCCCATATCTGCCTTAAATGGGCATCACCTTATTCTTCAATGGTAACTCCCCCCACCCCCACACACCCCTCCCACAAACCCTCTACTTTCAAGACGTAGTATATCCTCGTATTAAAAAAATTCCAGATTGTGACCACCCCCGCCAAAAAGAATACCTTAGCCCAATGTTTTGGCCAATGAAACACATTTCAGGAGTTCCTGCTCAAATAAAGAGACATTTTTTAAAAAGAAAACTATTAATTGCCACCTTCATTCGTCAAGAATAAATTTTTCATGGAAATGCTCTGAAGAAAAGTATTTCAGCTCAACGTTTTGAGCAATTGTTTGAATTTTAGTGATTCACACTGAAATTAGAGACCTTTCCTTCCCCCAATCCCACTGCCACTTCATCCCTCAAGTGTTGCTAGGTGCTTTTTATTTGTGTTCCCCGCGTTCCTCCCCACTCCATCCCCATGTAAATGTGGAGCTGTGCCACAAAGCTTTCTGATTGAGGCAAAATGCTGGCAGTCCCCTTAGAGGCAGGGCACAGACAGGAACCCTGTATACCGTGCCATGCTCCCAACTCTTCCCACCGGACATGCCTTTGGCTCCAGGCTTTGAGTGTCAGTGGCCTGGACCAACGGAAGTAACAAAAACAGAATGTGTTGCAGAAACTCAGGAGGTTCAGCAGTCAAGAGAGAAGCAGAATCAATGTTTTGAGTCCAGTGACTATTCTTCAGAACTGATGAGGAGACAGCCTGCCGGTCAGTTATCATTTGTAAGTTCTTAGCAACCCAGCCGCCATCCTGACTTATTCCATCACCGTCACTCGGTCAGAAAATAGGTTCCCCCTTCCAACTGACACTGTGGGGGTCATTATAGCATTACAGACAGCAGCAGTTCGAGAAAACATCTCCATACGCTATTAAGGACAATTAGAATGGACAAGAATACTGGGCTTGCCAGTAATGCTCCTGACCCACAAAATGTTTGTTTCCAAAATCTCCTTATAGAACACAAATACTGTTTGAGTGTCATACAACTGTACAACACGGAAACACACCCTTTGGTCCAACCTGTCCATGCTGACCCTAAATTAATTTGGTCCCATTTGCCAGCATTTGGCCCCATATCCCTCTGAACTCTTCCTATTCATATATCCATTCAGATGCCTTTTAAATGTTGTAATTGTACCAGACTCCATCACTTCCTCTGACAGCTCATTCCATCCTCTACCACTCTCTACAGGAAACAGTTGCCCCTTACATCCCTTTTATATCTTTCTCCTCTCACCTTAAACCTATGCCCTCTCGTTTTGTACTCCTCCAACCTAAAGAAAAGACATTGGCTTTTTACCATATCCATGCCCCTCATGATTTTATAAACCTCTACAAGGTCACCCTTCAGCCTCCAATGCTCCAGGGAAAATAGCTCCAGCCTATTCAGCCTCTCTCTCTAGCTCAAATCCTCCAACCCTGGCGACATCCTTGTAAATCTTTTCTGAACCCTTTTAAGTTTTACAACATCCTTCCTATAGCAGGGAGATCAGAATTGCACCAGTATTCCAAAAGTGGCCTAACCAATGTCCTATACAACCATAACATGACCTCCCAACTCCTATACTCAATGCACTGACCATTAAAGACAAGCATACCAAATGCCTTCTTCACTATCCTGTTGACCTGGAGCTCTGCTTTCAAGGAATTATGAACTTACTCTCTTTGTCCAGCAACACTCCCTTACCATTAAGTATATTAATTCTGCTCTGATTTGTCTTTCCAAAATGCAGCACTTCACATTTATCTAAATTAAACTCTACCAGCCACTCCTCGGCCCAGTGACCCATCTGATCAAGATCCTGTTGTACTCTGTATCTTCTTAGCTGTCCACTACACTTCCAATTTTGATGTCATCTGCAAACTTACCAACTATACTTCCTATGTTCACATCCGAATTATTTATATAAATGACAAAACGTTGCGGACCCAGCACTGATCCTTGTGGCACTCCATTGGTCACAGGCCTCCAGTCTGAAAAACAACCCTCCATCACCACCCTCTGATTTCTACCTTTGAGCCAGTTTTGTATCCAAATGGATAGTTCTCCCTGTATTCCAGGTGATCTAACCTTGCTAACCAGACTACTATGCAGAAACATGTCAAACACCTTACTGAAGTCCATATAGATCACATCCACTGCCCTGTCCTTATCATTCATCTTCATTACTTATTCAAAACACTCAATCAAGTTTGTGAGACATGATTTCCCACTCACAAAGCCATGCTGACTCTCCCTAATCAGTCCTTGCCTTTCCAAATACATGTACATCCTGTCCCTCAGGATTCCCTCCAACAACGTGCCACCACTGATGTCGGGCTCACTGGTCTACAGTTCCCTGGCTTGTCCTTACCACCATTCTTAAACAGTGGCACTACATTTGCCAATCTCCAGTCTTCCGGCACCTCACCTGTGACTATCGATGATACAAATATCTCAGCAAGAAGTCCAGCAATTACTTCCCTAGCTTTCAACATAGTTCTAGAGTACACCTGATCATGTTCTGGGGATTTATTCACCTTTATGCATTTTAATACATCCAGCACCATCACTTCTGTAGTATGAACATTTTTAAAAATGTCACTAGTTATTTCCCCACGTTCTCTGTCTTCCATACCCTTCTCCACAGTAAACACTGATATAAAATACTCATTTGGTATCTCCCCAATCTTTTGTGGTTCTGTGGATCTTTAAGGGGTGAAAATGTGTTGCTGGAAAAGTGCAGCAGGTCAGGCAGCATCCAAGGAACAGGAGAATCGATGTTTCGGGCATAAACCCTTCTTCAGGAATGAGGAAAGTGTGTCCAGCAGGCTAAGATAAAAGGTAGGGAGGAGGGACTTGGGGGACGGGCATTGGGAATGCAATAGGTGGAAGGAGGTCAAGGTGAGGGTGATAGGCTGGAGTGGGGTGGGGCCGGAGAGGTCAGGAAGAAGATTGCAGGTTAGGAAGGTGGTGCTGAGTTCGAGGGATTTGACTGAGACAAGGTGGGGGGAGGGAAAATGAGGAAACTGGAGAAATCTGAGTTCATCCCTTGTGGTTGGAGGGTTCCTAGGCGGAAGATGAGGCGCTCTTCCTCCAACCGTCGTGTTGCTATGGTCTGGCGATGGAGGAGTCCAAGGGCATGCATGTCCTTAGTGGAGTGGGAGGGGGAGTTGAAGTGTTGAGCCACGGGGTGGTTGGGGTGGTTGGTCCGGGTGTCCCAGAGGTGTTCTCTGAAACGTTCCACAAGTAGGCGGCCTGTCTCCCCAATATAGAGGAGGCCATATCGGGTGCAGCGGATACAATAGATGATGTGTGTGGATGTGCAGGTGAATTTGTGGCAGATATGGAAGTATCCCTTGGGGCCTTGGAGGGAAATAAGGGGGGAGGTGTGGGCGCAAGTTTTGCATTTCTTGTGGTTGCAGGGGAAGGTGCCGGGAGTGGAGGTTGGGTTGGTGGAGGGTGTGGACCTGACGAGGGAGTCACGGAGGGAGTAGTCTTTTAGGTGAGGGGAGGGAAATATATCCCTGGTGGTGGGGTCCGTTTGGAGGTGGTGGAAATGTCAGCGGATGATACGATGTATATGGAGGTTGGTGGGGTGGTAGGTGAGGACCAGTGGGGTTCTGTCCTGGTGGAGGTTGGAGGGGCTTGGTTCAAGGGCAGAGGAGCGGGAAGTGGAGGAGATGTGGTGGAGGGCATCGTCAACCAAGTCTGGGGGGAAATTGCGGTCTTTGAAGAAGGAGGCCATCCGGGTTGTTTGGTATTGGAACTGGTCCTCCTGGGAGCAGATGCAGCGGAGACGAAGGAACTGGGAATATGGGATGGTGTTTTTACAGGGGCAGGGTGGAAGGAGGTGTAGTCTAGGTAGCTGTGGGAGTCGGTCAGTTTATCGTAAATGTCCATGTTGATTCGGTCGCCCGAGATAGAAATGGAAAGGTCTAGGAAGGGGAGGGAGGAGTCTGAGACGGTCCAGGTGAATTTGAGATCGGGGTGGAAGGTGTTGGTAAAGTGGATGAACTGTTCAACCTCCTCGTGGGAGCACGAGGCAGCGCCGATACAGTCATCGATGTAGCGGAGGAAAAGGTGGGGGGTGGTGCCAGTGTAGTTGCGGAAGATGGACTGTTCCACATATCCTACGAAGAGGCAGGCACATAGCTGGGGCCCATGCGGGTGCCCATGGCTACTCCTTTGGTTTGGAGGAAGTGGGAGGATTAGAAAGAGAAGTTGTTCAGAGTGAGGACCAGTTCAGTCAGTCGAAGGAGGGTGCCAGTGGAAGGGTTTAAGGGGCCCTATTCTCTCCCTAGTTACTCTTTTGTCCTTAATGTATTTGTAGAATCCCTTTGAATTCTCCTTATCCCTATTTGCCAGAGCTATCTCAAGTCCCTTTTCTGCTCTCCTGATAGGTGTTGCTAGAAAAGCGCAGCAGGTCAGGAATTCTTGAAGAAGGGCTTATGCCCGAAACATCGATTCTCCTGTACCTTTGATGCTGCCTGACCTGCTGTGCTTTTCCAGCAACACATTTTTACGCTCTGATCTCCAGCATCTGCAGTCTTCACTTTCTCCTGCTCTCCTGATTTCCCTCTTAAGTACACTCCTACTGCCTTTATACTCTTCCAGGGATTCACTTGATCCCTGTTGTCAATATCTGAAATATGCTTCTTTCTTATTCTTGACCAAATCTTCAATTTCTCTGGTCATCCACCATTCCCCACACATACCAGCCTTGCCCTTCACCCTAACAAGAATATACTGTCTCTGGACTCTCGTTATTTACCTATGGCATTGCTCTACAAGCAAGATATTCATGATTGCTTTAGAAACTCACTCTCGAGACTGTAAATGTGGTTTGAGACCACAAATTGTATTTATTCATTCATTTGTGGGATGTGGGCATCACTGCCTGGCAAGCATTTATTACCCACCCCTAGTTTCTCTCGAGAAGGTCTTCTTGAACTGCTGCAGTCCACCTGCTGTGGGTTGACCCACAATGCCAGGGAGAAGATTCCAGAATCTGTTGTCCCAGGTTTAAGGAAAACATTTGCTTCAAAGCCAAGTGTGCATTGCTCACTCCTTTCACTGTGTTCACAGCAGACGCTCAATTCTAGTGATTCTCAAAGACTTTTGTCTGCCAACCACTCCATCCAAATGAAGGAATTTAGAGACCACATACTGCTCCTATCCCACTGGCTGTCATAGAGTTTCATCAGGATTAATGGAAATTGATACTGATTTGTATGGGACACCAATCTAATTGTCTAATTTCTATCTAATTGTCTAATTTCTAGATGAACAGTTTCAGGCTCGTGTTGAGCTCTACGTTTGACTGGTTTCTCATTTTCAGCAGCAAATCACCAAATCACCAGTTCAGCCTGCAGCTGTATCATGTCATACTCAACATGAAATTGTGCTCATAAAACTGGTTCTGCAGCTGAAGAGCTGGGGCTATGGACCTGGAAGCTGGAAAATGGGATTAGGTTGGGCGGCTCATTTGTTCAACTGGTGCAACACAGTGGGCTGAATGACTCCTTACTGTGCTGTAACTTATCTCTGCTTCTGTGGGAGATAGGCAGTGGGGTATTGGATGAGCTGGAGATAGTGTTTAGCTGACTGCTTCATCCTGGATGAGCTCCTTGAGTATCATTGTCCTGAGGTTTTAAAGCCTCAGGGATTACTTGATGTACACTCTCATAGCAACAGATGCAGATCTCCATTATCTCCTCCATTGGTAGCCTTCCTTGATAGAGATGCTCTATGTAGAAGTGAAAAGGAAGAATTACATTTATGTAGTAGTTTTCATGGTAAGCACATGTCTGAAAGCACTTGACAATTAAGTACTTTTGAAAAGTGATCAATGTTGTAATATGGGAAATACTGCAGCACTCAACAAACTCTCAAAAACATTAATATGTTAGCGATCAAATAATCTCTTTCTTTTTATGTTGTTTAGGGATTGGCCAGAACACCAGGAATAAAACTCCTGCTCTTCCTTGAATATTGCTTCAGGATTGCTTACATCCATCTAATCAGTTAGAGGGACCTAATTTTAATATCTCACCCAAATGACAGCTCCTCTGACAGAGCAACATCTCCTAGTGCTGAACTGCAGTGTCCGCTTTTGCTTGTGCTTGAGCCCTGTATTGGGAATTGAACCGAGAATCTTATGACTCAGAGGTGAATTGCGAAAACAAGCTGGTCTCATGGCAGGCTAGTGCCTTCTGTGACCATGACCCTTCAATCATGGCCAACTCCATTCTTCTGTTTTACCCTCAGGAGCATCTAACTCCTCTTGATCTTACAAACTTGCTCCCTTTTCCCATAATTTACTTTTGTTCCATTTGGCAATGTCTGCAGTTCATTTTTCAATGCTTTGTGGCTTCTCACTTTTCTCACACATCCCAGGATCTCAAATGCTTCAGTTGTTATTGGTTTTTAACACAATTGTACCAAACACTGTGAGAATGTGGATTAGGTTTACTCGCTGAGCGGGAAGGTTCATTTTCAGACGTTTCATCGCCATACTCAGTAGCATCTTCAGTGAGCTTCCAGATAAAGCACTGCTTTCTATTTATAAGTTTGGGTTTCTTTGAGTTGGTGATGTCATTTCCTGTTCCTTTTGGGGTATAAGTTAATGTGTTTGTTGATAGAGTTCCAGTTGAAATACCATGCTTCTAGGAATT
Organism: Chiloscyllium punctatum; assembly: GCF_047496795.1. Lineage (NCBI taxonomy): Eukaryota > Metazoa > Chordata > Chondrichthyes > Orectolobiformes > Hemiscylliidae > Chiloscyllium > Chiloscyllium punctatum. The sequence goes on along the minus strand of NC_092761.1, from coordinate 53,457,509 downwards.
CTTGTGCATGTCTCTGGACGAATGTGTTGTCCCAATCGAAGTGATGTCCTTCCTCATCCATATGTAAGGATACTAGCGAGAGTGGGTCATGTTGTTTTGTGGCTAGTTGATGTGCATGTATCCTGGGAGCTAGTTTTCTGCCTGCTTGTCCAATGTAGTGTTTGTTACAGTTCTTGCAAAGTATTTGTAAATGACATTAATTTTGCTTGTTGTCTGTATAGGGTCTTTCAAGTTCATTAGCTGCTGTTTTAGTGTGTTGGGGGTTTGTGGGCTACCATGATGCCAAGGGGTCTGAGTAGTCTGGCAGTCATTTCCGAGATGTCTTTGATGTAGGGGAGAGTGGCTAGCGTTTCTGGATGTATTTTGTCTGCTTGTTTGGGTTTGTTAAATCGAAAGCAGGAAATATCAGCAGTGCTTCGTCCGGAGGCTCACTGAAGATGTTACCTGGTATGGTGACGAAACATCTGAAAACAAACCTTCCAGCTCAGCGAACAAACCTACATCCAGAACCTCAACCTGAGCTACAAATTTTCTCAAAATTCACTAACTGTGAGCATGATTTGGAAATTGAAACAAGGTACTGTCTCTTGAAGAATGACAGAATTCCAGAAGAAATACTGATCAATAGTGCTCCATTACAAAACCACTTTCCTTTTTATCCTTTCATTGAATGTGGGCATTGTTGACTCAGCCAACATTTATTACCCACAATCAGAGGGTTAGATAGGGTGGAAAGGGAGAGCCTTTTCCCAAGTATGGTGATGCTGAGCACGAGGGGGTGTAGCTTTAAATTGAGGGGTGATAGATATAGGACAGATGTCAGAGGTAGTTTCTTTACTCTGAGAGTAGTAAGGGTATGGAATGCTTTGCCTGCAGTGGTAGTAGATTTGCCAACTTTAAGTACATTTAAGTCGTCATTGGACAAGCATACGGACGTACATGGAATATTGTAGGTTAGATGGGTTTCAGATTGGTATGACAGGTCAGTACAACATCGAGGGCCGAAGGGCCTGTACTGCGCTGTAATTTTCTATGTTCTATGTTAATTGTCAGGAAGCAGTGTTGAGTTAATCACATTGTAATGGGTTTGAAGTCACTTGTAGACCAGACCAGGTAAGGATGGCAGATTTATTTCCTTCCTGAGTAAACAAGTTGGTTTTTTACAAAGATTGACAGTGGTTACATGGTCACCATTAATTCAAAGTTTACCATCTACATGTTGGGATTCGAACCACTGTCTCCAGAACATTAGCCTGAGATTCTGGATTAATGGTCAGTGACGTTATACCTATGTCAGTTCCTCCCTCTCTTCCTGTGATGATGTACACCACAGTATTTATATATTCAGCAAGATATCAAACTATAGACACTGAAAGGAATGTTGTAACAGTTCTCTCCATCAGCCATCACTCACTGTTGAGCTTTTGCATCCTGATAGGTGCTGAGTCACTGATCCTGTGAGAGCTACCAAACACCTACACACCCTCTGTAAGAATGACTCTGACTTTCCGGTTGCCTGCCCCTTCACACACCAGTCTTCTCTCACGCCAACTTTTCTGCTGAAGTGTTCCAGCAAGCTTCAGTGGAAGCTCAAAGAACAATACCTCATTTTTTTGCTTGGGAGCCCCACAGCCTCAAGGACACAACATCATGTTCAATAACTTGAGAACTTGATTCTATCCTTCCCTGCTTTTTACCCACCCCACACCCTGGTTCTGTTATGACATGAGTTGCTTTCAGTACAGATGACATGTTCTCAGGCTAATATCACATTACATGATTGTTTTCATCATAGACGTCTCTGCTACCCCTAGCTCTCATTATCACATTTTCACTTTCTCTTCTGTCCTAGTGTACTATTAATAATCTCTCAATTCCTTACCATTTCAATTCTCTCTATCTCTCTGTCTGGGCTCCATCTCCACCTATGCATTGACCTCTCCCTCCCTCCACCACCCCCCCCCCCCCCCCCATCTCCATCCCCAACCACGTCTTCATCATAAATACCACGTCTTCCTCTCTTCTCTCAGTTCTGATGAAAAGTCACTGGACTCAAAATCTTAACTCTGCTTTCTTCTCACAGATACTGCCAGACCTGCGGAGGTTCGTCAGCAATTTCCATTTTTGTTTCAGATATCTAGCATCAGTTCTTTGTTTTATTAAAAGAGGAGAAAAATTTGGAGAGTCATTATTACATTGCACTGCTATTGCTTCCATCAAGGTGCCACCTGGTGTTGAGATAACAACCTGCATGTACCATACTCACCAGATTTCTCAAAATACGTTATAAATTCATACAAGCCTTTCTCCACAGTCATTGCTGAATTTTAATTGTTTTAATTATCCCATGCCTCAGTGGCATCTGCAACAGTCCTCCTGAATGTCCAGTTTGTTTCTAACCAAACAAATTGATATTGATACATCATTATCTTTGTGGCTGCTTTCAGGTACAGAGGCCTGTTTCTACCTGGTGCCTTTAACATTCCAAAGCAGTTCATGGTTAAGAAAAAGGTGCCAGAAGAGCTATCAATTCATGGAGGAGTGATTCAGAGAGGTAACCAAAGTAATTTCAAACGGTGAGTTCTGAGTTATTAAAATTACTGAGGAAATATGAACTGACAATTGGAATTAACATTTGCGTTACAAAAGTGCTCGGCAATGACTATTGACAACAGGGAGAATCTAATCATCACAACTTGACATTAAATGGCATTACCATCACTGAATCCCCTACTCTCAATCCCCCTGGCTGTTACCATTGACCAGAAATTGAACTGGGCCAATCACATAAATACAAAGGCTTACCCATTGAAGGCAGAGGGTAGTTTTCTGGCTGGAGATCGGCAACTAGTGTTCCTCAGGAATCCATACTGGGATCCCTGCTGTTTGTGAAATGACTTGCATGAAAATGTAGTTGGGTCGGTTAGTAACGTTGCAGACGAGACAAAGTTTGGTGGAGTTGTGGATAGCGTAGAAGATTGTCCAAGAATACAGTGAGATACTGGTCAGTTGCAGATATGGGCGGAAAAATGGCAGATGGAGTTTAATCTGGGTAAGTGTGAGGTCTGCACCTTGGGAGATCAAATGTTAAGGAAAAATATACAGTTGATGGTAGGAACCTGAACAGCAGTGATGTAAAAGTAGATAGGGTCGGAAAGAAGGTGTGCTTGCCTTTATTGGTCGGGGAATTGAATACAAGAGTAAGGATGTCATATTGCAGCTTCTGTGACTTTGATTAGGCCCCATGTTCAATTCTGGTCGCCACATTATAGGAAGGATGTGGAGGCTTTGAGAGGGTGCTGAAAAGGTTCGCCAGGATACTGCCTGGATTAGAGGATATAAGCTATAAGGAGACGTGAGAAAAACTTATGTTGTTTTCTCTAGAGTGGCGGAGGCTGAGGGGAGACTTGATAGAAGTCTATAAAATTATGTATAGATAGGACTGAAAGTCAGCATGTTTTTCCCAGAGTTCCAATGTCAAATACTAGGGGCATGAATTTGAGGAGACCAGGGAATGTTCTCAGAAGGGGCAAGCTTTTTACACAGAGTGGTAAGAGATTGGAATACACTGCTCAGGATTGGCGGTGGAGACAGATATGATAAGGATATTTATGGGACTTTTAGATTAGCACGTGAATATGTAAGGCCTGGAGGGATTTGGACCAAGGCCAGGCAGAAGGGATTAGTTTAATTTGGTGTCATGTTTGACACAGCATCTTGGTCTGAAGGACCTTTTTCTGTGCTGTAAAGTCTTATATTCTATGTTCTAGGTCAGAGGATAGGAATACTACTCTGAATAACTCACCTCTTGACTCCCCAAAGCTTGTCCACCATCTACAAGGCGCAAGTCAACAATGTGATGGAATACTGCCCACTTGCCTGGATGAGCGCAGCTTCAGCAATACTCAAGAAGGTGACACCATCCTGCAGGAAGCAGTTCACTTAAATGGCAGCATACCCTCCACCATGATGCTCTGTTGCAACAGCGTGTACTATCTGCAAGATACTCTGCAGGAAATTCACCAAAGATCCTTAGACAGCATCTTCTGAAACCATGACCATATCCATCTAAAAGGTCAAGGGAATCAGATATATGCAAGTTCCCTTCCAAGCCACTCAGCATACTGACTTGGAAATACATCACTATTCCTTCGGTGTTGCTGGGTCAAAACCTTGGAACTCTTTCCCTGGCACCATCCCAGGGACGGCAGTGGTTGAAGAAGGCAGCTCCCCAACACCTTCTCGAGGGCAATTAGGGATAGATAGTGACCTTCCCAGCAATCTCTACATCAGTCAAAGTAATAAAAGGTCAGTTTAAAATTGGTGCTTGGATATTTAATAGAGTCATCATAAACAGAAAGACTAGAAAGGATATTTAGAAATTAAAAGTAAAATAAAAAGTGAAGAACACACTCAGTACAGTGCACATCTTCACATGTAAACTCAACATTATTACAATTTGAGTATTGCTGAAAATAGACACATTTTCAAAGTTTTTGTCTTGCACTCAGTAGGACAGCTCACAAGAACACCAATTCACAAGGGTATCAATTTAAAGGAAAAACTTTATTCTGCATATGAAAACTAAGCTGATTGGTTAGTAAATGCATTTTGACTGGTAGAGGATTGTTATGAAGAATATACCAATCAGATGATGATTGACAGTAATTACCAAGATTTGTTTAAATTTGAATCAATCAGATTGATTCTGATTGGTCAAGGTATTGCCTTGAGAAATGAACTAGAAAATAACTGTCATTGTTTTGTTCAGGTGCAATGTGTATACAATGTGTTGACTGTTTCTAGACAAACTGAGTTACAAACAGAAACTTAAAAATGACAACAGCCCAGCCTCAGTAGCAAAGGTAATGAGTTGATGGAACAGATTTCAAAAAAGACACTTTTGCTTAAGCAACCCTATTGAATATTTGTTAGCGGGAGATGACAGAAAAGGCAATAATAGTGTTGTAGATGCATTTTATCTGAATTTTCAAAAAAAATCATTGATAAGGTCGTCATAAATTAATGAATATAGCCAGAGAATGCCGTGTCAAGGGACAGGTTTCAGAATGGATTGGTTGCTGGCTTCAGGATGGAAAGCAGAGAGTGGGAGTAAATGGGAGTTATTCAGAGTAGCAGAATGTAGGTAGTGGTGTTCCACAATGATCGGTGCTGGGACAAATGCTGCTCACAATTTACATCTATTACTTGGGCTTTGGAAATAAAAACATATTTTCTATATTTGCAATACTTAAACATTTAGTGGGATGATTAATATTGTGGACTTGGCAGGTATTAACAGGTCTCTTTCCTAAGCAGTCTCTTTTCTCAACAAATAAGGCTGAGGGGTGATCTGGTAGAAGTCTAATAGAGATTTGAAATTTTGAAAGGTGTATACAGAGAGAATTCTTCCTCTTGTGGTGAAGAACAGAACTACAGGCTGTCAATATACAACAGTCACTGAGAAATCCTGTCAAAAAATCAGCAAAAAAACTGTTCATGGTGAAAATATGGAACTTATCACTATTGGGAGTGGTTCATACAGATTGGAAAGATGCATTTAAGTGAAAGTTTGATAATATAAATTAGGAAGAAGAAAGACAGGATGATAGATTTAGATGAGGAAATTTGGAAGGATGCTTGTATAGACCATAAACAACAACATGAGTTAGTTGAGCCGAATGGCTATTTCTGTTACCTACGTCTGATGTAAATGGAGGAACCACTTTAGTACACAAATCATTAAAAACAGCAACTCAGATTAGTAACATAGTAAATGGTAAAAATTGGGAAGTGTGAATGTACAAAGGGATCTGTATATCCTGATACACCATCCAATGAAAATAAGTTAGTGCAGTAACTAAAAAGACAAATGGTATATTGGTCTATCTTACTGCGGTTACGTAGGACCCTAGTAAGATCATACCTGGAGTGTGTGCACAATTTGGTCTCCTTACCAAAGAAAGGCGACATTTGCCATAGAGGGAGTATCGTGAAGGTTGTTACTGGAGATATTTAGACCATCTTACGAGGAGAGATTGGTTCAATTAGGTCTGTATTCACTAGAGTTTTGAATGATGAGGGGGGATCTGATTGAAATGTATAAAATTCTCACAAGGCTAGTTATAGGAAGGATGTTTTCTCTGGTTGGGTAATTTAGAAGCACAAAACAGATACAGAATAGATATTTAGGACTGATTTGAGGCAACGTTTCTTCACTTGCAGGATCGTGAACCTGTGGAATTCTCTACCATTGAAGACAGTGAAGCGAAGGTCACTGAATATGTTCAATCAAGGGATGCATTTTTAGATTTTAAAGGTACGAAGGGGTATGGGGAGAACGTGGGAATATGGTATTGAGATAGAGAATCATTTATATTGATCAAACTGAATGTTAGAGCAAGCTCAAAAGGGCTGAATGGCCGAATTTGCTCCTAGTTTCTATGTAAAATGGAGAGAAGCATTGAGATTCATTTGTGGGGAACAGAAGTAAAAAGCAGAAATGTTACATTGAACACCTTGATCAGACAACACAGATTACTATGAACAGCTCAGGTTAGTGTAGATACTGAAACAAAGTTTCTACTGTGGAGGGAATCCACAGCTCAGGACACAACTATAACTCTTTTTGCCTGAATAAATATTTATTAACAACTTTACTAGTAACTACTCGATTCTTTCTTACTTCCCAGATACACGGAACGTTCACTGGTTCATCAAATTCTTCGGTCTGTTTCTCTCTCTTTCCAGGTTGATTCTTTTTCTCAGTGTGTCTGGCTGTCTGTGGTTGGGGGGGGGGAGCTGTTCTGGTCTTTGCTGTGTCCGACTGTGCCTCTAGCTCAGCTGCAGAGTGCGGTCAGGTTGACCCTTGTCACAGACGGGTTCTTATATCTTCCTGGATACCTTCTCAAATTTTTCCAAGGACTTGACCAATTCGAGGCATTGAGTTAATTGGTTTTATCACTTTCAAATGTTGCGGTTTTCGATGGCTTGCCAGCAGTGAACCCTTTGTGTCTACTTTGGGGATTGGAAATCTGGTTTTTGGCTCAAAATATGTATGGTTGGATTACATGGACTACAGGGAGAACTAGCCATTTGGATACAGAATTGGTTCAAACATAGAAGGTAGCGGTGGAGGTTTGCTTTTCAGACTGGAGGTCTGTGACCAGCAGTGTGCCACAAGGATCAGTGCTGGGTCATCATTTATTTAAATGATTTGGATGTGAAAATAAGAGACATAGTTAGTAAGTTTGCAGATGACACCAAAATTGAAGGTGTAATGGACAGCGAAGAAGGTTACCTCAGAGTACAATGGGACTTTGAACAGATGGGCTGAAGAGTGGCAGATGAAGTTTATTTTAGATAAATAAACTGGGTGCTCCAGTTTGGAGAGGCAAATCAGAGCAGGACTTACACACTTAATGGGAAGGTGTTGGGGAATATTGCTGAACAAAGAGACCTTGGAATACAAGTGCATAGCTCCTTGAAAGTGGAGTCGCGGATAGATAGGATAGTGAAGGCGGCGTTTGGTATGCTTTCCTTTATTGGTCAGAATATTGAGTATAGGAGTTGGGAGGTCATGTTGCAGCTGTACAGGACATTGGTTAGGCCACTTTTGGAATATTGCGTGCAATTCTGGTCTCCTTCCTATCAGAAGGATGTTGTGAAACTTGAAATGGTTCAGAAAGGATTTACAAGGATGTTGCCAGAATTGGAGGATTTGAGCTATAGAGAGAGGCTGAGTAGGCTCTTTTCCCTGGAGCGTCGGAGGCTGAGGAGTGACCTTATAGAGATAAAATCATGAGGGGCATGGAGAGGATAAATAGAGGAAGTCTTTTCCCTGGTGTGGGGGAGTCCAGAACTAGACAGCATAGTTTTAGGGTGAGAGGAGAAAGCTATAAAAGAGACATAGGAGTAATGTTTTCATACAGACGGTGTTGCAGGTATGGAATGAGCTGCCAGAGGAAGTGATGGAGGCTGGTACAATTCAAACATTTAAAAGGCATATATGAATAGGAAGGGTTGACAGGGATATGGGCCAAGTGCTGGCAAATGGGGCTAGATTAGGTTGGGATATCTGGTCAGCATGAATGAGTTGGATCGAATGGTTTGGTCGGAAACGGACCCTTCAGTCTTTTGCTTTACTGAGGGACGTCTGCCTCGTGCACCTCGTGTTTTGTTTGTCAGGAAATGCTGAACTATCCTCTTACACTTGCTAATGTGTTCTGGTGCCTCTCTGGTTTTCAATTGTTTGGGCTTACCACTTGCAAGAAGGGTTCTGAAGAAGGGTCACTAGAACCGAAACATTGATACTGATTTCTCTCCACAGATCTCTCAGACCTACTGAGATTTTCCAGCAATTTCTGGTTTTACCTCTTGCAAGGACCTGTCTCCAGGCAGAATTGTCTTTGTGTATCTGAAGTATTGGCTGAGGTATTCCCAACATAACTTGCTTTTGGGCCACTTTCTGTGCCCTATTTATTTTAGGTGTTGTGCTTACATTTCTGGCTTTTAATGATTTTATGTTACTTGAGCAGTCACAGGCTGCTACACAAGCACATGCTGAGGTGGATCTCAGGCTCTCAATGTCAGGTGTATAGCAGCGCCCTTCATGTAACAAAGTTCAACATTCAACAAACAGGGAGAATCCATCTTTGTACTAAGTCTGGAAAATCTCTTTTGCAATTTATCCAATACTAGAAGTGCTCAGGCCCACACTCCTCACTCTACCCAGAGCAATCAGGGCAACTTGAAGGGTTACAAGATTGAACGATGCAACTGGCAAGACAGAAAGTCACTAGCGTAGCCCCATTCCTCAGATGGTTTGGGTTATGTTAAATAATACTTGAATCTTCAATGGTGCATTGGTTTGTAAATTGAATATCATTTCATGCATTTTTTAAAATAGCATCTCTACCCTGTTAGCTGCTGAATTTGTCTATATTTTTGTTACACATTTTTCAACCTGATTATTTGATTAGATTCCCTACAGTGTGGAAACAGGCCCTTTGGCCCAACAAGTCCCAACTTACTCACCAGTAGGTGTCAGACAGAGACAGTCCTGTCGTACATTACATAGAATTATATTGTATATTATTTGGCTCAACTGATCCAGTGCACTTCACACCATCTGCCCCACTGCCTGTCTCCACCCCCACTCTTCTACATCTAACCCATGCTGCACCACCTTCTATTCTTTCTCCTTCTTGTATTTGTCCATCTTCTCCTGAAATGTCTCACTGCTATTTGCCTCGAACACTCTTAGCAAGGTCCATGTTCAAACCATGCACTGACTCATTCCCCTACACCTAACACTATGGGCAATTTAGCATGGCCAATTCACCTGACCTGCACATCTTTGGACTGTGGGAGGAAACCCACGCAGACACGGGGAGAATGTGCAACTCCAAACAGACAGTTGCCCGAGGCAGGAATTGAACCTGGGTCCATAGCGCTGTGAGGCAGCAGTGCTAACCACTGAGCCACCGTGCTGCCCATTTGACTGATATCCACAGTTTTCAATGTAAGTTTCACTGCAATTCAGGCTCCAGGCTGTGAATGTGCTTCTGGAATAAAATAGCTTGAGCATCATTGTAGGATAGTCACTGATAAATATAATAATTGATTCATGAAAAACATCTTCGCCCAGTGCATGGTTTGAACATGGACCTTGCTAAGAGTGTTCGAGGCAAATAGCAGTGAGACATTTCAGGAGAAGATGGACAAATACAAGAAGGAGAAAGAATAGAAGGTGGTGCAGCATGGGTTAGATGTAGAAGAGTGGGGGTGAGGGGTGGGGAGAGGCAGTGGGGAAGATGGTGTGAAGTGCAGGATCAGTCGAGCCAAATAATATACAATATAATTCTATGTAATGTACGACAGGACTGTCTCTGTCTGACACCTGCTGGTTGTACACACAACGAAAACCTATTGATTTTTTTCACTTTGATATCAATTCTAAAGGTCATTTGAAACGTGAACAAAACCTGAAAGAACTGCGGATGCTGTAAATGAGAAACAAAAATTAAAATTGCTGAAAATGCTCAGCAGGTCTGGCAGCATCTATGGGGAGAAATCAGAGTTAATGTTTTGGGTCGAGTATCACTTCAACTGGATCTAAAACATTAACTCTGATTTCTCTCTACAGATGCTGTCAGACCGGCTGAGCTTTTCCAGCATTTTCTATTTTTGTTTGACATTTGAATTATGTTTTCTGTAAATAAGTGATCCAACAACTTTCAATTCTGATCTTAAATCAAAATTCGGAATAATATATGTAACTTTTCATGTGCACTATGACATTTAAGATTACCTACTACCTTTCTGCAAGACATTTCTTTAAACACAAATCTTGTAAAAAATTATCTCAGTCCTTTACAAACCTCTTTCACTTCACTTAACAATTTCATAAACAGCATAGGATTGTGTATATGTAGTAATTGCCACAGAGCTGGGCAAATGGTCATCCTTGGCCGAACTTGGCAACCTCTGTCTCCCTGCCCCCACCTAAGGTATTCCTTAATCTATTCCTTGTACTGTTTGTTGGTCACCACCAAAAAAGTCACCAGGGTATACATATCTGTTATGTATGCTATCCTGTTATCTCTGTACCATTTAATGCTCTGGGCAGCATTCACTGTTTGGAGACAAGATCATCAACCCTCACTCCAGAGAAAGTCCTGCATTGAACAGCTGCTTCTGCAGCATTGGTAGCACAGCTGTGTGGTACTCCAAACAGTTTATTATTAGCTGATAAACTGAAATGCCTGTAGCTGTCGTGTTTCAATATCGCAGGAGCTTTAATAAATAGCAGTTGAATCTTACAATACTACATTACCAAAGTCCAGCTCTTACGTTACAGGAGCTAATATAAATATTGCTGCACCAGCTACAAATACCCGAGTGAAGGCAAAGCCTACATCTTGTTGGTAGTCGACTTCCTACCCTTTCTTCCCAGATTCCTCATAATTTTCTACACCACAATTAAATCTCTCCTCAGCCGTTTCATTCTAAACTATGCAGACATAGTGGCAGTTCAAACATTTCCTCAGAGTGTCCATGATCACTTTCAAGTCTCTGTCCATCTAATCTCCAAGTGTCCGTTCACTCGATCTTCCCATCCCTTTCATCCGCTGTGGAGCTGGAACTCGAATTTGGTCTCTTATCAAAAGCCCCCTTGAAATCAGAGTGCAGAGTCCTCTCACTAAATACTGCTCAGGCGAATTGACATGAGCCACAGGCATCTTCTTTATGATTTCTTATCCCTGTCACTATGTTTCACTCGAGTGTCTTAGACACCTGATAAGCCTAGAAAAAAGAGAGGCCAGGGTTAGGATAGGTAAGAGGTAGCATGAGGTACAGTCAAACACAATAGCAGGTTATCATGGCCTATATACACATGAAGCAAAGACTCAGAACTAAAGTGAGAGACAGCAATCAAGAAAGGTGGCAAAACACTATACCCTCCAGCCTGAACATCTCTAAATCTGCAAACCTTCCCTCTCTGGAATGATATTGATGGCTATGGCCCCTCTGGGTGTCAGGATTTATTTGCTTGGGACTTCAGCCTGGTCAGGTGGTTACCAACAGATTGTGCACCAGTTCCTCTTGCTGACAGGGATTCAAATTGACCCCATTGAAGGGCTTTGAAGATGATTGAAGCAGCTTACAAATGAAAATATGTAATGCAGTCAAGAGGGAGTTACAGTTGGAGGTTGTGCTGAATGTCAAGTGTTGCATTTATCCCAAGGGTATTAAAGGAATTCAAAATGTAGCATAATAAATGACTAGGTCAGAACTCACATGACACCAGGTTATAGTCAGGTTATGCTGTAATTTCACCTGACAAAGGAGCAGCACTCCAAAATCTTGTGATTTCAAATAAACCTGTTGGACTATAACTTGGTGTTGTGTAACTTCTGACCTTGTCCACCCCAGTCCAACACTGTCACCTCCACATCATTGGTACCAATGACACCACAAATTGCTGACTCAATTTCCAAGAAAATCACACATATTGATACAGAGACTTCTCACCTGATGAAGGAGCAGCACTCTGAAAGCTTGTAATTTCTGATAAACCTGTTGGACTATAACCTGGTATTGTGTGACTTCTGATCTTGTCCACCCCAATTCAACACCGGCATCTTCACATCATAATAAATGACCTCATCAGCAAGACCCAAATTGCAGAAATTAATTTTATTAGAAGTCACAGCAACCTCAATTCTTTGATGCAACTCTAAAGGTCTTCATGAAGGAGTTCATCTTTCCTTTTGCAGGAAAAAGCGTTCACTGAAAAATTATCAAACAAGAGAGATGATGAGCAAGTCTAAGCCCCGTGGAACCAAGCAGTAGTGCAGAGAGAAACTTAATGTGTGACAAAGTGCAGATGATGTGGAAGATCAGCTATATTTCTGATAAATGATGGGACAGGCTCAAGAGCCAATCAGCCTACTCCCACTTCTACTTTTTAAGTTCCTGGAAGCATGGGCAGGAGATGTTGGAAAAAGTGAAGATTACAATAGGATCTTGATCAGATTGGCCATTGGGCTGAGGAGTGGCAGATGGAGTTTAATTTAGGTAAATGCAAGGTGCTGCATTTTGGAAAAACAAATCAGAACAGGACTTATACACTTAATGGTAAGGTCCTAGGGAGTGTTTTAATTTTTGGTCACCTTGTTATAGAAAGGATGTTATTAAACTGGAAAGAATGCAGAAGAAATTTACAAGGATCTTGCCAGGACTCAATGGTCTGAGTTACAGGGAGAAGTTGGACAAGCTAGGACCTTTTTTTCTTGAGAGCATAGGAGTCTGAGGGGGGGCCTTAGAGATAATGTATAAGATCATGAAATAGGGTGAATGCACTCACTCAGTTTCTTCCCAGGGTTGGGGAATCAAGGATTAGAGGGCATCAATTTAAGGTTACAAGAGAAAGAATAAAAGGGAACCTGAGGAGTAACTTTTTGTACACAGAGGCTGATACGCATATGGATTGAGCTGTCAGCCAAAGTGTTTGAGGCGGGTAACATTAACAACATTTAAAAAGCATTTGGACAAATACATGGATAGGAAAAGGATATGGGCCAAGTGCAGGGAAATGGGGTTAGTGTGGAATGGATATTTTGGTCAGCGTGGACCAGTTTGGGCCAAAGGGCTGTGCTGCAGGAGTCTATAGCTCTAAATAAGTGGTTTTAATTTTCCAAGACTCATTAGATTTGGGAAAGGTTTATTTACTTTGTAAAATGGCTAATGTAGTTTATTTCTCCAAAAAGGGAGGTAGAAAGCAGGAAATTACAGGCTAGTTAACTTAACGTCTATCATCGGGAAAATATTAGAAGCTATGATTAAAGCTGTTATAAATAGAGCACTTGGATATGTTTAATGTAATCAGGCAAAGTTAATATCACTTTCACAAAGGGTAATCATGTTTAACTAATTTAGAGTTATAGTCAGAGGTCTGCAACACAGGAAAAAAGACCGTGGGGTCTGCGCTGGTCAAAACAGCCACCTCACTATTCTCACCCCATTTTCCAGCACTTGGCCCATAGCCATGTATGGCTTGGCATCGCAAGTGCATATCTAAATACTTCTTCAATGTTATGAAGGTTTCTTCCTCTAGATTCCCACCACCACCTGGGTGAAAAATGTTTTCCACTTATCTCCTCTAAACGTCCTTCTCCTTATCTTAAATATATGCCAGTGACGATTGATCCCTCCATCAAAGGGAGAAATGTCTTCCTGCCCATGCTATCTATGCCCCTCATAACTTTATACATCTCAATCATGTTCCACTCAGTCTCCTCTGCTCCAAGGGAAATAACCCCAGTCTATCCAATCTCTCTTCACAACTGAAACTCTCTAGTCCTGGCAACATCCTGATAAACTCCTCTGCGCCCACTCCAGTGCTGTCACATTCCTCCTCGAATGTGGATTCCAGAACTATACTAAATACTTAAGCTGTGGTCTAACTAATGTATTATACAATTCCCGCATAACCTCCCTGTTCTTAAGCTCTATGCTTCAGTTAATAAATGTAAGCATCCCATATGCCTGCTTAACTACTTCACCCTATCTGGCCTGATAACTTAAGGTCCTACCATTCTTTTTGTATTCCCTTGACATTTTTGTCCTGCCCATGTGTACCATCTCAATCTTATCCAAATTAATTAATTTGCAACTGACAAACGTATCTGTATCCTGCAGTAATCTAAGGATCTTCTCTGATCTATTTACTACCTCATCCACAAATTTATCAATCAATTCTCTTATATTCAAGTCTAAATCATTTATATATATAGCAAGAGCTCTAACATTGATCCTGCAGAACCCCACTAGACAAAAACACTTCTCAATCCTCTACTTCTTATCATTAAGCCAATTCTGAAACCAATTTGCCATGGACTCTTACTTTATAATCAGTCTCCCATGTGAGACCTTATCAAAAGCCTTGCTAAAGTCCAAGTAGACTACATCAAACACAAGGCCATCATTGACACACCCGGTCACCTCTTTGAAAACTTCAAACAAGTTGGTCAGACATGACCTCCCCATAAACAAAACCATGCTAACTTGATTAATCTGTGGTCAGGTGATCTATGACCTCCAGGATTGATACAAAAGTACTGATACTCTTTCATGGGCATGGATGAAAACTTGAAACATGGAAGCTAAATTTAAACCTAGCTGGACTCTACAATTTGCAAACTGCAGAGCTCGAACAGACACTATTCATGCAGTCTGACCTTGTATAGTTAACTTCCTGTCAAAATCAGACAGGTCTGGTCCTATCCAGCCAGAGGTTAACAGCCACGTTGTTTCAGACTGATGCTGTTTGCACCTCCAGTGAACCTGCTTTGTTGGAAGGATGTTACACAAACTTGGTGGCACTCAGCTCAGTAGAAGGGCAGAGGTATATTGGCTATGAACAGCACTTGGTAGTTGAAGATTCAAAAGCATGTCCTGCAATCTTCAAATGTAGAAAGTAGTCACCTCATTGGATCTTCCCAATGCTAGTATTAGACACAGGTCACAGAATCTTGGAAAGAGACCCAAAGAGGGGAATCAAAGGGATAACCTGAGGTCCCAACTTGCTCTCTCTCTCTTTGGCACCTTCTTCAATGGTATCTCCAGAGAGACAACCTCAGTGCGATGACCCGAAGCCAAGTGCCAGCCCTAGGTGAGCAGAATCCCAAATCAATGAATGCAAATCTTGAAACATTAACCAACCGTCAAAGACTGAGAATCAGCCTGAGTCTAGCCTTATTGAATGGGCATTGCCAGTCCTTTCAGACAGACAGCAATAGGGGCTTGTTTATAGGCTGTAGTGAATCCTTGGAAATGTAGATCAAAAGTATATAGTTGAAAAATGTGGTGCTGGAAAGACACAGCAGGTCAGGCAGCATCCGAGGAGCAGGAGAATCGACGTTTCGGGCATAAGCCCTTCTTCAGGAATGAGGCTGGTGTGCCAAGCGGGCTGAGATAGAAGGTGGGGGGGGGTGCTGGGAATACGATAGGTGGAAGGAGGTGAGGGTGAGGATGATAGGCCGGAGAGGGGGTGGGGGCGGAGAGGTCAGGAAGAAGATTGCAGGTCAAGAGGGCGGTGCTGAGCTTCAGGGCAGAGGAGATGGTCTAGGGGGGTGCAGTGAGAGAGGGACTCACTTAGAAGGGACGAAGCCAAGCAAACTGACTGCAGATGGAAAAGATTCAGGCCCAGTTTGAGAAGGCCTACCAGCTGGAGCAGTGGGCAATCAGGGATCGCAATACTGCCTTGAGAAACGCAGCCAAGCTGGCAGAACAGCAACCTGAAAGATCATTCAAGATGCACAGTGATTAGTGTATTGCACCAAGCAAGTAAAGGCAATAAAGCCTACTCTGCTGTTTCTTCGAATTGTCAGAGTAAGATTGGCAGTCTGAAGTTGTTACTGTTTGCACAGGAGAACAATTTCAGGAGCCCTGGGGATAGTGTCCATATCCTACACTGGGAGGAAATAAAGGAGGCAGCACACAGGTATTCTACCCTGAACAGTGAATGGGGACCCCTACCTCCCTTTTTGGAACAACTTGAACCCCTGTGCCTCCTATACCCCCACACACTGCATCTGAGAACAAAAGAAGAGTATTATTTAAATGACCAAAATTTGCAAAACATTGTAACACAAAGGGACTTAAGGGTACTTGTGCATGAAACACAGAGAGCTGCCATACAGGTTTCATACATGCAATTCTTAAACCTAGTGTTCTTGACAGTCAGTCCATCCTTACTCATTGACTCCAGGATCTTGTTTTTAAGTCAAGTCAGGAAGGCTAATGCAACATTGGCCATTATTTCAAGAGAGTTGGAGTGTAAGAGTAGGAAAGTCTTACTGCATCCCTACAAGATGCTGGTGAGACCACATCTGGGGTACAATGAATAGTTCTAGTCCCCTTAGTTAAAGAAGGCTATCATTTCATTGGAGGCAGCTCAGAGAAGGTTTACTAACATTATCCTTGGTATGGAGAGATTATGTTATGAGCAAAAGGTGAAGAGATTGGGACTCTACTTACTGGAGTATAGAAAAACGAGAAGTGATCTCATTGAATCATATCGAATTCTTACGGAGTTTGACAGAGTTAATGACGTGGATGTTTACCATTGTGGAAGAGGACACAGTCTTATAATAAAGGAGTACCAGTTTAAGACTGAGATGAGGAAGAATTCTTCTCAGAAGGTTGAAAGTCTTTGGAACTCCTTACCACACACAGCTGTGGGAGCATGGTCTTTGAGTACATGTAAGGTTGAGTAAGATAGATTCATGATCTGTATGGCAATCAAGGGTCACAGGGAAAAGAGAAGAATGTGGATGTGAAGAATGTTGGATCAGACGTGATCTTATTGAATGCTGGAACAGGGTTGAAGGACTGAACTCATGTTCCTACATCTTCTGCTTTTACCTCTGAAGTAGGGGGACCTGAGCCAAGGCTTCTGGTTCAGAGGGTGGGACATTACCACTTATCACAAGGGCCCCACATGACATTTCTGCTAATCTGGATCGATGGCAGGTGGTGAGGGAACCAATAAGAGGGTAAAGCATGCTTGACATCATCCTCATCAATCTGCCTGCTGCAGATGATAGTATTGTACGAGTGACCACCACATAGTCCTTGTGGAGACAAAGTCTCACCGTCTCATTGATAATACCATATATCACATTATGTGATACTATCATTGTGCTAAATGGGACAGACATCGAACAGATCCAGCAGCTCAAGACTTGGCATTGTGTGCCATCAGCAGTAGCCAGATTGTACTCCAATACAATCTGCCATCTTAGAGCTTGGCATATTTCCCACTCTACCATTACCATCAATCCAGGGGATCAACCTTGGTTCAGTGGAGAGTGCAGATGGGTACGTCAGAAGTAGCACCAGGCATAGTTAAAGATTAGCTGTCAACTTGGTTAAGCTACAAAACATGACTATTGAGTGCCAAACAGCCTAACCAGCAAGTGATAGACACAGCAAAGTGATCCCCAACTGACAGATCAGATCGAAGCTCTGCAGGCCTGCCATATCCAGTTGTGAATAGATAATTAAACAACTAACTGGAGAAGGAAGCTCCACAAACATTCTCTCCTCACTGACGGAAGAACCCAGCACATCAGTGCAAAAGAGAATACTGAAGTATTCGAAACAAAGTGCTGAGTGAATGATCCTCCCGCACACTCCAGCATCACAGACGCAAGTCTTCAGCCAATTCAATCCAATCCACACAATATCAAAAAACATTTGGAGGCTCTGATCCTGTGACGGATATGGGCCCTGACAAGGGAGTTTCTCAGGATAGTGTTTGAGGTTCAAGCATTTTCAGTTGCTTCATAAATAACCTCCCCTCCATCAGGAGGTCAGAAATGGGGATGTTCACTGATAATTGCACAATGTTCATGACTCCTCAGATACTAAAGCAATCCATGTTCAAATGCAATAAAAACTGGACAATATCCAGGTTTGAGCTGAGAAGGGGCAAATAATATTTGCCATGCAAATGTCAGAAAATGATCATCTCCAAGAAAAGACAGCCTAATCATTGCCCCTTGACATTCAATGGCATTACAGATCACTGAATTTCCCACTATCAACATACCGGGGGTTACCATGGACTTGAAACTCAACTGGACTCACTGAAGAAACACAGTGGCTACAACAACATCAGAGCTAGGAAGACTGCAGTGAGTGAGTCACCTCCTGATTTCCCAAAGCCATCTACAACTCACAAGTTAGGAGTGTAAAATACTCTCCACTTGCCTGAATGACTGCAGTTCCAACTACACTCAAGAAGCTTGACACCGCCCAGGACACAGCAACTCACTGAATTGGCACATCCACAAACATCACTCCCTCGACTACTGATAGTCAGTACCAGCAGCCTGTATCATCTACGAGTTGCACTGCAGACATTTGTCAAAGATCCTTAGACAGCATCTTCTAAACACATGACCAACTTGTCTAAAAGGGTATGGGCAGCAAATAATGGAACACCACCCCATGCAAATTCCCCTCCAAGCCATTCACTGTTCTGACTTAGAAATATAATCACCATCCCTTTCCCCACTTACTGGGTCAAGATCCTGGAACATCCTCCCTAACAGCTTTGTGGGTCTACCTCCAACATATGGCCTGCGGTTCAAGAAGGTAGCTCACAGTGAACCTCTCAAGGACCAACTAAGAATAGGCAATAAGTACAGCAGTGACACCGTAGTTCTGTGCGTGAATTAAAAAAGGACTAACCTGTGTTACATTCTCTTCTGCAAATCTAAGTATATTACATCCACTGCTTCCTTTTAGCTATACTGCTTGTTACCACCTCAAAAGATTTTTGGTCAATTTGTCAGGCACAATTTCCCCTCATGAAGCCATGCTGACTTTTCTTGATCATGCTATGATGTTTTATGCTCTGCTACTGCAGATGTTAAGCTAAGTGGCCTATAGTTACCTGTTTTGTTTTACCTCCTTCCCTTTTCAAATAAAGGTGCGAGATTGGCAGTTTTGCAAACCCACAGAACGTTTCCAGAATCTAAGAATTCTTGGAAGTTTACTACCAGTACATCCACTATCTGTAATTGCTATTTCTTGTAATAGCCTATGACACATCCCAGCAGGTACAGAGGTCCGTAGCCCCAGTTGTTTTCATTGCATTTTCTTCTCCAATGATGTTATTGTATTTATTTCCCTTCATTCCTTTGCCCATTTAGTATTTTGTAATTTTGGAATGTTAATAGTGTCTTCTACTATGAAGATTGATGCAAAGTATGTATTCAACTCCTGTTTATTCTCTCGTACACCATTCCCCTTGCAATAAAAGCCAATATTCAATTGCCTTCCTAATTGTTGGAGTGAATCCTGAGGGACAGGATGTACATGTAAAGGCAAGGACTGATTAGGGATAGTCAACATGGCTTTGTGCGTGGGAAATCATATCTCACAAATTTGCTTGTGTTTGTTGAAGAAGTAACAAAGAGCAGCGATGAGGGCAGAGTGGTGGATGTGATCTACATGGACTTCAGTCAGGTGTTTGACAAGGTTCTCCATGGGAGACTGGTTAGCAAGATTAGATCCCAGGGAATACAGGGAGAACTAGCTATTTGGATACAGAACTGGCTCAAGGGTAGAAGACAGAGAGTGATGGTGGAGGGTTCTTTTACAGACTGGAGGCCGGTGACCAGTGGGATCAGTGCTGGGTCCACTACTTTTCATCATTCAGAACAAAGAAAATTTACAGCATAGGAACAGGCCCTTCAGCCCTCCAAGCCTGAGCCGATCCAAATCTATTGTCTAAACCTGTCAGTCAATTCCTAACCATCTGTATCCCTCTGCTCCCCACCTACACATGCATTTGTCCAGACGCATCTTAATCTACCGTGCACTTTATGTAAATGATTGGATGCGAGCATAAGAGGTATAGTTAATAAGTTTGCAGTTGACACCAAAATTTGGAAATGCTGGTAATGGATTGGGGTGTACAAAGTTAAAAATCACACGACACTAGGTTATGGTCCAATAGGTTTAATTGGAAGCACACTAGCTTTCGGAGCAACGTTCCTCCACCTGATTGAGTGGCGCTCCGAAAGCTAGTGTCCTTCCAATTAAACCTATTGGACTATAACCTGGTGTTGTGAGATTTTTAAACTTTGGACACCAAAATTAGAGGTGTAGTGAACAGTGAAGAAGGTTACCTCAGACTACAACAGGATCTTGATCAAATGGGCCAATGGGCTGAGAAGTGGCAGATGGAGTTTAATTCAGATAAATGCGAGATGCTGCATTTTGGGAAAGCAAATATTAGAAGGACTTTAATGGTAAGGTCGTCAGGAGTGTTGCTGAACAGAGACCTTGGAGTCCAGGTTCATAGCTTCTTGAAAGTGGAGTCGCAGGTAGATAGGATAGTGAAGAAGGCATTTGGTATGCTTTCCTTTACTGGTCAGAGTATTGAGTACAGGAGTTGGGAGGTCATGTTGCGGTTGTACAAGACATTGGTTAGGCCACTGTAGGAATATTGCATGCAATTTTGGTCTCCTTTCTATTGAAAGGATGCTGTGAAACTTGAAAGGGTTCAGAAAAGGATGTTGCAAGGGTTGGAGGATTTGATCTATAGGGAGAAGTTGAATAGGCTAGGGCTGTTTTCACTAGAGCGTCAGAGACTGAGGGGTGACCTTATAGCGGTTTATAAAATCATGAGGGGCATTTGCAAAGGTGGTTTGAAATCCCTCATAAAACTGAGGTCCCAGCAGTGATCCTAGTAGCACTCCACTGGTTCCTGTTTGTCAGCCTGAAAATGGCCGATGTATCCTAACTCTGAGTCCTATCCATGCTGATATACTATCCCAACCCCATGAGCCATTGAAGAGCTTAGGTGTGAGCAGGAAGATGAAAAATACAGGTGTGAGTAGCGGATTGGAAGATAGAGCCACAAAAACATTCTAAATTGCTAGTTCCAGTGTTTTCTTACCAAGTAGCTGCTTTCAGCATCTTTTGATTGTGGGCAGAAAGGGAGCATTCTTCATGAATATGTCGCTGGTGGCTGGCTGATCTGAATGAGACCTTCCGAAAAGGAGATTCTGCACCATTTGTATTTTGTGTTTCTTTTCTCAGATGGTGAAGGAAATTGGGAATGAACTTCCTCCAGGATTCTTTACTTACTGTGACTTCCATGGAAATAACTATGGAAATGTCAATGGTTTTTTTATGTTGTGTTCCAATAACTTCCACAGTTCGTCTGATGTCAAGGTTCAATGAGTCTCAAGAACATCTCTAGAATGTTAGTTAGCTTGGTGAAAATATATCATTAAGATATGGTTGTATCTTGTAATCACTGACAATGTTTTGATTTCTTTGGGACTCAGTTGCTTATCTCTGCTGTTTTGGATTTAATAGACCATATGTTCTTCTCTATGTTAATAGTGCTCTAGAAAGGCTCGTGTCACAATGATGTTTCTTTATCAAAGTACTCTCACTCTTCCTGGTCCAAAATAAAGCCCACATTAGAAGCTGCAGCGTGAGAAAGACCAGCAGTTATTTGCTAAACCTTGATTTGCATTCGATAAGCAGAATGGAATTTTTATGTACTGAGTTTAATCTCATGTTCTGTGACTCTTGTGTGAAAGAAAATGCAGCTTTGATGTCTACAGCTGTACGATCCACAGGTCACCACTATTTGTTTTTATTTATATATGTCCATCTTGTATGGTGTTGGAAAGGTCTTGAAGGAAGCTAAAATTACCTGTGAAACTAAATGTCACCATAAAAAAGGTTTTCAGCCCCAATTTCCTGCTTTCTCCCCATAACCCTTGACAATCAAGAACCTAGCCATCTCCATTTAAATATATTCAATGATCTGGCTTTCACAGTCTTCTATGGCAATAAAGTCCATAGATTCACCACTTTCTGGCTGAAGACTTTTCTCCTTATCCCCATGACCGAGAGATGCCGGTGGTGTACTGGGGTGGACAAAGTTAAAAATCACAACACCAGGTTGTAGTTCAATAGGTTTATTTGGAAGTACTAGCTTTCAAAATGCTGCACCTTCACCAGGTGGATGTGGAGGTTGAGATCATGCTCACAGAATGTATAGCCAAAGGAGTACATCGCTATGATACTGGGTTCCAAAGGCGAGGGCTTCCAAATAAACCTGTTGGAAATAACTTGGTGTTGTGTGATTTTTAACTTTGTCTCCGCATCTCGGGTCTAAAAGGTCTTCCTCTAATTAAGGTTGTGCCCTCAGGTCCTAGTTTTTCTTACCAATGGAAATATCTTCCCAACATCCACTTGGTCCAAGCCATTCAGTATTCTCCAAGTTTCAATTTGATCTGCCCTCATCCTTCTAAACTCCACTGTCCTCAAATGGTCCTCGTATTAAGCTTTTAATTCCTGTGACATTCTCATGAACCTCCCCTGAACACGTTCCAGGGCCATTATATTCTTCCTGAGATATGGGGCCCAAAACTGTGCACAATACTCCAAATGTGGTCTGACCAGAGCCTCAGAAGTACACCCTACATTTGAATCCCCTCAATATAAACACCTTTGCTGCATTTGCCTTCCTAACTTTGCCTTCCTCCTTGAAAGTGGAGTCGCAGGTAGATAGGATAGGGAAGGCGGCGTTTGGTATGCGTTCCTTCGGTCCGACCTGTCCATGCCAACCAGATATCCCAACCCAATCTAGTCCCACCTGCCAGCACCAGCCCCATACCCCTCCAAACCCTTCCTATTCATATACCCATCCAAATGCCTCTTAAATGTTGCAATTATACCAGCCTCCACCCACTTCCTCTGACAGCTCATTCCATACACATACCACCCTCTGCGTTAAAAAGGTCTCTTTTATATCTTTGCCCTCTCACCCTAAACCTATGCCATCTAGTTCTGGACTCCCCCATCCCAGGGAAAAGACTTTGTCTATTTATCCTATCCATTCCCCTCATGATTTTATAAACCTCTATCAGGTCACCCTTCAGCCTCCGATGCTCCAGGGAAAACAGTCCCAGCCTGTTCAGCCTCTCCCTATAGCTCAAATCCTCCAACCCTGGCAACATTCTTGTAAATCTTTTCTGAACCCTTTCAAGTTTCACAACATCTTTCTGATAGGAAGACCAGAATTGCACGCAATATTCCAACAGTGGTCTAACCAATGTCCTGTACAGCCGCAACATGGTCTCCCAACTCCTGTACTCAATACCCCAATGATTTTGGCCTGCACTTGCAAGGAGACCAGACTCAGCAGGATGGTAAGTTTCCAATCTCAAACATTACTTTCAGCAAACAGGTTGGTTTTCACAATGGTCAGACAGCTTGAAGAAATTGGAAACCTACCATTTTTATTTCTAGATTTATGGCAAAACAGAATTCAAATTCTCAGACTGCTATTATGGAACTCTGTATTCAATCATGAATAGCAACCAACAATAGCAGGTTAAAAGTTTGAACTGTAAGCAAATGTGACCTACTTCCTCAAAGAATTCTAGCAATTTGTCAGGCATGATCTCTGCTGGATAAAACCATGCATTGCCCTATTTTACCATATATTTCCAAATATTCAGAAATCTCATCCTTCACAATGGATTCCAGAATCTTATACACGACCAAGGTTAGGCTAATCAGCCTGTAATTTTCCATATTTTGCCTTACTCCCTTTTTGAACAGGGGTGCCACGTTAGCAATTTTCCAGTCCTCTGGGACTCTCCCTGACTCTAGCAATTCCTGAAAGAACACTACTAACACCTTCAATATCTAACTATTCAGCTATCTCCCTTAGAACTATGCGCTGTAGTCCATCTGGTCCAGGTTATTTACCCACCTTCAGGCTATTCAGTTTTTCTAGCACCTTCTCCTTGACGATGGCCACTATATTCAGCTCTACCCCCTCATTCTCTTGAGTTTTTGGGATATGATTCGCGTCTTTCACCGTGAAGACTGATGCGAAGTAATTATTCAGTTCCTCAGCCATTTCTTTGTTCCCTATTTCTATCTTTCCAGTGTCATTTTTCAGCAGTATAATGTGCACTTTTGCATTTCTTTTGCCCTTTATATATCTAAAGAAACTCAGTCTTCCTTTATATTGCTGGCTAGCTTACACTCATATTTAATCTTCACTCTCATTTCTTTTTTCCTGTTGCCATCTGTTGGTCGTTGTAAGCTTCCCAATCCTCTAGTTTACCCACTGTACTTCACCACATTATATGCTTTCTCTTTTGCTTTTATACATCCGTCGTCAGCCATGTTTGTCTCATCCCCCCTGTACTTCTAAGTTAAAGGTATATGATTAGCATAGACTGGTGTGCATGGTGTAAGAATACAGAAAAGCTAACAAAAACAATTGAGAATTTGCTGTTCAAACTAACTTGACATTGTTACAAATAAGATTCACACCAATTAATGGAAGATATAGAAACATAATGATATCCTTGAACAAAGGATCCCAATTGATACGGATATGGAAACAGCAAGAGAATGTTATTGTGATTAAGGCATACACCAGTTGATCCAATGTGAAAATCACGTGTTTGTAATCAGTATGAGAGATGTTTTCCACATCATTACTGTTAACAGGAATGGTGAATGGACAGAGTACAAATGAACATGGCAATGTTACTTCTGCTCACTTCACAGATAACAACTCAGCAGCCGGAGCCTCCAGCATCACCATGTAAAACACAAGACTCTAACTCAGGATATATTTATGTAGAAAAAAAAGGGGGAAAATACAGGATATTGTATAGAACAACAAGAAAGGGAAAATGAGGTGAGCAATGAGAAAGTATAGAATTTTGAGTCTCCACATATCCCATCTCTGCTCTTTGGGCTGCAGTACACTTTACATTCCCTGTAACTGGATGTTGTTCTTGGATTGTAGTTGTGGCTGATCAGGCCAGCATTTATTGCCTATCTCTAGTTGTGCTGAATTGAATGGCTGTCTCGGCTACTTCAGTGTATACCTCAAGAGTTAACTACATTGGTGTGTGGAACAGGATTTACTAATCAGGTAAACTGAGCAAATTCAATAGGTTTTCGCTCCAAAAGGTTGTTTGGAAAACACTCAGAACACGGTAGCGTTACAACCTCTTGATCACTTTTATCAAGACCAGCTTTTTATTTCACGATAAACGATTTGGATGAAAAGAGAGACGACATGGTTAGTAAATTCGCAGACGACACCAAAATTGGTGGCATAGTAGACAGTGAAAGCTTTCTAAGATTACAAAGGGATCTTGATCAATGGGTCAACGAGCTGAAAAATGACAGATGGAGTTCAATTTGGATAAATGCAAGGTACTGCATTTTTGTACAATAAACAAGGGCAGGACCTAACAGTAGGGCCTTCGGTAGAGTCGCACAGCAGAATGATCTAGGAGTTCAGGTATATAGTTCTCTAAAGTTTGTGTCAAATATAGATAAGGTGGTTAAAAAGGCATTTAGCAAGCTTGCCCTCATTGCTCAGTCCTTTGAGTATAGGAGTTAGGAAATCATGTTGAGGTTGTACAGTACATAAGTGAGGTCTCTTCTGGAGTACTGTTTCTAGTTCTAGTCACCCTGTTATAGGAAGGAAGTTATTAAGCCAGAGAGGGTTCAGAAGAGATTTACCAGGATGTTGTGGGTATGGATGGTTTGAGTTATAAAGAAAGGCGAGGAGCTTTTTCACTGGAGCATAAGAGATTGAGAGGTGAACTTATGGAAGTTTATAAAACCATGAGGAATACAGATAAGGTCAATGGTAGGTGTCTTTGCCCTAGATTGGGAGATTTCAAGACTAGGGGACATATTTTTAAGGTGAGAAGAGAGATTTTAAAAAGATATTGGGGCAATTTTTTTTTTTACACAGAGGGCGGTGCGTATCTGGAATGAACTTCTTGAGGAAGTGGTGGATGCAAGTGCGGTTACAATGTTTAAGACACAGATAAGTACACAAAAGGAAAGGTTTGGAGGGATATGGGCCAAGAGCAGGCAGGTTGGACTAGTTTAGTTTGGGATTATGTTTGACATAAAATGGATGGACTGAAAAGTCTGTTTTCATGCTGTATGACTCTATGGTCAACAAGCTCAAGGTGATAATTGAGTACGACAGTATTGAGTAGTATTTTGAACAAGTCAGTGTTATGGAAATCAAATGACTGGGAGGTCAGCAAGCAGATATTAGAACAGTCATGTGAGGAGGATATAAGAACACGTGCAGAAGTTTCAGTGCGACTGGTGTAAATGTTAGAATGGAAAGATCTTGACCCAGCATATGATCAAGTAACATAGTCAGGGGCTGGTCTGGTTCAGTCAGAGTGTAGGATAGGGAAACACAATTCCTTTCATCTAAACTCATCATCCAAGGTCCAATTTAGACTTAAGCAACTTGCATTTATAAAGCACCTTGTGTATAATAAAATATCTCAAGACACTTCATAGAAGGATGTGTTAAATTACAAAGATTACCACTGTGGTCAAAAAGTAACAATGATAACTAAAGGCGCTGGCATTAGGTCAAGTAAACAAGCATTTGGTCAAAAAGGAAAATATTAAAGAGAAGGATTTAAGCAAGATATCTAGTGTGTAAAGGCATAGCCATCAATATTGGCGTGAAGGTGGGTGGGGGAGCATTGTATAAGGGGCTAGTGTTATAGGAATTTAAAGCTCAGAGGGTTAGAGCAGGTTACTGATAGGATAAAGTGGATAGTTAAAAACCTGTTGCTGGTCAAAAGGTCTGACAGCAGACAGCCAATCAAGGGATCCAGAGGAATGGTAGAAAAAAAGACAGTATTGAGCCCATGTATGAGGGAGATTTTCACATAACAGCATGTTAATCAAAGATGGTGGCGGAGCAAGGGGGCTGTGTGCAGAGCTTGTCTGCTCCTATCGGCTTTCTTCCAATTTTTTTTCCCCTTTATTTTTACATTTTCTTTGTTTTCTTTTTTTAAAAGCCTGGAGAGTGGTGGGGTGAAGGACAACGCCTCTGACAGCAGTGGCAACATCAGCATCCAGGATGAACCACTGCTCCACCCGAGGCCAGGGTCTCACAGTGAGTAAGGAGCAGCTCCTGGTCTGACTCCCCTCATACAGACTCGCAGGCTGGGCTGAAGCTCAGGTCTGCAGCTAGGATTGGGTGCTTGAAAGAGCAGAAATATAAATGAAAGGCAGTGATGGTGGATCAGTGGCAGTTTCTGGAGGACTGTCGGATGAGTAACGGGGGCTTCTCCCTGCTCAGTGACACAGTAGTTTCCTGTGGCATAACATAGCAGTCTCCCAGTGTCTTGTACTGCCGCGGCAGTCTTGTCCTGGCATGGAAGTCTCATCCCCTGTGGCAGTCTTCGTCTTCTAGCTGCCCAAAATCCAGTCTCATCGAGCAGTGGCAGTCTTTTCCTGGCATGGCCTCCTTCAGCAGTGCCTTCTGGCCTAGTATTCCAGCGGCCTGGAAATCCAGTCTCGTCTGGAATGGCTCTCATCCCAGCTGCGTCTCAGTGTGTTCCATCATTCCTTAATCAGCTTTCCAGGAGCATTAACTGAACTTTGAAGAACTTTGCCTTAATTTTACATTTTTTAAATTATATATGATTTCTGTCATTAATATAGGTGCTGTGGTAGGAGTCTTAAAACTTTTCACTATTTTTTATATAAAAGTACGGTGATGACAAATTTCTATGCTATTCTATTCAGAAGATGGGACTGAGGACACATTTTTCAGAGATCGTTGCGATGGCAATGCAGAGGATGGGGTGGAAAGAAATGCTGGATTTTTGCTGAGATGGTGTTAAAATGGCAACATACAAACACAGAGTGGTGAATGACAGAGGACAAGCACTGAAGCAGGACAAACAGCTGTTTCATGGACTGCAGAGTCGCTTGCTTTAATATTGTGTGCAGTTCTAGTCTCCCTTATACCGGGAGGATGTTGTGAAACTTGAAAGGTTTGGAAAAGATTTACAGAGCTGTTGCCAGGGTTGGAGGATTTGAGCTATAGGGAGAGGCTGAACAGGCTGGGGCTGTTTTCCCTGAAGCATCAGTGGCTAAGGGGTATTTATAGAAGTTCATAAAATCATAAGTGGCATGGATAGGGTAAATAGATAAAGTCGTTTCCCTGGGGTGGGTGTGGCCAGAACGAGAGGGCATAGATTTAAGGTGAGAGGGGAAAAATTTTGAAGGGATCTAAGGGGCAACTTTTTCACACAGAGGGTGGTGCATGTATGGAATGAGCTGCCAGACGAAGTGGTGGTGGCTAGTACAACTGCAACATTTAAAAGGCATCTGGATGAGTATATGAATAGGAAGGGTTTAGAGAGATATGGACTGGGTGCTGGCAAGGGGGACTAGATTAGGTTGGGATAGCTGGTTGTCATGAACGAGTTAGACCAAAGGGTCTGTTTCTGTGCTACTCCATGACTCTATGAAATATAATACAATTCTTTGGTGGCTGTGGATATTGAATGCATGAGTCGAGACCAGAAATGTTCTGAAATCATGTGTACCAGATTAATGCGCAGTGCATCATGAACATTCATTATACCTGATGTAGTCAATCAATGAGAGAACCAGAATTGAGATGGTGTGGGTTGATGTTGTCTTTTTTATGTAATGCAGCTGAGATCCTTATAATGGAACAATGCGACACTGCTGAATTGTGCAAGTCCAGCTCATCACTGTACAGTACAAAAAAAAACAGAAAAATCAACTCCAGTTTCAATACAAGGTTGGCAGCAGCAGGAAGTGTCCAATATGTACAGGAATCACAAACAGAATCCAGTATTTACACATAGTTACATCAGCTTTGCTTTCCACATTTTACACCAAGACACAAAATAAAACCCAAAAAGACACAGAAAAAAGATCAATTACATGTAGCAATTGACACAATTAGATGACTCTCAGTCTGACATCCATCAGGAATTCAGAAGTGTCGCAAAGTTGGGCTGTTAAATTTGTCCTAAAGAATACCACCGATTCACTTCTCGAATGTTGTATGTCTTATCAGCATGAGTTAAGCACTAACATCTTGACCCGTTTCTTCAGGCACTGGGTGAAATACATACTTCACACTGTTCCCACAGTTTGTAAAAACTAGCTAGCTCTAACTGGAGCTGTTGCAACACTGATCCCTTCATATATCAAGACAGATGATGCATTGTTCGATAATCAGAAACAATTCAGATCCCATTTTACAATGTTTAGATGGAGTACTTTGCAGGGATTGACATGGGCTTGTTGCTTTGGGAACTATGGACATTACAGCATAGATATGTTACTGAGCAGAAATCATTGTTCTTGTTTGTTATCCCACCTCTACAAGAAATCTGCTTCTGCCCCCAGAGGTTTCATTCCCAGCAAAAAGACACTGAAAATGCTGCTAAACTGAGACGAAACAGAAAATGCCAGAAATATCCATCAGGTCTGGTATGATGGTTTCATAAGAAACTGGGGCAAGAGAAAGCCCTCTCACTGGAATGTGTTTCACCATTCAAATAAGCAATAGCAGAACATCATCAAATCCGATTTCTCACATCAGTTGCACCACCTGAAATTAGTCTCTCTTTCAGAGATCAGTGGAACTACGATTTCCAACTATTGAGGCTTGTTTACATTTTGACCTGTTTTATTGTTATTCCTACAAATTTCAAGCCAATTGTAAATACTTTAGTAGGTCTAACAAGGTTTCAATACACACAACTGGAATGCTGCTGGATGGTGGGATAAAATGGATTCTCATCTAACAGAATAGTGGATAAAATGGATTCTTCACTGCCTGATCCAGGTCTCCAAAAAGCATAATGCGTCCTACACATACATCCTACACACAGTATGCAAGGCTGCATTTGTTCCCTGTAATTTGCTCTTTTTTTTAAAAAACACAAAATTCTAATTGTCATTCCAACAGTAAAATGTTCAGTCAAATCACTATTTCTTCACTTTTTCACTATTAATGATTTTTTTTAATGGATTTACCAGAAAAGTCAACATCAACACCATAGACTGGCAATGGAAAATATCAGTCCCACAGCAGAGAGTGAAATCCTATGGCCCAATCAGGAAGATCATTAGCTAAAATATTAACATTTGCTGCTCACTCAACAAATGCTGCCTGGTCAACTGAATATTTCCAATATGTTTTGTTATTCTTCTTTCTGGATCAATGTTTCTACACTTGACTCACTGTCAATTCCTTTTCCCTTACAGTATCCTCTCATCATTTATTCACTCCTGTTCTCCACACTATCAAACTTCCCTTTTTTCATTCCCGATCTCTTTCCTTGCTTCTATACTTTCTTAAAAACTATCAACTTCAAGCATCTTCCAGCTCTGATGAAGGATCTTTCACCTAAGCCATTAATGCTCGTCTTTCTCTCTCTACAGATGCTAGCTGACCCACCAGAATATTTCCTGCATTTTCTGTTCTTATTTGCGAAGATGTAACAACCAGTCTGTAAACTCACCTCCCCCACACTATTTTGCACTATTTCTTAAAATATCAGGGCTCACCATGACTGAGGAAAATGTTGTGAAGTTCAATCTCAATATCTGAACCCTACTTGAAGATCTACAGATCAAGGGCTCTTCAACAGCCCTGAGTCAAAGCAGATTATAATATCTCTGCCAAGTGCTGCCTGTAATCTGTGTATTATAAGTTGACGTACAGGGAAATCATTTCAGGCTGCTGGGATCATTAACAAAATGGAAGTAAGAGATGTCCAATTATTTGGTTCAGTTTTCATTGCGGAAGATTGTGCTCGAAATTGACCTGCTTTAAATTCTGAGAGCGAACGGTGGGATAAACCAACATGACCAATGCCACTGCAGGGCAGAGTTAAGGTTAGCGGGTCCCAGTGGTCATTACTGACTCGTACAATAATTCAATAATATTTGTCCCATAACATTTGTGCACAGGATGAGCACTGCTACAAAAATAATCACAGTTTTAATATCCTTTCCCAAGTTAAATAGTTTACTGAATGTTACTCTGTAAATTATAGGAACAATATAAACAAATCTACACAATTGACTCGGAAACACGAGGTCTGTTTGAGTATTTCACAGTGTTACTGCTTTCCCTGCAGACTGTGCACAAACATTAATATCAGTCTGAAACACCTTTAAAGGTCTGCAAGAAAGGGCAGTCCAAACAGGGCAAGGGAGGTGACAATGGCTCAAATTCAAAACAAACATATTTCAGGCCTACATTATCAGCTTACATGAAGTTCCAGCCTCCTCGTACTCAGGAGCTCCTCTGACACATGGGCCAAGTGCATAGGACAGCATTGCTCACCTGGTAGCAGGGCAAAGGCTTTGTTGCTTCTGTTTATACCATAACGATAGCACAAACCCAGCCAGAGCACAGCGACATGGAAAGAATTCCTTCACAAGGGAATTGTGTAGTTACGTGCAATTTATATACTGGATTCAAACTAGTAATGAAAATGATAAAGCTTTGATGTATTCAATTAGATGGTGTAGTCTGATACTGAAGTCTTATTTAGTTTCAACCCCGGAACAGTTAGTTAGTATCTACATACAAGCATAGTTAAGATAAAGTAGATATATTTATTATCAGCTGAATTCACAACCTGTCAAGCCCCAGTCGCTGTTAGATATGGCTGGCACTGAGCTTACCCGTTGGCACATGGATGTTGCCATTCTGCAATATCTAGCTGCCATTTCTTTGCTGCTCTTCTCGCCTAATCACGTTTCCCACTACACCTGAAGTTACAAGACTCAAGTGCAGGGCTAGCTCTGTGCTTCTAATGAACAGAGTTTCAAAAATAGTGGAACAATAACTCTGTCAAACACGGTTACTAAGATAAATATGAAGAAGAATTGATTGGAAGAATAAGCATTCCACTGTTAACTCTGGCTGGGGATGGGATGTCTTTACAGAGGCACAGCCAGACCTGTATCTGGGCAACTGGGGTTGGGGTTTATGGGGGTGTATTTTGCGCAGGAAGCTGGGGAAGAAATGAGGAGGCACAAAGTTGATAAATGCAGAGCCAGCCCTGCAGTTGTTGTTGTGGTGGTGGGGGTGGTGCTGGTAGTGGTGGTGCCAGAAGAGAAGAGAAAAAACAAGCAGGAGGAGGGGACAAGGAGTAAGGGGTTACTGATAGAGGCAGAGAGGTAACAAACTCCTCAGCAGCTTCACTGACCCAAATCATTTTTCTCACTAAAAACATACAAGGAAGATCATTCCCTTAACTATTGAGCCGCTAGGCTGTATTCTGACTATTATTAACACTGAGCGAGAGTCATTCACCAAGGGCACAAACGCAGTCTCACGTTTCATACACGTACTCTAAATACACAACACAAAAGGATCCAATATTCATCATATTGTGTGTTTAAAAACAGTACTCTGGTTATCTTTTTTTCAAAAATAAAACAGTCTACTGCCCAGCAGAGACTGCACAAGGTAAAATTTCTCTTCATTCCACATGTACCTCTGCTTCAGACCTCTGCAATGCCAACTCTGCTGTTACAAAGCTTCCCTGGCCTAAAGCAGTGCTGAATGTTCTCCCTTGAGGATGACTGAAGCCCAGGGGTACAAATGGTGCACTTCCTCCTAGGCCTCCCCTCTGCTGCTGTGACAGTGTGTGATAGTCATCCAAGTTATCATACTGAGACATCACTGTCAATGTACTGTGCCGCTTACTGCCCGAGTGGCCTAAGCAAGGGTATGGGTACGAGAGAGATTGTTCCCTAACCAAGGGCTCTAGCTGCTGCTGGAACCTGGTGCTGTAACTTCTCTCAGGTTGGTTGGATACCAATGGCCTGGCAGGATCCTCCTCCTCGCTGTAGTAGTCTCGTGAAGAATGGTCCCCACCAGTCCCCCTCACTTTGGGTCTTTCCAGTTCTGGCCTTTCACTTACTGCCCGGAAGGAATCTTCATAACTCCGTAAAGGCTCAAGAGAAGAAAGCACATATTTACCAGATGCAGATGGATATGTCCGTGATTCCGTGTGGTCAGGCCGATGCTTCAGCCCATATCCTGCTGGAACTGCTGTGTGCGCACTGTACATTTGTCCCCCTTTCAAATCTGCAGAGGGCCTCTGAGAGGAATCGTACCGTGACAGATCGCAGGGAGATTCATGTGGCCTCCTGGTCCTGCTGGTGCTTTGTATCGGAGGTGGTGCTGGTTTCTCAAGCTGTCCATTTCCAAAAGATCCATGATGGAGAGCCAATGGTTCGATATGTGCCCCACTATTGAGTTCACAGTCTGACTGCTGATAGCTGTACGGTGGATCAGGATCAGGAGTCTTTGAGGTGGCAGGATACCACCTTTCCTTTCCCTCACTCGCCAGGGCACCAGTTTTCCCAGGATCAGACTTACTTCTTGAATGCAAGATCTCGAGCCCACCAAATTCTTCCTGTAAGACAGGGGTCACGTTGTCATACTGTGACATCACTAAGCCTTTGTTCTTTTGCCGGCTGCGGATTTCACGCCGAATGGACTGGAAGCGGGATTTCTCCAACTCCTCTGGATCCCACATCATATGGGCCATTTTCACATCTGGAGATGGAGGCACATCACGACTTACAAAACTGTGCTCTCTACTCATTGCATTGGCATGGGCACCACTGCGTGGGTAAGGAGGTGCATTGGGATATGGAAAAACTTTACCCTGGAATCTGCCAGCATAAGGCGGGATGTCTCGACTGGTAAAAGAATGGAACTGTCTCAGTCTTATCGAACCATAGGGATCTGCAAAATCATAAATCACACCATCAGTTCCATGTAGGTTATGCCCAGAAGTGGAGTAAGGGCTGTACCTGTACTGAACTCGGCCATTTTCAAAGTATGGTTGCAGCTGAGTAACATGATAATCTGATTGAAGTGGTGGTGGGTGGCATGGCTTATACTGATAGATGGGTCTCTGATAATAGAAGAGTTCATCAGCTGGAGGCACCTCAGTTCTTGAAATGGGAACTGATCTTACGGAAGATGGAGGTACATGCAGAGAGTGAACCCGTCTTATTGTGGGATACACTGGTTCCTCAAATTGGGAATGTGGACACACAAATGCCCTCATGGCAGGAACATAGTCTGACCTTGAAAGTCGAGGCTTGGAAAGGTGAACAGACACTGCTTTTGGCTGGCTTGAAAAACTGTTGAATCGCGATGTGGCTGAGGGAATATTGTCAGGGCGTGTACCATACAAAAGATGCTGGGATGTGCTCTCCGATTTAGACTGGCAGGACAAGTGCTGGGGGACACTGTCAGCCCGGCACTGGTAGACTAATGACTGCACTGAATGAGCATTCTTCTGTTGGAAGTGTTTGTCTAGATCTGGCAAGTTTTCCAACTTGGAATGATAGGGATGTGACTGGCAAAGAAAAGGTGGTTTAGGAGGAGGAGGTGGGGGTAAAGCATCCTCAATAGATGATGGTATGGTTGTTGAAGCTAGGAATGAATGGAAGTTGGAGGCATTAATGGTATCAGACATGGAATGACTAGGAGGCACCCGATTTTCTACTGATCGGAGGTGTGGCACTGGCGGAGTGTTACTGTAAGCACTACGATCCACTGGCACAGAGTCAGCTCTTGGTTTTACAGCTGGTGCTTGGACATTGTCTCTTGTTTTCTCTTGATGTCCACTCTGAATGGCCATAACTGTGGTTGGGCGAGTAACATAGCTGTTATCGGAGATGAAAGTTGATCCCGACTGCTCTGGAGCACGTGACTCTGATGTCTTCAAGGAGGGCCCTGCAGAAACTGCTGTCCGAACCTGAAAAAGAAAAATAAATATAGCAATAACCAACCAATTACCAGGATTTAAGAAATATTTTGTTCCAATGTTATTTCAAATATTAGTATTTGCTCTTCGCTACCCCATACCATGAACAATTCTCGAGCCAGATTAGTTGTCCTTTTGATCCTTGAAGTTGTGGATCAGTATTCTGAAAACAGCTGCATTCCAGCTTCCTCTCTTTCCCTGCCCGCAACAGCTGAATCTTGCTCTGTTGCCTTTAGCCTTTCTGCCATGACCTCTCCAAGACCATGAAGTGCATAAGTGCTCAACGCCCCTGATCCCCGTAAAACTGTAATCCCAAGGTCATAGTTCTGGTGCTTCTCTATAAAAAAAAAGCTAAATTTGCCTGTGGTTTTGCAGTCAAACTAATATAAATGTTGTAATGTTTGAAAGAAGTAAATTAAACTTTGCAACAATTAAACCTTCAAGAGGATGGTTGTGTCAATGAAAAGTGAAAACAATATTTACATTTAAAAATAATTTTCAACTTTAAGAAATTGGAACGGTTGGCTCAGAAAAGGACTGAGATACTGTGACAATAAATGCAAACGAGAAGATATAAAGTGAGGTACCTATGGCTTCAATTTGTAAGTAAGCATGCAGCAATGAACTGTTCATGGCTGGCATTGCCAATTCTGCAGACCCCTACTTACTAACATCTATTAGCTTGCGCAAACTTGAGAGCTGCTCCATAGACGAGTCAAGGAACAAGCTGATGGCAAGTTTAGAGAAATCTATTTCAATGTTCTAGTGACTGTCACCACCATCCCTGGATAAACCCTCAGACAGTGGGCTCAGTCAACATGAGCAGTGGCAAAGCACTATGCAGTTTGAAAGTTGCCATAACATTCAAATTAATTCTCACCTCTGAATCCCCCACTATCAACACTCGGAGTTACCATTGTCCAAAAACCTACTGGATAGGTCATATAAATACTGTGGTTACAAGAATGAATTAGGCACTTGGAATTCTGGGAGAAGTAACTTAGTCTCTTGTCTCCACCATCTACAACACAGGAGGTCAGGAGTTGATGGTATGCTGTCCCCTTTCCTGGATGGGCACAGTTTCAACAAAAATCAAGAAACTCAACACGATCTAGGACAAAGCAGCCTGCCTGAGTGGCATCACATCCACCATTGATGCACAGTGGGAGCACTTTGTTTCAGCAACAAGATGTACTGTAGTAAATCAGCAAGGCTCCTTCAACGGCACCTTTCAAACTCAATCTCGACTACAGAGGAGGAGATAGGCAGGAGATGCACACAAACCCCAAACATGTGGGCGGCACGGTGGCACAGTGGTTAGCACTGCTGCCTCACAGCGCCTGAGACCCGGGTTCAATTCCCGCCTCAGGCGACTGACTGTGTGGAGTTTGCACGTTCTCCCCGTGTCTGCGTGGGTTTCCTCCGGGTGCTCCGGTTTCCTCCCACAGTCCAAAGATGTGCAGGCCAGGTGAATTGGCCATGCTAAATTGCCCATAGTGTTAGGTAAGGGGTAAATGTAGATGTAGGGGTATGGGTGGGTTACGCTTCGGCGGGGCGGTGTGGACTTGTTGGGCCGAAGGGCCTGTTTCCACACTGTAAGTAATCTAATCTAATCTAATCTAATCTAATGCAAGTCCCCCTCCAAGCCATGTGTCACCATGACTTGGAATTATATTGTTGCTTCTTCAATGTTGTGGAGTTAAAATCCTAGAATTCTCTTCCTAACAACACCGTGGTGTCCCTACACCACAGAGACTATAGGCATTCATAGTGGTGCCTCACCACCACTTTCTCTTTTCCAGATAGAGTCATAATCATACAGATGTAAGCACAGAAGCAGACCAGTCATTCCAACTCGTCCGTGCCAACCAGGATCTAACCCAATCTAGACCTACCTGCCAACACCTGTTTCATATACTTCCAAACCCTTCCTATTCATATACCCATTCAGATGCCTTTTAAATGCTGCAATTGTACTAGCCTCCACCACTTCCTCTGGCAGCTCATTCCATACACGTACTACCCTCTGCGTGAAAAAATTGCCCCTTAGGTTTATTTTATATCTTTCCCCCTCACCCTAAACCTATGCCCTCTAGTTCATTACTTGCCTATCCCAGAGAAAAGACTTTGTCTATTTATCCTATCCATGCCCCTCATGATTTTACAAACCCTTATAAGGTCACCCTTCAGTCTCCAACGTTCCAGGGAAAACCAGCCTCAGCCTATTCAACCTCTCCCTATAGCTCAAATCCTCCACCCACACCATCCTTCCGATAGGAAGGAGACCAGAATTGCACGCAATATTCCAACAGTGGCCTAACCAATGTCCTGTACAGCTGTAACATGACCTCCCAACTCCTGTACTCAATACTCTGACCAATAAAGAGTCATCAAATTTCTGTTATTTCAGCTTCTGTGCAGTTCCACTTTACAGGCCTACTTCTTAATGGTTAATGCACAAACTCAAATTAATTCAAATTCTTGTAAAAACTTAATACAACTTATTTACTATCTGCAGTCATGGAATTTCATTTTAAAGTAAGATTTGCCGTTTACTCATTCCCCCGAACAGAATGTGACCTTATTGACCGGGCAAACTGTTTAAGGCTAGATTGAAAGTACATGTTTAGGATTTACTTTTCCTATTCCATAATACTGAACACATTTAAACCATAACATTGATTTAGATTTTTCGGATTAAGTTGTCTAGGATGGTACAGTTTACTTATCTACTCACTTAACAAGTGGAATGATTTAGAATTGGTCACAAAAGTAACACAATGCGGGAAATTTGAAATAAAACATAAAATGCTGGAAATAGTCATCAAGTCAGGCAGCATCTGTGGAAAGAAAGCATGTAAAATGTCTAGATTGGATAACCTTTCACCAGAAATGATAGAGTCTGATGGAAGATTGCCAATACAAAATGTTAACTCTGTCTCTCTGAGTATGACCTGCTGAGTATTTCCAGCTTTTTCTGTTTATATTTTAGAGTTGGAAATCCATAGTATTTTGTTTCTGAACCTCCACCAACATGTTATGTTTAGTAAGTGTTGCCTGCATGTAATGGAATAACAGGGTAAATGCAGAGGATGTTTCTCCTCATGGGACGAGC
This sequence comes from Chiloscyllium punctatum, assembly GCF_047496795.1. Classification (NCBI taxonomy): domain Eukaryota; kingdom Metazoa; phylum Chordata; class Chondrichthyes; order Orectolobiformes; family Hemiscylliidae; genus Chiloscyllium; species Chiloscyllium punctatum. Next base: position 53,419,673 of record NC_092761.1, on the reverse strand, counting down.
AGTCCTAGAATAAAGGATTGCCAATTTAAGATGGGGAAGAATTTCCTCTCTCAGAGAGTTGGGTTTTTCAAACTCCTTGCAACACAGAACTTGCACATATTTAAAACTGAGATAATCAGGGAATCAAAGATTCTGGAGAAAAGGCAGGAAAGTTGGTGTGAAGGACATCAGATCAAACATGATCCTATTGAATGGCCGAACAGGTTCAAGGCTCTGAACAGCTAAGTCTCCTATGTCTTCATTTTCCTTTGTCTTACAGACTCTGCTAAGGACATTTTTGTTCGGGGCCTTTGGCACAGAATGTATTTTTGGAGCATTAAAGTAACCAATGTCTGAGCTGAACTACCTGGGACACAAGTGGAGGTGAGACCTTAACTAGTTTAACAATAAATGCCCATTTTTGAAGGTGAGTGACTTGTGTTGACTGTCGTGAAATCCTCATGACGTTGAGCTTTACTGTTCAGGTTTTCTCTCTGAACACATCCCTACGAAGTAACAACTGGTTCTACCTCACAAAGAAATCAATTTCAAATATTGATAAATGATAGAAACATGCAAACTGCAAAACTGCTTGACCGACTGAGTATTTACAACAGTTTTCCTTCAGTCAAAATTTAGCAAAGGAACGCTATCAAATTTCCTATGGAAGCACCAAATTCCAGAGTCTAACTGACAGATTAACCCTGGCTAATCCTTACCTGACCTGAAGCTGTGGGCCCTGCTGTAGTACCAGGAGGGACTTGGCCTGTGGCAGGCTGTGATTCCACAGTTGGCTGCCCAGTTAACTGATAGCTAGCTGTTGTAGGGGGTGCCGAAGCAGCTGACACTGAGCATGGGTCTGTAACAGGGATGTTGTGAAAGTTCTGATCCCCTGAGATCTGCCGCCCAGGCTGAGATTTTTTCTGAGACTGTGCAGTGGCCTGCTGGGCACTCTCAGCAAGAGCCAATGCCAGCAAGCGAGCAGCGCTTTTTGGAGGTGGAGGTGGTGGAAGGAGAGGCACAGAGCTAACTGGAGGAGCCTCCTGAGGGGATTCCACTGGAGTCGCCGCTGAATAATCCACTGGAGTCACTGCAGAGTAAATACAAGGACAGACATTAATTAGCTGAAAAAAAAACCCTTTTACACAATCTGCATAGTGCACTAAAGACAATTGAACCTTTTACAAATGTTACAGTACAGTGGGACCTTCATTCGGGTTTACAGCACAGGATGAGAGCAAACAGCTCATTACACCTGCGCCAGGTCTGGGACTGTGGCTGGTGCAAACTGTTCTAATGTCTTCATTTGTAGAGTCATAGAGATATACAGCATGGAAACAGACCCTTCGGTCCAACCCGTCCATGCCGACCAGATATCCCAACCCAATCTAGTGCCACCTGTCAGCACCCAGCCCATATCCCTCCAAACCTTTCCTATTCATATACCCATCCAAATGCCTCTTAAATGCTGCAATTGTACCAGCCTCCACCACATCCTTTGGCAGCTCATTCCATACACATACCATCCTCTGTGTAAAAAAGTTGCCCTTTAGGTCTCTTTTATATCTTTCCCCTCTCAACCTAAACCTATGCCCTCTAATTCATTACTTGCCAACCCCAGGGAAAAGACTTTGTCTATTTATCCTATCCATGCCCCTCATGATTTTACAAACTTCTATAAAGGTCACCCCTCAGCCTCCGATGCTCCAGGGAAAACAGCCCCAAGCCTGTTCAGCCTCTCCCTGTAGCTCAGATCCTCCAACCTTAGCAACATCCTTGTAAATCTTTTCTGAACCCTTTCAAGTTTCACAACATCTTTCTGACAGGAAGGAGACCAGAATTGCATGCAATATTCCAACAGTGGCCTAACCAATGTCCTGTACAGCCGCAACATGATCTCCCAACTCCTGTACTCAGTACTCTATCAATAAAGGAAAGCATACTAAATGCCTTCTTCACTATCCTATCTACCTGCGACTCCACTTTCAAGGAGCTATGAACCTGCACTCCAAGGTCTCTTTGTTCAGCAACACTCCCTAGGACCTTTCCATTAAGTGTATAAGTCCTGCTAAGATTTGCTTTCCCAAAATGTAGCACCTCGCATTTATCTGAATTAAACTCCATCTGCCACTTCTCAGCCCATTGGCCCACCTGGTCCAGATCCTGTTGTAATCTGGTAACCCTCTTCGCTGTCCACTACACCTCCAATTTTGGTGTCATCTGAAAACATACTAACTGTACCTCTTATGCTAGCATCCAAATCATTAATGGAAATGACAAAAAGTAGAGGGCCCAGCACCAATCTTTGTGGCACTCCACTGGTCACAGGCCTCCAGTCTGAAAAACAACCCTCCACCACCACCCTCTGTCTTCTACTTTTGAGCCAGTTCTGTATCTAAATGGCTAGTTCTCCCTGTATTCCATGAGATCTAACCTTGTCAAACACCTTACTGAAGTCCATATAGATCACATCTACTGCTCTGCCCTCATCAATCTTCTTTGTTACGCCTTCAAAAAACTCAATCAAGTTTGTGAGACATGATTTCCCACGCACAAAGCCATGTTGACTATCCAGAATCAGTCCTTGCCTTTCCAAATACACGTACATCTTGTCCCTCAGGATTCCCCCCAACAACTTGCCCACCACCGAGGTCAGGCTCACCGGTCTATAGTTCCCTGGCTTGCCTTTACCGTCCTTCTTAAACAGTGGCGCCACGTTTGCCAACCTCCAGTCTTCTGGCATCTCACCTGTGACTATCGATGATACAAATATCTCAGCAAGAGGCCCAGCAATCACTTCTCTAGCTTCCCACAGAGTTCTCGGCTACACCTGATCAGGTGTACTTTCTTACATTTCACTTTGTCCAATTCTATTTTAAATGATGATTTAATTTTGATCATTTATGGCAAAACATTTCTTCTGCTAAAACCTTTCCATGATTAACTTTAATTTTCTAGTGAAAATCCTGAAATCCTGATTCACAATTTACTCTAGCAATATTATTCACGATTCAGAAACCATGGTTTATGTTTCCCTGAATGCTCTGGGCACAATATTTTCCAAGCCCTTATTTATAATGCCAATGTCTCATGCTTGCCTTCATCCCAGTGAACCTTAATTGCTCCCTCTCCTTTAGGTTTAATTTTCTTGCACTATCAACAGTATTATTATGTGGCACTTACTCAATACTGTTCACTGACGCTCGGCTTAGGATCCACCAGTCATGTGACTCCTTACCCCACTGTAAGCTCCTGACACATGGACAAAGAAGCTGAACGCTAGAGGTGGGGGACAGTGCCAGTCCTTGACATCAAATCAGGATTTGATTGAATGTGGCATGAAGACACTCTTTAAGTCAATGGGAGTCAAGGAAAACTCTCTATTGGCTGCATGCACATCAACTACAAAGAAAATGATTGTGCTTGTTGGAGGTGAATCATCTCAGTCCCAGGGTATCACTACAGAATTGCGCAGGGCCCAACCATCTTCAGTTGCTCCCTGTCATAAGGTTAGAAGTGAGGAAAATAATTGAGGAATTACACCATGCAAGTTGTTATTGTTGAAACACCATCAACTGGAAGTTTTCCTCTAAGTCTCACACCATCCTGACTATGAATGATACTGCCTTTCATGTCACTGGCTTGAAACTCTAGAACACCGTCCCTAACAGCACTTGGATGCATGGACTGTGATCGGCCAAGGTGGTACCAAAATGCTTGCATTAATTATGGAATAATAGTCCAGCACAAATTACTGCAAAGGTAAGTATGTGTGTGTGTGTGTGAGGAAGAGGTAAAAGGAAAAGGAAAATGTATAATTATCTGTCAGATAGTCAAGCATCTGTTCATGTTTTGTTTGGCAAACTCGTTTAAACAGCACATCCTTTTAACCATATGTGGTCAGACCACAGTTAGAGTATTGTACACAGTTCTGGGCTCCATAACTCAGGAAGGATATACTGTCCCTGGAGCATGTTCAGAGGAGGTTCATGAGAATGGTGCCAGGAATGAAAAGCTTAATGTATGAGGAATATTTGAGACCTCTGGGTCTATACTCGATGGAGTTTAGAAGGATGAAGAGGGATCTAATTTAAACGTACAGAATACTGAATGGTTTGGACAGAGTAATGTTGGGAAGATGTTTCCATTGGTAGGAGAGCCTAGGACTCAAAGGCATGGCCTTAGAGTAAAGGGAAGACCTTTTAAAATGGAGAAAAGGAGAAATGTCTTTCGTCAGAAAGTCATGAATCTATGGAATTCATTGCCACAGAAAGCTGAGAGGGCCAGGTCATAGAATATATTTAAGATGGAGATTGATAGGTTCTTGAGTATCAAGGGGATCTAGGGTTATGGGGAGAAAGTGGGCGAATAGGGTTGAGAAACCTTTTAGCCATGATTGAATGGCAGAGCAGACTCAATGGGCTGAATGGCCTAATTTCTGTTCCTATGTCTCATGGTCTTATATTCACTGTTGCCACCTTGACACCAGTCACTCTGCGCAACACCCAAAGAAGAGGCTCAAAACCTGAATGCGAGGCTTTCTTCTTACTGTAATGACTCACAGCATTGAGGACCAAACAGTTATATAAAAAAAAATTAGAACAGAGATTTGTATTCTGAGTTTTGGTGAAAATAGATTACCTTTGACAGAAGTTATCACTAAACAGTAGAGTTGAAAGATGCCAGCTGCAACTTATTCCTTTCAACTCAACCAATATTTGAGCTGAAATGTAGCTTGCTCTGTGATCCTTTTCCAATGAACCTTATCTAGTGTAATAACCATTCTTCAACACTCACCTGTTTGTGAATGGGTGGATGGTACAGTTTTGTTTTGATTGGTCAGTTCATGCCAGTCTGGACTTTGTCCTTTTGCCTCCGGTTGTGAATGGGCAAATGATGTAGTCTTGTTTTGATTGGTGAGTTCATGCCAATCTAAGATTTGCCCTGGTGTCCCAATTTGTAAACTGGTAGATGGTATAGTCTTGTTTTGATTGGTCAGTTCATGCCAGTTTGAACTTTGCCCTTTAATTCCTGCTTGCGAATTGGTGGGTGGTGCAGCTTTGTTTTGATCGGTCAGTTCATACCAGTCTGGACTTTGACCTGGAGTCCCAATTTGTGAACTGGTAGATGATATAGTCTTGTTTTGATTGGACAGTTCATGCCAGTTTGGGCTTTCCCACTTTGACGCTACTTGTGAATGGGTAGTCGCGATAGCCTTGTAGTGAGAGGTCTGATCATGCCAATCAGGGATTTGCTCTCTGGCCTCTGACCCTGCAGCAGAAAGTTTGGTGTGGATCTCCTGACGACATCCCTCAGGTAGTTGCATATCGCTGGTTTTCAGCAGCATTGACATCATTTGAGGAGGTGACTTGCTGACATTGCCACTACCTGCTGGAGTTGTCCGAGGTGGCGATGAACCCAGTGAAACAGTTGCCATACTGCCAATCATTTCAGATACTCGGGTTGGTACAGAAATGGTCATTGGTTCCGAAATGGTCAACAGAGGAGACTTGGGTGACTTGCGTCCAATTTTTGGGGAGAAAGCATGAACTACCTTTTCTGCAAAAGAGGTTGGTTTAGCAAGTTTCTCATCAGTGGGACTTAGATCTGGAGAGAAGAAGGGACTTATCAGCTTATCAGGGGAATGAGATACTGGTTCAGAACTAGTAGCACTACCAGGAGTAAGGCAGGCACTGCCCAAATCTGATTCCTTCTTGCTGCTATTTGACTTGTCTTTGCCACTGGCTGAAGAATCCACCTGAGATGAAATGCTGTCAGGACCTGCATGTTCTGTCCTTGGTGGACTACACTGAAATGACATTGGGTCGAAGTCCAAACCAGCTGCTCCCATATCGGGTGGACTCAGTTCTACATCCTCCATTCTGGAAGACAGGAGTGCTGGCATTGGGTGCACACCTTCCTCTCTTTCACTCTCATCATTGGGTAGGTTGTCATATGAGTTACAGTGGTTGAGACCAGGAAGCCCGCCAGCATTGAAAGAAACAGAGAGAGCATCGCTGCTAGACCGAGGCCTTCTAGGTCTGTACACCTTGGATTCTCCTAGGAAAGAATAAACAGCATATCATTCACCACTAAATAAGCAACAAAACCAAGTCTTGTAGCACTCTATGTAGAAAAGTATTTCAATAGTTATGTTTTGCTTTGGCATCAGAAAGAATTTCATATCGTGCCATGTTCAGGTTGTTCAATAACTTTCTTTCAAGAGACTCTGTCAGCAGTTCCCTGCTCTCAGGTTGCACTTTAATTTTGTTAATTTTAAATCTGAAATCAAAAAATTTACGTTAAGTAAATGCATTAAGGGCTATGGACTAAAGCCACAGATCAGCCAAGATCTCAGTGAATGACAGAACAGGCTTGAGGGGCTGAGTGGCACACTTCTGTTTCGATGTTCCTAAATAACTTGGAAAAGATTGGGTATTCTTCATTTATTTGGAGAGTGAAATCCCTGCACTTCCAACACACCCTGTTAATCTAAAATCATTTTCTTTTGTTTACTGCTTACCAACAGTTACCAATGTCTTGTTAATCAAATGGAGTCAATATTTTTGCCCTTATCTCGCCACATAAATAAAGCAGAAATCCAGAAACATCAATCCAGGATGAGCACAAAGCTAGTGGGCAGATATAAATATCAACTGAAATGTCGAGGAAACTGAAACACAAGTGGGTGCAAAGTTTTCTTCTGGTCGGAACATTGATCTATTGCTGAGCAGAATTGTCCATGGTACTGAAGTTAAATGAGGTTAACTTAGGAAAGCAGGTTGCTGGGATCTGGTTATATTAACATTGATTACAAAAAATTAAGGGATGATGAGGTGGATAAGATAAGTGTAAGATTTGATAAAAGTTACTTCCATTGATGGGAGAGTTAAGAACAATTGAGCACAGTATCAAAGTTAGAGTTAGGCCATTCAGGCATGATGTCAGAAACACTACATTATGGTCCAATGAAAATCTGGATCACTCTCCTGCAAACATCTTTTGAACCTGGAGACCAAATGAAAATTGCAAACCAAGACTGATAGTATTTCATAAAACCAAAATACTGTTTATGCTGGAATATTAAAGTCATGAACATCTGTGAAGAGACAGACAGAGTTTATGACACCTTTCACAACTCAAAAAAGGTAAAAATGGAGCAGGTTTTAAACAAGTTCAGAAACAGCATGGAGGGTTAAGAAAAAAAAGGTACATTCAACAATCTTAGGTCATAACTTCTTTCCTCATTTAATTTCTTGTTGACAGCATCTACTGAGGAGTTGTTTATCCAATTTACACATCCTGTAGACCCATCATCAACCACTTTTTGCCTTGCTTCTGTTATGAAGTTGAAGGCATGCTCCGTACTTTTAAGGGAGAGTGAATGCTGTTCTGAATTAAAAGATTACAAGCACCTCTCTATGTGAGGAGATGGCAGTCCCAGTATGTACTGGAAAATCGAAAATATATAACATTTGGCTGTGAAGTGGATACCTGAGTTTTGACTGCTGTTTTTACAGCTATTCAAATTTAACCAGTTTAAATTATGCCCTAGGATACTAAAACCCAGTCCAGTTTGAATTTATTGTTTTGCTAACATTGAACCAATGAGATGATCCGATGTTGGGAATATAAAAATGCAGGCATTTTGAAAATTGGACAGAGAGCAAATACCATCGAAAGAGACCCAAGAAATTAGGAAACAATCTCTATCAAAGATACCTTTTCATATGAAACACACTCACAGTAAAAATAAAGACAAGATCCAGAAAATTCAGCAGCTAGAAGAGTGAAGTCACAGAAGACGACAGCCGCTGTGTGGTTTTGAAATTAAGTGGATGTAAATTTTAATAAGTATTTTATTGGAACAGCATATTATTATATAGTTGGAGGCAGGTAATAAGCAGTTAAGAGAAAGGGGGGGGCTTACAGTTGTGAATAGCTGTTGTTTAATGTTCACTTTCAGAGTTAAAAAATAAATAGATATTATTTTCTTCAAATAGTGGAATTTGGGAGTTCTCTATCACTCCTATTTTAACAGATTACAAGGCAAGGTGAGCTTTTCTGGGGATTTTGTTTAATTAACAGAAAGGTTCACTCTTGTTTAAAATCTGAAGCATTTTCCAGTGTCAAAGAAACATTATTGACTTGAAACTCACTTTCTCTCTTCAACTTTATTGTGTAACTGGCCAAGTATTTCCTATTTTTGTAAGCAAGGAATGGTGTGGAACCATAGAAAGTAGATGCAGTTGAGAGTCAGGTCAGCTCTGAGCTAACAGTTCTTAGGTCACAGCAGCATTTTTTTGAAATTGAGATGTTTTGTGCTCCAGTATTCGCTAGTCAACACAGCACGCCTGCAACACTTTAAATTGTCAACTTCTTTTTCCATGTACCTTTTTAATGTATCTACTTAATTCAATTAAACTGCAGAATACTGATGCCAGTTTCATATTTACTGATACACGTGAGATAATTTTTACCTCAAATCCTTCAATAATCTGGTAGAATGATCACACTAAAAGGACAATTGTTAGTTCATTCTTACCTTTGACCTGGTAAGCAAGCAGCCAAATCTAATATTGCACACAAGAATATGCAAAATGTTTAATTAAGTCTCGAGATTAATTAAATGCATGATTGAACATCATAACGTTTTACTGAGTGAGAAGCACAGATTCATTCATATAGCAAGATCAGAGAGTTATCAAAAACCCAACAATGGCTAATCCTGAACTGAAAAATGAGAGAAAAGTATTGGTCAAAAACTAAAAATCAACAAGTTTATTGAATAAAGGTTGAACATTCAGCCATAAAACTAATACACAGGCTACACAATGGCTACTAATCCACTGAATTATAGTAAATACCCGGAATCCCAGCAACACTAGGATTGCAGTCACTGCCCTCTAGTCCAGTAGCACTGGGATTACAGTCACTGCCCATTAGTCCAGTAGCACTGGGATTACAGTCACTGCCCTCTAGTCCAGTGGCACTGGGATTACAGTCACTGCCCTCTAGTCCAGTGGCACTGGGATTACAGTCACTGCCCTCTAGTCCAGTAGCACTGGGATTACAGTCACTGCCCACTAATCCAGTAGCACTGGGATTACAGTCACTGCCCTCGAGTCCAGTGGCACTGGGATTACAGTCACTGCCCTCCAGTCCAGTGGCACTGGGATTACAGTCACTGCCCTCTAGTCCAGTAGCACTGGGATTACAGTCACTGCCCTCTAGTCCAGTGGCACTGGGATTACAGTCACTGCCCTCTAGTCCAGTGGCACTGGGATTACAGTCACTGCCCTCTAGTCCAGTGGCACTGGGATTACAGTCACTGCCCTCTAGTCCAGTGGCACTGGGATTACAGTCACTGCCCTCTAGTCCAGTGGCACTGGGATTACAGTCACTGCCCTCTAGTCCAGTGGCACTGGGAATACAGTCACTGCCCTCTAGTCCAGTGGCACTGGGAATACAGTCACTGCCCTCTAGTCCAGTGGCACTGGGAATACAGTCACTGCCCTCTAGTCCAGTGGCACTGGGATTACAGTCACTGCCCTCTAGTCCAGTGGCACTGGGATTACAGTCACTGCCCTCTAGTCCAGTGGCACTGGGATTACAGTCACTGCCCACTAATCCAGTAGCACTGGGATTGCAGTCACTGCCCACTAGTCCAGTAGCACTGGGATTACAGTGACTGCCCATCAGTCCAGTAGCACTGGGATTACAGTCACTGCCCATTAGTCCTGTAGCACTGGGATTACAATCACTGCCCGCTAATCCAGTAGCACTGGGATTACAGTGACTGCCCATCAGTCCAGTAGCACTGGGATTACAGTCACTGCCCTCTAGCCCAGTAGCACTGGGATTACAGTCACTGCCCTCTAGTCCAGTAGCACTGGGATTACAGTCACTGCCCACTAATCCAGTAGCACTGGGATTACAGTCACTGCCCATTAGTCCAGTAGCACTGGGATTACAGTCACTGCACTCTAGTCCAGTAGCACTGGGATTACAGTCACTGCCCACTAATCCAGTAGCACTGGGATTACAGTCACTGCCCACTAATCCAGTAGCACTGGGATTACAGTCACTGCCCATTAGTCCTGTAGCACTGGGATTACAGTCACTGCCCGCTAATCCAGTAGCACTGGGATTACAGTGACTGCCCATCAGTCCAGTAGCACTGGGATTACAGTCACTGCCCACTAATCCAGTAGCACTGGGATTACAGTCACTGCCCTCTAGTCCAGTAGCACTGGGATTACAGTCACTGCCCATTAGTCCAGTAGCACTGGGATTACAGTCACTGCCCATTAGTCCAGTAGCACTGGGATTACAGTCACTGCCTGAAAATTCAATAACAAGGGCATTAGTTACGCGATGGAAGTCTGGTAGTTCTGTTATGTGATCGTCACTGAGCAGTTTTGTAATTTAACACACTGATCATGATAGCAGCATTTTGGAATATCAGGCTAAATGGTGCACAGTAACAATGGCTGCAAACAAATACTTGAATATGCAGCAATCAAACTGCAATATGCAAAATATGAATAATATAAAATTATTGCTTTGCACTAACCTTCAACATTGTGTAGAGATGAGAGAGATTCTTCACTTTTGGCAGACCGAAGTGTTCCTGAATCACCCCTTGCTGACAGAATGATAAAAAATAAAATCAGAAGTGTTGAGAATAAAGACTTTACCGAGTCATAATTATTAATCATGCAGCCTATAATTTCTGAGATTATAACTTTAAACCCTTGTACAGTAGTGCTTGTTAATGCCCCATGCTCTGGAACAGTAAAGACATCAGGCGGTATTCACTTGAGCAACCTGGCAGTACTCATTGCGTCCTCCTGCCTATAACAAATGGCCTCTTACACCAGATGCTGTCGTAGGGTCTCGGCAAATTCAGAAACAGAAAAGCACATGCTTTCCAAACAATCCAATAACACCCACCTGTGAAAACCATGGATTTCATTTGAGTTGGTTCACTGGGGTTACGGTGCAGTTTCCGCTTGGCTACAGATGAAGACTTGCCCAGGTTGAAGAAAGAGCGCCATGTACCAACAGGTGATTTCTTGGGTTTGCTGGTTGTCCTCTTCCTGGATAAGAACAATAAAAGATTCACTGTTAAAGTGTGCCAACCTGCATTGAAAATAAAGAACACCACAAATTACAACATGCATTTATACAAACTTTTAATACTGAAAATCGCTCTGTGATGTATCACTGAAGTGGATCAGACTAAATTGGAGACTAAAACTTGGGCACGGGCATTAGGAGACATGAGCAAAGGCTTGGCCAAAGATGTGAGCTCGGTGGAGGGTTTTCTGAGAAGTAGAGGCAAATGACAAGAATAATGACAATAAACACAATTCCCTGATCTAGAGGAGAGAAGTGGGGGAAGGGGTGGGTAGAAAGGGAGACAGAAAGGGAGAGAGCCGGGAATGAAATGTGCAAATAGCCCCAGCCCAGAGGAAGAAGAATGCAATTAGGCTTGTAATATGATGATATTGTAGCAGATTGATGAAGCCCTGTACACATTTCTAGATAACATCCACAAAAGATACTAAAAGGTGGTGATTCTGTTTTACCTGTCAATTGGGAAGTCGATGACCGTGTGGAACCTGCCCTGTAATGCTGCAGGCCCATCACCTACTTCGATGTACTTGCTGTCTGAATTCATAGGGGAGATGATCTGGACCTGTGTTCGAGCTTGGGCCTCCTCCAGGGTGAGTAGTTTGGTGGAAGGGGATGACACCAGCAAGGACTTCGGCCGAGACAGAGATGCATGCCCTGTAGAGGAGAATAGAAAAACAGAAGGGTAAATGACTATTGAAATGTTTTACTTTTATAATCTTACTGTAACAAACTGCCATATAGGGTTTGGTGGGTGTGTATAAGAGCTACCTCGCAATTATTAAAAATAAATGCACACTCCTCTCTCCCAGAGAGAATTCTATTCCTTAGCCACTCAATAGAATCCAATCTTGTAGCTCATCGCTCCTAAATCCTGTGAAGGATGCAAGGTATCAGCAGAAGGCAGACCCTACATTACGATTCCTTCATTAGCCATCCTTTTGTAGTGGGAAGTTAATTCAGAATTGGGAATAGTTGTGGCCCTTCCAAGATAGAACATTGTGAAATTCACAATGTTCTAAAATATCGAAGTTATTCTGCATTGCAGCTAAGGCACCATAAACTCCCAGTTTCAACTTGTGGGGAGAAGAATTAAAAGGAAAGGATTACTACTGTTGTTTCAAAATAAATCAGAGAAACTGATTTAGCCAGAAATTCACATTCTGACCAGTCAGTGTAAAAGATCTAAGACAGTTGCAAATTTATAATGTGTGGAGGCTCTTGTGTCAGTGATAGCATTCAAGCCTCAAGCAAGTCGTCTTGGGGTCCAAGTCCCACTTGCTCCAGTATTATGGTCTGAACAGGTTGTTTAAAAATATCTGCAATGTACAAACTCTGTGCCTAATCACCTAATCATCAAAATCTCTCTCTAAAGGGCTAATGCTAGCTGATGTATAGAATTGCGGAGAAACACACTTTTATTTTGTACCACTTTCTGTCTTGTGTTACAGCTTCAGAGAATCGAGACCAAAACATTCAATAGCAGAGCCAAATTCACCAACAGAAACAGTGGTAATGTCAGAAATGGGCACAGTAAGTTGTTTCAGTGATGAGTTCCAGGTAGATGACAGGCAGGTGGCGCCAGCAATCCTCTTCTATTTGGTTTTTAGTAGGTTTACTGGTTAGAAAAGTTCATAAAAAGTATGGTCGTAACCATTTCAGCAGACTGTTTCTGCAGAAAGGACCAGAAAACAGCAGTCCTGATTGAACGTAAGTACAACAGTCTTGTGATCCCAAAATTGACATCAGACAAAAACAGTCAATGTGATGAGTCCGGAATCATAATGTGGAGAATGAACTGGGACCTACCTGCTCCTTCTCTCATTACTGAGCTGATTTTGGAGCTGAACAGCATGTCCACATGATTCAGGATAAATTCCACCACCACAGACTGAATCCGAACCTCCATAAAGGCAGCAGTACCACTGAAACAGGCTGATTCAATCTGCCGGGACCTGGGAATAGAGAAGCCAAAATGAAAATGGAAAACATTCATTTTCCTCCTGTAACAGTAATGGTCTGAACAGGGGCACCTCCTAAGAAAGAGGCAACTTTCTGTTATAAGAGACTTGCTCCAATGTAAACCCTACTTACATACACCATTTACAAACATACAAAAATTAGGAGTCAGAGTAGGTCATTTACTCTCTTGAGTCTGCTCTTATTCAAACATTCATAGCTTATCTGATTATGGCCTCATCTAGGAGAAAGTGATAACCTCTGATTCCCTTGTTAATCAAGAATCTACCTCCCTCTGCTTTATAAATATTCAGTGACCCTGCTTCCAGTGCCTTCTGGGGAAGCGAGTTCCAAAGATTGATGACCCTCAGACAGAAAAAAAAACTCCTCGTTGTCTTAAATGGAAGACTCCTAAATTTTTAAAATCAAATTCCATAGTCCTAGTGTCACTTGCAAGGGGGATCCTAATTTCAGCGCTTACTCTGCCAAATCCCATCAGGGTCATATATGTTTCAATAAGACCACCTGTCATCCTTCAATGAGATCACCCCTCATCCTTCTAAACTCCTGAGGATTCACACCCAGCCTGTGCAACCTGTCCTTGCAAGATAAGCATGGCTCAATCCAAATATATAAAGTGAATAAACCTTCTCTGAATTGCTTCCAGCACATTGTTAATCTCTCCTTAAGTAAGGAGAGCAAACTGTATTTAGGACACTTCCTGTCTCACCTACACTATTTTTAACTCCATATATTCAAACCAGAGATTTCTGTAGGCTGTTCTGATGCCTTTTGTCACTGCCTAACTCTCGTGCTAATTGTCACAGTGGTGCTGACTGCAAAACTCTGCTAGCGGTTGACTATTTTGAATCTAACAAGTTTGTGTCACAGTAAAGTCCCATGTACACCTAACGTCACAATTTTTACCTCATAGTTAATAGCATGAACGTTCTTACCTGAGAAGATTTGGAGCCCAAACGATAGCCAGGTTCTTAGTATGCATGTTGGTGATGTAACTGAAAGTCGCTAATCGAGCTAGGTGCCTCATCAGGAACTCCAGGGTCCTGAACAAAGAGATCACAAGTTAGTCAAGGCTCAGTAAAATATCAACAATGGACATTAGAAGGGACTTCACGCATATGGTAGTTATGCTTCACCTTAGTGATGTCAAGACAGCCAGGAGGCAAAGAAGAAAGCAGTTATAAAATGCAATATTTTGGTGATATTAATGCAATTCTGTCTGGATATGGGCAAATTAATGCAATTTTGAGAAAGTGATAAGGTTGCCTGAAGTGAAGGGAGCAGGAATAACAGCACACAACAACCTAAAACAGTCACCAAAAGAAGAGTGCTTTACAATGCCTGTGCCAACAGTTGCGATTATGAGACAGTGCCCTAAATGCAGCATACTCAAAGAATGCTGATGGGGATTGTTGTGACAGTGTAACCAGCGTGGGGTTACTGCAGGTCAGAGATACGACCAACCATCCAAACCTACCCACGTTCGAGTTCTAATAGTCTTCCTTTGTGTTCTGTAATTGTATTTCTGCATTAGAAATTAGAATGACTATTACAACTGTTAATCGGAACATAGAGATATCGTCCATTTGATATTCAGCCTACTACATCTTTTCAGTGCAAACTTTATCACAGCAAAGCTCATTCTGAATAATCGAAAACATGGAAGTATTGTAAACTGTGGGGCGAAGACAAAGATACATTTCAAGAGGTCGGACCAAAGTCCAGAAGGCTGCAAAATGCCCGGTGTTTGCGCTGTGACTCTACATTGGAGAAACCAAATAGAGACTGGGTGACCACTTTGCAGAATACCTCCAGTCTACGCACAAGCATTATCCCAACCATGCAGTTGTTGGTTATTTTAACAGTGACCTGCTCACATACTCATGTGTTTGTGCTTGGCATGCTGCAGCGTTCCAGTGAATCCCAGCACAAACTGGAGGAACAACACGGGCGGCACGGTGGCACAGTGGTTAGCACTGCTGCCTCGCAGCGCTGGAGACCCGGGTTCAATTCCCGCCTCAGGCGACTGACTGTGTGGAGTTTGCACGTTCTCCCCGTGTCTGCGTGGGTTTCCTCTGGGTGCTCCAGTTTCCTCCCACAGTCCAAAGATGTGCAGGTCAGGTGAATTGGCCATGCTAAATTGCCCGTAGTGTTAGGTAAGGGATAGATGTAGGGGTATGGGTGGGTTACGCTTCGGCGGGGTGGTGTGGACTTGTTGGGCCGAAGGGCCTGTTTCCACACTGTAAGTAATCTAATCTAATCTAATCTCATCTTCAGACAAGGCACTTTACAGCCTTCTGGACTTAATATTGAGTTCAACACCTTTAGATTGTTGAACTAACTCCCATTTCTTCCTTTTCCTTTAGCTTGTCACATTCTGTTATCATGTCCTCTCTCCCCTCCACGCCCCATCCCGGTGGGACTGTGTCACCTTTCAAGGCTGGCAGGAGACACGCCACTGTTCTGCTATTCTCACATTCTGACCATTTAATCTGAACTATCAACATCTTTTCTCCATCAGCACCTACACCTACTACACCCACACACGTCCCTGCGCCCCCATAAACTATTGCATGAATGCTGTCCCCTGCACACTTCAGCTCTGATGAAGAGTCATCTAGACTCAAAACATTAGCTTGCTCTCTCTCTCTCTCTATGGACGCTGCCTGACCTGCTGTAATCTCCAGCATTTGTTGTTTTCAGTAAACTTCCAGAGGAATGGGCAGACAGGTGGCAGATGAAATTCAATGCAAAGAACTGCAAAATGATGCTTTTCTTCATTGCTCTTCCCAAAGTACAATATAAAAGAGTGCAGATGCAGACAGATCCCAGGATATATATGCATAAACCACTGAAAGTTGCAAATTGAGAAATCTGTTAATAGTGCATTCGGGTTCACGAATCATTAAGAGATTTGAATGATAGATATATAAAGTGAGGCCGCAGGTCAGTGAATGACAGAAGGGGGTGAATTGCCTACTCATGTTGATATGTTCCAATAATAGTTGTTAAAAATCATGGAAAGATTAGAAATGAAGTCAAGAAACAGAGGACACAGGTTTAAAGTGATTGGTAGAAAGCAACATAATAAAACACTATGTAGTGGGTAGGATTAGGAATGCACTGCCTGACTGAGATGGTTCAATTTTAATTTTCAAAAGAAAGTAGTTTATTGGGAAACAAAATTAGAGCTGCAGAGAAAAAAAAAGGGTAAATATGATGAACTGCCACTCTTGCAGGAAGCCAGTACAAGCAGGGTGGACTTTCTTTTACATTGTAACCATTCTCTGATTTTAAATGAAAGAACAGGCACTTGGAACTGTTGCCCAGTTTTACAAGGATTAAGCAGGTCGGAGTATGCATACCTGTAATGAGGAGGAGGAAGTTGCTGGATGACATCGTGAATTTTAATCAAGCGATCCTCATCTGAAGCCACTGATACAGAATCCTGCAGAACACAAAGCAGCTACAGTCAGCTTCCTTTCACTGAACACACCAAATTCTGTCCTCACTGAAGAATGCCATCCAGCCTCCAGATTGACGACAGTCACCCCATGTCCCTAAAACAGTGTTTTACATGGAAGGTGGGGGTACTAGTAAGTTATTAAACATTCCCAAGCACTACTGAGGGTGCAAGTGAGCCATCTTCTTGAACTGCTGTAGTGTACATGGTGCAGCTACACCAACACGGTTTTTAGGAAAGTATTTCTAGGATTTTGCCCAAGCAACAGTAAGGAATGATGATATGATTACAAGGCAAGGTGATGTGCATCTTGGAGGGAAGCTTGCAGGTGGTGGTGTTCCGACACATCTGTATTCGTCTTTCCCGGGGGGGTGAAGGATTGGTGATTTTCAGGAAAGCTACATTTTAGTTTTCAGGGACTCCTTTTTCATTATGTCCAACTCATTTTATAGCTGATGCAGTCACATATTAACAATATCCTCTGTATATGTGCTTAGATATGGGGTGCTTGGGCTCTCACAGAAACAGAATTAGAAGATTTTTATCAAAATCCCAATAATTACCAACCATCCATTGACATTACCAAAGACATAAGACACAACGACAGCATTAACTTCCTGGATGACACAGTATTTAAAGTGGCACAAGACAACAGAGGAAGTTGAGGCAAACTTTAATACAGAAAAAGCATCATTCTGAAGAAACTTTCAGCAGATTGGTGAGGATACAGCTAATGCATTTCCATTGCATATGCAGAAAGCTGGAACATTTTAGACAAGTAATTATGACCTTTTTACTGCACCTCAGATCTCAATGCCAGAATTAAATGTAACAATTGACACATGGTCTTCATTACCAACTTATTTACCTGTTCAGCTGTTTTCAAGGAACTCTAAACATGTACACCAAGGTCCCTCAAATCCTCTGTCTGACCATTTGACCTTTAGTCCCTTGATTAGTCCTCCCAAAATGCATCAGCTTTCATATTTCAGGATTAAATTCCATTTGCCAGAGTTCAGTCCATCTGACCAGTCCGCCTATATCATATTGTAGTCCAAGGCTTTTGTGGAAGAATAAAATGTTTTGGAAGCCAGCATGAAGGGTAGAGTAGCTGGAGGGTTTAATTTAGTATTGCTAATAGCTAGGGGTAAGCAAAAATAAACTGCAGCTTAAACAAGCTGGCATCTTTTGGCCAGGGTCCATGGGAAAGCAGATGGCCTGGGAAAGAACAGTCAGTCCAAATGAACTGCACCAGTATTTACTTCCTATCAGTCAGGCCAATTATTGCAATTTTGTACTTACTGCTTTGCTGAACAAAGAGTCACAGAGATTTCCCCCATGTTTATGTTATTAAAAGGCTACATCTTGAATCACTTGTTGAAGTTGTTACCTATAATGTGAATAGGTACTCTCCCCTTGCATGCAAGAAAAATAAAGATTGGTTTGGACAAAGGAGTCATTTGTCAGAGTCTTGTTTCGGATCGATAAAAGACTTCAACAGCTTACTTGGAGGTTCCACCAAGATCGCTTGCTGTTCACGGAGAAATAAGAGTGGGAAGAGGAACCACCCTCTGAGGTGGAACCCTGAGATGGCCAGCGGCCACCCTTGATCACCAAGTGGGTTCAGTTCATGGATAGGGTGGCATTGCTGCCTGTCTACCTCTGCGAAGGTACTGCAATCAAAAAGGCTTATTTCCATGCTTAATTTACTATTGCTCCACGATCAGACCCATGGACCTGTCTGGTGAGACTTTGCTCAAGAAACAAAACAGAATTGATAAAAGGTTGGTTTGAATTTATTTAGTTTGATAGTTTTGTTTTAAGATTAGATTCCCTACAGTATGGAAACAGGTCCTTTGGCCCATCAAGCAAACTGACCCTCCGAAAAGTAACCCACCCAGACCCATTCCCCAGCCCTATATTTACTCCTAACTAATGCACTTAACAGTATGGGCAATTTAGTATGACCAATTCACCCGACTTGCACATCTTTGGATTGTGGGAGGAAACTGGAGAAAACCCACACGGACACGGGAAGAATGTGCAAACTCCACATACACAGGCACCAGAGGCTAGAATCGAATCTGGGTCCCTGGCACTGTGAGGCAGTAGTGCTAAGCACTTAGCCATATGCTGCCCCAAATAGTTGTTCGTGTGTGCAAAATAAAGATTGGTTTGGGCAAAGGAATCATTTGTAGAGTCTTTTAGAACATAGAACATAGAACAATACAGCACAGAACAGGCCCTTCGGCCCACGATGTTGTGCCGAACTTCTAACCTAGATTAAGCACCCATCCATGTACCTATCCAAATGCCGCTTAAAGGTCGCCAATGAATCTGACTCTACTACTCCCACGGGCAGCGCATTCCATGCCCCCACCACTCTCTGGGTAAAGAACCCACCCCTGACATCTCCCCTATACCTTCCACCCTTCACCTTAAATTTATGTCCCCTTGGATCAAAAAAAGACAACACCACTTGCCTTAGCATTGAGAACAGGAAAATACCACCTGAGGCAGTCGGCAGTGGCAGGCATGTGAGAGAGAGTGAGCGAGAGCGACAGCAAGGGAAAGAGCAGGCAGCTCGAGGTGGCAGTGGGAGGAGGAACAGGCTGAAAGACAAAGAAAACAGGCAGTCCAGCCCAGGGTAGCAGCAGGGACAATGTTGAGCTTGGAGCAGGGGAGGTTGAGCCCAGCATGGCTTGGTACTTATGACTGTGGTGTTGAACTATTAACTGTGTTTCTTTGTTTTGCTATTTTTTTGTAAGAAGGACTATAATGCTCTTTAGTGAATTTCTGCAGTGCATCGTGTAGATAGTGTACACTGCTGCTACTAAGCGTCAGTGGTAGAGAGAGTGGACATTTGTGAATGTGGTGCCAATCAAGTGGGCTGCTTTGTCATAGATGGTGTCAAGGCCCTGGAGTGTTGTTGGAGGTGCTCTTATCCAGATAAATGAGAATATTCCATCACACTCTTGAATTAAACCTTGTTGATGGCGGACAGGCATTGGAGAGTCAGAAGGTGAATAACTTGCTTTGGTATTCCTGGCCCCTGATCGCCTCCTATAGCCACTGTGGTTATGTAGCAAGTCCAGTTGTCTTTCTGGTCAATGGTAATCCTAAGGATGTTGATAATGGGGAATTTAGTGATGGTAACACTACTGAATGGCAAGGGCTGTTGTTAGATTGTGTCTTATTGGTCATGGTCATGGCCTGGCATTTGTGTGATGTGAATCTAACTTGCTACTTGTTAGTCGAAGCCTGGATACGGTCCAGATCTTGTTGTATTTGATTATGGACTGCTTCAGTGTCTGAGGAGTCATGAATGTGTAATAATTAGCAAACACACCCTTCTGACCTTCTGAAGGAGGGAAAGTCATTGATAAAGCAGCTGGGGATGGATGGACCCAGGACACCACTCGGAGATACTCCTGCAGAGGTGCCATGGAACTGAGGTGATCTCGAACAACTATAACCATCTTCTTACGTACCAAGTATGACTCCAATCAGCAGAGTTTCATCCCCGATACCAGTTTCTTTTATTGCATTCAGCAACTGATTATTCAGGAAAAATCAGGGTATTTTCCCTCTTGTGATAAAACACCTTGCTGGAAGCAGACTGTGGACTTGATAAGGTTTTCTTGCTGAATGTTCACTTGCAAATACACACACTGGAGACAGAATGTACGATCTGTGCTTTCTCACAGGAAGGAGTGAAAGCCAATATGAGCTGGTGAGAGCCAGCAAGGAGTGAGTGTCAGGGCCCCTTGACTTGGAGAGGAGATTGGGTCATCTAGCATCTGTGCTGGGAAAGCAAGAGTGGGAATGTAAGTGATGTTCAGTGGACCCATAGCAAGGTGTGGCTTTAAACCCTTCTAGTGCTGATAACCCAATTGCCATGTTTAAGCTGCTGGCGACAGTTTGCTGGCTATTGTGGAGTTCTGTACAACCATGGCCATTTCATTACATTGTCATGAACTGCTGATGGCCTGCTTAATTCATTGATTGTGAAAGTACTCACTGAGAATTTCTCATACAGCTGGTAGGTTAACAGTGGATTTGGTAGCTCTCTAAAGTAGAGCTTACACAGAGACCCAACACAATGGATATCCTGGAGGTAAAGATCCTTTGTTAACTCGGGAATCTGCTCAGAGTCAAACTCATGTCTGCAAGAGGAAAGAGACAAAATCAGCTCACAGTAACTCAGTGCTGAACCATAAACAGGAAGTATTCAATGAACAGTTGAGCTAATACTTCTTTCCCGTTGAGCTGCAGTAATTTACAAATGAAGCTCTTGATCTTAATCACTACTGTAGCTTTACTCAAATTCCCTCAAGCAGCCAATGGTAGTTGCACATATCAAACCAATGGTTATATCACATTAGAACAGAGGTGGCCATTTGGATTCAACTGCATTCTACCATACAATTTGATTAAAGTTGATCTGCATCTTAACTTCATTCTCCTACATTCGATTGATACAATATTGTTGACTGTTTAACAATACTGTATCTATTGAAAACGTTCAAATGAACCCCAGTTTCCCCAGGGGAAAAAAAGTGACAGGTTTCCACTACCCACGTGGGGAAGTGTTTCCTGAAACCATCCCTTTTAATTTTGGTATAAGTCTGATGAATGTGCACTATAATCACTCTAAGGCCAATACATCCTTCTTGAACTTTAGTGAACTGAATGTAGTACATCTAACCAGATTTGAACAGGGCAGACTGTCTCACTAAAAATTTCTTAACTTTCAAGGCATAGCGTTTCCACAGGCAATTTAATGCACAAGAATGGGGCTGACTGAGACAACATTTTCAGCCAGGACAGGGTGAAGGTTGAAAGCCTGTAACTCTGACCACAGCGGCTTTGTATTCCAGCTGGAAAACATTCTGTTTAGTAAAAGCAAGATTGCACGTGGCTCAACTTGTGGTTATCCCATACATTTGCACATTTGATTTTAACACAAGAGACTATGTACTATTTCTAGACAATGCTAAGCCATGTGAGTTAAGATCAGAACATTCAGCAGACAGGGAATCGGGCAAAAGTCAAAGGAAGAGGTAGCTTAGAACATGCAATAAAATCATTTAAACATCTGCTTAATGTCTCTTCTCATGCTCTGCCAAGTCTGGGATTCATTATATAAAGAAACCATAGAACAAACAAAGCTTTTTGAAGAGGACTTTGGGAAAGAATTTGTACTGTTAATGATTTAAAAATAGAAAATGTAACAACATACATCGATACCTTTATCATTGCAAAATATCTCAAGGAACTTCACAGAATGGCTCATTGTGCGCTCACTAGCAGTGTTAAACTGAGAATCAGTGCCCATGGCAACATTTCCCCTACATTCTGAGTGTCTATTATATCAAATTGTGTTTGGATTAAAAGACTGGAGAACAAATTTTAAAAATGCAAGATCGCTTACCCACTGTTCCCTAGACAAGATAATTTCTAGTTATAAATTCAACAAAAAGATGAAGAGCAATCATTAGAATTGTGATCCTATCTCATTGAGCTCAGAGGGATCTACGCCTTAAACTTTGTGAGTCAGCTGCTATTACTGAAAATTTAACACAGTACAGATGAATCGTGATGTCATGCAACATAAACATAAATGTGTTTATACAGGTCGTGCGTAAAATCACACCATTGTTGTTTCAGTAAAATTATCTTGTTCTTTACAAAAATGGGTACATTGTTGACAGAATAATCAGACAGCAGTTTAAATAGGTTTCAGTGACAAATGTTCAAAGAATCACAAACTTTAAAAAAAATTTGGAAGCACACTTGAAATATCATAACATTTAAGGCTATAGGCCCAGCACTGGAAAGTGGGACTGGTGTAAATTTAGCACAGCTGTAGTGGTACTGACTCAATGGGTTGAAGGGTATCTTCAGTATTGTATGATTTAGAGGAGCCAGTGTTGGACTCGGGTGTACAAAGTTAAAAATCACATAATGCCAGGTTATAGTCCAACAGGTTTATTTGGAAGCACTAGCTTTCAAGTGCTGCACCTTCATCAGGTGGTTGTGAGGAGCAGTGCTCCGAAAGCTAGTGCTTCCAAATAAACCTGTTGGACTATAACCTGGCGTTGTGCGATTTTTAACTTCAGAATTGTATGATTCTACGATTTTATAATAGTTAATGCAAAACCCTAGGTCATCTTCAAGTACAAAATGGGATATTTAAACATTCTGTTCAGTTTGTTTACAGTCTTAACACCATTAGCTCTGAGGGAACAAAATACAGATTAACCAAAGCAAGTCCTCAGAAAACACCAATCTACCAGAAATTATAACTTTCAAAAGGGCCAGACCACACACTGGGACACCACAGCCAAACATCTATTTTCAGCATCTAATCACATGCACATATCCAAACCAGACGGACAAAAATAATTTACAATTTTGTAGTACTTTCCACCAACTTTAAAATATTCCAAAGTTCTTCCAGCAAGTCAGTCATTGATGGAAAGCATGAATACCTTTAGCACAGGATCAGAAGAGCAACTTAACTAGAATCTAACCCCACAAATGCACATCTTTAAAAAGCTTAAATAGCACCAGAACTATGCTTGAGAATCATTTTAGAAGGTAGAAAGTCAAGCACTATAAATGATGTGGAGGAGCTGGGGTGGACAAGGTTAAAAATCACAACACCAGGTTATAGTCCAACAGGTTTATTTGGAAGCATTAGCTGGTCCTTCCTCAGGCAGCTGTGGACCAGGATCATAAGACACAATTTATAGCAAAATCTTTACTACACATTCTGTGTCTTATGGTCCTGCTCCACAGCCATCTGATGAACGAGCAGAAGTCTAAAAGCTAATGCTTCCAAATAAATCTGCTGCACTATAACCAATTACTATAAAGTCAGAACACTCAATGTGATATGCAGAAGAAATAGTTATGGGATGGGGTAAATGTAGTGAGATTGAGAAGAAAATTGTGGTTTATGCAAACCCTACAGTTCTACTCAACTCTAGAACACTATCATGTTCAAAAATGCATAAAGCATTTCACTTAGTGAAATTTGACCAGTTAACGTGATTGAGTGGCAATTTTGTACTCATTTCATGCATATTTTTATCTCTAAAGGGAAGCATGGCATTAATTTGGTATCTAATATTCATGTTAAAAAGGCACTTTGTGAAACTTTCATCTCAATCTTGTGATTGATGTGGTGCTAATTCAGCAGAATTGTATAGCATAAAAGCAGACCCTTCAGCCCACCATGTCTGTGCCAACAACAAACACTAAACTGCACAAGTCCCACTGCCTACTTTGTACTGGTATTAAGTTTTTATTCAGATAATGTTCAATGTTGCAAGAGTACCTGCCACCAGCACCCTGTCAGACAGCGCATTCCAGATTTCTACCACCCTCCAAGTGCAAAGTTTACTTCAGATCTCCTTTAAACCACTTACTCACCTTAAACTTATGCCCTCTGGTCTTAGACACATCTGGCATGGGGCAAAGATTATTATGATCTACTCTTGTCTATGCCCCTCATAACTCTGTATACCTTGATCAAATTCCCCACAGTCTCCTCTGCTCTAAGGAAAACAAACTCAGCTACGCAGTCACTCCTGAGACCTTCCTTCTCAGCAATATCCTGGTGAATCTCTGCTGCACCCAGTCCAGTGCAATCACACCCCTTGGACTGTGCGCGTCTGTGCAGTATTCCACCTGTGGCCTAACTCTTACTTTATAAAGTTGTAACAAGATTTCTTGCTTCTACATTCTACGCCCCAACAACTGAAGGAAAGCATCCTGTATGCCTTCTTCACTGCCGTGTCTGTTAATACCTTCTGGGATCTATGGACTTGTACACCAAGGTCCCTTTGTTTTTCAGTAGTCCTTAGGAACTTACAATTCATTGCTATATCCTTTCCTTAATTGACCTCCCAAAATGCATCACCTGATATTTATCAGGATTAAATTCCACTTACAATTGTTCTGCCCAATTTACCAGCTGATCAATATTAGACTGCAGCCTGAGACCAACCTCCTCACTTTCAGCAATGTCAATTTTCATGTCATCTGAGATCTTACTAATTATACCTTCTACATTCACATCCAAGCACAAAATGCACATAACAAACAGCAAATATGCCAGCATTTATTCTGTAGTACACAGCTAGTCACAGGCTGCCAATCACAAAAAAATAACCCTCCACTATCACCTCCTATTTGTAAGCCAATTTTGGATCAGTTTGCCAACTTGCCTTGGATCCCATGACTTCTTACCATTTGGACCAACTTTCCATACGGGACCATGCCAAAAGCCTTATTGAAGTCCATGTAAACCACATCAACTGCACTATCTTCATCAATACATGCAGTCACCTTTTCAAAAAAAAAACTCAACTAAATAGAGAGGTTCTCATTCTAACAAATCTGTGCTGACTATCCCTGATCAATTCCTGTCTTTCCAGATATTGATTAATCCTGTCTCTCAGAAAATGTTCCCAATAATTTCTGTACCAATGACATCAGACTAACAGGTCTGTAATTATCTGGCCGATCCCTGCTGCCTTTCTTGAACAAAAGAACCACATTAGCTATCCTCCAGTCTTCTGGTACTTCACTTGTAGTCTGCAAAGTATTAAACATCTCTGCCAGAGTCCCAACAATCTCCTCCCTTGCCTCCGATAGCAGACCGGGGTATATTTTATAGGGCATGAGGGAGAATTCTGAGGGCCACCAGGCTCAAAGCATTAAATCTAATTTCTTTTCATAGATGCTGTCAGAACAGCTGAGGTTTTCCAGCAATAACTTTTTTTTAATATCTTCTCAGGCCCTGGGGTTTAATGCACCTTTATGTTTGTTAAAACAGCTAACACCTTTTCCTTGTTAACCACATTATCCCAACTAAAAGACATGGCTACAATGTCTTTATTCTGTGTGAATACGGATGAGAAATATTCATTTAAGGCCTCACCAATGTCCTCTAGGTCCATGCACAGGTTGCCCCTTTGGTTTCAAATAAGATCCATTCCTTCCCTTGTAATCCTCTTACTCTTAATACACTTATAAAATACCTTGGGGTTCTCCTTAACCCTATCAGCCAAAGGTATTTTCTGGCCTTCCTTTGTGCTAATTTCCATTTTAAGCAACTTTTCACACGCTATACTTTTGAAGGGCATTCTCTGTTTAAATGCACTATACCAGATATATGCTTTCTTCCTTTTCAGTATCAACCTTTTGATACCTTTCTCATCCAGAGTTTCCTGGAATTGCTCCCCTTACCTTTCACTCATATAGGCTCATGCCAACCTGAATTCTCACTGTACTACTTCAAATTGGCCTTCCTCTAATTATACTTAACTTCTGCACAATCATTATCCTCTTCCATAATGGTTTTGAAAGTTAGAGTTCTGGTTACTGTCTGCAAATTGCTTACCCACTGAAACTTCAACCACTTGACCAGCTTCAATCCTCCGGACTGGGTTTAGCACTGCCCTGTCTCTAGTAGGGCTGGCTTCATACTGGCACCAGAAGCTCTCCTGGATGTACTCGAAAAACTCCATCCCATCTGATTCCAGTTAATGTTACCAAGTTGAAATCCCTTACAACTACAACCCTGCTTCTCTCCCAGTTTTGAGATTTGCCGACATATCTACTCCTTGGACTTCTGTGACTGTTGGCAGGCCTGTGGAACAATCCCAGCAAAGTAGTCACTCTTTTAATTCTATATTCATAATTATTAATAGACAAACAAATAACTAATTTATGTACAAGTCAGCCAACAAATAAGATAAATACACAGTGGATTTTTTTTAAGCATTAGTTATAGTATTAGTGTTGGTCAGGACAGCAACAGAATTAGTTATCTCTCTTTTAGATCTTCAGCAGGCAGACAAGGCCTAGATTTAATTAATGTCTCATCTATGAAATATCTGCAACACTGCAGCACTTTCAACACCACACAGTTTTCACCTGATCACGCACTCAGGTGTTTGGGGTGACTTGTTGATCCAAAGGCAAAAGTACAAGAATGTGCTAAGTTGGAACTAGTACTAATCATTTAATCAGTGCTATATTCTTGGAAATGCATAAATATGTGGCCAATAGGCAAAAACATGACAGTAACTGTTGGTGTAACCTGTACTCCAGGGAGAGTCAGCAGCTGTGGAAACTGTACCCCATTGACAGGAAATGTCAGCAGAATGTGAAAACCAGTAATACCAATCTCTGTGGTACCTTTAATTCAGTGAGAATCAGTGCTACAGGAAAGGAGGGAAATAAATAACAGTCAAAAGTAGAAAGTTAATTCTGACTTGAGATAGAAAGTAAAACAGTCACAGTGCAAAATTCATCTGAAAACACCCACATGATCAGCATAGGTAAGCATTTTAGTAACAACATTTGCAAATACTTGCTGATGGAAGAGCGTCCAATTCAGACATTAGGTTTGATATGAAACTATACCACTGGACTGCAAAGAAGCATCAATTAAGCCACCTGACTGAACAGTTCACACATAAATCAAAGATCCAAATGCTAGGTTGACTACGCAGGACCTATAAAGTTTGTTTTACGGTTAGAGAATTTACAATGAATTGGCTGTTAAGTCAGAGTTTTCATCAAATTGTTCAGAGGTTCCTAATCTGGGGACATACAATAAGGTTACCAGTTGGTGCAGAAGGAGAAATCTAAGCGCAAGGCCTGGATTTTCAAGGAGTTGGGCCAAGTCAGAGGCCTTTAGCATTGAAGAGAGAGTCCCAATTCCAGGATTTCCACCTCCATGCAACACAGGATAAGGATGCAGGTAACTAGCCACATGCAGTGCTTCCACCATTTCCAGCTCAATTCCATTTCAAACCCTGCCATCCGACAATTTTGATAGAACTGAGCCCATTCAGTCAGTAGATATAGTTCACCACATTTCAGAATGGATCAGAATAAATGAATGACAGGTGATCCTCAGTCCTGATGGAGGGACCAATAAAATCAGCCATTCAACATTCCTTTTGAAATATATTGCCCCTTTTGTCTTCTCAAAGCTATCAGTCATCTATAGTGTCAATGACAAATTGCATTTATGCACTTTGTCTCTCATAATATTATGCAAATAAATGACAAAGAAAATTTACAACCCAGGAACAGGCCCTTCGGCCCTCCAAGCCTCAGCCGATCCAAATCAACTGTCTAAACCTGTCGCTCAATTCCTAAGCATCTGTAGCCCTCTGCTCACCATCTACTCATGCATCTATCTAGATGTATCTTAAATGAATCTACTGTGCCTGCCTCTACCACCTCTGCTGGCACCACGTTCCAGACACCCACCACCCTCTGTGTGAAGTACTTGCCAGGTGTATCTCCCTTAAACTGAGATTGCTGGGGCCTCTGACAGATATTTGTATCCTCTTCAGCCTCAGGCAAGGCCCAGAGACTGGAGAAAAGCCAACCCTATACATTTGTTCAAGGAAGACAACAGGGATAATCCATAAAATTAAAGTCCGGTGAGTTTACATCAGTGATAGGGAAATT
This sequence comes from Chiloscyllium punctatum, assembly GCF_047496795.1. Classification (NCBI taxonomy): domain Eukaryota; kingdom Metazoa; phylum Chordata; class Chondrichthyes; order Orectolobiformes; family Hemiscylliidae; genus Chiloscyllium; species Chiloscyllium punctatum. The sequence goes on along the minus strand of NC_092761.1, from coordinate 53,391,607 downwards.
ACTCGAGAAGATTCTTACAGACAGTGTTTGCCCCCATTTGGAAAGGAATGGACTTATTTGGGATAGTTAGCATGGTTTTATTTGGGGGAGGTCTTGTCTCACAAATTGATTAAGTTCTTGGAGGAAGTGACGAAGATGATTGACGAGGGTAGGGCGATGGGTATTGTCTATTTGTACTTCACTAAAGCATTTGACGTGGACCACCTCATGGTAGCCTGGTCTAAAAGAGTAAATCGCATGGGATACATAGTGAGTTGGTAAGTTGGATAAAAAATCAGCTTGGTCAGAGAAGACCAATGGTAGTCGTGGAGTGGTGCTTTTCTGACTGGAAGTCTGTGACCAATGCTGTTCCACAAAGATCAATGTTGGGGCTTCTGTTGTTTGTAATAAATAAATAAATGATTTTGATGAAAATGTAGGTGTTCTGATTAGTAAGTGTGTAAATGAGATGAAAATTGGTGGAGCTATGAATAGTGAGGAAGATTGTCAATGGATACAGCAGGAAATAGATCTGTTGGAAAGTTGTGCTGAGAAACGGCAGATTAGAGTTTAATGCTATCAGGTGTGAAGTGACGCATTTTGGGAGGTGAAATGCAAGAGGAAAGTACACAATAAATGGCAGGATCCTTAGGAGTAATGATGTGCAAAGGAATCTTGTGTAACAAGTCCATTGCTCCCAAAAGTGACAACTCAAGTGGATAAAGTGCGAAGAAAGGTGTATGGCATGCTTGCCTTCATTGGTCAGGGCATTGAGCATTTACGTTGGCAAGTCATGATGCAGCTGTATAAACTTAAGTTAGGTCACATTTAGAATAATACGTGCAATTCTTGTTGCCACACAGGAAGGATGTGGAGGCTTTGGATACAGTGCAAGAAGTTAACCAGGATGTTGCCTGGATTGGAGTATGAGAACTATAAGGAGAGTTTGGACAAACTTGGATTATGTTTGCTAGCATGTCAGAGGCTAAGGGGGCAACTTAATAAAAGTATATACAATTATGAGACACATGGATAAGGTGGATACTCAGAGGAAATATGGAAATACAAAATTCTATGGAAAAAAAAAAGTTTAAAGGACATATGTGAGGCAAGCTTTTTCTTTATGCAGAGGATGGTAGGTACCTGGAACACGTCAGAGAGGTGGTAGCAGCAAATACGATAACAATGTTTAGAGGCATTTAGACAGACATATGAACATGTAAAAAAGAGGAGGATGTGGACAGGCAGATGGAATTAGTTAGAACGACATCATAGTCAGCACAGATGGCAGGCTGAAAAGCCTGCTCCTGTGCTGTAATGTTCCACGTACTAATGAAGTGGTATGGAGCAAACTGAAGGGAGTTACAGGTTGATACGTGTTGAGGTCCTGATGAGCTTCATCCTAGGGTTTTAAAGAGCTGATGAGGTAGCAGATGCATTAGTGTTTGTTTTCAAATATTTATTAGGTTCTGGCAAGATTCCATCAGACTGAAAAAAATAGTAAATATACCCTTCTATTCACGGAGGTTAGAATCAATCATTAATGGGGTTAAACTTAGGCACTTGGAAAACTCACAGTAAGTGAGAACAGACAGCATGGTTTTGTGAAATCTAAACTGTATTTAACCAATTCAAAGGACTAACATGCACTGTCAATAAAAAGGGAGCCCTTAGTGGGCAGCATGGTGGGTCAGTGGCTCCCACTGCTGCCTCACAGCGCCAGGGATTAGGGACCGATTCTCACCTCAGGCGACTGTCTGTGTGGAGTTTGCACATTCTTCCCATGTTTGCATAGGTTTCCTCCAGGTGCTTCGGTTTCCTCCCACAATCCAAAGATGTGCAGGTTAGGTCAATTGGCCATACTAAAAATTGCCCATTGCGTCAGGTGCATTAGTCAATGGGAATGTAGGGTAGGGTCTGGGTGGGTTACTCTTCAGAGGTTCAGTGTGGACTTGCTGGGCCAAATGGTCTGCTTCCATACTGTAAGGAATGGAATCTGTTATACTTGGATTTCTAGAAGGTACTTCCACATGAGAAGTACTGTACAAATTTGGAGGCCATTGTGGGGTGAATACAACCATGATCAGAATACTGACAGGCAGAAAACAGAGTATGCATTAGAGGGTCTTTTTCATGTTGGCAGGAAGTAGGGTTCCAAAGGGGTGTGTGCAAGAACATCAAATTTTTTTTATAATTGATATCATTTACTTACATGAAAGTTTCTAAGCCATTGTGGCTAAATTTGCCAATTGTGCTAAGATAAGAAGGAAAGTACCCTTGAAGACAATACAACTGCAGTCTGGTATAGATAAAGTAGTGGTCAAAAATCTGATACATCTAATATGTGGGAAAACACTGAGTAGTTAGTTTGGTAGGAAAAATAAAACAACAAATTTGTAATTTAAATGGTGGACAACTGCAGAATTCTGAGGTGGGGATTTAGGTGCACTAGTGCATGAATCTTAAAAATTTAGTATACATGTACAGCAAACATTCAATAATGCGAATGGAATACAACCCCTCTTTTAAAAAAAAGGAACTGAACATGAAATTGAAATAAAAATATGTTTCAGTTATACAGGGCACTAGTGAGACTACAGCCTGAATGCGGTGTGTAGTTTTGGTCGCCTTATTTAAGGAACAATGTGAATGTGATTGATACCAGGAACGAGCAGGTTGTCTTATAAGAAAAAATTGGACAAGCTGGGCACACTTTCCCTGGAGTTTAGAAAAAATGTGAGAAATGATTTGATTATAGTCCATAGGATCCTGAATAGTCTTGACAAGTGGATATAGAAAGGTTGCTCACCCTTGTGGTCAAGTTGAGTACATTGTTTTAAAATTAGGGATCACCCTTTTAGGGCAGCGATGAAGGGGAAAACTATTTTTATCTTTGAGAGTTGTATGACTGAGAAGGCAAAATCTAATAAATGGAGTAAAAAAAGTGTGGGAAACTGTGAAACTGCATATCTTGGTAGAAGAAATAAAAAAGCATGCTATCCAAATGGTGAGAGATTGCAGAGCTGAAATGCAAAGAGATCTGGCTGTCCTAGTGCATTAATTGCAGAAGGTCAATATGCAGGTACAGCAAGTATTCAGGAAAGCTAACAGAATATTATGTTTCATTGTGGTAGGAATTGAATGCAACAGGATGGAGCTCAGTCATACAAGGCATTGGTGAGATCACATCTGGAGCACTCTGCACAGAATTGGTCACTGTACTTATGGGAAGATGTTAATACATTCAAAGCAGTTCTGAAAATGTGAGACACCTCTACAGTTTAGAAGAGTCAGAGGTAATTGAATTGAAACGTATAAGATCCTGAGGGAACATGACTGGATAACATTGAAAGGATGTCCCCTCATGCAGAAGAATCTAGAAGTGGAGGTTAAAATTTAAAAATATGGGGTCATCCATTTAAGACAGAGAAAAAACATTATCTTCTCTGAGGGTTGAGTCTTTGGAATTCTCTTCCTCAAAAATGGATGCAAAATCTTTAAATATTTTAATGGCAGAGGTAGATAGACTTTGATTACCAAGGGGAAGAAAGCTTTTTTGGGGATATACAAAACGTAGAGTTAAGATTAAAATCAGACCTTATTGAATGGTGGAGTCAGGTCAAAGGGCCGAGTGGTATATTCTTTATTTGTAAGTACATATAATTTTGGAGCTCTTTGCCTCAGCAGGCAGTGCAAGCAGGGCCACTGAATTTTTTTTTTAAGATGAAGATATATAAATTCTTGATAGACGAGAGAAATTAAAGGTGATTTGGGGACAGGCGGTAATATAGAATTCAGAACACAAATAGATCAGCTACGTTCTGAATGAATGACAAAGCAGACTCAAAGGGCTGAATGTCCTACTGCTGGTACTAATTTGTCTGGTCGTACTATATCGATGGACTCAGTTTGCATTCTTTTCCTCCATGAGGAAACATTCTTTTGTCAAAACATATCATGGTCTTAAAGACACCAATTAGAATCACCCCCTTAGATTCTTCTTTCAGTAGAGGCCAGCCTGTCAATCCTCTCCTGAAACGTGTATCCACAAATTTCTGACAACATCTTCAAAGCTTTTCTCTGCATCCTTTCCAATGTTTTAATATTAATATACTTTAGAATAATTTTGGGACAGAATTGTGAACAGCACTCGGATGTATGACTGAACCAAGGTGGATCCAAAGTTGATCTTCAGCTTTGGGTAGCTGCAATTTTGGTAGCTCCCACCACCTCCCCAGTAGCACTGCAATTCAACAGAGATGCTGGCCTTTGGCTCAGAACCATGAGTTAGAAGGATATCTGCTCCCAGGTCCTCGATCCTTGGGAAAAGCTAAGCCATGGGCCTATTCTGCCTGAGTGGAACAAAATGTGGAAGGCCTTCCCAAAAAGAGGTGGCAGAGGGCACACACTAACTCTCCAGCTGGCTGCTGAGATCTTCATTGCCTCCACAGAATTCCGCCCTGGAATTACGCATACGACAAGATACACTTACTGAGTGCTCAATTTACTTGGGAATTAAACTTGGTGCCAGAATAAATAATCACCAATCAATTTCTTCCCTGACTGAACTATATAGAAGGGTTAATTGAAATGTCTTATTGAATTCATTACCTAAATATCTTAGATTCCAATTTCCTGAAAAATTCACAACACTTGTTACTTTACTTTGCAATTTAATTTTAACTTCAACCCATAATTAATTGGCTTAGCACTGATCACAATTAAATAATGAATTATAAAATTAGCTTTACAGAGAGTTCTTTTGGCACAGCAGTAATGTGCCCAACTCTGAGCCAGAAAGCCCGAGTTCAAATCCCACCTGCCCCAGATGTCTTTAACGTTTCTGAATAGGCTGAACAGAAATATTTGAAAACATCTAAAACTAGTATTAGAGGGAGTGCTTGTGGTAGCATCCCCACCTCTGAACCAGGATGGCCAGCTTCAAGAAGCTTCACTGGCACATAACATCTGTGAACAGGTCGGCAAAAAAAAACTAAAGTTGGCATAGCTTTTAGGTTTGTACTAATTAATCCATCTGGTCTTGCTTCATATATGATTAACACGGATTAAATTAAAACCTAACGACAAAACTCCCCAATCACAATTCCTTTCCCTGTGACATCACTCAGCTTCCAGAAACTGAAATATCTTTCTACAAACAGCTCCCACTCTTTTTAAATCTCACTGACTACCTGATTCCCAATCTTTCTAAACGGATTAATTAATTTTTCATTCTCGCCCCCAAGCCTCTGCCTTCCCAGTATTGGCCATTACTGACTTCCAGCATCACAGGGAAGGTGAAGTAATAAGTAGCACCTCAGTGTGAGAGGAATGATTTAAATGGCTACATCTCATAGGCTTTATGCCTGCTAGAAATAACAAATAATACTAAAAAAGAATTAGCAAAATCCTAAGCAAACAACCCAAGGTTATAGGCTGACAGGTCCCAGTCAGACCATCAGAGTCTCCAATTGAGCCAAAAATCACAACACTAGATTAGAGTCCAACAGGTTTATTTGGAAGCACTAGTTTTTGAAGCACTGCTCCTTCATCACTCCGAAAGCTAGTGCTTGCAAATTAATGTGTTGGACTATAACCTGGTGCTGTGAGATTTTTAACTTTGTCCACCCCAGTGCCTCCACATCATGACCAACAGAGCCATTTCTGATTAATCAAACTTTTGGGATAATGGCTAATGCTGTTCCCTGAAAATGTCCGATTCTGTCACAACTGTCAATAATGACAAGCTCTCTTTTTGCCACTATAGGAATAGAAATATCTGAGTCAAGGTTATTTATCCAAACTGTGTCATTGCATATTACTTGATCAAATATAACCTATTGCACTGTTGGTTCTTGTATATCCCAGGGGGAGGGCGAGACCGAGACAGAGACAGAGACAGAGACCACAGACTCTCAATGTACCCCTACCAGTATCTTCCAAAGCACCAGTCTGAGTTGGTAACCAATATTTTCCACTCTGCAGTTGACAATCTGAGAGCACCTTCTGTAATGACCTGCACAAGCTTATCCAATATCAATGTTAGGTTCTCTAATCTGCATTTATTTTCTTTACCCTTTTTAGACCAGCTACAGCAATTCATCAGAAATGCAATGCAAAATACTATGAATGATGTACTTATATATTCTAGATAAAACGTTCAACAAATGTTGTTCCACATTTTCCTACCAAGTACTATATTTAGATTTATAACCAGATTGTAAGGTATAGGGTTAAAATTGTGCAGAAGGTAACAGGTGTTGCTTCTGCAAAAGCTTACATTATAAAATTAGGCTGCGCATGCAAACACTAAACAGTGAGAAGCGAAAACAGGTAGAATTATCGATGACTAATAAGGCAGAGCAACCGTGGAGCAGGATGTACCAGGCATAGGAAAACAGAAGAAGCGAAAACAGATAGAATTATCTATGACTAATAGGGCAGAGCGACCGTGTAGCGGGATGTACCAGTAACAGGAGAATAGTGTGCCAGTCTCAGGAGGGATGTGGCCAACGGATGGAATTTAGTTTGGCAGGATGATCGCACAGAGACAGCAAACTATGCCAGGATAGTCACATATAAGGAATGAGATAAATAAGAGTAAGGGGCGACAGGCTTAGAGAAATGGAAGAAGTAAACAGAGGCGGAGAGAAGCGAGACAAAGGCAGAGCAAAGCCAGAGCTTGTGATAGGCTACGCACTCCAGCAAAAGTAACCAATGGGGTGAAAGGGGAGGACCTAGCGATACAGCTGAACTGCATAAATCAGAATGTAACCCTCAGATCGAGGTGCTTACTCATTAGGCACCCGTTCTTGCAATTACGCATCAATAAAATTCGCTGCTTCAGAATTTGACTTGGACTGAAATTTATTAATATGTGAGTTTTGTTTCTTGCAAGATCATATAGTCAATGGTTTGACTCATATCAGTTTCCAGTCTGGTTCTCAAGGAATCAGGAGTAAGGATCCAATATTTATCCTGATGCTTTCAGTAAAGCTACAGATCGTATGGCCCATACAATGTCAAACAACTTCAGGAAATGTGGAACAAATTGCTTTAATAACGAGAGGGAAGAGGAATAACACGCAAAATCCAGCTAACGTTTTGGTTGAAATCCAAATAATTAGAAATAAATTTTATTGTCACGTGCACTCAAGGACAGGGATACACCTGTACAGTGAAAAGTGTATAATGTTGCCACTCCCAGTGCCATCTTAGGTACAAAGCAAAAGTTAGATGTTCAATGTTGCAGTCCTTCTTAAGTGCTCAGCCATGCTGTGTTCAAAGTCCTCACAGAGGTTTGAATTTCTCTGTGCTGGGCTAGATCTCATCCACTCATTTGTCCATACAGGCAAATGACAATGTGGTAAACTGCACAGTAATTCCATTCTTATAACCACACCATAGCTGGTTTGGTTACAAACATGGGCTGCATACATACACAGAAATACAAGTTCTTAGTTTCTCCCCTTCCTTAACCTTGATACCATTGAAAATTCAGTTACACAGAAATAATTTTCTTCTGTAATGACCTGCACAAGCTTATCCAATATAGATGTTAGGTTCTCTAATCTGCATTTATCTTCAGGTCACACTCACTCATTGCTGCTGGCCTACATTTACACCTAGTCTAAAAAAAATCTGAAACTTAAAATTCTTAATCTTGTGTGAAATATTCAGTGGAGAAAGTGAGGACTGCAGATGTTGGAGATCAGAGCTGAAAATGTATTGCTGGAAAAGTGCAGTAGGTCAGGCAGCATCCAAGGAGAATGAGAATCGACGTATCGGGCATGAGCCCTTCTTCAGGAATATTCAGTCTCAACTCTTTCTGTCCTTTCGCTCTTCAACCCTATAACCTCCCAAAACAATCTGCTTTATGCTATCTCTAGCCTTTTCCTCATTTTCAATCTGCTAATGACTTTGACTTCAGCTGTCTGATACTTTCTTGTGAAGAATCTTGGGATGTTTTATTGCAATGCAGGCACTTAGTAATATATCCAGTGAATAGGGAAATTAATGAAAGGAAGCCGTGGTCTTGGCTTCTTTCAAGACAGTGGTCAAATCCAATAGAACCTTGAAACAAAGCCCTCAAGGGGACATGGTAAAATTGGAACAAGCAATACTGCAAGAAGAAAAGATTTATACTGCAATGCTTCCAAGGAGGAGTGGAGAATGACAGGCAGCATGGAACTAGTCCACACGGTGCAACAGGAAATCAAACAGGGGAAAAATCATTTGTGAAATTTTTGTAAAAAGCCCCAATGCAACATAAGCTGTTACCTGAACCCAGATGCCCAACTGCACAGTTGCGTAAGTATATTCACTTCTGTTTTCTAAGCTTAATGTTCGGGCTCAATCATTCTGCAGAAAGCAGCTTTTTCAGACGTATGGGAGTGAAAAATGGAATGCCTTCCCACAAAATAAAACTGTGGATAATAGGTTAATTGACATTTCAAGTGTAAGACAGTCTTGACTTAAGAGCGATGGAAATAAAGTGGGAAAATTAAGTTAAGGTACAGGTCAGTCATGATTTATTGAACAATATATTCAGCCTTGTGTCTGAATGATCTGCTCCTGGATTACTGGTTGACGCTCGTTGATAGATTCCCTCAATTTATGTGTTTGAAATTTTCGTGTGCTAATTCTGCCTAGCTCACTTCATATTTGATCTCCACAGACCCTTGCAGCAAATAGGCAGATTGGATAGGAGCCTAGAAGACACCTCATCAACTTCCCGCCATTCTATGGGAAGTATTTGTCTGCACTTAACACAGCTGCACAGTGAAGCAGCTGAGTTTACTGTAAAGAGCTAGAGGACAGTACTGTACTCAGCATTCTCTACCAATGCACCTGATTTCATGCACAAACTACATATGCCTCCAGTTGGCAATCAGTTTTAAAAGACTTACAGAAAGATGTTAGACGATGTTTGTTGCTCTGGCAAACTCTCCCTTCTCCTATCAAAAACTTACCGCAGCTTCTGAATATTTGATGCAATTCCTGAAAGTCGGTAGATCCCGTCCACAACTCCGTGCCTCTCAATAAACTCTGTGCAGCTTTTGAGCACCTGAGGGACTGAAGAGAAGGGGAGACTCATCATAAACATGAAAACAAAAGCACGCTCAAAGCAAGAAATATGCAGGGAAAAACATCTACACACCATCAGGTAAATAATTTATTTTTCTATCCACAGACAATGTCTGTGCAGAGTTAACTGCACAAAGTAATTGTCATCAACTACAGGCTCCCCCAGTCAAATTCAGGTCTATTCCATGAAACTGTCTGGATGCTCAGCATGGGACAATGGTCAAGCTGACATCACACTCGGCAATCACATTTTCTTGGTTGGAGATTGGTTTAGCAATGTTTACAATGAATTTCCCACATCAAATCAAGCACCAGCGGAGACCATTACGCAGTGGGAGAAACAAGCACCGCAACACAAGCTCAGGACTGCAAGGAATAAGGTCTTGTAGCTGAAACCAAACGACAAGCACAATATACAGATTAGAAACAAACTCATTCTGATAGGTGCAAGTGAAACAAATACGTACTTTTAGAGTTAAATAGATGGCAAGTGGCAACCATTATCTCATGTATATTCTGACAGCTACAGAACAATAATGTTATCAGATTGAACCTGCTGGTGAGACAGTAACTGAGTTGCGACAGTTGAGCTGTAATTTGCTTTTTCGGGTCTCCCATAAATGTTACTGTTTGTTCTTTGCTTTCATAAATCAGAGTCTGTAGATCAGCAAATATCCTAAAGCGATTTTAGAAATACATTCAGGAGAAAAGGGCAGTCAGGGAGAGAATAGGTTCCCTCAAAGATCAGCAAGGCAGCCTATGTGTGGAACCACACAAAAAGGGGGGAGATACTAAACAAGTATTTTTCATCAGTGTTAACTGTGGAGAAGGACATGGAAGATATAGAATGTGGGAAAATAGATGATGACATCTTGAAAAGTGTGCATATTATGGAGGTGGTGGCTCTGAATGTCTTAAAACACAAAAATGGATAAATCCCCAGGACCTGATCAAGTGTGCCCTAGAACTCTTGTGGGAAGCTAGGAAAGTGATTGCTGGGCGGCATGCTGAGATATTTGTATCACTGATGAGGTGCCAGAAGACTAGAGGTTGGCTAATGTGGTGCCACTATTTAAGAAAGGTGGTAAGGAAAAGCTAGGGAACTATAGACCGGTGAGCCTAACATCGGTGGTGGACAAGTTTAGAATTAGAATTAGGAATTCCTACAGTGTGGAAACAGGCCCTTTGGCCCAAAATGTCCACACCGACCCTTCAAAGAGTGTCCCACTCAGACCCATTACCCTACCTACTACTTTATATTTCCCATGATTAATGCAGCTAATCTACACATTCCTGAACACTATGGGCAATTTTGTTTGGCCAATTCACCTAACTTGCACATCTTTGAACTGTGGGAGGAAACCGGAGCACCAGGAGGAAAGCCACACACACACACGAGAGAATGTGCAAGGCTGGAATGCCCAAGGCTGGAATCAAACTTTGGCTGTGAGGCAGCAGTGCTAACCACTGAGCCACTGTGCCACCCCTCAAGCTGTTGGAGGAAATCCTGAGGGACAGGATTTCCATGTATTTGCAAAGGCAAGGACTGATTAGGGATAGTCAACATGGCTTTGTGCATGGGAAATCATGTCTGATGAACTTGGTTGAGTTTTTTTGAAGTACTAATAAAGAGGATTAATGAGGGCAGAGCGGTGGATCTCATCTACATGGACTTCAGTAAGGTTTGACAAGATTCCTCACGGTAGACTGGTTAGCAAGGTTAGATCTCATGGAATCCAGGGAGAACTAGCCATTTAGACACAGAACTGGCTCAAAAGGTAGAAGACAGAGGGTGGTGTTGGTGGAGGGTTGCCTTTCAAGCTGGTGTCCTGTGACCCAAGACTCAGTGTTGGGTCCACTGCTTTTTCTCATTTATATAAATGATTTGGATGTGAATATAGGAGGTATAGTTAATAAGTTTGCAGATGTCACCAAAATTGGAGGTGTAGTGGACAGCGAAGAAGGTTACCTCAGAGTACAACAGAATCTTGATCAGATGGGCTAATGGGCTGAGAAGTGGCAGATGCAGTTTAATTTAGATAAATGAGAGGTGCTGCATTTTGGGAAAGCAAATCAGACAAGGTCTATGCACTTAACGGAAAGGCCCTGGGTAGTGTTACTGAATAAAGAGATCTTGGAGTGCAGGCTCATAGTTCCTGGAAAGTAGAGTTGCAGGTAGACAGGATAGTGAAGTAGGCATTTGGTATGCTTTCCTTTATTGGTCAGAGCATTGAGTATAAGAGTTGTGAGGTCATGTTGCAGCTGAACAGGACATTCGTTAAGCCACTTTTGGAATGTTGTGTGCAATTCTGTTCTCCCTCTTATCAGAAGGATATTGTGAAACTTGAAAGGGTTCAGAAAAGATTTAGATTAGATTAGATTAGCTACAGTGTAGAAACAGGCCCTTCGGCCCAACAAGTCCACACCGACCCTCCGAAGAGAAACCCACCCCCCCTATATTTACCCCTGACTAATCCACCTAACACTACGGACAATTTAGCCTGGCCAATTCACCCAACCTGCACATCTTTGGACTGTGGGAGGAAACCGGAAAACCTGGAGGAAACCCATGCAGACACACCGGGAGAATGTGCAAACTCCACACAGAGAGATGCCCAAGGCGGGAATTGAACCCGGGTCCCTGATGCTGTGAGGCAGCAGTGCTAACCAATGAGCCACCATGCTGCCCCAAGAATGTTGCCATGGTTGGAGGATTTGAGCTATAGGGAGAAGTTGAGTAGGCTGGGGCTGTTTTCCCTGGAGCATCGGAGGCTGAGGGGTGACCTTATAGAGGGTTATAAAGCCTTTTTCCTCGGGATGGGGAATCCAGAAGTAGAGGGCAGAAGTTTGAGGTGAGAAGGGAAAAATTTAAAAGGGACCGAAGGCAAATTGTTTTCACGCTAAGGGTGGTACCCGTTTGGAATGAGATGCCAAAGGAAGTGATGGTAAAATTACAACATTTAAAAGGCATCTGGATGGAGTGTGAATAGGAAGGGTTTAAAGGGATATGGGCCAAGTGCTGGCAAGTGGACTAGATTAAGGTAGGATATCTGGTCGACATGGATGAGTTGGACCAAAGGGTTTACTTTCGTGCTGTACATCTCTATGATTGCAAGATCATTCTTTTCAGGCGTACTTATCAACAAGTTTTGTCTGTTTGGCTCGCAGGTCTTCAAAATAGTACAGAAAAACAAGCCAGCTCTCCTGGCACAAACACCAACTCTTTTGGTGATGACAACAACTTTCATTGACACAATCAAACATAAGGTGCTTCACAGGCAACTGTGACCGAGCAACATAGGGACAGGGTTCTAACAGCTTAGTCAAATAGCCATGTTTTAAGCACCACTTTAACATGGGAAAGAGAGGTCAAGATGTTTAGCGAAAGAATCCCAATGTTTGGGCTCAGACAGCTGAAGGTACGGCTGCCAAAAGGTGCAGCAGTTAAAATCAGGATGTGCAATACACTAGAAATAGAGCAGCTCAGATATTTTACAGGTGGCAGGGCTGAAGGACGTTACAAAGACAGGGAGCAGTAAGGACACAGAGGAATTTTAAAAGTCATAGTGATAGATGAGATAGCTGAGATTTTAAGTAGGCTAAAAAAATTGCTGAGACACACTGCAGCAATTAATCAAGGTGCTTTCAAAAACGCATTCCAAACCCACGAGTAATACCACCTAGAATGACAAGGGCAAAGATGCATGGGAGCACACTATCTGCAAGCTCTTCTTCAATTACCATCTTGACTTGGATCCATGCAGTACTCCTTCACTAGTGCTAGGTCAAAATTCTGGAACTCCTAAAGCATTGTGGGTGCACCTACACCACCATAAACTACAGTGGTTCTAGAAAGCAGCTCACTATCACCTTTACAAAGGCACTTACGGATGGGAAATAAATGCTGGACTCTCAAGTGACATCTGTACACCATAAGCAAATAAATAAGATTGGGTGTACTTCAAATAGATCACTGGGGTCAAATGTGATTTATCTGAGGATATGGACAGAATTAAGGATAAAACCTAGTAATTATCTTCTAACTCCTCCTCAGATACAGGGTTGGTGCCAGAGAACTGGAATAATGCAAATGCTACACCCTTGTTTAGAAAAAGAGTGCTGGGATATACTTAGTAACAGCAGCCAATCAATTTAGCTTCCCTGGTGGGAAAGCTTTTAGAAAATAATATTTGAGACAAAATTAACAGTCAACTGGATTATTGTGAATTATATAAGAGCTTGTTTCAAAATGTTCAAATGAGGTAATGCTATTAATGCAGTGCATATGAATTTCCAAGAAAAGATTTGATGAAGTGCCACAAAATGGGCTCAAAGGGACAGAAACAGCTTAGATACAGAATGGCCTGAGTGGCAGAAAACAGAACAGTTGTAACAGTATTTTCAGTCTGGAGGAAGGTAAACAACTGAATCCTGTAGGGATAACTACTAACAGTACCAATTTTTTTAGTGGTCTATGTTTTGACTGGACCTGGGGATATACAGGGCACAATTTCAAAATTTGGAAATATTTTGAACAGTGAGTAGGATTGTATTAAATATGAAGAGGCCATCGAAAGGCTGGTGAAATGGATGATATGTGGCAAATGAAAATACAGACAAGTGCAAAATGTAAGGACCACAGTTTTTTCCTTTTTGGACTAATATTTGAATACTGATAAATAGCTAAAGTCTGAAGAGCTTTCTTTACAAGTGGGATTGAATGGTGGCATATGCGTTACTTTATGGAGCAGTACTGTTGATACTTTATAAGACAGGTTAGAACCAGGAGTCCTGAGTTAAGGAAAAACTGCTTAACAATACCCTTTAAATTTGCTTTTTATGTTGTAAGGCAGTACATCTCAACATCCAGGAACCTGCATTCAAAAACATCTCTCTCACTTTCTCTCTTTGACAGTAAAAATAACAGTCAGGGACTCTGAAAAGAATGAATTGTAGTACATGAAAAAAAATCCAGATCTATCTAATTGGCTCTTTCATCAAATATTGACCATCACACAATGGACAATATTGTGACATTGTTGCTAAAATAAAAGTCAGCAGAAATGGAAAAACAATTCATCCCACTTGTGTAGCTTGGACTCTATCCACAGAGTTTTGTCCCTGACCATAGCTTTTGTGTCAAGCCATTAGTTTTTTTTTGTCAAACTTCATGAACACATGCACATTTAGTGTTGTAAAGGAGTACAGCTGAAGCTGCATAGTAGGAGCTTGTAATCCATTGTTTTGCCATTTGTTAAGGAATAAGTCTATTTTTTAAAAAAAGTTACAACTTGTTATTGATTAAAACTGGCATGATTTACTTTTGTCCTGGACAGCAACTGAAATCAGGTGAATTGTTTTAATTGGATATATTTGTGATGGCTTTTGGAATAGTGAGGCTCAATTATCTTCCATTTTCCATACCCTTCCTATGAGAAACAGAAGAGGGAATTTAAGAAAGTTGGAAGCCAAATTTACACAGATCATTGGAAGTGGCAGGACAAAATGAGAACAAGGTTGAAAAAGGCCAATAAGACTGTAGGCTTTATACAGAGAGGCACAGAGTATAAAAGTTATGAGACATCTTTATAAAACATGAGATTATCCTCAACAAGATTACGATGTCCAATTCTGTAAAGGTTTAGAAAGAAACTGCAGGGAAGATACTCAAGAACAGTTCCAAGGATCAAAAACTTCAGATAAGGCATTTAAGTTGCCTACCTGGAATTGTTTTCTTAAGTGAAGAGAAGGCTGATAGGAAATTTGATGCATTCATAATTAAGAGAAGTGTCGACAAAATAGATAGAAAGATACTGCTCCCATTAATCTCTGGTTTAAGCCTCTCCAGGAGGCTTAAATGTAAAACAGTTTTACATAGCAAATAATGTATTGCCCATGATTGTGATAGAGGCAGATTCAGTTGTGGCTTTCAGAAGCAGTTAGATATGAAACCAGTCCGAAAACACTTGCAGTGCTGTGGAGAAAAGCTCGTGCAATGAGATTCTCCAAATATTCTTATAGATAATTGGCTGAATGGCCTCTTTTTGTGTTATCTTTCTACGATTCTATGATAAACATAGTAAAGTATTTCCAAATTGAACTTCTATCTCTTATGTTTATCAGAATCCACAGCACTAATTATCAATATGTGTCACTCACATCAGAGTCTCAAAGAGGTCATGGATATAGTTTAATATGTAGCTATAACTCAACAGATAAACTAAGGATGTACAACACAATAGCAGCTGCACAAACGTAAATACCGGTTAAATATTTGCTATAAACACCTCTGCACTTTTCAGACATACCATCATGACCAGAGTTGAGCAGGTGTTCACCCAGGTCACAGCCAAACACACGTTCCTTCAGGATTCCTCGCTGTTTCAGCTTCTGTTTGGTTGGCCGTGACTTCATGAAGGTGCGCAAGAAGGTGATGAGTTTACCATGTTTTTTTGAAACTGGAACAAAAACAAAAGGAAGAAAAAGAAATTTAGTATATTTGGGTTTCACATTAATGTGAACCTTTGACAGAAGTACAGTGTCTCTGCCTTTGAAAAAAAGGTACATTACAATCAGGATACACAGGCTACACAATAATTCAATGTATGAAGACACTTCTTACATATTATCAAATCGTACAGACAGGAAGGTCGGAAAGTCTCAGGCATAATTGCTGGCCTTTGTGGTGTTGGATAGCTAAAGTCCTCAAACACTACTGTATTGCTACGATATCCAGATGAACAGGAAAGAATGAAGTGGAAAGAAACTTAATTGAACAAGCGTTCTTGATGATCCAGTGGGTAAAGGTAGTGGGCCCAGAAGTGACTGTGGTTGGGAGAGATGGCTGGGCAACAAAGTTCTTTAATACCTGTGGGTTTGAACTGTAGAATATGGGAAAAAAAAAAATTGGTGGAGAAAACATGCAAAAATGAAGGTATAGAAGTTTATAGAATACAGAGGTGCTGTTTCTGTATTGGATATGAAGTTAATGCATAAATGGATTATGTCAGAGTTAGAGTCTCTTAGTATGGAAACAGACCCTTTGATCCAACCAGACCACGTCAAACATAATCCCAAATTAAACTAGTACCACTTGTCTATTCCTGGCCTTTATTCTTCCAAACCTTTTCCTATTCAGGAAGAAGGGCTCATGCCCGAAATGTTGATTCTCCTGCTCCTTGGATGCTGCCTGACCTGCTGCGCTTTTCCAGCAACACATTTTCAGCTCTGATGGTCAAAGGAGGATTGGCAGAATGATTAAAAGAGTAGTGAGTAAGAAAAAAGTGCAAGAAGCAATAGTGAATCTGGAAATGACTCTTACATCCCAGATGTTCATGTGCACCTGACTGAAGGGAGAAGACCCTCAGACAGTGCAAGTGAAAGATTGATGATCTTGTGACAGTCATTCAGAAAGGCACAAAAGTGCAAGTAGATACTGTACCTTAAATAGGTGATAATAACAAAATAAAGGTCAATTTAGAGAGGACTATGCTGTGGATCTCTTATTTTTAAAAGATTTAGACTCCTGCATACAGTGTGAGTTCCCTTCCCTACATTAGGGCCAGAAAATCCACATTCAAGTTTCACCTGCCCTGAAGATGTGTTACAACATGTTGATCCAAAGGACAGAACACTTAAAAGCATGGAATTGTTAAATTAGGAGGTATAGTCATTATCTTTAACATGATAAATAAACACAACACTGAGAAAAGATTGGTTCCAGTACTAATTTGTTATCAGTAAGAGCCAGCGGATGAAAGAGGTAAACTATCAAAACTGAACAAAATGTATCTCTGGTCTGAAAAATGCTTGGTGATGAATTCTTTTGGAATCCTATGGAATTTGGAAGGGGTGCAATTGATCAGATTAAAGTGGAACTTAAAATTAGGAGTCAGGTTTATAGGCTTTTAAATGCATTAGTTTGAATATTAAGCCAAGTAATTCTGGAATTCAAACCTACAATCCCATGATAGTGTTATTCCAATCCCAGTTAATCTCAAAGGAAGGTGACATAGCTTTAGTGTTTTTATTCATTCATGGCAATGCTGGCTAAGCCAAAATTCAATACCAATCCTGAATTGCTCAGACGGAAATGAAGAGTTAATCACATTGCTGACAGCCTTAAGTCACATACAGGCTCAACCGGGTAAGGTTACTGGACTGCCCTAAAGTATATGCGAGAAGTTTTTTTTAAGACAGTTGGATCATCATTAGGTCAGTTTTTTTTAATTAAATTTGAATTTCACTCTTTACGATGATGGAATTTTGAACCAACCCATCTCCCCAAAACATTAGCCTGGGGTTCAGCTTGCCTAGTCCAGTAATATTACCATTACCTTCCTAGGCAGTAGGGATACAGATTGCAAAACTTAATCAGGCACTCTGTCTACACCATGAGTAATTTATGAAGCATTCTAATTAAGTGGCATAAATACCACCATAAAGTCCATAACATCTTTAGGAATGGGTATATAGAAGTCATCAACCATCTGATTGTTTTATCAAAAGACACGCACGAATGAGTAAACAGTTGGCAGCCTAAAGGATAAATGTATCGATGTGTAATATAATCATACAAGAAGAGAAAAAAAAGCAAAGAACTGCAGATGCTGGAAATCAGAAACAAAAACAAATAGCTATAAAAACTCAGCAGGTCTGGCAACATCTTTGGAAAGAAAGCAGAGCTAATTGTTTGGGTCCACTGACCCTTCGGAACAATTAGGAAACCTTGACACAGAATATAGAGGCTTTGATTGAATTTGTCTTGAAATATTAGTTGTACATATTCACGCTAATTTTTACTTGAAGGTTAGTGATTCAGTGCTGACTTCATTCCAATAGGTATTTTTCACAAATGATCAAATGCCAGTTATGACAAGCACTTAATACTTACTCCAACTACCAACAGAGAGTTAACAAAAACAGAAATTGCTGTAAAAAATTCAGCAGGTCTGGCAGAACTGAAGAATCACTGAACATAGAACATAACAGTGCAGCACAGGCCTTCGGCCTTTGATATTGTGCCAAACTGTGGAACTAATCTGAAGCCCATCTAACCTACACAATTCGATTTTCATCCATAAGTTTATCCAATGACCATTTAAATGCCCTCAAAGCTGGTGAGTCTACTACGGTTGCAGGCAGGGCGTTCCACGCCCTACTACTTTCTGAGTGAAGAAACTACCTTTGACATTTGTCCTATATCTATCACCCCACAATTTATAGCTATGTCCCCTCGTGCTGGTCATCACCAACCGAGGAAAAAGGCTCTCACTGTCCACCCTATCTAACCCTCTGATTATCTGATAGGTCTCCAAATTTTATATGGTCTTGAAACATTAACTGACTTCTCTTCACAGATGTTGCCAGACCTACTGAGTTTTTCCAGCAGTTTCTGATTTTGGTTCGGATTTCCAGTTTCTGCCACTCTTTTGTTTTTTTTCCCCAATACAGTTAAGATCGCTAATTGTGATTTTATCACTTACACTCAACATAACGAAACACCAGAAACTCTGGATTTCTCTCTAAACTCTTTCCTTTATTGGAAAGTAGTAAATTCAAGGTTATGGGGATAGGGTACAGGGGTGGATCTGGGTGTGGTGCTCTTTGGAGGGTCAAATGGACTTGATTCTATGATTCTAACTGATTAAAGTAACCATGTGAGGAAGTGTTTACAGTGCTTCAAAAATGCTGTGGGTCATGCAACATAGAAGATGATGCACAAATGGAATGAAAGGAATAAACAGGAGCTTTGAACATACGAAAAGTAATGTCCATTTTAAAGTGTCTAAAGGGTCATGCCTACACTTAACTGTACCCTGCTTACCACACTAGAACTGAAGTAAAGGCAAGGCAAGAAACAGTGGACATAATTTCAAAATCCCTGTCTGGATGAAATCAAGTCATCATTCCATTTGAAAAATGTATTTAGTTGCAAAGTAGAGAAAGTACACTTCTGCAATTAAATAAACCCTTAAATCACTGTTCATACTGCCCAAGTATTAACGGATTTCCTCTCTTGAATCCACACACACACCTTCATCTATGACTCTGTAGTTCCCAATAAAATCAATGCTGTATCTGTCTGACCACTTGCCTGGCATAGCGTTTACTTCGAATTCAGTATGCCCAAAGATTTGCTGGATATAGCATACAAATGGTTTTATGCTCCCTGCTTCCCTTCATGATCCTCCCACTTCCCTCTTCATTCTATAAATACACACCTCCTCCCTCCATGACCCTCCCACTCACCACCTCCCTCTGTAACACTCTCGCTGACTGTTATGCTCTGTCCTGGTAAAACCAATGACTGCAGATGCTGGAAACTAGATTCTGGATCAGTGGTGCTGGAAGAGCACAGCAGTTCAGGCAGCATCCAAGGAGCAGCAAAATCGACATTTCGGGCAAAAGCCCTTGAACCCACAGAAGGTCAGTGTGGGATTTGAGAAACCCTTCAATTTGGGATGAGGCCTAGCCAGGCAGGTTTCTGATCCAAAGCTGCAAATCTACAATTCAGTGGCTGAGCTCTTTCAGGTTTTACAATGCAACAGTTCATAAAACAGCAATTAACACCTGTAGAATTTGAGGAAATCAGCTGCAAGACTGAAAATACCTCCAAAAAGGAACAGTCCGTATAGCCACAATCTTTTTTTTTGAGTTCAATCAGTTGCGGAGTGAGATTTGAACCTGTATCTCCATAACAATTTTCCTGGACCTCTGGAACGACAGTCCAATGATATTATAACTTCGTAACCATCTCCAGCAGGAGTTAAGAGCAGTTGGCTATTAAGAGTTAGAGGACTTTTAAATCTTATTTTTAATTTTAAGTAGTTAATACCATAGATCATGTCATTCTGCTGCAGCTCTCTTTGAAGAATTATTACAGTCAGATGGATTCCCAAAGACTGTTAACACATTAAAAACAAGAGCATTTTTTGTGGAGCTTGTGAAAAGTTCCTAACTTCAAATGGCAATGCACACGCTCTTATCAGGTTAACTCATTTAAACTGTATACACAAACCACCTTCAAATACTACCACTCCCCAACTGATCTTTTATACATTGAGAAATATTTAGAGTCATAGACATGTACAGCATGGAAAGAGACCCTTCGGTCCAACCCGTCCATGCCGACCAGATATCCCAACCCAATCTATCCCACCTGCCAGCACCCGGCCCATATCCTTCCTATTCATATACCCATCCAAATGCCTTTTGGATGTTGCAACTTTACCAGTCTCCATCACTTCCTCTGGCAGCTCATTCCATACACATACTACCCTCTCCGTAAAAATGTTGCCCCTTAGGACTCTTTTATACCTTTCCCCTCTCATCCTAAACCCTCTAGTTCTGGACTCCCGACCCCAGGGAAAAGACTTTGTCTATTTATCCTATCCATGCCCCTCATAATTTTGTAAACCTCTATAAAGGTCACCCCTCAGCCTCTGACACTCCAGGGAAAACAGCCCCAGCCTCTTCAGCCTCTCCCTATAGCTCAAATCCTCCAACCCTGGCAACATCCTTGTAAATCTTTTCTGAACCCTTTCAAGTTTCACATCATCTTTCTGATAGGAAGGAGACCAGAATTGCACGCAATATTCCAACAGTGGCCTAACCAATGTCCTGTACAGACGCAACATGACCTCCCATCTCCTGTACTCAGTACTCTGACCAATAAAGGAAAGCATACCCAACGCCTTCTTCACTATCCTATCTACCTGCGACTCCACTTTCAAGGAGCTATGAACCTGTACTCCAAGGTCTCTTTGTTCAGCAACACTCCCTAGGACCTTTCCATTAAGTGTATAAGTCCTGTTAAGATTTGCTTTCCCAAAATGCAGCACCTCGCATTTATCTGAATTAAACTCCACCTGCCACTTCTCAGCCCACTGGCTCATCTGGTCGAGATCCTGTTGTAATCTGAGGTAACCCTCTTCGCTGTCCACTACACCTCCAATTTTGGTGTCATCTGCAAACTTACTACCTGTACCTCTTATGCTCGCATCCAAATCATTTATGTAAAAGGTAGAGGACCAAGCACCAATCCTTTTGGCACTCCACTGGTCATAGACCTCCAGTCTGAAAAACAACCCTCCATCACCACCCTCTGTCTTTTACCTTTGAGCTAGTTCTGTATCCAAATGGCGAGTTCTCCCTGTATTTCATGAGATCTAACCTTGCTAATCAGTCTCCCATGGGGAAACTTATCGAATGCCTTTCTGAAGTCCATGTAGATCACATCTACTGCTCTGCCCTCATCAACCTTCTTTCTTACTTCTTCAAAAAACTCAATCAAGTTTGTGAGACATGATTTTCCATGCACAAAGCCATGTTGCCTTTCCAAATACATGTACATCCTGTCCCTCAGGATTCCCTCCAACAACTTGCCCACCACCGCGTCAGGCTCACTGGTCTCTAGTTCCCTAGCTTGTCCTTACCACCCTTCTTAAACAAACGTGGCACCGCGATAGCCAACCTCCAGTCTTCTGGCACCTCACCTGTGACTATCAATAATACAAATATCTCAGCAAGAGGCTCAGCAACCACTTCTCTAGCTTCCCAGACAGTTTTCGGGTACACCTGACCAGGTTCTGGGGATTTATCCAACATTAACCGTTTCAAGACATCCAGCACTTCCTACTCTGTAACCCACACGTTTTGCAAGGTGTTACCATCTATTTCCCTACAATCTATATCTTCCAAATCCTTTCCACAGGAAATACTGATACAAAATACTGTTTAGTATCTCCCCCATTTTCTGTGGCTCCACACAAACGCCGCCTTGCTGATCTTTGAGCGGCCCTATTCTCTCTCTAGTTACCCTTTTGTCCTTAATGTATTTGTAAAAATCCTTTGATTCTCCTTAATTCTATTTGCCAAAAGCTATCTCATGTCCCCTTTTTGCCCTCCTGATTTCCCTCTTAAGTATACTCCTACTTTCTTTATACTCTAAGAATTCACTTGATCTATCCTGTCTATACCTTACATATGCTTCCTTCTTTTTCTTAACCAAACCCTCAATTTCTTTAATCATCCAGCATTCCCTATACCTACCAGCCTTTCCTTTAACCCTAACAGGAATATAGTCTCTCTGGATTCTCATTATCTAATTTCTGAAGGCTTCCCATTTTCCAACTGTCCATTTACCTGCAAACATCTGCCCCCAATCAGCTTTCAAAAGTTCTTGCCCAATACCGTTAAAATTCACCTTTCTCCAATTTAGAACTTCAACTTTTAGAGCTGGTCTATCCTTTTCCATCACTATTTTAAATCCAATAGAATTATGGTTGCTGGCCCCAAAGTACTCCCCCACTGACACCTCAGTCACCGCCCTGCCTTATTTCCCAAAAGTAGGTCAAGTTTTGCACCTTCTCTAGTAGGTACACCCACGTACTGAATCAGGAAATCTTCTTGAACACACTTAAATTCCTCTCCATCCAAACCCTTAACACTATGGCAGTCCCAGTCTATGTTTGGAAAGTTAAAATCCACTACCATAACCACTATTATTCTTACAGATAGCTGAGATCTCCTTACAGGTTTGTTTCTCAACTTCCCTCAGACTATGAGAAGGTCTTAATACAATCCGAATAAAGTGATCATCCCTTTCTTATTTCTCAGTTCCACCCAAATAACTTCCCTGGATGTATTTCCAGGGATATCCTCCCTCAGCACAGCTGTAATGCTATCCCTTATCAAAAATGCCACTCCCCCTCCTCTCTTGCCTCCCTTTCTATCCTTCCTGCAGCATTTGTATCCTGGAACATTAAGCTGCCAGTCCTGCCCATCCCTGAGCCATGTTTCTGTAATTACTATGATATCCCAGTCTCATATTCCTAACCATGCCCAGAGTTCATCTGCCTTCCCCATTAGGCCCCTTGCATTGAAATAAACGCAGTTTAATTTATTAGTCCTACCTTGTCCCTGCCTACCCTGACTGTTTGACTCGCTTCTGTTCTCAACTGTACCAGTCTTAGATTGATCTCTTTCCTCACTACCTCCCCCCCACCCCCTCAACCCCCCCCCCCCCCCCCCACCCCCAACCTTACTAGGTTAAATCCTCCTGAGCAGCTCCAGCAAATTTTCCTGTCAGTATATTAGTGCCCTTCCAATTTAGGTGCAATCCGTCCTCTTTGTACATGTTCCTTCTACCCCAAAAGAGATTCCAATGACCCAAAAATGTGAATCCTTCTCCCATACCCCAGCTCCTCAGCCACGCATTCATCTACTCTATTCTCCTATTACTGCCCTCACTAGCTCGTAGCACCAAGAGTAATCCAGATATTACTACTCTTGAGGATTTCCTTTTTAAATTCCCGCTTAACTCTCTATATTTTCCCTTCAGAATCCATGTCATTGGTTCTATTATGGACAATGATCCCTTGCTGGCCCCTCTCCCCCGTGATAACATTCTGCACCCTCTCTGTGACATCCTTGATCCTGGCACCAGGGAAACAACACACCATTCTGCTTTTCGCTGCTGGCCACAGAAAGGTCTGTCTATACCTTGGACTAGAGAATCCCCTAACACAATCGCTCTCTTGGAACCCAACATACCCCTCATTGCATTCGAGCCAGTTTTAATACCAGAAACTTGGCTGTTCGTGCTACACTCCCCTGAGGATCCATCACCCCTACATTTTCCAAAACAATATACCTGTTTGAAATGGGTATAGCCACAAAAGACTCCTGAATTAGTTGCCTACCTCTCTTACCTTTCCTGGAGTTAACCCATCTATGGGACTGTATCTGAGATGTTCCCCCCTTCCTATAACTGCCATCCATCACAGTTTGCTGTCAAAAATTCCTCATTGCTTCTAACAGTTTCTCCAACCGATCCACTCAATCTGATAAGATTCACAGCCAACAGCATTTATGGCAGATATAATCCGCAGTAACCCTTAAACTCTTTTTAAAATCCCACATCTGACAAGCACATATCACTCTACTAAAGACCATTTTTGCTCCTTCACAATCTACAGACCCAGAAAATATCACCATCTTATTCCTCAACAAACACTGCCCCAGGTTAAATGAACAGCTATGGCTTATATTTTAAGTTTAATCAAGAGACATATCTCCAAAAACATATAATCAAGAAAGAACCCATTCTACTCACTACTGCAGACATTCTGTAGTCCACTTAAAATAATTAACTTATCTTTTGCATATAGGTTTGCTCGCTGAGCTAAAAGGTTCATTTCCAGACATTTTGTTACCTTACTAGGTAACATCTTCAGTGGACCTCATGCAAAGCAATACTGAAAATTCCTACTTTCTATTTATGTTTGGTTCCTTTGGGTTGGTGATATAATTTCCTGTGGCCATGTTATTTCCTGTGATGAAGTCACTTCCTGTTCCTTTTCTCAGGGGGTGGTAGATGGGGTCTAACTCAATGTGTTTGTTGATAGAGTTATGGTTGGAATGCCATGCTTCTAAGAATTCTCGTGCGTGTCTTTGTTTGGCTTGTCCTAGGATGGATGTTTTGCGCCAGTCCAAGTGGTGCTCTTCCTCATCTGTATGTGAGGATACTAGTGAGAGAAGGTCATGTCTTTTTGTGGTTAGTTGGTGTTCATGTATCCTGGTGGCTAGTTTTCTGCCTGTTTGTCCAATGTAGTGTTTGTTACAGTCCTTGCATGGTATTTTGTAAATGACATTAGTTTTGCTCATTGTCTGTATAGGGTCTTTCAAGTTCATTAGCTGCTGTTTTACTGTGTTGGTGGGTTTGTGGGCTCCCATGATGCCAAGGAGTCTGAGTAGCCTGGCAGTCATTTCCGAGATGTCTTTGATGTAGGGGAGAGTGGCTAGCGTTTCTGGATGTGTTTTGTCTGCTTGTTTGGGTTTGTTGCTGAGAAATTGGCGGATTGTGTTTATTGGGTGAATACACGGTATAGGTGATTTTGTTTTGTAGGACGATATTACCTAGTAAGGTAACAAAATGTCTGGAAATGAACCTTCCAGCTCAGCAAGCAAACCTACATCCAAAACCTCAACCTGAGCTACAAATTTTCTCAAAACTCGCTAATTAATTTATCTGATTCTGCGCTGTGAACTTCACCCAACAGCTCCTCCAAGATCAGTTGTGAAATTCACCGTTTGTTAATTTTCCCAGACGCACTCCAATCTCTAATGATACATTAATTCAAACAGCAAAGGCAGTGTCAGTTTCTTTCTTTCTCTCTCTCTCCTGCACTGAGCTCAGCATGTGCTTCCTTTGTCTGTGCTTCTCCCTTTTAAAACTGCTGTTGTTTTGACTTTTGTTTTCCAAGTTCCAAAACAATGCACTTGACTTAATAAGTTATATAATATTAACTTATATAATAGGTTTACTATTTCATGGTTCATAGCTTTGAATCTAAAATGCGTTGTGGATGGAATATCTGCTGCAACTTCTCCAAAGACCACCTTCAATAGACAGAATAAAAGTAACCCCAAAACCAATGGACCAAAAGCTAGCCTCTGCAGTCCAGCCACAAACATTAATAGATAATTTAAAAATTCACTGAAGGAGGAGCCTCCACGAATATCCCCATCCTCAATGAAAAGGGATTCCAACACATCACTGCAGATGACAAAGTCTATGCATTTGGAAGCATCTTCAGCTAGAGATCCTGCTAGAGTTTACAATTTTTCCATGTTCCTCCTGATGACCCCAGCATCACAGAGATCAGTCTTCAGTCAACTCGATTCACTCCATATGAAGTCATGAAATAGCCGAAAGCACTAGACACTTAGCAGAGGCTGTGGTATTCTGGTAATGTCACTGGGTTTATAATCTAGAAACCCAGCTGGTGATCTGGGGTCATGATCACCAAATGCCACCATGGAGAAATTTGAATTTAACAAAAAAAAGGAAAAGGAAAAGCTAGCTAAATTACAACCGTGAACACTGTCAAATGTCATAGATCTCAAATTTGTATTTTGGCCTGAAATTCAGGGAAGGGAATCTGCAGTCTTTACTCCAGAACGTGCTCCAGGAATAAAATGCACTCATAGTCAAACTGTTCCAGTATAGTTACACACACTGGCACTGACGCCAGCCATGTGGAAGATTGTTCAGATACATCCTGTGCACAAAAAGCAGGACGTGACTAACCCAGTTAAGAACTGGACAAATGGAATCAAAGGTTATAGGGAGAAAGCAAGATTAAGCTATTGAGTTGGATGATCAGCCATGATCGTGATGAATGGCAGAGCAGACTCGAAGGGCTAAACGGCCTCCTCCTGCTCCTATCTACGTTTCAATGTTTCAATAGTCCATCCAGAATCATCAGCAAAGTAACTTTTTAAAAATTAATTCACAGGAGGAGGGTTTTACTGACTAGGGTCAGCATTTATTGCCTGTTCCTCATCATCCAGAGAGCATTTAAAAGTCAGTCATAGAGAGTCAACTACATTGCTGGGGTCTGGAGTCAGATATAGGCCAGACCAGGTAAGGATGTCCATTTCCTTCCTTAGAAGGATATTAGTGAGCCAGATGGGTTTTTCCGACAATCGATGACGGATTCACGGTCATCATTACACTTTTCATTTCAGAAATATGTTTTATAATTGCATTCATATCCCATCTGCCATGGCAGGATTAGAACCTGGGTCCCCAGAACATTGCTGGGTTACTGGATTAACAATCCAGCAATAACACCACTAGGCCATCAGAGAACATAGAACAGTACAGCACAGTACAAGCCCTTCGGCCCTCGATGTTGTGCCAATCTTTTATTCTATTCTAAAATTAAACTAACCGACATACCCTTCACTGTACCATTATCCATGTGCCTATCCAAGAGTCACTTAAAATGTCCCTAATGTATCTGACTCTACTACCACTGCTGGCAGTGCATTCCATGCACCCACCACTCTAAAAGATTTACCTCTGACATCTCTCAAACATTCCTTCAATCAGCTTAAAATTATTCCTTCTTTTGAGAGCCATTTCCACCCTGAAAAAAACCCTCTAGTTATCCACTCTATCTATGCCTCTCATCATCTTGTACACCTCCATCAAGTCACCTCTCACCCTTCTTCGCTCCAATGAGAAAAGCTCTAGCTCTCTCAATCTTTCTTCATAAGACATGCCCTCCAGTCCAGGCAGCATGTTGGTAAATCTCCTCTGCACCCTCTCTAAAGATCCCACAACTTTCCTACAAGAACTGAACACAATATTCCAAGTGTGGTCTAACCAGGGCTCTATAGGAGGTGCAACAAAACCTTGTGGCTCGAACTCAATTCCCCTGCTAATGAAAGCTAACACACCATACGCTTTCTCAACAGTCTTGTACTCTGTATTCAAATTTGACCTTCCAAAATGAATCATTTCACACTTTTCCACATTGAACTCCATCTGCCACTTCTCAGCCCAGTTCTGCATCCTGTCAACGTTCCCAATGCAACCTACAACAGTCCTCCACACTATCCACAATGCCACCAACCTTCACGCCATCTGCAAACTTACTAATGTATCCTTCCACTTCCTCATCCAAGTCATTTATAAAAATCACAGAGCAGAGGTCCCAGAACAGATCCGTGCAGAACACCACTGGTCACTGAGCTCCAGGCTGAATACTTTCAGTTTACTCCCACCCTCCGTCTTCTACAGACCAGCCAATTTTGTATTAACTCCTCTAATGGAAATATCATCAACAGTGCCTTCAAGTGGTACTTGGACAGCAAGAACCTGCTCACTGAAGCTCAGTTTAGGTTCGGTCAGGCACTCTCACATAAATCCCCCACAGCCTTGGCCCAAAACTGGACAAAAGTGACAAAAGGGCTGAGAAGGCGATTGCCCTTAACATCAAAGACACAGTGTAGCATCAAGGAGCTCCAGCAAAACTACACCCCATTGGAATCATGGGAAAAACTCTCTGCTGGTTGGAGTCATATCTAGCACAAAGGAAGATTTTCTTTTGTAGCTCAATTCAGGACATCACTGCAAGCACTCCTTTGCTGATCCTTCCTTTCATTATATGGTCAAATGTGAGCATGTTTGATAATGATTGCATCATGTTCAGTACCATTCGTGGCTCCCCATAAACTGAAATAAACCGTGTTCAAACGCAACAAGACCTGGATAACGTCCAGGCTTTTCCGGATAAGTGGCAAGTAACTTCCATGTCACACAAGTGCTAGGCAATAACCACTTCCCACAAAAGAAAAATCAATCTTTATTACTGAATTTCCACAATTAACATCTTGGGGGGTCACCACTGATCAGAAACTGAAGCGCACCAGGCATGTAAATTATTTGGCTGCAAGTGCAGATCAGGAGCTTAGAATTCTGTGGCTACCCACATCCTGACTCCACAATGTGTGTCCACCATTTACAAGGCACAAGTCAGGAATGTGGTAGAAGAGTGCTACTCCAACAATACTTAAGTAATTTGAGACTATTCAATTCAAAGCAGCAAACGTGGCTGGAACTCCATCTAAACCATGCAACACTCCCTTCACCACCAGCACACAGCAACTACAGTCTATATCATCTACAAGATGCTGTGCAATAACTTATGAAGGATTATTAGAGAATAGTTCTAAACTTAGGACAAGGGCAGTGGGTATCTAGAAATAATCACAACCTGCAAGGTCACCCAGTGAGCCATACAGTTTCCAGATTCTACACTGTGTCACATGTTGCTTTGATGTTAAGCATACACAGTTTCCTGCAAATGCAGAATGTTTTTAAATGAAGGAATTTAACTTTTATATAGATTGGGTTAAATTTACTAACCTACGTCATGAGGGTAATAAATTTCTTGAATATCTGTACAATAGTTTTCCCCAACATTGAGGACAAATAGAGCCACTTTTTAAAATTCTTTTATGGGATGTGGGCATTGCTGGCTGGGCCAGCATTTGTTACCCATACCTAGGTGCCCTTGAGAAGATGGTGGTGAGCTGCTTTTTGATCCACTGCAATTCATCTGCTGTAGGTAGACTCAAAATGCCATCAGGATGGGAGTTCCAGGATTTTGACCCAGTCACACTGCAGGAACTGTGATCTGTTTCCAAGTCAGAATGGAGAGTGCCTTGGAGGGGAACTTACAGGTGATGTTCCCATGTATCTGATATCTTTGTCCTAGATGAAGTGGCCATGGATTTGAAAGGTGCTGTATAAGGATCTTTGTGAATTTCTGCAGTCCATCCTGGAAATGGTACACACTGCTGCACCTGAATAATGGTGGAGGGAGGTGATGCTTGTGGAAGTAGTGCTGTACTATCCTGCATGGTGTCAAGCTTCTTGAGTGTTGTTGGAGTTGTTTCATCCAGGTAAGTGGGCAGTGTCCCATTACACTCTTAACCAATGCCTTGTGGATGTCAGACAGGCTTTGGGGAGTCAGGTGGAGAGTTATTCACTTCAGTACTCCTAGCCTCTGACCTGCCTTTGTATTCATGTGGCATGTTCAGTTGAGTTTCTGGTTAGTGACAACTCTCAGGGTGTTGATAATGGGGATTTGGTGATGATAATGAATGTCAAGGAGTGGTGGTCAGATTGCCTCTTATTGTAGATGGTCATTGACTGGTATCTGTGTGGTGTGCACGCTACCGTCCACTTCTCAGCCCAAGCCTGGATACTGTTCAAATGCATCAAGATCTGTACATGGGCTGATTCAGTATGTAAGGAGATCCAAATGTTGCTGTACATTGCGCAATCAGCAGCAAACATTCCTACTTCTCTGACTTTATAATGGAGAGATGGTTATTGATGAAGCAGCTGAAATGGTTTGGCCTAGGGCACTACTCTGACGAACTCCTGCAGAATGTTCTGGAGCTAGAAGGGCTGACCTCCAAAAGCCATAACTATCTTCCTGTGTGCCAGGTATGACTCCAAACAGGTGAGGGTTTGCCCCCAATTCCTATTCATTCCAGTTTTGCTGGGCCATCTCAATGCCAAACTCGACCGAATGTGGCCTCGATGTCCAGGCTTGTCACTCTCACCTCAACTCTGTAATTCAGCTCTTCTGTCTATGTTTGAACCAAAGCTGTAAGAAGGTCAGGAGCAGAGTGGACCCACCAGAACCCAAACTAAGGTAGTTACTGCAGAACAGATGCTGCTTGATAGCACTGTTGGGGACATCTTCCATCATTTTACTGACGATCAAGAGCAGACTGATGGGGCAGTAATTGACTGGGCTGGATTTGTCTTGCTTTTTGTACACAAGACATACCAGGGCAACTTTCCATATTGTCCGGTAGGTGCCAATGTTATATTGTTACTGGAACATGCTAGGCTAGAAGAGCAGCAAGTTCTGGAGCACACATCTTCAGTACTATTGTCAAAATGTTGTCAGGGCCCATAGCTTTTGCAGTATTTAGTGTTTCTAACCATTTCTTGAAATCAGGTGGAGTGAATCAAATTGGCTGAAGATTGGCATCTGTAATACTAATGGATGAGGCCGAAATGGATCATCCATTCAACACTTCTGGTTGGTGATTGTTGCAAACACTTCTGCCTTTTCCTTAGCACTGATCAATACCTACACACCACATGAAGTACAGAAGTTCAAAAAGACAGCTTGCCACTATTTTCTTGGGACAATTCAGAAGGAGCATAAACAAAACGATGCTGGCCCAGCCAGTGATTCCACATCCCTTAAATGAACAAACACAGAAATTATTAAAGGATTGGGTCCAGACTTGGAGGGCAGAGAATACAGGAAGTGAGATACAGGAGGAGGCATGGTGACAAGAAAAAGTCTCAGGGAGACAGAAAAATATTGGCGAAAAGGTGGCAATCCACGTGGACTTGGGTCAGGAGCAGCAGCCAAAAAAGGAATGAGTACATGGAAAATCCAATTACAAAGGCCTGGTTAATTTGCTTACATCTATTATAATATATCCTGGCAGCAAAAAGAATGGACAGCACTTAAGAACTACCATAACATTTCGGAGTACAAATTATGAATCATTGTAATATGACTATGTCATATGGAACTCCAATGCATAGACAATTGGTTTTTCAAAAGCAATGCAGCCACCAACTCGGAAACTGCCAGGATGTTACCCTGCAGACTGCTTAAAAGCTAACTTGTTTTGAGAATCATACACTTGAAAAAAAATTAAAATTGATTACTATTGCATAATCCAGACAAGTGATTCGATGAGGAAGTCTGCGTAGATCATTGAAAACCTTTGGTCAAGTGAAATCAGGAAACCATCTGATGGGTAGAATATCAGTTGATGCACTAATGGAGATAATCCATGGGAATGAAGGTCAAAGAGGTAAGCAGAATCATTTCTAAACAGCAATACAAAAGAAACAGAATTCTTCTGCCTGCCCCAACTCATTTCACATTCACATCTAAACAGTAATACAACTGCTTAAAGGGTGGCGGTGGAAAAGCACAGCAGGTCAGGCAGCATCTGAGGAGCCTGCTCTTCGGATGCTGCCTGACCTGCTGTGCTTTTCTAGCGCCACACCTTTTGACTCTGATCTCCAGCATCTGCAGTCCTCACTTTCTCCTAGTGATAGAACATATACAGATCCCTCCCCAAACTCCAAAAGAACTCCATACCCAAACAATGACAATATCATTTAGTCCAAACAGAAATATAACAAATACAGAATTCCCACTACTCAGACAGAATTGCAATGGGAACACCACTGGAATATAATGCACAAATGCAGTCTCTACTTTAAGAAAGGCAGGACAACATACACAGAATCCACAAACAGCAGTGGAATCGAAGTGCACACGCACTGTTCAACTACATGAACAAGGGAAGCCAGGCAAAGAGACATTGCTTTCAGTCTAGTAAAGGAGGGAATGATTTGCTGTAATTAAAGCAAATCCAATTACCAAAAATTGATTATATTTTCTCCAATCAAAATATACTTGTTCTTCCACAATTCTGACTGAAGTTTAAGAATTTGATTTATAACGAATGTAAATTATTAACTAAGCGGCATACATGAAAATGCAACCCTCAATAACACCCTTGCAATATAATAAGTCAGAGCTGAGCAATGTTTCAGTACTTGTCACAGAATTCTTCCCAGTACAATTCATTCCAAATCTTTGGTACCGTCCAGCGTCAGAAGCAGAGAATATGCAGGCGCGCTCCCAAACCTCGTCTTTACTTTGGTTTGTTCGGAACAGAGACTCACGAGTGCAGAAGTAGTGAACAGGAGTCAACGGAGAGAGCACTAGGCAACGACATTCCTGAGACTTACTCCTACTACAAACAGCTGAGAAGGGAAAAGAAAGCTGAAACAAACGGCGTGCTTTCAGCACCTATCTGCCTTGTAGAAACAATACTGAGTAGGGAATTGGGAGGAGCAGCCAGTTTAACTACAGCTATGCGCATAACAACACGTTAATGGGATAAAACATTGTTGCAAAATTCCTGCAAGGTACAAAGCACTGTAGGTCTATGCATTCCAATTTCAGCAGCTGAGGAAGTTAGTCATTCTTAAGTTCAGATTTGAATTCAGATTTTAAAAACTGAAGCAAATCACCTGGAACATTCTCAACTCATTGATTATTCAAAGATGTAATACAATCCCAGGGAAGATAACGCCGAAGGCAACATGTATGAATGTGCATCACCGCAAACTGCTTTCATTACTGTCACCACTAATAGTCCTTTCCAAATTTGGATCAACAAAACCTATAATCTAACTGCAGTGTAATGAGATTGTGATCAAACAAACGTAGCTGCATTATAATCTAACTGTCTAACCATTGTACTATTGTAGGGACTGAAGGCTAAAACAACTGTACTTTAAACTCCACTGCGATTCTTTGTAATCTGTTTTCAAATCAGTGCAAACTTTTATTAATTCATGGGTACAACATCCCTTCAAACCTGCACGCACACGGTATTGGTACTGGGTTCCGGAAGTAGTTGCCGCGCTTGTTCAAGGCTCACGCAGCCAAATAGAAATTTACAGGGAATACTGGACGTGAGTCACTGGCATCTTCCTTCTTTACTCATCATTGCTTATTTGAATCATTCTGGTACGCAGTGAAGATATTTCCGGAGTTTTGTTAGATAGGGCGTTCGAGGATTGTGCTGGCGATAAAGAAGGAAGTGTAATGTATTTCCAAGTCAGGATGGTATTTGATTTGAATGAGAATTTGGAATCAGTAATATTCCCTCGGGCTTGTTGCCCTCCTTTTACGCGGTAAATATAGGTTTGAAACGTGCAGTCTAAGAAGCCTTGGGATTTCTCATGGCACCTTGTCGATGATACACATGACAGCCTTTGTATGTCTGTGTTGGGGAGATTGCGGAAGGGATGGTATGCAAATTAAACATGTCGCTTGCTGCTGAATGGTGTGCGGTTGGAGCTGCATTTAGCGGAGCAAAGTAGACAGCATTCCTGACAATGTGCTATGTAGATGGGGAAATGCTATGGCAGAGTCACTAGTTGCAATTCCCAGCCTCTAACTTCTTCTCGTTAACAGCACTCAGAGGGCTAATCCAGTTAAGATCCTGGTCAAAGACAATCACAAGGATTTTGGTGTGGGGTAAAAACAGAAATGGAGAAACCGGCACCAACTGTGAAGAGAGTAAGAAGACGCCAGGTTATAATACAACAGTTTTATTTGAAATCACAAGTTTCACCTGACAAAGGGGCAACACTTGCAGACTGGCACATTCCAAGGTCCAAGACTACGTGTTGAGGGACGCGCTGAAGCTTGGGGCAGCTGCCGCCAAGGCGCGGTGGGGAAAGACCACCGTGTAAGATCGGCCTGCCTAAAGAAGAACAGGGGGCCCATGCGGACGTTTTTTGGGCTCTGCTGATGCCTCAGCCAAATATATGTACAAGATTGAAAAATGCACAGGATTGTAAATGACATTGATAAATTCGAATCTGTGTTTGTAAATGTGGACATATGTATGGCATGATCAAATGTACAGACCATCAAATCATTTTATGAATAAAGTATATTTTTGAAATAAAAAAAAAGAAAGCTTGTCAGAGTGTTGCCCCTTTGTCAGGCGAAAACTTGTGATTTCAAATAAACCTGTTGGACGATAACCAGGCGTCCTCTGACTCCTGACCTTGTCCACCCAGCGCAACACCAGCACCGCCACATGATGAAGAGAGAACGATAGTTAACGTTTTGAGTCTTCTTCTGTCGTTAAGATTGATATCAGATTAAACTCTGTTTCTCTCTCCACAGATACTGCTGGACCAGCTGAGTTTCTCAAGAATTTTCTCTTTATGTTTCAGGTCTCCAGCATCTATAGTATTTTGCTTTTATTTGCATATTGATGTGCGATTTTACATTGTTAGTGCTTTTAAATGTTAAATGGGAGACGTTTAAGAGCCAATTTTGTGATGGTTATTATCTAGAATGTGTGTGACTGGAACAGAATTTACCACTGAACAACTCCAGCCTGAATCTCAGTGCATTGGGCACCTCATTATGGGAGATGTTTCAAATGAAATTGAACATTGTGTACTTAGCAGTAAACATTCCCACTTCTGTCTTCATAATAGAACAAGAATCATTCATAAAGCAGCTGAGGATAGTTAGGCCTAAGACTGTGCTATGAGGCCCTCCTGCATCTATGTATTTGGCTAAGATAATTGGTTTCCAACAAGCACAACTGACTTCCTTTGTTCTGGGCTAGTGTTGAGCTTGCCTTTTGACTTACATTGATTTCAATCGCACTAGGGGTCCTTGATGCCACAATTGGTCAAATGTTGCGCTGATGTCATGAGCAGCCAGAGCAAGTGGTGGAGGCTAGTTCAATTACAACACTTAAGATATCTGGATGGGTATATAATAAGGAAGGGTTCAGAGGGATATGGGCCAAATGCTGGCAAATGGGATTAGATTAATTTCGGATATCTGGTCCATATGGACGAGTTGGACCAAAGGGTCTGTTTCCATGTTGTATACCTCTATGATTCTATGTCAATGACAATTACATTTACCTGACCTCTAGAATTCAGCCCTTTTGCCTGTTCAATGCATGTCTGTAACATGGTCAGTCTGTCAGTAGTCCTGGCTGAACCTAAATTTAAAACTGGTGAGCAGATTATTGCTCAGCAACTGCCACTGAATAGCACTGTCAGTTTTGCTGAGGATGAGTAGAAGACTAGGGAGATCAGACTTGTCCTTTTTTGTGGACAGGAAAATATTTTAGTAATTTTCCTTGTTATCTGGTAGATGCCAGTGTTGAAATCCGACTGGAACATAAAGGTATTGCTAGTTCTGGATGCAATGCCTTTATCACTAGAGCCAGAATGTTTACAGGGTCTACTGCCTTTGGTGTGTTCAGTTAGTTCAATGGTTTATTGAGAGCAATGTGGAATGAAACAAACTAGCTGAAGGTTTTGAAGGGTCAGTGAACCAGAAATCTTAACTCGACTTCCTCTCCACAGATGCTGCCAGACCTGCTGAGTATTCCCAACAATTCTGCTTTTGTTTCTGATTTCCAGCATCTGTAGTTCTTCAGTTTTTTTTGTTTATCTGAAGGCTTACTTCTGT
This sequence comes from Chiloscyllium punctatum, assembly GCF_047496795.1. NCBI lineage: Eukaryota > Metazoa > Chordata > Chondrichthyes > Orectolobiformes > Hemiscylliidae > Chiloscyllium > Chiloscyllium punctatum. The sequence goes on along the minus strand of NC_092761.1, from coordinate 53,356,097 downwards.
GATAACGGGTTTCTTAGAAGGAAGCAGAAGATCAACTAGGCATTTCTCACTGAAGATCATTACAACAGTGTTCGCCTTCGTTTTTGTTAATGTGCATTGAGCTCTGTCATCACTAGAGATGGGATCCTCTGGAAGCCTCATTTATTTGTTTAATTGTTTACCATCATTGTCATGACCATGGGTGAGAACTCCAAGGGACACTTTAACTTGTAATTCTAAAATGAATTTCTTTAAAAATATGGCTGATACAGTCCAAAATGGCTACAGACGCAAAATAAGTGGCTGCTTAGAGAAATTCACCCATGAAAAGTGACGCCTAAAGATAGTGGGCGGCACGGTGGCACAGTGGTTAGCACTGCTGCCTCACAGCGCCAGAGACCTGGGTTCAAATCCCACCTTAGGTGATTGACTGTGTGGAGTTTGCACGTTCTCCCAGTGTCTGCGCGGGTTTCCTCCCACAGTCCAAAGATGTGCAGGTCAGGTGATTTGGCCATGCTAAATTGCCCGTAGTGTTAGGTATGGGGTAAATGTAGGGGTATGGGTGGGTTATGGGTCGGTGTGGACTTGTTAGGCCGAAGGGCCCGTTTCCACACTGTAATGTAATCTAATGTAAAAGGCATATCAAACAACAGCCCTTCACAGGGGGAGAAGCAAGTCAAAACAGACTGGGCCGTGATCTCGAATGGCTGCAAAGATCATGAAAGGCAATGATCCACTTTTTCAACAGCAAGTCATTCCCTGTAAAATATGTGAGAACTCCAAGGGACACTTTAACTTGTGTTGTTTCCTTTGAAGTATACACAATAATACAAAAGGTGGTGAGAGCCTGGAATTCACTTCCAGAGGTGGTGCTGGAAGCAGACACAATAGCAGCATTCAAGAAGCACCTGGACAGATACATGAAGAGGAAGGGAATAGAAGGATATAGATCCTGTAAGTGAAGACAGTTTGAATACGGATGGGGCAAACGTGTTGGCGAAGGCTTGGAGGGCCGAAGGATCTGCTCCTGTGCTGTACTGTTATTTGTTCAAAAACGTCAGTTTCAATTTTCCTGGAGAGGGCTAGAGGAAGGAGGTTCTTGTGGGTGTACTAACCTGGGGTTGTGCATTAGCATGCTGTGAAAGTTACAGAAACTATCGCCTAATCACCCTGTGTTTCAAGTAAATATAGAACATAGAACAGTACAGCACAGAACAGAACAGGCCCTTCAGCCCACGATGTTGTGCCGACCACTGATCCTCATGTATGCACCCTCAAATTTCTGTGACCATATGCATGTCCAGTAGTCTCTTAAATGTCAACCTCTCCTCATAAGATAAGCCCTCCAGTCCAGGCAGCATCCTGGTAAACCTCCTCCGAATCCTCTCTAAAGCATCCACATCTTTCTTATAATAGGGCGACCAGAACTGGACGCAGTATTCCAAGTGCGGTCTAACCAAAGTTTTATAGAGCTGCAACAAGATCTCACAACTCTCAAACTCAATCCCCCTGTTAATGAAAGCCAAAACACCATATGCTTTCTTAACAACCCTGTCCACTTGGGTGGCCACTTTAAGGGATCTACGTACCTGCACACTAAGATCTCGCTGTTCCTTCACACTGCCAAGAATCCTATCCTTAATCCTGTACTCAGTTTTCAAATTCGACCTTCCAAAATGCATCACCTCGCATTTATCCAGGTTGAACTCCATCTGCCACCTCTCAGCCCATCTCTGCATCCTGTCAATGTCCCGCTGCAGCCTACAATAGCCCTCTATACTGTCAACGACACCTCCAACCTTTGTGTCGTCTGCAAACTTGCTGACCCATCCTTCAATCCCCTCATCCAAGTCATTAATAAAAATTACAAACAATAGAGGTCCGAGGACAGAGCCCTGTGGAACACCACTCACCACAGACTTCCAGGCAGAATATTTTCCTTCTACTACCACTCACTGTCTTCTGTTGGCCAGCCAATTCTGTATCCGGACAACTATGTTCCCCTGAATCCCATTCCTCCTGATCTTCTGAATAAGCCTACCATGTGGAACCTTATCAAATGCCTTGCTGAAGTCCATATACACCACATCCACAGCTCGACCCTCATCAACTTTTATAGTCACATCCTCAAAGAACTAGATAAGGTTTGAGGCATGACCTACCCCTCACAAAGCCGTGTTGACTGCATTTAATCAAGCCATGCTTTTCCAGATGGTAATAAATCCTATCCCTTAGAATCCTTTCTAACACCTTGCAGACGACAGACGTGAGACTTTCTGGTCTGTAACGGGTGTCCCTAAGTATGACTGCTAGTGAGCAAGCCAAACTGAGATACAAAAGGACTCTCTCACCCTGAATGTTGAAATTGAGGCAGTCAAAAGTAATCAAAACAACAGAATTGCCAACAACCTGTAAAACTAAGAATCTTGAAAGCAACTACCAAAGTCAACATTACCAGTAATCTGCAATGCAGCAGCTGCAAATTTATTAATTCTTCTCACATTTATAAATTAATAAACTCTCATTTTTAACTCAAGAAAGCCAGGTTACATTGACTGCTTTTAGAACAGGAGTTCGTTAGGATCTGAGAGACAGGTATCCACAAGGGAAGAAATCCAGTTTTACTTTATTGCAAACTATGAGGGGACAGGCAAATCAAGAAAGGTAGGCCAGTTCATTCCTCATCAATCTGAATTTTAATGAATTGGGGTATCCCACATGGGACTGTAAAACCTTGGAGAGCCTCGTCCAGGTTTTGAGTGTAACACCATTGATGACTGGACGTGACAGGACCACAGAACAAGTGTGTGATCTGTTGATGGCAGGATCACTTAGGTATTCTTGTAGCATGCAGCTTTTGATGTGCTGTATCTGCACCAGACTGATTTATCATTTTAGATACGCTGAGTGCTGCTCCCAGCATGCTCTTCTGTACTTTCATTGAATCAGAGATTCGTAATGGATTCAGATTTGTTAAGTGTTCAATTCTGCCGATGATCCACAATGCTTCACTGATGCCAATAACATTATACCTATTCTTAATCAGCATCATTAATACAGTGACAAACGACAAATGGAGGGCATTCCCTGTGTAAGCTCAACAAGGCTGGCGTGGTCACCTTTACCAATTATAGCATGGTCTAATATCTCTCTGATATGTAGAAAGGTGAGGGTCAGGTCAAGTGAGCTTTCCTTCATGTTGGTTCTCTCAAACACTTTCCCACAGGCCCAACCTCACAGCTATCTCCTTCAGGTCCACAATAGTACTGAGGAATTCCTGGTTATGGTCCAGGTCCATAAGATAATAGGAACAGAATTAGGCCATTCTGCTCAGTTACTGTTCTCAGTGCTTCTTCCAAGCAGCGTTCAACATGGAAGAGTATATATAAAATGAGAGATGATGGTAGACAGCAATTGGTAGGTGGTTTTCTTTCCCACTTCGATCTAATGCTACAAGTCTTAATGTGTTTCAGAGTCAAAGCTGAGGACTCCCAGAGTCACTGCTTCCAGACTATATACAGATCTGGTGGGAGCTGTCTATGAAGGGAGGGGTTGGGAAGGTGGCAGTAAATACACTGGAATGGTGATGGAGGGATCTGGGATGTTGGTGCAATGTACAGGTTTGGTGATTACAGTTATTGTGAAATGTGTTTTAGGTTAGCTTTACTAGCTCACTCAGTAGCTCACTATATTCCTTAATACCGTTAAAAATCACAAAACACCAGATTATAGTCCAACAGGTTTATTTGGAAGCACTAGCTTTCGGAGTGATGCTCCTTCAACCTGGTATAATTCCACAACCACCTGAAGGAGGAGCAGCGCTCCGAAAGCTGGTGTTTCCAAATAAACCTGTTGGACTATAACCTGGTGTTGTGTGATTTTTAACTTTGTACACCCCAGTCCGATATAGACTAAAATTAAAACATGCTTTTCACCTTAAACCCTGATCAGATTTATTTCTACATCAAAAGGAACCTCTGAATAGATGTCAATTTTGCAAACAATACCATTCCCATCAAGTCTCCACGAAAGATTATATTAATCAGCCTTTACCAACCATCTCTTGGACCCGAATAGATTACAGAACACCAAACATTTTCCCCAATTAGTATGTACTTGTTAAATACCTTTTAACTGGGCTGTTATCCCTTTAGGAATCTGTTAAAACAGCACTTAAGTGAAATTGAATGAATAAATGAAACTTCAATTCTCAGGAGCAGCAAGGAGAGATGGAGAGAGGCTGCTGGGAAGGTAAATCACTGCTTTAAAAACTTACCTCCTGAAAAGAGGGAGCACATGCTGAGCAGTAGTGGACATGGGACTGCTGAGTAAGTGAAGCAAGATATTTGGGGCGTTGCATTAACCTAAACACAGTCTCCCACCCATCCCCCTCCTCTAACAAAAAAAAAGTTCTATGCACCAGATTGGTGAAGTAATCATTTTTAAAAATTCTTTACGTTTCAATAGTGTCTTTGGGAATTTCGAATAGTGGGAGCGGTGGTTAGGGAAGTTCAATGTTCCTCCTGCAGAGTGCGGGAGGTCAGGGTCACCACTAGTGTCCCTGCTGACTTCCTCTGTGGCAAGTGCACCCAACTCCAAGTTGTCGAAAACCACGTTAGGGAACTGGAGCTGGATGAACTTCGGATCATTCGGGAGGCGGAGTGGGTTACTGAGAGGAGTTACAGGGAGGTAGTCACACTTCAGGTACAAGAAAAAGGCAGCTGGGTTACAGTCAGGGAACCGGCAGACAGTGCAGGAATCCCCTATGGCCGTTCCCCTCAATAACAAGTATACAGTCTTGGATAATATTGTGGTGAGGCAGGAGGTGGGTGGGCTGGGGGAGCTTACCAGGAGTAAGCCATGGGATACAGGTCTCCGGACAGAGTTTGTCCCTGTTGCTCAGAAGGGAAGGGGTGAGAGAAACAGAGCATTAGTCACTGGGGACTCCATAGTTAAGGGGACAGACAGGAGGGTCTGAGAATGAGAGAGATTCACGGTTGGTGTGTTGCTGCCCAGGTACCAGGGTCTGTGATGTCTTAGATTGTGTTTTTGAGATCCCTGAAGGGGAGTGGGGAGCAGCCCAAATCATGGTCCATGTAGGCACTAACGACATAGGTAGGTAAAGGGATTAAAGGGATGGGGATTTAAGGCAGAAATTCAGGGAGCTAGGAGCTGGAACAAACTGAGTTGTTATCTAAGGTTTGTTGCCCATGTCACGTGCAAGACAGGCGAGGAATAGGGAGAGAGAGGAGTTGAACAAATGGCTACAGGTCCTGTGCAGGAGGGAGGGTTTTGGATTCTTGGATAATTGGGCTCTCTCTGGGGTAGGTGGGACCTCTTCAAACAGGATGGTCTACACCTGAACCAGAGGGGCACCAATATCCCTGGGGGGGGGGGGGGGGGGGGAAAGAGGGGGGTGTTGCTAATGCTCTCTGGGTGAGTTTAAACTATTTCAGCAGGGGTATGGGAATCTGAATTGTAGCTCCAGTGTCCAGAAGGTTGAGAGGAGGGAGATCAGAAACATGGTTTCAACTTTGCAAGAGTGCACCGGCAAGCAGGAAGGTTATTTGAAGTGTGTCTACACCAGGACCTTTCAGAATAAGGTGGGTGAACTTGCAGCATGAGTTTGTACCTGACACTTCGATGTTGTTGCCACTTCAGAGACATGGATAGAACAGGGACAGGAATGGTTGTTGCAGGTTCTGGGATTAGATGTTTCAGTAAGAACAGAGAAAATGGTAAAAGTGGTGGGGTGTGCCATTGTTAATCAAGGACAGTATTACGGTGGCAGAAAGGATGTTTGAGGACTCGTCCACTGAGGTAGTATGGGCTGAGATTAGAAAGGAGAGGTTACCCTGTTGGGAGTTCTCTATAGGCCTCCGAATAGTTCCAGTGATGTAGAGGAAAGAATTGCAAAGATGATTCTGGATAGGAGTGAGAGTAACAGGGTAGTTGTTATGGGGACTTTAACTTGCCAAGTATTGACTGGAAATGCACAAGTTCATGTACTTTAGATGGTTCAGTTTTTGCCCAATGTGTGCAGGAGGGTTTCCTGACACAGAATGTAGACAGGCCACAGTGGATTTGGAACTGGGTAATGAACCCGGCCAGATGTTAGATTTGGAGGTAGGTGAGCACTTTGGTGATAGTGACCAGAATTCAGCTATATCTACTTTAGCGATGGAAAGGGATAGGTATATACCGCATGGCAAGAGTTATAGGATGGGGAAAGGCAATTACAATATGATGAGGCAAGATTTGGGATGCATAGGATGGGCAAGGAAACTGCAGGGGATGGGCACACAATTGAATTAGAACACAGACATAGAAGATAGAAAAATACAGCGCAGTACAGGCCCTTTGGCACTCGATGTTGCGCCGATCCAAGCCCACCTAACCTACACTAGCCCACTATCCTCCATATGTCTATCCAATGCCTGTTTAAATGTCCATAAAGAGGAAGAGTCCACCACTGCTACTGACAGGGCATTCCATGAACTCACGACTCGCTGAGTAAAGAATCTACCCCTAACATCTGTCTTATACCTACCACCCCTTAATTTAAAGCTATGCCCCCAAATATGCAGCTTATTCAAGGAACAGCTACTGTGGGTCCTTGATAGGTATGTACCTGTCAGGCAGGGAGGGAGTTGTCGAGCGAGCGAGCTGTGGTTTACTTAAAAAATTGAATCTCTTGTCAAGAGGAAGAAGGGGGATGAGATGTGAAGGAACAGTTAGGGCGTTTGGGAGTTACAAGCTAGCCAGGAAAGACCTTAAGACAGAACTAAGAAGAGCCAGGAGAGGACATGAGAAGTTGTTGGCAGATAAGATCGAGGAAAACCCAAAAGATTTCTATGGATATATCAGGAATACAAGAATGATTGGAGTAAGATGAGGACCAATCAAGGACAGTAGTGGGAAGTTGTGCGTGGAATGAGAGGAGATATGAGAAACGCTAAATGAATATTTTTCGTTGGTATTCACACTGAAAAAAAGACAATTTTGTCGAGGAGAATACTGAGATACAGGCTACTAGACTAGACGGGTTTGAGGTTCATACAGAGGTGGTGTTAGCAATTCTGGCAAGTGTGAAAATGGATAGGTTCCCTTTGCCCGATGGGATTTATCCTAGGATTCTCTGGGAAGCTCAGGAGGAGATTGCAGAGCCTTTGGCTTTGATCTTTATGTCATCATTGTCTACAGGAATAATGCCAGAAGACTGGATGTTGTCCACTTGTTCAAGAAGGGGCGTAGAGACAACCCTGGTCATTATAGACCAGTGAGCCTTACTTCGGTTGTGGGTAAAGTGTTGGAAAAGGTTATAAGAGATAGGATTTATAATCATCTAGAAAGGAATAAGTCGATTAGGAATAGTCAACACGGTTTTGTGAAGGGTAGGTTATGCCTCACAAACCTTATTGAGTTTTTTTGAGAAGGTGACCAAACAGGTGGATAAGGGTAGAGTGGTTGGTGTAGTGTATATGGATTTCAGTAAAGCATTCGATAAGGTTCCCCATGGTAGACTATTGCACAAAATACAGAGGCATGGGATTGAGCGTGAATTAGCGGTTTGGATCAGACATTGGCGAGCTAAAAGAAGACAGAGGGTGGTGGTTGATGGGAAATGTTCATCCTGGAGTTCAGTAACGAGCAGTGTACCACAAGGATCTGTTTTGGGTCCACTGCTGTTTGTCATTTTTATAAATGAACTGGATGAGGGCATAAAAGGATAGGTTAGTAAATTTTGGCTCACACTAAAGTCGATGGAGTTGTGGACAGTGTGGAAGGATGCTGTAGGTTACAGAGGGACATAGATAAGCTGTAGAGCTGGGCTGAGAGGTGGCAACTGAAGTATAATTCAGAAAAGTGTGAGGTGATTCACTTTGGAAGGAGCAACAGGAATAAAGGGTACTGGGCTAATATTAAGATTCTTGGCAGTGTAGATGAGCTGAGACACCTGGCACACAGATCCCTGAAAGTTGCTACCCAGGTTGATAGGATTGTTAAGAAGGCATACAGTGTGTTAGCTTTTATTAGTAGAAGGATTGAGTATCTGAGCAACAAGGTCATGTTGATTAGACTAGATTCCCTACAGTATGGAAACAGGCCCTTTGGCCCAACAAGTCCACAACGATCCTCTGAAGAGTAACCCACCCAGACCCATATTTACCTCTGACTAATGCACCTAGCACTATGGGCAATTTAGCATGGTTAATTCACCTGACCTGCACATCTTTTGATTGTGGGAGGAAACCCACACAGACGTGGGGAGAATGTGCAAACTCCCCATAGACAATCGCCTGAGGTTGGAATTGAACCCGGGTCCCTGGCGCTGTGAGATAGCAGTGCCGCCCTATGTTGCAGCTGTACAAAATTCTGGTGTGGCCGCACTTGGAGTATTGCGTACAGTTCTGGTCACTGTATTATAGGAAGGATGTGGAAGCTTTGGAAAGGGTTCAGAGATTTACTGGGATGTTGCCTGATATGGAGCAAAGGTCTTACAAGGAAAGACTGAGGGACTTGAGGCTGTTAGACAGAAGAAGGCTGCGAGGTGACTTAATTGAGACATATAAGGGTTAGATAGGGTGGACAGTGAGACCCCGTTTTCTCAGATGGTAATGGCTAGCATGAGGGGACATAGCTTTAAATTGAGTGGAGATAGGTATAGGATAGATGTCAGAGGTAGTTCTTTACTGAGAGAGTAGTAAGGGCATGGCACGCCCTGCCTTCAACTATAGTAGACTCTCAAACTTTTAAGGGCATTTAAATGGTTATTGTATAAACATATGGATTAAAATGGAATAGTGTAGAATAGATAGGCTTCAGATTGGTTCCACAGGGTGGCGCAACATCGAGGGCGGAAGGGCCTGTACTGCGCTGTAACGTTCTATATTCTAGTACTTATTTCAATAAGATGACTGGGTTCCAGTGGAAAACTATTAATATGCTTTAGGAATAAAAATCTACCCAATTTACTTGCTTTTGGTTGTAAGTGACTCCAGCCAATGTGGTTGACTTAGAACTGACCTCTGAAATGGCCCATCAAGCCATGAAATTATGCTAAAGCATTCAGAATATATAAAACTAGATTGACTAAACATAGAGTCATAGAGATGTACAGCATGGAAACAGACCCTTCGGTCCAACCTGTCCACACCAACCAGATATCCCAACCCAATCTAGTCCCACCTGCCAGCACCCGGCCCATATCCCTCCAAACCCTTCTTATTCATGGACCCATCCAAATGCCTCTTCAATGTTGCAATTGTACCAGCCTCCACCACATTCTCTGGTAGCTCATTGCATACATGTACCACCCTCTGCGTGAAAAAGTTGCCCCTTAGGTCTCTTTTATATCTTTCCCCTCTCACCCTAAACCTATGCCCTCTAGTTCTGGACTCTCCGATCCCAGGGAAAAGACTTTGTCTATTTATCCTATCCATGGCCCTCAATTTTATAAACCTCTATAAGGTCACCCCTCAGCCTCCAACGCTCCAGGGAAAACAGCCCCAGCCTCTTCAGCCTCTCCCTATAGCTCAAATCCTCCAACAGTGGCAACATCCTTGTAAATCTTTTCTGAACCCTTTCAAGTTTCACAACATCTTTCCGATAGGAAGGAGACCAGAATTGCATGCAATATTCCAACAATGGCCTAACCAATGTCCTGTACAGCCGCAACATGACCTCCCAACTCCTGTACTCAGTACTCTGACCAATAAAGGAAAGCATACCAAACGCCTTCTTCACTATCCTATCTAACTGCGACTCCACTTTCAAGGAGCTATGAACCTGCACTCCAAGGTCAGCAATACTCCCGAGGACCTTACCATTAAGTGTATAAGTCCTGCTAAGATTTGCTTTCCCAAAATGCTGCACCTCGCATTTATCTGAATCTCCACCTGCCACCTCTCAGCCCATTGGCCCATCTGGTCCAGATCCTGTTGTAATCTGAGGTAACCCTCTTCGCTGTCCACTGCACCTCCAATTTTGGTGTCATCTGCAAACTTACTAACTGTACCTCTTATGCTCGCATCCAAATCATTTATGTAAATGACAAAAAAGTAGAGGGCCCAGCACCGATCTTTGTGGCACTCCACTGGTCACAGGCCTCCAGTCTGAAAAACAACCCTCCACCACCACCCTCTGTCTTCTACTTTTGAGTCAGTTCTGTATCCAAATTGCTAGTTCTCCCTTTATTCCATGAGATCTAACCTTGCTAATCAGTCTTCCATGGGGAACCTTGTCGAACTCCTTACTGGAGTCCATATAGATCACATCGACTGCTCTGCCCTCATCAATCTTGTTACTTCTTCAAAAAACTCAATCAAGTTTGTGAGACATGATTTTGCACGCACAGAGCCATGTTGACTATCCCTAATCAGTCCTGGGCGGTCAATTGATCAAGGCATTGGAATTCAAACACAAAATGCATACATCCTGCTGAGATGACCCTGATAAAGTGGTCCTCACTAACAGCTGGGAAAATGTGCCAAAATTGAGAGAGGTAGACCACAGATTAATCACATGACAACCTAACATTGTGTGAGATTTGTGTTCAAATTACGCCCAAAATCAGTGAGCGGCGAAACTTGCTTCTTCTATTCAGCAACCGCAAGTAGCATAAGTAATACCGAAATACAGTTCTTACAAAAGCCTATTTATACACAGTTCTGACATATTAAAATTCCATTACTATGGTTTTTACATTGTTTTGTCTATAATACACAAAGGTTTGAGGGGCTTCTTTCCTGGGGATAGGAGATGGGTTAAAACATGTGCTAACTGCTGACTGCTACTCCTAATAGGATTACGAGTATCTGTCCAATCTGCTTGCATCATTAAGAGGTGTTATTCTGTTTGTCTTTTAAATTAGTAAATGTAAGTTTAAAAAAACTCTGCCTAAATGCTCTAAGATAGACATTATACCTGTACTTAATAAAAGAATAAAGGACACTAAACTGATTACTGCAGCTATGTTATGACATTTGTTGGTGAGAGAACATACTACATTACAGCGCAGTACAGGCCCTTCAGCCCTCGATGTTGCGCCGACCTGTGAAACCAATCTGAAGCCCATCCATCCTACACTATTCCATTTTCCTCCATATGTTTATCCAATGACCATTTAAATACCCTTAGAATTGGCAAATTTACTACTGTTTCAGGCAATGCATTCCATGCCCCTACTACTCTCTGAGTTAAAGAACCTACCTCTGACATCTGTTCTATATCTATCACCCCTCAATTTAAAGCTATGTCCCTTCGTGCTAGCCATCACCATCCGAGGAAAAAGGCTCTCGCTGTCCACCCTATCTAATCCTCTGATTATCTTATACGTCTCAATTAAGTCACCTTTCAACTGCCTTCTCTCGAAAGAAAACAGCCACAAGTCCCTCAGCCTTCCCTCCATCCCAGGAACATCCTGAAAAATCTTCTCTGCATCCTTTCCAAAGCTTCCACATCCTTCCTATAATGCAGTGACCAGAACTGTATGCAATACTCTAAGTGCGGCCGCACCAGAGTTTTGTACAGCTGCAACATGACCTTATGGCTCTGAAATTCAATCCCTCTACCAATAAAAACGTACCATATGCCTTCTTAACAGCTCTATCAACCTGGGTGGAAACTTTCAGGGATCTATGCAAATGGACACTTAGATCTTTCCGCTCATCCACACTATTGGGATTGAATTTTCCAGACTCAATCAATTGAATTCAAATTTTCCAGCAGTCCTGGTGGAATCTGGAATAACAAGGCATATACTCAATGGTCTGAGCAATGAAGGCAAGTGTGATAAATGCCTTGTTTCCACATCATCCAGTGCAGGCTTTGAATTATCAGTCTAGTGACATGATTTTAGTGATTATATTTCTTCACATCCAGCTATATTGAAACCCAATTACTGAAAGCATGTATAATTGAAATATGTTCATAGTGTACTCCAATGAGACTCCGACTGAATTATATTAAAATGTAATCAAACTGTTGCAACAATTATTGTACTTTAACTGTTCTGAAAATCTATAACTGTACTGTTGAGTGATTCTCAGTTCAGATTGAGTCATACAGCACGGAAACAAGTGCAACTAGTCCTTGACGACTAGGTTTCCTAAACTAAACTCGTCCCTCTTGCCTGCGTTTGGACGATATCTCATTCATATACCTAACCAAATGTGTTTTAAATGTTGTAACTGTACATGCATATACCACTTCCTCTGGCAGTTCATTCCACATAGGAACCACCATCTATGCCTCTGATAATTTTGTAGACTTTGATCAGCTCTCCCCTCAGCCACCATCTTTCAGCGAAAACAATCCTAGCCAATGTCCTCGAGACTATGCAACATCCTGGTGAACCTTCTCTACACTCTCTCCAAAGCTTCCACATCCTTTTGGTAGTGTGGTGACCACAACTGTACACAATACTTCAAATGCGGCCTAACATGGGTTTTATATATAGCTGCAACATGGGTTTGCCAACTCTTGTTCTCCATGCCCTGGACAATGAAGGCTAGCAAACCATATGCCTGCTTAATCACCTTGCCTACCTGTGTTGTTTCTTTGAGAGAACTGTGGACGTGCTCATCCAGATCCATCTGTATGTTAATGTTCCTAAGGGTTCTGCCATTTACAGCATAATTCACACCTAAATTTGATCCTTCAAAATGCATCACCTTGATTTGTCTGGATTAAACTCCATCTTCCATTTCTGTGACCAAGTCACCAATCTATCTTTACCTGGGGATTTACAGCAATCAAAAGGGAAGAGGTTTTGTGCAACGCACCTAATTAGTGGTACTGCTTAAGTAGCTGACAGCTCCGACTCAGTGTGGTTAGTTTTCAGTATATTGTGCAAGCAGCTCTTCTGTTCAGAAGCAGTTTCACATTGTAATTATCAGATTGTCAATTTCACAGGCAGGATCTGCTTGTATTAAAAAAATTAAACTCTGCACCAGCTAGAAATTATTGCTGTTACATTCCCTACAATCAACATATTTACTGCTCAGCAGCATCTGTGGAGAGAAATCAGAGTTAATGTTTTGGGTTGAATGTTAATGTTTCAGGACTCCTGACGAAAACTTGAGTGTTGGAAAAATGCAGTTTGACATTGGGGCTGAGCTGCCATTGCCATGCTCCTGTGGTTATCCCCTGATACTCATAAGGTCTACACTTGAGTAATGTAAGGAAGTTGGTCAAGGTATTCAATTCAGTTAGAGTTTGCACCTTTAGTGGAGGGAGAGGAGGGAGGAGAGAAATGAGAACAAAGCAGGAAAAATAAAATATCATACTCTTGAGAAAATAGCTTTTAAAAACTTTGATTTTTCTACAAAACACCTTTGCTCAATTTCAGCGGTGCTGGAAAACTGGCAGAAGCTACAAACATATGATGTCAGCAATGAATTCATCATACAGCAACAACAACAACTCCGTCTGAATCATAAGCAAGCCTGGTTAAACTGTGCAGATTGATCATCTGTAACAGAGGAGGCAGAAAGCAATCGGAAGCCTCAGGGCGCCAATAACATAATGCAATTCCAGCTAGTCATATAGTCCAACATCTCTTTACCCACACAAATGGCAACTTCCTTCAGCCTCACCAAAACATCTTAGCTTCTATTTGACAGCACTGATAATAACCACTCATAACACAAGAATTCACAGCACTTGAATTACTCATTATCTATTATTACAGGTGAGCAAATTGTACCTTAAACTCACTGCAATCCAAAAGGCATTCCTCCTTATTTCTTCATCATTTAAATTGCTCCCACTCATTCAACTCCTATTTAAAGAAGCCTCTTGTTATGGACCAGGTCCCAGACCCTCAAAATATTTTGAGAAGGTAACCTAGGCTCTTTTTCTTATTTTAAAGGCAGATATGAAATGGATATTCCAGGTGTGATACAACTGGTCAATCCATTCGGCTTCAAGCAAAACAGAATTTATTCAAACACCACAGTTAAAACATGAACAAAGGAAAACAGAATTTGGAATAATTCAATTAATGGAAAACTCAACTGACCCGATAGAGTAACTATTACTAATTAACTGTTCCAATACAGTAACATCCCTGAAACACACCTCTTGGCAAAAAGGTAAATTCAATCACACGTTCTTACAGACAGGAGAGAGCAGCATCAAGAGAGAGATCCAGCAGAAATTCAGAGGAATTCTTTACTGAAGCTCTGCTTCAGCTAAAACAAACTAGGTAAAACCTGAACTGGGAGAACTGGCCACTCCCCTGCCACTGTTAAATTAGCCTCTTCCTAGACTCTCCTACGCCTCTACCCTTATGACCTTTCTTAAAAAAAAACAAGGACAAAATAACTTTTTTAAAGTGACATCATCACATTCTACATTGGCATACTATTTTGCATTCCATCGCACTGCCTTCCTCTACACTAGGTCCCTTTCAGCAAGTTTGAAATTAACTCGTGAAGGCCGATTTCAAACAACAATTCATCCAATTCCTTGTTTAAACAATGTTACTGAATCCTGTTCCAAAACCCCCACTGCTAATCATAGTCACAGAATAGTTACATAGAATGAATCATACCAGGATGTCTATCAGTCTGTCACGTCTGAAGGAGCACAAGAACTGGTACTGTGCCTTATCGCATAGTCCTACACATTCATTCTTCTCAGCTAATGATCCAATTTCCTTTTGAAAAGCCTGAATTGAACCTGCCTTCATCACAGTGCAGTCCAGATCCTAAGCATTTGCTGTGTGAAAAATGTTTTCCCTCATGCTGCTTTGATCCTTTTGCCAATTACCTTAAATCAATATCTTCTCATTCTTGATCAGTCCACCAATGGGAATAATTTTTCTGAATTATTCTGTCAAGACCCCTAGGGATTGTCTGAACTCCTACCTATTTTAGACTAGGTTTCAAGTCCTTGATTCCATGTTCAATGGAAGCTCTTTTCTGGATCGGAGTAATCCATATCCTCAGACCTTAAGAACCTATCCTCCTCTTCTACAACCTGTAAAAGTATAGGGGAGACAATTCTTGCTCTTAATTTATCTTTCCAAGTTCAGAGGGAGTGGACTTCTCCTCTGAAATGACTTTAATAATCCTATATCTTAACTGCTTCTCACAGATCATGCCAGAGGATCAGAAAATGGTTTCTATATGTCTATGCCACCTCTCTGTTACAGTGCTGTCAGTCCCATTAACTATATGTAGTGCTGTAGCTCTACAAATCTGTTCTATTCCCTTTTTAAAGACAGTGCATCAGTCTCCAGCATGTACTCAAGTAGTGTATTCTGATCCTGACAATTCACCACATAAAAATATATTTCCTACTGCCTCCTTTCATTTTTATATTAATCACCTTAATGTCCTTTGGTTCTTGATACTTCCACAAATGGGAACAGCTTCTCTCTATCTACTCTGTCCAGATCCTTCATGATTTTGAACAGCTCTGTCAAATCTACCAAACCTTCTTTCCTCAGAGAATAACTCTTCAGCTTCTCCAAACTATCATAAGAAATAGGAGCATGATGACATTATATGGCCATCAAACCTGAAACACTATTTAGCATAATTATGGCTATTATGAGACTTCAACTTCATTTTCCTCACTTTCTCACAGCCTTTAATGCTCTGAGATAATAAAGATGTTAAATGTATATACATGAGCTTGAACATTCTCTGTGTCTGAGTGGGTTTTCTCTGGGTGCTCTGGTTTTCTCCACAGTCCAAAGATATGCAGGTTAGGTGGAATGGCCATGGGAAATGCAGGGTTACAGGGACAGAGTGGAATGGTCATGGGAAATGCAGGGTTACAGGGACAGAGTGGAGTGGCCATGGGAAATGCAGGGTTACAGGGACAGAGTGGAGTGGCCATGGGAAATGCAGGGTTACAGGGACAGAGTGGAATGGCCATGGGAAATGCAGGGTTACAGGTACAGAGCAGGGGTGTGGGTCTGGGTGGGACATTCTTTGGAGGGTCAGTGTGGACTCGATGAGCCGAATGGCCTGCTTCCATACTGTAGGGATTCTACGATTCTACGAAAGGTTACGGATCCTCAATCCTCGGATTATGCCAATACCTCAAGACTCTTATCCTCAGAATTATAACTGGAAATATCTTGTGCACCCTCTCCAAATTCTTCAAATCCTTCTAAAAGAAAGGCACCCAGAATTGCACATAATCCTCCAGTTAAGATTGAGATTGTTAATACAAAGATTGACCATAACTTCTTTCCTTTGCATTCTACTTCTCTACTTATAAAGCACCACTATATAGTGCTGAAAATGTGTTGGTGGAAAAGCGCAGCAGGTCAGGCAGCATCCAAGGAACAGGAGATTTCAGGCATAAGCCCTTCTTCAGGAATGAGGAAAGTGTGTCCAGCAGGCTAAGATAAAAGATAGGGAGGAGGGACTTGGGGGAGGGGCGTTGGAAATGCGATAGGTGGGAGGTGGTCAAGGTGAGGGTGATAGGTCAGAGTGGGGTGGGGGCGGAGAGGTCAGGAAGAAGATTGCAGGTTAGGAAGGCGGTGCTGAGTTCGAGGGATTTGACTGAGACAAGGTGGGGGGAGGGGAAATGAGGAAACTGGAGAAATCTGAGCCACGGGGTGGTTGGGTTGGTTGGTGCGGGTGTCCCAGAGGTGTTCTCTGAAACATTCCGCAAGTAGGCGGCCTGTCTCCCCAATATAGAGGAGGCCACATCAGGTGCAACGAATGCAATAAATGATGTGTGTGGAGGCGCAGGTGAATTTGTGGTGGATATGGAAGGATCCCTTGGAGCCTTGGAGGGAAGTAAGGGGGGGGGAAGGTGTGGGCGCAAGTTTTGCATTTCTTGCGGTTGCAGGGGAAGGTGTCGGGAGTGGAGGTTGGGTTGGTGGGGGGTGTGGACATGACGAGGGAGTCACAGACGGAGTGGTCTTTTCGGAACGCTGATAGGGGAGGGGAGGGAAATATATCCCTGGTGGTGGGGTCCATTTGGAGGTGGCAGAAATGACGGCGGATGATACGCTGTATATGGAGGTTGGTGGAGTTGGATATCCTTTTCTTCCTCTCTAGTGAATCTGATTCCTGAGAGTGTGCCATTGATGATTCGGTGGACAACCAACTCCCATTTCTAGATGTGATGGTACAGAGAACACCGAATGGAGAATTCACCACAAAGGTATACAGGAAAGCCGCACACACAGACCAAGTCCTGAACTACGAAAGCAACCACCCCAACACACACAAACGAAGTTGCATCAAGACACTGTTCAAAAGGGCCACAACACACTGCAGTACACCAGAACTGCAAAAAGAGGAAGAAGAACACCTATACAATGTATCCACCAAAAATGGATATCTCCGCAATTTCATCAACAGATGCCTCAGGGAAAGACAACGGAACGAGGACATGCCACAACTCAAAGGACTAGCCACGTTACCATACATCAAGAGCATTTCTGAACTGACAACCAGACTACTGCGACCACTAGGACTCATAACAGCACACAAACTAACAGCCACTTTCAGACAACTCACCAGGACAAAGGACCTGATACCCAGCATGAGCAAAACCAACGTAGTGTACAAAATCCCATGCAAGGACTGCACAAAACACTACATAGGACAAAGAGGAAGACAGCTAACGATCCGTATCCATGAACACCAACTAGCCATGAAACGACACGACCAGCTATCCTTAGTAGCCACACATTCAGATGACGAGCAACGTGAGTTCGACTGGGACAACACTACTATTATAAGACAAGCCAAACAGAGAACAGCCAGGGAATTCCTAGAGGCATGGCACTCATCCACAGATTCAATCGATAAGCACACCGATCTGGACCCAATATACCGGCTGCTGCAACGGACAGCTGGAACTGACAACCGGAAGCGGCAGATTCAAACCACTACAAATGCCGGAGGAAAGATCACAGAAGCGCTTCACAGGAGGTTCCCAAGCACTGAGGATGTCACCTAGACAGGGGACGAAATGTCTGCAACACAAATTCCCAGCTCGGCGAACAGAACCATAACAACAAGCACCCGAGCTACAAATATTCTCACAAACTTTGAATAAAAGAGAAGACGTATAACATAGCAAAGATGAGAGGGAAGGCAGAGGACTGGAAAGCATTTAAAAAGCAATAGAGGATAACTAAGAAGGCAATACGCGGGGAAATAAAAATGAGATACAAAGGCAAAGGCAAACTGACCAAAAATATAAAGGAGGATAGTAAAAGCTTTTTTAGATATATGAAAAGAAAAAAAAAGGTTAAGACTAAAATTCGGCCCTTAAAGACAGAAACGGATGAATTTATTATGGGGATCAAGGAAATGGCAGAAGAGTTGAATAGGTACTTTGGAACTGTCTTCACTAGGGAAGACACAAGCAATCTCCCAGATGTAATAGCGGCTGAAGGACCTCGGGTAATGGGTGAAATGAAGGGAATTTATACTAGGCAGGAAATGGTGTTGGATAGACTGTTAGGTCTGAAGGCTGGTAAGTCCCCAGGACCTGATGGTCTGCCTCCCAGGGTACTTAAGGAGGTGGCTCGAGAAATCATGGACGCATTGGTAATCATTTTCCAATATTCTATAGATTAAGGATCAGTTCCTGCGGATTGGAGGGTAGCTAATGTTTCCCCACTTATCAAGAAAGGATGGAGAGAAAAAAATAGAGAATTATAGACTGGTTAGCCTGTCATCAGTAGTGGGAAAGATGCTGGAGTCAATTATAAAAGATGAAATTATGACTCATTTGGATAGCAGTAACAGGATAGGTCAGAGTCAGCATGGATTTATGAAGGGGAAAATCATGCTTAACTAATCTTCTCGAATTTTTTGAGGCTGTAACCATGAAGATGGACAAGGGAGAGCCAGTGGATAGTGTGGACCTGGACTTTCAGAAAGCCTTAGGAGATTAGTGAGCAAAATTAGGGCACATGGTTTTATGACTATTTGGCAAAACAGTGTGATTAAAGGCAGTCAGCATGGCTTTGAGAGAGGCAGGTCATGCCTCACATATCTCATTGAGTTCTTCGAGGAGGTGACAAGACAGGTCGACAAAGGTCGAGCTGTGGATGTGGTGTATATGGACTTCAGCAAGGCATTTGATAAGGTTCCCCATGGTAGGCTCATTCATAAAGTCAGGAAGTATGGGATACAGGGAGATTTGGCTATCTGGATTCAGAATTGGCTGGCGGACAGAAGGCAGAGTGTGGTTATAGATGGGAAGTATTCTGCCTGGAAGTGGGGTCCCGCAGGGCTCTGTTCTTGGGCCTCTGCTCTTTGTAATTTTTATAAATGACTTGGATGAGGAGGTTGAGGGGTGGTTTAGTAAATTTGTAGATGACACAAAGGTTGGAGGTGTTGTCGATAGTAGCACAACATAGACAGGATGCAGAGCTGGGCTGAGAAATGGCAAATGGAGTTCAACCTGGATAAATGCGAAGTGATGCATTTTGGAAGGTTGAACTCGAATGCTGAATATAGGATTCTTGGCAGTGTGGAGGAACAGAAGGATCTGGGTGTGCAACTACATAGATCCCTCAAAGTTGACACCCAAGTGGATAGAGTTGTTCAGAAAGCATATGGTGTTTTGGCTTTCATTAACAGGGGGATAGAGTTTAAGAGTCGCGAGGTTTTGCTGCAGCTCTACAAGTCGCTGGTGAGGCCACACTTGGAATATTGTGTCCACTTCTGGTCGCCCTACTATACGAAAGATACAGAGGCTTTGGAGAGGGTGCAAAGAAGGTTTACCAGGATGCTGCCTGGACTGGAGGCTTTGCCATATGAAGAAAGGTTGAACAAGCTTGGACTTTTCTCACTGAAGAGAAGGAGGAAGAGAGGAGACCTGATCGAAGTGTACAAAATAATGAGAGGAATAGGTAGAGTCAATGGCCAGAGACATTTCCCCAGGGCAGGATTGACTGGTACGAGAAGTCATAGTTTGAAGATATTAGGAGGAAGGTATAAAGGAGACGTCAGAGGAAGGTTCTTCACACAGAAAGTTGTGAATGCATGGAATGCGTTGCCAGCTGTGGTGGTGCAAGCAGAGTCATTGGGGACAGTGAAGCAACTGCTGGACATGCACATGGATAGCAATGGGTTGACGGGTGCGTAGGTTAAGTTACTATATTTTACATTAGGATTACATCTTGGCACAACATTGTGAGCCAAAGGGCCTGTTCTGTGCTGTACTTTTCTATGTTCTACGGTATTGGGGACAAAATACTGACTTGGACTGAACATTGGCTGGCTGACAGGAAGCAAAGAGTAGTGATAAACGGGTCTCTTTCAGAATGATAGGCAGTGACCAGTGGGAATCCACAAGGTTCGGTGCTGGGACCGCAGCTGTTTACAATATACATTAATGATATAGATGAAAGTATTAAAAGTAAAACTAGCAAATTTGCTGATGACACAAAGCTGGGTGACAGGGTGGAGGAAGATGTTATGAGAATACAGGGTGATTTGGACAGGTTAGGTGAGTGGACGGATGCATGACAGATGCAGTTTAATGTGGATAAATGTGCGGTTATCCACTTTGGTGGCAAGAACAGGAAGGCAGATTCCTATCTAAATGGATTCAAGTTAGGTAAAGGGGAAGTACAACGAGATCTAGGTGTTCTTGCACATCAGTCCATGAAAGCAAGCATGCAGGTACAGCAGGCAGTGAAGAAAATTAATGGCATGCTGGCCTTCATAACAAGAGGAATTGAGCATAGGAGCAAAGAGGTCCTTCTGCAGCTGTACAGGGTCCTGGTGAGACCAGACCTGGGGTGTTGTGTGCAGTTTTAGTCTCCAAATTTGAGGAAGGACATTCTGGCTATTGAGGGAGTGCAGCGTAGGTTCACGAGGTCAATTCCTGGAATGACGGGACTATCATATGTTGAAAGACTGGAGCGACTGTGCTTGTATACACTTGAGTTTAGAAGGATGAGAGGGGATCTGATTGAGACGTATAAGATTATTAAAGGATTGGACACTCTGGAGGCAAGAAGCATGTTTCCACTGATGGGTGAGTCCAGAATCAGAGGACACAGTTTAAAAATAAGAGGGAGGTCATTTAGAACAGAGTTGAGGAGAAACTTCTTCACTCAGAGTGGTGGATATATGGAATGCTTGTCCCAGAAGGAAGTGGAGGCCAAGTCTCTGGATACTTTCAAAAAATAAATGGATAGAGCTCTTAACGACAGTGGAATCAAGGGTTATGGGGATAAGGCAGGAACAGGGTACTGATTGTGGGTGATCAGCCATGATCATAATGAATGGTGGTGCTGGCTCGAAGGGACGAATGGCCTAGACCTGCAACTATTGTCTATTGACAGGCTTTTCGAAGTCAGGAGGTGAGTTACTCACTGCAGTATTCCAAATCTCTGGGCTGCTACTGTAGCCACAGTATTTATGTTGTGAGTCCAGTTTTAGTCTAAGGCAACCCCAAACATGTTGTTCATTGGGAATTCAGTGATAGTAATGCCATCCAATGTCAAGGGTCAGTGGATACATGATCTCTTATTGGAGTCAGTCATTGACTGGCATTCGTGTTGTAAATTCATGGGAGAAAGGGGATGCTGAGTGAATAGTGCAATAAATTGTAAGTTGCTACTGCCTGTCCCCTAGACAAGAATGGATGAAAATCTGCCAGAGTCTTAATCTAAGCACTGTGTCTGTGTTAAATGGTCTGCACATCTTTGTTGGAAGAAGGACATCTTTTGCAAACATTGACATATCAACAGATATAGAAGATAAGCCCTGCATAACTATTAAAAGTAATCCAACATGATAAACCCCTGCCAGCACTTTGGGCACACAGGAATGATCAAAAACACAATACATTTTCCACAGATATTTGTAAATCCTTTTCTCACACCCACACCAGACCACCCACCATCTATCACGCTCTCATCACCACCCACCTCTTATTTCACACACTTCATATGGCAGTCTAGTTCATCGACATTAGTATCTAGGAACAGCTTTGGAAAGATCTTAGAGTTAGCATGATGTACATGACGCCAAACTGTCATCTATTAGCAATAACAATGTGACATTAGAGGTAGTGCACAGCTTCACAATCCCCTACAATTTTTCACTTATGTTGAAATCAACATGCTGCATTTAACGATCAGTTCATCCACTATTCTTGTCTGTTTTCTCAAAGTGAATGGCTTTAGTTACAACAGCTTCACTTCCAACTACATGTGCAGTGTAATGCTTACAATATGTTTTGCTTTGGTGCAGTGTCTAATAAGCAGTATTAGCAATGATGAGAATGCAGTAGTTAAAGATGCACACTGTAACTGTTTAGGACAAGTACATAGAATCAGGTGCTGTCCACATGGCATGTCTACCTGAGTATGGTCCGGATCACACATTTTTTTGGCAACCTAAGCAATACTTGGATTTATACTATCTGCTTTCAGACCTGCATGCAAAGGGAAAATAAATCAGGTGAAAGCATTAGAACCTACACTTCAATGCCATGATCTGGTTATTGAAGTAAAAACATTTTTGGTTTTCCATGCAATGGAATCAGACATCCACCAGAGCAAAATAGACTGAGCACAGACCAGTGAGAGGGTGAGGACGGAGAACTCCACTGTCCCTGTTTTCTCAAATTAATATTTGATAACAACATGAAAATCGGCATTGCATTCAGTGTATGTGCAAAGCATGTGCTGTGTTGCACAAGAAGTGCTGTCACATCAGGTGACTGTAACTGAGTACTTCGAAGTTGTAGATAATACTGGAGACCGGTTGCAGCTGTGTAACCGACTATAGTCATTTATTATCTGTGTGGCTGGTGGGCCTGTTTTGGACCCCAGGGTTTGGCTAGGTCTGGCAGAGGACAGGATCAGGGGAATTGCACTGCAGGAGCTTGTCAGAAGCTGCTTTTTATTCTAGTCACTGGCAGGACAAGCACTGGGAGAAGAATACA
Organism: Chiloscyllium punctatum; assembly: GCF_047496795.1. Taxonomy (NCBI): domain Eukaryota; kingdom Metazoa; phylum Chordata; class Chondrichthyes; order Orectolobiformes; family Hemiscylliidae; genus Chiloscyllium; species Chiloscyllium punctatum. The sequence goes on along the minus strand of NC_092761.1, from coordinate 53,333,216 downwards.
CAGAATTTCTCCAGCTCTAGGAAAACATACTCACTTTCCATATTGGCAGAGCTTGGACTCAGGCCTCTCACACACAACCATCAAGATTGGCAAGTCAGAATGCACTCAGCTCAACTGTTTAGTTGGGCATTTATTAATAATCCTATGCTCTTCAAGCTCAATCCCCTAGCCGAGTTTTGCCATTGCTTATCTTGTACATCTATTTCATCCAATTTCCCAAGAGTAAGGGGAGTTGGGTCTGACAGGAGAGCTAGCCATCTGTTGTGAGGCCACCATTTTCAGTAAAATCTAAAGGACTTGACCCCTTTGCTGCAGAATAAGACAAAAGGAGTATTATTTCACTGTTGTATTTGAGAGGGGGCAAAGGATTTTGGGAGCAGGGAATGTAGATGAGGGACAATCTAAGGAAACGGAGTCCGAAAAAGAAGCAATCTCTGAGGTGATCTGATTAAAATTTTTAACTATTGAAATCAACGCACTTGATTTCCTTTGAATTGCCAAAACCAAATGCTGAAATTCCCAGACAAGACTTTGGATTGTTTGGGATATCTAATATCTTACGCAAGGAATGCTGGAAAGACTGGGGTGGAATTTAAGGTATTTATTTTGTTGAAGGTGATGTTTGCATTTACAAAAATACAACAATGGACAGAGTCAAATCAAAACAACAAATCACAATGAACACCCCAAAGAATGGTCCAAGTTCTCACATTTTCTTTTGCATTAATTAACCTGTTGATATTTAAATTGGACTGAGTGTTTGACTGGCAAATTCTCACAATGCTGGGAAATGTCTGTGAACAAAAAGCCCTGTTACAAATCTGTGTTGAATGAACTGACATCGTACCTGAAGTTGAGTGACAAAGTATGGACTGAAGAGCACAGGAGGTCTTACTGATGAACAATTGGAGGGAAGGAGTTGGTGTGCTATTGGTGAACAAGGAGCTGGAGGGAGGAGTTTAGATGCGCTGGTTAATGATCTTTAGGAACGCAAGGGGTTTAACACATGGTTTGATCATCGTAATCATTAAAGCCAACTCAGAAGCAGCAGCTGTTCAGGTTGGTGAGAGAACAGCACTCCAGAAACAGTTAAAGGGCCAACCTGAAAGGGGATAGAGAAGCTGTCAGTATAGGGAAAGGGAGAGGATTTTTCAAGAATGCATACTGATGAAGTGAGGGAGCAGTGAAGAACAATGAACAGCATACACATCCCCACTAAGGTGACATGTCAAACAGCAAAATCACAATGTCTCCATGTTTCCTGGGCATTTAACAGCATGGATGTTGGGATATCTTGTGCAGATTGATAGTCCTCTGAATTTCTGGTGGTTATGCCACTTTAAATTGAGTATTTGGATTAAATCTGGATGCAGGACTGGTGTAAACTTCTCTTGAACTGGATTGTTGGCTTTAGGCTATAGATTTGACAACCTTCAATTAGAATCTCACTGCTTAACCTCATCTATGAGCAAAGACACTGGTGATTTCTTTGCAAGGATCAGTCTGTTCAGGAAGAATTAATCTTATGCAAATCACAAATTCATCATGTATTATGTTGTTAACTGTAACTCAATGAATCAATGCTCCCACCATTTGTTCAGAAGGAAGTATGTGTTTTACCAATGAAAGGGTAAAATGGGTCTAACTAGCAAGTGCATCATTGAGTCGATGATCTACAGAACTAGAACATTCTTTGTTTACAGAAACATTGCTACCAGCTGGTGTCTACAATCTGACAGGAGAACTGGAAACGTACAGGGAGAAAAGTAACTTCAGGAAGCTGAGCAGTTTCCATGTCCTGGAGGGAGTAGGAAATGAGACTGGATTAAGTACAAGAAAAACTAAAACAAAGAATGGCAGATGCTGGAGATCTGAAATAAAAACAAATTGTTAGAGAAACTCTGCAATTATTCATGGAGAGAAAGCAGAGTTAACATTTTGAATCCAGCAATGCTTATGTAGAATTACCTGTTTCTGCCTATTCGAGCTCCACAAAATATATTCAGAGTCATAGAGATGTACAGCATGGAAACAGACTGGTCCAACTTGTCCATGACGAACAGATATCTGAAACTAATCTAGACCCGTTTATCAGCACTTGGCCCATGTCCCTCTAAACCCTTCCTACTCATATGCCTTTTAAATGGTGTAATTGCACCAGCCTTCTCCACTTCTTTGGCAGCTCATTCCATACATGCATCACCCTCTACACGAAAAAATAGCCCCTGATGCCCCTTTTAATTTTTTCTCCTTTCATCCCACACCTATGCCCTCTAGTTCTGGAATCCCCCATCTCATTGAAATACCTTGTCTGTTTACCCTATTCATGCCCCTCGTGATTTTATAAACATCTTTAAGGTCAACCCTCAGCCTCTGAGACTCCAGGGAAAACAGGCCCAGCCTGTTCAGCCTCTCCCTATTGCTCAAATCCTCTAACCCTGGCAACATCCTTGTAAATCTTTTCTGAATCATTTCAAGGTTCACAACATGCTTCCGGTAGGAAATCATCTCCAACATTTATAATACCTCAAAAAAGCAGTTCTTATAGCCACAATTTATTCTCATCCTCCATTTTGTATTTCTTCCTACCTCGACTCTAATGTTTCTCTGCTTGACCATCTCTTCATGCTTACATTGTTCTGATGCTGCACATTAGTTTCTTAACCTGCACTATCAACATCTGTGGGGGGGATTACCATTAACTAGAAACTGGACTAGCCACATAAACAGTGGCGACAAGGGCAGGTCAGATGTAGGAATGGTGTGGTGAGTAACTCAGTTCTTAACTCCCCAACGCCTATCCACCATCCACAAAGCACACATCAGGCGGGTGATGCAATATTTCCCCCTTGTCTGGATGGGTGCAGCTCCAAGAACACTCAAGAAGCTTTAAACCATCCAGGACAAAGCAGCCTGCTTGTTTGGCACTACATCCACAAAAAGCTGCTCCTCTATGACCGACACTCAGTAGCAACAGTCAGTACTATCTCCAAGTCCATTGTAGAAATTCACTAAAGATCCTTAAACAGCATCTTCAAGACCCACAACCACTTTCATCTCAAAGGCCACCACTTGTGGGCAGCATGGTGGCTCAGTGGCTAGCACTACTGCCTCACAGCACTAAGGACAGGTTTCAATTTCAGCTTTGGGTGATTGTGTGGAGTGTGCATATTCTCCCTGTGTCTGTGTGGGCTTCTGCTGGATTCTCCAGTTTCCTGACAGTCCAAAGCTATGCAACTTAGGTGAATTAGCCATGCTAAATTGTCCTGTAGTGTACAGGTACGTGCACACAAGATAGGATAGCCATGGTAAATGAATAGTTAGCTTGACAGAATGGGAAGTTGCATTTGGATGGGATACTGTTTGTAGGGTCAGTGCAGACTCGATGGGCTGCATAGCCTCTTTCTGTACCGTGGAGATTCTATGGCAGCAGATATATGGGAACACCATTACATGTAAATTCCTCTCCAAGCCATTCACCATCTGACTTGAAAACATATTGCTCTTCTTTCACTGTCACTGGGTCAAAACCCTGAAGTCTGCTCCCAAGCAGCAGTGTGAGTCTACCTATAGCACATGGACTGCAGTACTTTCTGAAAGGCAACTAGGTACAGGGCAGAAATGCTGACCAGCCAGCAGTGACCACGTCACACAAGTGAGTTAATAAAAAATTCCCTTTGCGGGCACCAGTCACTTCCTCTTCACCAAGCACGTGCAGTCCCTCTACTTCCCTTCCCCTTCAGGTTGATCTCAGATTTCTCTGCTTCTTTCTAGAAAGAAGAGCTAAACTGTATCCATCTAACACCACCTTCCTCCACCTGGCTAGCTTCTCCTCACTTTGAGCAACTTCTTCTTTAACTCCTCTCACTTTCTTCAGGTCAAAGGTACGGCCACTTGTACCCACATGGGTCCAGTCATGCCTGTCTCTTGATAGGCAACATGCAAAATTCCTTGTTCCAATCCTATTCAGTCCCTTGCTACACTCTATCTTCAGGACATCAATATGATAATTGTTCCTGCTTCCTTCGCTCATTGAAATTGGAAGAATTTATCAATTTCCTTTCCAATTTCTACCTGCTCTAACATGCACTTAATCCATTTTTATTCCTCCTTTCCCTTGTTCAACATTTTGTTTCCATTTCAGGAGATAGGCTGGCTACGATTCCCCAACACAAACTAATTGACCCCACAATTATCTGGACTATATAAGAGTCATACAGCACGGAAACAGAACCTCTGGTCCAATTCATCTGTGCTGACCAGATATCCTAAATATGACCTAGTCTTATTTATCAGTATTTGGCTCATATCCCTCTAAAACCTTCCTATTCACGTATCCATTCGGATACCTTTATATTCTCACAACCTGCTCGTTGTAAAGACTCCACTCCATTCTCCCAGTTTCTCCATATCTGTCACATCAATTCTGATGATACCATATTCCATAGGGGGTCCTCAGAAATTTTCACATTTTTCCTCAACCTAGGATTCTCTAGCACCATAGTTGACAGGGCCATTGGCAATGTTTGATCCCTTTCCCGACCATCTGCCCTCACCCTTTCTCCTCCTTAGCTAAACACCACTAAAGTCCCCAGGTCCTCACTTTTCACCCCACCAGCATCTACTTTCAAATGACCATAGACTGTCATTCCTGGCACCTCCAGACATACAGTCTTCTCTCTTGTCAGCATTTCATCTAAGACACATTCTCCCTGTGTCTCTGGGTGGTCCGGTTTCCTCCCACAGTCCAAAGATCTGCAGATTAGGTGAACTGGCCATGTTAAATTGCCCACACTTCAGGGATGTATAGATTAGGTGCATTAGTCGTGGGAAATGTAGAGTAATAAGGTAGGAGAACGGGTCTGGGTGGGATACTCTTTCATCAGCGTGGACTTGTTGGGCTGAATGGCTTGTTTCCACACTGTAGCGGTACTCTGATGATGACACCCTGGTCCATTCTTCCTCCCTTCCCATGCAATCACAGAAAATACAACACCTGCCATTTTCCTCCTCACTATCTAAGGTCCCAGGTACACCTTCTAGGTGGAACATGTGATTTCAATGCACTTCACTAAACCAAGTCCACTGCATTCACTGCTAATAACTGGGGAGTGGGAAGTAAAAACAGACTGGGTGACCATTTTGTGGAACATCTACATTATGCCTGAACTTTTAGTTGTCTGCCACTTCAACACACCACCGTGCTCTCTGGCCAACATTCCTGTCTTGGGCAAGCTGCAGTGCTCCAGCAAGGCTTAGAATGAGCTGAAAGAACATCAGCCCATCTTCCATTTGGGTACCTTGCAGATTTCAAGACATGATATAGAGTTCAATAATTTTTAGCCTGAACACCACCTTCAAATACCCACCCCCAATCCCCAGGCCCTATCATAACAGGGGCTGATTCCAGAACAGCAAACTCATTTACACCTCTTCATTCTCCCCACTACCATCTTTTCTCTTTCCCTTGCTTAATATCAACTACCCCTTAGTCTGGCTAACGTCCTTTTTCTGTTCTTTATGTCTCTCTCTCTGGGTTCCACCTTCAAGTATCCACACACTCTTTCCCACCTCATTAGCATAAATACTAAGGTTTCCTAGCTACAATCAGATCCAAAGATAGATCACTGGATTTGAAATGGTTTTCTCTCCACAGATGCTGCCAGACTTGCTGAGATTCTCCAGCAATTGCTGTCTTTATTACAGGATTAAACAACAGCAGAGAGCGGCGGGAGCTGGGCGGAAGTTCAGACGGAGCGCAAAGCTGGTCGGGTAGGTAAGTGATTATTATTAGAGTGAGTGTGTTCTAAACCCCAGGTCCTACAAAGTAGGGTCTCCCTCCCTCCCTCCTCCTCTTACCTTAATTAAGAGTCCACAGAGTTGCCATAGGAAGAGGGTCTAAGGAAGTTTAGATCGTAGAGTGAGGCTTCAGCTCAGGAATCTTGATAAGGAGGTTGAGTAAAGAGATTACGCCACAGTTGAAGAGGGTGAAGACATGACTGCTCAGCTGGTTCAGTGCGCTACGTGTTTGATGTGGCAAGTCAACGACTCTGGTGTGTCTGGCTCGTATATGTGTGGAAAGTGTGCACACATTCAGCAATTGACCGAGCATATTGCAGCACTGACGAAAGAACTCGAAGACCTTAGGCTCATCCGAGAGAACGAGATCTTTCTGGACAAGACCTTCAGTGATGTTATTACACCAATCATGCCAGAAGAGAGCAGAAGAGTGCAGACGATGAGGAAGGCAGAGAGGAGACAGGTGCAAGAGACGCCGGGAGAAGTACCTGTCAGGAACAAGTTGAAGCTTTTGGAAACAGTAGAGTCTGATGACACTACCAGTTTGCAAGGCGGCCATGTTTGTCAATCAAAAGTTGCCGCAGAAGCAGAGCGGAAGAGTCGGACATCGCATAGAGCCGTGGTAATAGGGGACTCCATCGTGAGAGGAACTGACCGGGGTTTTTGTGGCAGCAGACGGGATTTAAGGATGGTGTGTTGCTTTCCTGGTGCTAGAGTGAAAGACATCGCGGACAGAGTGCAGGACATCCTCAAGGACGAAGGTGAAGAGCCCGAGGTGGTGGTACACGTCGGCACAAATGATGTCGGGAAGAAGAGGAGGAACATACTACAGCGAGACTTCGCAGAACTAGGAAGAAGGCTAAAAAGCAGGACGTCCAAGGTGGTTATCTCCAGTTTGCTTCCAGTTCCTCGGGCTAGTGTGGCCAGAAACCGGGAGATAATGGACTTGAACGTGTGGTTGGGGAACTGGTGCAGGAAGCAAGGTTTCAAGTTCTTGGATCACTGGGGTATATTTTATGGTAACCATAAATTCTACAAGAGAGACGGCTTGCACCTTAATAGAACAGGGATCGGCATTCTGGCAGGCAGGTTTTCTGCTGCAACACCGCTACATTTAAACTAAGTAGCGGGGGGGAGGGGACAAGCTGGATGTTTAAAAAGGAAATTGAAGGGGTAGTTAGAACAAGAGAAGTCAAGAAAGACAACTGTATCAAGGAGGCAGAAAACTGGAAAAGGCATCATGCTGTAAAGTTGAGTGAAATAAGGGTTGAGGGGAAGGGTGAAAGCAGTAACAAATTAAAAATTCTATATATGAATGCACGAAGCATTAGACACAAGGTGGATGAGCTTGAGGCTCTTTTGGAAATTGGCAGATACGTTATTGTGGAGATAACTGAGACGTGGCTTCATGGGGACAGGGCCTGGGAAATGAATATTCAAGGCTACACGTGTTATCGTAAGGATAGACTGACGGGCAGAGGGGGTGGGGTGGCCTTGTTGGTAAGGGAGGATATTCAGTCCCTTGCGCGGGCGGACCTAGAGTCAGGGGGTGTAGAGTCAGTGTGGATAGAGCTTCGAAACACTAAGGGTAAAAAGACCCTCATGGGAGTCATCTACAGGCCCCCAAACAGTAGTCTGGATGTTGGAGGTAAGTTGAATCAGGAGCTGAAATTGGCTTGTCGCAAAGATGTTACTACAGTTGTTATGGGGGATTTTAACATGCAGGTAGACTGGGAGAATCAGGATGGTATCGGGCATCAAGAAAGAGACTTTGTGGAGTGCCTCAGAGATGGATTTTTAGAGCAGCTGGTGCTGGAGCCGACCAGGGATAAGGCGATTCTGGATCTGGTATTGTGTAACGAACCAGAATTGATCAGTGACCTCGAAGTGAAGGAGCCATTGGGAAGTAGTGACCATAATACAATAAGCTTCAATCTGCAAATTGAGAGGGAGTGGGTACAATCTGAAGTGACAATATTTCAGTTGAATAAAGGGAAATATGGAGCTATGAGGGAGCAACTGGCCAAAGTTCAATGGTTCAATACCTTAACAGGGAAGACCGTGGAGGAACAATGGCGGATATTTCTGTGTATAATGCAGAAGATGCAGGATCAGTTCATTCCTAAAAGGAAGAAAGATCCCAGGAGGAGACATGGGCGGCCGTGGCTGACAAGGGAAGTAAAGAAACATATAAGGTTAAAAGAGAAAAAGTATAACTTAGCGAAGATAAGCGGGAAAACGGAGGACTGGGAAGTTTTTAAAGAACAACAGAGGATTACTAAGAAGGAAATACGCAGAGAATAAATGAGGTACGAAGGTAAACTGGCCAAGAATATAAAGGAGGATAGTAAAAGCTTTTTTAGGTATGTCCAAGGCAAAAAAATGGTTAGGACAAAAATTGGGCCCTTGAAGACAGAAGCAGGGGAATATATTACTGGGAACGAAGAAATGGCAGAGGAATTAAATGGGTACTTCAGATCTGTGTTCACTGGGGAAGACACAAGCAATCTCCCTGAGGTAACAGTGGCTGAAGGACCTGAACTTAAGGGAATTTCTATTTGCCAGGATTTGGTGTTGGAGAGACTGTTAGGTCTGAAGGTTGATAAGTCTCCGGGACCTGATGGCCTGCATCCCAGGGTACTGAAGGAGGTGGCTCGGGAAATCGTGGATGCGCTGGTGATTATTTTCCAGAGTTCAATAGAATCGGGGTTGGTTCCTGAGGATTGGAGGGCGGCTAATGTTGTGCCACTTTTTAAGAAGGGTGGGCGGGAGAAAGCAGGAAATTATAGACCAGTTAGTCTGACCTCAGTGGTGGGAAAGATGCTGGAGTCTATTATAAAGGATGAAATTACGGCACATCTGGATAATAGTAACAGGATAGGACAGAGTCAGCATGGATTTATGAAGGGGAAATCATGCTTGACTAATCTTCTTGAATTTTTTGAGGATGTAACTCGGAAGATGGACGAGGGAGATCCAGTGGATGTACTGTACCTGGACTTTCAGAAAGCTTTTGATAAAGTCCCACACAAGAGGTTAGTGAGTAAAATTAGGGCGCACGGGATTGGGGGCAAAGTACTAGATTGGATAGAGAATTGGTTGGCTAATAGGAAACAAAGGGTAGTGATTAACGGCTCCATTTCAAAATGGCAGGCAGTGACCAGTGGGGTGCCGCAGGGATCCGTGCTGGGACCGCAGCTTTTTACAATATATGTAAATGACATAGAAGATGGTATCAGCAATAATATTAGCAAATTTGCTGATGACACAAAGCTAGGTGGTAGGGTGAAATGTGATGAGGATGTTAGGGGATTACAGGGTGACCTGGACAAGTTAGGTGAGTGGGCAGATGCATGGCAGATGCAGTTTAATGTGGATAAATGTCTGGTTATCCACTTTGGTGGCAAGAACAGGAAGGCAGATTACTACCTCAATGGTATCAAATTAGGTAAAGGGGCTGTTCAGAGAGATCTGGGTGTTCTTGTCCACCAGTCAATAAAGGCAAGCATGCAGGTACAGCAGGTCGTGAAGAAGGCTAATAGCATGCTGGCCTTCATAACAAGAGGGATTGAGTATAGAAGCAAAGAGGTGCTTCTGCAGCTGTACAGGGCCCTGGTGAGACCACACCTGGAGTACTGTGTACAGTTCCGGTCTCCAAATTTGAGGAAAAACATTCTGGCTATTGAGGGAGTGCAGCGTAGGTTCACGAGGTCAATTCCTGGAATGGCAGGATTGCCTTACACGGAAAGACTGAAGCGACTGGGCTTGTATACCCTTGAGTTTAGAAGACTGAGAGGGGATCTGATTGAAACGTATAGGATTATGAAAGGACTGGACACTCTGGCAGGTTGGAACATATTTCCGTTGATGGGGGAGTGCCGAACCAGAGGACACAACTTAAAAATACGGGGTAGACCATTTAGGACAGAGATGAGGAGAAACTACTTCACCCAGATAGTGGTGGCTGTGTGGAATGCTCTGCCCCAGAGGGCAGTGGAGGCCCAGTCTCTGGATTCATTTAAGAAAGAATTGGATAGAGCTCTTAAAGATAGTGGAGTCAAGGGGTATGGAGATAAGGCTGGAACAGGATACTGATTAGCAATGATCAGCCATGATCATATTGAATGGCGGTGCAGGCTCGAAGGGCAGAATGGCCTACTCCTGCATCTATTGTCTATTGTCTATTGATTTACTACAGTAAATGAGTAAAACAGAGGGAAGCACACAATTAACAAATGGAGCCAGAGATGCTAGCTGTTTATCACCATCAGTAGTGTTATTGTAGTCAATATGACCTAGTCTTTGACCAACAAACTCAAATCTCATACTTTTACTGAAAAGTTGCAGAGAGGCAGCTACAGATGATGGTCACACTTGCCCCGGTGATACACACTGATTAATGGACAAAGAATCAGTCACCATGCTTGTGTAAAAGGATACTCCAATCTTTGTCACCTTGGCTCCACCATACAGCAAAACAACCCATTTATTAAGCATCTGGCCACAACAAGACAAATATCTTGTACTAGCATAGGCCTGGTTTGCACATTCAGTTGAAAATTTGAAATAAGATATGAAATCTTGGACAAAGTGATCCTGTTCAGTTGCCCTGATAGTAACAAACAATACTCATGTTATATCACTCCTTACAAAATCATGACTCTGTCTATGGTCAATCCAGGACTTGCAAATTCCAACATTGTGGAAGGGATTCTGGATCTGCCATGTTGTCACTGTGTAGCCAGTCCTGGACCTATCTCTGTGGAATCAATCCTGAACCCCAACATTCTGTACAGTTTAACTTGAACCTCTGCATTGTCTCATTCAGCAATCCTGGACTCCACCATTCTTTCATTGTGGAATTAATCCTGGACCCTAACATTCAGTCACTGTACAGTTTATCCTGGACCTCTACATCCTCTTGTTGAGCGATCAATCCTGGACTCCACCATTCTTTCACTGTGGAATCAATCCTGGTCTCCACATTCTGTCACTGTTGTATTGATTCGGAATCCCAAGATTCAGTCCCAAGATTTAGTATACAGTCAAGTCATATGTCATACGTCACTTCTGTAACAGTTGCCAGTTACCAGTTACTCCTGGAACGTTAAATATATTCAGATGTTGTAAGTCCTATCAGTTAAATGCTGAATGTGCTGATCCAGTCTGGTTTAATGATGTCTGGTAATTCAACTACACCTGACAGAAGATTCACAGAGAGTTTTCATACCTTAATGGAAATAAAGTGCAGACACAGGACTTGCTCTCAAGACACATGATTATTGTTTCTCTATAAGATGCATTGTGAACCCAATTTCAACTAAAATAAACTATTTGCCTTGAATTTCATAATAAAACAGTGTCATTAATATACAACAAATCTTTTCTTAGTGTTCAACTGAATAACACATTTTTTTGGACAAAGTGTACAACACGCCAGGGGCTAGTTCCACAAAGAGCCACACTGATCCATTATATTCTCAAAATAAGCACAAAACAGAATATACATCAACAAAAAAGTGCAAGGAACACTGTGCTCCAATACAAGCAGGAGGCAGAATATATTCCAATAAAAATACATGACAGACTGCATTCCAACAAAAACACAGAACAGACCATATTCAACAGAAAATGGGACAGAGGTTATGATCAGAAATTTCAATTTAGTGTACTGCATTTGCTGTTCATAATGAAAGCTCCTCCACTTTGGCTTTCCCAAACAGTGGCTGAGTAGCTGTTCTTTTCAGATCACCTCCTTTCAGACTGAAACTATGCCGCAGAGCCTGTGAGCATCTGTCATTTTAATTCTCTTCTCTACTCTTGCTCTGACCTTGATTTCATGTTTCAAGGACACTTAATGTCAGCTTGAGGAACTGCATCTCTCTCACCCTCAAGAATTGACACCAAGTCATAGAGATCTACAAAACTGTAAAAGATTCTTCAACTAACTGAGATTGTGACATTCAAACGTGATGGCCTAACTCTTTGAAAACCAATTTCCTGCACTTGGCTAACAACCCTGCAAGCCTTGGCATTCTAAGTGAATGTCTAAATACTTCTTAAATGTGATGAAGGATTCTGCCTGTACCACCCTTACAGGGAGAATCAGACCACTATCTTGGTGAAAAGGATTTTCCTCACATCTTCTCTCAACCTTCTGCCCCTGACCTTAAATTTCTACCTCTGGTCATTGCTCCCTCCCCCAGGAGAACGTTTCTTCCTGAGTACTCTGTCTGTGTCCCACAGTTTTAAAAATCTCAATAATGTACTCCTCAGTGTCCTCTGCTCCATGGAGAACAATTCCAGGCTGTCCAATCTTTCTTTATAACCAAAACTCTCCAGCCCAGGCAAGATTCTGGACAATTCTGCTGCAGCCTCTCCAATGTAATCACATCTCTCCTATAAGATGATCCCAAAACTGTACACAGTGCTTGAGCTGTGGCCTAACTAATGATTTATCCAGCATAACCTCCTTGATCTTAAACTCCATGTCATGGCTAATAAAAAGTATGGAGAAAGTGAGAACTGCAGATGCTGGAGATCAGAGTTGAAAAATGTGGTGCTGGAAAAACACAGGCCAGGCAGCATCCGGGGAGCAGGAGAATCGACATTTCAGGCATAAGCCCTTCTAATAAAAAGCATGTATACCACATGCCTTCTTAGCCACTTTATCTCACTCTCCTGTTACCTTAAGGGATCAGTGGACAAGACACCAAAGTCTCTCTGATCCTCGGTGCTTCCTGAGATCCTGCCATTCATCGTGTATTCATTTGTCCTTTCTATCCTGCCCAAGTGCATCACCTTGCCCTTATCTGGATTGTATATCATTTGCCACTGATTTGCCATCTGACCAGCCTGCCTATATCCTCCTGTAATCTATGCTATCCTCCTCGGTCTTTTCAAATTATTTGTAAAACCACTGGTCAACACTCTTATATTCAAATTTAACTCAATAATACATTAATTGCACATATTTACGAATGGCCCGATTTCTCTTGTATGCAAGTTGTGGCTACACCTTACTTTGCATATTTACAATTGCTTGTTTTATGACTGATCCAATCACCATCTCTTTTTGCCTCACACCATCAATCCTTCTGTTGTTTAGTCTCTGTTTTCCAAGCAATTAGACATTTCCTCTCTTTCTTCCTTACTTTCAAATTTTATATTGCTAAAAAACTTCAGTTCTGAAGGAGTGTCATCGTTAAGTCAACAATATCTCTGTTTCTGTCTCAATAGATGCTGTCAGACCTGCTTAACTTTTCTAATAAGTTCTGTTTATATTTACACTAACCTTTTCATCTACTGAATTCTATGAGTATCTACAGTGCAAAATGAGGCCATTTGGCCGATTGAGGCTGATATGACTCTCTGACGAGCATCCTACCCACTAGCCTTGGACTCCAAGGGACGATTTAGCATGGCCAATCCCCTTAATCTGCATATCTTTTGACTTGATGTATTGATTTTGATCTCATTTACATCTTTTTCATCTGTATATGTTTTGTTATCCTTTACTGCTCTCTATATCACTCATATTCAACAGGATCTGTGCTTAATTTAACTTATGTGTCCTTTTCTTTTACATAATAATTGCTTTTTTGTGCTTCACATGAACATTATAGAATAAAAACAACCACATAGAAGAGATATTAGGACAGATGAAGAAAAACTTGGTGAAAGAAATATCTGCTACGGATATTTTTCAGGGAGAAAAAGAGGTGGGGGTGGGGGGGGAAGAGAGATCCAGACTTAACATTCAGAAGTTATTGACCTGAAGGCTGATAGTAATCAATCAGTGAGGAGTGAATAGACAGGAATGCGACAAGATCAGAATCAGAGAAGTACAAACACTTCTTTTCGTGCCCATGCCCTTTGCTTTTGGCAAATAGATTTGTTTTCCCTTAGTAATATAAGCCTGTATCATGTTGAATTCTCATTTGAACACCTCCCACTAGTCATTTATCCATGAACAAATCTGTCCACTTCACTTTGGACAGCTTAGCACTGAAGTCAACTATAACAAAAAAATGGATTCTTGTGTAACTGTTCCATGAACCTCCTGTTCAAACACTGCACTAAACCTGATCATATTATGATCGCTATTAGATAAAAGCACAGCTGGTCAGGCAGCATCTGAGAAGCAGGAGAATCGATGTTTTGAACATCAACCCTTCATCAGGAATGAGGTCTGACAAGCAGCAAGTAACATTTGCGCTACACAAATGCCAGGCAATGGCCATCTCCAGTAAAAGACAATCTAACCATCGCTCCTCGATATTCAATGCCACTGAATTCCCTACTATCAACACCCTGTGGGGTGTTATAACTTTCCAGAAACACAGCTGGACTCACTGTATAAATACACTGTTTATATACATGAGAAGGTCAGAGGCTAGGAATACTACAGTGAGTAACTCTTCTCCCAATTCCCTAAAGCTTGACTACTATCTATAAGGCACAAGTCAGCAATGTGATGGAATACTCCCCACTTGCCAGGATGGGGAGCTCCAACAGCATTCAAGAAGCTTGACATCATCTAGAACAAAGGAGTCCACTTGATTGGCACCACGTCCATAAATATTCATTCCCTCCAATACTGACACACTGTACCAGCTGTGTGTACTATCGACAAGATGCACTGTAGAAATTCATTAGAGATCCTGAGACAGCAACTTCCAAAACCATGGCCACTTCCATCTTGAAGGAAAAGGGGTAGCAGACATATGGGAACACTGCCACCTGCAAGTTCCCCTCCAAGACACTCACCCTCCTGACTTGAAAATATATAATTGTTCCTTTACTGTTACTTTGTCAAAATCCTGGAGAATTCTCCTAATGGCATTCATGATTCAGAGATGCCGGTGTTGGACTGGGGTGTACAAAGTTAAAAATCACACAACACCAGGTTATAGTCCAATAGGTATAAACCTGTTGGACTATAACCTGGTGTGTTGTGTAATTTTTAACCTAATGGCATTGTGCATTTACCTGCAGCACATAGGCTGCAGTGGTTCATGAAGGAATCTTACCTCCATCTTCTCAAGGGCAACTAGGGACAGGCTTGAAACGTTGACTCTCCTGCTCCTCGGATGCTGCCTGACCAGTTGTGCTTTTCCAGCATCACACTTTTTGACTCTGAACTCTCGCATCTGCAGTTTTCACTTTCTCCACAGGTATTAAATAATCAGTCAACAACATCCACAACCTACGAGAGAATTCTTTAAAAAGAATGCCATGCCATTTATCTTTGACTTGTTGGAGAAAACTATCCTGCAGATATTCAACAAATTCATTATCCTCATGACTTGTACTAGTCAGTTTAACCCAATGAATACTTAAGTTAAAATCCTCTACTAAAAACATTAAATCTTTGTTGCGTGCTTGATCAGCCTCTGTAATTATATGATATACAACTTTATTGCTTCACGTTTCTTCTTTAATCAATTGTTCACCTCCTTAATCTATAAATTCCTATGCTAATTTTCACATCTCTGAGGAATACATCACAGATTCTACCCTTTCAGGTCCTATTCTTTAATTTAGCTCCTAATTCATGGCACTCTTGGTTACAACAAGGATGCAATTGAATTCTTCTCTCTCCCCACCCCTACAATATCCTTCTAAACCGGTTAGAGATGACAATCACTTCAGAATCACAGGAAACAGGAGGAGTACGACATACGGCCCTATGAGTCTGTTTCATCATTCATTATAATCATAGCTGATCACCTAATTTAACAGCCTGCTCCTGCTTTTCCCCCATTTCCTTTGATCCCTTTCGCCCCAAGTGCTATATCCAACTCCTCCTGGTAATCAGACAATGTTTTGATCTCAACTATTTTCTGTGGTAGTGAATTCCACATGCTCACAACTCTACTGGTGAAATTTTAAATGGTTTACCTCATATCTTTAGATTGTGATCCCATCATTTGAAACATCCTTCCTGCATCTGTCTGTCTAACCTTATTAGAATTTCGTAGGTTTGTGTGCAGTTCCCCCAATACTTCTGAACTCCAGCAAATATAATCTGAACTGATCCAATCTCTCCTCACACGTCATCCTGCCATCCTAGGAATCCATATGGTAAACCTTTGCTGCATTCCCATCATAACAAGAACAACTTTCCTCAGATAGGAGACCAAACTACACACAATATTCCAGGTGAGGTTGCCCCAAGTTCCTGTATAATTGCAGCAAGTCATCCTTGCCACTACACTCAAATCCTCTCACTAAAAAAGACCAACATACATTTGTCATCTTCGCCACCTGCTGCATCTGCACACTTAACTTCAGTGACTGGTGAATAAGGTTAGCCAGATCTTGGTGCACATTCCCCGCTCAATCTATAGCCTTTCAGATAACAATCACCTTCCTATCTTCCTCCCAAAGTGAATAACTTCACAATTATTCCCATTTTAGTGCATGTGTCATGCATTTGCCCACTCATTCAACTTGTTCAAAGCAGACAGACAACACAACTCTCAAATAAACAAAAAGACTGCTAAGTGGACCTCTCTAACTTGAAATCAGGTTGAATTTGCTTTGCACACCTGCTGTGCAGCCTTAACAGTGTATGCCTTGCTCTGTCAAAGCACCCTATGATCTTTATGTCCTTTTTTGCTAAGATCTGCTTTTAATGCTTGCAAAACAAAGCATTCCACTGTATTTAGGTCCATGTGATTACAATAAATCAAATCAAATCAGTGGGTACTGAAAATTTGAAACAAAAACTGAAATTACTGGAGAATTTGGGTCTGGCAGCATCTGTGAAGAGAAAGCAGAACCAACGTTCAAGTCCAGTACCCCTTGTTCAGAACATAATTCTTAATCTTGCTCTTGAAGGATGCCAGCCCAATTCCCTAAGTGCAGCATTCCCGTAATTACCGCATTCTGTTTCACCTCCACTTCCTCCTCCCCAGTTTGGACAGTCTCCTGCTTCACGTTTTCATTCTGGCTGTCTTATGACACTTGTTATGTCTGTACTCACATGTTGCAGGTATATTTTAACTGATAGAAAGGATCATTTTTGCAGGTCCTCATTCTTCATCTTGCCTGAGTTGCCCTTTCACATGTATAGGATTTGTCATAAAAACTACATTCTGATCTTGCAGCTCTCTAAAAAGGGTAGTTGAAGTCTAGAGCAAACTATCCTGCAATATCGACTTCTCCCTCATGATAGAGAGTTTCTAGCTCTCACTCCAATTCAAAGACGGACTCAGAGAGATCCAAAACAGAGATATTGAGTGCAGATGTGTTCACTAGAGTGATATCACTGTCTACTAACTCCTACAGATGTCACACTTTAGCCGAGATTATTTATATCAACTATTTAGTTAATTCTAAGTTTTTGCTTCTTTTTCAAACTAACTGGCACAAAACATTGTAACACTCCACAATAGTTTAAATACTTACTACCTCACAAGAAGAGTCACACATACTGGAGGCAAGAAGCAGCCAAATTTCTACTCTCATCAAAATACCAAATTTTATCCTATTTGTAATGCACCCCTTTTACTTTGTCAGCAGATATAATTTACTTTATACAATGTTTTGAGGCATATCCAAATGCTTCTTCAGCTTTCTACTCACAGTAATTATCTCCTATTCAAGCAGTCACCAACAGCTGCTCAACAGTTAACTGTTCACTATCAATGGCAGTCAGTTTCCGTTAACTATCTGACAGTTCCTTTCTAGTTTTCAAAGTTTAAGTTAAATGTTAAGGCAAATTCCAGTAAAAAATTACCTCACTTAACAATTTATTAATCAAGAATTTCATTCTTTATCAAATTCCAGGACAGACTAAAGCCCACTACAAGAAAACAAGGCGGCAGTGGAGCTCAGTGGTTAGCACTGCTGCATCATATAATCAGGGAGCCAGGTTCAATTCCAGCCTTGGGAGACTGTTTGCACATTCTCTCAGTGTCTGCATGGGTTTGCTCCGGTTTCCTCCCACAGTTTAAAGATGTGCAGGTTAGGGGAGTTGGCCATGCTAAATTGCCTGTAGTGCTCAGGGATGTGTAGGTTAGGTGCATTAGTCAGGGATAAAATGTACAGTATTAGGGGAATGGACCTGGGTGGGTACTCTTCGGAGAGTTGATGTGGACTTGCCGGGCCAAAGGTCCTGTTTCCACCTGTAGGGATTCTAACAGGATATCATGCTTCAGTTATACAGGATACTGGTGATGTCTCATTTTAAATACTGTGGTCTTAAGGAAGGATGCAAATATATTGGTTGACTAGAATCACACTTGAAATTAATAGATTGTCTCGAGGATAGGTTGGTCATGCTGGGCTTGTTTCCACTGGAGTCTGCAAGAGTAAAAAGGGATTGGGGCTTGACTGAAGTTTAAAAGATCCTGAATAGTCTTGACAGGATGGATGGCGAAAAGAAATTTCCTCCAGTGGATCAGTCCAGAACTGCTGCAGTTGTATAAGACTCTGGTGCGGCCGCATCTGGAATATTGTGTGCAGTTTTGGTCGCCATACTATAGGAAGGATGTGGAGGCACTGGAACGGGTGCAGAGGAAGTTTACCAGGATGTTGCCTGGTATGGTAGGAAGATCCTATGAGGAAAGGCTGAGGCACTTGGGGTTGTTTTCATTGGAGAAAAGAAGGTTTAGGGGTGACTTGATAGAGGTGTACAAGATGATTAGGGGGTTAGATAGGGTTGACAGTGAGAACCTTTTTCCACGTATGGAGTCAGCTATTACAAGGGGGCATAGCTTTAAATTAAGGGGGGGGTAGATATAGGACTGATGTTAGGGGTAGGTTCTTCACTCAGTGAGTCGTAAGTTCATGGAATGCCCTGCCAGTAGCAGTAGTGGACTCTCCCTCTTTATGGGTATTTAAGCGGGCATTGGATAGGTATATGGAGGATAGTGGGTTAGTGTAGGTTAGGTGGGCTTTGATCGGCGCAACATCGAGGGCCGAAGGGCCTGTACTGCGCTGTATTCTTCTATGTTCTATGTTCTATGTAACTACGGAGTGCTGTTTAAAAATTAGTGTCCTTTCAGGATAGAGGAGAATTTTTTTTTTCTTAGGAAGTCATGTGTCTTTGGACCTCACTCTCTCAGGCAACAGAAGTGGGGTCATTAGGTATTTTTAAGACACAGAATTGAAGAGATTCTTATTAAACAAAGGTTATTGCGCTCAATGGGAATGTAGAATTCAAACACAAACAGGTCAGCCAAGATGTTATACCATGGAAGACCAGGCTAAAGGGTAGTCTACCTCTGATGGGCTGATCAGAGGCAAATGGAATTCAATCCAGATAAATGTGACATGATGCACTTGAGCAGGACAAATAGGACAAACAAGGCAAGAGAATACACGATGAATAATATGACACTGGGAAGAACCAAGGATCAGAGAAATCTTAGTGTGCATACCCTGAGATATCAGGACAGGTGGATAAACTGGTCAAGGCAGCATCTGAGATACTTATTGAAGTAACTCCATGAAGGCTGGTATCCTGTTACCAAGTCACATTTTAGTACATGCCACTGACCTAGTTTGTTCAGAGCTGGCTCCTGGAGTGAACAGAATCCCAACACTCCTGTTTTTTTTTTTCGTTTTTTTTTCTTAACCCCCACACTACCGCCTAACTGCGGTAGTGCTTATTTTTTCCCCCAGCACCCATGTTGTGTGTGTGCAGGTGTGAGACACAGTGAGAGACACAAGGTGCACGAATCTTTATTCAAATTTCCACCACCAGGAAGAAAGGAAACACCCGAGTGGCCATTGACAAGCAGTGCCCTTCACAAAAGGCAATGCTGTGTAATCAAACAGGGAAGAGGAGGGCAGGGATTAAATCAAAATAGAGTTGGAGGGGGAAATAATGCACTCCACTCCCTGTGGCGCCCACCTCTCCCTGAATAACTCCAGGGTGTCGGTGGAGACCGCGTGCTCCTTCTCCAAGGACACCCGGGCTCTAACGTAAAACACTCCTGTTTATATCTGTCAAGCAGGACTCCCTGATTGGACCAGGTTAACACCTCAGTCATGGTACTTATATTCTGAGATCCACCTGGCGAACCGCGTTTCAATCATGACACTTGCCTTTATTGGTTAAGGCACACAGTTTAAAAGCAGGGATGATATGCTGAAACTGTATAAAATATTGGTTAGGTCACAGCTAGAGTATTATGCACAATTCTGGAATCCATCTTGTAGGAGGAATTGTTAGCAAGGGAGAGGGTGCAGCAGAGATTTACCAGGATGGCACCTGGACTGGAGAGTTTCAGTTATGAAGAGAAGTTGGATAGATTGGGCTTGTTCTCCTGAGGGAGGGACATGATTGAGACATGTAAAATTATCAGGGACACAGACAGAGTAGATGGGAAGGCATTATTGCCCTTGGTGGAGGGGTCAATGAAAGGGGGCATAGATTCAAAGTTAGCGGCAGGAGGTTTAGAAGAGATTTTGAGCTACAGGGAGAGATTGAATGGGCTGGAGCCTTTTTTCCCTGGAGCGACAGAGACTGAGGGATGACTTTACAGAGGTTTATAAAATTTCAACAGGCATCAATAGGGTGAATAGCCAAGGTAACTTTTCCTAGGATAGTGGAGTCTAAAACTAGAGGACATAGGTTTAAGGTGAGAGAGGAAAGATTTATAAAGGACCTGAGGGGTAACTTCTTCACACAGAAGGTGGTGTGTGTATGGAACGGGCTGCCAGAGCAAATGGTGGATGTGGGTACAATTACAACATTTGAAAGGCGTCTGGATGGGTATATGAATAGGAAGGGTTTAGATATGGATCAGATGCTGGCAAATGGGACTAGGTCGATTGGAATGTCTGGTCAGCGCTGATGAGTTGGCCCGAAGGGTCTGTTTCTCTGCTGAATGAATCTATAAAAATGTTTTTACCCAGAGGGTGGTGGAAGTCACATACGACAGTTTTGGCGTTGGGAAATGGTAATTATACAGGCCTGAGGAAGAAGTTGGCCCAAGTAGACTGGGCAAAAATATTAAAGGGCAGGACAGTTGAAGAACAGAGGCAAATTCTTAGTGATGTCGGAAATACTTCTCAACTAAAGTAATATCCCTCAGAGGAAGAGAAATTGCAAAAAAGGAAAAATCATCTATAACTTAACAAGGAAGTCAAGGATAAAATAAAGGCAAAAACTAGGACATATCATACTTGAAAGGTTAGACGCACTCTAGAGGATTGACAGAACTTTAAACATCAGCCAAGGGTTATTAAAAACAAAATCAAAAGAGCTAAGATGAACTATGAAAGGAAACTAGCAGAAAACATAAGCACCACTACTAACAGCCTTTATAAGAAAAAGAAAAGATTACTAAATGGTGATCTTTTAGAAGACAAAATGGGGAGGCAATAATGGGAAACCAATATTTTGTGTCTTCTTTCACAGTGGAAGAGAATAATTTATACCCAAACACTGCAGTTACTACAGATGAACTTGGTGAAGTTACTGTAACTGGGGAAAAGGTATTGAGTAAACTGATGGAATTAAAGGCCAATTAGTCCCTAGGGCCTGATGGCCTGCATCCTAAGGTACTAAATGAGGTGGCAGCAGATATAGTGGATGTATTAGTTAAGAAATTCCAAAATTCCCTGGATTCTGGAAAGGTATCAGTGGATTGGAAACATGCTAATGTGACAGCTTTAATTAAAAAAATACACAAAAAGTGGGGAGCTATAAACCAGCTGGTTTGATCTTTGACCTCTGTCGTGGGGAAGTGGCTGGAATAAAGGAGGAGACAACGGAACACTTGGAAAATCAAAGCTCAATTCACTAATGTCAGCATGGTTTCATGAAGGGCAAGTTGCGCTTGAAAAATTTTCTGAAGCTCTTTGAAGATGTAACCAGCAAGGTTAATGATGATCCAGTGGATGCGGTATATCTAGACTTCCAGAAGGCATTTGATAAGGTGCAACATAAAAGACTGATCCAGAAAGGGAAATCTCACTAGGTTAAGGGTAGAGTATTGGCTTGGATAGAGAATTGGCTGATTGACAAAGGTTTAGGATAAATGGGTCTTTCTCTGGATGAATTCTAACTAGTGAGGTGCCGCAGGGCTCAGTTCTTGGACTTCAACCATTTAAATGATCTGTACACAGGGACAGAGTGGATGGTACTATAACAGGTGGAAAAGCAGACAGTGATGAGGAGATAACAAGTTTACAGATGGTTATTGCTAGGCTAGGAGAATAGGCTAGAATCTGGCAGATGCAGTTTAATGTAGATAAGTTCAAGGTTGTCCATTTTGGCCAGAAAAATACAAGAGCAAATTAGTTAAATGGGAAACAGACTCAAAGTGCGTCAGCACTGAAGGTTCTGGGCGACTTTGTGCATGAATTACAGAAAATGGTATGCAGGCACAGCATGTAATGAGACAGACAAATGGAATCCTGGCATTTATTGCAAAAGGGCAGAATTACAAAAATAAAGAAGTTTTGTTACAATTATATAAGGTGCTGATGAGACCATACTTGGAACAGTGTGTCCAGTTTTGGTCTCCTCACTTGAGGAAGGATGTGGTGACACTGCAGGTAGTTCACAGGAGGTTCACCAGATTGATCTCAGGGATGAAAGGGCTGTGTACGAGGAATGGTTGAATAGCTTGGTCTTGTACTCACCGGAGTTCAGAAGAATGAGGGAGATCGAGGATCTAAAATGCTAAGGGGGATTGATAAGGTGGACACTGAACACATGTTTTCCCTTGTGGGACAGCCTCGAACAGGAGGTCATAAATATACATTGACAGAAGACAACTTCAAAACTGAGAGGAGGAGAAACCACTTCCCTCAGAGGGTCATGAATCTGTGGAATTTACAGCCCCAGAGTGCAGTGAAGGCAGAGTCAATCAACAGAGTCAAGAAAGAAATAGAAACGTTTCCGTTGAAAAGTTGGATAAAGGGCTATGAGGAGCAGGCAGGAAAGTGGAGTTAAGACCAGGAGAAGGTCAGCCATGATCATGTTAGATGGCAGAGCAGACTCAAAAGGCTGAATTGCCTCCACCCACTCCCAATACCTATGTTCCTGTGAATCTTGATCTCACTGCCTGTAAGGATGGTAGAGGCAGAAACCTTCATAACATTTAAGTAGTATTTAAATATTCACTTGTTTGCCATGGTATACAAGGTTATGGTCCAAGTGCTGAAAAATAGGATTAAAACAGTTAGGTGGTTATTTCTGACTAGCACGGTTGCAATGGGCAGAAGGACTTTTTACTCTGCTGGAGATCTCTATGACTTTGAATATGTTTTGCACTTTTGTATGTTCAAGAACAGGTCACATCTTATTCCAACTCATAAACAAATTGGATTTTACTCCAATACGCAAGAGGGCAGTCCTTACTCCAGTACAAGTGGAGTACCGCTTCACTGTAACAAACTATTATAGAACATAATTGGGTCATCAAGCTCAATTCACGTCACGCACATTTGCCAAGCTAACTCTCCACAGTCTGCTGTTATTTTAGACCAGCGGAAAAAGCACTGTAACACTAGCTGGCTGAAAGGGGTCACCTAGCATGGAAATAAAACTGCAAATTAAGTAAGAAACTAAGATTATGAAAAGAGGTATTTATCTGAATTGCATAAAATTCTTGGGACATGTCATTTCATTTTCTTCACTGCTAAACAAATTGGGACTGAGTTGCATGAAATAGAGATAAAGTCAAAGAATTATCGTTCTGTCACCTCTGAACATTAATATTCTGATAGAATGAGCATCTCAATGCCTCTCTTTTCCAGCAATACAGTGACATCACAGTGCAAGTGCCAGAAAAATGAGAATACTAATACCTATTAACAGCAAACTCTGTGTTTTTCTAAAATATTGAGTTTGCTTGAAAGACCCTCATGCAGTATTGGATGCTCTCACATTGCCTGGAGCTGTATTTATCTATCCCTGGAATTTTGCAAACTTTACAAGTTATGCAATCTTCAGACATTACAAACGACACGCCTCTTCTAATCATGCATGAAGAAACACTGAATGCTGCATGTGTTTTATTTCTTCCAGATGTATTGCATACAATTTGATGCAAATAAAAATAAGCACATTTCACAGGTTTGTCATCAAAAAAAAAACAGTACAGCACAGGAAAAGGCCCTTCAGCCCACCATATGTATGCAACTATGATGCCATTCAAAACTAATCCTATCTACCTTAACATGATCTGTATCCCTTTATTCTCTGCCTGTACATATGTCAGCCTAAATGCCTCTTAAATATTTTTATCTATCTGCCCACAAACCTTATTGAGTTCTTTGAGAAAGTGACCAAACAGGTGGATGAGGGTAAAGCAGTTGATGTGGTGTATATGGACTTCAGTAAGGTGTTTAATAAGGTTCCCCATGGTAGGCTATTGCACAAAATATGGAGGAAAGTGATTGAGGGTGATTTAGCAGTTCGGATCAGAAATTGGCTAGCTGAAAGAAGACAGAGGGTGGTGGCTGATGGGAAATGTTCAGCCTGGAGTTCAGTTACTAGTGGTGTACCGCAAGGATCTGTTTTAGGTCCACTGCTGTTTGTCATTTTTATAAATGGCCTGATAGAGGGCATAGAAGGATGGGTTAGTAAATTTGCGGATGACACTAAGGTCGGTGGAGTTGCGAACAGTGTAGAAGGATGTTGCAGGTCACAGAGGACACAGATAAGCTGCAGAGCTGGGCTGAAAGGTGGCAAATGGAGTATAATGCGGAAAGTGTGAGGTGATTCACTTTGGAAGGAGCAACAGGAATAAAGAGTACTGGGCTAATGGTAAGATTCTTGGTAGTGCAGATAAGCAGAGGGATCTCAGTGTCCATGTACATAGATCCCTGAAAGTTGCTACACAGGTTGATAGGGTTGTTAAGAAGGCATACTATGTGTTAGCTTTTATTGGTAGAGGGATTGAGTTTCGGAGCCATGAGGTCATGCTACAGCTGTACAAAACTGCTGTCCCGGTGTGGCCACACTTGGAGTATTGCATACAGTTCTGGTCATTGCATTATAGGAAACTTTGGAAAGGGTTCAAAGGGAATTTACTAGGATGTTGCCTGGTATGGAGGGAAGGTCTTATGAGGAAAGGCTGAGGGAATTTTCGTGAGAGAATGTTGAGAGGTGACTTAACTGAGACATATAAGATAATTAGATAGGGTGGACAGGGAGAGCCTTTTTCCTCAGATGGCGATGGCTAGCACGAGGGGACAGAGCTTTAAATTGAGGGGTGATAGATATAGGACAATGTCAGATGTGGTTTCTTTATTTATCATAGGGGCATGGAATGCATTGGCTGCAACGGTATTAGACTTGCCAACTTTAAGGGCATTTAAATGCATGGATGGAAATGTAATAGTGTAGGACAGATAGGCTTCAGATTGGTTCCACAGGTCAGCGCAATAGCGAGGGCCGAAGGGCCAGTATTGCACTATAAAGTTATGTTGCTACCACCTCTCCTGGCAGTACATTCCAGTCATTTACTACCCTTTGCATAAAAAAAATTACCTTGCACATTTTGTTTAAACCTTCCCTCTCATCTTAAAACCATACCCCCTAGGTATTCAACATTCCCACTATGGGAAAAAGACTCTAACCATCACCTTATCCATGTCTCACCTAATTTTATATACCTAGATTAGATTCCCTACAGTGTGGAAACAGGCCCTTTGGCTCAACCAGTCCACACCGACCCTCCAAAGAGTAACCCACCCTGACCCACTTCTCTCAATTCACCTGACCTGCACAACTTAGAGGAAACTGGAGCAGCCAGAGGAAACCCACGCAGACACAGGGAGAATGTGCAAACT
Organism: Chiloscyllium punctatum; assembly: GCF_047496795.1. Lineage (NCBI taxonomy): Eukaryota > Metazoa > Chordata > Chondrichthyes > Orectolobiformes > Hemiscylliidae > Chiloscyllium > Chiloscyllium punctatum. Next base: position 53,307,650 of record NC_092761.1, on the reverse strand, counting down.
CCACACAGACAGTCGCCCGAGGCTAGAATCAAACCTGGGACCCTGGCGCTGTGAGGCAGCAGTGCTAACCACTGAGCCACCCAAATGCAAATGCTACGCTTAAATGGTAGTGTTGGATTTGACTCATGCTTATGCAAGACTACAATTGGATAATGAAATATGTTAGACACACAAATATCTCAGACCAAGACACCCACAGTTATACATTCCTATGGAATGCATCTATGAGCATTTAGAAATTTCGATGCCCACACTGATCAGAATGGAATTGCATAGTGGGTGCAGGATAGAAGATTACTATACCTGGCTTTGGCATTGCACTGGTCACAGAATGGGGAACTTTATCATTAATGAGCTCCACACACTCGCTGGGAAAGAATCCAACCTGAAAAATTAAATAAAGGTACAAATCAGACACTAATGTCAGAATGACTCTACAAAGAAACTCAGGATGATGTCATGTACAATTCACAGTTCACTTCTGATACAGCTCTACACACTCACAGTTCAATCCTGTTTGAGATCCTGACTAAATGAAACACATTTATTCTTGCACATCAGTCTTTTGATCATGTTTAATTGTTATGCATTGTTGTTACATTTCACAGCTAATTATACTTTAATTAAATACTCCATTGTGTTTTCCTGCCTGCTAGTTACTTTGTAAAGAATGGCCAAATTGAACACCGAAGGGTCCCATAAAGAGCAAAGCATAATAGCACTAGCAAACAGCAAAGCAACAGCTAGATGCTTTCTAAAAATGTACAGATAAGTTGAAAAAAATGCAAAAGGAGAGGAATTTTAGGCTTCAGAACGAGGGAAAATTATGACAAAAGCAAAGACGAATAGCTAAGGTTGCAAAAAATAAATTGTTGATGTGGATATCTGGTCCAGTTTTGGGCTCTTCACATTAGAACCGAAGTTACAAAGCTACATAGAAGTTGTTGTACAAATGTGCTGTGATGATCCCATGAGGAAAGTCTTCAGCCGAAGTGCAGCAAACCAGAGATATTTTCTACTGCAGCAAAGTGTTCAAAATATACTAGGGTTTTGATGATCAGGAGGAACTGACTCCACTGCTCAGTAAGTCAATAACTAAAGGAAATAAATTTAACACAACCAAAAGAATAAAGAGATATCAGGAACAATACTTAAGTAAAGAGTTTATTGGGACACAGAACTGTGGAAACAGAATCAATCTCAACTTTTGAGGGGTATGTGGATAAATATTTGATAAAGGCTGAGTAAAGGACAGCAGGTTAGAATGACATAGATTATTGCCCCAGAGTTAACATAGATGCAATGCTGAATACCTTTGCATGTTATGAAATAATGATCAATAAAATGCAACAAAGAGAAGACAGAAGGAGTAAGAGCAATGCAGCAGCTATTCCACTCACAAAGGGGATTTCATGCTGTAATTCATGTTGTGATAAAACTGGCAGAGTTTCTCATTTGCACAATAAAACTGCTTACACAGCAGCTACAACTCAAAGGCATTCTAAACTCAAAAAAAGTCCAAAAATATAAACCTTGTAGAACATGGCATATAACTTCTCCGAGATTTAATTTCTTTCAAAAAATCTACTGTGTGAAGGGCAGTTTTGAACAGAAATGATCAAGTGAAATTGAGTGAAAGGTATTGAGAGATCACATGTAAGTGTAATGTGTATGGAGGCCAAGTAAAGAAACTAAAGTTCAATTTATTCAAAGCAGTTAGACCAAGTTACGAGCATGCCAACTACACAAGTTTGTTCATTTACAACAATAATCCGGATCATGTTAAACTGAACACTGTTTAAGGAACAACATTATCAAGTTTTTGATAAAAGATACAAGTCTCGAACAGTTGCTCAACATCAGTAATATCAATTCAATGAAGAGATCTCAACAACTTTATACCATCACACACTCAGGCACTTACCTGAAACCCATGCTTTCCCCTCCACCATGTGGTATCTTCTTTAGGAGGCATATCAATAACAGACACTATATCTCCAACCTAGGAAACAGCAGAAACAGCACTTCAGTCAAATTCTCACTACTCCCCTTGGCATGTGAGCATACCAGTCTCCTCCCTGCCATGAGAACCTCTTCACTCCAATATTAAGTTTGCAATGGATGCTATCAAAAAACAAAGCTAAGGCAATTCAAACACATTTGTACAAATTTACCTCGAAGCACTTGGTACAATGTTTCTGACACTGTGTTAGCACAAATATATGACTTTTGAGTAGCGTACTCTACATAGGTAGGGTAGGAAATCACAAGTGAATCCTGAGAATACCTGTGACTAATAGTGCTTCTTTTCTTTGTAAATCCGTTTGAGCTAGGCAGCACAGAGCTTGGATATATCCAGGTGATTATTCATGGTGTTGCTGTATTGGTGACAGGTCTGAATATTCCCACTCCCAACATCAGGTGAGTGAAAGGAAGCAGAATCCACACTTTGGACATCATCCAGCACCGATAGATGCCCAAATATTCACCAGAAGAATGGAAAATGAAGCCCACATCCAGATTTAAATAGGGTCAGCAGATAACTTGGAAGGGGGTTCATACCATACTCCTGTTTAATGCTTCTCCATAAGACACCAATTGATATATAAAATTATCAAAGTACAGCCAAACAATTGTGTGCACACCACTGTGGAGTGTTACTTAAACCACTGAACATTTTAAAGAAAGCCCATTTCCACAACTATTAAAGATAGAATCATCTTGAATAGCTGAATAGTTATCAGCTGATGAGCACTCAATATGGATGGGTCCTGACTTCTTACCAATCTTATAGAATTGATCGACCCATCCAGAAATTCTATGAAAGTAAGAAAGGTAAGAAATCTATGAGGTAACGGGGTTGTTGTCATGGTTCACTTCAACTTCCCTAATATTAAATTGGAACCTCCTTAGTGCAAATAGTTTGGATGGAGCAGAGGAAGGAATTCTGACTCAATATGGAGATAGGTCGACGGGAGGGGAGGCCATATTGGATTTGGTGCTTGGCAATGAACCAGGTCAGGTGTCAGATGTCTTGGTGGGACAGCATTTCTGTGATAGTGATCACAACTCCATGATTTTTACTGTAGCCATGGAGAGGGATAGGAGCAGATGGTTTGGGAAAGTACTTAAGTGGGAGTGGAGGAATTACAATGCTGTGGAACTGTGCAACATAAATTGGGAGCAGTTATTCTCAGGGAAATGCACGACAGAAACGTGGAGGTTGTTTAGGAAGCACTTGCTGTGAGTGCTGGATAGATTTGTCCCACAGAGGCAAGGAAGGGGTGGAAGGGTGATGGAACCTTGGATGACAAGAGATATGGAACATCTAGTCAAGAGGGAGAAGGAAGCTTACTTAAGAACGAGGAAGCTCGGATGAGACAGGGTTCTACAGGGTTACAAGGAAGCTAGGAAGGAACTGAAGAATGAACTTAGGAGAGCGAGAAGGGGTCATGAAAAAGCCTTGATAGGTAGGATTAAGGAAAACTGCACGGCATTCTACACTTATGAGAGGAACAAGAGGATGGCCAAAGTAACGGGAGGGCCAATCAGGGATAGTGGAGGGAACTTGTGCCTGGAGTCAGAAGTATATCGGGATATCCTTAATGAATACTTTGCTTCAGTACTCATTAGTGAGAAGGACTTTGTCGTTAGTGAGGACAGCATGGAACAGGCTGAGATGCTCAAGCAGGTTGATGTTGAGGAGGAGGATGTGGTGGAAATTTTGAATAAAAGAGGATAGAGAAGTCTCCTGGGCCAGACAGGATAGACCCAGGTTACTAGAGGAAGCAAGGGAAGATATTGCTGCGCCTTTGGCGCTGATCGTTGCATCCTCACTGTCGACTGTAGTAGTACAGATGATTGGAGTGTGGCAAATGTTATTCCTTTGCTCAAGAAAGGGAATAGGGATAACTCTGGGAATGACAGACCAGTCAGTCTTATATCGATGGTGGGCAAATTATTGGAGAGGATTCTGAGAGACAGGATATGGAAAACTGTAGCTTGATTAGAGGTAATCAGCATGACTTTGAGAGGGGCAGGCCGTGTCTCACAAACCTTATTGAATTCTTTGAGGATGTGGCAAAACACATGGATGAAGGCAGAGCATTAGATGTGGGGTAGCTGTGCATAGATTTAAGCAAGACAATAGACAATAGGTGCAGGAGTAGGCCATTCTGCCCTTCGATCCTGCACCACTATTCAATATGATCATGGCTGATCATCCTTAATCAGTATCCTGTTCCTGCCTTATCTCCATAACCCTTGATTCCACTATCCTTGAGAGCTCTATCCAACTCTTTCTTAAATGAATCCAGAGACTGGGCCTCCACTGTCCTCTGGGGCAGAGCATTCCACACACCCACCACTCTCTGGGTGAAGAAGTTTCGCCTCATCTCTGTCCTAAATGGTCTACCCCGTATTTTTAAGCTGTGTCCTCTGGTTTGGCACTCACCTATCAGCGGAAACATGTTTCCTGCCTCCAGAGTGTCCAATCCTTTAATATTCTTATATGTCTCAATCAGATCCCCTCTCAGTCTTCTAAACTCAAGGGTGTATAAGCCCAGTTGCTCCAGTCTTTCAGCATAAGGTAGTCCCATCATTCCAGGAATTGACCTCGTGAACCTACGCTGCACTCCCTCAGTAGCCAGAATGCCTTTCCTCAAATTTGGAGACCAGAACTGCACACAATACTCCAGGTGAGGTCTCACCAGGGCCCTGTACAGCTGCAGAAGAACCTCTTTGCTTCTATACTCAATCCCTCTTGTTATGAAGGCCAGCATGCTATTAGCCTTCTTCACTACCTGCTGTACCTGCATGCTTACCTTCATTGACTGGTGTACAAGAACACCCAGATCTCTTTGTACTGCCCCTTTACCTAAATTGATTCTATTTAGTTAGTAATCTGCCTTCCTGTTCTTGCCACCAAAGTGGATAACCATACATTTATCCACACTAAACTGCATCTGCCATGCATCTGACCATTCACCGAACCTGTCCAGATCATCCTAACATCCTCATCAAATTTCACCCTGCCACCCAGCTTAGTATCATCAGCAAATTTGCTAATGTTATTACTAATACCATCTTCTATATCATTAATATATATTGTAAAAAGCTGCGGTCTCAGCACTGATCCCTGTGGTACCCCACTGGTCACTGCCTGCCATTCTGAAATGGAGCCGTTCATCACTACTCTTTAGTTTCCTGTCAGCCAACCAACTTTCAATCCAAGTTAGTACTTTGCCCCTAATACCATGCGCCCTAATTTTGCTCACTAACCTCCTATGTGAGACTTTATCAAAAGCTTTCTGAAAGTCCAGGTACACTACATCTGCTAGATCTCCCTCATCCATCTTCAGAGTTTCATCCTCAAAAACTTCCAGAAGATTAGTCAAACATGATTTTCCCTTCATAAATCCATGCTGACTCTGACCTATCCTGTTACTACTATCCAAATGTGTCGTAATTTCATCCTTTATAATAGACTCCAGCATCTTTCCCACCACTGAGGTCAGACTAACTGGCCTATAATTTCCTGCTTTCTCTCTCCCACCTTTCTTAAAAAGTGGTACAATATTAGCCACCCTCCAATCCGCAGGAACTGATCCCGAATCTATCAAACTCTGGAAAATATTCACCAACGCATCCATGATTTCTCGAGTCACCTCCTTCAGTACCCTGGGATGTAGACCATCAGGTCCCAGGGACTTATCAACCTTCAGACCTAACAGTCTCTCCAAAAACAATTCCTGGCAAATATAAATTCTCTTCAGTTCAGGTCCTTCAGCCACTGTTACCTCAGGGAGATTGCTTGTGTCTTCCCCAGTGAACACAGATCTGAAGTACCAATTCAATTCTTCTGCCATTTCTTCGTTCCCCGTAATATATTCCCCTGTTTCTGTCTTCAAGGGCCCAATTTTAGTCTTAACAATTTTTTTGCCTTTCACATACCTAAGAAAGCTTTTACTACCCTCCTTTATATTCTTAGCCAGTTTACCTTCGTACCTCATTTTTTCTCTGCGTATTTCCTTCTTAGTAATCCTCTGTTGCTCTTTAAAAGCTTCCCAGTCCTCCGATTTCCCACTTATCTTTGCTATGTTATACTTTTTCTCTTTTAACTTTATGTTTCTTAACTTCCCTCGTCAGCCACGGCCACCCATGCCTCCTCCTAGGATCTTTCTTCCTTTTTGGAATGAACTGATTCTGCAGCTTCTGCATTATACACAGAAATATCCGCCATTGTTCCTCCACTGTCATCCCTGCTAAGGTATTGCACCATTGAACTTTGGCCAGCTCCTCCCTCATAGCTCCATAGTTCCCTTTATTCAACAGAAATATTGTCACTTCCGATTGTACCCTCTCCCTTTCAAATTGCAGATTGAAGCTTATTATATTATGGTCACTACTTCCCAATGGCTCCTTCACTTCGAGGTCCCTGATCAACTCTGTTTCGTTGCACAATACCAGGTTCAGAATTGCTTTCTCTCTGGTAGGCTCCAGCACCAGCTGTTCTAAGAATCCATCTCGGAGGCACTCCACAAAGTTTCTTTCTTGAGGTCCAATACTATCCTGATTCTCCCAGTCTACCTGCATGTTCAAATCCCCCATAACAACTGCAGTAACATCTTTGTGACAGGCCAATTTCAGCTCCTGATTCAACTTACATCCGACATCCAGACTACTGTATGGGGACCTGTAGATAATGCCCAAGAGGGTCTTTTTACCCTTAGTATTTCTCAGTTCTATCCATACTGACTCTACATTCCCTGATTCTAGGTCCCCCCACCCCGCGCAAGGGACTGAATATCATCCCTTACCAACATGGCCACCCCACCCCCTCTGCCCGTCAGTCTGTCCTTAAGATAGCATGTGTAGCCTTGAATATTCATTTCCCAGGCCCTGTCCACTTGAAGCCACGTCTCAGTTATCCCCACAATATCGTATCTGCCAATTTCCAAGAGTCTCAAGCTCATCCATCTTATTTCTAAAGCTTCGTGTATTTATGTACAGTATTTTTAATTTGTTACTGCCCTCCCCCTTCCCATCAACTCCTATTTCACTCAACCTTACAGCATGATCCCTTTTTGAGTTTTCTGCCTCATTGATAGTTGTCTTTCTTGACTTTCCTTGTTCTAACTTTCCCTTCAATTTTCTTCTTAAACATCCAGTTTGCCCCCTCCACCCGCTACTTAGTTTAAACGTAGCTGTGTTGCAGTAGCAAACCTGCCTGCCAGAATGCTGGTCCCCAACCTATTAAGGTGCAAACCGTCTCTCTTGTATAACTTTTTATATTGATAAGGCATTTGATAAGGTTCCCCGTGGTAGGCTTATTCAGAAAGTAAGGAGGCATGGGATACAGGGGATTTTGGCCGTCTGGATACAGAATTAATTGGCCGATAAAAGACAAAGGGTGTTGGTAGATGTAAAGTATTCAGCCTGGAGCTTGGTGACCATTGGTCATCCACAGGGATCTGTTCAGGGACCTCTGCTCTTTGTGATTTTTATAAATGACTTGGATGAGGAAGTGGCAGGGTGAGCTAGTAAGTCTGCCGATGACACAAAGTTTGGAGGAGTTGTGGATCGTGTGGAGGGCTGTAGTAGGTTGCAATGGGACATTGACAGGATGCAGAACTGGTCTGAAAAATAGCAAATGGAGTTCAACCTGGAAAAGTGTGCAATGACTCATTTTGAAAGGTTGAATTTGAATGCAGATTATAGGGTTAAAGGCAGGATTCTTGGCAGCTTGGAGGAACAGAGAGATCTTGGGGTCAATGCCCATAGATCCCTCAAAATTGCCATCCGAGTTGAGATGGCTGTTGAGGAGGAGTATGGTGTGTTGGCTTTCATTTGTAGGGGGATGAAGTTTAAGAGCTGAAAGGTTATGCTGGAGCTCTACAAAACCCTGGTTAGACCACACTTGGAATATTGTGCTCAGTTCTGGAAGCCTCGTTATAGGAAGGATGTGGAAGCTTTTAGAGAGGGTGCAGAGGAGATTTACCATGATGCTGTCTGGACTGGAGAGGATGTCTTATGAAAAAAGATTGAGGGAGCTAGGGCTTTTCTCATTGCAGCAAAAAAGGACAAGAGGTGACTTGATAGAGGTGTACAAGATGATGAGAGGCATAAATGGAATGGACAGCCAGAGACTTTATTCCCAGGGCAGAAAGGGCAAACATGAAGGGGCATAATTTTAAGGTGATTGGAGAAAGGTTTGGGGCGATGTCAGAGGTAGGTTCTTTACACAGACAGTGGTGGGTGTGTGGAATGCACTGCCAGCAATGGCAGTACAGTCAGACACATTAGAGACATTTAAACGACTCTTGGATAGGCACATGGATGCTAGCAAAATGAAGAGTATCTAAGTTAATTTGATCTTAAAGTAGGATAAAAGGTCAGCACAATGTCAAGGGCCTAAGGGCCTGTACTGTGTTGTACTATTCTATGCTCCATGTTTGTATCTGAGCTCACATTCACTCCCATAAATACAATTTGGTTCTGAATGCTGCCACTGAAAGATGCTAGGTCCAGATGTCAGTATTTGTTATGCCACAATCAGCTCACTAAACCTCCATGGTAAAGGCTTTTCCAGGTATGGAACAATCCAAATGGAAACCCCAAATTTTGCAAAAATCACTGCACATTTGAGAAAACTGAATTTTTAATATTATATCTGCCAACCTGATAGTTATTTCGAATTTGAAATACCCTAATAAATAAAGTTTTGGTTCTTGAAGTCCAGTTTTATCCATTAGAGCGTCCTGAAGTTCAGTTGACTAAGACAAGTACAACTGCGCAAAACTAGTCAACAACTCCCAGCTGAAGCTGAGTTCATTATAACCCCATGTGGGGCACCAACTGGTCTATTGCCATAAGGGGACAGCTCAACAACTTATCACTACTCTAGTGACATTTGCTCAAATGCATATATTTCGGGACAATAATTAGGACAGAATCAATGTCAGGATTCTTTGTTTTCTTTATAATTGATCAGCTCTGTTGAAAGTTAATATAAAGGCTGGTCAGTTAGAAAAGGTTAACTGGAGCAGATGACGCTATTAAAATATTGTAGCATTTCTAGAAGACATGGCAGATATTGGAGGAATTTAAAACGAAAGAGAATGATCACGCTTTTCCTCCATTCTCTCTGACTGGTTTTGACTTGTAATAAGATGGCAACTTACTTCAAAGGACAATTCATCTGCTGCCTGGGCAATATATCGCTTGATCACATGTACAGCAGCAATGGCAGGAACATTGATGGAGGACTCTTCGTGCACAAGTAGGTGGTTCCCTTTGTTATCTATCTGTGAGGAGATTCAGCACAGTCAGTTATAATAGGAGGAAGAGATGCTACAAACCTGCAAGATGAGAACACTTTACCTCAGAACACATGCAGCACAGTCCAAAACATAATTGCAGATACTCCCAAAGAAAAGTAAAGTGACTTTCTTTAGGACCATGTCTATACCTGAGTCAAAAGTCACAGAGTCATAGAGACATACAGCATGGAAACAGAACCTTTGGTCCAACTCTTTCATGCTGACCAGATATCCTAACCTAATCTAGTCCCATTTGCCAGTACTTGGCCATAACCCTCTGAACCCTTCCTATTCATATATCCATCCAGATGCCTTTTAAATGCTGCAACGGTACCAGCCTATACTATTTCCTCTAGCAGCTCATTCCACACATGCACAACCCTCTGCATGAAAAGGTTGCCCCCTCATGATTTTATAAACCTCTATAAGGTCACTCTTCAGCCTCTGACACTCCAGGGAAAACAGTCCCAGCCAATTTAGCCTCTGCTTTTGCTCAAATCCTCCAACCCTGGCAATATCCTTATAAATCTTTTCTAAACCCTTTCAAGTTTCACAACATGGTTCCAATTAGAAGGAGACTAGAACTGCATGCAACACTCCAAAAGTGGCTGAACCAATGTCCTGTACAGCCGCAATATGGCCTCCCAAGTCCTCAATGCTCTGACCAACAAAGGAAAGCATACCAAATGCCTTCTTCACTATTCTATCTACCTGTGATTCCACTTTCAAGGAACAATGAACCTGCAATCCAAGGTCACTTCGCTCAGCAACACTCCCTAGGACCTTACCATTAGGTGCATAGGTCCTGCTAAGATTTGCTTTCCCAAAATGCAGCACCTCATATTTATCTAAATTAAACTCCATGCCACTTCTTAGTCCATTGGCTCATTTGATCAAGATCCTATTGTATTCGGAGGTAACCTTTTTTGCTGTCTACTACACTTCAATTTTGGTGTCATCTGTAAACTTACTAACTATACCTCCTATGTTTACATCCAAATCATTTATATAAATGATGAAAAGTAGTGGACCCAGCACCGATCCTTGTGGCACTTCGCTGGTCATAAGCCTCCAGTTTGAAAAGCAACACTGCCTTCTACCTTCGAGGCAGTACTGCATCTAAATGGCTAGTTCTCCCTGTGTCCCATGAGGTCTAACCTTATTAATCAGTCTCCCATGGGGAACCTTGTCAAACGCCTTACTGGAGTGCATATAGATCATGTCTATCACTCTACACTCATCAATCCTCTTTGTTACTTCTTCAAAAAAAACACAATCAAGTTAGACATGATTTCCCATGCACAGCGCCATGCTGACTATCCCGAATCAGTCCTTGCCTTTCCAAATACATGTAAATCCTGACCCTCAGGATTCCCTCCAACAACTTGCCCACCACCAACGTCAGGCTCACTGGTCTATAGCTCCCTAGCTTGTCTTTACCACCTTTCTTAAATAGTGGTGCCATATTAGCCAACACCCAGTCACCTGTGATTATCGATGATACAAATACTTCAGCAAGGGGCCCAACAATCACTTCCCAAGCTTCCCAGAGAGTTCAAGGGTACACCTGATCAGGTCCTGGGAATTTATCCACTTTAATGCATTTCAAGACATCCAGAACCTTGTCATCTGTAGTGTGCACATTTTTCAAGATGTCACCATCTATTTCCCTACATTCTATATTTTTCATGTCCTTATCCACAGTAAACAGTGATGCAAAATACTCATTTAGTATCTCCTCCATCTCCTGCGGCTCCACACAGGCTGCCTTGCTGATCTTTGAGGTGCCCTATTCTCTCCTTAGTTACTGTATTTGTAAAAACCCTTTGGATGCTCCTTAGTTCTATTTGCCAAAGTTACCCCTTTGATGTCCCCTTTTTGCCCTCCTGATTTCCCTCTTAAGTATACTCTTACTTTATACTTTGCTAAGGACTCTCTCGATCTCTCCTGTCTATACCTGACATATGCTTCCTTATTTTTCTTATCTCAATTTATTTCGTCGTCCAGCATTCTCTACACTTATTAGCCTTTCTTTTCACCCAGAGGATATACTGTCTCTGGACCCTCGTTAACTCATTTTTAAAGGCTTCCCATTTTCCAGCCATCCCTTTTACCTGCAAGCACATCTGCCCCCAATCAGTATTTGAAAATTCTTGCCTAATACCGTCAAGATTAGCCTTCCTTCACAATTTTAAAACTAGTAGAATTATGGTTGCTGGTTCCAAAGTGCTCCCTCACTGACACCTCAGTCACCTGCCCTGCCTTATTTCCCAAGAGTAGGTCAGTACATCCACATACTGAATCAGAAAATTTTCCTGTCCACACCGAACAAATTCCTCTCCATCTCAACCTTTAACACTATGGCAGTCTCAGTCTATGTTTGGAAAGTTAAAATCCCCTACCATAACCATCCTACTATTCTTCCAGATAACTGAAAGCTCCATACAAATTTGTTTCTCAATTTCCTGCTGACTACTAGGGGGTCTGTAATACAATCCCAATAAGGTGATCATCCTTTTCTTATTTCTCACCCAGATATCTTCCCTGGATGTATTCCCAGGAATATCCTCCCTAAGTACTTCTGTAATGCTATCCCTTATTAAAAACACCACTTCCCCTCCTTTCTGTAGCATTTGTATCCTGAAACATTAAGCTGCCAGTCCTGTCTATCCCTGAGCTACGTTTCTGTAATTGCTAATGATATCCCAGTCTCAAGTTCCTAACCATATCCTGAGTTCATCTGCCAACCTTGTCAGGCCTCTTGCATTGAAGTAAATGCAGTTTAATTTATTAGTCCTACCTTGTTCTCTACTTTGTTACTTCCTGCCCTGACTGTTTGACTTGCTCCTTTTCCCAAAAGTACCAGTTTCAGATTGATGTCTTTCCTCATTATTTCCCTGCATCACACCCCACCCTCCACCTTACTAGTTTAAATCTTCCCAAGCAGCTCTAGCAAATCTCTCTGCCAGTATATTAGTCTCCTTCCAATTCAGTTGCAATCTATCCTTCTTGTACAGGTCACTACTACCCCAGAAGAGATTCCAATGATCCAAAAATGTGAAACCTTCTCCCATGCACCAGCTCCTCAGCTACGCATTCATCTATTCCTACCCTCACTAGCTCATAGAAATGGGAGGAATCTAGATATTACTACCTTCGAGGACCTCCTTATTAAATTCCTGCCCAGCTTTCTATATTCTCCCTTGAGAATCCCATCCTTTTCGCTTCCTTTGTCGTTGGTTCCAATGTGGACAATGACCTCCTGCCGGTCCCTCTCTCCTTTGAGAACATTCTGCACTCTCTCTGAGAACTCCTTTATCCTGGCACCAGCAAGGTGACATACCATTCTAATTTTTCACTGCTGGCCACAGAAATGTGTTGCCCTCTACTTGATGGTAATGGTCAGTGCCATCAGGTTACTGATTGCAGAAGAAATACAATTTTTCTGAAGATTGCTCATAGTGCCTCACATTAACAAGAACAAAAACGGGAGAGTTACACAAAAGTGTATAGCTAGAGTATTGTGTGCAGTTCTGGAATCCACGTTATAGGAAGGACATATAAGAGAGGGTGCAGAGGGCAATGACAGAGAGAGATTAGGTAGACTGCTGTCGCTTTCTTTAGAGCAGAGGGGAATCGTTTGAGATGTATAAAATTATGAGGGGCATAGATAGGGTAAAAGGATGAAAGGATGGAAGGATTTAAGCTAAGGGGCAGAAGGTTTAGAGGAGATGTGAGGAATAATGTTTTCATCCAGAGGATGGTGGGAATCTGGAAAACAATGCCTGTGAGGGTGGTAGAGGCAGAAACCATCACAGCATTGAAGAAATATTTAGATGTACACCTGTGATGCCAAGGCATACAAGGTGATGGGCCAAGTGGTGGAAAACAGGTTTAGTTAGGTGGGTATTTCTGATAGGCACGAATAAAAAGGCATGAGGGCCATTTTCTGTGCTGTAGATCTCAATGTCTCCAAGTACTTATATATCACCATGAATCTAAGAAACCATACATACACATTCACAGAAATGGAATAAAACAAAACCGAACATGAATATTAGGTAATATTAGGTTAGATGGTAAATAGACTGGGAAAAAAAGGAGGATTTAAGATTTTAAAGAATTTTAAATGCAAAGTGGACAGATAGAGCTAAGGGCAGACACCTGAAGGCAAGGTTGCCAGGGGCAAGCAATTAAAATCAGAATGCTAAAGAGCCACAAGTTGATGAGTGCAGCTATTTCAGAGAACTGTAGGGTCATGAGAGAGCAAGGATGAAAATGTTTAAATCCAGGTGCTGCTTGACCAGAAGCCAATGTAGATCAGCATGCACAGGAGAATTGGTGAACAAAGTTGGCTTGGGTAAGGAAAGGACAGTGGAATTTCCCCAAGTTAACAAATGGCACAATGCCACAAATATATTGGAATAGTCAAGTCCAGAGATAGCAAAAGTATGGACACGAGCTTTAGCAACAGATGAGATCAAACAAGAGTGACGTTGAACCCTTGTATCAAAGGACAAATTTACATTTTAGTGATTTGAAAAGTCATCTTGGGATCTTATGTGACACCAAGTTTGCAAGCAAGTTTGTCAAGATAGTTGCCAGAGAGAGGAATAAAAACCACAGCTAGTGAATAGAGTTTGCAGTGATCGAAGACTTTGGTCATCTCTATATATACGTGCAGGAAATTTCTGCTTAGCCATTGCTGGATATCCAAACAGCAAACTGATAAATTAACAACTGAAATGGATTCAAGAAGATGACAGTGAGGTAGAACTAGGCGTTTTCAGCATACATATTCCTCTGGGCAATAAGCGCTGGCCTAGTGCTTGGGGTTATCAGGTGACAGTAATGAACAATGCATCTGGACAATAACTGAGAGATACTGGAGGCCAGTTCCATCATGAAGAGTGCTCAACTCAGCAGAGACGTTGAGAAGATTAAAGATGGTAGCTTAGCTTTATGACAGTCATATCGCGTATAATTTCCCCTTCAGTTTTCTAGCTTCTCAATCTATCTAAACCAATTCATCCCTCATATCTATGCAGTCCTATATTTGTTCAGATTTAAAAACTCAGCTTAACTAAATCACTAATTGATGGCAGACTCTGAACCACACAACATACTAGAAGATATCTTTTGTATGAAAACAGGACTCCATCTCCACAATAATCACTTAGGGACTTTGAGGTTCATTGGTTTTCACTTTATATTAGTTCTTTCAAAACCTGCCACAAACCCAGTCAGGCAATCACCTTCAATATATGTATTCATTTCTGGAATGTAGGCTTTTCTGGCCAGGCCAGCATTTATTGCCCATTCCTAGCTGTCTTTGAGAAAGTGATATGTGCTGTCATCATTCATTTCATTTAGTATAGGTACACCCACAAAGCTGTTAAGAAGGGAGTATCAGGATCTTGATGCAACAACAGTGAAGAATACAGATTTATTGCCAAGCCACGATGGTAAGCATTTGGAGAGAAACTTCTTGTTCCCTGAAGCCTCTGCCCTTCTAGGTAGTAGTGGTCGCAGGTTTGGAAGATAATGTCTAAGGAGCCTTAACAAACACTGTTGCTACTGAGCACTGGTAATGGAAGGAGTGGATATTCGTGGATGCGGTGCCAACCAAGTAGGCTGCTTTATCTTGGATTATGAAGTGGTAGATGCTAATGCAATTACAACATTTAAAAGATATCTGGATGGCTGTACAAATAGGAAGGGTTTAGAGGGATATGGGCCAAATGCTGGCAAATGGGACTAGATTAGGTTAGGATATCTGGTTGGCGTGAACGAGTCGGACAGATGGGTGTGTTTCTGTGCTGCACACCTCTATGACTCTATGGAACTGTAGAGTTCAGGTGAGTTGGGAGTACTCTATTATACACCAGACCTTTGCCTTGTAGATGGTGGACAGGATTTGAGGAATCAGGGGGTAGGTTATGTGCCGCAGGATTCCTTGATTCTAACTAACTCTTGTAGCCACAGAATTTAAAAGCTGATCCAGTTCAGTTTCTGGTTAATGGCAATTTGCAGAATGTTGATAGTAAGCGAGTCAGACTCACAGAATAAGGGGAGATGGTTAGATTCTCGACTGGTGGAAATGATCACCCTGGCACTATTGTGGCACAAGTATCACAGTTTGTTTTTTAAATTTTGCATCCTTCAGGCCAGATTAGGGTCAGTCAGAAGCAGCACCAAAACAGTTCAGAAGTCGGCACTGTAGTCTCCGACACAGAGAACATTCTATTTTTGGTACTGGGTTTCAACAACATCAACTGATGCGGGGTGGTATGTGACAATTGAGGGGTTTCTTTGCCCATGTTCATACTGCTGCTCTGAGAGTTCAAGGAATCAAGTGTCAATGTTGACCTTTTCTTGACTGCCTGCCATTATGTCACCACCTTGGTAGTTCAGCTACCAGTAGGACAAGAGCTAGTTTGGAATGGTGATGAATGAGATTGGGGCATTGTCTGCATGTTAAGATGCTAATCGGAGGATAATGCTTGTCAGGGCTGGGTGTGCTGTTGTTATGTCTGGTGCCTCAGATGATGTCTGTTTCAGTGCTATATGACTCCATGACTCAGTATATTCACTTTTGTTATCCAGGTCATTTGTATATATTTGCAAATAATTGTAGCCCCAGCACAGATCACTGTGGCACCCCACTGGTTACATGTTGCCAGCCTGAAACTGATGCCCTTATCTTAACACTTTGTCTTCTATTAGTCAGCCAAATCTCTATCCATGCTAACATTCTGCCTCCAACATCATGGGATCTCACCTTAAGCAGCTTAACATGTGGTCCCTTACCCACAACTTCTGTGGTTATCGAAGGCTTCATAGAATCCCTACAGTGTGGAAGCAGGCCATTTGGTCCAACAAGTCCACAACAACCCCCTGGAGAGCATCCCACCCATGGTTAGCTTGTCTCCTTCATAGAATTCTTTTTCTTACTGAAATATATCTTGGTTATGAGCCAATAACTGTTTCTTAAATGTCTGCCATTATTCCTCAACCATTTTTACTGTTAAAATCATTTCGCAGACCACTCCAGCTAACTCTGTCCTCATTCCTTTGTCATTACCCTTAAGTGTAACACAGTTGCTTCCAGTACAAGTTTCATGCTCTTAAACTGAATGTTAAATTTTACCATGTTATGCTCATTATTTCCTAGGAAATCTTTTACTGAGATCGTTTATTGAACTTGCCTCATTACAAATTATCAGATCCAAAATGATCTGATGTCTGGTTAATTCAGAACATATTGCTCTAGAGAACTGTTCTATCACATACTATGAATTCCTCCTTGTGGCTATCTCGGTCAGTCTGCCTTTTCCAATTGACTTGAAGATCAAAGTCACTCGTTTTTTTTTTCACATGCCTCCATTATTTCCTGATTTCTGTTCAACTGTATAGCTAATGCAATGCTGCTGACAGCCTATTCCTTTTTTATTCTTATCTCCGTGCAAATGGATTTTACATTTTCTGGTGCATTTCTTGCTATTATACTTCTTCCATTACTTACCAACAATGCTTTCCCACCACTCATTCCTTCTTGCCTGTCCTTTTGAAAAGTCACATACTCAGAGTCATAGAGATGTACAGCACGGAAACAGACCCTTCGGTCCAACCTGTCCATGCCGACCAGATATCCCAACCCAATCTAGTCCCACCTACCAGCAACCAGCCCATATCCTTCCAAACCCTTCCTATTCATGTACCCATCCAAATGCCTTTTAAATCTTGCAATTGTACCAGCCTCCACCACTTCCTCTGGCAGCTCATTCCATACACGCACCAACCTCTGCGTGAAAAAGTTGCCCCTTAGGTCTCTTTTATATCTTTCCCCTCTCACCCTAAACCTATGCCCTCTAGTTCTGGACTCCCCCACCACAGGGAAAAGACTTTGCCTACTTACCCTATCCATGCCCCTCATTATTTTATAAACCTCTATAAGGTCACTCCTCAGCCTCTGACGCTCCAGGGAAAACAGCCCCAGCCTACTCAACCTCTCCCTATAGTTCAAATCCTCCAACCATGGTAACATCCTTGTAAATCTTTTCTGAACCCTCATATTGAAGGATTAATACAAGTTGCCACCATAAAGAGCTAGCACTCCTGTCAACACAGGGAAAAGGTGCGTCTGAAAATATTCAGCACCTCATCGAGTCCTGAACATTTAGTTTCCAGCTTTGTCCTGAATTTTAAGGGCTTTCAAGTTAAAAACCGATTAATTTGCCACTTTATCAGTTTTCACTTTGATCCTATTTTCTGTTGTTTTCTTATATTTGTACAAACTGTCCCTTAATATCTGATTCAGCCACCAAACTCTCAGAATTTACATTCTTGCACTGCATGTCACCTGATCAGAAACTTATATTTTGAAAAGGACAAACACATAGACAGTGTTGAGGGATATTCAGTCACTGGTCTACTAGGGTACATATTCCACTATTCAATAAGCTCATAATTGATCAGTGGCCTAACTCTATTTACCTGCTTTCAGCCCATAACCCTTAATACCTTTGCTTAGCAAATCATTTGTCCATCTCAGATTTAAATTGACAACTGATCTAGCATCCACTGCTGTCTGTGGAAAAGAGTTTCAAACGTCTATCACCCTTTGTGTGTAGAAGTTCTTGCTAACATCCCACCTCAATGGTTTTGCCCTAATTCTCAGACTATGCTCCTCAGTTCTAGAATCTCCAACCAGTGAAAGCAGATTATCTTTGTCTACCCTGTTCTTCCCTCAAGGCCACACACACATTTCCATTATTTGTCTGAGCAATATCTAGCCCTCCAAATATCAATCATGCTCCCAAAATCTTGTCATCAGCCTACAAAAATCACCAGCAGTCAGTGAACCTCCTGCAGTTATCACCCGGATTCACTGCTCACCTACTTACAGAAACTAAGTAGTTACTACAATTCCAGAATAAGGGGGCATAACTTTAAAGCATGTCTTCACAGAGAGAATATATGGGATTATACCACAGGATGCAGAAACAAAGTACATACCTCCATCCAGGTGAGAGCGGGCCCGCAGTTGATCTTGTTGTCTGCTATGGCACTGAGTCGGGCTAAATATGCCATTAGCATCTGGGTAATTGCCTGTAAAAGAAAGAAAACAATGGCAGATTGTTAAAACAAACACTCCTGAAACCAAACAGAATGGTAAACAGTTCCTAAACACAAGCAAGACAAAGAGTTGGTTAACTCTTCACCTCAGCTCTCAAAGGAAGAAAAATGGCTAACCAAGGGAAAGAAAACCTTGGTGGAAACAGACCCTTTGGTCCAACCTGTGGAAGTATGAAAATGGATTCTACTTTGTCTTAAAACAATAGACTTCATGAAAGAAACATTTTGAAACCTTCACTGGATGTCTCTCTACCCAACATTCATTTGAATTGGGGCAGGCACAATGGCCAAACTGATGAAAAGTAGATGTTATAGAACAACAAAATAGGAATAGACAGAGATCACATCAGAACTGGGACAAGAACAGAAGCTACAGTTGCAGATCAAAACAAGGAATGAATTATGGTCAGGGATCAGAGCTAGAGCATTCATCATGGGTATAGATACTAAGGCAGTACTGCAGGTACAAATTGGAGGTAGAGCTATAACTAGGGGCATTGACATATATGTGATTAAAGAGAGATAGGTGTGGTTAAGAGGCAGAAATTGAACTAGAGATACGGGACAGACACAGATTATCTAAAGCAAAATATGGTCCTAGACAGAGATCAGGATAGGGAGTGATCGAGGGTAGAGATTAATTGGAGATAGCTAGAAATTACTGAGAGAGATTACTGGATAGATTTCTGGCCACAAATAAGTATGATGTGCAAATGGAACCATCAACGAAAATATGATTACAAATAAAAAAAACAATTTTTTTGCCGATAGTTTCACAATTATGCTGCAACAAAGTTAGGTGTGGCCATTCTGAGTTTCATAGAATTCCTACAGCGCAGAAAGAGGCCATTCAGTCCATCAAGTCTGCACTAACCCTCTGAGAAGCATCCCACCCAGATCCACAAAATCCCTGTAACCCTGCATGGCTTTTATTTTACCATAGCTAACCAACCTAAACTGCGTACCCCTGAACATATGGGGCAATTTTTACCATGGCCAATCCACTTAATTTGCGTATCTTTGGACTGTGGGAGGAAGCTGGAACACTTGCAGGAAACCCATGCCAACACTGAAAGAACATGCAAACGCCACATATCACCCAAAGCTGGAACGGGTGCTATGAGGCAGCAGTACTAACCATAACAGATGTGCTTATAACTGTCACAAAATGTCTAGGTTAGAGAGGCCACAACTATATAGAGACTCTCCGAAGTATAGAAGAGCACTAAGATCACAATTGATCTTCACTGTGCTCCTAGAATTACCGAATTACAAGGTTAACCAGTCTCATCTCACCATTTAGGTCTTGGAAAGTAGCCTAGTATATTATCGTACTTCAACTGCATATCCAAGTTTTTTTAAAAATTCAATGTGCATTTTCACCAAGACCCCCAACACCCAATCAGTGAAAAACCAACTCTCCCTTGATTTTTCCATCAATTATTTTTAATCTGTGTCCCCTGGTATTTACATCTATGTCAAGGGAAACCGGTCCTCTACCCTCTTTGTTAAAGCTCCTCATAACTTTATCCTCTGTTCCAACTGAATAAAAGCCCAATCTATTTTTCCCCAAAATCTAAAATTCTCCATTCTTAGCAACATTCTCACAAATCTCCTTCTGAGTATGACCACATCCGTCCTATAATGCAGTGGCCAAAACTATACATAGTACCCCGGCTGTGACCTCACGATTGCATTCTATAATATTAATACTAACCGTCCTGCTCTTACATTCAGAAACTTGGCTAATAAGGAATGATGTAGTAGGAGTCGATGATGTTTCATCACGTGGGGCTATCTAGAACAAGAGGTTATAGTTTTCAGATAAGTGGCAGCAGAGTTAAAATAGGGGATGAGGAGAAATTACTTCCTTCAAAGAGTCATTAATTTGTAGAATTCACAACCTAAAGTGTGGCAGATGCCGAACACTGAGCAAATTTAAGGATTAGATAGACTGATTTCTAATTAGTAATATGTTCAAGGGTTATGGAAGCAGGCAAGTAAATTGAGTTGAGATCAATTATGACCATTTTAAGTGGTGGAACAGGCTTGAGGGGCTGTATTGCCTATTCCTGCTCCTAGTTCCTATGAATCGATACGCCTTCTTGACCACTTTAACTGTCCTGCTGCTTCAAGGATCTGTGAACATGTAGCCAAGGTTCCTCTGCACTCTTCAGTGTCCGAAAAATTACTGTGCATTCCATTGCCTTGTGTGACCTCCTCAAATGTACTACCGAACAGTTTTCTGGTTTGAATTCCATTTGCTACTTTTCTGTCCACCTGACCAGTGCATTGCTATCTTCCTCACTTAATATTTCTATCAGCTGCATCCTAGCACTGAAATAATTTTAGATCTAGTCTGCCACTTTCCTTTGAATTACATAAGCTTCAGCATTTCTGATCAGTCTGCCGCGTGCAATCTTGTTAAAAGCTTTGCAAAAATAATCCACGTGACAACCTCCCACAGCTGAACAGTCCATGCAGCAAGGTTCCCAAATAAATAGTAGTTACTTGGATGAAGTATGGGAGAGCATCAACTGGATGCCAGTAACTGGATCCCAGCAAGGAAAGGTGAACGTGGCAGGAGAAAAAAAATTATTTTTGTAGCACTTGGCTCCAAACACAGAAAAATGAGTCCATATGTTCCAGGAATTGAAGAGGATTTTGGCTTCAACTTGTATCTGCTCCTCAGCTGATTCCAAGCACTGTGCCTTTATGAATTATGGGACAGATTAAACTATGGAGCACTTTGAACACAGAAACTCAAACAATGTGACACACAACTATGAAACCAGTAGCAGTAGCACAAGCTCAATAAAAAGAAGAAATGTAAATTAATAGAAACTTCAATATTAAGGGAGAGGAATGATATACACAGCATGTCAGTACTTGGCTCCCTGTCTAATCCATCTGTTAAGGCCACCGTCCCTCCCATAAGTACAATTATCACATGTCTACCTGTCCTTTGTACAGCCTGTTTGATGAGTTTAAGCAGTTGATTGTCTTGTCTTCCCCTCTAATGAAAAGTGATTATAATATCCATAACCATAGGATGCTGTGCCCAGGTGCTGTTCAGCCTGGAGACCTGTCCGTACCTTCCTCCAGTTTGGGTCTCAGTTATTGGCTACAGAATGCAGAATGGTGCCAATAGTGTATGTTCAGTTCCATTATCACTGCAGTAGTTCATAAAGACCTACCTCCTAACCTTTCCCTATGCTTGCAACGTGGTACCCTTCTAGCTGTATAATCGATAATCTGCTGTGTGTCATGAGGAGATGTTTATGATTTTTTGTAGATTGCAACAAATTATTTAAATATCCCTGAAGCTGCCTGTATTGGTGAGAATGTATTGCATCACCAGTATCAACGATTTGACTGAAATCTTGCTGTGACGTAGATGACCTTTTGTGCAATGAAGAGCAAACCATTTTTGTGAATGACACTAAAGTCGGTGCTGTTGTGGACAGTGCTGATGGATGTTGCAGATTACAGAGGGACATAGATAAACTGCAGAGCTTGGGCTGAGAGGTGGTAAATGAAGTTTAATGCAGAAAAGTCTGAGGTGATTCACTCTGGAAGGAGTAACAGGAATAAGGTGTAGTCAATGGGAAGGCACTCTGTCAATGAGCAGAGAGATCTCAGTGTCCATGTACATAGATCCCTGAAAGTTACCACCCAGGTTTATAGAGTTGTCAAGAAGATTAATGGTGTATTAGCTTTTATTGGTAGAGGGATTGAGTTTTGCAGCCACAAGGGCATGTTGCAGCTGTACAAAACTCTGGTGCGGCCGCACTTGGAGTATGGTGCACAGTTCTGGTCACTGCATTATAGGAAAGACATGGAAACATTGGAAAGGGTGCAGGGGAGATTTACTAGGATGCTGCCCGGTATGAAGGGAAGGTCTAATGAGGAAAGGCTGAAGGACTTGACGTTGTTTTCGTTAGAGAGAAGGTGGTTGAGAGGTGACTTAATAGAGACATACAAGATAATCAGAGGATTAGATAGGGTGGACAGTGAGAACACTTTTCCTCAGATGGTGATGGTTAGCATGAGGAAGACAGCTTTAACTTGTGGGGTGATATAGGACCAATGTTAGAGGTAGCTGAAAATGTGTTGCTGGAAAAGCACAGCAGGTCAGGCAGCATCCAAGGAACAGGAGAATCGATGTTTTGAGCATAAGCCCTTCTTCAGGAATCCTGAAGAAGGCTAATGCCCAAAACGTCGATTCTCATGTTCCTTGGATGCTGCCTGACCTGCTGCGCTTTTCCAGCAAAACATTTTCAGCTCTGATCTCCAGCATCTGCAGTCCTCACTTTCTCCTCAATGTTAGAGGTAGGCTTTTTACTCAGAGAGTAGTAAGGGCATGGAATACCCTGCCTGCAACAGTAGACTTGCCAACTTTAAGGGCATTTAAATGGTCATTGGATAAACATATGGATGATAATGGAATAGTGTAGGTGAGATGGGCTTCAGATCAGTTTCACAGGTTGGTGCAACGTTGAGGGCTGAAGGGTCTGTACTGCCATGTATCACTCTATGTTCTATGGCAAAATCAGGTGCTAAAAGCAACTAGTATTAGGCCTGGTATTTGTGTTGAATACTTAGTCTGTCTTTGCACATTAGGTCTTTTATATTAATATATTGGACATACCTTGCAGAGATGGAGGGTAGTGATGAGTGGATGGATAGAGAAGTTCGAGAAGGCAGATCACTACCACCTTCTCAAAGGCAATTAGGGATGGACAATAAATGCTGGCCAGCCAGTAATGCCCAGGCCCACAAGTGAATTGAAAAAAAAATCTGGATTGAGAACACATTGGCATTTTTTTTACTGAGGTATTTATAGCACAGATCACTTTCGTATGCTTCTGTTTTATATTTCTTTCCAATACAAGCAAAATAACCCAGGTATATTCTCCTCAACTCTCACTGACTGACCTCATTCCGCTTGAGCACCTTTCTTCAGCACCAAGAGTTCAGACATTTCACTCCTGACAAAGATTACAGTGAGAAATATTGTCAGTGCTGCCCCAAGCTCCTGCTGATACCCAATATATTATCAGTAACAACTACAACTCCTGGGTCAATGTGTGATCATTTACTTGCAACTTTTAGTCTTCTGATTCAGACAGGTTTAATCCTGTAAGCAGACCAGCTGAATTTTCATTAACTTTTATTTCCATGAAAACATACAGAAGAAAAAAAAAATGGAGAAGACGTATGCATCACTGACTCCTGGATGGTAAATGGTTTACCTATAGTTGCCTTCCACTGACCCACTTACCTTTTGCATATTTTGAACAAAAGAACATAGGAACAGGCTCTTTAGCCGACCAAGACTGCACTGACACATGATCTTTTCTAAAGTAAACAAAAATTTGCTTCGACCCTATCCACATAATACCTTATTCATATATCCGTCATACTCACTACTTATTCATATATTTGTCAAGATGCCTCTGAGAAATTGCTGCTTATCAGTCTCTATTACCTCCTATGGCAACATATTCCAGGCAGTTACCACCCTCTGTGTACAACACCTACTTCTCACATCTCCTTTAAACTTTCCCCCTTTTTCCTTAAACCTCTGCCCCAAGTAAATGACATTTCTATTCTGGGAAAAAAAAGACTCCGATTACCCATTCTACCCATGTCTCTTATAATTTGGGTAAACTTGCATCAGTCTTTCAATGTTCAAGTGAAAACAAACCAAGTTTGTCCAATCCCTCCTCATAGTTAATGCCCTCTGAACCAGACAACAATTTGATAAACTGTTTCTAAAATCTCTCCAAAGCCTCCACATCCTTCTGATCATGTAGCAATTAGAACTGTACGCAATATTGCAAATTTGGCCTCACTAAAGTTCTACATAGCTGCAACATGACTTGTTAACTTTTATGCCCCAACCAGTGACAGTAAGGATGCAATATGCCTTCTTGACCACCTTACGATGTTGCTACTTTCAGGGAACTGTGGACCTGCACACCGATATCCCGGTGTATGTTAATGCCACTAAGGATTCTGCCATTCACTGTGTACTTCCTTCCTGCGTTAGATCTTCCAAAATGCATTACTTCACATTTATCTGGATTAAACGCCAGCTTACCATTTCTATGCCTAAATCGCCAATCTATCTTTACCCTACTGTATCCTCTGGCAATCCCCCTCATTATCCATGGCTCCCCAATCTTTTTGTTGCCTGTGAATTTACTAAACAGGCCACCTACACTTATATACATAAAACAACAGGGGTCCTAGCACTAATTTCTGTAGAACATCATTGGTCACAGACCTCCAGTCAGATAACCACCCTTCTAGTGCTTCTCACTGTCTTCTATGCCTAAGTTAGTTCTGTATCCATTTTACCAGCTTACCTCAGAACCTATGTCTTCAACTTTTCTATCAGCCTGCTAATAGAAAGAATAGACGGACCTTGTCAAACTTCATTTTGATAACATTAACCATCTTACCCTCAAGAATCATCTTTGTCACTTCCTCAAAAAAAATTAATCAAGTTTGTGAGACACGACCTCCTTTGCAGAAGCCAAGCTGCCTGTCGCTAATAAGACCATAACTTATTCTAAATGTGAGTAAATTCCAAGAATCTTCTCCAATAATTTCCTTACCACTGACATAAGGCTCACCAGCCTGTAATTTCCTGGATTAACCCTGTTACCCTTCTTAAACAAAGGAACAATGTCCGCTAATCTCAGGTGGTGGGGAAACTTCCCTTTGACTAAACAGGATTCAAAGGTACAAAGATAGAAAAGGCTTTCTCTTTCAAAGGCACATGTATAATGCATAGTACTGCAACACAATGCTAAAGTATTCTAATGTTCGATTCCCAACAGTTCAATGAACTCTGTAGAACTACAGGAAAGGAATTTAAAAATTATTAGTGCCTTTTTTAAAAAAAAGCCAGTGATATATGGTGCATATCATCTCACCCACTCCCTGATGGCTCACCTTAACCTACTTTAAATAAAACAAATAAACCAAGGTCTACTTCAGAACTAGAAGTTAATATGAACATGCCATGATTCATTCACAAGCAGGGAGTTCTCTGAGAGTCCTGGTCAAAACTCTTCAGAACCAACACCACCAAACAGTAATATTAATGGATACTCATCTCAGTTGCTGGTTGTGAAACCTTGTTGCATGTAATGAGCTGCCAGATATCACCATATTGCACAGTAGTCACACGATTTAGAGTCATGATTCGGAGATGCCGGTGTTGGACTGGGGTGTACAAAGTAAAAATTCACACAACACCAGGTTATAGTCCAACAGGTTTATTTGGAAGCACACTAGCTTTCAGAGCGACGCTCCTTCATCAGGTGATTGTGGAGGGCTCGATCGTAACACAGAATTTATAGCAAAAATTTGCAGTGTGATGTAACTGAAATTATACATTGAAAAATTGATTGTCTGTTAAGCCTTTCATCTGTTAGAATACAGTGATAGCTTCACTTCTTTCATGTGTAAATCACAAAACCCTTTTTTTTAAAAGTTGCATTCTCAGGTTAGCTGTTAACAATGGTGATAGCTAGACAATATGTTGAAGGTGTTCGCCCCCTGTGTTCTCTGTCTATGACCTGATGTTTAGATTGATTCTAATCTAAAAAGTGAGATAACAGAGTTTTACATAAACTCATGCAGTTTTTGAGCTCAGAATTCTACATGAATGTATGCAGTTTTTGAGCAAAGTGCAATGTAACTCTGCAAGTACAAATTCACCACACAAAATGTGTGCGCATGTGGGTCTTTATCTGTGTGTGTGTGTGTCTGTCTGGGGTGGGGGTTGTAGTGTGAGAAAGTGTATGTGTGTGTGTGTCTAGTGAGTGCAGAGTGTCTTCAGTCTGTGAGGGTGTGCATGTGAGAGTGTGGGAGTGCGAGTGTGTGTGTGTGTGTCTGTGTCCGTGTGTATGTGAGAGTGTGTGTGTGTGTGTGTGTGTGTGTGTGTGTGTGTGTGTGTGTAGTGCAATGGTGAGCACCTGTAATGTGACATGAACCCAAGGTCCCGGTTGAGGCCCTCCCTATGGGTACTAAACTTAGCTACCAGCCTCTGCTCGGCCACTTTCCTCTGCTGCCTGTCCCGAAGTCCAACTTGGAGGATGGTCACCCGAAGGTCCGAGGCTGAATGTCCTGGACCACTGAAGTGTTCCCCAACTGGGAGGGAACCCTCCTGTCTGTTGATTGTTGTGCGGTGCCCATTAATCTGTTGTCGTAGCCTTTGCTCGGTTTCCCCAATGTACCATGCCTCCGGGCATCCTTGCCTGCAACGTACAAGATAACGTTGGCTGAGTCACATGAGTACCTGCTATGTACATGGTGGGAGGTGTTCCCACGCGTAATAATGGTATCTATGTCCACAATCTAACACGTCTTGTAGCATCCACAGTGACAGAGTCGTATGGAGTTGTCCTGAGAGCCGGGCAGTTTGCTACGAACAATGACTGTTTTGAGGTTTGGCAGTTGTTTAAAGGGAAGTGGTGGAGGTGTGGGGAAGGTCTTGGTGAGGTGCTCATCCTCATTAATAATGTGTTGCAGGTCACGAAGAACATGGCGTAATTTTTCAGCCCCTGGGAAGTACTGAACAACGAAACTGAACAGATGGGTCAGTTGCAGATGTGTCTGTCTCCTGAGGAGGTCATTACGGTTCCTTGCTGTGGCACATCGGCACAGGCGGTCGATGAGTTGAGCATCATACCCCGTTCTTGTGAGGGCATCCTTGAGTACTTCCAGGTGTTTGTCACGTTCCTCCTCATCTGAGCAGATCTGGTGTACGAGTAGGGCTTGTCCATAGGGAATGGCTGTTTTAATATGTTTTGGGTGGAAGCTGGAGAAGTGTAGCATTGTGAGGTTGTCTGTGGGTTTGCGGTAGAGTGAGGTGCTGAGGTGTCCGTCCTTGATGGAGACGCACGCGTCTAAGAATGAGACAGACAGTTGAGAGTAGTCCATGGTGAGTTTGGTGGTGGGATGAAACTTGTTGATGTTACTGTGTAGTTTTATCAGTGACTTCTCGCCATGGGTCCAGAGGGAGAAAATGTTATCGATCAATCCGGTGTACAATGTTGGTTGGAGATACTGCATAGAGAAGAAATCTTGTTTGAACCTGTGCATAAAAATGTTGGCATATTGGGGTGCAAATTTGATCCCCACGGCTGTTCCGTGTGTCTGGATGAAGAATTAGTTGTCAAAGGTGAAGACGTTACGATCGGGAATAAAGCGGATGAGTTGTAGGATGGTGTTTGGAGACTGGCAGTTGTTGGTGTTGAGTACTGAAGCTGTTGCCACGATGCCATCCTTGTGGGGGATGTTAGTGTAGAGTGCGGAAACGTCCATCGTGACGAGGAATGTTCCCGGTTCGACTGGTCTGTGGGTGCTGAGTTTCTGTAAGAAATCCGTAGTGTCGCGACAGAAGCTGGAGATCCCCTGTACAATAGGTTTCAAGATGCCTTCCACATAGCCGGAGAGATTCTCACACAGTGTCCCATTGCCCGACACGATGGGATGTCCTGGTGTGTTGGCTTTGGTAATCTTTGGAAGGCAGTAGGAGTCGCCTAGACGAGAAGTACGTGGGATGAGGGCGCGTAGGGAACTCTGAAGGACTGGATCCAAAGTTCTGATCAGTGTGTTTAATTCTCGGGTGTGTTCTTTGGTCGGATCAGCTGGTAGTTGCCTGTAGTGTTGCTGGTTGTTCAGTTGTAGGTACACTTCCTTACAGTAATCTGTTCTATTCTGAATGACAATGGCTCCTCCTTTATCTGCTGGTTTGATGACAATGTTGTGATTGGTTTTGAGAGCCTGGATGGCATTGCGTTGTGAACGGGTGATGTTTTGCTCTACCTTGTGGGTACGGCTGATGAATCTGGCATTTATATATTTCCTGACAGTTTGAGCATACATGTCAAGCCCAGGGTAGCGGCCCTCCAGTGGGGTCCATGTTGACACCTTCTTTGGTCGCTCCTCTACAGATCCCTGTGATGACTGTTCCAGTTCATCAGTGGGTTCAGTGGGATCACTGCCGGCACCTTGAAAGAATTCCCGGAGTCTCATTCGTCTGATGAACTCCTCTGTGTCTGCTGCCAGAACCAACGGGTCCATTTTGGTGGTGGGGCATAAGTTGAGACCCCTACTCAGGACTTCAATCTCTTCTGGTCGAAGGGTGTGGTCCGATAAGCTGATAATAGACTTCCCCGCAGTGATAATGTTATCTACTGTGGTTCCAGGGCGGGCTTTGCTATTACTGGTAAGAATGCCAAGCTTCTCCAGTTTTTTGTTCTTGGCGTGCATGTACGTGGTGTAGTTTTGTCGCCTTGTCTGTTTGGCAATGTCACGTAATTGTACTGATGTATCCTGTGTGCAGGCTGTGAGTGTGGCATTCTTACCAGTAATAGCAAAGCCTGCCCTGGAACTACAGTAGACAACATTATCACTGCGGGGAAGTCTATTGTCAGACACACACACAGACACAGACACACAGACACACACACTTTCTCACACTCACAACCCCCACCCCAGACAGACACACACATACAGATAAAGACCCACATGCACACATATATTTTGTGTGGTGAATTTGTACTTGCAGAATTACATTGCACTTTGCTCAAAAACTGCATACATTCATGTAGAATTCTGAGCTCAAAAACTGCATGAGTTTATGTAAAACTCTGTTATCTCACTTTTTAGATTAGAATCAATCTAAACATCAGGTCATAGACAGAGAACACAGGGGGCTAACACCTTCAACATATTGTCTAGCTATCACCATTGTTAACAGCTAACCCGAGAATGCAACTTTAAAAAAAGGTTTTGTGATTTACACATGAAAGAAGTGAAACTATCACTGTATTCTAACAGATGAAAGGCTTAACAGACAATCAATTTTTCAATGTATAATTTCAGTTACATCACACTGCAAATTTTTGCTATAAATTCTGTGTTACGATCGAGCCCTCCACAATCACCTGATGAAGGAGCGTCGCTCTGAAAGCTAGTGTGCTTCCAATTAAACCTGTTGGACTATAACCTAGTGTTGTGTGATTTTTAATTATTTAGAGTCATTGAGTCCTACAGCATGGAGACAGGGCCTTTGGCCCTAACCATTCCATGCCGACCAAAATATCCATCAACGCTAACCCCACTTCCCTGCACTTGACCCATATCCTTCTAGTCCTTATCTATCCATGTATTTGTCCAAATGCCTTTTAAATGTTGTTAATGTACCCACCTCAACCATTTCCACTGGCAGCTCATTCCATATGTGTACACCCTCTGTGTAAAAAACGTTGCCCGTCAGGTTCCCTTTTATTCTTTCCTCTCTAACGTTAAACTGATGCCCTCTCGTCTTCTATTCCCCAACCCTGAGAAAAAGACTGAGTGCATCCATCCGATCCATGCCTTTCATGATTTTATACACCTCTATAAGGTCCTCCCTCAGTCTTCTACGCTCTAAAGAAAAATGCCCTAGCTTGTCCAACCTCCCTCTGTAGATCAGACACTTGTGTATTGGCAACATCCTTTTAAATTTCTTCTGGACTCATTCCAATTTAATAACATCCTTCCTATAACAAGGTGACCGAAGCTGAAGACAATACTCCAAGTTCAGCCTCACCAACGACCTGTACAACTGCATTAAAACTTCCCAACTTCTATACGCAATGCCCTTACTGGCGAAGGCCAGTGTACCAAAAGCCTTCTTCACTGCCCTGTCTACCTGTGACTTCATTTTCAGAGAACAGTGGATCTGAACTCCAAGGTCCCTCTGTTCCACTAAACTCCTTAAGGGCCTACCATTCATCTTGAAATTCCCACCTTGATTTGACTTTCCAAAATGCAAAATCTCACACTCATCTACATTATGAATAGGAAGAGAATAGAGGGATATGGACTGAATAACGTAGCTGGTTTGTTTTTTTAGTTTGGTTAGGGCACAGGCTTGGAGGGCTGAAAGGTCTGTTCTTTTGCTGTACTTCTTTTTCATTCTTTGTTCTTTTGCCTCTTTGTTCCTTTTTAAGTTTAAAATGGACCACACCAATCTACAGACCAGACCAAAGAACAAGAAATGGAGGAAGAAATATGCAAGCATTTATGAAATAAGTGAAGGACATGGGATAATAAACACGAGGGATTCTTAAAGACTGCCAAAGCAAACTGGCAAGAGTTGAGGAAAGGGGAAATGGTAGTAGAATTTTGTACTGTATTCAGAAATCCTATCTTATCCAAAATATAAAAAGGACTGAGATGATAGGAATAACTATTAAACCTGGAAATCTTTCAGAACCAGAGAAGTAAAGTAAGTGCAGGGAAACATCCAATCAGCAGCAATCACATGGTAATGAGGTTTAAGTTAAAGACTCGGTCAGACACATATTGTATTTGGGAAAAAGCTACTTTTGAAGGGAAGAGCATGGAACTAGTAAAAGCACATTTGGAAAAAAAGCGACAGATAAAAAGCTGGAATGGTAATGAGCAATTTTTTTCAAAGAGCTCAGAAAAAATAAAAATTAAGAAATAGGCAGATGAATGAACAAGAATTCTAACTAACAAAGGAATACACTAAGCAGGCAGACTTCAGATGATGACAAAAAAATACAAAAAAGTTAAGATAAAGGTCTAGAAAAACTAGAAAAGCCCAATTTAGAAATTAAACTTTCAAAGAATATTAACATAAGTAACAAAGGCAAAATCAGGCAAAACAAAGGCAAGACACTCAAGTTCAATTCACAAATGACAACAAGATAACAGAAATACTGAACAATTCATCTGTCAAGGTAGAAGAGGAAACAATTGATAAGTCATTTAAACCTTAGAGAGAATAAAACTTCTGGACCACATTTGTCAAGTCTACTCATTTTAAAAATCTTACATAAAGACAACAGAGACACGATTAAGCATAAATAAAAGATCATTAGTAAAAGGAACAGTGATGAGAACTGGCAGGCAGCTAATCTTATTCCTGCATATTAAATGGGTGATAGTTCCCTGGTTATAGTCTAAGAGCCAGTTAGTTTAACACAAATGATGGGACATGGAATCTTCACTCAAAGTAACAGAAAAAGACATTGAGAAACTGAAAAGAAAGTAAAGAGTAAAGTGATATTTGATTAAATGAATTGAAATATTTGGAGAATTGACAATAAGACTAGACAAAAAAAACAAATGTAATATGTTTGAATCCTCAAACGGCCGTTACCCCATTGGTAAAGGCATCATGTTGTAACCTGATAACCAAGATAAGAAAATGTGGAATTAGGTGACATCCAGCAGAATTGGTAGCAAGCTACATACACAATGAATAAAAAGACTTGCATGAGATGAGAAAAATATATTGACTGGGAAATGGCAGAGGGTGGTGTTCAGTCAGGATTAAAGTAGAGACCTCTGCTTTTAACCATGTACATGAACTGCATAACACCTTGAACATAATAGAATATCCATAGCTTCAACTGAGCAGAGAGAAGGGAGTCCTAGTTTAAGAGTTAAAAATCACAACACCAGGTTATAGTCCAACAGGTTTAATTGGAAGCACACTAGCTTTTGGAGCGAAGTTCCTTCATCAGGTGGTGAAGGAGCGTCACTCCGAAAGCTAGTGTGCTTCCAATTAAACCTGTTGGACTATAACCTGGTGTTGTGTGATTTTTAACTTTGTACACCCCAGTCCAACACCGGCATCTGCAAATCATGACTAGTTTAAGAGCTGCAATTTCAGGGGTCTGCTGACTGGCAAAAACAAATTTAAACAGTGATATCACAGGAAAATATGTGTTGACTGGTTCATGATTTTAACGTGTAATGTTTGGAAGAAGCGATTAACTGAGAAACAATAGGATTAAGTGGAATTTAGGGCCAATATAATAAAGGAATATAAGTAAATAGAGTAAAAGAAATACAATTAGCATAAGGGAACCACGTAAGTATTCTAACATAAGCATAATTTAAAAAGGGAAAAAAAAGGGAAATCATGGCAGCAGAGCCTGCACCAGTAATATGCTCTTCCTGCGTATGTGACAAATCATAGAAGCTTCAGTTGTCCCTGGTGAACGTGTTTGCAAAAGTGTCCAGCTGTAGCTACTGGTCAACCGCATTTTGGAGCTGGAGCTGTGGTTGAATTCACTGTGGAGCGTCTGTGTTGTTCAGCAAATTGTGAATAGCCTGTCCATGAGATAGTCACTCCACAGGTGAAGACTAAACAGGCAGAAAAGGCCACCAGCCATAAGACATAAGAGTGGAAGTAAGGTCATTCGAATCATCGAGTCCACTCTGCTATTCAATCATGGCTGATGGGCATTTCAAAGCCACTGACCTGCACTCTCCCTGTAGCCCTTAATTCCTTGCGAGATTAAGAATTGTCAGCATAACTGCTCTGAAGACATTTAATGTCCCGGCCTCCACTGCACTCTGTGGCAGTGAATTCCACAGGCCCACCACTCTCTGGCTGAAGAAATGTCTCTTCGTTTCCACTTTAAATTGACCCCCTCTAATTCTAAGGCTGCACCCACAGGTCCTAATACCTGATGGAAACAAGCCAGGGTACAAAAAGGCAGACAATATTCCAGTGGCCATCCCATTTCAAACAGATATACAGTTTGGATACTGCTGGGGGGGGGGGGGGAGAATGACTGTGCAGGGTAAAGTAGTGAGATCCAACTTCCTAGCTCCATGGGTGGGTCTATTGCACATGAGGGGAGGAAGAAGAACGGCAGGACAGTAGCAGTAGGGGATTTAATTGTAAGAGGAACAGACAGACATTTCTACAGCTGCTAAATAGACTCCAGGATGGCATGAACCTTCCTTATGCCAGGGGATGTCACTGAATGACTGCAGGACATTCTGAAGGGGGAGGGCAAACAGAAAGAGATTGTGGAACATATTGGTACCTACGACATTGGGAGAAAAAGGATGAGATCCTGCAGGTAGAATTTAGGGAGCTAGGAAGTCGATGAAAGAACTGATTTTTAAATTACTTCCAGTGCAGGTGAATGCGCAGATAGAAATAGAAGGTTAGTCCAGAGGACTGTGTGGCTGGAGAAATGGTGTAGGAGGAAGGGCTTTCAACTTCTGGGACATTAGGACCTTTTTGGCAGAGGTTAGACTGGGACCTGTACAGGGCAGACGGATTGCAACTGAACCGGAATGGGACCAGTATCCAAATGGGAAGGTTTGTTAATGTTGTTAAGAAGGGTTTAAAATACCATGGCAGAGATGTAGGATCCAGAGAGAAGACTTAGAAGATGAACATCCAAAAGATGGGAGTCAGGAAGGCAGAGAAATTCTCGGCCCGTTAAGGTGTAAAGGTTGGACAGTATTTTAAGCCAGAAGTCAGATGAGTTGAGGACACATGGGGATATAATGTCATTGCTGTCACTGACAGATGGCTGAGGGGGGAGGCAGGTTGTCACCTCAATAGTCCAAGTCTTCAGGAGAGACAGAAAGGAGATAAAAGAGGAGGTGTCACAATATCGATCAGGGAATCTATTGCAGCAGCAAGTAGAGATGACATGTTAGAAGGCTCTTCAATGAAGCCATATGGTAGAACCTAAAAACCAAAAAGGAGCAACCATATCGCAGGGGGTGTATTATAGGTTCCCCAACAATCTGACAGAAATAGAACAGCACATACGTAGTCAAATTTGAGAGAAGTGTTAAAGTAATAGGGTAATGATAATAGGAGACTTCAACTTCCCTGACATTCACTGGGTAGTCATTATGTGAACTTTAGTCAAAACAAAATTCTTAAAATGCATCGTGGAGAGCTTTTCAAGCTAGTTCATGGAAGACCTAGAAGAGACGCAGTGGTTCTGGACTTAATTCCAGGTATGAAACTGGACTCTGACAGGAAGTCTGTTTCCAGTGGGGATCTGCGGGGGGTTGATGCTGCTTCCCTTGCTGTTTGTGGTGTTCATTAATGATTGAGCTTAAACATAAGGAATATGATCAAGATGATACGGTTAAAAATTAATAGAGCAATAAATAATGAGGACAAGACCTAAAAATTGCAGGAGTATATCAATGGCCAGTGGCAAAAGGGGCTCAACCTGGAAAAGTGGGAGGTAATGCACTCACAGACAGAAAAAAGGCAAGAGATTATACTATACATGGTAGGACCCCGGAAAGTACTGAACATCAGAGGGATCTTGATGTGTACATTCACAGATTCTTGACAGATAGATAAAATGGTTCAGAAGGCATATATAACATTTGCCTTCTTTAGCTGAGGCACAGAATACAGGATCAGGGATGTTATTCCAGAATAAAATGCTGATTTTGGACAACTACAGTGCTGAATGGAGTTCTGATCACCACATTATAGGAAGAATGAGACTGCATTGAAAGTGTGCATAAATTTACCATGCTGCTGCCAGGGCTGAAGGGTGTAAACTGTAAGGAAAGATCAGATAGGGTGGGATTATTTTCCTCAGAGGGATCAAGATTGAGAGTTGCATAAAATTATGAAGGACATTGATAGGACGGGCAGGAGAGCTATTTTCCATTAGCAGAGCGGCCAATAACGAGGTGGTGCATTTCTAAGGGAAGGGGTAGAAAACCAAGATAAATTTTCTTTTCATTCACTCATTGGCCGGTCCAGCATCTATTGCTCATTCCTAGTTTCCCTTGAGAAGGTGGTGGTGACGTGCCTTCTTGAACTGCATGCTATAGGTTGACTCACTATGCTGTTGGGGAGGGAATTCGGGATTTTGATACAGCAACACTGAAGAAACAGCAATATATTTCCAAGTCAGAATGGTGAGTGGCTTAGAAGGGAACTTTCAAGTGGTGGTGTTCCCATGCAATTAGTGCCCTTCTAGATGGCAGCGGTTGTGGATTTGAAAGGTACTGTTTGAAGATCTTTGGCAAATTTCTGCAGTGAATTGCGTAGATAGTTCACACTGCTGTTCCTGAATGTCAATGGTGAAGGGGATGGATATTTATGGATGCGGTGTGAAATAAGCTTTGTTCTGAGTGGTGTCAAGCTTCTGAAAGTTTTTGGAAATGTACTCACCCAGGCAAATGGGGAGCGCACTGAACCACACACCTTACTTTGTTTTGTAGATGGTGGCCAGTCTTTGGGAAATAAGGTGGTGACTTAGTCGCTACAGTAGTCCTAGCCTCAGACCTGTACTTGTATCCACTGTTTTTATATGGTAATTCCAGTCCAGTTTTTGGTCAGTGGCAACCCCAGGATGTTGATAGTGACGGTTTCAATGATAGTAATGCCAGTGAATTAAGGGGCAGTGATTAGATTATTTCTAACTGGAGATGGTCATTGACTGGCATTTGTGCAGTGCAAATGTTACTTGCCACTTGTCAGCCTAAGCCTCAACACTTGAAGTCTTGTTGCATTTGGACATGGACTGCTTCAGTACCTGAGAAGTTGCAAATGGTGTTGAACATCGTACAATCATCGGCGACCTTCCCCACTTCTGACCTTATGATGAAGGGAAGGTCACTGATGAAGCAGCTGAAGATGGTTGGGTCTAGGACACTACCCTGAGGAACTCCTGCAGAGGTATACTGGAACTGAGATGACTTCCAACAATCACAACCATCTTCCATTTTCCACAGCCAGGTACAACTCCAATGAGTGGAGAGTTTTTCCTGATTTCCACTGATTCCAGTTTTGCTGGGGCTTCTTTATGGTACATTGGGCCAAATGCAGATTTGATGTTGGGGCTATCACTCTCACCTCTCCTCTGGAATTCAGCTCTTTTTGTCTATGTTTGAACCAAGACTGTAGTGAGGTCAGGAGCTGAGTGATCCCGGCAGACCCATCTGGGCATCAGTAAGCTGGTTACTGTTGAGCAGGTGCTGCTTGATAGCACTGTTTATGACATCTTCCATGGGCTAAAGTAGGCTGATGGGGCAATAATTGGATATGTCCTACTTTTTGGGTGCAGGACATACCTACTCAATTTTCCAAATAGTAAGAGAGAAGCAAGTGTTGTAGCTGTACTGGAACAGATTAGTTTGGGGCACTGCAAGTTCTGGAGCACAAAACTTCAGTACTATTGCCGAAATGTCATCAGGGTCCACAGCCTTTGTAGTATACAGTGCTCCTGATAGCGAGTGGAGTGATTCAAATTGACTGAAGACTGGCGTCTGTGATGCTGAGGAGCTCTGGATGGTGTCGAGATGGATCATCGACTCGAATAAGTTTTGGGAAAGTTTCAGCCCTATCTTTCACACCTTTGTGTGGGCTCTCCCAATGTTTAAGATGGAAATATTCGTGAGCTTCTACTGAGCTTACTGTCCACCACCTTTTATAACTGCATGCCAGAGGACTGCAGAGCTTAAATCTAATCCATTGGTTGCGGGATTGCTTAGCTCTGTCTATTGTTTGCTGCTTATGCTGTTGACATGCAAGTACTCCTGTTTGGTAGCTTCACCAGGTTGACATCACATTTTTAGGTTTGCATGGTGCTGTCCTGACATCCCCTTCTGTTTTGGTGCCACACAATAAGATGTGAGGTGATGTCAATGATAAGGCAGGATTGTGCATCCACAATCTTGTCATGAATAAATGCATGTCTAATGAGGTCAAGGTCTAGTGTGTTTTCCCTCTTGTTGGTTTCTTCATACCTGCCACAGACCCAATTTAGAAGTTATTTGTCTTACGTATCAACCAGCTTGATCAGTCATACTGCTTCTGAACTCTTAGCTCTGGACATTGAAAACCCTCATCCAGTGAATATTCTGCACCCTTTTCATCCTGTGCTTCCTGTCTCCTCCTTCAACATGAAGGACACAGATCCAAAGGAGGATGGTATGTGGTAGTCAGCGGGATGCTTCCTTGCCTATGTTTGGCATGATACCATGAGAGCTTATGGGGGTCAAGTCAATGCTGAGGACTATCAGGGCAACCACCTCCTGTTTGCTTATCACTATGCTACCATATCTTGCTTGTGGGACAGGACATACCCAGGGATGGTGATAGTGGTGTTTGGAACAGTCATACTCACAGAATCATACCTTACAGATAATGTCAGACCTGTTGGTTGAGTTGTCTGGCCTTAGTTGTAAGGTGAACTTTTAAGGTTCACAGGGCTGTTTTTGTTCCCGGTACCTAGGTTGATGCCATGTGATTCTGTCAGTTTCATTTCTTTGTTGAGACTTTCTAGTGATTGATTCAATTGAGCAGCTCGTTAGGCCATTTCAGAGAGCAGCTGAGAGTCAATCAAATTTCTGTGAGATCTGGAGTCACATGAAGGATGGCAGATTTCTTTCTCTGAAGGACATTTGAGAACCAGATGGGTTTTACCAGCAACTGATTGTGGTTTCAGGGTGATCGTTAATTCCAGATAATTACCGAATTAAAGTTCCACCATCTGCCATGGTAGGACTTGAACCTGAGTACCCAGAATATTAGCTGAGTTTTTATATTAAAAGTTTCATGATGATGCCACTAGGCCATCGCCTCCGCATTGAGGAGAAATTAGCTTAACCCAGAAGATAGTGAGACTTTGGAGCCACCTGATAGAATGGTTGTCAGAAATTCTCATCATTTTAACAATATTTAGCTACTTGCATTGGCACAGCCTCCAGGACTACAGGCCAAGAGCTGGAAAATGGAATCAATGCAGTTAGATCTTTTGTCTACTCGCACACACATGATGGACTAAAAAGCTTCCTTCCACACTGAAAAAGTCTATGAGTCTATGATACAGCTCAAAGGACAAAATGAAGTCAGTCACCAAAATAACTCAGAAGTTGATATTTAATTTTCATGACCCAAAACAGCTCCTGAACATATTTATTTGTGACCGGAGATAGCAGAAGAACACCGAGAAATGGAAGATGCTAAAACGTAATTACAAACCCTCAAATAAAAGTAAAATATTGAGGATGTTGG
Source organism: Chiloscyllium punctatum (assembly GCF_047496795.1). NCBI lineage: Eukaryota > Metazoa > Chordata > Chondrichthyes > Orectolobiformes > Hemiscylliidae > Chiloscyllium > Chiloscyllium punctatum. The sequence continues at coordinate 53,269,337 of NC_092761.1, read as the reverse complement.
AGAAACTCAACAGCTCCCGTAGCATCTGCGCACAAAACACATAATTCATGTTTTGAGTCTAACGAGACTTCTTCAGAACTTCAAAAATACTTTTTGCTTCTCAAGCATTTTTGCAAGTCTTAAAATGCATTTAATGAATGTGAGTATTTCTTTATTTACTTGTGTTTTAAGTGGCTTGAAAATAGGTTTGAATCATCTGAGAGCTGAGAGACTGTTCAATGAAATGCATCCAATCAAGAACACCACCAAACCAATTTTCAGATCAGAATCCATTAGCAAGGAAGTGATTGTACTGGAAGATTATTCTCAATGTGAGAGCACCATGAGAATCACTCTCATCAGTGACAATATGCTATTAACAATACATCTCATGAACTGTTTGGATTTACTTCAAACATCTTCTGAGAAAAGCACTTACTGCACTACATGTTGCTAAGAAAAATTAAATACATTCTGTGATCTACTTTCACCACTAACAGAATAACAAATGGATAAATCTGAATAGATCTTGCATTTTCCCCATATACAAAGTGATTATTTGCACACCAGAGTTAGAAAAGGAAAAGAAGGGGAAGGAGAGCTGGGGTGCAGATGGAATCAAAACATAGGAGAGGACAATCCAAGGGTGAAAAAGGAAGGGAAGGGAGGAGTGAAGTGTGAGGCATGAGTGGAATGTTTGGAAAAGTGTAATTGGAAGAACAGAGAGTGGTGAAGTTGAACTTGGTGAAGTTAGAAATGAAGATGCAGGGGAGGGAGAAAGGATGAGAGTAAGGACAAGAAAAAGGGGAAGCAGGAGAGCAAAGGAAAAACTGGTGAAGGCATGTGTATTAATGGCAGCAGAAGTTCAGTTTGGATAAGTGTGAGGTGATGCACTCAGGCAGGACAAAAATGGCAAGGGAATACATGATGAATGGTAAGACCCTGGGAAACACCGGGGATCGGAGGGATCTTGGTGTGCATGTCCACCAGTTTGTTAAAGTATGAGGACAGGTGGATAAAGCAGTTAAGGTAGCATATGGTACACTTGCCTTTATTAACCAAGATGTGGAGTTTAAGAAAGAGAGGCTTTGCTGGAACTGTATAAGATGGTTATACCACAGGTGTATGCAGTTCTGGAATCCACATGGTAAGAGGAATGTGATAGCACTAGAGAGAGTATAGAGGAGATTTACCAGGACGTTGCCTAGGCTGGAGAGTTTCCATTATGAAGACAGTAGGGGCATAAGGTAAGGTAGGCAGGAAGAAATTTTTTCGCAATAAAAGCAGGATAAATGATCAGAGGCTGTAGATTTAAACTTGTAAAGTACAGAAGGATTACAAGAGTTCTGAGGAGAAACTCCTTCCTCAGAGGGTGGTGGGAATCTGGAACTCTGCCTGTTAGGGTGGTCATTAAAAACCTTCTTTTAAACTATTAAAAGCTACTTAGATGTGCACTTGTATTGTCAAGACATTCAAGGCAATGGGTCAAGTGCTGGAAAGTAGGATTAGACTAGTTTGTTGGTTGTTTTGGATCAGTGCAGATCTGATGGTGCAAGTCCGTGTTCTGTGCTTAAAAGAGGGGAAGAACAGCAGAGTCAGGATATTCAAAAGAAAAATGATTGGAGAGAAGAGGGCAGAGAGATAACACTTGTGAGACAAAGGGAGAAGATAACACAGTAGGCAGGAGAGGAAAGTGGAGAGAGAGAATTTGGTCGAGCCCATGGGTAATGAGTTGCAGAAAGCCAGGGAGGAGCAGAACATGGCTATGCTGCAGAACAGAGAGAAAGACTTGCTATAAGTAAGGTATTGACTGTGTGTCAATACCTTGGGGAAAGGGAGGATTAATGAGTGTTAGGGTACAACTAAGAATAAGTGATTGCTCGTGACTTTTCTTTCTAAAATGTATTTGGAGCCTTGTGGATTAAAAGGAGGTGGAGAGCTATCTCCTCCAATATATCTCCTGAAGTTTGACGTTTGTTATGAATGCTACTCCACAGGTGCACTGTAAGGTTTGTGAAAAACAGAATTCCAACTGCTTTCCTTCCTTAGTCCCAGGAATGAACTGTGAACTTTACACAGCCCACAGGGGCAGCACGTAGTAAGGCGCCATACCTCTGCACTGTCCTTCAGCCAATCTGTCCGCGGCAGCTCGGCAAGCTGGGAAAAACGCCTGTCATAAATGCAGAGATGGAGGTGTTTATCCAGGACCCGGAAATCTTCATAACTCCTCTTCACAATCCAACTTCTGCCCTGCAGATAGAGGAAGATTTACTGAAGATATTGAACTTATGTCATTTTAGAACTGAGCCAAAACAATTCAAGCAACTTGAAAAAGATATAGCTTGTATCAACAACTGTCTTAGGAGGAGTTCTGAACATGTTATTAACATAATGCAAATTGCATCTTTTAGAAAATCTCTCTAATCAGGTTTCCTACTGTGCTACAATACAAATTAGCAGAAGCAGGACATTAATCCCCTCATCTCTGCTCCATCATTCAACAAGATCATAGCAGCTCTGTTTTAAACTCCACATTTTCCTCTAACCCTAAAAGCCCTAGTGAAGTCAAAAATATTGTCCTCTGTTACCCATGACAAGGTAAATATTCCTTCCTCATCCATCTTGACCTGTCTGACACTTTGAACACAATTGACTCATCATTCTCTTCCATTGTGTCTCCACATTTTTCCAGTTTGGTGGCAGTTCACAGGCCTGTTCCATTTTAATAACTAAATTATCATCAGAAAATTGCCTCCAAGGTTTCTCTTTCCAACCAACGGATTCTCTGGTGTCCTCCAAAAATCTACCTTGGCTCCTCTTACTGCCCATCCTCATGCTGCTCCTTAGTCATCATTTAAAATCAAAACTATTGTTGCCACATTAACAATTATGGCCCCTCCATTCATCGAAGTTGTTTACCTAACATCCAGGTTTAGGTACAAGAAATTTCCTCTAATTAAATATGAAGAAGTCTGAAGCCATTGTCTAGAGTCCAAATCAATCTGATCCCACACCATTGATTCCATCACATACCTTGGTAAATGCTGAACCAACCTGCTTGTATCCTTTGTTCCCTTTTGACACGAGCTTTCAACCATAATATATGGTAAAGCCCCCATAGTCCTACCAGACCAGCAGGTTGGTTCAGAGAGATGACTCCTTGTGGCTTAACCTGAGGCTCACCATGCTTCAGGTGAGAGGAAAGACTAAGAAGGGAGAGTCCTTCATGAGTGTGGAAAGTGAACCCACAGTATTAGCATTACACAGGATTACAAACCAGCCATCCAGACAACTCAGGTATCAGACCCACTTTTAACAATATATACATGCCGTCACTAAGGCGGCTTGTTTTCCGCCTTTGTAACATAATTCATCGCTGTTCCTGCCTTAAATAATCTGATACTGGAAGCCTCATCTTTATTTTAAGACCTCCAGATTTATTTTTCCTCTGTCATAGTGTTGATGACTGGGCCAGGATTTATTGCTCATCCCTAACTACTATTCAGAAGGTGGTAGTGAGCTATTTTTGTCAATTGCTACTGTTCATTTGATGCAGGTACACCCACAATGTTTGGAACTGACTTGCAGGATCTTGATCCCACAAAAATGAAGGAACGACAATGTAGTTCTGGGTCAGGATAGTGCCGAGATTGCAGATGGAGGTTTGCCTGTGTAGTAGCAGTCATGGATTTGGAAGGTGATATGAAAGTAGTCTTGGTGTTTGATGCAATGTGTCTTGTAGACACCTTGCTGCAAAATGGGTTGAAGGAGCGAATAGATATTTGGTGAATGGGGTAACAATCAAGCAGGCAGTTTTATTCTGGATAGTAATGAGATTCTTGAATGTTTCTGAAGATGCATTCACCTAGGTAAGTGTAGAATATTCCATTACATTGTGCTTTAATATCAAAAAGTTACGATTGAGAGCATTTAACAATTATGACACAATTTGTCCAGTTTCCATATTCTACCCTCAATAGACTAAAAGGTCAACAAAAACTCCATTGGCATAACCAAACTCAAACCACATGCTGTCATGACCACCCCGTGTGCTTTGTGAATTACATTAGCTCCTGGTTAAACAAGGTCTTGAATTTAAGATTCTCATTCTTATTTTTAAATCAGTCCATGGGGTGGTCCTTCACATCTTTCCTCCAGACCTACATATTTCTAAGACATCTACACTCCTTTCATTCCAGTCTAATATATTCCAGTGCCATAGTCTCTTGAGCATCCCTGATTTTAATCACTCCATCACTGACAACTTCACCTTCAACTGCCTCAGCCCTAAGTTCAATCTCTCCATAAACTTCTTTACTTCTCTACCTCACAATCCTACTTTAAGGCACTCTTTAAAACTTACCTCATTGACTAGCTTTATGCCATCTGATACAATATCTTTTTTGTGGGTCTATGTCATATATAATTTTATATTACCTCTGTGAAATCCTTTTAGGTATTTAGTACATTAGAGGCACAACATATTTGCACATTGTTTTTGTTAGTGTCAGTCCAAACAAAATCCTTTCTCATGTCCAACACGAAATAGAGTCACAATTATGAACAAGTCTGCTTATTTAAGTGGTTGTCACTGATCTTCTTTAAACCTAATACCAAATGGCACAACTTAGTATTAACCAATATGAGACTGAGGTTGCATGAAATGAATTTAGGGATCATCACAAATTTGTATATTATATGCCCCATACCTTCAAGACATCTCTGTACATTTTTCAGTGTAGTTCTATCCTGTCAAAGCATTCACCACAACCCTTTTGGTGATCACCTCCAGCTTTCTATTGATACTCTTCATCTGGACACTTTACTGTTAGAAATTTTACCTCTTAATTTTTAGTGTCATGTTGGAACCCGATCATATACCTTCTGAAGATGCAAGTGGATTTAAATCCTTTCAAAAGACCTTGTCTACCTAATTACAAACTACATAAATGCCAATTGAGTTAAGAGTCAATGAATTATTCCTTAACCTTTATTGCTTAAGTATAGCCTCTAGGCTCATGCTTAGATTTATTTTTAGCCAAGGTCAGTTTATCACTCAAGATGGTTCACTACACCAGAGAAGGTTTCCCCACACCTAATCTACCAGCAACGTGTACAGGAAGCACCTAAGTGCTTTGACCAATAATTATCCCTTGACCAGGATCACAAACACATATTAGTATGGTCATTACATTCACCGGGACTTGCTGGATACTGGCTGTGCTGCTCGTTTCTCCACCGTACTGAAACTAATGTAGTTCATTACTTGTATGGTGCTTTGAAAGTCAACATCTGCAAGTCATAAGTGGCTTTTTTTTTATTTTTCATGGCACGTAGGTGTCACTGGCTGACAAGGCCAGTGTTTGTTACCCATCACTAACTGTCCTTTTAATTAAACTATTTCAGAGGGTACTGCGGAGTCAACAACATTTACGATGGGCCTGAAGTTATGTACAGGCCACACCAGCTAACAGCGGCAGTTTTTCTCCCCTAAAGGTCATTACTGAACCAGATGAGTTTTTACAGCAAATGATAACATTTTCATGGTCTCTGTACAGTGACAAGCTTTCTGTTCCAGATAGTATTAATTTAATTTCAATTCCACCAGTTTCTATGATGGGATTTCAACCCACATCCCCAGAGAATTATGCTGAGCATCTGGATTACTAGGCCAGTGACAGCATCTCTAGGTTACCATTCCCCCAAAACACACAGCCTTTCTTCAACATTTTAAAGTCCCTAATCAGCGACATTTAACGTATGTTTACACATATTTTCACAAGACCATTACCATTTACAATAAAGCACCCCCCTCTCCCTTGGGGATCCCTTTGACTAACTGGAGCAGTCAACACCAAGGCAACAGTGCAGAATTGCAATGCTGATTTCTTTTGGAAATTGTACACAATTCATTGCATAATCACTCAGATTAAAATGCATTGACATATATCCACCTTCCGTCTTTTATATAAAGTTGCATCTCTGGGTAATCGGAACTACTCAGACAGAATGTCTAAAATACATATTTATAAAATAAAAAGAATATAAATGATGTCCAAAATTCAGTTAAAATTCCAGGAAGCATTTGAAGTTATTCAGGCCCCAAACAGAGTAATTACCCAGACCTCTGGGTACTGTGAAAGGCTGGGGGGCAGTGGGAGCACAATTATGAATAAAATTTAAACTACTCTGTTCCATAATCAGCATAAACTATTTCTACGGAAAAAAAAAGATTACGAGCAGTCCAAGAACAACTTTCCAAAGAAACATCTGTGCTCCTTCATAATATCTGTCAGTTTAGACTTTTCATTTATTGCTCCAGAGCCGATTCTGAGGCCCTGGTCCACAAGGAATTAGACCACAGTTTGTAGCCCTTTGACCCTTAGAGCTGTAGTACATCAGTGTAAGCAGAAAGTGCTACTTTCTCACATGTCGAAACAGAGTGAGTACAGCCTGGTACACATTTCAAACACTAAAATAATTCAACACTCTTGGCTCAACAGGAATGCAATTGTATTTGATTCTCAGAGAAATTGGGAAATACAGGCTTGCTTCTGCTGACTGCAGTGTATGTGTGTGTGCGCGCTTGTGAGAGAGATAGCATTGCACTTTGAGAGACAGAGGTGCCCTTGAACCATGTGTGTGCACGTGAGAGAGAGTGAGCAAATGAGAGATTCTTGCTGTTTGTGCATGAGAGAGAGAGAGAGAGAGAGAGAAAGACAGACAGAAAGACACAACGAATGAGAACGAAACAAAGAGTATATGAAAGTGAGGGAGAGAGATGTCTTTACTGCCAATTTCTAAATTAGTTGCTTTTCAACCCTTATGTATCAAGAATCCCTCTACCTCTGTTTAAAATATTTAAATACTCTGCTGCACTGCCTTTTGAGGAAGAGTGTTCCAAGGACTCATGATCCTGTGAGAAAACTACACATTCCAGGTGTTTGTTTAGTGAAATATCTGAACAACATCCTTCATTAAACAAACTACATCCTTCATTTAAATTCATCCTTAAACAAGGCAAGTAATACCGTGCAGACTATTTAAGATGTGGTCACACCACTTCAGCTGTATAACTGAAGTATAACCGCTGTACTTCAACTCCTCTTGCAATTAACAATAACGTTTATTACATTTCCCAATTATAAGCTTTCCTAAGCATGAATAGTAACATTTTGTGACTCACGCAAGACACCCAGATCCTATCAGAGCACTGCACACTCTCACCATTTCAAAATTATGCTTTTTTTTATTCTTGCTGCCAAAATGGATCTCTCATTTTCCTACGTTACGCTCTCTTTTTGCCCACACACACACCCAACCTACCTATATCGCATTGAAGCCTCATGTCCTCTTCACCCAACTTTTCAACCCATCTTTACCTCATCAACAAATTTAACATTGAAGTCATCAATTTAAATTGGAAAAGGTTGAGGTCCCAGCACTCACTCCTGAATCAGACCACTTATTATACCTTGCCAAATAAAACTGACTTATTTATGCCTTCTTTCCTGTTAGCCAGCCAATATTCTATTCATGTCATTATTTTCTCCCTATACCATGAGCTTTTATTTTTCATGATAACATTTGACAAAGTCCACATTTTTCTTAGTGTCCTGATTTAACTTCTACCATCAAGTGGTGGAGGTGGGTACAATTACAACATTTAAAAGGCATCTGGATGAGCATATGAATAGGAAATGTTTAAAGGAATATGGGCCAAATCCTGGCAAATCGGACTAGGTCACTGAAGAAATACGACATCAGCTAAATAGTAAAGACTCAGGTCATTCTCACATCTCAAGGGCTCCAAGAGCTTTAAACTGCAATTGTATCTAATTTCTGTACTAGATTCCAATTTCATTCTAAGCTTACTATCACCTGTGCATGTATTTGGGGTCACATTTTTATTATGTTTTTTCAGGTTAGTACATAATAAAAAATTTTTCATTCACTGAATAAATTTTGTAATTCAGCTACACCATTTTATATAGAAATATGGAATACAGATGACAATTCTGCCCTTTGAGCCTGTTCTGCCATTCAATATGGTCATGGCTAATCACTGAACTCGGTATTTGTTCCTGCCTTCCGTTATCTTTTGATCCCCTAATTCCTAAGAACTGTCTTTACATTTTTCTTGAACGTCTTCAGTGTTTTGGCATCAACAGTTTTCTGTGGCAGTGAATTCCACAGGCTGACCACTCTCTAGGTTTAATGTTGATCCAGTTAATTACATTCCATTGAAATGTGACATTCATGCTATAAGAATTAAAATATTGATTGCAACCAACCACGAGGGGATCAAAAAGGAGAGCCAAGACCCTTCCTCACCTGGTCATCAAAGTCTCAAAAGACTGGGTTTCAAAAGACAGGAATGCCTAAGGACAGTTAATCAGTCTTTTAAGTATTGAAATATTTTGATAGTTTTGTGGGGGAAGAGCGAGCCCATCAATATAAACTCAGCATAAGGAAACAAATTAGAAATTCGGGAGAAAGATCTTCAGCCACAGACTTGGAAAATGTAGAACAGGGAGTGCTTGAACTGAGTGCTGTAGGCACATTTAAGGGAAGCTGGACAAAAAGGAATAGAAGGTTATGATGGTGAAAATAAATGTGGAAAGATGAGATGAAGCTTGAGTAGAACCTAAGCACTGGGATGGATTATTTGGTCAAACAGAATGTTTCTGTGCTGTATATCCTTTGTATCTTGTGTGACATGCCCTTAATATGGGGGAGATTTACATATGGGAGAAAGAGAGGCCTGCAGATGCTGGAGATCAGAGTGGAAAATGTGGTGCTGGAAAAGCACAGCAGGTCAGGCAGCATCAGAAGAACAGGAGAATTGATGTTTTGGGCATAAGCCCTTCATCAGGAGATTTACATATGCAGAGTCCAAACAGGGCTCCATGCCCTGTCCCACCCCACTAGTGTGACATGGTCTACTTAAAGCCAATTTCAGCAGATTTCCCCCACAAGGCTATTCAAATAAGTCACAAACTGTCATTCAAAATCTGGTTAGATATCGTACTGTATTAAATCCCTTCAGTCCAATGCTTCTCGAGGATAATATTTAGTGGCATCATCTCATTCCTGAAGAAGTTGATTCATTCTAACTACAGTGAATTGTTCTTCCAAGAGAAATAATGTAATTTACTTGTCAACTGGCAAATTATTAATGCTTGGGCCTGCTTAATGTTTCAATTTCATAAACTTGATAGTCAATTTCCTGGCTGATTTTATTTATTTCTACAACTGATGGAACATTTATTATTGCTTTGAATGTGGGAAAAGCTTTTCCCAATGGTCTAAGTAACATGCATTGCATACTAATGTGGCTTTCTGTAAAATTAGTCCAGTATAACTATGTGTGGGTTGTGTAAAATCAGTACTGCCTGATTCCATCTATACATGCCATAATGACTCAAACCCTACAATTTCTTACACGAATTCATGATTCTCCTACCATTCTTTTTCCAGATCAGAGATTTTTTTTTGTTAATTCTCAGGATATGGGTGTTGCTAACAAAACCAACATTTACTTGATATCTGAGTTGTAGAAGGTGGTGGTGAGCAGTCTATTTGAACCACTGATGTTCACAGGATACAGGTGCTCTAACATTGTTGTTAGACAGAGAGTTTCTGCGTTTTTACCAAGCAATAAAGGAGGAGTAATGATAGATGCTAATGTCAGGATGACTTGAAGAGTGGTGATCTTTTCCTGGAGTTTTTTTCCCTGGTTTTCTGGGTATTAGAAGGCAGGATTTGAGAGATGCTGCCAAAGAAGGTTGGTAAATTTCACTGCTTAGACAAACATACAAAACCATAGGACAGGAAAAGGCAAAGTGTTCTATCAACCCTGCCTACATGATGCATCACAACTACGTTACTTCTGAAATGCCATGTGATTGCTTGGGAGCAGCATGAAATCAGGTAAAAATCCAGATAATTATTGGCAAAACAGCAAAGAGGGAGCAGGACAGAATTTCAGAAGCCATGGAGGAAGTTAAAGGTAGAATAGATCATGATAAGATAGGAATCTCTAGATTATTCCTAGTACCCCAATCCAGGAAGAATGGTTATAGGAAGTTCAAGAAGGTCAATGCATGGCTGAAGACATGGTTTACGAGGAAAAGCTATAGGTTCTTGGGGCAAAGGGACTGGTTCTGGGGAAGAAGCACTTATTCAAAAGAGACAGTTGCACCTGAATATGACTGGGGCCCGTGCACTTGTTCACAAATGTGGTTAGGAAGAGTGGAAACTGAATTGACAGGGAACAGCATACCAGCATACAGAAGTGAAAGAACAGAAAAAAGGTGTGTGAGGGAGAGGGTGTTTTAGCTGTACTAGTGAAGGAAGCAGTGCCATGTAAAATTAGATAAGACTAAGGAGGATTAATGCGTGTAACCACTACACATATTTTACTTGAAATGTTAACTGGGAAAACTGGATGTGTGAACAATAATGCAGATTAAAGAAAGATTGATTTTTATTTTCAAATTGAACGTCAGAAGTAAAACAGCATGGATTTAACATATTTGTCCACATGGGATATTTTTGAGAGGCAATCTAATACTAGGAGCGGCTACATTAAAAAAGCTGCGTAACATCAGCTTTTGGAGTTGAACTGCAGATTTTAACAGCACTCAGATCTCTATAAAACTTGAAAGCAAGAAGGATCTCTCTCTCTGTCCATCACCATTTGAGTGTAGAAAGGAAACAACACTCAAAAAACACTGGAAAAAAAACAAATTTCTAAATCAAGCAAAAACCTAGGTCAAACTGACCAGCTGGATCACCACTGTTGACAATAACGTAACATCACTGACTCAAAAGTCAAAAGAATTATGAGTAAGTCATCTCACGATTTAGACTTTTGATGCATAGAATAGGTTCTTTTTGCTTATAGTTGCCACATTTGATATTTCTCCAGAAATGTAAAATGTTCATTCTACTTGCAAATGAACGTGTGTTAGGAATCAGGAAAGTTGTTTAAATAGGCAGATTAATAATTAATCATTCATTTCTGCACTTGCTTAAAATTAATTTGTTTTGCTTTGTTTATTGGTGAAACCTGGTGAGAGTTTTTAAAAAAATGTTATATACTAGTCAAAGTCAGTCAAATTAACGATCATGGTGATTAAATGGTAAGGATGTTGATGGGAGGGATTCAGTGATGGCAATGCCATTGAATGTCAAGGGGCATTGGTTAAATTGTCTTACTCAAGATAGTCATCACCTGTAAAGTACATTGTCCAGGTCTTGATACATTTGAACAGCATCTGAGCAGTCATGAATAGTGCGGAACATTCTGCATACATCCCCACTTCTGAACTTCTAATGAAGGGAAGGTGTGGCTGAAGCAGCAAAGATGGTTGGGTCTAAGACACTACCTGAGGAACTCCTGCAGATATGTCCTGAAGCTGAGATAACTGGCCACACCCATTTTCCTACATACCAGTACAACTCCAAGCAACGGAGACCTTTTCCTCCCGATTCCTGTTTTGCTTGGGTTCCTTGATGTTGCGCACAGTCAAATGCTGCCTTAATGACAAGGGCTGTCTCTCTCACCTCACCTCTGGAATGCAGCTCTTTTTGTCGATATTTGAACCAAGGCTGTAATAAGGTCAGGAACAGGATGGCCCTTGTGGAACACAAATTGGGTGAGAATGACCAGGTTATTGCTAAGCAGGTGCTGCTTGACAGCACTGTTAATGACGCCTTCCATCACTTCTTCTAGAAGGATGAAACAAAAAAAATGTGAGTTCTACTAAACCTGCAGGAGATGAGTGAGGTCCTCAACGGATATTTCTCCTGTGTTTACAATGGAGAAAGATATGACGACTTAGGAACTTGGGGAAGTTCTTAGTGATGTCTTGGGAACAGTCCATATCACAGTAGAGGTGGTGTTGGATGTATTAAAGTGTATGAAGGCAGATAAATCTCCTGGTCATGGCCAGATATATCCACAAACACTGCCAATGGCTTGGGAAGGTGGTGTGGAGGCCCTGGCTGGTAATTTTGCATCATTGTTAGCCACGGGTGAGGTGCCTGAAGACTGGAGACTTGCGAATATTGCATCCTTATTCAAGAAGGACTATAAAGAAAAGATTGGGAACTATAGATCAGTAAGTTTAACATCTGTGGTAGGTACGTTACTTAAGAAGATTCTGAGAGAAAAGATTTGCATGCATTTGGTAAGATAGGATTTGATTAGGAATAATCAGCATGGCTTTGTGCGAGGGAAATCATGTCTCACAAATTGATTACAGTTCTTTAACCAAGTGATGAGGAAAGTTGATGAGGGCAGGATGGTTCATGCAGTCTATGTTGATTTCAGTAAAGCCTTTGATAAGGTTCCACATGGTAGGCTGTTTAGATCACAAGGAATCCAGGGCCAGCTGGCAAGTGAATACAAAGATGGCTTGATGGTAGGGAGCAATGGGTAATAGTGGAAAGATGCTTGTCAGACTGGAGGCCTGTGATTAGTGGAGTGCCTCAGGGGTCAGTGCTGGGCCCATTGTTGTTTCTCACCTACATCAATGATTTGGATGAAAATGTACAAGGTATGATTAATAAGTTTGGAGAGGTATCATGGACCGTGAGGAAGGTTATCAGAAATTGCAGCAGGACCTTGTTCAGCTGGGAAAGTGGGCCGTAAAATGGCAAATGGATTTCATATTAATAAGTGTGAAGTCTTGCATTTTGGAAAGTCAAATTAAGGTAGGAGTTTCACAGTGAGTGGCAGGGCCTTAAGGAGTGCAGTGGAACAGAGGGACTTTGGAGTTCAGATGCGTGGTTCTCTGAAGGTGGAGTCATAGGTAGACAGGGCAGTGAAGAAGGCTTTTAGCACACTGGCCTTCATCAGTCTGAACACTAAGTATTGAAGTTGGGAAGCTATGTTACAGTTGTACAGGAAGTTGGTGAGGCCGCACTTGTATTCAGTTTTGGTCACCCTGCTATTGGAAGGATGTTATTAAACTGGAAAGAGTGCAGAGGAATTTACAAGGAAGTTGCCAGGACTCAAGGATCTGAGTTAGAGTCAGAGAGTCCAAAGGGCATGTAGACAGGCCCTTTGGCCCCAACTGGTCCATGCCGACCAAAATGTCCATCCCACGCTCAGCTTTTTTTTGGAAACCTTTATTAAGATTTGAAAAGAAACAATTTGAGTACCTTGTGAAAGTCTCACACCCAGAGACAGAGAGAAAAAAACATAAATCAGTATCAAAAAACTACACTGGAAAAAGATTAAAGAACTTATGGTAAACGATGTTGGAAAGAAACTTGGATGTGGAAGTGCCAGTGTTAGAATGGGGTGGACAAAGTTAAAAATCACACAACACTAGCTTACAGTCCAATAGGCTTATTTGGAAGCTGTCCCTTCATCAGGTAGAGGTGAAGCAGGATCATAAAACACAGAATTTATAGCAAAAGATCACAGCGTCATGCAACTGAAATGATATTTTGAACAAACCTAGATTGCTGTTAAGTCTTTATTCATTTAGAATGGGTTGCAGGTTTCAGTTCATTAATATGTAAATCCCGGAACTTTTAAGTCTCATTCTCTAGATAACAAAGTTTTATAAAAAAAAGGTGACCTCTCAGCTCAGACAAAGTATTAAAGGTGCGAAGTTACAGTTTCTCGACAGAGAGAGAGAGAGAGAGAGAGAGAGAGAGAGAGAATGAGTGCACGCTTCGTACAGTGAGTATAAGCCTGTGAGTGTGTGCGCGTCTGGTGAGTGCGTGGGGGTGAGTGTGTGTGTCTGAGAAAGCGTGTGCATGACAGAAGGTCTGCAAGAGTGTGAGAGTACGTAACACATTAATGAACCAAAACTTGCAACCCATTCTAAATGCTGAAAGACTTGATAGCAATCCAGGTTTGTTCAACATATCGTTTCAGTTGCATGACATTATGATCTTTTGCTATAAATTCTGTCTTATGATCCTGCTATACAGCTACCCATTGAAGAACAGTGCTCTGAAAGCTAGTAATTCCAAATAAACCTGGTGTTATAGAAAAATACTTGTCATACCTAAATGTGAAGAGCAAAAAAAACACCTTTCAAATAAAGCGTACAATTCTTCTTTTAAAAGAAAGGCTTCTTGGAAGGATCCTGTATTTAGTTGCTGTGTTTCACTACAGTATTCTCTTACTAAACTGTGTATATATAGATATATAATATATAAAAAATAAATCAGCACCCGTCAGCCATCAGGAGGACCTGTCTTCTCAGGGCTTTTCATGTTTAAACTCACTAAACATTGTGTGCAAGGAACTTGTGCACTTCCTCAAATGCTTTCGAACTGAACTGTTGACCACAGGAGCGAGTAGCATTAATGATCTCCCCTGGTCGCTCCTAGCCCTGGTCCTGGTGGACAACAGAGAGGCTTACAAGGTCAGGTGCCTTTCTCATTAAGATCTCAGGGGCATGGGGGGGGGGGGGGGGGGGGGGGTGTTGGAGGGAGAGGAGTGGAGGAGGAGGGGTCAGCATACATGCCTGGAAGTGTGCGGAGACTGAAGGGGCTGAGATCCCAGCCCTGTCTGCTGCACGGATGCTGCATCCCAGAGTCAACAGTGGTCTTGGTCAGATTGGGGAGATCATTCTGTGGCCAGGGGAGGGGGTTACATGGATCAGCTGAGGCACAATAGTGACAGGGATTAAGCAGCTCAACTAGAACAGCCACAGGGAACTCGAAGCTGCTTCATTCACCCAGAAATACAAGGATCCTGTCCCTGGGGGCCTACTCTTTCAACATTCTCACTCAAACACACGGTCACTGACACAGGTGAACGCATGCACACACTCTCTCAGACACAGGCGTTCACACACACAACATGCTCATAGACATTCATACAAACAACAGGCATGCACGCACACATTCATCAGGCACATGTGAGGGCCCACACATGCACACACAAATACCAGGCACTCGTATATGCGCACATGTGCACACGCACACATGCCAAGTTCTCACACAAGTCCTCCTCCTGCTCTTGTGGAACATACTGGAGGGTGGGGGGAAAGAGGGGGCGAAATGGTCTCCTCCAGTTCCTGTGTAGCAGGCTCGAGGAGTTGGGCTCAATGGCCTCCTATTCGTGTGTAAAAGGCTTGGGGGGGGGTGCTGAATGTTCCTGCAAGTTCCAATGTAATGGTGGCACTGGTAAAGAGGGGTCTTGAAGGGTGGCACATTGCAAGCTCAGATACAGTGAGGTCAGTGTGCTCCCATTCACCCTCCCTATATCACTGAGGAAATGACCACCCTGTACCCGCCTCCCCTTTGGGGTCCCACACAATGTAAATTCCCAATTCCTCTCACAAAACAAGCCATCTCACTCTCTCACGTACCTTCCCGTCTGTGTGTCTTACATGCACCCCCACTCTGTGTGTTTCACAAGCGCTCCACCGTCTGTGTCTCTCTCTCTCGTGCATGCGCCACTCCTATCTGTGCATCTCACAGGCCTCGTCTCACACGCACACCCGTCTGTGTGCCTCACCCTCTCGCGCACCCTCGTTTCTGTGCCTCACTCCCTTGTGTGCCCCCCGTCTGTGCGCCTCACACCCGTGTGTGACCCCCGTCTGTGTGCCTCACTCCCTTGTGTGACCCCCGTCTGTGCGCCTCACTCCCTTGTGTGACCCCCGTCTGTGCGCCTCACTCCCTTGTGTGACCCCCGTCTGTGCGCCTCACTCCCTTGTGTGACCCCCGTTTCTGTACCTCACTCCCTTGTGTGACCCCCGTTTCTGTGCCTCACGCCCTTGTACCTCACTCTCTCGCAGTGTCTGTATGCTCCACCCTCTCGCTCGCTCCTGTGTGACTCAATATGTTGCATGTACCCCCCCTCTCTGTGCATCCCTCTCGCGCTCACTCTCCCGCCAGTGTGCCTCACCCTCTCATGCCAACCCCCATGAGCCTCACCCGCTCACGCACACACTCCCGCCTGCGTGTCACACTCGCTCACGCACACACTCCCGCCTGCGTTGTCACACTCGCTCACGCACACACTCCCGCCTGCGTGTCACACTCGCTCACGCACACACTCCCGCCTGTGTGTCACACTCGCTAACGCACACACTCCCGCCTGCGTGTCACACTCCCACACGCACACACTCCCGCCTGCGTGTCACACTCCCACCTGCGTGTCTCACACACACATCTGTATGCCTCTCAGTTATACTGAGAGGTTGGACAAACAAGGACTTTTATTTTTAAAGCATTGAAAATTAAGAGGGGATCTTATTGAAGTGTATAAGATCATGGAGGTATGGATAGGGTGAATGCACTCAGACTTTTTCCCAGGGTTGGGGAATCGAGAGCTACAGGGCATCAGTTTAAGGTCAGAGGAGAAAGAATAAAAGGGAACCAGAGGGGCAATTTGTTTATACAGTTGGGGGGGGGGGGGCACACAGTGACCAAAAGTGGTTGAGGTGGGTACATTAACAACAGTTGGAAGGCATTTGGACACATACATGGAGAGCAAAGGTTTAGAAGGATATGGGCCAAGTGCAGGAAAATGGGGTTAGAATGGATGGACATTTTGGTTAGCATAGACCAATTTGGGTGAAAGGGCCTGTTCTCCATGCTGTATGTCTCTAAGTTAAAAATCACACAACACCAGGTTATAGTCCAACAGGTTTAATTGGAAGCACACTAGCTTTCGGAGCGACGCTCCTTCATCAGGTGATTGACAATGAAAGAGAGTCGCTCCGAAAGCTAGTGTGCTTCCAATTAAACCTGTTGGACTATAACCTGGTGTTGTGTAATTTTTAACTTTGTACATCCCAGTCCAACACCGGCATCTCCAAAGTATGTCTCTAAGACATTATCAAATCTTGTGTCTCTCCAGCTCAATCACATTCCCTCCAATGATGCCACCTTTCAACGGACTGCCTCCAACATGACCTCCTTTATCCTCACTCGACCTATTTTCTATACTTCTGCCATCACAGTTTCCTGTCCATCCCAGAACAAAGATAAGGTTTACCTTGTCCTTACTTGATCCCTCACTAGTCTCTTAATCCAAAAGATCACCCTCTCCTATTTCTGCTATCACCTTACACACCTTCCTCTTTCCTCCCCTCCAGCATTCTCTAGGGATTGTTCTCTCCACGTCACCTTGGTGCAATCCTCCCTCATTCTTAAAACTTCCTCAGTTCCCTTACAGCACCATCCCACGCAATTGCAAAAGATGTAATACTTGCTCAAACATCTCCTTGTCCAAGGACGCAAACAGAGTTTTCAGGTGAAGCAGAGTTTCTTTTAATCTCGTCTGTTCAGAATGTTGTCTCCTATACATTGGCAAAACCAAAGGCTGACCACTTCCTTGTCCACAAGAATGATCCCAACTTTCCAGTTGCTGGTCATTTCTTTAAACCACCTTGTTGTCATGCAAACATTTTTGTACTGAGCCTGCTACAGTGTTCAAACAAAACTCAGTGTGAGCTTGAGAAACAAAATCTCACTTTTCACTGAGACACTTTACAGCCTCTAAGTCTCAATAATAATTTCCACAACCTGAGTCTGACTGTATCATATCTCTTCTCCCTTTTTCTTACATTCTTCACAAATCCCTACCCACTACAGCTTTGTCTTGCTTCTATTTTGTTTATTTTGCTCTCAGTAGAGAATCTTTTCTTTTCACACTTTAATTTATGTACATTTTATGTATTTTTCTCTTTCACCATTATTAACAACCCCTTTTTATGATTTATACTGGATCTCACACAAAATGCTCCATTCACCCCTCCACCTCTGGCAAAAGTATTTTTTAAAAAAAACTATTTTCCAACCTCTTTCAGTTTGGAAGAAGTTACACAAAACTCAAAATATTAACTCTGTTTTTCTCTCCGAAGATGTTACCAGCAGTCTTTATATTTGTTTCATTTTTAGACCGTCAATAATATTTTGCTTTCATTGGCATGTCTATTCATTTGTTTCAGTAGCATGGCTACTGATGCACAATTGCATCAGAAATCAATAGAACCACAGTCACGTTTGAAGTGCTTGGAATCTAATTCAAACATTAGCTAGTCAGGAACTGAACTACAGAAATGACTGGGAATTTTCACAACACAGTGCAATTTGGAGAAAGGGATGCTTTACTGGTCTCTCACCCTCATTCTCCATTGGGATAGAACCCATTAAGGAGCTACATTCTTCTCAGAAGTGTAATGAATCCATGCTCATGGTGACCATGGACCAATCGCTTCCCTCCCTACAGGCACAAGACTGCTCTATATATTTCACTGCGAACATATGGAAGCATCTGTTCTCTTTCCACAATGCTTTTAAAGTGGGTCAGTTATGACCAGTACACTTGGCAATAAGGTGACCTTAACATAAATAGATTTTTTTTTGCACAGTGAAATTGTGTTTATTACAACATAAAAGCTAAGCAGCCACAAGGTTTATGTGCTGCTGTTGAACAATGGTCAGAAGGGTATTTGTTAAACAGTCAGTATCTGGCCATGTTTCCAAATTGCTATTACAGTGCCAGAGAAACAGATGGGAAATGCTCAACCAACATTTATTATTAAGGAGTTCAACAATGAGGTCTGTAATACAGCCCCTGACCAGCCATTAGATTCAGACGCTTCACTGTCCATTTGTGATAAATGACCAAAATCACTCTTAGCTCCCTCCACAACAGAGAATCAGTCTCTAATGTATTTTATGATGATGGGAATCTCGCATCAGAATCTGAAATGCCTGTACAATTTGTGAAACCAAACCTTGAGATTTTGAATACGCATACATGCTATTTCCTGAGAAACGTATAGTTCCTGTTTTTTAAAAGTCTCATAAAAAATGCAGTGAACTTTCTTCTATGAAACGGGCAGGTTCCTATTCACATCCACAATGTAACGACAGGTAAAATGCATGTGTTGTGAGCCATTATAAAACAGAAATCTTTGACCAGACAACTCCACAATTTATTAATGTCCTGGAACCAATTCTTGGACAAATATAAGAAAAGGCTAATTTTTTATTGTGCATTTGATTCCTCCTCCAAAGTTAGATTAATGGATTGATTTATTGTCACACGTACCAAGGTACAGTGAAAAGCTTTGATTACAAGCAGATCACTGTAAGCAAGGATGTACTTTTCAAAAAAAGACTTCGACAGAGGCATACAGGTTACACTGCACGGGGCTTGCCCTAGGCACGATCAGCATTAGCAAGATCAGCTTTATTTGAGGCTAGACAGTCCGTTCATCAGTGTAATAACGGCAGTTAAGAAGCTGTTCCTGAATCTGCTGCTGCGTGTGCTCCCATAACTCCATCAGATGGAGCAAACATTAATGTTTCCAGCATTTGGGCTAAGTAGGAGAATTTCCAAAATCAACTTCTGCACGAAAATACAAAAATAAAACCACATCTGCGCGACCAAAACCCTACTGCTCCCATTTGAAGGAATCCACCACACATCTTTGTGAATGAAGGACATCAGTAACAACTAAGAAATATGACTGCAAATTTGAATAGTCTGGACAGATTATGACAAATATGAAAGGCGAATTTGAATGGAAACTCCTAAGCCCCAGAAATCTCACTCTGTAATGATAGTAAGGCTCAGTAAGCTACAAGCTGCATGCAGTGTGAGGGCAATCTCTTTTAAACAAAGTTAAAAATCACACAATACCAGGTTATAGTCCAACAGGTTTAATTGGAAGCACACTAGCTTTCAGAGCAACGCTCCTTCGTCAGGTGATTGTCCTGATGAAGGAGCGTTGCTCCGAAAGCTAGTGTGCTTCCAATTAAATCTATTGACTATAACCTGGTGTTGTGAGATTTTTAACTTTGTACACCCCAGTCCAACACCGGCATCTCCAAATCATGTCTTTTAAACAAAGTCAGTTTTATTAACTGCTGTGAGAAGCAGCACAATTGTTTTGATAATGATTGCACATTTACTAGCACAGGAGGTGACAATGTAATTTGACACAAGAGTGTGACATTCTGCCAGATCTTTCGTCTACTGAAACACATCCTCTTTTAAAAGACTCATACAGGGCTCAGGTCCTACAGCTCTCAGCACAGCTCTTTTCCCCATTACTCATTTATAAAACTTGCTGAACTCGTAATAAAATGTCAAATGTATGTTTCCCAGAGCCCAAACCCACCCCACTGAGCCCAGCCTGAATTGCGATGAAGTCATAGGGCTGCCACACAATGGCCAGCTGGAGCACTCACTGCTGGAAAACGTGGCATTAACTGTTAATTCTCGGGTTGGTAAAGGCAGTCAATGCTTCTGACAATAGAAGCCCTCAGCTACATCCTTCAGCTGTAATTGCTATAATCCATTAGATGGCAAGGGGTACCTGAACTGAACTCAGTTCTGTTGCTATCTGACAGCATCTCCTGATGTCCACAAAGTTCCCTATCCATTCGTGTCTGGCAGTGATCAGTGGACATGGCAGGTCACTAAAGACTGGCCTTTAGTTAGAAAATTGAAAGCAGGGGCAGTAATGTCTGTGAAAATTATTTGAACATACCCAGAGGAAAGAGATAATCAGAATGCAGCAAAAGGACAGCAACTAAAACAAGCACCAAGTATATAAGCTGAAACTTTCTCAGTTATAATTATTTGGATGAGCCAGTGTTGGACTCGGATGTATATAGTTATAAATCACACAACACGAGGTTATAGTCCAACAGATTTATTTGGAAGCACTAGCTTTCGAAGCACTGCTCCTTCATCAGGCTAGTGCTTCCAAATAAACCTGTTGGACTATAACCTGGTGTTGTGTGCCTTTTAACTCAGTTGTAATTGTTAGCTCATCTATTGGCTGGGAAAAGCTTGCTGAATAAAGACTTGTGGGAGTTCAAGTGCAAAAGAATACAATAGTGGAGGAATGGAGGAATGAAAAATGGAAGGCAGAAATATAGAATGAGTAGAATGAGGGAGCAATGGAGGGAGGAGGAATGAAAAAAGGAAAACAAATTAGAAAGACAGAATGGGAAAGTAAAGGGGTGGGAAAAGCGGAGGGAGGAAAGGGGAAGAAGGGGAGGTGGAAGAAGGGGAGGTGGAAAAAGGGGAGAAAGGTGAGGTGGAGGGAAGGGGCAAGGGTGGAAGGGGGATGGAGGGGGAGAGGAGAGGAGATGGAGAGGGAGGGGGGAGGGGAAAGGGGAAGGGAGCCTAACTTTCTGAGGCACCAGATTCTGAAACCTTTCAAGAGCTGAGCCCAATTGTTATTTAGGATATAACTTTGTGCAGAGTCTTCTCTCCATTAGCAACTCTGCTAAAGCTATCCCTGTAGTTGTAAAATGTGTGGTCCTAAAATCAAATAGGAACTGGGCCAGCTTTGTATCTTGTGAAGATTTAACCCTGCTTTCCAAGTTTGGATTGACCTTTCTGCTGTTGGATTATGAACGTATGGAACAATCGTTATACGTCAAATGCCAAGCGACTTGAGGAAATATTCAAATTCCCAGCTGGTTAATGATAGCCTGTTATCCATGACCAACACCTCCACGAGTCTGTGTACTGCAAATGATTTAAAGTTTTTCTATTGTTGTCCCCGTGTTTGATAAATGAACTCTGCGCACATCCAACCACTTTGAATGGGTGTTGACATTGATAAATAACATTGAACCCATGAAAAGGCCTGCATAGTTGATGTACAACCGAGTGGAGGGTTTACGTGGCCATTCCCAAAAATGTGGGGGAGTTTCAGGAATTAATTTCTGCCCTTGTTGGCACTCCCTTTCTGTCAGGCATTGAAGAGATCTTGGAATCTCAGATGGCCATGGATGTCACTGCCTCACCAGCTTTGCCACCTGAAGAGAATTTTTTTTTTAGATGCTCTGGGTACAAGAGGCGAGCAACTGTGGATTACACACTGTCCACATCTGAGGCAGAGTTAGACAAACCTGATTTGGTGCTAAAATGCCCCAGGAGAAGCTTGAAGAAAAAAGCTTATGCCCTCAGACTTAGCAGGGGGAGGAATTTAGTGATTGTAATGAGACTAGCTAGGTGGACCTCTGAGAACATGTCAAAGAGTCTGGTGCTGGAAAAACACAGGTCAGGATCGGATAGTTGGAAAGGAAGATGGATAGTTCAGGAGGGCGGTGCTGAGTTGGGAGGTTGGGTCTGGGATAAGGTGGGGGGAGGGGAAATGAAGAAACTGGTAAAATCCAGATTGACCCCATGTGTAATTGTAGGGTCCCAAAGTGGAAGATGAGGCATTCTTCCTCCAGGCATCGAGTGGCTAGAGTTTGGTGGTGGAGGAAGCCCGGAGCTTGCATGCCTTTGGCAGAGTGGAAGGAGGAGTTAAAGTGTGTGATGGAGGAGGCCGAGAGGAAGCATGCCTCATCTTCCGCTTTGGGACTCTCCAACCACACAGGATCAACGTCAATTTCACCAGTTTCCTCATTTCCCCTCCCCCCACCTTATCCCAAATCCAACCCTCCCCAACTCAGCACCACCCTCTTGAACTGTCTACCTGTCCATCTTCCTTCCCACCGATCTGCTCCACCCTCCTCTCCGACCTATCACCTTCACTCCCACCTTCATCACATTCCCAGCTATCTTCCGCTCAGCCCCAAACCCCTCCCATTTATCTCTCAGCCCCCTTGAGGTCACCCCCTCATTCCTGATGAAGCGCTTATGCTCGAAACATCGACTCTCCTGGTCCTTGGATGCTGCCTGACCGGCTGTGCTTTTCCAGCACCACACTCTTCGACTCTGATCTCCAGCATCTGCAGCCCTCACTTCCTCCGAGAAAATGAATTCTTTGATTAGGGCTGTTAATCTGGTCCAATCAGGCAGCCCTGGCTGACGGGTTATAAACAGGAATCTTGGGATTTGGGGTTTGTGCTCATCTCCCTGTAAACTGGTTGAGTGGTAGGGTTTGGTGCCTAGCTTTGCTGCTCCTCTCCCTTGTAAAATTGCTGTTGTAAACAGCTGTAAATGTTAACTGTTTTTTGTAAACTGTGTTTTGTAATTTGGTTAATAAAATAAAAAAAATATAAACAGGAATCTCAGACACCCTGTCAATCTAGGAATTGACTCTGACGAGGCTATAGCAGAGTTAAGGACTTTCACGTAACTTAGTGACGGGATACCAGCCTCAGAATTATTTCAATATACTCTACTGAAGTGTGACAGCACCTGATGGAATGATGACATTCTGACTTCAGCATTTTGAGTCATATAACAGTAGGGTAGCTTTCAAGACAAGGAATCTGGATAACAGAAAGGAGGAAGGGCAATTAAGGAGAATAATGGGAGAGACAGGGAGCAGGCAGGATGTCATAACAACAAATCTATGAGACTGTTGTAACTTCACACACCCATATTTTCTGGTTTGTAGGATTCCCTTTTGCCTGATGTGCTATGATCAGAAATGAATGAAGGGAAGGGATCGGTCTACTGGTACCCACAAATTGCAATAACTTTGCAGTTCAGCAAAGTACTCTCAGATGTTTACCGCATAAGCTACAAGTTTTTGGAGAAGTCACGAGCAGCATAAAATCACAATCCTAGCATAAAGTTAGACAGACAGAGAAATCCATGCTATAGAGACAGGCATTGCTGGAACAGGCTTCACATCACAGATACTGATATTGACATCCACAATGCAAGTGCAACCATTCTGCCCGATAGATGCTGGCACAGCAGGCTCAGCTACTAACCTGTGGGCACTGATGCCTATGCTGCTAATGCAGGCCACATTAGAATTATTTTAAGTCAGATTTTTTAAATGGCAACATTTAAAGGCATTTTACTTCCCTGATTGCTGCGATAAATCAGGACTTCATACAGACTAAGCAATCATGATAATGAAATTGATTAAGTGCATTCAGCAGTCTTGAATTAGATATCTGCAACAGCAATGCTGATCATGAAGAGAGGTAAAAACTAAAAAGAAACAATTACAATCAGTGAATAAAGTCGTTCAAATTCAGATTACAGAAATAACATGACATTATCAATCTGAATAAGTGGATAATATAATGCTTTGACAGTTTGCAGACTGCCAAATACAGTGGTTCCTTCTGGAATCAAAAGTTCAACACATTTCTGCAAATTCCTGATGAAGGGCTTTTGCCCGAAACGTCGATTTCGCTGCTCGTTGGATGCTGCCTGAACTGCTGTGCTCTTCCCGCACCACTAATCTAGTATTTGGTTTCCAGCATCTGCAGTTATTGTTTTTACCACATTTCTGCAAATAAAAAGGCAGGGACAACTTCCCGCATTTGGGAAAGCCTGTCCCAGCAGATGGATTAATAAAGCAAGAGTGCAACTGATCAACAAAAAGCTGATCCTGTCTAGGTTATAGAAGCATAAGAATTGATGAACAAAAGAAAAACAAATTTTCACAGAGATTGTGTTCTGCTGAACAGACATTCCCATCATACGATAATATTGAAGTTGCTGAGAATTGGTGGTAATTAATCTGTTAAGTGGTAGACAACAAACTCAGATGTAACGTGTTGAACAATCCTGTTCCTACACAAGGCTGAGTTGCAATGGTTGGAAAGTGGTGTATGTGATTCAATTTTCAGACTTCTAGCCCCATTCCCTTTACCAGCAGTTCAATGCCAGTTAAAATCAATAGTAAGAAAAAAAGTAGGGTCAGATGGTGTAGAGTCCATGGGAGTAGAATTGAGGAACCATAAAGGTAAAAAAAAAGTTGGAGTTAAGTAGAGGCCTCCAAACAGCAGCCAGGAGCTGGGGCGCAAGATACACCAGGAGATAGAAATGATGTATAAGAAAGACAAGCTAAGTGATCATGGGGGATTATCAATATGCAGGTAGACTGGGAAAATCAGGTTAGTAGTGGATTGCAAGAAAAGGAATTTGTGAAATGTCTACAAGACGGCTTTTTGTAGCAGCTTATAGTGGAGCCCACTAGGGAACAGATAATACTGGATTTAGTGTTCTGCAATGAGGCAGACTTCACGAGGGAGTACACAATGTGACGAAGGGCAGTGGGAAACCAGAGGATTGAGAAGCTTAGAGCTGAAAATGTGTTGCTGGAAAAGCGCAGCAGGTCAGGCAACATCCAAGGAACAGGAGAATCGACGTTTCGGGCATAAGCCCTTCTTCAGGGGTTATGCCCAAAACATCGATTCTCCTGTTCCTTGGATGCTGCCTGACCTGCTGCGCTTTTCCAGCAACACATTTTCAGCTCTGATCTCTAGCATCTGCAGTCCTCACTTTCTCCTCGAAGATTGAGAAGCTTACAAAGACTAACAGAAGGCAACAAATAAAAAGTAAGGAGGGAGAAGATTAAATATGAGGGGAAGCTAGCCTGCAATAGAAAGGAAGTTTATAACAGTTTCTTTAGATATACAAAGGGCAAAAGAGTGGTAAAAGTGGACATTGGGCCAATGAAAAATGACGCTAGAGAGATAGTAGTCGGGAACAAGGAAATGGCTAAGGAACTGAAAAATTATTTTACATCACTCTTCACGGTGGAAGACATGAGTAATACCCCAAACGTTTGAGTATGAGAGGGCAGAGCTGAGTATGGTGGTCATCGCCAAGGAGAAGGTGCTAGAAATACTGAATAGCCTGAAGGTGGATAAATCACCTGGACTACACCCCAGCATTCTCAGGGAGACAGCTGAAGAGATATTGGAGGCGTTAGTGGTGATCTTTCAGGAATCGCTCCAATCAGGGTGGGTCCGTGTTTAAAAAGGAAGTAAGGCAAAAGATGAAAAATTACAGACCGATCAGACTAACCTAGGTCATGGGTAAGATCCTGGAATCCATTGTGAAGAATGAGATTTTTGAATACTTGGAAGTGAATAGTAAAATAAAGGCAAAGTCAGTCTGGTTTAATCAAGGGGAGATCGTGCCTGACAAATCTGCTAAAATTGTTTAAGGAAGTAATGAGCAGGTTAGACTAAGGAGAACCAATGGATGTTACCTTCCTGGACTTCAAGGAGGCCTTTGACAAAATGGCACACAGGAGGCTACTGAGTAAGTTAAGGGCCCATGGTGTTAGAGGAAAGGTGCTAGCATGGATAGAAGCTTGGCTCTCTGGCAGAAAGCAGAGTGTGGGGATAAAAGATCTTTCTCAGGATGGCAGCTGGTGACAAGTGGTGTTCTGCAAGGCTCAATGTTGAGACCCAACTTTTCACTTCTTACATTAACAATTTAGATGAAGGAACGGAGGGCATTCTGTTTAGGTTTGCAGATGATACAAATATAATTAGAGGGACAGATAGAATTGACAAGGTGGGAAAAGCCTGCAGAAGGATTTCAACAGGTTAGTAGATGGTCAAAAAAGTGGCAGATCAAATACAACATAGGAAAGTGTGAGGTCATGCACTTTGATTGGAAGAATACAGGCATGAACTATTATCTAATTGAGGAGAAAAATCAGAAGTCTCAAATGCAAAGAGACTTGGGAGTTCTAGTCCAAGATTCCCTCAATGTAAACTTGCAGGTGGAGTCTGTAGTTAGAAAGGCAAATGCAATGATGGCATTTATTTTAAGACAACTTGAACATAAAAGCAGGGATGTACTTCTGAGGCTCTATAAGGCTCTGGTCAGGCCACATTTGGAGTATTGTGCGCAGTTTTGCGCCCCACATCTCAGGAAGGATGCATTGGCCCGAGAGCATGTTCAGAAAAGGTTTATGAGAATGGTCCCAGGAATGAAAAGCTTAACATATGATGAATGTTTAAGGAATCTGGGTCTATAGTAAATGGAGTTTAAAAGGATGAGGGGGATCTAACAGAAACTTACAGAACATTGAATGGCCTGGACACAGTGGACATTGGGAAGATGTTTCCATTGGTAGGAGAGACTAGAACCTGAGGGCACAACCTTAGAATAAAGGGGAGACCTTTTAGAATAGAGATAAAGAGAAAATTATTCAGCCAGAGAGTGCTAAATCTATGGAATTTATTATCACAAAAGGCTGTGGAGGTCAGGTCACTGAG
Organism: Chiloscyllium punctatum; assembly: GCF_047496795.1. Taxonomy (NCBI): domain Eukaryota; kingdom Metazoa; phylum Chordata; class Chondrichthyes; order Orectolobiformes; family Hemiscylliidae; genus Chiloscyllium; species Chiloscyllium punctatum. Next base: position 53,242,460 of record NC_092761.1, on the reverse strand, counting down.
TATATCTAAGGCTGAGATAGAGAGGATCTTGATTTCAAGGGGACAAAGGGTTACAGGGAGAAAGCAGGAGTATAGGGTTGAGAAACTTATCAGCCAAGATAGAATGACAGATGAAACTTGATGGGCTGAATGGCCTAATTTCTGCTCCTATGTCATGAGCTAATGATAGTAGATGCTTTAGAAAATAAACAAAAGACATTATTAAATTGATCAGAATTGTGAAAATGGAATAGTTTTCAGAAGTATTTCAGTATATCCTCCATTAAATGAAGTGCTCTTCTGCATTAGACAAAAATTATTTCATATTTGACTACTTCAGTTGTCCCTCATGTATTTCAGTTCATACTATTTCAAAACTTGGACAGATGGCTTAGCTCTTTAAATATCAACTCAGCCAAGTGCCTAACAAAAAAAAATTGAAAGAACTGCGGATGCTAGAAATCAAACCAAAACAAAAACAGAACTTGCTGGAAAAATTCAGCAGATCTAACAGTATCTGTGGAGAGAAAGTCTACTTGACCGTTTCAGAGCTTTGAGAGATGGTTAAGTCTCAGGATGACTTTGAAGACATACATTATACAGCTTTGGAGACTTTGTTGACATAGATGCTAAATAGACAGAATTCAGGATGGGTTGTGTGCACAGTTGCCAAGGGGATTATAAGTTTGGTCATTGGACAGTTTAATACTGTCTTAAGTAAAATATGATTTCTCAAGTGCATTCTAAACAATCATATTCATTTTGATAGTTTGATGCACAATTCCATGAGCCTCCAAGTTCTGCGCAAATGGATAATACTCAAGCAGGTAAAAGGTTTGTAATCACTACCTGAAAAAGCGACCCTAAGTTTAAACAGTGCCCCTTAGATTAGATTAGACTTACAGTGTGGAAACAGGCCCTTCGGCCCAACAAGTCCACACCGACCCGCCGAAGCGCAGCCCACCCATTCCCCTACATTTACCCCTTACCTAACACTACGGGCAATTTAGCATAGCCAATTCACCTGACCCTGCACATCTTTTGGACTGTGGGAGGAAACCAGAGCACCCGGAGGAAACCCACGCAGACACGGAGAGAACGTGCAAACTCCACACAGTCAGTCGCCTGAGGTGGGAACTGAATCCGGGTCTCTGACGCTGTGAGGCAGCAGTGCTAACCACTGTGCTGCCCACATGCCACCGTGCCACCCACCTTAGTGCTGGACTGACCCACAAAAGGAAACAGCTTTTCAATATCCACTTTGTAAAGACCATTCAGAGTCTAATACATTTCAAACAATTCAACCATCACTCTTCGAAATTCCAGGGAAGCAAACCTAACCTGTTCAAAGTAACCTGCCCATTTCAGAACATTCCAGTAAATCTCCTTTGAATAGCCTCCAAGACATTGACATCCTTCCTGCAACAAAGGAAATATTATACTCCACACGATATTTCAGACTGGGTCTCACAAATGCGCGGTATACCAGAAACACAAAGAAAGTGATGCTGGTCTTTGCAGAATAAGGAATATGTCCAGAGAGGCAGCAAGAGACAGTCAGACCTGTATGTTGAAATTCAGAGACTTTGATTAAATTAGCAAGTGAGGGGGAAGGAGATAATTGCTTACTGATATTTTGTTAAGTTTTCCTTTTTTCACTCAGTCACAGCTATACATTTTATTAGTATAGGGAGAAAATAAGTACTAAATGACATTTGTAACTTAACTAGTTAGGCTACTTAAAATAACCACAAGTTATGGTTGGTGATATTACTAAACGGTACACCATATTGAACAAAATGGCAGCGCAACGGCATGTTGCAACTGTAGTGTGTGGGTTTGGTGGACATCTATGCGATTCACAGCAACCCACAGCAAGTGGCTACAAGCTCAAGAAACTTCAGCTCAGCATTGGAGTCAAAGCTTTGGATCCTGCAATATATCAGGGAGGGGTAAACTGGGCACTTGGTTTCAGGTTCCAGTCACACACCTTAGGTTAGGTACTTCAATTTTTGCCTATGGCTAGCGACAGTTGGGTACTACCACAAGTGAAGCAGGTCTGGGGATTCAGAAGGTGGTCCTGGTTTATGATTTTTGCAGGTGTATGGAGAGTAGGGACTGACAGGATGATGAACAAACTGATTATAGCACTGTAGTGCTTGGGGGATTAAAATGGAAGAAGTAGAAAATAATGTAGTATTGGTTGAAGACTGGACTGTTAGCAGTAATAGATACCATTCCCTACAGCTCAGAATTTGAGTTCAAGGATTCCTTGCATTTCGAGAAGAAATAGCAAATTGGAGTGATGTGGGAAGGATCCAGAAGTCCACATGGGTACCAAAGGCACAAATGTGACTAAGAAAGAGGTTCTAAGAGAGGATGAGATTAAACAAAAACAGCATTAAAGGCAATAAACTTTAAATCAATATCGGAGTAGGAGTAAATTGATTTTGAGAAGATCAGACAGATGAATGTAATGGCTCAGATTGGCGTAGGAGAAGTGAGCTTCGATTCATGGGATACTAGCTTCAGTAAGGGGTGGCGAGTGGGAGCTGTACCATTGGGAACAACGTTCATTTCATCTACAATCAGACTAGCATCATGGAAAAATTGCATAACAAGGGCTTTGAACAAAATAATTGTGGTGGAAGGCTGGCGAGGATTAGTGAGGGGAGATTTAGAAGAGAAGAGACAGGACAAGGCAATTTGCAGAGTAAATATACAAAATGAAGAATGATAATCTGAGTGTGAAGGAGATACTGATGCATCCGCAAGAAGATTCAGTGCCGAAAGAAAAGTAAAAAGAGATAGGATTAAAAACGTCTTCAAGTAAACTCTCCAGCATTCATTAAAAGGTTGAAAGAGTTGAAAGCACAAATAGAAATAAATGTGCACTATCTGAAAAGAACAGGAAACAGTAGAGATAAGTGAGGTCAATTTTAAATTGGTAAACTCGAAGTAGTAGACTGCCATTAAGTACAGCAGCTTCAATTTATATTAATAACTTGGATGAAGAATCTCAGGATGCTGCAGCCAAATTTGTTGACAAAGATAAGTAGAAAAGCAAGTTTTAAGGAGGGCACCAAAAATCTGCAAACGCAATATAAATAGGATAAAAAAAATTGACAGATGAATAAACATAAGATTGCCCAACTTTGTGGGAAAAAAGAGAACAGATAAGAATGCAGAACACTTAAGTAACTTGGTACATAAATGACAAAACGTTTGCACACAGGTCCACAGCATCATAGACGCCAGTCTTCAGCGGATCAATTCACTCCAAGTGATGTGAAGAAATGTTTGGAAGCACTGGATACTGTGCCAAAGGCTGTGGGCCCTGACACATTTTGGCAATTGTACTGAAGAAAAATACGTAAACATAACAATTAGAAGATGCAGGCTATTCATCAGCCCTCTGAGCCTGTGCCATCATTCATTATGATCATGGCTAATCATCCAACCCAATAGTCTGTTCCCTTTTTTCCCCATGCCCTTTGATCCCTTTAGGCACAAGTGTTATATCAAAATCCTTCTTGATATCACGTAGTGTTTCCAGAACTTGCCAAACTCCTAGCCAAGCTGTTCCTGTACAGCTACAATCCTGGCATTGATCTAATGGTGTGGAAAATTGCCCAGGTATGTCCTGGACACAAAAAGCAGGACAAAACCAACCTGGCCAATTAAAAAACCTCAGCTTATCCCAGAGCTGTTCACAGCCAAATAATTATTTACTTCATTATTACAGTCACTGTCTGCACTGTTGTTAAGCATAGGAGTCAATGTTCACTCAGAGTGATAGAGTCATAGAGATGTACAGCACAGAAACAGACCCTTCGGTCCAACCTTCTAGTCCCACCTGCCAGCAATTGGCCCATATCCCTCCAAACCCTTCCTATTCATATACCCATCCAGATACCTTTTAAAAAGGGCGGCATGGTGGCTCAGTGGTTAATACTGCTGCCTCACTACACCAGGGTCCCAGGTTCGATTCCAGCCTTGGACGACTGTCTGTGTGAAGTTTGCACATTATCCCTGCGTGTGTGTGGGTTTCCTCCAGGTGCTTCGGTTTCCTCCCACAGTCCAAAGATGTGCAGGTCAGGTGAATTGGCCATGCAAAATTGCCCATAATGTTAGGTGCATTAGAGGGAAATGGGTCTGGGTGGGTTACGCTTCGGAGGGTCGGTGTGGACTTGGTGGGCCGAAGGGCCTGTTTCCACACTGTAGACAATCTAATCTAAGAATCTAAATCCGTCCATGCTTACCAGATATCCCAACCCAATCTAGTCCCACCTGCCAGCACCCGGCCCATATCCCTCCAAACCCTTCAGATGCCTTTTAAATGTTGCAATTGTACCAGCTTCCACCACATCCTCTGGCAGCTCATTCCATACACGTACCACCCTCTGCATGAAAACGTCGCCCCTTAGGGCTCTTTTATATCTTTCCTCTCTCACCTTAAACCTATGTTCTCTAGTTCTGGAGTCCCCCACCACTTTGTGTCTAGTTTGTGGATAGGTCTATTTATCCTATCCATCCCCCTCATAATTTTGTAAACCTCTATAAGGTCACCCCTCAGTCTCTGACTTTCCAGGGAAAACAGCCCTAACCTATTCAACCTCTCCCTATAGCTCAAATCCTCCAACCCTGGTAAATAGTTTCTGAACCCTATCAAGTTTCACAACATCTTTCCAATAGGAAGCAGGCCAAAATTGCACGCAATATTACAATAATGGCCTAACCAACATCTTGCACAGCAGCCTCATGACCTCCCACCTCCTGTACTCAATACTCAAAAAAGGAAAGCATTCCAAACGCCTTCTTCACGATCCTATCTACCTGCATTCCAAGGTCTCTTTGTTCAGTAACACTCCCGAGGACCTTACCATTAAGCCTATAAGTTCTGCTAAGATTTGCTTTCCCAAAATGCAGCACCTCACACTTATCTAAATTAAACTCCATCTGCCAGTATATTCCTGTTAGGATGAAAAGAAAGGCTGGTAGGTATAGGGAATGCTGGATGACTAAAGAAATTAAGATTTTGGTTAAGAAAAAGACGGAAGCATGGGTTAGGTATAGACAGGATAGATCGAGTGAATCCTTAGAAGAGTATAAAGGCAGGAAGGAGTATTCTTAAGAGGGAAATCAGGAGGGCAAAAAGGGGCCATGAGATAGCTTTGTCAAAGAGAATTAAGAAGAATTCAAAGGGTTTTTACAAATACACTCGGGACAAAAGGTTAACTAGGGAAAGAATGGGATCCCTCAAAGGATTGGCAAGGCACTCTTTGTTGGAGCCGCAGGAGAAGGGGGAGATACTAAATGAGTATTTTGCACCAGTATTTACTGTGGAAAATATATGGAAGATATAGAATGCAGGGAAATAGATGGTGACACCTTGCAAAATGTCCATATTACAGAGGAGGAAGTGCTGGATGTCTTGAAACACATAAAAGTGGATAAATCCCCAGGACACGATCAGATGTACCCTAGAACCCTGTGGGAAGCTAGAGAAGTGATTGCTGGGCCTCTTGCTGAGATATTTGTATCATCGATAGTCATAGACGAGATGGCGGAAGACTGGAGGTTCGTTAATGTGGTGCCACTGTTTAAGAAAGGTAGTAAGGACAAGCCAGGGAACCATAGACCAGTAAGCCTGACGTCGGTGGTGGGCACGTTGTTGGAGGGAACCCTGAGGGATAGGATGTACATGCATTTAAAAAGGTAAGGACTGAATAGGAATAGTCAACATGGCTTTGCGCGTGGGAACTCATGTCTTACAAGCTTGACTGAGTTTTTTGAAGAAGTAACAAAGAGGATTGATGAGGGCAGAGTAGCAGATGTGACCTGTATGGACTTCAGTAAGGCGTTCAACAAGGTTCACCATGGGAGACTGGTGAGCAAGGTTAGACCTCATGGAATATAGGGAGAACTCGCTATTTGGATACAAAACTGGCTTGAAGGTAGAAGACTTTCTCTGGATTCTCGTTATCTCATTTCTGAAGGCTTCCCATTTTCTAGCCATCACTTTACCTGCGAACATCTGCACTCAATGAGATCCAGCACAGAATGATGAGGTTGAATATGTCATCATGAAAAACTCCCATATTTCTATTTGAACTGTGATCTTTAATTTTCACCGAAAAGGGCAGACATTGGCTTAAATATTTTATCTGAGTGATGGCATTTTCAAAAGGCACAGCATTTCTGACACTACACTGAAGTGCCAATTGGGTTATATGTCAAATTTTAGAAGAGGTTTGAACATGTAAACATATGATAGTGATAGCAGGCAGATCTTGCTCCAGTGGATAAAGGTTAACACCTAACTTACTAAGTGGAATGTCATAAAGATTAACATCAAGTTATATATTTGTGCTCTTCATAAATTAACTTGATTCAGAATCCCTTTCAATGCACTGCCACCTTGTTGTGGAGGAGAGGCTCAAGTGTTCCATTGATCCCAAGAGCAATGCCATTACGAGTTCACAACTCCTGACAGGATCACCCATTACATGAGATTGGAAGGGAGGAAATAGGCAAAGTGCAATCCAAAACAAATCCTCAACGATAATCCAGGAAGAAGGTGTGATATCAATGGCCGCAAAAGCAGATGAAGGCTGCATCAGTTAGGATCAAGGTTTCCTTGTTATCACCACTGTTTCACTTCTTATCAAAAACCATGTGTTTGGTGACATGCAAAAGCATTCCAGTTTTAAAAAGATGTCTCCCATAAAGTGTCCACCTGGAAGAACTGAACCCTCCACCTGGCAACCAATTCACCATCACCTTTTCAAGGACAACTAGAGATGGGCAATAAATGCTGGCCAGCTAGCAATGCCCACATTCCACAAATGAATAAAAAAAACACATAACTCAGGCCATGAGGCGATTGGGAAGAGGTGACAGGGTTAGGATTGAGAGATCTGGAAACTACCAGCTTTGGACCAACAATATTAGAATAGCAACTGGAGAGCATGGACCAGAAAAAGTGCCCTAAGAAATAATCTGTTCTGTCACCGACCTCGTTAGAAAACAGCATCGAACGGGCTAACCTATCTGCAGTCATGAACCCGGACAGATAAGGTGTAAAAGAATGGTCATAAAATGGATGACTCAAGGCAATGTGACATTGTTAATCACAGCCCTGCAGGAGACTTGAAGAGTAGGTGAACAAGCAGTTGAGAGAAAATAACAGTTTATGGTTACAGCTTTTTCAAGAGAGGAATACCCGAAGATTGAATCAGGACACAAGGAATTGGATCCACTATCAAGAACGAGATAGTCAACCAACTCTTGGAGTTCCCTATTCGCAACAATGATGACCTCATGCTTTCTGTTTCCAACTTGCCAAGAACCAGTAGGCATTGGATTTGAGCGCCTGTGCTCCAAACCCTGATGCCATCCATGAGTCAAAGGAGAGATCTGCTCCACCCTGAACATCATATTCACCAACATGCCGGAGATAACATTATCCCCTTTGGAGATTTCAGTGACAGGGCTGGAAAGAACTTCATCAAACAGCCATGTTCAAAACTTCTTGGAGGTATCCACAATCAAAGCACAGGCACGTGACTGATTGGTATCATTCAATCACAAAGTTAAAAAACATACTATTACCAAAGCGATGATCAGTGCAGATAACTGTGGACAGGTCACCAGCTTGTCCACTTCTCTATGTTCATCAAATGCCAACAGAAGCAGCTGGAGATGAACAAACAATTTTAAAAAGTTAATTGTTGAACAGTTTCAGGAGCTGAGCAGACAAGCAAACTTCTCCTAACATGCATTCACCAAGATCCTCAAAGAATTCACTTCAATGGAATGGAGGAAATCTGGAAAGTGTTGAAAACAGCCATCATCTCATGCTGTGAAGAAAACTATCAGATACAAGATCAGGAAAACCCAAGACTGGTTCGACATGAATGACCATGTCAACCATCCTCATCAACAAGAGGAAAGCTCTCCATGAGACATAGAAGATAATCAGAGGGTTAGATAGATTGGGCAATGAGAGCCTTTTTCCTTGGATATCAATGGCTAGCACAAGGGGTCATAGCTTTAAATTAGGGGGTGATAGATATAGGACAGATGTCAGAGATAGTTTCTTTACTCAGAGTAGTAAGGGTGTGGAACGACTGCCTGCAACAGTAGTAGAATTGCCAACTTTAAAGGGCATTTAAATGGTCGCTGGATAGGTATATGGATGAGAATGGATTAGTGTAGGTTAGATGGGCTTCAGATTCGTTCCACAGGTCGGTGCAACATCGAGGGCCGAAGGGCCTGTAATGCGCTGTAATGGTATCATTTTGTCAGATATAGAACATCAGTTAGTGAAAGAGGACAACTTATCAAACAAAGGTGGAGTTACAAAGACAACCTAGGGAAATCAAGAACCAATCACGGACTGAGAAAGCTAAGAAACTGCAGCTCCTTGCCAACAAGCATAACACCCAGGTTTTCTTCAGGATCACCAAAGTCATGAAAAGGACCAACACCTTTGGCCTCTCAAACTTGTGCAAAGTAAAGTCATAGAGTCATAGAGATGTACAGCATGGAAACAGACCCTTCAGTCCAACCCATCCATGCCGACCAGATATCCCAACCCAATCTAGTCCCACCTGCCAGCACCCGGCCCATATCCGTCTAAACCCTTCCTAATCATATAACCATCCAAATGCCTTTTAAATGTTGCAATTGTACCAGCCTCCACCACTTCCTCTGGCAGCTCGTTCCATACCTGTACCACCCTCTGTGTGAAAACGTTGCCCCATAGATCTCTTTTATATCTTTCCCCTCTCACCCTAAACCAATGCCCTCTAGTTCTGGACTCCCTGACCCCCAGGGAAAAGACTTTGCCTATTTATCCTATCCATGCCCCTCATAATTTTGTAAACCTCTATAAGGTCACCCCTCAGCCTCCGATACTCCAGGTAACCTCAACATAACATCCTAACTCCTATATTCAACGGTTTGAGCATGAAGGTTACAGTCAAAAGCTATCTTTGGAACAACCAAGCATCCAAGAAAAATGTGATAACAAGCCTAAAGCTTGACTGCATGTTTGCTGAAATCTCCCAATTAGATAAAATATCATTTACAATTCAAAGCTGCCACAGACATAAGAAAATACTGCTGATTGACACAATTTTATGCTGTGTTAGTTAGGCTGACACAACAGAATTACTGAATTTTTTTTTGTCACGAGGATATATGACAATGGTTTTCTCTCTCGGTCAATTTTCTGAGAAGGATAAACCAATGGATTTAGAAGTTTATGGATGCCATCACCAGAATGTATCAATGCTGGGGCGACACAGTGGCACAGTGGTTAGCACTGCTGCCTCACAGTGCCAGAGACCCGGGTTCAGTTCCCACCTCAGGCAACTGTCTCTGTGAAGTTTGCACATTCTCCCAGTGTCCGTGTGGGTTTCCTCCGGGTGCTCCGGTTTCCTCCCACGGTCCAAAAATGTGCAGGTTAGGTGAATTGGCCATGCTAAATTGCCCGTAGTGTGAGAGGAAGGGGTAAATGTCTTGGTGTAAATGTCTGGGAATGGGTCTTGGTGAGTTGCTCGTTGGTGTGGACTTGTTGGGCCGAAGGGCCTGTTTCTACACTGTAAGTAATCTAATCTAAAACTAAAAAAACCACTTAAACAAAAGGTTGAGAGCAGAGATAGTGGAGACGGAAACCTCAACAATGGACCAACCAGGCTGATACTTAAAGTAATCGCTTTTGTCTCCCACACCTCCCATTAGAAGGACTCTTCGACAACATGGTGGCACTGGGAAAAGGGGAAGGCTGAGCTGCTTTAAGTTATGACAATTATGGTTAAGACTCCATTATATTGCAAATTCAAATAAGGTTGATCTCTACCACAGTTGCCACTGTAATTCCGACTGTTTTGGGAAGTTTCATTTGGAGAACATATTTTAATATGTCCTGCATTTGTTTCCCACGAACTTTTGAGATTTGAATCTGAACTGAAACTACCTCTTCAATGGCTACAGCACAGGAAACATTTTGTTAGTTTCTTGCTGTTCCAGACTTTTGAAATATTTTTTCCAACAGCTTTCACATTAGCCAAGTATTAATTTGTTTAAGAAAAATGATTTTTGAATAACCTGAGGGAGATACCCGAAGGTTTGATTTTGGGACCATTGAGTGTTGTTTATAATTGACAGAATTCTTTAGGCAGTACAATTTAGACGTTTATGGATTGTTTAGAACTTGATAACGTCATAAACAATGAACAGAGTATCAGACTTCAAGATGACTGAGAATGTTCAAAAAGGCAGACACAATTTAATGTGGTTAAATTTGTGACTGTCTTCATACTAATAGCCACCTTGGCAAGGAAGGAATGAAAGAGGAAATGCAGAGATACTTTCAGCAGCTATCATCTCTCGAGTTTCTCCATTCACAGGTAAAGCACACCTTCAGACCACCACCCCCGACTCACCCACCCCACCCCCACAAACCCCCCCCCCCCCCCCCCCCCCGCCCACCCCATCACCCCAAACCTGATCCAGCGGATTCAATCAGTTCCTCAGTCATGAGCATGAAAAGTGAAGAAGCTAACAACAGTGAAGAGGAGGTTGGTATGCTTTTTGTCAGTGGCCTTCCTATGGACATTAAACCACATGAGCTTTATCATTTAAGGGATCTTTTGATCATTTAAGGGATATGAAGGTTACTGATCAAACTAACGTCAAAACAGCCAGTTGGTTTTGTTACACGTAACTGCAGAGCGGGAGCAGAAACAGCAAAGAATGCTGAATTCATCTAGCCTGCTGCTGTACTTCACGCTCAGATGCACTGGTATCCCCCAGCTGAAGCAGCTCCAGAAGGACAGAAGTCTTGTCAGTTTTGTTAAGTCTTTAACTGCCCTTATCCAAGAATTCTGATTTCTCTGTGGAGTGATGCAAGGACAGACTGAAATTTGTTTGCAGGTCAGACTTTACTGAAACAGATTTTGGAGAACTGGCTTATTTCCATTCCACTTGGAAGAGATGGAGTGGTCATTAAGGACTGTGAATTTAAGAACTTCACTGGTGAACTTTTTTCAATGTGGGAGAAATCACAGAAACCCTAGAAATTATATTTACTGCATGGACTAGAAATGTTGCTGTTATAATCATTGTATACGTTGTGTCAACAACTTGCTTAAATATTGACTGTCAACATCTCATGAAGGCTGGTAATGTCATCCAGGTGGTTATCATGAAATGATAAAAGGAGGGAATGAAAAAGTGTATAAAGGTATGAGCAGGTATGGAAAGTGTTAAGTTTTGAGTTGCGTGACAACGACTCAACTACCATGATTTTGACCAGATAAGAGCTTGCAGTAAACAATGAGGTACTGGAGGCAAAGGTAGTGGCAAGATGTAAGTGGCGGGAGGCAAGAGGTAGAGAACTTCCACTGTATCATCCCAGTTAACGAGGTGAGGAACATTTATCATCTAATGCCAGTTAAACATCCATTGCGAAATGCAAGATGACTTAATCTTTACTGTTGATGCTCGCTGATTTTAACAGTCATTCAATCAATATAGATGTTGCCTTATTTGGATCCAACTCCCTCTGTGTGACTATATAATTCCTTAATTATATACAATTAATTATACATAATCTTCGAGAGAAGACCGAGAACGCATGTCTCTGTGCACATGGGCAACTGTTCTCTCTCTCTCTCCAGGGCCCAGAACGAAGATGAAGAAGGTAAAGCGATACTGTGACTCTGAGTGTTTGCTTTGACTGACACAGGGATAAGACAGTCCTCTTTGGGCAGCAGGAGAAAGCAGCAGCCTCCAGTGAAAGCAACCATTCAAAGAACTCCTAAACTGTGATAAAATTATTGAGAGTGACATGTTTGAGGAAATCTCCCAAATTCCCAAAGATAATCTTAAGACTCCCACCTGTTGTGGCAGAAATTGAAACTGTCATTTGACATAAAGAATGGAAAAGCTGCAGCAGTTGATGGAACTCCAGTGGAGATATTCAAACTTGGAGGAGCAGGGCTTACCCATCATTTCCATCAACTATTCCCAAACATCCAGGACAAAGAAGAAATCTCTGTCATCCTCGAGGATGCTGACATTGCCATTATCTTCAAGAAAGAGACAAACTAGACTGCATGAATTACAGAGGAATCTCCCCACTCTCCATTACAGGGAAGGTCATCACCTGATTCCTCGTAGGGCACTTTCTCCCAGTATCTAAGGAAATCCTTCCTGAAAGTCTATAATTCTTCCACTGACGTGATTTTCACTGCCCAGCAACTCCAAGAGAAATGCTAGGAACAACAACAATCACTATACACTGTCTGTATCAACCTTAGTCAATAGGGAAGTGCTGTGGAAGGCCCTGTCAAAGGCCAGCTGTCGAGAAAAATTCATCAGCTCCTCAGTGATGGTCCTCACCGACAATAATATCACAGAACCCTTCAAGCTTAAGACAGGGGTTAAGCAGGGATGTGTCACTGCCTACCCTTTTCTTCTTCATTGTCACCATTCATCATCTTGTCACAAACAAGTCTTCCACTAGTGTTAATATAGTTTACAAGATGGATGGAAAACTTCTCACCCTCAATGATTGAAATCCAAGAAGAAAATAACATTGACCTTACTTGCAGTTCTTCAGTTATACAGATGATAACGTTATTTCCACTCTCTCGGAAGGGAATTTTCAAGCCTCACTTAATGCCTCTGCAGAAGCATACCAAAGAATTGGCTTCAACCTCAAGAAGACTCAAATCCTTTGCCAACCTGCCCCAGCTAAGTTTTGGTCCACTTGTCAATAAGATCAACGGAGAAATGCTCACAAATGTTAAATATTTCTCTATCCAGGAAGCTACCTTTCATCTAAGGCTGATATCAAATGTGGAGATTCAGCATCACATCCAATCTGTAAGTGCCACCTTCAAACACCTAAGGATGAGAGCATTCGATGACCACAATGTCAAGACTCTTGTGTATAAGACAAGCGTCCTTCCGACCCTTCTGTAAAGGCTTCAAAATCTGGAGTACAGACTATAGCGACATGGAATTTCCTAGATGGACTATCACTACCATTAGCAACTAATTGTTATGACTCACAAATCATTTGAAGACCTGGGCTACATTTTCATTTGGGAAGTTCTAATTCCCCAAGTACTAGCCGCTCTCTCTACTACCAGTATGTCCTGACTCGTCTTAAATCTGTGCTCATTGGCTCCCATATCATCAGCCTAATGGGAATGGCTTTTCTTTGTCTGTCTTAACTAAACTTGTCAAAGTTGTAAACATTATCAACACTTGCTTGAATTTACTTTCCTCCAAGATAAAGCCAGATTCTCCTTAGCTAAATTCCCCATTTCTGGAAGTATGCTAGTACATCTCCTGCACACCCCCTCAGGAACCCTCACAACATTCTTATAGACAACCAGAATGAATACAAACTCTAGATGTGGCCTAAAGATACAGCATAATTTCCTTGTTCTTGAACTCACTGTTTGAAGACCAAGATCCCATTACTTTGTTAATAGTTTTCTCTTAGTACACTAAAGTCAACCAACTTCAATTTTGTTAATCAGTACTTTATCAAATACTTTAAAATTTATACAGACCACATTCATTACATTCCCTTCATCAATTTTCTCTATTAATTAATCAAATAATTCATATTATATTATGCATTATGAATGTAACTGCCTTCATTAATTCAAACTTCTTCAAATGTTTATTATTTTTCCCTACTTCTAAAATCTTAACTATCACGGATGTTAAACTGACAGGACAGCGCTTACCATAAATGTTTTTACCGGGTGTATTGAGCAAGGGTGGCACATTTATGACTTTGCAATTGCCTGTCACCTCTCCTATATAGAAGGAAAATCATGACCAATCATTTCACCATCTCAATCCACACTGCCTTTCGTAACTTGATTAATTAGATTAGATTACTTAGATTAGATTACTTACATTGTGGAAACAGGCCCTTCGGCCCAACAAGTCTACACGACCCACCGAAGCACAACCCACCCAGGTCCATTCCCCTACATTTACCCCTTCACCTAACACTACGGGCAATTTAACATGGCCAATTCACCTAACCTGCACATTTTTGGGATTGTGGGAGGAAACCGGAGCACCCGGAGGAAACCCACGCAGACACGGGGAGAATGTGCAAACTCCACACAGTCAGTCGCCTGAGGTGGGAATTGAACTCAGGTCTCTGGCGCTGTGAGGCAGCAGTGCTAACCACTGTGCCACCATGCCACCCACTAAATGCAAACCACCCAAATCAGGCAACTTATTCACTCTCAGTTTTCCCATTGCACCCTTCCCATCAATTCTCACTCTCCCTCCTACTGGTATTTTGTCAGTAGTCGTTCTTTAGCGAACACTGATACAAGGTACTCATTAGGTATGCATTGAGTAGCTTTTTGTGCTTAATCATACTGTTTATTACCCTCATTATTTGAGGAGCCTTGACTTTGGATCACGCTATCTTCCTTCCTTGTTGGAGTGTATCCTCCTATAGCTAGTTTCTATTAAACTTTTCTGTCAAATTTTGGTTCCATTACACTCCAATTAGATTCATTTTCACTGCATTGACATGTGCTCTCTTACAATTTAGAGTTGTATTTTAGATTGTTATTAATGTTAACCATATGGTATGATGATTGCCTCAACCCAAGAGTTCTTGGCCCATCTCACCTCTCAGTTCGAGATGCAATCATGTTTCTTGCTGACTTCAACTGAAAACAAGCTGGTCAAAGGGGTTCGCCTGTATAAATTTCAGAAATGCCTTACCCTCCTTTTACTTTAATCTTACATTATCCAAATCAATTCCCAAAGTCAATGGTCCATACTTGTATGTGTCATTTTCATTCAGATTTCCATTTCTACCTCCCTCTTTCACTATTTGGAATCCTATAGAATATGCCCAGTAGCAGCATATTTTGCTTCTGAACTCGAACCAGATGAATTCTGTATACATTGAAGGATATGTTCTCTTTCAAATGTCAAAATGTCTTCCTCACTCCAGCTCTCTTTTTCTTCAACTTTTCTGTACATTTTGTGTCTGTGAACAACTTTCACTCAGTCACTGGGATAGTAGATTGTAGGCTTTACAGAAGGATGAGTAGTTAACTCTCTCCTTTCTCTACTTAGTATAGCGATTTTACTTTTTACTACATCAAATGCCTTCATTGTTTGTCTTCTTTTGGTCTTGTAACATGAAATGTCTGTAATTTAATCTCCTGTCTGTTGCAAACTTTTCCCTCTGTTCATTTTGTGACGATGTTACTCCTTTAACAAAGTAATGTGCCCTTGGATTTTTTTCAAAAGGGGCTGTAAAAACCAGAGGTTCAGATTTATCTGGAATTAGTCCGCTTTGATTATGGCAAACAGATACTGCCTAAGGCAACGATCTGGAAACGGGCTTTTAATTTTTTTTAAAAAAACACTTGTACAATGAAAGGGGAGTGGACAGTTCTTCCAGTTTGGTTTAGTTTTAGCTGGGTACCCCAAGAAGCTGCCGGGGGGGGGGGGGTAAAAAAGAGGTTCCATGTTTCAACCAATGAGCCCTGGCTGATCTTCTCTGTAATCTCTCCTTCCTGCAAGAGCTTGTGTTTGAATATACCTTTTTGCCAAAGGGTGCGTTTATGGTATGTTGCAGGAGATACCGTGCTGGTCGGGTTTTCAAATAGTTGTGGCCCTGAATTCTTTTTTTTTGCTTGCGTTTCATTCACTAATCTGCAAATAAATTCTGTTTCATTTAAAACTGAGTGGTTTGACCAGCTGCATCAGTCCAGGAATATCCACCTTATACCTGCTCAAAACACTTTGTAAAGTTAGGGTCTGGGCTACCTTCCTGAACTGTTTTGAGGCAGCCTGGCCTCGTCCACAACAATTTCACCTGCTACTTTTCAATCACTCAAGCTTACTACATCTCAAACTACTTGCGGTGTTGCTGAAAGATCACAGACCTGAACCATTAATTGGTTTCTCTGCATAGATGCTGTGTGACCTGCTGAGTATTTCCAGCATTTTTAGTATTTTTTTCATCGCTTTCCTGTTTGAGGGTCATTGCTGTTAATTCGTTGTTGTAATTACTACAAAGTCTCAGGGACTGATTTTCTAAACTGATTTATTGGATCAGTGTGGTTTTGCATGTGCTAAGGATGTAAAGATGGTAGCATAAATGTAAGTTTGAAATTCTTCTCCAGCTGATATAATTATAAAATTAGAATAGTTTGCCCTTGTAAGAAACATCTTGCACTATACAGGAACAAAATACAAACAAGATTAGGGAGAATCCTGAAATATTTTATAAATATATTAAAGAGAACAGATTAACCAAGGAAAGAGTAGGGTCCATTAGGGACTCAGGGGGTGATCTGTGTGAACCAGCAAGATATTGTAAGACTGTTAAATACATACGTCTGTTTAGTCTTCACTCTGGTAAAGGAGAACATTAGTACAGAATTCAGAAAAAGGGACTGTGAAAACCTTGTATGGTTTGACATAAGAAATAGGGAGGTTTTAAAAGCTTTGATAGACTTAATATTAGACAAATTCCCTGGCCCAGATGAACTTCATTCCACAATGCAAGGCAGGAAATTGCAGTGGCTCTGACAAAAATTTTTAATTCCTCTCTGGTCATGGGGAAAGCTCCAGAAAACTGGAAGATAGGCTAATGTGGTTCCACTTTTCAAGAAATTACAGACAGATGAGCCTCACGTCAGTGGTAGGGAAATTATTGGAGGAAATCCCGAAGGAGAGAATTAACATCCGCTTGGAAAAGCAGGATTTAATTAGGAATAGACAGCTCGGCATTGCTAGAGGGAGATCATGTCTAACATATTTGTTAGAATTTTTCGAAAATGTGACCAAGTGTATCAATAAGGGAAGTTCTGTTGATATCGTTTAAATGGATTTTAGCAAATGGATTTTAAGGTCCCACATGGAAGACTGATTGAGAAGGTTTAAGCACATGGAATTGAGGCAACCTTGGACAGACGGATCAGAAACTGGCTTAGGAATAGGACAAAAGATAGAGGAAGAAAGCTATTTGAGTGACTGGAGGCCAGTGTCTAGCAGTGCATCAAAGGATCAGTACTTGAATGCTTACTGTTTGAAACATACATAAATGATACAGATGAAAACATGGGGGCAAATGTTAAGCAAGTTTGCAGATAACACCAAGATGGATAGGGTAATTGACAGTGAAGATGATCACTGTAGGTCACAGGAAGATGGAAATGAGTTGGGCAGACCAGTGGTAGATGGTATTTAACCCGAATAAGTGCACTTTTTGCCAAGGGGTGTGTTTGTGGGATGCTGCAGGAAATTGGAACAACTAAGTTGCAGGAGATAGCATGCTGTGCAGAGGAACTTAGGAGTGCTCATACATGAATCGCTAAAAGTTGATTTGCAGGCGGAACAGGTATTCAGGAAGGCAAATGGAATTTTGGCTTTCATTGCTCGAGGGATTGAATTTTAAAGGAGGGAGGTTCTGATTTAATTATACAAGGTGTTGGTGAGGCCGCACCTGGCGTATTGTGCACAGTCCTGGTCTCCTTACATGAGGAAGGATTTACAGGTACTGGCTTTGGAGGCGATGCAGAGGAGGTTCACCAGATTGATGCCAGAGATGAGGGGGTTAGCCTCATCTTAATTCTAGCGATCTCAGATGGCTCAAACCCTATTCCCCTGAATGGCAGCATATTAGGTAGCTCAGAGGAACAGAGGAATCTTGGGGTAATTATTCACAGATCCCTGAAGTTGGTAGAGCACATGAACAGGATAGTTAAAGCAGCTTATGGGACCCCTTATTTTAGTCAGTCGTGGCATAGAGTATCGGAGCAAGGAGGTAATGTTGGAGTCGTTCTGAGCATTGATTAGGCTATATTAGGAATGTGTGCAGTTCTTGTCACCTCATTATAAGAAGGGGGTACAGTGGTGGTTCACCAGGATGTTCCTTGGGTTGGAGCAACTGAGCTACAAGGAGACAGCAGACAAGCATAGATTGGTTTCTTTGAACAGAGAATATTGAGGAGGTCCTGATTGAAGTGTCTAAGATGAGGAGGGATATGGATAGGGTGAGTAAGGAGCAGCTGTCCCCCTCGGTTAAGTGGTCCAACAAAAGGGGGCACAGTGTCAGGGTAAAGGACTGGAGATTCAGAGGGCATTTGAAAAAAATACTTTCACTCACAGGGCGATTGGAATCTGGAATGCACTGCCTGGAATGGTAGTGGAGGCCAGAAACCTTACAGCATTCAAATAATATTTGGATGAGCCCTTGAAATATAACATTCAAAAATATGAGATAAGTGCAGGAAATTGAGATAAACACACCTTTAGTGGTAGTTATTGTCGGTGCAGACTCGATGGGTCAAAGGGCCTTTTCTGTGCTGTTTAACTTGATGGCTCTTTACTTTCTCTGCACCTTGCTTGCCAATCATACCTTTCCAGAGATCTGACTCTCTTCTAACTCTGGTACTGAAGGCACCAAGGAGAATCAGCCAATCTCCCTCATCGAGCAGGACTGTGCAACATTCAGACTTGGATTGCTAAGTAATAAACAACATTAAGAACACACAAGTGCCAAGCAACTATCATCGCCCATTTGAAATTATCTTTCCTGGCTATTCAGCAGCATAATCACTGCCAAATCTTCTACCAGCAATGACCCGAATTACCATTCACCTGAACTTAAATGGACTTGCTATACAGATACTGCTGTCGCAACTGTAAGTCAGAGAAAGAGTATTCTATAGCTGGTGACCTGTTTCTTGCATTTGATGGAAAGGTTCTGGGGAGTCAGATGATGTGATGGAATACTCTCCATTTGCTTGGTTGGGTAGTGCTCCAATAACAACAATGAAGTTTTAAAGTATTCAGGTCAAAGGTGCTTGTATACTTAACGAACATCCCACTTGTCAACACACTATGGTTGCAATGTTTACTACTTACAAGATTCAGTGCAACAACTTGCCAAGGTTTCCTCAATAGCATCTCCCAAACCCATAATATCTATCACCTAGGTTTTGTCCTTCATAAGGAGGGCCTCCATAAGGAGGACTTAGCTCTGCTCTAAGTCACACACCACCTTGATTTGGAAATGTATAACTGCTTGTCCATCCTCAGTCAAAATCTTGGAAAACACAACTTAGTAGCACTTCATATAATACTCTAGAAGTTTGACAAGGTTAAACTCACCATCAACCTCCCAAATTCAATAAATGCTGGCCCTGCTAGTGATGTCCACATGCTATAAAATAATTACAAAACCTTAAGAACTCCATTCCACAAGTTTTGATATCTCCAGCTGCTCTTAAAAATCAGAAAGTCTTTGAAAGATAAAAGATATTCCCTGACTCTGTTTTCACTCCTCCAATCCCCCCCAAAAAAGATGTTCAGCAATCAGTTCATGAAAAGCAATACATTTTCAAAATTCTGTCTGTGACTCATTTTATTTCAAAAACAAGAATAATATCAGGCAATAGTTATGTTGATAACAAAGTGTGCACTGCTTGCGTATAAATGAGTCTTCAATGTTTACTGCAATAAGGACTTTGTTGATAAAATAGAAGACACATGGTACTATAAAAGGAAAGAGGCAACCTAAACTGATAGTCAGTTAAAGGACAGGAACAGAGTCATAAATGTGACATTTTTTTGGACAAAGATGCAAAAGCTTTGCCTCCAGAAGTCAACGGGTACCAAAGCTTCAATATCAAAAATTATGGACAATACAGAAACTGATATGGTGGTCAACTATAGTGAGAAACAGGCCAGTAGACTGGGCACTGATGTGTCAGAAAATTCAATGTGGAGAAATAGGACTTGAAATGTTTTGTGAGGAAGACTAAGGACTAAGTTGTGGGCGGCACGGTGGCACAGTGGTTAGCACTGCTGCCTCACAGCGCCTGAGACCCGGGTTCAATTCCCGCCTCAGGCGACTGACTGTGTGGAGGTTGCACGTTCTCCCCGTGTCTGCGTGGGTTTCCTCCGGGTGCTCCGGTTTCCTCCCACACTCCAAAGATGTGCAGGCCAGGTGAATTGGCCATGCTAAATTGCCCATAGTGTTAGGTAAGGGGTAAATGTAGATGTAGGGGTATGGGTGGGTTACGCTTCGGCGGGGCGGTGTGGACTTGTTGGGCCGAAGGGCCTGTTTCCACACTGTAAGTAATCTAATCTAATCTAATCTAATCTAGAAATATACACTAACTAATAAATAATTAAATACCAGACACAATGTTTAGGTACACAAGTTCACAAAGCAGAATAAAAATATAGAGGATTCTGGGTTTGAGCACAGAAGCAAAGAAACAAGGGAGCAAACTTGGGTCTTCAGCAATTTATAAACATTATTGTATTGTTCAAATTAGCATTCATACTTCTCAGTTTGGTAATCAGAGTTATCCATCATATTTTCAATTTCTTGACTTCCACTTCCATTAATTAACAAGTTAAAGCCAGTTAGGTTCACCACAAGTAGAACATCAGAGGTCATCCAGACAGAGATTTTCACTGCTTCATGCAGTGTTCTGATGATAAATTCTGAGGCACATTCTATGTAGAAATTCATAGGATACATTACAAGATGCCATCACATGCTCAAATCACATACCCTAATTACATCATACACCAAGTAAGGAGGTTCACTGATGCTACAAAATGCTGTTAGCCACAGTGGGATTAGAGATAAAGGAATAGCAGGAATCAGAATCAAAAGTTGGGGGAGGGCGTATGAGAGAAAAGATTTTCCCCTGCTGGAAGGTACAAATGCTGTTAATGTTTGTTTAAAAAAAAATGTATGACAATCTTTTCAATTACTGCACAATCAGGAGAGGCTTTGTTGTTCATGTTCTGACTGTAGAGCTGCCAATCCACACTACAAATGCAAGCTCAGCATTTCTCCACAGTGTGCACTCCTTTCGCTGTCAGAGCTTCTTGATGAATGGACTGTTCCAGTCCAATTATTGATCTTTTTAGTTTGCTTCTTATTTAGCTCAGTGGTACACAGAAAGCTCCTTCATTGCACATGGTTAAAAGCTGAAACTGTTTCAATCTAAGTGAATGTGTTTCGTTTAACCCATTCACTGCCTACCTTCTTTACATCACCTGTTTCATCATTGCCCTACACAGCTACATAGCCATAGCTAAAACAGCCCCTGGACCTTGCCAGCAAGGTATTCAAGGCACTGCTTACATAATAATCTTGACAATGGTTGTATAACAACAGGGACACTCTCTGATCAGCACTGACTACACTATCACCAGGAAACCATCTGTACACGTCGTTTAAGCAAAATCTTAAAGGAGGCAAGTTAGAAAGATGATTCCAGAGCTCAGAACATAGGCATGTGAAGGTACAGCACCGTTCAAAGGCGGTCAGGGATGTGCATGCATTCAGATTTAGAGGAATGTCAAGATCTTAGATGTTTCCAGGATGGAAAGTTCAGCAACAATAGGAACAAGGTAAACAACTGGCATAGAAATTATAGGAATATCATCCACATGACCGAAAATGGCAGTCGGTAAATGCACAAGAGCAATGTTTCACAGTTGCTTTAAGTCATTTTCTCCACCGACTAGTTAAATATTGGAAAACGGTTTTGGAAGATATATCTCAAAACTATGCAAAGCTCATGCAATTCAAATCAATTAAGATTCACAAAGAGGGAGAGCTATGAAGTGACGAGAGAGTGAACAGTTTGTGAAGACAGCAGATTTTACAAATCCACATCACCTTGATGAGCATATAATTTTACAACTTCCACAGTTACAAAGTACATTTTTTTTATCCAAGAACAACATTGGGTTTTCAGTTACCATCATTAAAAAAAGCAGTAACAATTCTTAGCGAGAGGAATAACATCATGCTCGAGTGTTTCAACTCTGTCTTTCACTTTTGGCAAATAATTTATTTCTGCATTTCCAGTTCACATTAGACAGCCCCATTAGTTCAGACATGACTGGCCTGTGTTATACTAATTGTTCTCAGCACGAAGTGCTACATCTGTCCTGGAACAAGAACGGCAAAAATGACCCCATGGTATTGTTATTGTTAATGCTCATGTTATTATCATTGTTATTAACAATCCAATAACCCCGCTGCCAGGGATCATCCAAGGACACCTGAGGGGTGAGGACAGAACCAAACTCAGCTCCATGTGATTGGCCAACACTTACCATAGTCAAACAAAGATTGGTCATTGAGGTTATGGAAACCATCACATTGCCAGAGTCAGAACCTGCACCAGCTTAATGGGACAATTGTGTCTCAATTACAGAAGTAAGGTCAACCAATACAACCAATAAAAAGCTCAGAGCTGATTACTCCAGGAAACTGTGTCCTCTGTCACGAGTTAAATGCCATTAAATAACTTGGTGAACCAGAACATAAAAGTGCACTGCCAACAAATTACTTGTGAAAGCCAGAAAAGGGACAAAAGAAAGTTTGAAGCTGGAATGGATGAATTTCAGACCAGTGGCCCATTGAAAAACTTGCAGTTTTGTCTGTAAGAAGAAATATGGAGTATCAGATAGTGACAGATTCACCCCATGTACACATTTGACAACAGATTTGATTCAGTAATTATGAATATACAGTCACTGGGTTTAACTGCAAGTTATAAACTAAATCAATGGTCACAAAGCCACACTGATATGAAGACCTCGTTTGCAGTTAAAACCGTACTCAGAAACCAGCAGAACAAAATTTGATGCTCCAAAGCCCTCGACGGCCTGAACTCAAACAGAGAACTAGATACAGAGAGCTCACTTTCACAACCTATAAGACTACATACATGGCTTCCTGGTCAGTTCACCAACTGCACTCCTAAAACACAGAAATGAAAATCTCAGCTTTTATCAGTTGGCTGAAGAGTTGGAGTTGGAGAAAAAAATAAAATTAGTCAGGTTTCATATTCCTGCTGTGTACTAGCTGAATACAAGTGGAAAATGCAGACAAAAAGACCAAGTGATCACAGAACTGGACTGGGTCTGGAGTTGTAGATCTGCCAGAATCCATAGAAGTAGAGCCCAGCTAGAAATTCAGGAGATAGGGAGAAAAGAAAGCGCAAATTTTATATTTATAAATGAGCAAGCAAGTATACAGAAACTGCATTTCCTATCAATGCAGCTGTTTATGCTCAGTTTATTGTTCATTGAAGGAACAACCTGAATAGTAGTACCAACATTACTCTATAAAGGAATCATCTCCATCTCAACAGGATTAGAAGACTGCTTGACACAGGTCAGCACACAAAAATACTTTTAAAGAATAGCAATTTTTTTAATGATCACAGAAAGTCCTGTTTTTTAAACAGAACATTTACTTTCGCAATTTACCTAACGATTCTTATCTGATTGCCCTACTCCAATCCTAATAGTAATGGCCTGTTGAATGATCAAGATCATCAATTGCCAAAATTGGATAATAAACCTTGAAATAAGGTGTCAAAAATCCTGCTGGCCATCTGGCAGAAGAGGCAGTGCTTGAACACACACACCAACAGGTTCAAGAACAGCTTGATCCCTGCCATTATCAGACTGCTGAATGGACCTCTCAAACTTCAAGTAATGTTGATCTTGCTTTGTGCATCTCCTGTGCAGCCGTAAACTTGCATACTTCGTTTAAGTACCCTACGATCTGTTTGCCCTTGCTTGCTATGATCTGGCTGTACTTCTTGCAAATCAAAGCTTTTCACTATTACTTAGACAACATGACTACAAAAAATCAAACCAAATGGACATTGTGTTTCAAATTAGGTGGCAGTCATATTGTGTTTCAACGCATCAATACAACTTATTCCCACAATCCATCTCGGGAGTCTGTTATATAGAATGACCACTTGTTCACAAACATTGTTTCCACTGATGAGTTTTATATTTACTGTCTCAGCATAAGAGATGTTATCTATTCTGCTGTTCTGGACAAGGCAATATAGCTCAAGATCAATACTGTATAGTATCAACACCTTCAGAATCCTAAAAGCAGTGATCCTATCAAAACTGCACCTTTACCGTTCAATTAAAAGCATGTCTAATTTACACAACCGCTCTTGACAATCATCTTCCTCCACTTCTGGTTGCTCTCTTCTATAACCTTACAGCAGATAGTACAGCCAGATCATAGCAAGCAAGGGCAAATTCTGGATTCGTGGTGCTGGAAGAGCACAGCAGTTCAGGCAGCATCCAAGGAGCTTCAAAATCGACATTTCGGGCAAAAGCCCTTCATCAGGATTCCCAAAACCTGCCCACCATCTACAATACGCAACTCAAGAGTGTGATGGAATACACAAAATTTACTTGGATGGATGCAGCTCCAACAACATTCAAGATGCTCAATATAAACCAGGACAGACCAGCCAACTAGACGGAGACCATAACCAGTCAGCTAGACTGACCCACAACAACCACTCCATCCACCATCAATGATCAGTAGCAGCAGTGTGTATCATCTACAAGATGCACGACAGAAATTCACCAATACTCTTTCGTCAGCGCCTTCCAAATCCATGAGCACTAATACCTAGAAAGACATGGGCAGGTGATACTTGGGACCACCACTACTTGCAAGGTCCCCCTCCAAGCGACTTACCACCTTGATTTAGAAATATGTCACAGTTCCTTCGCTGGCATTGGGTCAAAATCCTGCAAGTCTTTCCCTTACAGAATTGTAGATGCAGGCAAAAGTGAGGACTGCAGATGCTAGAAACCAGAGTTTAGATTAGAGTGGTGATGGAAAAGCATAGGTCAGGCAGCATCCGAGGAGCAAGAAAATCAACGTTTCGGGCAAAAGCCCTTCATCAGGAATAGAGGCAGAGAGCCTCCAGAGTGGAGATATAAATGGGGTGGGGGGTGGGGGGTGGGGGTGTGTGTGTGTGTGTGGGGGGGGGGGTGTGGTGGTGGAGGCTGGGGAGAAGGTAGCAAAGAGGGTGAATGCGGGAGGGGATGGAGGTGACAGGTGGGAAGGGAGAATGGCAGGTAGGACTGGTCATGAGGACAGTGCTGAGCTGGAAGGATGGAAATGGGGTGAGGGAAGGGGAAATGAGGAAACTGGTGAAGTCCACATTGATGCCCTGGGGTTGAAGTGTTCCGAGGTAGAAGATGAGGTGTTCTTCCTCCAAGTGTCGGGTGGTGAGGAAGTGGCGGTGAAGGAGGCCCAGGACCTGTATGTCCGCGGCAGAGTGGGAGGGGGAATTGAAATGTTGGGCCACGGGACGGTGTGGTTGATTGGTGCAGGTGTCCCAGAAATATTCCCTGAAGCGCTCTGAGAGAAGGCGTCCAGTCTCCCCAATGTAGAGCAGACCGCATCGGGAGCAACGGATACAATAAATGACATTGGTGGATGTGCAGGTGAATTGTAGATGTACCTACGCTAAATGGATCACATCAGTTCAAGGAGGCAGCTCATCACTGTCTAAAGAGCAATCAAGAATGGACAATAAATGCTAGCCCAGCATGGAAGCCCACATCCCATGTGTGAATTTTTAAACACCCTGCACTCAGGTGCACGTAACTGTGCACAGTATTCTAAGTGTAATTGCATCAATGATTCAACAACAATTAGGATTATAGTGTCATAGAGTTACAAAGGTTTATAGCATGGAAACTGGCCCTTCGGCTCAACTTGTCCATTCTTCCCAGTTTTCGCAATTTATCTAGTCCTATTTGCCTGTGTTTGGTCCATATCCCTCCATACCTATCCTATCCATGACAAAATTGTACTCACTTCCACCACTACCTCTGGCAGTCCATTCTAGACACTCACCCCCCCTTGTGTGAAAAACTTGTCCCTCTGAACCCTTTTATATCTCTCTCACCTTAGACTCTCTTGCAATGGAGGAAAGCTGTCGGCTATCTAACTTATCTATGCCCCTCGTGACTTTATAGTCATGACATAAAGTTACCCCTCAGCCTCCTATGCTCCAGGGAAAAAGTCCCAGTCTATCCTGATAATTCAAGCCTTCCAGTCCAAGCAGCATCCTAGCAAATCTTTACTAAACTCTTTCTAGTTTAATAATATACTTTTTATAGTGGAGCAACCAGAACTGCATGCAGAACTCTAAATGTGGCCGTATCAACGTTTCATACAGCTGCAACAAGATATCCCAATTCCTAAACTGACCAATGAAAGCAAGCATGCTGAAAGCCTCCTTATCCACTCTAATGAAGGGTTCCTGCCCGAAACTTCAATTTTCCTGCTCCTTGGATGCTGCCTGACCTGCTGTGCATTTCCAACATCACTCTAACCTCGACTCTAATCTCCAGCATCTGCAGTCCTCACTTTCGTCTTCTGTCTGAGTTGATCAAAATCTGGCTATTATTCCCAGATAACCTTCTTCACTCTCCACTATACCACCAATCTTGGTGTCATCCACAAACTTACTAACTATACCTTCTAAATTCTCATCTAAATCATTTACATAAATGACAAATAGGAATAGACTCAGCACCAATCCTTCTGTACACCGCTGATCACAGGCCTTCGGTTTGAAAAACAACCCTCTACCACCACCCTCCGTATTCTACCTTCAAGCCAATTTTGCACCAAATTGGCTAGTTCTCCCTGGTTCATGTTACTGTTACTCCTCAATATTGATATTTTACTGCATCCTGACATCTGATTTAGTTTACTCACTGCTGCTAAACATTCTGGCGATAATTTCAAGTTATTGTCAATAAGGATCCGATATTTCTCAATATTTTCTATATACACTATTTTCTTTCCATTGATACGATTGTCTGTTTCTGGATTTTTTTGTCACCAAGAATTGGCACTGACTGTTACTGGGATTGTTTGAGAGAGATGGTATTGATGGCCTCTTTTAGTACCCTACTTACACTGCAGCTCTTAGACTCTGAAAGTGCTTCTGCGAATTCCTTCAAATCACTGTTCTTTGGTTCTCGGCACTTTCACTATGGGAAGAATTTTTCACTACCTACTCTGTTCAGATTTTGAACATGTCTTTCAAATCTCCTCTGACCCTTCTCTTCTGTAAAAAGATCAGAGTTTCTCCAAACTCTTTTCCGAACTGAAATCCCAACACAATATGCCTTAATAAATTGACTGCCTTTCCTTAATTAATCTACATTTGTCCAAGCGATTATTAATGTTGACCCAAATTAATGCTTCTAAAACCAGTCCTAACAATAGGCTTAAACTATCTGGCCTATCATGCTGGACTTATCCTTATACAATTTTTTTGAACAAAGCTGCAAGATTTACAATTCTCCAGTCCTCTCATATCATCGCTATATTTAAGGAAGATTGGAGAATTATGCCTAATGATAGTTACAATACCAGTGTAATTTCCACCCTATTTCTTTCAGTATCTTTGAATTTGCACAATTAGGTTCTGGTGACTTATGATTTTTCAGTGTAACCAGCCTATTACTTCCAGAACTATGGAGCATATTCAAATGTGGTCTACCCAACATTCATTCTACTGAACCCTCAAAAGTATTGCTCATATGGAGTACCTTGAAGACGTCAATGAGTAATGAAAGAGGGAAATGGACTTCATAATGGACTGGTACAGTTTGGAACTTATGCTTAAATCTGGCCACTGATTGCAACGGTGAAGGCAATTTGCTAAAATCCTTCAGACTGGAGTGTCTGAATGTAACAAGTAGCCTAATAGCATTTTGCAGTATTGGACCAACCCAGGTACAACCTAATTGATCAAGGATCCTGTCTCTCATATTGAGGTCACTGTTTTTCTTTTCCTTTTGTATTCAATGCTTCAAGTGTTAGTTTTATTTAATATTCATTCAATGAATGGGGGCATCACTGGTTGGACGCATTTATTTGCTCATGCCGAATTTTCCAAAAGGCTGAAAGTGTTATTGTGGGTGTTGAGTCACATGTAGACAAGGTGGCAGATTTCCTTAATTCCAGATTGTTAGTGAATTCAAATTCCACCATCTGCATGGCAGGATTCAAACCCAGGTCCCCAAAACATTATGGGGGTCTCTGAATTAATAGTCCAGCAATAATATCACTAAGCTATCGCACCCCACCCCCCCCACCCCATCTGCTTCTACAAACACATCATTCTATTGCACTAGTTGTATCATAGAACACAAAATGCATCAGTACAGGGGCTCATCTGGATTAAGCAAAAATCAGTCGGTTATGTAACCTTACCTGACAGGAGACCTGAACCAGAAACACAAGTTCTTTGCTGTCGGCACCATTCTTGCTTGTATCACTCTGCTCCTCTGTCAGCGCCAGCTACACAAGGCCAGGTCATCAGGAAGGGAAAGTAAAATTAAAAAAATTAGGTCAAGGCCAAACTATTCATTAAATAACGCACGAGGGTTTAACCCTCACTGCTAACCCTGAAGTATATTGTGTCCATGCTGTGGGAATTACAGTGTAAGAGCAAATAACTACAATCAGTGACATCTTTACCTGCTGGTTAACACAGGGTCTCATCAACCAGTGATACCCAGCCAGACTAAATCTATATTTAAAAATGGATCGTCCACTCAAGAGAACTTCATATTCAAACAGAGGATCTGGTCCAAAGGGTTAACATATTAAGCATTGTTTAAAAACATATGCACGTAACCTCTCTTGGATGCAATAAAGCACAGCACATAGTTAAAGAGAAGGACCAGCTATTCATTTGCTAAATCCTTTAGCATCTTTATCAAAACAAAAAGCTGGAATCTGTATGCAATTTGACAAAATTAAAACCGTTTTGCCAATCTATTTTAAACCTCAGATTATGGTTGTGGAAATTAATTTGTTTTTTGCGCTATTTGTGCATGACAATTATATGAGGCTCTTACAAAACACAGAATTTAATGAGAAGGAAAAGCTCATGAATGGCGCAAAGTATCTGTCTTTCTGACAGTATACAGTTCTTAGATAACAAAAGGTTCTCTGAACAAGATGTCAAACGATCAGCACTGCCAGCACTGAATAACTTCCATTTCAAAAGGGAGCATCCCACTGCAGCCTCTTACTTACCTCTCCTAACAATGCTTTTCTTACAATATACAGACCAACAGAGGTTCAGCAGATCCTTGAGTCATGTCCAGACACTAGCTAAATGCTGGAACTATGCAGCAAGAAAAACATCCGTTCGCCTCATGTTTGGTTGATCAATCTGCAAAAATCCATCGTTTTTATCGAACAGACCACACGGCGATCATTCAGAATGTTTATCACTGGAGTCACTGAGCTCCCCGTTAATCCATTTCCGCACTACCCGTTTCATGCTCAATTTGCCAGGCTAAGGCAGCTGCTCTGTAGTAGGATGAGTCCCACAGGATTAGGACCGACAGCATGGAGCTCAGCAGCAGCCAAGAGCAACACAGGGGTATGTGCAGCAATAATGTGCTTGCCAGATATTTCACTGCT
Organism: Chiloscyllium punctatum; assembly: GCF_047496795.1. Taxonomy (NCBI): domain Eukaryota; kingdom Metazoa; phylum Chordata; class Chondrichthyes; order Orectolobiformes; family Hemiscylliidae; genus Chiloscyllium; species Chiloscyllium punctatum. The sequence goes on along the minus strand of NC_092761.1, from coordinate 53,213,113 downwards.
CAAAACGCTCAGCAGAGACATGAACAGTTCATGTTAAAAGTCTTTATATAAAACATGACATTCACTCATTAACTGAAAACAAAGCTTGGCTTCTGAGCGGCCATGTAACAGGCTGACTGTGTATGCTGCAGCGTATTAGGGCCGGGCGAGGAGAGATTCCGAACTCTTGTATAATATATCCTTTTCAAACCAGAAGGTCACATCTTTGCTTTCTCCTGAACTTTCTACTCTAAATCATCCTATTTCCACTTCTATTACTACAGGAGGAATTATTTCAACAATATCATTAAGTTTTCAATTGAACCAAGCACTCTTGCTTTGACTTTCAGTGCGGTGTTCCTCTTCTCTTCCCCACCACCCCCCCCCCACCCTTACAAACTGCACATGACATTGAGCTCATCTTGACTTCCTCCAAGCAATTCACTGTTTAAAATTAAAATGCAACACAGACTCTATACCCAGATATATGTAAGATTTTCTGACTGTGGAACTGTGTCTAAATAGAGTCCAATGTTAAAGAGGTTGTGAAAAACAATTATCTGAACAATGTGGATGGAAGATGAAAAGCAATGCTAAAGAAAATCACACAGAATGTAACTTTCACTTTATGAATAGCTATAAGGCAGGGGACTACAAGCAAATTCATTAGCCCTTTTGGAATAAATAGCACATACCACAGGCCAGGGTATTTCAAACAGCAAAGGAAATGCTCAAAACTCCCCACGTACATTCAATGTGGACACCCAACAACAAAAACAGGCATTTTTTAAAAGAGAAAACACATGTATAATTTGAGTAACTGATGTCCAATAGGGTTAAACTTTTAATACTTCACTAATCAAATCATAACGCTATTTCTTACTTCTAGCAGGGTCATTGAGCAGGGTCATCTCTCATGATGCACAATAGAACTCTGCAGTATAGCCCAGGGAGATAAAGCAGGAGCACATTTATTACAGAATTATGCTCAGTTAGACTAGCCAAAAATTTCCATTTGATTAGCCAGTTAGGAAAACTATGTAGGTTGCATTTTAACAATGCCTGGTCATTAAATACATGAATTAAACAAATCTAATAGAGCAGAAAACAAAATATCTAATCCATGCCCAATCTTAAAGCTGCACATGTTGAACCAGTAAAGTTATATATTCTAAAGTGTGTTCAGGTCAGCAGCACATCCATTGGCTTTTGTTTCAGCAATCTGTCACCCCTTTTAATCCGATCACTGCATTGCATGTCTCATCAATGTTGACAGGCAACAACGATATAAAAATCGGTAAATTTAGATTGTTGGCTTGAAAATGGCTAAAGTGATAAAAATTGAACACCTGCTGTTTCTGGGTTTGAAAAGCACGATTTGTTTTTCCCTTTCAGACAGCATATTCATCATATTAATTTAGCTCAGAGTCAAATTATTCAAGCACATACATTTGAATTTAAGAATGTGATTTGTGTTCTTTGTGTAAGCTCTCATGTGCAATATGGCATTCCCTGGGGATATGAGCCTTGTCATTCACTGTATCTGCTGCTAATCTCTGATGTCATGAACAGTAACTGCCTCCTACACACACTGCATTCTGCACGATGGCCTTCCTCCAAGAGCCGTCACACTGTCCTGCATAAGTGAAAAGGTTTATCCTCCCACAGACATACAGTCATTTTCATCACTGTACAGAAACGTAAGACAAGAGACAGTTGCTCAACACAAGATTGGTTGGCCATTTATTCAGATGGCATTACTAAAGAAAGGGCAAACCTCTATCTCCTCTTGGGAAATAAGACAGGGCAAGTGACTGAGGTGTTAGTGGGGGAGCACTTTGACACTAGTGACCATCATTCTATGAGTTTTAAAATAATTATGGAAAAGGATACATCTGGTCCACACGTTAAGGTTCTAAATAGGGAAAAGGCCAGTTTTAGACTGAAACTTTCAAAAGTTGATTGGGGGAGACTGTTTGCAGGTAAAGGAACATCTGGCAAGTGGGAGGCTTTCAAAAACAAGATAATGAGAGTTCTAGGACAGCACCCTATTATTAGTGTAAAAGGGCAGGCTGACAGATGACTCGAACACTGGATGACTAGAGATATTGATGCCGTGGTCAAAAACAACAAGGATGCAAATGTTCAGTATAGGAAGATGGGATCAAGTGATTTCCTTGAGTATAGAGGCGCAGGAATACACTTAAGACAGAAACCAGGAGGGCAAAAAGGGGAGTTGAGAAAGCTTTGGCAGGTAAAGTAAGGAGAAATCAAAGAGGTTCAACAAGTATCTCAAGGCAAAGGAGTAACAAAGAAAAGAAGAGGGTCCCTTAAAGATCAACATGGTCATCCAGGTGTTGAGCCACAGGGGATTGATGAGATCCTAAATGAATATTTCTCATCAGTATTTACCGAAGAGGAACAAATGGAAGCTAGGGAACTCAAAAAAAACAGTAATGTCTTGAAAAGAGTCCATATTACTGAAGAGGAGGTGCTGGTCATTTCGAAATGCATAAAAGTAGATAAATCTCTGGGACCTGATCAAGTGTATCCAAAGACATTGTGGGAAGCTAGGGAAGAAACTGCAGGGCTCCTAGTGGAAACATTTGTATCATTGACCATGGGTGAGGTGCCACAAAACTGGAAAGTGATTAATGTTGTGTCATTATTCAAGAAAGGCTACAAGGAAAAGCCAGAAATGACAGACCAGTGAGTAGTGGGGAAGTTGTTGGAGTGATTCAGAGAGATAGGATTTACATGTATTTCGAAAAGCAAGGACTGATTAGGGAAAGTCAGCATGGTTTTGTGTATGTCTACATGGACTTTAGCACAGCCTTTGACAAGATTCTATATGGTAGTCTGGTTGGTAAGGCTGGATCACATGGAATCCAGTCAGAGCTAGTCAACTGGGTGCGAATTGACTTGACGGTAGGAGACAAAAGGTGGTAGTAGAGGGTTCTTGTTCAGACTGGAGGCTTGTGATCAGTGGGAGGACATAAAGATCGATGCTGGGTCCGCTGTTGTCTATCATTTATATAAACAATTTGAATAAAATACAGGACGTATAGTTAGTAAGCTCATGGTGGCAAAGAAGATTATCGAAGAGTACAAACAGATCTTGATCAACTGAACCAGTGGGCCAAGGAATGGCAGATGGAGTTTAATTCAGATAAATGTTTGGTGTTGTATTTTAGAGAGTCATAGAAATGTACAGCACAGAAACAGACTCTTTGGTCCAACTTGTCCACACCAACCAGATATCCTACATTATTCTAGAGACCATTTACAAGAATTTAGCCCATATCCCTCTAAATCCTTCCAGTTCACATAACCATCCAGATGCCTTTTAATTGTTGTAATTGTCCCAGCCTCCACCACTTCCTCTGGTAGCTCATTCCATACATGTAACACACTCTATTTGAAAACATTGCCCCTTAGGTTGCTTTTAATCCTTCCCCTCACATCTTAAATTTATGCCCTCCAGTATTGACTTCCCTATCCTTGGGAAAATACCTTGACTATTCATTGCATTCATGCCCATCATGATTTTATAAACGTCTATAAATTCACTCCTCATCCTCCAAATCTCCAGAGAAAACACACCAACCTATTCAGCCTCTCCCTATAGCTCAAACTCTCTAACCCTGGCAACATCCTTGTAAATCTTTTCTGAATCCTTTCAAGTTTCACAACTCCTTCCTATACCAGGGAGCCCAAAACTGAATGCTGTATTCCTAAAGTGGCCTAACCAAAGTCCTGCACAGCCGTAATATGGCCTCGCAACTCCTATACTCAATACACTGACCACTAAAGACAAGAGTACCAAAAGCATCTTCACTACCTTGTGACTCCACTTTCAAGGAACTATGAATCTGCATCCCAAGGTCTCTTTGTTCAGCAACACTCCCCAGGACCTTATCATTAAGTACATAAGTCCTGCCTGATTTGCCCTACAAAATGCAGCACCTCACATTTATCACTCCTTGGCCCATTTGCGTGGTCATGGTGCTGTTGTAATCTGAAGTAACCTTCTTCACTGTCCACTACATCACTAATTTTGATGTCACCCGCAAACTTACTAACCTCACCTCCGATATTCACATCCAAATCATTTATATAAGTGAAAATTAACAGAGGACCGAGCATCAATCCTTTCAGCAACACCACTGGTCAAAGGCCTCCAACCCGAAAAGTAACCCTTAACCCTTTTGGAATAAAGAGCGCAACCAATCCTCTGTCTTCGACCTTTGAGCCAATTTTGTCTCTAAATGGCTAGTTTTCCCACTATTCTATGTGATATAACCTTGCTAACCAGTCGATCATGTGGAACATTGCTGATTACCTTCCTGAAGCCCATATAGACAACGTTCACTGTTCTGCCTTCATCAACCTTCTTTGTCATTTCTTCAAAAAGACTCAACCAAGTTAGTGAGGCACAATTTCCCACACATAAAGCCATGTTAACTATCCCTAATCAGCCCTTGCCTTTCCAAATTTTTGTAATCCTGCTCTTCAGAAGCCCCTCCAATAACTACCCACCACTGACATCAGGCTCATCAGTCAAGTTTCCTGGCTTTTCCTCACCACCTTTGTTAAATAATGGCATCATGTTAGCCAACCTCTAATCTTCCAATACCCTCCCCATGGCTACTGATGATCTAAGTATCGCAGCAAGGGGCCCAGTAATCAGTTACCTAGCTTTCCAAAACATTCTAGGATACACCTGATCAGATCCCAGGGATTTAACCACATTTTTGCATTTGAGGACATCCAGCACCTCCTCTTCTGTAATATGGACACTTTTCAAGAAATCACTTTGTTTCCCAAAGCTCTCTCGCTTCCACATCCTGTTCCACAGTAAATGCTGATGAGATATGTGCATTTAGTTATTGCACCCATCTTTGTAGTTCCACACAGGATTTTTTAGGCCCTTTTGTTCTTGATGAATTTGTAGAATCCTTTTCCTATGTGCCAAAGCTATCTCCTCCTGATTTCCCTCAAGTATACTCCTATTTCCCTAATGCTCTTCTATCGATTGTTATGAAGGTGTAGAGGTATACTGTACCTTTAAGCAAGTGAAGGACTTAGCAAGCACACAGAGTGCTGGAGAATTTACAATGTAACATTTGGTCCAGCAGCTTGCAGTACCTGGGTTGCTAGGAGGCAAAAACAAATTTGAATTTGGCCAATCAGTTTAAATTATACCCAAGATACTAACATCCAATCAAGTTTAAACTTGGTAGTTTGACAATATTAAAACCAATGAAACGATCAGATGCTTTGGGATATAAATATTAAACAAATTGAACAGTTGGGGAAGAACTGCCAAAAGACCAACAAATGTAGGTTGATAGTCAGAACTCTGAGAGGTACCTGGCCTGGACTGCACAAGGATGTGGTTAACTTTTGCCGTACGTGTGATATATGCCAAATGGAAGATAAGCTACAGGCAGTAATAAAACCAGCACCTTTGTTGCCAATTCCCACATTTGAAGAACCTTTTACTTGGTTATAACTGATTGTGTGGGTCCCCTCCCAAGAACCAAAAGCGGGAACCATAATGGATGTGTCTACCAGATTTCCGGAAACAATTCCATTACAGAGCACCAAGGCAAAAAGAGTAGCAGAGGAGTTAGCAGCTTTCTTTACACGGTATGGGTTTCCCATAGAGATTCAGTCTGACCACGGGTCAAATTTTACTACTAGGCTGTTTAAAGAGGTTAGGGAAGCTTAGATATACAGCACCTTAAACTAGTGCACATTATCCTGAATCCCAGGGAGCTTTAGAAAGGTGGCATCAGACCTTGAAGGCCATGTTGAGAGCTTACAGTCAGGATTACCCGAGTGTTTGGGATAAAGGTATCAGATTCGCATCGTTTGCCATTAGAGATGCCCCAAATGAATCTACTCAGTCCACTTCCTTCAAGTTAATATTCGGGCATGAAGTGAGAGGCCCTTTGAAATTAAATAAAGAAAAATTGACAGGACCAAAGTTGGAGATCTCACACTTCGATTATGTATCAGAGGTGAGGGAGAGATTAAATCGAGTAGGTGAATTAGCTAAACAGCACCTCAAGAGGACACAGCATACAATGAAGTAGGTGGCAGATAAAAGCTCTGAGACTCAAACGTTTTCCCGAGGGGATGACACGTTAGTACTGTTACCAGTGATAAGAGATCCCTTCAAAGCCAGGTTTAGTGGTCCCTGTCAAATTGAGAAAAAGTTGAGTCAGGTGAACTATCCAGTAAAGATGCCAGATACGAAAAAAAGGTATCGGGTATGTCATGTGAATATGTTGAAACCGTATTTATACTAGAGAGAAGGAACTAGAGAAACAGGTGTTAGTTACTGCCCCACAGAGTGAGGAATCAAATCCAAATGATGTGCCTCAAAATAGATTTAAAAATGTAGAAGTCCTTGAGGAGTTGGATACATTAGTAAACTATCTGTCTCATGAGCACAGAACACAGTTGAAAGATTTGTTACTGCCATATAAGGACGTAAGTAAGATTCAGATGGGGAGGACTAATGCTATTGTACATGAAGCAGACGTAGGGAATACTGCTCTGATAAAACAACACCCCTATCGGCTTAATCCTTTCAAAGCCCGACAGGTCCAGATGGAGGTGGAGGCCATGCGTGACAAGGACATCACTGAACCAAACCAGAGCAAGTGGTGCTTGCCGATCATCTTAGATTAGATTCCCTACAATGTGGAAACAGGCCCTTCGGCCCAACAAGTCCACACTGACCCTCCGAAGAGTAACCCACTCAAACCCGTTTCCTGCTGACTAATGAACCTAACACTATAGGCATTTTAGCATGACCAATTCACCTGACTAGCACATCTTTGACTGTGAGGGGAAACCGGAGCACTCAGAGGAAACCCACGCGGGGAGAATGTGCAAGCTCCACACGGATAGTCGCCCGAGGCTGCAATTGAACCCAAGTCCCTGGCGGTGTGAGGCAGCAGTGCCAACCACTAAGCCATCGTGCCACCTGAATCTTAGTTCCCAAACCAGATGAGTCTCATCGATTCTGCGTGGATTATCAGTAGGTCAACACTGTTACAAAATCAGACTCCTATCCAATTCCTAGATTGGAGGACTATATCGAGAAAGTTTAACAAACCAGTTACATCACCAAGTTGGAGTTAATGCGTGGTTACTGGCAGGGACCTTTATCAGAGACAGTGAAAGAAATTTCTGCGTTTGTAATCCCAAATGGGCTATATTAATTTCATGTGATGAACTTTGGAATGAAGAACACACCTGCCACATTCCAAAGACAGAGTTGTGGCTGGGTTAACAAACTGCGCAGTCTGTTTGGACGATGTAGTGATCTTTAATAAGTCCTGGAAAGATCACATGGTAGGGTTGGCAGTGCTCTTTGAATGACTACGAGAAGCAAAACTGGTAATAAACTTAAAACTGAATGCGCAAAAGCAGAGGTGGTGCTCTTGGGACATAGCATCGGTCATGGAAGGTTGACCCCATGGAATCAAAGACAAAGGCCATCGAGGAATTTCCACAACCAACCTCAAAGGAAGAGGTGCTTCAATTCTTAGGACTCAGTGGATTCTATCAAAAGTTTGTTAGAAACTTAAGCAGTGTTTTGGTACCATTAATCGATTTGCTGAAGAAGAACACCAAAGTTTCGGTAGGCAGAACAATGCCAGGAGACATTTGACCATTTGAAATCTACACCAAACTTTTCAAAACCTCTTAAAGTTGCCATTGATGCTAGTGATATAGGGGTTGGAACTGTACTGCTGCAGGAAGACGAGGATGGGATTGAACTGCTTGGTTACTTTTTGAAGAAACTCAACATCCACGAAATACTCCACTATCGAAAAAGAACTATCGAATTTGGTACTGGCCTTACAACATTTTAATGTGTCGGAGACAGTTCTGCACACAGATCACAATCCGCTTACATTCTTAAAATGCTTTAAAGACAAGAATATGAAGCAATTTCATTGGAGCCTTATGTTACAGACTTTTAATTTAAAAATAGTACATGTTTCGGGTCGTAAGAATGTAAACGTAGATGCTTTATAGCAGATTTAACTGATGAAGTACAGATAAGATACATCTATTCAACGTTAGATATATTTATTTATTTACATATATGAAGAAGCTAATGTGACTTAGATTAAAGTTATCTGTATGTTATGGTAGTGTGTTTAAAGAATAGAAAATAAAGTGAAGCCATCTGGTTTATTTTTTCTTAAAGGGGGAGGTGTTATGAAGGTGTCGAGGGGTACTGTACCTTTGAGAGAGTGAAGGACTTAGCAAGTACACAGAGTGCTGGGGAATTTACAATGTAACATTTGGTCCAGCAGCTTGCAGTACCTGGGTTGCTAGGAGGCAAAAACAAATTTGAATTTGGCTAATCAGTTTAAATTATATCCCAAGATACTAACCTCCAATCAAGTTTGACAATATTAAAACCAATGAAACGGTCTGATGCTTTGGGGTATAAGTATTAAAACAAATTGAACAGTTGGGGGAGAACTGCCAAAAGACAACAAATGTAGGCTGCTGGTCAGAACTCTGAGAGATACCTGTCTCGAGAAGGAGTTTGCAGAGAGAAAAACATCGACACTGACCTGGAGAGCAAATCTACAAAGAGAAGATTCGACAGCTCGCTAGCTTTGAAATTTGAATTTTTCTGTAAATCTTAATCAGGGGTTTTATCAGACCAGTATTGTGGAGGGAAAGTAAAAGATAGGTTAGAGAAAGGAGTTGTACATAGCTTTTAGTTAATTATTCTCTGTTAGACTTTAAAAATTAAAGTTGTTAACTTTTATTTTAAATCGTGACCTTTGGGGTAGTTCTTGGCCTCTCAAATTTTAACAGATTACGGCACAGAGTAAATCTTTTCTGTGCTGCTGGTTTAAATTAGTGGGGTGGGGGGGTTAACTCCATGTTGTAACAGTATTCATTCAATACCTGTTGTCTATATCTGGCATATGCTAACCTTCTTTATCTTGACCAGAGCTTCAATTTCTCTGGTCATCCAGTATTCCCTATACCAGCCTTGCCCTTTACATTAACAGGAACATACTTGTCTCTGGACTGTCATCATCTCAGCTTTGAAGGTTCCACTTTCTAGCCGTCCCTTTACTTGCAAATATCCTTCTCCTCTTCTGAAAGTTCTTGCCTAAAAGTCAAAACCTTCAAGGCAAGACTGACACAGATAATCACAAGATCCTAGGGAGTGTTGTCAAACAGAGACACCTATGGTGCGGGTACATAGTTCCTTCAAATTGGCGTCACAGGTAGACAGGTTGGTGGAGTTTAGCATGCTTGCCCCCATCTATCAGAGCACTGAGCACAAGAGCAGGATCATCATGTTACAACTGTTCAAGACAATATATTTGGAGTATTGCATACAATTCTAGTTGCTCTGTTATAAGAAGGGTGTTATTAAACTAGAGAGGGTGTAAAAAAAGATTGACAAGGATGTTAGTGAAATAGGAAGGTTTGAGTTATATGGAGGGGCCAGGATATATTTCCCTGGAGCGCTGGAGGCTGAGGCGTGACTTTATAAAGATTTTGAAAACCATGAGGGGCACCAACAAGGTGAATAGACAAGGTCTTTTCCCCATGATAGTTGAGTCCAAAACTAGAAGCCATACTCCCTGTATCTGCATAGGTATTCTCCAGGTGCTGCAGTTTCCTCCACAATTCAAAAATGTGGAGGTTAGGTGAATTGGCCATGTTAAATTGCCCACACTGTTCAGTGATGTGGAGGTTAGGTGAATTGGCCATGTTAAATTGCCCACACTGTTCAGTAATGTGGAGGTTAGGTGCATTAATCATGGGTCAGTATAGGATGGTAAGGGAATGGGTCTGGGTGGGTTGCTCTTCAGAGAGTCAGCGTGGACTTGTTGGGTCAAAGGGCCTGTTTCCACACCGTGGGGATTCAATAATAGGTTTAAAGTGAGAACAGAAGGATTTTTAAAAAAAGAGACCTGAGAAACAACTTTTTCCACACAAGGGTATGGAATGAAGTGCTAGAGTAAGTGATAGAGGTGGGTACAATTAAAACATTTAAAAGACATTTGGACAGGTACATGGATAAGAGAAGTTTAGTCGGATAAAGGCCAAATGCAGACAAATGGGATTAGTTCAATTTAGGAAACCTGATCCGCATGGAAAAGTTGGGGCGAAGGGCCTGTGTCTGTGCTCTGTGGCTCTATGACATCTAGTTAGATCATCGCTGATCAATATTCAATTCCATTTATACACTTAAACACTGACATCTTTACCTCTTACAATCTGAGTTTTGGAAATTTCTTGGGCCTCAGTTGTGTTTCTTTTTAGGAGAAGGATGCTCCACATTTCAGCTACCCTCTGAATAAAGAGGTTCATTAATACATAGGCCCTGAAAGGTTTCACTCTAACTTAAATGCTGTGCTCCCTTGATCTGGATTCCTCACCAGGAGATGGGTTTCATGCTCTTGACCCAGTTAGATACTTTCAGAGTCTCAACCGTCCATCAGTTCAGAGGACTACCTCATACCTGACAGGCTTTCCACAATGCTGTTTATGATTCAAAGTCTCAAAGGATTTGATCCTTGTGGAGAAAAGCCAGGAATGCCTAGACTCAACATAGTGGCGAGGTCAGAAGATGAAGAGGAATGCAGGATGGGACAACATTAAAAAGGTGGGTAGAGGCAAGAGGGGCTGAAAAGAGTGGGGAGGAAGGTGACAGAAAAGATTGGGGAGAAGGGGGAGGCAGAAAAGGGGAATGGGGAAAGGGGGCTGGGGGAAAGGGGAGGCAGAAAAGGGGGATACGGGCAAGGGGGAAGAAAAGGGGGGGGGTCAGAAAAAAAAAAATCACATGATACCGGGTTCTAGTCCAACAGGTTTATTTGAAACCACAAGCTTTCGGAGCCCCCACTCCTTCCTCAGGCAGTAATGAGAGAGAATACATCAAACACAGAATTTATAGCAAAAAAAATCTAAGGGTCATACAATGAATATGACCATGGTTCGGTCAAATTAATCAATCATGTCTAATTAATGTATTGGAGATCTTTAAAATTAATTTATGATGTAGATGCATTGCATTTATATTTTCAAAAGGCATTTGATAATGTGCCACTTCAAAAGCTACTGCGGAAAGTAAAAGTTTACTTAGTAGTGGTAACGTTTTGACATGGTAAGATGATTGGCTGGCTAACAGGAAGCAGAACGTAGGAATAATTGGGTCTTTTTCAGGCTGGCAGAATGTCATAGGTGATGTGTCACAGGGGTTGGTGCTCAAGTTTCAACTCTTTGCAAATTATACAATTGATTTGGATGAAGGGATCATAGGTATAATGGCCAAATTTGCTGATGGCACAATGATGGTTAGGAAAGTAAGTTATGAGGACATAAGGAGCATATAAAGGGGTATATATAGATAAGCTAAGTGAGTGGGAAAAGATCTAGCAAATGGAGCATATTGTGGAAAAGTGTGAAATTGTCTATTTTGGCAGAACAGAAGTTTTAAAAAGCAGACTTTCTAAATGGTGGAATGTTGCACCTGAAATGAAGAGAGATCTGGGTGTCCAAGTGCATGATACACAGAAGGTTAGTGTGCAGATACAGCAAGTAATCAGGAAAACTAATAGAATGTTGCGGTTATATTATGGGGAATGGAATGCAAGAGTAGAGAGGTCATGCTTCAGTTATACAGGGCAATTAGCGAGACCACATCTGGAATACTGGTCACTGTACTTATGGATGGATGTTAATGCATTGGAAGCAGATCAGAGAATGTTTACTGGACTATTACCTGGATTGAGCAGATTGCCTTATGAGAGAAGGACAGACAGACTAAATGTTTATCATCTGGAGTTTAGAAGAGTCAGGGTGATTTAATTGATCCAGGGGGGACTTGACTGGGTGAATATTAAAGTGATGTTGCCTTTTGCAGGAAAATCTACAACTACGGGTCACATTTAAAAGTAAGGGGTTTCCCATTTAAATCAGCGATAAGGAGACCTTTTCTTCCCCGCAGTGACTTAAGAATCTTTAGAACGCCATTCCTCAAAAGACATTGGATACAGAATCTTGAAATATTTTAAAGCAGAAGTATAGATAGAGTTTCCCAGAAATCACAAAAATCCCTAATGTGAAAGCAGGCCATTCGGCCCATCATGTCAACACAGAACCTCTGAAGGGCATCGCACCCAGACCCAACCCCCTACCCATACCTGTAACCCTGCATCTCCCACAGTTAATAACGGGATCTTGGACACTACAGACAATTTGGCGTGACCAATCCATCTAATCTGCACATCTTTCAACTGAGGGAGGAAATTGGAGAGAACGTGCTAACTCCACACAGACAGTCGCCCAAGAACGGCACTGAACCCAGGTTCCTGGTGCTGTGAGGCAGCAGTGCAGTTTTATGTACAAGAGGCAGGAGTTTGGCCCATCAATGTCTGTACCAGCTCCTAAAAGCGTCACCCAACTCGTCCCAGTCGCAATAAAAACTGAAAGGACTACAAATGTTGTAAATCAGAAACAAAAACACAAGTTGCTGGAAAAGCTCAGGAGGTCTGGCAGCATCTGTGCAGAGAGATCAAAGTTAACACTTTGGGTCTGGTGACCCTTCCCCATGCCCATTTGCCAGCCTTTCTCTTTAGCTTTCTAAAGTTAACATTTTCAAATATATATTCAGCTCTCTTCTCAAACCTCACCTGCATCATTCTCCCAGGCAGCACAATCCAACTTATAACAATTCTCTGAATAAAGACTTTGCATCCTATCTTTGTTGTAGTTCTCTTGCTGAAAATCTTGAAATTGTAGCCCCTTAGTTAATAGATAGATTTTCCACTCTCAAGAGGATGAAAGATCATCGGGGATATGTAGGAACACAGGGTTGAAGTTAAAAATCAGATCAGCCATGAGCTTATTGCATGGTGGAGCAGGCTCCAACAGCCAAGCTGCCTACCCTTGTTCCTTGTTCGTATGTTTCTATATTTGTACAATGAGAAGAGACATTTTGGAGGAACTGACCTCACTGCAGTTGAATAGATCACCACGGCTGGATTGATTCTTTCCTTGGCTGTTAGAGAAAACTAGGCAAGAAACGTATGGAGCTTTGAGGATCAGTTTCCAATTCTTACTTGATACAGGTGAAATACCAGAGAATTGGAGGTTTGTGAACATTGTATTATCGTTCAAAATAGTGCTAAGGAATAGGTTAAATAATTACAAGCTGGTCAGTTTGACATTTGTAGTAGGTAAATTACTTGGATTAATTGTTACCTGGTAAAGTGTCGACCAATCAGGGATAGTCAACATGATTTTGTCAAGGGAAGGTCACGTCTTACTCAATTAATCCAATTTTTTGAGAAAGTAACAAGGAGAATGAATTTAAGTAACGCAGTGGATGTCGTCCACATGGACTTTGGTAAGGGATTTGACAAGATTCCATACGGTAGGCTGGTCAGAAGAATAAAAGTGCATACGATACAGGGGAATGTGGCAAACCCAATTCAAAACTCACTCAGTGACAGGAAGCAAATGGTTGATGGATGTTTTGCAAATGCAAAGTAGTTACTTGTGGTTTGTCACAACACAGTGTTGGATCCTCTGCTTTTTGTGGAGTTTATTAATAATTTAAACTTGAATGAGAGGCATGATTTGAACATTTGCAGATGATAAAAAACGTTACATGTATTTGATAATGAAGAGATAATTGGTTCATTGGCTCATTATCAATGATTTGGTTTTCTTGTTGCCCTGCACCGTATTGCCTGCCAAATCAAGCAGTGGTGTGGTCAGGTACTTGAGGACAGCAGCCAGGTAACCATGACCCTAGCCCTGACCCACCCAGCATCATACCCTTCTGCAGCAGACATTGGATACGACCAATCAGAAACTGGAGAACAGCTAGGGAGCAGTGAGTCTTACCCTTAGTATAGCCTGTCCCTCTAGTTTTACCACAAACTAACATCCTCCAATCATTAAGAGGGTATAAAAATTGGACATGGAATATCATCTGGAGAAGCATGAGGTTATGCATGGAGGTGGGGGAGTGGTTGGAGGAACAACGCTGGGGAATACATAATAAATGGGTGGCTATGGAGAGGGGTAGAGGAGTTGAAAGTCCATGGACTGTATGCACAGGTCCCAGAAGGTGGCAACAGCTGTGAATACATGATTTAATTCTTCTGTATCTCTGAGAGATCCAATACCCCAAATGCCAACAGAATTAATTATATGTCTGCAGCATTTAGTAAAGAGTGACTGAGAACAAAAAGGAGGCTACAGAAAAGTGAAATATTTTAAATCCCACTCTTTGCCAGAGTCTCTCCCTCCACTGTCAATTTCTCCAGCTTGTGTCCCATAAAGGAGCTGTGGCCAGCAATAGATAGCATGTTTATGATAACAGCAGCAAAACTCAGGCTGAGAAAAAGAATATAAACATGGGAGAATAAGATTAGACTTCACATCTCATGGATAGCATCACTTTGTACAGGAATTATCCAGAAAACCTCTGGTGTATCCCTACTGGCTCTCCAAGTGAGCCACTTAATGTCTTTTCCCACACCCTGCCATTATTCCTGCTTTACAAATATTTATTCACAATCATTGCATAAGCTATATATAGTTTTGCTTCCTCATGGTGTTATTCATAATAATTCACTGCACTGCATCTCAAACTTTGTGTTATGACCCCTGGGGGGTGGAGGGGGGGGGAGTGGAGGAGGAGGAGGGGGCGGTGCTCAGGTCTTACGAGCTTTAAGGCAACAAAAGCTACCATGAAGTGTGAACTGGTCACTTGCAAGAGAGCCCATTTAACCCCTGCACTTTTTATTGTGCACTACTGGAGGCCAAGCAAACAATGTATGTTTGCTTGGAGAAACTGCTCACTTTCATCAACTCCCCCTACTGAAAATGGGGGGGGGTGGAAGAAACAGCAAGAAATGGAGAGGTGAGGGAGTGATGGAGGAGAAGTTAAGGGGTAGGGGGGGGAAAGGGGGAGGAGTATAGGTGGGGAAAACAGCAGGAAATAGAGGGGTTGTGAGGGAGGTAAGAATAACGGGGGAAGAGGAAAGAGTGTCGGGGTGGGGGGAGAGAGAAGAGTGATTAGATGAAGGAGGAGAGAGAAGAATAAGTGGGGGAACGGGGAGACAGAGGAGAGTAATTGCGGTGAAGGGTTGGGGGTGGGGGGTAAGAGAGAAGAGAGAGAGAAAGGGAGAGAGAGAGTTGTAAAAGTGACTTGGGTGGGAGAAAGGTGACTCGGGAGGAGAGAAGAGTGACCCAGGAGTGGAAAGGGGTGACAGGGAGGCGGAAGGGAAAGAGTACGGGTGAAGAGCAGGGATGGGGAAAAACAAGGAGGGGGAGAATGTGAATGGGAGGCGGGGAGGGGGACGAGGGAGTGGAGATTGAGGGGGAGAGCACGGGGCGGGGGAAGAGCAAGGACAGAGTTGAGAGGGGGGAACGGAGCAAAGTGGGAAGAGAACGAGGGGGGTAGAGCTGAGGGGAGTAGAGTGGGGGGAGAGAACAAGGGTGGGGAGAACAAAGGGGAGAATGGAGAGAAAGCGGGGAGTCGAGTGAGGGCGGGGAGAACGAGGGGGGAGAGAATGAGGGCGGGGAAAGAACGAAGAGGGAGAGAGAACGAAGGGGGGGGTAGAAAGGGGGAGAGAGAACAAAGGGATGGGGAAGAACGAAGGGGGGGGAAGAGAACAAAGGGGGGGGAAGAGAACAAAGGGGGGGAAGAGAACAAAGGGGGGGGAAGAGAACAAAGGGGGGGGGGAAGAGAACAAAGTGGGGGAGAGAACAAAGGGGGGGGGGAGAGAACAAGGAGGGGGAGAGAACAAGGAGGGGGAAGAGACCGAAGGCGGGGGGGGGGAAGAGAATGAAAGGTGGGGGGGGAAGAGAACGAAATGGGGGGAGAGAATGAAGGGGAGCGGAGAGAACGAGGAGGGCAGAACGAGTTGGGGGGAGAATGAAATGGGGGGAGAACCGAAGGGGGGGGCGGAAGAAAACGAATTGGGGGGGGGGGGGGGGGAGAAAGAGACAAAGAGGGGGAGAGAACGAAGGGGGGGGGGGAAGACAACGAAGGGGGGGAAGAGAACAAAGGGGGGGGGGAGAGAACGAGGGGGGGGAGAGAATGAAGGGGGGAGAGAACGAAGGGAGGGGGGAAGAGAACGAAGGGAGGGGGGAAGAGAACGAAGTGGGGGAAGAGAACGAAGGGGGGGGAAGAGAACGAGGGGGGGGGGAGAAGAGAACGAGGGGGGGGGAGAGAAGGGGGGGGAGAGATCGAGGCAGGGGAAGAGAACAAAGAGGGGAGAGACACAGAAGGGGGGGGGGAAGAGACAGAAGGGGGGGGGAGAAACAGAAGGAGGGGGGGAGAGACAGAAGGAGGGGGGGAGAGACAGAAGGAGGGGGGGAGAGACAGAAGGAGGGGGGGGAGAGACAGAAGGAGGGGGGGGAGAGACAGAAGGAGGGGGGGAGAGACAGAAGGAGGGGGGAGACAGAAGGAGGGGGGAGACAGAAGGAGGGGGGAGACAGAAGGAGGGGGGAGACAGAAGGAGGGGGGAGAGACAGAAGGAGGGGGGAGAGACAGAAGGAGGGGGGAGAGACAGAAGGGGGGGGAAGAGTCAGAAGGGAGGGGAGAAGAGACAGAAGGGGGGGGAGAAGAGACAGAAGGGGGGGGAGAAGAGACAGAAGGGGTGGAGAGACAGAAGGGGGGGAGGAAGAGAACAAAGGGGGGAAGAGAACGAAGGGGGGGGGAAGAGAACGAAGGGGGGAAGAGAACGAAGGGGGGGAAGAGAATGGGGGGGGAAGAGAATGGAGGGGAAGAGAACGAAGTGGGGGGGAGAATGAAGGATGTAGAACAGGGGGAATGAGAACAACGGGGAAGAGCAGGGAGGGGAAGCGCAGGTGGGGAGAGCGAGGTGTAAGATGGGGCAGCAGATGGAGCAAGGGGGGTGGAAGTGCAGGAGGAGAGCAGCAGAAGAAGAGTGTGGGGTGGGAAGAGCAAGAAGGTGCGAGGAAGGGGGGCACGGAAGTGGGAGTGCAGGAAGGGAAGAGCAAGAGGGTAGATGAGTCATGGAGGGGGAAAGAGTGACAGGGGAGTAGCAGTGTCATAAAGGGGTGAATGTGAGAGCGCGACAGCAAGAGATTGTGTGTGTGTGTCGGGGGGGGGGGGGGTGGTAGAGCGAGGTGGGTGCAAAGGAAGGGGAGAGCATGATGAGGATACCTTGTTTTACAATGGAAAGACAAACAAAAATAATCTCTGTATGATAACAGTTGGAAAATAGGCACACAGGTTACCCCCTCACCAAGCATTTTCCCAATGTATTCAACATGAAAGACGTATTTGAGATGATGCTCAGGAGCCCACACCCCCTCACTCCAACTGGATGTAGGTTTGCTCGCTGAGTTGGAAGGCTCATGTTCAGACGTTTCATCACCATACTAGGTAACATCTTCAGTAAGCCTCCAGACTAAGTAATGCTGATGATTCCTGCTTTCTGTTATATGTTTGGGTATCTTTGGATTGGTGAAGTCATTTCCTGTGGTGATGTAATTTCCTGTTCTTTTTCTCAGGGGGAGAGAAATGGGATGCCAGTGAACATGTTTGTTGATAGAGTTCCAGTTGGAATGCCATAATTCTTGTGCAAGACTCCGTTTGGCTTGTCTTGGATGGATGTCTTGTCCCAGTCGAAGTGGTGTCCTTCCTCATCTGCATGTAAAGATATTAGTGAGAGAGGGTCATGTCGTTTTGTGGCTCGTTGGTGTTCATGTATCCTGGTTGCTAGGTTTCTGCCTGTTTGTCCAATGTAGTGTTTATTACAGTTCTTGCAATGTATTTTGTAAATGACATTAGTTTTGCTTGTTGTCTGTATAGGGTCTTCCAAGTAAATTAGCTGCAGTTTTAGCGTGTTGTTGGGTTTGTGGGTTACCATGATGCCAAGGGGTCCAAGTAGTCTGGCAGTCATTTCTGAGATGTCTTTGACGTAGGGGTAACGGCTAGGGTTTCTGGACGTGTTTTGTCTGCTTGTATCGGTTTGTTGCTGAGAAATCCACAGACTGTGTTCATTGGGTACCCGTTCTTTTTGAACACATTGTGTAGGTGATTTTCCTCTGCCCTGCGTAGTTCCTCTGTGCTGCAGTGTGGCTTGTTGGAATAATGTTCTGATGCAACTTCATTTGTGGATGTTGGGAGGACTGCTTTTGTTGATCAATATTTAATCCATTTGTGTTGTTTTCCTGTAGACGCTGATCTGACGTTCCCCATTGGCTGTTCGCTCTACTGTGACATCTAGGAATGGCAGTTTGTTGTTGTTTTCCTCGTCTTTAGTGAACTTTATGCCAGTAAGCGTATTGTTCATGGTCTTGAAGGGTTCCTCTAATTTGTTTCATTTAGTGATGACAAAGGTATCATCCACTTGGTGGACCCAAACTTATGTCATTCAAGGACTGTAACAAACACGACATTGGACAAACAGGCAGAAAACTAGCCACCAAAATACTTGAACATCAACGAGCCACAAAATGCCATGACCCTCTCTCACTAGTATCCTTACATACAAATAAGGAAAGACACTTCGACTGAGACAGCACACCCATTCTAGGACAAGCCAAACAGAGACATGCATGAGAATTTCTAGAAGCATGACATTTCAACCGGAACTCTATCAACAAACACAATGACTTGGACCCAATTTAACACCCCCTGAGAAAAAGAACAGGAATTGACATCACCATAGGAAATGACATCAGCACAGGAAATGACATTACCACAGGAAAATGACATTATTAACCCAAAGAAACGCAAACATATAAATAGAAGGCAGGAATCATCAGCAATGCTTCATCCAGAGGCTCACTGAAGATGTTACTTAGCATGGTGACGAAACGTCTGAACATGAACCTTGCAGATCAGCGAGCAAATCTACATCCATAACCTCAACCTGAGCTACAAATCTTCTCAAAACTCGCTCTCAGTCCAATATCAGCCTCCACGTTCCTTGACAGACACAGATGTGAACATGCTGACATGAACCTATTTCAGTCTCACTAAGAGTGAATAAGGGAAAGATAGAAGCAAATTTTGAGATTATCACTGTTTAATAATGCTCCAGGTTTTTCAATTTACATATCTCCTCAAAAGCACATCAACCAGAACAACTAGAAATAAAGGAATGGTGAGGTCTGTCTCAGCCAATGGGATTTGAGACATTCATCTTCATTTCTCAGTCTTTACCAAAACACATCAGGTACCTGACTAAAAAAACCACAATTGTTAGCAAGTTAATGTCCCCCACTATCCTTTGCAAGCCTGCCATTTTGCTGAGTGTTTCAACTTTTATTGTCCTGTGCTACACAAATGAACTCTTAGAGCTTAGATCAAGTCCACAGTGGGGAGCATTTTCCACGATACACTCTAGCCTCAAGATGGAGACTTCATATGTTAACAAGTCTTCAGAATTAAGGACAGTTTGAAACAACACCCTGAGACAACTGACCTTCTGGGATCTAACTCCTTAATCACGAGATGGCAGCTCAGGGATGGTGCATTGCAATCAGCTCTGCACAGAGACTGAACATCTCCCTTACACCAAGCCCATTCACTAACCTCTGTACCTATAACAGGATAAAGAGATGATAATGAACCCCTGTTGTCTACATGTACAGCAACTGCTCCACTCACCACCCTGTAGATGACTCAAAGAAAAAAACTTAAAAACATAGATAAATTACATTGCTATATTTAGTGCCCCGACAGACCAATGTCAAGCTAAGTAATTAATCAACTGGTAACTGTAAACCAAAAATGTGGCCCACCATTATCTAGATGTGGAAAACTAATACACAGAGATAATAGCTGCAAAACACCCCAGTACACAGGAGGTAGGTGAAATTGGAGAGTCTCACAATAGGCAGGTAAACTGAAAATGGTCAGGTTTCTTTCCACAGTTTGACATCCTCACCTCAAGAAGACATACTTTCATTTTAATCATAGAAGACTGTGCCTGTATATTCGGTTTCCATCTTTGCAGGGTCAAATTAGGAAGGCAGACATGCTGTTAGAAATGAGTGTGCTCTAAGTCCACTTTTTAGTCTTTCTCCCACTGCTGCCACGACCAAATAGCACAGCTCATCACAAGACATGCAGACTGGAGTACTGAGTAGCTCTACAATCATACTGTCACCGGAGAAACATGAACAGGGGTTTCCCATCATCAGTGTAACTTCATGGTCTTGGCATTGACAAGAACATCAAAGTGTGGTATTTTACAGAATATTTTTCAATGGATTGGCTTTAAAAACTAAATCAGTTCTATTTTTAAATCAAAAAGCAACTTTATAACACCTAAGGAAGAATCAACATACATAAACATATGTAAAACACATAGAGACAGACACACAAACATGTAATGAGGCAGACTGATGAAATGTTCTTGTGTCCAAGTACTGCTGCCTCTGCTGTTCATGAGTTATCAATTTTCTGATTGCATGATCTCATTATGTTACCTGTCTGACATGCCACAGCTTCTCTTGTGAAAGCTCTCTGATAACGTGTCATGGAAAATGCCTACGATTACAATCATAGACTCACAGAGATGCACAGCACGGAAACAGACACGTCAGTCTAACTCATCCATGCCAACCAGATGTCCTAACGTAATCTTCTCCCATTTGCCAACACTTGGGGCCCATATCCCTCTAAAATCTTCCTATTCAAATACCCATCAGATGCCTTTTAAATGCTGTAATTGTACCCAACTCCACAACTTCCACTGGCAGCTCCTTCCATACACATACCACCCTCTGTGTGAAAACACTTCCCCTTAGGTTGCTTTTAAATCTTTCCCCTCTCATCTTAAACGCAAGTCCTCAAGGATTGCACTCCCCTATCCTTGGAAAAAGACCTTGACTATTCATTGAACAAAGAACGACGAAGAAAATTTACAGCCCAGGAACAGGCCCTTAGGCCCTTCAAGCCTGTGCCAATCCAAAACCACTGTCTAAACCTATAGCCCAATTCCAAATTATTTGTATCCCTCTGGTCCCCATGCATCTTTCTAGATGTACCTTAAATGAATCTACCATGCCTGCCTCTACTACCTCTGCTGGCAACGCATTCCAGGCACCTACCACCCTCTGTGTAAAGTACTTTCCCCGTGTATCCACCTTAAACTTTTCACCTCTCACCTTGAATGCATGCCCTCTCATTACTGAATCCCTCACCCTGGGAAAAAAGCTTATATCTATCCATCCTGTCTATACCCTTCATTATTTTGTCAACCTCAATCAAGTCTCCCCTCAATCTCCTTTGTTCTAATGAAAAGGAATCCTAAGCATACTCAAACTCTCTTCATAGCTAGCACCTTCCATACCAGAAAACATCTTCGTAAACCTTCTCTGCATCCTCTCCAAAGCATCCACATCCTTTTAGTAATGTGACGACCAGAACTGTACACAGTACTTTAAATGCAGCTGAAACAAAGTCTTGTACAATTTTAACATGACCTGCCAGCTCTTATACCCAATACCCCATCCAATGAAGGCAAGCATACATAAGCCTTTTTGACTGCTCTGTCCATCTGTGCAGCCACCTTCAGGATACAATGGACCTGAACTCTCAGATCTCTCTGCTCATCAACTTTTCTCAAGGCTCTTCTGTTTACAGTATAGTTCGCTCTAGAATTAGAACTTCCAAAATGCATCACCTCACATTTGCCTGGATTGAACTCCATCTGCCACTTCTCCGCCTAACTCTCCAGTCCATCTATATTCTCCTGTATTCTTTGACAGTCCCATATGCTTTCTGCTACTCCACCAATCTTTGTGCCATCTGCAAACTTACTGATCAGACCACCAATGCCCTCTTTCAGATCAGCACTGATCCCTGTGGAACACCGTTCACCTTTCTGCATTTCAAGAAACTCCCTTCAACTCCTACAGTCTGTCTCCTGTTATCCACTGAGCTAGATCCACCCTGCACACCATGTGACTTCACCTTCTCCATTAGGTTACCATGGGGAACCTTATCAAATGCCTTACTAAAGTCCATGTATATGACATCAACAGCCTTTCCTTCATCTATCAACTTAGTCACTTCCTCAAAGAATTAAGTTGGTAAGGCACGATCTCCCCCACACAAAACCATGTTGCCTATCACTGATAAGTCCATTGTCTTCCAAATATAAATAGATCCTATCCCTCAGTACGTTCTCCAGCAACTTTCCCACCACGGACGTCAGGCTCACCCGTCTGTGGTTACCTAGAATATCCCTACTACCGTTCTTGAACAGGGGGACCACATTAGCAACTCTTGAGTCCTCCAGCACTTCACCCGTGTTTAACGATGCTACAAAGAGATCTGTCAGGGCCCCAGCTATTTCCTCTCTCAGCTCCCTCAGCAACCTGGGATAGATCCCATCCGGTCCTGGAATTTGTCCACCTTAATTTCCTTTAGCTTACCCAACACATCCTCCCTCATTATGACAACGTGATCCCAAGTAAACAAACTTCTATCTCTCATCTCAACATTTGTCATGTCCCTCTCCTCATTGAGTAGTCAGAGAATTTCACCCATCTTCTCAGGTTCGACACACAACCTACCTTCCTTATCTTCTGGTGGACCAACTCTTTCTCCAGTTACCCTCTTGCCTCTTTTATATGAATAAAAGGCCTTGGGATTCTCCTTAATTCTGCCTGCTAAAGTTATTTCATGACCCCTTTTAGCCCACTTGATTCCTCGTTTAAGATTGGTCCTACTCTCCTGATATTCCTTCAAAGCCTGTTCTGTTCTAAGATGCCTGAACGTCATGTACACTTAGACCATAAGACCATAAGACATAGGAGTGGAAGTAAGGCCATTCGGCCCATCGAGTCCACTCCGCCATTCAATCATGGCTGATGCGCATTTCAGCTCCACTTACCAGCGTTCTCCCCGTAGCCCTTAATTCCTCGAGACAACAAGAATCTATCAATCTCGGCCTTGAAGACATTTAGCGTCCCGGCTTCCACTGCACTCCGTGGCAATGAATTCCACAGGCCCACCACTCTCTGGCTGAAGAAATGTCTCCGCATTTCTGTTCTGAAATGACCCCCTCTAATTCTAAGGCTGTGTCCACAGGTCCTAGTCTCCTCGTCTAACGGAAACAATTTCCTAGCATCCACCTTTTCCAAGCCATGTATTATTTTGTACGTCTCTATTACGTCTCCCCTTAATCTTCTAAACTCCAACGAATACAATCCCAGTATCCTTAGCCGTTCCTCATATGCTAGACCTGTCATTCCAGGGATCATCCGTGTGAATCTCCGCTGGACACGTTCCAGTGCCAGTATGTCCTTCCTGAGGTGTGGGGGCCAAAACTGGACACAGTACTCCAAATGGGGCCTAACCAGAGCTTTATAAAGTCTTAGTAGTACAGCTCTGCTTCCCTTTTCCTCTTGGCTGGTCATCCAGGCTCCCCATCCTATCATCCACAGATCACGAATCTTCCCTTTCCTATCCCTAAGTTTTCAAAAGGACATGTCTATCCTGCACTAACTTTAAGCTATCTTTGAAAGCCTCCCACATATTGAATGTGGACTTCTCTTCAAATAGCTGTGTCCAATCCACATTTTCCAGCTCCTGACAAATTTTACACAATTGGCCTTGGCCCAATTTAGTACTTCCCTTAGGACCACTCTCATCTTTGTCTACAAGTATTCTAAAACCTACAGAACTCTGGTCACTATTCCCAAAGAAATCCCATACTGTAAATTTTACCAAATGGCCTGGCTGATTCCCCAACACCAGGTCCAATATGGCCCCTTCGCTAGTTGGACTACTGACATACTGCTCTGGAAAACTTTCCTGGGTGCTCCGTACAAACTTTGCCCCATCAAGAACTCTGACACGAAGTGCATCCCAGTCAATGTTGGGAAAATTAAAATCTCCCATCACCACCACCCTGTTGCCTCCATATCTTTCCATAATCTGTTTACCTATTTGTTCATCTACCTCACGCTCACATTTAGGAGGCCTGTAGTACATGCTCCAACAATGTAACTGCACCCTTCTTATTTCTCAGCTCTACCCATATTGCCTCACTGCTCAAGCCTTCTATAGTGTCCTCAATTAGCACAGGCCTGATATCGTTCCTGACCTACAATGTAACTCCACCCCCCCGACTTTTACTTCCCTCACTGTCCTGTCTGAAGCATCTATATCCTGGAACATTTAGTTGCCAATCATGCCCTTCCTTCAACCAAGTCTCTGTGATCACAATAACATCATACTCCCAGGCACCAATCCAAGTCCTAAGTTTGTCTGCCGTACCCACTATACTCCTTGCATTAAGACCACCAGTTCCCTTCCGATCATCTATTCTCTGCCTACTCTTCCCCTTGGTAATGTTAACTTCATGATCCTTTTCCTTACAGTCTCTAGTTTCCACCTCACTGTCTACTTGTCTTCTCTTCTGGTTCCCAGCCCTCTGCCACATGAATCCATGCCATCTTATTCCATACACCACCTTCTGTGTGAAAAAGTTGCCCCTTAGGCCTCTTTTAAATATTTCCCCTCTCACCCTAAACCATGCTCTCTAGTTCTGGACTCCCCCACCACAGGGAAAGGACCTTGTCTATTTATCCTATCAATGCCCCTTATGATTTTATAAACCTCTATAAAGTCACCCCTAAGCCTCCAACGCTCCAGGAAAAACAGCCCCAGCCTATTCAGCCTCTCCCTATTGCTCAAACCCTCCAACTCCGGCAACTACCTTGTAAATCTTTCCTGAATCCTTTCAAGTTTCACAACATCCTTCCGACAGGAAGGAGACCAGAATTGTATGCAATATTCCAAAGGTGGCCTAACCAATGTCCTGTACAGCCGCAACATGACTTCCAAACTCCTATACTTAATGCTCTGACCAATAAAGGAAAGCATACCAAATGCCTTCTTCACTACCCTATTTACCTGTGACTCTACTTTCAAGGAAATGTTAACCTGCACTCCAAGGTCTCTCTGTTCAGCAATATTCCCCAACACCTTCCCATTAAATGTCTAAGTCTTGCTCTGATTTGCCTCTCCAAACTGGAACAGCTCACATTTATCTAAAATAAACTTCATCTGCCACTCCTCAGCCCACCAGCCCAGCCGTTCAAAGTCCCATTGTACTCAGAGGTAACCTTCTTCGCTGTCTATTACACCTTCAATTTTGGAGTCATCTGCAAATTTACTAACTATACCTCTCATGCTCACATCCAAATCATTTATATAAACAACAAAAAGCAGTGGATCCAGCACCGATCCTTGTGACACTCCACTGGTCACAGGCCTCCAGTTTGAAAAGTAGCCCTCCAGCACCACCCTGTGTCTTCTACCTTCAAGCCAGTTCTGTATCCAAATGGCTAGTTCTCCCTGTATTCCATGAGATCTAACTTGCTAACCAGTCTCCCATGGGGAACCTTGTTGAATGCCTTACTGAAGTCCATGTAGATCATATCTACCGCTCTGCCCTCATCAATCCTCTTCGTTACTTATTAAAACTCAATCAAGTTTGTAAGAAATGATTTCTCACGCACAAAGCCATGCTGACTGTTCCTAATCAGTGCTTGCCTATCCAAATACATGTAAATCCTGTCCCTCAGGATTCCCTCCAACAACTTACTCACCATCGATGTCAGACTCACCGATTTATAGTTCCCTGGCTTTTCCTTATCACCCTTCTTAAATACTGGCACCACGTTAGCCACCCCCCAGTCTACTGGCACCTCATCTATGGCTACCAATGATACAAATATCTCAGCAAGGGGCCCAATAATCACTTCTCTATCTTCCTACAGAGTTCTAGGTACACCTGATCAGGTCCTGGGATTTATCCACTTTTATGCGTTTCAAGACATCCAGCACTACCTCCTCTGTAATATGGACATTTTTCAAGATGTCACCATCTATTTCCCCACATTCTACATCATCCATGTCCTTCTCCACAATAAACACTGTGAAGCAACTAGACCAGCACTTCAAATGCCAGGGCAGAGTGCAAATGGATGAAGTGCAGACAAATGGGATTAGTTTAGTTTGGTATTACTTGGTAAGTATAGGCATGGTGGGCCAAAGACCTACCTACTTCTATGCCGTCTGACTTGGTCTCTCTCTGGCAGTTTAAAATCGGAGTCGGTACTGATGTGCACTGCTTGATGACACCAAGTTGTCAGGGCTTGATCTTGGGGGGCGGGGGGGGGGGGCTGTTGGTAACTAAGAACATTGAAATCTAAATAATGCGGTGTTCATTAATGGCAGCGACATTA
Organism: Chiloscyllium punctatum; assembly: GCF_047496795.1. Lineage (NCBI taxonomy): Eukaryota > Metazoa > Chordata > Chondrichthyes > Orectolobiformes > Hemiscylliidae > Chiloscyllium > Chiloscyllium punctatum. The sequence continues at coordinate 53,186,857 of NC_092761.1, read as the reverse complement.
GTGACAGGCATTAACATTTCTTGATTCAGCAACAAAATGCACTTCACTGAAGGGAGAAAAATGTTCTTTGTGTTTATCATTAAAGCTACAGGGAGCACAAAAGGCAGCTATTCACATTCATCATATTTTTGCTGACTCTCTGAAGGACCACTCAACTACTTCTAATGTCCTAGCTCTCCCCACTGCGCTGACAATATTTGCTTTTCAACTGTAGAACCAGTTTTATTTATGTTATCCCAAGTTATCAAACTCTCAGCACCACGCAATGCCAATGCTTGTTCAGTGACTTCCTATAATGGAAGGAAGCGTGGGCTTCTTATGTTGGTTTGTTTTATTTTGAGCATCATACATCCATTTCTTAAAATGTCACGTGTGGTGCTGGAAAAGCACAGCAGCTCAGGTAACATCCAAGGAGCAGGAGAATCGTTGTTTCGAGCAAAAGCCTTTCATCAGGAATTTCATCACTTATCCAATAAAGAAACTAAGTGTAATCTGTCATTTCTTAAAATGAGTCTCTCCTGAACCGGAAGAAAATTTGGTACATTACATTAGATGCTTGCTACTACAATGAACCTGTCTGTGATCACTACTCATATATGGGCTTTTCACAGTAATTTGACAGATAGTCAGACCTATTTAGTCAGTTTTGATGCAATGTATCACATGTGTTAGTGCTGCAGGGTGTGCTTCATGCCAAGAATAGCTGCAGGCAAATTCTCAATAATTTAAAATAGTGAAAAATTCACTTGTTTGTACTGCTGCTTTTGTTTTCTCATTGACCTGTGAACAGTGACTGGTTTGGCAACGCTGTCGCTGTATCACTTGAGTGTAAAGCTTTTCTTCCAAACGCTCGCATAACCTTTATGGTGAGTAGACAGAAGAGACTTTGATCATAGGTTCTAGAGAATGCACACACCCTACTTCAAGTAATAACAGATGCAGACATCAGAAGATAAAGCACGAAGGTTGATACAGTAAATGCAATTGATCTGAAAATTAACACAGACGAGCTGGATATCTGCTGGAAAACACATCCTGTTTTCATTTATTCAGAGACTGAGCAAAGTTCACCCCATCTGTGTTGACAGAGCGGTCTGTATGATACATAGCCAACTCATTTGTTGCCCAAATTTTAAGGAATACAATTTAGCAATGTATTAGTTTCAGATTACCCTTAGATGGGTGCCTGTAAACAACTGTAAATGCTGCCATCTTGGGATAGAATAACCCATTCTCATTGAGATCACAGGAAAGGTTAAGATGAAAAATATTGTGGGCCAGTAAAGGTCAGACATTTCAGTTAAAAAAAACCGAGAATTGCACTGAGTTGTATTTAATGTAGGCAACTGAGGCAGGAAATATTGCAGGAAGACACAATTAATTGCAAGAGAATCCGAACATATTTCCCCATCCCAGGATAACTTCCCAAAATTAAACTGTCAGCTGGAACAAAATTTATATTATTATTCCTGAGCCCACCAGAACCTAGTGCTAGTTCAGAGATTGAGTGAGAGTGGCATTGCTTACCCATGACTCCTGAAAGTCACTTAGCAAACTCCATTACGTCTCCCATGTTCTTTGAAGTGGGTTCCTTAATGAGAGACGCAGCATGGGGAAGAAAGGGGTTCTCTGACCCTACTTCCCCAAACACTCTCGTGTGACCTAAATCCACCCTTATTGATTCGAATCAAGTGATCCAATGGTGCCATTTGGTACTGGCCCTGCAGTATTCCAGACTGCAGCCACTGCTAACAGTGGCACAGCTAGTTATGGAGAGCAGTAAGTCTCTAATTGGTCAGCAGCTGGAGCATTTCCACACCAAGACTCCTAAATCCCATGAAAGGCTACTGCTGGTCAGCTAATTCTCTAGCAGGCACTCAATTCAAACAATTCTTCCCATGCCTCTCAGAACCTATGTGGGTTTTCCATTGGTTCAATAGGTGGGCTGGACTATCATATCAATTACATTAAATTCTGCATTGTTTCTCAAATACATCACTCACTCAGACATACAACAAACTAAGTATCAAAAGCATCTTGATGTCATACAGTGCCTCCGAGATCAGCGCTGTTTGTAACTGATTTCACAGTGAAGATTGAAACAGTTCTTTGCTGAGGATACCAAATTGAAATGGATGGCAGACTAAAGCCAGTCAAATACAGACAAGCCTGGATTTGGCAGCTGGAACCTATTTTTAATACAGGAAAATACTACATCACAAGAGTAGCACAGGATAATTAAGATGATAGTGGCATTACTGAGCAGGACAGGTACATGGACATACTTAAATAGTTGTTGGAAGCCAGTGGACAGTAGCAGTTAAGGGAAAAAGAAAGGAAGACCTTCAGCAATTGAATCAAGAGAATAGATAAATCTTAGGCAATGGTTCTTTATGTTATTGAGATTTAGTTTAGTCTTGCCTGAGGTTCTGCGTACAGACATTATTGCAGTAATATGAGAAATAGCAGGCTTTGTGAATGGGAAATTGTGACTAATTTATTAGAGATTTTCAAGGAAGCCTCAACCAGAGTAGATAGAGGGGAAGTAGGCAGATGCATTGTATCTAGACTTTCAGAAGGCACTCATCAAGGTACCTCACAAAAGGTTAATCATAGGGTACGGATCCAAGATGTTGCAGGTAGAATATTGGCAAGGATAGAGAATTGGCCAATGGGTAGAAAACAACAAGTGGGAAGTAGTTCTTCTTTTTCAGGTTGGTAATCCACAATCAGTGGGATTCCACAGGGATCAGTGCTGGGACCACATTGATTCACTCCTTCAGTTCATTAACTTAAGTTAATAAATATACTGCAGCCAAATTTGCAGATGACATGGAAATAGGCAGATTGCGTAAGAGATATTGATAGGTTAAGTAAGTTGGGGAAAATGTTGGCAAAGAAGTAATAGAAAATTACAGCAGGAAAAGAGGCTCTTTGGCTCAAACTGTCTACTCAGCTAGTTCCAATTGCCCAGATTTGGTCCACATCTCTCTAAACCCTTCCCATCCATGCACCTATCCAAATGTTTTTAAAATTTTGAATCCAATTAGCTCCCTCTCCCTGGATCCCATGTGAGCTAACCTTCATGACCAGTGTGCCTTGCAGGACATTGTCAAAGGCCTTACTCAAGTCCAGACGGACAACATCCGCTGTCCTACCCTCATCTATCTTCTTGGTTCCATCCTGGAAAATCTCAAAGATTTGTCAGACATGTCTTCCAGCACACAAATCCATATTGAGTATCCCTAGTCAGACCTTGACTGTCCAAATGTTTTTTAAATGTAGCTATGTATCTGCCTCAAACACTTTCTCTGGCAGCCCATTCCACATACACACCACTCTCTGTGTGAAGAAGTTGCCTCTCAGGTCCTCAAATTTTACTCCCCTTACTATGCCCTCTAGTTTTCAATTCCCGATTCCAAGGGAAAAAAACTATATACATTCATCCTATCTATGCCCCTCATGATTTTATACACCTCAATAAGGTCACCCTCATTCACCTATGTTCCAAGGAATAAAGTACCATGCTGGCCAATCTCTCCCTATAATTCAGGCACACTGTTGCTGGCAACAAATATCCTCGTTAATCTTCTTTGCACTCTTTCCAGTTTAATGATGTCTTTCCTATAACAGGGTGACCATAACTGTACACAAAACTCCAACAATTTTTACAACTGGAGCCTAACATCCTACTGCTATTCTCAATGCAATCAATCAATGAAGGCCAACATGCTAAATGTCTTTTTCACCACCCTGTCTACCTGTGACGCCGCTTTCAAAGAACTATGTACTTGTATTCCTAGGTCCCTCTGTTCCATAACACTTCTAAGGACCTTACCATTTACTGGGCCGAAGGGCCTGTTTCCACACTAAGTAATCTAATCTAATCTTACTGCATAAAGTCCTACCCTGGTTTGACCTTCCAAAGTGCAACACCTCACACTTATCTGTACTGAATTGTATTTGCCAATCCTCAGCCCACTTCTCCATCTGATCATGTCTCTCTGTAATTTTTGACAACCTTCCTCACTTTCAATGATACCTCCTAATTTTATATCATCTGCAAACTTACTAATCATGCCTTGTACATTCACATTCAGATCATTTATGTAAATAACAAAGGTCCCAGCACTGACCTGTGTGGCACACCACAAGTCACAGGTCTCCAGTTCGAGAAACAGTCTTCAACCGTCACTCTTTGCTTCCTACCATTTAGCCAATTTTGAATCCAATTAGCTAGCTCTCCCAGGATCCCATGCGAGCTAACCTTCATGGCCAGCCAGTCTTGCAGGACCTTGTTAAAGGCCTTACTAAGGTCCAGATAGACAACATCCACTGTCCTACCCACATTTATCTTCTTGGTTTCGTCCTGGAAAAACTCAAAGATTTGTCAGACATGACTTCCTGGATATAAAACCATGCTGAGTACCCCTTGTCAGACCTTGCCTATTCAAATGTTGGTTGATCCTGTTCCTCAGTATCCTCTCCAATAACTTACCCATCACTGATGTCAAGTTCACTGGTCTGAAGTTCCCTAACTTGTCTTTGCTATCTTTCTTAAATAATGAAACAACATTAGCCATCCTCCAGTCTTCTGGAACTTCACCAGTTGCAAAAGATGAGGCAAAAATCCCTGCAAGGGCCTCTGCAATTTCTTCCTTCACCTATCACAATGTCAGAGATGGACTTGATCATGCCCAAGGGATTTATCTTCCTCAATGCTCTTTAAGGCTGCAAACACCTCCTCTCTGGCAATGCAGTCCAAAATGTCCCACTTGTTTCCCTTATTTCCTTAGCATCCATGATTCTCTCCTCAGTTATCACTGAGGAGAAATATTCATTAAATTCTCCCCCACCTCCTGTGGCTCTACATATAGATGGCTATGCTGACCAAGATGATAAGGGGACCTATTCTCTCCCTAACCACCCTTTTATTCTTAATATAGCTATAGAACCTCTGGGATTATCTTTAACATATCTGCCAGATCCATCTCATACCCTATTTTTGCTCTTCTGATTTCCCTCTTAAGGGTGCTCCTACACTGTTTATAGTCAGCTTGGGATTCATTTGAGCTTGATAGCTTAAACCCAATGTATGTCTACTTCTTTTTCCTGACTAGGGCTCCCTAAATGTGCCAGCTTTTCCCTTTACCCTAACAGGGACATACTGTCCCTAGACTCTTGATATCACATTATGTGGGGAAAATGTGAAGTCATTCATTCCTGAAGGGAGAACAAGACAACAGAACTATTTACAGGGAGAAAAATTGCAGAAAACTACAACACAAAGGAACTTGGAGATACTTGTGGGCAAAACACAGAAATCTAGTACACAGGTGCAGCAGGTAATCAGGAAGGCTCATGCAATGTTGGTTTTTATTTCAAGAGGGTTGGAGTATAAGAGTTGGAAAGTCTTACTGCAACTGTACAAGGTGCTGGTGAGCCCACATCTGGAGTACTGCAAGCAGTTTTTATTCCATTATTTAATAAACTATGTTATTTCATTGAAGGTAGTGAGAGAAGGTTCACTAGGACGATCCCTGGTACAGAGGGATTATTTTATGAGCAAAGGCTCAAGAGATTAAGATTCCACTCATTGTCATTTAGAAGAATGAGGGGTGATCTCATTTAAACATGTAGGATTGTTAAGGGGTTTAGCAACATAAATGCTGAGAGGATGGTTCCCCTCATCTGAGTGTCTAGGACAAGAGGGCATAGTGTTAGAATAAAGGAGCACCATTTAAGGTTGAGATAAGCAAGAATTTCTTCTCTCAAGAGATTTGGAACTTCTTGCCACAGACTGCTGTGGGGCAGAGTCCTCATTAATAATAAAGGTTGAGATAGATAGATTCTTGATTGGTAGGGGAATCAAGGGGTACAAAGAAAATGCAGGAAAATGGATGAGGAATGTCAAACCAGCTATGATCCTATTGGATGGTGGAGCAAGTTCAAGGGGCCAAACTGCCCACTCCTGCTCCCATTTCTTATGGTTACATTTCAAGAAGATTATTGGTGCAAAAAGACAGCATGGTCATTTCAACCATGGGTATCAGGACTCCCCAAAAGATAGCAGCTGAATGGGACAAAGTGTTTGCACACTATCCTTGCAACGTTTGGCACTACATTTTTACCTTGCCGAGACAAACCGAATTAATGTTTACTCTCTCTCCCAGCTGCAAAACAAACTCAGATTTTAGGAACTACAATCCAATTCCAATGGATCCACAGCAGAAAACTTGTCCAAAAGTTCTATATCAATTGGCAGTTATTAGCTTCATAGCGTAAGGAAATGATGGTATTTGGCTAGCACTTGGTTCTGTCAAGATCGTCTCTGGTCTTTTATGGTGAGACACAAGTTGATTACAAAATAAAGTATGGAATCTGAAATGTCACAGAATTGCTATTATAAACAGCATCACAATGGTCACAATACGGTGAGATATCATACTACAATTTTCTGACAGAATGTTGTATTATAATATTGTTGCATAACAATGGTGAGGTATACTAGCACAACCATGTTTTAGTATAAAAGGTATATAAACTGCCACTCACCTGTATGCTGCCAAAGTCAACATTCTCATAGTGGAAATGGGCACATTCTGCCAGTTTGGGAAAGTGTCCTTTCGTGAATGCCATCCTGCAACATTGAGAGGAACACGGCATTAATGTTAACCTTCACTTTTACCAGGAACAACTTACGCTTACATAGTAACTCCAACAGCTCTAGTAACATTCCCTTGCTCAGTTGATGTCTACCCTGCAGGTATGAAAATTTTCGTTGTCAGAATTACCCAGAAGATAACAGGCACAGAAGAAATCAGATAAGATTCTCCCCCATTCAAACACAAAATTTCTAAAGCACAAGATTGCCATCTACCCCAAGCAATCATCAAGTGGGAATATTACAGTGCAGAATTCGAACTCAGTCTGAAAAACATAAAAATTGTCAAAAGCTGGTAGTGTGAAATGGGTTGTCAAGAAAGCCCATTTGATTCATCAACATGTTTTAGCCCTGTCTGGAATTTGCGTGACTCCAGTCCCACACTGTAAAGAAGAACTCGATGACCCACTGAAGTATACTAGTAAGCTATTCCATAGCAAGTTATTTTAAATGATTCAAGTCAACCTTCTCAGGACATTTAGACAAAGACAACAGAAGCACCATCCCCACACTAAGAATGGATAGGCTGAGAGTAATGTGAAAAAAAGCAGAAGGTTTTGTAAAGACCTCCTCTAGCTACAGTCATTGTACAAATGGCTCAAGGTTCAATTCCTTTGAATGCACATGGGAGAGTCATGAAAGAAAAGTAATACAAGATATTCAACTCTTTAAGTGAATGTCCCCAAAAGACTGCTTGGGATACTGGGTCAGAAATTGCTGTTTCACTTGTTTCCATTCCCAGTCCAGGCAGAGGCGAGAACGTTCCTATGGTCTACTTGAGAATCCTAGGACGGAGATGGACCACACTTTTTTTTTCTTGCAGCCTGCTTGCAACCTTTCACATGCTTGCCAGCTCCCAGCAAGGTTTTAGCAGCAGGAAGTGGCATGCTGAAATTTCAGCAAGTCAGACAGATAGCAGCAAATGAGAGATTAGATGCTAAGTTATCCATGTGTTATATAGAACATTACAGCGCAGTACAGGCCTTTCTGCCTGCGATGTTGCGCCGACCTGTCATACCAATCTGAAGCCCATCTAACCTACACTATTCTATGTACGTCCATATGCTTTTCCAATGACGACTCAAATGTACTTAAAATTGGTGAATCTACCACCATTGCAGGCAAAGCATTCCATTACCTTACTACTCTGAGTGTTAGCAACTGTATACTTGGTATACTGTGTACAGCTGTGTACTAACTGTGTACTGTGTACTAACATGCTCATTTTTCACAATTAGTTTTGTATTATACTTACTAAGATGCTTCTGAAGTCATGATTTTGAATAAACTCTTTAGTTTTCTTTTAAATTCTACTTGCAGCCCAAAATTCCCAACTGGCCTTATTTTTGTCATGAACGTGACTGCTTTGGCCAGTTTTAATCTGTTACAGCACAGAAAAAGGCCCTTCGGCCCACTGCATCAACACCAAACTATCCTAATCCCATTTTTCAGCACTCGGCCTATTGCTTTGTATGTCTTGGAATTGCAACACCACATCTAAATACTTCTTAAATGTTTTGAGAGTTCTGTCTTAATCAACCTTACTGGTTGCAAGTTCCAGAACCCCATCACCCTCTGGGTGTAAAAGATTTTCCTTCCATTTCCTCTAAACCTTCTGCCCCCTTACCTTAAATCTATGTCCACCAGACATTGATTCCTCAACCAAGGAATAAAGGCTTTTTTCTATCTACCCTTTTAATGCCCCTCATAATTTCAAACCTCACTATAATGCACTCTTTCAATCTCCTCTCCTCTAACAAAAATATCAATCACTTTTCATAACATACACAGCAGGCAACACTTTGTAAATCTCTTCTGCACCCTCTCCAGTGCTATTACATCCCTCCTATACTGTGGATTCCAGAACTGCATACAGTACCCTAGCTGTGGCCTAAACAACATTTTATATAGTTCCAGCAAAACCTGCCTGCCTTTAAATTGCATACTTCAATTAATAAAGGCATGTATATACTATGTGCCTTCTTAACCACTTTCTCCACCTGTCCTGATACCTTAAGGTAGATGCACACTAAAGTCCCTCTGATCCTTAGTGCTTTCCAGGGTCCTATTGTGCATCATGCATTCCCTGCCCTTGTTTGTACAACATAAATGGACCGCCTGAAATTTAACTGAGCTGAATTTCATTCGCCACTGATCAGCCCATCTGACCAGCCTGTCTATTTCCATTTGTGGTCAAAGGCTATCAGTCTTACTACTGAGCACCTCTCCAAACTTTGTATTGCCTGCGAACTTACTGATCAACCCTCCTACCTTCAAGCCCAAATCATTTAAATAAATTACAAACAGCCAGAGCCCCAATACTGATCCCTGTGGGATCACACTGGACACAGGTCTCCAGTCAGAAAAACACTCTCAACCATCATCTTTTGCTTCTTGCCACCTGGCCATTTGTGGATCCAATTTTCCAAATTCTTTTGGATCTCACGGTATCTTTGATATCAGTCTCCCTTGTGTGACCTTCTAAAACGCTGTGCTGAAGCCCAAGCTAACAACATCGAATGCATTGACTTCATTCACACATCAAGTCACTACTTTAAAAAATTCAATCAAGTTGGTCAGATATAACCTTCCCTTAAAAACCATACTGACTACTCTTGATTAATCCCCACCCCTGTAAATAAAGATTACTTCTGACCCTCAGAATTGATACCAATGGTGCCTTCAGCACAGAGGTCAGACTGACTGGCCTGTAGTTTCCTGGTTTGTCCTTCTTGAATAACGGAACCTCATTGACTTTCCTCCAATTCTACAGCACCTCTCCTGTGGTCAGACAGGAACTGTAAAACGTTTGCAAGTGCCTCTGCTATTTCCTCCCTTGCCTTACTCAACAACCTAGGATATATTTCATGTGGCCCTGGAAATCACCTACCTTTAAACCACTAAAACACTCAATCTCCTTGTTTTCTATGCTAATTTCCTTCATTGCATCACAGAACTTCTCCCTGATTTCTACACCTATAATATCCCTCAAACAACTGAACACTTATCCAAAGTATTCAATCAGAACCCTACCTACATCCTCTTGATCCAGGCACAAATTGTGGTCCTAATGGGCCCTACAGTTCTCCTTATTATATTTTTACCTATAATGTAAAGGACCTGTAAAACAATTTAAGATTTTCTTTCCATTCTGAAGTAGGGTCACTGGACCAGATGCTGCCAGACCTGCAGCGATTTTCCAGCAATTTTTGTTTTTGTTTCTGACATCCAACATCTGCAGATCTTTGATTTTAATGTTTAGGATTTCCCTTTACCTTTCCAGTCACTACCCTGTATTAGCTCTCCTACGCTCCCTTTTAAATTTCCTCTTGCACATTCTAAACTCCTCTAGAGCTCAGAACATAGAACAAGACAACACAAGAACAGGCCCTGTCAGTCCACTATGTCTGCTCCGACCACGATGCTGTTCTAAACTAATTCTACCTGTCTGCACATGGCTTATATCCCTTTATTCTATATCTGGTCAAGCCTGCCTAAATGCCTGTTAAACTTGATTATCATATCTGCCTCTTCTACCACTTCAAATAGCACTTTCCAGGTACCTACCACTCTGTTTAAAAACAAAATTTCCTATGCAATCTCCTTTTAACTTTGTCCCTCTCACTTTAAACCTATGCCCCCTAATATTCGGAGGGTCGGTGCAGACTCTTCCACTCTGTTGAGATTCTATAAACAGGGTGGTGCAGAAGTCATTTTGCACACTTGCCTTTATCAATCAGAGCACTGAGTATAGGAACTGGAACATCGTGTTACAGCTGATTGGTAAGGCTATATTTGGAGTACTGCATACAATTGTAGTCACTCTGCCATAGGAAGGATGTTATTAAACTGAAAAGGGTGCAAAAATGATTTACAAGGATGTTATTGAGACTGGAAGGTTGATAGGGAGAGGCTAGATAGGCTGAGACTTTTTTTTCTGAAGCGTAGGAGGTTCAGGAATGACCTTTTAGGGGTTTCTAAAATGAGGGGCATAGATAAGGTGAATAACCAAGTTCTTTTCCCTAAGGCAGGGGAGTCCAAAACTACAGGGCATAGGTTTAAGGTGAGAGGGGAACGATTTAAAAGGAACCTGAGGGGTAACCTTTTCTATGCAACGAGCTGTCAGAGGAAGTGGTAGAGGCAGATACATTACAACATTCAACAGACATTTTGACGGGTACAGGGATAGGAAAGATTTAAAGGGATATGGCCTAAATGCTGACAAATAGGACTAGTTCAGTTTAGTAAACTTGGTTGGCATGGACCAATTGCACCAAAGGGCCCATTTTTGAGCTGTATGACTTTACATCTGTATCACTGTATGATGGGTATTCGTAGAATCTAGAGGACAATACAGAATAGGCGACAGGTTTTAAGACTACGTCTATGCTGGCTCTTCAGACGGATTAATCCCATTCACTTGAGCATTTCCCTTAACCTGGCATTATTTTCTTCTTCAAGTATGAATTCAATTTTCTTCCAGAAAATATTACTATATCACCATCTTATTTGAAAACATTTTCCAAAATCTGTCAAGGTGTGTAAAATAGCTCTCTCAGATCATCTCTGGCTCTTTTGTCAATCACATTAAATCTGTGCCTCAAGTTATCAACTCTTGAATCACTGAAAACGGTTTTGTGTTTACTCAATGTAAAACCTTCATGATTTTAAACACCCATATCAAATCTCAAAGAACAAACAGAAAGAACAATACAGCACGGAACAGGCTCTTCGGCACACCAAGCGTGCAGTGATTCCTAATTCTTATTTAGATCCGCTACTTATTGCCCAGGTATCAGTTTAGCTCAGTTGGCTGACTGGTGGTTTAGAGAAAATGAAGGCTGCAGATGCTGGAAGCACAGCAGGTCAGGCAGCATCCAAGAAGCAGGAGAATCGATGTTTTGGGCATAAGCCCTTCATCAGGAATGCAAAGCAGAGCAGTGAGATGCCAACAGCACGGGTTAATTCCCATCACCGGTTTGAGGTTACCACAAAGGACTCTCCTTCTCAACCTCTCTTCCCTCGCCTGACCCTCAGGTTAAATCACCACCAGTAACCTCTCTGTAATGACAGCGCAGCTCTATGGTCTGGTAAGACCTTGGCGAGACAATACAATAATACTTACTGCCAATAAGCAGTTTCTATCCTGCTCTTCGCTCCTTGTTCACCTGCCTATCAAGTATTTAACATACCTGCTTCCACCACCTCTGTTGGCAGTGTGTTCCAGACACCTTCCACCCAGAGTATGAAACATTTTCCCACACTTCTCTGCTAATCTTTCCCCCTCTCACCTTGAACCTCCTGCAGGTGACCTTTCTACCCTGGGAATAGCCTCTGACTATCCAACCCATCCATCCCTCTCATAATTTGGAAGACTTCTATCAGGTGCACCTCCCTCCCTTTTAAAAAGCTCAGTTGAGTTGGTGAGAGATGACCTTCTTTCCACAAATCCAGGCTGCCTATTACAACCAAGTACATTAACTCACAAATGTGAATAAGTCCTGTCTCTCATTATCTCCGCCAACTGCTTGCCCACCACTGATGTTAAGTTCACTACCTGAATTATGTTTGTCTCCCTTCTTAAAAAGAGAGAACAGCATTGACTGTTCTTCAGTCCTCTGGAACCTCACGAGGCCAAAGAGGATGCAAAGGTATCTGTTAAGGTCCTAGCTATTTCCTCCATTGTCTCCCACAGTCTCCGGGGATGGATCCCATTTGGGGTCTTTTCTGTCTTCATGCATTTCAAGACATCCAACACCACCTCCTTTATTATGTTGACCTGCCTGAGAATATCCACACTCCCTTCCCTAACCTCAACATCAAGTCCCACTCTTCGGTGAATACCGACGTACAGTAGTCATTAAGGATACCACCCATTTCCTCTTGCTCCACACATAACCTCCCTTACACTATCCTTGAGTGGGCCCATTCTTTCTTTCTTTCACTACTCTCTTGCTCCTAACATATGTATAAAATGCTTTGGTTCGCCTTAACCCTGCCAGCCAAGGACATTTCAAGGCTCCTTTTAGCTCTTTTAAGTCCCCGCTTAAGCTCCTTCCTACTTTCTCTGTATTCAAGAATTTTGTCTGCTTTTAGTTGCCTAGACTTTAGGTATGTTTCCTTTTCTTTTGACTAAACTAATAATTTCCCCTGTCATCTGAATCCTGCCATTCCTGTCCTTAATTTTCAGAGGAACATGACTGCCCTGCACTCAAATCAACTGGTGTGAATTTATCCTCAAACAGCCATTTCCAAACCACATGCCCCAATTTTTCCCTAATTTGGTTATAGCTGGCCTTCCCACAATTTCACACCTTCATCCAATGCCCACTCTTGTCCTTATCCATAATTATCTGAAAATCTACAGAATTATGGTCACTATTATCAAAGTGCTCCCCCCATGAAACTTTGATAACCTAACGGAGCTCAAATTTCATCTGAATCTTTGCTCTAAGAATAGCAATCCCAGTTTTAGATTAGATTAGATTACTTACAGTGCGGAAACAGGCCCTTTGGCCCAACAAGTCCACACCAACCCGCCGAAGCATAATCCACCCAGACCCATTCCCCTATATTTACCCTTTCACCTAACACTACGGGCAATTTAGCATGACCAATTCACCTAACCTGCACACATTTTTGGACTGTAGGAGGAAACCGGAGCAGACATGGAGTGAATGTGCAAACTCCTCACAGACAGTCGCCTGAGGCGGGAATTGAACCCGGGTCTGCCACTGTGCCACTTCTCCAATCTATCCACTTAACTTTAATGCTTCTACTCTAGTCTCAACCACTACAGTGATTCTTTTCTACATCCTCACCAGATGGTAAAACAGAGAGAAGGAACAAAGCATGTCAGACTTCAAAACCAACAAAAATATTTACAATTCTATTAGGAAAAACAATGATCAGGAAGAATGCAGACTTCTAGAAAAATAATAGCGGTGACATTGTTAAGGAAAGTAATAAAATGCCCAGATATTTTTAATAATTACTTGGTTCTGAGGAACTGATCAGCATGCCAGAAATCCCAGGGAAACGAACATTACATCAGGGACAGGACTTATGTCGCAGAAGACAACAGAATCGAAGGCCACACTTTTAGTACGAGCTTTATTTCAGTTCACCATTTGTCTTAAGACTGTCAATCCATTGCTTACTGGCTCTTCACATTTATACTACCAACTCACACCCAATTAACCCTTAATTAAATTTTTAAAAACTAAGAACTGCAGATGCTGGCACTCAGAAATAATTTTGGGTCTAATAACCATTCTGAAGAAGGGCCACTGGACCTGAAATGTTAACTCTACTTTCTCTCCACAGATGCTCCCAGAACCATCAAGTTTTTCTAGCAACTTCTGCTTTTGTAACCTTTAATTAGTATATTCCTCACCAGTTTCTTTATCCTAGTAGATTTCAGACATCCCTTTATCTTATTTGATAATAACAGAAAGACTCAACAAAACTAACAAAGAAAGTAATAGTAATGTAGAAAGGAATGGCACTGAAAAGGGACTAAACCAGAGAACTGGATGGTTCTCATCCCAGTATTTTAAAGAAAGTATGAAAAAACATTAACAACGTCCTCTCTCTAAATTTTGAAACTTCGTTTAATTTGAAACCATCCCTTTAGAGTGGAAATATATATCCATCACCCCGCTATGTTTAAAAAAAGGAAAAGCAGAAAATTATATATCTGTTAGCCCAATATCTGGCATTAAGAAAATATTGGAAAAATAAGGAAAGGGCATATAAGCACCTGTAAAACTTTAAGCTGATCAAAGAGAGAGAATAGTTTGTAACAGATTGGTCACACTTGATAAACCTGATTTAACTTTTTTGGAGCAGTGACTGAAGTGAAGAATGGGTATGCTTCTAGATAACATTTTCAAAGATTTCCAGATGGTATTTCATAAGAGGTGGCTGTGGAGTCTAGGACTAAACAGCATAGGCTAAAACTAAGGGATTCTTCTCAGAAGTTAAATTAATAACCACTATTCTACATAGGAGTCAGAAGTAGTTTGGAATCCTTGTACTTGAACAGCAATTGGCACTAGGTTTAAAACTAACAACTTATCTCCAATAAATACATTTTTGTTAACCAATATTTTAAGGAATTCAGAGTAAGTATATACAGTAAGACCACAGATCTGGTTCAAGGTGAATATTCCTGCTTCTGATTTTCAAAATTTCACCTGTCATTATTATGTTCATTTCACTACCCTGTCTATATTTTCTCCTTAAGTCAATTATTATCTTCCTCACTGTTGACTATATTTCTAAGTTTTGTGCCATTTGGAGGCTTCTAAATTAGGCCAGGCACTCATAATTCCATGTCACTAATGTATGTCAGAAGCTGCAGTAATTCTTATACTGAAACTTGGAGAATTCCATTGTAAACTTGCCTCCAGTTTGAAAAACAATCATTTACACAACTTTGCTTTCTATACCTTAGACTTTTTTTTAAAAAAGTAAATGCTACCACGGCCCGTTTTGTAGGATTCCATTTTTGATTATAAGGTCTGCTGCATTGTACGGTCTCAAAATCCTTTTAACATCCAGATGCATCGACTGCATAGCCTCATTCATACTCTCCATTACTCCTTCCAAGAACTCAACTAAATTAGTCAAGCCTGATTTTCCCTGACTATACTGAAGAGGGGGAACCAGGGAGTTATCCCCAATGTGTTCACCAATATTTATGCCTCAATTAACATCACAAAACCAAATTATCTATTCATCATATTATTGATTATGGGAGCTTGTTTTGTAGAAATTGGCAATCACATTGCCTACATAACAACAGAAACTATATTTTAAAATTAATTAAATGCTTCTTAAATGACATGGGTCATCCAGTGGTCTTGAAATATAAGGTTTCTTTTGATTTCTTCTTGCTTGGTTCACCATAAATATCCTGACACCCTGCTAACATCAAAATTCAGAAAGATCTTTTAACAAGGATCTTTGTACGTGTACCTAAATATCAACCAAATGTGACAGGCGAAATAGACTACACACAATAATCCTGGCCACAAATGTCTTTAATACAAGGGCAGTGTCACAATAGAAAGAATAGGCTAGATCATGTCTTCTAAGGAAAGTGACATATTCAACATCTGAAGTGCTGGTACTAAAGATGCGACAAGATAAGTACTTCATTTGTCTGCATGGTGCATAAATTAGGTCAGAGAGCCAAGAATGGAGTCTGGGAACAAGCCAAAATCCCACAGTGAGGATAGAGTCCCTGTCAGTAAAGTGTCAGCCTTTCATTCAGATCCAAAGTTCACTATAAAACTAACCAGATTGTCACACAGCATCCTCACAGCAGCCTATTTACTGGAAGCAATTACATAGAACTGTCCCATCAGCATGAGTGCAGCAATTAACAGCAAGCCTCCGCCAACCTTTTACATGCTCAGCTGATTTAAGGGGGAGAAAATGCTTGGCCATTACAGTAAAATGCTGCAAGAGATGAGCAGACTCTCAGGCACACTGTGGACTCATACAGCAAGGAGGAAGAACATCTGCCGCAAGAAAGGTTGCTAATTTCTAACTTCAAAACACAGTAACACATTGCCAACAGCTGGGAATGGTGCGGATTTTTTTCCCTGTCAGAGGCAGAAAGGAAAATAGGAATGGGAATAAGTCATTTGGTTAGTTCATGGTTAATCTGTACCATAACTCAATATATCTGCTCTGGTTTCATATGACTAACAGTCTTGTCTAACAGAAATCAGTTTTGAAATTTTCAGCACACAAAATTTTCATAATCTTTTCAACTAACCTGTAAAGAAATTCTTTGTGGCAACACTCTTAAAAGGTCTGAGTTTAAGTTCAGATTTCTTTTCCACATTGGAGTATTTTAACTATCAAAGAGGCTATAAAGTCTCAAGTTATTTTCTTTCGAACAAAGAAGGCTGAGATGGTGCTGGAGTGAGTTGTATATGATAATGAGGGGCATGGATATAATGAATAGAAAGCAGCTGTTTCCCTTGGTTGAAGGGTCAACCATGAGGAGGCATAATTTTAAAGTGAAGCGTAGGAGGATAAAAGGAGATTTTGAGGAGGTGTGGTGGTGGAAATCTGGAATGCACTTCCTAGGAGTGCAGCATAAACAGGAAACCTCTCAAACTTGAACAATTATGCGGATGAGCATTTGAAACATTCATAGCATTCAGAGCTGTAGGTCAAGTGCTGGAAAATGGCATTATCATAAAGATGTCAGCTCAAACTTGATGGAACTATGACACTCTTCTGTGTTGTATGACTCGATACCTGTTCTGAACTCTCCCACTTCAAGGAGGGGACTGTACCTATATGTTCTACCAGATGATCAAAGTAAGGGGTCACAGGCTTAAGACAGAAATGAGGTGGAATTTCTTCTTGAAGGGTACTCAATCTGTGGAATTCTTTACCACAGAAGGCTGTCAAGGCTGGGTTGGAAAGTATATTCAAGGCTAAGATATCCCCTTACAACATAGAACATTACAACGCAGTATAGGCTCTTCGGCCATCGATATTGTGGCAACCTGTGGAATCAATCTTAAGCCCACCTATCCTACACTATTCCATCATCATCCAAATGTTTATCCAATGACAACTTAAATACCCTTATTACTGCTGCAGGCAGTGCTTTCCACGACCCTACTACTCTGAATAAAGAAACTACCTCTGACATCTGTTCTATATCTATTACCCCTCAATTTAAAGCTATGTCCCCACATGCTAGCCATCACCATCCGAGGAAAAGGGCTCTCCCTGTCCACATTATCTAACCCTCTTATCTTATATGTTTCTATTAAGTCACCTCTCAATCTTCTTCTCTCAAACAAAAATAGCCTCAAATCCCTCAACCTTTCCTCGTAAGACCTTTCCTCTATACAAGGCAACATCCTGGTAAATCTACTCTAAAGTATTTCCAAAGCTTCCACATCCTTCCTAAAATGCAGTGACCAGAACTGTACACAATATTCAAAGTGTGGCCGCACCAGAGTTTTGTACAGCTGCAACATGACCTCATGGCTCCAAAACCTAATCCCTTTACCAATAAAACCCAACACACCGTATGCCTTCTTAACAGTTCTATCAACCTGGTGGCAACTTTCAGGGATCTATGTAGATGGACACAAGAGATCTCTCTGCTCATCCACACTACCAAGAATCTTACCATTAGCCCAGTATTCTGCATTCCTGATACATCGAATCACCTCACACTTTTTCGCAAACTCAATTTGTCACCTCTCAGCCCAGCTCTGCAGCTTATCTATGTTCTTCTGTAATCTGCAACATCCTTCCGCACTGTCCCCAACTCCACCAACGTTAGTGTCATCCACAAATTTTACTAATCCATCCTTCTACGCCCTCATCCAAGTCAATTACAAAAATGACAAACAGCAATGGCCCCAAAACAGATCACTGCAGTACACCAATAGTAATTGAACTCCAGGATGAACGTTTCCCATCAAACACCTACTTTTGTCTTCTTTCAGCTAGCTAATTTCTGATCCAAACCACTAAATCACCCTCAATCTCATGCCTCCATATTTTCTGCAATAACCTACTGTGGGGAATCTTATCAAATGCCTTACTGAAATCCATTTGCACCACATCATCCGTTTTACCCTCATCCACCTATTTGGTCACCTTCTCAAAGAACTCAATAAGGTTTGTGAGGCACAACCTACCCTTTACAAAAATGTGTTGACTATCACTAATCAAATTATTCCTTTCTAGACGACTATAAATCCTATCTTTTACAATCTTTTCAACACTTTACCCACAACCAAAATAAGGCTCACTGGTCTATAATTACCAGGGTTGACTCTAATCCCCTTCTCAAACAAGGGAACAACATTTGTTATCCTCCAATCTTCTGGTACTATTCCTGTAGACAATGACGACATAAAGATCAGAGCCAAAGCCTCTGCAGTCTTCTCCCTAGATTCCCAGAGAATCCTAAATCATATCTGGCCCAGGGAACTTATCCATTTTCACACTGTCCAGAATTGCTAACACCTCTCCTGTATGAACCTCAATCTCGTCTAGTCTAATAGCCTTATCTCAGTATTCTCCTTGATAGCATTGTCGATTTCCTGTGTGAATATTGATGAAAAATATTCATTTAGCACCTCTCCTATCTCCTCAGATTCCATGCGCAACTTCCCACTACTGTCCTTGACTGGTCCTAATCTTACTCTAATCATTCTTTCATTCCTGACATAGCTATAAAAAGCTTTAGGGTTTTCCTTGATCCTACCTGCCAAAGACTTCTCATGTCCCCTCCTGGCTCTTTCTTTAGGTCTTTCCTGGCTAACTTGTAACTCTCAAGTGACCTAACTGAGCCTTCACATTTCATCCTTACTTCCTTTCGACAAGAGATTCAACTTCGTAAACTACGACTCCCTCACTTGACCACTTCCTCTCTGCCTGACAGGTGCATACTTATCAAGGACTTGCAGTAGCTGGTCCTTGAATAAGCCCCACAGTTCAATTGTGCCCATCCCCTGCAGCTTCCTTCCCTATCCTATGCTTCCTAAATCTTGCCTAAGCGCATCATAATTGCCTTTCCCTCAGCCATAATTCTTGCTCTGCGGTATATACTTATCGCAAAATTGTGATCACTATCACCAAAGTGCTCACCTACCTCCAAGTCTAACACCTGGCCTGGTTCATTATCCAGTACCAAACCCAAACCCTTCCCATTCAGCACCCACCCTTCCAAAAAAAACATTGTCAGCACATATGCAATTCTTCCTAGCTACAGTTAATTCTGTAGAAGGGTCACTGAACCCAAAATGTTAACTCTGCTTTCTCTTCGCAGATGTTGCCAGAACTGTTGAGCTTCACCAGCTGTTCTTGTTTCAGGTTTCCAACACTTGCAGTTCTTCATTTTTGTTCAGCACTGACGTGGCTCTTTTTTTTTTAAAAACCTACATGCATAGTTGTCTTGTTTTCATCAATTTCAATCCCAGACATAGCAATACAAGGATTTATGTCCTTACAAAGAAAGCAAGGTTTATTTGAATGAATGGAATTAAATCCACCCAGTCTAAATATACAAAAGAATATTGAAGAGGATATGTAATGTTTTGATTTTTGACTTAATAGTCTCTACTTAAACGAATGCACATTGATACTCAATCGATGCAAAATAGACAATAACATTGCTTAATGTGTTTAAGTTTCATTACATAAATGAAAGACATTACGTAAAAAACATAAATATGTTATTCAACAACCATCAAATGTCACAGTATTCCAAATCAGGAAACATTACACTTTTTATTAAACAGAAAACAACAAAGGAACCACACTGAAGCAGAGAAAGCAGCAGAATGGAGTTGAGAAACATATCAGCTTTAATTGAATGGAGAAGCAGACTTGTTGGACCAAATGGCACAATTCTACTCCTATATCTTATGAGTGAGAAGGTGATTGATGAAATGCTGAAGAATTGTGACTACTGCAGTGAAAGATCAGTGAGAGATCATCTGACACACAGTTTATTGTCCCAAAACAGATGCCAGCCAGGCGAGTCCCAGCCCGTACAAACAGCAACAAACATGTTCTTACTTTTTGACGTGTTTGACTTTCATACTGGCAGTGCTTCCACATGGGCGGAGAGGGAGTTCTCCAGGGAGATCAGGAAGGTCAGCACTCCTTGCCTACAACCAGAAGAAGAAACTGATCAGTGTTCTGAGCTTCGCACAAGGTCCAGATTTATTTTCACATAGACTTACTGAAATAAAGTAGCAAACCATTCAACCCGACTGATTCAAGCTGGTGTTCATGCTCATGAGCCCACTTTTATCTTAACTCTGAAACCTCAGAATCATTACACTGCAAAACAAGCCCATCTCTCAGAGCATTTTAATTTGTTGCCAATCTCCTGCATTTGTCTAATTGCCTGCATGCTTCTGTTTAACTAAAATCTTGAAGGTCTCAAATTAAACCTGCTTCTGTCATATGTTCAGCCAGTGCACTTCATGACTTAATTATTTATTTGTGAAAATGATTTCTCTCACTTCACATTTGCTTCTTATGTAAAGGACTTGCCTGGTTCTCAAGCTTTTCATGAGCAGAAACAGTTTCTATCTTATTACTTCATCCAGGTTAATCATAATTTTGAAAACTTGCATCAAGTCTCCTCTTGGTCTTCTCTCCAAGGAAGCTTCTCCAATTATATGGGATAGAATTAATACACAGAAAATTCAGAACAACAAGGAAGAATTTGTTAAGGAAAACTCATGTTTAACTAACTTATATAGAAAGTGGGCCTTAGGCTAACTAATATATGTTGACCAACAATCACCAAACTATGGCCATCTCATTTACCCATACATTGTCTATAGCCTATATCCTGGCTTTTTAAGCCCTCATCCAGATGTTCGTTCAATGTTGTGAGAGCACCTGCCTCCATGGACCTATCAGGCAACACATTTCTGTTGCCCTCTCCAGTATCCAGAATAGAAAACTGGTTATTGAGTAGGACCACTGGGGACTCCTACACTACCTGCCTATTTCTATTTTACTGTCTGGTCATCCATTCCCAATCTGCATGTTTGTTCCTACTCTGTAGCATGACAACCTCTAGGAACATTCATTCTACATTTTTCTCAACATTTGCAGATGTACTACTGTGACTCTAGAGGCCATGCAAAATCCAAAATTCAGACCTCCAAGTGGTGATGCTTCTTGCACATTTGAGTTCAAGATGAACCAAGGTCCATAACTCCACACAAGACTAGAGTTATAGGAACAGAGTTGATCTATTCAACCCATTGAGTCTGCTCTATGATGGCTGATATATTTTTCAACCCCATTCTCTTGCCTTCTCACAGTAACTTTTGATCCCGTGAGCAAAATCTGTCTTTCAATGACTTGCCTCCAACAGCCTTCTGTGGCAATGAGTTCCACAGATTCATCACACACTGGCTGAAGAAATTCCTAATCTCATTTCTGAAGGGTTGTTCCAGTTTCCTCAGTTCCTGGTTCCACATGGGAGGCAGGTCCAAAAGTTAGGAACCCATTGGATCCAAGGCAAGTTGACAAACTGGATCCAAAGTTAGCTTGCAAATAGAAGGTTTAGGGAGATAGTGAAGGGTTGTTTTTGAATATGATTGGAAGCTTGTGACAAGCAGTGTAGCACAAGGATTGGCACTGGGACCCTTGCTGTTAAAATATATTAATGAATTAGATGTGAATGTAGAAAGTAAAATTATTTAAACAGATGACATGAAAATTGATGGTAATGTTGATAGTGAGGAAGGTCTCAGGCTACAGTCTGATATTACCAGTTGGCAAATTGGGCACAGCAATGGCAGATGGAATTTAATCCTGGTAAGCATGAGGTGGAAGATCTAATGAGGACATGATTCCTGAAGAAGGGCTCATGCCCGAAACGTCGATTCTGCTGCGCTTTTCCAGCAACACATTTTCAGCTAATGAGGATACAGTCAATTTTTCTATAACTTGGTGGTTGTGTTCTTGTGCAACCCTGCATTATAGAAAAATTGCACTTTAGAAACAACACTTAAAGTGTTGCCACTGTAATTGCAATACAGCCAACACATGTTTTAAAAAGTTCACGCTTTAGAAACAGCATCCCCAATTCGTCAATTGCATTACAGCGAATTTGTGTTGATGAAACATGCATTATAACACAAAGGCCTGTAACATTATGAATGACAGATCCCTAGGGAGTACTGAGGAACAAAGGGACCTTGGTGCCATAGAACCCTGAAGGTGACGGCACAGTCAGACAGGATGGTAGCTACGGCACAGAATATAGGAACAAGGAATTCAAGGTACAACGTGACAGAGCATTGGCTAAATCACGGATATAATGCTGTGTGCAGTTCTGGTTGCAGACTATTGAAAAGGTGTAATAAAAACTGCAAGAACTGTGGATGCTGTAAATCAGAAACGATCAGAGAAATTGCTGGAAAAGCTCAGCAGGTCTGGTAGCAACTATGAAGCGAAATCAGAGTAAATGCTTTGGGCCCAGTGACCCTTCTTCAGAACTTGTGGTAGCTAGGAAAACGTCCGTTTTTATGCAGAAAACAGGGTGGGAGGAGGGGAAAAGGAGTAAAACAATAGGTGGGGATAGAACCCAAACAGTTGGACCGAAAAAGGAGTCAATAAGGATCTGGGTAAGAGAGTGAATTGTTGTTAATGGAGTGGCTAACAGTAGGTTGTGTGTAATAGTAGACTATGTGATAACAAGGCCTGTGTGTGGGGATGGTCAAAGAAGAGTCCATATTGAATTCAAGTTTGAGTCCATTGACTGCAGGGTCCCCAAGCAGAAAGTGAGGTGTTCTTCTTCCAGCTTGTGCCTGAGCTTCACTGGAGCACTGCAGCAAGCCTGAGACAGAGATGTTGGCCAGGGAACAGGGTTGGCATGTTGATGTGGCAGGCAATTGGAAGCTCAGGGTCATTTTGGTGGGCAGAACGTAGATGTTCTGTGAATCAGTCACCCTGTCTAAACCTAGTTTTCCGCAATGTAGAAGAGACCACATTGTGAGCAGCGAATTCACCTGGAAGATACATTCTGCCCTTGGATATGGAGGAGAGAGGAGGTAAACCCCACCCGCAGTCACAAATTCACCATCCTTCTTAACCTTCCGCTCTTCGATGCTGAACATTCTGTACTCAGCAAAGGTCTCCGTTTTATCCCTCTGCGTCTCCACCTCAATGAATTTCAGGCAAGGCAACATCAAATTCTTCTTGTCATCTTCATCTGTGTGCCCATTTCTTCAGACAAGCATCCTCTCCCCATCCCACAGATCCTTTAGCCCACCTCCAACACACTCCAACAAACTTAGACCCCTCTGACACACTACCTGCACTCAATTTGCTCATTGAGAACTGTCAACATGACATTTGTCACCTCAATTTCTCTGCTGCACTCACCCATTCCAACCTACCTCCCCCACGAACTGACTGCACTCTATGCACTGAGATCCAACCCTGACTCTGTTATTAAGCCTGCCAATAAGGGTGGTGCTGGTCTAGTTTAGTGTACTGACCTCTATATATTGCAGAGGCTGAGTGACAGCTCTCACATATCTCCTCCTGGACCATGATTCCACCTTGGTATATCAGGTCATTCTATCAATTATTTTCACTAACCTTTTCTCACCTGGGGATCTCCGCGCAACTGTCTCCAAGCTGATAGTATTCTAACCACACACAGCTTGCTTCTATCTCCTTCTAAAATACCACAACAGGATGCCCAGGTAGACCCATTGTTGCTGCCTACTTATCTTACCTTTTCCTATCTTGGCACGGTATTTTCTCCCCGGTCCAGTTCCTGCCCACTTATATCTGTGATTTCTTTAATACTTTATGCCAGTTTGCAGGCTCCACCGATTCCTTTTTTACCACAGACATGCAATCCCTCTACAAGTCCATCCTCCACCAGGACGATCTCAGAGGTCTCCATTTAATCCTGGTAAAAAGGCCTTAACAACTTCTCTTTTAACTCATCTGATTTTCTTCAGGCCATTGCTACCTGCATGGGCCCTAATTATGCAGGTCTCTTTTTGGGTACATGGAAAATTCCTTGTTCCAGTCCTATTCCAGCCCCCATCCACAACTCTTTCTCTGATATATCATCAGTGCTGCTTTCCTCTCACGTCTGGAATTGGAAAGGTTTATAGATTTTGCTTCCAATTTCCACCCCACCCTCGCTTTCATCTGGTCTATCTTTGACTACTAACTTCCCTTCCTTGACAACTGTTTCTATTTCTATAAACCCACTATAAACTAATATCCACTATAAACCCACCAACTCCCACAGTTATACTACATATAATCGCACCCTGCTTCCTGTAAAGACTCAATCCCCATTGCATATGTTCCAATGATGCCAACTTCGACCAGGGAGCCTCGAAATGTCCACTTTCTTCCTCAACCGAGGATTCCCTAAGCACTGTTGTGGGCAGGACCTTCAGCCAGATCTGACCCATCTTCCGAACTTCAGCCCTCACCCCCTCTCTTCCTTCCAGCAACAGTGATAGGGCTCCCCTTGTCGTAATCTACCATCCCACCAGCATCCACACCCAGGTGGTCCTCCAGCGAGATGCCACCATCAGACACATATCCTCCTTCCCTTCCTTGTCTGCCTTCCACAGGGACCGTTTTCTCCAGGATATCCTTGTCGACTGCAATTGAAGGTGTAACACCTTCACTGCACTTTACTGCACTTCACAAAATCTAATCTACTGCATTAGCTGGTCACAGTGTGGTCTCCTTTACACTGGGGAAACAAAGTGTAGATTGGGTGACCACTTCACAGAACACCACCCCTGTTCTTTGGCCAATATCTCTATCTCAGGCTTCTGCAGTGCTCCGGTGAAGCTCAGTGTAAGCTGGAAGAAGAACAACACCTCAGTTTTTCACTTGGGCACTGCAACCTACTGGACTCTCAATCTTAAGTTCAATAACTTCAGGGCTTGTACTCTTCTATGTCCTAGCCCCCACCCACACACACCAGGTCTTGTTATCACATAGTCTGCTATGACATATAACCCATTGGTAGCCACTAACAAGTTCCATTTACATCTATTCACCCTCCTAGCCAGATTGTTATCCACTCCTTTGTCTCTCTAATGGTTCTTCTCTCTCTTTGGGCTCCGTCCCCACCTATCATTTACTCCTGAACCCCTCCCCTAACCTCACCTTCTGCATAAAAACCATCGGTTCAGAGGAAGGGTCAGCAAACCCAAATAGTTAACTGTGAAGAGAAATCAGAGATGCTGCCAGACTTGTTTTTGTTATTTTGGTGGTGGTGGGGGGGACGGGGGGGGAATCTGATTGAGATACACAAAATTGAGACATACAGAGTAGATCGCGAGAATTTTTCCCCTATGGTATTTCAAATAACCTCCCTTTCCATCCCACAAAAATGACCCAGCCCCTCCCTCTCCCTTCCACTCCTCCCTATTCCCACTTCACCATAAGACCAGAGGGTGTACGTTTAAGGTTGCTCGAGATGAGGAAAACTTATTTCATCTAAAATTCGATAGAAATATAGAATTATGACACTAGACTCTACCTCAGTTTGGTCATGCAACATTAGCTCCTAGGATTCCAGTTGGAAAACAGCAGCGAAACAATCCTAAACAGACATTATCACACTCATCAAGAAAATTGGGGCTGAATCTATTGTAGATGAAAGGTTTGATCCACGAACTGCACGTCAATGATGCTACCTAGTCAGTTTCCTGCATTGACTAGGCAGCATCAAGCCTGGAAGCTATGCTTGACCACTGGCTGATCAGGGGCCAACAGCTCTTCATAGCTCAGCAGCACCATTAGGAGACAGTGGTTGCTATCAGTAATGCACCCATACGGGACCCATGGTCAGCATGATCACGCCTTGCCTTCTGAATTGCTTGCTGCACGTACATGCTTGCTTTGTGATTTATGAAAGGTCCCTTTGGAAATCAACACTTTTCAACCTCTCGTCATTTAAAAATACTGCAATTTGTTCTCGCTGCTATAGGAAAGATGTTATTAAATTTGAAAAGGTTCAGAAAAGATTCACAAGGATGTTGCAGAGTTTGGAGGGCTTGAATTATATTGAGAGAAAGTGCAGATGCAGGAATTCAAAGTAGACAGGCAGGAGGCTGGAAAAACTAGGAATCATCAAGAGGTGGAGAAGTCGACATTTTGGGTGTAACAGTTCTTCAGGGCTGGGGGTGAGTGTAGGAGGAGCTGCAGATAAAGAGGGTGGTGAAGTGGGGATAGGTGAAGACAGGTAGAGGGTACGACCTGGTTGGTCAATGGAAGGAATGAATCCAGTTGGTGGCATGGAGGAGTGGAAGGGAGGGAGAGGGGTTGGGGTCGTTGTCAGGGAATGGGAAGGGAGGTCATTTGAAACTGAAGAACTCAACGTTGAGTCGTCTGGGCTGCAAGCTGCCCAGGCAGAACACCCCTCTCTTTTTCTGACATGACCATCTTTGGCCTCCTCCCTTGCCACAACTAACCAAATGGCAAATTGGAGTAACAACACCCCATCTTTCGATTGGGTAGCCTACAGCCTGGAGGACTCAACATTGAGTTCTCCAATTTCAAATAACCTCCCTTCCCATCCTACGAAAATGACCCAGCCCCTCCCTCTCCCTTCCACTCCTCCCTATTCCCACTTCACCATCCTGCCCCACCATCCCCTTTATCTGCAGCTCCCCCAACAAACACCCCCAATCGGGAAGAAAGGTTGCACCCAAAATATTGACTTCTCCACCTCCCGATGCTGCCTGGCTCGCTGTATTCTTCCAGCCTCCTCCCTATAGGGAGAGGCTGAATAGGCTGAGGCTACTTTCCCTGGAGAGATGGAGGCTGCAGGGTGATCTTACAGGGGTTTATAAAATCATGAGGGGCATGGATAGGGTGAATAACCAAGGTCTTTTTCCCAGGGTAGGGGAGTCCAAAATTAGAGGGCATAGATTTAAGATGAGGGGAGGAAAGATTTTAGAAGACCAACTAGCCACGAAACGACACGACCAACTATCCTTAGTAGCCACACACACATATGACAAGCAACATGAATTCGACTGGGACAACACTACCATTATAGGACAAGCCAAACAGAGAACAGCCAGGGAATTCCTAGAGGCATGGCACTCATCCACAGATTCAATCAATAAGCACATCGACCTGGACCCAATATACCGGCCACTACAGCGGACAGCTGGAACTGACAACCGGAAGTGGCAGAGACAGGCCACTATAAATGCCGGAGGAAACAGCACAGAAGCGCTTCACAGGAGGCTCCCAAGCACTGAGGATGTCACCTAGACAGGGGATGAAGCGTTTGCAAGACAAATTCCCAGCTCGGCGAACAGAACCACAACAAGAACCTTTTCATGCAGAGGCTGTTGCATGTATGAACGTGTTGTCAGAGGAAATAGTAGAGGTTTGTTCAAATATGATATTTTAAAGACATCTGGCCAGGTACATAAATAGGAAGGCTTTAGAATGACATGGGCCAAATTCTGTCAAAAATCTGTCTATTAATTTAGGATGTCTGTTCAGGATGGATGAGTTGAACCAAATGGTCCATTTTCATGCTGTATAACTCTAAATACTCAGCACATTCATTCTTCCTGACAAAGTGGATAGCCACACACTTTTCCATATACTACACCTGCCATGTTCTTGCAAACACAGCCTAAATTATTCTGAAGGCTCTTTGCACATTCCTCACCATGCCACCAAGTTTTAAGTCATTTTCATCAGCAGCCTCCATTTTGCAGCCGAAGCAGTGACAACGAGGACCACTGTGCTACTAGGAAGGTAGATTCCCCATTTAAATACTTACCCTGTGGAATCAGCAGCCTGCATTTTGCAGCGGGACCAGTCAGAGAGAGGACCGGGGGCTGCTAGGAAGGTAATTTTTTTCCTCTTAAAGACTTATTTCGTGGATAGGCGGAACAAAAGCTCATCAGTAGTGAATGCTGACAAGGGGATTGCGAGGCACCTGAAGTGACACACTCGGACACTGGCTAAAACCGAGAGACTACACTGGTGACACTGCTGACTTCACCTGTGGGAAGTGCACCCAACTCCAGCTCTTCACAGACCACATTAGGGAACTGGAAATGGAGTTGGATGAACTTCAGATCATTCAGGAGGCTGAGGGGTGATAGAGAGGAGTTAATGGGAAGTAGTCACAGTTAAGTTAAAGGACAAAGGTAGCTGGGTGACTGTTAGGAGAGGGAAAAGGAATAGGCAGACAGTGCAGGGAACCCAGCGGCCGTTCCTTTCAATCGTATTGGATACTGTTGGGGTGCGGGGGGATTAACAGGGGACAGTCAAAGTGACCAGGATTCTGGCACTAAGCCTGGCTCTGTGGCTCAGAAGAGAAGTGGGGAGAACAGAGGAGCAATAGTGATAGAAGACTCAATTATGAGAGAAAGAAACAGGAAATTCTGTGGTCGCAAGTGAGATTCTTGGATGGTATGCTGCGCCTTAGGTGCCAGGGTCAGGGATGTCTTGGATCGAGTCTACAGGATTCTTAAGGGGGAGGAACGAGCAGAGTAGTAATCGCAGGATTACTGGTGCCACAGGTGGAGAGAACAAGGACCAGAGGGCTGCCAGGAAGGTAAACAAACTGTTTAAAAAGCTGATACATTCAGGCAATGGCTGAACCCAAGACACTACCTATGTAGTGTCTCCCACTGCCCTGCTCCACTAACAACAAAAAGGACTGTGGTGTGTTGATAAAGTAGGGATTTTCTGTTTTTTTCTTATTAATCGTGTGATTGATTAAAAAATCTCTCCTTTTTCATAACTTTAGTCTCAACTTTGGTGAAGCTTAAGATTAAAAATGGCAGGAGATCTCAGCCCCATGTTATGCTCCTCTTGCTGAATGTGGGAGCTCAGGGATGCGGCTGATGTCCCTAATTCCTTTAGGTGCAGGAAGTGGGTCCAGCTGCAGCTCTTGTTAGATGGCATGATGGCTCTGGAGCTGTGAATGGACACACTTTGGAGCATACACAATGCCGAAGGGGTCATGGATAGCACGTTCAGTGAGTTGGTCACACTGCAGATTAGGATTGCTAAGGGAGAAAGGGAATGGTTGACAAAAAGGCAGAGAAAGAGCAGGAAGTCCATGCAGGTGTTCCCTGCGGTTCATCTCCCTCCAAATCAGGTATACCTTTTTGGATACTGGGGGGGAGATGGCTTACCAGCAGTAGCGAGGTTCTTGGCACCGGGCTTGGCTCTGATGTACAGAAGGGTGGGAAAAGGGTAGAAGGGCTATAGTCATAGGGGGTTCAACTAATGGGAGTTCAACAGGCAGTTCTGTAGTTGTAAACTAGACTCCCGAATGGTATGTTGCCTCCCAGGTACACATGTAAGGCTTGTCTCGGATCGACTGCAGAAAATTCACAAGGAGGAAGGTGACCAGCCAGTTGTTGTGGTGCATGTAGGCACAAATTATATAGGTAATAAAAAAACAGCATGAGGTCCTACAAGAAGAATTTAGGGAGTTAGGAAACAAGTTAAAAAGTAGGACCTCAAAGGTACTAATCTCAGGATTGCTACCAGTCACATTGTCAGTCAGAGTAGGAATGATAAAATAATCAGGATGAATGTGTGACTTGAGAGATGGTGCAAGAGGAAGGGGTTCAGATTTTTGGGATACTGGGACTGGTTCTGGGGAGATGGGACCTTTAAAAACTGGATGGTCAACACCTGGGCCAGACTGAAACCAATGTCCTTGGGGGTAATGCTGTTGGGGAGGGTTTAAATTAATGTGGCAGGGAGATGGGAACCAAATGAGGAAGTTGATGGACAGTAGGAGGTAGTAACTAAAGCATGTAAGTAACTAGATAATGAAGTCAGTGAGAGTAAGGGAAAGAGTAGGCAGGAAGGGGAGAACAAATGCAGAGGGACAGATGGTCTGAGGTGCATTTATTTTAATGCAACAAATTTAGTAGGTAAAGCAGATGAACTTAGGACTTGGATTAGTACCTGAGAGTATGATGTTATTGTTATTACTGAGACTTGGCTGAGGGAAGGGCATGATTAGCAACAATATATCCCAGGATATTGATGCTTCAGACGGGATAGAGAGAGAGCGAGAGAGAGAGCGAGAGATAAATGGGGTGGAGGAGTTGCATTACTGGTCAGAGATGATATCACAGCTGTGCTGGAAGAGGGCACTATGGAAGACTCGAGCAGTGAGGCAATATGGGGAGAGCTCAGAAATAGGAAAGGTGCGGTAACAATGTTGGGGCTGTACTACAGGCCTCCCAACAACAAACGTGAGATATATATATAAGTACGTAGAGAGATCAGAAAAAGATGTAGGAACAACAGAGTGATGGTGACAGGAGATTTAATTTTCCCAAAATTGACTGGGATTCACTTTGTGTTAGAGGTCTGGATGGAGCAGAATTTGTAAGGAGCACCCAGGAGGGTTTTCTAGAACAGTATATGAATACTCCAACTCAGGAAGGGGGCCAACCTGGTGTAGGGGAGTGAGCCCAGCCAGGTGGTTGGAGTTCCGGTAGGGATTACTTTAGGAATGGCAATCACAATTCCATAAGTTTTAGAATACTCATGGACAAAGATGAGAGTGGTCCTAAAGGAAGGGTGCTAAATTGGGAGAAGGCCAACTGTACCAAAATTCAGCAGGAGCTGGGAAATGTAGATTGGGAACAGCTGTTTGAAGAGAAATCTACATTTGATATGTGGGAGGCTTTTAAACAGAGGTTGATTAGAGTTCAGGAGAGATATGTTCCTGTGAAAATGAGGGATAGAAATGGCAAGATTAGGGAGCCATGGATGTCAGGTGAAATTGTGAGATGAGCTAAGAGGCAAAAGGATGCACACAGAGGCAAATGAAGACAAACAAAGCTTTGGAAGAATATCGGGAATGTCAGACCAATCTGAAACAAGGAATTAAGAGAGATAAAACAGGTCATGAGATATCCTTAGCGAGCAGGGTTAAGGAAAAGCCAAAAGACTTTTATTCATATATAAGGAGCAAGAGGGTTACTAGAGAAAGGATTGGCCCACTCAAGGACAAAGGAGGAAAGATATGCGTGGAGTCAGAGAAAATGTGTGAGATCCTTACTGAGTATTTTGCATCAGTATTCACTGAGAAGAGGGACATGATGGATTTTGAGGTTAGGGATAGATCTTCAATTACTCTAAGTCAGGTCGGCATAAGGGAGGAGGAAGTATTATTTATTCTAAAAGGCATTAAGGTGGACATGTCCCCAGGTCCAGACGGGATCTATCTCAGGTTACAAAGGAAAAGGAGAGGAAATAGCTGGGGCTTTAAAAGGTATCTTTGCAGTATCCTTGAACGTGGGGGAGGTCCCAGAGGACTGGAGAATTGCTAATGTTGTCCCCCTGCTTAAAAAGGTTAGCAGGAAAAATCCAGGTATTTACAAACCTGTGAGCCTGATGTCAGTGGTAGGGAAGCTACTGGAGAAGATACATAGGGAAAGGACACATACCATTTGGAAGAAAATGGGCTTATCAGTGATAGACAGCATTGTTTTCTGCGGGGAAAGTCATGTCTTACAAACCTAATAAATTTTTTTGAAGTGGAGACAAAGGTGATTGATGAGGGAAGGGACGTAGATGTCATATACATGGACTTTAGTCATGCATTTGATAACGTTCCCCATGGTAGGCCGATGAAGGTGAAGTCATATGGGATCCAGGGTATTCTATCTAGATGGAAAGAGAACTGGTTGGGCAACAGGAGACAGAGAGTAGTAGTGGAAGGCAGTTTCTCAAAATGGAGACCTATGACCAGTGGTGTCCCACAGGGATCTGTGCTGGGACCACTGTTGTTTGTGATATACATAAATGATGTGGAGGAAGGTGTAGGTTGCCTCATTAGCAAGTTTGCACATGACACTAAGATTAGTGGTGTAGCAGAGAGTGAAGGGGACTGTCAGAGAATACAGCAGATTGGAGAGTTGGGCAGAGAAATGGTAGATGGGGGTCAATCCGGACAAATGCAATTCAAGAGTGCCTGGAAGTACTCGGGGATGCCCTCACAAGAACGGGGTACGATGCTCAACTCATCGACCGCCAGTTCCGACGTGCCACAGCAAGAAACCGTAATGATCTCCTCAGGAGACAGACAGACACGTGCTGCAACCGAAAGGGTACCCTTTGTTGTCCAGTATTTCCCAGGAGCTGAAAGATTACGCCATGCTCTTCATGCCCTGCAACACATCAATGAGGATGAGCACCTTACCAAGACTTTCCCCACATCTCCACTACTTGTTTTAAACAACCGCCAAACCTCAAACAGATCGTTTGCCCGGCTCTCAGGACAACTCCATACAACCCTGTCACGGTAGGCGCTGCAAGACGTGTCAGAGTGTGGACACCTCCCACCTTGTACATGGCAGGTACTCATGTGACTCAGCCAACGTTGTCTATCTTATACGTTGCAGGCAAGGATGCCCTGAGGCATGGTCCATTGGGGAAACCGAGCAAAGGCTACGACAACGGATGAATGGGAATGCACAATAATCAACAGACAGGAGTGTTCCCTCCCAGTTGGGGAACACTTCAGTGGTCCAGGACATTCAGCCTTGGACCTTCGGGTGACCATCCCACAAGGTGGACTTCGGGACAGGCAGCAGAGGAAAGTGGCCGAGCAGAGGCTGATAGCTAAGTTCGGTACCCATAGGGAGGGCCTCAACCGGGACCTTGGGTTCATGTCACATTACAGGTGACCACCACTGCACTATACACACACACACACACGCACACAGGCACTCCTATATACACATACACACGGACGTGCACACAGACACCCAGACACACCCTTACAGATACACACACTCCCACATGCACCCCCTCACAGACTTAAGACACTCTGCACTCACTACACACACACACATACTCACACTCTCAACCCCAACCCAGACAGACAGACAGACAGACAGACAGACAGACAGACAGACAGACAGACAGACAGACAGACAGACAGACACATATATTTTGTGGGGTGAATGTGTACTTGCAGAGTTACATTGTACTTTGCTCAAAAACTGTATGAATTCATGTAAAACTCAGTGAACTCACTTTATAGATTAGAATCAATCTAAACATCATGGCATAGACAGAGAACACAGGGGGCTAACACATTCAACATATTGTCTAGCTATCATCAATGTTAACAGCTAACCCGAAAATGCAACATTTTTTAAAAAAGGTATTGTGATTTACACATGAAAGAAGTGAAGCTATCACTGTATTCTAACAGATGAAAGGCTTAACAGACAATCAATTTTTCAATGTATAATTTCAGTTACATCACACTGTAAATTTTTGCTATAAATTCTGTGTGTTAGGATTGAGCCCTCCACTATCATCTGAAGGAGCGTCGCTCCAAAAGCTAGTGCATTTCCAATTAAACCTGTTGGACTCAACAGGTAGGATTTTCATCTTTACACACCCCAGTCCAACACTGGCATCTCCAAAAAGTGAGAAGGGAAAGATTTGGGGAGACATACGTGGAAAGTTCTTTACACAGAGGGTGGTGGGTGCTTGGAATGTGTTTCCAATGGAGGTGGTAGAGGCAGGAATGATTGCACAATTTAAGATGTATCTAGACAGGCACAAGAATGGGCAGGGAGCAAAGGGATACAGATCTTTAGAAAACAGACGGCAGGTTTCGATAGAGGATTTGGATCGGCGCAGGCTTGGAGGGCTGAAGGGCCTGTTCCTATGCCATAATGTTCTTTGGGTTATGTCTGAACTGGAGGGGAACTGATATCCTGGGCAGGTGGTTTGCTGGAGCTCCTTGGGAGAGTTTAAGCTAGATTGGCAGGGGGGTGGGGGTGAAGCCTGAAGTGAACAGCCAGACACAGAAGGCAGAGAGTCTGTAAGGAGTAATAGGCGATTGATAGGGCAAAGATGCAGCCAGTGTGATGGCTGAAGTGTGTCTATTTCAATGCAAGTCTCAGGAATAAGGATGACAAACTCAGAGCATGGATCAGTACTTAGAACTATGATGCTGTGGCCAATGCAGCAACTTGGATATCACTGGGGCAGGAATGGTTGTTGATTGTTCCAGGGTTTAGGTGTTCCAAAAGAAACAGTGGGAGGGGGTAAAACAGGTGGAGGAGTGGCATTGCTAATCTGTAATTGCTAATTACAGATTAGCAATGCCACTCCTCCACCTGCCCATTCTTGTGCTAATTACAGATTGGGTGGAAAAAACCTTGGGTGACAAGGGATGTGGAACATCTAGTCAAGAGGAAGAAGGAAGCTTAATGTTGAGGAGTCAAGGATCAGACAGGGCTTTAGAGGGTTACAAAGTAGCCAGGAAGGAACTGAAGAATGAACATGGGAGAGCTAGAAGGGGGCATGAAAAAGCCTTGGCGGGTAGGATTAAGGAAAACCCTAAGGCATTCTACACTTACATAAGGAACAAGATGATAGCCAGAGTGAGGGTCAGACCAATCAGGGATAGTAGACGGAACTTGCACCTGGAGTCGCAGGAGATTGGAGAGGCCCTGAATGAGTCTTTGCTTCAGTATTCACTAGTGAGAAGGACCTTAATGTTTCTAAGGACAGTGTGAAACAGACTGATATGTTAGAAAGGAGGATGTGCTGATAAACATAAAGATAGATAAATCCCTGGGTCCAGATGGGGTATACCCGAGATAGTAATAGGAAGCGAGGGAAGAGATTGCTAAGCCTTTGGCGATAATCTTTGCATCCTCACTGTCCACTGGAGTACTGCAGTGGCAAATGTTATTCCTTTGCTCAAGAAAGGGAACAGGGATAACTGTGAATTACAGAACAGTTAGTCTTACATTGATGGTGGCCAAGTTATTGGAGAGAATTCTGAGACACAGGATTTGAAAAAGCATAGCTTGATTAGAGATAGTCAACATGGCTTTGAGAGGGAAAGGTCATGCCTCAAAAGCCTTATTGAATTCTTTGAGGATGCAACAAAGCATGTTGATGAAGGTAAAGCAGTGGATATAGTGTATATGGATTTTAGCAAGGCGTTTCATAACGTTACCTACAGTAGGGTCTTTCAGAAAGTAAGGAGGCAGAGGATACAGGGAAACCTATCTGTCTGGATACAGAATTAGTTGACTCATAGAAGACAGAGGGCGGTGGTTGATGGAAAGTATTCAGCCGGGAGCTCGGTGACCAGTGGTGTTCCACAGAGATCAGCGCTGGGACCTCTGCTCTTTGTGATTTTTATAAATGACTTAAATTAGATTTAGATTACATTACATTACAGTGTGGAAACAGGCCCTTCGGCCCAACAAGTCCACACCGACCCGCCGAAGCGCAACCCACCCATACCCCTACATTTACCCCTTACCTAACAGTACGGACAATTTAGCATGGCCAATTCACCTGACCTGCACATCTTTGGACTGTGGGAGGAAATCCACGCAGACACGGGCAGAACATGCAAACTCCACACAGTCAGTCGCCGGAGGCGGGAATTGAACCCGGGTCTCCGGCGCTGTGAGGCAGCAGTGCTAACCACTGCCACCATGCCACCCACTAGGAAGTGGAAAGGCGGGTTTGCCGATGATGCAAAGATTGGTGGAGCTGTGGATATGGTGGAAGGCTGTTGTCAGTTGCAACAAGACAGTGAAAGGATGCAGAACTGGGCTGATAAGTGGCCGATGGAGTTCAACCTGGAAAATTGTATGGTCATTCATTTTGGAAGGTTGGATTTGAATGCAGAATACAGGGTTAAAGGCAGGATTCTTGGCAGTGTGGAGGAATAGGGGGACCTTGGGATCCATGTCCATAAATCCCTTAAAGTTGCCTCCCAAGTTGATATGGTTGTTAAGGTGGTGTATGGTCTTTTATTAGCCGGGGTCCACGAGGTTATGCTGCAGCTCTATAGAGTCCTGGTTAGACCACACTTGGAACATTGTGTTCGGTTCTGGTTACCCCATTATAGGAAAGATGTGGAAGCTTTAGAGAGGGTGCAGAGGAGATTTACCAGGATGCTGCCTGGATTAGAGGGTATGCCTTATAAAAGTTTGAGGGAGCAAGGGCTTTTCTCATCGGAGCGAAGGAGGACGAGAGGTGACTTGATATATAGGCTAGTCTGATCTTAAAGTAGGATAAAAAGCAGGCACAGCATCAAAGGTTGAAAGGCCTGTACTATTCTCTGTTCATTCTTGGAAAGTTAGTATTCTGCAACATCCAAAGCATTATACACTCAAAACCGATTACAATCAGTATGCACGCTAAACAATGAATCAGCATGGATCTGTTTTTGCTTAATTAGCAAAGATCATTTCACCTGAAGAGGAAATAATTCCTAATGAATCATTCACTATTCTTCGAGTCAAAAAAAGAATATCCAGAAGGGGGCATTTGATGACTATTAAACCCACAGAAATTGTGTATCTCATTTGTGAGATATTGCCTTGAAATTTCAAACAGTTAAACATGTCAACCAAACAAACGACCCAGATCTGAAAAGATCTGAATAACTGGCACAGGCTCAAAAGATAGCAAGTGAAAGGTTGATCCAAATACAGAGTCAAGATATGTGGGAAAAATATCAAAAACATTTCTGGACCAGTGTCTAAGTCATTTCTGCCAAAAAAAATTAGTAAAAGGTTGAAAGCCTCCTTCCTGTGAGCCACTGACCCACATTAAGGATGGCCATAGCAGGAGCTTATGGAATTTCCTTGAACATTTTTGAAGGTAAAATGTTCAATCCAATTACCTTATATCTCTCTTGTATTAGAATATTTTACCATGGTAAAAGTTGTGATGCAGTCAAAGCAGAATTGAATCTCCATCACTTGCTTCTATTGTCAAAAGCAGGAGTCACAAAGTCAGATACAATGTGCAGGAACTGAGTCACACTGACTTATAGCACAGCCTGGAAATAGGAAATGAATACAGGATGAGTTCTGCTAATAAGCATGGACAGTGATTCTGAAAAATCGAATATTCACGTATATAACTGACAGGTAAGAGAATTTACCAAGAATTTGGGCGGCACAGTGGCTAGCACTGCTGCCTCACAGCGCCAGAGACCTGGGTTCAATTCCCGCCTCAGGCGACTGACTGTGTGGAGTTTGCACATTCTCCCCGTGTCTGCGTGGGTTTCCTCCGGGTGCTCCGGTTTCCTCCCACAGTCCAAAGATGTGCAGGTCAGGTGAATCGGCCATGCTAAAATTGCCCGTAGTGTTAGGTAAGGGGTAGATGTAGGGATATGGGTGAGTTGTGCTTCGACGGGGCAGTGTGGACTTGTTGGGCCGAAGGGCCTGTTTCCACACTGTAAGTAATCTAATCTAATCTAATCTAAAGTTAGACAAGCATGACTTTGCTCAATCAGCCAACATATTTTATTTGCCACCCAGTGGCAAATGACCTGGAGGAGGGGCTTGAAGGCTGGGTGAGCAAGTTTGCCGATGACACGAAAGTCGGTGGAGTGGTGGACAGCGAAGGAGGATGTGGCAGGTTACAGCAGGATATAGATAAATTGCAGAGCTGGGCAGAAAGGTGGCAAATGGAGTTCAATGTAGCTAAGTGTGAAGTCATTCACTTTGGTAGGAGTAACAAGAAGATGGATTACTGGGCTAATGGTAGGCTACTTGGTAGTGTGGATGAGCAGAGGGATCTTGGTGTCCATGTACACAGATCTCTGAAAGTTGCCACCCAGGTAAATAGTGCTGTGAAGGCGGCTTATGGTGTACTGGGCTTTATTGGTAGAGGAATTGAGTTCCGGAGTCCTGAGGTCATGTTGCAGTTGTATAAGAATCTGGTGCGGCCTTATTTGGAGTATTGTGTACAGTTTTGGTCGCCATACTATAGGAAGGATGTGGAGGCACTGGAACGGGTGCAGAGGAGGTTTACCAGGATGTTGCCTGGCATGGTAGGAAGATCGTATGAGGAAAGGCTGAGGCACTTGGGGCTGTTTTCATTGTAGAAAAGAAGGATTAGGGGCGATTTGATAGAGGTGTACAAGATGATTAGGGGTTTAGATAGGGTTGACAGTGAGAACCTTTTTCCGCGTATGGAGTCAGCTGTTACTAGGGGAAAAACAAGGTAAAAACAATGACTGCAGATGCTGAAAACAAAATACTGGATTACTGGTGCTGGAAGAGCACAGCAGTTCAGGCAGCATCCAATGAGCAGCGAAATCGATGTTTCGGGCAAAAGCCCTTCATCAGGAATAAAGTCAGTGAGCCTGAAGCGTGGAGAGATAAACTAGAGGAGGGTGGGGGTGGGGAGAGAGTAGCACAGAGTACAATGGGTGAGTGGGGGAGGAGATGAAGGTGATAGGTCAAGGAGGAGAGGGTGGAGTGGATAGGTGGAAAAGGAGATAGGCAGGTCGGACAAGTCCGGACAAATCAAGGAGACAGTGCTGAGCTGGAAGTTTGAAACTAGGATGAGGTGGGGGGAAGGGGAAATGAGGAAGCTGTTGAAGTCCACATTGATGCCCTGGGGTTGAAGTGTTCCGAGGCGACAGATGAGGCGTTCTTCCTCCAGGCGTCTGGTGGTGAGGGAGCGGCGGTGAAGGAAGCCTAGGACCTCCATGTCTTCGGCAGAGTGGGAGAGGGAGTTGAAATGTTGGGCCACGGGGTGGTTTGGTTGATTGGTGCGGGTGTCTCGGAGTTGTTCTTTAAAGTGCTCTGCTAGGAGGAGCCCAGTCTCCCCAATGTAGAGGAGACCACATCGGGAGCAACAGATACAATAAATGATATTAGTGGATGTGCAGGTAAAACTTTGATGGATGTGGAAGGCTCCTTTAGGGCCTTGGATAGAGGTGAGGGAGGAGGTGTGGGCACAGGTTTTACAGTTCCTGCGGTGGCAGGGGAAAGTGCCAGAATGGGAGGGTGGGTCATAGGGGGGATGTGGACCTGACCAGGTAGTCACGGAGGGAACGGTCTTTGCGGAAGGCGGAAAGGGGTGGGGAGGGAAATATATCCCTGGTGGTGGGGTCTTTTTGGAGGTGGCGGAAATGTCGGCGGATGATTTGGTTGAGCGAAGGTTTGTAGGGTGGAAGGTGAGCACCAGGGGCGTTCTGTCCTTGTTACGGTTGGAGGGGTGGGGTCTGAGGGCGGAGGTGCGGGGTGTGGACGAGATGCGTTGGAGGGCATCTTTAACCACGTGGGAAGGGAAATTGCGGTCTCTAAAAGGAGGCGGCCATCTGGTGTGTTCTATGGTGGAACTGGTCCTCCTGGGAGCAGATACGGCGGAGGCGGAGAAATTGAGAATAGGGGATGGCATTTTTGCAAGAGATAGGGTGGGAAGAGGTGTAATCCAGGTAGCTATGGGAGTCGGTGGGTTTGTAAAAAATGTCAGTGTCAAGTCGGTCGTCACTAATGGAGATGGAGAGGTCCAGGAAGGGGAGCGAGGTGTCAGAGATGGTCCAGGTGGAATGTATTGGTGAAGTTGATGAATTGCTCAACCTCCTCGCGGGAGCACGAGGTGGCGCCAATGCAGTCATCAATGTAGCGGAGGAAGAGGTGGGGAGTGGTGCCGGTGTAATTACGGAAGATCAACTGTTCTACATAGCCAACAAAGAGACAGGCATAGCTGGGGCCCATACGTGTGCCCATGGCTACGCCTTTGGTCTGGAGGAAGTGGGAGGATTCAAAGGAGAAATTGTTAAGGGTGAGGACCAGTTCGGCCAAACGAATGAGAGTGTCAGTGGAAGGGTACTGTTGGGGACGACTGGAGAGGAAAAAACGGAGGGCTTGGAGGCCCTGGCCATGACGGATGGAGGTATAGAGGGATTGGATATCCATGGTGAAGATGAGGCATTGGGGGCGGGGGAAACGGAAGTCTTGGAGGAGGTGGAGGGCGTGGGTGGTGTCTCGAACGTATGTGGGGAGTTCCTGGACTAGGGGGGATAGGACAGTGTCAAGGTAGGTAGAGATGAGTTCAGAGGGGCAGGAGCATGCTGTGACAATGGGTCGGCCAGGGTGGTCAGGCTTGTGGATCTTGGGAAGGAGGTAGAACCAGGCAGTGCGGGGTTCCCGGACTATGAGGTTGGAAGCTGTGGGTGGGAGATCTCCTGAGGTGATGAGGTTCTGTATGGTCTGGGAGATGATGGTTTGGTGATGGGGAGTGGGGTCTTGGTTGAGGGAGCAGTAGGAAGAGGTGTCCTCGAGTTGGCGTTTGGCTTCAGCGGTGTAGAGGTCAGTGCGCCAAACTACCACTGCACCCCCTCTATCCGCTGGTTTAATGGTGAGGTTGGGATTAGAGCAGAGGGATTGGAGAGCTGCGCGTTGTGAGGGTGAGAGGTTGGAATGGGGGAGGGGGGTTGACAGGTTGAGGCGGTTTATGTCCTAGGGGACACAGCTTTAAATTAAGGGGATGTTGGTATAGGACAGATGTTAGGGGTAGATTCTTTACTCAACAGGTTGAGAGTTCATGGAATGCCCTGCCAGTATCAGTGGTGGACTCTCCCTCTTTATGGTCATTCAAGCGGGCATTGGATAAGCATATGGAGGTTATTGGGCTAGTGTAGGTTAGGTAGGCTTCGGTCGGCGCAACATCGAGGGCCGAAGGGCCTGTACTGCGCTGTATTGTTCTATGTTCTATGTTCAGTATTTTCACTATCTCCCAAATGCACAGTGTTCTGTGTTTCTGGGCTATTATACACACTACTTTCACCAATAACCAAACTTCCAGATATTGAAACCTGCATTCAGTTCTCCAATAATAGCATCCCTGGATAGAGGCATTTTACTGATGTACATTTCAAAGAATTCTACCAATGAAGCCTATATCACGTTGAATACACTTCCATTCCAAATATATTGTCACCATTCACACTTTCAAGACTGCAGACACAAATACAAGATGTCTAAACTTTTACTCAACACAATGATACTGTATTTACACGAAGGTCACAGAAGACCCCTTTCTTTCCTATTTCAAGTTAGAATTACTTTTCTCCGTTTGAAATGCCATTAATATGGGATTTTAAAATAATTTTCTCATCACAAGAAAATGCCAGAACTCCTGATCTGAATTAATTCACTCCAATCAGCTGTTTCACTAGTGTTGCTCAACATTAGACACTCGTAACATCTGGCAAGTTGGGAATCCAGATAGGAATTGCATATTTGATTAGAAAATGGGAGATGAGTAGTTGAAATATCCTAGTTGACAGGATATTTGTGAAATTTACTCTTTTTATTTGTTGGCAAAATGGGATGCTGAAATGCAAGTATGTGAATGCTTTTAATAGAGTGGTATATGCCGGAGGAAACATCACGGAAGCGCTTCACAGGAGGCTCCCAAGCACTGAGGATGTCACCTAGACAGGGGACGAAACGTCTGCAACACAAATTCCCAGCTCGGCAAACAAAACCACAACAACATGCCATTGATCTGCGATGTGCTGGAATGGTCTGTTCCATGATGAACACAACAGATCTCTGCCAAACATTAACAATCTTATTAAAAAAAAGGAAAGTTGAATTCATGGTCAGCTCAACAATTTGGAGTAACTGTTCCAGGTCAGTCCATGAAATACATCAACCAATATGAGCAGCTGCACGAATCACAGCAATGCAGCATGGAGCTCAGTGGTTAGCACTGCTGACTCACATCAGCTGGGTTCAATTACAGCCTCTGTCTGTGTGAAATTTGTACATTCTCTCTGTGTCTGCATTGGTTTCCTCTGGTTTCTCCCACAGTCTAAAGATGTGGATTGGCCCTGCTAAATTGTCCCTAATGTCCAGAAATGTGTATGCTAGGTGGATGTGCCATAGTAAATGTAGGATTATGGAGACAGGGTAGGGGGTCTGGGTCTGGGTGGAATGCTGTTTGGATGGTCGATGCAGACTCTAAGTGTTGAACAGCATCTTCCCATACTGTAGGGATTCTATGATTTTCTCATTAATGCACAATTATTAAGAACCTTCCCATTAAAATCTAAACATTTCTGCAACTGGTCGCATGGCACAGTAATTGTATCTCTACCTCCAGAGCAAACAGTCCAGGTTCAAATCCAATGAATTCGATGGCCATCGAAGTGTACCATAATACATAAAAACAGATTGATTAATTTAAAAAGTTC
Organism: Chiloscyllium punctatum; assembly: GCF_047496795.1. Lineage (NCBI taxonomy): Eukaryota > Metazoa > Chordata > Chondrichthyes > Orectolobiformes > Hemiscylliidae > Chiloscyllium > Chiloscyllium punctatum. The sequence continues at coordinate 53,144,654 of NC_092761.1, read as the reverse complement.
TGATAATTGCCAAATTTCTGAATTTTGAAATACTCCTTGGGAATTGTTTTGCTGACTGAAATGACTTTGCTGCTGAGAAGTTTGTATAATTTTCCTGTGAACTGATTATAAATGTTGTCAGATTCAAATACAGTCATCTGAAACTCTATACTTCTTCACATTATCTACTCTATTCTCAAAAATCTTTTCAGGCAAGGCAAAGTGGTTTCCACAAACTAAGTCTGTAGTTTCCACTGAAACATCAATGAGCTCACCTAAAGAACTATCAACAAAAGCATTAAATTCTTGTGGCAAATTTGTTTTATCCTTGATTTGTTTTTCAATTACAGAGCACACTACAGGAATGTAGCGAGTGCCAGTTTTAAAATACCAAGTCTGTTTGTATTGTGTCATCTTGGCTGTTGAAGAAATACAGAACTAATACAGAAATAACTAAAAAATGATGTAACAAGCATTTGCTGTCAATTAGTCTACAATTGTTTCTTAAAATAAAAATAAGTTTATTTGAATTAATCAATATTATTTACTTCCTTCTCACCACTGACTTACTGTTTTCAGGGATGCATTATTATTTTACATCATTCCAGTGAAGATATGTTGTCTAAATCTGCTGTTCTGAACAAGATGGAAATACTTGTTTTGATCTATATTACCTGTCCACTGTGAATCCTAAAATTAGCAATCATATTTTTAACTATTCTTTTCCAGTGAAAACATATTCAATTTATGTAATCATTTCTTATAAACAAATCCTTATAATCATTTCTTATAAACAAATTTTTGTATTTGTTCATTAGACTCCATAGCAGCAGAGCCGTCCTTGTTATCCACTCGACTATCCACTAATTGCAGTTAATTAAAAGAGGTGATGGTATTAACTGGGAATTCAAACATGCCCCATTTCAAGAAGTCAGAGAAGGTCTTATAGATCTAGTAATTGTGAACCTATCTCTGAAACAGCAGGGCTAAGTTCAGCTCCCACTTTAGGCTAGGACAGGCAGGGAAACGTATTGTAATATACCCAAACAGGTTTATGAATTACATAAACATTGATGTCTCGAAAACAGTCCACATTACAGAAGAGGAAGTGCAGGAGGTCTTAAAACACAAAGGTGCATGAATCGCCAGGTCTTGATCTAGTGTATTCCAGGACATTGTGGGAAGTTAGGTAAGAGATTCTGGGGCCCCTAGCAGAGATATTTCTATTGTCTACAGTCAAGGGCAAGGTGCTGGAGGGTGGCTAATTTTGTGCCTTTAAGAAAAGTGCAAAAAAAGCCTGGGAACTACAGACCTGTGTGTTCAGTGGTGGGTAAGGCAATTCTGAGATAATATTTATGTGCACTTGGAAAGGCAAGGACTAAATAGGGAAAGACAGCATGGCTGTGTGTGTAAAAAATTGTCTCTCACAAACTTAATAAAATTTTTTGAGGACATAACCAAAAAGATTGATGAACCAAAAAGTGGTAGAAGTTGGCTACATGGTCTTTAGTAAAGCTTTTGACAAGGTTCTGCATGGTAAATTGATTGGTAAAGTTAGATCACATGGGATTCAGGGAGAGCTTGCCAATTGGATTCAAATTGGCTTGACAGTCGGAGACAGAGGGTGGTGGTAAAAACAATGACTGCAGATGCTAGAAACCAGATTCTGGATTAGTGGTGCTGGAAGAGCACAGCAGTTCAGGCAGCATCCAAGGAGCTTCGAAATCGACGTTTCGGGCAAAAGCCCTTCATCAGGAATAAAGGCAGTGAGCCTGAAGCGTGGAGAGCTAAGCTAGAGGAGGGTGGGGGTGGGGAGAAAGTAGCATAGAGTACAATGGGTGAGTGAGGGAGGGGATGATGGTGATAGGTCAGGGAGGAGAGGGTGGAGTGGATAGGTGGAAAAGGAGATAGGCAGGTAGGACAAGTCCGGAGAAGTCATGGGGACAGTGCTGAGCTGGAAGTTTAGATCTAGGGTGAGGTGGGGGAGGGGGAAATGAGTGGTGGTGGTGCAGAGTCGTTTTTAGTCAAGAGACCTGTGACCGACAGTGGTCCCCAGGGATCAGTATTGAGTCCACTTTTGTTTCTCATTTATAGAAAACATTTGGAAGAGAATTTAGGAGTAAGATTGCAGATGATAACAAATTTGATGGTACAGTCAACAGTGCAGAAGGGTATCCAAGATTACAATGGGATTTTGATCAGTTGGGACACTAGGCTGAGGAGTGGCAGATGGAGTTTAATTTGAATAAATGCGAGGTATTGCATCCTGGTAAAACAACAACCAAGGGCAGGATCTATACAATAATTGATAGGGCCCTGGGTAGTATTGCTCCTTGGATGCTGCCTGACCTGCTGCACTTTTCCAGCAACACATTTTCAGCTCTGATCTCCAGCATCTGCAGTCCTCACTTTCTCTCTGGGTAGTATTGTCAGAGAGACTTAAGGGCTCAAGACATAGTTCTTTAAAAGCTGCATTTAGTAGATAGGCTAAGAAAGTGATTAGCACGCATGCTTTCATGTTCAGAGCATTGAGTATAGAGTTGGGATGTCATGTTGAGGGTGTACAGGACGTTGGTGAGATCACTGTTAGAGTACTGCATACAGTTCTGGTGTCTCTGCTAAGAAATTAATAAATTGTGAAGGGTTCAGAAAATATTTTTATCAGGATGTTCCTGGTACTGGAGGGTTTGAGTCATAAGGGAGAGGCTGGGTTGGCTGGCCTGGGACTTCTTTCAATGGAGCATAGGAGATACAGATGTTTTTAAAATCAAGGAGGGTATAAGACACGTGAATAGCAAAAGTCTTTTCCTTAGAGTGGGGTGCTCAAAATTAAGGAGCATATTTTTAAAGTGACAGGAGAAAGATTTAAAAGGGGCCTGAGTAGCATCTCTTTCACACAGAGGCTGGTTTGTATGTGGAATGAACTTCCAAATTAAGTGGTAGGTGCAGGTACAGTTACACCATTTAAAGGACATTTGGATAGGTACATGAATAGGAAAGTTTAAACAGATTAGGGCCAAATGCAAGCAAATGGGACTAGTTTTGGTTTGAGAGACTTGGTCAGTATGGACAGGTTGGACCAAAGGGCTTGTTTTCATGCTGTATGATTCTAGAAAAGGAGTAGGCCAATAGTTGATCCAGGAGGATGATTCTTTCTTAAGGACTCTCAAGCAAGTGTGTAAGAGGTTTAAATCTTGAACAAGTTTTTTGGTGTACCCTTATTACTTTAAGTTTCAAACAAACAAATTTCAGTTGGCTGATGAGGTGGTTGGTTGCATTATAAATAAATGCTTGCAAAAAAGTGCAAAGACTGTTTGCAGTTCCAGTCTTCTGCAGGGTAGCAGAAAATGGTGAAGGCTGGAAATGAAAAAAAAATTTAGACAGACAAATAAATCAGAGTCACTGTAGAAAGCTATAAATTCCTGACGCATGATTTCTCTCTATCGTTTCCAATGTCCGGACCATAAGGCAAATGGAGCACTCAAGTGGATAACCTTAGGTTATGTCACCAAAGAGGAAATGAGATGTGACCTTCAAACTATCACTTCCTACAAGAAGGAAAAACAGAAATAATTTTTTTTTGTGAGATGGGTACTCAGCAATTGGATGATGATGATGATGATGAAGGTTTAATCTTTAATTCGAGTTCTTGGATGAAATTTATAAAAACACAGTCTGCTAAATACTAACGGAGCACAGTCACATTTTGTCTGATTTCAGAAAACAGATGTTCACTTCATGGAAAAACATAAAATAATTTTAAAAGGTTGCATAAAAGATGGATGAAATTCAGTTAGGGAATCCCTGAATTGGTTCTCACATATTTAAATGACTTATGCTTCGGCATCTCATATACTAGACGACTAATTCTAACTGCTGCTCAGAGAAAAGAGACTGTCAATCCAGCTTTCTGCTGCCTTCACCAAATTCCTGAGGAAATAGTAATTTCCTTTAGCCTTTGTGGAACAAATGAGGCATTCTACAGTAACAAAGAACAGAACACTCAATAATTGCCAAACTTCAAAACAGTCCAAATGCTGCATGTAAGAATCAATACAATTAAAGCTCCTCCTGGTAGATCTGGCTATCATAGCAGAACACTAAATTGAAACAGCAATAGTAGATGAATAAATCCCAGGAATGCCCAAGTAACAACTAATAGTGGCTTAAATGAATAGTGTACAATAATGCACTGAGCTGCCCAAAGGGAACATGCAGGGTTCTTCAAATGACTCAAAGAAGCAATTTCTGAGAAACAAGTTGAAGATAACAATTAATCAAATTTAATTAGATTGCCAGAAATTTTGGTCCAGTTATGAAGGAGTTAGTTATTGACTCATTTAAATGTGTAACATTATATATTGTTTGATTTTGTACCTATGATACAGTCACTGCACTCCAAAAATACTTGATTGGTTGTAAAAGTGCTTTGAGGAACCTGGTGGTTTTGCAAAATGCTCTATAAATTCAAATATTTCCTTCAACACATATTTAGAATAGATAAGTTAAAATGTTTCTTTGAAAAGTAACAAGGGTCAATGCATTAAATTGGAACAACATCACAAATCCTTCACTGCTGTTGGGTTAGAATCCTGAAACTCCCTTCCTAAGAGCATTGCAGGTGTTCCTACATCCAAAAGATTACAATGGTTCAAGAGGCAGATCATCATCACTTTCTGAGGATCAATTAGGAATTAGCAATAATTGCTGGCCCAACCAGTGACACATGTATCCCGTGAATACGTTTTTTTAAATTCACGACAATGGTGTAGTGGTAATTCTTTTACAAATACTTCATGGGATGTAGGTCATTCCTAGCTTGCCCAGCTATAACTGCCCTAGTTGTCCTTGAGAAATGGTGGTGAGCTGCTATCTTGAACTGCTGCAGTCAATTTGATGTAAATGTCTTCACAACACTATTAGAAGAGGAGCTCCAGGAGTTTAAACCAGTGATACTTAAGGATAGCGAATAGGCTGGAGGGAAACCCATGTGGGCTGGTGCCCCCACATAAGTGATGCCCCCATCCTTCTAAACAGAAGCATTCACGGGTTTGTAAACTCCTGTCCCGCAGTGCACCCTGCAAACGGTACATACCACTGCTACTAAGCATCAGTGGTGCTCCTCGAAGCGTAGTGGTTCACTGGAAGGAGGCCCACATCAGAAATGTCAGCATTAGAGCATGGTGGCTTATTGAAATGGAGAACAACTGGAAAGTCAGGGTAATCCCTGCAGACAGAGCAGAGGCATTTGGTCTCTCAGAACACTGAATCACTCACTATTAACACTGGGTTACAGTTGACCAGAAACTGAACTGGACTAGCCAAATCAATATTGTTACTGAAAGAGCAGGTCAGAGGCTAGGGAATCCTGTAGCAAGCAACTTACCCGCCAGCTACCCAATATCTGAGCATTTTCAAGGCAGATATCAAAAGTGTAACAGAATACTCCCACTTGCCTGGATAAGCTCTAACATTCAAGCAGCTCAATACCATTCAGAAGAAAGCAGCCAGCTTGTTTGGCACTGCATCCAAAAATATTCACTTCCTCCACTACCAGCATTCAGTGTATACCATCCACAAAATGAAATGCAGGAATGCACTAAAGTTCTTAAGACAGTAGCCTCCAAATCCAAGACCAACTCCACCTAGGATCAAGGGCAACAGGTATATCACCTGCAAGCTCCCTCCAAGCTACCCACCACCCTGACGAGGAAACATACCGCAATTCACCACCAAAATCCTGCAAATCACTCTCTAAAGCCACCATAGGTCTAGCCAGCTCAAATGAACTGTCACGATTTTGAAGGCAGCTCACTACCACCTTCTCAAGTGCAACAACAGTGGGCAAAGCCAAAGCTTATATTCCCTGAATGAGTTTTAAAAAAGTGAAGCCCCTTAGATATCAGCCACTCCCAGACTTGCTGGACACTTAAGGAACTCACACAGCTCAAAGATTCTTAATTAGCCGATAGAATTCTTCCAAATACTCCACAGCATTGTCCGGGAGATTTTAAAAAAAAGTGAAGACATACAAAATTAAGAATTCTTTGATAGATTAGGTTCCTCACTCTAATTATTCCTCTATTTCCTGCATGAAATTTATGTCCTATCGTATTAAAAGTGTTGTAATTTACCTGTCAAGGACTGTTAAAAGAACTTTGACTGTTAAAATATGACTTCTGTGGAGACAATAGGTAAGGGATTCTGTCAAATGTTTGAAGTGAAATCCTGTACAATGGATATGCTGAAGATCATTATACAGATGATCATTGCTTGAGGGATAAATGTGTGATACAAAAAATGAGTGACAAGGTTGCATGGATCTGGTCAATGCAAAACAAATGCTGGAAAGGAAATATTTCATTTATATCTGTCAGCAATTGTTGGATTGTGTTATTAGATTAGATTAGATTACTTACAGTGTGGACACAGGCCCTTCGGCCCAACAAGTCCACACCGCCCCGCCGAAGCGCAACCCACCCATACCCCTACATCTACCCCTTACCTAACACTACGGGCAATTTAGCATGGCCAATCCACCTGACCCACACATCTTTGGACTGTGGGAGGAAACCGGAGCACCCGGAGGAAACCCACGCAGACACGGGGAGAACGTGCAAACTCCACACAGTCAGTCGCCTGAGGCGGGAATTGAACCCAGGTCTCTGGCGCTGTGAGGCAGCAGTGCTAACCACTGTGCCACCGTGCCACCAGATGCAATTTATAGAAAGAAATATACAAAGAAATTATTATAGATATTCTGAGGGACATTTTGTAGTTTCATGTTTTGTACAATCACTGTATTCAGATGCATTGACCTCATCCTTACCAACCTGCTAGCTGCAGATGCATTTTCTATGGTAGTATCAGTAAGAGTGACTACTGCACAGTCCTTGTGGAAACAGTCCTTCACATTGAGAGTAACCTCTATCATGTTGTGTGACACTATCTCCATGTTAAATGGGAGACAGATCTAGCAACTCAAGACTGGATGCTGTGGGCCATCAACAGCAGTAGTATTGTACTCCAGCATAACTTTTAACTTCATGGCCCAGCATATCCCCCACTCAATCATTACTATCACGCCAGGGAATCAACAAGACCTGGTCAATATTCAGGCTTGGGCTGACAAGTAGATCTCTTCAAAAAATGGAGGTAGCCTAGACCCTAACCTCTTCCATTTTAAAGGCAAATGTAAAGTGCTGTGTTCCAGATGCAATTTGCCTGGTCAAACTACTCAGTCTTAAGCAAAACACGATACTTAAAATATAACAAATGAGAAGGACTGTTCCAATATAGTAACATCTGGTCAACACACCCTTGGCAAAAGGCAAAATCAGAAACAGATCATCTCACATGCAATCCAGCAGCAGAGAGAGAAAATATACCAAGCGAAGACCAGCGCAACAGCCAGGAGACACTTACTGCAGCTTCCAGCCTGTCGAAACTCTAACAGCAACTGCTGCTAAATCTCAAAGCTTTTAAAAAAGACTAAAAACTAGAAACCCATCCAGCTGTTTTCTTTATTCCAACTTTTAAAAAAACAAGGCCTCCCAAGCTATTTACTTTGTGGGCCTTCACTAGCCAGCTCAACTCCTCTGCCTTAAAACCTCTTTCCAAAAAAAAGGGCAAAATATCTCTCTTAAATCATACAAGAGCCAAGCTATGACCATCACTAATTACAGACAATCTAACCAGTTGATGATGGCCAGAACAATTTACTGAAGAACTATGAACTTAAAATCAGAAACGGTCTTGCAGTTTCACCAATGGTGGAGTTGAGTCTGTATATAGCTAGCAATGATTTTAGCTGGGGCTGTCTGGCTACATTAATTTCAGATGAAAGCTGAGCTGACATGATTCTCCTCCTGGGCAAATGGTGCAACACTCCTGTTACTGTTCTGCATGTGTTTTGTTAGAGAAGGCACTGAAGAAAGAGGAATATTTTGGTGCTTTCAACAACAACTTGCATTCAGGAAGTGCCTTTAATTTATTAGCACATCCTAAGGCTAGTTACAGAAGTGCTCTCAAATAAAATTTGACCCCAAGGCTCATATTTGGACAAAATACGAACACAAATTGGCAGAAACAGATGTTATTTCAGATTGTAGAAGAAATGGGATCAAAATTTCAACTGAATCAAGTAGGTCAGTGTGGTTGTAAATAGCCTTGATCACAATAAGATTAGTTATTGGGTAAGGGTGATAATACACGATAGGAATAGAATATATAACTGGAAGAAAATTTTACATTATCAACACCGGATGTCAAGCAAGCAACATTTTGAACCAAAGGCAGTGGAAGAGTTGAGATTGCAGATGGTGGTTGTTAAGGGGATGGGAGTAGAGCTTCACAACATCAGTATTAACGTGCAAAGCTAACATATGTTGGGAATGATACCACTGAGGGATTAGCTGAAAATTAGAAATGGACCCACTATAGCTTCGAGACCAAACAAACACATGTTCTTACAGTCTGACTGAAAGAGCTAAACCTGAATCTGGACAAAATGGTCTTGGTTATTACGAATGATACATCTGCCACACTTGGTGAAAATTCCAACTTCAGTGCATCAATATCTAAATACCAGAGTGAGATTGAGAGCACACAGCAGACTTTTGGTCTCCTTACACTGACTGTACAGTTCACTAATTGAGCTGTTTCTCAGATAGTAGCAAACTCATTGCAAAGTGATTTGGAAGCTGTATGCTCATTATTGATTTTCACTCATCTAATCTGCTAATCAGCAGTTTCTGTTGGAAGAGACTGGGGATCTTTTATCTGGACATGGTGTACTATTCGGAACAAAGAATTGGGAAGGTTTGATGCTGTTGTGACTTTTCGAAAGATAATGTCAGCTGGATAAATTCTCACCGATATCAAGTAACTGAAGAAGCTGAATATGAAACTGCAGGGAAAAGAAATACATTATTTATTGGAATTTCAGACAAAGCACTGTTCTGGCAAATGAAAAATCAGAACTAATTCACATGCCAAATGTGCAGCAATATGCAGCTGCCTATGATTCTTTAAGAGTACACTGCTGCTCATCTTCAAAATTTCATGGAAAAATTCAGGAAGTGATTTGCTGATTTTAACGGTTTCAGTCTGGTCTTTCAGTTCATGGAACAGTCCCACTCCAATATTAGGAATCCATAAAAAGTGGAATGGCTGTAACAGATGTATACAAAACAAATGTGCTGACGATGGAAAGGATATGGAGAAACAGTTCAGGAAAGAGATTAATTAAGAACTCTTAAAATGCAGTATAATTACAATGAATTGAATAGCTTGTGTGATCCTATTATTAAGAAGTGTAAAGTTGTCCCAATCTTACCAGACAGTAGGGCTGCTCTCTCACTAGACAGACACAGTTGGTGGTGGTTGGTTAACTGAGGGTCACCTTATCTCCATCATTACAGAAACTGTACCCAACCAGTTGGAGTTATTCCTGATGAAGGGTTTTTGCCCGAAACGTCGATTTCGCTGCTCCTTGGATGCTGCCTGAACTGCTGTGCTCTTCCAGCACCACTAATCCAGTAACACAAACCAGCTGTCCAGCTGCCAAGCTAAACCGAACGTCTTTGGAAGTATATGCACACCCAAGAACAACTTTATGTATTAAAACAATGTGATGAATTGTCCCAGCTAAGAAAAGAATGTGAGGAGCTGTCCCAGCTGAGAAAAGATACCTGGGATTGAGAACTATTATTAATTCAACTTGGTCTGAGTATTAACGTTCTCACAACAAAGTGAAGCATTGCTCATAACTGAAAAGACACCTTGAGGCAGCACTAAAATTGCAACTTAAAAATACTCAGGCACCCGCAGACACTATTTCCCAATAACCAGGCACCAGTCTCTCAGACTTTCTGATTCCCAGGCACCAGGCTCAGTGATTCAGTACCCTAGTAGCATATTGAAATTCACCAATACCTACACCAATCATGTGTAGATCGATGTCCAAGACATGGTTTATAATGTTCTTAAAAAACAATGCACACTCTCTGGGAATAGACAAGCCGGGTGTAAGGTCGAGTTCTTGTTCCAGCAGTACTATCTCCATAACAACCATATCAACAAAAAAACGTAACCCACATTTCCAAACAAAAACATGCCTTTCAGAGCACATCTGTGACTACCACACAAACAGGAAATAAACTGAACAATGTTACAGCACTGCTAGCTAAAGCTGAAAACAATTCAATTTATAAAGTAGTTCTTTAAGAGAGTCAATGTTCCTCAGACCACCCACTCATGAGCTTTAAATAGACAGAATGAACATCAAGAGAGATATTGATAATATTGTGGAGGCCCACTCTCAGACAATGGGATGGGAATTTTAATATAATGTCTTGCCATCCTTTCTAATAGTGGTTCAGACTTTTTCCAGGAGAGAAAGATAAACTTGGTTGCAATAAGCATAGTGATATCCCACAAATTTCCATAGTTGTAGTAAGGTAAACATTTATAGCAAAGAGCAAGCAAACGAAAAACTAATGCAAGAGATATACGGTACCACAAACATATGGTACAAAAGGATTAAAAATACAAGCCCAAAAGCTAGGTCCTTCCTTACACTCTGCAAACAGTGATGGACTGGTATCTCAATTCATACTGTACATGCCTTAACTGCGGCTCCAATCCAGAAATGAATCAGCTCCACATAGCTCAGAGTTTTACTGACAACCAGAACATCCTCACTGCCATCTCACACTGGCATTACAGCAAGTAATGTTAAACTGGTGTATAATAGAAATCAAATCTGAATGGAAGTGAAATCAATTACAGGTGGTTAATGGTGCTTATGGTTTTTTTTTGCGAGACATGAGGAAAAGATGCAAAACAGAAAATAACAAGTGGTTTTGTTACAATTTTAATTTAAGCATTGCCATAACTTATTTCCCACTGTAAAATTCAGAAATTGGATTCATTGGAATATGAAGTGTTCTCATTCTGTTATGTTGCCATTTGGTGATGGGATTGACAAACTTGCATAATCCAAGGTGAAATACATTTATTAGTTTTTTGAATTTGGATTTCAAAATTTAGGCAGATGAATGTGGATCAATTCTGTGAAGCTTTTAATTTGAAAAAGGGTCAGGAAGTCACTTTGGAACAGCGAGCTACCTATATCATTCCAAGAATGCACGTGATTGCAGTAGAGTATATGGGAGAAAGCTTGTTGTTGAATAAAATCATTATACTGTTAGGTACAAACTCTACACTGTACATGGTTGCTCTATATGTAGCAGAAACACATTGAAGCATTTATTTTAGTTTTGACTTCAGAAGATTTATAAGTTTTAGTTCAGAAGAACTCAAGAGTTCAGTTAGAGGTGGAGAGAGTTTCTTCCTCACAAGAGGACCAAACTTTTTTTCAGTTCGCTTCAAGGAACCATTCACCACAGAAGTGATTCCTAGTCGCTGAAACAGAGAAAGATTAGGCCATCAGAAATAAAGGTTCATGACATTAGACTCCGAAAGGAACCACAGAATTGACTCCACAGTTCAAGAAATATAAATTGGAGAAAATTAGTTAAGTAGAAGTTTAAGAAGCAGAGATAGGAATGATATTTCTCTGGGATTGAGTTTCTGTATTGGATAATGTTGGGAGAAGTTTGAAACTTTGTTCTGATGTTAGTGTTAAGATCTAACTAACCTGTTCTCCATACAATTTGTTTAGTACTTTCTTGTGTAATTAACTTATGATTGTTGGTAAAGAGTATCTGTCATCTAGTGTGACTGTTTCATGACTAAATACCACGTTAATCAACTGTAAAATTTAAACATATGATCCATCAAGCCAAGTTTCATTCTGGGATCTGACTTGTCAGTTTTACCATTAACTGTGATCACAACATTTTTCAGCAGAAGAATTTCAAGTGTTGTCAACATTGTCTCATTGTGCCTTTGAAACCTTGATTAGGACTGTTTAGCAAAATGACTCAGGTTTCTATCAACAGTTCCAATCCACTACAGTACTTTGCTAGAGCATCATGCAAGATCAATGGGGGATGAAGCATGTACAGGATATACAATTTCCATACAATGAAATAGCTACAAAGACACTTTTAGGTTGCATCAAGACACTTTTCCAAAAGGGGCCAAGGAAAAGAAGTTTCAGTAAGCAGTCGTCCTGAGGTAGAGTTATTGTAATCTAAATAAAACCAATGAAAGTAAAGATTTTTTTTCCCCTCACACGAACCTCGGTGCAAGGCACATCCAAGGGGGAAGGTAGGAAGGGAAAGATACAATGTCCAACAACTCGCCAGACACAAAGACATAGAACATAGAACAGTACAGGCCCTTCAGCCCACAATGCTGTGCCGAGCATTTATCTTAATCTAAGATCAACCTAACCTACACATCCCTCAATTTACTGCTGTCCATGTGCTTGTCCAGCAGTCATTTAAATGTCCCTCGTGTCTCTGAGTCTACTACCACCGCTGGCAGTACATTCCCCGCACCCACCACTCTCTGCGTAAAGAATCTACCTCTGACATCTCCCCTATACCTTCCTCTCATCAACTTAAAATTATGACCTCTCATAACAGCCATTTCTGCCCAGGGAAAAGTCTCTGGCTATCTACGCCTCTCATTACCTTGTACACCTTTACCAAGTCACATCTCTTCCTTCTTCTCTCCAGTGTAAAAGCCCTAGCTTATTCAACCTCTCTTCATAAGACATGCCCTCCAATCCAGGCTGTGTTCTGGCAAATCTACTCTGCACTCTCAAAGCATCTACATTCTTTCTATAATGAGGTGACCAGAATTGGACACAATATTCCAAGTGTAGTCTGACCAGGGTTTTGTAGAGCTGCAGCAAAATCTTGTGGCTCTTAAACTCAATTCCCCTGTTAATGAAAGCCAAAACACCATACGCCTTCTTAACAACCCAATCAACTTGGTTCGCAACTTTAAGGGATCTTTGTACGCAGACCCCAAGATCCCGTTGTTCCCTCACATGACCAAACTTCTGGTCTTTAACCCTGCATTCAGCATTTAAATTCAACCTTTCAAAATGAATAATTTCACATTTTTCCAGGTTGAACTCCATCTACCACTTCTTAGCTCAGCTCTGCATCCTGTGAATGCCTGCAACAGCCCTCGACACTATCTACAACACCAGTGATCTTTGTGTCATTGGCAAACTTACTAACTCACCCTTCCACTTCTTCATCCAAGTTATTTATTAAAACTACAAAGAGCAAACGCCCAAGAGCTGATCCCTGCAGGACACCACTGATCACCAACCTCCAGGCAGAATACTTCCCATCCACTACCACTCGCTATCTTCTTTCGGCCAGCCAATTCTGTATCCAGACAGCCACATTTCCCTGCATACCATACCTCTTAAATTGCTGAATGATCCTACTGTGGGGAACCTTATCAAATGTCTTATTGAAATACATATATATCATATCCACTGCTCAGTCTTCATCATCTTGCCTCGTCACATCCTCAAAGAACTCAATAAGGCTTGTGAGGCATGATCTTCCCCTCACAAAGCCATGCTGACTATCTTTAATCAAACTATGTTTTTCCAAATAGTCATAAATCCTATCACCTAGAATCCTTTCCAGCACCTTGTTTACCATAGAGAGAGAGAGAAAGAGACTCAGTGGTTAGCACTGCCACCTCTCAGTGCCAGGGACCTGGGTTCGACTCCTGCCTTGGGTAACTGTCTGTGTGCAGCTTGCACGTTCACCCAGTGTCTGCGTGAGTTTGCTCCAGTTTCCTTCCACAGTCCAAAGGTGTACAGGTTAGGTGAATTCGCCATGCTAAATTGCCCATAGTGTTAGGGGCATGGGTCTGGGTGATTACTCTTCAGATGGTCGGTGTGGACTTGTTGGGCCAAAGGGCCTGTTTCCATACTGTAGATAATCTAATCCAATCTAATCCAGCCCTGGGGAGTTATCTCTATCTTGATGCTTCTCAGAATTTCCATCACATCCATATTCTTAATAGCAATCTATTCAAGCCTATTAGCCTGGTTCATGGTATTCTCACTATCAACAAGGTCCCCCTCTCTAGTGAATACTGAAGCAAAAAAAACTCATTTAGGGCCTTCTCTACCTCCTCAGACTCCAGGCACAAGTTCCCTCCAGTATCCCTGATTGACCCTACCCACTCTCTGATCATTCTTTTATTCCTTACTAAGTGTAGAATGCCTTTAGATTTTCTCTGATCATTCCCACCAAAGTTTTTTCATGCCCCCTCCTAATTTTCCTTAGTCCATTTTTGAGTACTTTCCTAGCTACCCTGTAATCCTCTAAAGTTGTACCAGATGTGGGCAGCACGGTGGCACAGTGGTTAGCACTGCTGCCTCACAGCGCCAGAGATCCGGGTTCAATTCCCGCCTCAAGCGACTGACTGTGTGGAGTTTGCACGTTCTCCCCGTGTCTGCGTGCGTTTCCTCCGGATGCTCCGGTTTCCTCCCACAGTCCAAAGATGTGCAGGTCAGGTGAATTGGCCATGCTAAATTGCCTGTAGTGTTAGGTAAGGGGTATAGGTGGGTTGCGCTTCGGTGTGGACTTTTTGGGCCGAAGGGCCCGTTTCCACACTGTAAGTGATGTAATCTTTGCTTACTCAACCTTAAGAAAGCTTCATTCTTCCTTTTGATGAGAAGCTCCTCTTATCTTGTCACCTAAGGCTGCTTCACCTTACCATTTCTTGCCTGTCGCAGTGGGACAAAATTATCTAGCAGTCACAAGTGCTCCTTAAACAGCTTCCACATCTCTGTTGTGCACTTCCCGCAGAACAATTGTTCCCAGTTTATATTCCACAGCTCCTGTCGAATAGCAGTATAATTTCCCCACCGCCAATTAAATAACTTCTCATACTGTCTGTTCCTAACCCTCTCCATGGCTATGCCAAAAGTGAAGCAGTTGTGGTCATATAAATTGAGAGGTTAGAAATTTGGCCTAATTTTGCCTAGTTTCCAGAAACTGGAGTTTAAAATGCAAGTTCTTTCTTCTAAATGTGAGGTAGCGTCCAAGTGTGAAAAACCTCAGTCCACAAATTCATGCTTCAAATATTAACAGATGCAGCTTCCAATGTGTAATTGCTAGCTGCAATTGTAAGTACTGGCAGAAGATGCAGAATAATAACTGCTGTAGATGTTTACAAAGATATTAACTTATTTGGCTGCATCAAGAGTTCAAGGAGGTTCCAGTGGATAAATATCATAACCTGGCAAGGACACCCAAAACTCCACAAACTTTTGCAGTTCAATTGCTTGACAAATTAATGTCTCATTCTAAAAGATACGCTATTGGATTGTAGATTACAAACTCAATCAGTTCATCTCACAAACTATTCATTCTAAGAAACAATTTTAAAAGTTCAGCATTTAGAAAATCCATTAGGGACCTGCGCAAATCCCCGAGGACTGATTTCTATTGGCTTATGCAGTACCACATGATCTTGCTTAAGCAATTATTTTGGCGGATCATATTTTTCTTTGACTAAGTTGGCAAGAAATATCTTCAAGTCAGCGATTGACCATGCTCATTCATCAATGGCCTTGGATTATACCAACTGAGTGTGGCAGATGGTAAAAGACAAAGGTTTCAGCTCAGAGAATGTGAATTATGTTCATGTCAATAGTTATGAAGTAAAGATTACTGAAGAGAATAGGCTTCTCAGTGAAAACGATGAGACCCAATAAATTGATTTGGCCACGACTAGCCTAAAACATGTGAACTTTTTAAATTAACACGCAATTTTTGTTTGAGAAAAGAGAAATCAGCAATGGAAAACATGCCTGCTCTTCCCAACAGTCCTTGAATTAATTGCGTTGGTAAGGTTACACCAGCTGCACATTCCAGACCCTCTCTGACATGATTCTGTTCTCGAGGCAGCAGATTCTGTCATTCCACAAATTACTGAGAAATCATTCAAACCGAACTTCAAACCACCAAACTAAATATTTTTAGCAGAAAAAGAAAGAGCACAAATGCTCAGAGATGGAACTCCAAATTGGCTCACATCATATTTTCACCAGTAACAAGGTAGAGACCAAACTATTCTGATGGTTAGTGCCAATATTTAAGCAAACCTAATCTAAAACATCTCGCAACAATTAATAAACTCCAGTAGTGTGTCCTACCTATTCTTTTCCCATACAGAGTAAGAACTTCCTTTACTTAAACAAAAATCACTGATATTAAAGAGTTAACTTGCTCTGCTGACCTACAGGAAATTGGATGGCCCGAAGCTAGGGTGGGATGCCTCTGACTTACAGACAGATTATCAGAAAGTTACATCCCCATCTCTTGGCATTCAAATCCATTTGCATGGCCATTTCCTCATTATTCAAA
This sequence comes from Chiloscyllium punctatum, assembly GCF_047496795.1. Taxonomy (NCBI): domain Eukaryota; kingdom Metazoa; phylum Chordata; class Chondrichthyes; order Orectolobiformes; family Hemiscylliidae; genus Chiloscyllium; species Chiloscyllium punctatum. The sequence goes on along the minus strand of NC_092761.1, from coordinate 53,128,350 downwards.
AGCCATTTATTGTCATCTCCCACTATTTACATTTTCATCCCCTATTCATAAATCAGTAAGAATATTACAGTTGGAATTTGACTACTTCCTGTAACTAAAAATACAATTTGCAATAGATTTGACCATGAAGGGATGATTTACATTATATTGTTTCTGGAGATGGTCAGGTCACTGCATTGTGTCTTGAGTGGCATGTGACTTGGGGGGGGGGGGGAGAAGATGGTTAGGGGTTGTCTTTTTGGCATTACTGACTGTGATGTAAAGATTTGGGATCAAAGAAGGACCGTTTCCTTTGTTCAGAGTGTGCTTTGACATGACTCCGCAAGCCCTGCGTGGTGTGTGTTGGAAGTTCCTCCAGAAAGTTTGTTCTATACTTAATAATATTTTGATTGTTCACAGAAATTGGTGTGTTGCAATTGCATCAACTGTGTAAAAATCTCAGGAAACTATCAATAGTAAATCTATGCTCAAGCATTGTTGTAGACAACTCATCTGCTTGAACGAATATTTAAAGAAAGCTTCTTTGTCACTCCAGTTAGTTGCCATACAAAGGAATATTACAATGAACTCTGATGTTTCCTGCTTGATTCAGGACAGAATAACTTAATCTAGGAAGATGCATTCTACTGCTCAGTGTGTTGCTTCCATCACAAATGTTATTTCTGCAGTTATGAGATTATTTAGCTTCAAAGCAAAAAAGTAATGCCACAAGCGCATTGACAAACATTTGCTGTAGAGAAATTGAGGGGTGCTGGAAAAAGCTGAATTTCTGGAAATGGTTCTGATTTGGAGATGCCGGTGTTGGACTGGGGTGTACAAAGTTAAAAATCACACAACACCAGGTTATAGTCCAACAGGTTTAATTGGAAGCACACTAGCTTTCGGAGCGACACTCCTTCATCAGGTGATAGTGAAGGAACGTCGCTCCGAAAGCTAGTGTGATTCCAATTAAACCTGTTGGACTATAACCTGGTGTTGTGCGAGTTTTAACTTTGGAAATGGTTCAACATTCTCCAGGTGTCAAAAATATGATGGCTCCACCACCAGTACATGCAGTTCACAAACCTGCTGCTTGAAAATTAAAGCACCAATATGACAGATTAAAATAAACTTAAAAATAAACTTGTTGGCAAGATCAAATCATTGATTTAAATGGTTTGGCATCAATACGTTCAGGCCTAATTTCAAATCCCATGCATTGTCGAGGCCTCCACACACAATGTGCTCTCAAACTAGACTTCTACAATACAAATGGGATAAAGTTATATAATGATTGCAGTACAATATAATTCATGTCTCAGTATCATTCTAACTTACAACAGTCACCTTAAAAGGTTATGACACAACTGGTATTAATTTTATGTTTACTCTTCAAGAAACATCATGCCAGTTTAGAAAGAGCTCAGGTCAGAGACAAAGAAGTGTTGCCTCAGGTACAACCTCACAGGGATAACCTTTAATGCAGCAGAAAGCCATTCTTATTCCATTTCCTATACTAGTTATTGATAAGTGATAGGCAATTAGTTCTGATGTTAGAGACAGAAGGCCTAATCCAGTCAAACAAACTGAGACACAGAAATTGCAGAGTGTAAGTTACAATCTTAAAATCCTCCTTGGATATGAGGGAACTGAAGGTTGCAAATGTTCCACTCCTATTTAAAGAAAAGTAGAAGGATAAAACAGCAACTACAGAACAGGCAAAATAATTCTCAAGGTGAGAAAAAGTTTAGAGACAACAATTCACATAAAATTAAGTGCACAATGGGAACTGATGAGCTAATAAAAAAAAACATGAATTTGTGAAAGCAAATTACCTTAATTGAACATCAAGTTCTTTTATGAGGGTCGTGTGCATGGATTTTCAAAAAGCACTTCACGAAGTAAAAAATAAACTTGTTGGCAAGATCAAATCATTAAATGGGACAGACACAGCAGCACCGTTGTGCAATTGAACATGGATGAGAAAGTTTTTGAGAGCTTTTGTTATCCAGACAGTTGACAGGTAAGAAGTGGTGTTCCCCAGGGATCATTATTAGAACCACAGTTCTATTAACGAGCTGAATATTTGGGCAGAAATTCAAAGGTTGCAGATAACACAAATCTTAGGAATAAAATAAGCAAAGAGAATGATAGCAACATACTTCTAGGTAGCATACAGAAATGGACAGAAACATGAAAGATGAAACAATGCAAGGTATTGTTAAAGAGCTGAGGTTGAAAATAAGAATGAAAACAATCCTAATCTACTCAACCTCTCTTCATAGCTGGCACCCTCCATACCAGGTAACATCCTGGTGAACTTCCTCTGCAACAATGGCATCCGATTCCTTTTGGTAATGTGGCAACCAGAATTCCAAATGTGGCCGAACCAAAAGTCCTATACAACTGTAACAGGACCTGCCAACTCTTGTACACAATACCCTGTCTGATGAAGGAAAGCATGCTGTATGCCTTCTTTGACGTGTGTTGCCACCTTCAGGATACAACAGACCTGAACACCTAGATCTCTCTGTACATCAATTTTCCCCAGGGCTTTTCCATTTACCGTATAGTTCGCTCTTGAATTCGAGCTTCCAAAATGCATCAGCTCACATTTGTCTCCATCTGCCATTTCTTTGCCCAAATCTCCGATCTATCTATATTCTGCTGCATTCTCTGACAGTCCCCTTCACTATCTGCTATTCCATTAATCTTAGTGTCATCTGCAAGCTTGCTAATCAGATCACCTATACCTTCTTCCAGATCATTTATGTATATCACAAACAGAGGTCCAAACACAGATCCCCCTGGAACACCACTGGTCACAGTTCTCCATTTTGGGAAACTCCCTTCCAGTACTACTATCTCCTGCTGACCAGCCAGTTCGTTATCCATCTAGCTAGTACACCCTGGACCTCATGTGACTTCACTTTCTCCATCAGCCTACCATGGGGAACCTTATCAAATGCCTTGCTTAAGTCCATGCATATGACATCTATAGCCCTTCTCTCATCAATCAACTTTGTCAATTCCTCAAAGAATTCTATTAAGTTGGTAAGACATGACCTTACCTGCATAAAACCACGTTGCCTATCACTGATAAGCACATTTTCTTCCAAATGGGAATCTATCTTATCCCTGAGTATCTTCTCCAGCAGCTTCCCTACCACTGATGTCAGGCTCACCAATCTATAGTTACCTGGATTATGCCTGCTACCCATCTTAAACAAGGGGACAACATTAGCAATTCTCAAGTCCTCTGGGACCTCACCTGTGTTCAAGGATACTACTGTTATGGCCCCAGTTATTCCTCTCTTGCTTCCTTCCGAATTGTGGGATAGATCCCATCCAGACCTGGGGACTTGCTCATATTAATGCCTTTTCGAATACCCAATACTTTGTCCCTCCTTATGCCGACTTGTCCTAGAATAATCATTTATCCCAAACCTCAACGTCCATCATACCCCTCTCTTCGATTAATACTGATGCAAAGCCTTAAAGCCTCATCCATTTTCTCTGACTCCACACGTAACTTTCCCCCTTTGTCCCCGAGTGGGCAAACACTTTCTCTAGTTACCCTCTTGCTCCTTACACTAGTGACACCACCCCCGTATCCACGGGTGATACGTTGCAAGACCTACTGCGGATGCCAGAAACCGTGAATAGTAGTGAACCCTATCATTTAAATGGGAAACTTACCTTCCAAGCAGCCCACTAGAATTATTTCTGGAATGTTCAATGAAATATTTTCAGCCACGCATAAACCACAGATAACTGAAGCTGCGGAAATGGGGGTTCTACTTGATATGAATACAATGCTTTGGGATTTTCCTTAACCCTGTTTGCTAAAGATATTTCATGAACCCTTTTAGCCCTCTTAGTTCCTCGTTTCGCAATATTCTTCCCAAACTTCATCTGTTTTCAATTGCTTAGACCTTATGCAAGTTTTCTTTTTTGTTGTAGCTAGTCTCACAGTTTCACCTGTCATCCATGGTTCCCTAATCTTGCCAATTCTATCCCTCATTTTCACATGGACATGTCTGTCCTGCACTCCAATCAACTTCTCTTTAAAAGCCTCCCAACTATCAAATTTGGATTTACCTTCAAACAGCTGCTCCGAATCCATCTTTCCCAGCTCTTGCCGAATGTTGCTCTATTTGGCCTTCCGCCAGTAATAACACTCTCCCCTTAGGACCAGTCTTGTCTTGGTCCATGAGTATTCTAAAACTTATGGAACTGTGACCACTATTCCCAAAGTAATCCCCTACTGAAATTTCAACCACCTATTCTCTCATTCTCTTAACACCAGGTCCAGTATGGCCCCTTCCCATGCTGGACTGTTTACATTCTGCACTAGACAACCATCCTGGATACTCCTCACAAATTCTGCTCCATCTAGACCTCTAACACTAAGTGAATCCCAGTCAATATTGGGAAAATTAAAATCTCCTAACGCCATCACCCTGTTGCTGCTACATCTTTTTATAATCTGTTTACATGTTCATACCTCAATCTCACACTCACAGTTGAGGCATGCGGTACAGCCCCAACATTGTTACCACACCCTTCCTATTTCTGAGCTCTGCCCATATTGCCTCACTGCTTGAGTCCTCCATTCTGTCCTCCTTCAGCATAGATGTGATATCCTCACTGACCAGTAATGGTAATTCCACCCCCCCCCCCCCCCCCCCCACCCCTTTACCTCCCTCTCTATTCTGCCTGAAGCATCTATTTCCTGGAGTATTTAGTTGCCAATCTTGCCCTTCCCTCAACCAAGTCTCAGTAATAGAAATAACATCATACTAATCCAAGCTGTAAGTTCACCTGCCTTACCTACTACATTTGTTGCATTAAAATAAATGCACCTCAGACCACCAGTCCCTTTGCACTCATCATCTGCTCCCTGCCTACTCTTCCCCTTAGTCACGTTGACTTCATTATCTAGTTCCTTCCAGGTTTTAGCAACTACCTCCTTACTGTTCACTAATTTCCCATTTGGTTCCCAGCCCCCTTCCACATTAGTTTAAAACTTCCCAACAGTGTTAACAAAATCTCACCTTTGGACATTGGTTCCAGTCTGGCGCAGGTGTAGACCATCCAATTTGTTATAGTTCCACCTCCCCCAGAACTGGTCCCACTGTCCCAATGTCTCCTCCTTCCTGCACTGTCAAGCCTCACATTCATCCTGCTTATTCTTTCATTTCTACGCTGATTAGCATATAGCGCTGGTAGCAATCCTCAGATTACTACGTTTGAGGTCCTACTTTTTAACTTGGCTTCTAACTCCTTAAATTCTGCTTGTAAGACCTCATTCCCTTCTTTTTTTTTACCTATATCATATGCCAATATGCACCACAATAGCTGACAGTGACTATAAGAAGGTAAAATTAAGCAATCGGAAATAAACATGCTAAGCTTAAGAAAGGGTAATTACAAAGGTAAGAAGGCAGAGCTAGCTGAAGTGGAATGGGAGTAGCGATGTCAGTAAAGGAAAAAAGACAGACATTTAAGAAATCAGTTCATGGTTCACAACAAAGATTGATCCCAGTGAAAAAGGAGGATTCTAGGAGGAGGATCAGCCCGTGTTCAAATGCAACAAGATATGGACAATACCCAGATTTGACAAGTGGCAAGTGACATTTGCACCACACAAATGCAAGGCTATGATCATCGCTGAAAATGTGTTGCTGGAAAAGCGCAGCAGGTCAGGCAGCATCCAAGGAACAGGAGAATCCAAGGAAAGGCATAAGCCCTTCTTCAGGAATGAGGAAAGTGTGTCCAGCCGGCTAAGATAAAAGGTAGGGAGGAGGGACTTGGGGGAGGGGCGTTGGAAATGCGAGAGGTGGAAGGAGATCAAGGTGAGGGTGATAGGCTGGAGTGGGGTGGGGACGGAGAGGTCAGGAAGAAGATTGCAGGTTAGGAAGGCGGTGCTGAGTTCAAGGGATTTGACTGAGACAAGGTGGGGGATGGGGAAATGAGGAAACTGGAGAAATCGGAGTTCACCCCTTGTGGTTGGAGGGTTCCTAGGCGAAAGATGAGGCGCTCTTCCTCCAACCATCGTGTTGCTATGGTCTGGCGATGGAGGAGTCCAAGGACCTGCATGTCCTTGGTGGAGTGGGAGGGGGAGTTGAAGTGTTGAGTCACGGGGTGGTTGGGTTGGTTGGTCCGGGTGTCCCAGAGGTGTTCTCTGAAACGTTCCGCAAGTAGGCGGCCTGTCTCCCTAATATAGAGGCGGCCACACTGGGTGCAGCGGATGCAATAAATGATGTGTGTGGAGGTGCAGGTGAATTTGTGGCGGATATGGAAGTATCCCTTGGAGGGAAGTAAGGAGGGGGGAGATGTGGGCGCAAGTTTTGCATTTCTTGCGGTTGCAGGGGAAGGTGCAGGGCTATGATCATCACCAATAAGAGACAATCTAACCACCGCCCCTTGACATTCAATGGTGTTACCATCACGGTGTCTCCCACTAACAACATCCTGTGAATTATTATTGATCAGAAACTCAATTGGACTCACTACATAAACACAGTGGCTGCAACAGCAAGTCAGAGGCTAGGGATACTGCAGCGAGTAACTCACCTCCTGACTCGTCAAAACCTGTCCATTATCTCCAAGACACAAGTCAGGACTGTGATGGACTACTCCCCACTTGCCTGGATGAATGCAGCCCCAACAACACTCAAGCTTGACACCAAGGATGAAGCAGAGCTGAAAATGTGTTGCTGGAAAAGCGCAGGTCAGGCAGCATCCAAGGAACAGGAGAATCGGCGTTTCGGGCATCAGCCCACGTCGATTCTCCTGTTCCTTGGATGCTGCCTGACCTGCTGCGCTTTTCCAGCAACACATTTTCAGCTCTGATCCCCAACATCTGCAGTCCTCACTTTCTCCACCAAGGATGAAGCAGCCTGCTTAACTAGTATCACATCCAGAAACATCCACTCCTTCCACCACCAACGCTCAGTAGCAGCAATGTGTACTACCTATAAGGTGTATTGCAGAAATTCATCAAAGATCCTCAGGCAGCACCTTCCAAACCACAACCATTTCCATCTAGAAGGACGGAAACATGAAGGTGGTGGTGTTTCCATATATCTGCTGCCCTTGTCCAAGTCACTCATCATCCTGACTTGGAAATATATCGTCATTTCTTCACTGTTGCTGGGTCAAAGTCCTAGAATTCCCGAATGACATTGTGGGTCAACCTTCAACAGTTGGATTTCAGCGATTCAAGAAGGCAGCACACTACCACCTTGTCAAGGGCAACTAGGGACAGGCAATAAATGCTGGCCCAGCCACAAAATCCCACAAAATGAATTTTAAAAACCAGGGACGTTAACAATGTCATCAAAATGGAAGGAAAAACAGACAATGTGGCAAAGGTTAGTAGTAAATGATTGTGAACTTTTGAAAACAAACTAAAAAAAAGGTGAAAGTAAACTTTGAGCTAAACCTGCAAAGTAGATGGACAACAACTGCTTCTTTAACGATATGAAAAGGAAGAGAGAGGCCAAAGTTAGGCTGGTAGGAGAATGGGGGCAAGGAAATAATAATGCGTAATCAGCATCAATCTTTACAGTAGAAGATATTAATAGCATTCCAAATTACAAAATAATTAAGGGCAAAAGGAGGAGAGGAAATAAACACATTAACTATCACTAGAAAAAATGAGCTAGGTAAACTAATGGCAGTAAAAGGCCATTAAATCCCCTGGACCTAATAGGATACATCCTAAAATATTAAGAGAATTAGCTTCAGAGATAATGGATTCTTCAATTCTAGAAAAGTCCAACAGGATTGCAAAACTGTCATGGTAACACCTCTATTTCTGAAGGGAAGGACACAAAAAAAAGGTACCTGCAATCCAGTTAACTCTATATTGGTTATTGGGAAAGTGTTTAGATTAGATTACTTACAGTGTGGAAACAGACCCTTCGGCCCAACAAGTCCACACCGCACCCGCCGAAGCGCAGCCCACCCATACCCCTACATCACCCTTACCTAACACTACAGGCAATTTAGCATGGCCAATTCACCTGACCTGCACATCTTTGGAGTGTGCAAGGAAACCAGAGCACCCGGAGGAAACCCACGCAGACACGGGGAGAACATGCAAACTCCACACAGAGAGTCGCCTGAGGCGGGAATTGAACCCAGATCTCTGGCGCTGTGAGGCAGCAGTGCTAACCACTGTGCCACCGTGCTGATCAAGCAGAGTCAACATGGCTTCAAAAAGGTGAAGTCATGTCTGACAAATTATTAGAATTTGTTGAGGTAACAAGCAGAATACTGGATGTAATATATTTGGATTTTCAGACAGCACTTGATAACATACCTTAGGCTATATAAGAGCCAATTATGTTGGAGTAGGAGGATTGGCTAACTAACAGAGGAATATGTTGGGGTAACAGACACATTGTAAGGACAGAGTTGAAAAGTGTGGTGCTGGAAAAGCGCAGCAGGCTAGGCAACATCCGAGGAGCAGGAGAATCGATGTTTCGGGCATAAGCCCTTCTTCAGGAATCATTGTAAGGATAGCAATCTGTAACTAGTGGAGTGCCACAAGGATCAGTGCTGGGGCCACAATTATTTACAATATATATTAATGGTTTAGGTGTGGAAAATGAATGTACCGTAGCCAAGTTTACGGATGATACAAAAAAGGTGGGAAGGCAAGTAGTGACAGATGACACAAAATGTCAGAGATATAGGTGGGAAAAGTGAATGGGACATAGTCTTGACAGATGAAATATAATGAAGGAAAACGAGAAGTTATGCAATTTGGTAGGAAGGATAGAGGAGATGAAATTTATTGAAATACAGAAAGACAACACAAGGTCTAGCTCAGAGAGATTTGAGAGTCATGTACACAAATCATAAAAAGCTGGCAGCCAAATTCAGTAAGTATTGGAAATGGCAAATACAATGTTTCCCTTTATATGAAAGGAAGTAGAGAACAATAGGGAGGTCTTGCTAGAACTATACAAGGCACTAGTCAGACCAGAGTTAGAATACAGTGAACAGTTTGTAGCCCCTTGTGCAGGGGAAGATATACTGGCATTGGAGGTAGTCCATGGAAAGTTCTTTAGACTGATACTGGGATTGGAGGGACCATCTTGTGAGGAGACATTCAGTAGTTTGGGGCTATAATCAGTGGGATTTACAAGAATGAGAGGTAACCTTATTGAAATAGACAGATATTTAGAGGTCTTGCAGAAAAGTTGTTACACCTAGTGTAGAGTCTAGGACCAGAGGGCATAATCTCAAAATAAGGGGTCGCACAAGGTTGTGTAAAGATTTGTAACTCAGCTGCTGAGTGCAATTGTTGTGCGTATGCTCGCCGAGCTGGGAATTTGGTTTGCAAATGTTTCGTCCCCTTTCCAGGTGACATCCTGTGCTTTGGCACTCAACCACGGACTCCATCAATAAACACATTGACCTAGACTCAATATACCAACCACTGCAACGTACCGGAAGCAACGGGAATGAAACCAAATAAATTCCAACTGATACAGTACAGTAGCACTTCACAGGTGTCACCACACTGAGGATGTCACCTAGAAAGGAAACAAAACGTTTGCAAACAAAATTACCCGCTCGGCAAAAATACCCACAACAACTGCAAGGGGTCACACATTTAAGACAGATTAATTCCTTTTCTCGGAGTATCGAACCTGTGAAATTCTTCACCATAGAGGACTGTAGAGGCCGTTAAATATATTCAAGGCTAAGACAGATTTTTAATCAGAAAGGGAATCAAAAATTATAGGGAAAAGACAGGAAAGTAGAGTTGAGAATAATTAATTCAGCAATAATCTCAGAAAATGATGCAGCAGACTCAATAAGCTAAATGGCCTACACTTGCTGCTGATAAGATATCACTTGCATGGAGAGGCTGGAAAGGCTAGGGTGTTCATCTTAAAGCAGATATGATTAAAAAAATACGGCTTTATAAGTCTTCAAAATCACGAACGGTTCTGAAACAAATAAGGTTAAATTGCTTTCACTAGCATGCGATCATAACTTGAGCACATAGGCTTGAGGTGATTGATAAAGGAATAAATATGATAAAGCAAGAACTGCAGACACTGGAGATGTGAAGCAAGAACAGAAATTGCTGGCAAAACTCAGCAGGTCCAGCATCTGTGCGAAGAAAGTTAACATTTCAAGTCAGGTGACTTCACCAAAACTGTTAGCAGCAAGGAAAAAGTGGTCTTTATCTTTATTCTCTGCCCTCAATTCATTACCCAACCCTTGATCAATAAGTTTGCTAATATAAACCCCCAACAGTGTGGGTTCATGGGTTCCTATCCTACAAAGTAGTCTCATATACAATACCATACTGAATACGTTTTGGAAATCCACATATATTTCAGCTATTGGTTTCCCCCTTATCCATCTTGCTTGTTGACGCCTGAAAATATTTTAATAAAATTGTCAGCTATTTCTCCTTCACAAACCGGATGGGGCGGGGTGCACTTGGACAGGTGGAGATGAAGTTTACAGACAGAGATATGAAACGCAGAAGCAAACAAGGAGATGATAGACAGCAGGCCAGGACAGAAGGAAAAGTGAATAAATGGTAATAAGAGCTCAGAGTTGGGGCAAATGGGCAAGCTGCACTGAAGAAAACCCATGTCATGGATTGGGTGTAAGGTGGGAGAAAAACACGAAAGAATGAAATCAGGCTCTAAACTTATTGAGCTCAGTGTTAAGTCCTAGAGGCTGTGGGGTTCCCAAGCAGAAAGAGCAATGTTCTTCTTTAAGCTTGTGCTGGGACTTGCTGCAACACCGTAGCAGGGCTGCGACAGAAAGCTAGGGATGGGAACAGAGTTGGGCATTCAAATGGCTGGTAATTGGAACCTCCAGGTCACTTCTAACAGTAGAGTTACTTGAAACGCTATCTCTGCTTTCTTCCCAGGCCTGCTGAGTTGCAATGACTTCTGATTTTGTTTGGTAAAGGAATTAAGTTCTTGTGATCTGAAATGCACTGTATGAAACCATGGTGGGAGCAGAGTCAATTGTAACATTCAAAATAAAATTTCATTAAAAAAAGCAGAAAAATTATGAATTGAAAGGGAAAGAGCATGTTGTTCTGTAAGGAACTGGCCTGAAAGGTTCAGAGCATTGTTTCAGCTTAACAGAAGACAACTTGAGATCACAGGGAGTAAATGGTGTAGTAGTACTGTCACTAGCCTAATTATCCAGAAGCCCAGACTCATGCTACAAGGAGACAGTGAGGTCTGCAGATGCTGGAGATCAGAGTTGAGAGTGTGTTGCTGGAAAAGCACAACTGGTCAGGCAGCATCCAAGGAACAGGAAAATCGATGTTTCGGGCCACAGTTCTTCGTGCTACAGGGGCACAAGTTCCAAATCTTGCCATTGCAGATGGTGGAATTAATTCAATTAGTAAATAATCTGGAATTTAGTTGTGCTTGTATGCACTGTCCCATCATCAGAACAGAACTGCCAGTCAGCAAAGTACCGATTCTCATTAATTTAATCTTAATGCTAGCATACAATCTTGTTGTAAGTGCAACATTAAATGTGTCCCATGATGTTGCTTCAGTCTTGCTCAGTGACATACGTAGGTTGGTATGCACAAAAGTAAAAAAGCACATTCAGCTCAATTCTCTCTCTTGTTCAGGGTGTGTTATAAAGGCAGTCATTAATGCCTTAAAACAACTACTCTTCCATCATGCTTCATGCTCATCTCCAATTGTTTTAAACAGGAACAGATATTACAGTTGCTGAGCTCAACTCATTTGTAAAAGGCCAACTGACATCCTCAACCATTCACCAAAGGGATAACCTATAACAAACATACTGGTGTCTCTCATGCAACCACTTAAGAGTCATAGAGTCTGACAGCACGGAAACAGGCCCTTTTGGCCCAAACTGGTCCATGTCGACCAAAACTTTCCATCCATACAAACCCCATTTCCCTGCACTTGGCTCATATCCATCCAAACCTTTCCTATCCATATATTTGTGCAAATGCCTTTTAAACGTTGTTATTGTACCCGCCTCAACCACTTCTGCTGGCAGCTCATTCCATACACATTCCATCTGTGCAAAAAACATTGCCCCTCGGGTTTCCTTTTATTCTTTCCCCTCTAACCTTAAACTGATGCCCTCTAGTCCTCAATTCCCCAACCCTGGGAAAAAGACTGAGTGCATTCACCCTATTCATGCCTCCCATGATCTTAAACATCTCTAAGGTCTTCCCTCCATCTCCTACACTCTAAAGAAAAAAAAAAGTCCTAGCTTGTCCAACCTCTCTCTACAACTCAGACCATTGAGTCCAGGCAACATTCTGGTAAATCTATCTTGCACTCTTCCCAGTTTAATAACATCCTTCCTATAACAAGGTGACCAGAACTGAACACAATACTCCAAGTGCAGCCTCACCAACGTCCTGTTTAACTGCAACAAAAATTTTGAACTTCGATACTCAGTACCCTGACAGATGAAGGCCAGTGTGCCAAAAACCTTCTTCACTCGGTCTACCTGTAACTCCACTTTGAGAACTCTGAACCTGTACTCCAAGCACCCTCTTCTCCACTACACTCCTTAAAGCCCATTAACCATGAAACTCTGACCTTGAATTGACTTTTCAAAATGCAAGACCTCACACTCATCTATATTAAACTCCACTTGCCATTTCTAGGCCCACTTGCCCAGCTGATCAATGTCTTGCTGCTATTTCTTATAATGTGCCTCGCTTCCACAGTACCGCTTATTTTAGTGCCATCTGCAAAGTTACTAATCATGCCTTGTAAATTCTCATCCAAATGATTGATATAGATTACAAATAGTATTGGGCCCAGCACTAACCCCTGAGGCACTCCACAAATAACAGGCCTCCAGGTGGACAAGCATCCTTCCAATCCCTCTGCTTCCTACCATTAAACCAACTTTACATCCAATTTGTCAGCTCACCCTGGATTCCGTGTGATCTAATGTTCCAGAGCAGCCTACCATGTGGAACCTTATCAAAGGCCTTACTGAAATCCACACAGACTACGTCTACCGCCCTGCCCTCATCAACTTTCCTGGTCACTTTATCAAAGAACTCTAACATATCTGTGAGGTATGATCTTTGACTCTGAAAACCATGCTGAATACTCCTAATTGTACACTGTTGTTCCAAATGCACGTATTTCTTTTCCCTCAGAATCTTCTCAAGGAATGTACCCAACACAGATGTTAAGCTTACTGCTTAACAGTTCCCAGGCTTTTCTTTGCAGCCCTTCTTGAATAATGGCACAATATTCGCTACGCACCAGTCTTCCGAGAACTCACCCGTGGCTAACAATGATGGAAAAATATCTGTCAGGGCCTCCACAATTTCTCCTCTAGCCTCTTACAGTGTTCTTGGATATATCTGGTCAGGACCAGGAGATTTATCCACCTGCATACATTCTAATACAACCAACACCTCATGTACTGTGATCTTGCCCCCAAGACATCACTCTAACTTCCCCAAGTCTTCATGTCTTTCTCCACAGTAAACTCAGGAGAAATATTCAATGAAGACCTAGCCCATCTCCTGCGGTTCTGTACATTCATGTCCACTTTGGTCCTTGATGGGCCCTATTCCCCCTCTAATTATTCTTTTTCCTTTAATATACTTAAAAATGTCTCTTTAGATTCACCCTAATCTTCTCAGCCAAGGCTACCATGAGCCCCCTTTTCGCCCTCCTGATTTCCTGCTTCAGTAAACTCCTGTAATCCCAGTATACCTCCAGGGATTCTCTTGATCCCAGCTGCCTATACCCAAGCCATATCTCCTTTTTTCTGGTCAAAGTCTTATCACGTCATCCAGGGTTCCCTTTTCCTGTCCACCTTGCCCTTCATCCTCACAGGAACATGCAGACCTTGAACTCTAGCTATCTCATTTTTAAAGGCCTCCTACTTGCCAAAGGTCCATTTGCCTGGAAACAAACTACTCCAATCAACCCTGGAAGCTCCTGTCTAATCCATCAAAATTCGCCTTGCCCACATTTAGAACCTGACCCTGTTTTGTTCCTCTCCATAACAATTTTTAAATTAATAGAACTATGGTCACTGGTCAGAAAGTGTTTCCCCACTGTCACCTCAATCACCTGTCCTGCCCTATTTCCCAAAAGTAAGTTGAGTTTTACCCCTTCCCAAGTAGGGCCCTCTATGTAACTGCTGGAGGAAACTTTCCTGAATGCACTTAACAAATTCCACTCCATCTAAGCCCTTAACACTCTGGCAGTCCCAGAGGAACTGTTAGGAAATTAAATCCTCTAATATGACAACCCTATTCCTCCAGAAAGTCTCCCCAATCTCTCGGCATATTTGTTCCTCTAATTCCCATTGACTATTTGAGGGTCTATAGTACAACCCCAATAACGTCACCATCCCCTTATTTCTTAGATTAGATTAGATTACTTACAATGTGGAAACATGCCCTTCAGCCCAACAAGCCCACACCGACCTGCCGAAGCGCAAACCACTCAGACACGTTCCCCTGCAATTACCCCTTCACCTAACACTACGGGCAATTTAGCATGGCCAATTCACCTAACCTGCATGTTTTTGGACTGTGGGAGGAAACCGGAGTACCCGGAGGAAACCCGCGCAGACACGGGGAGAATGTGCAAACTTCACACAGTCAGCCGCCTGAGGCGGGAATTGAACCCGGGTCTCTGACGCTGTGAGGCAACAGTGCTAACCACTGAGCCACCGTGCTGTCCCTTACTATGACGAAATTGAGTGGACAGACATTCAGAATCAAATGCATGCACCATTATCGGTCATTATTGAGAATTTGAGGTCACTAGTGAAGGGAAGGCTTCCTCCAAAGGTTAAACAGGATTTCAAGCATGGATTACCTGATTGCAGCCTCCACACAGTGCCACCTATACCTGTACAGCCACCAGCCACCAGGCAGGCTGCTTAGCCAATGAAATTGAGAATTCTCATAGAAAACAAAACAGGAAGGAGGAAGTGAGAAATATACTTCACACTACATCACTGCGCAGATGCAAAATGTAGAATGAGACCTCAGGAAAAAGCTTAAATGACAAAACAAATTTCAAAGAGCTTATTAAATTTTTAATTCAAGGCATCTCACACAGGTTCACTTCTTAAACATTTTTCATCAAGCAAGAAGCAAAAATCCAATGAACTTGGTTTGGAAAATTTCTGTGGAAAACTACCAAAGGAATCCCAGCACATTTTAGCGAAAGGAATACTAAATACTCAACATGTACTAAAATAGAGATGTCATACAATGCAAGCATTCTGTATAGAAAAGCAGCACTCAAAAAAGATATTAAAGCCCTAACCTTGGAAGATTTCCAACAGGCATAAATAAAACTGAATTTAAAAAAATGAAAATCAAACAAAAATTTGGCTGTATTAACTGTGTTCTTCACTGCAGCTGTATGCTCAGCAAAAATTATCACTGACTGGCTCTCTGAGCAAAGTGTGATGAGTATGCTTTCATAGAAACCAAGGACAAGATGTAACAAATTACTGTACCATTGTCATCCAGACATATTGATTGGTTCTGTGTTTGGCTTAAACTCATGATTCTTGGGATTTCAATCTGTTCATGTGTCAGCCCACAAATTGATGCTACTTTTTTTATTTATTCATTCATGAGATGTGGTTGCTCCTGGTAATATCAATGTTTATTGTACATTAACAGTTGCCCTTGATTACCTTCTTGAATTATTGCATATAATGAAACTGCTTCCACAAGTCGGCAGTTGCAGGATTATGACCCAAAGGAATGAGACATATGACCAAGTCAAATTGTTGAAAGTGCTGCCATAGTATATCAGTTTTGGAAACAGTGTTTAAAGTAGTTGCCTATGAAGCAGCATACTTTGCCCTTGATGATGTTAAGTTTATTGTGGCTTATCAGAATTGTATTTATCCAGGAATTGGACAGCTTTCCATCACAATCCTGACTTTTGCCTCATCAATTATGAGGACTCTTAACTAAGCAGGAGGTTAGTCACCTTCACTCAACTTTTACTCTTGTAATAAGAATATCTATGTGGCTTATTCACTTCAATTACTGGCCACTGGTTGATGACGGGGATACAATGATGGTAACATGGTTAACGTTCAAAGGAAGGTAATTAAATTCTGTCTTTTAGATTGTCATTGCCTGATGTTTATTTCGAACAAATATTAGATGCCACTTTTCGGCCCAAGCTCGAATGTCATCCAAACTTATTAGATGCAGGCTCAAATTAGTTCAGTATTTGAAGTATTGGCGATTGTATCTGCACATGTTCTGCTATCCAACTACAGGTGCATTAAATTTACTTAATTCATATTCCACTGACAACAATGAAGGATTTTTTGATCTGTATTTTAATGTTAAAAGGGCAGTGCTGTTTAAAATGCCAGAAGAATTCCATGCCAGCATAGCATTGTCCAACTAATAGAAAACAACTGCAACCTCAGGTAACACTCACTGACAAGCTACATTCATTGCAACTAGAAACTGAGACAAAGACACGCAAATTAAATCATGTTTGTGTACATTAACAAACATTACAAGCTTTAACTACATTTTTTTTACTGAACAAAATTTATCTTGGAGTTTGGATATATGCCACAAGTTATTCTATACATTTTAAAAACAACAACTAGGTCAATCATGATCTGCATGGCAACCAGCCAGATTCCAAGTTAATGTTAGTGGCACATTACTAGCACCATAACAAAGAGATTACGAAAGTGGAAATTATATAATCAACCCAAAGTGGATGTCCTTCCTCAGCTTTCCGACTGCACTGCAGTTTCTTTGCAAATTTCTACAAATGCAAAATTGTAAAGAGAGATGAACAGGACATAGAGTCATTCAGTATGGAAACAGACACTTCTGTCCAACCAGACCATGTCAACAAAAATCCGAAACTAAACAGTCCAACCTGTCTACTCCTGGTTCATATACCTCCAAAATGTTCTTATGCATGTCCTTATCCAAATGTCTTTTAAATGTTGTAATTGCACTCACATCTGCCACTTCCTCTGGAAGTCTGATCCACTACCCTATGGTAAAAAAAACTCCCCTCACCTTAAGAACATGCCCTGTAATCTTGAAATCCTCTACCTGAGAGGGGAGACAACACCATTAACTCTACCTACACCTCTCATTATTTTATCAGGGTCACCTCTCAACCCTTTATGCTCCAGTGAGAAAAAGTACCAGCGGAACTTCCCAAACATTGCATTGATGTTTTATTGCCTTGTAACAGGACAAACAAAGAAACACAAGTGAAAGGGAAGTAAATGATGGATGACTTAGAGATAGAAAAATACTTTTAACAAATTTTTTTTGAAAATTGAGAAATGCTTTACTAATTGGAGTGATGCGCAACATTTGATTTCACCTTTCTAGATTTCTGACGTTGTGCATCATACCAAGATTAGAACTCATATCTTTAACTTCATTTTTGATAAAGCAATTATTAAACCTAAATGACAGTAGTCAAATTAATTGATCTTTCTCATGCAAATCCAGAAATTTTACATCATCCAAATGATTTGTGCCTTTTGTGGAGGTTGTAATTTTTTTCTGGTTTTTTGAGGTATTAAGAGTAGTGCAAATCATCCAGTAATTTGTAGTGAACCAGAATGGTCGTCTTTTCATGCTGATGTTTAAATGAACTAACAATGATGGACATTTAGATATTTGTGAAGGAGGTACAGTAACGATGGACAATGTTAATTCGTTATTCATTTTCCAGCAACTTCTGGGACTCTGTGATGTCACATTGATCATAGAGTCATCAAGACATACAGCACAGAAACAGACCCTTCAGTCCAACTTGACCATGCAAACCAGATATCCTAAATAAATCTAGACCCATTTGCCAGCATTTGGCCCATATCCTTTTAACCTTCCTATTCATATACCCAACCAAATGCCTTATAAATGTTGCAACTGTACTGGCCTCCACCACTTCCTTTGGCAGCTCATTCTATACACGCACCAGCCTCTGTGTGGAAAAGTTGTCCCTTAGGTCCTTTTTATATCTGTCCCCTCTCACCTTAAACCCACGCCCAAGTTTTGGTCTCCACCATCATGAGGAGAAGATATTGCCTATTTATTCTGTCAACGCCCCTCTTGATTTTATACGGTCACCCCTCAGCTTCCAACACTCCAGGGAAAATAGCCTCAGCCTTTTCGTCCTCTCCCCATAGCTCAAACCTCCAACCCTGGCAACATCCTCATAAATCTTTTCTGAACCTTCTCAAGTTTCACAACATTCTTCCTATAGGAGGGAGAATGGAATTGTATGCAATACTCCAAAAGTTGCCAAAGCAATGGTATCTACAGCCGCAACATGACCTCCCAACTCCTATACTCAATGCACTGACTAAGAATGGCAACCATATCAAATGCCTTCTTCTCTATCCTATCCACCTGCAGCTTCACTTTCAAGGAGCTCTGAACCTGCACTTCAAGTTCTCTTTGTCCAGCAACACTCCCCAGAACCTTACTATTAAGTGTATAAGTCCTGCCCTGACCTGTCTTTCCAAAATGCATTACCTCATATTTATCTAAATTAAACTCCATTTGCCACTGGCCCATTCCATTGTACTCTGAGGTATCCTTCTTCACTGTTAACTACACCTCCAATTTTAGTGTCATTTGCAAATTTACTAACCATACCTCCTATCCTCATATCCAAATCATTTACATAAATGACAAAAAGCAGTGGACCCAGCACCGATCCTTGAAGTACACCACTGGTCACAGGCCTCCAGCCTGAAAAGCAACCCTCCTATATCCCCACCCTCTGTCTTCTATCTTTGAGCCAGTTCTGTATCCAAACAGCTAGTTCTCCCTATATTCCATGTGATCTAACCTTGCTAACCAGTCCACCATGAGAAGTCTTATCGAATGCCTTACTATATGGATCATGTCACCGCTCTGAACTCATCAATCCTCTTTTGTTACTTCTTCAAAAAACTCAGTCAAGTTAGTAGGACATGATTTTCTACACACAAAGTCATGCTGATTGTCTCTAATCAGTTCCTGCCTTTCCAAATACTTGAAATCCTGTCCCTCAGGATTTCCTCCAACAACTTGCCATCATCAATGTTAGGCCCACTGGTCTTTATTCTCTGGCTTTTCCTCACCACTTTCCTTAAATAGTAGCATGACGTTAGCAAACTTTCAGTCTTCTTGCACCTCACCTGTGGCTATCAATGATGAAAAACATTTCAGCAAGGGACTCAGGAATCTCTTCCTCGCTTGACTATTTATTTCCCCATGTTCTCTATCTTCCATGCCCTTCTCTACAGTCAACAGTGATGCAAAATACTCGTTTAGTATTTTACTCATCTCCTGCATTTCCACACATAGACTGCCTTGCTGATCTTTGAGGGGCTCTTTTTCTCCGTAGTTACCCTGTTGTCCTTAAGGAATCCCTTTGGATTCTCCTTAACCTTATTCACCAAATCTATCTCATGTCCCCTTTTTAACCTCCTGATATCCTTCTCGAATATACTCTTACTGCCTTTGTACTCTTCCAGGGATTCACTCAACCTCTGCTGTCTATATCTGACATCTGCTTCCTTCTTATTCTTGACCAAAACTTCAATTTCTCTCGTCATCCAGCATTCCCTACACCTATCAGCCTTGCCCTTCATCCCAATAGGAACTACTTTCTCTGGACTACTGTGATCTCATTTCTGAAGTCTTTCCATTTTCCAGCCATCCCTTTACCTGTGAACATCTGCCCCCGAAACAACTTTTGGAACTTCTTGCTTAATATCATCAAAAGTGCCATTCTTTCAACTTAAAGCTTAACTTTTAGATCCATCACTGTTTTAAAACTAATAGAATTACGGTCACTGGCCCCAAAGTGCTCCCCCGCTGACAGCTCAGTCACCTGCACTGCCTTATTTCCCAAGAGTAAATCAAGATTTGCATCTTCTGTATTGGTATAGCCACACACTGAATCAGAAAATTTTCTTGTCACAATTAAATTCCTCTCCATCCAAGCCCTAAACACTATGGCAATTCCAGTCTATGTTTTGAAAATTAAAATCCCCTAACATAATTACCCTATTATTCTAACAGATAACTGTGATCTCCTTACAAATTTGTTTCTCAATTTCCCAATGACTATTGGGGGTTCTATTCCAATAAAGTGATCATCCCTTTCTTATTTCTCAGTTCCACCCAAATAATTTCCCTCGATATATTCCGAGGAGTATCCTCCCTTAGTACAGCAGTAATGTTCACTAATGCACATTTTCAATTTAATGAATTCTGTTTTTAAAGTGGCATACCAGACAAAATCCTTAGGTATTCTACAGAAGGTTGTTGACTGTGCTAGGAGGCATCCATAGAAATCACTTTGCTGATTTCAGATTCACAAATAAATCCCCGTGGTAACTTGTTAATGATTCACTCCCTGGGGCTTTTGTGATGCTCCATTTTTGTAAATAAAATTAATTTGCCAGAAAAAAAAAACAGTAAAGGTGATAGAAAATGTTCTTTTTCCTCTGACACTGCATCAGGATTCAAAATGATCTAAATTACCTTATTCCTGGAACGCAGAAACATATCACAAAAAGTATTTTGTATAAAAATGCTTTGAACAGTCATGTTAGCAGCTAACCATTAAGGAGCAATAGCTCTTTACTGAACTTGTGCAGTTTCATAGCATCAATCTCACCTTTACAAAGCATGTGTATTTGTATGTAATAAAGTGATACAGTCCATCACCAGCTTGGGTCTGTTAGGCTGATGAAGTTTACATGGGCCCAGAGGTGTATAGATAGCATTGGTCCGGTCTAGCTTTAAGTTAAATTTGCATGCTTTCTGCCTCAACTAATCCATTCAGAACTAATCCATTTGGGCGACACGGTGGCACAGTGGTTAGCACTGCTGCCTCACAGCACCAGAGACCTGGGTTCAATTCCCACCTCAGGCGACTGACTATGTAGAGTTTGCACGTTCTCCCCGTGTCTGCGTGGGTTTCCTCCGGGTGCTCCGGTTTCCTCCCACGGTCCAAAGATGTGCAGGTCAGGTGAATTGGCCATGCTAAATTGCCCATAGTGTTAGGTAAGGGGCAAATGTAGGGGTATGGGTGGGTTGCGCTTCGGCGGGGCGGTGTGGACTTGTTGGGCCGAAGGGCCTGTTTCCACACTGTAAGTAATCTAATCTAATCTAATCTAAAAACAGAGGTTCACTTATTATTACTGTTATTTTTAAAAAGTCTCCTTGAATTCCCTATTAGATTTATTACTGCTTTGATTTTGCAGCAGTTCAAGACAAGTACTCACCACAACTTTTTCAAGGAAAACTAGGGATGGGTAATAAATTTTAGTCCAGCCAGGGAAGACTCATCCCATAAATGAATTAGTGGAAAAAAAATAACATTCCCCAGTATTGTGCATCCCATAAATGAAAATAACTGCACACACATTTTATCAAATGCTTTTGTAATCAAGTTCACCCCTCAACCTTCTCTTTCCTAAAGAGCTCCAATCTGTTCATTCTTCCCTCAGTCTTTGAGAGACAGACACATTTGATCAGTAACAGAATTAAACATGAATGGGAAAGGGCAGGAAAGTGAATGTCACTAGCATCAGATCAGCCATGATCATATTGAATGGTAGAGGAGACTTGGGAAGAAGAACAGTCTACTCCTGTTCCTGTTTCTTATGGTTTTATGGTCTCATAGCAATAACGGCTCAATTTTGGTGTTATCTTAGTCTAAGGGGAAAAGAGACTGACAATGAGAGAATTGCATCTAAAAAGATCGAGATCAATCATTTTGTCTCTGAGCAGAGCTCTAGATTCAGGAGCTATTCTCTCAAAACCAAGTCAACACAAGTGGTGCTTATTAAATACAGCACTGCCTCCACATAAAATCCTGCAAAGCTAAAGGTGATCCTATGTACAAGTACAGTGCAATGAAAAGTTAATTTGTTAATCTGGAGAGGCAGTCTGAATTTGTGAATTAGAAACCAATGATCTCTATATGCCTCCTATGTTTGTTTTGCCAAGCCATGCAGTTTACTTCACTAAAGGGACAAGGAATTTCACCAATAAAATATCAAGGAAGAAATAGTACATATGAACTTCATTTTAGCTTGATCAGCAGGATCTGAGTAATAGAATGCAAGCCTCAGGTGCTGTGGAAACAAGTTACATTATCAGTAACACTTCTTTTCTATAACTTCAATACACATATATTCTGGTTTTCTCATTCCATGTTCTTATGGTCTTCATGCACTACTCATGTGATGCATGCTGGTAATGCTTCATCCCTTCCTCCCAGAGGACTGTCAACAACATTCTGAGATCAGCACTGAGGTGATGTGTCTAAGATAACCAACAGTTGGTTAGTAATGTGGTTGAGGGGCTCATGGTACTGTTGCCTCTCATTCCCGTTCATTTCATGTCTCTTTAAGAACTCACTGAGCTTGCCAATTTATCATGAATGCACTCAAGCATGTCATTTCATTGCCATGCTACACAAAAAAACTGTGGAACAATTTGGTTCAAAACAAAACATGATTCAGGTAAACTTCATTTCATGAGTCAGTGTCACCTCAATTGAGCTGACATTGTTAAAGGCACATGTACTTCAATAATCCCCAAGTCCAGGTTGAACACTTGATTAGAGCTTGGAAAGGTTGTGGCTGCACATCTCATTCTCTTAAAAGTGGCATCACTGAGAGTCAGTCCTGCTCCGTTATGTCAGTATTCTGCATCAATAAGTCAGATGAGGACTGATTTTCAGCACTGGAGTAATGGATTTGAAGATGTGTGCATACCTGCTTTTTAATAACCATACAAAGTTTGATACCTGGCTTTACCTCTGTTTTTGCTCAACCAATATTGACTGTGGTGACAGAACCTCATGTTTCCACAGACTTGCACTGAAAACATTGATCAAATCATACAAATTTGTAAGGGCATTGTTGATTTAATGAATTTCCACATCACCTGTAGTTATTTAAATTACTACACAGCAACAAATGAAAAGAAGATCATCATTTTTTCCACGTGAATATTCTGCAAGGAGAGTTTACCATAGCACTGATAGTCTCTTCCCAATCAAGGCGATCACGAGGAGGAAGAGTCAGCAACAGATTTTGAACATAATCATCTTCCTCTAGCGTTGGAGAGTTTGACTTCAACCTGCAAACAGGAGCAGATAAAGCAAAAATTTAACGCTCAAGAAAAAGATCTCCTAACAGTTCAGACTAATGCAGACATCTTTAACCACTCCTTACTCTTATGTGAGATTCCCACCTGCTTCAAGAAGACCATTATACCAAAGAAAAATCAGTTAACATTCCTTGATGTCTACAGTCTAGTGGCTCTAACATCCATCATTATGGAGTGCTATGAAGGGTGAGCAATGGCGCGCATCAATTCCAGCTTGCCAGATTACCTTGATCCACTAGAATTCACTTTCTGTCACATTAAGTGCATGGCAGCTGCCACCTCCCTGGCCCTACACCATAATTTCAACCAAACTCAGAGACCGAGGTCTTTACTCCCAACTCTAACTGAAGAACCCCTATCACTAGGCTATTCTACTCTTCCTTCCTGCATGGATGAGCCACTCACTGATGCTATAAACTTGGTTGACCACACTCTAAGAAACCATCACTTTCATCAGTATCCAAAACGGAAAACCAATGAGAGGGCATGACCATATCAGGAGACTACTTGGAAGGACAGCAAATGCTGAAGATCAGAGTCGAGAGTGTGGTGCTAACAAAGCACAGGCGGTCAGGCAGCATCCGAGGAGCAGGAGAATCAATATTTCAGGCATAAGCCTGATGAAGGGCTTATGCCCGAAACATAGATTCGCCTGCTCCTCGGATGCTGCCTGACTGGCTGTGCTTTTCCACGACCTATCTACCTTCATGCTCCTAACCTGCAGCGTGACCACTTCGCTAAATGGGTTATCCACAAAGCAATCAGCCTCAGGGATGCACTAATGACTCCAGGCACCGCTTGAGATTAGAAATCCAGAGCCATCTATATCTGGTCTTGCCTAAATGTGACTCCGACCCACAGCAATGTAGTTGAGTCTTAACTGCCCCCTAGACATGAAAGATTAGAAAAACAAGTTTCTGCAGTTGGTAACACTTCTTACATACCTGCACATTTTGTATACCTTTCCTTCTTTCAATCAAGTGTAAAAACTTACATTTCTAAGCAATAAGTTTCATCTGCCATGTCAATCTATTCCACCAGGCTATGACCGAGGGCTATCACTATCCCCCCCGTAATTCAGGCAATTGTTAAAGTAGCTTGCAATAATCTGTTTTCATGTTAGCATGAATTAGAAAAGTATGTTTCCGAAATACCAAAGTAGAACCATTTCAATCTAGCAGCTCTCTGTACTTGCTCTTTCTCATCACTTGTCGAGAATGTGTTGCTAGGAAAGCACAGGAAGGGCTGATTACTGATGAAGGGTCCAAAACTTTGATTTTCCTGCTCCTCGGATACTGCCTGATCTGCTGCGAGTTTCCAGCACTACACACTCAACTCTGATCACCAGCACCTGTGTGTCCTCACTTTCTCCTTTCTCATCACTTGTGTAACAGGTTCCTATTTCCACAAACTGAGAACACTAACAGCCAGAGCACATTCATTTCTGATATTTTTTTTCAGTTTTAAAATTTGCATTTATGATGTCTATTTTTAAATACATCAAAAGAGGTTTTTATGTATTCTTTTAATGTTAATCCTTCCTTTGAAGATGCAGATTAATGTAAAAGCGACAGGTCAGGAAGATAACTTATCCTTTTGTGTTTTTTTTAAAGAGGTAAGTAATTTTCATTTTCATGTATTCATTTGGTATACTGTTTGTCACACAAGGTGTGCAAACTGAAGGAAGCCACACATCAAATTTTGTGTCAGCTCTAAATTTTGAAATTGTCGTCTAGGTTACTACTTTAGTTGCTGATAAGCAGCAGCCCTCAAATGGACCCCAGGGAACCATACACCATCCTTCAACCAGAAAAACAATCATTTACCATTATTTTGTTTCCTGTCACTCAGCCAACTTTGTATACATAATGCCACTATTCCTTTTATTCTACAAGTTTCAACTTTGGTGGGAAGTCTATTATGTGAAACTTCATAAAATTTATTTTTGGTAGTTGACACATACATCGGCTATTTTACCCTCAATCACTTTTAAAATTCAAGCAAGCTCAATCACATTAGCTAGATAGGATTTACAGTCTTGCCATGATTAATATATATACGTACAATGTACAAAGGACTGCACCTAACGAAGGATCAACGTGCCAAAGCTTGTGATTTCAAATAAATCTGTTGGACTATAACCTGCTGTCGTGTGACTTCTGTATGTGCATAAGTGTAAATTCAGGCCTGAATTATCATCCTTAAAAAAGTGTTCCCAAAACTCAAATTAAATGTATGGGTCAGTAGTTGCTGGTTTAACTTGCTGTCTGTATTATATGATCATGTGATATTGATATTTTATTTGCACAAAGCCAATCAGTCCCTCAGCATGAAGTTAAATCAACGCTACTCCACAACAAATGAGTTGTTTTGCAAGTGCACTTACAATAGCTACATTGCATATATTAAAAAAAGGCAATTATGTGCTTTCACAGGTGAGCAATGCTGTCACCAAGAAAATCCCTTTGCTTGTATTTGAAATCATGCTTTAATAACTTTTATGTCATCCTCAGTTTATTAACTCATCTGAAATAAGTATTTCTGGCAGTATGGCACGCACTCAGTACTATAGGAGAAGCCAGTCTGCAGTTATGCACTCAGATTGTTCAAATAAGACTCTCCAACTTGGTGAGAATGCTACCAATGGGCTAAAATTATAGTGATTGGGAGACGGGGCAGGAGTGTGCAAAAGGTAGAATGTACCCAGTGAGGCAAGTGGAGAGGAGGTTTTGATTTTATTAAATTTACTTGTGAGACATGGATGTTGCTGGTTGGCTAGTATTAATTGACCATCCCTGGTTGGCCTTGAGAAGGTGGTGATGAGCTGCCTTCTTGAACCATTGCAATCTATGTGCTGTATGTCAACCCACAATGCCCTGAAAGAAATCCCAGGATTTTGACCCAATGACAGTAAAGGAACAACAATATATTTCCACATTACAATGCTGAATGTCTTGGGGGGAGGAATCATGCATGTGGTAGTGTTCAATGTATTTGCTGCCCTTGTCCTTTTACTTGAAAGTGATCATGGGCTTGGTAGGTGCTATCTAAGGATCTTTGGTGAATTTCTGCAATGCATTTTGTAGATAGTACACAGTACTACTAGTGAGTGTCAATGGGTGGAAGGAGTAGATACCTATGGATGTGGTGCCAATCAAGAAAGCTGTTTTATCCTAGATGATGCCAAACTTTTTGAGTGCGGTTGGAGCTGCACCCATCCAGGCAAGTGGGGAGCATTCCATCACAGTCCTGATTGTACTTATTTGGCAAATCCTATTCAGTTTCTTGTCAGTGGTAACGTTATGATGTTGATAGTGGAGGCTTTTGTGATGATACTGCCATTGAATGTAAAGGAGAGGTGGTTAGATAGTCTCTTATTGGAGATGGTCATTTGTGTGATGCAAATCCATGACAACAAAACAAAAGCAAAATATTGTAAATGCTGGAAATCTGAAATAGAAACAAAAAATGCTCAGCAGATATACTCAGCAGTTCAGGCGCATTCCATTGAAAAATATAAGGGCTACTATTTCAGGTTGATGAAATTACAGCAGAAAATAACTGAATCCATTGTCCTATCACTTTATGCTGGAACCTGTATGAAAATATATAGACACTGACAGGAAAAAAAAATGATAAAAAATGTACATTTCAGAACTTGCACCCTGCAGTGTTTATGGAAGCAACCTGAAGTGATGATCTCAGTATTAATGCGAATGCTGGTCAGGGTACTTAACCCTGATCTCAACAATCAAACAGCACTGTACAAAGCCAGCAATGATTTCCAAAAGTACATTTGGGTAACAAAGTGCTGATTTGTTAAAAGCTGCAGTTATAGTCCCAGCTAGAATCTGCACTGGACAATACACCAACTCTATTCACTCAAATTACAGATAATGCTCATTATATTTCTCTATTAAAATTATTCTAACATTGGGCAAATGCTTCACCTCTCATTGAGGACATTACAATGCTGAAATTAAAACAAAGGTTTTTAACAACCCGTTATCAACAGTTAAAAATGCACCGTGCAGATGTCAGATGATATGATATAGAGATCTGATGTGCAGACAAAATTAGATTCCAATTAGCAGATAGTAACCTTGACAACTACATGGCCAAATTTAATTATAGAGTAGGCCAGGTAGAAAATGCAAAACATATTCATTCTCCTCCCTAATTGGTTCTTAACACACTTGCATGCAACGATATTTATTCTTGATCTTGCTTCATCAATAGGTACTGAACAATGGAGTTAAAGTAGATATTACTTCTCGGAGAATCAGTGGAGGTGATCTATTTGGATTTCCAGAAGGCCTTTGATAAGATGCCACACAGGAATCTGCTAAAGAATCTAACAGCTATGGTGTCAGAAGCAAAGTCCTGCATGGATAAAGGATTAGGTAAAAACAATGACTGCAGATGCTGGAAACCAGATTCTGGATTAGTGGTGCTGGAAGAGCACAGCAGTTCAGGCAGCATCCAAGTAGCTTCGAAATCGACATTTCAGGCAAAAGCCCTTCATCAGGATAAAGGATTAGCTGACTGACAAAAGACATAGACTGTTGGTAAAGGGGTCTTTTTCAGATCTTTTTCCAGTGACAAGTAAAGTTCCACAGGAGTCAATGTTGACACCACAATTATTCACATTATGCATTAATAATCTGGATGAAGAAATTGACAGCATTGCTGCTGAGTTTGTACATGACACAAAGATAAGTGCAGGGACAGGAAATGTTGAGGCAGGGAGGTGACAGAGGAACTTGAACATACTAGGAGAGTGGGTAAAGAAGAGGCAAATGAAATACAATGTGGGAAAGTGTAAGGTTGTGTATTTTGTAGGAAGAATAGAGATTTGATTATTTTCTAAATGGAGAAAGGCTTCAGAAATCTGAAGCACAAAGGAATTTGGGAAACATAGTTCAGGGTTCTCTTCAGGTTAACATGCAGGTTGAGTTGGCAGCTAGGAAGGCAGATGCACTGTCAGCATTCACTTTGACAGGGCCAGAATACAAGAGCAAGGATGTGCTGCTGAGGCTGTATAAGGTCACATATTGAGAGCAGCACTGGGCCCCATATCTAGGGAAGGATGTGCTGGCCTTGGAGAGGGCCCAGAAGAAGTTCACAAGAATGATCTCAGGAATGAAGAGCTTGGGTCTCCTAGTTGATTTTAACCTACTGCGAATCCTCTTGTAAGGATGCCTTCCTTGAAGAAGCTCTCTTCCTCCCTCTACAAGGATTTCAGTGAGTCCGTCTCTCACTGCACCCCCCAGGTCATTTATCTTAGCCTGCTTGGCACACCCTCCTTATTCCTGAAGAAGGGCTTATGCCTGAAACATAGATTTTCCTGCTCCTTGGATGCTGCCTGACCTGCTGCGCTTTTCCAGCAACACATTTTTCAGCTCATACGGAGACAGTTGAAGACTCTGGGTTTGTACTCAATTGCACTTCACGCTCCTAGCGCAAATCTAATGCAAGAACTGACACTAGTTGAAGTGAAGACTGAGATTACATGTAAGATTAGAGGATAGCTTCACATTATAAAACATTCCAGAGGTGCAGTCATGCTACACTCAAACAGGAACATGCATGTTTCTTCCCAAATACAAAGTGATTCACCCCAATTATATGTATTTCAAAAACATCATCTTGGAGAGAAATCAGAAGCCATGGTGTTTCTCTCATTTCCAGGCTCATTGATCACATTATACAACTACTTGAAATTACTGACAATTGAAATACATTTGACAAATGTTTGCTCTGGAATTTCTACTTCTTTGCACACAATACCAATTTTATTACAATTGAATATGTTATGTTAATAACAGACTAGATACTTCAAATAAAAAGTAATTGCTTGTTAGGACAAAGAGACATGAAATCGAAGTTTTTCACCAGTACTCAAACACAAGAAAACAAACATTCTTATAGAGGAAACAATAGTTTATACAGCACAAGAGGAGTGTGCTGATTGGTTAAACTGGGGTTGGCATAGCAATGCAGCAGGAATGATCATCTGTCGTTCTAGGCAGGTCTATTGTAATTAGCCAGTAATGTGCAATGCAGTGGGTATTGGCTATCACCACAGCCCTCTCCATTTTGCATGTTTTTCAACTTGTGAACATTTGCTTTAGCCTACAACAGGGCTGAGTCTGTGAATACACATAGATTCTAGCATACACAAATGAATCACACTCAATGTTCCTGCCTCAAATATTCCCCTTGGAACAGAGCTCCAGACTCATGACCTCTCAGTTTCCATCTTAGGTGAGTGGACTTTTTAAACTGCTTCCTCCAGTTCATTTCAACACTTCAACAGCCGTCATGCACTTAATAATTTACTCTGCCACACAAACATACCAGAAACAACCCTTGTTAAAAATAAAGAGTTAGGGAGTTGACTTGACTTAGCCTGCTGTTGTACCCACAATTTTAACACTTTTGGCCACTCTGGACACCGTGCTCACAAATACTAACTCAACACTGGGCACTCAAAGACCTGGAAAAAACAGCCTCATACAACCTCACTACAAACCTAGCAACTATCGGCAATATGAGTCACAGGATTCAACAGCCTCTGGTTCACCCTCAATGCCTGCAAAAACTTAGTCGGTCACTCTACCAGGAAAACTCCAAGACTGATTTGATGAGAATGATCAGGAGATCCAAGAACTGTTAAGCCAGAAGCGCTAAATGTAAACCATCAACCACACTCAGAAGGGAAAAGGCAAGCAAGCCTACAGGCAACTGAAGGCCAAGACTCAATAATAAACCTTTGAAATAAAGAACAGATGGTGGGTGCAGAAAGCACTGGAAGCCCAACGAGATCTGACAAGTATGATTTGCAGGGTTTGTTCTGTGTTCAAGACCACGTCGGGACCAAACACACAAGTCCCCACTCCACAGCTCGTAAAAGATGGAGTGACTCTTTTCAAAGATAAGGAAGCCATCAAAAAACATTGCTCGGAGTACTTCAGAGATCTCCTCACACAAGGCTTTGTCATTGATCAGAGCGCCCTTGAATTCACCCCACAGCACCCCATCAGCTCAGCAATACCCCAGCCCTCCATGAAGTAGAGAAGGTCATCCACCAGCTTAAAGAATAAGGCTGCTCGAAAAGGTGGTACCCCCACTGAGGCAAAGAGCTCCTGCTGCAGCTAAATGCCTTTGTCTGCCTTACCTGGATGGAGGACAACTTCCCGGGAGAACTCAGATGCCAGAGTCATGAACATTTGCAAAGAAGGGAATAAGTCTGACTGCTGTCACCTGTTGGAAAAGTTATTGCCAAGGCCCTCCGCAACCATCTCCTCCCTGGCTGAGGAACTCCTCCCAGAATTGCAGTGTGGCTTTCGGCTGGGGAGGAGATGGGGTGGTATTTTCACCACGTAGCAGCTGCAGGAGAAAAGCAGAAAAAAGAACCTACCCCTGTGTATGCCCTTCTTCAACCTTACAAAGGCGTTTGACACTGTCAATCAGAAAGCGTTATAGAGCATACTTTTCCATTTTGATTGCACAATGAGGTTTGTTACCATCCTTCACCTGCTCAATAATGATATGGAAGACATGGCAAAGAAAAATGTCTCCACCACTGACCCATTGCCCATTGGACCAGTGTCAAGCAGGGCTGTGTCACTACTACAACACTGTTCTCAATCTCTCTTGTTTCAATGCTTCACGTCACCACCGATAAGCTCCCCACTTGAGTAGAGCCAACTTACAGAACCAGTGGGAAATTAGTCAACTTCCACTACCTTCAAAATAAAATGAAAGGCAATCCAATCAGTGTCATCAATCTACAGTACACTGATGATGTTTGCACATGTGCAATCCTAGAGGATGTCCTCCAGCCCATCATCAGTACCTTTACAGAAGCATATGACAGCTTAGGTCTTAGCCTAAACATCTGTAAGACAAAGGTCCTCCACCAACCTGACTTGGCATTGTGGAGCAAACCCTCGATCAAGGTCCATGGGGAGACTTAAGAACACTGACCACTTCCAATACCTCAGATGTGTCCTGTCAGCCAAAGCAGCTATTGAAGATGAGATCCAGCACTGCCTCCAGTGTGCTAGCACAGTCTTTGGCTGCCTTACAGAAATGGTGTTCAAGGACAACATCAGATCTGACACCAAGATCACGTTTACAGAGCCTGTGGTGGTTCCCACCCTCCTATATGGCTCGGAGACGTGGACTGCCTACAGTTGGCACCTCAAAGTGCTGGAGCAGTACCACTAATGCTACCTGCGCAAGATCTTGCAAATCCACTGGGAAGAAAGATGGATCACTGTCCCCAACTAGACCAACATTCCGAACATCAAGGCACTGATCATCCTGGATCAGCTATGGTGAGCTGAGCACGTCATGCACATGGCCAACACAAGACTCCCCAAGCAGGTGTTCTACTCCCAGCTTCAAAATGGCAGGCAAGCCCCAGAAGGACAGAGGAAGCACTTCAAGGCCTCACTGGTGAAGTGCAGCATTCCCATAGACACTGGCCCAAGACTGTCTAAAAAGGAGGAGCAGCATCCAGGAAGGCATCAAGCAGCTCAAGACTTGCCATCAGGAAAAAAACAAAAGCAGGAGAAAACAATAAAAGGAACACACTGGCACACCAATACCGGACCCACTAATCCCCACAACCACCTTCTAACAAGTCTAACAGAGCCTGTAAATGCTGCATCGGTCTGCATAGACACCTATGGATTCACTCCTGACAGGAGGAGAGAGTCATCCTCAGCTGCGAGGGATCATCAATGATGATGACCAACTCAAACAAACCTAAGGATTTGACTTATGGACTGCACAACCACCTTTTAGAAACCTGAAACTGTATTTCAGTCAAGGACAGCCCCATCACCCTTTCCATGGTGCTCTATTGCTGAGGTCCACTTTTCATTGGCAAAGGAAAAAAAAATGTAAGGTGGTGGGTTATGAGTGGAATGGTTAAATAATAATGCAGTGCATTGACTTTTAAGATAAAAAGGAGAATTTTCAGCCTCCCAGCCCAAGCGCAGGGATCCCATTGTTACCCTGAGCACATCTCCCCCACCACCATCACAAACCTAATTCAAACCACTCCATTTTACTACTAATTATCAAGAACCTTCAGGTCATCAAAGTCAATTCTTTTCTCCAAGGCCTTGTTATGAGCAAAGAGATTGTTAGAATCTCAAATCTCATGAATTGAGTCCTTGAGTTCAATGTTCAGTGCTAAGCTAAATTAACTATTTACAGAGGAACCTAAATTATCCAGCATTTGATTAACCGAATTTCGGATTATCCGAACAAGATCACAAGGTCCCAATGCTTGGCTAACTAGGTTATCTGGCATTAGATTAACCAAATGAAATACTCCCCACCCGTGTCCTTCAGATAATCGAGGTTCCTTTGTAGTTAAACATTCGGTTTAACCCTGAGCTGAGTTTCTGAGTCCACATCCTTTCCTTTAAAACAAATTACAACCTCCCACTTGAAGTAAAGAGCACAGGCAAAGAAAACTAGAAGCAGGGTAGACAGAAACATAGGAACTTGACACACTTTTGGCTGCCTTCACACCATAAATCCTGCACAAAATTCCATCCATCTTAAAATCGTACAGGTCACTACACCCACTTAGCCAGGATTATCCTGGAAATCAAACACAACTCTACATAAACCTACCTCCACTTCTAACATATAAAAGCAAAGTATTGTGAATGCTAGACATCTGAAATAATAAAACAGAAAGTGCTAGAGAAACTCAGCCTGACAGCAATAAAGAGAGAAATAGCGTTAATGAATCCAGTGGCTCTCTTTGAAGTTTATACTTCTAATTATCTCCTCAAATCTCTCTCCCATCTCTTGGTGTTTTTTTCTTATTTCAAGGATATGGGTATTTCTTGTTGCCCATTGCTTAATTGCCCTTGAACTCAGAAGGTCTGCCAGGCCATTACAGAGAATAATGAAGATTCAAACACATTACTATGAATCTGGAGTCACATGTAGCCAAGTTTAGGTAAGGACAGCAGATTTCCTTCCCTAAATTACAGTAGGGAAACAAATGCATTTTTCTGACAATCGATGATCATTCCCAAGACTAACTTTAATGTTTCAGTTTCATTAATTGAATTTAAATTTCATCATGCTGCCATGGTATAATTTGAACTAGTGTCCCCGAAGCATTAGCCCTAGTCTCTGGATTACTAGTCCAATAACATTACCACTACACCATCAGAGCATACTTGTTTCTCACTAACAAAGAGGCCATCCAACTATCTTTGTTGGTTCCAGTATTTCCAGACAGAAATGGAATTGTAAGTGTACCAATAGTCACTTCAATGTTCAACTCAGCAAAATCGCTGTAACATCATATAGTACACAGAGTATTCTACACATCACTGCACAACCTGCTTCAAAGTATTACTTTTCAACCATAAGCAATTTTCGCTCATCTTTTGGTATTATCGCTTTTGCGTACAGTTTCAAGTTGTTTATTTTGTTCCTTAATCTCCATTTTAGTGGGTTGTTAAATGACTGATAAATTCAATTCGTACTCTATAGACTCTGCCACAGGAGTAGGGAAGGTGGTGCATGAAGCATTGGTTACTTTGAGTTGTTTTGCCATTTGTGCACCCTCCATGTTGCCTTACCTTCACGTCATGTGATAACTGCCAAAAAAAAAACCTTTCCATTTTGGTTGGTCACAAGCCATGAGTCAGCAGGGTTACAGAGCTTTTCAGGAATCCTTTGAGGGCATCCTTCAAGTATCTCTATTTACCCAAGACGTCTCCTCATATGACCAAGTTGTGACTAGAGAAGTTGCTTCACAAATTTGGTGTCAGGCACGTAAATGACTTGTCCTCCTAAATGGAGCTAGTACCTTGATGTTAGAAGATTTAGCTAGTAAAAGGATGATCACATTGGACCACCTGTCCTATCATCGCATTTGGAGGATCATGCGAAGGCACCATTGGTTCTATTTCTCCAGTGCTCTGAGTTGCCTGCTGTAGGTTGTCCAAGTATCCAGAGAATGCACGAGTCCACACACACACACCCACACCCCAACACCATCATTGTGACAATTTATCAGTGCACAGAATCATGGGAAAATGCCATCACCTCCATGTTGCTCTCCAAGTCATAACCTTGTGTCTTAGAAATATACCTTAAAACTAACAGCATTGTGGGTGCATTTACAGAAGCTGGACCACAGCTTTCAAGGCGGCAGCTCACTACCACGTTCTCAAAAACAGTTAGGAAGATATCACAAGTAAAATCTGCATCCTGCAAAGAGGCATACATATTGGCCAAGAAAATTAATAGGTCTGAGGATGTGGAACAGTTTAGAATTCAGCAAGGCAGGGAAGGGAACATAAAGACTGACATTAAGAATTTCTATAGGTATGTGAAGAGAAAGAAATTGGTGAAGACAAATGTAGGTCTCCTACAGACAGAAAGGGAGGTGAGTGTAATAGGGAACAAAGAAATGATTGAGCAACTGAATAGATAGTTTGGTTCTGTCTTCACAAAAGAGGATACAAATCAGATACCACAAATGTTGGAGAATGCAAGATTTAGTGACAGGGAAGAACTGAGATCAATACTAGTAGAGAAATGGTGCTGGGAAAATTGATGGGATTGTACACAGATAAATCCCCAGCGCCTGATAATCTACATCCCAGATTACTTGAGGAAGTGCCTCTAGAAATAGTGGATGCACTAGTCACCTTCCAGGGTTCTACAGACTCCGGAACAGTCCCTACAGATTCGAGGACAGCTAATGTCACTCCAAGCTTTAAAAAGGGAGGTTGAGAGAAAATAGGGAATTAGAGACCAGTAAGCCTAACATTGTCAGTGGGGAAACTTCTCGAATCCATTATCAAGGACTTTACAAGGAGCATTGAGAAAGCAGTGGCAGGATCAGACAGAGTCAGCATGGATTTATGAAGGAGAAATCATGCTTGACAAATCTATGGGAATTTTATCAATATGTAACTAGTAGAGTTAACAAGAGGAAGCCAGTCATTGTGGCATATTTGGACTTTCACAAAGTGCTTGACAAGGTCCCACATAAGAGATTATTGTGCAAGATTAATGTGCATGGGATTGGGCAAAGTGCATGGAGATGGGGTTGCAGAGATAATATTTGGGGCTGTGAGCCTGTGGATTTCATTACCACAGGAAGTAGTTGATACCAAAACACTGAATGTATTCAAGAGGTGGCTAGATAAAGCACTTGGGATGAATGGGATCAAAGGGAGAAAGCAGGATTAAGCTATGTTTAGCCATGATCATGTTGAATGGCAGAGCAGGCTCATAGAGCCAAAAAGCCTCCTCCTACTCCCATCTTCTATATTTCCATGCAAATTTTAAAAATATAGGGTCATAGGAAAGTCTTGAACTCTTGAGTTTCCTACCCATGTTGAGGCTGTAACTGATTTTATATTTTGTAACTGGAATTCAATAGTGGATGGAACAGGCCTGCCTGCTACAATGTATAAGGATGAGCACGGTTGTTTTTGCTGAGCACATTTTATCTTGTGATCTGAATCCCAGGATGGTGCATTGGGATGTTGATCCGAGGTTCATTTCCATTTTGTGGCAAATCATTTCTGATAACATAGAACATTACAGCGCAGTACATACCCTTCGGTCCTAGATGCTGAACCGACCTGTGAAACCAATCTAAAGAGATTGGATGTAGCTGTCGGCATTTACCTGGGAAAGTCATTAAAGAAGATGAATGCAAATGGGGAGCTGAGGTAATCTGCAAAAAGTAGGGACTAAGGAAGAAACAGAAGGCTATTTCCTGTTCTTTATCGAACAACCCTTTTTTCCAGATAGTGAAAATTCCACTTATCCATGTGAGTAGAGGAAAAAATAATTCTCAGAACAGCAATCAACCAGTAAAAATATTAATTGCAATGTTATTTAGTTCATCACTCTACAGATTAGTAATATGTTTGCATAGGCCCCAAATTTCACTAATTAAAAACATAAAGGTCACCATTCACTTTGAATCATTCCCAAACTCCATTTTCAATCCAAGGGGAGCTGGCAAATTGGATACAAAATTGGCTTGATGAGAAGTAGTAGAGATTAATAGTGGAAGAATACTTTTCGGACTGGAGGCCTGTGACGAGTGGAGTGCCTCAGGGGTTGGTGCTAGGTCCATTACTGTCTGTATTTCTATATCAATTATTTGGATGAGAATGTACAAGGCATTAGTAAGTTTGCAGATGACAGTAAAATAGGTGGTATCGTGGACAGTGGGGAAGGTTAGCAGAAATTGCAGCAGGACCTTGATCAGTTGAGAAAGTGAACCGAGAAATAGCAACTGGAGTTTAATATAGATAAGTGTGAGGTTTTGCATTTTGGAAAGTCAAATCAAGGCAGGAGTTTCATGATGAATGTTAGGGCCTTAAGGAGTGTAGTGGAGCAGAGGGAACTTAACTTTCAGGTTCACAGTTCTCTGAAAGTGGAGTCACAGGTAGACAGGACAGGGAAAGAGGCTTTTGGCACACTGGCCTTTATCAGTCAGGGCACGGAGCATAGAAGTTGTGAAGTTATGTTGCAGTTATATAGGATATTGGTGAGGCCACACTTGGGAGTATTGTGTTCAGTTTTGGTCACCTTGTTGAACTGGAAAGAGTGCAGAAAAGAATTTACAAGGATGTGGCCTGTACTCAATGGTCTGACTTGTAAGGAGAGTTTCGAGAAGCTAGGACTTTTTTCTTTTACAGTGTAGGAAACTGAGGGCTCCTTATGGAGGTGTATAAGATCACGATAGATATGGATACAGTGAATGCACTCAGTCTTTTTTCCAAGGTTGGTGAATTGAGGACTCGAGGACATCAGTTTAAGGTTAGAGGGGAAAGAATACAAGAAAACCTGAGGGGCAACTTTTTATACACAGAGGATGTTACGCATATGGAATGAGCGACAGGTGGAAGTGGTTGAGGTGAGTACATTTACAACATTTAAAAGGTATTTGGACAAGTACATGAATAGTAAGGGAAATGAGGTTAGCATGGACAGCCATTTTTGTTGGCATGGACCGGTTGGAGTATCAGTAAAGAGGACTATTATTTGAATGGTAAAAAATTGCAGAATGCTGCTGTGCAGAGGGATCTGGGTGTCCTTGTACATGAATCACAGAAGTTTGGTCTGCAGGTACAACAGGTCATTAAGGTAGCAAATGGAATTTTGCCCTTCATTGCTAAAAGGGCTGAGTTTAAAACAGGGAGGTTATGTTGCAGCTGTATAGGATACTGATGAGGCCACACCTGGAGTACTGGTGTGGCCTCATCAGTTTTGGTCTCCTTCCTTGGGAAAGGAAATATTGGCAACAAAAGTGTAGAGGAGGTTGATTCCAGAGTTGAGGGGGTTGGCTTATTTACTGAGTAAACTGGGATTATAATCATTGAAATTTAGAATGAGTAGAGAGGATGTTTCAACTGGCAGGTGAAACTCGGACAAGAGGGCACTAATCAAAATTAGTGGCAGCAGATTTCGGACCAAATTGAGAAGGAAATTCTTCAGCAGAGGGTTGAGAATCTGTGGAATTTCATGCCCAGTGAAGTAGTTGAAGCTTCCTCTTTGAATGTTTTTAAAGCTAAAAAAGATAATTTTTTTGAACAGTAAAGGAATTAAGGGTTATAGTGAGAGGGCAGGTAAGCGAAGTTGAGGCCACAAAAAGATCAGCCCGGAGCTGACTGAATGATGGAGCTGGCTTGAACGGCCAGATAGCCTACTCCTATTCCTATTTCTTATGATAACATTTCAGGTCCACTGACCCTTCTTCAGAACTGGACCCAAAAGGTTAACTCTGATTTCTTTCTACAAATGGAAACTTTGAGTTTTTTCAGCAATTTGTTTTTGTTTCTGATTTCCAGTATCCGCAATTCTGTCAGTTTTCCATTTCTAAACATTTACTCATTACGTAAAATGGCAACCAAATGATTGTCATGAAATATAATGAATAAAAGATTTCATGGGACCTCAAAACATAGCCCTTTGCTTTACTATTCACAAACTATGGGCTTTTGTTTCATTCATGGGACGTGGATATCACGGGTTAGGCCAAAAGTTATTGCCCAGACGGTAATTTGAGTCAAAATTGCTGGGGGCCAGGACAGCAGTTCCCTGGGTCTCTGGTGAGAGTGGCTGCTGAATCTCAGTACCTGCCAAACATAACAATTTACTGTTTCACAAAATAAGGCTCTTGTTTAGGATCATGTCACTCCCAGCCTTATTTCAGAGGTACATGAACAAATTGTAAGTGCACTAAAGTATATTTAAGAGACAAAATGCCTACAAACTGAGGCCATCCAATGTAGGTTACTGAGAGAAATCTAAAACTTTAAATCGCATTGGATACTGCCTTGTGCCATCCATCCAAAGTGAGAGGCAGATCTAATAAGGCTGGTGAACACCAATGTACTCAAACCAGTAATGACCAGTGATTGGGCATTTTAAAAAATTCATTCACAGGAGGAGGGCATTGCTGGCAAGGCAAGTATTTATTGCCCATCCCAGAGGGCAGTAAAAATCAACCACATTACTGTGGGTCTGGAGTCACATATAGTCCAGACCACGTAAGGATGGCAGTTTCTCTAAAGGACATCAGAGAACCATTTTTGGGTTTTTAATGACAGTCAACAAATTACTAATTCCACACCTCTATTTAATTCAAATTCCACTAACTGCCACGGTAGAATTTTAACCAGAGTCTCCAGAACATTACTTAGATCTCTGCATGAATAGTATAGCTACAATCTCATGAAGCAATTGTGTGATGATGCTGTCACTTTAAAAAGGTTATTTTGTTCTTAGTTTCTGAAAACTGGTCATAAAGACAGAGGTGCAAAAAAGAATCTAGAGAAGGGTCTAGTTTAACAATGGAAGGGGAGTGACCAGTTCTCCCAGTTCAGATTTTTTTTCCTCTTTTGCTTTTAGATGTAACAGACACAAGATGTGAGAGTCCAGGGGAGTTGCAAGTTTCAGGAAAAATTTTCCCTGACCTTCATCTGAAATCTCTTTGCATGTTGTTCCCTCCTGCCTGGAAGAATCTGTGTTTGAATTTACCTTTTTACC
Organism: Chiloscyllium punctatum; assembly: GCF_047496795.1. Taxonomy (NCBI): domain Eukaryota; kingdom Metazoa; phylum Chordata; class Chondrichthyes; order Orectolobiformes; family Hemiscylliidae; genus Chiloscyllium; species Chiloscyllium punctatum. The sequence continues at coordinate 53,089,103 of NC_092761.1, read as the reverse complement.
AAGTCATGTGTCTAAGGGAGCAGTTGATTAGTAATAGTTACTGTGTCAGTTCGGTTAAGGTTTCTAATAGTTAACTTATTATAAATTCCGTTTTCTTTTGTCCATGTTTAAAATAAATTCTGCTTTGCTTAAAGCCAAGTGTTTTGACCAGCTGTATCACACCTAGCATATCCACTTCACATCTGCCTTTAAATTAAGCAGTAGTTAGGATCTAAGCTACCTTCTTACATTATTTTTGATGGGGTCTGGCCTGGTGCTAAATAACTGCCTTCCAATTATCTCAATTAGCTTGTGGACATAATATTTGGGGTTGTGATTGCCCCTAAGGTAACAATGGCGATTATGGAACTAAACTCTAGAGTGGTGCTGAAAAAGCACAGCAGGTCAGGCAGCATCCGAGGAGCAGGAAAATCAACGTTTCGGGCAAAAGCCCTTCATCAGGACAAAAGCCCTACACCCACTGGTTGCCTACTGCTAAAAAGGGAATGTTAGTGAGGAAAGAGTCAAAGAGTGTGATGCTGGAAAAGGGCAGCCGGTCAGGCAGCATCTGAAAAGCAGGACAGTAGACATTTTGGGCATAAGCCCTTTATCAGGAATCGGGCTTATGCCCAAGACATTGACTCTCTTTGACACTGATCTACAACATCTGCAGTCCTCACTTTCTCCTGTCAGTGAGGAAAGCATGCTTTGAATTCAGAAACACTTACAGCTACAAATACCAGTGGGTCCAAGATTCTGGTGTGTCAACACTGGAGCAAGTAGAGGCAGAGAAGTGAAACTTGGTCACTGAATATGGGAAAATCCAGGAGGACATGCATCTCAGAGGGGAGGTAAGTGACAACTTTAAACTTCACTGATTCAGTTCCTACTGTAGACATTCTTGCCCTTGGCTGACAACTGTGCTTCACTGATACCAGCAACTAGACTAAAACAAAGAATGGTGGATGGTGCTGAAATAGCAGCTGATTACTATGTTTGAATGTTGGATGGCTTAAGAGAGAACAGTGTCTGATTACTGCATTTGGGAGTTATGAGAATGGCGTGTGGAAGGAACTCACTTCTGTGTGGAGATGGTGGCATAGTAGATTCTGAATATTTACTGAACTGGTTGTGACTGACCCCACAGATGCAAATACTGGTAATGATAAAACTAATCTCTTTTCTCATGCATAAAGGTAAGCAATCTTGGCAAGATATGAGGCACTGCAGATTAAACCTTCCCCAACACATCCAAAATCTAGCATCCTTGCCGGATCTCAGACTTCCTCAAAATCTGCACATCTGATGTGGTGTAGCATGTCATTCAGTCATTAATTTTGTTATTATGCAATAGATTCAGTCCAAGTGTTCAATATATATTTCAATATCTGGTTCTCCTGTAATATTGATCCTCAGCAGTTTGTTAATGTCTGGCTTCTTACGTTTTGAGGGCATATTCCACATCTGAAGCAAACAGAAGGTGTACACTATGATAATTTCCTCATGCTGCTAACTAAAACCAATGCAGAATAGAGTTCAACTTGTGCAGTCAGTGCCTAACCAACACAGCATTTCAAAAATGTTCAGTGACCCAAAATGATTTATTGTTTTCTTTCTGGACCGTCGTAATTGAAAATACCTTTAAGACAATTTAATGTACAACAGCATGTCAACAACAAGCATGTTATAGCATGACTACTCCTCTCCAACTGTAGGCAAGCATTTTTCAAGCAGGCCGAACCACACGTCCAATGGCTTAAACCGTAAAGTTCACCATTATAAAAATGTCCAGTTTTCAGATAGCCCGATTTTGGGTATCGCATATCTTAATGTGGCTTTTATCCTTAAAGTTACCAGAGAAATGCTGATTTTGTGCTTGGACTTGTGATAGTTTGAAAAAATAAAAATAATTCTAGTTACTCTCTAGAGTATCTCTTGTGATGTGTCTCTTTTCACCAAATCACTTGGTCTGCCACCGCCACCTAACCCTACCAGCACCATCCTTTGTGCAAACACAAACAATTTAAATTTTCATTGTCCAGAACTTGTACAACTGTCAAAAATATCTTATCAATGTTGTACTCAGTGACTTTTTATCCAAGGTGGTTTGAACATCTATCGTAATTAATCACAATCTCTCATCTGAGGTAACTGCTCCACTTGACCTCCATAATACTACCTCCCACACAAATTCACCATCCATAGTCAAGGATAAAGGAGATAAATCAATGGCTGAAGAGGGGTTATATTGTTCAGGGATTCGGGATTTTGGACAATTTGAATCTCTTCTGGGATAGAAAGGACCTGTTCAAAAAGAATCAGTTTAACTTGAACTGGTAAAGGACCAATATCTTAGCAGGCAGATTTACCAGCTCTATTAAATGAGAATTCAAACTGCAAGAGAGGTGAGAATGGAGGAATTCTAAGTAACAGTGTAAATAGAAAGATTGATGAGAAAGTTTCTGAATGTAAAAAGAGCAAATCAATTAGAAAAGACAGACAAGAGAAAGTCAGAGAATGTAGTAACTCTGACAAATTAACAGAGATCAATGCAGCACAGTACAGATTTGTGCCAGCCTTCTCGCCTAATCTAAGATCAGTCTCACCTACATATCCTTCATTGTACTAACTTCCATGTGCCAAGTGTCACTTAAATGTCCCTAATGTATCTGACTCTACCACCACCACTGGCAGTGCATTCCACACACCCACCATGCTTTGAGTGAAGAACATACCTCTGACATCTCCCCTGAACCTTCCTCCAATCACTGTAAAATTATGCCCCCTCATGATAGACATTTCCACCAGGGAAAGAGTCTCTGGCTATCCACTCTGTCTATGCCTCTCATCATCTTGTACACCTCTATCAAGTCACCTCTCATCCTTCTTCGCTCCAAAGAGAAAAGCCCTAGTTCCGTCAACCTTTCTTCATAAGAAATGCCCTCCAGTCCAGGCAGCATCCTGGTAAATCTCCTCTGCATCCTCCCTAAAACTTCCACATCTTTCCTATAATGAGGTGACCAGAACTGAATACAATATTCCAAGTGTTGTCTAACTAGGGTGCTATAGAGTTGCATCATAACCTTGCGGCTCTTAAACTCAATCCCCCTGCTAATGAAAGCCACCACACCATATGCTTTCTTAACAATCAGAGTGGCAACTTTGAGGGATCTGTGGACATGGACTCTAAGATCCCTCTGTTCCTACACACTGCCAAAAATCCTGCCTTTAATCCTGTATTCTGTAATCCAAAATGAATCACTTCACACTTTTCCAGGTTGAACTCCATCTGCCACTTGTCATCCCAGTTCTGCATCCTGTCAATGTCTTGTTGCAGCCTACAACATCCCTCCACACTATCCACAACTCCACCAAACCTTTGTGTCATCAGCAAACTTACTTACCCATCCTTCCACTTCCCAATCCAAGTCATTTATAAAAATCACAGAGTAGAGGTTGCAGAACTGATCCCTACAGAACACCACTGGTCATCAAGCTCCAGACTGAATACTTTCCACCTACCACCAACTTCTACCTTGCAACCAATTCTGCACCCAGACTTGACAGATTCCCCCGTATCACAAGCCTCCTTACTTTCTGAATGAGCCTACCATGGGGAACCTTATCAAACACCTTGCTAAAATCCATGTATACTATATCCACTACTCTACATTCATCAATATGATTTGTCTCATCCTCAAAGAATTCAATAAGCCTTGTCAGGCATGATCACAAAGCCATGCTGGCTGTCTCTAATCAAACTATGGTTTTCCAAGTAGTCATAAATCCTGTCTCTCAGAATCTTCTCCACTACTTTACCAACCACTGACACAAGACTGACTGGTCTGTAATTCCCAGGATTATCCCTATTACCTTTCTTGAACAAGGGAATAACATTTGCGAGCGTTCAATAATCTAGCACAACTCCAGTGGATAGTGAAGATGCAAAGATCATCGCTAAAGGCACAGCAATCTCTTCCCTCATTGCCTGTAGTAACCTAGGGTATGTCCCTTCTGGTGCAGCTGCAATTATTTCAGTGCAAGAGGTCTTACAGGTAAGGCTGATGAGCTCAGAGCATATACAGGAACATGGGATTGGGACATCATAACTATTATAGAAACTTGACTGAGATGGACAAGACAGGCAGCTCAATGTTTCAGGGTCTGGATGCTACAGGAAGGACAGAAAAGGAGGCACGAGGAGGAGAACAGCAGTTTTCTGATTTAAAAAAAAAACTAGAGAAGAGTTTTTGAAAGATCATCCAGTGAAAATTTATGGGTAGAAATTAGAAACACTCAAGGAAAGATCACCTTGATGTGACTGTACTGTAGTGGAGTCAGAGAGAAATTGAGAAACAAATATGTATAGGAATCTCAAATATGTAAGCATAAGATTGTAACAATGGGAAATTTTAATTTTCCAAACATTGACTGGGCCTAACATAGTGTTAAAGGTTTGGATGGTGAAGAATTTACCAAATGTGTTCAAGAATTCTTTTTTTAATCAATATGTGGATGTTCCTACAAGAGATGGGGCAAAACTAGACCTTGATTTGTGCAATAAAAGAAGGGCATGTGACTGAAGTGAAAGTGGGGGAACACTTTGGGTTGAGGTATAATAACGCCATTAGTTTGAAGATGGTTATGGAAATGAATAAGCCTTCCATAAAAGTTAAAGTGTTTAATTGGAGGAAGGCAGTTTTAATGGTGTGAGACAAAAACTTTAAGAAGTTGATTGGAGTAGACTGTTGACAGGAAAAAGGATGTCTCACAAAGTGGGAGTCATTTAAGAAAGCGATGACGAGAGTTCAGAGGCATTTTGTTCCTGTGAGAGTGAAGGGTAAGGCCGGTAAGGTTAAGGAACAATGGATAAATAAAGATATCGAGGTTCTAGTCAGGAAAAAATAAAAGAGAATCTTATTTTCAATATACACAGCTCAAATGAATCTCTGAGTGAATATAAAGTGCGTAGGAGCATTCTTAAGAGAGAAATGAAGAAGACAAAGAAGGGATATGAGATAGGATTGGCAGATAAGGTTAAGGGTAATCCAAAGAGATTCTATAAATAGATCAAGAGTAATGGGGTAACTAGAGAGACGATACGGCCTCTTGAAGATCAAGAGGTTGCCTTTGTGTTAAACCTCAGGAGATCAGAGATATTAAATCAATACTTTGTGTCAATGTTTACCATGGAGAAAGAAATAGAAGCTAGAGAACTCAGGGAAATAATTACAGATGTTAAAACAGTTCACATTACAGAAAAGGAAGTTTATGAGGTCTTACAAGAATATAAAAGTGGATGAGTATCCAGGATCTGATATAATGTATCCCAGAATGCTGCAGGAAGTTAGGGAAGAAATAACAGGGTGCCTTGCAGAAATATTTACATCGTCCATAACTACAGGTAAGGTGCCTGATGACTAGAGGGTGGTTAATGTTGTGCCTTCATTTAAGAAGAATTGTAAGAGAAACCAGGGAACGATAGACCGGTGAGAGTCTGACGTTGGTTGTGAATAAGTGGTTTGAGGTGATTCTAAAAGATAGGATTTATAAACATTTAGGGACGCAAAAATTGATTCGGCATAGTCAGCATAGTTTTGTGCAAGGCACATCATGTCGTACAAGCTTGAGTGAGTTTTTTGAGGAAGGTACCAAAAAGATTGATAAGGGCAGAGCAGTAAACATTGTTTACTTGTACTTTTGTAAAGGCTTTGACAAGGTTTCTCATGGCAAACTAATTAACAAATTCAGGTCACTTAGGATTCAAGGTGAGCTTGCCAATTGGAAACATAATTGGCTTAACGGTAGGAGTCAGAATGGTGGAAGAGGGTTGCTTTCCAGAATGGAGGCCTGTCACTAGTGTGCCTCCATAGGGATCGGTTCTAGGTCTTTGTTTGTTGGCCAAATATGGAAATGGTATGGATGAGAATATCGAAGGGGTGATTGGTAAATTTGCAGACATCAAAATTGGTGCAAAGTGAAGAAGGTTTTCTAAGATTACAAAGGAATCTCATTCAAATGGGTCAACGTGCTGAAAAATGGCAGATGGATTTCAATTTAGATAAATGCGAGGCACTGCATTTTGGTACCACAACAGAGGCAGGACTTGTACAGTTAATGTAGGGCCTTGGGTAGTGTTGTACAACAGAGAGACCAAGGGGGTCAGGTACAGAATTCTTTGACGCATGAATCACATATAGACAGTGCAGTTAAAAAGACACTTGCCTTCATTGTTCAGTCCTTAAAAGTATAGGAGTTGAGAAGTCAAGTTGAGGTTGTACAGGACACTGGTGAGACCTTTTCTGGAGTACTGCATCCAGTTCTAGTCAGCCAGTTATAGGAATGATATTTTTAAGCTAGAGAGGGGTCAGAAGAGATTTACCAGGATATTGCCAGGCATGGAAGGTTTGAGTTATAAATAAAAACTGGAATCAATCGATTGTGATGAGGACACATTAGTCAGAGACACAGATAAACATTTCTGCGGCTGACAGCAAGCAGAATGGTGTGTTGTCTCTGGTGCCAGGATCAAGGATATCTTGGACAGGGTAAAAATGCTCTCAAAGGGGAAAGGGACGAGCAGGAGGTTGTTGCATACATTGGAAATAATGATATAGGAAGGAAAAAGGATGAGGTTCTGAAGGGACAATACAGAAAGTTAGGCAGGAATTTAAAAAGGAGGTCCTCAACGGTAGTAATATCTAGATTACTCCAGGTGGTACGAGCTACAGTAGGAACAGGAGGAATGAGCAGATGAGTGAGTGTCTGAGGAGTTGGTGCAGGGAAGAAAGGTTCATATTTTTGGATCATTGGAATTTCTTCTGGGGTAGAAGTGACCTGGACAAGAAGGACGGAGTGCACTTAAATTGGAAGGGGACTGATAGACTGGCAGGGACATTTGGTTGAGCTGTTTGGAAGGATTTAAACGAGTAAGTTTTGGGGGGCGAGGGGGGAAAAGAGAGGTGTGTTTGCACCCAGGGAACCAGTGAGAAAAGAGATCAATTGGAACTGGTACAGTTGGGAAAGGGAGCCAGTCAAAAAGTCAGGGCCGGCAGAGACAAAGCAGACAACAAGGTATGATTTGCATTTACTTCAATACAAGAGGCCTAACAGGGAAGGCAGATGAACTGAGGGAATGGTCAGGAACATGGGACTTGGAGCTCATAGCAGTTACAGAAATGTGGCTCCGGGATGGACAGGACTGGCAGCTTAATGTTTTCAGGATACAAATACAATAGGAAGGATAAAAATGGGGGTAAGCAAGGAGGGGGAGTGGCATTTTTGATAAGGAATACCATTACAGCTGTACATAGGGAGGATATTCCTGGGAATACATCAGGGAAGTTATTTGGGTGGAAGTGAAAAAGAAGAAAGGGATATCACATTACTGGGATTGTATTATACAGCCCCCCAATAGTCAGCAGGAAATTGAAAAACAAATTTGTAAGGAGATTTCAGTTATCTGTAAGAATAATACAGTGGTTATGGTAGGGGATTTTAACTTTCCAAACATAGACTGGGAGTGCCATAATGTTAAGGGTTTAGATGGAGAGGAATTTGTTAAGTGTGTACCAGAAAATATCCTGGTTCAGTATGTGGATGTACCTACTGGAGGAGGTTCAAAACTTGACTTACTCTTGGGAAATAATGCAAAGCAGGTGACCGAGGTGTCAGTGGGAGGAGCACTTTGGGGCCAGCAACCATAATTCTAATAGTTTTAAAATAGTGATGGAAAAGGATAGATTGGATCTAAAAGCTGAAGTGCTAAGTTGGAGGAAGGCCAACTTTGATGCTATTATGCAAGATCTTAGGACTTTCAAAAGTTGATTGGGGGCAGATATTCGCCGGTAAAAGGGAAGGCTGGAAGTTTGGAAGCCTTCAAAAAAAATGAGGTAACTAGAGACCAGAGATATTCTGTCAAGGTAAAAGGAAAGGCTGGTGCGTGTAGGGAATGCTGGATGACAAGCAAATCTGAGGTTTTGGCTAAGAAAAATAAGGAAGCATATGTCAGGTATAGACAGCAGAGATCGAGTGAATCCTAAGAAGAGTAAGGCAGCAGGAATATACTTAAAAGGGAAAATAAGAGGGCAAAAAGGGGACATTAGATAGCTTTGCCAAATAGGGTTAAGGAGAATCCAAAGGGATTCTACAAATTCATTATGGGTAAAAGTGTAATTAGGGAGAGAATTGGGCCTCTCAAAAGATCAAGACAGCCTATGTGTGGAACCGCAGGAGATTGGAGTGGGGCAATACAAAACAAGTATTTTGCATCAGTGTTTACTGTGGAGAAGCACATGGAAGATATAGAATGTGGGGAATCAGTCTATATTACAGAGTTGTTGGTGCTGGATGTCTTGAAACACAGAGGTAGATAAATCCCCAGGATTTGATCAAGTGTACCCTTGAACTCTGTGGGAAGCTAGGGAAATGTTTCCTTAGACCCTTGTTGAGATATTCATATTATCGACAGTCACAGGTGACGTGCTGGAAATCTGGAGGTTGGATAACGTTGTGCCACTAGTTAAGAAAGGTGGGGGAAACTATAGACCAGTGAGCCTGACGTGAGACAGATTTACATGTATTTCGAAAAGCAAGGCCAGATTAGGGATAGTCAGCATGGCTTTGTGCATGGGAAATCATGCCCCATTAACTTGATTGAGTTTTTTGAAGAAGTAACGAAGAGGATTGATCAGAGCAGAGCAGTGGACATGATCTTCATGGACCTCAGTAAGGCATTCAACAAGGATCCTTATGGTAGACTGGTTAGCAAGGTCAGGCCTCATGGAATACAGGGAGAACTAGCCACTTGGATAAACAAATGACTCAAAGGTAGAAGACAGACAGCGGTGGTGGAAGGCTGCTTTTTAGACTGGCAACCTGTGACCAGTGATGTGCCTCAAGGATCAGTGCTGGGTCCACTGCTTTTCATCATTTATAGAAAAGATTTGGACATGAACATAGGAAGTATAGTCAGTAAATTTGCAAATGATACCAAAATTGGAGGTGTAATGGACAGTGAAGAAGGTTACCTCAGAGTACAATGGAATCTTGATCCGATGGGCCAATGGGCTGAGGTGAGGCTAACTGAATTTAGTTTAGATAACTGCAAGGTGCTGCATTTTGGAAAGGTGAATCACAGCAGATTTAATGGTAAGGTCCTGGGGATACGTTGCTGAACAACAAGACCTTGGAGTGCAGGTTCATAGTTCCTTGAAAGAGGAATCGCAGGTAGATAGAATAGTGAAGATGATGTCTGGTACACTTTCTTTTGTTGGTCAGTGCATTGAGTATAGGAGTTGGGAGGTCATGTTGCTGCTGTACAGGGCATTGGTTAGGCCACTTTTGGAATATTACATGTAATTTTGGTCTCCCTCCTATCGAAAGGATATTGTGAAACTTGAAAGGATTCATAAAAGATTTACAAGGATGTTGCCAGGATTGCAGGTTTTGAGCTGTAGGTAGAGAGCAAATAGGGTGGGGCTGGTTTCCCTGGAGCATCACAGGCAGAGGGGTGACCTTAGAGTTTATAAAGTCATGAGGGGCATGGGTAAGGAAAATAGGCAAGTTATTTTCCCTGGGGGTGGGGGAATCCAGAACTAGACAGCATAAATTTAGGGTGAGGGAGGAAAGATTTAAACGGGACCTAAGGAGCAACGTTTTCACACAAAGGATGGTGCGGGTGTGGAATGAACTGTCAGAGGAAGTGGTGGAGGCTGGTACAATTACAATATTTAAAAGGCATCTTGATGGGTGTATGAATAAGGAGGATTTGGAGCGATATTGGCAAAGTGCTGGCATATGAGACAAGATTAGGTTCGGATATTTGGTTGGTATGGACAAGTTGGACCGAAGGGTCAGCTTCCATGCTGTACATCTCTATGACTGTATGAGATTGGAACATTTTTCACTGCAGCGGAGGTTTAGAGGTTTATAAAAGGGTATGGTAGTGGTGCCTTTTCCTGAGGATAGGGGATTTCAAGATTTGGTGACACAAAACTGACATTAAAGTCCAGCTCTCCTCTGGCAGAACTGCTGTCCCATGATCATCCAGAATGTAAAGATAACACCTTCACAGTTTCTTTTCTCTAATACAATCTATTACCTGAAACTCCTCTCTCAACTCCTCCACCTCCTCTCCAACAAATTCAATGAATTAATGACATCAATATCATTTGGATAGGACAATCTGATTAGCTCTCCCTGCAGCTTTACTTGCTTCTGAACCCACTAGATCAAAATTTCTCTAAGGACGCCCTCTCCCAAGTTATCAACCTAAACTCCTGCCTTTCTCTAGTTTTTCTTCTCACTTGCTTCATATCTGCTTCCCTTTTCTCATCCTTTTTTAAAATTTGTTCATTTTGTGGGATATGGGCATCACTGGCTGCATCAGCATTTCTTGCCCATCCCTAGTTGCCCTCGAGAAGGTGGTGGTGAGCTGCCTTCTTGAACCGCTGCAGCCACATGCTGAAGGTTGACCCACAATGTTGTTAGGGAGGGAATTCCAAGAATTTGACCCAGTGACAGTGAAGGAACGACGATATATTTCCAAGTCAGAATGGTGAGTGACTTGGGGAGGAACTGTCAAGTGATGCTGTTCCAATATATCTGCTGCCCTTAACCACTAGATGAAAGTGGTTGTGGTTTTGAAGGTGCTATCTGGGTATCGTTGATGAATTTCTGCAGTGCATCATGCAGATAGTACACACTGCTGCTACTGAGCATTGGTCGTGGAGGGAGTGGATGCAGTACCAATCAAGCGGACTTCTTTGTCCTGGGTGGTGTCAAGCTTCTTGAGTGCTGTTGAGGCTGCACTCATCCAAGCAAGATGGGCAGACTGAGTCAGGAGGTAGGTCACAAGCGCAATATTCTTAGCTTCTGACTTGCTCTTGAAGCCACTATGTTTATGTTGCAAGCCCAGTTGAGTTTCTGGGCAATGATAACCCCCAGGCTGTTGATATTGGAGGATTCAGTGATGGTAACATCATTGAATGCCAGGGGACTGGGATTAGATTGTCTCTTATTCCTCATGGTCATAGTCTGGGATTTGTGTGGTGCAAATGTTACTCTCCATTTGTTAGGATATTTTCCAGATCCTGTTGCATTTGAACATGGACTGCTTCAGTATCTGAGTCGTCATCAATGGTGCTGAATGTTGTGAAATCTTGAGCTTAGGAACTCCTGCAGAGATGCACTGGAGCTGAGATGACTGACCTCCAACAATCACAACTATCATTCTATGTGACAGGCATGATTCCAACCGCTGGAGAGTTTACCCATTGATACCTGGTGTGCGAAGGCTCCTCGATACCACACCTGGTCGAATGCAGCCTTGACCTCAAGGGCTGTAACTCTCATCTCACTTCTAGAATTTAGCTCTTTTGTCCACGTTTGAACCAAGACTGCAAAGACGTCCGGAGCAGAATGGTCCTGGCAAAACACAAACTGGACATCACTGACCAAGTTACTGCGGAGCAGGTGCTGCTTGATAACATTGTTAATGACACCATCCAATACTTTACTAATGATCACGAGTAGACTGATGGGGCAGATATTAGGTGGGTTGGATTTGTCCTGCTTTTTATGTACAGGACACACTTGGGCAATTTTCCATAATGTCAGGTAGATACCAGTGTTGTAAGAATATGGGAAGAGCTTGGCCAGGGGAGCAACAAATTCTGGAGCACAAGTCTTCAGTATTATCGCCAGAATGCTGTCAGGGCCCATAGCCTTTGCAGTATCCAGTGTTTCCTGATATCATCTGGAGTGAATCAAATTGGCTGAAGACTGGTATCTGTAATGCTGGCAACAACTGGAGGATGCCAAGATGTATCACCCACATGGCTTAAGACTGCTGCAAAAGCATCAGCCTTATCTTTTGCACTGATGTGCTAAACTCTTTTTTCTCCTCTCGCCCTAAACCTATGCCCTTTAGTTCTGGACTCCCCCACCCCAGGGAAAAGACTTTGTCTATTTATCCTATCCATTCCCCTCATGATTTTATAATCCTCTGTAAGGTCACCCCTCAGCCTCCGACGCTCCAGGGAAAACAGCCCTAAGCCTATTCAGCCTCTCCCTACAGCTCAAATTCTCCAAACCTGGCAACATCCTTGTAAACCGTTTCTGAACCCTTTCAAGTTTCACAGCATCTTTCCAATAGGAAGGAGACCAGAATTGCATGCAATATTCCAACAGTGGTCTAACCAATGTCCTGTACAGATGCAACATGACCTCACAACTCCTATACTCAATACTCTGACCAATAAAGGAAAGCATATCAAATGCCTTCACTATCCTATCTACCTGTGACTTCTTTCAAGGAACTATGAATCTGTACTCCAAGGGTCTCTTTGTTCAGCAACAATGCGTTACCATTAAGTGTATAAGTCCTGCCCTGATTTGCTTTCTCAAAATGCAGCACCTCACATTTATATAAAATAAACTCCATCTGCCACACCACAGCCCAATGGCCCATTTGATCAAGATCCCCTTGTACTCTGAGGTAGCCTTCTTCGCTGTCCACTACACCTTCAATTTTGCTGCCATCTGCAAATTTACTAACGATACCTCCAACGTTCACATCAAAATCATTTATCTAATTGACAAAAGGTAGCGAACCTAGCACCGATCGTTGTGGCACACTGCTGGTCACAGACCACCAGTCTGAAAAGCAAACCTCCATCACCACAGTCAGTCTTCTGCCTTTGAGCCAGTTCTGCTAGAGTGTTTTGAGAAGATTTGTAGCTCAGGTCGAGGTTCTGGATGTAAAGTTTGCTCGTTGAGCTGGAAGGTTCGTTTTCAGATGTTTCATCACCATACTAGGTAACATCATCAGTAAGCCTCCAATGAAGCACTGCTGTTAGTGTTCTGTATCCAAATGGCTAGTTCTCCCGGTATTCCATGCGACCTAACCTTGCTAACCAATCTTCCATGGGGAACCTTGTCGAACGCCTTACTAAGATTCACATAGATCATGTCCACCGCCCTGCCCTCATCAATCCTCTGACATCTTCAAAAACTCAACTAAGTCCGTGAGATATGATTTCCCATGCACAAAACCATGGTGACAATCCCTAATCAGTCCTTGCCTTTCCAAGTAAGTGTACACCCTAGCCCTCAGATTCCCTGCAACAACCTGCCCACCACCAATGTCAGGGTCATCAGTCTATAGTTCCTTGCCTTTTCCTTGTCACATTTCTTAAATAGTGGCACCACATTAGCCAACCTCCAGTCTTCCTGCACCTCACCTGTGACTATCAATGACACAAATATTTCACCAAGGGGCCCAGCAAATACTTCCCTAGCTTCCCACAGAGTTCTAGGGTACACCAGATCAGGGCCTGGGGATTTATCCACTTTTATGTGTTTCAAGACATGCAGCATCTGTAATATGGACATTTTTCAAGATGTCACCATCTATTTCCCCACATTCTGTATCTTTCATGTCCTTCTCCACAGTAAACATTGATGCAAGATACTCATTTAGTATCTCCTCCGTCTCCTGCGGCTCCACACAAACACTGCTTTGCTGATCAGTGAGGGGCCTTACTCTCTCCCTAGTTACCCTTTTGTCCTTAATATATTTGTAAAAACCTTTTGGATTATCCTAAACCCTATTTTCCAAAATGATCTCATGTCCCTTTTCTGCCCTCCTGATTTCCCCCTTAAAAATACTGCCTTTATACTCTAAGGATTCACTCAATCTATCCTGTCTATACCTGATATATGCTTCCTTCTTTTTCTTAACCAAAACCTCAATTTCTGTAGTCAACCAGCATTTCCTACACCTACTACCCTTACCTTTCACCCTGACACCCTGACACCCTGACTGTCTCTGGACTTTCGTTGTCTCATTTCTGAAGGTTTCCCATTTTCCAGCCGTCCCTTTACCTGCGAACATCTGCCCCCAGTCAGCTTTTGAAGTTTTTTTGTCTAATACTGTCAAAATTAGCCTTCAATTCAGAACTTCAACTCTGAGATCCAGTCTATCCTTTTCCATCACGATTTTAAAACTAATAGAATTATGGTTGCTGGCCCCAAAGTGCTCCCCCACTGACACCTCGGTCACTTGCCCTTCCCAAGAGTAGGTCACCTTCTCTAGTAGGAACATCCACATACTGAATCAGGAAATTTTCTGACACACAAGTAACAAATTCCTCTCCATCTAAACCCCCCCCCCCCCCCCCCCCCAACACTATGGCAGTCCCAGTCTATGTTTGGAAAGTTAAAATCCCCTACCCTAACCACTGTATTATTCTTACAGATAACTGAAATCTCCTTACAAATTAGTTTTTCAATTTCCTACTGACTATTGGGGGGCTGTATAATATAATCCCAGTAACGTGTTATCCCTTCCTTCTTTTTCACTTCCACCCAAATAACTTTCCTGATGTATTGCCAGGAATATCCTCCCTCAGTACAGAAGTAATGCTATCCCTTACCAAAAATGCCTGACCCCCTCCTCTCTTGCCCCTCTTTCTATCCTTCCATAGCATTTGTATCCTGGAACATTAAGCTGCCAGTCCTACCCATCCCTGAACCACATTTCTGCAACTGCTATGATATCCCAGTCCCATGTTCCTGACTATGCACTGAGTTCATCTGCCTTCCCGGTTAAGCCTCTTGCACTGAAGTAAATGCAGTTTAATTTATCAGCCTAACCTTGTTCTCTGCTTTGTTTCTTCCTGCCCTGACTGTTTGACTCGCTCCTTTTCTTAACTGTACCAGTCTCAGACTGATCTCTATCTCCCTGGGTCCCACCCACCCAACCTTACTAGTTTAAATCCACTCAAGCAGCTCTAGCAAATGTCTCTGCCAGTACATTAGTTCCCTTCCAATTCAGGTGCAATCCATCCTTTTGCACAGGTCACTTCTACCTCAGAAGAAATTCCAATGATCCAAAAATGTGAACCCTTCTGCCATGCACCAGCTCCTCAGCCACAAATTCATCTGCTCTATCCTCCTATACCTACCCTCACTAGCTCGTAACACCGTGAGTAATCCTGATATTACTACCCCCCGAGGTCCTCCTTTTTAAATTCTTGCCTAACTTTCTATATTCTCCCTTAGAATCTCATCCTCTGCCCTTCCTATGTCATTGGTTTCAATGTGTACAATAACCGCCTGCTGGTCCCTCTCACTTTTGAGAATATTCTGCATCCTCTCTGATACATCCTTGATCGTGGCACCATGGAGGCAACACACCATTCTGAGCTTTCGCTGCTGGCTGCAGATACATCTGCCTGTGCCTCTGACTAGAGAGTCTCCTATCACAATCGATAATTTGGAACCCTCCATACCCCCCTCATTACATTACAGTCTGTCTTGACATTAGAAACTTGGCTGTTCATGCTATATTCCCGAGAGACCGTCACCCCCTAAATTTTCCACATTAGCATACTTGTTTGTATTGAGGATAGCCACAGAAGACTCCTGCACTACCTGCCTACATCTATTATCTTTCCTGGAGTTAACCTATCTATCTGACTGTATCTGCGGCTTCCTGTAACTGCCATCCATTACACCCCCTTGCTCTTGTAAACTCCTTATTGTCTCTAACTGTCACTTCAACTGGTCCAATCGATCTGATAGGATATGCAATCAAACACACCTACTGCAGACATAATCCTCAGTAACATGTAAACTCACCTTGAACTCTCACATCTGAAGAGATGAGCATATCACTTTACCTCATGAACAAGCGGTGCTCTGAAAGCTTATGCTTCCAAATAAACCTGTTGGACTGTAACCTGGTGTTGTGTGATTTTTCACTTTGAAAACTCTACTAAAGGCCATTTTTGCTCTTTCACAATCTACAGACCCAGAAAATAGCACAGTTTTATTGCTCTAAAAACACACTGCTCCGGGCTAACTTAATACATATGGCTTATATTTTACAAATCTAATCAAGAGACAGATCTCAATAAAACATATAGTCAAGAAAGAACCCACTCTAATCTTTACTGTAGATATACAGCAAGGCTACACTTAAAAATTATTCACTTATCTGCTCCTGTGCTGTGAGCTCTCCAACACAGGTTCCTCCAAGATCAGTTGCGAATTTGACTGTTTGTTAAGTTTTCCTAGACATGCTCTGACATCCAGAGATACCATGAATTCAAAAGGCAAGGCAGTAACTGTGCAGATTCACAGCTGTGCCAGTTGTCTGTCTGTCTCTGTCTCTCTCTCTCTCTCTCTCTTCACTGTCCATGTGCTTCCTATTGTCGGCCTTTCTCCCTTTTAAAAAGTGCCGTTATTTTGACTTTTCTCTCCAAAGTTCCAAACCAATGCAACAGCATATAAAACAGTTTCACCAGCAATTTCTGTTTTGTTGTGAACAGATAATATATTTGTTTAAGCAGGGTGACAGGGATAATCCAGGAAATTACAGGCCAATGAGAAATTATTGCAGAAGATTCTCAGTACATTTGGAAAATAATGGATTTATTGGGAATTTTCAGCATGTTTTTGTCAGGGGAAGCCTCAAATTCGATTGAGGCTTTTGAAGTAGTAAGGAAGACTATTGATTAGGGTGGGACAGTGAATATTGCCTACATGGATTTTACTAAAGTATTCGATTTGGTCCCTCATGGTAGGCTGGTCCAGAAGTTACATGGGATCCAAGGTGAGTTGGTAATTTGGATACAAAATTAGCTTGTTAGAAGACAGAGGCTAGTTGTGGAGTGTTTTTCTGTCTGGACGTCTGTGAGCTGTGGTGTCACAGAACATAGAACAATATAGCACACAAACAGGCCCTTCAACCCAACATGTTTGCACTGATGACGATGCCATTTTAAACTAATCCCATCTGCCTGCAACATGGTCCATATCACTCTACTCCCATCTGTTTATGTAAATGCCTTTTAAACTTTGCTATCAGCATCTACATCCACCAGGCAGCACGGCGGCACAGTGATTAGCACTGCTGCCTCACAGCGCCAGTGACCCGGGTTCAATTTCCGCCTCAGGGAATGTGGAGTTTGCACATTCTTCCAGTGTCTGCGTGTGTTTCCTCCAGTTTCCTCCCACAATCTAAAAATTAGGTGAACTGGCCATGCTAAATTGCCCGTAGTGTTAGGTGAAGTGGTAAATGTAGGGGAATGGGTCTGGGTGGGTTGCACTTCAATGGGTTGGTGTGGACCTGTTGGGCCGAAGGGCCAGTTTCCACACTGTAAGTAATTTAATCTAAGTGCCCCTGGCAGTGTGTTCAAATACCTACCACCCTGTGTAAAATAAACTGGTCTTGCACATCTTTTTTAAACTTTCCCCTTTCTCACCCTAAACCTATGTCCTCTCATGTGTGGCATTTCCACATTGGGAAAAAGATTTGACGATCCACCTTATCCAGGCGTTTTAAGTTTGTACAGAATACTTCTAACCATTGCCTGCTCAGCCTCTTCAACTCTAGGACAAACAATCCAAGTTTGTCCAACCTCACCTGATAGCTAATACACTTCAATCCAGGCAAGATGTTGTTTAACCTCTTTTGAACCCTCTCCAAAGCCTGCACTACCTCCTACATTGCGGCAAACAGAACTGCGCACAATACTTCAAATACGACCCAACGGAAGTTTTACACAGTTGCAAATCTGTGTCCCACAAGGATTAGTGCTGCGAGTTCTGTTTTTTTCCACATATAAATGATTTGGATGAAAAGGTAGATGATTTGATTAATAAATTTGCAGATGATAAAAATTTGTGGTTTTGCAAATAGCGAGGAAGGTAATCAAAAGATACAGCAGGATATAAATCAGTTGAAAAGTTGGGCAAAGAAATGGCCAATGGAGTTTAATCCGAACAAGTGTGAGGTGATGCGTAATGGGAGATCAACTGCAAGAGCAAAGCATACAGTAAATGGCACTGAGAAGCACTAATATA
Organism: Chiloscyllium punctatum; assembly: GCF_047496795.1. Lineage (NCBI taxonomy): Eukaryota > Metazoa > Chordata > Chondrichthyes > Orectolobiformes > Hemiscylliidae > Chiloscyllium > Chiloscyllium punctatum. The sequence goes on along the minus strand of NC_092761.1, from coordinate 53,071,250 downwards.
ACAGTGATCTTGGGGTGCAAACCCACTGCTCCCAGAAAGTGGCAACATAAGTGGATAAGGTGGTAAAGAAGTTGTGTTGCATGCTCGTCTTCATAGGTTGGGGCGCCGAATATTAAAAGATGGCAAGTCATGTTGCAGCTGCATAAAAGTTTAGTTATGCCACTTTTGTGCAGTTCTGGTTGCCACACTGTAGGAACAATATGGAGTTTTGGAAAGGGCGTAAAAGAGATTAACCAGGATGTTGCGTGGATTGGAGTGCATTAGCTATAAGGAGAGGTTAGAGATTGTGTTAGAGCATTGGAAGGGGCAACCTGGTAGAAGTATGTAACTTTATGACAGCCATGAATAAGATGGATAATTGGATAGTGCAATCAGGTGTGGTGGTAGAAGCAGATAAGATAGCAATGTTTAAAGGGTGTTTTGACAAACACACAAACAGGCAGGGAAATACAGGATACAGATCATGTGCAGGCAGATGGAATTAGTTTAGAATGGCATCATGGTCACCACAAAGACAGTGGGCCAAAGGCCTGCTCCTGTTCTATATTCAATGCTCTATATTAGCTTTCAGTGTGGACAGGCAGAGGAAAAGCAGAGCAGACAGGCAGAGGAAAAGCAGAGATTCTTTGACATTTAAAATATGTACACCAAAACTACATATTAAAAAAAACTGAGGAAAGACATTTTTGAAAAGAGGACTGCAACACTGAAAGGTGCTTGCAACTGACAAAGAACAATTCGCAACGTGTTAGCACTTTAACCACAGTAGTCCCCCAACCCCGTACCCTCAGAGGATACATTCTTAAACCTACCACGGAAACCTGAAACCGCAGATAGGAGCAGACCCTTCATTTAAATAGGAAATTTACCTTCCCAGCAGCCCCCGTCCCTGGTTCCAGAAGGTTCCTAATAATACATTTGGGTACACAGTAAACCACGGGTAACTGAAACTGTAGAAAGTGATTCCGTGGATACAAGGGTGGCCCTATACTATATCAGAGAAATTAAAGGCAACATTAGCAAAGACTGGAGTGACAGCTTCCGAAACTCCAGTTCACGGAGGGCTCAGTCAGTAGCATTAATCCAAGTACTAAACTATATATTTCACCTATCCAGCATGGACTGTGTAAGATGTGAAAGCTTTGGAATTAGAATACTGATACATTCAATGCCATACAGATTGCCAAAATCAGCTAAGAAAAAAATTACATAGCATCTTAGGACATCCCAAAAATGCTTTAGAGTCAATTAAGCACTTCTGAAAAGTAATCACCAATTTGTCGAAGCTCCCAATAACAACATAATACTAAGCAAATGCCTGTTTCAATAACCTTGTTTGAGGAATAAATATTGCTCAGCAGACAGAGGGAAACCTCAAATGCTCTGTTTCATGGAGTGCTCATGGTATGAAAACAAATTCTCTGAAATAGGGAACAGCATTTTAATTAACATCTTTGATTAACTTGACATCACCAACAGGACAGCAATTCCTTAGTACTGCAATATGTTTTCAGCCAAAATCTTAATAGTATGGACGTTAAGCCAAAAGCCTTTGAAGACATGAGTGCATGACTACTTAGCCAATTTCTTGATTAGAGTGGTGCTGGAAAAGCACAGCTGATGAAGGGCTTTTACCCAAAATGTTGATTTTCCTGCTCCTTGGATGCTGTCTGAACTGCTGTGCTTTTCCAGCACCACTCTAATCCAGAATCTGGTTTCCAGCATCTGCAGTCATTGTTTTTACCTACTTAGCCAATTTCGTTAACTCCAACATACAAATAGGAAAAACCAGGAGTGAACATAAAGATTTTAAAATACTTCAGAAATTCTGCAGAGAACACAAACTTCATAGAATACTTCTATAAACTCGTAATCACAGAGCATTGAATATCCTACTTATATAGCATACTCTAGTGACAATAATATCAACAAGATGATGGTCATAACACAAGAAACTTAGTGATTTCTGCTCACACTGCCAGAAGCAACATAACAGCAATGATTATAAGGGATATGAAATCTCTCACACAGAGTCGTTGGCTACCGTCAATCTGAGCTGACATTTCTGGGCCCTATCTCCACCTTGCGCTTACTCTTTGCCCCCCACCCTATGTACCAACCTTTTCCCAGTTACAATCTGAGGAAGGGTCACTGGACCTGAAACATCCTCTCCATGGATGCTGCCCAGACCTGTGGTTTTCCAGCAATTTCTGTTTTTGAGGGCCCCCTTTGCCAAATGGGCATATCTCATCTTCACATTAGTGACAGTGCATGAAAAGATGACAATTGGTCTCTCCTCTCCATTGGGTATACAACAGCACTGTCATAATTCCACAGGGTAAGGTATCACATGCCAACTGCAAGGATAACTTACGATCAAAGTGAACCAAGACGTCTACCTTCTGGTGTGCCTAACTGACAGTAAAGAATGCTTGGTCACAGTCAGGGCTCCATCACTAAGACCAACCTTTGTTTTTGTTTTGCTCATAACCCATGGGCTTACAGCAGTTTAAGTGTCTCCTTCGGATTTCTCAAATGCTCTTCCTCTGTGGTGCTGTTGATCCAGATATTAAGGTAGCACTGTGCCCATTTAGTACACTTCAGATTTGGTCCAGGGCCTCTGAACTAAGGTTGAGCCTGACATGATCCTAAACACAAGCCTTATACAGCAAAACCACTTCCAATGACTCATTATAGTCAGCAGGTGTTGGATCTGCAGATAGGTCTACAAACGACACACCTTTTTTGAATTTTTGTCCTATGTCAGACCGGTGAACAGATCTTTGATCCAGGGCAGTAAGTATGATCAAGAGCAATAGGTATTTATCCGCACCAACCCCAGGTTTAACAATTGAAGTCACTACAGAATCAGATGAATCCCTCTGTTTGCAGTAGTTTGCAGTGGCATTCATGATTTGGAGATGTTGGTGTTGGACTGGACTATACAAATCACACAATACTAGGATATAGTCCAACAGGTTTATTTGGAAGCACTAGCTTTCAGAGTGCTACTCCTTCATCAGGGGATTGTGGAGAATAAGATTGTAAGACACAGAATTTATAGCAAAAGTTGATGTAACTGAAATTATATTACTGAAAAAGACTTGGATTGTTTGTTAAGTCTCTCATCCTTTAGAATGACCATGTTGGTTTCAGTTCTTTCGTATGTAAATCACAAAACTTTTTTTAAAAAAGTTACATTCTCAAGTGAGTTTTAATAATTGTTGGACTATAACCTTGTGATTCTTGACTTCAATGGTATTATCACTGGATTTTAATTCAGAGATCCTGGAAATATCCTAGGGACCAAGGTTCGAGTACCACCACAGCAGATGGTGGAATTTGAATTCAATAAAAGTCTAGAATTAATAGTCTAATGACGACCATGAAATCGTTGTCAATTGTTTGATAAACACAAAAATGACTCACTTATGTTATTTAGGGAAGGAAACTGGCATCCTTACCTGGTCTAGCCTACATGTGACTCCAAATCTACAGCAAGGTTGACTTTTAACTGCCCTCCGAGATTGGCAATAAATACTGGTCTAGCTAGCGACGCTGTCATCTCATGAATAAATAAATAAATATGACCAAGGCTGCCCAATCACTGGTCATCACTGGCTTGAGTATACCAAAGTACACCAGCCTCAATAGTTCTGCCTGTACTTTTGTACAGATATGCATGGCAATATCCAATGTGGTTTTAAGATAGAGATTTAAGATTTAGATTCCTCCCGGTGGACGGCCCCATTGTGTAGACAATCCGTTTCTTAAGAGTGTCCCTTCTGACGTTGTGGTTGACTATTTGACTTCAATTGGAGTTTAACTTGGACTCTCTCCTTCCTTTCTCCAAGGGTGTCTTCACTGGCACCACAGTACTTATTTCAGATATCTTCTAGATTAGCTTAGAGTCGACAAATTTGTTCACAGTTCCCCACAATTCAATTTTACTTTCTGTAGCCACAAACACTCTCATATGGATACATTTCCTTTCATAATATGAAGGGGTAGTTTAGCGACCTAGTCCCACAGCTGCACTATCACTATGGGCTTCCCATTAAATTTAGGTGTAACCCAGAATGTATGCATTTTGCCCTGAACTGTCAGGACATTCAGTTCAAATTCCTCATTGGGGCACAAAAGGCACCAGCAGCATCCACATATTTCTTGTGGCCTACCAGTTCCTAGTTATTTGCTTTTGTGAACCTCTCCGCAATTAGTACAGGTTTTGGGCCATAGTGTTCCTCCAAAATACCAATTAACTCCTGGTACGTTGTGTTTCCAGCTCTGTCTGGCTAGACAAGGCTTCTAAGTACCTATAGTACTAAGGAGCATGGGTTAAACATATTCATCTGCAATATAGTATTTAATCCTTTGGTGTAGACCTGAACAGCTTTCAAAGGGTTCAATGGCAGTAAACTGGCCTGCCATTTTGTTTTTAATTTGGAGTGCACAACCAGGTCATTTCTATATTTAAAACTTTCTTAAAATTTGATATTATTGCCTCAGGTTTGCACCCAGCTGAATTGTAATGCCTTTGACTAATTTTTAAATTTGAACATGGGACTCTTCCTTTCCTTACCTCTGTGCCAGAGCTCCCAAATGGTGAACCAGGTGCTCTGGATTGCTTCCAACTTAAAGTTCAAATTTTTTAAGTAGGAACAAATTACTGCAGATTCTGTAATCTATACTGAAAACAACAAATTGGTGGAGAACACAGCGAGTCAGACAGCATCCATGGAAAGTGGACAAACTAACAGAGTCTGGATGATTCTTTATCAGAGCTTAAGTGAAGTGTGAGGGAGAGTAATCTAGACTTGAAATGTTAGCTTGCTTTCTCTCCATGGATGCCGTCTGACCCTACTGGTCTAATTTTAGGACACAGCAGTGTCCTTTTTTCTCATGCTCACTCACTCTGTAAATGCTCAATACAAGTCTGACCAAGCCCACAATCTGGACTCACCAGTGCTCATGCAACATGTCTCTTCAAAAGGCACTATAATAACATAACATACACCAACTATAATTCGTCACAGATATGATCTGTATGAGGAGTTAAATGTGACTGAAAGCATATACATCCAATTATGCATGTTAAGAGTCAGGTTCCTGCATCTGATACAGTGAGACAAGATAACTATACAGCTCTAAAGTTCGATCACACCATTTACGGAGCGAGTATTTAATCTCTGACAATTCTTGCCATAGCAACTGTATGGCAACTAATCGCTTGTTCTCCAATATCAATCATATCACATTATGCCAAATACAGCACCTCCTATTTCAAATTACTGTGCCACTCCAAAGACTGCAAGGTTCTTAAAATGAAAAGTAGTTCAGCTCATAATGTGAACATGGGAAGTCAGCAAATAATGATTTCCAATATACACATTGTTGGTTTCTTGAATACAAAAATATTAAAGAGTTGGCATTACTGAAACTTGGAGCACTGATCATTTAATAGCAAATGCTGAAAAGCGTGAAATGCTAGTCAATTACATAATCTTCACTGACCTCAGTCTCAGTCCATTTGTTTGGGGGCTTAAGACTGTAATGCTGTACTAAGCCTGTATTCCAAATGTTCAAAAGTACATGTATTTACAAACTTACATTTCAGAGTGATAAATCACAGCAATATCTCTCTCAGTACACTACTTAAAAACAAATGACCAGCACTACCACTCATTGTCATTGAACATCCAAATGGAAAGGTGGCAAGGAGGCTAAGACAACAAGGTAAGAAGCAGCTATATTTAGGACTGCGAAATGCAGGTTAGCTCAAGATGCCTGGAAAACTGGGACAGGTTTTGCTCTAGATCTGCACGACCAAACTGCAATACTTAGTTTTATTTATTGCAGAATGAGACTCCATGATGTGCAGAACTGTAGCATCTGCAGTCCTCACTTTCTTCTTGTAGTTAGGCTGACCCATATACAAACTACCAAAGATTTGTTTTATTTTTCACAGTAACACTGAACGCAGGATCTTCGCCTCAAAAACCAACAGCAAAAATCAAAAGCATTAGCTGGACTCAAAAAAAAGCCAGATTATACATATATAAAAGGAGCAGACATCTCCTTTTCCTGGTGGTCATCCTTCCTAACATCCTAAGCACAACAATGTTGAGAAGCATGCAAAAGGTGTTTCCTGTAAGCCTAATAACCTGAGCTGAAATAGCAGATTGCAAATACTCCTGCTTCTGGGAATCGCATGATTATAAGCATGCCCAATATGTCAGTCCCCACAACCCTGGAAGTCTGCAACGCCATTGAACTGATGATATTCTCTGTCAGTGTTCAGAGCCAACAATAATAATTTACTGTTCCATGAGGATATATTTGCTGCACATGCCATAATTCTTTCCAGAATGACTTCCCTGCACTTTAAGGCAAACTATCATTGGATCACTGCAAACAGAAAGGGCAAATGAACGTTTGGTACAGGTTTTAAAATGGAAAACTGACATTGGTCTTATTTTTAAATGCTGTACTGAAACACTACAACAAAAATTCCTTGAAACAATCGCCTATTTCACCTGGATCGTCTTGGAAGCAATTCATTCTCTTCTTCAGGCAGCAAAGGTGTCAAAGTGGTGATGTCCGCCATGTCCATCTTCCAAGGCATCTTCAATGCAGAGACGGAGAACCTCTGGATTCCGGAACAGTTGGGAAGGCTGTCGAGGAGCCAGGCACGTTTTGCTCTCACGCCATTTGCAACTTTGCAACTTTCATGCGGCTCACGTGCTTGTTCAGGACTGTTGCACCTACCCAAATTTGATCCTTCGACTTCACCTCACGTCAACCATGCCTCTTCCCCATGGATAGCCATTCCAGTAGTTCTACACCAAACTTCATTGGCTGAAGTAAACAGTCTCTCTCACTTAGCAGGGTCTCGTGTCTACCATTAGCGTTCCTGAAGCCATTTCACCAGCCTACCCCGGGTCCAGGAAGATCATATCTAACCTAGTGCAGAATTTTCTCCCCATTAGTATAAGTGTAGCAACATTTCCGAGAGAGCCCATGTGTTGCAAAAGAAGCGCATGACTCGTCGTCCCCATGTTTGACAAATGAACCCTATGCACATCCAGCCACGTTGAGTGGGTGCCCACGTAACTAAGAATACTGAGTCCATGAAAGAACCTGCACAGACAACGTGTAGCCGAATCTAGGGTACACCCAGCTAACTGCACAAAGGTGGGGGCAGCTGCTGATGGTACTTTTTGTCCTTGTTGGCACTTTGGACACTGGTCCATTAACACAGCTATGTCTGCATCCAATCCTGACCAGATACAGTCTCGCTAACATCTTCATTTTGGAAATCCCTGGATGACCCTGGTAGAGTTCACCCAGTAACTGGAGGCAACTTGAGTTCCCATAATAATATGCCATCCTCTACTGTCATCTGGTCTCTCCAGGCCATAAACAGATTCAGTTCTGGTTGTGACAGCCCTGAGGTTCCCCCCATCAACACCAGCTGATTAGTTTTGCTAGGAGTGGATCTTCCTGTGTCCAAGGTCTGATACTGTCAGCTGTGACTGGAAGTGCATCTATAAAATTTAAAACTATCATGGACTCTTCTGGTGGCGGTACCACCAACTGTGTACCTGCCGGTGGGAGGTGGCTCAGGTTTACCTACCCTGCCCCTTCCCCTGGCATTATCCCTGTAACTCTACAATTCGCATCACTAATCCACCTAGCCTGCACTTTCCTGGATATTATGGGAAATTTCAGGTGGCCAAACTATCTATCTTGCATATGTTTGGACCATGGGAGGAAACCGGAGCACTTGAAGGAAATCCACACAGACATGGGAGAATGTGCAAACTTCATACAGACAGTCGCCCAGGGCTAGAATTGAATCCTGAACCCCAGGACCACCAAACCACCCAAAACCTTTGCCAGTAAAGCAAATAGCACTGGATGGGCATTGCAAAATCATGGAATTGCTTCCTGGTCAACATGCAAGCCTGGGCGTCTGATCATCCCTAGGCCTCCTTGAAAATCTCTGGGTATTTAAGAGGACTCCACTCAGGCAACCACTTTCTAATCGAAAAACTTTGAGCCAATCAGGATGAATCGTTCCCAATTTTGCTCCATCACACTTCGGCCCTTTTACTACAATCAGTGGTAACTGAACTAGCTGCTTCTCATTAGAGACCAAAACTGAAGTTGTATCCTTAATTTGTAAAAGTTCCCCAGTATAGTCTCTTAGTCTGGATGAGGTCTTGCACAAACTTAAAGGTTGGAGTCCAGAGCGAATTTTGTTAAAGACTGATCCTACAGTCACTGAGAAAGCCACACTGGTATCTACTTCCATTAGAACTGGGTGACCATTTAACCAGACGTTTATTTTGATTGGCTCTGCGTGTTTCTAAGCAATTTAACTAGGCCAAACCAGCTATATGCGGACCTTTCAGGGCGTATACACTCCTAAATACTCAAATTAGGTTGAGTGGAACTCATGAATCCACATACCAGAAGCAACTACAAGGGCTTGCTAGTACAGATCCGAAAGAAAAATTTAACTGGTACCACCAACTGTGTATCACCACAGAAAAATTTGGCAGAGGGTGGCTTTCTTTTGGAGTTTTGCTGTGGGCTGACCTCTGTTCATGATAAGTGAAGTCCTTCATTCAAGTGATATTCCCCAAGCTGAGCTGTACTGGTGAGGGTGCCCACTTCCATCAGAAGACCCTGCAACTCATAGGCTCCATTTTGTTACATTTTCCAATGATAAAGCCAGTTGTTGTGCCTGCGTGAAGTTTTTTTTTAGATTAGATTACTTACAATGTGGAAACAGGCCCTTCGGCCCAACAAGTCCACACCGCCCCGCCGAAGCGCAACCCACCCATACCCCTACATTTACCCCTTACCTAACACTACGGGCAATTTAGCATGGCCAATTCACCTGACCTGCACATCTTTGGACTGTGGGAGGAAACCGGAGCACCCGGAGGAAACCCACGCAGACACAGGGAGAACGTGCAAACTCCACACAGTTAGTCGCCTAAGGCGGGAATTGAACCTGGATCTCTGGCGCTGTGAGGCAGCAGTGCTAACCACTGTGCCACCGTGCCGCCCATAAGTCAAGTTGGGATTCAGCTAGTATGGTCACATCATTAATCCTACATACCAAACAGTCTTTCAGCATCTCATTATGGGTTAAACCAAAGTCATACGCCTCTGCTTGTCATCTTAACTAGTCAAAGATGCCAATCCGGATTTTCCTGGTTCTCGAATGGCCAAGAAAAACAAGAGCATCTCAGAACTAGAGAAGGCTTGGAGTAATAATATTTCTTAACTAAATCTGTCAAATCTTGAACTATTTTAATATCTGGTGCCTCAGGGAAAGTTAGACTTCTAATAATTGAAAAAACTGAGGGTCTATAAGTGTCAGAAGAATTACTCATTACTCTTCATCTGCCCCAATGTCATTTGCCCAGAAAAGGTAACGCATTCTTTGCCCATACTGGGCCCAGTCTTTGACAGCAGGATCAAATGAGTCAAGCTTCCCAAATGATGGAATAATGCCAGAAATGCATATTCCATCTGAAAGACAATATTTGGAAGTGAATGTCTTCAAGAATGTGCTTTTCTCTCTTCATCACTGAAATAATTCCACACAATTCTATCAAATAATTCTATCATCAAACTACCCTTTATTTACACGTGGGGAGTCCTTGACAATGATGTAGCTCCCTCAGGGCCAGCTCTCAGATTGAACAGGATGTCGGACACTCCTGCTGATCTATCAGCCAGGACTCCATGATTGAAACAGATTAATAGCCCTAATCAGAGAACTCATATTCTATGAGGTTCACCTGGGTGACCTTGTTACAATCACATACTGTCACAGAGTCATACAACACTGACACAACCGTTTGGTCCAACAAGTGCATGCCAAACATAATCCCAAACTAAACTAGTCTCACCGGCGTGCTCCTGGCCCATTCCCCTCCAAAACATTCCTATTCATGTAACCATCTAAATATCTGTTTCAAGTCATAATTGTACCCACATCCATCACTTCTTCAAGATGTTCATTCCACACACGAACCACTTTCTGTGTAAACAAATTAGCCGTCATGTTTTTATTAAATCTTGCTCCTCTCACCTTAAAAATGTGCCCACTAATCTTGAAATTCACCATCTTTGGTAAAAGACTACTACCATTAACTGTATCTATACTTCTCATTATTTTATAAACTTCTATCAGGTCACCTCTGAAACTCCTATGCTCCAGTGAATAAAGTCCCAACCTATCCAGCCTTTCTTTATAACTCAAACCTTCCACACCCAGCAACACCCTGGTAAAACTCTTCTGAACCCTCTCCAGCTTGATGATATCCTTCCTATAATCTGGCAACCAGAATTGGACACAGTATTCTAGATGAGGCCTCAACATAACATCCCAACTCCTGCCTCTTGCTGAAGTTTAGGTGAAAGAGAATTGAAGTAAAATGAATATCTCATGAGGTTAATTATGTAGCTTTCGTTGGTAAACTTAGCTTAAATAAATTGAGGGAAACTCTAAGAAATATAGGATTGAGGCTGATTGGAAAGTATAGGTGAATTAAAGTGAGATGTTCGTAGGGTGTAGCTTACATAGTGGGCGGCACAGTGGCACAGTGGTTAGCCCTGCTGCCTCACAGCACCAGAGACCCGGGTTCAATTCCCGCCTCAGGCGACTGACTGTGTGGAGTTTGCACATTCTCCCCGTGGCTGCGTGGGTTTCCTCCGGGTGCTCTGGTTTCCTCCCACAGTCTAAAGATGTGCAGGTCAAGTGAATTGGCCATGCTAAATTGCCCGTAGTGTTAGGTATGGGGTAGATGTAGGGGTATGGATGGGTTGCGCTTCGGCGGGGCGGTGTGGACTTGTTGGGCCGAAGGGCCTGTTTCCACACTGTAAGTAATCTAATCTTTGTAATTACTTCATACACGAGCCAAAATTTAATAAAGAGATTAGGACTCTGACCTGTCATCTGAAGACAGTATCGCATTGTCTCCTTTTCATTAAATCCAACACGGCTCCTGACAGTCAAAAAGAAATCCTAGTCACAAGAGTTGGCAGCTAGAGACTGGTTAGTTCTCATTGCCATCAATGATGCACCATAATAGAGGAACAGGTCAGGCTCAGTGAGGAATGGCAGGATCGGGGCCAAGCAAAGATGATTGCTTGGGGTGTGCAGGTGTGGGAGAGACACAGATAGAGTAATCAGAAGAGCAAGCAGGGATTGGCAGATCACAACAGCCCCCTCCTCCCCTACCTTGCCTCTTCCAGGTTCTGAAAGGAGACACTTGAGTGCCTACGAAGGATGCCCTGGGAATCTACAAGAAAATAGGATTTGCTTTTTGGGTTTCCAACCTGGTAACTGCCCTGTTGCTGACAAAATGTCACCAGCAATGGAATGAAACCCCTAAGAATGTCAATTGCTGTCTTATCCCACTTAAGACTGAGATGAGGAGGAATTCAGAAACTGATTAAACATTGAACTCTCTCTTCTGGAAAGTAACTGAGGCTGGATCATTGAATATATTCAAGGCTGAGTTAAGCAGAGTTTTCACTTTCAAGGGAACTGAAGGTTATCAGAGATAGGGAAGAAAACAGTTAAGTTCACAAATCACATCCAGGTATGTTCCTATTGAATGGAAAAGCAGGATCAAGGAGTTCAACAGACTTCTCCTGCTCCAGTTTCTTTTGCCCTTGTGTTTACAAGTGTATCTTTTTGAGCCATTGCCATCTGTGTAATATAACACTGCTGTTAAATTACAACAGCTAAGTTAGGTAATGAGTTCCAGAACTTTGAGCTAGCAACAACGAAGGAGCAGCAACACATTTTCAATTGAAGATGGCGTGTGACTTAGAGGGGAAATTGTGGGTGGTAGCGTTTCAATGGGTCTGCTGCCTTTTTCTTCTAGGTAGTGGAGAGTTGGATATCATTGTCAAAAAAGCCTTGGTTAACGTGGATCAGTGGTAGAGAGTCTGAATATTCAAGGAAGGATGTAATAACAAACAATGAGAGACTTTGAATGCTTGAAAAGAGCACTAAACTGGATACATTTCATCAATTTTTGACTTCTGTCTTTTAGAAGGCAGAAAGGCTTTGAGAGTCAGGCCCAGAGCTACCTAGTCTCTGTCTGCCTTTGCAGAGACACTATTTGTATGAAAAAAAAACAAAAATAGAAATTGCTAGAAAAACTCAGCAGGTCTGTCAGCATCTGTGGAGAGAAAACAGAGTTAAGGTTTCTTAAGAAAGGTCACTGGACCCAAAACGTTCACACTATTTATGTGGCTGATCCAATTAAGTTTCTGGTTAACAGTGACTCTCTCACAGACCCTGGAACACTGCTGATGGGATTCAGCAATAATGATGCCTATGCGTTTCTAAGGGAGGTTGTTTAATTCTTACCTGTTGAAAATTATCATTGTTTGATATTTGTGTAGCCAAAATGTTACTTGTGATTCATTAGTCTAAGTCTGAAAGTTACACAGTTCTTGCTACACTTGGGTATGAACTTCATTATCCAAACCATTGCAAATGGAAGCGAAAACTGTGCAATCATCCATGAACATCCCTACTTCATGCCTTATATTGAAGGGAAGGCCACTGCTGGATCTAGGCCATAGCCCCAGAAACTCCGACAATGATGACTGATTGCTAACAATCACTGCCAACTTCTTTTGTGCTAGGCACCAATCTAATAAGCGGAAAGCTAACTCTCCCATCATCAAAAGAGGAGGAAAATAAACGCCACACACCATAGTGCTGTATGGCACAGTAAGCAGCCATGAAACTACATGGCTCTAATAATTACAAATATCACATTTTAATTTCTGACATCATTCTCATTTCTCTGCAAGGCCTTTCCGGGACATTGGAAAATGGATACTGTTGGTAACTTTAAAATAATAATCACAGATGCCTTTGTTTCAAGCTGGATCTGAATGCTGTACACACCATTTTACAATCAGAACCTTCCAATAATACCAGTCGACACTCCAAAAGCACTACTGTTATAGGCACTAGCATAAGCAGCCCCTAAATCCTGTACAGGATTACTAGTTGCACTTTATCTATCTCACAATCAAAATCATGTGTACACAAACTCTATTAACTTGAAATTATCTGTGTATTGATGTAATTGATAGGGTTAGGGTTATGACATTTTTAAAATTAAAGCAAATAAAGAATCATAGAAGTATTACGATGCAGGAGGCTGCCATTCGTTGTCTGCACTGGCTCAGTAAATAAGCACCAATCTTGTACTTCGCTCCCAGGTTACTGCACATTATTTTTACCCAAATTATCACCGAATGCTCCTTGAATGCCTCATCTCAGCTGCCACCACTACACTTCCAGTATTCCATTCCTTAAAAACCAGAGTGAAAAAGCTTTTCCTGACTTCACCCTTGCTTCTTTTGCTTTTTTGTTCTTGTTCCTTTTATGAACGAGTTTAGCAGAGTCAAGAAACATTGCTTCAGGGGACCGTGTATTTCGAGTGTGGTAAATCCAAACGATCTTTGGAATCCTTACGAATGAGGAAGAACGGGCTTTTAAAAACTAATTTAATTTTCAACTGTAATTTGCTGTGAATACAAATCCCAGTGGTACAACCCCTTACAAACTGAGCTAATTTGACAATTATCCAAGGTATCATCAATGCCTGTTTATAGATGGTAGGTCAAAGCACTGAATTGCTGTCAATGGTAAACCAATCCAATCTCATTAAACAAGCGCTGTTGTAATTAATAGATAATATGAAAGATAATCAGGTTTAAACAAACAGTAAAAATCAGACAGGGACCTGAAAATTATAATTAAATTCATATTTGAATATCAGGAAGAAGTTATTTCAGGATGACTTATATAAGCTTCACAAATTGGAATCAACCATTTATACAGTCACATCTAAGATGTGAACATCTTTAAAGTACTGCCTGTACTTTATCAGCTTAAAAATAAATTTGGAATGAAGCAAAAAAACAAACACATATAAAAACAAGAGTTTGAATCACAGGATGGTTGCTTAAAAATGGAGGGCATCGGCACTACGAATGATATCAAGCTTTTCATATGCTGTGTTGCTGTAAAAGGTTAATCCATCAGTTTTAAAGTAAAAGATCACAAACAGCAAAGGAAACAGCATTATTTATTAGTGATTTTTTAGAAGATTTGTAGCTCTGGTCGATGATGAGTATGCAAGTTAGCTTGCTGAACTGGAAGGTTTGTTTTCAGACATTTTGTCACCGTGACTAGGTAACATCATCAGAGAGAGTCTCCGATGAACTGCTGATGGTATGCCCCACCTCTCTATTCATAGGTCTTGGATTCATAAGGTGAATGATGTCGTTTCCAGTTCTTTTTTTTTCCCAAGGGAAGGTGGATGGGCTGTAACAATCATTTTTATCAGGAGGTACTCCTGTCTCCAGGGGTTTTAGATCCTATTTTCAATCAAATCAATTCACCCTGGACACCGAACTGTCAAAATATTTAATATGGACAATCAGAACATTGACAATGCACTGAATACTAATAACTGGACTGGATACTAATGGAACACCTGGAAACAATGTTAAGATCAGGCAGAGTTGACATAAATGCACAGGGAAGATCATGTTTGATAAACCTCTAAGTCTTTTGAAGATGTATCAAGCAGAGATGAGCAGAGTCAGTGGATGTGGGGTGTTTGGAATTTCAGGAAGTTTTCAATAAGGTCCCACACAGAAGTAAGTAAAATTACAACACAAACTTGGGGATAACACTATTGCATGGATTGGTTGAGAAAATAACAGGCATTGCACGACTCTCTAATGGCCCTTCTCGAACAAATATATTGTTTTAGATACTGTTGGAGGAGGTGACTATCCTGAGAAAACAGTGGAAGCCAACTTCATGGCTCCATGAATGGGCCTGCTGCACGAGAGGGGCAGAACAACAGTAGAGCAATAGTGGTAGGGGACTCAATTGCAAGGGGATCAGACATACATTTTTGCAGCAACAAAAGAGATGCTAGGATTATAATTTGCCTCTCTGGTACAGTATCAAAGATGTAAATGAACAGGTGCAGGACATTGTGAACATGGAAGGCAAACAGACAAAGATCACGGTACATATTGGTGCCAAAAAAAAGAGAAAGGTATGAAAAGGGATGAGGTCCTGAAAGCAGAATTTAGGGAGCTAGGAAGTAGATGAAAAAACAGGACCCAAAAGGTAGTCATTGCCAGATTACACCTGATGCTACATATGAATGAGTATAGAAACAAGAGGTCAATTCAGATTAATGTGTAGCTGGGGAGGTAATACAGCAGGGAGGGCTTTAGATTCCTGCAACATTGGTTCAAGGTTCAGGGGAAGAACAATCGCCAAAATCAAAAGAGACAGCAAGCAAATTGAGAAGACACAGAAATTATAGACCAGTTAAGACACAAGGTAATTTGGCAAGGTTAGTTTTTTTAAAATACAATCACGGGATATGGGCATCAAAGAATGGGCTGGCATTAATTGCACATTCCTCATTTTCCAGAAGGAAGTTAAGAGTCAGCAACATTGCTGCGAGTCTGGAATCATATGCACGCCAGACCAGGTAGGAGTGGTAGATTTGGTTCAGTAACTCTTTCTGAGAGCAGAACACTTGATTTCCTTCCAAAAATGCTGGCAGATCTGCTGAGTCTTTCCAGCAATTTCTGCTTTTGTTTCTGATTTCCAGAATTCACAGTTCTTTTGGTTTTTATTAAGGATGGCAGGTTTCTTTCCCTAAATGACACTAGTGAACTAGCTTGGTTTTTTCCAATGGTTTCATGGTCATCATTCGACTCTTTTTTCCCAATTATTATTGAATTCAAACTCCACCATATGCCATGGGATTCAACCTCAGGTCCCCAGAATATTATCTGGGTCTCTAGATTAATAGCCTAGCAATAATACTACGAGGCCACCACATATTTATTTTAATGCAAGGAGCACAGATTTAAGGTAAAGGACAGAAAATTCAGATGAGATGAGACAAAACCTTTTCACCCAGAGGGTGGTGGGAATTTGGAACTCACCACCTGTGTGGGTATACAGTTAAAAACCCTCACAACATGTAAGAAACATTTAGATGTGCATTTGCAATGCCGAGGCCAAATCAGCCAAATGCTAGAAAATGAGATCAGAATGGTTAGATTACTTAGTGTGGAAACAGGCCCTTCGGCCCAACAAGTCCACACCGACCCTCCGAAGCGCAAACCACCCAGACCCATTCCCCTACAATTACCCCTTCACTTAACACTACGGGCAATTTAGCATGGCCAATTCACTTAACCTACACATTCTTGGACTGTGGGAGGAAACCGGAGGAAACCCACGCAGACACAGGGAGAATGTGCAAACTCTACACAGACAGTTGCCTGAGGCAGGAATTGAACCCAGGTCTCTGGCACTGTGAGGCAGCAGTGCATGGGTGTTATAAGCTAAATGGCTATTTTTCTGTGCTGCTGATCTCTATGACTATATGAAATGGGTTATTCTCAGTTTAGCAGAACATGATCAGTGGAGTTTAGCCATAAAATCCTACAGCAGGGGGACATGCGCTTTGGCACAAGCTGGTCCATGCCGACCAAATGTCCATCCACTCTAATCACACTTCCCTGCACTTGGCCAATATCCTTCTGAATCTTTCCTACCCATATATTTGTCCAAAAGCCTTTTAAATGTTATTAACGTACCTGCCTCAACCACTTCCACTCAACCATGTGCATACCACCCTCTGTGTAAAAAGGTTGCCTCTCAGGTTTTCTTTTATTCTTTCCCCCTATAACTTTAAACTGATGCCCTCTAGTCCTTGATTCCCCAACCCTGGGAAAAAGACAGAGTGCAATCACCTTGTCCATGCCTCTCATGATCTTAGACACTTCTGTAAGATCCCCCCCCTCAGTCTCCGATACTCTAAAGAAATATGTCCTAGCGTGTCCAACCTCTGCCTATAACTCAGACCATTGAGTCCTGGCAACATCATTGTAAATTTCTTCAGCTCTCTTTCAAGTTTAATAACATCCTTGGGCCCCAGCTATTCACAATCTACATTAATTAATTAATGCGGGAATCAAATGATAGTTTTCCAAGTGTTGTGATGGTACATGGTGGAAATGAGTTCTCCGAAATTAGTATTTTCGAAATGTTGAAAGATTGGCAAGTCTTGATATGCTGAGATATATATATTAAAATGGATAATGCAAGAGAAACTCAGCAGGTCTAACAGCTTCTGCTGTGAAAGAAAGAGTTAACATTTCAAATTAAATAAACCTTCTCCAGAACTGAAGGAAGATGGAAAATTATGTTTTTTTTATGCTGCTGCCAAATGCAGAGGTGCACAAAGTAGAAACAGGTAAGTGAGAGCACTCAAAGCAAAACACAAAGGGAGAGCTAAAGATAATAAAGGAATAATATAGATATAACATGGCTGTTATGTCAGCTGAGCTGAGAGCAAACACATACCATTAAGACCCAATCAAAATGGAGAAGTTACTGATCTCCATGTCGAGTCCTGAAAGCTGTAAAATGTCAGAGCAGAAAATGAGGTGCCATTCATTTACTTAGTTTTTTGCTTTGCTTGAACACTGCAGCAGGCATAGGATGACGCCCCAGAAGACCATGGAGACTGACTCATTGAGTATATTCAAGGCAGGAATTTATTGATTTCTTGGCAATGAAGATATGTGGTGGTGAGGGTAAACTGCAGTGAGGTATAAGATCAGTTATTATCTCGCTAAATGGTCGAGTAGGTTCTTTGAGTGAATTGGCCAGTTACTCTTATTTCCTATGTTCCTACAGCCATTCTACCAGTCACCAGTACATTTTTCAAACAGTATTTACAGAAGAACGTTAATTATCAATAATCTAAGTTTTGGATCATCTGAAGAAGATCTCAAGGTCCTGCAAAAATGTTACAAAGAGGTATGATTTGGAGATGCCAGTGTTGGACTGGGGTGTACAAAGTTAAAAATCACACAACACCAGGTTATAGTCCAACAGGTTTACTTGGAAGCACACTAGCTTTCGGAGTGACGCTCCTTCATCAGGTGGTAGTGGAGGGTTCAGTCTTTCATCTGTTAGAATACAGTGATAGTTTCACTTCTTTCATGTGTAAATCACAAAACCTTTTTTTAAAAAAGGTTGCATTCTCGGGTTAGCTGTTAACAATGGTGATAGCTAGAGTTGTTGGCCCCGTGTTCTCTGTCTACGCCATGATGCTTAGATTGATTCTAATCTGAAAAGTGAGATAACGGAGTTTTACATGAATTCATGCAGTTTTTGAGCAAAGTACAATGTAACCCTGAAAGTGCAAATTCACCCCACAAAATATGTGTGCGCATGCGGGTCTTTGTCTGTCTGTGTGTGTGTGTCTGTCTGTCTGTCTGGGTTGGCAAAAACAAAGAAACACAAGCACCTCAGGCATCAGTGACTGGATTTTTTTTTAAAGTAAGGTTAGGTATACAGCCCTTTTCAAAAGTAAGCGATTTACAGTACTATCACTTTACCGGGTCGTTCATGAAAAAACAGCCGAGAAAGTAAACGCACACGCAAGGCAGTGCTTCTGTCTTTCTATCACACCACTGACTTCCTGGAAACTGACAAATGCTCTTGTGATCATAGAAGCTGTTCGGGACCTTGTTTAATGCTGAAATTTCATATACAGCATGTGTGTGATGGTAAGGGTTTTGTCCTTCTCAGTTTAAACTGTAATTTGCAGAATGCAAAGATTAGTTTGTTTATATAGCAGACTCATTAAAATTATAGATTTTAAACTAATTCTCCAGTAGAGCACAGTATTAGATCAGTATGGCTTCTCTTGTTTAAGGTAAAATGGATTATCCGAACAAAACAGTGCCTGTTCGGATAATCAAGGTTCCTCTGTATACAAAACAATGGAGTATAGATCATTACTTTAGGAATTTGTTGTCCACTCTTACATTTGTCATGACCAGGTGAGGAGAGTTATTTGGCTCTCCTCTTTTTAACCCCCTCTTGGTTGGCAGCTACAATTTTATTTAAAACACAGCTATATCAAACAATTTGCTAACAAGGTCAAAATAAAACAGCCAATTACAAGGTTTTCTTAAGTAAAAGAGAAAGTTATTATCTACCAACCAAAGAAAAAGAGACACCTATCATACACACAAATACAGGTAATAAGCTTAAATAGAAAATATGTATGATACAGTCAGAAAGAATAACGCTATGAATTTTAAAATCCTTAAGATTCCTTGAGATGTTAGGTTGTTATTGAGCCTACAGTAACAATTGTTGGTTACTACCCTCAGAAGTGACAACATTCATCGATATTCTCAGATTGTTAGGGAACTGGTTGTTTGTCCACTATACCTTTCCATCAGGCACTTCTGAGTTTCTGAGAAACCGGAAGAGAGATACTTCCAGCTCTTTGTTCAGAAATCATGCTACCATCTCCCTATTCTGTTGCTCAAAGACAGTGACTGAAATATGGTCCATTACTTTCCCATGAACAGATGCGGACAACTTTTGATGTCCAATATGTACTTAATCATGCAAATTGTCAATTAAAACAGGAGATGCAAATTTCTTGATGCTGATCAGTTGCCTGGTTTCAATACTTTTAGATAAAATGGTAACTTCAGTGAAAACAATTTCACCTATTCCATACCAACCTCCTGGGCTTGCCTCAATCTGCGGTCAGGTGAACACACCACCCATTTCTGGTCAATATTTGTCCCTTTGGACTATAACCTGGTGCTGTGTGACCTTTAACTTTGTACACGAGGCAACAACCTGGATGGTGGCAAGTGACCACAATACAACTAAATTTAATTTAGTAAAAATTGGAATAAGTCAACAGTTAGGTAAACAGACTTGAGGGCCAATTTAAGACCATAAAGAATTGAACAGGTAAAGAGGGGAAATGCAATTCAGAGCAAACGGAAGATGTTTTATGCTTGTCTATTATGTATGGGGTGCATGAGGTGCTTATAATGGTTTTATGCTGACATGTGCATTTGATATCATGCACGGCATCTCTGACAATTTTGTAAACCATTCATCCCTTGATTGTGACAACAATCTGGAGTTTGAATTCATTTTCAACTTACTGATTAAGTCAAGTTGATCTAATCTATAGATGAGAAGCAACAAGGGTTCCAGCACTCATGCTAGGCATGCTGTTCTGAATATATCTCTTCACCCTAGCCAACTGCACCCAAACTCTCACCAGTTTTTATTTAAAGATGCAGTTATCAGAGCTTTGTTGCATCCACTTGGGATGTTCCATCCAAGATGGTGGTGGTGGAGTATGCAGCTTTCGGGCTCAGCCTGGGGCTCATCCTTTCCGTCAGCTTCTCTTTCTTTCTCCTTTTTAAAAATATATATTAGTATTTCTTTATTTGGCTGTGGCAACTGAGGGCCCAGAATAGATGGCCAATGGTCGGCAGGCAGAGTGAAACGGAATGGCCTGTGGTGGGTGGGGTAGGATGGCAGGCTGGGGACCCATAGAGGTTGGTCTGTCAGAGGTCTTGGGCCTGGCAGTGTGGGGAGAGTGAGATCATGTGTGGAAAGCACACAGCGTATTGAAGCTGCAGGCTGTAAAATGACTATAACATTTATCTTCTAATTTTATTTCATCCTTCCTAAGAAGAACTGTAACGTAGCACTTTTAGCTTTACTCTTTATTTCTCTACTTTCGTTCCTAATCTATTTCAGTGTGTAGGGTTTGTACCCAAGTGCTTTTTACCTAAGATGGTGCCTTGTGTGGCGACATTGTATTCCTTTACTGTACTCCTGTACTTTATACTTGAGTAAATGTGACAATAAACTTAATTCTACCATCCCCAGTCAAACTTAGGTTTGGCCATAATTTAGAAGTTTCTTTACATTTACAAGTTGATCATTCTGATCATCCTTTTCCAACTGTGAGGAAGCAGAACAATTTCTGACACAAGACCTGGATGGTTGAAAACACAAACATGGAAAAGTAGGAGAAGGAGAAAGCCCTTTAGTCCTTCTAGCCAGACAATATGATCTTGGCTGATTGTCCAACTTAGTACCTTCTCATTCTCCCCATCCCGCTGATCCCTTTAGCTCTAAGAACTTCTTGAAAACATGCAGTGTTTGGGTTCAACCAATTTTTGTGGTAGGAATTTTTGCAGGCTCACCACTAAAGAAATTTTACTCATCTCAGCCTTAAGTGGCCTAACCTTACACAATCTGGTAAACGAAATAAGGTATGTATCTGAATTCAAAGTCAGAGAAATTAAGTGTATGGGGAGAAGGGTTATTAGATTTAAGGAGGGTCGTGAACACCAACAAAACACTGGAGTAACCAATAAAACAGAAGCTGCTGCAGCAAATGGTTGAAAAAGGAACAGAGGTGAAAGATTTTAGTGAAGTTCAATTTGATAGTTTAAGGTGGATACAAGGTCAAAGGATTGGCTCAGGCTCAAAGACAATGCTAAGAATGTGACTTCAGCCGCAGATAATGGCCAGGGAAGGGATCAAGTTGGTGAGAAGAGGACTAGTAACACACCCCAGGTAACTACAACCCTAGGTTTAAAAAAAAGCTTTCCTCACAAATCTCCTTTAAACTTACCCCTCTCACCCTAAACCTACAAATGTTTGACATTTCTACCCGGGGAAGGAAACTCCAATTGAAAACCCTACCCATGCCTCCTCTAATTTTATAAACTTCTTTCAAATTGCCCCTCAATCTTTGATGCTGGAGTGAAAACAATCCAAGTTTTTCCAACTTCTCCTTATAGCCAATACACTCCAATCAAAGTAATATCTTGATAAACCACTTTTGTACCTCTCCACATCCTATAGTGTGGCAATCAGAATTGCACACAATACTACCGAAGCTGTAAATCAGAAACAAAAACCGAAGTTTCTGGAAAAGCTCAGCAGGTCTGACAAGTCTGTAAAGAGTTTAAAAAAATCACACATCAGGTTATAGTCTAACAGGTTTATTTGGAAGCGCTAGCTTTTGGAGTGCTGCTCCTTCAGAAGGTAGCAGAAAGAGCAGCACTCCAAAAGCTAGTACTTCCAAATAAACTTGTTGGACTATAACCTGGTGTTGTGCTGTGGATCCACCCCAATCCAACACCGGCACTTCCACATCAGATCTGTAAACGGACAGGAGAGAGACAACATTTTGCATCTGGTCACCAGAAGAGGGTGTGTATGTGTGCGTGTAAAGTTTATACATCTGTAATGTGACTTGGCAACTTTTAATACTCAATGCCCCGACCAATGAAAGCAAGATGCCCTACTGTCTCCATTACCACCTTATCCACTGGTGTCACCACCTTCAGGGTGCTATGGGCTTGCACCCCTATATCCCTCGTGGTGCCACTGATCTGTCTGGTGCTTTCCTATGAGACCATTCACCCATCAGTATCCAAAATGGTATAGCTGTTTAAGAGAGGAATGGCCATAGTGGACTCCTGCACTGCTTCGCCCCAGTTACTAGTCTTCCTGGTGACAGCCCAACTCTTTTCCATGTAATCCTTATTAGTAGTGTGACCAACTCACTAAAGATGCTATTGATGACACACATAGCCTCATGGATGTTCCATCATGAGTCCATCCGCAGCTTCATGTGCTCCATATGGCAAATCATGAGTTAGATGAACACACTTCCCAGATACGTATGGTCAGTATGGACACTCGATATGTCCTTGATTTTCCATATATTGCAGGAGCAGCATTCCAGGATTGAGTTCTCCTACCATTCTGAACCTTATCAACTACGGACAATAATCTAGGAACCAATTATATAACCTTACCCACTAATCACCAAAATCAGATTTTTCACTCTTGCTCTCTATTCCTATCAAACTATATCTGTCCCTACAGACGTGACTCTTCCAGTTTCTAGCAGCTAAACCTACTTCACTAAGTCGAGGTATCACCTCCAGAGCTCTGCCTTTGGATTCAGCTCCATTCGCTCTGCCGTTGCTCTGAATGACCTCAGCCCTGCTAAGCCTGACACTGTTCACACTGCTGTGGTACATTACTTCCACCACTCTTAGTCTCTCTCTCTCTCTCTCTCTCCAAGCTCCATCTCAACCTATCGTTTATTCTTTCCCCTCCCCCACCCCATCTTCAACATACCAACCTCCTGCCTGTCACTGTACAGACAACACATCTTTGCAAAATTCAAAAGCAAGCGGGAAAGCAAAGAACTTCTCATCTGAACTTTTGGTCGGTGAAATTTTATTTAACCTGCCTACATTAGAACATAGAACATAGAACAATACAGCACAGAACAGGCCCTTCGGCCCACGATGTTGTGCCGAACTTCTATCCTAGATTAAG
Source organism: Chiloscyllium punctatum (assembly GCF_047496795.1). Classification (NCBI taxonomy): domain Eukaryota; kingdom Metazoa; phylum Chordata; class Chondrichthyes; order Orectolobiformes; family Hemiscylliidae; genus Chiloscyllium; species Chiloscyllium punctatum. The sequence continues at coordinate 53,047,927 of NC_092761.1, read as the reverse complement.
CACCCATCCATGTACCTATCCAAATGCCGCTTAAAGGTCGCCAATGATTCTGACTCTACCACTCCCACGGGCAGCGCATTCCATGCCCCAACCACTGTCTGGGTAAAGAACCCACCCTGACATCTCCCCTATACCTTCCACCCTTCACCTTAAATTTATGTCCCCTTCTAACACTCTGTTGTACCCGGGCAAAAAGTTTCTGACTGTCTACTCTATCTATTCCTCTGATCATCTTATAAACCTCTATCAAGTCACCCCGCATCCTTCGCCGTTCCAACGAGAAAAGGCAGAGAACTCTCAACCTATCCTCGTACGTCCTATTCTCCATTCCAGGCAACATCCTGGTAAATCTTCTCTGCACCGTTTCCAAAGCTTCCACATCTTTCCTAAAGTGAGGCGACCAGAACTGCGCACAGTACTCCAAATGTGGCCTAACCAAAGTCCTGTACAGCTGCAACATCACTTCACGACTCTTGAATTCAATCCCTCTGCTAATGAACGATAATACACCATAGGCCTTCTTACAAGCTCTATCCACCTGAGTGGCAACTTCCAAAGATCTATGTACATATACCCCAAGATCCCTCTGTTCCTCCACCTGACTAAGAACCCTACCATTAACCATGTATTCCGCATTCTTATTTGTTCTTCCAAAATGGACAACCTCACACTTGGCAGGGTTGAACTCCATCTGCCACTCCTCAGCACAGCTCTGCATCATATCTAAGTCCCTTTGAAAACGACAAATGCCCTCCTCACTGTCCACAACTCCACATTCTTTACCTACCTTTACGTGTTGAACCATTTCTCTGTTCTATGACCTAATTCAGAGAGAGAGAGAGAGAGAGAGAGAGAGAGAGGAACACAGCACATATGGTCCATGATGTTCTGTTGAACACGATGCCAAATGAAACTAATCCCTTCTGCCTGTCCTTGGCCCAGATTCCTCCATTCCTTGCAAATTCATATGCTTATCTAAAAGTCTCTTAAATGCCCCTATCATATTAATTCCACCACCAACCCTGGCAGTGCATTCCACACTTTACCACTTTGTGTAAAACAACTCTCAAAACTCTTTTGAACTTTACCCCCTCACCTTAAATGCACGCCTCTTTTTTAGACATTTCAACTCTGGGAAAAAGATTCTGACTGTCAACACTATCTCTGCATCTCATAATTTTATAGATTTCCATCAAGTTTCTCCTCAACATCTGTCAGTCCAAAGAAAACAATCCAAGTTTTTCTAGCGTCTTCTTCTAACACATACCCTCTAAGGATGTGTTATTCTTAATGCTGTTCTTTTTGACATTTTTCCTTTGTAAATTTACATAAAATAGAAATCCTTTCTTTTCAGTGCTGTTATGAGTGTTAACTGTGTTGTAATGAATAGTCAGGCAAATTGCTAACTTGATGGTCTCATTTGGACATTATACATTTTGTAACAACTTGTGGAAGTGAGGTTCAACTTTTCCCAGTTCAACCAGGACAGTCAGTGGTACAGTACATCAGTTCTGTTCCACCCAGAGTGTTGTGCACTATTTTGACAACACAATATAAAGGGGCCATTCAGGCCCTAAAATCAAAGCAATAGAAGCAAAAAGGCTGCTATTGTTCGAGAGGAAAGCTTAGAGAATTATAAATTTGGTTTCTCGCCCACGAGCGATACTTAATATAACATACAATGTAAACACAATTTAAAAACATTCCATTATAAGCCAAAGCAGCAAAACAATCAGGCCACGTTTCAGGTTTGAGAATCGGGGAAATGCTGGGAAAGATATTGTAGTTGAATATTATGCTTATAATTCACCATAATCTTAAACAGCTTGATACAGAGTGCTGGCAGCTGAACAGTTTCTCAGTTTCCTTCACAAAGGAAAATCTCTTCAGAATCTGAACACTAAACAACATTCTTCAATTAGATTTCCTGTCAAAGGCAAGTGGGTAACTGAAACGTCAGCACCGAGCTGGATGATCAACACCAATTCAGCCTGGTGTTGAATGCCAGACAAATCTTGGAGCCGTCTTGGCATCATTAAAAGGCCTTAACGCTCAGCATTGTTGGCCTCTAATGACCCATTTATATTACAATGGAACAGCTCCATCACAGAACACAGCCGAATCTGTTCTTGGTACAGAGTGAATTCAGCAACACTGAACATTGTGAAGAGGTAACACTCTCAGATCCAGAACAGTACATCCAAACCATAGCACAATAGCTTCACATTTTCAGCCAGTTTGTTTTTTTTTCCACTCCCACACTCAAACCCAATTGAAAAAGCTGAACCATTAACAACTGAAAGATTCAGCGCTCGAAAATGACTAATATTCCATTGCCAGTAGCTGATGCCTGACAGCAGCATCTAAGTCACCCCTCTGACACTCCAGGGAAAACAGCCTCAGCCTATTCAGCCTCTCTCTATAGCTCAAATCCTCCAACACTGGCAACATCCTTATAAATATTTTCTGAACCCTTTCAAGTTTCACAACATCCTTCCGATAGGAAAGAGACCAGAACTGCACGCAATGTTCCAAAAGTGGCCTAACCAATGTCCTGTACAGCCACATGATGACCTCCCAACTGCAATACTCAAGGAGCTATGAACCTGCACGCCAAGGTCTCTTTATTCAGCAACACTCCCCAGGACCTTCCCATTAAGTAGCTAAGTCCTACACTGATTTTATTTTCCAAAATGCAGCATCTCGCATTTATCTAAATTAAACAACATCTACCACTCCTCAGCTCATTGCAACGGGATCTTATCAGATGGGCCAATCTGTGGTAGTTTTCTTTGCTGTCTACTACACCTCCAATTATGCTGCCATCTGCCAACTTACTAACTATACCTCCTATGTTCATATCCAAATCATTTACATAAATGACTAAAAGCAGTAAACCCAGCACCACTCCTTGTGGCACACCAATGGTCACAGGCCTCCAGTATGAAAAGCAACCCTCCACCACCACCCTCTGTCTTCTACCTTCAAGCCAACTCCGTATTCAAATGGCTAATTCTCCATGTATTCCATGGGATCTAACCTTGCTAACCAGTCTCCCAGGAGGAACCTTGTCAAACACTACACGGAGATCCATACAGATCATGTGCATCGCTTTGCCCTTAGTTATCCTCTTCATTACTCCTTCAAAAAAACTCAATTTCATTAGACATGATTTCTCACGCACAAGCCATGTTGACTAACCCTAATCAGTCCTTGCCTTTCCAAATACATGTACATCCTGTCCGTCAGGACTCCCTTCAACAAATTGCCCACCGATGTCAGGCTCAACAATCTGTAGTTCCCTGGCTTGTCCTTACTACCTTTCCTAAACAGTGGCAATATGTTAGCCAACCTCCATTCTTCCAGCACCTCACCTTTAACTATCGATGACACAAATATCTCAGCAAGGGACCCAGCAATCACTTCATCCTACACAGTTCTACGGAACACCTAATCAGGTCCTGGGGATTTACCTTTTATACATTTCAAGACATCCAGCACCACCTCCTCTGTAATGAGGACATTTTTCAAGATGTCACTATCTACTTCCCCATATTCTATATCTTCCATGTCCTTCTCCACAATAAACACTGATGCAAAATACTTGTTTAGTATCTCCCCCATCTCCTGCAGCTCCACACACAGGCTGCCTTGCTGATCTTTGAGAGACTCTATTTTCTCCTTAATGTATTTATAAAATCCCGTTGGATTATCCTTAACCCTATTTGCCAAAGCTTCCAACACTCCTACTCTCAAGATAAATGCAAGATCTCTCTTTCTGCAGTGTCAACCTCTGGTTATCAACAGCCCAAAACATCCAACAGCAAACACTGTATGGCTTCTCTCCATAAATTCTTACTCCAAAATTTCTGCTTCAAAAGATTCCTCTTCGCAAATTTTACACCCATATCTACATAATCAATGAGAACTTGCTTTGTTTTAAATTTAAACTTGCTGTTACTCCGAAAGGACACTGATGTGACCAAAATGATGATGCTAACAAAAAGGCCTGTACATAAATCTTGACAGTTTAATACGATTGTGTCCAACTTCTTCCACCATTACAAAGGTTGGTGAGGTTCTGTGCACATGAGCTTTCCCAAATAAGAAATAGCAAGGAACAGAATATAATGAGCCACATAAGTGAGGGTGCCTTCAATTTTTAAAAATTGACAATTTGTAATATTAGGCAGTTATAGTCATAAACTTATATCCAGGAAAGACCCTTCGACCCAATTTTCCCATACCATCCAGTTTTCACAACTAATCGAGCCCCATTTGTCTGCATTTGGTCCATATCCCTCCATACCTATCCCATCTATGTAGCTGTACAAATGTTTCTTAAATGACAAAATTGTACTTGCCTCCATCACTACCCCTGGCAGCCTGTTCCAGACATTCACCAATCTCTTTTAAAAATTGCCAATCGGGACCCTTTTGCATCTCTCCCCTCTCACATTAAACTCATCACTGAATCATAGAATCCCTATACTGTGGAAGGAGGCCATTTTGGGCAAGTCCACACCAACCCTCCGAATAGTATCCCATCCAGACTGATTCCCCTGCCCTATTATTCTACATTTCCCCTGACTAATGCACCTAACCTACACATCCCTGAACACTACGGACAATTTAGCATGGCCAATCCACCTAACCTGCACATCTTTGGACTGTGGGAGGAAACCAGAACACCAGAAGAACCCACACAGACAAAGGGAGAATGTGCAAATTCCGCGTAGCGTCACTCGAGGCTAGAATCATACCCTGGCGGTGTGAGGCAGCAGTGCTAACCACTGAGCCACCATGCCGCCCTCTAGTTTTAGACTCCCTTACCACAAGGGAAAGCTGTTGGTTATCTACCCTATCTAGCCTCTCATGATTTCATAGACCTACGTAAAGGTCTCCTACACTCCCGGAAAAAAGTCACAAACTATCCAGCCTCTCCTTATCACTCAAACCTTCAAGTCTACTTACTCTTTCTAGTTTAATAATTTCCTTTCTACAGAAGGGTTACCAGAACAGTATGCCAAGCGTGGCCTTACCAATGTCCCAACTCCTATATTCAATACTATTGACCGATAAAACAAGCAAGCCAAAAGCCTTCTTCACCACCCAGTCTGTGACTCCCCTTCAAGGAACTATGAATCAGTACTCCAAGATCTTTGTTCTACAACAAATTCAGGGCCCTGACCTTACTGTGTAAGTCCTGGTTGACCCAACAAAATGCAACACCTTGCATTTATCTAAATTAAACTCCATCTGCCATTCCTCAACCCACTGGTCCAGTTAGTCAAGATCTTGCTGTATTCCCAGATTACCTTCTTCACTGTCCACAATATCACCAACCTTGGTGTCATCCACAAACTTACTAACCATACTTCCTAAATTTTCATCCAAATCATTTGTATAAATGACAAATAACAGCGGACTCAGTACAGAGTCCTGTGGCACATCACTGCTCATAGTCCTCCAGTTTAAAAAAAAACAACGCTCTACCACCACCCACTTTCTTCTACATTCAAGCCAATTTTATATCCAAATGGCCAGCTCTCCCTTAATTCCGTGAGATTTAATCTTATTCAACAACCCACCAAGCAGTACCTTGTCAAAGGCTTTGCTAAAGTCCTTTGTCCTAAGTCAACATTGACCACACATTGCATATCTACTTAATGGTCACCCCTTCCAAAAACTCAATCAAGTTCATAAGTCACGATTTCCCACGTTCTGGATTAGTGGTGCTGGAAGAGCACAGCAGTTCAGGCAGCATCCAAGGAGTTTCGAAATCGACGTTTCGGGCAAAAGCCCTTCCCACGTACCAAGCCACTACCCCAAATGAGACCTTGCCTCTCCAAATGCTTGTAGACTTGTCTCTCAGAATCCCCTCCAACAACTTATCTACCATAAAATTAGGCTCACTGGTCTATAGTTCCCAGGCATTTCCCTACAACTTAAAATAATGGCACAACATTAGCTACTCTCCAATCTTCGGGCACTTCACTCATGGCTGTCAATCATACAAATTTGTGCACCATGCACCCCACAATTTCCTTCCTAGCCTCCCACAAAGACCTGGGATACATTTCATCAGCTACCAGGGATGTATCTCTCTTTATGAGTTTTAAGAATTCCAGCACCTCCTCTTCGGTAATGTGTACTCTCTTAAAGACATCACTATTTATTTCCCCAAGTTCCCTAGCATCCATGCCTTTCTCGACAGTAAATACTGATCTCATCTCTCTTATGGTTGCACACATAGACGACTTTGTTGATCTTTAAAGAAATTCTAAATCTCTCCCTAGCTAGTTCTTTCAAATGAACTTCACATTTTCTCAAGTACAAAGAAGAGACAATAGAAGGGTTACAGAGGTGGAACACTGGCTAAGTGGTTAGCACTGCTGCCTCACAGGGGCTTGGGTTCAATTTCATCCTCAGGTATGTGTGGAGTTTGTACATTCTCCTGTATCTGCAGGAGTTTCCTCAGGGTGCTCCAGTTTCCTTCCATACAGTCCAACATGTTCCAGTTAAGGTGGATTAGCTCTACTAAATTGCCCATTTGTGTTCAGGGATGTGCAGACTAAGTGGATTAACCATGGGAAATACAGGGTTATGGGAATAGGGTTATGAAGATACAGTGTGGACTCGAGGCCGAATGGCCTGCTTCCACACTGTGGATTCTATGATTCTATGACATTTGAAAATGTGATAAAATGAATAGGGCACCATAGGTTTAAGATCAAGTTTATCCCTCTAAATGACCACCAACACAATGTCGTCTCACTACAGTTACATTAGAATCATCACCAACTTCAAAAAGAGTGCTGAAATTTAAAATGAGCTGGTACAGCATGACAAATCACAGGACCCTTGTTCTTGCTCAAATCAAACACCATAAATAAATGGCTGCTGCCAGCTATTACCAGAGTCAAAATATTTTATTCTGGGTGGTTATGTTTTTGCCAAGGTGCCAGTTAAATCATAAATCGATCATAATTCTCTAGTAAGCACTTCAGTCCATTGCCATTGGCAATCGTGAGATTTAATCATATGATGTCAATAGATAAGAGGCCAAGAACCCAAATTGTGAATTCTGACTGGTTTGGATTATTTGACTACAAGATGCAAGGCCTGTTAGTCATAGCTTCGCTGTCTTCCACGGTGATGGAGGAACTGCAATATTGAGATCTCAGCAGGCACCCTCTCAGTCCCACTGTGAGTGAGCTCCCTTCTGTCAACTCATCTGCACTCTAACAGAATGATTAAACACCTCATCTACCCACACACATCAAAGTGAGCCAATATATCCCACCAACCTGAATTAATTTCCCTACCTTTCTTTAAATGCTCTCAGGTAATAATTCAGAGGACCAAATCCTGCCTTCATTAAAGTTGACCTCAATTCTCTCATATGATCAGAATGTTACTTCAATTTTTACACTGTCTGAAACCATTCCAAGCAGATTTATAGTATTCTAATCATTGGAAGGTTTCACAAAATTTTCACAATTGTGTTGTAACCATATTTCACTTCATGTACATTTTCTGCCAGAAAGAGAAACAGCTTTGGTAGCCAGGCTGAATTGAAATGTAGGTACCACTGACTCCAGAAATGCTTTATGACCGGCTGACATAGATCAAGGAAGAACAATACAGCACAGGAACAGGCCCTTTGGCCCTCCAGGCCTGAGCCGACACATTTGCGCTTCCATATTAAAACTGTTTTCACTTGCAGGAACTGTATCCCTCTATTCCATTTCTGCATGCATTCAGGTGTTTCTTGAAAGATACCATTGTATCTGCTTCCACCACTATCTCTGGCAGCGCATTCCAGGCACTCACCACCCTTTGTGTAAAAACCTGCCTTGCAAGAACCCCCTCCAACATCTTGAACTTGTGTCCCCTAATAATTGACACCTCCACCCTGGGAAGAAGCTCATCCTTTCTGCTCTATCCATGCCATTCACAATCTTATAAATTTCTATCAAGTCAGTCAGGAGGTCCTATCAATCTCTTGCGTTCTGTTGAAAACAAACCCAGTCAATTCAACCTTTCTTCATAGATAAAATCCCCATAACCAGGCAATATTCTGGTTAACCCTTTCTGTACCCTCTCCAAAGCATCCATATCCTTCTGTAATGTAGTGACAACAACTGTATACAATAATCCAAGTGTGGCCTAACTAAAATTCTATAAAACTGCAGCATAACTTGTCTATCCTAAGACTCAAAGTCCCTTCTAATGAAGGCAAGCATGCCTAGCCTCTATTTTTAATACCTTATTTACCTGTGCTGCCACCTTCAGTGATCTGTGGACTTGCACACCAGACCCCTCTGTATATCAATGTTCTGAAGGGTTCTGCCATTCACTGTATAATTTCCAACAGTAGTTGACCTTCCAAAATGCATCACATCACATTTGTTCAGATTATATTTCATCTGCCATTGTTCTATCCATGGTTCCAACTTATCTATATCCTGCTGCATCCTCTGATAATCCTCCTCACGATCCACAAATCCACTAATCTTTGTATCATCCACAAATTTACTAATTAGACCAGATACATTTTCCTCCAAATCATTTATGTAGACCACAATGTCATGGGACTCTACAACAATGTAATTAATTTAGTTAAGAAATAACCCATACTGTCAGATGAAAGCTTCACAGGTTTCCATCCTTTTAGCTTCTGAGAGCAAGTGTAGACCGGAAACTGGCAAATCTATAGCAGTGATGTCCAAGACACACCAAACCAGTAGCTACAGGAGTTTTTAAAGGAGAGACAGGCTTCTTGAAGAAAACCTGTGTTTGCTCATGCCCACGTGGAAACAACTGCAACAACAACATCGGAAATGACAGCAGCAGCTGCCAGCAGACTCTGCCAAAGCCACACACTCCATTAGTGGTTTCACTACTCCCATTTCCTGATTCTCAGAGAGCCTTCTTCCACAATTATGTGAATGTTTGTTTTCATTCCACATTATTCTATTTACATGGAATTCTCTACACTTAACACGTAAAAATATTGAAACCAGTACTGTGACTCAGTTTATTCCTTCTTGTTGTATCCAAAAAATGGTACCTAACATCTGTTGCAATTAAAACAACTTTACCTTTATAAAAACTTCAAAGAACTAAAAGTTGCCTCATAACTTACATTTTTATGCAATAATCAAAATAAAATTTTTAACCTAATAAAACAAAAATCATTATACTATCCAGCAATCTGAAATTCATGATATCTTTAGATTGAAGTTCAGAAGCATTTGTTTGAAATCGCAGATGGTAAACTTCCACCATTTCTATCATATGGAGCATTATTGGTTTATTGGACTGACTGCCTAAGACAGCTTACATAAATTCTACAGCCTCTATCAATCCAGAATGTGGGAATACCCAGAACCACAACTTCACTCACAGTGAACTGCAATCACAAAATCTTACAATATAGGAGGCTGTTCAACCCATGTCAGTGGCGGTTTTGCTAGCACTAAACAAAAGTGCTAGGCTGTGTCCAGACTTTAGATTTGCATCTCTCTCCATTCCAAATAATGCAGTCATCATCCCTCAAATGATGTGGCAGTTTTGGCCTCAGTAATCCCTCCACTAAAGAATCCTCTGATAAGATTTCATGAAAAAGAAACTTGCCCTCCCAATATTAAATAGATATCATTTCATAGTCAACCATATCAGAAATAACTGTCTATCCCCCTTGACTATTCAGTTTTAACATCTTCCATTATTTCTCTCATCAGTTATTTTTTCTTACTAAAACTAGCCCCATTATCTGAAGTACCTTTTCAAATCAATAGCTTCCCAGCCTGCTTAATAGAGAACTATGGCCCATAACTCACCTTTCACCTAGCCAAGCTGCTCCAGTACAGCTACAACACTAGCATCTATGGAGCCATATGGAAAATTGTTGTGATGTTCAGTCCACAACAAGCAGGGAAAACTCAACCCAGTCAACTACTACAACAGCCATCTACTCTTGATAAATCAGTATGATGATGAAAGGTGTCTAGAGGCACTTACGCTGTAATAAGTTGCTCAATGATGCTCAACTTGGGTCCTACCAAGTTCATTTAGCTCCAGACTTCATGACAAGCCTGAGCCAGACAAGTGAATTCCAAAGGTGAGGTGGCATTTGACTAAATATGGCATGGAGGAGCCCTAGCAAAATTAAAGACACTTAGAATCAGGGCAGACTATGGAACGCTCCACTGCCTAAAGTCATGCCTCACAAAAAAAAAGCTAGCTAACTCTTCAGTGCCTGGACATTGTTGCCCAAGTTTCTCAGGGCAATTTTCATGGGCCAATTATGTTCAGCTACCTCATCCAATAGCTTCTCTCCTTTCTGAAATCAGAAGTGGGGAGGTTCACATGATTAGTGAGTGTTCAGTACCATTCACAAGTCTTCAGATGCTGAAGCAATCTATACTTGAATAAATCAAGGCCTGCACAATATTCAGGCTTGAGCTGATGAGTAACAAGCATCATTCACCCACACAAGTTAGATTAGATTAGATTCCCTACAGTGTGGAAACAGGCCCTTCTGCCCAACAAGTCCTTACCAACCCTCCAAAGAGTAACCCACCCAGACCCATTTCCCTCTGACTAATGTACCTAACACTATGGACAATTTAGCATGGCCAATTCACCTGACCTGCACATCTTTGGACTGTGGGAGGAAACCAGAGCACCCGGAGGAAACCCACTCAGACACAGGGAGAATGTGCAAACTCCACACAGGCAGTTGCCCAAGGCCAGAATCGAACCTGGGACCCAGGTGCTGTGAGGCAACAGTGCTAACCACTGAGCCACCTTATTCCTCTTGTACTCTGCGCCTTTAAAATCAACATGTTACTATATCCAGCGTAAGAACACTTGCTGGAGGAAATCCTTCAAGCTAAAATAAGCATAAGAATGTTTCCACACATAAAACACAATAGAATGAGTTTCATTATTCCTGATGAAGGGCTTTTGCCCGAAACGTCGATTTAGCTGCTCCTTGAATGCTGCCTGAACTGCTGTGCTCTTCCAGCACCACTAATCCAGAATCTGAGTTTCAAGACAGCCTTACAGCTTCCAAGTTAAATAAGAACAAGAATCACAGCAGCTTTGTGGGCAATTTAAAATCGTGGGTCTTGGCTCATTAACAGGCAACACAGTGGCTCAGAGGTTAATACAGCGGCCCCACAATGCCAAGGACCCACATGTGACTGTCTGTGTACAGTTTGCACATTCTCCCCATGTCTGCATGGATTGCCTTCAGGTGCTCCGCTCCGGTTTTCTCCCACAGTCCAAAGATGTGCATGCTAGGCGGGTTAGCCATGTGGAGTTACAGAGATAAGACAGGAATCTGGGTCAGAGTGGGATGCTCTTCGGAGGGGTGGAGCAGACTCGATAGGTTAATAGCCTCTTTCCACACTGTGGTGTTCCAGTATTGTATGAGTCTATGAACTTGCTATTAAGGATGACAGTATTGACTAGCAATATAGAATCAAAGGAGAGATGAATATGCACACATTTATTCACACTAAACTGCATTTCATACGCATCTGTTCATTCTGTTGATACATCCAAGTGCTGCTGTAGCTCTGAGTTTGCCTTTTTTGATGGCTCTGAATTGTACTTTAATTTGCACCTTCTACATTGAAGCATGTTTCTGAAATTCCAACTACATTGTCGGTTGCTACAAGAGTATCAATTTCAGACAATCCAATTTTCATTCTTCTAGCTTTCATGCATACATAATTTATTATAAACGTACCTCCTTTCATAACAACCTGTGTCTGCATAGTCTTGGCTTTCAGTCCATGGATGTCTCACTGGAGATTTGCATCCATAGCAACCTGTTGACGACCTCTCCTATCTATGATCTGTCTTTGATATGGGTACAAACTTTCCCTACAATTTCCCACAACTGCCCATTTTAAATTGGTTCTCATTGCTATTCATTTCTCCCTCTACAACAATCCTGCGCCATAATGCCTGCACAGCAGCCCCTTCTATCAAGTCCTATATCCCAGTCCCAGCTCTCGAACTTATCCCCCCATCAATAAGTGTATATCAGAGATAGCTATGCATCAGTTTTTTTCTTTTTATTCATTCATGGGATGAGGACATCACCAGCTAGGTCAGCATTTATTGCCCATCCTTAATTGCCTAGAGGGCAGTTAAGAGTCAACCACATTGCTGTGGGTCTGGAATTACAGGTAGGCCAGGGGGATGGCAGTTCTCTTCCTTAAAAGACATTAGTGAACCAGATGGGTTTTTCCAACAATTGACAACAGATTAATGGCCATGGTTAAATGTTCAGATTTTTGCTGAATTCAAAATCCACCATCTGCCGTGGTGGGAATCAAACCCAGGTCTCTGAACATTATCTGGATTTATAGATCAATAGTTAAGAGTATACAGCTGAAAAAGCACAGGAGGTCACGCAGCATCAGAGGTGCAGTACAATCGACGTTTCAGGCAAAAGCCCTTCATCAAGAATGAGGCTGGGAGCCTAGGGGGTGGCCACACTCTTGACTCTAATCGCCAGCATCTGTAGTAATCAGTTTTGCATTTCTGGACTAACAGTCCAGCGATAATACCACAAGGCCATCACTTTCCCTGATCATCCTTTGGGATTTGCTCTCATCTGTTCTATATTCTTACAATCTTGATTAATGAGGGTGCCTTTTCAGGTTCTGCCAATCGTGGATTTGTACTCACCTTACAAAATCATCTGTAGCCCTGCCAGCTCCAGCTGCACTCTCCATGTCAAAATGAAGTAATGGCCTGTGAAATTAGAGAAAGGAGTGCTATTAGCCATATACCAATAGACACCATTAACACTTTATTGTAGTATCTGAAATGTTTGCGCCAACAAAACATAGCAAGGTTTATATTTTAATATTGTGAAAATAGTTTTTAATTGCCAGTTTGTCTAAACCTCACAATAAACTATTCAGCACAGTTTTTTGCCAGCAATTTCAGTGTTTTGATAAGACATTTAGGACTTTACAGCAACAGTAGATAAAGCACTTTCAAAAAAGAATCCCACCATCACCAAATGTTGAGTTAGCCTTCCCCTCTCTTGGCATTAAGATACTGGCATTACTTTGTGAATGTGCTGTTTCCACAGTTTGGTACAAATTTTGGAATCTTCCATGTCAAGCTCACTAAAAATAACCACAATCGGCGGCCACAAACCTAAGTCTCCTCGATTCTTCAAGGATGATTAATCCTGGCTTTCCCCCAGTGAAGAGGCAGAGGTAAACCTAGATACTGCACATAATTGCACTTCTCATATGAGATTAGCCTTGCTCCTGCCATTCTAACTTTACACCAATGTCTCACCTTCTCACTTGCTATGTGCTTCATCTAGTGCTATGAATCTCAAAATTGAAACCTTGCTTTAAATTCATGAACAATGCCTCAGGCCAACCTGCACTGATCACTTCAATTTATTCTCCTCCAGAACCATAAGGTTGCTCTGATCTGATGTACATGAAGTCTTATCACTGATCATCTATACAACTGCTTTAACCCCAAGTCAGTTTTTATGGATAGTTCCCAACTCCATCATTGTCGATAGATAAGTATACAAACTATGCAGAAGTTCCTTTAAGATTGCAGAGAACTAGGCCTATTATACCAATACATAAGTCTTGCTAATGGCTGCAATCCCACACCAAACCAGTTGGATTCACTAAAACCAGTTTTCTCTGTGCAAGTCTTTGCAAGTCCCAGAAATATGTTCAACTGGGACATTCCCCAAAAGTGGTAAGCATTGGTGTTTACTTTTCTATTAATGTTTCCCTTCCCTCAGGTACTGTTCCTTTCCCTTAAAAAAAACTTTCAGAAGCAAAATTATGAATTGCTGAAAAACCTCAGCTGGTGTGGCAGTATCTATCGAGAGAAAGCAGAGTTAAACATCGAGTCCAGTGACTCTTCCAACTGTTATAATCTGTGCATCAACTGATAAACCTTGATGTTTTATTCAATTCTGAACTCTGTTTTCTCCAATTCTGGTCTCTTGAACAGCACCAATTTTGATCATTTCACCATAGGCAATCTTGCTTTCAGGTACCTGGGCTTTGAGTTCTGGATATCTCTCCCAAGACTTTTGCTCGTTTCCATCACATTTTTCTTCCTTATAATGCTCTTAATACATATTTGATAAGTTTACAGTCATCATTTAAAACATCTCCTTCATCAGGGCTAACATTCCAGTGTAGCACTGAAAGCTGCCATTCTGTTCGAGGTGCTATGTTTTAAATAATATAGGCTGTCAAACACAAACCCATTGACATATTTAGATGAAACTAAAAGATCCCATGGTGCCATTTGGAAGAGGAGCAAGGGAGTTATCCCGAGTGTCCTGGCTAATCCCTCAATCAGTATCACAAAAAAAACAGATTGTCTGGTCACTACCCAACAGCTGTTTTTATTTAAACAACCTGTTCCAGAACACATCCAACATAACTTGATCTTTCAGAGGAAACATCCTCACTGATTCAAGTATAAGAGTCTTTCTGAAATGGCAATTTCCTGTGCTCTTTACCTGATCTGGTGATTATTGATGCTGACAGGAAGTATCTTATCCCCAACACAAACAATTCTCATCTAAATTAACAAACACCACCCAAAGTTTTAAAGAGATAGCAAGTGGCATTTCACACACATCACACTGCTTTGCGCAGAATTTAATAAACAGGAGCAGGACTAGGCCATTTGGCCATTGAGCTTGCTCTGCCCATTCAATATGATCATGACTGATCTTTTTGTGGACTCTGATCCACTTAACTGCCTGCTCACCATAACCCTTAATTCCTTTACTGTTTAAAAATCGATCTTTGCTTTAAAAACATTCAATGAAGTAGCCTCAACTGCTTCCTGGGCAGGGAATTCCACAGATTCACAACCCTTTGGGTTAACAAGTTCATCCTCAACTCAATCTTAAGATCCTCAGGACAGCAGCAGACTGGTAGAAGCAAAGTGAATGTTCTAATTTTCCCCAAGAAAATGCACTATATTCTGTAATAGTCTGTAACAACTGTCCTCTTACCTCCTCTCTTCTCACCTTCCAAGACTCCAAACAGTAAGCTGTGCACTTCTTTCAGTTTAGTCTATTCAATGTGCTGCTGATGAAGGGCTTTTGCCCGAAACGTCAATTTCGAAGCTATTTGGATGCTGCCTGAACTGCTGTGCTCTTCCAGCACCACTAATTCAGAATCTGGTTTCCAGCATCTGCAGTCATTGCTTTTACCTTGCTTATAATGTAGTCTCCGGTGCACTGGAGAGACTAAATGCAGATTGAGCGCTGTTATGAGGAATATCTCTACTCAGTCTGTGGCGATGATCCTGACTTTCCGGTCGTCTGTCTTTGTAATTCTGCACTTTATTTCTTTCTTCGGCCTGCTGTTCTGCTTCAGTGAACCTTAACATAAGCTTTAAGGTCAACATCTCATCTTTTGAGCTTTCACCAGTGAGTTCAACAATTTTACACCGCTACATTTGTTTTCTTTCCTTTTCCGTTTTTCCATTATCCTGACTCTCAGACAGTACTATGCCTTATTCGTTTCTGCCCATTTTCATTCTTTTGGCGTGCAAGGTTGACACTTCTATCTTGCAATTTGGTCAGTCTTCCACAGACCTTATGTCCTTGTTCCACCCACGTTTTGCTCAAACCCTATTACATATATAACTTTATCCTGGTCCGAAAAAAGATTTGTTTTCATTTCAGATTTTCAGCATCCACAGGATTCTGTTTTGCTTTTCATTTAATAATCTAAACTGTCAAGCATTCAACAAGATGCTACATGACCCAACCAGCATAGTAGCCCTTTATTAGTGATTGTCAGAATATTTGCCAACACTTCATTTTCACAGCAAAGATGGGCCAGAACATGTTGCTGCTAAACATTTCAAGAATTCTCTTAGCTATGCAATGGTCTGGAATTACATTCCTCTGTGAAATACATTGAGTAACTTCACACTCAACACGCATTCAGAATGCACAATAAGTGAGACTGGACACATAACAGTTAAATTGTTTCTCTCCAGACAAAATCACATTCTTGCATTTTTATGAGGGCTGTGCGAGTCCAGCATTTCAAACTGAATGCATTCAGATTAAATGAACCAGGTTAATTGGTGTGAAAGTATTACATCTGTAATTAGTTAGTGCTGAAAAACATCTCAGGTTCTTCATTTCACCAGAAGGTGAAACTAAATTTAACATCGTGATTTTTTTATGAATGCTTGAAAATACCCATTTACAGCAGTTCTAAATGTTAGGAAAACTGCACATGCTCTACACTGAACTGCTCTAACACTTCAATCAAACATTATAATTACTAGGATTCTTTCTGAAACACAGGCTGCATAAACTCAAATTCTGCCATCTCACATCTTATATTACAAATAAGAATAACTGCGTAAATGAAGGCTTCTTCATTCCTGGTGCACTTTATATTATGGCATAAACAGTTGCTCAACATTCCAAATTTCTCTACAGCCCAAGTAAAGGGAACTAGAATGGAATGTTGGAGTGGTAGAGGACAGCTTTGCGAGGGAGATGTATATTATTCTCTGCAGCCAAGAATGAGAATCCTGAAGGCTGTGTTAGACTCAGTCTGAAAGGTCTGCTTCACAGAAAAAGCCCTTTTTATATCAGTCTGTGCCAGTCAAATTCAAACACTTAACTATTCTGTTCAAATTTTCCAGCACTTCGCCCATAGTCTTGCATGCTTATGTGTAAAGATGTCTAAAGTGTTATGACGGTTTCTGCCTCTACCTACCTTTCAAGCAGCGAGTTTCAGATTGTCACGACCCTCTGGGTGAGAAACCTCCTGCCCCTTACCTCAAATCTAGACTTCCTAGTCATTCCTCCCTCCCTCCACCAAGGGAATGTCTTCTTATCTAGCCTATCTGTGCCCTTTCCAATCTATCCAATCTCTCATCATAACTAAAACTCTGCAGCCCAGGCAACATTCTGGTAGATCTCCATTGCACCCTCTCCAGTACAATCACATCCCTCCTAAAATGTGGATTATCTGAATGCTACTATCTTAAAAATGATATTTTAACGAAGAAATGGAGACCATCATATATTCAGGCTGATGAGAAACAGGCAGGGGTTCATCAAGTCGGAATACCAGTCAGTTGGAGAAGGTAGTGTTGCAAGTGTCGCTTAAACAACCAGGAAGTCATTTAAGGGGAAGAAAAACACAAGCTAAAATACAAAACCATTTTTATTGGCCTGGAAAGCACAAGGATGTAGTTAAATTTTGCCAGACATGTCAAGTAATTGGAAAACCACAAGCAGTAATTAAACCTGTACCTTTAATACCTATTCCTGTACTTGAGGAACCTTTTACAAGAATCTTATATGATCGCGTGGGACCGCTACATAAAACAAGAAGTGGGAATCATATTTGTTACCATTAATGATATGTCCACTAGATTTCCAGAGGCCATTCCATTATGCAATATCACAGCAAAAAGGATTGTAGAGGAATTATTCTAATTTTTCACTAGATATGGACTATCCAGATACAGGGTCTAGGTTAGAGTGGTGCTGGAAAAGCACAGCAGGTCAGGCAGCATCCGAGGAGCAGGAAAATTGATTCGGGCAAAAGCCCTTCATCAGGAATCCCTTTTGCCTACCCAGATATAATCAGACCAAGGTTCAAACTTCACATCAAAATTATTCAAGGAAGTTATGGACATTTTAGGAATAAAGCAATTCAAATCTACTGCATACAATCCAGAGATGCAGGGAATGCTAGAAAGGTGTCATCAGATATCAAAGACCATGTTGAGAAGTTATCAAGACTATCCAGAAGATTGGGATAAGGGAATTCTGTTTGTACTTTTTGCAATTAGAGATGCACAAAAATCAACCAACCAAATTCAGTCCATTTGAATTAACTTTTGGGCATGAAGTGAGAGGACCTTTACAATTGATTAAGCAGAAACGGTAAGTCATGATTCAGCAACCACATATTTAGATTAGATTAGATTACTTACAGTGTGGAAACAGGCCCTTCGGCCCAACAAGTCCACACCGCCCCGCCGAAGCGTAACCCACCCATACCCCTACATCTACATTTACATTTACATTTACCCCTTACCTAACACTATGGGCAATTTAGCATGGCCAATTCACCTGGCCTGCACATCTTTGGACTGTGGGAGGAAACCGGAGCACCCGGAGGACTATGTGTCAAATTTTTGGGAACAATTAAATAGAGCAAGGGAGTTGGCTAGACAGCATTTAAAAGTATCACAGCCTACTATGAAACAGAAAGCAGACAAGAAGTCAAAACCTCGCAATTTTGCTAGTGCTAGTGTTAAACACTAGCAAGTGCTAGTGTTATTTCCAGTGATAAATGAACCTTTAAAAGCAAGGTTTAGTGGACCTTAGCAAGTCGAAAGGAAATTGGGTGAGGTGAATTATTTGATGAGGACTTCAGACAGAAAGAAATCTCACAGAATGTGTCATGTGCCTATGCTCAAAAAGGTATTTTGAAAGTGAAGGCAAACCAAAGGAGACCATTATTAGTTACAACACAGAGTGAAGAACGAAGTTCAGAGGATTCTGAACTGGACATTCTTCAAATTAAATTGGACAACGAGGAAGTTGGCAAAAATTAGGATAAATTATTGACTTACATTCCAGAGGAAAACTGAAATGACCTGAAAGAATTATTACTATCATATAGAGAGATATATGGAAAGAAGCTGGGAAGGACTCTCCTAATTATACATTTTGATATAGGAAACACTGTTCCGATTCAGCAATATCCTTATAGGTATAACCCTCTAAAGTTGGCACAGGTTCAAAAGGAGATTGAATGTATGCTCAAAGACGACATAATCAAAGTGACTGGAGCTCACCCATAATAATGGTGCCAAAACCAGATGGTACGCAATGGTTATGTGTGGACTATCGTAAAGTCATTGCTGTTACGAAGTTTGATTCATATCTGATTCAGCCTTTGGAAGACTGTGTTGAAAAGGTGGGACAAGCAACTTCTATTTTTAAGTTGGACTTGTTCAGAGGATACTGGCAGGTACCTTTGGCCAGAAGAGGGAAGACAGTTTCACCTTTTGTAATGCCAAATGGACTGTATCAATTTAAAGTCATGTCGTTTCATATGAAAACTGCACCAGCCACATTTCAGAGACTAACCAATGAGATCATTTCCAGATTACCTAATTGTGTCGTATATATTGATGACCTGGTGATTTTAGTCACACATGGAAGGAACATTTAGCAATTCTAAAAATATTGCCAACCGACTTCGGAAGGCAGGTTTGGTGACAAGTGATTTTACCAAAGCCAAGGTCACCTTCCTGGGTCATATTATTGGACATGGACAAATGGCCCTACTGAATGCAAAAACAAAGTAATTGTGGAACTTCCCATACTATCGACACCAGTAGTACGATTCCTGGGATTGAGTGGATTTTATTGAAAATTCATCCCAAACTTTAGCAGTCTAGCTAATCCATTCACTGAATTGAATATTGATGCTTTCTTTAAGAGGGCGGGGGGTAGATGTGAGGATGCTGCTCCTTGAACAAGGTTGTGCTGTCCTTGGTTTTTATTTTTAAAGAGGTTGTAAAAGCAGTGATTCCAAATAAAATGGGTTGAACTACTTGAGAATGCTTTCAAGTTTAAAAAAAAGCTTGTACATTGAAAGGGGAGTGGCCAGTTCTCCTAGCCTGGCTTTTCTCTGGTTTGGTTTGGGTTTAACAGTCTGGCTGTTCACTGAAAGCAGGCAGTTTTGAGGCTGCTGGTCCAAGAAACAGGAACATGGAAGTAGGTCCATGTTGATCCTCTCTCTCTCTGACATCTCTCTCCTGTAAGACCCTGGGTTTGATTTTACCTTTTTGGTCAAGGAGGGTTTGTCGGGATTGTTACAAGTTGGGATAGTCTGTTGGGTTTTCAGATAGGTTAAGTTATTCTATATTCTGTTCTCTTTTGTTTGTGTTTCATTCAGTAATCTTGCAAATAAATTCTGCTTTGTTTAAAACGAAGTAGTTAGGCCAGCTGCATCACTCCTGGAATATCCACTTACACCTGCTTAAAATAACGAGCAAAGTTAGGGTCCGGGCTACTTTGGTTGGGTCTGGCCTGATCCATAACAATAGCTAAATATCAGTCATACAATAGTGAGACAGAAGTGGATGTGGATTCATGGATAAAGTGGCAAGATAGTATTATGAAATTTCAGAAAGTGAGACAAATGATTAAAACATGAGTGCTCCAGCAAATAGGGTTGTAGAAAATGGTAAAAATAGAAAACTAAAGACTCTTGACCTGGATACACACAGCATTCATAACAAATTGGATGAACTGATTTCACAAATAGAAAGAACTAAGTATTATCTGATTGCCATTACAAAAACAAGGTGACCAAGGCTGCAAATTGAGTATTCAAGCATACTCAACATTTGGACCAGTCATCAGAAAGGAAAAGAAAGTGCTGTTGCTCTGTTATAAAAGATGCAATCAGTGCAGAGGGAAGAAATAATCTTGGCTTGGAAAGAATAAGTTTAGGTAGAGTTAAGAAATAGCAATGGTAAGAAGTTCAGTGCTGGGAGTAATCTAAACCCCCTGACAGCATGTTCACTAATCTGGAGTGACTTTAAACTTCATAGAGACTCCACCAAAACAACTGGCAAAGGTAGACTGTGGACTAGTTCAAAGACGGTAGTTGAGATAAAGATCAAATCGGCCACAATCTGACTGAATGGCAGTGGTTTAAAAGTCTGTATGACTTCCACTAGCTTCCATTTCTTATGACATAGGACAGGCATACAAACATTTGGCATATATTTTGATAATAAACTATTAGCATACAATAAACTCAAACTGTAAATCAGCAGGTCAGGCAGCACTTTCGGAGACAGGAAGATAGTTCACAATTTATATTGATCAAAAATCATCAGAACTGTTCCATCCTGATCTAAGGACAGCAACCTGAAAAATTAACTTTTTTCAATTTATCCATAAATGTTGCATTACTTGAGAAATTACAGCATTTTCTGTTGGTTTATTTAAGCTTCACAGAATCTGCAGTGTTTTAATTTTGCACTGGTGTGCAATATTTTGGTACTTGATGGAATCACAGCATGAGTGCGCGCTAACTGTTTAAGGTAATTAAGTGGGGGGTGAGGGGAAGGGACGGGGTCAAGGAAAGAGACAGAGGGAAGGAAAGGGAATGGGTCATGAGAGTGAGGGAAGGGGAGAGAGGAAAGGGCGGGAGGGAGGAATAGAGGCACTTGAAAGGGTGGCGCAAGAGTGTGTCAACAGGATGGCGGGGTGGAACAAAGGGGAGGAGGTCGCAAGAGGAGGTGGTGGGGTGCAAGAGTACGGAGGGGAGGAAAGAACTCATTTTGAATGGAACTGACCACTATTTACTTTTGCTGTCAGAGTTTCAATTGCCAGACAGAACATGAGCTTTAAGCAAGCTGCGATGCAGAAGCACTGCAGTTTAGGAGATCCAGATACCAATGATTTCATCCTTTCAGTAATTTAAATCCATGCTTATGACTTCAAACGCCCACATTAGTAGCAGCATCTCTGAAAGCCTTCCAAATAATGCTGCTTGCTTAATGTATACTGGCGTATCATTCCTCAGTTTCCATGTCAACACAAGATAAGAATAAAATTAAAATATTACCAAAGAAACAAGGTAAAATAAAACTTGAATGGAAAAAATGGCAGGTTAGGTTTTTAAAACATTAGTGTGTCATAGAGTCATAGAAATGTACAGTATGGAAACAGACCAACTCGGCCACAGAGTGGTCCCTCCATTCTCTTCTTCAAGCAACTTCTAAGAATTTAAATTAGTTTTTAAAAGTGTGGGAGGATGTGAGAAGTGAAATGCAATAATTAAAGATTTCAACAAGTCATTGAACAATCATTTAAATATAGGAGGTGCAAAACTGATTGAATAAAATACAAGAAAGATATAGGAAAGTAAAACTTAAACATAAAATATAGCCAGAAATACCACACAGGGACCTACAATACCTACGAGGGTATCTAACATTCCAAAAGCAAACATTCACTAAGGTTCACTTACAATGGATGGCAAGGCAAGAGATGGAAGGGAGATAATCAGAGTGAATTCTGCACAACAAAAAC
This sequence comes from Chiloscyllium punctatum, assembly GCF_047496795.1. Classification (NCBI taxonomy): domain Eukaryota; kingdom Metazoa; phylum Chordata; class Chondrichthyes; order Orectolobiformes; family Hemiscylliidae; genus Chiloscyllium; species Chiloscyllium punctatum. Next base: position 53,025,774 of record NC_092761.1, on the reverse strand, counting down.
TTGTGTCTGTCTTCATTTTCCCAAGTCCGCTGTGCTCTCATTTGCAATTTCTCTTCTGTATAAACCAATGCAGCAAACAGCGAGCCAAAATCTAGATCCAACGCTGGATCTTAATGATCAGATTTTAAATGCTGTAACCTACATATTTATTGTACCATTGCTCCTTGGCAAATACATAAAATATAGCATACACAGAGTTGGACTGTTCACAGTAGTACAGCAGACAGATAAAAAGCAGGGTGCAGTTGTCAGGTATCAGGGTCACTTGAAAGCCTCAATGAAGTCATTCCATGAAAGCTGCTCAGTCATATAATGATTTATTAATGTAATGAATTATTTAATATGAAAAAGGTGGATAACATCTGGTGCATTCCATGCACTACCAGGGAATTATAAGTCGTCAGTCAGCAGTTTGAAGAAAGAAGAGTATACAAGAACTGCTAGATTATTATAATGTTAACTTCAATTAACCAGATATAAGTTGGAAGTACTTAAGCTGTTCAGAGGGTTTGTTAGCATCAAAGGACCATTGCCTCCTGACCCAGGGCATCAGCGCTGCAGCCAAACACAAATTAATGAACCAAGCAATTACTTTTTTATTCATTCTCAAGACAAATGTATTACTGGCAAAACCACATTTATTCTCCATGCCAAGTTAACCTCAAGGAAGTGGCACGGCCCTTCTGATTGAATCGTTATAGTCAATGTGGTGATGGTGCTGCCAATATGCTATCACGTGGAAATTTCAAAGAAGAGTGGATAAATGCCCAATTTAGAATTTGGCAGAATTTGCAAGATCCTGGTGTTAACAGGCACCAATGCCCTCCGAAACCATGAGATAGACAGTAGTACAAATATTATTTGTCAATTATCAGCCCAAGCTGATTTCATTGTGCAGTCAATAAGTATGGTGCTGGCAAAGCACAGTAGGTCAGGCAGCATCCGAGGAGCCAAAAACATTGACTCTCCTGCTCCTCTGAGCTTTGCCAGCACCACACTTCTCGACTCTGACCCCCAGCATCTGCAGTCTTCACTTTCTCCTACATTTATACTGTAGTCAAGGATAGTGAGCGAGTGATGACTTGTCACTTGCATTCTACAACAACAGTTTAAAAACAAGTGAAAAATTCAACCTGACAATATTTTAAATAGTTTAAGAATAAAAAGATTTCGCTGAGAGTGCGTCCATCTTCATTTCACTGCCTCCACTCTAAGTCCTGAGCCAGCTGATCAATGACTTGTATCGCCACCCCTCTGCCACACCCACCAACATCACTCATCAGACTGCCACATCTTCATCGAGCCCACCTTGGCAACAGGGGCTACCAATGCCGGGTCCCATGTTGGACCCAGATTCAGCCTGCAACTAGGAGCCCCCGACTCCGCTGCTGCCTCATTGATTACCAGCAGCCCCTGGCTCTGGGCCTACCATAACCAGGAGGTGCCAACACCAAGCAGGAGTCCCTGGCTCCACTGCCACCACTTCAATGATGCCTAGCATTGCCACTGTGGCCATATCATTCCACTGCCACTCCAGTTGATGGCTCACCAATGCCTGGAGTCCCTGCTCCACTGCCAGACCCAGAGGCTGCCTCACCAAGAGTTCTGCTCCATCCCTGTACTCCCCCCCAAATGCTGCCGAGGTGTGTAACACTATCTCTAAACAAGTAAATTCAAAAAAGCGCTTGTGATGCAGTGTCTCAGCCAGGAGGACTGGGTTCAAGTCCCGCATACTCCAGAGGTGTGAAATAACATCTTTAAACAGGTTGACATAACCAGTATGCCCTCACCACAAGGTGAAATAATGGACAATACATAAGGACAGGAAGATTTATAGAGGAAAATGACCACAGAACAAACATGCGGTGACTGAAGGAATTTATTCCAGAATATTCAGAAATTAAACAGATGATGTGTAAGCATCAGTACGAGAGAGTTTGTTGTCAATTTGTAACAGAGTTTGATCATCACCTTCTACAGACAAAGCTAATATCAAACAAATACTCAGCTTACTTTGCATGATAATTATTAGAATTAGAATATCCTGTATTGTTATGTGTACTCAAGTACAGAAGTACAAGAGTACGATGAAAAGTTTACAATGTCAACCCATATGGTACCATTTTAGGTACAAATTACTGAGGTGCAGATCTTAGATACAAAATACAGAAAAAGGGGAAAGAAAGAAAAAAGTTACATACATTCCTTACAATTGTTCATAGTATAACTTAGCAAAATGAGAACAAAGTTGAAAAAGATAAGCATTGCAGTCTTTCAGCAGATCAGCGCAGAGGGCTTCCACGCATGGTCTGCCCAGGCTCGCAAGCCATTGACCACCTGCACCAGTCCCCAATCCAACAAATGTCCCACTTCACTTGAGACTCCAGCCCATTGACCGTTCCCACATCATTCAGGCTGCTTTACCCCAGGACAGAACACCAAGAGGGGAGAAAGGGGGAAACAAAAATAGAGAAGAAAACAGGAAATAAACAAAAGGAGTGGAGGAGCTCCAGTTGGAATGCTCTACTCCACCGCCAGCTTGACCAGAGCAATTTATTCATATGGAACCTCACAGTAAATCACCAGGGAAAGATGATACTGGCTAAAACTGATTAAAGTTCAGGGCAATTGGAATGGATAATTGGTGCAGCAATGTGGCATAGACCATCTGCCTACTTTCTCTTAAAAGCCCTCTCTTCGTAAGGCCCATTGGCCTACCTTATCCTAAACACATATTCATATCTGTCCTTTCTGCAAAATAGTCATACAGTTTGGCAATAGACCCTTTCATCCAACCAGTCCATGCCAACCATAATCCCAATCTAACTAGCCCCACCTGCCTACACTTGGTCCACATTCCTCCAAACATTTTTTTATTCATGTAATGTTTAAAAGACATTTAGATAAATACAACTACATCCACATCCACTAGCTATGCTGGAAGTTCATTCTGCACATGAACCACTGTGTAAAACGAAATTGCCTCTCATGATATTAAATCTTTCTCCTTTCATCTTAAAAATATGCCTCTCCAGAAACACCGGCCATTCACCTTAATCTATATCATTCATTACTTTATAAAGCTGTATAAGGTCACCTCTCAATCTCCTACACTCCAGTGAAAAAAGTCCCAACCTCTCCTTATAACTCAAATACTCTATTCCAGGCACCATCCTTATAAAGCTCTCTGACCCCTCTCTAGTTTAATAATATCTTCCCCATAACAGGGCGACCGGAACTGAACGCCGTATTTCAGAAGAGACCTCACCAACATCCTGTTTAGAGTCATAGAGATGTACAGCATGGAAATAGACCCTTCGGTCCAACCCGTCCATGCCGACCAGATATCCCAACCCAATCTAGTCCCACCTGCCAACACCCGGACCATATCCGTCCAAACCCTTCCTAATCATATAACCATCCAAATGCCTCTTAAATGTTGCAATTGTACCAGCCTCCACCACTTCCTCTGGCAGCTCTTTCCATACCCGTACCACCCTCTGTGTGAAAACGTTGCCCCATAGGTCTCTTTTATATCTTTCCCCTCTCACTGTGGGCGGCATGGTGGCACAGTGGTTAGCACTGCTGCCTCACAGTTCAGAGACCCCGGTTCAATTCCCGCCTCAAGCGACTGACTGTGTGGAGTTTACACATTCTCCCAGTGTCTGCGTGGGTTTCCTCCGAGTACTCCGGTTTCCTCCCACAGTCCAAAAATGTGCAGGTCAGGTGAATTGGCCATGCTAAATTGCCCGTAGTGTTAGGTAAGGGGTAAATGTAGGGGTATGGGTGGGTTGCGCTTCAGTGGGTCAGTGTGGACTTGTTGGGCTGAAGGGCCTGTTTCCACACTGTAATGTAATCTAATCTAATCTAATCACCCTAAACCTATGCCCTCTAGTTCTGGACTCCCTGACTCCCAGGGACTTTGTCTACTTATCCTATTCATGCCCCTCATAATTTTGTAAACCTCTATAAGGTTACCCCTCAGCCTCCGATACTCCAGGTAACCTCAACATAACATCCTAACTCCTATATTCAACGGTTTGAGCAATTAAGGTTACAGTCAAAAGCTATCGTTGGAACAACCAAGCATTGAAGAAAAACGTGATAACAAGTCTAAAGCTTGACTGCATGTTTGCTGAAATCTCCCAATTAGATAAAATATCATTTACAATTCAAAGCTGCCACAGACATAAGAAAATACTGCTGATTGACACTATTTTATGCTGTGTTAGTTAGGCTGACACAAGAGAATTACTGAAATATTGATTTTGTTTTGTCACCAGGATATATGACAATGGCTTTCTCGGTCAATTTTCTGAGAAGGATAAACCAATGGATGCCATCACCAGGAATGTACTCAATGCTAGGGCGACACAGTGGCACAGTGGTTAGCACTGCTGCCTCACAGTGCCAGAGACCTGGGTTCAGTTCCCACCTCAGGCAACTGTCTCTGTGGTGTTTGCACATTCTCCCAGTGCCTGTGTGGGTTTCCTCCGGGTGCTCTGGTTTCCTCCCACGGTCCAAAAATGTGTAGGTTAGGTGAATTGGCCATGCTAAATTGACCGTAGTGTGAGGTGAAGGGGTAATGGGTCTTGGTGAGTTGCTCGTTGGTGTGGACTTGTTGGGCCGAACGGCCTGTTTCTACACTAAGCAATCTAATCTAATCTAAAACAAAAAAAAACACTTAAACAAAAAGTTAAGAGCAGAGATAGTGGAGACTGAAACCTCAACAATGGACCAACCAGGCTGATACTTAAAAGTAATCGCTTTTGTTTCCCACACCTCCCATTAGAAGGACTCTTCGACAACATGGCGGCACTGGGAAAAGGGGAAGGCTGAGCTGTTTAAAGTTATGACAATTATTGTTAAGAATCCATTATATTGCAAATTCAAAGAAGGTTGATCTCTACCAAAGTTGCCACTATAATTCCGACTGTTTTGGGAAGTTTCATTTGGAGATCATATTTAATATGTCCTGCATTTGTTTCCCCCGAACATTTGAGATTTGAATCTGAACTGAAACTGCCTCTTCAATGGCTACAGCACAGGAAACATTTTGTTAGTTTCTTGCTGTTCCAGACTTTTGAAATATTTTTCCCAACAGCTTTCACATTAGCCAAGTATTAATTTGTTTCAGAAAAATGATTTTTGAATAACCTGAGGGAGATACCCGAAGGTTTGATTTTGGGACCATTGATTGTTGTTTATAATTGACCGAATTCTTTAGGCAGTACAATTTAGACGTTTATGGATTGTTTAGAACTTGATAACGTCATAAACAATGAACAGAGTATCAGACTTCAAGATGACTGAGAATGTTCAGAAAGGCAGACACAATTTAATGTGGTTAAATTTGTGACTGTCTTCATACTAATAGCCACCTTGGCAAGGAAGGAATGAAAGAGGAAATGCAGAGATACTTTCAGCAGCTATCATCTCTCGAGTTTCTCCATTCACAGGTAAAGCACACCTTCAGACCACCCCCCCCCCCCAAACCTGATCCAGCGGATTCAATCAGTTCCTCAGTCATGAGCATGAAAAGTGAAGAAGCTAACAACAGTGAAGAGGAGGTTGGTATGCTTTTTGTCAGTGGCCTTCCTATGGACATTAAACCACATGAGCTTTATCATTTAAGGGATATGAAGGTTACTGATCAAACTAATGTCAAAACAGCCAGTTGGTTTTGTTACACGTAACTGCAGAGCGGGAGCAGAAACAGCAAAGAATGCTGAATTCATCTAGCCTGCTGCTGTACTTCACGCTCCGATGCACTGGTATTCCCCCAGCTGAAGCAGCTCCAGAAGGACAGAAGTCTTGTCAGTTTTGTTAAGTCTTTAACTGCCCTTATCCAAGAATTCTGATTTCTCTGTGGAGTGATGCAAGGACAGACTGAATTTTGTTTTCAGGTCAGCCTTTACTGAAACAGATTTTGGAGAACTGGCTTATTTCCATTCCACTTGGAAGAGATGGAGTGGTCATTAAGGACTGTGAATTTAAGAACTTCACTGGTGAACGTTTTTCAATGTGGGAGAAATCACAGGAACTCTAGAAATTATATTTACTGCATGGACTAGAAATGTTGCTGTTATAATCATTGTATACGGTGTGTCAACAACTTGCTTAAATATTGACTGTCAAAATCTCATGAAGGCTGGTAATGCCATCCAGGTGGTTATCATTTCATGATAACAGGAGGGAATGAAAAAGTATAAAAGGTATGAGCAGGTATGGAAAGTGTTAAGTTTTGAGTTGTGTAACAACGACTCAACTACCATGATTTTGACCAGATAAGAGCTTGCAGTAAACAATAAGGTGCTGGAGGCAAGGGTAGTGGCTTAAAGAGGTACAGAACTTCCACTGTATCATTCCAGTTAACAAGGTGAGGAACATTTATCGTCTAATGCCAGTTAAACATCCATTGTGAAATGCCAGATGACTTAATCTTTACTGTTGATGGTCACTGATTTTAACAGTCATTCAATCAATACAGATGTTGCCTTATTTGGATGCAACGCCCTCTGTGTGATTATATAATTCCTTAATTATATATAATTAATTATACATAATCTTAGCGAGAAGACAGAGAACGCATCTCTCTCTCTCTCTCGGGCCCAGAATGAAGATCAAGAAGGTAAAGCCATACTGTGTCTGAGTATTTGCTTTGACTGATACAGGGATGGGGAAAATGGGATGACACCAGGAAATACATCCATTTACGTATTACATTCAAATAACTGAAATTTTGAAGAAAACTTTCATAACATAATATTGCAAGGCTATTTGGACAATCATTGGGATTAGTGCTCAAATCATGCCCTAGTGTACTTGAAGGAAAGCACCAGAAACATAGTGCAAAATGAAACACCTCATCTCTACTCAAATAACTTTACTGCAGGTTTTCATACAACTTCGAATACAAGGCACACCATATTAATGTTAAAAGCAGCAGGACCCAGATCCAGAGACATTAATCTGGCCTAGTACTCCAATTATGCTCCCACTCCAACATAGCATTAAAATCAACAAAATAAACCTCTTACTACAGTAATCGATCTTACCCACAAAAACCTCTCACAAGTGACTCCTCACCACTGCAAATCCCCCCCCGTAAAAATGGCAACCCCACAGTATGGCACTGAATAACCTCAATTAGCCTTTCATTCAGTGCTGAAACAAAGCCAAGCAGCATGCAGCCTTTGGTTAAACAGTCCGGAAAGCAGTTTACTCATCATAGGGACCAAGTGGCCCTTCTCCCTGACTCCAAATAGCGACTCTCAGGTCTAATTCTAAACCATAATTCCCATGGATTCCAGTCAACCAATACTGGGACTCACACCACATAGCCCAATAATACCAGAAATGGCAACCACTGACCCCAAATGATTCATCGACTGAAGGAGTAAGGGAACAGCAATTCTCCATAATCTGCACCCATCCAATTTTGTAAAGGGTAGGGGTGCAATGATTCTGTTCTCCCTTATTTCGACCTGTGTTCGCAGAATCCCTTAATGTAAGCACAGCACCACATTTTTGAGTAATCCACTGTCTTGTCATCCTGTCATCTGATCTGTACTACTTAGCATTATACTTTTAATCACCTTCACATACCTTTGGAAAGCTGCAACCAAGATTTCAATTGTTCAATCTAAGCCCACAATTAGGGTATAACTTCAGGCGCATCAGGTCCAACAATCACATTAACTTCACAGAGAGAAATCAGTACCACTGGTCAATCAATTTTACAATGTCCAAACTGTTACACCTGCACAGGACATTTAACATTTGACCAGTCTTCTTAAGGAGCCATCAATTGAGAACAGCAAATGAAAATTCCTTTCTTCTTTTATCTACTTAAAACAGGTTTACAACACAAAACTGACAATCAACAGCAGTTAGTTGACCCAGGCAAACACCAGTGATTAATAATCTCTTTTCACAGTCTGACATTTTTAGTGGCTTACTGAATACTTTATGATGGCAACTCAACAAGCCCCTATTTGGTTTGGACAAGGGCTCCTTCCATTTACACAAGGTTGCATAGCAAAGAACATAAAACCTGCAACTTCTGCCCAATCAAAACACAACTCAAGCAATTTCTCCTGCTTAGCATTTTTTTTCAGAAGGCTATTAGTATTCGAGCTTCTGTGACATTAGGCAGTAAGATGTTGATGCCTAATTAATATTTGATCCTCGTCACCATATTTTCCTGAAAACCCTTTAATAGATTAATCAGCAACAATGCAACAGCCTTCTGGGTGTTCAGAATGTGTCATTAAAAACCCAAAGTTGTGATGATGAATAATTGAATTTTTTAAAAATCCATTCAGTGTGGGCGCATCTCTGGCTGGGCCATCATTTACTGCTCATCCCTAATTGCCTATCAGGCAGTTAAGAATCAACCATGTTGCTGTTAGCCAGACCATGCAAGGATGGCAGTTTCCTTCCAAAGGAATATTAATGAATCAAATGGGATTTTCTTGACACCCAACAATGGATTAATGGTCATCATTCAGACGCTTAAATTTTTTAAAATTGAATTCAAATTCCACCATCTACTATGGCAGGATCCGAACCTGGGTCCCCAGAACATTACCTGAATCTCTGTATTGACAGTCACAGTCAGAGGTATACAGCATGCGAACAGACACTTTGGCCCAACTCATCCATACTGACCAGACAGCCTATTTAAAGCTAGCCCCTGACCAGACATCCTGTTTAAATCTAGTCCCATTTACCAGCATTTGGCCCATATCCCTCTAAACCCTTTCTAATCATATGCCCAGCCAGATGCCTTTTAAATGTAACTGTATCATCCTCCACCACTTCCTCTGGCAGCTTATTCCATACACACAGCACCCTCTGTGTGAAAAACCTGCCTCTTAGATCCCTTTCAATTTTTTCCCCTCTCACCTTAAACCTATGCCCTCTGGTTTTGGACTTCTGGAGAAAAGACCTGGTCTATTTACCCTATCCATGCCCCTCATGATTTTATAAACCTCTGAAAGGTCAACTCTCAGCCTCTGACATTCCAAGGAAAATAGCCCCACCCTATGCAGCTTCTCCCTATAGTTCAAAGCCTCTAACCCTGCCAACGTCCTCGTAAATCTTTTCTGAACCCTCTCAAGCTTCACAACATCTTTCCTATAGGAGGGAGACCAGAATTGCATGCAATACTCCAATTATGGCCAAACCAATGTCCTGTATAGCTGCAACATTACCTCCCTACTCCTATACTCAATGTTCCGTCCAATAAAAGGCAAATATACCAAACACCGTCAAACTCCACTTTCAAGGAACTATGAACTACACTCCAAGGTCTCTTTGTTCAGCAACACTGGGCAGAACCTTACCATTAAATATATAAATCCTGCACTGATATGGCTTCCCAAAATGTAGCACATCGCATTTATCTAAATTAAACTCTTAACAGTCACCTGCCTCAGTGATAATGTTACTAGACCACTTCCTCCCCTTTAAAGTTTGTAAATGCAATCAGATGAAAGGTTTTTTTTCTAAATCTGCTGTCCCTTCGTGATATTCCTGGATATGAGCTCAACTTTTTCAATATGGACAGTCATAAACAGACACCACAGCATACCACTTACACAAGGCCATCCACAAACTGAAAATCACAACACCAGGTTATAGTCCAACAGGTTTATTTGGAAGCACTAGCTTTTGTAGCACTGCTCCTTCATCAGGTGGTTGTGCTCCTTCATCAGCACAACCACCGGAGAAAAGAGCAGCGCTCAGAAAGCTGGTGCTTCCAAATAAACTTGTTGACTATAACCTGGTGTTGTGAGATTTTTACATTTGTACACCCCAGTTCAACACTGGCACTCCAAACCATGACCAACAAACTGGAGGAACATTTCATCTTCTGCCTTGGAAGCCTACAACCACACGACATAAACACTGAATTCACCAGTTTCCAAACCTTCCCGTGCCCCACCCCATTCAAGATCCAACCCTCCGACTCAGATCCGCCCTCTTGACTTAACCTACCTGTCCATCTTCCTTCCCACCTATCCTCTCCAAACTTCTGACCAACCTAACAGCATCACCTCCTACTTTCGCCCATCTATCCCATACCCACCCACCTTTCTCCAGCCCCATCCTCCCTCCTATTTAACTTTCCACACCCTTGCCCCTCCTTAGTCCTAAAGAAGGGTCCTACTCGAAATATTGACTCACTTACTCATCAGATGCTGGGGTTTTTCCAGCATCATGCTTTGTCAGCTCTGACTCTCCAGCATCTGCAATCCTCACTTTCTCCTAACTAAAGAGACAAATCCAGAGAGACAGCTTCTGCTAAGCATCATAGATGAAGTTACTAAGTTTCATATGGGTTATTGTTTACTGAGTTAGCTAAGCAATCTGTTTCTAAGACACTGGCCATTGTGGTGGTGCAGGCCAGCTCACCGGACAGGTTCAGCCACACACAGATACCAGAAGTTGATGGGGGTTGTTGAAGGACTTTGACATAGTAAGTAGTTGCAGAAGGATGGGTAACCAGAGGTCACAAATTTGAAGTGCTAACAAAAGAATTAGATGTGACTGAGGAAACAAAATTGCAAAGCAAGACCTTATAACCTGGAAGAGACTGCATGCAAGGGTACCAGAGACAGATTCAATAACAACATACAAAGGAGCCGGATATATACTCAACATGGAAAATTTGCAGGAGCTGGGGCAAAGAACACGGGATTAGCACTAATTGGATCACTCTGTTGGAAAGGGTTAGAGAGATAGGATTTATACTCATCTAGAGATGCAAAAGTTGATTAGGGACAGTCAACATGGTTTTGTGAAGGTTAGCTCGTGCCTTACAAACCTTATTGAGTTCTCTGAGAAGGTGACCAAAACATGGATGAGGGTAAAGTCACTGATGTGATGTTCAATCAGACATTTGATAAGGTTCCCTATGGTAGACTATTACACAAAATTCAGAGACATGAGATTGAGGGTGATCAATGGTTTGGATCAGAAATTGGCTAGCTGAAAGAAGACACAGGGTGGTGGTTGATGGGAAATATTCATCCTGGAGTTCAGTTACTAGTTGTGTATTGCAAGGATGTATTTTGGGCCTACTGTTGTTTCTCATTTATATAAATGACCTGGATGAGGGCTTAGAAGGATGGGTTAATAAATGACACTAAGGTCAGTAGAGTTGTGGATAGTGATGAAGAATATTGTAGGTTACAGAGGGACATAGATAAGATGCAGGGCTGGGCTGAGGGGTGGCAAATAGAGTTTAATACAGAAAAGTGTGAGGTGATTCACTTTGGAAGGAGTAACAGGAATGCAGAGTACTGGGCTAATGGAAGATTCTTGTAGTGTAATGAGCAGAGAGATCCCGGTGTTCTTGCACATAGATCATTGAAAGTTGCGATCCAGGTTTTTAGATTAGGTTAGATTATTTTTTTTAGATTTGATTACTTACAGTGTGGAAACAGGCCCTTCGGCCCAACAAGTCCATACCGACCCTCCGAAAAGCAACCCACCCAGACCCACTTTCCTCTGTTTAATGCACCTCACACTACCGGGCAAGTTAGCATGGCCAATTCACCTAACCTGCACATTTTTGGACTGTGGGAGGAAACCAGAGCACCTGGGGGAAACCCACGCAGACACGGGGAGAACGTGCAAACTCCACACAGACAGTTGCCTGAGGCGGGAATTGAACTCGGGTCTCTGTTGTTGTGAGGCAGCAGTGCTAACCACTGTGCCACCGGGCCAGGTTGATAGGATTGTTAAGAAGGCATAAGGTGTGTTAGCTTTTATTGGCAGACAAATTAGTTTTGGAACCATGAGATCATATTGCAGCTGTACAAAACTCTGGTGTGACCACGTTTTGAAGTATTGATTACAGTTTAGGTCACCACACTATAGGAAGGATATGGAAGCTTTGGAAAGGGTTCAGAGGAGATTTACTAAGTTGTTGCCTGGTATGGAGGAAAGGTCATATGAGGAAAGGTTGAGAGACTTGAGGCTGTTTTCATTAGAGAGAAGGTGGTTGACAGGCAATTTAATTAAGACATCTAAAATAATCGGAGGGTTATGTAGGTTAGACAGTGAGAGCATTTTTCCTTGGATGGCGATGGCTAGCACGAAGGAACATAGCTTTAAATTGAGGGGAGATAGATATAGGACAGATGTCAGAGGTAGTTTCTTTACACAAAGAGTAGTAGGGGCGTGGAACGCCCTGCCTGCAACAATAGTAGACTCACCAACTTTAAGGACATTTAAATGGTCATTGGATAGGCAAATGGATGAGAATGGAATAGCTTAGGTTAGATTGGCTTCAGATTGGTTCCACAGGTCGGCGCAACATTGAGGGCTGAAGGGCCTTACTGTGCTTTAATGTTCTATGCTCCACTGTTTCAATGATCAAGCATGAGCATTTTGAGATGAATAGGTTCCATCTGTGCTGTATCATTCCTAGCACCCAGGATTATATGCCCTATGTATGAAGTGACTGACATCACTGAACTAGTAGGAGGTTTCTCCAGCAAATCTATAATGGTCAGTTAGTCATGTTAACCAAGTGGAACTTGAATGCAATAATGAGCAAAATGAGTTCCTGGAATTGCAAATGTAAGTTTTCAACATCTTTTGCTCAAGTCTCTTTGACCTCCAGAATTCAAGTTTTAAAAAAATTATGCCCCACATACATGGTTACGATGAAACAATAAGAGACTTTACTTCTTATTTGGATGTGAATGCTCAAATCAGAGAGTTATGATCAGATTTGTTCAGTTTAGCTGTTATATCTCAACATTCCAACTGGAAAGACAGTTCATAAGATCTCGAATAAAGGACATGTCTATATCCCACAGAGATCACATTTAAAACCTACCAGAGAACTTTTATGGCATAGCTTTTGTGACTGTGGGAAACAACATCTCACCTCAGTCCATACAAATAGATTATCCATTCATGAGATGACAGCTTCTCTGGCAAAGCCAGGCGATTCTGAGCCAGCGATGAAGGAGATGGTGAGACAGTTCTAGGTGGTGGAGGCCACAGGTTTGGAAAGTGTTACTGAACTAACCCTACAGCTGTAAATTGCAGCAGTGCACCTTCAGCCAGGGGAATGAATGTAACCAGTACATGGGCTCATCATCAGCTTTGGTCCTGGAGAACTGCTCTTGTAACCATTGTACTTATGAGGCAGGTCTAATGAAGTTTCTGGTCAAAGATGACTGACAAAATGTTGACCATGGGAGAATCAGTTATGGTCATCTCAGAATATCAATGGATAGCACTGAATAAGTATTTTGCGTTGGTCTTAACGGTGGAGGACACAAATAGCATGCCAGTAAGTGACAAACAGACAAACGTAGGTGAGACTTGGAAACAATCATTATCATGGAAGAGGTAGTGTTGGGCAAGATAATGGAGCTAAGGACAGAGAAGTCTCCTGGCCCTGATGGAATGTATCCCAAGGTACTAAAAGAGTTGACGGGAGAAATGGCAAATGCACTTGTGGTAATTTTCCAAAACCTGCTGGACTCTGGGTCAGTTCCAGCAGATTGGAAAACTGCAACGGTGATGCCAAAGTTTAAACGGCGGTAGACAAAAGATGGGAATTATAATGAGAATTAAAAAGATGAGGCTTAACCTCAGTCGTGGGAAAAATGCTCGAGTCTATTATCAAGGAAGAAATAGCAACGCATCTCGATAGAAATCGTCCCACTGGGCAGACGCAGCATGGGCTCATGAAGGGCAGGTCATGCTTACAGAGCTCTTGGAATTCTATGAAGGCATTACGAGCACAGCGGACAATGGGGACCCAGTGCCGTGCCATATTCCCCGCGACCCCCGACCCCCCAAGATAAGGCAACATACATAATAACTGAGTGACCATTACAATCAGCAACCATCAATAGTAAAGATTAAGCCATCTGCTGTTATGCAACGAATTGACCAAGTGTGGCATCAAGGCATCCGAGTGTGTACTATCTACAAGATGCACTGCAGATCCTCAGACAGCAACTTCCAAACCCACAATCACTTCCATCTAGAAGGACAAGGGGAGCAGATACATGAGAGCGCCATTACCTGCAAGTTTACCACCAAGCCATTCATCATCCTGACTTATAAATATAATCCATGTTCCTTCACAGCTGGGTCAAAAATCCTGAACCTTCTTCCCTAATGGCATTGTGGGTCAACCTGCAACAGGTGAATCACAGTGGTTCAATGCAGCAGCTCACCACAACTTCACAAGTGCAGGGAAAGGGAACAAATGTTGCCCAGCCAGTGACGTGCACATCCCACAAATGAATAAAGAGATGTTATACTTGGGAAGGACAAACAAGGCACTGGGATGCAAGATAAATTTTAGGACAGTGGGAACAATCAATGATTGGAGTATCACTACAGGTGGGTAAAGACGCTAAGAAAGCATTTGGTATGCATGCCTTTATTAGCCAAAGCATAGAGATTATGAGTAGGGATGTTATGCCGGAGAGATGTAATAACACTGGAGATGGTGCAAGGGAAATTTATGAGGATGCTGCCTGGAGAGTTTGATTTACAAACAACAAAGAACATAACAGCACATTAAGGTCCTTTGGCCCTAAATGTTACACCAGCCTGTGAAATCAATCTGAAGCCCATCTAACCTACACTAATCCATTCTCATCCATATGTCTATCCAAAGACCATTTAAATGCCCTTAAAGTTGGTGAGTCTACTACTGTTGCATGCAGTACGTTCCACGCCCCTTTTACTCTGAGCAAAGAAACTACCTTTGACACCTGTCTTATATTTACCAGCCCTCAATTTAAAGCTATAGTCCCTCACGCTACCCATCATTATCCAAGGAAAAAGGCTCTCACTGTCCATCCCATCTAACGTTCTGATTATCTTATATGTCTCAATTAAGTCACCTCTCAACCTTTTTCTCTCCAAGAAAAAAAAACAGCCTCAAGTCCCTCAGCCGTTCCTTATAAGACCGTCCCTCCATACCAGGCAACATCCTAATAAATCTCCTCTGAACCCTTTCCCAGCTTCCACATCCTTCATATAATGCGGTGACCAGAACTGTATGCAGTACTCAACGTGCGACCGCAGCTGTTTAGCACAGCTGCAGCATGACCTCGTGATTCTGACACGAATTGCTCTACTGGTAAAGGCTAACATACTGTATGCCTTCTTAACAACCCTATCAATCTGGATGGCAATTTTCAGGGATTTATGTACAAGGACATAGAGATCCCTCTGCTCAGCTACAGTACCAAAAATCTTACCGTTAGCCCAATACTCTGCATTCCAGTTACTCCTTTCAAAGGTGAATCATCTCACACTTTTCCACATTATACTCCATTTGCCAACTCTCAGCTCAGCTCTGCAGCTTATCTATGTCGCTACCACAATTCTACCACCTGAGGGTCATTCGCAAATTACTTAACCCATCCTTCTACGCCTTCATCCAGGTTGTTTAAAAAATGACAAACAGCAGTGGACCCAAAACAGATCCTTGCAGTACACCACTCGTAAATGAACTCCAGGATAAACATTTCCCATCAACACCACCCTTTCTTTCAGCTAGCCAACTTCTGATCCAAACTGCTAAATCACCCTCAATCCTAGGCCTCTATATTTTGTGCAATATCCTACCATGGGGAACTTTATCAGAAGTAGCAGATGGATTTCAATCCAGACAAATGTGAGGTAATGCATTTAGGCAAGACTAATTCTAGACAGAATTATACAATGTACCGAAGAGCCTCGGGAAAAGTTGATGGGCGGAGAGATCTGGGAGTGCAGGTCCATTGTACCCTGAAGGTTGCTGCACAGGTGGATAGAGTGGTCAAGAAGGCATATATTGAGTATCAGAGTTGGCAAGTCATGTTAAAATTGTACAAGACATTGGTTTGGTTATATTTAGAATACTGTACACAGTTCTGGTCGCCACATTACCAAAAGGATGTGGACGCTTTGGAGAGGGTGCAGAGAAGGTTTATGAGGATGTTGCCTGGTATGGAAGGTGCTAGCTGTGAAGAGAAGTTGAGTAGGTTAGGTTTATTTTCATTAGAAAAAAGGAGATTGAGAGGGGACCTGATTGAGGTTTATAAAATCACGAAGGGTATACACAAGGTGGATAGAGACAAGCGTTTTCCCAGGGTGAAGGATTCAATAACGAGACATCACGCATTCAAGGTGAGAGGTGGAAAGTTTAAAGGAGATACATGAGGCAAGTACTTCACACAGAGGGTGGTGGGCATTTGGAATGCGTTGCCAGCAGAGGTGGTAGAGGCAGGCATGGTAGATTCATTTAAGATGTGTCTGAATAAATGCATGAGTATGTGGGGAGTAGAGGGATACAGATGCTTAGGAATTGACCAACAGGTTTAGGCAGTACATTTGGATCGGCTCAGGTTTGGAGGGCCGAAGGGCCCGTTCCTGGGCTGTTAAATTTCTTTCATCTTTGTAAAAGCCTTACTGAAATCCATATACACCACATCAACCACTTTACCCTCATCCACCTGTCTGGTCACCTTCTCAAAGAACTCAATAAAGTTTTGTGAGGCACAACCTACCCTTCACAAAACCATACTGACTATCGCTAATCAACTTATTCCTTTCTAGATGATTATAAATCCTCTCTATTATAACCTTTTCCAACACTACCCAAAACCAAACTAAGGCTCACTGGTCTATAATTAACAAGGTTGTCTCTACTCCCCTTCTCGAACAAGGGAGCAACATTTGCTATCCTCCAGTCTTCTGACAGTATTCCTGTAGACCATGACAACATAAAGATCAAAGCCAAAAGCTCAGCAATCTCCTCTCTGGCTTCCCAGAGAATCCTAGGGTAAATCCCATCTAGCCCTTATCTATTTTTACACTTACCAAAATTGCTAACACCTCCTCTTTGTGAATCTCAATCCCATTTAGTCTAGGAATCACATTCGGGAACTGGAACTGGAGCTGGATGAATTTCAGATCATTTGGGAGGCAGAGGAGTTGAGAGGAGTCTCAGGGTGGTACTCACATCTCAGGTACAAGGTGGCAGATGGGTTACCATCAGGGGACAGACAGGAAACCGGCAGGCATTGGAGGGATTCCCTGCGGCCGTTTCCCTCAAGAGCAAGTATATCACTTTGGATATGGTTGGGGGAGACGACTTACCAAGGGTAAGCAATAGGGTACAGATCTCTGGCACAGTCTGTCCATGTTGCTCATAAGGGAAGGGGGAAAGAGGAGCAGAACATTATTCATTGGGGACTACACAGTTAGGGGACAGATAGGAGGTTCTGTGGGAACGAGACACTCACGGTTAGTGTGTTGCCTCCCAGGTGCCAGGGTTTGCGATGTCTTGGATCATGTTTTTGGGATCTTTGAGGGGGAGGGGGAGGGGAGCAGTCCCAAATCGTGATCCACATAGGCACTAACAACATAGGTAGGAAGAGAGATGGAGATTTAAGGTAGAAATTCAGGGAGCTAGGGTGGAAGCTTAGAACTCAGATAATCAGAGTTGCTATCTCTGGTTTGCAGCCCGTGCCACACGCTGGCAAGGTGAGGAATAGGGAGAGAGAGGAGTTGAACACCTGGCTACAGGGATGGTGCAGGAGAGACAGTTTCAGATACCTGAATAATTGGGGCTCACCTGAACCAGAGGGGTACCAATACCCTGTTTGGGGGGGTGGGATTTGCTAATGCTCTTCGGATGGGTTTAAACTACAGGGGGACGGGAACCTGAATTGTAGTACGAGTATACAGCAGGTTGAGAGTAGTGAGGTCCGAGAGTAGGGTTTCAAGGTCGCATGAGGACATCAGCAAGCAAGAAGTTGGCTTGAAGTGTGTCTACTTCAACACCAGAAGCATTAGGAATAAGGTGGGTGAACTTGCAGCATGGGTTGGTATCTGGGATTTCAATGTTGTGGTCACTTCAGAGACATGGATAGACAGGAATGGTTGTTGCAGGTTCCAGGATTTAGATGTTTGAATAAGAACAGAGATGATGGTAAAAGAGGGGGCATATGGCATTGTTAGTCAAGGACAGTATTACGGTGGCAGAAAGGACGTTTGAGGACTCATCTACTAAGGTAGTATGGGCTGAGGTCAAAACAGGAAAAGAGATACCACCCTGTTGGGAATTTTCTATCATCCTCCACATAATTCCAGAGTTGTAGATGAAAGGATAGCAAAGGTGATTCTGGATAGGAACAATAGCAACAGGATAGTTGTTATGGGGGTCTTTAACTTTCCAAATATTGACTGGAAATACTATAGTTCCCGTACTTTAGATGGATCAGTTTTGGTCAATGTGTGCAGGAAGGTTTCCTGACACGGTATGTACAAGAAGGGGCGAGGCCAGATCTGGTACTGGGTGATGAACGCAACTAGATGTTAGATTTGGAGGTAGGTGAGCACTTTGGCGATCGTGACCACAATTCGGTTATGTTTACTTTAGCGATGGAAAGGGGTGGATATATACTGCAGGGCAAGAGTTATAGCTGGGGGAAAGCAATTACGATGCGATTAGGCAAGATTTAGGATGCGTAGGATGGGGAAGGAAACTGCAGAGGATGGACATAATTAAAACTTGGAGCTTATTCAAGAACCAACTACTGCATGTCCTTGATAAGTATGCATCTATCAGACAGGGAGAAAGTTGTCAACCACAGGAGCTGTGGTTTACTACGGAAGTTGAATCGCTTGTCAAGAGGAAGAAGGCGATTTATGTGAGGGTGAGATGTGAAGGCTCAATTAGGGTGCTTGAGTGTGTAAGGTTAGCCAGGAAAGAACTAAAGAAAGAGTTAAGAAGAGCAAGGAATGGACATGAGAAGTTGTTGGCAGATAGGATCCAGGAAAACCCTAAGGTTTTCTGTAGGTATATCAGAAATTAAAAGAATGACTAGAGTAAGATTAGGGCCAATCAAGGACAGTAGTGGGAAGTTGTGCATGGAGTGATATTAGGTAGGCAAAGTGCTAAATGAAGAGAGATTGGACAGACTGGGATTGTTTCCCATAGAGCCGAGGAGATTGAGGGTGGACATGATTGAAGGGGCATTGATAGGGTAGACAGGAAGAAACATTTCCCCTTGATGGTGGAAAAAAAAACAATAACCAGAGGGCATATAATTAAGATAAGATACGGAAACCTTAGAGGAGATGAGGGGAAAACCTTTTCACCCAGGAGGGAGGTGGGAGCACCTTGTACTCATTGCCTGTAACGATAGTACAGGCAGAGACCTTTACAAAATTTTTAGTAGTATTTAGACGTTCATTTGCAATGCTAAAGCATTTGGCTATGGGCAAAATGCTGGAAAATGGGATTAAAATAGTTCGGTGATTCTTTTTGATTGACACAGACTCAATGGGCCAAAGGGACTTTTTATTGTGCTAGCGACCTCTATGACTCAGACTCTATGACAGTAGTGGTGCAGAATAATAAGGTAAGAGGTCAGGACAATAGGACAGGGAAGAACAATTTAAATTTCAGATATTGAAGGTGAAGGGTTTGAGCCTGTTCATTGAATATCACGGCAAACTTGCAATAAAGTTTTATGGGCTCCAAAATCCAAATGGATATAGCGATATAGAGATAAATTCCAGTATTAAATGCATTAAAGAAACACTTGTCTAGTTCTTGCACAGGAAAAACTGCAGGTAACAAGGAATGTGATGCTTAAATTTATGTAATGATCGAATAATGTGTGGGAAAGACTTATTCAAAATGTAGACTGATTCCTCAAATTGGATCAAGGGAACAACTTCTGAAATCAGTGCAAGAAATAACAATACAAGGCCAGTGATCCCTGGATCAACAGCTTTAAACTCAGCTTTTGACCTCCTGACTAATTCTTTTGTACTGACCCACCTTTACAGTACAGAGAATACCATTCGGCATTTTGGGCCTGTTAAGCACCTTTGTAAAGAGTTGAAATAATGTTCAAGTTTTCAAGATCGTGAACTGTCATAGTTTAAAAATAACTCTACTGCTTAGCACACATTATTGAATACACACTATGGCAATAATGCATTATTAACCAGACACAAATGTTATGTAGATTACCCTAATGATGTAATGTACAAAGAAAAAATTAAACTCTCAGGTTATAACAGGGCATACTGTATGTAGTGCTTACACTAAAAAATGACAGAGGACTCAATATGAAAAAAAAAGCAGGAATAACTGCAATAAAATCAAATCGAAGTCCTGGTTTTCTCCTACAGTTTGAGATTGTACTCCAATCATTTGTACTCATTGTTTTTTGTCATCATTATTTCCCTGTGAATCAAAGTGTATTCCACCATTTAACTCATACATCTCCTTTCAATGTTCCCCTTCCCACCTTAAACCTGATACTTAGCATTTTTTCCCAGGTGAAAATGTAACTCCTCAAAATGTTATATACTTCTGCTAACTTGCCTCTCAGCCTTCAACACTCCAACAAAAATAATCCAAGTTTGTCTGATCTTTCTTTCAGGTAAAGATTTGGTAAACCTGTTCTGCACACACTCGAAAGCCTCCATATCATTTAGTGTGGTGACCAGAACTGCGCACAATATTCCAAAAGTGACTGAACTAAAGTTTTACACAGTTGCAACATGATTTGCTAATGTTTATATTCAAAGCTCCAACTCATGAAGTCAGGCACGATAAACATTTTCTTTACCACTTTGCCTACTTATGTACACGTAGTCACTTTTAAGAAGTTATGGACTTGCACCCCAAGATCCCTATGTATATCAATGCTTCCAAGGGTCCCTCTGTTTACTCTTTACTTTCTTGTATTTGACCTCTCAAAATGCATCACCACACACTTGCCCTGATTATACTCCTCCAGCCACTTCTCCACCCAACTTTCCAACTCATTCTTCAGCTCTCTAACTCTGGCCATTTAAACCCTTTTCCTCCCTTCATCCCATCAAAATAAAAAGCCTGCAATTCTCTCAAAGTTTAAATAAAGGGGGCCAAACACTAAAAGCCACAAAGGGAGAAAGAGTAACCCAAGATGGAGGACGGGAAAAATTTCTGGCTGTAACAGCTGCTCCTTTTTGGAGGTATTTTAGGTGCTGGAGGCGATTTCCTCGAATTCCAGTAGCAGCAATTACTGTTTTATATGCTGGTGCATCGTTTTGGAACGCTGGGGAAAATAATTTCAAAACAACAGTCGTTTTAAAAGGGAGAAGAACAGACAAAGGAAGCACATGGTGAGGTCAGTGCAGGAAAGAGAGGAGAGAGAGAAAGAAACTGACACCACAGTGTACCTGCACAGTCACTGCATTTGCTGATTGAATTCATGTAATCGCTGGACATCGGAGTACATCAGGGAAAATTAACAAACAGTGAAATTCACAACTGATCTTGGAGGAACTTGTCTGGGAGAGGTCTCAGCACAGAAGCAGATAAGTGAACAGTTTAAGTGTGGCCTACAGGAGTGGGTTCTTTCTTGATTATATGTTTTTTTGAGATAGTGAGGAAAGAGATCAATCTGAGACTGGTACAGTTGAGAACAGAAGCAAGTCAAACAGTCAGAGCAGCAGGGATAAGGTAGGACAGATAAATTAAACTGCATTTATTTCAATGCAAGGGACCTAACAGGGAAGGCAGATGAACTCAGGGTATGGATAGGAACATGGGACTGGGATATCACAGCAATTACAGAAACATGGCTCAGGGATGAGCGGGACTGGCAGCTTAATGTTCCAGGATACCAATGCTATAGGAAGGATAGAAAAGGGAAACAAGGTGGTGGTGGTGGTGGGGGGAGAAGTGGGGGTGGCATTTTTGATAAGGGCTAGCATTACAACTGTGCTGAGGGAGGATTTTCCTGGAAATATATCCAGGCAAGTTATTTGGGTGGAACTGAGATATAAGAAACGGATGATCACCTTATTGGGATTGTATTATAGACCCCCTAACAGTCAGAGAGAAATTGAAAAACAAACTTATAAGCAGATCTCAGCTATCTGTAAGAATAATAGGGTGGTTACGGTAGCGGATGTTAACTTTCCAAACAGAGACTGGGACTGCCATAGTGTTAAAGGTTTAGATGGAGAGGAATTTATTAATTGTGTACAAGATGATTTCCTGATTCAGTATGTGGATGTACCTACTAGAGAAGGTGCAAAACTTGACCTACTCTTGGGAAATAAGGTAGGGCAGGTGACTGAGGTGTCTGTGGGGGAGCATTTTGGGGCCAGCGACCATAATTCTATTAGATTTAAAATAGTGATGGAAAAGGATAGACCAGATCTAAAAGTTGAAGTCCTAAATTGGAGAAAGGCAAATTTTGACAGTATTAGGCAAGAACATTCAAAAGCTGACCGGGGGCAGATGTTCGCAGGTAAAGAGATGGCTAGAAAATGGGAAGCCTTCAGAAGTGAGATAATGAGAATCCAGAGAGACTATATTCCTGTTAGGGTTAAAGGAAAGACTGATAGGTGTAGGGAATGCTGGATGACTAAAGAAATTGAGGGCTTGGTTAAGAAAAAGAAGGAAGCATATGTATGGTTTAGACAGGATAGATCGAGTGAATCCTTAGAAGAGTATAAAGGTAGTTGGAATAATCTTACGAGGGAAATCAGGAGGGCAAAAAAGGGACATGAGATAGCTTTGGCAAATAGAATTAAGGAGAATCAAAAGGGATTTTACAAATATATTAAGGACAAAAGGGTAACTAGGGAGAGAATAGGGTCCCTCAAAGATCAGCAAGGTGGCCTTTGTGTGGAGCCGCAGAAAATGGGGGAGATACTAAACAAGTATTTTGCATCAGTATTTACTGTGGAAAAGGATATGGAAGATATAGAGTGTCAGGAAATAGATGGTGACACCTTGCAAACTATTACATATTACAGAGAAGGAAATGCTGGATGTCTTGAAATGCATAAAAGTGGATAAATCCCCAAGACCTGATCAGGTGTACCCTAGAACTCTGTGGGAAGCTAGAGAAGTGATTGTTGGGCCTCTTGCTGAGATATTTGTAACATCGTGCCACCGTGTGGGCGGCACGGTGGCACAGTGGTTAGCACTGCTGCCTCACAGCGCAAGAGACCCGGGTTCAATTCCCGCCTCAGGCGACTGACTGTGTGGAGTTTGCACGTTCTCCCAGTGTCTGCGTGGGTTTCCTCCGGGTGCTCCGGTTTCCTCCCACAGTCCAAAGATGTGCAGGTCAGGTGAATTGGCCATGCTAAATTGCCCCTAGTGTTAGGTAAGGGGTAGATGTAGGGGTATGGGTGGGTTGCGCTTCGGCGGGGCGGTGTGGACTTGTTGGGCCGAAGGGCCTGTTTCCACACTGTAAGTAATCTAATCTAATCTAATTTAATCGATAGTCATAGGTGAGGTACCAGAAGACTGGAAGTTGGCTAACATGGTGCCACTGTTTAAGAAGAGTGGTAAGGGCAAGCCAGGGAACTTTAGACCAGTGAGCCTGACGTCAGTGGTGGGCAAGTTGTTGGAGGGAATCCTGAGGGACAGGATGTACATGTATATGGAAAGGCAAGGACTGATTAGGGATAGTAAACATGGCTTTGTATGTGAGAAATCATGTCTCACAAACTTGATTGAGTTTCTTGAAAAAGTAACAAAGAGGATTGATGAGGGTGAGGGCAGAGCGGTAGAGGCAACTTTTTCACACAGGAGGTAGTACATGTATGGAATGAGAGGAAGTGGTGGAAGCTGGTACAATTGCAACATTTAAAAGGTATTTGGACATGTATATGAATAGAAAGGGTTTGGAGGGATATGGGCCAGGTGCTGGCAGGTGGAACTAGATTGGGTTGGAATAACTGGTCGGCATGGACGGGTTGGACCAAAGGGTCTGCTTCCATGCTGTACATCTCTATGACTCTATGAGTCTATGAGTAACAAAAGCAACATATCTAATCCAAGTCCTGTGGGAACGATACTGGGTTCTCAAATATAAAGTTCTAACCAAATAAGCAAGAAGTCAAAACATACATCATCAAAATCAGAAACCATATCTATTCCATTGTCCAATTCCTTCAGGACATTCCCTACACAGCCCTTTCATCTTACAGGAGTCTTAGGCTCAACTTCCTTGAACAGTCTCCACCTCCCTGCTAAAACGGTGGGACTCTTGAACTGGGTCTTCACCCTGTGGACACTCCAGGCAAGTATGATCTTAGTGCCTACAGGAGCTTACAAACCTAAATAACTGACTACTACAAATTTGGTTCTGCACAAGATACTGAATTTGAGAAGAAATTATCAGTAACAGCTATACCAAAGTTTGTGTACTCAGGTATGGACACCAACTTTTACAGGGCAAGTAATAATGTGATGCAACAGCTGAAAAGAGAAGAGCTTCACTCTGGCTACTGAATGCCACAACTTCCTATGTTTTGTTGGCAATGAACAAGATATTTTGCATTTCAAATCAGTGTCCAGATTTCACATTGAGAATAAGAGAATAGATGTTAAATGAAATGATTGGAGCTAACTGGTTAGAAGAAACCTGGTAATAAAAGTAGATTGGTTATTCAAGTGGCTGAGCTCATTCATAGTCAAGAAAAGAAATGGAATCTTTCAGTGCCTAACCATGAAAAACACAGAGCTAACTTCTCACATCTTGGTTATTTCTTGCTCTAGAAGCATTTGATTGGCTTTACTTGCTATTCCATTACCAAGTGACAGCAGTGGCTTTATAAAGTGCTTAAAAAATGATGCCAGGAATATACCCCCAGGATTAAGCTCACATCAGAAATATGGAGTTGTGGACAGCGAAGAAGGATGTGGCAGGTTACAGCAGGATATAGATAAGTTGCAGAGTTGGGCAGTAAGGTGGCAAATGGAATTCAATGTAGCTAAGTGTGAAGTCATTCACTTTGGTAGGAGTAACAAGAAGATGGATTACTGGGCTAATGGTAGACTACTTGGTAGTGTGGATGAGCAGAGGGATCTTGGTGTCCATGTCCACAGATCTTTGAAGGTTGCCACCCAGGTAAATAGTGCTGCGAAGAAGGCATATGGTGTACTGGGCTTTATTGGTAGAGGAATTGAGTTCCGGAGTCCTGAGGTCATGTTGCAGTTGTATAAGACTCTGGTGCGGCCTCATCTGGAGTATTGTGTGCAGTTTTGGTCGCCATACTATAGGAAGGATGTGGAGGCATTGGAACGAGTGCAGAGGAGGTTTACCAGGATGTTGCCTGGCATGGTAGGAAGATCGTATGAGGAAAGGCTGAGGCACTTGGGACTTTCCTCATTGGAGAAAAGAAGGTTTAGGGGAGATTTGATAGAGGTGTACAAGATGATTAGGGGTTTAGATAGGGTTGACAGTGAGAACCTTTTTCCACGTATGGAGTCAGCTGTTACTAGGGGACACAGCTTTAAATTAAGGGGTGGTAGGTATAGGACAGATGTTAGGGGTCGATTTTTTACTCAGCGGGTTGTGAGTTCATGGAATGCCCTGCCAGTAGCAGTGGTGGACTCTCCCTCTTTATGGTCATTTAAGCGGACATTGGACAAGCATATGGAGGTTATTGGGCTAGTGTAGGTTAGGTAGGCTTCGGTCGGCGCAACATCGAGGGCCAAAGGGCCTGTACTGCGCTGTATTTTTCTATGTCCTATGTTCTATATAGGAGGAGAAGAATCTGAATGTTTTTCATTCACAACTGACTACATGATTTGTAGCAATTTCCTAGCTACAGAATTTAAAACTATATCAATCATACTGACAGTCCCTTTTGTACAGAAGAATGAGCCAGAAGAGGCACGCTAACCTTCACCAGTTAGCTGTTTCCATCCAACACTGATCATCACCTCATGCAGTAAGTCATTGTAGAGTACTCTGTATCCACCTGAGCTGAAGAACTGCTATCTAAGCTGTCACTGTGTATCAAAGCATTACAGAAGTGAACAGCATTTCAACTATTAATCCATTATCTATATGGCAATGTATCCAATAGTTACAAATTGCCAGTGATCCAAATTTAACCGATTGATAATGCACAGGATAATTTTAGAGACAAAGCATCAAAAATCCCAAGATGAGTGCACAACTTTCCATTTCTGGCAAGAGTCTTTACTGATGGAGAAGATTCTATTGAATCTTTAATGTTTAATAGGATGGGCATTTAGTCTTTACAAAGCAGCAGCTCCACTGCCTATGTTTGTACACACAAATGCTCTTCAAATACAGGTTGACTAGAAATATAAAAAGAGACACTAATTAACACTGGCATGAAAATAGACTTTGAAGCTAGACACTAGTAATGTTTCAATCTGCGAATAAATTCCAACTTCAAAAACTGTCTGTCAAGGGTTCAAAACATTCACCCATGGCTCCACAGCAGTAACCACACCAAATAAACCAAAATAGGAATCCAGCATTAGTATTTGGGAAAGCTGTACTTACACCACCTGTGGGCAGGAGACAGGGAGTCAATGGAGCCTTCACTCACCGACACTGTCCCTCTCTAAATTTCTTTGCTCAGGCTAGCTGCTGTTAATATTGCAGAGGAATAGCTCAGGGCAGAGTCCTGTGTAGGGAACCTGACATTTCTATTGAAGTGCTAGGTAACCACAAGTGCATGGTGACATTGCTGCAAATTTGTTCAGACTTATTTTTTAAAAACTAGAGTGGCAGAAAGACCTTTGAAATTTTGTGCAATGAAGACTTTCCCTCAGCGTCAGGAGTTCATCATCTCACAAACTGACCACCTCCATTTACGCCTGGTGGGGTGGTGGACACTATTTCACTATCAATTTCCAAAAGTTATTGAATAAATATGCACAAGAAAAAGACAATTGCAAGGCTTTAAGGTAGCACAGAGGAGAGGAATAGTCGAGACTCTCGATGGTGCAGAACCAGTGGGTAGAATAGCCTCTTTCTATATAAACAGTCAGTAATACAACTCTCAAACCTGTTCCTCCACTAAATAAGACCATTGTTAAACCTGCACTATCACATATTCTCAAACACAGTACACAGTAATACCTGGAAAGATTTGGAGAGATGCAAGAACTGTTGCTTCGTAGCAAACTTCTTAATATATAATTTACGAAATGTCAAGAACCTAGGTCTGCTGCTTCACCATTCCTCCTAAACCAATGGTTTCAGTCAGTAAAGTTGCTCATATGCAGATGGAGAAGCTGAGATTGGTAGCACATTTGCTGGAATCTTTAACAATGCCACCGTGCTACCAGTGTCCTTTAATTCTTGCTTTTTTTAATTTTAAATGGCACACACATGTAACAGCAGAAAAAGGCAATTTGCTTTCTCATGCAGTTACATTATTACACCTTTTCTGGTCTGGAGACATACAGATATGTTGGGAAAAAAAGCATAGCAGAGTGATAGTTACAGAAACAAGCTAGCAATGTCTACAGAAAAATATCTACATTTATATAGACCTTTCACAAACTCAGGATATTCCAAACAGCTTTATAACCAATGATCCTTTTGGTTACAATGTTAGAAAAAAAGTCATACCTTCCATCTTCACCCAGCAAGGAGGTGGCATGAAAACTGTCAGATTGCTCATTAATGTCTATCTGAATGCACTTGGAACACAATTCCCACATTTTTCTGCTTGGTGGAGGGATCAATGACCAGGAGCATGAGTTTAAGGTAAGTGGCAGGAAGCTTAGAAATGATGTAAGGAAACATTTTTTTTCCCCCCCCACCAGAGTATGTTGACGAGAATTTGGCTGAAAGGGTGGTAAGAGGCAGAAAACTTCATAGCATTTAAGTCGTATTTAAATCTGCTTGTGATTTCAAGACATACGGGCCAAGTACTGGAAAACTGGATTAGAATAAAGTTAAAAATCACACAACACCAGGCTATAGTCCAACAGGTTTAATTGGAAGCACACTAGCTTTCGGAGCAACGCTTCTTCATCAGGTGATTGTGTGACACAATCACCTGATGAAGGACCGTCGCTCCAAAAGCTAGTGTGCTTCCAATTAAACCTGTTGGACTATAACCTGGTGTTGTGTGATTGTTAACTTTGTACACCCCAGTCCAACACCGACATCTCTAACTCATGGATTAGAATAGTTAGGCTCTTGATTTTGATCAGCACACAGTTGATGGGTCAAAAGGTCTTTGTTTGGGCTGTAAAACTTAATAAATCTAAGTTTGGGAAATAGGGTGAATTAGAGAAACTATTTCTGCTGGTTGAAAATTTGAGGAATATGGGACATCTGGAAGAGTGGCTGAACAGAAACTGACAGCAAAGTTCAGTACCCTTGGGAATGGCCTCAACCGGGACCGTGGGTTCATGTCAAGACACACACACACACACTTATATACTTAGACACCCATGCAGATCCTTCCTCATACACAAGCTCTCTCTCATATGCAAACACATACACCCTCTCAGACATACCCCATCTGACACACACACATTTAACCAAGCTTACACACACACAGTCACACATCATACTCTCATACCCACATGCACGCACTCACATGCACACTCAATCTGTCACTCCTACATGCACACACACATAAGCTTATGGGGTGAATTTGTTTTTGCAGAATTACATTTTATTTTGCTCAAAAACTGCAAGAATCCATGTAAAACTCGAAAACTATACACAGAGTTTGTCAGTCTGACATAGCATTGGGACACAGACAGACTCCACAGTAGGCAAGGTGGCTGAGTGGTTAGCACTGCTACCTCACAACACCAGGGACTCGGGTTCAATTCCGGCCTCAGGCGACTGTCTATGTGGAGTTTGCACATTCTCCCCATGTCTGCGTGGGTTTCCTCAGGGTGCTCCGGTTTCCTCCCAAAATCATAAAAGATGTGCAGGTTAGGTGAACTGGTCATGCTAAATTGCCCATATAGAGCTAGGTGTATTAGTCAGGGGTAAATATGGGGAATGGGTCTGGGTGGGTTACTCTTCAGAGGGTCAGTGTGGACTATTTGGGCCGAAGGGCCTGTTTCCACATTGTAGGGAATCTAATCTAAGCTAATCCACACCTATTGCTTAAAGAGCTGAGCTATCTTGAGAATGTAATTTTAAAGAAGGGCTGTGATTTACATATCAAAGAACAGAAACCAGCATATCCCATTATAAAAGATGAAAGTTTTAATCTAAGATTGCTTATTGTATCACATCTCCATGACACAGGACTCCTTTGGCTATAAATTCTGTGAGCATGATCTTAACCTCCACAACCACCTGATGAAGCAGCAGCGCTCCTTTATTATTATTAACATTTATTATGTATTACCATTGAAAGGTAGATGCAATACAATAACTTTTATGGCTATACTTTGACAGCCAAATATCTGATAAAGTCTGTGAGTTAGTCATGGCTCAGTTGTAGCAGTACTGACTTGATTAAGTCATTAAGCTCTACTCGAGACTTGAGCATATAATCTACTTTAGTATTTCATGGAAACAGAAACTTAGAAAATAGGAGGAGTAGGCCACTTGGTCTCTGAGTTATGATCATGTTTGCAAGTTTTGAGAAGATTTGTACCTCAGGTTGAGGTTCTGGATGCAAGTTTGCTTACTGAGCTGGAAGGTTTGTTTTCAGACGTTCCATTACCATACTAGGTAACATCATCAGTGGGCCTCTGGTGAAGCTTCAACGGAGACTGACTGATGAGGTTACCTAGTATGGTGACGGAATGTCTGAAAACGAATCTTCCAGCTCAGGTAGAAAACTTACATTCATGACCATGTTTGTTCATTCAATTCAGTATCCTGTTCCTGCTTTCTCCGCAAACCTTTTGATCCCAAGAACAATAGCTAACTCCTTAAAAACACCCAATATTTTGGCCTTAAGTGCTTTCTGCGGCAGAGAATCCCACGAGCTCACCACAAGTGGGGTATAGAAATTTCTCATCTCAGTTGTAAATGACCTACCCAATAACTGTATACTGTTCTGGGCTCCCCAGTCATCAGGAACACCCTTACTGCGTCTACCATGTTTCGTCCTGATACAATTTTAAAGGTTCTAGAAAATATGCCCTCATTCTTCTAAACTCCAGTGAATACAATCCTAATTGATCCAGTTTCTCTTCATATGTCAGTCCTGTTATCTCAGGAATCAGGTTGGTAAAGCTTGTTGCTCTCCAAAGCCCTAGAAAATCCCTCCTCAGATAAGGAGGCCAAAATGCACATTATACTCCAATTGTGGTCTCACCAAAGCCTTAAGAATTGCAGCAAGACATTTCTGCTCCTGTACTTTAATCCTCACACTGTGAAGACCAACATACCATTTGACATCTTCACTGCCTGCTACACCTGCATGATTACTTTCAGCACTTGCTTTCTGACACTACTGAGCAACTATTGTACTATTGGAAATGCTAGGTTTTGGATGAAACCTTAAATCTCTCGAATTGTGATAAAGAAGAACACAATCTATCTTGGTGACTTGACCAACACGTCTTGTGCAATCAAAATCACTGAAAAATAAACTGTCATTATTTATCTCATTGTTGTTTGGGGAATCTTACAACGAATGAATTGGCTACTGCACCAGGAGTTAAAAGTTCATTAACTGTGAAACAGTTGAATTATTGGCAATCCAGTTTGGAATGTCGATCAATATGCATTCAGACAAAGCTAATTCTGGCATAAACAACGTCAAGCATTAGTTTCCCAGTCGATATTTCTGCGTATCAAGTTCATGGAGGAACTCCAAAACTTTCCAAGAATTTCACAGGCATTTGTTTTCTCAAAATTACCCATCGATTCAAAAGTTATCTACTTCAAATGAAGTACCATACACAGGCTTTGACAAATGTAGGAACAGAAACATAAAATCTTTAGCACAGGTGGTGGGTTTTTGGCCCTGCCACAAGCTGAATTTACAAAAGCATCGAGGGCGCTCTGAGACTGAATTTACACGTTTTGATTTTCTGCTTTCCACTCCAAAGTCTTCAAATCCTCTGGAATAGAAATAAAGAAAATGATTGGCACAAAAAGAATGGTGTTTTACTCAAGAGAACCAGCTTCATGTGATCTCTTGCCAAAGAATGAAACCTGTGCACAAATGTTCCAGTAAAATTAATTTGGCAACTACCCATCAGGAATTGAGCTCATATGACCACGTTTCAGGCAGCAATTAAACATGGACAGTCCCTTTACAAAGAGGTAATTTTGCACTGTTTGGCTTAAGCCTGGCTGTGAATTACAAATTTTCCACCTGATTACCAAAAAAAGCTGATGGAACTGCTCAGTCAGAGAATAGGCTGCATCTAGGTAACTTCAGGAAGTTCAAACAGGCACCAGAAACTGAACCCAATCCAGAAATGCTCCACACTAGCTTTTTGTCTCTTTACTCATTGGTTATAATCATGGGATTATTTGCAAAACAGAAGGCTTTTCAGCTCATCACACCCATTTAGGCTTGACACAACGGCAACTCTGCTGACCCCAATTCCCTGCGTTGTACTTCCTAGCTCTGCACTTTATTTTCAGATGCTTATTCAAATTCCTGTTGGAAGCCCCGATTGGGTGTACTCACTTCATGAATACTTCTATCAAATCTCAATTTTTTTTCTCTAAGGAGATCAACATCCACAGATAAAATCTATCCACATAACCAAAGTACCTCATTCATGGTAATATGCTTGTGTCTGCAAATCTTTTTTCTGCACTCTCTAAAAACTTTACATCTTTCCTAAAGCAGTTGTCTGG
This sequence comes from Chiloscyllium punctatum, assembly GCF_047496795.1. NCBI lineage: Eukaryota > Metazoa > Chordata > Chondrichthyes > Orectolobiformes > Hemiscylliidae > Chiloscyllium > Chiloscyllium punctatum. Next base: position 52,994,182 of record NC_092761.1, on the reverse strand, counting down.
AACTGTACGCAACTACTCCAGTCTAGGCGGAAAACAACGAAGTAATAGACCTTACTTTTCAACTCTCAATTTGTCTGCCACCAAAAGCCAGATTGATGTGCTCAGCCATGTCCAAATTCTACACACTCTTCTCTGAGAGAGAAGTAGCAGGTTCAAACCTTGTGCAACTCACAAAATAATCAAAGCTGGTAGTTTATGCAAAGAAGCAGTGCTGTACGATTGAATATCCTCTCACATGAACATAAAAGTTTCCTCTGGCAATATTCAAAGAGATGGGGAGTTTGCCCATTTTCCTGGCCAGTACTCATGCCTCAACAAAAGGAAGCTGGTTATTTATCTTATTGCTGTTTGTGCCCCTTTACTGTTCATAATTTGGCTGCTGCATTTCTCACATCACAACAGTAACTATGCTTCAAGGACTCTTCACGGGCAATGAAGAGCTTTAGGACATCTGTCGAAGACTCTAGAAAATGCAAATTATTACAACTGTGCATTAACCTTAAAGCAGTTACAAGCATATAGGTTCCCCAAGCTGCACTGAATGAAAGGTGCAAAGCACAGTACAATCCCATGCAAATGTAGCTCAACAAATTCACTGGAAGGTTCATTTGCCCATTCCTGCAAATCAATTTATTGTGTTGGTGTAATACATTGGCACTGCCTGGATAACAGACACAGAGGCTGGCATTTGTGGAACTGTAATGGTAAAGCAGAGCATATTCTGCCCCAAACGGGGTCTCAATAACCAGAACACCACAAGTACCAAAAACATAAACAAAATAATCTCACATCAATATGTTTTCACTCAAGTTATGATCAGCCACTTGGCATGCTCAGTTTCTTAGCAAAGGAGATGCAAGGCAGCAATTGCACAGAGCTCTCCTCCATAAACACCCAAATATTTGGCTATAAATAGATCAATGCTAGGCCCAAACAGCAATTAAGATAGATGAGGAAGTTGGCACTCACTTCAATCTAATAATCAGTTCTTTAAGTTAGAAATCCAACGAACACCTAATTAATTCCAGTAACTACTACACAGTGAGGCACAAGTTTAATGCAGGAGCTAAGGAACTCCAGTCGCCTCCTGACCCAGTGTTGGTGTCTCTATACCAGAACGCCTGATTTAAGTCCCACCTGCTCCAAAAGGTGTATTACAACACATCTGAACAGGGTGACCTCAATCAGGTTAATGAAAAATATATACAGACCTCATTCAATCAGGAGTAAGGGCTCTTCTGCTGCAAAGATAATGGTCCTACCTCTGGACCAGAATTAGCTCAAGCCTGGGTTCAATCCAACTTGTTCAGACGGTGTCATAACATGTATGAACAGATTTATTAAAATATACCTAATAAAAAAATTAAAGTAGTTTATAAGTCAAGCCACTTAAAAAGGGAAACTGCCACAATGCAGAAATCAGATCCTTGCTGAGAACATCCAACTTTAATTGGGTGGAATAACTTGAAAACGACAAAACTCTCAACCTGCAGATTCTTACTCTGTCACAGGGTTGAGTATTTTATTAACTGACAAAAGATGTCAGTTAAGCTGGAAGAATATTGACAAACCTACAACTTCGATAAAATGAACATCATCTGTATTATCAATATCCGAAAGACAGTTAAGATCATTCTTGGTTATGACTAAAATGATTAGGTTGCAATACAAAGAAGATGCAGTACATCAGTTCACTAACATGCACAGCAGAGACAGGAGTCTCTTTCCTGCATTGTTACCAGCAAATCAAGCAGTATTCTGACATTGAGAAGATTAAAATTTGTTGCCAGTCTCCATTCCTGTTCCACCGATCCTACTTTCACTACCTTAAAAACAAAAGAATAGTTTTAAGATTTAACAGACTGGCGTGTTACTCCTAAGGTACGAGTGTGGGTGTGGAGGAGGCTGCAGCTTATTATTTGTAACGCGATGTGTGAGCAAATTCCAGGAATCAACAGATGATATTCTCACGATTTGAGAAATGACTATAGCATGTGGAGGCGAGGGGTGAACAGAAAAACAGAAGATGTGACAGTCTGTCAGTGAAGGGAGGACAAGCATAAAAGTTGATTTAAAAATGGGTAAATGTTCAATGAGGCACTAGAATAAACATGAATTCCAAATCTAACTAAAATTATAATCTGATCTGTGCACTGTGCAGAGTACAGTTCTCTGATAATATAATTTCAACAAAATGCGGAATGTGAGATTCAGGAAAAAAAGTGCAATCCACAACAGAGAAGTAGACCCTTCAGTCCAACTTGTCTATGCAGACTAGATATCCTGTATAAATCTAGCCCCATTTTTTTTAGATTAGATTAGATTACTTACAGTGTGGAAACAGGCCCTTCGGCCCAACAAGTCCACACCGCCCCGCCGAAGGGCAACCCACCCATATCCCTACGTCTACCCCTTACCTACACTACGGACAATTTAGGATGGCTAATTCACCTGACCTGCACATCTTTGGACTGTGGGAGGAAACCGGAGCACCCGGAGGAAACCCACGCAGACACGGGGAGAACGTGCAAACTCCACAGTCAGTCGCCTGAGGCGGGAATTGAACCCGGGTCTCTGGCGCTGTGAGGCAGCAGTGCTAACCACTGTGCCACCCATTTGCCAGTACATGGGCCATAACCCTTTAAACTCTTCCTAATCATATACCCATCCACATGCCTTTTAAATGATGCAATTGTACCAGCCTCCACCACTTCCTCTGGCAGCTCATTCTCTATACATGCCACCCTCTGCATGAAAAAGTTGCTCCTAAGGTCCCTTTTATAGCTTTCCCGTCTCACCCGAAACCTATGCCCTCTAGTTCTGGACTCCCAGGGAAAAGACCTTGTCTATTTATCCTATACATGTCCCTCATGATTTTACAAAATTCTACAAGGTCACCTTTCAGCCTCCAACATTCCAGGGAAAAACAGCCCCAGTCTATTCAGCCTCTCCCTATAGCTCATACCCTCCAACCCTGGCAACATCCTCGTAAATCTTTTCTGAACCATTTCAAGTTTCACAACATCCTTCCAATAGGAAGGAGACCAGAACAGCATACAATATTCCAAAAGTAGCCTAACCAATGTCCTGAATAGCCGCAACATGATCCCCCACCTCCACTACTCAATTCTCTGACCAATAAAGGAAAGCATACCAAACACTGACTTCACTATCCTATCTACTTGTGACTCTACTTCCAAGAAACTATGAACCTGCACTCCAAGGTCTCTTTGTTCAGCAACACTGCCCAGGACCTTACCATTAAGAGTGTAAGTTCTGCTCTGATTTGCTTTTCCAAAATACAGCACCTTGCATTTATCTAAATTAAACTCCATTTGTCACTCCTCAGCCCATGGCCATCTGATCAAGATCCCGTTGTACACCAACTCAGACTGATCTCTTTCCTCGCTATTTCCCTGCCCACAACATCCCATCCCCTTCCACTTCCACTTTAAATCCTCCTGAGCAGCTTTAGCAAATCTCCCCACCAGTACATTAGTCCCCTTCCAATTCAGGTGCAATCTCCTCTCTCAGAAGAGGCTCCGTAGATCCAAAAATGTGAACTCTTCTCCCATGCAGCAGCTCCTCAGCCATGCATTCATTTGGTCTATTCTCCCATTCCTACCCTAACTAGCTTGTGGACACTTGGGAGGAATCCAGATATTACTACCCTTGAGGACGTCCTTTTTAAGTTCCTGCCTAACTTCCTATATTTTCTCCTCAGATTCTCATCCCTTTCTCTTCTTACATCTTTAGTTCCTATGTGTGCAACAACCTCGTGCTGGCCCCTCTCCCCTTTGAGAATGTTCTGCACCCTCTCCAAGATATCTTTGATCCTGGCACCAGGGAGGCAACACACAATTCTGATTTCTCGCTGTTGGCCGCAAAACCATCTCTCTGTGCTGCTGACAACACAGTCCTTTATCGGAATCTATCGCTTTCAACCTGATGCAACCCTCCATTACATTCAAGCCAGTCTTGGTACCAGTTGTCAGTGCTACATTTCCCTGGGAGTCCATCACCCCCTATATTTTCCAAAACAGCACACTTGTTTCAGATGGGGATCACAAGAAGCTCCTGCATTACCTGCCACCCTCTCCTCCCTTTCCTGGAGGTAACCTGACGATATCTCAGTTTATCTCCCTTCCTGTAACTGCCATCCATCTCACACTCTAGCTCCTATAAATTGCTCAATGCCTCTAACTGTTGCTCCAGCCAATCCATGCAACCCAATAGGATTTGCAACCAAACACAATCCTGCAAGCACAATCATCAATAACATAGAAACACTCCCTAATCTCCCAAACCTGACAGGAAAAGAACATCACTCCACTAAAGGCCATCCTTGCACCGTAACAATTTACAGACCGAGAAAACAGCACAGTCTGTCTGTTCTAACCACACTGCTCCACGCTAACTTAGTAGCTATATTTTTATGTTTTTAAAGTTTAGTTAAGAGACAGATCTCAATAAAAATATAGAATCAAAGAAGAACCTACTCTACTCATTATTGTCAACTTTCAAAACAAACAGTAAGGTTAAACTTTGCTGATAATCTGCTGTGATTTTTCCCACCCAGGTTTCTCTCAGGTCAGCTGTGAATTTTGCTTTTGTTTATTTTTCTTTGAACTCTGATGCCCAGAGATAGTTGAAATCAAACACCAGAAGCCATCAGCTGTGCATATTCACTGTCGGGTCAGTTTGACTCACTTCCCATGTGAACACTACCTTTGTCTATCTTCCTCATTTTTAAAGTGCTGTTGTTTTTTCCCGGAAGTTCCAAAACAATGCAACAGTTTATAAAATACCAATTACTGCTCATAGAATGAGGAAATCAATTCCAACGCTGAAAATGCCTCAAAAAGACTCTTACAGTCACAATTTGATCCCATCCTCCATCTTGGATTACCCACAAACCTTTCTTTGTGTACTTTAAGGTCAATACCATCAGGGCATTAGCTTAATCACCCAAATCTTAACCAGGACTAAATTCGCATTCACTTTGACACATTCACCTTTTTCATTATGGTTGTCAACCCAGAGAATTTGGCAGATTAAATAAATAAAGGATAAGTTGTTGGAGGAATCCTGAGGGACAGAATTTACACGTATTGGGAAAGGTAAGGACTGAATAGGGATAGTCAACATGGCTTTGTGCATGGGAAATCACGTTTCATGAACTTGATTTTTGAAAAAGTTACAAAAAGTTTGATGAGGGCAGAGCAGTGGACGCGATCTATATGGACTTCAGTACGGCGTTCGACAAGGACCCCCCTGGGAGACTGGTTAGCAAAGTTAGATCTCACGGAATACAGGTAGAACTACCCATTTGGAGACAGAACCGACTTGAAGGTAGAAGGCAGGGGGTGGTGGTGGAGGGTTGCTTTTCAAACTGGAGGCCTGTGACCAGTGGAGTGCCATAAGGATCAGTACTGGGTCCACTACTTCCCATCATTTATATAAGTAATTTGGAAATGAACATAGGAGGTACAATTAGTAAGTTTGCAGATGACACCAAAATTGGAGGTGTAGTGGACACTGAAGGTGGTTACCTCAGATTACAACTTGATTTTGATCAGATGGGCCAGTCAGCTCAAAAGTGGCAGATGGAGTTTCATTTAGATAAATGCAAGGTGCTGCATTTTGGGAAAGCAGATCAGTGCAGGACTTCTACAAGTAACCTAAGTTCCTCAGGAGTGTTGTTGAACAAAGAGACCTTGGAGTTCAGGTTCATAGCTCCTTGAAAGCAGAGTCGCAGGATAGCAAATAAAGCATTTGGTATGCTTTCCTTTATTGGTCAGAGCATTGAATATATGAGTTGGGATGTCATGTTGCAGCTGTACAGGACATTGGTTAGGCCACTGTTAGAAATTTTTTTTATGAATCACCCCTTGATATCACCAAGATCTCTCTGCTTAGCCACATTACTAAGAATCTTACCATTAGTTCAGTACTCTGCATTCCTGTTACTCCTTCCAAAGTGAATCACCTTATACTTATCTGCATTAAACTCCATTTCCCACCTCTCAGCCCAGCTCTGCAGCTTATCTATGGTCCTCTATAATCTGCAACACTCCTCCACACTGTCAAAAGTCCATCAAATTTAGTGTCATCCACAACTTTACTAATCCATCCTTCTACGCCCTCATCCAGGTCATTCATAAAAATTGATGAACAGCAGAGGCCCAAAAAAAACCAATCATTGCAGTACACCACTAGTAACTGAACACCAGGATGAATATTTCCCATCAACTACCATCCTGTCTTCTGTCAGCTGGCCAATGTCTGATCCAAACTGCGAAATCACCCACAATCCCTATGCCTCCGTATTTTGTGCAACAGCCCACCGTGAGAAACCTTATCAAACGCTATACAGAAATCCACATCAATCACTTTACCCTCATCCACCTGTTTGGTCACCTTCTCAAAGAAGTCAATAAGGTTTGTGAGGCACGAACTACCCTTCACAAATCTATGTTGACTATCAATATTGACTCTGTCCAGGTCATTCAGTATTCTGTATGTTTCAATTAGACTTCAATTGCCCTCATCCTTCTAAACTCCATTGAGTATAGACCAAGAGTCCTCAAACATTCCTCATATGTTAAGCTTTTCATTCCTGGGACCATTCTCATGAACCCCTTCTGAACACGCTCCTCAGCCACCATATCCTTCCTGAGGTATGCAGCCCAAAACTCCGCAAAATACTCCAAATGTGGGCTGAGCCGAGCCTTATAGAGCCTCAGAGGTACATTCCTGCTTTTATATTTAAGTCCTCTTAAAATAAATACAATCATTGTATTTGCCTTCCTAAATACTGACTCAACCTGCAAATTCACCTTCAGAGATTCCTGGACTGAAACTCCCAAGTCTCTTTGCATTTCAGACTTATGAATTTTCTCCCTACTTAGCAAATAGTCCATGCCTCTATTTCCTGCCAAAGTGCATGACCTCACACTTTCCCATGCTGTATTTGATCTGCCACTTCTTTGACCATTTTCCTAAACCGTTTAAATCCTTCTGCAGCCTCCCCACCTCCTCAATATTACCTGCCCCTCCACCAATCTTTGTATCATTTGCAAACGGAGCTAGAATTTCCTCAGTTCCTTCATCTAGATCATTCATGTATAAAGTGAAAAGTTGTGATCCCAACACTGAGCCTTGCAGAACAAGCTGCCATTCTGAGAAGGACCCATTTATCCCCTCTGTTTCCTGCCAGACATACAAGCTTCTATCCATGCTAGCACCTTGCCTCTAACACCATGGGCCCTTATCTTTCTTAGTCACCTCCTGTGCAGCATCTTGTCAAAGGCCTTCTTGAAGTCCAGGTCGATAACATCCATTGGCTCTCCTTGGTCTAATGTGCTCATTACTTCCTCAAAGAATTCTAGAAGATTTGCCAGGCATGACCTCCCCTTGATGAAACCATGCTGACTTTGCCTGTTTTACCACTCACTTCCAAGGATTTAGAAATCTCATCATTCATAATGGATTCCAGGATCTTACACATGATCTAGGTTAGGCTGATCGGTCTATAATTCTTCATCTTTGGCTTACTTCCTTTTTAAACAGGGCTGTCATGTAAGCAATTTTCCAGTCCTCTGGGACCCTCTCCGATTGGGACGATTCCTGAAAATTACCACTAATGCCTCCATTTTCTCTTCTGCTACCTCCCTTAGAACTCTAGGGTGTAGTCCATCTGGTCCAGGATTATTTATGTACCTTCAGGCCATTCAGTTTTTCTAGCACATTCTCCTTGGTGATGACCACCATACTCAGCTCTGCCCTCTCACTCAAATTTTTGGGATATTACTCATGTCTTCCACCTTGAAGGCTGATGCGAAGTAATTATTCAGTTCCTCAGCCATATCCTTGTTCCCCACTACCATCTCTCCAGCCCCCATCATTTTCCAGCAGCCCGGTGTCCACTTATACATTCTTCCTTTATATTACTAGCTAGCTTATCCTCGTACTTAACCTTCTCCCTCCATCTTTCTTTTTTTTTGACCCACTGTTAATCTTTGTAAGCTTCCAAATCCTCTGGTTTCCCTCTGCCACATTTTATGCTTTCTCGTTTGCTTTTATGCTTTCCCTGACTTCCCTTCTCCTCAGTATAAATCTCTGTTGTATCTCTTGAATTACAATTGCCTTTGCTGTTCCACTGTCTTTCTTGCTAGGCTCCTCTCCTGGTCAATTCTGCCCAGCTTTTTCCTCATGCCTATGCAGTTGCCTTTGTTCAGCTGTAACACTATTACCTCTGATTCTATCTTCTCCCTCTCAACTGCAGAGCAAATTCAATCATATTATGATCACTGCCACCAAAGGGATCCTTCACCTTAAGCTCCCTTATCAAATCTTCCTCACAGCACAACACTAAATCCAGTGTTGCCTGTTTCCTAGTGGGCTCCACTACAAGCTGCTTCAAAAAGCCATCTAATAGACATTCCACAAATTCCTTTTCTTGCAATCCACTATCAACCTGATGCTCCCAATCTACCTGCATATTGAAATCACCCATGATCACTGTAACTTTGCCTTCCTTACATATCTTTTCTATCTCCTGGTGGATCTTGCACCCCAGCTCCTGACTACTGTTTGAAGGCCCGTGCATAAATCCAACTATGGTTTATTTACCTTTGCGGTTCCTCAATTCTACCTGCACGATTCTACATCATCCAGCACTACTTTATTCCTTAGCACTGATTCAATTGTATTTAATTTCCTATTTATTATTCTTCCTATCAGACAGTTTCCCAGTTAATCTTCATTTGCATCTCGCCAAAAATCATAATTTAATAAAATCTGAGAACCCAGTGGGAACCCTGCAGACAAGCTGAGAACATGCAAACTCCATACAGACAGTCACCCAAGGCTGGGATTGCATCAGGGTCCCTCGTGCTGTGAGACAGTAATGTTAACCAATGAGCCATCATGCCACTCGTTTCATAACGAGCTGCATTACTTCTACTATGCTATTCAATAAGATCACAGCTCATCTGACTGTAGCCTTCCCCTCATCTTCCTGCTGCCCAATAGATCAAAACTCTGTCCAATTCAGCTTTGAGTATATTCAATGACACAGCCTCCTCTGCACTCAGAAGGGAATCGCGAAGACACACCACTATCTTAAATGTGAGGTGTCTGACTTTTAAATTCAGTATCTTACCTATACCTTCTATGAACCATTCTACAAAGACTCACCAGTTTCCCTTCGTAGTCAACAACAGAAATTTAAGAATCTCACTCTGAACTACTTCTGCTCTCTATGGTCTCAATCACTATTCAAAGCCTATTTGTACTGAACACAAAGATCTACACTGCACAAACAGGTTTCATTGAATCTCAGAGTCCAGGCTTCACAATATGCTCGAGTAAATTGAAGAAAGCAATAAATAAAAAGAACTTAAGAATGAGGAGTAGGCAATTCATCCACTCGAGACAATTTATCATTCAATATGATCATGGTTGATCTCATCTCTACCTCAACTCCACTTTCCTGCCTATTCCTCGTAACCCTTCGACCTACTACTAATTAAAAACCTTATCTGACTTCTCAAATTTACTCAATGTCCCAACATCTATCGCACTCTGGGGTCATGAATTCGACAGATTCATAAACTTTTGAAAGAACTAAGCTCTTATCTCTGATTTAAATCTGTTACCCTTATTGTAAAACTATGACCCCCTCATTCTCAATGCCCCACAAAAGGAATCATCTACTCAAGATCTACTTTGTCAACTTCTTTATCTAATATACCTCAATTAGATCACCTCTCAATCTTCTAGCCTCATAATCCTGCATTTACCATGGCTAAAAATGTGTTGCTGGAAAAGCGCAGCAGGTCAGGCAGCATCCAAGGAGCAGGAGGATCGACGTTTCGGGCATGAGCCCTTCTTCAGGAATGAGCTCTTTACCATGGCTAACCCATGTAAACTGCATGCCCCTAGCCAAAACATCTCACCTGCACATCTGTGGACTATAGGAGCAAATCTGAGAACCCAGTGGGAACCCCTGCAGACAAGCTGAGAACGTGCAAACTCCATACAGACAGTCACCCAAGGCTGGGATTGCATCAGGTGCTGTGAGACAGTAATGTTAACCAATGAGCCACCATGCCACTCGTTTCATAGAAATCTTAACTTATATGAGATTGGCACTCTTCAGAAAATCTTGCCTATTGTGCCTTCTACTTTGTACTGAGCGATTGAGTGCTGCGTCAGTATCAGCTTTTGGTTACCCAACCATCTCCGTTCTTTGATTCTGTGTCAACTTCTTTCTCCAGTTAGGCACCTGCAAAGAACCTGAAAACATTCAAAGGTTCTACATAAATACACACTGTTTCTAAACGTGACACAGAACCACAACAATCAATTAAACACTCCAGCAACAATGCAAGACGTGAAGGTTTTAAATTCAGAATTCTGTGAAGGTTAACATGCTGGTTCAGAGGCAAGTTAAGAAGTCAAATGGAATGTCAGCATTCATCTTGGGGGGCCAGAAAACAAGAACAAGATGTACTGTTGAGATTGTATAAGGCTATAGTCAGATTGCCTTTGGACTAGTGTGAACTGTTTTGTGCCCCAAATCCAAGGAAGGAACTAAAGCTACTCCTTGGAGGAATTTCATAAGAATGATTTCAGTAATGAAGGGCTTGTCATGTAAGGAGACAGTGAAGATTCTGGGTCTGTATTCAATAGATGTTAAACGGATGAGGGGGGATCGCATTGAAACCAAAAGAATACTGAAAGGCTTGGATAGAGTGAATATGGAAATGATGTTTCCACTATTATGAGAAACTGGGATTCAGTGGCACAGCCTCAGAGTGAAGGGTCAATGAGTTAGAACTGAGGTGAGAAGGAATTTCTTCAGCTAACGGGTGGTGAATCTGTAGAATCAATAACACAGAAGGCTATGGAGGCCAAGTAATTGATTGTAACTTAAAACAGTTGTATAGGTCATTGATTAATGAGGGAATCAAGGGTTATTGTGAGAAGACAGGACAACAGGGTTGAGAAAAATGTCAATCATAATCGAATGGCAGAGCAGACTCGACAGACCAAATGGCCCAGTTCTGCTCCTATATGTTATGGTCTATTTCAACACAACATAGAACTTTCTAAACTTCAATTGCTGTTACTAGAATGCCCCGTTTGCTTTTTTTTTTAAAATCATCCTTGAGGGCATAATAATGAAAACATTAAAATCCAATGTATTGCAGTCACTGCCATTTGCCATTAGTTCTCAAGACAGGAAGAGATCGATCACAGTTTTGAATGGTTTAATCATTGCAACAGAATACTACATCAAAACTTAAAATAACAAAGGACACCAATGTTGTGACACCTATTTAACTGAATTATGGGGATGGTTATAATCTTCACCTGGATAAATATTTAATCTTAAAAGCACACCAATTATTTCAGTTACTTGCTTGTCACATGCAAGCTCAGATTTCAGGTGGTACTCAGCAGAAAGTAGGTGCCTTGCACATGTCCTTGTTGTGTTACCAAAATATCTAACATCTGAATATGTTCAGGCTCTTAGCAGCTGTAAACACAATGACAAATAATTAACAAAGGAAGCAGCTCGTCTGGTTAGCAGCACAGTTCCAAGGCAGATCAGATGTTGGTTACGGTGGAGCATTGAGCTTTCCTACTGTTCCTGTTCGAACTGGTTTCACAGCTCACCCAACAATCAGCTTTAAGACAAACTAGCCAGTCAAGTTCACACATAAATTGCAATCTCTGTCGATCCTTGTTATAACAAATAAAGGTCAGCATATCAGAGAGAAGTAAAAGGCTATGAAGCTACCAGAGCATTGAGAGGCAGAAGTCAATTATGCTGTACTGAAGGTACAATGCACAGTATTTCTTCCACTCAATCACTCCCAGTAGCCAGTCCGACTGGCAGCCTGCTTACATAGCAATGGCTTCAAAATTCCAAACACAAACATGTTATGCATTTGCCTTTATGCACATGTACATTCAACAAAGCTTACAGACCTGAAACCTGGATCCGGTTACAGTGTATCCAATGCCAGAAAGCTCCTCACTGTCACATTCTCCTGCAAACACAGAGCAGTTATATCAGCAGAGGCCAACCGGAAGCAGCTTTCAACTCTGTTCCCTGGTTACACATATATGCAAATTTAATCCCTAGGCAGCACTTACCTCACTGTTTAAAGAGTAATGCTGCACCAGGCAAGCCAGGCCTTCGTCACTGAAGGCATGAGACTCCACAGTATTAACAGACTCACAAGAAAATTCCAACACATTTGTTACTCAACCTTATTTGATTTCATCATAGATAACTGGTGTCACAGGCAAGCCATTTTTTATTTCTTGTCACTAATTAATCTTGATAAGTTGGCAATGGGCCTTATTCTTGACCACTCAGTCCATGTGGTAGAGAAAGCTATCATGAGGGAATTCCAGTATTTTGCTCCTAAAATATTCAAAGAACAGTGATATAATTTCATGTTACAAAAGTACGAGCATGGAGGGGAACTTGCAGGCAATGTTCCTCCCTTGCAACTGCTGCATCTGTCTTCCAATTGGTTGAGGTTGCAGGCTTGGAAAATGCTGTCAAAGCAGCCTTGGTGACTTGCAGCAGCATGATGGTTCAATGGTTAGCACTGCTGCCTGACAGTGTCAGGGATCTGGGTTCAATTCTCAGCCTTGGGTGGAGCTTCCACATACTTCCAGTGTCTGCACGAGTTTCCGCTAGGTGCTCTGGTATTCTCCCATAGTTCAAAGATGTGCAGGTTAGATAGATTGGCCTTGCTAAATTGCATTGTATCAAGAGATGTGCAGGCAAGGTAGATTAACAGGGGTTATGCAGATAGGGTAGAAAGGTGGGTCGGGGTGGGTTGGTGTAGACTCGATGGGCCAAATGACCTCTATCTGCGCTGTAAGTATCCTGACAGTTATTGTTGCTACTCTGTGTCAGTGGTGAAGAGAATGAAAACTGAAGCTGGTGGATGGGATGGGATGGGCTTCTTTGGCTTTGATAGTGCAATGCATCTTGGAAGATGTTAGAGATGCAGTCATCCAGGCAAGTGGAAACTATTCCCCCAGGCAAGTGGAAACTATTCCACCAAACTCCTGACTTGGGCCTTGTAGATGGTGGACAGGCAGTCGAGGGATAGAAGGTGAATTCCTCACTTCAGAACTTCCAGCCTTCTTGTAAAGCACAGCATTTGCATGCCCGCCCAGTTCAATTTCTGCTCAATAGCAACCTCCAGGACTTTTGTGACAGTGACAGTGTTACAATTGAAACCAAGGATTGATGGTTAAATTCTCTCATGGTGCTGATGGCTATTGCTTGCCCCTTGTGTGGCACAAATGGCTAATTAGTAACCTTGTTTTAAAAGAATCGTTAGGGGCCAGTGACCACAAGATAGATTGCTACATTATGATTGGAAGTAAGGTAGTTCAATCTGAATCAAGATTGTTAATTTGAAGGGAAATTATGAAGACATGAGGTAGATTAGGAGAATATACCAAAAAGATATGACTACATCTAGGCAACGAATGATCTTTAAATAGCTATTAGAAGGCCTACAGAAACTATACATTACTTCAAGCTGTGAACATCCAAAAGTTCAGTCAACCGTGGCTGAAGGAAGTCTACGAAAGTTTATATTAAAAAGCTTCTGAAGTAACCAGAAATAGAAGTATGTCTCAGGACTGGGAGGTTTACCAAATACAATGAAGGAGGCTCAAGAAACTGCAAAGGGAAGAGAAGAGTAGAATATGAATGAAATCTAGCAAAGAACCTGAAAATAGAATGTTACAGTTTCCATACGTATATAAAAACAGAAACATTTAGTGCAGATAAACATGGACCCCTTTATAGGCAGAGTCAGGAGAATTTACAGCAGAGAACAGAGAATTAGCACAGAGGCTAAGGGATTATTTTTGTCTCTTTTCACTGAGGAAGATACAAGAATCTCCCAAAATTACAAAACCAAGTGACTGGGGAGAATGATAAGTCGAGGGAAAGAAGATCGTTAGAAAGAAGGTTGTACTGAAGAAATTAAAAGGGGCTGAAAATTGAAGTGAGCATGAACTGATATTCTACATTACAGAGATTTGCAGAAAGTGTCTATAGTGAACAATGTGCTGGTAATCATTTTTTCAAAAGTCTAGATTCTAGACTGCTTCATGCAGATCAGAAGCTAGCAAATTTTACTATTTAAAAAGACAGAGAGAGAGAGAAAATAGGGAATTACAGCCTTACATTAGCCTTCCCATTGTAGGGAAGTCATGCATCAGTGGGCGGCACGGTGGCACAGTGGTTAGCACTGCTGCCTCACAGCGCCAGAGACCCGGGTTCAATTCCTACCTCAGGCAACTGTGTATGGAGTTTGCACATTCTCCCAGTGTCTGCGTGGGTTTCCTCCCACAATCCAAAAATGTGCAGGTTAGGTGAATTGGCCATGCCAAATTGCCCTTAGTGTTAGGTGAAGGGATAAATGTAGGGGAACGGGTCTGGGTGGTTTGAGCTTCGGCAGGTCGGTGTAGACTTGTTGGGCTGAAGGGCCTGTTTCCACACTGTAAGTAATCTAATCTAATTGGGAAAGTGCTAGAATCTACTATGAAGGATGTGATAAATAGATATTTGGATAAGAATGATTTGAGTGGGCATGTTCAGAATGACTTTGCAAGTAGGAAATTATTTTTTAACAAACTTAGTTTTCATATTGCTACGAACTAAATTGCTAAATTGACAGTATATTTGGATTTTCAGAAGGCTTTTGATGAAGGATCCCACAGGAGGTTGTCTAGTAAAATCAAGCATTTGGGCTAGGAAATAATGAACTGGCATGGATTAAGGATTGCCTAACAATGCTAGGCTGAGAGTAGGGGCACTGCAAGAATCAGTACTTTTCCCCAGCTGTTCACAACACATAATCAATGATTACCAAATGTTAAGTCTTTAAATTTGCAAGTGATACCAAGCTAAGTGGGAATGTGTATGAGAGAAATGTTTAAAAAGTGTTTTAGGAGGATTTGCACAGGTTTAGAACACATCGGCAAGAACACATCAGATGGAATATAATGAAGAAAATTGGGCAATTACCCATTTGGTGGGAGGAACATATGTGCAGAGTATTTCTTAAACGGTATGAGGTTTGAAAGCCAGGTATCCTGGTCAATATGTCACTGAAGGTTAAGATGCAACTGCAGCAAGCTATCTGGATGGCCAATGTACTCTCAGCCTTTGTTGCAAAAGGATTTGATTACAGGAGTAGCGAAGTCTAGCTTCAATTGTATAGAAGCTGGGTTAGACAGCATGGAGTACTGTTTATCATTCAGGTCTCCTTACCTCAGGAAAGATAGTGTCTCAGACTTGCCCCTGAATGATGTGACTGTCCTGAAAAGACAGAATGGTCAATCAGGACCTGAATTCTTTAGAATTTCAAAGATGAGAGGTTATTGCATTGAAATCGACAAAATGCTCAAAGATAAACAGGGTAGATGCAGGCAAGATATTCCCTGATTGGGGAGTGTGAACCAGGTGGCATAATTTAAAAATTAGGGCAATGCCATTTAGAACCAAGAGGAAGAGAATTCATTTTGCTCAGGGTTTATGAATCTAAGGAATTCGCCAAAGGCTGTAGATGCTCAGTTTTTGAGTATGTTTGAAGTAAAAAGTGATAGATTTCTTATTAACTATTGCATAATCTCATTCTGGGATAGTGAGAGTAAAAGACACTGAAGTGTTCAATGAGCCAAGATCGTACTAACTGGTGTAGCAAGCTCAACAAGCTTAATGTCGAGAGTGTGGCGCTGGAAAAGCACAGCAGGTCGGGCAGCATCCGAGGAGCAGGAGAATCAACATTGCAGGCATAAGCCCTTCATCAGGAATTGAAGACAACTTCTTCCAGGTAAGCATCCTTGGAAAAGGCTTAGCAGTAGGATTGAAATCAACTAGGAGAAAGAGAGGACTGCATTTGCTGAAGATCATGGTCAAGAGTGTGGTGCTGGAAAAGCACAGCAGTTCAGGCAGCATCCAAACAGCAGAAGAGTCAGTCTTTCGGGCATGAGTGGGAAGAAAGCTGCACAGGTAAGACAGGTCAAGAGGATAATGCTGAGTTGGAGGGTTGGATCTGGGATGAGGTGGGGGGAGGGGAGATTTAGAAACTGGTGAAGTCTATTTATGCCACGTGGTTGCCCAAGGCCAAAGATAAGGCTTTTTTTCGTCCCGTTGTCAGGTGGCTTGGATTAGGTGGTGGAGGCAGCCAGAACTTGTATGTCCTTGAGGAAGGAGGAGTTGAAGTAGTTGGCCACAGGGCAGTGGGATTGTTTGGTGTGTGCGTCCCAGAGATGTTCCCTGAAATGCTCCGCGAGTCGGTGCCCTGTCTCCCCGATGTACATACATACATTCAGGACACCACTCACACCCTCCATGACTTTCATTTCTCTGGTACCCAGTGCCTCATCTTCACCATGGACATCAAGCCCCTATATACATCGGCGATTGAAAAGTCCATCAACTTCACAAACACATTTTATCCTGACCTTACATTCACATGGGCCTTGCCTGACACTTCCCTCTCCTTCCTGGACCTCTCCATCTCCATCTCCGGCAACCGATGCATCACTAACATCTATTTTAAACACCCCGACTCCCACAACTACCTTGACCATACCTCCTCTCTCCCTCCCACCACCACCCATCAAAACACGATTCCTTACTCCCAATTCCTCCGCCTCTGCTGCATTTGCTCCCAGTAGGAGCAATTTCAATTCCAGACACCCCATTTGGCTTTCTATTTCAAGGTGATCAACCATACCCTCCAGCACATCTCCTCCACTTCCCACACGTCTGCCAATGAACTCCATCCCCTTCCAAACACAACAAGGATAGAAACCCACTCCCCCAGTCCTCACCTTCCACCCAACTAATATCTGGACACATTGCATTTTCCTCCGCTATTTCCACCACCTACAATCAGATGCCAAAGATATATTTCCCTTCCCGCCCTTACCTGCGTTCTGTAGAAACTACTCCCTCTTTGACTCCCTTGTTAGGTCCATACCACCCACCAACTCACCCTCCACAAGCAGCACATTCCCTGCCACCACAGGAAATGTAAAATCTGCACCCACACCTCCCCCTCATCTCTATTCAAGGCCACAAGGATCTTTTCACATCCAGTGAAAATTTTCCAGCACATCCACTCACCTCATCTACAGTGTCCATTGCTCTCGAAGTGGTGCCCTCTACATCAGACAGACAGGACACCAACTCGTAGGGCTTTTCAAGAAACATCACTGGGACACAGATACCAAACAACCCCACTGCCCTGTGGCCAACCACTTCTCCCCCTCCCATTCCACCAAGGATATGCAAGCCCTGGACCTCCTCCAACATCAAATCCAAGTCACCCATCAACAGGAGGTAGAACTTCTGCCTTGAACCACACAGCATCGACTTTACCAGTTTCCAAATAACCTTTCATTCCACCTCCTCCCAGATCCAACCCTCCAACTCAGCACTGGCCTTTTGACCTGCCCTACCTAATCCAGCTTCTTCCCACCTATCCACTCTACCCTCCCCACCTGCATCCACCTACTGCCTTCCCAGCTACCTTCATCCCAGTGCAACTCCCACCCTTCCTATTTATCTCTCAGCCCTCTTTCCCGTCCACATGCCTGATGAAGGGCTTATGCCCTAATCAGCAACCCTCCTGCTCCTCGGATGCTGCCTGACCTGCTGTGCTTTTCCAGCACCACATTTTTCAACTCTGACTCTCCACCATCTGCACTTCTCACTTTCTCCTTGACAACAAGTGCAATCATTCGCACCTTACTGTCACGAACACCTTCTATCACTTTAATGATGATCATAAGACGACTGACAGGGCAGTAACTGGCTAAGTGGATTTTCTCTTGCTTTTTGTGCCTCGGACATACCTTGGCAATTTACCACACTGTCAGATAGATACCCAATAGTGTTATACCTGCACTGGAACGGTTTGCCTCATGCGCGTCTTTATTCTGGACAAAAGTAAGCAGTATTAGTGTTGAAATGTTATGAGGGCCATTCAGTTTGCAGTATCCAGCCATTTCTTGATTTCACATGAAGAGAATCAACTTGGTTGAAGACTGGTATTTGTGATGCTGAGGATCTCACTGGATGGCCAAGATGGGTCACCCATTTTGCATTTCATGGCTAAAAATGGCTGCTAATTGTTTAGTTTTTTTTCCCCTTTGCATTAACATGCTGCCTTCACAGGACACAAAAAGCAGAATAGCAAGATAGTGGACAAAGACACATCTCTCTCTGACACACTCAATGCTTTCTATGCTCATTTGAGCAGAATGCCAGTGACGCCACAGATGTCAGAGCAGACTTCCTGAAAGTCAACCCAAGGAAAGCCACAGGCCTGGACAATGTCTGCAGTTGGACATTCAGGACAGTATTGGGAGACTGTGTATTGAGTCAGAAAAGATAGGAGAGGTCTTGAATGAGTACTTTTCTTCAGTATTTACAAATGAGAGGGACCGTATTGTTGAAGAGGAGAGTACGAAACGGACTGGTAAGCTAGAGGAGATACTTGTTAGGAAGGAAGGTGTGTTGGGCATTTTGAACAAATTGAGGATAGACAAGTCCCCCGAGCCTGATGGGATATATCCTAGGATTATGTGGGACGTAAGAGAGGAAATTGCAGAACTGTTGGCAATGATCTTTTCATCTTCGCTATCAACAGGGGTGGTGCCAGGGGACTGGAGAGTGGCGAATGTTGTGCCCCTGTTCAAAAAAGGGAATAGGGATAACCCCGGGAATTACAGGCCAGTTAGTCCTACTTCGGTGGTAGGCAAAGTAATGGAAAGGGTACTGAGGGATAGGATTTATGAATATCTGGAAAGACACTGCTTGATTAGGGACAGCCAGCACGGATTTGTGAGGGGTAAAAGGTCTTGCCTTACAAGTCTTATTGAATTCTTTGAGGAGGTGACCAAGCACGTGGATGAGGGTAGAGCAGTGGATGTAGTGTACATGGATTTTAGTAAGGCATTTGATAAGGTTTCCCATGGTAGGCTTATGCAGAAAGTCAGGAGGCATGGGATAGTGGGAAGTTTGGCCAGTTGGATAGAGAACTGGCTAACCGGTCAAAGTCAGAGAGTGGTGGTAGATGGTAAATATTCAGCCTGGAGCCCAGTTACAAGTGGAGTTCCGCAGGGATCAGTTCTGGGTCCTCTGCTGTTTGTAATTTTTAATTAATGACTTGGAAGAGGGAGTCGAAGGGTGGTTTAGTAAATTTGCAGACGATACAAAGATTGGTGGAGTTGTGGATAGTGAGGAGGGCTGTTGTCGGCTGCAAAGGGACTTAGATATGATGCAGAGCTGGGCTGAGGAGTGGCAGATGGAGCTCAAACCTGTCAAGTGTGAGGTTGTCCATTTTGGAAGGACAAATAAGAATGCGGAATACAGGGTTAACGGTAGGGTTCTTAGTAAGGAGGAGGAGCAGAGGGATCTTGGGGTCTATGTTCATAGATCTTTGAAAGTTGCAACTCAGGTGGATAGAGCTTGTAAGGAGGCCTATGGTGTATTAGCGTTCATTAGCAGAGGGATTGAATTCAAGAGTCGTGAGGTGATGTTGCAGCTGTAGAGGACCTTGGTAAGGCCACATGTGGAGTACTGTGTGCAGTTCTGGTCGCCTCATTTTAGGAAAGATGTGGAAGCTTTGGAGAGGGTGCAGAGGAGATTTACCAGGATGTTGCCTAGAATGGAGAATAGGTCGTACGAGTATAGGTTGAGAGTGCTAGGCCTTTTCTCATTGGAACGGAGAAGGATGAGGGGTGGCTTGATAGAGGTTTATAAGATGATCAGGGGAATAGATAGAGTAGACAGTCGGAGACTTTTTCCCCGGGTACAACAGTGTTACAAGGGGATATAAATTTAAGGTGAAGGGTGGAAGGTATAGGAGGGATGTTAGGGGTAGGTTCTTTACCCAGAGAGTGGTGGGGGCAAGGAATGCGCTGCCTGTGGGAGTGGCAGAGTCAGAATCATTGGTGACCTTTGAGCGGCAATTGGATAGGTACACGGATAGGTGCTTAAGCTAGGACAAATGTTCGGCACAACATCATGGGCCGAAGGGCCTGTTCTGTGCTGTATTGTTCTATGTTCTATGTTCTATGTTCTATCCTGTCGGGATCAACTGGCAGAAATATTCACTGACATATTCTACCTCTCCCAGAGCCAGAATCCCACCTGTTTCAAGAAGAATACCATCATCCCGAACCTAAGAAAGCACAAGCAACACGCCTTAATAGCTACTGCCTAGTGGCGCTGACCTCAATAAGCAAAAAGTACTTCAAAAAGCTAGTCATGACCCACATCAACCCAGTCTCCCAGTCTGCATCATTCCACTACAGTTTGCCTACTAATGTTACAGGTCCACAGCAGAATGCGTACCCCTGCACTCATCCCTGGAACATCTGGACAACAAGAACACCTATGTCAGACTCCTGTTCCATGACTATCGCTCCAGCTTCAACACCATATCCCCTCCAGACTGATCTCAAGACTGCATGGCTTTGGTCTCTGCTCCGCCCTCTGCAACTGGATCCTCAGTTTTCTGACCCACAGACCGCAATCAATGAAAATAGGTAACAGCACCTCCTCCACAATAACACTCAACACTGGAGCTCCCGAAGGATACAGCTTCAGCCATCTACTGTACTCCCTGTACATCCACGACTGTGTCGTCAAATTCCAAACAAACGCCATCTACAAGCTTGCTGACACCGTTGTAGTGGGGCATATGTCTAACCATGACGAGTCAAAATACAGAAGGGAGATAGAGGGCTTGGTGATGAGGTGCAATGAGAACAATCTCTCTCTCAACATCAGCAAAACTAAAGAACTGAACATTGACTTCAGAAAGAAAGGAGGAGAACACACCCCCATCTACACCAACTGAACTAAGGTCGAGAGGGTGAAAAGCATCAAGTTCCTCGGAGTGATAATAACTGACTACCTATCCTAGGCTTCTCGCGTAGAAGCGACAGTCGAGGCGGTACGACAACACCTCTTCATCCTCAAGGGACTCAGGAAATTTGGCATGTGCATAAAGACCCTCACAAAATTCTACAGATGCCCCATTGAAAGCATACTGTCCAGGTGCCTAATGGCCTTGTATGGCAACTGCTCTGTCCGGGACCCTAAGAAACTACAAAAGGTGGTGTGCACAGCCCAGACCATCACAGAAACCAACCTTCCATCCGTGGATTTCACTTACACAGCCAGCTGCCATGGAAAGGTTGCCAACGTCAAGACACATCATACCCCTGTAAGGATCACTACAACTTCTTCCATAAGGCAGAAGACACAGAAACCTGAAAAGACCAGCAGGTTCAGGAACAGCTTCTTCCCAGCCAGTTATTAGACTGATGAATGGACTCACTAAACTCAAATAATGCAGATCTCACTGGGCGTACACCCTGTACAATGTAACCTGTATGCCTCGAAGTCTTTTTGATCTGTACATCCTTGCGTACTATAATATGCTTGCATGGCTCGTAAACAAAGCTTTTCACTGTACTTCAGTACACATGACAATAAATTAATCATGGACAGTGGAGATATCTGTGTATCCTCCTCCATCAGTTTAATCCACTTTCATGTTGCAAATCCAACCACAGTTAACCAAGTAAAACATTGAAAGAAAACACAGAATGTGGCGAAGACTAGTGGTAAATCAGAGATTCAGGAATATTTTAAAAGCCAAAAGGTAATAAAAACAGAAGAAAACCTCTGGGACAAATCAGCAAATAATGTAAAATGGACACCAAGAGGTGTCTTTAAATAAATAAGAAGAGGTCAAATTGAACACAGGCCCCTTTATGAATGAGGCTGAGAAAAATAATAATGAAAAACTAGGAAATGACAAAGGAATTTACTAAATATTTTTCATCATTCTTGAATGCAGAGGAAGTTATTACCATTGCAAAAATACTAAATTAAGAGGCAAAAGGTGGGATAAAATAAATACAGTAGCTATCGTTGGAGAAGAAGCAAAAGGGAAACTAATGGGGCTGAAGGCCAAGAAGTGCCAGGACTGGATGGTTGCAACTTACAGCATAAATGAAGTAGCTACAGAAATAGTGGATGCACCGACAGTAAACATGCAAGAATTCTTAAATTCTGGAAAAGTCCCAGAGGATTGGAAAACTAGTGACACATCACCTTTGTTCAAAAAGAGACGGAGACAAAAAACAGATAATATACACCAGTTAGCTTAATCTCTGTCATTAGCAAAATGTTAGAGTCTATTATACAGGACGTAATAGAACAGCGTTTAGAAGTACTGAACATCAAGCAGAGACAGCATGGCTTCATGAAGGGAAATCATGCCTGACCAAATTTATTAGAATTCTTTGAAGTGGTAATCACCACGATATGTAAAGAACCACCAGTGGATGTAATTTTTGGCAATTTTCAAAAGGCATTAACTAAGGTATTACACATAAGACTTCTTAAGATAAGATCTTATGACGTTAGGTGCATTTTATTCGCATGGATAGGCTCCTGAAAATGGTCATATCAGACTCAAAACATTAACTCTTTTGCCATTCAGACATTGTCAAATCTGCTATGTTTCTTGCACATTTTTTCAGGTTTTAAGCAATTGCAGGATTTTGCTTTTATTGTAGTATGGACAGTATGGACAGATGATTAGTTAAATTAGTTAAGACAGTTGTGATAACTGAGTGGAGGGAGGGAGGGGAAGGATTTTCAGGACGTCAAGAAGGATGTTGTGAAACTAGAAAGGATTTACAAGGATGTTGCCAGGGTTGCAAGCTTTGAGCTACAGGAAGAGGCTGAAAAGGCTGGGGCTGTTTTCCCTGAAGCATCAGAGGTTGAAGGGTGACCTTATACAGATTTATAAAATCATGAGGGGCATGGATGTGGTAAATAGCCAAGGTCTTTTCTCCAGGATGGGGGAGACCAAAACTAGAAAGAATAGGTTTAAGGTGATATTTTCATGCAAAGGGTGATGTGTATATGGAATGAGTTGCCAGAGGAAGTGGAGGAGGGTGGTACAATTACATTTAAAAGGCATCTGGATGGGCAAATGAATAGAAAGGGTTTAGAGGGATATGGGCCAAATGCTGGCAAATGGGACTAGATTTATTTCGGATATCTGATCAGTATGCTCGAGTTAGACCGAAAGGTCCGTTTCTGTGCTGTATACTCTACGATTCTATGACCTAGCGGAGTGCCACAGAGATAAATGCTCAAGTCACAATTATTGACAATGATTTGAATGAAGGAAGTGAATGCACTATCATCAAGGGTGCAATAACAAAAATAGACAGGAAGGCAAATGATGAGAATGCTGGAGGGTTATATATCCAGGTTAAGAGACTGGGTAAAAATTTGTTGGATGGAATGTAACGTAGGGAAAACGAGAGATTATGCTTGATATTCAACTCCTGTGCATATGATTCCAACACAGTCTTCTGGTTTCAAGTGACGAAATGGGGCTAGATGACATCTCAGGGAGGCATGGAGTACTAAATCAGTTACTTAGAGTCAGAACAGAAGAAATATAAAGGTGACTGCTGCATCCAAAACAAACCGAAATCTCTGAAAATGTATTTCTCTTCAGGAGCGATGTTAAACACTTTGCAACCAAAACAACTGCTATTCTGAATCATAAGACTGAGAGAAGTGAGTTCACATGCTGAAGCAATGAATAACTGAATTGTTAAAGAAGAGCCCAGATTTGATTAGCTTGCAACAATCATAACAGATTAGGCATGAGAAGCTGTACTAACTTGAGCTGGACATTGCAGCTTGACATCCAGAACCATGTATATAGCTACAACATCTGCCAATCCTTACTTCTATGATTTTGTTTGGACTGTTAGTTGCTGGAGTGATCCTTATTCTCATTACTGAGGACTCACCTCCAATCAATGATGAATATTACAAATCAACTGAGGCAGAACATTTGATTACTGACCTTCCTGCCTTGCATCCAGAGATCTGTGCTGTATGTGTGACTGAGGACTGAAAAAGACATAGATGGGTCTAGATCAATCACAACTTAAATTTGGTCATTTAAGTGTCTGCTGATACTCATTGGTGAATAATGCATACTTGGCAAAGGTACTAGAAGGCGGCAAATATCTTAGACCAGTATCCCAGCTACAGGGGAGAAAGTGCAGGGAAAAATTAGTCTCCACACGATATTTTAAAAATTGTACCTGTTACAGAAACTAAAGTATTTATAAAAAATCTGGATCAGGTACATGCAACAATTTCACACAATCAACCTAATTTCTCTCACTCCATACATCTCAAAGGAAAGCCATATTTTTATAATCTACAAAGTACTGTCAATTAACCTGATCCATAGCTATAGCTTCATAGAACATAACAGCGCAGTACAGGCCTTTCGGCCCTCTTATGTTGCGCCGCCCTGTCATACTAATCTGAAGCACATCCCACCTACACTATTCCATGTACGTCCATATGCTTGTCCAATAACGACTTAAATGCACTTAAACTTGGCGAATTTACTGTTGCAGGCAAAGCATTCCATTCCCTTACTACCCTGAGTAAAGAAACTACCTCTGACATCTGTCTTATACCTACCTCCTCTCACTTTAAAGTTGTGACCCCTCGCGTTTGCCATCCCCATACTTGGAAAAAGGCTCTCCCTGTCCACCCTATCTAACCCTCTGATTATCTTGTATGTCTCTATTAAGTCACCTCTCAACCTTCTTCTCTCTAACGAGAACAGCCTCAAGGTCCTCAGCCTTTCCTCGTAAGACCTTCCCTCCATACCAGGCAACATCCTCTTAAATCTCCTCTGCACCCTTTCCAAAGCTTCCACATCCTTCTTAAAATGCGGTGACCAGAACTGTACACAATACTTCAGCTTCAGTGTCAAAACTCAATCTTCAAAAGAAGCTAAGTGATAAATGGGTATTATCAGTTAAACATATTGTTACAAATCGCATACCTGGCCAAATGAAGGTCTCTTTCCTTTCAAAGTTAGAATCACAGAATATGATGCATCATGCCCCATAAGAGGAGGAGAAATTTGCTAAACAAATTATTCTAAATCTCTTCAATTGCAAGTGGATAGCTGTGATGCATCTGAATTCTGGAGAAGAAACTCACGTTTTTGCATAATTAGAAAAGTGAGTTGCATTGTATATTAGCCTTCACAATCTAAAGCAGTCCCTAACCAATTGCGTACCTTTAAAGTATAGCCACAGCTGCAATGAAGGAAACCCCCTTCTCTGCTTTGAATAGTGTCCTAGAATCCTTTGAAGCCAGTTGAGTAGTTAGATCTCAGTTTAACACCTTAACTGAAAGCCAGTGCAGTAATCAGTGTCACTGTAAAGAGTGAAACAATAATTAAAGGATCCTACCAGAATCCCAATGACTATGGGCCTTGAAAGAAATAATATGCTGCACCCAAGTGCCCTGCAAAATGAAATATTCTGCAATATGTTAAAAGCATTACTAAAGTAGGTCTGGCTTACTAAAGGCACTTTCATATCTACACCACAGTATATTACAGTGCTGTCCAACTGGAGTAAATAAGAAATGATACAAAGATGTAATATAACAATATGGACTATAACAATGGGAAAACAATGAGCATGATTCAGAATTACACTTCCACACTGTCAATGGACAAAAAGATACAGAGTACATCAGAGGATCACAACAGCCAAGATTGTGAACATTTGATCCAGTGTTGAACTAGGTCTGGTCAAGGTAATTATAAACTCTAAATACTAAGCCCAAAATTACATAATCAACTCAAAATCAGAGTAATGCTGCTATTGAATGTATACTACTGAATGGGTGCCAGTGTAGGACTATAATCAGTCTACCTGAAGATTAAAGAGAGTACCTTGCCATTTTAGATTTCAAATTTAATTTAACATGGCTCAACATGGATACTGCTAAACCCTAAGAATTTAATTCATTTTAATGATATCACTCTCATTCTTCAAAACTTCAGAAAGTATAGGCCAGCCCCAGTGTCCCTCTAAACTCAGGATTTAATCTAGTGAACCTTTGCTGCAATCCCTCTAAGAAATTATTTTCTTCTTTGGCAAAAAGAGACCAAAGTTATAAAGACTTCAATTGATCTTTGTGCCCATATGGTACCCCTGCATGAATCACTTGCCATTAATCCCTGCTGAAAAGCACATGCCCGCACGAGTGCTGGGTGATGACAGGTGAAGTTTGCCTGCAATACATCTCCCAATTTGAACCTCCTATTGGCACTCAACACCTTGGCTCATTCATTACATTACTCAGTGAGATCATAGCATGTTAACTCAGGAAGATCTTTTGGGAAAGTAAAGGGGGTAAGGCATAACAGGTTTTAAAGAAAAATACTTTCAAAACATCATCCCAGAAGCATTAACCACCCGATTCCAGCTCATTATGGTAGTCATTTTTGTACACAATCAATGTTTCTCAGAAAATAATACTGCATATATCATACACCTCTGACTCTTGTAATCTTGAGGATACAGGTCTAGGCTGTCCAGCCTTTCCACATAAGGCAAACTGCCCTTTCTAGGTATTAGCCTGATAAATCTACACTCAACTACTTCCAACAGATTAATAGCCTTCCACAAGTTTGGTGATCAGTAATGTACATAATGTTCCAGATGTTGTCGCACCAGTATCTCATATCTGAACAATAGTCTCCTTGGATGCTGCCTGAACTGCTGTGCTATTCCAGCATCACTAATCCAATAATCTCCCTGTCTTGTATCCAATTCTCCTTGCAATAAAACACTATGAGCTTTCCTGATTACTAACCCTGCACACTAACCCTCTATGATTCATGCACTAGGAGCTATAGAGTCATGGAGAGGTACAGCACGGAAACACCCTTCAGTCCAACTCATCCATGCCGACTTGATATTCCAACCTAATCTAGCCCCATTTGCCAGCACTTGGCCCATATCCCTTTAAACCCTTCCTATTCATATACCTGTCCAGGTGCCTTTTAAATGTTGCAACTGTACAAGCCTCCACCACTTCCTCTGGCAGCTCATTCCATACATGTGTGAAAACATTGTCATTTAGGTCCCTTTTGAATCTTTCCTCCTCCACCCTAACCTATGCCCTCTAGTTCTGGGCTCCCCTACTCCAGGGAAAAGACTTAATCTATTTATAGATATCAAACCTACAGCTCAGCGAGCAAAGCTACACCCTATTTATAGATCATAGAATAATAAAGCACAGAACAGGCCCTTTGGCCCTCGATGTTGCGCCGACCTGTGAACTATTTGCAGCTCATCCCCCAACACTATCCCATTATCATCCATGTGCTTATCCAAGGATTGTTTAAATCTCCCTAATGTGGCCAAGTTAACTACATTGGCAGGTAGAGCATCAAGCACACTCTGCGTAAAGAACCTGCCTCTGACATCTGTCTGAAATCTATCACCCCTCAATCGTAGTTATGCCCCCTTGAACAAGCTGACATCCTCATACTAGGAAAAAAACTTTCA
The DNA here is from genome assembly GCF_047496795.1 of Chiloscyllium punctatum. NCBI lineage: Eukaryota > Metazoa > Chordata > Chondrichthyes > Orectolobiformes > Hemiscylliidae > Chiloscyllium > Chiloscyllium punctatum. The sequence goes on along the minus strand of NC_092761.1, from coordinate 52,966,660 downwards.
CTGTCTACCCCTTCTAATCCTCTGATCACCTTGTATGTCTCTGTCAAATTCCCTCTTAGCCGCCTTCTTTCCAAAGAGAACAGACCCAAGTCTCTCAGCCTTTCATCATAAGAGCCAGACCAGGCAACATCCTGTTAAATCTCCTCTGTATCTTTTCCAATGCTTCCAAATCTTTCCTGTAATGGGGCTACAGGAACTGTACTGAAAATGTGTTGCTGGAAAAGTGCAGCAGGTCAGGCAGCATCCAAGGAGCAGGAGAATCGATGTTTCGGGCATAAGCCCTTCTTCAGGAAGGGCTTATGCCCGAAACGTCGATTCTCCTGCTCCTTGGATGCTGCCTGACCTGCTGCGCTTTTCCAGCAACACATTTTCAGCTCTGATCTCCAGCATCTGCAGTCCTCACTTTCTCCTACCGGAACTGTACACAATATTCCAAGTGCAGCTACACTAGCGTTTTGTATAAATGCAGCATGAAAATCCTATCCATGCATCTCATGATTTTATAAATCTCTATAAGGTTTAGTCTCTAACACTCCAGAGAAAACAGCCCCAGCCTATTCAGTCTCTCCCTATAGCTCAAATCCCAACCTTGGCAACATCCTTATAAATCTTTCAAGTTTGAGATCCAAATCTCCATGCATCTCACAAGCTCTGCAACTCTCAGAATTTAGATAATATGCCTTTTTCATTCATTCTTCCAAAGTGGATGATTTCACATTATATTTCAATTGCCAGATATTTGTCCACTTACTGAACCTATCCCTCACTTAACCAACTCATGTCCTCTTCACAACTCACTTTCCTACTTATCTTTATATTATCAACAGGTTTAGCGACCATACCTTCAGTCCATTCATTTATCTAAGGTGTAAAGAGTTGAGGCCCCAGCACCAATCTTTGTGACATCCTGCCAGCCCAAAAGATACATTATTCTACACTCTGCTTCTTGTTAGCCAGCCAATCTTCAATCCATGTCAATTCATGACTGCCAACAACTTCAACTATTATTTTCCCACAATTACCTTTGATGTGGCACCATAGCAAGTGCCCTTGGAAAGCTAAGTATAATCCATCCACAGATTCTCAGCGTAAAGGGTCTCCTCCAAAACTTCTAAAAAATTAATTAAAAAGGATTCTCCCATCATGAAACATGATTTCTCTTTTCCAGGCTGCAGTAGGAGACAAGGGAGGAAATCGCAGTGACCCTGACACAAACCTTTAATTCCTCTCTGGCCACAGCGAAGTTGCCAAAGGACTGAAAGACAGTTAATGTGATTCCACTGTCCAAGAATGGTGGTAGAGATAAACTAGGGAATTACAGACCCCTGAGTCTCACATCAGTGATAGGGAATCTGTTAAAGTACCGATTCCAGACAGCTCAGGGAATCGCTAATGGACCCAACCTGTGAGCCTCTCTTGGTCACCCCGGAGATTATACTCTGGTAGCCTAGAATATAAAACTCTTACAGACAGTTCAGTATAAATTATTACCTTTATCTACCAATGGCATCAATGTTACACTATAACATATAGATACCTACAAGCCAGGCTTGAGCTAAGGTTTAAAAACCATTAGCAGAGTAGCGACGCCACCTCTTACCCCAAGAGCACTCTCAGGCCACTCCCCTTATTGCTGCAAACAAGCCGTCTTTATAGAGAAATTGGTACTAAGATTACAAAAATATCCCTAATCAGATAAGCAGCAATAAAATGGCAAATGTTTGTAGAGGAAGAGAAACTAATTGACTCAGTACACTTGACTAATTAAGCCTTATGCACAAAGTGGGAAACCCTGATCAAGCCAGGACAAATGGCCAACTGTTGTGGCTAGGTAAGCTTCCCTTTTAATAGTACATCATAACGAGGGTCTAGTCTAAACTATGCGGAAAAGGTTGAGGTAATCTCACTCAGCTATCATGCCCAGTACCATTGTCCTACAACATGGCTTTTTTTTAAAAAATCAACTTAGATTCCCAAAATGCAAATTAAATTTATAATATTCCCGGACCTAGAGCTCCAGGAAGAACACAAAAGTTCAATCCATGACAAGCAAGTAAGTACTCAAATCAGATCACAAAGAGTTAACCTCTCCATCAGCTTTCATCTTGTCTCTCCCTCTGTGTCTCTTGAATCCTTAGGTCAGTGAATGTAATTTACAGAAGAAAATTTTGATATTCTCTCTCTCTCTCTCACACACACACACACTTATGAACATCTTCCAACTTTCTTACTATCTCAGTTTCAGCCTTTGTGTTTTCCTAGCTTGTAAGGGTAATGAGACAGTCACCTCCTGGAACAGCCAAAATTAGGGAGGTGAGCTTCATAAATTGAAATCTGCTCAGTTGGCATGCATGAAGATGTATCAGGGTTGTTTTATTACGTGCATATTTCATTCAGCTTATTAAATTACAAGGGAAAAACAAGGACTGCAGATGCTGGAAACCAGAGTCTAGATTAAAGTGGTGCTGGAAAATCACAGGTCAGGCAGCATCCGAGCAGCAGGAAATTTGATGTTTCGGGCAAAAGCCCTTCATCAGGAATAGAGGCAGGGTGCCTGCAGAGTGGAGAGATAAATGAGAGGGGGAAGGTAGCAAAGCATACAATGAGTGAATGGGGATGAGGATGAAGGTGATAGGTCAAAGAGGAGGGTGAAGTAGATAGGTGGAAAGGAAGATAGGCAGGTAGAACAGGTCATGGGGTCGGTGCTGAGCTGGAAGGCTGGAACTGAGGTGAGGTGGGGAAAGGGGAAATGAGGAAACTGGTGAAGTCCACATTGATGCCATGGGGCTGAAGTGTTCCGAGGTGGAAGACAAGGCATTCTTCCTCCAGACGTCAGGTGGTGAGGGAGCAATGATGGAGGAGGCCCAGGACCTGCATGTCCTCAGCAGAGTGGGAGGGGGAGTTGAAATGTTGAGTCACAGGGCATTGGGGTTGATTGGTGCGGGTGTCCCGGAGATGTTCCCTAAAGCGCTCTGTTAGGAGGCGTCCAGTCTCCCCAATGTATAGGAGACCGCATTGGGAGCAACAGATACAATAAATGATATTGGTGGATGAGCAGGTAAAACTTTGATGGATGTGGAAGGCTCCTTTGGGGCCTTGGATGGAGGTGAGGGAGGTGGTGTGGGCTATTAAACTATAAATGCTTTAAATTACAAGGAAGTACTACCACCCATTCCACAAGTGAACAAATGTTATCACCTTATTTACACTGATCCATTGACACTAAGAATAAATATCCTCAATTCTTCTGAACAAAAGTCCCCCCCGCCAAGTCAAACACTTTCCTGCACATCTTATAGCAGATGTGTCAGATGTTAGGCTACAAGCTTTCTCAAAGTTATTGGAAAAAGGTTTGAAGGAGAGAATTAATGTTCATTTAGAGAAACAAGGTTTGATCAGGGATAGTCAGTTTGGCTTTGTCAGAGCGATGTCATGCCTAACAAAACTGGTTGCTTTTTTTTTTGCAGAGGTGACCAAGTACATTGACGAGGGTAATGCAGTTGATTTAATCTATATGGATTTCAGCAAATCCTTTAACAGGTCCCACATAGGAGACTGATAAATAAGGTAAATGCGCATGGAAGCCAGGGAAACTTGGTAACTTGAATCCAAAACTGGCTTAGTGGCAGGACACAGAGGGTGGTTGTTTGTGACTAGAAACCAGAATCCAGTAATGTACCACAGGGATCGGTGCTGGCTCCCTTATTGCTCATGTTATATATGAACAATACAGACAAGCTAGTCTGCAGATGACAAAGACTGGCCGGGTGGTTGAGAGTTAGAAAGATGGTCTGAGGTTACATGAGGATATAAACAGATCGGTCAGATGGACCGATCAAGGGTAGATGAATTTAATCCTGATAAGTGAGAGACGATGTACCTTGGAAGAAGTAACAAGTACTCAAATGGCAGGACACTAGGAAGCTCAGAGGGACAGTGGGATCTTGAGATATTTGCCCACAACTCCCTGAAAGGTCAGATTATTAGGATAGCTTAGCAGCATATGGAACACTCGCCCTTAATACTTGAGGCATAGATTATAAGAGCAGAAAGGTTATTTTGGAGCTGTACAGGACTCTGGTTTGTCCACAGCTCAAGTATTGTGCGATTGTGGTCACTGTACTATGGAAAGGATACGACTGTACTGGATGGTTTGTAGGGGAGATTCACCTGGATGTTGTCAGTAATGTGGCTTTTTAGCTTCAAAGAGAGACTGAATAGATTCAGGTTGTTTTCTTTAGAACAGAGAAGGTTGTGGGGTGGGGGAGGGGGAGAAGAACATGATGAAGGTAAATAACATTATGAGGAGCACAGATGTAATGAATAGAAAGCAGTTGTTCCCTTCAGTTGACAGGTCTAAGGGGCTACAAGGGATTTGAGCAAAACCGTTATCAACCAGAGGCTAGACTGGGTCTGGAATACACTACCTGGGAGAGTGACTGCAGCTGAACCCTCAGATCCTTTAAAAAGAACTTGGATGAGCACTTGAAACGTCATAACATTCAAGTCTATGAGACAAATACTGGATGGTGGTACGAGTGCAGATTTAGGATAGTTTAGGCGACACACACTTGATGGGTTGAAGGGCCTCTTTAATACTGTATGATTCTATGAAAACCATAGAATCATTCTGCCCAATTACGTTGACCTATCAAAATGCCCTATTATAACGTCTTTAATAATATTAGAACTTGAATAAGTCTATGAAAATCAGGCAGAGCCAATACACATATTGTCAATCCAGAAGCAACATCAACACTACATGCCAGACATAAATTTTTTTTTGAAGATGATTTCATATTATTGTCAACAGAGCTCCCCTTCTCAGAGTAATAAAACTTTGTCCAAGGATAGACCAAATTTAAGTTTTAAAATAACCAAAATCAGAGGGTTGATAGAGTAATGGGTTTCCACAATACAGAAAGCTCTGAATTGCTATCAACTGTCCCTCAATTCAAAGATGATGTCTGCTCAGGTTTGAGAGTTTCTTTCTTGCCTCTTCATGTGACTGAACAGGGCAAATCTCAATTATAGAATCATAGAGATGTACAGCATGGAAACAGACCCGTCGGTCCAACCTGTCCATGCCGACCAGATATCCCAACCCAATCTAGTCCCACCTGCCAGCACTCAGCCCATATCCCTCCAAACCCTTCCTATTCATATACCCATCCAGATGCCTCTTCAATGTTGCAATTGTACAGACTCCACCACATCCTCTGGCAACTCATTCCATACACGTATCACCCTCTGTATAAAAATGTTGCCCTTTAGGTCTCTTTTATATCTTTCCCCTCTCACCCTAAACCTATGCCCTCTAGTTCTGGACTCCCCCACCCCAGGGAAAAGACTTTGCATATTTATCCTATCCATGCCCCTCATAATTTTGTAAACCTCTATAAAGGTCACCCCTCAGCCTCTGACACTCCAGGGAAAACAGCCCCAGCCTGTTCAGCCTCTCCGTGTAGCTCAGATCCTCCGACTCTAGCAATATCCTTGTAAATCTTTTCTGAACCCTTTCAAGTTTCACAACATCTTTCCGATAGGAAGGAGACCAGAATTGCATGCAATATTCCAACAGTGGCCTAACCAATGTCCTGTACAGCCGCAACATGACCTCCCAACTCCTGAACTCCGTACTCTGACCAATAAAGGAAAGCATACCAAATGCCTTCTTCACTATCCTATCTACCCGTGACTCCACTTTCAAGGAGTCATGAACCTGCACTCCAACGTCTCTTTGTTCAGCAACACTCCCTAGGATCTTAACATTAAGTGTATAAGTTCTGCTAAGATTTGCTTTCCCAAAATGTAGCACCTCGCATTTAGCTGAATTAAACTCCATCTGCCACTTCTCAGCCCATTGGCCCATCTGGTCCAGATCCTGTCGTAATCTGAGGTAACCCTATTCACTGTCCACTACACTTCCAATTTTGGTGTCATCTGCAAATTTACTAACTGTACCTCTTATTTACATAAATGATTTGGATGTGAGCATGACAAAAAGTAGAGAACCGAGCACCGATCCTTGTGGTACTCCACTGGTCACAGGCCTCCAGTCTGAAAAACAACCCTCCAACACCACCCTCTGTCTTCTACCTTTGAGCCAGTTCTGCATCCAAATGGCTAGATCTCCCTGTATTCCACAAGATCTAACTTTGCTAAGCAGTCTCCTATGGGAACCTTGTCGAACTCTTTACTGAAGTCCATATAGATCACATCTACTGCTCTGCCCTCATCAATCTTCTTTGTTACGTCTTCAAAAAACTCAATCAAGTTTGTGAGACATGATTTCCCACGCACAAAGCCACGTTGACTATCCCAAGTCAGTCCTTGCCTTTCCAAATATACGTACATCCTGTCCCGCAGGATTCCCTCCAACAACTTGCCCACCACCGAGGTCAGGCTCACCAGTCTATAGTTCCCTGGCTTGTCTTTACCGCCGTTCTTAAACAGTGGCACCACGTTTGCCAACCTCCAGTCTTCCAGCACCTCACTTGTAACTATTGATGATACAAATATCTCAGCAAGAGGCCCAGCAATCACTTCTCTAGCTTCCCAGTGTTCTAGGGTACACCTGATCAGGTCCTGGGGATTTGTCCACTTTTAACCGTTTCAAGACGTCCAGCATTTCCTCCTCTGTAATCTGGACATTTTGCAAGATGTCACCATCTATTTCCCTACGGTCTATATCTTCCATGTCCTTTTCCACAGTCAATACTAATGCAAAATATTCATTTAGTATCTCACCCATTTTCAGTGGCTCCACACAAAGGCCACCTTGCTGATCTTGGAGGGGCCCTATTCTCTCTAGTTACCCTTTTGTCTTTAATATATTTGTAAAAACCCTTTGGATTCTCCTTAATTCTATTTGCCAAAGCTATCTCATGTCCCCATTTTGCCCTCCTGATTTCCCTCTTAAGTATACTCCTACTTTCTTTGTACTCTAAGGATTCACTCAATCTATTCTGTCTATAACTGACATATGCTTCCTTCTTTTTCTTAACCAAACCCTCAAATTCTTTAGTCATCCAGGCACTTGAAGCAGGAGATTCCACATGGTACTGCAATCTGGAGAATTTGCTTGATTTCTTTCCTTCTCTGCCTCATCTTTAAAGGTGTTTAGACTCCAAGTGCGATGTAGTTTAACTGTCAATTTGTGACAATCAACACACTGTTGAATTTTTCACACTCTCTATCCTCACTTGCCTTTAATGCATTTGTCTTTAAGTATCAGCCTTGAGCTTTTGGAATGGTACCTTTGTGACCTGTGATCTTGGGTTATTCTATCAAGCAAAGAAGGCGGCTTTGTTTATGTTCCAGAAGGTCATGTGCTTCTGCATTGCTTTTGTCAAACCACTTCTGGTGATGACAATGCATGTAAGTGTCGAGAATTTATAGTATTTTAGTGCTACCAAGCGTCTAGTAAAGCTGAGTTTGTTTGAGCCATTGCTCTGAAATGGATGTGTGTACGGAGGCTTTCCAGGTTGGTTGTGAGCCACTTGAATTCTTCCTCTTTGGTCTGGGTGTTTCATGTCTGAGGCATTCATCTACTTCTTCTTGAACTTTTGGTTCTTATTTGTCTTGAAGCTGAGTGCGTGCCCCTGATCAAACAACAAGCCAATGAGGTGCCAAGCAAGCATTAGCACCTGTACTAAGTGGAGTAAGTACAGTGCAAAGTCTGGTCAGATCAAGCCTATCCTGCTGTTTTGAGTCTTCAAAACCCTAGTGAAAAGGATTAAAGAATCAATCCAGCAGTAAGTCTATGAAAGCTGCAGCTCTCTCATTCAGAGATGAAAGGGCATAGTATGTTTCAATATTACTTTGTACTGAACTAATCCACTGTATAAAACTAAGTACTTCAATATCTCTCTAGAATTCCTTTGAGAGAGACAGAACAAGTCCTATCCCAAGAATTCTTTACCGATTTCCATATTTATTGAAGACATAATACAGAATGTCTAGAGGTATTTATTTTAATGGTGTCAAAGCTACAAATATGATTTTGGTTCAACTTTGCAGCACCCATTATAGATACCCAAACATCAGAACTGGTCTTAATGGCCAATGGCATTTGAAATATGCACTGGCCCATGGAGAACAGTTCACCAAATTCCCTGCTACCATTTTTTAAAAAAAACAAAAGATCTCAAATTAGCTTGAACTGGACTTTGGAATGATACAAACATTGGAAAAAGTGCGATACAAATCAAAATTTCTTCTGTGTGATACAAATTAAATTACTGTAAAACAAAAACAAACTCTAGCAAATAATAAGTTTGCTTCCAGATTACAAAGGTAAATTACTAAAGTTGGGATGATGTCAGGAAGATGGCCAGAAAGACAAAGACAGAAAGTAAGAAATTCATTTATTTGGCAACTTTCATAACCTCTTGGTATCTCTAAGTGTCAATGAAGCACTTTGGAAATGCAATTACTACTGTGTATAAGAAAGCAAGCAGCCAATTTTCACATAGCTTCACCAAACAACAATGAGACAATAGGTAGATTATCCGAGTTAAAAAAAAATCACAACACCAGATTATACTCCAACAGGTTTATTTGGAAGTACAAGCTTTCGGAGCGCTGCTCCTTTGTCAGGAAGCTATTGGATCATAAATCACTGAATTTATGATAAAAGATCAAAAGATCAAGGAGCTGCACTCCAAAAGCTTGTACTTCCAAATAAACCTGTTTTCTACAACCTTGGATTGCATGACTTTTAACTTTGTCCATCCCAGTCCAACACAGGCACCCCCACATCCTAGATTATCTGACTCAGTGATGTTGTTACCTATTCAGATGAATATTTTCCAGTGCAACCATCTCCTCCTCTTGGACATCAGTTCTATACCAATGTAACACCCAAACGCAATCTACCATGATGTACTCCCTCAGTTCTACACTAGAGTATCAGTCTAGATTTGCAGGTTCAAATTCCAGAATGAATTTGAATTTGGCATAGTATGATTCAGAGGCAGAGGCACTAATGACTTCTGTAATGCTATGACAACATCTGCGAACTTTGAGAAGATTTATAGCTCAGGTTGGGGTTTTGGATGCAGGTTTGCTCGCTGAGCTGGAAGGTTCATTTCCAGATGTTTCGTTACACTATTAGGTAACATCTTCAGTGGGCTTCAGGCAAAGCAATACTGAAAATTCCTGCTTTCTATTTATATGTGTGGGTGTCTTTGGGTTGGTGATGTCATTTCCTGTGGTGATGTTATTTCCTGTGGTGAAGTCACTTCCTGTTGCTTTTCTCAGGGGGTGGTAGATGGGGTCGAACTCGATGTGTTTGTTGATAGAATTCCAGTTGGAATGCCATGCTTCTAGGAATTCTCGTGCGTGTCTTTGTTTAGCTTGTCCTAGGATGGATGTGTTGTCCCAGTCGAAGTGGTGTCGTTCTTTATCTGTAAGGAAACTAGTGAGAGAGGGTCATGTCTTTTTATGGCTACTTGATGTTCATGTATCCTGGTGGCTAGTTGTCTGCCTGTTTGTCCAATGTAGTGTTTGTTACAGTCCTTGCACGGTATTTTGTAAATGGACCAAATATTAAGCTACAGAAGCAATCATCCCAACACCCACAAATGAAGCTGCATTAGAACATTATTTCAATGAGCCAACACACACAGCAGCACAGAGGAACGACGCAGAGCAGAGGAAAATTACCTATACTGTGTATTCAAAAACAATGGGTACCCAATGAACACAATTCAGCCGATTTCTCAGCAACAAACATAAACAAGCAGACAAAACACGCCCAGAAACCCTAGCCACTCTCCTCTATGTCAAAGACGTCTCAGGAATAACTAACAGACTGCTCAGACCCCTTAGCATCATGGTAGCCCACAAACCCACCAACACACTAAAACAGCAGCTAATGAACTTGAAAGACCCTATACAGACAAGCAAAACTAATGTTATTTACAAAATACCATGCAAGGACTGTAACAAACACTACATTGGACAAACAGGCAGAAAACTAACCATCAGGATACATGAACACCAACTAGCCACAAGAAGACATGATCTACATCCATCCTAAGACAAGCCAAACAAAGACATGCACAAGAATTCCTAGAAGCATGGCATTCCAACCGGAACTCTATCAATAAACACATTGAATTAGACCCCATCTACCACCCCTTGAGAAAAGGGGCAGGAAATGACTTCACCACAGGAAAAAACATCACCAACCCAAAGAAACCCAAGCATATAAATAGAAAGCAGGAATTTTCGGCATTGCTTTGCTTGAAGCCCACTGAAGATGTTACCTAGTAGGGTAATGAAACATCTGGAAATGAACCTTCCAGCTCAGCGAGCAAACCTACATCATAACATCACGTTGTTCTGACGGCAGTCTGGAAGACTTCACTTCAAACTCGATGATGAATTCAGAGATAGAAGCTGAGACAATTTCTCCTCTCACCACCGGTGCCATGCAATCTTAAGTCACAGAGACCACAAAACCTAAAATATACTAGTCCAGGACTCCTAGCTGAAGAACAGTACAGCCAAGTTACAGGTAAAGCTCTCTCAATGTTGGGTCTTGAATTCACCTTGTCAAGAGTATATATCACTGCAGCAGTGTGACATTAGTATCGTGCTCACTAGCAATCTCCCAGGTTTGAGTGACAATGCCAATTCACTGCAGCAAAATTACTGCATAATGTTGCACTAGATTTGTGGCAACCACATCTTTGTTTCATGACTTGAGCTGAATTTGGCAGCATAGAATACAAAAGACAAATTAAATTTCATTACAGGATTTTTGTTAGTATACCCTTTCAAATGATTAGTGCACAATACCAAGCTGTCTGAACCTCTGTGAGGGAAACAGTGGGAGAAGGAGACAGTAGATGAGGTCGGGAAAAATTCAGTACAACTGGGAGCTAAAGCATACAAGAAATTGTTTGATTGTACACAAATTGTACATGTATTTCTAATTGTTTAGAAATATGACTAAAATTTCCAGCAGTGCATCGACATATAAAATGCAGCCCAATAATGGAAGCAACATCAAATATTACATGCAATCTCTCAAGGAAAGAAAACAAATTTCAGACAATCATGTACAACGCACGTAGAAGTAACTGACAGTAATCATAGCTCTTACGTGCAATTAAAAGAGAAGAAACTCTGACAGCAGATTTATAGTTCCATCCACACTGTATTGTTAGCAAGATCTTAACATAGATTTGTACCAAATGTTTAAGCGGGATCCTCCCTCGGAAAGCCAGCTTTTCATTAGCAACTAACTACAGACAGAAGCTGCACAGCAAAGGCAAGCAGGCAAAATTTCACATCCCACAATAAACGATTGAACTGAGTGCTCGGAAGTACAGAGGAAGTGATTCAAATAAAGGCAGTGTGTTCATTCCCCGTGGGAGTCATCATAATATAATCATTTAAGTAAACTTGGGTTAACAACTACATTTTATTGTGTTAGTGCATTCTAATACAGCCTTAACATGTTAAAGAATTTGCAACACAATCTTAATGATTTTCTCTGCCACCCAGAATATAATCTAATCATTATATCCCAGCCTGCTGCAACACAGCACTCTTCCACAGACCTTTTCTCCTCTAACCCCTTTTACTAATAGAAAAGCTGGTCCTTGTACCAGATCTTGAATTATTGAAGTAATGAGGTACAAGAATTATAACCAACCTTTTTAACGGCATTGCAGACTGCAGCTATGAAGACTGTCAGAATGTGCCTGTGTTAGCTGCAGTCAGCATACAGGGTTTTCTCTCAACATTGATAAATCAAGTGAGTGGGCGAAACTATGGCAGATGAATTTCAATGCAAATGTGAGGTCATCCACTTTAGACCAATAGAGGAAAGATCCAAGTATTATTTTAGGATTGAAAAGCTTGGATTGGTGGAAATCCAAACAGACTAAAATGTAGACATTAAAATGAGATAGGTACCAATTAATAACAAAATTGCTATAATACAATGTTCTCTTTTCTTTCACTGGAGGGCTAGAAGATAAAGTGGACTTTTTGTTACAGCTTTAGCTTTAATACAAAGCCTTAGTTAAACCATAGCTGAAATTACTTGCAGGGTGTAGAGTTCTGCGCACAGCAGCTTGTCTTTGATAAAGTGCAGTGCAAGTCTACCAAAACATTATATTGATGCCTAGATCATAAGGAGGCATTATACAATTTAAGCTGGCGTTTCCTGAGAGAAACATTCTTCTTATTGATGCAACAGTCTGGGACAAGCAGCATAACCTTACAAACATGGCTAGATTCAGAAAAGAAATTAAGAAACATTTCCCCACTAGAAGGGCAGTGGAAATGTGAAACACTCCATTTGCTTGAAAGGTCTTATTAACTTTTCCATTGAATTGCCTGGCTCCCCTTTGCAGATTACATCTCTTGTCCCTTAGAGCAATGAAGGAATGCTTTGCTTTACCTATCCTATCAATTCCTTGCAAAATCTGAAACAACTGTTAATTCACCCATAATCTTCTATAAGAAGGGGGAATGTAGCCACAGTCTGACAAAAGAATTCCACCAGTAAATACTTATACTAAATACCTACAGGAAATGCAAACACTTTCTGCATTTAATTAAAATTTCATAATTATTTTTAAGTGCACTAAACATCCTTTACATGTTATGAATGGTCATGACATTGTTCTTGTTTGGAACTTGCATTCTGAAATAAACAAATGATGGACTTTGATTTTCAGTTCTGTAAAGGTATGACATTTTTTGGAAGTATATCATTTTCAATATCAACGCGAATCAGCATTTACAATATTTGATGAGTTGATTTTTATGAACATAAATAGAAAAGAACCGAAGCAGGTTCATAAACAGCAGAGCCCCATAACAACAGAGGTGCTATTACTGACAGTCTCCAAACAGTCAGGGCTGGGGAAAAGTCCTGACATGCTGAGAAGAAAGTTCCAGAAGGAAAAGAGTGCAAAGTGCCAGAGAGGTAGATATCCTACAGAGCTACTGAAGACAAGTTTAGGAAACTCATACTAAATATACAGATTTAAGAGTATAGAGAGACACATGCATTTGAGGTCATTTTCTTCAGTTAACATACAGAAATCTTCCAAAAGAACATCGATTGCCAGTTGAACAAGAATCTTTAGCATGGAGATAGGGGCAAATTGTCATGAATGATTATGATGTGGTAGGCATCACACAGATGTGGTTGCAGGGTTTGAGGACTGGCAGTTAAACATCCAAGGATTTACAACTTATCAAAAAGACAGGGAGATGGGCAGAGGGGGTGGGGTTGCCTTGTTAATTAAGAATGAGATTAAATCTATGGCACTGAATGACATAGGGTCAGATGATGTGGAGTCTGTGTGGGTGCAGTTAAGGAACCACAAAGGCAAAAAAAACAATGTGAGTTATGTACAGTCCTCCCAGCAGTGGACAGGACCAGAGACTCAAGATGTACCAGGGAATAGATAGGGCATGTCAGAAAGGTAAGATTACGGTGATCTTGGGAGACTTCAATATGCAAATATACTGTGTGAATAATATTGCTGGTGGATGCAAAGAAAGGGAGTTCATGGAATGCTTACAGGATGGCTTTTTGGAACAACTTGTGATGGAGTCCACAAGGGAGCAGGCTAATCTGGATTTAGTTCTATGTAATGGGCCAGACTTTATAAAAGATCTTAGGAGGCAGCGATCATAATATGGTAGAGTTCAATCTGCAGTTTGAAAGAGAGAAGGCAAAATCGGATGTAATGGTGTTATAGTTAAATAAAAGGGCATGAGAGGAACTGATGAAAATCAACTAGAAGCAAAGCCTAATGGGGAAGACAGTAAAGCAACAATGGCAGGGGTTTCTGGGTTTAATTGAGGATACAGTACAGGGGTTTATCCCGAAGAAAAGAAAGATTGTCCGGGGAGAGGTTAGACAGGCATGGCTGACAAAGGAAGTCAGGAAATGTATCACAGAAAAAGAGAGAGCCTACAAAGTTGCCAAGAGCACTGGGAAATCAGAAGATTGGGAAGACTAGAAAAACAAACAGAGGATAATAAAGAGAGAAATAAGGAAGGAGAGGATCAAATATGAAGGTAAGCTAGCCAGTAATATTAGAAATGATAGTAAAAGTTTCTTTCAATACATAATAAACAAACGAGAGGCAAAAGCAGAAATTGGGCCACTCCAAACTGATGCAGGAAAGCTCGTGCTGGGAGATAAGGAAATAGCTGAAGAACTTAATAAGTACTTTGTGTCAGTGTTCACAGTCAAAGACGTGAGTAAGATCCCAACAATTAAGGATACTGGGGGGCAGAATTGAGTATGGTATTCATTACAAAAGAAAAAGCTCTAGAAAAGCTAAAAAGGTCTAAAAATCTATAAATCTCCTGGCCCCGATGGGCGACATCCTAGAGTTCTGAGGGAGATGGCTGAGGAAATAGTAGAGGTGCTGACTGTGATCTTTCAAAAATCACTGGAGTCAGGGAAATTCCCAGATGATTGGAAAATCACTATTGTAACCCCCTTGTTCAAGAAAGGATCAAGACAAAAGATGGAAAATTATAGGCAGATTAGCCTAACCTCTGTTGTAGGTAAAATTCTAGAATCTACCATGGAGGATGAGATTTCTAAATTCTTGGAAGTGCAGGGTCGGATTAGAACAAGTCAGCACGGATTTAGTAAGGGGAGGTCATGCCTGACAAACCTGTTAGAATTCTTTGAAGAGGTAACAAGTAAGTTGGACCAGAGAAACCCAGTGGATGTTATCTATCTAGACTTCCAAAAGGCCTTTGATAAGGTGCCTTACGGGAGGCTGCTGAGTAAGGTGAGGGCCCATGGTGTTCGAGGCAAGCTACTGACATGGATTGGGGATTGGCTGTCTGACAGAAGGCAGAGAGATGGGATAAAAGGTTCTTTCTCGGAATGACAACTGGTGACAAGTGGGGTGACGCAGGTTTCAGTGTTGGGACCGCAGCTGTTCACTTTACATATTAATGATCTGGATGAAGAGACTGGGGCATTCTGGCGGTTTGCCGATGATACGAAGTTAGATGGACAGGCAGGTAGTACTGAGGTGGTGGGGAGGCTGTGGAAAGATTTAGACAATTTAGGAGAATGGTTCCAGGAAATGGCTGATGAAATTCAACTTGAGCAAGTGCGAAGTCTTGCACTTTGGAAAAAAAAGAATACAGGCATGGACTATTTTTTAAACTGTGAGAAAATTCATAAAGCCAAATCTGGGAGTGCTAGTCCAGGATTCTCTAAAAGTTGATTCGCAGGTTGAGTCTGGTGATTAAGAAAGCAAATGTAACATTTTCACTTATCTCAAGAGGGTAGGAGTATGTAAGCAGCGACGTGCTTCTGAGACTTTATAAAGCTCTGGTTAGGCCCTATTTAGAATACGGTGTCCAATTTTGAACCTCACACCTCAGGAAGGACAGAGTGGCACTGGAGCGTGTCCAGCGGAGATTCACACGCATGATCCCAGAATGGTAGGCCTAACATCTGATGAACGGCTGAGGATCCTGGGTTTGTATTCATTTAGAGTTTAGAAGGTTGAGGGGAGATCTAATAGAAACTTACAAGATAATGCATGGCTTAGAAAGGGTGGATGCGAGGAAGTTGTTTCCATTAGGCGGAGAGACTAGGACCCATGGGCACAGCCTTAAATTAGAGGGGGTCAATTTAGAATGGAAATGAGGAGACATTTCTTCAGCCAGAGTGGTGGGTCTGTGGAATTCATTACCACGGAACGCAATGGAGGCCAGGACGTTGGGCGTCTTCAAGGCAGAGATTGATACGTTCTTGATCTCACAAGGAATTAAGGGCTACGGGGAGAGTGCAGGTAAATGGAATTGAAACGCCCATCAGCCATGATTAATTGGCGGATGGACTCGATGGGCTGAATAGCCTTGATTCCACTCCTGTGTCTTATGGTCTTAAGAAGATAGAATCAGGAAGGGACAGAAATGCGTTGCATTGCAAAACCTCCCACAGCTGAATAGCATGCCAACACAGTATGAAGCCAAGAGACAAAATATGATCAGTTCACAAAATACAGAGAAAACTGTATTCTTGAACCGTGCCCAGCAAGTTGATCAGCAGGGAAAAGATCAAGATTGAACCGGTTCCTTGCTCAGCACACTAGAATGTCTTCTAGACAGCATTATTAGGGGTTGAAATCTTAAACTTAATCTCTAGTATGGGAAAGAATTACCATCATTTATAATGAACCACGCGTGCCCTTAAAACAACCCAAAATACACTGCAACAATTTCTTCCCAAATCTAGCAGAGACACAGCAACTAATTACCTCAGAATCCCAAACAATGAGACTGCCCATTTTGATACTGGTAATTTGAGCATTAGATCGGACATGGAGAGCATCACTACTCTTCTGTAAGTACTGCCACTTGATCTTGTACATCCAGCTGAGATAGGATCTGAGCTTAATATTTCACTTGAAAGATAACACCTCCATTGTGAAAAACCCTTCATTGAAGAAAACCCCATGCTTAAAAGTTTATTAAATCATGGTTTCAAGTCCAACAGTGGAACTTGAAAATCAACATTCTGACTGAGAAAAATATGCAACACCAAGCTGAGGCTAACATTCAGGACTGTACTATTTTCTTTCTGGAATCGTTATCCCAGTGCAAATCATTCCATCCCATTTTTCTAAGGCTGGGGCCCCTGTAGTACCAAACAATCTGAGGTGACAAACATATAAATAGGACTCATGCAAAGTTCAGATATGGATTTTCCATATGTGGCTCATCACAATTAAGCACACCAGAATGGGGGTAGTCCAAGGTCCCAAGCAGAATCTAATAGGATAGCATTTCAATCAACTAGCTAATTAACACCTTTCTAAAACTAAAAAGTAGATTTTGTGCACTGATTAAAACTATCTTGATCGAAGGTCAACTTGCATAACCATCCATTCAAAAAAGTAACTGATCTCAATGACTACATGTGTTTTGAATCAATGAGAAATATATTTAATTCAATTTACAATTTTAATACATTTCAAAGCACTTCCAAAGTCAATGCTGGTCTTTGTGCTTCTAAACAAACAATATTTTTCAGGTCTTAGCAAAAAGAGCTCTATTTATTCTACAGCAGGTCTGGCAGCATCTGCGAAGAGAAATCAGTTAACGTTTCAAATCCGATGACCCTTTCTCAGTTCCGAAACATTAACTCTGATTTCTCTTCACAGATCCTGCCAGACGTGCTGAGCTTTTCCAGCAACTTCTGTTTTTGTTTGATTTACAGTATCCGCAGTTCTTTTGGTTTCTATTTATTCAAGTGCACCAGTGTTTTAATCCAATTTATATCGTGCTTCATTAATGCCCCAGAGTGCAATTTCCCACATTGCCCCAAAAAGTCCAATGTCTTGCCCCATTATTTAACATACCCATAAATTAATAGATTTTATACTATAATAACTATAAAGATGATTACTGTTCAGCCCCCTGGAACTGAAGAATTCAACCCAGCAAATGTAGTTGGAAAATGGTGTCTGGAGTTTACACCAGAGAAACAAAATACTGCCATTCCAATAAATCTCTTAAAAGCCTAAAAGTATTAAATTGACAATCTGCTATTAATGTGCCAGCTCTGCACTTGCCTAATTTTACAGTTTCCCATAATCACTTTTCTGAAACTGTATAGCATTGCTCAAGATTGCTGTCATCATGTTCAGCATGCAATAACTTTTCAAAATTTATTATTAGGTGTGCTTAGTATCCCCAGTGCATAACAGATTAGACTTAGCCTGCAACATCAGCAGTTTTGTTGAACTAGCTGTTTAACCCATGGCTCAATTGGGAGGTGCCAATTAGAGGGCCATAATTTCAAGCTCTAAATCAGATACTTAAGATCATCATCTTAAGTAATACATCACAGCAGTAAAGGAGAAGAGTCATACAGCACAGAAACAGACCCTTCTCTCCAACTAATCCATGCCGACCAAGTTTCGCAAACTAAATTAGTCCCACTTGCCTGCGTTTGGCCCATATCCCTCAAAACCTTTATCCAAATGTCTTTTAAATATTGTAACTGCACCTGCATCTATTACTTCCGCTGGCAGCTCATTCCACATATGCACTGCCCAGTGTGCGAAAATATTGCCCCTCAGGTCCCTTTTAAACCTTTCTCCTCTCACCTTAAAAACGCATTCCCCCAGTTTTGAACTCCCTCACCCAAGGGAAAAAACAATTGCTATTCATCTTAACTGTGCCCCTCATTTTATAAACCTCTATAAGAACACCGGTCAGCCTCCTATGCTCCAGGGAGAAAAGTCCCAGCCTATCCAATCTCTCATTATCACTTCAATCCTCCAATATTGCCAACATTCTGGTAAATCTTCTCCAAACCTTCTCCAATTTAATAATATCCTTCCCAGAGCTGGTAATAGCCAGGCTCATACTTACCCCTTAATTAATCGAAGTATACATTAATCACATTTTGTTCATGCAACACCCTATGCTCAAATTGGTTATCACCAGCAATTACACTAATAGTACTGGATCACCCTGAGAATCCATAGATTGTGGAAGCTGCAACATAAAGGTAAGTTTTGTGTAAACAGTATTGTATCTTATGAAAAAGGAAACCTTACGTAAAACTAAATGACCAAAAGACCAAAGCACAGGAGTAAAATTAGGCCCTTTGGCCCATCAAGTTCGCTGTGCCTTTCAATCATGGCAGGCAGGTTTCTCAACCCCATTCTCCTGCCTTCTCCCTGTAACCCTTGATCCCCCTACCAATCAAGAACTTATCTATCTTAAATACACTCAATAATGGAATGGCCCAGAATATACCTATTGTGGGCAGTTATTAAACAGTAACAAGGTATGTACACAACTTCCAAAGGCCAAACACAGTCAGATGGAAAAAAAGGGTAAACAGGCATTGAAGGCAAGAGTTAATACTCAACACATAACTATCAAAAGAATATCCTGTAAATGCAAACTTTACATTATTTTCTAGCTGTAAAAGGTACATTGGATGAAGTTACAAAATAAATCACTTTTATTCTGATATTGAAAGCTGCAGGGAATCCTTGCCCCCCGATTATTGTTGCCAAGACCCACACAAAATATTCCTCAACAGCATTCTGCTCGCTACAGATATTTAAGGCTTTACATTCAAACACCAAACAAACCTCCGAGCAGCAGTAAAAAAAAAGCTTCAAAGAAACTTCCCAACATTCTTAAATAATAGGCAACTAAGCTAATCTATGAATCACAGAGAAAGAGGAGAGAGAGATAAACAGAAAGGCTGGCAGTGAGATCAGACAGCAATCTGGCACAGCACATTGCCAGCACAGGACAATGTTTAAAGGACAACTCTGTAAATCCTATTATGATTAATAGATTTCATACAGCATTCTCTGAAATGAAATGTGCCACATAAATGCCGAGGGTGATTCATTTCATCACAGACTGTATCTCAATGGCCTGGGGTTCAGATGTTGTATTTTCCAGCTGCCTGTCCATAATCAAATAGCAGCCATCCTGCTCAGTTTTCACCAGCACCTACATCTATTTCATTCCAGGCCAAACTATGGGTGACCTTAAACTGAGATTATGATCCCGAATTTAACACATCAGCACCTTCTTCCAAACCTAGACATTTTCGTGTGACATGTCTACTTTGGAAGTAGAAAAAAAAACACCAAAACCTTCACATCTGAGAGCTGTAGGATCCAAACGTGAACTGCCTTTAGCCAGAAGCCTTGAAGCCCAAAGTCGCTTCTCAACTGTTCAGTATTTCTTCAGTGCTTGTGCTTTCCAGGCCTTATATTACAAACTGTTGTGTCGCTGGTGGTTGTAGATCAATGTAGTATTTTTGAAGAAATCACAGAACAGCTTTTACCAGTCATCACTCTGCAAATTTGGAATACTGCAGACAACCAGGTAAAAATTCAAATTCAAGACAAACATCAGTCAGCTGGGCCCAATGTGGATGGTAGAAGATGCAAAAGAACACAGGGATCACAGGTAAACATCTATTTATATAAAGAGTAACACCATCAAGCCTTATTTTAGAGCTAATCACAGCTTATTCTATTAAATGAGTGATATTTCCATCCCTTGTCTGTGAAGGATTAGCTCACGAGACAGGTTTATAAACACTTGCACTTAAATAGCATCTCTCATCAAGAAATCTGAATAGCTTCATTGACAAGAAGTTATTGTGAAACATAGTCTTCATATTGCTCAAGAAGTTAAAGGATAGGAGAAACAGCCAAGTTAACAAGAGTTGAATTATAGACCAGTCATTTAACTGTTGGCTGAACAGGCTTGAGGGACTGACTATCCAAATATATCCTTGTTCAGCTTTGCCTTCCTATATGTATAGCTTTTTAATTGCCTCCAATTCCATTTGCAATATGGTTTCAATAGGATCTAAAGGTTTAAGGCAAAAACTATCCAACATTGAAAAGAATGCAGTTATGTATTAGGTACAGCTGTTGTCGGAGGAAAGCCAAACAATTTTTTCCAACATTCTATTGCCAGTTGACATAGATTAGATTACTTACAGTATGGAAACAGGCCCTTCAGCCCAACAAATCCACACCGACCTGCCGAGGTGCCACCCACCCAGACCCATTCCCCTACATTTACCCCTTCACCTAACACTACGGGCAATTTACCATGGCCAATTCACCTAACCTGCACATTTTTGGATTGTGGAAGGAAACCGGAGCACATGGAGGAAACCCACGCAGACACGGGGAGAATGTGCAAACTCCACACAGAGAGTTGGCTGAGGCAGGAAAAAATGAACCCGGGTCTCTGATGCTGTGAGGCAGCAGTGCTAACCACTGGCCACTCCCATAACCACTTCCGCCCCTCACATCATCGCTGATGCCACACACTCAGTGACTTCCGCCACCCCTATTGCCGTGGTCTCCACCACTTCTGCCCCCACCAGCACCACTCACCGGCATTCTGCTGACACGCCCCCCACAGACCCCACTGACACTACCCCCATCCCCCAGAAGCCAGAGGGGAACACTACCCCTGCTCATGACTCCACACCCATTCCCCCAGCACCACAGTTACAGGTTCCGCCCCCACTCCCAGCTCCACACCCACACCAGATCCCAGCTCCCAGCCCTGCCATGTTTTCACCATCCCTCCAGACCTACCCCTCACTGAGGACGAACGATCAGTGCTCAGCAAAGGACTCACCTTCATCCCCCTCCGTCCACGCATCAATGAATTTAATACACGCCGTGACGTCTAACAATTCTTCTGTCGCCTCCGCCTCCGAACTTACTTTCACAATCAGGATTCCCGCTCACCTTCCAAGGACCCCTTCGCCCACCTCCAACACACTGCATCCACCTGGACACCACGCGCTGGCCGATTACCTGCCTTCAACCTCTTCATTTCCAACTGCCGCCGGGACATTAACCGCCTCAACTGTCTACCCCCCTCCCCCACTCCAACCTCTCACCCTCACAACGCACAGCCCTCCAATCCCTCGGCTCCAATCCCAACCTCACCATCAAGCCAGTGGAAAAAGGGGGCGCAGTGGTTGTCTGGCGCACTGACCTCTACACCGCTGAAGCCAAATGCCAACTCAAGGACACCTCTTCCTACCGCCCCCTCGACCATGACCACACCCCCCATCACCAAACCATCATCTCCCAGACCATACAGAACCTCATCACCTCAGGAGATCTCCCACCCACAGCTTCCAACCTCATAGTCCGGGAACCCCGCACTGCCCGGTTCTACCTCCTTCCCAAGACCAAACAAGCCTGACCACCCTGGCCGACCCATCGTCTCAGCATGCTCCTGCCCCACTGAACTCATCTCTACCTACCTCGACACTGGCTTCCCCCCTAGTCCAGGAACCCCCCACGTACATTCGAGACACCACCCACGCCCTCCACCTCCTCCAAGACGTCCATTTCCCTGACCCCAATGCCTCATCTTCACCATGGATATCTAATCCTTCTACACCTCCATCCGCCATGACCAGGGCCTCCAAGCCCTCCATTTTTTCCTCGCCAGACGTCCCCAACAGTACCCTTCCACCGACACACTCATTCGTTTGGCCGAACTGGTCCTCACCCTTAATTTCTCCTTTGAATCCTCCCACTTGCTCCAGACCAAAGGGGTAGCCATGGACACACGTATGGGCCCCAGCTATTCCTGTCTCTTTATTCGCTATGTAGAACAGTTGATCTTCCGTAATTACACCGGCACCACTCCCCACCGCTTCCTCTGCTACATTGATGACTGCATTGGCGCCACCTCGTGCTCCCGCGGGGAGGTTGAGCAATTCATCAACTTCACCAACACATTCCACCCTGACCTTAAATTTATCTGGACCATCTCTGACATCTCCTTCCCCTTCCTGGACCTCTCCATCTCCATTAGTGACAACCGACTTGACACTGCCATTTTTTTACAAACCCACCGATTCCCACAGCTACCTGGATTACACCTTTTCCCACCCTACCTCTTGCAAAAATGCCATCCCGTATTCCCAATTCCCCTGCCTCTGCCGTATCTGTTCCCAGGAGGACTAGTTCCACCACAGAACACGCCAGATGGCCTCCTTCTTTAGAGACCGCAACTTCCCTTCCCACGTGGTTAAAGATGCCCTCCAATGCATCTCGTCCACATCCCGCACCTCCGCCCTCAGACCCCACCCCTCCAACTGTAACAAAGACAGAACGACCCTGGTGCTCACCTTCCACCCTACCAGCCTTTGCATAAACCAAATCATCTGGCAACATTTCCGCCACCTCCAAAAAGACCCCAACCACCAGGGATATAATTCCCTCCCCACCCCTTTCCGCCTTCCACAAAGACCATTCCCTCCGTGACTACCTGGTCAGGTCCACACCCCCCTATAACCACCCTCCCATCCTGGCACCTTCCCCTCCCACCACAGGAACTGTAAAATCTGCGTCTACACATCCTCCCTCACCTCTATCCAAGGCCCTAAAGGAGCCTTCCACATCCAAAGTTTTACCTGCACATCCACTAATATCATTTATTGTATCCATTGCTTCCGATGCACACTCCTCTATATTGGGGGGACTGGGCGCCTACTAGCACAGCGCTTTAGGGAACATCTCCGGGACACCCGCACCAATCAATCACACAGCCCCGTGGCCCAACATTTCAACTCCCCCTCCCACTCTGCCAAGGACACGGAGGTCCTGGGCCTCCTTCACCGCCCCTCCCTCACCACCAGACGCCTGGAGGAAGAACGCCTCATCTTCCGCCTCGGAACACTTCAAGCCCAGGGCATCAATGTGGACTTCAACAGTTTCCTCATTTCCCCTTCCCCCACCTCACCCTAGTTCCAAACTTTCAGCTCATCACTGTCTCCTTGACTTGTCCGGACTTGTCCTACCTGCCTATCTCCTTTTCCACCTATCCACGCCACCCTTTCTTCCCTGATCTATCACCTTCATCCCCTCCCCCACTCACCTATTGTACTCTATGCTACTTTCTCCCCACGCCTCAGGCTCTCTGCCTTTATTCCTGATGAAGGGCTTTTGCCCGAAACATCGATTTCACTACTCCTTGGATGATGCCTGAACTGCTGTGCTCTTCCAGCACCACTAATCCAGTGATAACCACTGTGCCACCGTGCTGCCCACTGTATGATTATTTTCATTTGAGATCCATTGGTGAAATAATTAACTGTGTGGAGTACTTACATCCTTTTTTGTTAAGAAGTTTGAATGCATAAGTTTCATAGAGGAAACTTAAAAGGAATAATGTTTCCAATCGCACATATCTGGCACAAACTCAATTTGTCGCCAGACTGGAGTGTACAACAGGATATCAAGCTCACAGTCCACAGCTTTCCACCCAGACTTTTCCCAACATTTACTCTTGAATTCACACTAGAATGGTAGTTTCCATAAACAGAACAAGTTCCGTAGGGACCATAGGCAGTAACTCATTCACAGCCATATAAGGCAGAAGTCAATGTTGAACAACTAATCCCCCGTGACAGAGCATTGGTCTATGAATAATACATGAGGTACTGTTTATGTTCTCCAGTCACTTCTGTACTTATCACTATTTCATCTATTAAAAAAAATGCTAGTACTGTATATGGGAGGATTCTTTGATTCTCTATTGAACACAAAATTGGAGGAGCGCAGAGAACAACGTTTGCACACTCCTCCAGATTGCTTTACTTTGTAAATACCTCTTGACCACAACTTCATGAATGCAAACTCTCTCTGGCATGTTAGATACTGCCAAATTGTAACTTCCATCAGCTGATTGTATACCCAAGATTTTTCATGGATTAAAACTTCAAGAACAACAAGGGTGGCCGCTACATGGGTTCACCCCATCTGCAAGTTCTCCTCCAAGCTGCTCACCATCCCAATTTGGAAGTATATTGCTGTTCCTTTCCTGTCACTGAGCCAAACTCCTGGAATTCTCTCCCTAACAGCATTATGGATCAAACTACAGCACAGGGACTGCAGCAGTTCAAGCCAGCAGCTCAACACCACCTTCAAGGGCAATCCGGGACAAGCAATAAATTCTGGCTAGCCAGTGAAGCCACAACGCACAAATAAATAAAAATATTTTCAAAAAAGGGGCAAATACTGATTTAATACAGCTCGCATGAACACCTGACCACAGATTGCAACAAACCCATCTGTATTAGAATTACCATTTTATATAAAGACATTAAAACTAGGCAACTGAGTCAGTATCGTGAAATTCCCATCTTCTGCTTTAGTTCACACTTGAATGACAATATCACACAGCTAGAGATTTAAAGCTTGCCTGCCAGTTAGCTTGCAAATATGTTGAGTCAGACTTGGGAATATTCAAACAAACCACAGTTCAGAAATGTATTTTGAGCAACTGAAAAAAGGAAAATAAATTTCAATCATAAGCTGAAGCCCCCTTCTCTTGTTTTTTTCTCAGCATCTCAGGAGGTAACAATGAAAAATCAAATTGGGAAATCAAAGCATTAATCAAGAACATCGTTTACCAGTATCCTCAGCAACAGCAGTGAACCAATTGACTTTTTGGGTTAAAATCTAACACCAAGGATCCTTTAAACTGAAAAGCTTACAAAGGCATAGGAAATCGGAACCAAAGACAGACTCAGATCCCTACTACAGGGTCCTCTTAAGATTCAAGTTGACTTCGCAGATAAGATGAAAAACGCAATGTTTGCATTCATTCTGAGGGGGGGCAGAACAAGAGCACAAGGTACTGAGGTTGTATCACACTCTGGTCAGACTGCATTTGCATTACTTCGAAGAGTTTTGGGTACTGTATCTAAGGAAGAATAATGCTGGCATTGGAGGGAGTCCAGAGGAGGTTCACAAGAATGATCCCTGGAATTAAGGGTTTGTCATAAGAGGAGTGCAGTTGAGGACTCTGGGTCTATGCTTGATGAGGTTCAGAAGGATGGAGAGAGAATTCATTGAAACTCTCAGTACTGAGAGGTCGGATCAAGTGAACATCAAGATGATCTTTCCAATAGTAAGAGAGACGAGGACCCAAGACCCCAAAGTAAAGGAGATATGAGTTGAGGAATTTTGTCAGCCAGAGAGTGGAGAATCTATGGAATTCATTGCCACTGAAGGCTGTGGAGGTCAAGTCATTGAGTATCTTTAAGAGAGGGATAGACTTGAATTGTAAGGGAGTCTTGATTTGTAGAATCAGGGTTATTGGGAGAAAATAGGACAAAGGAGTTGAAAAACACATCAGCCATGACTGAATGACAGAGAAGACTCAGTGGGCCAAATGGACTAATTCTGCTCCTTTTTCTAATGGCATTATATCAGTGTCTATCAGATACACTCTTTCTTTTAAACTTATTATCCATGTTTGTTTACGTTTATTATGTTAGTATGGAATAAAATTCATCTTACTTCCACTCAAACACCTTGTAATTGGTTCCTTTATTTTGAGATAGTTAAGTTTTCAACTGACACGACATAGCTGAAAACAAAGAAATTTGTTGTCACCAAAAAAGGTTAAAAGGAGGCTGTAACAGGTGTTATGGATCATTAGGTTTTGAGATTCCTAATATATTTGATCTGATAATGGCTTTCTGCAAATATTTAACGAGAGACAGAGATAATCTTTAAAAAGGTCTGTTTTTTCATTAAAAGAAAGATTCCTTTAAAAACCGCAGCCCTTTTATGGGTCATTCATCATAAATTATCACCGAGATGCTGCTGCAAAAGACAATATGGGATATTTTGCCGAGCAACTTGTATTTAAATAGTGCCTCCGATGTAATGCAATAGACCAAGGAACTGCACATGTTCATTACAAAAATGTGACAAAGCCAACATGGAACATGGAAACAGGCCCTTTGGCCCAAACTGGTCCATGCTGACAATGGTGCCCACTCAACCAGTTCTAATTACCTGCATTTGGTCCATACCCCTCTAAACCATTCTATTCCATATACTTATCCAGATGCTTTTTTAAAAAATGTTGCTATTGTACTTGCCTCAACCAGATTCTCTGGCAGCCCATTCCATACATGCAACACACTGTGAAGAAGTTGCTCCTCAAGTCCTTCTTAAAATCTTTCCCCTCTCACCTTAAACTTATGCCCTCTAAAAAACTTGACTGAGTTTTTTTTTGAGGAAGTTATCTGAAAGGTGGTTGATGGCAGAGCAGTAGACGTTGTTTCCAGGCCATTCTGCTATAATGTGACAGTTGCATTCCTCTGCAACTTCGCGCCATAGAAAATTGTACTCTAGAAGATTGCTATAGAATAGCACTCTACCCGTTCAGTAGAACATTTGCATTATCCAAACAGCTTCCACAACTCATCAATCACATGATGGCCAATTTGCATTGACAAAACTAGAACTTCATGTATTTGGGTTTTAATCAAGCTTTTGACAAGGTTCCACATGGTAGACTAATTAGTAAATTTAGGTCACATCAGATTCAGGGTGGGCTTGCCAATTGGACACGTAATTGGCTTACTGGCAGAAGACAGAATAATAGTGGACGGTTGCTTTTTGGATTGGAGATCTGTCACCAGCGGTGTTCCACAGGAATCTGTTCTGGGTCCTCTTTTGTTTGTCACTTATATAAATGATTTGGAGAATATAGAAGACATGGTTAGTAAGTTCGCAGTTGACACCAAAATTGGTGGCATAGCAGACAGTAAAGAAGCGGGCGGCACGGTGGCACAATGGCTAGCACTGCTGCCTCAGAGCGCCAGAGACCCAGGTTCAATTCCCGCCTCAGGCGACTGACTGTGTGGACTTTGCACATTCTCCCCGTGTCTGCGTGGGTTTCCTCCGGGTGCTCCGGTTTCCTCCCACAGTCCAAAGATGTGCAGGTCAGGTGAATTGGCTATGCTAAATTGCCCGTAGTGTTAGGTAAGGGGTAGATGTAGGGGTATGGGTGGGTTGCGCTTTGGCGGGGCGGTGTGGACTTGTTGGGCCGAAGGGCCTGTTTCCACACTGTAAGTAATCTAAGTAATCTAATCTTAAAAAAAAGGTTTTCTAAAATTACAAAAGGATCTTAACCAAAAGGGTTAATGGGCTGAAAAATGGCAAATGGCATTCAATCTGAATAAAATGTGAGGTATTGCATTTTAGTACAACAAACAAAGGTAGAGCTTATACAAATAATGGTAGGGCCTTGG
Organism: Chiloscyllium punctatum; assembly: GCF_047496795.1. Classification (NCBI taxonomy): domain Eukaryota; kingdom Metazoa; phylum Chordata; class Chondrichthyes; order Orectolobiformes; family Hemiscylliidae; genus Chiloscyllium; species Chiloscyllium punctatum. Next base: position 52,939,047 of record NC_092761.1, on the reverse strand, counting down.
ATAGTGTTATAGAACAGAGAGACCTAGGGGTGCAGGTACATGTTTCTTTGAAGTTTGTGTCACATACAACCAGAATGATTCAAAAGGCATTTGGTATGCTTGCCTTCATTGCTCAGTCCTATGAGTATACAAATTGGGACATTATGTTGAGGTTGTACAGGACACTGGTGAAGCCTCTCCCAGAACACTGTGTCCAGTTCTGTTTGCCCAGTTTTAAGAAGGATATTATGAAGCTGGAGAGGGTTCAGAAGAGATTTACCAGGATGTTGCTGGGTATGGAACGTCTAAGCTATGAAGAAAGGCTGATAGGTTAGGACTTATTCCACTGGAGCTTAGGTGGTTGAAAGGTGACCTGAAGAAAAAAAGTTTATAAGATAACGAGAGGTATAGATAGAGGTCATGGTAGTTGCCTTTTCCCGAAGATGGGGAATTTAAGACTGGTGGACACATTTTGAAGATAAGAGGAGAGGGATTTAATAAAAGACATGAGAGGCAAATGTTTTAAACAGACGGTAGTATGAACTGTCTGAGAAAGTGGTGGATGCAGGGACAATTACAACATTTAAAAAAACATTCAGATGGATACATGAATAGGAAAAGGTACGGAAGGATATTGGCCAGGAGCAATCAGGTGGGACTAGTTTAGTTTCGGATTATGTTAGGCATGGACTGGTTGGACTGAAGGGTCTTTGCCCATGCCGTATGACTCTATATTGGAGGGACTTTAACCAGCATTCTACATTGTTTTATTGTTATGATCCCATTAGGGACTGTTAATGTGTAAAAATAAATCTAAACATCTCGTTTAACCAACAGAACAATGTCATTAGATTTCACTTCTCTCAAAACAAAACACAAACTTTAGTGTGAATAAAAGATAGAAACAAAAACCACAAGTGACCGAATAAAATGATTCATAACTACATTTGTTATTCATTCAGGTTTACTTCTTCCTTGCCCCAACAATTGTCTAAGAAACATCAAAATTATGTACTTATGGGGAAAGTACGCTACATATCAATAGAGAATTATCCTCAGCTCCAATTATTTTTAGAGGTAAACTTTCATTTGCTCTCTCCGTTGTAGATGCTCAGCCCCTTGCTGTAGCTTCTTTATTATTACTTCCAAACTAATTTACTTCATTACTTTATTTTAGATAAGACAATATGATGCCCATTGCAGACTCTCCCACCAGCTTTACACTAGAGAATCTTTCATTTTCTGTTCGTCAGAAGATTCCCATGGATGTTAAACTTCACCCAATGTCCATGTACTTTAACAGCTGCAAAATACATATTAGTTCCAACTAATTTTTTCCCCCTCATCAACACCTAAATAAATTGAAACCAGAGTCTTCCAAAGCTCCATCCATCTCCATGCTTACTCTGGGCTAACCTCAAACCTGACCGTTGAACTAAATATGCTTCATTTACAATTCCTTCAGCTAAGCAAGCCCATTTGCTTTTAAATATTTAATGATACAATAATGGCTCTATTAAATGAACATAGGTAACCATTTTAAACTGCTAATTTCTTAGGTATTCTGGCTAAAGTTCAGCATTTTAATGATTGTACCTTCACAACAATAATCTTCATAGATAAAATATTAACATGCTTCAAGATTGGAATTAACTAATTTTGAGCTTATTCAAACTCTGCTGCCCACATCTTACCTTGTACTAAGTCCCAATCACCTAAATGCTTGCTGACCTCCACAAGCTCCCACGTACAACAAATCTTTAACTATGAAACTTGTATCCTTGCTTTCAAATTTCCCCATGGCCCTGGCCTCAGTCTCTTCACACTTGTGCAGGCCTTCAAATGATCCTGCAGCTCTACACTCCAATTTTTGTTTTTTTGCACATCTCCTGTTTTAGTCACTCGACTGTGGCTGAACTTACAAATGCCAGTGCCTTAAATTCTCTAAATTCCCTACCTAAACCTTAAACCCTTTTGACCAACTGTTCCTGCTTCAACCTCTTTTAGACACTCTCTATGACCAAGTTTTACCAAAGTAGAAGATAAATTACACAAAGTTAAGTGTCATTGGGTCACAATGCTGGAAATCCCTTCTTAAAATTACTGTGAATATATCTACACTACATATGACAGTCTTTTAAGGAGGCAGCTCACTACCACCCTCTCAAGAGCAATTAGGAACAGCAGTAAGTGTTGGTTTTGCTAGGATATATATATATTCACTATTGGAATATGAAAAGATATGAACTGTCATTTGTCCATAAAAAATTGTTGTTCATATGTGTTGGTGCTCCACAAAACTGATTTTCTCCTCATTTCTTAGCTTGAAGGTTCGTAACTGAGTTTCTATCTCAAGAGGTATGCTTTGCCACTTCATTATTAATCTATTTCCACTACTCTTCCACTCTAGGCTGAATCACTGGTTTACTTATATTTTCATCAACTTAAAGATATACATCAGGTCTATCTGGAGTTCACTCTCCAAAAAAAAAGTTGGAGTTGCTTCAGAGCCAGAAACAAAAAATGGTGAAAATACTCAGCAGCTCTGGCAATACATGTGCAGAGAGAAACAGTTTTTCAGTAACTGACAAACCTGTATAGCAATTCGAAAATTTCGATCATTCTCCCTCTCTCCAGGGCCCAGAATAAAGATGAAGTAGGTAAAAGTTCTGTGTCTCTGAGCATTTTGCTTCAACTGAGGGGGAAACGGGGTGACAGTTTTAGGCTGTCACCTTTCTCACTCGTCGCTAGATCTTGTCGAATTGATTCCAGCTGCAATGGCCACTGTCATACAGTGTTCTGACTTGCAATCTAAACTTCACGAAAGCTTGTTGAATGAGTAAACAAATCGATTGTTGTTGAGAAAAAATGTTCTGTCAAAACTTTTTGTTTTGCAGGTATTATGCCAATTCACAAGAACCAGCACTGCCCTGTCATACAACATATAAAATGATTTAAACTGATACTATCGAGTCATAAAGATGTACAGCATGGGAACAGACCCTTCGATCCAACCTGTCCATGCTGACCAGATATCCCAACCCAATCTAGTCCCACCTGCCAGCACCCAGCCTATATCCCTCCAAACCCTTCCTATTCCTATTCATCCAAATGCCTCTTAAATGTTGCAATTGTACCAGCCTCCACCACTTCCTCTGGCAGCTCATTCCAGACATATACCACCCTCTGTGTGAAAACGTTGCCCCTTAGGTCTCTTATATCTTTCCCCCTCACCCTAAACCTATGCCCTCTAGTTCTGGACTCCCCCACCCCAGGGAAAAGATTTTGTCTTTTTACCCTATCCATGCCCCTCAATTTTGTAAACCTCTAAGGTCACCCCTCAGCCTCCGACGCTCCAGGGAAAACAGCCCCAGCCTCTTCAGCCTCTCCCTGTAGCTCAGATCCTTCAGCCCTGGCAACATCCTTGTAAATCTTTTCAGAACCCTTTCAAGTTTCACAACATCCTTCCAGTAGGAAGGAGACCAGAATTGCATGCAATATTCCAACAGTGGCCTAACCAATGTCCTGTACATGACCTCCCAACTCCTGTACTCAATACTCTGACCAACAAAGGAAAGCATACCAAACGCCTTCTTCACTATCCTATCTACCTGCAACTCTACTTTCAAGGAGCTATGAACCTGCACTCCAAGGTCTCTTTGTTCAGCAAAACTCCCTAGGATCTTACCATTAAGTGTATAAGTCCTGCTAAGATTTGCTTTCCCAAAATGCAGCATCTCGCATTTATCTGAATTAAACTCCATCTGCCACTTCTCAGCCCATTAGCCCATCTGGTCCAGATCCTGTTGTAATCAGAGGTAACCCTCTTTGCTGTCCACTACATCTCCAATTTTGGTGTAATCTGCAAACTTACTAACTGTACCTCTTATGCTCTCATCCAAATCATTTATGTAAATAACAAAAAGTAGAGGACGCAGCACCGATCTTTGTAGCACTCCACTGGTCACAGGCCTCCAGTGTGAAAAAATACCTTCCACCATCACACTCTGTCTTCTAACTTTGAGCTAGTTCTGTATCCAAATTGCTAGTTCTCCCTGTATTCCATGAGATCTAACCTTGCTAATCAGTCTCCCATGGGGAACCTTGTCGAATGCTTTACTGAAGTCCATAACGATTACATTTACCGCTCTGCCCTAATATCCTCTTTGTTACTTCCTCAAAAAACTCAATCAAGCTTGTGAAACATGATTTCCCAGCACAGAGCCATGTTGACTATCCCTAATCAGTCCTTGCCTTTCCAAATACATGTACATCCTGTCCCTCAGGATTCCCTCCAACAACTTGCCCACCACCACTGTCAGGCTCACTGGTCTATAGTTCCCTGGCTTGTCCTTACCACCCTTCTTAAACAGTGGCACCATGTTAACCAACCTCCAGTATTTCTGCACCTCACCTGTGACGATCAATGATACAAATATCTCAGCAAGAAGCTCAGCAATCACTTCCCTAGCTTCCCAGAGAGTTCTAGGGTACACTTGATCAGGTCCTGGGGATTTAACAACTTTTATGCAAGACGTCACCATCTATTTCCTGACAGTCTATATCTTCCATATCCTTTTCCATCGTAAATACTGATGTAAAATACTCATTTAGTATCTCACCCATTTTCCACGGCTCCACACAAAGGTCACCTTGCTGATCTCTGAGGGGCCCTATTCTCTCCCTAGTTACCCTTTTGTCCTTAATGTATTTGTAAAAACTCTTCGGATTCTCCTTAATTCTATTTGCCAAAGTTATCTCATGTCCCCTTTTTGCCCTCCTGATTTCCCTCAAGTATACTCCTACTTCCTTTATACTCTTCTAAGGATTCAATCGATCTACCCTGTCTATACCTTACATATGCTTCCTTCTTTTTCTTAACCAAACCCTCAATTTCTTTAATCATCCAGCATTTCCTATACCTACCAGCCTTTCCTTTAACCCTAACAGGAATATTCTTTCTCTGGATTCTCGTTATCTCATGTCTGAAGGCTCCCCATTTTCCAGCAGTCCCTTTACCTGCAAACATCTGCCCCCAACCAGCTTTCGAAAGTTCTTGCCTAATACCGTCTAAATTGGCCTTTCTCTAATTTACAACTTCAACTTTTAGATGTGGTCCATCCTTTTCCATCATTATTTTAAATCTAATAGAATTATGGTTGCTGACCTCACTGTGCTCCCCCACTGACACCTCAGTCACCTGCCCTTCCTTATTTCCCAAGAGTAAGTCAAGTTTTGCACCTTCGCTACTAAGTACATCGACACACTAAATCAGCAAACCATCTTGTACACACTTATATTCCTTGCCATCTAAACCCTTAACATTATGGCAGTCCCAGTCTATGTTTGGAAAGTTAAAATCCCCGACCATAACCACCCTATTTTTCTTGCAGATAGCTGAAATCCCCTTGCAAGTTTGTTTCTCAATTTCCCTCTGACTATTGGGGGGTCTATAATACAATCCCAATAAGGTTATCACCCCTTTCTTATTTCTCAGTTCCACTCAAATAACTTCCCTGGATATATTTCCGGGAATATCTTCCCTCAGCATAGCTGTAATGTTATCCCTTATCAAAAATGCCACCCCTCCTCCTCTCTTGCCTCCCTTTCTATCCTTCCTGTAGCATTTGTGTCCTGGAATATTAAGCTGCCAGTCCTGCCCATCCTTGAGCCATGTTTCTGTCATTGCTATGATATCCCAGTCCCATGTTCCTAACCATGCCCTGAGTTCATCTGCCTTCCCTGTTAGGCCCTTTGCATTGAAATAAATGCAGTTTATTTTATTAGTCCTACCTTGTCCCTGCCTGTCTTGACTGTTTGACTCACTTCTGTTCTCAACTGTATCTGTCTAAGATAGATCTCTTTCCTCACTATCTCCCTGGGTCCCACCCCCCACCTCACTAGTTTAAATCCTCCCGAACAGTTCTAGCAAATCCCCCTGCCCCTGATATTCTTGTGAATTACTCTGTAAATCCACAACTGATATTAATGACAGATGGAAAGAGACAAACATCCTGGAATTAATTAATTGGAGGGAAAGTCACACAATACTAAATACAATATGCAAAATGCAGTACTTATTGAAAAAAAACTACCATAACTGTAGTTTAAACATTATTAAAATTTTTACACATCTATTACTGAGGACCTCCCATTAAAATAATCATTACCAGATTTTTAAAATAAAAGTACAAAACAAAACTCACTTTTGTACAAGAAACAACACAAAAAGGACAGGTTACAATCCAGGACTACTTTTTTTAAAAAACAATAAAATCCTATAAACTACCTTGAATCAAAAATCCTTTCTTACCGCTATTTAGTTAAGAAGGCCACTTAAGAACTCCATCTACTACCACCTCCTTGGCACTATCTATCCACTCTCCTGTTTGCAGTTTCCTCTCAGATCGTTTCATTCGTCACCGTTCTCACTCCCCCCACTTTCCTTTCCCAGCTATTGCTGTGGTAAGGAGGGAACGGGCCAGAAGGAAGAAGGCAACAAGCAGGAGGGAGGCAGACAGTGAGAGGAATGGAGAGGACGTTGTGAGGAGAGATGAGGTCGGAGGGGCAGAACCAGCACATATTTCCTCCAAAAACTTCAATCATGGACGACCCTCAGTTCAAAACTACTGGCAGCAAGGTCTCAGACATGTAGATGGGATACTATGATCAGTCCTGCTTTCCACAGCTAGCTGATGGATGAGGAGAGGGTATTGTGCTTAAGTGCATTTCATCAGATAATAGGAAACATCATGAAAGGAACATTTGGCTTAGTTGACCTCTGTCTGAACCCAATCATGAATAAACAACAGATCTTCTCCTAAATGAATTATAGGTTTCAATAATTTATGAATTGTGAGGCAATATACCCAGCATTATCTTTCTATTGGGCACGTTACCATCACCACAAAGGGCTGCTATCATCATTCATCAATACAGAATTTTTCAACAAGAGGGCTTCCCCTCCCTTCTTTATTATTTTTGCATGATATTCTGCAAACCAAAGGGCATCCTCAAAGAGAGGCACAAATAAAAACATGTATTATAATTCTGAAGTATAAGCAGGAACTGCAAGAAATGCACAGCACCCCAGTTTCTGAAAGAGTCAACAGAACCATGTGTGAAGAATAGCAAAGGTTTATACATAAAATGTGAAACCTGTTCTGTGCATTAATGTTGAAAGGTGCTCTGTATATTCACTCTATTGCTTCAAGTGATTTCTTTTTAGAAAAAGACAGATGAAAGTGGTTTCTCTCACAAACTACATCAGGTAAGTGCAATTTTATACCTAATAGCCAATTTTTAAAGCTTTTAACTGTTTAGTTAGAATCAAATGTTCTGATACTATAGTTTATGATTTACGCCACAAAATCTCGAATGTAGTTTCATCTTGGCTTCACATTATAAATCCCTTCATATTTGCCAGTTTCCCAGATGTACAACAGTATTAAAAACCTGTAATTACTACTATATTTTCTTTCAGCAAGGTCAATAGATGGAATCTCTGCATTATTTCCATTATTTATCCAATATCATGTCAATGACCAACTACAGCAAAATCATGCATGTTCAAGCATTGGTCTTCAAACTGCGTCACAAAATAGTTAAATCCACACTTCAAAGTGATTTATTAATGAGGGATTATCCAAGAATTTACAATTATATTATTTAATTTCTGCGATTTGCCAAGGATATAGTTTCCATTTTTAACTTGCCCAATTAAATGATCAATGTATTTTAGAAAATGATCAATGTTTCTTTTTAGGAAAATGAAATAATCAAGAACTGATTTATACCTCACAACATCAACAAGAATTAATACTAACATCTCATACATCACAGGCCCACCTCAGACTTTAAACTAGAAAATGAAATTTACTTCTGCACATTTTTCTAACAGCAGATTGCAAACTCGTCAACATGGTGTGAAATTCAGCAAGATCTCCTTAAATACTCACTGTCCATCATAGACATGTTCAGTTACATGACAAAACCATTTAACGATTAATAAAATCTTAAGATATACATGAAAAGAATAGCAAACTCATTCCTGAACGGATTAAAAGAGGTAGCTTGTGTCCACCAGACCTTCAAGTCAATGATACATCCCTCAATTCAACTGCGGAGCAGCATTTAGTTTCCTCAGATTCACTGGCCACATTTCAATACATGCAAACAAATGAATAATGAATGTTTAACATTCACAGTATACAATCTAATGAACACTTCTCATCACCAACTTCCTGAAATCACCTTCATCTAGAACCATGTCAGCACAGAGGGGAAAAAAAAGCCTCGAATTGTACGAGAGTAGTACACTGTAATTAGAACACAAGCACTGCACTGCACCACCAACTCATTTTCCCGGTTGCTGAGCAACAAGGCAACTTACTTCCTATGTGCATCTGAACAGGCACATCAAACATAACTGCGGCATCTTACAGCAAGACATGGATGGACAATTACATCCTGGCACACTCAGACATCAAGCCTATTGCTGCTTTCATAAACATTCCCACTCTGATTTAAGCATTTCCACATGACATTTGCTTGCATAGCTTCACAGTACTGTAAACTGAAGCAATCTACCAGGGAATAACCTGGATCAAGTGAACCAGAAAGAGCAGGTTATGTACAGGTTAATTTTGTCTCAAATGGTACTCCACAACAGAATACTGTCCAATTCATTTTGACAAAAAAAGTCACAATGTTTCAAACCATTACTTCATCCTTAAATTTGTTACAAACATCCAAAGATGGAACCCACATCAATTTGGCATCCCTTTTCACATACTGAATACAATATCAAAACAGTTTGACATCTACTACTTGCTTTTCAGAATGCAGTCGAGTAATGACTGCACACCATGAAGACGTGTTGTACTGTTGAAAGTGCTTTCTCGAAGTGAGATGTCAAACCAGGCCCCAACTTGCCCTCTCAGGTGAATGTGAAAGATGGCATTACTCAAAGGGAAAAATGAGTATTCCCAGTTTCCAGGTCAATAGTTATCACTGATTGAAAACACTAAATCAGATTATTTGATTATCACATTGCTGTTTGTGTGGCCTTGTTGAGTGCAAGTAGCTGACATTATCCAGAATAAAACTCAGTACACTAAAATAATACACTTGTCTGGAAGGAGGGTTGGTGTGGACCTGTTGGGCCAAAGGGCCTGTTTCCACACTGTAGGGAATCTAATCTAAACAAAAGTGCCTTGGGATTTTATCCTGCAATCATGCAAGATGTTATTTATATTTAGCTGGACAAATCCAAGCTTTCCTTTCCCTCCACGTTTACATTTCTACAATAGACTGCTTTACTGCAGTGGAACCACAAACCTACAACAATATAAAGCCAACAAACAGAACATAACATGTTGCTAATTGCAACATATTATGCAATGGGATGGCTGCTGTGCCAGTACAACTAGCATGACAATGAAGTCATAATGTTACTGAAGTGACAAATGTTATTGGCATGACATTTCAGCTATGAAGAGAGGCAGTATAGACTTGAGTTGGTTTCATTAGAATATTGAAGGCTGAGGGGTCCTAATTGAGGTGTACAAAATTATGGGTGGCATAGACAGGGTGGATAATAAACAGCTGCTCCCCTTAGCCAAGGGTCAATATGAGGCGGTATAATTTTAAGATGAAAGGGAAAAGGTTTAGAGGGAATTTGAGGAATGCTATCACTCAGGTGGTGTTGGGAATCTATAACATATTGCTTGGGAGGGCAGTAAAGGAAGGAAACCTCACAACCTTCAAAAGAGTTGGATATCATAACATGCAAAGCTATGGACCACGTGCTGGAAGGGGAATGGAGGCAAACACAATCTTTATGGGCTGAAGGGAGTCTTCTGTGCTTTATGACTCTTGCGTTTATGAATTATATTTAACTCTGTGCAAGTTGACAGAGCATTAATTAGGGAATTACTTTATTCATATAAATTGGTACTGACTATTGGGTTAGGAGAGGCATGTTAAAACCTGCCTTGAAGAAGTTTTCCTCCTTTCTCTACAAGAATCTCAGGGAGTCGCTCTCCCACTGCAACTCCCAGTTCATTTCCTCTGTCCTGAAGCTCTTCAACCATGTTGTGAAACAAACTCGCTACCACAGCCACATTTGCTTCCTCAGTGCCTGCCTCCGTAACCAACTCATCCCACACGGACTCCTGACCATCTTTAAACCAGCAGAGTTCGGACCCGAACAGTACAAACTACAGATTCAAAAACACCAGCAACAGTTCTCCTTCAAGATCCTCCGCTCCACGCTTGCAGCAATGCGCTGGCACCTAACCTCTCTACAGTCATCCCTGCCTCAGCTGAGGGCCACACTCTCAGAATTGCAAAGGATCCACTCTACTACATCCTCAGGAGAATTCATACTCTCAACAAACAGTATTTCAATTCCATCTCAAACATCAAAAACTAAGTACAACAAACTTTTATCTACCCACCTCCATAACCAGCGCTCCTAAAACATTCTAAAAGATTCCCCTGGCCTCGGAATCTACTCAGACGCCATTAGCCATGCGGCTGATGCAGCTGCCACCCCCACGCTGATTGATGAGGTCACTTCTGCCCCCATCACGGCCACTCCCACAACCACTTCCACCCCTCACAATCCCTCATGCATCACACGTGACATCACTTCCGCCCCTCACATCATCGCTGAAGCCACACACTCAGTGACTTCCGCCACCCCTACTGCAGTGGTCACCACCACTTCCGCCCCCACCAGCGCCAATCACCTGCATTCTGCTGACACGCCCCCCACAGACCCCACTGACACTATCCCCACCCCCCAGAACCCAGAGGGGAACACTACCCCTGCTCATGACTCCACACCCATTCCCCCCACCATCACACCCACTCCAGTTACAGGTTCCACGCCCCGCTCCCAGCCCTGCTGAGTTTTCACCATCCCTCCAGACCTCCCCCTCATTGAGGACGAATGATCAGTCCTCAGCAAAGGACTCACCTTCATCCCCCTCCGTCCACGTATCAATGAATTTAATACACGCCGTGACGTCTAACAATTCTTCTGTCGCCTCCGCCTCCAAGCTTACTTTCACAATCAGGATTCCCGCCCACCTTCCAAGGACCCCTTCGCCAACGTCCAACATACTGCATCCACCTGGACACCCCGCGCTGGCCTATTACCTGCCCTCAACCTCTTCATTTCCAACTGCCACCGGGACATTAACCACCTCAACCTGTCTACCTCCCTCCCCCACTCCAATCTCTCACCCTCACAACGCACAGCCCTCCAATCCCTCGGCTCCAATCCCAACCTCACCATCAAGCCAGCGGATAAAGGGGGCGCAGTGGTAGGCTGGCGCACTGATCTCTACACCGCTGAAGCCAAATGCCAACTCAAGGACACCTCTTCCTACCGCCCCCTCGACCATGACCCCACCCCCCATCACCAAACCATCATCTCCCAGACCATACAGAACCTCATCACCTCAGGAGATCTCCCACCCACAGCTTCCAACCTCATAGTCCAGGAACCCCGCACTGCCCGGTTCTACAACCTTCCCAAGACCAAACAAGCCTGACCACCCTGGCCGACCCATCGTCTCAGCATGCTCCTGCCCCACTGAACTCATCTCTACCTACCTCGACACTGTCCTATCCCCCCTAGTCCAGGAACTCCCCACGTACATTCGAGACACCACCCACGCCCTCCACCTCCTCCAAGACTTCCGTTTCCCCGACCCCAACGCCTCATCTTCACCATGGATATCCAATCCCTCTACACCTCCATCCGCCATGACCAGGGCCTCCAAGCCCTCCGTTTTTTCCTCGCCAGACGTCCCCAACAGTTTCCCTTCCACCGACATTCTCATTCGTTTGGCCGAACTGGTCCTCACCCTTAACAATTTCTCCTTTGAATCCTCCCACTTGCTCCAGACCAAAGGGGTAGCCATGGGCACACGTATGGGCCCCAGCTATTCCTGTCTCTTTATTGGCTACGTAGAACAGTTGATCTTCCGTAATTACACCGGCACCACTCCCCACTGCTTCCACCGTTACATTGATGACTGCATTGGCGCCACCTCGTGCTCCGAGGAGGTTGAGCAACTCATCAACTTCACCAACACATTCCACCCTGACCTTAAATTTATCTGGACCATCTCTGACATCTCCCTCCACTTCCTGGACCTCTCCATCACATTAGTGACAACCGACTTGACACTGCCATTTTTTACAAACCCACCAATTCCCACAGCTACCTGGATTACACCTCTTCCCACCCTACCTCTTGCAAAAATGCCATCCCATATTTCCAATTCCCCTGCCTCCGCTGTACCTGCACCCAGGAGGACTAGTTCCACCACAGAACACACCAGATGGCCTCCTTCTTTAGAGACTGCAATTTCCCTTCCCACGTGGTTAAAGATGCCCTCCAATGCATCTCGTCCACATCCCGCACCTCCGCCCTCAGACCCCACCCCTCCAACTGTAACAAGGACAGAACGACCCTGGTGCTCACCTTCCACCCTACCAACCTTAGCATAAATCAAATCATCCGCCGACATTTCTGCCACCTCCAAAAAGACCCCACCCACCAGGGATATAGTTCCCTCCCCACCCCTTTCCGCCTTCCACAAAGACCACTCCCTCCATGACTACCTGGTCAGGTCCACGCCCCCCTACAACCCACCCTCCCATTCTGGCACTTTCCCCTGCCGCCGCAGGAACTGTAAAACCTGCGCCCACACCTCCTCCCTCACCTCTATCCAAGGCCCTAAAGGAGCCTTCCACATCCAAAGTTTTACTTGCACATCCACTAATATCATTTATTGTATCCGTTGCTCCCGATGCGGTCTCCTCTACATTGGGTAGTCTGGGCGCCTCCTAGCACAGCACTTTAGGGAACATCTCCAGGACACCCGTACCAAATCAACCACACCGCCCCGTGGCCCAATATTTCAACTCCCCCTCCCACTCTGCCAAGGACATGGAGGTCCTGGGCCTCCTTCACCGCCACTCCCTCACCACCAGATGCCTGGAGGAAGAACGCCTCATCTTCTGCCTCGGAACACTTCAAGCCCAGGGCATCAATGTGGACTTCAACAGCTTCCTCATTTCCCCTTCCCCCACCTCACTCTAGTTCCAAACTTCCAGCTCAGCACTGTCGCCATGACTTGTCCGGACTTGTCCTACCTGCCTATCTGCTTTTCCACCTAACCACTCCACCCTCTCCTCCCTGACCTATCACCTTCATCCCCTCCCCCACTCACCAATTGTACTCTATGCTACTTTCTCCCCACCCCCACCCTTCTCTAGCTTATCTCTCCATGCTTCAGGCTCACTGCCTTTATTCCTGATGAAGGACTTTTGCCCGAAACGTCAATTTCACTGTTCCTTGGATGCAGTTTGAACTGTTGTGCTCTTCCAGCACCACAAATCCAGAATCTGGTTTCCAGCATCTGCAGTCATTGTTTTTACCATTTAAAATGTCGGACTATAAATAAATTTAAAATCATGAAAAGACTGACTGTAGTTCTAGCATTCAACACTAAATTTAAGAACATCTCGGCATAGATTGATGCCTAAAGGTGAAAGCTGACTAAAGCATCTTCAGAGAGAAAACTAACCGTAGCTATTATGAAAAACGGCAAATGTAAAATGGTAGGGATAGGATTACCCTTTGATGTCATTGGAGTCTGAACCATGAAACCAATGGACACATGAACATGGGTTACATCCCAATCATAAAACAAGCTATGATTTTGGCATTTTTTTTTAGAGAGTCTGAAATCATTCAATTTGATAATGACAAAGATTTAAGCCTTCTATTAAATTTTGGATGAAATTTACATCAAAGGCAACATGTTAACTAGTTTTTTGTCAAAATTTGGTCATTCCATTCAGTAATATCAGAGTTTAAAAGAATTAACAAAACAAACATAAATAAAATTCAACTTGGAAATTGCTGCATCAGTATAAGCATTTAAACAGATTAAGCTAAGGTGTTTCTTCTGGGCATACTCCCATTTCTAACTCGTGTTTCATTGTCAGAGATAGAGACCCTGTTGGATCAGAAGTCTTATGCAAAAGTCATTTCCTTCAGTGTCTGTGGGAAAAGTGATACATTCCACAGTAACACAAAGGATTTAGGACTCAACATTTGCCAAGAGTTTGAAATGGCTCTGAAACTAGATTCAGGAATCAGTGTAAGTATTAATAAATGGTAGTATGGGATACTTAAGTAAGTCAAATGGGAAAGCAACAACAGGTGAATGAAAATCAAGAAGCCCAAGAAACAAAGTTAACACAGGCTTCAGTATCATTAGGCAATGAAATGCCCAAAGCAGGGAGACCTGGACTTCAAAATGACAGTGAGAATTCTGAGAAAGGGGAAGGAGATATTGGTGAAACCAATCAAATTATATGGTAGCAATGAGTATCTGTCCTGTGACGTTGTTTACTCATTTCACTGTATGCAGTGCTTGATGATACTTGCATTTTGGCAGCACATGGAATAGACTGGCTAAAAAGAAAAGATGAGAAATGGAAATAGTGAGCAAGTCAGACAACATCTGTGGAAATGAACTTTTAACGTTTCAGTCAAATAAAAGAAATTCACAATAAAAGCAATTTGAAGGGTTTTTGCCTGAAACATTGATTTTTCTGCTCCTCGGATACTGCCTGACCTGCTGTGCTTTTCCAGCACCACTCTGATCTAAACTCTGGTTTCCAGCATCCGCAGTCCTCACTTTTGCCTTGCTCCAGCATTAAAGCATATCGATTTTGTTTAAAATATTATTTTGATTCATTAATAGTGCAGGTCAACAAAGGTAAGAAATATAAAAGCATTATTTATGGGGCTTGGTGGTAACAATACATTGAGATTACGAAAATGGTTTTTAATTCTACATAAATAGTTGAAGTAAACTATTTTATGCATACTGATGTCTCTGGTGAAATATTGGCTATTGAATAAATCTTAAGAAAAAGGCACAGATGAAACATGACAAAGCAATTATTTTTGAAAATAAAGTGTATCTATAGTATCAAACTCGAACTGGGTTACTGTATCCCTCAGAAAAACCTAATGTCCAGAGTTTTAAATGTTAATGGTACCAGATGAGAAGAATTAGAGAGCAAAATCAAAATGTCTTCAAGTTACATAGTGATTTGCTCAGCCTAATGGAGGAACATTAGAAAATTTTGTTGAAAGATGTGAGTGTGGTTGATCAAGAACATACAAGAACAGAGGGATTAGAAAAAAAGGTGTAATCTGTAAATCAGAGGATGCTGCCACATTATTTCATTGGTAAGTAGATTTATTCTTTAAATTAATACGGTCAAAAAGATAAACTGAGTCATTGAAAAATGGATAAGGATTGGACTTGAGAATGAGAGAAGTTGCTGACCAATAATAAAGGACAATTTGTCAATGACAAGTTTCAAATGTATGAAAACATGAGAATCATGGTCAATGGCTCAAAGTCCTTTCAGCAACAAAGTCCATGAAATGAATCATGTTGTGATCGATAGATGATAAGGCTTTAATTAACAATTAAACAATTAAACTACAAGTTGACAACCTCCCTTGCCTTCCACTGTAGAAGGTGGCTCAATTAATTAAATATTTTTCTACACACATGGACAAAGGCTTTCATAGAAACATAGAAAACACAGGAGTGGGCCATTCAAGCCTGCTCTGCCATTCAGGATGATCATTGAACTCAGTACCCTGTTTCTGCTTTCTACGCATATCCTTTGGTCACTTTAGTCCAAAGAACTATGTTCAACTCCTATTTGAAAACATTGAATGTTTTGACCTCAATTGCCTGCTGTGGCAGAGAATTCCACAGGCTCATTACTCCCTGGCCTGATGAAATTTCTTATCTCAGAATGCCGTATCTTTAATTTTGTGACTCCTGGTTCTGGATTCTCCAGTCATCAGAAGTATTCTTCCTGCATTTACCCAATCTAGTCCGGATACAGTTTTAGGTTTCTACAAGATAATCCACCTTCACCTCTTTTTGAACATTAGTCCTGTCATTCCAGGAATCAGTCTGGTAAATCTTTGTTGCACTAAGGACATCTCTCCTTCGATAAAGAGACCAAAACTGTACATTCTACCAATTTTTTAACAATTCATTGTAGTTTGGGGGCATTGCTGGCTGGTCGGTATTTATTGCCTACCCCTAGTTGCCCCTGAGAGAGATGGTAGTGAACTGCCTTCTTAAACTGCTGCAGTCCACCTGCTGTGGATTGACCCATAATGC
This sequence comes from Chiloscyllium punctatum, assembly GCF_047496795.1. Taxonomy (NCBI): domain Eukaryota; kingdom Metazoa; phylum Chordata; class Chondrichthyes; order Orectolobiformes; family Hemiscylliidae; genus Chiloscyllium; species Chiloscyllium punctatum. Next base: position 52,922,815 of record NC_092761.1, on the reverse strand, counting down.
CATTAGGATGGAATTCCAGGATTCTGATCCAGCGATAGTGAATGAACAGCAAAGTATTTGCAAGTCAGGATGGTGAGTGGCTTGGAGAAGATCTTGAAGCTAGTGGTGTTCTGACATATCGGCTGTCCTCTGCCTTCTAGTTGGAAGTGGCCATGAGTTTAGAAGGTGCTGCCTGAGGATCTTTGGTGAATTTCTGCATTGTATCTTATAGATAGTACTCAATGCTACTAAGCATCAGATGTGGAGGAAGTGGATGCTTGTGGATGTAGTGCCAATCAAGTAGGCTGCTTTGCCCTGATGGTATCAACTTTCTTGAGTATTGTTAAGAGCAGCACCCACCCAGGCTAGTGGGTAATACTTCATCACACTTCTGCTTTGTAGGTGATGGACAGGCTTTGGGGAATCACAATGTTCGTAGCCTCTGGCAAGTCCTGGTCAATGGTAATCCTCAAGATGTTGATAGTGGCGGATTCAGTAATAGCAAACTGATAGAATGTCATGGGGCAGTAGTTGGATTATCTTTTATTAGTGATGGTAATAGTGTGATATTTGTGTGGCGTAAATGTAATTGTGCCATTTGTCAGCCCAAGGATATTACCCAGATCTTGATGCATTTGAACAAAGACTATTTCAGTATCTGGAGAGTTCCAAACAGTGCTGTACATTGTGCAATCAAACATCCCAACTCCTAACTTGAGGGAAGGTCTTTGATGACGCAGCTGCAAATGGTTGGTCCTAGGACACCATCCCGAGAAATTCCTGCAGAGATGTCCTGGAGCTGAGATGACTGACCTCCAACAAACAACAATACTGGAGGTCTAGTGGAATTATCGCTGGACCTGTCAATCTAGAGACCCAGTTAATGGTTCAAATCCTGGCATAGCATAGTTGATAGAATTTGAGTTCAATAAAAAAAATCTGGAATTAAGAATCTAATGATCACCAATTGTTAGAAAAATCTACCTGGTTCACTAATGTTCTTTAGAGAAGAAAACTACCACCCTTAAATAGTCTGGGTTACGTATGATTCCAGACCACATGGCAATGTGATTGACTCTTAACTGCCCTCTCGGATGGGCAAGAAATACTGGTCTAAGCAACAACACCCTCATCCCATCAATGACTTTAAAAAAACACAACCATCTTCCTATGTGCCAGGTATGATTTCAACTATACCCAAATTCTAACTTTGCTAGGGCTCCTTGATGCCACACTCAGTTGAATGTAGCCTTAATGTCAAGGACTGTCACTCTCACCTCACCTCTGGAATTCAGCTTTTTTGTCCATATTTGGACCAAGGCTATAAATGAGATTAGGAGCTGAGTGACCCTGGTGTAACCCAAACTTGATAGCACTATTGATGATACCTTCCATCACTTTACTGATAATTGGGAGTAGATAGATGGGTTGGATTTGTCCTGCTTTTTAGGTACAGGATGTACCTGGACAATTTTCCACATTGTCGTGTAGGTGCCAGTGTTCTAACTTTACTGGAATAGCTAAGCTAGAGGAGCAGCAGGTTCTGGTGCACAAATCTTCAGTACCATTGCCATACGAGTAGTCTTTGCAGTATCCAGTGGTTCCAACTTTTTCTTGACATCACTTGGAGTGAATCAAATTTGTTGAAGACTGATGTCTGTAATGCAGGGGACCACTGAAGGAGGCTGAAATGGATAATCCATTCAGCACTTCTGGTTTGAAATTGCTGTGAAAGTTTCAACCCCTACCTACTGCACTGAAGAGCTGGATTCTTCCATCATTGAGGATGTACATACTTGTGGAGCCTCCTCCTCCAGCGATGTGCTTAATTGTCCATCACTATTCACAACTGGATGTGGCAGGACTGCAGAGTTCAGGTCGAATCTGCTGGTTGCGAGATTGCTTAGCTCTGTCATTTGCCTCTTATCTGTGGGGCATGGAAGTACTCCTGCTTGGCAGCTTCACTGGGTTGACACATCATTTTTAGGTATGCTCAGTGCTGCTCCTGGCATGTCCTCCTGTACTCTCCATTGAACCAAAGTTAATCCCCTGGTTTGATAGGAATGGTTGAGTGGAGGAATATGTGGGCGGCACGGTGGCACAGTGGTTAGCACTGCTGCCTCACAGCGCCAGAGACCCAGGTTCAATTCCCGCCTCAGGCGACTGACTGTGTGGAGTTTGCACGTTCTCCCCGTGTCTGTGTGGGTTTCCTCCGGGTGCTCCGGTTTCCTCCCACAGTCCAAAGATGTGCAGGTCAGGTGAATTGACCATCCTAAATTGCCCATAGTGTAGGTAAGGGGTAGTTGTAGGGGTATGGGTGGGTTGCGCTTCGGCGGGGCGGTGTGGACTTGTTGGGCCGAAGGGCCTGTTTCCACACTGTAAGTAATCTAATCTAATCTAAAAATGCTGGCCACGAGATTACACATTGTGCTGGAGTACAATTCTGTCGATGTCCTACAGCACCTCAAGGATGTCCAAACTGGAGTTGCAAGATCCGTTCAAAGTCATTTAGCATAGTTATAGTGCCATACTTGGAAATTATTCACAATGTGCAGGTAGGACTTCAGCTCCACATGAATGTGTAGTGCTCATTCTTATAGATACTGTCATGGACAGATGCATATACAGCCAGCAGATGAGGTCAAACATGTTTTTCCACTCTTGTTGGCTCCCTTACCACCTGCTGCAAACCCAGGCTAGAAGCTAGGTCCTTTCAGACCCAACCAGCTTGATTAGTAGTAGTGCTGCCAAGCCACTCTTGCTGGTAGACATTGAAATGCCCCACATTCTTCTAAATTCCAGTGAGTACAAGCCTAGTTGATACAGACTTTCTTCATATATCAGGCCTGCCGTCATGGCAATCAATCTGGTGAACCTTCAGTGGACTCCCTCAATAGCAAGGATGCCCGACCTCAGATTAGGAGACCAAAAATGTAATCAGTACTCAATGTGTGGCTTCAACAAGGACTTGTTTAATTGCAGCAAGACATCCCTACTCCTATATTCAAATCCTCTCACTATGAACTACTGGATTAGTGGTGCTGGAAGAGCACAGCAGTTCAGGCAGCATCCAACGAGCAGCGAAATCAAAGTTTCGGGCAAAAGCCCTTCATCAGGAATAAAGGCAGTGAGCCTGAAGCATGGAGAGTGGAGGAGGGTGGGGGTGGGGAGAAAGTAGCACAGAGTACAATGGGTGAGTGGGGGAGGAGATGAAGGTGATAGGTCAAGGAGGACAGGGTGGAGTGGATAGGTGGAAAAGGAGATAGGCAGGTCGGACAAGTCAAGGAGACAGTGCTGAGCTGGAAGTTTGAAACTAGGATGAGGTGGGGGAAGGGGAAATGAGGAAGCTGTTGAAGTCCACGTGGATGCCCTGGGGTTGAAGTGTTCCGAGGCGGAAGATGAGGCGTTCTTCCTCCAGGCGTCTGGTGGTGAGGGAGCGGCGGTGAAGGAGGCCCAGGACCTCCGTGTCCTCGGCAGAGTGGGAGGGAGAGTTGAAATGTTGGGCCACGGGGCGGTTTGGTTGATTGGTGCGGGTGGCTCGGAGATGTTCCCTAAAGCGCTCTGCTAGGAGGCGCCCAGTCTCCCCAATGTAGAGAGGACCACATCGGCCCTGGGCCTCCTTCACCACCGCTCCCTCACCACCAGACGCCTGGAGGAAGAACGCCTCATCTTCCGCCTCGGAACACTTCAACCCCAGGGCATCGATGTGGACTTCAACAGCTTCCTCATTTCCCCTTCCCCCACCTCATCCTAGTTTCAAACTTTCAGCTCAGCACTGTCTCCTTGACTTGTCCGGACTTGTCTGACCTGCCTATCTCCTTTTCCACCTATCCACTCCACCCTCTCCTCCTTGACCTATCACCTTCATCTCCTCCCCCACTCACCCATTGTACTCTGTGCTACTCTCTCCCCACCCCCACCCCCACCCTCCTCCACTCTCCACGCTTCAGGCTCACTGCCTTTATTTCTGATGAAGGGCTTTTGCCCGAAACCTCGATTTCGCTGCTTGTTGGATGCTGCCTGAACTGCTGTGCTCTTCCAGCACCACTAATCCAGTATTTGGTTTTCAGCATCTGCAGTCATTGTTTTTACCTCTCACTATGAAGGCCAGCATGTCATTAGCTTTCCTCACCACCTGCTTCACCTACATGACAACCTTCAGCGACTATTCCACTATGACACCCAGATCTCACCTTTTCCTAAACTGCCACCATTCAGATAATAATCTGTCTTCCTGATTTTGAGACCAAAGTGGATAACCTCTCAGTTATGGAGAAAGTGAGGACTGCAGATGCTTGAGATCAGAGCTGAAAATGTGTTGCTGGAAAAGCGCAGCAGGTCAGGCAGCATCCAAGGAGCAGGAGAATCGACCTCCTGAAGAAGGGCTCATGCCCAAAACGTTGATTCTCCTGCTCCTCGGATGCTGCCTGACCTGCTGCGCTTTTCCAGCAACACATTTTCAGCGCAACCTCTCAGTTATCCACATTATATTGCTTTTGTCAAGTATTTGTCCACTCAGCCAATCTGTCCAAGTCACCCTGCAGCCTCTTAGCATCCCCCTCGCAGCACACACTGCCATCCAGTTTAGTGCCACCTGCAAATTTGGAGATATCGCAATCAACTCCATTGTCCAAATTGTTAATGTACATTGTGAACAGCTGAGATCCCAACACTGAACATTGAAGTGTCACAGCCTGACACTTTGAAAAGAATTTGATTATTCCAACTCTCTGCTTCCTGTCTGCCAACCAGTTCTCTATCCACCACAATACATTACCTCTGACACCATAAGCTTTAATTTTCCACACTAATCTCTTGTGTGGGACCTTGTCAAAAGCCTTTTGCAAGTCCAGATATGAAATGTTCACTAATTCCCCCTTGTCTACTCCACTGATCATATCCTCCAAAAGGTGATAATACCACAAGGACATTACCTGCCCCTTACCTCTGGTTGTGGTCTCACCAACAGCCAATATAATTACAACACAGGTAGACAATCTTTATCGGAAATCCAAAAAGCTCCAAAGTCCGAAGGTTTTTTTAAATCAGGTTTTTTTTCTCATCAACAAGGTTGTTTGGCGTGCAAACAGTTAAACCAAGTTGACACCCAATTGGTGCGTGTCACTCAGATGTGACGTGGGGGGCATGGCCCAGCAACAAGAGGCCTCAAATCTGTTTCAAGGCCCTGTTTTACTTACTGTAGGAGCACCCGGTCTAAGATTTTTAAAAATTTCACCAACAAACTGTCTCTTATTCCGAAATTTGAAAAATTCAGAATTCCGAAAACCAGCTAGTCCCAAGCATTTCAGATAAAGGATTGTGCACTTGTACTCAAATCCTCTCCCTTTGAAAACTAACATGACACCTGTATTCTTCATCACCTGCTACACCTATATGCTGATTGTCAGTGACTAGGATACAATCACATCCAAGGTCTCAATGCACCTTCCCCTTTCCTGCTCTATTGCCATTCAGATGATAATATGCCATCATATTTTTGTTACTGAAACAGATAATCTCATCGCTATCCAAATTATACATCACCTGCCATGCATTTGCCCACTCACTCAATTTGCCCAAATTACACAACTATCTCTGCATTTTCCTCACAGATCACTCTCCCACGCATCCTTATACAAGCTTGGAGATATTTCATTTAGTACCTCCATCTAAATGTTTAATGCATATTGTGAATAGCTGGATCTTAGCTGGTCCCCACTTGTCACTGCCTGCTGTTCAGAAAAACTACCAACAACTTAAAATATTGGTTGAATGTTAAATAGACTGGCAAAATGGGGGCAAAGAGAGATTAACAAAGCACATTGGAAGAACTTATAATAGGCCCAGAGGTTATTCTCCCATCAGAAGACAATCACATTCACACCCAGATAAGTGCAAGATGATCTGCAATCTAGCAATAATACCAGATATGAAGTGCAAGTAGAAGTGGTTAGCACTGCTGCCTCATCGCGCCAGGGACCCAGGTTCGATTCCAACCTCAGGCGACTGCGCACACTCCACACAGACATTCAGGTGCTGGAAGACTGAAGATTGGCTAACATGGTGCCGCTGTTTAAGAAGGGTAGTTAGGACAAGCCAGGGAACTATAGACCAGTGAGCCTGACGTCTGTGGTGGGCATGTTGTTGGACGGAATCTTGAGGAAAGGATGTCCACGTATTTGTGCATGGGAAATCATGTCTCACAAACTTGATTGAATTTTTTGAAGTAGTAACAAAGTGAATTGATGAAAGTAGGTGTTAGATGTGATCTATATGGACTTAAGTACAGTGTTCAACAAGGTTCCTCATTCGAGACTGGTTAGCAAGGTTAGATCTCATGGAATACAGGGAGAACTAGCCATTTGGATACAGAACTAGCTCAAAGATAGAAGACAGAGGGTGGTGGTGGAGGGTTCTTTTTCAGACTGGAGGCCTGTGACCAGTGGAGTGCCACAAGAATTGGTGCTGCATCCACTACTTTTTGTTATTTACATAAATGATTTGGATGTGAGCATAAGAGATACAGTTAGTAAGTTTCCAGATGACACCAAATTTGGAGGCGTAGTGGATAGCAAAGAATGCTACCTCAGATTACAATGGGTTCTTGATCAGATGGGCAACAGGCTGAGGAGTGGCAGATGGAGTTTAATTCCGATAAATGCGAGGTGCTGCATTTTGGGAAAGCAAATCTTAGCAGGACTTATACACTTAATGGTAAGGTCCTAGGAGTGTTCGAACAAAGAGACCTTGGAGTGCAGGCTCATAGCTCCTTGAAAGTAGAGTCACAGTAGATGGTGTTTGGTATGCTTTCTTTTATTGGTCACAGTATTGAGTACAGTAGTTGGGAGGTCATGTTGCGGCTGTTCAGGACATTGGTTAGGCCACTTTTAGAATATTGCGTGCAACTCTGATCTCCTTCCTATCGGACAGCTGCTGTGAAACTTGAAAAGGTTCAGAAAAGATTTACAAGGATGTTGCCAGGGTTGGAGGATTTGAGCTACAGGGAGAGGTTGAACAGGCTGGAGCAGTTTTCCCTGGAGAGTTAGAGACTGAGGGGGTGACCTTATAGAAGTTTATAAAATCGTGAAGGGCATGGAGAGGATAAGTAGACAAAATCTCTTCCCTGGGGTGGGGCATCCAGGACTAGAGGGCATAGGTTTATGGTGAGAGGGGAAAGATATAAGAGAGACCTAAGGGTCAACTTTTTCACACAGAGGGTGGTACATGTATGGAATGAGCTGACAGAGGAAGTGGTGGAGCTGAAAATGTGTTTCTGGAAAAGGGCAGGTCAGGAAGCATCCAAGGAACAGGAGAATCGATGTTTCGGGCATAAGCCGATCTTCAGGAATGCCTCATTCCTGAAGAAGGGCTGATGCCCGAAACGTCGATTCCCCTGTTCCTTGGATGCTGCCTGACCTGCTGCGCTTTTCCAGCAACACATTTTCAGCTCTGATCTCCAGCATCTGCAGTCCTCACTTTCTCCTTCCCAGAGGAAGTGGTGGAGGCTGGTACAATTGCAACACTTAAAAGGATGGGTTTGGAGAGATATAGGCCAGGTGACGGCAGGTGAGACGAGATTAGGTTGGGATATCTGGTAGGCATGGACAAGTTGAACCAAAGGATCCGCTTCCATGCTGTACATTTCTATGACTGTTTAACTAACTCCAAACTCTCAAGTACCACATAAGGATTAACCAACTTAGTCACACAAGTGACTTTTCAAAACCCATGAATCGGTAATCTTGCAAAGTGACATGGATGCTGAAAAGCTGATATGGTTGTTGGATTGGGCACTTTGAGCTAATAATCTTAAACGTTTCTCCTTTGGTCACATTCTTGGGAGTTTAAGTCAACAGACAAAATCTGTTAAATAAAAACCAAATGAAATGTGGATGCTGTAAATCAGAAACAAACGCAGTAATTGCTGGAAAAGCTCTGCAGGTCTGACAGCATCTGAGGAGAGAAATCAGAGTTAATGTTTTGGGTCTGGTGATCCTCAGTTGTGAGGAAGGGTCACCGGACCCAAAATGGTAACTCTGGTTTCCCCTCCCAGATGCTGTCAGACCTGCTGAGCTTTTCCAGCAATTTGTTTGTTTCCGACAAAACTGTTATTCTGCAGGATAATATTTTTAGAGCAAAGTTTTTTCACTGGAGCAGTGGAGGCTGAGGGGTGACTTTGTAATGTTTATAAACTTATGCAAGGCACAGATAAGGTGAATATCAAACGTCTTTTCTCCAGGCTATGGGAGTTCAAACTAGAGGGCAAAGGTTTAAGTTGAGAAAAGATGAAAGATTCGAAAAGGACCAATGGGGCAGCTTTTTCACACAGAGGTTGGTACATATATGGAATGAAGTGATTAATAGCAGGTACAGTTACAACATTTGATACACACTTGGACAGGTATAAGAAATATGAAATGTTTAGAGGGGTCTGGGACAACACAACCAAGTAGGACCAGTTTAGTTTGGGAAATCTCGTTGGCATGGACAAGTTGGACCAAAGGGTCTATTTCTGTGATATATGACTACAGTTGTACAGTGAACCAAGTGTGTTTTCTGGCAATTGACCATGGTCATTAGATGCTCAATTCCAGATATTCATTGAATTCAAACTCCACCCTCTGCCATCGCAGGATTCAAACCCAGCTCCTCAGAACATGACAGAGGTGTCCAGACTAACAGTTCATCAAAACTACCACTTGGCCATTATCATCCCCCCACCCACCGCCCCCCTGCTGTTTTTGTGTTTATGAAACCACCCAAAGGCAGATGTAGGAGGAAAACTATGGAAACTAAACAAATGCGTCTATGCTTGAATACTGCTTCCAGGATGTGGTATATTTTGCAAAGATCAGTTTTGTTAAAAACAACAAAGCAGTTTCACCCAGTATTTTATTGATGGCGTAGAGAAAAGTGTTCAGGCATCTTGATAATTTTTGATGAAGCAGTACTATCCCGTTTGAGAGAACGCTATTATTAATTAGTAGAATCTGCAACTGGATGTCAGGCTTTTTTTAAAGTCAATTTGGTTTCTAAAAAGTGACTTCCCTGACTTGGAACTGTGTGAAATGGAAATGCTTTACTGTACAAATACCACATCCCATCATCTTAATAACAAGTCACCTGAAGCAATGTTAGGATGTTAATCTGATTTTAAGATGTTTTTATATTTGTTTTATCCTTTCTACACAAAAGCAATACGTAGATTCCATTTCTTTCAAGTGAACTGATTTATATCTGTATAGAAAGTTCATTTATCAAAACCCCAACATTGCAAGTTAGATCATATCAGATCAGCAATAGTAGTTTGTGCGGTCTGCGGTTTTCAGATTCTAAATCATCAACTTCCTGAGAGGGATTCTTAAAATTTATAAGTACTAGCATTAAAAACAGCAAGCTTACACTTAGAAACCTTAGAAATGTCAAAGGAATTCAGAAGAACAGACCCTCTCTCATCTTTTGGCTAGACTTAGATCAGCTTGATTGTATTGACAGTTGGTTCTGCTCTAACACAGTTCCGTTCTCATGTAACCCCATGTTATAAGATAGGAATGAAGCCGGTATCGCGTTTTAACCAATACACATTTTAAAAATGCGTGCTTTAGAAACAGCGTCCCCAGTTCGTCAATCATGTCACACAGAACTCACATTAACAAAATGTGCATTATAGCAGAATTATACTTTAGGAGGTCAGGCATATAGATCATGTCACTATTACATGGCTTTGTAATTTTGACTCCCTACTTAAATCTAATTGAACTAGAGAATAGAATAGTTTACCAACATTTTGCAAAGTTACAATCCTTCCGATACTTATATCCATACTTTATCACTCTAGGTAAACAGCAATTATAAACAGTGACTTTATCAACCAATAGAATCATGGAATGAAACAGCATGTGACCCTCTGGCCTATCAGAACCAGTGTCAGTTCTTTGGTACAGTTTTTGAATTAGTCACACTCCCATAATCATTCCCCACAACCCTGAAAATGATTTTCTTTCAAGGATTTATCCAATTCCCTTTGCAAGTTACTATTGAATCTAGTTCTGCCACCTTTTCAGGTAGTGCGTTCAAATCACAACATTTACTAATTACCATAAACTGCCCTCTAGTTATTAGACCTGGCAGCATCTGTGGAAACAAATCAGACTTAAGGTTTCGACCGGAATCAGTTTGGAAACTATGCTGCCAGACGCTGAGTTTCTCCAGCAATTTCTGATTTTATTTTTCCCTAATTTCTCTTGCAAAACTATTCAAGTATTGAACATCTTCATCAAATTTCTCTGAACATTATCTCCTCACTGGAACATCAATTTTCCCAGTATCTCCACATACAGTAACTGAAATTCCTTCTTTATTGTTGTAGTTGATGCAATCACTTCAGTCCCCTCTCTTGATTCCCTTTCTAAGGTATGGGACCAAGCAAATGGAGTAGTTAAGTATTGTGGTTTATGAAGGTTCAGCACCTTTTTGGTGTTTGTACTCTGTACAGCTCTTTATACAACAAGGATCCTACATTCTTTTCCAATAGCCTTCTCCATTTGTCCTGTCATCTGTAGATGAAATAGAGTTAATGCTTTGGTCACTAGCCATGTTTCCTCTACGGAAAGATCAATCTGAAACGATAACATGTTCTCTCTCCAGAGTTTAAAAACCAAAAAGAATTGTAGATGCTGGAAATGTGAAACAAACAGAAATTGTTGGAAAATTTCAAAAGGTCTGGCAGCATCTGTGGAGAGAAAGCAGAGTCAATGTTTCATTTCCCGTGACTGTTCTTCACAACTCTCCAGAATTGCTGCCTGTCTTGCTGAGTATTTCCAGAATTTTGCGTTGTCGTTTCAGGTGCACTCAGAGGAAACCCAAGCAGACACAGGGAGAGTGTGCAGACTTCACACAATCAGTCACCCAAGTTATAGTGAGAGCCTTGAAGCTTTGAATCAAGCAGAAGCACAGTATGTCAATACAGATTGACAATGAAAATTTGGACTAGGACGTTACTTGTCAGATTGACTGAAAGAGGGGTGAATAACAGACGAAAATTAAAGAAAGAAACAAAGTCAATTACACTACAGGAGCAGGCCCTTCGGCCCTCCAAACCTGCGGCGATCCAGATCCTCTATCTAAACCTGTCGCCTATTTTCTAAGGATCTGTATCTCTCTGCTCCCTGTCCATTCATGTATCTGTCCAGATACATCTTAAATGACATTATCATACCCGCCTCGACCACTTTCGTTGGCAACACATTCCAGGCACTCACTACCCTCTGCATAAAGAACTTTACATGCATATCTCCCTTGAACTTATCCCCTCTCACCTTGAACTCGTGACCCCTAGTAACTGAGTCCCCTACTCTGGGAAAAAGCTTCTTGGTATCCACCCTGTCTATACCTGTCATGATTCTGTAGACCTCAATCAGGTCCCCCCTCTACCTCCATCTTTCTAATGAAAATAATCCAAATCTACTCAACCTCTCTTCATAGCTAGCACTCTCCATACCAGGCAACATCCTGGTGAACCTCCTCTGCACCCTCTCCAAAGCATCCACATCCTTCTACCAATGTGGTGACCAGAACTATATTCTAAATGTGGCTGAATCAAAAGTCTAACACAACTGTAACATGTCCCGTCAACTCTCATTCTCAATACCCCATTCGATGAAGGAAAGTATGCCGTATGCCTTCTTGACCACTCCATCAACCTGCGTTGCCACCTTCAGGGCACAATGGATCTGAACACCCAAATCCCTCTGTACATCAATTTTCCCCAGGGCTTTTCCATTTACTGTATAGTTCACTCTTGAATTCGATCTTCCAAAATGCATCATCTCACATTTGCTGGATTGAACCCCACCTGCCATTTCTCTGCACAACTCTCCAATCTATATTCTGCTGCATTCTTATACAGTCCCCTTCACTATCTGCTACTCTACCAATTTTAGTGTCATCTGCAAACTTGCTAATCAGACCACCTATACCTTCCTCCAGATCATTTATGTATATCACAGACAACAGTGGTCCTCTAACACAGATCCCTGTGGGACACCACTGGTCACAGGTCTGCATTTTGAGAAACTCCCCTCCACTACTACTGTCTCTTGTTGCCCAACTAGTTCTCTCTATCCATCTAGCTAGTACACCCCTGACCCCATGTGACTTCACTTTCTCCATCAGCCTACCATGGGGAACCTTATCAAATATCTATGTCCATGTCTATAACACCTGCAGCCTGCCCTCATCAGCTTTTTAACTTCCGCATGGAATTCAATTAAGTTGGTAAGACATGACCTTCCCTGCACAAACCATGGTGCCTGTTAAGGCCCCAGTTATTTCCTCCCCTGCTTCCCTCAGTAACCTGGGATAGATCCTATCCAGACCTGGGGACTTGTTCAGCTTAATGGCTTTTAGAATACTCAACATTTCCTCCCTCTTTATGCCAACTTGATCTAGAGTAATCAAACATCTATCTCTAATCTCAACTTCCGTCATGTCTCTCTCCTCAATGAATACCAATGCAAAGCACTCATTAAGAATCTCACCAAAAAAAACTGGAGAAGGGCAAGGGTTGTAGAGAAGATGTGAGACAAGGCCATTGAGGAATTTGGAACATCAATAAAAACACTAAAACAGCAACATCACCAGACTGGGAGTCAAACTCAGTCAGAGCACAGGGATAATACAAAGTATGAAGAAAGCAGCATTTTCAATGAGCTCAAATTTATGATAACTGCAGTGAGAGCGCAAGCCAAGAGAGCAATTTGCAGTGCGGGGAGGAGAAATACAAAAATTTTAGAGGTTTGAATGCAGCTGTCATTGGGGGCAGCCCTGTGGCTCTGTGGTTAGCACTGCAGCCTCAACAAAATGCCAGGGACCGGAGTGTGATTCCATCCTCCGACAATTGTCTGTGAATTTTGCACATTCTCCCTAACTCTGCAATGGGTTTCCTGAGTGCTCCAGTTTACTTCACAATCCAAAGACATGCAGCTAAGGTAGGTTGGCCGTGCTTAATTGCAGCATTACGGGGTTATGTGGGTCTGACAGAGTTGCTCTTCGGAGGGTCGCTCTTTGGAGGATCAACAGAGACTTGATGGGTCAAATGGCCTCTTTCTGTACTATACAAATTTTCTATGGTTCTATACTACCTCCAACAGAAAATAAAATTCGACTCTCCAATCACCAGTCAAAGAAAAAGCATGGGTAAATTTTGAGAAGAGTGAACAAAGGCCTCGAAAAACCTGGTGACAGCAGCCAAGCACAATGCAGAAGTTACTGGAATTTTAAGAGTCAAATTTCCTCACTGACTTATTAAAGTGAGCCAAAATTTGCAAGGGAAGCCCAATTTACTTTGCACTGAGCTAGCAGTAAACAGCAACAGGTCTCAGTAGACCACTCCAAAGGAGAGAGCCCAAGTCTGCAACATTTAAAAGGGATCTGGATGGTATATGAATAGGAAGGGTTTGGAGGGATATGGGCCAGGTGCTGGCAGGTGGGACTAGATTGGGTTGGATAGCTAGTCAGCATGGACGGATCTGTTTCCATGCTGTACATCTCTATGTCTCTATGACACTAAGTCAAAGTTCCACCCTCTCTTTGCTAACTAGCAACCCTATTTATGGATTTAGTCAGGAACAGGCTTTGTTAAAACTACCCTTAACAACCCCACCCTACCCTCAAAAGAGCTGCTTTCTTACAAGAAGCTAGACCTCAACTCTTCAATCAACACCCTCAGGAATAAGATGAAGTAAATTGGAAAAGAGGTGACAACAGTTCCTTCAATTGCACCTTATCCCCAGACAGGGTGCACAGTGAGGCATTTGTGTAATTAACTAATATCTGCAACATCTTGTTTCTATTGCCGTAACTGAGCAAAATTATTTGCTAGCGAATAACTTGCAGCTGCTCCTACATCTCCATTTTGCACCGTAAAGCAGGAGGTTCAAAATTCCCCCAAATTGTTATAATAATGATAACAGGTTGTAAAATTAACATTTTAACATTTTATTACATTCTCCAAGAAAAAAAGTACGGCCCTGATTTGGGTTTTGTTGCACACTTTTTTTTTGCAAACTCTAAACAGTAATTCTAAGTGAGGAGAGAACAATAAACTCCATGCACACAGAAATGTCAGGCACCACTAACATGCTGCAACTCTGAAAACAAGCTAACCATGAAGTCATTCCCAAGCTACCAGACAAAGCATTAAAACATAAAGGAACTTTGAAATATAAACGTAAAATACTTAGCCTTTCTACAACTTGTAAATAGTTCACTGACCAAAAATGGCCCTATCACAAAAAGAGCCAAAAAGCACATTGGAAGCTTTCTTCATTCTTTGTGCCAAGTGAAGCTTAAAATGAAATGCTTATCAGTCACTTCACTCTTATCTCTTAAGAGTACATGTATCTGCCATGAGACTGGTATCAAAAGACTACTAATTACTCACACCTGCCTGGTATGACATTTTTTGTTAAAAACATTTAAGTGTTGATAAACATAAATTGCAATAGCAGTGATTTCAGGAGCCAGTACGGTCATATTTCACATTAATAGATATAAAATATTTTATATTTCATGGTGTATGAAGACTGCATGTCATGTGCTGTTGATCATAGCCTTATACTCCACGTAGGTTAGAGATTAATTTTCAGTCACAAGAGTGCAGAATTCTGAAATGTTTTCTGTACAAATTTCAGCACCATAGATTTACATTGACTGTTATTGGAAATAGTCCCACAAATGACACAGACTGCCTGGGTGACATAGTATTCTTCAACCTCAAGGGACCAATCAAGCCAGAGCTAAAAAGAGATGAAAGCTCAGTAAGCAATTGGACCTCAGCATTACTCTCAATTATTCATCACAGAAAGGCCAGAGTTCCAATGTAAGAAATGGGAAATGACTCCTGTAACACAGCAGGGGCTGCTTTTCAAGGCAGACTCAAAACACAGTAGAGAAAGCGTTTTCATGCTGCTGGTTACAATTCACCTGACTCAGATTTCCCCAGCTTCCTCATTTCCCCTCCCCCACCTTATCTCAGTCCCAACCCCCGGATTCAGCACCACCCTCTTTACCTGCAATCTTCTTCCCGACCTCTCCGCTCCCACCCCCACCCTCACCTCCTTCCACCTATCGTATTCCCAGCGCCCCTCCCCCAAATATCTCAGCCTGCTTGGCACCCCAGCCTCATTCCTGAAGAAGGGCTTACGCCAGAAACGTCGATTCTCCTGCTCCTCAGATGCTGCCTGGCTTGCTGCGCCTTTCCAGCACCACACTTTTCAATTCAGGAGTTTCAACAATGAGATCAAACTAAAATATGATGCATTCATATTATCATTGCTTATAGCTACCAAACAAAAACAATGCAGAAGAAATGAGCTTCTTGTCAAAATGTGACCAAGAATCGCCACACCTGTCCATGTGGAATTTGCACTTTCTCCCTATGTCTGCATGCACTTCCACCGGTTGCTCCAGTTTCCTCCCACAGTCTAAAGGTGTGCAGTTTGGGTGGACTGACCATACATAGGTCCATAGTGACCACAAATGCCCAGACCATGTGATTAGTCTTGGTAAATATGGGTTATGAGGACAGGTTAGGGGGCTGGGTTTGGGTGGAATACTCTTTAGAGGGTCAATGCAGACTTAATGAGACGAAGGGCCTCTTTCCACAGCATGGGGATTCTGGGACTCTTAATAATTATAGGCCAGCCAACATAGCCCAGCTTTAATCCAGGCCAGCCAGATCAAGAAACCAGGCAAACCGAGCCCAGATACAAATATAACCCACCCACTGCTCAGCTACAGACCAAGAATTCAAACCTTCTCCTTTCTCATAGGCTAATATACTGCTCTAATAGCTTTTGCTATTATATTCCACAACTCTACTGTGGTTGAAACAATTCCACTTGACTTTCCCATCTTCTTCCATATCATGCTGCCAGATCTTCACCTGTTCACCAAGGTGAATAATTTTCCCCAGAAATTTTGCAACCTCCAATTGCTCACTTGTAAATTCCTCTCTGGATGTTTACTAACCACCCAGTGCATAAATTATTTGACTGTTAGGCACAGATTGAGTACTGTCAATACAATTCCTTCTGTTGAGAATATCAGGCTCCTGAGGAGGTGGCTTTGCCACAAATTGACAATCAGCTCAGACAGGATATCTGGTATCAGAAACTGCAAAAGACCATAGCAAATATACACTCTGGAGGTGAAACATTAATGAAGCATTGTAAAGGAGTTGCACACCCTGCACTTGGTTCAATTATATAGAAGCTTGATTAGACAGGACTTGAAGTACTGGGCAAAAAAACAAAAGACCTGCAGATGCTGTAAATCAGAAACAAAAACAGATATTGTTAGAAAAGATTAGCAGGTCTGGCAGCATCTGTGGACAGAAATCAGAGTTCTGAGGAAGAGGCACGCAACCCGAAATGTTCTGGAATCATAGAGACCTACAGCAAGACGACAGGCCCTTTGGCCCAAACTGATCCATGCCGACCAAAACCATCCATTAACGCTAACCCCAATTCCCTGCACTTGCCCCACATCCTTCTAATCCTTTCCTTTCAAATCACTGATGTAGATAACAAACAGTAATTGGCCCAGCACCAACCCTAGAGACACTTCACAAGTCACAGGCCTCCAGTCTGACAAGAACCCTTTCAGAATGACCCTCCACTTCCTATCAAGTCGATTTTGTATCCAACTTGCCAGCTCACCCTGAATTCCACGCAACCTAACCTTCCAGAGCAGCCAATGTGGAACCTTATCAAAGGCCTTACTGAAATCCATTCAGATATGTCTACCGCCCTGTCCTCATCAACCTTCCTGGTTACTTCAAAGAACTCTTAATAAAAATTTGTAAGGCATGATGTCCCACTCACAAAGCCATGCTGACTGCACCTAATCAAACCTGGTCTTTCTAAATGTATACCTTATCCCTCAGAACCTTCAAGTAGCTTACCCACCACAGATTAGATTAGATTAGATTACTTACAGTGTGGAAACAGGCCCTTCGGCCCAACAAGTCCACACCGCCCCGCCGAAGCGTAACCCACCCATACCCCTACTTCTACATCTACAGTTACCCCTTACCTCACACTATGGGCAATTTAGCATGGCCAATTCACCTGACCTGCACATCTTTGGACTGTGGGAGGAAACCGGAGCACCCGGAGGAAACCCACGCAGACACGGGGAGAACGTGCAAACTCCACACAGTCAGTCGCCTGAGGCGGGAATTGAACCCGGGTCTCTGGCGCTGTGAGGCAGCAGTGCTAACCACTGTGCCACCGTGCCGTCCATGGTACAGTAAGATGTTAAGCTTACTGGTCGACAGGCTTTTCTTTGCTGCCCTTTTTTTGAATAGTGGCACATTTGCTATCCTCCAGTTTTCCAAAAGCTCACTCGTGGCTCACAATAATGCAAAAATATTAGCCAGGGCCCCCACAATTTCTTCTCTAGCCCCTTGCAGTGTTCTCAAACAAATCTGGTCAGGACCAGGAGATTTATCCACCTTCATACATTCTAATACATCCAACACCTCCTCTGCTGCATTATGGACTGTCCCCAAGATATCTCCACTAACTTCCCCAATTTCCCAAGTTCCCATGTCTTTCTCCATGGTAAACTCAGAAGAGAAATACTCATTGAGAACCTCACCCATCTCCTGCGGACCTACACATAAATGTCCACTTTAGTGCTTGAGGAGTCCTATTCTCTTTCTAGTTATTCGTTTTCCGTTAAGTATATTTAAAGTACCTATTTGGATTCATCCTAACATTCTCAGCCAAGGCTATCATGAGCCCCCTTTTTGCTATCCTGATTTCCTGCTTCAGTAAACTCTTGTAGTCCCAGTATACCTCCAGAGATTCCCTTGATCTCAGCTGCCTGTACCTGAGCCATGCCTCCTTTTTTCTGGTCAAAGTCTTAATATCACATCATTCAGGGTTCCCTTTTCCTGCCAACCTTGCCCTTCATCTTCTCAGGAACACAGAGACCTTGAAATTTAGCTCTCTCACTTTTAAAGACCTCCCACTTGCCAAAGATCCCTTTGCCTGGAAACAAACTACTCCAATCAACCCCTGGAAGCTCCCGTTTAATTCCATCAAAATTCACCTTGCCCCCATTTAGAACTTGAACCTGTGGACCATTTCTGTCCCTCTCCACAACTATGGTCACGAGGCACAAAGTGCTCTCTCACCAACACCTCCATCACTTTTCCTGCCCTATTTCCCACAGTAGGTAAGGTTTTGCGCCTTCCCAAGTCAGACCTTCCATAAAATGCATGAGAAAACTTTCTTGAAAGCACTTAAATTCCACCCTATCTAAGCCCTTAATGCTCTGGCAGTCCCACTCTATGTTAGGAAAATTAAAACCCTCGACTATGACAATCCTATTGCTCCTAACAGCCTCCCCAATCTCTCTGCATATTTGTTCCTCTAATTCCCATTGACTACTTGGCGGCCTACAGTACCACCCCAAAAACATCATGGTCCCTTTCTTATTTCTTACTTCCACCTACAAAGCCTCACTGGATGAACTTTCAGTTATTTCATCTCTAACTATTGCTGTGATACTCACTTTAATCAAAAATGCAACTCCCCCTCCCCTTCTCCCACCTCCTCTGTCCCACCTCAAGCTACTGTACCCTGATACATTGAACTGCCAGTCCTGTCCCTCTCTTACCCATGTTTCTATAATGGCTATAATGTCCCAGTCCCACATACCTATCCACGCCCTGAGTTCATTAGTCTTATCTGTCAGCCCTCTTGCATTGAAATAGATGTAATTTAATCCAACAGGCACCCCTCACTCCCTGTTGTTTCCAGCCTGACTGGTCTCTTCAACCTCCTATTTCTGATTACTGTATCTCCTTCCAGCCTCCCACTTGTCTCCCTGTTGAGGATCCCACCACACCCCTTGCCAATCTAGTTTAAACCCTCCCTTGCAGCACGAGCAAACCTGGCTGCTGAGATATTGGTCCCTCTCCAGGTCAGATACAATCTGTCTGTCTTGAGCAGGTCACCTCTGGCCCAGATAAGACTCCAATGATCTAAAAATCTGACTCCATGCCCGCTGCACCAATTCTTTAGCAATGCATTCATCTACCATATTCTCCTGTTCTAACCCTCACTAGCACATGACACTGGAAGTAATCTGGAGATCACCACTGAGGTCCTGGTTTCTCATTTTTTTCTGAGCTCTCTATAATCACTGTGCAGGACTTCATCTCTATTTCTACCTATATCATTTGTACTAATGTGCACAATGACATCTGGCTGCTCACCCTTCCCCATGAACGTTCTGCAGCCACTCTGAGCTGCTCTGATCTATCAATCATTCAGCATCTCGGATGATCCTGATAGCATCCAGCTCCAGCTCCCTCACATGGTCTCCCAGTAACAGGAGTTTGGTGCATTTCCCACAGGTATAGTTAACTCTGCTTTCTCTCCACAGATGCTGCCAGACCTGATGGGCTTTTCTAGCAATTTATCTGTTAAAGTACTGGGTGACATTTTGGTCACCTTATCTTAGAAAGTATGTCTTTACCATAGACACAATGCAACCAAAGATCACCGGTATTGTTTCCAGGATGGTAGGACATCCTGGGCAAACTAAGCTTCTATTCTATAAAGCTTCCAGGGAGGAGAGATGACTTTGTTGAAACCTACAAAATAAAGTACTTTACAGAGTAGAGGTACGTAAAATATTTCCTCTGGTTCAGGAATCTAGAGCCAGGGGTACAATTTAAAGGGGGAGGCGGGGGGGGTGAACACAAGAAGCATGGTGTCACTTGAGTCTGAAATGCGGAGAAATGTTTCTGCTCAGAGGATTGTGAATCCTTGGAATTTTCTATCAAACAGAAATGTGGAAAGTTAGGCTTTAAGTATTTTAAGGTACAGATCGATAGGCTTCTGATGACCAGTGGCATAATGGGTTATGACTGAAAGTGCATGAAAAGTTACTCAAGTGTTTGATCAACTATGATCGTACTGAATAGCTTAATGGCCTACTCCTGGTTCTGGAGTGCTGAAGGTGAATCTGGGTGCCCAGACTGAACTGATATTGCAAGACAGATACTGTGATGCACTATCCTTCTCCAGCCATAGACGTTTACAGCACAGAATAAAGCCATTCAGTTCATCATGCCCAGCTCTTTACAAAGGCAATTTGAAACATATACATTAAATTGCATAACATCATGCACACTTTCCAGGCTCAGCGTTGTGAATCACAACTGAAATGAGCAATAAGCAGATGGTGAAATAAGACAGTAACAGGTTCAAGGCTGGTGATGATGCTGTTCTTTTCATATCATGCATGGCATCAAACTGGGTGCAAAGTGTTCAGAGCTTGGGGCAAACATTCAAATTGGGACAAATTCAAATTCTAGCAAGGATTCATGCAGGAAGCACATATTGATCAAATTGAACAGTGAAGAAGGGAACATGAACAAACGATCAGAGTGCATCTGGGAAAATTAACAAACAGTGAAATTCACAACTAATCTTGGAGGAACTGTTGGGCGAAGTTCACAGCACAGAATCAGATAAGTTAATCGTTGTTTTAAGTCTGTTCAACAGAAAGGCTGTATTAGTGAGTACAGTGGGTTCTTTCTTGATTATATGTTTTTGGAGATAAGTCTCTTGATTAAACTTAAAATATAAGCCATAGCTATAAATTGAACCTGTGGCAGTGTTTGTAGAGGAATAAGACGGTGTTATTTTCTGGGTCTGTGGATTATGAAGGAGCAAAAAAATGGCCTTTACAGTGAAATGTACTTCTTATTAGATGTGGGAGTTTAAAAGGTTACTGTGGATTATGTCTGCCATAAATGCTGTTGGATGCGAATGTTATCAGATCAAGTGGATCGGTTGGAGAGACAGATAGAAGCGATGAGGAATTTGCAACAGCAACAGTATGTAATGGATGGCAGTTATAGGAAGGGGGGAAAGGCTCAGATACAGTCACATAGATGCGTTAACTCCAGGAAGTGTGAGAGAGGTAGGCAGCTGGTGCAGGAGTCTTTTGTGGATATACCCATTTCAAACAGATATGCTGTTTTGGAAAATGTAGGGGATGATGGATTCTCAGGGAAACGTAGCACGAACAGCCAGGTTTCTGGTATTGAGACTGGCTCTAATGCAACGAGGGGTACGTCGGCTTCCAAGAGATCAATTGTGTTAGGGGATTCTGTGGTCAGAGAAACAGACAGATGTTTCTGTGGCCAGCAGAGAAAAAGCAGAATGGTGTGCTGTTTCCCTGGTGCCAGGATCAAGGACGTCTCAGAGAGGGTGCAGATGCAGAATGTTCTCACAGGGGAGAAGGGCCAGCAAGAGGTCATTGTCCACATTGAAACCAACAACATAGGAAGGGAAAAGGTTGAGAGTCTGAAGGGAGATTACAGAGAGTTAGGCAGAAATTTAAAAAGGAGGTCCTCAAGGGTAGGATTACTCCCAGTGCTATGAGCTAGTGAGGGCAGGGATAGGAGGATAGAGCAGATGAATGCATGGCTGAGGAACTGGTGTATGGGGGAAGGATCCATATTTTTGGATCATTGGAATCTCTTTTGGGGTAGAAGTCACCTGTACAAGAAGGACGGATTGCACCTAAATTGGAAGGGGACCAATATACTGGCAGGGAAATTTACTAGAACTGCTTGGGAGGATTTAAACTAGTAAGGGGGGGCGGGGGGGAAAGAGTTGTGGAACCCAGGGAGATAGCGAAGGAGGAGATCAATCTGAGACAGGTACAGCTGAGGACAGAAGTGAGTCAAACAGTCAGGGCAGGCAGGGACAACGTAGGACTAATAAATTAAACTGCATTTATTTCAATGCAAGAGGCCTAACAGGGAAGGCAGATGAACTCAGGGCATGGTTAGGAACATGGGACTGGGGTATCATAGCAATGACAGAAACATGGCTCAGGGATGCGCAGGACTGGCAGCTTAATGTTCCAGGATACAAAAGCTACAGGAAGGATAGAATGGGAGGCAAGAGAGGAAGGGGAGTGGCATTTTTGATAAGGGATAGCATTATAGCTGTGCTGAGGGAGGATATTCCCGGAAATACATCCAGGGAAGTTATTTGGGTGGAAATGAGAAATAAGAAAGGGATGATAACCTTATTGGGATTGTATTATAGACCCCCCAATAGTCAGACGGAAATTGAGAAACAAACTTGTAAGGAGATCTCAGCTATCTCCAAGAATAATAGGGTAGTTATGGTAGGGGATTTGAACTTTCCAAACATTGACTGGGA
Source organism: Chiloscyllium punctatum (assembly GCF_047496795.1). Lineage (NCBI taxonomy): Eukaryota > Metazoa > Chordata > Chondrichthyes > Orectolobiformes > Hemiscylliidae > Chiloscyllium > Chiloscyllium punctatum. The sequence continues at coordinate 52,900,571 of NC_092761.1, read as the reverse complement.
CTGCCATAGTGTTAAAGGTTTAGATGGAGAGGAATTTCTTAAGTGTGTACAAGACAATTTTCTGATTCAGTATGTGGATGTACCTACCAGAGAGGGTGCAAAACTTGACCTACTCTTGGGAAATAAGGCAGGGCAGGTGACTGAGGTGTCTGTGGGGGAGCACTTTGGGGCCAGCGACCATAATTCTATTCAATTTAAAATAGTGATGGAAAAGGATAGACCAGATCTAAAAGTTGAAGTCCTAAATTGGAGAAAGGCCAATTTTTATGGTATTAGGCAAGAACTTTCGAAAGCTGATTGGAGGCAGATGTTCGCAGGTAAAGGGACGGCTGGAAAATGGGAAGCCTTCAGAAATGAGATAACAAGAATCCAGAGTAAGTATATTTTGTCAGGGTGAAAGGGAAGGCTGGTAGGTATAGGGAATGCTGGATGACTAAAGAAATTGAGGGTTTGGTTAAAAAAAAGAAGGAAGCATATGTAAGATTGATTGATTGAATCCTTTGAAGAGTATAAAGGAAGTAGGAGTATACTTACGAGGGAAATCAGGAGGACAAAACATGGACATGAGATAGCTTTGGCTAATAGAATTAAGGAGAATCCAAAGGGTATTGACAAATATATTAAGGACAAAAGGGTAACTAGGGAGGGAATAGGGCCCCTCAAAGATCAGCAAGGTGACCTTTGTGTGGAGCCACAGAAAATGAGTGAGTTACTAAATGAATATTTTGCATCAGTATTTACTGTAGAAAAGGATATGGAAGATATAGACTGTAGGGAAATAGATGGTGACATCTTGCAAAATGTCCAGATTACAGAGGAGGAAGTGCTGGATGTCTTGAAATGATTAAAGGTGGATAAATCCCCAGGACCTGATCAGGTGTACCCGAGAACTCTGTGGGAAGCTAGAGAAGTGATTACTGGGCCTCTTGCTGAGATATTTGTATCATCGATAGTCACAGGTGAGGTGCCAGAAGACTGGAGGTTGGTAAACGTGGTGCCACTGTTTAAGAACGGCGGTAAAGATAAGCCAGGGAACTATAGACCGGTGAGCCTGACCTCGGTGGTGGGCAAGTTGTTGGAGGGAATCCTGCGGGACAGGATGTACATGTATTTGGAAAGGCAAGGGCTGATTCGGGATAGTCAACATGGCTTTGTGCGTGGGAAATCATGTCTCACTAACTTGATTGAGTTTTTTGAAGAAGTAACAAAGATTGATGAGGGCAGAGGAGTAGATGTGATCTATATGGACTTCAGTAAGGCATTCGACAAGGTTACCCATGGGAGACTGATTAGCAAGGTTAGATCTCATGGAATACAGGGAGAACTAGCCATTTGGATACAGAACTTGCTCAAAGGTAGAAGACGGTGGTGGCGGTGGGTTGTTTTCAGACTAGAGGCCTGTGACCAGTGGAGTGCCACAAGGATCGGTGCTGGGCCCTCTACCTTTTGTCATTTACATAAATGAGGTACAGTTAGTAAGTTTGCAGATGACACCAAAATTGACGGTGAAGTAAACAGCGAAGAGGGTTACCTCAGATTACAACAGGATCTGGACCAGATGGGCCAATGGGCTGAGAAGTGGCAGATGGAGTTTAATTCAGATAAATGCGAGGTGCTGCATTTTGGGAAAGCAAGGTCCTAGGGAGTGTTGCTGAACAAAGAGACTTTGGAGTGCAGGTTCATAGCTCCTTGAAAGTGGAGTCACGGGTAGATAGGATAGTGAAGGCGGCATTTGGTACGCTTTCCTTTATTGGTCAGAGTACGGAGTACAGGAGTTGGGAGGTCATGTTGCGGCTGTACAGGACATTGGTTAGGCCACTGTTGGAATATTGCGTGCAATTCTGGTCTCCTTCCTATCGGAAAGATGTTGTGAAACTTGAAAGGGTTCAGAAAAGATTTACAAGGATGTTGCCAGGGTTGGAGGATTCGAGCTACAGGGAGAGGCTGAACAGGCTGGGGCTGTTTTCCCTGGAGAGTCAGAGGCTGAGGGGTGACCTTATAGAGATTTACAAAATTATGAGGGACATGGATAGGATAAAGAGACAAAGTCTTTTCCCTGTGGTTGGGGAGTCCAGAACTAGAGGGCATAGGTTTAGGGTGAGGGAGGAAAAGATATAAAAGAGACCTAAGGGGCAACCTTTTCACGCAGAGGGTGGTACGTGTATGGAATGAGCTGCCAGAGGACGTGGTTTAGGCTGGTACAATTGCAACATTTAAGAGGCATTTTGATGGGTATATGAATAGGAAGGGTTTGGAGGGATATCGGCCGGGACGAGACTGGGTTGGGATATATGGTCGGCATGGACATGTTGGACCGAATGGTCTGTTTCCATGCTGTACACCTCTATGACTGTATGACCAGTGTTGAGGGGATGATTATGGTCGTGCAGCTGTGATTGGAGGATGGGAAGTTCCCGAACTTCTGACTTGCCTCTCTCATGTGTGCAGTTCAATGGTCAAGATTCATTTTGATAATCAACAGCAACTTTCTTCTACGCTTGAACTCCATTAACAGGTTTTTTTTTGCAGAGCTTCTACTTCCAGCAGCCAGCCTCCTGACTCCACTACATACAAAAAGCAATCCAAGAAATCTGATCAGAAATTTGGTGAGGCTTTCCATGCGACAGGTTCACAAGTGTCTTGTTAAATTCAAGTAAAGCCAAAAAAGTGTTGCACAAGCCACCAAGTGCTGTCCAATAAAAACACTTAATCAAATAAACTTAGTGACTCTTGGAGAACTTTCAAGAGGAATACATCAGGAACCCATGATCATACTTCTGACATTTGAAAAATAACACTTACAGGCACCAATGATCTCCAAGAATGTCAAAAAGCATCTTTTGAGAAGTTATAAATTTCACACAAAGAAGCCTCATACTGTTGCAGGAATTTTATTTTAACCATGTCAATTGCAACAAATTAATTTGTTAGAAGATGGAGGTAAATAAATATACACCTGCCAATCAAGAGTTAAGTAAAACTGCCTTGTTTTTGTCTGTCTTTTTGGTCACATTACTTTTTAAATATTAAAGACGAGTCATTTCGGAAAATAGTTTGTGAAGCACTGCTGGTGCTCAAAATCTAGAGCCTCAACACATTGGTACTATCTTCCTCTTGCTTCTAATCTCAATGTAACTTACACATCACCTATGGTTCCTCCTCCCAAAACATGGTCACTTCTAGTGTGGCTATGTGATTTCAAATATGCCTTAAATATTATTTCAAGCTCAAGTGGGCTAGTCACTCCTTAAGCAGTCTTTTTATGGTTAGAGGATGCCTGACTGTTCAGTATTCAATTTTATGGCATTACCAAGGAATATATATTATCAAGAGATGGCCTATACCTTCTTGCAATACGAAAATAATATTGGACTTGCACATTTATTTATTATCTGCACCTTTCTTCAAAGGCAGCGCTAGCATTTTAGTTAGACTCAAGGAGATCGGAATCATTAACAGTTTTAATTTTACATATAGCAAATGAACAGAGGAACAGATTTAATCAATATTCATTTCACTTGCTTTCAAATACCATCACATGAATGAGAGAAATGATAAATCAAGGAGCCCTGCATAGCAAATTAAATTCACTTGCTTTAATTGCATTATAGAACTGAAACAGAGCACATCATTAAACTACATAAATTTGACACTTCCTGCAGACCATCTAAATCACTGAAATCCCAATGTGACAGAATCTAACCTTGATAGTGCAAGGTTTGTTGCTCAGGTTGAGGTTTAGGGTGTAGGTTTGCTCGCTGAGCTGTAGGTTTGATATCCAGACGTTTCATTACCTGGCTAGGTAACATCATCAGTGGTGACCTCCAAGTGAAGCGAAGCTGTTGTCTCCTGCTTTCTATTTATATGTTTGTCCTAAGTGGGGTTCCTGGGCTTTGTGATGATGTCATTTCCTGTTCGTTTTCTAAGGGGTTGATAGATGGTATCTAGATCTGTGGGTTTGCGTGCTACTAGGATTCCGAGGGGTCTTAGTAGTCTGGCTGTCATTTCTGAAACTTCTTTGATGTATGGTAAGGTGGTTAGGGTTTCTGGCTGTGGTTGGTCTGCTTGATAGTCATTACCTTTACTCAAATCCCAATACAAACAGCCTGAGTTTACTACTAATCAGAAATGTGACTGGCTACATGAAAGGTCAGAAGCTGGGAATTCTTCAGCAAGTAACTTACCTCCTGTCTCTTCAGTTTCTGCCTGTCACCCAAAAAGCACAAGTCGAGTGAGATAGAATACTCTCTCCATTTGTATGAATGAATATGGATCAAACAAAACTCAAGACATTCACTACCATCCAGGATAAGGAACCCATGTGAGTGGCATCCAATCCACCAGCTTCCACATTCACTTTTTTCACCATTGCTGCTACAATGGTGGTACTATCAGCGTACATTATCTGCACAGCATTCATCAACAGCACTTTTTAAACTCACCAAAAAGACAACAGCAGCATGGGAACATTATCATCTGCAAACATCCCTCCAAATCTCATGCCAGACTGATTTGGAATCAGATCGCCATTTATTTACTGTCATTAGATCTGAACTCTGAAGCTCCCTCCCCAGCAGCATTCTGTGTATCCTTACGCCATGTGAACTGCAGATATTCAAAAGAGCCACTCAGTACCGGTTTCAAAGTTCATTAAATAAGGGCAATAAATGTTAGCTATACCAGTGATGAGCACATCCCACAAAATTTAAAAAAACTTCTTTAGATTCTCCCCGTCCAACCTCTTCAATAAAATGAGATACATAGAACATAGAAGAATACAGCGCAGTACAGGCCCTTCGGCCCTCGATGTTGCGCCGATCAAAGCCCACCTAACCTACACTAACCCACCATCCTCCATATACCTATCCAATGCCCGCTTAAATACCCATAAAAAGAGGGACAGTCCACCACTGCTACTGGCAGGGCATTCCATGAACTTACGACTCGCTGAGTGAAGAACCTACCCCTAACATCAGTCCTATATCTACCCCCCCTTAATTTAAAGCTATGCCCCCTTGTAATAGCTGACTCCATACGTGGAAAAAGGTTCTCACTGTCAACCCTATCTAACCCCCTAATCATCTTGTACACCTCTATCAAATCACCCCTAAACCTTCTTTTCTCCAATGAAAACAACCCCAAGTGCCTCAGCCTTTCCTCATAGGATCTTCCTACCATACCAGGCAACATCCTGGTAAACTTCCTCTGCACCCGTTCCAGTGCCTCCACATCCTTCCTATAGTATGGCGACCAAAACTGCACACAATAATCCAGATGCGGCCGCACCAGAGTCTTATACAACTGCAGCATGACCTCAGGACTCCGGAACTCAATTCCTCTACCAATAAAAGCCAGTACGCCATATGCCTTCTTCACTGCACTATTTACCTGGGTGGCAACTTTCAGAGATCTGTGTACATGGACACCAAGATCCCTCTGCTCTTCCACACTACCAAGTATCCGACCATTAGCCCAGTACCCCATCTTTTTATTACTCTTACCAAAGTGAATCACCTCACACTTAGCTACATTGAACTCCATTTGCCACCTTTCTGCCCAGCTCTGCAGCTTCTCTATATCCCGCTGTAACCTGCCATATCCTTCCTCACTGTCTACAACTCCTCCGACTTTCGTATCATCCGCAAACTTGCTCACCCAACCCTCTAACCCTTCCTCCAGGTCATTTATAAAAATGACAAACAGCAATGGTCCCAAAACAGATCCTTGCGGAACACCGCTAGTGACGGCACTCCAAGATGAACCTTTGCCATCAACTACTACCCTCTGTCTTCTTCCAGCCAGCCGATTCCTAATCCAAACCTCCAACTCACCCTCAATGCCATATCTCTGTATTTTCTGCAGTAGCCTACCATGGGGGACCTTACCAAACACCTTACTAAAATCCATATATACCACATCTACCGCTTTCCCCTCATCTACCTCCTGAGTCACCTTCTCAAAGAATTCAATAAGGTTTGTGAGGCACGACCTGCCCTTCACAAAACCATGCTGACTATCCTTGATCACATTATTCTTATCCAGATGTGCATAAATCCTATCCCTTACAATTCTCTCTAAGACTTTGCCCACAACAGAAGTGAGACTCACTGGCCTATAGTTACTAGGATTATCCCTACTCCCCTTCTTGAACAAGGGAACCACGTTTGCTAGCCTCCAGTCCTCTGGCACTACTCCTGTAGACAAAGAGGACACAAAAATCAAGGCCAGTGGCTCTGCAATCTCCTCCCTTGCTTCACAGAGAATCCTAGGATAAATGCCATCAGGCCCAGGGGACTTATCTATTTTCACCCTTGCCAGAATTTCCAACACCTCTTCTCTACATATCTCAAAGCCATCCATTCTACTTATTCGTGCCTCAGTATTCATATCGACAACAATGTCCTGTTCCTGAGTGAATACTGACGAAAAGTATTCATTCAGTACCTCCCCAATCTCTTCAGCCTCCACACGCAACTTCCCATTACTATCCTTGATTGGACCTATTCCTACTTTAGTCATTCTTTTATTCCTGACATACCTATAGAAAGCCTTAGGGTTTTCCCTAATCCTACCAACTAAGGACCTTTCATGTCCCCTCCTTGCTGCTCTTAGCTCTCTCTTCAGGTCCTTCCGGGCTACCTTATAACTCTCAATCGCCCCTATTGAACCTTCACGCCTCATCTTTACAAAGGCCGCCCTCTTCCATTTAACAAGGGATTCCAATTCCTTATTAAACCACAGCTCCCTCACACGACCCTTTCCTCCCTGCCTGATAGGTACGTACTTATCAAGGACACTCAATAATTGCTCCTTGAACAAGTTCCACATATCAATTACGCTCTTGCCTTGGAATCTACTTTTCCAATCCACACATCCTAAGTCATGCCTCACCGCATCATAATTTCCCTGCCCCCAGCTATAACTCTTGCCCTGTAGTACACACTTATCCCTCTCCATTACTAGAGTAAAAATCACCGAATTGTGGTCACTGTCCCCAAAGTGCTCACCTACCTCTAGTTCTAATACCTGGCCTGGTTCGTTATCCAGAACCAAATCCAGTATGGCCTCACCTCTTGTTGACTTATCTACATATTGTGTCAGGAAACTCTCCTGCACACATTGGACAAACACTGACCCATCTAACGAACTTGAGCTATAGCTTTCCCAATCAATATCAGGAAAGTTAAAGTCCCCCATAACAACCACCCTATTACTGTCACTCTTCTCCTGAATCATCTTCGCAATCCTTTCTTCAACGATTCTAGGACTATTAGGAGGCCTGTAAAAGACTCCTAACAGGGTGACGTCACCTCTCCTATTCCTAACCTCAACCCAAACTACCTCAGATGGCAAATCTTCGTCCATCTTCCTTTCCACCGCTGTAATACTATCTTTGACAAGCAAAGCCACACACCTTTTACCCCCACCTCTGACCCTACTAAAACATTTAAACCCTGGAACCTGCAACAGCCAATCCTGTCCCTGATCTAGCCATGTCTCCGTAATAGCCACAACATCGAAGTCCCAGGTACCAACCCACGCTGCAAGTTCACCTACCTTATTTCGTATACTTCTGGCATTAAAGTATACACACTTCAAGCCACTCTTCTGTTTACAGGCACCCTCCTTTAAGATTGATGCCATATTCCTAACCTCCCTACACTCCAGGTCCTGCACCCTAAAGTTATAGTCTGGGTTCCCATGCCCCTGCAGAGTTAGTTTAAACCCCCCCCAAGAGCACTAGCAAACCTCCCCCCAAGGATACTGGTGCCCCTCAGGTTCAGGTGCAGACCATCCTGTTTATAGAGGTCCCACCTTCCCCAGAAAGAACCCCAGTTATCCAAGTACCGAAATCCCTCCCTCCTGCACCATCCCTGTAGCCACGCATTTAACTGTTCTCTCTCCCTATTCCTCGACTCTCTATCACGTGCCACGGGTAACAAACCAGAGACAACAACTCTGTTTGTTCTAACTCTGAGCTTCCAACCTAGCTCCCTAAAAGCCTGCCTAACATCCTCAGCACTCCTCCTACCTATGTCATTGGTGCCAATATGGACCACGACTTCAGGCTGCTCCCCCTCCCCCTTAAGGACCCGGAAAACACGATGAAATTTTCTTGTGCTTAGTGGAAAGTACGTATTGCTGGTTGAACTAAAATATAAAGGCCAATTCAATGACAAATAACTTCTGTCCATTCACCACTATGTAAATATACCTTCAATATCTGAAATATACACAAAATACTGCAGATGCTGTAAACTTGAAATAAAAACTGTGCTAGGGCAAATCAGTCTAGTCAGTCTCAAATCAAAATGCTAGAACAACTCAGCAGGTCTGGCAGCATCAGTGCAGAGAAAGCAGAGTTAACATTTTGAGTCCAGTTCTTCTTCAGAACTGATTGGAATATATGTTAGAGAAGGGATGGGTGAGGAGAAAGGAGAAAATGATAGGTGGAGATGGACCCAGGAGAACAAGAAAAAGACTAAGGAATGGGTAAATGTCTGCCAGGGGGAATGCTGTGGTTAATGGGAACTATTAGTGGCAGGTTTGTGGTAGCAGCCCATGTGATGACAAGGCCCGGTGAGAGAGAGTTGGGCTAAGGACATGGGAGGTGGTGGTCAGACTCTAAAATGATTGAACTCAATATTGAGCTCCAAAGGTTACGGGGTTCCAAGTGAGAAATGAAGTGTTGCTCTTCCAGCTTTCACTGAGCTTCACTGGAACACTCTAGCAAGCCCGAGACAGAGTTATTGGCCAGGGAACACGGTGGTGTTTTGAAATAGCAGGCAACCAGAAGCTCAGGAGGTCTCGGAAAGATCCATTTACTTCCAGAACCAAGGATTCTCCATCATGACCCTCAGCCATGTCCAACCAATGTCTCACACTTTGGCCCTCACCTCCTTTCTTCCCTCCCACAACAGCAAAAGAGACCTCCCTGCCCTCATCCATCATCCCATCAGAACCGTATCCAAGGAAAATTAGCTGTCATGTCCAGACACATATTCCTACCTCGTCAGCCTTTAGCAGGGACTGTTCCCTCCAGGACACCTTGTTCCACTACTCCTTCACTTCAACATCATCCCAAACTGCCATGGGGCCTTCCCATGCAACTGCAGAAGGTGTAACACCTGTGCATTTACTTCCTCCCTCCTCAGTATTCAATGCCCAGACACATCTTCCACTTGAAGCAGCAATTTACCTGGCCTCATTGATCTAGTCTATTGTGTTCACTGCTCACAATATGGTCTCCTCTACATTGGCAACATTCTTTCCACAAAAATGACCCTCGGCTTCCAGTTGCCTGTCATTTCAACACACCATCTTGCTCCCTGATCAACAACTTTGACTTGGGCTTGCTACAGTGCTCCAGCGAAGTTCAGTGCAAACTAATACCTCATTTTCCACTTGGGTACCCTACAATCTTAGGGTCACAGAGATGCACAGCACAGAAACAGACCCTTTGGCACAACTCATCCATGCTGATCAGATATCCCAAATTAATCTAGTCCCATTTACCAGCATTTGGCTCCATATCGGAGTCCTTCCTATTCATAAATCCGTCCAGTTGTTTTTCAAATGCTGTGATTGTATCAGCCTCCACCACCACCACCTCTGGCAGTTCATTCCATACACATACCACCTGCTACGTGAAAAAAACTGCCTCTTAGGTCCCTTTTAAATCTTTTCCCCCTCACCTTAAACCTCTGCCTTCTAATTTTAGACTCCCCTACTCTAGGAAAATACTTGGACTATTCAGCCTATCCATGTCCTTCACAATTTTATAAACTTCAATAAGGAGTGCACCCAGCCTCCAACACTCCAGGGAAAATACCCTCAGCCTATTCAGCCTCTCTCTATACCTCAACCCTCCAACCCCAGTAATATCACTGTAAAGCTTTTCTGAATCCTTTTAAGTTTAATAACATTTTTTTCCAACAGCGGGGAGACCAGAATTGAACACCGCATTCCAAAAGTGGCCTAACAACGCCCTCTCTCTCGCCCCCAACACTGCCCCTCCCCTGCCCCCAACCACGTGCACCCCGCCCCCATCCCCATCCCCATCCCCATCCAACATCATCCCCAACCCAGTACACACACACACACACACACACACACACACACGTTTTTACTGCAACGTTTTGACAGGTTCCACCTTTGCCCTGTACAGAATAATGTTGCAGAGATAATGTTGTAGAGATTATGTGGGGAAGGAGGGGGTTTAGGGTACACCCCTGTGTAGAACTCCAGGGAAAGTGTGGAGCGAGAGAGAGGGCAGTCTGTCAGTCATTTAGAGACGGTGCCTGTTTAATCACTGTAAACAAAAGACATGATCACTGTTGGAAACACGCCTTTGAGATAATGTTTCTACCTGGACCTCAAGATCTCTTTCGGATAATTGGTATTCGGATGATCAAGGTTCCTCTACTGAATAATCAATTATCAGAATTGAAACAGTGCCTACCCATCCTGTTCGGATAATCGAGGTTCCTCTGTACACCAACCTTTTCCTAGCTACAAGGAGTTCTGAAGAAGGATCACTTGACCCAAAACAATAACTCTGCTTTCTGTCCATTGGTACTGCCAGACTTGCTGAGGTTTTCTAGCAATTTCTGATTTTGTTACCGAAATCAAACAGACTTGACGGAGTTTCTTTGAAATTTGTTTTTATTTCAGAATTACAGCACCTGCAGCATTTGTTAATATTGAAACAGTCTCCATTCTACTAAACACCCAAATTACTCCCTGACCTCCAATTCCACAGCTCCAACCAAAAACATTTCACTCTCTGAGGTCGACAGAATGCCTACAGTGTGGAAACAGGTCGTTCGGCCCAATAAGTGCATACCTACTTTCCAAACAGCAGCCTACCCATCCCCCACCCTAACCTTGTAATCCTGCATTTCCCAAGGCTAATCCCACCTAGCCTGCACATCCTTGACCATTACAGGCAATTTTTCATAGTCAATCCACCTAGCTTGCACATCTTTGGACTGTGGGAGGAAACCAGAGCACAGAGGAAACTGACGCAGACAAGGGGAGAATGTGCATACGCCACACAGACAAACACCCGAGATTGGAATTGAATTCAGGTCCCTGGCACTGAGAGGCAACAGTAATAATCATTGAGCCACTATGCTGCCTATATCCAGGATCTTTTTCCTGGCAAATCCAAATTTATTTTGTTCAACTCTCAATGAAAACTGTAATCCTTGACCTCAAATTTCAGAAATGAGTGAGTGAATCAGATTGAGGGCAGAGCAAAAGACAAATTGCTAATGGTGATAAAGGATGGACAGAAATATAACACGTGTAAAAGATAGGTGTGAAAGAAGGAAATGGGCCTATGCTGCACACCGAGAGCAAAACCAATACCACATAACCAAAATATAGCTGGGGGTGATCTAAAAGAAATCAAAGGTAGAGATCATACTCCAAATTTGTGGAATTCAATAGAGCTCTAGAGGATGTAAAGTATCTAAGTAAAAATTGATGTATTATTCCTCTAACTTTCATTGAGACAAAGGCAGACATTTTAGCATGGCAGCAAGGTGCTTTAGTGAAATGGTAAGTAACTGGAAGGTCAGGATCATTCTCATGGACAACAAGTTGTGGATCCAACAAGAGATCAGGCTATTTAGGATTTAGTGATGTGTAATGAGGCAGGCTTATTAAATGGTGTCAAAATAAAAGATCACTGAGGGAACAGTGGTCATAACATGATTAAATTAGCATTCGGTTTGAGAATGATAAACTTGGGTTGGAAACAACTGTGCTAAACTTAAATAAGTATAATTGCAAAGGAAGAAGAGCTGAGTTAGCTGAAGTGGATTTAGAAAAGAGTGCGGCTGCAAACGCAGTAGAGGAACAATGACATATTCAAAAATATAGTCCATGGCTCACAACAAAGTGACCCCATGAGAAAAGATTCTAGTTAGTGGATAAGCCAACAATAGTTAACTAGGGAAGTTAAAGATAATATCAAATTGAAAGAAACATACAATGTGACTAAGTAATGGCACGCCAGAGAATCTGGGAAGTTACAAAAAGAAATGGTGACCAAAAAACCAAGAGGTGAGAAGATAAACTTTGATAAACTTGCAATCAGTATTAAGATGGATAGAAAGAGCTTCCGTATATAAGAAGAGGCTCCTTAGAAGAGGGGTTGGGAAAATAATAATGGAGAACCAGGAAATAGCACAGGAATTGAATAAATACTTTGTATTAGTTTTCACAGAGGAACACACTCATATAAGCATTCCAAAAATACTAAAAAAATCCAGGGACAAAAGAAGGAAATGAAATAAATATAATAACTATCACTGAGAGAAAGTAGTACTACGGAAACTAAAGAGGCTAATGACTGATACATCTCGGGACCTGATAGGATGTATCCTAGGATATTAAAATAAGTAACTATGGAGATAGTGGATATATAGTACTGGTAGTAATTTTCCAAAAATCCTTAAATTTTGGAAAGTCCCAGGGGATTAGAAAACTGCCAATATAGCAACTTTATTTAGAAAGGGAAGGACACAAAGCACAGGTAACTGTAAGCCAGTTAGCTTAACATCTGCTTTGGGAAAATGTTAGAGTCTATTATAAAAGATGCAATAGCACAGAATTAGAAATGCATAATATGATCAAGCAGAATATGCAGGACTTAACAATTGGAATTGTTTGAGTAGGTAACAAGCAGGATAGGTAAAGTAGAAGCAATAGATGTAACATTTTTTCAGAAGGCATTTGATAAGATACCGTATACTTTGTTGCTTAATAAGAGTAAAATACAGTGTTGATTGATTAGTATATATAGACGGTTGGCTAACTAATTTAAAAAGAGATAAAGACAGGATAAGGTGAGTATTTTCATGATGTCAAACATGACTTGCCACAGAGTTCACACAATGTATATAAATGACTTGAATAACAGACATAAATGTACAATAGCCAGGTTTGGGGATATTACAAAAACAGGTGGGATACCAGTGCTGAAGATGACACAAACTGCAGAGGGATTTGGACAGGTTAAGCAAGAGGATAAATAAACTTGGCAGATGAATATAATCTGGGGAAAAAGCGAGGCTATGCATCGTGGCAGGAAAAATACAGGGGCCGAATATCATTTAAATTGGACAAAGACTGTAGAAAGCTAGAGAGAGATTTGGGAGTCCTTGCTAACAAATCACAGAAATCTAGAGTTCAAGTTCAGCAGGTAATAGGAAAGGCAAATGGGATACTAAACTTAATTTCAAAGGGAATGGAATATAAAAATAGAGAGGTCTTGCTCAAACTATATAAAGCATTATTCAGAGTACACCTGGAATACATTGCATAGTTCTGGCACCCATATCCAAGGAAACATACAGTGACACTGGACACAGTTCAGACAAGGTTCATTGGCTGATCCCAGATAAGGTGAGTGTGTCTTTTAGGTCAAGTAGGTTAAACCTATATCCTTTGGAATGTAGAAGAATGAGAGGTGGTGTTATAGAAACATATAAGGTTCTTAGGGCTTTGACAGGTGTGGAAAGTTTTATTCCCCTACTTAGAGTCTAGGACCAGAGGACATTATTTTGAAATAAGGGGTCGTGCATTTAAGATAGAGGTGAGGAGAAATTTCTTCTTTGCGGTACTGAATCAGTGGAATTTCTTATGACACAAAGTTGTAAAGGCTGGGTAATCACCTTGAATTATATTCAAGGTTGAGATAGATTGATTTCTAATCAGTAAGCAAAAAGGCAGTAAAATGCAATGGGCTGAATGTCCTAATTCTGCCCCATGTCTTATGATAATAGTGAGCACTTTATTGTCCGTCCACTCTCACAGGAAAGTGCAAATGAAGGGGTTCATTCGTCAGTGCCTACAGCTGAGTACGTTTTGGTTTTGGGTGGGGTAAGTGTTAGGAGTAAGCTCAGCAGGCTAATTGATCAAGGGAGAATGTTTTACTGAGTACATTCAATGAAAATGTAAATAGCGTTTTTGGATGAAAATATAGATGGCCTGATTAAGTTCACTGATGAGACAAAAATTGGTGGACTTATGGATAGTGGGAAAGCTTATCAAAGGATATAGCAGGATGTAGATCAGTTGGAAAGTTGGGCGGTGATATGACAGATGGACTTTAATCAAGACAAGTGTGAGGTGATACATTTCAGGAGGTTAATGCAAGAGAAAGATATACAAAAAATGATAGGCCCCTCAGGAGCATTAATATACAGAGGGATCTTGGAGTCCAAGTCTAAAGCTCTCTGAAATTGGCAACACAAGTGGATAACATAGTAAAGAGGGCATACAGCACTCTTGCCTTCATCATAGAGCCATACAGCATGGAATCACATCATTCGGTCCAAGCCATCCATGCCGACCAGATATCAGCAGTGCTGCAAAGGGATATGGGGGGGGGGGGGGGGGGGGGGGGGGGGGGAGGCAGGGGACGATGTTGGACAATTGGGGAGCCGTGTTGGACGGTTGGGGGCGGGCTGATGTTGGACGGTTAGGGGGCGGTGTTGGATGGGTTGGGGAGCAGGGGGGCCGTGTTGGATGGGGTTCAGGGGCAGGGAGCTGTATTGGACGGGGCTGGCGGTGTTGGACGGGATTGGGGGCAATGTTGGGGGGGCGGCGGACGATGTTGGATGGGGATCGGGGGGATAGCAGGGTCTCACACGCTTTGTGCTGGGGCGGGAGGGTGAGGTGTTGGACGGGGCTCGGGGTGGGGGGGGGGGATGTTAGATGGGGTTGGGGGTGTGGTGTTGGACAGGGTTGGTGGGGAAGGTGGGGGCTCACGCGCAGTGTGCTGCTGCAGTCTCCTGAACGGGGAGCAGACCTTTAAGACTCCAAGCCCTAGAGGAAAGGCATTTAATCGATCAACCAAATAATCAATTCTCCGAACGAAATACTGCCCGCCCTTCTCATTCGGATAGTTGAGGTTCCCCTGTATAAGGTCACCCCTCAGCCTCCGACGCTCCAGGGAAAACAGCCTCTCCCTATAGCTCAAATCCTCCAACCTGGCAACATCCTTATAAATCTTTTCTGAACCCTTTCAAGTTTCACAACATCCTTCCAGTAGGAGGGAGACCAGAACTGAACACAATATTCCAATAGTGGCCTAACCAATGTCATTTCCTGCCATAAGATGAACTCCCAACTCCTTTACTTTTGTTTTACGTTTTTACTAGGTCATTCTTTAATGTTTAAAAATGAAATATGTATTGGTGGAAAGCAAAACAAGGAATGTGAGACTGCCATGGTCTGTGCCAACATGGCTGGCACTGGCAAGTTGTCAGTGCTCATGATGGATAAGTCCAAGAAGCCACATTGTTTTGCAATGTCAAGACACTGTGTCTACGGTATAGTAAAACTGTTGGGATGATCTCTAACATTTATGATGTATGGATCGGGAAATTGGACAAAATGTCTGAATGGAGGAAAAGGAAAATTATCATTGCAACACACAATAGCACTGATCACCTTGACATTGCTAGCCTTATGAATTGCAACCTGATTTCCGGGACTCCCAACAAGCTTGAGACAATGAGTCAGGGGGTGATTGGAGGCCAAAAAACTAACTACTGATGGCAGCTGACCTCTCAGGTTATGAGAGAATCAATGAATAGCAGGACGCAATGCAATCACTTAGTTTGGGCACTGAATATAAATGTTGACAAGTCATGCTGTAGCTGTATAAAACATTTGGAGCATTGTATACAGGTCTGGATACCACATTATAGGAAAGTTATGGAGGGTTTGGAGAGGGTGCAAAAGAGGCTCACCAGGATGTTGTCTGCATGGGAGTGTATTAACTATAAGGAGAGGTTGGACAAACTTGAATTGTTTTCAAGAGAGTTTAGAAGGCTGAAGTACATAAAATTATGAAGGGCATGGATTGGGGCCTAGGTTTAAGATGGGAGGGAGAAACTTAAAAGGGATGCGCGAGACAAGTTTTCTTTAAACACAGGGTGATAGACTCTTGGAACGCACTGCCAAAGGAGCTGGTAGAGGCAGACATGAAGGCAATGTTTTAACAGTCATTTGGATAGACATGGACATGGGAATAAAGGGATATGAACCACATGGTACAGTATTTGTCAAGAATGGCACTGTGGTCAGCACTGACATGATGGGCCGAAAGGTCTGTTCCTGTGCTATGTTATCCCATATTCTATACTGTTATAGATTAAAAATTTTAAAAACTAGAAGCTAATTGTGCACACTTCCTGAGTCTTGTGATTTCAGTGGTTGCAATTCAAATGAAGTATCTCACATTAAACATGGATTCTAACTTTATCCAATCATCTGAAGTACTAAACTGGAGTGCCTGATTGTTCGGCTGTTTGACTGTGCTAAAAAGAGGTTACCCCACATTTGAACTTAATATAAACAATTGACTCCATTAGTACTGTAATATGGGAGAAGTATGTGCAAACTTAGAAGATAAAATTAACTAAAAGACTGCAACCAAAAATCAAAGAAACAAGATTGCTGCTATAATAAAACAGAGACTGACAGACCTGCATTTATCAACATATCTGCCCAGGCCACAATTTGCTGAGACTGAAATTTCAACAAACAACTCAAATATTTATCCAAATATTGGATTTCCTCTGCTACCCTCAAACTAAGCAGCAAGTGAACCACAGGCACAAACTGGACAACAGCCGTAACAGGATAGTTCAAAAACCACAGAAAAATGCAGCCACTGACCAGCTCTTATGCTCAAGTTGTTTCAAAATCATTCAAATATTGATTTTTTTTAGAACCGCGCAACTTAATCAGATAAATGGTAAACTCGCTTGCATTTCAAACGGTTCGTAGGAAAAAGCCCAATCAATGTTTGTGTGGGATTTAAGTCTCTAAACTAAGCCTCACTATGAGTCACACTACACCTACTCCAAGCTATCAGCTTCTTTCCTCCCCATGTCATTTTCCATGAATATTTGAACAGCCTGAGTAAAATTCAATGCTTTTTAATTTTTATTTAATGGATGTGGATTTTGCTGACTATATCAGCATTTATTGCTTTTCTGAGAAGGTGGTGAGCCACCTACAAGAATTGTTGTGCTCCATGTATTGCACGGACATCCATAACACTGTTAAGGCTTTTTTGCAGGATTTTCACCTGGTGATGAAAGGACAAAGAGATATTTCCTAGTCAAAACGTGAGACCCCTCTCGAGGGGAACTCGAGGTTGTGATGTTGCCGTTTGCCCATTGCTTTTTTCATCTAGGTGAGAGATCATAGATTTCAGACATGCTGTCAAATGGCAAAGCAGTTTTCACAGTAATTTTAACAAAGCTACCTGCTGATCACAGCTGAGTATCTCTTGCTGGAAAAAGGTCCATGAGCAAACACTAGGTAAAAGTAAGTTGAGGCTACTCCTCAACAACCTAACTTATGCCTTATAACTAGGACAGAAATAGTCAGGAAGCAAGGTACTTGCTACAGGGTTCCTAGGCTTTGAAATGTTCTCATAGCCACATTATTTACATGACTACTACAGTTCAGTTTCTGGTCAAAGAAATTCTGGTCAGTAATTGTAAGGCCATTGAATGTCAAGGCTAGAAACTCATTTGGGAGACAGCCATTGCTTGACACTGTTGATAACACCTCCTGCACTTTGATAATTGAGTAGACTGAATAGTAATTGGCCAAATTGGATTTGTCCTGCTTTTGGCTTACAGGACACGCTTGGGCAATTTTTGACATTGCTGGAAAGATGGAAATATTGTGGATGCCCCTAAAAAGCACTGGAGTAGCTTTTTAGGAGCATGATAAGTTCTACAGCAAATTCTGTATTACCGGCATGTTGTCAGGTTTGCCAAATCCAGTGCTTCCAGCCATTTATTGATATAACGTGGAGTGATTTGTTCACCATTCACAATTGGATGGGGTAAAAGTTTAGATCAAAACTGCTGTATGTGGGATGGCTCAATTTGTTTTAGATTAGATTAGATTACTTACAGTGTGGAAACAGGCCCTTCGGCCCAACAAGTCCACACCGCCCCGCCGAAGCGCAACCCACCCATACCCCTAACCTAACACTACGGGCAATTTAGAATGGCCAATTCACCTGACCAGCACATCTTTGGACTGTGGGAGGAAACCAGAACACCCAGAGGAAACCCACGCAGACACAGGGAGAACGTGCAAACTCCACACAGTCAGTCGCCTGAGGTGGGAATTGAACCCAGGTCTCTGGCACTGTGAGGCAGCAGTGCTAGCCACTGTGCCACCGTGTCTTATCATTGTCAACTCTGAAGGGTCACTGGACCCAAAACATTAACTCCGATTCCTCTCCATAGATCCTGCTAGACCTGCTGAGATTTTCTTGCAATTCCTGTTTTTATTTCAGATTTCCAGCATTCGCTGTTCTGTTGTTTTTTTTAAAGTCACTTGCTGTTTATGCTGTCTAGTATGCAAGTAATTCTGTTTTGTAGTACCACCAGGGTGACACTCCATTTTTAGGTTTTTCAAATGCTGTCCTGTAATCTTCAATTAACAAAAATTGATCCCCTGGCTTCATTGTCATGGCAGAGGCCAGGCTGCAAAGTTGCAGACTGCTAGAGTACAATTCTGCTAACAATAGCACCAACACCTCTTGATTTCCCAATCTTGAGTTGCTAGATCTGTTCATATCTCTATGACCTGACTAAATAACACAGTTATGATGCTAATGCTTTACTGTTAGAGTATGCTGAATGGGAAGTCGGGACCTTTTCTCCACAAGGACTGCTGGATGGTCACTCTTAGCTATTCGGTGATGGGTAGATGCATCTGTGGTAGACAGATTTGATAAGGATGAGGTTAAGTGTGTTTTTCTGTTTTGCAGATTCCCTCACCATCTGTCACAGAACCAGTTCAGCAAGGTAAGTAGTGGTGCTGCCAACCTGCTTTGGTAGTGGACATTGAAGGCCCCCCACTCAGAATACAATCTTCATGTCTCCTCCAGGTGGTGTTCATCATGAGGAGAACTTACCATCAGCAGATTGGGGGGAGGTGATTTTCTTGATGGTTATTTCACAGTTCATGACACCAGACTCTGTTACAGACATATAAATCACTTCCCACTATTCATGAATCACCATTCTTTATTATTTTATAGAATGAGTGTATCTCTGATAGATTCAGCACTGGTTGCCTATCCCTCATTGTCCTTCAATTGAATAACTCAGCCATTTCAGAGGGCAGATAAGGGTCCAAGTCATTTGTAGACTGGACCAACATAAGAACAGTAAATTCCCTTCCCTAAAAGACAGGTGTAAACCAAATGAGTTTATACAACATCCAATGAAAGTGACAGTGGCCATGAAACCAAGACAAGTTCTCAATTCTAGATATATTGATTGAAGTCATATCTCGAGAGCATACCCTGGGCCTCTGAATCACTAATCCATTATCAAGACTATGCTCCTTCTTTAAGTATTTAGATCGACAGACCTGCATTTATGTCATGCTTTTCACAATAATCAACTGTCTTGAAGAACTTCCCAGCCAATGCATTACATTTGAAGTGTAGTCACTGCAATACACAATGGCACGTAAAATACTCTCAGCAAACTCCCACAAACAGCAATTTGAACATGACCATATAAATCTGTCTTTATAGAGCTGATTGAGGGCTTAAGTGTACACTGGGGAATCCCTGCTTTTCTACAAAATAATACAATATTTTTGATATCCACCCTAAGAAGCTGACGGGGACTCCAAACGTCAGCCTCCTCCAATAGTGTAACCCTCCCTCAGTAATGCTAATATACTGGAGTAGTAGCCTCAATTTTTGTGCTTAGACGCCGAGAGTAGAATTTTAATTCAGAATCTCGAATTCAGATGCAAAATACCTACAGACTGAACAGCCTGGACAGAAAGAGTAATGCAATAAAAACTCATGTAACACACCTACAAATGCCCAACTTGCTGCTCAAGAGCTCATGTCCATGTCAGTCTGTTTTAAATCCTGCTCTTAAATCTACAAGAATTCCAATTTCTTATTAAATAGCCAGTTTGACTTGTCAAACACCAGGTTTAACAGTACAGCTCCAAATTTACTGCATCTGTTCAGGCAAATTTAAAACAGACCTCACACATTCCTTACTTTATACCAAAATGACCTTTGAAATTCCAGAAACAGATTTCAATGTCTGGGGAGGCAATGGCCTAATGGTATTATCACTAGACTATTCATCTAGAAACTCAGCTAACAATCTGGGGACCCAAGTTAGAATCTTTCTATGGCAGAAGGTGGAATTTTAATGTAATATATTTTTTAAAATCCTGAATTAAGAATCTATTGACAACCAACCATGAAAGCACCATCGATTGTTAGAAAACCCATCTGGCTCACTAATGTCCTTCAGGGAAGTCTAAGAGGATTGTTATTTTTTATTTAATCATTTGTGGGTATATGAACATCGCTGGCTGGCCAGCATTTATTGCCCATCCCTAGTTGTCCTTGAGAAGGTGGTGGTGAGCTGCCGCCTTTAATCACAGCAGTCCACCTGCTGCAAGTTCACCCTAAAAGGCCTTGGGGAGGATATTCAAGGATTCTGACCAGCAAGAGTGAGGGACAGGCAATAAATTTCCAAGTCAGGATAGTGACCTGCTGCCCTTGCCCTTCTAGATGGAAGTGGTCGTGGGTTTGGAAGGTGCTGTCTGAGGATCTTTGGTAAATTTCTGCAGTGTATTTTATAGATAGTACTCAATATTGCTACTGAGCACCAGTGATGGAGGAAGTGGATGTTTGCGGATGTAGTGCCAATCCGGGATGGTGCTTTGTCCGGGATGGTGTCAAACTTCCTGAGTGTTGTTTAAGCAGCACACACCCAGGTAAGTGTGAAGTATTTCTTCACACTCCTGACTAGTGCCTTCTTTTGTGGATGCTGTACGGCATTTGGGGAGTCAGGTGATGAATTACTCACCTCAGTATTCCTATAGGTAAGCCTATAGCACGTGGACTGTACCTATTCAAGAAAACAACTCACTACCACTTTCTCAAGGTCAATTAGGGACAGACAATAAAAGCTAGCTAGCCAGCCAGCAACGATTATGTCCCACAACTGAATTTAAAAAACACATTAGCCTCATACGTGTTAGTTTACAAATAAATTCATCAAACTTCAAAAGCACAAGATAAATGGTCAGCAGGTTATTTAAAAAACAAAATACCCATTTGGGAAAACTGGTATTAATTCAGCCTACATTTCAATTTTAATTGTCACTTTCTCTCCTCCTCTCCTGAAGGTACTAGTTCCCTGGAAGCCAACAGTACTTGGCCATTCTTCCAACATAAACCTAGACAATGAGCGCTGGTTGGCTAATGTAACAGTGAGGGTACTGCAGCTGAACCCATTCCAACTTATCAACCAATTCTCACACAAATGATTTACCCAGCTGGAAACCTGGTGGGTGGTCAATCCTAGCTAAGATCAGTAAAGTGCATAAACCAGGACTTACAATTTCATCTTTTTTATTATTGAACCTATTTTGCAAATCAACCCATTAAGAGATGTTATTATACATCTCAGCAGTAGATCGGACTTGAACCCGGGCTTCCTAGTCCAGGGATAGGGAGACTGCCACTGCGTCACAAGATTTATAATTTCTAAGCCATGTAGCTTTGTGCAGCAAGGTAACTTTGTGAAAGATGTTTATCTGACAAGGATGTGAAGGGTTATAAAATTAAGTTAGCTAAATGGAGTTAAGTGAAGTGGTTAGCACTGCTGCCTCACAGCGCCAAGGTTTGATTCCTGCCTCAAGCAACTGTGTGGAGTTTGCACATTCTCCCCATGTCAGAGTGTCCTTCCTCCAGGTGCTCCAGCTCCTCCCACATTCCAAAGATGTGCAAGTTAGGTAAATTGGTCATGTGAAATTGCCCATAGTGTTCAGGAATGTGTAGGTTAAATGCATTAGTCAGGGGTAACTGTAGGATAATAGGGTAGGGGAATGGGTCTGGGCAGGTTACTCTTCAGAGAATCAGTGTAGACATCTTCGCCCGAAGGGCCGGTTTCCACATTGTAGGGATTATATGGAAAATCGTGAACAGTCAATGGAGCAATAAGCTCTCAGTTTCAGTAATACTGTTGCAGAACATAACTCAATAGAAGCAACCCCCCAGACCTTCTTTACGGAATATTCCAGTATTGATGATCCTCTTGCAACATGTTGCAAGACCTGCTGAGCTTTTCCAACACTTCGTTTTCATTCCAGCATCATATGATAAAGGAGCAGAATTAAGCCATCACTGCGATCAGGTCTGCTCATCCATTCAATCATGGCTGACGTGTTTCTGAGCCCCACTCTCTGACCTTCTCGCTTTAAGCCTTGAGCTCCTTGGTGATTCGTATCTTTCACATTCTAAAATATACTCCATAACATGGCATCTACAGCCTTCTGCAGCAAATGGTTACTACCCTCTGGTTAAAGAAATTCCTCATCTTGGTTCTAAAGGTTTGTCACTTTACCCTGATGCTGTGCCCCAGGTCTGAGCCACTCCTACTGGTGGAAACATCTTCTCCACATCCACTCTAACCAGACCTCTCAGTAACCTGTAAGCTTCAGTCAGATGGCCCCTCATCCTTCTAAATTCCATTGAATACAGGCCCAGAGTCCTCAAACCTTCCTCATATGACAAGCCCTTAATACATAGAACATTAAAGCGCAGTAGAAGCCATTTGGCCCTAAGTGTTGAGCTGACCTGTGGAACGAACCTAAAGCCCATTTAACCTACACAATTCCATTTTCATCCAGATGTTTATCCAATGACCATTTAAATGCACTTAAAGTTGGTGAGTCTACTACAGTGGCAGGCAGTGCCTTCCACGTCCCTACTACTCTGAGTAAAGAAACTACCTCTGATATCTGTCCTATATCTATCACCCCTCAATTTAAAGCTATGTCCCCTCGAGGTGGCCATCACCATCTGAGGAAAAAGGCTTTCACTGTCCACCCTATATAACCCTCTGATTTTCTGATGTGTCTCATTTAAGTCACCTCTCAACCTCCTCCTCTCTAACAAAAACAGCCTCAAGTCCCGCAGCCGTTCCTTATAAGACCTTCCCTCCATACCAGGCAACATTCTAGTAAGTCACCGCTGAACCCTTTCGAAAACTTCCACATCCTTCCTATCGTGCGGTGACCAGAACTGTACACAATACTCCAAGTGTGGCCACACCAGAGTTTTGTAAAACTGCACCATGACCTCGTGGCTCCGAAACTCAAACCATCTACCAACAAAAGATAACACACCGTACACCCAACATCCTTCTGCACTGTCTACAACTCCACCGACCTGAGTGTCATCCACAAATTTACTAACCCATCTTTCTACGCTCTCATCCAGATCACTTATGGTGGCCCCAAAAAGATCCTTGCAGTACCCCAGGATGAACATTTCCCATCAACCACCACCCTCTGCCTTCTTTCAGCAAGCCAATTTCTGATCCAAACAGCTAAATCACCCTCAATTCCATACCTCCATATTTTGTGCGATAGCCTACCATGGAGAACCTGATCGAACGCCTTACTGAAATCCATATACACCACAGCAACCACTTTACCCTCATCCACCTGTTTGGCCACCTCCTCAAAGAACTCAATAAGATTTCTGAGGCACGACCTACCCTTCACAAAACCACGTTGACTATCCCTATTGAAATGATTATAAATCCTATTACTGATAGCCTTTTCCAACACTCTACCCGCAACCGAAGTAAGGCGCACTGATCTATAATTACCATGGTTGTCTCTACTCCCCTGCTCTAACAAGGGGACAACATTTGCTTTCCTCCAATCTTCTGGCATTATTCCTGTAGACAATGATGACATAAAGATCAAGGCCAAAGGCTCTGCAATTTCCTCCCTGGAATCCTAGGATAAATCCCATCCAACCCAGGGGTCCTGTCTATTTTCACACTTTCCAGAATTGTTAACACCTCCTCCTTGTCAACCTCAATCCCATCTAGTCTAGTGGCCTGTATCTCAGTATTCTCCTCGACAACATTGTCTTTTTCCAGTGTGAATACGGACAAAAAAATATTCATTTAGTACTTCCCCAATCTCCTCAGGCTCCATGCACAACTTCCCACTACTATCCCTGATTGGCCATAATCTTACTCTGTCATTCTTTTATTCCTGATATGCCTACAGAAAGCTTTAGAGTTTTCCTTGATTCTACCTGCCAATGACTCCTCATGCCCCCTCCTGGCTCCTCTTAGTTCTCTCTTTAGGTCTTTCCTGGCTAATTTGTAATACTCAAACGCCCTAACTGAGCCTTCACGTCTCATCCTAACATAAGCCTTCTTCTTCCTCTGGACAAGAGATTCAACTTCTTTAGTAAACCACGGCTTCCTCGCTCGACCACTTCCGCCCTGCTTGGCAGATACGTACTTATCAAGGACATGCAGTAGCTGTTAAGCTCCACATTTCAGATGCTCTCATGCAGTACCCTTCCCCACCCTCTTGCCTAATCGCATCATAATTGCTTTTCCCCAGTTATAATTCTTGCCCTACGATATATACCTACCCCTTTCCATCGCTCAAGCAAACATAAGAGTGTGTATAGGGTATAAGCAGGCAGAGAAGGAGTTAAGTTCTGAGTTTTGTGAAACAAGAGGTTCAGCTGAGCATGACTCAGATCAGATAAGAACTTACAGTTAACAATGGAGTGCTGGAGGCAAGGGTAATGGGTTAACAAGATGGAAAAGCAGTTATTATGTAGAGCCATTTAACAATATTGGAAGCATTCTGTATATGAGGTCAGTTTAACAAGGAGAAAAGTATTCATTATGTGAAGCTAGTTATTCATTGAGTAATAACTTGGAACTTACCCTGTCTGCTTATACCATTTAGGAAATTAACACCCCCCCTCCCCCCCCCCCTCGGATACTGGTACCATCCTATTCTCAGAAGTCCAACCCATCCCAGAATGAGCCACAATTATCCAGATATCCAAGAGCCAACCTCCTGCACCATCCAGGTAGCCACGTGTTCAATTCCTCTCTCTCCTTATTCCTTACCTCCCTCACCCCCCCCTCCCCCGCAAGAATCCCAAAAAGACTATGCAAAACATAACGAACCCTGACACCTGGGAGACAACACACCAACCATGAGTCCATCTCATTCCCACGGAACCTCCCATCTATCCCCCTAACTATGGAGTCCCCAGTAACTAATGCTCTACTCCTCTCTCCACTTCCCTTCTGAGAAACAGGGACAAACTCTGTGCAGAGACCTGTACCCCATGGCTTACCCCTGGTATGTCATTTCCCCCCCCCCCCCCCCCCAACAGTATACAAAACGGTATACTTGTTATTGAGGGGAATGGCTATAGGGGATCCCGGCACTGTCTGCAGTTCCCTTTCCATCCCCTGACTGTAATCCATCTGCCTTTTTCTTGTACCTGAGATGTGACTACCTCCCTGTAATTCCTCTCAATAACCCTCTCCATCTTTTGAATGATCCTAAGTTCACCCAGCTCCCGAATGCCGTTTGAGGAGATAGAGTTGGATGCACTTCCCACAGATGAAGTCAGCAGGGACACTACTGGTGACTCTTACCTCCCACATTCTGAAGGAACATTCAATTCCTTCATCCATTGAATCATTCTTGCAAACATCCTCTGGACACCTCCTATGCAAGTACATCTTTCATTAGATACAGGGTCCAAAACCACTCACAATATTGCAAACCTAGCTTGAGGAGATCACTGCATAAGCTCCTCAGCATTGTGTCCTAAGCCCAACAATCTTCAGCAGCTTCAACAATGATCTATTCCCCCATCGTAAGGTCAGAAGTGGGGATATTCACTGATGATTCCACAATGTTCAGCACCATTCATGACTCCTCAGATAATGAAGCAGTCCATGTTCAAATTCAACAAGATCTGGACAATATCAAGGTTTTGGTTGACAAGTGGCAAGAAGCATTCATAGAATTAAAGAATCCTTATAGTATGGCAGGCCCATAGAGTCCACACCATGCCCTCAAAGAGCATCCACCTTCCTACCCTATCTCTGTAACTCTGCATTTCCCATGGCTAATACACTTAGCCTGCACATCCCGGGACACTATGGGTGATTTATCATGGCCAAAGCACCTAACCTGCACATCTTTGGACTGTGGGTGGAAACCCACACAGTCACAGGGAGAATGTGTCTGCGTGGAGTTTGCACAATCACCCAAGAGTGAATCAAAGCAGGATCCATAGCACTGTGAGGCAGTAGTGCTAACCACTGTGCCACCCCATTCACGCCACAGAAATGCCATACTATGACTATCAGTAATAGATAATCTTACCACTACCTCTTGACATTTGTGTTACAATCACTGAATCCCCCACTAACCGCATCCTGGTGGTCACCATTGACCAGAAACTCAACTGGACTAGCCATGTTTTTTTATTCTAGGTGGCACGGTGGCTCAGTGGTTAGCACTGCTGACTCAAAGCACCAGGGTCCCAGGTTCAATTTCAGTCTTGGATAACTGTCTGTATGGAGTTTGCACATTCTCCTTGTGTCTGCGTGGGTTTCCTCTGGGTACTCCAGTTTCCTCCCACAGTCCAAAGGTGTGCAGCTCAGGTGAATTGGCCATGCTCAATTGTCCATAGTTGCTAGGTGCATTAGTCGGGGTGGGTTACTCTACGGAGGGTCGGTGTGGACATATTGGGCCGAAGGGCCTGTTTCCACACTGTAGGGAACCTAATCATGTAAGTACAGTAGCCACAACAGCAGATCAGATGCTAAGAATACTGCAACAAGTAACTCACCTCTTGACTTGTCCACAAAAGCCTGTCCACCATTTACAAGACACAAGTCAGGAGTATGGTGAAATACTCCCCACTTGACCGAATGGGTGCAGCTCCAAAAACAAAGACTTGTCACCATCCAGGACAAAGCAGTTCACTTGACTGGCACATCCACAAACTCCCTCCAACACCAATGCTCAATAGGAGCAGTGCTTACTATCTAAAAGATGCACTACAGAAATTCACAAGAAATCCTCAGACAACACCTCCCAACCCATGACCACTTCATCTACAAGTACAAGGGCAGCAGATACATGGGAACATCACCACCTGCAAGGTGCACTCCATGCAACTCACCATCCTGACTTGGAAATATATTTTTTCAATTCCTTCACTGTCACTGGGTCAAAATCCTGGAATTCTCTCCCTAACAGCACTGACCTCTGTGGAACTCCATAGTCATCGGCAGCCAGCCTGAAAAGATTCCTTTATCCTTACATTCTTCCTTCTGCCAGTCAGCCAATCCTGTATCGATGCCAGTGCATTGCCCCTAACACCATGGGCTCTTATCTTATTTAGCATTCTCCCATACAGCACCTTGTCAAAGCCTTCTGGAAATCTAAATAGATCAAATCACTGACTCTCCTTTGTCTAATTTGCTTGTTACCTCCTAAGACTTCTAGCAGATTTGTCAGGCATTGTCCTTCATAAAGCTATGCTGACTCCATTCTATTTTACCATGCACTTCCAAGTACTCTGCAATCTCATTCTTAATAATCAATTCTGAAACTTCAGCAATAAGGGGGGTCAGGCTAACAAGTCTATAGTTCCCATCTTCTGCCTCCCTCCCTTTAACGTTAGCCATTTTCTATTCTCCTGGGACCCTCCCTGACTTCAGTGATTCTTGAAAGATTAGCAGCAATGCCTCTACAATCTCCTCAGCTATCTCCTTCAGAACTCTGGGGTGTAGTCCATCCATTTCAGACAATTTATCCACCTTCAGACTTTTCGGCTTCCCCAGCTCCTCCTTAGTGATGGTCACTACACTCATTGACTCTCTTTTCCACTTGGCGACTATTAAATTGGGGTCCTGCTCCCCTCAATCAAAACAAAAAGCTCAGACACAGTAGTTTTCCTTCCTTTATCTTTATTCTGGGGCCTGGAGGGAGTGAGAACTGTCACCCATGTGCACAGAGACATGAGTTCACGGTCTTCTCTGGAACAGCACTTTCTCAATGAACTTATATAGCCATTTTACAGGATGGACTATCCAGATAAGGCAACATACATATTTATTGGGTGACCGTTACAATCAATGAGTGTCAATAGTAAAGATTAAGCCATCTGCTGTTACACATTGAACAACTGTGTAGGTTAGGTGGGCTTTGATCGGCGCAACATCAAGGGCCGAAGGGCCTGTACTGCGCTGTATTCTTCTATGTTCTATGTTCTATAACTGGCTCCACATAATGAATACTTTTCACCTTGTAAACCCCCATTACCCTTGCGCCCAGCACCCCACTGTTAACTGTAAGTTCTTATCTGATCTGAACCATACTCAGCTGAACCTCTTGTTTCACAAAACTCAGAACTTAACTCTTTCACTGCCTGCTTATACCCTATACATATGCTCATTAGCACAAGAAGAAACAATTTAAACCATCAATATCATCTCACTGCATGGCACCCCCAAACAGCAAGTACATGTAGACTTCTTATAATCTATTCTCAAATATTCTTGCTCACACAAAGGCACAGGAGTGTTTTCAGTTTTTACTATGCTGGAGACAGATTTTGTTATGGATCAGTTCATTTCATCAGTTGTTGCCTCGACATCCTACATTTATCTCATGCAGTAGAATTGAGAAAATATGTTTTAAACTAACCTGAACATGACAGCATGTTTGCTGAAATGAACTCCATCATCCAACCATGCCTGATAGAAATATGAAGGGTCACTACAGAGACTAAATTACTGAAACTCATTACCTCGGCTGTCTGATTTGACAACTGAAAGCTCAGGAAGGTGTTTCTGATCAGAAGTCAGAATTCCCTACTACTCGAAATCAGCTAACCATCAGAAACAATGCAATACACATAAATCAGTCCACATCAGGCACCTTAGATTTTGGGTTTTTATTCATTCTGTTGTGCAAATCATAAATGTCACATTTTGATGCCTCCTCACTGTGACCTTCTGCATTCAACACCTTCTGTTTATGACAGTTACAGAAACAGCAGCACAAGAACAAATGGTCTATTATATCTGTCCAGGAGAACTATATCAAGCCTATAATCACTCTCCAGAGGTCAATATCGCAGTCAGATTTCAATTCTGAGCTGTAATTTCCCCTAAATCAAACTCTGAGGTTGTACACAACGTAAGCAATGTTGTGACATAAGGGTTGTTCTGCTTTACATCAGAGGATCTTTCTGTCCTCATGATAAAACAGTGAGATTCAAAACACCAGCTTTTGAGAGCTACATTAAACATTAGCTCTGGCAGCAAAAAAGA
The DNA here is from genome assembly GCF_047496795.1 of Chiloscyllium punctatum. NCBI lineage: Eukaryota > Metazoa > Chordata > Chondrichthyes > Orectolobiformes > Hemiscylliidae > Chiloscyllium > Chiloscyllium punctatum. Next base: position 52,871,322 of record NC_092761.1, on the reverse strand, counting down.
CAATATTACATCTAATGTATGACAAGGAACTACGTTCCATCTACACAAAATTACATAAAGATCTGCTTCAAGAGAAATTGGTCAGTTACTGCCTGTGTTTTTAAGGAAGATTGATCTAATTGCACTTTACGCTATTTTAAACAGGAATTTGAAACTTTGATACATCATCGTCAGTTGTTAATATTGTTTGAGGAACATGAACATTTCCCAAGCAGTATTTTTGCGCCAATTACTAGTGGAACGAAACATACAAATATTGCTACTTATCCTAAGATTATCTTTCTAAAGGAGTCTAACTTGCGTTTCTGATTGCTGAAATAGCTTTGCACCCTGAGAATTATTGCCTTCTGATCCGAACAGAAGTATGAATAACAAAACAAAAATATTCCCATCGCAGATGGAAAAAGAATAAAATCATGATGCAATTTACGAACTGCTCAAATAAGATGCCACAGTTTTATTTGTTCCCCACTGGGTCTCCGATGTTGAATTTCACACGAGTCCTTTTGACATAAATTACCAGTTGTAAATGGCAACAGTGAGATTAACTTTGCATCAACAGTGCAAACACCACCTGCAAGTTCCTCTCCAAGTTATTCTTGAATCTGGCAGTGACCCCCTCCCCCTTCAAATTCCTACACAACAGATCTAAACAAGACACAACAGGCCCAGAAACTGTAGCCACCCTGCCATACATTAAAGACATCTTGGAAATGACGACCAGGCTACTCCGGCTCCAAGGCGTCATGGTAGCCCACAAACCTACCACCGCACTGAAACAGCTCCTGATTAAATTTAGAGGTTCCCGTCCAATAACCAGCAGAATGAACATCATATACAAAACACCCTGCAAGGACTGCAACAAACATTACATTGGACAGATGGGCAGGATACATGAGCACCAACTAGCCACCAAAAGTCATGACCAACTATCACTAGTATCCTTATACACAGACAAACGCGGCCACCAGTTCGACTAGGACAATACATCCATCCTGGGACACGCCAAACGGAGATGCGGGTGGGAATCCCTAGAGGCCTAGCATTCAAACTGGAACTCCACTAACAAATATCAATTTAGAGCCCCTTTAGCAACCTCTCAAACAGAACCGAAATGACAGCGTCCTCCACAGCAGACCAAGACAGATGAATAGCAAGTAGGATAGAACACCAGCCCTTCATTGGAGGCTCACTGATGATGTTATGAAGCATCTGAAAACAAACCCACCAGCTCAGCGAGCACACTTACAAACTGATCCACAACCTGACCAACAAATCTTCTCCAAAACCGCAAAAGCATGCCACTAAATTAACAATCAGGCATCCCCAGGCTAATCTTTAAGGGCAGCATGACATCTTAGTCGTTAGCACTGCTCCCTCACAGCATTAGAAATCGAAATTCAATTCCACCTTCAGACAACCATGTGGAGTTTGACATTCTCTACATGTCTACGTTGGATTCCTTAGGATGCTCCAGCTTCCTCCCACAGTTCAAAGATTTGCAGGTTAGATGGATTGGCCATGCTAAATTGCCCATTGTGTCCAGGGGTGTACAGGCTGGGTGGATTAGGCATGGGAAGTGCAGAGTTATAGAATTAGCGTAGGGGTGTGGGTCTAGATGGGATGCTGTTCAGAGGGTTAGTGTAGACTTGATAGACTGAATTGCCTGCTTCCATACTGCAGGAGATTCTATGGAGTAAAATCACCATTTCTTCACTGTTGCTTATTCAAAATACCGGAACTCCCGTCAAGATAGTATTGCAATTGTCCCTACATACCACAGACTGCAACAGTTCAAGAAGGCAGCTCACTATCACCTTCTTAAAGGCAATTTGGGATGAGCAGTAAATGCTGTTGATGTCTAGCGTACCCCTAAAAAATTCCAACAATCTAAATGCAGATGCTCAATTTTTTTTAAAATGAGATTAACAGCAAAGCAGCACAAATCACCTTGTAATTATGGAGATTCAGAACTCATTGCATAGATGTTAGGGAAGAAGGATACTAAAAACAACATTCCTGCTCATGCATACTGCCAAGAAATTTACTGAAGAAAAGGAATTCTAATTTGCAACACAAGTTAATCTTCAACCTTCAGTCTGCTTGGCAGGCAGTGACCGTCACCTAACACTGTCAGACAGCAAAAATGGGATACAGAGGCTCAACCTTCTTGACCAGTTTATTCTTTTCCTTCCTAATGAACCATGCACTCTGCTATTATCAACAGTCTCAGCATGAGGAATTGAATGAGTAGCACTCACACTGTGCCATAAAGCACCAACAATTTCACCCAAATGCTCAAACACACATCCAACTCAGTTCTGTTATGGCGTATAACAACACTCATCTCTGAATCAGAAGGCTGAGGGTTCAAGTCCCATTCAAGGATTTCATGAAACTAGCAGTGAGACTGTGGTGTGCTGTTAAATGTCCTGATATGGGTGAGATGTTAAATTAAACCCTGCCTGCCTTCTCAGGTAAACAAAGGACCTATGGCATTATGCTGAAGAAAAGCAAGGGAGTTCCCCTCAGAGCCCTGGTCAATAACTATTCTTCAATAACAAAAGATTTATTCGTTATAAGAGTGCTGTTCATGGAGTTTGATGAACAAAAATGGCATGCCTTCTGATTACATCATTAATTTCAAAAGTACATTAGTGGTAAAGCACTTTGTGACATGCTTTGGTTGTGAAAGGTACTATACAAATTGCATTATTAGAATCTAAATATATATTGAGAATTTAGATTTTGTAGCCACTCCAATCCTCTGTAGTGCCTATAGTCTGTTCCAAGTCTCCGTCCCTCTGTAACTAGTCTTAAGGCCTATAGTGACACTCCTGGATTTTCACAGCTCTCAGTCTGAACTTCTAGCTACAAAAAAAAACCTGTATTCCAACATTCCACAACATGTAATCAATCCCACTCTAACTGCTGCTCACCATCCTAGAACCTGTACATGCTGTACAGCCCTTTCCAAAACCTCAAATTAATTAAAACTGTACAAACATCTCATCATAGTTTACCTTCTTAATTAACTGAGCAGAACCTCTGATTCCTCCACATTATCAGGGCTTCCTACTTCCACCTGCAGACCCAATTCATCCCTACCTCAATTCCATCACCATTCAACTATTCCAATGCTTTCTTGGCTAATCTCCCAACTCCACCCTCTGAAGTTTACATTCAGCTCAGAAGCTGTTGGACCTTGCCTAACTTGCAATCTGTCCCCTTTTATCCATCACCACAATGCTCACAGAATTACATGGCTCCCACTCCAGCAATACATTGAGAATAAAATTGAAATGCTGGTTTTCAAATCCCTCCCCAGATTCACCTACTTCTGCAAATTCCTCCAGCTCTACAACATTTTGAGATCTCTTCTGGCTGAGGCTTCTGCTTTAACAATGTATTGGTTTGCTCCGCTCCACTTTTGATAGCCAGGCTTTCAGCTTTGCATGTGTAATAATTCAGAATGTCCTCACTCTACTTCCCTTCCTAATATCAGTGAGCAGGTTTTCAATTAACTGCCTTTTGGTTCTATGTCATTCCTTGCCTGATTGGGTGAAGTGCTTTGGGATGTTTCCTGTTGAAATGATTAGAAATGATCTGGAATACAGTGCCTAAAATGGCAGTAGAAACAGTTTCATAGAATTACACAGAGCACACAGCAGAGAAATATGCTTTCCTTGTCAATGTTTATACTGTAAATAGCCTTTATTCCTTCATGTGTTCCTCCTTAAATGCATATAATACTTTTCCTCTCAGCTGCAGCACAATGGCTCAGTGGTTACATTACTGCCTCACAGCGTCAGGGACCTGGGTTCGACTCCAGCCTCGGGCGACTGTCTGTGTGGAGTTTGCACATTCTCCTAGTGTCTGCGAGGTGCTCCGGTTTCCTCCCACAGTCCAAAGATGTGCAGGTTAAGTGAATTTGTCATGCTAAACTGCCCGTAGAGTTAGGTGCAGTAGTTAGGGGAAATGGGTCTGGGTGGGTTACTCTTCGGAGGGTCGGTGTGGCCTAGTTGGGCCGAAGGGCCTGTTTCCACAATGTAGGGCATCTAATCTAAAACAAACTAATTTACTCCATGTGATATTTCTCTTGGATTCCTCATTGGATTTAATCAGAATCTTGAAAAAGGGAATTGAATAAGTAGTCAATGGAAATGCTCACAAGAAATTAACAGGATAGGCCATCACACTTGTGCACATTCTTTGAAAAATAGCTAAGATTCAAAAATGAAACCAGAATGTGTAAATGTAAGTCACTTAACTAATTCAGCAAAATTACACTGTCTCTCCATGAATGTTTCAGAAAAATTCTCTCCAACGTTAACATTTTACAGAAGTTGTGGCCATGAAAGAGGCAAACTAAAAGTTGATTCCGAAATCACAGTAAGATCTATCCAAAATAGCTGCCTTCAACCAAACGCTCCCTTTTGTGTACACAACCTTGAACCCTGCATAAAAGCAAATTACTGCGGATGCTGGAACCTGAAACAAAAAGAGAAAATGCTGGAAAATCTCAGCAGGTCTGGCAGCATCTGTAAGAGAAAAGAGCTGACATTTCGAGTCTAACTGACCCTTTGTCAAAGATTTTCCAGCATTTTATCTTTTGGTCTTGAACCCTGCAATACAGCTAGCTTAAACTTTGCAACCGTCACTAAACGTAGCCCTGAAAATAGTCACCATACAACCAGCGAATACCTGCCTCCTCAACCCCCTCACTGTATCGCCCCAATGAAACCAACACTCCTCTCAGAGGGAGCTCATTGATTCCACCACCACCACCCCCATTCATCGCTCTCAAATCCCCTCATCTCCCCTGCAGCCAGAAACACCAGAACGCTCCCCGACCAGGCTTGTCTAACCCCGCCCCCAACACCCATCCATTGACCACACGCCTCCTCCTCCTATCCTCACACGCCTCTTCACCTCCGCCCCCCCGCCCCCGCCTCCTCCTCCCCTCCTCACACGCCTCTTCACCTCTTCACCTCCTCCTCCTCCTCCCATCCTCACACGCCTCTTCACCTCCTCCTCCTCCTCCCATCCGCACACGCCTCTTCACCTCCTCCTCCTCCTCCCATCCTCACACGCCTCTTCACCTCCTCCTCCTCCTCCCATCCTCACACGCCTCTTCACCTCCTCCTCCTCCCATCCTCACACACCTCTTCACCTCCTCCTCCTCCTCCCATCCTCACACACCTCTTCACCTCCTCCTCCTCCCATCCTCACACGCCTCTTCACCTCCTCCTCCTCCTCCCATCCTCACACGCCTCTTCACCTCCTCCTCCTCCTCCCATCCTCACACGCCTCTTCACCTCCTCCTCCTCCCATCCTCACACACCTCTTCACCTCCTCCTCCTCCTCCCATCCTCACACACCTCTTCACCTCCTCCTCCCATCCTCACACACCTCTTCACCTCCTCCTCCTCCTCCCATCCTCACACACCTCTTCACCTCCTCCTCCTCCTCCCATCCTCACACGCCTCTTCACCTCCTCCTCCTCCTCCCATCCTCACACGCCTCTTCACCTCCTCCTCCTCCTCCTCCCATCCTCACACGCCTCTTCACCTCCTCCTCCTCCTCCTCCCATCCTCACACGCCTCTTCACCTCCTCCTCCTCCTCCCATCCTCACACACCTCTTCACCTCCTCCTCCTCCTCCTCCCATCCTCACACACCTCTTCACCTCCGCCTCCTCCCATCCTCACACACCTCTTCACCTCCTCCTCCTCCCATCCTCACACACCTCTTCACCTCCTCCTCCCCCCATCCTCACATGCCTCTTCACCTCCTCCTCCTCCCCCCATCCTCACACGCCTCTTCACCTCCTCCCATCCTCACACACCTCTTCACCTCCTCCTCCTCCCCCCATCCTCACACGCCTCTTCACCTCCTCCTCCTCCTCCTCCTCCTCCTCCTCCTCCCATCCTCACACGCCTCTTCACCTCCTCCTCCTCCCATCCTCACACACCTCTTCACCTCCTCCTCCTCCCATCCTCACACACCTCTTCACCTCCTCCTCCTCCCATCCTCACACGCCTCTTCACCTCCTCCTCCCCCCATCCTCACACGCCTCTTCACCTCCTCCTCCTCCTCCCATCCTCACACGCCTCTTCACCTCCTCCTCCTCCTCCCATCCTCACACGCCTCTTCACCTCCTCCTCCTCCTCCCCCCATCCTCACACGCCTCTTCACCTCCTCCTCCTCCTCCCATCCTCACACGCCTCTTCACCTCCTCCTCCTCCTCCCATCCTCACACACCTCTTCACCTCCTCCTCCTCCTCCCATCCTCACACAACTCTGCACCTCCTCCTCCTCCCATCCTCACACACCTCTTCACCTCCTCCTCCTCCTATCCTCACACACCTCTTCACCTCCTCCTCCTCCCATCCTCACACGCCTCTTCACCTCCTCCTCCTCCCATCCTCACACACCTCTTCACCTCCTCCTCCTCCCCCCATCCTCACACGCCTCTTCACCTCCTCCTCCTCCCCCCATCCTCGCACGCCTCTTCACCTCCTCCTCCTCCCATCCTCACACACCTCTTCACCTCCTCCTCCTCCCATCCTCACACGCCTCTTCACCTCCTCCTCCTCCCATCCTCACACACCTCTTCACCTCCTCCTCCTCCTCCCATCCTCACACGCCTCTTCACCTCCTCCTCCTCCTCACACGCCTCTTCACCTCCTCCTCCTCCTCCCCCTCCTCCTCCTCCCATCCTCACACGCCTCTCCACCTCCTCCTCCTCCCCCCATCCTCACACGCCTCTTCACCTCCTCCTCCTCCTCCCATCCTCACACGCCTCTTCACCTCCTCCTCCTCCTCCCCCCATCCTCACACACCTCTTCACCTCCTCCTCCTCCTCACACGCCTCTTCACCTCCTCCTCCTCCTCCCCCCATCCTCACACACCTCTTCACCTCCTCCTCCTCCCATCCTCACACGCCTCTTCACCTCCTCCTCCTCCCATCCTCACACGCCTCTTCACCTCCTCCTCCTCCTCCTCCCATCCTCACACACCTCTTCACCTCCTCCTCCTCCTCACACGCCTCTTCACCTCCTCCTCCTCCTCCCCCCATCCTCACACGCCTCTTCACCTCCTCCTCTTCCACCCCCCATCCTCACACACCTCTTCACCTCCTCCTTATCCTCCTCCTCCTCCCATCCTCACACGCCTCTTCACCACCTCCTCCTCCTCCCCCCATCCTCACACGCCTCTTCACCTCCTCCTTATCCTCCTCCTCCTCCCATCCTCACACACCTCTTCACCTCCTCCTCCTCCCATCCTCACACGCCTCTTCACCTCCTCCTTATCCTCCTCCTCCTCCCATCCTCACACGCCTCTTCACCTCCTCCTCCTCCTCCCCCCATCCTCACACGCCTCTTCACCTCCTCCTTATCCTCCTCCTCCTCCCATCCTCACACGCCTCTTCACCACCTCCTCCTCCTCCCCCCATCCTCACACGCCTCTTCACCTCCTCCTTATCCTCCTCCACCTCCCATCCTCACACACCTCTTCACCTCCTCCTCCTCCTCCTCCCATCCTCACACGCCTCTTCACCTCCTCATCCTCCTCCTCCTCCCATCCTCACACGCCTCTTCACCTCCTCCTCCTCCTCCCCCCATCCTCACACGCCTCTTCACCTCCTCCTTATCCTCCTCCTCCTCCCATCCTCACACGCCTCTTCACCTCCTCCTCCTCCCCCCATCCTCACACGCCTCTTCACCTCCTCCTTATCCTCCTCCTCCTCCCATCCTCACACGCCTCTTCACCTCCTCCTCCTCCTCCCCCATCCTCACACGCCTCTTCACCTCCTCCTCCTCCCATCCTCACACACCTCTTCACCTCCTCCTCCTCCCCCCATCCTCACACGCCTCTTCACCTCCTCCTCCTCCCCCCATCCTCGCACGCCTCTTCACCTCCTCCTCCTCCCATCCTCACACACCTCTTCACCTCCTCCTCCTCCCATCCTCACACGCCTCTTCACCTCCTCCTCCTCCCATCCTCACACGCCTCTTCACCTCCTCCTCCTCCTCCTCCCATCCTCACACACCTCTTCACCTCCTCCTCCTCACACGCCTCTTCACCTCCTCCTCCTCCTCCCCCCATCCTCACACGCCTCTTCACCTCCTCCTCTTCCACCCCCCATCCTCACACACCTCTTCACCTCCTCCTCCTCCTCACACGCCTCTTCACCTCCTCCTCCTCCTCCCCGCATCCTCACACGCCTCTTCACCTCCTCCTTATCCTCCTCCTCCTCCCATCCTCACACGCCTCTTCACCACCTCCTCCTCCTCCCCCCATCCTCACACGCCTCTTCACCTCCTCCTTATCCTCCTCCTCCTCCCATCCTCACACACCTCTTCACCTCCTCCTCCTCCCATCCTCACACGCCTCTTCACCTCCTCCTTATCCTCCTCCTCCTCCCACGCCTCTTCACCTCCTCCTCCTCCTCCCCCCATCCTCACACGCCTCTTCACCTCCTCCTTATCCTCCTCCTCCTCCCATCCTCACACGCCTCTTCACCTCCTCCTCCTCCCCCCATCCTCACACGCCTCTTCACCTCCTCCTTATCCTCCTCCTCCTCCCATCCTCACACGCCTCTTCACCTCCTCCTCCTCCTCCCCCCATCCTCACACGCCTCTTCACCTCCTCCTTATCCTCCTCCTCCCCCCATCCTCACACGCCTCTTCACCTCCTCCTTATCCTCCTCCTCCCCCCATCCTCACACGCCTCTTCACCTCCTCCTTATCCTCCTCCTCCTCCTCCCATCCTCACACACCTCTTCACCTCCTCCTCCTCCTATCCTCACACACCTCTTCACCTCCTCCTCCTCCCATCCTCACACGCCTCTTCACCTCCTCCTCCTCCCATCCTCACACACCTCTTCACCTCCTCCTCCTCCCCCCATCCTCACACGCCTCTTCACCTCCTCCTCCTCCCCCCATCCTCGCACGCCTCTTCACCTCCTCCTCCTCCTCCTCCTCCCATCCTCACACGCCTCTTCACCTCCTCCTCCCATCCTCACACACCTCTTCACCTCCTCCTCCTCCCATCCTCACACACCTCTTCACCTCCTCCTCCTCCCATCCTCACACACCTCTTCACCTCCTCCTCCTCCCATCCTCACACGCCTCTTCACCTCCTCCTCCTCCTCCCATCCTCACACACCTCTTCACCTCCTCCTCCTCCTCCCATCCTCACACGCCTCTTCACCTCCTCCTCCTCCTCACACGCCTATTCACCTCCTCCTCCTCCTCCTCCTCCCATCCTCACACGCCTCTCCACCTCCTCCTCCTCCCCCCATCCTCACACGCCTCTTCACCTCCTCCTCCTCCTCCCATCCTCACACGCCTCTTCACCTCCTCCTCCTCCTCCCATCCTCACACGCCTCTTCACCTCCTCCTCCTCCTCCCCCCATCCTCACACACCTCTTCACCTCCTCCTCCTCCTCACACGCCTCTTCACCTCCTCCTCCTCCTCCCCCCATCCTCACACACCTCTTCACCTCCTCCTCCTCCCATCCTCACACGCCTCTTCACCTCCTCCTCCTCCCATCCTCACACGCCTCTTCACCTCCTCCTCCTCCTCCTCCCATCCTCACACACCTCTTCACCTCCTCCTCCTCCTCACACGCCTCTTCACCTCCTCCTCCTCCTCCTCCCCCCATCCTCACACGCCTCTTCACCTCCTCCTCTTCCACCCCCCATCCTCACACACCTCTTCACCTCCTCCTCCTCCTCACACGCCTCTTCACCTCCTCCTCCTCCCCCCATCCTCACACACCTCTTCACCTCCTCCTCCTCCTCACACGCCTCTTCACCTCCTCCTCCTCCTCCCCCCATCCTCACACGCCTCTTCACCTCCTCCTCCTCCTCCCCGCATCCTCACACGCCTCTTCACCTCCTCCTTATCCTCCTCCTCCTCCCATCCTCACACGCCTCTTCACCACCTCCTCCTCCTCCCCCCATCCTCACACGCCTCTTCACCTCCTCCTTATCCTCCTCCTCCTCCCATCCTCACACACCTCTTCACCTCCTCCTCCTCCTCCCATCCTCACACGCCTCTTCACCTCCTCCTTATCCTCCTCCTCCTCCCACGCCTCTTCACCTCCTCCTCCTCCTCCCCCCATCCTCACACGCCTCTTCACCTCAACCTTATCCTCCTCCTCCTCCCATCCTCACACGCCTCTTCACCTCCTCCTCCTCCCCCCATCCTCACACGCCTCTTCACCTCCTCCTTATCCTCCTCCTCCTCCCATCCTCACACGCCTCTTCACCTCCTCCTCCTCCTCCCCCCATCCTCACACGCCTCTTCACCTCCTCCTTATCCTCCTCCTCCCCCCATCCTCACACGCCTCTTCACCTCCTCCTTATCCTCCTCCTCCCCCCATCCTCACACGCCTCTTCACCTCCTCCTTATCCTCCTCCTCCTCCTCCCATCCTCACACACCTCTTCACCTCCTCCTCCTCCTATCCTCACACACCTCTTCACCTCCTCCTCCTCCCATCCTCACACGCCTCTTCACCTCCTCCTCCTCCCATCCTCACACACCTCTTCACCTCCTCCTCCTCCCCCCATCCTCACACGCCTCTTCACCTCCTCCTCCTCCCCCCATCCTCGCACGCCTCTTCACCTCCTCCTCCTCCTCCTCCTCCCATCCTCACACGCCTCTTCACCTCCTCCTCCCATCCTCACACGCCTCTTCACCTCCTCCTCCCATCCTCACACACCTCTTCACCTCCTCCTCCTCCCATCCTCACACACCTCTTCACCTCCTCCTCCTCCCATCCTCACACACCTCTTCACCTCCTCCTCCTCCCATCCTCACACGCCTCTTCACCTCCTCCTCCTCCTCCCATCCTCACACACCTCTTCACCTCCTCCTCCTCCTCCCATCCTCACACGCCTCTTCACCTCCTCCTCCTCCTCACACGCCTATTCACCTCCTCCTCCTCCTCCTCCTCCCATCCTCACACGCCTCTCCACCTCCTCCTCCTCCCCCCATCCTCACACGCCTCTTCACCTCCTCCTCCTCCTCCCATCCTCACACGCCTCTTCACCTCCTCCTCCTCCTCCCATCCTCACACGCCTCTTCACCTCCTCCTCCTCCTCCCCCCATCCTCACACACCTCTTCACCTCCTCCTCCTCCTCACACGCCTCTTCACCTCCTCCTCCTCCTCCCCCCATCCTCACACACCTCTTCACCTCCTCCTCCTCCCATCCTCACACGCCTCTTCACCTCCTCCTCCTCCCATCCTCACACGCCTCTTCACCTCCTCCTCCTCCTCCTCCCATCCTCACACACCTCTTCACCTCCTCCTCCTCCTCACACGCCTCTTCACCTCCTCCTCCTCCTCCCCCCATCCTCACACGCCTCTTCACCTCCTCCTCTTCCACCCCCCATCCTCACACACCTCTTCACCTCCTCCTCCTCCTCACACGCCTCTTCACCTCCTCCTCCTCCCCCCATCCTCACACACCTCTTCACCTCCTCCTCCTCCTCACACGCCTCTTCACCTCCTCCTCCTCCTCCCCCCATCCTCACACGCCTCTTCACCTCCTCCTCCTCCTCCCCCCATCCTCACACGCCTCTTCACCTCCTCCTTATCCTCCTCCTCCTCCCATCCTCACACGCCTCTTCACCACCTCCTCCTCCTCCCCCCATCCTCACACGCCTCTTCACCTCCTCCACCTCCCATCCTCACACACCTCTTCACCTCCTCCTCCTCCTCCCATCCTCACACGCCTCTTCACCTCCTCATCCTCCTCCTCCTCCCATCCTCACACGCCTCTTCACCTCCTCCTCCTCCTCCCCCCATCCTCACACGCCTCTTCACCTCCTCCTTATCCTCCTCCTCCTCCCATCCTCACATGCCTCTTCACCTCCTCCTTATCCTCCTCCTCCTCCCATCCTCACACGCCTCTTCACCTCCTCCTCCTCCTCCCCCCATCCTCACACGCCTCTTCACCTCCTCCTTATCCTCCTCCTCCCCCCATCCTCACACGCCTCTTCACCTCCTCCTTATCCTCCTCCTCCTCCCATCCTCACACGCCTCTTCAACTCCTCCTCCTCCTCCTCCTCCTCCCCCCATCCTCACACGCCTCTTCACCGGTGACGAGCGGTGTCCCGCAGGGTTCGGTGCTGGGGCCACAGCTGTTCGCATTATATATTAATGATTTGGATGAGGGAACCGGGGGCATTCTAGCGAAGTTTGCCGATGATACAAAGTTAGGTAGACAGGCAGGTAGTACTGAGGAAGTGGGGAGGCTACAGAAGGATCTAGACAGGTTGGGAGAGTGGTCCAGGAAATGGCTGATGGAATTTAACGTGAGCAAGTGCGAGGTCTTGCACTTTGGCAAAAAGAATATAGGAATGGACTACTTTCTAAATGGTGAGAAACTTAATAAAGCCAAAGCACAAAGGGATCTGGGAGTGCTAGTCGAGGATTCTCTAAAGGTAAACATGCAGGTTGAGTCTGTGATTAAGAAAGCGAATGCAATGTTGTCTCTTATCTCAAGAGGGTTGGAATATAAAAGCAGAGATGTACTACTAAGACTTTATAAAGCTCTGGTTAGGCCCCATTTGGAGTACTGTGTCCAGTTTTGGTCCCCACACCTCAGGAAGGACATACTGGCACTGGAACGTGTCCAGCGGAGATTCACACGGATGATCCGTGGAATGACAGGTCTAGCATATGAGGAACGGCTGAGGATACTGGGGTTGTATTCGTTGGAGTTTAGAAGATTAAGGGGAGATCTAATAGAGACGTACAAAATAATACATGGCTTTGAAAAGGTGGATGCTAGAAAATTGTTTCTGTTAGGCGAGGAGACTAGGACCCGTGGACACAGCCTTAGAATTAGAGGGGGTCATTTCAGAACGGAAATGCGGAGACATTTCTTCAGCCAGAGAGTGGTGGGCCTGTGGAATTCATTGCCACGGAGTGCAGTGGAAGCCGGGACGCTAAATGTCTTCAAGGCCGAGATTGATAGGTTCTTGTTGTCTAGAGGAATTAAGGGCTACGGGGAGAACGCTGGCAAGTGGAGCTGAAATGCGCATCAGCCATGATTGAATGGCGGAGTGGACTCGATGGGCCGAATGGCCTTACTTCCACTCCTATGTCTTATGGTCTTATGGTCTTCACCTCCTCCTCCCCCCATCCTCACACGCCTCTTCACCTCCTCCTTATCCTCCTCCTCCCCCCATCCTCACACGCCTCTTCACCTCCTCCTTATCCTCCTCCTCCCCCCATCCTCACACGCCTCTTCACCTCCTCCTTATCCTCCTCCTCCCCCCATCCTCACACGCCTCTTCACCTCCTCCTTATCCTCCTCCTCCCCCCATCCTCACACGCCTCTTCACCTCCTCCTCCCATCCTCACACGCCTCTTCACCTCCTCCTTATCCTCCTCCTCCCCCCATCCTCACACGCCTCTTCACCTCCTCCTTATCCTCCTCCTCCTCCCATCCTCACATGCCTCTTCACCTCCTCCTTATCCTCCTCCTCCCCCCATCCTCACACGCCTCTTCACCTCCTCCTCCTCCTCCCATCCTCACACGCCTCTTCACCTCCTCCTTATCCTCCTCCTCCCCCCATCCTCACACGCCTCTTCACCTCCTCCTCCTCCTCCTCCCATCCTCACACGCCTCTTCACCTCCTCCTTATCCTCCTCCTCCTCCCATCCTCACACGCCTCTTCACCTCCTCCTTATCCTCCTCCTCCTCCCATCCTCACACACCTCCTCCTCCTCCTCCCATCCTCACACGCCTCTTCACCTCCTCCTCCTCCTCCCATCCTCACACACCTCTTCACCTCCTCCTCCTCCCCCATCCTCACACGCCTCTTCACCTCCTCCTTATCCTCCTCCTCCTCCCATCCTCACACACCTCTTCACCTCCTCCTCCTCCCCCCATCCTCACACGCCTCTTCACCTCCTCCTTATCCTCCTCCTCCCCCCATCCTCACACGCCTCTTCACCTCCTCCTTATCCTCCTCCTCCTCCCATCCTCACACGCCTCTTCACCTCCTCCTTATCCTCCTCCTCCCCCCATCCTCACACGCCTCTTCACCTCCTCCTCCTCCTCCCATCCTCACACGCCTCTTCACCTCCTCCTTATCCTCCTCCTCCCCCCATCCTCACACGCCTCTTCACCTCCTCCTTATCCTCCTCCTCCTCCCATCCTCACACGCCTCTTCACCTCCTCCTTATCCTCCTCCTCCTCCCATCCTCACACGCCTCTTCACCTCCTCCTTATCCTCCTCCTCCTCCCATCCTCACACGCCTCTTCACCTCCTCCTTATCCTCCTCCTCCTCCCATCCTCACACGCCTCTTCACCTCCTCCTCCTCCCCCCATCCTCACACGCCTCTTCACCTCCTCCTCCTCCTCCCCCCATCCTCACACGCCTCTTCACCTCCTCCTTATCCTCCCACCCCCCTCATACCCACAGCCCCCACCTCACACTCACACCGTTCCTCAGCCCAACACACTCACAGTCCGTAACCTCCCGACCACTCTCCGCCCTGACTCCATCAATCTCGGTCTCTTTGCAGGGTCCTACCTGTCTTGGCCGACTACTCGCGGACTTCGAGGGACAGTCCAGACTCCATCACCCCCCCCTACCCACCGCAAACCACAAACCGCCGCCCGCCAGCCGGCAACGTGAGCGTCAGCACGCACAGGCCCACCCCACTCCGCATTGCGTCAGCACGCACAGGCCCACCCCCACTCCGCGTTGCGTCAGCACGCACAGGCCCACCCCCACTCCGCGTTGCGTCAGCACGCACAGACCCCTCTGAATTGCGTCATCACGCACAAACCCATCCTACCCACCCCATCCGCATTGCGTCAGCACGCTCTCGCCCACCAAACCGCATTGCATCAGCCGCGCAGACCCACCCCACCTACCTTACGTTCACATCCGGCCCATAGTGTGTCAGAGCGAACATCCGCCCCCACCGTGTATCAGCATGCACAGATCCGCCCCAATGTGCGTCAGGACGCTCAGACACTCCCGACTGTGCGTCACCACGTGCAGCTGAGTGCGTCGTGAGAGAGTTGGGAGAATGATGCTTATATACTTCTCTCTCACACTTACAACCCCCCCCAACCCAGACACACACAAAGACCCACATGCACACGTATATTTTGTGGGGTGAACTTATACTTGCAGAGTTACAATGTACTTTGCTCAAAAACTGCATGAATTCATGTAAAACTCTGTTATCTCACTTTTTAAGATTAGAATCAGTCGAAACATTATGGCACAGACAGAGAACACGGGGCTAACACCTTCAACATAGTCTGGCTAACACCAATTGTTAAGTTAACCTGAGAATGCAACTTTTAAAAAAAGGTTTTGTGATTTACACATGAAAGAAGTGAAACTATCATGATATTCGAACAGATGAAAGACTCAACAGACAATCAAGGTATTTTTCAATGTATAATTTCAGTTACATCACACTGCAAACTTTTACTATAAATTCTGTGCCTTACAATTGTGTTCTCCACAACCACCTGATGAAGGAGCAACGCTCTGAAAGCTAGTGTGCTTCCAATTAAACCTGTTGGACTATAACCTGGTGTTGTGTGGTTTTTAACTTGGGACAATAATTGAGTGACAATTGATGTATAGACATCATTGTCTTGGATTAATCTGTTACAAAGAGATCAGGGCTGTTTGTTAAATGTGCATTTTCTCTACTCAGACAGAATAACGCTGCATTTAAAGATGTACATTAGCAAAGAGTCTGAAGATCTGTCATTGAGTCATAGAGATTTACAGCATTGAAACAGACCCTTTGGCCCGACTTGTCCATGCCCACCAGACATCCCAACCTAATCTAGTCCCGTTTACCAGCATTTCGCCCAGATCCCTCTAAACCCTTCCTATTTGTATACCCATCCAGGGAAGAGACCCTGTCTATTTATTCGAACAATGCCCCTCATGATTTTATAAACCTCTATAAGGTCACCCATCACCCTCTGATGCTCCAGGGAAATCAGCCCCAGCCTATTCAACCTCTCCCTATAGCTCAAATCCTCCAACCTTGGCAAAATCTTTGTAAATCTTTTCTGAACCCTTTCAAGTTTCACAACATCTTTCCAATAGGAGGGATACCAGAATTGCGCAATGTCTTGTACAGCCATATGTGATCTCCCAACTGCTTTATTCAATGCTCTGACCAATAAAGGAAAGCATACCAAACACCACATTCACTATCCTATCTACCTGCAACTCCACTTTCAAAGAACTATGAACCTGCACTCCAAGGCCTCTTTGTTCAACAGGGCACTCCCAGCACCTTACCATTAAGTGTATAAGTCCTGCCTTGATTTGCCTTTCCAAAATGCAGCACCAAATATTTATCTATCTGCTACTCCTAAGTCCATTGGACATCTGTTCAAGATTCCGTTGTACTCTGAGGTAACCTTCTTCACTGTTCACTTCACCTCTAATTATGGTGTCATCTGCAAACCTACTAACTATATCTCCTATGTTCACATCATTTAAATAAATGACGAAAAGCAGTGGACACAGCGCTGATCCTTGTGGTCCTTGGCCACAGCCTCCAAAACCAGCCAGTTCCTCTATACTCCTCACTTGTCTGCTCTTTCCTACCTGCTCTGTTTTAATTTACAAATACAGTCCATTTCCTAAGTTTTGGCCTATACACTGTGTTTATCCATGTCTCCTTGCAGGTTTCCTATGTCTTTATTACAGCATCCCTTCTGACATATTTATATATCATCAACAGATTTAGATACATTGGATGCCCCATCCTCCAAGTTATTAATCTGGATCGTAAATAATTGAAACCCTCAGTCTGACCCTGTGGCACGCCACTAGTTATGTCATCAAAGCCTGAAGAAGACCCATTAATCACAACTCTTGTGTGGGTTGACCATTAAGTGCAACTTTATCGTGTGTTAACCACTTGTCAGTTCATTTTAAAACGTTATGCATAATACTGTGAACTATCTTGTATGATAACTTTGTAGGAGGCACTTTATTAAATATTTATATAAACCCATATGCCAGTTTCTATTCATCAACTGTGTTATATCTTCAAATAGCTCAAGTAAAATTTGTAAAAAATGTATTTTTTGAAAAAGATTTTCATAACATCTTTCTCAAAATTAAATTGTATATGTTTGATTGCATTACATTTTTCTAAATGTACGGGTATTTCTTCCTTATTAATTGCCTCTATCATTTTCCAATGAAAGATGTGAAGCTATCTGGTTGATAATTTACTTGTTTCTGTATCCCTTCTTGAACAGCGACATTGCAATAGTGATTTTCCAAAGCACTGGAGTCCAGTGAGTTCTGGAACATAAATGGGTTGCAGTGGCAGGGGAAGGTAGCTGGGAAGGTGATAGGTAGATGCAGGTGGAAAGCGAAGGTGATATTTCGGAGGGGAGGGTGGAGCAGATAGGTAGGAAGGAAAATGGACAGGTAGGACAGTTCAAGAGAAGACAAGCCAGGGAACTATAGACCGGTGAGCCTGACCTCGGTGGTGGGCAAGTTGTTGGAGGGAAAGGCAAGGACTGATTCGGGATAGTCAACATGGCTTTGTGCGTAGGAAATCATGTCTCACAAACTTGATTGAGTTTTTTGAAGAAGTAACAAAGAAGATTGATGAGGGCAGAGCAGTAGATGTGATCTATATGGACTTCATTAAGGTGTTCAATAAGGTTACCCATGTGAGAATGGTTAGCAAGGTTAGATCTCATGGAATGCAGGGAGAACTAGCCATTTGGATACAGAACTGGCTCAAAGGTAGAAGACAGAGGGTGGTGGTGGAGGGTTGTTTTTCAGACTGGAGGTCTGTGACCAGGATAGTGCCACAAGGATTAGTGCTGGGCCCTCTACTTTTTGTCATTTACATAAATGATTTGGATGCGAGCATAAGAGGTACAGTTAGTAAATTTGCAGATGACACCAAAATTGGAGGTGTAGTGGACAGCGAAGAGTGTTACCTCAGATTACAACAGGATCTGGACCAGATGGGCCTATGGGCTGAGAAGTGGCAGATGGAGTTTAATTCAGATAAATGCGAGATGCTGCATTTTGGGAAAGCAAATCTTAGCAGGACTTATACGCTTAATGGTAAGATCCTAGGGAGTGTTGCTGAACAAAGAGACCTTGGAGTGCAGGTTCATAGCTCCTTGAAAGTGGAGTCGCAGGTAGATAGGATCGTGAAGAAGGCGTTTGGTATGCTTTCCTTTATTGGTCAGAGTACTGAGTACAGGAGTTGGGAGGTCATGTTGCGGCTGTATAGGACATTGGTTAGGCCACTGTTGGAATATTGTGTGCA
This sequence comes from Chiloscyllium punctatum, assembly GCF_047496795.1. Taxonomy (NCBI): domain Eukaryota; kingdom Metazoa; phylum Chordata; class Chondrichthyes; order Orectolobiformes; family Hemiscylliidae; genus Chiloscyllium; species Chiloscyllium punctatum. Next base: position 52,852,992 of record NC_092761.1, on the reverse strand, counting down.
ATTCTGGTCTCCTTCCTATCGGAAAGATGTTGTGAAACTTGAAAAGGTTCAGAAAAGATTTACAAGGATTTTGCCAGGGCTGAAAGATCTGGGAGAGGCTGAACAGGCTGGGGCTGTTTTCCCTGGAGCATTGGAGGCTGAGGGGTGACCTTATAGAGGTTTACAAAATTATGAGGGGCATGGATAAGATAAATAGGCAAAGTCTTTTCCCTGGGGTGGGGGAGTCCAGAACTAGAGGGCATAGGTTTAGGTGAGAGGGGAAAGATATAAAGAGACCTAAAGGGCAACGTTTTCACACAGAGGGTGGTACGTGTATGGATTGAGTTGCCAGAGGATGTGGTGGAGGCTGGTACAATTGCAACATTTAAGAGGCATTCGGATGGGTATATGAATAGGAAGGGTTTGGAGGGATATGGGCTGAGTGCTGGCAAGTGGGACTAGATTGGATTGGGATATCTGGTCGGCATGGACGGGTTGGACCGAAGGGACTGTTTCCATGCTATACATCTCTATGACTCTATGACCAGTGCTGAGTTCGAGGGTTGAATCTGGGATGAGGTGGGGGGAGGAAAGAAAAGGAAAATGATGAAATTGACATTGATGCTGTGTGGTTGGAGGGTCCCAAGGCAAAAGATGAGATGTTCTTCCTCCAGGCATCAGGTGGCTAGGATTTGGCAATAGAGCAGACCCAGGACTTGCGTGTCCTTGGCAAAGTGGAAGGGTGAGTTGAAGTGGTCAGCCACAGGACGGTGGGGTAGTTTGATCTATGTGTCGCAGAGATGTTCTCTAAAATGTTCTGCAAGTTGGTGTCCTGCCTCCCCAACGTAGAGGAGACCACTTCAAGAGCAACTGACAAAGTATATGAGGCGTTTGGATGTGCAGGAAAATCTCTGCCGGATATGGAAGGATCCTTTGTGGCCTTGGATGGAGGTGAGAGGAGAGATGTGGGCATAGGTTTTTAAACTCCTTGTAGCAGGAAGGTGTCGGGAGTTGAGGGTGGGTTGGTGGTGGACGTGATCCTAACAAGAGAGTCGCTGAGGGAATGGTCTCTGCTGAATACTGGTAGGCGTAGGGAGGGAAGTATATCTCTGGTAGTGGGGTCTGACTGCAGGTGGCAGAAATGGAGGAGGATGATGCCCTGTATCCGGAGATTGGTGGGGTTGAAGGTTATGGGCAAAATTGAGGACTGCAGATGCTGGAAACCAGAGTTTAGATCAGAGTAGTGCTGGAAAAGCACAGCAGGTCAGGCAGCACCCAAGGAGCAGAAAAATGAATTTTTCAGGCAAAAGCCCTTCAAGGGCTGGAAGGTTATGATCAGGGGTTCTATAGTTGTTGCAGTTGAAGGGGTGGGGTTCAAGGGTAGAGGTGTGGGAAGATGAAGAGATGTGCTGGAGGGTATTGTTGACCACGTTAGAGGGAAGATTGCGGCCCTTGAAATAGGAGGCCATCTAGGATATTATGGGAGTGGAATTGCCCCTCTTGGGACTAGGTACGGTGGAGGCAGTAGAATTGGGATTAAGGGACAGCGTTTTTACAGGAAGGGGTGAAAATTCATGATGAAGATAAGGAGTTGGGGCTGGGGAAACAAAAGTATTGGAGGAAGTAGAGGACGTGGGTGGTGTCCCAAATGTATGTGGTGAGTTCCTGGACCAAAGGGGACAGGGTGGTGTCAAGATATGAGGAGATAAATCTGGTGGTGCTGGTGAAGGTGGCGACAATGGGTCAACCAGGGCAGTCAGGTTTGTGAATTTTGGGTAGCAAGTAGGACCAGGCGGTATGGAACTCCCAAACTATGAGATTAGAGGCTGTGGATGGGACATCCCCTGAGGTGATGAGGTTGTAGGTGGTCTGGGAGATGATGGTTTGGCGATGTGAGTTGAAATCAAGGCCGAAGGGGCCAGTAGGAGCAAGTGTCGGTGAGTTGCCGCCTGGCTTCAGCGGTGTGCAGGTCAGTGTGTCAAACTACCACTGCACCCCCCCCCGCCCCCCACACCCCCACCCCTTGTCCACTGGTTTGATGGTGACATTGGGGTTGGAGCAGAGGTAGTGGAGGGATGAGCGTTGCAAAGGTGAGAAGTTGAAGTGGGTGAGAGGGGTGGACAGGTTGAGGTGGTCAGTGCTACAGCGGCAATTGGAAATTCCACAGATTCGTGACTCTATGAGAGAAGTAACTTCTCTGTTTTAAATCTGCTATCCCACATCCTAAAAATATAATATCTCATTCTAGATTGCCCACAAGAGGACGCGTCCTTTCTATATTTGCCTCATCAATTCCCCTTAGCATCTTATTTATCTCAAATTAGATCTCCTGTTATTCATCTAAACTCCAGAGAGTTTAGGCCTAAACAGCTCAATCTCTCTTCATAGAATAATAGAACCTCTACAAAGTGGAAACAGGCCATTCAGCCCATCAAGTCCAAACCAAGTTTCCCCCTACCCAATAACTCTACATTTCCCATGGCTAATCCACACTACGGGCAAGTTACTCTGCTAGTAATGTCCTCAAAAATATCCTCAGGTTTTTCAAACATGATTTTCCCTTCATAAATCCATTTTGACTCTGTCCAACAAGGGACACCTGTTTTCTAACTATCCCTAGAATCACCTCCTTTATAATAGATTTTAGTGTATGCCTTGACATCAGGATAAGAGGCCTGCAGTCCTCTGTTTTCTCTCTTCTTCCTTTCTTAAGTAGCGGAGTTATGTTTGCAATGGACCAGTATAATCGAATTAAGGAATTTTGAAAGATGATCACTCACAAACTTGATTGAGATTTTTGAAGATGTAACAAAGAGGATTCATGAGGGCAGAGTGGTAGATGTGATCTATATGGACTTCAGTAAGGCGTTCGACAAGGTTCCCCATGGGAGGCTGGTCAGCAAGGTTAGGTCTCATGAAATACAGGGAGAACTAGCCATTTGGATACAGAACTGGCTCAAAGGTAGAAGACAGAGGGTGGTGGTGGAGGGTTGTTTTTCAGACTGGTGGCCTGTGACCAGGATAGTGCCACAAGGATCGGTGCTGGGTCCTCTACTTTTTGTCATTTACATAAGTGATTTGGATGCGAGCATAAGAGGTACAGTTAGTAAATTTGCAGATGACACCAAAATTGGAGGTGTAGTGGACAGCAAAGAGGGTTACCTCAGATTACAACAGGATCTTGATTAGATGGGCCAATGGGCTGAGAAATGGACTGAGATGGAGTTTAATTCAGATAAATGTGAGGTATTGCATTTTGGGAAAGCAAACCTTAGCAGGACTTATACACTTAATGGTAAGGTCCTAGAGAGTGTTGCTGAACAAAGAGACATTGATGTGCAGGTTCGTAGCTCTTTGAAAGTGGAGTTGCAGGTAGATAGGATCGTGAAGAAGGCGTTTGGTATGCTTTCTTTTATTGGTAAAAGCATTGAGTACAGGAGTTGGGAGGTCATGTTGCGGCTGTACAGGACATTGGTTAGGCCACTGTTGGAATATTGCATGCAATTCTGGTCTCCTTCCTATCAGAAAGATGTTGTGAAGCTTGAAAGGGTTCAGAAAAGATCTATAAGGCTGTTGCCAGGGGTGGAGGATTTGAGCTATAAAGAGAGGCTGAACAGGCTGGAGCTGTTTTCCCTGGAGCATCGGAGGCTTAGGGGTGACTATATAGACAAAATCATGAGGGGCATGGATAGAGTAAATCGACAAAGTTTTATCCCTGGGGTGGGGGAGTCCAGAACTAGAGGGCATAGGTTTAGGGTGAGAGGGAAAAGATATAAAAGAGACCTAAGGGTAGTATGTGTATGGAATGAGCTGCCAGAGGAAGTGGTGGAGGCTGTACAATTGCAACATTTAAGAGGCATTTGGATGGGTATATGAATAGGAAGGGTTTGGAGGGATATGGGCCGGGTGCTGGCAGGTGGGACTAGATTGGGTTGGGATATCTGGTCGGCATGGACAGGTTGGACCAAGGGGTCTGTTTCCGTACTGTACATCTCTATGACTCTATGACTCTAATGGATCCATTATCTCTATAGCTGTCTCTTAGGTTAAAGATCATCAGGACCTGGGAATTTGTCAATTGCCAGTCTCATTATTTTTCTAATGCTACTTTTTTGATAAGAGTAACTTCTGTCAGTTCAACATTCTCACCAGAGCCTTGGACTTCAATTATTTCATGAAGATTTTGTGTGTCTTCACTAGTGAAGACAGACACAAAGGACATATTTAATTTACTTACCATTTTAGATTAGATTAGATTAGATTAAATTACTTACAGTGTGGAAACAGGCCCTTCGGCCCAACAAGTCCACACCGACCCTCCGAAGCGCAACCCACCCAGACCCATTCCCCAACACTTCACCTAACACTATGGGCAATTTCTCTATTTCCTATTATAAATTCTCCTGTCTCTATCTGTAATGGACACATATTTGTCTTCAATATTCTTTTCTACTTGCTTCTAGAAGTTTTTCCAGACATTTTTATGTTTCTCAGTATTTTACATTTGTTTTTTGTTCTCTCCTTAATATTTTTGTTGCTGCTCCTTTGCTAAGTTCTAACATTCTCCCAATTCTGAGATTTGCAGCTTTTTTGACAAGTTTATCAACGTGCTTGATCAAATGCTATCTTTTGCTTTTCTTGGTAGCAATGGTTGGCTTGCATTCCTTGTTATGTCCTGTACTACTACTTCTGGATGCAGTAACTTTCCAGCTCTTGGAAGAGTAATTTGTATGTAGCTTTGATTGCTTTCCAAGCCTTCAGTCGACATGTTTCTCCATTCAAGGATTTCCTTACCTAAACCTCATTATCTACTGAGGATCAGAGCCACATGATTTGATCACTGAGCTTGTCTCTTAGATTAAATGTCTCAAGGATCGGTAGCTTCGAAAGCATGACAAGGTGCTTTGCGCTGAGCCTGATACATTTCACCTCCTAATTGTAGCACGTCCTAATTTCTTGATCAGGGTACTGCTCTTGACAGCATATCAGAAACGTGCATTCGCTTCAATGTCATGTTCAGTTGTAACTGGATGAACATTCTTTGAAGATGATTTGGTGCAAGTAATAGTGACTTGAGAAAAATGCTTCAATGTGGCTTGTGGTCAGACTCAACTATCACAGTATTAAGGAGGAGAAAGTGAGGACTGCAGATGCTGGAGTATCAGAGCTGAAAATGTGTTGCTGGAAAAGCGCAGCAGGTCAGACAGCATCCAAGGAACAGGAGAATCGACGTTTCGGGCATCAGCCCTTCCTGAAGAAGGGCTGATGCCCGAAACGTCGATTCTCCTGTTCCTTGGATGCTGCCTGACCTGCTGCGCTATCACAGTGTTAATGCTATGAAAGCAAATATAACCTGTCAAAAGGCAGAACATTGAGGGATATGGACCGTGTACATATAGGATTAGTTTGGAATGATATCATGATTGGCACAGACATGGTCGGACATGGAAAGGCCTGTTCCTATGCTGTACTGTTCTATGTTCTATTTCAACTCTAGCATTGCTGTCACTACTGACCTATGTCCTTTAATTGTAACTTTCTTTGTTCAATTTCAGGATCACCAGATGATCTCTGTTGAGTAGTTGCACTAGGGTTTTTATTGTGGTGAGCAATACCTTCTTCCATTTTATCTCTGCACCCAGAGACTAGCAGATCATCCATCCTAGATTCTAATCCAGAAAGATCACAAACCATCTCATGTTGTCTGTGTAACATTCTTCTGGAGCAGTGAAAATGCCAAACAGCATTCACAACCACTTGTATATCTCAAACAGTATCCAGAATGTAGTTTAAAAACTGTTACTTTCATCTACCTTTTCTTGCCAGTAACATTTCTTCACATCTGTTATGGTGAAAATACTGTCTTTACAGGTTGCAGCAAAATTCTGTCAGTAGTTGGCATGAGCTAGTAAGATCTTTTCAGGGCTTTATTTCAATCCTTTTAAATTGATGTGTACTCTCAGCTTACAGGGTTGTTTTACTATTACCATACAGTAGGAGCTGTGATTTATTTTCCCTGGTTATTCTTTTTCCAGGTCTTCTATCTTGTCTTTCAGACCTTTAGGTCAGCTGGAACTAGTCTTCAGCATATGCTGAATTGATCGTGTATTCTCATCTACTTTGGGATGATAGTGTCTTGGAAGATACCCTAATCCTGTACATGCATTGTTGTACTCCTCTATGATGTGTTCCACTGTCAATGGTTTAGTGTGCTGTAACACTTTGTAAATCTCTTTTCACACATTGAGGATTACCAGTGCAAGCTTTAGACTATCTTGGGTTGAAATGAGTGGCATTTTCTTTCCATCTATAATCTGGAACATGTGATCCTCATTCGTGTTGTTGCCATGGAGTCACAGAGTAATCTGTCCTGTCAGCACAAGCATGGTAACATGCAGTCTTAACATTGCTTTAGAGAGCTTCATTTTTGGATTGCTATACTATGTTGAGTCACTTCACCTTGTTCTGTGAAGCTCACAATATTGCATGATGTACCAGAGTCCATCTGACACTATGTGGTGATTCAATGCTCTCCTTTTCCAGTCATTATTCCAACTGTCACGGACCAAGTGTCACCTATTAACTTGGATGAACCAACCATTCATATCGTGTGAGTGATTCATCAGAATCTTCAGCAAAACACTTTCCAGTGGCCATCTGTACTTCGTTTTTGCCTTACACCTGTGTGGAAAGTGATTCAGCTTCTTGCAGTGAAAATACTGCTTTCCCCATATTGTATTTGCAGCTTTGTGCGATGTTCTCTGCAGTATTTGTACACCTACTTTTTGTGTGACTGTTTGCCCTATCTACCTGTGAGTCAGAGAAACATTGGGTAAGTGAGTAAGCTATGTATAGCGGGAGAGTATAAATCGCAGCCAAGGCTTGAGGCCTACACTGACCTGGGAGTCGCTGAGGCATCAGACCTGAGAGAGAGCAGCTTTAATGGGGCAAGAACAGAGTTGGGCAGAATTGACTGGAACAAAACGTTAGCAGGATAAACAGTAACTGAACAATGGGCTACCTTGAAAGAGTGACCCAAAGTATTCTTAGTATAATTCCCTATGTCTAAAGCCATGGAAAGAATGGCCTGATAGTTCACATAATGAGCACTTTGAAATCATTGACAGTTATTGTGCATTAAAGCAACAATAAAACTGTCACTCTTAGCTAAGCATGAGACTCTAAAATGAGGTTTTCCCCTTGGGACCCTGCAACATTCAGGACTCAATGTCGAGTTCAATAATTTTAGGGCCTGAGCACTTTATTTCATGTCCTTGTCCTAACCCCCACACCAGACCTTGTCATCACATAGGCTGCTACCACAAACAACCCATTGTGAGCTACTAATGGTCCCATTAGCAGTTATTGATTTCCTCAGGCTGACCTTAACCTATTATTTTATCTGCCTGATAATTTTTCTCTCTCTCTCTCTGGGCTCAATATCCATTTATCATGTACTCTTTCTCCTCCCCCATCCCTCCGCCCCCTGTGTTCCCTGTCTGTGCCATAATGTTTAGACTCATTCTAATCTAAAAAGTGAGTTAACAGAGTTTTACATGGATTCATGCAGTTTTTGAGCCAAGTACAATGTAACTCTGCAAGTACAAATTCACCCCACAAACGCATATGTACATGTGTGCATGTCTAAACATTATGGCACACACAGGGAACACAGGGGGCTAACACCTTCAACATATTATCTGCGCTAACACCAATTGTTACAGTTAACCTGAGAATGTAATTTTAAAAATAGTTTTGTGATTTACATATGAAAGAAGTGAAACTATCATGATCATTCTAACAGATGAAAGACTCAACAAACAATCAAAGTATTTTTCAATGCTCCGAAAGCTAGCTCTTCCAATTAAACCTGTTGGACTATAACCGGGTGTTGTGTGATTTTTAACTTTGTACACCCCAGTCCAACACAGGCATCTCCAAATCATGCCATTTTTGCGGATGATACAAAGATTGGTGGAGTTGTGGACAGTGAGGATTGTAGGGGATACAGCAGGATATAGATCAGCTGGAGGCACAGGCAGGAAAATGGCAGATGGAATTTAATCCAGACACATAGAAGATAGAAGATAGAACATTAGCGCGCAGTATAGGCCTTTCGGCCCTCGATGTTGCACTGACCCGTGGAACCAATCTGAAGCCTCTCTATCCTTCACTATTCCATTTTTATCCATATGTTTATCCAATGAACATCTAAAGGTCCTTAACCTTGGCGAGTCTACGACTGTTGCAGGCAGTGCGTACCATACCCCTACTACTCTCTGAGTAAAGAAACTACCTCTGACATCTTTAGATTACTTACAGTGTGGAAACAGGCCCTTTGGCCCAACAAGTCCACACCGACCCACTGAAGCGCAACCCACCCAGACCCATTCCCCTACATTGACCACTTCACCTAACACTACCGGCAATTTAGCATGGCCAATTCACCTAACCTGCACATTTCTTTTGGAATGTGGGAGGGAACCAGAACGCCTGAAGGAAACCCATGCAGACACGGGGAGAGTGTGCAAACTCCACACAAAGAGTCACCTGAGGTGGGAATTGAACCTGGGTCTCTGGTGCTGTGAGGCAGCAGTGCTAACCACTTCTAGCAGTGCTAGATCTCTCCTACATCTATCACCCCTCAATTTAAAGCTATGTCCCCTTGTGCTAGCCATCACCATCTGACGAAAAATGCTCTCACTGTCCACTCTGTCTAACTCTCTGATTATCTTGTATGTCTCAATTAAGTCACATCTCAACCTTCTTCTCTCTAATGAAAACAGTCTCAAGTCCCTCCGCCTTTCCTCATAACACCTTCCCTCCATACCAGGTAACATCCTAGTAAATCTCTTCTGCACCCTTTCCAAAGCTTCTGCATCCTTCCGATAATGCAGTGACCAGAACTGTATGCAATACTAAAGTGCAGCCGCACAAGAGGTTTGTATAGCTGCAGCATGGCCCGTGGCTCTGAAGTTCAATGCCTCTACCAATAAAAGCTAACACACTGTGCGCTTTCTTAACAACCCTAAACTTGGTGGCAACTTTCAGGGATCTACATACAGGCACACTCTGTTAGGATCACTTTGCTCATCTACGCCACCATTAGACCAGTACTCTGTATTCCTGATGCTCCTTCCAAAGTGAATCACCTCACACTTTTCTACATTAAACTCCATTTCCCACCTCTCAGCCCAGCTCTGCAGCTTATCTATATCCCTTTGTAATCTACGACATCCTTCAACACTATTCAAACTCTACCACCCTTTGAGTTAGCAGCAAATTTACTAACCCATCCTTCTACACCTTCATCCAGGTTGCTTACAAAAATGACAAACAGCAGTGGACCCGAAACAGATCCTTGCGGTACACCATTAGTAACTGAACTCCAGGTTGAACATTTCCCATTAACCACCACCCTCTGTCTTCTTTCAGCTAGTCAATTTCTGATCCAAACCACTAAATCACCGTCAATCCCATGCCTCTGTATTTTGTGCAGTAGCCTACCATGGGGGACCTTATCAAATGTCTTATTGAAATCCATACACACCATATCAACCACTTTACCCATATTCACCTGTTTGATCACCATCTCAAAGAACTCAATAAGGTTTGTGAGGAATGACCTACCTTTCACAAAACCTGTGGTGACTATCCCTAATCAACTTATTCCTCTCTAGATGATTATAAATCCTATCTCTTATAATCTTTTCCAACACTCCACCCACAACTGAAGTAAGGATCCAGCCTCCTGGCACTATTCCTGTAGACAATGATGATATAAAGATCAAAGCCAACGGCTGTGCAATCTCCTCCCTGGCTTCCCAGAGAATCCCAGGATAAATATCATCTGGTCCAGGGGATTTATCTTTTTTTTCACACTTTCCAGAATTGCTAACACCTCCTCATTAGCCTCAATCTCATATAGTTTAGTAGCCTGTATCTCAGTATTCTCCTTGACAACATTGTCTTTTTCCAGAGTGAATACTGATGAAAACTATTCATTTAGCGCTTCCCCTATCTCCTCAGACTCCACACACAACTTCCTTGGTTGTCCCTGATTGGCCCTATTCTTTCTCTGGTCATTCTTTTATTCCTGACATAGCTATAGAAAGCATTAGGATTTTCCTTGATCCTATCCTCCAATGACTTCTCATGTCCTCTCCTGGCTCTTCTTAGCTCTCTCTTAAGGTCTTTCCCGGCTAACTTGTAATTCTCAAGTGCCCTAAGTAAGCCTTCACATCTCATCCTAACATAAGCCTTTTTCTACCTCTTGACAAGAGATTCAGCCTCCTTGATAAACCACAGCTCCCTTGCTTGACCACTTTTTCCCTGCCTGACAGGTACATACTTATCAAAGACCCACATTTGCTGTTCCTTGATTAAGGTCCACATTTCAATTGTGCCCATCCCCTGCAGTTTTGTCCTCATCTTATGCATCCTAAATCTTGCCTAATCGCATTATAATTGCCTTTCCCCCAGCAATAACTCTTGCCCTGTGGTATATACCTATCCCTTTCCATTGCTGAAATAAATATACCAAATTGTGGTCACTATCACCAAAGTGCTCACCTACCTCCAAATCTAACACCTGGATGGGTTCATACCCAGAACCAAATCCAATGTGGCCTCGCCCCTTGTTGGTTTGTCTACATACTGTGTCAGGAAAACCTCCTGCACATATTGGACAAAACCTGACCCATCTAAAGTACTTGAACTGTAGTATTTCCAGTCAATATTTGCAAAGTTAAAACCCCCAATAACAACTATCCTGTTACTCTCGCTCCTATCCAGAATTATCTTTGCTCTCCTTTCCTCTACACCTCTGGAACTATTCAGATGCCTATAGAAAACTCCCAATAGGGTGACCTTCTTTCCTGTTTCTAACCTCAGCCCACACTACCTCTGTGGACGAGACCTCAAACATTCTTTCTGCCACCGTAATACTGTCCTTGATTAACAATGCCACACCTCCCCTTCTTTTACCATCTTCTCTGTTCTTACTGAAACATCTAAATCCCAGAACCTGCAACAACCCCCTGTCCCTGCTCCATCCATGTCTCTGAAATGGCCACAACATCAAAGTCTCAGGTACCAACCCATGCTGCAAGTTCACTCATCTTATTCCGGATGCTCCTGACATTAAAGTAGATACACTGCAAACCACCTTCCTGCTTGCTGGTGCACTCTTGAATGAAACCTCATTTCTGACCTCACTGCTCTCAACCTCCTGGACACTGGAACTATAGGATAGGTTCCCATCCCCCTGCTGAAATAGTTTAAACCCTCCTAAAGAGAATTAGCAAATCCGCACTCCCCCCCCCCAAGATATTGGCACCCCTTTGGTTCAGGTGTGGACCATCCTGTTTGTAGAGGTCAGAATGAGCCCTAATTATCTAGGTATCCAAAACCCTCCCTCCTGCATCATCCCTGCAGCCATGTGTTCAATTCCTCTCTCTCCCTATTCCTTCCCTCGCTAGCACGTGGCATGGGCAACAAACCAGAGATAACAATTCTCTTTGTTCTAGCTCCAAGTTTCCACCCTAACTCCCTGATTTTTTTCCTTAAATCCCCATCTCTCTTCCTACCTATGTCGTTAGTGCCTATGTGAATCATGCCTTGGAGCTGCTCCCCCCCCCCCCTACCCCTCAAGGATCCCAAAAACACGATCCGAGACATCATGAACTCTGGCACCTGGGTGGCAAAATACCAATCGTGAGTCTCTCTCATTCCCACAGAACCTCCTATCTGTCCCCCTAAACATGGAGTCCCCAATGACTCATGCTCTGCTCATCTCTCCCCTTCCCTTCTGAGCAATGGGACAGATTCTGTGCCAGAGACCTGTACCCCATGGTAAGTCATTTCTGACCCCCCAACTGTATCCAAAACAGTTTACTTGTTATTGAGGGGAATGGCCACAGGGGATCCCTACACTGGCTGCCGGTTCCTTTCTGCCACCTGACTGCAACCCATCTACCTTTTTCTAGCACCTGAGGTGTGACTACTTCCCTGTAACTCTCCTCAATGACCCCTTCTGCCTCCTGAATGATCCCAAGTTTATCCAGCTCCAGCTCCAGTTCCCTAACGCAGTTTTCAAGGAGCACTTCCCGCAGAGGAAGTCAGCAGGGTCACTAGTGGTGACCCTTACATCCCACATTCTGCAGGAGGAACATTCAACTGCCCAAACCACCATTCCCACTGTTCTAAGTTCCCAAAAAGACTGCTGGAAAATAAAGAGTAAAAGAAAACTAGTTGCGTAACCAATCAGCGCACAGAATCTTGGTTTTGGTTAGAGGCGGAGGATAGGTGGGTGATACTACCTCAGTAGTGTTTTGGGTAGCACAACCATCCAAATATATTACTTCACTTACTCAACAGTACCTTGTCTGCTCCTCCTCAGTGTGCACTCTGCCTATTCATGAGGTAAGTTTTTAAATCAGTGATTTAGCTTTCCATCAGCGCCCGGTCGACACTCCCAGTCTTCCTGCTGCTGAAACTAAAAGGCGAAGTGATGCATTTTGGAAGACCAAGTACAGGTAGAAATTATGCAGTGGTTGGCAGAATCCTTGAGAGTATTGATATGCAGAGGGATCTGGGTGTGCAGGTCCACAGATCACTGAAGACAGAAGTAGTAAAAAAGGCCTATGGTTTGCTTGCTTTCATTGGAAGCTCCAATGAGTATAAGGATAGACAAGTTACTCTGCAGCTTTATAGAACTTCACTTAGGCTGAACTTGGAATATTGCTGACAGTTCTTGTCACCATACTGCAAAAAGGATGTGGATGCTTTGAAAAGGTGAACCAGGATGTTGCCTGATATGGGGGATTTTAGCTATGAAGAAAGTTGGGTTTGTTTTCACTGGAACAAAGGAGATTGAGGAGCGACCTGATAGAAGTTTGAAAGATTGTAAATGGCATGAATAAAATAGGGCTTTTTCTCAGGGCGGAGGATCAATTACTAGGCTACCCAGGCTCAAGGTGTGGAGGTAAATGTTTAAAAGAGATATGTGAGACAAGTTTTTCACACAAAGGGTGGTGAGTGCCTGGCATGTGCTGCCAGAGGAGGTGGTGGTAGTGGGAACAGTCACAATAGTAACATTCAAGAAACACCTGATTGAATACATAAATATGAATAAAATAGGGGGATACAGTTAAGTTTTAGTGTAGAAGGACAAAACGTGTCAGCACAGGCCTGGAGGGCCAAAGGGCCTCCTCCTGTGCTGTAGTGTTCTTTGTTCTTATTTCGGTGGTTGAGGTTTCATTGCTGCCTCTTTCCATTTGAGCTCATTATCTTTGCTAAAAAGCTTAGAATTTTAAAAAGTTTTCTAAAAATGTATCTCTCAGGTTGATTTTTTAAGTTTGTGCCAAACCCACAATGGTGAGGGATTTCTTTTAATTTGAGAATGTAATCTGCAACAATCTCACTTGGTGACTTCCTTTTGACAGGGCGAAAGTGAGGACTGCAGGTGCTGGACATTAGAGTCGAGAGTGTGGTGCTGGAAGGGCTTTTGCCTGAAACGTCGATTTTCCTGCTCCTCGGATGCTGCCTGACCTGCTGTGCTTTTCCTTCACCACACTCTTGACAACTTTCTTTCTGCAAGGTTTGTGAAGGTTTGTAGCTCAGGTTGAGGTGTAGGGTGTAGGTTTGCTCGCTGAGCTGTAGGTTTGATATCCAGACGTTTCATTACCTGGCTCGGTAACATCATCAGTGGTGACCTCCAAGTGAAGCGAAGCTGTTGTCTCCTGCTTTCTATTTATATGTTTGTCCTGGATGGGGTTCCTGGGGTTTGTGGTGATGTCATTTCCTGTTCGTTTTCTGATAGATGGTATCTAGATCTATGTGTTTGTTTATGGCGTTGTGGTTGGAGTGCCAGGCCTCTAGGAATTCTCTGGCATGTCTTTGCTTAGCCTGTCCCAGGCTAAGTTGTCCCAGTTGGAATGATGGTTTTTTTCATCCGTGTGTAGGGCTACGAGGGAGAGAGGGTCGTGTCTTTTTGTGGCTAGCTGGTGGTCATGTATCCTGGTGGCTAACTTTCTTCTTGTTTGTTCTACGTAGTGTTTGTGGCAGTCCTTGCATGGAATTTTGTAGATGACGTTGGTTTTGTCCATGGGTTGTACTGGGTCTTTTAAGTTTATTAGTTTTTGTTTGAGACTGTTGGTGGGTTTGTGTGCTACTAGGATTCCGAGGGGTCTTAGTAGTCTGGCTGTCATTTCTGAAACTTCTTTGGTGTATGGTAAGGTGGTTAGTGTTTCTGGCTGTGTTAGGTCTGCTTGTCGTGGTTTGTTCTTGAGGAATCTGCGGACTGTATTCTTTTGAGTATCCGTTCTTCTTGAATACGTTGTATAGGTGGTTTTCCTCTGTTTTCCGAAGTTTGTCTGTGCTGCAGTGTTTAGTGGCTCGTTGGAATAGTGTTCTGATACAGCTTTGTTAGTGTGTGTTGGGATGGTTGCTGGTTTAGTTAAGTGTTTGGTTAGTGTTTGTCGGTTTTCTGTATACGCAGGTTTGTAGTTCTCCGTTGTTCTTTCTTTCAACTGTGACGTTCAAGAATGCAAGTTTGTTGTCAGTTTCTTCCTCCCTGGTGAACTTTATGCCTGTGAGGGTGTTGTTGATGATGTTGAATGTCTCTTCTATCTTGTTTCATTTTGTGATGACACAGGCGTTGTCTACGTAGCGGACCCATTTTTGATTTGATGGTTGGTAGGGCTGTTTGTTTGTACTCAGGCATTTTGACAACACAGTTTAAAGACCACCAGAAAGGCAATTGACCTGATCACTTACTTACTTTACCTTCTCTCTTATTTTATTCTCATTCAGCCAAATGTGAAATCTTCATTTATAACCACACTAGTCCATATATAATCACACCAGTCTATATATAATCACACCAGTCCCTCTATAATCACACCAGTCCATTTATAATCACACCAGTCCATATATAATCACATCAGTCCCTCTTTGTTAGGGTTGAAAGTCCCCATACTTCTCAGACATTCCAATCAGTGTTATTTCAAAATTGCATACTGTACTGACTCACTGAGCACTATTACGACACAATGGTAAACCCTTCTGCTAACTAAACCAAACACACAGAAAAGCTCACCTCGCCTCATAAACTGTTAAAGTATGAGTGACAGAGAACTCCCCAAATTCCACGATTTAAAGAAAAATATCAATTGTATTCTTTAACTCTAAAAGTGAACATTAAACAACAACCATTTACAACTCTAAGCCTCCTTTCTCTTAAAGGTCTGTTATCTAGCTCCAACTCTATAAAAATATACTGATCCAATAAAAGCCCCTACTAAAAATACGTTAACTTAATTTTCAAAGCCAGACAGCAGCTGTCATCATTGGCGTCTGTCTTTTTTCAGCTAAGATCTCCCTGGGTCGTCTTTGGTCTTTTGCCGTAAAGATGTTTTTCATATGAAAAAGATACCTTGATAGAGAGCATTTTGAATAGCAGTCTCTCTCTATATGGCAATTTGTCCCTTCCTCTCTGGCTATCAAAATGTTTGCTTCTTTATATAACAAACATCATTGGTTTGATGTTGTCAAAATAGTAAAATTCAAATTTGACTGGGTTTTAGGATCCTGGTGTATAATTCAAACTAGGTGGAGGTGGGTACTGCAGATGCTAGAGATTAGAGTGATGCTGGAAAAGCACAGCAGGTCAGGCAGCATCCGAGGAGCAGGAAAATCGATGTTTTGGGCAAAAGCCCAAAAGGTTAAATTTGAACTGCTGTGAAAACATAGCAAACAAAAGTCAGCTATTTGTTTCGCAGACAAATGTTACATATTTTCAATTTTCCAGTACACTCTGAGACAACTAGTCTTTCACAAGACAGTTGCCTGCAAACTCTCACTGCCAAAACAACCTACACTCTCTCCTCAAGGTACAGTACACGCTTTCAACTTCACAACAGTACCTGACATAATGTGTACATACCACAGTTTTTTATGTGCTCAAGTCTTCTTAAAATCAACTATGAGCATTCCAGAAACGTGACACAATATTAATTTATTCTTAATTTTCTCAAATTAATGTAAAAGAAAATTCCACCCCAGCCTTGTTTGTCATGATTCTGTTTAATGTTGCACACCATGCTCAATCACAGGCAGTCATGATTGAAGCATCTTGAGATGTACAGCATGGAAACAGACCCTTCGGTCCAATTATTTACATCTTCCTAACAGATATGTATCCATAACAAATGCTCAGTTATAACAACATCTTACATGTGGACTTTGAAAGTACTTGACGTTAGGACCAATGTTGTTTACCACTTACATAACTGAATTGGACTCAGGAATTGAAAGCACAATTTCAAATTTTGAGGATAACACCAAAATGAGATTGTAGTTATATTGTGCAGGACTGCAACAAAATACAAGAAAACATTAATAAATGTTTAAAACTGGCTGATTAATAGCAAATGGATTTCAAAATTGATAAATGTAAGATGTAAGATGTAAGATGTAGGTGGAATACAGGGATCCAGAGTACAGATCGAAAAAGATGAGCAGGTCAAGCAGCATCAGATGAGCAGGGAAGTTTACATTTCAGGTCAGGACCTTTTATCACAGCACTGGGGATGGGGAAGGGGGCTGCAAAATAAATAGAGGGAGAGGGGTTGGGCTGGGGGAAAGGTGGATGGGATGACAATAAGTAGATGCACAAAGGAGGTGATTGTGTTTGGTCAGTGGGAAGGGTGGAGTGCATAGGTAGGAAGGAATATGGACGGGTTAGGTCACATCAAGGGGGCAGGCTGGGTCTGGGATGAGGTGGGGTTGGGGAGATTTGAAAGCAGTGAATTCTCAGTTACGGTCATAAGGTTGTAAGATGCTGAGGCAGAAGATGAGGTGTTCTTCCTCCAGTTTGCAAATGGCCTTATTTTGGTGGGGGAGGAGGCCCAGGATGGATGTGTCATTGGGGGAGTGGGAGGGAGAGTTGAAATGGCTTGCAACCATTTGGGGTTGATTGTAGCGTACGGACTATAGATGCTCCCTGAACTGGTCCCTGAGTTTGCGGTCAGTTTCTCCGAGGTGGAGGAGACCACATTGGGAGCAACAGATGCAATAAATTAGGCTAGGGAAATGAAGGTGAATCACTGCCAGACTTGGAATGATACTTTGGTGTCTTGGATGGAGGTAAGAGGGGAGGTGTGGGGGCAACTGTTGCACCTCTTGCAGTCACCGAGAAAGATGCCAGGTGTGGAGGAGAGGTTGGTGGGGTGAGTCGCAGAGGGAACAGACTGTGGAAAGCAGTTAGGGGTGGGGAAAGAAATATAATTTTGGTGGTGGGGTCAGACTGCAGGTAGAGAAAATGGCAGAGAATGATGCTCTGGATTTAGAGATTAGTGAGGTGGAATGTGAGGACCAGGGGACTCTATTCTCATTGTGGTTGGGAGGGGAGGATTTGAGGGCAGAAGTGTGGGAAGCGGAGGAAATGCTTAACCTGGGTGCAGGTACAACTGATGCAGAGGAATTCCTCAACCTTCACCATATCTGCTCCCAGGTCAGGCGATTCGACTCTAGGTCATCCCAGATATCCACTTACTTCAGGGATCCCCTCCCCCGATCAACAACGCCATCAACCTCATCTCCTCCATTTCCCACATCTCTGTCCTCAAACCCTTCCCCCGCCAATTTCTCCCTGCGGCTGCATGAGGTGCAACACCTGCCCCCATACATGCCCCCACGCCTACCCCCCTCCACCTCCCCTCTTATCTCTGTTTAAGGCCTTAAGGAATCATTCCAAGTCCGGCAGTGATTCACCTGCATTTCCTCTGACCTAATTTATTGCATCTGCTGTTCCCAATGTAGTTTCCTCTACCTCAGAAAGACCGATTGCAAACTCAAGGAACATCTATGGCTCCAATCAACCCCACTTTTTGGTTGTCAGCCATTTCACCTCTTCTCCCATACCCCCGATGACATGACCAGCCTGGGCCTCCTCCACATGCAAACTGGAGGAAGAACACCTTGTGAACTTAACATAGAATTCACCTGCTTCCAAATCTCCCCACCCCCACCTCATCCCAGGTCCAGCCCTTCCTGTCCACACTGCCCCCTTGACCTGACCTAATCTGTCCACCTTCCTTCCTATCTATGCACTCCATGCTTCCCATTGACCAATCACAATCACCTCCTACCTGCATCCATCTATTGCCATCCCACCTACCTCTCCCGCAGCCCCACCCCCCTATTTATTTCTCAGCCCTCTTCCCCCTCCCCAGTGCTGATGAAAGGTCCCAATCTGAATCAGTGATTGCCCTCCTCCTCTGATGCTGCTTGACCTGCTGTGTTTTTTCTAGCTCCATACTTTATTGAATCTGACTTTCGAGCATCTGCAGTCCTCGTTATTGTTAGGGTATAGATACACATTTCACAAAATGTATTGAATTAGGAAAATAAATCCATGAAAAGTGCAAGCTTTGCATTTATTTAGTATTTCTCACAAAGTGTTTTACAACCATTAAAGCATTTTTGAAGTGCAGTTATTGTTGTAATGTAGGAGAAGCAGACAAAGCATTGTGATTAATTTCCCAAAGAGGTGGAATTGAAGGCTATTTTAGTCTGTTAAACTTGTATTAAATGATGGTCAGAGAAGGATGTGTTGACAGAGTGAAGTGCAGTAGAGTAAGACAAGGCTCGTGTTGAACAGAAACATCGGCGAAGACAGTTTGGGCTGAATGACCTGTTTCTGTGCAATTCTAAATGCAGCACAGACTAAAAACAAATACCAGTTTGGTGAGAAACTGGGTGAAGGTGGGCAGATGTATATCCCTTTCTTCCAGAATTGAGTTTTTGTATCTCTTCCCCTTTAGAGGCTAAGTGACTACTATTTTATATTGAAAGCTTGGATAGAGCAGGAGGACATTGGACAGCAACTCTATCCCCAGTGCTCAGCCTGGTGCTCCATCTCCTTGAGTGTGGAGGCGTGTAAACCTAGCATTATATTCATCATTTTGCCACCAGAGGGTGCTACAAGACAGCATTAGTTGGAGTGGCTGGCTTTCAGTGACGCATTCAGGCAGAGACGATTCTCTGAGGCACCAAGATGGGGCATTCTTTGTTGATTTGTAAGATGTGGGCATTATTGTCCATTCCTAATGCCCTTGAGAAGATGGAGGTTTGAACTGAGGTATTGGTTTAGTCCACGTTTATTGAAAAGTTGAATGTCACTGCCTCACCATTGTCCACAAAATTCAGCTTTGATTTTGTTTAATCCCAACTGATATAAAGCAGCTCATATTGGTACAGAATTTAGAACACATGGTGACTTCTATAGAACTCAACAGCAGGTCATGTAAAAGCATTTGAGAATGTATTGGAAATGGTTGTTCAGGGATAATTACCAACCAACACATTACAGTCCATGCAGAACAGTTTACTGAATAACACTGTTCCAAAATACTGAATAACTTTTGTCCATGAACGTTGAACTGCTGTGGTACTCAAAGGGATCGTCACCTTTTAAAGGAATAGTTGTCATTTCACATTCACTCACTGTAGGAGCTGCAAAGAGATGAGCTGAATCATTTGTCAGAGATTTTCTGGGGTACTTAGACAATATTTTGTTCACGGTAATAAAAAAGAGAAATTGCTGGAGAAACTCAGCACGTCTTTTAGACTTGTGGACCGAAAATAGAGGTAATGTTTTGAGTCCAGTAATTCTTCTTTGGAGTGTGCCATTTCTGAAGTACTAAAAACATTAAACTCTGTTTCTCTCTCAGCACGGATACTGCAAGACCTACTGAATTTCTCCAGCACTTTCAGTTTTTATTTCAGAACAGTCGAAATAAGGCCAAAATAGAGTAAATACAACTGTATAGGAGCTACCCATGAGAAACACAGTCAGACATCTTGCTAGGGATCCCTGTGGGCAGCATGAAAAATGGGAGAGTGGTATGATGAGGCCAGGCAGACCAGTACCCACTCCTGTATGGATGTGAGATGGAATGTCCCTGTTCTTCTCGACTTCTTCCACAAGATCTGGAACACTGGATCTAAACAGCCGTGCACTCTCTCCCTTGCTCATGGTGCCATCCAATAATGTGCTACTGTGTGCCAGCCAATGCACTCAACCATCTTTGTGAAAGTAGTAATGAACAGCTCACATTCTTGCTGATACTTCAAATGGTCGAGTTCTGCTCCAACTTCATAGAATCATAGAATCCCTACAGTGTGGAAGCACGCCATTCAGTTCATTGGGTACAGACCAACCCTCTGAAGAGCATCCCACCCAGACCCACACCCGACCCTATCCCTGTAATCCTGCATTTCCCATGGCTAATCCACCTAGCGTCCACATCTCCGGACACTATGGACAATTTGGCATGGACAATCCACCTAATCTGCACATCTTTGGGCTGTGGGAGGAAACCAATGCACTCGGAAGAAACCCACGCAGACATGGGGAGAATGTGCCAGCTCTACACAGACAATAGGCTGAGGGTGGAATCAAACGCGTGTTCCTGTTGCTACGAGGCAGCAATGCTAACCACTGAGCCACTGTTCAACCCCCACAAACAATTTATCCTCACAAATCTAATGTCTATGACTCAATGATTCTATAATTGATAATAAAATCAGCAGGAGTCTCTGGTTAATACCTCAGGACAAATTCAATTATGACAACTAACAGTTCATTCCAGAATGATATGCTAAAACTAAACTTTGAAACAGGTTTACAGGCACATGATCCTTTTAAAATTTGTTTTAATTCTCTCTTTGCCCAAAATAATTTCAATACCTCTCAATTATGCTGCATACAAAACATAGGAGCAGGAGTAGGCCATTTGGCCTTTTCTGTTTGTTCTGCTATTCATTGGATCAGGGAAAACCCTGAAGCTTTCTATAGGTATATAAGAAATAAAAGAATGACTAGAATAAGGCTAGGGCCAATCAAGAGCAGTAGTGTGAAGTTATGCATGGAGTGAGAGGAGGTAGGGGAAGTGCTAAATGACTATTTTCCATCAGTATTAATACTGGAAAAAGACAATGTCATCGAGGAGAATGCTGAGATACAGGCTACTAGACTAGATGGGATTGAGGAGGTAAAAAGTTCACAAGGAGGAGGTGTTAGCAATTGTGGAAAGTGTGAAAATAGATAAATCCCCTGGGCCAGGTGGAATGTATCCTAGGATTCTCTGGGAAGCCAGGGAGGAGATTGCCGAGCCTTTGGCTTTGATCTTTATGTTGTCATTATCTACAGGAATAGTGCCAGACGACTGGAGGATAGCAAATGTGGCTCCCTTGTTCAAGAAGGGGAGTAGAGACAACCATGATAATTATAGACTAGTGAGCCTTACTTTGCTTGTGGATAACGTGTTGGAAAAGGTTGTAAGAGATAGGATTTATAATAATCTCAATAGCAATAAGTTGATTAGGGATGGTCAACATGGTTTTGTGAAGGGTAGTCATGCCTCACAAACCTTATTGAATTCTTT
Organism: Chiloscyllium punctatum; assembly: GCF_047496795.1. Lineage (NCBI taxonomy): Eukaryota > Metazoa > Chordata > Chondrichthyes > Orectolobiformes > Hemiscylliidae > Chiloscyllium > Chiloscyllium punctatum. The sequence continues at coordinate 52,831,561 of NC_092761.1, read as the reverse complement.
GAGAAGATGACCAAATAAGTGGATGAGGGTAAAGTGGTTGTTGTGATGTATATGGACTTCAGTAAGGTGTTCAGTAAGGCTCCCCATGGTAGGCTACTGCATAAAGTAAAGAGGAATGGGATTGAGGGTGATTTAGTGGTTTGGTTCAGAAATTGGTTAGCTGAAAGAAGATGGTGGTTGATGGGAAATGTTCATCCTGGTGTTCAGTTACTAATGGTGTACTGCAATGATCTGTTTTGGCGCCATTACTATTTGTCATTTTTATAAATGACCTGGATGAGGACATAGAGGATGGGTCAGCATAGATTTATGAAGGGGAAATCATGCTTGACTAATCTTCTTGAATTTTTTGAGGATGTAACTCGGAAGATGGACGAGGGAGATCCAGTGGATGTAGTGTACCTGGACTTTCAGAAAGCTTTTGATAAAGTCCCACACAAGAGGTTAGTGAGTAAAATTAGGGCGCACGGTATTGGGGGCAAAGTACTAGATTGGATAGAGAATTGGTTGGCTAATAGGAAACAAAGGGTAGTGATTAACGGCTCCATTTCGGAATGGCAGGCAGTGACCAGTGGGGTACCGCAGGGATCCGTGCTGGGACCGCAGCTTTTTACAATATATGTAAATGATATAGAAGATGGTATCAGCAATAACATTAGCAAATTTGCTGATGATACAAAGCTGGGTGGTAGGGTGAAATGTGATGAGGATGTTAGGAGATTACAGGGTGACCTGGACAAGTTAGGTGAGTGGGCAGATGCATGGCAGATGCAGTTTAATGTGGATAAGTGTCTGGTTATCCACTTTGGTGGCAAGAACAGGAAGGCAGATTACTACCTCAATGGTATCAAATAAGGTAAAGGGGCTGTTCAGAGAGATCTGGGTGTTCTTGTCCACCAGTCAATGAAGGCAAGCACGCAGGTACAGCAGGTCGTGAAGAAGGCTAATAGCATGCTGGCCTTCATAACAAGAGGGATTGAGTATAGAAGCAAAGAGGTGCTTCTGCAGCTGTACAGGGCCCTGGTGAGACCACACCTGGAGTACTGTGTACAGTTCTGGTCTCCAAATTTGAGGAGAGACATTCTGGCTATTGAGGGAGTGCAGCGTAGGTTCACGAGGTCAATTCCTGGAATGGCAGGATTGCCTTACACAGAAAGACTGAAGCGACTGGGCTTGTATATCCTTGAGTTTAGAAGACTGAGAGGGGATCTGATTGAAACGTATAGGATTATGAAAGGACTGGACACTCTGGCAGGAGGGAACATATTTCCGCTGATGGGGGAGTGCCGAACCAGAGGACACAGCTTAAAAATACGGGGTAGACCATTTAGGACAGAGATGAGGAGAAACTACTTCACCCAGAGAGTGGTGGCTGTGTGGAATGCTCTGCCCCAGAGGGCAGTGGAGGCCCAGTCTCTGGATTCATTTAAGAAAGAATTGGATAGAGCTCTTAAAGATAGTGGAGTCAAGGGTTATGGAGATAAGGCTGGAACAGGATACTGATTGGGAATGATCAGCCATGATCATATTGAATGGCGGTGCAGGCTCGAAGGGCTGAATGGCCTACTCCTGCATCTATTGTCTATTGTCTACATTTGCAAATGATACTAAGGTCAGTAGAGTGCCGAAGGATGTTATAGATTAAAGAGGGACATAGATAAGCTGCAGAGCTGGGCTGACAGGTGGCAAATGGAGTTTAATGCAGGAAAGTGATTCACTTTGAAGGAGTAACAGGAATGCAAAGTACTGGGCGAATGGTAAGATTCTTGGTAATGTAGATGAGCAGAGAGATCTTGGTGTCCATGTACATAGATCCCTGAAAGTTGTCACCCAGCTTGATAGGTTGTTAAGATGACATACAGTGTGCTAGCTTTTATTGGTAGAGCGATTGAGTTTTGGAACCATGAGGTCATGCTGCAACTGTATAAAATTCTGCTGCGGCTGCACTTGGAGTATTGCGTACAGTTCTCGTTACCGCATTATAGGGAGGATGTGGAAGCTTTTGAAAGGGTTCTGAGGAGATTTACCAGGTTGTTGCCTGGTATGGAGGGAAGGTCTTATGAGGAAAAGCTGAGGGACTTGAGTTTGTTTTCATTAGAGAGAAGAAGTTGAGAGGTGACTTAAGAGAGACATAAGATAATCAGAGGGTTAGATAGGGTGGACAGTGAGAGCCTTTTCCTCGGATGGTGATGGATAACACAAGGGGACATAGCTTTAAATTGAGGGCTGATAGATATAGGACAGATGTTCGAGGTAGTTTCTTTACTGAGAGAGTAGTAGGGGCGTGGAACACACTGCCTGCAAGTGTTGCAGACTCGCCAACTTTACGGGCATTTAAATGGTCATTGGATAGGCATATGGACGAGAATGGAATTGTGTTGGTTAGATGGGCTTCAGGTTGGTTTCACAGTGTGGACCTGTACTGAGCAGTAATGTTCTATGTTCTATGTTCTAATAAAATCATGACTGATTTGATGTTGCCTCAGTCATATTCCCAACAAACAATATTCTGATTGCTGCTCTTGTTGATATAAAAACAATCTGAACTGGCTGACACTGAACATCATTTCAAATTTAAAAGTCACAATATGCTTGGGATAAAGAAATTAAACAGTATGTTGTTTTATAACAGACAGGCTGGTGATAGGGACATAAATATAGCTGATGAACAGAAAACTATGAAATAATATATTTTAATATGAAGAATGCAAAGAAGCAACATGAAAAAGTGGTACAATTTTAAAAGAGATGCACAAACAGAGACCAGGTGAGCTATGTACACAAATCTATGAAGTTGGCAGGACAAATTGAGAAAGAGTTTTTAAATCAATGAGGAGGTCCTTGACTTTATTAATAGAGGAATAGAGTACAAGAGCATGGTAAAGCTTCAGAAACAGTGCAGGGAGACTTCGTAAAATGGAACAAGGATTGCAAGACTTGAAAATTATTAAGAAAACACTCTGTGATGACATGAGGAAAAACAATGACACAGTGTGGAACATGCCACAGGAAAGGTGATAAAGCAATTTCAGCACTAACCCAATTCAATTGGGAATAAAATGAATACTTGAAGGCAAAATATTGTAGGGTTTTGGGAAGTGAGCAGGGTGTGGAGCTAATTAAATAGCTGTTTCAAAGCACTGATATCGACATCATGGACCAAAGGGTTCCCTCCGAGCTGTTGTGTTGTATTGTGACATAGATTCTAGACTAGACAGGCTTGTACATTTAAGAGAGTTACATGATGTCATGACATCTGACGTTTCGGTAAAAAGGTACCCATCTCACCTTCAGTTACATGATCTGGGCAATGAAATTAGCGTGGTCAGCCAGTCGTGTGTGTGATGTAGAGTAACATCAGTAAGCACAGACCCTAGATTATATGTATAAGGCTTTGGTATTGTAGCCTTGTGAACAGTTGGTTTTGTAAATAAACCTCATGATATCTACCTCAATAGCACCTAACTACCTGTGACAGATATATGTTATTTGGCACAACATAATGGCAGTAATCAGGCATTAACAGCTAATCATGGCAGATAGTGAGTGATGATAAGTGGATGTTTTAAGCGGAAAAAGTGACAGCAACATGACATTTTGAATCGTAGAATCCCTGCAGTGTGGAACCAGACCATTCAGCCCATCGATTCCACACTGACCCTCTGACTCACGGTTAATCGACCCAGCCTGCATATTCCTGAACACTATTGGGCACTTTAATGTGGCCAATCCACCTAACCTGCACATCTTTGGACTGCGGGAGGAAATTAGAGCAGCAGGAGGAAACCACGCAGACACAGGGAGAGTGTGCAAACTCCACACAGACAGCTACCCAAGGGGGACATTGAAGCTAGGACCCTGTTGCTGTGATGCAGTGCTAACCACTGAGCCACCATGCTGCTTTGAAAAGTCTTTTTCCAAAGAGTCATTATTAATCATGAAGATTTAGGTTTAGATTTACACTGAAAAGTGAACTTTCATGTTCAAAAAGCAAGGTGTTACCATGCTCTGACGCCATCTTGAATCACTGAATACTTTACTGCAATAGAGTTCATCACTCCCTCTTCTTGTTACCCCCTGCTACTCTACAGTTTGCTGCTTGACATTGGCTGGGATCTCTGTAATGGGCTCCAAGGTCTTCGTCACAGCCCACCTCCACCATTGCTGCAACTTTCACACAACCACATCCATGCTGAAGCCATGAACCTGGTCTCATACTCCTTGCTCTGTCATCGATGCTGCCGCTGGTCATTGGGTCACCAGGGTACTAGCTCCCTGTTCTCCTTCATTGCCACGCTAAAGCTTCTGTGACCACAGTGCCAGAGACAGCCATTGATCTGGGGCTACACAGTCTCTGACTCCAATTAATTCCCCCATAGAACATGGAAAGACAGCAAAGCTCTCCTGGCACCGAACAATGAAGATGTGTGAGATAGCATGGATGCAGCCAGCTCCACTGCATGATGCCCTTTAGTGGCCGAGCCCACTGCCCACACCACCATCGCCATCTTGGAATGGTGTAGTTCAAAACTGAATGTTAACAATTCGAACCAAAATTAAAGGACACAAAAGCTGTAGTGAAGTACAGTGAGGTCTCTGTCTCTTTCTGTCTTTATGGAGGTAAAAACAATACAAAGTTTCACTGACCCAATTAAAAAAATGGAAGCTTTAAGTGGCCCTGAGAAGATAGCTCTAAAATCTTAAAGAAGAAAATTGTGTTTAAAAACACAGAAAAACATTTTTCTATATTAGCGAGTTTTGAGAAGATTTGTAGCTCAGGTTGAGGTTTTGGATGTAGGTTTGCTCGCTGAACTGCAAGGTTCATTTCCAAAAGTTTCATTACCCTACTAGGTAACATCTTCAGTGGGCCTCAGGTGAGGCAATGCTGAAAATTTCTGCTTTCAATTTATATGTTTGGGTTTCTTTGGGTTGGTGATATAATTTCCTGTGATGAAGTCACTTCCTGCTACTTTTCTCAGGGGGTGGTAGATGGGATCTCACTCAATGTGTTTGTCGATAGAGTTCCGGTTGGACTGCCATGCCTCTAGGAATTCTCGTGTGTGTCTTTGTTTGACTTGTCCGAGGATGGATGTGTTGTCTCAGTCGAAGTGGTGTCCTTCCTCATCCATATGTGAGGATACTAGTGAGAGAGGGTCATGTCTTTTTTGTGGCTAGTTGGTGTTCATGTATCCTGGTGTCTAGTTTTCTGCCTGTTTGTCCAATGTAGTGTTTGTTACAATTCTTGCAAGGTATTTTGTAAATGACATTAGTTTTGGCTCGTTGTCTGTATAGGGTCTTTCCAGTTCATTAGCTGCTGTTTTAGTGTGTTGGGGGTTTGTGGGCTACCATGATGCCAAGGAGTCTGAGTAGACTGGCAGTCATTTCTGCGATGTCTGATGTAGGGGAGAGTGCCTAAGGTTTCTGGACGTGTTTTCTGGACCTTAAGAATAAGCAAATATTGGTCTCTCTCAGAGCTGGCGTGAGACAAGCCTGGCTATGAGTCATTAAACATAGAACATTGGGCCTGACGATAGGTTTATAACTTCCTTGTAGAATTCACTGGGAAGTCCATTAGGACCGGGCGCCTTTCCACGCTGAAGTTGGCAGAGTAGGAAATGACTAACCCCCGGCATAGGTTTTGGCAGGTTCCCAAAGGACGGATGGGCTACTAACCAAACCTGAGTTAATGCCTAGGAATGTCCATAATTCTCTAGAGAATGAAGGGATCCATTCGCCAGTGCCTTGGACCCACTATGATGTCCTTAATCTTAACCAACAGGTACACTGGAGCGTAATCGGAGATGGTAATGTTACCAACTGTACAAGATGCCACCAAGTCCAGGGTTGCCACGGGGGTCATAAAAAACTCGATCTTGGTGTGACATCTGTGTGGATTGGAAAAAAACATAAAATCCCTGAGTGTATGGTGGAGATATCTCTAGATATCCACCAACCCTAACTCCACACTCAGATCCACTAATTGTTCAGTTTGTACAGAGGGTATCGATGGATCTTTGGGCAATCTGTCTACTGTGGGATCCATGAGACAATTAAAATCTCCCCCTATAATGACATGCCGGGACTCGAGACTGATCAGTTTAGAGAATGCATCCACCAAAAATTTGAGGGGATGGGCCAGAGGGTAATAAACACTTAAAACACCATATTCTTCCCCGTTTACCAGGGCTTTGAGAATTACAAACCTCCCGTGTGTGTCTTTAACACACTCTAGTAACTGAATAGGGGAACCCACTCCCTGCCCAAAGGGGGCAACTACCCATCCCAAAACCCAATTTCCCACCCCGCTGCCCACAGTAGGCATCTAGCCATCCCAACCAGATGAGCCGCACCGCAAACGCAAGCAGAAAAGAAAGAAAATACACTATGGGATAGCAATATGAATAAAGAAATTTTGAAGAAAAAGGGTAATCAACATAGTTTAAACTAGATTCTTACCAATAAAAAAAGAAAAGAAAGCTCCAACTAATCTTCCTCTGTTTTTTAAAGAAAAAACAAAGACATGCCCAAACAACACAACTATGTGTACATACTAAATTAGTCAGATTAGGTTAATTTGTCCACAAAGTCTTTTGCCTTCTCCGACTTATCAAGTACTGGATCCCAAGTTCCCTCTGTCTTCTCTTGACACCATTACAGGATTTTCTTTTCTGGATCACCACTGCTGGGAAGTCTTGGGAGAACATGATTTTATGGCCCTCGTAAATTAGGGCCTTCGGATCCTTCCCCTGGATTCTGGAAGCTTCCACAATTCCCTCCTTATCTCCATAATGATGAAACTGCACCAAGAGAAGATGAGGATATTGATCCGACTTGACCTCTGCGCCATGATCCAGTGATCCCTCTCGATCTTCAAGCCTCTCATTCCAGCCTCCAAGTTAAGGAATTTTGGCAACCAGTCCTCAATAAATTCTGCTGGCCGATCACCTACCTTACTCTCTGGGAGACTGATGATTGGAATGTTTTTTTCTCTGACCCCCTGTTCTCCAGATCATCCACATGGTCATGCAAATTATGGACCTGTCTCTCCAGGGCTTGGATCTTATCCTTGGAGGAATTGGCATCAGCTTCCACCATTGTGACTCTGTGCTCAACCTCATCCATCCTTTTTTCCAGGTCTCCCAGCTGCTGTTCATGATTCTGCATCTTGAGAGAGATCGGGGCCAGCTTCTCCTCAATCTGCTTTCCCAGCATCTCACGAGATTTCACGAGGCTCCTTCACCAGGGCCTGGTAGGTAATCGAGTCCGAAGATCTTGCAGGCGACTGCGGGTCCAACCTCAAGTACTCCCCCTCCCTTCTTCGGCATCCCTGGATGGCGAAAACCCGGGTAAGTTGATTTTCTTCATTTTTCTGGGATTCCTGGACCTTTCTAGAGTCCCAGGATTTCATGATGATCTGAGTTCGGTGGGTTAAAAGTTTGTCCCACTTGTGCTGCGGTGTGTAGCTCTGCAACGTTATCCTCCTACATTGCTGCCATCTTGGATCCCTCCTTAATGGCATTTCAAAAGATAAATTGAAGGCTTTGAGATTTGTCAGAATTTTCTTTTAGATTCCCTACCGTGTGGAAACAGGTCCTTTGGCCCAACCAGTCCACACCGACCCTCCAAAGAGTAACCCACCCATACCCATTTCCCTCTGACTAATGCACCTGACACTAGGGGCAATTTAGCATGGCCAATCCACCTGACCTGCACATCTTTGGACTGTGGGAGGAAACCGGAGCACCCGGAGGAAACCCACGCGGATCCGGGGAGAATGTACAAGAATGTCAGTTATTTAAAGATAAATCTTAATGGATCAGCAGTTACAAAGAATGACAGGCAGTCAAATGTCTTTTTGCTCTGAGCACTGTTGGTGTAAAGAGAATAAAGCTTCTAGTATTCCTTGTGATGACCACAAAGATCTTGATAAAATTTGCCGATTTTAGATGATCAACTTAAAGACTGAGTTAACATCAGGGTTGAGTTTATGTCACACTGACAACAGCTCAACTGTTGCTCATTCTGACTGATTCATTGGCAGATGATAATATAAAGGTACAGAATGTGATTTCATCAAAGCTAGAATAGGTGAAAGGCCCCTTGAAAAAGCTAAGGATTACACCATTCATGCTCTTTTAGAAGAAGCTGTAATAGAACATAATTGCAGCAGGCCATTAGCATCTTCAAGTGCATCTGAAACATATATTGCAGCCGTCAACAGATTCTCTGTAACATCCAAATCGTGCATGAGGTATAGCTTGTCTTACCCATCAAGACTGTGTCTAGCATTTTGTGACATATGTAAGCTATGTTTCGCAAGAGAACACTGGACTAAAATGTGTAAGATGTCCAATTGCCAAGAGGAAGTGCAACACTTGTTTATTTGGATGTTAGTAAAGCCTTTGACCAGGTACAAGTTAGATCAATGGGATTCAGGGTGAGCTTGCCAATTGGATACATAATTGGATTAACGTCAGGAGACAGAGAGTAATGGTGAAGGGTTGCTTTTTGGATTGGAGGTTTGTGACCAACGCTGTTCTACAGGGATGGGTTCTGCATCCTCTTTTGTTTGTCCTTTATATTAATGATTTGAATAAGAATATGCAAGTAATGGTTAGTAAGTTTGCAGATGACACCAAAATTGGTGGCATAGTAGACAATGAAGAAGGGTTTCTAAGATTATAAAGGGATCTTGATAAATGGGTCAATGGCTGAAAAAAAAATGGCAGATGGATTTCAGTCTGGATAAATGTGAGTTATTGCATTTTGGTACTAGAAACAGGGAAAAGGATTATGCAATTAATGGTAAGGCCTTGGGCAGTGTTGTAGAACAGAGAAACCTCAGGGCGCAGGAATATAATTCTTTAAAGTTTGCATCACATGTAAAAAGGTGGTTAAAAAGGTGTTTGGCGTACTTGCCTTCATTGCTCAGTCTTTTGAATAAAGGAGTTGGAAACTTCTGTTGAGGTTGTACAGGATATTGATGAGGCCTCTTCTGGAATACTGTGTCCAGTTCTGGTCATCCAGTTATAGGAAGGATATTGTCAAGTTGGAGAGGGTTCAGAAAAGATTTACGAGGATATTGTCAGGTATGGAAAGTTAAATTATAAAGAAAGGCTAGACAGCCTGAGCTTTTTTTCCTGGTATATAGGAGGTTGAGAGGTGACCTGATAGAAGTTTATAAAATAACGAGAGGTATGGATCAGTTGATGGTAGTTATCTTTTCCCCAGAATGGGGAATTTCAAAACTTGGGGCATATTTTTAAGGTGAGAGGACAGAGATTCTAAAAAGACATAAGGGGCAAATTTTGTACATAGAGGGTGGTTCGTGTGTGGGATGAACGTTTTGAGGAAGTGGTGGATGCGGGTACAATTACAACATTTAAAAGGCATTTGGATGGAGACATGAATAGGAAAGGTTTGGGGGGATATGGGCCAGGAGCAGGCAGGTGAGACTAGTTAGTTTGGGATTATGTTCAGCATGGACTGGTTGGACTGAAGGTTCTGTTTCCGTGCTGCATGTCTCTATGACTCTATGAAGCTCAACAGAAGTATGTGACGAACAACCAAGGAACAATGTGAAAGTAGTTTCCAATGTTTCATTGATGGCACATAAGAATATGAACAAAGGTTAGCACGACATTACATTCTGCAGACCCCAGTCAGATGGTACATGTTCTAAACATGGACGCATCAGAAAGGCTGAAGGCCTTCACCTGCATTCAGCTGATATGCATCAAACATGCCAAGATTGACACTGGTACCAGTGCAAATATCATCCCTTTCTGCAGTTTACATGAGACATGCTCAGGAAACTGACACTCTGTGGCTAGCTTTTTATTACAGATTTTTACTGAATTCCATGTTACCTTTGCCATGGTGGGATTTGAACTCCCATTCTAAGAACACATGATAAACAAACTGCTTACAATCTGTCTGACATCCCAACCATTGGTAGTATTTGTCTGAAGCGTCAATATGAATCCTTAGAATTGACACCTGGAACTTAGGCATCTTTGAAGGAGATGGACCTTCTACTTTTGATTTGCTACTATGCACAGATCAACATATTCTTAAGATTCATAAGGGATCAATCCCATTGCCTCAAACCCAAACTGCAACATCAATTGCATAAAATGTTTAAGAATCAGTTCATGGGATGTCTGTGTTGCTAGCTAGGCGATTTATTATCAATTTTAATTGCCAAAGAGCAATTGAAAATCAATGACATTGCTGTGGATCTGCAATGAGGTTTTGACCAAACGAGATAAAATTGCAGATTTCATTTCTTTAAGGGCAAGATGACTTTTCCTGACAATTATCAGCAATTATACGGTTACCATTAGACTAGCTTTTTATTCTAGATTTTTACAGAATTCAATTTCACCATTGCTGTGGTGGGATTTGAGCTCATATTCCATGACATTAGCCTAGGACTCTGGATCACCAGGTCAGTGGCATTACTCCTGCACCACCCCCACCCCCAAGTCGCAGTTAAGCAGAGCATATTCATCAATCTACAAAAAAATTATGCCCAGTTACAGCAGCTCAAGCAGATCATTGCCAGAGAGTGGTCTGAATACAACAAACAGATCCTCTAGACAGCATGTTTATTCTCATGTTTCTGAAAAATCTAGGATTCTCCGTGCATGCAATCTTCAAAGGCAAACAAGTCATCATTCTGCATACCCTAATCGAATATAAGTCACATGGACACATAGAAAACTGAGACATTTATGCATGAATCAATTAATAGTTAATTTGGGAGGAAGTGAAGGCCTAGTGGTATTACTTCTCCCCTATTAATCCAGAACCTCAGCTAGTTTTCTGGAAGCTGGTTTCAAATCTTACCATGGCAATAGAGAATCTTCAGAATTAAGGGTCTAAATGATGATCAAACCATTGTTGATTGTCGCAAAAACTCACCTGGTTGATGAATATCCTTTAGGGAAGGAAATCTGCTATCCTTACCTGGTCTGGCCTACATGTGACTCCAGACACACTGCAATGTGGTTGACTCTTAGTTGCTCTCTGGGCAATTATGGATGGGCAATAAATGCTTGCCGAGCCAGAGATGCCCACATCCTGTGAGTGAATATAGAAAAAAAAGCATTGTTAAGGCAAAGAATTCCAAAGTCATACAACCTTCTGAGAGCAACCTATGCTTCACCTTGGTTCTAAAAGGGTAACCCCTCATCTTAAATCAAGAGAGAATTTAACTCTGTATCTAGCACTTGGCCAGAACTTCTTATTAGTCCAGAGCTGAATTATTTTGATATAACTTAGACCTTTGATTGGATACTGCTCTTTGTCTTTCTGAGTCATGCTGAGAAGATCTTGTCTGAGAGCAGTGTTTCAAAGTTCTCTTCTGCTCATTACACTAGATCACTCTCTGTGACTGGAACATATTGCAGTCCATAGGCTGCATTCTTAACTTGGATCAGTTTGCCACCAGGCATTCGCTGTTGATACCGAATAGGATTCACAGCATGGAGCCTGCCTGCCTCCGTTTCACTTAGAATTCAACTGTTGAAATTGTGTTGCCCAGGTGCCAGGAACATAGTTTTAATAATGGTTTTCTGACATGTTTATGTCATTTCCCTCAAACTACAAACATCCCTCAATTTGACGGGCAGTAACAGGGGAGATATAAGAATGGCTGTTGCCCATAGTGTTAGGTAAGGGGTAAATGTAGATGTAGGGGTATGGGTGGGTTACGCTTCAGCGGGGCGGTGTGGACTTGTTGGGCCGAAGGGCCTGTTTCCACACTGTAAGTAATCTAATCTAATCTAATCTAATCTAATCACCTTGGGATCTGAAATGACCTGTGGTAACCCAGAATCTGCACAGCGTCACAAACTGTCAGCAAGTATTTGATGTATTGCACAAACTGTTAATCTAACAGCTTCTGCCATTACAAATTTGTTGATTGCCTTTGGCAAGCTGTATTTCTGTTCCACAAACAATGGGGTGTGTACATTGTGTTTCATTCAGGCTGATACATGCCTGAATTGAATCCAAACCAGCACAGTCAGCAATGCCAGATTTTTGAATCCATTACACTGGTTTCCCCAGTATAGAATTCTCACCATCAAAAATAGTGCCAACATATGAACAAAAGGGAACCTGGATCATGGCAAGCATTAATCTTCTGAAGATTGGGTTGGGGAGGTGCCTGAGGTCTGGAGAGTGATAAGTGGGGCATCCTTACTTAAGAAAGGCCACAAGAACAGGCCACTCAGGTTGACATCAGTTGTGGATAAGAGAGGGGTGTGAGCTTTGTTTGCTGTGCCAGCATTTATTGCCTTTCCTTAGGAAGATGGCGGCGATGGGTTTCCTTAAACTGTTGGAGTCGATCTGGTGTAGACACACCACATTGCCATAGTGTGAGGGAGGAAATTAGATAAATCAACATAGACTTGGAGAGGTTTGTGTAAATTAAGCAACGTAAACATGAGTTTGTAAAAGAATAGTCTAATTAAACATTTTGATGAGAGCAGCAAGAGAAGGTTGTTGATGGGACTGCACTGGAGGTTGTCTGTGGATTTAAGAAAAACATTTGACAAAGTACTACATGAAAAGTTGGTGATGAAAATAGAGGCTTACAGGAAGGTCAACGGCAACTTGAATATACGTAAGGCAGAGATAGTTCTTTGATAAGCAAGGGGGTGAAATGTTATCAGGGATAGGTGGGAATATGGATCAGTCTGATCAGCATGATCTTATTGAATGCCAGAGCATGCACACGGTGTTAAATAGTCTACTGCTTCTAACTTCTATGTTCCATACCAATATGTAAAATTGGTTTATAGACCAATATGGAAACAACAAATCATGGTAAATGACAAATTTTCAGGCCGAAGGATGACAGTGATGTACCCCCAGGAGTCAGAGTTGGGACAATGGCTATTTTGGAATATGCATATGATTTTGCTTTTGGATCTTGAGTAAAATATCATAATTCATAATTATACTAAACTGGGAAAAATTGCACACAGTGAGAATCGTGTAAATGAACTGCAACAGGTATAGACAGGCTCACAGAATAGGTATATATATATTTAGAGTCATAGAATCCAACTCGTCCATGCCGACCAGGTATCCTAAATTAATCTAGTCCCATTTACCAGTATTTGGCCCATATCCCTCTAAACCCTTCCAAATCATACATTCTTTTAAATGTTGCAATTGTATCAGCCTCCACCACTTCCTCTGACAGCTCATTCCATACATGCACTACCCTCTACGTGAAAAAGTTGCCTTTAGATCCCATTTAAATCTTTCCCATCTTGCCTTAAATCTGTGCCCTCTAGTTTTGGACTTGCCCACCCCAGGGAAAAGACCTTATCTATTTACCCTGTCCATTCACTTCATGATTTCATAAACCTCGATAAGGTCATCCATCAGCGTCCAATGCTCCAGAGAAAATAGCCCCAGCCTATTCAGCCTCTCCCTTTTGCTCAGATCCTACAACCCTGGCAACATCCTCATAAATGTTTTCCAAACCCTTACATGTTTCAGAACATCCTTCCAATAGGAGAGAGACTAGAACAGCACACAGTATTCCAAAAGTGGCCCAACCAATGTCCTGTACAGCCACAGCATGACCTTCCAACTCCTATACTCAATGCACTGACCAGTAAATACAAGCATAACAAATGCCTTTTTCACAATTCTGTCTACCTGTGACTCCACTTTCAAGGAACTATGAACCTGCACTCCAAGGTCTCTTTGTTCAGCAACATTCCCCAGGACCTTACCATTAAGTGTTTAAGTCCAGCTAAGATTTGTCTTTCCAAAATGCAGCACCTCACATTTATCTAAACTAAACTCCACCTGCCACTTCTCAGCCCATTGGCCCATCTGACCATGATCCCATTGTAATCGGAGGTAGCCTTCTTCACTGTCCACTACATCTTCAACTTTGGTGTCTTCTGCAAACTTACTAACTATACCTCCCTTATTCACAGCCAAACCATTTATATAAATGACAAAAAGCAGTGGACCCTGCACTGATCCTTGTGGCATATCACTGGTCACAGGCCTCCAGTCTGAAAAATAACCGTCCACCACTACCCTCTATCTTCTACCTTCGAGTCAATTCAGTATCCAAATGACTAGTTCTCCCTGTATTTCATGCGATCTAACCTTACTAACCAGTTTGCTATGGGGAACTTTGCCTTACTAACTTGATTGAATCTCATACAGAAAAATATGAGGTAATGCATTTTGGCAACATAAGCTTCATGGTAATCCTAAGCAACCTGCAGGGACAGTGGGACCTGTAATTGTTGATCTTTGAAGATTGCAGAACAGATTAAGAGAATGCTTAGCAGAATGGATGGTATCTCAAGGCATGTTAAAACAAGATGACGGCAGAATCGAACCCTCCGATGGAGCGCCTGTGCCCTGCCTATACTTTTGTTTTCTCTTGCCAGGATGCAGGACATCTTTGACTGGCTTGAAATGATATTGGAGTGGGAGTGGGAGGATCCAGTTGTTGTTGTCCACATTGGGACAAACAACACAGGCAAGGCAAAGAAGGAGGACCTGTTTAAGGATTATCAAGCACTAGGAACGAAATTAAGGAACAGGTCCTCCAAAGTCATAATCTCCGGGTTACTGCCCGAGTCACGTGCAAATTGGCTTAGGATAAGAAAATTAGGGAAGTAAATACATAGCAAAACATGTGGTATGGGAAGGAGGGGTTCCATTTCATGGGGCATTGGCATCAGTTTTGGATCCGGGCAGATCTGTACCAGGCGGATGGTCTACGCCTGAACTGATCTGGAACCAGTGTTCTCGTGAAAAGGATAAACAAGGTGGTCAGTAGGACATTTTTTATACATTCCTTACAGTGTGGAAACAGCCCTTTGGCCCAACAAGTCCACACAAACCCTCCAATGAGTAACCCACCCAAATCCATTCCCCTACCCAATTATTCTATATTTACCTGTTGGAGAAATTAGCCCAATAAATTAGAGATCACAAAGCACAGTTTGAAATGAAATTGAGAAACAGTTTATTAGTAGAGTGATATCGCGGAAGAGAAACTGACTAAGTTGAAACAGTACAGACAGCCTGTCCAGGTAGCCAAGAATTCTCTTCCTCCAGCTGAGGATGAAGCCAGGTTTTATAGAAATCTTGTACAATTGGTTTCACTTGTCAGCCTGTTTGGTCACTGCTGAGGCATTCTGAGTGTTTCTGGTATAGCTTGGCCAAGTTTGCTTTCCTATGTTCTGTGTGGGCCTACTATGGGTAGACAGGGTGGCAGATCTTTTCCCACATTACCCCTGAACAAAGTATCTACACCTCCCTGAACCTATGGGCAATTTAGCATGGCCAATTTACGTAACCTGCATATCTTTGGATTGTGAGAGGAAACCAGAGCACCTGAAGGAAACCCACGCAGAGATGGGGAGAATGCGCAAACTCCACACAGGCAGTCACCTGAGGCTGGATTCGAACCAGCCCCTGGTGCTGTGAAGAGTTTAAACTAGTAAATTGGGGGAAGGGAAAGGGAAAACGACAAGGAAATCTGATGGTAAATAAAAAGGTAAGCAGCAGGTAAGCATTTGTGCAGGAGGGTTTAAGTTCCAGGCAGACTATGAACGAAGTTAACAGGAATGATAACTCATGAGATATTATTAGAGATGTTGGAAATCATGGGGGTAAGAAAACTAGCATAAAGGCACTTTAACTGAATGCTCATAATGGGTAATGAGTTAATGGCACAAATCATCACGAATGAATATGATTTAATAGCCATCACGGAGACATGGTTACAGGATGGTCACGACTGTGAGTTAAATATCCAGGAGTACTAGACTATTCGGAAGGATAGACTGGAAGGTAAGGGAGGTGATGTGGTTCAAGGCTGACATCAGGGCGGTGCTGAGAGATGATAGAGGTTCTATGGATAATAAGGTTGCATCTATTTAGGTGGAAATTAGAAATTCTAAGAAGAAAAATCTCACTGATAGGCATAGTCTATAGGCCACCAAATAATAAACAAAGTAATAACAAAGGTCTGTAATAATAATATGGCAATTATCTTGGGGGATTTTAATCTACATGTCGATTGGTCAAATCAAGGTAGCCTTGAGAAGGAGCTCATTGAGTGTATCCATGAACAGTGTGTAATGGAACCGACGAGGGGGCAAGCTCTCCTAGATCTGGTCCTGTGTAATGAGACAGGAATAATTAAAGATGGCATAGTTAGGGGTCCTCTAGGAAGGAGCGATCACAGTATGGTTGAATTTAGAATACAGATGGAGAGTGTGAAGATAAAATCCAATAACAGGTCCTCTGCTTGAACAGGGGGGACTACAATAGAATAAGGGAGGACTTGGCTGGAGTAGAATGGAAAGAAAGGTTTTATGGTGGGACAATCGATGAGCAATAAAGGACTTTCAGAGCAAATTTTCAAAGTGCTCACCAAAATCATATTCCAGGGAAAAGGAAGGACTGTAAGAAAAGGGGTAATCTGCCATAAATGTCTAAGGAAATAAGGGAGGCTATCAAGTTGAAAGAGAAGGCATATAAAGTGGGCAAAAACAGCATGAAACTAGAAGATTAGGAAACCTTTAAAGGTCAACAGAAAGCAACGAAAAGAGCTACAAAGAAAAGTAAGACAGAACATGAGAAAAAATTTGCACAGAATATAAAGACAGATAGCAAATGTTTCTATAAATGTATAAAATGTGACCCTTTAGAGGATGAGAAGCGAAATTTAGTTATGGGATATGATGAAATGGCCGAGGCATTGAACGGGTAAAAACAATGACTGCAGATGCTCCACCCTTCAGGCACTCTGCCTCAATTCCTGATGAAGAGCTTTTGCCCAAAATGTCGATTTTCCTGCTCCTCCAAGGCATTGAACAGGCATAATGTATTTGTCTTCAAAGTGGAGGACATATGAGGAAAGGCTGAGTAACTTGAGGCTGTTTTTGTTTGAGAGAAGAAGGTTGAGAGGTGACTTAATTGAGATGTATAAGATAATCAGAGGGTTAGATCAAGAGTAGTAGGGGCATGGAACGCATTGCCTGCAACTGTTGCAGACCCGCCAACTTTACAGGCATTTAACTGGTCATTGGATAGGCATATGGACGAGAATAGAATAGTGTAGGTTAGATAAGCTTTAGATTGGTTTCATAGTGTGGCGCAACAGGCTGAGGGGCCTGTACTGTGCTGTAATGTTCCATGTAATAACATGCCTGGAATTGACAAAGAGACAAAGGTAGGTGAGAACCTGGAAATAATCATTATTATGGAAGAGGTAGTATTGGGCAAGCTAATGAAAGATCCTTAATATTAATCAGATCAGATTCCCTACGGTGTAGAAACAGGCCCTTCGGCCCAACAGGTCCACGCCGACCCTCCGAAGAGTAACCCAAGCAGACCCATATCCCTCTGACAAATGCACTAACACTATGAGCAATTTACCTGACCTGCACATCTTTGCACTGTGGGAGGACGTCAGAACACCCAGAGGAAACCCACGCAGACACAGGGAGAATGTGCAAACTCTACACAGACAGTTACCTGAGGCTGGAATCGAACCTGGGACCCTGGTGCTGTGAGGCAGCAGTGCTAACCACTGAGCCACTGTGCCACCCTGATGGAATGCATCCCAAGGTACTGAAAGAGATGGTGGAAGAAGTAGCAAGTGCACTTGTGTTAATTTTCCAAAATTCGCTGGACTCTGGGGCAGTTCCAGTAAATTGGAAAACAGCAAATGTGATACCACTGTTTAAAAAGGGCGGTCAACAAAAGGTGGGGAATTATACGTCGGTTAGCTTAACCTCTGTAGTGGGAAAGATGTTTGAGTTTACTATCAAGGAAGAAATAGCAAGGCATTTTAATACAAATTGTCTCATTGGGCAGATGTACTATGAATTCATGAAAGGCAGGTCA
The DNA here is from genome assembly GCF_047496795.1 of Chiloscyllium punctatum. NCBI lineage: Eukaryota > Metazoa > Chordata > Chondrichthyes > Orectolobiformes > Hemiscylliidae > Chiloscyllium > Chiloscyllium punctatum. Next base: position 52,813,645 of record NC_092761.1, on the reverse strand, counting down.
TGCTTAACAAATCTTTTGGAATTCTATGAAAACATTTCAAGCAAGGTGGACAACGGAGACCCAGTGGATGTGATGTACCTAGATTTCCAAAAGGCCTTCAACAAAGCTGCACAAGAGGCTTCTGTATAAGATAAAGATGTATGGAGTTATGGGTAAAGTATTAGCAAGGATTGAGGATTAGTTGACTCAGAAAGTAAAGAGTGGCAATAAATAAGTGCTATTCTGGCTGGCAATCACTAAGAGTGGTGTGCCTCAGGGATCAGTGTGGCGACCGCAATTATTTATAATTTATATAGATAATTTGGAGTTAGTGTAGTGTGTTAAACTTTACAGATGACACTAAGATGAGTGGCAGAGCAAAATGTGCAGAGGACTATGAAACTTTGCAGAGTGAGTGGGCAAAGGTCTGGCAGATGGAATACAATGTTAAAAAATGTGAAGTTATCCATTTTGGTCGGAATAACAGTAAAAAAGGATTATAACTTGAATGGTAAAAAGTTGCAGCATGCTGCTATGCAGAGGGACCTGGGTGTCCTTGTGCATGAATTGCAGAGAGCTGGTCTGCAAGTACAACAAGTAATTCGGAAGGCAAATGGAATTTTGTCTTTCAGTGCGGAAGGGATTGACTTTAAAAGCATGATGCAACCGTACAAGATGCTGGTGAGGCCACACCTGGAGTACTGTGGGCAGCTTTGGTCTCCTTACTTGAGAAAGGATGGACTAGCACAAGAGCAGGTGCAGAGGAGGTTCCCGAGATTCACTCAGGAGTTGAGGGGATTTGCTTATAAGGACAGATATGTGAGGGATTATATTCATTGGAATTTAGAGGAATGAGGGGGATCTTATCGAAACATGTAAAATTATGAAGGGAATAGATAAGATAGAAGTAGAGAAGATGTTTCCACTGGCGGGTGAAACTAGGACAAGAGGGCACAGCCCCAAGATCAGGGGAAGCAGATTTAGGACTGAATTCAGAAGGAACTTCTTCACCCAGGGGATTGTGAATCTATGGAATTCCCTGTCCGGTGAAGTAGTTGCCACAACTTCAGTTTTTAAAGTTCAGATAGGTTTTTTTTGAATAATGAAAGAATTAAGTGATATGGTGAGAGCGTGGGTAAGTGGAGCTGAGTCCATGAAAAGATCATGATCTTATTGAATGGCGGAACAGGCTCGAAGGGCCAAATGGCCTATTCCTGCTTCTAGTTCTTATGTTCCTACCATATATACTCAAGTAATAGTCAAATGTTTTGAACACTTTTAAAGGTTACATTTATGGGGTCAACTATTACAGGGATACTGCTTTTGAGAGGCTGAATTTCATGCCTGTCAAAATTCATACTATATCATTAGCAGAAGCCCAACTGATCTCTAAAAATATCAGGGAAAAAAAAACAATGCGATATAATAATTCTGAAAACTCGGAGTGGGATACGACAGGCAGCAGACTGGGAAGCTGGAGCGGAACGTGACGGTCGGCACACTGACTCATAAACATTGATCTGTTATCTGTGAAGAACTAGGGTTGACTTTTACACGGGATATATGGAACATTCCAGGTTACTGGGCCCAAAATAGGGAGAGTCATGTGAGTTCACTGATCAAGTATGTACGGTAAGTTCTTATGCTCACTCTTTTCCCACCTTTCCTGCATTTCTTTTCCCAGAGGACAATGAAGAGGCTGGTCATGCCCGCAGGCTAATCCCAGAGCAAAGGCCGGCATGGGGAATCAGTCCTAGAGGGGGGTCTGGTGCAGGGAAACAGTCCCAGAGTGGGGTCTGGTGTGAGGGAAACAGTCCCAGAGTGGGGTCTGGTGCAGGGAAACAGTCCCAGAGTGGGGTCTGGTGTGAGGGAAACAGTCCCAGAGTGGGGGCTGGTGTGAGGGAAACAGTCCCAGAGTGGGGTCTGGTGTGAGGGAAACAGTCCCAGAGTGGGGTCTGGTGTGAGGGAAACAGTCCCAGAGTGTGGTCTGGTGTGGGGGAAACAGTCCCAGAGTGGGGTCTGGTGTGAGGGAAACAGTCCCAGAGTGGGGTCCGGTGTGGGGGAAACAGTCCCAGAGTGGGGGCTGGTGTGGGGGAAACAGTCCCAGAGTGGGGTCTGGTGTGAGGGAAACAGTCCCAGAGTGGGGTCTGGTGTGAGGGAAACAGTCCCAGAGTGGGGTCTGGTACAGGGAAACAGTCCCAGAGTGGGGGCTGGTGCAGGGAAACAGTCCCAGAGTGGGGTCTGGTGTGGGGGAAACAGTCCCAGAGTGGGGTCTGGTGTGGGGGAAACAGTCCCAGAGTGGGGGCTGGTGTGGGGGAAACAGTCCCAGAGTGGGGTCTGGTGTGGGGGAAACAGTCCCAGAGTGGGGTCTGGTGTGAGGGAAACAGTCCCAGAGTGGGGGCTGGTGTGGGGGAAACAGTCCCAGAGTGGGGTCTGGTGTGAGGGAAACAGTCCCAGAGTGGGGTCTGGTGTGGGGGAAACAGTCCCAGAGTGGGGGCTGGTGTGGGGGAAACAGTCCCAGAGTGGGGGCTGGTGGAGGGAAACAGTCCCAGAGTGGGGGCTGGTGCAGGGAAACAGTCCCAGAGTGGGGTCTGGTGTGAGGGAAACAGTCCCAGAGTGGGGGCTGGTGTGAGGGAATCAGTCCCAGAGTGGGGGCTGGTGTGGGGGAAACAGTCCCAGAGTGGGGGCTGGTACAGGGAAACAGTCCCAGAGTGGGGTCTGGTGCAGGGAAACAGTCCCAGAGTGGGGTCTGGTGTGAGGGAAACAGTCCCAGAGTGGGGGCTGGTGTGAGGGAAACAGTCCCAGAGTGGGGGCTGGTGTGGGGGAAACAGTCCCAGAGTGGGGGCTGGTACAGGGAAACAGTCCCAGAGTGGGGTCTGGTGCAGGGAAACAGTCCCAGAGTGGGGTCTGGTGTGAGGGAAACAGTCCCAGAGTGGGGTCTGGTGCAGGGAAACAGTCCCAGAGTGGGGTCTGGTGTGAGGGAAACAGTCCCAGAGTGGGGGCTGGTGTGAGGGAAACAGTCCCAGAGTGGGGGCTGGTGTGAGGGAATCAGTCCCAGAGTGGGGTCTGGTGTGAGGGAAACAGTCCCAGAGTGGGGGCTGGTACAGGGAAACAGTCCCAGAGTGGGGTCTGGTGTGAGGGAAACAGTCCCAGAGTGGGGTCTGGTGCAGGGAAACAGTCCCAGAGTGGGGTCTGGTGCAGGGAAACAGTCCCAGAGTGGGGTCTGGTGCAGGGAAACAGTCCCAGAGTGGGGTCTGGTGCAGGGAAACAGTCCCAGAGTGGGGTCTGGTACAGGGAAACAGTCCCAGAGTGGGGGCTGGTGTGAGAGAAACTGTCCCAGAGTGGGGTCTGGTGCAGGGAAACAGTCCCAGAGTGGGGTCTGATGTGGGGGAAACAGTCCCAGAGTGGGGTCTGGTGCAGGGAAACAGTCCCAGAGTGGGGTCTGGTGTGGGGGAAACAGTCCCAGAGTGGGGTCTGGTGTGGGGGAAACAGTCCCAGAGTGGGGTCTGGTGTGGGGGAAACAGTCCCAGAGTGGGGTCTGGTGTGGGGGAAACAGTCCCAGAGTGGGGTCTGGTGTGAGGGAAACAGTCCCAGAGTGGGGTCTGGTGTGGGGGAAACAGTCCCAGAGTGGGGTCTGGTGTGGGGGAAACAGTCCCAGAGTGGGGTCTGGTGTGGGGGAAACAGTCCCAGAGTGGGGTCTGGTGTGGGGGAAACAGTCCCAGAGTGGGGTCTGGTGTGGGGGAAACAGTCCCAGAGTGGGGGCTGGTGCAGGGAAACAGTCCCAGAGTGGGGTCTGGTGCAGGGAAACAGTCCCAGAGTGGGGGCTGGTGTGGGGCAAACAGTCCGAGAGTGGGGGCTGGTGTGAGGGAAACAGTCCCAGAGTGGGGTCTGGTGTGGGGGAAACAGTCCCAGAGTGAGGTCTGGTGTGGTGGAAACAGTCCCAGAGTGGGGTCTGGTGTGGGGCAAACAGTCCGAGAGTGGGGGCTGGTGTGGGGGAAACAGTCCCAGAGTGGGGGCTGGTGTGAGGGAAACAGTCCCAGAGTGGGGTCTGGTGTGGGGGAAACAGTCCCAGAGTGGGGTCTGGTGCAGGGAAACAGTCCCAGAGTGGGGTCTGGTGTGAGGGAAACAGTCCCAGAGTGGGGTCTGGTGCAGGGAAACAGTCCCAGAGTGGGGGCTGGTGTGAGGGAAACAGTCCCAGAGTGGGGTCTGGTGCAGGGAAACAGTCCCAGAGTGGGGTCTGGTGTGAGGGAAACAGTCCCAGAGTGGGGGCTGGTACAGGGAAACAGTCCCAGAGTGGGGTCTGGTGCAGGGAAACAGTCCCAGAGTGGGGTCTGGTGCAGGGAAACAGTCCCAGAGTGGGGTCTGGTGCAGGGAAACAGTCCCAGAGTGGGGGCTGGTGTGAGGGAAACAGTCCCAGAGTGGGGGCTGGTACAGGGAAACAGTCCCAGAGTGGGGGCTGGTGTGAGGGAAACAGTCCCAGAGTGGGGTCTGGTGTCAGGGAAACAGTCCCAGAGTGGGGTCTGGTGTGAGGGAAATAGTCCCAGAGTGGGGTCTGGTGCAGGGAAAATGTCCCAGAGTGGGGTCTGGTGTGGGGGAAACAGTCCCAGAGTGGGGTCTGGTGTGGGGGAAACAGTCCCAGAGTGGGGTCTGGTGCAGGGAAACAGTCCCAGAGTGGGGTCTGGTGCAGGGAACCAGTCCCAGAGTGGGGTCTGGTGTGGGGGAACCAGTCCCAGAGTGGGGTCTGGTGTGGGGGAAACAGTCCCAGAGTGGGGTCTGGTGTGGGGGAAACAGTCCCAGAGTGGGGTCTGGTGCAGGGAAACAGTCCCAGAGTGGGGTCTGGTGTGAGGGAAACAGTCCCAGAGTGGGGGCTGGTGTGAGGGAAACAGTCCCAGAGTGGGGTCTGGTGTGTGGAATTGAGTCCTGGAGTGAAGGCTGGCACGTGGAATTGAGGTCCGGAGCAGACACCAGCATGGAGAAGCGAGCCCTGGAGTGGAGGCCAGTAAAGGGAGACAAGTTCCGAAGAAAACGTACCTTGGAGCAGCTGAGAGCCGGTGCAGAGCAGATGGAGGCTTACTGAAATGATAGGTGGTTGTTGTCTCAAGGAAATACTTATTAATCAGAAAATGGTGTTGGGGAAGTTGATGGGATTGAAACCCAACAAGTCCCCAGGGCATAATGCTCTGCATCCCAGAGTACTTAAGGAAGTGGCCCTAGAAATAGCAGATTATTTGGTGATCATTTTCCAGCATTCAAAAGATCCATTGGACTGGAGGGTATCTAGTGTAACTCCACTCTTTAAAAAAGGAGGGAGAGAGAAAACAGGGAATGATCGGCTGGTTATCCTAATGCTGGTGGTGGGGAAAATGCTGGAGTCAATCATTAATGATATAATAATGAGCATTTGGAAAGCGGTGACAGAATTGGTCCTGGTCAGCATGGATTTCTAAAGGGAAATCCTGCTTGATAAATCTTCTGGAAATTTTTGAGGATGACAGTTCAGTAGGCAATAGTGAATCAGTAGATGCTGTGTATCTGAACTTTCAAAAGGCTTTTGACAAGGTTCCATGCAAGAGATTAGTAAGGAAAATTAAAGCTCAATGTTATCAGAGGTAATATTTTGACATATACAGAGAACTAATAGGCAGACAGGAATGAGAGAGTTGGAATAAACGGGTCCTTTTCAGAGTGATAGGCAGTGATGAGTGGGGTGCCGCAGGGTTCAGTGCTGGGACCTCCGCTGTTCACAATATACCTTAATGATTTAGACGAAGGAATTGAATGCAATATCTCAAAATTTGCAGATGGTACTAAACTGGATGGCAGTGTGTGATGCGACGGACTGGCTGAGTGGACAAATACTTGACAAATGCAATATAATGTGGATAAATGTGAAGTTATCCATTTTGGTCACAAAATCAGGAAGGCAGATTATTGTCTGAATGGTGGCAGTTAAAGAAAGTTGAGGTGCAATGAAACATGGGTGTCATGGTGGAAAGTCACTGAAGGTTGACATGCAGGTGGTGAGGAAAGTCCTTCATAGTGAGAAGATTTGAGTATCGGAATAAGGGTGTCTTGCTGCAGTTATACAGGGCCTTGGTGAGGCCACACCTTGAGTTAGTGTGCAGTCTTGGTCTCCCAGGCTGAAGAAGGACATTCTTGCTATTGAAGGAACCAAGAAAAGGTTAATCAGCCTTGATTCCCGGGATGGCCGGGCTGATATATGAGAAAAGACTGGATTGACTGGGCTTGTATTCACTGGAATTTAGAAGAATGAGGGTGGATCTCATAGCATCATATAAAATGCTGATGGGATGGGACAGGCTAGATGCAGGAAGAATGTTCCCAGTGTTGAGCAAGTCCAGAATAAGGGGTCACAGTCTAAGAATAAGAAGTAAACGGTTTAGGACTGAGATGAGGAAGAATTTCTTCATTCAGAGAGTTGTGAACCTGCACAATTCTCTACTTTGGGAAATTTTTGGGGCTAGTTCTTTAGGTATATTCAAGAGAGAGCTGGGCTTGGCCCTTGCAGTGAAAGGGATCAGGGAATATAGGGAGAGGGTGGGAATGGGACATTGAGATAGCATGACCAGCCATGATCGTATTGAATGGTGGTGCAGGCTGGAAGGGCTGAATGGCCCCCTCTTGCACCTATGTTTCTATGTTCCTATGTTGAACTGGGGTCTGGTGCAGGCAGTCAAACCATGTGTGGAAGCCCCTGAGCTGAGCTACTGCAATGTAATGTTTATTTGTAATTTACTTATCTGACTGTAAAGCTGTCCTTTTAACTAGGTCACATTTCTAACTTATACTATGAATCACTGTAAAGTAAACTACTTATCTTTCTCATTCCTTTTTTTTTAATCTAAGACCTGTACCTAGCTACTTAGTACCTAAGTTGGGGCCAAAAGAGGCGACATTGTAAAACTTGTCACTGTACACCTGGACTTGAGTACACGTAACAATAAAGGAGATTCTAATTCGAACTCTAAATAAGCAGAATGTAAGGACAAACATTACACGGAACTTTGTGTACTTCTTGTTAGGCCATGAGTGGATTATTGTGTCCCGTTCTGGTCACGGCAGTTTAGGAAGGATGTGAGTGTTGTAGGAACATCGAAGCCTAAGAAGGTCATTCAGGCTTTCGAGCTTGTTTATCCATTTTCAATCTCAGCGCCACATTCCCACACAATCGCATATTTCCCAATGTCATTAATAACTTGAAATGTATCAATCTCTTTCTTTTGAATTTGTTTAATAACTAAGATCCACAGCCCTCTGTGGTAGCTATGGAGATAGAATGAGGGAATGGGACTGTCTGTATTGCTGTACAGAATACGTGTGGACATGGTCCACAGAAAAGCTTTCTTCTTGTTAGAGCCTATGATACTAGTGGCAATGCAGAGCATGGTGAACAAATAGGAATTAAATCTGAACTCTGCCTGCCGTCTCAGGGGTGGCATAAACAATTCCACGCCCGAGGTTATAACATTGTCTTCCATTATTTATCAGTTAGCAAGCATCACTAAAGCAAAATTATCTGGTCACAGTCACACTGCTGTTTGTACGGTCTTGCTGTGCAATTTCCCTTCTACTTCCCCTAATAGTGAATACTTGAACTAAAAGTATTTAATTGACTGCAAAGCATTTAAGGACATCCAGACCTTATTCAAGGCTCCGTATACAATCTCATAAGAAACCTGCAATGATTTCTGAATTAAAATGCTCATGGTGTTTCTGACCTCAATGCCTACCTTTGATCCTGTAGACATTTGGCTATTGATCTTGTTTGAATATACAACTATTATGTTCATCAATAAGATTCAAGATTAATTACACCATCCAGGGCAGCCCATATGTCAAAAAGACAATGTTGTCGAGGAGAATACTGAGATCCAGACTACAAGACTAGACGGGATTGAGGTTCACAAGAAGGAGGTGTTCGCAATTCTGGCAAGTGTGAAAATAGATAAGTCCCTTGGGCCAAATGGGATTTATCCTAGGATTCTCTGGGAAGGCAGGGAGGAGATTGCTGAGCTTTTGGCTTTGATCTTTCTGTTGCCATTGTCTACAGGAACAGTGCCGGAAAGCTGGAGGATAGCAAATGTTGTTCCCTTGTTCAAGAAGGGGAGTTGATACAACCCTGGTAATTATAGACCAGTGAGCCTTACTTCCGTTGTTGGCAAAGGTTATAAGAGTTACGAATTATAATCATCTTGATAGGAATAAGTTGATTAGGGATAGCCAGCAAAGTATTGTGAAAAGTAGGTTGTGCCTCATAACCCTTATTGAGTTCTTTGAGAAGGTAACCAAACAGTTCGATGAGCGTAAAGTGGTTGATGTGCTGTATATGGATTTCAGTAAGGCGGTTAATAAGGTTCCTCACTAAAGGCTATTGCACAAAATGCAGAGACATGGGATTGAGGGTGATTTAGCAGTTTGGATCAGAAATTGGCGAGCTGAAAGAAGACAAAGGGTGGTGGTAGATGGGAAATGTTCATCCTGGAGTTCGGTTACTAGTGGTGTACCACAAGGATCTGTTTTAGGTCCACTGCTGTTTGTCATTTTTATAAATGACCTGGATGAGGGCATAAAAGGATAGGTTAGTACATTTGCGGATGACACTAAGGTTGGTAGAGTTGTGGATAGTGCCGAAGGATGTTATAGATTACAGAGGGACATAGATAAGCTGTAGAGCTGGGCTGAGAGATGGCAAGTGGAGTTTAATGAAGAAAACTGTGAAGTGATTCACTTTGGAAGGAGTAACAAGAATGCAGAGTACTGGGTTAATGGTAATGTAGATGAGCAGAGGGATCTCGGTGTCCATGTATATAGATCCCTGAAAGTTGTCACCCATGTTGATAGGGTTGTTAGGAAGGCATACGGTGTGTTAGTTTTTATTGGTAGAGTGACTGAGATTTGGAGCCATGAGGTCATGCTGCAGCAGTATAAAACTCCGGTGCAGCTGCACTTGGAGTATTGCATACAGTTCTGGTCACTGCATAATGGGAAGGACGTGGAAGCTTTGGAAAGATTTCAGAAGAGATTTACTAGGATGTTGTCTTGTATGGAGGGAAGGTCTTATAAGGAACAGCTGAGGGACTTGAGGCTGTTTTCATTAGAGAGAAGAAGGTTAAGAGTGACTTAATTGAGACATATAAGATAATCAGAGGATTAGATAGGGTGGACAGGGAGAGCCTTTTTCCTCGGATGGTGATAGATAGCACAAGGGGGCATAGCTTTAAATTGAGGGGTGATAGGCATAGGACAGATATCAGATGTAGTTTATTTACTCAGAGAGTAGTAGGGCCGTGGAATGGCATGTCTGCAACAGTAGTAGACTCGCCGATTTTAAGGGCATTTAAATGTTCATTGGGTAAACATATGGATAAAAATGGAATAGTGTAGGTTAGATGGGCTTCAGATTGGTTCCACAGTTCAGCACAACATCAAGGGCCAAAGGGCCTGTACTGCACTGTAATGTTCTATGTTCTATATGATGATCACCGATCTACCAACTCTCACACGATTCACCACAATCATTCCCCAAAGGTTCTATGATAGTATGATACCAAAGTATCACTACACTTGCAAGCTCCCCTCAAAACCACCCCACCTTGATTATATCTCACTCCCCCTTTATCATCACTGGATTGTGGAAATTGTGGAATGTACTTCCTGACAGCACTGTTGATGTTCTTGCACGATACAGACTGAAACTGTTCAGGAACACGGTTCACCACCACTTTCTCAAATCCAGTTCAGAATGGGCAGTGATGCTCGCATCCCAAGAATGAAAATCCAAAATGTAGCCTGTACTTTGTACTTAGCAACTGTGTGATTGTTTTATACAATGCCTGAAAACATTGAGAAATATTGTGCATATCTAGATTAAAATATTTGATACCTCATTTCATATTATCATGAAGCTTTTGCATTTCTTTGTTATAAGCGTTTTGCCCTTACATTTAGGTTCAAACAGAAGCAGTGAATCTCTGGGGTGTCTGGTGTTCAGTTTCTGCTCTCTAATTGCTTGTGAACAATTGGAATGTTTATCATTGCATTGGACTAAGGGAGACCCATCTCTTCCTCCATCAGGGAAATTGTTGAAAATGTTGAAGATGTCTGGAAGACTAGGCTTTCCCTTGCAAAAACATGTAATTACTGGACCAATTCTCCAGCATTGCATGCCCTTATTTCCAACATCACCCTGTGTTACAATGGATTTGATTATTTCCCCTGTTGCTGTCATTAGTCTGAAGGCTTTGTCATTTCTTGAAAAGTGTTTTACGTCCATAAAATATGGGTTCTACGCATATATACTTCCAATTTTGTTGAATTTCTCAAGACTCCACTAATTCTTTAGTGATTACAACTGGATCCTTTCTGTCAGAACCTGAGGATCAATGCTGTCCAGCCCTGCCAATGTACCGTATCTGTGTTCCGTCTCTTTGCTATCCATTATTTCAGCCAAACTGACCTTAAACTGTGGGAACACAAAATTGGACAGAAAGTTATTATTGTCCTCTTTGGAACAGAAGAAGAGGAAATTCAGTCTCCTGAGTCCATTCAGTCATTCAGCTAGATTATAGCTGATCTGTATCTTAACTCTATCCACCCACCTTTGATCCTAATCCTTTGATTCCTTTACCAAATCAATTTAACCTACCTAAACATTGTCCCAGCATCCTCCGCCCTTTGAGACAGAGAATTGCAAATTTCTTCCAGCCTTTGTTTGGAAAGGATTTCCCTTCAGAATGGCCTAGCTCTAATTGTAAGACTATGCCCCATTGTCTATGATTTCCCCATCTGAGGAAATAGCTCCCCTCCACCAGTGTAATGAACCCATTTGACATTCTAAACATTTCAGTCAGGTCAACTATCAACCTTGGAAACTCAAAGGAATGTAAGTTAACATTATGCAATCTTTCTGCATCACTTGGCTTTTACTATTCTGATGAATCTATGTTGCATTCTGTCCTAGGCAAACACGTCCTTCCTGATATGTGGGTAACCAAGACTGAATCATGTTATTCAGATAGGGTTTAAACAAAGGTCTGTATAACTGTGATATTGTTTATTTTTTATAATCTTTTATATATTTTGTATATCCTTCTTTTCTAGCCCCCTTGAGATAAAGGCCAACATTTGGGGCAGCATGGTGGCTCAGTGGTGAGCACTGCTGCCTCACAGTGTCAGGGACCCTGGTTCAATTCCAGCCTCGTGCGACTGTCCAATTTTGTAGTCACACAGTTTAAGGTCAGTTTGGCTGAAATAATGAATAGCAAAGTTAGGGAACACAGATAGGACTCAGCGGCTGGGCTGGACAATATTCATCCTCAGGTTCTGACAGAGAGGATCCGGTTTCTTCCCGTGTCTGTGTGGGTTTCCTCCCACAATCCAAAGATGTGCAGGTTAGGTGGATTGGCCATGCTAAATTGCCCGTAGTGTTCAGGGATGTGTCGGTTCGGTGCATTAGTCAGGGGTAATTGTAGGGTCGGCGAATGGATCTGGGTGGGTTACTCTTTGGAGGGTCAGTGTGGACTTGTTGGGCTGAAGGGCCTGTTTCCACACTGTAGGGAATCTTAAAAAAAAATTACATTTGTCTTTCAGATTGCACTTTGAATCTGTTCATTAGCTTTGATGAAAACCAGAGAATTTTTTTTCACATCTAAGCAGATTTATTTTCAGTTTTAGCATAACTTTTATCATTTAAATTTCAAACCTCTTCGAGCTTTTACCAGAAGGCTACTTCCTGAGGTGTTCGATATATTCAGCTATGATCAGCTTTTGAATCTTATTACCTTTAAATGATAGTTGAGAGATTTTATTTGTTCACGTGGGTGTCGCTGTCTGGCTGACCAGGATTTATTGCCCGTTTTTAGTTAGCCTTGAGAAGGTGGTGATGAGCTTCCTTCTTGAACCACTGCAGCCCATTGATCCACAATGCTGTCGGAGAAGGAATTCCCGTATTTTGATCCAGCAACAGTGAAGGAACGGCGATATGTTTCCAAGCCATGTTCCCATGTATCTGCTGCCCTTGTCCTTCGAGATGGAAGTGGTCATGCATTTGGAAGATGCTATCTAAGGAATCCTGGTGAATTTTGCAGTGCATCTTGCAGGTAATGCACGCTGCTGCTACTGAGCATTGATGGTGGAGGGAGTGGATGCTTGTGAACATAGTGGCAATCAAGTGGGCTACTTTGTCTTGGATGGTGTCAAACTTCTTGAGTGTTGTTGGAGCTGTATTCAGCAAAGTAAGTGGAGAGTGTTCCAGCACCCCTGACTTGAGCCTTGTCGACGGTGGGCAGGTTTTGGGAAGTCAGGAGGTGAGTTACTAGCTGCGGTATTCCTAGCCTGTGTCTTGCTCTTCTGGCCATTGTGTTTACGTGATGAGCCCAGCTGAGTTTCTGGTCATTGGTAACCCTCAGGATGCTGATAGTGGGGAATTCAGTAATGGTAACACCATTGAATGTCAAGGGGTGGTCATTGCCTGGCATTTGCGTAGCACGAATGTCACTTGCCTGGCTATTGTCCAGACCCTGTTGCATTTGAACACGGGTTGCTTCAGTATCTGAGGAGTTGCAAATGTTGCTGAACATAGTGCAATCAATAGTGAATATCTCCACTTCTGAGCTTATGATGGAGAATTGGTCATTGATGAAGCAGCTGAATTGGTTGGGCCTGGAATGCTAACTTGAGGAACCCCTGCATTGAGGTTCTGGAGCTGGGATAGCTGACTTCCAACAACCATAACCATCTTTCTATGTGCCAAGTATGACTCCAATCAGCTGAGATTTTCACCCCGATTGCCATTGATTCCTGATTTGCTAGGATTCCTAATGTCACATCAGATTGAATGCAGCCTGATGTCAAGGGCTGTCGCTCTCACCTCACCTCTGGAATTGGGCTTTTTTGTCCATGTTTGAATCAAAGCTACATTGAGGTCAGGAGCTGAGTGGCCCCAATGGAACCCAAACCGTGTGTCACTGAGAGGGTTATTGCTGATCTAGTGTTGCTTGTTAGTACTGTTGATGACAACTTCCATCACTTTATTGATGATTAAGTGTGTACTGACTGGGCAGTAATTGCCTGAGTTGGAATGTGTACAGGGCACACTTGGGCAATTTCCCATATTGTCAGATAGTTGCCAGTGTAGTAACTGGAAACTCTTGACTGGGGGAGCAGCAAGACTTCTGGAACACAAGTCTTCAGTACTATTGCCATAATATTGTGAGAGCCCAGAGTCTTTGCTGTATGCAGTATACCCAACTGTTTCTTGATATCACGTGGAGTAAATCAAATTGACTGGTATCTGGTATCTATAATGCTGGAGATCACTGGAGGAGGAATCTGCACTTCTGGCTGAAGATTGCTGCAAATGCCTCTGCCTTATCTTTCACCATCATTGATATTGGGAATATTTGCAGAGGCTCCACTTCCAGTGAGTTGTTTAATTGTCCACCACCATTCACGACTGGATGTTGCAGAACTGCAGAGCTTAGATCTAATCTGTCGGTCGTGGGCTTGCTTAGCTCTGTCTATCACTTGCCCCTTGTGCTGTTTGGTGCTCAAGTAGTCCTGTATAGTAGATGCGTCAGGTTGATACTTCATTTTCATGTATGCCTGATGCTACCCCTGGCATGCCCTCCTGCACTCTCCACTGAACCAGTGTTGATCCTCTGGCTTGATGGTTGTGATCAAGTGGGGATATGCTAGGCCACAGAGTTGCAGATTGTGCTAGAGTGCAGTTATGCTGCTGTTATGGCCCAGAGTGTCTCTTGGATGTCCAATCTTTATTTGCTAGATCTATTTGAAATCTGCCCCATTTAGCATGGTGCCACACAAAACCATGGAAGGTATTTTCAATGTGAAGGGGGATGCTACCAAGACAGAATTAGAACTTGGAACCCCAGAACACTAGCTGAGTTTCTGGATGAGTGGAGGGAACTTAAACAAAATAAATTAGGGAAATATATGAGAGATACATATGTAGTATATAAAACATGCTTGGGATGAGAAAGTAGAAAGTAATGTGATTCAGTATAAGGGTTTGAACAGCGGAGGAAATTATTTAAAACAGAGTTCTGAAAAACAACATGCTGTTAGAAATAAGAACAACAAATAAGATCTGAAGTAAACAAGAATGGAAATTGCTGGAGAAGCTCAGCAAATTTGGCAGGATCTGTGGAGAGAAAACCTAGCTAAGATTTTGAGTTCAGTGATGCTTCTTCAGAATTTCTCCTTTAACTTTTCATATTTCCTTCAGATCAAAAGTGATTTACTTGGGCCCCAGTCTGTTTGCGGGGTGCATGGAGCATTCCCTGTTCCAGGTCTACTTGTAGAAAGTGAGGACTGCAGATGCTGGAGAGTCAAAGTCAAAAAGCGTGGTGCTGGAAATGCCCAGCAGGTCAGGTAGCAATTGAGGAGCAGGAAAGTCAATGTTTTGGGCATAAGCCCTTCATCAGGAATGTGGATGGGGAAGGGGGCTGAGAGATAATTAGTGAAGTGGGAGTTGGGCTGGGGGTAAAGTAGTTGGGATGGCAATAGGAAGTGATTGTGGTAGGTTGGTGGGGAGGGTGGAACAGATAGGTGGGAAGGAAGATAGACAGGTATGACAGGTCAAGAGAGCAATGTCAAGTTGGAGGTTTGGTTCTGGGATGAGGTGGGGTGGGGAGATTTGGAAAGCGGTGAAGTCAATGTCGATGCCATTTCATTCTAGGGTCCTGAGGCAGAAGATGAGTTGTTCTTCCTCCAGTTGTTAGGTGGCTTTGATTTGGCAGTGGAGGAGGCCCAGGATTTGCATGTCCTTGGGGGAGTGAGAAGGGGAGTTAAAGTGGTTGGCCACAGGGCAGTGGGGTTAGTTGGTGTGTGCGAACCAGATTTGTTCCCTGATACTTTCTGCGAGATGGTGCTTTGTCACCCCGATATAGAGGACACCACATCAAGAGCAACGGATGTAGTAATGAGGTGGGAGGAGGTGCAGGAAAATCACTGCCAGATTTTAAATGATCCTTTAGGGCCTTGGATGGAGGTGAGGGTCATCTCTGGGCACAGGTTTTCCACCTCGTGGTGCTGCAAGGGAAGGTGACAGGTGTAGAGGAGTGTGAATCTAAGAAGGGAGTCGCGGATGGGATGGTCTCTGCAGAACTCAGGTAAAGGATGGAAGGGAAATATTTTTTTGGTGTTAGGGTCAGACTGTAGGTGGTGAAAATGGCAAAGGATAATGTGCTGTATCTGGAGATTTGTGAGGGGAATGTAAGGACCACAGGGGTTCTATCCTTGCTACAATTGGTGAGGGGGGATGGAGTTCAAGGGCGGAGGTGTGGGAAGTGGAAGAGATACACTGGAGGGCATTATTGATCACGTGGGAGGGGAAATTGCAGTCTTTGAAATAGGAGGACATCTAGAATGTTCTGGTTGTCCTCCTCAATGTAGATACGGTGAAGATGGGCAGTTGGGAGTAAGGAATCACATTTTTACAAGGGGTGGGTGGGAGGAGGTGTAGTCAAGGTAGCTATGGGAGTCACTGGGTTTAAAATAAATGGCCATGTTGAGTTGGTCACTGGAGACAGAGATAGAGAGGTCCAGGAAGGAGAGGGAGGTATTAGAGATGGTCCATGTGAACTTGAGTTCAGAGTGGGAGATTTTGGTGAAGTTGATGAATTGTATGACCACCTCATGGGACCTCAAGGTGGTGCTGATACATTCATCAATGTAGCAGAGGAAAAAGTGGGGAACAGTGCCATGTGGAAGAGGGACTGTTCCACATATCCTACAGAGGGGCAGGCATAGTGGTGCCCACGGCTACCCTTCTTGTCTGTAGGAAGTGGAAGGATTCGAAGGAGAAATTGTTGAGAGTGAGGACCAGTTCAACCAATCGAATGAGAGTGTCGGTGGAGGGGTACTGGTTATGTCGGTGGGAGAGGAGGAAACAGTGGGCTTGTAGGCCTTTAGCATGGCAGATAGAGGTGTATAGGGACTGATGTCCATGGTGAAGGTGTGGTGTTGAAGATCAGGGAATCGAATGCCATGGAGGAGATGGAGGGCATGAGTGATGTCCCGGATATATGTGGGGAGTTCATGGACAACAGGACAGTCGAGATTTGAGGAAATGAGTTCGGTGGGGCAGGAGCAGGCAGAGACAATCGGAGGACTGGGGCAGTCAGGTTTGTGGATTTTGGGTAAGAGATAGAACCGGGGCAGTGCGGATTGGGGAACCATGAGGTTGAAGGCTCTAGTTGAGACCTGGATCTACTTGGATCCATCTCTTTCTGCCGCAACTCTTTCTGTCATAGATCAATGATATCCATTGCTTTCCTGTCATCCAAAATTGGAAAAAAGATATCAATTTATCAGTTTTGTTTCAATTACCATCCTTCCCCCACTTTCACCTGGTTCATCTCTGGCTCCTCCCTTGCCTTCTATGGCATCCCTGTTTTCATTTGCAGGGATAGGTTGGTCACCAATATGCTGTCAAGAATGTTCCTATCGGTGGTTAAATGCTTATTCAAAATCATAAAGCCAAAAGGAGCAGAAGTGAGTTCATGGAATGCCCTGCCAGTAGCAGTGGTGGACTCTCCCTCTTTATGGGCATTTAAACGGGCATTGGATAGGCATATGGAGGATAGTGGGCTAGTGTAGGTTAGGTGGGCTTGGATCGGCGCAACATCGAGGGCCAAAGGGCCTGTACTGCGCTGTATTTTTCTATGTTCTATGTTTTAAGTAGGCCATTCAGCCCATCAAGTCTGCTCCACCATTCAATGAGATGATGGTTGACCTGCTAATTCTCACTTCCATTTGGTCGCCTTTTCCCCATAAAGCTCAATTCTCATTCTGTTTAAAAACCTATCTGAGTCATGGGTACATTAAATGGCCTAGCCTCTGCAGTCTTCTGCAGGAGAGAATGTCCCAGATTCAGAGCTTTCTGAGAGAAAAAAGAATTTCCCATCTCCATCTTAAATGGGTGACCCCTCAACTAGAGATTATGGCCTCTGGTCCTAAATCTCCCACAAAAGGAACCAACCTTTCTGCATCTACTCTGTTAAGTCCCATAAGAAACTTCAATGTTTCAATAAGGTCATCTGTCATTCTTATAATCCCAATGACTACAAGCACACTTTACTCAACCTCTCCTCATAACACATCCCCTCCAAGCCCAGTATCAATCTAGTGAACTTTCTCTGGGATGTCTCCAATGCCAGTATATCTTTTTTTAGTTAAGGGATCCAAAACCATTCACAATATTCCAGCTGCGGTCTGACTACTGCTTTGTATAGTTTTGGCAACACCTCCCTTTTGTTATACTCCATTACCTTTGAAATCAAGGCAAACATTCCATTTGCCTTCTGTATTACTTGCTAAACTTGGATGTGTGGACTCACAAATCCCTTTGGGATTAGGACATAGGGCAGCTGCTGCCAAGGTGCAGTGGGGAAAGGCTACCATCTATGGTCGTTCTGCCAAAGTATAATGAGGGTCTGTTCGGTTGTCAGTCCTTCTTGTGCCTCAAAATGAACATAAATAGTTTCTTGCGCAAGTTGGAGAGAAGCTCTGAGTAATGTCAGAATTCCAACGATTTGTTTATTTTTCTTTCTCTGCAAAGACCATGCAGAGTCAAGAAGTGTGGCACTGAAAAAGCACAGCAGGTCAGACAGCATGTGAGGAACATGAGAGTTGACATTTCAGGCATAAGCCCTTCATCAGCCCTGATGATGCTGCCTGACCTGCTGTGCTTTTCCAGTGTTTGACTCTGATCTCCAGCATCTGCAGACCTTACTTTCTCAAAGACCATACAGAGCTGATTTAGAACCTTTGTTTGTACCTTTGGATTATTTTTATGAATAAAGTATATTTCGCAAATTAAAAAATGAGAAACTAATTTGTTCACGAGCTCTGGCATTAGATTAGATAACTTACAGTGTGGAAACAGGCCCTTCGGCCCAACAAATCCACACTGACCTGCAGAAGCGTAACCCACCCAGACCCATTTCCTTACCTTTACCCCTTCACCTAACACTACGGGCAATTTAGCATGGCCAATTCACCTAACCTGCATATTTTTGGACTGTGGGAGGAAACCAGAGCACCTGGAGGAAACCCACGCAGACACAGGGAGAATGTGCAAACTCCACACAGAGAGTTGCCTGAGGCAGGAATTGAACCCAGGTCTCTGGCGCTGGGAGGCAGCAGTGCTAACCACTGTGCCACTGGCGAGGCCAATATTTATTGTCCATCTCTAATCATCTGGAGGTTCTGAGCTGTCTTCTTGAATAGCAACAATCCTTTAGGTTGGGGTTGATAGGGTCTTTTGTTGGTTTTTAAGACTTTCCAAATCCTCTGGCTTACCACTCATCTTTGTCACATTGTAGATTTTTCTTTATTTCAGTCTGATGCTATCCTTAAGTTCCTGGACTAACTACGTTTGGCTTAACCCTCCCTGGAAACCTTCTGAACTGGAAAATGTCTTTGTGTGAGCCATGAAATCTTTTTTTAATTGACAATCGGAATTGTAAGCTTAGTCAAAAGGAAAAAGGAAGGATATGATAAGTCTAGGCAGCTACAAACTGACAAAGCCCTTGAGTATAGAGAAATTAGTAATGAACTTTAACGCGGAATTAAGAAGGCTAAAAGGGGCCATGAAGTGTCTTTGGCAAACACTGTCAAGGAGAATCCCAAGGCTTTTAATGCATATATTCGAAGAGAGAGAGTAGCAAGGGAAAAAAGTAGGCCCGCTCAAGGACAAAAAAGGGAAGATATGTGTGGAACCACAGGAAATGGGAGAGATCCATAATGAGCATTTGTACCGGTATCACCAAGGAGAAGGACATGACTGATGAGGTCAGGGATGAGTTTGTGAATACTCTAGAGAAGGTCAATATATTGATGGAGGAAGATTTGGGTATCCTTTCTATGCCAGGTTACAGCGAGAGGCAAAGGAAGGAATAGCTGGGGCATTAGCAGTTAGCTTCACATTCTCTTTGACCACAGGTCAGATTCCAGAAGACTGAGATTAGCCAATGTTGTTCCCTTGTATAAGAAAGGAAGCAGGGATAATCCAGGATTTTATACACTAGTGAGCCTGATGTCCATGGATAAGCTGTTGGAGAAGATACTGAGAGACAAGACATGTGCACATTTGGAAGAAAATGGACTTGTTAGTGACAGGAGGCATGGTTTTGTCTGGCAAAGGTCATGTTCACCAACCTAACTTAATTTTTTGAAGATGTGACAAAGTTAATTGATGACGGAAGGGCTGTGGATCTAGTCTATATGGACTTTTAGTAAGGCATTTCATAAATAGGTACAAAAACTGAAATCACATGGCATTCTGGGTGAGCTGGCTAGATGGATACAAAACTGGCTTGGTCATAGAAGACAGAGGGTAGCGGTGGATGAGTGTTTTTCTGAATGGAGACTGGTAGCTAGTGGTGTTCCACAGGGATCAATCTTAGATCCTCTGTTCTTTGTAGTAAATATAAATGATCTGGAGGAAAATATGGGTGGCCTGAGTAGTAAGTTTGCAGATGACATGAAGATTGGTGGAGTTGCTGATAGTGCTGATGACTGTGGAAGAATACAACAGGATATAGACAGATTGGTGATTTGGGCACAGAAATGGCAGGTAGAGTTTAAATGTGAGGTGATGCATCTTGCAGGATCAAATTTAGGTATGAATTATCCTGTCAATGGCAGAACCCATAGGAACATTAACATACAGATGGATCTGGGCATGCAAGTCAACAGTTTCCTAAAAGTGACAATACAGGCGGCCAAGGTGATTAAGAAAGCATATAGTTTGCTTGCCTTCATCGGTGGGGGATGGAGTACAAGAGTTGGCAAACCATGTTGCAGCTATGTAAAGCCCTTGTTAGAACGGATTTAGATTATTGTGTGCAGTTTTGGTCACCACACTGCCAGAAGGATGTTGAAGGCTTGAAGAGAGTGCAAAGAGAATGGCAGGAGCCTAGAACAGATTGCCAGAGAGGTGGGCCTGTACTCAGTGGAATTTAGGAGAAAGGGGTGGGGGGGGAATCTCATAGAAACATATAAAATCCTGATGGACTGGACAGGTTAGATGTGGGAAGAATGTTTCCAATGTTGGGGAATCTAGAACTAAGGGTCACAGTCTAAGAATAAGCACTCAGCCATTCAGGACTGAGGTGAGGAAGAATTTCTTCGCTCAGAACTGTGAACCTGTGGAATTCTCGCCCACAGGAAGCTGTTGGGGCCAGTTCATTAGGTATATTCAAGAGGAAGCTGGACATGGCCTTGTGGCTAAAGGAATCAAGGGATAATGGAGAGAAAGAGGGAATGGGATACTGAGATTGCGTGATCAGCCATGATCATGTTGAATGGTGGTGCAGGCTGGAAAGGCTAAATGGCTTACTCCTGCAGCTATTTTCTATGTTTTTATGATTAATGCAGTTCCTTTGTTACATGCCCTCACTATCTCCTAATTTATTCTCTGTCCCACCACACAGCTATTCTCAGGGGGCCCGAGATATTACTTTTACTGATGTCTTTCTGCTCTTTTTATGTCTTACCTCCAGACTTTTGGTTCCTACATCTTCCATTCAAGATCATTTCTTGCTATTGTATGTATTCCATGCTGTACCAACTGGGCTATCCTGCAGTGCTTTCCTTCTTGCCTATCCTTTTGAAAAATCACATACTCCTGAATATTTAGTTCCTAGCTTTGATCTTCTTGTAATCATAACTCTGTAATGGTTCGAACATCATACCCATTAACCTGTATTTGTGCAGTTGTATCATTTATTTTGTTTCAAAAACGGTGTGCATTCAAGTAAAGAGCATTAATTTTGCCTTTTCATCACTATTTCCCCTTTTGACCTTTTTAATGTGGTATTTCTATGTTTATATCCTCTGTCCCCTCCTGTCCCAATCTTTGTATTGTTGTTGAAATCGCTACCATTGAGTTCAGCCATATCTTCTTGCTTTGTAAGTCCACATTTCCCCTCTCCCAAACCCTCCTCCCTCTAATTAGTTCAAACCCCTCTCAGATCTAATCTAGCAGCTAAATTCTTCAGGACTCAACCAACTGAGTCAGCAGTGGTGTTACCAAGCCACTCATGGTGATGAACATTGAAGTCTCCCACCAGAACTTCTTCCAAATGATATTTGACTTGGGAGTATACCTATTCATTAGCTGAGGTGGAGACATTAAAGTTTTCTTATTCTTGATCTGTTGGCATGAGACTTCATAGGGTCCAGAATCAACGCTGGGTACTCCCCAAGCAACTTCTTCCTTACTGTATACAACGGTTCTGCTCCTCTGCGTTTCTGGTGCTGTTTTCCCATGATTGAATCTAATTTGAGTTTAATTACATTCCAGAGCAGTTTGATGTAATTAAATGGCTTATCCAGGCTTTTAAGTGACTGTTAAATAGGAATCACATTGCTGTAAGCCAGACCAGATAATGCAGATTTCCCTCCATTACAGGCATTAATGAGCTAGGTGAGTTTTTGCAACAAGTGTTTCAAAGTCAGTTTTAGACAAGCTTTATTTAAGATGAATAACTGAATTAAAATTCCACCAGATGCTGTGCCCCAGAATATTAGGCAGTGACATTACCATCATATCAGATTTCATTTACGTGTTAGGTTGGACAATATGGGTTTTAAAAAACAAATGTATGCATTAATGAAAAGGCAAGTTTGAATACTAACGATGATCCAAAAGTAAAAATACTTCCCAATAGATTTTTGATTCGTCCCAGGTTAATTGTTCACAAGCTAACAATTGATGGATACATAGGGATGGCATGGTGACTCAGTGGTTAGCACTGCTGCCTCACAGTGCCAGGGACCGGGGTTCGATTCTAGCCTTGGGCAACTGTCTGTGTGGAGTTTGCACATTCTCCCCGTTTCTGCGTGAGTTTCCTCCGGGTGCTCTGGTTTCCTCCCACAGTCCAAAGATATGTAGGTCAGGTGAATTGGCCATTCTAAATTGCCCGTAGTGTTAGGTGCGTTAGTTCAGAGGGAAATAGGTCTGGGTGGATTACTCTTCAGAGGGCCGGTATGAACTTGTTGGGCCGAAGGGCCTGTTTCCACACTGTAGGGAGTCTAATCTAATGGGTTGTTCTCCTTAAAGAGAAGAAAATTGACAGAAGATTTTGCCTAAGTGTGTTCCCATTGGTAAAAGAGAACATCAATTGTGGTTGATTGACCAAAGAACAAGAGCTGAGAATAAGAAGGAACGTTTTCTCACAGAGCGATTTGGATCTGAAATGCAATGTCTGAAAATGTAGTGGAAGCAGGTTCATTTGTGACTTTTAAAAGAAAATTAGAGAACCATCTGAAAGAAAGATTTTGAGGCCAACAGGGGAGGAGTGGAATGGAACTAGTTAAGTTATTCCTGTAGAGTGCAATGGAGACATGATGAGCTGAATGTGTCCATCTGTGCTGTAGCCATGCAGGTCATTATGCTATGATGTGCAAATTCACTATAACATGATTGTCGAATTGGGGATACTGTTTCTAAAGCACAAAGTTTTAAGTAAAGGTATGTATTGGTTATAACCCAATTCCAGTCCCATTAGTGTAAATGATGCTGCGACATGTAACCTGGTGATGCTTTAGTTGAAAGCAGTATCAACAGGAATTTAAAAATGAAGCCGTGTGGCTAATAGACAGGAATAAGAGCTGCACATATAAATGAGAGCTACAAACTGAGGAGTTGGGGCGTTCAAGCAAGAAGCTACTAATGCAGACTCAAAGAGAAAGCAGACAGAGACAGAAAGAGGAAAACAGGAATTTTTTTTGTGAAGAGAAAAGCAAATCACTCTGAGGAGGAGGTCAGTTGCTTTTGTTTGGCAGAAAAAGTTGCATTAGTTTTCTTCCTAGATCATAAAATCCCTACAAGTGTGGAAACAGGGCATTTGGCCAAACAAGTCCACACCAACCCTCTGAAGAGTAGTCCACCCAAACTCATTCCCATACTCTATTCCTCCACATTTACCCCTGGCTAATGCACCTAACCCTACACATCCCTGAACACTATGGGCACTTTAGCATGGCCAATTCACTCTAATCTGCTCATCTGTGGACTGTGGGAAGAAACCAGAACACCCAGTAGGAACCCACACAGATCTTGCAGATATTGCAAGCTAGCATTGGGAGTCTTAAACCTAGAAAGCTGTGTAAGTATCTCAGATACACTAAAGAGAGAGACATTTCTCCTAGGATTAACCTAACCATGAACCCAAATGTTATTAGTTATATGGGTTGAAAAGAAACTCAGGACTGTCACGGCCCAATGGGGAGAGAGTTGTAGAAGTGTGCCTTGCTGTTGATAATCCTATCTGTCAAATTCAAAGGTAGAGTTATTTTTGGATAGTACTGTCAATCTACCCTTCATGAATAAAGAACAGCACTGTGTAGTGCCAATTTGTGTGGATTAATTCAGGTGTTTGTGATAGTGTAAGATGTCTCAACTATTCAAAAAGAGATTTACATTTTTTATTTGATGTATCATTTGTCTGCTAACTCATGT
Source organism: Chiloscyllium punctatum (assembly GCF_047496795.1). Taxonomy (NCBI): domain Eukaryota; kingdom Metazoa; phylum Chordata; class Chondrichthyes; order Orectolobiformes; family Hemiscylliidae; genus Chiloscyllium; species Chiloscyllium punctatum. The sequence continues at coordinate 52,790,154 of NC_092761.1, read as the reverse complement.
CCAATTTCAATTGATTCAAATTTATGTTAAAGTAAAAGGGCAACAAGTGAAATCTGATTGGTACTTTCTTCTTTGTGTCTGGTTTGTAAATTAGGTCATTTTGATTTATGGTTTGCTGTGGGGAAAATCACCAGCCTCAGAGTCAGAGTCGGGGTTCAGCAACAGAGTTTATTGTACAAGGAAATACCGGAGCTCTGGGGAGAGAAAGACACCAACAGCACAGTAGTCTTTGGGCAAGTTCTTTAGGTAAAAGTGAGGACTGCAGAGGCTGGAGATTAGAATCAAGATTAGAATGGTGCTGGAAAAGCACAGCAGGTCAGGCAGCATCTGAGGAGCAGGAAAATTGACGTTTTGGGCAGGATCCCTTCATCAGGAAGGGCTCCTGCGAGTCTTCTCTCAACCTGGAGGACATGTCAAGATGCTTTTATACATTTTGTGATATAATGAGGTTATTGTCTCTGTAACATGGTTTGTTTATTGTAAACATTGCAGAATCATTGATAGTTTTGATGCAGTCATTGTCAATTCCAGCGCAGCCTTTGTTAATTTCAGCGCAGTTGTCAGTTTCAGCGCAGTTGTCAGTTTCATTGTCTGCGTGGAAGTCCATTGCTATTGTTTTGGGCCCTAATCACTCTTCCTGAGAAGTAAGATTACTGCAGCCCTGGCTATTAGCACATTGTATTGACTCCGTGTCAAACTGTTAGCATTTCTATCAAAGGTGTTGGCTGGACATAGACACTTCGGTGGGCAGTATATGCTACACATGTGTATTCTCTCCTTCACCCGCCTTAAACTGATGAACTAGGTTTGTGCTAGCATTCTGGTGGCCCCAGGCAGTGTTTGTTCTGCTCTCTCTCTCCATATTGTGGTCTGTTGGCCATCTTGTGTGTCAAGTGGCCAAGTTATGGCTCATGTCACCCTGTCCCGTACCATCTCCCACTTCAGGTTCCCTCTAATTGGATTTTTAATACCCCTCTCAACTTTCTGTATTGAGCCTGGTTCTCAATCATACTATCCATCTAATATCAGTGCAATGCTCAAAATATAAGAGTGTGGCAGGTGGATTTGCTTACTGAATGTATCAAATTACCCTGCAAAAGCAGCTCACAGGGGAAACCATTGGGAGTAAAGTTGCCACCATAAATATTACAGAGGAAGGAATTACAGAGGAACCCTGATTATCCAAAGGACACAGGTGGGGAGTATTTTGTTTGGTTAATTGAATGCCGGATAGCGTAGTTAGCCAAGTATCGAGACCTTGCAATCTTGTTCAGATAATCCACAATTCAGTTAATTGAATGCCAGATAATCGAGGTTCCTCTGTATTAAGGAGCCGCTCTTACAACTATGGACAGAACCTCTTCTAGTTTGTTGTTGATAAATTCAACCATGTCGCACTCTCAGCTACCTTCCCCCCAGCCCCACCCCCCTCCCATTTATCTCACCACCTCCTCGGCTCACAGCCTCATTCCCAATGAAGGGCTTTTGCCCGAAATGCCGACTCTCCTGTTCCTCGGATGCTACCTGACCTGTTGTGCGTTTCCAGCACCACATCCTAAACTCAACCATGTACCTATCTAGTGAAATGAGTCTGTAATTGCAAATGCAGTGAACATTAGAAAAATCAGCATCACCAGTGACACAGGGAGTATGGGAGCTGTTTTGGCCATTATGGAGGTGCCTTTTGCTTGGAGCAAAGTAAAAAGATCTACATTGTTGAAGGTTTGAAGAGGGTGTGATGAGGCTTGCTGGTCAAAGAGGCTGAATTAGGGCTGTTTGAGGGGAGAAAGGAGGATACAAGAGGGGTTAGCATGCAGAACAGGCTTCAAGAGGGGTATGCAAAGAGAAAGGATGCAAGAAATGTAAGTAAGGAGAAGGAGGCTACAGGATGGGTGAGAGTGGAAAGGCTGGTTGCAAAGATTTGGGGAGAGTGAGGTTTCAAAAGGTTAAAACTATTAACTGAGAATAACAGAACCTCATATCATTAAAATAATTAATTCTTTGCAAATGAATGCAAATTTTCAAGTTTAGGATTGTGTAAATTCAGAAGCTAACATATTTGGAAAAATGTAGAAGATCCTACTATAAATCGCACCTTTATTTATTAAATTTGAATCTGAGATTGATATCCAAGATGCAGTAAATAAGGTTCAGCTGCCCGATTAAAATATTCAATCTTTGAGCATATGTGTTTGAAGCACATTAGCTGTGACTTAGGGTGACAGGTTTTCTGTGTGTAGAAAAGCATGTTAGTTATTTTATTTCAAAAAAATTGCTCTTAACTTATGTCTGTGTCGTGTGTGAATTTAAACACTATAATTTCCAGGAAGTTAAATCTGCTCTTACGAATTGTGTCTTTAACTTTAATGTAGAGTTGATAATTATAGAGGATCTTAATGATTTTTTCTAATTCTGCTTGCGTGTGAATCCAAATAGTCATATGGCAACATAAATACAGAGGCATTGTTAGTATGTGACTCCATTACTGATTAAAGGTATTAGTGAGAATTAAAAAGGGGCCTCTGGAAGAAAAAAGCAGTCCTTGAGAAATTTTCTATTGTTCATCATCCATGCGGCTCTGAATTAGTTAACCTGACCTTTTGCCCACCGAGAAATGTATTTCAATGCATTTCTTCTTTTGAATGTGACCAATTGTTCAGTTACATTTTGACTCCAATACGCTCAGGCCAATTCTGTTGTCATTGCATTAAGTTGGCCCTCCCCCAAATTAATTGTTCTTATTCAGGAATTCACCTTCTTCTTTTCTGTAGCCAATCTAAACATTAATGTCCAATGATCAGGGTCCCCTGAACATTTTCCTCTGAAACATGATTTACTTGGCCCACAACATTCCCAAGAATCAGGTCTGGCAGTGTTTACTTTCTCATTGGACTGGGATCACAGTTTTGAGAAGATTCCCCTGAACACAGAGTCCCATCTCTGCCCTTTAAACTACTAAAATCTCAGTTTAGATTCAGCTAATTCAAGTCTTCCATTTTAATGCTCCATGACTGAGACAGTTGGGGCTTGTCAGGGAGGCAGCAGGAAAGCTGCCTCAGGAGGGTAAGAAGCTCCCCTACTTCCTTCATGTTGAACACCAGTTGATGAGTGCATTGAGTGTAGGAAGCGTATTGAATGTACACTTGGGTGGTGATGGTGGAGTGTTGGTGGGGGATTCTTCTTCAACATCCACTACCAGGAGAGGCATCGTCATGTCATTACTCACGCTGCCGACCAATTCATAAATGATATATCTTCTATGGCCTGTAGTAGGTGCTGAGGGCATCAATAGAGGGCAAGCCTATTTGTCTTCAAAGATCTACCTGACATATGTGCATTACTCTATGACAGTATCAATAGGAGCAATATCAAGAAAGATACAACCAAAGGCACCAGAAGGTGCAAAGGCTATGGGGCCTGACAGCATTCCAGCAATACTACTGAAGACTTGTACTCCAGATCTAGCCACACCCTTAGCCAAACTATTCCAGTACAGCTATAACACTGACATCATTTGACTGAGTACAGTAACAAAGAGTACTAACAAAACTGACTTGTAGGGAATCAAGGGAAGAACTCTCCACTAGTTGGTGTTATATCTGGCACAAAAGAAAATGGTTAGGGTTTTTGGAAGTCAACCATGTCAGTCCCAGGACATCTCTTCAGGTGTTCCTAAAGGTAGTGCCCTAGGTCCATCTAACTTCAGCCTTCATAATTGACATAAGGACAGAAGTGGGAATGTTCGCTAATGATTGTAAAATGATCAGCACCATTTGAGATTCCTCGGATGCTAAATCAGTTTTGTGTCCATATGCAAGGAATATTTGTGTTGCACAAGTGCCAGGCAAAGACCCTCTCCATCTTGGACTTTGAAGAGTTGTATTTGTCCTGAAATTAAATGAAGAGGCACTCAGTACCTCTTCAAAATATCTGGTCCTTCAACTGCATCTTGATAAGTTATAATATTATCAGATATATTCCCAACTATATATAGAAATGTATTGACACATTACACTTCTGATTTAGTATCTGATAGGAAGCGATTCTGTATCTTGAGAATTGTTTTCTCCAAGTTGTCCAACGTTATGCCCGTTTGATCTATTTCTGAAATTAAATCTTTACAGCAATATTATCTCTGCCCTGTCTTTCGAATGTGATTACTTATTTTCCTTATCAAGAAGGCTTCAGGTGCTGCAATATAACAATGTTAGTATTGAAGGGTTTTTCTGCATTTGTGCAGTCAGAATGGGGAGGTTCCATCTTTTTTGCAGCTTTTCTGGATGAATCCCATCAATAAATGATTCCTGTTTCCTTAACAAGTTTACAAAATTAATCCCACTGTCAACAAGTGATTCCCATTCTAATCACCATTTCATTAAATGCAACTCACTATTCACATTTTATAAGATTAACACCGTTCCTTTAATGATCTTCCCTGGATGATTCCTGCTACATAAAGAGTTAACATATGTTTCCTGTCCTTACTACATTATGAAAATGGATTTCCTGCCAGTCTAAAGCCTCAAGTGTCTCCTACTTTACTCTTTCTGTAAGGTCTTGTCTGTTTGGCCTTTAGGTTGCCCCTTTGGCACTTTAATTAAGGCTTCATGATGTTCCTGGGTCTGTGATCTCAGTTTAAATTACTTCTGTGACCTTTGATTTCATTTATAGCAACCATGTCTTGTGATGCCCACTTTCAATGATGACACTTGATATGAACTTCTCTTTTGGTTTTCTCAGACAGAAAAATGGCACTGTTTTTTGAAGGTTTCATTCATCCACCAGGGATTTTAACATTAAGACCATAAGACCATAAGACCATAAGACATAGGAGTGGAAGTAAGGCCATTCGGCCCATCGAGTCCACTCCGCTATTCAATCATGGCTGATGCGCATTTCAGCTCCACTTACCAGCGTTCTCCCCATAGCCCTTAATTCCTCTAGACAACAAGAATCTATCAATCTCGGCCTTGAAGACATTTAGCGTCCCGGCTTCCACTGCACTCCGTGGCAATGAATTCCACAGGCCCACCACTCTCTGGCTGAAGAAATGTCTCCGCATTTCTGTTTTGAAATGACCCCCTCTAATTCTAAGGCTGTGTCCACGGGTCCTAGTCTCCTCGCCTAACGGAAACAATTTCCTAGCATCCACCTTTTCAAAGCCATGTATTATTTTGTACGTCTCTATTAAGTCTCTCCTTAATCTTCTAAACTCCAACGAATACAATCCCAGTATCCTCAGCCGTTCCTCATATGCTAGACCTGTCATTCCAGGGATCATCCGTGTGAATCTCCGCTGGACACGTTCCAGTACCAGTATGTCCTTCCTGAGGTGTGGGGACCAAAACTGGACACAGTACTCCAAATGGGGCCTAACCAGAGCTTTATAAAGTCTTAGTAGTACATCTCTGCTTTTATATTCCAACCCTCTTGAGATAAGAGACAACATTGCATTCGCTTTCTTAATCACAGACTCAACCTGCATGTTTACCTTTAGAGAATCCTCGACTAGCACTCCCAGATCCCTTTGTGCTTTGGCTTTATTAATTTTCTTACCATTTAGAAAGTAGTCCATGCTTTTATTCTTTTTGCCAAAGTGCAAGACCTCACACTTGCTCACGTTAAATTCCATCAGCCATTTCCTGGACCACTCTCCCAACCTGTCTAGATCCTTCTGTAGCCTCCCCACTTCCTCAGTACTACCTGCCTGTCCACCTAACTTCGTATCATCGGCAAACTTTGCTAGAATGCCCCCGGTTCCCTCATCCAAATCATTAATATATAATGCGAACAGCTGTGGCCCCAGCACCGAACCCTGCGGGACACCGCTCGTCACCGGCTGCCATTCTGAAAAAGAACCTTTTATCCCAACTCTCTGCCTTCTGTTAGACAGCCAATCCTCAATCCATCCCAGCAGCTCACCTCGAACACCATGGGCCCTCACCTTGCTCAGCAGCCTCCCGTGTGGCACCTTATCAAAGGCCTTTTGAAAGTCTAGATAGACCACATCCACTGGGTTTCCCTGGTCTAACCTACTTGTCACCTCTTCAAAAAATTCCAACAGGTTTGTCAGGCATGACCTCCCTTTACTAAATCCATGTTGACTTGTTCTAATCCGACCCTGCTCTTCCAAGAATTTAGAAACCTCATCCTTAATGATGGATTCTAGAATTTTACCAACAGCCGAGGTTAAGCTGATTGGCCTATAATTTTCCATCTTTTGCCTTGATCCTTTCTTGAACAAGGGGGTTACAACAGCCATCTTCCAATCATCCGGGACCTTTCCTGACTCCAGTGACTCTTGAAAGATCTCAACCAATGCCTCTGCTATTTCCTCAGCCACCTCTCTCAGAACTCTAGGGTGTATCCCATCGGGGCCAGGAGATTTATCAATTTTAAGACTTTTTAACTTTTCTAGCACTATCTCTTTCGTAATGGCAACCATACTCAACTCAGCCCCGTGACACCCTTTAATTTTTGGGATATTACTCATGTCTTCCACTGTGAAAACTGACGCAAAGTACTTGTTAAGTTCTCCTGCTATTTCCTTATCTCCCATCACTAGGCTTCCTGCATCAGTTTGAAGTGGCCCAATGTCTACTTTTGCCTGTCGTTTGTTTCTTATGTACTGAAAGAAACTTTTACTATTATTTCTAATATTACTGGCTAGCCTACCTTCATATTTGATCCTCTCATTTCTTATTACACTCTTTGTTATCCTCTGTTTGCTTTTGTATCCTTCCCAATCTTCTGATTTCCCACTGATCTTAGCCACTTTATAGGATCTCTCTTTTTCTTTAATACATTTCCTGACTTCCTTTGTCAGCCAAGGTTGTCTAATCCCTCCCCGGTTAATCTTTCTTTTCTTGGGGATGAACCTCTGCACAGTGTCCTCAATTATACCTACAAACTCCTGCCATTTTTGCTCTACTGTCTTCCCGGTTAGCCTCTGCTTCCAGTCTATTTTAGTCAGTTCCTCTCTCATGCCCTCATAATTACCTTTATTCAACTGTAACACCATTACATCCGATTTTGCCTTCTCCCTTTCAAACTCCAGACTGAACTCTACCATATTATGGTCGCTACTTCCTAAGGGTTCCCTTACTTTAAGATCTTTTATAGAGTCTGATTCATTGCAAAGCACTAGGTCCAGAATAGCCTGCTCTCTTGTGGGCTCCATGACAAGCTGTTCCAAAAAGCCATCCTGTAAGCATTCCATGAATTCCCTTTCTTTAGATCCACTAGCAACATTATTTACCCAGTCCACCTGCATATTGAAGTCTCCCATGATCAATATAACCTTGCCTTTCTGACATGCCTTCTCTATTTCCCGGTACATGTTGCGTCCCTGGTCCTGACCACTGTTAGGAGGTCTATACACAACTCCAATTATGGTTTTTTTGCCTTTGTGGTTCCTCAATTCCACCCACACAGACTCCACATCATCCAATGCTATGTCATTCAATACCATAGATTTAATTTTGTTCTTAACTAACAAGGCAACCCCACCCCCTCTGCCCACCTCTCTGTCTTTTTGATAAGTTGAAAAACCATGGAGGTTTAACTGCCAGTCCTGACCCCCCTGTAACCAAGTCTCTGTGATGCCTACTACATCATAATCATTCACTATTATCTGTGCCATTAGTTCATCGGCTTTGTTATGAATGCTACGAGCATTCAGGTAAAGTGCCTTAATGCTAACTTCCTTATCATTAGAGATGTTGGAAGTCATATGTCCTAAGTTATCCTTGCTTTTTTCTGCATTCTCAGTCTGCCTCAATTTTAAATCTGCCTGGAAACATGCTATCCTGCTGCTTATCTTTCCATTTACCTCCATACTCCCTGTCGCTTTCACTTTCCCTTCCCCCCATTACGCACAGAGCCTCTGATACCTGCTTACTCTTTGGCTGAACCCTGTCTCAGGCTCACTATTATTGATCACCGGCACCTGATACAGTCTGTGACTACCTACTACTCTAGATCGAGGGAGCTCCTAACATTTTTCTGCTGCTGCATATAATTTACCAGGTCTGAAATGCGTTTGCCACTGATTGTACATTTATCCTTGTTGAAACTTGCCATAAGGTTCTTTTCTGTAGTGCGCATGAATGATCAGCTTTTCCAGCCTTTGGTTGTATGTCTGATGAACTTGCTTAAAGGTTGGATAAATCTGAATAAATGTCAGACCTCTACCACAAACAGCACTGTAAGAGGCAGCTAAATCGAATCTACACCAGTGCTACGATATCTATCCCACTGCTCATCACCTTGTATGAGTTCTGTATATTATTGCTCTCTATAAAATAGGTTTTCTGCTGCCATTCTCATACAGGGTAGGAATCTACAAGACGTGCTTAGTCTAGTCCAGTCGAGGAAACCCACTTAGTAGTTGAGAAATAAGAATGTTTTGTATTGTACAAGATATAATCCATTTCATGAAAACAACTAGGTACAAATTACACTGATGTGACAGACATTGTTACGGAGAGAACAAAAAAAAACAAAAGAATTGTGGATGCTGGAAATCAGAAAGTCAGATCTGAGGAAGAGTCACTGGACTTAAAACATCAACTCTGATTTCTCTCCACAGATGCTGCCAGACCTGCTAAGCTTTTCCAGCAATTCCTGTTATTGTTACGTACAACATCTCTCTTTAACCAATTTGTATCATTCTCACAACCTGCTTTTCCACATATTTTTTGTGTCATTTGTAAATTTGGGAGGATGAGGAAGATCCGGATGATCAGTCTTCTTCCTTCCAAATCTTAAATAACCCATCAACCTATATGATATCATCATAGTCAGTGGTGCTTAATGCATTAACCCTTTCAGAATCTTGCATTATTATACAACATCAGCACATCTACAAATATGCTAAACACCTTTTTTTTAATTATGAAGAAATTGGTTTGATAGGGTAGACGTAAAGAAACCTTTGCCAGTTGTGAGTCCAAAACAAGGGTCATTAGGAGAAAATAGTCACTAGTTAAATCCAATACTAAGTTCAAGAGAAATGTCTTTATTCAGGATGTGGTGAGATTGTGGAACTCATACCATAGAGAGGGGTTGAGACAATTACATTGAAAGGAAGTTGATATATACCTGAGGAAAATAGAATTTGTTGACATGCCTAAATGTAGGAAGGTGGATCAAGCTTGGACTTGGGGTATTTTTGGAAAAATATTCAAATCAACAATAATAGCAGAACATTTGGAAAATCATAATCAAGTCAAGCAGAGACAGCATGACTTGATGAAGGGGAAATTGTGTCTGATTAATTAATTAGAGTTTTTTGAGGAAGTCTCAACCAGAGTGGATAGAAGGGGAACCAATAGATGTGTTGTATTTGGACTTCCACAAGGTATTCGACAAGGTACCCCACAAAATCTTACGTAATGAGAGCCTAGTGTGTTAGAGGTAATCTATTGGCATGGGTACAGAGTTTGCTACTCAGCAGGAAACAGCAAGTGCAGTTAAGGTTTTTTTTCAGATTAGCTACTTGTGACCAGTGGGTTTCCACAGGGACAGTGCTGAGGTTGCAACTGTTTACAACATATATTAATGACTTGGAGGAAGGAACCGAATGTACTGAAGCTAAATTTACAAATGACACAAAAAGACTCCATGGGCTGAATGGTCTACTCTTGTTTCTTTCTGATGGTATTATAACCTTAAAGGTTTATGTAGAGCATAAGCACTGTCACAGAACTAAATGATCTGTGCCTGTGCTATATATTCTACATTATTTGTATCTCTAAAATTTCTTGGAATTGTTTAGCAATTCCCTTTATTCTGATGTAAGACAGTTTCAGGCTGTGACTACCTTTTTGCTATCTAACACCTGCATTAGTTGTGGTTGAACAGCTGCCAGTCGCACTTGAGTTGTGGGAGCCTGAGACATACTCACAGCTACAGCACAAACAGTTTTGAACCCCTAAGCGCTGATACATATTGGCAAAAAGCCATTCTATCCATGTTTAGCTGCCAAACCCTTAGGTTGTTAAGTGCCTGTTCTGTCCTGTGGTTGTTTATATCCACTCCACATTGAGCTGGGCACCAAGATTTTGTGGAATGTTGAAATCTAGGCCCAGGTAAGTTGTTATATGTGTCTCTAGTTAAAATACAGAGTGAGCATATACATTAGGTGAAGCTAGCTGTTTAGCTGTGCTACTCTGCAGTAATTACATAAAATGGTGTTCGCTACTTATGCTTAATTCACTTGTGGGACGTGGGCGTCGCTGACTGACCAGCATTTATTTCCCGTCCCTGGTTGGTCCTGAGAAGATGATAATGAGCTGCCTTTTTGAAACACTACAGTCCATGTGTTGTAGGTCAATTCACAATGCCACTTATAGTATGATTCCATTAAGCCAAAAAGACATTGTTCTAATTGCACTAATGATTAATAGGATATATGATTTTCAGGTATGTAGGCTGTACATCCCAAAGAATGGTTGATTATATGAAATAGCATATCCCTTCGGTTGTGTGTAACAAGTGCTGACTGTACCTAACCAGCCTATATTTGGACGGCATTTGCTGGATAATCATGAATGTAAGAAACTTATTTAGACAACTAATTTAGAATTTTCAGTCATGTTGACAATATGGCATACTTTCATATGCTGGAATCTACATATATTAATTCATAAGGCCTTGTTCTTTGCAGACAGGAAGAACATCGACAGATACTTATCAAAATAAGAGACACTCATTTGCCAATTCAGTTCTCACAGTAATGTATTGACCAATCAGAGCCAACCTGCCTGGTTTAAAATTTAAATAAAGCCTGGCAGTTAACTGTCAATCCTCATTAGTTGATGCATTTTTGATGGTAATGCTTCTGCTAATCAGAGTCCACTTGACAATCAATTGGCACTCTCCACTCATACAGTATAAATGTTGGTTTTCCTCTTGAACTGGTATTCTGTTGATGCTGTTGCTGCCGATGCCACCATAACCGAGCTCTTTCCAGAAGGTAACTAGAAGCAAAAACAAAAATCAGGAGAAAAAGAGCAAAAAGAAAAGAAAAATGAAGAAAAGCATCAAGAAACTGAAATTTCCAGTTTTACTTTACACTTGCATGAGATGCATTCCATGTTGGAAATAGAAGGATTGCCTACAACTATCCCACTTTGAAAGATTTCAAAGCCAGTCTCAGAAGTTCACAAATGGACCACATTTCAATATTTACTAGGTAAAATTGCAAGAGGGTGAAAAGAAAATATATTCGAAAGAGCAAGGACTGGAACACTCTGCCTATCCCATTGTTGCCTTCTCATTATCTGATGACACGGATACAGGATATGTTTTTTGTGCTGAAGTAGGGACTTTGTACCAAACACTCCACCTGGATTGTTTTCACGTTTTAGGAAAGTTTCAGCTATCATAGAACATAGAACATAGAACAGTACAGCACAGTACAGGCCCTTCGGCCCACAAAGTTGTGTCAAGCATTTATCTTAATCTAAGATTAACCTAACCTATAGAACTCTTGATTTACTGTTGTCCATATGCTTGTCCAGCAGTCACTTAAAGGTCCCTAATGTCTCTGACTCTATTACCACCTATTGCAGTGCATTCCATGCACCCACCACTCTCTGTATAAAGATTCTACCTCTGACATCTTCCTTAAACTTTCTTCCAATCACCTTATAATTATGACCTCTCATGATAGCCATTTTTGCCCTGGGAAAAGTCTCTGGCTATCTACTCTATGACTCTCATTACCTTCCACACCTCTATCAAGTCAACTCTCTTCCTTCTTCTCTCCAGTGTGAAAATCCCTAGCTCACTCAACCTCTCTTCATAAGACAAGCCCTCCAATCCAGGCAGCATCCAGGTAAATCTCCTCTGCACCCTCTTGAAAGCATTTACATCCTTCCTGGTGACCAGAACTGAACTCAATATTCCAAGTGTTGTCTAATCAGGGTTTTATAGAGCTGCAGCAAAACCTTGCAGGCCTTAAACTCAATCCCCCTGTTAATGAAAGCCAAAACACCATGCACCTTCTTAACAACCCGATCAACCTGGATGGCAACTTTGATGGATCCAAGTGTGTGGATCCCAAGATTCTGCTGTTCCTCCACACTGCCAAGAAACCTAACGTTAACCCTGTTTTCAGCATTCAAATTCGACCTTCCAAAATGAATCACTTTGGATTTATCCAGGCTGAACTCCATCTGTCACTTCTCAGCCCAGCTCTGCCTCCTGTCAGTGTTTTGTTGTAGCCTGCAACAGCTCTCAACACTACTTACAACACCATCGACCTTTGTGTCATTGGTAACTTACTAACCCACCCTTTCACTTCTTCATCCAAGTCACTTATAAAAACTACAAACAGCATGGGCCCAAGAACAGATCCCTGTGGGACATCACTGGTCACCGACCTCCAGATTGAATATTTTCCATCCACTGCCACTCACTGTCTTCTATGGGCCAGCCAATTCTGTATCCAGGCAGCCAAATTTCCCTCCATTCCATGCCTCCTAACCTTCTGAAATCCATATACACCGCATCCACTGCTTGACCTTCATCACCTTGTCTCATCACATCCTCAAAGAATTCTAAGGCTTGTGAGGCATGACCTTCCCTCACAAAGCCATGCTGACTATCTTTAATCAAACTATGTTTTTCCAAATAGTCATAAATCCTATCTCCCAGAATTCTTTCCAGTACCTTGCTTACCACGGATATAAGATTAACTGGTCTGTAATTCCCAGGGATTTCCTTATTCCCTTTCTTGAACAGAGGAACAACATTCACCTCCCTCATATCATCCGATACTACTCCCATGGAGAGTGAGGATGTAAAGATCATCACCAGAGGCACAGCAATCTCATTCCTAGCTTCCCGTAGTAACCTTCCATATATCTGGTCTGGCCCTAGGGACCTATCTATCTTGATGCTTCCCAGAATTTCCAGCACATCCACTTTCTTCATATCAACTGTTCAAGCCTATTAACCTGGTCCACAGTGTTCTCCCTATCAACAAGGTCCCTGTCTCTAGTGAATATTTCTTGTGGTGTCACACTAATCCTTATTGATGAATTTTGTTTAACCATTGTCCTGGTTACTACACATGAAATAAAGATACCAGGAGCTTGATCCCGAATCTCAGAATAGATCTCGGTCAGGGTCTAGAGAATGAATCTGGAGTTGAGATGGGGACTAATTTCTGGGCCTGTGTTGGAATGCACCTGGATCAGGAGTTGAATTGAGATTATGTTCTGAGTTTTATTACAGAGAGCAAGGCTGATATCAGTTAAGACCAGAATCTGGAATTTAAGCCCTTACACCCAGCTTCTGCCATTTTTATTGGATAGATCGAAGCCAAGTTCTAAATTGCACACCCAGTAGCTGCCTTCATTCCCATGTAATCTTTGGTGAGATGCATGTCTGAATCCTAAATTGTGTTGATTTGACCAGGGTACCCTTTCAAAGAGGTAAGGAACACTTTTTGATGTGGTCCAAGGGAACCTTTGGCTGAGGACAGGGACAGTTTGGGAACCAACAGGTATGGAAATGGTGGACGTAGGCAAAGTTACAATATTTAAATGGCACTTCAATATACATGAGATTTGGAAGGATATGGGCCAGGAGCAGGCAGGTGGGACTATAGTTTAGTTTGGGATTATGGTCAGTATGGACTGATTGGACCGAAGGGTCTGTTTTTAAGCTGTATGACTCTGTCCAAACTTCTTGGAACTCATTGGAACTGTCAAAAGTGTCATGGAATATAGTTTTGCTGGGCTGTAAAATAATAACAAGTTATGTAATTTAAATAATATTAGTGCTTTCTCTTGTGGTGTATGACTGATTCTCCAACTAACGATTATAATAGTAACAGCCTTTTAAGTGAACAGTTTTGAGTGACAGCTCCAAGTGGTTATAGAAATCTTTGTTTGCAATAGAGAAAGGATGATATATTTAAGTGAAATTTCCAAAGAGATTAATTGAAAGAAGTTGATATATCACTGAAGGCTAACTTGCAGGTACAGGAAGCTATTAGAATGGCCAATGGGATTTTAGGTTTTGTCACAAGGGGATTGAGTACAGGACCAGTGAAGTCTTGCTTCGATTGAATAAGTGTTTAGTGAGACTGCACATAGAGTGTGTAGTTTTATTTTCCTTATCTCACGAAAATATTATTGCCATGGAGGGAGTGCAGACTTGGGTGGGTTGGAACTAATCCAGCAGGGGGATGGGAACCAAAATTGTAGTTCGAGTATAGAAAAGGTTGACAGTAGGGAGGTTCAAAATCAAGTTTCAGGGACACAAGATGGCACCGGCAAGCAAGAAGTTGGTTTGAAGTGTGTCTACGTCAATGCCAGGAGCATCCAGAATAAGATGGGTGAACTTGCAGCATGGGTTGGTACCTGGGACATAGGACATAGAACATAGAACATAGAAAAATACAGCGCAGTATTGGCCCTCAATGTTGTGCCGATCCAAGCCCACCTAACCTACACTAGCCCACTATCCTCCATATGCCTATCCAATGCCCGTTTAAATGCCCATAAAGAGGGAGAGTCCACCACTGCTACTGGCAGGGCATTCCATGAACTCACAACTCGCTGAGTAAAGAATCTACCCCTAACATCTGTCCTATACCTACCACCCCTTAATTTAAAGCTATGCCCCCTCGTAATAGCTGACTACATACGTGGAAAAAGGTTCTCATGGTCAACCCTATCTAAACCCCAATCATCTTGTATACCTCTATCAAGTCACCCCTAAACCTTCTTTTCTCCAATGAAAACAGCCCCAAGTGCCTCAGCCTTTCCTCATACGATCTTCCTACCATACCAGGCAACATCCTGGTAAACCTCCTCTGCACCCGTTCCTCCACATCCTTCCTATAGTATGGCGACCAAAACTGCACACAATACTCCAGATGCGGCCGCACCAGAGTCTTATACAACTGCAACCTGACCTCAGGACTCCGGAACTCAATTCCTCTATCAATAAAAGCCAGTACGCCATATGCCTGCTTCACAGCACTATTTACCTGGGTGGCAACTTTCAGAGATCTGTGTACATGGACATCAAGATCCCTCTGCTCTTCCACACTACCAAGTATCCTACCATTAGCCCAGTACCCCATCTTCTTGTTACTCTTACCAAAGTGAATCACTTCACACTTACCTACATTGAACTCCATTTGCCACCTTTCTGCCCAGCTCTGCAGCTTATCTATATCCTGCTGTAACCTGCCACATCCTTCCTCACTGTCAACAACTCCACCGACTTTCGTATCATCTGCAAACTTGCTCACCCAACCTTCTAGCCCCTCCTCCAGGTCATTTATAAAAATGACAAACAGCAATGGTCCCAAAACAGATCCTTGTGGAACACCGCTAGTAACTGCACTCCAAGATGAACCTTTACCATCAACTATTGCCCTTTGTCTTCTTCCAGCCAGCCAATTCCTAATCCAAACCTCCAACTCACCCTCAATGCCATACCTCCATATTTTTTTGCAGTAGCCTACCATGGGGAACCTTATCAAACGCCTTACTAAAATCCATATACACCACATCTACCGCTTTACCCTCATCCACCTCCTTAGTCACCTTCTCAAAGAATTCAATAAGGTTTGTGAGGTACGAACTGCCCTTCACAAAACTATGCTGACGATCCTTAATCACATTATTCCTATCCAGATGTTCATAAATCCTATCCCTTACAATTCTCTCTAAGACTTTGCCCACAACAGAAGTGAGACTCACCGGGCAATAGTTACTAGGGTTATCCCTACTCCCCTTCTTGAACAAGGGAACTACATTTGCTATCCTCCAGTCTTCTGGCACTATTCCTGTAGACAGCGAGGACATAAAAATCAAGGCCAATGGCTCTGCAATCTCCTCCCTTGCTTCACAGAGAATCCTAGGTTAAATGCCATCAGGCCCAGGGGACTTATCTATTTTCACCCTTTCCAGAATTTCCAACACCTCTTCCCTCCATACCTCAAAGCCATCCATTCTAATTAATTGTGACTCAGTATTCACATCGGCAACAATGTCCTGTTCCTGAGTGAATACTGACGAAAAGTATTCATTCAGTGTCTCCCCAATCTCTTCAGCCTCCACACGCAACTTCCCACTACTATCCTTGACTGGACCTATTCCTACCCTAGTCATTCTTTTATTCCTGACATACCTATAGAAAGCCTTTGGGTTTTCCCTAATCCTACCAACTAAGGACTTTTCATGTCCCCTCCTTGCTGCTCTTAGCTCTCTCTTCAGATCCTTCCTGGCTACCTTATAACTCTCAATCGCCCCAATTGAACCTTCATGCCTCATCTTTACATAGGCCACACTCTTCCCTTTAACAAGGGGTTCCAATTCCTTATTAAACCACGGCTCCCTCACACGACTGTTTCCTCCCTGCCTGACAGGGACATACTTTTCAAGGACACTCAGTAGTTGCTCCTTGAACAAGCTCCACATATCAATTGTGCCCTTCCCTTGAAGCCTATTTTTCCAATCCACACATCCTAAGTCATGCCTCACCGCATCATAATTTCCCTGCCCCCAGCTATAACTCCTGCCCTGCAATGCACACTTATCCCCCTCCATCACTAGAGTAAAAGTCACCGAGTTGTGGTCACTGCCCCCGAAGTGCTCACCTACCTCCAATTCTAACACCTGGCCTGGTTCGTTACCCAGAACCAAATCCAGTATGGCCTCACCTCTTGTTGGCCTGTCTACATATTGTGTCAGGAAACCCTCCTGCACACATTGGACAAACACCGACCCGTCTAACGAACTCGAGCTATAGCTTTCCCAGTCAATATCTGGAAAGTTAAAGTCCCCCATAACAACCACCCTATTACTTTCACTCTTCTCCTGAATCATCCTCGCAATCCTTTCTTCTACGTCTCTAGGACTATTAGGAGGCCTGTAGAAAACTCCTAACAGGGTGACCTCACCTTTCCTATTCCTAACCTCAGCCCAAACTACCTCAGATGGCGGGTCTTCATCGTCCTTTCCACCGCTGTAATCTTTGACAAGCAATGCCACACCTCCCCCTCTTTTACGCCACCCCCCCCTCCTCCCCCGACCCTACTAAAACATTTAAACACCTGGAACCTGCAACAGCCAATCCTGTCCCTGTTCTACCCATGTCTCCGTAATAGCCACAACATCGAAATCCCCGGTACCAACCCACGCTGCAAGTTCACCTACCTCATTTCGTATACTTCTTGCATTGAAGTATACACACTTCAAGCCACTTTCCTGTTTACAGGCACCCTCCTTTGAGATTGATGCCATGTTCCTAACCTCCCTACACTCCAGATCCTGCACCCTAAAGCTACAGTCTAGGTTCCCATGCCCCTGCAGAGTTAGTTTAAACCCCGCCAAAGAGCATGAGCAAACCTCCCCCAAGGATACTGGTGCCCCTCAGGTTCAGGTGTAGACCATCCTGTTTATAGAGGTCCCACCTTCCCCAGAAAGAACCCCAGTTATCCAAGTACCGAAATCCCTCCCTCCCGCACCATCCCTGAAGCCACGCATTTAACTCTTCTCTCTCCCTATTTCTCGACTCTCTATCACGTGGCACGGGTAACAAACCAGAGACAACAACTCTGTTTGTTCTAATCCTGAGCTTCCAACCTAGCTCCCTGAAAGCCTGCCTAACATCCTCAGCCCTCTTCCTACCTATGTCGTTGGTGCCAATGTGGACCACGACTTTGGGCTGCTCCCCCTCCCCCTTAAGGACCCGGAAAACACGATCAGAAACGTCAGGGACTTCGATGTTGTGGCCATTTCAGAGACATGGATAGAGCAGGGACAGGAATAGTTGTTGCAGGTTCCAGGATTTAGATGTTTCAGTAAGAACAGAGAAGATGGTAAAAGAGGGGGAGGTGTGGCATTGTTGGTCAAGGACAGTATTACAGTTGCAGAAAGGTTGTTAGGGGAGTTGTCAACTGAGGTAGTATGGGCTGAGGTTAGAAACAGGAAAGGAGAGGTCACCCTGTTGGGAGTTTTCTATAGGCCTCCGAATAGTTCCAGAGATGTAGAGAAAAGGATAGCAAAGATGATTCTCAATAGGAGTGAGAGAGACAGGGTAGTTGTCATGGGGGACTTCAATTTTCCAAATATTGACTGGGAACACTATAGTACGAGTACTATAGATGGGTCAGTTTTTGTCCAGTGTGTGCAAGAGGGCTTCCTGACACAGTATGTAGACAGGCCAACAAGGGGCAAAGCCACATTATATTTGGTACTGGGTAATGAGCCCGGTCAGGTGTTAGACTTGGAAGTAGGTGAGCACTTTGGTGATAGCGATCACAATTCTGTTATGTTTACTTTAGTGATAGAAAGGGATAGGTGTATACTACTGGGCAAGAGTTACAGCTGGGGGAAAGGCAATTACGATTTGGTTAGGCAAGATTTAGGAAGCATAGGATGGGGAAGGAAACTGCAGGGGATGGGCATATTAGAAATGTGGAGCTTATTCAAGGAAAAGCTACTGTGTGTCCTAGATAAGTATGTACCTGTCAGGCAGGGAGGAAGCTGTAGAGCGCGGGAGCTGTGGTTTACAAAGGAAGTCAAATCTCTGGTCAAGAGGAAGAAGAAGGCTTATGTTAGGATGAGATGTGAAGGCGCAGTTAGGGCATTTGAGAGTTACAAGATAGCCAGGAAAGGCCTAAAGAGAGAGCTCAGAAGAGCCAGGAGGAGACATGAGAAGTTGTTGGCGGATAGGATCAGGGTAAACCCGAAGGCTTTCTATAGGTATTTAAGGAATAAAAGAATGACGAAAGTAAGATTAGGGCCAATCAAGGATAGTAGTGGGAAGTTGTGCGTGGAATCAGAGGAGATAGAGGAAGCATTAAATGAATATTTTTCGACAGTATTCACTCTAGAAAACGACAATGTGGTCGAGGAGAATACTGAGATACAGGCTACTATACTAGGTGGGATTGAGCTTCACAAGGAAGAGGTGTTAGAAATCCTGCAGAGTGTGAAAATAGATAAGTCCCCTGGGCTGGATGGGATTTATCCTAGGATCCTCTGGGAAGCCAGGGAGGAGATTGCTGATCCTTTGGCATTGATCTTTAAATCGTCATTGTCTACAGGAATAGTGCCAGAAGACTGGAGGATAGCAAATGTGGTTCCCCTGTTCAACAAGGGGAGTAGAGGCAATCCTGGTAATTATAGACCAGTGAGCCTCACTTCAGTTGTTGGTAAAGTGTTGGAAAAGGTTATAAGAGATAGGATTTATAATCATCTAGAAAAGAATAATTTGATTAGGGTTAGTCAGCACGGTTTTGTGAAAGGTAGGTCGTGCCTCACAAACCTTATTGAGTTCTTTGAGAATGTGACCAAACAGGTAGATGAGAGTAAACCAGTTGATGTGGTGTATATGGATTTCAGCAAGGCATTCGATAAGGTTCCCCACAGTAGGCTATTGTAGAAAATGCGGAGGAATGGGATTGTGGGAGATATAGCAGTTTGGATCAGTAATTGGCTTGCTGAGAGAAGGTGGTGGTTGATGGGAAATGTTCATCCTGGAGTCCAGTTACCAGTGGTGTACCGCAACGGTCGGTGTTGGGTCCACTGCTGTTCGTCATTTTTATAAATGACCTGGATGAGGACGTAGAAGGGTGGGTTAGTAAATTTGCGGATGACACTAAGGTCGGTGGAGTTGTGGATAGTGACGAAGGATGTTGTAGGTTACAGAGAGACATAGATAAGCTGCAGAGCTGGGCTGAGAGGTGGCAAATGGAGTTTAATGGAGAAAAATGTGAGGTGATTCACTTTGATTGGAGTAACCAGAATGCAAAGTACTGGGCTAATGGTAAGATTCTTGGTAGTGTAGATGAGCAGAGAGATCTCGGTGTCCAGGTACACAGATCCTTGAAAGTTGCCACCCAGATTGACAGGGTTGTTAAGAAGGCATACAGTGTTTTAGCTTTTATTAATAGGGGATCGAGTTCTGGAACCATGAGGTTATGCTGCAGCTGTACAAAACTCTGGTGCAGCTGCACTTGGATAATTGTGTACAGTTCTGGTCACCGCATTATAAGAAGAATGTGGAAGCTTTGGAAAGGGTGCAGAGGAGATTTACTAGGATGTTGCCTGGTAAGGAGGGAAGGTCTTACGAGGACAGGCTGAGGGACTTGAGGCTGTTTTCGTTGGAGAGAAGAAGGTTGAGAGGTGACTTAAGAGAGACATATAAGATAATCAGAGGGTTAGATTGGGTGGACAGGGAGAGCCTTTTTTCAAGTATGGTGATGTTGAGCATGCGGGGGCATAGCTTTAAATTGAGGGGTGATAGATATAGGACAGATGTCAGAGGAAGTTTCTTTACTCAGAGAGTAGTAAGGGTATGGAATGCTTTGACTGCAACGGTAGTAGATTCGCCAACTTTAAGTACATTTAAGTTGTCATTGGACAAGCATATGGACGTACATGGAATAGTGTAGGTTAGATGGGCTTCAGATTGGTATGACAGGTCGACGCAACATCGAGGGCCGAAGGGCCTGTACTGCGCTGTAATGTTCTATGTTCTATGTTATTCCCAGGATGGTGGGACTGTCCCTATGAAGAGAGGTTGGGCAAACTGAGTATGTGTTCTCTAGAATTTTGAGAAGAGAAGGGATCCCATTGAAAACTACAAAATACTTAAGGAGATAGACAAGGTAGATGCAGGGAAGATATTTCCCCTGCTTGGGTAGTCCAGAACTAGTGACACAATTTGAAAATAAGAGGGATGCCACTAAGACAAAGTGAGAATTCTTTTTTCACTCAGAGTGTTGTGAACATTTGGAATTCTCAACCACAAAGGACTGTAGAAGCTCACTCTTCGAGTATATTTAAGGTAAAAATTGATATATTTCTGATTCCCAGGAGTGTACAGGGTATTGGGATGGGGTGAGTAAAAGACATGATGGGACAGGGTGTGTGGGCTGAATGGCCTCCTGCTGTTCCTATGTTCCTATGTTCCTAGTTAAATATCAACACAGGGTGGAAGTACAAGGACCAGAGGTTATGCCTATCCCAAATTTATATCCAAGCAGCTCCTTGGAAACTTTGGGCCACTCTTTCTTGGATCAGCTTTGCAGGGCCAGGACTCTGTGTTTCTGACATGGGAGTGAAAATCTGAGCCTATGACTCTGCACTCACACGGGATATACAGCACTAGTTTAGGCCATTCAGCCCAACCAATCTTACTGAGTGATGTGTGCTCCACTACAGCCATTCTCATCTTTCCTGATCTAAACTCGCCCTGGTAAGCTGTCATCAATATGTAGAAGAGGCAGCTGCACAAATCTTTCAGAGAAAGGAGAACGGTTCACTTCCAATCATGTATGTGTGAGTTCCCCATCTCACACTGTCTTGGTAAAGAGGTGTCTCCTGAACTTACCCATTGGGTGCCTTGGTAACTCTCCTGTACTGATGCCCCTAGCCTGCCTACTCTGTCTGGATTTGTGACTGCCCACTGTCTGGGCTGGAGGACAGGAGGCTGCAAGAACAGAGGGAGGCAGGGCTGTGCGTCTCTCTGCCCACTGTCTGGGACCCCCTGTCCCTGACCCTATTTCCCTGAACCCTTTTCTTTCTCCCCACTGTGGGAACACCTCCCTTGCCTGTGCCTGGCCCCCGGGGCTGTAGGAAGCGGTTGATTGACGGGCCGCCTGTTTCTCGGTGTTTGTCATGATCCCTATCGCTGGTTTATAAGCGGCTGCGGGCGGGCTGAGCGCTTGAGAGTTGGAGCTGAGCTCACTGCGTCCCACAGCGAGCCACCATGCAGCCTCCTGCCCAGCGGAACCTCACCCTGCCCGGGAGTCGGCGCTACAAGACTTTTCTGATCGAGGAGATTCTGGCCAAGGAGTCCCACGGTTACCTGGAGCTGGCCCTGGGCTCCCGACCCGGCTTCATCGTACGTCCACAGGCTCTGCACTCCTGTCCCGGTACGAACTCTACATCTGAATGCCAGCGCTTCCCTCTGTCAGCGGTGTGCCCCTGACACTCTCCCCTGCTCTGGGCTTACCCCACCACCCCTGGCTCTCCCTCACCCCTCTCAGAATCCTCTACCCCATCCAACGCCTCTCTCCTGTCCATTCCTTTCTCCCCTTTGACATTCCCCCTCCCCTTTCCCATTCCTTCTCCCCTTTCCCAATTCCCTCTCCCCTTTCCCAATTCCCTCTCCCCTTTCCAATTCCCCTTTCTATTCCCTTTCCCCTATCATATTCCGTCTCCCCAGTCCCATTCCCCTCTCCCCTGTCCATCCCCTCTCCCTGTTCATTCCCTCTTTCCTTTGCCATTCCCTGCTCCCCTCTCCATCCCCTCTTCTGTCTACTCCTTCTTCACTATTCCAATTCCCTAACTTTCTCCTATTCCCTCTCCCCTTTCCCATTTTTCCCCTGCCCCATTCCCCTTTTCCTTTTCCCATTCCATTTCCCCTTTCCCTCTCTCCTTTCCCATTTTCCCACCACATTCCCATTCCCTCTCCCTTTTCCAATTACCTATCCTCTGACCCTCTCCTCTCTGTGTTCCAGTCAGAGTCCGCAAAAGTGACCAGCTTCTGTCTCAGGAAAGGGTTCCCGAAATCCCTGACCTCGGCTAAAACTTCGTTGAAGTTTTAACAAACTTCAGGGACTTTCAGGAAGTGTTGGGGGGCATTATCTAATGCTGTGTAGAGATCTCCCTCTTTACACGGGGAGATCCCAATAGTCCAGGACTAACACTGGAAAAATAGGGTTTGGACAGTGATCTCATTATCCCTTTCATCGCATGTCAGGGAGCAGTGTGACTATAACAGGGTCCCAGCGGCCAGTGGTGAACACAGAACCTGATCTATATTCCCTACTCCACTGCGAGTGAATAGAATTCCTATCCATGAGACACTGACATTCAAGAAGGTTAGTTTTAATTTTTAAAAATCCCTCCTCACACTGAGGTTCCTTGTTCACTCAAAATAAGCACACTGTCATGTTTAACTTTACAAAATACACAATCTTTCAACAAACTCACCCCCACTGACTCATTGGGCTTTCACTGTCGTGAGGAATGGTCTGCTTTCCTCTCTCTGCGAACATTTTCTCAGGAGAACCTGGAGAAATTTCAGAGATGATGCAGATAATTGGATGCCTGAATTCGGCTGAAACTGCAGGGGAATTCACTTGGGGAGAACTGTGATCTCACCAGGGAAGATTTTAGGGGTAGAGCAGGGGTGAGCTGGAGAGTGTCACCTGGAATGAGCTGGGAATCTCACTGGATGGTTGGGGGGGTGGGGGCATCATTGGCTCAGTGGGTCAAATGGCGTCTTTCTACTCTGCAGCGTTCCTGTCACTGTGTAATTACAGCATCCCCCACTAGGCCAGCCACAACAGCAGGACTCACTGAGAACCCCAGTGCTACTCACTTTGTCTTGGCATGTGTACCTGAAACAACCTGGAGCAGTGCAAACTGAGTGCAGCTAGGACAACTCGGTCAAGCTCAGCATTTGGGACAAGATACCAAAATGCCTGGGATCATAGGATCCGATACAAAAGTCTGCAGGATCTGGGGAAAGTTCTCCAATCACCAGGACCTGGAGACAGATTCCACGATCCTCAATTCCAGCATCAGTTTCCACAAACCCTAGGGTTGTGCAGCAGTTTCCAAACACCCAGGGATCCAGGATCAAATGCCACAATCCCTAGGAATATCACCAGATCCCTTAATCCCTACAATCTGGGATTAGATTCTACAATCCCAAGGTATTCTGGATCCACTTACAAAATCCTTGGGATCTAGGGCAGGTCCCACAATCTTCAGGATTTAGATCACATTCCACATTCCCAGGGATTCTGGGAATATGTTCCACAGTATGTGTGACCAAATTCCACAATCCCCAGGAACTCGGATCAGCTTCCATAATCCCAGGAGAGTTCTAGGGTCAGATGAACAGTTGAAGAGCTGCTGGCATCTGATTGTCCCAAGCAGAACCAAAATGGTCTCTGGGATTGTGGCAGTGCCAAGCCAGCATTCCTGAGGCATTTAGCATTTTCAGCTGCTCCCCCTTCTCGATCACCGGACTGAGCTAGTACAGTCCATTAGGAAACTGTCACCAGCAGCTCAGTGGTGGGAAATAGCTGTAAACAAAAGAGCTGTGTGCAGACTGAGAGGAGGGTGTGACAAATTAATATGGGAGGGGATTGCACATACAGATTGTAGATTCTGAGCCCATTGCTGAGTGAATGGATCACAATGTTGCCATAATGTTGATCCCGAACTTGATGTGTCTAAACTGTCAGAAGCGTGTTGTAATCTATCGAGAAAGTGCCCATTCTGTGAGTGGTTCTTGTGAACTCTGCTTTAGAACATTAAGAGTCTTTACCCCCAGTATTTGACAGCTACTGCCCAGTATAGTCAGTTGGCAATGATATTCCAAGGTGAAAACAGTGTTACTGAGTATTGGATACATTGAGAATGCAGGAACAAGGCACAATGGTTTCTTGAGTCACTGCATGTCATTTCATATTTGTGAATACACAAAGCTCACACATTGACATTCACGTATCCAGATCACATAAACACATTCTAACAGCTTTACTTGACAGTCACCAGTTCTGGACAGCCTGAATGAATTTCCCTTCCCAGTCCAGTCAGTACTGAGAGCAAATTCGATGCCTTTAGAGTCACTACTTTAGCACAGAATGAGAAGTTGCGTGTTAGTCATGACTTAAAATGCTATTGGTTATTTTCCAAATGAAACCACGATATTCCAAAAGAAACTCATTCTAACAAATAAGCTATGTGTTATTTCCAGTGCCCATGATGTGTTTACAGAGGTATGATGCCAGTCTTTGTAATGTCTATACCGCTGTTCACCTACTTATGGTCATCTCTATTGATGCTACTGTTTGGGCAATTTTCAGCTGCTACTGTTGAGTTGTAATTGTGAGTTTTTGCCTTCATTAAGTTAGGTGCCAGCTACAAAATGACATGATAATAACATGACTCTAAGATGCTGTGACTACAGTATAAGCTATACAGAAGCAGGAGATAGTGATGTGGGTAAAACTGTCTTAGTAGCACAACTGGAAATCCTGGGTTTCATGACACTATGGTCAGCCTCTGCAGCTCTTTACTTTGACCGTCTTGATGTCTGTGCTTCCAACATCCTGAATTTGTTTGGTTCCTGTCAAGTCTTTAGACAGACCGAGCAGTGTACAATGCTGTAGTACACATGGTAGAGACTGGATAATATTCTTAGCAATTGATTATTGATCCTTTTTCTTGGTCAGGATCTCACTGGTGTTATGATTAAAACAATTCTGGGATTCTCAACATGTGATGTCCCTTCCACATCAATCCCAGGTGGACACAGTGCTCTGGGCTACATGAACTATTGCTGCACTTTCAGGTTCTCCCTCCTGGTTAAACTCCAGTCATATCCCTGCATATCCAGTGGTAATTGGGATGGTGAGGTAGTGGGAAAAGAAGGAGGGAATAGATTCAGAAGAGAAAAAAATGTGAAGACAAAGAGGATAGGGAGTGAAAGGGGAGGGGAGAGGATAGGGGTAGGATGAGAAAGTAGTCAGCACAAAAATGGGGTTTATGGGTGACCTAAAAGGTAGCTTATGTATGAAGACAAGGGTCATGCTGAGGTATTAAATGAATGCTTTACATCAGTCTTTATTAAGAAAAAACATTGCTGCCAAAATCATTGTAAAAAAAAAGACAAAAAATTGATAGTAGAAAAGCTGACTATATTTTTAAGTTTAACTTTTCAAGTTCAACTTGATCCAATGGATACATTTGAGGATAGATTAAGGACAGAAATTGCAGAGGCACTCACTATAACTTTCCAAACCTACTCTAGTACAGACGTGGTGTCAGGGGAGTAAGGATTGTGAATTAAATGTTACACCCTTATTCAAAAAACGTGTGTAAGGAAATCCAGCAACAGCAGGCCAGTCAGCCTGACTACAAGGGGTGAAAATTTAATGATCATTTGGACTAGTGGAAATTAATTAAGTTAGCAAGGAGCTGTTAAAAGCCGGAAGTTTTATGTGATAACAGTGATGATTTATGAACGTCGTGCAGTTGATGTGATTTATATAAATTTGTAAAGGGAACCATACAAAATGGATACAAAGTTAGTTGAGTGACAGGAAACAGATAGTGGTAGTGAACTGGGAGCATGGAGAAGGTTTAATATTGATTTCCCAGGTGTTGATCCTAGGACCATTGCTTTTCTTTCTTTATATTAATGAGTTTGATTTGAGTGTGCAGGTCACAGTTTCAAAATTTGCTGATTAAATAAACTTTCAAAGATTGTCAGAACAGACTGGCTGGTGCAATGGGCAGACATAGATAGGACAGATTAAATTTAATGCAAAGAAGTGCAAAGTGAGTCATTTATAGAAGAATACAAGGTGACAATATAAAGTGAAGGGTAGAATTCTAAAGGGGGTGCAGAAACAAAGGAAGTTGAGTGTATATGTGGACAAATTATTAAAGATAGCGTAACATGTAGAAAGAGAGACTGAAAGGCTGACGGAATGATGGGCATTATACTTCAAAGTAGAGAGTAGCAAAACAAGGAAATTATGATAAACATTTATAAAATACAGGTTTGAACTTGACTGGAGTGTTATATCCAATTTTGAGCACAACACTTTGGAAACAGTGCAGTGGCTCTAGAAGGGGATGCAGAAATAATTCCAAGATTTTTTTCTAGGGATGAAGATAAATTGGAGAAGGTGGGATTGGTTTCCTTGGAAAAGGGAGAGCTGAAACAAGATTTGATAGAGGTACACAAAGTCATGAGCAGCCTGAACGGAGTATATGGACAGAAACCAATTTGGTTGGTGAGAGGGTCAAGAACTCGAGGGCACTGATTAAGGTGAATGTAAAGAGAACCAATTCTGAGATGAGGAAACGTTCTATTCAGCGAGTATTTAGAATCTGGATTGCACTGCCCAAGTGTGATCTGGAAACAGACTCGAAAATGAGTTGGACCAACACCCTGATGAGTAATATTTAATGGGCTGTGGTGTGGCTAGCTGAGTTGATCTAACAAAGAGCCAGCACCTACACAATGGATCGAATGGCTTTCTACTGTGCTGTGACCATTCTTTGATTTTCTGATTCTACAAAAAGGACTTGATCAGGTGTACATTTGTGGGAAGCAAGGAAAGTGATTACTGAGCCCCTTGCTGAGATATTTGTATCATCAATAGCCACAGGTGAGATGCCGGAAGACTGGAGGTTGACTAACGTAGTGCCACTATTTAATAAAGGTGGTAAGGAAAAGCTGGGGAACTGTAGACCAGTGACCCTAACGTCAGTGATGGGCAAGTTGTCGGAGGGGAACCTGAGGGCCTTTACATGTATTTAGAAAGGCAAGGACTGATTAGGGATAGTCAACATGTGTGTGAGAAATCGTGTCTAACAAACTTAATTGAGTTTTTTTGAAGAAGCAACAAAGAAGATTGATGAGGGCAGAGCAGTGGACATGATCTATATGGATTTCAGTAAGGCGTATGACAAGCTTTCTCATGGTAAACCAGTTAGCAAGGTTAGATCTGACGGAATACAGGGAGAACTAGCCATTTGGATACAGAATCGGCTCAAAGGTAGGAGACTCGGTGGTGGTGGAGGATTGCTTTTCAGACTGGAGGCCTTTGACCAGTGGTGTGCTACAAGAATCAGTACTGGGTCCACTGTTTTTCATCATTTATATAAATAATTTGGATGTGAACATAGGAGGCATGGTTAGTAAGTTTGCAAAAGACACCAAAAGTAATGGTGTAGCGGACAGCCCAGAAGGTTACCTCAGAGTACAATGGGACTTTGAAGAGATGGGCTGGTGATCCAAGGAATGGCAGATGGAGTTTGATTTAGATAAATATGAGGTACTGCACTTTGAAGACGCAAATCAGATCAGGTCTTATAGACTTAATGGTAAGGTCCTGGGGAGTGTTGCTGAACAAAGACAGAAGTCACACAACACCAGGTTATAGCCCAATCAATTTATTTGAAATCACAAGCTTTTGGAATGTTGCCCCTTCATCAGATGAAGGTGAAGGGAAGTACACAGGCACAGAATTTACTGGCAGAGAGATCAAAAGATAGTACAAATGGTTTGAATGGAGTGATAGCCAAATTCTGTACCCATGAAAATGGCCTTAACCATGACCTTAGGTTCACGTCATGCTACATGTAATCTGACCATACTGTTCCGTATTTGTAAAAGTTTCCTTATTGTTCTGTGTTGACACCATCGCCTTGATAGCTTGTCATGATCTCTCTGCCTTAATTAGTTTGTACAGATTTGGATTACTTGTTACTTTGGTTAGACCCTTGGTATGCAACTCTTATACCTATCATGTTATTTCAGCCATTAGATTTGTCTCCAACAACATCTTATTTTAGTTATCTCTCTGCCTCAAATAATCAGATTATAGGTCATCCCTTCACTTACTATTCAGCTGTTGACACTTTACTCATATCATCTGACACTTTGATCACCTGCAGAGACTTACTATTCAGCCTGTTGACACTCCACTCGCACTATTTGTCCTATATTTTGATCTCTGCCTATACATTCTGTGCCTGTGTGCTTCCTTTCACTTCACCTGAAGGAAATGTGCTCCAAAAACCTGTGATTTCAAATATACCTGTTGGAATATAACCTAGTGTCCTGTGACTTTTGACATTGTCATCCAGTCCAATGCCAGCATCTCCACATCATAGCTGAACAAAGGGACGTTGAGTGCAGGTTCATAGTAGGGTCACAGGTGGACAGAATAGAAGCTGTTTGATATACTTCCCTTTATTGGTCAATGCATTGAGTATAGGTGTTAGGAGGACATATTGCGCTGTAAAGGACATTGGAATTCGCTATAGAAAGGATGTTGTGAAACTTGAAAGGGTTCAGAAATGATTTACAAGCATGTTTCCAGGGTTAGAGGATTTGATCTGTAGGGTGAGGCTGAATAGGCTGGGCCTACTTTCCCTGGAGCATGGGAGACTGCGGGGTGACCTTACAGAAGTTTATAAAATAGTGAGGGGCACAGAATGGGTGAATAGCCAAGGTTTATTCCCCAGGATAGTGGAGTCCAAAACTAGAGGGAATTGGTTTAAGGTGAGAGGGCAAGATTTAAAAGGGACCTAAGGGCAACTTTTTCACACAGAGGATGGTGCGTGCATGGAATGAGCTGCCAGAGGAAGTGCTGGAGGATGGTGCAACATTTAAAAAGCATCTGGTTGGGTGACATGAATAGGAAGGGCTTAGAGGCATATGATCCAAATGCTGGCAAATGGGGTGAGATTAATTTAGGATATTTGGTTGGCATAGACGAGTTGGACCAAAGGGTCTGTTTCCATGCAATACATCTCCAAGGCAGACAAAAAAAGGTGGAGTTAGGGAGGAGACAGAAATCTCTGCCAACTCAGCTAGAACCTTCAGATTTGGGTAAGCATGTTGTTTTCCCTAAGAATATTTCCTCAGACGTCGTGTCACTAAATGTCTCTGTTAATTAGTTGCTCATTTGTTCTATGACCATGCCTGAGCATTACTGACGCTGTACTTTGTAAACCAACTCTGTGCCCATTTGAGCAATACCATTTACCAGATGAAATTTGTAAAACCATTTGGGTGTCAGTTTAAATTTGAGCTTCTTTTCTTGCTACTGATCATCAGTTCCAAGTTCACATTCAAAAATTCACATTGATCAATGTGTTCCCAGATCGCTGGCCTCGCAGAAATTGTCAGTATGTACATGGACACTTGGTGAGAGGAGCTCAGCAAAATATGTGCCCTTATTTAATTTGTTAGAATGGACTTATTTTTTCATGGAAGTACTGTAAATGGATTCTGAGAGGACACAGAATCCCATTTCCCTTCTTTGGCTTTATTTTAAAGGCTGGACATTTTCCAAGCCATGGTTGTGATGAGGAATGGTGATCAGAGTCACACACTCAGTCAAACCGGCTGAACCACTCTCACCTGAGTATTCATGATCTCAGCATTCTGATGCAATGAGTTTTAAGATGATCATGATGATTTCATGTCCTTTACATTGTCTTTCTGCATGTTGAGATATGTGTTGAAGGCTCTACTTAAATACAAGTTGTTGGTATTAAATGCAGTATTTTAATGAAAGTTGTTGGAATCAGGTTTGACCCACTGAAAGTGCCTTGTGTGCGATAATGTGTGTCAGTGAGATATTTGATTGTGAAAAGCATCATCACTTATCCTGAATAAAAATAAAAATGGCTGCAAGCCCCTGGCAACATATGTGGAGAGCAGATTAAATGTATCATTTGATAAGGTTCCCCATGGTAGGCTATTGCACAAAATATGGAGTTATGGGATTGAGGGTGATTTAGCAGTTTGGATCAGAAATTGGCTCGCTGAAAGAAGACAGAGGGTGGTGGTTGATGGGAAATGTTCATCCTGGAGTTCAGTTACTAGTGGTGTACCGCAAGGATCTGTTTTGGGGCCACTGCTGTTTGTAACTTTTATAAATGACCCGGGTGAGGGCGTAGAAAGATGGCTTAGTAAATTTGTGGACGACACTAAGGTCGGTGGAGTTGTCAATAGTGCAGAAGAATGTTGCAGGTTACAGATTCTAGATTAGAGTGGTGCTGGAAAAGCACAGCAGTTCAGGCAGCATCCTAGGAGCAGGAAAATAGACGTTTCGGGCAAAAGCCCTTCATCAGGAATAAAGGCAGTGAGCCTGAAGCATGGAAAGATAAGCTAGAGGAGGCTGGGGGTGGGGAGAAAGTAGCATAGAGTACAATGGGTGAGTGGGGGAGGGGATGGAGGTGATAGGTCAGGGAGGAGGGTGGGGGAAGGTAGCAAAGAGTACAATAGGTAAATGGGGGTGGGGATGAAGGTGATAGGTCAGAGAGGAGGGTGGAGTGGATAGGTGGAAAGGACGATAGGCAGGTAGGACAGGTCATGGGGACGGTGCCTGCCTCCGTAACCAACTCATCCCACACAGACTTCAGACCACCTTTAAACCAGCAGAGTTCAGATCCGAACAGGACAGACAGTACTTCTTATTTTACCTTGTTGCAGGTTACAGAGGGACATAGATAAGCTGCAGAGCTAGGCTGAGAGCTGGCAAGTGGAGTTTAATGCAGAAAAGTGTGAGGTGATTCACTTTGGAAGGAGTAACAGGAATGCAGTATACTGGGCTAATGTAAGATTCTTGGTAATGTAGATGAGCTTAGAGATCTCGGTGTCCATGTACATAGATCACTGTAAGTTGCTGCCCAGGATGATAGGGTTGTTAAGAAGGCATAAGGTGTATTAGATTTTACTGGTAGAGACATTTAGTTTTGGAGCAACAAGGTCATGCTGCAGCTGTACAAAATTCTCTGCAGTCACATTTGGAGTATTGTGTACAGTTCTGGTCACCACATTATAGGAAGGAGTGGAAACTTTGGAAAGGCTTCAGAGGAGATTTACTAGGATGTTGTCTAGTATGGAGGGAAGGTCTTATGAGGAAAGGCTGAGGGACTTGAGGCTGTTTTCATTAGAGAGAAGAAGGCTGAGAAGTGACTTAATTGAGACATATAAGATAATCAGAGAGTTAGTTAAGATGGTCAGTGAGGGCCATTTTACTTGGATGGTAATGGCTAGCACGAGGGGATATAGCTATAAATTGAGCAGTGATAGATGTAGAACAGATGTTAGAGGTAATGGTGGTGTAGAAAGCACTGCCTGCAACAATAGTAGACTCGCCAACCTTAACGGTCTTTAAATGGTCATTTGATAGGCATATGGATGAGAATGGAAAAGTGTACAATCGATAGACTTCAGATTGGTTCCACAGGACGGTGCAACATTAAGGGCCTGTACTGCACTGTAATGTTCCATGTTCTATGTATCAAAAATTGAGGACAAAGTGATATTTGACTGCAGAGACTGGTCGGTCATGTGTTGACAAGAAGAGGCTAATGGTGTGTTCCTTTCAAGTTTTAGCTAATGCAGAGCAGTGAGGTGAAGATTCAAATGAGCAGAACTTCAGTTATGAAGAGAAAAAATGAGAAGTGGGACAGTGCCCAGAGTTTCAACAAGGGTAAGATTTACTGCCAGCAGCTCCCCCACATCTGTGGAAATGACCGGGTAAACATTCAACTCAGTTGCACATTGACTATGGAGGTACCACATGCCCATTCAAACTGGTTGGACGTGCATAAGGTCCATTCATTAAACACTAAGATGGTGACAGAAAAGCTACTCACATCTTTTGCAACACCTGGAGTCCTGGAAATATTGGTCACAGATAATGAGCCATCATTTACCAGCAGGGGATTTGGTTATCACTTAAAGTTGAATGGGATTCGATATGTAATGACAGCTCCATACCACCTATCATCCAATGGGCTGGCAGAAAGAGTGTTGCAAACTTTGAAGGTTGGATTGAACAATAAACATAGTGGCTACAAGAGCAGGTCAGAGGCTAGGAGTACTGCAGCAAGTTACATTCTCCCCGTGTCTGCATGGGTTTCCTCCGGGTTCTCCGGTTTCCTCCCACAGTCCAAAAATGTGCAGGTTAGGTGAATTGGCTATGCTGAATTGCCCATAGTGTTAGCTGCAGGGTAAATGTAGGGGAATGGGTGTGGGTGGGTGCGCTTCGGTGGGTCGGTGTGGACTTGTTGGGCCGAAGGGCCTGTTTCCACGCTGTAAGTAATCTAATCTAATCTAATCTAATCAAGTAACTCTCTCCCTGACTTCTGAAAACCCGTTCACCATGTACAAGGCACATGTCAGGAGTATGATGATATACTCCCCACTTGCCTGGCTGAGTGCAGCCCCAGTAACCCTCAAGAATCTTGATATCATTCAGGACACAGCAGCCCACTCCATTGGCATTGCATTCACAAACATCTAGTCCCTCCACCACTGATGTTCAGGAGCAGCATTGAGTACTCTCTACAAAATACACTGCAGAAATTCATCAAAGATCCTCAGGCACACCTTCCAAACCCATGACCACTTCCATCTAGAAGGACAAGGGCAACAGGAACATGGGAACACTACCACCTTCTGATTTCTGTCCAAGCCACTTGCCATCCTGACTTAGAGGTCTATCAGCGTTCTTTCACTGTCAGTGAATCAAAATCCTGGATTTCTCTCCCTAAGGGCATTATGGATCAACCCACAGCAGTTAAAGGCAGCCCCCGACGACCTTCTCAAGGGACAACTAGGGATGGGCAATAAATACTGGCTAGCCAGCAATGTTCACAGTTGATAAAATGAATCTTAAAAAAGAAACAGCCTACAGCCTCACTAGATACCGATCTGTCATGGGCCTTGTTTGATTATAGGACCACCCCTCATGCAACTACAGGGATAGCACCGGCAAAGTTGCTTATGGGTAGAAGACCCCAGACCAGGTCAAGTGTGATCGTTCCGGACCTGGGGGAGGAAGGTGAAACAGCTTCAGGAATGTCAATGCCAGACATAAGACTCCACCAAGTGACAGAGACAGTTTGATATAAGGGATGAAGTTTGGTGTATAATTCACAGAAATGGTCCCACATGAATAAGAGGCATAGTCGAAGTGAAGTCAGGTCCAGTGGCATATAAAGTTCAGGTCGGTACGATAGTACTGAATAAGCATGTGGACCATATGAAAGCTGCAAATTCACAAACAGTGTGCGACCAACCTCTCAAAACCTTTGGAAATGCTCCTGGAACCTGTTGATTCACTGTCTCTGTTAAACATTGTTGAGTCCTCTCAATTAGTAGGATACGTGATGGAAGTAGCTGCCTCAATCCCTTTGCCAGAAGATAGTGAAAATGTAACAAGGTGCTCCTGGAACAAGAGGGAAACCACTGTTATACACCGCCTGTTTCAGCCGCTGAGTTGGAGGAACCTGACCCGGTACTGAAGACTCCCAGGATGATCTCCAAGAAAAAGGACCGGCCTATGTTATTGGACTCAGACGGAAAGGTATATGGTGATTATAAAGAGGTCAGCCAGCTGGACATCATCGAATATGAGTTCCCTGATTGGAGTTGTTAATCTGGTCCAGAGAGGGAGCCCTAGCTGTCATAAAAAGGGTGAGTACTGGGGATACTGACACTCTAGTATCTGGCCCTGTATGAATCATGCACTGTTCATGTATAAATAAAAGGTGACTTGGTGATGGCATACCAGCCTCTATGGAGTTATTTTAGCGATCCTTGCATTACTGGGCTTTGCTGATAAATTTCACTGTGGTGTGAGTGTGGTCATGATGCTTTGCTTGTTGTTAAAGTGTTGGTCATGTCACGGTGTTAGACATGTTGTCATGGTATTGCGAGGCCATTGGGCATGTTGTGATGTGTTGAGTATGTCAGGTGTGTTGTGACAGTGATCTGTGTGTTATCAGGTTATTGTGTATGTTGTCACATTATTGGTCATGTTGTCACAGTATAGGGCATGTTGTGTTTTCATAGTGTTGGGTATGGTTGTCACTGTGTTGGTCATGTTGTGATGATGTCCGTCATGTTGTCATGGTATCAGGTGTGTTGTCATAGTGTTTTTTATATTATCAGGGTTTCAAGCATGTTGTTCACAGTCTCAGGCCTGTTGTCATTGTATCAAACATGTTGACTTGTGTTCCAGGGTATTGGCCATGTACTCATGGTGTTGTCACCATTTTCATTAAAGCAGCTGTTCATAATATGTGGCCTCAGATAAAATCCTGGATGAATATTTGTGCGCAATCCACTCTCCTCTAGTTGTGACTCCAAGTAAAGACAGGAGTGTCTCTCCACACATTAGCCTACTTCTCAACAGATGACTGAACAGTGCAGTCCCAGCAATCAAACTTTAAATTTTCTGATGCTATGAAATCTTGAACTGATTTTTTTCTGTTTCTAATCCACAAACTGAGTCACCTCGATTGCAGTGTGTCTGAACCCAGTTTGCATAGCACCACGGGAGATGGCATTTACTTCCTCTGGTTTTGCCCAGTACAACTTTTTTCAAAGCCTTTACCTATTTTAAGGTCAGGGAACAGAAACATTGATCTGGACAGTTCTTCTCCAACACTGTAGTTGTGTTCCTTGTGTTCCCGTGCAACACCGTGTTATAGAAAATTGTGGAAAAGAAATAATGGGGCCTAAGGGTAAAACAGAGTTAGGGCCGAACCATCAAAAGTACCAGTAAAAATCAAAGCAAAAGTAGTAGTTAGCCCAATAACACAGTCCAAGTAAAGTTTAACCTGTTGTAACTGACCTGTTGTATGGTACTGTACAGTACAATTCATCAGAATCTTCACTTGATTACTCTTGATTGACATCTATACCTGTTGGCTGCACTATACACTAATGAGAGGCATAGATAGAGTCGATAGCCAGAGACTATTTCCCAGGGCAGAAATGGCTAACACGAGGAGTCATAGTTTTAAGCTGCTTGGAGGAAAGAATAGAGGGGATGTCAGAGGCAGGTTCTTTACACAGAGAGTTGTGAGAGCGTGGAATGCATTGCCAGCAGCACTTGTGGAAGCAAGGTCATTGGGGACATTTAAGAGATTGCTGGACATGCATTTGGTCACAGAAATTTGAGGGTGCATACATGAGGATCAATGGTCGGCACAACATCGTGGGCTGAAGGGACTGTTCTGTGCTGTACTGTTCTATGTTCTATGTTCTATGTTCTACATTTTAGCCAGTCTTCAAATGCCATCCAATGGTAACACTGCACAAGTCAGATCCCAGAACGAAACCTGCTTTCATCTTAAATTCTTTTGCTAAGCGTCAGTTTTGTCAAGTTTTTCAGAGGGTTCACACCATGATACTTGAGGATGACTATCACCCTATTTTACAAAACCTGCCTGATTTATTACCTGCCCCACATCCTTTGGTGTCCCTTTCACACACTTGAGCACCATCATACCATATGCTGTTACCAAAACAACTCAGCACTTACTGGACATCCCAGAATTCACCAACATCCGTGGTGCAGCACCATCTTTAAAAAGATACTTCGCACCCACACAAGAGTAGTCAATCCAGAGCAGCCCTGCATGGTTCCAGACATTGGCTCTGAACGTGGCAGACCATGGAAAATTGGTGTCTGTTTTTGTGGCAGGGACATGGAGATACTGCTGATGGGAATGGGGTGATGGAGAGGCAGGATGTCCTTTGCTCCCAGACCAACAGAGGATGCCATTCTATTGGAACCACACCCGCCTGGACCAGGGTTACCATGGAGTACAATAGGTGAATGGGGGTGGGGATGGAGGTGATAGATTAGATTCCTTACAGTGTGGAAATAGGTCCTTTGGCCCAACAGGTCCATACCGACCCTCCGAAGAATAGTCCACCCAGACCCATATCCCTCTGACTAATGAACCTAACAATATAGGCAATTTAGGATAGCCAATTCACCTGACCTGCGCATCTTTGAACTGTGGGAGGAAACCCATGCAGACACGGGGAGAATGTGCAAACTCCACACTGACAGTCGCCCAAGGCTGTAATTGAACCTGAGACTCTGGTGCTGTGAGGCAGCAGTGCTAACCACTGAGTCAATGTGCCACCCATTAAAAACACCTACTCTCTCAAAAAGCATCCCATCCCCAATCTACATATCTCTGGACAGTGGGAGGACACCAGAGCACCTACACACAGATAGTCACCCAAGGCAAGGATTGAACCTAAGTCCCTGGTGCTGTGAGTCAGCAGTGCGAACCACTGAGCCACTGTACCACTAGCTCAGAGAGGAGGGTGGGGGGAAGGTGGCAAAGAGTACAATAGGTGAATGGGGGTGGGGATGGAGGTGATAGATTAGATTAGATTCTTACAGTGTGGAAACAGGCCGTTCGACCCAACAAGTCCACACCGACCCTCTGAAGAGTAACCCACCCAGACCCATATCCCTCTGACTAATGCACCTAACACTATGGACAATTTAGGATAGCCAATTCACCTGACCTGCACACCTATTATACTCCTTGCTACCTTCTCTCCTACCCCCCCCCCCCCCCCCATTTATCTCTCCACCCTGGAGGCATCCTGCCTCTGTTCCCGATGAAGGGCTTTTGCCCGAAACATCGATTTTCATGACCTGCTGTGCTTTTCCAGCACTACTCTGATCTAAACTCTGGTTTCCAGCATCTGCAGTCCTCACTTTTGCCAGGGTTACCATCCAAGTGCAGTGCAGTCTCAACCATCTGAAGGAATGCACAGAATGTAGGCAGAAGATCAATGACCTTCTCCACTCTGCCACTTGTTACCTCTCTGCTACTATACCCACCATTTCCTGCAACATCTTCCCCACTCACTCTCATCCTTGCTAACATCTGACCTTGACTAACCCTGAATCTCTTCTGCACAGCCTGTTCACTCCCTCAGGAGATCTCCACACATGCATCAAAACTAACAGGGTGCCACCCACCTTTCTCTCCCTCACCCTCCATGTGCAGAATTATCTGACTCTGAGCAGCTGACTGACCATGTCCAAACACTGATTCAGACAAGTCTGCAGATAATCTTTAACATCTAAACATACTTTTAAAACAAAGAGGGAGAAAAGAAGTTCTTAATACAAACAACAAAGTCAAGTTTCAAACTGCTCCTCAATACTGTCCTTTTACCGTTAGTCAATTCCAGTGAAATTTCATTCTTATCCCAGCCCTTCAAGTTTTTAAATTAGCAGATTGCTCCCAGCTTCCTGACCTAGGGCTGTAGAGACATTTTCATGCTGCTTTTCCAAGTCAAACATGAGCTGACTGATCAAGTGATACCGATGTGGAGTCCAGTCCTCCACGTACCGTGACACCTAGTGCCAGGGACGAGAGCGCGTAAAAGTGAATGGGAGTTTGCTTTATAAAAAAAGGTCAGCAATTCACAAATTGCATTATAGGCAAATCACATTTAATAAGCCAACGCTATAGGAAAACTGCCTGTATGTTGACATTCTCGGAATTTAGAGCAATGTGTGACTCCACACATGAGTATTGCCAGTGTACAGTGAAATAACTCCACAGAAACCAGTTCCCCATCACCAAGCCACCCTTCATTTATATATGGAGAGTCCTTGACACTGATCCAGCACCCTCAGAGCCAGCTCTCAGAGTGAACAGATCCTCTGACACTCCTGTTTATATTTGTCAGCCATGACTCCCTGATTGGGTCAGATTAACAGCCCAAATCAGGGAATTCATATTCTATGAGGTCCACCTTGTTACAAACCCACCCTCTTTGAGTCAGAAAACACAGGCCGATTTTTTGTAGATCCTCCAAAGGGTGATTTAGAATTGGGCCAGGTTCCTCCAATTCTTCCTTTGACATGGGGCCATGTAAAGCACAGTAACTCCCCTCTTGTTCCCAGAGCGTCTCAGAAGAAATCCATTCTCCTCTTCAGGCAGCAAAAATGTCAAGGCGGCTACATCCGCCACGTCCATCTCAGATTCTGAGATTCTTTAAAGTTTGATGGAGAGGGAAAACCCACAGGTTCCAGAACAGTGGGAAAGGCAGTTGAGGAGCTGGGCACATGGTGCTCCTGTGCCTTTTGCGAGTTTGCAGCTTTTATATGGTCCATGTCCTTGTTCAGGACTATTTGCACCTACCCAACGTTCATACTTCACTGGACCTGACCTCGCATCGAGCATCCCTCTTACCTATGCAGGACCAGTCCAGTGGTTCCTAAACTAAATTTTGTCCCCTGAAGCAAACTGTCTCTATTGTTTAGTGGATCTTGTGTCTGGCATTTGCAAACCTAATGCCATTTCACCCTTCGCCCACCACTAAGTCCCGGAAAATCAGATTTAACCTAGTGTAGACTCTTCCCCCGATTGGCAAATTTGCTGGAGCTGTCCCTGTAGTTGCATGAAGGGTGGTCCTACAGTCAAATAGGAGCCAGGACAGTTTGTATCTTGTGAAACTGTAGGTTATTTCTTTAAGCCTCCCGTCAAAGTGTGGACTGCTCTTTTTGCCAGAGCAGTGGATGATGGATGGTTTGGAGCTGTCCTTATGTGACAAATAGCATTCAACTTTAGGAAATACTCAAATTCTCTGTTGATAAATATTGGCTGTAATCTGTGACCAATGCTTCTGGGAGTCATGCAGTTTTTCTAACGTTGTCTCAGTGTTTGAAGAATGAACTCTACTCACATCCAGCCATTTTGAGGGAGCATCCATAATGACTAAGGTCATTGAACCCATGGTTGACATGTATCCAAATCCAGGGTTTACTCTGTTATTCCTATTAAATGTGGGGGAGCTGCTGGCAGTAATTTGTGTCATTGTTGGCATTCTGGGCACTGCCCCACCAACCCAGCTATATCTGCGTTCTATTATGGCCACCAGATGTAGCGCCTTGCCAACATTGTCGTTTTGGAAACCCCTGGATGACCCTGGCAGAGTTCAGCTAGTATCTGACAGTGGCCTTTGCTCGGGACAGTTACTCCTGCTCCCCATAATAATATGCCGTCCTCGACTTTAATCTGGTCTCTCCGGGTCCAGAAAGGTTTCCATTTTGGTTGTAATGACCTTTTAGTTTCCCTCATCACCACCAGCTGTTTCAGTTTTGCAAGGACCAGATCTTTCTGCATTCAGAATCTGATATTGTCAGCTGTGACTGGCAGTGTCTCCAGAATATTTAAAACCATTACTGAATCTTCCAGTGGTGTTACCACTGGTTCTGTATCTGCAGGCAGGAGGCAGCTCAATGCATCAACATTCAGACGTGTTCCAACTTGTAATTGTATGCACTTAGTATTAAAGCTCACCATTAAATTTGGCCTGAAGCTATGGACGGCATTGCCTTGTCCACTTTAAGTAGACCTGCAGGGTTTGTGGTCCCATTATTGTTACAAATTTGCATCCATAAAGGTGGAATGTCCTGACTCCAAATATGATTGGCAAACCTCTTTTTCTATCTGGGAGCATTTACGTACTGCATTAGCCAAAGTCCTGGATGTGTATACTATTGGGCACACCTCTCCATTAGGCCACTTGTGAGCTCATACTACCCTGATGCCAGATGGGAAGGCATTGCATGTCAATCCCAGATCTCACTTGGGATCATGATGTGCCACACCTTGGAGGACAATAGCTGTTTCTTCACTTCCCTGAAGGCTATGGTTTAGTTACGTGACCAAGACTAATCCTTTTTTTAAGAGTTGATGCAAAGATGCCCGGACCGAGGCTAGGTTATGTGTGAAGCTTCTGTAATAGTTTACCAGCTCAAAGAGCTTCAGTACTGATGTGGGAGCCAGGGTATCTGTAATCACCATTACTTTGTCTTCCAACAGGAGTAACTAGGTCTTATCAACTCCATATCCTAAATAGGTCACTTGGGGTGCCTGGAACACACACTTTTCCCTCCTAATGCAGCTGCCTGGGAGACACGTCTAAGGAGCATGTCCAAATTCTCTAACGTAAGTGTGGCAGCGTTGGACTGAGCTGGACAAGGTCAAAAGTCAGATGACACCAAGTTATAGACTAACAGGTTTATTTGAAATCACAAGCTTTCAGAGCGTTGCCCCATTATTGGGTGAAGTGAGAGAGAAGCACACAGGCACAGAATTTATCGGTAGAGAGATCAATGGGCAGAGAGATCAAAAGATCATACAAATGGTGAGAATAGAGTGTCGACAGACCAAATAAAAGGTCTCTGCATGTGATAAAGAGTATCAGGCGGTGTGAGTAAAATGTCAGCAAGAGAAGGGATGACCTATAATCTGATTAAATGAGGCAGCAAGAACGTAAAAATAAGGTGGTGCTGGAATGATTGGAAAAACATAATAGGTATAAAAGTGGCATGCTCATGGTCTAATCGAAGCAATAAGTAATCCAAAACTGTACAAATTAATTGAAGTTGATAGATCTTAACAATTTATCAAGGTGATGGTATCAAACCAGGACAGTAAGATCTGTAAACTCAGCATGACTGGTGCTGCCCATTCTGCAAACTGGACAAGTTTGACGATTCCTTCACTTTCCAACCTCGTGATTTCTGCCTCTTCTGTTGCCTACAAGACAAATAATATTGGGTAGGCTTCCTGGTCAACATGCAAGATGTGGAAGTGCCAGTGTTGGACTGGGGGTGACAAAGTTAAAAATCACACAACACCAGTTATAGTCCAGCAGGTTTATTTGGAAGTATAAGCTTCCGGAGCGCTGCTCCTTTGTCAGGTAGCTTGCTGCTTCTTTTTAAAGGGGATGTTGGCATTGCTGTCTGGCTTGCATTTGTTGTACTCTGGAGAAAAGTGTGTTGAGCTGCCTTCTTGAACCTCTGCAGTGCATTTGGTGTAGGTAGACCAAAAATACCATCAGAGAGAGCCTCCCAGGAGTTTGATCCAATAACAGTGAAGGAAAGTTGATATATTTCCAAGTCGGGAGTGAGTAACTTGGGGGGAACTTGTAGGTGGTGGTGTTCCCATGTATCTGCTGCCCTTGCCTTTTGGATATAATAGTCATGGGTTTGGAAAGTGCTGTTTAAAAATCGCCGGCAAATTTCTGCAATGCAACTTGTAGACTATACACAATGCTGCTACAGAGTGTTTGTGGTAGAGGGTGTGGATGTTTGTGGATGTGGTGCCAATCCAGTGGGCTGCTTTGTCCTGGATGATGTTGCACTTCTTGAGTGTTGTTGGAGCTGCACCCATCCAGGCAAGTGGGGAGTAGTCCATCACACTCGTGCTTTTGTCTTGCTTTGGACAAGCTTTGAGGAGTGGGCAGGTGCTTACCTGCTGAAGGATTCCAAGCCTCTGACCTGCTCTTGGCGCCACTGCATTTGTGTGGTGAGTCCAGTTGAGTTTCTGGTCAATGGTAAACCAGATAGTGATGGTAATGCCATTGAATACCAGGGATGATGATCAAGTTCTCTCTTTTCTGGAGAGGGCCATTTCCTGGCACTTGCATGGCATGTATGTTAGTTGACGCTTGTCAACCTAAACATTGATATTGTTCAGGTGTTTTTGCATTTAGAGATGGATTGCTTCAGTAACCGAAGAGTTGAGATTGGTTTTTTATTGTTCAATTATCAATGAAATTCCCACTTCTGATGTTATGATAAGGGAAGAATTGCTGAAGCAGCTGGAGATGGTTTGACCTAGGACACTCACCTGAGGAGCTCTGCAGTGATACCGTGGAGCTAAGATGACTGAGCCCCAACAACTACAAACCATCTTCCTATGTGCTAGCCATGACTTAACTCAGTGAAGAGCTGATCCATTTTGCTTTAATTTTGATGCCACAGCTCCAAGTGAAAGGGGATTATGAGCAAAGACTAGCACTCAGCAAAAATGGGAATCCCAAAATCTATTCTCGGCACATCAGTAGTAAAAGGGTAATAAAAGGACACTGATTAGGGAACAAAGAGGAAATTTACACATTGAGGCAACAGACATGGCAGTCAAATGAATTGGAGATGCCAGTGTTGGACTGGGGTGTAGCAAGTTAAAACTCACACAACACCAGGTTATGGTGCACCAGGAAGCTTCCAAATAAACGTCTTGAACTATAACCTGGTGTTGTGTGATTTTTAACTAAGTATTAAATAAAGATTATCAAGGAGGAAAATTGCTACCTCGACCACAGTGATTGGAGGAAGCTCTGACATGAGAAGGATGCAAAATTGATGAGCAGATTATGGAAAGTTGACAAGACATCGGGACTGTATGAGATAAAAAAAGATATTGAAGGAAGTGAGTGTGGAAATTGTAGGAGCATTGGCAATAACCTCTCAATCTATCCATAAACCAGGTCTGCAATTCTCCATCCCTGGCATCTTCCAGTGACTGCAAGGAAAGTTGTAGATTGTAGAAAAAAAAGGAACATGGATAAAACATTGGCTGAGTGATAGGAAACAGAGTAATTGGCAATGGATATTTTTCAGGCTGGAGGAAGGTTTGTGTTGGGAGTTCCCCAAAGGTGCTATTACTTTTCGTGATATATATTATTGATCTGGATCTTGGTGTGCATGGAACAATTTCAAATTTTGTGGATCATGTGAAACTTGAAAGCATTGTCAACTGTGAGGAGGATAGTGGGGAACTCCAAAAATTGGCA
Source organism: Chiloscyllium punctatum (assembly GCF_047496795.1). Lineage (NCBI taxonomy): Eukaryota > Metazoa > Chordata > Chondrichthyes > Orectolobiformes > Hemiscylliidae > Chiloscyllium > Chiloscyllium punctatum. Next base: position 52,747,182 of record NC_092761.1, on the reverse strand, counting down.
AATTGGTGGAGTGGGCAGATGATTCAGTGGTTCAGTGATGTGATGCATTTTGTTTGGACGATCATTGAAAGATAATATAAAATAGAGGTTACAATTCTAAAGAGAATGCAAGAGCAGAGGTACCTGAGTGTATGTGTGCACAGCTTATTGAAGGTGGCAGGACAGGTGGAGAGAGCAGTTAGTAAATTACACAGAATGTTAGGCTTTCTTATTAGGGACATGGAGTGTCACAGCAAGGGGTGATGATGAACTTGTCCAACACACTTGTTAGACCTTAGCTGGAGTTTGTGTACAACTGTAAGTGCCACAAAATAGGAAATATGTGAATACATTGGAGAGAGTGCATTGACATGATGTTCCGGGGTGAAGAAACTTCAGCTTTGAGGATAGATTAAAGAAACTGTTTTCCTTGGAGAGAAAAGACTGAGAGAAGATCTGAATTAAGTTTTCAAAATTGTGAGCAGCTGGGCAGATAAACAGGAGAACCTGTTCCTGCTTGTAAAAACATGAAGGATAAGAGGGAACAGATTTGAAGTGGTTCGCAAAAGTAGATAATATGATCTGAGAAAAAAAGATCTTCACTCAGTGATTGGTTTGGATCTGGAATACACTACCTGGGAATGGGACGGAGGTCAATTCAGTTGAGGCATTTAAGAGAGGCATTGGAAGATTATTTGTGTAAAAGCAATGTACAGGATTATAGGGAAGAGACACATTTGGACTTGTTCTCTCTTCAGGAGAGATGTGGATTAAGCTTTGAACCTGAATAAGTTTTAAAATTATTTCTATTCTTTCAGGGGATACAGGCATTGCTGGCTAGGCCAGCATTTATTGCACATACTTGTCTCAGGCTTGCTGCAGTGCTCCAGTTCAGCTCAGCTCATTTTCCTGTTGGGAACTCTGTAGCCTTCTGGACTCAATGTTGAGTTCAATAAGTTTAGGGCTTGAGGCACTTCTCCCATGTCCTTACTCCAACTCCACACACCAGGCCTTGTTACCACACGGTCTGCCATTACACCCACCCCATTGTTAGCCACTACTGATCCCCATTAGTAGCTATTCATTCTCCTAGGCTAACTGTTATCCATTCCATTGTCTGTCCAACCGTTCTTCTCTCTTTTTGAGCTCTACCTCCAGCTATAGTTTGCTGGGGTCCACGTACATAGATCCCTCAAAGTTGCCGCCCAAGTTGATAGGGTTGTTAAGAAGGTTATGGTGTGCTGGCTATCATTAAAGGGAGATTGTTTTTAAGAGCCGTGAGGTTATGCTGCAGCTCTATAGAACCATGGTTCGACCCCACACTTGGAATATTGTGTTCAGTTCTGGTCGCCTCATTATAGGAAAGATGTGGAAGCTTTAGAGAGGGTGCAGAGGAGATTTACCAGGATGTTGCTGGACTGGAGAGCATGTCTTATGAAGAAAGATTGAGGGAGCTAGATGTAGGGAGTGAAGAAGGATGAGAGCTGACTTGATAGAAGTGTACAAGATGATGAGAGGCCTAGATAGAATGGATAGCTGACCTTTTTTCCTATGGCGGAAATATCTATCATGAGAGGCATAATTTTAAGGTGATTGGAGGAAGGTTTAGGGGAGATGTCAGAGGTACACAGAGAGTGGTGGGTGCGTGGAAAGCACTGCTGGTGGTGGTAGAGTCAGATACATTAGGGACATTTAAGCAATTCTTGGATAGGCGCATGGAAGTTAGTACAATTAAGGGTATGTAGATTATTCTGATCCTCGAGTAGGATAGAAGGCTGGCACAACATCGAGGGCTGAAGGGCCTGTACTGTGTTGTCCTGTTCTATGTTCTATGTTGAGAGGAGACCACATTATGAACAGTGAATATAGTAGATCGATTGAGTGATGGTTAAGAAAACACAACAACGCCTCTTCTTCCTCAGACAACTTAGGAAATTCGGCATGTTCATAAGGACCTTCACCAACATTTACAGATGCACTGTAGAAAACATTCTATCCAGGTGCATAACAGCCTGGTATGACAAATGAAAGTTGTGTGCACAGCTTAGATCATCATGGAAACCAACCTCCCATCCATGGTCTCCATTTACACTGCTCATTGTCGAGGAAAGGCTGCCAACATCATCAAGGACACCACGCACCCTAGTCATGTTCTCTTCCAACCTCTTCCATCATGCAGAAGATACAGAAGCTTGAACACATGTACCACAGGTTACAGGTCAGCTTCTTACCTGATGTTATTAGACTGCTGAATGGGCCTTTCTAACTTCAAGCAATGTAGATTTTGCTAATGGCGATTTTGCTTTGTGCCCATCCTTTGCAGCCGTAACCTTGTATTCCTTGCTCAGTCTAAGCACCCTATGATAATCTGTATGTACTTGTTTGTTATGATCTGCCTGTACTGTCAGAAAACAAAACTTTTCACTGTACTTGGGTACATGTGACTACAGAGCTGAAAAATGTGTTGCTGGAAAAGCGCAGCAGGTCAGGCAGCATCCAAGGAGCAGGAGAATCGACGTTTCGGGCATAAGCCCTTCTTCAGGAATTTACGTGTGACTACAGTAAATCAAATCAAGTGCTACTTTGCCCAGAAGGTGTGTTTGAGTTTTTATGTGCTGACGTAGGAGGAAGTAAACAGGTGAATGTTACACATTTTACACCAGCATGGAAAGGTGCCATGGGGCTGTGAGGGAGTGTTGGGAGTAAAGGAGGAGTGGACCAGTGTGGCCAGATGGGTTGCTCAAAATGATGGATTTCTGATGACTTTACGACAAACAGACAATAAATGAGGCATACTGGGAAATTGAGACAACCCTTGACCAGACTGACTGAATAAACATGCTGCAGAATCCAGACAAGCTGCAGCTACAGACAATACAATATACATTCGAATTGGAATTGAACAGGACAATCAGTATCTCAGGTTGTTTGCCAGGCGCAGGGACATCTCACACCCTTATTTGGAGAGGGCTTCCTGACTTATGTGCACCAACACCTCCAGGAATGGGTGCCCAAGGACCACCCTGCCATTGACATGTCACTGCCTGGTTGGATCTGATTGAGCAGGATGATCGGGCTTGTTCAATCTATTGGAGGAAACTAAAGACTCTCCATGTCGATGGCAGGGCTGAAACAACTACTAAGTATAAGAATTACCACAACACCATCCTCAGGAGTAATAATCCGAGACCAATCACTGGGAAGAGAAGACACCCCTGGGACTTCTGGGAGAAAAAGACCAGACGATCTCCGCCATGTGGATAGAGGCCAAGATCTATTGTGGTGGGATATGACCATCAGGAGTTAACTTAAAGCACAAAGTCATTGATTAGTTCAGAGTCGACTCACAGTGTCTTTACAAGATATAAGAGTTAAATACACATGACGCAGCACCAGGGTGTCCCAGAGGGAATGGCCCTTGCAGAATGCTGACACGGGATGGGGGGGGAGGGGGATATGTATCTACTGGTGGTATCTCGATGGAGGTGGTAGAAGTGGCAGCTAATGATCCTCTGGATGTGAATGCTGGTGGGTTGGTAGGTGAGGACAAGGAGGACCCTAAGCCTGTTGTGGGAGGGAAGAGAGGGGATAAGGATTGAAGTTGAGGAGATGGATCGGATCTGGCTGAGGGTGCTGCCAACTATGAGGAATCCTTGGATGAGGAAGAAGGTGGAACATCTTGGAGGTCCCCTTGTCGAAGTTGGCTTCATTTGAATATGTATGACAGATTCAGAGGAACTGGTAGAATGGAATAGAGTGGTATAGTCAAGATAACTGTGGGATAACTGTGGGAGAAGGTGGGTTTCTAATGGATATTGGTGGCCAGTCTATCCTCAGAAATGGAAACAGATGTTGAAGAAGGAAGGAAGGAGTCAGAGATAGACCAGGTGAAGATGAGAACGGGATGAAAATTGGAAGCAAATTAATAAACTTTTCTAATTCTGGATGAGAGAGGGAAGCAGCATTAATAATATCATTGATATACTGGAGAAAGAGTTGTGGGTGGGGCTGGAATTGGACTTGAACAAGGAATGTTCCATGTATCCAACAAAGAGACAGGCATAACTGGGACTCAACACACCTTCCAAGTGAAGCAGTGCTTTACATGCATTTCACTGAGCTTAGTCTACTGCGTTTGCTGTTCACAATGTGACCTCTTCTACATTGGGGAAATGAACCATGGAATGGGTGACAGAGCACCTATGGTCTGACCTGACTGCAGGATTCCTGCCTCCATTCCTGATTTCTGGCAATTTCTGCTGTCATTGAACAGAAACTCAACTGGACTCACCATATAAATATAGTGGACACAAGAGCAGGTCAGAGACTAAGAATCCTGCAGCAAGTAACTCACCTCCTGACTCCCCAGTGCCGGTTGAGCATCTGCAAGGCACAAGTCAGGAGTGTGATGGAGTACTCCCCACTTGCCTGGATGGGTGCAGCACCAACACCATTCAAGATGCTTGACGTCATCCAGGACAAATCAGCCCACTTCACTAGCACCATATCCACAAGCGTTAATTCTCTCCACCACCTATTCGCAGTAGCAGCAATGTGTACATTTGTGCAATGCCGAAATTCTCCAAGGCTTCTTAGTCAGTACCTTCTAAATCCACTTGTATTTAGAAGGAGGTGGGAAGCAGATACAGAGGAACACTACCATCTGGACGTTCCGCTCCAAAACATTCACCATTCTGACTTGGAAATATGTTGCCATTCCTTCAATGTTGCTGGGTCAGCATCCTGGAAGTCCCTCTCTCACAGCATTGTGGGTCTGCCTATGGTAAGTGGACTGTAGCTGTTCAAGAAAGCAGCTCAGCAGCACCTTATCTGGGGCAACTAGGGCCGGGCATTAAATGTTGGCCTTGCTATTACATTTACATCCCATGAATGAATTAAAACACGCACTGAAATCTAAACTGCAGTCTTGAAGGGATGTTGTCTGTTGCTGTTAGGATGCATACCCCAGCAGTGGGAGGTTTATGTCGCTTTTTTGGAAGATGAAGCCAAATGTTATTGTTAAACCTCACCCTATGGTTAACATCATCACCTAGATTAACCAGGTGTACAGCTCTCCCTGAATGTTCATGACTTTAGATTCCTGAGCCAGTGATTTAATGTCTTCCAGATTATCGTTTGGCACCTTGAGATATTTAGATCAGATTAAATTACATTAGATTAGATTACATTACAGTGTGGAAACAGGCCCTTTGGCCCAACAAGTCCACACCGCCCCGCCGAAGCGCAACCCACCCATACCCCTACATTTATCCCTTACCTAACACTACGAGCAATTTAGCATGGCCAATTCACCTAACCTGTGGGAGGAAACCGGAGCACCCGGAGGAAACCCACGCAGACACGGGGAGAACGTGCAAACTCCATACAGTCACTCGCCTGAGGTGGGAATTGAACCCGGGTCTTTGGCGCTGTGAGGCAGCAGTGCTAACCACTGTGCCACCGCGCCACCCATTGCCACCGTGCCGCCCATTGCCACCGAGCCGCCCATTTTAAACAGTTAAACACAATGCAAGGTGTTATTAAAGCCGTTTCTTAAATGCAAATGTTGGCTTTACTTCCTCCTGTCCTAAAAGCTCTGCCTCTAAAGGGGAGACTGATTTCACCCTTGGTAAACATGTCAATGACTGCCAATGAGATAGTTGACTGTGTCAGACATCACAGCTGATCCTGTCTTCTCCCAGTATCCACATAGCTGGCAGGACTATACAGAATGATGTTTGGGCTTTTGACTAACATTAATCCCATGTGTTTCTGCAGGGTCATCCTTGAGCTCGTACCCATTGTTTTCAGCGACTCACCTCTCTCCAGCTCTCACAGCGAGGATTCCACAATACCTACCTCCTGCCACATCCTCCAGTAAGCCGAATGGACCAGCTCCTGAGAATATTTCTCCATCCAGCAGCGAGTGTGAAAGTGACCAAAGCATTCTTCGCCCCAAAAAGCCTCGCAGAAGTCGCACCATTTTCACCGAGCTGCAGCTCATGGGGCTGGAGAAAAAATTCCAGAAGCAGAAATACCTGTCCACGCCAGACAGGTGAGTGAATGGGAGCAGGGTGAGGGGTGGTAATTGAGAGAAAATGCGTGTATGGGGAAGGGAGTTCTCCAGAGTGCAGCCGAGATAAGAACTGCAAAGGGTGTGGCGTCTACCCAATGCCGGGATAAGAGATGTCTCACGAGGATTGAACAGAAAGTTGGAATAGAAGCTTGGAGAAACTGGTTGTTCTGGTCCATGCTGGAACAAGGGACATAGGTCAGAGCAAGAAGGAGGTAAGGGGAAAGAGGGACTGTGGAACTAATTCTGGGGTAGGAACAAGCTGCACCGATGGGATAGTTCCCACTTTAACCAGAATGGTAACTGTGTCCTGTCAGAGACATTAACTGGGGAGAGGAGAGGATGCAAAAGCTTTCAACTAGTCAGAGTGGAACAAGGGATCAACCAAAATATAAACAGGCTCTGTGTCAACAGAACAGGACAAGAACATGAGGAAAGAATACAATTATGGAAGACATTGAAGACAAAGCACCAAAACATTCATTGAGTTATAGGGTCAAACAGCATGGAAACAAACCCTTCGGACTAACTCATCTGCACTGACCAAACATCCCAATCTGACTTAGTCCCACAAAACTCTTCCTATTCACATGTTCAACAGGAGGCCTTTGTAATGTTGTAATTGTACCCGCCTCCATTACTTCCTCCGGCAGCTCGTTCCATGCACGCACCACCCTCTGTGTGAAAAAGCTATCACTCAGGTCCTTTTTAAATCTTTTTCCTCTCACCTTAAACCAATGCCATCTAATTTTGGACTCCCCCACCCAAGGAAAAAGATGGTGTCTTTTCACCCTGTCCATGCCTCTCATGATTATATGAACCTCTATAAGGCCAACCCTCAGTCTGCAATGCTCCGGGGAAAAAAGTCCACCAAATCAGCCTCTCCCTATAACACAAATCCTCCAATCCCAGCAATATACTTGTAAATCTTTGCTGCGCCCTCTCAAGTTTAACAATATCCTTCAAAATGATAAACATAAATTGATATCCTATTAAAAATCATAAAAATTTCTGCACAGGAATTTAAACGGAGTCCATAATCAAACAGGGAACTGGAGACTAAATATTACAGGTTGTGGCATATTTGGAAAGATGGAGAAGAAAAATGGGGAGATGGAGTTGCTTTACTTAATCAGGATAGCATAATGACAGTGGGAAAAATGGGCACAGTTCTCAGCAAGACAAAAGGATAGACATAAAATTATGATAAAGGATCAAAAACAAATACATGCAGTGTGGCAGAGCATCTAACAATGGAGTGGAAATGGAGGAAGAAGTTAAATAAAATAGAATAATAGGACTTTGTTCAAATCCGCTGATCTAAGTTGGATGTGTGCAGGGGGCTGTGGGGACGGGGGGCTGTGGGGACAAATAGAGTTCCTAGGGTGTGTACAGGACTCCTTTCAAACCGAACGTTTGAAAAGTGCAACAAGAGATGGCTCACTATTGGATTCGGTAATGAGAAATAAACCAGAGCAGATTGAGAAGTAGAAGTAGGAAAATATCTAGACGGTGGTGTCCATAATATTAAAGCTGATAGAGAAGGACAAAATTATGAGGAAAACGATTGGAGAAAGGCTGAATCTGAGGGGGCTAAGATAAACTTTGGCAAAATAAAACAGGAGCTTATAGTGGCAAACAAAGATATACACCATCAGTAGAAACTATAATAAACCTTCAAAATGTTCCAACCAACCTTCACTGCCATTTAGAAAGACAAGGCCATCAGATACATGGGAATGCTATTACCATTTCCTCCAAGCCACTCATCATCCTGAGAAATATATCGCCATTTCTTCAGTGTCATTCAGATGAATCTTGCAATTCTTTCCCAAATGGCATCGTGGGTCTACAGAGACCAAACGGACTGCAGAAGCTCAGCAAGATGGCTCACCAGCACTTTCTCATAGGTAACTAGGGATGGGCAATAAAGGCTGGCTCAGCCAAGATGTCCAAATTCTATGAATGAATAAAATAAACAGGTAAAATAGTGTTTTAATATATTGTGGGCAAAATAAAAGAAAGAATACAAGACAAAAAAGAAAAGAATAACAGTAGTGAGACTCGATTGATGAATAATGATATAAAGGAATGATTCAGGTTTAAAAATAAGGCAAAAAGTATGTAGGTGATTGGGGGACGACAGTACACGAGAAAATAGAAAGATTATGGGAGAAGTAAAAATAAAAGCACAATTAAGAGGGTAAATGAAATATTTTGCAGGCGTGTCAATTAAAATAATGAAAGCTGCGAAGGGAATCCCACAAATAATAATAGATAGGTGGTAGAAATATGAAATAATTACTTTGTCTGAGTAATTAACAAGGAGGTAGAACCAGTAGATATGTCAGTAATTGACGAAATGAGTAATTACATAAATGTATTCATACTCAAGAAGGGGATATTTTGATTAAACTAAACAAACTCTGAGGATAAAGACACAAGGGATGAGATGGACTACCCGGAGTAGTTGAAGTAAATTTTCATTTATTTGTCTATAGACTGTTGGCATTTATTGTCCAACCTTAATTGCCCAGAGGGCAGTTAAGAGTCAACCATACTGCCGTGGTCTGGAGTCACATGTAGGTCAGAGCAGGTAAGGATGGCAGACTTTCTCCACTAAAGAACATCTATTGTTGAAAGAATGTTATATTCAATTATTAAGTAAAAGCAGCATGTTCAGAAAATCATAATTAAATCAAACTGGATCAGCATGGCTTCATGAAAGGGAAATCATGACAGAGTAATTTATTAGAGATTTTTGAGGAAGTCTCAACCAGAGTGGATAAAGGGGAACCAGTAGGTGCATTGTGTTTGGACTTCAAAAAGACATTCAACAAGATACCTCACAAAATGTTAAGCCATAAGGTAAGAGCCCATGGTGTGGGAAATATTGCCATGGATAGAGAATTGTTAACAGACAAGAAAAACAAATGGGGATAGGGGGTTCTTTTTCAGGTTGATGACCTGAAACCAGTGGTGTTTCAGTGCTGTGTCTGAAACTGTTTACAATATATATTAAAACCTTGGACAAAGGAAGCAAATATACTGTAGCCAAATTTGCAGATGTTAGAAATATAGTAGGAAAGGCAAGTTGCTTGAGGGATACACACAGTCCACAGAGAGATATTGGTAGGTAAGTGAGTAGGAAAAATGTTGTCAAATGGAAGATATTGTCACTCAGAGACATGATCACAATACCTTCTACAGAGTTGCAATGTGCAAACTGTCCAGTTGAAGTGCTACGTTTGAGGAAGTTGACTGTAGATGGGTGCTGAGAACCAGACAGGAGTTGTAGCTGTGTGTTTGTTGCCATTGTTTCCATAGTGATGGTTGTTTGTGTAATACACCTGACTTGACATATAATCCCTATCTATACAGGACAGAGAGGAACATTTTTGTGGGTTTAGCTAATGGTCTAGTGATACAATGAAACTATTCAGAGCATCCCCAGTGATTACATTTTCCACGAGCTGTGACTGATACAACTAATTCAGAAAATCCACTCCTTAAGTACTAGCGAAACCTGTGTAAACCACTATTTCAGTCTCCTTAGAAAAATATAAAACCTTTCGTTCACACTTTCCTGCTCTTGCTTGCACTGATTTACAGAAGCAGCAAAGGGTTTTGAGCTTGTTCCACTGTTAAGAGGGCTCCATTTTAACTTGGTCTGGTGGCAAGATCTGAGAGTCAAAACAATTTTAATTTCGATGGCATTTTCTGAGAATTTCAGAAGGGGCCACTTTTTGGTTTTCAGTGGCTCCTTTGGTACCAAAATTTTAATTAAAAATCAAGCTTTTCTTGATTTGCAAACTCACTCTAAGCCTCCAAATCATAAAATTGTTATGGTGCAAAAGGAAATCATTCAACCTATTGTGTCTGCCCTGGCTCTCCAAGTGAACATCATTCAGTCGTGTGGAGGAGCTGGACAAACTTAAAAATCACACAACACCAGAATGTCCCATCGTGTCAGGCAATGGGACCCTGTGTGAGAACCTCTCTGGCTATGTTGAAGGCATGTTGAAGGCATTGTATAAGGGACCCCCAGCTCTTTCACAACACTAAAGATTTCTTACAGAAACTCAGCACCTCAAATCTCCACTTAGCTCCAAGGAAATCAGTCTCAACTTCTGAAATCTATCCTGTTAACTGAGATTTCTCATCTCGTCACTGTGATTATTCTTGGAAAATTCTTCTGCATACTTGCCACTGCCTTCATATCTTTGCTACAGGATAGTGCCCAGGACTGCTCGTCTTGCTCCTGGTGAGTTCTAACCAGCAGTTTATAGAGGTTTAGCATAACCTCTTTGCAAATGCCTCTGCACGTGTACACACAGGTGTCTCTAATCCTTCTATCAATTACTTTACATTGATGTCTCCTGGTTACTGACCTCTCTTCCAATCTATAACTATACCTCACCTGCCTCTATTTGTATTACCATATATTAATATCAGTAGTTAGACTATTAAAACTTCCTTCAGCTTCCACTGTCTCCTATCCAATCTTTTCTTGGATGTAAAATACTCTGTTCTGGCAGCATCATCTTGAATCTCCAGTGTACCCTTTCTGATATGGTCACATGGGTCTTATCAAGTAAGGTTGGCAGTAGCTGTAGATTCTTCACAAATGACAGCAAGAGACCTTTATGAAAAAAGTCAAAAAGATGAAGGCTGTAAATGTAAATGTTTAGGGAATTGAAATCAGAGAAGGTCCTTGAGGAATATAAAGAAAGCAGGAAAGAACTTAAACAAAGACTAGGAGGACTAAAAAGGACCGTGAAATGCCTTTGGCAATAGGAAGTCATATGACACCAGGTTACACTCCAACAGATTTATTTTAAATCACAAGCTTTCAGGGAGCTGCTCCTTCATCAGGTGAAGTGATACTTCTGACTTTGTCCACCCCAGTCCAACACCAGCACCTCCACATCTTAGTAAATAGGATTAAGGAGAATCCCAAGGCATTTTAAATGCATATTTGGGTGGTATGGTGGCTCAGTGGTTAGCACTGCTGCCTCACAGCGCCATGGGACCGGGGTTGATACCAGCCTCAGGTGACTATCTGTGTGGAGTTTGCATATTCTCCCTGTGTCCATGTGGGTTTCCTCAGGGCGCTCTGGTTTCCTCCCACAGTCCAAAGATATGTAGGTTAGGTGGATTGGCCATGCTAAATTGCCCATAGTGTTAGGTGCAATAGTCAGAGGTAAATGTAGGGAAATGAGTCTGGGTGGGTTACTCTTCGGAGGGTTGGTATGGACTTGTTGGGCCAAAGGGCCCGTTTCTACACTGTAGGGAATCTAGTCCAATATTAGAGCCATTGTTCATTCATCACCCACCATACTGATCCTCTACCATTAGAATTCAATCGTTCCTTTTGCCAATAGCTTTTATATTTTTTCACCTTTTAATATCAATACTGTTTCCTTAAGATGGGAGCCATCACAACAGCACAACAGGCATGAAGTTGAGAGTGTAATGCGCACAACCACTTCAATGAGACAAAGCAAGAGAAGGCATAGGGAGCGAGATGCTAAGAGTATCCAGGCGTAGATTAGGGGGAGGATGTGCATAAGTGGGTACCCACATTGACATTTACTTCTACGCATCTCCCGTGAGGTGGCATGGCTGCTCACCATATGCCACTTAACATTATTTTGGTATTGCTGAAAAAGATGGTCACAGATAGTCATTTTTTGCCCACAGATGTTGATTAATTGATTACTTATTTTTTGGTGTGGATAGGAGAGTTTGCGAAAACTGATTTCACAAATACACAGGAATGACTGTATCAAAGTTGGCAAGCCATGTTGCAGCTGTATAAAACTTAACTTTGGTCATGTTTGGAGTATTGTGTGTAGTTCTGGTTGCCACACTTTAGGAAGGGCATGCAGGGGTGAAAAGGGTGAAAAAGACGTTTATAAGGATGTTGGCTAGATTGGAGTGTAAGGAGATGTTGGGCAACATGGATTGTTTTTGCTAAAGCATCAAAGATTGCTTCTATATACTGATAGACATATATAAGATTATGAGAGGCATGGAAAGGGTGGATTTTCTAGGGGCATAGGTTAAAGCAAGAGTGAAAAATTTAAAGGAAACGTGCAAGGGAAGTCTTTTACACAAAGGATGGTAGGTACATTATGATCAGCAGACACAGAAGGTCAAAGAGTCTGTTCCTGTGCTGTCATGTTCTATGTTCTAAAAGCTAAACACTTTGGAACCTAGCAATCTTAAATCAAAACAGAAAATGCTGGAAATACTCAGCAGATGTGGCAGCTTCTGTGTAGAGTTAAATATCACACAACACCAGATTATAATCTGTTATGAACTAGGCCAGAACCCTCAAAAAACTCTTTTAGCAGGTAGCCCAGATCATAACTTTGCTATTTGTTTAGCTAGGTGTATAGTGGATATTCCTGGAGTCGATTGCCAAGTTTTAAACTAATAAAATTTATTACAAAATTACAGAATGAAACACAAAGAACTGAAAATAGAATATCCTATCCAAACCCAATTTAATGATGTTGTTCTGAATACACACACACACACAGAAACTACCCCCAACACACATTTGTATTTGCAGAATTACATTTTATTTTGCTCAAAAGCTGCATGAATCCATGTAAGATTCTGTAAATCCCTTTTTTAGGAATAGAATCAGTCTGAACGTTGAAGCACAGACAGACAGACTTTAACCTCACACATATACATGATCTGGGCCGACATGGCACCTATTGTTAAAGTTCACTTGACGATGTAACTTTCCAAAAAAGGTTCTGGGATTTACGTATGAAAGAACTGAAAACAATGTGGTTATTCAAAAAAATGAGAGAATTAGCAAGCATTCTAGGTCTTTTTCAATATGTCATTTCAGTTGCAACACACTGTAATCTTCTGCTGTAAATTCTGCGTCTTATAATCTTATACTCCACAACTACCTGGTGAAGCAAGTGCTTCCAAATAAACCTGTTGGTTTATAACCTGGTGTTGTGTGATTTTTAACTTTGTACACCCCAGTCCAACACTGGCACCTCAAAATCTATGCAGAGCAACTGAGTTAATGCTTCGTGTCTGATGAAAAGTCACTGTTGTAAAACATTAACAACAGTAGGATTTCCAATAAGTAGTTTTGAAACAAAAGGATCCCCTATATCCTTTTGATCGTCTTTTAATCGAAACAGGTTCACATACTTTTAAAAATTATTTAATGGGATTTGGGTATCACTAGTTTGGTCAGCATTTATTGTCTATCTCTAATTGTCCAGAGAGTAGTTAAGGGACAAATACATTGCTGTGGGTCTGGAGTCACATGTAGCTTGGATCAGGTAAGGATGGCAGATTTCTTTCTCTAAAGGGCAGTCGTGAATCAGGTGGGTTCTTCCTGACAATCAGCAATGGTTCATGGTCATCATCAGGCTCTCTTTTCCAGATTATTATTGAATGCAAATTCCACCATCTGCAGTGGCATAATTCAAACCCACATCCCCGACATGTTACCTGAATCCCTGGATAATAGTCTATTATAACCATAGGTTATAGTGCTGCAAATGATAATGCAAATGACAATCTTTAGACAGGAGTCCTGAAAAAAGTCACCCTTAAACATATCAATGATGAATGTACTATCTTTAGTATGCAGATACTTCAATGCAAAGTTACATTTTAGAAAAAGTATAAGTAATTACACAAGTCTTCATGCAATGTGAACAGTTTTTAAATTATAGGGCTACAATAGGAAATGGGAGAAAGTGAGGACTGCAGATGCTGGAGATCAGAGCTTAAAAATGTGTTGCTGGAAAAGTGCAGCAGGTCAGGCAGCATCAAAGGAACAGGAGAATCGACATTTCGGGCATAAGCCCTGCTTTGCTGTGTTCTTCCAGCCTCCTGGTTGTCTACCTTCCATAATACTTCGGCCTACCAATTACTGAGTGGTTATGACAGCAGCGGAAAAGGGAGAAAAAAGGTTGACAGGAAATGATACTAGAACTGAAATGTATTGAGAAAGATTAAACAAAAGGTAGATAGAATAATGAAGAAGACATTTAGTATACATACCTTTATTGGTCAGTGCATTGAGTATAGGAGTTGGGAGGTCATGCTGCAGCTGTATAGGACATTGGTTAGGCCTCATTTGGAATGCTACATGCAATTCTGGTCTCCCTTGTTTAGAAATGATGTTGTGAAACTTGAAAATATTTACAAGGATGTTGCAAGGGTTGGAGGGTGTGGGCTATAGGGAGAGGCTGAATAGGCTGGGACACTTTTCCGTGGAGCGTCGGAGGCTGAGAGGTGACCTTATAGAGGTTTATAACATCATGAGGGGCATGAATAAATAGATAAGGGTGGGGCAGTGTTAAACTAGAGGACAGAGGATTAAAGTGAGAGAGGAAAGATTTAAAAGGGACCTCAGGGATAATGTTTTCGTGCAGAGGGTAGTGTTTTTATGGAATGAGCTGCCAGACTAAGTGGTGAAACCTGGTACAATTATGACATTTAAAAGGCATCTGGACAGTTATATAACTAGGAAGTGTTTAGGGGGATATGGGCCAAATGCTGATAAATGGGACTAGATTAATTTACAATATCTGGTCGGCATGGACAAGTTAGACCGAAGGGTATGTTTCTGTGCTGTACATCTCTATGACTCTATGAGATAGGAGTGTTTTTCTCTAGATAATAAAGAGCTCAGGAGTGACTTGATACTGGCCTTAAAATGATGAAAGGATTTAAGATTGGTAAATGTAGAGAAGATAATTTAACTTTTTGGATTATCTAAACTTGGGGACCATGAATATAAGATAGTCAGTCATAAATCAAATAGGAATTCAAGGGAAAAGAATGGTTAAAATGTGGACAAAAACAAAATATCTGGGCAAGTATTTCAAGAAGACATTGCGGGGTAATTAAAGACTGAAGACATCTGAAATAAAAACAGAAAGTGCTCGAGGAACCCAATCTCTAACTACCCCTCAGTGTGTACTCTAATTACCCCACAATCTCTAACTTCCCCTCAGTGTGTACTCTAATTACCCCACAATCTCTAACTACCCTTCAGTGTGTACTCTAATTACCCCACAATCTCTAACTTCCCCTCAGTGTGTACTCTAATTACCCTGCAATCTTTAACAACCCCTCAGTGTGTATTCTAATTACCCCACAATCTCTAACTTCCTCTCAGTGTGTACTCTAATTACCCCACAATCTTTAACTACCCCTCAGTGTGTACTCTAATTACCCCACAATCTCTAACTTCCTCTCAGTGTGTACTCTAATTACCCCACAATCTTTAACAACCCCTCAGTGTGTACTCTAATTACCCCACAATCTGTAACTACCCCTCAGTGTGTACTCTAATTACCCTGCAATCTTTAACAACCTCTCAGTGTGTACTCTAATTACACCACAATCTCTAACTACCCCTCAGTGTGTACTCTAATTACCCCACAATCTCTAACTACCCCTCAGTGTGTACTCTAATTACCCCGCAATCTTTAACAACCCCTCAGTGTGTACTCTAATTACCCCACAATCTTGAACTACCCCTCAGTGTGAACTCTAATTACCCCCCAATCTCTAACTACCCCTCAGTGTGTACTCTAATTACCCCACAATCTTTAACTACCCCTCAGTGTGTACTCTAATTACCCCACAATCTCTAACTTCCTCTCAGTGTGTACTCTAATTACCCCACAATCTTTAACAACCCCTCAGTGTGTACTCTAATTACCCCACAATCTGTAACTACCCCTCAGTGTGTACTCTAATTACCCTGCAATCTTTAACAACCTCTCAGTGTGTACTCTAATTACCCCACAATCTCTAACTACCCCTCAGTGTGTACTCTAATTACCCCACAATCTCTAACTACCCCTCAGTGTGTACTCTAATTACCCCACAATCTCTAACTACCCCTCTGTGTGTACTCTAATTACCCCCCAATCTCTAACTACCCCTCAGTGTGTACTCTAATTACCCCGCAATCTCTAACTACCTCTCAGTGTGTACTCTAATTACCCCACAATCTGTAACTACGCCTCAGTGTGTACTCTAATTACCCCGCAATCTGTAACTACCCCTCAGTGTGTACTCTAATTACCCCACAATCTCTAACTACCCCTCAGTGTGTACTCTAATTACCCCACAATCTCTAACTTCCTCTCAGTGTGTACTCTAATTACCCTGCAATCTTTAACAACCTCTCAGTGTGTACTCTAATTACCCCGCAATCTCTAACTACCCCTCAGTGTGTACTCTAATTACCCCACAATCTGTAACTACCCCTCAGTGTGTAGTCTAATTACCCTGCAATCTTTAACAACCCCTCAGTGTGTACTCTAATTACCCCACACTCTCTAACTACCCCTCAGTGTGTACTCTAATTACCCCGCAATCTGTAACTACCCCTCAGTGTGTACTCTAATTACCCCACAATCTCTAACTACCCCTCAGTGTGTACTCTAATTACCCCACAATCTCTAACTACCCCTCAGTGTGTACTCTAATTACCCCACAATCTCTAGCTACCCCTCAGTGTGTACTCTAATTACCCCACAATCTCTAACTACCCCTCAGTGTGTACTCTAATTACCCCACAATCTCTAATTATCCCTCAGGGTGTAGTCTATTTACCCTGCAATCTCTAACTACCCCTCAGTGTGTACTCTAATTACCCCTCAATCTCTAATCAGCCCTCAGTGTGTACTCTAATTACCTCATAATCTCTAACTACCCCTCAGTATGAAGTCTAATTACCCCTCAATCTCTAATTATCCCTCAGTGTGTACTCCAATTACCCCTCAATCTCTAATCAGCCCTCAGTGTGAACTCTAATTACCTCATAATCTCTAACTACCCCTCAGTGTGTACTCTAATTACCCCACAATCTCTAATCATCCCTCAGTGTGTACTCTAATTACCCCACAATCTCTAACTACCCCTCAGTGTGTACTCTAATTACCCCACAATCTCTAATCATCCCTCAGTGTGGACTCTAATTACCCCACAATCTCTAACTACCCCTCAGTGTGTACTCTAATTACCCCTCAATTTCTAATCAGCCCTCAGTGTGAACTCTAATTACCCCACAATCTCTAACTACCCCTCAGTGTGAACTCTAATTACCCCTCAATCTATAATCATCCCTTAGTGTGTACTCTAATTATCCTCAATCTCTAATCATCCACCAGTGTGTACTCTAATTACCCCTCAATTTCTAATCATCTCCGATTGTGTACTCTAATTACCCCTCAATCGCAAATCCTCCCTCAATGTGTACTCTAATTACCCCTCAATCTCTAATCCTCCCTCAGTGTGTACTCTAATTACCCCACAATTTCTAACTACCCCTCAGTGTGTACTCTAATTTTCCCTAAATCTCTAATCAGCCCCTAAATCTGTACACACTAATTTTTCTGTTTTCTCAGATTGGATTTAGCACAGTCACTGGGATTAACTCAGCTTCAAGTGAAAACCTGGTACCAGAATCGAAGGATGAAGTGGAAGAAGATGGTGAGTGGAGTTTCTATGTTTGATGGAGTGCTGCTTGCAATTGGTTATTGCTGTCATGTTGAACCCTGTGGCTACGAAGTCACGAAAATGTTTTGAAGAAAAATATTGAACTTGTGGCAGTTTTAAGTTTGCCTTTTGCAAAATGTGGGCATTGTTGGCAAGGAGTGTATATGTTGGTATTCCTTAATGGCCCTGGGGGAGGTGAGGGCGAGCTTGAACTGTTGCCCCTTTAGGTGTAGCCTCACCCACAGTGCTGTGAGGAAGGCAAGTTCCAAGATTTTGACCCAGTGACAGTGAATGGACCGTGAAATATTTCCAAGTCAGTATGGTGAATGGTTGGACAGGAAACTTGCAGGTAGTAGTGCTTCCAACGTTTCTGCTGCCCTCGTTCCTTTGAGATGGCAGAGATTGCAGATTTGGAAGGTGCTGATGAATACAGCTTGGTAAGTTCCTGCAGTACCTCTTGTAGGAGAGACGCACTGCTGCCACAGTGCATGGGAGGTGAACAGGGTGAATGTTGAAGGCCATTGTGGTGCCAAGAAAGAAGCTGCTTTCTCCTGAATGGCCTAGAAATTAGAATCATGCAGTGCAGAAGAAGCCCAGCCACTCGTCGAGTCTGCATGACAAAATTACTCTGAATCTACACTAGTCCAATTTTCCAGTACTTGGTCCATAGCCTTGAATATTATGACATTTTCAGTGCCCATCCATCTAGTATTTTTAAAAGTGATGAGGTTTCCCATCTCCTATGTCCTCCCAGGGAGAGTATTCCAGCTTCCCACCACCCTCTGGGTGAAAAACTTTCCTCAAATTCCCTCTAAAGTACTTGTCTTTCATCTTAAAATTATGGCCCCTTGTTATTGACCCTTCAACTAAAGGAATCAGCTGCTTTCCATTCATCCAGTCCATATCCCTCACAATCTTCACACTTCTAACAGGTCCCCCCACAACCTTCTCTGCTCCAAAGAAATCAACCAAGATTGTCCAGCCTCTCTTCATAGATGAAAAGCTGCAATCCAGGGAACATTCGGGTGAACCTTCTTTGCAGCCCTTCCAATACAATCACATCCTTCCAGAATTGTGGTGGACCAGAATTCCAGCTGTAGCCTAATCAATTTTCAATAGAGCTCCAATGTAACCTCCCTGCTCTTATAATCTATGCCATGACGGATAAAGGCAAGCATCCTGTATGGCTTCTTAATCATCCTCTTAATCTGCTCTGCCACCTTCAGGGATTTGTGAACAACACCTCAAGATCCCTCAGTACCTCTAGAGTCCTGGCATTCACTGAATACTCTCTTGCCTTGTTCTTTCTTCCAAAGTCCATCACCCCACTTTTATCAGGGTTAAATTCCATCTGTCACCAGTCTGTCTATCTGTCCAATCTGTTTATACCCTCATGTAACTGAAGATTTTCTTCCTCATTGTCATTCCATTTGGCCAATCATTGTGTCAACTGCAAACTTTTTGATCATTTTCCCCCATCCCAACCACATTCTCATCTCCAGTACATTGTTTATATGTATTTAATACAAACAATAAGGGGCCAGCGCTGATCCTAGTGGTATATCACTGCTTACCAAACTATAGTCACCCAAACAGCTTCCTACTACCACCCTCTGTCTCCTGCCATTAATTTTGGATCGAACTTGCTCGGTTACCCTGCATCCCATGTGCTTTCTTCTTCTTTTTCAGACCTTGTCAAAGGCTTTGCTGAAATCCATATAAACTACAGAAACTGCACTATCCCCATCTACATATCTGGTCACCTTCCTAAAACGTTTAATCAAATTTGTTAGGCATGACCTTCCCCTTGACAAAGTCATGCTGACTATCCCTTATCAAACTTTGCCTCTTCAAGTGAAGATTAATGCTGTCCTTCAAAGTTTTCCCCAATAGTTTTCCTACCAATGATATGAGACTCATTGGTCTGGAATTCCCTGGTTTACCTCACCCATCCTTTATGAAAAATTGAACCACATTAGCTGGTTCCCATGACCAACGAGGAATTAAGAATTTTGTTCACAGCCAGTGCAGTTTCCTCCTTCACCTCCCACTTCAGCCTAGGATATTATCTGGTCCTAGGAATTTGTTCACTTGTAAGCCTACAAAAACCTCCAATAACTCCTCACTCCCTATGTTAATATGCTCAAGAATCAGAGGCCCTCTTTCTGAATTCAGTACCTGCATCCTCCTTATCTCAGATAGATGTGAAGTGCTCATTTAACACCCTATCAATATCTTCCAGCTACATGCACATATGTTTTGAACTTTTTGAATGTTATGGAGCTGCACTTATCCAGTCAATTGGATGGTATTCCATCACTGTCCTGTTTTGTGTATTGTAGATGGTGGACAGGCTCAGGAGAGTCAGGAGGTGAGTTACTTACTGCAGGATTCCAAGCTTCTGAACAGCTTTTGTACCAACTGTATTTATATGACTAGTCCATTTCAGTTTCTGGTAAATGGTGAACCCAGTATGGGATAATCAACATGGATTTGTGCATGGGAAGTCATGTCTGACAACTCTTTTAGAGTTTTTAAAGAGGTAACCAAGAAGATAGATGAGGGTAGGACAGTGGATGTTGTCTACATGGACTTTAGTAAGGCCTTTGACAAGGTCCCACATGATAGAGTATTCTTGAAGTTTAGGTCACATAGGATCCAGGGAGAGCTAGTTAATTGGATTCAAAATTGGCTTGATGGTAGAAAGTGGAGGGTGATGGTTGAAGGTTGGTTCTCAGACTGGAGGCCTGTGACTAGTGGTATGACACAGGGGTCAGTGCTGGGACCTTTGTTATTTGTTATTTACATAAATGATCTGGATGTGAATGTACAAGGCATGATTAGTAAATTTGTGGATGATTCAAAATTAGGAGATATCATTGATAGTGAGGAAGGTTATCAAAAATTACAGAGGGATCATGATCAGATGGGAAGTGGGCAAATTCAGTTCAACGCAGATAAGTGTGAGAAGTTGCACTTTGGAAAGTCAAACCAAGGTAGGACTTATACAGTAAATGGTAAGGTCCTGAGCAGTGTTGTGGAACAGGGGGACCTAGGGGATACAAGTACATAGTTCTTTGAAAGTGGCATTACAGGTAGACAGGGTGGTAAAGAGGGCATTTAGCATGCTGGCCTTCAATGGTTGAGGCATTGAGTATAGGAGTTGGGACGCTATGTTACAGTTGTATAAACCACTGGTGAGGCCACACTTGGAGTTTTGTGTACAGTTTTGGTCACCTTGTTATAGGAAAGGCATAGTTAAACTGGAAAGAGTGCAAAGAAAATTTACAAAGATATTGCCGAGACCAGTAAGCCTGAGTTATAGGAAGAGGTTGGCCAAGATAGAACTTTATTCCTTTGAACATAGGAGAATGAAGGGTGATCTTATTGAGGTGTATAAAATCATGAGGGACATAGATAGGATGAATGCATATCATCTTTTTCCCAGGGATGGGGAGTTGAAAACTAGAGGGCATAGGTTTAAGGTGAGAGGGGAAAGATTTAGCAAGGACCCGAGAGGCATCTTCTTCAGGCAGAGAGTGGTGCTTATATGGAATGGGCTACGAGAAAATGTGGTTGAGGTAGGTACATTAGCAACATTAACAAATATTTGTATAGGTACATGGATGGGAAGGGTTTAGAGGGATGTGGACCAAATGCTGGCAAATGGAACTATCTGAGTGGTCAACATGGACCAGTTTGGGCTGAAAGACTTGTTTGTATGTTGTGTTACTCTATGACTCTATGTTGGCAGTGGCGAATGTCAAGGAGAAATGGTTACATCCTCTCTTGATGAAGAGAACTAAGGGTGGCATAGTGGCTGCGTGGGTTTCCTCTGGGTGCTTCATTTCCTCCCACAGTTCAAAGATTTGCAGGTTAAGTGAACTGACCATGCCAAATTGCCCATATTTTTAGGTGCTTTAGTCAGGAGTAAATATAGGTTAGGGGAATGGGTCTGGGTGGGTTGTTTCTCGGAGGTCTGGTGTGGACTGGTTGGTCTGTTTCTACACTGTATGGATTCTAATCAGTTGCAACAACTACTACTGATGGAGGAGGGAATATTGGCACTTACTGGGTGACACTTGAGGAGATTCACAGGATGGTGGAGCTAGTTTGTAAGCAGTGTTTGTGGTTTTGGAGTCATAGAGGCCTAAAGCACAGAAGAAGGTTGTCTGACCCAGCACATTCTTGCTGTTCAAAAAAAATCACCTAACTATTCTAATTCTCATTTTCCAGTCCTTGGCCCAAATTCTTGTGTGCCTTGGCATCACAAGTACACATCTAAACACTTGAACATGATCAGGACTTTTGTCTCTATTACCCTAACATGCAGTAAGTTCCAGTTTCCCACCACCCTTTGAGTAAAAACGTTTTTCTCACAGCTCTTCTAAATCTTCTGCTCCCTGGTCATTGATTCTTCCATCAAAGGGAAATGTTTCTACCTGTCTGTCCTGTCTTTGCCCCTCATGATTTTATACATCTCAATCATGTCTCCTCTCAAACTCCTCTGCTCAAAGTAAAGCAATTGTTAAGCCTGTCCAATCTCCCTTTATAAGCAGAACTCTCCAGAACAGGTGTCATCCTTGTAAATCTCCTCTGCCTCTCTGCAGTTGCTTTCCCAGAGATCTGGTTGGTGTTGAGAGATCCCAGCTAGCACAATGATTTGTTTATTCCAGGTGGCATCTTTCTCAATGTTACTGATTCACAAACAACAGTTGTAAGTACTTGAGGTCCAGGCCAGTTCTGACAGTAGATCATTGAACGAAGCACAGTGACACTGCAGTCAATCTCTGTAATGACATGGATGTGGGTAATGTAGCTGTTCAGGCTAGGCTCCCCCTTCATCCTATCAGCAAGTTAGCACAGGACAAATAAGACTAGAGAAATGAATGCATGGCTCAAATGAGATTATGGTTTAAGTAGCACTGGGGCATGTACCATTGGGGTGGTCTATACCTGAATTGTGATGGGTTAGTGTCCTTTTGAGCAGCATAATGAGGGAAGGAGAGGGAGTTTTAACTTAAATAGTTGGGACAAGGGATCAAATTTGGAAGGAAGTGGTAAATCAAAGAGTAGAGTCAAGTCAAGCGAAGAAAGGCATCAATATAAGAAATAACACAGAATATGATGGGAAGAGATAAAACAGTACTTCCTAAACCTTTTTCTTGTCAAGGAATGTTTAAGGCCCAAACACTACATCAGTGTAGTGGTTCCCTCCTTCTCTCCTTCTCTAACCAAAATGAAAGTGGGGGGGTAGAGAGAGGTGCTATTGCAAAGCTTTTTGGTAGCAGAGTAAGAAGTAATGCTTTGGCTCAAGAGATTTCAGACAGCAGCAGCTCAGCAAAAAGTACAGGTAAGCTCAGGTAAAGTCCTTTTAACTTTCCTCTTGAGTCTTACAGCAGTTAAGATGGCAGTTAGGCCAGTCACATGTTCCTCCTGCAGGATGTGGGAGCTGAGGGAGACATCCATCATCACTGATGGCTACACATGTGGGAAGTTGACCCAGCTGCAGCTCCTGGGAGACTGTGCTGGGGAAGCTGGAGCTGGGGCTGGATGCACTCAGGATCATCCAAGATGCTGAGTACTTCATGGATAAGAGTTTTAGTGAGTTGGCCACATCTAAGGTGCAGGCAGAGAGTAGCTGAATGACCATGAGGAAAGGCAATGGGAATAGGCAGAGAGTGCAGAAATACCCTTTGGTATTTCCCTTTGAAAACAATTATACCATTTTCGATACTGTTGTGGAGGGCAGCGAATGATGACCATTCAGGGGAAAGCAGCAGTAGCCAGGTCAGTGGCTCTGAGGTACAGCAGGAAAGGGTAAAGGTAAGCCAGGACCTTCGTGATAGGAGAGTCGACAGTTGGGGAATTTTGTGAAAGGAGATTCTGTGACAGCAAATGGGAATCCAGAACAATATATTGCCTCATGATGCCTGGGTCTAGGATGTCTTGGAGCAGCTGCAGAAGGTTCCCAATGGGGAGGGTGAGCAGCCAGAAGTCATTGTGCACATTGGCAGAAATTGGGATGAGGTCCTGCAGAGTGATTATAGAGAGTTAAGAAAAAAGTTAAAAACCAGGATCTCGTTGGTGATAATCTCCGAATTACTTCCACGTGTTGTGGATATGACAAATAAATGCATGGCTAAAGAATTGGTGCAGTGGCATGGATTCAGATTTTTAGATCATTGGAATCTTATCTGAGGCAGAGGTGATTTGTTCAACAGGGACGGGTGGCACCTGACCTGAAGAGGGACCAATATCTCGGCAGCCAGGTTTGCTATTGCTGCAAGGGAGGGTTTAAACTAGATTGGCGGGGGGGTGGGGTGGGATCCTCAACAGGGAGACAAGTGGGAGGCTGGAAGGAGATACAGTAATCAGAAATAGGAGGTTGAAGAGTGGAAATGACAGGGAGCGAGGGGTGCCTGTTGGATTAAATTGCATCTATTTCAATGCAAGAGGGCTGACAGATAAGACCAATGAACTCAGGGCGTGGATAGGTATGTGGGACTGGGACATTATAGCCATTATAGAAACTTGAGTAATGGAGGGACAGGACTGGCAGCTTAATGTACCAGGGTATGGTAGCTTGAGGCAGGACAGAGGAGGTGGGAGGAGGGGAGGGGGTGTATCACAGCAGGAACCAGAGAAGGAATAACTGAAGAATCCTCCAGTGGGGCTTTGGGGGTGGAGCTAAGAGATAAGAAGGGGATGGTGACACTATTGGGGTTGTACTATCAGCCCCCAAATAGTCAATGTTCCTTCAAATAGAGGAACAAATATGCAGGGAAATTGGAGAGACTTGTAGGAGCAATAGGGTTGCCATAGTAGTGGATTTTAATTTTCCTAACATAAACTGGGACTGCCAAAGCATTAAGGGCTGAGGAGGGGTGGAATTTGTTAAGTGCATTCAAGAAAGTTTCCTCAAGCAGTATATAAAGGGTCCAGTTTAGGAAGAGGCAAAACTCGACGTACTCTTGGGAAATAGGGCAGGATAGGTGACTGAGGTGACAGAGTGGGTGCACTTTGGGACCTGTGACTATAGTTCTATTAATTTTAAAATAATTATGGAGAAGGATAAACTGGTGCACATGTTCAAGTTCTAAATTGGAGCAACACAAATTTTGATGGAATTAGACAGGAGCTTGCAGGGTTTGATGGAGTGGTTTGTTTACATGCAAAGAGACCTCTGTTGAGTGGAAAAAAAATGAGATAGCTAGAGTTCAAAGTCTATATGTTCATGTGGTGGTGAAGGGCAAGGCTGGCAGGAATAGTGAACTCTGGATGACAAGAGATGACAAGAGACTTTGACAAGAAAAAAAGAGGAGGCATGGCTCAGGTACAGGGATCTGGGATCAAGGCAATCCCTGGATGTACACAGGGGATACAGAATTTTATAGACAAAGGAAATCAGGAGGGCGAAAAGGAGGCAGGAGATAGCCTTGGCTGAGAAGATTAGGGTGAATCCAAAGAGGTTCTTCAAGTATATTAAAGGAAAAAGAATAACTAGAGAGAGAAAAGGCCCCCTCTAGGACCATAGTGGACATGAATGTGCAGAACCACAGGAGATGGGCGAGGTCCCCAATGAATATTTCTCCTCTGTGTTTACCATGAAGAAAAACATGAAGACTTGGGAACTTGGGGAAGTTAGTGGTGATATCTTGGGGACAGTCCATATCACAGTAGAAGAGGTGTTGGATGTATTAGAATGTGTGAAGGTGGATAAATCTCCTGGTCCTGACCAGATATATCCAAGAACACTGCAAGAGGCCAGAGAAGAAATTACCGGGCTCTGGGTGATATTTTTGCATCATTGTTAGCCACGGGTGAGGTCCCAGAAGACTGGAGGATAGTGAATGTTGTCCCATTATTCAGAAAGGGCTGCAAAAAAAATGCCTGGGAGCTATATATCAGTAAGTCTCACATTTGTGCCAGGTAAGTTACTTGAGAAGATTCTGAGGGATAAGATATACATGCATTTGGAAAGACAGGGTATGTTTAGGAGTAGTCAGCATTGCTTTGTGAGTGGGAGGTCATACCTCCCAAAGTTGGTAGAGTTCATTGATGAAGTGACCAGGAAGATTGACGAGGGCAGGGTGGTAGATGTAGTCTATATGGATTTCACTAAGGCCTTTGATAAGGTTCCACATAGTCGGCAACTCTGGAAATTTAGATTGCATGGAATCTGGGGCGAGCTGGCAAATTGGATATACAATTGGCTTGATGGTAGAAAGCAGAGGGTAACAGTGGAAGGATGCTTGTCAGACTGTCGGCCTGTTACTAATGGACTGCCTCAGGGGTCAGTGCTGGGTTCATAGAACATAGAACATAGAAAAGTACAGCACAGAACAGGCCCTTTGGCCCACAATGTTGTGCCGAGGTTTAATCCTAATGTAAAAAACGATAACTTAACCTACGCACCCCTCAACTCACTGTTCTCCGTGTGCCTGTCCAGCAGTCGCTAAAATGTCCCTAATGACTCTGCTGTTCATTACTGTTTGTTATCTATATCAATGATTTGGATGAGGAATGTACAAGGCACGATTAATAAGTTTGCGGATGACACTAAAAGATGCAGTATTGTGGACAGTGAGGAAGGTTTTCAGAAATTGCAGCAGGACTTTGATCAGCTGGGGAAGTGGGCGGAGAAATGGCAAATGGAGTTTAATATAGATAAGTGTGAGGTCTTGCATTTTGGAAAGTCAAATCAAGGAAGGAGTTTCATGATGAATGATAGGGCCCTTAAGGAGTGTAGTGGAACAGAGGGATATTGGAGATCAGGTTCACAGTTCTCTGAAAGTGGAGTCACAGTTAGACAGGGCAGAGAAGAAGGCTTTTGACACACTGGCCTTCATCAGTCAGGGCATTGAGTATGGAAGTTGAGGCTGCACTTGGAATATTGTGTTCAGTTTTGGTCACCTTCTTGTAAGTAGGATGTTATTAAACTGGAAAGAGTGTGAAAAAATTTACAAGGATGTTGCCTGGACTCAATGGTCTGAGTTACAGGGAGGGGCTGGACAAGCTAGGACCTCATAGAGGTGTGTAAGATCCTGAGAGGCATGGATAGGGTGAATGCACTCAGACCTTTTCCCAGGGTTGGGTGACCAATGACTAGAGAACATTAATTTAAAGTTAGAGGGAAAAGAATAAAAGGGAACCTGAGGAGCAACCTTTTACACAGATGGTGGTACACATATTGAATGAGCAGCCAGTGGAAGTGGTTGAGGCGGGTACATTAACAACATTTAAAAGGCATTTGAACAAGCACATGGATAGGAAAGGACTAGAAGGATATAGGCCAAGTACAAGGAAATGGGGTTCGCATGGA
The DNA here is from genome assembly GCF_047496795.1 of Chiloscyllium punctatum. NCBI lineage: Eukaryota > Metazoa > Chordata > Chondrichthyes > Orectolobiformes > Hemiscylliidae > Chiloscyllium > Chiloscyllium punctatum. Next base: position 52,720,294 of record NC_092761.1, on the reverse strand, counting down.
TGGATACTTTGGTCGGCATGGACCAGTTTGGGCCAAAGGCCCTGTCTCTTTGCTATAGGATTCTCTGACTCCTAGACACTGTGACCTTATTTTGAGGCTTGAGAATTGTTTCAACAGTGAGAGCAGGAGCATGTAGATTGGGAGTTCAGTTAATATTACTCTGTTAAAACTCCAAACAGCTATTGCTGCCTCAGAACTCAAACCCCACAATTTCAGTTGACTGTTTTAGTCCCAGTACTTACTTCATGAAGCAGTATAAATCTAACAGAAAATCAACAGAGAAGGTGAGAGATTAAAGTAATAAAAGAACAAAGTGAAAAGCTCTGAATTTGAGTGCATGCAGAATTTAAAAGATACAGATGAACTGGTAGCACAAATAAAAATAAATAAGTGCAAGATGCCATTGATTGATCCCTGAATATTAAAGGGAGCATGACCTTAAGGAAGGGGGGAGCTGGAAGAAAGCAGGAGGGCGGCTTTGTCAATTAATGATGATATGAGAACAATTGACATGGATGTACTAAGTCCAGGAAACTAGGTTATGGAAACGGTTTATGAAGGGATGAGAAATGATAAAGACAAAAAGTAATTAATGGGAATGATTTGCAGTCCCCCCGCCTAATATTAACCACATGATAGAACATAGAACACTACAATGCAGTACCGGCCCTTCAGCCGTTGATGATGCACTGCCCTGTGAAACCAGTCCGAAGCCCATCTAACCAACACTATTCCATTCTCGTCCATTTGCCTATCCAATGACCATTTAAATACCCGTAAAGTTGGCGAGTCTACAACTATTGCAGACAGAGCATTCCATGCTCCTACTACTCTCTGGGTAAAGAAACTACCTCTGACATCTGCCCTATATCTATTACCCCTCAGTTTAAAGCTATGTCCCCTCATGTCAGCCATCACCATCTGAGGAAAAAGGCTCTCACTGCCCACCCTATCTAACCCTGATTGTCTTACATGACTCAATTAAGTTACCTCTCAACCTTCTTCTCTCTCACAAAAACTGCCTCAAGTTCCTTAATCTTTCTTCATAAGACCTTCCCTCCATACCAGGCAACATCCTCGTAAAACTCCTCTTGAACCCTTTCCAAAGCTTCCACATCCTTCCTATAATACGGTGACCAGAACTACCCACAATACTTTCCGTGTGGGCACACCAGAGTTTTGTACAGCTGCAGCATGGCCTCATGGCTCCAAAACTCAATCCCTCTACTAATAAAAGCTAACACACCATATACTTTCTTAACAGCCCTATCAACCTGGGTGGCAACTTTGAGCGATCTCTGTACACGGGCACCGAGATCTCTCTGCTCATCTACACTACCGAGAACCTTACCATTCACCCAATACTCTGCATTCCTGTTATTCCTTCCAAAGTGAATCACTTCACACTTTTCTATATTAAACTCAGTTTGCCAATTCTCAGCCCAGCTCTGCAGCTTATCTATGTCCCTCTTTAACCTATAACATCCTTCGGCACCATCCACAACTGTACTGACCTTAGTATTGTCCGCACATTTACTAACCCCTCCTTCTATGCCCTCATCCAGATTGTTTATAAAAATGACAAACAGCAGTGGATCCAAAACAGATCCTTGTGGTGCACCACTAGTAACTGAACTCCAGGCTGAACATTTCCCATCAACCACCAGCTAGCCAATTTCTGATCCAAACTGCTAAGTCACCCTCAACCCTATGCCTCCATATTTTGTGAAGTAGTCTACTAGGGTAGAGTGTAAACAAAGAAATAATGGGAGCTTGTCAGAAAGGTAGAACAATAACATGGGTGACTTAAAATCCACATATAAATTGAAAAAATCAAATTAGCAGTAACAGTCTGGATGAGGAGTTCATGGAATGCTTTTGAGATTAGCTCGACAACATGTTGCTGTAAGAAACTATCAGATGTTTAAGCTAGATTTAATATTGTGAAATAAGACAAGATTGATTAATGACTTCAAAGTTCAAACCTGTAGTTAACACTTAGAAAAAGTCAAGACAATTGGTTTTGTGTCAGCATGGTTTTGTGGAAGGGAAGTAACTCACGTCCTGACTCCCCAGAGCCTTCCTCCACCTCCAAGAAGGCTCAGGTCAGGAGTGCATGCAACTCAAACAACACTCAAAATTCATTTGCACTGCTCAGTAGCAGCAGTATGGACCATTTACTAGGTGCACTGTAAAAATTCACCAAGGCTCTTCAGACAGCAGTTTCCAAACTGATGACAATCTCAAACGACAAGGGCAGTAGATACATGGGAACATCACCGTCATTCTGACTTGGAGATGTATCACCATTCCTTCACTGTCACTGGATCAAATCTTGGAACTCACTTCCTATTGGACATTGTAGCTTTATTTACACCCAAGGACTGTAATGGTCAAGAACACAGTTCACCACCATCTTCTTCAGGGCAATTAGGGATGGGCAACAAATGATCCAGTGATGCCCACATCCAAGAACAAATAACAAAAAAATCTGTGCTGGCTCTCTAAACCAGTAGTTCACCCAACATCAGTTTCCCCCACAACCCACCTCCCCCACCTTACACCCCTTCTCTCCAGAATGCTGCACATTCTTCCTTGTCAAATAATAATCCAATTCCCTCTTAAGGATCTTGAAGTGAATTTGCCTCCATCACAATCTCAGATAGTTCATACCAGACTCTAACCCTCCACTCAAATAAAATAATTTCCCTTGTGCTGCTTTGGCTAAGTACCTTCTTTTCGTGCCTTCTTGTTCTCAATTCGTCCAATTTACTCCATCCGGATACCTTGTGATTTGAACACCTCTGTTTAAATCTCTGTTCTTCTCTGAGGAAAACTGTCCCAGCATCTCCAAACTGTCAATGTCACTGAATGCCTTCATCCCTGGAATCAATCTCATGAATCTTTTCCTCGCTCTCTCTGATATTTTCACATCCTTCCGAAAGTGCGGCACCTAGAGCTGGATGAACTCCTCCAGATGAGGCCAAATTAATCTTTTACCCAGGTTTATAGTACCCTCTGTGATTGTCAGCTGAAATAGCTCAGTTGGGAAAGCATTAGACTGAATATCTAAAGGTCCCTGGTTCAAGCTGGGTTTCAGCAGATTAAGTGTGTACAGAGTCATAGAGATGTACAGTGTGGAAATAGACCCTTTGGTCCAACCCATTCATGCTGACCAGATATCCCAACCCCAGCATGCAGTCCATATCCCTCCAAACCCTTCCTATTCATATACCCATCCAAATGCCTTTTAAATGTTGCAATTATACCAGCCTCCACCACTTCCTCTGGCAGCTCAGCACATTCCACACACGTACCACCCTCTGCGTGTAAAAGTTGCCCCTTAGGTCCCTTTTATATCTTTCCCCTCTCACCCGAGTTCTGGACTCCCCCACCCCAGGGAAAAGACTTTGTCTATTTAACCTATCCATGTCCCTCATAATTTTATAAACCTCTATAAGGTCACCCCTTAGCCTCTGAAGCTCCAGGGAAAACAACTCCAGCCTGTTCAGCCTCTCCCTATAGCTCAAATCCTCCGACCCTGGCAACATCCTTGTAAATCTTTTCCGAACCCTTTCAAATTTCACAACATCTTTCCGATAGGAAGGCGACCAGAATTGTCAACAATATTCCAACAGTGGCCTAACCAATGTATCTTTATGTTTCAGTTTGGTATTTAGCATTGTTGACTCACAGTGTTAGAGACCCAGGTTTGATTCCAGCCTTGGGTGGTTGTCTATATGGCATTTGCATGTTCTCCCTGTTTCTGCCAGGTGCTCTGGTTTCCTCCCAAAGTCCAAAGATGTGCTGGTTAGGGTGGATTAGCCATGTTAAGTGTGGGGATAGAGTGGAATGCTGTTTGGAGGTTTGATACAGACTCAAATAAGCCAAATGGCCTCTTTCTGCACTTTTGGAATTCTATGATTTTGGACTCAAAACCCCCATCAATAAGGACCCCCTTCATATTCAGCTGTTCCTTACCTTAAATTATTTGTGCATATATACCACCCTCGGAAACCCCTCCCTCTGTTCCTGCACCTACGTCAGAATTCATATTGTCTCTTCACTTTCTTCTACTGAAATGGCTCACTTCACACTTCCCACCTGATGAGGAGCTCATGGCTGAAACGTCGACTCTCCTGCTCCTCAATGCTGCCTGACCTGCTGTGCTTTTCTAATGCCACACTTTTTGACTCCACCTTTTCTAGCAGCTTATCGATGTTCTCTTGAAAATCTGCACCATCTTTGTCTTAATTCACACTGTTTCCAAACACTGAGACATCCACACATTTTGTAATTGCACCCTGCACACTAATGTCTAGGTCATATGAAGAAGTGCAAACGTCCTAACAATGATCCTGGAAACTCCAGGGTATATATGTCTCCAGCTGCATTGATGGTTTCGAGATGGAGCTGAATTATTATCTGAAAAGGAAGAATATGTGGGAAAATGACACAAAGGGAATTGGTCATTCAGAGAGCCAGTGTAAGCTAAGAGGGCCAATGGCCTCCTTCTTCACTGTAGCAGTTCTGTGATTCTGTCACTGAGTCAATCGAATCTCCATCTTATTACTGTCCCTTATTTCATGACCTATTACTTTGCTCACATAATTTTCCCTTAACAAATCCATGCTGGATTTCTTTAATCAACTCACATTTGCATAGGCAACTGTTACTTTTTTCTTGAATGATCATTCCCAGATGTGAGTAATGAATGTGATCTTCTTTCTTTGATATCTCTGATCAACTCATAAGGTTTTTTGACCATGTACTGCGCTCAGTAAATCTTGAATAGATTCTGCAATTTCTTAAAACTGTTTTAGAATCAATTCCTGGAGGAATCCCTCCTCCTATGCACTGCATAATGTTTTCCATTGGATAGGCAACTCTGGGGATATTGTAATTTCATGTGACCATTTCTTCAACAAAGATGCTTGCATGGTGTCTGCACCATAATACACTCCCCCCCAAACCTGCCATCATTGAGAGCTGATGGCCCTCCCCTCTGCAGGTTACAGCTGGTGAGTTGTGTGGATAGATCTGGTTGTTCCATTGCACAATTACGAATACCAACAGGGGTATGCCCTGCTGCCTGTGTCAATACCAACAGGATTATACCCTCTGCTGGGTCAATAGCACCAGGAGTATATCCTTCTGCTGGGTCAATACCAACAGGATTATACCCTGCTGCCTGGGTCAATTCCAACAGGAGTATACCCTGCTGCTGGGTCAATACCAACAGGAATACAGTATACCCTGCTGTCGGGTCAATACCAACAGGAGTATACCCTGCTGCTGGGTCAATACCAACTGGAGTATACCCTGCTGTTGGGTCAATACCAACTGGAGTATACCCTGCTGCTGGGTCAATACCAACAGGAATACAGTATACCCTGCTGCTGGGTCAATACCAACAGGAATACAGTATACCCTGCTGCTGGGTCAATACCAACAGGAGTATACCGTGCTGCTGGGTCAATACCAACAGGAGTATACCCTGCTGCTTAATTTGTACAATGTGTTCTGCCCATTTCAGAGTATGATCGAACATCTGGACTGGCAGTGCCTAATTTAAGGTCATATGGTTTTCCTCACAATCGCAGCTATCCCTCGCAGATTGTGCAGATGTTGATCTCAGTGTTTAAACCGTTCCTTGAATACAGGTGCTGAAAGGAGGACACGAGGCTCCTACAAAGCCCAAAGGAAGACCTAAGAAAAACTCCATCCCAACAACAGAGGAAATTGAGGCTGAAGAGAAAGAAGCCAAATCAGCACAAGAGCAGGAACCACATCCTTCCTGAGATCGTGAATGCTGAACAAAAAAAACTCTTTTATTCTTCACTCTGCATTGGTGAGGTGGGACACGACTGCAGTTTTTAGTGGAGAACCCAGAATGCAGTGTACAGGCAGACTGCTGCCTACTCCAGCAGCTGTATGTAAATATTGACATTAACTTAATGGGATCTGGGAAATGATTGTGTGTATAAGGGGAATATGAATAAAATATTATGTATTATTTTGGTGTAGTCTCTATGTCAATGAATCAACCCTCATAACAATCCAAACTTTTTCAAGACCAATGGCTTTTTCTTTTCTGATCCATTCTCTGCTTCCTAATTATTTTTTATTCATAGGTTTTGAGTGTCACTGGCAAAGGGCAATATTTGTTACCTGTTTGAAATTGCCATTGAGAAGGTGAGAGTGAGCTGCCTTCTTTCACCTCTGCTGTTCATGTGGTGTAGAAATACCCATAGGCTGTTAGGGAGGAAGTTCCAGGATTTTAACCCCATGACACTGAAGGAACAGTGATATATTTCCAAGTCAGATTGGTGAGCGGCTTGGATGGGAAATTGCAGCTGGTCATGTTCCAACGTATCTGCTGCACTTGTTCTAACGGTTTGGATCATGCTATAATGGATTTTTGTTGAGTTTCTGCAATGAATCTTGTAGATCATGCAGACTATTGCTACTGAGCATCAGTGATGGAGGAAGTGAATATTTGTGATACTGGATCAGGTGGCAAGCAAGTGAGATGCTTTATCTTGGATGTTGTTGAACTTTATAAGTATCATTCAACTCTTTTGTCCAAGAGTTTTGCCCTGTCATCAAGAGCTGAAGAGCCCTAATGGAATCCAGGGCAGTGATTCCTGTTGTATTAGTACTGCCTGATAGCACTGTCAGTGACCCTTTCCACCGCTTTCCTTTGTCTAAAAAATAGCTGTATTCTTAATGGAGGGCACCACAGGGACAGCAGCACATCATCTCAGCCTCCAATTTGATTTAGTTTCCTCCCTTGATATTCCCCCTATTTGTTTTGGCTTTATTGCACTCCACATGCAGCAAGACCCAGACAACATTGCGACTTGGGCAGATAAATGGCAAGTAATGTTCACACCACACAAGTTTCCGGCAATAACCAGCTCCAAGAGATATTCTAATCATCACCACTTGACATTGACTGAAGTTACATCAATGAATCCTCCACTATCAACATCCTGGGGGTTGCCATAATTATATTAAATTGAACCAGACCAGCCATATTAATGCTGTAACTACAAGATCAGGTTAGAGGCTAGGAATTCTACAGTGAGTAACCCTATCTCCCTTAAGCCTATTGGAAGAGTGCAAATCCAACAACACTGTAGAAGTTCAATGCCATCCAGGACAAAGCAACCTGTTTGATTAACAGCCTATTCACCACCACAAGCAATCACTTTCTCCATCATCGACACTCAGTAGCAGCAATGTGTACCATCATAGAATCGTTGAACCCCTACAGTGTGGAAGCAGGCCATTCAACCCAATAAGTCCATACAAACCCTCCGAAGAGCATCCCATCCAGATACATCCCTGATGTGATTGGGAAATATCCAGGAACGAAAATATAATGAAAGGTGGTCACATGGATTTCTAAAGTGAATGTTACACATGACTAATGTTGAATTTGTGAAGAATTAATGGGAAGTGTAGAGTCAGATAATATGAATGTAAGATGATGAGAGAATCAAAAGGCTTTCAATAGCAAACAATAACCCAAAGAGTTGTGGAATTAATGGAGAAATTACAGGAAGGAAAAGATAAGCTGGTTTCAAATCAGAATGAAGTACAGGGGTTAAGGGTTGTTATTCAAAGTTGGAAAATATCACAACATCTGAATCAGGGTTGAGACCACTGCCAGTTATTATTTACTTAAATGACTTGGGTTTAGGAGGGGGAAGTCAATTTGAATGACAGCAAATTGAAAGATATAGTTAATACTGAGGAATTTTGAGGAAAAATATAGGAACACGTTAAGAAACTTGATAAACTGCCTGTAATAACTTCGACATAACAAATTACAAGGTGACACATTCAGATAGAGGACATTGTGACGTTCAGCATGTGGTTTAATAGGTCACCATCTTATTCTCTGTTTATTTGGTCAGTTACTGTGCTAGCAGTCAGGCAGGTGACAATGTATGTAACATAGCAATAATCTGAATAAACATATAATATAGCCTGTATATGGTAAGTTTGAGATGCCATATTAATGTACATAGTTCGCTGTTAATAAACTTCCAGAAAACTGAATTAATACAACCCTGACTCAGTAGTATATGTTGCATGGACCCCCAAAACAACTACAAGGAAAGGCAGCAGAGACCACATGTTGTTTGAAAAATGAGTGTCTAAGTGGGTAGAGGGGAGAGCATTATCCATGATAGAGATTGCATTGATGGGATTCAGAAATATGCACCACTGAAAGTAACAATAAAGCCTTAAAAAAAAACAAACAAGCCCTCTGTTTAATTCCAGAGTGAGAGAATTGAAAAATTGAGGCATTATGTAAAATGCATCAACAATTTTGGTTCCACAGGATGAGGGTATCACTGGCTAGGCCCGCATTTATTGCTCAAAAGGGCAGTCAAGAGTCAACGACATTGCTATAGATCTGGAGTCACATGTAGACCAGACCAGGTAAGAATGCCAGTTTTCCTGACAATGGATTCATGGTCATCATTAAACTCTTTATTCCAGTGATAATGCCACTGGGCCACTGCCTCCCCTTGAAGGGTATAGGCAACAAATACTCATTTAGCCAGCAAAGCGCACATCCTATGAAATAATTTTTTAAAATGAAGTATATAGAAACATTGGATAAAATGCCATAAGTATTTGCCAAGATTGCAGGGCTGTCCTATCATGAAGGATTGAACAGGTCAGGATCTTTTCCTGTAGATACGATACAAAAAACTAAGGAGTGACCTGACAGAGATGATAATACTCGGAAAAGGAGCTCTGAATATAAAACGTCACTAACACATCCATTTAAAAATCCAGATAATGATAGGAATGTGGTGCATTTTTAAATGTTTAAATATTATGGTAAGATCCCACCACATGAGTCTATATCATATTTGCGAAGACACAGTTAGGATACACACTTGATAGTAAAATGACATGAGGGATCCTTATGGAAATTGAATATCCCACACCTCAAGCAATCTTACATTGTAGTTACCCATCATCCCTCCCCAGTCTGCGCCAAACCAGTCACCAGCCAAACCAAACTATTGAGCTCATAGTCCTCTGAGGTAATGCCAAGGTTAAATCTTCCACCAAAACCTGGGCCCCTCCTTTTTGCCATACTCCAACTTCTTTCCCTGTTTCCCAATGCAAGGCCTGACTGGTGTGAGGCCTCACCAACAATAGGCTGACTGGGTGGCTCACATGGCTCTGTATAAGTCCATTCACAGGCTCAGGGAATTGGGAGAGCTGGGTTCTGACTCTCAGCAGAATAGAGACGACTGGCACACTCTTCTGGGCCTTAAAATTCAGTACTCCACCCAACGGATAAACATAAACAAAAACCGAACAAACTGCGGATGCTGTAAATCAGAACAAAAACAGAAATTACTGGCAAAACTCAGCAGATCTGCAAACATGCTGAACTTTACCAGCAATTTCTGCTTTTGGCACTGCATAAATATATTGGGAGAGGAATATTACAATTTTTTACAGATTACATTACAGTGTGGAAACAGGCCCTTCGGCCCAACAAGTCCACACCGCCCCGCCGAAGCACAACCCACCCATACCCCTACATTTACCCCTTACCTAACACTACAGGCAAATTAGCATGGCCAATTCACCTGACCTGCACATCTTTGGACTGTGGGAGGAAACCGGAGCACCCGGAGGAAACCCACGCAGACACGGGGAGAACGTGCAAACTCCACACAGTCAGTTGCCTGAGGTGGGAATTGAACCTGGGTCTCTGGTGCTGTGAGGCAGCAGTGCTAACCACTGTGCCACCCAGCATTCCTGAAAGAAAAACAGGAAGTTCTGGAGACTCAGCCAGCCTGACACCATCTGTGAAAAAAACTTTTCAAATCTGATATGACTCTTCTTCTAACTGAAAGGAGTTGAAAAATGATTTTTTTATGCTGTTGACAGAGGGCAGGAAGGGCGAGTAGAACAGATGATGAGAATCCTCAGAGAAAAAGGCAAAGAAGCAATGATGGTTATAGTGTGGTGAAAGTTAAAAATCACACAATACTAGGTTATATACCAACTAGTAGCTAGTGCTAGCTAGCTGACGAAGGAGCTGCACTCCGAAAGCTTGTACTTCCAAATATTGCAAACCTGTTGGACTATAACTTGGTGTTGTATGATTTTTAACTTAGTCCACCCCAGTTCAACACCACATCATAGTGTGGTGATTCAGATGCAAAATAGGTATTAATAGTAGGTGTGAATAGAAGCAAATAGATTAGATTAGATTACCTGCAGTGTGGAAACAGGCCCTTCATCCCAACAAGTCCACTCTGACCCTCCAAAGAGAAACCCACCCCCTATATTTACTCCTGACTAATCTACCTAACACTACAGGCAATTTAGTGTGGCCAATTCACCTGACCTGCACATCTTTGAACTGTGGGGGGAAAACCTATGCAGACACAGGCAGGAATTGAACCCAGGTCCCTGGCACTGAGAGGCAGCGGTGCTAACCACTGAGCCACTTTGCCGCCCAAAATAGGTCAGTGTTGCTGAGAGAAAATGCATGCAAACAAAAGATGGGAAAAATCTAAATGGAGGACAATGCTTGTTCACTGAAGTTGTGGAACTTAGTGTTGAGTTCTAGAGGCTGTAAAATGCGTAAGCAGAAAATGAGATCCGGTTCCTCCTGTTTGCCTTGTGTATTCCAGTTTCTCCTCTGCAAATAGTTAACTGGCTGTCAATCATGATGCTGAAATTAAACTCATTATATCCAGCAATTAAACTTCATTTAAATCGCGTGGAATTGGGCAACTGCCCACCTTGAAGAAGACAACAGCAATAAAGATTTTATTAGTGACCATTCAAAGTGAAATGTGTGATTATTATAAATAATGGTGGTTTTGTGGAATTCAGAGATTTGTTCTGACCAACCCTGTAAATAACTTGGATTGATTGGCAGAGAGTAGAACCTAGAAACAACACTGATAGCCATAGTTAGAAACACATTTATTTATTTAGTTGTGTTATCCCAAGCAATTTCATGTTTTAAATGTTGACTGGAAACAAATTTATGATTGTTTTTAAACTAATTTTAAATGCTACAACTGCAGCACCAAGAATTTTATAATGGCATTTGCAGATGATTAATTAACAACAACATTCCGGTGAATTTGAGAGAGGATTTCCCTTTGAAAACAACAGGTTTATAATGAGAATGGGATTAGTAGCTATGGCAACAATAAAATACTCATTGAATCATCACCAACTGCAGCTGACTCTTAATAATCAGGCAATTGTTTTATGTACACTGTGCATATATACATATATCAAAAATTGTGAATTTTCTAAAAACATGAACAAGGAAATGCAAATAGAACAGCAAAACAAAATTTATTACAAAAAAGGAGAATGAATAGTGGTTTGAATAAAAGTGACTTTGAAATCAAGGTAGAAATGTCATTATCGTAGTTAGCAGAGGAAAAACAACAACAACTTATATTAATTTCACATTTTAATGTGAGAAAACAATCACATAATTATAGCATGGAAGTAGGTCATTCAATCCATTGTGTCTGCACCAGATCTTCAAATCTAATGTCATTCTCCCACCTTTTTCCCATAAGCTTACAAATGTGTTTCTACTAAAATAATCATCAATGTCCTCTTGAATGCCTCAGTTGAATCTACCTCCACTACACTTCAATTCAGACCTGAACCACATGTGAAAATGGTTTCTCTCAACTGGCATTTCAAATCAAATCAAATCTATATCCTGTATTTCTTGATTCTTCTTACAAGTGAAAACTGTTTCTCCCTATCCGTTATGTCCAGCTTCTTCATGATTTGGGGAAATTCTATCAGCTCTCCTCTTAGACTTCTTCCCTTGCAAGGTGGCTCACGGGTACATTAAACTGTCAAATTTTACACCAAAGCAGTGAAGGAGATATGAAAGCAAATGAGCCTCTTCAAGAAGGAAAGTGAGGGACAGAGGCTTAGGGAGGGAATTTCAGGGTTCAGGGCCCAGACTGCTGAAGACACTTGTCAGTAATGGTGGAATGGCAATGTCGCTAAAGGGCAGCATGTTGATGGGAAATAGGAGGAGGGCAGCAGATCCTTGTTGCAAGAACTGTAACAAACACTAAATTGGACAAACAGCCAGAAAACTAGTCACCAGGACTCATGAACATCAACTAGCCACAAAATGACATGACCCACTCTCACTAGTATACTTACATACAGATAAGAAAGGACACCACTTTGACTGGGACAACACATCCATCCATCCTAGGACAAGACAAACAGAGACATGCACGAGAATTCCTAGAAGCATGGTATTCCAGCCAGAACTCTGTCAACAAATACATTGACTTGGATCCCATTTACCACCCCCCGAGAAAAAGAACAGGAGGTGACATCACCACAGGAATTGACATCACTGGCCCAAGGAAACTCAAACGCATAAATAGAAAGCAGGTTATACGACCAGTGCTTCATCTGGAGGCTCACTGAAGATGTTACCTAGTACGGTGATGAAACATCTGAAAATGAATCTTCCACCTCAGCGAACAAACCTACATTCAGAAAGGATGATATCAAAGATAATGATATAGCAGCAGGAAGCGAAGTTATTGTATGTGCTTCTCTGGCTACATTTGATGGATATAGAATGAGTTGAGATCAGCATAACCCACTTGGAAGTCTACCCAACAGAGTGAGATGGGAGAGGGATGGTGTAGTCAACCTGGTTAAAAGCTGCAGAAAAGCCAGGACAGTCCAGAAAGGACAGTTTACCTTTCATTGGATATAATTTGTGATTTGAATAAGCTGTTTTCTCCTGGGGCAATGATGGAAACTGGATAAGAGGATTCCGATGTAAAGTTCTGGAAAAGTCTGAACCCAAGTCTGGGAAGTAGCATCTGCTCAAAGAGAGGAAGTTGGAGATAGGACAGTGAGTTTTAAGGGTGGTGGTATTAATCGTTGTTATTGACTAATAATCCAGACAGAACTGATGGAGAGACAAGGACTGAAGAGGGACGGCCATTCACAACATTGATTAAGTTTTAGGCTGTGGGGGTGGTGAGGGTCAGTGGGGGAGGAGAGGGGTGTGTTGAATTATCAGTAGTTAAATGGACATAGGAGTCAAGGAGCAGGCGGGGAGTCTCATCACAAAACAATGCTGAGAGAGAATGAGGCTGGAAAGAGCATGGGAGAGTAGAAGAGAAATGAGATGAATATGTAAATTCAGAGCTGAGACGGGGCAGAAAGCTAGGTTCAACACTAAGGTGAAGAGAGGGGAGTGTTAGAGGCAGGTGGTAGAGATGGTCCATGAGCCCCTTATTTGTCATTGGGTGTAAGTATGGAAGAGACTAGGGAGGCATTTAAGACATTGCCTTGCACTAGAGATGGGCGGTGGGCAGCATGGTGGCACAGTGGTTAGCACTGCTGCCTCACAGCGCCGGAGATCCGGGTTCAATTCCCGCCTCAGGCGACTGACTGTGTGGAGTTTGCACGTTCTCCCCGTGTCTGCGTGGGTTTCCTCCGGGTGCTCCGGTTTCCTCCCACAGTCCAAAAATGTGCAGGTCAGGTGAATTGGCCATGCTAAATTGCCCGTAGTGTTAGGTAAGGGGTAGATGTAGATGTAGGGGTATGGGTGGGTTACGCTTCGGCGGGGCGGTGTGGACTTGTTGGGCCGAAGGGCCTGTTTCCACACTGTAAGTAATCTAATCTAATCTAGAGATATAAATCCAACAACATTGTTGCAGGATGGTTCTGGAAGAGCAAGCAGTTGACATTCCTGACAGGAGGAGAGTCCGGAGTGCAGTTACAATGAAACATCATGTGACCCTGTGTAATTGGGAAATCTCACTGACATCGGGGCAAGAGCAGGTTGGCATTGGGAGAGGACACGATTCTGAGTGGCTGCTGGAGGACAACAAGATCAGGCACCATTCTCACTGGCTGGGTCCTGTTTCCTCAGTGCTTACCATGGAACTATTTGTCCACATGGTTGGAATGAGCAGTTTATTTGAATAAATCCTGACATATCAGGTCTCACCTTCTGTCGGTAAAATTAACATAATCTTGAAAAGCTGAGGAGCAGGAGAAACAAATATTGCAGCTGCTGGAAATCTGAAATGAAAAGGAGAAAATGAAGGAAATTTTCAACAGGTCTGGCAGCATCTGTGATGAGAAAAATGGTAAACCTTTCATGTGGTGAGCTTTCATAAGGATGACAAGCAATTTAATTCATTTTGTTTGCAACCTACACACTGACAATACATTAACCACCATTAGCATTTCTTTATCAGGAACTACATCAACCTGATCCCTGTCTGAAGTTAATGTTTTCTTGTCTCTTGTTAAGATCATTGAAATATTACATAATGCGGTTGTCTCCCTGAGCAGGAAGATTACCACGAAGGAATTAGGGAAGGAGGTTTTGTAATACACTTTGGGCATCGCCAAGATTTTGTGACTATCAAGCTGAGTTTTACAACTCTGGTTGAAATAAATCGTTTAATGCTGGCTACATATACAAAGGTTTCTTTATAATGGGACTCCCTGTACCTCTTCACTCCCTCACATGTATGTTTCCATGTCGTGTTACTGTGTTAGTGAAAGAATAAATCAAATGATTTTACCACAGCTGAGCTTGACCTGTCCTCCCCTCAATCCTTTCCCTCTTACAGTCCATCAATTATTCCTCATTGTTAATTTTGGATACACTCATTGTAGCTTCCAGTTCATGATCTAAAGGAATTGGGTTAATGTTTTTTGAAGCAAGACATGTTGCAACTATACCTCACAGGAGGAAACTGGAAGACAAGCAATGGCCAAGGAGTTCAGGAAGTGACTTTATCATGTCCAGAATTATTTTACAAAAGCCTTTGCAGGTGGAGAGAGAGGTAGCAAGGAGAGAGAGAGAGAGAGTCCCACATTCAAAGTTTGGGAGAAGATTTGTAGCTCGGGTGCTCGTTGTTGTGATTCTGTTCCAGCGGATCGTTAGCTGTCTTCCTGTTTGTCCTATGTAGTGTTTTGTGCAGTCCTTGCATGGGATTTTGTACACTAGTAGTAGTGTACAAACAGGAAGACAGCTAACGATCCGCATCCATGAACACCAACTAGCCACGAAACGACACGACCAGCTATCCTTAGTAGCCACACATGCAGATGACAAGCAACATGAATTCGACTGGGATAACACTACTATTATAGGACAAGCCAAACAGAGAACAGCCAGGGAATTCCCAGAGGCATGGCACTCATCCACAGATTCAATCAATAAGCACGTCGATCTGGACCCAATATACCGGCCACTGCAGCGGACAGCTGGAACTGACAACCGGAAGCGGCAGATACAAATCACTATAAATGCCGGAGGAAACATCACAGAAGCACTTCACAGGAGGCTCCCAAGCACTGAAGATGTCACCTAGACAGGGGACAAAACGTCTGCAACACATATTCCCAGCTCGGCTGGGTAATCTGAAGGTTCTGCTACCTTTACCGAATCAGTAATGGATGTGCAGCAGTCTGGGTCTGTGGTTGTAGGGTTAAAGTAGGTTGTGAAGGATGGTTGCAATCAGATTGGTTGAGTATATTATGCAATAGGACATGTCGATTGTGTTTTAATTATTTCTGGTCAGGAAGTTGAAGATTATCTTGTTCAAATGATTGATAACTTTGTCAAGTGACTGATCAGTGGAACCTGTTTGTCTGAACATAGAACATAGAACACTACAGCACAGAACAGGCCCTTCAGCCCACGATGTTGTGTCGACCACTGATCCTCATGTATGCACCCTCAAATTTCTGTGACTATATGCATGTCCAGGAGTCTCTTAAATGTCCCTGCCTCCACAACTGCTGTTGGCAACGCATTCCATGCTCTCTCAACTCTCTGTGTAAAGAACCCACCTCTGACATCCCCTCTATACTTTCCTCCAACCAGCTTAAAACTATGACCCCTCGTGTTAGTCGTTTCTGCCCTGGGAAATAGTCTCTGGCTATCGACTCTATCTATGCCTCTCATTATCTTGTATACCTCAATTAGGTCTCCTCTTCTCCTCCTTTTCTCCAATGAAAAAAGTCCGAGCTCAGTCAACCTTTCCTCATAAAATAAGCCCTCCAGTCCAGGCAGCATCCTGGTAAACCTCCTCTGAACCCTCTCCAAAGCATCCACAACTTTCCTATAATATGGCAACCAGAACTGGATGCAGTATTCCAAGTGCGGTCTAACCAAAGTTTTATAGAGCTTTGACTTACTGATTATTTGCTGTATCAGGTAGTTTTTGAATGTTGGTGGTTTCAGAGATGGTTTCAACTGCATTGCTGTGTTTGTGATAAAATGTACAGATCTGTAATTTTGGGTGCATCCTGTCTTTTTGATTCCTTTGTGGACTGAGACTTTTTACTGGAGGGTTGAAAGGTGAACTTATAATGGTTTATTAAATCATGAGGGACACAGATAAGGCAAATAACAAATGTATTTTCCCTAGGGTGAGTGAATTCAAAACCAGTGGGATATTTTTAAAGTGAGGAGAAGGATTTAAAAGGGACCTGAGGGTTGTGTGTATATGGAATGAGCTATCAGAAGAAGTGATAGCTGCAGTTACAGTTACAAAATTTAAAAGACATTTGGATAGATGCATGAGTAGGGAAGGTTTAGAGGGATATGGGCCAAGTACAAGCAAATGAGACTAGTTTAGTTTGATAAACTTGGACAGCATGGGTGAGTTGGACTGAAGGGTCTGTTTCCATGTCACTAGCTTGTCTAGCATTTGTTGCCCATCCCTCAGTGCCCTTGAACTGAACAGCTTGCTTCATAATTAAAGTTAAGAGTCAACTGCATTGCTGTGGATCTGAAGACACATGTCAGACAGACCAGGGAATGATAGCAGATATCTTTCTCCAAGGGGCACAGAATCACAATGGGGTTTTATGACAGCTGATGGTAGTTTCATGGTCACTATTATTAAGATTAACTTTCAATTGAAAAGTTTATATTTATATTTCATTTTCACCATCTGCAGTGCAATTTGAACCCATGTCCTAAGAGCTGTAGCCCAGAGTTGTCATCACTATGTTCCCCCATGGCACATGTTACGATAACCTCCCTTTTTGCTTCTGTTGAAATGTCCACTCTGCATGAGAGGGGCTACCTCTTCTGCACTTCCAATCACCAGCCTGTATACACATGGGGGGCAGAGGTATGAAGGAATGTGTGACATTCTGCTATTTTGGCTCCCATTGCCCAGTTAATGTATGAATAAAAATTTCTGATAATATCCACAAAGCTAGTGGTTTGTTTTTGATTCAAGAAGGTAATGTTTACTTCAAATGGCCAGAATGAGGCACTGATCAGTCACAAACACATCTTCAAGTTTCAAACAACAGTGTTTATGGAGGCTTCTCCTGTTAAAAATCCTGCTGAAGGAGGAAGTAAATGGAAAACAGCAATGTGTTCGAGGCAGCATGAAGAGTGAAGCAAACCTGCCTTTCTCTTTCCTTAGTCAACAGGCCAGCCCTACAATCAGCATTTAAATTGAACAAAGTTAATCAGCTGAATGTGAAGCAGCATCACCTTTGACTCCAGTCCTCAAAGAAGATCTGCCTCAGAAAGTGCTGAGCGGGAGGGGCTGGGGTGCTCAGTGAATATTTTAAAGATAGAGATAGGTCAAGCAGCTATTTGCAGGGAGGTCTACATTTGGAAAATGGGAAACAAAAGCAGAAATTGTTGGAAAAGCTCAGCAGGTCTGGCAGTATCTGTGGAGAGAAATCAGGGTTAATGTTTCAGGTTTGGTGACATCAAATGCTGCTAGACCTACTGAGCTTTTTCCAGCAATTTCTGTTTTTGTTTCTGATTTATGGCACCCACAGTTCTTTGTAATTTTCATTTTTTAATGTGAAAAGTGGAAGTCTTTTGAAAGCGTTCCAGTGAGAATTCAAGCCTGTGTGTTCCTCTAAGAGTGAAGGGCAAGGGCAGCAAGTTCAGTGAACCCTGGGTGCCAAGGGATATCAGGAGTTTGATAAAGAAAAGGAAGTGTGAGGTACAGCGTGTTTAAATTGGGAGGCCTTCAAAGTATAAAACATGTAGATGGTTGCTTGAAAAGAAATGACGAGGGCAACGAGGGGCCACAAAGTAACTTTGGCAGATAGGATTTTTGAAAACTCCAAGCCTCTTTAGAAGTATATTCAGTATAAGAATATTATCAGGGAAAGACTGGGGCATGTTAGAGACCAAAAGGGCAATTTGTAGATGGCACCAGAGGACATGTGTGAGGTCTTAAATGATTACTTCCCATCTGTGTTCACAGAGAAGAAAGACCACTGTGGTTGGGATAGTGAGATTCTGGAACATGTTATAAAGAACATCAAATATACAGTCACATTTAATAAAGAGGGTGTATTAGATGTTTTAACAGCCATAAAGATGCATAATTTCTCAGGACCCCGTGAAATGTATCACAGGCTGATAAGCATGAGTTGTTGCATTTTGGGAGGTCAAAGAAGGGAAGGATGCACACAATGAATGGTCATCTCCTAGGGAGTACTAAGGAACACAACTACCTTGGTCTACAAGTCCATAGATTCCTGAAGGTAGACAGCACAAATAGTCAGGATGGTGAAGAAGGCATATGGAATGTTTGCTTTCATTAGCTAGGGCATAGAATATAGGAGCAAGGAAGTCTTGTTACAACTTTATAAAACATTAGTTAGGCCACAGATGGAATACTGTTGGAAGGGTATGATTGCATTGGAGATAGTGCAGAGGAGATTCACCAGGATGTTGTCTGGGATGAAACGTCTCAGTTATGAAGAGAAAGTGGATAGGCTGGGTTTATTTTCTCTGGACCAGAGGAGGCTGAGGGGGGATCTGATTGGGGTTTACACAATTATGAGAAGCACAGACAGAGTAAACCGTGAGAATCTTTTCTCCATGTCAGATGTGACTAAGACCAAAGGAGGTAAGTTTAAGGGTAGAAGTAAGTGGATTAGAAGAGATCCGAAGAAATAAGTGTAGAAATGTGGAACATGCTGCCTGAGGGGGTGGTGGAAGTAGGTACTCTTGCAACATTTAAGAAGCATCCGGATGAACACCTAAAATGCCAGTGCTTAGGGGGCTATAGACCAAGTGGAGGTAAATAGAATGAGTGTAGTTTGATGGTTGTTGGTTGGTATCGACATGGTGAGCTGAAGGGACTATATAATTCTGTGACAGCTTGAACATCCACTGCAGCCTAAATGGTTCTCTCTTCAATCAGTGTAGCCTAGCAGGCAACTAATCCTCATCTCGGCCCAAAGGGATCCAGAAGTATATTTAGCTCTGTCGTGGAGAGGAGTAGGCAGTAGAGTTTCACGTCAGGATGGCATGTAGAGGAGAACTCTTTCAGAGAAGTAACTCTTTCAGGAAACATTCCTGACTTTGCCTTAGACAAGGCTTTGGAAGTCAGTAGGTGAGTTACTCACAAACAGCTCAGATACTGGCACTGAGTGTACCTTTGAGGTTAGAACAAAATCAGAATCATCATGTGGTAACCTTGTGGCATGAGTGGTTGGCATCCAGGCTAGTGGGATAGGATATCATGTGTGAAAAGGATAAGTTAACAGATGGGCTCTGCTGCAGGGAATTCAGATGTGAACTTCAATGGGGTTGTCTACAGGAAAAGACCGATAGACATTAACAACGAAATGCTAAGGGCATTGGCAGAACTTACAGCCCATCCTTTCCAATATGGGAATTCCAAGCTAGTGGGAATTTACCAACTTAATGCTTTGTGCAGTTATAAAGAACACAGGAGGACTCCCCAGTATAGCTGAGCACATATTCAGCTATGAATGATTGAAAGGATGTTGATAGGGCCTTCAATGAAGCATTCAGAGAGAGGTGGACACCATGGGGGCAGGAGTTCATTATCTCCCTTCCAAATTCCATTTTGAATGAACCCTTTCCTCTTTATATATGTTTTCTTCTCCTCTTGTTGTTTTTGTACTGCCATTGGTGGGCAGTGTTTGTTATTTAGTTGTTTAATTGGGTGATCTGGTGATGAATTATTTAAAATACAGTATAGGAGCTTCAATTGCCAAATGGCAGCTCAGGCTCAAAAATGAGTGTTTGGCACTAATGATTTGCCCTTCCCCATACCTCCTGCAGACATGGAGCCTTTTCCAAACATAGTGATCAACATGAGCTACAACAGAAGTGGCCAGAAGTAGATATTATTTGTGATTCAGCCGTACTGTTGTAGACTTGACAATAATAGCACCACAGAATCCAATGTTGCAGCAATTGTTTCTCAGGTTACGATGCCTTTGGAGAAACCAAACGCAACTAACTGACCCAAAATGAAGAAATTGCCATCAAGATTCCACCTACTGTAGCATATACTTTAACATGAACTTGAAACAATGCATATGAATTGACAAGCAAATGACACATAATTGGTAAATCTTACTTAAATGGTTGTAACAACAATAATATTTTACACTGTTATAAACACCCACATAAATTACTTAGCTCCACAGTTCCACAACGTGCTGGTCCTTTTTCAAAAATTGTAGGCCAGGAGTTCTAACCAACAACAGATTTCACTTTTGATGGTGATATTTATGATTATCATCAGGAGCAAGGCACAGTACCATCAGCCCTCTCTTCCTTGGAGTATGATGTGGAGGTGCCAGTGTTGGACTGGGGTGGACAAGGTTAAAAATCCCACAACACCAAGTTATAGTCCAACTGTTTATTTGGAAGCACTAGCTTTTGGAATGCTGCTTCTTCATTAATATATCATTTAATATATCATTTCAGTTTCATGACACTATGATCTTTTGCTATAAATTCTCTGTCTTATGGCCCTTGGGGTATGACAGTCCTGATGGAGTAGTTTTGCAGAGATCCTTTTCAACTGACCAACCACAGTTCATTATTTTGCTATTTCTAGCAAAGCCCCCTGCTCATTTAGATTAATGAGCTTTCTGTGCAGATCTCCAGGTTTTAGACTTAATTTTAGCCACATTGCCTCTAAATGCTCTGCAATCATCCCTGCCAGAAAGAGAAACTCATCTGTTTGTGTGAGTGATTTACTTTTTCTTCTCACAAGACTTTGATGTATTCCTCCTTCTGCCCCTGCTTTCTCTTTTTATCTGCATCTATGAATTCACCCTCAGTTCCACTGCTTTTAGCTCACCTTCATACCTGTCAGTCACATGACTTCTAGTTTTAACTTCCTTTCACTTTGTGCTGTTCTATACACATGGAGCAGATTTTATTACGCAAGAAATTACAATTGATCCCTTTACAATGTTGCAAATTCCTAAAGAACCTTTTCAAACATTCTTAAGGACATCTGCAGGCTCTGCAGACCTTTTAAAGAAATAAATATTCCTTATTGTACTGCTTCTGGATCAGAGGCCATCATACCCACTGGTTCGATTTTGTTGGATCACTCTGGTTACTTTGATAATGGATGTATTCTTCCTGTTGGTTATTTCTCCATAGGCATATCTATGCATACTGAATGATGATGTACCATAGCAGAGTTTTTCTGTAGTTTTGTCTATCTGAGCTTTAGTACGGTCCCTGGAACTCCAGCACATGTCTCTCTGTATTCCCAGATGCCTATCTTGGAAGTCTACCTTACAATGCTGATCACACTGCGGTGCTGTGACCATTTTACAAATGTCATGTCAATCTGTACAGGAATACACTGTCTCCTGTGTTACTGATTGTCGTTGGCCCTGTATACATTTAGTGACAACACTGTTACTATTTCTCAACTCTCCAATGTATTTGTATTGTTGAGGGTGCTGGCTGAGACTGTTCACAGCTCTATTAGTCTGAAGGTTTGCACTGTCCTTTTGGCTATTTTGCCACTACCTGTGCTGCGTCACACTGCCCCCTTGTGCCTATAGCCCTAGCTAGCTGTTGTACTCATACCATCATAGAGATGTCTGTAAATTTCTGCCTTTGCTGTATTACACTCTCACATGACTCTTATGTAAGAATCCTTTATGTACGGCTTGCTGCTCCCAGTAATTTTCATTGTAAGTCTGAATATCCACGAATAATAGACAGTTACCTGCGACTGGAGAAAGTGAGGACTGCAGATGCTGGAGATCAGAGCTGAAAATGTATTGCTGGAAAAGCGCAGCAGATCAGGCAGCATCCAAGGAGCAGGAGAATCGACGTTTTGGGCATAAGCCCTTCTTCAGGAATGAGGTAAGTGTGTCCACCAGGCTAAGATAAAAGGTAGGGAGGAGGGACTTGGGGGAAGGGGCGTTGGAAATGCGATAGGTGGAAGGAGGTCAAGGTGAGGGTGATACGCCGGAGTGGGGTGGGGGCGGAGAGGTCAGGAAGAAGATTGCAGGTTAGGAAGGTGGTGCTGAGTTCGAGGGATTTGACTGAGACAAGGTGGGGGGAGGGGAAATGAGGAAACTGGAGAAATCTGAGTTCATCCCTTGTGGTTGGTGGGTTCCTAGGCAGAAGATGAGGCGCTCTTCCTCCAGCCATCGTGTTGCTATGGTCTGGTGATGGAGGAGTCCAAGGACCTGCATGACCTTGGTGGAGTGGGAGGGGGAGTTGAAGTGTTGAGCCACGGGGTGGTTGGGTTGGTTGGTCTGGGTGTCCCAGAGGTGCTCTCTGAAACGTTCCGCAAGTAGGCGGCCTGTCTCCCCAATATAGAGGAGGCCACATCGGGTGCAGCGGATGCAATAAATGATGTGTGTGGAGGTGCAGGTGAATTTGTGGCAGATATGGAAGTATCCCTTGGGGCCTTGGAGGGAAGTAAGGGGGGAGGTGTGGGCGCAAGTTTTGCATTTCTTGCGGTTGCAAGGCAAGGTGCCAGGAGTGGAGGTTGGATTGGTAGGGGCTGTGGACCTGAAGAGGGAGTCACGGAGGGAGTGGTCTTTTCGGAACGCTGATAGGGGAGGGGAGGGAAATATGCCCCTGGTGGTGGGGTCCGTTTGGAGGTAGCGGAAATGACGGCGGATGATAAGCTGTATATGGAGGTTTTGGTGGGGTGGTAGGTGAGGACCAGTGGGGTTCTGTCCTGGTGGCGGTTGAAGAGGCGGGGCTCAAGGGCGGAGGAGTGGGAAGTGGAGGAGATGCGGTGGAAGGCATCGTCTGGGGGGAAATTGCAGTCTTTGAAGAAGGAGGCCATCTGGGTTGTACGGTATTGGAACTGGTCCTCCTGGGAGCAGATGCGGCGGAGACAAAGGAATTGGGAATATGGCCTTTTTGGTGAGTTGTTATGGTACACACTGCTTGTCTCAAACATTGAAACAAAGATTGGCAATCTAAATGAAGGTTTCTTTATGAAAGAATAACAAGAGTCGGGAGAGTTCCTCTCTGCTGCATGTCATTGTCACAATGACTGCTTCACATTATTTGCAGTATTTCCTGTAACCATGTGCACAAAACTATTCACATGTTCAGTAGTATCTTAATCAGTGTCAAAGCAATTTAAGAAATAGCCCAATAGCTCCACATTTTTTAAAGTGAGAAATTATATAAATTATAAACTGTATAGATAATGGAACAGGATTCTTGTGAACAATATTGAAATAGGTACAGAATCACATAATTATTATTCAAATACCTTGGAAATGTACAGGTGGTTTCCAGTCTTGGCTTGGTAACAGTGAAACTTTGCTGAGGTCTGAGGTTAACAATTCAGTTCTCTTGACTCATGTGTATGAACTGACAATTACCCTGCGCCTAAAGTTGTGTGTGTCTGTAAGACCATAAGAAATAGGAACAGGAGGAGGCCTTGAGCCTGCTCCACCATTCAACAGGATCATGGCTGATCTGAAATTCCTTATATCCACTTTCTTGTGTTTTCCCTATAACCCTTGATATAACCCAACTGATCAAGAATCCAGCTAAGCCCTAAACATACATAAGGACATGTGGGTCTTTGTAGCAAGGAGTTCCAGGGATATTCAAACCTCTGAGGGAAGAAATTCCACTTTATCTTACTCTTAAATTGGCATCCCTTTACTCTGCGACGATGCCCCCTGGTCCGAGATTTGCCCATGAGGGGAAGCATCCTCTCAGCATTTACCATGTCAAGACTCTTAAGAATCTTACGTGTTTCAATGAGGTCACCTCTCATTCTTCTAAACTCCAGTGAGTAGAGTCCCAACCTGTCTAGTCTTTGCTCATAAGACAGTCCATCCCTAATTCAACTTCACATCTTGTATGTTCCTCATACTTAGAGGTGTGGAAGTTATGAAGCTTTTGGATAACTTTCCCACTGGCATCTATTCTTCCTCAATGTCACCCTATTCGGAGTGGAAACCTTGAATGACCATGATCTTTGACACCTCCACAGGAAACTGTGTTCTCTCTTGTGAGAGAATCTCACTAACCACCTTCCATATTTGGAAAGGGAGAAACTTCCCACATGAATATTAACTTTCTCCATTCTTATTATCGTTTTGTCTTATACTGATAGCAATCTGATCCAGTGCAAATTTAGCAGGTTTGCTGTAGCCTACAGTTTGAATAAACCCTCTGCAGGAGATGGTAACCCAGTAGTGGTCCTTGTGGATGAAGTATTGGTCCTTGTATGTCTTGATTGGATTCCTTACTTTTCAAAACGAATAAATTCACTGTCTGTGAATTTTGCCAGATATTTGGCCTTGTTTACTGAGCATGCTATAACATGGCCCATAGGCCACTTTGTACACGTCTTAGAAAGGTTTACTGCTGTATTGTGGATTATTGTTCAATAGCTTGTCCCCCAAAAAAGACTAGCTCCATCCTGTCTAATCACACTCTCTTAATCACTGCTATTCTGCCCCCAGTGCCCACTGGAGACTCCCAGCTTGTCATCGTCCACTGGGGGCACATCATATCAGGAAAAGCAATCAGACAATTCCAGACATGAGCTTTTATTTACACACAGGAAAAGTGAGAATAAACAAAACAAACAGTGACTTGCAGTTCACTCCGCACAATGCAAAACCAAACACTGGCAACATGCCCGGTGGCAATTGCACATTCCACGATGGTCTGCTGTACCCAGCTGTCAGCGACTGGAACCGAGTTGACAACTGGGCATGGTCCAGCCCCTGCACTTTGTGCATTATGGCTGTGACTGAAGTTATTAAGACCCCTAACAGATAGTGGATACACCCCTTGACTGTACTGAGGACTATGCCCCACCCACTTTCCATCATGGCCATTTGGTGGAATACCTTTGCAAAGGCAGCTGGCACATGCTGTTGGTGTTAGACTGACATCTCAGATGCTGTTCAGCAAGATGTTCAACCCCAACCCGGGGACAGTTCCCTAGCAATAAGCTGCCTGGTGTATGTGTCTGCACAAGAGAGCACCTCAACATGGTAGCTCTTCCCCTGGCTGAAGGGCCAACATCCTAACCATCATGACATGTTATGGCAAGATATGACACATGGATGCTGAGGACCTTCAGATAGATGGTCAGTGAGCAAATGCTAAGAGAGAGAGAGCGAGCAAGCAGCCCAGTACACTCCATGAACGAGGGGCCTGACCCTGTGCACACTGTGCTGCTTGCAGCAGCTTCTCAAGTCTAGTTGCCAGTATGCCCCGCAATGCTTCTGAAATGGGTCAGAGAGGTGCCATGAGGATCATGAAGGGTTGGCAAATGTCAGATGTCAATGTCTGTAGGTGAAGGGTGCATACAGCTGGATTGTCCAGAGCCAGCGACCAACTGAAGTCTCCAGGTACCCCCTCTAACAAACAAATCTCACTGTACGGCTTGTTTGGTCAGAAAGAAAGCTGATATCAATGATATGAGTGTGATGGTAACAAGATATTTAACAAGTAATAAACTCTCTTAATTAACAACTTGCTGCTGCTCAGTGAGAAACTTGCCTTGCCACTTGGCAAAAGTATAAAAAATTAAGTGATGCTCTCAATGCTGAGATGAGTTTTGCTGAACTTTCTGCATGTTCCTGTCACAAATCTCACCATAGCCCACATTGTTCAGGCCCTTATACAATTCTATCCATTGCGCTTGCCACTGATACATTTGACATATTCTTCTGTTGATGAATGATTGGAAACTTGGAGAAGTAGTCGTTATTTAAACATGGAGGCATGGGATTGAGGGTGATTTAGCGGTTTGGATCAGAAGTTGGCTAGTTGCAAGAAGACAGAGGGTGGTGGTTGACGGTAAATGTTCACCCTGCAGTTCAGTTACTAGCCGTGTACAACAAATATCTGTTTTGGGCACACTGCTTTTTTGTCATTTTTATAACTGATCTAGATGAGAGCGTAGAAGGATGGGTTAGTAAATTTGCAGATGACACTAAGGTCGGTGGAGTTGTGGATAATGCCGAAGGTTATGGAGGGACATAGATAAGCTGCAGAGCTGGACTGAGAGATAGCAAATGGGGTTTAATGCAGTAAAGTGTGAGGTGATTCACTTTGGAAGTAGCAACAGGAATAAAGAGTACTGGACTAATGGTAAGAGTTTTGGTAGTGTAGATGAGCAGAGGGATCTCGAAGTCCATGTACATAGATCCCTGAAAGTTGCCACCCAGGTTGATAGTGTTGTTAAGAAAGCATATGGTGTGTTAGCTTTTATTGGGAGAGGGATTGAGTTTCAGAGCCACAAGGTCATGCTGCAGCTGTACAAAACTCTGGCGCGATCGCACTTGGAGTATTGCGTACAGTTCTGGTCACCACATTATAGGAAGGGTGTGGAAGCTTTGGAAAGCGTTCGGAGAAGATTTACTCAGATGCTGCCCGGTATTGTAGGAAGGTCCTATGAGGAAAGGCTGAAGGACTTGAGGATGTTTTCGTTAGGAGAAGGTTGAGATGTGACTTAATTGAGACATAAGATAATCAGAGGGTTAGATAGGGTGAACAGTGAGAGCCTTTTTCCTCAGATGGTGATGGCTAACATGAGGGGACAGAGCTTTAAACTGAGGAGTGATAGATATAGATTAGATTAGATTAGATTAGATTACTTACAGTGTGGAAACAGGCCCTTCGGCCCAACAAGTCCACACCGCCCCGCCGAAGCATACCCCTACATCGACATCTACATCTACCCCTTACCTAACACTACGGGCATGGCCAATTCACCTGGCCTGCACATCTTTGGACTGTGGGAGGAAACCGGAGCACCCGGAGGAAACCCACGCAGACATGGGGAGAATGTGCCAACTCCACACAGTCAGTCACCTGAGGCGGGAATTGAACCCGGGTCTCTGGCCACCGTGCCACCCAAAATATAGTTAGAGGTAATTTCTTTACTCAGAGAATAGTAGGGCATGGAACGCACTGCCTGCAACAGTAGTAGACTCGCCAACTTTAAGGGAATTTAAATGGTCATTGAATAAACATATGGATGAAAATGGAATAGTGTAGAATAGATAGGCTTCAGATTGATTCCACAGGGCGGTACAACATCGAGGGCGGAAGGGCCTGTACTGTGCTGTAATGTTTGATTTTCTACGTTCTATAACCTGATGTTGTGTGATTTTTAACTTTGTCCAGCCCAAAGCAACATTAGCACCTCCACATTGTGGAAGTGAGGAGTGGTAAATGGGGATGTGGAGGAGTTGCTGGATGGTGTTGTTGGGGGTCAGTTCCTGATGGTAGGACTTGCTACAGGGAGTAGCTGACTGGGGTGAGGTGACATGCTGTCATGATGAGAATTGATGGGACAGTAATTGTGATTGCTGGGGATGGGGGGGAGTTTGATATAGGAGAGTGCATTACCGGGAATTGGAGGCAGTTGTAACTTTTTTTTAGCTCACCTCTTGCAAGACCTTCAGTTGTGGGAAAATGTCAGGGAAGCAGCATTTTGTAATCTTGTGGTTACTCTAGGGGTTAAATTAGAATGCTTCCCCCTACAACCTTCCTAACACCCCACCCTGCAGTCCCACTAAAGTGTTTCAAACTCTAGAGTTTCCATTGCAGGAAAGTCAATAACAGTGAGATTCAAACCTGTGACAATTTTCCATTTGGTGAAGGCACCGGTTTCAGGCAACCAGGTTCAAACCATCGTCCAAGACTCGAAAACCTCAAATTGAGAAATCTCAGCAGGAGTTCTGCAAACATGCGTGAGATGTGAATCCTCTGTTCTCCTCTCGGGTCGATGTGAAAGACCACATGGAGCCACTGGAAGAGGAATAAGGACATTCTTCTATGTGGCCTGGCCTATATTCATCCCTCAACCATCACTGATGGCTGTTAGTGGGAGCTCACTGTGCACAAATTGCCTGCCATATTTTCTGGAATAAAACAATTTTAAATTTATATTTAAGACAACATTCATTATTTATAATATACTTTGAGATATCTTGTGAATGTGATAAGCATTATTTAAAGATGATGTATTCTTTTTCCTTATTATGTTTATTAATAGAGAGAAATTAAATAAGATAGGGAAGATCCTGACAGAATTAATTACTATTGAAGATGGATGTAGTGCAAAGCTGACAAGTTATAAATCATAGAGAACACTATATGCCTTCGGCAACTCAACTAGTTTTACCAAAGAAAATGCAACACTTTTGGATCTGCTATTTGATCCAAACATGCCTGTAGCTGCAACACAGAAATAATTTCATGTCTTCATTGTCATGTCATCTGAAACCAAGGGTAATACGTTTATAGAATCATAGAATCCCTACATTGTGGAAGCAGGCTATTCAGCCATTGAGTCCACATCAACCCTCCGAAGAGTACCCCATCTGTACCCACCCCCCTAACCCTATCCCTGTAACCCTACATTTCCCATGGCTAATCCACCGAGCCTGCATAACCTTGGAAAATATGGGCAATTTAGCATGGCCAAATCCAACTAACCTCCGCAAGTTTGGGCTGTGGGAGGAAACTGGAGCACATGGAGAAAACCCATGCAGACACAGGGAGAATGTGCAAACTCCACACAGAATAGCATTGAACCTGGGTCCCTGGTGCTGTGAAGTAGCAATGCCACTTTGGCACCCCAAAGTTCCTACAGGGTAAAGGCATTTGGTTTAATTGAGGTGTTAGGCACATTTTGTGGACGGCACGGTGGCACAGTGGTTAGCACTGCTGCCTCACAGTGCCAGTGCCAGTTCAATTCCTGTCTCAGGTGACTGACTGTGTGGAGTTTGCACATTCTCCTCAGTTCTGTGTGGGTTTGCTCCGGTTTCCTCCCACAGTCCAAAAATGTGCAGGTTAGGTGAATTGGCCATGCTAAATTGCCCATAGCATTAGGTGTAGGGGAATGGGTCTGGCTGGGTTGCGAGTTAGTGTAGGCTTGTTGGGCCGAAGGGCCTGTTTCCACACTGTAAGTAATCTAAGTAATTTTTAAAGTGTTTATAGGAACATCTCCATTAAAGTATTACACACATTCCAATCAGTACCATTTTCGGAACAATTTAATTCTTTGTTTGTCTTGACAATAAAGGAGGAATAGCCACCAGACTAAGTCAGACGTATTGGTACCATGTTTCTGAGCATTGTGGTTAAGTGTCAAGCTAAACCATTAACAAGCAACACATTCCCAAACTGCACCAGAACTTCCTGCCCAATGTAAAGGAATATGATCCTCTCCCAAGTTGTGATAGCAATGGGTTTACCACAGCAGTAATTCCCATCTCCAGCAACATAACCAGGACAAATAGCAAGAGCTGCCAATTTGACAACATTTTATTACTTAAAGGGTGGCACAGTGGCTCAGTGGTTAGCACTGCTGCCTCACAGCACCAGGGTCCCAGGTTCAATTCCAGCCTCGGGTGACTGTCTGTGTGGAGTTTGCGCATTCTCCCTGTGTCTGTGTGGGTTTCCTCCGGGTGCTCCGGTTTCCTCCCACAGTCCAAAGATGTGCAGGTTAGGTAAATTGGCCATGTTAAATTGCTCATAGTGTTACGTGCATTAGTCAGAATGGGTGGATTGCTCTTTGGAGGGTCGGTGTGGAGTTGTTGGGCTGAAGGGCCTGTTTCCACTCTGTAGGGAATCTAATCTAATCTTAATGACACGGACAGAGATGTAGGCAGATGTGGATGGAGATTAGGGTAGGTGAGTGGGGATGAATGGAGATGGGTGGAAATGTGCAGAGAAAGTGGGTGTGAGCTAAATTGGACTGGTTGGATATGAAGTCCATAGAGGGCAGAGGTTCCGGTACACATCTCTGTAAAATACACTCCTCCTCCCTTTCACCCACCACACATCCAACTGGTCTAAGAATCTCACAATGAGAAAATATTCTACCAGGTCTTCATCAAGATTTTTGATAAGGTCCCAGTGGGAAACTGACAACAAATATTAGAACCCATAGGATCCAAGGAAGTTTGACAAATTGGCTGAGTATCAGGAAGCAGAAGGTGATAGTTTAGGTGTGTTTTTCTGACCAGAAACCGGTGTCTAGTAGGGTCCCAAAGGGATCAGTGTTGGGGCCCTTTGTGGTTTAGAACATAGAACATACTGTTTTATGTTTTATCTTCTATGAAACAAACATTGAACATTCTCAGCCCAGTTCTGCATCCTGTCAATGTCCCATTGCATCCTACAACAGCCCTCCACACTATACACAACTCCACATCATTGACAAACTTGCTAACCAACCTTTGGCTTTCAACGTCATGCCGACCTTTTATCCTACTCAAAGATCAAATTAACCTACATACCCTTCATTTTACTATCATTCATGTGTTTATCCAAGAATTGTTTAAATGTCCCTAATGTATATGACTCTACTACCACTCTGGCAGTGGTAGTGCATTCCATGCACCCACCACTCTCTACCTCTGATATCTTCCATAAAACTTTCCTCCAATCACCTTAAAATTATGCCCCCTTGTGATACCTATTTCTGCCCTGGGAAAAAGTCTCTGACTATCCACTCCATCTATGCCTCTCATCATCTTGTACACCTCTATCAAGTCACCTCTCATCCTTCTTCACTCCAATAAGAAAAACTTTAGCTCCCTCAATCTTTCTTCATAAGACATCCCCTCCAGTCCAGGCAGCATCTTGGTAAATCTTCTCTGCACTCTCCACATCTTTCCTATAATGAGGCAACCAGAACTGAACACAAATTTTCCAAGTGTTGTCTAACCAAGGCTTTAATAAGCTGCAGCATAACCTCATGGCTCTTAAACTCAATCCCCCTGCTAATAAAAGCCAAAGCACCATATGCCTTCTTAACAACCTTATCAACTTGGGTGAAAACCTTGAGGAATCTATTGACATGGACCCCAAGATCCCTCTGTTCCTCCACACTGCCAATAATCCTACCTTTAACCTGGTGTTCTGCATTCAACTTCAACCTTTCAAAGTGAATCACTTCAAACATTTCCAGCTGAACTCCATCTGCCACTTCTCAGCCCAGCTCTGCATTTTGTCAATGTCTCTTTGCAACTTACAACTATCCACAACTCCACAAACCATCCATCAACAAACTTACTAACCCACGCTTCCATTTCCTCATCCAAATAATTTATAAAAATTACAAAGAGCAGAGGTCCCAGAACAGATCCTGCAGAATACCACTGGTCACAAAGCTCCAGGCTGAATACTTTACATCTATTACCACCCTCTGTTAGAGTTCTATCAACAAACACAATGACTTGGATCACATTTACCACCCCTGAGAAAAAGAACAGGAAATGACATCAATGACCCAAGGAAACCTAAACACATAAATAGAAAACGGGCCATGCCACCAGTGCTTCATCTGGAGGCTCACTGATGTTACGAAATATCTGAAAATGAGCCTTCCAGCTCAGCGAGTAAACCTACATCCAGAATTGTGTACAGTTCTGGTCACCACACTACCAGAAAGATGTGGAGGCTTTGGAGAGGGTACATAAACAGGTTACCAGGATGTTACCTGGTTTGGAGGGCATTGCTAATGAGGACAGATTGGACAACCTTGATTTGTTTTCACTTGAACATCAGAGGCTGAGGGGTGACCTGATCGATGTTTACAAAATTATGTGAGGCATGGATAGAAAGGATAGTTGGAGTTCTTGGCCCAGAATGGAAATATCAATTACTCGGGGATATAGGTTTAAGGTAAAAGGGGGAATGTTTAAAGGAGATGTGAAAGACAATTTTTTTACCGAGGGGAGTAAGTACCTGGAATGTGCTGACAGTTGAGGTGGTGGAAGCAGATGCAGTAGCAATGTGTGAGAGGGATCTTGACATATACATGAACAGGGAAGAGAGCAATAGTAACCATGTCGAGGCAAAAAGCTCTGAGTTTAGAAAGGTATCATGTGTTAGTGTTGACTCGGTGGGCCGAAGGGCCTGTTCTTGTGCTGTACTATTCTTCATTCTAGTTCTCTGTCCAATGACAAATCTGACCTAAAATTCCACAACCTTCACCAAAGATGGTGAGGCAAGGAGTCAGGAGCTGAATTCACCCTGGATAGAAAGCAGATCAAAAGGATTTATAAATTGGTACTTAAACCATTTGTCTGTGACAATGAACACATCTTCCTGAGCCATTGAGTCCTAGGGGTAGAACCTAACCACACAGCTTCAGCTCAGAGGAAGGAATATCATCAGATATTCCTAGGGTTATTACACAGGATCCAATCTTTGAGAAATCCATGCTAGTTCTATGCAATAGTTTATAAACTCCTCCTCTTGATTCTTCTTTTCTGAAACTTTCTGCTCTGATGACTGAAGTGAAGTAAATATTTAACAAGCAACAACATTTGTTATTTCAGATCAATTGTCACCTATATGTCTTTCTTCTTGTGGATTGCAATATTTAATTATCTGTGACAATCTTTAGTGCTTTTCTGACATCCCTCACAGGTTTTTTTTCTTTTTCTCTCATTTCACAGTTTTTCCCAATCTCTTTGTATCCCTTCAGATTTCCCTTTGTATAGACCTTTTCCTTTTTATACAATTCTTTACTTCTCTTGTTGACCACAGCTGTTTCATTACAGAAGTAAATCATGTATCCTACACGTTGGAGATTATATTAGTGATTGGGCTGGAATTAATGTGGAGATGAAAATGGAGATTAGGCTGAGGTTTGGAGTGAAGGAGGTGAGAAAGTAGGGTGGCAATTTTCCAGTCACTGTAGAGAATGGAACAGTCTCCTGGGAGTGATGGGCTTTAAGGAAGTAGAAGATTAACTGACATAAATAACCAGTTGGGAAAGCATGATGGGGATAACAAGAAAGTATTTAAATGTTTGTAATTAGCCAAACACCCCTGTCAAATCCTTAAGAGTTTGATAAATTGAATCTTACCACTGACACAAAATACTGAAGAGAAAGAAATTGTATAGCAAAATGGAAAATATCAGGAAAAATATATTTCCATGTTTATTCTTACATGCAGCTTAGGTTGATTAGCCATGCTAAATTGGCCTGTAGTGTCCAGAGATATATTTAGTTTGGGTGAATTAGCCATGTTAAATATGGGATAAGATGAGTCCGAATGGGATGCTCTTCAGAGGGTCGGTGCAGATTCGATCAGTCGAATGGCCTCCATCTCCACTGCAGGGATTCTATGATTCTATGTCTTTGAGATGTCTCAATATATTTTACAATCAATTAATTACATTGCTGTGAGTTTCCCTTAATTTTGTCGTCAAATATTCAATGGCACACCATAATCCCACAGAAATAAATGACATGTTAATTGAGGTGGTGGAAGCAGCTCAATTAACATGTCAATGACCAGAACACCCGGAGAAATCACTGTTGCTTGAACAGAACAATGGGTGATATTTGCACCTACAAGTAGTACCTGATAGTAACCTCATCAAGATATGGAAATCCCCAAATCTAGACAGACAATCCAGGAGATCAGTCAGCCTCAGACAGAAGGAGGTTAATGCCATGACCAGTTCAGATGTACAGACTTCATTTGAAATAGTAACCTGTCTTATTGCACAGGCTGACAGACTGGTTGCTTATTCACATTGTGTTATATTACCAGGATGACTAAGGGATGGATGACAGCTTTATGTGAGATTTAGACAAATGGAAGAAAATGAAGGTTAAGAATTAAGCTACAGGGTAAGCTACTGAATATAGGATAGTGATTATTTGAAAGCTTGAGGGAACTCCAGCCAGCATTTTTCAGTGCTGTCAGGTCAGTGTCAATAACACCTCGATAACCTCATTCGGCTGCCAACATTACTGTTTATGAGTTCAGCAACTCTGTGGCTGTAATCCTGAAAGTGAAAAGAATGCTAATATATTACCTGTTCATCATTTTAATGTGTTCAGTTCAATCTTGGGAAGCAGTCAAGTTTAACATCAAGTAATTCACCTTTCTTCAAAGAAATTAAGAGACAGAAATTGGGGGAAACGTTGCAGTACAAACAGATTGAATGGTCTCCTGCTGTGGTCATGATCAAAGAGGTTCTCCAAGAGTCGAGGAGCCAACATGTTGCTTCTTTGCCTTGGAGTCCTGCGCCCATTCAAAGGCAAGATTCACTTGTTCTTCTTCCTAAAGGTGATCTGCAGCCTGAAGGAAGAAT
Organism: Chiloscyllium punctatum; assembly: GCF_047496795.1. NCBI lineage: Eukaryota > Metazoa > Chordata > Chondrichthyes > Orectolobiformes > Hemiscylliidae > Chiloscyllium > Chiloscyllium punctatum. The sequence continues at coordinate 52,685,876 of NC_092761.1, read as the reverse complement.
ACTCAATGGACCAGCCTGATACATGATGGGTCAACAAATTCTTTCATGCTAGATATTATGATGTGAAACTGACAGACAGCACAGGCTCCCAGCTCTTCTCAATGAAAGAGGTCAGAGGTGAGAGAGTCTGGACAGACTGAACTCTGGATAAGTGAAATAAAGGCCATCAATCCCTTGAGAGAAGTAAAACTCCTGGAATTGGCGGTTTGCCATCTGAATTATATTGGAGTCTCTTTTACTGGATAAGCCCAGATCTGCTGGAAGTGTATGAGAGTATGCTACTAACTGGCAAAATACCAGAATCCTTGAGGATAGGCATCAGCATCCAAGCCTGGAGGTGGACAGGGAAGATGAAGAAACTCAGAATGTCACAGCCCGATTTAATCACTTCACATAGATTATCAAATTCTGTCCATGGTCATCAGCAACCAGGCCTGCTCTGGGGTTGGCTTCTCACCCTGACCCAACCTGTATCATACTCAGCAGGAAGTTCTCTGAGAACCTCACACTGTGCAGGGAACCTCCAAACAAGACAAGAATTGGGCATCTGTCTTATCAGCTGGGCCAGGAGGAAATCACACACCAACATGGGGGACCTGATGTTCAGAATGGGGTTTGTGGAGAGGATTTGCAATTTGAGCCAATTGCTCGACAATAACATCAGTTTCAATTAATGAGTGAAAGCTTTCCAGTCAAATCTGGAGTCAGGCAGAGCTGTCCTCCCTCATCAGTCCTGTTTGTGTGATTTATAAAACTTTCTGTCTAGTCCGTCAGGAAGGCTGCAAGCATTGGAGGGATAATGATCCAAAGTAATGGAGACCGTCAGGTTAGAGTCTTCCTGAACATGGACAACATCACCATCTTCTGTTCAGATCCACAGTTGGTGCACAGACTAGTTAGTACCATGACCATCACCTGACATGTCAGAGATGAGGTAAACTGCAGTAACAGCAAGGCCATGTGAAAAGCTGATAAGGTAATTGAAAGCTGCATTAGTGGACTCATGTTTTCCCTGTCCACTCTGTCCATGTCCCACATTATTTTGTACACCTTGATCAAGGACAGCACAGTGGCCCAGTGGTTAGCACTGCTGCTTCGCAGCGCCTGGGATGCGGATTTGATTCCATTCTTGGCTGACTGTCTGTGTGGAGTTTGCACACACTTTCCTCCCAAAGTCCAAAAATGTGCAGATTAGTTGGAGTGTCCGTGTAAACTTGCCTATAATATTCAGGAATGTGTAGGTTAGGTAGATTTTCAGGGCTACAGGAATAGGATAGCAGAGTGGGTCTACATGAGATGCTCTTCGGAGGGTCTGTGTGCTCTCGATGGGTGAAACAGCCTGCTTCCTAACTATAGGGATTCTATGAAGTGACCACTCAGCCTATTCTGTTCTAAGGAAAACAAGCCCATCCAATCTTTCCTCATTGCTGCAATGTTCAAGCCCTGTCAATATTCTTGTAAATCTCCTCTGTTCTTTCTTCAAAGCAATTATGACCCTCCTGTAATACATTGACCAGAACTGTACATTCAACTCAGCTGTGACCTGACCAGTGTCTTATACATATCCAACATTACGTCCTTGCTGTTGTATTTAATAACTTGCTCAATGAAGGAAAGCATTCCATACGTTTTCTTTACCACCTTATTGACCTGTCCTGCCATCTTCAGAGACCTCTATCTATCCTGTCAATACCCTCCTATTAATTACATATTCCTTGACTTTATTTGTTCTCTCTAAATGCATAACCTTGTGCTTCTCCAGATTGAATTCCATTTGGCACTTGTCCACCCACTCAACCAAACCATTGATGTCATCCTGCAACTGTCCACAACTGTCCTCTTCCTTATCAGAAACATGGACAATATTTGTGTAACCTGCAGATTTCCCATTCCTGCCTCCAATATTTAAATCTAAATCATCAATTTATTTCACAAACAATAGTGGACACAACACTGAACTCTGAAGACCAACACTGGAATCCACTTTGTATTCACAAAAACATCCCTCACCCTGGTTCCTGTCATGAAACAATTTTGGATCCAACTCACAGTGAGGAGAATTACCACAGGATCCAGATAAACCGGACTCTTGGGCAGAGAAATAGCAAATGGAATTTGATCCAGACAAACGAGCAGTGATGCATTTTGGAAGGTCTAATGCAGGAGGGAAATACACAGTAAATGGCAGAAACCTTAGAGGTATTAACAGATGGAGGTATCTCGGCAACAGGTCTGCAGTTCCCTGAAAGCAGCAATACAAGTGGATAAGGTGGTCAAGAAGCACATGGTATGCTTGCCTTCATCAGTTTAAAAGTTGGATTATAAAAATTGGCAAGTGAAGTTGCAGTTGTGTAGAACTTTAGTTAGATCACATATTGAATATTGCATTCAGTTCTGGTCGCCACACTACCAGAAGGATACGGAGGCTTTGGAGAGGGTACAGAAACAGTTTACCAGGATGTTGCCTGGTTTGGAGGGTATTATTTATGTGGAGAGATTGGACAAACCTGGTTTGTTTTCATTTGAACATTGGAGGCTGCGGGCCAACATGATGAAGTTTACAAAATTATTAGAGACGTGGATGGAATAGATAGTCAGATTCATTTTTTTCCCAGATAGAAATGTCAATTACTAAGGGTCATAGGTTTAACATAAAAGAAGAAAAGTTTAAAAGAGATGTGAGAGGCAGATATTTTCCATGGAAGATGTTAAGTGCCTGAAATGTGCTGCTAGAATAGATGATAGAAGCAAAAACAATAACAATGTTTATGAGGCATCTTGACAGATATATGAATAGAGGGATATGGACTGTATGGAGGCAAAAGGTTTGCACTTTAGAAAGACATTATATTTCGGTGCAGGCTTGGTGGACAAAAGGATCTGTTCCTGTACTGGACTGTTCTTTGTTCTTTGGTATCCTGAAAGCAATCCTCTTAAGATTATTCCACTAAATGAATCAATAATACTATTGCTTGGCATCGAACCTGGAGAAAACTCTGTCTTTAGTGAATTCATTAAACATTGTCAAAGATTGGACTGTTAAAATCGTCTAAATAAGACAGATGATACCATGAAAAGCTAGTCATCCTCTATTTATTTGATTCTATTCCACTTCAATGATGTTAGGTGGGCTCTGCACTGCACATTTTTTGACAACCAGGATTAGAAAGACCCCAACAGAAGCAACAGCATCCAGTCAGAGGAATTTTCATTCACAAAAGCAATGTGATCAGAACATTAAAACCATGAGATACAGGAACAGAAGGATGCCTTTAAGCCCATCAAGTCTGCACTGCCAATAAATAAGATCTTGGCTGATTTGATAATTAACTCCACTTACCCGGCCTTTCTCCTTAAAACCTGATTCCCTTACTGATGAAAGATTTGTTTATCTCAGCCTTGAACATACTTAATGACCCAACCTCAACAGCTCTCTGCAGTAAAGAGTGACCCTTTTCTCCGAGATTATTCCCTCTGGTCTTAGACTCTCCCACAAAGGGAAACAACTTCTCCACATTGAGCGTATCATGTCCTCTAAGAATCTTGCACGTTTCAAAAAGGCCACCTTTCATTTTTCTAATCTCTAATGAGCACAGGTCTGACCTACTTAGCATCTTCTCAAGAGGATTGCTGGACTGCTTCTAATACCAGTCCATCTTCCCTAAAATAAGAAACTCAAAACTGATCACAGTTTCTAGGTATGTTCTGATTAGTGCCTTGCATAGTTTTGGGGAGACTTTCCTATTTTTTATATCCCATTTCTTTTGAACTAAAGGCCAACATTTCATTTGCCTTCCCACTAATCTTGGGTCGGAGGTTTTGTGATTTATGGATAAGGATTCAGAAATCTTGCCATGCTGCAGCCTTCTGCAATCTCACTCCATTTAAATAATATTCAGCTCTTCTTACTGCTGAGTGGAAAATTGGTGCCAATGTAGACAGCAGCCACTCAAGAACAAGGGGCTCAGAATTTAATACTACTGCCTCACAGTAGTGACCCAGGTTCGATTCTAGCCTCGGGTGACTGTCTGTTTGGAGTTTGCACATTCTCCCAGTGTCTGCTTGGGTTTCCTCCGGGTGCTCCAGTTTCCTCCCATTGACCAAAAATATGCAGATTAGGTGAACAGACCATGCAGACCATGTAAATTGTCTGTAGTGTACAGGGATGTGTAGATTAGATGGATGAACCATTCTAAAAATGGGGATAGGGCAGGGGTGCGAGTCTGGGTGGGATGCTCTTCAGAGGGTTGGTGCAGACTCAATGAGCCAAATGGCCTCTTTCCACACTAAGGATTCTATGAACTGAATCGTGGGGCAAATAAAAGTGCAAACCAAAAAGTAACCTGTTTATTTCTAATCTTCTTTCCTGTCGAAGCAGTTATTTCATGCGTCTGCCATTTTGTTATTCCCTGTCTCTCCCTCTGATAGTCTGATATTTATTTCCACTAATTTCTTCTTACTTTCTTTCCTTTGAAACATTTATAATATGTTGGTATGTCTCTTTCTTGCTCTTAATTAATTTCCTCATCCTTTTTTGTTGAACTCCTTAATTACTGTCCTTCCCCTACTACATACACCTTGAATTTCTAGATTTATACTCCAGCCAAGTTGCAACATCTGTTAGAGAGACACTATAAACAAATAGATCAAAGTTTTCTGCTTCTTGGGAATTGTTTGCTTATTCCAAATTCTTTCTGCATCTTGATTTTTAAGACAAAATCCTTTGAGCCAGATTTGTCAATTGTCTTTATTATCATTTTCAATGTAGCTATTTATTCTAAAACAGAAGCATTAGGAGAATGTGGCAGCCTTCCGTCTTGTAAAGTGTTGGTTTGTGCTGTTGCATTTAACTCTAGGTTAAGGACTGCTTGATGTGGTTCATTCTGGGATGGCAACTCTGCATCACTTGCTGCAAAGGAAGGTGCATGATTCATTGATGAAGGGCTTGTGCCCAAAACATCGATTCTCCTGCTCTTTGGATGCTGCCTGACCTGCTGTGCTTTTCCAGTAACACACTCTTGACTCTGTTCTCCGGCATCTGCAGTGCTCACTTTCTCCCAGTTGATTATAATCCGACTGTGAAGCCTCTTCCAAGGATGCCTACCTTGAAGAAGTTCTTCTCTCTCTACAAAGATCTTAGTGAATCCCTCTGTCACTGTACACACCCAACCCCCGGTCCTCTCCTCTCCCCTGAAGCTCGTCAGCTACCTCCTGAAGGAGACTCACTACCACAGCCACATCTCCTTCCTCTGTACCTGCCTACACAACTATCTGACTCCACATGAGCTCCGGACCACATTTACACCAACCCAGTTTGGAGCTGAACAGGATACCGAGCACACACTACAAATCCGAAACTTTCAACAATGATTCTTTTTCCAAATCCTCTGCTCCAAGCTATCAGCCAAGCACCACCATTTACTCCACTTGCAGTCAGTCCTGCCCCAGCTCAGAGTCTCACTTTCCCAGGCCTGCAGCAGACCTCTGTATTTCTACATCCTCAGAAGGATACATGCGCTCAACAAATGGTATTTCTCTACTCCATCAGACATAAAAATAAGTAAGCTAAACAAACTTTCACGTACTTCCCTCCATACACAGGTTTCCTCAAACCTTCCAGAACCTTCTCCTGGCCTCTGGAACCACCCAGACGCCATTAGCCACACGGCCGGTCCTTCCACAACCGCCAAGGCAATCGGTGAAGTCATGTCCACCCCTGATGGCCCACAGCCAGTGACATCTGCAGCCGAGTACCCAACAGTAACATTGCCCTCACCGCCCGTGACACCATGTCCGCCCCTGTTAACACAGCCATAATCACTACGATTCCCGATGAAGGGCTTATGCCCAAAATGTCAATTTTCCTGCTCCTCCGCTATTACGAGGGGGCATAGCTTTAAATTAAGGGGTGGTAGGTATAGGACAGATGGTAAAAACAATGACTGCAGATGCTGAAAACCAAATACTGGATTAGTGGTGCTGGAAGAGCACAGCAGTTCAGGCAGCATCCAACGAGCAGCAAAATCAACGTTTTGGGCAAAAGCCCTTCCTCTCCTGATGAAGGGCTTTTGCCCGAAATGTTGATTTCGCTGCTCGTTGAATGCTGCCTGAACTGCTGTGCTCTTCCAGCACCACTAATCTGGTATAGGACAGATGTTAGGGGCAGAATCTTTACTCAGTGAGTCGTGAGTTCATGGAATGCCCTGCTAGTAGCAGTGGTGGACTCTCCCTCTTTATGGGCATTTAAACGGGCATTGGATAGGCATATGGAGGATAGTGGGCTAGTGTAGGTTAGGTGGGCTTGGATCGGCGCAACATCGAGGGCCAAAGGGCCTGTACTGCGCTATATTTTTCTATGTTCTATGTTCTATGTTCCTCAGATGCTGCCTGACCTGCTGTGCTTTTCCAGCAACACACTCTTGACTGCATGATTCATTGGCCTCAATTTTCTTCTGGCTCTCTTCTCAGCCAGCAGCACTTTCCATTCCGACTCGACTTGTAAAATGCCCTTTAGAGCACTCAGCCTCCAGAAGTCACAGCCGTCAGAGTCTGTCTCACTGTTGTTCATGTCCACCACCTTCATATCTCACCTGCAGCAGGAAAGATTTACTTCTTAACTTTGGTCACTTTGCAGCCATGTCTTAATCATGGCTATTAATCAAATCTATTAACATTGATCTGCACTATTTGCTTTATGAGCTGTAACTTTTTCAGCGCTCACAAATCTGAACTTTGGCTGCTACAATATTTTCTGAATAAGATATAATTATTGTTTTACTGAATAATTTTGTTGCGTTTTTGGTGAAGGTTATTCAACAAATTAAGTGTTACAATTGGAATGAAGGCATTGTGATGTGTTGTCAGATTCTGTGAAATATTCTTGTACTTAGAGAAGGTGAGCTGTGTGTTGAGTGTCGTGTTGCAGTTTAGTTGATGAAAGACATATTTTCCTGGCAGCTGTTCAGATATTTCAAGGTACTTAGTGAACTGAAACTGTCATTAGGAATGAAACAAAACAAGAGAGACTGAATTGAGCGATCATCATTGAACTAAATTAAGAGCCAGTCCCATAATTAGTTACTCTGCATTCCTGCTGAAGATTTGAATTGACAAACCAGACATATAATTTTGCTGGTGGCTGCTGTACCAAAATATGACTCAGCTCCAAATCTTAAATGTAGCCCCCACTCAGATCCAGACCCAGACCCCTCACTGTGACTCAAACATAGACCTGAGTCCCCCAGTTTGGCACAGGTTTCTTTGTTAACAGTTCCTCATGGTTCAGCTGCATATTGTAAATGGAGGCTTACAAAGAGTTTGTAAAGCTTTCCACATTAGGTTCTGGTTAGTTTTCTTGCCAAGAGTATTTGCTTGAATAGAATGAGTTTAATTTCAAGACAGCTGGAATCATTGAACTGATCATTGCAGCATTTTCCAATTGCAATTATCGTTGAAATAAAAGGTTTTTGCTCCACTTTCATCTCACTGACAAACATTTCTGTGCTGGGAGAGCAAGTCACGTGCAGGATCTCACTGTATATAAAAAGTAAACATCAATATCATCATCTGTGAAGCAAAAATATTGAACTTGTCTTTTGTGTCAAGGGTAGTCAGACTTGTTGTAAAAGAGATACTGAGGGAAAGAGAGATACTGAGCGAATGAGATACTGAGTGAAGGAATTATGGAGTGAATGAGATACTAAGTGAGAGAGTTCCAGAGTGAAAGAGATAGTGAGTGAAAGAGATACTGTTTGTGAAAGAGTTACTGAGTGAAAGAGTCACTGAGCGAAAGAGATATTGAACAAAAGAATTACTGAGTGAAAGAGATACTGAGTAAAACAGGCACTGAGTGAAAAGTTTCGCATTCTAATGTTTAAAGCAAATTTACTGCTGTGAAGTCATTGTGTACGAAACTAGCAACCTCCCTTTGAATATCTCACTGCCAGAGGTGTAATTTGTATGACATGACAGCTTTCAATTGCAGGTAATAAACAATATATCAGTAATTAAATAGTTAATAATCTGTCATTCAGCCGTAAGGCAAATGCAATAGCTTGGAAAAAAAATTCTTATTTAAAATGGGCACTGTTCCAAAGACACAGTTAACATTTTTCAAATTTTCTAAGAAAATACATCAGGGGTTTGTGTTTCTGTTTCCAAACAAATTAAATACAACATCTAAAATCGGATTGTGATGTTAAAGCAAATTTATTTTTTCAGTAAAGTGATCTGTAAACAGCTGTTGCAAATTCCCAGTAGTGGGACAGAGCAGTCAGAACAATAGGAGCCTTAGCCACAAGGTTGTATCAAGCTAATGACAGGGTATATTTGAGGAGTTGGATTCAGCTTGCTCCCCACTTCCCACAAACACACATGGCTCTGCATTCCACACTCCACAGGCCTGGCCCTGTAAAGAGGTGAGGCTTTGGATGATACCTAAGGGTCTTTGGGGGAGGCACAATGGCTCAGTGGTTAGCACTACTGCCTCACAGCACCAGGGTCCCAGGTTCAATTCCAGCCTCAGGCGACTGTCTGCACGGAGTTTGCACATTCTCCCCGTGTCTATGTGGGTTTCCTCTGGGTGCTCTGGTTTCCTCCCACAGTCCAAAGATGTACGAGCCAGGTGAATTGGCCATGCTAAATTGCCATAGTGTTAGGTGCATTAGTCAGAGGGAAATGGGTCTGGGCGGATTACGCTTCGGAGGGTCGGTGTGGACTGGTTGGGCCGAAGAGTCTGTTTCCACACCGTAGGGAATGTAATCTTTATGAATCCAAAAGCCGAGCCTGGGATTTGAATGATTTAGAACCTGATCACAGTAGTTGAAAAGGTAGCAGTCAGTCCAGTGGGGTCATTCTTACTTTGGAACCTGGTCTGCTCGTTGAGTTCCTGCTTGTGAGTCACTGTTGGAAATGATCTGATTCACTGTGCAGGAGTGATTTGGAAGTTGGGGCTCAATGTCCGTAGTATGGTGCTGAACAGATCTTGGAGCCCTCAAAGATAAGTACTAGCCATGGCTTCCATTGTGGAGATCATGGGGTAGGGCTGATGCTCCCAGGGACAGAAGGCAGCTCTCTGAAATTTGCTGCAGGTCCTCACTGAGGCAGCTGATCTTCCTCCCTCTATCTTACCAAATAAACCGCCCTACAGGAGGCCGGGTTCAGTGGGACTGGCCATGGGAGGTGGGTAATCACAGTGCCAACTGCGGACCTGGGCCCAACACAAATAGATGATCCAGTACCTGGAAAAACCATCAATGATGGAGAATTCTGCCACCCTCTGCTGACTGTGCCAGCTGCTCTGTCTCAAAATGGATGAAATCTCTCCAGCCCTGGGCCCTGGAATAGGGACTCTGTGGGATGCCTGATGCTGTGTTTATCCAGCCTTTCACTGACTGCAGGCCCAAGGCTATTAGAGACTGGCAGAGAAAATTCACAAATGTGAGTGACAATCCTAACTGTGTGCTGCTTGCTGACTGTTTATTTAAGCACTATGTTAATGATAACATTGAAATAACATATTCTCTTTATTGAAAGCATTAACCAAAGTTTAACCAGAGGCTAATGGTACTCTTGGATGTTTAGGCAGAATTTGAAACAGTTTCATATTAGAAAGAAAAATGCAGTTAACTCAGCAGCTGGGAGGACACCAGAGGAATGGGAATAAGGAAAGTGGCTGAGGAAAGGTGAGGGAGCAGTAACCACTGGAATCAAGAGATTTCTGCTGAAGGTAGCAGAGGTTACCAATACTAACTCTAGTTCCCTGACACATCACTGTGTAAGTTGATCTGTCTCAGATCTTATTCTCCAAATCCTGCCCGTACTCCCACCCCAATCCATCCTCTGCACTCATCCCCAACAACTTGCCCCCACTTCTGGTCTTGTCCTTGTAACAAACCCTGCCTCAGTCCATGTTTTCACTCAAACCCCCAAAGTTGATCCTGTTCCCCCTTCTGTCCTCTTCCTCATCTTCTACCCCAATTCTACTTCATCTCCTTTCCTTCTCTCCCTCATGTCGACCATTGTTTTAAAGCTTTCTGTGGCTCCCATTCTTCCTTGCAAAGTGCACAAACATGCATTTATGTATAATACACTTGCCATTTGAAAAACTATTCTGTGAATGTATTAACTTCACTGTGTTAATGTGCAATATTCATCTTCAACTGTTTCATCAATAACATTCCCTCTGTCATTTGGTCAGATGTTCACCGATTATTGCACAATGTCCAGCACCATTCATGACTCCTCCAATACTGCCCCTCCAACCATATGGGATCAATATGGATTTCACCAGTTTCCTTATTTTCCCTCCCCCCCCCCCCCCCCCCCCCCCCACCTTATCCCAGATCCATACTTCCAACTTGGCTCCACTCTCTTGAACTGCCCTACCTGTCCATCTTCCTTCCCACCTATCCGCTCCACCCTCCTCTCCAACCTATCACCTTCATTCCTACCTCCATCTACCTATTACATTCTCAGCTATCATCCCCAACCCCACACCCCTCCCATTTATCTCTCAGTCCACTTAGCCCACAAACCTCATTCCTGATGAAGGGCTTATGCCTGAAAAGTCGATTCTCCTGCTCCTCAGATGCTACCTGCCCGGCTGTGCTTTTCCAGCACCACACTCTCGACTCTGATCTCTAGCATCTGCAGTCATCACTTTCTTCTACTACTGTAGCAGTCCACATACAAGTGCAAAAAGACCAGGACAAAAGAGAGACAAAAGTGGATATTGAGCCGCTGGAAAATGACGCTGGAGAAGTAGCAATGGAAAGCAAAGAAATGGCTGAGAAACTGAATAAGTACTTTGCACCAGTCTTCATGAGTAATATCCTAAAATTTCAAGAGAGTTGGGAGGGCAAAGATGAACATAGTGTCCATCAACAAGGAAATGATGCTAGTTAAACTGAAAGGTCTGAAAGTGGATAAATCGCCTGGACCAGATGGACTACACCCCAGACTTCTGAAGGAGATAGCTGAAGAGTTAGTGGAGGCTTCAGTAGTGATCGTTCAGGAATCACTGGAGTCAGGGAGGGATCCAGAAGACTGGAAAATTGTAAATGTAACCCCCATGTTTAAGAAGGGAGTGGGGGGGCAAAAAACAGTAAATCATGGGCCGATTAGCCTGATCTCAGTCATTGGTAAGTTTTTGGAGGCCATTATGAGGGATGAAGTTTCTGAATACTTGGAAGTACATGATAAAATAGAGCAAAGTCAGCATAATTTTATCAAGGGAGGTCATGCCTGACAAATCTATTAGAATTCTTTGAGGAGGTAATGAGCAGGTTAGACCAAGGAGGGCCAATGGATGTTATCCATTTGGACCTCCAGAAGGCCTTTGATAAGATGCCACTCAGGAGGCTGCTGAGTAAGACAAGGGCTCATAGTGTTAGAGGCAAGTTACTAGCATGCATAGAAGATTGACTGTCTGGCAGAAGGCAGAGAGAGGGGATAAAAGGGTCCTTCTCAGGTTAGAAGGACCCTTTTATCTGAGCAAGGCTCAGTGTTGGGACTACAACTTTTCACTTTATACATGAATGATCTGGGGGAAGGAATTAAGGGCATTCTGACTAAGTTTGCAGATGATACAAAGATAGATGGAGGGAGATGTGATTTTGAGGAAGTGGAGAGGCTATAGAAAGGTTTAGACAGGTTCAGAGAGTGGGCAAAGGAGTGGCAGACCAAATATAACATGGGAAATTCTGAGGTCATGCACTTTGGTAGGAGGAATAAAGACATGGGCTATTTTCTAAATGGACAGAAAATTCAGAACTGCAAAGGGATGGAGTAGGAGAAACTTCTTCAGCCAGAGAGTAATGAATCTGTGGAGTCATTGAATATATTTAAAACAGAGACAGATCATTTCTTGATTGCCAAGGGGATCAAAGGTTATTGGGAGAAGGTGGGAAAATGGCGTTGAAAAACCTATCAGCCATGATGGGCCAAATGGCCTAAATTCTGCTCCTATTCTTATGGTCTTATGGACAATATGTGGGCTTGGGCTGACAAGTGGCAAATAACATGCACATCACACAAATGCCAGGCAATGACCGTCTCCAAAAAATGCCCCTTGATATTCAATGGCATTACCATAAGTGAATCCTCCACTATCAACATCCTGGGGATTACTGTTGACCAGAAACTGAACCATATAAATGTAGTGGGTACAAGATTAGGTCAAAGGATAGGAATACTGCAGTGAGTAACTCACCTCCCCAAAGCCTGTCCATCATCTACAGGACGGAAGAAGGGAGTGTAATGGAATACTCCCCACTCACCTGGATTAGTGCAGCTTCAATAGCACTCAAGAAGTTTGACCCCATCCAGGACAAAGCAGTCCATTTGAGTGGCTCACCTCAACAAACTTCACTCCCTCCACCACCAATGGTCAGCAGCAGCAGTGTGTACTATCTACAAGATGCGTTGCAGAAATTCAAGCCTCCTTAGACAGCACCTTCCGAACCCACAAGCACTTTCATATAGAATGGCAAAGAGAGGAGATATGTGTGAACACTATGATGTGCAAGTTGCCTTCTAATATATTGTTTTTCCTTCACTCTTGCTGGGTCAAAATCCTGGAAATCATCCCTTAGTGGCATTGTGGGTCTACCTACAGCACATGAACTGCAGCAGTTCATGAAGACAGCTCACCACCTTCTGAAGGAGAAAGTGAGGACTGCAGATTCTGGAAATCAGTCAAAAAGTGTGGCACTGGAAAAGCACAGCAGGTCAGGCAGCATCCAAGGAGCAGGAGAGTTGACGTTTTGGGCATAAGCCCTTCGTCAGACCACCTTCTGAAGGGTAACTAAGGATGGGCAATAAATGCTGGCTCTGCCAATGACACCAACATCCTCCAAATTGATACAAATGGATTATAGGTCTAAGGGATGGCCTTTGATAAACAGTCAGAGTACTTCAAGGAAGGACTTTGGAATCATTGCACTACCAGAGATAACCTTTTAATGGTAATGAGAGACCTGGCCAAATGAGGTGTAAAAATGGCATTGAGGTAGAAGACCAGCATGACTGGCAGAGTAGGTTTGAGGGGTTGAATGAACGCAGCATCCAAGGAGCAGGAGAATCGACGTTTCGGGCATGAGCCCTTCTTTGGGCTTATGCCCGAAACGTCGATTCTCCTGCTCCTTGGACGCTGCCTGACCTGCTGCACTTTTCCAGCAACACATTTTTCAGCTCTGATCTCCAGCATCTGCAGTCCTCACTTTCTCCTTGAGGGGTTGAATGGCTTACTTATCTTATTTCCTATGTGGACATGAAAGAGAATGATAGTATAAGAGGGATGGATTTTAATTGTTTCAGCCAATCCCCGGGTGGGATTCCCCAATTCATTATGGCTCCTGCCAGGACACCCCAAAGTGTTATGCCCCAGGTGAGGAAGAGTGAACTGACCACCCATTCTTTATTGATCTAACCCTTCCAATAGTTGCAACGAGGTTAATTCAGAAACACCCTTCTGTTTTGGATGACTTTCTTCCACACTAAATAATTTATTTTAGAAAGAACAAATTAACCAGGCTTTCTTGAGTTAAAGAGAAAGTGAGCTTATTTATTACTAAATGTGAGAAGCAGTGATAATATGACTATATTTGCTCGGAGTAGAAACAATAAATGAGCCTAATGAAAGATAAAGATGTATGGATCAGTCTCCAGAATGTTTGTGAACAATAGACAGCAGATTGTTACTACCATTATATTGCGTGAATATGGGAAGTGCTGCTTTTGGCTTTGTAATTAACTGAAACTGTTTTGCCCTATTTCATTTTTGAAAATGACTGATTTGCTGAACAGGTCCTAACACTTAGAGGGAGAGACATTCTATTCCTTTTACCTGTGGCGCAGGTGTGTCTAATTGTTGTCCTCAAGTTGTGAACTTCATGACACACAAGACCACAAAGGCGCATCAGCCACTATCCAATGGACTTAGATTGCAGTTGGTTTTTAACCACATTTTTGTATATTCCTGGAAGTGTAAAACACAAACACGTCTTTGACTCATGTCCACAGACTGGACTATAACCTAAGGAAGACAATTTCCTGCTGAGAGGAGATAATAAGATTGCCTTGCACCTCTGCCTTTGAGGCCTTCCTTTTTGAAGCTTTATTGGCACACTACATGGTGCAACATTCCAAGAGTTCACACAGGGAATTGTTCAGCAATCAATGAATTCCAATCTTAAGAGTTACATTATCAACCAGGCTTGACTTACATTTTTGTTTTTAAAAAAAACACATCCTATAAGAAGTTGGAGTTATGATCCACCATCATTACATAATGGAGCTTACCTGTAATACATAGATAAATTTTGAATGGAAGTTATTTCTGAGTGAAATGATTTTAAGTTGGTGTTATTGTGTTTCAGGCAGGTTTTTGATAAAAAGTTAAAAGGTGAGAAGAATTTCTTTTAAAAAATTAGAATACATGTTTTGATTGGAGGAAATATTAGAGGCTTAATAGAGGCTTAAATAGATGAAAGTAAATAGCAAGGCTCAAGTTTTGACAATTTCAGGATTTAGTTTTGACATGACCTGATGCTGAATTTCTTTGACTCTCACTATTTTCTGCAGGTGTCACTGAAAATGTTTTTCATACTAATACTTTGGGGTCCCTTATATGATTTTCGCATGGGAATTCACAAAGAAATGACCATGAGAGGGAATAGATTCATTGCAATTGAAGGTTTTGTCTCTGATTTACCAATCTGGTTCTGGAAAGACGTGGTTATTTTCAAGCTGTTCATTTAAATATTGAATCTGTCCGCCAATAGTGTGGAGAACATGCTGAAACAATTACTAAACAATTAACAAACTAACCGGTTATATCACAGATAATAATAAACCACATTTGCATGGATTGATGATTATCTTGAGAGAAACAGAGTGGAAGACAAAAGGGAACACCCAGCCCTGGAGGGGCCAAGAGACAATAAACACTCTGTTCGATTTAAGACTAAGACTGTCAGATCCACAGCAGAGCTCCTTCCCACAAGGTGGATTCAGATTTATGAGAACCTGCCCTTGCCCTCGGGGATAGATCTGGAGGGACAACCACTCAGCAACATGCAGGGCACTGCATAGGGCTTGTTTCAGATTAAATTCTACACCCATACATCCATTCAAACACAGTGCATTGCAAAAAAAAAGTCTGACCATGCCCAACAACAAAATATTGCAGGGGACATGGATACTGACATATTTGAAGAGACTGTCTGGAAGAGTGAAGTGCATGAGGAAGACTAGTCCAAACCCCTCAATAATCTGGAAATATCTGAGTCATGGGGCTCCATGAAGTCTGTGACTATAAACACCAAGCTAAAGAAATGGGAATATCAAAATACTCCTCCAATTGATCTAGAGCCCCCCTGCAGGTAGCTGAAAAATTGTTACCTGCTCCTGGAAATGCTGCAGTTCAATAAATCACTGCTACTGCATTTATCACCAATCACATGTAAGTTGACAGCAAATCATGACCTTTTTCTGTCTCTAAAACAGGCAATCATTAATCTCTGAGCATCTCAATGTTCTCAATCTTTGTACCAAATTTACAGAGAAGGATCATCTATAAAAATAACAATGAAGAAATCAAAGTGAACTCAGATCCAAAACAGTTCTAACATTCCTGAGAATGAGTGAGGATTAGATATGATTACAGGTGACATGTTAGGTAATTTTGTCCCCTCTCTGATCTACATCTAAATATTTTCATTGCTGTGCCACTGTTGGCTCAATTAGTAACGTTCTTGTTAGGGTTGTGGGTTGAAGCTCCACTCCAGAGGTTTGGACACAAATTCCTGACTGCCATTCCAGCGCAGTAGAATTGCAGTGTAGGAGGTGTTAGCTCTCATCTAAGATGTCAAACTAAGGCATTGTCTTCTTTCTGAATATTACATAGCACTATTTCAAAGAAACGCAGGGGAGTTTTAACTGGTGTCCTGATATTTTTTATTCAATCAACTTCACAAAAACAATGTCAGGTTGCTGACTGTGAGAATTTACTGCAGACAAATATGGCTGCTGTGTTTCCATATAACTACACATCAAAAAAGTATTTAGTTGGCTGCAAGTGTTTTGCAACATCCTGATGTTGTGTACTGTATAAATGCATATGTTTATTTTGAAGGTTGATATATTTGTAGTCAGCAGCTAAAGATTACGTACAATTTTGACAATTCAAGTAGAATTGGATTACCTCAAATCATTAATGCCAAAGTGAGACAGTAATGATAAATTACTCACAATCAAAGCTAGTGGGAAGTCAACAGAATAGATTGGCAAAGATAATATCTAGCAGAAACAAAGAAACTGAAAAATTATGAAGTCAGTTATTCTTTGAAGAGTAGAGTCTAAATTGGATTAAGGCTAGGTTTAGAGTCAGCAAGAGAAGCACAAAAGGAAGGAGAAGACAGATTTAAAAATTATTAAAAGAAGTAACATAGGTAAACAAGATCATAAAAAATGCAACTATGGTTCATTTTTGCAGAACAGAATTGAAAACCTAAAGGTAAATAGAACATAGAACATTATAGCACAGTAGAGGCCCTTCAGCCCTCGATGTTGCGCCAACCTGTGGAACCAATCTAAAGCCCATCGAACCTACACTATTCCATTTTCATCCATACATCTATCCAAGACCATTTAAATGCCCTTAAAGTTGGCGAGTCTACTACTGTTGCAGGCAGGGCGTTCCACATCCCTACTACTCTCTGAGTAAAGAAACTACCTCTGACATCTGTCCTACACCTGTCACCCCTCAATTTAAAGCTATACCCCCTTGTGCTAACCATCACCATCCGAGGAAAAAGGCTGTCACTGTCCACCCTATCTAACCCTCTAAATTATCTTATATGTATCAAATAAGCCACTGCTCAACCACTCTTCTGTCTAACAAACATAGCCTCAAAACCATCAGTCTTTCATAATAAGACCTGCTCTTTATTCCTGTTGCTCCTTCCAAAGTGAATCATCTCACACTTTCCCGCATTAAACTCCATTTGCCACCTCTCAGCCCAGTTCTGCAGCTTATCTATGTCCCTCTGTAACATCCTTCTGCATTATCAACAACTCCACCAATCTTAGGGTCATCCACAAATTTAGTAACCCATCCTTCTACGCCCTCATCCAGGTCATTTATAAAAATGACAAACAACAGTGGCCCCAAAATAGATCCTTGCAGTACGTCACTAGTAACTGAACTACAAGATGAACATGCCCCATCAACCACCCCGCCGTGCCTTCTTTCAGCTCATCAATTTCTGATCCAAATCACTAATTCCCCCTCAATCCCATGCCTCTGTATTTTGTACGTTACTAAAATGCCTTACTGAAATCCATATACACCACATCAACCGCTTTACCCTCATCCACCCATTTGGTCACCATTTCAAAAACTCAATAAAGTTAGTGAGGCATGCCTACACTTCACAAAACCTTGCTGACTATCCCTAATCAACTTATTCCTATCAAGATGATTATAAATCTTATCTCTTATAACCTTTTCCAACACTTTACCCACAACTGAAGTTAGGCTTACTGGTCTATAATTTCCAGGGTTGTCTCTACTCCCCTTCTTGAACAAGGGAACAACATTTGTTATCCTCCTGTCTGCTGGCTCTATTTCTGTAGACAATGATGACATAAAGATCAAAGCCAAAGGCTCTGCAATTTCCTCCCTGGCCTCCTAGAGAATCCTAGAATAAATCCCATCTGGCCTAGAGAAGTTATCTATTTTCACACTTTCAAGAATTGTTAATATCTCTCCTTGTGAGTCTCATCTCATCTAGTTTAGTAGCCTGAATCTCAGTATTCTCCTTGGCAACATTGGTATTCACACTGGATAAAGACAATGAAAAATATACATTTAGCGCTTTTCCTACCTCCTCAGACTCCACGCACAACTTCCCATTACTATCCTTGATTGGCCCTAATCTTACTCTTGTCATTTTTTTTATTCCTGATATACCCATAGAAAGTTTTTGGATTTTTCTTCATCCTATCTGCCAAAGGCTTCTCATGTCCCCTCCTGGCTCTTCTTAGTTCTCTCTTTCCTGGCTAACACAAAACCCTCAAGTGCCCTAACTGACCCTTCACGTCTTATCCTAACATAAGCTAGGGTGTTATGTCATATCTATGTAGAGATTTGATTAGCCCAGCCTATATATAATTCCTATCTCAATGTTATCAAATAGAGATACTGGAAAAAGTGCAAAAAATGTGCAAGGACAATAAAAAACTGAAAGGGCACAACTTTAAAAAAGGTTGGAGTTCTTTTCTTAGTGAAGGGACATTTTAGAGGGGCATTTGAAATGGTATTTCATAGTATGGAAAGAGAAAAGCAAGTTCTACATGTCTGTACAAATTCAAAGAGTATAAACATATACAAACAAATCAACTGAAGGAACTTCTTTATTTGGAGTGCTAAGACCCTGTAATTTACTAGCATATGAAATGACAAATTGTTTTGATGCTGATAACAAACACATAAATTAGGTAAATAATGTGTTGTATGAATAGGTTGAGATTTAAGTTAGAAGTTCATGAGCAGTAAGAAATGAATTGGACACATTGTTCTGCATGACCAGCTTCTGCGGCAATAATCAACTGATAAATGAATAATGAATAACTTACTTCACGTAAAAGACAGAGTTACTAAATTTTGGCAGATTTTTGGGACTTTAAGAGGAAGAGTTGGTTGTTTCTTTGTCAGTGTTGCTATCTTGGATGGTCTGATGAGGCGATTGAGCTATTCCTGAAAACTGTTTGTGAGGTGGCAGAGTTTGCACCTCTTGCCAGTTTTACCTGCTGCTCTCAACTGCTCATAACCTGATACCCCCACGTCTCCAACCTTCACATCTAATCCATACTGGACATCTCATTCTTCTGGGACTTCATTTCCTGGTCTCAAAGACCCTCTGAGATAGATTTTCTTTGGATAATTTATCCTGATTGATAAAGGCAGATGAAAAATGTTTTCCAGCTTTCTTTATGCAACATTCCACCTGCCATCACTGAATCCCCCACTGTCGACATCCTGGAGGTCATCATTGACCAGAAACTGAACTGGGCAAGCCATATAAATACAATGGCTACAACAACAGGTCTGAAGGTGGGAATCCTGTCATGACTAACTGACCAGCTGACTCCCTAAAGCCCATCCACCATCAAAAAGGCACGAGTCAAAGAAACATAAGAGAGTGGGCCATTCAACCCCTCAAGCCTACATGACTATTCGATATGATCAGGCAGGTCATTGAGCTCAATACTGTAATCCTGCTTTCCCTCATATTCCATTATCACTTTAGCTGCAGCTATATCTACCTCATCCTTAACTACACTTAATGTTTTGACCTCAGCAACTTTCTGTGTTAGTGAACGCTACCACTCTTCGGGTAAAGTAATTTCTCCTCATCCCAATCCTAAAAGATTTACCCTTTATCCTTAAATTATGAACCCTGGTTCTGAATTACCCCATCATCAGGAAAGTCAGGAGTGTCTTGGAATACTCCCACTTGCCTGGATAAGTGCAGCTCCAACAACATTCAAGAAGCTTCACACGATCTAGGACAAAGCAGATCAGGAGTCCATCCACAACAGACATTCACTCCTTCCTGTACCAACATGGCAACAAGAATGCCAAACACAAGGTGCAGTGCAGAAGTTCATCAAGCCTCCTTCAAGATAATCTTCCATCTCTTGAGACGGATAAGGGCAGCAGATATATGAGAACACCACTGCTTGCAAGTTCCCCTCCAAGCATTCACCATCCTGACTTGGAAATGTATCACCACTCCTTTACTATTTCTGGGTCAAATCAGGTAACCCCTTCTCTAGTGGCATTGTAGGTACACCCACAACATGTGAACTGAGGTAGTACAATAAAGCAGCTCATCACAGCCAACTTAAGAACAACGAAGGGTGAATAATCAAAGCTGGTTTAATGACTGATGCTCACATCCCAAGAATAAATGTTTTGAAATGTTCAGATGATCTAAAGGCTGTCTCAGTCACTGCACACCATTTCCTTCCATGAGTCTGAAATCTGTTCAAAGCATCCCTTCACAGGGACAAGGTGAGATTCCATATAAATCACCATTAAAAGGTTCCTTCAACTCAGATCGCATTCTGACAGCAATAAATAAACTCCAATACTACAAAGCAAGGGAATGGGATGCAAGCTCTTCCAATGGGTCTGCAAACAGAACATCAAATATGCAGCAAGAAGCAACAGATGTTACACCACACCAGGGAAGGAATGACCCCAGGCATCATCTCAAAACCTGACACAACATGTGATAACAGAGAGATGGGCCATGATTAATTCTATTGCACCAAGTTGCTTCATATAATAACTGGATGTCAGGGAGAAGCATGGTCTTGTTGATACATATTAAATAATCAGACATATAAACCCTACAGTAGAAGGTTCCACCCCAACAGTTTTATGATCTTAGTCCAGACCCTTTAGCTATGACAGATCATGATTATAGGGCCTTGGCTGACAGCACTAAGTGCTAGACACTGAAGGCAAGCTAGTTTAATCTGTTAATGAATTCCTGGTTTCAGACTAAATCCACCTCTTCATCTTCGTTCTTTGTGATTGACACTTTAAACTGCTTATCCCTGAGGCCTGTACCTTTGTCTGTTTAAGTGTGCAATTATCATTAATTGCTTCAATGCAAACAGAACATGTATCACGTTGTTAATATGGCTGGAAATCTCAGAATACTTCAAAATAATGAAATTAATTAATGGTAAAAGATCACCAACTTTCAGTCTGATTTAACTCTTAATGTTCCTCTTACCAATTTCTCCACAAGGACCTGAGTCTGACTTCAGTGGGGTATGTTGTTGGAAGTGATTCTGAAAGGTAGGATTTATTTCCGTTGGAGAGACAAGGAATAATAAGGGGTGGCCATCATGGTTTTGCATGAGGGAAATCATGTCTCACAAATTTGATTGAGTTTTTTGAAGAATTAACCAAGAAGATTGATGAGAGCAGAGCAGGAGTCATTGTTACTTGGACTTCAGTAAAACCTTTGACAAGGTTCCACATGATAGACTAATTAGTAAAGTGAGATCACATGGGATTCAGGTTGGGCTTACTAATTGGGCACAAAATAGGCATAATGACAGAGACAGAGAGTGATGGTGGAAGGTGTTTTTTTGAACTGGAGACCTGTGACCAGTGGCATTCAACAGGGATTGGTTCTCTGTCCACTTTTGTTTGTCATTTATATAAATGACTTAGATGAGAATATGAAGATAGTGAGGACTGCAGATGCTGGAGAGTCAGAGTGGATAAAAAGTGGAGCTGGAAAAGCTTAGCAGGTCAAGCAGCATCAGAGGAGGAGGGGAATCGATAGTTCAGGTTGGAATCTTTCCTGATGAAAGGTTCCAACCTGAAATGTTGATCCCCTTCTCCTCTGATGTTGCTTGATTTGCTGTGATTTTTCCAGCTCCACTCTTTATCCACTTAAATGATACTATAGAAAGCATGATTAGTAAGCTTGCAGATGACACCAAGATTGGTGGTATCATGGCCAATGAAGAAGGTTATATAAGGTTACAAAGAGATCTTGATCAATTGGGTCAATGTGCTGAGAAGTGGCAAATAGAATTTAATTTGGATAAATGGGAGGTCAAACAAATGAAGACTTATACAATTAAAAATTTGGCCTTGGATAGTGTGCAGATACGAGAGACCTCGGGTTCAGGTACTTAATTCTTTGAAGTTTGCATCCTATATAGATAATGTGGTTAAGAAGGCATTTTGCATGCTTGTCTTTACAGCTCAAACCTTTGAATATATGAATTGGGACATTATGTTGAGGACTTACAAGATGTTAGTCAGGCCTCTTCTGAAGTACTGTGTCCAGCTCTAGTCACCCCATTACAGGAAGGATATGATTAAACTGGAGAAGGTTCAGAAGAGATTTACAAGGATGATGCTGGAATGGAGGGTTTGAGCGAGTTTTGAGAAGATTTGTAGCTCAGGTTGAAGTTCTGGGTGTGGGTTTGCTCACTGAGCTGGAAGGTTCATTTTCAGACGTTTTGTCACCATAGCAGGTAACCTCTTCAGTGAGCGTCCAGATGAAGCACTGCTCATGTGTTTCCTGCTTTCTAGTTATACATTTGGGTTTCCTTGGGTTGGTGATGTCATTTCCTGTGGTGATGTCATTTGACACCCATGGAAGGTTTGAGTTATAAGGAGAGGTTGGATAGGCTGGGAATTTCTTCACTGGAGCATAGGAGTTTATAAAATAATGAGGGGTAGTTTCTGGTAAGATGGCAGCAAAGTATCACCCTCCAGCTGGAGCTCCTCTGCTCTACCTGTGTTTTTTTCACTCTTCTTTTTTCTCCCCCTTCTGTGTTAGGAGGTGGCAAGGCCTGGAGGCGAATCCTGGAGCAGCGGCCAACGTGGAGGAAGCAGTCCCAGAGAAGTGGCCGATGGGGGTAAGCAGTGCCAGAGTAGCCGCAGATGTGGAAATGCAGTCCCGGAGCAGCAACTGGTACATGGAAGCTGTCCTGGAACAGCGGCAGACACAGGGGAAGCAGTCCTGGGCTGAGGCTAGAGCAGGGGAAGCAGTCTTGGAGCTTACCTTGGAGCTGCTGAGGGCCAGTCTGGAGCAGACTGGAGGCTTAGAGCTGAGGGACAGTTGTTGGACTGGGGTCTGGTATGACTGGTCAGCTCACATGGGGAAGCCTCTGCACTAAGCTGCTGCAGTGTAATGTATAGTTAGATTTTTTTTATCCAACCGTAACGTCAATTCCTTGATTGTCTTATTTCTAACTTATTCTTGAAACACAACAACTTTTCTAATGCAGCTACTTTTCTTTTTATTCCTCTTTTGTATCTAAGATTTGTACCAAGGTGATGCCATAACAGACGACATTGTAAAACTTTTCACTGTACTCCTGCACTTCTGTACAGGAGTACATGTGACAATAAAGGATATTATAATCTATAGTTGAATGGCAGGTGTCTTTACCTGAGTATGAGGGATTTCAAGACATGGGGACATATTTTTAAGATAAGATGAGAAAGAGTTTTAAAAAATTGGAGAGGCAACTTTTTATCATAAAGGGTGGTTCATGTGTGGAATGAACTTCCAGTGGAAGGCAAACCAGGGCTGGACTTATACAGTCAATGGTAGGGCCCTGCAGAGTGTATTAAAACAATGAGACCTAGGGTACAGGATCATGGCTCCTTGAAAATGGATGTCACAGATGGACAGGGCGGACGAAAAAGCTTTTGACTTGCTAGCTTTCATTGGTCAGAGTGTTGAGCATAGGAGATAGAATGCCTTGCAGCTGTACAAGGAGCTGGTGAGGCTACATTTGGAGTAACTGCATGCCGTTCTGGCCATCCTACAACAGAAAGGATATTATTAAATTATAGAGAGTGCAGAAAAGATTTACGAGGATGCTACCTGGGCTGGAAGGTTTGTGTTATGAGGAGATTTTGTAAAGGCTGGGACTTCTTTCTCTGGAGCGCAGGAGACTAAGGGGTGACTAAAGTCTGTAAAATCATGAGAGGCATAGATAAGGTGGATAGCAGACAGCTTTTCCCCATGATAGGGGAGTCTAAAACTAAATGGCATAAATTTAATGTGATAGGGGAGAGATTCAAAAAGGCCTAAAGGGGCAATTATTTCACACAGGGTGGTGTCTCGAACAGGCTGCCAGGGATAAAGGTGGAAGTGAGTACAATTTTGTCATTTAAAAAATATTTAAACATATACATGGATTTGGAGTAAATACAGAGGGATGTTGACAAAACACGGGCAAATGGGACAAGTTCAATTGTGAAAACTGGGCACCATGGACAGGTTGGGCTGAAGGGCCTGCTTCCATACTGTAGACCTCTTTGACACTATAATTCTAAGTGGTGGATGCTGGGACAGTTATACGTTTAAGAGACATTGAGATAAATGCACGCATAAGAGATGTTTGGAGGGATATGGGCCAAGCACAGGCAAGTGGGACTGGTTTAATTTGCAATTGTGATCAGCATGGACTGGTTGGACAGAAGAGTCTGTTTCCACGCTGTATGACTCTATGACTTGTGGAGCAGCGGCCTCAGAGACACACTTACCCTGGAATAATCAGTGTATTCTGGGAGAATCTCATCTTCCAGCTTTCACCACAATTGCACTGCTTGCTCACAGATTCCTATTGGCCATGACACCTCCACCTTGCACCAGCTCTATGAAGAGGCCCATGCAGATTGATGGACTGTTACTGAGGACCAAGACATCAACACAGGATTGACATGAAACCTAAGGCCTGAGGGGATATATAGTTTGGTGAACAGTTCCTTCAGGTCTTCATCCAAAGACACCTTGGGTATTCTAACACATTGATTCAGATCCTTGAATAGACCAGGGGAAAGTTATCTAACAAAGTTACCAAACATGTCAGAGGTCACTGCAGCCTGCACTTTATCCAAAGAAATTAGTTTTTGATTGATGGAGCTGAGGCAGAACATTGGGAAGGAAGCAGAACTACCTTGACAATGAGGAGGCAAAAATGAGAACTGCAGATGCTGGATATCAGAGTCAAGATTAGAGTAGTGCTGGAAAAGCACAGCATCCGAGGAGCAGGAAAATCGATGTTTCGGGCAAAAGACCTTCATCAGGAAAAGCTTATGAAGGGCTTTTGCCTGAAACATTGATTTTCCTGCTCCTTGGATACTGCCTGACCTACTGTGCTTTTCCAGCACCACTCTAATCTACTTTGACAAGAAGACAGGAGTTAGTCTCACATAAACAGCTTGTTCAGCAGCTGTTATCACACTGGTTTTCATGAATGAATCAGTTAATTATGTGACTGAAACAGAGTGTAGTTTTGTTCATGATGTTTAAGGAAGGATGTAAATACTAGTTCAGAGGATACAATTCAGAGAAGATTCGCTCGGCTAATTTCTGAGGTGAAGGGGTAATATTTTGAGGCGAGGTTGGATAGGCTAAGAGGTAGCTTATGGAAACATATAAGCCCCCCCTGAGGAGACTTAATGGGATGGCTGCTGAGAGGATGTTGCCTATTTGTGGGAGACACTAGACTTAGGGGACGCTGTTTAAAAGCAACATTTCTCCATTTAAAATAGGGATGGGGGGATATCACTTAACTCACAGGGTTGGAAATCTCCCCAGAGAGCAGGTCAGGGAGAGTTCTTTTTTAGGTAAGATTACTTACAGTGTGGAAACAGGCCCTTCGGTCCAACAAGTCCACACCAACCCTCCAAAGAGCAACCCACCCAGACCAATTCCCCTACATTTACCCCTTCACCTAACACTATGGGCAATTTAGCATAGCCAATTCACCTAACCTGCACGTTTTTGGACTGTGGGAGGAAACCGGAGCACCCAGAGGAAACCCACGCAGAAACAGGGGGAATGTGCAAACTCCACACAGACAGTTGCCTGAGGCAGGAATTGAACCCCGGTCTCTGGCACTGTGAGACAGCAGTGCTAACCAGTGCACCACCATGCCACCCAAATTATTGAGTATATTTAAGAAAAGTGTTTTTGCCTAGCAACAGAGTCAAAGGGTATCAGTGGGATGGGGCTCAGTAGGCAGAAAATTAGAAATGAAGGCATTATCAGGTCAACAAAAATCTTACCAAATGGGAGAGCAGCTCGGCATGCAAAATTTTCTACTTGTGCTCCTGTTTTTAAAAAGAAACATCTCTATTCAGCTGCAGCAGAACATTTAGGCAACAATGACTATAACATCATAAGATTTAGGTTAGCTGTGAGAAAGAACATAAAGTAATCCAGAGTGAAAAAATTATTTAACGATGACCAATCACAATGGGGTAAAAACAAATAAATTAGAGTCAAAAGCTGATCAGCAAATCTAACTGAATAGTGGGCTGCTTTTAAAAAAGACACCATTCAAGAACAGTCAATGGTAGGATAACCAAATCAAATTAACACCCTGAGGATTATCACGAGACAATTTAACCACCACCCCTTGACATTCAATAGTGTTATTGAACACTGCACTATAAACATCCTGGAGATCGCCATTGGCCTGTAGCACAGCTGGATTAGCCATATAAATACTGTGGCTCCAGCAGCAGGTCAGAGGCTAGAAGTACTGCAGGAAGTAACTCACCTCCTGACTGTACAAAGCCTGTCCATTATCTACAGGAGTGTGATGGAATATTCTCCACTTGTCTGGATGAGTGTAGCCTTCAACAGCACTCAAGAAGCTTGATGTAATTTAGGATAAAGCAGCACCTTTGATTGACACCCCATTCACTACATTCAACATTCAACTGATGATGCACAGAAGTGTATACCACCTACAAGATGTTATGGAGAAATAGATCAAAACCCCTTTACAAACAAATTCCAAACCAATGGCCAATTCCATCAAGAACGAAGAGGTCAACAAATGCCGAGGAAAACCACCACCTGCAAGTTTTCCTCCAAGCCACTTGCCATTCTAACCTGGAACCATCATATTGCTTCAGTGATACTTGGTCAGAATCATAGAATTCCCTCCCTCACACATTATTGGTCTACCCGTATGAAATGGGTTGCTTTGGTTTAAGAAGACAGCTCACTACCACCTTATCAAGGGCAGATAGAAATGGGAAATAAATACTGGCCCAGCCAGTGATGTCTACATCCCTTAAGTAAACAAAGCAATCAACAAAATAAGCAGAAGACAAGTACATATGACAGGCTCAATACGAAGAAGCAGAGAGAAATTGCAAAACAAGTTAAAAAAGCAAATGGAGATCATGAGAAGAGACTGGCAGCTAACACAGTCCGTGTAAATAGTAAAATGGTGGCAAAAATGAGGGGTGTGACTAACCGTGGACAAAAGTAGAATTTATGAATCGAAGTAGGGAAATAGCTGAGATATGAAATAAATGTTTTCCAGTTGAAATTACTAAGAAAGAGGATGTTGCCAAATCCATAGTGAAAGAGAAGACAGTTGAGACCTTTTCTTGGTTAAATATTAATAAGTAGAGGTATTAGATGAACTAGATGTATTCGATATTGATAAGGTATTAGGACTGGATGAGATATGTCTGATCGTACTGACAAACATGAGTGTGAAAATTGTGGAAACATTGTCCAGAATTTTACAATTTGCATTCAATACAAGTAAATGCTAGAAGACAGGACAATTGCAAACGTTCGAAGAGGTGTGCAAGGATAAGCGCAGCATCTAGAGGCCTGTCACTTAACCTTATTGGTGTGGGACCTTGTAGGAATGATGACTTAAAATAAAATTAAATAAATTGATCAAATGCAGAATAATTAAGGAATGGTAGCAAATGTTTTTTTCAGTTTTAAAATTGATGAGGTTATGTATTCTCATTTACCCAAAATTTAACATGTGACATCTCACATACTCATTCTCACACACACACACACAACCACACACACAGATTGGTTATAGGTTGGACACATGTATAATCATAATTAACTCAGTATCTGATTTACATTCTTTGGTGTCCATTATTGCAAGCCTATATTTTCTTAGATTGTTTGAATGCTTTGAAGATCTTGTAAAGTGAAAGATTCTCAGCAGATGTGAGATTTCCTGTAGTTGAATCTGATGAACTTGGAGTTGGCGCAGGTTGGGAACTGCTGGGAACTCCCATTCACAAGGTATTGTTATTTTCACTTTGGCTGTTTGAATTACCAGCAGCTATTTGGATGGCTTTCTTGAACTGTCTGCCAATCGGCTTTTGCTGAGTTTGAAAACAGACAGAAAACACAATAACCCAACAAGTTCAAAGTGCTCTTCCAAATAACATGGGTGGTCATGGTCATCGCATATCCTTGAGTGTTTGAGACAGTGCCTTAACCTTTTAATTTGACAATACCCTTTTGAATTGATTTTAGGAAAGACCATTGATTTACATCAGTCTGGAATATTCTTCCTGTTGACCTCTTATATCAGAGGCATGGTTTCATGCCACAAAAGAACTTAGGAGGTATCTTTTGCAGCCTTTTGTGTCCAATTTTAAAAGATGAAAATTAATTTGAAGCTCAGAAACTTCTGGGCATGACAATTGGTTTTACTTTGACTGCAGTATTGCCTCCAGTAGTGGGCACCACATGACAGAAAAGATGGGAAGATGCGAGAGTGCAGAGAAGGTCTCACAAAGGAGTTGAAAAATTTCAGTTACTTCGACGTATTGGAGAAATTGGAACTGTTTTCATTGGAGGAAGAAAGATTGAGAAGTGATTTGACAGAAGCATTCAAAATCATGAAGGAACTGTAGGTAAAGAAGGGTTGTCCCCATTGGTAGAAAGATTGAGAACCAGAGGGAACAGATTTAAAATGTTGGAAAAAAAAACCCATTAACAACACCTTTTTAACTCGCAAGTAGAATGTCTGAGAGTGCACTGGAGGCTGGTTTATTCGAGTGGTGGGGATCCGAAATGTTCTTTCTGAGAGTTTTTTTATTCACTCATGGGACGTGGATGTTGCTGATTGACGAGCATTTCTTACCAGACCCTAGTTGCCCTTGAGAAGGTGGTAATGAGCTGCCTTAGAACAAAAGAACAAAGAGCAACACTGAACAAAGAGCAGGCCCTTCGGCCCTCCAATCCTGCGCCAATATATTTTGCCTTTCCCTATTCAAATTGTCTTCACTCACGGGATCCATATCCCTCTATTCCCTTCTTATTCATGTATTTGTCCAGTTGTTTCTTGAACACTTGTGCCTGGTTCTACCACCTCCTCTGGCAGCACGTTCCAAGCACTCATCACCTTCTGTGTGAAATACCTGCCTCGCACATCTCTTTTAAACATTCGCCACCACCCCCCTTCCCACTTTGTAATTGATGCCCCACCCTGAGAAAAATCCTCATACTTTCCACTCTATTCATGCCATTCACAAATTCATAACCTTCTATCAGGTCGACCCTCAATTTCCTGCACCCCACTGAAAACAAATCCAGTCTATTCGCCCTTTCTTTACAACCAAAATCCCCTATACCAGGCAACATTCTAGTAAACATTTTCTGTATGCTTTCCAACGTATCCACTTCCTTCTAGTAATGTAGTGACCAGAACTGTATGCAATATTCCAAATGTGGCCTAACTAAAGTTCTATAAAGCTCCAGCAAAACCTGTCTATCCTCATACTCAATCTCCTTCCAATGAAGGCAAGCATGCCATAGGTCTTTTTTTACTCCCATATCTACCTGCGCTGCCACCTTCAGTGATTTGGGGACCTGCACACCCGATTGCTTTGCATACCAATACAGTGTACTGTTAAGGGTTCTGTCATTCACTGGATAATTTCTACCTGCACTTGACCTTCCAAAATGCATCACCTCACAGCTTTCTGGATGAAACTCCATCTGCCATTTTTCTGCCCAGGCCTTCAACTGATCTATAGCCTTCTGTATCCTCTGATAATCCTTCTCACCACCAACAACTCCACAATCTATGAGTCATCTTGCATCAGTCTATAGGCTGTAGTTAGATCCACAATGCCGTTAGAGAGGGAATTCCAGGATTTTGATCCAGTGACACTGAAGAAATAGTGATATACTCCAAGTCAGGATGCTGGTCTTCCTGGAACCTTTTACTGCTGCATTTTGTCTACAAGCTTTGCAATTTAGTCCTATCTATCCACGCCCAAGCCATTGATGTACATAAAAAAAAGCATTGCTCCACAACGTACAAACCTGCACACCTCTGTAAAAAACACACATCATATTCCTATCTTGACCGAAAAACTCTCACAAAATGAAATTGAGTTCAGAAGGAAGATACATTATTGCAAGTTGAGCTTTGTCAAGGCTGATGGAGGGCTCGATGGGGATATCTCACCATATTGACTGCTTTCTCTTATTGTTCATTTTATGTAACGTCAGTTTGACGTCTGTCATCTCTTCAAGCTGCACTGCTCACGTACTAAGGAAGCTATTATTTTGACTGAGTTCATTTCAGTGGTGAAGGTAATTCATTTCTGACAATAGTTAAATACTATTGGGGAAGCAATATCTATTTTCCTTTATAATAAAAACTGAGGCTGATTTCCAGGAGATTCTGCCCACCTTCTTTAATTGTCACCTCAGGCTATGCGGCTGGTGGTTGCTATAAACACAAATTGATTTATGGTAGCATTTGCCAGTTAATAGTTTCAGGGAGTTGGTATCTTACAAACTTGCATAGTTTCCCTTGTGCAATAACCAGTGTTCCTTACTCTGCAAGTCAAGGGCTGGAGAAAGCAAGCAGGTGGATGATTAATGCTGGGATTCTGGGCGAATTTCATCATGGAATTATACAATTATACAGCAAAAAAAAAATCCATTCGGCCCATCAGGAGTTGACTTGCTTTCTGAAAAGGCTTTCAATTCACACATCCTACTGGTTCCTCATAAACCTGCAACAATTTCATTTGCAATTTAGCTATTACAGCTTTTAATTATTCGCTAAAGGTTATTATTAAAGCTGCTTCCATTAAACTTTCAGGCAGCGCATTCCATATCAGATGTAAACTGCAAAAGGAATTTTTTTCTCAATACATCCTGCCTGAGTTTCTTTTTAAATTATTGTTTAAATAGTTTTCCTTGCTTGCTGTCTTTTGTTCCAATGAAAGCAGTTTATCCTAATGTACTGTTTCAAAACAGTCTATTTAATTTCTCCTTAACAGTCTCTGTCTCTGGGAAAACTTTCCCAGCTTCTGTAGTCTCCACAATCTTCATATAATAGTCCAACCAGACTCAAAACATTAATTCGCTCTCTCTCTCTGTAAATGCTGCCAGATCTGCTGTGTTTCTCCTGTATTTTCTGTTTTTATTTCAAATTTCCATCATTCTGAGCATTTTATTTTTACTTAATAAACCCCCTCATCCCTGGCATTATTTCAAGACCCTTTTCCAAGCTTTGACTTACTTCTCGAAATGTGGATTGGACACACAGAGACTGAGGCCTAACAAGCATTTTATAAATGTTTTCTGTAACTTCTTACTGTGTATGGGCTCCTTCAAATCCTTCTCAGCCTCTCCCCTGGCCTGAGACATGGTGACCTTTAGGTTAAACTCACCAACAGTTGTCTCTCTGTTGTCTAACAGAGCAGCCCTATGGTCCAGTAGCACTACCTTCAAGCTCCTTCTTTTATTAATTTTTTTTCCTCAGTTTAATCTATTTACCTTATGTGAGGTGTGAGTTTATGCAGTGTGGAGATGATTGTCATAGAGAAGTTCAAGTCAGCAAAGAGATGCCAACATAAGAGCAGGAGTAGGCCATCTGGCCCTTCAAGCCTGCCCTCACATTCAATAAGAATGTGGGTTATCTTTTCATGGCGTCAGCACTACTTACCCACCCTCTCACCATAACAAAGCCCAAAGTGATGGTGAGAGAGGTCCACATCATTGATGGCAGTCACCCTGAGGCGGCCAGTAGTGAGAATGAGAGCAAACAGCTCGAGGTGGGGGTGAGAGCAGACAGCTCGAGGTGGGGGTGAGAGCAAGGACCGGCTGCAAGGCAGCGAGAGCGGGCAGCCTGGGGGAACGGCGGGGATGAAGTCAAGCCCAAAGCGAGGAAGGTTGAGTCTTTGTGAGGAGTGAGAGCTGGGCATGTTCAATACTTACGGACTGTGGCGTTGAACTGTTAGCTGTGATTCTTTGTTCTTCTACTTTTTAGTGAGAGCACTATAATGTTTAAGTTTTACTTTGTTTCGTTATTTTTCTGCTTTGTTTCTAAGATTCTGTATCTAGGTATCTCTGTACCTAAAATGGCACCATAAATGTTGATTTCACTGTACTCGTGACAATAAACTTAATTGTAATTCTAAACTCAAAGTGGTCTAAATGTAGATTAGGATTTTGCATTTCTGGTGGAACTAGAAAGTTCGCTTTATTTAACAATATGATGTCTTTTGCATGACAGATATATTTACAGATTAGATGAATATAACGTAAATTACTAAGGAACATATTAACCCGAGACCTGTTGCCTACAATCTCTTTCTTTACTCTGATCATGTTCCATTGACTTTGTCAAAGTGTTACTGTACTCAATCAAGTATTAACTGTTTCAGACCATTTCAAGCCCATATGCAACATCTTCCCACAAGTCTTTTCTTCATCATAATTATTATATTGTTGAACATTTGTTTCATTATTTACATCTACCACAAAACCATCTCCTCCCAAAACTTTGTCCTTTACCCAGAGGTTTCACTATTTTCTCTGAATGTGTTCTCTTTGGACTGGCATGAATGGTAATCTGTTAGTAAATGATAGTTGACTTGGATGGTATTCATGACAGTGTGAGTTCTATTGTTTCCCCCCGTTCCTATATGGTTCATCCCTATAAATAACCTTTGATCGCCTCAACAAAAATGGTGTGAAATACTTGCTCCTACAACAGAACAATCAACGTGCAATCACCAATGGTTGAATCTCTGTGGATAATCTTACCTTTTCCATTTAAACCTCTGATCCATTTCTGTTACCCAATTGCTAGCTCTGGCAGATTCCCTACATGCAAAGATTTACAAGGAGAGGGTCTGAAGGAATGGGCTGAAGGAGTGCAGAGAGAGAGGGAGAGCTGAACCTGAATTTTCTGAATGTGACCTATATTCTTGCAATAAAAGTGTTTGGTTTGAAAAGGTGGTCACAGTTTTTGTCTGCGAGGTGTCCTTGCTCCATTGTATTGGCAAACTCTTTTAATGTTTGGTGTCTATTCTACCAGCTGCATTGGCTTATCAGGTGTGTCTTCAGCACTTTTGTAAATGAAGAAAGGAATACATTCTACAGATCTCCTGTGGCACTTTTATATTCTCACCTTGAAATTGTTCTGTTTTGCTCCTCGATCTCTGTCTCAATCACCACCTGAATGGTTTTTTCCAGAGCTGGGCCTTCTTTAAATGATAATGTGTTTGACAAAAAAAACTCATCTGGAATACTTTGGAATTATGGCTTTATGATGCATCTCTTCACTAACCTGTAGGGATAATTCATGAAATTGTCCATGGATTCATCAGGATGTTTTACTATTTTGTTAAACCTACCTTCACAGAAGGTTATTAGTTCTGGGTTAAAATAATTGCCAAAGGCTATCAAATCCTCTTTGAAATTATCGGGTGTTTCATTTACTCCTCAGTGAGCAATATATCATTTGCTACAGCGCAGTTGAAGATAGACTTTGTTAAGTTTCCAATTGATGGTATGACTGGACAAGTCAGATACCAGACTGAAATCCAGTTTGATAGGTTACATTTTTGGAGTTTTAACAAAGTTGGCTTTCATTGGAATATGCAGTGCTGCAGATTTGGGTTTAGCAACAAAACATAAGCTTGTTACACAAAATAAATAAAGATAAAATAAGATAAATCAAACATTTTACATAAACATGCATTTGAAGATTATGAAACACATAGTGAAAATGCAATCCTATTAATCCCAACTGCATCAGGTTATTATACTCAAATGTCAGAGAGAATGTCCTTCTTTATCTCAAATAGGGATTAAATTAGCTCCGGCTTCAGTTCCTGGTCATGAGAAACTGATAGCTTCGGCTTGATTCATCACAAATAAAATCTCGGCTCAACTTCACAACTGTTTCAAGGTATGATTGAGCACTTCTGGTCTTGAACTTTTAAAATATATAGAAATAACAAACCTCACACCACAAAGTGTATTTACTTGTTCAGCTTCTATTCATTTTACAAGCTATTTCTATATCCTAAGAATTTCCTTCTTCAGGATGCATACCTTTGGTCTCTATTTGGCTTATCTCTTCCAGTCAATACTACTTCTGATATTATAACTTTTAGTGGAATTTAGATATTTTATCATCTTTAAATAATTTTGTTCTTTAATTATGGAGATTCACCTGCACTTCACAGTTATAATGGTGGCATGCCCCTCCTTCACAGCTGTGGTAGAGATTTTCTCCTGTTCCACAGCCTAGATAGGACTTCTCTGGCGTTCCCCTTGTCTTCTGAAAACTGTCTGTTTTAGATCAGAGTTGCACACTTCTTCAAATTGCCCACCTTTGTAAGTGCTCTAAGTAGCTCAGTCAGTAATATCACCTGGTCTCCACTCCTGGAATATACAAGTTTTCTCTCATGGCCCTCCTAGTTTCAGCCTTTTTGTCTTCATGAGATCTGCACTTTGGCAATGATGCCTAGTTGGAAAATTACAGCCCTTTCAGATTGAAATCCTGTGCTATTTCCTTGAGATTTTCTCCTTCATATGAATGATCTTTGATGTTGAGACCCCCATTCTTCAACGTCTAGTTAGATTAGACTACTTACAGTGTGGAAACAGGTCCTTCGGTTCCAACAAGTCCACACCGACCCGCCGAAGAGCAACCCACCCAGACCCATTCCCCTACATTTACCCCTTCACCTAACACTATGGGCAATTTAGCATGGCCAAATCACTGAACCTGCACATTTTTGGACTGTGGGAGGAAACCAGAGCACTCAGAGGAAACCTATGCAGACATGGGGAGAATGTGCAAACTCCACACAGACAGTTGCCTGAGGCAGGAATTGAACCTGGGTCTCTGGCACTGTGAGGTAGCAGTGCTAACCACTGTGCCACTGTGCCACCTAAGTTGACTTACTCCATCACTTTAGACTCTGGACCAATTCCCCAGACCGATGCCTCAGTGGCTTTGGAGAAGATTTGTAGCTCAGGTTGAGGTAGTGGATGCAAGTTTGCTTGCTGAGCTGGAAGGTTCATTTTTAGATATTTTGTCACCATACTAGCTAACATCATCAATGAGCCTCCAGTGAAGCACTGGTGTTATGACCTACTTTCTACTTATCTGTTTAGGTTTCCTTGGGTTGGTGATGCTATTTCCTATGGTGATGTCATTTCCTGGTCTTTTTCTCAGAAGGTGGTAAATGGGGTCCAAGTTGATATGTTTGTTAATAGAGTTCTGGTTGGAATGCCATGCTTCTAGGAATTCTGTGGCATGGGGCTGGGAACCAGAGGGCAAGACTAGTACACAGCGTGGTGGAAACTGGAGACTGTAAGAATCATGAAGATAGCATTAATAAGGGGAGGAGTAGGCAGAGAGCAGATGAACACAAAATAACTGGTGGCCTGAAGTGCATCCACTTTAATGCAAGGAGTATAGTGTGTAAAGCAGATGAACTTAGGGCTTGGATTAGTGCCTGGGAGTATGACGTTATTGCAATCACAGAGACTTGGTTGAAAGAATATAGACGCTTCAGGCAGGACAGGGAGGGAAGTAAAGGGGGGGCGGAGTTGCATTGCTGGTCAGGGATGATATCATGGCTGTGCTAAAGGAGGGCTTGGGTCATGAGGCATTATGGGTGGAGCTGAGAAATAATAAGGATGCAGTTACATTGTTGGGGTTGTATTACAGACCTCCCAACAGTGAGCGTAAGGGAGAAGAACAAATAGGTAAACAGATTATGGAAAGATGTAGAGGCAATAGAGTAGTGGTGATGGGAGATTTTAATTTTCCCAACATTGACTGGGATACACTTAGCGTCAGAGGTGTGGATGGAGTAGAATTTGTTTAGGAGAGTTTTCTAGAGTAGTATGTCAATAGTCTGATGAGGGAAGGGGCCATATTGGACCTGGTACTGGGGAATGAGCCAGACCAGATGGTAGAAGTTACGGTGGGGGATTTCTTTGGGAACAGTGACCACAATTCTGTAAGTTTCAGAATACTCGTAGATAAAGATGAGAGTGGTCCTAAGGGAAGAGTATTAAACTGGGCAAGGCCAATTATATCAAAATTAGGCAGGAGTTTAAAACGTGGATTGGACACAACTACTTGAAGGCAAGACCACATTTGATATATTGGAGGCTTTCAAAGATAGGTTAAAGATAGTGCAGGATAGGCATGTCCCATTGAAGGCAAAGGGTAGGAAAGGCAAGATTCGTGAACCGAAGATGACAGGAGAAATCGTACCACTAGCCAAGAGGAAGAGGGAAGCGTATTTAAGGTCCAGGCAGCTAAGAACAGAGTGGGCCCTGGAAGAATATTGGCAGAGTAGCACCAATCTTAAACAAGGAATCAAGCAGGCTAAAAGGGGTCATGAAATATCTTCAGCAAACAGAATAAGCATTTTATTCTTATATAAGAAGCAAGCGGGTAGCTAGAGAAAGGATTGGTCCACTAAAGGATAACGAAGGAAGGCTGAGAGAATGGGTGAGATTCTGAATGATTACTATGTTCACTGAGGAGAGGGACATGATGAATGTTGAGATTAGAGATTGAAGTTTGAATAGTCTGGATCACGTTGACATAAGTAGGGAAGATGTGTTGGGTATGCTGGAGGTTATTAAGGTGGACAAATCCCCAGGACCGGATGGGATCTATCCCAGGTTGCTGAGGGAGGTGAAAGAGGAAGTAGCTGGGGCCCTGGCAAATATCTTTGTGGCATTCTTAAACACAGGTGAGGTGCCGGAGGACTGGAGGGTAGATTATGTTTTTCCCCTGTACAAGAAGGGTAGTAGGGATATTCCAGGTAACTATAGACCAGTGAGCCTGAAATCAGTGGGAAAGTTGCTGGAGAAGGTACTGAGGGATAGGATCTATTTATATTTAGAAAAGAAAGGGCTTGTCAGTGATAGACAACATGGTTTTGTGCGGGGGAGATCATGCCTTACCAACTTAATAGAGTTCTTCGAGGAAGTGACAGATGAAGGAAGGGCTGTTGATGTCATACACATGGACTTTAGTAAGGCGTTTGATAAGGTTTCCCATGGTAAACTAATAGACAAAGTGAAGTCACATGGTATGCAGGGTGTTCTAGCTAGGTGGATAAAGAACTGGTTGAGCAACAGGAGACAGAGTAGTTGAAGGGAGTTTCTCGAAATGGAGAAAGGTGCCCAGTGGTGTTCCACAGGGGTCAGTGTTGGGGCCACTGTTGTTTGTGATATACATAAATGACCTGGAAGAGGGCACTGTTGGTATGATCAGCAAGTTTGCAGATGACACGAAGATTGGTGGAGTAGCAGAAAGCATAAGGGACTGTCAAAGAATACAGGAGGATATAGATAGACTGGAGAGTTGGGTGGAGAAGTGGCAGATGGAGTTCAATCCAGACAAATGTGAGGTGATGCATTTTGGGAAGTCTAATTCTGGAATGAATTATACAATGAATGGAAGAGCCTTGGGAAAAGTTGATGAGCAGAGAGATCTGGGAGTGCAGGTCCATTCTACCCTGAAGGTTGCTGCACAGGTGGATAGAGTGGTCAAGAAGGCATATGGCATGTTTGCCTTCATCGGACAGCGTATTGAGTATAAGAGCTGGCAGGTCATGTTAAAATTGTACAAGACATTGGTTCGGCTGCATTTAGAATACTGTATACAGTTCTGGTTGCCACATTACCAAAAGGATGTGGAGAGGGTGCAGAGAGGGTGGAGAGGGCGCAGAAATGGTTTACAAGGATGTAGCCTGGTATGGAAGGTAATAGCTATGAAGAAAGATTGAGTAGGTTAGGTTTGTTTTCATTATAAAAAAGGAGATTGAGGGGGACCTGATTGAAGTTTACAAAATCATGAAGAATATAGACAGGGGAGATAGCGATAAGCTTTTTTCCAGGGTGAAGGATCCAATATCGAGAGGTCACGCTTTCAAGGTGAGAGGTGGAAAGTTTAAGGGAGATACACTGGGCAAGTACTTCACACAGAGGGTGGTGGGCATTTGGAACGTGTTGCCAGCAGAGGTGGTAGAGGAAGGCATGGTAGATTCATTTAAGATGCTTCTGGACAAATGCCTGAGTAGGTGGGGAGCAGAGAGATACAGATGCTTAGGAATTGGGCAACAAGTTTAGACAGTAGCTTTAGATCAGCTCAGGCTTGGAGGGCTGTAGGGTCTGTTCCTGGGCTGTAAATTTACTTTGTTCTTCTTTGTTCTTTATGTCTCTGTTTGCCTCATCCTAGGATGGATGTGTTGTCCCAGTCGAAGTGGTGTCCTTCTTCATCTGTATATAAGGATGCTAGTGATAATGGGTTATGTCTTTTTGTGGCTAATTGATGTTCATGTATTCTGGTGGCTAGTTTTC
The DNA here is from genome assembly GCF_047496795.1 of Chiloscyllium punctatum. NCBI lineage: Eukaryota > Metazoa > Chordata > Chondrichthyes > Orectolobiformes > Hemiscylliidae > Chiloscyllium > Chiloscyllium punctatum. The sequence goes on along the minus strand of NC_092761.1, from coordinate 52,647,870 downwards.
TGCCTGCTTGTCCAATGTAGTGTTTATTACAGTTCTTGCAAGGTATTTTGTAAATGACATTAGCTTTGCTTGTTGTCCGAATAGGGCCTTTTAAATTCATTAGCTGCTGTTTTAGTGTGTTGGTGGGTATGATGCTAAGAGGTCTGCATAGTCTGGCAGTATCTACTGAGATGTCTTTGATGAATGGGAGAGTGGCTGGGGTTCTGCAGGCATTTTGTCTGCTTGTTGCTGAGAAATTGGAGGACTGTGTTCATTGGGGTACCTGTTCTTTTTGAATACGCTGTTTAGGTGATTTTCCTCTGCTCTTTGTGATTCTTCTCTGCTGCAGTGTGTGGTGGCTCATTGAAATAATGTTCTAATGCAGCTTCATTTGTGGTTGTTGAGATGATTGCTTTTGTAGTTCAATATTTGGTCTGTATGTATTGCTTTTCTGTAGACACTGGTTTGAAGTTTCCCATTGGCTGATCATCCTACTGTGACATCTAGGAATGGCAGTTTGTTGTTGTTTTCCTCCTCTTTAGTGAATTTTATGCCAGTCAGGGTATGATTGATGGTCTCGAAGGTTTCCTCTAATTTGTTTCATTTAGTGATGACAAAGGTGCCATCCACATAGCAGACCCAAAGTTTGGGTTGGATGGTTGGCAGAGCTGTTTGAGTCTCTGCATTACTGCCTCTGCTAAGAATCCTGATATCCGAGATCCCATGGGTGTTCCGTTGGTTTGTCTATAGGCTTTGTTATTGAAAGTGAAGTGGGTGGTAAGGCACAGGTCCACTAGCGTGATGATGTTGCCTTTGCTGGTGAAGTTGGTGGTGTTTGGTGTATGTGCCTTCTAATAGTGCCTTGGGTTGCAGCCTGTGCTACTGCCTTGGAGCTTCAGATTATCTCTGTTCTTCTATATCTTCTGTCAGATCTGAATTGTTTTCTATACAATTCTTTGAAGAATTATGAGTATCGCCTCATGGTTCATGGTATTTGCTCTTGTGAGAAATCAGTGATATCTATTACTCTTCTGGGTCACTAGCATGCTTTATCTTGGTTCATTAAACCCCTAAATTGTCTTAGTTGGCATTACATAAATATAGTGCTGGTCACTGCTGCTCACTATGTTGTGGCAATGGCCCACAATGTCGTGTTGTGTAATGTCTCTCAAATGAAAAGTGACCTACTGTGGATTAAGACGTGTGTCCTCCTGGTCTAACTAGAAGGGTCTCATTGAGTAAACAGTAACAAGTTTGATAATTGTTGAATAAGAGGCTTATTTTGTTGTAACTTCATTTTGCACTCAACAGGACAATCCTCAAGAATTCCAAATCAAGGGGAGACCCAACATTTAGGCTGGGTAAGAGGAGGATACTGATTGGTTGGTAAATAAACTCTGATTGGTGGGGCCATTTCTAGTTAATGAGGATTAACAATTAACTATCTGGTTTTGTTTAAATTTTGAACAAGGCTGGTTGACTCTGATTCGTCAATGCATTGCCCTGAGAAACAAATAAATGAGTGGCTGTCACCCATTTTGTTGAGTATGTTCTGTGTAATTTGAGACATTCCAATGCTTCTGACAATTGCCATTTGGTCTTACCTCTATTGTCTTACTTTCTGCTTCTTCAGCCACAGTGACTAATCTGTTAAGACAGTAACATTTGCTTCTGTATCAAGTATAAAATAAACAGAATGTCCATTGATGAAGACAATTTCAGTCTCTTATGGATCATCTAGATTACATAGAACATGGATTGATATAGCATGGAAAAAGTCCCTTTAGCCTACTATCTCTGTGCAGACTATAATCATTATGAACATAAGACCATTAAATATAGGAGCACAATTACCATTGACCCATTCTGTCTGCACCAGCATTTGAACATGGCTGATAGGCTTCTCAACACCATTCTCCTGCCTTCTCCCCATAGCCCTTCTTCCTCTCACTAATCAAGAACTATCTATATCTGTCTTAAATACACTCAATGATTTGGCCTCCACAGCCCTCTGTGGCAATGGGTTTCACAGCTTCATCACCCTCTGGCTGAAGAAATTCGTTCATAAGGTCATTCTAAACTAATCCCATCTGTCTGCACCTGGTCCGTATCACACTGCCTGTTTGGGTGACTGTCTAAATATCTCTTAAATGTTGGTTTAATATCTTCTTTTACCACCTCCCCAGGCAAAACATTCCAGGCACCTATAACGCTCTGCATAAAAACCTTTCTTCACACTTCTACTTTAAACTTGCCCCTCTCACTTTTAACCTATACTTCTTAGTATTTGGCATTTCTACCTGGGAAAAGGATTCTGACTATTGACCTTACCCATGCCTCTCATAGTTTTATATACTTCTATCAAGCTGCCCCTCAATCTCCAATGCTCTAGTGAAAACAATCCAAGTTTCTCCAATCTCTCACTATAGCTAAGGAACTATACTCCAAAACAGGTAACATCTTGGTTAATCTCTTTTACACCCTCTCCAAAGCCTCCACATCCTTCCTATTGTCTGGTGACCAGAACAGTACACAATACTCCAAATGTGGCCTCACTAAAGTCTTATGAAGCTGCAACATGACTTGCTTATTTTTATAGTTAAGGGCCTAATCGATGAAGGCAAGCAGGCCAGACACCTTCTTTACCTCCTTATTCACTTGTGTTACCACTTTCAAGGAGCTATGCAAAAGATTTACAAGGATGTTGCCAGGACTGGAGGGTTTGGGTTCTTGGGAGAGGTTGGATAGACTGGAGCTTTCTCCCTGGAGTGCCAGATACTGAAGTTTAGATCAGAGTGGTGCTGGAAAAGCACAGCAGGTCAGGCAGCATCCGAGGAGCAGGAAAATCGATGTTTCAGGCAAAAGCCCTTCATCAGGAGATGAGGCTTTTGCCCGAAATGTCGATTTTCCTGCTCTTCGGATGCTGCCTGACCTGCTGTGCTTTTCCAGCATCACTCTGATCTAAACTCTGGTTTCCAACATCTGCAGGGAGGAGAAAGTGAGGATTGCAGATGCTGGAGATCAGAGCTGAAAAATGTGTTGCTGGAAAAGCGCAGCAGGTCAGGCAGCATCCGAGGAGCAGGAGAATCGATGTTTTGGGCATAAGCCCATCTTCAGGAATCCAACATCTGCAGTTCTCATTTTTGCTCTGCCAGATACTAAAGGCTGACCTTGTAGAGGGGATCCTAAACTAGAGGGGATAGATATAAGGTGAAAGGGAGGAGATTCAAAAAGGACCTGAGGGGCAACATTTCCATACAGAGGATGTATGGAATGAGCTGTCAGAAAATGTGGATACAGTTATAACATTTGAAAGGCATGATGAGTATATGAATTGAGATTGGGATGTCTGATCAGTGCAGCCAAGTTGGACTGAAGGGTCTGTTTCCATGCTATATGACTCTATGATTCTATGGACTCCAAGATATCTCATATATCAATGTCCCTAAGGGTTTTGCCATTTACCATATACTTCCTTCTTTCATTTGATCTCTCAAGATACATCACTTCCCACTTAACCGCTATCTGCTATTTCTCCACCCTACTTTCCAAATGGTCTATATCCTGCAGTATCCTTTGATGACCTTCCTCATGATCCAAACTCCACCAATTTTTGTGTTGCCTGCAAACAACCTAATTTTTGCAAGGTTTGTGAAGGTTTATAGTTCAGGTTGAGGTTTAGGGTGTAGGTTTGCTCGCTGAGCTGTAGGTTTGATATCCAGACATTTCATTACCTGGCTAGGTCACATCATCAGTGGCGACTTCCAAGTGAAGCGAAGCTGTTGTCTCCTGCTTTCTATTTATATGTTTGTCCTGGATGGGGTTCCTGGGGTTTGTGATGATGTCATTTCCTGTTCGTTTTCTGAGGGGTTGATAGATGGTATCTAGATCTATGTGTTTATGGCATTGTGGTTGGAGTCCCAGGCCTCTAGGAATTCTCTGGCATGTCTTTGCTTAGCCTGTCCCAGGATAGATGTGTTGTCCCAGTCGAAATGGTGGTTTTTTTTCTCCATGTGTAGGCCTACAAGGGAGAGAGGATCATGTCTTTTTGTGGCTAGCTGGTGTTTGTGTATCCTGGTGGCTAACATTCTTCCTGTTTGTCCTATGTAGTGTTTGTGGCAGTCCTTGCATGGAATTTTGTAGATGACGTTGGTTTTGTCCATGGGTTGTACTGGGTCTTTTAAGTTTGTTAGTTTTAGTTTGAGAGTGTTGGTGGGTTTGTGTGCTACTAGGATTCCGAGGGGCCTTAGTAGTCTGGCTGTCATATCTGAGACTTCTTTGATGTGGTTAGGGTTTCTGGCTGTGTTTGGTCTGCTTGTCGTGGTTTGTTCTTGAGGAATCTGCGGACTGTATTTTTTGAGTATCCTTCTTCTCGAATACATTGTATAGGTGGTTCTCCTCTGTTTTCTGAAGTTCGTTTGTACTGCAGTGGTTAGTGGCTCGTTGGAATAGTGTTCTGATACAGCTTCGTTTGTGTGTGTTGGGATGGTTGCTGGTGCAGTTAAGTATTTGGTCAGTGTTTGTCGGTGTTTTGTATGCGCAGGTTTGTAGTTCTCCATTGTCCGTTCTTATGACATTACCTAGCCAGGTAATGAATCATCTGGACATCAAACCTACAGCTCAGCGAGCAAACCTACACCCTAAACAACCTAATTTTCACGCTGGAAATCTGAAACAAAAATAGAAATTGCTAGAGGAACTCAGCAGGGCTGGCAGCATCATTCGAAAGAAAACGGAGCTAATGTTTTGAGTGCAGAGCTGAAATAGCTGCAGAGCGGCCCGTATTACGTCACTAAGTCACCCTTTATTTACTTGTACACAATACACTGGCTGTAGCCAGCCAGCTCAGAGTCTGTCACCTGAACTGAGGAGGTTATAAACCTCCTATTTATATGTTTTTTTTTCTCCCCAGCAATCATGTCGTGTGCGTTTAGGTGTAGGACACAGTGAAGAAACATCAAGTGCAGAAAACTTTATTCATATTCTACACCAAGAAGAAAAAACACCCGAGTGGCCAGTGACAAGCAGTACAATCTCCTGTTTATATTTGTTTTTTTTGAGGATATTCTAAATCCCTGTTTATATATAATTTTTTAAATCCGCCACACTACTGCCAAACAGCAGTTGTGCTTATTCCTCCCCAGCACCCATGTTCTCCTATTTATATTGATCAGCCAGGGTTCCCTGATTAGCCCAGGTTAACAACTTTAATCAAGGATCTCATAGCCAACAAAATCTATTTGGTTCCAATCACTACATCCCTCCCCACCTTTAAGTCTGCGGATGTCAGCCTGGTCTTTCTCTTGTAGCTTTTGCTGTGAAGTTTTCGCTCCATATCCATGATTCAGATTCTTACACAGGTGGAATGTACTGGACTATAGCTCATCTCTTATGTCTGGAACATCTCAGGAGAATTTCCTCCTCTTCCTCCTGAAGTAATGAGCCTGCGTCTGACTCCGAAGTTTCTTCGACACTAGACAGAGAGAGCAAACCTATGGTTTCTGACAAGCCTTCGGGATGTCCTCAGGGGCCAGAATGTTTTGCTCCTGCCCTGTTTCTGAGGTAACAGCTTTCAGGTGATCCACACGTATGCTCGGGGCTGCTTCACCCACCTGAACTTTGTAGGTCACAGAACCTGACCTTGCACCAACCTCGCCTCATTATCATAAAGACCATTTCCATAGTTCCAGCATGGAACCAAACTTCGACCCTGAATTAAATTGTCGACCTTAAATTAAATTAGAGGAGGCAATGTGACTGGCATTGGCATTCGTGCTGCCATTTCACCCTTCGCGCAAAGGTCTGGGAATATTAGGTTTAATGTGGTGCAGAGTCTGCAATTCTGCTGGAGATATCCTGTTGTTCTGTGAGGCGTAATAATATATTTGACCAGGAACCAGGACAGTTTGGTATCAAGTGCTGCTGTTAAAATCTTCTCAGTGAAAAATAGATGCTGGACTCAAAACATTGACTGTTTCCCTCCACAGATGCAGCCAGACCTGGTGGATTTCTCCAGCAACTTCTGTTTTCAAGCTTGAGCAAAAATATGAACCACCATTTTGTTTGGATTTCAACATTCAAACTCATATGGACCCAATGTGCTGATTGCAACTGAATAGAAGATGAGAGTGTTTGTGGGATTGGTGAGGATGACATTAGTAAAATGACTAGGCGAAAGTGAGGACTGCAGATGCTGGAGATTAGAGTCAAGAGTGTGGTGCTGGAAAAGCACAGTGGGTCAGGCAGCATCCAAGGAGCAAGGGAATTGATGTTTTGGTCAAAAGCCCTTCAACAGGAAGGCTCCTCGGTTGCTGCCTGACATGCTGTGCTTTTCCAAGTCCACACTCGCGACATTAATAAAATGATCCACATTTCCAAGCATTGAGTGGGATCTGACTGAAGAGTAAGTTCTCAAAGTGAAAACAAAATTACAGATGTAAATATGCCATTCGGGTCATTGTAGTTTGTCTATGCAGGAATCTCACCTCAATGAGCATCTGAATGTTTGGCAAATAATTTCAGATTTCCAAGATGATCATCACCTTTGTTTTTATTTGGAAATCCAATTACAACAGCGGCCATCATTTCTTTAAAGAAGAACTTCTGTAGCAACAAGCCAGAAGTCCCCATATTTTCTGAAACCTCCCAGGCTCAGCCTAAAGAGGTAAAGGGATTGTTATCCCATTAGTGGCAACAGAGTTCCCAAAATGGGCATCCGGCTGGCATGGAGAGAGGTAGCAGAGTTCCACTCCTCCAAGGTCAGCTGCAAAGGATTGTCTCAAGCAATAAAGGTCAGCACACCTCTTAATTTCTCCAGCTCGCCTTGAACCATGATCCTTCACTTTCCTGCTTCCTGCCTCCCTGAAGCCCCTCTTTTGGTATCCATTACAAGGACACACTGTTTGTTCTTTCATTTTTAATGGAAAAGCATGGTCTCCAATTGCTTGACTGCTGTCCAATATCCCACCCTCTGTAAGTATGTCAAACCTCTGCTGCTCATGCCTGAAGGCCAGTTCCGTTCCCCCTTGACCCCTGTGCTTGTTGACAAGCACTGACTCCTGGTCAAGCAATGTTGTGATCTTAAAATTCTCATCCCTGTTCTTAAAGCCTTGGTCTCACCTCCCTGCATCTCTGTAACTTCCTCCAGGTTCACAATTCTATGAGAACTCTCTACACATCTAATTCTGACCTCTTGTGCACCCCGAATTCAATCACCTCACTTGGTTGTGTCTTCAGCTGCCTGGACCCTAAGATCTGGAACTCCCTACTAACCCTCTCTCCTCCTTTAATCTCCCTCTCCTCCCGCCACTTCTTTAACTTCTTTCTGCTCCATCTCCTTCTCTAACCCATCTATTCCTTCTCTTTTAAGATATCTCTTAAAAATACTTCATTGACCAGATTTTAGGTACCTAACCTGATAGTTGCTTATTAAATTAGATTACTTACAGTGTGCAAACAGGCCCTTCTGCCCAACAAGTCCACACTGACCCGCCAAAGTGTAACCCACCCAGACCCATTCCCCTACATTTACCCTTCATCTAACACTACAGGCAATTTTAGCATGGCCAATTCAGCTAACCCTGTACATTTTTGGACTGTGGGAGGAAACTGGAACACCCGGAGGAAACCCACACAGACACAGGGAGAATGTGCAAACTCCACTCAGAGAGTCGCCTGAGGCGGGAATTGAACCCGGGTCTCTAGCGCTGTGAGGCAGCAGTGCTAACCACTGTGCCACCGTGCTGCCCACATGTGGCCGGTTTCATGCTTTGTTTTATCTATTTTTCTTATCAATCTTTTCAGAGATGTTATTGCATATCTCTGGAGCAGGTGGACATGAACCTGGTCCTCTGGTCCATGGGTAGGGATACTACCACTTACACTTTATAATGTTCATGTGCAACACATTGGATTTTTAACATTATAAAACAAAATACAAATATAAGGTATTGTTGTTGTCTGCTGGATATTAAAGATTCAGTGTAAATGCTCACCTTTCTTTCTCGACTTTGAGATCAGACATGCCACTTACTGTCCCTTGCTCTCAGTGTGTGCCCCATCAGCAAAGACTACACTCTCACTCAGCCCCCTCACCCCTGACAACCAGCAGGATCAGTGCACTCTTTCTTGATTGCTAACACCCTCTCTCCTTCAGAACAGATTAATAACATCCACCCTCACCTTCCCCTCTCGAACATAAAGGATTTGTCATCAGGTTTAAAAAAGCAGAGAGTGAGTGAGAGATGCTCAGTATTAACTGAAACATCTCCATGGCAATTGACTGTGATATTGGCTACTAAATTCTGGATTAGTGGTGCTGGAAGAGCACAGCAGTTCAGGCAGCATCCGAGGAGCAGTAAAATCAACGTTTGGGGAAAAGCCCTTCATCAGGAAGTTAACCAAATGGTTTCAATGTTGTTCGTGCAGTGGGAAAGGAAACAGGCATCGAGGGGGCTGTTGCTTTCCAGGAGCAGGTCACTCAAAGTATCACTGTCATCAATACTGTCTCACGTACTTGCTCTCCTTCTGTTTCACCCTTGATCTCAGCTTTTCCTGCTCCTCTACTTCCTGCCACCATAATCATTACTTGACTTCCATGATGTGTAAAATGTAGCAATGAGGAGTCAGATTTTGTGTGGGCCATTTGATAGGCAGGTGAATTCAAGCATTGGAATTCTATTTTACCATGGACTTTAGGACTCAGATATTGAGATGCAAAGCATGGGGTATCTGGACCATCTCAACACGATGGACAGAAAGGACTGCTACTCAACGAAGGAGAATGGGTTGGGTTTGAATCTGGGCCAGTGTGCCACATCTCTGAACCCTCTACAACTGCACAAGAAGAGGGGTGCATTACTTCAGGACTGCCAACAGGTTAATTTAAAAACTGGAACATTCAGGGGCCAAAGTTCAGTAAGGAAACCCCTTGAGGAGATATGTTGCAGTCAATCAGGGAAGGGATTGAGATTCATCTTCTATCCCTCTAAATATTTGAGTTTCCACTTCCAATGATCCTATGCCCTCACTAAGGAGCAACATGGAATATGGAAACCTCCTCCCTCTTGGCAAACTGCTGGTAAGGCCTATGTGAATCAACTGGCTGCTGCAGACTTACGTGGTAATTGATCTATTATCAATTGTGTTGGTCTGATTACTGCGCTTTGTGATTGCACTGGATTGCATAATCATGTGGGTGGGACTAATAAGTCATGTGACTGCTCTATATACAGACACATACACTTATACCCACATACTCCCAAACACACACACAGATACTCATACTCACAATCAAGCATACACATTCACACACTTCCCAACAAACTCACACACTCTCACACTCTCAAATAGACACACACACTCACAAGCACAAGCACACACTTGCACACTCCCAAACAGGTGGATACACACACACTCACAAAAACATGTGCACACACGCACATGACTCTAGAAAGACCATGTCAATGCAGACCATCTACCACCTTCAATATTCTCTCTCTTCACCACCACCACCACCAGGTCTGAATGTAGGAGTTGGGATGTCATGGAGTGCGTGATGTTGGTGAGGCTACTTTTGATGTACTGTGTACAGTTCTGGTTGTCCTATCTGAAGAATGTTATTAAATTGGAAAGAGTGCAGAAAAGTGAGTAAATCCTGTCCTAAGAATCTTCTCCAATAATTTCCTTTCCAATGATGTGAGACTTACTCGCATATAAATTCATAGATTATACCTGTTGCTCTACTTAAATAAAGGAACATTGGCTATGCACCAGTCTTCTGGGACTTCACCTGTGGCCAAAGAGGAAACAAATATTTCTGTCAAGGCCCCAGCAATCTCTTCCCTTGCCACCTTCAGTTTCCTGGGATAGATTCTATCAAGTTCTCAGAACTTATCAACCTTAATGTTCTTCAAGGTACCCAAGAGCTCATCCTACTTAATATCAACATGGTTTAGAATATCAACATATCCATTCCTAAATGTATAATCATCCATGTCCTTCTCCTTGGTGAATACTGATGCAGACAGTGGCTCAGTAATTAGCACTTTAGTAACAAAGCCCTCGACAAACATAATGAGGCTGAGTCTGTCTGAAGACACTACTGGGTGGATCGTGCTTCCTGCAAACTTAGCCCTTCCTTTGCTGTTTTGTTTTGTTCACCTTGAGTAGTTTCCTCCACCTCACTCGCTTGCTGTTGATGATCTTCCTTCTGATCCTCTTCCTCAGTTCACTGCTAATGGTGGAGGGAACTGAGAATGGACACGTGAGCATTAAATACTTGGAGTCATTGGACTCCTGACCTTTAACCTCAATAGATGCCTCCAATACCTCCCCTTTGCCTATGTCTAATTTCATGAGATCCCTAGAATTTTGTGCTGCATTTGGGGTTGCAATTGGGAGTCTGATCAAACACAGTTTGATGTGAAACTTCTCCCTCTGCAATGAGGCTGTTTTATTAATGGTCCTGAGAAATATTTTACTGTTTGCTTTATATTCCTTGAGAATTTAATTCATCGTCTATCTTTGTCTTTTGGCTTATTTTATATTCTCTCTTAAGCTACATCACTCTGCAGTCTGACTGTATGAAAATTACCTGAAAAAGTGAGCCATTTGAAAACAATCCCCAACAGTAAGTCTGGTCAAAGTCAAGGGAGTTGCACACTCATACCGACATCACATTTCTCACTCACACGTCCTCTCTACACATTGGAAATCAAATCAATGGAATAGTACACTTGGGGAACCATTGGAATGCAGCACAGGTTAATGGTGACAAGTCATAGGTCAACAGACTAGCACTTTGATTTCAATCTGATAACTACAGAATGATACTACAATAGGGTCATTGAGAATGAGCAAGGCTTCTAAGAAATATTTTTCTATATTAAAACAAGGACATAATGTTCAATGTGACATAGCTTCAGGCTGTTATTGAGAGAAACATCAAAACTAACATAAAATGTCCATAACTCTTACATGAAGTCAGTTGGAGATAGTGAGACTATTTTCAGTATGTAGACAATTCACCAGGTTTGACAAGCTCCCCCGAGCTGATTGTTCGCTGTGTGAACTTTTAAGAATCCCAACAATAAACAATGGGGAACTGTTCCTACATTTCTTTATACTGAGATTTATAATAGTGACACTTTAATATTTTAAATATGAATGACAAAGCTATCAAAACACTATTCCACAAAGGAAGAATTGTGTGGTAACCTTCCACATTATTGTTTCAAGGAAAAACAACCACGCAAATTAAAGATTAGTGGTACGTATTAACTAAGATAATTTCTCCTCCAAAATTTTGTCCCATTCTTGTGGAGACCTAACATTAACCAACTTCACCACAAACCAATCATCAGTTCAATCCAGTTCAATCGACATCTTAAATATTCTTTTCACACACTTTACACATTCCCTACACAGTCTATAGACCCTCTGCACACACTTTTCACACTCTGCACACATGGTGTACACACGCTGTACAGTTTGTACACTCTGTACATACACTTTTACACACTTGACACATGCTTGCACACACTTTACAGTCTACACACAATTCATACACACACCTTTATGCACTCTGTACACTCTGTAGGCACTCATTGCACACCTGTGCTTACTCACTGCACTCTATCTTTCCACTGCACACAAAGACGCACTCACACACTTACATAGAACATAGAATAGTTCAGCACAGGAACAGGCCTTGCAGCCCATCATGTCTGTTTCAACCATGATACTAAACTAATCCTATCTGCCTGCACATGATCCATATGCCTCTATTCTGTGCCTGTTCATGCATCTGTGTAAATGACTCTTAAACATTGCTAAAATATACAGCCTCCCCAGACAGCACGATCCAGGCACCTACCTTGCTCTGTGTAAAAAATCCTATTTTACAGATCTTGTTTAAACTTTTCCACTCTCACATGAATCCTATGACCTCTAGTATTTGATGTTCCACCTTGGGAAGAGACTCTAACTATCCACACTATCCATATCTCTCATAATTTTATATACTTTTATCAGGTCATCCTTCAGTCTCTGAACTCTTGTGAAAACAATCCAAGTTTGTCCAACTACTGCATCCAGGCAACATCCTGGTAAACCTTCACATCCTTCATATAGTATGATGACCCCAGAACTGCACACAATATTCCAAATATGGCCTAACTAAAGTCTTATGCAGCTGCAACATGACTTGTCAACTTTTATACTCAATGCCCCAACTAATGAAGGCAAGTATGCCATATGCCTTCTTTACCAACTTATCCATTTATGTTGCCACTTTCAGGGAGCTATGGAATTGGACCTCAAGATCTCTGTGTCAATACTTCTTAGGGTTCTGCCATTTCTTTCTTCTCACATTCCCAAAATGCACCACCTCAGACTTGTCCTGATTTAAAGTCCATCTGTTGTTTCTCTGCCCAAACTTCCAACTGATCTACATCCTATTCTATTCTTTGATAATTTTCCTCACTACCTACAGCTCCAAAAATTTTTGTGTCATATGCAAACGTATTAATCAGACAATGTACACTTTCATCCAAATCATTTATAAAAAACAACAGAGGTCCTAGCACTGATCCTCGCAGAACACCACTGGTCACAGACCTCCAGTCAGAAAAATATCTGTCCACAACTACCTCTGTCTTCTATGGCCAAGCCAATTTTACATCCAACTTACCAACTCACTCTGGATTCCATGTGACTTAATCTTTTGGATCAGCCTAGGCTGAGAAACTTTGTCAATTGCTTTAGTAAAGTCCATGTAGACAACATCCATTGCACTACCCTCAATGATCTTTGTAACTTCCTCAAAAAACTCAGATTTAGATTACTTACAGTGTGGAAACAGGCCCAACAAGTCCACACCACCCGCCGAAGCACACCCACCCAGGCCCATTCCCCTCTGTTTACCCCTGCACCTAACACTACGGGCAATTTAGCATGGCCAATTCACCTAATATGCACATTTTTGGATTGTGGAAGGAAACCGGAGCAAACACCCGCAGACACGGGGAGAATGTGCAAACTCCACACAGTCAGTCACCTGAGGCGGGAACTGAACCCGGGTCTCTGGCGCTGTGAGGCAGCCGTGCTAATCATTGTGCCACCGTGCTGCCCATTTGTGAGCCAAGACCTTCCCTCACATCAAGCTATGCTGACTATCCCTATTAAGTCCAGTTCTGAGAACATAGGAGGCTATTCAATCCATCTTGCCCATGGGGACTGTCATCAAGAGCAGCTAGTGTTGCCCTTTCTCTCACTCCTTGTAGATCTGCAGGATTTTGCTTCAGCAGCTTATTTGAGAGGTCGATGTAGGATGAGGCAAAATGAAGCTAGCAAAAGCACCCTATGCCCAATATCTGAGTAGTGCAAGTTGACTGGGTGCATCTGAAATAAACCGCTACCACAGAACTTGCCACCATGTCTCTACATCTGAAAGCAGCAACAACATTTTGGATGTTCCAGAAGCTTGGATCTAGTGGCCGGGCTGCAATATGGCCAGCATCAGAGTGACATCATGAACTACAATGTGAAGCAACAAGGAGTGATGGCCGCCTGGCCTCAGCACTTCTCGCTGCAGCTCAACGAATCCATCAATGTCACACTCCAGCAGATTACTTCAGGGGTGCATGGTTTTTCAGCACACAACGATTAAAGAAGATCTTTTCACCCTTTTGCCTCTCAAAGAAAGAAGAGGGAATGAGGATATCTACGACAAATTGAAAATGTATACACTTGAGAAAAACATTCCGATCAAGTCTCTGGTGTAGAAGAAAGCTGGCTTTGATGCAATTTGAGAGTGAGTGTCAGCAGGTGTGTGTGAGGGCAACACCCCAATGTCGGTCAGTGTATGTGGGACCCATACACTGGTGAGAGTCAGTGTGTGTGGGACTGTACCCCAGTGACAGTCAGTGTGTGTGGGACTGTACACCAGTGAGAGTCAGTGTGTGTGGGAACCATACCCCAGTGAGAGTCAGTGTGTGTGGGACTGTACCCCAATGAGAGTCAGAGTCAGTGAGACCCATCCCGACTGCACTTTCAGGCTGATGTTTTTTCTATCCATCATATGGACTGTACAGCGTCCTCAGGTAAGACAAAGTGTGGAGGGGTTTGCTTTTAATCAACAACTTGTGGTGCACGGACATTGCAACCCTGGGCAGCCATTGCTCCCCAAACCTTGAATTCCTCACCATCAAATGCAGCCCCTTCTATCGACCACCGGAATTTACCGCTGCTATACTCACTGCTGGGTACATACTGCCACAAGCAAAGGGTGAGGAAGCTCTGGATGTGCTGTACTGCCCCACTAACATCCTGGAGACGGAACACCCCAAGGCCCTGTTTATTGTAACTGGCGACTTCAATCAAACCAAGCTGAGGAAGGTGTTGTCCAAGTACCACCAGGCCCGCTGTTAAGGAAAGGCTGCCAGCATTCTCAAAGATCCATGCCACCTTGTCAATGCTTTTCTTTAACCCCTACCATTGGGGAGAAGGTACAGAAGCTTGAACACATGCATCAGCCAGTTTTGAAACAGTTCCTGCCCTACTGTTGTTAGAATACTGATTGGACTAAAATTCTTAATATTCGCCTGTACTTGTGTTTTGGTTTTATCCGCTGTTTCCTATTATTTACTTATCTACGCTACTTAATTCTGTGATCTGCCTGTATTGTTTGAAAGACAAATCTTTTCACTGTGCCTCAGTACATGTGACAAAAAATTCAATTCAATTCAATTTAGTGTGTATGGGACTGTCAGTGTGTGTGAGACCATCCACAAGTAAGAGTCAGTTTGTGTGGGAATGTACTCCAGTGAGAGTCAGTGCGTGTGGGACCTGAACCCCAGTGAGAGTCAGTGTGTGTGTGGCCTTTACCCCAGTGAGAGCCTGTGTGTGGGACCCATACCCCAGTGAGAGTCAGTGTGTGTGGGACTATACCCCAGTGAGAGTCAGAGTGTGTGGGACCTTTACCCCAGTGAGAGTCAGTGTGTGTGGGACTGTACCCCAGTGAGAGTCAGTGTGTGTGGGGCTGTACCCCAGTGAGAGTCAGTGTGTGTGTGCAACCTGTACCCCAGTGAGAGTCAGTGTGAGTGTGTGTGTGTGTGTGCAACCTCTGCCCCAGTGAGAGTCAGTGTGTGTGGAACTGTACCCCGGTGAGAGTCAGTGTGTGGGACCCCTACCACAGTGAGAGTCAGTGTGTGTGGAACCTGTACCCCAGTGAATGTTTGTGTATTTTGCACTCATACCCCAGTGAGAGTCAGAGTGCGTGTGACCCATACTTCAGTATGTCTCGGTGTGTGTGGGAACTGTATTCCAGTTTCCATGTGACCCTGTTCCTGTGACCATTGTTATTTTAAAGGGAAGCAAAATCTTGGAGGAAAATAGAAGTTACTGGAATTTTTTTGCGTAACAAACCTTATTGGAAATAAGCTTGACACCAAGGGTGAACCAGGAACTGAGCATGTGAATGATAAGTGCTCTGTGAATGGGCTTGTTTGAGAATTCAATGGGAACATTATGCTGCGCAGAACCTCCATTCAGAAGAATTACTTGTCGTTAAACAGTGTATGATTTGCCTGCACAGGGTGAAATGTTTCAGCAGTCCTCTGCAGCTTGCAGCTATCTGCCAGTGGGGACGTTGCTAATCTCCACCAAAGCTTAGGTGTTTAACTATGTCTCTCAGATCAGCTTTTGCCCTCAGTGAGCTTGCAGCCCTTCAGTCTCATTGAATGAAGTGATTGTTTAATTTCTCAAAAATGATTGCCCAAGAGTGATTAACTGGTGCAGTTCAGACTACATTCTGCACTGAAGTGGTTTATGATATAATACTCTGGAAGGTGCCTGGCACATGAATACCCACAGGCAGTTTCCAAGTGAATATCACATTGTTATGAACTGATCCTTGGTGACTAATGTGTTTTTATACTTTTCAAAAATCAAGCAGCAACTACAGAAACTTTTCGATGGGATATCTTGTTTTGCTCAGGTTTGTACCTCAGTGTCATGTTGGGAAATCTTTTCACACATCCTTGCTCACCTTTCAGTTGCAGTTTTTGAGACTGAAATCAGAGATTTTTGCAAATTCCTTGAAGAAAGTGAGGCAGGTGAACTCAATCATTTTTTCTGGGTCGTGGATAGGGAAGGAATGAGCCAAACACATTTTTTTTGGAACAGAGTTTTGGCACCCGGCTTGGCAATGGGAAAACAAGCCAAATTTAATCTGAGACACAGCAACTATCAATTTGACAAATCTCTAACAGAGAGAAAGAAAGCTGCTCATTTATAACTCAATGCAGATCCAGGGTGACAGCAGTTAGTTGGTTTGGGGGGTGATGAGTGGGTGTAAGCATGGTCAGTGAGTGTGGGAGATGGTCAGTGGGTGTAGGGGATGGTCAGTGAGTGTGGGGGATGGTCAGTGTGTGTGAGGGATGGTCAGTGGGTGTAGGGGATGGTCAGTGGGTGTAGGGGATGGTCAGTGGGTGTGAGGCTGATCAGTGGGTGCAGGAGATGGTCAGTGGGTGTAGGGGATCGTCAGTGAGTGTTAGGCTGGTCAGTGGGTGTAGGGGATGGTCAGTGGGTGCAGGAGATGGTCAGTGGGTGTGGGGAATGGTCAGTGGGTGTAGGGGATCGTCAGTGAGTGTTAGGCTGGTCAGTGGGTGTAGGGGATGGTCAGTGGGTGTGGGGAATGGTCAGTGGGTGTAGGGGATGGTCAGTGGGTGTGAGGCTGGTCAGTGGGTGTAGGGGATGATCAGTGGGTAGGAGGGATGGTCAGTGGGTGTTGGGAATGATTAGTGGGTGTAGGGGATGGTCAGTGGGTGTAGGGGATGATCAGTGGGTAGGAGGGATGGTCAGTGGGTGTTGGGAATGATTAGTGGGTGGTTGTGTCTGAGTGTATGTGTGTGTGCATTCAGACATGACCTTTCCCTAACAAATCCAGCTCACTGTCTTTGATGAATCACTGCCTTTTAAAATGACATTTTTGAAAGTCATAGAGTCATACAGTGTAGAAACAGGCCCTTCAGCCCACCATGCCACACCAATCTCATTTACCTGCATGTCATCTATAAGCTACTGTGTCCTGGCATTTAAACTGCTCATCCAGATGCTGCTTAAATGTTGCAACAAACCTGCCTCCAGCACCCTCCCAGACAGTGCTTTCCAAATTTCCACCACCTTCTTGATGAAAACATTTTTTCCTCAGATGTTCTCTAAATCATTTACCTGAACTCCTCAATTTAAACTTATGCCCTCTGGTCTTAGACTCATCTGCCATGGAGAAAAGAATCTCATAATTGTTAATATCTCAATCAGATTCCCCCTTATCCTCCTCTGCTTCAGGGAAAACAAACTCAGTCTATCCAGGATCTCCTCATCTACCAAGGCAATATCCTGGTGATCTCTTCTGCACCCCCTCCAGTGCAATCACATCCTTTCTGTCATGTGGTGACTAGAATTGCACATAGTAACCAACGCTCTATAAAGTTGCAACATATATTCCTATATTCTTATATTCTTTGAAGGTACGAATCCCACATGTCTTCGTCACCATGCTGTTGACCTGTGCTGAGGACCGAGGTGAATTTATTCCTCAGTATTCTCTCTGGACCTACAATGCATTCTTAATATCTTTAATTATCAGCCCTTCCAAAATGCATCCTTCATTGTTAGAATTATAGAGTCATAACATTACACAGCACAGAAACAGACCATTTGGTCCAACTTGTCCACACTGACCTGACATCCCAATGTGACTTAATCCCATTTGCCAGCACCTGGTCCATATCCCTCTAAACCTTTCCTATTCATATACCCAACCAGATGCCTTTTAAATGTTGCAATTGTACCAGCCTCTACCACTTCCTCTGGCAGGTCATTCCATACACACACCACCCTCTGAATGAAAAAGTTACCCCTCAGGCCCGTTTTAAATCTTTCCCTTTTCACCTTAAACCTATGCCTTTTGGTTTAAGACTCCCCACCCTATGATCATCAGGATTAAATTCCACTTGCCATTGCTCTGCTCAATTTGTCAGCTGATCAACATCAGGCTGTAGCCTGAGATCATCCTCCTCAGTATCAACATTAACACCAATTTCTATGTCATCTGCAAACTTATTAATTTTATCTTTTACATTTACATCTGAGTTGTTAATGTACAGAACAAATAGCAAGGGTCTCAGCACTGATCCCTGTGGTACACCACTGGTCAGCATCACCTCTACCTCACATTTACAAGCCAATCTTGAAAATAGTTTGCCTTGGGGTCTTAACCTCTGGACCAGTTTTCCATGTGGGACTTTGTCCAAAGCCTTCCTGAAAAGCCCATGTAAACCACATCAACAGTACTATCCTCACTGATATATTTAATCACCTTTTCAAAAAACTCAATCAAGCTAATCAGACAGAATCTGCCTCCAACAAATATATGCAGACTGTCCCTAATAGTCCCTGCCTTTCCAAGTGTTGCATTCGTCCTATTCTTCAAAATCTTTTCAAATAATTTCCCAACCACTGACGGTAGACTAATTGGTCTCTAACTACCTGCCTGTCTCTGCTGCCCTTCCTGAACAAAGGAACCATGTTAGCTATCCTCCAGTCATCCATTTCTGGGGATTTATGCACTTTTACACTAGTTAAAACATCTAATACCTCCTCCTTAATAACCTTAACATGTCCTAGAACCTAACCATACTGACTATAAATTCCTGGCTACAATATCTTTTTTCCTCAGTGAATACATATGACAAGCTTTATCAAAGGTTACTGAGAGAAGCAAGAGAGGAGATTGCTGGGGCCTTGACCAAGATTTTTGTATCCTCGCTAGCCACTGGAGACGTCCAGAAGGACTGGCAAATAGCTAATGTTGTTCCTCTGTTCAAGAACGGAAATAGGGAAATTTCCAGGAACTTATATTCAAATATAAGAAGCAAGAGGGTAACAAGAGGGAGGGTTGGCACAGTCAAGGACAAAGGAGGAAAGTTATTCATGGAGTCAGAGAAAATGGGTGAGATTCTGAACAGGTACTTTGCATCGGCATTCACCAAGGAGCAGGACATGATGGATGTTGAGATTAGAGATAGATGTTTGCTTATTCTAGCTCAAGTCAGCATAAGGAGGGAGGAAGTGTTGGGTATTCAAAAAAGCATTAAGGTGGACAAGTCCCCAGGTCCAGGTGGGATCTATCCCATGTTACTGAGGGAAGCGAGAGAGGAAATAGCTAGGGCCTTAACAGATATCCTTGCAGCATTCGTAAACACAGGTAAGGTTCTGGAGGACTGGAGAATTGCTAATGTTGTCCCCTTGTTTAAGAAGGGTAGCAGGCATAATCCAGGTAATTATAGATCAGTGAGCCTGACATTAGTGGTAGGGAAGCTGCTGGAGAAGATACTGAGGGGAAGGATCCATTTACATTTGAAAGAAAATGGGCTTATCAGTGATAGGCAACATAGTTTTGTGCAGAGAAGGTCATGTCTTACCAAATTAATAGAATTCTTTGAGGAAGTGGCAACGTTGCTTGATGAGGGAAGGGCTGTAGATGTCATGTACATGGTCTTCATTAAGGTGTTTGATAAGGTTCCCCATGGTAGGCTGATAGTGTACTGGCTAGATGCATAGAGAACTGGCTGGGCAGCAGGAAACAGAGTAGTAGTGGAAGGGAATTTCTCAAAATAGAGACCTGTGTGGATCTGTGTTAGGACCACTGTTGTTTGTGATATACAATAATGATCTGGAGGAAGGTATAGGTGGTCTGATTAGCAAGTTTGCAGATGACACTAAGATTGATGTAGTAGTAGAAAATGAAGGGGACTGTCAGAGAATGCAGCAGAATATAGATAGATTGGAGAGTTGGGTGGAGAAATGGCAGGTGGAGTTCAATCTGGGACAATGAGAGCTGATGCATTTTGGAAGATCGAATTCAAGAGCAAACTATACAGTAAATGGAAAAGCCCTGGGGAAAATTGATGTACAGAGAGATCTGGGTGTTCAGGTGCATTGTGCCCTGAAAGTGGCAGCACAGGTCAATAGAGTGGTCAAGAAGGCATACGGTATGCTTTCATTCATCAGATGGGGTATTGAGTACAAGAGTTGGCAGGTCATGTTACCATGGACATCCAGTCTCTGTACACATCCATCTACCACAACAAAGACCTCCAAGCTCTTCGTTTACACCCCCCAGGTAATGTTACAGTTGGATAAGACTTTGGTTCGGCCACATTTGGAATACTGTGTACAGTTCTGGTCGCCACATTACCAAAAGGATGTGGTTGCTTTGGAGAGGGAGTAGAGGAGGTTTACCAGGATGTTGGATTAGTGGTGCTGGAAGAGCACAGCAGTTCAGGCAGCATCTGAGGAGCAGTAAAATCGAAGTTTCGGGCAAAAGCCCTTCATCAGGAATAAAGGCAGAATGCCTGAAGGGTGGAGAGATAAGTGGGCGAGGGTGGGGGTGGGGCGAAAGTAGCATAGAGTACAATAGGTGAGTGGGGGAGGGGATGAAGGTGATAGGTCGGGGGCGGGGGGAGGGTGGAGTGGATCGGTGGAAAAGAAGATAGGCAGGTAGGACAAGTCATGTAGACAATGCTGACTGGACGTTTGGAGCTAGGGTGAGGTGGGGGAAGGGGAAATGAGGAAACTGTTGAAGTCCACATTGATGCCCTGGGGTTGAAGTGTTCCGAGGCGGAAGATGAGGCGTCTGGTGGTGAGGGAGCGGTGGTGAAGGAGGCCCAGGACCTCCATGTCCTCGGCAGAGTGGGAGGGAGAGTTGAAATGTTGGGCCACAGGGCGATGTGGTTGATTGGTACGGGTGTCCCGGAGATGTTCCCTAAAGCGCTCTGCTAGGAGGCGTCCAGTATCCCCAATGTAGAGGAGACCGCGTCGGGAGCAACGGATACAATAAATGATATTGCTGGATGTGCAGGTAAAATTTTGATGGATGTGGAAGGCTCCTTTAGGGCCTTGGATGGAGATGAGGGAGGAGGTGTGGGCACAGGTTTTGCAATTCCTGCGGTAACAGGGGAAGGTGCCAGGTCAGGAGGGTGGGTTGTAGGGGTGGGGGGGGGGCATGGATCTGACCAGGTAGTCACGGAGGGAACGGTCTTTGCGGAAGGCAGAAAGGGAAATATATCCCTGGTGATGGGGTCTGTTTGGAGATGGCAGAAATGTCAGCGGACATCAATGTGGACTTCAACAGTTTCCTCATTTCCCCTTCCCCCATTGAAGACAAAGGGTAAAGGTGGAAGGGTGTTTTTCAGGCTGGAGGTCTGTGACTAGTGGTGTTCTGCAAGGATGCGTACTGGGAATTCTGTTGTTTGCGATATAGATAAATGACTCAGATAAAAATGGGTGGCTTAGTAAGTTTGCGGGTGATATAAAGATCAGTAGAGCTGTGGATTGTATAGAAGGTTGTCATAAGACACAGAAGGATGTAGATCAGGTGCAGGTATGGGCGGAAAAATAACAGATGCAGTTCAATCCATCTAAGTGTGACGTGTTGCAGTTTGGGAGATCAAATGTTCAGGAAGAGTACATAGTAAATGGCAGGCCCCTGTAGAGCATTGATTTACAGAGGGATCTTGGGGTTCAAGTCCATTGCTCTCTGAAAGTGGCCACTGAAAAGTAAAGGCGGTGTTTCGCATGCTTGCCTTTATTTGTCGGGGAATTGAAAACAAGAGGTAGGATGTCACTTTGCAACTTTATAAACTTTGGTTAGGGCACACTGAGAGGATAGCATTCAATTCTGGTCACTACATTACTTGGGGTTGTTTTCTTTGGAGAAAAGAAGGTTTAGGGGTGATTTGATAGAGGTGTACAAGATGATTAGGGGGTTAGATAGGGTTGACAGTGAGAACCTTTTTCCACGTATGGAGTCAGCTATTACAAGGGGGCATAGCTTTAAATTAAGGGGGGGTAGATATAGGACTGATGTTAGGGGTAGGTTCTTCACTCAGCGAGTCGTAAGTTCATGGAATGCCCTGCCAGTAGCAGTAGTGGACTCTCCCTCTTTATGGGTATTTAAGCGGGCATTGGATAGGTATATGGAGGATAGTGGGTTAGTGTAGGTTAGGTGGGCTTTGATCGGCGCAACATCGAGGGCCGAAGGGCCTGTACTGCGCTGTATTCTTCTATGTTCTATGTTCTATGTCTAAGAATGTGGAAGTTTTGGAGAGGGTGCAGAAGAGGTTTACCAGAATCCTGCCTGGGTCAGAATGTATGAGCTATAAGGAAACGCTAGAAAAACCTGAGTTATTTTTGTGCAGCGGTAGAGGCTGAGGGGAAATTTGAATGAAGTCAATAGAATTATGAAATTTGTAGAAGGGACTGACAGACAGAATCTTTTTTCCAGAGTTGAAACAACTAATATTAGAGGGCATAAATTTAAGGTGAAAGGGGAAAATTCAAAGGAGGTGTGAAGTTTTTTTCCACAGAGAGTGACAGGAGTATTGAAGGTGCTGCCGGGTTGGTGGGGGAAGCAGGTACAATAGGGTAATTTAAGGGACTTTTAGATAAATACATGAATATGCAAGGAATGGAGGGACATGGACCAAAAGCTGGCAGAAGAATGAGTTTAATTTGGTGTCATGTTCAGCACAACATTGTAGGATAAAGGGCCTGTTCCTGTGCTGTACATTTCTACTTTCTATGTTTTAAGACCTCACCCTTATTTTGGTCCTTAGAATTTGTTCCAACAATATGCCCACACTGACATTAAACTGACTGGTCAATAGTAATTCAGGCTATCCCTTACCCCATTATAAACAATACTGCAACATTAGCAATCTTTCAGTCCTGTAGCAGCAACATCTGTTACCAGGGAGGATTGAGAAGTGATGGTCAGAGCCTCTTATTTCCTCCTTCCCTGGGTTCCATTTCAACTGAGCCTGCTGACTTTTCATGTTAAAAGTGAGCAAACTCTTTAATTTTTGCCCTTCTTACACTGTTTATTGTAACCTTTTTGTCAGTCCATTTTAACTACATCTTCTTCATTTCTCCCTGATATCTCCATATGCACATTACTTGTTTGATCCCTGAGCGACCCCAGTTTTTCTTTGGCTATCCTCTCATTCTTTCTGCTGATGTAGCATCTTTGCATTTTCTTTGACTTTCATGTCCTCTCTTTACTTTGCTGATTTCTTTTTAAAATTTCACTCCTGTACCTTTCACACTCCTCTAGACCTCCTGCAGTTTTGAGCACTTGGCATCTGAGATAAGCTTTGAGTTGATGGCTGGAGGTTCTGGATTTGGGAGTACCAGACTTATTCTTTCTGAAAATGTTTTGTTCTGAATCCGTGTTATCTGGGAAAAAGACCTTAGGTATCCATCCTATGAATGCCTCTCATGATTTTATAAACTTTTATAAAGGTCACTTCAACTTACTGTTTCCAGTCCACTTTCGTCAAATCGTAGGGCTTTTATAGATTAGATTACCTACAGTATGGAAACAGGCCCTTCAGCCCAACAAGTCCACACCAACTCTCTGAAGAGTAACCCACACAGACCCATTCCTCATATTCACCCCTGACTATGGGCAAGTTAGCATGACCAATTCACCTAACCTGCACATCTTTGGATTGTGGGAGGAACCGGAGCAAACCCACGCAGACACAGGGAGAATGTGCAAACTCCACACTGACAGTCACCTGAGGTTGGAATTGAACCTGGGATTCTGGTGCTGTGAGGCAGCAGTGCTAACCACTGCACCACCGTGCCACAGATATCATTGGCAGGTCAGCATTTACGTCCATCCCAATTATCCTCAAAGGCAGTCAGCTGCCTTCTTGAACTGCTGCTGTCCACCTACTGTAGGTAGACCCTAGGGAAGCAATTCTAGCATTTTGACTCAGTGACACTGAAGGAACAGCAATATATTTCCAAGTCAGGATAGTGAGTGGCTTGGAAGGGAACTTGAAGGTGATGCTGCTCTCATGTATTTGCTTGCCTAGTTCTTCTAGATGGAAGTGGTTTTGGCTTTGGAAGGTGCTGTCTAAGTATCTTCAGTGAATCTCTGCGGTGCATCTTGTTGATGGTACACACTACTGTTACTGAATGTCAGTGGTGGTGAGAGGGAATGTTTGTGGATGTGGTACCTATCAAGCAGAGTTACTCACTATAATATTCTTAGCCTCTGATCTGCTCTTGTACCCATTGTGTTTATGTGGCAAATCCAATTGAGTTTCTGGTCAATGGTAACTTGTAGGATATTGATAGTGGGGAATTCAGTGATGGTAACACCATTGATGTCAAGGGATGGTGCTTAGATTGTCTCTTATTGGAAATGGGCATTACTTGGCATTTGAGTGGCACAAATGTTACTTAGTAAATTAAGTCATCCCTGCCAGCAATGTTCATATCACGTGAACAAAATTGTTGTAAAAGTTTCTCAGTTACAGTAGGTGTTTGGCTAGGAGTCCCTATTAAACAAAGGGAAGGAATTTTAAATGAATGGCATATAAAATATGTTGAGAAGGCTAGGAGCTTTTTAAAGGAGTGCATTCAGCTCACAATGCATGCAGCTACCATTGTGAGAAAACTATTTGACTCACAGCTGCAGAAGGAAATCAAGTGCCACAGAAATATTTATATTGAGGCTGCAGGACCAGGAATACTTTGAGGCAGAATGAAGGCAACAAAGGGATAATTTAAAAGCTAAAGCAGACAGCAGAAAAAGAGTGTTACAAGACTGTTGATGTTGCAGTGAAAGTAGAAGAGCCATAGCCATCGTCCTGACAGCAAGAATTTAAGACAACAGACAACTTGGAGAAGTTTTAGGCTGTGTATTAGACAGTTGAAAGGTTGAAGTTCATCCACTTTGCCTGTAGAAGAGCTGAACACCTCCAATTTGACCAAAACCTGAAGGAAAAGCCTCACAATATAATGTTGCTATTTTACAGAAAGGTAGACTTTAGGAGAAGGTACACAACAGTGTATTGCTATGCAACACAGTTTGATAGTTTTAAGATAAAGAAAATGTAAAAGTAATACAATTTACACAATTTAAAATCTTCAAGAAAAAGAGAATACAGCAGCATTGACATACAGCTAAACATAAAGATTTAATATAATCACATTCAGAAGACACGGCAATAGGAATAATACCATCTGCATGATACCGTATAATATAAAATTTGGACAAATAGAACTCGGGACTGAACAATTTGGAGAAAATAGATTTTAATGTATAGAATTGCTTCAAATTTATATGCTAAATTACAAACAGAATAAGTAAATATATGATTGTATTCAATAGAACCTATAGTTGATGACAGAATAAATTGCCAATGTATATAAATGGCACAGATAAATTGAAGAGGTTCTTCTAACCTGTGATAATTACTTTACATTGACAACAAATGTCTCATCTCAGGAGGAAAACAGCCCATTATGGGCAGAAAGAGTAAAGACAAGTGGGCTGCCTGTTATTTGGGTTCTTACCCTTTTGAGGTAGGTTTATAATTCTGACCACCTTGAGCTATCACTGGACGGGTATTAGAGACTGTTCTTGATTTAATGTGCTGGGAATCTCTAACCAAAGGCTTTGACTTTACTGATGCCGACTAACAACTATGACAAGTTTCCTCGTTTCATGTTGGTGCTAAACGGCAAGGTAAGACAATCGGGATATCAGCCTGGTGTTTCAGGCTGAGAGAACAAAGCAGAAAAAGACAAGTAAAACAAGTCATGGCAGGGGTATTATGAGTTTTCAAGTACCTGGCTCAACAGGAGCACCTCAAGCCAAAGACAGTTAATCCTCCCAGTCCAAAGAGAACAGATTCTAGAAAAATTGTGAAGCTTCCAGAACACCTGCATTTTTCAAGTCAGAGACTTAGGAAGGGATGGAGTGTTAATTGGGTCATGGATGATTGGAAAGTGTGAAAATGTACATGAAAGTACACATGTTAATTATAGGGAAAGGCATAGGGGAAGGCATTGTGTAAGATAATGGTTCTGAAAGGGCTATTGGAGATTGCATTAAGACCCTTCTCATCTGATGATATCCTGCAGTCTTGGTTGGAAAGTTGGGAGAATAGGTCAGGGTCCTGAAACAGACGGATGTATCATCAATGTCTCCCAATTTTTTTAATAGTCTTAACAGCTATGGGCCTGATTGGTTCATTCAATAACTCATGTATTGTTAATACAAAAGCTTCTTCTTGGTAAGGCTCATTAGCCTTACCAGTGTAAACTAGAGCCTCTAACAACATAAACTAAATGGGCTATTAACTCTGACAAGGAAGGAAATCGGTCAAATCAGACACATATCACAATTCTGATTTCAGACTTGTAAGTAACTATCTGTGCTCATCTGCTTTCGTATCAGCCTGGATTCCCAGCACAGAGATACATACAATTCAAAACTCTTGCATCTCCCTTTCACAGGCCTGATGATACCTCATCAATCTGAAATGTTAACTGCTTTGAACTCTCTTCAAAGATGTTACCGACCTGTTGCATAATTTCAACATGTTCTGTTTTGATTTTGAATGCTCAGCAGCTGTAGATTTTATTTTGCCACATACAATGACTCTCACTGGGGTACAGGGATTCCGCACACTGACTCTCACTGGGTTACAGGGTCCCACACTTGGACTCTTACTAGGATACATGGTGCCACACATTGACTCTTACTGGGATACAGAGTCCCACACACTGAATCTTACTGGGATACAAGGTCCCACACATTGACTCTTACTGGGATACAGAGTACCACACACTGACTCTTACTGGGATACAGGGTCTCACACATGCACTGACTTTCACTAGGGTGCAAGTACCACACACACTGACCTTTGCTGGGGTATGGGTCCCACACATATTGAGTCTCACTTGGGAGTGGTTCCCACACGTACACTTTCCCAGTGGGGTATGGGTCCCATACACTGACTCTCACTGGGATACAGCTCCCACACACACAGTTTCTCACTGGGGTATGGGTCCCATAAACACTGTCTAATTTGGAGTACAGTTCCACACACTCACTGACTCCCACTGGCGTTCTTGTCGGACACACATCAAGCCTCACTGGGGTACAGTTCCACACACATACCAACTCTCAGTTGGTTAGATCCATTGGACCCACCCCTCCTATTACCTGCACCATACACTTTCTAGCAGAAGTCAGTAGATGGAGAACATGTCGTCACTGATTTCACACTCTTTATGCAATGCAAACTGTGACCAATTTTACAACTTCTTGCACCCAGCTGAAGCCTGACTCTCTGATCTCATATCAAACCTGTGTCTTTTATAGCTGGTTCATGTTGCTCTGAATTATTTGTCATCTGAGATGAACATTTCAAAGCTGAGTATTAGTTTTATAATTGTAACTTCCCCTAAAATTGAACAACTAAATAAATACCAAAACAGGCTGAGTATTTGAGCTTTGTAACTGAATGGATGAAGTACATTTGCAATTGATTCAATGTCACTCCCTGTCCAGCTCAATGACTCCCTCCCTTGGTGGAGAGAATGTTACACACCTGCTAGAATTCATCACTGGGAAGTAAGATGAAAATCCTGGACATTGCTGTCCCATGATTTTACTAGATACCTATTATCATAACATGCTTACTTCTATTCAAAAATTGAAGAGCTACAGTTACTGGGAATCTGAAACAATTGCTGGGGAATAACACAGCAATTCTGGAAGCACCTGTAAAAGCTCAGTCAACATTTTGGATCCAGTGAGCCTTCTTCAAAACTTACTTATTTCTTCTTTGTTCAATTCCTCCCATAATAATTATGTGCTGTATCATTATATCAACGTTTTGTGACTCAGGCACCAGAATATCTAGATCTCTTTGCACCTTACAATTCTGCAGTCATTCTCCACTTAATTATTAAACTTTGTTTTTGTTCTTCTTCCTGCCAATGTGAACAACTTTACATTTTCCCACATTATAATTGATGTGGTAGATTTTTGCCCACTCACTTGGAATATGTACATTGGTCTGCACCCTTGATATTTCATCTTCACAACTCTCTTTATGTCATCTGCAAATTTAGTCACAACATCATTGATATAGATTGTAAAAACTTTTAGAGATCCGCACAGATTCCTCTGGGACCCCACTGCAATACTGACAATCTGAAAAAGACTCATCTATACAAATTCTGGTTTGTCTTGCCAGCCTGCCTTTCTCTGTCCTTGCTAATATGTTACTTCATATGCCAAAGCTCTTATTTTGCACAATAACCTTTCACATGAAAACTTGTCAAATATCGCTGGAAATCCAGGGACAATACATCAGTGGGCTCCCATTTATCCATAGCATATATCTCATTCAAATAATTTCAACAAATTAATGAACAGATTTCTTTTCACAAAACATTTGTGACTCCTCTCAATTACTTTGAGTGTTTACCAAGTGCACAAATATAACATCCATAATGATTGACTATAACACCTTTCCTGCAACTGATATAAGCTAACTGACATCATAATACGTCAGTTATAATGTCCTATATTTTGCCTCTCTCCCATCTTGCCTAGAGAGGTATATTCACTACTTTTCAGTCCTTCCAATCTAACAAATTTTGGAAAATTAATACCAGTACATTTACTACCTCATTAGCCACCTCTCTGAAGACCACAGGGTGACTTCCATCAGGGTCTGTAGACTTATCAATGCACAATTCCATCCCTAGTAATTATCCTCTTTCAATGTCCTGGTTAACAGGGGTTACTTTTTGTGTCCTGTTTAGTAAAGATGCAAGTAAATTCTTTATTAATTAGATCTGTCATTTTATTATTATAATCTGTTAACTGCCTATTGATTAGATTAGATTAGATTCCCTACAGTGTGGAAACAGGCCCTTCAGCCCAACAAACCCACACCGATCATCTGAAGGGTAACCCACCCAGTCCCATTTCCCTCTGATTAATGTACCTAACAGTATGGGCAATTTATCATGGACAATTCACCTCACCTTCTTACCATCTTGGAGGACAAATATAAAACAGGAGATGTGTACTCTCATATATGTGTATTGGTGAAGAATGTTCTTGCATATTCAGTATTTCCTGTGTACTCTTGGGCAATCTCATCAAGCACTTCCTGTTTGTTGCTAAATAAGACATATTTGTGTCCATCTTGTAATGCTAAAAGTGTTGGACTTGGCATCAGCATCCTCAACAGACATGGGTAGTGTTTCCATCATCAATACTGCTGGTCAAACAAACCTGCTTTGCCATGAGATTAGGTGAAGAGGATCAGAGGTAGCTTAATGGACTGCATCAAGAACTGAAGAGTCAGGCACCATAGAATTTTCTTCCTGAAAGGGCGGGAGCCATCCCCTTCCTGGAGTGTTGGCCATGGTAGATCATTTGCTAGGGTCGTGGTCCCAGGGGATGCAGCAGCAGCAGTGGCAGCAGTGGGGCCAGGGTCAGGCATCATCTGTTTCAGTGTGGTTGGCCCTATGTTGGGTTTGAGCCCAGCGGTTTCAGTGGTGTCCACCTTACCAAGGTCGGCCCAGTGCTGACTCTTGGCAGCTAATTGAAGCAAGATGGCGCCAAAGAATGAGGATGTGGTTCCAGCAGTGGCAGTGCAGCTCTAGGCTCCTGATGGTTGGAGGTGGCAGTGTTCCAGCTGCAGCAACGTGTGGGGTCTCAGGGCACCTGAGTATTCACAGACCGAGGAATGGACTTTGTGGCTTTGTTTTTCTGGCAGTGAGGACTCATGGCAGAGGCAGGGAGTGATCTGAACATGGTCCTTTTCTTTTGGCTCTTTCTTTTATTTCTGCTTCTGTTTATAAGCCTGTCTTTTGTATGGTAAGATGGTGCCAGAGAATGGTGACTTTATACACTTTTCATTGTATTTCTGTACTCGGATACACGTGACAATAAAATCTAAATCTAAATCTAATTTGCCAGTTGATATTTTCTCTAATTGATCAATGTTATTGCCATTACCCTTACTGGACTATTAAAAAGAAATGTTCATGACAAATATTAACGTCAAGTCTGCAGCTGGAGGAAGACATCAGATATTTTAAATGGAAAGTTTTTTAAGGTGGCAAGGACATTGACCGAAACTTACAATGGTTCCCTCAATTTGTATTACCATGTACTTCACATTCCACTCCACTGAGATGGAGATGCAATGTGAAAGAAGAACCAAAATAAAAACCCACTCCCCCATTCCCTCCAGAAATGTGTGAACAGTTTCCTTCCCTAATTAAAACTGAGATATTCACAGAATCCGGCTATGGAAGAATGCACTATTAGTTGCTTAGGCAAAAGTGTTTAGTTTTCTTTAGATGGCTGAACTCATTTGAGCTAATCTTCTGGAATATTCAATGGATTTTTGACTTCAGTTAGTAGTAGATCATTTGACTGAAGTACTATGTCCAAGAGCAGCAAGACCTGGGCAGAATTCAGGACTGATAAGTGATAAGAAGTATTCACACACATAAGTGTGAGGGAATGACCATCTCCAAGAAAAGAGAATCTAAAGATGCACCTCTTAACATTCGACAGCATTACTATCACTGAATCCACAACTACTGTTGACCAGGAAGTCATTGAATTCAACTGATTACTGTGGCTACAAGAGTAGTTCAGAGACGGGGATTTCCGCATTGAGTAACTTCTTGCTCCTGACTCCTTGAAGACTACCCACTATCACAAGGTACAAGTCAGGAGTGTGATGGAATATGTGCCACTTGCTATAACAACACTCAAGATGTTCAACATTTCAGGATTAAGGAGCTTGCTTGACTAGCACTGCATTAAATATTCACTCACTCCAGCTTTGACACATACTGCACACCAACGTGTACAATCTCCAATCTGCATTGTAATAACTTATCAAGGCTGCACAGGACCTTCAAAAGCCATGACATTTACTAACAGAAGGCCAAGGGCAACTGAATGCATGTGAACACTACCAGCAGCTAGCTCCCCTCTTAGCTGCTCGCTTCCCTGATTTGAAACTATATATCACTATTTCTTCAGGATCAGAGGGTCAAAATCTAAAACTATTTTTCTGAAAGCACTGTAGGCCTAGCTACAGTAAATAGACTGCAAAGGTTCATGAAATCAGCTCAAGGAAAGGATTCTGAGAAACTCTGATTTCTCTCCACAGATGTTGCCAAACTCTGATGAGCTTCTCCAGCAACTTCTGGTTCTATTTCAGTTTCACAAGTGTTTCTGGAATAAGGGGAAGACATCAGCTCTGCATTTGGTTCACGTGTGTATGTTGTAGACGTCAGGATGAATTGTTACCTTGTTAATGTTGTAATGTTTACTCCAAATGAGTTTTAACACAATAAAGGTAATAAAGGTTATTTGTTTATCTCATGAAATCCTGTCTTATTCTTTGTTATCTGTACATGAAACGGTCGGTATGCACTTAATTGGCAAATCCATCCTTTTCAGATTCTAAAACCCTGCTACAATCAAACAATGAGTGGAGGAAGGGGAAAGTCATTACACCCCTCCTTGGCTGGTCATAACAGGATGTGAAATAATGTCAACAATTTCACCATCGGTGAGTGTGAGAAGAACAAGGCCATCATTGGTCATAGAATCATAGAGACTTACAACACAGAAGCAGACTCTGGCCCAACTTGTCCATGCCAATCAGTTTTCCTCAATTGAAATCGTGGGTGGCATGGTGGCACAGTGGTTAGCACTGCTGCCTCACAGCGCCAGAGACCCGGGTTCAATTCCCGCCTCAGGCGACTGACTGTGTGGAGTTTGCACATTCTCCCAGTGTCTGCGTGGGTTTCCTCCGGGTGCTCCGGTTTCCTCCCACAGTCCAAAGATGTGCAGGTCAGGTGAATTGGTAATGCTAAATTGCCCGTAGTGTTAAGTAAGGGGTAGATGTAGATGTAGGGGTATGGGTGGGTTACGCTTCGGCGGGGTGGTGTGGACTTGTTGGGCCGAAGGGCCTGTTTCCACACTGTAAGTAATCTAATCTAAACTAGTCCCATTTGCTTGAATTTTGCCCATATCCCTCTAAACTTTTCCTATCCCTCTACCTGTACAAATGTCTTTTAAATGTTATAATTTTACTCATTTTTACCACTTCCTCTGACAGCTGGTTCCATAAACACACCACCCTTCATGTGAAAAGATTGCCCTCTAGGTCCCTTTTAAATCTTTCCCCTCTCACCTCAAACCTATGCTTCCTAGTTTTGGACTCCTTACCTTGGGGAAAAAACCTTGGCTATTCATCTTAACTGTGACCCTGTGGGGATATAAGAAAATAGCATGATTGACCCAATGTCGTATAACAGTTAAAAATATAAGAAAACAGCTTATCTGATTGAGTTTATATCATATAATAGTTAAATTTGTTTCTGCTGTTAATAAGTTTGCATGACAAACAGAGTGTCGAACAGCTTACATAAACACGTACAGGTCATTCTGCTATAACACGTGTTTCATCTGCAAATTGGTTATAATGATGAATTGTGAACATTATTTGGATAATTTCTACTGAATGGTATGGGATTTTCTAATAGTGATCTTTTGAAGTGTGATTTTCTACAGTGTGAGGTTACAGAGGAATACAACTGTCACGTTATAGCATATCTGTACATTGGTTAGGTTCAGTTTGGGGTAGCCAATGTCACAAGGGTTCAAGTCAAGTGTTAAGGCAGATGGAATGTTATATTATAATTGGCTTATTGTGTTATTAATTGCTTCTTAATAAAATTTCTCAAATTTTTGCCACAATGACTGGTTATTTTAAGAAGACAAAGTGAGTATCCAACAACTTGGCATAGTCGGCTGGATTCGCAAGACTGTAGAGACCCCAAGAACATCCCAAATAACCATTGGCACCCCAAGGTAAGCACACCTCTTTTAATAAAAGTCCATGTCCAAGGAATTTCAGGGACGGTCCAACATGATTATCGCCAATAGGAAACGCAAGCCCACAGCAAGACCAAGATGTCTGGATGCCCCTAAAGGACCCATGGCCCTGTAAATAGGCCCATGGTTCTAATATCAAAAGCATAAAAACAGTGTTCAAAGTGTCTAAATCTGAATTGCCTACGACTGTTAAAGACAGGAAAGCCCTGCCTAGCATGTCTGACGATGAACTTCTCCAACAAGTTTTGGTTTAAAGTTGGTCCAAAGAACTTCCGCAACCAAAAAGAGGAGGCATGAAAACGTGGAATGAATTGGAGAAACTTAAAATAGATAGTCTCCATCCTATGGACTGTCCATCATGGAAGGAGGTATTACTGGCAGGCAACTTGCAAGGAGGGTGAAAGGGGAATTGGATAAAAATGAGCAAGACCTGGATAATGGATGGAAAACTATTCAAAGCTGATTGAAGGATTATAGTCCTGACTGGAGTAAGATTTCAGCTTACCTGCAAAAAGGCAATGAGGTATTGAGAGAAGACATGGAGTATTTTGTGGCAGTCTGGATTGAACAGTCCAGATTGACTGGCCATATTGACAGTCTGGATGAGTTAGATCATTGTAACTTTGCACCCCTTCAATCCACATTCATTGCAGGGCAGAGAAAAGGCCCAACCTATTCAATCTTTCAACCTCTCCAGTTTTAGTAACATCCTTGCAAATATTTTTGCACCCTTTCCAATATAATGATATCCTTCCAATAGCAGGGCAAACAGAACTGTATGCAGTACACCAAATGTGGTCTTACCAAGATCTTATACAGCTGTAACATGACCTCCCAACTCCTGTACTCAATGCTCTGCCAAACGCTTTCTTCATCACCCTGTCTACCTGTGATGCCACTCTCAAAGAATTATGTACCTGCATCCCTATGCCTGTCTGTTTGACAACACACCTAAGGGCCCTACCATTAACTGCACTAGTTTTTCTTACCAAAATGCAGTACCTTGCATATATCTAAATTAAACGCTATCTGCCATTCCTCTGCCAATGACCCAGTTCATCAAAATCTGTTGTAGTCTTAGATAACCTTCTTCACTGTCCACTATGCCACCAATTTTGGTGTCATCCACAAACTTACATTCTCATCCAAATTGCTGATATAAATGATGAACAACAGTAGACCCAGCATTGATCCATGTGGCACACCACTGGTCACAGGCCTCCAGTTTGAACAACAGCCCTTTACCACCACCCTCTGTCTCCTACCATCAACTCACTTGTGCATACAATTGGCTAGTTGTCCCTGGATTCCACGTGAGCTAATTCCATGTGAACTTATTAACCAGTTTACATGCAGAACCTTGTCAAAGACCTTACAAAACTCCATGTAGACAATGTCTACTGCCCTGCCTTCATCTATCTTCTTGATCACCTCTTCAAAAAACTCAGTCAAGTTTGAGATACAATTCTTCATGCACAAAGCCATGCTGACTATTGCCAATCAGTCCTTGCCTTTCCAAATGCATGTGAATCCTGTGTCTGAGAATCCCCTGCAACAACTGACCCATCACTAACAACAGGCTCACTGGTCTGTAGTTCCCTGGCTTTTCCTTGCAGCCTTTGTTTAACAATGGCACAACATTAGCCTCTTTCCAGTGTTTTGGCACTTCACCCGCGACTGTTGATTATGCAAATATCTCTGCTAGGGGCCATGCAATTTCTTCCCTAGTTTCCCACAATGTCTAGGGATACATTTTTATCAGGCACCAGGGATTTATCTACCTTTATGCATTTTAAGATTCCGACTTGTCTTATGTAAAATGGACTCTTTTCAAGACATCACCATTTATTTTCCCAAGTTTCCTAGCTTCCATGCCTTTCTCCATAGTAAATACTGACACAAAATATTCATTTAGGATCTCACTCATCTCCTGTGGTTCCACATATAGATGGCCCCATTGATCTTTAAGGGGCCCTATTTTCTCCCTAGCTACTCTTTTGCCCCAATATACTCATAGAATATCTTTGGATTCTCTTTAACCTCATCTGCCAAAGTTATCTCATGTCCCATTTTCACCTTCCTGATTTCCCTTTTCAGTGTAATTCTACACCCCCTATACTGGTCAAGTTCCTAACCTTTTTGACGACTTCTTCATCCAATGATTGCATAGCTTGGAAAGGCAATCCACTTACAAACTCGAATAGTTCTGGGATCATTTCTACTCATTAAACACACCAAATCCTTAGACATTAGCATCCTCGCCTTTATGAACATTAAGCATTATTGCCGGCTATGGCTTGGGCCAAGCAGGTATTGTGGCTGTCACTCAGGTCCATGTATGTGTTGCAGCCCACGGAGCGCCCTTCAATGAGCAATTTTTAAGCCAGACCTTGTTTCACAGGATGAAGCACCACTCCACATATTTGTCTTTATACTGAGATTTCATGGAGCTTAAAATTCCACTGACTGTTTCAATTATGTTATGTTTGAGAGCTAAATATTTACCAAACATTTTTTATGAGATATTCAGCATCAGAATACATTGGGTATATGTCAAGCAACATTTTACATGTTTCATTAACCAAAGTTCCTAACGATGGGAGTAGCCCTGAGGAAGAAAGTGTTTCTGAAATCAGTCCAAACATATTTCCCTGCTTCAATGTGCTTTCATTTCCAGAATAATGCACTGAAGGTATTCTTTGCTCTTGGGCACTGGCTTTTTCTGATACACATCGGCTCATATCTGTGTGCCCCAGCTGCATTTTATTTATACTTGAATGGGATGTTGGCATTGCTGGCATGGCCCTAATTTGTTGCCCATTCCTCATTCTCATTGAACTGAATGACTTGCTTGGCTATTTCGGAGTCAACTGTGGACCTAGAGTCACATGAATGTCATAGGGCAGTAGATTTTGTTTCCTTTCTGAAAAAAAATGACAATCAACACGTTGTCACATCTGGTACAGTGAGATTCAAAGTCACATAAATAGTATATTAACCTAGGGTTCTGAATTCCACATCTAGGGGAACTCCTATTATACCACCAACCCTCTCTACCTCTCTGAATTAGCATCCTTTACGTTTTTGGTGCCTTCACACCAACTGTTGCAAAGCATTTCCTTTGGATGCAATGTCAGAATAAAGATGTTTCATCAGCATTACAGTTTTGTTCCATGGTAAGATTTTCATCAGCAATTAACTGGTGAACTCATCTATGCAAGTTGCAGCTGTTGCAAGATCTGCTAAGGTTTTATCTCCACATGTTTTAATTGCTTTAAACTTTTTAAGTTGTTTCACCAACCCAAGGTGCCATGACATGGCTTTGAAGTACAAACTTCATTGTGAAAAATCTTGGGGCTCTTTTAGTCAAAAGCAATCCAGTCAATGGCACTTTCCTGTTGGTCAAGAGGAAGGAATGAAATTATGAGAGGAACTAGTTGAAACTGTGAAACAGATAATAGATTTTTTTAGAATGAAAAGAGCAAGTGAATGTTGCCCTCTAGAGTGTGAGAATGGGAGTTATATTAGTAATAAGGAGCTCACAGGTGAAATGCACAAATATTTGCTTCTGTCCTCACTGTAAAGGATAAAGAAACCATTCCAGTATTGGCTATGCAGCCTGAAGAAAGCCTGATAATTGAGGAGGTGATCTAAGAGTCAAGGCAGGCCCATTACAATGTGTGACGGTGTTGATGGTTGAACATAGAACATGAAACGTTACAGTGAAGAACAGGCCATTCGGCTCTTGATGTTGCGCTGACCTATGGAACCAATCTGAAGCCCATCTATTCTACACTATTCCATTCTCGTCCATATGCCTATCCAATGACCATTTAAATGCCCTAAGTGTTGGCGAGTCTACTACTGTTGCAGGCAGTGCATTCCACACCCATACTACTCTCTGAGTAAAGAAACTACCTGTGACATCTGTCCTATATCTAACACCCCTCAATTTAAAGCTATGTCCCCTCATGCTAGCCATTGCCACCTGAGGAAAAGGGATACCACTGTCTAATATATCTAACCCTCTGATTATCCTATATGTCTCAATTAAATCATCTCTCAATCTTCTCTCTAACAAAAACAGCCTCAAGTCCCTCAGCCTTTCCTCGTAAGACCATCCCTCCATACCAGGCAACATCCCTTTAAATCTCCTCTGAACCCTTTCCAAAGCTTCCACATCCTTACTAAAATGTGGTGACCAGAACTGTACGTAATACTCCAAATGTGGCTGTACCAGAGGTTTGTACAGCTGCAGCATGACCTCATAGTTCCAAAACTCAACCCCTCTATCAATAAAAGTTAACACACCATATGCTTTCTTAACAGCTTGAAGAACAACCCTATCAACCTGGGTGGCAACTTTCAAGGATCTTTGCACCTGGACACCTCTCTGCTCATCTACACCACCAAAAATCTTACCATTAGCCCAATATTCTTTATTCCTATTGCTCCTTCCAAAGTGAATCACCTCGCATTTTTCTGCATTATTTGCCACCTCTCAGCCCAGCTCTGCAGCTTATCTATGTCTCTCTGTAACCTACAACATTCTTTGTCACTATCCACAATTCCACCGACCTTCTTCCTCTTCGCTAATTTACTAACCCATCCTTCTATACCCTCATCCAGGGAATATCCTTAATTTAATACAAGCGCAAGGCTCTATTTCAGCTTACAACAAGCCCCAAAGCTGTCCAGGATACCCAGTAAGAAATGTGCCAAGAAGGAAGAAAAAGTGGGATTCAGTGATTTGAAGTGTTGGCATTATGGTGCAGGAAAACATTCCAAATTACAAGCTTTTCCAGTAGGAGGATGTTCAATGCCATTTTCTTTTGGCAGGTTCAGCCACCAGCAGCTGAATGCAAGATCATCTCTTAAAAGGAAATCATAACTACATGAAATAACTCCAGTACAAAGGAAAATCCAGCAAATTGAATAAGAGGAAGACGTGGAGGTTAAACACTGTTTTGGTCAAGGTGATATTGCAGATCATGGCCTGGACCTGGGGTATGGATCAGAAGCCAGAAATTTGAATATGAATTGGTTTCACTTAATTCTGGTTTAATTGTTACTGTACTTAGCAATTACAGTTCTGAAGAAGGGTCACTGAACCTGAAACGTTAACTCTGATTTCTCTCCATTGATGCTAGCAGATCCACTGAGATTTTCCAGCAATTTCTGTTTTTATTGTTGTTAATTATTACTGTCCTGCCTGATACTGTAGCATGGCTTTACACTGTATAAACATCTCAGATCAGAGTCTGAAAAAGTTAATGCAAAGGAATACATTAAGTACCACCCGCTATGATGATATGGTGGGGGTGGGGGTGGGGGTGACAAGCTAAAAGACAACCAACTGACTGTCCTTCATAGACGTAGTAACAACTTCTACAATGTTTTTGTAACCACATAGATGCAATCACACAATACACTACAACTTGTTTTAGACAAATCACCTTCTCATTCAACTCCCAAGTGGATTTTGTGTGCCACATTAGACCAATCAGTCCCTGTTGATCCTGACCAGAAAAGAGGATAATGGCAGCAAATATGCTGCAGTGGGTGAGTTAGGAAATCACTGGAGCTGGAAGATGGATCTCTCCAAGGCAGTTAGAGATTACATCAGGTGCTGTGATACGTAGAACCAATCCCAATTTGGCATTCAGCGAGAGAGAGAGAGAGAGAGAGAGAAAGCATTAAAGGCTTAGGGAGTAAATTAAAAATTCTTGGTAGGCAAGGCAAAATCTAAATGATATTGTGATTTACAGGCTGGTGAAGTGAGAAATATGTGGAGTACTTACAGTTCAGGTACAGTGTCACCGTCATGGTGAGCAAGCACCACAAAGCATGGTTATGCTCAGGGAAATCAAGGGCAAGAAAAGTCATTTAAAATGAGATCATAGCTTGAAGTGATAATTGAGAAGCCTCAGCAGACAGGATCTAATGCAAAAAGGAAAAAGATTATTGAAGTCATTGAAAAGTCCATTACATAAATCTACAATAAAAGTGAAAGCATTTATTAACCCATAAACAGTGGCACTTAAGCTGGAAGATTAAAAGAAAGCAATTGGGTTGTTGATAACAATACAGATATTTAAACATTGGTTCATACTATTCGCAGAGAAAATCACTTTTTTTGATCAGACTAGTGTTGAATCTGTGATGTTTGCAGATGTCCCCTACTTTCAATACTAATTTCAGTCTAACGTAAAGGGTGCTTTCATTGGAACAGCAACGGAACTGTCTGTGAATACAATCCAATATTCATAAGGAGCTCCTTTAACTTTGCTGGTGGAAAGGAACTTATGCATTGTCTTGTTGTCTTCCCTAACTGTGTCTAAGAGTACTTTAACCACCCCTTTCCCCTCTGTCCTGACTTATTTTATGCATTGGCTTTATCTCACTACACAGAGACAGAACAGTGGGGGAAGCAATCTCAACTAACTTCCCAATGTTACCTGCCTTGTCTTGCGAGATAGCAGCCTTGACTACTGTCTGTTCACAGGTTTGATATGTTTTGATTTTAGCTAAATCAAGAGAAAAGTCTGTTTCATGATCTATCGCAAAATCAACGTCCAGTTTTTTTTTTCCCAGTCACAGCATTGGCTCAACACATAGTCTTTTCCTTTTGTTACACATTACATTGTGTGGGACATTGCATTGGACAGTCATTTTTACCCAGCAACATTTGTTTTTACCAATTTCATAGCTTTCTATTTTCCTTATTGAGTTGTAAAGTAGTTAAGTGGGTAACTTATTCCAGACTGTTTCAAAATCAGTTGTTCCTTCTATAAAATCTATGAAAGCCTAACAAGGGCACACATGTAATTGCCATCACATGTTTCTATAATTTCCACTACAACTCCTGCTACCAATGATCCTCACTTTTTCCATTCAAGTATTTATCAGTCACATTTTAAAATATCCCAAAGACTGCTGCTTCTCAAATTCAAGATCAATTAAACCTGGACTCTTGTGGGATCATCACAATTCTCATCTGCTGGGGCAACTGCCCCTATCAGCCCTTCACATTTCAGCAACATTTTTACTGGCAAGTGGTCTGGCCTGATTCTTGAATAGGCTTACTGCACTAACTACTTGATAAATTAACTATAGTTATTCCTTCGAAGGGTCAACACAAAAATTCATACAGCTATCCTGCCAACTACACCAATTATTGTTGTGGTTAATTCATGGAGTGTGGAATGGTGTGGGAAACAGGCATTTTGGCCCACCTGGTCCACAATGACCCTCCGAAGAGCATCCCACGCTGATCCATCACCCCACCCTATATTTCCCATGGCTAACCCACCTAGCCTGCACATCCTTGAACACTGAACAATTTAACATGGCCAATTTACCTAATCTGCACATCTTTCGACTATGGGAGGAAACTGGAGCACCTGGAGGAAACCCACACAGACACGGTAAGAATGTGCAAACTCCACACAGTCATTCGCCCAAAGGTGGAATCAATCCCGAATGCCTGGCACTGTAAGGCAGCAGTGCTCACCACTGGGCCATCGCACTGCCCTGACATATTCCCCTTACACAGACCACAGGAGAGTTCTGATTAACTTTGTGTTTACTTAAACAACTCAGTCTTAACAGGTGAAAGAGAATTCTGTCTAATACTATGTCCCAGCTTTATGCCATGTCTGTCTGATCTTTATCCCACGTCTGTCTGATATAGACAGGAAACCTTTATCATGTACGTTGTTTACATTTCATTCTTGAACAATAAACAGAAATATTCCATTCTAGGTCTTTCTCTTGTTCTGGTTACAGTAATGTATTTATATTTTAGTCTGCTCACAAGGCTAACAAAGACTTTAAGATGTGCAAGGTTAGATTAGGCCCACCAAGTCCCTTCAACCCTCCGAAGAGTAACCCACCTAGACCCATTCCCCTATCACTATGGGCAATTTAGTATGGCCAATTCACCTAACCTATACATCTTTGGACTGTGGGAGGAAACCAGAGCAAACCCAGGGAGAACGTGCAAACTTCACACAGACAATTGTCCGAGGCTGGATTTGAACCCAGGTCCCTGGCGCTGCAAGGCAGCAGTGCTAACCACTGATCCACCATGCCACTCCTCTCCAGGCATTTCTGTTACTCAAAACATTCAAGAATCATGCCAGCTAAAATGTGTCATACTGTATAGGAGCTAAAAAGTCCTGTCATAACCACTTTTTACAAAATTGTATTTATTCCTACTACAATTTGTATCATTCTCAGAAAAACATTGGTCTAAATCAAAATGACTTTCGTTAAATATATGATTTCAGCTATTTTACTTGTAGACTTGAATATTCTAGTGTTTTTATACCAATGCCTTGCCCCCTATATCAATGTCAACTCATCTGGAAGTTTGCTTGTCATTCTTAACTCAATGTGTTGTTCTCCAATCATCGCCATGGTCACTGACCTACATTGGCATCCAAATATGGCATTGTCTCAGTAATAAAAGAATGATTCTA
The DNA here is from genome assembly GCF_047496795.1 of Chiloscyllium punctatum. NCBI lineage: Eukaryota > Metazoa > Chordata > Chondrichthyes > Orectolobiformes > Hemiscylliidae > Chiloscyllium > Chiloscyllium punctatum. The sequence continues at coordinate 52,606,584 of NC_092761.1, read as the reverse complement.
TATATAAATTTCTCCGTGTTTCTTTCCATCCTATTCCCCTTAAACTCCTCAGTTTATAACCTGCTGCAATCTCTGCCCCTTTTCAATTGCAGCCTTTTGCACGTCCTTAAATTTTTAATCATCTAACATGCCTGAAGTAGCTTGGGCCCTCAGTGGGAAACAACTTTGTCCAATTTGTACCTTGTGCTGGATTCCCCCACCTGGGGAAGCTGTTTAGCTACCTAACAAAATCATTTGATCATTTCAAGCATGTCGATTCAAACTCCCTTTTAACAATCACTTTGCTGGTGAAAAGGCAAATTTGTGCAAGTCATCATAACATAAATTGTGTATCATTCTGTTGTTTTGGCACTATACCCTCTTTAATATATCCTTCATCATGTGGGATACTCAGAATTGAAAGTAGTTAAACTATAATGATCTGACCAGGAGTCTCTCTGATTGAAGCAGGTCTTTCTGTCCATTGCATTTCATTATTCCCCCCATTTTTCTCCAGTGAGAAAGTCTTTGTGTGCAGCATTCAAGTTAAATGATCTGCCTGCTCCCTCACTCTGCATTGCCATTGGGAAAGTTCTGGAAAGCACAATGAAAGACAACATTGAGTTCCGTCTGCTGCTCTAAACTCTGGCCCAAGTAACAGGGACTTGTTACACTTGCGGAAAAAAGAAACAAATAGCTTGCATTCACGTAGTACCTTTCACAGCCTCCAGCATTCTGGAAGAGTTTTACAGCCTTTGATAAACCCGTGAAAAACTGTTGCAATGTGGGAAACAGTAATGTTAAATATCATAAACAGAATTAAAAAGTCTCAAAATATTTCTTCATTTGAAAAGTATCAGAGCAATCTCAGTGTTCATTTGTCAATTTAATGTGAATAATTAGATTGTTTTAAAGTATATTTGTGTGCAAGAGGATATGAGTCAAGTACAACTAATAATTACCAGTGTGGGCAGGCATCAAAACCAAGATAGAGTCACAACAGCCGTTGGATTGGATTCCAGTAACTTAACAATGTGAGCTGATTGTTCGGGGAGATTATTTTTAGTGGAGTGGGCTTTATTTGTACTTTTGTTAAGCCTGCCTTCACTGCTCCTCTGAGGTTTAATTAGTGTTAGCAAGCTGAGTATTTTCTCTGATACCATTGGCAAGCTAATCATCTTCAAATGGCTCCAGTTACAGCCCCAGGAATGGGCAACCTCTGATGTACAGCTGCAGTTGTCTCTATTGTTTCATGTTTATTTAAAACCCTCACTTAAAACAATATCGACATGGCTGCCCACACCTGTCTGAAACTCACCAATGTCTCAGCACAATGCACAGCCCATGGGAGCCTGTCCAATTAACATTCAGCAGTAGATCACTGCCATTACGGCTGGGATTTGAAATATTGTTTCAAGAATAATTCTTACGGCTCTGATGATTAGCACGCAGCTGTCAAACAGACAATCCTTTTTGGGTCAGGTCTTACAAACTAAAAATTAGTGTTCAACTGTGTCAGAGGATTCAGCTCATTACATTCCTCACTGTATTTGGTGATATCTATTGGAAACCAATCCACACAACTTAGTCTATCTCAGCTTAAATTATCATTTAAAGTCTTTTTCCCATCCCTCAGTCCAATGGCACCACCTATAATTGTTCCTGAAAGTATCCTGCTTGTGTCTCCAATCCAAGTCCAGTTTAATGTGACCCCAGTAATCGCTAACCCAACACTGGCTTCCGGTCTGACCAAACCACCATTTTAAAATTCATACGACTGATCAGGGGCAATTTCAGCCCTTAGATTTTTGGGTGCAAGAGGCAAAATGTCCCAAGAGGTGGTGGGATCAGAAGGTAGGATTTACTTCCTTTTTTTTTCTTTTTCTGCCACCCGATTATTCCATGGTCAGGATATTGGGACTCAAGTCTTGATCAGCTTGATGGACAAGTCATCCCCATTCTGAATGATTGGAAGCAAGGTTTTCATGGTCATCAGCTCAATGCTACTGTTTGAAGGAGAGCTTCAGAGTGTCTTTGTTGAATTTCCATTGTCTTCTGTTGAAGCATTGGCCATTTAAGAGTTTAAAAATCAGGAGAAAACATAGAAATTGCTGGAGAGGGTCAGCAGGTCTGGCAGCATCTGCAGATGGAGGAACAGAGTTAAAGTTTCAAATCCGGTGTGACTCTCCTTTAGAACAGGATGAACAGGCTGAGGAGGGTTTTTTTGGATATCTGGATACAGTTTCAACTCTATACAATCTGATTCTGCAGAGACTTTGCCTAAATACTTGTCAAACTGGGTTCAGGAAAGACGTCGCCCTATTATAAGAAAGATGTGGATGCTTTGGAGAGGGTTCAGAGGAGGTTTACCAGGATGCTGCCTGGACTGGAGGGCTTATCTTATGAGGAGAGGTTGACTGAGCTCGGACATTTTTCATTGGAGAAAAGGAGGAGAAGAGGGGACCTAATTGAGGTATACAAGATAATGAGAGGCATAGATAGAGTCGAGAACCAGAGACTATTTCCCAGGGCAGAAATGGCTAACACAAGGGGTCATAGTTTTAAGCTGGTTGGAGGAAAGTATAGAGGGGATGTCAGAGGCGGGTTCTTTACACAGTGAGTTGTGACAGCATGGAATGCATTGCCAGCAGCAGTTGTGGAGGCAGGGTCATTGGGGACATTTAAGAGACTCCTGGACATGCATATGGTCACAGAAATTTGAGGGTGCATACATGAGGATCAGTGGTCGGCACAACATCGTGGGCTGAAGGGCTTGTTCTGTGCTGTACTGTTCTATGTTCTATGTTCTATGTTAACATTTGATTGTCAGCCTTCCTTTTCAATCTGGAGAATGCGGCGAGGGCATTACTGATGGAATGGGGGTTGGTTTAGCTCAGTTGGCTAGACAGTTGGTTTACGAAACAGTGTGATGGCATCAGCTTGGGTTCAATTCCTAACGGGCTGAGATTACCATGAAAGAGCCTCCTTCTCAATACCTCCCCTCGTCTGATGTATGGTGGCCCTCAGGTTAAATTACCAGCAATCTTCTCTCTCTAATGTGAGAACAACACAATGATCTGGTAAAACTATAGTGACTTGGCCTCTGGCTGATGGAATTTCTCTAATGTGTTACTGATATGTGAGCAAATACGAGGTCTTGCACTTTGGAAAAAAGAATACAAGCATGGACTACTTTCTAAACGATGAGAAAATTCATAAAGCCAAAGTACAAAGGGATCTGGGAGTGCTAGTCAAGGATTCTCTAAAGGTAAACATGCAGGTTGAGTGTGTGATTTAAAAAGCGAATGCAATGTTGTCATTTATCTCAAGAGGGTTGGAATATAAAAGCACCGTTGTGCTACTGAGATTTTATAAAGCTCTGGTTAGGCCCCATTTGGAGTACTGTGTCCAGTTTTGGTCCCCACACCTCAGGAAGGACATACTGGCACTGGAACGTGTCCAGCGGAGATTCACACGGATGATCCCTGGAATGGTAGGTCTAACATACGAGGAACGGCTGAGGATCCTGGGATTGTATTCATTGGAGTTTAGAAGATTAAGGGGAGATCTGGTAGAAACTTACAAGATAATACATGGCTTGGAAAGGGTGGACGGTAGGAAATTGTTTCCGTTAGGTGAGGAGACTAGGACCCGTGGACACAGCCTTAGAATTAGAGGGGGTAAATTCAGAACAGAAATGCGGAGACATTTCTTCAGCCAGAGAGTGGTGGGCCTCTGGAATTCATTGCCGCAGAGTGCAGTGGAGGCCGGGACGCTAAATGTCTTCAAGGCAGAGATTGATAAGTTCTTGATGTCACAAGGAATTAAGGGCTACGGGGAGAATGCAGGTAAGTGGAGTTGAAATGCCCATCAGCCATGATTGAATGGTGGAGTGGACTCGATGGGCCGAATGGCCTTACTTCCACTCCTATGTCTTATGGTTTTATGATATGCAGTCTGATCTCACTGCAGCATACAAAGTATAGTGACATCATCTGCACTGTATGGTAGGACTTGTGAAGGTCTCTGTTGTCAAACACTCAGTGCTGTGGATAGAAGGTTTAGCTGATGAAAACTCATCTGGTGTTGGATCTCGTCATCAATGATCAGCTTTGAAGAGAATTGACTGCTGTGATGCCTCTGATGGCAGTGGTGTGTGGGAATCCAACCTGATTTCTTCACAGATCACAGCAACATTGTAAATGTTTTATTCAATCATCAGAATGGTTAATTTGTCTCTCTTCATTGCTGGGGTGGTCTAGAACAAAGCTGAAAATGTGTTGCTGGAAAAGCGCAGCAGGTCAGGCAGCATCCAAGGAGCAGGAGAATCGACGTTTCGGGCATGAGCCCTTCGTCAGCCCTTCTTCGGGCTCATGCCCGAAACGTCGATTCTCCTGCTCCTTGGATGCTGCCTGACCTGCTGCACTTTTCCAGCAACACATTTTCAGCTCTGATCTCCAGCATCTGCAGTCCTCACTTTCTCCTGGTCTAGAACAAAACAAACTTGCATCACCTTTCTTCAATAGATTCAAAAATGACTTATTTATTAAAAGTATGCGTATTCTTTAAACAAGTGGCAAAACCTGATCCTGATTTTCACTCATGATATGAGAGGGAGAGGCACTTTCTTTCTGCCAGATTTCTTACTACTGCTCAACGCTGAAATCTTTTACAAAACAGAAACTAAAAAGTGCAGTCTATAGCTCGGCAATCTTCAGCAAGTGCCTCTTCCAAGACTCGCTGTTTATCTAGCAATTAATGCCATAAATGCACTTATCTCTCTTCTAAAATCTTTGCTAGACATTGATTTTCAAAGTTATTTACTCTTCCTGTAAACAATGGATAATCCTCAATTCCCTTTCATCATTTAACTTTTAAGTTTTGAGAAATCACATAACAAAAACTTTGCAACTCAGGAATTGTGCATTTTCCAATTCTCATAATCCCCAATGAATGTGTAACATTGTTTAACATTGCTAATGCATGCAAGTGCTCAACATACTCCAGGGGCCTAAAACCATTTGTAGGAGATGGAGTTTGCATTGATTTGAGTTTTGCTTTGCCAACTTTCAAGGATCAGGTAAGTCTCTTGTATGTAGAATTGAAGAGATTGACATTTGCAAATCTGGTGCATTGTGAGCAATAACACTGCATCATCGAAATCAAGAGTTTCTGATACAAACACAAGGATGCGACAGAAACTCAGCATTCGTGGTGAAAAAAACAGTGGTGATGTTTCAAGTTCAATATGATTCTTCAGAAGAACTCTGGTACTGTATTTGGTATTTGATTAGATTTATCACATTCCTGAGGTCAGGGAGAGGCGTTTTGCTTTCTCTAACTATTGAGGTTTAATGTATAGATACATTACATAACAGATATCAAACAGCTTAAAAAGATCCTGGACCTGATAGGATGTATCCTCAAATAGTAAAGAGTGTACCTACAGAGATGGTGGATCCCCAGGAAATAATCTTTCAGGAATCCTTAGATTCTGGACAAGTTCCAGAGGATTGAGAAACTACAATGTACCACCTTAATTTAGAAAGAGATGTATGCAAACAAAAGGTAACTATAGGCCAATTAGCTTACCATGTAATTGAAAAGTATTTGAGTCTTTTATAAAGGATATAATAGGATGTAATAACAGAGCATTTTGCAATGCATAACATACATTATGGCTTCATGAAGGGGAAATATTGCCTGATAAACTTGCTAGGATTCTTTGATGACATAATGAGCAGGATAGATAAAGAGGAAGCAGAGGTGATCTGTCACAGGGAAAATGTTAGAATCTATTATTAAATACATTATAACAAGTCATTGGATACTTTCTCATTAATCAGGCAACACCAATATAATTTTTGCAAATGGAAATCGTGCTTAGCTAATTTATTGGACTTCTTTAAAGAAGTAACTTGTCCTACAACTAAAGAGGAACCAGTGAATGCCTTCCAGAAGGCATCAAAAGTTATTGCATAAATCTTAAGTTATTGCGCATGGTGTAGGGGGTAACATGCTCACATGGCTATACAGGACTGGCTGGCTAGCAACAACCCTTTACAATTAAATGAATGCATTGGACAAATGGATTAAAGGTATGTTAACTAAATTTACTGATGATACAAAAGTAGGTAGGAAATTGAGTTGTGAAGAGGACATAAGGAGCTTATAAAGGGATATAGATAGGTTTGCAGAATGTAGGGTCAAGAGTGTGGTGCTGGAAAAGCACAACAGGTCAGACAGCATCCGAGAAGCAGGAGAATCAACTCTTCGGACATAAGCCCTTCATGAGGAATGAGTGAGTGGACAAAGATCTGGAAAATGGAGTATAATGTGCAAAAGTGTGAAATTGTTCATTTTGTCAGGCAGATTGAAAAAGAAGCATATTATCTAAATGATGAGAGGTTGCAGAGCTCCAAGATTCAGGTCGTCCACCTGCCAAATTTCTGTCCATTCGTTTAATCTGTCTGTATCTCTGTGGAGACTCTTCACTACTTGACTTTTCACCTCCTTTTGTGTCATCTGCATTTGATAAGGTATCCTAGTGTATGAATCACAGAAGATTAGTGTGCTGATATAGAAAGTAATCAAGAAAGCTAATAGAATATTATGTTTTATTGCAAGGAGAATTGAAGTCAAGAGTAGGGAGGTTATGCTTCAGTTATACTGGGTATTAGTAAGACCACTTGTGGAGTACTGTGTACAGTGATGGTTACTATACTTATGGAAGGATGTTAGTTCTTTAAAAGCAGTTCAGAGAAAGTTTACGAGAGTAGTACCTGGAAGGGGATTGCCTTATGAGGAAATGACAGAATAGACAGGCTAAACGTATAAACTCTCGAGTTTAGAAGAGGAGAGGTGACTTAATCGAAATATATAAGATCCTGAGGGGCCTTGTCTGAGTGGATGTTGAAAGAATATTTTCTCTTGGCGGAGAGCTTAGAACCACGCATCATAGTTTAAAAACAAGGGACACACATTTAAAACAAATTTGGAAATATGTTTCCTCTCAGAAGGTTGTGAGCTTTTTTTGGAATTGCCTTTCTCAAAAGGCAGTGAATGCACTATCTTTGAATATTTTTAAGGTAGGGGCAGATAGATTCTTGATGACCAAGGAGATGAAAGATTACTGAGGATATATAGGAATGTAGAGTTGAAGTTAAAACCAAATCAGCCATGATCTTATTGAATGGCAAAACAGACTCAAAGGGCTGATCCTGTGGTGTGTTTGTATGTCCATAACACACGGTAGTTGGATTTTCAAAAATCATTTGATAAGGTATCACACATTAGACAATTTAATAAAGTAAGACCCCATTTTATTGGTAGAAGTACATCAGCATAGATAATTGGCTAACTAATAGACAGAGAGTTAAGATAAAGGAACAGTTTTTAAGATGACAAACTACAGGATTCAGCCTGAGGCCAGAATTATTTACCATGTATGTTAAAGACTTGCATGGGGAAACGGAATGTAATAAAGCCAGGTTTGCAGATGACACAAAAGGAGGTGAAAAGTCAAGTAGTGAAGATCTCCACAGAGATACAGACGGATTAAACGAATGGACAGAAATTTGGCAGGTGGACTATAATGTGGGAAATGTGAGGTTATGCACTTTGGCAAGAAGACCAGAAGAGCTTAATAGTATGTAAATAGGGAAAGATTGCAGGAAGTTACAGAACAGAGGGAATCGAGAGTCCTCGCCCATCAATCACAAAAATCCAGTATCCAAGTTCAGTGGGTAATGGAATGAAGGCCTGTATTTCAAAGGGATTGAAAAATAAAAGTAGGGAGGATTTGTTAAAATTATACAGGGCACTGGTCAGACCATAATGTGAATAGGGTTAGGGTTAGGATTATGGTTTGTGTGAGGATTACAGTTACAATTAGAATTTGTATTTGTCAAGAAACATATCATTGCCAAAGAGGGAGTGAAACTCAGAGTCACCCAACTTGCCCTGGGATAGTGTAACTGTCCTCTGATGAGTTAGGGTGAGGGTGAGGATGAGGGCAAGGGCGAGGGTTCAGGTTTGTCTTGTGTTAGGGTTTGGATTATGAATAAGTTTAGGTTTAGTGTTAAGGTTAGGGTTGTGGTTGTGGTTATGGTGAGGGCTAGGAATAGGTTTAGGGTCAGGTTTAGTGGTTGGTTTAGGGGAAAGGTTTGATTTAGGGTTAGGGCGAGTTGTGGCTTAGGACTAGGGCTAGGGTTAGGGTTAGTGCAAGAGTTAGGGTTTGGACTAAGGTTACGATTAGTGTTAGGGTTTGCATTAGGGTTAAGGTTAGGGTTCAGGTGTAATGAGAACAACCTCTCTTTCAACCTTGGCAAAACCAAAGAAATGGTTATTGAATTCAGAAAGAAATGAGGAGAAAACACCCCCATCTACATCAAGAGAACTGAGGTTGACAGGGTGGAGAGCACCAAGTTGCTCAGAGTGATGATAATGAACAATCTGACCTGGACCTCCTATGGAGATGTGACGGCCAAGAAGGCACAACAATGCCTGTTCTTCCTCAAGCAGCTCAGGAAATCTGGCATGTCCACAAGGTCCCTCACTAACCTCTACAGAAGCATCAATGAAAGCATATTGTCTGAGTGCATAACAGTTTGATATGACAAATGTGATAGAATTAGTGTTAGTGTGGGTATGTTCTGGTTCATGTTAATGTTAAATTTGGGGCTAATCTTAGGTTTAGGTTTAGGTTTAGGATTTGTGTTAGGGCTAGTGTAAGGGCGAGGGTTAGTAATTAATGGTGCTAGGTTTAGGACCAGTTTCAGGGTTAGGGTAGCATTAGAACTCAGATTAGTGTTAGGGTTATGGTTAAGGTTAGAATTAGGACTCAGACTAGGGTTAGGGCTTGGTTCAGGTTTACTGGTAGGGTTAGGCTCAGGCTGGGGCTAGGGTTAGATTTAGGCATGGGGTTAGCGTTAAGATTAGTGTTAGTGAGTGTTGAGTCAGGCTGTGGATTACAGTTAGGGCTAGGTCTAAGGCTAGTGTTTGGTCAAGTGATAGAGTAAGGGTTACAGGGGTCAGGGCTAAGGATAGAGTTAGGTCTAAGGTTAAACTTAGGGTACAAGCTAGGGCTAGTGGTTGGGTACAGGTCAAGGTTAAGGTTTGGTCTGAGGCTCGTGTAAGGGTTAGAGCTACAGCTAGGGTTACAGCTATGATTAGATTAGATTCCCTACAGTATGGAAACATGCCCGTCAGCCCAACAAGTCCACGCCAACCCTCCGAAGAGTAACCCATCCACCTATATTTACCACTGGCTAATGCAACTAACACTACGGGCAATTTAGCATGGCCAATTCACCTGACCTGCACATAATTGGATTGTGGGAGGAAACCCACGTAAACACGGGGAGAATGTGCAAACTCCACATAGACAGTTGCCCGAGGCGGGAATCGAACCTGGGTCCCTGGTGCAATGAAGCAGCAGTGCTAACCACTGAGTCACCATGCCGCCCTATATGGTTATGGTTAGGTTTATGGTTTGGGTTAGGGCTGGGGTTACCTCTAGGTTCAGTATTAGCATGAGGGTTAGTGTTTGAGTTAGGGTTAGGGTTTGGGTTAGGGCTGGGGTTACAGCTAAGGTTAAATTTAGGGATGGGCTAGGGTGAGGGTTGGGGTTAGAGCTAGGGTTTGGTCCAGGGCTAGGTAAGGGTTAGGGTTCAGGTAAGCCTTACAATTATGGTTGTTTATGGTTAGGGCTAGTGTTACAGTCATGGATAGGGTTAGGTTTTGGTCTAGACCTGGGGTAAGGGTTAGAGTTAGGGCTATGGCTAAGGCTAAGGTTAGGGTTATGCTTAGGTCTAAGTATTAATTGAGGTTTAGGGCTAGGGTTAGGTTTCGAGTTGGCTTAGGCTGATGTTAGTGTTAGGTTTAGATTTAGGGTTAGCATTGGTTCAGGTTCAGATCAGGGCTAGGGTTAGGATTAGGATTAGAGTTAGCATTAGGATTAGGCCTAGGGCTGGGTCTAAGTTTAGATTTTGGATTAGGAGTAGGGCTATAGTTAGGTTTTGGGTTAAAACTGGAGTTAGGGTTAGGGTTAGATTTAGGTTTTAGTTTCAGGCTAGGATAAGGTTTAGGGTTATTGTTACAGTTAGGGAAAGGGTCAAGGTTTTGTGTGGGACTCGGGTGAGGTTTATGTTCATCTTTAAGGTTAGGTTTAGGGTCAGGATTAAGTGCAGGGTTAGCGTTAAGGTTAGGTTAGGGTTAGGGCTAAGGTTACACTTCGGGTTAGGGATCATTCTAGGGTTAAGGTTAATGCTGGGGTCTGGGCTAGGTTTAGAACTATGTTCAGGATTAGCTTGAGTATTAGGCTTAGGGTTAGTGTTGAGGTTAGGTTAGTGTTTCAGGCTAGGGTTAGTGCTATGGTTGGGGTTAGGGTTAAGGTTGCTGTTAAGTTCAATTTGGGTGTTTGGGTTACATTTAGGAATTGTGTTAAGCTCGGAGCTAATGTTAGCTTTAGCCTTCGGGTTTGTTTTAGGGTTAAGGCAAGGATTAGGATTAGGGTTTGCACTAGGATTAGGGTTTGGGTTAATGTTATGGCTAGGGTTAGTGTTTTGGTTAGGGTTAGGGCTAGAATTAATCTTAGGGTTACATTTAGGATTAGTGTTAAGGTTAGGGTTAGGGTTTAGTCTAGGATTACATTTATGGAGAGGGTTAGGCCTTAGTCTTGAGCCAAGGTAAGGGTTAGGGTTAGGGCTGTGGTCAGGGCTGAGGTTAGGGTTAGGCTTAGCTCTTAGTATTGACTTTGGTTTAGGACTGGGGCTGGGGTTAGGTTCATGTTTAGGTTTAGTGATCGGTTGAGAGCCAGCGTTAGAGTTTGGTCTGGGGTTAGGGTAAGGGTTAGGATTAGCCTTAGGCTGAGGTTAGTGTTAGGTTTAGAATTAGAGCTTGTGTTCATTAGGGCTAGGGTCAAGTTTAGGGTTAGGGTTAGCATTAGGTCTACATCTGGGGTTTAGAGCTTACGTTAGGGCTAAGGTTAAGTCTAAATTTAGATTTAGGATTTGGGCTAGGGCTAGGATTAAGTTCAGGGTTAAGGTTAGAGTGAGGGTTTGGGTTAAGGTTTGATCTAGGCTGAAATAATTGTTAGGATTGGAGTTAAGATTAGGGATAGGGTTAGGGTTTTGACTCGGCCTATAGTAAGGGTTATGTTTAGAGTTGGGCCTAGGGCTAAGGTTAGGGTTACAGTTAGATTTAAGGTTAGATTTAGGATTAGGGCTTGGTCTATGTTTAGGGTTAGGGTTGGGGTTCGGTGCAGTGTTAGGGTTAAGGTTAGGCTAGGGTTGGGTTAGGACTAGGGATAAGGTTATAATTGGGTTAGGGTTAGAGCTAGGGTTAGGTTTAGGGTTAGGGTTACAGTTAGTGTTAGGATTATGTTTCAGGCTAGGTAAGTGTTAGGGTTTGTGTTATGGTTAGGATTAGTGTCAAGATCAGGGCTAGTGTTAGTTTTAGGCTTAGAGTTAGGGGAAGGTTTACAGCTAGGTTTAAGGACAGGGCTCAGATCAGCATTAGGTTTAGGTTTAGCAGTAAGCTTAAGGCTAGATTAAGTGCTTAGAGCGAGGGGTATGGTTAGGGTTAGAGATAGGGTTAGAAACAGTTTTAGGGCTAGGATTAAGATTAGGGTTTGACTTAGAGTTGGTCATGTTAGTGCTCGGGCTAGCTTTAAGGGTAGGGTTTAGTTTACAATTAGGGTAAGCTTTAGGGTTAGGTTTAGCGTTAGAGTTAATGTTAGTGTTACATTAGGGTTCTGGTCAGGTTTTGGGCTAATTAGGGTTAAGTTTAGGGTTACAGCTAGGTTTCAGATTTGAGTTAGGGATGGCGTTAGGATTAGTGTTAAGATTAAGGTTAAATTTTGAGATAGAATAGTGATAGGGATAGGTTTTGGGTTATGGGTAAGGTTAGAGTTAGGGTTAGATTTCATGATAGATTTAGAGTTAGTGCTCAATTTAAGTGTAGGGTTAAAGTTTAAGGCTAGTCCTAGGATTTGGGTGAGGACTAAGTTTATGGTTAGAGCAAGATTTAGGGTTAGGGTTAGGTTTAGAGTTAGGGTTAGGGTTAGCTTTATAGTTTGCATTAGGGTTATGTTTACAGTTAGGGTTAAGCTTGAGGTTAGGGTTATGTTTAGAACATAGAACATAGAACATAGAACATAGAACAGTACAGCACAGAACAGGCCCTTCAGCCCACAATGTTGTGCCGACCACTGATCCTCATGTATGCACCCTCAAATTTCTGTGACCATATGCATGTCCAGGAGTCTCTTAAATGTCCCCAATGTCCTTGCCTCCACAACTGCTGTTGGCAACGCATTCCATGCTCTCAGAACTCTCTGTGTAAAGAACCCACCTCTGACATCCCCTCTATACTTTCCTCCAACCAGCTTAAAACTATGACCCCTTGTGTTAGTCATTTCTGCCCTGGGAAATAGTCTCTGGCTATCGACTCTATCTATGTCTCTCATTATCTTGTATACCTCAATTAGGTCCCCTCTTCTCCTCCTTTTCTCCAATGAAAAAAGTCCAAGCTCAGTCAACCTTTCCTCATAAGATAAGCCCTCCAGTCCAGGCAGCATCCTGGTAAACCTCCTCTGAACCCTCTCCAAAACATCTACATCTTTCTTATATTAGGGCGACCAGAACTGGACGCAGTATTCCAAGTGCAGTCTAACCAAAGTTTTATAGAGCTGCAACAAGATCTCACGACTCTTAAACTCAATTCCCCTGTTAATGAAAGCCAAAACACCATATGCTTTCTTAACAACCCTGTCCACTTGGGTGGCCATTTTAAGGGATCCACGTACCTGCACACCAAGATCCCTCTGTTCCTCCACACTGCCAAGAATCCTATCCTTAATTCTGTACTCAGCTTTCAAATTCGACCTTCCAAAATGCATCACCTCACATTTATCCAGGTTGAACTCCATCTGCCACCTCTCAGCCCATCTCTGCATCCTGTCAATGTCCCGCTGCAGCCTACAACAGCCCTCTATCCTGTCGACACCTCCAACCTTTGTGTCATCTGCAAACTTGCTGACCCATCCTTCAATCCCCTCATCCTAGTCATTAATAAAAATTACAAACAGTAGAGGCCCAAGGACAGAGCCCTGTGGAACACCACTCACCACAGACTTCCAGGCAGAATATTTTTCTTCTACCACTCACTGTCTTCTGTTGGCCAGCCAATTCTGTATCCAGATAGCTAAGTTCCCCTGTATCCCATTCCTCCTGACCTTCTGAATGAGCCTACCATGGGGAACCTTATCAAATGCCTTGCTGAAGTCCATATACACCACATCCACAGCTCGACCCTTAACAACTTTTCTAGTCACATCCTCAAAGAACTCGATAATGTTTGTGAGACATGACCTGCCCCTCACAAAGCCGTGTTGACTGCATTTAATCAAGCCATGCTCTTTCAGATGGTCATAAATCCTATCCCTCAGAATCCTTTCTAACACCTTGCAGACAACAGACGTGAGACTTACTGGTCTGTAATTGCCGGGGATTTCCCTATTTCCTTTCTTGAAGAGAGGAATTACATTTGCCTCTCTCCAGTCCTCAGGTACAATTCCAGTGGAGAGCGAGGATAAAAAGATCTTCGCAAGTGGCAAAGCAATTACATTTCTTGTTTCCCAAAGCAGCCGAGGACAAATCTGGTCTGGGCCTGGCGACTTGTCAATCTTAATCTTTGACAAAATTTTCAGCACATCAGCTTCCTCTAACTCTATCCATTCCAGCATGCACACCTGCTCTTCAAAGGTTTCATTCACTACAAAGTTCGTTTCTTTCATAAAGACAGAAGCAAAAAACTAATTTAGAGCTTTCCCTACCTCCTCAGACTCCACACACAAATTCCCTGTGCTATCCCTGATCGGCCCTACTCTTTCTTTGACCATTCTCTTATTCCTCTTATTAGGGTTAGGGTTGGAATAAATCTTAGGTAAGGTTGAGGGTTAGGGTAATTACTAATGTTAGATTTAGAGCTAAATGTGACGTTAGGGCTCAGGTTAGGGTTAAGTCTAGAGATAGGGTTACGTTTGAAGATAAGGTTAGTGATCGGGTTAGCATTCGGTTTAGAATTAAGGTTAAGGTCAGGAATAAGGTTAGGGATTCGGTTGGTAATGGGGTGAGGCCTAGCTTTACAGCTAAGGTTAGGTTTACTGTTCGGGTTAGAGTTAGAGTTAGAGTTAGGGTTAGTATTATTGTTAGGGTTTCTCAGGACACCCTAACAATAATACTTTGCAATATTATTGTGAAGGCCGAAGTGAAACTAATGGTCGCCCAACTTGGTCCTAGGACAGGGGTAGGTTTAAAGTTGGAGTTAGGGGGAGAAGTGTTGTTCATCTTCAGATTGCAGTTACATTTAGGGTTAGGGTTTCTCAGGAAAGACATCATTGCCAAGGGTTAAACTAAGGGTTAACCAGCTTGAACTCAGAATAGCATGTATATCCTGTGAAGAGATTGAGGTTAGTGTTAGGTTTAAGATTAGGGTTAGGGTTAGAATTTCTCAGGAAAGATTTTATTTGCAATATAGAGTGTGAAACTAAATGTCACACTAAATGTGAAACGAACTCGCCCCAGGATACTGTAATTGTCCTATGAAGTGATAGGGTTAGGGTTGGTTTATGGTAGGGTTAGGGTTATGATTAGTGTTAAGGTTAGGGTTAGTTTCAATAGAGTTGGGGTTAGTTTTAGGGCTACAGTTTGGGTTTCTCAGAAAGGACTTTATTGCCAGAGAAGTTGTGAGAATAAGAGTCACCCAAATTGGTCAAAAGATAATGTAAAGATTAATGTAAGTGTCTTATGTAAAGATAGGGTTAAGGTTAGGTTTAGGTTAGTGTTAGTGTTAGGGTCAGGGTCAGGCTCAGAGTAAGAGTTACATTTAGGGCTTGGGTCAGTTTTAAGGTTAGGGTTAAAGGTTATGTTTACAGTTAAGACTACGAATAGCTTTTCACTGGAAAGACATTTTAGCAATAGAGTTACAGGTCACGTTATGGTTAGGGCTAGGCTTGGAGTTAGGATTAGGTTTAACATTCGGTTTGGGGTATGTGTTAGGACTAGGTTTGGGGATAATGTTTGGAGTAATGTGAGAGGTAGGGTACGGGTTAACGTTAGGATTAGGGTAAGGCTGGGGCTGGATTAGGATAGAGTTAGGGTTAGAGTTAGGGTTTGTCAGGAAACACACGATTGCAAAAGAGGTTTAGGTTATGGCTCGTGTTAGTGATATGACTAGAATTGGTTAGGGGGTTTGGCTTATGTTAAGTTAGGGTTCAGAGTTGATAAAGCGAGGCAAAGGAAAAGTTACAGCAGGTCAGGCAGCATCCGACAAGTAAAAGGGTTAATGTTTCAGGCAGGACAATTCGAGTTAGGGTTTGTGTTGGGATTATGGTTTTTCAGGAAAGACAATATTATAATGCAGGCATTGAATCTAAGGGTTAGCTAACTTGGCCCCAGGTTACTGTGAGTGTCCTATGGAGAGATGGGGATAGGATAATGTTAGAGTTATGGTTAGAGAAAGGAAAGGGTTAGAGTTCGGTTTAGGTTTAGGGTTACTCAGGAAAGATATTATTGCCATGTGGGGAGAGAAATTAAATGTCACCCAACTTGGGCCCTAAATACTGTGACCATCCTACAAAAAGACAAGTTTAGGATTGGGGTTAAGGACAGGGTTATGGTTAGCATTAGTCTAACAGTGAGGATTATGTTTCAAATTCATGTTAGGGTTATAGTTGGAATTACAGTTAGGGTTAGGGTTCAGGCTAAGACTAGTTTTTCTTTGGAGAGACATTATTTATTGAGAGGGAATGACTCTAAGGGTCACCTAACTTGGCCTGAGGATAGTATGACTGTTCTATGAAGGGTTAGAGTCAGTGATGGGTACAATGTTAAGGTTGGGGTTGGGATTAATTTTAGTGTTAAGGTTAAGGCTAGGTGAGGGTTAGGGTCAGCATGAAGATTATGGCTATGGTGGCATTAGAGTTAGGGCTGGGACTCAGTTTAGAGTTAGTTTTAACATTAGGGTTAATTTTAGGATTGGATTAGGGATAAGGTTAGTGATAGGGTTAGGATTAAGGTTAGGGTTAGGGTTAGGGTTAAGGTTAGTGTCAGGGTTAGGGTTAAGGTTAGTGTCAGTGGTAGCATTGTTTTTTTGTTTATTCTTTTGTGGGATGTGGGTGTCACTGTCTGGGCAGCATTTATTGCCCATCCTTGGTTGTTCTTGAGAAGGTGGTGGTGAGCTGCCTTTTTGGACGGCTGCAGTCTACCTATCAATCATTGTGGTTGACCCATAATGCCATTAGGGAGGGAATTCCAGCATTTTGAACCAATTACATTTTAAGGAACATTGATTTATTTCCAAGTCAAGATGGTGAGTGGTTTGGAGGAGAACTTGAAGTTGCTTCCCATGTATCAGCTGCTCTTGTCCTTCTGGTCATGGGTTTGGAAGGTGCTGTCTTGAGGATCTTTGATGAATTGTTCAGTGGGTCAAGGATTACTGTGGGATGAATCAATGAAAGTCAGGCGATAGTGTGGGTCGAGTCATTGAGGGTCAGGGGTTAGTGTGCGGTGAGTCATTGAGGGTTTGAGGTCAGTGGGGTTGTGGGGGAAGCATCAGTGCAATGTAAGCAACATTACATTCAGGAACGAGCTCATCTACATGACCCACCAACACATTGTGTAACTTTAGTAATGGTCATGATATGTTGGTGGGTCATGGAGATGAGCACAGAGTCACTCACCTTCATTAAACACGGACAGTGAAAGAACAAGACGATCTAGGCCAACGGGGAGCCGGAGTGAAGAATACGTCAGCATGTCTACAATCCCAGAAATGCCAAAGAACAGGTACATGGTGCTGTGCTGCCAGTTCATCAGTTTGACCCAGGATTCTCTGTCTGCACTCAGTAAGTGTAGGTGAGGCCCATCAGGCACAAACTGCTCAGCCAGAATTCCTAGAGATAGACATGTGCACAAAGAGGAGAACGGAAATCTCTGACATCTGTCCATTGCTGATCAGTTAGAGCAACCAGTAGAACAGGGCACCATCTGAACTGTGACCAGTATTGGTGACCAGTCTCACTGTTGAATGTGGATTATAATTTCCTGTCTAAGATCGTAATCAATTGAATCAGATCTGTTCTGGGATTGAAGATTTACCCTGACCAAACCTGTGCTTTACCGAGCTGGACGATTTCTGAGAGTCTCTGTGTAGGACAGGGAGGTGGATGCCTGTCATCAGTCTCAACCAGAAGAAGGCCTTTGACAGGATATGGCACCTGTACATGTGGGATGTACTCTGTAACATGGGCTGTGGAGAAGGAATCCTCAACACGCTCTAACCAATAGTGTTAATGCAGTCTCAATCCACGGTGTGAATCGGGAAGCTTCCTGATCAGATCTGGAGTCTGGTGAGGCTGCCTCCTGCCTGCTGCCTTGTTTTTGTGCTGTGTAGAACCTTTTGCCATGTCCAAGATGAAGGGCGTGATCCTGAGAAGGGTGACTAATCCAGGCAGTGGAGACCTGCAGGTCAAAGCCTCCCTGTACATTGCCATTTCTGCTCGGATCCGCTGTCGATGGACAGACTCATGAGCATCTGCAACCAGCTCGAACTGGCCTCAGCACCCGAGGTAAATCAAAGCAAGAGTGAGGCCATGGTCTTTGGGTAATAGACTGACAAATCATTTATCTCCTTCACCATCAGGACAGACTACGTGAAGGTGCTAGGAATGTAGTTCAGAGAGGCTGGGGCGTGTGCAAAAACCTGGGACAGAAACTGAGAGGATGGGAGTACCACTCCCTTTCTATTGCAGGTATAAACCAGATCATCAGGTGTGGGGTACTCTTGGTATTCTTGTACGTGACGCAGGCCTTGCCTATTCCTAGAGCCTGCACCACTGCAGTCACCCAAGCCATCTTCTGCTTCATCTGGAGGTCAAAGACGGACCGTATCACAGGCACACCATGTACAAAGCTCTGGGTAAGGGGTGGGGGGGGAGGGGGGGTGCTGGAGGGAGGGTGGGGGTAAGAATGTACCCAATGCTGCCCTCACCCTGATGGCCATCTTTGTGTGTGGCTGTGTGCATTGACTCTCAGTACGTAAATACTAAGTGTCACTCCGTACTATGGTATTACGTATCCTCAGTGGTATGGCCTTGTTGCCGTGGAATGTCTCAAGTGGTTGGACCATTCCATATCACCTGTCCCTCATGGTAAAATAAATATCTTTGATCACAAGTCCATCTGGAAGTGGTCAGCACATAGTGTCCTCAACAGCCTGTGGGGAAAAGGAGAGGGTGAACCCTGTTGGGCTGTTCCTTGAGCAGAATCTCAAAGCCATTTGGCAGAATGTCTCATCACCAGAACTCTCCCGAAAGCACCAAGATATAGCTTTGCTGGTTGTGAGAAAGGCTTTACCCATCTGATCCTCATGCCCAGTTTCTGCACACAACTGCGCACTGCCCTTGAAGCAGGTGTGGGGGTGGGTTGTTAGATACTGTCACACATTTCTGTGCCTTTGCAAAGAAAGTCTGGAGAAAGATGTAGCGGTTTCTGTTGAGGTTAATCCCGAGCAGCTCCATGATGCAGGGTGCTGTGCTCTACAGGCTGTTCACTGTGACACACACCAAGACAAACATCGACTGCACCTGGAGGGGCATCAACTCAGTGAAAGATGCTCTTTGATCTGCCCAAAACCTGTTGGTCTTCCAGAGCAAAGGGTTGACCTTGACCAAGTATTGCAGACTGGCACATTCCAAGGTCCAGGCCAAGTGCTGAGGGATGCACTAAAACACAGGGCAGCTGGCACCAAGGTGCAGTGGGGAAAGATCACCACCCAGGGTCTTACTGCCAAAGTGTAACCAGGGTCCATTCAGTTGTCAGACCCTCAAAATGAACATAAGTAGATTACTGCTAATGACTTTAATGATGACAATGACTTTGTTTTTGCAACTGTACAGAAGCTCAGAGAAATTTCCAAAATTCCAATGTTTTGCTTATTGTTTTGTCTGTTCAGAGGCTGTACAGAACTCATTGTTATATGGGTTGTTCGTCTCTCCAATTCCATTTCATCCTGTGGCTCATTCACCCTGCTAACACGAAATGTTTTTCTTTTCCTTTCAGGCATCAAGGCCCACCAGATACGCAACTCAGAGATACCCATGGCCCTCTGCAATCTTCCTCTCCTCCCCTTCCCTCCTACTCCATCTCCTCCCCCAACCCTACCTCCTGTATTCACCATCCTTCTGAACCTTCCACTCTCCAATGCTGAACGTTCTGTACTCAGCAAAGGTCTCAGCTTTATCCCTCTGTGGCCCCATCTTAATGAATTTCTGACACAATAAGATATCGAACTTTTCTTCTATCATCTTCGCCTACGTGTCCATTTCTTTGAACAAAAGTCCTTTCCCCATTCGACATACCCCTTCACCCACCTCCAACAGTCTCCTTCCAACTGGACCCCTCCCTCTTGCCTTCTACCTGCACTCAATTTGTTCATTGAGAACTGTGAGTGTGACATTGGTTACATCAATGTCTTTGCCCCCTCTACCCATTCCAACCTATCTCCCTCCAAACTGACTGCACTCCGTGCACTTAGATCCAATATCAGTAAGGTGTTTGATAAGGTCCCCCATGGCAGGCTACTGCACAAAATGCGGAGGCATGGGATCGAGAGTGATTTAACAGTTTGGATCAGAAATTGACTAGCTGAAAGACGACAGAGAGTGGTGGGTTGATGGGAAATATCATGCTGGAGTTCAGTTACTCGTGGGGCACCGCACGGATCTGTTTTGGGTGCACTGTTGTTTCTCATTTATATAAATGACCTGGATGAGGGCATAGAAGGATGGGTTAGTAAATTTGCGGATGACACTAAGGTCAGTGGAGTTGTGGATAGTGCAGAAGGAGAGTAGTAGGTTACAGAGGGACATAGATAAGCTGCAGAGCTGGGTTGAGAGGTAGCAAATGGAGTTTAATGTGGAAAAGTGTAAGGTGATTCACTTTGGAAGGAGCATCAGGAATACAGAGTACTGGGCTAATGATCCTTGAAAGTTGAAGGTTGATAGGGTTGTTAAGAAGGCATATAGTGTGTCAACTTTTATTGGTAGAGGGATTGATTTTAGACCATGAGATCATGCTGCAGCTGTACAAAACTCTGGTGCGGCCTCATTTTGAGTAGTGTGTACAGTTCTGGTCACCGTATTATAGGAAGGATGTGGAAGCTTTGGAAAGAGTTCAGAGGAGATTTACTAGGATGTTGCCTGGTATGGAGAGACTGTTTTTGTTAGAGAGAAGAAGGTTGAGAGGTGACTTAATTGAGACATATAAGATAATCAGAGGGTTCGATAGGGTGGGCAGTGAGACCTTTTTTCCTTGGATGGTGATGGCTTGCACAAGGGGACATAGCTTTAAATTGAGGGTGATAGATGTAGGACTGATGTCAGAGATAGTTCCTTTACTCAGAGAGTAGTAGGAGTGTGGAATGTACTGCCTGCAATAGTAGTAGACTCGCCAAATTTAAAGGCATTTACTTGGACATTGGATAGGCATATGGATGAGAACAGAATAGTGTAGGTTAGGTGGGCTTCAGATTGATTCCATAGGTCAGTGCAATATGGAGGGCCGAAGGGCCTGTACTGCGCTGGAATGTTCTATGTTCTATGATTTTGTTTCTAAGCCCGAAGATAAGGGTGGTACTGCTGTGACATGGTCTACTGACCTCTACATTGCAGATGCTGAGTGCCAGCTCTCAGTTGTCTCCTCCTATCTCCACCTGGACCATGATCCCACCATGTCCTGCCATATTCTGAATGAAACAGAACCAAGGTTATCAGCAAAAGGTAAAGAATCTGCTGGAGGCAGAGACTCAGCTTGGTCTTAAACTCTGTACCTGAGGAGCCAGACCACAGCTTCTGGGTTTTTATCAACTGACCCATAGTGTTTGCAGTATCCAGTGTCCCCAACTATTTCTTGATATACACAGAATGAATCGAATTGGCTGAAAACTGGTCTTTGTAATGTTGTGAACCACTGGAAGAAGCTGAGCTGGATCATCCACTCGACATGTCCAGCTGAAGATTGCTATGAAAGCTTCAGCATTATCTTTTGCACTGATGTGCTGGATTCTTCCCTTATTGAGCATGGGAATACTTGTGAGTTATTTAATTATCCACCACAATTACAACTGGATGTGGCAGGACTGCAAATCTTAAATCTGATCCATTGGTTATGCGATCGCTTAGCTCTATCATTTGCTGGTTATGCTGTTTGGAACTCCTGTTTGGTAATTTCATCAGGTTGACACCTCATCTTCAGGTATGCCAGGTGCTGCTCCTGGCATGTCCTCCTGCAGTCTCCATTGAACCAGTGCTAATCCGCTGGCTTTAATGGAAATGGTTGAGTGGGGGATATGCTGGGACATGAGGTTACAGATGGTGTTGGAGTGCAATTCTGCTCATGCCAGTGTCTCACTGTGCCTCATGGAGATAGATCCCATCCGGTGCTGGGGATCTGTCCACCTTAATAACCTCTAGCCTACCCAACACATCTTCCCTACTTATGCCAACGTGATCCAGACTAATCAAACTTCTATCTCTAATCTCAACATTCATCATGTTCCTGTCCTCAGTGAACACTGATACAAAGTAATCATTCAGAATCTCACCCATTCTCTCAGGTTCGGCACACAGCCTTCCTTCATTATCATTTAGTGGACCAATCCTTTCTCTAGTTACCCACTTGCTTCTTACATAAGAATAAAATGCTTTGGGATTTTCCTTAATTCTGCTAGCTAAGGCTATTTCATTACCCCTTTTAGCCCACTTGATTCCTTGTTAAAGACTTGTCCTATTCTTCCGATATTCCTCCAGGGCCCGTTCTGTCCCCAGCTGCCGAGACCTTATGTACGCTTCCCTTTTCCTCTTGGCTAGTTGTACAATTTCTCCTGTCATCCACGGTTCATGAATCTTGCCCTCCCTATCCTTTGCCTTCAATGGGACATGCCTATCCTGCACTATCTTTAACCTATCTTTGAAAACCTCCCACATCTCAAATGTGGCCTTCCCTTCAAATAGCTGTGTCCCATCCACATTTTCCAGCTCCTGCCTAATTTTGATATAATTGGCTTTGGCCCAGTTTAGTACTCTTCCCTGAGGACCACTCTCTTCTTTATCTACGAGTATTGTAAAACTTACTGAATTGTGGTCACTGTTCCCAAAGAAATCCTCCACCGCAACTTCTACCACTTGTCCTGGCTCGTTCCCCAGTACCACGTCCAATACAGCCCCTTCCCTCGTCGGACGATTAACATACTGCTCTAGAAAACTCTCCTGGACACTTTGTACAAATTCTACTCCATCCAGACCTCTGATGCTAAATGTATCCCAGTCAATGCTGGGAAAATTAAAATCTCCCATCACCACTATCCTATTGCCTCTACATCTATTCATAATCTGTTTACCTATTTGTTCTTCTACCTCACACTCACTGTTGGGCAGTCTGTAATACAGTCCCAACAATGTAACTGCACCCTTCTTATTTCTCAGCTCCACACATAATGCCTCACTACTCAAGACCGCCATAGTGTTCTCCTTTAGCACAGCCGTGATATCATCCCTGACCAGCAATGCAACTCCGCCCCCTCTTTTATTTCCCTCCCTGTCCTGTCTGAAATGACTATATCCTGGAACATTCAGTTGCCAATCTGTTCTTGCACACTATACTATACTTACACACTATATATAAGTTCATCTGCCTTACACAACTATACTCCTTGCATTAAAGTAGATGCATTTCAGGTCACCAGTTCTTTTGCTCTCACCTGCTCTCTGCCTACTCTTCCCTTTATTAATGCTATCTTCATGATTCTTACAGTCTCCAGTCTCCACCTCTCTGCCTACTTGTTTTCTCTTCTGGTTCCCAGTCCCCTGCCACATTAGTTTAAAACCTCCCCAACAGCAGTAGCAAAAACTCCCCCCAAGGACATTGGTTCCGGTCTGGTTCAGATGTAGACCATCCCTTTTGTAATAGTCCCACCTTCCCCAGAACCGGTCCCAATGTCCAACAAATCTGAACTCCTCCCTCCTACACCATCTCTCAAGCCACGTGTTCATCCTGCCTATTTTTTCATTTCTACATTGGCTAGCACGTGGCACTGATCACTACCTTTGAGGCCCTCCCCTTTAACTTCTCTCCTAGCTCCCTGAATTCTTCTTTCTGGACCTCATCTCACTTTCTACTTATATCGTTGGTGCCTTTATTCACCAAGACAACTGACTGTTCACCCTCCCCTTTGAGAATGCTCTGCAGCCGATCAGTGACATCCCTGACCCAAGCACCTGGGAGGCAACATACCATCCGGGAGTCCCATTTTCAGCCACAGAACCGCCTACCTACTCCCCTCACAATAGAATCCCCTATGACTATGGCCCTATGAGTCTTTTTCCTGCCCTTCTGAACAGCGGTGCCCGCCACGGTGCCATGATCTTAACAACTACTGCCCTCCCCTGGTGAGCCATCTCCCCCAACAGTATCCAAAACGGTTATACCTGTTTCAGAGGGAGATGACTGCAGGGGACACCTGCACTGCCTTCCTACTCTTTTTCTTCTTTTGGTCACCCATTCACTGTCTCCCTCAGCAATCCTAACCTGCGGTGTGACCAGTTCACTAAATGTGTTATCCACGACCTCCTCAGCATCGCGGATGCTCCACAGTGAGTCCATCCACAGCTCCAGAGCCGTCATGTGGTCAAACAAGAGCTGCAGCTGGACACACTTCTTGCAAGTGTAAGAGTCAGGGACGTCAGACACATCCCTGAGCTCCCACATCAAACAAGAGGCACATGCCATGGGTCTGAGGTCCCCTGCCATTGTAAGCTTAGCTTGATATGAACTAACTAAAACCAAACAATGAACTTAAATATATGAAAAAGAAAGATAAGAAATAAAAGCCTTACCTTACAGGGTCTCTTTCTTCCAGTTAGAGGAGGGGGGGCAAGAGGGAGATACTACACGTGTAGTATCTCGGGTTTAGCCACTGCCCAAATATAAATTAAGCCTTACCTTCCCGGCAGCTTCACTCCTCCTTCTCTCCTTGCCACTCTGGCAAAATGGTTAGTGTTATTTTCAGTTTGAGGGTAAGGACCAGGTTGACGATTCTGGTTAGTGTTAGGAGTATGGTTATGGTTATGGTTATGGTTTCTCAGGAAAGACATTATTGCCACAGAGGGAGTGAAACTAAGCATCACCATGAACACTTTGACAGGGGTGGAAACCTGATTAGTAGAATTTGAATGTGGGAGGGAAAGGGCAATGCAGTGGTAAATATCACTGTATCCCAGAACCACAGACTAATGCTGTGAGTTTGAATCCTACCACAACAAAAGACAGAATTTTAATTCAATAAAAACACAGAATAAAAATTTGGCCTATTATAACCATGTAAGCATTTTTGATTGAGTTTAAAATGACCCATCTGATTGGCTATTGTCCTTTAGGGAAGGAAGTCTAACATCCTTAGCCAGTATGGCTTATATATGTCCCCAGATCCACAACAAAGTGACTGGCTCTCAACTGCCCTCTGGGCAATTAGAATGAGCAATAAATGCTGGCCTACTGAGCAACACCCACACCTAATGAATGAATAACAAAGAAAGCTCCAGGCAAGTTGGACATGGATTTGGGAGATTCAACCTGTTCAAGGAGAGGAAGGAGGAGTGGAGATGGGACAGGAGTTTCTGAGGTCACAAATAGGAAGGATGGGACTTTGTGGAGGTGAGCTGATGTGGAAGTCAGAGAGGGATGCTAGATTGTTTTAGTGGGAATAGGGTCAAGGGAACAACAGATGGGCCTCATGGACAAGGTAAGCACTGAGATGTCATGAGGGGAGAGAGGAGAAACTAGAGAATGATAAAAAAAAATACAGTGCTACTGTGATAGAGAAGCCTGAGAGCGAATTAGGCTTTTTCGTCATCAAAACAGAAGGTGGGCTTTGTTGGGCTAATTGGTCAGTGCAGGAATACTGTGGTGAAAGGAGTTGGTTATCTCAGGAATGTGACTTGAAAGAAGTCCTGGGATTTACATATTAATGAATCAAAATCTGCAACCTTTTTAAAAGATGAAAGACTTAACAGCAATTTAGGTTTGTTCAAAATATCACATCACTTGTACGATACTATGATCTTTTGCTATAAATTCTGTGTCCTATAATCCTGCTCTAAAAGCTACCTGACAAAGGAGCAGTGTTCCGAAAGCTAGTGCTTCCAAATAAACCTGTTGGGCTATAACCCGGTGTTGTGTGATTTTTACCTTTGTCGACCCCAGTCCAATACTGGCTCTTCCACATCATTCTGAAAGGAGACTCAGTTGGGATTTTGAAAGCAAGTTTCCAAGTGAATTGGGATTCACAGTGTTGTATTCCGATTACTTCAGATGTATACATTCAGGAAATGATAGTAATTGTCAGATCTTCAACCAAATGAATCACAGATTATTCCGAATAGAGAAATAAAGTCTGGGCTCAATGGCAACAGTGTCTGTGTTACACTGCCACCTACTGGCAAGCAACAGACCTTCATGTCAACAGCCCCACCACAAGAATCAATTGTCTTAAAAGGATGTAGTTAAATTTATGTTCACTTATGTCCAACTTCAGTTCGTATCAAATTATAGAATGATACAGTTAGACAAAGGCCAGTCACACTGCCTGTTTTGTTGAGTTATACAGAGCAGCCCTACCCTTGGTCTATCCTCAGATTCCTTTCTTTTTCTCTTAAATATTTTCTAAAACCCTTTTGAAAGTACAATTGAATCCTCATTCATCACCCTATCAGATAGTGCTTTCAGAGGCCCAAGTACTCTTTGCAAAATTAAACACTTTATGTTGCCTTTAGGTCCAATTGTAATCAAGTACATTCTGTGCACTGAACAATAAGTTCGTCAGCCATCGCTCTGCATTTATTTTATCAAAACTTTTTGTAGGAATAACATTAGAAGCTTGAGGCATACAAGGACGGAACACAAAGTTAGTGTAAACCAGGCATCGCAGTCCCAGGGTGCAAGGTAGACCCTTTAGAAGTGAGATAGGAAACATATCTGCACTTGGTGTGGTCACACTATGGAATTTGCTCCACAGAAGACCGTGGAGGCTCAGTCACTGAATCCATTCAAGAAAGAGATTGCTTTTTTTCAGATATTAAAGGCATCAGGTGTACAGAAAGAAAGTGGGAATATGACGTTTAGATATAGGATCAGCCATAATCATATTGAATAATGGAGCAAGTTCAAAGGCATGGATGGCTTACTCCTGCTTCTCGTTTTATATTCCTATCTTACCATTTATTGCCTATAAAACATATACATAAGCACAGCACTGCCAAAGCACTATTTTCTATTGGGTCTCAGTACCTTTGATCCAAGGATCCAAGCTCCATTTGCACATGCTCTGTAGCTATTGACAAAAATGTTGGTGGCTATGATCCTTTGGATGCGGATACTGGTGGCGTGAAAAGTGAATTCCAGAGAGGATCCGAAGAGTGTGGTGCTGGAAAAGCACAGCAGGTCAGGCAGCAACCGTGGAGCAGGGGAATCAATGTTTCAGGCATAAACCCTTCATCAGGACTGAGGCTTGTGGGCTGGGGGACTGAGAGGTAAGTGGGAGGGGGGGTGGGGCTGGAGGGAAGGTGGCTGGGAATGCGATAGGTTGATGAAGGTGGGGATGAAGGTGATAGGTCAGAGAGGAGGGTGGAGCAGATAGGTGGGAAGGAAGATGGACAGGTAGGACAGTTCAAGAGGGCGGTGCCGAGTTGGGAGGTTGGAACTGGGATAAGGTGGGGGAGGGGAAATGGGGAAACAGGTGAAATCCACATTGATCCCATCTGGTTGGAGGGTCCCAAGGCAGAAAATAAGGCATTCTTCCTCCAGGCATTAAGTGGGTAGGATTGGTGATGGAGGAGGCCCAGGACCTGCATGTTTTTGGTGGAGTGGGAGGGGGAGTTGAAGTGTTCAGCCACAGGACGATGGGGTTGGTTGGTTTAGGTATCCCAGAGATCTTCTCTGAAGCAATCCTCATGTTGGCATTCTGTCTCCCTGATTTAGAGGAGACCACATCGGGTGCAATGATGCAGTATGTGTGTGGAAATACAGGTGAATTTCTTGTGGGGCCTTGGATGGAGATGAGGGGGGAGGTGTGGGCACAGGGTTTGCACTCCTGCGATGGCAGGGGAAGGTGCCAGAGGGAAGGGTCGGTTGCTGGGTGCTGTGGAACTGACAAGGGAGTCGCAGAGGGAATGGTCTTTCTGAAACACTGATAGGGATGGGGGGTGAAATATATCTCTGGTGGTGAGGTCTGTTTGTATGTGGCAGGAGTGGCGGAGGATGATGCTGTGTACCTAGAGGTTGGTGGGATGGAAGGTGAGGACCAGGGGATGGGGGTGGTTCTGTCCTCATAGCGGTTGGAGGGGTGGGGTTCGGGTGCGGAGGTGCGGGAGGTGGAGGAGATACGCAGAAGGCCATCGTTGACCACGTGAAAGGGGAAATTGCGGGCTTTGAAGAAGGAGGCCATCTGGGATGTTCTACGGTGGAATTAGTCCTCCTGGGAGCAGATGTAGCAGAGGTGGAGGAATTAGGAATAGGAGCAAGTGTTTTTACAGGAGGCAGGTGAAGTCCAGGTAGCTGTGGGAGTCGGTGAGTTTCTAGTGAATGTTCGTGTTGAGTCAGTTGCTGGCAATGGAGATGGAGAGGTCCAGGAAGGGGAGGGAGGTGTCCAAGATGGTCCAGGTAAATTTGAGGTTGGGGTGGAAGGTGTTGGTGAAGTTGATGAACTGCTCAACCTCCTCGTGGGAGCACAAGGTGGCGCCGATACAGTCATCAACAGAAGATGGACTGTTCCACGTACCCGACGAAAAGGCAGGCATAGCTGGGGCCCAACTCTGCTCCTTTGGTCTGGTGGAAGTGGGAGGATTGGAAAGAGAAGTTGTTAAGGGTGTGGACCAGTTCAGCCAGTCGAATGAGAGTGTCAGTGGAAGGGTGCTGGTTGGATTGGTGTGAGAGAAAGAAATGAAGGGTTTGGAGGCTTTCGTCATGGCCAGAAGATGTGTGAAAGGAAATGAAAGTCATGGAGGAGATGAAGGGCATGTGTAGTGTACCGAACTTAGGTCCGGAGTTCCTGGACTAAGGGGGACGGGATGGTGCCAAGGTATGCAGAGATAAATTTGGTGGGGCAGGAGACAATGGGTCATCTGGGGCAGTCAGGTTTGTGAATTTTGGGTAGGAGGTAGAACCAGATGGTACGGGGTTCCCAGACCATGAGGTTGGAAGCTATGGGTGGGAGATTCCCTGAGGTGATGTAGTTGTGGATGGTCTTGGGGATAATGGCTTGATGATGAGAGGTGAGGTCATGGTCAAGGGGGCAATCGGAGGACGTGTATGCGAGTTGGCATCTGGCTTCAGCGGTGTAGAAGTCGATGTGCCAAACTACCTTTAAGCCCCTCTTCTCTGCTGGTTTGATGGTGAAGTTGGGGCTGGGCATTGCTATGGTATGAGGTTGGAGCGGGTGAGTGGGATGGGCAGGTTGAGGTGGTCAATGTCACAGCGGCAGTTGGAAATGAAGAGGTCGAGGGTGGGTAACACACCTGTCGGCCACGGTGGTGGGAGTCCTCAGATAAGGAGAAAAGTGGACTCTGATGTGATCCCCACCACCACTTGTGCAATCTCCAGCAGGATGCCACTTCCAGACACATAGTCTCAACCCCTCCCTTACGAACATTCCACAGGGACAATTCCCTTCAGGACACCCCATGGCATCTTTCCATGCTATTGTAGAAAATGTAACACCTGCTTGTTTACTGCCTCTCACTATTCAAAATTCAAACGCAGTTTCCAGTTGAAGCAGTAATTTACCTGCACCTCACTCAATCTGCACTACTTTATTCACTGTCTACAATGTGGTCTCCTCTACACTGGGGAGGCAAAATACAGAATGAGTGACCCGTTGCAGAACACCTTTGCTCTGATGGCAAAAAATGACCCTGAACTTCCTGTTGCCTGCCACTTCAACAGACTAACTGCATTGCCATGGCAACATTTCTGTTACAGCCCCCCTGCAGAATAAAGTAAACAGCAAAGAATGATTAGAGACAAACAATAGATAACGTATGAGAGAAATCTGGCCAGAAATATTAAAACAGACAATAAGAGTTTCTACAGATATCTTAAAAAGAAAATAGATAACAAAGTGAGTGTGGATCACATGGGAAGTGAGTTTGGAGAATTAATGATGGACATAAGGAACCCGATGCTGAATGAACAGGTATTTTGCCATCAACCTTCACTATGGAGCAGTGGTACCCAATCTTTCTATACTGACAGGCCACAGAGACTTACACAGAACACAATGATACATTCTTAATCTTGTATATAACTGTAAAAGTTATAAAGATGTTTATTAGTTTTTAATGCTCATCAATTTAAAGTCAGACTTAGTTAATTTAATATACAGTATTAATAGATTCTTACAATTCTCTCAGATTTTTTTACAATATGTGTGTACAGAAGATAATAAAGGAGAAAAAAGTCTGCCTGATTAAAAGTATTATACTTACTGAGTTTAGTGGGATATCTCAGATTGTCTGAGAAATAGATGAAACAACATGCTGGAAGCTCATGGTACATCTTTTCATTTTGGATCAATGTTCATAGGAAAACAAGGAATTAGCCTGTAATAAAACACAGTACTCACAGGTCAAAGTACAGCTAGCAGCTGCAGCATTTAGCATGATCGCCAATTGCTTCAAGATAGCAGTGGAACTGTAGAATGGGACAGACCGTCTCTGGGTCCAAGATCACATCTACCCCGATTACATGCCCTGCTGCTTTGGGAGGTGGCAGCTCAGACTCCAGACTATCTCTGATCTGGCCAATGAAAATATGGTGACCAGACACCACCCGTCACGAGTCACCGTTAGGACTAATGGAGTATTGGGCTTTAAATCAAGTCCCATTATGCCCGCAGTCAAATCAAATGTTAACTTTTTTAAGGTACACGCATAGCCCGTCAGTCTACCTGACTTTCAGTTTGGGCACATAGCAGTTTCTATGTTTACCATAAATTATTATTTATTATAAATAATTAGACTATAACTGCAGGTAAACAGATATGAATAACTGGTATATTACTTGACTAACTAAAATTCTAATCCCCAAATGAATTTCCCTTTACATGCATACAGACAAATAAAAAGGGAAAATATACTGTTGATGGGGGGAGTGAAAACTGTGTTCAGTGATCTTTGCTTCCAGTTTCTGAGGCTAAGACTACTTCGGCTAGCCAAACCTTTGTGCTCGGTTGTTTATCTCTGGAAGATTCCATTGGTTTGTAAGAGGGTGAACTGCAGAGAGTGAAAACACAGATAGGTGAGCTAACTGTGGGAGTTTAAATGTATAGATTTAATCCTTTGCATTCTTAAAATCTAAAACTGTGGGTAAAGGAAGAGTAGGTATTTAAGGGTTTAATTTTCTCTTTTCAGGCTAAGGAAAGTTTAAACAAGCTCAGCCAATTTGTGCCTCATGCCTTCATAAATTTCCCTTATTCAAATTTAATGGCATTGTTTCAGACTGAACTACCAGTACAGACCTGATGGAACAAAGGACCTTTTGTTGTGCTGTGGACCTCCATACTTTCAAATATAATTTAAAATTATATCATATTGTGGCTATTCATCCCTAAAGGGTCTTTTATAACAAGATTGTGAATTAGGGAAGGCAATAGCCTAGTGGTATTACCGCTGGACCCAGAAACCCAGGTGATGTTCTGGGGACCTGGGTTTGAATCCTGCCATGGTGGATGGTGGAATATGAATTCAATAAATATCTGGAATTAAGAGTCTAATCGTGACCATGAGTCTAGAAAAGCAAATTACTGCGGATGCTGGAATCTGAAACCAAAAGAGAAAACGCTGGAAAATCTCAGCATCTGTAAGGAGAGAAAAGAGCTGACATTTCGAGTCTAACTGACTCTTTGTCAAAGCTAAAGAAAGGGAGAAATAGGGAAGTATTTATACTAGGCTGAGAGACCGTACATGGCTCCAGAAGCAAAGGTAGCAATAAAGAGGTGATAATGACAATGCATAGAGAGATTATAGGGAGGTTAGGAGCTGTGAATGACCAAGGTTGAAGCCAGAGCTGTGTGACAAAATATGTGGGGGATGGGTGAAGCAGAGGCAAAATGGAAAACAGGGGAGAAGGACAGCAAAGAGGGAAGAGGAGAGGAAAAAGGTGATGGGAGAGTGGGGAGCAAGAGAAAGAGAGACAGTCAAGAAGTAAGAGGTACAGAACAGTGAAAAAAATATTTAAAAAGGATAAATAAAATACGTAAAATAAAATTACAGAGCAGAATGAAAACAGAGGGGTCGAGATGGGATCTGAAGTTGTTGAATTCAATGTTGAGACCGGCAGGCTGTAACGTACCGAGTCGGAAGATGAGATGCTGTTCCTCCAGTTTGTGTTGAGCTTCACTGGAACATTGCAGCATTTCTGTTCCAATGAACTACCAGAACAGACTGGTACTTCCCCCTTTGCTACCCTTTTCCCCTGTTTTCCACCTTGGTCATTCACAGCTCCTAATCTCCCTCTAATCTCTCTATGCACTGTCATTATCACCTCATTATTGCTACCTTTGCTTCTGGAGCCATGACTCACCTTCTCTCAGCCTTTTAACAGCAGCTTCTCACCAACCAATGCTCCCTATTTCTCCCTTTTTTCAGCTTTGACAAAGAGTCAGTTAGACTCGAAACGTCAGCTCTTTTCTCTCCTTACAGATGCTGCCAGACCTGCTGAGATTTTCCAGCATTTTCTCTTTTAGTGACCATGAGTCCACTGTCGATTGTTGGAAAACCTCGTCATTTCACTCATGTCCTTTATGGAAGGAGATTTCCTGAGCTGGTCTGGCCTACATGTGACTGCAGAGCCACAGCTACGTGGTCAACTCTTAACTGCCCTCTGGGCAATTAGGGATGCTGCTGAGCCACCGATGCCTTCATCCCATCAATGAATAAAAAACAAACCAGCCCTTTCTCATCACATAAATATCTGAAATAACCTGTATAAGTGAGGATCAAATGCCAAGTCCCAAATCATGTGAGATCCTCGTCCATGAAGACTGATCAAAACAAAACAAGAAAAGATTGACCTCAGAGCTGCAACGATGCTGACAACTCAAACCAAAGTATCCACCTGAAACAAATTCAGATAGTTACTGAAACAAACCATCAGTCACATGCAGACTGTATGGAATCTAATCTAATCTCATACAACCAGCCCATCAAGCCTGCTCTGACATTTAATACAATCATGGCTGATTCAACACTTGAATGCTTTTATCCAGCCCACCTTGTATTATCAGCGATTTCCCCTTCATTTTCTTCTTGTCTGTCCTTTGTAAGCATTGAATATCCTTTGGTTTACTTTATTATTGTACTTTACTTTGACATGATTAGACCCTTTCGGTATCATTCCTTACTGAAATCTAAGTAGCTACATTTTCTTCAGAAGTGAACATGTTTCTAGTTTTAAGCAGAAACTTTTAACTGCAGCTTCTCACCAACCAATGCTCTTCCAGTTTTCCCTCACTCTGACTTTTATTCACACTCAACCCAGCTGTGGAGTAGGCCCAACTAAAGGGTATCTCAAGGCTGGTTGTCGCCCTCCCAGACAGGAATAAAAGTCCTGAGTCTTACCCTCTCTTTATCTACTTATCGGATCTCTCAGACATCCCACCATCTCTTGCATGAGAAAATATAACACCCTGAACAATTTCAATCATTGTTTAACAAACTTCTTCATACAAACATTTCAAACAATTTATTTGGAAAAGCAGATGTAATTCACTGCTCATGTTCTTGAGTTGAGAGTGTGGTGCTGGAAAAGCACAGCAGGTCAGGCAGCAGCTGAGGAGCAGGACAATCAATATTTCAGGCAAAAGCCCTTCATCAGGAATGGGTCTGTCTCAGAGAGCTCTGAGTTCAAGTCCCATTTGACCAAGATGTTAAGAGTTTAGTCATTACAAGGTAGTTTGCTCAAATATTTGTTGGGTGAGTGTTAAAAAACCCATTGCCCTATTGCTCCTCATGAATCCAGATTCCTTATTTGCAAACAACCACATCTGGCTCACATTCCTTGAGAATAGAAGTCAAAATAATTGTTCTTTTGAGGGCTCTTCCTGTGACTGCCTTTAAGGTTCCTTTTTCATTTAGAAATTGATTACGTTGTGCAGTTACATCATAACAACACCTTCTGCCTTTGTCTTCATATTGTCAGGTATTTGGATTGGTACAGGAGCAGAATTGGATGAATTCAACTATATCCTCCACAATTTTAACTCTCCATTAAATTTAAAGTCACAACACAATATTTAGTTGGCACAAAGTAACAGGCGTAAGCTGGCAAGAGGTTTTTAAAAATAAATTAAAACCAAAGCTATCACCGTAAATAAAGCTTCCACAGACTTGAGAGGTCATAGCTGATCTGTACCCATCATACACGCAGAAATGCTGAAAAATTTTGACTAGTCAGTTACTACCATTTTCCTTGCCTATCATACCTCAATCCCAGATCTACACTTCATAATTGACACTGTGTTCATTACTGTAACACTCACTAACTTTACCACTCCCATCTGTCCCCCTGCTCTCCACATATAACTCCTGAATAAATGCAACCTTAAGCTAAAGATTCCATATTCTTTTGCAAATAATGTATTGCTTTTGTGATATAAAGTTTTCTGGTTCTTAGTAATGAAGTATTACTTTGTTAATTGCCCTTTGCAGCTTCCTTCTCCTCCCTCCCTTTACAACCTCCTCTCCCTTATAGTCTTCTCTCGTTTACTCTCTCATATTCCCAAACCCAGTGCAGAAATTCATGTCTCTGGCCTTGAGGCTCCTCCAATCACGTGCCTACAGCTGATGGCTTCAATAGTGGGCCTATCAACAGGAAACAAGAGAGAACTAGCCTATGATTGAAGAAGTAACTCCTCAGAGACTCTGACAGTTCCATTTACAGAGCTGGGGGAGACAACTTCTCTCCAATTGGTGACCCCTCCCCCATCATTAAATTTTCACATGTATTTTGGGCAAGAAATTTCTCTCCATCCTCTATATATTGAGCAATGTGATTTGGCTGCTTTGCTGTCACTACACCCCCTCCCCCCTTAGTTGAAGCTAAGAAGGGGGGGGAATGAAGGAAGGAATGAAGGAATGAAGGAAGGAAGGAAGGAAGGAAGGAAGGAAGGAAGGAAGGAAGGAAGGAGAAGGAGAAGGCTAAAGGTTAGAGAGTTGGGAACTGAGATCCAAGGGCTGGAAGCTGTTGTTTTACAGGAGGCAACAAAGGGTCTATAGGAGGAAGACACGAAGTCTGGTAATGGGAGGCAGAGAGGAGATAGTAAGTCCAGTATGGTTAACAGGGCCCTCAACCACATCTGACCCATTAAATGTGGTCTACCCTTGCCCCTTCCCACCACTCACAACAGTGTGATCAGGTCCCCATTGTCCTCACTTTTCATCCCACTAGCCTCCACATTCAAAGGATCATTCTCTGCCATTTCAGACAACTCCAACAGAATTCCACCACCAAACACATCATCCTCTCTGTGATGGCCTAGTCCATTCCTTGACCACCACCACCATCTCCCCTTCCCACGGCACCTGCAGAAATAACTGCAGAAGGTGCAAAAGCTGCCCCTTCCTCTTCTCCCTGCTCACCATCCAAGGGCCTGAACAGTCTTTCCAGATGAAGCAGCATTTCACCTGTCCCTCCTCCAATCTTGTGTATCGCATTCACTGCACCCAATATGGCCTACTCTACATTGGAGAAACCAAACGCACACACAAGGTGATCGCTTTACAGAACACTTCTGGCTTATGTACGAGAATGACTCCAACCTTCCCATAGCCTGTCATTTTAACACAGTGCTTTGCTTGCATACCCACATATCTGTCCTCAGTATGCTAAAACTTAATTTTTAATTAAGAATTTTTTTTGAAATTTAGAATCCCTACAGTATGGAAACAGGGCCCTTTGGCCCAACAAGTCCACCAGAACTTCAAGAGATTCAGGGCAGAATGATAGATGGAATAAAGGAAAGAGATAGAGTGTTAGGGCAGCATGGTGTAAAGGTAATGTCATCCAAATGAATGAGCTGGTTTTGACTTGGTAGAGCTGGTTTTGACTTGATACTTGGAAGAGTATCCCATCCAGACCTATTCGCCTACATTTACTCCTAACTCATGCACCTAACCTATACATCCCTGAACAATATGGGCAATTTAACATGGCCAATTCACCTAACCTGTACATCTTTGGACTGTGGGAGGAAACCGGAGCACCCGGAGGAAACACACACAGACACGGGGAGAATGTGCAAACTCCACACAGACAGTCACCTGAGGCTGGAATCAAACCCAGGCCCCTGGTGCTGTAAGGCAGCAGTGCTAACCACCGTGCCACCCAAATATTTTAACGAATCACAACACAAATTGGAGGAATAACATTTCATCTTCAGACGAGGCAACTTACAGCCTTCTGGACTTAATATTGAGTTCAACACCTTCAGATTGTGAACTAACTCCCATTTCTTCCCTTTCATTTGGCTTTACTTGTTGCATTCTGTGTCACCATGTCCTCTCTCCCCACTTCCCACTTCAATGTGACTGCCTGTTCTTTCCTGTTTGGCAGTTAGACACAAAATTGCTCTATGATTCTCACATTTCAATCTGCACTATCAGCAGCCTCTCTCTACCTGCACTCCATCCCAACTCCCAACCCCTCCCCCAATACCCCACCATTGCATAAATGCTGCCCCCTTCACACTTCATGTCAGTTCTGATGAAGAATCATCTAGTCTCCAAATGTTAGCTTGCTCTCACCCCATGGATGCTGCCTGACCTGCTGTCATCTCCTGCATTTGTTGTTTTCAGTACAGAACATAGAACATAGAAAAATACAGCGCAGTACAGGCCCTTTGGCCCTCGATGTTGCGCCAATCCAAGCCCACCTAACCTAAAGTAGCCCACTATCCTCCATATGCCTATCCAATGGCCGTTTAAATGACCATAAAGAGAGAGAGTCCATCACTGCTACTGGCAGGGCATTCCAGCATCTGCAGATATTTGATCTTACATCCTCATAATGCCTTTCCTTTTTGCACTTGATTTGATTTGATTTAGTTTGATTTATTATTGCCACATGTTCCTAGGTACAGTAAAAAGTTTTGTTTTGTGAGCAGTCCAGGCAGATCATACCATACAAAAATACATTAGGGTAATCAAACAAAGCAAAGAATACAATGTTACGGCTGCAGCGAAGGTGCATAAAGAGTGAGATCAACATTAAATTTAAAATCTGAGAGCCTTAATTCGCAAGTCTAATATCAGTGGGGAAGAAGCTGTTCTTGAATCTGTTGGCACATGTATTTAAGCTTTTGTATCTTCTACCCGAAAGAACAGGTTCAAAGAGAGTATAACCAGGGTGAGAGGGATCTTTGATTAGATTAGATTAGATTAGATTCCCTACAGTGTGGAAACAGGCCCTTCGGCCCAACAAGTCCATACCGACCCTCCGAAGAGCAACCACCCAGACCCATTCCCCTGCATTTACCCCTGACTAATGCACCTAACACTATGGGCAATTTAGCATGGCTAATTCACCTGACCTACACAGCTTTGGACTGTGGGACGAAACCGCAGCACCCGGAGGAAACCCGCACAGACACGGGGAGAACGTACAAACTCCACACAGATAGTTGCCCGAAGTGGGAATTGAACCCGGGTCTCTGGCGCTGTGAGGCAGCAGTGCTAACCACTGAGCCACCATGCCACCCTATGATGTTGGCTGCCTCCTTGGGACAGCGAGAAGTGTAAATGGAGTCAATAGATGGAAGGTTGGCTTGCATGATTGAATGAGATGTTTCACAATTCTCTGTAGTTTCTTACAGTCCTGGGCAGAGCAGTTACCATACCGAGTCATTATGCATCTGGATAGAATGCTTCCTATGATGCATCTATAAAAGTTGATATGAATTTTTGTGGGCATTCTGAAGTTTCTTTGCCTCCTTAGGAAGTAGAAGTGTTGTTGTTCTCTCTTTACCATATTATCAACATGGGTGGACCAGGACAGATTGTTGGTGATCTTCACTCTTAGAAAACATCTCCACCTTAGCATCATTGCTTCCTCAAGTCAAAACCAGCTCATTCCTTTGGATGACATTACCTTTACACCATGCTGCCCAAACACTCTTTCTCTTTCCTTTATTCCATCTATCATTCTGTCCTGAATCTCTTGAAGTTCTGGTGTGCTGCTGGTATCTTCAAGTGTGAAAGCCAACGTAAAGTACCTGTTCGTTACCTCTGCCATTTCTTTATTCCCTATTACTACTTCTCCAGCCTCATTTTCCAGCAGTCCAATATCCACTTTTGCCCATCTCTTACCTTTTAGATACCTAAAAAACTCTTGCAATCTCCTTTTAGTGGGCAGCACGGTGGCACAGTGGTTAGCACTGCTGCCTCACAGCACCAGAGACCCGGGTTCAATTCCTGCCTCAGGCGACTGACTGTGTGGAGTTTGCACGTTATCCCTGTGTCTGCGTGGGTTTCCTCCTGGTGCTCCAGTTTTCTCCCACAGTTCAAAGATGTGCAGGTCAGGTGAATTGGCCATGCTAAATTGCCCGTAGTGTTAGGTAAGGGGTAGATGTAGGGGTATGGGTGGGTTGCGCTTCGGCGGGTCGGTGTGGACTTGTTGGGCCAAAGGGCCTGTTTCCACACTGTAAGTAATCTAATCTAATCTTTATATCACAGGCTAACTTACTCTCATATTTCACCTTCTCCCGCCTTACTGCTTTTTTAATTATCCTCTGCAGGTTTTTAAAGGCTTCCCACTAATATTCACCACATTGTTTGCTTTTTTATTTTGCTTTTATGCTATTCTTGACTTCCTTCATCAGCCATGGTTGCCTTATTTCTTCTTCCTTGGGATGAATTTCTGCTATGCCGCTAAAATTACCTTCTGAAACTCCTGCCAACACTGCTCCACCATCTTTTCTGCTAGGCTTCCTTTCCAATCAACTCTGGTAGCTCCTCCCTCTTGTCTGTGTAATACAACTACATCTGATTCCAGTTTTCCCTCTCAAATTGCAGGGTGAATTCTATCATATGATTGTCACTGGGATTCCTTCACCTTCAGCTCCCTAATTAAATCAGCCCCATTATCGATCACCAAATCCAGAATTGCCAGTTTCCAAATAGGCCATACCACAAGCTGTTGCAAAGAAATCTGAAAGAGCAGAGAAGGACATTGAACTTTTTTCTACAATGCTAGGAAATCTTCCAGATAGTTTGAGACTGCTTTAACCAGGGGAGAAGATGGCCTGGGAGAAGATGGCCTGGTGGGCTTTTGCCTAAAACATCAATTCTCCTGCTCCTCGGATGCTGCCTGACCAGCTGTGTTTTCCAACACCACACTCTCGACTCTGAACTTCAGCATCTCCAGTCCTCACTTTCTCCTGGTGGTATTACTGCTAGGCTATTAATTCAGAAACTTAGCTAATGATCCAGGGACCTGGGTTCAAATCCCACCATTGAGCCTTGCCCCTAACAGCATGGGATCTTATCTTATTGAGCAGCAAACTGTGCAGCACCTGGAGCAACTCTGGCAGTATCTGTGGAGAGAGAAGAAGAGTTAACATTGAGTCAAGTGACCCTTCTTCGGTTCTGAAATCTGAAATGTTAATTCTGTTTCTCTTTTCACAGCTGCTGCCTGACCTGCTGAGTTTCTCCATCAATTTAGTGTATAAACTTATGAATGGGATAGATAGAGTAGACAGGAAGGAACGTTCTCATTGGTGGTGAAATCAAAGATCTGGGGGTTGGAGGAGGTGGGACTTTGATTTGTAATAAGGGGCAGAAGTATATAGGGGAGGTGAGCAAAGATATTTTCACCCAGAGGGTGGTGGGAAACTGGAACTCACTCCCTGTAAGAGTGGTAGAGGCAGAAACCCTCATAATTTTAAAGAAGTATGGGATTAGAGTGGTTAGGTACTTGTTTTTGACTAGCACCAACTCAATAGACTGAAGAGAATTTTCCTGTGTTTTGATCTAAATGACTCTATAACCTGCCAGACCTCATAATGAGAAAACCTCCAAAAAAACGATGTAGCTCAGACTTAGTGAAAGTAAGATTTAATTCAGATTTCACCTCTCTATTGGTCATTTCTCAACCGGAGATTAAGGTTAAAATATGGCCCTAAATCCTGATCAGAGTTCATGTTGATACAATGTTTAGTTCTGGACACACAATGAACGAACAGTGGAGACAGTAGGTCAGGCTACAACTCCATAGGACTGGGAAACCAAGGAGAGAGAGAGAAGGGATCTCACCAAAGAAGAAATAAATAATCAGATTTAATAACAGAACAGAGAAGAATTTAAAGGTTTTGCCTGGATATTGGAAGAAGAAGTCGTGGTAAGAACTGGATAAACACATGAAGAAAAATATAAGACTATGGAAAAAAGAAAAGGGCATGGGCCTAATTGGCAAAGAGCAGAGCACAAGCATAATGGGCCGAATGGTCTCTCCTTCTCTGCTTCAATGATTTTATAAATGAATAATTTACAGGAGGCACTGAGAAGAATTTCCTGACACAGAGTGTTGCTAAAGCATTTCATGGGTCCTGGATACAATTGTGGAGGAATTCTTTTGTTGATTGTTTTTAAAGAACCAGTTTGATATGATGACGGAAGCCATTACGGATGTGTGAGTGTGCATGTACTGGGTGGAGTTCCACTGTCAGACAAATGTTCTGTCATGCCAGCCTGGTCCAAGTGGTGGCAGTCTTCTATCAGGCTGGCTTCAGGGAGTGGCAATGTAAGACACAGCTCCTTCCTGGGAGGCAGGTGTACCCTGCACCTGTTATTGTGAAACTCAGGAAGATCTGGAGACGTGTGAGCAAGTTAACAGGTCAAAAGAAACGAGGATTTCATTTCACAGCACTTCAATAAACTCTATCAAACATTGGTAAGTTTGCATATGTGTGTGGACTGTGTGTGTCTGCTCTGTTTGTTTATCAGTAGCTGCCCAGGTTCTGACACGAAAATGTGAGCCAGAGGTTATTGAACTGGACAGAACAAGGAACTAAAAGTATTCAAAGTTCAGACTCTGTACTAAGTTCATCAACTCCATCAGTGTTTTGATTTATAAAGAAAATCAATAATTAATTTTGAAGTAATTTAGAAACTTCTGAAATGGAAGTTCCTATTTAGAAAGGAACAAATCTTTTGAGTTTTGGCAGTGGGACAACACAACAGAGAGCCTGCAGTAGGGAGGGTGGCGTGTGTGAGTAAGCACACATTTTTACATCATTATAATTGAAGATAAAGTAAAATGCATTAAAAGTGACGAATTATATGATGAAGATAACTTTATTTAACAAATTTTAAAAATAGCTCTTGCAACTAGTTTATGTAGTACGACTGAGACAGACCATTTTGGGGTGGGGGATGTTTCAAACTTCAGTCTGTACCATTTCCATAGAGTGAGGTAATAGGAGGAGTCTTGCTGGTGAGGAAAGGCTGATGAGAGGTCAATCCCAAGAGCTCAGTGCATGGCAGAGTAAGTCATAGCAAAGGATCCACTCAGGTTCTTAAGTGTCTTTTCAGATTAAGTTTGAGAAAGGTGTGAAAAATCTGAAACTGGGATCATAAATTGAATATCTAATAGAGGTATGATTAAGAAACTAGGTGATTAAGAAAGTATCTTGGGGATTAAAAACTTCTCTGAGAAGGTGGTCCAGCCGTGGCCAAGTAGCAGGGTGTGGTATTAAATTAACAGAGTGTTACCATGTTGTTAAAACACAAGAA
The DNA here is from genome assembly GCF_047496795.1 of Chiloscyllium punctatum. NCBI lineage: Eukaryota > Metazoa > Chordata > Chondrichthyes > Orectolobiformes > Hemiscylliidae > Chiloscyllium > Chiloscyllium punctatum. Next base: position 52,565,708 of record NC_092761.1, on the reverse strand, counting down.
CTGAAAGGGTTTTTAAAATCGGAAAAGTGCAAAAGAAGTTGCTGAAGAGGGGGGTAAGTAAAATGCGAGGAAAATAACCAAAACAAAAGAATAGATTTGAAGAGCTTCTCCGAGAATGCAAAAAGGGAAAGACTAGCTAAAATAACTGGGCACTTCATAGGCTGAGACAGAAGAAATTACAATCACAAAAGAGTTACAGCATGTTAGGAGGCCATATTGTGCCTGAAACAGATGGGGAACAGTAGCGAGAGCATTAAACAAATCTTTAGTTTGGAATAGTTGGGACCAATTCTAATAAGAATGAGGGATCTAATGTGATCACTGTTATTGAAGTGAAAATAATGGAAAATGAACAAATTCTTTGTTTTGGCCAACCATCATCCTAAAGTTTTTGTTTTAAATAGGTAGCTGCAGAGAAAGTGCAAAAGTGGATCTCTGAGTCTTGTTCTTCTAGAATTCCCAAGATTTTGCAATGTTTCCATGGATTAAAAGGTAGTAAACCTAACCCTGCAGTTCAGGGAAGGAGCAGTTATGGACCAGTTAGCCTGACTTCGTTGGAGGGAAAATGCTAGGATTTGTCATTTAGGAATTTGTAACAGGTGATTTGGAAAACCAAAATATGGTAGTCAACATAGTCAAATGAAAGGGAAATCATATTTGATGAATCTCATATTGTTTGTTGAATGTGTGACCAGCAGACTTAGAAAAGGATTGGCCGACAAATGTAGCATATTTAAATTGACAGAAAGGAAATCAGCAGTTCAGGCAGCATCCAAGTAGCTTCGAAATCGACGTTTCGGGCAAAAGCCCTTCATCAGGATAAAGGCAGTGAGCCTGAAGCGTGGAGAGATAAGCTAGAGGAGGGTGGGGGTGGGGAGAAAGTAGCATAGAGTACAATGGGTGAGTGGGGGAGGGGATGAAGGTGATAGGTCAAGGAGGAGAGCGTGGAGTAGATAGGTGGAAAAGAAGATAGGCAGGTCGGACAAGTCCGGGCAAGTCAAGGGGATAGTTACTGAGCTGGAAGTTTAGAACTAGGGTGAGGTGGGGGAAGGGGAAATGAGGAAACTGTTGAAGTCCACATTATTGCCCTGGAGTTGAAGTGCTCCGAGGCGGAAGATGAGGCGTTCTTCCTCCAGGCGTCTGGTGGTGAGGGAGCGATGGTGAAGGAGGCCCAGGACCTCCATGTCCTCGACAGAGTGGGAGGGGGAGTTGAAATGTTGGGCCACGGGGCGGTGTGGTTGATTGGTGCGGGTGTCCCAGAGATGTTCCCTAAAGCGCTCTGCTAGGAGGCGCCCAGTCTCCCCAATGTAGAGGAGACCGCATAGGGAGCAACGGATACAATAAATGATATTAGTGGATGTGCAAGTAAAACTTTGATGGATGTGGAAGGCTCCTTTAGGGCCTTGGATAGAGGTGAGGGAGGAGGTGTGGGTGCAGGTTTTACAGTTCCTGTGGTGGCAGGGGAAAGTGCCAGGATTGGAGGGTGGGTTGTTTGGGGGCGTGGACCTGACCAGGTAGTCGCGGAGGGAACGGTCTTTGCGGAAGGCGGAAAGGGGTGGGAAGGGAAATATATCCTGGTAGTGGGGTCTGTTTGGAGGTGGCGGAAATCTCGGCGGATAATTTGGTTTATGCGAAGGTTGGTAGGGTGGAAGGTGAGCACCAGGGGCGTTCTGTACCTTCCACCCTACCAACCTTCGCATAAACCAAATCATCCACCGACATTTCCGCCACCTCCAAACAGACCCCACCACCATGGATATATTTCCCTCCCCACCCCTTTCCACCTTCCGTAAAGACCGTTCCCTCCGCGACTACTGGTCAGGTCCACGCCCCCAAACAACCCACCCTCCCATCCTGGCACTTTCCCCTGCCACCACAGGAACTGTAAAACCTGCACCCACACCTCCTCCCTCACCTCTATCCAAGGCCCTAAAGGAGCCTTCCACATCCATCAAAGTTTTACTTGCACATCCACTAATATCATTTATTGTATCCGTTGCTCCCGATGCGGTCTCCTCTACATTGGGGAGACTGGGCGCCTCCTAGCAGAGCGCTTTAGGGAACATCTCCGGGACACCTGCACCAATCAACCACACCGCCCCGTGGCCCAACATTTCAACTCCCCCTCCCACTCTGCCGAGGACATAGAGGTCCTGGGCCTCCTTCACCGCCGCTCCCTCACCACCAGATGCCTGGAGGAAGAACGCCTCATCTTCCGCCTCGGAACACTTCAACAGTTTCCTCATTTCCCCTTCCCCCACCTCACCCTAGTTCTAAACTTCCAGCTCAGTAACTGTCCCCATAACTTGTCCGGACTTGTCCTACCTGCCTATCTTCTTTTCCACCTATCCACTCCACCCTCTCCTCCTTGACCTATCACCTTCATCCCCTCCCCCACTCACCCATTGTACTCTGTGCTACTTTCTCCCCACCCCCACCCTCCTCTAGCTTATCTCTCCACGCGTCAGGCTCACTGCCTTTATTCCTGATGAAGGGCTTTTGCCCGAAACGTCAATTTCGAAGCTACTTGGATGCTGCCTGAACTGCTGTGCTCTTCCAGCACCACTAATCCAGAATCTGGTTTCCAGCATCTGCAGTCATTGTTTTTACCTAGAAAGGAAATCAGGTTCCACACAACAGTTTGCTCAACAAGATTTGGGCTCATGCATTAGAAACAATATATTAGTATAGCTTAAGGATTGGTCAACGGACTGAAAACAGAGAGTAGGAATAACCAGGACCTTTTTGCAACAACTGTGCCACAAGAATTATTATTGGGGCTTTGGCAATTTACAATCAACATCAATAACTTCACGGAAGGAACTTAGAGTGATCATTTTCTAGCCCTGCTGATGATTTCATTGAAATATCCAGTTCTTAGCAACTTGACAATGTAAAATAGAATGTAATCATCATTTATTGTCACTTGTATTATTTTACAAAGAAAAAGTGACAAGTGCTTCAGGTGGGAGATAAAAGGGGTGGAGGAGTTGCAGTACTGGTCAGTGAGAATATCACAGCTATGCTGAAGGAGGGCGCTATGGAAGACTCGAGCAGTGAGGCAATATGGACAGAGCTCAGAAATAGGAAGGGTGCAGTAACAATGTTGGGACTGTACTACAGGCCTCCCAACAGTGAACATGAGTTAGAAGTTCAAATAGGTAGACAGAACATAAAACATTACAGTGCAGTACAGCCTTCAATGTTGCACCAACCTGTGGAACCAATCTGATGCCCATCTATCTTACACTATTCAATTCAATTCATATGTTTATCCAATAACCATTTAAATGCTCTTAAAGTTGACAAGTCTACTACTGTTGCAAGCAGTGCGTTCCACACCCCTACAGATTATGGAAAGATTAGGAGCAACAGGGTGTTGGTGATGGGGAATTTTAATTTTCCCAACATTGACTGGGATTTACTTTGTGTTAGAGGTCTAGATGGAGTAGAATTTGTAAAGAGCATCCAGGAGAGTTTTCTAGAGCAGTTTGTAAATAGTCCAACTTGGGAAGGGGGTGAAGTTTCAGTCAAGGATTACTTTGGGAATAGTGATCACAATTCCATAAGTCTTAGAATACTCATGGACAAAGACGAGAGTGGTTCTAAAGGAAGAGTGCTAAACTGGGGAAAGCTAACTATAGCAAAATTCAGCAGGAGCTGGGGAATGTGGATTGGGAACAGCTGTTTGAGGGCAAATCCACATTTGATATGTGGGAGGCTTTTAGAGGTTGATTAGAGAGCAGGACAGACATGTCCCTGTGAAAATGAGGTATAGAAATAGCAAGATTAGGGAACCATGGATGACAGATGAAATTGTGAGACTAGCTAAGAGGAAGAAGGAAGCATGCAAAAAGTCTAGGCAACTGAAAACAGACAAAACTTTGGAAGAATATCGGAAAGTAGGACCAATCTGAAATGAGGAATTAAGAGGACTAAAAGGAGTCATGAAATATCTTTAGCAAACAGGGATAAGGAAAATCCCAAAGCCTTTTATTCTTATATAAGGAGTAAGAGGGTAACTAGAGAAAGGGTTGGCCCACTCAAGGACAAAGGAGGGAAGTTATGCGTAGAGTCAGAAAAAATGGGTGAGATTATACATGAGTACTTTGCATTGGTATTCACTGAGGAGAGAGACATGATGGATGTTGAGGTGAGGGATAGATGTTTGATTACTCTAGGTCAAGTCGGCATAAGAAGGGAGGAAGTGTTGAGTATTCTAAAATGCATTAAGGTGGATAAGTCCCCAGGTCCAGATGGGATCTATCCCAGGTTAATTGAGGGAAGTGAGAGAGGAAATATTGGGACCTTAACAGATATCTTTGCAGCACCCTTGAACACAGGTGAGGTTGCAGAGGACTGGAGAATGACTAATGTTGTCCCTTGTTTAAGAAGGGTAGCAGGGATAATCCTGGTAATTATAGACTGGTGAGCCTGATGGCAGTGGTAGGGAACGTAGAACATAGAACATAGAACAATACAACACAGAACAGGCCCTTCGGCCCACGATGTTGTGCCGAACATTTGTCCTAGCTTAAGCACCCATCCATGTACCTATCCAATTGCTGCTTAAAGGTCACCAATGATTCTGACTCTGCCACTCCCACAGGCAGCGCATTCCATGCCCCCACCACTCTCTGGGTAAAGAACCTACCCCTGACATCCCCCCTATACCTTCCACCCTTCCCCTTAAATTTATATCCCCTTGTAACACTCTGTTGTACCCGGGGAAAAAAAGTTTCTGACTGTCTACTGTATGTATTCCTCTGATGATCTTATAAACCTCCATCAAGTCACCCCTCATCCTTTGCCGTTCCAATGAGAAAAGGCCTAGCACTCTCAACCTATCCTCGTACAACCTATTCTCCATTCCAGGCAACATCCTGGTAAATCTTCTCTGCACCCTCTCCAAAGCTTCCACATCTTTCCTAAAGTGAGGTGACCAGAACTGCACACAGTACTCTAAATGTGGCCTAACCAAGGTCCTGTACAGCTGCAACATCACCTCACGACTCTTGAATTCAATCCCTCTGCTCATGAACGCTAATACACCATAGGCCTTCTTAAGCTCTATCCACCTGAGTGGCAACTTTCAAAGATCTATGAACATAGACCCCAAGATCCCTCTGCTCCTCCACCTTACTAAGAACCCTACCGTTAACCCTGTATTCCGCATTCTTATTTGTTCTTCCAAAATGGACAACCTCACACTTGACAGGGTTGAACTCCATCTGCCACTCCTCAGCCTGGCTCTGCATCATATCTAAGTCCCTTTGCAGCCGACAACAGCCCTCCTCACTGTCCACAACTCCACCAATCTTTGTATCATCTGTAAATTCACTGACCCACCCTTCGACTTCCTCTTCCAAGTCATTAATAAAAATTACAAACAGCAGAAGTCCCAGAACTGATCCCTGCGAAACTCCACTTGTAACTGGGCTCTAGGCTGAATATTTACCATCTACCATCACTCTCTGACTTCGACCGGTTAGCCAGTTTTCTATCCAACTGGCCAAATTTCCCTCTATCCCATGCCTCCTGACTTTCCGCATAAGCCTACCATGGGGAACCTTATCAAAAGCCTTACTAAAATCCATGTACACTACATCCACTGCTCTACCCTCATCCACGTGCTTGGTCACCTCCTCAAAGAATTCAATATGATTTGTAAGGCAAGACCTACCCTTCACAAATCCGTGCTGGCTGTCCCTAATCAAGCATTGTCTTTCCAGATTCTCATAAATCCTATCCCTCAGTACCCTTTCCATTACTTTGCCTACCACAGAAGTAAGACTAACTGGCCTGTAATTCCCGGGGTTATCCCTATTCCCTTTTTTGAACAGGGGCACAACATTCGCCATTCTCCAGTCCCCTGGTACCACCCCCATTGACAGTGAAGGCGAAAAACTTTGCCAACAGTTCTGCAATTTCCTCTCTTGCTTCCCACATAATCCTAGGATATATCCCGTCAGGCCCGGAGGACTTGTCTATCCTTAAGTTGTTCAAAATGCCCAACACACCTTCCTTCCTAACAAGTATCTCCTCTAACTTACCAGTCCATTTCACACTCTCCTCTTCAACAATTCGGTCCCTCTCATTTGTAAATACTGAAGAAAAGTACTCATTCAAGACCTCTCCTATCTCTTCCGACTCAATACACAGTCTCTCACTACTGTCCTTGATTGGACCTACCCTCGGTCTCGTCATTCTCATGTTTCTCACATATCCATAAAATGCCTTGGGGTTATCCTTGATTCTATCTGCCAAAGATTTTTCATGCTCTCTCTTAGCTCTCCTAATCCCTTTCTTCAGCTCCCTTCTGGCTATCCTGTATCCCTCCAATGCTCTGTCTGAACCTTGTTTCCTCAACCTTATGTAAACCTCCTTCTTCCTCTTTACAAGACATTCAACCTCCCTCGTCAACCAAGGTTCCCTCACACGACCATCTCTTTCCTGCCTGACAGGTACATACATATCAAGGACACATCGTATCTGTTCCTTGAAAAAGTTCCACATTTCCACGACACGCGGCACGGTGGCACAGTGGTTAGCACTGCTGCCTCACAGAGACCTGGGTTCAATTCCCGCCTCAGGTGACTGACTGTGTGGAGTTTGTACATTCTCCCTGTGCCTGAGTGGGCTTGCTCCGGTTTCCTCCCACAGTCCAAATATGTGCAGGTCAGGTAAATTGACCATGCTAAATTGCCCGTAGTGTTAAGTGTAGGGGAATGGGTCTAGGTGGGTTGTGCTTCGGCGGGTTGGTGTGGACTTGTTGGGCCGAAGGGCCTGTTTCCACACTAAGTAATCTAATCTAATCCTTCCCTGACAGCTTATGCTCCTCAGATCCTGTCTTACAGCATCTTATTTACCCTTCCCCCAAATGTAAAACCTATCCTGTTGCACGCACCTATCTCTCTCCATAACCAAGGTGAAAGTCACAGAATTGTGGTCACCATCACCAAAATGCTCACCCACTAACAAGCCCATCACTTGTCCCAGTTTGTTACCAAGTACCAAATCCAATATGGCCTCCCCTCTGGTCGGACAATCCACATACTGAGTTAGAAAAGCTTCCTGGACACACTGCACAAACACCGCCCCATCCAATCTACTTGATCTAAAGAGCTTCCAATCAATATTTGGGAAGTTGAAATCGTCCATGACTACTACCCTGTGGCTTCTGCACCTTTCCAAAATCTGTTTCCCAATCTGTTTCTCCACATCTCTGCTGCTATTGGGGGGCCTATAGTAAACACCCAACAAGGTGACTGCTCCTTTCCTATTTCTGACTTCAGCCCATACTACCTCCAAAGGCAGATCCCCCTCAAACTGCCTTTCTGCAGCCATTATACCATTTCTAATTAGTAACATCACCCCCCTCCTTTTTTACCCCCCTCCCTAATCTTACTGAAACATCTGTAACCAGGAACCTCCAACAACCATTCCTGTCCCTCATCTATCCACGTTTCCGTGATGGCCACAACATCGTAGTCACAAGTACTGATCCACGCCTTAAGTTCACCCACCTTATTTCTGATACTCCTTGCGTTGAAGTATACACACTTGAACCCATCTCTGTGTCCGCAAGTATTCCCTGTCAGTGTTACCTTCTCCACAGCCTCCCTACATTCTTGGACATCCTGACACACAGCTAGCTTACTTGCTGGACTACAAGTCCGGATCCCATGCCCTGCCAAATTAGTTTAAACACCCCCAAAGAGTGCTAGCAAACCTACCTCCCAGGATATTGGTGCCCTTCTGGTTCAGGTGCAACCCGTCCTGTTTACACAGGTCCAACCTTCCCCAGAATGCAATCCAATTGTCCAAATACCTGAAGCCCTCCCTCCTACACCATCTTGCAGCCATGTGTTCAACTGCACTCTCTCCCTATTCCTTGCCTCACTGTCACGTGGCACCGGCAACAACCCAGAGCTGACGACTCTGTCTGTCCTAGCTTTTAGCTTCCAGCCTAACTCCCTGAGCTCCTGAATGACCTCCCCACCTCTCTTCCTACCTATGTCGTTGGTGCCAACGTGCACCACGACCTCTGGCTGCACACCCTCCCCCTTAAGGATTCTGAATACACTGTCCGAGACGTCTCGGACCCTGGCACCCGGGAGGCAACAAACCATCTGAGAGTCTCGCCTATGTGCACAGAACCGCCTGTCCATCCCTCTAACTACAAAGTCTTCTATAACTAGCGCTCTCCTCCTCTCCCCCTTTGCCTTCTGAGCCTCAGAGCCGGACCTCGTGCCAGAGACCCGGTCACTGCAGCTTACCCCTGCTAGGCCATCCCCCCCAACAGTATCCAAAGCAGTATACTTATTGTTGAGGGGAACGACCACAGGGGATCCCTGCACTGCCTGCTTCCTCCCTTCCCACCTCTAACTGTTACCCAGCTACCTCTGTTCTCTGGTGTAACTATGTCCCTGTAGCTTCTATCAATCACCCTCTCAGCCTCTCGAATAATCCTCAGTTCATCCAACTCCAGCTCCAGTTCCCTAATGCGTTCTGTGAGGAGCTGGAGCTGGCTGCATTTCCTGCAGATGAAGTTGGGAAGCTGCTGGAGAAGATACTGAGGGATGGGATTTATTCCTATTTGGAAGAAAATGGGTTTATCAATGATAGGTAGCATGCTTTTGTGCAGAGAAGGTCATGTCATACTGACTTAATAGAATTCTTTGAGGAAGTAACAAAGTTGGTTGATGATAGAACGGCTGTAGATGTCATCTACATATACTTCAGTAAAGCATTTGATAAGGTTCCTCATGGTAGGTTGATGGAGAAAGTGAAATTGCATAAAGTCCAGGGTGTACCAGATAGATGGACAGAGAACTGGCTGATCAACAGTAGTAGTGGAAAGGAGACCTCAAAATGGAGACCTGTGACCAGTCGTGTTCCACAGGGATCCACGTTGGATCACTGTTGTTTGTGATATACATAAATGATTTGGAGGAATGTATAGGTGGTTCATTAACCAGTTTGCAGATGACACTAAAGATTGGTGGAGTAGCAGATAGTAAAGGAAACTGTCAGAGAGTGCAACAGAATATAGATAGATTGGAGAGTTGGGCAGAGAAATGGTAGATGAAGTTCAATCCGGGCAAATGTGAGGTGATGTATTTTGGAAGATCCAGTTCAAGAGCCAACTATACAGTAAATGGAAAAGCCCTGAGGAGTATTGATGTACATTGAGATCAGGTCCATTGTTCCCTGAAGGTGGCATCGCAGGGTGGTGGAGTGGTCAAGAAGGCATACAGTACAATTTCCTTCATCGGACGGGGTATTGAGTACAAGAGTTGGCAGGTCATGTTACAGTTGTATAGGACTTTAGTTCGGCCCCATTTGGAATACTGTGTACAGTATTGGTCACCACATTACCAAAAGGATGTGGATGCTTTGGAGAGGGTGCAGAGGAGGTTCACCAAGATTTTGCCTGGCATGGAGGGTACTAGCTATGAAGAGGGATTGAGTAGATTAGGACTATTTTCATTAGAAAGACGGAGGTTGAGGGGGGACCTGATTGAGGTCTACAAAATCATGTGAGGTATAGACGGGGTGGATAGCAAGAATTTTTTTCCCAGAGTAGGGGACTCAATTACTAGGATCACACGTTCAAAGTGAGAGGGGAAAAATTTAATGGAGATATGCGTGGAAAGTTCATTATGCAGAGGGTGGTGGTGCCTCGAATGTGTTGCCAGTGGAGGTGGTAGAGGCGGGCACGATAGCATCATTTAAGATATATCTAGACAGACACATGAATGGACAGGGGGCAGAGGGATACAGATCCTTCGAAAATAGGTGACAGGTTTAGATAGAGGATCTGGATCGGTGCAGGCTTAGAGGCCAAAGTGCCTGTTCCTGTGCTGTAATTTTCCTTGTTCTTTGTTTAATTTGCCATACCCATGGTGCCTATATTAATAACAGAAGGTGAAGATAAAAAAAACTTATAAAGAACAAAGTCATCTTAATTCAATTCCTGGCTCTTGGGTTTGGGAAACTCAGTACCACTGCAACACCTCCCTGCCAGACTGCTGGAACATTGGGCCGGAAATCGCCACCAAAGCAGGCCATCCACACCACGCTGCTGGAATCCCAGGCTACAAGTCTCTGCAGAAGTTGGCCCAAAGGCCAAACTTGTTGCCTATCCCGGGAAAGAAGGCACTGCAAAAGCCACTCAAAGGAATTCCCAGGCTGCTGGATGCTGGATCAAAACCACGCAATGCCGAAGCCCCCACCAGCCTCTGCTGATGTAGCAGCCGATACTGGGTCCCCATGCTCAACCCTCTGCCAACAGCCTCCTCCACACTGATTCCAGAGTTCCTCTCTGGACTCACTGACTCTCTCACTATTGTCCTCGAGGTCACAGACTCCAGACTCACCAGCTGCCTTGGTGCTGTCTGTCAGAGTCCTCCTGCAGGCTCACCAGCTGTCTCCATGCTCCAGACTGCAAAGAAGACATCTTCATTCCGCTTTCTGCCAAAGAGAGATAAAAAAAGAAAAGGAAAGATAGAAAAAAAAAGCAGATGGAGTAGATTAGCCCTGGGCACAGGAACCCGGATGTTGCCTCCTCCTTCACTACCATCTTAGAAAGGACCTGGGTCTAGGTCTGAGAAAATAGTTCCCTTGGCTGGGACCCAAAAACATGAAGTCAGAGTCTCGGAGTAGGGGGTCGGCCATTGAAAGGAATGATCTCAGGGAATCAAAAGATATGTCGTCCAGTCAGGAAAAACAAGTTGAAGGTCAAGATCAACCATGATTGTATTGGATAGTCAACCAGACTGAATGGGCCAAATGGTCCAATCCTGCTCCTGCTTCTTGTGTTTTAGTGTTTGGTGAGCCCCAATATCTGAACTCCTAGTGAGAGTTTTCACTGGATCATAAATATGAAAATATTTCTGTTACTATTATACTTGCTGGAAATTGTATTGTAATTTTAACAAATTTGGAATAGCACATCAGGTGTTCCACAAAGCTGGAGCCCATTACCTGACATTCTTAAATAAACAATAAGCACATGAACGTAGGAAGAAACTGTATCCATTGGAGTGGACTCCACCCAATCAACAGGATCAAAGTTTACACAGGAAGGATAAATATGTGGAAAGGACTTTAAATCAACAGAGAGGGAGGAGGTTAGACAAAGCAATAGTTAAACCTAACAACCTAAAGATAGGATTTAAAAACTGAGAATTAATCATAAACAGTGATTGAGATAGTATCCACATTCAGAGCAATGTATAGAAAGTGATAACAAACAAAACTGGTAAAAACAAAATAGAAATTATGAAATTGAGGGAGCAAATGGTTACGGCTGAGTTAGATGGGGAACTAACTCATTTCTCTTTCTCTTTGTTCATTGTCTTGCCTATTGTGAGTTGTGTGGTATGTGGAACATCCTTTCCAGTCCTATTCAGGTCCCTCCCAACAACTCTATCTCTGGTACATTGATGACATTATCAGTGCTCTTTCCTCGTTCATTCTATAGAAAAAAAAATATCAATTTCCTTTCTAATTTCCACCCTGGCCTCACCTTCGTCTGGTCCATCTCTAATTCTTCTCTTCCCTTCCTGGATATCTCAGGGGTGACATGGTGGCTCAGTGGTTAGCACTGCTGCCTCACAGTACCAGGGACCCAGGTTCAATTCCAATATAGTTTGCATATTCTCCCCGTGACTGCGTGGGTTTCCTCCCACAGTCCAAAGTTGTGCAGGTTAGGTGAATTGGCCATGCTAAATTGCCCATAGTGTTCAGGGATATGTAAGTGAGGGGTAAATGTAGGGAAATGGGTCTGGGTGGGTTACTGTTTAGAGGATCGGTGTGGACTTGTTGGGCCGGATGGCCAGTTTCCACCCTGTAGGGATTCTATGATCTCTGTTTTCATTTCTGGAGATAGGCTCATCACCTGATACAAACTCACCAACTCCCACAGTTACCAGTCTATACATCCTTACACCCTGCTTCGTGAATGGGCTCTATTCCATACTCCCAGTTCCTCCATCTCCATTGTACCTGTTCTGATGATACCACCTTCCACAGGGGAGACCTCAGAAATGTCCACCTTTTTCCTCAACCAAGGTGCAGTGGAGACATTCAAAAAGGAGCTGAGGAGAGTACAGGTCCAACATGTACTGTTTAGAGGTATATTTAGGAGCAACAGGTTCACAGAATCCTGGATGTGGAGAACAATTCAGAACTGGATGAGGAAGAAGACAAGGGCTTTTAGTGAGTCTAAAGGGAGAAATTCAGCTGCGGCCCATGGAGGCAAACAAGAAGTGCAAGAGGGAACTTGAGAAAGCAATGAGAAGAGCAAAAAGGGGGCATGAGAAAAGACTTGCAAACAGGATCAGGGAGAATCCTAAGATATTTAATAAATATATTAAAGGGAAGAGGTTAACCAGGGAAAGGGTAGGGCCCACTGGGGACCATGGGGGCAACCTATGTGTGAAGCTGCATGATATTAGAAAAGTGTTAAATGAATATTTCTCATCAGTCTTCTCGTTGGAAGAGGAGAATGTAGGTACAGAATTCAGGAAAGGGATTGTGAGGAAGTTGCACATTTTGAAATAGGAAATGGGGAGGTATTACAGGCTCTGTCAGACTTAGGAATGGTCAACTCCCTTGGCTTGGATGAAATGCATCCCAAGCTGCCGTGGGAGGTGAGACAGGGGCTCTGACACAATTTTTTAATTCCCCTCCTGTCACGGGGGAAGTGCCAGAGGACTGTATTCACTCAGGAACAGGACATTGTTGTCGATATGAATACTGAGGCACGAATAAGTAGAATGGATGGCTTTGAGATATGTAGAGAAGAGGTGTTGGAAATTCTGGCAAGGGTGAAAATAGATAAGTCCCCTGGGCCTGATTGCATTTATCCTAGGATTCTCTGGGAAGCAAGGGAGGAGATTGCAGAGCCATTGGCCTTGATTTTTGTGTCCTCTTTGTCTACAGGAGTAGTGCCAGAGGACTGGAGGCTAGCAAACGTGGTTCCCTTGTTCAAGAAGGGGAGTAGGGATAATCCTAGTAACTATAGGCCAGTGAGTCTCACTTCTGTTGTGGGCAAAGTCTTAGAGAGAATTATAAGGGATAGGATTTATGCACATCTGGATAAGAATGATGTGATCAAGGATAGTCAGCATGGTTTTGTGAAGGGCAGGTCGTGCCTCACAAACCTTATTGAATTCTTTGAGAAGGTGACGAAGGAGGTAGATGAGGGGAAAGCGGTAGATGTAGTATATATGGATTTTAGTAAGGCGTTTGATAAGGTCCCCCATGGTAGGCTACTGCAGAAAATACAGAGATATGGCATTGAGGGTGAGTTGGAGGTTTGGATTAGGAATTGGCTCTCTGGAAGAAGACAGAGGGTAGTAGTTGATGGCAAAGATTCATCTTGGAGTGCCGTCACTAGTGGTGTTCCGCAAGGATCTGTTTTGGGACCATTGCTGTTTGTCATTTTTATAAATGACCTGGAGGAAGGGTTAGAAGGTTGGGTGAGCAAGTTTGCGGATGATACGAAAGTCGGAGGAGTTGTAGACAGTGAGGAAGGATATGGCAGGTTACAGCGGGATATAGAGAAGCTGCAGAGCTGGGCAGAAAGGTGGCAAATGGAGTTCAATGTAGCTAAGTGTGAAGTGATTCACTTTGGTAAGAGTAATAAAAAGATGGATTACTGGGCTAATGGTAGACTACTTGGTAGTGTGGAAGAGCAGAGGGATCTTGGTGTCCATGTACACAGATCTCTGAAAGTTGCCACCCAGGTAAATAGTGCAGTGAAGAAGGCATATGGCGTACTGGCTTTTATTGGTAGAGGAATTGAGTTCCGGAGTCCTGAGGTCATGCTGCAGTTGTATAAGACTCTGGTGCGGCCGCTTCTGGAATATTGTGTGCAGTTTTGGTCGCCATACTATAGGAAGGATGTGGAGGCACTGGAACGGGTGCAGAGGAGGTTTACCAGGATGTTGCCTGGTATGGTAGGAAGATCCTATGAGGAAAGGCTGAGGCACTTGGGGTTGTTTTCTTTGGAGAAAAGAAGGTTTAGGGGTGATTTGATAGAGGTGTACAAGATGATTAGGGGGTTAGATAGGGTTGACAGTGAGAACCTTTTTCCACGTATGGAGTCAGCTATTACAAGGGGGCATAGCTTTAAATTAAGGGGGGGTAGATATAGGACTGATGTTAGGGGTAGGTTCTTCACTCAGCGAGTCGTAAGATCATGGAATGCCCTGCCAGTAGCAGTAGTGGACTCTCCCTCTTTATGGGTATTTAAGCGGGCATTGGATAGGTATATGGAGGATAGTGGGTTAGTGTAGGTTAGGTGGGCTTTGATCGGCGCAACATCGAGGGCCGAAGGGCCTGTACTGCGCTGTATTGTTCTATGTTCTATGTTCTATGTTCTATGACTGGAGGACAGCTGATGTGGTTCAGTTTTTTAAGAGGAGTGGTAGAGATTGTTACGAACCAGGCTAGACCCCCTCAAAACTTTTCAAGAAAGTAGCCCAGGCCCTAACTTTTCTAGTTGTCTTAAGAAGGGGTAAAGTGGATATTCCAGGAATGATGCAGCTGGCCCAACCACTTGACTTTAAACAAAACAGATTTTTATTTACAGACTACTGAATTAAACACGAACAAAAGAGAACCAATTTTAGAATAACATAACCTTTCTGAAAAGTTAATTGACTCTAGCACAACTTAATGATGCTGTTCCAAATACTTGCAACATCCCCATAAACACTCCGTTGGCAAATGAAGGTAAAATCAGACACAGGTTCTTACAGGAGAGATGTCAGAGAGAGAGAAGTACCATGAAGCTGTTTCTTTGGGTCCAGCACCATCTCTGGGCTCCCAACTAAAACCTGACTGGCAGCTACAAACAGACTACTTCCTAAAACCAAACCAAACCAAACCAAATCCTGACCTGGGACAACTGGCCACTCCCCTTTTTTCAAGTATTTTCAGACATATCCGAACCTCAGCCTTTATGACCTCTCTGAATAAAAGAAAAGGACAGAATAACCTTGTTAAAGGAGCATTGTCACCACAACATGAACCAGAAAATTACAGACTGATGAGTCTCATGTCAATGATAGGGAAACTATTGGAGAAAATTCTGAAGGAGAAAATTAATACCCACTCAGAAACACATGGGTTAATTAGGGCTATTCAGCATGGCTTTGTCAGAGGGAGATCATGCCTAACAAATTTGTTCGAATATTTTGAAAATGTTATCAAGTGTGTGGATGAGGGAAGTTCAGCTTATGTCGTTATACGGATTTTAGCAAAGCTTTCGACAAGGTGCCACATGGACACTGATTGAGAAGGTTAAAGCACATAGAATTTAGTGAAACATGGCAAGATGGATCCGAAACTGGCTAAGTACTAGGACACAAAGGTTAGTGGTAGAAGGCTGTGCAAGTGACTGGAGGCTGATGTCTAACAGTGTATCACAAGGGTCAGTACTGGGACCCTTATTGTTTGTTATATACATAATGATATAGATGAAAATGTGGGGGATAATGTTAAGCAAAATTGCAGATGACACCAAAGTTGGTAAAGTGGCTAATAGTGAAGAAGATGGTTGTAGGTTACAGGAAGAGAAAGATGGGTTGGACAAATGGGCAGACCAGTGGCAGTTGGTATTTAAAACTGATAAATGCAAAGCGATGTATTTTGGAAGAAGAAACAAGATGAGGGAATATTTAACCGATAGCAGGACACTGGGTAGCTTAGAGGAACAGAGGGATTTTGAGGTAATTAGTCACAGATCGCTGAAGTCAGCAGAGCACATGAATAGGATAGTTAAGAAGGCATATGGGACATTCGCATTCATCAGTCATGGCATAGAATATATGAGCAAGAAGGTAATGTTGGAGTTGTACAGAACTTTGATTAGGCCATAGCTGGAGAACTGTGTGCAGTTTTGGTCACCTCACCACATGAAGGTGATAGTACTGTCGGAGGAACAGAAGAGGTTCACCAGGATGGTGCCTGAGATGGAGAAAGTGAGTTATAAGGAGAGACTAAATAGGCTTGAATTGTTTTCTTTAGAGCAGAGAAGGCTGAGGAGGACATGGGTGAGGGGTAAGTCCAGGGTGGATAGAGAGCAAGAGCTACCCTTAGTTGAGGGATCAATCATGAAGGCGTATAGGTTTAGGGTAAGGGGCAGGAGATTCAGGGGGTGTTTGGGAAATATCTTTTTCATCAGCGGGTGATGGGAATCTGGAATGCACTGCCTAGGAAGGTAGTGGAGGTCAGAAACCTTACAATATTTAAAAAGTGTTTGGATGAGTACTTGAAATATCATAACATTCAAGGATTTGGGACAAGTGCAGGAAATTGGGAGTAGCACGCCTTTAGTGGCCCAGGCCATTCTGTTATAACGTGACAGTTGTGTTCCTCTGCAACCTTGTGCTTATAGAAAATCGCACTATGGAAAACCTCTGTGGAAACTCGCTCTGTAGAAGATCACGAATAGAAACACGCTATACCCATACAGTACAAAGTTTGCATTATCCAAATAATATCCACAATTCGTCAGTCGCCACTTCGTGCTGACAAAATGCAAGTTATAGCAGACTCAATGGGCTGAAGGGCCTTTTATGCCCTGGATGAATCTATGAATCCATGAAGATTCCCCACCATTATGATTGATAGGGCCATCAGCCATGTCTGACCCATCTCCTGCCCTTCAACACTGAGCCCTTCTCTTCAAGCGATAGGTCCCCCTGGTCCTCACTTTCCACCCCAACAAGCGTTCAAAGGATCGTAAGCCACCATTTCTGTTACCTCCAACAGGATACCACCACTAGACACACAGACCCAGGTGGCACAGTGGCTCAGTGGTTAGCGCTGCACCATCACAGTACCGGGGCCCGGGTTCAATTCCAACCTCAGGCGACTGTCTGCGTGCAGTTTGCACATTCTCCCTGTGTCTCACAACTTTCCCCATGGGTTTCCTCTGGTGCTCTGGTTTCGTGTGCAGGTCAGGTGAATTGGCCATGCTAAATTGCCCATAGTGTTAGGTGCATTAGTTAGTGGGAAATGTGTCTGGGTGGGTTACTCTTTGGAAGGTCATTGTGGACTTGTTGAGCTAAATGCAGGGAAATGAATCTAGATCCTTTCCCATCTTGACAACATTCAATAAAGACCATTCCCTCAGGACAGTCAAGTTCATTTGTCCTCAATCCCAATATCTCCTCATACCCCATGCAGTTACAGAAGATATTATTTACTTCCCATTTACTGCCTCCCTCTTTACCATCCAAGGCCTCAGATACACCTTTCAAGTCAAGCAGTCTTTCTATTCTACCCTATATGCTGCTCACAATGTGGTTTTCTCTACACTGGGCAGACAAAATGCAGACTGAGTTACTGCTTTGTAGAACACCCACACTCTGTATATAAAAGTGACCCTGAGCTTCCTGTTGCCTGCTACTTCAACATACCACCACCATGTTCCCACGACAACATTTCTGTCTCGGGAAGGAAATACATCTAAGTATATATAAACTATGGTAACAGCATGGTGGCCCAGTGGTTACCACTGTTGCTTTGCAACACCAAGACCTGGGTTTGACTCCAGCCTTGGGCAATTGTCTGTATGGAATTTGCACATTCTCCCTGCATCTGTGTGGGTTTCCTCTGTAAGCTCTGGTTTCCTCCCACAGTCCAAAAAATGTGCAGGTTAGGTGGATTAGCCATGCTAAATTGCCCATAGTACTCAGGGATGTGTAGGTTAGGTGCATGAGTCGGGGTAAATGTAGAGGAATGGGTTTGGGTGGGATACTCTTCAGAGGTTAGGTTCAACTTGTTGGGCCAAAGGCCAATTCCACACAGTAGGAATTCTAATTCTGAAACACGGAACTAGTTTATTGTAAATAAAATCTACTTAAGTAAAGTTGTAAAGGTTATTAATAAAAAGTTTAAACTGGAAATATTTATAATGACCCTTCTTGAAACCTAACATATAACCTCAAGTCTGGGGAATTAATAGAAAATTCTGCAAAAGTGTTACCTTAAGAATGCTTTGGGGCTTTTCACTGAAAGACTAAGGTAAAAGGCTACTCCTTTGAAGGGAAGTTAACTCAGACTTTGACAGTGTTCAACAATTAAATAGCTTCATTACACCCACCATAGGTGACATCTATGGAGACATATCATAGTTTCTGTGACTCCTGTCAAACAACTTGTCTTCTTTGCAAATGCAACATTTTCCTTGTTTCAGCCTGTCTCCTTTGCTTTGTGAAGTTTTAATTCCAAAAAAATTCCATAACATATTGATACATTCAGTCAATGAAATCTTTAATTAATATACCAGACATTCTCATAATACTAGGAGACATCACCCTCTGGGTAAAATCATTTTTCTTCATATTTCCTCAAAACCTTCTGCCCCTTATCTTGAACATATGACCCCTGGTCATTGATCCCTCCATCAAGGGGAATATTTTTCTTTGTGCCTACACTGTCTACGCCCCTCATAATTCTATACATCTCAACTGCATTCCCTCTCAATCTCCCCTACTCTAAGGAAAACAATCACAGTTTGTCCAATCTCTCTTCATAAGTGATAATCTTTAACCCAGGCAACATCCTGGTACATCTCTTCTGCACCCTCTCCAGTGCTATCAATACTGTTCTATAAAGTGCACAATACTCTAGCTATGACTTAACCAACATTTATATAGTTCCAGTATAATCTCCATGTTCTTAAACTCTATGCCTCAACTAATATACCATATGCCTTTTTAACCATTTTTTCCATCTGTCCTGATACCTTAAAGAACAGGTGTACATGCGCACCAAGGTCCCTCTGATCCTTCCCAGAGTCCTATCATTCATCATGTATTCCTTTGCCTTGTTTGTCCTGCCCAAGTGCATCACCTCACATTTATCAAGAATGAATTCCATTTGCCACTGATCAGTCCATCTGACTAGCTTAAAAATATCCTCCTGTAATCTAAGACTATCCTCACCACTATTCACAACCCCACCAATTTTTGTATCATCTGGGAACTTACTGATCAGCCCTTCAACAATCTAGTTTCAGATGACAAACAGCAAGGGCCCTGACACTGATTCCTGTGGGACCTCACTGCACACAGACCTCCAGTCAGAAAAACATCCCTCAACCATCACCCTCTGCTTCCTGTCACTCAGCCATTTTTGGATGCAATTTGCCTAACTTCCTTGGACATCGTGGGCTCTTACCTTACCTTAACAAAAGCCTTGCTGAAGTCCAAGTAGACTACATCTAAAGCATTACCCTCATTGACACACCTGGTCACCTCTTCGAAAAATTCAATCAAGTTGGTCAGATATGAGTTCCCTTCAACAAAACTATACTGACTACTCTTCATTAATCACTGTGTTTCCAAATGCAGATTAAATCTGTCCCTCAGAATTGCTTCCAATATTTCACCTACCACTGAGGTGAGGCTAAATGGGCCTGTTGTTTCCTGGTTTCTCCCTTGTCTCGTTCTTGAATAACGGTATCACATTGGCTGTCCTCCAGCACCTCTCCTGTGGCCGGATGATAAGGGAATATTTTGGAAATTAAAAATTTTTGAAAACATCTTGCTATTTCCTCCTTTGCCTCACTCAAATAACCTGGGATATATTTCAGCCAGCCCTAGAGATTCATCTGATTTTAAATCTGCCAGAGCACTCAGAACCTCCTCTCTGACTGTGCTAATCTCTTTAATTGTTTTACAGACCATCTCCCTGATTTCTATCAAGTAGAAAGATAAGCAGCAATTAGCATGTGTGCAGGGTTTAAGTTCGAGGCAGATGAGGAATGAAGCAAAAAGGAAGGATAACTGAGGACATATTACTAAATGTGATGGAAATCAAGAGTATAAGAAAATTAGCATTAAGGTGCTTTATCTGAATGCTCATAGTATTCGTAACAAAGTAGATGAATTAACAGCACAAATCATTGTAAATGATTATGATCACAGAGGCATCACAGAGACATGGTTGCAGGGGGTTGAGAACTAGCAGTTAAACATCCAAGGATTTACAACTTATGAAAAAGACAGAGAGATGGGCAGAGGGGGTGGGGTTGCCTTGAAATTAAATCTATGGCACTGAATGACATAGGATCGGATGATGTGGAGTCTATGTGGATGGAATTGAGGAACCACAAAGGCAAAAAAAACCATAATGGGAGTTATGTACTGACCTCCCAGCAAGAAGTACCAGGAAATAAATAGGGCATGTCAAAAAGGCAAGGTCACGATGATCATGGGGGACTTCAATATGCAAATAGAATGGTTGAATAATGTTGCCGGTCAATCCAAAAAAGAGAATTTATAGAATGTTTACAAGATGGCTTTTTGGAACAGCTAATGATGGAGCCCACAAGGGAACAGGTTATTTTGGACTTAGTGCTATGTAATGAGTCAGACTTTATAAAAGATCTAAGGGAACATTTAGGAATCAATGATCACAATATGGCAGAGTTCAGTCTGCAGTTTGAAAGAAAGAATGCAAAATTGACTGTCATGGTGGTACAGTTAAATAAAGGTAATTACAGGGGCATGAGAGAGGAATTGACAAAAATCGATTGGAAGCAGAGCCTAATGGGGAAGACAGTAGAGCAACAATGGCAGGAGTTTCTGGGTGTAATTGAGAACACAGTACAGAGATTAATTCCAATGAAAAGAAAGATTACCACAGAGCGGGGTGGGGAGGGGGGGGTGGGGGTGGATTAGACAACCATGGCTGACAAAGGAAGTCAGGAAATGTATCATAGAAAAAGAGAGAGCCTATAAAGTTGCCAAGAGCACTGGGAAATCAGAAGATTGAGTAGACTACAAAAACAAACAGAGGATAATAAAGAGACAAATAAGGAAGCAGAGGATCAAACATGAGGGTAAGCTAGCCAGTAATATTAGAAATGATAGTAAAAGTTTCTTTCAATACATAAGAAACAAACGAGAGGCAAAAGTAGAGATTGGACTGCTCCAAACTGATGCAGGAAAGCTAGTGATGGGAGATAAGGAAATAGCTGAAGAACTTAATAAATACAATTAAGGAGAGTCAAGGGGCAGAGTTGAATATGGTAGCCATTAAAAAGAGAAAGAACTTGAAAAGCTAAAAGATCTAAAAATGAATAAATCCTCTGGCTCAGATGGGCTACATCCTAGAGTTCTGAGGGAGGTGGCTGAGGAAATAGCAGAGGTGCTGACTATGATCTTTCAAAACTCACGGAGTCAGGGAAAGTCCCAGATGATTGGAAAATCGCTATTATAACCCCCTTGTTCAAGAAAGGATCAAGACAAAAGATGGAAAATTATAGGCAGATTAGCCTAACCTTGGTTGTAGGTAAAATTCTAGAATCCATCGTTAAGGATGAGATTTCTAAATTCTTGGAAGTGCAGGGTCACATTAGAACAGGTCAGCATGGATTTAGTAAAAAGAGGTCACGTCTGTGAGAATTCTTTAAAGAGGTAGCAAGTAGGTTAGACCAGGGAAACCCAGTGGATGTTATCTACCTAGACTTCCAAAAGGCCTTTGATAAGGTGCCTCATGAGAGCCTGCTGAGTAAGGTGAGGGCCCATGGGTTCGAAGTGAGCTACTGACATAGATTGAGTATTGGCTGTCGGACAGAAGGCAGAGAGATCAGATAAAAGGTTCTTTTTTGGAATGGCAGCTGGTGAAAAGTGATGTCCTACAGGGTTCATTGCTGGGGCCGAAGCTGTTCACTTCATATATTAATGATCTGGACAAAGGGACTGGGGCATTCCGGCAAAGTTTTCTGATGATACGAGGTTAGGTGGACAGGCAGGTAGTACTGAGGAGGTGGGGAGACTGTGGAAAGATTTAGACGTTTAGGAGAATGGTCCAAGAAATGGCTGATGAAATGTAATGTGAGCAAATGCGAGGTCTTGTAATTTGGGAAAAAGAGCACAGGTGAGAACATTCATAAAGCCAAAGTACAAAGGGATCTGGGAGTGCTAGTGCAGGATTCTCTAAAGGTTGACTTGCAGGTTGAGTCCATGGTTAAGAAAGCAAATGTAATGTTGTCATTTATTTCAATAGGGTTAGAATGTAAAAGCAGTGATGTGCTTCTGAGACTTTATAAAGCTCTGGTTAGGCCCCATTTAGAATACTGTGTCCAGTTTTGGGCCCCAAACCTCAGGAAGGACATACTGGCACTGGACTATGTCCAGCGGAGATTCACACAGATAAACTCTGGAATGGTAGGCCTAACATACGATGACTGGCTGAGGATCCTGGGATTATATTCATTACTGTTTATAAGATTCAGGGGAAATCTAAAGAAATTTACAATATAATTCATGGCTTAGAAAGGGTGGATGCTAGGAAATTGTTTCCAAAAGGCAGGGAGACTAGGATCCGTGAGCACAGCCTTAGAATTAGAGGAGGTCGATTTAGAATGGAAATGAGGAGCATTTCTTCAGCCAGAGTGTGGTGGGCCTGTGGAATTCATTGCCACAGAGCGCAGTGGAGGCCGGGACGTTAAATGTCTTCAAGGCAGAGATTGATAAATTCTTAATCTCACAAGGAATTAAGGGATACGAGGAGAGTGCAAGTAAGTGGTGTTGAAATGCCCATCAGCCATGGGCCAAATGGCCTTACTTCCACTCCTATTTCTTATGGTCTTAGGTCTTATCCACATATTGTCCCTCTCACTAGTGAAAACCAACCCAAAGTATTCATTTAGAATCCTACCTACATTCTCTGGACCCACACACAATTTAGCACACTGGTCCTGAACGGACCTTACATTTTTCCTTGTTATCCTTTTACCCTTAATATACCTGTAAAAACAATCTTGGATTTGCCTTCATTTTACCTGCCAGTATCCTTTCACATCCCCTTTTAGCTCTCCGAATCTCCCTTTTAAATTCCCTCTTGCACACTGTATATTCCTCTAGGGTTTCTGCTGTTTTGAGCCCTCTGTTCGTGCCATTAGCCTCCCTTTATTTCTCTCAGTCCAATGAAATGTGTCTCTTGATATCCAGGATTCACAGGATTTGATAGTTCCAACCTTTTTTTTATTGGAATATGTTGGCTTTGTACTCTCCATATTTCCTTCTTGAATGCACAATCCAAGGTGGATCATACTCCACCTGTTACAATTACCTCCCACCCTGCATCTGCCTATCACCATCCCACTTACCTTTCCCCACCTTCCCCCCATTTATCTCTCAGCACCCGCCCCCTCCACATTTCTGATGAAGGGCTTATGACTGAAATGTCGACTTCCTGCTCTGCAGATGCTTCCTGACTGGCTGTGCTTTTCCAGCACCACACTCTTCCAACTCTGACTCTTCAGCATCTGCAGTCCTCACTTTCTCCCAGATATCTCAATGAAGTCAGGAGAAGTCAATAATTAGGGAGATCAGGAAAACATTGAGTAAAAAACAAAGAAAATACAATGGAAACCTTTAATTTTCACATAAATTGAAAGAAACAAAACTAATGAAAGCAATTAATTTCTTGGATATATTTGGGATTGCTTCCAACTTAAAATGATATACAACATATCAAATCTAATTTTGAGTAACAAACTAGAATTAGCTAATGACTGGATGATGAGGGAAAATTTTGTGAATAGTGACTATAATACAATTAAAGTTGATTTTAGATTTGAGAGGGAAAATGTGAGTGATAAAACAAGGCTTTAAAGTTAAGTGAGGCTAATTTTAAAAGCATGAGATGGTAATTGAATGGAGTAATCAAACTGAACAATTAGTGGACAAGTGTATAGTCAAATGTATACAGAATACATTCACAAGAGTTATTTGGTATAGTCCAAGAGCAGATTATATTTCTAAAAGCAGAAAATAATTAAATATTTTATTTAATTTAACTTGAAGGGTATTGGAGAAAATAGTTAAAAATCACACAATACCAGGTTTTAGTACAACTGGTTTATTTGGAAGCACTAGCTTTGTTTCCAAATAAACTTGTTGGACTATAACCTGATGTTATGGGATTTTTAACTTAGTCCGCCACAGCCCCAAACTGGCATCACCAAGTCCTGAAGCAAATAATGAGACTTAATCTTGACAGTCTGATATTTCTTTTAAGACCTACTGGTTAAAAACTAAGTGGTAAATTTGAAGAGGTATTAGTTAAACTTACCAAAGTTTTCTTGACTTGGAATTTGTGCCATTGAATTGCAACGTTTCAAATGAGCCTCCATTGTCTAAAAAGGACAATGGGAAAAAGCAACTCTTGTCAGCTTAACATCCATCTGCCAATACTAACTGAGTATTTTGAAAAATTTGAATTGACAAAAGAATAGACCTGTGAAGGTGAGGTCACGTCTGTCTAAAGCTGGTGGAATATATAAACGCAGAAAATGATTAGATCTGGCAGTATCTGTTGAGCGAGAAACAGATTTTTCACTGATAATTAAAATTCCCATCTTATTTTCAAAACCCTTCACAATCTGAACCATCTGGATCTCTATGATTTCCACCAGCTACAGTCACCTCCAAGATCTCCTTTAATTCTGCAGGAATGAACACCCCAGATACTAATTATTCCCCCATTGGTGGCTGTGCCTTCAGCTCCCTATGTCCTAAAATTCAGAATTCCCTCCCAAACCTCTTTTCCTCTCTCTGTTCTTTTAAGATATTCCTTGAAGTCCACTTTGTTGATCACTTATCCCAGTACCTCGCTCAAAGCCAATCTCTGCTCGGTGATGTTCCTGGGAGGTGCATTATTTTTATATCAATACACTAAAGATGTTATATAAATGGAAGTTGTTGTTAGCAATGGTTAATCCCACGGCTGCACATGATGAAAGATTAATGTGTGCCTGGACTCTCACAGCCAGCAATCTAATGGAAAATCTGTCTATACAGGGTTTGAGTCCAAATCAGCTCATGGCAAATTTCAAAGGACATGCACTGCCGGGCAGTTTCTTCCTTCTCTTCGGACTCTGGTGGTCTATGAAGTATCCACTCAAATTCTTCCTGAAGAAGAAGAAAACATCCCGACTATGCTTCGAGCGGGTGGAATTTGCTGAGGGGATAGCCAAAGCTGTTTTCTCACTTGTGGGTGAGTATTCTCAGTCTCTGAGGGATTGTTGCCAAAGAATGAACTGATCAGTTGGTGAGGCATTTATCCTCAGAGTGGCTGCTCACACACACTCTCACTCTCGCATACTCACACACCTCCCTCATACACCCTCACACCCTCCCTCACACCTTCCCTCACACACACGCACACTCACACCCTCTCTCATGCTCACTCTCACACACTCACACACCCTCCCTCACACAGACTAACACACTGTCACAGTGACCTCGCACAGACACACTAACACACTGTCATAGACTCGTATGATACCTACAGTGTGGAAACAGATCCAACAAGTCCACACTGACCCTCCAAAGAGTAACCCACCCAGACTATTATCCTATATTTAACCCTGACTAATGTACCTAATGTACACATCCCTGGACACTATGGGTAATTTAGCATGGCCAGTTCACCTAACCTGCACATCTTTGGACTGTGGGAGGAAACGGGAGCACCCAGCGGAAACCCACGCAGACATGGGGAGAATCTGCAAACTCCACACAGTCATCCAAGGCAGGAATGGAATCCAGGTCCCTGGTGCTATGAGGCAGCAGTGCTAACCACCGAGCCACCATGCCACCCTGTCACTGTGATTCTGCACACACACTAACACACTGTTGCAATAGAATAAGGGAGTCCCTGGAGGTATACAAGGAATACTGGAGTTTATTGAAGGAGGAAATCAGGAGGGCGAAAAGGGGGCACGAGATAGCCTTGGCTGAGAAGTTTAGGGTGAATCCAAAGAGGTTCTTTAAGTGTATTAAAGGCAAAAGAATAACTCGAGAGAGAATAGGGCCCCTCAAGGACCAAAATGGACATGTGTATGTCAAACCAAAGGAGTTGGGTGAGATTCTCAACAAGTATTTCTCCTCAGTGTTTACCATGGAGAAAGACATGAAGACTTGCAAACTTGGGGAAGGTAGTGGTGATATCTTTGGGACAGTCCATATCACAGTCGAGGATATGTTGGATATATTAGAATGTATGAAGGTGGATAAATCTCCTGGTCCAAGAGCACTGCAAGAAGCTAGAGAAAAGATTGTGGGCGCCCTGGCTGATATTTCTGCATCATCATTAGCCACGGGTGAGGTCCCAGAAGATTGAAGCCTAGCGAATGTTGTGCCATTATTCAAGAAAGGTTACAAAGAAAAGCCTGGGAACTACAGACCAGTGAGCCTAACATCTGTGGTGGATAAGTGACTTGAGAAGATTCCTGAAGGATAAGTTATACATGCATTTGGAAAGACAGGGTTTGATTCGGAGTAGTCAGCATAGCTTTGTGAGTGGGAGATCATGCCTCACAAATTTGTTAAGAGTTCTTTGATGAAGTGACCAGGAAGGTTGACGAGGGCAAGCAGTAGATGTAGTCTGTATGTTTCAGTAAGGTTTTTGATAAGGTTCCACATGATAGGCTGCTCTGGAACATGAGATCACATGGAATCCAGGGGGTGCTGGCAAGTTGGATACAAAATTGGCTTAATGGTAGGAAGCAGAGGGTAACAGTGGAAGGATGCTTGTCGACTGGAGGCTTGTGACTAGTGGAGTACCTCAGGGATTGGTGCTGGGTCCATTGGTGTTTGTTATCTATATCAATGATTTGCATGAGCATGTACAAGGCATGATTGGCAGGTTTCCTGATGACACTAAATAGGTGGTATCATGGACAGTGAGGAAGTTTCTCAGAAATTGCAGCAGAACATTGATCAGCTGAGGTAATGGGCTGAGAAATGGCAAATGGAGTTTAATATAGGTAAGTGTGAAGTCTTGCATTTTGGAAAGTCAAATCAAGGTAGGAGTTTCAAGGTGAATGATAGGGCCTTAAGGAGTGTAGTGGAACAGAGGGATATTGGAGTTCAGGTTCACAGTTCTCTGAAAGTGGAGTCACAGTTAGACAGGGCAGTGAAGAAGGCTTTTGACACACTGGCCTTCATCAGTCAGGGCATTGAGTATAGAAGGTGGGAAGTTATGTTGCAGTTTTACAGAACATTGGTGAGGTTGCACTTGGAGTATTGTGTTCAGTTTTGGTCACCTTGCTATAGGAAGGATGTTATTAAACTGGAAAGAGTACAGAAGGAATTTACAAGAGTGATCTGACTTATCGGGGGAAGTTGCTCAAGCTAGGCCTTTCTCTTTAGAGCATCGGAGACTGAGGGGGGACCTTATAGAGGTGTATCAGATCATGAGAGATATGGATAGGGTGAATGCACTCAGTCTTTTTCTCCAGGGTTAGGGAATCGTGGACTAGAGGGCATCAGTTTAAGGTTAGAGGAGAAAGAATGAAAGGGAGCCTGAGGGGCAACCTTTTTACACAGAGGGTGGTATGCATATGGAATGAGCTGCCAGCGGAACTGGTTGAGGCGGGTACATTAACAACATTTAAAAGGCATTTCCACAAATAGGAAAGGTTTAGAAGGGTATGGGCCAAGTACAGGGAAATGGGGTTAGCGTTGATGGACATTTTGGTCAGCATGGACTATTTGGGACAAAGGGCCTGTCTCCATGCTGTAGGACTCCATGACTCTATAACTCGATAGTATATCCAACCACACCCACTGTCACATTCAGAATGATACACGCCGAAGAATAGATTGAATTAGTAAAGTTTGTTTGT
Source organism: Chiloscyllium punctatum (assembly GCF_047496795.1). Lineage (NCBI taxonomy): Eukaryota > Metazoa > Chordata > Chondrichthyes > Orectolobiformes > Hemiscylliidae > Chiloscyllium > Chiloscyllium punctatum. The sequence goes on along the minus strand of NC_092761.1, from coordinate 52,538,035 downwards.
GCAATAATGTTGTGAGCTCTCTGTTGAACTTGTTTTCCCCAAAAACACATGAATTGGTCCAAAGAGAGAAAGCTCCTGCCTTTCTAGACATTTAGTTTATGTTCAGTCAGATAGTAAACATTGAAAAGTCACAGGTTTGGATCCGTGATCCCGAGTGTGTTGCATGACCAATAACCAGAGTCTAGACAGTGATCATCGAAGGTGGGTCATGTGTTGACATCTCCTGGAACATGTCCAGATAAATTGGGAACACTGTTTTTTACTGTCACATCATAGGGAAGTGCTCAATCAATTGAAATGAAACTCAATTTCTCTTCAAGTCTTCAGGAATCCATTTCAATCCTGCTGTAATACTACATATTGAATACTACTCCACCTTTGTGCAAATACTGATGTGCAGTTTAACAATAGGGAGAATGAGTGGGCAATTCAGAACAATTGTCATCACCTGGTCAATGCCAGCAATGCATTGTTAGCATTCATTTCAAGATTGCTAGATGACAAGCGAAGGAATGCTGAGGCTGTATAAGGCTCTGGTCAGACAACATTTGAAATACTGTGAGCAGTTTTGTATCTAAGGAAGGATGTGCTGGCATTGGAGGGGATTCAGAGGAGGTTCACAAGAATGACCCCAGGGATGAAGGACTAGTCATTTGAGGAGCAGCTGAGGGTCTGTACTCAATGGAGTTTAGAAGGATGGGAGGGATCTGATTGAAACCGAGAGACCTGGATAGGGTGGTCATAGTGAAGATGTTTTGCTAATTGGAGAGAATATGATCTGAAGACACAAAGTGAAAGGATGACACTTTGGATTGGAGATGAGGAGGAATTTCTTCAGCCAAAGGCTAGTTAATTGATATAATTCATTGCCGCAGACGGCTGTGGAGGTCAAGTCATTGAGTGTAGTTAAAACAGAGACAGATATGTTCTTGATTAGTAAGCGGATCAAGGGTTCCAGGGAGAATGTAGGGGAATGAGCAGACAAATATATCAGCTATGGTGGAATGGAAGAGCAGACCTGATGGGCCAAATGGCCTAGTTCTGCTCCCATATCTTAGAGTCTATGTTATGGTTTTAGGAACCAGGCATATTGCCCTGAGGATGACTCTCATTCAGAATGTCTATCAGTTCCCTCAGTCTCACTGGCAGCAATTCATATTCACCACTCGCCACACCCCAGGTCCAGGCCCAGACTGCAAATGGCCCCAAAACAGTGGGGGAGGGGTCAAATGGGGACCCTCCCCATTGAGAAAAGTCATTCTCTATGAATAATATGTTTAGTTGGTAAAATGTTAATTATTGCTGGTTTTGTGTCTTCCCTGAGCACATTCCTGATTTCCTGAAGTCTCTAGTCACTCTCTCAATCACAGTCAGAGTGGCTGCTGTTAGTCTAACTGCTGACTGGGAACAGAAGCCAACAGAGAGGAGGATTATCCAGAATGGGAAGTGCACACCAAGCTGGTGATCAGAATGTTCATAATCCAGGGGTATAACTTCTAATAACTTCTAATCCAAGAGTGGCAGATGGTGAAATTTGAATTCAATAAAATTTGGGAATTAAAATCTAAATGAATGTTAATTCATATAAAAACACATCTGGTTCACATTAATGTCCTTCAGCAAAGGAAACCTTGTCCTTACCTATAAGTTAGGCGTATTATAGATAGTGTAGATGATAGCATGAAATTACAAAAGGATAGATGAAGTGAATGGACAAAACTGTGGCTAATGGAGTTCAATTTAAGGAAGTGTGTTGTTTTCGATTTTGGATTGACAAAGGATAGATCATACCATTCTTTCGTGATGGCATGAAGTAAAGTCCAGCGGAAGATGCTGAAAAAGGTTAGAAGAGATAGGATTTATAATCATCTGGAAAGGGATAATTTGATTAGGGATAGTCAACACAGTTTTGTGAAGGGTAGATCGTGCCTCACTAACCTTATTGAGTTCTTCAAGAAGGTGACTAAATGGGTGCATAAAGGTAAAGCAGTTGATGTGGTGTATATGGACTTCAGTAAAGCGTTTGATAAGGTTCCATGCCGTAGGCTATTGCACAAAATACAGAGTTTCAGGATTGAAGGTGATTTAGTGGTTTGGATCAGAAATTGATGAGCTGAGAAAAGACAGAGGGCAGTGATTGATAGGAAATTAGATTAGATTAGATTACGTACAGTGTGGAAACAGGCCCTTCGGCCCAACAAGTCCACACCGCCCCGCCGAAGCGCAACCCACCCATACCCCTACATCTACCCCTTACCTAACACTACGGGCAATTTAGCATGGCCAATTCACCTGCCCTGCACATCTTTGGACTGTGGGAGGAAACCGGAGCACCCGGAGGAAACCCACGCAGACACAGGGAGAACGTGCAAACTCCACACAGTCAGTCGCCCGAGGCGGGAATTGAACCCGGGTCTCTGGCGCTGTGAGGCAGCAGTACTAACCACTGTGCCACCGTGCCGGAGCTCAGTTACCAGTAGTGTGCCACAAGGGTCTGTTTTGGGGTCACTGCTGTTTTGTCATTTTTATAAATGATCTGGAGGTGGGCATAGAAGGATGGGTTAGTAAATTTGCGGATGACACTAAGGTAGGCAGAGTTGTGAACAGTGACAAAGGATGTTGTGGGTTACAGAGGGACATAGATAAGTTGTAGGGCTGGGCTGAGAAGTGGCAAATGGAGTTTAATGCGGAAAAGTGTGAGATAGTTCACTTCAGAAGAAGAAACAGGAATGCAGAGTACTGGGCTAATGGTAAAATTCTTGGCAGTGTAAATGAACAGAGAGATCGCAGTGTCCATGTGCATAAATCCCTGACAGTTGCCACCCAGATTGATAGGAAGGCATGTGGTGTGTTGGCTTTTATTGGTAGGGGGATTGAGTTTCAGTCATGCTTCAGGTGTACAAGACACTGATAAGGCTGCACCTGGAGTACTGCGTGCAGTTCTGGTCACCACATTATAGGAAGGATGTGGAAGCTTTAGAAAGGATTCAGAGGGCATTTACTGGGATCTTGCCTGGTATGGAAGAAGGTATTATGAGGAAAGGCTGAGGGAACTGAGGCTGTTTTTGTCAGAGAGAAGAAGGTTGAGAGGTGAGTTAATCAAGACGTATAAGATAATTAGAGGGTTAGATAGGGTAGACAGTGAGAGCCTTTTTCCTCAGATGGTGATGGCTAACACAAGGAGACATAGTTTTAAAGTGAGGGATAACAGATTTAGGACAGATAATAGGGGTCGTTTCTTTACTCAGAGAGTAGTAGGGATGTGGAATGGCCTGCCTGCAACAGGAGTAGACTCACTGACATTAAGGGTGTTTAAATAGGCATTGGGCATACATATGGATAATAATGAATTGGTGTAGGTTAGATGAGCATCAGATTAATTTCACATGTCAGTGCAACATTGAGGCCAAAGGGCCTGTGCTGTGCTGTAATGTTCTATGTTCTATGTTCTATGCAGTGGATGTCCAAGGAGACCTGGGGACTCAGGTGCATAGATCTTTACAATGTCACAAACAGGAGTATAAAATAGCCTGGAAAGCTAATAGAATGCTGGCTTTTATATCTACAGCACTGGAATATAAGGATGCAGACGTTATTCTACAGTTATACAAAACTCTGGGTAGACCAACTTGGAGTACTGTGAACAGATTTGGGTATCACACCTTAGGAAGCAAATATTGGCCTCAGAGAGAATATAACACAAGTTTACCTTGATTATGCTCTGGTTATGTTATGAGGAGAGATAATACAAATTAGGACATTTTTCTCTAGAATTTAGAAGATTAAGGTGTGATCTGATCAAACTCTTCAAGATATTAACAGGAAAAAACAGGGTAGTTAAAGATAAAATACTTCCAGTGGTTAGAGTTTCTAGAACTGGGGTGTGCAGTTTAAGAATTGCTTAGCCTGTTCAGGAAAGATGTTAGTAAGCACTTCCACACAAATGACAGTTAATGTTTGGAAGCACCTTCCACAAATAACAGTGGATGCTGGATCAGTTGTTAATTTTAAGTCCGAGATAGATAAACTTTTGTTAAGCAAAGGTATTAAGATATGTGGGCCAAAGACAGGTTTATGGATTTATGGAGACACAGCAGTGGGGGGAGTGGCATTGTTCTGAGTAGGTTACAGTATTATGGGTGGCACGGTGGCACAGTGGTTAGCACTGCTGCCTCACAGCGCCAGAGACCTGGGTTCAATTCCCGCCTCAGGCGGGAAACTGTGTAGAGTTTGCACATCCTCCCCATGTCTGCGTGGGTTTCCTCCGGGTGCTCCGGTTTCCTCCCACAGTCCAAAAATGTGCAGGTTAGGTGAATTGGCCATGCTAAATTGCCCGTAGTGTTAGGTGCAGGGTAAATGTAGTGGAATGGGCGTGGGTGGGTTACGCTTCGGCGGGTCGGTGTGGACTTGTTGGGCCGAAGGGCCTGTTTCCACACTGTAAGTAATCTAAAGATCAGCTTATTAAATGGTTGAACCTGCTTGAGGAGCTGAATGGTCTACACCTGTGTAATCATGGAATTGGACCTCAGAACAAAAACAGAAATAGCTGGTAAAACTCAGCTGATCTAGCAACATCTGTGGAAAGAAAACAGAGTTAACATTTCAAGTCGAGTGACACTGCTTCAGAAGGATACACCTTTTCCCACTAGCAGGCCAGACCCAGCATATGTGACAGCATAGTGGTATACAAATCACAACGGGGTTTCCCTGGGAGTCCTCAACATTGACTCTGGACCCCATGAAGTCTTGTGGCTTCAGGTTAAACATGGGCAAGGAAACCTTCTGCTGATTACCATCCTCTCATCGGCTGATGGATCAGTACTCCTCCATGTTGAAGAACATTTGGAGGAAGCACTGAAGGTGGCAAGGGAGCAAAATATACTCTGGGTGGAGGATTTCAACATGCACTAGCAAGAATGGTTTGGCAGCAGCATGGCTAATCGAACTGGTCAGGTTCTAAAGGACAAAACTCTAGACTGGGTCTGTGGAAGATGATGAAGGAACCAAAAGAAGGAAAACATGCTTGACCTCACCCTTACCAATCTGCTACTTGCAGATGTAACTGTCCATGACAGTATTGATAAGAGAAAACTAGGAGAAAGTGAGGACTGCAGATGCTGGAGTACCAGAGTTGAAAAGTGTGGCGCTGGAAAGGCGCAGCAGGTCAGGCAGCATCCGAGGAGCAGGAGAATCGACGGTTCGGGCATAAGCCCTTCTTCAGGAATGAGGCTGGTATGCCAAGCGGGCTGAGATAAAAGGGAGGGAATTTGGGGGAGGGGTGCTGGGAATACTATAGGTGGAAGGAGGTGAGGGTGAGAGAGATAGGCCTGAGAGGGGATGGGGGCGGAGAGGTCGGGACGAAGATTGCAGGTCAAGAGGACGGTGCTGAATCTGAGGGTTGGGACTGAGATAAGGTGGGGGCAGGGGAAATGAGGAAGCTGGAGAAATCTACATTCAGTATTGATAAGAGAAATTAAGCACAGTCCTGCCTTCACGTTGAGGATATACTCCGTGTTGTGTGACACTATCACCGTTCTAAATGGGACAGATCTAGCTCCTCAAGGTTGGCCATCCATGTGGTGCTATGGACCATCAACAGAAGCAAAATTGTACACCAGTACAGTCTGTAACCTCACAGCCCAGCATATCTCGCACTCAATCATTATCATCAAGCCAGGGGATCGACCGTGCAGGAGGACATGCCAGGAGCAGTACCAGACAGACTTAAATATGAGGTATCAACCTGGTGAAGCTACCAGACAGGACTACATGTGAGTCAAACAGTATAAGCAGCAAGTGATAGACAGAGTGAAACGAGCCGACAACTAACAGATCAGATCAAAGCTATGCAGTTCTGCCACATCCAATTGTGAATGGTGGTGGAAAATCCAACAACTCCCTGGAGGCCTTGGCTCTACAAATGTCCCCACTCTCAATGATGGAAGAGCCCAGCACATCACAAGGTAAGGCTGAAGCCTTCGCAGCAATTCTCAGCCAGAAGTGCCAGATGGATGATCCACTTTGGCCTCCTCCAGTGGTCCTCAGCATCACCGACACCAGTCTTCTGCCAATTTGATTCACTCCACTTGATAGCAAGACACAGTTACTGATATGAAGGCATTGGTTATTGCAAAGGGTATGGGTCCTGATATCATTCTGACAATTCTGCTCCAAGACTTGCCAATCTCCTAGCCAAGCTGTTCCAGAATAGCTACAACATTGGCATCTACCTGACAATGCAGAAAATTGCCCAGTTATGTCCTGCACACAAAAAAGCAGGACAATTCCAACCTCGCCAATTATTGCCCAATCAGCATTCTCTCAGTGCTGTCAAGCAGCACTTGCTCACAATAACCTGCTCACAGACGCCCAGTTTGGGTTCTGCTGGGCTACTCAGCTCCTGACCTCATGACAGCCTTTGTTCAAACAAGAACAAAAGAGCTGAATTCCAGAGGTGAGGTGAGAATCTGTCAATTCTTGACTTCCCAAAGCCCATCCACCATTTACAAGCAAGAGATGTGATAGAATATTTCCCACTTGCCTGGATGGGTTCAACTTGTATAACACTCAAGAAGCTTGGCACCATCTAGAACAAAGCAGCCCACTTGATTGGCACAACATGCAGACGGTCAGTAGCAGCAGTGTGTACTATCTACAAGATGCACTACAGAAACTCACCAAAGTTCCTTTGACAGCACTTTTCAAACTCACAAACACTACCAACCAGAAAGACAAGGGCAGTAGATACATGAGAAGACCTTCACCTACAAGTTCCCCTCCAAGCCACTCACCAGCCTGACTTGGAAATATACTGCTGTTCGTTCAGTATTGCTGGATTAAAATCCTGGAATTCCCTCCCTATGGATGTTATGGTTACAGCATGTGGACTGCAGCAGTTCAAGAAAGGAGCTCACCATCACCTTCTGAAGGCCAACCAAGAAGGGGCAATATGTTCACATCCCATTTGTGAATAGAAACACATTAGTTTTGAAAACAATGCCCAGGGGTTCTCCCAAAACAATGCAGATTCTGAGTGTTCCCCACGGTGCAGGGCAGGATGAGGGTTTAGAGCATAGAATATAGTACATTACAGGACAATACCAGCCCTTCAGCCTTCAACGTTGCACCGCCCTGTGAAACCAATCTGAAGCCTACACTATTCCATTTGCGTCCACATGTCTATCCAATGACCATTTAAATACCCTTAAAGTTGGCGGGTCTACGACTGTTGCAGGCAGTGTATTCCACACCCCTACTACTCTCTGAGTAAAGAAACCACCTCTGACATCTGTCCTATATCTATCACCCCTCAATTTAAAGCTATGCCCCTCGTGCTAGCCATCACCATCCAAACCTCTGATTATCTTATATGTCTCAATTAAGTCACCTCTCAAGCTTCTTCTCTCGAACAAAACAGCCTCAAGTCCTTCAGCCTTCCCTCATAAGACTCCCCTCCATACCAGGCAACATCCTAGTAAATCTCCTCTGAACCCTTTCCAAAGCTTCCGCATCCTTCCTATAATATGGTGACCAGAACCGTATGCAATACTCCAAGTGTGGCCGCACCAGAGTTTTGTACAACTGCAGCATGACCTCATGATTCCGAAATTCAATCCTTCTACTAATAAAACTTAACATACTGTATGCCTTCTTAACAACCCTATCAAGCTGGGTGGCAACTTTCAGGGGTCGATGTACATGGACACCGAGATCTTTCTGCTCATCTACACTACCAAGAATCTTGCCATTCATCCAGTACTCTGCTTTCCTGCTACTCTTTCCAAACTGAATCACCTCATACATTTCCGCATTAAACTCCAGTTGCCACCTCTCAGCCCAGCTCTGCAATTTTTGTAACCTACAACATCCTTCAGCACTATCCACAACTCCAATGACCTTAGTGTCATCTGCAAATTTGCTAACTCATTCTTCTATGCCCTCATCCAGGTTGTTTATAAAAATGACAAACGACAGTGGACCCAAAACAGATCCTTGCAGCACACCACTAGTAACTGAACTCAAGAATGAACATTTCCCATCAACCACCACCCTCTGTCTTCTTTCAGCTAGCCAATTTCTGATCCAAACTGCTAAATCACACACAATCCCATGTCTCTGTATATTGTGCAATAGCCTACTGTGGGGAACCTTATCAGACACCTTATTGAAATCCACATACACCACATCAACTGCTTTACCCTCATCCACCTGTTCGGTTACCTGCTCAAAGAACTCAGTAAGATTTGTGAGGCACGACCTACCCTTCACAAAACCATGTTGACTATCCCTAATCAACTTATTCCTTTCTAGATGATTATAAATCCTATCTCTTATAACCCTTTCCAACACTTTACCCATAACTGAAGTAAGGCTCACTGGTCTATAATTACCAGGGTTGTCTCTACTAAGTGCTGACCACTTTCTGATGGACTTGTGATAAAAGATGTTTATTTTACAATGAAGGACTGATGATACTGAATGCTCGAGCTACTTGGAGTGTTCCACACCAACAAGGACAGACCTATCCTTCATAACACTGGGGACACGTAGAACGTCAATACATAGTGAAACTTAGTATTTACATAGCAAAGGTGGTCATCAGGGTGAGGGCAACATTGGGCATATTCTTACCTCCCCCCCCCTCCTTACCCAGAGCTTTGTACATGGTGTCCCTGTGGACACAGTCCATCTTTGACCTCCAGATGATGTAGAAGATGGCTCAGGTGACTGCAAGGGTGCAGGCTCTGGGAATATGCAAGACCTACACCTACGGCACGGTGGCACAGTGGTTAGCACTGTTGCCTCACGGCGCCAGAGACCCGGGTTCAATTCCTGCCTCAGGCGACTCTCTGTGTGGAGTTTGCGCATTCTCCCCGTGTCTGCATGGGTTTCCTCCCACAGTCCAAAAAATGTGCAGGTTAGGTGAATTGGCCATGCTAAATTGCCTGCAGTGTTAGGTGAAAGGGTAAATGTAAGGGAATGGGTCTGGGTGGATTGAACTTCAGCGGGTTGGTGTGGCCGTGTTGGGCTGAAGGGCCTGTTTCCACACTGTAAGTAATCTACACCACGTACAAGAATACTGAGAGTACCCCACTCCTGATGACCAAGTTTGTACCTGCAATAGGGAGGGAGTGGTACTCCCATTCTCTTAGTTTCTGTCCTATTTTGGGAGTACGCTCCTCCCAGGTTTTTGCACACGCCCCAGCCTCTCTGAACCACATTCCCAGCACCTTCATGTCATCTGTTCTGTTGGTGAAGGGGACAAAGAATTGATCCGCCTAGTTCCCAAACAACTAAATCATGTCTCATTAACTTTATTGGAGTTTTTGAAGAAGTAACAAAGAGGATTGATGAGGGTGGAGTGGTGGACGTAATCTATATGGACTTCAGTAAGTGCTCGACAAGGTACCTCATGGTAGACTGGTTAGCAATGTTAGATCACATGGAATACAGGGAAAACTAATCATTTGGAAACAGAACTGGCTTGAAGGTAGAAGACAGAGGGTGATGGAGGCCTGTGACCAGTGGAGTGCCACAAGGATTGGTACAGGGTCCACTGCTTTTCATCATTTATATAAATGATTTGGATGTGAAGATAGGAGATGTGGTTAGTAAATTTGCAGATACACCGAAATTGAAGGTGTAGTGGACAGCAAAAAGGGTTACCTCAAAGTACAATAGGATATTGACCAGATGGGCCAATGGGCTGAGAAGAGACAGATGGAGTTCAATTTAGATAAATGTGAGGTGCTGCAGTTTGGAAAGGCAAATCAGGGCAGGACATATACACTTAATGGTAAGATCCTGGGGAGTGTTGCTGAACAAAGAGACCTTGGAGTGCAGGTTCATAGCTCCTTGAAAGTGGAGTCGCAGGTAGATAGGATAGTGAAGAAGACGTTTGGTATGCTTTCTTTATTGGTCAGAGTATTGAGTACAGGAGTTGGGAAGTTATGTTGCGGTTGTACAGGACATTGGTTAGGCCATTTTTGGAATATTGTGCGCAATTCTGGTCGCCTTCCTATTGGAAGGATGTAGTGAAACCTAAAAGGGTTCAGAAAGGATTTACAAGGATGTTTCCAGAGCTGATGGGTTTAAGATATCGGGAAATGCTGAATAGGCTGGGGCTGTTTTCCCTGGAGCGTCGGAGACTGAGGGGTGACCTTATAAAGGTTTATAAAATCATGAGGGGCATGGATAGGATAAATAGGCAAAGTCTTTTCCCTGGGTGGGGCAGTTCAGAACTAGAGGGCATAGGTTTTGGATGAGGGGAAAGATGTTAAAGAGACATAAGGGGTAACTTTTTTCACGCAAAGGGTTGTGTGTGTATGGAATGAGCTGCCAAAGGAAATGGTGAAGACTGGTACAATTACAACATTTAAAAGGCATCTGGATGGGTATATGAATATGAAGGGTTTAGAGGGATACGGAGAAGTGCTGGCAAATGGGACTAGATTAACTTAGGATATCTGGTCGGCATGGATGAGTTGGACTGAGGGGTCTGTTTCTGTGCTGTTCATCTCTATGACTGCATAACATGGCCTCACTCTTGCTTTGATTTATCTCGGCTGCCGAGGCGAGTTCGAACTGGTTGCAGATACTCATGGGTCTGCCCACTGGCAGTGGATCCGAGCAGAAAATCAACAATATACAGGGATGAAGGAGCAGCGCTCTGAAAGCTAGTGCTTCCAATTAAACCGTTTGGACTATAATCTGGTGTTGTGTGATTTTTAACTTTGTACACCCGAGTCCAACACCGGCATCTCCAAATCATGATGTACAGGGAGGCTCTGACCTGCAGGCCTCCGCTGCCCGGATTAGTCACCCTTTTCAGGATCACGTCCTTCCTCTTGGACATGGCAAAAGGTTCTACACAGCACAAAAACAAGGCAGCAGGCAGGAGGCAGCCTCACCAGACTCCAGATCTGATCGGGAAACTTCCCGATTCACACCGTGAATTGAGACTGCATTAACACTATTGGTTAGAGCGTGTTGAGGATTCCTTCTCCACAGCCCATGTTACAGAGTACATCCCACATGTACAGGTGCCATATCCTGTCAAAGGCCTTCTTCTGGTTGAGACTGATGACAGGTATCCACCTCCCTGTCCTACACAGAGACTCTCAGAAATAGTCCAGCTCGGTAAAGCACAGGTTTGGTCAGGGTAAATCTTCAACCCCAGAACAGATCTGATTCAATTGATTACGATCTTAGACAGGAAATTATAATCCACATTCAACAGTGAGACTGGTCACCAATACTGGTCACAGTTCAGATGGTGCCCTGTTCTACTGGTTGCTCTAACTGATCAGCAATGGACAGATGTCAGAGATTTCCGTTCTCCTCTTTGTGCACATGTCTATCTCTAGGAATTCTGGCTGAGCAGTTTGTGCCTGATGGGCCTCACCTACACTTACTGAGTGCAGACAGAGAATCCTGGGTCAAACTGATGAACTGGCAGCACAGCACCATGTACCTGTTCTTTGGCATTTCTGGGATTGTAGACATGCTGACGTATTCTTCACTCCGGCTCCCCGTTGGCCTAGATCGTCTTGTTCTTTCGCTGGCCGTGTTTAATGAAGGTGAGTGACTTTGTGCTCGTCTCCATGACCCACCAACACAACACGTAGTAGCATTACTTCAACAACATGGCGTGTACTAGCTCACAAGGTCAGCACTTGTCCTGGATGTAATGTTGCTTACATTGTACTGGTGCTTCCCCCACAACCCCACTGACCCCAAACCCTCAATGGAACAACCCACACTAACCCCTGACCCTCAATGACTCGCCCTGCATGGACTCCTGACCCTGGCCCTCATTGACATCATCTTGACCCACACTAACCTCTGACCATCACTGGCTCTCACCACACTGTCTCCTCCCCCACAATGATTCGCATCACACTGACCCCTCACCAAATTGACTTGCTTGACACTAACCCTTGGTCCTCATTGATTTGCCCCATTCTGGACCCCCGACCCACACTGACTCACTCCACACTGACCCCTGACCTTCACTATTTGGCCACACTGACCCATGACCTTCACTGACTTTCTTCACACTGACCCCTGACCCTTATTAACTCGCCCCACACTGATCCCTCCCCAATTGACTTACTCTACACTGACCCTTGACCCTCATTGATTTTACTCCATGCTGACCTGTGATCCTCATTGATTCTACTCCATACTGACCCCTGCCCTCAGTGACTTACCTGATACTAATCCCTGACCCTCACTGACTTGCTCCACACTGACGCCTGACCCTCAGTTGAACTTATCCAGTGACCTGGGGGTTCCCTAGCTATTGATGAGTTTAAACTCTCCTGAGTTGAAGTAACCAATCACTATCAAACTTTAGGAGGCCTATTGGAACTGCTGAGCCAGGTAATTTTGGTTCTCCTGAGTTAAAATCATTTTTATCTCAATCACAATATAACTCTCTCCTCAAATAGTAACTTGGGACTCATTGATTTTTCTTTGCCATGTTTCACCTCTTCATTCATCCTGATGCTGCACTTGCCTCTTATAAAATTCATTTGCCAATTTCACACCAGTGTGTAAGACTCAGCATTTTTTTCCAAGCCCTCTCAGTATTAACAACATAGGAGTAGTGGCAACATCATTGAATTTGGAATCCAGAAGCCAGGCTAATGTTTTGGGGACATGGGTTTGCATCTGACCATGACAAATGGTATAATTTTTATTCAGTAAACATCTGGGATAAAAGTTGACCTAATGGCAACCATGTAATAATTGGTTGTTGTAAAGCTATCTCGTTTGTAATGCCCGTTCAGGGAGGAAATCTTCAATCCTTCGCAGTCTGGTCTCTATGACCCTCCAGACATCCAGCAATGTGGGTGACTTTTAGTTGTCCTCTGAATTGGTCCTAGCAATCTGAGTTCAAGGGCAATTAGGGATAGTAACAGATGCTGGCCCAACCACATCCAATGAAAGAAATTTTAAAAATCATCTGGATTCATCTGCAAAATTTGAAATTGTACTCCAATTCAAGAGCCAAAACAATCCTCATAACCAACCTAATCAGAAGTACAAGTCTTTGGAGAGCTGCTCCTTCATCAGGTAGCCAGTGGGGCAGGATCATAAGACACAAAATTTAAAGCAAAAGATTAAAGTGTCATACAACTGATGCAAAGTATTGAACACATTTAGATTGCTGTTAAACCTTTAATTAGAATGGGAATACAGGTTTTGAGAGAATAATATGTAAATCCCAGATCTTCTTTCAAGTCACATTCCTGAGGTAACTTAAGGTTTTTTAAACAAAAGGCGACATCTCAGCTCAGACAATGCATTAAAGGTGTGAGGTTAGAGTCTGTCTGTATCCCAATCTTGAGTCAGACTGGTCCTATTTCCAAAGTAGGAATTAATAAAATGTCACATGGGCTAGCTGCCTATAGATTGTGGGCATTTTGAACAGAATGGAATGTATTTGTGTGTGTGTGTGTTTGGGGGGGGGGGGGGGGGGGGGTGCCGGGAGAGAGAGAGAGGGAGAGAGTGTGGGAAAGAGTATGCTTCCACTTCTCTTCTTTAAAAATGGCCAAACCTCAAACAGACCATTGTTCACAGCAAACTGTCCAGCATTCAGGACATCGACCACAACACTGTACAACGTTATCACAGCAACCACTGCAAGACGTGTCAGAGTGCCGACATGGATACTACCATATATGTGGGGACACCACCCACCATGTATTCATGTGACCCAGCCAACGTTGTCTATCTCATACGCGGCAGGCAGGAATACCCTGACACATGGTGCATTGGTGAGACCAAGCAGACGTTAAGACAACTGATGAATGGACATTGCACAACAATCGCCAGACAGGGATATTCCCTCCCAGTCAGGGAACACTTTAGCGGTCAAGGACATTTGGCCTCAGATCTTTGGGTGACCATCCTCCAAGGGTGGACTTTGGGATTTGCAACAAACACAGAGTCACCGAATAGAGGCTGATAGCCAAGAGAACGACCTCAACCGGGATCTTGGATTCATATCATACTACAGGCAACCCCACTACACTATACACGCTTACACACATACTCACACACAAACACATAAACACACACTCTTACACACAATCACATTCACACAGACCCTCTCTCAGACACATACACATACCCTCCCAACTCACGCTCACGTGCACGTGCACACCCTCTCACGAGCACACACTCTGTCAAACTCATGCACACACTCTATCAAGCATGCACGCACACACACTCCCTCTCTCTCCCACTTTCACACACACACACTCCCTCTCTCTCCCACTTTCTCACACACACACTCCCTCTCTCTCTCCCACTGTCTCACACACACATACATAAATAAGTCTATTCGGTGAATTTGCATTTGCAGATTTGAATTTGCATTTTGTTCAAAAAGCCCACAATCTGTAGGCAATCAACCCATGTGACATTTTATAATTTCCTTCTTTGGAAGCAGGACCAGTCTGACTCAAAGTTGGGATATAGACAGACTCTAACCTCACACCTTTAATGCACTGCCTGAGCTGAGATGTCACTTCTTTTTTATGAAACCTTAAATTATCTCGGGTCTGTGATTTGAAAGGAGTTCTGGGATTTACATATTAATCTCTCGAAAGCTTCACTTCCATTCTAAATGATTGAAGACTAAACAACAATCTAGGTTTGTTCAATACTTCGCATCAGTTGTATGACACTTAACCTATTCTGTGTCCTATGATCCTGCTGTACTAGCGACCTGATGAAATAGCAGCGCTCCAAAAGCTTGTACTTCCAAAGAAACTAGTTGGACTATAACCTGGTGATGTGTGATTTTTAACTTTCTCTTGAACATTTGACATTTTTAGACCTCAGGCACACCAAACTTAAGAAAAATCCTCTCCCCTGCTCTATTAAAGCCCCTGGGACACCAGTAGCACCTCATCATTGGAGCAGGACATTCCCTGATCCCACAAAGAGTCAGCTGGCATCGACCGACTCAGAGAAATTGGGCTTGGAGCGTGGAAGGAAGCTTTTTCCCCACCTTATTCCACCCCATAACCCCCCCCACCCCGATCCACCTACCGTATAGATGCAAAAAGAAACAGAAATTGCTCAAGAAATTCTGGAGGTCTGGCAGCAACTGTGGAGAGTAAACAGTTAATGTTTCGAGTCCAGTGACCCTTCTCCAGAACTTATTTTTGAAAATGTAAGAAACTATGTTTTTTTACAATTTCCCTAAATCAAAGGCATCCTTTTAAAAATAAGAATCCAATGTCCCTTTTAAAGATAACAAATTCTGCTCCGCTGAAAATCACACAAAATAGCAAATAGAGTCATAGACATATACAACTCATCCATGCCGACTACATATCCCAACCTAATCTAGTCCCATTTGCCAGCACTTGGCCCATAACCCCCTAAACTCTGCCTATCCATATAACCATCCAGATGCCTTTTAAATACTGTAATTGTACCAGCCTCCACCACTTCTTTAGATTAGATTAGATCAGATTCCCTACAGTGCGGAAACAGGCCCTTCAGCCCAAACCGACCCTCCAAAGAGTAGCCCACCCAAACCCGTTCCCCCTAATTAATGCACCTAAAAATATGGGCAGTTTAGCATGACCAATTTACCTAACCTGCACATCTTTGGCCTGTGGGAGGAAACCGGAGCACCCGGAGGAAACCCACACAGACACAGGGAGAATGTGCAAACTCCACACAGACAGTCGCCCGAAGCTGGAATTGAACCTGGGTCTCTGGTGCTGTGAGGTAGCAGTGCTAACCACTGAGCCACCGTGCTGCTGCCTTCTGGCAGCTCATTCCATATATGCACCACCCTCTGCATGGAAAAATTGCCCCTTAGGTCCCTTTTAAATCTCTCCGGTCTCACCTTAGTTGAGTCCCTCTAGTTCTGGACTCCTCCAGTTCAAGGAAAAGGACTTATCCTATCCATGCCCCTCATGATTTTATAAACCTCTATAAAGTCACCCCTCAGCCTCTGATGCTCCAGGAAAAACAGCCCCAGCCTGTTCAGCCTCTCCCTGTAGCTCAAATCCTCCAACCCTGGCAACATCCTTGTAAATCTTTTCTAAACCCTTTCAAGTTTCACAAAATCCTTCCAATAGGAAGGAGACCAGAATTGCACACAACATGCCAAAAATGGCCTAATCAATATATTGTACAGCTGCATCATGACCTCCCAACTCCTATACTCAATGCTCTGACCAGGAAAGAAAAGCATACCAAATGCCTTCTTCACTAGCCTATTTAACTGAGACTCCACTTTCAAGGAGCTATGAACCTGCACTCCAAAGTCTCTTTGTTCAGCAACACTCCCCAGGACCTTACCATTAAGTATGTATGTCATGCCCTGATTTATCTTTCCAAAACGCAGCACCTCGTATTTATCTAAATTAAATTCCATCTGCCACTCCTCAGCCCATTGGCCCATTTGCTCAAGATCCCGTTGTACTCTGAGGTAACCTTCTTCGCTGTTCTCAACCCCCTCAAATGAGTTCTCCTCAGAGACAAAACTATAATTTCTGCCATGGTCATATTCTATGAGAAATAAATGCAGCAGATTTCAAAACAGAAACCTAAAATCTAACAGAGCTAATGAACTGGAAGGAAAATATTGACTCTTTATCCAAAGCATTCCAGCTTCTGGAGCATCATGTTTTGGAAATCAGCACTGGTGTGATTCACAGCGTGAAAATTGGGCTCCATGTGATTGCTTGTTGATGTCTACCTTACTTTCTGCAGGTTTTTTATTTTATTTCCATGTCCAACACCGACCCCCTCTCGACCTGCACATCCACTCCTTGCTGCTCACCGCGGTGTTTGGAGGCTCCATCATCATTATGTTAGAGGTTTTCCTGAGGGATAACATCATCTTGGAGTTATTCCGAACCAGTCTGGCAATTCTACAGGGCACCTGGTTCTGGCAGGTGAGTTGTACACAACATCCCCACCCCACTTGCCAACTCCAACTCCACGGACAGGGTTTAGCCATTGGGCTCAGCATTCCAAGGTGAGAGGAGTACAGCACCCCAAGATGGGTAGGGTACAGAGCCACGAGGTGGGGTGGGTACTCTCAATTCTCACATCATCCAACTCCGCAGTGATTTTATCTCAATTGGTCATTGAAAGGCTATGTGAGGGAGAAGGCCAGATGGCTGGTGGGGATGGGGAGTGTCTGATGGGATGTGAGGGAAGGGGCTGGTGGGGATGGGGAGGGGCTGATGGGATGTGGGGGAAGGAGCTGATCAGATGTGGGGGAAGGGGCTGGTGGGATGTGGGAGAGGGAAGCGCTGATGGGATGTGGGGGAAGTGGCTGATGGTATGTGGGGGAAGGGGCTGGTGGGATGTGGGGGAGAGAGGAGCTGATGGGATGTGGGGGAAGTGACTGGTGGGATGTGGGGAAAGGGATGGTGGGTTGAGGGGGAAGGGTCTGGTGGGATGTGGGGGAAGGAATAGTGGGTTGAGGGGGAAAGGGCTGGTTGGGATAAGGGAGGAGGGATGGAGGGATAAGGGAGAAGGGGTTGGTGGAATGTGGGGGAAGGGATGGTGGAATGTGGGGGAAGGGATGGTGGGATGTGGGGGAAGGGGCTGGTGCAGAAAACAAAAATTGCTAGAGATCTCAGCCGTTGAGGGTGCGGTGGGGGTCAGGCAGCATCTATGGTGAGAAAGCAAGCTAATGTTTTGAGTCTAGATGACTCTTCATCAGTAGAAGTGAAGAGTGGAGGGGGCAGGGGGGAGTTGGAGTGCTGGGGAAGAAAGGATGTTGACAGCGCAGATTAAGTGATTGGAATGTGAGAATGGCAGAACAACGGTGTATCTAACCGCCAGACTGGGAAGAACAGACAGTACCACTGGATTAAACAAATTTGTCAAGGTCCTGGCGGGAGCGTGAAGTGGCACCGAAACAGTCATTGATATACCGAGAAAGAGAAATGGGAGAGGGGACTAGTGTAGCACTGGAACAAGGATAGTTCCACATACTTCAAAGAGACAAGCCTAACTGGGACCATGCAGGTACCCACAGCCACTCCTTTAACTTGGCAGAAGTGAGATGAATTAAAGGAGAAATTGTTCAGTCAAGTTCAGCCAAGTGAAGGAGAATGGTGGTGGATGGGAATTGTGCAGGCCTCTGGTCGAGGAAGAAGCCAAGAGCACTCAGACCATCCTGGTGGGAAATGGAGGTGTAAAGGGATTGGAGAGCCATGGTGCACAGCAGGCAGTTAGGGTCAGGGAACTACAAATTGTCAACACAGTGCATCAGAGGAATGGCAGATGTAGGTGGGCAAGGTTTGGACAAGTGGAGGGAGAATGGAGTCAAGGTAAGAGGAAATGAGCTCGGTGGGAAGGAACAGGTTGATACAATGGGCCTCCCGGAGCAGTCTAGTTTGTCAGTTTTGGGCAGGAAGAAAGAGCAGGCTGTCTGGGGTTGGGAGACTACAAGGTTGGAGGCAGTCGGGGAAAAGGTCTCCACAGATAATGAGGTCGGTGACAGTCCTGGCAACAATGGCTTGCTGTTCGGATGTGGGGTCATGGTCCAGAGAAAGGAGGAAGAAGTGTCCGAGTGTTGGTGTTCAGTCTCGACAAGATAAAGGTCAGTGCAGCAGACTATAACGGCACCACCTTTGTCAAGGGGCAATGTGTGTGTGTGTGTGTGTGTGTGTGTGTGTGTGTGTGTGTGTGGTGGGAGACCTAACAAAGTTCGGGTTGGACATGAGAGAGCGAAGTGCAGCAATTGGGACAGGTTGCAGTGGGTGGGGGAGCAGAGAAGTTAAGACAGCCGCTGTCACATTGGCAGTTTACAGTGAAGAGATCGAGGAGAGGTAACAGGCCAGAGGAAAGGATCCAAGTGGAGGATGAATACTGGAGGCGGATGAAGGGATGAGTGGAATGGGGTGTGTGTGGGAGGGGTCCTGGCTGTGGTAGTGAGCACAGAGATGGAGGCGGTGGAAAAACAGATCAATATCATGACAAACCTGAAATTCAGTGAAGATGGCGGCCTAGGACAGTATGTTTAACCTCAGACAGGGGAAGTTCAGGAGGAGGTATGGTGAAAATACAGCAAGTGCTCGGGTTGGGGGGAGTAACCTCTGGGGAACAGAAAGGTATGGCATCTGAGGGCTGGGTGCTAAGGGACATTAAAGGATCAGTTCTGAGTGACGGGAGGGGATGGGGTCTGAGAGTGTGGGAGGATGGCGCAGAATGGACATTGGAGTCTATAATTTGCCGGAGCTTGCACACCTTGTTGCCTGAAAGAAACAGCCTTTTGTTGAGGCAATGATGAAGTGAAACTGGGGAATGGCACAGCTTTGAGAGAAGATGAGTCAATGTTGCTGCAGAGTGGAGTCGAGTGTGCGCATACGATGGTGCATGGCTTTGATTGTGGATCACATGATGTGGCAGGAACGGGCAGTCTGAGGAACGTCATCTCTCATGGAGACACTTGTAATTCTGGGTGGATTTGAAAGATGAGGAGTGAAATTTGAGTTGAAATCCATATGGGAAAAGTCTGAGGGAACATGGCTGTGGAGACAAGTTTTGGGAAACACCTTGTCCAACCCCAGCTGTGAAATGGAAAGCAACAAAGAAGTGCACGGTGAAAGAGACAGCCAGAATTCCTGTCAGAGGGAAGATCAAAACTCTTTCAGGTTAGTCATAATTTGGAGATGCCGGTGTTGGACTGGGGTGTACAAAGTTAAAAATCACACAATACCAGGTTATAGTCCAACTGGTTTAATTGGAAGCACTAGCTTTTTGAGCGCCGCTCCTTCATCAGCTGGTTATTCAGTGTCCTTGAAGAGACATGGTAGTCGATTAAGCACAATGTAGGAGCAAATTCCTGCAGATGCTGGAATCTGTACTGAAGATAACAAATGCTGGAGGTCACAGCGGGTCAGGCAGCATCCATGGAGAGATGACTCTTCAAGTTTAGGTGACTCTTCATCAGAGCTGAAATAAAGTGTGGAGGAGACAGCATTTATGTAATAGTTTGGGGTTGGGAGGTGGGGGTTGGGGTTGGAGTGCTGGGGAAGAAAGGTTGTTGATAGTTCATTCCTTCCTTTCTTTTAGCTTTGCTTTTTCCATTCTCTGTCAGTATGTCCTCTTTCAAACCCCACACCCCCTCCCAACCCCAGTGGTACTGTCTGTTCTTCCCAGTCTGACAGTCAAACACACCATCGTTCTGCCGTTCTCACATTCCAATCACTTAATCTGAACTGTTGGCATCCTTTCTCCCCTCTCCAATCCTGCCCCCTCCACACTTCATTTCAGCTCTGATGAAGAGTCATCTAAACTCAAAACTGTCTCTCTCTCTCTCTCTCTCTATGAATGCTGCCTGACCTGCTGTGATCTCCAGCATTTGTTGTTTTCAGTACAGATTCCAGCATCTGCAGTAATTTGCTCCTCAGGGCTGGTGCAGTGTGGGACAGGAGGTAGCAGGTGTGGAGGAGGAGAGTGGCAGATTGTGGGCAAGGGACTAACTGGATGAGGGAGAGGGGACTGGCGGGGTGTGAAGATATGTTGGGGAGTGGCGGGGGGAACCAGGGAGGTTCCCGTTTAAGCTTTAGCTGCGGTCTTCTCTGAAGCAGCTGCAGGCTGCAGGTGAGGCAAGGTGCGGGAGAGCATATCCATTCAGAGGCACCCTCCCACGAATTTGCAAAACCTTTTAGGTTCAGGAAATTCCAGTCAGCCCCCAAATAGGAGCTAAGCTGCAGCTGAGACTTGGAAGGCAGGGTAGGCCTCAAAGCCTGCCTGGAATATTAGCTAAACCAGGAAAATTGAAAATGTGATGAGGAATTTAGGAATAAAGCATATGGGAAAACCGCATATCTATTGCACTTTCTGTCCATTCCAGTTTGAAATGTTTTGGCCTCAGTCTGTACCTGATATCAAACATATATAATATTTATAATCATAATTATTAACAGTATATGCTAACTTGAGACACATTGCATTTTTTCGCAAATGCTGGAATATTCAAGTTGAAATGTTTTTGCAATGTTTTGTTTACAAACGTTTGGGGAATAACGATAACCACTCTGCCAAGGCGAGACTGCTTCCAGGCAGCTGTCCTTCAGTCCCATGTCTCAGGGGTTAGCAGGCCAAGAGGAAACCTTCAGAGCTTCCATTCTCTGCGTGCCCACCATTCTGCCCATTGTTCACCCTTCTAGAAAACTGGCTCACGATAGAAAGGGGTGCTGACGTGTAGCATAAACATTCAGAGCCAACCACTCCTTACTCAGTCCCCGTTAAGGTGCCTGCATTGGGGCGGGGTGGAGTTGAACAACATTTGCTAATGGATGTATCTGCTCTTTTCAGATTGGCTTTGTGCTGTACCCACCCAGCGGTGGGCCCAAGTGGAACGAAACTGACCATGGAAATATCATGTTCATTACACTGTGTTTCTGTTGGCATTTTGCAGTGGCACTTACTATCATGGCTATCAGTTACACACTGATGTACTGGTGAGTTCATACTGACAATGGGTGTGAAACAGGGTTGGAACAGATCAGCACACACTGTGTTTCGTCAAACTAACAGAAAAATGCCAAACACAATAGTTGTGACTTCAAAATCGTCATAATGTCAGTGACAGGAAACATTAGTCAAGGGACAGTCGTCACTAACAACCCCACTTCACCCTCTCGAACACTCTCACAATATCCAACATGACCTCAACACTGGGTCCAAATCATGGAACTCCCTCCCCAACAACACCTTCATCACACGGACTGGAGCAATTGAAGAGAAACTTTATCACCATAACACCATAGACATAAGAGCAGAAATAGACCATTCAACCCATTGAGTATGCTCTGACAACTCTGGCAACTAGAGATGGCTAATTAATGCCACAAGGGTCTTAGTACCCATGGTACAGGTACTGACACTGACTCTGTGACAGAAGATGTCTGTGACTAGGAGTTCTGTCAATGCATATCTGCAACCTTGGGAGGGTGGAATGTGGCACAGGTCGTCCTACTCTTGAAGCTGCTAATCTCCTGGTTTCTTTGTAGGTTTGTAAAGATAAAATCCCGGAGGTCTGGTGCAATGGAGCTGGGGGAGCTAAAGAGCTCAGAGAGGAACTCTCATATCAATCTGCTGAATGGTTCTGATGAGGAATGAACACTCTGATCGAGAAGCAGCCCGTAGACATTCCTCAATCAACATCGAAAAGCTAATCAATTTTATCCAATTATTTTGAACTGTGAACTTTAAAAAAACTGCTTCCTTCTGCTGATTTGCTGATTGCTGTGGGGAGAGGGAGAGGGAGAGGGAGAGGGAGAGGGAGAGGGGGAGGGGGAGGGGGAGGGGGTGGGAGTGGGAGTAAGAATAAGCAGAAGGGGCATGCAGCAGCAGCTTGGGACTGATGCTGACCCCTGGCTAGCAGCATAGGAGCTCAGACAGGGATTGGTCTGGAAATGTCAGCCTTGCCTTTGCCAGCAGATTAGATTTCAGAGGGGCATTAAGGTTTTCAGCAATCAGATAGGAGCAGGGTTTGAGTTAGAATTCCTTCCTCGATGATGGAATCTTTGAGAGAATATTAGAATTTACAGGAACAGGAAAAAAACGTGCAGACACCCAACACCCTATAATCGCATCTCCTGGGTTAAATGTGAAGAGTTTACAAGTGACTGAATCACTGAATTTAAAACACTAGGTTAGACTGTGTGTCGGTCTTTGCTCCCCACCCCCGTGGATTCACCTTGTGTCCTCATACCATTTTTTTCTCAATAAGCAATGTAATATTTTCATTAAAGATTTGCATGAACTGTAAACCTCACTGCCCTGGGACAAGTGCAGGTTCAAAGAAAGGATCCTTCACTGATAGAATTCTGATCACGTTCTTGTTTTAATTAATAATTCTCTACTTTTGTCTCTAACTTATTTCAATAGTTTTATAACTTGTCCAGTTTATATACGGTGTTATGTAAATTGAAGTACCTCAGATTTCTTTAATATTTTCTTTTAGGATGTGGCTGCAAATTGCTGGCATTCTCATTGTCTCCAAAACAATGCAACCTTAACTTTAAATAAATGAGTGAATTGTAATGACTGTGTGAACTAACTTGATTCTAAATTATTCCACTCAGTCCTCTCCATGCACCCCAGCCATTTTGGTCTGAAAATGAAACTGCTGCAATTGGTACATTTTTTCCAGAATTATAATGTTGTCAGTGGCAATTACAAAAGAGACTGGATCTGCTCAAAAGCTTCCTTTTGGGACATTCAAATTGGCTAAGTTCTCATGAGGTCAGGTTTTAGGAACAGGAATAAGCAATTCAGTCCATCAGGCCAGCTCATTTTAATGTGATTATGGCTGATTGAACACTTCAGTGCCTTTTGTCTGCATTATCCCATAACCATTTACAGTATTGCGAGTTAAAATGCATTAACCTCTACTTTAACGATTCTCAAAAACTGAGCATCCCCAATTTGCCCAATCTGTCTTCACAGTAGAGTCCCACCATCGCAGGAACAAGCCTGGTGAATATTCATTTCACTCACCCCATGGCAATCAGATTTGCCCTGAGATGAGGAGACCGAAATTGCACACAGTTCTACAGGTATGGTCTAACCAAGCTCCAATCCAGCTTTTACTTTCATTAGTGAACGTAACAAGATACAGTTCAGTTGGTGCTGTAGAATGTTGTTGGCTCGTAAGGCCCAGCATCAAAACTTGCCTCACTATTTAAAACACTTTTCTTATGATATTTTCAGTTGCTATTTGTCCCTGCACTAAGCCTACACTTATACAATTAAATTCCTTTTCTCCATACACATTTCCATGTTCTACTGATTGATCGAAAGGATTCTGATCTTCCTGACAAAGCTGGTCATCCAAGTAAAAAATATTAAACTGAATTGAATTGAATTTATTGTCAGGTGTACAAGTGAGAAGGGCAGAGTGAAAAGCTTTGTCTTGCAAGCAATACAGGCAGATTACAGAGTTCGGTAGCATAGAAAGTAAATAATAGTTAACAGCAGCAAAAACAAAAACACAGGTACAGACGAATGTTAAGAGTTTGCGAGCCCATTCAGTATTCTAACAACAGTAGAGTAGAAACTGTTTTAAGACTGACTGGTGCATGTGTTCAGGCTTCTGTACCTTCTCCCAGTGGTAGATGTTGTAGAAAAACATTGCCAGTGTGGGATGGGTCTTTGAGAATGTTGGCAGCCTTTCCTTGACAGTGGGGCCTGGTAGATTGATTCTGTAGATGGGAGGTTGGCCTTTGTGATTGTCCGGGATGAGTTCATCATTCTGTGTAACCGTCTCTGATCTTGAATGGTACAGTTGCCATACCAGGTAGTTATACATCCAGACAGAATGCTCCCATTGGCGCACCTGTAAAAGTTGGCAAGGGTATTCACCGTCATGCCAAATTTCCTCAGCTGCCTGAGGAAGAAGACACCTTGGGCCTTTGTAACCAGTACGTCCACATGAAAAGTCCAAGAAAGCTTGTTGTTGATGACCACTCCCAGGAGCTTGACACTCTCCACTTGCTCCCCCTCTGTGCTGTTAATGTGTAGGGGGGCATGAGTAACATCCCGCCAAAAGTCAATAATGAGTTCCTCGGTTTTGCTGGCATTGAGAGCTAGGTTGTTCTCAGTGCACCATTCCTGGAGACATCCGGTTAAGGTGGAATCAATAGCTCATATTTCAGATTGATGAGATTTTGGTTTCTTCCCCTGCTCTATCGATCCATAAGATTTCTCTGATATAATTTGATGCAATCATTTTTTAAGAAATATTAGAAAAGATGTTTCTGAATATTAATGTGGATGGATATTACTAAGGTGAAGTTTAATATTTTTTGTTGCTGGATTAGTAGGGTTCAAAATTTCCCTTTTTTGACTCAAAATAGTTAATTGACCCTCTAATTGTGACTAAATTCATAGATTCATAGAGATGTATAGCATAGAAGTAGACCCTTCGGTCCAACTTGTCCATGCCAACCAGATATCCTAAATTAATCTAATCTCATTTGCCAGCATATTTGGCCCATATCCCTCTAAACCCTTCCTATCCACATATCCATCCAGATAGTATGACAATTTAATTGAAGAGTGGTAGAGCTATGCATTAAGAATAAGCTTTAATATTTTTGTTGTGACCAAGAGGTGAGAAAGAGTGGAGTGACTTACCCCTCCTCAGTTGGTCAGGACACTCACTTTGGACATCGGAACCTCTCCACCATCGGACACATTGGACCTCTCCACCGTATCCATTTCTTTTACACACCAATCCAAACAACGTTCTATTCAACCTTATGTCCCTCATACACTCCATACAACCCAGGCCCCCATTGTACCTATGCCATCGATAGTCACAGGTGAGGTGCTGGAAGACTGGTGATTGGCTAACATGGTGCCACTGTTTAAAAAAGGTGGTAAGGACAAACCAGGGAACTATAGACTGAGGAGTGGCAGATGGAGTTCAACCCTGTCAAGTGTGAGGTTGTCCATTTTGGAAGAACAAATAAGAATGCGGAATACAGGGTTAATGGTAGGGTTCTTAGTAAGGTGGAGGAGCAGCGGGATCTTGGGGTCTATGTTCATAGATCTTTGAAAGTTGCCACTCAGGTGGATAGAGCTTGTAAGAAGGCCTATGGTGTATTAGCGTTCGTTAGCAGAGGGACTGAATTCAAGAGTCGTGAAGTGATGTTGCAGCTGTACAGGATCTTTGGAGTACTGTGTGCAGTTCTGGTCGTCTCACTTTAGGAAAGATGTGGAAGCTTTGGAGAGGGTGCAGATAAGATTTACCAGGATGTTGCCTGGAATGGAGAATAGGTTGTACGAGGATAGGTTGAGAGTGCTAGGCCTTTTCTCATTGGAACGGCGAAGGATGAGGGGTGACTTGATAGAGGTTTATAAGATGATCAGAGGAATAGATAGAGTAGACAGTCAGAAACTTTTTCCCCGGGTACAACAGAGTGTTACAAGGCGACATAAATTTAAGGTGAAGGGTGGAAGGTAGAGAGGGGATCTCAGGGGTAGGTTCTTTACCCAGAGAGTGGTGGGGGCATGGAATATGCTGCCTGTGGGAGTGGCAGAGTCAGAATCATTGGTGACCTTTAAGTGGCAATTGGATAGGTACATGGATGGGTGCTTAAGCTAGGACAAATGTTCGGCACAACATCGTGGGCCGAAGGGCCTGTTCTGTGCTGTATTGTTCTATGTTCTATGTTCTATAGACCAGTGAGCCTGACGTTGGCGATGGGCAAAGGTTGTTGGAGGGAATCCTGAGGGACAGGATGTACATGTATTTGGAAAGGCAAGGACTGATTAGGGATAGTCAACATGGCTTTAGGCGTGGGAAATCATGTTGCACAAACTTGACTAAGTTTTTTTGAAGAAGTAATAAAGAGAATTGATGAAGGCAGAGCTGTAGATGTGATCTGTATGGACTTCAGTAAGGCATTCAACAAGGTTCCCCATGGGAGACTGGTTAGCAAGATTAGATCTCATGGAATACAGGGAGAACTAGCCATTTGGATACAGAACTGGCTCAAAGGTAGAAGAGAGAGGGTAGTGGTGGAGGGTTGTTTTACAGACTGGAGGCCTGTGACCAGTGGAGAGCCGCAAGGATCGGTGCTGGGTCCACTGCTTTTCATCATTTATATAAATGATTTGGATGTGAGCATAAGAGGTACAGTTAGTAAGTTTGCAGATGACACCAAAATTAGAGGTCTAATGGACAGCGAAGAGGGTTACCTCAGATTACAACAGGTTCTTGATCAGATAGGCCAATGGGCTGAGGAGTGACAGATGGAGTTTAATTCAGATAAATGTGAGGTGTTGCATTTTGGGAAAGGAAATCTTAGCAGGACTTATACACTTAATGGTAAGGTCCTAGGCAGTGTTGCTGACCAAAGAGACCTTGGAGTGCAGGTTCATAGCTCCTTGAAAGTGGATTCGCAGGTAGATAGGTTAGTGAAGAAGGTGTTTGGTATGCTTTCTTTATTGGTCAGAATATTGAGTACAAAGTTGGGAGGTCATGTTGCGGCTGTACAGGACATTGGTTAGGCCACTGTTGGAATATTGCATGCAGTTCTGGTCTCCTTCCTATTGGAAAGATGTTGTGAAACTTGAAAGGGTTCAGAAAAGATTTACAAGGATGTTGCCAGGGTTGGAGGATCTAAGCTACAGGGAGAGGCTGAACAGGCTGGGGCTGTTTTCCATGGAGCATTGGAGGCTGAGGGGTGACCTTATAGAAGTTTATAAAATCATGAGGGGCATGGATAGGATAAATAGACAAGGTCTTTTCCCTAGGGTGGGGGAGTCCAGAACTAGAGGGCATAGGTTTTGGGTGAGAAGGGAATGATATAAAAGATACCTAACGGGCAATGTTTTCACTCAGAGGGTGGTACGTATACGGAATGAGCTGCCAGAGGAAGTGGAGGAGGCTGGTACATTTGCAACATTTAAAAGGCATTTAGATGGGTATATGAGTCGGAAGGGTTTGGAGGGATATGGGCCGGGTGCTGGCAGGTGGGACTAGATTGGATTGGGATATCTGGTCTGCACGGACGGGTTGGACCGAAGGGTCTGATTCCGTGCTGTACACCTCTATGACGATGCCAATTTATTGCCAACTCCCAGCACATTGCCCCACTCTCTGTAACCTCTCCCCCCTCATGACCTCATGGTCACATAACACACTGTCGACCACCCAGACCCACCCAGGGAATGGCTGTCACTTCTCGACTTCTTAATGGAAATATTTACCAAGGTGAGAAATGGTTTACAGGAGATGGTTTACCTCGAGGGTTGTAGAAATATGGAATACACTGCATGTGAGAGTGTTGGAGCCAAAACTCAGATTGGTGTAGTTTGGTGTTTGCTGGTGGACATAAACTTGGTGGGCTGAAGGACCTGTTTCTATGCTGTGTGACTCTATGCTCAAACATAAAACTGTGGCTTGTAACCATCTCATGAATTGTAAAACAACGTATCACATATAAAACAAAACTGTTGATCAAGGCATGTAAAGAAATCAGAGCTGGAGAGCAGCTCTGGCATTAACCAATGTGAAGTAATTGTTTCCTGATCTCGAGGAGTGATATTTATCTTAACATGTTAAATTAGACTTCCATGGATAATTTACTGATTATTGTTTTACTAATTCATTTGATGACATAAATTCACAGCTCAGAAAAGACCTTTCATCCCATTGAGTCTGCATCAACATAACTGCAGCTAAAAGTGTACTAATCCCAATTTCCTGCACTTGTCCCATGTTCTTGAATGTTATGATATTTGATGTACTCATCCAAATAATTTTTAAATGGTTATAAGGTTCCCAACCTCCACTACCTTCTAGATTCTAGTACATTCTAGATTCCCACCACCCACTGAATGAAAACATTTTTCACCATGTCCCTTCTGAATCTCCTGCTCCTTATCCTAAAACTATGCCCTCTCATGATTCACCTCTCAACCAAGGGGAACAGCTGCTCTCTATTCACCCTGTCCATCCCCCTCATAATCTTATACACCTCAATCATGTCCTTCCTCAGTCTGCCCTGCTCTAAGGAAAACAATACAAGCCTATCTAGTCTCTTCTTATAGCTCAATTTCTCCATCTCAGGCAACATCCTGGTGAACATCCTCTGTACCCACTCTAGTGCTGTTCCATCCTTCTTGTGAGGTGACCAAAATTGTACCCGATACTTCAGTTGTGGCCTGACCAACTGTGCATTACCTCCTTGCTCTTATATTCAATGCCATGACAGATGAAAGTAAGTGTCCCATATGCCTTCTTAACTATACTATTCATGTGCTTTGCTGACTTCAGGGAATTGTGAATAATTACTGCAAGATCCCATTGTTTGTCGAAAGCTACCCAATGCCCTGCATTCGTTAGATACTGCCTCATCTTGTTTCTTCTTCCAAAGTGCATCACCTCACACTTATCAGGATTAAGTACCATCTGCCACTGGTCTGCCCATCTGACCAACCCATCGATATCTTCCTGGAACCTACAACCGTCCCCTTAACTATGTTAGGTTATAATTGCTATAATACTAATCCAAGTAAAGTTTAAGGGTGCCTCACTCAAAAATGTTTTAAAAATATAGTATTTTCATTAATTCTAAATTTAAAGCTACATATTGTCAGCAGATCCCTCCTGCCAAAACAGGATGGCTCTTAAGGGATCTGTGTTCGATAACTGAAGCTTATCAAGAACATCAGCAATTGCTATTGTTTGTAAAAGATTAAGAATAAATGCAATAATGGGAGCTCAGAGATGCTGAAGAAAACACGGAATGCCCTCACAAGATATTAGGAAATACAAGTACAAAGTTGAGCATAAGACGTTTAAATTTACCGAGTAATAAAGAACAGCAGCATTTGAGCTTGTGTGGACAGGAATGATTGGCCTTATTGAGTCAGATGATCAGTACTTCTGGGGATTATGAGAGGATTTGGACAATTAAACGCAAACTACAAGACAAGAATAATCAGATGTCAACAGATGTTAATGCTGGATGGAGCCTAACATCTCATTAAAGAAGCTGAATATGAAGGAATTCATATGACACTTAGCAGTTACGTCACAGATGAACCATGGTAAGTTTGGAGCTATAAACTACTGCCTAGATATTAGAATCTCTGGTAACTGTAAGGAGACCTGAATTGAACATAAATACCTAGAGACCAGTGTGGCTAAATCGCCTGTTTCTGTGTTCAGTCTCTCATTTTTCTATGATTCCAGCTCCCCTTCCTTTGTCCTTTTGGTTTCTCCTGATATTGAGAATTTGACTCTCAAACAGCTTTGTACTGAAATTCCTTTGCAGGTTAAATGGATTGTGCCTGATGCACGTATGAAAATTGTTGTTTGACCGGTTAGGCCAGTTTAGCTCCTGCACTGTGGGTGGTTATGTTAGTAATAATTAGGATTCTATTCCATACTCACTCAAGAAACAGCAGCTCCTACTAACGTATATATCCTCCACTGGCCATGACCTCAGCTTGTACCAAATCCTACTGTTCCTGCAGTGCCTGGGGGAAAAATGACATAGAAATCAGAAACAGCAATAAGAAACTAAATATGAGGAAATATACAAGACAACAGCAAACAGAAACCTCACAGCAACCAGCACCATCTCAGATACTAAAACAGCATTAGCAGATGTTGTACAATTTAAGTAAAGATAAAGTCACCGTCCAAACTAGAGGGCTGTCCTCTTATTAGAAAGAAGCATCTCGGGGTTGGTTAACCTGATGATCACCACACCTTGGTGAGGGCAGAGCTTGAGAAAGATAGTCCTTCATGGTAACTCAGTTGGTACAAGAATTGAACCCACACTCATAACTATTTATGTAGGCTCTAGATGTGAACAGGGATCAATGTCAGATCTCATCACTGGGCAATCAGACAATTTCATTGTAGGCTGTGGATATGCACCATTTACAACTCCATCTCCTACATACTATTATTTACTAAAATATCCTGGAAACATGTTACCATGAAGGGAATGGAGTATGGACTTGATATGCAATGGAGAGTCAGGGAAACCTAAATTTATACATGCCAATTAAGATTCAAAGAGGGAAAGACTGCAGCCTATGAAGTAAAAGTTTGAGAGAGATAGGCAATTGAACTAAACCATTCGGCCTCACAAGTTTTGAATGCATTGCTATTCAATAAGATCATGGCTAATCTATTTTTATTTCAAATTCCACATTCGCATCTGACCCCATTAACCTAGCTAACTGGCTAGTCTATATGTTGGTGTACCAGGGAGGGAGAGTAGCCAAGGAACTCCACCAAAAACTAAAACACCTAATTGAAGATTCACACCTCTCCATTCACTCCACCTAAGAATTCTTGAACACCATCAAAGACACCAAGATAGAAGAGGATGAAATAATGGTCTCCTTTGACGTTATAGCCCTCTTCACATCAATTAACATCAATCTGGCCAAAGAAACACTGGCATCGCTACTAGGAAAACCAGGACCACAAACACTAGACAACATCCTCAAGCTAGTGGACCTCTGCCTCACTGCCCACTTCCAATAACATTCAATACATTCAATAACAAAACCTACAAACAAATCAATGGAGCACCCATGGGATCACCAATATCAGAGCTCATAGCGGAAGCAGTAATGCAGAGAATTGAACAAGCTGCCCTCCCATCTACCCAACCCAAACTTTGGGTCCACTATGTAGATGACACCTTTGTCATCACAAAACAGAACAAATTAAAGGAAACATACAACACCATCAACAATATTCTGACAGGCATAAAATTCACAAAAGAGGAGGACCATAAGACCATAAGACATAGGAGTGGAAGTAAGGCCATTCGGCCCATCGAGTCCACTCCGCCATTCAATCATGGCTGATGCGCATTTCAGCTCCACTTGCCCGCATTCTCCCCGTAGCCCTTAATCCCTCTAGACAACAAGAACCTATCAATCTCGGCCTTGAAGACATTTAGCGTCCCGGCTTCCACTGCACTCCGTGGCAATGAATTCCACAGGCCCACCACTCTCTGGCTGAAGAAATGTCTCCGCATTTCTGTTCTGAAATGACCCCCTCTAATTCTAAGGCTGTGTCCACGGGTCCTAGTCTCCTCGCCTAACAGAAACAATTTTCTAGCATCCACCTTTTCAAAGCCATGTATTATCTTGTACGTCTCTATTAGATCTCCCCTTAATCTTCTAAACTCCAACGAATACAATCCCAGTATCCTCAGCCGTTCCTCATATGCTAGACCTGTCATTCCAGGGATCATCTGTGTGAATCTCTGCTGGACACGTTCCAGTGCCAGTATGTCTTTCCTGAGGTGTGGGGACCAAAACTGGACACAGTACTCCAAATGGGGCCTAACCAGAGCTTTATAAAGTCTTAGTAGTACATCTCTGCTTTTATATTCCAACCCTCTTGAGATAAGAGACAACATTGCATTCGCTTTCTTAATCACAGACTCAACCTGCATGTTTACCTTTAGAGAATCCTCGACTAGCACTCCCAGATCCCTTTGTGCTTTGGCTTTATTAATTTTCTTACCATTTAGAAAGTAGTCCATGCTTTTATTCTTTTTGCCAAAGTGCAAGACCTCGCACTTGCTCACATTAAATTCCATCAGCCATTTCCTTGGCCACTCTCCCAACCTGTCTAGATCCTTCTGTAGCCTCCCCACTTCCTCAGTACTACCTGCCTGTCCACCTAACTTCGTATAATTGGCAAACTTCGCTAGAATGCCCCCGGTTCCCTCATCCAAATCATTAATATATAATGCGAACAGCTGTGGCCCCAGCACCGAACCCTGCGGGACACTGCTCGTCACCGGCTGCCATTCTGAAAAAGAACCTTTTATCCCAACTCTCTCTACAACAGACTCCCATTCCTAGATGTACAGTTGAATGTACAGTTAATGGAGAGCTTCAAATCAGCATCTCCAGAAAAATAACAAATATAGACCAAGTACTTAGCTTCAGAAGCAATCATCCCAACACCCACAAACAGAGCTGCATCAAGACATTACTTCAACAAGCTACATCACACTGCAGCACCCAAGAACTACAAAAGCAGAAGAAAAATGTCTGTATCCAATGAGCACAATTTGCCAAATGCTCAGAAACAAACCCAAACAAGCAGACACAACACAACCAAAATCTATAGCCACATTACCTTACATCAAAGACGTATCAGAAATGACTTCTAGACTACTCGGACCCCTTGGCATCATGGTAGCCCACAAACCAACCAACACATTTAAACAGCAACTAATGAACCTAAAGGATCCATTAGACAATATCAGCAAATCTAACGTTATTTACAAGATACTATGCAAGAACTGTAAAAAAACACTACATGAGACAAACAAACAGGAAACTTGCCATCAGGATACACGAATACCAAGTGGCCACAAAATACACAACCCACTATCACTAGTTTCAATACATACAGATAAAGAAGGACACCACTTTGACTGGGACAACATGCACATCCTAGGACAGGTGAAACACACGAGAATTCTTAGAGGCATGGAATAATAACCAGAACTCCATCAATAAACACATTGATTTAGATCCTAACTACCTTCCCTTGAAAAAAAGAACCGGAAATGACATCATTCACCTAAAGAAATAGAGAGGCAGGACATACCACCAGCGCTTCACTGGAGTCTCTCACTGATGATATTACCTCATTTGGAGATTAAAACAAATCTTTCAGTTCAGTGAGCTAACTTACATACTTATTATCAACCTGAGCTACAGATCTTCTCAAAAATTGCTGTACATTCCTTCCTCAAAGAATTCTAGCAGATTTGTCAGGCATGAAACCCCTTGATGAAACCAGGCTGACTTTGCCCAATTTTACCATACACTTCCAAGTATTCAGAAATCTCACCCTTCACAGTGGATCCTACGACCGAGGTTAGGCTAATTGGTCTGTAATTTTCCATCTTTTGCCCTATTCCCTTTTTAAACAGGGCTGTCATGTTAGTGATTTTCCAGTTCTCTGGGATCCTCCCTGATTCTAGCAATTCCTGAAAGATCACCACTAACACCTCCATTATCTTTTCAGCTATCTCCTTTAGAACTCTAGGGTGTAGTCCATCTGGTCCAGATTATTTATCTACCTTCAGGCCATTCAGTTTTTCTAGCACCTCTTCCTTGGTGATGGCCATCATACTCAGCTCTGCCCCCTCCCACTCTCTTGAGTTTTTGGGATATTCCTCATGTCTTTCACTGTGAAGACTGACAAAAATAATTATTCAGTTCCTCAGCTATTTCCTTGTTCCCCACTACTATCTTCCCAGCATCATTTTCCAGTGGCCTCATGTCCACATATGTCCTTTATATAGCGAAAGAAACTCTTATATATTCTAGGTGTGGCCTCACCAGGACCCTGTAGGACTGCAACAACTCATGCATGCTCCTGTGCTCAAAACCCTTTGCAACAAAGGCCAATATACCATCCGCCTTCTTTACCGCCTGCTGTACCTGCATACCTACACTCAGCAACTGGAGCACAAGGGGACTCAGGTATTGCTGCACATTACCCCTCTCAATTTACAGCCATTCAGGTAATAATCTGCCTTCTTGTTTTTGCTTCCAAAGTGAATAACCTCACATTCATCTAAATTAGACTGCATCTGCCATTGATTTGCTCCCTTACCCAACCACATCAAGATCTCTGCGTCCTTGTCACAGTTCACCCTCCCAATTTAGTATCATCTACAAACTTTGACATGTTACATTTTGTTTCTTGATCCGAATCACTAATATACATTGAGAATAGCAGGAGTCTCAGCACCAATCCCTGTGCCGCATCCCCCCACCCCACCCACTAGCTACTTGGCGAAAGTGAGGACTACAGAAGCTGGAAATCAGAGTCAAGATTAGAATGGTGCTGGAAAAGCACAGCAGGTCAGACAGCATCTGAGGAGCAGGAAAATCGACGTTTTTGGGCAGATGTCCTTCATGAGGAATGGCTACTCCCCAAAACATCGATCTTCCTGCTCCTTGGATGCTGCCTGACCTGCTGTGCTTTTCCAGCACCACTCTAATCCCCACTAGTTACTGCCTGCCAATTTGAAAGGACACATTAATTCCTAGCCTCTGTTCCCTCTCTCTGCCAACCAGTTTTCTATCTATTTCAATACACTTCCCCGAATCCAATGGGATATTACTCATGCATATCTTGCGCAATAGTCTCTTATTCAGGACTTTGTCAAATACTTTCTGAAAGTCCAAATATACCACATTGCCCAATCTATGTGTAGATTAAAATCACCCATGATCGTCGATGTTCCCTTCTCACATGTAGCTCTAATTTCCTGTTTAATGTCATTCCCACCATCACCCCTGCAGTTTGGGGGTCTCTATATGTTTTTTGCCCCTTGGTATTTCTAACTCATCCCATACAGAGTCTACATTGCCAGAGCTAATATTCTTTGTCACTATTGTGTTAATTTCCACTTTAACCAGGAATGCTACTCAAGAACTTTTACCTTTTTGCCTGCCCTTCCTAAATACTGAATACCTTGGGACATTCAGTTCCCATCCCTGGTCACGCTGTAGCCATGCCTCTGTAATCCCAATGATATTGTACACATTTACATCTATCTGTTTGATTCGTTCATTGACTTCATTTCAAATGCTTCATGCATTTTGGCAGAAGACTTTTAAATTCGTTCCACTGGTAAATTTCCCTACTTTTTTAGAATTCCTTGGAGCATAAAGATATAGACCTGTTCTGTCCCTCACATTTATGGTCTGGTAAGCATCTGCCAAATCACTAACCTGCACTCTTACCTCCTTCTTTGATTTGGGTTTTCTAGTTTTCCCTATAAGTGAACCCCTCCCCCCCGCCACCCTCCATGCCATCTGTCCCCCCCACCCCCCATCCCACCATTTAGTTTAAAGCTCTATCTACACCCCTAGTTATGCGATTCGCTATGACTCTGGTCCCAACATGGTTCAGATGAAGACCATCCCATTGGAACAAGTCCCATTTTGCCCTGTTGTGGTGCCAATTTCCCATGAATTCAAGCCTATTTCTCCCACACCAATCTTTAAGCCATGCATTTACCAGCTTAGTCTTATTGACCCTGTCCGAATTAACTCGTGGCTCAGGTAGCAATCCAGAGATTATTGCCTTTTTGATTCTGCCTTTTTATTTATCTCCTAGCTGTCCACATGTCATTAGCAGTTCCTCAGCCCTAGTTTTATCTATGTCGTTGGTGCCTATGTTGGTGCCACTGGATGGACATGATCAGCAACTTAATGTTCCAAGGTGGGCGGCAAGGTGGCACAGTGGTTAGCACTGCTGCCTCACAGCGTCAGAGACCCGGGTTCAATTCCCGCCTCAGGCGACTTACTGTGGAGTTTGCACATTCTCCCCGAGTCTGTGTGGGATTCCTCCGGGTACTCCAGTTTCTTCCCACAATCCAAAAATGTGCAGGTTAGGTGTGGACTTGTTGGGCCAAGGGGCCTATTTCCATAGTGTAAGTAATCTAATCAAAAAGGTGTAGGAAAGATAGAAAGGGAGGCAGGGGAGTCACGATTCTGATGAGGGGGTAACATTAAGGTTGTACTTGGGGAGAATATTCCATGGAATATGTCCAGTGAAGTTATTTGGTGAAGAAAAGAAACAGATGATTACCTTACTGGGACTGTACCATAGATGCCCCCGCCCCACAACATCCCCCCCCCCACCAACCCCCCCCCCCGCCCCCCCCACCCCCACCCCCGCAGTAGCCAGTGGAAAATTGAGAAGCAAATTTGTCAGGAGATCTCAAGTATATGTAAGAATAATAATAAGATGGTAATGATAGGGGATTTTAACTTTCCAAACATAGACTGGGGCAACCATAGTGTTAAGGGTTTGGATGGGGAGGAATTTGTTGACTGAGTACAGTCTCCTTATTCAGTAGGTGGATGTACATACATGAGGAGGAGGAAAACTTGACCTTCTCTTGGAAATAAAGGTGGGCAAGTGACTGAGGTGTCAGTGGGGGAGCCAGTGATCATAATCCTATTTGTTTTAAATTAGTGATGGAAAAGGATAGACCTGATCTAGAAGTTAAAGTTCTAAATTGGAGGAAGGCTAATTTTGACGATAGACAAGAACTTCCTAAGGTGGATCTTTGCAGGTAAAGGGACTGTTGGAAAACGGGAAGCCTTCAAAAATGAGCTAACAAGCGTCCAGTGACAGTATGTCCTTGTTAGGGTGAAGGATAAGTCTGGTAGGTGTAGAAAATGCTGTATGACTTAATAAATGGAGGTTCTGATCAATAAACAGGAAGCATAATGTCATGTACAGACAGAAGTGACCGAGTGAATCCCGAGAAGAGTATAAAGGCAGTATCAGTGTACATAAGAGGTGAAAAAGGGCACATGAGATAGCTCTGGCAAATAGGGTGAAGGAGAATCCAAAAAGATTCTACAAATATATTAAGGACAAGAGAATAACTAAGGAGAGAATGTGGCCCCTGAAACATCAGGAAGGACGCCTATTTGTGGAACTGCAGGACGTACTAAATGAGTATTTTGCATCAGGGTTTAGAACATAGAACGTAGAACATAGAACAGTACAGCACAGTACAGGCCCTTCAGCCCTCCATGTTGCGCCGACCTGTGGAACCAATCTGAAACCCTAGACTATTCCATATGATTATCCAATGACCATTTAAATGCCCTTAAAGTTGGCAAGTCTACTACTGTTGCAGGCAGTGCGTTCCACGCTCTTACTACTCTCTGAGTAAAGAAACTACCCCTGACATCTGTCCTATATCTATCAATTTAAAGCTATGTCTCTCGTGTTAGCTATCACCATCCAAGGAAAACTGCTGTCACTGTCCACCTTATCTAACCCTCTGGTTATCTTATATGTCTCAATTAAGTTACCTCTCAACCTTCTTATCTCTAAAGCAGCTTCAAGTCCCTCAGTGTTTTCTCATAAGACTGTTACTAAGTAACATCCCAGTAAATCTCCTCTGAACCCTTTCCTAAGCTTCCACATCCTTCCTATAATGCAGTGACCAGAACTGTAAGCAATTCTCCAAGTGCGGCTGCACCAGAGTTTTGTACAGCTGCAACATGACCTCATGGCTCTGAAACTCAATCCCTCTACCAATAAAACCTACACATCGTATGCCCTCTTAACAACCCTATCAACCTTTCAGGTGGCAACTTTCAGGGATTTCTGTACATGGACCAAGATCTCCAAGCTAATCTACACTGCCAAGAATCTCACCGTTATCCCAGTACTCTTCATTCCTGTTGCTTCTTCCAAAGTGAATCACCGCACACTTTTCCGCATTAAACTCCATTTGCCAGCTCTGCAGCCTATGTCCCTCTGTAACCTGCAACATCCTTCAGCACTATTCACAACTCCACCCACCATCTCAGAGGAGATTTACTAGGATGTCATCCGCAAATTTACTAACACATCCTTCTATGCCCTCATCCAGATCATTTATAAAAATAACAAACAGCAGTGGCCCCAAAGCAGATCCTTGCGATACACCACTAGTAATTGTACATCAGGGTGAACATTTCCCATCAACCACTACCATCTGTCTTCTTTCAGCTAGCCAATTTCTGATCCAAACTGCTAAATCATTGCCAGTAAGGCTCACTGGTCTACAATTACCAGTGTTGTCTCTACTCCCCTTCTTGAACAAGGGGACAACATTTGCTATCCTCCAGTCTTCTAGCACTATTCCTGTTTACTATGGAGAATGATATGGAAACTAGAAACCTTGGGGAACTAGATAGCGATATCTTGAAAAATGTCCATATCACAGAAGTCGTGGTGCTGGATATATTAATACATCCACATAATAATGTGGATGAAACCCTGAGACCTGTTTTGATTTTTGTTTCAGCAGCAGGAAGAGCAGGAGCGTTGACCAGGGGGTTGACGGACTGATATAATCACTGATTATAAACGTACCTTGTGAACAGGGGGAACCCACGCTGAGCAGGAGTGGATGTGGGATTGTTGAGTAAGTGAAGTAATATAGTTGGGTAGTTGCTTTACCCGAAACATTCCGTAAGTAACGTCTCCCACCCATCCTCCTCTTCTATTCAAAAATAAGTTTCTGCACACTATATTGGGAAGGTAACGAATTTTTTTTATTCTTTATTTTTCTACAGTCTCTTTGGGAATTTAGAATAGTGGGAATGATGGTTAGGGCAGTTGAATGCTCCTCCTACAGAATGTGGGAGGTAAGGGTCATCACTAGTGACCCTGCTGACTGCATCTGTGGGAAGTACACCCAACTGCACCTCCTCAAAAGCCACGTTAGGGAACTGGAGTTGGAGCTGGATGAACTTCAGATCATTTGGGAGGTGGAAGGGGTTATTGAAAGGAGTTACAGGGAGGTAGTCACACCTCAGGTACAAGAAAAAGGCAGATAGATTACTGTCAGGGAGCGGAAAGGGAACCAGCAGACAGTACAGGGATCCCCTGTGGCTGTTCCCCTCAATAACAGGTATATCAGTTTGTATACTGTTGTGGGGGGAGTGACTTACCAGGGGTAAGCCATGGGGTACAGGTCTCTGGCACAGAGTCTGTTCCTGTTGCTCAGAATGGAAGGGGAGAGAGAAGCAGAGCATTCGTCATTGGGGACTCAGCAGTTAGGGCGTTAGTGCAGTTAGTGTGTTGTCGACCAGGTGCTAGGGTCTGTGATGTCTCGGATCGTGTTTTCGGGATCCTTGAGGGGGAGGGGGAGCAGCCCCAAGTCATGGTCCGTGGAGGCACTAATGACATAGGTAGGAAAAGGGATGGGGATTTAAGGCAAAACTTCAGGGAGCTAGGGTGGAAGCTTAGTGCTAGAACAAACAGAATTGTTATCTCTGGTTCGTTGCCCGTGCCACATGCTAGCGAGGCGAGGAATAGGGAGAAAGAAGAGTTGAATACGTGGTTACAGGGATGGTGCAGGAGTGAGGGTTTTGGATACCTGGATAATTGGGCCTCATTCTGGGGTAGGTGGGACCTCTACAGACAGGATGGTCTACACTTGAACCAGAGGGACACCAATATCCTGGGGGAGGAAATTTATGAATGCTGTTTGGAAGGGTTTAAACTGGCACGGTGGCACAGTGGTTAGCACTGCTGCCTCACAGCGCCAGAGACCCGGGTTCAATTCCCGCCTCGGGTGACTGACTGTGTGGAGTTTGCACATTCTCCCCGTGTCTGTGTGTGTTTCCTCCGGGTGCTCCGGTTTCCTCCCACAGTCCAAAAATGTGCAGGTTAGGTGAATTGGCCATGCTAAATTGCCCATAGTGTTAGCTGCAGGGTAAATGTAGGGGAATGGGTGTGGGTGGGTGCGCTTCGGCGGGTCGGTGTGGACTTGTTGGGCCGAAGGGCCTGTTTCCACACTGTAGGTAATCTAATCTAATCTAAACTAATTCAGCAAGGGGATGGGGAACTAAATTGTAGTTCCAATGCCTAACAGGTTGAGAGTAGTGAGGTCAGAAATGAGGTTTCAAAGTCACAAGAGTTCACCAACAAGCAGGAAGGTGGTTTGAAGTGTGTCGACTTCAACGCCGGGAGCATCCAGAATAAGATGGGTGACCTTGCAGCATGGGTTGGTACCTGGGACTTCAATGTTGTGGCTATTTCGGAGACATGGATAGAGCAGATCCAGGAATGGCTCTGGGATTTCGATGTTTCAGTAAGAACAAAGAAGGGGGAGGTATGGCATTGTTAGTCAAGGACAGCATTACAGTAGCAGAAAGGGCATTTGAGGACTCATCTATTGAGATAGTATGGGCTGAGGTTAGAATTAGGAAAGGAGAGGTCACCGTGTTGGGGATTTTCTATCAGCCTCTGAATAGTTCCAGAGAT
Organism: Chiloscyllium punctatum; assembly: GCF_047496795.1. Taxonomy (NCBI): domain Eukaryota; kingdom Metazoa; phylum Chordata; class Chondrichthyes; order Orectolobiformes; family Hemiscylliidae; genus Chiloscyllium; species Chiloscyllium punctatum. The sequence goes on along the minus strand of NC_092761.1, from coordinate 52,497,705 downwards.
GTAGAGGAAAGGGGGCAAAGATGAGTCTGGATAGGAGCAAGAGTAGCAGAGTAGTTGTTATTGGGAACATTGACTTTCCAAATATTGACTGGGAATACTATAGTTCCAGTACTTTAGATGGGTCAGTTTTTGTCTAATGTGTGCAGGAGGGTTTCCTGACACAGTATGTAGACAGGCCAACAAAGGGCAAGGCCACATTGGATTTGGTACTGGGGAATGAACCCAGCCAGGTGTTAGATTTGGAGGTAGGTGAACACTTTGTTGATAGTGACCACAATTCAGTTATGTTTATTTTAGCGATGGAAAGGGATAACTATACACCACAGGGCAAAAGTTATAGCTGGGGGAAAGACAAATAAGATGCGATTAGGCAAGATATAGGACGCATTGCTTGGGGAAGGAAACTGCAGGGGTTGGACACAATTGAAATGTAGATCTTATTCAAGGGACAGTTTTATGTGTGGGAAATCATGTCTCACAAACTTGACTGAATTTTTTGAAGAAGTAACAAAGAGGATTGATGAGAACAGAGCGGTAGATGTGATCTGTATGAACTTCAGTAAGGCATTTGACAAGGTTCCCCATGGGAGACTGGTGAGCAAGGTTAGATCTCATGGAATACAGGGAGAACTTGCCATTTAGATACAGAACTGGCTCAAAGGTAGAAGATAGAGGGTGGTGGTGGAGAGTTGTTTTTCAGTCTGGAGGCCTGTGACCAGTGGAGTGCTGCAAGGATCGGTGCTGGGTCCATCATTTTTCGTCATTTATATAAATGATTTGGATGTGAGCATAAGAGGTATAGTTGGTAAATTTTGCTCTTGACAGCAAAATGGAGGTCTAGTGGACAGCGAAGAAGGCTACATCAGATTATAACGGGATCTTGATCATATGGGCCAATGGGCTGAGGAGTGACAGATGGAGTTTAGTTCAGATAAATGTGAGGTGCCGCATTTTGGGAAAGCAAATCTTAGCAGGACTTATACACTTAATGGTAAGGTCCTAGGCAGTGTTGCTGACCAAAGAGTGCAGATTCATAGCAGAGTAGATAGGATAGTGAAGAAGGTGTTTGGTATGCTTTCTTTATTGGTCAGAATTTTGAGTATATGATTTTGGAGGTCATGTTGTGGCTGTACAGGACATTGGTTAGGCCACTGTTGGAATATTGCATGCAATTCTGGTCTCCTTCCGATCGGAAAGATGTTGTGAAACTTGAAAGGGTTCAGAAAAGATTTACAAGGATTTTGGTTGGAGGATTTGAGCTATAGGGAGAGGTTGAATAGGCTGGGACTGTTTTCCCTGGAGCGTCAGAGGCTGAGGGGCGACCTTATAGGGGCATGGATAGGATAAATAGTCAAAGTCCTGGGGTGGGGGAGTCTAGAATTAGAGGGCATAGGTATAGGGTGAGAAGGGAAAGATATAAAAGAAACCTAAGGGGCAATATTTTCACTCAGAGGGTGGAACGTGTATGGAATGAGCTGCCAGAGGAAGTGGAGGAGGGTAGTACAATTGCAACATTTAAAAGACATTTGGATGAGTATATGAATAGAAAGGGTTTTGAGGGATATAGGCCAAGTGCTGGCAGGTGGGACTGGATTGGGTTGGGATATCTGGTCTGCATGGACAAGTTGGACCGAAAGGTCTGTTTCTGTGCTGTACATCTCTATGACTCTATAAGAGCTACTGTGGGTCTTGGTAAGTATGTACCTGTCAGGCAGTAAGGAAGTGGTTGAGTGAGGGAGCCGTGGTTTATTAAAGAAGTTGAAAATCTTATCAACAGAAAGAAGGAGTCTTATGTTGGGATTAGACGTGAAGGCTCAGTTAGGGTGCTTGAGAGTTACAAGTTAGTCAGGAAAGACCTAAAGAGAGAGCTAAGACGAGCCAGGAGGTGACAAGAGAAGTCATTGGCAGATAGGATCAAGAAAAACCCTAAAGCTTTCTATAGGTATGTCAGGAATAAAAGAATGGCTAGAGAAAGATTAGGGCCAATCAGGGATAGTAGTGGGAAATGTTGCATGGAGTCCAAGGAAATGGGGAAGCGCTAAAAAAATATTTTCTTGTCAGTGTTCACACTAGAAAAAGACAATGTTGTCAAGGAGAATATGAGATACATGCTATTAGACTAGATAGGATTGAGGTTCACAAGGAGGAGGTGTTAGCAATTCTAGAAAGTGTGAAAATAGTTAAGTCTTCTGGGCTGGATGGGATTTATCCTAGGATTCTCTGGAAAGCCAGGGAGGAGATTGCAGAGCTTTTGGCTTTGACCTTAATGTCATCACTGTCTACAGGAATAGTGCCAGAGGACTGTAAGATAACAAATGTTGTCCCTTTGTTCATGAAGGGGAGTAGAGACAACCCTGGTAATTATAAACCAGTGAGCCTTACTTCGATTATGGGTAAAGTGTTGGAAAAGATTATAAGAGTTAGGATTTATAATCAGCTAGAGAGAAATAAGTTGATTAGAGATAATCAACATGGTTTTGTGAAGTGTAGGTCATGCCTCACAAACCTTATTGAGTTTTTTGAGATGGTGATTAAACAGGTGGATGAGGGTAAAGCAGTTGATTTTGGTGTATATGGATTTCAGTAAGGTGTTTGAAAAGGTTTCCCACAGTAGGCTATTGCAGAAAAATACAGAGGCATGGGATTGAGGGTGACTGAGTGGTTTGGACCAGAAATTGAAAGATGACAGATGGTGGTGGTTGATGGAAAATGTTCATCCTGGAGTTTAGTTACTAGGGGTTTACTGCAAAGACCTGTTTTGGGGTACTACTGTTTGTCTTTTTATGAATGACCTGGATGAGGGCATAGAAAGATGGGTTAGTAAATTTGCAGATGACACTAAGGTCAGTGGAGTTGTAGACAGTGCTGAAGGATGTTACGGGTTACAGAGGGATATAGGTAAGCTACAGAGCTGGGCCAAGAGGTGGCAAACAGAGTTTAATGTGAAAAGTGTGAGGTGATTCACTTTGGAAAGAGTAACAAGAATAAAGATAACTGGGCTAATGGTAAGATTCTTGGTAATGTAGATGAGCAGAGAGATCTTGGTATCCATGTACATAGATCCCTGAAAGTTGCCACCCAGGTTGATAGGGTTGTTAAGAAGGCCTACGGTGTATTCGCTTTTATTGGTCGAGGGTTTGAATTTCAGAGCTACAAGTTCATGCTGCAGCTGTACAAAACTCTGGTGCGGCCACTCTTGGAGTAGTGTGTACAGTTCTGGTCACCGAATTATGGGAAGGATGTGGAAGCTTTGGAAAATCTTCAGAGGAGATTTATTAGGACGTTGCCTGGTATGGAAGGAAGATCCCCTGAGGAAAGGTTGAGGGACTTGAAGCTGTTTTCATTTTAGAGAAGAAGGTTGAGAGGTGACTTAATTGCGACATATAAGATAATCAGAGGGCTAGATAGGGTGGACAGGGAGACTCTTTTTCCTCGGATGGTGATGGCTAACACGAGGGGACATAGCTTTAAATTGAGGGGAGATAGATATAGGATGGATGTTAGAGGTAGTTCCTTTACTCAGAGAGTAGTAGTAGGGGCTAGGAATGCTCTGTCTGCAACTCTAATAAACTCGCCAACTTTAAAAGCATTTAAATGGTCATTGGATAAACATATGGATGAAAATGGAATTGAGTAGGTTAAATGGGCTTCAAATTTGTTCCACTGGTTGGCGCAACATCAAGGGCAAAAGGGCCTGTACTGAACTGTAAATGTTCAATGTTCTCTGTACCCTCAAACTCTGTGGGAAGCTAGGGAAGTGATTCCTGGATCCCTTGCTGAGACATTTGTATCATTTTTAGCCACAGATGAGGTGACAGAAGACTTAAAGTCAGCTAATGTGGTGCTGTTATTTAAGAAAGGTGGTAAGGAAATGCCAGGGAAACACAGACCAGCTACCCTATAACATCAGTGGCAGGCAAGATGTTGGAGGTGATTCTGAGGGACAGGATTTATGTGTATTTGGAAAGACAAGGACTAATTAGAGATAGTCAATGTGTGTGGGAAATTGTGTCTCACTAAAAGATTGAGTTTTTTGAAGAAGTGACAGAGGACTGATAAAGGCTGAGCAGTAAACAAGGTTCCTCACGATAAGCGTTTGACAAGGTTCCTCACGATAGGCGTTTGACAAGGTTCCTCATGATAGACTAGTTAACAGAGTTGAAAAATGTGGTGCTGGAAGAAAACACAGCAGGCCAGGCAGCATCCTAGGACCAGGAGAGTCGACGTTTCGGGCATAAGCCCTTCTTCCTGAAGTCTTTTTCCACCACTACATTTTTCAACTCTGGTACTCCAGCATCTGCAGTCCTCACTTTCTCCTGGTTAATAGAGTTGGATTTCATGGAATACAGGGAGAACTAGCCATTTGGATACAGAACTGACTCATAGATAGGAGACAGAGGTGGTGGTGGAGGGTTGCTTTTCCGACTGGAGGCTTGTGACCAGCGGTGTGCTACAAGGCTTGGTGCTGGATCCACTGCTTTTCGTCATTTATCTAAATGATTTGGATGTGAATAGAGGAGGTATCGTTGGTAAGTCTGCAGATGACACCAAAATTGAAGGTGCAGTGGACAGGTCAGAGTACAATGGAACTTTGATCAGATGGGCCAATTGGCCGAGGAGTGTTTATTTTAGATAAATGTGAGGTGCTGCATTTTGGAAAAGCAAATCAGGGCAGGACTTATACGTTTAATGGTAAGGTGTGGTCCAACAAAGATGTTGGAGTGTAGATTCATAATTCCTTATAAGTGGAGTCCCAGGTAGACATGAGAGTGAGGAAAGCTTTTGCTACAGTCACCTTTTTTGGTCAATGCATTGGGTATAGGAGTTGGGATGTCATGGTGAGGCAGTACAGGACATTGTTTGGTTAGACCTTTGTCATGCAATTTTTATACCTAGCATCTTATTCCAGCCATTTGGTTTGTCTCTAGTACCAACTTATTTTTGATTTTTGTAATTATTCCTGTCTCACTTAATCAGATCTATGAGACATTGCATTATGATTCTCATTACGAACTCACTCACAAGCGCTCTATTTACTATACTGCATTTCTATTCATTCATTCATAAAACTGTGTTTTTGTGGTACATTTTACTTACAAGATAAACTAAATATCCCTTTCTAGGCTGCCAACCCATTACTGTTTCTTTACACCTTTCAATTCTCATTGGCCCCATGATACAATCAGTGTTCGGACCTGTTTCTGTATCAAAGTTTAGCCTTGAATAAGTTTTAATAGATTAGATTTAATTAGATTACTTACAGTGTGGAAACAGGCCCTTCGGCCCTACAAGTCCACACTGACCTGCCGAAGCGCACCCACCCAGACCCATTCCCCTATGTTTATCCCTGCACCTAACACTACGGGCAATTTAGCATGGCCAATTCACTTGACCTGCACATTTTTGGATTGTGGGAGGAAACCGGAGCACCCGGAGGAAACCCACGCAGACACTGGGAGAATGGGCAAACTCCACACAGTCAGTCGCCTAAGGCAGGCATTGAACCCGGGTCTCTGGCGCTGTGAGGCAGCAGTGCTAACCACTGTGCCACCGTGCTGCCCATAATACTGTAACCTACTCAGAACAATGCCACTCCACCCACTGCTGTGTCTCCATAACTCACTTGAAACTATGGAAAGATTACAATATTAATTAGCCCATAGTAACTGTCTCTCAGGACTTGAATAGGCTCATTCCCGAAATGTCGATTCTCCTGCTGCTCGGATGCTGCTTGACCTCCACCACATTTTTTCGGCTCTAAAAAGGCTGAAGGATATCAAGCAGTTTCCTCCACCAGCATGTCCCTACAGTGTGCTACTTTTTAATCTCTCTGAAACTTCCTTTTAGACTACCTATTTCTACAAACTGTACTACCCATTTCTAACTTTTATGTAGGACGACCATCTTGCACTATTGTACACATTTATACTTTTTAAATACATCTTAAATAGGGCTGCTACCTCCTTTAAGAAACTTATTATCAAAACAGCACTTCATGAAACTGTTTGAATCTGTAGGAACTGCCAAAAACCAGCAACAGTAGGTGAAATCTCATACTCCAGCTGTGGGAAATCAGTTTAATATCCTCGATACTTTTATTTAGTACATACTTAATTTCTCACTTAGATCATATAGGTCTAATATTTCTGCTAACGTTACTAACTTTAAGGTCAAAAGGACTAGCACCTCTTAACTATGCAGGCTCAGACCGGACAGACATTCTAATCCCATCACAAGTAACAGCCAGCGTTTAGCAAGTGCTTGAACTATCTCTGGCTTCCCCACGACAGTTGTCACACAAACCTGTATAATAAGATATAGCTATGTGACACCACAATGCTAAAATTTTAATGAATGCAAAAACTGTGTATAAAAAAGGCTGCTGTAAAAACACTTTGGATTCCGTTGCTGCCTCGAACTGTGCCAATGCGATGCTCAATAAAAAGGCTACTTTCACCACTTATTGATCTCAGTCACTATTGAACATGGTCCCACAGATCATAGGTCATCCTTTCACTTGTGATTCAGCTGTTGACACTTCACTCACACCATTTGATACTTTTGATCTCTTACGAAGACTTGTTATTAGATTAGATTACTTACAGTGTGGAAACAGGCCCTTCGGCCCAACAAGTCCACGCCGACCCGCTGAAGCGCAACCCACCCATACCCCTACATTTACCCCTTTACCTAACACTATGGACAATTTAGCATGGCCAATTCACCTGACCCGCACGTCTTTGGACTGTGGGAGGAAACCGGAGCACCCGGAGGAAACCCATGCAGACACGGGGAGAACGTGCAAACTCCACACAGTCAGTTGCCTGAGGCGGGAATTGAACCCAGGTCTCTGGCGCTGTGAGGCAGCAGTGCTAACCACTGTGCCACCATGCTGCCCCTGTTGACAGCCTGTATACAGCCTGTTGACACTACTCACGTTTTGTACCATCTTTTGACACCCTTAATTACCTGGAATTATCTTGAAATAATCTCTCTGCCTATGAATTCTGTGTCTGTGTTCTTCCTTCCACCTCACCTGATGAAGGAGCAGTGCTCCGAAAACTTGTGATTTCAAATAAACCTGTTGGACTATAACCTGGTGTTGTGTGACTTCTGACTTTATACAATACATTGGTTAGATCACTTTTGGAATACTACATACAAGTCTGGGCTCCCTGCTATAGGAAAGATGTTGTGAAACTTGAAAAGTTTCAAAAAAGATTTACAAGGATGTTGCCAAGCCTGGAGGGTTTGAGCTGTAGGGAAAGCCTGAGGCTATTTTCACTGGAGCATCAGAGGCTGAGGGCGACTTCATAGAAGTCTATAAAATCATGAGGGGCATGGATAGGGTGAACAGACAAGGTCTTTTCTCCAGGGTAGAATAGTCCAAAACTAGACGAGATAGGTTTAAGATGAGATAGGAAAGATTTAAAAGGGACCCAAGGGGTAACTTTATCACATAGGGAGGTGGTGCATTATGGAATGAGTTGCCAGAGGAAGTGGTGGAGTGTGGTACAATTCTGAAGAACCACCTGATGAAGGAGCAGCACTCCGAAAGCTAGTGCTTCCAAATAAACCTGTTGGACTATAAACTGGTGTTGTGGGATTTTTAACTTTGGAATTCTATGAAGGCAGTACGAGCAAGGTGGACAGCAGGGACCCTATGGATGTGGTGTACCTGGATTTTCAAAAAGCCTTCAACAAGGAGCTGCATAAGATAAGAATGTATGGTGGTAGTGGGAGAGTATTAGCATGGATTGAGGATTGGTTGACTAACAGGAAGCAAACAGTGGGAATAAATGAATGCTATTCTGGCTGGCAATCAGTGACTCGTGGTGTGCCTCAGGGATCAGTGTTGGGACTGCAATTATTCACAATTTATATAGATGATTTTGAGTTGGGGACCACATGGAGTGTGTCAAGGTTTGCAGATGACACTAAGATGAGTGGCAGAGCAGTTTGTAGAGGACTGAAACTTTGTAGAGGAGCATAGATACTTTCAGTAAGTGGGCAAAGGTCTGGCAGATGGAATACAATGTTAATAAATGTGAAGTCATCCATTTTGGTAAGAGTAATAGTAAAAAGGATTATTACTTGAATGGTAAAAAGTTGCAGCATGCTGCCATGCAGAGGGTCCTGGGTGTCTTTGTGCATGAATCACAGAGGGTTGGGTCTGCAGGTACAATTAATTAAGGCAAATGGAATTTTGTCCTTCATTGCTAAAGGGATTGAGTTTAAAAGCTGGAAGCTGGGAGATTATGTTGTAGCTGTACAAGGTGCTGATGAGGCCACATCAGGATATTGTGCGCAGGTTTGGTCTCCTTACTTGAGAAAGAATGGACTGGCATTTGAGAGGATGCAGAGGTTGATTTCAGAGTTGAGAGGGCTGGCTTATGAGAAGATGCTGAGTAGACTGGGATTATATTCATTGGAATTCAGAAGAACGAGTGGGGATCTTATAGAAACATATAAATTTATGAAGGGAATAGCTAAGATAGAAGTAGAGTGGACGATTCCACTGGCAGGTGAAACTAGGACAAGAGGGCATTGCTTTAGGATTAGAGGGAGCAGATTAAGGACTGAATTGAGAAGGAACTTCTTCACCCAGAGGGTTGTAAAATGATGGAATTCCTTGCCGAGTGAAGTAGTTGACACTACTTCAGTAAATATTTTTAAAGTTAAGATCGATTTTTTTGAACAATAAAGGAATTAAAGGATATGGTGAGAGCACAGTAAGTGGGTCTGAGTCCACTAAAAGATCAGCCTCAAAGACAGAACAGACTCAAAGGGCCAGACAGCCCACTCCTGCTCCTAGTTCTTATGTGAAGTAATTGATATAAATTCTAAAAGCTGAGTCCCCAGCACAGATTCCAATGGGACTCCCCACATCACATCCTCAGTTGTTACCAGCCAGTTAAATTTTAATCCAGGCTAATATGTTACCCCATAACACATGTTCCTATTTTATCCATGATTTGGAGATGCCAGTGTTGGACTGGGGTTACAGAGTTAAAAATCACACAACACTAGGTTATAGTCCAACAGGTTTATTTGGAAGCACTAGCTTTCGGAGTGCTGCTCCTCCACAGCCACCTGATGAAGGAGCAGTGCTCCGAAAGCTAGTGCTTCCAAATAAACCTGTTGGACTATAACCTGGTGTTGTGTGAGTTTTAACTAATTTATCTAATAACCTTCTTTGTGGCATCTTGTCAAATGCCTTCTGAAAAGCTAAGTGCAATACATCTTTATCTTTCAAAGAACTCTAATAAATTCTGTGATTTTCCTTTCCCAAAACCATGTTGACTCTTCCTGATTCTTTTCAGTTCTTTTTAAAGAGCCCACTTTTAATCCCACTAGCTATTACTGGAGTGAAGCCAGAAGGTAAATATTCATTCACTTCATTTACTATTTCCTTATGATCCCATTGATGACCCATTCTCACTCTCAAGATCCAACATTCACTATTTACTCTTTTCCTTTTTAGGAACCCGTAGAAACTCAATTTACATTTTAGCTGGCTTTCTCTCAAATCATTTTCTTTCACTGGTTAGTCTTTTAATCATTCTCTAACATTGTTTATATTCTTTCCAACATCTGACCTGGTTTTCCTTGAATTGGGCAGCATGTTTGCTCTGCTGGCTCATAGTACCAGGGACCCAGGTTCAATTCCACACTTGGGAGTGACTGTCTGTGGAGTTTGCACATATTCCCCATGTTTGCGTGGGTTTCCTCTGGGTGCTCTGGTTGCCTCCCCCAGTCCAAAGATGTGCAGGTTAGCTGGATTCGTCATGCGAAATTGTCCAGGTATGTGTAGGTAAGGTGGATTAGTCGTGGTCAATGCAGGATTTTGGAGATAGGGCGGGGACTGGGCCTGAGTGGGTTGGTGCAGACTTGATGGACTGAATGGCCTTTTTCTGCAGTAGGGATTCTATAATTCCATGACACACTCACTGACAACAGATGGCATTTTTGTGTAATGATAGTAATTTTTTGATTTTGAAATATCCCCAATGACAGCTGTTGCTGGTCCTCCATTGATTATCCCTCAGTAGAGTCAGCCAAAACACCTTAGCCAGCTGAGCTAATCTTCTCCCTTTCAAATTGGATGTAAAATTCAATCAGATTGTTGCTGCTATTCATGGGTTCCTTAACTCTGATGTCATGATTTAATCCTGTCTCATTACCCAAGTCTAATATAACCTGCATTCTGGCTGATTCCAGAGCACGCTACTGTTAGAAACAAAAGCATTCTATAAACTCTTCATCCGGGTACCATTGGCAATCTGATTTTTCAGTAGATTAAATTATACATGATTATTGTCGCCCCTTTGTCACAAGCACCCAATATTCCTTCCTGTATACTTTGTCTTACATTGTGGTTACTGTTAAGAGGTCAGTAGACTACTCCCACAGGCGACTTCTTTCCTTGACTATTCCTCACCTCCAATCCTACATTCTGACCTCTTGAACAAAGTAAACTCTAACTTACGAAGGATTTTTTAAGTTTAAGCTTGGTAGTGATGTCATTTGTAGTATTCATGCATGTTACAAAATACACACAACACTTTTGTTGGTGATTAGCGTTTCTGAAAACTCCTATTTTCCAAACCATCTTTCACAAAAGTGCAAAAGGAAAGTTGCTGTGAAGGCAGTAATAATAAACACATTTCTACTGATAGCCAGTGCAGTAAGGAATGTCTTAGATACACAGCACCTTAAAGGCCATATACATTTAGCACTCTAAGCATGCTTCAATATAGTGTTATGCAAACACTACTATTGGACAAGCAGTGGCGTTGTGGTAACACCACTGGTCTAGTAGCCCAAAGGCCTAGGCGATCAGTCTGGGAAAAATCCTACCACAGTACCTGGTGGAATTTAAATTCAATTAATAAATCTGGAATATAAAGGTAGTAATGGTAACAGCTATCATGGATTGTCCACAAAACAATCTCCTTTAGGGATGGCAATCTGTCATCTTTACCAATGTTCTGACTGACATGTGATTCCAGACCAACAGAAATGCAGTGGACTGTTAATCACCCTCTGAAACAGCCTACCAAGCACTCAGTCAACAAATGCTGGTCTTGTCTGTGATGGCCACATTGTGAAAGAATAAAACTACATGCAAAGCACTGTACACAAACAGGATCTTACAAGTTGTTGAATTGGCTCCTTCCCACTGCCTCTTACAGGCAAGAGCCTTCCCCATTGTCAGGCAGCATTGTTATAATATCTTCACATACACACTTCCTTGTGATCAGGAGCAGGATCCAATGCTCATCATCTATGAGGGGTGCTGAGGATGCCCACTGCAGTACTAAAGATTTGTGATGTTCATAGGCATATCATTAGGCATGCGTGATGAAGTGAAGCTACTTGGATGCTGCCTGAACTGCTGTGCTCTTCCAGCACCACTAATCCAGAATCTGGTTTCCAGCATCTGCAGTCATTGTTTTTACCGATGCGTGATGAAGTGTCAGTCTGTGTTCATTGTGCACATATTACTGTTCTGTTGGTCAGAAATACTTCCTCGTACATCATGTCAAACTACTCTTGGTATTGGAGAAGTATTCATCAGGACAACTCTGCCAAACAATAGCATGAGATTTTTAAGTTTCTGTCAACAGGGCAGGAAAGCTGGGGAGTGTTGCTGAACAGAGAGACCTTGGACTACAGGTTCATAGTTCCTTGAAATTAGAATCACAGTTACCATAAGACATAGGAGTGTAAGGAAGGCCATTTGGCCCATCAAGTCCACTCTATCATTCAATCACCTCCACTTGCCCGCACTCTCCCCGTAGCCCTTAATTCCTTGCAAGATCAAGAATTTATCAATCTCTGCCTTGAAGACATTTAACATTCCGGTTTCCATTGCACTCCGTGGCAATCAATTCCATAGGCCCACCACCCTCTGGCTGAAGGAATTTCTCCTCATATCTGTTCTAAATTGACCCCCTCTAATTTTAAGGCTGTGCCAATGGGTCCTAGTCTCCCGCCTAACAGAAACCATTTCCTAGCATTCACCTTTTCTAAGCCATGCATTATCTTGTAAGTTTCTATTAGATTTCCCCTCAACCTTCTAAACTCTAATGAATACAATCCCAGGATCCTCAGCCGTTCATCATATGTTCGGCTTACCATTCCAGTACAATCCCAATAAGATGATCATCCCTTTTTTATTTCTCAGTTCCACCCAAATAACTTCACTGAACGTAGTCCCTGGAATATTCTGCCGAAGTACAGCAGTAACATTAATCCAGATTTAAAAACTGCACTCTCCCTTCTCTCTTGTCCCCCTTTCTATCCTTCCTGTAGCATCAATGCCCTGGAACATTAAGCTGCCAGTCCTGTCTATCCCTGAGTCATGTCTCTGTAATAGCTATGTTAGCCTAGTCACATGCTCCTGTGCTGAGTTTATCAGAATTACCTGTCAGGCCTTTTATATCGAAATAAATGTGGTTTAATTGATCAGTCCTACCTCATTCTCTGCTTTGCTCCTGTGTGCCTTGACTATTTGAACATTCCCTTTCCCAATTACACCAGCCTCAGACTGGTCCCTTAATCCCCCATCCCCTAACCCTCTACTAGTTTAAGTCTTCCCCAGTGGCTCCAGCAAATCTCCCTGCCTGCATATTAGCCCCCTTCCAATTCAGGTGCAATTCATCCTTCTTATACAGGTCACTTCTACCCAGAAGAGGCTCCAATGATCCAAAAATGTGAATCCTTCTCTCCTGCACCAGCTTCTCAGCCACGCATTCATCTGCTCTATCCTCCTATTGCTACCCTTGTTAGCTTGTAGCACTGGGACTTATATTACCACTGTTGATGACCTTTTTAAATTCTTGCCTAACTTCCTATGTGTATCATGACCTGCTGCTGGCTCCCGTCCTGCGCATTCTGCCTTAGGCATTATTGCTCAGTAACATCTGAGACAGTGTTCTCCCACCTGGTTATTAACATTATCTGGGTCTGTCTCACCAAGGTGACCTGAAACAGGGGATGGGGACTGAGTTTACTAGTAGACCAGTTCCTCAGCAAAGTGGAGACCCTTGGGAATTGTTGGTATTGTTTGAGAGGCTGGAGGGGATTACTTACAGATCATTTGCAACCTCATTTAGAAGCTAGGTAGAATTGACAGGACATGTTTGATGTTTGCTTAAAAAGAGGGGGCGGCATGCTGGCTCAGTGGTTAACACTGCTGCCTCACAGCGCCAGGGACCCAGGTTCAATTCCAGCCTCGGGTGACTGTCTGTGTGGAGTTTGCACATTCTCCCCGTGTCTGCATGGGTTTCCTCCCACAGTCCAAAGATGTGCAGGTTAGGGGAGTTGGCCCTGCTAAATTGCCCATAGTGTTCCGGGATATGTAGGTTAGGTGTATTAGTCATGGGAAACGTAGGGGAATTCATCTGGATGGAATAGTCTTCAGGGGGTCAGTATGGACTTGCTGGGCCGAAGGGCCTGCTTCCACACTATAGGGCTTCTATGATTCTGCAAGAGATCCTTGATCCTGGATCCAGGGAGGCAACACACAATTCTGATACCTCATTGCCAGCCACAGAAATGTCTGGCTGTGCCTTTGACTAGACAGTTCCCTATCCCAATCAATCCAGATAGAATAGTGAAGAATGCATTTGGTATGCTTTCCTTTATTGGTCAGAGCATTGAGTATAGGAGTTGGGAGGTCATGTTGCAGCTGTATAGGACATTGGTTAGGCCACTTTAGGAATATTGCATGTGATTCTGATCTCCTTCCTATTGGATGGATGTTGTGAAACGTGACAGGGTGCAGAAAAGATTCACAAGGATGTTGCCAGGGTTGACGGTGTGAGCTATAGGCAGAGGCTGAATAGACTGGGGCTGTTTTCCCTGGAGCATCGAAGGCTGAGGGGTGATCTTATAGAGGTTTATAAAATCATGAGGGGCTTGGATAAGATAAATAGACAAGGTCTTTTTCCCTGGTGTGGGGGAAGTCCAGAACTAGAGAGCATATGTTTAGGGTGAGAGGGGAAAGATATAAAAGGGACCTAAGGGGCACTTTTTCACACAGCATGTGGTGCGTGTATGGAATGAGCTGGCAGAGGAAGTAATAGAGGCTGATATATTTACAGCATTTAAAAAGCATCTGAATGGGTATATGAATAGGAAGGGTTTAGAGGGATATGGGCCAAATGCTGGCAAATGGGACTAGATTAGGTCTGGTGAGCATGGGCAAGTTGGACCGAAGGGTCTGTTTCCGTGCTGTACATCTCTATGACTCTATGTACACAACAATGTTTTTTATTTCATTTACTGTACAGATTTGTAAAGACATCGTTTTAACATTTTAATTTTCACTGACACTTTGAGTCATTGAGGGGAGAAAGGGAGCAGATGCCCAAGCATTGGGCACAGCTGCCAATGAAACAACTTCATGAAATAATGAGCATATAATGGAAGATCTGGGTAATAAATAACACTCTCTGGGTCCTCAGGTCTGACAGTGCTGTTCCAGTAATCACTGGTCCTGTGACGGCTTCACTGATGGTGCGGTTGTCACGACAACAGTGGAAATAGGTTTGGTGGAGCTGATGACTGTTCCTTGGTGAAGTTGCTGAGCTGGTAAGTGCTGAATCCTGACCTGAAAACAAAGTGAGAAAGGCAGAATGACAAGATAGGACAAGGAGATAAATCCTCACTATTGCAGAGAGCAAATCCCACTGGCTGTTATGAGGAAATGTTCTCACCAACTGTTATGGATTGCTACTGAGGATAAATCATCGCGCAGAGTCACTGAAGTCTTAGCATCAGATGTTCAGGCATTCCAGTGAGTACAGATCTGCTGTCTTGACCTCCATTAACTTCTGTACTCTTCCCCGCACAAGGAAAGGAGGAAATGTTCACCTCTCCACAGTTGCAGGGTGAGGATACCAGCAGCACCAGCTGATTGGTACACAGCTCCTTGACAAACAATTTCCTTGACAAACATAGCACACACTGGGGATTCCCTGGGAATCCCACCAACATCAATAATGGTGGGGGAGGGGATTATTTTTATATTTATATATATATATATCTATGTGCATGTGCACACACACGTTCCTATTACAGTTGCCATGGTGATGAAAGGTGTTTGATTTATAGACATTTTAATGTCAATTATTTTAGAGTTTAGATTTGTGTTGCTGGCATGTGAGGTTTGCTTTCAATGAAGGGTTTAATGATTAGCTTGTATCCACGGTGATTCTTTTAAAACACAGTATTAGAAGGAGAAAGACCCTGGAGTGTACAGGAGCTTTGTTTGCACCAGAAGGGTTTATGAACAAACAAACTAAACAGTTTGTTTTTAGTTTAGGTTTTGTTTTGTTTGTTTCGGGGAAGCACCCGTATCTTGCAAAAAGCAGCTTCTGGTCTTCCGTTTTGAAGTGTTTCAGAATTCTTGACTGAAGTCAGATTATGAAACAGTTGCTCTTAAAGAAGGGAGATGGTTTAGAATTGTTAGTAAATAGACTCTATGAGAGTTTGGTTTACAAGTTCCAGACTAGAAATATTCCTTAAAACCATGACGGGGTTACTTGAAGTTGGGATGGTCTATGATGTATGAAGACAATCAGACTCCCAAGATGGGAGATTAAAATCAGAGTTAAATTTAGCCTTGGAGATATGAAAGACAAGGGAATGCTCTCCAGTGAGTGCTGTAAAAGTGTTTTGGGACCAATGACACTGTATTTTGTCATGTGTTTTGAAATCTTTAACTTTGAGTCATATGCGAGTTGATTGGTTTATACTATTTTAAACTCTTTTGCACTATAGATTTCTGTTTTACCATTAAACCTGAAATAGCATTACATGTTTGCGGTTCAATGACAAGTCACCTCATTAAAACAAAAAAAAAATCAAATTATGATTCATCAAGCCAGACCATAGTCTGGATCTGACTTTCCCAGTAATAGCATCAGTTGGAATCTTAGAGAGATTTTGCAGTTATTAGATCTAGAGAGACCTGAGCCGTTCTTGTCACAGTAACGGTTACATGAAGATAAGTTAGAATAAAAAATACTTACCTCATGAATCAACAGCCTCCATTTCAGCAGCGGGAGTTGAGAGAGTGTGAGCCAGGGGGCAGCCGGGAAGGGAAATTAGATTATTAACTACTTACCTGGTGAATCACCAAAGCGAAGGCTGAACAGGAGCGGAAGGAGACACAGGGACTGCTGGGTAAGTGAATAATATATTCAGGCAGTGGCTAAACCTGAAATGCTCCCCGTGTAGGGTCTCTCACCCCCCTTCCTTCTCTAACCAAATAAAAAGACTGTGTGGAGGGTTGGTATGGTAAAGGTTTTTTTTATATTTCTTTTGGCAATTTAGAGCAGAGGGTATGGAGGCTAGGACAGCCACATGCTTCTCTTGCAGGAAGTGGGAGGCACTGGTGTCCCTGCTGACTTCACCTGTGGGAAGTGCACCCAACTCCAGCTCCTCAAAGACCACATTAGGGAACTGGAGCTGGAACCAAATGAACTTTGGATCATTCAGGAGGCTGAGCGGTGAGAGAAAGGAGTTCTAGGGAGGTATTCACTCCTAGGCTACAGGATAAAGGTAGCTGGGTGACTGTCAGCAGAGAGAAAGGGAATAGGCAATCAGTGCAGGGCTCCCCTGTGGCTGTTCTCCTCAATAATAAGGATACTGCTTTGGATATTGTTGGGTGTCATGACCTACCAGGGGAAAGCCACAGCGGCTAGGCCTCTGGCACAGACCCTGGCTCTATGGCACAGAAGGGAATGGGGGAGAATAGGAGAGCAATAGTGATAGGACAAGACTCGCACATGGTATGTCCCCTCCTGGATGCCAGAGTCAGGGATGTCTCGGATCGGGTCTATAGGATTCTTAAAGGGGGGAGGGTTAAGGGAGCAAGGATCAGATAGGGCTCTAGACAGTTACAAGGTAGCCAGGAAGAAATTGAAGAGTGGACTTAGGAGAGCTAGAAGAGGACATGAAAAAGTCATGGTGGATAGGATTAAGGAAAACTCCAAGGCGTTCTACACTTATGTGAGGAACAAGAGGATAGTCAGAGTGAAGTTAAGGCTGGTCGGGATAATGGAGGGAACCTGTGCCTGGAATCAGAGAAGATAGGGGAGTTCCTTAATGAGTACTTTGCTTCAGTAATCACTAGAGAGAAGGACCTTGTCATTTAACAGGACAGTGTGAAATAGGTTGATACATTCAAACTGGTTGCTGTTAAGAAGGTGATGTGCTGGAAATTTTGAAAAACATGAGGATAGATAAGTCCCTTGGGCCAGACAGAATATATCCAAGGTTTATACAGGAAATGAGGGAAGAGATTGCTGGGCTTTTGGCGATGATCTTTACATTCTCACTGTCCACTGGAGTAGTACCAGATGATTGGAGGGTGGCAAATGTTATTCCCTTGTTCAAGAAAGGGAATAGGGATGATCCTGGGAATTACAGACCAGTCAGTATTACATTAGTGGTGGGAAAATTATTGGAGAGGATTCTGAGAGACAGGATTTATGATTATTTGGAAAACCATAGCTTCATTAGAGATAGTCAGCATGGCTTTGAGAGGGGCAGGCCATGCCTCATAAGCCTTACTGAATTCTTTGAGGATGTGACAAAACATATTGATGAAGGTAGAGCAGTGGATGTGGTGTATATGGATTTTAGCAAGGAGCTTGATAAGGATTCCCTGTGGTAGGCTCATTCAGAAAGTAAGGAGTCATGGGATACAGGGAAACCTGTCTGTCTGGATACAGAATTGGCTGACCCATAGAAGGTAACAGTATCCACCCTGGAGCTCAGTGACCAGTGGTGTTTCACAGGGATCAGTTCTGGGACCTATGATCTTTGTGATTTTTTTATAAATGTCTTGGATGAGGAAGTGGAAGGGTGGGTTATTAAGTTTGCCAATGACACAAAGGTTATTGGAGTTGTGGATAATGTGGACGGCTGTTGTAAATTGCAACGGGACATTGACAGGATGCAGAGATGGGCTGAGAAGTGGCAGATGGAGCTCAATCTGGAAAAGTGTGAAGTGATTCATTTTGGAAGGTCAAACGTGAATGCAGATTACAGGGTTAAAGGTAGGATTCTTGGCAGTGTGGAGGAACAGAGGGATCCTGGGTCCACGTCTATAGATCCCTCAAAGTTGCCACCCAAGTGAATAGGGTTGTTAAGAAGGCGTATGGTGTCTTGGCTTTCATTAGCAGCGGGACTGAGTTTAAGAGCCACGAGGTTATGCTGTAGCTCTGTGAAGCCATGGTTAGGCCACACTTGGAAAATTGTGTTCAGTTCTGGTCACCTCATCATAGGAAGCGTGTGGAAGCTTTAGAGAGGAGATTTACCAGGAAGCTGTCTAGCCTGGAGGGCGTGTATTATGAAGAAAAGTTGAGGGAACTAGGGCTTTCTTCATTGGAGCAAAGAAGGATGAAAGGTGACTTGATAGAGGTGTACAAGATGATGACAGGCAGAGATAGAGTGGATAGCCAGAGACTTTTTCCCAGGGTGGAAATGGCTGTCACAAGGGGGCATAATTTTCAGGTGACTGGAGGAAGATTTGGGGAAGATGTCAGAGGTAGGTTCTTTATACAGAGAGTGTTTAGATTAGATTAGACTAGATTAGATTAGATTCTATACAGTGTGGAAACAGCCCAACAAGTCCACACCGACCCTCCAAAGAGTAACTGATCCAGACCCATTCCCCGACCCTGTATTTATCTCTGACTAATGCACCTAACACTATGGGTAATTTAGTATAGTCAATTCACCAAACCTGCACATCTTTGGACTGTGGGTGGTAGGTGTTTGGAATACACAGCTAGCTGTGGTACTAGAATCAGATACATTAGGGACATTTAAATGACTCTTGGATAGACACATGGTTGATAGTAAAATCTAGGGTCTGTAGGTTATTTTGATTTTAGAGGAGGATAAAAGGCTGGCACAATATCGAGGTCCAAAGAGCCTGTACTGTGCTGTACTGTTCTATGTTGGTTCTGGACATAAAACACCAGTGTTGTCAATTTATTGCATGGAATTTGAAGATGGTTTTGAATGTTGCTAAGACTTTTCTTTAAGTGGAAAATATAATGGCAGGTTATTTAACATTTTTAATTCAAGTCAAACTGAAGGTAGAAGTAAAAACTGGACAAGACTTGGAAGAAAGGAAACCTGCAATTGGGCATTGCAGCTGTAAATTAGGTAAGGTCCAATTAGGAATGAAAAGATTGGAATTAGAAGAATATTATAACCAGAGACTCAAAATGGAAAGGGAGCAAAAAGAAAAACAGAGGAAGAGGGAAAATGAGGAGAAAGGAGAAAGAAAAGCAGTCAGGACTGGAAAGTGAGCTCAAATTAGAACAACTCCAAAGACAGGGAAATTACAGAACATGAATTTGCTATGAAACAACAGTAACCTGGGAAAGGTCACTGCTGTGAGAGAACAGACAGACAGCAAAGTAATAAAGTAGAAAGGTTCGAACCACAAGTGATAGAAAGAAAGTAACATGTGTCCATTGTAATGAAACTGGAAGCAGCAGATCAACTGCTGAAAGTTAAATAAAAGCCTGACTGAGCAGGATAAATATCTTAAGAATTTTCAGAAATGGGATATCAGAAAATGAAGAAGGAATTAAAACGATAGTAGCAGTATAAAATGAACATGTTTTCTTGAAATGTTCTCAGAAAGTGGGGATGGCTCAGGACAATCAGGGAAATGTTTTTTTCAAGAAATGAAAAGGAAAACCAGACTGCTGGAGGTTATGAATAGTTTATCTCAAAAGGGAAGGGATTTGCTTATATTTCAAATCAAGGAAGTAACCAATAAAGAGAGAAAGTAAGTCACTGATGCTGACTAATGCTGACTCATCTTCTAAAATGGTGAATGAAGAAGAAAATATTAATTGGTAATATACATGGCAAATCAGATCCATTGTATCAATTTTGATGAAAGAGTGACTCAGTAAATGGAGTTGTCATCCTGGAAGTAGTAAAACAAATTCCTACGGCAGTAACTGAGGGTGGCATGGTGACTCAGTGGTTAGGACTGCTGCTTTATGGTGCCAGGGACCCAGGTTTATTTCGAGCCTACGGCAACTGTGTGGAGTTTGCACATTCTCCTCGTATCTGCATGGGTCTCAGCTGAGTGCTCCAGTTTCCTCCAACAGTCCAAAGATCTGCAGG
The DNA here is from genome assembly GCF_047496795.1 of Chiloscyllium punctatum. Classification (NCBI taxonomy): domain Eukaryota; kingdom Metazoa; phylum Chordata; class Chondrichthyes; order Orectolobiformes; family Hemiscylliidae; genus Chiloscyllium; species Chiloscyllium punctatum. The sequence goes on along the minus strand of NC_092761.1, from coordinate 52,477,530 downwards.
TTAAGTGGTCTGGCCATGCTAAATTGCTCCATGATGTTGAGGGATGTGCAAGCTACATGGGTTATCTGTGGTAACTGCAGGATGACAGAGATAGGGTCTAGGCAGGATGTTCCTCAGAGGATCGGTGCAGACTTGATGGGCTGAATGGCATCTTTCAGCACTGTAGGGACTCTATGATTAACTAGTTTGGGAAATGACCTGGCAGGTTCAAGAATATTGGCTTCAGCAAAGTTTGAGAGAACAAGCACTGGAGTAAAAGAACTTGTGATGTTCCTTATTAAATTAGATTGTCTCTACGGTGTGGAAACAGGCCCTTCGGCCAAACCAGTCCACACTGACCCTCCGAAGAGTAACCCACCCAGACCCATTTCCCTCTGACTAATGCACCTAACACTATGGGCAATTTAGCATGGCCAATTCACCTGACCTGCACACTTTGGACGGTGGGAGGAAACCAGAGCACCCGGAGGAAACCCATGCAGACACGGCGAGAATGTGTAAACTCCACACAGACAGTCGCCCAAGGCTGGAATTGAATGTGGGACCTTGGTGCTGTGAGGCAGCAGTGCTAACCACTGAGCCACCTTTATGTAACATTTCAAATTGGTTCCTGATCATATTGTGATCCCAGGGCCATAAAATTAGACTGCAAGAAAAGGAGTTCATGAAACAGGGAAATTCAGTGTTTGGATACAACTTTGAAACTTTTAATTAAAAAAAGGATGATAGTATTGAGAATGAGGCTGGTATGTTTGATAGAAATGCAACAAATGCATTTTGAATTGAAAATGTGAAACCAGACATCCTACTCTGATTGAGTCAGAAACAATACCTGAGCATTATTACTTTAAAAAAAAAGTATTAATGAGGAAATGGATACCACCTCAAATACCAGCCAGAGGGAAATGGATAGTAGTTCAATCTGAATGTCATAATGAAATATTACAAGTTGCTCACGGAATTCCAACGACAAGTCACTTAGGTATTTGATATAAACAGGTTAAAATATTAAAATGTTCCTATTGGATAGGATTCCAAAGTTACTAACTGCCATTACAGATGCTCTGAATGAGTCCACATGGCTTGGTTCTTTTGAACTAATATATGGATAAAAGTTAAGAGGACTATTGAAATTGACTAATGAGAAATTGATGGTCTCTGATCTTTGGTCTATGCTTTCAACTCATGTTTCCAATTCGAGAAAGAAACTAAGCTAAACATGTGAGTTGGCTAAAGAGCATCTGAAAGGTGCTCAACAAACAAATGAAAACTAGAGCAAACCAAAAGGTACAAGTCTGAAATACTGTTGCTAGAGACAAAGTTTTAAAGTTATTACTTATCTCTTGGGAACCATTCAATGCAAGGTTTAAATCAAAACAAAATTCAAGGATGTTAATTATTTGGTGAGTACTCCAGACAACAGGAAGAATCAGTAAACGTGCGAAGTCAACATCTAAGGTGTTATGACAGGGACAACAATCAGGAGACAAGTTTACTCATGGAAATGAAAAAGATAGTGAGTGAAACAGAGATATCAAAACAATTGTGGAATGAGCCAGCAATTGAAAATTTTTAAAAATTGACAGTCCAACAATCAGTTTGGAAAACAGAAGTTAGATAACAATGTTTCATCTTCCAGTAAACTATTAAAGTGACTTATGAAGGTTATTACACAAGTGTAAACCAATTTGATGGAAAAGATAAGGAAAAATGGCTGTTCATAAAATTAATGTGCATCACTAATAAGACAACACCCCTATGGGTCAATCCAGAGATGTTAGCTCAGGTTTTTAAAATTCGTTTGTGGGATGTGGGTGTCGCTGACTGGGCCCAACATTTCTTGCCCATCCCCAGTTGCCCCTTGAAGTGGTGGTGGTGAGCTGCCTTCTTGAACCACTGCTGTGGGTTGACCCACAATACCAGTGAGGGAAGGGTGATATATTTCCAAGTCAGGATGGTGAGTGGCTTGGAGGGGAACTTGAAGGTGGTGGTGTTCCGATATATCTAATGCCCTTGTCTTTCTAGATGGAAGTGATCCTGGATTTGGAAGGTGCTATCTAAGGATTTTGGTGAATTTTTGCAGTGCGTCTTGTAGATAGTACATTGCTGGTACTGAGCATTAGTGATGGAGAGAGTGGATGCTTGTGGATGTAGTCCCAGTCAGATGGGCTGCTTTGTCCTGGATGGTGTCAAGCTTCTTGACTGATATTAGAGCTGAACTCATTCAGGCAAGAGGGGAGTATTACATCACATTCCTGACTTGTACCTTGTAGATGGTGAAGAGGCTTTGGGGAGTCAGGAGGTGAGTTACTTGCCACAGTATTCCAGACCTCTGACCTGCTCTTGTAGCTACTGTGTTCATAGAGTTATACCAGTCATACATCACATAAACAGACCCTTCAGTCCAACCAGTCCATGCAGAACATAAATCCAAACTAAACTGTTCTGTTCCTGGCCAATATACCTCCAAACATTTCCTATTCATGTAGCTATCCAAATAATCTTTTAAACGTTGCAATTATGACTGCATCCACCACTTCCTCAAAGTTCATTCCACTCGTGAGCCACTGTGTAAAAAAAATTGTCCCTCGTGTCTTTTTTAAATCTCTGTCTTCTCACCTTAAAAACGTGGCCTAGGAGTTTCTGGTCAATGATAGCCTAGTGGTATTATCGCTCGACTATTCATACAGAAACTTAGCTGGGGACCCGGGTTCAAATCCCGCCATGGCAGATGGTGGAAGCTTAATTTCAATTAAAAGAAAATCTGGAATTAAGAATCCACTGACGATCATGAAACTATTGTCGATTGTTGGAAAAACCCATTTGCCTCAATAATGTTCTTCAGGGAAAGAAATCTGACATCCTCACCTGATCTGGCCTACATGTGACTCCAAATCCAGAGTAATGTGATTGACTCTCAATTTGGCCCTCTGAAATGGCCAAACTAGCCATTCAGTTGAAACAATCGCTACAAAAGTCTCAAAGAAATGAAACCAGATGGATCACATGGAATCGACCTAGGCACCAGAAAAGAAAAACAGCAGAAACGGCCCTGTCGATCCTGCAAAGTCCTCCTCACTGACATCTGGGGGCTAGTGCCAACATTGGGAGAGTTGTCACAAACTAGTCAAGCAACAACCTGACATAGTCGTACACACAGAATCATACCTTACAGACAATGTCCCAGATATCGTATCTCCATCCCTGGATATGTCCTGTCCCACCAGCAGGACAGACCCAGTAGGCGTGGCAGCAGAGTGGTATATACAGGGGAACCTCGATTATCTGAACAAGATGGGCGGGCACTATTTCGTTTGAATAATCAGTTAATCGATTAAATGCCTTTCCTCTGGGGTTCGGAATTTTTAAAAGTCTGCTCCCCATTCAGGAGACCCTGCCCAACACTGCCCCCCACACCCCCCCCTCCCCCCCCAGAACCTCTTGCAACACCACCTGCCCCCCAACCCGGTCCAACACCGCGCTCCCATCTCCCAGCACAAAGCGCATGAGCCCCCGCCCACAACACCCCACCATCCGCCCCAAAACCCCATCCAACACCGTCCCCCGCCCCCAACACTGTCCAACCCCTCCCCCACCCCGGACTGAATCCCAACCAATCCCGCCACACACCCCCAGCCCACCAACCCCACCGCCCCCGAGCCACCCCCAACCCTGCCCCCGCGCCCCCCCTCCCAATCCCATCCCACACTGACCCCCCCCCGTCCCCTCTCCGGGGCAGCTGGAGTGTACACCAACAATTGTGCACACACACAGCCAAAGCCAAAGCCACAGCCCCACACACACAACATTTTACTGCAATGTTTGGACAGGTTCCACATTTACCCTGTACAGGACAATGTTAGAATGATTATCTGGGGACATGGGGGGGTTTAGGGTACACTCCTCTGTGGAACTCCAGGGAAAGTGTGGGGAGAGGGCGGGAGGGGGGAGGTCAGTCATTTGGAGAGGGTGCCTGTTTAATCACTGTGAGCAAAAGATGCAATGACTGTTGGAAACACGTCCTTTATGTAATGCTCCCGTCGGGACATCAAGATCTCTTTCGGATAATCCGATTTTCGGATAATTGGTATCTGGATAATTGAGGTTCCTCTGTACTCAGGAGGGAGTTGCCCTAGGAACCTTCAATGTTGACTCCTGACTCCATGAAGTCTCATGGGTTCAGGTTAAACATGGGCAAGGAAACCTCCTGCTGATTATCACATACCTTCCTCCCTCAGCTGATGAATTGGTACTCCTTCATGTTGAACACTTAGAGGAAGCACTGAGGATGGCAAAAGCGCAATAAATGGGAGGAAAAAAGTGAGAGAAGAGATGAAGTTCATGACAGACAATGGTATTATGGAACTGAATCACAGTAGCTGGAGCTCACCTATTTTAATGGTGTCAAAACTGGATAGATCACAAAGGTTGTGTGTTGGTTATCACAAACTCAAAGCAGTAACAAGTGGGAAAGCTGCTCACATCCTATTTTGAGACTAGAGGACTGCATTGAATGAATTAGACACAAACAAATTATCACAAAATTTCCCTTTAAATATATATACATGGGAAGTTCTGTTTCTGAGAACACCTACAAATGATGAAATTCATAAGCGTGGAGGTCATTCAAAAATAGGCTAAAAATCAGGATATGTGAATGCTGATTTTTTGTTTATACTTATTTTTTGACATGGATCGGCAAATTTGTGGTTTTGCAGACCCAGAAGATTTACAGTAATTTGTTTTCTTCTGTTTTCACCTCTTTTGCTTAATACCCTTCAGTTTTCATTGTTAAACTTGAACGTGCAGCATTGTGTGTTTATGTCAATGAAAGGCCACTTTTGTTAAAAACCAATCTATGATCGATCAATATAGATTGCAATATAGTTGGGATCATTACACCATAAAAATATTAACATTAAAATGCCACAGAGGGAAAAGCAAAACAACAGAGGGTGGTTCGCGTGTGGAATAAACTCCACAGGAAGTGTTGGATATGAGTACAGTTACAATGCTTAAAAGATATTTGAATAGGAAAGGTTTGGAGGGATATGGGCCAGGAGCAGGCAGGTGGGACTAGATTAGTCCAGCAAGGATTGGTTGGACCGAATGGTATGTTTCCATGCTGTATGACTCTATAACATGGGTTAAAAAGTGATAATCAACTTATCTACGTATGACTTCAAATTGCAAACAATTTCTTAATCACTGATACTCAGCGTACTCAAACACTAAAAAGTCACATGCCATTCCCCGTTATCCCAATCTCTCGAGCCCATCCTGTATTACCTGTGTAGCCTGTCCTTGTTGTTGAAGCTGCTGGAGTTGCTGTGCTGTGACAAAGCTGACAGGTTTGTTCCCAGTGATTAGTTTGGTCCCTGCTGGCATGGTCGTGAGAATGATGTTTCTGCCAAGTCCACTGATACTAGAAAGAGATAATACTCATTGTGAAATTATTGCAATTTCAGAACTTAAACATAGTGCTACACTATTGGGTTCTCTCTCTCTCTCTGAATAGTTCCATGTGTCTTCAACATTCTTTGGCTCATCACTACATGGCCACTGATCATATGGTTTGACAGTGAGCATTGAAATGTGCACCACACAGCCAAGACTTGTCCTTGCTGCAAGGTGACCACAGCTTCCTATTGGGTTCACCCAGCAGCTACCAGGGAGAATGCTTGAAAATACTCTTCAATAAAGCTGCATGTTTCTAAACTGACGTTACCAGCTGGAGGCTATTCAACTTGGTCAGCCTGTTCCAGCATTGATTTGTACCTGAAAGCTGCCTACCTGTTTTCATTTCATAACTCTTAGTGTTCTTGCTCTATCAATCTCAGTTCTAAAATTTTCAATTTTACCACAGACTCAGCAGCCTTTTAGGAGCTAACGCCCACCAGATTTCTACTGTCCACTGAGAGGGGAAGTGCTTCCTGATGTCATCCCTAAACATCATGACTGTAATTTTAAGATTCTGATCCCTCATTCTGGATTCTCTCAACCATGAAAATTGTTTCTTTTCATAAAAACCAAAAAAAACCACCTTAAACACTTCAATTACCATGAAATGGTAATAGCACAGATAGAGGCCACTGTGCCAATGCCGGCTCTCTGTAAGAACATTTCTGCTAGTCCCAGTTTCCAGACTATTCTCTGTAGCTGTGCAAATCTTTCCTCATTAGACAATTCTCTTTTGAAAGTCATTATTGAATCTGCAGTCACCACACTTTCAGGCAGTGAATTCCAGAACTTAACCACTTGCTGCATGAAAAATGCGTTCTCATGTCATCTTTGATTCGTTTGCTAATCACTCCAAATCTCTGTTCTCTGGCTCTCAACTCCTTTGCCAATGGGAACTGTTTTCTCTAATTACTCTACCTAACCAAGTGAATTTTGAAAACCTCTAAAAAATCTCCTCTTATTCAAGGAAAACAGTCAGGGCAGTACAGTGGCTCAAGGGTGGTATGGTGCCTCAGTGGTTAGCATTGCTGCCTCACAGTACCAGGGACCCAGGTTCGATTCCAGCCTCAGCCTGTGTGGAGTTTGCACATTCTCCCCGTGTCTGTGTGGGTTTCCTCTGGGTGCTCCGGTTTCCTCCCACATTCCATAGATGTGCAGGTCAGGTGAATTGGCCATGCTAAATTGCCCAAAATGTTAGGTGCATTATTGAAGAATATAGGGTAGGGGAATGGGTCTCTTCGGTGGACTTGTTGGGCCGAACGGCCTGTTTCCCTACTGTATGGAATCTAATCTAATGCAATGTATTGTTATTCTTTGTTGTCAGCAAATTTTGCAATTGTGTCCTGTATACCCAGGTCTAAATAATTAACAGAGATCAAGAAAACCAGCGGTCCTAGTATTGTTTCCTCTGGGAAGCACAACTGTATACCTTCTTTCAGTCAAAAGATGATAATTTCTCACTGCACTCCATTCAGTATTCATTCCCTTTTATCCCATGGATCTAAACATTGCTGACAAACCAATTATGTGGGGCTCTTATCAAATATTGCAAGTCCATGTAGCCGCAAAAAAACCACAGTGGCTTCGTCAATCTTTCTGCTATCACATGAAAAACAAAATCATTTTTGTTAAGCACAATTCGTCTTTAACACATCTATGCTGGCTTTCCATAATTTATATTCCTTTGTCCTGGCGATTGTTAATTTTTTGTCTCGGATTATTGTTTATAAAAGATTTTCCAATATCAAGAATTAGATTAACGCTTGATCTTCTCTACTGAAGTAATCACAAACCTAGGGTATACATCCTGTCTCTGTAATTGAATTCTCTAGCTTGGTTTGCCCAACAATGCAGACTAGTAATGAAATTTGATCCTTCCTCATTTTAGGGAAAAGACACACCAATTGTCCTGGTGTGGCCTGTGTATTTAAAAGCTCAATTTCCATGTGTTGAATTAGGAAGGGATTTTCAGAGATTTTTAAGGGGTTTGTTGTTATTCTATAGTTTAAACAGGCAGATCAGTTTCTACCTTTCCCTTTTAGACTGTATCTCTGTCTAGAAGGAACTCCTCACCAGGCAAAAAACATGGAAAATAGCTGCAGGAGTAGGCCATTCGGCCCTTTGAGCCTGTACCACCATTCAATGTGATCATGCAGTCTCAGTATCCCATTCCTGCTTTCCTTCCATACCCCTTGATCTCTTTAGCTGCAAGGACCACTTCCAGCTCCCTCTTGAATACATTTAATGAATTGACCCTAACAACTTTCTGCGGCAGAGAATACCACAGGTTCATTACTCTCGAGTGAAGAAATTCTTCCTCATCTCAGTCCTGAATGGCTTACCCCTTGCTCTTAGACTGTGACCTCAAGTCCTTGACTTCCCCAACATCAGGAACATTCTTCCTGCATCCAGCCTGTCCAGTCTCATCAGGATTTTATATGTTTCTTTGAGATCCCCCCTCATTCTTCTAAATTCCAGTGAGTACAAGCCTAGTTGATTTAGTCATTCGTCATATATCAGTCCGGCTGTCCCAGGAATCAGTCTGGTGAACCATCACTGGACTCTCTCAATAGCAAGAATGCCCCTCCTCAGACGAGGAGACCCAAAACTGCGCACAATACTCAATGTGGCCTCACCAATGCCCTGTATAACTGCAGCAAGACATCCCTACTCCTATACTCAAATCCTCTCACTATGAAGGCCAGCATGTCATTAGCTTTCCTCACCACCTGCTTCACCTACATAACAACCTTCAGCGACTATTCCACTATGACACCCAGGTCTCACCTTTTCCTAAACTGCCACCATTCAGATAATAATCTGTCTTCCTGTTTTTGCCACAAAAAAATGGATAACCTCACATTTATCTAGATCATATTGCATTTGCCAAATATTTGTCCACTCAGCCAGTCTGTCCAAGTCACCCCGCAGCCTCTCAGCATCCTCCTCACAGCACACACTGCTACCTAGCTTATGTTATCTGCAGTTCAGAGGTATTTCATAGAACATAGAACATAGAACATAGAAGAATACAGCGCAGTACAGGCCCTTCAGCCCTCGATGTTGCGCCGATCAAAGCCCACCTAACATACACTAACCCACTATCCTCCATATACCTATCCAATGCCCGCTTAAATACCCATAAAGAGGGAGAGTCCACTACTGCTACTGGCAGGGCATTCCATGAACTTACGACTCGCTGAGTCCAAATTGTTAATGTATATTGTGAACAGCTGGGGTGCCAGCACTGAACTCTGTGGTACTCTATTACTTGCTGATTGCCACTCTGAAAAGGACCCATTTATTCCAATTCTCTGCTTCCTGTCTGCCAACCTGTTCCCTATCCACATCAACACATTACCTCCAATATCATGAGCTTTAATTTTTCTTACTAATCTCTTGTATGGAACTTTGTCAAAAGCCTTTTGGCAATCCTGATACACAACATTCACCTGTCAGCTCTACTGGCCACATCCTGAAATATTCTATAAGATGTGTCAAGCATGATTTCCCTTTAGTGAATTCATGCTGACTTGGACTGATCCTGTCACCGCTTTCCAAATGCTCAGTTATTACATCCGTAATGACTGACCTCAGCATTTTCCCCACCACCAATGGTGAGGCTAACTGACTTACAATTCCAAGTTTTCTCTGTCCCTCCTTTTTTAACGAGCGGGGTTACATTAGCTACCCTCCAGTCCATTGGAACTCTTCAGAGTCTACAGAATGCTGGAAAATGATCACCATCTGTTATTTCTAGGGTCACTCTCTTAAGTACTCTGGGATACAGAGCATCGGACCCTGGGGACTTATTGGGTTTTCATTCCATCAATTTCCGCAATACCATTTCTTGATGAATAAGGATTTCCTTCAGTTCCTCCTTCATGCTTGACCCTCTGACCCCTAGCATTTCCGGAAGGTTATTTCTGTCCTCTTTAGTGAAGATAGATCCAAAATATTTGTTCAACTGATCTGCCATCTCTTTGTTGTCCATTATGAATTCGCCAGATTCTAACTGCAAGGGACCTACATTCATCTTCACCAGTCTTTTTCTCTTCACGCCTACAGAAGCTTTTGCAGTCAATTTTATGTTTACCGCCAGTTTACTTTCATATTCTATCTTCCCCTTCCAAATTTAATCCATTGTTCTCCTCTGCTGAATTTTGAATTTCTCCCAATCCTCAGGTTTATTGCTTTATCTGACCAATTTATTTGCCTCCTGTTTATTAGATTAGATTCCCTACAGTGTGGAAACAGGCCCTTCGGCCCAACAAGTCCATACCGACCCTCCGAAGAGTAACCCACCCAGACCCATTTCCTTCTGACTAATGTACCTAACACTACGGGCAATTTCGCATGGCCAATTTACCTGCCCTGCACATCGTTTGGACTGTGGGAGGAAACCGGAGCACCCGGAGGAAACCCACACAGACAAGGGGAGAATGTGCAAACTCCACACAGACAGTCGCCCGAGGCTGGAATCAAATCTGGGACCTTGGTGCTGTGAGGTAGCAGTGCTAACTGTGCCGCCCCACTGTTTTAGCTTTAACACTGTTCCTAATTTCCCTTGCTAGCCATGGTTCCCTATTTTACTGTAACATCAGACTGGGGTGTACAATTTTTGAAGTTCATCCATATGTTCTTTTAATGGCTGCCATTGCCTATCCACCATCAACTCCTTAAATATGCTTGGTCAGCTTATCCTAGCCAATTCATGTCTCATACCCTCAAAGTTAGCTTTGTTTACAGTCAGGACCTAGTTTCAGATTTAACTGTGTCACTCTTCATCTTAATGAAGAATTCTACCATATTATGGTCACTCTTTCCCAAAGGACCTCGCACCACAATGCTACGAATTAATCCTCTCTCATTACACAATACCCAGTCAAGGATGTCTTGCTCTCTTGTTGGTTCCTTGACATTGGTCAAGGAAGCCATCCCTCACCCATTCCAGGAAATCCTCCTCCAATGCATTGCTACCAGTTTGGTTTTTCCAATCATTATGCAGATTGAGGTCGACTACAATAACTGCTGTAACCCGACTGCATGTAGTTCTAATTTCCAGTTTGATACAATCCCCAACCTCACAATTCCCACGGATGTCGGTTTCCCTTTGGTGTTCCGTAGTTTCACCCATACAGATTCCACATCGCCCAGGCTAACATCATCCCTTACCCAGTGTTCTCCTTAACCAGCAACACTACCTCAGCTCTCTTTTCTTTCTGTCCATCGTTCCTGAAAATTGAATAAACCTGGATGTTGACTTCCCATCTTTAGTCACCCAGGAACCAGGCCTCTGATCCCAATTACATCATATCCATTAATATCTGTCTGTGCAGTTGATTCATCCACCTTATTACAAATACTCCTCGCGTTGAGAGACAGAGTCTTCAGCCTCATTTCTTTGACATTTATTACCCTTTTAGAATCATGGGGTAACATGGTCCTTTTTGATTTTTGTTGATGGTTTCTCTGCCTTCCATTTTCACTTTTCCCCTTATTGTTTTTTGTTCCTGTCCCCACTTTACTTCCCTCTGAGTTTCTGCGTTGGTTCCAATTCACCTGCCACATTAGTTTAAACCCTCTCCAACAGCATGTGCAAACAATGGTTCCATTCCTATTCAGATTCAGACTGTCCAGTTTGTACTGGTCCAGCCACCCCCAGAACCCAGTTTCAATGTCCCATGAATTTGAATCCCTCCCTCTTGCAAAATCCTTCAAGCCCAACATTTGTCTTAGCTGTCCTGCCATTCCTACTCTGGCTAGCATGCAGCACTGGTAGCAATTCCAAGATTACTACCTTTGAGGTCCTACTTTTTAGTTTAACTCCTAAATGTCTAAATTCAGTTTGTAGGACCTCATCCTTTTTTATTAAACCTATATAATTGCTACCTATATCTGCTATAACAGTTAGCTGTTCACCCTCCCTCTCCAGAATGTCTTCCGCCGCTCCGAAACACCGAGTCACAGAGATGTATAGCACGGAAATGGACCCTTCAGTCCAACTCAACCATGCCACCAGATAACCGAACCTAATCTAGTCCCATTTGCCAGCACATGGCCCATATCCCCCTAAACCCTTCCTATATATACAAGCATTCATACATCTTTTAGATGTTGTAATTGTATCAGCCTCCATCACTTCCTTTGGCAGCTCATTTCATACACTTTGCGTGAAAAAGTTGCCCCTTAGGTCCCTTTTAAATCTTTCCCCACTCACCCTAAACTTATGCCCTCTGGTTCTGGACTCCCCCACCCTAGGGAAGAGACTTCGTCTATTTACCCTATCCATGGCCCTCATAATTTTATAAACCTCTATAAGGTCACCCGTCAGCCTCAGACGCTCCAGGGAAAACAGCCCCAGCCTATTCAGTCTCTTCCCTCGAGCTTAAATCCTCCAACCCTGGCAACATCCTTGTAAATCTTTCCTGAACCCTTTCAAGTTTCATGACATCTTTCCTTTAGAAGGGAGACCAGACTTGCACATAATATTCCAAAAGCAGCCTAACCGATATCATGTACAGCTGCAACGTCACCTCTCAATGTTCGAACCAATAATGTGGAGGAGCGGTGTTTGACAGGGGTGGAAAAAGTTAAAAATCCCACAACACCAGGTTATAATCCAACAGGTTTATCTGGAAGCCCAAGCTTTCGGAGGGTTGCTCCTTCATCAGCTACCTGACAAAGAAGCAGCGGTCCGAATGCTTATACTTCCAAATAAACCTGTTGGGAGTATAACCTGACTAATAAAGGAAAGCATTACCTAAACATCTTCTTCACTATCCTATCTACCTGAGACTCTACTTTCAAGGAATGATGAACCTGCACTCCAAGATCTCTTTGTTCAGCAACATTCCCCAGGACCTTACATTAAAAGTCCTGCCCTCCTATATTCACACGCAAATCATTTACATAAATGACAAAAACCAGGGGGACCAGCACAAATCCTTGTGGCACACACTGGCCACAGGCCTCCAGTCTGAAAAGCAGCCTTCCACCACCACCCTTTGTCTTCTACCTTCAAGCCAGTTCTCCCTGCATTCCATGTGATCTAATTTTGATAACCAATCTCCCACGGGGAACCTTGTTGAACCTTACTAAAGTCCTTAGAGATTATGTCTACTGTTCTGCTTTCGTCAATCCTCTTCGTTACTTTTTCAAAAAACTCAAATCAAATTAGTAAGACGTGATTTCCCTTGCTCAAAGCCATATTGACTATCCCTAATCAGTAATTGCCTATCCAAATGCATGTAAATCCTATCCCTCAGGATTCCCTCCAACAACGTGCCCACCACTGATGTCAGACTCACCACTCTTATTGATCCCTGGCTTTTCCTTACATCCTTTCTGAAATAGTGGCACCAAGTTAGCCAACCTCTAGTCTGTCCTTGGCCTTATACCAGGAAAGCAACATAGCATCCTGGACTATCAGTTATGGCTACAGAAATACCTCTCTATTCCCCATAGCATTGAATTCCCAGTGACTATAACTCTGCTACACTTTCTCCTGCCCTCCTGTGCAACACAATGCAACATTGGGATCGGCTCAGGCTTGGAGGGCCAAAAGGCATCGATTTTCTTTGTTCTTAACAGGCTGCTGCCGCCTTCCCTGATGAGCCATTTCCCCAAACAGTGTCCAAAACGGTATATCTATTTTGGAGGGAATTGACTGCAGGGGATCCCTGCACTACCTTCCTATTCTTCCTCTATCTATTGGTCACCCATGCGCTATCTTCCTCAGTAATTGTATCTGCAGTGTGATCAACTTACTGAATGTGCTATCCATGATTCCATCAGCCTCACCAATACACCAAAATGAATCCAGCCACAGCTCCAGTTTCGTTAAGCAGACAGACAGGAGCTGCAGCTGGATACACTTCCTGCACACGAAGGAGTCAGGGACATTGGAGACCCAGCTTTTCTTTTTAAATACCCTACTTAGTAGCATCAACAAATTTGACCAATATATACAGAATTCCCGATTTATGTTTGTTAAGGAAATCTAGGCGCACGAGTTCCGAACCCTGGGACACATCTTCTCAGCTCCACTTAATTCATCTGAGTTATTACCAGCCCTGCCCACAATATACCAGATTATTACTCACTTTGCCCCAAGATTACCCTTGATGATTGGTCCTGCCATCACTCCTTTTCCTTTAAGTGGTTGGTTTAGTACTGATAAAGGCACAGTGATTGTCGCAGGCAGCTTTGTCTGCAGGATGAAATCAGAAACAAAGTCATTAGTTCACTATCAGGAACATGGGTTCCAGTTGCATTCAAGGTTACTTATCTGAGGTAATACCTTATTAACGTTTTGAGAGATAGTTCACCTGAGTAAACACAGCATGATCCAAAAAGGAGAAATACCCATCTGTGACTGTATACTTTAATAGTCACTCGTATACAGTGCTATCTATGAAAAGTGGTAATAACCTCAGGTACAGTCACTTCCATGGTGAGTGTAAACAAATCTCACATGGCACTCCACTTGAAACTGATATTAGCCACAATGTTGTTGTCAGGTCATACTTTCACAATGTCCATTATACATTCTACTCCCAAATTTTGCAACCTATAAAACTTTGAATATTTCTAAGACATTCCTGATCCCATTCTATAGGAACATAAGAACTAGAAGCAGGAGTGGGCAATTCAGCCCCTCCAAGCCTGATCCTCCATTTAATACAATAGTGGATGATTTCATCTCAGCCTTAACTGTGGGTGGCACAGTAGCACAGTGGTTAGCACTGCTGCCTCACAGCGCCTGAGACCTGGGTTCAATTCCCGCCTCAGGCGACTGACTGTGTGGAGTTTGCACGTTCTCCCCGTGTCTGCGTGGGTTTCCTCCCACAGTCCAAAGATGTGCAGGCCAGGTGAATTGGCCATGCTAAATTGCCCATAGTGTTAGGTAAGGGGTAAATGTAGATGTAGGGGCATGGGTGGGTTACGCTTCGGTGGGGCAGTGCGGGCTTGTTGGGCCGAAGGGCCTGTTCCCACACTGTAAGTAAGTAATCTAATCTTAACTTTACTTTCCTGCCTGCTCTCCATAACCCTTCAACCCATTACTAATTAAAAGCCTGTCTACCTCCTCCTTAAATTTACTCAATGTCCAGCACACTTTGAGGAGTGAATTTTACACTTTGAAAGAAGTAATTTCTCATTTGTTTTAAATTTGCTACCCTTATCCTGAAACGATGACTTCTCATTCCAGATTGGAACCCATGAGGGATGTTTCCTCTCTACGTTTCATTTCTATATGTACTTTGTCAACCCCCTTTCACATGTTACGTACTTCTATTAGGACTCTTCTCATTCTTCTAAACTCCAGGCAGCAAAGGCCTAGACTGCTCAATCTCTCTTCACAAAACGAACTGCTCATCCCCTGGAATCAGTGAACCTTCTCAACTATCCCAGTACAACTACATTCCTTCTTAAGAAAGTGACCCAAAATTTTACACAATACTTTGGGTGCAGTCTCACAAATGCCTTGGACACTTCCCTACTCTTATATTCTATTCCTTTCGCAATAAATGCCAAAATTCTATTTGCCATTCCATTCTATTACCTGCTGTACCTGCATATTAGTTTTCTGTGATTCATGCACAAAGATGGACAGATCTCTCAACACGGAAACATTTTATTTCGATAACAATTTGTCTTTTTAGTCCTTTGATCAAAATGGATTAACTCACACCCATTCTCATTAAATTTACTTTCTTACTTATTTCATTGTAATCTGCAAAATTGGCTATAGCACTTATGATCCCTGCTTCCAAATCATGAGTACAGATTTTAAATAGTTATGGTCCAAGGATCAAATTCTGTGGCACACTGCAACTTACATCTTGCCAATCAGAAAAAGGTCCATTTATCCTGACTCTCTTCTGTTGGTTAGCCAATTCATTATCCAAGCTAATAAGTTACCTTTAGCATGCCTTAGACTTTGTCTTTATAAAATCTTAGCCATGGATGACTTTTTTTTTACCTTTTACGATTTTTTTCTGGAATATATTCAAGTTGGGACCAATTGAGTGTCTCAAACATCTGCCACTGCTCATCAATCCTCCTTACATTAGTCCTCCAGTCCAGTCCACTCGGGCCAAATCTGTCCTTATGCCAGAATATGAAGGTGAGACTCCAGTTTCTCACCCTCCAACTCAATTTGAAATTCTACTATGTTATGATCACTTTTTTCCTAAAGATACTATATCGTTAATTAATCCCACATTACACAATTGCAAACCAAAATAGCCTGCTCACTGGTTGGTTCTAAAACATATTGCTCCAAGAAACAATAGTCAAGAATTCTCCCTAGAGGCTATCTTTGCCAGTTTGATCAATCCAAACTACATGCATATTAAAAACACCCATGATTATTGCTGTACATTTCTTATAAGTCGCAGAATTTCCTGGTTTTTTGGGAACCTATAGTTTAATCTCACCGAGGACTTTTTTTCCCTTGCTATTTCTTACTTCTACCCAGACGGAACCTAAGTCTTGATCTCTAGTGCTTGTATCATTTCTCACTTCAACACCGATCTCTTCCTTAACTAACAAGCTGCACCGACTCCTTTTCCCACCTGCATATCCTTCCAAAGCAGTGAATACATTAAGATATTCAAATCCTAAACCTGTACTCCCTGCGATTCATGCACGAAGATGCACCGTTTTTCTCCATTTGCAGTGCTAAATCATTCATTTTATTCCAAATGCTTTTTACTTCATTCAAAGTTGTATCATTGAGCCAGTATTGTCTCTCTGCATTTCTTCTCCCAAAATGCATGACCTCATTTTTCTGCCAGCCCGACTCTCTGAAATCACTTAGCATCATCCTCACAATTCATTATTCTCTCTAGTTTAGTAAAATCTACACACTTAGAGATTCTGCTGAACACCCATCTCTAAATTGTTTATATAAATCAGAAAAAGCAGATCCCAGGGGAACACCAATTTCAACTGGTCTTCAATCTAAGAAATGCCCTTCTTTCCTTTTAGCCAACTTTTAATCCAGGTTTCCAAGGGCACATGAATCCAAACATTTCTAATGTGCTAACTAACTTGCAATGTTGCACCGTATCAATGCTTTATGAATGTCCCAATATATAATCCAAAGCACTACCTCATCAAAGAGCTCAATCACACTTGCCAGACATGACCTGTCCTAAACAAAGCCATGTTGATTGCCTCGTATTAATTTATTTTTCTCTAAGTATTTATATTTACCTCATTCCATATTATGGTCTCCATCATTTTTCCAGCAGTTTGATGTCAAGCTGACAGGTTTGTAGTTTCCTGAGTTATCCTTTGTCCCATTCTTAAACAATGTTGTCCCATTTGCAATTCTCCAGACTCCACAACTAATGCTGTCTTCACACCTGGAACACTTCAGTCAATGACCTTATAACTTTCTCCCTTCCCCTTCTTAGTGATCTAGGACATAACCCCATCCCACCTGGACCTGGCAACTTCTCTACCTGAAGTGCTGCCAGCCATTTTGTCAAATATTGTACTGCCCAGTTGTTCAACACCCACATTTTCAACTGTGTCATTGTCACCATTTTCTATTTTGGTAAAGACAGAAACAAAGTATTCATTTAGTACCTCTGCCATACCCTTTGCTTTAGTAAACAGTTTGATCCTAATGGATCCCCCTATATTCTTCACTAATCTTTTACTATTAATATGCTTGAAGAACTTATACTATTTGTTTTAGAGCAGCCTGCTACCCTTTGCTAATGCTTCCTCTTAGCCTTAAGCTTCTTTCTTGCATTTGAGATATTCTTCCTGATTTCTGTTGCTATTATTACTTGAGTATGCATCATGTGCCTCCTTTTTCTTCCTTATTTTCTCATCAGTATCCCTAGTCATCCAGGGTACTCTACCTTTGGATACTGAGTATTTATTTCTCATGAGCATGTACCTAGCTTGTGTCATATCCATTTCTCCTTTTAAAATTTTCCAATTTCACCCAGCAAAATGTGCTTCCAATCAATCTGCTCCAGTTTAACATTTAGACCTCTAAAATCTGCTTTTTTCCAGTCTGGGATCTTATTTCTCAAATGTTCCCTTACATTCTCCCCTTGGCCGGCCTTGATTCCTAGGACCAGCTGCAGCATAGCTTCTTCCTTGGTAGGACTGGACGTTTAATGTTCCACAACGTTCTCCTGCACACTTTAAAGGAATTTCTTCTCTTCCATGCCTCACACTCCATCTTCTTCCTAGTCTACCTTAGACTAGTTGAAATAATCAACTATCACAACCTTACTTGTCCTGCCGGTTTCCATGATCTACCAATAAATGCTCTCTTCTACTTCCTACCTTGAGGTCTACAATAAACACCTACTGGTCATCACTTGGTTTCGCACCTACACCAACATAGATTCTAATTTCCAAACTGCATCTCATTCATCTTTGACCAAGACTGTCACACCACATCCCTCTTACACATCCTGTTGCAACTAAAAATTCTTATAATCAGGATGTTAAGCATCCAGCCCTGCTCTAGTTTTATCAACGTTTATGATAATGCAACTATGCTTTATTCCCCCAGCGCAATTTCTGCTTCCAGTTCCTCAATTTTTTAAAACACTAATCTGTGCATACTGCCTTTTTCTCTTTCTTTCCCATTGAAAGACAGTCACTTCCTTGTTCACTGTCAACACTCAAACCTTCTCTCGATTCTTTTTCCCTGTTCTCCGTTCTATCTCTTTTGCCTTCCCTGGTACTTTCAAAGCTAAGCCATTAGTCGACCCACTCCCTGCTTTTACAAATTCAAACCCAGCTACACCACACTGTTTACTCTCTCAGCCAGGTGATTAGTTCCAGTTCTGCTCAGGTAAAACTCATCTCTTCTGAACAGCTTTCTCCTTCCACAAGTGATTCCCAAATCCCAAAAATCTAAACCACACTTTTCTACACCATCTCTCAAGACATCTCTGATTCGAGTGGAAAATTACAAAACCAAAATTTTAGGAACACAGTAACAGGAGTAGTCCATTCAGTCACTTGAGCCTGTTTCCCTATTCAATGGCTGACCTGTGGCCTAAATGCATACCCCTGACTTCAGTCCCTTAATATCTTTGCTTAACAAAAAAATTATCTTCTCAGATTGAAAAGATTCTGCATCTCTGCCACTTGTGAAACTGTTCTTCATGATTCATTGATGCAGTATGACGTTCATTTATAAGAACATAAGAGCAGGTGCAGGCCGTCTGGAATGCTCCACCATTCAATAAGATCATGGCCAATTGGGTGAAGAAGTTCCTTCTCAGTTCAGTTCTAAACCTGCTTCCTCTAATCTTGAGGCCATGCCCTTTTGTCCGCGTCTCACCCACCAGTGGAAACATCCAGTCTATTTATATTTTATTGATTCCCTTCATAATTTTATATGTTTCTATAATATCCTCCCCTCATTGTTCTGAATTCTATTCAGCCTCTCCTCATAAGCCAACCCCTCAACTCCGGAATCAACCTAGTGAACCTCCTGTACACCCCCACGAGTGCCAATACATCCTTTCTTAAGTAAGGAGACCAAATCTGCACACAGTACTCCAGGTGTGGCCTCACCACCACCCTGTACAGTTGCAACATAACCTCTCTGCTTTTAGCCTCAACCCTTTTAGCCACGAAGAACAAAATTCCATTTGTCTTCCTAATTACTTGTCGTTCCTGCAGATCAACCTTCTGTGACTCATGCACAAGGACATCTAGGTCTCTCTGTAAATCAGCATGCTGTAACTTTTTACCATTCAAGGAATAATCTATTTTGCTGTTACTCCTACCAAAATATATGACTGCACATTTACTAACATTGTATTCCATCTGCCAGACCTTTGCCCCCTCACTCAATGTATCCATGTTCCTCTGCAAAGTTTCACAGTCCTCTGCACATTTTGCTCTGCCACTCAGCTTCACGTCATTGGCAAATTTTGACACCCAACACGCAGTCCCCAACTCCAAATCATCTATATAAACTTTAAATAATTGTAGTCCCAACACTGATCCCGGAGGCACACCATCCAGAATAGCACTCATTTATCCACCCTCTTTGCTTCCTGTTAGTCAACCAATCCTCTATCCATGCTAATACTCTACCCCTAATACCATGCATCCTTATCTTGTGCAGCAGCCGCATGTGCGACACCATGTCAAAGGCCTTTTGGAAATCTAGGTATACCACATACACTGGTTCCCCATTATCCACCTTGCTTGAAATATTTTCATAAAATTCCAAAAGACTTGTGAAGCATGACCTGCCCTTCATGAAGCCATGATGCGTCTGTACAATGGGACAATTTCTTTCCAGATGCGCTGCTATTTCTTCCTTGATAATAGACTCAAGTACCTCCCCCCAACTTCTGTCCCTTCCTTTCACTTCTGGTAATTATCAGCCTCATAATTAACCTGCCTTCTCCTTTAACAGGATGTGACCAGTGGTGTCCCACAAATATCTGTGTTAAGGCCTCAATTATTTATATATATTCAGATTTGCTGATATATCAAGTTAGGTGGCTTTATAAACAGTGAGGATGATAGTATAAGATTACAAAGGATTTTGGTAGACTATATGAACAGGCAAAACAATGGCAGATGGAGCTCGATGTAACCAAGTGCGAGATTATCCATTTTGGATTGGAAAAGGATAGATGATATGAGATTGAAAACAGTGGTTGTCCAAAGAGACTTGAGAGTTCAGGTGCATAGATCCTCAAAATCTCACAAACAAGTGCAAAAAAACCCAAAAAAGCTAGCCTTTTTTTTTCCAAAGGACTTGAGCATAAGGATGCAGACATTATGTTGCAGCACCACAAATTGCTGGTTAGACATCAGTTAGAGTACTGCAATCAGACCTGGGCATCACACCTTAGCAAGTATATACTGGCTTTGGAGAGAGTACTATGTAGGTTTACAAGGATGATTCCTGGTCTTTAGGGGTTAAGTTCTGAGGACATATTACAGAAATTGAGCCTCTTTTCTCCAGACTTTATAAGGTTAAGGGATGATCTTAAATCTTCAAGATCCTACCAGGAAAAGACAGGGTAGATAAAGGTAAACTGTTTCCATTGGTTGGAGATTCAAGATTGAAAGACCATGGTCTGAGAATTAGGGCCAGATTGTTCAAGAGAGATGTTAGGAGGCACTTCTACACATAGGGTGGTAGATGCTTGAAACTCAGTTCCACAGCTGTTTTTCAAATGACTATCACCAGATCCTCCTTCAACATCATTTGTAGGAGTCATCACTGCCCCAAATTGCATTGGACAAGCCACACCAGTCCATGTCCATTGGGAGCAAGACCTAACCAACATCCAGGGTTGGGCTAGTCAGTGGCAAGAAACAATCTGTGCACACAAGTGCAAGACGATGAATAAGCAACAAAGAATCTAACCATCACATTTAAGAGCATTACCAACCTTGATCCTCCACTACTAATGTCCCCAGAGTTACCATTGACCAGAAACTGAATTGCACTAGCTATTAAACTACCGAGCTATAATAACAGGTTAGAGACTGGGAGATCTATTACAAATAACGCATCTCCTCACTTTTGTTGTCTGCTCACGATCTAAAAGACACAAGTCAGGACTTGCTGAGATGGATGTAGTTTCAACAACTCTCAAGGGGCTCAACACCATCCAGGATAAAGCAGAACGACTGACTGGGACTAATGCATCAGCATCAACATTCACTCCCATCAGCAACACACAATGGTGTACACCTGTACAAGATGCATTGCATTGCACCTTCAAACTCAAGTGATCTAGAACAAAAGCAGATTCATGTAAGTGTATACAGCTGCGGAGTTCCTCCTCTCTCTGATTTATGTCTAGATCATTGTTGCATCACTGATGTTAGTTCAAAATGCTCAAACTCCCGTCTTCAGGGCATTGTGGGTATTATCTACACCACACTAACTGCAGCAGTTCAAGGAGGCAGCTTACCACCCAACCTCTCAGAAGCAACTAGGGATGGGTCAAAAGTACTGGCTAGCATTGCTGACATTAATTGAACAAATTTTAAAAAATGGAATGGCTACAAAAGTAAGCTTTCGGCTAGTCATATTGTGGCAGTGTCTGAACTCCTAACCCTGACCATGGTCTACAAAGCGCAAGTTATGTGTCTGATGGGATACTTTTCACAAACTAAATGGATACAGCTCCAACAACACACAAGAAGTTCAAAGCCTGTCCAAGACAAAACAACTTCCCTAATCAACAACACAGCCATCTTCTTAAATATTTACTCTTGATTGCCACTTTCACACAGTGGTGAAATGTGAAAAATCTACAAGAGGCAATCTACAAGAAGCTGCCAAGGTTTCTTTGGCAGCTAGCCACAGATCAATGACCTCCAACACTTGGAACATGAACAAGTGCATGGAAACATCATTATTTTCAGGTTCTCTTGCTAGGACTACATATTTATATATAAGGACCAAGAGGAATTGTAATATTGAAATGTTTGGACTTGCTGGATTAAAAAAGTCTTTGAAGAGACATGTAACTGCTGGGAACGGTGATAAAAAGTCAAATGACTGTGGAAAATAGGCAAGCAAAGTTTTTAGAAAAGATGAGAGATGGGTCTTATGGATTTAATTGCTTAACAGACTTGATTTGGAAGAAATGGGGCCCATGCATTGAAGGTCCGTAAAACACAAGAGCAGAAGTAGGTCATTCAGTTCCATCAAGTCTAACCGAGCAACAGTCTTTGAACTATAATTCTGTTTCAGTACACACCTCGCTGTCAGTAAAAGGAACAAACCATAAAGAAGCAGGCAGCAACAACAGGAAGATCTCGCTCTATTTTTTTGGAAAAGTGAAAACCTTATAGCAGGACAAGCTGCACAGATCTCTTTCAGTATATCTTCTGGGAACAGGATAAAGTTCCAGAAATCAGGCCCTTCAATTTCCTCATAAAATCTGAAAGATGAACTGTTATTTATAATTGACTGTTATCAAAACTAAAGCTGATCTACCTCTTATTGTCATAGACTGTCAGCATTCTGATCTCAATGACAGGAAAACAAGAAGTCTTCCCCAATTTCTATTCGTTCAGATTGGATCTTTGGCCCACTGGGCTTTTTATTGTATTTGTATCTTGTATTGTATCTTGTGATTGTGATTGTGATTGTGTCTGTGTCTGGGATTATGTAGATATTGCTTAATTCTGCATAGGACAAGCTCTGCCAGTTTGTGTTTATGTCTCTGGGCTTGGAGAAAGTTTGTTGATGTAACCAATGTTCTATGTTTCAAAGGCAGTGCTGAACACATCAGCCTGCCTTTTGACATGCTGACACAAATGGGTTCCGTTCCAAGCTGAGCTGGACTCTACATCTAGGTACTGCTTGCCATTTTTAAAGGCCTTCAGATTTGTCCTGACTCTGAAAATCCCACTTCATTATTTCAAATCAACATTTGAAAAAAATTTGAAAAGCAGATGATTTTGAAACATATGGAGCCTTTCCAATTCAGGCAGAACAAAGACTAACTGTTGATTTATCAGAGAAACCCTTTATATTGACATAATGAGGTAAAATAGAATAGAAGGATGAAGCAGGACTTTATTTTGCGGTCAAGACAGACAGTGTGTTGACCTTTGGGGAACTGACCTAAATGGCTAGGGCTATAGCTTAGTTGATAACAGCTTTTGTCATTTAAAAAAAAAGTTTTGTTCATAAGAAATTAGTTATTTTGAGTTCAACTTGTTCAAACCTTACATTATTATTTAAACAAAAAGAAGAGAAACAAATTGATCATTTTAGTGATAAAGCAAAACATTAACATTTTTGGTATGTCTTTTGGAGTAGTGGGGTTTAATTATCAGCACAATCCTCCTGGAAAATGTTGGAACAGCCTCAATAGCATGCAGACTCTCGAAGTGGACATATCCTGCCATTCCTTCAGCATTATATTGTATATTTTACATGCACGGGAAATTCTCAGAGCTTTGATTATTGAATACTTAAGAACTTTCTTTCCTATGATTATTTTGGCAATTGTACCTTGGATCAGACTCATTGTGACCTCTAACCCTATATATATCTTAGTCAAAGACTATGATTGCCCTGAGATTAACATATGCTTTTAGGAAAGCACCGTAAGATCTAATTTTAAATTTAAATTCCAAATTTACGGTATAAAAGATTAACAAGCAGATGAATTAGCATAGTTATTATATATTTATGCAAATGCTATCCGCCTAACAGTAAGAACAAGCCGATTCTAAATAATTGCTTCTATTTCTTGAATTTCTAGCCACCATCGAATTCCAAACTATCCTAAACAATTTCTTAAAAATTCAAATGCTTTCTCAGATTCAGAATGAGGAACGCCTTCTCTGAGATATTCATGAGATTCAGATTTGAAATGAATAGTTCCTTTTATATCCAGAAAATTGTACTGGGGTATACATGAACTTTGAATATCTAGCAATTCACATTTAAAAGAATTAATTTACAGACAATAAATCACATAACATGGTGAAAACCTTTCCTGATTCCAGCCTAAAACCAAAGTCATTTAAAACACAAGTTTGAGACTGCGACAAAACATCCCTGCATTATGACAGGATATCGAAAGGAATGCCTGTTGGATTAAATTGCATTTATTTCAATGCAAGAGGGCTAACAGGTAAGGCCGATGAACTCAATGTGGATAGATACATAGGACTGGGACATTATAGCCGTTTCAGAAACCTGGGTAAGGGAGGGCCAGGACTAGCGGCTTAATGAATCGGGGTACTGGTGCTTTAGGTGGGACAGAGGTGGTAGAAGGAGGGGAGGGGTGTTGCATTTTTGATTAAGGTGAGTATCACCGCAGAAACCAGAGATGGAATAACTGAAGGATCATCCAGTGAGGCTCTGTGGGTGGCACGGTGGCACAGTGGTTAGCACTGTTGCCTCACAGCGCCAGAGACCCGGGTTCAATTCCTGCCTCAGGTGACTGACTGTGTGGAGTTTGCACATTCTCCCCGTGTCTGCGTGGGTTTCCTCCGGGTGCTCCGGTTTCCTCCCACAGTCCAAAGATGTGCAGGTCAGGTGAATTGGCCATGCTAAATTGCCCGTAGGGTTAGGCAAAGGGGACCGTGTCTGGGTGGGTTGCACTTCGGAGGGTCAGTGTGCACTTTTTGGGCCGAAGGGCCTGTTTCCACACTGTAAGTAATCTAATCTAAAACAATAGGATCAAAGTAGTTATGTGGTTGTTTTTGACTGGCACAGACTTGATGGGCTTAAGGGCCTTTATCTGTGCTGTAAATCTCAATGACTTGATGACCTGTTTGCTCAACTGATCAACTGAAATAAACTGTTTTTACCTTCCTTGCAACCAAGTGCAATTGGACAATTCTGCATGCAGCTACGCGCAGGTGAGCGGACAACAGCATGTGTCAGGAGATATTTTCTAGTCACCCTGTTATGACAAACCTCTGGAGCAGGTGGGATTTGAAATCAGGCCTCCTCATCCACAGGTAAGGACACTACCACAACAGCTCAACAGAAAATGCTGAAATCAAAAAATGCATGCACCTAAACTGAAAGTAATGGCAGTGCTGAAAATGTAATGATTATGCTGAGACCTGGAGATGATTGGAGATTTATTGCTTATTCTTAATAACTTAGAGTCATAGAGATGTACAGCACGGAAACAGACCCTTCGGTTCAACTCGTCCATGCCGACCAAATATCCCAACCCACCAGCACCCGGTCTATATCCCTCCAAACCCTTCCTATTCACATACCCATCCAAATGCCTCTTAAATGTTGCAATTATACCAGCCTCCACCACATCCTCTGGCAGCTCATTCCATACACATACCACCCTCTGCGTGAAAACGTTCCTCCTTAAGGTCTCTTTTATATCTTTCCCCTCTCACCCTAAACCTATGCCCTCTAGTTCTGGACTCCCCAACCCCAGGGAAAAGACTTTTGTCTATTTATCCTATCCATGCCCCCCATAATTTTGTAAACTTCTATAAGGTCACCCCTCAGCCTCTCCCTGTAGGTCAGATCCTCCAACCCTGGCAACACCCAGATTGTAAATCTTTTCTGAACCCTTTCAAGTTGGTCCAGCCAGCAGTGCTGACGCACAAAGTCACCTGCTCTCGTCTTATTATGTCCAAACCAATGATCGCACGTCTATTTACATTGAAATTCATTTGCCACAGATTTGCCCATTCACTCAATCTCTCAATAGCTCTTTATAACTTTATATTTTTGCCCACACTATGTACAACTCAACCTGGGTGCCACTGATAAATTTTGGCATGTGACTTTCTATTTCATTCGCTAAGCCACATATGGGTAAACTAAGTGAGGACCAAACATAGCTCTTAGGGGAACACCACATCCTTCTGATTCAAGTACCTGATCAATATCCCTAGTGTTGCTCAACCAATTCCCTAATCACTTTAATAGTTCGCTCTGAATTCCATTCATTTCAATTTTAGTTAATAGGTTTGGGTACTTTATTAAATGTCGTTAAATAAAATAGAAGAACTGGTGATGGAGGCTAAAGAGGAAGCATGTACCAAACGCATGACCCAGGACACGATACTGGATTGCTTCTGACAATATCTGGTCAAGGAACCTGAGCCAGACGATGCAACTGCAGGCCTGAGTCTGAGGTATTGTGGCAACAGGAATCTCAGATCAGGGTCACAGTGTGACACAGAATGAGTCTAAACGAAACATTCAAGTTTCAAAAGAAATTAGCTGAGATAATTGGACTGGGTATCTCAGAATTTTTAAAGAGAACATTGAAAGAAATGCAAAACATTCCAAAGCATACATTGAGATTTATTAAAGAAACAGGCAGCAGTGAGGCTAATAGACAATAGACAATAGATGCAGGAGTAGGCCATTCTGCCCTTCGAGCCTGCACCGCCATTCAATATGATCATGGCTGATCATTCCTAATCAGTATCCTGTTCCAGCCTTATCTCCATACCCCTTGACTCCACTATCTTTAAGAGCTCTATCCAATTCTTTCTTAAATGAATCCAGAGACTGGGCCTCCACTGCCCTCTGGGGCAGAGCATTCCACACAGCCACCACTCTCTGGGTGAAGTAGTTTCTCCTCATCTCTGTCCTAAATGGTCTACCCCGTATTTTTAAGTTGTGTCCTCTGGTTCGGCACTCCCCCATCAACGGAAATATGTTCCCTCCTGCCA
The DNA here is from genome assembly GCF_047496795.1 of Chiloscyllium punctatum. Lineage (NCBI taxonomy): Eukaryota > Metazoa > Chordata > Chondrichthyes > Orectolobiformes > Hemiscylliidae > Chiloscyllium > Chiloscyllium punctatum. The sequence goes on along the minus strand of NC_092761.1, from coordinate 52,450,905 downwards.
GAGTGTCCAGTCCTTTCATAATCCCATACGTTTCAATCAGATCCCCTCTCAGTCTTCTAAACTCAAGGGAATACAAGCCCAGTCGCTTCAGTCTTTCCGTGTAAGGCAATCCTGCCATTCCAGGAATTGACCTCGTGAACCTACGCTGCACTCCCTCAATAGCCAGAATGTCTTTCCTCAAATTTGGAGACCAGAACTGTACACAGTACTCCAGGTGTGGTCTCACCAGGGCCCTGTACAGCTGCAGAAGCACCTCTTTGCTTCTATACTCAATCCCTCTTGTTATGAAGGCCAGCATGCTATTAGCCTTCTTCACGACCTGCTGTACCTGCGTGCTTGCCTTCATTGACTGGTGGACAAGAACACCCAGATCTCTCTGAACAGCCCCTTTACCTAATTTGATACCATTGAGGTAGTAATCTGCCTTCCTGTTCTTGCCACCAAAGTGGATAACCAGACATTTATCCACATTAAACTGCATCTGCCCACTCACCTAACTTGTCCAGGTCACCCTGTAATCCCCTAACATCCTCATCACATTTCACCCTACCACCTAGCTTAGTGTCATCGGCAAATTTGCTAATGTTATTGCTGATACCATCTTCTATATCATTTACATATATTGTAAAAAGCTGCGGTCCCAGCACGGATCCCTGCGGTACCCCACTGGTCACTGCCTGCCATTTCGAAATGGAGCCGTTAATCACTACCCTTTGTTTCCTATTAGCCAACCAATTTTCTATCCAATCTAGTACTTTGCCCCCAATCCCGTGCGCCCTAATTTTACTCACTAACCTCTTGTGTGGGACTTTATCAAAAGCTTTCTGAAAGTCCAGGTACACTACATCCACTGGATCTCCCTCGTCCATCTTCCGAGTTACATCCTCAAAAAATTCAAGAAGATTAGTCAAGCATGATTTCCCCTTCATAAATCCATGCTGACTCTGTCCTATCCTGTTACTATTATCCAGATGTGCCGTAATTTCATCCTTTATAATAGACTCCAGCATCTTTCCCACCACTGAGGTCAGACGAACTGGTCTATAATTTCCTGCTTTCTCCCGCCCACCCTTCTTAAAAAGTGGCACAACATTAGCCGCCCTCCAATCCTCAGGAACCAACCCCGATTCTATTGAACTCTGGAAAATAATCACCAGCGATTCCACGATTTCCCGATCCACCTCCTTCAGTACCCTGGGATGCAGGCCATCAGGTCCCGGAGACTTATCAACCTTCAGACCTAACAGTCTCTCCAACACCAAATCCTGGCAAATAGAAATTCCCTTAAGTTCAGGTCCTTCAGCCACTGTTACCTCAGGGAGATTGCTTGTGTCTTCCCCAGTGAACACAGATCTGAAGTACCCATTTAATTCCTCTGCCATTTCTTCGTTCCCAGTAATATATTCCCCTGATTCTGTCTTCAAGGGCCCAAATGATAGGATACCAATGTAGATATGTCATTCTGTATTCAGGTAACAGTCCACAGGCATTATCCCTAGTATCTGAGCTGGATTTAAACAGGTCAGAACCACTAACAGAATTAAATATTTCTGATAAGTCAGGAAGCTGAGGAAGGAATGGGAGGAATTCTTATTTGTCGGATCTTGGCCAATACTATTGAGAAATCAATGGAACTGACACGAGTGATGGAGGATTTGAACTTGAAATAAAGGATCTTTATTAGGGTCCAGAAATAAGATTGAAACTATGGGTTGGAGAGTCCAGCATTTGGGCACTGAATAATGTCTGAAGAATTGTGCCTTGTATTCCCAACACCTCCCACCAAAGTGCCCCAAAGCCCTGAATACCCCTAACTATTTTACCCAAACTCTCAATCACTCTCACCACTGCCCAATGATCCAAAGTCAGAATATATCCCTGCACTGGGCAGCTGGTGCACAAAATTACCACATTTTTGACAGGCTAGATGTGCCAGAAAATTTAAATGAGGCAAAGTCTACTTCTTTCTTCCTGGTTATATGATCCAGTACCTTAGCCCCAAATGCAACACTTGTGGCACACCAAGAAACAAGATCCAAGAAACATTTTTGTACTTTGGGAATGCTGCATTGGAGGTGCTATGGCACTTTAAACACTTTGTTTTAGCTAAACCAAGTGCGAAATGTAACAATGGTATATACACAGTAACAATTTCATTTATATATCACCATTTACCACAGGAAAATATCTCAAGAAGTTTCATAGATGTCTTTTCAAATAAAATTGAACACTGAATCACACAATAATAATAAGACTGATAGGCTAAATTTAAGTCAAATAAGTAAATTCAAAATTCAAAAAGGTAAATTCTTGAGTTTAGGGCATGCCCTCCAATGGTGCAGTGATTCAGATTGATTATGTCTAAGAGGTCAAAATTGGAGGAGGTTTGATATCTCAAAAGGTCTTTGAGGGAGACGAAGTAACAAAGATAGGGAGGGAAAAGAACAAAGGAAATTTGCAAACAAGGTATGAGTTTTAAAACATTTCCATTTGATAACCCAAATGTAGGAAAGAGAGTACAGAGGGGTGAATGAGACAGAGCCATGTCATGGAAAACACATGCTGCCATGGTTATGGGTCACTGCTGTTCAGCCTCCTGAAATACTTCCTGTGGGCAGAGATGTAATTGCCAAGGATGAACGGGTCCATAGTTTGAACTTACCGCCTGTGTTGTGGACACCATGGTTGCACTGACAGGAACCTGCCTCACTGTGGCAGTGCCCGTTCCTATAGAGATTGGCAGTCCAGCTGTTGGTGTTACTTTAGTGATTGCCTTTGATCCTGCTGTTGCCAGAGTTACTGCAGCTGAAGTCATTGTACCAGCAGCAGTGAACAGTTTGCTGGATGTTGCCACAGCAATGGCCTGTCCTGATTTGGGAATGACACCTAGTCCAGGCATTAGTCTGATGGTAGCTGCTGGTTTAGTATCTGTTGAAGACAGAGGAGCACTAACCTTCGCCTTCTGGTCAGCCACTGTTACAGCCAGTGCAGGCATCAGTCGGATGGCTGTGCTGCTTGCCTCAGTTACTTTTAAGTCTGGTGTAACCTTGACCACTGTGGATGTGGTGGAAGAGGTGGTGCTGGTAGATGCTTTCACCATGGAGTCAGTTGGCTGCATGGCAGGAGTGACGTGTAGAGTGGCTGAAATGCCTTTACCTGCCAGCAAGTCTGGGGTGAGTTTCACGGTAGTAACTGGTGCTTTGGTCAGTGTAGCCATCATATCCTGTGTGATTCGAAGCACTGTCTGGCCCTTGGAGTCAGTGGTGATAGAGGAAGGAGCTAATCGCAGAACGTCTTTGCCCTTGGTCCGGATGTTTGTTGCTGTAAGTGGGATTCCAGTACTGGACTGTGTCTTCACCCCAAGTTGGCCTGCAATTGCAACCTAGACAAAAAATAGTCTCGAATCAATTACTACGGGCATTTATTCACAACTCTCAGCTTTAAGAAGCAGAGATAGTCTTATAAACGGGGATCTTAGCCCTGCCAGAAACCTGGTAAAATTCAGACTGCTAATTTGAAATCTGATGCTCAGATCACAATTCAGCTATTTTACAAGACATGTTTGACAACGTTATCAGTAGCAATTTACCAGGTGATGTAAAGCTCCAGAAGGTGGCATGGAGATACCAAATAAGGAGAATGAATTTCGGTCATCACATGCCCAATCTCAAATGGGGAACTTGAGTGATTTGAACAGCTAACCAGAATTGCAGTTGAGTGTGGCCTCCGCTGCATCCCCCTGGCAATGGGACCAGTATTGTATCAGGGTTGGGTTGAGGTCCTCTTTGAACAGAAGGTTATGTAACTGGAAAACCAGAGGGTTGAAATGCAAACAAGGTTCCAATAAAACACAGCTCAGAATATCGTACAGCATAGAACATTACAATGCAGTACAGGCCCTTTGGGCCTTGATGTTGCGCTGATCTGTGAAACCAATCTGAAGCCCATCTAACCTACATTATTCCATCGTCATCCATATATTTATCCAATGACCATTTAAATGCCCTTAAAGTTGGCGAGTCTACTACTGTTTCAGGCAGTGAGTTCCAAGCACTTACAACTCTCTGAGTAAAGCAACTACCTCTGACATCTGTCCTATATCCATCACCTCTCAATTTAAAACAATGTCCCTCATGCTAGCCATTACCATCCGAGGAAAAAGGCTCTCAATGTCCACCCTACTTAATTCTCTGATCACCTTGTATGTCTCAATTAAGTCACCTCTCAACCTTCTTCTCTAACAAAAACAGCCTCAGGTCCCTCAGCCTTTTCTCGTAAGATCTTCCCTTCACACCAGGCAACATTCTGGTAAATCTCCTCTGCACCCTTTCCAAAGCTTCCATGTCCTTCCTATAATGCGGCGATCAGAATACTCCAAGTGCAGCCACACTAGAGTTTTGTACAGCTGCAACATGACCTCATGGCTCCAAAACTCAATCCCTCTACCATGAAAAGCTAACACACCTTGAGTGTCGGGGCCCTATATTTTTGGTTAGCAGCCAGAAGAGTAGGTGTGACAACCAGGGGGCTGACAGGAAGGCAAATCACTGTTTTAAGAACTCACCTTGTGAATAAGCAGCGCGTACGCTGAGCAGGAGCGGACACGGGACTGTTGAGAAAGTGAAGTAATACGAGTGGGCAGTTGTATTACCCGAACCACTATCTCCCACTCATGCTCCTCTAACCAAAAGAAGAGTACTGTGCGTTGGATTGTTAAGGTAACTTGTTTTCTTTTCATTTTTTATTTTTTAATAGTCTCTTTGCAAATTTAGAATAATAGGAATGGATGTTAGGGCAGTTGCTTGCTCCTCCAGTAGGATGTAGGAGGTAAGGGTCACCACCAATGTCCCTGCTGACTGCATCTAGGGAAGTGTACCCAACTCCAGCTCCTCGAAAACCACATTAGGGAACTGGAGCTGGAGCTGGATGAACTTCGGATCATCTGGGAGGCAGGAGGGTTATTGAGAGGAGTTACAGGGAGGTAGTTACACCTCAGATACAAGAAGTAGACGGGTTACAGTCGGGGATGAAAAGGGAACTGGCAGACAGTACAGGAATCCCCTGTTCCCCTCTGTTATTTTTGGATACTGTTGGTGAGCGGGGGGGGAAATGACTTACCAGGGGTAAGCCATGGGGTACAGGTGTCTGGCACAGAGTCTGTCCCTGTTGCTCAGAAGGGAAGGTGGGAGAAGAGCAGAGCATCAGTCACTGGGGACTCCATAGTTAGGGGGACAGATAGGAGGTTCTATGGGAATGAGAGAGACTCATGGCTGGTGTGTTTCCTTCAGTTTGTTGTCCATGCCATGCGCCAGCGAGGCGAGGAAGAGGGACAGAGAGGAATTGGCTACAGGGATGGTGTAGGAGGGAGGGTTTCAGATACCTGGATAATTGGGGCATATTCTGGGGTAGACAGGACCTCTGCAAACAGGATGGTCTATACCTGAACCACTGGGGTAATGATATCCTGGAGGGGATATTTGCTAATGCTCCTCAGGAGGGTTTAAACTACTTAAGCAGGAGGATGGGAACCTAAATCGTAGTTCCAGTGTCCAGGAGGTTGAGAAGAGGGAGGTCAGAAATAAGATTTCAAGGTTGCAAGAGTGCACCGGCAATCAGGAAGGTGCTTGACGTGTGTCTACTTCAATGCCAGGAGCATCCGGTTTAAGTTGGGTGAACTCGCAGCATGGGTTGGTACCTAGGACTTTGATGTTGTGGCCATTTCAGAGACATGGATAGAACAGGGACAGGATTTAGATGTTTCAGTAAGAACAGAGAAGACGGTAAAAGAGGGGGAGATGTGGCATTGTTAATTAAGGACAGTATTACAGTGGCAGAAGGACATTTCAGAACTCGTCTACTGAGACAGTATGGGCTGAGATTAGAAACAGGAAAGGAGAGATTACCTTGTTGGGAGTGTTCCATAGGCCTCCAAATAGTTCCAGATATATACAGGAAAAAATTGCAAAGATAATTCTGGATAGGAGTGAGAGTAGCAGAGTAATTGTTATGGGGTCTTTAACTTTCCTAACATTGACTGGAAATACTATAGTTCGAGAACTTTAGATGGGTCAGTTTTTGTCCAATGTGTTCAGGTGGGTTTCCTGACACAGTATGTAGACAGGCCAACAAGGGGCGAGGCTACATTGGATTTGGTTCTGGGTATGAACCCGGCCAGGTGTTAGATTTGGAGTTAGGTGAGCACTTTGGTGATAGTGACCACAATTTGGTTGTGTTTACTTTAGTAATGGAAAGGAATAGGCACATACCACAGGGCAAGAATTATAGCTGGGGGAAAGGCAATTATGATGCGATTAGGCAAGATTTAGGATACATAGGATGAGGAAGTAAAGTGCAGGGGATGGGCAGAATTGAAATGTGGAGCACACTCAAGGAACAGCTACTGCGTGTCCTTGATGAGCATGAAACTAGTCAGGAAGGGAGGAAGTGGTCAAGTGAGGGAGCCGTGGTTTACTAAAGAAGTTGAAACTCTTGTCATGAGGAAGACTGAGGCTCATGTTAGGATGAGACGTGAAGGCTCAGTGAGGGTGTTTGAGAGTTGCAAGTTAACCAGGAAAGACCTAAAGAGACAGCTCAGAGCCAGGAGGGGACATGAGAAGTTGCTGTCATATAGGATCAATGAAAACTATAAAGCTTTCAATAGCTATGTCAGACATAAAAGAATGACTGGAATAAGATTAGGGCCAATCAAGGACAGTATAGTGGGAAGTTGCGCATGGAGTCCGAGGAAATGGGGAAACATGAAATGAATATTTTTCATCAGTATTTACACTGGATAAAGACAATGTTGTCGAGGAGAATACAGGCTACTAGACTAGATGGGATTGAGGTTCATAAGGAGGAGGTGTTAGCAATTCTGGAAGTATGAAAATAGATACACTCTGTGGGCCAGATGGGATTTATCCTAGGATTCTCTGGGAAGCTCGGAAGGAGATTGCAGAGCCTTTAGCTTTGATCTCTATGTCGTCATTGTCTACAGGAATAATGCCAGAAGACTGGAGGATAGCAAATGTTGTCTCCTTGTTCAAGAAGGAGAACAGAGACAACCCTGGTAATTATAGACCAGTACTTCGGCTGAGGGTAAAGTGTTGGAAAAGGTTATAAGAGATAGAATTTATAATCATCTAGAAATGAGTACGGTGATAATGGATAGTCAACATGGTTTTGTGAAGGGTAAGTCGTGCCTCACAAACTTTATTGAGTTCTTTGAGAAGGTGACACAACAGGTGGATGAGGGTAAAGTGGTTGATGTGGTGTATATGGACTTCAGTAAGGCCCCACAGCCTACTGTGGGGATAAGGTTCCCCACAGTAGGCTATTGCACAAAATACGGAGACATGGGATTGCGGGTGTTTTCGTGGTTTGGATCAGAAATTGCCTAGCTGAAAAAGAAGACAGAGGGTGGTAGTTGATGGGAAATGTTCATCCTGGAGTTTAGTTACTAGTGGTGTACCGCAAGGATCCATTTTGGTGCCACTGCTGTTTTTATAAATGACCTGGATGAGGGAGTAAAAGGATGGGTTAGCAAATTTGCAGTTGACACAAAGGTCGGTGGAGTTGTGGATAGTGTCGAAGGACATTGTTGGTTGCAGCGGGACATAGATAAGCTGCAGAGCTGGGCTGAGAGGTGGCAAATGGAGTTTAATGTGGAAAAGTGTGAGTCAATTCAGTTTGGATGAAGCAACAGGAATGAAGAGTAATGGTAAGATTCTTGGCAGTGTAGATGAACAGAGATCTCGATGTCCATGTACAAAGATCCCTGAAAGTTGCCACTCAGATTGATAGGACTTTTAAGAAGGCATACGATGTGTTAGTTTTTATTGGTAGAGGGATTGAGTTTTGCAGCCATGAGGTCATGGTGCAGCAGCACAAAGCTCTGGTACGGCCTGCACTTGGAGTATTGTATACGGTTCTGGTCACTGCATTATGGGCAGGATGTGGAAGCTTTAGCAAGGGTTCAGAGGAGATTTAGATTAGATTAGATTAGATTACTTTACAGTGTGGAAACAGGCTCTTCGGCCCAACAAGTCCACACCGACCCGCCGAAGTGCAACCCACCCATACCCCTACATTTACCCCTTACCTAACACTATGGGCAATTTAGCAGGCCAATTCACCTTTGGACTGTGGGAGGAAACTGGAGCACCCGGAGGAAACCCACGCAGACACGGGGAGAACGTGCAAACTCCACACAGTCAGTCGCCTGAGGCGGGAATTGAACCCGGGTCTCCGGCGCTGTGAGGCAGCAGTGCTAACCACTGTGCCACCGTGCCGCACTCGGATGTTGCCTGGTATGAAGGGAAGGTCTTATGAGGAAAGGTTGAGGGACTTGAGACTGTTTTCGTTATAGAGAAGGAGGTTGAGACATAACTGAGACATATAAGATGATCAGAGGGTGTATGCCTTTTTCCTTGGATGGTGATGGCTAGCACAAGGGGGCATAGCTTTAAGTTGAGGGGTGACAGATATAGGACAGATGTCAGAGGTAGTTTCTTTACTCTGAATAGTAGGGACATGGAAGGTACTGCCTGCAACAGTAGTAGAATCGCCAACTTTAAGAGCATTTAAATGGTCATTGGATAAAGATATGGATAAAAATTGAATAGTGAAGGTTAGATGGACTTCAAATTGGTTCCACAGGTCAGTGCAATATCAAGGGCCAAAAGGCCTATACTGTGCTGTAATGTTTATTTTCTACACTGTATGCCTACTTAACAATCTTATTAACCTGAGTAGTAACTTTCTGAGATCTATGCGCACAGACACCGAGATCTCAGTACTCATCTACACTATCAAGAATCTTACCATTAGCCCAGGATTCTGTATTCCAGTTACTCCTTCCAAAGTGAATCACCTCACAGTTTTCCGCATTAAACTCCATTTACTGATCTGCAGGATGAACATTTCCCATCAACTGCCACCCTAAATCTTCTTTCAGTTAGTCAATTTCTGATCCAAACTACTAAATCATCCTCAATCCTATGCCTCTGTATTTTCTGCAATAGCCTACCGTGAGGAACCTTCTCAAACACCTTACTGAAATCCAAACATACCACATCAACCGCTTTAACCTCATCCTCCTGTTTGGTCACCTTCTTAAAGAACTCAACAAGGTTTGTGAGGCACGACCTACACTTCACAAATCTGTGTTGACTATCCCTAATCAAATTATTCCATTCTAGATGACTGTAAATCTTATCTCTTATAGTCCTTTCCAACACTTTACCCATAACCGAAGTAGGCGTCACTGGTCTATAATTAACAGCATTGTCTAAAAATGAACAAGGGAACAACATGTGCAATCCTCCAGTCTTCTGGAATTATTCCTGTCGACAAAAAGATCAAAGCCAAAAGCTCTGCAATCTCCTCCCTGGCTTCCCAGAGAATCCTGGAATAAATCCCATCTGGCCCAGGAGACTTAGCTATTTTCACATTTTCCAGAATTGCTAATACCTCCTCCTTATGAACCTCAATCCTGTATTGTCTAATAGCCTGTATCCCAGTATTCTCCTCGACAACATTGTCTTTTCTCAGTATGAATACTGACAAAAAAAATTCATTTAGTCCCTCTCCTATTTCGTCTGACTCCACGCACAACTTCTCACTACTGTCCTTGACAGGTCCTAATCTTACTCTCATCATTCTTTTATTCCTGATATAGCTATAGAAAGCTTTAGGGTTTCCTTGATCCCACTTGCCAAAGACTTCTCATGTCCCCTCCTGGCTCTTCTTAGCTCTCTCTTTAGGTCCTTCCTCGCTAACTTGTAACACTCAAGGGCCCTAACTGAGCCTTCCCATCTCATCTTTACATAAGCCTCCTTATTCCTCTTGAACAGACATTCAACTTCTTTCCTAAACCACAGTTCCCTTGCTTGGCCACTTCCTCCCTGACAGGTACATACTTATTGAGAACACGCAGTAGTGTTCCTTGAACAAGCTCCACATTTCAATTGTGCCCAACCCCTACAGATTTCTTTTCTATCCTCTGCATCCTCAATCTTGCCTCATTATATCTCAATTGCCTTACTCCCAGCTATAACTTCTGCCCTACGATATATATCTATACCTTTCCATCGCTAAAGCAAACTTAACCGATTGTGGTCACTATCATCAAAGTGCTCACCTACCTCCAAATCTAAAACCTGGCCCGGTTCATTGTCCCAAATCCAATGTGGTCTCACCACTTGTTGGCCTATCTATATACTGTGTCAGGAAAGCCTCCTGCACACATTGGACAAAAACTGACCTAAGGTACTCGCACTACATTATTTCTAGTCAATGTTACGAAAGTTAAACTCCTCCATAACAAAACCCTGTTACTTTCACTCCTATCCAGAAGCATCTTTGCAATCCCTTCCTGTACATCTCTGGAATTTTTCAGAGCCCTGTAGAAAACTCCCAACAGGGTCACCTCTCCTTTCCTGGATCTAACCTCAGCCTATACTACCTCAGTAGTCAAGACCTCATCAAACATCCTTCCTGCCAACATTGATTAACAATGCCACACCTCCCCCTCTTTTACCACCTTCTCTGTTTTTACTGAAACATCTAATCCTCAGAACCTGCAACAACCATTCCTGCCCCTGCTCTATCAATATCTCTGAAATGGCTATCACATCCAAGTCCCAGGTACCCACCTATGCTGGATTAGTGGTGCTGGAAGAGCACAGCAGTTCAGGCAGCATCCAACGAGCAGCGTACCTACCTATGCTGTAAGTTCACCCATCTTATTCTGGATGCTCCTGGCATTGAAGCAGATACAATTCAACCCGCCTTCCTGCCTGCTGGTACATTCCTGAAACCTTATGACTTCACTACTCTCAACCTCCTGTACACTGGAGCTACAATTCAGGTTCCCAGGCCCAGCTGAATTAGTTTCAACCCTCTCAAAGAGCACTAGCAAACATCCCCCCAAGGATATTGATACACCTCCAGTTCAGGTGTCGACCACCTTGTTTGTAGAAGTCCCACCTACCCCAGAATGTGCCCCAATTATCCAGGTTTCTGAATCCTTCTCTGGAAACAGACCCTTTGGTCCAACCAGTCCAAGCCGACCAGAGACCCAAAGTAAACTAGTCCCACTGCCTGTGCTTGGCCAATATCCCTCCAAACATTTTTAATCATGTACTAATCAAAATACGTTTAAACCCTATAACTGTACCCACATCAACCACTTTCTCTAGAAGTTCATTACATTCACAAATCGTTCTCTTTTAAATAAAAACTACCCCTCACGTCTTTTTAAAATCTTTCTCCTCTCACCTTAAAAACGTAACCCCTAATCTTGAAATCCCCAACCCTTGGAAAAGACAACCCTAAGGAAATGCCATTCATCTTATCTATACTCTTCATGATTTTATAAACCTCTAAGGTTTATAAAACTCCCACGCTCCCATGAAAAAAGTCCCAGCTTATCCACACTCTCCTTATAACACAAACCCTTCATTCCAGGCAATATCCTAGTGAATCTCTTCTGAACCTTCTTTAGCTTAGTAATATTCAAACTCTCCAAATGTATGCAATAGTAACTGATTCAGCTGATGGGAACAAAGACCTGGTTACTGAAGATATCAGAAAAGGGAACATTAAAAACTCTGGTACGCTAAAGCTCCAGTCTGCAATACAGGATTCACAATAAAAGAAGGAAAATGTAATGGCCAGCAATGTCACCAGAAAACAATATCCCCAACAATGTGCCCCCCACCCTTCCTCCCTCCACAACCCAATCCGAGCAAAGGTTTGCTGTTCCTGTACCTACCTGTCTCATGATGCTTTGCCCAGCTACACTCTGTATGATGATGCTGGGGGAGCTGGATGTGGTACTGTTCAATGTGCTGGACACGGTTTTGGAAGCAGTGCTGATTCCAGCCACTGTCAGATTGCTTTTTGCAGAGCCCTGCTGGATGTGCACAGTACTGGCACCAGACTGAGCCTTCACCGGCACCGTCAGAATAGACTGCAAGAATTATTACAGAATCAGAAAACCCATCTTGCATTCGTAAAAATTCACGACTACTTGGACGGTTTAAATATGTCACACTCTAGACACACTGCCACCTCCAACACTATTCCAATCTGAAGCAGCCCATTCAGTCCTGTTGTGAATAATAAGATCACTCTAAGACATGCTAATGCTGTAGCTGTTCCTCTGTTCTCGTGGCATATTCTCCCCAAAGACATTATCATATGTTAGAAATAAAATGAAACCATGGAGAGCCTCTCATATATAGTAACATCCAACAAATTGTTCATTCGGATGTTCAACCTGTAAGGCAGAGAATTCCAATCCGGTGCCCTGTCAGTTCAATATAACCTTGAATAAGATGCTGCGCAATATATTCATTGAGGGTTTCCTGCCACTTGCTCAAAATACACTCAACCATGTTAAAGAAATGGGAGTATGTAATACTAAGAGGAATATAGCCATTTGGAGAGGAAACAAAAAGAACAGTAGAAGTAAATGAATATCGAGATGGCAGAGTGTACGTAGCAGGGTGCCCAGGAATCATATCCTTCATCTTCCAGTTACAGAAGGATTTTAGACACAGGCATAACACAGGTCACTTTGCAGTTTGATGATAGTAACTAAAATAGCATGGCAATTTGAAAGGTGATTGCAGAAAGTTGCACAAGGACAAAAAGTTCTGTAGAGAAAGCAGAAATTGAACAGATAAAGTTCAAAGCAGAGAAACCGGAAATCTTTGGGAAAAGCAATAATTTTATTGGAACAAAGGAGATAGCATATTTTAAAAGCAGAATTGGATAAACATTTGAAAAGTATTAATATAAAAAAACACACAAAGGAATAGGGTGAAAGCAAGTTGAACAGTGACTGCTGGTAAAGCTTTGGCAGGCGCGGGGGGCTGTACAGTGCTGTATTTTCTAATCCTAGAAAAGTAAATCCCAACATTCACCTCTTAATGCCAACATCAACTCCAAAATAGATTAAATTAACTTTGTTTGGGAACACTTGTATACTCCAAGTAAGCATGTCCACAAATTGCAGGGCACAGCAAGCTGCGTACCTGCTCCTTACCTGAGGCAGTACCTTAGTGTGAGCTGCTGCTGTGACCGCTGGTAGCCGCATCTGATGTTGATGTTGTTGGACTTGTTGTACGACAGAAGTTTGATGCGAAGTGGAAGTTAAGCCTTGCTGAGCAGAGACTACCCGGACCTGGGGCAGAGGAGCAGCGACAGACTGCGACAGGATCCGAGCTGGAGTCTGCGGCCCGGTGTATTGTCCTGGCTGTGTTCCAGATAAAAGGTTCCCAAGCTGAGGCATTGTAGGCGAGGACACTAACAAAACACTGCAAAGAAGTAGAAACTCTTCAGATGAAACAGTAGTAAACTTTGTTTCTGACAAATGTGACTAAGGGCAGTCCATACATCTCAAACCTCACTATCCCATTCTTTCACTATTTACCCAGAACTGAAAAAGACGTACAATTCATAGCATCTTTCATAACCTCATTATTTCTTAAGGGACTCAGCAGACAATGATGAACTTTTGAAGTGCAGTCGTTATTATAATGTTGGAAATTGTGCACATTAAACAGCAATGATCAAATCATACATTCAAAGATGTTCATTGATTGATAATTAATAGCCAGGACACCAAAGAGAACTCTCCCACTAGTCTTGGAATTGTGTCATTAGATCTTGACATTTTCAAGAGGGCAGATAGAGCTTTGATTTCAATTTCTCATGCACAGATCAGCTGCTTCAACACTGCAGCACTCAATACTGCACTGGGAGGATCAGCCTAGATTTCTGTGCTCAAATATTGGGAAAAGTCAGAATTCACAATCTTCTGATTTCCTGGCAACTGTGTCATCCACTGACCTAGTTTACAGGATGAAGGTGCTGTTGACAAGACCCGAATTCACTGCCCATCCCCAATTGCCCTGGGAAGATGATGGTGAGCAACATTCTCTCTAATTTGTTTTACAGGTGATTACAGAGACATAGCTCAGGGATGGACAGAACTGGCAGCTTAATGTTCCAGGTTATAGATTAGATTTACATTACAGTGTGGAAACAGGCCCTTCAGCCCAACAAGTCCACACCGACCCGCCGAAGCGCAACCCACCCATACCCCTACACTTACCCCTTACCTAACACTACGGGCAATTTAGCATGGCCAATTCACCTGACCCTGCACATCTTTGGACTGTGGGAGGAAACCGGAGCACCCGGAGGAAACCCACGCAGACACGGGGAGAACGTGCAAACTCCACACAGTCAGTCACCTGAGGCGGGAACTGAACCCGGGTCTCAGGTGCTGTGAGGCAGCAGTGTTAACCACTGTGCCACCGTGCCGCCCATAGATGTTAAAGGAACGATAGAAAGGGGGCAAAGAGGAGGGGGCGGTGATTAGGGATAACATTATGGCTGTACTTAGGGAAGATATCCCTGGGAGTACGTCCAGCCAATTCTATTTGGATAGAATTGAGAATTAAGACACCTTACTGAGATGGTGCTATCGAACCCTAATTGTCAAAATTGAGAAACAAATTTGTAAAGAGATCTCAGTTAACTGTAAGAATAATAGGGTGGTTACAGTAGGGGCTTTTAACTTTCCAAACATAGACTGGGGCTGCCAGAGTGTTAAGGGTTTAGTTGGAGAAGAATTTACAAAGTGTGTATGAGAAAATTTTCTGATTCAGTACCTACTAGAGAAGAAGCAAAACTTGACCTCCTCTTGGGAAATAAGGCAGGGCATGTGATTGAGGTGTCAGTGGGGGAATACTTTGGAGCAAGCCATTATAATTTTATTAGTCTTAAATCAGTGATAGAAAAAGATAGACTGAATCTAAAAGTTAAAGTTTTAAATTGCCGGAAGGCCAATTTTGACGGTATTAGCAAATACTTTCTAAAGTTGATTGGGGGAGGACATTTGCAGGTGAAGGGACAGCTGGAAAATGGAAAAACTTCAAAAATAAGATAACCTGAGTCCAGTGACCCTTCCTGTGATGGTGAAGGGTCAGGTTGTTCGGTGAAGGGAATGCTGGATGACTAGAGAAATTGAGATTTTGGTCAAGACTGGGAAGGAAGCATATGTCAGTTATAGACTGCATTGATTGAATCTCTAGAAGAGTATTAAGTAGAAGCTTACTTAAGAGGGAAACCAGGAGGTCAAAAAGAGGATTGATATAGGTTTGGCAAATAGGGTTAAGGAGAATCCAAAGGGATTCTACAAATACATTAAGGACAAAAGGGTAACTAAGGGAGAGAATAGGGCCCCTTAAAGATCAGCAAGGCCACCCATTTATGGAATCACAGGAAGTGGTGGAGATACTAAACAAATATGTTGCATTAGTGTTTACTGTGGAGAAGGATATGGAAGATAGAGAACTCGGGGAAAGAAATAGCAACAACTTGAAAAATATCCATATTACAGAGGTGGTGGATATCCAAAAAGCATGAAAGTGGTTAAATCTCTGAGACCTCATCAGGTGTTCCGCAAAATTCTGTGGGAAGCAAGGGAAGAGATTCCTGGGCCCCTTGCTGAGATATTCCTATCATTGATAGAACATAGAACATCAATCAACACAGCGCAGAACAGGCCCTTCAGCCCTCGATGTTGTGCCGACATGTGAACTAATTTAAGTTCATCCCCCTACACTATTCCATCCATGTGCTTATCCAAGGACTGTTTAAATCTCCCGAATGTGGCTGAGTTAACTACATTGGCAGACAGGGCATTCCACATCTTTATCACTCTCTGAGTAAAGAACCTGCCTCTGACATCTGTCTTAAATCTATCACCCCTCAACTTGCAGCTATGCTCTCTCGTACAAGCTGACGTCATCATTCTGGGAAAAAGACTCTCACTCTAATCCTCTGATCATCTTGATTGTCACTATCAAATCCCCTCTTAGCCTTCCCCTCTCCAATGAGAACAGACCCAAGTCCCTCAGCCTTTCCTCATAAGACATTCCCTCCAGGCCAGGCAACATCCTGGTAAATCTCCTCTGCACCTTTTCCAATGCTTCCACATCCTTCCTGTAATGGGGTGACCAGAACTGTACACAATATTCCAAGTGAGGCGTTTTATACAGTTGCAGCATGACATCAAGGCTCCAGAACTCAATCCCTCTGCCAGTAACACACCGTATACCTTCTTAACAGCACTATCAACCTGGGTGGTAACTTTCAGGGATCTATGTACATGGACACCAAGATCCCTCTGCACATCCACACTACCAAGAATCTTTCCATTGTCCCAGTATTCTGCCTTCCTGTTATTCTTCCCAAAGTGAATCACCTCATATTTAGTTGCATTGAACTCCATTTGCCACTGTTCAGCCCAATTCTGCAGCTTATCCATGTCCCCCTGCAACCTGTAACATTCTTCCAAACTGTCCACAACTCCACCGACTTTAGTGTCATCTGTAAACTTACTAACCCATCCACCTATGCCTGTGTCCAAGTCATTCATAAAAATGACAAAACAGATCCTTTGGCCCACCACTAATAACCGGCCTCCAGGCTGAATATTTTTCATCAACCACCACTGGCCTTCTTTCAGAAAGCCAGTTCCTAATCCAAAATGCTAAATCACCCTCAATCCCATGCCTCTGCATCTTTTCCAAAAGTCTACCATGTGCAACCTTATCAAAGGCTTTACTGAAGTCCATGTAAACCTCGTCAACTGCCCTATCCTCATCTTGGTCACAATCTGAAAAAACTCAATGACATTTGTGAGACATGACCTGCCCTTGACGAAACCATGTCGACTATCTGCAATCAAATTGTTGCTTGCTAGATGATTATAAATCCTATCTCTTAAAATACTTTCCAAAATTTTTCCTACAACAGACACAAAGCTCACTGGTCTATAATTACCTCGGTCATCTCTGCTGCTATTGTCGAACAAGGGCACAACATTTGCAATCCTCCAGTTCTCTGGTACTAAACCTGTAGACAATGACAACTCAAAGATCAAGACCAAAGGCTCCGCCATCTTCTCCCTAGCTTCCCAAAGAATCCTCGGATAAATCCCATCCAGCACAGGGGACTTATCTACTTTCACACATTCTAGAATTGATAACACCTCCTCCTTACTAACCTCAATCCCTTTCAAGTCTTATAGCCTGTATCGCAGTCTTCTCCCCGACAGTATTCTCCTTTTCTTGAGTGAAAACCGATTAGAAATATTTGTATAGCACCTCTCCAATCTCCACAGGGTCCACACACAACTTCTCCTTATGTCTTTGACTGGTCATCCTCTTATTCCTCACATACCGATAGAAAGCTTTAGGGTTCTCCTTTATTCTACCTGCTAAAGACTGCTCATGTCCCCTTCTTGCTCCTCTTAACTCTCTAAGTCTTTCCTAGCTAATCTGTAACTCTCCATCGCCTCACCTAAACCATCCCATCTCAACGTCACATAAGCCCCCCCTATTTTGCTTAACAAGAGATACAATTTCTTTAGTAAACCACAGTTCCCTTACCTTATCACTTCCTCCCTGCCTGACAGGGACATACCTATCAAGGACACGCAATATCTGTTCCTTAAACCAGCTCCACATTTCCATTGTCCCCATCTCCTGCATTTTTCTACCATATTCTATGCCTCCTAAGTTTTGCCTAATCGCATTATAATTGCCCTTCCTTCATCTATAACTCTTGTCCTGTGGCATGAACCTATCACTTTCCATTGCTAAACTAAACGTAACTGAATTACGGTCACTCTCTCCAAAGTGCTCAGCTACCACCTGGCCTGGTTTATTACCAAGTACCAGATCCAGTGTAGCCTCCCCTTTTGTTGGCCTTTCGACATACTGTGTCAGTAAACCCTCCTGCACACACTGGACAAAAACTGATCCATTCGACGTACTAGAGCTTGTGAGCATTTCCAGTTAATGTTGGGGAAGTTAGAGTCCCCCATAATGACCACCCTGTTCCTTTCATTCCTGCCCAGAATCATTTTGCCAATCCTCTCCTCCAACTCCCTGGAACTCAGAGAAGGCATATAAAAAACTCCCAGTAGTGTGACCTCTCCTCTCCTGTTTCTAACCTCAGCCCATACCATCTCAGTAGACAAGTCCTCGTCAAAAGTTCTCTCAGCCACCGTTATACTGTCCTTGACTAACAAAGCCACACCTCCCCCTCTTTTACCACCTTCCCTGATCTTAATGAAAGATCTAAACCCTGGAACCTACAATATCCATTCCTCACCCTGCTCTATCCATGTCTCCGAAATGGCCACAACCGTCCCAGGTACCTATCCATGATGCAAGCACACTTACCTTATTCCGGATAGTCCTAGCGTTCAAGGAGACACACTTCAAACCAGCTTGCTGTCTACCAGCAGTCCCGTGACTGTGAAATCCTGTCCCTGTCCTCCCTACTCTCATCCTTCTGTGTGCTGGAACTACACCACAGGTTCCCATCCCCCGCTGAGCTAGTTTAAACTCACCCGAATAGCTCAGCAAATTTCCCACCCAGGATATTAGTACCCCTCTGGTTCGAGTGAAGACCATCCTATTTATAGAGGTCCCACCTTCCCCAGAATGGGCCCCAATTATCCACCTACCTGAACCCCTCTCTCCTGCTCCATTCCTGCAGCCATGTTTTCAGCTGATATCTCTCCCTGTTCTTTGCCTCGCTATCATGTGGCACGGGTAACAAACAAGAGATAACAATTTTGTTTGTTCTAGCTTTCAGCTTCCACCCTAGCTCCCTGAAATCCTGTCTTACATCCCTCTCCCTCTTTCTACCTATGTCGTTGGTACCTATGTGGATCACAGCTTGGGGCTAGTCACCCTCTCCCTTCAGGACCCCAAAGACACGATCTGAGACACCACGGCCCCTGGCACCTGGGAGGCAACACATCAACCATGAGTCTCTTTCATCCCCAACAAACCTTCTATAGCTACAGGTGAGATGCCAGAAGACTGGAGGTTGGCTGACGTGATGCTATTATTGAAGAAATGTGATAAGAAAAAGCCAGGGAACTATAGGCTGGTGATTCTGACATCAGTCGGGGACAAGCTATTGGATGGGATCCTGATGGACAGCATTTACATGTATCTGGAAAGGCAAGTACTGATTAGGGATAGTCAACATGGCTTTCTGAGTGGGAAAACATTTCTCATTAACTTGACTGAGTTTTTTGAAGAAGGAATGAAGAGGATTGAAGAGGGCAGAGCAATGGATGTGATCTTTATGGACTTCACAAAGGCAGTGGACAAAGTAGAAAGGTTAGATCAGATGGAATACAGGAAGAACTAGCCATTTGGATGCAGAGCTGGATCGAAGGTAGAAGAGAGAGGGTGGTGGTGGAAGGCAGCTTTTCAGACTGGAGGCCGGTGACCAGTGGTGTGCCACAAGGATTGGTACTGGGTCTACTGCTTTTTGTCATTTATACAAATGATTTGGATGTGATCATAGCAGGTACGGCTAGTAAGTTTGCAGATGACACCAAAATTGGAGGCATAGCGGACAGGTTACCTTACAGTTCCATGGGACATTGATCAGATAGGCTAATGGGCCAAGGAGTGGCACATGGAGTTGCACTTAGATAAATGTGAAGTCCTGAATTTTGGAAAGGCAAATCAGAGCAGGATTTATACACTTAATGGTAAGGTTCTGGGAAGTGTTGCTGAACAAAGAGACTTTGGAGTGCAGCTTGATCGTCCCTTGAAAGTGGAGTCCCAGGTAGAGAGGAAATTGAAGGAGGTGTTTGGTATGTTTGCCTTTATTGGTCAGTGCATTGAGTATAGGAGTTTTGAGGTCATGTTGCATCTGTACAGGACATTGGTTAGACCACTTTTGGAATATTGTGTTCAATTCTGATCTCCTTGCCAATATGATGCTGTGAAATTTGAAAGGGTTCAGAAAAGATTTACAAGGATGTTGCCAGGTCTGGAGGATTTGAGTTGCATGGAGAGGCTGAATAGGTAAGTGGCTATGTTGCCTGGAGCATCGGAGGCTGAGAAGTGATCTTATCAAGGCTTATAAAATCATGAGGGGCATGCATGGGGGGAGTAGCCAAGGTTTTTTCCCCACGGTGGGGGAATCCAAAACTAGAGAGCATAACTTCAGAGTGAGAAGGAAAAGATTTAAAAGGGACCTAAGGGGCAACTTTTTCGCACAGAGGATGGTGCGAGTATGAGCTGCCAGAGGAAGTAGTGGAGGCTGGTACAATTGCAACATTTAAAAGGCATCTGGACTGTTATATGAATAGGAAGGTTTGATAGGGATATGGACCAAATGTTGACAAATGGAACTAGACTAATTTAGGATATCTGGTAGGCATGGACAAGTTGGACTGAAGGGTATGTTTTCATGCTGGACAGCTTTATGACTCTAGTTAAGTCTTCAAGACCCTTTTATTTTGTGTAGGGCTATGCACATGTGGTAACTTAAGCGACTGACTTTTACACAGTTGCTCAGCCACCTTTTAAAACTACACCCAGTTCCTTTAGGAAGGATGACCTTGTGGAACAGGAATATATCCCCAAATCAGGCCAGTGCATGGCTTGGAAGGAACTTGCATGTTGTCGAGCTCCCATGCATCTGCATTCCTTGTCCTTCTGCTTGTTACGGTCACAGGGCTTGGAAGAGTTTGCCAAGGGAACCTCATTTAATTCCTGTAGATGCTCCATACCAGCTACAACCACTGATGTATTATGTGAAAGGGTGAATATTTAAGATGGCGGATGAGGTGCTAAACAATGCAATTACATCGTGACTTGTGTCTTGTAGATGGTGGACAGGTCTGGGGAGTCAGCTGGTGATTGAGTTACTGCCGAAATCCTCACCGCTGACTTGATCGTGTAGCCATAATGTAAACGTAGCTACCAGGTTATATTTCTGGCCAATGCTGACTCTGTAGGAATGTGATGATAGGAATCTGATAAAGATCATGCTGTTGACTGAACTTAGCCTGTTTGTGCTGACCTATGAATTGTGTCCATTTTTCTTTTTGCTTCATATACGCAATTCTTGGGGGGGGGTATTTGGTGGGTGGTTTTGATATCGTGCTATATATATACTCTAGAAGCATTTAGCAATGTCCTTTCCCAGGAAATGGGCGGCACGGTGCCTCAGTGGTTAGCATTGCTGCCTCACAGCACCAGGGTCCCAGGTTCGATTCCAGCCTTGGGTGACTGTCTGTGTGGAGTTTGCACATTCTCCCCATGTCTGTGTGGGTTTCCTCTGGGTGCTCCGGTTTCCTCCCACACTCCAAAGATATGCAGGTCAGGTGAATTGGCCATGCTAAGTTGCCCATAGTGTTAGGTGCATCAGTCAGAGGGGAATGGGTCTGGGTGGGTTACTCTTCGGAGGGTCGGTGTGGACTGGTTGGGCCGAAGGACCTGTATCCACACTGTAGGGAATCTAATCTAATAAAAAAAATTAACAACTGAAGACATATTTGCGCAGACACCCCTTTCCCAATACTTGTTTGATGAAATGATCATTATATTCATTAGTAGTGGTTGTAGCTTTAAGACCTCAAGCCCAGAAATATTGTATGTTCAGTCTATGGTCTGTGGTGAATTAGCAGAATCTGACTCTGCTGTGAAATTCTCCACCAACTGATGGCCATACCTACCTTTTGCATGGAAACTGGCCATTGTGCACAGCAGAACATGTTCCCAGGAAACTAGAGGCCAGCACTAGGGCCAGCACCTTTTGGGGAAGTGGGGAGAATACCCAGGAAAGAAAACCTATCAACTGAACTAAGACTTTGGAAATAAACAACCAGATGACAGGTTTTGCAACTGCCTGAAGCTCTTAGACCATCTTTCGACAGCATAATATCAGATATCCATTGCACTGTTCTAACATGATGAATTGGTGCTTCAAGCAGAGATTTAAAAAGATGAATAAACAGTCTTCATGTGAAACTTGAGTGTACCAGTAAAAACTGACCTTTGACCAGATTTCACCAGTTCTGGTGCACTAGTTGTTGGTGCTTTGTTGCCATCAGTTGATATCGGTGGTGATGTGGGAGTAACCGGTAATGTCGGAGTTACAGGGGTTACAGGTGTTACAGGTAAGCTGGAATCTGCCAACACCTGGGATACCAACGACTGCTCAGAGACAGGGAGCTTTGTTGTACTCTCCTTAGCAGAAGACTTCTAGAGAAAACAAATATGACATTAAAATCCATTCCCAATACAGAGGAACCTCGATTATCTGAATGAGATGGGTGGACACTATCTCATTCGGATAATCTATCATTTGCTTAATCGATTCAATGCCTTTCCACCAGATCTCGGGAGTGTTCTATGAAGTCTGCTCCCTGTTCGGGAGACTAGGCAGCAGCACACTGCGTGCGAGGCCCCAACCCCCACCCACCCACTGCCCGCCCCCAATCCCATCCGTGACCCTGACATTCCTCCCCCCCCTCCGCCCGCCCCCAATCCCATCCGTGACCCTGACATTCCTCTCCCCCCCCACCCTCGGCCACCCACTCCCCCTCCAGGGCAGCTGAACTGGACACCAACAGTAAGACATCTGCTACCTTTCTGGGGTAAGTCTCCAAATAGCACACACACAGACAGCCAGGCACACAACTTTTTGACAAGTTCTACCTCTGCCCTGTCCGAGACAATGTTAGAGAGAATATCTGGGGAAAGGGGGTTTTGGGTTCACCGCTATGTAGAACTCCAGGGAAAGTATGGGGAGAGGGAGAAAGGGTGAGAGGTCAGTCATTTGGAGACGGTGCCTGGGCTTTCACTTATGTCCAGGACTGTTCTCGGCAGAGATCGTTTTTAATCATTGTAAACAAAAGACGCGATCAGTGTTGGAAACACGTCTTTCACGTAATGTTTCTACTGGGACCTCGAGATTTCCTTCAGATAATCTGATATCGGATAATTGCGGTTCCTCTGTACATGGAAAGGAAGTACCTATTGCTCAGCCTACTGGTGACCTTTCAGCTGCTCAATCACCACCCAACTTCACTGATATTTCCACACTCATTGAGACAGGATTTTGCTTACAGCAGCTTTTAACTGATGCTCTTGTACAAAACTGTTTTGTGAAAAAAAATTGTACTGTCCCAAGTAGGATATAATTATTGGGGAAATTCAAAACAGGAATGATTATTGCGGGTCCTGTGATTTAGATATTTTAGGAAGAACAGAGAAAATGGTAAAAAAAAAGGGGTTGTCATTGTTAGTCAAGGACAGCAGTACGGTTGCAGAAAGGACGCACGAGGACTCATCTACTGAGGTAGAATGGGCGGAGGTTAGAAACAGGAAAGAAGAGGTCAACATGTTGGGAGTTTTCTGTAGGCCTCCAAATAGTTCCAGAGATGGAGAGGAAAGGATAGCAAAGATGATTCTTGATAGGAGTGAGATTGACAGGGTAGTTGTTATGGTGGACTTTAACTTCCCCAATATTGACTGGAAATACGATAGTTCAAGTACTTTAGATGGGTCAGTTTTTGTCCAATGTGTGCAAGAGGGTTTTCTGACACAGTATGTAGACAGGCCAACAAGGGCCAAGGCCACATTAGATTTGGTACTGGGGAATGAACCCGGCCAGGTGTTAGATTTGGAGGTAGGTGAGCACTTTGGTTATAGTGACCACAGTTTGGTTATGTTTACTTTGGTGATGTAAAGGGACAGGTATATACCACAGGGCAAGAGTTATAGCTGGGGGAAATGCAATTATGATGCGATTAGGCAAGATTTAGGATGCATAGGATGGGGAAGGAAACTTCAGGGAATGGACACAACTGAACTGTGGATCCTTGATAAGTATGTACCTGTCAGACAAGGAGGAAGTGATCCAGCGAGGGAGCCATGGTTTACTAAGCATGTTGACTCTCTTGCTAAGAGGAAGGAGGTGGTTTATGTTAGGATGAGATGTGAAGGATCAGTTGGGGCACTTGGGAGTTACAGGTTAGGCAGGAAAGATCTAAAGAGAGAGCAAAGAGCCAGGAGGGGACAGGAGAAGTTGTTGGCAGATAGGATCAAGGAAAAGCCTAATGATTTCTATCAGAATATCAGGAATAAAGAATGACTAGAGTAAGATTACGGCCAATCAAGGATAGTAGTGGGAAGTTGTGCGAGGATTCAGAGGACATAAAGGAAGTGCTCATCAGTATTCACGCTGGCAAAAGACAATGTTGTCAAGGAGAACACTGAGATACAGGCTACTCGACTAGACGGGATTGAGGTTCACAAGGATTCTCTAGGAAGTCAGGGAGGAAACTGCTGAGCTTTTGGCTTTGATCTTTATGTCATCATTGTCTACAAGAATAGTGCCAGAAGACTGGAGGATAGCAAATGTTACCCCCTTGTTCAAGAGAGGGAGTAGAGACAATCCTGGTAATTATAGACCAGTGAGCCTTAATTCAGCTGTGGGTAAAGTGTTGGAAAGTGTTATAAGAGATAGGATTTATAATCATCTAGAAAGGAATAAGTTGATTCGGGATAGTCAACACAGTTTTGTGAAGGGTAGGTTGTGCCTCACAAACCTCATTAAGTTCTTTGAGAAGGCGACTAAATAGATAGATGAGGTTAAAGCGGTTGATGTGGTGTATATGGATTTCAGTAAGGCGTTTGATAAAGTTCCCCATGATAGGTTATTGCACATAATACAGAGGCATGGGATTGAGGGTGATTTAGCGGTTTGGATCAGAAGTTGGCGAGCTGAAAGAAGACAGAGGGTGGTGGTTGATGGTAAATATTCATCCTGGAGTTGAGTTACTTGTGGTGCAACACAAGGATCTGTTTTGGTTCCACTGCTGTTTTTCATTTTTATAAATGACCTGGATGAGGACACAAAAGGATGGGTGAGTAAATTTGCAGATGACACTAAGATCAGTCGAATTGTGGATAGTGACGAAGGATGAGAGATGGAAAATGGAGTCTAACGTGGAAAAGTGTGAGGTGATTCACTTTGGAAGGAGTAACAGGAATGTAGAGTACTAGGCTAATGGTAAGATTCGTGGTAGTGTAGATGAGCAGAGAGATCTCGGTGTCCATGCACACAGATCCCTGAAAGTTGCCACCCAAATTGATAGGGTTGTTAAGAAGGCATACGGTGTGTTAGTTTTTATTGGTAGAGGGATTGAGCTTCAGAACCACGAGGTCATGCTGCAGCTGTACAAAACTCTGGTACTTGGGAGTATTGTGTACAGTTCTGGTCATCGCATTATAGGAAGGATGTGGAAGCTTTGGAAAGGGTTCAGAGGAGATTTACTAGGATATTGCCTGATATGGAGGGAAGGTCATACGAGGAAAGACTGAGGGACTTCAGGCTGTTTTCGTTAGAGAGAAGATAATGGAGGTGACTTATTGAGACGTACAAGATAATCAGAGGGTTAGATAGATTTGACAGTGAGTACCGTTTTCCTCGGATGGTGATGGCTAGCACGAGGGGACATAGCTTTAAATTGAGGGATGATAGATATAAGAGTGATGTCAGAGAGTAATAGGGGCATGAAACAAACTGCATGCAACAGTAGTAGACCAAATTTAAAGGCATTTAAATGGTCGTTGGTTAGGCGTATGGACGAGAATGAAAAGTGGAGGTTAGATGGGCTTCAGATTGGTTTCACAGGGCAGTGCAACATCGCGGGCTGAAGGGCCTTTACTGTGCTGTAATGTTCTATGTTCTAGGGGGCAGAGGAAATGGCAACACTAAGATGTAGACAATACTGAGTGAAATTGAAGATATTTCCTGGTTGAGCAAGAACTGACATCATGTGCTAAAAGGTCTCCTGTGGGATTGCATGATTATTTGATATTCTACGGAAACGTAATTTAACTGAGTGACTGGTAAATCAAAGGCCCCGAAGGGAGATTCTGGAATCAGAAAATGTTGATTCATTCAAGTTAGGCAGCTTTAGTTATAGGGTTATAGAGATGTACAGCATGAAAACAAATCCTTCAGTCCAACTCGCTCATGCTGACCAGATATCCTAAATTAATGTAGTCCCATTTGCCAGCATTTGGCTCATATCTCTCTAAGCCCTTTCCATCCACATGCATTTTAATGCTGTAATTGTATCTGCCTCCACCACATCCTCTGGCAGATCTTTCCATACAGGCAGCTCTCTCTCATGCCCCTTTTAAATCTTTTCCCTCTCCCCTTAAACTTCGCCCTCTAGTTTTGGACTCCCTGACCCTGGGGAAAAGACCTTAGCTATTCACCCTATCCATCACTCTCATGATTTTATAAACCTTTGCATGGTGACTTCTCAGCCTCTGATGCTCCAGGGAAAACAGCCCCAGTTCAAATGCTTCAATCCTGGCAACATCTTTGTAAATCTTTTCTGACCCCTTTCAAGTGTTGCAACATTGTTCCTACAGCAGGGAGATCAGAACTGAATGCAGTATTCCAAATGTGGTCTAACTAATGTCCTATACATGACCTCTCAATTCCTATACTCAACGTACTGACCAATAAAGACAAGCATACCAAATGCCTTCTTCAGTATCCTGTCCACCAGGCACTCCACTTTCAAGAAACTATGAACTTGCACTCCAAGGTGTCTTTGTTCAGCAACATTTCCCAGGACTTTACCATGAAGTGTAGAAGTCCTGACCTTATCATTAAGTGAAAATGACCTGCCCTGATTTGCCTTTCCAAAATGTAGCATTTCATGTTTATCTAAATTAAAATCCATCTGCCACTCCTTAGCCCATCTCATCAAGATTGCATTGTACTCTGAGGTAACCTCCTTCACCGACAACTACACCTCCAATTTTGATGTCAATCTGCAGAGGTACTGACTATATTTCCCTTGTTCACATCCAAATCATTTGTATAAATGACAAAAAGCAGTGGACCCAATGGATCCTTGTGGCACACTGCTAGTCACAGGCCTCCAGTCTGAAAGGCACCCCTCCAACACACCTTATTTCATACCTTAGAGCCAGTTCTGTATCCAAATAGCTAGTTCTTCCTGTATTCCACATGATCTAACCATGAGGAACTTTGTCGAACGCCTTACTAAAGACCAGATAGATCACGTCCACTGCTCTGCACAATCCTCTTCGTTACTTCTTCAAAAACTCAATCAAGTTAGTGAGAAACTATTTCCCATGCACAAAGCCACGTTGACTATCTCTAATCAGTCCCTGACTTTCCAAATACATGTAAATGCCGTCCCTCAGAATTCTCTCCAATACCTTGTCCACCACTGATGTCAGGCTCACCAGTCTATAGTTCCCTGATCTTTCCTTACCACAGTTCTTAAATAGGGGCATCACATTAGTCAACCTCCAGTCTTCCTGCATCATACCTGTGGCTACCAATCATACTAATATCTCTGCAATATGCCTAGCAATCACTTCCCTAGTTTCTCACAGAGTTCTAGGCTACACCTGATGGGGTCTTTATGCATTTAAAGATTTCAGCACCTCCTCTGTACCATTTTTCAAGCTATCACTATTTATTTCTCCAAGTTCTCTATCTTACATATCCTTCTCCACACTAAATACTGATGTAAAATGCTCATTTAGTATCTCCCCCATCTCCTGTAGTTCCATACATAGGTGGCCTTGCTGATCTTTAAGGGGCTATATTCTCTCCCTAGTTACTCTTTTGTCCTTAATGTATTGCTTGCAGGAAATGAAATTCCAGGATACGTATGTGAGCAATTTCAGAAATGACACAATGAGTGTAACAGATGTGACAGACCGATAACTTTGGTTCTTACTTCATGGTCTGGATCTGTTATAGATAAATTGATGGAATGTGCTCTATGATTAGTCAATAACTCTACCAGCATGACATTAGGTGAAGCACAGGGAGCTTTAATATGTCAGTTAGCAATTCCTGTAATTCAAGACAACAAAGAGAATCTGAGCACTAATGATTGGCAATACCTTTTATTGCTTAATCATTAATTATAGTCTGAAATCGTTGATTAGAGGGCATTAATTAGTTCTAGGGCTGTAGCCTTGTCTTAAAGTAATGCCATTTTCAGAACAAGCTCACACTCAGTTGCTTCAGATGCAAATATTGAAATGATATTGCATCCAGACCACGAGGTGACCCTCCTCTCTCTGCACAGTGTTGCTTCCTTCACCGGGGCCTGATTTGTAACAGGAGCTCTGCAGCTTAGCACCCAGTGTATCATGCACCTTTAATGCAGATTTACTTTGGAACAACCCAGCAAAAAAAGCCCTTCAGAGCACTTTTAGCCACTGATTGAGATTACGAATGCTTCATTCCATTTGACAACTGGTCCCTATCCCTTGATATCCTAATCAGCCAACAATCTGGTGGCCCTCTTGGGCGCAGCAGTAAGTCTCTCCCCTGGACCAAGAAGCCTGAGTTCAAAACTCACCTGCTCTAGAGACAACAACTTCCTTAAACAGGTTGATAAAAAAAAAGAGTTAAATTTTTAAAAAAATCAGACAACAAACTGGTGGCACTGTTGTGGTCCAGTGGTAATAACCCTACCCTGGGTCAAGGAGGTCTGGGCTCAAGCTCCACCTGCTCCAAAGGTGTTAAACAACATCCCTGAGCAGGTTGATTAGAAAAATATGCAAAAAGTCCAAATTAGACAACAACCTGAGGCCCTCTTATGGCGCAGTAGTAGTGTCCCTATCTATGTGCCGGGCGGCCCAGATTCCAGTCCTACCTGCTGCAGAGTTGTGAAATAATATCTCTGGACAGCTTTTATTCTTCAAAAATTGGTTAAATAAAAAAAACAAATCTGACAATAATCAATGTGATTTTGCTCTAACTTAACCCAGCTGCATCTGTTTAGGAACTAAATTTTCACATCATTATCACATATGATTGTGTTTACATTCCTGAAAATTGCAATGTTAAGTGAAACAGATTCTCATGGAAATTAATTTTAAAGCCACAGCTCAGTTCTGTGGACCTCTATTACCAAAAACAAAACTGTTACACCCTTTAAGTTGAAATATGATACATTGCTAAATTCCTACATGGGTGAATGAAATGATGGTTAAAATAGAAGAATTTAAAAAGTATAAAAGAAAATTTTAACTCTACTTCCAGTACCTCCTGCTCACCACCACACCTCCTTCTTGAATATTCTGCTCCCTGGTCATTGTAGATTCTTCCCCTTCCAGACCGTCTGGCTTGTGGTCCCTCCCATGCCCAATCCATCTACTCATCAAAACCCCACCTTTCTGATTCACCATCTCCTGAATGTGTGGTCCCATTCAAGATCCAAATCGGATTCCAAAGAAGGCACAGGATCATGAAAGTTTGCGTGCCAACAGTGAGAAAGTGTTGAGCTGGGCTGCTGAACTAATGATTTGTTGTAAATGCTCCAAGTCGCTGCTTCCCTGTTTAGAACCTCTGTGAATGGGGGCTCTGGAAATGAGCTGCAATAGGCAGTCATTTAAAAAAAAAATTAATAACAGCCCCAGTTGGCCAGCCCCAACATTCCAGGGGGCACAGAGTTACACTAAGGGGCACAAGATTTGAGGGGATGTGAGGAAAATGTTTTTTAACTCACAGGGTGTTGAGAATCTGTACACTGCCTCTGAGGGTGGTAGAGACAGAACCCCTCGTGATACTTAAGAAGTATTTAGATGCACACTTGTGATGCCAAGGCAAACAAAACCATGGGCCAAGTGTTGGAAAATGGGATTAGAATAGTTAGCTGGTTGCTTTTGACCAACATCACCATGGGTCTGTGCTGTAGAACTCTATGACTCTGAGTTCATTAGTCTAGTTCATCCAGCTATTGCATGCGCTGGCTGGGATATTGCTATGAGCGAGTAGCAAATGATCGGTGCAGACCAGCTACCTCTCTTGGGATCTCTCTCTCTCTCACACACACACATCTCAAGTGAAGCAAGTTAAGCTGCTTTACAGAGGTCACAAATGACATGACGAACCAAGTGCAGTGGCCCTATCTCTTGAGTTCCGACCAAAAGGAAACGGTTTGGAATCAGGAACTTTCTCAACTTTCGAGTAAATAATACTCACGATCTTGGTTGTCAGCTTCGGTTTCTGTTGCAATGCCTTCTTCGCTTTGGCTGCTGCAGCCTGGGCTTGGTGAATCCGTTCTGTAGAAATTCAGATCAACAATGAGTTAAATTTCAATGACTGTTACCCACTGACATTGCAATAATGTCAATTACCCTGAAGCTAAGTGGTTTTTAGGATACAGCATGCATCTGCAGCTTAAAATGAGGATCACTAGTATCCTTGGCAAACTCTGTGCACTTTTTTAGGATTTCCAGCTCAAGCAGGACACAGTCCACAGACAGTCTCAAGCAGCAGCCAATCGGTGAGACACTGGGTTGTTGGCACTCAGTCAACCTCCGAGGAGAGTTAATGCCTTGAAGAAAGGAGCAGCCAGTGGAAGAAACTAATGTCCTTCTGTCCATGTACACCTTTTAGAAAAATGGCATATTTAATCCGCCCTTGCCCTCCTGCCAAGGTGCATCACTTCACTTCACACTTGCGTGCTAAAATTCCATCTGCCACTTGTTATAGCTAAGTAATATCATTTATACTGTTGGTCACAGTGGAGGCTTGAAATCATTGGAAATTTTGAACCTTAACTGAGTTTCAATATCCAAATCATTTATAAACAAGATATAGAAGAACTGGAGAAGGCACAGAGAGGATTTAAAGGATACATCAAAAATGCAGCAGAATGCATATCAGGAAAGGATGAACATTTTTGCTAGGAAGCTGAGCAGTGACTTAGCAGAGAATTTACAATTATGAAAGGTTTTTATTGAGTGATTATGGGGAGAACAGTTCCACTTGTGGGAAAGAGCATAACTTCCGGCCATCAAGAAATCCAATAGAGAATTTAGAAGAAATTTTTTTACCCAAAGACTATAAAACTGGTAATGACAGGAATTGGGTTGAAGTGAATAGTGTGATGAAAGGTATGTAATTTATATTTGCACCATTTTAAAGTCTGGATTTCAAAGTGGGTCGTGCTTACTTTTGTGAAAGTTCTTTTTTAAAAAAACATTTGTGAATTTGTGATCTTATCCGAGAGCAAGTGACATGTTAGAGAGTAAGTGATTGCAAACCTCCTGGAGTGGTCATGGAAGATTATCTATTTACACTGTGGAGTTTCCGACAGGGAACATAAACATGGAGAAGTGTTAGCAATGCTGAGTGTTGCTCTTAGTTTAGAATGATCAAGATTGGGTCTAGTTTAGAAAACCCAGAACTTGAAAGCTTTTAGGGAGTTCTGGAGAAGTTGTTAGGAGGGGTGCCAAAATGAAATTTTGTTTCTTTCTTCTTATATATTAATCTTTCTCTGCATCTTCTTTGTTGCTGTAATAGTATATTCTACATCAGGGTCTATTACCCTGACGTATTTATGTAATGTATGATTTACCTGGATAGCATGTAAAACAATAGTTTTCACTGTAATTCTGTGCATGTGACAATAATAAATCAAATCAAATCAAATATTAAGGCATTTAGGATAGTTCAAAGGAACTCACTTTCTTTGGGATATAAATTTAATTTGTGAAACTTCCAAATCAGGAATATTTGGTGAGGAATTAAAGAAAATCTGCAGTTGTGTGTGTTTACGTTTTAATGAGACAGGCAAGAAGGGGTAAGATAAAGGACCCTTGGATGACGAGAGCGGTGGAGCTTCTGGTCAAAATGAAGAAGGTAGCTGACACAAGGTGGAGTAAGCTAGAGTTAAGGTCAGCTCTAGAGGATTACAGACAGGCAAGGAAGGAGCTCAAAAATGGTCTGAGGAGAGCCAGGAGGGGGCACGAGAAAGGCTTGGCAGAACGGATTAGGGAGAACACAAAGGCATTTTACACTTATGACAGGAATAAGAGAATGGTCAAAGAAAGAGTAGGGCCAATCAGGGATAGCATAGGGAACTTGTGTGTGGAGTCTGAGGAGGTAGGGGAAGCCCTAAATGAGTTTTTTGCTTCTGTCTTTATGAAAGAAATGAACTTTGTAGTGAATGAAACCAGGTGTGCATGCTGGAATGGATAGAGATAGAGGAAGCTGATGTGCTGAAAATTTTGTCAAACATTAAGATTGACAAGTCGCCAGGCCTGGATCAGATTTGTCCTCGGCTGCTTTGGGAAACGAGAAATGCGATTGCTTCGCCACTTGCGAAGATCTTTGCATCCTCGCTCTCCACTGGAGTCGTACCTGAGGACTGGAGAGAGGCAAATGTAATTCTGCTCTTCAAGAAAGGAAATAGGGAAATCCCCGGCAAGTCTCACGTCTGTTGTCTGCAAGGTGTTAGAAAGGATTCTGAGGGATAGGATTTATGACCATCTGGAAGAGCATGGCTTGATTAAATGCAGTCAACATGGCTTTGTGAGGGGCAAGTCATGCCTCACAAACCTTAAGAGTTCTTTGAGGATGTGACTAGAAAAGTTGATGAGGGTCGAGCTGTGGATGTGGTGTATATGGACTTCAACAAGGCATTTGATAAGGTTCCCCATGGTAGGCTCATTCAGAAGGTCAGGAGAAATGGGATATAGGGGAACTTAGCTATCTGGATACAGAATTGGCTGGCCAACAGAACACAGCGAGTGGTACTACAAAGAAAATATTCTGCCTGGAAGTCAGTGGTGAGTGGTGTTCCACAGGACTCTGTCCTTGGGCCTCTACTGTTTCTAATTTTTATTAATGACTTGGATGAGGGGATTGAAGGATGGGTCAGCAAGTTTGCAGACGACACAAAGGTTGGAGGTGTCGTTGACAGTATAGAGGGCTGTTGTAGGCTGCAGCGGGACATTGACAGGATGCAGAGATGGGCTGAGAGGTGGCAGATGGAGTTCAACCTGGATAAATGCGAGGTGATGCATTTTGGAAGGTCGAATTTGAAAGCGGAGTACAGGATTAAGGATAGGATTCTTGGCAGTGTGGAGGAACAGAGTGATCTTGAGGTGCAGGTACATAGATGCCTTAAAATGGCCACCCAAGTGGACAGAGTTGTTAAGAAAGCATATGGTGCTTTGGCTTTCATTAACAGGGGGATTGAGTTTAAGAGTCGTGAGATCTTGTTGCAGCTCTATAAAACTTTGGTTAGACCGCACTTGGAATACTGCGTCCAGTTCTGGTCACCCTATTATAGGAAAGATGTGGATGCTTTGGAGAGGGTTCAGAGGAGGTTTACCAGGATGCTGCCTGGACTGGAGAGCTTATCTTATAAGGAGAGGTTGACTGAGCTCGGACTTTTTTCATTGGAGAAAAGGAGGAGAGAGGGACCTAATTGAGGTATACAAGAAAATGAGAGCCATAGATAGAGTTGATAGCCAGAGACTATTTCCCAGGGCAGAAATGGCTAAGCTGGTTTTAAGCTGGTTGGAGGAAAGTACAGAGGGGATGTCAGAGGTGGGTTCTTTACACAGAGAGTTGTGAGAGCATGAAATGCGTTGCCAGCAGCAGTTGTGGAAGCAAGGTCATTGGGGACATTTAAGAGACTACTGGACATGCATATGGTCACAGAAATTTGAGGGTGGGTTGCGCTTCGGCGGGTTGGTGTGGACTTGTTGGGCCGAAGGGCCTGTTTCCACTCTGTAAGTAATCTAATGAGGATCAGTAGTCGGCACAACATCATGGGCTGAAGGGCCTGTTCTGTGCTGTACTGTTCTATGTTCTAACCACCACCTAAAATTTAAAAAAGTATGATCTAGTGAGCTAGATTTCATACAGGGGTCTGATTTGTCCAGTACCAGTATCAGATGGGTTCATAATAGTATAGATTGATTTAAGATAAACAAGCATTTGATAAAGAAGGAATAGGAGGTTCTGATGGAAGCTATAAATGAACACAAATTGGAAGAGGCTTGAGTGGAGTATAAACACTAGCATGGATTGGTTGGGTTGAATGGCTTGTTTCTGTACCATACATCTGATGTAATAGAAGTAACCAAAAGACTGCACATAATATGACACATGAGACTGTCTTGCCTAATGTTTCAAATTTAACTTGGAGCACTTTCACTCACGTGTCACTTCAAAATACCACAAGTATGGTTAAGCAGAGAGAGGCTCAATAGTCTGGTTAACCAGGGGAGGATCAATGATGAAGGATGCTGGGGACGCCAAAACATAATGGTACCATTTAGCACACCAACTGTTATATCAGTCACACATCAACCTAGAATCCTTACAGTGCGGAAACAGGCCATTTGGTCAATTGAGTCCACACCGGTCCCCCGAAGAAATCAACCTACCCTAACCCTGTATTTCCCCATGGCTAATCTACCGAATGTGCACATTCCAGGATGCTCTTCTGAACTTTTACTTAAGGAGCTCTACCTTGCCTAAGTGATTGTTGCTACAGAAGTTTTGTTTGCACTAAGATACAAGTGCACTAAGATACCATAAGGTTAGATCAATAGGAAACAGAAAACTCCCAGTCAACTTCATCATGTGTGAAAACAATTTACTATGAAGTCAAAGACTAAAATCAACTGTACCAGACCACTCTCCTTAAAAAACAACAAAACCTGTTGGAGAAACTCAGCACATCTGACAGCGTCTATACAGAAAGAAATATATTTAACATTTCCAGTCTAGTATTACTCTTTTTCTGAACTGTCTTTACCCCAGTTTCCTATCAGTATCCTAAAAATATCAACTTTCATGATATCTTGCTCCATTCCTCAGTCAGTCTCAAAAATATGGTCACCCAATCTGCATTTGGTCTCTCCAATGCAGAGGAGACCATATCGTGATCAGCAAATATAAGAGGTTACATTGAAGGAAGAATGTGTAAATCAGTGTTTCCCCTATAAGGATGGTAGGGAGAGAAGACAAATGATACCTCATATTTCTGCAGATGGTTGGGGTTCTTCTGCTGCAACTAAGGCCAGAGTCAGGTCGTTGCTTTCAGAGTTTGAACTATACTGGAGTGTGTTTACAGAAATTAATATCTTGATGCTGGGTACATTTGCTTTGGAGAGGATGTTGTATTGGATTGTTTTCTGAAAGATTTTGTGAAGGTTCCACTGATGGTACCTCTCTACTGCTTTGAGACGTCTCCTGCCTAGGACGCTGATCCATAGACATGTCACTGATGCCATTAAATCAGGACTTAAGTCTCAAATGCTCTCTATCTCAATCAGGTGAAGGTTCAGCTGGCACAGTTGATGTGATGGGAGTTTGATGTCTATGACTGTCTTCATTGAAAGGAGGCCTCGTAGATATAGAAAATAGCCTACATTTTCCCGGACATTGCTGTTGATCTTAATCAGGGATGACGTTGTGCTATGGGAGCTGATTGGAAGAGGACCTTAATTTTTTAGTGGTTCAGTGAAAGGCCTATTTTCTCATTTGCTTTGCTTCTTTACTTCCCCCATTAAGAGCTCCTCCTCACTTTCACCATCAACACTTTTCATTTTTAATTCTCTCTTGCCTTCCACTCTACCATAAATCTTCCTGATTGCTCTTTTCTCCTCTCTCCCATATTTCTTGCCCTGCTGAAAAATTTAAAAACCTTTCTATATCCTCACTTGTGACCATGGCTCATTCACCTGAAATACTAATGCTGTTTCTCTCTTCACAGATGCTGCCACATCTGCTGAACATTACAAACATTTCCTGTTTGTGTAACAATTTGCATCTATATAGCAAAATTAACACACATTTTGATCTTCTTCCTATGTTAGCTTCGTGAGAAATGCAGAGATCAGCAAGCACTGGATTTTGCTTTTGTGAATTACATAAGCACATTGGCCACAATGAGCAGGTCAAATCTCACACAGAGAACAATAGCTCGCCAAGCTTCATCATCCCACGATCACATACTTGATACCATTCAATCTGTCAGTTTTATCACTTTTGAGATGGAGGAGGAGGCTCAGCAAGTCTGAATCTTAACCCCTGTTGTTGTTATTTTATCTTCTGTCCTCCTAACTCATGCTCTCCCTGCTGCCATGAAAGATTTGCACCTCTGCATTTAATCAGATGGTAAACATAGAGTCATAGAGTTTTGAGCACAGAAACAGACCCATTGGTCTGACTCATCCATGCCTACCATATATCCTAAATTTAACTAGTTTGCCAGCATTTGTACCACGCTCCACCACGTCCCCTGCAGCTCAACCCATGCACGCACCACTCTCTGCATTAAACAATTGCCCCTTATGACCCTTTTAAAATCTTTTCCCTCTCTCCCTCAACCTATGCCCTCTAGTTTTGGACTCCCCCACCCCAGGAAAAAGACCTTGTCTATTTATCCTATCCATGGCCCTCATGATTTTATAAAGCTCTATAAGGTCTCCTCTCAATCTCCAGGAGAAATAGCCCCAGCTTATTCAGCCTCTTCCTATAGCTCAAACCCTCCAACCTTGGCAACATCCTTGTAAATCCTTTCTGAACTCTTTCAAGTTTCACAATATTCTTCCATCGCAGTGAGGCCAGAATTGAAAGCAGTATTCCAAAAGTGGCCTAACCAATGTCCTATACAGCCACAACATGACCTCCCAACTCTTATACCCAATGCAATGACCAATAAAGGAAAGCATACCAAATGCCTTCTTCACTATCCTATCTACCTGTGACTCCACTTTCATGAAGCTATAAACTTGAAATGCAAGATCTCTTTGTTCAGCTACACTCCCCAGGACCTTACAATTAAGCATATAAGTCCTGCCCTGACTTGCTTTTCCAAAGTACAACACCTCACATTTATCTAATATAAACACCACCTGCCACTCCTCAGCTCATTGGCTCATCTGATCAAGATCCTATCGTACTCTGAGATAGCCTTCTTCGCTGTCCACTACACCTATTTTGGTGCCATCTACAAACTTACTAACCATACCTCCTATATTCACATCCAAATCAATTTTAAAAAAGACAAAAAACAATGGATGCAGCACCAATTCTTGTGGCACACTACTGGTCACAGGCCTCCCAGTCTGAAGAGCAACCCTTCACTGCTTCCTACCTTTGAGTCAGTTCTGGATTCAAATGGCTAGTTCTCCCTGTATTCCATGTGATCTAACCTTGCTAACCAGTCCACCATGATGAACCTTGTCGAACACCTTACTGAAGTCCATATAGATCACATCCATTGCTCTGCCTTCATCAATCCTCTTTGTTACTCTTCAAAAAACTCAATTAAGTTAATCAGGCACGATCCACATGATCACATACATGATCCCATTCAGACTGTCAGCTCCACCTCTGTTTTGAGACAGAGAAGGAGATTGAGCAAGTCGGCATCTTCGCCTCTGTTGTTGTTGTCTCATCCTCTGTCCTCCTGACCCATGCTTTCCATGCTGCCATGAAAGATTTGTACCTCTGCAATCAGACAGTAAACATCACAGCCAATCAATTCTGTAAACCAAGACACAAATGGGGTATGGCCTGATTAGAGAAGTTCTGCATAAGGAGGATGCTGCACAAATGGACAGAAAGGAAACCAGATCAAATTCGTCTTCACCAGTGTCAAGAAAACTAAACAGAGGTGGCATATTAATGTGGGTAGAGGGTTGGCTAAATAATACACAATAGTTGGTTCCAACTGGTTATTGTCAGGATAGCATGATACAAGAGTCTGCAGAAGAGTCAGGCAGATTAAACGAGTTGGCAGAAACTTGACTGATGGAATACAATATCGGAAAGAGTGAAGTTCTGCACTTTGGTAGCAAGAATAGAAGAGCCAAATATTGTTTAAATGAAGAAAAGCTGCAGGACTGAGCGATTTGAGAGTCGACATGCATAACTTACAAAAAGCTACACTTTCAGCAGGTTCAATAAGCAAGTTGAGTGATGGCTTTTATTTTAAAGGGAATGGAATACAAAAATAGGGGTGTTTGGCTAAAACTATTCAAAGCATTGGTTATACCACTGCTGGAAGAATGTATGAATAGTTTCATGCCCTTTATCTAATGAAAGATACACTGGTTTGGAAGGCAATCCAGAGTAGGTTCACTTGGCTGCTCCTGGGTACAGAGGAGGAATTCCTGATGAAGGGCTTATGCCCGAAACATTGATTCTCCTGCTCCTCAGCTGCTGCCTGACCTGTTGTGCTTTTCCAGCACCACACTCTCAACTGTGGCTTTTATTTTAAAAGCTTTTAGACAAAAGAAGCACGAGTGGTTGGGGTCAGGGCTCACAGGACCCCGGAAGGTTCTTAGTTTTGCTTTCAGTGAGTGAGAAGGTTTTCTGCCTACTGCCGAGCGAAAAGCTCGAGTTTCAAGCTGCTACAGTGAAGTCTTAGATAGCAAGGTTTCACCTTAAAAATCAATAGGAGCAGATTGCTTCTTTCTCATGAACATAACAGATAGCACATGAGAATCATAGCTGTTTTGCTGAATCGCATTTTTGCGAGAGCGCGAGAGAGAGAGCAAGAAAACGCATTATACATCAGGATAAAGGATCTGATTAAAAACAGACTCACCGAACTCCTCCTCACTCCGGTTTCGGTGCAAATAGATCCACAACTTGCGCCCAATATCATACTTCACACATGGATCTTTCTCATAATGTAGTCTATCAAGAGCCCCACTCACAACAGTGTTAATCTGCAAAAAAAGTCAAAGGCATATGTGGAGAATGTGTGGGAGTTAGAAGTGAGCCGACTGCAGAATCAGTGTTCAAAAGGGTTAGAGGGGCAGTTTCTTTCAGCAAGGCGATATAGTCAGAACAGTTGCAATAGTCTGTTTATTATCCACTATCTACTGCATACATTATTCACATCTTAGAGATCTATAGTATGCATAGACCCCCTGCAGTGTTCTTCACCAACTACATAATCACAACTCCTTTACAATATTTATATAATCACAGCTTTGTCATGCAGTCTACATAAGTACGTTAAACACTCAATGAAGCT
This sequence comes from Chiloscyllium punctatum, assembly GCF_047496795.1. Classification (NCBI taxonomy): domain Eukaryota; kingdom Metazoa; phylum Chordata; class Chondrichthyes; order Orectolobiformes; family Hemiscylliidae; genus Chiloscyllium; species Chiloscyllium punctatum. The sequence goes on along the minus strand of NC_092761.1, from coordinate 52,412,171 downwards.
AAGAATAAATTCCTTTCTCACACTTGTGACAGTCCCTTTACCTGAGCGCTGGTGACCTCAGGAGCGAGAAACTGGGAGTCTTTCAGCAGCTCACAGATCTCTGCACGTGTCCCCTCTCCATTTGGAAGACGAGCAGCTGCATCTCGTACTGTGAGAGACGAATCATTTTGTCACACAAAATACTTAAACTGTTAATTCCTTTAAAGAGCTTCTCAGAAATGGAAAAGGGAATGAGATGAATGCTGAAGATGTTGGAGGACAGAAATACCATTTCCTATAGAATGATACAACATTTGTGCCAGCTCCTTTCCACACAACACGTGCTATTTTTAAGCAAAAGCTGGTACTAAGTTTGCACTTGTTACAACACTGGAAACTAAGCAGGTGATTCAGAATCTCAGGCTATGACATAACAAAACTGGTAAAACAAAAACTTCTCATGTACCTCTTCTCAGTGGTGATGACAGAGCTACTTCACACTTCACAGATGGTCAGGTCTGCAGTTCTTTCTTTACAAATGTCTCCACACACCCTGAAGATAGTCATTTTCAAATCAACCTGTTCAGAGACATTATTACCTCTGGAGCAGGTGGGACTAGAATGCAGGCCTCTTGGCCCAGAGACAGGAACACAACCACTGCATCACAGAGACCTGCTGATGAAGGCCAGTAGAAATATTGTCTAATCAAGCTGACCAGTAATGTTATTGAATACCTCTGGAGCAGGTATGATTTAAACCCAGGTCTCCTAGCTCAGAGACAGAGAAACTACCGCCGTGCCACAAGAACCCTTAATATCCTGAATGCATTATTAAGAGCAAAAGGATTGCCAGGGTAAGAGTGGGGCCTATTAGAGATCGAAGGGGTGCCAAAGGACATGGGTGAGGTCTTAAATCAATATTTCTCATCTCTATTCACAAAGGAGGAAGACATTATAGTTGGGGATTTCAGCTGAGATGGTGAGGCTCTAGAACATGTTAAGGAGGAGTTATTAGAAGTTTTAGCCAACATAAAAGTGCATGAAATCCCCAGGGCCTCATGAGATATATCCCAGACTGCTTTGGGAGTGCAAGGGAGGAGATTGCTGGGCCCCTGGATGAAATATCTAATACTCCACTGGTCTCATGTGACGAGCTAGATAGCTGGAAGATAGCTAATATGGTTCCTTTGATCAAGGAGGACTGGAAGGATAGGCCAAGTAATTACAGATCCGTTAGTCTGACAAAAGTGGTAGAGAAATTATTGGAAGACATTCTGAGGACAGGATCAATCAATACTTGGAAAGGCAGGGATTGATCAGGGATAGCCAGCACAAATTTGTTGGAGGGTGACCCTGTCAGACTAATTTAACTGATTTTTTTGAGAAGATGTGATCATAGAATCACAGAATCCCAACAATGTGGAAACAGGCCATTTGGCCTAATAAGTCCATACTAACCAACAAAGAGTATCCCACCCAGATCCATTTCCTTACCCTATTATTCTACATTTCCCATGACTAATACACCTAACCTACACATCCATGAACATTATGTTCAATTTGGCATGGCCATTTCACACAACCTGCACATCTTTGGACTGTGAGAGGAAAGCGGAGTACCTGGAGGAAACCCATGCAGATACTGGGAGAATGTGCAAACTCCACACAATGGTAGGGCCCAAGGCTGGAATCAAAACCTGGCACTGTGAGGCAGTAGTACTAACCACTGCCTACGGGGACTTCTGTAAGGTCTTTGACAAGGTGCCATGTGGAAGGCTGGGCCAAAAGATAAAAGTAGATGGGATCCAAGACAAGTTGGTAAACTGGTTCAAAACTTATCATTTCTAAGCCAATTTAAGGATGACGGTGGAAGGTTATAGAGTCATAAAGCATGGAAACAGACCTTTCAGTCCAAGCAGTCTATGCTGACTATAATCCAAGACTAAACGAGTCCCACCTGCCTGTGCTTAGCCCACATCCCTCCAAGCCTTTTTTATCAAAGTATTTACGTAAATATCTTTTAATTGTTGTAACTATACCCGCATACACCACTTTCTCTGGAAGTTGGTTCCACACATGAATCACTCTCTGTAAAAAAAATTGCCCCACGTCTTTTTAAAATCTTTTTCCTCTAACCTTACAAACATGCCCTTTGGTCTTGAAATCCTCTACCCTAGAGAAAAAGCAACCTTACCTATGCATTCAACATTTTATAAACCTCTTTCAGGTCACCTCTCAACTTCCTATGCTACTGTGAAACAAGTCCCAGCATATCCAGCCTCTCATTATAACTCAAACCCTCTATTCTGGCAATATCCTGGTACATCTCTTGAATCCTCTCCAGCTTAATACTAGCCTTCCTATAGCAAGGACATCAGAATTGGACATAGTACACTGAAACAGGCTTCACCAACATCCTGTGCAACTTCAACATAACCTGTACTCAAAGGTCTCAGCAACAAAGACCAGCATACTAAACGCCTTCTTAATCACCTTTTCTATATGTCATGTTGCCTGGGATGGAAAGTCTCAGTTATGAAGAAAGACTTGGAACACAGGAGGAAGGGGGAATCTGATTGAGGTACACAAAATTATGACAGGCATATCATGAGTGTATCATGAGAATTATTTCCGCATGGCCAACACATCTGAGACCACAGAGCAGAACTTTAAATTGAGGAGTAACAAGTTTCAAGGGGATTGGAGGGAAAGTGTTTTTAATATGGAACGTGTTGCCTGAGAGGTGGTGGAGGTAAGTACTCTCACAATGTTTAATAAGCATCTGGATGAGCACATAAAATGCTAGGGCTTAGTAGGCTATGGATAAGTGCAGACAAATGGGATTAGTGTGCAGTCATACAGTAATACAGGATGGAAACAGGTTCTTTGGCCCAAACCGGTTCTTGCTGACCATGGAACTCAGCTAGTTCCAACTGCACACATCTGGCCCATATTCTTCTAAAGCCTTGCCATCCATGTACCTGACCAAATTTTTTTTAAGTATTGCTATTTTACCTGCCACAACTACTTTCCTCTGGCACAAGAGTGTGGTGCTGGAAAAGCACAGCAGGTCAGGCAGCATCCGGGGCGGGGAGTTGACGCTTCGGGCAAAGGCCCTTCATCAGGATTGAATGGTCTAGCAGGTCTTTCCTTTGGCAGTCCATTCCATTTAAGCACCTTACTCTACGTGAAGAAGGTGCTCCCCAGCTTGGTGTTTGTTTGTTGCCATAGATATGGTGGGCAGGAGAGGCTGTTTCCATGCCATATGACTTTATGGCTGGAAAAGGTGTTCCATTGGCAGGGGAAGGAGTGGGAAGAAGGGTGGGGGGAAATGGAGTGGGGGAAAAAGGGGTGGGGGGGGCATCAGATAGGGAAGAAACAGGTTGGGGAAACAGGTAGGGGGAAATAGGTGGAGGAGGAAGGGGTGGGGTGGCGCAAGGGATGGTGGGGGCAAGGGGTAGCGGGGAAGGGGATGTGCGGGAAGGACTGGGGGAAGAGGTGTGGGGGAAAGTACTCAGGTGAACTGGGATGGGGTAAAGTGGTGGGGGGAAAGGGGTGGGGGGAAATACGTGGAGAGGGAATGGGTGTGGGGGAGGTGGTGTGTTAGGGTAAAAGGGGCGAGTACATTCTGTTCGAGAATCTATCAACTCTGGACAAATTTTTAGTCTTTTAATCCTTTTTCAACTTTCCTTCCATTTGATTCTGGACAGAGTTCATTTTCTAAAGATTTACCAATATTAATGTGAACAGCATTTGTACACAAAAAAAATGACTGCCCTATCCCACATTCAGAAATCTCGTGTCAGAATCTCACCCAGTGATAGAATGGTGACATAGGCTGGTCTATCAGACCTCAGCAGAGAATGTTCGCGTGCCTTATTGAGAGAAGGATCCTTGTCAAATACTCCCTTCACGGGTCCCACAACGGAGTCAAAGCCATGCATGCGGAAGGTGAAGGCTTTGTGGGGTTGACTATATCGCTGGCGCTCCTGTGGAAAAAACACAAACTAGTAACATAATGCTCAATAGCCCAGGCTGAATTGAGCATTGAAATCCCACTCCCGGTTTACAGAATAAAAACAAAGCACAAGAAAGGTCCATCACCTGGAAGCTGAGTAGAGATTCTAGCTTCAAACAAAGGTCATCATAACTGGTTTTCCAGCAAGTACCACAAGTACTGTGGAAAACAATGTTTGACAAGTTGGTCAATTTTTTGAGATTTAACTGGTAGGGTAAGCAAAGGAAACCAAAATATTTAGTATATTTGGACTTCTGAAAGCAATTTGATAAGGTGCCCTTGAAAAGGTTAATACATCACACGAAGCTGCAATGATATATAAAGGATTATTTTATTATCCAGAAGTATTTTCAAAGCATTAATGGAGTGTCACAAGCATCAGTGCAAGGTCCTCAGATTTTCCCAATCCATATTAACGATTTAGATAAACAGACAGACAGAAATGTATCATCAGAAATGACATGAATACAACTTGTTCAGAGGGACACAGAGGCTGAAGGGGACACAGAGGCTGAAGCTATTACAAGGGGGCATAGCTTTAAATTAAGGGTGGTAGGTATAGATTAGATTAGATTAGATTAGATTACTTACAGTGTGGAAACAGGCCCTTCGGCCCAACAAGTCCACACCGCCCCGCCGAAGCGCAACCCACCCATACCCCTAGATGTTAGGGGTAGATTCTTTACTCAGCGAGTCGTGAGTTCATGGAATGCCCTGCCAGTAGCAGTGGTGGACTCTCCCTCTTTATGGGCATTTAAACGGGCATTGGATAGGTATATGGAGGATAGTGGGTTAGTGTAGGTTAGGTGGGCTTGGATCGGCGCAACATCGAGGGCCAAAGGGCCTGTACTGCGCTGTATTCTTCTATGTTCTATGTTCTATGTTCTAACGGGCAACAGGTGGCAGATGGTGTATGTTGTGGGAAGTTGTAAGGTTATTCACTTTGACAGCTTAGAAAAGTAGAATATTTTCCAAAGGCATGAAACTTGTAAGTGTTGTTGTTCAGACTCCTGGGTGTACTCCTACATAGAACACACTGTCTGCATTCAGGTACAGCAATTAGGAAGGCAAATAACATGCTAATTTTTATTGCAAGAGGACTGAAATTCAGAAATAAAAATAAACTGTAACAGGTGATGGTGCAGGATATTATGTGTCCTGCACCCAGGATATTATGTGTAGTTTTAATCTCCATATTTAAGGTATTAGGCAGGATAGCAAGGATTCATGAGATAAACCTCTGGGGTTCGAGGACTGCCCTATCATGAGAAGCTGAATAAGCGAAGTCTAAATTCTTTGAAATTTGGAAAATAAGAGAGGATTTCATTGAAATATGCAAAATTCTGATGGGGCTTGACAGAGTTGAAACTGAGAGGTTGCTTCATAGAATCACACAGTACAGAAGTGGCCCTTTGGTGTTGTGGTCACTATCGCTAAAATGCTCTCCCTCTGCCACCTCAAACACTGGTCAAGTTTCACTCCTCAGAATTAGGTCCAGCACTGAACGTCTGTTGTTGAACCTTCTACCTGCTGATATAAAAAGCTCTCCTGAACACATGTTAAGAAATGCCCCCTCTAAACTGTTCACACTATGACTGTCCCAAAAAATGCTTAAGTTGAAATCCTAATAATCATTACCCTATAATTGTTTGTACACACCTCAGTGAATTATCAACATATCTGCTCCGCTTTTGCGTGCTGCCTAGTGTTTCTATAATATACTCCCAGCAGTGTGACTACCCCCTTTTTATTCCCAAGCTCTATTCATAAAACCTTATTTGAACACTCTTCCAAGATATCATTCCTCTTTAGTGCAGTAAAAGACTCCTTAATTAATAACATAACACCACCTCCTCTATTATATCTTTCCCTGTCCTGCCTTAAGACCCTATGTGCTGGAATGTTGAGTTGCTAGGCCTATTCCTCCATTAACCACATCTCTGTGACGGAAACAATATAACAAATCTATTTATCAATCAATGTCCATAACTCAATTGTCTTACTTATAATATTCCTAGCATTAAAGGTGAGGTCATCCAGTCTCACCTTATTATCCTGACACTCTAGTAAAGGAACCAAGGCAGAGAGAGTTCAGCTTTGAGTTTTAAGTATGCTGCATCCTTATTGTACAAGTAATGTCTCTCCCTCCTCCTGCTGAACTAGTTTAAATTCCTCTGACTGGGGAATCCACAGCAAAGGGGGCAGTTTCTGGATATGGGCCAATCATTTGGGAGGAGGAAGCCTTTCTTTATACAAAGGGTAGTGAATCTTTGGAATTCTCTGCACCAGAGATTTGTAGAATTACCAACATTGAATATATTTAAGTCTGGATATGCAGATGTTTGGCTTCTTATGGCATCAATGGATATGTGGAGTGCACAGGAGAGTGGAGTTGAAGCTGAAGGTTAGCAAATGCTCATAATAAATGGCAAAGAAGGCTCAATGGACTATCCTGTCTACTCCTTCTTCTTTTTATTCAATGATATTTTCATAGGCTGGTATCCCCTGAGCTGATCTAAACCACAGCCCAACCTCTTAAACTGGAACATTGAGTTCAGTTTCCTGTAGGAATCAGCACCTAGTAACACTGCTCATTCAATTCTACAGTCACCTCAACCTGAAGAACACTGGGACGTCCAGTTCCATTACCACTCCAGCCAGTATTCTTACAACTATATCCATTGCTTCAACAAACGGATATAGTGAGAAAGTTACTTTTTGACCAGCTTCAAAGGAACGAGGCCAAATACATTTCAAAATTTAACCTCTAGCTGGTCACTGACATTTTGTAACCAGGATTCTGTAAGCGCTGCATAGATTGGAGCGTGTACAACTATTTCACTTCACTCCAGTTTCTCACCTGCTCTTGGAACACACGCTTTTCATCTCCGGTGCTGGGTCTCACCACATAGTCCGTTCTCCTATGATTAAACAAATGCCAGTCAATCAGGGGAACCCATTGGACTCATTAAAACCAAGTCCCATCACTGACATTAAACCTCAAAAACTGCACCCCTCATTGGATAACCTCCCAGGGAAGACACCCCACCAGGGTATATCATTCTCCAAAATACTAGCTACTCATCATTACCAGATTCTCTCCACAGCCCACGAATGAAGATGTTCCTTTTCCATCCTTACACTGGGATTTGGCAAAAGATCTTGGATGAAAGGCAATGAATCTGACCAGGAATAAACCAGATTGTACATGCCAAACAATTGTCAGCTACACAGTATCTGTTCAAGCAAACTATTCCCAATAGTGTGCAGAAAATGAGGCGGTTTCACTTGGTAAACATTTCACATTTCATGCACCTATTTCATATTATTTAAAATATCAGCCTTATTTGAAACAAATGTTTCAATCATAAACTTCAAATTGACCAGCACTGAATACATGATAAACACATCGGTTATATAATCTATCACAAAAAGAAGATACATACAATTTCACATGAGCACAATCTCACCGCCCCTTTTATCGCTACCACTGCATTAATAACATCACAAATTTATAGTCCCTTTTTCATTTTCAGACTTCTGATAAATTAAGTGATACTTACATCCTGGGCGTTGGAGGTATGATGTCTGGGAGTTCCTCAGATTCCTGTAGCAGAGAGAAGTAATTGGTCACAACTTGCTTGAATCTAACCCAAAATTAACCCTCAGCCAGATTTAGTCCAGTAATAAGCGTCTGAACTTCTGAGAAGAGAGACAGGTTGCAAATCAAACAAAGTATATAACAGAGCAAATAATTAATTTATTAAAATAAAGTGAATAGAGGCGGACACTAAACATAAAGACTTGTATTTGAATAGTGTGTTTCAAGACCATCAGACATCTCAAAGTACTGACAGAACTGTAGTTGCTGTTGCAATGTAGGCAATTTAAACACAGCAAGTTCCCACAAACAACAACATGAAAGGCCGGATAGTCTGCTTTTGTAGTGTTCATTTAGTGATAAATTTTAGTCATGCTCCTCTTTGAAACGGGACTTTCAGTGCCCACCTAAGAGCGCAGATGGAGATTCAGTTAATGCACTCTCTAAAACAATGTATTATAGTATCAATTTTCATTTTTACAATTGGTGTGGAACCTGAACCCACAAGGCACAGGAGGGAGGTTTCATTGATAGAAAAAGAAAGAATCACTAATTTGCAGTTAACCAGTGTGGTAGACATAACATCCCTGGACAATCTTCTACGTTGGCTGATTAGATGCATGTGTTGCAGCTACACTGGAATAGTTTAGCTAGAAAACAAACCTCTAGTACTATTGCTGGAATTTTGTCAGAGCCCATAGGCCTTAATGCCTTAATCCATCTAACCTGGAATTACTTGCAAGATGTACATTGCAGAACTGCCTCAAATTCACTCCGTGTATTCTATTGAAGCCTCCCTTTCATTGAGGCATTTCTTATTGACTCCATTGAATCCTCCCTAATTCCACCTTTAATCCTGATCCAAAGCTCAAAAGATTTGTTAGCCCACTGGATTTGGAACTGCTCATACACATTCCTGGAAACCAAGGCACACTCACTCTAGTAGGGTTTACCACAATGGCACAAAATAAATGCACTGGACAGATGGTGGATTGGCTTGAATAACCAGCTTCTGATTTTATTTACAACCAGAGTAAAGTTTTGAGGTACTCCCTGATCTTGTACTTTACAACAATATGGAACAAACAACTGCAGATGATGCTGGCGATCTGAAACACACAAAAACGGAAATTGCTGGAGAAACTCAGCAGGTCTAGTAGCAGTTATGGAGACAAAGCAGAGTTTATGTTTCCATCCCAGTGACCCTTCATCAGAATGAGTTGAATAGAATTTACAATTTTGCCTTCTATTTACGTGAGGAACTGTGAGATAAACAGAGGTGCGAGTAAATTAGAGAAACCTAAGAAGAAGTAGTCACTCAATTCATTCTGTGTCTGTACTGGCTGAGAAAGAGCTACCCAGTATAATCCTACCTTCCAGTTGTTGGATATATGTACCTTGGGAAATATCTGATCCTTCACCTCGAACCACAGCTGACACAGTGTAGTCACTTCCTTCTCGGAGTCCCGTCCAGAACCTAGACAAAATTGACCAGGATGTTGATTAGATTACATACAGTGTGGAAACAGGCTCTTCAGCCCAACAAGTCCACACCGACCTGCCGAAGCGCAACCCACCCAGACCAATTCCCCTACATTTAGCCCTTCACGTAACACTACGGGCAATTCACCTAACCTGCACATTTTTGGACTGTGGGAGGAAACCGGAGCACCAGGAGGAAACCCACGCAGACACGGGGAGAATGTGCAAACTCCACACAGTCAGTCGCCTGAGGTGGGAATTGAACCCGGGTCTCTGGTGCTGTGAGGCAACAGTGCTAACTACTGTGCCACCGTGCCTCCCAGGTAATGAACAGGTAAGAATTGTAATTTTCCTGTTTATTTGCTAGTCAGTCTCTGTAAACATTCACTGCAAGTAGTGCAGGACCCAAAGAGCTTGCTGATAGTTGTTACCTCAGCAATTGCAATATGGTTTGCCTATCTTTGCAAAACAGAAAATGGTGATATGCCTCAATAAGATTGAAACACAAAGCATCATAAGTATTATGTCTGGAGTTCTATTTACCACCAGTTAATAAGTTGCAACTTGCTTCCTTTCTTCTTCCTACCATTGTCATCTTTACCAGCTATTTGAATGTTGAAGGATTTCTCCTCATCCTTGATTTACACAACAGATCTGTAGTTTCTGCTGTAAGTTACTGGCAATACTGCTCACCAGATGTACATTCAAACAATCATACAAGTTACAAGCAGGAATAGGCTTTTTGGCCCCCCGAGTCTTCTCCATAAAGTCACACCTAATCTGATTCTGGCCTCAACCCATGCTCCTGGTTGCCCCAGCCCTTACACTCCCTGTTCGCCTACAATCTAAATCCGACTTCAGGTTACTTTTTTTTTTGAATAACTCTGCCTGAACTGAACTCAGATTAGAGAAATTCTTCTAAACTAGGAGACCCTGATGTGCCCCCCTAATTCTAGTCTCTCCTGCAAGGTAAACATCCTTTCAGCATCTACTCTGTTAAGCCCCCTCAGGATCTTGCATATTTCAATCAGATCACCTCTCATTTTTCTAAACTTCAAAGAATACCGACTCAACTTTTCCTCATAAGATAATGCCTCGATCCCAGGAATTAGTCAATGAACCTTTTTTGAACTGCTTTTAATTCAATTATCACCAGGGAGATTTTCCAATATTTTCAACCTCAATGGCCCAAATCCTTGATCGAGTGGTTGCTCATCACAATCTAAACCTGCCTGACTCCAACTGTGAAGATCAAGATCTACATCAAACTACTCGGTAAGAACCTCCTCTGGCATCAAATCCATTATTAACAACTTATTCCATACAACAGCAAGTGCAGAGCATTTAGTAAGGGTTAAGCTTTACAAAATAGCAAACCATTCGAATTACTTCCTATTCCCCGACAGCTGAACATGAAATGAATTTTATTTATTTATTGCCTGATTGGGGAGGAAAGTTCCACTGGAGGAACTGAGAGATGGACAACACTCACAAAACATCTCTCTTGCACAAGAACATTAAGCGATGAGACAAGTACGCCCTTTCAGCCAGCTCAACCATTCTAAAGGATTGTGGACTATCATACAAAATATACCTTCAGCCGGTGGAAATTCCCAGATCTAGGAGCAATTTCCAACTTGCGTTCATAAATCCAACCAACTCAGCAAAGGTGGAGGTCACCTGCCTGACAAGCATATTCTAGTAGTCAAATCAAGGTAGGACTTATACAGTAAATAGCAACGTCCCAAGGAATCTTGTGGAACAGAGGGACATAGGAGTACAAGTTGAAGGTCTCCCTGCTTCCACTGTCTATCAATTGTTATGGCAGACCAATAGCCTTTGGTGCAATGTTAACACTTCAGCCAGAAGATGTGTGTGAAGTACCTTCAAAGCTTTTTGAGATTTACAATGCACTACTATAAAGGAACACAGGAAAAGTAGCCATTCAGTCCCTCTTATAACAAAAGCTTTCTTTTGAAGATATCACACTGAACCCAAATGGAAGTAGAGTGTCATTAACTCACCAATCCACTTCCACTGCTGGCTTCGCTCTGTGCAGCTCACGTATGGCTCAAAGTTGGAAGGAAGTGCTGACATTCCACCTGTGTCAAATCAAGCTACATTATCAGATAACAGCTCTGAAAAACTGAAACAAGGACATGTTAAAACTAAACATCAATTAGAGTCCACAGGTAAATAAAAACATACGGCAAAGATTGGGGATTAGGAAAGAGGCAAACAGTAGATATCTAGTCACAGGAGTGCAGGATAACAGAGAATATAAAGTCAAGAATAGAATCACAGAATCCGTACAGTGTGCTAAGAGGCCATTTGGCCCATTGGGTCTACACCAACCCTCAGAAAAACATCCTACCCAGACCCACCCTGCTATCTCTATAACCTTGCATTTCCCATGGCTAATCCACCCAGCCTGCACATCCCTGGATACTTTGGGCAATTTAAGATGGCCAATCCACATAACCTACACATCTTTGGACTGTGGGAGGAAATTGGAGCACCTAGAGGAGAGAACATGCAACTCCACACACAGTTGCCCCGAGGCAGAAATCGAACCTGGTTCTCTGACGCTGTGAGGCAGCAGGGCTAACCACTGAGCCACCATGTTGCCCTCAGTGAAGAATAATGAAATTAAATTGTCAAGGAACATAACACAAAATAATGAAGTAATTTATAAGCCCATGAATAAAGAGATGAGAAAAGGACTATTGTGGGTTAGACCAAATAACACGGGAAAAAGTGAGGACTGCAGATGCTGGAGATGAGAGCTGAAAATGTGTTGCTGTAAAAGCGCAGCAGGTCAGGCAGCACCAAGGAGCAGGAGAATCGATGTTTCGGGCATGTGCCCTTCTTCCGGAATGAGGAAAGTGTGCCAAGCAGGCTAAGATAAAAGGTAGGGAGGAGGGTCTTGGGGGAGGCGCGTTGGAAATGCGATAGTTGGAAGGAGGTTAAGGTGAGGGTGATAGGCCGGAGTGGGGGTGGGGGCAGAGATGTCAGGAAGAAGATTGCAGGTTAGGGAGGTGGTGCTGAGTTCGAGGATTGGGACTGAGACAAGGTGGGGGGAGGGGAAATGAGGAAACGAGAAACCTGAGTTCATCCCTTGTGGTTGGAGGGTTCCTAGGCGGAAGATGAGGCGCTCTTCCTCCAGCCATCGTATTGCTATAGTCTGGCAATGGAGGAGGCCAAGGACCTGCATGTCCTTGGTGGAGTGGGAGGGGAAATTGAAGTGTTGAGCCACGGGGTGGTTGGGTTGGTTGGTCCGGGTGTCCCAGAGGTATTCCCTGAAACGTTCCGCAAGTAGGCGGCCTGCCTCCCCAATATAGAGGAGGCCATGTCGTGTGCAGCGGATGCAGTAAATGATGTGTGTGGAGGTGCAGGTGAATTTGTGGCGGATATGGAAGTGTCCCTTGGGGCCTTGGAGGGAAGTAAGGGGGGAGGTGTGGGCGCAAGTTTTGCATTTCTTGTGGTTGCAAGGGAAGGTGCCGGGAGTAGAGGTTGGGTTGGTGGGGGCTGTGGACCTGACGAGGGAGTCATGGAGGGAGTGGTCTTTTCGGAACACTGATAGGGGAGGGGAGGGAAATATATCCCTGGTGGTGGGGTCCGTTTGGAGGTGGTGGAAATGACGATGGATGATACGATGTATATGGAGGTTGGTGGGGTGGTAGGTGAGGACCAGTGGGGTTCTGTCCTGGTGGCGATTGGAGGGGTGGGGCTCAAGGGTGGAGGAGATGCGGTGGAGAGCATCGTCGACCACGTCTGGGGGGAAATCGTGGTCTTTGAAGAAAGAGGCCATTTGGGTTGTTCGATATTGGAACTGGTCCTCCTGGGAGCAGATGCTTCGGAGACGAAGGAATTGGGAATATGGGATGGCGTTTTTACAGGGGGCAGGGTGGGAGGAGGTGTAGTCTAGGTAGCTGTGGGAGTCGGTCGGTTTATAGTAAATTTCCGTGTTGATTTGGTTGCCTGAGATAGAAATGGAGAGGTCTAGGAAGGGGAGGGAGGAGTCTGAGACGGTCCAGGTAAATTTGAGGTTGGGGGTGGAAGGTGTTAGTAAAGTGGATGAACTGTTCAACCTCCTCGTGGGAGCACGAGGCAGCACCGATACAGTCATCATACATACCCCGTGGCTCAACACTTCAACTCCCCCTCCCACTCCACTAAGGACATGCAGGTCCTTGGACTCCTCCATTGCCAGACCATAGCAACATGATGGCTGGAGGAAGAGTGCCTCATCTTCCGCCTAGGAACCCTCCAACCACAAGGGATGAACTCAGGTTTCTCCAGTTTCCTCATTTCCCCCCCCCCCCCCCACCTTGTCTCAGTCCCAACCCTCGAACTCAGCACCACCTCCCTAACCTGCAATCTTCTTCCTGACCTCTCTGCTCCCACCCCCACTCCGGCCAATCACCCTTACCTTAACCTCCTTCCACCTATCACATTTCCAACGCCCCTCCCCCAAGTCCCTCCTCCCTACCTTTTATCTTAGCCTGCTGGACACACCTTCCTCATTCCTGAAGAAGGGCGAAACGTCAATTCTCCTGCTCCCTAGACCAAATAATACCCCCAGGTAACCACAAAGAGATGGCAGCAGTATGAAACAATTATTTTTGTTTTTAATAGGGAAAACAGGAAGGCATGAAAGTGAATGATGACATTCGGGCAAGCAAAATAACACGGGGTGGTAGAAGGGATAAACAAAGGATAAAACCCCAGGATCGAATACGTTACACCCACATATTTCAAAAATGATGTAGGGAAGAGACAGCAAAGACATTATTGCACACGCTTAAGAATTTTTTCTAACAAGATGCTGAGCATCAGAGGATTGGTGGATAGCTCATGTGATTCCTGTATTTAAGAACAGGACAGAACCTGTCCAATGTATTATTGATCAGGCATCTTAAAATTAATATCAGAGGTAGGATAATAACAGAATCCTTGCTAAAGATGAGAAAAGAAGTACATTGAAAAATAAGAAATATACTATTGAAAAAGGAAAGTCTTGCTTGAGCAACTTTGCTGATTTTCTTTCAATGTGGCAACAGAGACAAGATAATAATAACGCAGAAGATGAATTCTGATCGAGAACATGAGGTCAAGACGACATATAAGGGAATGAATTGTCACTGGTTTCAAGACAGACAGCACACTGTGTGGGTAAACGGGTTAGAACATAGAACATAGAACATAGAACAATACAGCACAGAACAGGCCCTTCGGCCCACGATGTTGTGCTGAACTTCTATATGTTGTGCCGAACTTCTATAAGGGTTATTGAGTAGCAGAAGGTGAGACATCTAAACATACAAAATAGCAGCAGAAATAGACATTTGGCCCCTTGGGCCAGCTCTGCCTTTCAATAAGATCATGGTGATACATTTGAGTTCTGAATTTCATATTCCTGTCTGTCCTGATAATGTTCCATTCTCTTGTCTACAAGAATCTATCTATCTCTACTTTGAAATGATCCAATGACCCCACTTCTATCATTTTCTGAGTCAGGGAGCTCCAAAGTCACACTACTCACTAAGAAAAAAAAATTCTCATCTCTGTCCTCAAGGAGTAGTGTTCTACAATGATCAGCACTGGAACCACTAATGTTCACAACTTTCGTTAAAACTGAACCACAAACACAACTTCTCTATTAGCAGATGGCATCAAATTGCAAGAAGGATAGTCAGTACTCAGGAGGACTGCAAAAAATTATGAATACAATAAAAAATCTTCTGAACCGGCAAATAATTGCCAAGTGAATATAGGTCAGATAAATGTGAGTTAGTCCTTTTTGCTAAGATGGTGAAGGAGGTCACATGCTACAATCTGTAAAAGCCATGGTTTGTCAAGACAATACTGAACAGAAAATCAGGAACTTTGCTTTTTTTTTAAAAGACGGTAGGATTGAAAACTAGGGATGTCCTGCTAAAACGAAACTGAATCTTGGCTGAATTCTCCTAGAATAAGGCACGGGGTGACCTCACTGAGGTTTTTAAAATTGAAGAAACTCTTAATAAGGACAGTACAGAGAAATTATTTCCCCTTGTGTGGAAAGTCCATCAAAGTAGTTACGAAGAGATCCAAGGAGGACTTCAAAGAAAATTCTTTACCTAAAAAGTGGAAAGAATATGGAACTGGCTACTGCAGGAAAAAGGTTGAAGTGCATAGTATAACGGGAAGGCATAAGGGGAAGCTAGACAAGCAACTGAGAGAGAAGATGATGGAGGATTATGACGGTAAATTTAGATGGGAAGAGGTTTGTTTCTGTGCTAGTATCCCATCTTCACAGGTGCGTGCAAAAAAAATCTGCATTGGTAAGCCCATCTTTTACAAAACATCCCAAAGCACGTTTCAGTCAATGAAAGTAATCACTGTTGGAACTGATTAAAAAGTGCTAATTTCACACAGCAATGTCTCACAAACAGCATTACGACAATAATCAGATTATTTATTTTAGTGATGTTGCTTGGGGGACAAATCTAGGTAAGCAAGCCAGGGATAACTCACTTCTTCAAACAGTGCCATGGCACATTTTGCACCCACCTGATCTGGTAGAGGAGGCTTTGGCTTAATGCCTCATTGGTAAACAGCTGCTCCAACAGTGCAGCAATTCCCCAGGACTGCACTGGAAGGTCAGCCTAGACCTGCCTTCTCGAGGTTTGGAATGGGACTTGAAACTTAGAACCTTTGGACTTAGACAGGAGAGCTGTCAAAGAAGCCATGACTAATAAGTTCCTTTCAGGCACCCAAATTCATGCACTCACTCATTTTGGGGAGGCAACGACGTAGTGTTATTACGGCTGACAATCAAGAGACCCAGGTAATATTCATGGGACACGGGTTTGAATCCTACCATGGCGGACAGTGTAATTAGAATTTTTAAAAAACTGGAATTAAGAGTGTATTGATGATTATGATGCATTGGTGATTGCCTGAAAAACCTATCTGGTTCACTAATGTCCTTTAGGGAAGGAAACTACCATCCTTACCTGGCTTGGCCCACATGTGAATCCAGACCCATAACAATGTGATTAACTCTCAACTGCTGTCTAAGCAAGTAGTGATGGCAATAAATGCTGGCTTCACCCCATGAATGAATTTAAAAAAAAACTCCACAGTAAATTTGTACGTGTTCCCGACACAATGGGGCCAGGTCATTTAGGAAATGTAGATCCAGTTTCAATCACAGGGCGGCACAGTGGCTCAGTGGTTAACACTGCTGCCTCACAGCACCAGGTCCCAGGTTTGATTCCAGCCTCAGGTGACTGTCTCTATGGAGTTTGCACGTTCTCCCTGTGTCTGCGTGGGTTTCTTCCGGGTGGTCCGGTTTCCTTCCACAGTCCAAAGATATGCAGGCCAGGTGAATTGGCCATGCTAAATTGCCCACAGTGTTAGGTGCATTAGTCAGAGGGAAATGGGTTTGGGTGGGTTACTCTTCGGAGGCTTCGTGTGGACTGCTTGGGCTGAAGGGCCTGTTTCCACACTGTAGGGAATCTAAAATCAATTCTTAATTAGATTCTTTCAACTTAAAATAAGACAACTTAAAGCTCGTGACTGCCGACTTTAAACGATTGATTGCCTTTGAAATAAACTACAAATTACACTCTAAATTGAAGATTTTGACACTTTCTTACCCAGCAAATGCAAACAAACAATCACTCCAATGCTGATCTGGATTCACTCAGAGAATGTGTGTACTCCAAATACAAAGGGCCTAGCTCACTCAGTAAATGTGGATGCATAAATAACCACATGAAATATTTCTATTTTGATAATACATTTATATCCGCACACCTTACGGGAGTAAAATTAGAAATCATGGAAATATACTGCAGGTCAGGAATCTGTCTCTGTAAACTTAGCACTTCATCCAACAGCTAGTCATTGGAAGTGAATTAAAACAGACATGCAAAACCAACAAAAGACTGTGGCTACTAGGAATGTGAAATAATCTCAAAGTGCTGAAGAAACTCAGCAGGTCCAGCAGCATCCATGGAGCTAGAAACAGAGAAAATGCTTGGAATCTGATATCACATTTCTTCAGAACAAAGTTTTGAGCAAATGAAAAGGAAGGAGAGGGAGGAAGAACAACAGGGAACTTCTATAATCAGACGACAGGACAGATTAAATTACAAAATATGTCACAGTAGAAGGAAATCGTAATGTGTAAATTACAGAAAATGTTCAGACTAAGTGTGAATGGCTGGATAAACAAATGCCAAACACAATGTGAAGAAATAAGGAAGAAACAACCACATCTTCTTTTAAAAAATCAAACCAGCAAAAACATGACACAAGTCAGGCGAGAGTTTATAAGCCAAAATATGGAATCTGATGATTGGAACCTGTTGATACGAAACCTACCAGAAGGTCAAAATGATGAGCTAAGATTAAATCCTGTCAGAGATTCCAATCACCTCAGCCCAATCTGTGTAATTGGGTACTGCAAAGAAAGGTCAAAAGAAGGGAAAATCCAAAAATGTGCAGATTTAGGCGGATTGGCTAAGTTAAATTGCCCGTACTATCCAGGGATCTGCAGCCATGGGAAATGCAGAGTTATAGGTATAGGATAGGGGGTAGGTCTGGGTAGGATGTTATTCAGAGGGTCAGTGTGCATTTGATGGGCCGAATGGCCTACTTCCACACTGTGGGGATTCTATGAAATCTCACTCAACTCGTGAAAGAAAGTGAACAATATTTTAGTTTTCAAGCATTATTTAATCATATAAATTACAGTCACTCTTTATATGAGAAACCAGACTTGCTCTCACCTTCACCAGAAAGGAAGCGGACTGCAGAATGGACTAGTTCTGACCAGTTGGACGCATCTGAGAACCAAGAGTTTAACGTACTGGGAGCCGAGATCTGCCACTCAAGCACTTTCTCCTCAATCTGTAAAAATACACCACAAGGTGAAAATGTACTGGAGACAATTCCTGTGCCCTGGTCACTATCTCTTCTGTCTCAACATTATAACATATAGTATTGCAAATATAAGACATAAAAAATCAGCAATCAACAAACAAGAATAGACAACAAAGTGTGAGCAAGTATGGGATGGGGGGGGCAAAGAAGATAGTGAAAAGAACGGAGTGTGCTCAGGTGTGGGTGTGAAGGAATCAATGAAGGGAAAAAACAAGTTAAAGAATAGGACAGGGAAATGGGTATGGAAGAAGGGAGTGCAAATAGAGAATGGGGTGGGGATAGACGTGTGGGAGTTGGGTGGGGTGGGAGACGAGGACGATCGAGAGAAGGGAGAAAGGAGAACCCTAAGTGAGTGGGTAAGAATAGGAAGAGGAAACATATATATCCCTACATTTCTGATATCATTGGAAAGCTTCTGTCCGATGCCTCTATATCCTTAATAATGATGACTAAAAACAGGAACATGAAGAGAAGTGCGGTGACTCGCAGGCTATTTTCTTTTGTGACAGATAGTTTTTCCTTGCTGAGGATGCATCACAAAAGGAAATACTAACTATTGCAGACAGCATTGGAAATCAGATGCTGCTGTTACCCCTAATGTTAATATTGTGCCACTTACCCCAGCCAAACTTGCCTCTCCCTCTGCCAGCAAAATCTCCTGTAGCAAACCAAAGAAACTGCCTGTGATCCCAGGAACTGCTGTCAGCTTCGTCGCATCTAGAGTCCTGCACAAAATACACAAAGCATTCAAGTTTAAGGGCCATGACACAGATAGAGTTTAACAATGACTTCACCTACTCCTTTTTACCAAGCCTGCACTGAGTTTGAGGAAGGCTGTAATCTGCATGTTATCAGTGTCATACTCAGTTTTTCAATCATAGGTCTTTCCATTTGTCCACCATCTTCAAGAGCCTCTTCTTCATTTTCCAGCTGTCCTTACATCACAGAATCACTACAATGCAAAAAAGAGGTCACTTGGCCCATTGAGTCTGCCTCCGCAGAGCTTCCCATCTAGATCCAGACTCCAACGCTATCGCTAAGTCCACATTTACCATGGTCCATTCACCTAGTCTACACACTCTGGACAAGTAAGCATGGTTATGTGCGTCTTTGGACTGTAGAAAGAAACTGGAGCAGCAGAGGAAACAGGGAGAATGTGCAAACTCCACATAAACAATCACCCAAGGCTGGAGTTGAATCCAGGTCCCTGGTACTGAGATAGCAGTGCTAATTACTGTGCCATGGTGCCACCTGACATGGGTCTCATTTCTATCAGGAGATGGTCACAGCATTTCCTGAATTGGTTTTTCTCTGCTCCGCCACCACCCAGCTCACTCAAAGAATGATCACCCCTTACTCAAATCTCAGTTGTTCACTGCTTTGTTCACCTGCGCTGGTTTCACATCCTTAAATATATGTTCTATTGCATCTTTAAAAGCCCTCTCATCTTCACTCCTACTTCTGGCTTGTTTCACTATTTTAAATTCCTCCTGAAACACACATTTCCATTGACTCTTAATTCCTTGAACTCCCTTTTAAAATTGCTCTCCCTGTCCTTGCTGCCAGCGTAATCTGGAGTCATCTACTGACCTCTTCATTCCTGCCCCACTCTCTACCATTCTTAATCCAACTGTCAATGGCAGGGTATCTTGCTGTCAGCGGTAGGATTTCTCAGATTCCCATTTCCACAGCTAATTCAGGAATTCTACAAAGCTTTGTCTGGCCTGTATGGAATCCCCCATCCCAAGAAAGGATAATTCTGTATCGTTATCATACTCCCACGGTGCTGCTAGGAAAGGGCATTCTGGCATTTCCACCTAGTGAAAAAGTGAAAGACTGGTGACATATGAAATGGTGAAAGAAGTTCAAATCCAGATGGTGTTTGACTCAAATGAGGACCTTGGAGGTGATGGTGTTTCAGTGCACCTAGTCTCCTTGTCCTTCGAGATGGAGGCTGTGGGTTTGGGAAATGCCACTGGGAAAGCCTATAGCCTGCCCAGGCTCTCAAGCTCCTTGATGCATGACCAATTGTTAGTGGCACAGGAAAGACAATAGGCCTTTCAAATACCAGAGTACAGTTAGAGTCCCACATGTCATCCAAATGTTTAAACACAACTCCCGATACATTCTCTGCAGCAGACAGGTTCACAGAGAGCAGCCACACAACTGATCCCTTTAGTTTGGGGAATTTGAAGAGACCGTGGAGTGACTGGAAGTCTCTTGATGCTGAGACTGAGTCTGTGCTCATTAAAGTGGGGGGGGGAGAGCATTCACCTTGACTAGATTAGATTAGATTAGATTAGATTACTTACAGTGTGGAAACAGGCCCTTCGGCCCAACAAGTCCACACCGCCCCGCCGAAGCGTAACCCACCCATACCCCTACATCTACATCTACATCTAGATCTAGATCTACCCCTTACCTAACACTATGGGCAATTTAGCATGGCCAATTCACCTGACCTGCACATTTTTGGACTGTGGGAGGAAACCGGAGCACCCAGAGGAAACCCACACAGACACGGGGAGAACGTGCAAACTCCACACAGTCAGTCACCTGAGGCGGGAATTGAACCCGGGTCTCCGGCGCTGTGAGGCAGCAGTGCTAACCACTATGCCACCGTGCCGCCCACATTGACTAATCTGTCAACATCCATTCACATGGTTTGGATTGTAAACTCTATCACAATTGTACCAAGCATCTGAATATGTAATAAATTAACAATAAATTACTTACTGTTCAGGAGCAGAGACTGGTCTGGTGACAACCTGCTGTTCAGGAGCTGCTGCAGTACCTCCCTCAGCTCCTGATGACTCAGCTAAATCCTCTGGTTCTGTTTTTATCACTTTGAGTTTCTTTTTCTTCCTCTCCTCTTTATCCTTCACCCGCTTCTTTGGGAACGTAAGATCTAGCAAAGCTTTTTGGGATACAGAACAAAACATTAATTTCACAATTGCACACCTCCTTGCAGAGCTCAGGGCCTGTTCCCAAGGGTAAATATCAGTCAACATTCCAGAAGAACATTGCTTTTCAGCTCAGCCATCTCATGCCATTTCCACAGTTAACTGAAGAATTGGCCTCTCCGCCCTTTCACTTACATACTTTTCCTTTGCAATGTCATGCAAAAGCATCCATCTATATACTGTTGATTCATAACCCTCAATCTCAATGTTCCACTTGCTATTCTCACAATGGGAGATGTTACTAACTCTCCAGCAAGCTACAGCTTTTCCATCTGAACATGGAGATACAACTCTGTGTCCTTATCACTCACCCCATTCCCTTTCCCAGTGATAACTATGGATCAAATCAGACTGTCAGTCACTTCAGAGTCCTGGTATCCCTGAGTTGAGCTCCATAAACCGTACTCCCTAACAAAACAAAAACACTCATTTCCAAATCAGCTCCAATCTTTATTTTTAGAACGTCACCCCTAGCTCAGTCCACAAGCCATTAAAACCTTCATGAATTCTAACATTCTCCTGGTTTACCTCCTAATCTCCACCCTCCAAGAATGTGAGCTCAGCAAAGCTCTGCTTGTACCTTGCCCTATGCAATGTCCCACTTACACATGTGAATAGTTTCTTCTTGCTGACCTGCACAGCTGCAGAGTCACAGACTCACAGTACAGAAACAGACCTTTCAGACCAACTTGTTCACACTGACTAGACATCCCAATCTGACCTAGTTCCATTTGCCAACATTTGGCCCATATCCTTCTAACCCTTCCTATTGATATCCATCTTTTAAATGTAACTGTACCTGCCTCGAACAGTTCCTCTGGCAGCTGGTTCTATACACGCACTACCCTCTGTGTGAAAACGTTACCCTTGGATCCTTTTTAAATCTTTCCCCTCTCACCTTCAACCTACACCTTTTAGTTTAGGACTCCACCACCTTCAGAAAAATACCTTGGCTATTCACCCTATCCGTGCCCCTCATGATTTTATAAACCTCTAAGGTCACCCCTCAGCTTCTGACATGCCAGGGAAAAAGGCCTCGGTTATTCAGCCTCTCCCTTTAACTCAAACCTTTCAGTCCTAGCAGTTCTCCTATTCCTCAATGTCTATTATTAATCATTGTGTTTCAACCATTTCACATCCCTACCACTATCTCTGTAACAACCCAAGTCTTCAGAATCTCTCTCCCTCTGACTCGACCTACCCCCTTATCCTTGCTTTTCACTAGCAATAGATCAATAACTCCCTATGCTTTGGACTATGGAATTCCCTCCTGCAAACTCTCTGTGTTGATACTCTTTTCAATTCTAGACTGATGTGAGTCTTGTCTTAACTCCACTTCCCAGTCTTACTCTATCTTGAATATGCTTAAGGACCCAGCCTTCACTGCTCTCCGGAATAGATTATTCCTGAGATTCACAACACTTTGACAACCCTTTGAGGGTGGCTCAGTGCTTAGCAATGATGCCTCACAGCGGCAGGGACCCGGGTTCGATTCCACCTCCCTGTGTCTGCATGGGCTTCCTCTAGATGCTCTGGTTTCCTCCCACAGTCCAAAGATGGGCAGATTAGGTGAATTGGCCATGTTAAATTGACCATAGTTTTCAGGGATGTGAAGGTTAGGTGCAATAGTCAGGGGAAATGTAGAGTAATAGGGTAGGGGAATGGGTCTGGGTGAGTTATTCTTTGGAGGGTCAGTGTGGACTTGTTGGGCCAAAGAGCCTGTTTCCACACTGTAGGGATTCTACGTTCTTTAAAGAAATTTCTCATTTCTGTCTTAATTAGGAGAATTCAATATTTTGAAACTGAATCCCCTTGTTCCAGATATTCTGAGCACAGACATGCTCTCAATCTGATCTCTTTGTTACAACCTTAATGAAGTTAATTTGTCAACATGATTTTCTTTTCACAACACCATGTTGAATCTTCTAGAGTCATGATTTTCTAAATGCCCTGCTGCCACTTCATTAATAACAGACTGCAGCATTTTCCTAATGACAGATGTAACGCAAGAAGGCCTAACACTTTGTGTTTTCTATTGTGGTGCTCAATTAGTAGTTTTTCCAAACACTGGGATCTTGCCAGACTCTTAAGGCATTTTAAAATGTTACAAACAATGCATTTATAAATTCTGCAGCCACTTCCTTTAAAACCCTAAGATGCATGACATTGAACTTTACAAAATTTAATCAACTAGATTTCCCAACACTTTCTCTAGCTTTCATGATTATTTCAAGCTCATCTTTTGCCTTCCTACTATTCTTCAAATGCTTTGTATCGAGCATTGTAAAGACAGATACAAAACATCTTCTGTCTCTGTGAAGCTTTGAGCTTTTTTCTGTTTGAAAGTTGTGCACTCAGGATTTGATTTATCAACACCGCCACAGTGTTGAAAGTCGGTGGAGTGGTGGACAGCGAAGAAGGATGTGGCAGGTTGCAGCGGGATATAGGTAAGTTGCAGAGCTGGGCAGAAAGGTGGCAAATGGAGTTCAATGTAGCTAAGTGTGAAGTCATTCACTTTGGTAGGAGTAACAAGAAGATGGATTACTGGGCTAATGGTAGGCTACTTGGTAGTGTGGATGAGCAGAGGGATCTTGGTGTCCATGTACATAGATGTCTGAAAGTTGCCACCCAGGTAAATAGTGCAGTGAAGAAGGCATATGGCGTACTGAGCTTTATTGGTAGAGGAATTGAGTTCCGGAGTCCTGAGGTCATGTTGCAGTTGTATAAGA
The DNA here is from genome assembly GCF_047496795.1 of Chiloscyllium punctatum. Taxonomy (NCBI): domain Eukaryota; kingdom Metazoa; phylum Chordata; class Chondrichthyes; order Orectolobiformes; family Hemiscylliidae; genus Chiloscyllium; species Chiloscyllium punctatum. The sequence goes on along the minus strand of NC_092761.1, from coordinate 52,388,462 downwards.
CTCTGGTGCGGCCGCATCTGGAGTATTGTGTACAGTTTTGGTCGCCATAGGAAGGATGTGGAGGCACTGGAACAGGTGCAGAGGATGTTTACCAGGATGTTGCCTGGCATGGTAGGAAGATCGTATGAGGAAAGACTGAGGCACTTGGGACTTTTCTCATTGGAGAAAAGAAGGTTTAGGGGAGATTTGATAGAGGTGTACAAGATGATTAGGGGTTTAGATAGGGTTGACAGTGAGAACCTTTTTCCACGTATGGAGTCAGCTGTTACTAGGGGACACAGATTTAAATTAAGGGGAGGTTGGTATAGGACAGATGTTTGGGGTAGATTCTTTACTCAGCAGGTTGTGAGTTCATGGAATGCCCTGCCAGTATCAGTGGTGGACTCTCCCTCTTTATGGTCATTCAAGCGGGCATTGGATAAGCATATGGAGGTTATTGGGCTAGTGTAGGTTAGGTAGGCTTCAGTCGGCGCAACATCGAGGGCCGAAAGGCCTGTACTGCGCTGTATTTTTCTATGTTCTATGTTCTATGTTCTATGACCCAGATGCTGCTTGTGTTCTGATCAGGTTTTGAAGTGTGCCATTGGAAATGTGAATATGTTTCAACAACTAACACACAGGTCAAAACACAAACACAGAACAAGTCAAACAACTTTCTGCTGACAGATCAAACACAGGTATGTCAAAATATCCAACATAATTTTCACAACAGTTCATAATTAAACCTGTTGAGACACCAGAAATTAGCCCAGAAATCTCTAACCCCACATAGATAACCCTAGCCTACTCCTAACACCCTACAAAAAGGAAGCTCGACCTAGACACTCTCCTTCCGGGATGCTATCATTTCCATTGATAGACACTGGCATCCAGTCCACCTCACCTCCACACTGACATTGGCATCAGCACAACCATTCCTGTAAGATACTGGCACCTGTAAACCACTGAAACATTGGACATGCACATGCCAGATAGGACGGAGACGCAATCCTGAGAACTTGAATTCGAATTCAATCATGGCAATCTGTGATTTGAGTTTAATTTTAACAGAAACAAAAATCTGGAAACAGAAATCTAGCAGCAGCAAAAATGAGCATGAAGCTGCTAGACTTGAAAAAATTTGACTGGTTTACAAATGTCTGAGACAGATTAGACTCGCCATCCTGATGTGTCTGACCTATACAGAAATGCTTTAGATTAGATTAGATTAGATTACTTACAGTGTGGAAACAGGCCCTTCGGCCCAACAAGTCCACACCGCCCCGCCGAAGCGCAACCCACCCATACCCCTACATCTACCCCTTACCGAACACTACGGGCAATTTAGCATGGCCAATTCACCTGACCTGCACATCTTTGGACTGTGGGAGGAAACCGGAGCACCCAGAGGAAACCCACGCAGACACGGGGAGAATGTGCAAACTCCACACAGTCAGTCGCCTGAGGGAGGAATTGAACCCAGGTATCTGGCGCTGTGAGGCAGCAGTGCTAACCACTGTGCCACCGTGCCGCCCACGTTCAGCAAGGCAGAACGAGACCCTTGGTTGCATCACATAAATGGTGAAATTCACAATTGCAACTCAGAGGGTACTGGGACTGGAGATGATATACTAGACCTGCCACAATTCTTATAGCCAAAGGATGAATAAAGGAGGAACCAAGCTTCACTCACCTGCCAGTGAGCCCCGTCGGCCAGCATTCATACGAGTAATGATATCATTGAAAGTCAAGTCCCCAGTTGCAAGGTCTGGATGGTCCTGTGGATGAATCAAAGGGAGAGAAATATAATGCAGAGGAAGGAGGAAAGGGGAGGTGGGACAAGGGTTGGTGGAGGGAGATGATGAGTATGGTGTAGGACATAACTGCATTCTGTTGTAAGAGAATTCACCCTGACCCTTTCCCATCAACATAACAGCAAAAAACAAGAAATTGTCTGACCTACAAGAACAATTTGCCAAGTTCCTTTATGTCTTCACTGTATTGGGAAGATGATACACTATCACAGATTGTAAGGGAAGTTTTCTAATGTTTATGGTTCGGTTGATGGCAGTTAGCTGTTTATCTTTGTATTCTCTCCACCAAAAGATTCCAAGAAAATGGAGACACAGCAAAAAAATGAATGAATAAAACAAAGAACTGCAGATGCTGAAGATCTGAAACAAAAATAGAAATTGCTGGAGACAACTCAGTAGGTCTGGCAGAATCTGTGGAGAGAATGCAGAGTTAACGTTTCAAGTCCAGTGACCTTCCCCCAGTCCTCTGAAATGTTCAAAATTCAATGAAGGGTCATTGAACTTGAAACGTTAACTCTGCATTCTCCCCACTGGCCGATGGGACTCATCTACAGATGCTGCCAGACCGGCTGAGTTTCTCCAGGAATTTCAGTTTCTGTAATGATGAATGAATGCTAGTTCTTTCAGGGCATCTCACAAGCAGTACCCTAATTGTTTCAGGGCTACGTGGCTACAAATCATTTTCAGAGAAGCCAGTGAGAGATACAATTTTGATATTGCTTTTGTGATGAACTCTGCAGTTTGAAAGAAGCTTTTATTTTTGAGACATCCCCCAGACAAAATGGATGGAAAATAATTCTGGAACAGTGAAGTGTAATTGGATTTCTGCTTGTAGGGTCACTTCAGAGAAGTCCCTAATGAATTAATGTTGCTATAGGAATGAGAGAATGAAAGCAAGGCAATTATAAAAAGGCAGACACTGATTGGAGTATCATGTTTCAGCTTGTTGTGCTACACATGTTCCTTATATTTAGAAGGAGCAAGCAGAGCTCTCTACTGTAAAGGTCAGGTTTTCTGTTTGACAGAAGAAACATCAGACAGGGGTTCTTGGTGAAGCAATGTGGGAGTGAGTGAAAAGAACTGAAAAGTAAAGTTCTGTGCATAGTTCAAGCAAGCTAAAGAGCTAGATACTTGAATTTGATACTTGAACACAGGGTATTGTTAGCTAGGTGGCTGAAAAGGAAAGCTACACCATCAGGACTGTCATAATCCAAGGGAAATAATCCAGTGACATGTAGCCTTTCAGTATTAATCATGTCAATTGAACTTGGATGGAACAGAATTGCTGGTGGAAGTGATATGAATGCCAAATCCATTGATTAGGAAAAGTGAGACATTCTACAGATTACTTAGATTAGATTCCCTACAGTGTGGAAACAGGCCCTTCGGCCCAACAAGTCCACACTGACCCTCCGAAGAGCAACCTACCCAGACCCATTCCCCTACATTTACCCCTGGCTAATGCACCTAATACGACGGGCAATTTATTATGGCCAATTCACCTAACCTGTACATCTTTGGACTGTGGGAGGAAACCAGAGCACCTGGAGGAAACCCACGTAGACACGGGGAGAATGTGTAAACTCCACACAGACAGTTGCCCGAGGCAGGAACTGAACCCAGGTCCTTGGCGCTGTGAGGCAGCAGTGCTAACCACTGAACCACCGTGCTGCCCCTCTAGAAGACCTTGGGGTTCAAAAACCTTGGAGTTAGAAATGATGCTTTGTGTGAACCATGTGAGAATTGTCTTTGTTCTATCAATGAAAATGAATTGTACCATTTTCATTCAAACACTATTTGTCAGCTAATGTGTGTTTAACTTTCCAATAACATTGCGTTTGACTCTTCAGTTCCTTTTGTTGCAGAACTCCTTTCTTCTTTTGGTTTCTATAAGGATTTGAACACCTTGCTTTACTTTTTGATATGAAGCAGAGTGAAATACTCCTTTCAATCCTGAACACCAAATATCAGCAAGGAATACTGCCTTTGAAGAGAGCACAGCATGAGTTTACCAGAACAACAGAAAGACTCCAAACTTTACATCATGAAGTGAACGAACTTAAAGTAGGATTGCATTTACTGAAATCATGATGGTTGAAGAATGATGTAATAAAATCCTCCAAGATATTAATGGAAACAGAGAAATCATTTTTCCTGATTGGAGTGTCTAGGACTGGGAAACAAAGTCTAAACAAGAACCAAATGGTGACAGAAATTTGGAATCCATTTGCAAATGGAAATTAGATATTCTAAAAAGGTGCCATATTCTAATCAAAACGTTAACAGTTTCACTCTGCACAAATGCTGAGTATTTTCAGCACTTCTTTTTTATTGCAACTAAAATTAATAGACTTATGCTAGCCCAAGGTAGTGAAAGATATGGGGAGAAGATGAGTGCATGGAGTTACCATTAACCCACCAAATGGTGGCCAACACACTGAAGGTGGCAAATGTTCCTCCTATTTCTTCTTTGGTTTTGGCTTTTCAGTGTATATCTTTAATGAATTAACAGAGGGAGTTGGCGAGATTACTGTTGTTAATGTATATGTAGACTTTCAAACCATGCCTCACAATTGACTGGTGTTAAAAATTAGTTATGATGTGGAGGTGTTGGCGTTGGACTGGGTTTGGACAAGGTCAGATGTCAGATGACACGAGGTTATAGTCCAACAGGTTTATTTGAAATTATGAGCTTTGAGCGTGGCTTCACCTGACAAAGGGGCAACACTCCAAAAGCTTGTGATTTCAAATAAACCTGTTAGACTATAACCCGGTGTCATCTGACCTTCAAAATTAGTGAGAGCATTGGTATAAATTTTGCTAAGGGAGAAAAAGTAACATAGAATGATTTCTTTCCAGCCTAAAGTGAACTTAACAGCAATATTGTTGAGAGAGCAGTATTCAGCTTTTTTGATACCCTTTCTAAATTACTTGGACTTTGGTGCATAAAGCCGAACTTCAAAGTCTGCAAAGGATCTAATGCAGGTATCCTGTATATGGGAAATGTTTGTGAGAGTGAGTAGTCCTGACCTGTGCCACATCACACACCCATGACAAAAGAGGTGTGGATAGGGGAAATCATGTCCCCCCCATTCCTCTCATCTATAATTCAAGATTGTTGTGCTCTCCAGTCACTATACCCGAAGATCATAACTCTGCAATTGTGCAAAATTAAGTGAGAACCCATCAGCTTTGGCTGATATCACTCTGACACACATGAAGCCAAGGTATTGAGGTTAGGAGGACAACATACCAAATGGTGGAGACCACCAAGACATGTGACATACCCAGGTCACAGTCATAGCATTTGAGGAAAGTGGTAGACATTTGTGAGGAGTCTCAGAGCTCACGAATATAAACCATACATTAAGGACAAAAGGATAACTAGGGAGAGAATAGGACCCCTCAAAGATCAGCAAGGCGGCCTTTGTGTGGAGCCGCAGAAAATGGGGGAGATATTAAACGAGCATTTTGCATCAATATTTACTGTGGAAAAGGATATAGAATGTAGGGATATAGATGGTGACACCTTGCAAAATATCCGTATTACAGAGGAGGAAGTGCTGGATGTCTTGAAACGCATAAAGGTGGATAAATCCCCAGGACCTGATTAGGTGTACCCGAGAACTCTGTGGGAATCTAGAGAAGTGATTGCTGGGCCTCTTGCTGAGATATTTGTATCATTGACAGTCACAGATGAGGTGCTGGAAGACTGGAGGTTGGCTAACGTAGTGCCACTGTTTACAAAGGGTGGTAAGGACAAGCCAGGGAACTATAGGCCAGTGAGCCTGACCTTGGTGGTTGGCAAGTTGTTGGAGGAAATCCTGACGGACAGGATGTACAGGTATTTGGAAAGGCAAGGACTGATTAGGGATAGTCAACATACTTTGTGCGTGGGCAAATCATGTCTCACAAACTTGATTGAGTTTTTTGAAGAAGTAACAAAGAGGATTGATGAGGGCAGAGCGGTATATGTGATTTAAATGGACTTCAGCAAGGCATCCGACAAGGTTCCCCATGGGAGACTGGTTAGCAAGGTTATTCTCACAGAATACAGGAAGAACTAGCCATTTGGATACAGAACTGGCTCAAAGGTAGAAGACAGAGGGTGGTGGTGGAGGGTTGTTTTTCAGACTGGAGGCCTGTGACCAGTGGAGTGCCACAAGGATCGGTGCTGGGCCCTCTACCTTTTGTCATTTACATAAATGATTTGGATGCGAGCATAAGAGGTACAGTTAGTAAGTTTGCAGATGACACCAAAATTGGAGGTGTAGTGGACAGCAAAGAAGGTGACTTCAGATTACAACAGGATCTTGGACCAGATGGGCCAATGGGCTGAGAAGTGGCAGATGGAGTTTAATTTAGATAAATATGAGGGCTGCATTTTGGGAAAGCAAATCTTAGCAGGACATATACACGTAATGGTAAGGTCTCAGGGAGTGTTGCTGGACAAAGAGACCTTGGAGTGCAGGTTCATAGCTCCTTGAAAGTGGAGTCGCAGGTAGATAGGATAGTGAAGAAGGTGTTTGGTATGTTTTCTTTTATTGGTCAGAATATTGAGTACAGGAGTTGGGAGGTCATGTTGCGGCTGTATAGGACATTGGTTTGGCCACTGTTGGAATATTGTGTGCAATTCTGGTCTCCTTCCTCTCGGAAAGATGTTGTGAAACTTGAAAGTGTTCAGAAAAGATTCACAAGGATGTTGCCAGGGTTGGAGGATTTGAGCTATAGGGAGAGGCTGAACAGACTAGGGCTGTTTTCCCTGGAGCGTCAGAGGTTTAAGGCTGACCTTATAGAGGTTTACAAAATTATGAAGGGCATGGATAGGATAAATAGACAAAGTCTTTTCCCTGGGGTCGGGGAGTCCAGAACTAGATGGCATGGGTTTAGAGTGAGAGGGGAAAAATATAAAAGAGACCTATGGGGCAACTTTTTCATGCAGAGGGTGGTACATGTATGGAATGAGCTGCCAGAAGAAGTGGTGGAGGCTGGTACAATTGCAACATTTAAAAGGCATTTGGATGCTGTACATCTCTGTGACTCTATAACAGTATAGTATTTTGGATATTGTTGGGAAGATAGCCTCTCAGGGGAGTATAACAACAGCAGCCCAGCCCAGCCCAGCACCACAACTCACTGTGCTCTCGACCAGAGTCGTGCAAAGTCCAAACTACTACTTCTAGTAGTAGAAGACTAACTAGCTACGGGCAGAGATAGAGATTTCTTTGGCTGCATATAAGTGTCTGGGATGATGTGTTGTCACTTGGTGCCAGGATCAAGGACTTCTGAGTAGTTGCATGAAATTCTGAAGTGGGAAAGTTAGCAACCAGACTTGTTGTGCACATTGGTACCTACGACATTAGCAGAAAGAGAGGTGAGGTCCTGTGAAGTGAGTACAGGGAATTATGAAAGGGGCTGAAAAGCAGCTGAAAAGAGGGTTGTAATCTCTGAATCACTACCAGTGCCACATGCTAGTGAGGCAAGGAGTAGAAAGATAGGACAAATGAATGCATCACTAAGGAGCTAGTACAGGAGATAAGGTTTCAGGCTTTTGGAACATTGGAACTGTTTCTGTAGGCAGGGTGACCTGTCCAAGAGGGATGGGCTGCAACTAACTGAAGGGAAACAAAGATCCCTCAGGGAGTTTTGCTAATGCTACTCAGGAGGGCTGGGAAGCAGAGCAGCAGGTCAGCAAGTGGAGGTTTGAGGAGAAGACTGATGTCATTTCCAGTAAGTCTGAAAGGAAAACAGGCAAGTGAACACAATGCATCTGATGGACTTAAGTGAGTTTATTTTCAGGTAGGAGTATTATGGGTAATGCAGAAGAGCTTAGAGTCTGGATCAGTACACGGGACTATGATATTGTGGCTGTTACAGACATTATTGAAAGAGGGAAAGGACTGGATGCTCAATGTTTCAGGGTTTTATGTTTTAGATGAGAGAGGAGGAGGTAAAAGAGGTGGGGGACATGCATTGTTAATCAGGGATAATGTGGGTGCTGGAAAAGCACAGCCAGTCAGGCAGCATCCGAGGAGCAGGAGAATCAAAGTTTCGGGTATAAGCCCCACATCAGGAATGTGGGGAGCATGGAATCAGGCTTATTCCTGAAAAGTCAATTCTCCTACTCCTCAGATGCTGCCTGACTGGCTGTTCTTTTCCAGCACCACACTCTTCGACTCTGATCTCCAGTATCTGCAGTGCTCACTTTCTCCTAATCAGGGAGAATGTTACATTGGCACTCAGGACATACTATAGACTCAGGCAATATGGGTCGAACTAAAAAATAAGATGGGTGCAATTGCTCCCTCCAAAATACTTGTAGGGCTCCAACACTCACCGAGACATTAAGGAACAAATATGTAGGTGGATTATGGAAAGATACAACAACAACACAATTGTCATAGTGGATGACTTTAACTTCCCCAGTATTGACTAGGACTTCCTAACAGCAAGAGGCTTTGATGGAGCAGAATTTAAGTGCATCCAAGCAGGGTTCTAACTAGGGGAGTGGCCATACTGGACCTTTTTTGGCTAATGAACCTGGCCAGGTGACTGATCTTTTAGTGGGTCAGCTCTTTGTGAAGGATCACAACTCCTTCAGTTTTAAGGTAATTCTGAATATATATGAGGCAGGGCCTGATGTGAAGGGAGTAAATTGAGTGAGGGCAAATTACATCAGCCTTAGGCAGGAGCTAGGGAAAATTAATTAGGAACAGCTGGTATTGGGCAAATCCACATTTGGCATGTGGGAGTTGTTTCCAGATCTACTGATAAGCATTCAGGATCAGCATGTTACAGTGAGGAGGAAGGACAAGGATGGGGAGGTAAGGGACCTTGGGTACCGAGGGAGGTTGTGAATTTAGTCAAAAGGGAAAAAGCATATATTAGGTTTAGGAAGCGAAAATTGGACAAGGCCAGTGAAGAAAATAAGAAAAACAGGGAAGAACTCAAGCAGGAAATTAGGAGAGCAAGGTGGGGCCTAGAAATTACCTTGGCAAAGAGGGTTAAAGAGAATCCCAAGGCATTCTATACATACATTAAAAACAAGAGGATAGGACCATTCAAGGATAAAGGAGGGAATTATGCTTGGAGGCAGAGAATGGTGTAGAAGGTTATCAAGGGATACAGCAGATATCAATCAGTTGCAGATATGAGTGGAGAAGTAACAGATGGAACTTAATTCAGGCAAGTGTGAGGGCGCTGCACGTTGGGAGATCAGATGTAAAGAAAGAGTAGAGTTAATGGCAGGACACTGAACAGCGTTAATGTTCAGAGAGATCTTGTAGTTCAAGTCATCAGTGTTCCTGCTAACTGCATCTATGGGAACTGCACCCAACTCCAACTCCTTGAAAGCCACGTTAAGGAGCTGGAGCTGGATGAACTTCAATTACAGTGAGGTCACACCTTGGGTTCAGCAAGAGGGGAGATAGGTTATTGTCGGGGGACGGAAAGGAAACAGGCAGGCAGTGCAGGGATCCCCTGTGACCATTCCGCTCAATGACAAGTATACTGTTGGATACTGTTGTGGGAGGGGGAAGGTAAGCAATAGGGCACAGAGTCTGTCCCTGTTGCTCAGAAGGGAAGAGGGAAGAGCAGCAGACCATTAGTCACTGGGGACTCCACAGTTAGGGGGACAGACAGGAGATTCTGTGGGAACGAGAGAGACTCACGGTTGGTGTGGTGCCTCCCAGGTTCAGGGCTCATGATGTCTCTGATTGTGTTTTCAGGATCTTTCCAGGGAAGGCGGAGCAGCCCCAAGTCGTGGTCCACATAGGCACCAACGACAAAGGTAGGAAGAGAGATGGGGATTTAAGACAGAAATTTCGGGAGCTAGGGTGGAAGCTTAGATCTAGAACAAACAGTTGTTACCTCTGGTTTGTTGCCTGTGCCACGTGCTAGCGAGGTGACAAATAGGGAGAGAGAGGAGTTGAACACGTGGCTACAGGGATGGTGTAGGAGGGAGGGTTTTGGATTCCTGGATAATAGGTGCTCTTTCTGGGGTAGGTGGGACCTCTACAAACAGGATGGTTTTCACTTGAACTAGAGGGGTACCAGTATCCTGGGGGGGATATTTGCTAATGCTCTTCAGGAGCATTTAAACTAATGTAGCAGGGGGATGGGAACCTGAATTGTAGTTTGAGTATACAGGAGGTTGAGAGTAGGGAAGTCTGAAATATGGTTTCAAGGTCACAACAGGGAACCAGCAAGCAAGAATTTGATTTGAAGTGTGTCTACCTCAACACCAAGAGCATCCTGAATAAGGTGGGTGAACTTGCAGCATTGGTCGGTACCTGTGATTTTGATGTTGTGACCATTTCAGAGACAAGAGTAGAGCAGGGACAGGGGTTTGTTGCAGGTTCTGGGATTTAGATGCTTCAGTAAGAACAGAGAAGATGGTAAAAGTGTGGGGTGTGGCATTGTTAGTCAAGGACAGTATCATGACTACAGAATGGGTGTTTAAGGACTCGTCAAATGAGGTAGTATGGGCTGAGATTGGAAACAGGAAAGGTCACCTTGTTTGGATTTTCTATAGGCCTCTGAATAGTTCCAGAGATTTAGAGAAAAGGGAGCAAAGATGATACTCGATAGAAGTGAGAGTGACAGGGTAGTTGTTATGGGGGAACCTTAACTTTCCAAATATTGACGGGAATACTATAGTTCAAGTGCTTTAGATGGGTCAGTTTTTGTCCAACGTGTGCAGGAGGGTTTTCTGACACAGTATGTAGACAGGCCAACAAGACACGAGGCCACACTAGATTTGGAGGTAGGTGAGCACTTTGGTGATAGTGACCACAATTCAGTTATGTTTACTTTAGTGATGGAAAGGGATAGGTCGATGTAAGAGGGCAAGAGCTACACCTGGGGGGAAAGGCAATTATGATGCGATTAGGCAAGATATAGGGTGCATAAGATAGGGAAGGAAACTGCAGGGGATGGACACAATAGAAATGTGGAGCTTATTCAACAAACAGCTACTGCGTGTTCTTGATAAGTATGCACCTGTCAGACAGGGAGAAAGTTGTCGAGCGCATGAGCTGTGGTTTAGTAAGGAGGTTGAATCTCTTGTTAAGAGGAAGGAGCCTTATGTTAGGATGAGATGTGAAGGCTCAGTTAGGGTGATTGAGAGTTACAAGGTAGCCAGGAAAGACCTAAAGAGAGAGCTAAGATGAGCGAGGAGTGGACATAAGATGTTGTTGGCAGATAGGATCAAGGAAAACCCTAAGGCTTTCTATAGGTTAGCAAGTTTTGAGAAGATTTGTAGCTCAGGTTGAGGTTCTGGATTTCAGTTTGCTTGCTGAGCAGGAAGGTTTGTTTTCAGGCGTTTCATCACCATACTAGGTAACATCATCAGTGAGCCTCTGGTGAAGCCTTCTATTTATGTGCTTAGGTCTCCTTGGGTTGGTGATTACAATTTCCTGTGGTGATGGAACTTCCTGTTCTTTTCTCAGGGGGTGGTAAATGTTATCCAAGTCAATGTGTTTGTTGATAGAAGCATGGCACTCCAACCAGAACTCTAGGAATTCTCATGCGTGCCTCTGTTTGGCTTGTCCTAGGATGGATGTGTTGTCCTTCCTCATCTGTATGTAAAGATACTAGTGAGAGTGGGTCATGCCTTCTTGTGGCTAGTTGATGTTCATGTATCCTGGTGGCTAGGTTTCTATTTGTCCAATGTAGTGTTAGTTACAATTTTTTCAAGGTATTTTGTAAATTACATTAGTTTTGCTTGTTGGCTATATAGGGTCTTTCAAGTTCATTAGTTGCTGTTTGTGTGTTGGTGGGTTTCTGGGCTACCACGATGCCTGGTCAATCCGGGCAAGGAAACACTGACTACATTATTAGAACCAAAGACACATACACCAAACACCACCAACTTCATCAGCATGGACAATATCATCAAGCTAGTGGACCTATGCCTTACCACCCACATCGCCTTCAACAAAAAACCTACAGACAAACCAATGGAACACCCATGGGATCTCCGATATCAGGGTTCTTAGCAGAGGCAGTAATGCAGAGACTTGAACAAACAGCTCTGCCAACCATCCAACCCAAACTTTAGGTCTGCTACATGGATAACACCTTTGTTATCACTAAATTAAAATGAGGAAACCTTCAAGACCATCAACAATACCCTTACTGGCATTAAAATCACTAAGGAGAAGGAAAACACAAACAAACTGCCATTCCTAGATTCGCAGTACAGCAAACAGCCAATGGGGAACTTCAAACCAGCATCTACAGGAAACAACACATACGGACCAAATACTGAACTATAAAAGCAATCATCCCAACATCCACAAACAAAGCTGCATTAGAACATTATTTCAGTGAGCCACCACACACTGCCACACAGGGGAACTGTGCAGAGCAGAGGAAAATCACCCATACAGCGTATTCAAAAAGGATAGGTACCCAATGAATACATTCTACCGATTTCTCAGCAACAAACACAAACAAGCGGACAAAAAAGCGTCCAAAAACCCTAGCAATTCTCCCCTTCATCAAAGAAATCCCATTTACCACCCCCTGAGAAAGACCAGGAAATGACATCACCACTGGAAATGATGTCACCAACCCAAGGAAACCCAAATGCATAAATAAAAAATAAAACCGGAGGCTCACTGATGATGTTACCTAGTATGGTGATGAAACATCTCAAAACAAACCTTCCAGCTCAGTGAGCACACCTACATCCTTTCCATCAGTATATAATGGATAAAAGAATGACTAGAGTAAGATTACAGCCAATCAAGAACAGTGGCAGGAGTTGTGCGTGGAGTCAGAGGAGATAGGAAGCACTAAGTGAATATTTTCATCAGTATTCATACTGGAAAAAGACATTGTTGTCAAGGAGAATATTGAGAAATAGGTTTCTAGACTAGATGGGATTGAGATTCACAAGGAAGTGGTGTTATAAATTCTTGAAAGTGTGAAAATAAATAAATCCCCTAGGCTGGATGGGATTTATTCCAAGATTCTCTGGGAAGCCAAGGAGGGGATTGCCGAGCCTTTGGCTTTGATCTGTATGTCGTCATTGTCTACAGAAATAGTGCCATAAGACTGGAGGATAGCAAATGTTGTTCCCTTGTTCAAGAAGGGGAGTAGAGCCAACCCTGGTCATGACAGATCAGTGAGCCTTACTTTGGTTGCGGTAAAGTGTGCAAAAAGGTTAAAAGACTTAGGATTTATAGTCATCTCGATTAGAATTAGTTGATTAGGGATAGTCAACATTGTTTTGTGAAGGATAGGTCATGCCTCACAAACCTTAGTGAGTTCTTTGAGAAGGTGACCAAACAGGTGGATTAAGGTAAATTTTCAAAGTTGATGTGGTGTATATGGATTTCAGTAAGGCATTTGATAAGGTTCCCCATGATAGGCTACTGCACAAAATATGGAGGAATAGGTTGAGGACGATTTAGTGCTTTGGATCAGAAATTGGCTAACTGAATGAAGACAGAGGGTGGTGGTTGATGGGAAATATTCATCCTGGAGTTCAGTTCCTAGTGGTATATCACAAGGATCTGTTTTGGGGCCACTGCCGTTTGTCATTTTTATAAACTACCTGGATGAAGGTGTAGAGAAGAGGTTAGCAAATGTGTGGATGACACTAAGAACAGTACAGTTTTGGATAGTGCTGAAGGATGTTGTAGGTTACAGAGGGACATAGATAAACTGCAGAGCTGGGCTGAAAGGCGGCAAATGGAGTTTAATGCGGAAAAGTGTGAGGTGATTCACTTTGGAAGAAGCAACAGGAATGAAGAGTAATGGTAAGAGTCGTGGTAGTGACAATGAGCAGAGAGATCTCGGCAACTATGTACATAGATCCCTCAAGGTTGCCACCCAGGTTGATCGTGTTGTTAAGAAGGCACACAGTGTGTAGAAGGATCATGTTTCAGAACAGTGAGGTCATGCTGCATCTGTACAAAGCTCTGGTGCGCCCACACTTGAAGTATTGCGTGCAGTTCTGGTCACCACATTATAGGAAGGACGTGGAAGCTTTGGAAAGGATTCAGAGGAGATTTACTAGGATGTTGCCTGGTATGGAGGGGAAGTCTTAGAAGAAAAGGTCGAGGGATTTGAGGCTGTTTTTGTCAGAGAGAAAGATTTTGAGAGGTTACTTAAGTGAGACAATAAGAAAATCAGAGGGTTAGATCAATTGGACAGTGACAGCCTTTTTCTTCAGACGTTGATGGATAGCACAAAGGGGCATCGCTGCAAATTGAGGGGTGATAGATATAGGACAGATGTCAGAGGTAGTTTCTTTACTTAGTAGTAGAAGTGTGGAATGCACTGCCTGCAACAGTTGTAAATTTGTTAATTTTACGGACATTTAAATGGTCATTGGATAGGCATATGGATGAGAATGGAATAGTGTAGGTTAGATGGGCTTCAAATTGGTTTGACAGGTCGGTGCAACATTGAGGCCGAAGGGCCTGTACTGCGCGGTAATGTTCTATGTTCTATTAAGTCCATAGCTCCCTGAAAGTGGCCACATAAATAAATAGTGATAAAGAAAGCATATGGTTTGCTTGTCTTTATTGATCAGGGCATTGAGTACAAGAATCAGCATGTTATGTTGCAGTTTTTAAGACTTTGGTTAATCCACTCTTTGAGTATTGCATTCAATTCTGATTGCCACATTACCGGAAGTATACAGGAAGTTGGGGAAGTTAGTGGTGATATCTTGGGGACAGTCCATATCACAGTAGAGGTGGTGTTGGATGTATTAGAATGTATGAAGGTGGATAAATTCCTGATCCTACCCAGATATCCAAGAACACTGCAAGAGGCTAGAGAAGAAATTGCGGGGGCCAGGCTGAAAATTTTACATCATTGTTAGCCACGGGTGAGGTCCTGGAAGATTGGAGGGCAACGAATATTGTAATTATTTAAAAAGGGCTGCAAAGAAAAACCTGGGAATTATAGATGAGTGAGCTTAACATCTGCGTTGGGTAAGTTACTTGAGAAAATTCTGAGGTAAAATATACATGCATTTGGAAACACAGGGTTTGATTAGGAGTAGTTAGCATTGCTTTGTGAGTAGGAGATCATGCCTCACAAATTTGTTAGAGTTCTCCAATGAAGTGACCAGGAAGGTTGACAAGAGTAGGGCGGTAGACGTAGTCTATATGGATTTCAGTAAGGCCTGATGCTGGAAGGTTAGATCGCATGGAATCCAGGGGGAGCTGGCAAATTGGATACAAAATTGGCATTTTGGTAGTAAACAGAAGGCTGGAGGCCTCTGGCTAGTGGAGTGCCTCAGGGGTTACAGCTGGGCCTATTGCTGTTTGGTGTCTAGATCAATGATTTGGATAAGAATGTACAAAGCAATGATTTATAAGTTTGATGATACTAAAACAGATGGTATCGTGCACAGTGAGGAACGTTATCAGAAATAGCAGCAGGACCTTGATCAGCTGGGGAATTGGACCGAGAAATGGCAAATGGAGTTTAATATAGATAAGTGTGAGGTCTTGCATTTTGCAAAGTCAAATCAAGGTAGGAGTTTCATGGTGAATGGTAGGGCCTTAAAGTGTATAGTGGATTAGAAGGATATGGGCAAAGTGTAGGGAAATGGGGTTTTCATGGATGGACATTTTGGTGATCATGGGCCAGGTTGTGCCAAAGGTTCCGTTTCCGTGTTTTAGGAGTCTATGACTCTATCTATATGGAGGTTTTGGAGAGGGTGCAGAAGAGGTTTAGAGGATGCTGCCTGTATAAGAAAGTATGACCTGTTAGGAGAGGCTAGAAAGACTAGAGTTGTTTTCTCTGGAGTGGCAGGCTGAAGGGAGACTTGATAGAAATTTATAAAATTGAGATGCATAAATAAGGTTCGTTGTCAGAATCGTTTTCCCAGAGTTTTACAGAGTGGTAGGTGTCTGGAATGTGCTGCCAGGGGTAGTGATATGACAGAAGGGGCTTTTAGACAAACACGCGAATATGCAAGGAATGGAGGAATATGGACCATGGGCAGACGGAAGGGATTAGATTATTTTAGGTAACATGTTCAGCACAGCATTGTGGGCTGAAAGGCTGTTCCTGTACTATACTGTTCTATGTTCCAAATCAGCCCAGCTCTTGGTCACCTTGCTCGTGGCACGGTGGCACAGTGGTTAGCACTGCTGCCTCACAGCGCCTGAGACCTGGGTTCAATTCCCGCCTCAGGCGACTGACTGTGTGGAGTTTGCACGTTCTCCCCGTGTCTGCGTGGGTTTCCTCCGGGTGCTCCGGTTTCCTCCCACAGTC
Organism: Chiloscyllium punctatum; assembly: GCF_047496795.1. Lineage (NCBI taxonomy): Eukaryota > Metazoa > Chordata > Chondrichthyes > Orectolobiformes > Hemiscylliidae > Chiloscyllium > Chiloscyllium punctatum. The sequence continues at coordinate 52,372,422 of NC_092761.1, read as the reverse complement.
CAAAGATGTGCAGGTCAGGTGAATTGGCCATACTAAATTGCCCATAGTGTTAGGTCAGGGGTAAATGTAGATGTAGGGGTATAGGTGGGTTACGCTTCGGCGGGGCGGTGTGGACTTGTTGGGCCGAAGGGCCTGTTTCCACACTGTAAGTAATCTAATCTAATCTAATCTAATCAAAGCCTTATGGGTTGCATTGATCACTTCAGATCCATAAGTGAGGGCCAACATTGTCCAAAATCAATATGCTTCTGCTTGAGCACAGAGAGTGCATTAAAAATCAAGAAACTAACAAAAATGCTACAAAACATCAGAATAACTGTTCATAAGTCAGCCTACCGGTTGTAGTCTTCGCTTCTCAACATGTTTCCTTATCATTATTTTCAAATCCTCATCTCCCAGTTCAGGTTTACCTGGAACATGTAAAATCAAAAAAATCAAACATTTCTGGGTGAGAAGGGGTCTGCTGGAAGTAGAGTGGTGCAGTGCTTCAGGAGAGGGAGGTAACACATGGGATGGCATAGAGGTGGCCCACCTGGGGGCAAGAGGAGGGACAGGAGGCACAGTGCCTGGTTTACAGGAGACAGGATTGGGGGAAGACAGAACAGACACAATTCTAGGATAGCTGAGGTATATTCTGAATATAGTTCAGAAGAAGAAATTTCAAATTCATAAGTATTAGCATGATGAGAATTTCATCTGATGAGGATGTATTCAGGCTTCTGGCTTGTCTACTTCTTATCACCAGGCCTGCCACATCCTCCTTTTTGTTCCTCTCTTGATTAAATACTTCATTTCTAACATTAAGTTCATTTGTGTCCTGGTGGGTCCTTCAAATAGGCTGCTTCAACGGCAGCTGAGGACCAGGTGTGTCTGAGCCCAAGATCCTAGTTTCCTTGAGGCTTGTACAGCGCCTTCACAGCAGCATGGTTGGTTTGGCCCAGCCTGGGATTCCTTTCAGCGGCTGTTTCTGTTGACATCAGGGTGTCCTTGTGGCAGCTTCAGTCAATCAGTCTGTGACTCACACACCATTTTCTTTGGCACCATGGTGGATCCAGCCCAGGATTCCAATGTGGAGGGGTGTAATCAGGTCCTCAAGCCCAGAACCATGAAATAGACTGAATGGACTTCGCCCTTTTTAACTTATTATTTTTTCTTTTCTTTATTATATTATCATGGAAGGACTGTTATTCTAAACGTTTTCATTTTTCTAATTCATTACTCAGACTTATTTCTTTATTTTTCAAATTTTTCTTTCAAGAATTTGTACCTTGGTGAGGTAAGTGGTGACTTGTAAACATTTCACTGTACTCACATGTACATGTGACAATTAAGCTAACTAAATTCAAATTCAAACTGTATTGGCTCTTTGGTGCAGGCCAGCTATCACCAGGTGACAAGGAATAACACTCTTACACACTTGGAAGTCCCCAGTTCCAGAAAGCACCACTTTGAGTAAACAGATGCAAGAACCAGGATTCAGTGGCTGGTTTGGGGTTAAAGAGATAGCAGGTTTACACTTACTGACTGTCTTCATGTCCTGCGTGGAGAGGGTTGGTACAGCTCGCAGCGCCACACTGGGACTCATGGGGTGTGTTGGAGAACCCGGAAGCCAGGAACACATCTCTACAATACAGAAAAATATGATTTATGAGAACAGGACAACCTGCTCAATTGCAAATTTCTGATGTCTTTAAAAAAGAAATTTGTTCACATGATAAAGGGGATGTTGGTTATGCTGGCATTTTTTGCCTATCTTAAAACAAAAGTGAAACATTAAATGGGTAGCATGGTAGCACAGTCGTTAGCGGTGCTTCTCTCAGTACCAGGGACTGGGGATCCATTCTAGTCTTGGGTGACTATGTGGAGTTATCATTCTCCCCATGTCTACAGCAATTTCCACCGGGTGCTCCAGTTTTCTCCCACAGTCCAAAGATGTGATTAGATGTAATAGCCATGCTAACTTGTCCCTGTGTAGGCTGGATGGTTTGCCATGGTAAATATAAGACTATAGGGATATGTTGGGATACTCTCAGAGGGTTGGTGCAGCCTTGATGGGCTGAATGCCCTCTTTCTGCCCTGTAAGGACTCTTTGAAACAATTCCATGAAATGGATCAATTGTTGGTGTGTGTGTGTGTGTGTGTGGCGGTGGAGAACGGAGGTGTCACTGCCTGGTGAGAGCAGAGGGGTACGAACAGACCACAATCACTAGGAAGGTTAACTTCAAGGATTGAAGGATTGAAGTTGTATCAAAAAATATTTTTTAAAAATTGTTGGTTCTATTTCTTTTCAGAGTCTCTAAATCTCAAGGTTTGTGTCAGAAACTGAACTGTTCTCAAAGCAGTAACATACAATCTCAGTCCACTAAAGATATCACACAAACAAAGAGACTTTGTGTCGGGAAGATGGCCAAAAATCCAACAAGTAAACCGTTCTCTTCGATTCACCTTCCCCAACCCTCTATCCCTCTTCCAATGGCTGATCTCAAAAAAACTCAAGGCCTGGAAGGTCAGGTCCTTCTCAATCAACATGGATTCCCAACTTCAAAACTATTTTTGAAGAGAAAGTCCATGCACATGGCCAATAAAAGAATCCTTGTACATAGACAAGACGATTAAAAAGGATTGTTTTTTCTCTCTACAACCCAAATCTCTCCTTTAAAAACTTTCCTCACAAAATAATGTATTGGACAAAGGGGTAAGATTGGTCAGACCTGAGCTTTATGAAAGGTTCAACATAACTAATCAGTTTTTGCACTCAATTCTGCTATTTATAAACCTCAAAATTGTAATGGCCTGACATCTTCACAGATCGATGCAAATGAACCCTAGGTCCCACTGTTTCTACACACTATTGACAATTGTGCCGTATTGCCTCTCCATAGGTCTTCATCCAAAAGGCATCACCTCTCCGTTGTAAATTCTACTGGTCACTTGGCAGCCCATTCTCCCACACTCTATGTCCTGATGCAGTCAACAGACATTGTCCTCACTATTTGCCATGCCTCAGGTTTGTAACATTGGTAAGTTTTGAAATATTCATTTTAATGTAGCATCCGAATCATTTACGTACATCAAAAAAGTAACAGTCTGAGTAATGACTATTGGTAACATCACTGTCATCCTCCAGTCTAAAAAATCACCACTGACCACAACTCACTGATTTCTGTCCATAAGTCAATATTATTTCAGCCAAGTTGATGCAGATCCTCCGATTCAATAAACCTCAGATTTATAAACCAGATTTACTTATGGTCTGAGAGACTCAGTCCTGAGCAGGCATTTAGAATTCACAAAGGCAACACCCAGCACATTTCCTTCATCAAGCTTATCTACTACTTCATCAATAAATTCAAATAAATAAGATGACCATAAGATGTAGGAGCAGAATCAAACCATTCAGCCCATCAAGTCTGCTCTACCAGTCAACAAAAGCATGGTTGATCTGATAATCCTCAACTCTATTTTCTTACCTTTGCATCATAATCTTGGGTTCCCTTGAAAATACTCATGATAAGAAACAGGAAAAGAGTAGGCCGTTTGGCCCCTTGAGCTAGCTCTACCACTCAAACGGATCACAGTTGATGCAATATTCCTAGTATCCACTTTCCTCCCCCCTCCCCATAACGCTTAACTCCACGATAAATCAGCCTTAAATATTCACAGTTCTCTGTGGCAAGGAGTTCCAACGTCTCTCAACCCTCAGCAAAGAAATTCCTCTTCATCTCAGACTTAAATTGGTACCCCTATATTCTGAGTTTGTGCCCTCTACTCCTAAACTCTCCCATGAGGGAAAACATTCTCTCAGGATTCATCCTACAAAGCCCCTTAAGAATCCTTTATGCTTCTCTGAGACCAGCTCTCATTCTTCTAAGTTCCAGTCAATAAAGTTTAGTCTTTGATCGTCCATACCAGGGATCATCTGAGTAAACTTTCTTTGAACTACCACCAGTGAAAACATGTTGTTCCTTAAACAAGGGAACTGCCCACAATACTCCAGATTTGATCTCACCAGCGCCATGGACAATTGCAGTAAGACTTCCTTACTCTCCATACACCATACCCCTTGAAATAAGGCCAATATTCCAATAGCATTCCTGATTACTGGCTGCACCTGTGTGCTAACAAGTCCCTTACTATTGCAACTTTCTGCAGTTTTTCTCTATCTGAATAACACTTGTTCTCCCTTCTAAAATGAACTTCACATTTTCCCACATTATAATCCATTTGCCACCTTTTGTCTATTTACTTAACCTATCAATATCTCTCTGTCAGGTGTTTGTATCCATCTTGCAACTTGCCTTTCCACCTATTTTTGTGTTGTCTGCAAAATTAGTACATTCACTTCCTTTCTCCAATTCATTAATAAATATTGTAAACAGTTGCTGTCCCATCACTGATCCCTGTGGAGAGATTCCCTCCCTCCCCACCCATTATAGATTGCCACCCCTATATTTGCAGCTCCCCCGACACCCAACCCCAGTCCTGAAGGATCCTTCTTCAGGGTTACACCCAAAATATTAACTTCACCACCTCCTAATGCAGCCTGGTTTGCTGTTTTCTTCCAGGCTCCTGCCTCTCTAACCTGAAAAACATCACACTTTATTCCCACTCCCTGTTTTCTGCCCAATAGTCAATGCTCGCTTTATACCAATGTACTATTTTTCACACTACGGTCTCTCATAAAATGACTATCTTTTGTGAGGTACCTTGTTGAATGCCTTCTGGAAGTCCAAATGTAACACATCTATTGGTTCCCCATATCCACTCTGATTGAGACTTCATAGAGTCATTGAGATATACAGCACAGGAACTGACCCTTCAGTCCAACTTGTCCATGCTGACCAGATATCTCACATAAATCTAGACCCATTTGCCAGCATTTGGCCCACATCCCTCTAAACCCTTCCTACTCATATTCCCATCCAGATGCCCTTTAGGTATCGTAATTGTACCTCCATCACTTCCTCTGGCGACTCATTCCATTCGTGCGCCATCCTGTGTGAAAAGTTGCCCTGATTTCCCATTTAAATCTTTTCACTCTCACCTTAAACCTGCACCCTCTAGTTTTTGACTCCCTCACCCCAGGGAAAAGACAATGTCTATTTATCCTATCCATGACCACCCCCCCACCTCATGACTTTATAAACCTCAGCTCCAGGAAAACAGCCCAGCCTGTTCAGCCTCTCCTTATAGCTCAAACCCTCCAAACACTGGCAACATTCTTGTAAATCTTTTCTGAACCCTTTCAAATTTCACAACATCCTTCCAATAGCAGGGAGACCAGAAATGCACATAGTATTCTAATAGTGGCCTAACCAATGTCCTGTATAGCCACAACTTGATCTGCCAACTCCTTTACTCAAAACACTGACTGATAACGGCAAGCATACCAAACAATTTCTTCACTATCCTATCTACTGCAACTGCACTTTCAAAGAACTATGAACGTCCTCAAAATACTCTAAAATAGTCAGAGATCATACATCTTTCATAAAACATGCTGACTCTGCTTGGATTAGATTATGATTTTCCAAACGTATCATTATTCCCTTAATATTAGGTTCCACCAATTTTTTAAGAAAATACGTTAGGCTAATTGACCCATAGTTATGTACCTTATTACTTCTCTTATGATGGTGATAGTACTTAATTCCTCACCTGAATTCTTTAGTAATAATGAGATGTTTGAAGTATCTTGAGGTTTAAAGATTGATGCAAAGCATTTAATGACTCCTCTGCCATTTCCATGCTCCCATAATTATGTCTGCAGATGAATACTCTAAGGGGCCTATGTTCACATTGACCTTTCTCTTATATATTTAAAGATACTCTTCATTGCCAGTTTAAATATTCCCTCGTAGTTTAATTTTCTCCCTCTTTATCGTTTGTAGTCCTCCTTTGATAGATGCTGAATTTATCCCAGTTTTTGAGGTTATTGCTGACTTTTGATGGCTTATGTGATTTTTCTTTGAACTTTAAACTCTCCTTAACTTTCATGGTTGAATTGTCCCTCTCTTAGAATCTTTCCTCCTTACTGGGATATATTTTTGCTGAAAGTCATGAATTATCTTCTCAAATGCCTGCCACTGCTTGCTTATTGTCATTCCTGCTGTTAAAATATTCCACAGATTCATGACTCTGAGAAAATAATTTCTTCTTACCTCTATTTTAAATGAGTGACCACATGTTTTGAAAACTCGCCTTGTGGTCCTTGATTCCACACAAGGGAAAACAACCTTACCTCAACTACCCTGTCAAGTCCCTCAGCATCTGCATGTTTCGGTAAGGTCCACATTGTAATCAGTACAGGTCCAAGCTACCAATACCTCCACATAACACTGCCCTTCCATAGTTGATATCAGCCGAGTGAACCTTCTTTGGACTGCCTTCAATCTTTCCTTATATTAAAGGACCCAAAACAGTTCACAGCATTCCGGCTGCAGTCTGACTTGTGCCTTGTACAGTTTAGCAACCTCCCTACTCTCCCTTCCATTGCCAGTGAATATTCCATTTGCCTTCCCAATTATTCACTGAGCTTGGAATGATCAAACATTTACCACTTACAAATCCATGCTAGTTCTCCTGAACTGACTCAAACCTTTTCAAATGCCCATGATCTTCTTTCTGTCTCTTATACTTTATTACCGCAATTATATTGACTAGCACATGGAATAACCTGATCACCTTTTTTTGAAAAAGGATGTCACATTTGTACCTTCCAATTGTTCAGCACCTCTCCTGCATCTAGGGGAGATTTAAAGATTATGGTAAGTCCTTCTACTATCTCCAGTCCCACCTCCCTTAGCAACATGGGATGCAAGTCAGTAATCTTAACCACTACGTATGACCAGCCTTTCAAACACATCCTACCCATCCATTTGCACCTTATCCACTGCCTTTACCAATATTTTGTTAGCACCCACATCCTAAGTAAAGACTGATTCAAAATACCGAAGTATTTACGCCTCACTTCACCTCTTACTGTATATTCTTTGTCCTCAATAAAATCTACTGTGTCTATAATTATCTTGTCATAACCCTGGTGAGAATAGAGCATGAGAAATCAAGCTCCACTATTCCATGAGTTACCATAATTTTTGTTTCCATTCATGGGATTATTGTTGTCCAGGCCAGCATTTACTGCCCATCCCCAATTGCCCAGAGGATAGTTAACAGTCAGCCACATTGCTATGGGTCTGTTCACATGTGTAGACCAGACCAGGTCCCTTCAATTTCAGCAGTTTCCTTACCTGAATGGCAATAGTCTCATGGTCTTCACTAGATTCTTAACTCCAGATTTTTTAAAAATTGAATTCAAATTCCACCATCTGCCAAACCCAAGAACATTACCTGGGTTTCTGGATTAATAATCTAGTGATAATACCACTGAGCCATTGCAATTTAATATCTAGGATGGTTAATGCCTGACTGTGACCACTATCTGATATAAAAGAAACCCACAAATTTCAAAAGCATACCTATTATAACAAACTTATCCACTAACAAATGACAAAAAATGGACGATTAATTACTTATGCAAATTTAAACTACACCCATTTTAAATCCAAACACAAACACACACATATTCATTTATATGTGTTGAGAAATATAGACAAAAAAGGACAAAATCTCTATGGATCAAATTTCAAATCAAAGAAAAATGGGGTAACTTTTCTCAGATATCTTGCATTTGAGATTTTTGGTGATGATACCATGTTGCTGTTGAATGTTGTGACTTTCAATAATTAGGCTGGATTTGGGCCTTGCTTAAAATTAGAGGTTCTCTTTCTTTTTGCTAAATATTGGACAATGCAAAAAATCCTTGAATAAATGTGAAGGGCTCACCAAGGCCTTCTTATCCAGCATTTTATCAAGTGAATTATTGCTGCGTGTCCTGCAATGAACCAACCCATTGACATTCATACCTTCCTCATCAGATGAGATGCTGTTATCTTTACATTCCTCTTTGACCTCTTGCAGAATCTTTTCGTATCGACTCTGTGCTCGTCTCTCCTGCTCCTTCTGACTCGAAATTGCCTGGTATTTCCTTTTCAGAGTCATGTCAGGGCCACTCTTTCTTGCCAGCTCTAGCAACTCCTGGAAAATGAACCAATCAACAAAAACACTCTGTGGTGTATCTGATGTTACAACAGGGTCATGTTTTTAAAGTACCAAATCAAACAAATTCCTTCCTCATTTGAAGTGATGAAACTTTCCAGTGCTGCTACATAAACAATTTTAATGGAGCGCTTTGACTAATCCTGCAGTGTTATGAAGGTGTAGGTGTGTACTGCACCTTTAAAAGAGAGAGAGAGAGAGAGAGAGAGAGGAAACTGGCAAGGACTGACTGAAAACAGAGTGTGCTGAGCAATTTAAAAAATGCAACGTTTGGTTGAAACATATAGCTGAACAAAAAATAAATTCAAATTCGGCCAATCTGTTTAAATTATGCCCCAGATACCAAACTTCAATTGAATCTGAATTTTACGGTTTGGGATGATATCAAACCAAACAAAGAACAAAGAAAATTTACAGCCCAGGAACAGGCCCTTCCAAGCCCGAGCCGATCCAAATCTACTGTCTAAACCTTTCGGTCAATTCTTAAGTATCTGTATCCCTCTACTCCCCACCTACTCATGCATCTGTCCAGACGCATCTTAAATGAATCTACCGTGCCTGCTTCTACCACCTCTGCTGGCAACACATCCTAAACGCCCACCACCCTCTGTGTAAAGTACTTGCCACGTGTATCCCCCTTAAACTTTCCACCTCTCACCTTGAATGCGTGACCTCTCGTTATTGAATCCTTCACCCTGGGAAAAAGCTGGTCTCTATCCATCCTGTCTATACTCTTCATGATGTTGTAAACCTCAATCAAGTCCCCCCTCAATCTTCTTTTTTCTAATGAAAACAAACCTAACCTACTCAATCTCTCTTCATAGCTAGCACCTTCCATACCAGGCAACATCCTCATAAATCTTCTCTGCACCCTCTCCAAAATGTCCACATCCTTTTGGGAATGTGACAACCAGAACTGTACACAGTACTCTAAATGCGATCGAACCAATGTCTTGTACAATTTTAACATGACTGCCAGCTCTTATACTCAATGAAGTCTGATGAAGGCAAGCATACTATATGCCTTCTTGACCACTCTATCCAACTGTGCAGCAACCTTCAGTGTACAATGGACCTGCACTCCTAGATCTCTCTGTCCATCAACTTTTCCTAAGGCTCTTCCATTCATTGTATAATTTGCTCTAGAATTAGTCTTGCCTAAATACATCACCTCACATCTGTCTGGATTGAAATCCATCTGCCACTTTTCCACCCAACTCTTCAGTCTATCTATGTCCTCCTGTATTCTTTGACAGTCCCTTATGCTTTCTGCTACTCCACTAATCTTTGTGTCATCTGCAAACTTGCTGATCATACCAACACTGCCCTCTTCCAGATCATTTATGATATTACAAACAACAGTGGCTCCAACACTGACCCCTGTGGAACACCACTGGTCACCTTTCTCCATTTCGAGAAACTCCCTTCAACTCCGTTCAGCAACAGTCTCCTGTTGCTCAACCAGTTACTTATCCACCTAGCTAGAACGCCCTATACAACTTCTCCATTAGTCTACCACGGGGAACCTTATCAAAAGCCTTACTAAAGTCCATGAATATGATATCAACAGCCCTTCCTTCATCTATCAACTTGGTCACTTCCTCAAAGAACTCTATTAAGTTGATAAGGCACGATCTCTCCCACACAAAACCATGTTGCCTATCACTGATAAGCCCATTCTTTTCTAAATATAAATAGATCCTATTCCTCACTACGTTCTCCAGCAACTTTCCCACCACCGACATCAGGCTCACTGGTCTGTAGTTACCAGAAATACTGGATTAGTGGTGCTGGAAGAGCACAGCTGCTCGTTGGATGCTGCCTGAACTGCTGTGCTCTTCCAGCACCACTAATCCAGTATTTGGTTTTCAGCATCTGCAATCCTCTCTCGCCTCCCTCATCAACCTGGGATAGATCCCATCGGGTCCTGGGGATTTGTCTACCTTAATAACCTCTAGCCTACCCAACACATCTTCCCTACTCATATCAACGTGATCCAGACTAACCAAACTTCTATCTCTAATCTCAAGATTCATCATGTTCCTTTCCTCAGTGAACACTGATGCAAAGTAATGATTCAGAATCTCACCCATTCTCTCAGGCTCGACACACAGCCTTCCTTCATTATCCTTTAGTAGACCAATCCTGGCTAGTTGTACAATTTCTCCTGTCATCCATGGTTTACGAATCTTGCCTTCAACGGGACATGCCTATCCTGCAATGACTTTAACCTATCTTTGAAAGCCTCCCACATATCAAATGTGGACTTCCCTTCACATAGATGTGTCCAATCCACATTTCCCAGCTCCTGCCTAATTTTGATACAATTGGCTTAGGACCACTCTCATCTTTGTCTACAGGTATTCTAAAACTTACAGAATTGAGGTCACTGTTCCTAAAGAAATCCCTCACCGCAACATCGACCACCTGTCCTGGCTCATTCCCCAGTACCAGCTCCAATACAGCCCCTTCCCTCGTCGGACAATTGACATACTGCTCTAGAAAACTCTCCTGGACGCTTCTTACAAATTCTACCCCATCCACACCTCTGACGTTAAGTATATCCCAGTCAGTGTTATGAAAATTAAAATTTCTCATCACCACTACCCTATTGCCTCTACATCTTTCCATAATCTGTTTACCAATTTGTTCTTCTACCTCACGCTCACTGTTGGGAGGTCTGTATTACAGCCCCAACAATGTAAATGCACCCTTCTTATTTCTCAGCTCCACCCATAATGCCTCACTACCCAAGACCTCCATAGTGTCCTCCTTTAGCACAGCCGTGATATCATCCCTCACCAGCAATGTAACTCCAACCCCCTTTTACATCCTTCCCTGTCCTGTCTGAAGCGTCTATATCCTGGAACATTTAATTGCCAATCATCATGCCCCTCCTTCAACCAAATCTCTGTGATTGCAATAACATCATACTTCCAGGCACCAATCAAAGCCTTAAGTTCATTTGCCTCAGAACATAGAACATAGAACATAGAACAATACAGCACAAAACAGGCCCTTCAGCCCACGATGTTGTTCCGAACATTTATCCGAGCTTAAGCACCTATCCATGTACCTATCCAATTGCCGCTTGAAGGACACCAATGATTCTGACTCTGCCACTCCCACAGGCAGCGCATTCCATGCCCCCACCACTCTCTTGGGAGAAAGTGAGGACTGCAGATGCTGGAGATCAGAGCTGAAAATGTGTTGCTGGAAAAGCGCAGCAGGTCAGGCAGCATTCAAGGAACAGGAGAATCGACGTTTCAGACATCAGCCCTTCTTCAGAAGGGCTGATGCCCGAAACGTCGATTCTCCTGTTCCTTGGATGCTGCCTGACCTGCTGCGCTTTTCCAGCAACATATTTTCAGCCCCACCACTCTCTGGGTAAAGAACCTACCCCTGACATCCCCCCTATACCTTCCACCCTTCACCTTAAATTTATGTCCCCTTGTAACACTCTGTTGTACCCGGGGAAAAAGTCTCTGACTGTCTACTCTATCTATTCCCCTGATCATCTTATAAACCTCTATCAAGTCACCCCTCATCCTTCGCCGTTCCAATGAGAAAAGGCCTAGCACTCTCAACCTATCTTCGTACAACCTATTTTCTATTCCAGGCAACATCCTGGTAAATCTCCTCTGCACCCTCTCCAAAGCTTCCACATCTTTCCTAAAATGAGGCGACCAGAACTGCACACAGTACTCCAAATGTGGCCTTACCAAGGTCCGATACAGCTGCAACATTACCTAACGACTCTTGAATTCAATCCCTCTGCTAGTGAACGCTAATACACCATAGGCCTTCTTATAAGCTCTATCCACCTGAGTGGCAACTTTCAAAGGTCTATGAACATAGACCCCAAGATCCCTCTGCTCCTCCGCCTTACTAAGTAGCTACCATTAACCCTGTATTCCGCATTCTTATTTGTCCTTCCAAAATGGACAACCTCACACTTGACAGGGTTGAACTCCATCTGCCACTCCTCAGCCCAGTTCTGCATCATATCTAAGTCCCTTTGCAGCCGACAACAGCCCTCCTCACTATCCACAACTCCACCAATCTTCGTATCGTCTGCAAATTTACTGACCCACCCTTCCAGTCCCTCTTCCAAGTCATTAATAAAAATTACAAACAGCAGAGGACCCAGAACTGATCCCTGCGGAACTCCACTTGTAACTGGGCTCCAGGCTGAATATTTACCATCTACCACCACTCTCTGACTTCGACCGGTTAGCTAGTTCTCTATCCAAATGGCCAAACTTCCCACTATCCCATGCCTCCTGACTTTCCGCATATGCCTACCATGGGGAACCTTATCAAAAGCCTTACTAAAATCCATGTATACTACATCCACTGCTCTACCCTCATCCACATGCTTGGTCACCTCCTCAAAGAATTCAATAAGACTTGTAAGGCAAGACCTACCCCTCACAAATCCGTGTTGGCTGTCCCTAATCAAGCAGTGTCTTTCCAGATACTCATAAATCCTATCCCTCAGTACCCTTTCCATTACTTTGCCTACCACCGAAGAAAGACTAACTGGCCTGTAATTCCCGGGGTTATCCCTATTCCCTTTTTTGAACAGGGGCACAACATTCGCCACTCTCCAGTCCCCTGACACCACCCCCATTGACAGTGAAGATGAAAAGATCATTGCCAACGGTTCTGCAATTTCCTCTCTTGCTTCCCACATAATCCTAGGATATATCCCGTCAGGCCCAGGGGACTTGTCTATCCTCAAGTTTTTCAAAATGCCCAACACGTCTTCCTTCCTAACAAGTATCTCCTCTAGCTTACCAGTCCGTTTCATACTCTCCTCTTCAACAATACGGTTCCTCTCATTTGTAAATACTGAAGAAAAGTACTCATTCCAGACCTCTCCTATCTCTTCCGACTCAATACACAGTCTCCCACTACTGTCCTTGATCGGACCTACCCTTGTTCTCGTCATTCTCATGTTTCTCACATACGCATAAAAGGCCTTGGGGTTATCCTTGATCCTACCCGCCAAAGATTTTTCATGCCCTCTCTTAGCTCTCCTAATCCCTTTCTTCAGCTCCCTCCTGGCTATCCTGTATCCCTCCAATGCTCTGTCTGAACCCTGTTTCCTCAACCTTATGTCAGCCTCCTTCTTCCTCCTTACAAGACATTCAACCTCCCTCGTCAACCAAGGTTCCCTCACACGACCATCTCTTTCCTGCCTGACAGGTACATACATATCAAGGACACGTCGTATCTGTTCCTTGAAAAAGTTCCACATTTCAACGGCATCCTTCCCTGACAGCCTATGCTCCCAATTTGTGCTCCTCAGATCCTGTCTTACAGCATCTTATTTACCCTTCCCCCAATTGTAAAACCTACCCTGTTGCACGCACCTATCTCTCTCCATAACCAAGGTGAAATTCACAGAATTGTGGTCACCATCACCAAAATGCTCACCCACTAACAAGCCCATCACTTGTCCCAGTTCGCTACCAAGTACCAAATCCAATATGGCCTCCCCTCTGGTCGGACAATCTACACACTGAGTTAGAAAAGCTTCCTCGACACACTGCACAAACACTGCCCCATCCAATCTACTTGACCTAAAGGCCTTCCAATCAATATCTGGGAAGTTGAAATCGCCCATGTGGCTTCTGCACCTTTCCAAAATCTGTTTCCCAATCTGTTTCTCCACATCTCTGCTGCTATTGGGGGGCCTATAGTAAACACCCAACAAGGTGACTGCTCCTTTCCTATTTCTGACTTCAGCCCATACTACCTCCAAAGGCAGATCCCCCTCGAACTGCCTTTCTGCAGCCATTATACCATTTCTAATTAGCAACGCCAAGCTCCCCCCCCTCCTTTTTTACCACCCCCCCAATCATACTGAAACATCTGTAACCAGGAACCTCCAACAACCATTCCTGTCCCTCTTCTATCCACGTTTCCCTGATGGCCACAACATCGTAGTCACAAGTACCGATCCATGCCTTAAGTTCACCCACCTTATTTCTGATACTTCTTGCGTTGAAGTATACACACTTGAGCCCATCTCTGTGTCCGCAAGCATTCCCTGTCGGTGCTACCTTCTCCACAGCCTTCCTACATTCTTGGACATCCTGAAAAACAGCTAACCTACTTGCTGGACTACAAGTCCGGATCCCATCCCCCTGCCAAATGAGTTTAAACCCCCCACCGAAGAGTGCTAGCAAACCTACCTCCCAGGATATTGGTGCCCTTCTGGTTCAGGTGCAACCCGTCCTTCTTGTACAGGTTCCACCTTCCCCAGAATGCAGTCCAATTGTCCAAATACCTGAAGCCCTCCCTCCTACACCATCTTGCAGCCATGTGTTCAACTGCACTCTCTCCCTATTCCTTGCCTCACTGTCACGTGGCACCGGCAACAACCCAGAGATGACGACTCTGTCCGTCCTAGCTTTTAGCTTCCAGCCTAACTCCCTGAGCTCCTGAATGACCTCCCCACCCCTCTTCCTACCTATGTCGTTGGTGCCAATGTGCACCACGACTTCTGGCTGCACACCCTCCCCCTTAAGGATTCTGAAGACACGGTCTGAGACGTCTCGGACCCTGGCACCCAGGAGGCAACAAACCATGTGAGAGTCTCGCCCATGTCCACAGAACCGCCTGTCTGTCCCTCTAACTAGAGAGTCTCCTATAACTAGTGCTCTCCTCCTCTCCCCATTTCCTTTCTGGGCCTCAGAGCCGGACCTCGTGCCAGAGACCCGGTCAGTGCAGCTTACCCCTGCTAGGCCGTTCCCCCCAACAGTATCCAAAGCGGGATACTTATTGTTGAGGGGAACGACCACAGGGGAACCCTGCACTGCCTGCTTCCTCCCCTTTCCACCTCTAACTGATACCCAGCTACCTCTGTTCTCTGGCGTAACTATGTCCCTGTAGCTTACACACTATACTCCTTGCAGTAAAGTAGATGCATTTCAGGCCACCAGTTCTTTTATGCTTATGCACTCTGTGCCTACTCTTCCCTTTATTAATGCTATCTTCATGATTCTTAGAGTCTCCACCTCACTGCCTACTTATTTTCTCTTCTGCTTCCCAGTCCCCTGCCACATTAGTTTAAAACCTCCCCAACAGCAGTAGCAAAAACTAACCCTAAGGTCCCTGGTTCCGGTCTGGTTCAGATGTAGACTGTCCATTTTGTAAGAGTCCCACCTTCCCCAGAACCGGTCCCAATGTCCAACAAATCTGAACCCCTCCCTCCTACACCATCTCCGAAGCCACGCATTCATCCTGCCTATTTTTTTCATTTCTATGAAATGATCCAATGTTTTGGGGTATAAAACCTGACATTTTGAACAGTTAGGGGGAGAACAGCAAACAGCATCAACAAAAAAATAGATTGCTAGCCGAACAGCTCTCTGAAAGGTGCCTGTCCACAATAAAGTTGGATAGCAGAAGACCAAAGAAAAGATGACTCAGGAAAGTTGACAGGGGAAAATCGGCAGCTGGCTGGTTTTTTGAAATGTAATTCCTTTTTTGGGAAATCTTAATCAGGGTTTTTTAAAAATCGGATGAGTATTGGAGAGTGGCAGGTAAAAGATAGCTTTAAAAGAAATTAGTTGTAAATTGTTGTTATTTTCATGTTCTCTGTTGGACTTAAAGAATAAAATTGTTAATTTTTACTTTAAATAGTGACATCTGGGATAGTTCTTTGCCTCTTGAAATTTAACCAATTACGGTATGAGGTGAACATCACTGTGTGTCGAGTTTATACTAGCAGAGGGGTTTACCTCGTGTCATACACAGTGATCATTTCAGTATCAATGCCAATTCACCATGCCCACATTCTTCCTACTCTGTCAATCTCTCCAGTGTCCCACAGAACAGAAGGATTTGGGAGTCAGAGAATCACTGAATCCCTCAAGTGTCAGGCCATTTGGCCCATCGAATCTGCACTGATCTTCCAAAGAGCATTCCACCCAGGCCCAGCCCCCTAACCTATCCCCATGACCCTGCACTTACCATGACTAATCCAACTAATGTGCACATCTTTGCACAATAGAATGAAACTAAAGCACCTGAGAGTAAACCCATGCAGAACTCCACTGTCTGTATGCAAATTCCATACAGACAGTGGCCCAAGGCTGGGATCAAACCGAGGTCCCTGTCGCTGTAAGGCAGCAGTGCTAACCATTTGTGCCACCATGCTGCCCTCGTCCATGAATCATCAAAAACTAACATCCAAGTTCAGCAGGTACTGGGGAAGGCAAATGGTACGTGGGCCTTTATTTCAAAAGGAATGGAATCCAAAAGTCCAAAAGTTTTGCTAAAACTTTACAAGGCACAGCTGGGATACCGTTAACAATTTTGGTTACTTTATCTAAAGAAGGGAAGATACCATGAGTTTTGAGGTAGTCCAGGTTCACTAGTCTAGGAAGCGTCTGTCAGGTATAGACAGCAGAGATTTCTAGAAGAGTATAAAGGCAGTAGAAGTATACTTAACAGGGAAATCAGAAGGGCAAAAAGGGGACACGGGATAGCTTTGGCAAATAGGGTTAAGTAGAATCCAAAGGGACTCTACAAGTATATCAGGAACAAAAGAGTTACAAGGGAGAGAACAAGGCCTTTAACATCAGCAAGGCTGCCAACACATGGAGCCGCAGGAAATGGGGGAGATACTAAACGAGTATTTAGCATGAGTGTTTACTGCAGAGAACACTATGGAAGATACAGAATGTGGAGGAATAGATAGTGACAGCTTGAAAAATGTCCACATTACATAGGAGGAGGAACTGAATATCTTAAAAAGCATAAAGATGGATAAATCCCTGGGACCTGATCAAATGTACCCTCAAACTCTGTGGGAAGCTAGGAAAGTGATTGATTGGACTGCTTACTGCGATATTTGTATCATCGATAGCCATAGGTAATGTGCCGGAAGACTGGAGATTGGTTAATGTGGTGACACTATTTAAAAAAGGCAAAGAAAAGCCAGGGAACTATAGACTGGTGAGCCAGACATCGATGGTGAGCAATTTTTTTTTTAGAATTGTTGGAGTGAATCCTGAGAGACAGGATTTACATGTATTTGGAAAGGAAAGGACTGATTAGGGATAGTCAACATGGTTTTGCACGTGCGAAATTGTGTCTCACTAACTTAATTTTTTTTGAACAAGTAACAAAGAAGATTGATAAGGGCAGAGCAGTGGACGTGACCTTTATAGGCTTCACTAAGACATTCAACAAGGTTCCTCGTAGTAGACTGTTTAACAAGGTTAACATGGGATACATAACTGGTTCAAAGGTATAAGGAAGAGGGTGGTGGTGGAAGTTTGCTTTTCACATTGGAGGCCTGTAAAATGCACCACAAGGATCAGTGCTGGGTCCACTGCTTTTCATCATTTACATAAATGATTTGGATGTGATGGTTAGTAAGGTATAACTAGTAAGTTTGCAGATGACACCAAAATTGATGGTGTAGTGAACAGCGAACAAGGTTAAGTCAGTGAAGGCTGAGGGATTTACAGAAGTTTGTAAAATCATAAAGGGCATGGATAGGGTGAATAGACAAAGTCTTTTCCCCAGGTTGGTGGTGGGGGGGGGGGGGGGGGGGGGTGTCCATAACTAGAGGGCATACGTTTAAGGTGAGATGGGAAAGATTTAAATGGGACTTAAGGGGCAACATTTTCATGCAGAGGGTGGTGGATGTATGAGCTGCCAAAGGATGTGGAGGCGGCTGGTACAATTACAACATTTAAAAGGCATCTAGATGGGTATACGAATAGAAAGGGTTTGAAGGGATATGGGCCAAATGCTGGTAAATGGGACTAGATTAATTTAGGATATCAGGCTGGCATGGCAGAGTTGGACCAAAGTATCTGCTTCCATACTGTACAGCTCTATGACTCTATGATATTATGCCCCACGTATGGAAGGACTGTCTTATGAAGAAATATTGCGCAGACTGTGTTTGTAGTCATTGGGATATAGAAGAATAAAACATGTAAGATTCTTGAAACATCTAAGGTTTATAAGAGATTTTGATATGGTAAGGGAAGAAAGGTGGTTTTCTCTTGTGGGACAATCTAGGACCAGAGGGCAGAATCTCAGAATGAGTCCACACGTTTGATGCAGAGATGAGGAACTTCTGTGGAATTGTTACCCACAAAGGACTGTTGAGGCTGAGTCATTAAGTACACTCAAGGCTGAAACAGACAGATTTTTAATCAGTAAGGGAAACAAAAGTTGGAGGAAAGATAGGAAAGTGGTATTGAGGATTATCAGGTCAACCATGATCTCATTGAATGGTTGATGGACTAAATAACAACAAAGAACAAAATGGTCTACTTCTGCTCCTAACTAAATCTCTCTACATTTAAAATTATCAATGTGGTAAATATAACTTAACTCTGAGGGTTAAAATATTTTTATGTTCTGACGGGCCTGAGAGAAAACTACACAATCAAAAGTCAGTGATTAGACAAGTTTAGGAGTAAAACTCTCAGCAGACTCAGTTAACTTCATACAACCATATACTGATACGGGGCAAGTGACAGTGATAGAAATTTTTGCTAGGTACCATCCCATCCCAAAACAGGGTACAAGTACCAATTCAATGAAACAGCCACATGCTCTCTAAAATGCCATCACAATTATTCTGGGGTCATTTCATTTCATCTGTTTCAGCATTACTGTTTCTTTGTTTACCATGAAGCATGTTACAGGCAGGACTCTTCAACATTTCAAGTGTTACAAATTTTATAATTGATCCCTTGAATCCCAACTAATTTACAAGCAGTCTCACCTCTCCTCCCAACACCTGACTCCTGTAATTTCGCACGTACCTTTCTGGAGACAAGGATCTGTTTTAGCAGCTTGTGGAAATATTGCTGCTGGGAGTACAGGTACCGTTTATACTGTGACTTCATACACAGCTTTCTGTACTTGACCACCTCTGGGTTAAAGTAGCCATCTGCAGACATGAAGACAATCACCAGCAATATCAATAGTCCAAACAAACCACCAAATAAAATGCCCTCCTTTCCCAATAAAGCACAACCTATTTTTCTAATTCAAATTCCCTTTCATAAATTCCTATCAGTGAAAGTCTATCCCATTCGGTCCCTCCTGTATAAAACCAATGTAAAACATATGCTTATTGTAGTGGTGCACTGAATTTCAAAGATCCAAACTCTCACCCATACATTTTTGTTCTTCAGTAAAGCAGGATGACTTTGTTATCTAAGTGTACTGTCCTTAGGTACTACAGCAAATGCAGGGATTTACCTCGAAAGAGCTTCTGCGCAATGTACAAAGGATTTCCAAAGCGGAAGTTATCTCCATTGAAGAGGCCTGTAATGATGTCATCCTGTTGCTCCACGGTTTTCTCAGTGAACTGTGGAAGAAATTTCCTCAAGTGATCCCTTTGGGACTGAGACAGAACTTCATCCCAGGTGCTGCGACTCACCACATCAAAGAAGATATCAGGCTGTTAAGACAAAGATTTCAATCACAATTGATACAGGAAGTACAAAATGCCGTCAGCTTTCCTGCAAAACAGCTTCTTTGAAATACTGTCAGTGAATTTCTGTCAGATGGAGCGCATGTTCACTGTTGCATCTAATGCCAGTTTCTGATGAGTCAAAGTTATGAATGTTTGAAGTTTTTAAAAAATGGTTAAAGCTCTCGTATCCATCCTCTCCCTCTCCAATGGAACACCATACATTTCTGTTTTCAACATCAGCAATTCTCAATAATCTGCAAATAGATCTGGAGCTGTCCACTGGAAACTGGGAAATGATTCAGTGCTAAAAATAGGTGAAGGATGAGAACGCTATTTACCCTGTGAGTTCCAGTGTTACTGGTGATGCCACATCACTTCATGTTTATTGTTCTCCAACTTACTGAATGCTCCATGCCCAGTTGACACTCAGCTTTCACATGAAAGCAGCAAATCGGAAATTCACAATCTCGGCTTTTTAACATTAAAGTAGTAGAGCCTTGGGGGACCAATCTGTTTATGAGTTTTAAATCACCCCATGAGGAAATCAAACTATTTATTCATTTAGCCTTCCAACTGAGTTAGCACGAAGTTCCTGGTTGTCCAGCTTATACCAGCTTAGAAATCTGATCACAGTTGTACTCAAAACCTTTAAAAGGAATGAGTTCATTGCTTAGCATAGCAATGAACAGAGAAAAGTAGAGACAAAGATTTCCAAAGAGAAGGGAATGAATGACAAGGTTGAAAAGAAGTTGACATCATTTAATGTGCTGCAGGAGAGGCAGCCCTGACTTTGGGAGACTGTGTCAAATAATAAAGGATAAATCACCATAGTCCTATCAGACCACAGGGCTGTTTTTTTTCATTTGAGAGAAATGTGACTGTTTAATCTGAGGGTCACCACAGTTCAGTTGAGGGGAGAGGTTGAAAAGGAGAGTCCTTCATGGTAACCCCAACCAATACGGAAACCGAACCGACGCTCTTGGTGCCACTCTACACTGAAAACCAGCCACCCAGTCAACTTAGCAAAACCAATCCCCGCTCAAATGGAAAGATATTGAGATCGTCCACATACAGAGGAACCTCAATTATCTGGCATTCGATTATCTGAATATCGGATTATCTAGCAAGATTGCAAGGTTCCAATGCTTGGCTAAACTATGTTATCCAGCATTCAATTATCCAGAATTCAATTAACCAAACAAAATACTTTCCACCCATGTCCTTTGGATAATTGTATACAGAATCTTTCATCTCAGAACATCATAGAATCACAGAAGCTAGTAGCAGGAGTAGGTCATTCAACCATCGAGTCATTATAATCATGGCTGATCATTAAGCTTAATCCTGCCTTCCCCCCATATCCCTTGACCCTAGAGCCACAAGGACTACATCTACAAAGTGATTCACAATGCAATCTTGACAAGTAGTTATTGATGTAAAATGGAAAAATGTGACAATCATCTTGCACACAGCTAGGCCACACAAAAAAAATGAAATAAGTGAACAGATCATCCATTTCAGTGATGTAGAACACTTGGGAGATCGTCACCGGTCCTCTTTCAAAGCACGGGATCTTCACCTGTCAGAAATGGTGTTTTCTGTACATAATTGTGTTCAAATGCATGCAGCTTGTGCATTAGTCAGGGTTTGATTAGAAATAACTGACAGAAATGAGCCATTAAGTTAAAAAATACATTAGTGTAATGTCAATTTCTGTAAATAAATGTTTCCTCAGTTGTGTGAAGATCAGCTCCAGCTTCATCCTTCACCAACTGGTTTTCTTGATTACACCATAGCTGACAGAGAATGGATGTCTAAAAGTGAAAAACAAAGTGAAATATTTTCAGACAGAAAACTAAATGTTCATTGATCATTGTGGAAAATGGTAGAAAGCAAATATAACTTATTGGGTTTTGTTTACACTCCAATGGGCCAGGATAGCTTGAAAGAAATGGTCAGTTCAGACTAGTTGGCACAACATCGAGGGCCGAAGGGCCTGTACTGCACTGTAATGTTCTATATTCTGTGAAAGGAGTGGGGAATGGTTGGTAAAACTATCACACTGGAAGTGGCAGAAATGTTGTGTTGAGTACGGAGGCTGGTGAGATGAATGTGAGGATAAAGAAAGCCTTATCGTGTTTCTGGGAGGGAAAGGTGTGAACCAAAGTGCAAGAAATCTGGCAGACACAGTCAAGGGTCCTGTCAACCATGATGGCAAGAATCGTCTCAGAAGGAAAGACAACATCTCAGAAGTGCTGGTATGAAAGACTGTATGATCAGAACAGATGTGATACGGGAACTGAGAAAATGGAATAGAGCCTTTACATGGTGTCATGAAGTGTAGTCAAGCTAACTGAGAGAATCAGTAGCTTCTAACGAACATCAAAAGGTCATCAGAAACGGATACAGAGAATTTAAGAAAGGGAATTGGGAAAGAGAGAGAATAGTTAAAACTGGAGGAAAAGTAGTAGCTGGAAGCAATTCATACTGAGTACAGGACACAGCTCTGATAGAATTATCAATGTTCAGATTATATTTAAGGGATGAGACGAGAATTGGATCAAAACATGGAATGTGCAAAATATCCTACACAAAAGCAGGCATTGCAAGGACTCAAATGGGTAGCCATAGAAACACCTTTTATTGTAAGAAAGCGAGTGGATGGGAATTGCTTGGGCCTCCATTTAGGAAAGATGTAGAAAACCTCAGAATATCCTGGTGGGGATGGAGACGTAGATAAATTAGACACGCATAGCCAAGAAGAGGAGATGGTTCAAGGCAGGAAATTGGAAACATAGAAAATGACAGTGGGCATTAGTAGTAACTATATTATTTTCCATCAGTCTACCACCTCAATCATCCCCTCTTTCCTCCTCATATCACGAAGGGGCCATTCCTTCTGTGATATTCTGGTTCATTCCTCAATGATCCCAACAAACTGTCCCTGTCCCACACAAATACACAAAATGTAATACCTGCCCTTTCACCTCCTTAGCCTCACTTTCTCTTGAGGAGCAATTTATGTGTACACCTTTCATTTTAAACTACTGAATTTGCTGCTCACAATGTGGTCTCCTCAAACGTAAATTGGGTGGCCACTTTGGCGAACGTCTCTGCACAACCACAAGCATAACTATCCAGCTTCTGATGGCTCGTCATTTCACCTTGTTGTTTCAATGTCTTCAGTCTCCTGCACTGTTCCACTGAGGCATAACAAGCTGCACCTTACTTTCACTTTGGAAATCTACAGCCTTCCAGATTCAACAATTTGACAATTTCAGGCCATATGCATGTTTCCAGTTTTCTGACAGCAGCACTTATTATGGGCACATGATTTCTTTCTTTTCTAGGCCATTTATAAGGACTGATCACTGGTTCTAACCGGTGTTTCACTGCCAGAGAAGGAGACCACGTTGAATCTGGGTAGCACAATGGTTAGCACTGATGCCTCACAGTGCCAGGGACCCGAGCACAATCCCAGCCTCAGGCAACTGTCTAAGTGGAGTTTATACGTTCTCCAAAGCCTGTGAGAGTTTCCTCCAGGCACTCTGGTTTCCTTCCACAGTCCAAAGATGTGCC
Organism: Chiloscyllium punctatum; assembly: GCF_047496795.1. Taxonomy (NCBI): domain Eukaryota; kingdom Metazoa; phylum Chordata; class Chondrichthyes; order Orectolobiformes; family Hemiscylliidae; genus Chiloscyllium; species Chiloscyllium punctatum. The sequence goes on along the minus strand of NC_092761.1, from coordinate 52,349,258 downwards.
GTTTAGGTGGATCAGCCATGTTAAATTGCCTAAATTCTCCAGGAATGTGTCGACTATGTCTATTAGTCATGATTAACGCAGGGTTACAGGGATAGGGTGGGGAAGTGAGTTTGGCTGAGATGATCTTTGGAATGTTGGTGCAGAATCGAAGGGTCAAATAGCCTCTATCTGCACTGTAGGGATTCTATGAATCTGATGAAGTCTGCTGTATTGAGAAATGCCTGAGACACCATTCATTTCCTTCAGTGTTTGTGGAACAAACGCAACATTTCACACTGACATAAATAGAGGCTTCACTGGCTGTAAGATTTCAACATTTCTCTGATACTAGACCTTGCATCAACTTATGGAAGGATTAAAGACTGAATGGTAATGAAAGCACATTTAACAGTTCTGGCTATTTGAGCAGAAAACAAAACTGGAAAAGCAATAATGGATCCATGAGACCCAAGAAGGCCCAATAAACTGAAATGCAAGCTGGGCTGCATGGGAGTTGAAATATCAGGAGAGTTTTGCATATTGGAAAAATCAGTGGGGTGGGTGTACTTTTGTAGATCACTAGACAATATTATTTTTTCAGGCAGTGAGGGAGATACTTTAAGATTGAATGGTACAGAGCCTTTCAGTGAAAGAAACTCTGCCTGACAACAACACTCTGATTGGAATAAATGGAAGCTCAACCAAAGCTGTGCATCCTGGGCCTGTGAACTGAAAACCTTTATTTCTGCCTTTCTCTCAACCTCTGTGTGGGGGTCAGAGGGGTTGAGCAAGGACATGGAAGAATATGTTCATGCCCTAAAATTATTGAACTCGATATTGAGCCCTGAAGGCTGTCGGGTGCCCAAGCGGAAAATGAGATGCTACAATTCCTGCAGTCCAGATAAAGGGCATGGAAACAAGTTTCCCAAACTAAACTAGTTCTGTTTGGACTGTTATGGGCATTGAGCCCATATCGCCCTAAACCTGTCCAAACTTCTTTTAGGTGTTGTACCCACATCTATCACCCCCTCTGACAGTTCATTCCATAGAAGAACCACCCACTGTGTGAAAATGTTGCCCCTCAGGTCTCTTTTAAATTTTAGCCCTCTCACCTTAAAATTATGCCCTCTAGTTTTGAACTCCCCTACCCGAGGGAAAAGACCTTTGCTATTCATCTTATCTGTGCCCCTCATGATTTTATAAACCTCTATAAAGATAATCCCTCAAACTACTACAGTCCAGTGGAAAAAAGTCCCAGCCTATTCAGCGTCTCCTTATAGCTCATACCCTCCAATCCTAGTAACGTCCTTGTAAACCTTTTCTACACCGTCTCCAATTTAATAACATCCTTCCTATAGCAAGGCGACCAGAACTGTAGACAGTATTCTAACAGTGGTCTCACCTGCAACATGACGTCCAAACTCCGATACTCAATGGTCTAAACAATGAAGGCAAGCATACCAAATGCCTTCTTAACTACTCTGTTTACCTGTCAGGCAACTTTGAAAGAACTATGTAACTGAACCTCTAGGTCTCGCTGTTCGACAACACTCCCCAGGGCCCTACTATTAACTGTAATAAGACCTGCCCGTTTTATTTTGGTTCACATTTATCCAAATTAAACTCTGCCAATCCTCACTCCACTGGCCTAATTGATCATGATCCCTTTGTAATCTTAGATTATCTTCTTCATTGTCTAATATACCACCAATTTTGGTGTCAAGTGCAAATATAGTAACCATACTTCCCAAATTCTCATCCAATTTGTTTATGTAAATATACCAACCTTTTCCTAGCTACCATCTGTTCTGAAGAAGCATCACTCCACCTGAAATGCTGACTCAGCTTTCTCTCCACAGATGGTGTCAGACCTGCTGAGTTTCTCTAGCTATTTCTATTTAAGGCTACAGCAACGTTAATCACGAGGAGCTTGCAAAGGAATATTTGGGTGATATGAATGCTAGACTGAGTACTTTGAAATGGCAAAGTAATCATAAATTTTAGCTCTTTTGGCCACATTCATGGCAGTATAAGTCAACCGACACAAAAACTGGTATTCTGCAGGATGATATTTTTCAGAGTAAAGTGTTTCTGAAATTGGCCAAAGGCAGCAGATGCAGAATGAAACTATGGAAACTACAAAAAATTGGATAATGTTTCCAGGGCGTGGCATATTTAGCTGAGATCAGTTTTGATGAAAACAGCTGCAAGCAGATTCTCCCAATGGCACAGAGGAAGGCTTTCAGGCATCATTAGATATGTTGATGATTTCTTATATAGAATCTGAGAAATGTAATTGAAGAAAGATTTGGAATTTAGATTAAGTTCTGTGGAGCTTTCAAACACAATAGGACGGTTGAAATATTTTGCAGAGTGGATCTAATATAACTTAAAACCAACACGGGCATCTTCTACAAACCCAGAGACTCCCACAGCTACCTGGACTACACCTCCTCCCACCCTGCTTCCCGTAAAAACACTACCCCTTATTCCCAATTCCTCCATAGCCACCGCATCTATTTCCTGGAGAACCAGTTCTACCACAGAACACACCAGATGGCCTCCTTCTTCAAAGAACACAATTTCCCCTCCCACGTAGTCAATGATGCCCTCCAGCATGTCTCATCCACTTCATGCACCTCTGCTTTCGAACACCACCCCTCCAACCGCAACAAGAACAGATTCCCCTTGGTCCTCACCTTCCAGCCCACCAACCATTGGGTTCCTGCGAAAGGACTCCACCACCAGAGAAATATTTCCCTCCCCACCCCTATTTGCATTCCATAAAGACCATTCCCTCCGTGACTCTCTTATAAGGTTCACAGCCCCCCCACCAAACCTGGCACCAGGCCCTGCCACTGCAGAAACTGCAAAACCTGCACCCACACCTCCCGCCTCACCTCTGTCCAAGGTCCCAAAGGAGCCTTGCACATCCATCATATATTCCACTTCCACACGTCATTTACTATATCCATTGCTCCTGATGCAGTCTCCTCTACACTGGAGAGACAGGACACCTACTTGTACAGCGCTTCAGAGCACATCTCCAGGACACACACACGAAGCAATCCCACTGCCCCGTGGCCGAACACTTGAACTCCCACTCCCCCTCCCACTCCACCAAGGACACGTAGGTGCTGGGCCTCCTCCTTCGCCAAGTTCCAACCACCCAATGCCTGGAGGAGGAACGCTTCAACTTCCACCTTGCGACCCTCCAACCACATGGGATTAATTTGGACTTCACCAGTCTCCTCATTTCCCCCAACCCCACCTTATCCCAGATCCAACCTTCTAACTCGGAACCACCCTCGTGACCTGTCCTACACGTTCATCTTCCCACCTATCCGCTCCACCCTCCTCTCCGACCTATCACCATTACCCCCACTTTCATCTACCTATTACACTCTCAGCTATCTTCCTCCCAGCACCACCCCCATCCCATCTACCTCTCTACCCCCTTGGCTCAGAAGCATCATTCCTGATGAAGGCCTTATGCCTGAATTGTCAATTCCCCTGCTCCTCGGATGCTGCTTGACCTGCTGCTCTTTTCCAGCACCACACTCTTGACTCTGATCTCCAGTATCTGCAGTCCTCACTTTCTCCTGCTTAAAATAAATCCACTCTACTCAGGTCATCATAGAACAATGATATTAGATTGAAACAAGAAAAAGACCTATTGATGAATCTGATTGGGTAGTCAGACTGAGTGAGAGGTTGATTTTAAATAAAAACAGAAGTTGCTGGAAAAACTCAGCAGCTCTGGCAGCATCTGTGAAGAGAAATCAGAGTTCAGAGATCCTTCCCCAGAAGTAGGAAAATGTTGGTGTGGGGGAGGAGGTAAGGAGTAAACGAAAGGTGGCGATAGAACCCAGGGAGAGAACTGTTGGACACACAAAGGAGTGGATAACAATCTAGCCAGGAGAGTGAACAGCTGTTAATGGAGACTGTTAGTGGCTAACAATAGGGAGTGGGAGAGGTTAGTTTTGATGTGTTGGACTTAACTAGTGTGATGACGCTTCACAAAGTTGAGAACGTTTTGAGGAAACATTGGTTAGGCTACAGATGGAACACTGTGCAGTTCTGGCTACTGCACTGGATAGGGCGCATAATAGTTTCGGCAGGATGCTTCCTGGATAAACAAGTATCAGTTATGGTGAGAGATTGGATAGGCTGGGTTTGTTTTCCCTGTAGCAGGAGAGGCTGAGGGGGGATTTAATTGAGGGATATGAAATTATAGAAGGGCAGATTGTGGGAATCTTTTCCCCATTGCAGACCAGAGACCAGAAACAATAAGTTTAAGGTGAGGAGTAAGTGTCTTAGAAGAGATCTGAGGAAACGCTTTTTCAACCAGATAATGGTTGAAATACAAAACACGCCACTTGAGAGGGTGGTAGAAGCAAACACTCACAACATTTGAGAAGCATTTGGGTGACCATTTAAAATGGACCAAGTGCAGGTAAATGAGGTTAGTGTCGTTTGGTGTTTGTTGGGTGGCACAGTCACGGTGAGCCAAAGTCCTGTTTCTGTGTTGTGTGACTCTCTGACTATGAAATTAAAGCATAAAAAAACTTGACTTAAGTTCCTACCCTTAGTTGACTGAAAGAACATGGAGTGAGTAACTTTTATTTCTCACAAGCTTATCTTCTCCTGATGGGTGTCTGAGTGCAGCTGCTTTCAGAACATTTCTGATAAATGATGATGCAATGTGTTGCACTTTAGCTTTGAAAGCTAACAACATTTTTCTCTAATTTAAAACTCCTCCAGTTGCTGAAACACCAGCTCTTTTAGAGGCGATGGATATGGGATTCGATTTATCAAATATTTAAGTTGAGATTCTGAAGTTAATTTGAATGTTCTGTAGATATTTGTTCCTTGTAGTCTAATGTAAATGTAATGAGAAAAGGTTTCAAATCAAAAGCTAAGAGGAAAGGACACTTTTTTATATTAAGTCAATGGAATGCAAGTCATCAACTGCAGGACTTTGTGACAAAAAGGAAGTGCATATATGAAAACAATATGAGGGGTCCCCGAAGAAGGGTATCATGCAATGTAAAGCTTTGCACAGAGTTTAAAAGGTTATTATTATTCAATGATATGTGCCCCAAGGCTAAGTACTACAATACTCACATCCTCCAGCAGATCCTCTGGAAGATTGACCCTGGTTCCACCAAGTAAACACGCCTCCATGATGCCAGCACCATTGACCTCAGCAGCTGAACCCAGTTCCAAAGGGTCTGTCAGCATATTATCCAGACAGTCCATTCCAATTTATTCAACCTAAGGAAACATGGGGGCAAGGAAGCAGGAACATTAAGAGTCAGATTATTACAGAAGAGAAAGCATCTTAAAGATTCACCACTGTTGACATAAAGGCATTTTCGCCAGGATCCCAAACCCCCAACCAAACTAATCTCCAAACTCCAAGACCTAGGTCACTACTCTGCGCTATGCAAATGGATCCTCGTTCTTCTGACCCAGACCACACTCAGTGAAGACAGGCAACAGCACCTCCTCCACAACAATCCTCAACACCTGGAACCTGCATGGAAGTGTAACTTGTCCCACTTACTGTACTCCCCGGACACCTATGACTGTGTGGCCAAATTTCATCGTGTGGCTGAACTCCATTGACAAGTTTGCTGATGGCACCATTCTTGTGGGCCAGATATCAAACAATAACATGACAGAATACAGGAAAGAAATAAAATACTTGGTGATGTGATGCAAAAATAGCAATCTCTTCCTCAATGTCAGCAAAACTCATCAACTTCAGTGAGCAAGGAGGAGAGCACCTCCCTATCGACACCAATGGAGATGGTTGACAGCATCAAATTTCTAGGATTGACGATCACCATTAATCTGTCCTGGACCACTCACATTGATGCAACAGTCAAGAAAGGACAACAATACCACTTCATCCTCAGGATGCTAAGGAAATTCAGCATGTCCCTAACGATCCTCACCAACTTTTACAGATGCACCACAGAAAGCATTCTATCTGGATGCATCATGGCTTAGCAAAGCCACTGCTCTGCCTAGGAACATAAGAAACTACAGAAAGTTATGAACACATCCCAGACCATCACGCAAGCCAACCTTCTGTCAACTGACTGCATCTACACTTCTTGTTGCCACGGAACAGCAGCCAACATCATCAAAGACCCCTCCCACCCCAGTTATAATCTCTTCCATCAGGCAGAAGATACAAAAACATAAACAAGTACAAGAACAGTTTCTCCCGTGTTGTAATCAAACTTCTAAATAGACTTCTCAAATTTAAAATTTAATGCTAATCTTGCTTTTTGCACACCTTCTTTGCTGCCGTAATTTGTATTCCTCACCTAGTTCAATCAGCCTATGATCGTTGTATGTTATGATCTGCCTATGATTTGGAGACACTGGTGTTGGATTGGGATGTACAAAGTTAAAAATCACACAACACCAAGTTATAGTCCAACAGGTTTCTTTGGAAGCAGTAGCTTTCGGAGCACTGCTCCTTCATCAGGTGGTTGTGGAGAATGATCTGCCTGTACTGCATTTAAAACAAAACTTTTCACTGTACTTAAATATATGTGACAATAATAAATCAAATCAGCTCTTCTTTCATTTCCTAACTCAGATGATTTATTGGTCTATATTACTGATTTTTATGAAAAGACAATGAGTAAAGTATCTAGGTTTGCTGATACAAAGCTTATGGGAAGGTAATCTGTGAGGACACAATGAGGATGCAAACAAATAGGTCAAATGAGTGGACAAGGTAATGGGGGAATATGGAGAAATATGAAGTTATTCATTAATTGTAGAAACAGGAAAAATTATTTTTTAAACGGCCGTAGAACTTTTAAATGTTGATATTCAGGGAAACTTAGGTGTAGTTTTATAAGGAAAACAAAATTTGCACATAAGTACAGTCAACATTGCTATTAGAGTACAGGAGTCTAGGGCTTGGAATACTTGGAATACCACGTACAGTTTTGATATCTATATCTCAGAATTGGAAGCAATACAACAAGGGTTCACTAGATTTGTCTCTAGGACGAGAGGGCCATCACATGATGACAGGCTGAGCAAGTCAGGTCTATATTTCCTACAATTTAGAATCAGAATTATTACAATGCAGAAAGAGGCCATTTGGCCTATCATGCCTGAACCAGTTCTATTATCTAATGTCAACCTCTACCTTTTCCCCATATCCCTGTGCACCATTATCATCCAAATAACCATCCTATAGTGTTTTGAATGCCTTAATTGAACCTGCCTCTATCACATTTCCAGGCAGTTCATTCTATACCCTAATTATGTCACCCTTGTTTTGTTTGCACATCACTTTAAATCTATGTGCTCTCCTTCTTGTTTCATTTACAGGCAGAAACAGCTTCTCTCTATCCTCAAACCAACCCACTCATGATTTTGAACTCCTGTCAGTCTTCTTCTCTCAAGGGAGAACAGTCACAACTCCTGGAATAGCTGCAGTTTTTCATTCCTGGAACCATTCTTGAAAGTATTAAGTATTTGAATAGAGTTAAAGTGATGCCAATCTTTCTCTTTTGTTTGTATTTTAACTGTGTTGTAAGAATGAAGCATGTTGTTGTGGTTCTGTTCGCCAAGCTGGGAATTTGTGTTGCAGATGTTTCGTCCCCTGTCTAGGTGACATCCTCAGTGCTTGGGAGCCTCCTGTGAAGCGCTTTTGTGTTGTTTCCTCCGGTATTTATAGTGGTTTGTCTCTGCCGCTTCCGGTTGTCAGTTCCAGCTGACTGCTGCAGTCGCCGGTATATTGGGTCCAGGTCGATGTGCTTATTGATTGAATCTGTGGATGAGTGCCATGCCTCTGGGAATTCCCTGGCTGTTCTCTGTTTGGCTTGCCCTATAATGGTAGTGTTGTCCCAGTCGAATTCATGTTGCTTGTCATCTGAGTGTGTGGCTACTAAGGATAGCTGGTCGTGTCGTTTCGTGGCTAGTTGGTGTTCATGGATGCGGATCGTTAGCTGTCTTCCTGTTTGTCCTAAGTTGTGTTTTGTGCAGTCCTTGCATGGGATTTTGTACACTACATTGGTTTTGCTCATGCTGGGTATCGGGTCCTTCATCCTGGTGAGTTGTTGTCCGAGCGTGGCTGTTGGTTTGTGTGCTGTTATGAGTCCTAGTGGTCGCAGTAGTCTGGCTGTCAGTTCAGAAATGTTTTTGATGTATGGTAGTGTGGCTAGTCTTTTGGGTTGTGGCATGTCCTCATTCTGTTGTCAAACTACGAAAGCAACCACCCCAACACACACAAAAGATGTTGCATCAAGACACTGTTCAAAAGGGCCACAACACACTGCAGTACACCAGAACTGCAAAAAGAGGAAGAAGAACACCCATACAATGTATTCACCAAAAACGGATACCCGCGCAATTTCATCAACAGATGCCTAAGGGAAAGATAACAGAATGAGGACATGCCACAACCCAAAGGACTAGCCACACTACCATACATCAAAAACATTTCTGAACTGACAGCCAGACTACTGCGACCACTAGGACTCATAACAGCACACAAACCAACAGCCACTCTCAGACAACAACTCACCAGGACGAAGGACCCGAAACCCAGCATGAGCAAAACCAATGTAGTGTACAAAATCCCATGCAAGGACTGCACAAAACACTACATAGGACAAACAGGAAGACAGCTAATGATCTGCATCCATGAACACCAACTAGCCACGAAACGACACGACCAGCTATCCTTAGTAGCCATACACTCAGATGACAAGCAACATGAATGCGACTGGGACAACACTTCTATTATAGGACAAGCCAAACAGAGAACAGCCAGGGAATTCCTAGAGGCTTGGCACGCATTCACAGATTCAATCAATAAGCACATCGACCTGGACCCAATATACCGGCCACTGCAGCGGACAGCTGGAACTGACAACCGGAAGCAGCAGGTACAAATCACTATAAATACCGGAGGAAAGATCACAGAAGCGCTTCACAGGAGGCTCCCAAGCACTGAGGATGTCACCTAGACAGGGGACGAAACATCTGCAACACAAATTCCCAGCTCTGCGAACAGAACCACAACGAGGACCCGAGCTACAAATCTTCTCCCAAACTCTGAAGAATGAAGCATGTTTGCTTCAAGCCTAGTGATGTTTCGACCAAATGGTATCTGGAACACAGTGCTTTACACCTGTCTCTAATAAAATAGAAAAGTTAGGGTTAGGCTACCTTCCTGATATATTTTGAGGAGGCTTGATCTGGTCCAAAACACAATAACATGGTGCCTAGTTCTAACTTTGTACAAGTACAATGAGTTTAGAAGAACAAGAGTTGTTTTTCTGCAAGATGATGAAAGAATTTGACAAGGTGGGTTCTGGGATGTTGTTTCCCTTGGCTGGAGAACCTAGGACACAAACAGACAGTTTCTGGAGAAGAGGCCAATCATTTAGGACTAAGATAAGAGATTTACCTACCCACAGTGCAGCAAATCTTTGGAATCATCTACCTTAGGGGTGTGGCAAGTCTGTTGTGAACTACACTTTCAGGCTGAGACCAACAGATTTCTGATCACTCGGCAAATCAAGGGATATGTGGAGCAAATGGGAAAGTGCAGCTCAAGTCGAAGATCAACCATAGTCATATTGAAAGGTAGAACATACTTGATGGGCTAAATGGTATTCTCCAATTCCTATCTTTTGTGTTAAAGACTGGGTTCTGTTTCATTGCCAACAGAGCATAAGACAAGATTGAGACTCAGGGGCCTGCTGATTTGTCCCACTCTCTAGCATTATGCATGGCAATGTCAGTGAGTTGAAAATATGTCAGTTCATATCCTCTCCAGAGATTTCAGAATAAAAATCTGGCTGGCACTTCACTGGTGTACCAAAGGTGTATTCCACAGTAGGAAGTGAGAGCAATAATCTCATATCGAGCCCCAATGTTTTCTACATTGTGATCAATGATACTGCAGCCAGGAACTTCCCAGATAATACCACATGGGAGATTCACATGAATAGGTGAACAGTGAGGTTACAGAACTTCCAGAAATGTAGCAATTCCAAAAGGAATTGATATTATAAAAGGTAAAGTTGCCACAGTCCCATGGGACCATAGGGCTGTCTGCTCATTAGAGAGATGACTGGTGGTAGCTTAAACTAAGGGACACCACACCTCACACAAGGGGTGAGGTTCAGAAGGTGCAATCTTCATTATAACCTCACAGACATGTGGGAATTGAAGCTTCATTGTTGGCAACACTCTGTATCGCAAACGGAGCGAATTAACCCAACCCCGTGATGAAGTTAGAGAAAGTGAGGACTGCAGATGCTGGAGATCAGAGTCGTGAGTGTGGTACTGGAAATACACAGCAGGTCAGGCAGCATCCGAGGAGCAGGAGAATCGACGTTTCGGGCATAAGCTCTTCATCAGGCAGGGCTTATGCCCGAAATGTTGATTCACCTGCTCCTCGGATTGCTGCCTGACCTGTTGTGCTTTTCCAGCACCAAACTCTCGACCCCGTGTTGAAGTTGTATGGTGCCATTCATTCCTGGACAGAGCTTCACAGTCAATTGAGCTTTCTTGAAGTTTAGTTATTTCTGTTTTGCAGAAAACTCTGCAGCAAGGATACAGTAGCACATAGATTTGAATACTGGACTAATACATCCAGAGATCTAGATGAACTATCTGAAGGAATGAGTTCAATTCCCATCACACTATCTGGAAGATTTAGATTATCTAAATTAAAACACAAGAAGCAGATTGTTGAAACTGGTTCTCATTTGGAAAGAAACCTGGATTCTTCACCTGGTTTACCTGATAGATGATTTCAGACCCACAGTGATGTGGCTGATTCAGCTGTGCTCTGAAATACTGAGCTAGACACTCAGTTGTATTCATGGTAATGGCACACTGATCAGAGATCACTTGTCAATGAATCTGCACTCCATTTCTCATGCAAATAAATTAATGTTCCATTTGAAATATTGGTATTTTTTCATGTGTGTTGATGAATGCAATTCAAAAAATTCAGCAACATGTCTCTTGAATGGACAAAAAAATTGCAGAGAATCAACAACATGATGAATGAAGAGGTATTGTTTCGATGTCAGTAATGTTGGTTGAGAAATAATTATTGGCCAGGAGACCAGTAAAAAAATTCCCTGGTCTTTGTGCAATGTATTGCCAGATGATTGCAGGGTGGCAAATGTTATTCTCTTGTTCAAGAATAATCCTGGGAATTACAGACAAGTCAATCTTACATTTGTGGTGGGAAAGTTAGTGGAGAGGATTCTGAGACAGAGAGTTTATGATTATTTGGAAAACCGTAGTTTCATTCGAGATAGTCGCCTGGCTTTGAGAGGGGCAGGCCATGCCTCACAAGCTTTATTGAATTCTTTGAGGATGTGACAAAACATATTGATGAAAGTAGAGCAGTCGATGTGGTGTACATGGATTTTAGCAAGATGTTTGATAAGGTTCCCCATGGTAGGCTCATTCAGAAAGTAAGGAGGCATGGGATACAGGGAAATTTGGCTGTCTGGATACAGAGTTGTTGGCTGGCCCATCAATGACAGAGGATGGTAGTAGATGGAAAGTATTCAGCTTGGAGCTCGGTGAGCAGTGGTGGTCCACAGGGATCGGTTCTGGGATCTCTGCTCTTCGTGACTTGTATACATGACTTGAATGAGGAAGGGTGTCTTAGTAAGTTTGTTGATGACACAAAGTTTGGTGGAATGGTGGATAACACGGAGGGCTGTTGGAGGTTGCAACGGCACATTGACAGGATGCAGAACTGAGCTGATAAGTCGCAGATGGAGTTCAACCTTGAAAAGTGTGAAGTGATTAATTTTAAAAGGTCAAATTTGAATGTAGAATACAGGGTTAAAGACAGGATTCTTGGCTATGTGGAAGAAAGAAGGGATCTTGGGGTCCACGTCCATAGATCCCTCAAAGTTGCCACCCAAGTTGATAGGGTTGTTAAGAAGGCATACGGTGTCTTGGCATTCATTAGCAGGAAGATTGAGTTTAAGAGCCACAAGGTTATGCCGCAGCTCTAGACAGCCCTGGTTAGACCACACTTGGAATACAGTGTTCAGTTCTGGTCGCCTCGTTATAGGAAGGATGTGGAAGCTTTAGAGAGGGTGCAGAGGAGATTTACCGGGATGCTGCCTGGACTGGAGAGAATGCCTTATGAAGGAAGGTTGAGGGAGCAAGGGCTTTTCTCACTGGAGTGAAGAAGGATCAGAGATGACTTGACAGAGGTGTACAAGATGATGAGAATCATATGTAGTGAACAGCCAGAAACTTTTTCCCAGGGCAGAAATGGCTATCACGAGAGGGCATAATTTTTAAGGTGATTGGAGGAAGGTTGAGGGGAGGTTGGTTCTTTACACAGAGAGTGGCGGGTGCATGAAATCACTGTCAGCGGCGTAAGTAGACTCAGATATATTAAGAATATTTAAGCATATGGATGATAGCAAAATGAAGGGTATATAGGTTAGATTGATCTTAGAGTAGGAAAAAAGGTCGGCACAACATCAAGGGCCAAGGGCCTACACTGGTCCATGTTCTACATATCAAGGGATCTTTCACACCTACCTAGCAGGACAAATGGTGTCTCTGTCTAGACGTCTCTAGTTTCACACTTCCTACAGTGGAATACTCCTTTGGTACACTAGTGAAGTGCCAGCCAGGCTTTTATTCTGAAATCGCTGGAGAGGACATGAACTGACATTCTTTCTAACTCGCTGACATTGCCACGCACTAAGCACACCTGGAGGTGGCTGAAGCTTGGATCCAAAACAGACAAATGAGGCTCTTCAGACTTGGGATCACTTTACTACTCTGGAATTTGAATAGCTCATCACTAAGAGACACATATTAATAATTTGAAAGACAATTTTAGATTAGATTAGATTACTTATCAGCGTGGAAACAGGCCCTTCGGCCCAACATGTCCACACCGACCCTCCGAAGAGCAACCCACCCAGACCCATTCCGCTACATTTACCCCTTCACCTAACACTATGGGCAATTTAGCATGGCCAATTCATCTAACCTGCACATTTTTGGACTGTGGGAGGAAACCGGAGCACCCGGAGGAAACCCACGCAGACAGAGAGAATGTGTAAACTCCACACAGACAGTTGCCTGAGTCGGGAATTGAACCCGGGTCTCTGGTGCTGTGAGGCAGCAGTGCTAACCTCTGTGCCACCGTGTCGGGTTTCTTTTTAATTCTTGTGTGGCATACTGGCATCACTGGCAAGGATAGCAGTTGTTGCCCATCCCTAGGTACTATGTTTGCTTTTGATTTGACTCATTATTATTGTCACATGTACCAAGATACAGTGAAAAATATTGTTTTGCATGCTAACCAGACAAATCAGACCTTACATAAGTATATCAGAATAATACAACAGAATGCAGAATATAGCATTACAGCTAAAGTTCAGAAGTTGGATAGAGTAATAGAGTCATGGAGTCCGGAGACAGCACGGAGACAGACCCTTTGGTTCAAACTGGTCCATGCCGACCAAAATGCCCATCCACACTAACCCCATTTCCCTGCACTTAGCCCATGTCCTTCTAATCTTTACCTATCCATGTATTTATCCAAATGGCTTTTAAATGTTATTAATGTCCCTGCGTCAACCACTTCCACTGGCAGCTCATTCTATATGCGTACCGCTCTCTGTATAAAATATTGTCCCTCAGATTCCCTTTTGAATCACAGAATCCCTACAGTGTGGAAACAAGCCATTTGGCCCAAGTCCACACCGACCCTACAAAGAGTAACCTTCCCAGACACATTCCCCTACCCTATTACTCTACATTTACCCCTGACTGATGCACCTAACCTACTCTTTGAACACTATGGGCAATGTAGCATGGTCAATTCACCTAACTGCACATCTTTAGATTGTGGGAGGAAACCAGAGCACACAGAGGGAACCCACGCAGACACAAGGAGAAAGAGCAAACTCCACACAGACAGTCACCAGAGGCTGGAATCGAAGCTGGGTCCCTGGCACTGTGAGGCAGCAGTGCTAACCACTGAGCCTCGAATCTTAAACTGATGCCTTCTCGTCCTTGATTCCCCAACCATGAGAAAAAGACAGTGCATTCACCCTATCCATGCCTCTCATGATCTTATAACCTTTATAAGGTCTCCCCTCAGTCTCCCACACTCGAAAGAAAAATGTCCTAACTTGTCCAACGTTTCCCTATAATTCAGACCATTGAGTGATAAATCAATGGACGAGGCAACATCCTTTTAAATTTCTTCAGCACTCTTTCCAGTTAAATAACATCCTTCCCATTACAAGGTGACCAAAACTGAACACAATACTCCAAGTGCAGCCTCATTAATGTCCTGTACAACTGTAGCTAACTTGCAAAAAATTCTATACTCAATGCCCTGATTGATGAAGGCCAGTGTGACAAAAGCCTTCTTCACTGCCATGTCTACCCATGACTTCACGTTCAGAGAACTCCAAGCTCCCTCTGTTCCACTACAGTCCTTAAAACCCTACCATTCACCATGAAACTCCTTCTTTGATTTGACTTTCCAAAACACAAGACCTCACACATATCTATATTAAACTCCATTGCCATTTCCCGGCCCACTTCCCAGCTGATCAAGTTTCTGTTGCAATTTCTAATAAAATTCCTCACTGTCCATGATACTGCCTGTTTTAGTATCATCAGCAAACTTACTAATTATGCCTTGTACATTTTCATCCAAATCATTGAAATCGATAACAAACAGGAACTGACCCAGCATCCTTCCACTATTGCCCTCTGCTTCCTACCATCAAGCCAATTATGTATCCAATTTGCCAGCTCCCCTTAGATTCCATGTGATCTAACCTTCCAGAGCAGCCTACCATGTGAAACCTTATCAAAGGCCTTACTGAAATCCATATAGACTATGTCTATTGCCCTGCCCTTGTTAACCTTCCTGGTCACTTCATCAAAGAACTCTAACAAATTTGGGAGGCATGACCTTCTACTTACAAAGCCATGCTGATTATTCCTAATCAAACCCTGTCTTTCCAAATACATGTATACTTTATTCCACAGACTGTTCTCATGTAACTTACCCATCAGAGATGTTAAGCTTACTGTACCTAGCTTTGAAAAGACTGAATGCCATTTGGATGAGAATCACAGTCTGAGAGTAATGGGGGTGGGGGAGACAGGAAAGAATCAGTTTTCAAATCTGTTGGTATCTTGTTGTGGTTCTGTTCGCTGAGCTGGGAATTTGGGTTGCAGACGTTTCGTCCCCTGTCTAGGTGACATCCTCAGTGCTTGGGAGCCTCCTGTGAAGCGCTTCTGTGATCTTTCTTCCGGCATTTGTAGTGGTTTGAATCTGCCACTTCCGGTTGTCAGTTCCAGCTGTCCGTTGCAGTGGCCGGTGTATTGGGTCCAGATCGATGTGCTTATTGATTGAATCTGTGGATGAGTGCCATGCCTCTAGGAATTCCCTGGCTGTTCTCTGTTTGGCTTGTCCTATAATAGAAGTGTTGTCCCAGTCGAATTCATGTTGCTTGTCATCTGCATGTGTGGCTACTAAGGATAGCTGGTCGTGTCGTTTTGTGGCTAGTTGGTGTTCATGGATGCGGATCGTTAGCTGTCTTTAGCGGAATGAGGACATGCCGCAACCTAAAGGACTAGCCACACTACCATACATCATGAGCATTTCCGAACTTACAGCCAGACTACTGTGACCACTAGGACTCATAACAGCACACAAACCAACAGCCACTCTCAGACAACAACTCACTAGAACAAAGGACTCGATACACAGCATGAGCAAAACCAATGTAGTGTACAAAATCCCATGCAAGGGCTGCACAAAACACTACATCGGATAAACAGGAAGACAGCTAACGATCCGCATCCATGAACACCAACTAGCCACGAAACTACACGACCAGCTATCCTTAGTAGCCACACACTCAGATGACGAGCAACATGAATTCGACTGGGACAACACAAACAGAGAACAGCTAGGGAATTCCGAGAGGCATGGCACGCATTCACAGATTCAATCAATAAGCACATTGACCTGGGTCCAATATACCGACCACTGCAGCGGACAGCTGGAACTGACAACTGGAAGCAGCAGGCACAAATCACTATAAATGCCAGAGGAAAGATCACAGAAGTGCTTCACAGGAGGCTCCCAAGTACTGAGGATGTCACCCAAACAGGGGACGAAACGTCTGCAACCCAAATTCCCAGCTCGGTGAACGGAACCACAACAATGAGCACCTGAGCTACAAATCTTCTCACAAACTCTGTTGGTATGTGTTTTCAAATTTTTGTATCTTCTACCTTAAGGAAGAGTTTGGACAAGTGCAACCCGTCTGGGAGGGGTCTCTGATTATATTAGCTTTCCTGAGACAGCAGAAAGTGTAGATGGAGTCAATGGAAGGAAGACTGTTTTTCATAATGGACTGAACTGAGTGATTTACTCAGCAATTACAGAGGGATGTTAAGATTCAATGATAGTCCCATGGGTGTGGAGTCACATGTAGTCTCAGACCAGGTAGGGAAGGAGATTTCATTCCCTAGAGGGCCATGAGTGAACCAGATGGGCTTGTATCTCGATTGACTCTGTGAATATACTAGACATTTTAAACTAGATCTTTTCTGATATCAGGTTTGACTCTCCACCATGGTCCTTACTAACATGAGTTTGGGATCTCTCCATTACTAGCCCAGTGACATGGTCACAAACACACATCCCGCCACTTTCCCAGCTGAGAACGGGCACAGCAAGATGTGTAAAGGAACCAGTCCCACTCTCTGTCCCCCCCCTTCACCCTCAGACTGAGATTCTCACCCAAATGGCAGTCGGTCTTTATGAAGCCAGGGCCAGCAAACAACAGCAGCTGAGACAGGCTGAAAGAGCAGCCCCCTCCCCTCAGGCCCCAACACATTTTAATTACCCCCCCGCCCCGCATTCCCACCGCCACATCCTTTCTCCACCGTCACTCCCCCCTCCTCATTCCCCCCATACCTGACCGGCTCCTCTTTCTCAGGCCCGGGGGACAGTCGCGTCTGACGGACCGGAAGGCAGTGCGTTGTACCGGACCCGGACGAACCGCTTCCCCAGGCCCTGCCTGAAGATTGGTTCCGGCCTGAAGATTGGTTCCGGCCTGAATATCCACCACATCTCACCATGTACTGTACTTCATTTGTCTCCATCTAATTCACAATACATCACCTTGTGCAGACCATCATCCATAACGTAAAGTACAAAAACATCCAGTAATTATATATATGTATATACAATTTATAAAGTGTACCATCTAATAACCACTGTAGTGTATTACAGCCTCTGCTTTGACAACCTTCAACTCAAAATATTTTTCTGACTGGGAGCTGAATGAAGGGCGCTGAGGGAATGACATCTGGCATCAGGAGCTAATGGGAAAGCTCTGCGATTATGAGATTTGCAGATTGGGAATTAAACAGTGGAAAGATTGGGAAGGATGGGGCATTGATCCACAGTCTCATCAAACAGAATGAGAAATAAAGGAGACAGCAATACATCACACACACAAACAGACTATGATTTGGATGTGAATATGGGAGGTATAGTTAGTACGTTTGAAGATAACACCAAAATCGGAGGTGTAGTGGACAGTGAAGAAGGTTACTTTGGAGTACAACGGGATATTTATCAGATGTGCAAATGGGCTGAAGAGTGTCAGGTGATGTTTAATTTAGATAAATGTGAGGTGCTGCATTTGGGAAAGTCAAATCAGGGCAGAACTTATACACCTAATGGTGAGGTCCTATGGAGTGTCGCTGCACAAAGAGATCCTGGAGTACAAGTTCATAGCTCCTTGAAAGTGGAGTTGCAGGTAGATAAGATTGTGAAGAAGGCATTTTGTATGCTCACCTTTATTGGTCAGAGCATTGAGTGTAGGAGTTTTTGTGTCTGTACAGGACATTGATTAGGCTGCTTTTGGAATATTGTGCGCAATTCTGGACTCCCTCTTATAGGAAGGATATTGTGAGAGTTCAGAAAAGATTTACAAGGATGTTGCCAGGGTTGGAGGGTTAGAGCTCTAAGGAGAGGCTGAATTGGCTGGGCCGGTTTTCCCTGGAGTGTCGGAGTCTGAGGAGTGGCCTTATAGACGTTTATAAAATCACAAGGGGCTCAGATAGGATAAATAGACAAGGTATTTTCCCTGTGGTGGGTGAGTCCAGAACTAGAGGCCAGAGGTTTAGGGTGAGAGGGAAGAGACTAACAAGGGACCTAAGAGACAACATTTTCACACAGAGTGTGGTGTATGTATGGAATAAGCTGCCAGCGGAAGTGGTGGAGGCTTGTACAATTACACCATTTAAAAGGCATCTGAATGGGTATAGGAATAGGAAGGGTTTAGAGAGATATGGGCCAAATGCTGGCAAATGGGGCGAAATTAGTTTAGTCTGTCTCATTGGCATCGATGAGTTGAACCGAAGGGTTTTTTTTCCATGCTGTACATTTCTATGACTCTGTACTGATTCTAATTTTTTTCTTTATTTGTTGGATGTGGGTGTCACTGGCTGGCCAGCATTTATTATCCATCCCCATTTGCCCTTGAGAAGGTGGTGGTGAGCTGCCTTTTTGAACTGTTTCAGTCCACCTTCTGTGGGTTGATTTACAATGCCATTTAGGGAGGGAATTCCAGGGTTTTGACCCAGTGACAGTGAGGGAACAGCGTTATATTTTCAAGTCAGGAAGGTGAGTGGCTTGGAGGGAAACTTGAAAGTGGTGGTCTTCCTTGAATCTGCTGTCCTTGTCCTTCTGGATGTGGTTGTGGGTTTGGAAGGTGCTGTCTGAAGATCTTGGGTGTATTTCTGCAGTGTATCTTGTAGATACACACTGTTGCTACTGAGCATCAGAGATGAAGGGAATGGATGCTTGTGGATGTGGTGCCAATCAAGCAGGCTGCCTTGTCCTCGATGGTCTCAAGCTTCTTGAGTGTTGTTTGGACTGCACCCGTCCAGGCAAGTGGGGAGTGTTCCATCACATGCCTGCCTGGTACCTTGCAGAAGAAGACCAGACTTTGAGGAGCCAGAAGGTGTTACCCGCCGCAGTATTCCTCGCCTCCAATCTGCTCTTATATCTACTGTGTTCAAGTTATGAGTACAGTTGAATTTCTGGTCAAGGGTAACCCCCAGGATGTTGATAGTGGAGGGTTCAGTGATGGTTACACCATGGAATGTCAAGGGGCAATGGTTCGGTGGTGTCTCATTGGCGATGGTCATAGCGTGGCATGAATCTTACTTGCCACTTGTCAGCCCAAGCCTGGATATTGTCCAGATCTTTGAACATCGATTGCTTCAGAATCTGAGGAGTCATGATTGGTACTGAACATTGTGCAATCATCAGTGAACATTCTCACTGTTGACTTTATGATGGCGGGACGGTCATTGATGAAGTAGCTGAAAATAGGATACTATTAGGATACTACTTTGAGGAACTCCTGCAGTGATGTTCTGGAACAGAGATGACTGACCTCCAACAACCACTTGTGGCTATCTGCCAGTTATGACTTAAAACAGCAGAGTTTCCTCCCTAATACGCATTGATTGCCGTTTGCTAGGGCTCCTTGATACCACATTCAGTCAAATGCAACCTTGATGTCAAGGGCTATCACTCTCCCCTCACCTCAGGAATTCAGCTTTTTTATCCATGTTTCAATCAAGATTGTATTCAGGTCTGTGGCTGAGTGGCCCTGGTTGACACCTGATTTTCAGGTATGCCCTGCTGCACTCTCCATTCGACCAGGGTTGATCCCCTGGCCTGATGGTAATCGTAGAGTGAGGGATATTCTGGGCCATGAAGTTGCAGATTGTGCTCAAGTACAATTCTGCTGCTGTTGATAGCCCATGGCACCTCGTGGATTCCAAGTCTTTCCCATTTAGCACATTAATGATGCCACACAAAAGGTATTGTCAATGTGAGGGTGGGACTTCACCTCCACAAGGAATGTTCAGTGGTCACTTTTACTAATACAGTCATGGGCAGATACATCTGCAGCCACCAGATTGTTAAGAATGAGGTGAAGTATGCTTTTCCCTCTTGTTGGTTCCCTTAACACCTTCTGTCGACCCAGTCTATCAGCTCGAACAGTAGCACTGCTACTGAGGCACTCTTTGTGGTGAACATTAAAGTCCCTCACATAGAGTAGAGCTCATGCCCTTGCTATCGTTAGTGCTTCCTCCAACTGTTGTTCAATATGGAGGAGTACCGATTCATCAGCAAAGGGAGAACAGTACATGGTAATCAGCAGGAGGTTTCGTTGCCCATGTTTAACATGTAGCTATGACACTTCATGGCATCCGGACCCAATGTTGAGGACTCCCTGGGCAACTCTTTCCCAGCTGTATACCATTGTGCCACCACATCTGTTGGGTATGTCCTGCCAGTGGAACAGGACATATCCAGGGATAGTGGATAGTGGTGCCTAGGGACATTTTCAGAAAGGTATGATTCTGTGAGTATTACTATGTCAGGCTGTTGCCTGACTAGTCTGTGAGACAGCTCTTCCAATTTTGCCACTGGCCCCCAGATGTTAGTAGGGAGGACTTTGCAGGTTGAAATAGCCTACTATGTGCTGGCATTTTAACTGCTGGTCCTGATGCAATGGTGCGTCCACCACCCTCTTAGGCAGCACATTTCAAATTTCTAGAACTCTCTGGATCAAAAAAAGTTCCCTCAGATCTCCTCTAAACTACTTACTCCGCACCTTAAACTTATGCCCTCTGCTCTGACATGGGGAAAAGATTCTCATGTTCTACCTGTGTCTCCCAACCACCTGCCCACCATCTACAAGGAACACATCAGGAGTCTGATGGAATACACTCCACTTGCCTACATGGGTACAGCTTGAACAACATTCAAAGTGCTTGACACTATCCAGAACAAAATACTGGATTAGATTAGATTAGATTAGATTACTTACAGTGTGGAAACAGGCCCTTCGGCCCAAAAAGTCCACACCGACCCGCCGAAGCGTAACCCACCCATACCCCTACATCTACATCTACCCCTTACCTAACACTATGGGCAATTTTAGCATGGCCAATTCACCTGGCCTGCACATCTTTGGACTGTGGGAGGAAACCGGAGCACCCGGAGGAAACCCACACAGACACTGGGAGAAAATGCAAACTTCACACAGTTAGTCGCCTGAGGCGGGAATTGAACCCGGGTCTCTGGCACTGTGAGGCAGCAGTGCTAACCAAAGTGGGACTACAGTCAGTCAGAGTGGAACTGGTCAGTCAGGGTTAGGGGAACCAGTGCAGTGGGTCAGTACATGGAGTGATTGAGGAAAAGGTACTGGTTAAGCCAAGTAAGTCTAATAGGAAAAGCAGACAGGGGCAGGTTAATGAACACACATAAAGGTGGATAAATCTCAGGATCTGATCAGGTGTAACCTAGAACTCTGTGGGAAGCCAGGGAAGTATTGCTGGGTCCCTTCCTGAGATAGGATTTATAACCATCTAGAAAAGAATAATCTGATCAGGGGCAGTCAGCACGGTTTTGTGAAGGGTAGGTCGTGCCTAACAAATCTTATTAAGTTTTTTTTGTTAAAGTGACCAAACGGGTAGATGAGAGTAAACCGGTTGATGTGGTATATATGGATTTCAGCAAGGCATTCGATAAGGTTCCCCACAGTAGGCTATTGTAGAAAATGCGGAGGAATGGAATTGTGGGAGACATAGCAGTTTCGATCAGCAATTGGTTTACTGAAAGAAAACAGAGGGTTATAGTTGATGGAACATATTCATCTTGGTGTCCATTTACTAGCGGCATACCACAAGGATCGGTGTTGGGTCCACTGCTGTTCATCATTTTTATAAATGACCTGGATGAGGGCTGAGAAGGGTGGGTTAGTAAATTTGCGGACGACACTAAGGTCGGTGGAGTTGTGGATAGTGACGAAGGATGTAGTGGGTTGCAGAGAGACATAGATAGGATGCAGAGCTGGGCTGAGAGGTGGCAAATGGAGTTTAATGTGAACAAGTGTGAGGTGATACACGTTGGACGGAGTAATCGGAATGTAAAGTACTGGGCTAATGGTAAGATTCTTGGGAGTGCAGATGAGTAGAGAGATCTTGGTGTCCATGTACACAGATCTCTGAAAGTTGCCACCCAGATTGACAGGGTTGTTAAGAAGGCATACAGTGTTTTGGCCTTTATTAATAGAGGGATTGAGTTCTGGAACCAGGAGGTTATGCTGCAGCTGTACAAAGCTCTGGTACGGCCACACTTGGAGTATTGTGTACAGTTCTGGTCACCGCATTATAAGAAGAATGTGGAAGCTTTGGAAAGGGTGCAGAGGAGATTTACTAGGATGTTGCCTGGTATGGAGGGAAGGTCTTACGAGGAAAGGCTGAGGGCCTTGAGGCTGTTCTCATTAGAGAGAAGAAGATTGAGAGGTAACTTAATAGAGACATACAAGATAATCAGAGTGTTAGATAGGGTGGACAGGGAGAGCCTTTTTCCAAGTATGGTGACGGCAAACATGAGGGGACACAACTTTAAAGGGAGGGGAGATAGGTATAAGACAGATGTCAGAGGTAGTTTCTTTACTCAGAGAGTAGTAAGGGTATGGAATGCTTTGCCTGCATTGGTAGTAGATTCGCCAAGTTTAAGTGCATTTAAGTTGTCATTGGACAGGGAAATAGATGGTGAAAACAACAACTGCAGATGCTGGAAACCAGATTCTGGATTAGTGGTGCTGGAAGAGCACAGCAGTTCAGGCAGCATCCAAAGAGCTGTAAAATCGACGTTTCGGGCAAAAGCCCTTCATCAGGAATGTACATGGAATAGGTGGGATGGGCTTCAGATTAGTATGACAGGGCGGTGCAACATTGAGGCCGAAGGGCCTGTACTGCGCTGTAATGTTCTATGTTCTATATTTGTATCATCGATAGTCACAGGTGAGGTGCTGGAAGACTGGAAGTTGTCTAATGGGGTATCACCATTTAAGAAAGGTGGTAAGGACAAGCCAGGGAACTATAGACTGGTGAACCTGACACCAGTGGCGGGTGAGTTGTTGGAGGGAATCCTGGGGGACAGGATTTACACGTATTTAGAAAGGCAAGGACTGATTAGGGGTAGTGAACATGGCTTTGTGCATGGGAAATCATGTCTCACAAACTTGATTGAGGGTTTTGGAGAAGTTACAAAGATCCATATGGACTTCAGTAAGGCGTTCGATAAGGTTTCCCATGGGAGACTGGTTAGCAACATTAGATCTCATGGAATACAAGGAGAACAGTGTTAGAGGGGGAGAGAGAGAGAAAGATAGAGAGAGAACCTGAACAGTTACTGCGTTTGATGTTTGGATTAGTGTATCGCTGGACATCGGAGTTCATCTGGGAAAGTTCACAACTAATCTTGGAGGAACTGTTGGGCGAAGTTCACAGCACAGAATCAGATAAGTTCATCGTTGTTTTAAGTATGGCCTACAAAGAATCTGCAGTAGTGTGTAGAGTAGGTTCTTTCTTGATTACATGTTTTTAGAGATATGTCTCTTGATTAAACTTAAAATATAAGCCATAACTATTAATTTAACCTGGGGCAGTGTTTGTAGAGGAATAAGACAATGTTATTTTCTGGGTCTGTAGATTGTGAAGGAGCAAAAAATGGCCTTTAATAGAGTGATATGTACTTCTTGTCAGATGTGGGAGTTTAAAGAGAGTTTAAGGGTTACTGCAGATTATATCTGCCATAAACTGCTGGCTGCGAATCTTATCAGATCGAATGGATCAGTTGGAGAGACAGTTAGAAGCAATGAGAAATTTGCTACAGCAAGAGTATGTGATGGATGGCAGTTATAGGAAGGGGGGAATGTCTCAGATACAGTCACATAGATGGGTTAACTCCAGGAAAGGTAAGAGAGGTAGGCAGCTAGAGCAGGAGTCTTTTGTGGATATACCCATTTCAAACAAGTATACTGTTTTGGAAAATGTAGGGGGTGATGGATTCTGATGGGGAATGTAGCACGAACAGCCAAGTTTCTGGTATTGAGACTGGCTCTAATGCAACGAGGGGTACGTCGGGTTCCAAGAGATCAATTGTGTTAGGGGATTCTGTAGTCAGAGGTACAGACAGACGTTTCTGTGGCCAACAGAGAAAAAGCAGAATGGTGTGTTGCTTCCCTGGTGCCAGGATCAAGGATGTCTCAGAGAGGGTGCAGAATGTTCTCACAGGGGAGAGGGCCCAGCAAGAGGTCATTGTCCACATTGGAACCAATAACATAGGAAGGGAAAAGGTTGAGATTCTGAAGGGAGATTACAGAGAATTAGGCAGAAATTTAAAAAGGAGGTCCTCGAGAGTAGTAATATCTAGATTACTCCCAGTGCTACGAACTAGTGAGGGCAGGAATAGGAGGATAGAGCAGATGAATGCATGGCTGAGGAGCTGGTGTATGGGGGAAGGATTCACATTTTTGGATCTTTGGGGTAGAAGTGACCTGCACAAGGAGGACAGATTGCACCTAAATTGGAAGGGGACTAATATACTGGCAGGGAAATTTGCTAGAGCTGCTCAGGAGGATTCAAACTAGTGGGGTGGGGGGGGATGGGGGGGTGGTGGGGGGGGTTGGGACCCAGGGAGATAGTGAGGAAAGAGATCAATCTGAGCCTGGTACAGTTGAGAACAGAAGCGAGTCAAACAGTCAGGGCAGACAGGGACAAGGTAGGACTAATAAATTAAACTGCATTTGTTTCAATGCAAGGGGCCTAACAGGAAACACAGATGAACTCAGGGCATGGTTAGGAACATGGGACTGGAATACCATAGCAATGACAGAAACATGGCTCAGGGATGGGCAGGACGGGCAGTTTAATGTTCCAGGATACAAATGTTACAGGAAGGATAGAAAGGGAGGCAAGTGAGGAGGGTTTTGACATTTTTGATAAGGGATAGCATTACAGCTGTGCTGAGGGAAGATATTCCTGGAAATACATCCAGGAAAGTTATTTGGGTGAAACTGAGAAATAAGAAAGGGATGATAACCTTTTTGGGATTGTATTATAGTTAGAGGGAAATTGAGAAACTAACTTGTAAAGAGATCTCGGCTATCTGTAAGAAAAATAGCATGGATATGGTAGGGGATTTTAACTTTCCAAACATAGACTGGGTCTGCCATAGTGTTAAGGGTTTAGATGGAGAGGAATTTGTTAAGGGTGGACAAGACAATTTTCTGATTCAGTATGTAGATGTACCTACCAGAGAGGGTGCAAAACTTGACCTACTCTTGGGAAATAAGGCAGGGCAGGTGACTGAGGTGTCAGTGGGGGAGCACTTTGGGGCCAGCGACCATAATTCTATTAGACTTAAAATAGTGATGGAAAAGGATAGATCAGATCTAAAAGTTGAAGTTCTAAATTGGAGAAAGGCCAATTTTGATGGTATTAGGCAAGAACTTTCGAAAGCTGATTGGAGGCAGATGTTTGCAGGTAAAGGGGCGGCTGGAAAATAATAAGCCTTCAGAAAAGAGATAACAAGAATCCAGAGAAAGTATATTCATGTTAGGGTGAAAGGGAAGGCTGTTAGGTATAGGGAATGCTGGATGACTAAAGAAATTGAGGGTTTGGTTAAGAAAAAGAAGGAAGCATATGTCAGGTATAGACAGGATAGATCGAGTGAATCCTCAAGAGTATAAAGAAAGTAGGAGTATACTTAAGAGGGAAATCAGGAGGACAAAAAGGGGACATGAGATAGCTTTGGCAAATAGAATTAAAAAGAATCCAAAGAGTTTTTACAAATACATTGAGGACAAAAGGTAACTAGGGAGAGAATAGGGCCCCTCAAAGATCAGCAAGGCAGCCTTTGTGTGGAGCCGCAGAATATGGGGGAGATACTAAATGAGTATTTTGCATCAGTATTTGCTGTGGAAAAGGATATGGAAGATATAGACTGTAGGGAAATAGATGGTGACATCTTGCAAAATGTCCATATTACAGAGGAGGAAGTGCTGGATGTCTTGAAATGCATAAAAGTGGATAAATCCCCAGGACATGATCAGGTGTACCCGAGAACTAGAGAAGTGTTTGCTGGGCCTCTTGCTGAGATATTTGTATCATCGATAGTCACAGGTGAGGTGCCAGAAGACTGGAGGTTGGCAAACGTGGTGCCACTGTTTAAGAATGGTGGTAAGGACAAGCCAGGGAACTAAAGACCAGTGAGTCTGACGTTGGTGGTTGGCAAGTTGTTGGAGGGGATCCTGACGGACAGGATGTACACGTATTTGGAAAGGCAAGGACTGATTCGGGATAGTCAACATGGCTTTACGCATGGGAAATCATGTCTCACAAACTTGATTGAGTTTTTTGAGGAAGTAACAAAGAAGATTGATGAGATCAGAACTGTACATGTGATCTATATGGACTTCATTAAGGCATTCAACAAGGTTCCCTGTGGGAGACTGATTATCAGGGTTAGATATCATGGAATACAGGGAGAAATAGCCATTTGGATATAGAACTGGCTCAAAGGTAGAATGCAGAGGGTGGTGGTGGAGGATTGTTTTTCCGACTGGAGGCCTGTGACCAGTGGAGTGCCACAAGGATCGGTGCTGGGTCCTCTACTTTTTGTCATTTACATAAATGATTTGGATGCAAGCATAAGAGGTACAGTTAGTAAGTTTGCAGATGACACCAAAATTGGAGGTGCAGTGGACAGCAAAGGGGGTTTCCTCAGATTACAACAGGATCTTGACCAGATGGGCCAATGGGCTGAGAAGTGGCAGATGGAATTTAATTCAGGTAAATGCAAGGTGCTGCATTTTGGGAAAGCAAATCTTAGCAGGACTTATACACTTAATGGTAAGGTCCTAGGGAGTGTTAGTGAACAAAGACACCTTGGAGTGCAGGTTCATAGTTCCTTGAAAGTGGAGTCACAGGTAGATAGGATAGTGAAGGCGGCGTTTGGTATGCTTTCCTTTGTTGGTCAGAATATTGAGTACAGGAGTTGGGAGGTCATGTACAGGACATTGGTTAGGCCACTGTTGGAATATTGTGTGCAATTCTGGTCTCCCTCTTATTGGAAAGCTGTTGTGAAACTTGAAAGGGTTCAGAAAAGATTTACAAGGATGTTGCCAGGGTTGGAGGATTTAATCCATAGGGAGAGGCTGAACAGGGTGGGGCTGTTTTCCCTGGAGCTTTGGAGGCTGAGGGGTGACCTTATAGAGGTTTACAAAATTATGAGGGGCATGGATAGGGTAAATAGGCAAAATCTTTTCCCTGGGGTCGGGGAGTCCAGAACTAGAGGTTTAGAGTGAGAGGGGAAAGATACAAAAGAGACCTAAGGGGCAACTTTTTCACACAGAGGGTGGTACATGTATGGAATGAGCTGCCAGACGAAGTGGTGGAGGTTGGTACAATTGCAACATTTAAAAGGCATCTGGATGGGTATATCAATAGGAAAAGTTTGGAGAGATATGGGCCGGGTGCTGGCAGGTGGGACTAGATTTGGGTTGGGATATCTGGTCGGCATGGACGGGTTGGACCGAAGGGTCTGTTTCTGAGTTGTACATCTCTATGACTCTAAATGACCTGGATAGGGATGGATTAGTAAATCTGCAGATGACCCGAAGGTTGGTGGAGTTGTGGACAGTGTGGAAGGATGTTACAGGTTACAGAGGGACATAGATAAGCTGCAGAGTTGCACCAAGAGGTGGCAAATGGAGTTTAGTGCAGAAAAGTGTGAGGTGAGTCACTTTGGAAGGAGTAATAGGAATACACAGTAGTGGGCTATTGGTAAGGGTCTTGGAAGTGTGGATGAGCCCTGACAGTTACCACCCAGACTGATAGGGTCGCTAAGAAGGGAAACAATGTGTTCACTTTTATTGGGAGAGGAATTGAGTTTCAGAACCATGAGATCATGCTGCAGCTGTACAAAACTCTGGTGTGGCCTCACTCGAAGTACTGAGTACAGTTCTGGTCACCACATTATAGGAATGAAGTGGAAGCTTTGGAAAGGGTTCAGAAGTGATTTATTTTACCAGGATGATGCCTGGTACGGAGGGAAGGTCTAATGAGGAAAGGCTGACAGACTTGAGGCTGTTTTCGTTAAAGAAAAGAAGGTTGAGAGGTGACTTAATAGAGACGTACAAGATGATCAGAGGGTTAGATCGGGTGGACAGCGAGAGCCTTTTTCCTCGCATGGTGATGGCTAGCACAAAGGGATATAGCTTTCAACTAAGGAGTGATCGATATCGGACAGATGTCGGGGTAGGTTTTTAACTCAGACAGTAGTGGGGTGTGGACGTCCTGCCTGCACAAGTAGTAGACTCTCCAAATTTAAGGGCATTGAAATGGTTATTGGATTAACACATGGATGATATTGGAACACTGTATGTTAGATGGGTTTCAGATTGGTTTCACATATCAGTGCAATATCGAGGGCTGATAGGCCTGTACTGCGCTGCAATGTTCTATGTTCATAGAATCCATTCAGTGCAGATAGAGACTATTTATTTGGCCCATTGAGTCAGCATTGAGCCTCTGAAGAGCATCCTACTTTATCCCCATAACCCCTACATTTACCATAGTTAACTCACCTAGCTGCACATTGTTAGGGTCTATGGTGCTAATCCACCTAACCTTCATATCTTTGGATTGTGGGAGGAAACCGGAACACAAGGCAGAAACCCACCCAGAAACAGAGAGAATGTGCAAATTCTACACAGACCAAAATTGAATCGGGGTCCCTGTGCTATGAGTGCTGGGTCTACTGATCTTTCAATGATCTGGGTGCAAATGTGGGCTGGTAAGTAAGTTTGCAGACATAAAAATAGGTGGAGTTGGGGAAACAAAGGATTAAGCAGGATATAGTCCAGGTGAATGTTGGGTGGAGTAATGGAAGATGGAGTTTAACCCTAACAAGATGAGGTGTTGTATTTTGGGAGGTGAAATGCAAGAGAAAACTACGGTATACAGCAAATGGCAAGACCTTTAGGAGCATTGATATACAAAGGATTCTTGGGGTCCAAGTCCATAACTCCCTGAAAGTGGCAGCACAAGTGGATAAGGTGGGATGGCATACTTGAAGCATTCAGTATAAGTCATACTACAGCTGTATAAAATTTTAGTTAGGCTACATTTGGAGTATTGGATACAGTTCTGATCACCACATTATAGAAAGGATGTGAAGGCTTTGGAGAGGATGCAAAAGAACTTTACCAAAATGTGGCCTGGATTGGAGTGTATTAGCTTTAAGGAAAGGTTGAACATACTTGGATTGTCAGATTTTTGCTGGAGTGTCAGAGGCTGAGAGGTGACCTGATAGAAGTGTTTAAAATATTGAGACATGGATAAGGTCAGAGTCTTTTTCCCCCAGAGTGGAAATGTAAAATACTATATGGCATTGGTTTAAATTTAGAGGGGACAAGTTTAAAGAAGATGTACAAGCTTTTACTCAACGGGTGGGAGATGCCTGGAACACACTGCCAGGAAAGGTGGTAGAAGCAGATACATCAACAAAGTGAGACGTTTAGACAGACACATGAGTCGAGGAATATGAACCATGTGCGGGCAGATGAGATTAGTTTAGAATGGCATCATGGTCCTCACAAAATCTGCCCCATCTTAGCCCCGAGCATGAAGTAAGTCCCAGCCACTACAAGGGAAGTTAGAATCAGCCACCAGAGCAACTCTGCTTTTTTTACTTCTTTCCAAATTCTGTCTACATATTCTCTCCTCTATCTCCCACTGACTGTTGGGAGGCCTGTAATTTACCCCCAGCATTGAGATTTCATCTTTCCTATTCCTGAGTTCTACCCCACTGCCTCGTTGCCTGAGTCCGATGATGTACAGCTGTAAGATACTCCTCTCGCGGTAAAGCCACTCTCTCACTGCTTTTACATCCCCTTCTATCACTCCTGAAATATCTTGCCTGGGACATTCAGCTGCCAGTCTTGTCATTCTTTCAGCCAAGTCTCTGTGATCGCAATAATGTCATAGTTCCAAGTTCTAACCAAAGTTCTAATTCATCTACCTTGCCAATTATACTTTTTGCATTGAAACACATGCATTTCAGGCCACCTCCACTGCTCTTTTCAATTTAGTTTTCCTGGGTGAAGGAAGTAGGTAAGGTTTCATCAAATCTTACAATCTTCCCTGGATATGGACAAGGTGTCAGAAGAAAGGGCAGGGTGGAAGGATATTCTGAATTAAGCAGCCATTCAATTTGAAGACACTGATTCTGGCCCCAAGCACTCACACACTTCAAGGTATTAGGGATGTGACAGTGATTGGATAGCTCAAACCAACTGACCCTAAGATATGAGAAGGCAAACTGCACTCACATGACCAGCAACATGCAAATACTGGGCCAGATCCTCACTCTTGGGTTAAGCCCACCTAGGTATCAGGATTAATTTTCCTTAGAAGCTGTC
This sequence comes from Chiloscyllium punctatum, assembly GCF_047496795.1. Lineage (NCBI taxonomy): Eukaryota > Metazoa > Chordata > Chondrichthyes > Orectolobiformes > Hemiscylliidae > Chiloscyllium > Chiloscyllium punctatum. The sequence goes on along the minus strand of NC_092761.1, from coordinate 52,318,872 downwards.
TTTTTTTGATGACTGCTGATGTAAACCGTATAGATCAGTTGTACCCTTTTCTTTTTATGATTATTAAAGGGATTTGCTTGTGTTGAGATCGCACAAAGACAGGATATGTCAAAAGTGATGCATGATGATTCTGACCAACATTCACGGTCGAGACTCACTGGCCACCCTGTTTAGCTGTTACTCGATTTCTGCGTCAATGAGATGTTAGGGAATGAGCAGATAAAATTGCACAACTAAAGTAAAAAGTAAAGCCTGAGCCAAACGCTCATCTATAAACTTGGGTGCCTTCCTGGCCACTGTCTCAAGACAAACCTCTTTCATCTTGCTCCAGGCTGAGTTTCCAATCCTGCTTCACTAAGACTGTTAACTGAAAAGTCCTAACTTCACCTTTTTACTGCACTTATTTTATCTGATTCAACATGGAAACCTTTAGATACCTTAATCACCTCTCCATAAACTCAACAAGCCATATTCTATCCAAACTGGGCTCCTTCATAACCACAATCCTCAGTAATCTATACCAATCCTGGTCCTTCCAACATTTGGCTCTTCCAATTATGGGTGGATGGCTCAGCATGGTGGCTCAGTGGTTAGCACTTCTGTCTTACAGTACCAGGGACCTGGGTTCTATTCCAACCTCGGAGGATTGTCTGTATGGCGTTTGCACATTCTCTGTGTGGGTTTCCTCCAGGTGCTCTGGTTTGCTCCCACAGTCCAAAGATGTACAGATTAGGTGAACTGGCCATGCTAAATTGCCCATAGTGTTCAGGGATGTGCATTAGTCAGAGGTAAATGAAGGGGAATGGGTCCGGGTGGGTTACTCTTCGGAGGGTTTGTGTGGACTTGTTGGGCCAAAGGCCCTGTTTCCACACTGTAGGGACTTTATGCTATGATTTGAAATTTAAACCATTAACTTTCTTCCAAAGACACGTCCTAAGGATAGTAATGGGAAGTTGCGTGTGGAGGCTGAAGAGATTGGGGAGGCGCTGAATGAATACTTTTCATCAGTATTCACTCAGGAACAGGACATTGTTGTCGATATGAATACTGAGGCACAAATAAGTAGAATGGATGGCTTTGAGATATGTAGAGAAGAGGTGTTGGAAATTCTGGCAAGGGTGAGAATAGATAAGTCCCCTGGGCCTGATGGCATTTATCCTAGGATTCTCTGGGAAGCAAGGGAGGAGATTGCAGAGCCATTGGCCTTGATTTTTGTGTCCTCTTTGTCGACAGGAGTAGTGCCAGAGGACTGGAGGCTAGCAAACGTGGTTCCCTTGTTCAAGAAGGGGAGTAGGGATAATCCTAGTAACTATAGGCCAGTGAGTCTCACTTCTGTTGTGGGCAAAGTCTTAGAGAGAATTGTAAGGGATAGAATTTATGCACATCTGGATAAGAATGATGTGATCAAGGATAGTCAGCATGGTTTTGTGAAGGGCAGGTCGTGCCTCACAAACCTTATTGAATTCTTTGAGAAGGTGACGAAGGAGGTAGATGAGGGGAAAGCGGTAGATGTGGTATATATGGATTTTAGTAAGGCTTTTGATAAGGTCCCCCATGGTAGGCTACTGCAGAAAATACAGAGATATGGCATTGAGGGTGAGTTGGAGGTTTGGATTAGGAATTGGCTCTCTGGAAGAAGACAGAGGGTAGTAGTTGATGGCAAAGGTTCATCTTGGAGTGCCGTCACTAGCGGTGTTCCGCAAGGATCTGTTTTGGGACCATTGCTGTTTGTCATTTTTATAATGACCTGGAGGAAGGGTTAGAAGGTTGGGTGAGCAAGTTTGCGGATGATACGAAAGTCGGAGGAGTTGTAGACAGTGAGGAAGGATATGGCAGGTTACAGCGCGATATAGAGAAGCTGCAGAGCTGGGCAGAAAGGTGGCAAATGGAGTTCAATGTAGCTAAGTGTGAAGTGATTCACTTTGGTAAGAGTAATAAAAAGATGGATTACTGGGCTAATGGTAGACTACTTGGTAGTGTGGAAGAGCAGAGGGATCTTGGTGTCCATGTACACAGATCTCTGAAAGTTGCCACCCAGGTAAATAGTGCAGTGAAGAAGGCATATGGCGTACTGGCTTTTATTGGTAGAGGAATTGAGTTCCGGAGTCCTGAGGTCATGCTGCAGTTGTATAAGACTCTGGTGCGGCCGCATCTGGAATATTGTGTGCAGTTTTGGTCGCCATACTATAGGAAGGATGTGGAGGCACTGGAACGGGTGCAGAGGAAGTTTACCAGGATGTTGCCTGGTATGGTAGGAAGATCCTATGAGGAAAGGCTGAGGCACTTGGGGTTGTTTTCATTGGAGAAAAGAAGGTTTAGGGGTGATTTGATAGAGGTGTACAAGATGATTCGGGGGTTAGATAGGGTTGACAGTGAGAACCTTTTTCCACGTATGGAGTCAGCTATTACAAGGGGGCATAGCTTTAAATTAAGGGGGGGTAGATATAGGACTGATGTTTTTTTTAGATTAGATTAGATTACTTACAGTGTGGAAACAGGCCATTCGGCCCAACAAGTCCACACCGCCCCGCCGAAACGTAACCCACCCATACCCCTACATCTATATCCAACCCTTACCTAACACTGCGGGCAATTTAACATGGCCAATTCACCTGACCTGCACATCTTTGGAGTGTGGGAGGAAACCGGAGCACCCGGAGGAAACCCACGCAGACACGGGGAGAACGTGCAAACTCCACACAGTCAGTCGCCTGAGGCGGGAATTGAACCCGGATCTCTGGCGCTGTGAGGCAACAGTGCTAACCACTGTGCCACCATGCCTACCGTGTTAGGGGTAGGTTCTTCACTCAGCGAGTCGTAAGTTCATGGAATGCCCTGCCAGTAGCAGTAGTGGACTCTCCCTCTTTATGGGTATTTAAGCGGGCATTGGATAGGTATATGGAGGATAGTGGGTTAGTGTAGGTTAGGTGGGCTTTGATCGGCGCAACATCGAGGGCTGAAGGGCCTGTACTGCGCTGTATTCTTCTATGTTCTATGTCCTCTACATTTTTGCATCCTCCTCCAACCTGGCTTCCTTTTGCCCCATCAATGGCAGATATATCATTTAGATCCTACACAGGAATTCTCTTTCCAAACAACTCCTCTTTAAGACCTTCCTTATGTTCCATTTCTGTGACCAAACATTTGGTCAGCCCTCCCAATCTCTCTCCTTTGTTGGCTCAACCTCCATTAAATGCCTCTAAACGCTGTGCCTCTAAACTAAACTAAAGCCGCTTTATTAATACAATTTATTGAAATCTAGCAATGTGAAATACTTGATGTGCATCTCCCTGTGAAACTGTAAAGGATTGTGGAGAGGGATAATGTGTAACACCAGAGAAGAGTGAATTACAGGCAGCACAGATCCATCCGATGAAACAGTGTATGGTTTTGGTTTTGCTCCTGCTCTATTGAATCAGTGACAGTCCATACTCGATTAAACACTGGCTGAAACCCAAGACCAAGACCAAATTTGTTCAACACAATGTTCGGACCTTGTTGGTTACAGACACAAGAGAAATAACTGATAATATTCCCTGTGACAGGTTCGATTTGACACTCTACGATGAGGGTGGTGGAATGTTCAAGAGCCAGTCAACCCCAACCATTTTTGCAAGACATTGAAAGAACAAAGTTAAAAGATTGTTCAAAACTTTCAGGAGGGTAATAAATCACCCATTCTTCTCCCCTTCTCAGGGATGTCAGAATAATTTGAGTTTCCAAGTTTAAAGTAAAAAGGCTCCAATAGTGACAAAGTTCAATAAAAAGAAACACTGTTTAAACATTCTTCAAAGTTTTATCTTGGTGACATCATGTTGGCATTTGGTGGATTATCATCCACAATAAATACTTAGTTGGCTATTATTTATGCACTTGTTCATTTTTTACTAAGTAAATGTCTTGATATTTGAAACTTAAAACAAGGTCCGTTGTAATGTTTTGCAATTTTGAGACCACAGTAAGTGCTAATAGTAATTAGGGTAATTGATATCTCAAACCATGGGCAGACACAACTGGAGTTAATTGAGGAGTAAGCTACAAGAAATCATATATCAGTGAAATTGTCACACAGACCAAACATCTTAGCAGTAATTAACAGTGGAAGTGTAACCATCTTAGTCCCTATTTATTGAAAGGAGCAGACAAGCAGCTGATAGAAGTCCTGGCCCATTCTTAGTGCATCAGAATCAAGTTTCATTTCCAGCACATCAGCACTCGTCTTGTATCACTATACAGCAATTCTGCAAAACAAAATCCCAATGACACCTGGGGAGATTTCACTTTTCAAAATGGTGTGCCAAAGCAGTGCAATTCAAAGAGATCTGATTCTGGATCCCTGTCCCTGCCCACTCCCCTGCAGTATCCTGACTCCTTCCTCGTTTTGGAGGTGAAGCAGCAACGGGGCAGGATGAGTGCTGGGGAGAGGAGCACTGTCTGGTTTATACTTTTATTGATCTTTAAACACTTGTTTGTAGAGCAGTTTCTCTAATGATACAACCACAGAAATTTACAGTGAACTTAAACTCTTAAATAATAAAGCATTAAAATCTCATTCACAAACTTTTCCACCTTAGTCTGTTTGTAACAGGTGAACAGAGGGTGCCTTTTCCCATGTGCATGCACTGGGCTGCCAGTGTGCTTGCTGTATTTGTGTCAGTTTTGAGTTAATTGGATTGTTCTCATCCCTCTACAGTTATAGAAAAACAGACCTAGAGAAGAACACAAGCCGTAGACAGAGCTCTCTTTCTCTCAGCTTGAGAACACATACAATCCAGTAATACTTTTCCTGGTATTCTTCAGTTACAACCTTGCCTGAACACTGTATCTCACTGAGAGTGTTCATGTTTCAAGATCCCAGCCTGCTGTGCTTCCACCTTTGCAGCTTTACAAGAATCCTGGTGGATCATAGCAAGTTCTCAGCATGAAACCCCTGATTTATGTCCTCTGGGAGTTCACCTGGAGTCTAGTCTCTTGTAGACATTCCTGGTAGTTTGGTGACATACAGCTCACTTGGCCAAAGGTGATCAGATGAGGGTTTGTGAACAGAGCTGGTCACTTCATCGTTCTTTCCCCATGTTTTTGCTTTCCATTTCCTTCAAGTAATTTCTTTAAAAACTGGGTTTGATTCCTAAGCAATGCCATTCTTGGCACCATCTGGCTGAGCCCACACTATCAATGATGAAAAACCCTAATCTCCTGATTCTTGCTAATAATGCTTCACTCAGAGGGTTAGGTGATGCCGGGAGGGTCTGATATGTGGAAGGGAAAAGCTGTAAGCACAACAGTCTCTGCGCTGTTCTCTCTCTCTCTTTCTGTTTATAAAATGCATGCCACAAGTTGTAACTCCACACCCAGTGGGGTCTGTATGAATTTGGAGAGGATTTCTTTCTGGTAAATAACTGCTAAGGTTTTGTGATTGGCACCTCAGTACTTCCATTCCCACTTGCTGTTGAGGTAATGATGAATTGTGCATTTGGCTGCTGTAGGGTGGTGTCAGTCTGTGTCTGAGGCACACCTAATCGTACTGCAGCATTCTGCTTCACATCCAGCTCAGGCTGACCTTCTGATATCACATAATGGGTCTGAAAAAAAAACACGTCAAAGGTTATGAATTTCCACTGAATATCTTTCCTGCTAGAATACGTAACATGCACTCCACTGCCTCACTATCATCACAATGCCTTTCCAACATCAAGACTTGGATAAACTGAAATATCCTGTTCAGTGTTGTGAAGACTGAAGCCCTTGACTTTGGCTTCTATCAGAAATTCCACTCCTCACTATAGACTTCATCCCTCTCTCTGGCAATCAGCTGAGGCAAAATAGAGGTGGAATAAAAGGGCACAGTCACAGGCAATTGAGGTGGTGTATAGTCAATCCACATAGTGCGTAAAAATAATAACAGGAAATACATCAGGGATTGCAATGATCCCAATATTAATTGGGGGCTAATCATAGTATAAAGGGTTCAGAGGGAATAGATTTTTTTGAAATGTATTCAGGAGAACTTTTTATATCAACATGTAGATGGTCCTACAAGGAACAGTGCAGTGCTGGACGTAATGCTGGGAAACAAAGCTGGACAGCTAACAGTGAGGGCAGCATTTCAGTGATAGCGAGCACAACACTCTACGTTTTAAGTTTGTTGTGAAAAAGGAAAAAGATAGCAAAAACATAGGGGTCAGGTAGATTTTATTAAAATTAGGCAGGATCTGGCCGCAATAGATGGGGAAGAGCTCTGTGAGGGTAAATCTATAGCATAACAACGAAAGGCATTCAAAAAGTACTGGGGAGAGCACAGACCCAACATGTTGGATGTTGAGGAATATTCGGGACTGAATAAAGAGGAAAATAGGGATATATTACAAGTACAAAGAAGCAAAACAATGGCAGCCCTGGTGGTGTATAGAAAGTGCAGAAGGCAAGCTCAATAAAGCAATGAGGAGAGCAAAGAGGAAAAACAGGTAGGCAAGATTAGGGAGAAACAATATCAAAAATTGCTGGGAAAACTCAGCAGATCTAGCAGCATTTGAGGAGAGAAAGCAGAGTTAACATTTCAGGTACAGTGACTGCTCTTCACAACTGATTGTAGCTCGGAACTGATTGTATGCTGAAGCGGGCAGGGGGAACAAGAGGGAGTAAATGATAGGTGGAGAAAGAGCTTAGAGAGAGAGAGAGAAAAACAGTTGGGCAGAGAAGGGAATGGATATAATTCAGCCTGGGAGAAGGAATAGCTGCCAATCAGAACCATTACTGACTGACAAAGAGATGTTAGTGGTAGCAGCCCATGTGACAACAAGACCTAGTGTGTGGGGGTTGAGGTAAACAGATGGGAAAAGATGCTTAGGCCCTAAAATGACTGAACTCGATATTGATTACAGAAGGTTGCAGGGTTCCCTTGTTCTTCCAGCTAGCACTGAGCCTCACTGCAGCACTGTAGCAAGCCCAAGACCGAGATGCTGGCCAGGGAACATGATGATATTTTGAAACGGCAGGCAGCTGAAAGCTCAGGGTTATTTTTGTGATAGACTGTAGGTATTCTGCAAAGTGATCTCTCAATCTACACTTTGTCTCCCCTGTGTAGAGGAGACCACATGATGAACAGCAAATACAGTAGACTAGATTGAGTGAAGACCAGGTAAATTGCTGCTTCACCTGGAAGACTTTTTCACACAGAGGGTGGTGTGTGTATGAATGAGCTGCCACAAGAAGTGGTGGAAGCTGGTACAATTACAACATTTAAAAGGCATCTGGATGGGTATATGAATAAGAAGAGTTTAGAGGAATATGGGCCAAATGCTGGCAAATGGAACTAGATTAATTTAGGATATCTGGTCAGCATGGGCTAAAGGGTCTGTTTCTGTGCTGTGCAGCTGTGTGTCTGGGGCATTGGATAGGGAGGAGATAAACAGGCACATGTGACATCTGCTGTGATTGCATGGCAAGGTGCCGTGGAACTGTGGAGAGGTGATGAGAATGGACCACAGTGTCCCAGCAGGAATGGTCCCTGCAGAAGGCTGACAACGGAGGGGAATATATGTCAGGTGGGGCACCCCTCTGGAGGTGGAAAAAATGGCAGCTAATGATCCTTTGGATGTGGTGGGATCCTTTGCTGGTGGGATGGTAGGGGGAGCTTATCGCTGTTGTGTGAGCAAAGAGAGGGAATGAGGGCCGAAATGCAGGAAATAGTTGGACACAGCTGAGGGCTTCATCAACCATAGTGGTGGGTAATCCTCGGTTGAGGAAGGAAGTCAATATTCTGGAGGCCCCTCCTATCTAAGTTGGCATCATCAGAACAGATGCGGTGGAGATGGAGGAACTGGGAGCATAGAACAGTCTTTACAGGAAGCAGAGTGTGAGGATGTGTAGGTAAAAACAATGACTGTAGATGCTGGAAAGCAAATACTGGATTAGTGGTGCTGGAAGAGCACAGCAGTTCAGGCAGCATCCAACGAGCAGCGAAATCGATGTTTTGGGCAAAAGCCCTTCATCAGGAGGTTCCTGATGAAGGGCTTTTGCCTGAAACGTCGATTTCGCTGCTCGTTGGATGCTGCCTGAACTGCTGTGCTCTTCCAGCACCACTAATCCAGTATGTGAGGATGTGTAGTCTGGCCAGCTTATTCCCCAGAAATGGAAACAGAGATGTCAAGGAAGGGAGGAGTAAGAGATAGACCAGGTGAAGGTGAGAACAAATTGGAAGTTGGAAGTGAATTTGTTGAATTTACTCCGTTCCAGATATGAGAGGGAAGCAGCATTAAGGAGGCCATTTGTTTTTGATTTTCAGCACAGTTTCTTTGGGTTTTTCTTAAGATTAGGGAGAATCTGAAGATCTTCCACAAGTGTATCAAAGGAAGGGAATAACCAGGGGAAGAGTAGGGCACTTTAAGCACCAAAGGGGCAATCTGTGTGTGAAGCTGAAGGACATTGGCAAAATGTTAAGTGAGTACTTTACATCTGTCAGTACTTGGGTTAAGAATGGTGCAAGTAAAGAATTCATCAAGATGGACTGTGGAGTTCTTGAACGGATTGATATAAAAAGCTGAAGGTTTTGGCGGATTTAAAAATAGATCGCCAGATCCAGATGGGTTACATCCCAGGTTTGGAAGATGAGAGAGGAAATTACAGAGGCCCAATCCAAATTTGCAAATTGTCTCTGGTCACCAGAGAGGTTCCAGAAGAGTGGAAGGCAGCTAATGTGGCTCCACTAAAAATAGAACAAGAGAACTATAGACCAGTGAGTCTAACATCAGTGGTAGACATCATTTGGAGACCACGGTGTTGGACTGGGGTGTACAAAGTTAAAAATCACACAACACCAGGTTATAGTCCAACAGGTTTAATTGGAAGCGTGAGCTTTCGGAGCGCCGTTTCTTCATCAGGTGGTTGTGGAGGACACAATTGTAAGACACAGAATTTATAGCAAATGTTTACAGTGTGATGTAACTGAAATTATACATTGAAAAATACCTTGATTGTTTGTTGAGTCTTTCATCTGTGCGAATACCATGACAGTTTCACTTCTTTCGTGTGTAATTCACAAAACATTTATTTTTAAAAAAGGTTACATTCTCAGGTTAACTGTAACAATTGGTGTTAGCTAGACAATATGTTGACAGTGTTAGCCCCCTGTGTTCCCTGTCTGTGCCATAATGTTTAGACTGATTCTGATCTAAAAAGTGAGTCTTACATGAATTCATGCAGTTTTTGACCAAAGTACAATATAACAATGTAACTCTGCAAATACAAATTCACCCCACAAACATGTGTGTGTGTGTGTGTGTGTGTGTGTCTGTTGGGGTGGGGGGTTGTGAGTGTAAGAGAGAGTGTATATATGTGTGTGTATGTGAATGTAAAGTGTCTTAAGTCTGTGAGGGGGTGCATGTGAGTGTGGGAATGTGTGTCTGGAAGGGAGAGAGAGAGAGTGTATATGTGTGTGTGTGCCTGAAGTGGAGGGCAGACACAGACACTCCTACTCCAACAGACACACAGTCTCACACTCACACATGCACCCCTCACAGACTTAAGACACTCTACACTCACATACACACACATATACACTCTCTCTCACACTCACAACCCCCTACCCCAGACAGACAGACAGACAGACAGTCAGTCAGACAGACAGACAGACACACACTAAGATCCACATGCATTATTCTTTGTACATTATACTTTGCTCAAAAACTGCATGAATTCATGTAAGACTCTGTTATCTCACTTTTTAAGATTGGAATCAGGCTAAACATTATGGCACAGACAGGGAACACAGGGGGCTAACACCGTCAACATATTGTCTAACTAACACCAATTGTTACAGTTAACCTGAGAATGTAACCTTTTTTAAAAATAAATGTTTTGTGAATTACACATGAAAGAAGTGAAACTGTCATGGTCATTCTAACAGATGAAAGACTCAACAAACAATCAAGGTATTTTTCAATGTATAATTTCAGTTACATCACACTGTAAACTTTTGCTATAAATTCTGTGTCTTACAATTGTGTCCTCCACAACCACCTGATGAAGAAACGGCGCTCCGAAAGCTAGTGCTTCCAATTAAACCTGTTGGACTATAACCGGGTGTTGTGAGATTTTTAACTCACTGGTAGAATCACTGTTAGAGAAATAGTCAAGGGGAAAATTCATCTCCATCTGGAAAGAAAAGATTTGATTGGGGATAGTCTCTATAAAACATTAGTTCAGCTCCTGATTACAGGACTGTGCATCACTCTGAGCACCCCAGCATAGGAATGATGTCAAAACCATACAGGGCTCAGAAATAGATTAAGATAGCACCAGGGTTGAAAGATATCAGATACATGACAAAGCTGGATCAGCACAGATTTCTCACCTCTCAACAGCGAAGGTTAAGAGGGGATTTCATAGGAATCATAAAGATATTGTCTCTGGACCAATAATCAGTAATCACAGATTTAAAGGAACTTGATGAACTGATTTAAGAAAATATTGTACAAGTTTTTATGGCCTGTAATACATTGCTTAAGGACAGCAACAGTAAATTCCAACTACATTGAAATCAGCAATGGCTAAACATTGAGAGAGAAAAGATTGAGTGCGTTCTGGAGAAAGGGCAGTGGGATTAATTGGAAAGTGACACCATCAAGCTCATACAGAATCAATGAGCTCTTATCTGTGTTGTAACAGAAACTTTTCAGAAACTAGTAAAACACAAGAAATAAAGGCAGATTATATGATCTCGAGTTTGCTCTGCTATCCATTATGATTACGGCTGATCTGCTTCAACTCTAGATTTTCGTCTACTCTCCGTATCCTTTTATTCCCCAAGAGATGAGTAATTAGTCTTTCTCAGTCTCAAACAATGGATTTCAAATACTCAATCCTCTAGAATGAAGAAATGTCTCTCATCCCAGTCCTAAATGACTGATCCCTTCCCCTGAAGCTGGGCCTTCATGTTCTGGATTCCCCAGCCAAACAATCCCTGTGAAGTCCCTTCAGAATCGTGAAAATTTCAATGAAATCACCTCGCAATTTTTCTACACACTCAAGAATATTGACCCAATTTACTTAGCATCTCATCATTGGAGAAACCTCTTATTCCAGCAATCAATTCAGTAAACCTTTGCAGACTGCCTGCAATAGAAAAATATCATTCCTTAAATACAGAGACCAGGTATGGTCTCACCAATGCCCTGTAGCAGGAGTTGTTTTATTTGTTCTCCAATTTCTTTACAAGCCAAGTCAACATGCTATTTGTTTTTATAATTGCTTGATGCACCTGTATGTTCCTTGTATTCCATATATGAGCATGCTCACGTCTCTTTAAACACCCACACTTACAATATTTACATCTCTTAAAAATAAAATGTGTATTCCCTCTTACAATCAAAGTAAATAACCTCAAACTTGCCCACATTTTACTACATCTCCTTCTTGCTTTCCTCTCCCTGAACTTGTCTATATCTCATTACAAACTCTGAGACCTCCTCACAGCTTACATTTGCACCCAGCTTTGTACCTTTGGCAATTTAGTTTACAATCACCAAAGGGAGAATGTCCTACTTACAACTCTGAAGGAGAAGCATGCACCTCAATACCACAAGCTGTCACATTCTGAAGATGTTGCCCTGAACCAAATAAACTTACCTGTGTCACAGCTTTCACCTGGCCACTGTTTACTGTTGCTACAGGACCTTCTGCAATAACATACTGGGTCTGAGGAATGGTCATCATCTGAATCTCAGAGGCTGCAAAAAGAGAAAATTTGTTTTAAAGAGAAAAACAGAAATTTGTGGAGACGCTCAGCAATCTAGCAGCAGCTGTAAGAAGAAAGCAAAGTTAATGTTTCGAATCTGTTGACTCTTCATCACAACTGTTCAATTGTTAACGAGGAATAAGTGGTAATTATTGAACAGGTTAGGGAAGGAATGGTGAGCAGATAAGTTGAGGCAGAGCCAAGAGAGACAGAGAGAAGATGTATGAATGGATTGGTAAACGAGGACATTACGCATTACAGGCCAGAAGACTGGAAAAGCTGAATAAATGAAAATAAGAGCTAAGAGTAGGAGAAAATGGGATGGTTGTGCTGAATGTTTCCCATACAATGTGATAATGCACCTAAAGAGTAGGTGAGAATGGGTGATGATGCTAAAAGCAACTCCTGTCATAAGAGGACCAGGTGTGGAGATGGATAAACGTGGAAGGACAGAATTGGGCTCTAAAGTTATTGAACTCAACGTTGAGTCCTATGCATCTACATTGTCCCATCAAACAATCCCAGGACATGTACACCACAGGTACATACAGAGTAAATCTTGCCGTTTATATCTTAATACAGCTCACACCCAGATTGTATACACACTTCAAAATTCATTTTTAATTTGTTTTGATTGAAAAATAGCTTTTTTCTCAGATGGTCATTTATTATAAAAATCTCCGAAATTTGATGAATGACAAAAAACCAAATGTGACAAGATGACAATTTTTGTCTGCAGAATGATGAGGATCCTGAATGCTCTGCCTGGAGAAAGATTCAATTTTGACTTTCAACATCTAAAGAGGAACATTTTGTAGCCGAAAGCAAAAGGGCACTGAAGTGAAATTAGCTGAGCTCCTCTTGCAGAAAGGTAGTGCAGAGAGAATGGGCTGAAACAATTTCACACTTTAGCTACTCACTGACCACAAATGGAGTTACATTTGAAACATCTGGTTGCATATTGGGATTTCTGAAGGTAAGAACCAAAAATTGTACAAATTGGGAATTTTTTAAAAGAAGATCTGGATCATATTTGCTGTGACCAGAACAATCATTCTTCCATTTCCTGTTTGGAAAGGAACAAGTGTCACAGTCCCCACTCTAAAAGCCTCAATGCTCAGGACTCTCAAACAAATGTTAATTGAGATCATAATCTTAGACACTGTATTCCCATCATATTCCCAATAGGCCAACATCACATGAGCAGGGAGGCAGCTGGAATGGCAACAAAAGTCTAGTTTGACTTTTGAGTTCGAGATTGAAGGGGTCAAGTAGTTCAGGGTTAAAGCTTTGGTCATATTATCAGTAATAGCAAAGCAAGCAGGAATCACAGATGTACAAACGAGATAACAAATGTACACAGATAACAAATGTGACATACAGACAGTAAAGGTAAGTAGCGTAGAAGCCACACTATAAATAGGATAGTATTGGCCTTGGGCAAATACTGATAATTTCAATGAAAACTGTGGAAGAACAGCAGATAATGTAAGATACCAGGACAAAGAGGTGTGAGAGTTGCAATATATATATTGTTATGTTTTCTGTAAAGATTTGAATTGTCAAGAGACCCAGCAGAGTGAGTTTTAAACTTAACAGTGATGAGGCTGGCACTCTGTGTTCACTTGAAATGAATAATCGTTATCTCTTCCCTGAAGTCCTTTATCAACTTGTCAACTTCTACAATAACAGATGTGACGATGATCTGATGACAGCACCAAAAATGTTGTGCATGAAGTGTGTAAATCAGTATGGGAGGTTACTCATTTGACTACCTTGTTCAATTTCTCACTCTTTTCATGCGTATTTGTGTTCAAAATAAATGATTCTTTTTACTAATTTTCTATGAATCTTTGTTGCTTTTTTCTGATCCAACTTTTTGATTAACTTTCTCCCTTTCTTTTCAAAAGAGCAATATAAATAAGACCCAAGAAAACTCGCAATATTTTAAACTGGCACTGAAAACTGACTGCCAAACAAGAATGTGGGAATTAATTGAAAGGAAGAATTGAATGGCTACTTGAGGAAGTGGCGAATTAAGGAGAATTAAAGGAATGGCATATGGAAGGTAGAATTGAGAGGCTATTGAAGGAGTGGGGAATTCAGGAGTTATGAAGGGAGTGGGGAATGGAGAGGAACAGAGGGAGTGGGGAATGGAGAGGAACAGAGGGGGTGGGGAATGGAGAGGTTCAGAGGGCGTGGGGAATGGAGAGGAACAGAAGGGGTGGGGAATGAAGAGGTTTACAGGGAGTGGGGAATGGAGAGGAACAGAGGGAGTGGGGAATGGAGAGGAACAGAGGGAGTGGGGAATGGAGAGGAACAGAGGGAGTGGGGAATGGAGAGGAACAGAGGGAGTGGGGAATGGAGAGGAACAGAGGGAGTGGGGAATGGAGAGGAACAGAGGGAGTGGGGAATGGACGGGTATGAGAGTTTTGGGTAGTGAGATGGACCAAGTTTTTCCACAAGAGTAGGAGAGTTCTTCTTCATATCTGGGCCAATAGCTACCTCTAAACTAAAGACACTAAAATAGATTATTTGATCATTATCTCTTTGCCATTTCAGAGCAAACCTATGTTAGTTCTTATGTTTCTATATTACAATAGTCACTACACTTTCTATGTATTTGAGTGAGTCTTTGCAGACTTGAAATGTTAACTCTGGTTCAGATTATGCCAGACCTGCTGAGTTTCTCCAGCACCTTTTAAACTTTCTGCAATATAATCTGTTCAAGTTTAGGGACGCAGGAAATCAAAGGAGTAGACTATTCAACCCAACAGGTCTGCTGTGCTATTCAATAAGATTATGGCTGAACTTCTACCTCAACACCATTTTCACACTGTCCCCATGCCTTTGATAGAGCTATAAAATCATACAGCACGGAAACAGACCCAGAATCAGAGGGGATTTGGGAAAAAAGCTTTTACACTCGGAAGGTGGTGGAAATTTGAAGTGCACTGCCTGGCTGGAGGCGGGAAAGCTTACAATCTTCAAAAGATATTTGGATGAGTACTTCAAATATCATAACATTCAAAGATATGGGACAAGAATACGAAAATGGGATTAGAGCACTTTTAGTGGTAGTTATATCAGTACAGACTTGGTAGGCCAAAGAGCCTTTTCTGTGCTGTATGAATCAGTCCAACTAGTCCAAACAAAACTAGTCCCACTTTCCGTTGTTTGGCCCATGTCATTCTAGGCCTTGTCTATTCATGTATTATCCAAATATCTTTTTGATGTTATAACTTGTATCTGAATCTACCACTTCCTCTGGCAATTCATTCCACAAATGAATGAGGTAATACTATGGCTTCAGATGGTGTGTTTTGTCCTCGTGTTTTATGGGGCCAGGTTAAGACAAAGGTGAGGAGCAATTTGCTCCAAGCCAATAAAGTAAACAGTTTGTGAGGTGTTGTGGGATTAAAAAAAAAAGTCAGAACAATAGAAGCAGCAAGAATGGGTGGGGTCAAACTCCCATGGAACCAGGATTTTACCTTAATTTAAAGTATCTGTTGAAGTTTAGAATCTGCTATACATCTCTCCATGTTACAGCAACACATTTGAGTTCTGTCTGTTTCTCACACAGAGTTTTCTCTTAATGTTCTTTCTTCCTGGACTGGAGAATTGCATGCGAGACAATCTATTTACTGAATTTGCCTTTGCCAAGGGTGGCATAGAGTCATAGAGTGTTTGTGGAATGTTACTATATTGCAACAATTGCTGTTTAGTGGTCAAATAATCTATTCTTCTGTTATGTGTTCCAGCAGAGTTTAATTCCAATTATTTGTTTTTGTTTGTAGTTTAACTATGGTTTAAGAATAAAGTGTGTTTTGTTTCAGGTCTGATAGTTTGACCAATTGAGTTGCATCCGAAAAACAACACCTTACACCTACCTCTAAAAATAAGAGAAAGTTTGGATCTAGATGACGTTTGTAATATGTTTTGAAGGAGTTTAGTCTAGTCGATAACACAAACCGCCTTCTCTGCGAAAATCTTGCCCCTCAGGTCCCTTTTAAATCTTTCTCCTCCCATCTTAAAAATATGCCCTATCATTTTGAGCTCCCCTACCCTCGGAAAAATTATTTTACTACTCAGCTTACTATGCCCTTCATGATTTTATTGCAGAATCTATCAATCTGTCTTGAACATATCAACGACTACATTTCCACAGTGCTCTGGGGGAGAGAATTTCCAAGATTTACCACCATTTGAGTGAAGAAGTCGTCCTCATCCCAATCTTAAATGGCCTCTTATTCAAAGACGATGTCTCCTGGTTCTAGTCCCTCCAAACTAGGGGAAATCTTCCCTACATCTACTCTGTCAAATCCTCCAAGAACCTGGTTTCAATGAGATCCCTTCTCATTCTTCAAAAATTGAAAAAATACAGATGCAGACTCCTCAATCTCCCCTTTTCGGACAATACTGCCACCTTGGGATTCAGCGTGGTGAATCTTCATTGTATTCTCTCTATGGCAAGTGTATCCTCCCTCAGGTAAGGCCAAAAGTATACAGAGTATTCCAGGTGTGGTCCCACTGAAATTCTGTATTGCTGTACTCAAATTCTCCTTAATCAATGCCAAATACCACTGACCTTCCTAATTGTACCCTCATGTTAGTTTTCAGAGACTTATGAACCAAGAACAACCTGATCCCCTTCAGACATTAAGACTTTCCAATCTTTCATCATTTAAGAAATGTTCTGCATTTTCATTTTCCTACCAATGTGGATAACTTCATTTTTCTACGCTGTTTTGTGTCATCAGTAAATTTGGAAATATTATTCTGATACCCAAATCCAAATCATAAATATCAATGTAACTACCAATTGCCCAAGCACTGATTCTTGCAGTACCTCACTTGGCTCAGCCTGCCAACCAGTCTATTCCTCCTGTTTTTATTTGTCAACCAGTTCTCAACCTATGATACTATATTCACCTCCAATCCTATATGCTCTTATTTTAACAACTTATTGCATTGGATCTTGTCAAAAGTTTTCTGAAAATCTAACTGGACCATATCTACTAGTTCTCCCTTATCTATTCTGCTAATCATATCCTCAGAAAACCCCAATAGGTTTGTCAACCATGAACTAAAAGCAGAATTCTGCAGAAGCTGGAATTCTAAATTTAAATAAAAGTGCTTTAAAACTCAGGAGGTGTGGCATCGACTGCAGAGAAAGAAAAAGCAAAATTTGTGTTTTCTTTGAAGTTGCCAATTGATCATCATATCCTTTAACGTAGTTTCCCAAATTATCAAGGCCAATGCCTCTCACATCTTTAGAGTTTCCTTTGTTCAGATTAAAAACCCTAGTTTTTAGTTGAGCTGCATCACTTCCAAATTTAATTTCCAACCACATTATGTTTATGATTCCTGAAAAGCTCATTTACAACAAGCTTATTTGTAGCCCTTTTCCATTGTACAATACTAGATCTAAAATAACCTGTTATGTTGAGCAACCAACTAGAGAATGTTTTAGAAAACCATCTTGAGACACATTCTAGCAATTTGTAATCAACAGCATTAATGATTATTAGGTTAACCAAGATTGAAGTCCCTCACAATTACAGTTTCCCCATGTTGCAATCACCTCCAATTTTCATGACTAATATCTTACCTTACATTTTCATTTCTGCCTCATGGCCTGGAAACAACTTGCACCAATCTTTGCAATGGTTTTGCTCCACCAAAACTAATTCTACATTCTGAGTTGCTGATCCAAGACTCTCTCTCACTAATATGCAAACCTCGCCCTTTAACAGTACCACTCTCCCATTCCTATTTCACCTATAAAAAACTCCCACAAATCTTTGCTGCCTTTGCTGATTCTACTCCACCCACCCAAACTAATTCCTGATCTTCTGATCAAATATCCTCTTTCACTAATATGCTTATTTCATTCTTTATGAACAGTGCCACCCATCCTCTTTTTCCTTTTCACCTATCCTTCCTAAAGGGTGGATCCTGTTGAATACAGGTATTCATATCCTAATGTATGTCACCCTGAAACCACATCTCCATGATGGCATTAAGATAGTACCTGTTTACCTCTATGTGTGCTGTCACTTCATCTACTTGGTTGTGAATGCTCTGTCCATTCAGATGGAATGCCTTTTACTTTTATAACATATTTCTATACTTTGATGAACTCCCCGTTTCGCTTACTGGTTTCATCCTACCATTACCAACTTTTTTTTTCCTATTTGATTTCCCTCTCCAGTTTCCATTGCCTTGACAAGATACTGTAAATCTTCCCCAATAGTATTAGCAAATTTCTCTGTACAGATATTTGGCAATGTCTGGTGTCACTGGTCTTTCTTGCAGTTTATCAGTTTTCCCATTTTATCTCGAGCACCTAACACCAGGGACAGGTTCAAGACTGCACTGCCTTTTTTTGTTCCTTGTTTCCAATTGGATATAGTCCTCAGGGTGGGGTCTGGCAAGAGTCCTGTACAAGCCATGTATATGAGGCAGCCTGCCTTGGAATTAAAACACAAGATGTCTGACAGGAAATAAATACAACTAACAGCCTTTAATTAAAAAGAAAATGACAACATCTTTAAACAGAGTTACACCAAGGCCATGAGTACCCCATACCAGACAGTACTGATAAGGACATGTCTCTAAAATAGACCAGCAACTAATCCTAGCCTTCATTAATGGAAACATAACCGCACCGCCGAAACGCACGTTATCCCAGAACTACCCGTACTTGGGAAATTACAGACCAGATGCTCCCCTCATCTACTGTCTGCATCATCCAAATTAATTACAAATTGCAGATAATCTGATCAGCATTCATCACTGTCAGACTGGTTCTGTAGCACTTGACCCTGTGGGTATTACGACACATCTCTAGAGCTGGTGGTACTCAAACCCAGGCCTCCTCTCTCAGAGGTATGGACATTACTGCTGTGCCACAAGAGCCGTTTCACTTGATCCTCTGAGTAGACATGCTAATGTAAAACCTTTGCATCCGATCTAGGTTAGCACTTCATATAGAGTACTGAGGCATTGTTGCACTATTGCAAGTGTTAATTTTTTGGCTATGATACTGAAGCAATACTTCATTCTGATGGTACAGGTTGGTGACTTGGATTGAAAAATTGGTGAAGAGGTAGGAGACAGAGAGAGGGATAATGGCTATACACAGCAGAGGGGTGTTTGGGAGCAATCTGTACTGGCTCCTTAGCGATGGTGTAACCTTCTTGACCTGCTTAAAATGATTGGTTAGAAAGAAATAATTTTCTCTGTGGTGTTGTCCAGATTATTATTCATTTGCAGTGAAGTCAAGAAGCATTTCATCAGTCAGACTTCAGTAAAATGCCACCAAGAAAGCTGTTGAGGCTGTGATTAGTGAAACATTTTATAAAAGAAACTGTTGGAGTCTTGTTGGCCGAGAGTACCATGAAAGCACACTTTAGGAATGATGTGAAGGCATTGGAGAGACAAGTTTTACATGAATGGTTCCAGGCATGAGACACTCAGTCATAAGGATTGATTGGAGAAGTTGGGGCTGTTTTCTTTGGGGAAGAGAAGATTAAGAGGAGGTTTTAAACATCACGAGAGATCTGAACAGAGTTGTTAGAAAGATCGCGTGTAACAGTGCATAGATTTCAAGTATTTTACAAACGAAGCAAATGCAAAGTGAGAAAAAAAACCTTTCTCATACAGATCTGAATGCTCTGGAAGTGTGAGGAGACCGGTTCAAAAGAGGCAGTCAAGACGGAACTGGATGATCATTCAATAGAAACAATATGGAGGGCTACACGGAAGACAGGAGACTGGCACCAAATCAAAATGCTCAGACATGACAAATCAAATATTCCGACATGATAAATTAAGTGGCTTCCTTGACACCATAATAACTCTGTGAATCTGCCAGCCATGCATCTATTCAACGACAGAACGCATTCAAAGGACTGAATGACCTCTTGCAGTTCATGTGTTCTTTGATGAAATTCTTTTCAGCATTCTGACACATGTAACATTGAGATACACTCAGATATTCTTAGTTTTTGGTGAAGAGGTGGAGTTGTGTTTGTGGAATGAGTAATGAGAACTAGAGTGAAATTTTGGAGTTCAGGGAAAGTCAGCTGAGAAAAGAAGGGTGATTGTGCAGAATGGGAGCAAAGACCAAGCAGCTCAAGAGGGAGCTTCAATGTGAGATCGGCAAAACTGAAGAATTGTGATCCCTGCGAGACTTAATGATATTTGATAATGCACTAGGTTATTAATGTACAGAGGAATGGCTGAGAACTCAGTGGGATCTGCCATGCTCACATTTTCCATTTGATGTGCACTGCATGATGCTCGGTTATGTATTTATTACATGTTTAATTATGAGTGTTAGAACTCCAGATCACTGACCACTCCCCCCACTCCAGGTCATCATCACACAGAGGTCCCTGACTCTCCCCACAACAGATTTCCTCAGAGCTGGGTTAATCTACATGCACTCTGTGGAGCTATGTACAGTTATTCAAGGACAGGACACGTTGCAGGTCAGACTAGATCAGCTTGTTTTGGTCACACTGACTACACGTTAGCTTCTCAGCTGCCACAAAGAGAAGGTTGGTGTTAGCCAATCTCTGAGCATAGTAAAACCTGCGACAAGACAAAATTCTCACTGACAACCTGCAGTGGTTATTCTGATAAAACTACATGTAAGAGTTGACTTTGAAGTTTAGCCAAATGGACAAACCTAATAATGAAAAGATTTCAGTCACATCCAAAATCTGAAAAGTCAATCCGAAACATAAAGGCTACGCATGGTTGATGTTGCCATTCTCTAAAAGGCAGACAAGGCCAACCAGAATAATTTACTTTAGATTTCTTGACTTGCGAAACAGTTTTCCTGCTGTCATAATCCTGCAGAACTCTTTCCTAAGCCTGGATTCCAGATGGTGCCAGCTGTTGTACACAGTGGGTTGGGTTGAGACATAACTTGGGCCCTCGATGTGAGTTGGTCCTTAAAAAGTGTCTAATTGTAACCTGAAAACTGATTTTCAGTCGTCACTCTAGCAATCAGACACAATGGACTGAATGGCCTCATCCTATCCTGTGATCTTTCTTTCATTCTATATTGCCCTGATATGGAGCAGTAATTCTCCCAACCATAGGCCACATCTGGATTGGCTGGTTCCCTCTAAAAATGTTCTCCCTTTCTACCTGGTGCCGTTACTGGACCAGTGAGGAAACTATGTTTAACTGTGATGACTTATTATATACCAGGTTGGTGGTATAGAGGACAGTGAAGAAGATTATTTAAAATTACAAAGAAATCTTCATCACCTGAGCCAATGGGCTGAGGAGAGGCAGATAATTTGGATAAATGCAAGGTGTTAATATACATAAATGATCTAAAAGAGGGCACTGTTGGTATGATCAGCAAGTTTGCAGATGACACGAAGATTGGTGGAGTAGCAGAAAGCATAAGGGACTGTCAGAGAATTCAGGAGGATATAGATAGACTGGAGAGTTGGGCGGAAAAGTGGCAAATGGATTTCAATCCAGACAGATGTGAGGTGATGCATTTAGGCAAGTCTAATTCTAGTGTGAATTATACAATGAATGGAAGAGCCTTGGGAAAAGTTGATGGGCAGAGAGATCTGGGAGTGCAGGTCCATCGTACACTGAAGGTTGCTGCACAGGTGGATAGAGTGGTCAAGAAGGCATATAGTATGCTTGCCTTCATTAGACGGGGGTATCGAGTATAAGAGCTCACAAGTCATGTTAAAATTGTACAAGACATTGGTTTGGCCGCACTTAGAATAATGTGTACAGTTCTGGTCGCCACATTACCAAAAGGATGGTGGAGGCTTTGGAGAGGATGCAGAGAAGGTTTATGAGGATGTCGCCTGGTATGGAAGGTGCTAGCTATTTTCACGAGAGAAAAGAAGATTGGGGGGGAACCTGATTGAGGTTTACAAAATCATGAAAGGTCTAGACAGGGTGGATAGAAACAAGCTTTCTCCCAGGGTGAAGGATTCAATAACCAGAGGTCATGTTTCAAGGTGAGATGTGGAAAGTTTAAGGGGGATACACCTGGCAAGTACTTCACACAGAGGGTGGTGGGCATTTGGAATGCATTGCCAGCAGAGGTGGTAGAGGCAGGCACGGTAGATTCATTTAAGATGCGTCTGGACAGATGCATGAGTAGGTGGGGAGCAGAGGGATACAGATGCTTAGGAATTGACCGACAGGTTTAGACAGTAGATTTGGATCGGCTCGGGCTTGAAGGGCTGAAGGGCCCGTCCTGAGCTGTAAATTTTCTTTGTTCTTTGTGTTGCAATTTGGTAAAATGAACAAGGGCAGGAGTTATACAGTTAATGTTAGTAGTGCCTGGGAAATATTGTTGAACAAAGAGTCCTAAGGGTTCAGGTTCATAGTTCTTTGAAAGTTGTGTCACAGGTAGACAAGGTGGTTAAAAAGGCATTTAGAACATTTGCCTTCATTACTCAGACAATAGAGTATAGGAATTGGGCATCATGTAGCGGATGCACAGGATGTTGGTGAGGCTTCTTTTGTATACAGTTCTGGTCGTCGTGCAATAGACTGTTTTCACTGGAGCGTAGGGGTTTGAGGGGTGATTTTATAGAGGTTTATAAAATTAGAAGGGGCACAGACAAGGTGAATAGCAATGGTCTTTTCCCTAGGGCAGGGAGTTCAAAACTAGAATGTATATTTTGAAGGTGAGGGAGAAATATTTATAAGGGACCTGAGGGGTGGCACGGTTGCTCAGTGGTTAGCACTGCCGCCTCACAGCTGCCTCAGACAACTGTCTGTGTGGAGTTTGCACATTCTTCTCGTGTCTGCGTGGGTTTCCTCTGGGTGCTCTGGCTTCCTCCCACAATCCAAAGATGTGCAGGTTAAGTGAATTGGCCATTATAAATTGCTCATAGTGTTAGGTGCATTAGTCAGGGGTAAGTATAGGGTCTGGGTGGGTTACTCTTTGGAGGGTCGGTGTGGACTTGTTGGGCCAAATGGGCCTGTTTCCATACTGTAGGGAATCGAAAAAAAAAACCTTTCCTACACAGGGGATGGTTCATATGTGGATAGAACTGCTAGAGAAAGTGGTTAATGCAGGCACGCTTACAAAATGTAAAAGACAATTGAACAGGTATATGAATAGGAAAGGTTTAGAGAGATATGAGCAAATGCAGGCAAAATGTTTAGTTTGGGAAATTTGGTCAGCATAGACGTGTTGGATCAAAAGGTCTGTTTCTGTGCTGTATGGCTCTATGATTCAAAAGTGCCTATGTGTCTCCCATTTGTCTACTTTTTAAAAATGTTACTGGTCCCTAAACAGATTATAACATAAATCTGGTGGTAAGACCAGGATCATAACAATTCCAAATGATCACAAAGCACTACCCAAAGAGCAGCAAGTTCCCCAGTTGTCTTGGTCCACAATCTTTCCTCATCCAACAAAAGGAGATAAACTGCCAAGTCTACAAAATGGCATGGGCAGAAAAGGCCTTTGAGATTGTGAAGGACAAATAGAGAACTGAATAAAGGCTGACATTGTAGAGAGCACCTATTCATTTGCACCAATGTCCTCAGGAAGAATTTCTACAGGATATCTAGGTAAGGATCCGCTACAGACAACAGATCATAGTGATTGTAATGAAGTCAGCCAGGTAGATCTTATGAATGAGTTCCCTGATGGAGCTGTTAATCTGGTTCAATCAGGGACCCCTGGCTGACAGATAAAAACAGCATTGTCAGACATCCTCATAATGTGACAGCTGACTCTGTGGGAGCTGGATCAGTGACAATGACTTTCCACAGGTAAAGAAAGAGGGACTTGGTGATGGGATATTCGCCTCTGTGGAGTTCTTTCACAGATTTCAGATCTAATTCAGTTAAATTAACTCTGCCTAACCTACCCTCATACAGTTCTGAAAATTTCTGGCAGCATTTGAGAGACTTATGAACAATTGGTTCAATCTGAGTAATTATGGTTGACTAAGTACTCTGAACAGACAATTTCTAACGAGCAGAAATTATACTTTCAATTTACCAGATTGTACAGTTAGTGTGTTGGTTATATACGTGGGAAAGGAGAGGAACAGGTGGACAGAACATGGCTGGGTCTCTGTTTGCTTGAACTATGACAGCCACTTACAGTAGTTGCGAAAGGATCCCCAGGTGCTAGGAAGGTATGTATGCTGTACAGAAGCTGCTGGTTGTTGCTGTAACACCGGATTTTGTGTTGATGTTCCACCCTGTATCTGAGAAGGACTGAGTTCTTGGGGAGGCTGCGCAGAAGGGCTCAGTGGCTGACCTCCTCCTGCCTATAATCAAAAACACATTTCCAAGAGAATGAGAACAAACAGTTAACAAACAGATATTGCTACACAATCTAAAGCAGTGTTCATAATACTGAGAATACACTTTCATTTAAGTTTGTTACACTCTTGACCCAAGTAGGCTGTGATAGAGGCTGGAGGGAACTCTTGGGAACAAACAGATCAACAAAATCCTGAGTACTAAGATATATGGCTCTATAGTATATAATCTTTTGAATAACTCTGAATAATCGGAAACTTCTGAACTTCAACTCTAAATGCTTGAGAATTTAAAAAACTAACAACTGCTGTGCTGCTCAGTATAAACAGATCCTGTTTATACAACATTTCTCACCCCTGAACATTATAAATTGTACAGTGTGGCTGCTGCCAGAGCGAGGTCAGATCAATAACATTCACTTTCAGATTCAGCCCTGAGGACTGCTGAGTTCTCCATCCTCAGACTGATATTACCGAGCATCCTTCAGACTTCCATGTTTCCATTTTTTTTCACAACACTGGAACGAGTCAATTCCTGGTCACATTTCTGGGAAGACAATCACATGGAGGATGATGTTTCATTGCATCATGATACTTTAGAGTCAGATTCTTTCAAGTCAAGTTGCCGAGGTTTCCCTTAGCTATTTTAATGGACTAGAACAATGAAAGACTCTTCAAATGTGCACGGAAGAATATTCTGATGAATTGGGTGTCTAAAACCCACGGGGCTTGCTGGGATGGCAGAAATTAATTGTAGAGCACATTCCCTTGGATTTTTTTTTACAAACATGGTGCACCACACAACAGACCATTTTTATAAGACATAGCAGCCCTACTTGAGTTATTTGGAAATAGATTTGTCAGTTGTCTTAACTAGGGCATTTGTTTAACCAGGATAGTTAGATTTGTCAAGCCCTGGGCCCTGGAGGGGTCTCCCGAGTTAACACGGGTATATATACAATGCTCCCGTTCCTTTGTTTGGAAGCTTTACGCCGAGCATAGCCGTTCTGTATTTTGTGGGGTTTTTTTGCTTTTCTTTCTTTTTTTAGTGTTGCTTTGCACAGTGTTAGGGTTTGTTTTATATTAGAGGGTAGGTTAATAGTTAGGAGACAATAGTTGTATTGTAATTTGTGTTTTTTTCTTTTTATTATACTGATATTTGTTATTGATTGTTCAAAGTTTGTGAGAAGATTTGTAGCTCGGGTGCTCGTTGTTGTGGTTCTGTTCGCCAAGCTGGGAATTTGTGTTGCAGACGTTTTGTCCCCTGTCTAGGTGACATCCTCAGTGCTTGGGAGCCTCCTGTGAAGCGCTTCTGTGATGTTTCCTCCGGCATTTATAGTGGTTTGTCTCTGCCACTTCCGGTTGTCAGTTCCAGCTGTCCGCTGTAGTGGCCGGTATATTGGGTCCAGGTCAATGTGCTTGTTGATAGAATCTGTGGATGAGTGCCATGCCTCTGGGAATTCCCTGGCTGTTCTCTGTTTGGCTTGTCCTATAATAGCAGTGTTGTCCCAGTCGAACTCATTTTGTTTGTCATCTGTGTATGTGGCTACTGAGGATAGCTGGTCATGTCGTTTCGTGGCTAGTTGGTGTTCATGGATACGGATTGTTAGCTGTCTTCCTGTTTGTCCTATGTCGTGTTTTGTGCAGTCCTTGCATGGGATTTTGTACACTACATTGGTTTTGCTCATGCTGGGTATCGGGTCCTTTGTCCTGGTGAGTTGTCGGAGAGTGGCTGTTGGTTTGTGTGCTGTTATGAGTCCTAGTGGTTGCAGTAGTCTGGCTGTCAGTTCAGAAATGTTTTGATGTATGGTAACGTGGCTACTCCTTTGGGCTGTGGCATGTCCTCATTCCATTGTCTTTCCCTTAGGCATCTGTTGATGAAATTGCGTGGGTATCCGTTTTTGGCAAATACATTGTAGAGGTGTTCTTTTTCCTCTTTTTGCAGTTCTGGTGTGCTGCAGTGTGTTGTGGCCCTTTTTGAAGTGTCTTGTTGCAACCTCTTTTGTGTGTGTTGGGGTGGTTGCTTTCGTAGTTATTGATTGTATTTTTCAATAATATCTCTGAACACTGAGCAGTTTAGCATGGCCAATTCACCTGACTTGCACATCTTTGGACTGTGGGAGGAAACCGGGGCACTCGGAGGAAACCCACGCAGACACAGGGAGAAAGTGTAAACTCCACACAGTCACCCGAGGCTGGAATTGAACCTTGCACCCTGGTGCTGTGAGGCAGCAGTGCTAACCACTTTAAACACTGTACAGATTCCTGTAGAACATCACTAGTCATGGACATCCAGCCTGATAAACACCCTTCCACCACTACACTCTGCCTTCTATGGGCAAGCCAATTCTGAATCCACATGGATCCCATGCATCTTAACCTTTTGCATAAGACTACCATGAGGGATCTTGTTGAAAGGCTTACTAAAATCTTTCTCGACACCATGTACTGTTGTATGGTCATTGATCATCTTTGTTACCTTGAAAAGTTCAATCAAATTAATAACCTGCCCTGCACAAAGTCATGCTGACTTTTCATAATTAGGCTATACTTTTCCAAATGTACTAAGTGAAAGTGAGAACACACTTCTTTCTTGATCTCAAGATGCCGTAGCATATTAGCATGCTCCACACAAATGTCTCTATCCGCCATATCCTTCTCTTGGGTGAATACTGACACAAAGTACTCATTTAGGATCTCACCACATCCTCTGCCTCCAAGCACAAGTTCCCTCCTTTGTCCTTGTGTTATCCTACATTCAACCCAGTTATTCTACCTTCTACCTCATTACATTCTTATTTTTAATGTATTTTTAATGTAGAATACTCTTTAATCCCTACTTGCCAAGGTCATATCATGGCCCCTTCTTGCTCTCCTAATTCCCTGCTTGAGTTCTTTCCTGCTTTCTTTCTATTCCTCATGGGCACTTTTAGCTTCCTAAACCTTACATGTGCTTCTTTTCACAACCTGCCTCGTTATCCAAGGGTCCCTTACCTTGCCATCCTTGTCCTTCCTCCTTACTGGAGCATGTTGGTCCTGAACTCTCATCAGCAGGTCTTTAAACAATTCCTTCAGGTCAAATGTGGACTTGTCTGAGAACACACCCTCTCAAGTAACACTCCCTAGCTCCTGCCTAATATTGGTGTAATTTGCCCTCCCGCAATTTTGTATTTTGTCACTTATCCTTATTATTCATTACTTTTAAAGTGCATTTATTGCTATTTAGGAAAACATAGGCCTATTTCCTGGCAAGGAGGATGCATTGTTTGATTAATATGGACAGATAAAATTTGTGCTCTGTTTTAGGAAATCACTGCAGACATTTACTGTGTCCATCTGTAAAAGACAAGTGGAGCATTCACTGTACAACCCATGTTCAGCACCATAGTGGACATTTTGCTTCAAGATACAAACCAACAGAGGGAGCAAAACACTTCTTATGCTAGTCAAGTGAAGTGTTAAAGTGTTACATTTTGAGAACATGTGCCAAGGGCACAAACTGAAACCTCAGGCATAGGACTTGACTTAAAATTAGTGTGAGTATAGAAAGAGTAGAATATCAAATTCTGTTCATGCCTCAACTCATTGAGTAGAAGAGCAAGGTGATGTTGTTGAAGTTGGAAAAAACACTTGTTAGACTTCAGCTGCAGTACTGTGTTCATTTGTGGGCACCACATTATGGGAAAGATAATGCATTGGGGAACAATGCAGAAGTAATTGATAAAAATAGTCCCAGGAATAAGACACTTCAATTATGAATAGATTGAAGAAGTTGTGACTCTTTTCCTTGAAGAGAAGGCACTTGAGAGGAGATTTGACAGAAGTTATCAACATTATGAGCGGGCTGGATACAGTTGATTGAGAGAAGCTATTGCCACTCATTAAAAAAAACAAGAACAGGATGGCATACATTTAAAGCAATGTACTGCCTGGAAATGTGATGGAGGCAGGTTCAAATGAAGCATTCAAGAGGGTACTGGATAATTATTTGGATATAAATAGTGTGCAAGGGTAAAAACAGGAAATTGGCATGAGATAATGGGGCTTGCTTGAAGAGCTGCTGCCAGCTCAACGGGCCAATTGACCTTCTCTGCACAGTAACAATTCTGTGGCTGTGTGAACATTTTTTACTTCACCTGCAAGAAAGGTGTTGTGCACTATTACCTGGGATCCAGTGGGGGCTATGGCAGTGGACTGATCAGGCACCTGGACATGCTGGACTTGAACAGAATGCTGGCTGAAAGCATGAGAATCATGCAGTTGGCTGACATCCACAGTCGAATGCTGATTCTGTTGGGGGGAGGATGCCTGAAATGAAATGGATACAGGAAGACAGATTAATCTTCATAGAAACTGATAGAAATAACGCTGCGTCATTTCATGCTGTGAACATATTAATATCCTGTATTCTAAAATGAGGATTGTTTTGTTCTATATTTCCGAGAGAAGGCACCAACTGGAATACGGATGATAGACTTTGGGCCAACTAAAAAGATGTGACCGTAGGTTTGGTGTCTCATTAGAGAGAAAGAGACAACTAGTGCTGAGTTTAACCTGAGGGTCATCATGCCTCAGGCCGGAGCGAAATTGAGAAGATGGGCATTTCAGGGTAACCTCAGTCAGTGCAGGAATTGAGCCCATGCTGTTGGCATCAGACTAGCCTTCTGGCCAACTGAGCTAACCAACTCCATCATTCCAAAGTAATGCATATTGGTAACATAAGCCAATCCATCAGAGTAGCAGACAGGTGGGAATCTGATCAACAGGCTCAACAGCAGGCTATAATACAAAAGGTTTGCTGATTCATTCTATGCACTTCACCCTCAAAGAATTTCTGGACTTGAACATAAAATACTGGAGGTATTTGTCTCAGCGACAAACTCCTGCTGTTTTTATACCCTTAATACCTTTAGCTTTCAGAAACCTACATATATTGCTTTCTAAATATATTCAGTGATGTGGACTCCTTTGCCTTCAGTGATAGAGAATTCCACAGGTTCACCACTCCCCAGGTAAAGAAACTTTTTCTCATTTCAGTCCAAAATGGCTCACCACATAACCATGGAGCAGGGGAGGGGAGGATCCTGAGGCAGGCAGTGAGGAACACCAGGAGGAGCAAGGGAGGGGAGGATTCTGCACCAGGAGTGAAGAACACTGAGAGGACAGGGGAGTAGAGAATCTTGAAACAGGTAGTCCGTGGCATCTACTGGACCCTAAGACTTCAGCAGGAAGGTAGTAATTTTTCATTTTTTATCATAGTCTTAAGTGATAACA
This sequence comes from Chiloscyllium punctatum, assembly GCF_047496795.1. Lineage (NCBI taxonomy): Eukaryota > Metazoa > Chordata > Chondrichthyes > Orectolobiformes > Hemiscylliidae > Chiloscyllium > Chiloscyllium punctatum. The sequence goes on along the minus strand of NC_092761.1, from coordinate 52,289,577 downwards.
TTTGTTTGATGCTAAGATTTAAGTTCGTACAGCAAGTGAGAGAAAAGACCAATTGATTAAGTTAATTAATCATAACTACTTGATTAGGATAATTAGGGGACTTAATTAGTACGTAATGTGCTTGATATGATCGATAAAAACTTTAACAAGACAGACTGGTCAAGAAAGTAAGAGCAGTGATAAGCATCGCAGGGGACACAGTGCTTATTTCTCCCTCCAAGAGCATTTTGATTTGCATTATCCATACTAGGCTTTGCTTGTAAATATTTAATTGGCTACGTGAATGATGATCAGTGGTGGTTAGTAGTCTAAAAATAATCAAAATATGTCACGGTGATTTGGTGGTGGTAAAGTCGCTCAGTTGTCTGTCATTGCATAAAAAAAAGTAAGACCCATGTGATCAAAGGCAAAGTGGCACATTGAATCCAAAACTGGCTGAAAGGCAGGAAGCAGGCGGGTGGGGGGGTAAGACTTAAATGTAGGATATATCAAGAAGTTTGCAGATGACATGAAGCTTGGTACAATGGGATATAGTGAGGAGCATAGCTGTAAACAGCAGGAAGATAGGAATGGACTGGTCAGCTGGGCAGATTGGTGGGAAACGGAGTTTAACGCCTCATGCATTGAGGGAGGGATAACAAGGCACAGTGGCTCAGTGGTTAGCACTGTTATCTCATGGCGCCAGGGACCCAGGTTTGGTTCCAGTCTCAGGCAACTGTCTATTTTGAATTTGTACCGTGTCTGCATGGATTTCCTCCGGGTGCTCCGGTTTCTTCCCCCAATCCAAAGATCAGGTGAATTAGCCGTGCTAAATTGCTCATAGTGTTCAGGGATATTTAGGTTAAGTACATTAGTCAGGGGTAAATGTAGAGTAGTAGGGTAGGAGAATGGGTCTGGTTGGGTTACTCTTCGGAGGGTCAGTGTGGACTTGTTGGGCCAAATGGCCTGTTTCCACACTGTAGGGATTCTATGAAGGCGAGAGATTAGACTATGCATGGTAAGACTCTGGAAAGTACTAAAGATCAGAGGAACCTTTGTATGCAAATCCCTGAAGATAGCAGGACAAGAAGATAAGGTGGTTAGCTTGACTTTTTTAGCCAAATCATGAACAATGAAATTACTGTCATGGTTTTATTGTCATAGAGAGGGTGCAGAGAAAATTTAGCAGGATGCTGCCTTTACTGGAGAGTCTGAGGTTATTTTCCTTGAAGCAGCAACGGTTAAAATGGGACTTGATACACATGTATGAGATTACAAGGGCCAGAGATAAGGTGGGTAGGAAGGCACTTTTTTGCATTAGTAGAGGGGCCATCAATTAGGGGGCATTGATTTCAAGTTAGAGGTATTCAGCTAAGAGAAGAGTTGAGGAGCAATTTGTTCACCAAAAGTGTGTTGGAAATGAGGAACTCACTGCCTGAAAGCTTGGTGGAGTTAGACACTCTTGTAACATTTAAGTAGCATTTAGATATTAAATTGCATTCAACGGCTATGGACCAAGAGCTGGAAAATGGGATTAATACGATCAGACACAAAAAGTTGAATGCCTCCTTCTGTACTGCAAACATGAACTGGCAAATGAGGTTAGATGAAAGATCAAAAGAGTTGCAGTGTCAGACACTGAAGAGGATAATTCAGAATAGACAGGATAGACGTGACCCAATGAGAAAGAAGAATTCCAAGGAGAAGACCCATCATCTAATGCAAACTAAAAAGCATTACTGATAGTAACAGACTTAAGTAAAAAACATTTCTTGCACAGGCCAGAAGATGAGACAAATAATAAAATATTGCAGAGAGTGGTTAAAAAAAATCAATAAGGAGGGAAAATTAGATTAGGAGAGAAAGCTAGCTAGAAATTTAAGAATGGATAGGAAGAGTTTCTAGAGGTATTTTGAACAGAAAAAAGTTAACAAGTTGGTCCTATGGAAAGTCAGTCTGCGGAATGAGTAAAAATAAGGAGATGACGGATGAATTAACTGTATTTTACATCGGTCTCACTATTGATCTCAGAAATAGCTATCAATCAGGAAAGGAAGGCAATCAAGACAATTACAATCACCAGGGAAGGGATTCTGAGCAAATTGTTGGAGCTATGGGCTGTCAGGTCTTGGGTCCTGCTGGACTTTATGCTAGGGTCTTAATAAAAATGGCTAGTGTGAGAAATTATGTGTTAATTTTAATTTTCCAAAACTCTTTGGATCCAGGGAAGGCTCCTTTAGATTGGGAAATAATGAGTGTAAATTGTTCATTCAAAAAAGGAGGAACACAGAAAGCAGGGAACTAAAGTGTCTTTACAGTCACTTAGCTTGGAGCAGCAGCTGGGAAACCCTGCAGCAGGAGGTGAGGCACAGTAACCAGTAAGCCAATAAATCTAGCGTTGTACGGATAAAGCAGGAACACTTCAGGGTGGCTTCTGTTGACATCACAACATCAAAAGTTGAGAAAGGCTCCAGTGCTGGGTACCTGACAATTGCTGGTTAACCCCTTCTTATCCTACAGATTTAGAACGTGGGAATTTAGTTACCATTAACCATTTCATAATCTTAGTGATAGAGTAGGAAGTCTAACAAAATAAGATGAATAATTCTAGCCTAAGGTGTTTAATTGTAAGTTTAAGAGATGTAAGGAGAGGTCAGCAAAGTGGAATGTGCAGATTGTCACATGTGGAAAGTCCTAGATGCTGCCAGTGTTCTAGATGACCATATGTGCAGGAAGTGGTCCAGAAGCTGGTGCTCCAGGTCTCTGAACCTGAGCAGTGATTGGAGACACTATGGCACATCCATGAGGATAAAAATTACATAGATAATAAATTTAGAAATGTGGTCAAACCACAGCTCAAGGGACGAGAGGAATGAAGGAAATGGGTGACCATCAGATAGTCAGGCAGGTAATGCAGGAGTCGCCTAGAGTCCCACTTACAGACCAGTTATCCATTTTGGAAGCTGATGACGGTCCTGGTACCTTGGAAGAATGCAGCCAGAACCAAGCTTCTAGCACCACAAGCAACTTGAGGAGGAAGAAAAGAAGAGCAACAAAGATAGGGGATTCTTTTGTTAGGGGAGCAGAAAGGAGCTTCTGTAGCCAGAGAAGTAACTTCAGATGTGTGTAATGTTATGAAGTTGAAGGTGTGTACTGTACCTTTAAGAGAGAGTGAATGCTGTTTTGCACTGAGAGCTCACAAGCACCTGTCATATGTCACCTGGCATGGTTAGGGTAAATAGGCAAAGTCATTTCCCTGGGGTTGGGGAGTCCAGAACTAGAGGGCATAGAGGACATAGGGCCTGGTCTGGAGGGAAGGTCTTATGAGGAAAGGCTGAGGGACTTGAGAGTGTTTTTGTTCGAGAGAAGAAGGTTAAGAGGTGACTTAATAGAGACATCTGGCCCAGGGGACTTATCGATTTTCACACTTTCCAGAATTGCTAATGCCTCCTCCTTGCGAACATCAATCCCATCTAGTCTCGTAGCCTGTATCTCAGCGTTCTCCTCAACAACATTATCTTTTTCCTGTGTGAATACTGACAAAAAGAAATATTAATTTAGCACCTCCCTATCTCCTTGGACTCCACGCACAGCTTCCCACAACTGTCCTTGACAGGCCCTAATCTTACCACAATAATTCTTTTATTCTTGATATAGCTATAGAAAGCTTTAAGGTTTTCCTTGATCCTCCCTGCCAACGATTTCTCATGTCCCCTCCTGGTTCTCTCTTTTGGTCTTTCTTGGCTAACCCGTAACACGCAAGCATCCGAACTGAGCCTTCACGTCTCATCCTAACATAAGTCTTCTTCTTCCTCTTGACAAGAGATTCAACTTATTTAGTAAACTACAGTTCCCTCGCTCGACCACTTCCTCCTTGCTTTACAGGTACATACTTATCAAGGACACGCAGTAGCTGTTCCCTGAACAAGCTCCACATTTCAATTTTGCCAAGCCCTGCAGTTTCCTTCCCCATCCTATGCATCCTAAATCTTACCAAATCGCAATGTAATTGCCTTTCCCCCAGCGATAACTCTCGCCCTGCGGAATATACTTATCCCTTTCGATTGCCAAAGTAAACATTACCAAATTGTGGTCACTATCACAAAAGTGCTCACCTCCTCCAAGTCTAACAGTACCAAATCCAATTGTGCCTCACCTCTTGTTGGCCTATCTATATACTGTGTGAGGAAACTAGCCTGCACACATTTGACAAAAACTGACCCATCTAAGGTACTCAGACCATCGTATTTCCAGTCAATATTAGGAAAGTTAAAGACCCCATAACAACTACCCTATCACTTTCACTCGTATCCAAATCATCCTTGTAATCCTTCCCTCTACAGCTCTGCAACTTTTCAGAGGCCTACAGAAAACCCCCAACAGAGTGACCTCTCCTTTCCTATTTCTAACCTCAGCCTATATTCCCTCAGTAAATGAGTCCTCATCAAACGTCCTTTCTGCCACTCTTTTACCATCCTCCCTGTTCTAACCGAAACATCTAAACCCCGGAATCAGCAACAACCATTCCCGCCCCTGCTCTACCTATGTCTCCGAAACAGCCATAACATCGAAATCCCAGTTACCAACCCACACTGCAAGTTCACCCACCTTATTTTGGATGATCTGGCGTTGAAGTAGACACAGTTCAAACCAGGTGAAAGTGGGGACTACAGATGCTGGAGGTCAGAGTGAAGATTAGAGTAGTGCTGGAAAATCACAGCAGGTCAGGCAGCATTCCAGGAGCAGGAATATGGACGTTTCGGGTAAAAGCCTGATGAAAGGCTTTTGCCCAAAACGTCAATGTTCCTGCTCCTTGGATGCTGCCTGATCTGCTGTGCTTTTCCAGCACCACTCTAATCTTGACACTTCAAACCACCTTCCTCCCTGCTGGTACACTCCTGCGACCTTGAAACCTTCTTCATGACCTCACTATTCTCAACCTCCTGTACACTGGAGCTACAATCCAGGTTCTCATCCCCCGCTGAATTAGTTTAAACCCTCCCAAAGAGCATTAGCAAACCTACCCCGGATATTGGCAGCCCTCTGGTTCAGGTGTAGACCATCCTGATTGTAGAGTTCCCACCTACCCCAGAATGAGCCCTAATTATCCAGATTTCTGAATCCCTCCCTCCTGCACCATCCCTGCACATGTTCAACTGCTCTCTCTCTCTCTCTGTTCCTCTCCTTGCTAGCACGTGGCACAGGTAAAAAAACCAAAGACAACAACTCTGTTTGGTCGAGCCCCAAACTTCCACCCTAGCTCCGTGAATTTCTGCCTTAATCCCCCATCCCTTTTCCTACCCATGTTGTTAGTACCTATGTGGACTAGGGGCTGCTCCCCACTCCCCGTCAAGGATCCCAAAAACACGATCCAAGACATCACGAACCCTAGCACCTGGGATACAACACACCAACCATGAGTGTCTCTCGTTCCCACAGAATCTCCTATCCGTCCCCTTAAGTATGGAGTCCCCAATGATAAACTGTCTGCTCTTCTCCCCCTTCATTCTGATCATCAGGGACAGACACTGTGCCAGAGACCTGTACCCCATGGCTTACCCCTGGTAAGTCAATCCCCCTCAACAGTATCCAAACTGTATACTTGTTATTGAGGGGAATAGCCACTGGGGATCCCCGCACTGTCTGCCAGTTCCCTTTCCGTACCCTGGCTATAACCCATCTACCTTCTTCCTGTACCTGAGGTGTGATCAACCCCCTGTAACTCCTCTCAATAACCCCCTCCGCCTCCTGAATGATCTGAAGTTCATCCAGCTCCAGCACCAGTTCCCTAACACGATGTCCAAGGAGCTGGAGTTGGGTGCACTTGCCACAGATGAAGTCAGTGGGGACACTATTGGTGACCATTGCCTCCCACATTCTACAGGAAGAGCATTCAACTGCCCTAACATGAATTCCTAAAGAGACTACTGAAAAAAGAAAGCTATTTACCTTACCAAATTGGCGCACAGAATGTTTTTTTTTGGTTAGAGGAGGAGGATAGGTGGGAGACACTGTCTAAGCAGTGTTTCGGGTAAAGCAACCATCCAAATATATAACATCACTTACTCAGTCGTCCCGTGCCCGCTCCAGCTCAGTGTGTGCTCCGTCTATTCACCAGGTAAGTTTTTTATAGGATTAATTTACCTTCCCGGCAGCCCCCTGGATCTTGCTCGCAGCGCTCCCGCTGCACAAATGGAGGCTGCTGACGCTTGAGCTTAGCTTTTTATAGGCTTTTCATAGAGGGGTGCAAGACATTGAGAGGCATAGATAGAATGGATAGCCAGAGACTTTTTCCCATGGTGGAAATATCTATCATGAGAGGACATAATTTTAAGATAATTGGAGGAAGGTTTAGAGCAGATGTCAGAGGCAGGTTCTTTACACAGAGTGTGGTGGGTGCATGGAACACACTGTCAGCGGTGAGAGTAGAGTCAGATACATTAGGGACATTTAAGTGACTCTTGGACAAGCACATGGAAGATAATACAACAAAGGGTATGTAGGTTAGTCTGATCTTCGAGGAGGATAAATGGCCTGCCAAAGGGCCTGTACTGTGCTGCACTGTTCTATGTTTGAACTCATATGGTTGAATGTAGCAAACTGAAGCCCGTCTCCAATTCCTTTAACTGTGTATTCAGTACTCCCCACACAAGTTTTGCACTCTTTTTCTGATTAGCATAGAGCATCTCAGTAATTCAGTCAAAGGTTGCTTGCTTGTTTGCTTCGAGTGTTTAGTACACGAACACGTGTCCATGCATCACCCACCTGTGCCACCTGAACCACCTGGAGTTGGATGTGCTGAGGCTGCTGCCCCTGAACTGGTTGGATGTGTTGAGAGACAGGAATGTATTGCACACGGTGATAATCTCCTTGAGGTGGGCGGTAATCTGTTGTCAGTGTCTGTGACAGCTCGCTCATCGCCTGAGTCAGCAGATCAGTTGTCTATGTGAAACAGAAAACAGAATTAGTCTATTTAATTTCATGATTCAAAGTTTACTGGGAAACCCTTTCAGTTTGGAGGAAATTAAATTTGCAAATGCAATCTAATTGCATCCAGAGGTTGCCAGATCACCCAGCTATTTTCAGACAAGGTTCTCCCTTGTGGACCTATCTACAAGTCACAGTTAGAAAGGTAAGAGCCACAAAATTTCAGGTGGGCCTGTTTGGCTCAGACCTGAAGTGAGCGTAAGGGCCACTGGACTTGAAACATTAACTCTTCATTCCCTTCACAGATGTTGCCAGACCTGCTGCGTTTTTCCAGCAATTTCAGTTTTTGTTCCTCAGTGGAACTGGTCTGAAGAGAATTGCCCTGTTTTCATTAAAAGGTGCAAATTATTCATGTGACATCCCAGATATCAAAGATTGGTTGAAAGCAACTAGTAAACAGGAAGGTCTTAATATAGCAACATGCTGTTCAAATAAACGAATAGGTTTGAGATGACTGGATGTTTAGTCTGAATGTTTACCTGGGACATTACTGAGGGCTCTGGTTGCAGGTTCTGTGCTGCATTTGTATTTTTCTCACAGACACAAGTAGAGAGAGAAAGAGAGGAAAAGTGCCTGGAAGGAGCTGAGACAAGTAGCATAGGGCTATTGGAAAGAAGCTGATATTGAGATTTCAGAGTTACTGAGTGAAGTGAGGGCTGGGGCATCCACAATCATGAGACACTGCATGACGGCGACCTGAGCAAACGCTATTGGGATGGCCACAAGAAATCTTAAGTCTTGGAGAATAGCAGAAACACAGAAATACATTAATTTGGTCTCAAGTGAAGGATAGCTCAAAGTCCTATTAATGTGCAGGAAAACTCTTGGATGTAATTGAAAACAGAACTGGAAGTTTAGTAAATTTAAGTGTCCTTATTTTGTTTAATTTTTGTACAGTAAGTTTTTCTTTAAATATGGAATCTTGTGGCAAAGTCTTTCAGTTAATAACTAAGTTCAAATTTATTTTTGAAAATTAAATGCGTTCTTGAGCTCATAACTGTCTTTACACCATGTTAAAATATCACCCACTTGCACTCAGCGTGAGTGACATCAGACAGCTGTACTGAGCACGAGCAACTATCTGCAGTTGTTCAGACAGTTTGCAGTAACCCAGTTAGTTGTACTGAACGTGAACACCATTGCTGGGCTTCACCAATATTAGTGAGTAAGCAGCCTTAAAAAGTAAGTGAATTCAATCTAATTTTGCTCACAGCTGTTAATGCATGCATTTCAAACACATTAAAATTCCCTCCCTGCTATCTGCTGGGTTATTGTTCTTGCAGGCAGTGGTCTGCCCAAATAGACAGGCAGGTGACACACCGAGTATGATCAAGCACTCCTGAGGGTGGGAACAGACACAGTTGAACCTTGTTCTGTCCTCGCCTGAGAGCTATACAAGCACACTTTCTCAGAGGGATACTGATGAGAAATAGGTTCTCCGAACGCTTTTGTTTTAAAACTACCTCTTAACTCTGCACATAGAGACTAATTATAGCACACCAGTTAACTCTGGGGTTGAAGTAAGATAAAGAACTATGGATGCTAAAGATCTGAAATAAAAACAGGAATTGCCAGAGAAACTCAACAAATCTGGTATAATCTATGGAGAGAGTGCAAAGTTAATGTTTCGAGTTCAATAACCCTTCTTCAGATCTGCCAGACCTGCTGAGTTTCTCCAGCAATTTCTGTTTCTGTTTTGACCCTGGGACTGATTGGCCAAAAGCTTTGACTGCTTTTGTCATGGGGACAGACTTGGATTTTAACCCTGCCAGGACCTGGCAATGCAGCTGATTAGTTAAACTTATTCCTAATGATTTGGATTAATTTCCAGCCGAAATCTTTGAGGTGTTTGCTTTACCACATACTTGTGTATCAAGTCTTTTTGAGAATTCTTGGTTCCTTCAATAGCTCAGGTTTACAAATGATGTCAAAACAAAAAAAAGGAAATCACTGCAGAATACTAGGCAGTTCCTATCAAAGGTTCTTGTACTTGACAAGTCTGATATGGAGAATTCCACCCAAAGTCATAGAGATGTACAGCATGGAAACAGACCCTTCGGTCCAACCTGTCCATGCCGACCAGATATCCCAACCCAATCTAGTCCCACCTGCCAGCAACCAGCCCATATCCCTCCAAACCCTTCCTATTCATATATCCATCCAAATGCCTCTTAAATGTTGCAATTGTACCAGCCTCCACCACATCCTCTGGCAGCTCATTCCATACACGTACCACCCTCTGCGTGAAAAAGTTGCCCCTTAGGTCTCTTTTATATCTTTCCCCTCTCACCCTAAACCTATGCCCTCTAGCTCTGGACTCCCTGACCCCAGGGAAAAGACTTTGCCTATTTATCCTATCCATGCCCCTCGTAATTTTATAAATCTCTATAAGGGAAAACAGCTTGCATCCAAATCATTTATGTAAATGACAAAAAGTAGAGGGCCCAGCACCGATCCTTGTGGCACTCCACTGGTCACAGGCCTCCAGTCTGAAAAACAACCCTCCACCACCACCCTCTGACTTCTACCTTTGAGCCAGTTCTGTATCCAAATGGCTAGTTCTTACACTCACTGAAAGATGAACAAACTGACTCTGTGTCCCCCTTTATCTGTCTCTCTGTGTCTGACTGCTGACATTTCTTCCCTGCCTCACTCTGCTTCTCTGTCTACATCTCTCTGTCCCTTTGTCTTCCTCTCTGTTTGTTTGATGGTCAATGTCTCTCTCTGTCCTTGCATCTCCCTGCTCGTCTCTCTCTCTCTCTCTGTCCTTGCATCTCCCTGCCTGTCTGTCTCTCTGTCCTCGCCCCTCCCTGCCTGAATCTCTCTTTCTGTCTTCACCTCTCCCTGCCCATACTCTCTCGATATAGCTCACACTCACAGACATTCTGTGAATATTCTGGTAATTTCCGAGTAGCAGTTAAAGACTTGCATCTCGTTCTCACCACAATTGTGTCGCCAGCAGAACCATCAGTGTTCACGACAGTTGGTGCTGCACTAATCACAGTGGCTACAATCGGTGTTTGTGCAGGAAGTGTCTGAAGTGCATTCGGATTCTCCTGTAGAACATCTGTGTGTTTTTTGCGGATATGTTGCACCATTTTTGCCTGGAGACAGGATAAACACAGTTACTCAGAACAGACATCACGTCCTCATTTACTTTCACTCTCATCAGCTCTCACACTGTACACGTGATCTTCTCCTGTGCATGGAGAGGTGCAAAGGCACACCTCCAACGAGCGCCATGTCTCCTGCATGTCAGCAATGCCAATGCTGTGCTTTATCTGAAAGATGTCAAGGTGCTACCTGAAAACTCAGCAGGATATATGAAAAAAAAATCCTACGGCATATTTGAAGAGAAGAAGACGACTTCTCCCAGTGTTATGGCGAACAGTTTTGTCTCAAATGAAATGACACAAAAGTATCACAAAACTCAGAGATTTAGAGTCATAGAGGTTTGACAGCACTGAAAAAGGAGCCCTATATGTCCATGTCGGTGTGAAGGCAGCAGCAGCATGAGGTGGCACGGTGGTCTAGTGGTTAGCACTGCTGCCTCACAGCGCCAGGGACCAGGGTTCGACTCCAGCCTTGGGTGACTGTTTGGAGTTTGCACGTACTCCCCGTGTCTGCGTGGGTTTCCTCCAGATGCTCCAGTTTCCTCCTACGGTCGAAAGATGTATAGGTGTGGTGAATTGGCCATGCGAAAATTGCCCATACTATTCAGTGATGTGTAGGTCAGGTGCATTAGTCAGGGGTATATGTTGGATAATAGGGTAGGGGGAATGGGTTTGGTTGGGACACTCTTTGGAGGGTCAGTGTGGACTTGTTGGGCTGAAGGGCCTGTTTCCACACTGTAGGGATTTTATGACATCGGCAGCGAGAGCAGGCCTTTCATACAATGGTAGCAGCCTCCTAGCCGTCCCGGTGATCGGAAGCGGCAGTATCAGCAGCTGCAACAACACAGCTCCTTCCAGCAAGTGAGGGCAGTGGTTGAAATTCTCTACTGGTGATTTTGGGATGGGAATGGCATCGTCAGCGGCAACAAGAATGCAGCTTTTCCCGGCGATTGATGTGTGATTTGCAGGCTGATTTGGATTCCAGGCCGTGGCTAGGCCGAGCTGCCTGCATCAGATGCTGAACATTTCAAGCCCCTTTTGCGATATAAGACTTTAGACTTTAAGATCCAGGTGTTTTCTTACTTATTGGGTCTTCTTAAAACTTTTTCTGTTTTTTGAGCATCTGGTTTCGTGACCAAGATTGCGCCGGAGAATACCGACTTTGTACACTTTTCACTGTACTCGTGTATTCCTATACTTGAGTGCATGTGACAATAAAATCTTCAAGTCCAAGATGGTAACAGAGTAGGGCTCCTGTGCCAGAGCTCATCTGCTCTGACCACTTTTTCTTTCTTTTAAACTTACTTACCCTGTCCTGAGCTTAGAAGACTTCTGCAGTGGTGAGAGCATAGCACACAGACCATGAGCAGATCCAGGGCATCGACTTTGAGCAGTTTTGAGCTGGGCCCAGGACGCAGACCCCAGCAGGGCCCAGGGTGCTGACCTTGGGCCCAGGGTACAAACCCCCAAGCAGGCCCAGAGTGTGGAGCTTGGGCAGTTTTTAGCTGGGCCCAGGAAATGGACCTCGACTGGGTCCCTACTTCCTTTCCCAGTGCAAGCACAGGTCCTGGAATCAGTAGTTGCTACATCGGCAGAGGATGGCACCGGAGGACTGGTGACTTCATTGTTGGTTGGGTCCAGTGCTGGCAGCAGTGAAGTGGAGGTGGAAGGACATCAAAGCAACATCGAGGAGGTGGGCCCAACAGCTCTGACATTGACTGGTCTGAAGCAGGTGCTCAGAGGCAGTGGCGGAGGAGTATCGACCCAGCGGAGCTTTCAAGCTCCAGATGGAGCCTAAGAATCGGCAACTTCACTGTTGGTTTGAGTCCAGTACAGATGGCAGCAAAAGGTTGGCTGGTGGATGGTGGTGCAGACATGGTTGATGATGATGATGATAAGCTGGCTCTGGACTGATGGACTCTCCTTAAGCTGCATCTTTTCTTTCTTTCTTTTCCCTTATCTTAAATTATTCAAAATGGCATCATATTGTGGTGAGAAATGAAAGCTTTTCACTGTATTTTATTGTATTCTTACTGTACGTGTGACAATAAAAAGGAGCAATAAAATCTATTGCTCTGACATAACAAAATGATGAAAATGCCAGTAAAAAGAGAAAGAAAGCTTGAAAAGGTCAGCAGGTAACCTTTCAAACAACACTCACCTTGCTGCTGTATTGTTTACAGCAATGTGGACAGCAAACAGGGAGAGTGGCGATGGTGCCTTTTAACTGTGTGTGTGTGCTCAGCATTGGATCAGGCTCCCCTGGAGCCGCAGGTCGCAGTTTACGGATACTTGGGGGAAGTTCAGCCCCCGGGTGATTCTTCAGGATATGGGCTTTACGCTTACTGGCACTCTTGTACACCTAGTACACAAACATAAAGACTTCAATAAAAACTACTACAGGTACAAGGCAAAGTGTCCTAAACATTTCTTCTATAACATGCAGTCCTGAGCACAGGAGCAGGGCTCAGTCCACATGAGACCGGACACATTAACGTACAGTAGTCATTGCTGCTCTATTTCCACCTTGCCACAGCTGCTTATCACAGCACTATCAGCAGTTACATCTTTATGTTCTTACCTTGTCACAGTACTGGCAGTAATAGTCCCTGTTTGGTTTAATGATAGGCAATGTTAACTCTGGCACATCATCTATTCTGATATCTGGGTGTCTTTTTGACAAATGATTCACCTGGAAAACAGAAGCAGCATCATGAGAAAAGCTTCACTCTTATCATACTCTGAGCTGAACATATAAGCACATCTGTCCACATCCTCTTTGGGGCAGTTCTAACATTCAAGAATGCGCTGTCCAAGCAATGACGATAAGAAATTATAGAAAGCTGTGTACACAGCCTAGGCCATCACAGAAGCCAACCTCCCATCCATGGACTCCATTTGCATTTCTCATTGCCGTGGAATGGCTGCCAACATTAAAGACCTCTCCCCAGTAAAGACATGTTCCAACCTCTTCCATCAGGCAGAAGATACGGATCAACAGGTTCAAGAACAGCTTCTTCCCTGCTGTGACGAGACTGCTGGATGGACCACTCTAACTTCAAATAATGCTGATCTTGCTAATGTTGATCTTGCTTTTTGCACTTTCATAAACTTGTGTTGCTCGCTCTACCTATGATTTGTCTGTCCTTGTTTGCTGTGATCAGCCTGTGCTGTTCGCAAAACAAAGCTTTTCACTGTACTTAGATACACGTGGCTACAAAAAATCAAATCAGAAAAATCAAATCCAAACAAGTGCTCCCTGGTAAACTCTGTTATGGACATTATTCAGTTATTTTCCATTGGATAACGAGCTCAAAGAAACCTGCAAACGCCGAAAATCTGATGTGGGAAGTGCTTCAGATAAACAGGTCAGTCTGTACCCACAGAGAGAGGACAATTTATGGCATCTGTGTACGTAGGATCGATTGCTCCGTTTAAAAAGAATGTATGATTTAAAATAGGAGGATAATAAAATGCTACCCAAATGTATCTTATGAATTTGAAGTCAGGACTATTCTAACCATGCACAATGATTTGCTCGATCTAATATCTTTATGTGATGCAGTTTCACCCTCCAGAAGGACTTGTCTGCCTCTTCCCCATGACAATGGTTCGAATTACAGGCTCATCAAAAGTATGAGTTACTTCTGCATCACATTCATCTTAAAGAAATGCATCAAAGTTTCACATCACCAATTCAGTTGGAGTGCAGCCGTTCTGTCCCAGTGACCTTCCTCAAACAGAGACATAATGGCTTAACTTGAATTTAGGTGTCAGCTCAGGTAACTGACAAGTTCCTACTTCTCTCTAAACACTGAATGAATGAAACTTGAACAGCCATATCATTGCATGTTGCTGCAGCTTTCAACATTTCACTGAAAGAATAAGACCATAAGACATAGGAGTGGAAGTAAGGCCATTTGGCCCATCGAATCCACTCCGCCATTCAATCATGGCTGATGGGCATTTTAACTCCACTTACCCGCATTCTCCCTGTAGCCCTTAATTCCTTGAGACAACAAGAATCTATCAATCTCTGCCTTGAAGACATTTAGCGTCCCGGCCTGCACTCCGCGGCAATGAATTCCACAGGCCCACCACTCTCTGGCTGAAGAAATGTCTCCGCATTTCTGTTCTGAATTTACCCCCTCTAATTCTAAGGCTGTGTCCACGGGTCCTAGTCTCCTCACCTAACGGAAACAATTTCCTAGCGTCCACCCTTTCCAAGCCATGTATTATCTTGTACATCTCTATTAAGTCTCCTCTTAATCTTCTAAACTCCAATGAATACAATCCCAGGATCCTCAGCCGTTCCTCATATGTTAGACCAACCATTCCAGGGATCATCCGTGTGAATCTCCGCTGGACACGTTCCAGTGCCAGTATGTCCTTCCTGAGGTGTGGGGACCAAAACTGGACATAGTACTCCAAATGGGGCCTAACCAGAGCTTTATAAAGTCTCAGTAGCACATTGCTGCTTTTATATTCCAACCCTCTTGAGATAAGTGACAACATTGCATTCACTTTCTTAATCACGGACTCAACCTGCATGTTGACCTTTAGAGAATCCTCGACTAGCACTCCCAGATCCCTTTGTACTTTGGCTTTACGAATTTTCTCACCGTTTAGAAAGTAGTCTGTGCTTTTATTCTTTTTTCCAAAGTGCAAGACCTCGCATTTGTTCACGTTGAATTCCATCAGCCATTTCCTGGACCACTCTCCCAAACTGTCTAGATCCTTCTGTAGCCTCCCCACTTCCTCAGTACTACCTACCTGTCCACCTAACTTCGTATCATCGGCAAACTTCGCTAGAATGCCCCCAGTCCCTTCTTCCAGATCATTAATATATAATGCGAACAGCTGTGTTTTTTTTTGATATTTTTTTTAAAAAGTTTTATTCAATAATAATGATATATTTAGAAACGTGTAATTTGAGTAATCACAGGAAATAAAGTCAGCCCCATTTGAAAGTGAAGTGATTAACAGAAGCCATGTTAGAATTCCCAGTGAGCCACTTACTGCTGTGCCAGAATAAATTGTCCATTAGTACAAAAATACATTTTCAGCACACAGTACAGTAACCTGTCACTTTATCCAAAGATCCCGCATTGCACTCCAAATAATTCATTGCTCGTCAGACCCATCTTTGGGGTCGTGTGTGGAGCTGCTGGTTGTGTCTGTTGAGATGCTTAACATCAGAGCGATTTGGTTACAATGGCACAGTAATAATACCAGCCTACACTCTGTGGTCCAATTTCGAATGATTTTCATCTAGGGGATGAAAGATTCCTGTTTGCAAGGGAATGAATTGAAATGAACTTGGGCATCCTCAATCCAATTCCCAACATCAATGGTCATGAAACTAGTTTTTATTACACAGCAACTATCCACTCATTAATGCCTTGGTGGACCTCCTATACAGCAAGAGGGCTAGGCAGGGCAAGCTCAATTAGAATGCAGATGGGCAGGAAACTTTGACTGAACTCTCCATGTGGAGAAAAACACCAGCATAGTTTTGTGTATCAATCAACTTGTTCAAGCATTGTAGCACTGCTCACCAAATGTACTTAACCCAACTTCAAACAGCTAAAGCTGACAATGGGCAATGAACAAAAAGAAAAATCCAGATCGCATTAACATCGCTCACACAGGAGTCCCAAGATTCATTACATGAATTTTGAAACAAAATTTGAGATAAGCTAGATGCTTCAGGCTCACTGCCTTTATTCCTGATGAAGGGCTTTTGCCCGAAACGTTGATTTCGCTGCTCGTTGGATGCTGCCTGAACTGCTGTGCTCTTCCAGCACCACTAATCCAGTCTCAACTTCTGGTTGTCCATTGTTTTAATTCTGCTGCCTTATGCTTACATTGATCTCTCTGAATTCATCCTCATTCAATGTTCCAACAAAGCTCAAGGAACAACACCTCACCTTACACCATTTCAATACTCAACATCTGAATTAAATAAACACAGACTGGAACCTCTACTCCCATTTTAGTTCTTTCTGCGCATATTGGTAACTGCTTTGTTTTCCCTTTCTTTGTTCTCTAATGGCAGCAGTTCATCATTCTGCCTTTCACACATCCTCTCAACAGATCTTTTGTTCTGAAGAAGTATTCACAAATGTTGCCAGATCTCACTAGCACTTTGTTTTCATTTCAGATCTTCACCATCCGCAGTTCTTTGTTTTATCATTGGTTACTTGTCACATTATGTCCTTGCTGCCTTGCACCATCATGCATCATTACTCTCTTTCACAGCATCACAGACCTTCCGTTTCGTTCTTTCCCAAGCTTTCTCTCTACATCCTGCACTTGCTGAGAGTGTATGACACAGCTGATGGAAGGTCACAGGTCTATTAGTATTGGTCTCTTTCACTACAGATGCTGCCAGACCTGATGAGGATATGCTGTTTTTATTTCAGATTTCCAGCAGATTCTCAGCTACAGCGTTCAACTTCTTTTTTCCACTCCATGCTGCCTTACTTTGCTGATTAAGAGTCATAGTCATACAGACTATGGCAACAGACCCTTCAGCCCAACTTGTCCATGCCAACCAGGATTCCGAAACTAAACTTGTCCCATTTGCCTACATTTGGCCCATATTCTGCTAAACCTTTCTATCCATGTATCTGTCCAAATGTATTTTAAATGTTGGAATTGTACTTGCCTCAACCGCTACGTCCTTTGATAGCTCATTCCATATATGCACCAACCTCTGTGTGAAAAATTTGCCTGGGGTCCCTTTTAAATCTTTCCCCTCTCAGCTTAAACCCAACCCCTCTAGTTTTGGACTCCCCTACCCTCGACTCATCAACTTATCTCACCCTCATAAGGTCAGCCTCCTATGCTTCAACCTCTCCTTATAATTCAAAACCTCCAGCCTCGATGAATATTTTTTGTGCCCTTTCCAGGTGAATAAAATCCTTTCTACAAAGGGGCAACCAGAATTGGACGCAGTACTCCAAATGAGGGCTTACCAATGTCTTAAACAGCTGTAACATGGTATCCCAACTCCTGTACCCAATGATCTAAGGCAAGCATGCCAAATACCTCTTCACCACCCTATTTACCTGTGATATGACTCACAAACTCTGTACCCCCAGATCTCTCCGTTCAACAATATTACCCAGGGTCCTACCATTAACTTTATAAGGTGAAAGTGAGACTGCAGATCCTGGAGATTAGAGTCAAGAGTGTGGTGCTGGAAAAGCACAGCAGGTCAGGCAGCATCCAAGGAGCAGACGAATCGATGTTTTGGGCAAAAGCCTTGCATCAGGAATGAGGCCGAGAGCTCAGGGGGTGGTGAGATAAATGGGAGGGCTGAGAGGAAGATAGCCAAGAGTGTGATAGGTAGGTGGAGGTGGGGATGAAGGTGATAGGTCAGAAAGGAGGGTGGAGTGGATAAGTGGGAAGGAAGATGGACAGGTAGGACAGGTCATGAGGGCAGTGCTGAATTTGAAGTTTGGAACTGGGTTAAGGTGGGTGGAGGGGAGATGAGGAAACTGGTGAAATCATATTGATGCCGTGGGGTTGGAGGGTCCTGAGGTGGAAGGTAAGGTGTTCTATCTTCAGGCATCAGGTTGTTAGGGAATGGCAATGGAGGAGGCCCAGCACATGCTTGACCTTGGCAGAATGGAAGATGGATTTGTAGTGTTCGAACACATGACGGTGGGGTTGGTTGGTGTAGATGTCCCAGAGATGTTCCCTGAAGCGCTCTGCATGTAGGGAGACAGGACGCCTACTTCCCCTCCCACTTTGCCAAGGACATGCAGATCCTGGGCCTCCTCTATCGCCTGGAGGAAGAACGCCTTATCTTCTACTTTGGGACCTTCCAACCCAATGGCATCAATGTGAATTTCACCAGTTTCTTCATTTCTCCTCCCCCCATCTTATCCCAGTTCCAATCTTCCAACTCAGCACTGCCCTCATGACCTGTCCATCTTCCTTCCCACCAATCTGCTCCACCCTCCTCTCCGACTTATCACCTTCACCCCCACCTCCATCGACCTATCGCTCTCTCAACTACCTTCCCTCCAGCCCCACTCCCCTCCCATTTATCTCACCACCCTCTCAGGTTATTCCTGATGAAGGGCTTTTGCCCAAAACATCGATTCCCCTGCTCTTTGGTATGTTGTCTGACCTGCTATGCTTTTCCAGACCATGCTCTCAACATCTAGATGAATTCCCCAAAAGGAACAAACTAAGTAACAATCTAATGACACAAGAGGTAGCAACAGGCACCATGTTACACAGGATCACACAGCAAAGCCCAACTGAATATTTCAACGGTACTGACCAGCATCCCACGCCTCCGGAAACCCATCATACAGGCTCGGCACTTGAACATGAAGCTCTCATAATCAGTGGAGGGGATCTTGGGTTTGAAAGGCTTGGACTTGTGGATGCGGCCGGCATTCTTGGCCTCCCGTTCAGGATTGTGCATCCGTTGCATGTGCTCTTTCAACTTGTCCTTCCTCTACCAAAAGAAAGAGACAGAACACCGAGGTCAATGCACAAGACAAATAGATGGATGTATAATGTTCTTGTCAGCTGGCATTTCATTTCAACTCAGTGTGAGAAATTAAGGAACTTTGAGCAATGCTGAATAATTAATTTGTACTCTTCATCCTGGAGACAACATGTGAAGGGTTACTGACCAGGGCTCAAGCAAAATATTCTTCAAGGGGAGTTTATTGAGTAGGGCTGGAGGTTGTTGTGACATCATACGCTTACCGACTCTATTAAAATAAGCCAAATATTGATAAAAGGCCTGAATCACCGAGGAAAGATACACTCAGATCATGTGATCCATTTGTAATTTTCGGGGCTCCTATCACAACCATTAAGCCTAGTGCCCCGTCTGCCCCTCTAATTTCTGTTTGCCATGTGTGTCCGCCTTGTTGCACAGCCATATTGCGTGCATCTCTAAGAACCACCGCTTGCATATGGCCTCTGCTCGCTGCACAGCAGATTCCAGTTTTCTACTCCTTGTTACACTCACCATATTTACAGAAACCTTTGCATGGAACCATTAATAATGCTCTAGGCATTCAGTTTAAAGAGCACAAGACCACAATAAATAACTTGGATAACTACATCTGGAATAAAAAGCTTGCATCAATAATGGAGACTATGCAGCACACTGGGTTCATTAATCTTTCTTGGGAAAATAAATCTGCTGTCCTTCTCTCTCTGGCTAAAACATGACTTCAGAGACAAATCAACTGCCTAGTTCCTCCCCATCAAATGGCCAAGCAAGCCACAGAGTTATCTAGGGATGGATAATGAATGCCAGTGATGCTCATTTCCTGTAAATGATTTAAAAAGAGGGAAGAGGTGAGCAAAAACTATCTGGGATGATGTATAAACGAAGGTGAATCTGGAGGTAGATAAGAGAGCAAAGAATTCATGAGTGAGCGAAAGTGCAATGTAGGTTGACAGCAGTCGAATCATGTCTGGTTTCATTAGGGATTGGACTGGTGGGTGATAAAAGGGATAGACAGAGGCTGTCCACAGTAAAGTCTTTGAATCTGTTAATGCTTAATTAATAAAAGTTGGATTAATGGGAGATGTTCAAGAAAAAGAAAATTAAATTGATACTAATTTATACTCCCAAGAAGCAAGACCAAGACCGACAAAAAAGGTCACAATTGAATGAAAAGATCGAAGACAACATAAATAACAAAGACAGATAGGGCAGTGGTTAGCACTGCTGCCTCACCACCAGGGGATGCAGCTTCAATTCCAGCCTCAGGTGACTGGCTGTGTGGAGTTTGCACATTCTCCCCGTGGCTGCGTGGGTTTCGTCCAGTTTCCTCCCACAGCCCAAAAATGTGCAGATTAGGTTGCCTGGCTATGCTAAATTATGTCCAAAGATGTGCAGGCTAGGTGGATTAGCCATGGGCAATGCAGGGTTACAGCGATAGGGAGGGGGGTGGGTCTGGATGGGATACTCTTAGGAGGGTCAGTGTGAACTAGACAAGCCAAACGGCCTGCTTCCACACTGCAGGGATGTTATGGTAAAAAGAACAGGCACACAAAATTGAAAAATAAAAGCAAAGAAAATGGCAAATTGAATTAAATGGGTCCGATGTCCTTTATTGTTCTTTTTAAGAGCTAGAGTGCAGGAAAAGAAAACTTAGAAGTGTCCACGTGAACAGAATAAGTTCTATCAGGAGACAGAGTATGCTCAGGAGTAATGTAGGTCAATAATGTGTTCATGCAGCTAAATGCCATATTCCTATTCCTGGTGTCAAAAAAATGACAATGAGAAATGAGGAGGAACCAGCACGGGAGAATGACAAGGGTGAGGAACAAGGTGGTGGAAGGAACTTGAAATGGCCATGGCAATGCAAAATAGTTTCCAACTGCAAGGAGAGCTTGGAAAGGCAGGATACTGTAAGTTAGAAGGAAATGCATAACAACTCAAAAACAAAACGTATAATTATACAACTAATTTTCCAGGAGAGGGAGCCAAATAATAAGATGTCACAGACAGATTGCACACCATCACTTCTTATAAGCAATATTATATAAATGTTGATCCATGAAATGTATTGTTAACAGGTGCAAGTATCCCTTCCAATCCAGTCAAAACCAAATTGCTCCTTTGCCAGTCCATTCCACTCTCAAAGCTTGCTCTACTCTTCAACTTGGTTCATAATTTCTTGGGAAAACCCTGCTGATGCCTGTCATTGTCTGGTCATGATAACCTTCGAACTTAGATACGCTTACTTTGTGAGATTTGATTTTCGCCAAACATCTTGCACCAGTACCTTAACCTCCGATTTATTTCAAGAAAGCTATGTGAAGCATGAATATTGTAATTTGACCAAAGAACAACGTCATTCTAAGTGGTCTCAGACTGAAGGGGCATGAAGCAATTAACAGTTTTTCAACACAAAAGTTTCAATGTAGCAGTCAAATTGGGTGCCAAATGTAATAACTCTGCTCCCCTCATCACAATACTGAATTTACTGTGGATCACCATACACACAAACACATAGAACAGTGAGAGTCGTATACAATATTTGGATTCACTTACTTTGAACTGTTTGCCACATGTGGAACAGAGGAAATCTTTGCGGTCCGAGTGTCTCAGCATGTGTAGTCGGAGCTTGTCTGGCCGGCAGAAGGCTTTGTCACATTCTGTACATTGGTAAACCTTCTCAGAATGGAAGCTGCGAATATGCTTCTTTATCTGCTCATTGAAAAATTTCAAAACTGTATTAAAAATAAACTATCTTGTTATAGGGTCCGCTGAGGAGTGGAAGTAACAGAACCATGACTGTTCACTAACACAAGACATTACACACAGTCAGTGATAGTAAAGGAAACAATTTACTGTTCCTACACGTCAGGTTGAAAGGAAAATTTTTTAAAAAAACACTGAGGAAAAGAAAGATTGAGACCTAGATCCAATCACTTCTATCCTCACTTTCTCCCAACACCCTCTCCATTCCCTGCAACCAGGTCCATTCCTTACCAAACCCCTCCTATACTTACCTCATCACACCTACTCTTCTCATGATTTCTTGTCTCATTTCTCCTGCCTCTAGTTTAACCGATACAGCTCATCAATTCTAAAACAGCCATCAATCGTGAGAAACATCTTCCTGACTATTTCCAGGCCATGTCGACTGTGTTAAAGTCACAGCTCACCACGTTGGATTTCCCTGAAGATCACTTTTTGTCAGGATCTTGAAACTGTGGAACTCTGACCTCATCAACCTTTCTCTTCTGCCCAAACCTGCCAGTTTTGAAAATTACGCAGTGCTCAATTACACTTCACAGAGTTACCCTCTCTTCCTCCTTCTGGTTTAATTTTTTGTTACCCATTAGCTTTTCGAATTTGGAAAAATAGCTTCAGGTTCATTATTTAAAAGCCCTCATCAGGTGTTCAGGCTTATTTCCACAAAAGTAAATAGTCTTAG
The DNA here is from genome assembly GCF_047496795.1 of Chiloscyllium punctatum. Lineage (NCBI taxonomy): Eukaryota > Metazoa > Chordata > Chondrichthyes > Orectolobiformes > Hemiscylliidae > Chiloscyllium > Chiloscyllium punctatum. Next base: position 52,267,562 of record NC_092761.1, on the reverse strand, counting down.
CTGATGAGCTTCTTCAGAAAGCTGATGGTTTTTAAATTAACCTCATTAATCTTCAGACTCTCTCCACTGCCCTTGGATTCAGGTCAGGCAGCATCAAAGGAACAGAGGAGAATCAACGTTTTGGGCATAAGCCCTTCTTCAGGAATGAGGAGGGTGTGCCAAGCGGGCTGAGATAAAAGGTAGGGAGGAGGGACTTGGGGGAAGGGTGTTGGAAATGCGATAGGTGGAAGGAGGTTAAGGTGAGGGTGATAGGCCAGAGAGGGGGTGGGGTTGGAGGGGTCGGGAAGAAGATTGCAGGTAAAGAAGGTGGTGCTGAGTCCAAGGGTTGGGACTGAGATAAGGTGGGGGAGGGGGGGAAAATGAGGAAGCTGGAGAAATCTGCATTCATCCCTTGTGGTTGGAGGGTTCCTAGGTGGAAGATGAGGCATTCTTCCTCCAGGCATCGTGTTGCCATGGTCTGGCGATGGAGGAGGCCAAGGACCTGCATGTCCTTGGCGGAGTGGGAGGGGGAGTTAAAGTGTTCAGCCACGGGGTAGTTGGATTGGTTGTCCCAGAGGTGTTCTCTGAAACGTTCCGCAAGTAGGCGGCCTGTCTCCCCAATGTAGAGGAGGCCACATTGAGTGCAGCGGATGCAGTAAATGATGTGTGTGGAGGTGCAGGTGAATTTGTGACAGATATGGAAGGATCCCTTGGGGCCTTGGAGGGAAATGAGGGGGGAGGTGTGGGCGCTAGTTTTGCATTTCTTGCGGTTGCAGGGGAAGGTGCTGGGAGTGGACGTTGGGTTGGTGGGGGCTGTGGACCTGACGAGGGAGTCGCGGAGAGAGTGGTCTTTTGGGAACGCTGATAGGGGAGGGGAGGGAAATATATCCTTGGTTGTGGGATGTTTGGAGGTGGCGGAAATGACGAAGGATGATACGATGTATCTGGAGGTTGGTGGGGTGGTAGGTGAGTACCAGTGGGATTCTGTCCTGGTGGCGATTGGGGGGGGGGGCAGGGTTCAAGGGCGGAGGAGCAGGAAGTGGAGGAGATGCGGTGAAGAGCATCGCCAACCACGTCTGAGCATCTGCAGTCCTCACTTTCTACAAGTTATGCTGCAGCTATATTGAACTTTAGTTAGGCCACACTTGGAATATTGTGTACAGTTGCTTTGAAGAAGATACAGAAAAGGTTTACCAGGATGTTGCCTGGTATAGGGGATTTTAGCAATGAAGAAAATTTGGATAGATTGATTTTGTTTTCACTGGAACACAGAAGGTTGAGGGGCGACCTGACAGAAGTTTGTAAGATTGCGAATGGCATGGACAGAATGGAAAGTATGAGGTTTTTTTCCTAGTGTGGAGGGGGCAATTACTGGGGGACACAGGTTCAAGTTGTGGCAGAGGGGTGTTAAAAGACATATGCAAGGCAAGTTTTTCACACAAAGGGTGGTGAGTGCGTGGAACATGCTGCCAGAGGAAGTGGTGGACACACAAAAGCAGCATTCACAAAGCATCTGCATGAATAAATGAATAGGAAGGGGAGTAGATGGATATGGATCCTAAGTGAAGGCAGTTTTAGTATGGAAGGGCAAAATGAGCTGATGCAGGTTTGGAGGGCTGAAAGGTCTATTCCTGTGCTGTGTTGTTCTCTGTTGGAAAAATGTAAAAAGAACAAATGGGAATAGATTTAAAGTAATGTGCAAATAAAGCAAGGAAGTAATACTTTTTCGCTTGTTGAGTAGTTAGGGTACAGAATGTATTGCCTGGAAACGTGGTGGAGGCAGGTTCAATTGAGGCATTTAATTGGATGATTATTTGGATCAAAATGGTGTGCAGGAATATTGAGAAAAGGTCGGTGATTGGCAGTAGGTAATAGAACCAATGCAGATAAAGTGGGCTGAATGGCCTCTGCTATAACAATTCTGTAATTCACCTGAATAGACAGAGTGGATGGTCTTCAGAGGTTCGGTACAGACTCGATGGGCTGAATGGTCTCTTTCTCCACCACTGGGCTTCTAGGGATTATATGAAGCCAATCCTAAAACCTTCATAACCTACATGGTTCAGTGCTACACTAGGGTGCAAGTATCCAATGAAGTATCAGGAGAGAAAATTTTTAATCTTCCAGTTTCAAAATAGAATTGAAGTCGGGTAATTGATATGCACATATAAATTCAGGCATACTCCCTACTTGAGTCTTGAGCAGGATCAATGGACATGGAAAGCAGGATGCCAGATTTTATCACTTTGTGAATGCATTCAGGTTGCAACCTAAATTATTCCGCAAATCATGTGAAAGTACCATGGAGTACAAAAAGGAGCTCACCACAACCATCTCCAGGGCGATAAATGCTGGCTGTGTCAGCCAGACACACATTCCAAAATCATTTCTACAAAAGCTCTGCTGCAAAGAAGATAATTCCAAGAATTCAGATCTAAAGGTTTGAGGAAAGAATTGTAGCTCAGGAGCTAGTTGCCGTGGATGTGGGTATGATTGCCGAGCTGGGAAGTTAATTTGCAGATATTTCATCCCTTGTCTAGGTGACATCTTCAGTGCTTTGGAACCTCCTGTGAAGCGCTGCTGTACTGTGTCTTCTGGAATTTATTTTGTTCCGTTCCTGTTGCTTCCGGTGGTTCATTGTAGTGGCTGGTAATATTGGGTCTAGGTTGATGTGTTTGTTGATCAAGTCTGTGGATGAGTACCTTGGTTCGAGAAATTCTCTGGCTATCCAGCTGTCTAGCTAACCAACAGCAGAGAAGACAACATGGCAGACACCCGGGTAAGAAATCTCTCTAATAGGCAGCTCACATTCACATAAAAAAAAAACATACTAGCAAAGACACTCAACTATAACCACAGGGATGCAAAAACTACAGACTTCCTAATTCTTCCTATAACAGCAACCACCCGAACACACACGAGAAGTGCATTAGGATCCTGTTCAAAAGGGCAACAACACACTGCAACACCCCTGACTTTTTCACAGAATTCACAGAATCCCTACAGTGTGGAAAATGGCCATTTGGCCCAACAAGTCCACACCAACCCTCTGAAGAGTATGTCACCCACACCCATTCTCCTACACTATTACTTTACATTTACCCCTGACTAATGCACCTAACCTACACATCTCTGAACACTATGGGCAATTTAACATGGCCAATTCTCCTGACCTGCACACCTTTGGACTGTGGGAGGAAACCCATGCGGACATGGGAAGAGTGTGCAAGCTTCACACAGATAGTCGCCTGAGGTTGGAATCGAACCCAGATCCCTGACACTGTGAGGCAACAGTGTTAACCACTGAGCCACCGTGCCACCCATGCGAAGAGAAGAATACCTCTTCAGAGTCTTCACCAAGAACTGATACTCCCACAACTTCATCCGCAGATGCCTAGCAGACAAACAATGTGGCAAGGACATGCCACAACCCAACTCACTCGCCACGCTACCTTATAAAAAAAATCTCAGAACCAACAGCCAGACTTCTCTGACCGCGTGGATTCACGACAGCCCATAAACCAGCAGCCACGGTCAGCCAACAACTCGCCAGGACAAAAGATCCTATACCCATCACTGCAAGACTAACGTAATTTACAGGATTCCATGCAAAGACTGCATGAAACACTATATGACTAACTGCATGAATGACTAACAATCTGCATCCACGGACACCAACTAGCCACTAAATGCCATAACCAGCTGTCCCTAGAAGCCATACACATAGATTACAAGGATCACAAATTTGACTGGGACAACATGACAATCATGCAACAAGCCAAACAGAGGACAGCCAGAGCATTTCTCGAAGCACGGCATCATACAGAGATCTCACCAACAAGCACATAGGCCTAGACCCAATATACCAGCCACTGCAGCAGAATACTGGAACTGGCAACCTGAAGCAGCAGGAACAGAACTAACAGGAGGCTCCAAAGCACTGAGGATGTCACCTAGACAGGGGAGGAAACATCTGCAAATCAACTTCCCAGCTCGGTGAGCATACCCACACCACAGCAATTCATCTCTAGAATCATTGTTTTCATGTTACCCTGGGCTCCATGTTTTGCCAGAGGACAATGACAAGTAATGAATAAAATTGTAATCAAACTCCAAAAGCAGTACTGGATAAATAAACCAAAAGTCTGTAGTTTTTGATCTTTGCTCTTCAAGATCTGAGAGTAACCAATGGAGCAGGTTTTCATAGCTGCCTCTGCAGCTGAAAGTATTTAATGAGTAGACACTGTCCCTGCAATAAGTTAACTGTAATTGCATATTAAGTATGATGAATTAGTTAAGGCAGTGAGTATCTGATTCACAGTCACAAAGTCCAAAGGACAATCCGTCACATAAGGTGCCAATTTAATTGTGCTTTTGTTGCCCTTAAAATAAAATCAGATATATGTTGATGCAAAGATGAGTTATTTACCTTCATGACCAATTGTTGGAAATCGAGTTTGTGTGTACAGAAACGTTTGTACCGCTGGGGAGATGAAACACAGATTGGGCAACTCCTTCACGAAACATCTACGTTCTGTCTGCAAAAATAGTCCCAGGTGTCCGTATGTCTGCCACTTCAACACGTTACCATGTTCCCTGGACGATATGTCTATTTTGGGCTTGCTGTAGTGTTCCAGCGAAACTCAGTACAAGCTAGAAGAACAGCATGTCATTTTTCCCTTGGGGACCCTGCAGCCTTTAGGACTCAACATCAAATTCAAAACTTTTAGGGCCTGAGGACTTTCTTCCATGTCCTTCCCCCACCTCCACATACTAGACTGTGTCATCACATGTACTATTTTCACCACAAGCAACCTAGTGGCTCCCATGAGCAACTTCTCCTTCTTCCTGGCTCACCATGAGCTATTCCTGTGACTGCCCAACTGCTGTTCTCTCTCTCGTCTCCATCTCTACCTTCCCCCCCACCCCTCATCCCCAATTTTCAGAATATATACCAACTTTTCTAGCTGCAATCAGTTATGAAAAAGGAACACTAGATTAGATTAGATTACTTACAGTGTGAAAACAGGCCCTTCGGCCCAACAAGTCCACACCGACCCGCCGAAGCGCAATCCACCCAGACCCATTCCCCTACATTTACCCCTGCCCCTAATACTACAGGCAATTTAGCATGGCCAATTCACCTAACCTGCACATTTTTGGACTGTGAGAGGAAACCACAGCACCCAGAGGGGGGCTCACACAGACACGGGGAGAATGTGCAAACTCCACACAGTCAGTCGCCTGAGGTGGGAATTGAACCCGGGTCTCTGGCGCTGTGAGGCAGCAGTGCTAACCACTGTTCCACCGTGCCGCCCACTAGATCTGAAACATTAACTCTGTTTCTCTTCCCAGAGATTCTGTCATACCTCCTGAGTTTCTCAAGCCACTTCTGTTTTTATTTCAGATTTCCAGCGTCCGCCGTTCTGTTTTTTTAAAATTATTCCCTGAACTGCATCAGGAATTACATTAATACTACCTGTTGCAAAACTGTAAATATGAATGAATTATTGTTATTTTCAATCCACCCCAAATTCAGGAACTGGAGTAATACAAGAGAATAAAAACAAGCAGGATTTGACCTGTCTAACACAACTTTATCCAACTAACGGCAGGAACCTTATTACATGAAACAAACACCTTACACATATTCCTTGCTCCATTTATCTTTACATTTTGTCCTCCTACTTAACTGAGATTTTTCTTTTCTGATTAAATTAAAGAACCAATATATTCAAAGTCTGTTCTTCATTAAATTGCCATACAGAGGAAAATGGGTTCTTGTCAGAGTGAAAGAAAGTGGAATTCAGTAAACAATTGCAACCCAGCAATCCACTTGCTGCAGTGCAGCTGAGATTGATGGGGCTGGATGCTGAACACTGTACCAGCAAACCACTTAACCCATACACAGCAGGCAAGGAGCTGGTTTCAAGTAATTTAGATGCAGGTTGCTGATCAATTCCAGTAAGCCAGTGACACTCTGAAACTTTTACTTATATCTCACACTGGGTTAACTACATGACACCTGCTTGCTTCAGGTTACAGCCTAACATTTGTTTTTACAGTTGAGGAGACAAAAATAAATGGTAATAACAGACAATCAAGTAAGAAATAATGTTAGGAGCTTAAAGTAATGAATATTAGAAAAGAGCATGCAATAGAAAGTGAACAAAAGACTGAAAAATAATGGATGCTGTGAGCCAGAACAGAGGAGTAGAAGTCAAAGTGTCAAGGTAGAGGAAAGCAGTGTGTTATTAATTGGGAGTATTCCTCTTCTCTCTCCAAACGAGGAAGCAGGAAATTAAAAACTTCCATCAGGTATGTGTAATAGCAAGTTAATTAATAATGAATATTACCACAAAACAGGTCTAGAAACCTTAATTAAAATGAATAATTTAAACATGATAGACTCCAAGACAATGAACACAGATTTTTAGAATCCTTCATATATAGCTGGGACATATCAGTTCAGTACCATGCCAGAACTTCATAGCACTTCATGTGTTTTGGGGTTCCACATATACAGGGAGCGCTTCCAGTTGCTTGAATTCCAGCTCAGGATTTACGAGTTTAGGAGACAGCTGGAGTTACTGCAGAGCATCAGGAAGAATGAGAGTTTCCTAATGCCCCACAGACAGCAGGAGTTCATTTTAGTAGACAGGTATTCATCTGCAAAAACAGGAAAAGAGAAAGTGCAAAAGCCTTTGGGGTGATGAGTCACTGTCAACAGGCACTCAGCGTTGGAGACGACTGGAAGTGACAACATCTTGATGGATTGCAATCCAGGTTATGGCACCAATCAGCAAGGGGCTATACAGAAGGGAACATAAAAGAGCAGAAGTAGCATTTTTAAATGCCATTACATAGTTAAGGAAACAGACAAGCATCACTGGGTCCCATGCATATTGTGCTGCTTCCCTGATGAAGGTCATCACATAAAAGATGCAAAACACTATGAAAAGGAGTAAGTCAAAAGCTGTGCTACAAATCAACATAGAGGGGACAGATACAAGGTAAGATTTCAGGAGATAGAGAGGAAGTTAAAATGCAGAAAACCAAAGATAATTATCTCTGGATTACTCCCATTCTCCATGTTTACTGACATGGAGTAGAAACGGAAGAGAGGAGAGTTAATGCATGGCGTGAAGCTTGGAGCAGGACCTTCAGATAATTGATGGATTGGGGCAAGTTCTGGGGCAAGAAGCACCAATTGAAAAGGCATGGATTTCACCTCAGCATGGTCACTTCCATGCTGAGATGCTTCAAACCAAATTAAAGGGAGAAATGTCAGCAGCAGACAACAACAGAAGACATAATGAGGTGCATAAAGTGAAAGAGTGTTGCATAGTATGACAGAAGGAACTCATACCATAAAAATAGGAATAAATGAAGGAGAACTTGAAGAAATGCAAAGACAAGCTTTGAACGGGTGTATGTAAACGCACAAAGTGTGGTGAATAAGGCTAGCAAGCTACAAGCACAAATGTGGGAATATATATCATAGAAATAATGAAAACACTAAAAATACTGAGGGCCAGGATTTTAACATTCAAGTATTTATAAATGACAAAAAGAAGGATCAAAAGGAGGTGGGTAGCAGTCCTGATTAGGGAAGGTATTGTTAGGGTTGTAAAAAGAGATACCCTTGAGGAGGAAAGGACAGAATCCATTTGGTTTGAGTGGAGAAACAACAAAGACAAGACCATGTCAATGGGGGCATCTGTAGTCATCCAATCTGGCAGAGAGTGCTAAAGGACTGAGTGTTTGCCAAGTCAGGCCAACTCCAGAGGACTGCAACAAATGATGGCCAGGTGCAGACATTATGGGCTGAACAGCCTCCTTTTGCACTATAACAATTCTATAGGACTACAGAAGGAAGTCTTGCATTCACTTCCACTGGATCCCAGTTCTTTGAGTAGTTGAGAGGATGTGAATCACACAACTAGAAAGCATTAATTCAGCAGGGCCATTTTTTTAGTTCAAACTCTCCCAATGTTACTGTTCCAAAAGCTTTCACCGTGCAATCACAGAAGGTGCAACACTTGTCATTTACTTTCTCCCTCCGCATTATTCATGGTCCCAGCAAACCTTCGGGATAAAACAGCAATTTACCTGAATTTCACTCAATTTAATCCACTATATTTGCTGCTCATAAAGTGGCCTTCTCTACATTGATGAAGCACAGACTGGGTGACCACTTTGTGGAACATCGGTGTTCTGTCTGCTTAAATGACCCTGAGCTTCCATTTGCTTGCTGTTGCAGAGTTCGGTAGAATAATTGTAGATTGGCAGGCAGGAAGTTAGAATGTGGTGGTGGTGTGCAAAATTGTAAAATGGGGAAAATATTGCATGGTCCCTTTAAAAGATAGGACTTTTTTCCATGCTTCGAGATTAAAAACGTATGTCTGTGAACAGCAGCTGCAGGGGTCTGGAGATGTACAGAGAGCACTTGAACTGAAACATTTGTATTGAAAGTCCATACAGTTAGCAGGCCAAGACAACAATTTAGCCAATCAATTAAAACAAACACTTAAGATACCAAAACCCTATTAACATGTTGCAGCTGTACAGGACATTGGTTAGGCCACTGTTGGAATATTGTGTGCAATTCTGGTCTCCTTCCTCTCGGAAAGATGTTGTGAAACTTGAAAGGGTTCAGAAAAGATTTACAAGGATGTTGCCAGGGTTGGAGGATCTGAGCTACAGGGAAAGGCTGAATAGACTGGGGCTGTTTTCCCTGGAGCATCAGAGGCTGAGGGGTGACCTTATAGAGGTTTACAAATTTATGAGGGTCACTGATAGGATAAATAGGTAAAGTCTTTTCCCTGGGGTCGGGGAGTCCAGAACAAGATGGCATGGGTTTAGGGTGAGAGGGGAAAAATATAAAAGAGACCTAAGGGGCAACTTTTTCACGCAGAGTGTGGTACGTGTATGGAATGAGCTTCTAGAGGAAGTGGTGGAGGCTGGTACAATTGCAACATTTAAGAGGCATTTGGATGGGTATATGAATAGAAAGGGTTTGGAGGGATATGGGCCGGGTGCTGGCAGGTGGGACTAGATTGGGTTGGGATATCTGGTCGGCATGGACGGGTTGGACCGAAGGGTCTGTTTCCATGCTGTACATTTCTATGACTCTAAATTTAAATCTGATGATTTTGACAACATAGGATCAATCCTATTGTAAGAAAACGATATGTCATCATGGGTATAAAAGAAGGGGGCAGTTGGACAGAGCCCAAGAGCTAACTACCATCTGCCAGAGCTAAGAACCCTCAGCTCGAGAGAGAAAGAGAAAGAGAAAAATTGGCTCTCACAGTCATCTTTGTAATAAAAAAAGAACCTAATAAATTCCTGACAGAAGAATGACAGAGGAGGCACAGAATGTTCCAGAAGACGTAACCTGGCTGTAATTTCAAGAGAGTAAATTCTATTTTTTTGTTATATGAGTGGGACTCGTATTTACTGGGACAGCATACCATTAGAATCTAGTTTTATTCAGGAACAGTTAGTACTTAGAAGGAATTTATTCGATGTGTTAATAGTTTAGCTAATTTGTTCACTGTTAGAGTTAGATAAATAAATTGTTACTTGCTGATTTTAAAGTGAATGTCATGGGTTTATTTTATTTAACTATGCAAAGTTGCTAAAAGCAGGCTACACCACTTTTCACTCTCTTTTTACAGATTGTAGGGTGAAGCGCACCTCTTTGGGTTTTTCACATTTAGTTCTCAGAGGGTATCAACCTCCGCTTTATAACACTTGTCACTTCAATAAACCACTGTTCTCTGGCCAACATTCTGTCGTGGGCCTGCTGGGGTGCTTCAGTGAGGCTCAATGCAAGCTGGAAGAACAGCACTCCTTTTTCCATTTGGGGATCTTGCAGCCTTCAGGACTCAGTATCAAGTTCAATAATTTAAAGGCCTGAACACCTCCTTTTATGTCCTTTACTCACCGACACATTCCAGGCCTGTCATAACATGGGCTGGTCTCAGTGCAGCCAACCCAATTTCACCCACTTATGGTCCCCATTATCAGCTTTTCTTTCTCCCTGGCATACTATCATTCATCCCTTTGCCTAACTTTCTTTCTGTCTTTGGGCTCCATCTCCATCTATCTGCTCATTCCTCCTCCGCCTCTCTAGCCACCCCTGTCCAAACTGTGTCTTGAGCATATATAGCACTTTTTCTTTCAGTCCCAATTCCACCAGACCTACTGACTTTCTCCAGCAATATCTGTTGTTGCTTCAGATCATCAGCATCACAGTTTTTTGTTTTATTTACATCAGAGAATTCATGTTGGCAATTCGCCAAGGGGCTGTTATACTCCTGATGTCAATAGGAGTGCTTGGATATATTTCAAAAGCACTATCTCAGTGAGAGAAGGTGGAGTTCATATTTTAATTGACAGTTTAAAGCAGCTATTGAATGATTAATTGTCTCTGATGGATTTACAGAATAGCAGTTCGTTTTTACAACGCAGAGAGGTTTGAAAATCTTGAAAAGGCTTTAATGTAGGAATGTTTTATTTCTGGATCAAGTGTGCATGATGGGACCTACACAGTTATGCCACTAGTGAATACCACATGGGTGACATTGGAGATGGCATGAACGGACAAAAGGTAAAGTAAGCATTGGAAGAGGAAGCGAGGGATAGAAGGTTTAACAATGTCCAAAGAAAGTCTAAGAGAACTAACCATCTAAATTAAGAGACCATTTGGAGAATGGCAATGACCTTTGCATCCTCACTGTCACTGGAGTAGTACCAGATGATTGGAGGGTGACAAATGTTATTTCCTTGTTCAGGAAGGGGAATAGGGATGATCCTGGGAATTACAGACCAGTCAGTCTTACTTCAGTGGTAGGCCAATTATTGGAGAGGATTCTGAGATACAGGATTGTTTGGAAAAGCATAGTTTGATTAGAGATAGTCAGCATGGCTTTGTGAGGGGCAGCCATGCCTCACAAGCCTTATTGAATTCTTTGAGGATCTGACGAAACACATTGAAGGTAGAGCAGTGGATGTGGCAGATATTCATCTTAACAAGGTGTTTGGTAAGGTTTGCCATGGTAGGCTCATTCAGAAAGTAAAGAGTAATGAGATACAGGAAAATTTGGCTGAGTGGATACAGAATTGACTATCTGTGGAAGCTTTAGAGAGAGTGCAGAAGAGATTTACCAGGATGCTGCCTGGATTGCAGCGCTTGTCTTATGAAGAAAGGTTGAGGGAGTTAGGGCTTTTCTCATTAGAACGAAGGAGGATGAGAGGTGACTTGATAGAGGTATACGAGATGATGAGAGGCACAGTTACAATGGATAGCCAGAGACTTTTTCCCAGAGCAAATATGGCTATGACAAGGGGGCATAATTTTAAGGTGGTTGGAGGAAGGTTGAGGGGAAGATATCAGAGGTTGGTTCTTTACACAGAGAATGGTGGGTGTGTGGAATGCACTACCAGCAGTTGTAGTAGAGTCAGATACATTAAGGACATTTAAGCGACTCTTCGATAGGCACATGGAGATAGCACAATGAAGGATATGTTGGTTAGTCTGATCTTAGAGTATGATAAAAGGTCGGCATAACAGAGGACCAAAGAACCTGTACTGTGGAGAAAATCAAAAAAAGAAGGCACACTAGAATAATACCTAGCTTTTGGAGCGCCGGTCCGAAAGCTAGTGCTTCCAATTAAACCTGTTGGACTATAACCTGGTGTTGTGTGAGTTTTAACTTTGTACACCCAGTCCAATACCGGCATCTCCAAATCTAGAATAATACCTGGAATGGATAGGGGAGTTGGAAGGACTAGGCTTCCATCCCTGGAATTTAGTGGATCACATAATGACTTGCTTGAAACATCGAAGATCACGAGGAGCATTGACCATGAACTCTTCTGGGAGATTCTCGAACTATCAGGGGTCACCCTTACAGTCGTGAATCTTTGGAACACTTTTCCTGAAAAGGCAGTGGAACCAGAATCCTTGAATAATTTTAAGGCAAAGGTGGATAGGTTCTTGTGAAGTAAGGGGTAGGCAGGAATGTGAACTTGAAGCTACAATCAGATCAGCTTCTACTTTCTTCTTTTCTGGCAGTGCCTCAGGGTTAAAGATGACTTGCCTCCATTCTGGTGGTGGTTCTGACAGGGGTGTGGCTAGTGCTTCTGCGGTGGTTGTGTAGTCCAAGCCTGGACTGGCAAACTCCGTCTCTTGGGGGAAGGTGGTGTTTGAGGTGGGTAGCTGGGATACTCTGGATTCTTTGCGCTCTTTCCGCTGTTTTTGCTTGGCCCCCATGTGCCCAAATTAGTGACACTCAAAGTGGTCGGTGCCTTTATGGATGCTTCTCCAGATTGTACTTTATAGTGCAAGTGATTCTTATGTGTTGGTGTGGATGATGGATTTGTTCAGAGAGTCTTCATGGTGTCCTTCTAAGTGTCCCTTCTGCCCTCCTAATGATCCCTTAACAGTGTAGAACTCAGACTAGAGTCCTTGTTTAAAGTGTCCTGTGTCGGGCATGCAGGCAACGTGGCTGGGCCATCACAAGTGACCAGTCCCTCAATACTGGGGATATCGGTCAGAGAGAGGATGTCCACATTGGAATGCCTATCCTGCCAGTGGATTTGCAAGATTTTGTGAAGGCAGCTCCGGTGATATCTCTCCAGGAAGGATCTTATCAAAGGGCTGAATGGTCCAATACAAGGTGGAATCTTTAAGAGAAGATCTTAGATACAAACTCAATAAATCCCAACAAAGGCAAAAATTCACTGTTCTTTCACTGTGACAATAGGGTTCAGAGGAGCAAATCTGCCACAGACTATTTGGAAATTAAAATCAAAGTAAAAACAGAAAAAAAGGAAAAATGTTTTTAAAATACTCTCCTAATAAGGGAAACATACTTGATCAGTAGGTTCTCATTCTAATTCAGAAAGGAGTATTGCTGGGTCTGATACTGGGGAATGACTGGATTAGTGGTGCTGGAAGAGCACAGCAGTTCAGGCAGCATCCAACGAACAGCGAAATCGACGTTTCAGGCAAAAGCCCTGTTGATTTTTACCTTACTGGGGAATGAGCTGAGTTAAACCCACCAAGTGTCTTGTGATCACAGTATCACAAGATTTAGATTCATAATGGAGAACATCAAATTAGAAATTCCAAATTGGAAGACAGTTAACTCTCATGAAATGACAGGGAACATCTCCATGTTAAAATGGTACCAAAGACTGATAGGAAAAACAGTAACAATACAAGGTGGAATCTTTAAGAGAAGATCTTAGATACAAACTCAATAAATCCCAACAAAGGCAAAAATAAGAGAATAAATTACGAGGAAGATGGGGAGTATGATGCACAATAGGTGAATTCAACAAATGAGAACCAGGGCAAATACGAGAAGTTGAAAGGGCATGTGAATGCAAAAATATGACTGGCAAGGAGTGAGAACATGGGAACAGACAGCAGTTAACATAAAGCCCTATACTCTCTGGAGTTAAGAAGAATAAGGGGAGATCTCATTGAGGTACATAGGATGCTAAAAGGATTGGCAAAGTAGATGTGGAGAGAATGTTTCCTCATGTGGGGCAATCTAAAACAAGAGGTCATGACTTTAGATAAGGTGTAGCAGATTTAAAACAAAGATAAATAGAAATTATTTATCTCAAAAGGGTCATGAATCTGTGGAATTCTCAAACCAGAGTGCAGTGGATGCCGGGACATTGAGTAAATTTAAGGAGGAGATAAACAGATTTTTAATTCGTAATGGGTTGAAGGGTTGTGGAGAGTGGACAGAAAACTGGAAAGTTACCCTATTTATATCGCTAAGATGAGATCAGCAAAGATTGTATTAAATGGCAGGGTAGACTGAAGGGGCTGAATTATCTACTCCTGCTCCTACCTCTTTTGTCCTTATGTGTGAGAATGCAAAAATCTGGTACCTGCTGCAAATAGTAAATGAGCAGCAAGTGGTGGGTAGGTCCTTTAGAGGACAAAGTCAAGGCAAAGTTTGAATAATTGCTCAGTACATTGCATCAGCATGTACTCAAGAACAGGATGCTGGTGAAATGTTGGTAGAAGCAGAGCAGGTAGAGTTCACAGAATTATTGAATGCCTACAGTATGCAAGAATGTCATTTGGCCCATTGAACCCACACTGAACCTCCAAAGAGCACCTCGCCCAGACCAACCCAGCCCTGGAACCCTGAATTTCCCATGGCTAATCCACCTTGCCTGCACATCCCTGTAGGCAATTTTACACTATGGACACTTTTAGTATGTTCAGTCCACCTAATCTACACATCTTTGGACTTTGGAAGGAAACCGGAGCACCCGGGGAAATCCATGCAGACAGTGGGAAAATGTGCAAACTCCGCACAGACAGCTGCCCAAGGATGGATTTGAAACCAGGTCCCTGGCAGTGTGAGGCAGCAGTGCTAACCACTGAGCCACCTTGGTGGTGGAGTGAAAATTAAAAGGCAGGATTTACTGAAAGGCTCCTTTTGCTTAAAGTTGCCTCATCCGGAGAGCTTACATGGCAGGTTACTAAAGGAAATAGGAGTGGAAACTGCATGATAGGTTTAGATAGTGGAGATAGACTTGTCATAATCTTGCAATCTTCCCTAGATATCAGGAGGTGCCAGAGATTTGGAGAATGAAAAATGCGGCACCCTTATTCTAAAAAGTATATTAGAATAACCCTCGTGATTACAGGTCTGCTAAAGCAGCTAAGGTTTTAGAAATAATAGTTAGGGAAAACACTGGTACTTGGAGAGGTTTCACCACAGTCAGTACCTCAACCATGATTCCATCACCAGACATGTGCTAACCTGTTGGGCGTTCCTTTGGAATTGCTCCTCTTTCTCTGCCATTTGTGTGAGCAACTAGAGTAGATCTAAAGGCTAATTCACCTCTTCCTGTACTATTATCAGTGTCCCAAACATTCCTTCCCTGTGACACACCAATGGACTGCCTAACACCTGATATATTATAGTTGTTCTTCAGTGTTGTCTTTTCTGCAACATACTGATCACAACTATAATCCTAATGTTGTTCACTCTCCACTTCAGTCTCCATTCCAAAACATCTTTGACTTCCTATATTCTCCCAACCTGGTAAAACAGGAGATTTTGAGACATTCTCTCAACTTTGTTCTGAGCATTCTGCAACCGAGAGCACGAACAGTATTAACTCCATATTGTAACCTTCTCACCTCTTATTAGCCTGAAAAAAAGATGGTGATGTTGAGTTGGTTTTTCAGGAGTTTGGAGAGTTTCAACTTATTCCACTGTAAAAAAAAAAGTGATAAATGCTGCAAATTGTCAGCACGTCTGGTAAAATCTGTGGATACAGAGTATCTGTGGATACTATTCCAGGTCTGTGACCCTTCATTAGAACAGAACTGAAAAGGTGAACTCTGTTTCTCTCACTACAGATGCTGCCAGACCTGCCGAGTATTTCTAACTTTTTTCTTTTTACTTCGGATTTCCAGCATCTGCAGATTTTATTGTATTTGGATTGTGCTACCAATGAGCCAGCAGGGATATAAAAGGTTGAATTGCCACTTCTGGACTCGAAGATTCTACTGCACAAAACTCACTGCTACTTAACAATCAGCAAAAACAGAAATCGGAAAGCCAACAAATTTGGTATTTACACAATCAATGTTATAGAGCACAGCACCCCATTCGCACAGTTAGATCATGGAAATCATGCTCGACAAATCTTGTGAAATTTTTTGAGGATATGACCAGTGGAGCGGACAAGGGGAAATTAGTGAAGGTTGCATATCTGGACTTTCAGAAGGCTTTTGACAAGGTCCCACAGAAGAGATTAGTATGGAAAATTAAAACTTATGGTATCAGAGGTAATGTATTGTGGTGGATAGACGTTGAGTGGGGGAAACAGGGAGCAGAGTTGGAATAAACAAGTCCTTTTCAAAATGGCAGGCCGTGATGAGTGGGGTACCCCAAGGTTCAGTGCTGGGATCTCAGCTGTTCAAAATGTACATTAACAATTTGGACAAAGGAGTTGATTGCAATATCTCCAAATTTGTAGATGACACCAAACTGGATGGCAGTGTGTGCTGTGAGGAGGATGCTAAGAGACTGCAGGGTGACTTGGACAGACTGGCTGAGTGGACAAATACTTGACAGATGCAATATAATGTGGATAAATGTGAGGTTATCCACTTTGGTCACAAAAACAGGAAGACAGATTATTATCTGAATGGTGGCAGTTTAGGAAAAGGTGAGACCTGGGTGTCATGGTGGAACAGTCTCTGAAGATTGCCATGTAGGTGAAGCAGGTGGTAAGGAAAACTAATGACATGCTGGCCTTCATAGTGAGAGGATTTGAGTATAGGAGTAAGGATGTCTTGCGGCAGTTATACAGGGCATTGGTGAGACCACACATTGAGTATTGTGTGCAATTTTGGTCTCCCAGTCTGAGGAA
Source organism: Chiloscyllium punctatum (assembly GCF_047496795.1). Taxonomy (NCBI): domain Eukaryota; kingdom Metazoa; phylum Chordata; class Chondrichthyes; order Orectolobiformes; family Hemiscylliidae; genus Chiloscyllium; species Chiloscyllium punctatum. The sequence goes on along the minus strand of NC_092761.1, from coordinate 52,251,152 downwards.
GGACATTCTTGCTATTGAGGAAGTCCAGTGATGGTTCACCAGACTGATTCCTGCGACAGCAGGCCTGATATATGAAGAAAGTCTGCATCATCTAGGCTTGTATTCACTGGAATTTAGAAGAATGAGGGGGGCTCTTATGGAAACATATAAAATCCTGATGAGACTGGACAGGCTAGATGCAGGAACAATGTTCTCAATGGTGGGGAACTCCAGAACTGGGGTCACAGTCTAAGAATAAGGGGTAAGCCATTCAGGGCTGAGATGAGGAAGAGTTGTGAATGCTGTGGAATTCTCTGCCACAGAAAGCTGTTGGGGGCAGTTCATTTGATATATTCAAGAGGGAGCTGGACATGGCCTTTGCAACTAAAGGGACCAAGGGAAATGGAAGGAAAGCAGAAAATGGGAGACTGAGATTGCATGATCACATTGAATGGGGGTGCTGGCTCAAAGGGCTGAATGGCCTACTCCTGCAGCTATTTTCCATGTTTTCTGTTTTACATCACTCCAAAGAACCATAGCAGCCCCAGTTGTACAACACCACACCACTTGTACAAAACCACCCCACTGCATCACCAATCACGTAGCATCACACAGCACGCTCATTTGCACAGCATCCACTTACCAGGTGCTTCTTCATGTCCCCTCCCCAATATTCCACATATAATACATTCCGAAAGCACCTCCCCTGCACACAGTGCCCCCTGATGGTGACCACCCTCCCCCATTCAACATCTGTGTTACTACAGCACCACAGCATATTTCAAAAAGATTTAAAAGTGCTCAAACATACGCACCTGAATGAAGTCTGGGAATTGTTTTTTACAGGAAGGGCAGGTGAAACAGCCATTAGTAACATGAATTGTGACATGTTCCCTGAGTAGGTCAAGTCTATCAAAAGATTCAGTGCAGAAAATGCAGGAATATGTTTTCTGATCCGAGTGGAATTTCATGTGCGAATCAAGTGCCGAACTGTTTATGAAGCCTTTGTTACAGATGTCACAGGTAAGTGGATAGTTGCCTTCCCTCCCATGGAAATGCAGGTGCTGATCCAACTTTTCCTTCTCCCGAAAAGCTTTCCCACAATGTAGGCATTTGAATGGTCGAAATGTTTTACGTATAAAGAGATGATGAAGTGCAGCATTCTGAAAAGAAAGGATATTTAAATGTATACATGTGCCTTTCAAATGAACATTGATCATCTGCCACCATATACTGCTATCCTACAAGGTACAATAGCTAACCCATTGGACTGAGGTCTTGATGAATGACTTCACATCAGATGATTGATGAGGACAGTGATAAACAGTGACAGATTCAGCTAAGGATCTTCCTTTTTATCTGGACATCTCAGTCATTTTGTTCCACTGAAGCACAATAAAATTCAAGATCACTTATTTGCCTCTATCTACAAATAGAATGATAGAAATAGAACCTCTGACAATTTCAATCCAAGTCAGGAGTCAATAATAGAGGAGGCTGTGTAGACAGTGAGAACAGTATTAGATTGAGGCTCTGGTCACACAAACGTCACAAAACAAACAACAATTCACACCCAGAACAGATATTATTTCCATTCAAACATCATCCACAATCTATGGTGCCATGGGAGCTTCACTGGTGATAGGCTCAGAAGGCTGCTGAGGGAACTCTCAAAAGAGGGTTAATAACCTGGGTTGCTATACCATCCTGGCCTCAACAAACAAACTACTCCAGGCATTCTGACAGGCTGAGGCACAACCTTTTGAATGGCCTGGTGTTGAAATCGGTTTAATGTATAATGCTCCTGTAAAGTGTCTATGAATGTTTTATTATGTTAACATCACTATGGAAGCAGTGATTGAAAAGATTAGAAATTCTAACTGGGACAGAACATGAATAATTTCTAATGTTTAATGAACTCAACCTATTGCCATATAACTTCATAGAATGAAGGGTGTGGAGGAATAACCTGAACTGTCAGTGTAAGTGTTCTTCAATGAATGAGTTCTGTTGATTCAGAGTGAATTGATGGACATGGGCTACACTAATTGGGAAGAGAATAAGAACAGTGTAGCCCATGTCCAACAATTAATTTTGAATCAATGGAAATCATTGACTCAAAGACACGCATGAGGTCCACCCCTATTTTTAGATAACTCAAGAAATAGAAAATAATAACTACTGCACATTATATATGGCTAAATACTACAGTCCAGATTTATTCACATACAACAAGAAGGAAGGCAGTATGTATCAGGAGAATACAGTGTAGATGGAGGAGGAAAGACAATAGCTAGAGTGTACAATAATGAGACATTAACGACACACAAAGCTCCTGGTTTTAAAGCCTGAGATGAGCTCTTTGAGTATCTCAGCAAGGTACTGAGAAGTCACATCCTCTGATAGATTTTCGTACACTTGTTCCTCATGTTTTTCCACTCTTCTTTGGATAGAGTTAATGGTGAATAGAAAGCCTAGTATAGAGATACCACATCTGAATCCCTGGATTACAAGGATGTTTTTTCTTTGAAGTTTAAGCACTTTCTTTAAAGGTGGTGACAGCAATTGGTATATACTGGACTAAACAGCACAACAACAATGGTAAGTCCCCCTTCAGTAGTGAATTCACCATAAACCCTGAATTGCAATTTATCTCTATTTATCTCCAGCAGTTCATCCTCTGCAACTGGGGCACATCGGAATTTATATCTCCATGTATGGGGCTTAATACGTTATCATGATTAAATCTGTTGGCCAAGTCATGATAGAAATCCTTACCTTGTTGTTTATTGTTTCACCATGTCTTTGCCTTCCATTACAAATCTACTACTATAAATGAGTGGACTACATTTTAATCTTAGCATCTTCAGAAATCACATAAAACTGAAGGCAGAAGGACGAAGGGGTGCAAACATTAGTCCTGCTGTGCAGAACTGCAAGGAGAAACCCTCCTCTTTGAAGTTTGAGTTATGACTATCACCTCTCTTGACATCTTCACTGTTACTATATTATAACTGTTTATTCAAAAGTCAGTGCTGATCCACGAGAAGTCTTCTCCCATTAAATCTTGGCAAGTCAAAAGCCATCATCTTGAATTCCACTTGAAATTCCTTTACTTTGCTCTGGAAACTCCGAAGAGGAATCAGAGTGTTTGCAATCCTTCTGCCATACTTAGCTTTTCAAACACGTAAAAGACCATACAAATAGGAAGATGAGTAGGCCCCTCAAACTTGATCTGTCATTCAATAGGATCATGGCTAATTTAACACTCCTCATGGATGCTTTCCTGCCCTTTCCCCATAGATTCTTGATCAGGGATCAACAGTTATCTCAGGTCCCCATCTCGTTGTGCCAAGGAATTCCAAAGATTCACAATCCTCTGAGTAGAAATTCCTGCTCATCTCAATGTGAAATTGGTATGCCTTAATTCTGAGATTCTCCCATGAGAGAAAATCCTGTCAACATTTACCTGTCAAGCCTCTTAAATATCATTCACATTTCAATAAGATTAGATTAGATTACAGTGCGGAAACAGGCCCTTCGGCCCAACAAGTCCACACCGACCCACTGAAGCGCAACCCACCCATACCCCTACATTTACCCATTACCTAACACTACGGGCAATTTAGCATGGCCAATTCACCTGACCTGCACATCTTTGGATTGTGGGAGGAAACCGGAGCACCCGGAGGAAACCAACGCAGACACGGGGAGAATGTGCAAACTCCACACAGTCAGTCGCCTGAGGCGAGAATTGAACCCGGGTCTCAGGCGCTGTGAGGCAGCAGTGCTAACCACTGTGCCACCGTGCCGCCCAAAAAGATCGCCTCTCATTCTTCTAAATTCAATGAGTAGAGTTTAAATCTGGTTAACCTTTGTTTATAAGATAATCCACCCATTCTGGAGATAATCCCCCCATTTTGGGGATAATCCCTCCATTCTGGGGATCATTCAAACTGAACCTTTTCTAAATTGCCTCCAAGAAAATAATATCTATTTTTAAATAAGGGCACCAAAACGACTTAGAGTACTCTAGATGTGGTCTGACAAATTGCAATTAGACTTCCCTACTTTTAGACTCCAACCCCCTTGAAATAAGGGCCAACATTCCATTAGTCTTCCTCATTACCTGCTGCACCTGTGTGCTGGCCTTTTATGTTTCATGTGCAAGTCTCTTTATGTTGCAGCTTTCTGCAGTTTTACCCCCTTTTAAAAAACTGTTCATTTGTTCTCCCTCCAAATTGAACAACTTCACATTTTTCCACATGATATTTTATTTGCCGATGTTTTACCCACTTAGTTAACCTATCAATATCTCTCTGTAAATTCCTTGTATTCCTCTCTTAACCTCCTTTTCCACCTATTTTTGTGCTGTATATGCACTCCTTTGGAATGACCATTTACTTCAACCTACCATGATTTCAACTGACTCCACCCTTGCATCAGAGAGTCTGCTGCTGAAATCCTGAGGGGGAAAGACCTTGGCTATTCACCTTTTCCATGCCCCTTGTGATTTTATAAACTTCTGTAAGGTCACTCCTCAGCATCCAATGCTCCAGGGAAAACAGTCCCAGCCTATTCAGCCTCTCCCTGTATCTCAAACCCTCCAACCCTGGCAACATCTTTGTAAATCTTTTCTGAACCTTTTAAGTTTCACTATATCTTTCCGATAGAAGGGAGACTAGAATTGAAAGTAGCATTCCAAAAGTGGCCTAACCAATGTTCAGCTACAGCAAGACCTCCCAACTTCCACACCAATAAACCTAAGCATACCAACCACCTTATTTACTATCTGTCAACTCAGGAATCCACTTTCAAGGAACTATGAAATTACACTCCAAAGTCTCTTTGTTTAGTGACAGTCCCCAGGACCTCACCCTTAAATCTATAAGTCCTGCCCTAATGTGCCTTTCCGAAATGCAGCACCTTACATTTATCTAAACTAAATTCCATCTGCCAACGGACCATCTGATCAAAGTCTTGTAGTATTTTGAGGTAACCTTCTTCACTGTCCAACAAAGCTACAATTTTGGTGCCATCTGCAAACTAACTAACCATACCTCCTATATTCACATCCAAACCACCTATATAAATACCAAAAAAGCAGTGGACCCAGCACCAATCTGTGTCACAGGCCTCCAGCCTGAAAAGCAATCCTCCACCATCACTCTCTGTCTCCTATATTCAAGCCAGTTCGCTACCCAAATGGCTAGTTCTTCCTGTGCTTCACATGATCTAAACTTGCTAAGTAATCTACCATGCGGAACCTTTTCAAATGCTTTACTTCTTAAGCAAGGACATGAAAAGTTATCAGGGTGGTTATCAGCGTGGTGGGAACGGGTTGCAATCAAATCAGCCATGATCTTATTGAATGACAGAGTAAGCTTGAGGAGCTGAACAGCTGACTGTTGTTCCTCCTTCTGTTCAGATATATGGTCACGGGCATCCTGTTTTCAATTCCCTTCATATCTTTGACCCTCCCCATTTTAAACCCTCCAGCTCTGCAACACTAATGGGATCGATGCTCATGCAATCCTGACATGCTGAATTTTAGTTGTTTCACCATTCATGGCTTGCCTTCAGTAGCTCGATTAGAAGGACTGGAACTTTCTTTCTTACCCTCTCCATGTAGCTCATTATCAAATTTTGTTTTGTTAGGTTCTCAAGAAATGCTTTATTATGTTAGCGACACTGCATGAATAAAAGTTGGGAAAATAGGAAAGATATTGGTACTTTCCACTGGAAATAGAAATTAAAGAATACAAACATCATTTTATAAAAATCTAACTACAAAGAAACTGACATTGTCGATGGAAATGCTGAAGTCAATTCAATCCTTGCTTTTGATGTAGCAACCAAAATAAAGCAAAATATCAATGATTTAAATAATTATATCTATAACATGAAAACACAGATATATGTAGAGTAGAAATGGCACTTTATGGCATTAGGTGGTGGTCATGGGTAAACATTTAATGAGGAATTATTTGCTCAAGACTCAGACAGTAGAAGTGTAATACAACACAGTAACATATCAGGAAATGCTCCCACAACACTGAATGGTCTTGTAATCTGCCCCACAACACATAGGGTGGATCAATAACCTTCCATTCTGTTGTACCCACCATGGTTATACCCCACATGCTTATCTAGTGCTGAGGTCAAGGTTAAACCCACCTGGAAATCCAACTGCGAAGCATATGGAAAGAGAAAATACTAAAATCAAGTTAAACACCACAACCAAGCCTGCCATTCAGTTGCTTAACTTCAAGCAGCTTCAAACAAACAAGCAAATGGAGATGCAGCATTCAGAAGAAACAATATCAGGTTAGTGAAAGTACCAGTTAACATTGAGGCAAGCCGATAGAAAGGAAAGACACAAAGCTGTAACCCGTGCACTCACTGACACAAAAAAATTCAGTTTAGTCTCAGTAACCTTTGAGAGAAGATGCCCATCCTTCGCATTAGTTTGTCAGGTTTATAGTGGTCTGTATTTACTTGCTGTCAAGGTCAGACAAGCAACCAATTAAAATCAGATTCCTGATAAATCCTTGAGTGAATTTAACAGGTCAGCACTGCCAACTCTCAATCAAGGGCACAAGTTGAGTTGGTGTTTATCAATGTGTAGCACTTCTATAACTGATAATCTTTTCACCATCACAAGCAATTTCAACAACAAAATCAATCATTCTTGGGAGCCAACAGAACAGTCAACAAACACTCAATTGAAGTGGATGATAAATACTATTTTAGAGTGCACTTCCCAAATGTTTTTCTTCTGCTCAAGTGTGTTTTAAGAATGACAAGTGACGAGATACCTTTCAAACTTGAAAGTTTATTAGACAACTTGTCGTTTTGCAAATTTTGCACCACCCTCCAATTGGCCCTTACCCACCTGGAGAAGAAGGTCACCTACGTTAGATTAGTTTTCACAGACTTCAGTTCTGCTTTAAACACAATCATTCCTCAGCACCTGATTGGAAAGCTGCATCTGCTGGACCTAAATACCTCCCTGTATAACTGGATGCTGGACTTCCTGACTGGGTGACTTCTGTCAATCTGGATCGGGAACAGCATCTTCAACATCATCACATTGAGCATGCCCCCCCCCCAACCACCCCCCCCCCCCCCCCCCACCCCACCCCACCAAGAGCTGTGTGATCAGTCTACTGCTGTTCACCCTGCTGACACACGACTGTGCAGCAATGCACAAGTCAAATCAGATCATCAAGTTTGCTGATGGCACGACTGTAGTGGGTCTCATCAGCACAAACAATGAGTCAGGAAACAGAGAGGAGGTGCAGTGGCTAACGGTCTGGTGCAGAGCCAACAACCTGTCTATGAACGTGGACAAGATGAAAGAGATGGATGTTGACTTCAGGAGGGCACAGAGTGACCACGCTCCACTGGACATCGACGGCTCCCCCATCAACACCAGCTCCATAGCTAAGAAAGCCCAGCAGTGTCTCTACTTTCTGCATAGACTGAGGAAAGCCCACCTCCCATCCTCCATCCTCATTACATTCTACACTCCATCCTATACTCATTGAGAGTACCCTGAGCTGCTGCATCACTGCCTGGTTCGGAAAGTGCACTGTCTCGGATCGTAAGACCCGACAACGGATAGTGAGGACAGCTGAGAGGATCATTGGGTCTCTCTCCCTTCCATTACACCACATGCTGCATCCGAAAGGCCAAGACTCCACACACCCCTCACTCAAACTCTTCTCCCTCCTGCCTTCTGGCAGAAGATACCGGAGCATTCGGTCTCTCACAACCAGACTGTTCAACAGTCTTTAACACTGTATGATCGAACTCTTTTCCATCTGAAATTCTTTGCACAACTTTGAATTGCTGCATGAACAATATCTATTAATTATTATTCTTTTATTACACTTGTAATTTGCGTGTTATGCACTTTATGTCACCTTTTGTATGATCATGTAGTCGTACTGTCCATGTAGCACATTGGTCCTGGAGGAACACGGTCTCGTTTTTCACTGTATCAGTTGTATATGGTAGAAATGACATACAAAATCCACTCCACACTATTCTACTCACTCAATGTCAAATAACTCCCACCAGGCAGAGACGCCTCAAGCCAGCAGGAGAGTTTATGCTTTGGGAAGTTCATCATAAGAGGTCAAGATTTGTGGCATTGTTTCTCCTCACTGTCTGGCTGGTGCTGCACAGAACAGATTACCCTGCTTTTAGAGCTTCTACCTGATAATCGAGTGGAATTAAAGTTTGGACAATCCATTTCACTGAATTATCAATCAGGTAGTAAAGAAGAACATCTACACCCTGACCTTCAATCACCACTTGTTTTGCTTTTAGCTCATACAGAAAAAGCAGCAACATTAAACTTGAAGGATCTCAGCTCTACTGACAACATATGATCCCTATTTCAAATCATTCTTGCCAATCAAAACAGCAACCTGAAACCAACAAACAGATTCACTATAGCTCCTACCCAAATTGTTAATCTTCAAGCAAATATAACCTTAGAATGACAAGAGATATTGAAACGTTAGTCAAAAAGAAAAAGAAGAGTATGTCAGGTTTAGGAAACTGAAATCAGACAAAGCTCATGTCTGAAGAAGAATTAAGGAGGGCAAAAAGGGGCCACGAATTATCCTTGGCAAGTAGGATTAAGGAGAATCCCAAGACTTTTTATTAGGAGTAAGAGGGTAACTAGGGAAAGCGTAGGTCCACTCAAAGACAAAGGAAAAAATTTACGTGTGGAACCAGACTAAGTGGGTGAGGTCCTTAATGAGAACTTTGCATCAGTATTCACCAAGGTGAAGGCCATGAATGATGGTAAGATTTGGGGGGAGGGGTGTGTTGATATTCTAGGGCATGTTGATAGTAAGAAGGTGGTGGTTTTGGGTGTCTTGAAAAAACATTGAGGCAGATAAGAACCTGGGGCACGATGGGATCTATACCATGATACTGAAAGAGGCAAAGGAAGAGATCACTGGAGCCTTAATAGAGATCTTTACATCCTCTATAGCCACAGGTGAGTTCCCAGAAGTCTGGTGAATAGCCCAAGTCATTCCTTTGTTAAGGCAAACATGGATAATCCAGGAAATTACAGGTTGGTGAACCTTGCATCAGTAGTAGGGAGGTTATTGGGGTAGATTCTTAGGTACAGGATTTACTCACATTTGGAGAAGAATGGAATTATTAGGGATAGTCAGCATGGCTAGCGCAGGGGAGGTCATGTCTCATAAAATTGATCAAGTGTTTTGAGGAAGTAACAAAGACAATTGACAATGGTAGGGGGTCAGTGAATGTTATCTACATGGAATTTACTAAAACATATGACAAAGTCCCTCATGGTAGCCTGGTCCAGAAGGTTAAGATACATAGGATACTTGGTGCATTGGCAAGATAGATACAATATTGGCCTGGTCATAGAAGCTAGAGGGTAATTGTGGAGGGGTTATTTTCTGACAATGGTTTGATTAGTAAGTTGGCAGATGACATGAAAATTGGTGGAGTTGTGGATAGTGAAGGAGGTTATCAAAGGATACGGCAGGATATAGACCAGTTGAAAAGTTGGGTGGAGAAACGGCAGATGGAGTTTAATCCAGACAAGTGTGAGATAATGCATATGGGAAGTTAAATACATGAAGAGAGTATGCAGTAAATGGCAGGACTCTGAGAAGCATTGATATACAGAGGGATCTTCGGCTCTCAGTCCAAAACTCTCTGAAAGTGGCAACACAAGTGGACAAGGTGGTGAAGAAGACACACAGCATGCTAGCCTTCATCATTTGGGACACTGAGTACAAAAGTAAGCAAATCATGTTGCATAAGACTTTAGTTAGTCTCCATTTGGAGTGTCGTATGCAGGTCTGGTTACCACACCTTAGGAAGAATGTGGAGGTTTTGCAGAGGGTGCAAAGACATTTACAGGATGTTGTATATAAGGAGAGGTCGGACAAACTTGCACTGTTTTCATTCGAATGTCACAGGCTGGAGGGTAATCTGATGGAATTATACAAAATGATGAGAGGCATGGATGGGGTGAAAAGTCAGAGTGTTTTTCCCAGGTTAGAAATGTTAAATACTCAGATTCATAGATTTAAGGTCAGAGGGGAAAAGTTTAAAGGAAATGTACAATGTAAGTTTTTTTTTTACATAGAAGGCTGTAGGTGCACGGAACAGGCTGTCAAGAGGGGTGGTAGAAGCAGATACAACAGCAACATTCAAGAGGCATTTAGACAGCCACCTGAATAGACAGGGAATAGAGGTAAATGGACCACGTGTTGACAGATGGTATCAGTTTAGAGTCATATCATGGTCAACATTGACATGGTGGGCCAAAGGGCCTGTTCCTGTGCTACACTGTTCGATGTTTTAAACATTCTTTTTGAAGGCAAAACTATGGTGAATATTGGTGGTTACCCGTATCCTTTTATTGCGCCACACTTCCTCTCCAGGGCCTGTGGCTGCTGTGTTATTAGCCACACTGGAATCATTTTCTGGCTGTTCAGAGACGATCGCAGAATCTTCCTCTTGATCCATTCCATTGGCCACAGGCTCATCAGCATCTTCAAAGTGATGCTTCATAGCGAACTGCAACGTCTGCTAGAAGAGAACAAAACAAAAAAGAAACTTGCTCAGGGACACAACAGTCATTCCCCAACATTCCCATCTGCAGTGCTGAGTTGCAGAAAAGGTTGGTACTAAGTAAATCAATGACGAAACTCAGTATTACTCAGACGTACACAAACGCTATCAGAGGCTTACAAAAGATATATCATACTTTTAAAACAACCAAGTCAATTGACCAGGCAGGATGTAAGTTTTCGACAATTACAAGGTTATTTTCATACAGCTAATCCTGAAATTTGCTACCGATATCCAAATCCATTATTCTGCCTGTCCTTGACTTCCAAAGTCTATTTTTTAGATTTGCTTTGCATTTCTTTGATGACAGTTACAATGAAATCAGAATGAATCAAATTCAGATAATTGGAAACTTCAGCTGTGGCCAAATTGTCAACTATTCCCAAAGCAGAATTGAGCAGGACTCGAACACCCTTTTCCTCAGGTGACTGAAGGCTGCACTAGCATTTTGGAGGTGATGCTGGATCTCTTCATCCAACAGCGGTTTTGGCCAACAGGATACTTCCAAGGAAGTGGTCAACATTCTCTCAGGCCTCCCCAAGGACCTTGGTGATTGGGAGTTTGCTCCACAATGTCAGGCCAACTGGGTGGGGGACTTGCATTTTGCAGATGTTTAGGTGAGACTCACGCTCTCATGTACCTGTGTGAAGGTCTTGGTGCAGGTCTGGAGTGCATCCTCAGATTACATATACACAAGCGTCCCCTCCGTGAAGGATGACAAATTTCATGGTGCAACCAAAGTGAAGAAGGATATTGATTCTCAATTGACAGGGTCAAAGGCCTTGATAAGTTCGAAGGCAGCCATATACATGGTGTGTTATTTTCTCTGCATTTTTCCTGCAGCTTTTGTGCATTAAAAATCACAGCCGTTGTGCCCCTTTGTAGCCAAAAGCCACACTGTGACTCCAGGAGGAGTTCCTCAGCCAAAAGGAGGAGATGACTGAGGAAGACCTTGGTGATGGCTTTTCAACAGTCGACAGCAGGGAGATTCCCCTGTAGTTATCGCAGTTGAATTTATACAAGACTATGGCATTTCGGAGCTTTCCTGGGACGCTCCTCTCCTTCCAGATAAGGCAGGCAAGGGTGTGTAACTGCAGTAGAAGCTCTTTGCCTCTGTCCTTTAATACCTCAATAGAGAAACTGCCTGCTTTAGCAGTCTTGTTGATCTTAAACTGGCGGACAGCTTTCTCAACTTTGTCCAAGGCTGGGGTATTGCTGAGTGTGGTGTGCAATATATTCAAAGATGCTTGGATCAATAACAGAGCCCTGGATGAGGAGGTCTCTAACATACGCCCCCCAGCACTTTTTGATGGGTTCTTTATCTTTGATGAGAGTCACTCCATGCTTAGCCATCAGTGGGGTGGGGTGGGGCCTTGGATGTCTGGTCTGTATCTGGTCTTTACAACACAAAGAAACCGTGCATGTCATGTTTGTGGGCCATTCTTTGTGGGCTTCCAGTACTTTCTCCACTCATCACCTATTCTGTACGTCGCTGGTTTGTTTTTGGACCTCTGCCTTCAATGGCCTTTTCTCTTCCCCAAGTGTTGTTTTACATGCAGAAATGCCATACGCCTCTGGCTTAATAGTTCCTGGATCTCATGATCATTCTCATCAAACCAGTCTTAGTGTTTCCTGATTGAGTGGACAACTGAGTCTTTGCAGGCATTGAAGATGGCGGTCTTAAGGGCGGAGACTGTTGGGATCCCATGACTTGATGTCGCTGTAAGTCACTAGGTTATAGCAGAGAGGAGTTGTTATATAAGGCTACCTTTTCCAGGTCTTTAAGTGCCTCAAAGGTGAGCATTTTGCAGCACTGTTTCTGTTGTCTATACTGAGGTGGGACTATATTTATGTTGATCCTGGCTCAGACCAGGCGATGGACCATCCAGCAGTTGTCAGCTTGGGTCATGACATGAGATTTTTGATCTTAGATTAAGATTAAATGCTCGGCACCACATCGTGGGCCGAAGTGCCTGTAGTGTGCTGTGCTATTTTATGTTCTAATTTTATAATGCCTCACAGTTCAGTAATATCATAACACCCTCCCAGCCCAATGTTTATATAATTCTCCCAGTCCTGTGTTTTTCTTGTGTTCTTTTTAAATGTTTCCAGGGCGGCACAGTGACACAGTGGTTAGCACTGCTGCTTCATCAGCGCCAGGGATCCGGGTTCAATTCCTATCTCAGGCAACTGTCTGTGTGGAGTCAGGGGTTAATGTAGGGGAATGGGTCTGGATGGGTTGCTCTTTGGCGGGTCAGTGTGGACCTGCTGGGCCGAAGGGCCTGTTTCCACAATGTAGGAAATCTAATTTTATAACACTCTGCCAGCCCAGTGACTTCTTTTATGAACAACACCTGACGGCCCAGTAATTAATAAAACACTCCCACCAAGTTTGTGCTTTTATAAACACCTGCAGCCCCAATTTTTTTTTAATGACACCCCCCCAGCCCAGTGAGTTTCTAAAACACCCCCCAAAACACACTTTAACTTTTTAAAATATAAACACCCCCCACCCCCAGTCCAGTGATCTTACAAACTCCACCCTCTCTATAGCAACTGCATTCTTCCTATAATGAGGCAACTAGAACTGGACACAATATTCCAAGTGTGATCTAAGCAATGTTTTATAGAGCTGCAGCAAAACCTCGTGGCCCTTAAACTCAATCCTGCTGTTAATGAAAGCCAAAACACATACACCTTCTGAACAACCCTATCAACTTGATTGGCAACTTTGAGGGATCTATGTACGTGGACCCCAAGATCCCACTGAATCATTTCACATTTATCCAGGATGAATATCTCGCAGCCTGCAACAGCCCCTCGCACTAATACAACACCACTGACCTGTGTCATCGGCAAACTTACTAATCCAACCTTCCACTTCTCCGTCCAAGCCATTTATAAAAACTGCAAAGAACACAGGCCCAACAACAGATCCCTGTGAGACACCACTAGTCACTGACCTCAAGACAGAATACTTTCCATCCACGACCACTCACTGTCTTCTTTTGACCAGCCAATTCTGTATCCAGTCAACCAGATTTCCCTTTATCCCATGCCTCCTAACTTTCTGAATGAGCCTACCATGGGAAACCTTATCAAATGCCTGACTGAAATCCATACACACCACATCCACTGCTCACCCTTCGTCATCTTGTCTCATCACAAAGAACTCTAAGGCTTGTGAGGCATGAACTGACCCTCAAAGATATTCTGACTATAGTGGGTTTTAAGATTTGTAGCTCAGGTTGAGGTTTTGGATGTAGGTTTGTTCGCTGAGCTGAAAGGTTCATTTCCAGACGTTTCATTACCTTACTAGGTAACATCTTCAATGGACTTTATGCAAAGCAATGCTGAAACTTCCTGCTTTCTATTTATATGTTTGGATTTGCAGGAATAGAAAGCCGGAAGTTTCAGCATTACTTTGCACAAAGTCCACTGAAGATGTTATCTGGGAAGTTAATGAAACGTCTGGAAATGAACCTTTCAGCTCAGCGAGCAAACCTACATCCAAAATATTCTGACCATCTCCATCAAACTATGTTTTTCAAAATAGTCATAATAGTCATAAAATAGTCAGAATCCTTTCCAGTCCCTTGTTTACCACACACGTTAGACTGACTGGACTGTAATGCCCAAGGATTTCCCTATTCCTTTTCTTGAACAGAGGAACAACATTCACCTCCCTCCAATCATCTGGTACTAATCCTGTGGAGACTGACGAGGCCAGAGGCACAGCAATTTCACTCCTCACTTCCTGTAGTAACCTTGGATATATCTGGTCCGACCCTGGGGACTTATCTATCTTGATGCTTCCCAGAATTTCCAGCACATCCACTTTTTTAATATCAGTCTGTTCAAGCCTAATAACCTGGTCCATGGGGTTCTCACTATCAACAAGTTCCCTCTCTAGTGAATACTGAAGCAAAAAACTCACTTAGGGCCTCCCCTACCTCCTCAGACTTCAGGCACAAGTTCCCTCCACTATCCCTGGTCAGCACTACCCTCTCTCTGATCATTCTCTTATGCCTCAAGTAACTGTAGAATGCCTTTGGGTTTTCCCTAATCTTTCCCGCCAAGGCTTTTTTGTGCCCCCTCCTATCTCTCCTCACTCCATTTTTGAGTTCTTTTCTAGCTACCCAGTAATCTTCTAAAGCTGTGCCAGATCCTTGCTTCCTCAACCTTAAATAAATGACTGTGGGGAGTTATAAAAAAACTGGGCCAAAGGGGTTATACAAGCACAGGGTTGGGGGCTTAATAAACAATGTGCTGGAGGAGGAGGGCGGCATATATGAACCCTGGATTGGGGAGTGGGAAGAGAGTGCAACGAAAATCTTGCCGCAGCAGCAGCAGCAACAGGTAGTGTAGGCAGTTTGTAGGCAGTACAGTCGCTGCTAGGCCCCGTTCTGAGTGCCAGAAGATCCAGTTAGGAGACAGCCAGAAGACTGGAAGAGCAGTGCTGGAGTCTCGGTCTCCTAAACTGGGTGAGTAGAGGTTGAGTAAAGTATGAGAAAGTAAGATGAGGTGAGGGAGGAGAGGTAAGGGAGGAAGGCACGTATGCAGTTGTGTGCTCAGGTAGTTGTAGACCAGGTTACTGCTGCCATCTTGCCAGAATTTCCACCTTGGTTTAGACATAATCAAGGATATGGATGATAAACCGGAATTCTGCACTGGCAACTCTGGAGTGGAGTGCACATCTAACCATGCAATCTAATTGAAGTAGAGACAGGCTATACTAGCTTGAGCAGAGAGGGCTCCCTTTTTGCAGGAGAGATTAATCACCCTGACAAAGAAACTGCAGCATAAGTTCATCTGCAGAAATGGACCAATTCAAAACCAGGCATAGCATTATCTTCTACACAGGAAGTAGTGACAGCACGGTAGATACAACACTGAAGGGTCTGATGAATGAGTACTTGCCTGTTCCATAATTAAGCCACAAAGGCCATAAATGTGCTCTAGGATTTCTGACTGCAACACAAAATCTGTTTGTCCACACTGATGGCAGGCCTGTCCAGTGACAGCATTGCTGAGTGGAAAAAGATTTCTTAAGTTTTTCCACAGCCAACTCCCAACCTTTAATGCTGACTTTTACCATAAAGGCTCAGGCCTGTAAGATGTAAGACGTGAACAAATTGGAAAATAAAAACTTATTTCATGTATCTACTGTGTCACTGTGTTTTCAGTTTGTTTGACACAGCATGTTTGTGGACAACTGGGAGACATAATGGCTCCCACAGCTATCTTTAAACTCAGTTAACATTAATTCAATCCATCATGATTTTACTGTAGTTGCCTTTTCCAATTCACTGGGAATGTCACCTGTTGCATCAGTCTTATCATGATGACTATCAACACTTTCAGTGGCAAATGTAAGCAGTACTCTTAGATATACTGCTTTTTGTGTGCTTCCACTCAGTCCTTGCAATGACACAATAGTTTGGTTAGGTTTCAGTACCTACAAGGAGACAAATATTTCAAAAAGGTAAATATGGTCTCCAACATTCCTCAGATAAAAAAAAAACCTGAAGAGGAAAGGTGAATCAACAATGGAAAAGAGAAGTGAATACAAGCTGGAAAGAAACATAACGGTGGACCATAAAAGCTTGTTTAGATTATGTGGAAAGGAAGAGATTAACAAGGATAAATGTGAGCCCATTTGAGATGGGCACAAGAGAATTTATAGTAGAAAATAGAGAATTAGTGAAGAAATGAAAGAATCACTTTCCAGTTGTCACCACAGAAGACGACGTAAGAAACCACTCTGAAAAAGGAGTTACGCATGGGACTATAGAGAGAATGAGGAAATAAAAGAAGTTAGTATATAAAAAAAGAGGCAGTACTGAAAAATTACCTGGGTTAAAAGTCTGTAAATCTTCTGGACCGGAGGGGAAATCTATAACTACAGAACTGTTAGTTTGTGTCACCATAGCAAAAAATATTTGAATCTATTTTTCATGACGACTAGACACTTAGAAAACATATGGTTGGGTGGAAATAAAATGAATATATGAAAGGGGAAATGTATTTGACAAACCATTTGGCATTTTTTGAGGATATTAGTGGGAATAGATAAAGGAGAACAAATAGATATGGAGCACTTGGATTTTCAGAAGGTTTTTGATAAGGTTCAGAGGTAAATTAAAAAAAACAAAATTTAAAGATGAAATTGATATTGAAATACTGGCACGGATTAAGATTTGGTTTACAGGCAGACGCTAGAGAATAGGAATTAGAATACAGAACATTACAGTGCAGAACAGGCCCTTCAGCCCTCGATGTTGTGCCGAACTATGGAGCCAATCTCAAGCTCATCTATCCTACACAATTGCATTTTCATCCATATGTCTATCCAATTACAATTTAAATGCCCTTAAAGTTGGCGAGTCTACTACTGTTGCAGGCAGGGCGTTCCACGCCCCAACTACTTGCTGCGTAAAGAAACTACCTCTGACATTTGTCCTTTATCTATCACCCTTCAATTTAAAGCTATGTCTTCTCATGCTATACATCACCATCCGAAGAAAAAGGATCTCACTGTCCAGCCTATCTAACTCTTTGATTATCTTATATGTCTCAACTAAGTCACCTCTCAACCTCCTTCTCTCTAATAAATACAGCCTCAAGTCCCTCAGCCTTTTCCCATAAGATCTCCCCTCCATACTAGACAACATGCTAGTAAACCTCCTCCGAACCCTTTCTAAAGCTTCCACATCCTTCCTATAATGTGGTGACCCAGACGTACGCAATACTCCAGGTGCGGTCACACCAGAGTTTTGTACAGCTGCAGCATGACTTCATTGTTCCGAAACACAATCCCTCTACCAATAAAGGTTAACACACTGTATGCATTCTTAACACCCTATCAACCCGGGTGGCAACTTTCAGGGATCTATATACATGGACATCGAGATCTCTCTGCTCATCCACTCTACCAAGGATCTTCCCATTAGCCCAGAACTCTGCATTCCTGTTGTTCCTTCCAAAGTGAATCACCTCACACGTTTCTGCATTAAACTCCATTTGCCACCTCTCAGCCCAGCTCTGCAGATTATCTATGTCCTCTGTAACCAGCAACATCCTACGTCATTATCCACAACTCTACCGACCTTAGTGTCATCCACACATTTACTCACCCATCCTTCTATCCCCTCATCTAGGTCATTTATAAAAATGACAAACAGCAGTGGACCCAAAACAGATCCTTGCGGTACACCACTAGTAACTGAATTCCAGGATGAACATTCCCCATCAACCAACACCCTCTGTCTTCTTTCAGCTAGCCAATTTCTGATCCAAACCGCTAAATCACCTTCAATCTCATGCCTCTGTATTTTGTGCAATAGCCTACCATGGGGAACCTTACCAAATGCCTTACTGAAATCCATATACACCACATCAACTGCTTTACCCTCATCTACCTGTTTGGTCACCTTCTCAAATAACTCAATAAGGTTTGTGAGGCATAACCTACCCTTCACAAAATCGTGTTGACTATTCTTAATCGACTTATTCCTTTCTAGATGATTATAAATCCTATCTCTTTTAACCTTTTCCAACACTTTACCCACAACTGAATTAATGCTCACTGGTTTATAATTACCATGATTGTCCCTACTATCCCTCTTGAACAAGGGGACAACATTTGCTATCTTCCAGTCTTCTGGCACTATTCCTGTAGACAATGATGACATAAAGATCAAAAGCCAAAGGCTCTGCAATCTCCTCCCTGGCTTTCTAGAGAATCCGAAGATAAATCCCATACCGCCCAGGGGACATATTTATTTTCACACTTTCCAGAATTTCTAACACCTCCCCCTTGTGAACCTCAATCCCATCTTGTCTAGTAGCCTGTATCTCAGTTTTCTCCTTGACAACATTGTCTTTTTCCTGTGTAATTCTTAGGTCAGCACTCTTCCATTATTCTTAGGATGGCAGGCTGTAACCAATGGGTGACTGCACAGAAGTTGTTCATAACCTATAGAAATGATTTAGATGCAAGGATCAATTGTAATTTTTCCAAATTTTCAGGTGGATGCAAAGAGGTTTCAAGGACAGGTAAACTGAATTGGCAAGAACATGGTCGATAGCAAGTAAGGTAAATAAATACAAGGTCAACTACTTTAGCAGAAAAAAACAGAAAGACTCAGTACTTGTAAATGGTGAAGAGTGCTGATGTTGAAAGGAACACGCATGTCTTTGTTCAAGAGACACTGAAAGCTAGCATGCATGTTCAGTAAACAAATAGGACAGCAAATGGTGTACTGGTCTTTATCGCAGCATTGTGTTAATGTCGAATATCAAGCTGTGAAACAGCTGGCTTTACCTGTTAGTCAAATGTTTGAGATACCTTTTTTGAGGTCATCTGAAGTTGACTCGATAGGATGGAAACAGTTGCAGATAATATTATGGCAATCCAGACATACTAGAATGACATGGCACAAATGTCTTTGGCTTCCTTGAGCAATAATGAGTGAATAGACAGAACCCACTCCACAACATGAATGGACCGAATGGCTAAGATTTGCTACAACCAGTTCCAAAACAATCCTCCAGATACTTCCTTTAACTTCATAAAGACAATACAGGACTTGGGATATCAATTGTAAAGCTGTGTTTGTTTGATGTCACTGGCCTATTCACTAATGCACTGATCAAAGAAACTACTGACGCTTTCACCATATTAGTCCAATATGGCAATCTAAATATGTTGCCACTGTTTGAATCCAAACTTTGAAATGGACTGTCCGAATTGCTCGGTTCATGTTTCACCTGCACCATGTCTGCCCAAATGAATGGTGCTGCCAACGGGATTCCAATAAAGTTCCATTCTCATTAAGTTCTTTGTCAGATTTCACAAGAATCATATCTTCAATGGAATGACCCTGATCCTCCTACCTCTTGCATTTTTCTAATGATATGCTTGATCAATTTAAATCCCAAAGAGCATGCAAAAACTCGTTTTCACATGTTAATAGCTCTATCCTGTGCTCCTATTCTTCACTTTAAATGTAGAAATCTTTTTCCTTGTTATGAGAATTCTATTAATAGTTTCACTATTGCTGACGACCACAACTTCACTAGTCACTATGCACAATGGGATTCCTACAGTTGCAAATGCTATATATCCAACAGGGTTTAATTGGAAGCACACTAGCTTTCGGAGCGCTGTTCCTTCATCAGGCGGTTGTGGAGGACACAATTGTAAGACACAGAATTTATAGCAAAAGTTTACAGTGTAATGTAGCTGAAATTATTACATTGAAAAATATCTTGACTGTTAAGTCTCTCGTCTGTTAGAATGACCATGTTTGTTTCACTTCTTTCATATGTATATCACAAAACTGTTTTTCAAAAAGTTACACATTCTCAGGTTAACAATGTTAGCCCCCTGTGTGCTGCTGTCTATACCATAATGTTTAGACTCATTCTAATCTAAAAAATGAATTAACAGAATCTTACATGGATTTCTGCAGCTTTTGAGCAAAGTACAATGTAAGTCTACAAGTACAAATTCACCCCATAAATGTATCCATACAACCCTGTCACGGTAGGCGCAACAAGACGTGTCAGAGTGTAGACATGGATACTACCATAATGCATGGGCACATCTGTACATGGGAGGTACTCATGTGAGTTAGCCAATGTTGTCTATCACACACACTGCAGGCAAGGATGCTCTGAACCATGGTACATTGGTGAAACCGAGCAGAGGCTACGGCAACGGATAAATGGACACTGCACAACAATTAACAGATAGGAGTATTCCCTCCCAGTTGGAGAACACTTCAGCGGTCTGGGACATTCAACCTCGGACCTTCGGGTGACTATCCTCTAAGCTGGACTTCGGGACAGGCAGCAGCGAAAAGTGCCCGAGCAGAGGCTGATAGCTAAGTTCGGTACCCATAGGGAGGGCCTCGAATGGGACCTTGGGTTCATGTCACATTACAGGTGACCCCAGTGCACTATACACACACACACACACACACACACACACACACACACACACACAGATACTCCTATACACAGACACTCACACACATATCCACACTCTCTCTCTCAGACACTCACAACCCCCCACCCCACCCACCTCACATACGAGCGCATGTGCACGCGCGCGCACACACACACACATACACACGTTTGTGAGGTGAACTTGTATTTGCAGAGTTACATTGTACTTTGCTCAAAAGCTGCATGAATCCAGGTAAGATTCTGTTAATTCATCTTTTTAGATTAGAATCAGTCTAAACATTATGGCACAGACAGCAGCACACAGAGGGCTAACACCTTTAACACATTATCTGGGCTGACATCAATGTTAAAGTTAATCTGAGAATGTAACTTTTAAAAAAATGTTTTGTGACTTATATATTAAAGAAGTGAAACTAACATGGTCATTCTTACAGATGAGAGACTTAACAGACAATCAAGGTATTTTTCAATGTATAATTTCAGTTACATCACACTGTAAACTTTTGCTATAAATTCTGTGTCTTACAATTGTGTCCTCCACAACCACCTGATGAAGGAGCAGCGCTCCAAAAGCTAGTGCTTTCAATTAAACCTGTTGGACTATAACCGGGTGTTGTGTGATTTTTAACTTTGTACACCCCAGTCCAACACCGGCATCTCCAAAAAATGCCATATGATTGGCTTTATTTGCAAATATCGTAAATAGGACCACAAGCTACTTGTTCATCATAGAAGCTTTGTCATGTTGAAATATGGCACATCATAGCCATTCTATGATTCCCCTGAGCAGATCATTGCTCACTCTATCGCACAAATTCAGAAATGGGACGAAAGCCATCACTTTTGGTCCAGGGAAGTGCCAAGTCCATCTCAAAAACTGGATATTGAACCACAGCTGTTGTAAAGCTCAGAATAGCTACTACTACATTTATGCAGATTTATTATTTCAGAAGGTTTAACAGGAGATTCTGCTTGAATGCCAGTTTTACCTGACTCTGTTCCGTTGTTGATTCTTGACGGTTGAACTTTGGTGGACGTCCTGGTCGCCTCCCTGGACCAAACCGCCGCCTGCCCCGGCCACGACCTCTACACTTTGACCTGTTAGAGATCAGGTACAATAAATAATTTAATAAAGTGAAGCACAACATCAAGAAAGCAATGTCTCTGACTGGTGCAGCATGTTCCCAGGACAAGTAATTGCAAAAAAGCTGCAAACCTACAGCTCCAGGGAGAAAAGCACTCAAACTTTCAGCTCTCCTGTCATACTGCAACCATTCAACACTATTGATATCCAGTGAATCTATGGCACAATTGTATTATTGTTGCAATCATTGTAGAATAACACTGAGGTCCTGGACTTTGACTAGCAGCCAAACAGCTTGAAGTTAAGTCTCACCATTTGGAAAAAAAGATGGAGGTATAGCAAATAATTAGGAAAGCAATCGGAAGGTTATCATTTCAGAAGGGAGATCGAATACACAAGTGAGGATGTTATGTTTCAGTTATACAGGCACGGCTGTGACTATTTAGATTAGATTAGATTACTTACAGTGTGGAAACAGGCCCATCGGCCCAACAAGTCCACACCGCCCCGCCGAAGCGTAACCCACCCATACATCTACCCCTTACCTAACACTACGGGCAATTTAGCATGGCCAATTCACCTGACCTGCACATCTTTGGACTGTGGGAGGAAACCGGAGCACCCGGAGGAAACCCACACAGACACGGGGAGAATGTGCAAACTCCACACAGTCAGTCGCCTGAGGCGGGAATTGAACCCGGGTCTGTGGTGCTGTGAGGCAGCAGTGCTAACCACTGTGCCACTGTGCCACCCACTATGCCCATATGAAGTGTGCAGTTTTGGTCTCCCTATTTAAGATGTAAATTCAATGCAGGCTGTTAAAAAAAGTTTTATCAAACGAATACGTGGAATGGGCAGATAGTCTTATGAGGAAAGATCAGACTGGTTAGGTTTATGTTTGTTAGAGTTTACAAGAATGAGAGGCAACTTTATTGAAACATATGATTCTGAACGAACTTGACAGGAAGGATATGGAAAGAATGTTCCCCTGGAGGGACAATTTAAAACTACAGGTCACTGTTTAGAAATAAGGGGTCAACCATATAAGACCAAAATAAGGAATTTTGTTTCCTCTCGGAAGGCTGAATCTTTGAAACAGTCTTTCTGAAAAGGTGGTATAAATGGAGTCTGTGAATAATTTGAAAGCAGACGCAGATTGCTCCTCAAGAATCGAAGAAGTGAAAGATTATCAGAGGTAAGCAAGAATATGGAGTTGAGATGAAAATCAGATGAGCCATGATTTAACTGGAAAGCGGAGCAGGCTTGAAGAGCATACACATGTATGTAACTGAGCTTGGACTAGACAGTTTAGGTTTATATCAGATGGATCCGCATGAAGTAAAAGGGAAAGGAATCCTAAGCTAGAACACATTAGATCAAAGAAATTGGAATCAAATTAAAATGGGAAAAGGAAGCTTATGTTAAATATCAGATTGGTAATTCTACAGGGAATTTTAAAAAATACAGCAAGCGTAGAATTGAAAAACAAAATTAAAAGGCACAATGAGACTGAGAAAAATGAACACAAATCTTTTAGAAAGATCTGAACAGAAAATGATGCAATCAATGGAAGGGTAGGGCTGATTAAGGTACAAAAAACAATTCTGTTGTAGAGGCAGAGCCTACGGCTGACGGATCAGCTGAGAAAGGCTTCCATCACCATGTGATACTATCCCAACCACAATAGAAATGCTGCATGGCCATCATTTTACGCAGATGGAATGATGCAGACACATGACACAGATGAACACCAGTCTTCAAATAAAGGTGTTTTCAATATACAAGTAAAAGAGGGAGGAGAGAAATTGAAGAATAAGTAGGACTTTTCATGAGCACCAGATGGCTCAAACTACTTTGCAATCAAGTGTTTATTTTTAAGCACAGCCATTATTGTAATGTTAGAACATAGCACGTAATTTCCACCCAGCATTTCCACCCACCGTTAGTCCTCACTGGGGTGGCCCACTGGAAATCAAGTCCAGCTATTCTTAGAATCCACAAAAGTTAATGATTTTTAGAAAGTACACAAAGATTCCCTAATTTACGTGACTTTCAAACACAGGTTAACAGAAAGCATAGACCAGTTTTTTGTACTTAAGAATTACAATTTATTTCCAGTAATTAGGCTTAAGCTAGAGCTAAATATTCTTCATGAACTTTCAACAGATAACTCTTATAATTAAAACTCAAATCTCCTCACAAACAACTCCTTATGCATACATACATACATACATGTGCAGAGACAGACAGACAGGGAAAACAACATGAGTTCTATGGATGGAGGAAAAGACTGGGAAGGCCCTTGATCGCTGAAATTGTTGTATGTTGATCAGAATGTTACTTCTAGGTCATCCTTCTCTAGCTGCTTCCACAAGTGACACAGGGTAGCTAGCTCACTTAGAAAATGTATCTGACTTAAAAATTAAAAGTCACAGTTACTGCAACTGGAGGAAATGTAAACGGGCTTGTAGCTTTTGAAGCAAAGAACAAAGACTAGAGTTCCTGAGCTGCTGGTCTGATATCTTTTTTATATCTTGATCGGAGCCCCAAATTGGTCAACTACTTGAGAACCAATTCCATCCTTGTCATTCATCTTTGGACTAGTGAGTAGTTATCAATCAGATATTTCGACCAGCCACCTGTGAACAGCCCCTCAGCTACAGTTCATCGATAACCACACTTTAACCACAGCTCGAACAAGCAGTGTTAAACAATCAGTTTACAATGAGTGTCAGGTTATTGGTTTTCAATACATTTAATAATCCTCTAGCAATAGATTCTATGACTCTCTATGACTGAAACCTTGGTTTTTTTAAAAGCTT
Source organism: Chiloscyllium punctatum (assembly GCF_047496795.1). Classification (NCBI taxonomy): domain Eukaryota; kingdom Metazoa; phylum Chordata; class Chondrichthyes; order Orectolobiformes; family Hemiscylliidae; genus Chiloscyllium; species Chiloscyllium punctatum. The sequence goes on along the minus strand of NC_092761.1, from coordinate 52,226,654 downwards.
ATTCTCAGTTCAGTCAACAATTAGAAATACACGAAAAATAAAAAGAGACAGCCTTTATACCAGATACTGCAATATACCAGTTAATCTGGGATGTTGATTGAGGGATAAATAGTGGCCAGGGCATTGGACATAACATCCGTCTCTTCTTCAAAATAATCAACTGGACTTTTGACATCCAGCCAGGCAAACAGATGTCTCTGTCTAATACCAATGAAACTGCATCTCCAACAATGCATTGATCCTTCAGTGTTGCACTAATTTTTGTACTCAAAGCTGGATCTAGTTGAATCAGAACATTGAAATTCAGAGGCAAGTGTACCACCAGCAGAGAGATGATTGGCAATAAAATAGACAAATAAATTTTATAAATTATGTTGTCTATATATAAGGTAGAAATGTGATCCCGTCCAGATAGACTATCAAATGTTATTTGCTCACAGGATGGAGTTTCCCTTCTTAAGGATGACGATGTCACGCGTCCTGTTGGAAAGAACATTTTCACCAACTCCACATCTGTGAATCCACACTGGCAGCTGATGCTCTTTAGGCCATATGCCAGTACCGTGGTAAAGTCTACAGGTGAACCACTGTTAATGGGAAAGCTGTAATACACAATCAAACAGATGAAGGACAATATAAGCTGTGGTCTTGACCGAATCCCAACTGGTGAGTTTTGATCAAGAACTGCCCCATATAAACTCCCTGATTTCAGGAATGCAACAGTTGTCAATATCTTCAAGAAGGGAGATACATCATGCTGTAGAAATGAATAAGGTGTTTCGCTCTTGTCTATAGTAAGGAAAATCCTAATGCACATTTTAAGTTACTTCCTGTGACTGAGAAAATACTCCAAGAGACACAAGATGGATTTTGAGCAACCTCTGACATGATCATTGTTTCCAGGCAAATTCAAGAAGTAAGTTGACAGAGTGTCAAGAACTGATTAAAGCATTCGACCAGTAAATGTTTGTGGATTGTGCTGCAGAGGTTGCTTCATGATGATGAGACTGCAATTGTCCTCAGTGGGAGATCTGAAACAGAGGTTTTCAAATTCCAGACTGGGATCAAGCAAAGCTGTGATATAGTAAATACCAATCTGGGCCATTAACCTTACAGCAGTTATTCACCTTCTCTCTTGGGTGAGTATTAAATGCTGCCTCCATAGAAAACTCTTTAATCTCAGTCAACTCCTTGTCAAAAGTAAACTGACTGCTGTGTGAATGATTTACATGATGTGGATGACTACAGTCTTGCTGTTCACACTGCACCAACTTTGTAAAACACTCTCAACCTCTTCAATTCTGTATTTAAGAGATTAGGATTGCCCTTGAATGTTACCATCGTAAAACTTAGATCACTGAACTTCTACCATTTCCCATGAATGCTGCAAAAGAGACTCCTGAATATGTTTCAACATTCCCTCCTACTCCCCCGATGATATGTCCATCCTGAGCCTCCTCCACTACCTAAACAAGGTAACCCACAAACCAGAGGAGGAACACCTCATCTTCTGCCTCGGCAGGCTACACCACATTGCCTCAACAGTGAATTCACCAGTTTCCAAATTTCCCCTCGCCCCCATCCCATTCCAGATCCAACTCTCCGACTCGGCACTGCCCCCTTGACCTGTCTATCTTCCTTCCCACCTATCTACTCCACACTTGCCACCAAACTATCACAATTATCTCCTACCTTTGCCCACTTATCCCCATCCCACCTACTTTTCCCCTAGCCCTGCACCCGGCCCTATATCTTTCTCAAACCCTCATCCCCCTTCCCCACAACTGATGAAGATTATGCCTAAAATGTCGACTCTTTCTCTCCTCAGATGCTACCTAACCTGCTGTGCTTTTTCCAGCGCCACATTTTTTCGACCTTTGAATATGTCAAGCAACTCCACAAGAGACTGTGCAAACACATTTTCAACTCCCTCTTCAGTAGACAATCTCTTTTCATTCACTCTATCAAGCCTCTTCAGAACCTTGTATGTTTCAAGGAGATCACATCTCATCTTTCAAAACTTCAGAGAATAAAGACCCAATTTACTCAGCCTGTTACCAGAAAAAACAACCAAACAACTCCATCATTCTAGAGGATTAATTGAGTGAATGTTGCCTGTTCCAACCAAATGCAAGTTTTTTTTTACTCAACCAAAACTGCACACAGTATTCCTGATGTGGTCTGGATTCATCCAGATGCAATCTGGATTCCAGATGAAATCCAGTACAACTGCAACAAGAGTTTTTCCTTCCCATATTCCAATCCCTCGCAAAAAAGGTCAGCATATCATGTAGTCAGAGTCCGACAGCATGGAGACACTCCCTTTGGCCCAAACTGGTCCATGCCAATCAAAATATCCATCAATGTTAACCCCATTTCTCTGCACTTGGCCCATATCCTTCTACACAGTTCCTATCCATATATTTGTCCAAATGCCTTTTAAATGCTATTAATATACCCACCTCAACCACTTCCACTAGCAGCTCATTCCATACCATCCTCTGTGTAAAGAGGCTGTCCCTCAGATTCCCTTTTATTCTTTCCCCTCTAACCTTAAGCTGATGCTGTCTAGTCGTCAATTCCCCAAACTTTGAAAAATAACTGAATACATTCACTCTATCCATGCCTCTCATGACCTTATACACATCTCAGTCTCACACATTCTAAAAAGTCCTAGTTTTGTCCAATCTCTCCCTATAACTCTGACCCTTCAGTCTTGGCAACATCCTTGTAACTTTCTTCTGCACACCTTTCACTTTAATAACATACTTCCTGTAGTAAGGTGACCAAAACTGAACAAAATACTCCAAGTGGGGGATCCAAGATGGCGGCGACCCAGCAAGTCTGAATCTCCAAGACTTGGGCAAAGTGGGTCACCCACCCCCACCACACACACCAAATCATTTAAAATAGCTGTTTAATTTAATTAGTTGCTTAGTATTAAATTTAAACAATCTAATCTTCAGTAAAAATGACTAAAGGGAAGGGAGCCCGCAGCTCTCAGCAAGCAGGAACCTCTCCCCCACCCTCTCCAGCTGCAGCAGAGGCGTCCGCAGCCCCCCCCCGGGGGACTTACCTACGGTGGTGAGCCTCGTGGAAATCATCTCCAAACTGGATGCGAAGATCGACGCTTTCATTGAAGAATCCCGAAGTCGATGGGACTCAATCTCGGCCGCGCTGCAAAAGCACGACCGAGACATTAAAGAAATCGAGCGCAGAGTCGGAGGGGCGGAGCTAAAGGCCGCAACCTCCAAAACTACAGAGCAATTGGCCATGGATCGGGTCTGGACTCTCGAACAGCGAGTCCGGACCTGAGAGAATCACACTGACAAACTCGATAATCGAGGTCGTCGAAAAAATATTCATTTGCTGGGCCTTCCCAAACAGGAAGAGGAAGGCCAGCTCACAGCGTTCATCTGGAGGCTAGATCAGGCCAGGTAAGGATAGAATGGGCTTACCGGGTTGCAATACGCGGGCCCGGCTTGAATCAGTGTCCCCGCCCGGTCCTGTTCCGACTGCAGAGCTATAAGGAGAGGCAGATACTCCTAGAAGCCTCTAGAAATCTTGGAAAAGATTCCCAAGCCATGATCTATAAAGGATCCAAGATCATATTATTCCAGGACTTTTCCCCAGCTCTGGTCCGAAAGAGGAAGGCATTCGATGAGGTGAAGTGTTTAAGGGACTTAAATATTCAGTTCTCCTTACGCTACCCAGCAACGCTACGCTTTAACCATGAAGGATCCATGTATAACTTCGGATTGCCAGAAAAGGCTAAGGAATTTTTGGACTCTCTTATAAATTGTAAGAGATAATGGATGTTGGTTTGCCTTCCCCCCCCCCCCGCCCCCCCCCACTCCGGTTTACATACCCCCACCCCCTTTCTTTTTATATATTCATCCCTTTTTTTTAACCTTACTGTTTAATATTATCTTGGGGGGTGGGGAGAGGGATTTATTTATTTGTTCTCTACTTAAAGATTTTCTCCCCCCCTTGGTTTTTTTTATTATATATATATTGTATATATAAAAAAGCCGAGAGTCTAGTTAATGTTGGTGGGGGAGGTGGTTACCTTATTCTATTTTACCTCCGTCTCTAAGAGCGGGGTTGTTTTCCCTTGTTATTTAGTATGATTATATTTAATTATTATTTGTTGAGATTGTAATTTTATAGTTATATATGTTTATACATGGTATTACTCTGTAGTATATTTGAATTCTCCTCATCTTTTTGAGGAGCGCCTGGGTCAAGGGTGGGGCACTGGTTGGGAGAGGATACTATGGACCTTTGGAAAGTAAGTGACACCCCTTGGGAACAAGGGGGAAAAATCTCCATTTAAATACTTTTTTTTATTACTGAGAAAGGAGTGTTTTATTATACTGTTGCGAGTGTATTAGAGAGCCTTTATTTTTGTGAATTTTATATGCTCTATGCTCGGGATGTTCTGGATAGGGTTTCCCCTCCTAAGGGGTCTCGGATTTACCCGGATGATTATGGTTGATCAGTCGGTTAAGTGGTGCACCTGGAATGTCAAGGGGAGTAATTCGCCAGTCAAAAGGAAGAAAATATTATCAAATCTCAAGAAAGAAAGAGTTGATATAGCTCTTCTACAGGAGACACACTTATTGGATAAAGAACACTTGAAATTAGGACAGAGTGGATTTGATCAGGCCTTTTTTTCTTCTTTTAGCTCAAAAAGTAGGGAAGTTGTTATTCTTATTCGGAAGAATTTCCCTTTCAAAATTCTAAACCAGATAAAAGACGAACGTGGACGATATATTCTGATTAAAGCCCTTATAAATGGAGAGGAATATGGGATTTTAAATTTGTACTGCCTCCCCCCGGCACACCCCTTTAAATTTATAACAGAAGCCTTCTCAAAATTGATGGCTCTCGGTGCCAGTCATACAATTATAGGGGGTGACTTTAATTGTATTATGGATCCGGAACTAGATAGGATTCCCAAGAGTACTGCAGGAGTAGCTCCTAGATCTAGACAATTGGTGGATCTGAACAAAGAATTAGGATTAGTAGATGTGTGGAGATGTCTTCATCCACAGGGCAGAGATTTTTCTTTTTACTCCAATCCACATAAATGTCACACCAGAATTGATATGTTTTTTGCCCCCTCGATTTTTTAAAATTCCATATCATCCTGTAAAATAGGTAGTATAGCAATTTCCGATCACGCTGCTGTATATATGGAAAGCAAGGCGAGGAACAATGAGACATCCCCTCGGCACTGGCGTATGGACCCCTTCCTGATGAAAAGATAGTAAATTTGTAAAGTACTTCTCTCAAGAATTTAAAACTCTTTTAGAAATGAATTTAGGTATGACTAATGATGTGGGAGACCATCAAAGCTTACGCACGAGGTTTGATCATCTCCTACTCAGCGACCCAGAAAAAAATTAAAGGGAGAACAATAGGGTCTGCTCAAAGCTCGCTTAAAAGCAGCTGAAACAGCATATGCTGACAGACCTTCTATTATCAAATTGCAAAGGATTACGGCCCTTAGGACAGCTCTAAACACCACGCTTACCCAAACGGCTAAGAGGGAAATATTATTTGCAAAACAAAGGTTATACAAATTTGGCGATAAACCAGGTAGATACTTAGCATTTCTTGCAAAGTAAAAAAAGGCCCCTCAAACTATCACGTCTATCAAGGAAAGTACGGGTAGTCTGACTCATGATCATAAAAAGGATTAACGCAATCTTTAGAAAACTTTATTCTGATTTATATAAATCGCAGGATTGTGAAGACAAGACTAAGAGGATGCAATCATTTTTTAAAAATTTGACCTTTCCGGGTCTAACTCCGGAACAGGTATCGGTCTTAAATGCTCCCCTAACAGTCCAAGAAATACTTGACGCAATCAGGCAACTTCAGAGTGGTAAGGCACCGGGCCCAGATGGTTTTCAAGCTGAATTCTATAAAGAATTTACAGGAATATTGGCTGGTCCACTTATGGACATGTATAACCATGCATACAGTCAGGGCTGTCTCCCACCTTCGCTGAAAGAGGCAAATATCTCTCTTATCCTTAAAAAAGGAAAGGACCCAGAAGATTGTGCGTCATACAGACCAATATCCTTGCAAAATGCAGATTTTAAAATCCTTTCTAAAATGTTAGCATCGAGACTAGAAAGGGTATTGCCACATATCATAAAGGAGGATCAGACGGGGTTTATTAAGGGCCGTAGATCATCCAATAATATTAGAAGGGTTTTGAATATGATTCAAGCCTGCCATCAGGGAAAGATACCAGGTGTAGTAGTTTCATTATACGCGGAAAAGGCATTCGATAGGGTTGAATGGTCATATTTTTTTTACACATTGGAAAGGTTTGGCGTTGGAAAGGTGTTTACCAAATAGGTCTCAACATTGTATAGTGATCCCAAAGTAGTGGTGATTACCAATGGATTAGGTTCGGATAGCTTCAGTGTGGGTAGGGGCTGCTGTCAGGGATGTCCTCTCTCGCCATTGTTATTTACGCTAATAATTGAGCCACTAGCAGAAGCTACACGGACTGATCCTAATATAACGGCCCCGAGGATTGGTACAGGTAAACATAAAATTACCCTTTACGCAGACTATGTTCTCCTATTCCTCAGTAATCTCCTGATGTCCGTGCCTCACTTAATCCATTATTAATACATTTAGCACATTCTCAGGCTATAAAATTAATTTCTCAAAATCGGAGGCTATGCCAATGGGTGGCATTGCTATGATACCCCATTTAGTGGTCGGATCCCACTTTCCCTTTCGGTGGTCCCTGGAGGGTTTCTTATATTTAGGCATTTTTATTACCCCAGTATTTGGTCAGTTATACAAGGCTAACTTTGTGCATTTACTGGAAAGGATAAGGCAGAACCTCCAGTGATGGGGAGACCTTCCAATTTCCTGGCTGGGTAGAATAGCACTAATTAAAATGAATGTCCTGCCCCTTCTCCTATATCCTATGAGAATGCTTCCGGTGATGCTGCCGAGGCTGGCACTACGTAAATTATATGGCTGGTTGGGTTCCTTTATCTGGAATCATAGACGGCCCCTCGTTAAGCTGAAGAAGCTACAGCTTCCATAGGCAAGGGGAGGATTGGACTTCCCAGATTTTAGGAAATATCAGTTAAGTTCCTTATTAAGTTACATAGCTGATTGGGCCTTGTCTGACCCGCAATCAGTCTGGCTGGACATCGAGGCTTCTCAAGTAAAATGCCCACTTATTAACCTTTTATTTTCAGACAAGAGGAAGATCATTACAGATCACTGTAAAAACCCTATAATACTAAACACAATTAAAGCTTGGAATATAATGCGGCAACTCACATAAAACATCCCCCATGCGCTAATAGTTGGAGCATGGGGGTTTCAACCGGGATTTACAGATGCCACTTTTAAACTCTGGAGATCCAGGGGTATCTCATGTCTAGGGGACCTATTTAAAGAAGGGGTCCTGATGTCTTTTGAATAGCTGCGTCAGAAATTCGGATTACCTAATGGAGACCTCTTTCGATACTTCCAAATTCAAGACTATATACAGAAGAAGACTACATTATTAGATAGTCTTTATAAATCAGATAGAGAATGTAGTGTCCTACGATCAGTGGGGGTGTCTTCTGTCAGTACTATTTATCATTTACTACATGATGAAGTATTGGGAGATATGGACAATCTGCTTAAAACATGGGATCAGGATTTGGGACTAGAAATCTCTATAGAAATGCGGAATGACATTTGGGAAAACGCCAGAAGAATCACCATCTGTAACAGAACTCAGGCTATCCAGCTGAAGATACTTCATAGGGCCCATATAGCACCGGATCGATTGGCAAAATTTAAGGCCGGAGCATCTCCAATGTGTCCCAAATGTTAATTAGAGGTGGGCACTCTTGTACATTGTCTATGAACCTGTCATAAGATCCGTAGATACTGGACTAAAGTAGCAAGTACCATGACAGAAATTTCAGGAATGGAAATTAAAGTGGACCCCGTATCTCCCCTTTTGGGCTTTTCGAACTTACCCGCCCTGGATATGCATGGGAAGAAATTATTTTCTATTCTCTCTTTCTGTGCAAGGAAAAATATTTTGGTAAACTGGGTGGCTGAGGGCCCCCCTGGACTTTCAAATTGGCACAGATTAATTATGGGATGTATTCCCCTTGACTTCCTTACAAATATGGTGCACCAAAAGACTGAATTATTTCATAAAATATGGCAGCCCTTCTTGAATTATATGAATACAGATATTTTGGCTATCCTAACAAGGGCTTTTATTTAATTGAGATTACAAACCTGGCTGGTCCGGGGCCCCTTGGGAGAGGAATCCCGTATGAATACGGGTTTTATTACATTTGATGTTAACACATTCCGAGCATGTATCTCACGACCCAATTTCTGTGTTATCCGTTGGGTTTTTTTTCCTTTCTCTTATTTGAATAATGTAAGAGACTTAATTATATAATCTGGTTAGTTGTAGGTTAGATTAGTAGTTAGTTGAGTTTTGTTTTCTTTTCTTTCTCGGTATTTTTCTTTTGTTAAATTTTGGTTATTATTTATTTAAGATTTAATTGTATATCAATGTTTGTACTTGAGAGTTTTGTTTATTTTTGTAAACTTGTAAAAATGTTAAATTTCTAATAAAAATATCTATTAAAAAAAACTCCAAGTGTGGCCTCATCAACGTCCTGTACACTGCAACATAACTTCCTAATTTCGACATTCAATACCCTGACTGATGAAGGACAGTGTGCCAAAGGCCTTCTCCACTGCCCTTTGTTTGACAGCCATCTCTCCCAAAAGGCAATCATCAATCAGGACAGGCAACAGCCAATCAGCTGCATTAGCTCATGGAAGCAAATTCAACAGTCTCTCTAGATGCTTGAGGCTGGACACTCCAAGGGTTGCAGGTTGAGAATTGACCCATTCCATCACATGAAGGTCACTACAGAAATTTGGGATCAAATAGATATCACATTCAAATCAAGGGGTAGCCAAAGATCATATATTAGGTAGGGAAATAGTGAAATTTGTGGTCCTGCCTTTTCAATCCTCCTTGAACATGATAATTAAATCAAAGGATGGCTCCTTTTTTTGAAGTTCTTACCATCACACAATCATTTCACCCTACGCGAGATCAACACATGGCGAAATGCACTGGACACAGCAGGCAAGTCTGCGAATCCTGACAACACTTGATGATAATTAGAAAGAATTGTGCTCTGGAACTTGCCACACAAGCTGTTCCAGTTAGTGACAACTCGGCTATCCTCCCAGCAATGTGGATAATTGCTTGGGAAAATCCTGTGCACAAAAAGCAGGAAAAATCCAAACCCCATCAGTAAAGAGAAAGAAATCATTGTCCACAGTGCTAGTAAGCACCACTCATTCAGCAATAATCTGATCAATGATGCTTGGTTTAGATTTCATCAGGACCACTTGGCTCTTGACCTCATTTCAGCTTCAGTTCAAACCTGAAACAAAAGCTGAACTCAATGGATGAGTCAGAGCCTTTGACATCAAGATGACATTTAACGCAATGCAGTTTCAAGGACCCAGCAAAACTGAAGTAAATGAGAATCAGGGGGAAAATCTGTCCACTGGTCAAGTTACGTTATAGATAAAGGAAGATAGGCTTGTTCAAGGTCAATTATCTCAGTCTCAGGAAATCATTTGTAGGAGTTTTTTAGGGCAATGTCCAAGGCTCAACCATCTTCAACTACTTCATCAATAACCTGTCCTCCATCATCAGGTCAGACATGTAGGATGCTCACTGATAACTTCACAATATTCAAAATCATTTGTAACTCATGCACTGAAGCAGTCCATGCCAAAGGGAGCAGTTCCTGGACAAAATCCAGTCTTTAGCAAATAAGTGGCAAGTAATATTTGCACCACACAAGTAAAAGTCATTGAGAAGAGAGTGAATATGACAAACTCCCGTATCTTTAAAAAAACATTGCTATCTTTGAATACCTAGCATCAACATCGAAAGTGTTATCATTGACCAAAAACAAACTGGATCAGCCAAATTTCTTTTTAATTCACTCATGAGATGTAGACATCACAAGCTGGGCCAGCACTTATTGCCTGTCCCTGGTTGCCCTTAAGTAAGTAGTGGTGAGCTGCACCTTGGACTGCTGTAAGTAGACCCAGAATGCTGTTAGGGAGGAAGACAGAGAATAAAGAACAGGACAGCACAGGAAAAGGCCCTTTGGCCCTCCAAGCCTGCACTGATAGTTTTAGTATGAAAGTGCAAAATGTGTCTTCACTGACAGGATCCATATCCCTCTATTCCCTTCCTATTCATGTATTCATCCATGTGCTTCTTCAATGCTGGTGTGTGTCTGCTTCCACCACTTCCTTTGGCAGCGCAGTCAGGCACTCACCACCCTTAATGTGAATTATAAACACACAAAGGGATTGAACAAATGTGCGTCCATCAAACATTTATTGAAACAGCGACAAGCATGGCTTCCAGGAAATCCAGGATTTTGACACTTAAGGAACAGCAGTATAGTTCCAATTCAGGAGGATGTAGCGAACCTGCTAGTGATGATGTTCTCATGTGTTGTGTCATTGGCAGACTGATTGCCAGGATCGATTAATAATTCTTCTATTGTGTCATACAACTACAGAATAGCAGGGAGAAAGTGAGGACTGCAGATGCTGGAGATCAGAGCTTAAAAATGTGTTGCTGGAAAAGCGCAGCAGGTCAGGCAGCATCAAAGGGACAGAAGAATCGACGTTTCGGGCATAAGCCTTCCTACAGAATAGCACTAAATGAAATATATGGATCATGACCATATGCTCTCTAAGAACTTCTGTGATTGCGATGGGGTTTGGTACAAGTTAGGTATTGCTACCACTGGACCTACTGACATAATTGAGAAACCTCGATTATTCAGCACTTGATTGTCCGAATTTTGGATTATCTGGCAAGATCGCAATGTCTTGATGCCTGGCTATCTTACGTTATCCGACATTCGATGAACTGAATGAAATTCTCTACATCCATGTCTTTCGAATAATCAAGCTTCCTCTGTATTAGTAAAGTTGCATATGAAGGATATGAATGGATGAGAGATAGTTCATTTAAGTTCATGTTAGTGAAATGCAGGCCATATCAGGCTATGATTGAAGAAATGGCAACATGAATATCTTGGAAATTATATCTCAAATAAATTTTAAATTGAGATCTAGAGAATAACTGTTCAAGTGTTCCTTAGAAAAGTGGTTCAGAAAATTGAAGTGGACGGCATAGAGGTGGCAAAGATTCTTGCAGGATTAAAAGTGAGAGTGATCAAAACAAATAGCATTAACTGCTTCGGAATTCACAAAAGAGACAGGATATAACGTATTTATGAATGTAAAATAGATCCAGGAAGACACACACAAAAGGAGAGACAAACACAGAGGGAGAACATAGAACAGTACAGCACAGTACAGGTCCTTCGGCCCTTGATGTTGTGCCGGCCTTTTATCCCACTCTAAGATCAGACTAACCAACATACCCTTCATTGTACTATCTTCCATGTGCCTATCCAAGAGTTGCTTAAATGTCCCTAATGTATCTGACTCTACTACCACTGCTAGCAGTGCATTCCATGCACCCACCACTCTGTGTAAAGAACCTACCTCTGACATCTCCCCTAAACCTTCCTCCAATCATCCTAAAATTCTGCCCCCTCATGATAGCCATTTCTGCCCTGGGACGAAGTCTTTGACTATCCACTCTATCTATGTCTCTCATCAGCTTGTATGCCTCTATCAAGTCACCGCGCATTCTTCTTTACTCCAATGTGAAAAGCCTTAGCTCCCTCAACCTTTCTTCATAAGACATTCTCTCCAGTGCAGGCAGCATCCCGGTAAATCTCTTCTGCACACTGTCTAAAAAGCTTCCACATCCTTCCTATAATGAAGCAATCAGAACTGAACACAACCAGGGTTTTATAGAGCTGCAGCATAACCTTGACGCTCTTAAACTCAATCCCCCTGCAAATGAAAGCCAACACACCATACACATTCTTGACAATCCTATAAACTTGGGTGGCGACTTTTGAGGGACATATGGACATAGACCCTGAGATCTATGGCACGGTGGCACAGTGGTTAGCACTGCTGCCTCACAGCGCCAGAGACCCGGGTTCAATTCCCGCCTCAGACGACTGACTGTGTGGAGTTTGCACATTCTCCCCGTGTCTGCGTGGGTTTCCTCCGGGTGCTCCGGTTTCCTCCCACACTCCAAAGGGGCATGGGAACCCAGACTGTAGCTTTAGGGTGCAGGACCTGGAGTGTAGGGAGGTTAGGAATATGGCATCAATCTTAAAGGAGGGTGCCTGTAAACAGAAGAGTGGCTTGAAGTGTGTATACTTTAATGCCAGAAGTATACGAAATAAGGTAGGTGAACTTGCAGCGTGGGTTGGTACCTGGGACTTCGATGTTGTGGCTATTACGGAGACATGGCTAGATCAGGGACAGGATTGGCTGTTGCAGGTTCCAGGGTTTAAATGTTTTAGTAGGGTCAGAGGTGGGGGTAAAAGAGGGGGGGGTGTGGCTTTGCTTGTCAAAGATAGTATTACAGCGGTGGAAAGGAAGATGGACGAAGATTTGCCATCTGAGGTAGTTTGGGTTGAGGTTAGGAATAGGAGAGGTGAGGTCACCCTGTTAGGAGTCTTTTACAGGCCTCCTAATAGTCCTAGAATCGTTGAAGAAAGGATTGTGAAGATGATTCAGGAGAAGAGTGACAGTAATAGGGTGATTGTTATGGGAGACTTTAACTTTCCTGATATTGATTGGGAAAGCTATAGCTCAAGTTCGTTAGATGGGTCAGTGTTTGTGCAATGTGTGCAGGAGAGTTTCCTGACACAATATGTAGATAAGCCAACAAGAGGTGAGGCCATACTGGATTTGGTTCTGGGTAACGAACCAGGCCAGGTATTAGAACTAGAGGTAGGTGAGCACTTTGGGGACAGTGACCACAATTCGGTGATTTTTACTCTCGTGATGGAGAGGGATAAGTGTGTACTCCAGGGCAAGAGTTATAGCTGGGGGCAGGGAAAGTATGACGCGTTGAGGCATGACTTAGGATGTGTGGATTGGAAAAGTAGATTCCAAGGCAAGAGCGTAATTGATATGTGGAACTTGTTCAAGGAGCAACTATTGAGTGTCCTTGATAAGTACGTACCTATCAGGCAGGGAGGAAAGGGTCGTGTGAGGGAGCCGTGGTTTAATAAGGAATTGGAATCCCTTGTTAAATGGAAGAGGGCGGCCTTTGTAAAGATGAGGCGTGAAGGTTCAACAGGGGCGATTGAGAGTTATAAGGTAGCCCGGAAGGACCTGAAGAGAGAGCTAAGAGCAGCAAGGAGGGGACATGAAAGGTCCTTAGTTGGTAGGATTAGGGAAAACCCTAAGGCTTTCTATAGGTATGTTAGGAATAAAAGAATGACTAGGGTAGGAATAGGTCCAATCAAGGATAGTAATGGGACGTTGCGTGTGGAGGCTGAAGAGATTGGGGAGGCACTGAATGAATACTTTTCGTCAGTATTCACTCAGGAACAGGACATTGTTGTCAATATGAATACTGAGGCACGAATAAGTAGAATGGATGGCTTTGAGATATGTAGAGAAGAGGTGTTAGAAATTCTGGCAAGGGTGAAAATAGATAAGTCCCCTGGGCCTGATGGCATTTATCCTAGGATTCTCTGGGAAGCAAGGGAGGAGATTGCAGAGCCATTGGTCTTGATTTTTGTGTCCTCTTTGTCTACAGGAGTAGTGCCGGAGGACTGGAGGCTAGCAAACGTGGTTCCCTTGTTCAAGAAGGGGAGTAGGGATAATCCTAGTAACTATAGGCCAGTGAGTCTCACTTCTGTTGTGGGCAAAGTCTTAGAGAGAATTGTAAGGGATAGGATTTATGCACATCTGGATAAGAATAATGTGATCAAGGATAGTCAGCATGGTTTTGTGAAGGGCAGGTCGTGCCTCACAAACCTTATTGAATTCTTTGAGAAGGTGACTAAGGAGGTAGATGAGGGGAAAGCGGTAGATGTGGTATATATGGATTTTAGTAAGGCGTTTGATAAGGTCCCCCATGGTAGGCTACTGCAGAAAATACAGAGATATGGCATTGAGGGTGAGTTGGAGGCTTGGATTAGGAATTGGCTGGCTGGAAGAAGACAGAGGGTAGTAGTTGATGGCAAAGGTTCATCTTGGAGTGCCGTCACTAGCGGTGTTCCGCAAGGATCTGTTTTGGGACCATTGCTGTTTGTCATTTTTATAAATGACCTGGAGGAAGGGTTAGAAGGTTGGGTGAGCAAGTTTGCGGATGATACGAAAGTCGGAGGAGTTGTAGACAGTGAGGAAGGATGTGGCAGGTTACAGCGGGATATAGAGAAGCTGCAGAGCTGGGCAGAAAGGTGGCAAATGGAGTTCAATGTAGCTAAGTGTGAGGTGATTCACTTTGGTAAGAGTAATAAAAAGATGGAGTACTGGGCTAATGGTCGGATACTTGGTAGTGTGGAAGAGCAGAGGGATCTTGGTGTCCATGTACACAGATCTCTGAAAGTTGCCACCCAGGTAAATAGTGCGGTGAAGAAGGCATATGGCGTACTGGCTTTTATTGGTAGAGGAATTGAGTTCCGGAGTCCTGAGGTCATGCTGCAGTTGTATAAGACTCTGGTGTGGCCGCATCTGGAATATTGTGTGCAGTTTTGGTCGCCATACTATAGGAAGGATGTGGAGGCACTGGAACGGGTGCAGAGGAAGTTTACCAGGATGTTGCCTGGTATGGTAGGAAGATCCTATGAGGAAAGGCTGAGGCACTTGGGGTTGTTTTCATTGGAGAAAAGAAGGTTTAGGGGTGACTTGATAGAGGTGTACAAGATGATTAGGGGGCTAGATAGGGTTGACAGTGAGAACCTTTTTCCACGTATGGAGTCAGCTATTACAAGGGGGCATAGCTTTAAATTAAGGGGGGGTAGATATAGGACTGATGTTAGGGGTAGGTTCTTCACTCAGTGAGTCGTAAGTTCATGGAATGCCCTGCCAGTAGCAGTAGTGGACTCTCCCTCTTTATGGGTATTTAAGCGGGCATTGGATAGGTATATGGAGGATAGTGGGTGAGTGTAGGTTAGGTGGGCTTTGATCGGCGCAACATCGAGGGCCGAAGGGCCTGTACTGCGCTGTAATGTTCTATGTTCTATGTTCTATGTGCAGGTCAGGTGAATTGGCCATGCTAAATTGCCTGTAGTGTTAGGTAAGGTGTAGATGTAGGGATATGGGTGGGTTGCGCTTCAGCGGGTGCGGTGTGGACTTGTTGGGCCGAAGGGCCTGTTTCCACACTGTAAGTAATCTAATCTAATCTAATCTCTAATCCCGCTGTTCCTCCACACTACCAAGAATCACAACTTTAACCCTGTAATCTGCATTCAAATTAAACCTTCTAAAATGAATCGCTTTACACTTTTCCAGTTGAACTCAGTCAGCCACTTATCAGCCCAGCTCTGCATCCTGTCAATGTCTCGTCGCAACCTTCAACAGCCCTCCACGTTAACCACCACTCCACCAACCTTCGTGTCATCGACAAATTTACTAATCCACCCTTCCACTTCCTTATCCAAGTAATTTATAAAAATCACAAAGAGAAGAGGTCCTAGAACCGATCCCTGTGGACCACGACTGGTCACCGAGCTCCAGGCTGAATACTTTCCATCTACCACCACCCTCTGTCTTCTTTGGGCCAGTCAATTCTGTAGCCAGACAGACACATTTCTATGTATCCCAAGCTGCCTTACTTTTACCTTGCTAAAATCCATGTACAGAGGAATCTCGATTATCCGAACATCAATTATCTGAATTTAGGATTATCTGAACAAGGTTGCAAGGTCCTGATGTTTGGCTAAACTGTGTTATCTGGCATTTGATTATCTGAATAAAATACTCCCTGCCCATGTCAATCGGATAACTGAGGTTCCTCTGTTCACCACATCCACTGCTCTACCTTCATCAATGTGTTTTGGCACATGCTCAAAGAATTCAAAAAGGTTTGTGAGACATGACCTGCCTCTCACAAAGCCATGCTGACTATCTCTATTCAAACTATGGTTTTCCAAGTAATCATGAATCCTATCTCTCAGAATCCTCTCTAATACTTTACCTACCATGGACATGAGACTGGCTGATCTGTAATTCCCAGGATAATCCCTATTTCCTTTCTTGAACAAGTGAATAACAATTTCAAAACTCCAATATTCTGGCATTACTCCAATGGACAGTGAGGATGCAAAGTTCATCGCCAAAGGTGCAGCAATCTCTTCCCTCAATTCCTGTAGTAACCTTGGGTATATCCCAGCTGGCCCAGGGGATTTTCAAAATTTTCAGCACACCCTCCTTCTTGACATCAACCTGTTTGAGCATGGCAGTCTGTTTCATGCTGTCCTCAGAAACATCATGGCCCCTCTCAGCACTGAATATTGAAGCAATGTACTCATTAGGGACCTCCCCTACCTCCTCTGACTCCAGGTGCAAGTTCCCTCCATTATCTCTGACTGACCATACCCTCACTCTGGCCAACCTCTTGTTCCTCACCTAAATACAGAATCACTTAGGATTTTCCTTAATCTTACCTGCTGAAGCCTTTTCATGCTACCTTCTCGCTCTCCGAAGTCCATTCTTCAGTTCCTTCCTGCCTACCTTGTAACCCTCAAGAGCCCTGTCTGATCCTTGCCTCCTCAAACCTCCTTTTCCTCTTGACTAGATATTCCACATTCCTGGTCATCCAAGGTTCTTCCAACTTATCATCCCTTCCTTGCCATAGGGGGACAAACCTGTCCAACACTATCAACAAGGGCTTCCTAAACAACCATAATTCAGTTACGTTTAGTTTAGTGATGGAAGGGGATAGGTACATGCTACAGGGCAAGAATTATAGATGGGAGAAGAGCAATTATAATGCAATTAGGCAAGACTTAAGATGCGTAGAATGGGGTAGCAAAATGCAGAGGGTAAGGACAATCGAAATGTGGATCTGGTTTAAGGGACAGATATTGCGTGTCCTTGATAGGTACGTCCCTGTCAGGCAGGAAGCAAGTGAAAAGATAAGGGAACCATGGTTTACTAAAGAAACTGTATCTCTTGTTAAGCAGAGGAGGGAGGCTTATGTGACATTGAGACGAGATGGGTTAGGTGAGGCGATGGAGAGTTACAGATTAGCAAGGAAGGATTTAAAGAAAGAGAGTTAAGAAGAGCAAGGAGAGGACATGAGCAATCTTTAGCAGGTAGAATAAAGGAGAACCCTAAAGCTTTCTATAGGTACGTGAGGAATAAAAGGATGACTAGGGTAGGAATCGGGCCAATCAAAGACAGAATTGGGAAGTTGCGTGCGGAACCTGTGGAGATGAGAGAAGTGCTAAACAAATATGTCTCATCTGGTTTCATTCAGGAAAAGGAGAATATTGTAGAGGAGAAGACGGAGATATGTGCTATTAGACTTGTAAGTCTAATTGGCCATGCTAAATTACCCATAGTGTTAGGTGAAGGGGTAAATGTAGGGGAATGGGTCTGGGTGGGTTGCTCTTTGGAGGGTCGGTGTGGACTTGTTGTGCCAAAGGGCCTGTTTCCACACTGTAAGTAAGTAATCTAATATTCAGGCTAGAGTCCAGTTACTCGTGGTGTGCCACAAGGATCTGTTTTGGGACCACTGCTGTGAGTCATTTTTATAAATGACGTGGACACAGGCATAGGTGGATCGGTTAGTAAGTGGGTGGTGTTGTGGACAGTATGGAAGAATGTTGCAGGTTGCAGGGGGACTTGGATAAACTGTAGAATTGGGCTGATAGGTGGCAAATGGAGTTCAATGTGAGGTGATTCACTTTGGGAAGAATAACAGGAAGGCAGATCACTGGGTCAATGGAAAAATTCTTGGTAGTGTGGATGTGCAGAGGGATCTTGGAGTCCATGTACATAGATCACTAAAAGTTGCCACCCAGGTTGGTGGTGCTGTTAAGAAGGCATACGATGTGTTAGGCTTTACTGGTCGAGGGATTGAGTTCTGGGGCCGTGATGTCATGCTGTAACTATACAAAACGTTAGTGCAGCCGCACTTGAAATATTGTGTACAGTTCTGGTCACCCCATTACAGGAAGGATGTGGAAGTATTGGAAAAGGTGCAGAGGAGATTTACTAAGATGTTGCCTGGTCTGGAGGGAAAGTCTTATGAGGAAAGGCTGAGAGATTTGGGTCTGTTCTCATTGAAGAGAAGAAGGCTAAGAGGGGATTTGATGGAGACATACAAGGTGATCAAAGGATTATGATTTGGAGATGCCAGTGTTGGATTGGGATGTACAAAGTTAAAAATCATACAACACTAGGTTATAGTCCAACAGGTTTAATTGGAAATCTTTTTCCTAGGATGATGATGTCAGCTTGTATGAGGGGGCATAGCTACAAATTGAGGGGTGATAGATTTAAGACAGGTGTCAGAGGCAGGTCCTTTACTCAGAGAGTGGTAAGGGCATGGAATGCCCTGCCTGCCAATGTAATTAACTCAGCCACACTGGCGGCATTTAAACAATCCCTGCATAAGTACATTGCTGATGATGGGATAATGTAGGGAGAGGCTTAGGTTAGTTCACAGGTTGGCACAACATCAAGGGCCGATGGGCAAGTTCTATGCGCTAACCTCCACATTTCTGTCATGCATTTCCCAGAGAACATCTGTTCCCAGTTTACGTACCCCAGTTCATGCCTAAGAGCATTATAATTCCCCCTACCCCAATTAAATACTTCCCAATGCTATCCGGTCCTATCCCTTTCCATGAGTAATATAAAGGTCAGGAAGTTGTGATCATGATCACCAAAATGCTCTCAGAGATCTGATACGTGGTTCGTTGCCAAGCACTAAATCCAATATTGCCTCCCCTCTAGTCGGCCTATCTACACATTGAGTCAGGAACCTTTCCTAGACACCTGACAAAAACTGTTCCATCCAAGCTATTTAAACTAAGGAGGTTCCAATCAATATTAGGGAAGTTGAAGTCACCCATTACAACAATCCTGTTACTTCTGCACCTTTCCATAATCTGCCTCCCAATCTGCTCCTCTATGTCCCTGTTGCTATTGAGGGCTCTGTAGAAAACTCCCAATAAAGTGACTGCTCCTTTCCTGTTTCTGACTTCCACCCATACTGGCTCTGGAGACAAATGCTCCTTGATGATCTCCCTTTCTGTAGCTGTGATACGATCCCTGATTAACAATGCCACTCGTCCACTTCTCTTGCCTCTCCCCTCTCCCCCTATTCCTACTGGGATGCATAAGATCTGAGGATTCCATATGCATTCATGGATGTACCTGCTGAAGAAATCCAACTTCTCATCATGCATGTTGAGATGTTGCTGGAGCTGTTCAGAGCTGGTGAAGCGACGGTTACACTCATAGCAAGGCCAGTTCTTTTCCTGGTCTCTCAGAACTGAGGAAGAAACAAACTTAGAAACTGTCAATCTGTCCACAAGAAAACTGCATTCATATTCTGCTTGACTATGGTGACTAATTCTCATTTTTCAGGAAGGGAGATCACTTCACTGGGCATTGTATTAAATTTTAAAATAAGCTGTTGTCTTAAAAAACATGAACTCAGGTTAAAACTGACACAAGAAGAAATGTCGGAATGAAATACTTTTGTTGAACGGACAAAATCTCTCACTGGAAATAACCTGAAGGCTTTCTGCACACTTGCTTTCATCAGTCAGAGCACTGAGCATAGGAGTTGGGAAGTCTTGTTACAACCGAAGAAAACATTGGTGAGGTCACATTTGGAGTACTGCGGGCACTTCTGGTTGTGTTGTTAAGAAGGCATACGATGTGTTAGGCTTTATTAGTCGAGGGATTGAGTTCTGGGGCCATGATATCATGCTGTAACTATACAAAATGTTAGTGCAGCCGCACTTGGAAATATTGTGTACAGTACAGGAAGGATGTGGAAGTATTGGAAAAGGTGCAGAGGAGATTTACGAAGATGTTGCCTGGTCTGGAGGGAAAATCTTATGAGAAAGGATATTATTGAACTAGAATGAATACAGAAAAGATTTACTACGATGCTACCTGGTCTGGAAGATTTTGAGTTATAAGAAGAGGTTGGATAGGCTGGGAATTTTCCCCTGAAGCGTAGGAGACCAAGGGATGACCTTTTAGAGATCTATAAAATCATGAGGGGCATAAGTAAGGTAGATAGCCAACAGCTTTTTCCTGTGGTAGAGGAATGAAAACTAGAGGGCAGAGGGTTTAAGATGAGAGGGGAGATACCAAAGGTCCAGAGGGGCACACAGAGGATGGTGAGTGTCTGGGACAGGCTGCCAGAGGTAGTGGTGAAATTGAGTACAACTTCATCATTTAAGAAACATTTAATCAGGTACACGAATGGGATAGGTATGGAAGGATATGGACCAAACATAGGCAAAAGGGACTACTTTAGTTGTGAAAACTAGGTGGCATGGGCAGGTTGAGTTGAAGGGCCTATTTCCATGCTCTAAACCTCTACTACTCTAGTAAGGAATAAATTAGACCAGTGACTGTTAGAGATCAGCACAGAATCTGGGTCAGTGTTGTCTGCTTGAGTTGAGAGGATTTAACATAACATATGGTTCTGAGGAAGTGTCACTGGAGTCGAAATGTTAACTCGGATTTCTCTTCACAGATGCTGCCAGACTTGCTGAACTTTTCTAGAAACTTCAGTTTTTGTTTCTGGTTTACAACATCCACAATTTTTTCATTTTTTTATTGAGTGGGTTTAAGTAAATCAGAACTCCTGGTGTCCATAAATCTTGAACATTTCTTGAAGAGCAACAAATAGCAGAGTATGACCGCTGTCAGATCTCTCTCTAATTTCAGATTTGAGAATCTACTGAACCAAGTCGTTCAACTTCATCTAAACAATTATTACACTCTGTGCTGCATCAAGAATGCATAGATAGTTTGTAAAAGCTTGGGATGCAACTTGGAGAGCAGGTAATTAGAAGTTGAATCTCAAAATTCGAGCCAGAAAGTGGGAAGGAAGTTGGTGCCTTTCAGAGATATTGCCAGGATCTAGTCCCCCAGAATTAGAATTATCTGAGACAGCAAGACCATTTTGAACAGATACTAATTGTAAAGTTTTGAAAGTTCTAAGCTCTATTGTTGAAGCAAGAGTCTTGTATTATTGATAATAATTAAAAATCTGTTATGAAACTTTGCTCCTTTTTGCTCAGAATTTCTTTTTTCAAGTTTTACTGAAGTCAACAACACGAACATCGGTTTCATGGCTGGAATCAACAATGATCGGACTCACCACGTGGAAAGCATTCCTAAGGATCTTCAAATCACATGCATTTGTCAAGAATCTTAGTCACAAACCTCTGTGAACAGCATGTAACCTCCAAATAAGTGGCAGAGAGCGTAGGCAGCAAGAGACAGTCATTGCTGTGAAGTCATTGATACACTGGTCACAATATAAGCTCTTCTTATGTGGGGAAACCCAAAAGTCCAAATATTTGCCCGTGGTGTTAACAGAGGAATGGCTTTAGAAGAGAATCCTGCTTTTTCTTAGCTATCTTTCAATTATTTTTAGGGTCTCCTGTTGCTTCTGGCAACGTCTCAGTCTGTCCATAAAAGAATACCTTTTCCATCAGTGGTTGCAGGTTGGGATCAATGCCAGATATAACCATGCAGCTCCATATAAAATACCAAAGATACCTTGGACTTCAGAGCAAGATTGTACGAGTTGTCCTCCTCTGCAAGTTGCATATATTACTGTAAACTCAGGTTGTAAGTTTGCTCGCTGAGCCGGAAGGTTTGTTTTCAGATATTTCGTTCCCATGCTAGGTAACATCATCAGTGAGCCTCTGGTGAAGCGCTGGTGTTATGTCCTGTTTTCTATTTCTGTGTCTTGGTCTCTATTATTGGTATAATATGTAATATCTATACAGCATACTCAAGAAGAACAGGTACCTTAAACACTGTCTGCCGATTCCTATACAACATACCCAAACAAGCAGACACAGCGTGCTCAGAAACTCTGGCCACACTACCATACATCAACCACATCTCTGAAATGACTATCAGACTATTCTAACCCCTTGGTTTCATGGTAGCCCACAAATCTACCAACACACTGAAACAGCTACTGATGAACCTGAAGGACCCTATACCAACAACCAGCAAAATGAGTGCAATTTACAAAATACCTTGCAAGGACTGTAACAAACACCACAATGGACAGGCAAGCAGAAATCTAGCCACCAGGATACACGAGCACCAACTAGCCACCAAAAGACATGACCCACTATCACTAGTATTCTTATGTACAGACTAAGAAGGACACCACTTCAATTGGGAGAACACATCCATCCAAGAACAGACTGAACTGAGACATGCATGGGAATTCCTCGAGGCCCGACATTCAAATCAGAACTCCAACAATAAACACATCGATTTGGACCCCATTTACTAATCTCTGAGCAAAAGAACCGGGAATGATGTCACCTACCTTAAGAGACCAAGACACACAAATAGAAAGCAGGACATTACACCAGCGCTTCACTGGAGGCTCACTGCTGATGTTACCTAGCATGGTGAAGAAATGTCTGAATTCAAACTTTCCAGCTCAGCGAGCAAACTTACAATGTGAACCTCAACCTGAGTTAGAAATCTTCTCAAAAATTGCATTACTATAAACAGCTAGGAGGAAGTGCAGAATTTTACAAACTTGAAGTAGTGGATAGGCTGCAGGTGAAGTTCACTCTGAATTGATGCAATTTGATACAAAGAACATAAAAACAAAATAAAGGGTACTCAGGAGCAGACACACCTGCGTGCATATGTGCAGAGTTTAATAAAGGTAGCAGGGATGGTAGGACAGGATTGGTAATCATGGATTCATAGACCTATGCTTCACTGATAGGGGCATAGAATAGGGGCAGGGAGGTGAGAGCAAGTTAAATAGAAGGCATGCAAAAACTCAGTAGAGAACAAGGAAAGATTGATTAATCAAACTACATTTATTTCAAAGCACGAGGCCTAGCAGGCAAGGGAGATGAACTCCGGGCATGGATGGGAATATGGGACTGGGATATCATAGCTATTACAGAAACATGGCTGAGGGAGGAACAGAACTGGCAACTCAGTATTCCAAGTACAGATGCCATAGAAGTGGAGGCAAGAGACGAGGAGGAGTGGTATTTTTTATTAGAGAAAACATCATGGTAGTACTTAGTAATGATATTCCTGGGGGAATCATCCAGTGAAACTATATAGGTGGAACTGAGAAATAAGGAGAAGGTTGTAATAATAGGTGATTTTAACTAACCAAACATGGACTGCCATAACATTTTGGGTTTGGATGGGGAGGAATTTGTTAAGTATGTTCAAGAAACATTTCTCAATAAAAATGTAGATTGCACAACTAGAAATAGGGTTGTTAAGAAGGTGTATGCTGTTTTGGCTTTCATTAGCAGGGGGATTGAGTTTAAGAGCTGTGAGGTTATGCTGCAGCTCTAAAAAACCCTGGTTAGACCACTCTTGGAATATTGTGCTCAGTTCTGGCTGCCTCATTGTAGGAAAGATGTGAAAGCGTTAGAAAGGATGCAGAAGAGATTTTCCAGGATGCTGCCTGGACTATAGGTCATGTCTTATGAAGAAAGACTAAGGGAGCTAGGGCTTTTCTCACTGGAGCGAAGGCTGAGAGGTGACTTGATAGAGGTGTACAAGATGATGAGTGATTGTTGGCAGAACATTGAGGGATGTTCTGTGCTATAAGGTTCTGTGTTCTATGATCTATCTTATGAAGCTCAATCTCCTCTTGGTCCAGAAATTAAAGTTCTAAATTGGGACAAGGCCAATTTTGATGGTATTTAGACAGAAACTTCCAGAAGTTGACTGGGAGAGTCTGATCTGGGGTAAAGGGATGTCTGGCAAGTAGGAAGCTTTCAAAAGTGAGATAATGAGACTTTAGGGACAGTGTGTTCCTGTTAGGGTAAAGGTAAGGCTGGCAGGAGTAGGGAGATATTGAGGTTCTGGTCAAGAAAAAGGAGGCATATGTCGGACAAAGACAGCTGGGTTCAAGTGAATCTGTTGAGGTGTACAAGGAGTGCAGGAGTACACCTAAAAGGGAAATCAGGAGGATAAAAAGAGGACACGAAACAGCTTTGGCAAATAAGGTTAAGGAGAATCCAAAGAGATTCGACAAGTATATCAAAAGCAAAAGAATAACTAGGGAGAGAACAGGGCACCAAAAGATCAATAAGGCCATCTATGTGGAACTACAGGAGATGGTGGAGGTCTCAAGTGAATACTATGCATCAGTATTTATTGTGGAGAAAGACATGGAAGCTAGGAAACTCAGTGAGATAAACAGTGAAGTTTTGAAAATAGTCGCATTACAGCAGAGAAGATGCAGGAGATCTTAAAATTCATAAAGGAAGATAAACCCCTGGGATTTGATCAAGTTTATCTCAAAACCAGGGGGCATAGTTTTAAGGTGAGAGGAGAAAGGTTTTAAGGTGAGAGGAGGAAGATAAATAAAGGATAGGAGGGACTTCTACACAGAGAGTGATTCATGTGTGGAGTAAACTGCTAGAGAAAGTGGTGGATACAGGTACAGTTACAGAGAGAGAGAGAGAGAGAGAGAAAGAGTGTAAGGGAAGAATTGCGAAGGCAAGAGAGAGATTGCGAGGGCGAGAAGTAGAGATAGCGAGAGCGAGAGGGAGAGATAGCGAAAGTGACAGATGGTAAGAGGGAGAGTTTTTCACGACCACCAACACCACAGCATCTTCCCACATAAGCACAGAAAGTGCAACACCTGTCCCTTCACTTCCTCCCCTCTCACCATCTTAGTCTTTCCAGTGAAACAGAATTTCATCTGTAATTCCTTCAATCTTGTGTTTTCTATTCATTGCACCCAGTGTAGCCTACTCTGCTTTGGAGAAACTAAACACACATTGGGTGACCGCTTTGCGGAACACTCCAGTCTGTGTGCATGCATGATCCCGACCTCTCTGTAGCATTTTAACACAGCATCCTGCTTGCATGCCCACTTGTCTGTCCTCGACATGCTGCAGTGCTCCAATGAATCACAGCTCAAACTGGAGGAGCAACATCTCATCTTCAGGCAAGGCATTTTATAGCCTTCTGGAGGCAATATTGAGTTCAACAGCTTCAAATTGAGAAACAACTCAATCGAGTTGGACAGAAGGGTCTGTTTCCATGCTGTACATCTCTACGACTCTATGACTCATGTCCTTCTCTTCCCTTCCCTGTCCACAGGAGACTATCTGCTCTTTAAAGTCTGGCAGTTAGACACCATTGTTCTGTCACTGTCACATTCTGATCACTTAATCTGAACTGTCAACATCCTTTGTCCACCTGTATACGACACCCCGTCACTATCACACGCCCTCAACTATTGCATAAATGCTGCCCTGTCCACACTTCACTTCAGGGCTGATGAAGAGTCACCTGGACTCAAAATGTTAGTTTATAATCTGTCAGGCCAGGTTTCAAACTGGGATCTGATTTGTCCAGCAATAACATCAGGTAGGATTATAGCACAATTTACTGAACCTGCCTTTATCTCTTTGCAGTCTCTTTGATTCCTCCCATAAATTATGTTTTCATCGAATTTTGCATTGTCAACAAACTTGGATTCATTACTCTGTCTCTTCATCTAAGACATTAATGCAAATAAATTGTAAGTAGCTGAGATCTCAGCACTAATTCTGATAGCACTGCATGTGCTATGCACAGCTGAAAATACCCTTTTATCCCAGTCTTCATCCATTGATCAGTTCTTCATCTATGTTAATGTCTAACCCCAATTCTAACAGTGACGATGCTGTAACTTTAAGAAGTTATTTTGTCCTAGTTTCTTTTAAGGGAAAGTGTGAATGAGAGGTGGAGGGCTGGCTAGCTAAGACCACTAAAGTAAACAGCTTGGGAGGCCTTGGGTTTATTTTAACAAAAACTGAATGGGTGTATTCAGATCTCACAGATTAGGATTTCTGGGTTTTGGTTTATCAGTAACATCAGAAGCTATTGGGTTCTCAACAGAGTTGGAAGCTTCCGTGAATGTCTCCTGGTTGCTATTCCCTCTCGGTTATTCTCTTGATGATTTTTCCTCCTGGGTTAGAGAACTACATGAGAGAATCTGTGTCTGAATTTACCTTTTTGCCAAGGGGTGTGCTAATGGGATATTACTATATTGGAACAGTTAATTAGCAAACGTTACTGTATCAATTATTGTGTTAAGTTTCCCATAGAATTTATCTGATAATCTATGCCTCAACTCATAAAGGCAAATGCCCCATATGCCTTCTTTGGCTGTATTTTATCCACAGTGTTTCAATAGATATGTTTTGCTTAACATCAAATAATTTGACCAGTTGTATTGCATCTGGAACACACACTTGATATTTTCCTTTAAAGTAAGGATAAGTGAGGGTCTTGGCTACCTTTATAAAATTACCTCTCCGATCTGATAATCTATGCCTCAACTTTACTGGGCGGCACGGTGGCACAGTGGTTAGCACTGCTGCCTCACAGCGCCAGAGACCCGGGTTCAATTCCCGCCTCAGGCGACTGACTGTGTGGAGTTTGCATGTTCTCCCCGTGTCTGCGTGGATTTCCTCCGGGTGCTCCGGTTTCCTCCCACACTTCAAAGATGTGCAGGTCAGGTGAATTGGTCATGCTAAATTGCCCGTAGTGTTAGGTAAGGGGTAGATGTAGATGTAGATGTAGGGGTATGGGTGGGTTGCGCTTCGGCGGGGCGGTGTGGACTTGTTGGGCCGGAGGGCTTGTTTCCACACTGTAAGTAATCGAATCTAATCTAATCTAATTTCCTAACTCATAAAGGCAAATGTCCCATATGCCTTCTTTGACTGTATTTTATCCACAATGTTTCAATAGATATGTTTTGCTTAACAAATTTGACCAGTTGTATTGCATCTGGAACAGACACTTGATATTTTCCTTTAAAGTAAGGATAAGTGAGGGTCTTGGCTACCTTTATAAAATATCTTGGGAGGGTCCATAACACAATAGCTCTTTTGTGTCTAAGTTATTGTGTGAAATCTTTCTTTTAGAAAAAGTAAAGGTCCTTACTAACTCTCCTTTATCTACCCTGTTGATCATTTCTTCAAAGAGCTTGAATAAACTTTTCAACCACTTTCCCTTCCATAAAACTGGGTGGCTTTGTTTTAATCATACAATATATGTCTAAGTGCATTGTCATAAATTACTCTGGTACACCCCGATCACTACTGTCAAACTAACTGGCCAATAGTTTCACCAATGTTCAGTCTCTCTCCTTTCTTAAAGACCGGTGTTACATATGCTAATATTCAATCGTCTTGGACCACTCTATCATCTAGGCAATTACATTAAATCACAAACAGTACATACCTATTCATACCTCTTTTAGATTAGATTCCCTACAGAATGGAAACAGGCACTTTGGGCCAACAAGTCCACATGAACCCTCCAGGGGTAACGCACCCAGACCCATTCCCCGACCCTATATTTACCCCCGACTAATGCACCTAACACTATGGGCAATTTAGCATGGCCAATTCACCTGACCTGCACATCTTTGGATTGTGGGAGGAAACTGGAGCACCCGGAGGAAACCCACACCGACACGGGGAGAATGTGCAAACTCCACACAGACAGTCGCCTGAGGTGGGACTCAAACCCGGGTTCCTGGTGCTGTGAGGCAGCAGTGCTAACCACTGAGCCACCATGCCAGTTAAATGCTGTTGCTTTCATAGAATCATTGAGTATAGAAGAGGCTTCTCAGCCCATCTAGTCTGGATCATTAAATCTACATTAGTCCTACAGTCCAGCATTAAGCCAAAAGCCTTGAAAGTTATGACATTTCAAGTGTTCATCCACACACTTTTTAAAAATTCTAAGGTTACTCACCTCAGTTACCCTCCTTGACTGAGCATTCCAGAACTCCATCACCCTCGGGTGAATAATATTTTCCTCAAATTTCCTCCAAACCTCCTGCCATTCACTTTAAAATTATGCCCCATAACTAATCTTAGTTCTTTAACTAAGGGGAACAGCTGTCTTTGATTCATCCTGTCCATGCCCCTCATTATCTTATACGCCTCTATAAAGACCCCCTTGACCTTCTCTCCTTCAAAGAAAACAACCTTGTCATTGCTGAAACGCTCCATCTCAGGTCAGACCCTGGTGAATAATGTCAACATCCCCTCCAGTGCAATCACATCCTTCCTATAGTGTGGTGACCACAACTGTCCACAATACTCCAGCTGTTGCCTAATCAAATTTCTGTACAGCTCCAAATTACCTCTCCAATCTGATAATCTATGCCTCAACTCATAAAGGCAAATGTCCCATATGCCTTCTTAACTCTCTTATTAACCTGCATGCCACCTTCAGGGATTTGTGAGCAAACACCCCAAAACCTCTGTTTCTCTGAGCTTTCGACATTCCTACTATTTATTGAGTATTCCTATTTTGCTCCTTATGCCAAACGGCGTTGTCATCATTTAGTGACCAGAGTTAAATTCCATCTGACAATGACCTGTACAGCCATTTATATCCTCCAGTAACCAAAGATCCTCTTCCTCAGTGACAACCACCTAGTCAATTACCTTGTCATCCACTAACTTAGTTATCAGCTCCCACCACACTCATCTACATCATTTATATTTGTCGCAGAAATCCTACATAGTGGAATCATGCCATTCAGCCCATCGGGTCCACACCGACCTTTGGAAGAGCATCTCACCAGACCCATGACCTACTTTATCCCTACAACCTTGCACTACCTACCTGCATGTGCAGTATTTTCCTTTTGTATGCTTTGTTCTATTTGCAGAATCAACCTGCATCAGCTATCCCCTCAGAGCAGTGCAACTCATTTTAAGTTTACCATTTTTGTTTGAGGCTCAAACACTTACTGCTGGGTAAGTGAGGCTTTACATTTGGGTGGTTGCTTTCTCCGAAACACTCCTTGGGTAGTGTCTCCCACCCATCCTCCTCCTCTGTGCGCCAATTGGTAAAGTGTCTGGTTTCTTTTATTTTAATTTTTCAGTAGTCTCGATGAGAATTTAGAACAATGGGAATGGGGGTTAGGGCAGTTGAATGTTCCTCCTGCAGAATATGGGAGGTAATGGCCATCACTAGTATCCCTGCTGACTGCATCTGTGAGAACTGAATCCAACTCCAGATCCTCGAAAACAGCATTGGAGAACAGGAGCTGGAGCTGGATGAACTTCGGATCATTCGGGAAACGGAGGGGGTTATTGAGAGGAGTCATACCTCAGGTAAAAGAAGGAGGCAGATGGGTTACTGTCAGGGACGAAAAGGGAACTGGCGGGCAATGCAGGGATCCCCTGTGGCCATTCCCCTCAATAACAAATATACCGGTTTGGATACTGTAGGGGGAGATAACTTACTGGGGTATGCCATGGAGCACAGGTCTCTGGCACAGAGTCTGCCTCTGTTGCTCAGAAGGGAAGGGGGAAGAGGGGTCATTGGGGATTCTACAGTTAGGGGACAGATAGGAGGTTCTATGGGAATGAAAAAGAATCACAGTTGGTGTGTTGCCTCCCAGGTGCCAGGGTTTGTGATGTATCGAATTGTGTTTTCGGGATCCTTCTGGTGGAGGGGAAGCAGCCCAAAGTTATGGGCCACTTAGGTACCAACTACATAAGTAGGAAGACAGGTGGGGATTGAAGGCAGAAATTCAGAAAGCTAGGGTGGAAGCTTAGAGTTAGAACAAACAAAGTTGTTATCTTTGGTTTGTTGCCGTGCCACATCCTAGCGAAGGAATAGGGAGAGAGAGTTGAACACGTGGCGACAGGGATGGTGCAGGAAGGAGGGTTTTGGATTCCTGGATAATTGGGACTATTTCTGGGGTAGATGTGACCTCTACAAACAGGATGAGCTTCACCTGAACCAGAGGGGTACCAGCATCCTTTGGGGGAAATTCGCTAATGCTCTTCGTGTGGGTTTAAGCTAATTCAGCAGGGGGATGGGAACTGAAACTGTAGTTCGAGTATACAGGAGGTTGAGAGTAGTGAGGTCAGAAATAAGATTTCAAGATCACAAGAAGGCACCGGCAAGAAGGAAGTTGGTTTGAAGTGTGTCTACTTTAACACCAGGAGCATCCAGAATAAGGTGGTGAACTTGCAGCATGGGTTGGTACTTGGGATTTTGATGTAGTGGCCATTTCAGAGACATGGATAGAGCAGGGACAGGAATTGTTGTTTCAGGTTCCGGGATTTAGATGTTTCAGTAAAAACAGGGAAGATGGTAAAAGATGGGGCATGTGGCACTGTTCGTCAAGGACAATATGATGGTTGCAGAAAGGACGTTTGAGGACTCGTCTACTAAGGTAGTATGGGCTGAGGTTAGAAACGGGAAAGGAGAGGTTACCATGTTGGGAGTTTTCTATAGGCCTCCAAATAGTTCCAGAGATGTAGCGGAAAGGATAGCACAGATGTTTCTAGATAAGAGCAAGAGTGACAGGGTAGTTGTTATTGGGGACATTAACTTTCCAAATATTGACTGGGAATACTATCATACCAGTACTTTAGATGGGTCAGTTTTTGTCCATTGTGTGCAGGAGGGTTTCCTGACACAGTATGTAGACAGGCCAACAAGGGGGGAGGCCACATTAGATTTGGTCCTGGGTAATGAACCCAGCCAGGTGCGAGATTTGGAGGTAGGTGAGCACTTTGGTGATAGTGACCACAATTTGACTTTAGTGTTTGCTTTAGTGATGGAAAGGGCAAAATTTTATACCACAGGGCAAGAGTTATAGCTGGAGGGAGAGGCAATTACAATGTGATTAAGCAAGCTTTAGATAACTGAGATACAGGCTACTAAACTACATGGGATTGAGGTGCATAAGGAGGAAGTGTTAGCAATTCTGCAAAGTGCAAAAATAGTTATGTTCTTGGGCCGGATGGGATTTATCCGAGGAATCTCTGGGAAGTCAGGGAGGGGATTGCCGAGTCTCGGCTTTGTCTACAGGAATAGTGCGAGAAGACTAGAAGACAGCAAATGCTGTCCCCTTCTTCAAGAAGGGGAGTAGAGCCAACCCTGGAAATTATAAACCAGCGAGCCTTACTTCGGTTGTAGATAAAATGTTGGAAAGGGTATCAGCGATAGGATTTATAATCCTCTAGATAGGAATAAGCTGATTAAGGAAAGTCAACACGGTTTTGTGAAGGGTAGGTCGTGCCTCACAAACCTTATTGAGTTCTTTGATAAGGTGGCCACACATGTGGATGAGGCCACACATGTGGATGAGGGTAAAACAATTGATGTGGTGCATGTGGATTTCAGTAAAGCATTTGATAGGATTCCCCACGTTAGGCTGTTGCAAAAAATATGGAGGCATGGGATTGAGGGTGATGTAGTAGTTTGGATCAGAAATTGGCTAGCTGAAAGAAGACAGAGGGGGGTGGTTGATGGGAAATATTCATCCTGGAGTTCACTCACTGGTGGGGTCTGTTTTGGGTCCACTGTTATAGAATCATAGAGATGTACAGCATGGAAACAGATCCTTCGGTCCAACTCGTCCATGCAGACCAGATATCCCAACCCCATCTAGTCCCACCTGCCAGCACCCGGCCCATATCCTTCCAAACCCTTCCTATTCAAATTCCCATCTAGATGCCTTTTAAATGTTGAAATTGTACTAGCCTCCATCACTTCCTCTAGCAGCTCATTCTACATACATACCACCCTCTGCGCGAAAAGGTTGCCCCTCAGATCTCTTTTATATCTTTCCCCTCTCACCCTAAACCTAAGCCCGCTAGTTCTGGACTCCCCGACCCCAGGGAAAAGACTTTGCCTATTTATCCATGCCCCTCATGATTTTATCAATCTCTATAAGGTCACCCCTCAGCCTCCAACGCTCCAGGGAAAACAAACCTAGCCTATTCAACCTCTCCCTAGAGATCAAATCCTCCAACCCTGGAAACATTCTTGTAAATCTTTTCTGAACCCTTTCAAGCTTCACAACATCTTTACGATAGGAAGGAAACCAGAACTGCATGCAACACTCCAACAGTGGCCTAACTAATGTCCTGTACAGCCGCAACATGACTTCCCAACTCCTGTACTCAATAATCTGACCGATAAAGGAAAGCATACCAAACTCCTTCTTCACTATCCTATCTACCTGCGACTCCACTTTCAAGGAGCTACGAACCTGTACTCCAAGGTCTCTTTTGTACAGCAACACTCCCCAGGACCTTACCATTAAGTGTATAAGTCCTGCTAAGATTTGCTTTCCCAAAATACACCACCTCACATTTATCTAAATTAAACTCTATCTGCCATTTCTCAGCCCATTGGCCCATCTGGTCCAGATCCTGTTGTAATCTGAGGTAACCCTCTTCGCTGTCCACTACACCTCCAATTTTGGTGTCATCTGCAAACTTACCAACTACACCTCTTATGCTCGCATGCAAATCATTTATATAAAAATGATGAAAAGTAGAGGACCCAGCACCAATCCTTGTGGCACTCCATTGGTCACAGGCCTCCAGTCTGGAAAAAAAACCCTCCACCACCACCCTCTCTCTTCTACCTTCGAGCCAGTGCTGTATCCAAATGGCTAGTTCTCCCTGTATTCCTTGAGATCGAACCTTGTTAACCAGTCTCACATGGGGAACCTTGTCAAATGCCTTACTGAAGTCCATATAGATCATGCCCACCACTCTACCCTCATCAATCCTCTTTGTTATATCTTCAAAAAACTCAATCATGTTTATGAGACAGTATTTCCCACGCATAAAGCCATAATATCCCTAATCAGTCCCTGCCTTTCCAAATACATGTACATCCTGTCCCTCAGGATTCTCTCCAATAACTTGCCCACCACTGATGTCAGGCTCACTGGCCTATAGTTCCCTGGCTCGTCCGTACCAGCTTTCTTCAGCAGTGGCACCACGTTAGCCAACACCCAGTCTTCAGGCACCTCACCTGTGACCATCTATGATCCAAATGCCTCAGTACAAGGCCCAGCAATCACTTCCCTAGCTTCCCACAGAGTTCTAGGGTATACCTGATCAGGTCCTGGGGATTTATCCACTTTTATGCGTTTCAAGACATCCAGTACGCCCTCCTCTGTAATACAGACATTTTTCAAGATGTCACCATCTATTTCCCTACATTCTATATCTCCCATGTCCTTTTCCACTGTAAATACTGATGCAAAGTACTCATTTAGTATCTCCCCCATCTCCTGTGGTTCCACACAAAGGCTGCCTTGCTGATCTTTGAGGGGCCCTATTCTCTCCCTAGCTACCCTTTTGTCCTTAATCTAGTTGTAAAAACCCTTTGGTTTCTCCTTAATTCTGTTTGCCAAAGCTATGTCATGTCCCCTTTTTGCCCTCCTGATTTCCCTCTTAAGTATATATAAGTATATACTGCCTTTATACTCTAAGGACTCACTCAATCTATCCTGACATACATTTCCTTCTTTTTCTTAACCAAAATCTCATTTTGTTTAGTCACCCAGCATTCCCATACCTACCAGCCTTTCCTTTCACCGTAACAGGATTATATTTTCTCTGGACTCGTTATCTCATTTTTGAAGGCTTCCCATTTTCAAGCCGTCCCTTTACCTGTGAACATCTGCCCCAATCAGCTTTTGAAAGTTCTCGCCTAATACCATCTAAATTGGCCTTCCTCCAATTTAGAACTTCAACTTTTAGATCTGGTCTATCCTTTTCCATCACTATGTTAAAATTAATAGTATTATGGTCGCTGGCCCCAAAGTGCTCCCCCACTCTCGCCTCAGTCACCTGCCCTGCCTTATTTCCCAAAGGTCAAGTTTTGCACCTTCTCTGGTAGGTACATCCACATACTGAATCAGAAAATTTCCTTGTACACACCGTAACAAATTCCTCTCCATCTAAATCTTTAACACTATAACGGTCCCAGTCTATGTTTGGAAAGTTAAAATCCCCCAACATAACCACCCTATTATTCTTACAGATAGCTGAGATCTCCTTACAAGTTTGTTTCTCAATTTCCCTCTGACTATTTGGGGGTCTATAATACAATCTCAATAAGGTGATCATCCCTTTCTTATTTCTTAGTTCCATCCAAATAACTTCCCTGGATGTATTTCAGGGAATATCCTCCCTCAGTACAGCTGTAATGCTATCCCTTATCAAAAATGCCACTCCCCCTCCTCTCTTGCCTCCCTTTCTATCCTTTCTGTCGCATTTGTATCCTGGAACATTAAGCTGCCAGTCCTGCCCATCCCTGAGCCATGTTTCTGTCATTGCTATGATACCCTAGTCCCATGTTCCTAACCATGCCTGGAGTTCATCTGCCTTCCCTGTTAGGCCTCTTGCATTGAAATAACTGCAGTTTAATTTATTAGTCCTACCTTGTCCCTGCCTGCCCTGACTGTTTGACTTGCCTATATTCTCACTGTACTACTCTCACATTGAAATCTTTCCTCACTAGCTGCCTGCACCCCACCCCCCCCACCCCCAACCTTACTAGTTTAAATCCTCCCAAGCAGCTCTAGCAAATTTCCCTGCCAGTATATTAGTCCCCTTCCAATTTAGGTGCAATCCGCCCTTCTTGTACAGGTTACTTCTACCCCAATGATCCAAAAATGTGATCTATGGAGGGAAGGTCTTACGAGGTAAGGGCTTGAGGCTGTTATCGTTGGAGAGAAGGTTGAGCGGCGATCTAATTGAGACATATAAGATAATCAGAGGGTTAGATAGGATGGACAGTGACAGCCTCTTTCCTCGGATGGTGATGGCTAGCACAAGGGGACATAGCTTTAAATTGAGGGATGTCAGAGGTAGTTTCTTTACTCAGAATAGTAGTAGGGCGTAGACCTACTATACACCAGCTCCTCAGCCATGCATTCATCTGCTCTCTCATCCTATTCCTGCCCTCACTAGCTCATGGCACCAGGAGTAATTCAGATATTACTACTCTCGAGGAGCTACTTTTTAAATTTGTGTGTCATTTTTATAAATGACCTGGATGAGGGCATCGAAGGATGGGTTAGTACATTTGCGGATGACATTAAGGTCAGTAGAGTTGTGGATAGAGATGAAGGATGTTGTAGGTTATAGAGGGATAGAGATAAGCTGTAGAGCTGGGCTGAGAGATGGAAAATGGAGTTTAATGTGGATAAGTGTGAGGTGATTCACTTTGGAAGAAGTAACAGGAATGCAGAGTACTAGGCTAATGGTAAGATTATTAGTAGTGTAGATGAGCAGAGAGATCTCAGTGTTCAGGTACATCAATCCTTGAAAGTTGCCACCCAGATTGATAGGGTTGATAAGAAGGCAGATGGTGTGTTCACTTTTATTCGTAGAGGGACTGAGTTTCGGAACCATGAGGTCATGCTGCAGCTGTACAAAACTCTGGTGCGGCCACACTTGGAGTATTGCGTGCAGTTCTGGTCACTGCATTAAAAGAAGGATGTGGAAGCTTTGGAAAGGGTTCAGAGGAGATTTACTTGGACGTGGCCTGGTATGGAGGGAAGGTCTTACGAGGTAAGGGCTTGAGGCTGTTATCGTTGGAGAGAAGGTTGAGCGGCGATCTAATTGAGACATAGAAGATAATCAGAGGGTTAGATAGGATGGACAGTGACAGCCTCTTTCCTCGGATGGTGATGGCTAACACGAGGGGACATAGCTTTAAATTGAGGGATGTCAGAGGTAGTTTCTTTACTCAGAATAGTAGTAGGGCGTAGAATGCATTGCCTGCAACAGTAGTAGACTCGCCAACTTTAAGGGCATTTAAATGGTCATTGGATAAGCATAAAGACGAGAATGGAATACTATAGGTTAGATGGGCTTCAGATTGATTCCACAGGTCGGCACATCATCGAGGGCTGTAATGTCCTATGCTCTATATAATTCTCAAAATTAATATGGAATTTAATTGTATTACGAGAATGATTTTTTCTGATAAGATCTTTTATTATGAGATTATTAATTAAATGTGCTTCATTCCATTATAAAATTTCTAGAAGTTTTATCCCTATCTTGTTGTTCACCATACTATATCAGGAAACTGTCACGTTCATCACCTTTCAGTCTACATTTGCCATTGGGCCACAGAAGATGAAATACAGGTTTCTCCCATTAACTAAAGCAGTATCAAGTTATTTCAGAGTCCACTGACTGCACGGCCTTCATAATGCACCACAGAAACGATCACTCACCTTTCCGTTCCTCTTCAGAGATGTCATGGATCTTCCGCTCCACGAAGTCTGCATATGATGCTGCATACCACACCTGCAAGTATACAGACAGCAAGATTTAGAAGCATAGTCTGGTGGTCATGGTCACAGCAGTCCTCTGCATTCCCTTTCTGCAATGAGTCACCTCTTTATCATCCAGTTAGGTATTTCAACTGTAGCCTTGCAATGATCATTGGACCATTTAGACCATCGTGTCTGTTTTGCTGCTGAGTCACAGCTTGCTCCAAACTCTGCGCTACATATCACCATGCTTGATAGGTAATAAACTTGAACACAACACAACTATATCCATGCCATATTTCTGAAATGCCAACTATAGCAATTCAGAACTGTAATAGTGCAGAATAGAGCAATGAGCCAGAAGCAAGGAAGAACAAAAACCATTGATCACAAACCTCAAATATTGCTCAGCCAAACTAATTAGTCAACAAAAGTAGGAGTTAAAAAAAAATTATGAAATTGATCACAATACATTAACAAAATCTGATTGGCAGCCATTTTACTTTTGCGATAGCACCTCAGGTAAACAACCACATACTGTTATAGCTGCAGTTACCAGATAACTTTTGTTTGATAAGTCCTCGTAACAGTTTTCATCATGGCGCAGAACTGGGCATATTACATTATTCACTCACTCTCTGAATTAAAGTGGCCGCAGGTGCTATTCAGTATAGAACAAAGCGTATGACTTCAATTTCTGAGCCAGAAGGCTCAGATCGGAGTAGAAATTGGGAGCAGAGGTTGGTTCTCAAAAAGGGAGGTTTAGAAATGAAAAGCACTTTTTTCAGATGAAAGGTTGTAAATTGCAGTTATTTTTGGGAAGAATGGCTGAAACCAAGTTTGTGTCAGATTAGATTACTTTAGATTACTTACAGTGTGGAAACAGGCCCTTCGGCCCAACAAGTCCACACCGACCCTCTGAACAGCAACCCACCCAGACCCATTCCCCTACATTCACCCCTTCACCTAACACTACGGGCAATTTAGCATGGCCAATTTACCTAACCTGCACGTTTTTGGACTGTGGGAGGAGACCAGACCACCCGGAGGAAACCCACGCAGACACAGGGGGAATGTGCAATCTCCACACAGACAATTGCCTGAAGCGGGAATTGAACCCAGGTCTCTGGTGCTGTGAGGCAGCAGTGCTAACCACAGTGCCACCGTGCCACCCACGAATATATAAACTCTTCTGTGAAGTTCCGTGAAGCTGAACCTTATGATCAATGGAAAAATTGGCAAGATATGAGCATGCTGACTGAAGAAGAAAACAAGGTGCAGTTTGGCATTGTTGCTCCCATCTAGAAGCAAAAACAGGTGTAAAGTACTCTCAGAGCTGGACACTCAAGATGGTTCAGATAATCTATTAATATTTTTGGACAAAATTTATAAAAGTGATTATCTATTAAATGAATTATAGACATACTCAGAATTTGGTAATTTTAGAAAACTGCAAAGTTCTTCCACACAAGAATATTTTTCAATTAACTTATGGAAGTGGATATTGTTGGCTTGGCCAACATTTACTGTCCATCCATGATTGAACTGGGGAAGATTGTAGAGAGCTGCCTTCTTGAAACACTGCTGTAAATACCCCACAGTGTTGTTAGGGAGAGAGTTCCAGGATTTTGACCTAACAGCAGTGAAGGAACAACAAAATAGTTCCAAGTCAGGCTTGAAGGAGAACTTGCAGATGATAGCTTTCCAGTATTTCTGCTGCCCTGATCCTCTGAATTAGGATTTGGATTGATTGGAGAGGTTGAGATAGATCCAATCTGAGACTTGGACAGATTTGAACTGATGTGGGGTACGAAAGATCCTAGCAGATTTAAACACTTGGTGATTTGTGTACTAGATTTTGTTTAATGTCGATTACTTGCGGCTGGTTAAATTCAAAGTGAGGGAAATGACTCTTCAGATTGCTAAAGAGGTTCTGGAGTTTGAACATGCTTCCCAAATTTTCCAAGTAAGTTTAGAAAGACAGAGAAAAGGCATACTTTTAGAATTAGCAAATAGGTTAGAATTGGGTTTAGCCAGGGACAAAAGGAAAGCTGAAATTGTAATGGAGTTGATCAAGCGCCTAGATGTATCAGAGAAACAAACAAGTGCAGCAGAGTTAGAAAAACTTAAATTTCAATTGAGGCAAATGGAGTTATAAGAGAAAGAAGAGCCATGTTAGAAAAAAAAGGGACAGAGGGTTCTTAGCTGAGAAAAAAAAGAGAAAGAGAGCAAACTGCCATGGAGAGAGGAACTACTGGAGAGCTAATTGTCTATCTGACATCTTGCTCTCAAAGAAATGAGAAAACACTCTATCAAAAGTACCTTTTCAGTATAAAGAAAGAAGACGACTCAGAGATCAGCAGCAGGAAAACTGAAGACAGTGGAGAAGACAAAGACTGTGAGATTTTGAGATTAAGTTAATGTCATTTTAATAAGTGTCTTATTGGAACAGCATATTGTTACAGAGTTGGGAATCAGAGAGTAAGCAGTTAAGAGAAAGCTTAGATTTTCTGAATAGTTTGTTTTGTTTAATGTTCACTTTTGGAGTAGGAAAATTAATTGATACTATTTTCTTTCAATAGTGGAATTTAGTTCTCTCATATTCCAGCAGATTACGAA
Source organism: Chiloscyllium punctatum (assembly GCF_047496795.1). NCBI lineage: Eukaryota > Metazoa > Chordata > Chondrichthyes > Orectolobiformes > Hemiscylliidae > Chiloscyllium > Chiloscyllium punctatum. The sequence goes on along the minus strand of NC_092761.1, from coordinate 52,187,782 downwards.
GCGAGGCGAGCTTTTCTGGTGTTTGGTTTAATTAACAGAAAAGGTTAATCTGTCGTAACAGATTTGGAAAGTGCTGTTAAAGGAGCCTTGGTGAGTCACAACAATGTATCTTGCAGATGGTACACACTGCTGCTACTGAGCATTAGTGGTGAAAGAACTGAATATTGAAGATAGTGGATGGAGAATCAATCAAGAAGGCCACTTCATCCTAGATAGAATTCAACAGATCATATGCAAGATTGAAAAAAATCTATCTGAAGAATCCTAATTCAGTGTTTGCTTTTAAACTCTTGGACTGTGCTAAAGTGTCAAATATGGATAGATTCAAAGTGGTCACTAGAGTTAGACATTTAGAAAGAAGCATGCCTTTGATCCAAAGTCTGAAAAGATATTTCTGGAAAAATGTTCCTTCTCAGCAACATTCATGGCCCTTATGGGACATTCAGCATCAGCAGTTACACAAAGAGTGCTCAACAGTTGCAACATTGAGTTCAAAGTCATAAGTGTCAACATGAAAGAAAAGCCATTACTAAAAGAAGTGAGGAAAGATACATCAGGCAACATATCTCCATAATAGTGGCAGAAACTGGGGAACAATAACAGAAGGATAACCTCAAACACCTTGAGAATGGTTAACAGGTATTTTAGATATGACTAAAGACAGCAGTATGCATTGATTGTCTGAAATAATGCATGGCACAGAGGTTTGGCAGGTGAGAATGGGCAGAGAAAACTGTATGAATAAAAAGGAACTTCAACCTAGGAATGAATGTTCTACTTGTAGACTAATCCCATCACATGGTTCTGGACAGTGGATGCATGTTCACAGTATGTAGTATTATGATCCCAGTTGATAATATCGCTAGACGAATCAGATCCCAAAATGAAACCTGAATTGATAGAATTTTTTATATTTTTGTTAAAGTTGTGGTAATTCATAACAGAGGACAGAATCTTCCTACACACCGAATAAATGGGAATTTTGAAGAAAGTTGGGAAACTGCATGGGATGTGCAGCGTTGATTGTCTTGACATCAATGAAAGTCTTATGTTGCCCCATTAATATGCAATCTCCCATTCTTCCACCCTCCAGATAGAAATATACAGTGACAATTCATGACAAGAAAGTCAGAACAACACCTATGAATCACCACCTACCCCTTGGGCTCCAGTCACCAATATCTCAGAGCACACTCCAACAGTTTGCACTCTCCCCTTTCCCAATCCACAGAATTTAGCACCAGATGTATACCAGCCTCACTGAACCCTCGTGCCACAGCGCCAACCCACTGCTCGCAGTAACAGCAGCCATCTCAGACATTTGACCAATGTACATTTCAAAGGCTTCTCATTTTATCTCTTAGTGCTCACTCGCTTAGAATCAGAAAATCAACAGTGCAGAAAGATGCTATTTGACCCATCATATCTGTACCATCTCCTGAAAGTGCTACCCAGCTAGTCCCAGTCTCCAGCCCTCAGTCACTGTTCAAATATGACAAGATCTGGACAATATCCAGGCATGGGCTGAAAATGTCAAAGCAACATTCATGCAACACAAACACCAGGCGATGAGCATCTCCAATAACAGACAACCTAACCACTTTTCCTTGACATTCAATGGTGTTACCATCACTGAAAACCCATATTCTTGGGGTTACCAATGACCAGAAATCAAGCTGGACTTGCCATATAAACAGAGTGATGACAAGTACAGGTCAAAGGCTAGGTGACAGTCACTCACCTACTGACCTCCCAAAGCCTGTCTATCACCTACAAGGCACAAGTCAGGAATGTGATGGAATACTCCTCACTAGCCTGGATGGGTGCAGCTCCAACAACACTCAAGAAGATTGATACCATCCAGGACAAAGCAGCCCACTTGATTGGCACCACATCCACAAACGTCCACTCTTACAACACTGCTACTTTATCATCACTGTGTCAAAATCCAGAAACTCCCTCCTTAATGGCACCTGCAGCAGTTCAGGGCAGCTCACTCGCAACTTTTCAAGAGCAATTAGGGACAGGCAATAAAATGCTGGCCAGCCAGTAACACCCATGTCTCATGAGTGACTAAAATAAAATCTCCGCAGCCCTTTAAATTCACTATCAAATATATATCCAGCTCTCTGCTCAAACCTCTACTGGAATCCACTTCCACCTCTCCCAGGGAGCACACTCCAAATCCCAACAACTCTGAGTAAAGAGGTTTCGCCTCATCCCACTCCTAGCACAAGTTGTATAGAATCTTCAAATCTCTACAGTGTGGAAACAGGTCCAACAAGTTCACACCAACCCTCCAAAGAGTATCCCACCCAGATCCATTCCCCTACCCTGTTACTCTATATTTCCCCTAATACATCTAACTTACACATCCTTGGATGCTATGGGCAATTTCAGCATGGCCAATTCACCTAACCTGTACATCTTTGGACTGTGGGAGGAAACCCATGAAAACACGGAGAGAATGTGCAAAGTCCACACAGACAGTCGCCAAAGGCTAGAATCGAACCAGAGTCCCTGGCGCTGTGAGGCAGCAGTGCTAACCATTGAGCCACTGTGCCACCCTAATCATTGAGCCTCTATTGTCTCTCTGCACTCCTTCTATGAAAATGCATTACCTCACATTTCTCCGCATTGAAACTCATCTGTTACGCATTTGTCCATTTGACCAACTTGTGCCTATTTCTGCCTTGCCATCCTGTTTTGCAGCATAGCCCTCTCAGCCAGACTTAAAGTGTTTCTGTCTTGCCTTGTCTTTTAATGCAGACACAAACCAGGCAGCTTATCACTGTTGATGGCTGTGATCAGTCAAGAAGATGGCCATATTGTTGGACATCTCTGTGCTACGTCAATTCGACAACATTATCATATGCAAGTAGTGTACATGGCAAACACGACATCCACATCAACTAAGTGGCCATGTTTCAAAGTATACGGGGAACAGTCTTCATCAAGTCAAGGGATTTTTGGACAGTAAGTCAAGGGCAGTCTCTAATATTAGTCAAGAGTCTTGGGCACAGTCAACCAGCCACTTGGGGCAGTCACTATCAGGATCATCTCTCATAAGGGGTGAGGAGCCGACAGTTAGGCACCTCATCATCCTTATTGGCTCTTTCAGCTACAACACAGTCAGAGGCGTACTGCAGAGAAACAAACCCTTGGACTCACCATGTTAATGTTAACCAACAAACACCAAACTGCACCAATCGCATTTAACTGCACTTGGTCCACAGCCTACATTTTAACTACTCATCCAGATGCTTCTTATATGTTGCGAGAGTACCCTCCACCACCTTCTCAGGCCACGTGTTCCATATTTTGACCAGCCTCTGGCTGAAAAGGTTTTCCTCAATACCCTCGAAACCACTTACTTCTCACCTTAAATGGGTGCCCTCTGGTCTTTGGCATGTTTGCCATGGGCTGAAAATGTGTTGCTGGAAAAGCACAGCAGGTCAGGCAGCATCCAAGGAACAGGAGAATCGACGTTTCGGGCATCAGCCCTTCTTCAGTCGATTCTCCTGTTCCTTGGATGCTGCCTGACCTGCTGCGCTTTTCCAGCAACACATTTTCAGCTCTGATACTGCAGCATCTGCAGTCCTCACTTTCTCCGCGAAGATGTTTGCCATGGGGAAAAGATTCTCACAATCTACCCTGTCTGTGCTTGTCATCATTTTGTATACCTCAAATCAGATCCCCCTTCAACCTCCTCTGCTTCAGGGAAAACAAACTTAGCCTATCCACTCTCTCCTTATAACTGAGATTTTCCATTCCAGGCAACATCTTGGCAAATCTCTTCTGCAGCCTCCCCGGTGTAATCATTAGTGTTCTGACACTGCAACCAATATTCCATCTGCAGCCTAACCAATGCTATGCAAAGTTGAAACAAGATTTTCTTACTCCTATATTCTATGATCTGGGTAATGAATATCATTTACTAGGATGTTGCCTTGTATGGAAGGATGGTCTTTCGAGGAAAGACTGAGGGAACTGAGGCTGTTTTCGTTGGAGAAAAGAAGGTTGAGAGGTGACTTAATCGAGATGTATAAGATAATCAAAGGGTCAGATAGGGTGGACAGTGAGAGCTTTTTTCCTCGGATGGGGAAGGGTTGCGGAACGACCTACCTGCAAAAGGAGTAAACTTGTCAACGTTAGGGGCATTGAAATGGGCATTGGACAAACACATGGATAATAATGGAACGGTGTAGGTTAGATGAGGATTAGATTAATTTCACAGGTGAGCACAACATCGAGGGCTGAAGGGCCTGTACTGCGGTGTAATGTTCTATGTATGCCTTCATTACTGCCCTGTCCGCCTATGCTAACCCCGTCAGGGATCTGTGAACTTGTATGCTAAGGTTCCTTTGTTCCTCAGTAACCCCGAAGGACCAATCATTCATTTGTTAATCCTTCCTTTACTATACCTCCCAAAATGCATCAGGATTAAATTATATTTGTCATTTTCTGCCCAATTTAGCAGCTGATCAATATTAGACTGTAGTCTGAGACCATCCTCCTCACTGTTAACAACAACGCCAATTTTTGTGCCATTTGCAAACTTACTAACTATATCTTCTCCGTTCACATCATGCCATTAATTTACACAACAAACAGCAAGGGTCCCAGAAGCAATTCCTGTGGTACCTCAATGCTCAAAAGCTTCCATTTATTAAAACAATCTTCCACCATCACCCCTTGCCTCCTACTTGCAAGCTAATCTTGATCTAGTTTTCCAACTTGCCTTGGATCCCATGGGCTCTTAACGTTTGGACCAGCATGTGGACTTTGCTGTCAAAGGCCTTACTGATGTCCATGTCAACCACACCAACTGCATTACCCACATGAATATATATCTAGTCACCTTTTCAAAACAGTTGATTAAATTAGTCAGACAGGATCTCTCCAATGCTGACTATCTCTGATCATTTCCTGTCTTTCCAAGTGTTGGCTCATCCTGTCCCTCAGAATTTTTTCCAATAATTCCTTTCCTACTGAAGTCAGACTAATTGGTCTGTAATTACCTGGCCTACTCCTGCTGCTGTTCTGATTTGATTTGAACAAAGGAACCACATTTGCCATCCTCCAGTTATTAAGACTTCATCTATGGCCGGCAAAATTTTAAATATCTCTGACGGGGCCCCAGTAATCTTGCCCCTTGTCTCCCATAGCAGCCTGGGACACAACTCATCAGGCCTTGGGGATTATGCACCTTTATGCCTGCGAAACCATCGAACACCTCCACCTAATTAATCTTAACATGCTCTGGAGCCTCACCATCCCAGTCAAAATCTCCACCTACATTATCTTTGTCCTCTGTGAGTATAGTTGAGAAATATTAATTTAAGACCTCTACCACGGCCTCTGGCTCTATGCACAGAATGCTTTTGGTTTCTCATAAGCCCAATTCTTTTCCTGGTAATCCACTTGGTCTTAATATAAAATGCCTTGAAGTCTTCCTTAATCTTATGTGCCGAAGGTATTTTGTGACTCCGCTTTGCCCTCCAAATTTATTTTTTAAGCACCCCTGGGAACTCAAAATTTCTGAAGACTTTTTCTCCTGGAATGGGACAAAGTGAACAGAATGTTGGTGGGTCAGCTGTTAGTGCTGATGTAGGTGAGCGTAATATGGTGTGGTCTCCCAGGTGATCATTAACAAAGGAAAATGTTGCATGTGGCAGATCATGAGCCTTGGTGGGAGGTGTGTGCAGTGAATGATTATGAGGAAGCAGAGCAAAGATGCTGGCACGTACCCTCAGAGAATGCAGAAGGTAACTGTCTTTCTCTATGCATTGCTAGTCTTTCCTCCAAACTGCTGAAATAACAGTCACCCAAGATAGCAATCTCATTCTTGGTTGGCAGCACCTGGGGTCAAGTGGTCTTCTCTGCCAAACTCAAAAAAGAAAATCAACCCTCCCATGCACCACCCCTGCATGCATGATTTCTAAATCCCTGTCGGCAAAGCAGGTTGCCAATTTCCCTCTGTCCAACATGTCAAAGGAAAGTCACACAAACCATGCAGGGAAGTTCCAGACTGATAGCACTTAACCGAGTGCATGCTGAGTTTTAAAGATAGCTCTGGCACCAGGGATCCTGGGAAAGTTAGTACTTTTACCTACAATGACTGGGAGAATACACAATGTGCAGGAGATTGGACTGGGGTGGGCAAAGTTAAAAATCACAAAACACCAGGTTGTAGTCCAACAGATTTAGGTAGCTACCTGATGAAGGGGCAGCACTCCAAAAACTAGAGCTTCCAAATAAACTTGTTTAACTGTAACCTGGTGTTGTGTGATTTTTAACTGGGAGAATAGAGTGAGCAAAGTGATCTAAAGCCATGGTATATTAAGTCATGAAATGTGTTTGGGAAGATAGTGAGAGAAATTTTGCTCAGATTCAGAGAGTCCTAACCCTCTAAAAAACTCACCAAATTGCCACTTAGCTGAATTATGGTGAAATATAGCCCGTAGTTACATGAGACCACACAGTTATTTTCAAAACTGAAACAAATTAAATCAAGATATTAGAACATAGTTGGAAAAATCTTAAAACTCGCAGCAAAATAAAGTCATATCCTATTTCTTGACATGAACAATAATGGAGAGAATCAAATTAGGAGAAATAACTCCTCTATATCATATCTTTAAGTTTAATTTCACTGATACTTCACAGTTCTTTCCTGTGAAGTCTTCTTACATGAATGCTCTCACAACTGACAGCTTAGACTTTTTCATAGAGTCATAGAGATGTACAGCATGGAAACAGACCCTTCGGTCCAACCTGTCCACGCCGACCAGATATCCCAACCCAATCTAGTCCTACCTGCCAGCACCTGGCCCATATCCCTCCAAACCCTTCCTATTCATATACCCATCCAAATGCCTCTTCAATGTACCAGCCTCCACCACATCCTCTGGCAGCTCATTTCATACATGTACCACCCCCTGCATGAAAAAGTTGCCCCTTAGATCTCTTTTATATCTTTCCCCTCTCACCCTAAACCTATGCCCTATAGTTCTGGACTCCCCTATCCCTGGGAAAAGACGTTGTCTATGTATCCTAGCCATACCCCTAATAATTTTGTAAACCTCTATACAGGTCAATAACCTGCACATTTTTAACCAAACATTCCTGGTCTGGAATTTGCAAGAACAAATTTTTCGATTAAGGTAATTGCTTTCCTCCAACTGTCTTATACTCCTTGCTAAGGGAGAAACTATACTTGCTTCTGATCCCAGAAGGATTTTCTCTAAAACTGCCTAAAAGCTTTTGATCTCTGAGCTTTTCTAAGCTAAGATCAATCCTCAACTATCCTGAGCCAATATCTGCTAATGGCCTTCAATGTTGATCCTACCAATTGTAAACCACCAGTAAAACCAATCTTCTATTAACACTCCAGGAGATCATTGCTCTTTGACAAGTACTGGATCAGATTATTCTTTCCTAACTTTGGAAACATTTCATCTATAAGCAGCTTGGCGGCTCAGTGGTTAGCACTGCTGTCTCACAGCGCCACAGACCTGGGTTCGATTCCAGTCTAGGTGTGTGGAGTTTGCACCTGCTCCCAATGTTTACTAGGTGGTTTAGCCATGGGAAATACGGGGCTTCAGGGATAGGTTGGGGCTTGGGTCTACGTTGGATATCCTTCTGAGGATCGGTGTGAACTCAATGGACCGAATGACTTCTTTAAACATTGCAGGGATTCTACTATTCTAAGCCATTATTTTTAAACTCACATTCTAAAAGTGGCAACATGTACACACACCTCCCAAAATTGTTGAGAGGTTAACAGAAGCTATGTTGAAGAATTTGAGAGTTCTATCTGCTTCAAGTTTACAAATGAACACCGTGCTGATGTCACTCAAGAGAGTGAACATTCACTGTAACATTGCTATAGTACACTAATAGCACAGATGTACAAAGGAACCGCGATTATCTGAGGGACATGGGTGGGGAGTATTTCATTCGTTTAACCAAATTCTGGATAATCAAATGCTGGATAACATAGTTCAGCCGAGCATCGGGACTTTACGACCTTGCCAGATAATCGGATACTCGGATAACCAAATGATGGATAATTGAGGTTCCTCTGTATTAGCAAGTGAAATACACTAATTGTTCAACTGGCTATCATTGAAAAAGGCTCAAAAAACTTGTTAAAGCATTTTTTTAAAAAATCCTGGTCATGTTATGGGTTATAAAGGAAGGAATAAGTACTTATTCAGGTCATTTTCTGATTAAATGTGTTAGAATAAATAAGGTGTGGATTGTGAAAATAACTTTTTTTCATCGGTTTCTGTTCAAGGATTATTTGTTTTTAATTATTTTTATTTAAAAAGACAAATATGTCAGTATTGCAAGAGTTAAGCTGCTGATCTGGATTAATTGATTAAGGCACTGAAGAAATATAGAAGGGGGAACAAGTGATATGGAGAGTAGAATGAGCTGTGCGACTGAGCAGTCAATAAACTCTATTCACAAATATTATGTTTGTGATTCACTAAAACCATAAACAGAACACAGGTAGACAGAGGCTAACTAGAATAGGCAATACTTTAATGTGCACCCTCTCAGCCAGTCTTAGGCTACCTTTGAGTCACCTGACCTGCTCTCTTAAAGTGGCAGCACACAACCAACTGCATACATAACACTCCTTCCCCTTTATTTTCTTACTTCTGTTACCAAGATACATACATTCAACTAATACAACTATTATACAAGCATCGTAGCAAACATATAGACATCATCAGGAACATTTACAAACAAAAACCTGGAAAAAGAATATGATCCTTCCACAGTTTACAGTGACATGATCAGTCTCTCAGGGGAATGGTGATTCTGAGAAGACCATCTTATCATCTCAGGAACTTTTTCTCGTGTCGTCTCCTGGAGCCCAGAAGCTTCTGTTGTTCCACAGATATGTCTTTTCCTCTCAATGGAGCAAGAATAACAACTCGCATTCCCCACATTAAACACCTATCTGATACCAACAACGTCTACCTCCTGTACAGGCTGGGGCATAATTCTAGGCTTCCAAGAGAAATCCTTTCTCTTAGGACTAAGTCCACCACTAGGCTCAAAACCAGGTCATTCCAGGTAGCGTTCAGCTCCTGACTCACTGTCTTCCTGGGAAAAGTACATAGTTTTCAGGTTCCAGTAGAGAGCATCCTTATTTCTCAGTAGTGGTAATCTTGACAAAGCTTCTGTATTACTATGCTTTTCCAATTGTCGGTATCTGATTTATATGAGTAGGCTGACAGAGTCAGTACCCATCTCTGCAGGCACAGTATCCTCGTACAGGGGTCAAAAATGGAGATTCTGTGGTCTGTCAGCAGCACGATGTGCCTTCCATAAAAGGAAATTGATGGACTTCTTAACACCAAACATGATACCCAAGCATTCCTTTTCTACTTGGGCATACTTCGCCTCCATCTTAGTGATCTCGATGTGAATGCAATGGGCCTTTCCTCCCCATTCGGTAAGATGTGTGACAGTACAACGCAAACCTCAAAGCGAGGCATCGCAGACCAACTGTGTAGCAACTTTGGGTAGCAATGAGTCAACACTTCCAACCTTTTCAGGGCTTGCTTCACCTCCTGGTAAACCACCTCACATTCCTGGGTCCATTTCCATTGCCTCCCTTTTCCCAGCAACCTATTGCAGGAGTTTTAGCACAGTTGCCAGATCAAATACAAACAGGCCATAGTAATTGATAAATCCCAAGAACAATCTCAGCTCAGACACGTTCTCTGGTCTAGGGGCCTTCATGATAGCTCCATCTTCTTGGGCACCTTGTATACTCCTTCACCATTGGTTACACGGATCAAGTACTCTATGGAGTCTTTAAAATAACTTGCATTTCTCCCTTTTCATTTGTAGGCCATGTTCCTGCAACCTTTTTAGGGTTTCTTCTAATTTTTACAAATGCTTCTCATTGGAGGATCCAATAACCGAAATATTGTCCAGATAACACTGGGCACCTGACGATCCATTCAAACTTTGGTCCATGGCCCTCTGGAATAGAGGGGGCACTGATGTGATGCCAAAAAGCAGTCACTTGTAGTGGAACAGTCCCATGTGTCCCTACTATAAGCAGCAGCTGGGACTTCCTCATGACTGCCATCTGAAAGCAGGCCTGTGGCAGATCCATTTTTGAGAATTTCTTTCCCCCAGCCAGTCCACTGAACAGGTCCTCAACGCATGGAAGTGAGTATTGATCCACACACATCAGGCTGGAGTGACTATGAACTTAAAGTCACCACAAATCCTCACGGCGTCACCTCATTTAACCCCAGAATGAATGGAGTGTCCTATTATTGCTGAATACCAGCTCCAGCACTGCCAGATTCACCAACCATGCCAGGTGCACTTCCACATTAGGCTGGATGGAGTACGGTACTGGGGTCTTTGAATGAGCCTCCTGCTCAAACCAAAATTTTATTTTTTCTCCTATCATTTACCTCAGGGTTTCCTACCTATCCAAACTCTCTTGCCACTCATTTTTGAGCTCGCCAGCCTATTAACCACACCTCAATTTAACTTTATGTTCTGTAATTAGGAGTGTGTGAATAATAGTTGCTTTTTACTTTGTACAGAGCCAGTTCGGCACACTGTTCCCTTGGTTGTACTTTTACTAGTAGATAGCCCTTCAGGGGCATCACTTGTTGTGTCATGGCTGTAATGTAATCTTGGTAAGTTTTAGTGGCAGTGCCTTTAACTTTTCCTGATATGCTGATTCAGGAATCAGAGACACTGCTACACCGGTATCCATTTCCATCTTTACTGTCTTACCCTCTAAATGTGGGAAGAAGTCAGAAAAAAATCAGACTCACCCCATAACAATGGAACTTTTAACCAAAACTCTGCTCACTCTGGGCCTTCTGCTTCTCCCACAGACTTGGCTGACTCCCAATCTACTCCTTGGCTGGTAGCATGTTTCTTATGCCTTGTCCTCTGAACTGTCTCCTTTAGACATTCCTTCTCTTGCTTGAGTTGTACCCACCAACTTTGGGTACTATAGACCACTCACTTACACCTGCAGCACTAGACTTCTCAAGTCAAACATGTTGACTCCTTGTGGCCACTCTTGCTACATCAGCGGCATTCTATAGTTAGTACTGCACTCTGTCAAGTTTCCGCTACTCTATACACCTGGGTGTCTTCATTCAACTGCATTGCTTCACTGGCACCAACTCGATCTGGTAGGAATTTTGAAAGTAATCTTGAAATCCAGGTTTCTCTTTGTTAGTAGCTCCCATTGTATGGCTTTGTGTGAGGCCACAAATCAAATGGTTCCACAAGGTAGCTTGGAGGAATCCTCCCAATTTACAATGCTACATTTACCTCTTTAAGGCAGTCACAAATTAGCCAATGGGCTGTCTGTCATGTTGTAATTGTTTGTAAAAAGGGAAATGTTCCACAATCATCAGGGACTTTGGTGCAAAATAACTTTGCACAGTTCTTGGAATACCTTCTCTACAGGTTTCTCCGGTTGCACCAGATTCCTCAGAATCGTGAAGGTTTTGCAGCCAACAGAATCCAAGAAAACCGATAACATTATGTCTTCAGTCACTTTATTCATCTTTAAATACACGTCAAAATGTTCAGTGTACAACTTTCAGACTCTTCATCAAACGGTTCTATCACTCCAAATTGGCCCACCATTTTGTTTTCCCGCTTGCGGGAATTTTTCCTGTCACTTGAGTCTAGTAGGTGTTTACAGCCCAAGTCCCCTCAGTGAACAATATCTGCTCTGGCCACTCCCTCATCAACTGTGTCATCTTCCCTGACGCTGACTGCAGCCTGAGTCCTCTCATGACCATTCTCCATGAAAATTCCAGTAGGTTTCAGGAAATTATTCCCTTCTTCAGCCGTCAGCTACAGCCAGAGACCCCTGACGACCACCATTCTTGGACTGTTCCCAGGTGTGTACCATTCTTCTCATGCATTGACGACAGCCTGAGGCCCCTCCTTACCATTTCCCTTGAAATTACCTCCACAATTCTGCACCATTTTGGAACTCTGGATGACGTCCTTCCTCACAACAAAAGAAAAGATGTTTGCACACAATTTGTGGACCAGATCCCAGTCTTGTCATCAGTTACCGTGTTTGTGGTTCCATAGAACTAGAAATAGAGCATGAGGTAGACAGAGAGTAAACTCGAACAGGAAATAATTTATTGCACATCTTCTTAGCTCCAAAGTCGGTTTTAGTCTGCCCCTCTAACCCCCACCTCCAGGTCATATGACCCACTCTCTTAAAGGGAAAATACACATCCAACTAAATACACAAGAAGGAAAAGGTGTCTCAAGTTCTATTCCACCTACAAGCTGAGATCCTACTTGACATCTGCTTACTTCGTTCCACCTGCAGAATATTCTTCAGCCTCTCCATGATGTCTTTTACATTGAAACTGATTCAAAACCTTCAGAACCAGTCATTCAAGGTATTATATGGGAAAAACAAATGGGAGACACGGATTTATGAAGGCAGGCTAAAAGTATAGGAGCTGCGCTATCAGCAAGGTAGAGCCAGCATGGGATGAAATAGAGATAATGTCTATAAAGGCTGTGGGAAAACAGCAGATAATGTAACACACCTGGATTGTGTAATTTGTATACTGTAATGTGTTGTATAAAATTTGGAAGGACTGGAAGCAGACATTGATTCACGCTTAGATGTTGTGCAAGTGCAAAGCTGCACAATAGGACACTGACAACTGCAGTTTACCAAGAGTGAAGGAAGGAAGACTGGTCAGAAAACATTGGAGTAAGTAAGTCTAGAAAGAACAAGAATGATTTGGTTAAAAATTAGCTGTAGTAAGCAAAATAATGAAAGTGAAAATTGGGCAGCCTTTTGTCACAGAGCAGGCTTTGGATTGGAATTTCAGCTCAGTGTTAGTCAGGGTATTTGGATCACAAATTGGGAAATTTGAACAACCATTTACAACACTACAGGCAATCACTATATATCACGTGCTCATTTTACCTTGAGCTCCTGTTTTGGCTCAATATGCTTGATGGTGGTGAAGTAGAGGTTCTTGCCGTACTGGTACACTATCAGGTTCTGTTCCAAATGGTTCTGTGCTTGACGCACAAACATCATCCAGTTGCACAAGTTCTCGTCAGACAAATCAAACCATAGGTCAGCAGGTTTCTCCTCATCTTTACAATCCTCCCTTCCTACCCCCATAGCAATCTGTAAAAAGAAAACAAATTTGCACTAGTGTATTGATCACCGTCACTGATGCACTGGAACGCTTCAAATAATTAATTTTTTGAAGGGCTGTCACTATTATGTTGGTAATGCAACAACCGTTTTACCCCAGCAAAACTCTCCAATGATCATTCCATTGACGGACCAATTAATTGATAACTTTGTACAAGTTGCTTTGTAAAAGTTAAATTAACTTCTTCATATTTCTACTAAGAGTAAATGCTGAATGATTTTTGAAGGAGGCATGTTGGCCACTGTATTGAGCTAATTCTGTCAACTCCAAACAACTGTACAGCATCTTCAACTGCAAATCAAGCAATGATTTGACATTCTTATCTCAGAAATACCATAAGACAGCCAGTCAGACAAATGGAAAACATCATACTGGATTTATTTTCAAATTCACTCGTGGGACATGGGCATCACTGGCTGGCCAGTATTTATGTCCCATCCCTAGCTGCCCTTGCTAGGCCATTTCAGAGGCATTTGACAGTCGACTGCACTGCTGTGGCTCTGGAGTCACATATAGGCCAGCCAAGGTGAGGATGGCAGATTTCCTTCCCTTAAAGACATTATTGAACCAAATGTTTTTTTTTTCTGACAATCAGCAATGGTTTCTCAGTCATCAGTAGATTCTTAATTCCAACTTTGTTAAACTGAATTCAAATTTCACCATCTGTTTTGGCGGGATTCAAACACATCCTCAGAATATTAGCTAAATTCTGGATTAACAGTCTAGCAATAATACCATTAGGCCATCACCTCCCCATGGTGGAGCAGAGGATATATTTCTGAGGCAAGGCATGTTCTTAAGCAAGGTGTACTCCACATCTAATTTGTGCTTAGATTCATTTGGGTGTTTTTAATGCAATTGCAGACCATATTAACAAGTGTTCAAATCCAAAATACAATTGTGATGCACATCACCATTTACAAGAAAGTAAAAAGTAGAGACCTTTCCCACCTTTAGGGGTTTAATGATTCTGAATTTAAGAATATATTACAATTCCAAAAAGGCAAACTTCTAGTCTTAGGTACCTGCAATTTCTAATCCAACACCTTTCAAAAAAAAATCGTGTATCGGATCAGAATAAGAGACATACCTTTAAATGAATGTAGTTATCCTTGAGCTCAGACTGCTTAACTAATGGACCCTCTACTGGGCCAAACTGCGTGCGCTTTGGAATGCGTCTCTTGGAGAAGATTCCACCAGCAAATCGGTTGATGTAGAGAATAAGTGGCAGACTGGCCCTGGCACGGCTTAGGACAGGCCGATTTGGAATGCAATGCAGGGCACCATGTTTGAGGCATGCCGATGGATGAGCTTTATTACAATCCTCACACCCTGTGGGAAGATCACATTGCCATAATGAGGAAAATAAAAGGGTCTTCACTTTTGGAGGCATTTTGTTTTTCAATGAAATTGTTATCTGTAACATCCTGACAGTTGTGCTGGCAACACCTCAGTTGTGGGCCTCAATGTTATAATGAGCAGCAAACATTCATATGGAGCAAGACCTGGACAATATCCAGACTTGGATTGATAAAAACACAAGTAACATTTGCATTGCAAAACAATAACCATTGTGTACTCAACAAGACTGTGTCTAACCATGTCACCTTGACATTTAATGGCATTGCCATGACTAATTCCACCTCTGTCAACATCCTAGCAGTTAGCACTGACCAGAATTGGACTAGCCATATCAATACTGTGGCTAGAATACTGTGGTCAGCAGCTAGGAATCCTGCAGCAAGTAACTTACCCCTGTCTCCCCAAAGCCTGTCTACCATCTGCAAGGCACAAGTCAGGAGTCTGACAGAATACTATCCACTTGCTTAGGTGGGTGCTGCTCCAAAAACATTCAAGAAGCTTGGCACTATCCAGGTTGACTAGCACAACATCCAACATCTTCAACATTCACTCTCTTCACTCTTAAGCACAGAAGCAGCATTGTGTACCATCTAAAATATACAATATAGCAACTTGCCAAAGCTCTTCCAACAGCACTTTCCAAAACCTGCCATATCCAAAATCTAGAACAGGGGCAGCAGATACATAGGAACAGCACAATCTGCACGTAATTCTCTAATCACACAACATCCTGACTTGTCCTTTACTGTCACTTGGTTAAAGTCAAGGAATTCCCTTCTTAACAGCAGTGTGGATGTACCTAAATCAAAGGAAAACAGTGGTTCAAGAAGGTAGCTCACCATCTCCTTCTCGGAGCAACAGGGGATGGGCAATAAATACTGGCTGAGCCAGAAACATTCACACTCCATTAGCAAACAAAAAAAGCAAGAACTAAAACAACACTGGTATTGTTAAATAACTGTACTAATTTCTTTGGTCTTTAGTAGATAAAAAATAGCAATGTCCACTTACATAAATCACAAGGATTAAAGGGCCTTGGAGGACCTGGCTCCCAATCATCAACATCAGAAGAATCTACATCATCATCTTCCTCTTCCTCATCCTCTTCTTCTTCAAAGTCCAGGTCTGGTTCAGCTGAGTCCATTGCTTCTGGAATTTGCTGCACAGAATTGTTGTCTCCTGTTATCTGATGTATTCCATTATTTGACACTGGTAAGAGAGCCTGGGAAAGCAGATCAGAGCAAGTTACTGAAGTCCAAGTTACTGGGAAACCAACTTGTTTACTTTGCTTTCCTCAATTAAAGAATAATGACAGCTTTTCCCATCTTCATTCCCTGTTAACAGCCCATTCTTGTCACACCGTTCACCCTCATAGACTGCTGTAAATGTATCTTACAATTTCTTCAAAAGCTCAGGGGACTATTGACCTTCCTATTCCTCATTCCCTGCACTGGCACATGCAGACTCACAAGCCACAAAGCAGCATGGCAGAAGCTCTTCATCTAATTTACAACACTCCTAACAATTACTGAACTTCTATTGAAATTGTGACTATTTTACCTGAGAACTGCTCTCAGTCATTGGCTGCTGTGCCTCCGTCACACTGCCAAGGACTGCCAGGTTGGTACCAGTCACATTCTGGTTAGTAGGCAGAAGAACCGTCACCTGGACATAAATAAACCGATCTGTCAGAGTAAATAAGCAACTAACAAGTCATATCTCAGACCTAATTAACTGATTTTGCTAAGTATTTTATCACTCTCAGGAATCACTGCATCTTATCCTGTTGAAATTCGTTTTCAACAATCATTCATATCATTAACTAGACTAGCCTTTCTCTTGTGTATGGAACAACTTCTGTTAAAGTGTAATTACAACATGTTTATACAATTATTTTTGCATATGCCAAATTTCTGAGGGAAGTAAAACATCATTACTCAAGGGGAAAATTAGTTATTACAGACTCTCTTGTTTTGGTGGATATCAGGCTTGCATACCAGGATCTGCAAGAATTAAATTTCTTTAAGTTAGAAATCTAGATATGGAAAGAGTGTGGGACCATTCCAAAACATAAATCAAGCTTAGACATCAAAGAAAGAAAAATAACAGAAAGCCAAGGACAGTAAATAAGCTTTAAAAATCTGAACATAATAAAGTAGAAGAAAAGGAATACAATCAGCACATAGGAACACCAGAATAAGACAGTTCAGATCACAAAGATGAAAGAATTATCCTTCCATAGAAAGCTACAAGCCTCCATCCAATGACCTTTCAAATGATTCACTATCTATTAGCCCCATTTCATGACTCGAATCAATCCCATGAAGTGGCTTCCAGATATCAATTCAAAGGTATATTTTCTAGTTTGGATTTCTGTCCCCTTTCCCTCAAAGTACAGTGTAACTGGAAATTATATTCAGTATTAACATCTAGTGATCCACTTTATATCCTGCATTCTTGCGTAAAACACTCCTTGATTTCCCTTCAGGACTGCAAAATTAAATCTTTTCTGTGATACATACAGCAATGGACTGAGTTATCAGTTTCAATGCCCTGACCAAACCAGGTGCAGGCTGCGTCTGATTGGTGCATTTTAATATGGCAGTTTGAGGCAAAAGTGAGGACTGCAGATGCTGGAAACCAGAGTTTAGATCAGAGTAGTGCTGGAAAAGCACAGCAGGTCAGGCAGTATCTGAGCAGCAGGAAAATTGACGTTTCGGGCAAAAGCCCTTCATCGGTTTGAGTTTAAACACCAGACTCCTCATTCCGCTTTCTTATTGTTTCACGTTGATCAAAACTTGGCTACAACATCAATTTCAATCTGGGGGGGACAGAAATTGGGGAAAAAAAAAGAGAGAATTCCTCAGGTGGAAAGGGGAACAGAGATCTCAGGTAAATGGAAATTCTCAGGTAGCAATAAACCAGCACCTTTAATACCCATTCCTACATTTCAGGAAACTTTTACAGAATCTTTTACCTAAACCAAAAAGTGGGAATCAGTATTTGTTGACCATAATGAATGTGTCCATTAGACTTCCACAGGCCATTCCATATGCAGTATCACAGCTAAAATGACTGCCAAAGAGTTATTCAATTTTTTTGTTTTATGAAATACGCACTACCCACAGAGATGCAATGGGATCAAGAGTCAAATTTTATAGCGAAGTTATTCAAGAAAACTATGGACAGTGTAGGAATAAAACAATCCAAAACAAGACAAAACAGCACACCACCCCAAAGTGCAGAGAGCATTAGAACAATGATATCAAGCTTTAAAGACCATGTTGACAGCTTATAGTCAAAATTATCCAGCGGACTGGGATAAAGGAATTCCATTTGTACTTTTTGAAATTAGAGATGCACAAAGTAATTATATCAAATTCAGTCCATTTGAATTAGTGCTTGGGCATGAGGTGAGAGGACCACAGAAATTAAGCAGAAATTGGTGAGTCAAAGTTCAGAGACCACATATTTGGTCCATGTGTCAAATTTTAGGGAAAGATTAAATGGAGTGGGTGAGTTCGCACGACATCATTTAAAAGTAGGAGAAAGCGAGAACTGTAGATGCTGGAGATCAAAGTCAAAAAGTGTGGCGCTGGAAAAGCACAGCCGGTTAGGCAGCATCCGAGGAGCAGGAGAGTTGATGTTTTAAGAATAAGCCCTTCATCAGGAATGATGATTCCTGATGAACAGTTTATGCTCGAAACATCTACCTTCCTGCTCCTCGGGTGCTGCCTAACCAGCTGTGCTTTTCCAGCACCACACTTTTTGACACAGCATTTAAAAGTAGCATTGCTTGTAATGAAACAGGAAGCAGACAAGAAATCAAAATTTTGCTTACAGAGATAAATTGTTGTGTTATTCCCAGTGGTACATCAATCTTTAAAAGCAAGATTTAGTGAACCATATCAAATTTAAAAAAAGATTGAGTGAAGTGAATTATTTGTTAAGAATGCAAGACTAAAAGAAATCTCACAGAGTATGTCAGGTGAATACACTCAAAAGGTATTTTGATAGGGAAGGAAAGCAAAAGGAGGTTTTACTGGTTATAACACAGGGAAAAACCAAATTTAGATAATTCTGAACAGGACATTCCTCAGATTAAATTGGACAATGAGGAAGTTCTCAAAAATTGGAATAAATTATTGGGTTACCTTCCAGAGGAAAATTCAAATGACCTGTAAGAGTTATTACATCACATAGGGGGATATGTGGAAATAAGCTGGGAATTACTAATCTAATTCTGCACGATGTAATGATAGAAAATGCAGTTCTGCAGGTCTAATTAAGCAACATCTTTATAAACGTAACCCTCTAAAATTGGCATAGGTTCAAAGGAGATTGAACATATGCTGAAAGACAACATAATCGGAAGTGAGTAACAACGAATGGAGCGCATCCATTGTAATGGCGCCAAAACCAGATGGTACCCAACGATTATGTAAGAACTATCACAAAGTCAGTGTAGTTACAAAATCTGATTCATATTCTATACTGCCTTTGGAAGACTGTGTTGAGGAGCTAGGACAGGCAACTTATATTTCTAAGTTGGACTTACTCAAAGGATACTGTCAGGCACCTTTATCCCAAAGAATGAAAGAAATTTCAATTTTCAGGATGTCAAAAAGGCATGCCATTTGTTGTGAATAATGCTCCAGCCTCATTTCAAAAACTAAACAATAAAATCATTTCAGGATTACCCAATTAATCTGGTGATATTTAATCACAGATGATAGGAACATTTGGAGCACCTATCCGAACTGTTCAATCAACTTTAGGAGGCAGGCTGGGTGATAAACCTGGCTAAGAGTGAATTTGCAAAAGCCAGAGTCACATATCTGAGCCATGTGATTGGACATGGACAAATGACCTCACGGGATGTCAAACAAATATTATTAGGGAATTTCCGACACCATGGATCAAGAGGGTAGTACTACGATTCATGGGACTGAGTAGTTTTCATTAGACGTTCCCACCAAATTTTAGCAGTGTGGTTGCTCCACTGACTGACTTGTTGAAGAAGTGCAGAAAATTTCAGCAGACGGATGAATATGGGAAGCTGAAAGCTGTGTTAACCACTGCTCCAGTGTTAGCCACACCTAATTATACAAAGCTATTCAAGATGGTCATTGATGCAAGTGATTTGGGTGTCAGCGTTGCATTCCTGGAAGAAGATGACAAGAAGTTAGAAAGACCTATTGGGTATTTTTCCAGAAAACTGAATAATTTTCAATTGAAATACCCCACAAATGAGAAGGTGACCTTGAGCTTGGTCTTGGTGTTGCAACATTTCAATATTTATATTGCCAGTAATGTGTCTGAGAAATTGTATAACCTGATCATAACCCCCTTAAAGGTTTTGGAAATGGTTAAGGATAAAAATACCAGACTTCTCAGCTGGAGCTTATCATGACAGCCATTCAATTTGAAAATTATACACGTAGCAGATGAGTGAACGTAAATGCCACAGTAGGCTATTGCAGAAAATTCGGAGGCATGAGATTGAGGGTAATTTAGTGGTTCGGATCAGAAATTGGCTCGCTGAAAGAGGGTGGTGGTTGAAGGGCAAATGTTCATCCTGGAATTCAGTGGTTTACTGCAAGGATCTATTTTGGGGCCACTGCTGTTTCTCATTTTTATAAATGACCTGGATGAGGGTATAGAAGGATGGGTTAGTAGATTTGTGAAGGTAGATGGAATTGTGAATTGTGCCGCAGGATGTTGCGGATAACAGAGGGACGTGGATAAGCTGCAGAGTTGGACTGAGACGTGGCAAACGGAGTTTAATGCGGAAATGTGGGAGGTGATTCAGTTTGGAAGGAGCGACAGGAATAAGGAGTACTGGGTTAATGGCAAGATTCTTGGCAATGTAGATGAACAGAGAGCTCTCAGTGTCCATGTATATAGATCCCTGAAAGTTGCCACCCAGGTTGATAGGGTTGTGAAAAAGGCATACGGTGTGTTAGCTTTTATTGGTAGAGGGTTTGAGTTTCAGAGCCACGAGGCCATGTTGCAGCTGTACAAAACTCTGGTGAGGCCACACTTGGAGTATTACGTACAGTTCTGGTCACCGTATTTTAAGAAGGCTCAGTGGTTAACACTGCTGCCTCACAGCACCAGGGTCCCAGGTTTAATTCCCACCTCAGGTGACTGTCTGTGTGGAGTTTGCACATTCTCCCTGTGTCTGCATGGGTTTCCTCCAGGTGCTCCGGTTTCTTCCCACACTCCAAAGATGTGCAGGTTAGGTGAACTGGCCATGCTAAATTGCCAATAGCGTTAGGTGCATTAGTCAGAAGGAAATGGGTCTGGATGGGTTATTCTTCGGAGGGTCGGTGTGGACTGGCTGGGCCGAAAGGCCTGTTTTCATGCTGTAGGGAATCTAATCTAATCTTTTAGCTGCTGGAAGCTGTGGAAAGGGTTCAGAGGAGATTTACTAGGATGTTGCATGGTATGGAGGGAAGGTCTTATGAGGAAAGGCTGAGGGACATGAGACAGTTTTCATCAGAGAGAAGAAGGTGACTTAATTGAGACATATAAGGTAATCAGAGGGTTAGATAGGGTGGACAGTGGCAGCCTTTTTCCTTGGATGGTGATGGATAGCATAAGGGGGCATAGCTTTAAATTGAGGGGTGACAGACACAGGACAGATGTCAGAGGTAGTTTCTTTACTCAGAGAGTAGTAGGGAAATGGAAAGCCCTGCCTGCAACAGTAGTAGACTCGCTAACATTACAGGCATTTAAATGGTCAATGAATAGGCAAATAGACGAGAATGGAATAGTGTAGGACCGATGGGCTTCAGGTTGGTTCAACATCAAGGGCCGAGGTAATGTTCTATGTTGTTGCAAGTTTGATGAAGGAAGATGGAGGCACTTCG
The DNA here is from genome assembly GCF_047496795.1 of Chiloscyllium punctatum. Classification (NCBI taxonomy): domain Eukaryota; kingdom Metazoa; phylum Chordata; class Chondrichthyes; order Orectolobiformes; family Hemiscylliidae; genus Chiloscyllium; species Chiloscyllium punctatum. The sequence continues at coordinate 52,166,319 of NC_092761.1, read as the reverse complement.
TGGTGGATAAAAACAGACTGAACTAAATGATGGTAGCATATAGAATCATAGAACACCTACAGATTGGAAACATTTGGCCCATCAAGTCCACACAGACACGGAGAAGAGTATGTTACCAAACTCACCCCCCTACCCTGTAATACTATATTTCCCATGGCTTTTCCACCTAGCCTGTACATCCCTGGATACTATGGGTAATTTAGCATGGCCAATCCACCTAACCTTTGAAATGTGGGAGGACACCAGAGCACCGAAGGCAACCCATACAGGGGAGATACAGGGAGGATACGCACACAAAGTTGCCAGATGTCCCTGTTGCTGTGAGGCAGCAGTGTTAACCATTTAGCCACCATGTCACCCATAACAGAGGAAGCTCAATTATCCAAAGGACACAGGCGAGGAGTATTTCATTTGGTTAATCAAATTCTGGATAATCAAATGCAAGATTATGTAGTGCACTTGATTGCTCTTTAATAGCAAATCAAGAGGCACAACCCAAAATTGGAAACAAGCCAGGATAATATCTGCAGCATGACGATAGTCAAATAGTTTGGAACTTAAATGAACAGTATAATTTAATACACAGGCTTAAGACCCTCAGGGGAAAAAAAAAGTCCCCTCATCTTAGTTTTAAACAAGTTAGTCCTTATTTTTATGTCTCCCCGAGTGCGAGTTCCTCTCAGAAAGGGAACTCCTCTAAGCATGCACCCTGACAGCTCCCTGTAGTATTGTGTGCTCCAAAGCTGGTTCTACCACTCAGAGGAAGAATCATCTCGACCGGTATTCAAAATTCAACATTGGTCAAAGAACACGATGAAGGTAAAAGTAACATAACATAACAAGATGAAGCAGAGGCGAGTCCAGCACCAACTCGAGACCAAGAGGAGGTGTTGAGTGTAGTTCTGCATCAGAGAGTTCTTGAACCTGGTTAATGTTTCCATTAATGACCAAGAATCTGACATCAATTATAATATGATTAACAGAAGACATGAAAGCTAGTGTTAGTGGTAAAAATTATTAAAATAAGGATTTTAAGATATGATCTCTTTCAGCATTTGAAAGATTAACTGTAAAGTGCTGCACAATAGACTGAGAAACAGACAGTGTGACAGCAACATGATAATCCTCTATCAATGATCCAGAAGCTCAGATTAACGCTCAAAGGACAGGCACTGAAATCTCATTCAATTATTAAACATGAAATAAAATGCGATACTCAGTAATGATGATCATGAAACTACCAGATGATGGAAAAAAATCATTTAGTTCACCAATGTTCTTCACGGAGGGAAAACTGCCACCCAAAGATCTGGCCTACATTTGCTTTTCTCTTCACAGCTAGCAAGCTGTGAAGCTAACACCATGATTACTAGCTCAGCAAGCATCGGGAGAGGCGAACGCCTAGTGGTATTATCAAAGCACTATTAATCCAGAGACCCAGGCAACATTCCAGGGACTCGGGATGGTATCCCACCACAGCAACAGTGAAATTTGGATAAAAATCTGAAATTAAGAGTTTAATGATGACCATGTCGATTCATTGTCGAATGTCAGAAAAACCCATCTGAATCACTAATGTCATTTAAAGGACGGAAATGGTCATCCTCACCTGGTGTGTCCTACATGTGACTCCAAACCCACAGCTATGTGGTGGACTCCGACTGGCCCTCTGAGCAGTTAGGGATGGGCAATATCAATGCTTTCATCTCATAAAGAATTTTATAAAAAGCCACTCGGCAGTATCAAACCATGTCAGAAAAGTTGAACAATAATAAGACTGGATGAACCACCTAGCATAGACTAGTCCAGTCAATCCTGCAAAGTCTTCCTCATTAACATCTGGGGACTTCAGTCAAATTAACAGAGCTGTTGCACTGATATGTCAAGCAACAGTATGAAACAGCCAATAGCCCAGACTCCCTCATTACGATCTTGGGATCTGTCTTGTTCTACCAACAGAACACTATTACCACAGGTGGCAGCACTTTGGCATACAGTCTCAATGGTATAACAAGGATTACCCTGGAAGTCCTCAAGATTAATTCCGGACTGTAAGAGATCTCATGCTAGACACGATGTTGAAGTGCCGGTGTTGGACTGAGGTGGACAAAGTTAAAAATCACCCAACACCGACAGGTTATTATCCGACAGGTTTATTTGGAAGCACAAGCTTTCAGAGCACTGCTCCTTCATCAGGTTTGCTATAAATTTTGTGTCTTATGATCCTGCCCCACTAGTTACCTGATGAAGGAGCAGCAGTCTGAAAACTAGTACTTCCAAATAAACCTGTTGGACTTTAACCTGGTGTTGTGTGATTTTTAACTTCATGTCAGACAGACCTCCTTGCACTGACCTCGCTGCCAGAAATCACAACTGTAAATCAGCCCTGTTGAAGCTGCAAAGTCCTCCATAGTAACATCCTGATGTTTGCAACAAAATTGGAAGATTGTCCCAAAAACAGTCAAGCAACAGATATAAGGTATTATCCCATGAGTTTGACCAAGTCCCAGAGCACAACGATTACCACATCTCAGAGTTGACAATTTTGGACGACACGGTGGCTCATTGGTTAGCACTGCTGCCTCACAGCAGCAGGGACCCAGGTTCGATTCCCATCTCAGGCAATTGCCTGTGCGGAGTTTGCACATTCTCCCCGCGTCTGCGTGGGTTTCCTCCGCCTGCTCCGGTTTCCTCCCACGATCCAAAGATCAGGTGAATTGGTCATGCTAAATTGCCCATAGTGATAAGCGCATTAGTCAGGGTAAATATAGGCTAAGGGAATGGGTCTGGGTGGGTTGCTCTTCGGAGGGTTGGTGTGGACTTATTGGGCCAAAGGGCCTGTCTCCATACTGTAGAGAATCTAATGTAATTCAGTGATATACAGTCAGAACAGTGTTACTCTGGGACTCTCAGCATTGACTGTGAAGCCTCAAGCCATTAATTCAAACAGGGCAAGAAACCTCTTGCTGACAACCACCTTCCTCAGCGGATGCATCAGTACTCCTCAATGTTGAACACGACTTGGAGAAAACACTGAGCCTGACAAGGGCACGGAATGCACCCTGGATGTGGGCCTTCAATGCCCATTACCAAGAGTGACTCTTTAGCCCCACTACTAACCAAGTCCCTGGTCAAGTCCTAAAAGTCAAGATGACTAGACTGGATCAGCAGCAGGTGGTGAGGGAACCAATTCAAAAAGTGAGGGAAACAGCAAGCAGGAAGCTACAGCTCAATTAGCTTAACATCAGTCACAGTGAAAATCTTTGAAGCTATTAGTAAAAAGGAGGGTACAATAAAGGTTTACCAGGGTGCTGTCTGGTTTAGAGAGTATGCACTATAAGGAGGGGCAAGAAAAACTGGGGTTGTTTTCTCTGGAGAGGCAGGCTGAGGGGAAACTTAATGGAAGTTTATAAAATTATGAAATCCAGTTAGGGTTGCAGGACAGAATTATTTTTTCCCCAGAGTTGAAATGTCTAATACTAGGAGGCATGCATTTAAAGTGAAACGGGGAAGTTCAAAGGAGATGGAAGGGGCAAGTTTTTTTTTTTTACATAGAGTGTGGTAGGTAAGGCATGCTGCCAGGGTGGTGGTGGAGGCAGATACGAGGAACATTTAGATAAGCACCTGAATATGCAAGGAATGGACGGGTATGGACCTTGGGCAGGCAGAAGGGATTAATTGAATTTGGTGACACGTTTGGCATAACATCTTGGGCCAAAGGGCTCGTTCCTGTGCTGTACTGTTCTAAGTTATAGGAGGACACTTAGATAAATTCAAGGTATTCAGGCAAATCACGTTTGATCAATCGTTGGCGCTTTTTTGGGAGGCAACACCATGACGTGAATAAAGAGGTGGATGTACTGTACTTAGATTTCTAGATGAAGTGCATTTAAGGTTAATATGGAAACTAAATACTCATGGTTCAGGGGTAGCATAAAGGTTCTGAGGAAGGATCCCTTGACCAGAAACATTAATTCTGATTTCTCTCTTCAGATGCTGCCAGCTGCTGAACCTTTCCAGCAATTTCTGTTTCTGTTTCTGATTTACCACATCCACAGTTCTTTTGGTTTTTATTGATAAAAGATTGGCTGGCTAACAGAAAGCAGAGTAGGCCTAAATGCTCAAAAGATAGAATGAAGGATTTGGTACAGGGATCAGTGCTTGGATCCCAACTGTTTACAATTTATATAAGTTACTTGGATCAAGTGACAGAAAGTATAATGATCAAGCTTGCTGATGACATACAAGTAAGTTGTGAAGAGGACATAAGGAAGCTATAAAAGTATATTGATAAGTTAAGTGAGTGGTCATAGAACTAATAAATAGAATGCACTTAGGGAAAATGAAAAATTGTCCATTTTATCAGGAAGAATAAAAACAGCATATATTCTAAAAGGTGAGAGATTTCAGAGTTCTAAGATGCAAAGAGATCTGAATGCCTTAGTACATGAATTACTAAATGTAAGCATGTGGGTACAGAAAAAATTAGGCAAGTGTAGTGATTGGAAGCAGGTGGATCTTGTTGACTATAAAGTTAACCCAGGCCAATCAGGAAACTTTGGCCAAACAATATAGTCATTGCTCGCTCTGGGCTTTGCTTGTCACTGCTTCATTGGCCACATGGGTGTCTTTCTTGGTGGTGAAATATCAATAAAGTTATTTACAGTTGGTGTTTTCACTGTGTCTTGCACCTAAACACAAACAAAAAAAGTATAAGCACGAGATTAGAATCTCCTCAGTTTAAGGCACTGACCCAGAGTTGGCTAAAAAAATAATATAAACAGAGGATTTGGAAACTCCTCAGTTCTAGGGACTGACTCCAAGCTGGCTGGCTGGGCACAGCCAGTGTTCAAGGTTTGCGTAAATATTTGTAGCTCAGGTGGGGCAACACAACAATCATAGGTCAAGCCAAACAGAGGACGGCCAGAGAATTTCTAGAAGCATAGCACTCATCCACGGACTCTATCGACAAGCACACAGACCTAGACCCAATATACTGGCCATGACAACAAACAACTGGGACCAGCAACTGGAAGTAGCAGGAACGGAACCAAATACATTCCAGACGACGTGGTACAGGAGGCTCCAAAGCACTGGAGATGTCATCTAGACAGGGGACAAATGTCTGCAACTCAACTTCCCAGCTCAACGAACATACACACACCCATGACAGTTAGTGTACTGTGCACGTAAATAATGGGTGACATGGTGACGGGATATTGGCCTCTGTCCAGTTATTTCAGTGGTGACGGTGCCTGAAAAACACTCACTCCCAACAGTCATCTTGGATTTAGGGTAAGTATTTCTGGCATCATGACTTTAACTGGGAAGTTTGGCTTGTTTGATCTTGCCGTCCAAGACTGGGCCCAGTAGGTGGAAAAAAAATGCAATTTTTTTTATGGGCAAATGGCACTGGGGCAGATAAAAAGCAACAGATAATCCTTCTGACTACTTGCAGACCCGCAGCATTTTTGGTTATAATGGGTATAACTTTCCCAGAGCCTCCAGACACTAAAACCTTCCAGGAGTTGATGGAGTTGGTCAAAGAATATTATGACCCCCAAACCTCCTCTAATCCTGAGATGCTATTGGTTTTATTTGGCTGATAGAGAACCCAGGATTTTTGACAAAGTTAAGACGACTGGCAGGGACATGTGATTTTGGGTTAACCGTGAATGAGATGCTGAAAGACCATTTGGTATGTGCGATTAATGGTATAACCATGCGGAAGTGTGTACTAACTGAAGCCCAACTGGACTTCAAACAGACACTATAACCGACTTTGTCATTAGAAAATGCAGCAAGTGGAGCATGGGAACTACACAGTATCCTCACCAGTCCAACTGAATTTGGGCACTCATGGAGCCTCATGCAGGGTTTACTCTAGGCGGAGGGATCCTAGGACAGCCCATAGCAGAACCCCACAATAAAGCTGAGCCTCAGCCAAGTTGCTAAAACGTTCTTCAGGATCTGGGCCAGCAAGCCATTGCCGGTATGTGGACTCGAGACAGCAAAGGAGTCTGACAAGGCCTCACTCGAGTAAGAAAATGTATAGGCCGGTCCCCAGGAGACTGCACGCCCTGGAAAGTCTCCTTACACGTGGGTTGAAAGATTATATTGTTTACTGCCACCTAAATTGGAGCCAATTAAAATTAATGTTTGGTTAAATGGCCACCCAGTTCCCATAGGGTGCCATATTTGTGGGTGCAGAACCTGCATTTAACAAGATTCGCTCGAGTCTCCAATCCTTAAGTTTGTGCAAGATCTCAGCCAGACTGAGAACGTACACTGAGGAACCATTGCAAATTAAGGGTACAACTTCAGTTCCGATCTCCTATGAGAAGCAGTTAGTGCAGTTACCACTGCCTGGAGTGCCAACAAGGACAAGGATTGCCACCAGTAGCGGCTCCACATTCATGTCAACTGTGTACAAGTAGATAAAGGATGATAGCATTCTGAGAAGGGTCACCGGACCAGAAACCTTAACTCCGATTTCTATTCACAGATGCTGCCAGCCACACTGAGCGTTTCCTGCAACTTCTGTTTTTGTTTGTAAATAAAGGGTAACTTGGTGATGGAATACCAGCCTTCGTGCAGTTATTTCAGGAAGCAAGTTGAATATTATCATTATCGCAAGGGGAACTGAATACAAAAGTAGGGAGTGGCTCTTGTAACGGAGTGGTAGCATCCCTATCTCTGAGCCAGTAGATTTGGGTTCAAATCCCACCTACTTGTGTAATTACATCTCTGAAAAAACTGATCTGAAAATATCTGCAAAAGTAGGGAGGTTATGCTCCAGTTACAGAAGGCACTGGTCCAACCAAATCTAGTGTTCTGTATACATTCTTAGTAACCTTACTTAAGGTGCTGGAAGCAGTTCAGAGAAAGCTTACTAGTTTAATGCAAGGCACGAGTGGAATGTCTAACAAGTTTGCAGCCTAGCCTCTTACCCCTTGGAGTTTAGGAAAGTAAAAGGTGACTTGATTGAATCATACAAAGGTCCTGAGCAGTAGACAAGGAGAAGATTATTGTTCTTTGGGAGAATCCAGAGCTAGGGGTCAATGTTAAAAAATAAGTGGTCACCCATTTAAAGAACAGATAAGGCAAGTTTTTTCTCGGAAGGTTTTGAATATTTGGAACTTGTTGCCTGCAAAGGACGTGGAAGCAGAATCCTTGAATATTTTAAAAGCAGAGGTAGATAGATTCTTATTAAGCATGGAAGTGAAAGGTTAACAGGAGTACGTAAAAAAAGTGGATATATGATCACAGTCAGATCAATCACATTGAATGATGGAGCAGACTCAAGGGCCAGTATGGCCCTTGTTACTTTGAGAAGAGAAAGGAGTGATCTTATCCTCAACAATCTACTACTCACAGCTACATCAGTCCATGGTAACATCAGTATGAATGACTACCACACAGTCCCTGTGGAGATAAGTCCTGCCTTCACACTGAGCATATCTTTCACTATCATTGTGTAACATGACCATCGTACTAAATAGTGCAGACTTCAAACAGACCCAATGACAGAAAACTGAAGTAGTGTGGGCCATCGACAGCAGAATAGTATTGAACTACAATCTGTAATCTTGATAACATGACACACTCCCATCCTACCATATATTCATTCTGAAAGCCTGGTCCAACGTCCTGCAGCACCAGTCAGAAGTGGGTGCAGGGTAGACTTGATAACTACAAGAGCCTGATTGGCCAAAGAGGATCATCTCAGTATTGGTATTAGGAAGAAAAGACAAGAGACCTAACTTTCCACTTTTTCTCACTCTGCCAAAAGTCTATTTTCTCTATTTGTTTGTAAGGAGGAGCTCATTAAGGGATTAGATTTTAGTTAGTTGTGTGACATGGTAATAGTTTATATGTATTTACCTGCAACTCTGGTCTAATTACCTAAAACAAATAATAATTCTTGTTAAACACAGAAACCTGATATGTGTTTTCTATCAACCTTGGTCTAAAAGTCAAATGAATTAGGGGCTGTGTGTGCCTTTAAAAAAAACTTTAACATTTGGTACAATTCCAGGAATACCAAGACTCAATTTACGACACAATACCTGACATTGGTAACAATATCGATTGTGTGGCGACAAGATCAAATCAGGGACTGGGAATTCTTCAGCAAGTAACTCACCACCTGAATCCCAAAAGCCTGTCCACAATCCACAAGAAACAAGTCAGGAGTGCAGTGGAGTACTCTTCACATGCCTCAAGTAGTGAAATTCCAACACCACTAAAGAAGCACAATGCATCCCCATGATTTCACGCCTTCCACCAACTTCAATGTCACTGACATACAATGGCAACCATATCCACCATTGACAAGATGCACTACTGTAATTCATCAAGGTTCGTTTGACAACAGCTTTCAAATCCATGATCTTTACCACCTCGATGGACAAGGGCAGAAGTTACATGAAACCTCCAGCACCTGCATGTTCCCCTCCAGGCCATATACCATCCTAAATTAGAGTTTCCAAACTATATCATTGTTCCTTCACTGCCTAACACCCAAAGGACTGCAATCGTTCAAGAACGCAGTTCACAACCACCTTCGCCAAGTCAATGGGCAGTAAATTCTGAATCAACCGGCAATGTAAACATCCCATGAGTGGATGGTTTTGAATCCCATGATTTTGACAGCAAAAGAGTGGCAAAATAGTTCCAAGTCAGGATGACAGGCAACTTGAAAGGAATTTGCAGGTAATGCTACAGTCATGCAGCTATTTTCGCCCTTGTCTTTCTACAGTTAAAGTCAAAAGATGGAAGGTGCTGTTGAGGCAGCCATAACGAGTGGCTGACAATCCTGTCAATGTACATACGGTGCTTTAAAAAAAAAGCCTTGATGAACAGTGAAAGAATCCCTACAGTGTGGAAGCAGGCTATTCAGTCTATCTAGTCCACACTCACCTTCTGAAGAGCATCCTACCCAGACCCACCCACTAAGCCATCCCTATAACCCTGGATTCCGCAGAGCTAACATACCTGGCCTACATATTCCTGGACACTATGGGCACTTTATATTGGCCAATCCACCTAGCTTGCCCATCTTTGAATGGTAGGAGGAAACTGGAGCACCCAGAAGAAACTCATGCAGACACGGGGAGAACGTGCAGACTCCATATATACAGCCCACTGGAATCACATCTGGTCCATGGTGTTGTGAGGCAGCAGTTCTAGCCACCTTGCTGCCCCACATTTGTAGGGAATGAATGATGGTAAATAGGGTGTGAACCAAGTAGCCTGTTTTATTCTAGGGCTTCCTGAGTGTCATTGGAGCTGTACTCGTCCAGGCAAGTAGAGACTATTCCATCTCACTGACTTGTGCCTTGTAGACGGTGGACAGATTTGGGGAATCAGTAGGGTAAGGTACTTGCTGGATTCCAATGCACTGACCTGCACTTGCAGCCACAGACTCTATATGGCTAGTACAACATCTGGTCAGAGGAAACCTCAAGATCTAGATAGTTGACAATTTAGTTATGGTAATACTATTGAAAGTCAAGGGGCAATGTTAATGTGCCTCTTATTTGTCCGGGATTTGTGAGATTCAAAAATATTACTTACCACTTTTCAGCCCAAGCCTGGATATTATCCAGGTCTTGCTGCATTTCAACATGAACTGCTTCAGTATCTGAGGAGTCACAAATGGTGCGAAACATTGTGCAATCATTGGCAAACATCCCCATTTCTGACCTTACGATGGATGGAAGGTTATTGAGAAAACAATTGATGGTTGAACCTTGGATACTGAAACAGGCCCAACCTGTACAACCTTTCTGCAAAAGTCAAAGCTTTAAACCCAGGAATCAGCAGAGTGAACCTTCCCTAACCTGCTTCCAATGCAACTATATCCTTCCTTTCTAAAGGAGACAAAACCTGTAAAATTCAAACAAAAAAATGACTCCACGTGATGTCTCACCAACTCCAATACAACTGTCACTAGATTTCCTTACTCCTATACTCTACACCACCCCACAATAAAGAAAAACATTCCTGTTTCTTGCTGGACCTCTATATCTTTTTTTTGTCGACTGCAAGTAACTGTATACTGCATACCAGCAATATAACTGAAGACTTGTGCTTCAGAACTAGCTGTGCCCTTAGCCTTGCTCTTCCTAGCAATGTTGATTAGGTCTGGTGCATCAACAAAAAGAGCTGACATTTCAATTCAATGTTCTCTTTCATCTGTTCTAATAAAAAGTTATCCAGCTTAAATGTTAAATTTATTTCCCTCGCCAATTGTGCTGTCAGACCTGCTGAGTATTTCCAGCAATTTCTGTTCTTATTTCAGATTTTCAGCATGTGCAGTAATTTGTTTTTCACAAAGGCAAATTATCACATGGATACATGGATACATGGCAGGCAGGATGCAATGGAGTGAAATGATACATTTTGGTCCAACAAATGAGGAACAGCAATACAAACTCAATGGTATCACTCAGAGAGGGATAGAGGGAATGAGACAACTTGAGTTTTGAAGCCGACAGGACAGACTGGGACACTTGGATTCAGTCATTGAAGAACAGTGTATATTATGCTAAACCTTTCTGGCTTTCATCTATGGTTCATCATTCTATTGTTGGCTGAATGACTGTTTTCTACCCGACACTTGCTTTATAATTCTATGCATATTATATTAACCTAAGACATGCAACAAAGTACAAGTAAAATAGCAGAAAGGGACCTGAGGCGAAACATTTTCACCCAGAGATTGGTGTGTAAATGGAACAAGCTGCCAGAGGAAGTAGTAGAAGCAGGAAAAATTACAACATTCAAAAACATTAGGATGGATACATGGATTGGAAAGGTTTAGAGGAATATGGACTAAGCATAGGTAATGGGACTAGTTCAGCATAGGAAACACGGTTAGCATGGACGAGTTTGGGCCAAAGGGCTGTTTCCAAGTTGCATATCTCTGACTCAACAAGATAGGATGGGGAACCAAAAAACAACCTTTAATTGGTGTCATTGTTTTCTCTAGATTTTTCTTTCTTTTTTCCTGCAGTAATTGACAGGAACTCAACATCATCCTTTCTTCTTAAAACATTCCTAGGGAAACTAACTCAAGCCTTAAATATACAGGACACCAGGAACCCACCACCAGCTTGTCCTGAGGTACACTCTCTGTGCCTGCTCATAAGGCAGCACGCAATGACTGTTTAATCACAAAAAGCATGTATCACACTTCAGTTTATCGGTTCCTCACAACGGAAATGTTGCATGGATCAGACTTGATTCTTTTGTCTTCTTACCTGCTGGGTCGTTGCGTCCTGTTGGATGTACGCAACCTGGGACTGATCTGTGAAAACAGTCTTGTAAAACAGAAACATTAAACAGTTGAGTTCCTGATTTCAATCAAAGATACCAATCAACAGGTGTTTCAAAACCCCTTAGTCCTTAAAAAGCTTCACTCATTCATTCCTCAGCAGAAAAGTAGTTTGAAAGATTACAGTAATATAAACGGACACAACAGCAGGAATATGTAAAACATCCCAAAACAGTGAACATAAATATTATCACACAAACTTTGGCTCTAAGCTACATCAAAAGACTGGATAATCTGTTGTTAGGGACCAGGTCAGACCCCCTCAAAACATTTCAAGAAAGTAGTCCGGACCCTAACTTTGCTAGTTGCTTTAAAGCAGGTATATGTGGATATTCCAGGAGGGATGCAGCTGGTCAAACTACGCAGTTTTAAACAAAACAGAGTTTATTTACAAGATTACCGAATGAAACGCAAACAAGTGAGAACAGAATACTGATTAACAAACTATCGCAAACCCAACAACTTTTAATGAAGCTGTTCTAAATACTTGCAACAATCCCCATAAAAACCCCTTGGCACAAAAATCAAACACAGGGTCTTACAGGAGAAATGTCAGAGAGAGAGTACCAGCATGGACCTGCTTCTTTGGGTCCACCAGTGTTTTCAACTGCCTGACTGCTTTCAGTGAAGAGCCAGACCAAATCAAACCAGAGTCAAGTAGAGCTGGGAGAACTGGTCACTCCCTTTTCAGTGTACAAGTACTTTTTAAAGTTTAAAAGTCTTTTGCCTGAGGCAGTATCTGTTAGCTATAATCAAATTGGCCCCAAAACCCAGCCAAGCCCAGACTTTCCAGAATCTGTGTCTTTTCTGACCTCACTGAAAAAAAAAACCAAGGACACTATAACCTTGTTGAAGGAATAGCATCGTCACACTGTAGACCACAAATTTGATGCCAGACTTTCCAGATTCACCAGTAGCTTCAACAACTTTCACACTGTACTCAGATGGCGGATATCATACACTGAGAAAACTATGAGATTGCAACCTCACCTACACCAATGGCTTGGATCCCCTCATATCCCAAGCTAAGAAGCATACTAATAAACCCATGAAGAGATTCAATTCAACTATTTCATCAACATACAGCTAACACAGGCTGGTGTGTGAACATGAAAGAACCCCACTCATTTGTGTAGAGGTAGCCTCTTGCCCATAATCCAATCAATTTCCCCGTTGCAGACAAATAGCTCCAGATTGCTTGAACTTGCCTTGACTTTCAAAGACCCTCCAGAAGTGTATATGGAATGAGCTTGTATGAAATGAACCGCCAGAGGAGGTGGTGGAGGCAGGCAGGTACAATTACAACATTTAAAAGACATCTGGATGGGAAAGGTTGCGAGGGATATGGGTCAAGTGCTAACAAATGAGCTAGGTTAATTTAGGATATCTGGTCAGCATGGGATGAGTTGAACCAAAGAGTCTATTTCTGTGCTGTACATCTCTATGACTAAAATGAATACTTTATTTGCTCAATTCCATACAACCCCATTGCCTTTAATGGCTGCATATCCTCACTGCAATGACTGTGTACCTGTGCTCCATCAGACTGATGAATGTACACCAGTGTATGTTCTGTCCCATCCACAGACGTGTATGATGTGCCATCCGCTGTGTAAACCACCTGCTGTGGCGGTCGGTCCTGTTCATCTGTGTAAACAATCTGAGCAACCGCATTGCTCTCTGGAACAAAATGTACCTGAAGGAGGAACATATCTGGTCAAGAACATGTGGGGTTGCAGAAGAACAAACCAAGAAGCCTCATGTTGTCACACAACTAAATTAATCTACCCCAAGAACTCAAACCCACATCAATTCTTAATTGACCGCCTGTTGCAAACAGTTTGTTGAGCATAACGAGATAACAAGAGGAAATAAAAAACAAAAAAACTGCAGATGCCATAAATCAGAAACAAACATAGGAATTGCTGGAAGAGCACAGCAGGTCTGACAGTGTCTGTGGAAAGAAATCAGAGTTAACTTTATGTGTCGAATGACCCTTCCTCAGAACTGATGGTAGCTAGGAAAACACAAGTTTATATGCAGAAGGGACTATGGAGTAAACTATAGGTGGGGGTAAGCCCAAAGAGAGAGAACAACAGTTGAACACACAAAAGAGTGGATAACAATCCAGCTAGGAAGGTGAATAGCTATTAAATGGGGACTGTTAGTGGCTAACAATGGGTGATATGTACTGTAATAGCAGACTGTGTGTTCACAAGGCCTGATGTGTGGGGGGGTTGGGATCAGGACATGGGAGAGCACAACCCCAAAAATTATTGAATTTGATATAGAGTGCAGAAGGCTGCAGGGTCCCCAAGCAGAAAATGAGGTGCTGAGGAGCACTGCAGCAAACCTGAGACAGAAATGTTAGCCAGGGAACAGGGAGGGGTGTTCAAGTAGCAGGCAACTGGAAGCTCGGGATCTTTTTTTCAGACAGAATGTAGGTGTTCTGCAAAGCAGTTATCCAGTCCACGCTTTCTTTCCCCAAAGTAGTGAAGACCACATTGTGAGCAGCAAATGCAGTAGACTAGATTGTGTGAAGTGCAGGTGAAGAGCTGCTTCACCTGGGCGGTGTGTTTGGCTCCTTGGATACTGACAAGGGAGAAGGTAAATGAACAGCTGTTACACTTCTGCAGTTGCAGTGGAAGGTGCGTTGAGGCTGTGGAGAGGTAGTGTTGGGAATGAAGGAAGAGTGGAGCTGGGTGTTCCAGAGGGAACTGTCCTTCCGGAAGGCTGACAAGGGAGGGGAGGAGACTATGTGCCTGGTGGTAGATGGAGGTGGCGGAAATGGTGGCTAGTGATCCTCCAAAATGTGAATGCTGATGGGCTGGTGGGTGAGAACAAAGGGGACTCTATCACTGTTGCAGCAGAGAAGAGGTGGGTGACAGCCAAAGTGTTGCTAGGTCGGACCCAGCTGAGGGCCCTATTAACAATGGTGCTGAGGAATCCTCCATTGAGGAAAAGGTGAACATTTCAGAGGCTCCTTTGTCAAAGCTGGCATCATTAGAGTAGATGCAGTGGAGATGGAGGAACTGGGTGAATGGAAGAGTCTTTACAGGAAGCAGAACCAAATTCTTAAGTGGGAGGGTGAGCAGCCAGAGGTCATCGTGCATATTAGTAGAAAGAGGGAGGAGATCCTGTGGACCGAGTACAGGGAGTTAGGAAAGAGGCTGAAAAGCAGGAGCTTAAGGGTAGCAATCCCTAGGTTACTATCAGTGCCACATGCTGGTGAGGCAAGGAATAGAAAGATAGCAGATGAATATGTGGCTAAGGAGCTGGTGCAGGGGGCAGGGTTTCAGGTTCTTGGATCATTGGAACCTCTTCTAGTGCAGGGGTGACCTGTACAAAAGGGACAGGTTGCAGCTAAACTGGAGGGGAACCAATATCCTTGCATGGAGGTTTGCTACTGCTACTCGGGAGGGTTTAAACTACAGTGGCAGGGGGCTGGGAACCAGAACAGCAGGTCTGCAAGTGGAGGATTGAGGGGAAGGTACATGTTAGGACCAGTAATTTAAAAAGAAAGTACAAGCAGAGACAGGTAAATGAACACAATGGTAATTGTGGGCTGAAGGAGTATTATGGATAAGGCAGATCAGCTTAGATCCCTGGATCAGTACATTGTGGCATTTACAGAGATATGGTTGAGAGAGGGCCAGGACTGGCTGCTCAACATTCCAGAGTTTTGTTGTTGTAGAAGAGATGGAGAGGAAGATAAAAGATATGGAGGAGTTGCATTACTAATCAGGGAGAATGTTACATTTGCTGTCAGAGCGGACATACTGGAGAGCTAATCCACTGAGGCAATATGGGCAGAGCTCAAAAATAAAATAGGTGAAATCATTCTGACAGGATTATACTACAGGCCTCCCAATAGCCACTGAGGAACAAATTTGAAGGCAGATTATGGAAAGGTGCAATAAAAAGAGTTGTCAATGTGGGTGACTAACTTCCCCAATATTGACTGAGACTCCTTTACAACAAGAGGCTTAGATGGGGAAGAATTTGTTAAATACATCCAAGAGGATTTCTTGAAAGAGTATGTGGATAGATCAACTAGAGAAAGGGACATATTGGACCTTGTATTTGCTAATGAACTTGGCCAGGTGACTGACCTTTCAGTGGGACAGCATATTGGGAACAGTGATCACAACTCCTTAAGTTTTAAAATAGCTATGAACAAGGATAAGTTAGGAACTTGCAGGAAGGTATAAATTGGGGGAGGGCATATTATGTCAGTATTGGGCAGGAGCTAGGAGCATTAATTGAGAGGAGCTGTTATAAACAAGTCCACATTTGACATGTGGGAGTTGTTTAAAGAGCTGCTAATGACATTTAAGGACCGCATTTTCTCGTGAGGAGGAAGGACAAGGAGAGCAAGGTAAGGGACTCTTGGATAATGTGGGAGGTTATGAATTTAATCAGAAGGAGAGAAAAAAAATGTAAGGTTTAGGAAGCTAAAATTGGGATAGGGCCCATAAAGAATAGAAGGAAAGCCCAAAGAACTCAAGCAGGGAATTAGAAGAGCAAGAAGTGGCCATGATATGACCTTGGCAAGCAGGGGTTAAAGAGAATCCCAGGGCATTCCACACATACACGGTGGCACAGTGGTTAGCACTGCTGCCTCACAGCGCCTGGAGACCCGGGTTCAATTCCTGCCTCAGGCGACTGACTGTGTGGAGTTTGCACGTTCTCCCCGTGTCTGCGTGGGTTTCCTCCGGGTGCTCTGGTTTCCTCCCACAGTCCAAAGATGTGCAGGCCAGGTGAATTGGCCACGCTAAATTGCCCGTAGTGTTAGGTAAGGGGTAAATGTAGATGTAGGGGTATGGGTGGGTTACGCTTCGGCGGGGCGGTGTGGACTTGTTGGGCCGAAGGGCCTGTTTCCACACTGTAAGTAATCTAATCTAATCTAATCTAATCTAATCTAAAAACAAAAGGATAACATGGGAGAAGGTTGGACCACTTAAGGATAAATGAGGGAACTTGTGCTTGGGGACAGAGGATGTGGATGAGATCCTAAATAAGTACTTTGAGTCAGTATTCACACAGGAGAAGGACAGAGTATCATGAGATTTGTGTGGAACACATTAAGATGCTACGGCATTTTGAGATCAAGAAAGAAGTGACGTTGAGTCTCTTGAAGAGCATTAAGGTGGTTAAGTCCCGAGGGCCCAATGATATTTACCCCACGTTCTTGAGACAGGGTTGATGGGGCCTTCAAGAAGATCTTTGTCTCCTCATTAGCCACTGGAGGGGTCCCAGAGGGAGTAACTAATGTTGTTTCTCTGTTCAAGAAGGGAAATAGGGAAATAGAGATAATTCAGAAAACTGAGTCTCATGTCAGTGGTTTGGAAGCTGTTAGAGAGAATTCCACGAAGACAGAAAGACTTATTGGGTATTTTTCCAGAAAACTGAATAATCATCAACAGAAATATTTCAAAATTGAGAAAGAGATTTTGTCTAGTGTTGGCTTTGCAATATTTTAGCCTTTATATTGCCAGTAATGTGTCTGAGACAATTGTACATACATCATAGCCTCTTGAAGTTTTTGGTAAATATTTAAAGATAAGAATACTAGACTGTTTAGATGGAGCTTATTACTGTAGCCTATTTGAAAATTATGCACTTGGCAGGACAAGAGAACATAAATGCCAACAGAAGAAAATAGACTAAAGTAAACAGTAGGAGTGAGTGGTTGCATGCTTAGAAACAATGTAATGTATATGTATGAAATAATGTAAGACAAAAAGTTTTTAAAAAGTGAAGCCATCTTGGTATGCTGATCATCAAATCTTAGACTGCCTACACTGTGAAACCAAGCCATTCAGCCCATCGGGTCCACGCTGACTCTCTGACAAGCACCCCATCCAGACTCAACATCCCAACCCTCTCCCTGTATCCCTGCATTGCCCATTGCTAATTCATCTAGCCTCCACATCCCTAGACACCACTGGCAATTAAGCATGGACAATCCACCTAACCTGCACAATTTTCGACTATGGGATGAAATCAGCTCACACAGATGAAACTCATGCAGACATGGAGAGAATGTGCAAACTCCACATAGACTATCAGCCACAGCTGGAATCGGACTTGGGTCCCTGATGCTGTGAAGCAGCAGTGCAAACCATTAAGCCACAGTGCTACTGATCCATCCTTAAGGAGGGAGAGGTGAAGATACTGTGGCTTCAAGAGGTTTATTTTGTCTTATTTTTTAAATGAAGAAAGGCTGAGACAGAGATAGTAAGTAGGCAGCTCCAAAGCCAATATCGTAAACACCTTGCGAGGCTTTGGATTTTTTTTAAAGTTGAAATAATAGAGGCAGCCTGAATGGGTGGGGTCAAGCTACCCCAGAGCCAGAACTTTTACTTTCAGTCTTTCAGTAGCAGCTGCTGGAGTGCTGAATCTAGATGTGGAAGCTGAACTTCGTCTCTGTTACAGATAAAACCTAGGGCTTCTCTTCCTATGCAATTCTAGCAGCAATCTGTTTTACTGAAGTTGTCTTGCTAAGGATTTGTTTATGGGATGTTACTATACTGGAACAGTTACTATTAGTAGTCAAATAATGTATTCTTCTGTTAAGTTTTCCAATAGAGTTAAGGTATTCCAATTCTTTCTTTTGTTGTATTTAACAATAATGTATAATAAAGTTTTGCTTCAAGACTGGTTGTTTGAGAGAGTTTGGTCCATAATATCAGGAAGATTTGTTCAGCATGATTTCCGTTTGTAAATCCATGTTGACTCTGTCTAATCCTGTCACCGTTTTTACAAGTGCTCATCTATTAAATCTTTTATAATGACTCTAGTATTTTCCCCACTATTGATGTCAGGCTGACTAGTCTTATAATTTCCAGTTTTCTCTCTGCGTCCCTTTTTAAGTTGAGGGGTTACATTAGCTACCCCCCCCCAACCCACCCACACACAAATCCATAAGAACAGTTCCAGAGTCTATAGAATCTTGGAAGAGGACGGCTGGTTCCACTATTTCTAGGGGCACTTATTAAGTATCTGGGGATTTACCTGCTGTCTATCCCCAACATCACTTCCCTACTAACACTGATTTCCTTCTTCCTCCCTCTCACTATATCCCACATTCCACAACATTTCTGAAAAGATATTAGTGTCCTTGTTTGCGAAGATAGAACTAAAGTTTGGACATAGGTTTGCTCGCTAAGCTGGAAGGTTCGTTTTCAGACTTTTCATCACCAAACTAGGTAACACCATCAGTGAGCCTCTGGATGAAGCACTGGTGGCATGCCCGTTTTCTATTTATGTCTTTAGGTTTCCTTGGGTTAGTGGTGTCATTTTCTGCGGTGATATCATTTCATGTGGTGATAACATTTCCTGTTCTTTTTCTCAGGGGGTGGTAGATGGGGTCTAACTCAATGTATTTGTTGATAAGAGTTCTGGTTGGAATGCCATGCTTCAAGGAATTCTCGTGCGTGTCTCTGTTTGGCTTGTCCTAGGGTAGATGTGTTGTCCCAGTCGAAGTGGTGTCCTTCTTCATCCATATGTAAGGATACTAGTGAGAGAGGGTCATGTCTTTTTGTGGCTAGTTGATGTTCATGCAACCTGGTGGCTAGTTTTCTGCCTGTTTGTCCAATGTAGTGTTTGTTGCAGTACTTGCAAGGTATTTTGTAAATGGTATTAGTTTTGCTTGTTGTCTGTATAGGGTATTTCAAGTTCATTGGCTGCTGTTTTAGTGTGTTGGTGGGTTTGTGTGCTAAGGGGTCTGAGTAGTCTGGCAGTCATTTCTGAGATGCCTTTGATGTAGATGAGAGTGGCTAGGATTTCTGGACATATTTTGTTTGCTTATTGGGGTTTATTGCTGAGAAATCGGCAGACTGTGCTCATTGGGTACCCATTCTTTTTGGATACGCTGTAGAGGTGATTTTCCTCTGCTCTGTGTAGTTCTGCGGTGCTGCATTGGACCTACAGAAACTTCCTTTTCTTCACTCCATCACTCACACCTTTCCTGTATCTCAGTTCTCTGCATCTCCAGCTCCCACTCAATAACCAAACTAGAATGCACTTTGGGTGAATACAAACGACAGAGCAGAAAAAGCTGCCTAACTGAAATAACTGCACAGAGGCTGGTGTTCCTTCACCAAGTCACCCTTTA
Source organism: Chiloscyllium punctatum (assembly GCF_047496795.1). Classification (NCBI taxonomy): domain Eukaryota; kingdom Metazoa; phylum Chordata; class Chondrichthyes; order Orectolobiformes; family Hemiscylliidae; genus Chiloscyllium; species Chiloscyllium punctatum. The sequence goes on along the minus strand of NC_092761.1, from coordinate 52,146,859 downwards.
TTTGCCAATGCACAGTACACTGGCTGTGACCAGCCAGCTCAGAGTCAGTCCCCAAGTGAGCTGATTCGAATCTCCTAGCGACATTGGGCGACCAAGGATTTACTGATTGGCGCAGGTTAACAAACATAATCAAAAACCTTATAGTTATCAAGGTCCATCTGGTTCCAATCACTGCACTAACCTTTAAATCAATCAGAGATCAAGCACCAGGTACATAAAGTGATTACCATCTCACTAAGAAAAGAACAAACAGGCTCCACTCACCTGGTCAGCTGTCTGATCCTGTTCAGATGTTGTACCCCAGACAGGAGGACCCTCAGCCTTGGACTCCATACCAGAAGCCATGAGGAAGATTCACAGAGCCAGAGCTTCAGCACACAATTTCACATATCTCCATCAGGCATATTGAGACAGCTTAATACTGCTGAGAAAAGCAACATCGCGAGAGTAAATAGCAGCATAGCTAAAATGGTTCAAGACACTTAATATGAAAACACCTGGGAGCAAAGGCCAAGCAGAGTTGGGTAGGCAGTCCACAAAGTGGACTAAGAGTTCAGACATGCCCAATATTTCAATATGTTTCTTCAGATGGAGCAGGCTTGACATTGTCAGTCACATGAAAAGAATATTCCATTGCTTCTGCATAGTAAAAGCAGCACTGGAATGCATGAGTTTAATTCTGCCATCTCAAAAATATTCACTGGCCATTGTATTCATCACTCATTCACTTCCCTCCTCACGCTCACTCACACACTCTCACCCTCTTCTCACACTCACATCCCCCTCCTCACGCTCACACTCACTCCCCTCCTCACGCTCGCAGACACTCACACCCCCCTCACGTTCTCACACGCTCACAGCCCCTCCTCACGCTCATGCCCCCTCCTCACACTCACACCCCCTCCTCACGCTCCCTCCTCACGCTCACACCCCCTCCTCACACTTACACACGCTCACGCCCCTCCTCACGCTCACACCCCTCCTCATGCTCACACACACTCACGCCCCCTCCTCACGCTCACACACTCTCACGCCCCCTCCTTACGCTCACACACACACACACCCCTCCTCACGCTCACACACACGCCCCCCTCCTCACGCTCACACACACACACTCATGCCCCCTCCTCATGCTCACACATACACTCATGCCCTCTCGTTACACTCACACATATTCACACCCTCGTCCTCACACACTCACACCCCCTCCTCACATTCACACTCACACCCCACCTCACGTTCACACACACTCACACCCCCCCTCACCCTCACACACACTCACGCCCTCTCCTCACACTCACACAGTCTCTTGCTCCTCCTCACACTCACAGGGCCATGCTCTGACATACCTTCTCTCTCACACACACACACACACACACTCTCTCTCTCTCTCTCTCTCTCTCTCTCCAGGGATAGAATGAATCCTTAAAAGTATGAGGGCAGCAGGTGTATACTTAAGCTGGAAATCAGGAGGTGAAAAGGGGGACATGAGATAGCTTTGGCAAATTGCGTTAAGGAGAATCCAAGGGATTCTACAAACCCGTAATGGACAAAGAAAAGTAACCACGGAGACAACAGGGTCCCTTAAAGGTCAGCAAGGCCACTACGTCTGGATCATCACGAGGGGTGAGATACTCAACATGTATTTTGCATCAGTGTTTACTGTGGAGAAGGAAATGGAAGATCGAGAACTTGTGGTAATAAATGGTGAAATCTTGAAATGTATTCATATAATAGAGGTGGTGGTGCCAGATGTCTTAAAATGCATAAAGATTGATAAATCACCAGGACATGATCAGTGTACCCTAGAATTTCATGGGAAGCTAGGGAAGTATTGCTGGCCCCCTTGTTGAGGTATTTGTATTATCAATAGCCCCAGGTGAAGTGTCAGAAGACTGGAGGCCATTGTGGTTCCATTATTTAAGAAAGGTGGTAAAGAAAACCCAAGAAACTATAGACCGGCAAGCCTGACATTGGTGGTGGGCAAGTTGTTGGGGTTGATTCTGAGAGACAGGATTTACATTTATTTGGAAAGGCAAGGACTAGTTAGGGAAAGTCAACATGGCTTTGCGCATGGGAAATCTCTCACTGCAATCAATAAAGAGTTAACCTCGAGCATGGCTAAAACAGTAAGAAAGTTCAAGTCCTTGATTAAAAGACAATGGATGGATGTGTGACCCAGACCGAGGCTAACTTAATACCTAATATGGTAATACAATTCAGCAGTTTTCGGATAGCTGCAATTTTAATTCGTGACCTGTACAGAGGTTTTGCCATGAGTAGCCACTTTGTGCAATGACCATGAGAGACACCTTGAAACACATGCTGCTCCTCAACAGAAAGGAGACAGAGAAGGGTGTCCAGAACTGCTCTAGTAAACCAGGCCATCAAGAATCAAGAATTGCAGTGCCATAGAAGTGAAACAGATGAGCCAATTTTCACAGGACATGTTCTGCTAAGTACCTGTGTTGGAGAAACTTATTACTATTCAACAGCAAAAGTCATCATAACTGCTAAATTCTGATTTCAAGTTTCACCATCTTCACTTCAGAAAGGGAATCTTCAAACAATGCATGCCTACAACAATAGAAGAGACTGATTTCATTTTCAACTTCATATGTACCTTTTATCCTTTAGGGTTATATATTAGCTAAAAGTGTATTTACAATCATTTCTTACTCCAATAACTTTCAGCAAGAAACATCATGCTGTGCTGCTGGTTATTTTCTATGTTTAAACACTTGAACATTGAAATGGACTACAAATGGCTTATACAAACTTATTAGTTCAAGTACTATTCTGAGGACATGCTGGTGTACTTGTGAAAGTTTAAAACAATCTGGTTACTGGGTCAAAATCTTGGAACTGCCTCCCTAAGGACATTGTGGGGTTACCTACAGCACATGGACTTATGGGGCTCATGAAGGCAGCTCACTACCACTTTCTCAAAGCCAACCAGGGACAGGCAATAAATACTTTCCCAGCCAGCAACACTCATATTCCATAAGTGAGTAAAAAGTGTATGTCTTTCAACATAGGTTTAGTTGAAATTCTGTGCGCTGGCTCAAGGTTTTAAAGACCATTATAACTGAAAGTCTCTACTAAAAGCAAATTGGATTTCTGGGATGGCTCAGCTAACGATAGAGAGTGGGAGTTCTTAGACCCCCACTGCATTGCCTTGTATCTGAGTCAAATGGATGTAGGACAGAAACAGAGTTAAAAAGTTTGGTTTACAGTGCAAGTAACAGTTTATTGTATTTTTAATATCTTTACCATAAACTAGCTTTTATTGGAGTTATTGTAGTTCATGTTTTCTTTCACTTATGTTCAGAAAAATTCTTTTGGTTTAAGCCATAAACATTATGGTTTAATTCTTTTAGTTAAAGATGTAGGGTTTTAAATTTCTACAAAGAAAAGAAAATCAGTCAGCACCAAGATCACAATAATTGGTATCCTCATGAGATCGCAGACTAACAAAGACAGATGCACTGTGATATTGGCTAAGGTTTAAGCTAACAGTTCATGTACAGTATATTTTATTAATTTAAGTCCCACAGAGTCATAAACACCAACAGCACAGAAAAAGGGCCTTCAGTACATGATGTCTGAGCCTATTAATAAGAATCACAACTATTCTAATCTCATTTTTCAGCACTTGACCACACTGCCTTGCATGCCTTCACATTGCAAGTGCACATCTCAATGTTTCTTAAATATTACACCAGCTATACCAACAGTGAATTCCAGATTCTCACCACTCTCTGGCTAAAATCATTTTTCTTCACATCTCCTATAAACCTGGTGCCCTTCCCTTAAACCTATGTCCTCTGGTCATTGTTCCCTTCATTAAGGGAGGAGGTTTCAGCCTGTCTAACCTATCTATGCCTCTCAATTTTATACATCTTTTTAGATTAGATTAGATTTTTTTTTAGATTAGATTAGATTACTTACAGTGTGGAAACAGGCCCTTCGGCCCAACAAGTCCACACCGCCCCGCCGAAGCGTAACCCACCCATACCCCTACATCTGCATCTAGATCTACCCCTTACCTAACACTACGGGCAATTTAGCACAGCCAATTCACCTGACCTGCACATTTTTGGACTGTGGGAGGAAACCGGAGAACCCGGAGGAAACCCACGCAGACACGGGGAGAACGTGCAAACTCCACACAGTCAGTCGCCTGAGGCGGGAAATGAACCCGGGTCTCCGGCGCTGTGAGGCAGCAGTGCTAACCACTGTGCCACCGTGCCGCCCACTAATAATGTTGCATCTCAATCTCAATTTCCTATGGTCTGAGGAAAACAACCCCAATCTTATCCAATCTCCCTTTATAACAGTATTCAAACCCTCACTAATCTTTCATTATTTTTATTATTATTTATCAATTTTGGTTTGGAGCTATGAAGTTGGACCGGTGAGCGCAAGATGATTTTGGATTGTGGGTAACAGCTTGTTTTAAAAAGAAAAAGGCCAAACAAGCCATTGTTTCTTCACGAGGCCAGGCCTGGGAGTAAGTTGCAAGTTGTTTCCTGACCAAAAGGGTCTGCGGATGCATTTTCACTGGGGAAAAGCATTATTTTGAATTGGTAGCCAAAGTTAACTATTAATGAGGTCAGTACCTGGGAATTGGTTGCAGCAATACTCAAGCAGTTGAACAGTAACCGGGACTTTGAAGAGGAGTCGGAATTGGGCTTTGGACTGTGTTTTCTGTTATAAATGGCACCTGGCTGTTTGTACTGCAGTATGAATATTTGAAAGCCCCTGCCTAACCTCCTATGAGCAGCTCCTGGAAGCTCAGAGAATAGAAACAAGGTTAATGGTTTGACTGCCTTTATCTGAATGAACTGTAATGGTGAACCTGACCAATATCCTCAGAAAATCTATGCCTTATCTACATCTGTGGAACAATGCATTCTGAAAACCATTTAGATAATTTCGCTGGTTGAATTATTATCTTTTATTTATCCTTGAATTGTGTTTGTTTGCCTGTCTTTTGTGTGAATGGAACTGAAAACAAAGGCTGTTGGATTGAAAACATAGACCAATTCAATTCCTTTGTTATTTAATTTTCTGCTCTGCTAAAGTTACTGTATTATCAATAAACTGCTTAGTCTTTTGATTTAGCAATAAACCAATGTCGAAAATTGATAATTCTCAAAGTCCAGGATTGATTATTTTAAAAAGTCTGGTTAGAAATCACTGGTGTTAACTTTGATGATCTTAAATGTTTAAATTTACTATATTGCAAATACAGAACCCACGAAAGGTGACTGGCCTAGATGGAGTCACGGACATATCCTGCACAGACCAACTGGTGGGAGTACATGCAGACATTTTTAATCTCACCCTAACTCTAACTTCCACCTACTTCAAGAAGACCATTATCATCCCAAAGCCAAAGAAAAATCAAACTACCATTCTGTGGCTCTGACATCCATCATAACGAAGTGTTTGAAGAGATTAGTAATGGCACACATCAATTCCAGCCTCCCAAACTGCCTTGATCCATGATAATTTGCCTGCCGTCACAATAGATCCACTCCCCGGCTTTATACTCATTCCTGGAACATCTGGATAGCAAGGACACCTACATCAGACTGCTATGTATTGACTTTAGGTCTTCCTTCAACATTATAATTCTAACCAAACTAATCTCCAAACTCCGAGATCTAGGTCTTGAATCCCCACTTTGGAACTGGATCCTTGACTCCCTGACCCGCATACCACAAGCAGTAAGGATAGGCAAAAACACCTCCTCCCAGATAATCCTTAACACCTGTGTCCTGCAAAGTTGCATACTCAGCCCCTTATATACTCATGAATGTGTGGCCAAATTCAGCACTAACTCCATTTACAAGTTTTCTGATGACCCCACTGTAGTGGATCAGATCTCAAACAATGACGAGACAGAATACAGGAAGGAGATAGACAGCTTAGTGGCATGATGTAAAGATAACAATCTCTCTCAATGTCAGCAAAACAAAGGACTTCAGAAAGCAGAGTAAAGGACATGTACCTGTCTGTATCAATGAGGTGGCGATGGTTCAGAGCTTCAAATTCTTGGGAATAAATATCAGCAACAATCTGTCCTGATCCATCCATGTCAGAAAAGCACACCAATATCTCTATTTCTCAGAAGCCTAAGGAAATTCAGCATGTCCACAATCACTCTGACCGATTTTTATAGATGCGCCATATAAAATGTCCTGTTTGGATGCATCACAGCTTGGTATGGCAACTGCTCTGCCCAAGACTGCAAGTAAGTAGAGAGTTGTGAACACAGCCTAGATCATCAGGAAACCAGCCTTCCATCCACTGACTCAGTCTATCCTTCCTGCTGCCTTTGGGAAGCAGACTTGATCAAAGACCCCTCCCACCCACACACCCTGGGTTACATTCTCTTTCACCCTCTTCAATTGGACAAAAGGTACAAAAGTTTAAAATCATATACCATCGAGTCAAGTACAGCTTCTTCCCCACTGTTATTAGATTTATGAATGGACCTCTCATATAGTAGAGTTGATCTTTCTCTGTACCTTTCCTGAAGCTCTAGAATAGAATATCCTTTGTCACATGTACTCCAGTACAGAAGTACAGTGCAAAGTTTTATAATGGCTGCCTCCAATGGTGTCATCTTAGGTACAAGTACCTTAGATACAGAAAGGAATAAAAGGCTCTAGTGCTATATTCTGCATTCTGTTCTATTATCCTGATGTCCTTATGTAAAGTATTTGTCTGGAAAGCACGTCAAACAATATTTTTCACTATCTCTATACATGTGACAATAATAAAAAGAAATAAATCAAATCCAAGGTAGAAAAGCTGATTTGGTTCAGCTGTCATTCTGTACATCATGACAACATCTTCATCTATATCCTTTGCATCCTCTCTAGTACAATCATATCCCTCCTATAATGTGGATTCCAGAACTGTACACAATACTCTAGCTGTGGTTTAGCCGAACTTTTATACAGATTCCCTGCTTGTACCTTTATTAGCCAAGGCATATAGTTTAAGTATCCCATTTGCCTTCATAACCACTTTATCCACCTTTCCTGATACCTTAAATGATCCATGTACTTGCACACCAAGATCCCTCTGATCCTCCTGTTGGACTATAATCTGGTGGCATGTGACATCTGACCTCGTTCACCCCAGTCCAACAGCTGCATCTCCACATCATGTCCTTCTCAAGTGAAGCAGCTCACGCTTATCTAGATGGAATTCCATCTGACCAGCCTGTCTATATCCTCTTGTAGTCTAAGGCTATGCTCCTCGTTATTTACCACCAGATCATTTTTGTATCATCTGCAAACTTATTGATCAGCCTTTCTACATTCGAATCTAAATCATTTATGTAAAACCCAACAGCAAGGCCCCAACATTGTGGGGCCCCACTGGACACAGACTTACAGTTGAAAAAAAAAACCCATAACCATCACCCTCTGCTTCCTGCTATTCAGCAAACTGTGGATCCAATTTGCCAAATTTCCTTGCATCTTTCATCTTTGCTATCAGTCCTCCATGTTGAGTGAACAGCACGATAGATTTGTCATTTGCTGAGACTTTGCTGGAGACAGAAAATGTATCCTAAGTGGGGTGCAACAATAAGAAAGGTTTATTTCATGGAATTTGCAGAATTTCATGTAAAGATAGGAACAGGAGCTACAAAGTATTAAGGCAGCAGCACAGCTTTTGGAATTTAAAGAAATCTTGCCTTGAGTTATGTAGAATTCAATTGCTGATGAACCAACTTGAACTGGAAAGAGATAGAGAAAAGTAAAAACAAGAACACCAAAAAGAGGCAAAAGAGACTAGAAAAGGCCCGACTCAAAAGGGAGAAAGAAAAACAGTGCAGCAAATGAAACTTTTAAAAATTTGTAACTGAACTCCAGACAAAAATCCAGGATAGGAGTAAATTTGATTCATTGGGTTGCACAGAGAAAGAAAGAAGTTGGACATTATGCATGGAAAAATAGAAATTTCATTCAGACAGGGGAATAATCAGGATCTTGATGCAGCTTCACTTGGTGAAGACAGGGTTGAAAGATATTTTACTTCATTTGACAAATTGCAGTATAATTACAGTGACACAAGAGATATGGACTTCGATTAGGCAAAGTGATTTAGAAGGAAAAGCAATGGATGGTTGTTTGAGTTCTGTGAAAGAGCAACTTTCAGATAATAAGACAATTAAAATGCAGTTCTTAACCTAAATGAGTCAGAGTCAGACTCATACAGCATGGAAACAGACCCTTCAATCCATGCCAAACATAGTCCCAAGCTAAACTTGTCCCACCTACCTGCTCCTGGCCTATATCTCTACAAACCATTCCTATTCTTGTCCTTATCTATAAGTCTTTTAAACATTTATAATTGTATCCACATCCTCAGGAAGCTTATTCCACATGCAAACCACCTTCTGTGTAAAGGTTCTGACTCTAATGGCTTTTTTAAATCTCTCCCCTCTCACCTTAAAAACGTGTCCCCTAGTCTTGAAATCCCCCGTCCTCGGGAAAAGACAACTACCATTAACTCTATCTCTAACCCTCATTATTTTATACACTTTAACTTTCCCAGTAACAATAGCAATATGAGGTTTTAATGACATGTGCCTGGTTAATAGAATTATACAGTCAGAGATGTACAGCACAGAAACAGACCCTTCGGTCCAACACGTCCATGCCGACCAGATATCCCATCCCAATCTAGTCCCACCTGCCAGCAATCGGCCCATATCCCTCCAAACCCTTCCTATTCACATACCCATCCAATGCCTCTTAAATATTGCAATTGTACCAGCCTCCACAACTTCCTCTGGCAGCTCATTCCATGCACGTACCACCCTATGTGTGAAACACTTGCCCCGTAGGTCTCTTTTATATCTTTCCTCTAGTTCTGGACTCCCTGACCCCAGGGAAAAGAATTTGCCTATTTACCCTATCCATGCCCCTCATAATTTTGGAAACCTCTATAAGGTCACCCCCCCCCCCCCCCCCCCCGGCTCCGACGCTCTAGGGAAAACAGCCCTAGCCTATTTGGCCTCTCCCTATAGCTCAAATCCTTCAACCCTGGCAACATCCTTGTAAATCTTTTCTGAATCCTTTCAAGTTTCACAACATCTTTCCATTAGGAAGGAGACCAGAATTGCACACAATATTCCAACAGTGGCCTAACCAATGTCGTCTACAGCCGCAACATGACCTCCTAACTCCTGTACTCAATGCTCTGACCAATAAAGGAAAGCATACCAAACGCCTTCTTCACTATCCTATCTACCTGCGACTCCACTTTCAAGGTGCTATGAACCTGCACTCCCTAGGACCTTACCATTAAGTGTATATGTCCGGTTAAGATTTGCTTTCCCAAAATGCAGTACCTCGCATTTATCGGAGTTACACTTCATCTGCCACTTCTCAGCACATTGGCCCATCTGATCTAGATCCTGTTGTAATCTGAAGTAGCCCTCTTTGCTGTCCACTACACCTTCAATTTTGGTGTCATCTGCAAAATTACTAACTGTACCTCTAACGCTCGCATCTAAATCATTTATGTAAATGACAAAAAGTACAGGACCCAGCACTGATCCTCGTGGCACTCCACTGGTCACAGCCCTCCAGTCTGAAACACAACCCTGCACCACCACCCTCTCTCTTCTATCTTTGAGCCAGTTCTGTATCCAAATGGCTAGTTCTCCCTGCATTCTGCGAGATCTAGTCTTGCTAACCAGTCCCAGTCGAACGCCTTACTGAAGTCCATGTAGACCACATCTACCGCTCTACCCTCATCAATCTTCTTTGTTACTTCCTCAAAAACAAAATCAAGTTTGTGAGACATGATTTCCCACACACAAAGCCATGTTGACTATCCCTAATCAGTCCTTGCCTTTCCAAATACATGAACATCCCATCCCTCAGGATTCCTTCCAAAAACATGCCCACCACCAATGTCAGGCTCACTGGTCTACAGTTCCCTGGCTCGTCCTTACCACCCTTCTTAAACAGTGGTACCCCGTTAGCCAACCTTCAGTCTTCCGGCACCTCACCTGTGACTATCGATGATACAAATATCTCAGCAAGAGGCCCAGCAATCACTTCTCTAGCTTCCCACAGAGTTCTAGGGTACACCTGATCAGATCCTGGGGATTTATCCACCTTTACCCATTTCAAGCCATCCAGCACTTCCTCCTTTGTAATATGGACATTTTGCAAGATGTCACCATCTATTTCCCTAGTCTATATCTTCCATATCCTTTTCCATAGTAAATACTGATGCAAAATACTCATTTAGTATCTCCCCCATTTTCTGTACATCCACACAAATGCATGCAGAATATTTTTAAAAATATTATTGATCAAAAAAGATATTTATACTTGACTTGTTTTTTTTCAAGAATACTGAAGATGCAGCATACCTAACATACCCTAAAACTTAAGAGAAACATTTTGAAAGCACAGCAGATGTCCATCGCTTGGAATGTACGGTCTCTGATAAACTTGTTTTGGAACATTACTTCTGCAAACCAGCAAATGATATAACCTCACAACTGGAAATCAATTTTGGTGATTTGGGTCACTTTGGCTGTGGCAGCAGATGTATCTGTGGAACGAGGCTTGACAAGGTATCAACAGCACCTCCGTGTAATATTGGATGCAATTGATACTTTCCAGTCATGTTGTTAAACTGTGAAGATTTACAGAACAGAAAAATGGCTAATGTTCAATGGTTTGGTCCAATGTTCTACTAAATTGTAGAGACATGAATAGGAAAAGGTTTGGAGGAATATGGGCCAGAAGCAGACAGGTGGGACTAATTTCGTTTGGGATTACATATGGACTGGTTGGACCGAAGGGTCTGTTTCCGTGCTGTATGACTCTATAATTCGACTTATTTCTTGCAGTTTTGTTGTATTCATTTCAGGAACAGAGCAGCTGATTATGGTACTATTTAATGTGTCGGACTGGGGGAACAAAAATTCAATCTTTCTTTCTGCTGATCACTTCAGTGACATTTGCCGCAATGTACACATAAATGGGAATCTGCTAACACTGGGGAAGCAGGGTTACTTCAATGCCTTAAATCTTTAAACGAACTCTACACACACTTGCCTAGATTCACATAGTTAATAAGGATTTGTCAGATTAGATGCCATCAAGTTTCAGTGTCTGGAATATGACACGAGTATAATTCAACTCCGATGGGGAGATGGGAATAAAGTCACTATCCATCAAATATTTAGAATTTCTTCAAACTAATTGGCTATAATGTGGATTACCAGTAGTCCTGCATTCTATGAGCTATTAAGTCTCAGGTAGAGAACTGAAAAGTTTCCAAAATAAGAACAGCTCCAGTTTTAGCCAAATAATATATCTCACAGAGAAATGTAAAATCTCCATTTTAGATCCCACAAGGAAACTGGAGGAACTGAAAATACACACAAACTTTAAAGGAAGACCAAGGCTGTTCGGAGTAATATCAAAGTTAAAAGTGATTTACAGAAATTAAAACAATTTCAGTGTAAAAAATAAATTGGAACTTAAAGAAAAACCAGTTGCACAAGCAGGAATGCCTGTGGAATCTGCAAAAGACACTAAAATAATCAGGTAATAAAACCACAACAATAGTATATTGGCAAGTTTTTCCTCAGTACCTACAACTTTGGTAAATATAAATGCTGGAGTTAATCACGGATATTCTTTATGTACTGAAGAAGTGAATCAAGTTACTAAAGCCTATCAAAGTTTTGCTTTCAAGGGAAAAAAATACACCTCTGACAAAATAAATTCTTCAAAAATTAGATAACGAGAGTCCAGAGGCAGTATGTTCCTATTAGTGTGAAGGATATGGCTGGTAGTTGTGGGGAATGCCGGATAACTAGAGAAATTGAGGCTCTGGTCAAGAAAGAAAAGGAGGCATATGACAGACAGAGACAGCTGGGATCAAGTAAATCCCTTGAGGAGATAGGGGCAGTAGGAGTATACTCAAGGGGGAAATCAGAAGAGTAAAGAGGGAACGTGAGATAACTTGGGAAAATAAGGTTAAGGAGAATCCAAAGGGATTCTACAAATACATCAAGGGCAAGAGTAATAGGCAGTGAATAGAGCCTCAAAAGATCAACAAGGCCACCTATGTGTGGAACCACAGGAGAGGGGTGAGATACTAAATGTATATTTTGATGCAAATTATTCTGTGGAGCAGGAAATGGAAGCTAGACAACTTGGAAAAATAAACAGCAATATTTTGAAAAGTGTTCATTTAATAGAGAAGGTGCTGAACATCTCAAAATGCAGAAAGGTAGATAAATTCCCCAGGACATGATTGGGTGTATCCTGAAAGCGCTTCCCTCTACTTCACCTGATGAAGAAGCACCGCTCCGAAAGCTTATGATTTCAAATAAACCTGTTGGACAATAACCTAGTGTCATGTGACTCTATGACGCTCTATGACATGCCAAGTGCAGGGAAATGAGTTAGCGTGGATGCACATTTTGGTCAGCACAGAACAGTTTGTGCCAAAGGGCCGGTCTCAGTGTTGTATGTTTCCATGACTCTATGTGACTTCTGATTTGATCATTTATATAAATGATTTGAATGTGAACATTGGAGCAATGGTTAGTAGGTTTGCATATGACATCAAAATTGGTGGTGCAGTGGACAGTGAAGAAGGTTATCTCAGAGTACAACAGGACCTTCATCAGATGGGCTGCTGGGTTGAGGACTGGCAGATGGAGCTTAATTTAGATTAATGTGAGGTGCTGCATTTTGTGCAGGGGGGAGGTGTGGGCGCAAGTTTTGCATCCTTGGAGGGAAGTGCAAAACTGGCACCCACACCTTCCCCCTCACTTCCCTCCAAGGCCCCAAGGGATCCTTCCATATCTGTCACAAATTCACCTACACCTCCACACACATCATTTACTGCATCTGCTGCACCCGATGTGGCCTCCTCTATATTGGGGAGACAGGCCGCCTACTTGCGGAACATTTCAGAGAACACCTCTGGGACACCTGCACCAACCAACCCAACTGCCCCATGGCTGAACACTTTAACTCCCCCTCCCACTCCGCCAAAGACATGCAGGTCCTTGGCCTCCTCCATCGCCAGACCATGGCAACACGACACCTGGAGGAAGAGTGCCTCATCTTCCGCCTAAGAACCCTCCAACCACAAGGGATGAATGCAGATTTCTCTAGCTTCTTCATTTCCCCTTCCCCCACCTTATCTCAGTCCCAACCCTCGGAGTCAGCACCGCCTTCTTGACCTGCAATCTTCTTCCCGACCTCTCCGCCCCCACCCCCTCTCCGACCTATCACCCTCACCTTAACCTCCTTCCACCTATCGCATTCCCAACGCCCCTCCCCCAACTCCCTCCTCCCTATCTTTTATCTTAACCTGCTAGGCACACCTTCCTCATTCCTGAAGAAGGGCTTATGCCCGAAACGTCGATTCTCCCTGCTATAGGAAAAGTTGTGGGAAAACTTGAAAGGGTTCAGAAAAGATTTACAAGGATGTTGCCAGGGCTGGAGGGTTTGAGCGAAAGCGAGTGGCTGAATAGGCTGGAGCTGTTTTCCCTGCAGTGTCAGAGGCTGAGCGGTGACCTTATAGATGTTTATAAAATCACGAGGGGGTTGGATAGGGTAAATAGCCAAGGTATTTTCCCCAGGGTAGGGGAGTCAAAAACTAGGGAGATAAGATATAAAAGAGACCTAAGAGGCAAATCTTTCAAGCAGAGGAAGACAGAAACTTTGGTGATGTGTGTATGGAATGATCTGCCAGAGGAAGTGGTGCAGACTGATACAATTACAACATTTAAAAGATATTTGGATGGTTACATGAATAGGAAGGATTTAGATGGATACAAGCAAAATGCTGGGAAATGGGACGAGATGAATTTAGGATATCTAGTCAGCATGGACGAGTTGGACTATTTCCATGCTGTACATTTCTATCGCTCTCAGTAAAGAATTTAAATATTTAAGAAGGTTAGTTCAGATATTGATGGTGGCTCATGATACAATGTCTTCCAATTATTCTGGTAAAGGAAAAAGCAGTGATGGGGAAGTCATGTGAGGCAAAACTTCTTCCCTTACATAAAATTAAGATATTAATCTGAATTAATACATGAAGCTGCTCTTGAAGGAGTTATTCCAGATTGTCTTTTGAAGGAATAGATTTTATATTCAGAAATAATCGGACAAGTGACACAGTATTAATATCCCCAGGAATTTCAAATTGAGAAAAATGAAGATTTTGTAGTAGGAACAGTTTGGACTGCTCCTATATCTTGTTGCAAGGCTAGATGAGATTAATTGAAATCAACCAAAACAGAGAATGATTCCGGTGGTCCATCATCCAGCACATTTTTTTTGGAAGAAAAACAGAAATTGCTGGAGAAGCTCAGCAGGTCTGACAGTTTCTGTGGGGAGAAAGTAAAGTCAATATTTTGAACCCAGAATGTTGACTCTGCTTTCTCTCCAGGGGTGCTGCCAGATAAGCCAAGATTCTCCAGCAATTTCTATTTTGTTTCAGAGTTCCAGCATCCACAGTTTTTTTTGCTTTTTGTTTTACATTTTCTCGGAATGTGGCCAAGAAAAGATTGTGACTGACTTATTTAATCAATCTTTAATCGAAGCCCAGCATATAGAATCTGGTTTCTGGAGATTTCCTCAGGCAGTGTATTCTGAGAAACAGCAAAAGGTTCCTGAATTATATTACCCAAACTTAATATGTTAATGAGGGTGTGGAATGCTCTGTCTGGAAGATATGATGGAAGCAGGTTCACTTGATGCATTCAAAAGGCTATTGGATGATTATTTGAACAGATATAAGGTGCAAGGTATGGAAACAAAGCAAGAGGGAAACAGACCCTTCGGTCCAACCCGTCCATGCCAACCAGATATCCCATCCCAATCTAGTCCCACCTGCCAGCACCCGGCCCATATTTCTCCAAACCCCTCCTATTCATATACCCATCCAAATGCCTCGTAAATGTTGCAATTGTACCAGCCTTCACCACTTCCTCTAGCAGCTCATTCCATACACATACCACCCTCTGCGTGAAAAAGTTGCCCCGTAAATCTCTTTTATATCTTTCCCCTCTCACCCTAAACCTATGCCCTCTAGTTCTGGACTACCCCACCCCAGGGAAAAGACTTTGTCTATTTATCCTATCCATGCCCCTCATAATTTTGTAAACCTCTATAAAAGGTCACCCCTCAGCCTCCAACGCTCCAGGGAAAACAGCCCCAGTCTGTTCAGCCTCTCCCGATAGCTCAAATCCTCCGACCCTGGCAATGTACATCTCTATGACTGCCACGAGGCAATGATATCCATCTGAAGAGCCAGTGCAAACACAATGAGCTAAATAGTCTCCTTCTATAACACTTCTGTGATTCTAAGAAATGGAGATCTTCACAAAGACCAGATGAGACATGAACCTGAGTCCTTCAAATTGGTCATTCTCGATATCACAGGGAGACTTTAAAGATTGCATAAGATTCCAATAGTGAGTCATTTAGGAATAAGAAAACCAGGTCTCAACTGAGACCACATCACCATGAATATTTGTTACCTCTAATCCTGACCATTCTAGTACTGAGTAGTCTTTCATCTTCCAGCATTTTTAAACCTAAGTTCATCTATACTCTAATGTCCACTTCATTACTCACATAAATTCCATTTACTCAATATTCCCATGTTCACTGACTGTTGACTATCAGTCTAGTTTTAAAATGACCATCATTCTTAAATCTGTCTTGCCCCCTCCTCTATTTCTGTGACCCAAGACAGTGCAAGGCTTTTACAATTTGTAGGTGGTGTTGTGGTTGAACAGTTCCAACACTCAGTTGAAGAACAGTCAATTGAACACAGTACTGAAACAATGCCAACTTACTTGGAATTGTGTTTCAACATGAGGCAGAGATTTTAGAACACCGGAAAAGCATGAATCTGAAGTTCGGAAACTATGACATTCCTCAAGCAGCTTATGTTAATAATTCTGGAGTTTCATGAAGAGTGAAAATTGCATTGTTGTGCTTGGCTGTTGAATTGACAGCAAAACTGTTTTTGTGAAAAGCTCATGTTGGGAGATGGTCACTCAACATGTTAGACAGATAGGGAATGGGTGACTGCCAGGCAAGGTGCTTAAGTCCCTTGAGATGATCTAATTCTTGAACTGGTTTTCCATTTTAGATACGAGCGAGCACAATGATTACAGAATTATACAGCATGGAAAAAGGCTCGTCTCCAGAGGAGTACAGTTACAGCCAAGACTATAGCACCCCAGGTAGTACAGTTGCACAAGAATGGACTCAGAAGAGTGGTGTTGATGGGGGATTTGATAGTCAGGGGAAAATACAGCATTTATATTGTCATGATGACAGGTTGGTATGTTGACCCTGGTGCCAGAAAGAGACAAGAAATAGTAAAACTGCAAGATATTCTTCTGGAGAAGTGTGAACAGTCAGAGGTCATCATATGGTACCAATAACATAGGTAAGAAAAAGGTGAGATGGCAAAAGCAAATTTTAGGAAACTAGGAAGAAGCTTAAAAAGCAGGAATGCAAAAGCAGCAATATCAGAATTACTTCCAGTCATAGAATCCTTACAGTGCAAATGGAGGCCATTCTGCCCTTCAAGTAAGCATTGACCCTCTGAAGTGCATCCCAAGAAAACCTCTCCCCACACCCTATGCCCATTAATGATGGCTAATTCACCTAGTTTACACACCCCTAAACACTATGGAGCAATGTGGCATTGCCAATTCATCCAAACTACACATCTTTAGACTGTGGGAGGAAACCGGTGCACCTGACAGAAACCCACACAAACATAGAGAAACTCCATACAAAGAGTTACCCAACACTAGAATTGATCACAAGTCCTTGGTGCTATGAGGCAGCAGCGCTAACCAATTTGCCATCAAGCCATCCATATTTTGATGAGGGTAGGAATTTGAGAATTGAGTGCTTGAATATATGGCTTAAGAATTGGTATAAGGAGGAGCACATCAGATTCCTATGGCATGGTTCATAAGTTGCATCATGAGAGGACCAGAACTAATACTCTTGGAGGCAGATTTGCTCTTGTAATTGGGGAGTGATCAAGCTAGATACCTAGGGCACAGGCACCTGAGAGGACACATCTACTGGAAGGAAGCAACATAGTTCACGGGAAATAGAAACACAACAAGCACAATTAGAAGACACATGAAGCAAAGGCAGGATTTAAATAGGATCAGAATGGAGAACAATGTTAGAGAGGCAGAATTATAAGCAGTCTGAATGCATGCAGTGTTTGCAGCTGCAGCATGTCCAAAATTGGGAAATTAATATCCAAAAATATGCATCAGTTAGAAAGAATGCTCTTAGCAGAGGACAAGTACATTGGCGAGTGGGAGTCTTACAGTGAGTGATCAAAATGTAGAATCAGTTTGGGTGGAGCTGAGAAACTGCAAGAGGCAGCAAATGTTGATGAGTGGTATTTATTCACCATCAAACCACAAGGCTAACATTGAGCACAAAAGAAAAGTCAGGAAACTGGAGATGGATGTAACACTGGCAATATTGTATTAGTATTCTTCAGGAATATGCCCGAAACGTCGATTCTCCTGCTCCTTAGATGCTGCCTGACCTGCTGCACTTTTCCAGCAACACACTTTTCAGCTCTGATCTCCAGCATCTGCAATCCTCACTTTCTCCCAATACTGTATTAGTGGACCACTTTCAATTTAAAATAAATATTGCATTCGATCAATAGAAATAGCCTATAGAAATGCCAGAAAGGGTGGCGAGCCTGTGAAGTAGGAGTAATTTAGGACCCAGCAAAGGATCATCAAGAAACTGACAAAGAAAAGGTAAAGATAATATGAATGCAAGCTCGCAAAATACAAAGGCAGATTATAAAAACTTCAGTATGTGAAAAGAAAAAAAACGCAGTGACAAACGAGGACCTATTACAGGTAGAGACAAGAGAATTTATAATGGACAACAGGGAAGTGGGAGGGAAACTAAATAATTACAGTGTGTCTGACCTCACAGATAATACATGAAATTGCTCAGAAATGCTATGCAACGAAGGGACTTGCGAAAATGGTGAAAGGAAAATGTTAATATGAACAAAGAGGTAGCATGAATCCACTCATAGCCTCATAGCACCATAAATCCACTCGACCAGATGAGCTACATTCCAGAATATTGATGGATGTGGTTGAAGAGATATTGGATTCATCGGTGGTTCTCATTCTAAATTATTTTATTTCTTGTTTATTTTTTCATGGAATGTGGTGTCACCAGCTGGGCTACCAATTAGTAACCATCCCAAATTGTCCTCAAGGCGGCTCTTCATGACTTTCTACTGTCAGAAGGAAACATCCACCAGTGGCTCAAATGTTTATTCAGAGACCAGCTGTTTTATGGAGATTAGCAATATTGAGTCGATCACTATCGTATCGCAAAGGAATCTATCACTTTCTTCTTATCCATAGCAAAGATCAAAAGAGATTTTTTTTTCATATTCTCCGTCTGTGCTCATAGCAATCATCTTGTGTAAGAAAACTCCTCTGGCTGGTAGGATTGTTTTCCTTAACTTTTGTTTTCATCCTGACTTTATCACCAAAAAGACTTTTTTTTATTTGTGCCTCTTAATGCTCAGATTTTCACTATTGGTCTCTATCCCCCTACACTTGAATTTTACTGTATCCCACAGTTTGTTGTCTTATCGCAATTGAAGTTTCATGCTCTTTGTCTCAATTTGACTTTTACGGTGTATGCCGATAAGGGTAAATTGCAATAGCCAGCACTACCATCTGACATATTTATCGGCACAATGTACCAATAATATTAACATTAGTTTCATAATCTTTTCATTCATTCCTTATTTATACATTGTAGCCCACTTACCAATGCAGGAATTTGAAGTTCTGGATGTAGGTTTGCTCGCTGAGCTGGAAGGTTCGTTTTCAGAGGTTTCATCACCATACTAAGTAACATCTTAAGTGGGCCTCCGGAAGGCTTCATCCCAAGGCTCACCTAGTATTGTGATGAAATGCCTGAAAACAAACCTTCCACCTCAGCGAGCAAACCTACATCCAGAATTTCAACCTGAGCTACAAATCTTCTCAAAAGGAGTTTGAAGTTTTGGAAGGTAATGTAATCGTTTCTACTCATGTTCTACGATTAATTTCATGTTATCTTAATATCACTAGTATTTATGAATGACACAGAACTGTAAAGTATTGTGAAGAGGATAAGTAGAGTAGTGGGGAAACAATAAGATGAGAATATAGAAGGCATGGTTTGTAAGTTTGCAGATGACATCAAGACGTGGTAGAGTGGACAGTGAAGATTACAAAAAGATCTTGATCAATTGGGTCAAAAGGCTGAGGAGGGGCAGATGAAGTTTAATTTGAATAAATGCAAAGTATTGCATTTTGGTAAAACAAATAAGGACAGGATTTACATAATTAAAAGTAGGGCATTGGGTAGTGTTGTAGAACAGAAACCCCTAGGGGTTCAGGTATGTAATTCCTTGAAGTTTGCATCACATGTAAATGGGATGACGAAGAAAACGTTTAGCACGTTTACCTTCAGATCTTTGAATACAGGAGTTGAGATGTCATGTTGAGGTTCTACAGCATGTTGGTGAGGCCTGTTCTGGTCACCCTGTGAGGAAGGATATTAATAAGCTGGGGAGGGTCAAATAAGATTTACCAGGATGTTGCAAGGAATGGAGAGTTTGAGTTATAAGATGATGCTGGTTAGGTTGGAACTTTTTTTTACTAAAGCATGGAAGGTCAAGGGGTTACCTTCTCAAGGTTTATAAAATCAAGAGGGGTATAGATAAGGTGAATATCAGGTGTCTTTTCCCTAGGGTAGGGGTCTCGAGATTAGAGAGCATAGTTTTACGGTGAGAAGAGAAAGATTTTAAAGACATGAGGGGCCTTTTTTTTTTACACAGTGTGGTTTGTGTATGTAACGAACATCCAGAGGAAGTGATGGATATGGGTATAGTTACATTGTTTAAAAGAGATTTGGATAAGTACATGAATAAGAAACGTTTGGAGGTATATGGACCAAGTACAGGTAGATGTGGCTAGGTTAGTTTTGGATTATGGTTGGCGTAGACTGATTGGACCAAATGGTTTGTTTCGGTGCTATCTGACTCTAATATGACCAGCTTATAGAAAATGATAGATTGGCTATGCAAAAAGGAGCAGATTGACTGGAGTGTGAGGAAGAGGCGCCATTGAAAGAAATATTAACAAATGTACTGGAGCGTTTAAAGTGTTACTGGAGATAAAACATGAGACATGAAGGAGTGAGAACATAATTAACTTGGTTCTAATATATTCAGGAGTGGTATGGGAAAATTAACGCAAGTTGGTAGTAAATCACAGCTCAGTTTTTTTGATGACACAATAGAGTGTCATATGGTTGATATGGTGTATATGGATTTAATAAATGAATCTGTTAGCAGATAGATATAATGACATTATGGTACCGATTCCATGAGAATAGGAAGGTAATTGATAGCATCCTCCAGGGACTTTAAAGAGCGGTAGCAGTGAAGGTAAAATAGAAGACCAAGTTCATAGAATAGTTGCATCATAGGAGGAGACCATTTGGCCACAAGTACGTGTGAAATACAAGAGCAATTTAGCAAGCCCCACATTTTTACCCTTTGCATGTAGCAACATCAATTTGTTCCCTTTTTAATTTGTTCATGGGATGTTTCTGGAAAGGCCAGCACTTGTTGCTTGCTCCTTCTGAAATGGTGATAATGAGCTGCTTTCTCGAACCGCAGCAGTCCACGTGTAGGGATACCACACTGCTGTTCGGCAGAGAGTGCCATAACTTTGACTGAGTTACAGTGAAGGGACAGCAATTAGAGTTCCAAGTCAGGATGGTGTAAGGCTGGGGTAGGATATGGGATCTTGCACGTTGTGGTTTTCTATGCTGTCTTTGACTTGCTTTTGGACAGTCACATCAACCAGATTATACCTGATAATCCTCTCTTATCTCATCAAACGATTGAGTCACATTGGTTAGACACAATTTACCTTCAACAAATCTCTGCTGGCGTTCCTTAATTAATCTAAGCATAACTAAGTCACTCTTAACATTGCTTGAATTATTATTTCTAAATAGTTTCCTGCCACTGAAGTTAAAATCCTGGGTTTATCCTTGCACTTCTTTGAGCAAGGTTATAATATTTACAATTCTCAAGTCCTCTGGCCTTAGCCCAGTACTTAAAGAGGATTGGAAAATTATGACCAGGACATTAGAAATTTCCACTTTTCCATATCTCTGTTTCCTCAAATGCATCTAATATGGAACTGTTAATGACTTTAAATATAGCTGACCTTTGCAATTAATGTTAAATCAATACATAGAGCATCCAACCTCTTAAATATTTCCTATCTATAGTTTGAAGTAATGTTGATGCAGTGGTAATTCTTTGGACTATTAATCCAGAGGCCCAGGTTCATACGGTGGGAATACTGATTCACATTCCACCACAGTAGCTAGTGAAATTCAAATTCAATTAATAAATCTGGAATGGAAAACTAGTCTCAGTATTGGTGACGAACTGTGATAACTGTCATGGAACTAAATAGATTCTTGAGAAGATCATTCTTTAGGGTGAAAACAATTTTGCTATCCTTAACTGAACATAGCAATGTGGTTGACCCTTAACCGCCCCCTGAAGTGGGTGAGTAAGCTAAGCTCAAGTGTTACGAGTCTTGTTCACCAAATGCTCACCTCACCAATGATGCCCACATCCCACAGAATGAAAAATCATGGAGTATTCACTTCATTAGTAAAGGCAGGTGTAAATCATTCAAATAGTACTTGAGGCAAGCCATCTGCCTGCATGTCTCTTATTTAATTTGTAACGCGTCTGACTCCTAATCTTGCCCTTTGCTATTTATGTCTGCAGAAAATGTTTGGATTTTTTTGATTGCTATCAGTTTCTTCTCATATTCTCTTTATTGCTCTTATTTTTTCTTTAATTTCCCCTTGACCGCCTCAATATTAGCCTGGTTCTCACTTATATAATCATGACCTGCACAAATAATGACAGAAAATACTTAATAGATTATGCAGTATCTGCAGAGAAAACTTTGTTAACATTTCAGAACCGTGACTTCTCTTCAAAACTGAGAAAAGTTAGATTAGATTAGATTAGATTACTTACAGTGTGGAAACAGGCCCTTCGGCCCAACAAGTCCACACCGCCCCGCCGAAGCGTAACCCACCCATACCCCTACATCTACATTTACCCCTTACCTAACACTATGGGCAATTTAGCATGGCCAATTCACCTGGCCTGCACATCTTTGGACTGTGGGAGGAAACCGGAGCACCCGGAGGAAACCCACGCAGACACGGGGAGAACGTGCAAACTCCACACAGTCAGTCGCCTGAGGCGGGAATTGAACCCGGGTCTCAGGCGCTATGAGGCAGCAGTGCTAACCACTGTGCCACCGTGCCGCCCAAAAGATGTAATACATTCTGGTCTCCTTCCTTTTGGAAAGATGTTGTGAAACTTGAAAGGGTTCAGAAAAGATTTACAAGGATGTTGCCAGGTTTGGAGGATTTAAGCTGTAGGGAGAGATTGAATAGGCTAGGGCTGTTTTCCCTGGAGCGTCGGATGCTGAGGAGTGACCTTATAGAGGTTTATAAAATTATGAGGGGCATGGATAACATAAATAGATAAAGTCTCTTCCCTGGGGTAGGGGAGTCCAGAACTAGAGGGTATAGATTTAGGATGAGAGGGGAAAGATATAGAAGAGACTTTTTCATTCACAGGGTGGTACATGTATGAAATGACCTGCCAGAGGAAATGGTGGAGGCCAGTACAATTGCAACATTTAAAAGACATCCAGATGGGTATACGAACAGGAAGGGCTTGGAGGGATATGGGCCGAGTGCTGGCAGGTGGGACAAGATTGGTTTGGGATATGTGGTCGGAATGGACGAATTGGACCGAAGGGTCTGTTTCTGTGCTGTACATCTCTATGACTCTATAAATTACATCTCAATTTTTCCCAGTTTTGAGACTGAGAGTAATCATTAGTTGGCATTTTGAACAAAAATGGGCTAATAAATAATGTGCAAATGAATTTGTTAATGGCAAAATGTATTTGGCTAACTTGATTGAGTTATTTTAAGTAACACAGAGCATTATTGAGAGTAGTGTGTTTGATGTTTTGTATCCACCCTGGTAAACAGTATACAACAAAATATCATGTAACAGATTGTGTAGCTACATGAGCATGGTTGTAAAGAGACAGTAGCAACATGACAACACAACAGCATATACTCTCGCAGCATTTAAGAAGCATCTGGATCAGCACTTAAAATTCTAGAGTATAGTGGGCTACGGACCGGGGCAGGTGAATGGGATTAGTATATTTTGGGGATTGTTTGTTGTCATAGATATGATGGGCAAAAGGGCCTGTTTCTATAATGTATGATTATATGACACTAACAATTGACAAAGAGAAATAAAGTATGGCACGGTGATTAAATTTGTTTTCCAGAGTGGAACAAAGTTGGAAGTGGTATTCCCAGGTTAGGGGAATATTATTAGGATTGTTGTTTCTTTTCTATGCATATTAATGACTGCATATTAATGACCTGGACTTGACATTCTTTGTAATGATTGTAACAAGGTCAACCAGATGACCCTCAGAGTTCCCAGATTATGGCTGTTAACCTGGCCCAGTCAAAGAGCCATGGCTGTCAGATATAAACAAGAATGTCTTGTCGCTGACATCCAGAGAACGTTGGTCGACTTCTTCTGGGACAAAAAGATGCACTGGGTCGCTGCGCAAGTTCTGAGTCTCCCTATTGAGGAGGGCGGTCAGTCGCTGGTTTGCGTCCGCACCCAGGTTGCGACGTTCCGCCTTCAGACCTTGCGGCGATACCTTTACGTCGAGCCTCCTCCTAGGTGGTGCGCCCTGGCGACGTATTTTTTTCCGCCAGGTGCGTAACCTCAACTACGACACGCAGCTGCTGTTCGTCGACCGTGACGGTTTGGAAGTCACCCTCAAGACGCTACCTGTCTTTTACCAGGACCTGATCACTGTCTGGAACATGGTCGAATCGCGCCGCGCCTACCCTCCGGCTGGAGTAGCGGCTGTCGTCAGGGAGCCATTGCTCAGGAATCTGCACCTCCATACTCGCGGGTTCAAGTGGCTGTCGGAGGGGCAGGCCATGGCAGCAAGGGTGACCAGGGTCAGGGACATGCTGGGTGCCGGGGGCCTGGGCTGGACGCTGCCGCAGGACATAGCGAGCAGGGCAGCGATAGACGTCCAGTACGCGGCCACTGCCATCCGATGCCTTAAAATGGCGGTGCTCGGACCCGACGTAGTGCACCAGTTGGAGGACGCTCAGGTGTGCGGTGGGATCCCGTCTGCGCTCACCCCAGCCCGGACGGAATTTCACATTGGCCCCAGGGTCCCGTACTTCCCGCGGGAGCCTGTGCCCCACAACCTGAGCTGCCTCTGGAATTTTAATTTTGTTCCCTTTCAGGGGGTAAAAAGGCAGGCCCTGTATAGACTGCTGCTGCACACCGTTCACCTCTTCTCCCTCATCCACCGTCCAGACCAATCTTGGCGTGCCCATTTGCCACCGGGTGGTGGAGATCCCCAGTGGAGGACTCTCTACGTGGGAGTCCCCCCCTTTCTCTCGGGGATCTGGAGTGGAGGTGCTGCATACAGCGGTCCCCTGCAACCGCAGATTGCGATGGTTCACGGACTCCCAGCCCAACTACTTGTTCTGTGGCGCTGTGGAGTCTGTGGACCATGTATATATTGGGTGTGGGCGTTTGCACTTCCTTTTTGACTTTCTTAAAAACCTCCTCCTCTGCTTTTGGTTGCACTTCAGTCCCACGCTCCTGATCTTCGGGAACCCGGTACGGAAGAGGGAGGGCAGGTCTGAAGACCTCCTCGTGGGTCTGCCCCTGGGCCTGGCCAAACTGGCCATAAACAGGTCCAGGCAGCGGGCCGTGGGGGGGGGTCATGAGGGCCGACTGCCTGCCCCTCTTCCGCGGTTACGTTAGAGCCTGGGTGTCCTTGGAGAAGGAGCACGCGGTGTCCACCAATACCCTGGAGTTGTTCAGGGAGAGGTGGGTGCCGCAGGGAGTGGAGTGCATTATTTCCCCCTCCAACTCTATTTTGATTTAGTCCCTGCCCTCCCCTTCCCTGTTTGATCACACAGCATTGCCCTTTTTTGTGAAGGGCACTGCTTGTCACTGGCCACTCGGGTGTTTTCCTATCTTCCTGGTGGTGGAAATTGAATAAAGGTTCGTGCACCTTGTGTCTCTCACCATGTCTCACACCTGCACACACACGCACACCATGGGTGCTGGGGGAAAAATAAGCACTACCGCAGTTAGACGGTAGTGTGGGGGTTAAAAAAGAAAAGAAACAAAAACAGAAAAAAAGGAGAAAAAAAAGGAGAAAAAAAACCAGAAGTGTCATTTAAAAAAAAAACAGGAATATCAGGAGCTCCATTCACTCTGAGGAAGCCAGACCTGTATCAAGTACTGTGCAGGTGTAAATGAAGGGTGACTTGGTGACAGGATAATAGCCTCCATGGAGATATTTTAGTGGCACGTGTTTTAAAAAAAAAACACTCCTAGTAAAATTTGCTTGCAACAGTTGTCTTTCAGGTGTGGTAACCACTTCAGGCTTCATGAGGTTATTTGGGAAGCTTGACTTATTGGATGCTGTCATTGTCGTCTGGGTCCAGTATGTAGAAAGAATGTGTTATTTTTTTCTTGGTAAATTACATTGGGGCAGATGAAAAGCAATAAGTAATTGGCCTGATGGCTTGTGGAACTGCAGTTGTTTTGGTTATTAGGAGCCTATCTGGCCCTGAGGCACCAGACACTAAAATCGTTCAAAAGTTGATAAATTTAGTTAAGGAATATTATGACTGCAAGCCTCCTCTAATTCTGAGATGTTGTCAGTTTTACTTGACAGTTCGAGAACCAGTGGAATCTGTGTCTGTATTTTTGCCAAGGTTAAGACAACTGGCAGAGGCATGTGACATTGGTTTAACCCTTAATGAGATGCTGAGAGTCTGTTTGCTATGTGGGATTAATAACGTAACCATGTAAAAGCACTTATTTGTTGAAGCCCAAATGGACTTCAAACAGACAGTACAACTGACTTTGTCATTCGAAAAGGTGACAAATGGAGCATTTGAGGTACAGGGTATTCCGATGGAAGTAGACATCCTTGCTAGGCCGACCTGAGCTTGGGAAACATCACTTGAGTGAAGGAGATTACATAGCCTCAGTCAGGACATATCCTGAACAGAGGGACTCGAGGTCAGCAAAACCCCAAAACAAAGCCCAGCCTTGGCCAAACAGTTAATATTTCCTTCAGGATCTGAGATGGCAAGCCATTGCAGTTGCTGTTAGTACGTGGACTCGAGACTAGAAAATAGTCCCACTGGGCCTGAATTAAGTAAGAGAACTCATAGGCAGTATCCAGGAGAGTGTACACCCTGGAAAGCCCACTTACATCTGGCGTGGAACAGTTAAATTGTTTAGCAACATCTAAATCCAAACCAATCAAAACAAGAGTCTGGTTAAATGGTCACCTTGTTCTAATGAAAGTTGATACTGCTATGCTGTAACAGTGATCACAGAAATAGTCTTTAACAAGCTTCCCGGTGTACTCCAACCCTTAAGTTTGCTTAAGGCCTTGACTGGACTGAAACCCTATACTGGTGTCCTTCAAGCAGCTAGATATGAGCCATACATACTGGTAATTGCAGTTAGACAAAGATTCCCAGAAGTATGCTACAGTAAGGGTTTGTACCAATATGTGAGACTGCCATTTGGGGTAGCATCAGTCCACTCCATTTTTCAGCGGATGATGGAGAACATTTCACAAGGTCTATGCCAGGTCACCATTTATCTAAATGACATGCTAATAACAGGTAAGACCAGTGAGGAGCACTGAGAGAACCTGGGCATATTCCTAAAATGTACATCCAAGGAAGGCGTATGCCTTCAAAAAGAAAAGGCACCCCAAATGACCCACTTGAGTTAGAGTTGACAAGACCAGGTTACACCCATTGGAAGGTAAAGTAAGGGCAATCAAAGTTGCCCCGGCTCACATCTGTAGGAGCTTAGATCTTTCCTTGGATTGATAAATTATTACAGAAAGTTCATACGTAACCTGGCCTGTATCTTGGCATCCTTACATCTGCTTTTCAAAAAGTCAGCTTTGGAAATGGTGACATGTGATGCTCCCCCATATGCTATCAAGGTAGTGTTAGCTCATAGATGGCTCAATGGAGAGGACTGCTCAAGATCATATGCTTCCCAGACTTTGTCTGATACGGCGTGCAAATATGCCTAGCTGGAGAAGGAAAGGTTGGCAGCTAATTTTGGTGAGAGAAAGTTCCACCAATACCTTTATGGATGTAAATTTTTAATAGTGCCACATCACAAACCCCTGGGAGGGCGACTCAAAGGCCATACCGCCGATAGCTTCATGTCAAACTCAGCGGTAGGCTCTCATTCTCAATGCGTCTAATCACAAGTTGGAACATCGTTCGGGCAGCCACGCAGCAAATGCAGATGTCTTGAGCTGCCTCCCACTTGCAGATACAACACCAGTGTTGCCGCCACAGGAAGAGTCCATTCTGGTTTTAAACTTTCTGGATACCCTTCCGCTCACCACTGACAACATTAGAACTATGGATGCAAAAAGATCCTGTCCTGGCAAAACTAGAAACAGCTGGTGGTGATGGGGGAAATAAAAGGGTGTTCACAACCCAAACTGAAACTTTACTTGACCCAGTGAGACCAGATCACTGTAGAGGACAGCATTTTATTATGGGGAGCAAGAGTGATTGTCACAAGCAAAGGTCTACCACCAGATACTAGCTATACTCTACCTAGGTCATCCAGGGGTTTCCAAAATGAACATGTTGGTGAGAACTTAGGTGTGGTGGCCAGGATTGGATGCAGATATAGATACTTTGGCAGGGCAATGCGGAGTGCGCCAAGGACAAAAAGTACAGCCAGCAGTTCTCCCATAATTTGTGGGAATGGCCAGGAAACCCTGGACTCAGTTACATGTTGACTTTCATGGTCACAATGTTCTTAGTCATTGTGGATGCCCACTCAAAGTAGTTGGACATGCTTCGAGTTCATTCATCAAACATGGGGACGATGATAGAAAAGCTGTGAGCATCATTTGCAATACGTGGGTTCCCAGAAGTGTTGGTCACAGACAACGAGCCATCATTTACCAGCAGAGAATTCAAGTATTTCTTAAAGTTGAAAGGCATTTGGCATATAAGGACAAATCCATACCATCCATCATTTAACGATGTGGTGGAAACAGCAGGCCAAATTTAAGGCAGGCTTAAAGAAACAGCTTAGTTTCACCCAACACAGACTGTCCCAGTTCCTTTCTGACGATCAGACTATCCTTCATGCTACTACAGGGATAGCTCCATCAAGGTTGGTAATGGGGAGAAGACTCTGCACCAGGTTAAATCTGATTTTTATGGACCTGGAGAGGAGGATGAAACAGTATCAGGAATGCCAATGCTGGACACAGGACTCTGCTAAGTGGGACAGACCGTTTACTTCAGGGGACAACGTTTGTTGTTGAAACTATGGGAATAGCCCTGCTTTTCACAGCAATCAGTGATAATGGAACCAGCTACTTCTCATTTGAGACCAGAACCAAAGTTGTAACCTTAATCTGTAAAGGATCCCCAGCAGATGCTCTCCGGCTAGCCAAGGTCTTAAGCAAACTTAAAGGCTGGAGTCCAGAGCGAATTTTGATAAAGACTGGTTCTGCAATCACTAATACATCTGCACTAGTACCAACCTCCAACAGAACCACGTGACCATTTAACCAGACACTTAATTGGATTGGTTCTCATTTGGATGTTGATGAGCCAATGGGCTGAGAAGTGACAGATGGAGTTTAATTCAGATAAATGTGAGGTGCTGCATTTTGGGAAAACAAATCTTAGCAGGACTTATACACTTAATGGTAAAGTCTTAGGGAGTGTTGCTGAACAAAGAGACCTTGGAGTGCAGGTTCATAGCTCCTTGAAAGTAGAGTCGCAGGTAGATAGGATAATGAAGGTGGTGTTTCGTATGCTTTCTTTTATTGGTCAGAGTACTGAGTACAGGAGTTGGGAGGTCATGTTGCAGCTGTACAGGATATTGGTTAGGCCACTGTTGGAATATCACGTGCAATTCTGGTCTCCTTCCTATCGGGAAAGATGTTGTGAAGCTTGAAAGGGTTCAGAAAAGATCTATAAGGATGTTGCCAGGGTTGGAGGATTTGAGCTATAGGGAGAGGTTGAATAAGTTAGGGCTGTTTTCCCTGGAGCGTCAGAGGCTGAGGAGTGACCTTGTAGCAGTTTATAAAATCGTGAGGGGAATGAATAGGATAAATAGACAAAGTCTTTTCCCTGGGGTGGGGTAGTCCAGAACTAGAGGGCATAGGTTTAGGGTGAGAGGGCAAAGATATAAAAGAGACCTAAGGGGTAGCTTTTTCACACAGAGGATGGTGTGTGTAAGGAATGAGCTGCCAGAGGAAATAGTGGAGGTTAGTACAATTGCAACATTTAAAAGGCATCTGGATGGGTACATGAATAGGAAGGGTTTGGAGGGATATGGGGCAGGTCGGACTAGATTGGGTTGGGGTATCTGTTCAGCATGGACAAGTTGGACGAAAGAGTCTGTTTGCATGCTGTTCATCTCTATGATTCTATAAGCAATTTGACTGTTCCAAGCCAGATGGAGGTGGGCTTCACTGGTTGCATGCTCTCCTGAATACCAGCCTTTGAGTTCTCTTACTCAATTCAGGCCCAGTGGGATGATTTTCCAATCTCAGTTTGGCACACTGACAACAACTACAATGGCATGTTTTGGGGTTTTGCTATGGGCTAACCGAAAGCCTTTCTGTTCAAGATATGTCCTGGCATAAGGCTATGCAGTTGCCTTTACTCAAGGAATCGTGACGTGGTCCTGAACAAGAACGTGAACCACATAGAAACTGCAAACTAGGAAACCGGGAGGAGCAAAACATACGTGGGCCTTCCAAACAGCTGGAAAGGCTATCAGAAACCATGGGTTCGCCTGCCCTATCCAGCCTCGAAGAAACCTCGAGTCTGTACTACACACAGCGCATGTCTCAGCCTCAATGCATTTTCCACCTCATGAAGACAATGAATTTCTTTCAAGATGCTTTGGTCTGATACACAAACCCTGTATTCAACACTGAATCAGAGGAACTGGACCCAGTGTGAAAAAAACTCCAGGAGAGCTGCAAGAGCAAGAACAGGCCTACGTCCCTGATTTACGAGGTGGAGGGATGTAGTGATTTTAATGAGGTCAGCCAGGTCAATCATATAGAATATAAATTCCTTAATTGGGGCTGTTAATCTGGTCCACTCAGAGCCCTGGCTGACAGACAGAAATAGGAGTGTCAGATGTGCTGTTCACTTTGACAGCTGGCTCTGAGGAAGCGAGACCAGTGTCAAGTCCTATGTATATGTATATGAAGGGTCACTTGATGGGATACTGGCCTCTGTGGAATTATTTAACTCGATGTAAATTCAAAGCTGCTGGTTGACAAAGAACTCAGAAAAGTAGTAATACACATAGCCCATGACCACTCCCTGCTTTCTAGCTCTGAAATTTGCAGCCTCCCTGTGTCTGCTCTTGACCTGCAGCCTCCTCCTTCCTACCCCAGAACTTGCATCCTCTCCCAGGCTCACCCAGCAATCTGCAGTCCTGACCTACCAGAGTTCCAGTGTGAGAGGCACTAGTGACAGGCAGGAGCTACAGCAATCATTTACAAAAGATTCTCTCTGTTCCATGACTTATGCTGTTAAAATATTTTTAAATGAAAATATTAAAATTCAATATAATGATTAAAATATTTTTAATTTTTAAAAGTTTGACTTGATTTATTATTGTCACATACACTTTGAAAGTTATTTCATTCAGCAGCATTTAGTTTTTCAATTTGTACTTTCTTTCTGAGATCTATTTTCTCAAAAGGTTCGATGAAACGGAGCTCCAGCTTCTGTGTGTTCCCATAGGAATAAATGTTTCACTTAAAGTTGCAATTTTTAAGATTACAAATACAACTTGAAGAAAGAACTTATTGTTTATGAAAAGGAGCTGGTACAATTACAGTATTTAAAAGGATGGGAACATGAACAGGAAGGGTTTAGAGGGATATGGGCCAAATGCTGGCAAATGTGACTAGACTAATTTAAGATATCTGGTCAGCATGGATGAGTTGGACTGAAGGGTCTGTTTCTGTGCTGTAAGACTCTAACAGGACTAATCTGTACAGTTATGGGGAAAGAAAAGCTAACATGTAGGAACAAATTGGATAGTTTTTTTTCCCAAATAGCTAAGAAGGAGAAGACATGCACTGTGACTCCTGTGCCGCAAAATTCCATAAGGGAGAAAGAACTGTGTTCATCAAAACAGGAGTTAATAGTAATGAGTCACCAGACAACAGAATCAAGGTCAAACATGGAATAGAAGGAGAATTCACAAACCTGATCTTATCAAATGACTGAGCAGACTTGATGAGTCAAATGGCCTTTTCTCATTCAAGTCAATTCAGGGGACATTATTGATTAGGTTCATACTTAGCCTTGCTTTCTCTTCTTTCAAAGTGACTATAATTTTAAGCTTTCGGCAAGTTAGCTGGATCATCCATTCTGAGGAATGTGCGTATTCTTTTAGTGATAACACGATGCCTCCCACGTTTGTGATCACACTTGAATCACTTATGTTTTCTGTAAATTTGCATTTCATTGTGGAGAAAAGTAACCTCTCTGCAGTGTCATAAAAGGTCTCCAGTCTTAGATTTCCAACTAAACATATTGCCATCACATCAGTGTCTAACATTCTGAACATTTTAATCTAATTTTACTTGAAATCTGGCAATGCTTTCTATGAATTTTTGCTTGAAGACTGTGGTTATTCAAAGGTCACTGAGTCAGGAATTATTTCCCAGGACTGAAGGAGGTCATTGGTTCTCTGAAGTAGCATGGCTAAGATATTTTCTAATCAACCTGTTCAGATGTTATTATACACCTCTGGGGCAGGTGGGACTTGAACCTAGGCCTCCTGGTCCAAAAGTACTGCACCACAGAGGCCCCTTAAGTAGCATGGTCTGACACATGGTTTAATTACTCAACTGTCTGCAAATCAGATCATACAATTCAACTGCAAAATTACATATTGATAAGTAAAGCTATGACAGTAATTTTTTTCAGACTGTACCCATTAGTGCAACAACCAATAAGAAGCATCCTTTTACCCCTTTAAGAAATCAAGGTGTTGCCTGATCAAAGGATCAGAGCCACTCCCAACTCAATGAAATCCATGATCATTCCGATTACTCAACCAATGCTATATGCTTTTAAAAAAAAACAAAGTAGGAGCTCCTTTCTGAAGTGCGTCTGTGACCTCAACAAATCTCAACCATCCACATATATGATGTAGAATGTAATTTATTCAACCTGATAAAAAAATTACATTAAGTTATATCTGCAATTAACTCATCATTTTGCTACAATAAACCCAAATCACTTTATGAGTTTAATATCTAGAAATCTATTGATCTCTGTCTTCAACGTATTTAGTGATCAAGTCTCCACAGCCCCTGGAGCAGAGAATTTCAAAGAATTCTACCCCCTGAGGTAAACAGTCCGGAATGCCCTGCCTCTTATGCGGAGACTATAACTTAGTTCTAAAATTGCCAGCCAGGAGAAATATCATTCGGCCCTCTCTGCACAGTCTCCAAAATATCCTTATAAGGCATTCCCATTACTTAAATGTATTAATCTGGTGAACCTTCTTTGTCCTCCATTTATGGCAGGTGTGTCCATCTTTCGTTAAACAAATATTGGACTCAGTATCTCTGATCTAATCTCACCAAAGCTACACAACTAAAAAGTTAGATATTTTTGTTCAAATCTAATAAAGGCCACATACCATTTGCGTTTTTTAATTGTTTACTGCACATTTACAAGCATTTAGTGACTCATGAACAAGGACACTTGTGTCCATGGGACAGTATTTCCCAATCTCTCACCATTTAAGAAACACTGTCTTTCTGCCAAAGTGGATAAGTTTACATTTTTTCATATTATGGTTCCACCTGCTATATTCTTGAGCACTCACTTAGCCTAAGTTCACTTGAAGGCTCTTTGCATCCTCTTCAAAACTTACGTTTTGCATCTAGATTTGTGACATCAGCAAACTTGGAAATACAATATTCAGTCTCTAAATGTCAATCGTTGATCTAAATTGTGAATTGCTGGAGTCCAAGCACTGGTCACAGCATACCACCTGGAGAATGACCTCTCTCACAATCCACAACAGTGTTTTATCCCCAATCTCACGTGCTATAGCTTTGCTTATAACCTCCTGCCCAAGACCTGAACAGTCTTCTAAAAATCCAAAGACATAACATTCTCTGAATGCACCTCATCTCGACTGTTACATCAGAAAACCATTCACAGATTTGACAGAGTTGATCTGTACTTCCCCATTTTCTGTCTTCCTTCTTTCTTAAATAGTTGGATTACATGGTTCCATTTACTATCTTCCAATCTGCAGCAACCATGCTAAACCCATAAATTTTAAAAGATGACCACCAAAACCTCCATTATCTCTCCAGCAACCTCTTCCAATGTACTCTGTGATATAGCTCATCAGATCTAGGAGATTTATCAAATTTCAGTTTCATTAAATTTCTCCAGTATTACCACTTTTATTAATTTCTTTCAGTTCCCCATTCTCTCTAGAATTCCTGGGAGGAGTTTTCTATCTTCCTCTGTGAAAACAAAATATCCACTTAATTATTTTCTGCCATTTCCTCATTCCCCATCATGAATACTCCTGTCTCAGCTTGCAATAGGAAGAGATGATATTGCTCTGAAGAGATGATATTGGATTTGAAACATGAATGGTTTCTCTCTCCACAGAAGCACCAGACCTGTTCGGTTTCTACAGTATTTATTTATTTCAGATGTCTAGTATCTGCAGTCGTTTTATTTTCTTACATATCTTGCCCTTTTTAGTTATGTATTGAAGCTTTTAAAGTTTTTAAAATATTTCTCACCAGTTTACTTTCATATTCTGTTTCTTCATCAATTTCTTAGCGCTCCTTTGCAGAATTTTAAACAATCCTCAGGCTTACAACATTGCTGGTATCTTTATAAACCTTTTCCTTTGATCTAATAAATCTTTATCTTATAAAATGCTAGAGATCTCAGCATTTCTAGCAGCATCAGGAGATAGAGTGGAGCAGATGTAAGGGTGTCCAGAATTGAAGATAAAATGTGTGTACATGGTAGTAAGTGAGAGATTGAGATAGAAGATGGGTAAAAATTTTAATTATAAAAAGAAGAAAAAGTGGACCTTGCCAACCAAACAAACACAAACTAGGTAGAAGTTGGGAAAGAAACAAAATCAAGGATACGCGTTAAGTTCTGAAGTTATTAAACGCAGTGTTGAGAGCTCGAGGTCTTAAGGTGCATAAAATAAGATGTTGTTTCTCCAGTTTATGTTGATCTTGGTTGGAATAATATAGCAGGCCCTGGACAGCAATATTGGCATGTGAGCAAACAAATGACATTCTTTTAAATGTGTATACTGGTGGGGTGAACAAAAGGGAGCTCTATCATTGATATCCCAAGGACAGGTAAGAGAGTGCAGAAGCAAGGGAAACGGGCCTTGTCAACAGGGTGGACAGACTATCCCCAGAAATGGAGACAGTGAAATCAAGAAAGCGAAGAGCCGAGTGTCAAATGAAGGCAGGAGGATGGAATTTGGAATCAAAACTGATTAACTTTCCAATTCCAGACAAGACCAAAAAACCAGCACCAAAAGCATCACTGAGGTACCAGAGGGAGAGTCATGGACAGCGAGTAGACTGGAACAAGTAATGCTGCGCATACCCACAGACAGACAGGAATAACTGAGACCCATGCAGGTATCCATAGCTATACATGTCTTGGAGAAAGTGAAATCAGTTAAAGAAATTGTTGAAAGTGAGAATGAGTTCTGACAGAAGGGGGTAGTGGAAGGTGGGGGACTGTTCATGCCTCTTTTCAAGGAAGCAGTGAAGCGTGTTCAGACCATCCTGATTGTAGAGATATTGCACAACCATTGTGAAGTCAAGGTAGCTTAGGCTGGGAAAGTGGAAATTGTGTAACATAAATCATCAGAAGAATCACGAATGTAAGTGGGAAGAGACCAAAGGAGGAAAATTACTGAAGTCCACATAGATCATGTCTACCGCTCTACCTTCATCAATCCTCCTTGTTACGTCCTTGAAGAATTCAAACAGACTTGTCAGATATCACCACTCCTTGACGAAGCAGTGCTGATTCCACCTTATCTTCCAAGTACTCTACAATCTCATCTTTAATAATGGCCTCTAAAATCTTAACAAGGACTGAGGTCAGGTAACTCATCTGCAGTTTCTGTCTTCTGCCTCCCTCCCTTCTGAAATGTAGGTGTTATATTAGTCACCTTCCAGTCCTCTGGTACCCTCCCTGACTCCAACGATTCCCAAAATATCACCAATGCCCCTACAACCTTCTCAATCTCATTCAGATTTCTGGGGTGTAGTCCATCTTATCTGAGAGATTTCACTACCTTCAGACCTTTCAGCTTCCCCAGTACCTTCTCCTTAGTGACAACCACCAGATTGGGCAGAGCAGTCCTGTTTGTCAATTTTGAGAAGGAGGTTGAAGCAATCTCTGCAGATTTGGAAAGATGTTAAGCTGTGGAGGGGAGATCTCCAGAGGAAATTAGATCAGTGATCGGGCCTGGAAACAACAGCTTGTTGTTCAGTGGAGGGGCCAGGGTCCAGGCAGTGAAAGGAGGACATGTCTAAGAGGTAGTACTCAGCTTCTGCAAGCAACAAGCAACAACAGCACCAATATTATCAGCAGATTTGATAATAAGATTGGGTGTGACATGACAGAATGGAGTTCAGCAAGTTCAGTGGGAGACAGATAAGAGTGAATGAGGAGAACAGGAAAATTAAGGCAACAAAAATCACAGACAGATCTCGGTGAAGAGATCTTCTCTTACTAGCCATGAATGCAAATTTGTTGTAGACTATGCACTACCTCTTTAAATGCTAGTCATTGCCTGTCTTCTGTCGCATCTTTCAATGCAGTTTCCTAATCTGTTCCAGCCAACATTCTGTAGAAGACATTGGTTTCAGATTCAATGATATCATTTCCAATCTTAATGTAAAATTCTCGTATTTTTCATAACTCTTCCCTAGATCATCCTCCACAACTCTATTAAATAATTAGCCTTTTCTCTGTGGACAATATCTGAGTAAAATAGCCTGTTCTCAAGTTGGTTTTCTAGAACAGCATGTTGAAGAACCACTTTATCAAATATTCAGGAATTCATCCTACATAGTATTAGACTTATCCAGGAGAAAGTGAGGACTTCAGATGCTGGGGATCAGAGCTTAAAAATGTGTTGCTGGAAAAGCGCAGCAGGTCAGGCAGCATGAAAAGAGCAGGAGAATCAACATTTCAGGCATAAGCCCTTCTTCAGGAATCCTGAAGAAGGGCTTATGCCCAAAACATCGATTCTCCTGCTCCTTTGATGCTGCCTGACCTGCTGCGCTTTTCCAGCAACACATTTTTAGATTTACCCAGTCAATCATGATGGTTGTATTAACCTTGTTACATGCACCTCCAATTTCCTGATTTATACCTTGTCATATGTAACGAGTTCTATTGTTAGGAGGAGAAAGTGAGGACTGTAGATGCTGGAGATCAGAGCTCAAAAATGTGTTGCTGGAAAAGTGCAGCAGGTCAGGCAGCAAAGGAGCAGGAGAATCGACATTTCGGGCATAAGCCCTTCTTCAGGAATGAGAAGGGTGTGCCAAGCAGGCTAAGATAAAAGATAGGGAGGAGGGACTTGGGGGAGGGGCGCTGGGAATGCGATAGGTGGAAGGAGGTTAAGGTGAGGGTGATAGGCCGGAGAGGGGGTGGGGGTGGAGAGGTCGGGAAGAAGATTGCATGTCAAGAAGGCGGTGCTGAGTCCGAGGGTTGGGACTGAGAAAAGGTGGGGGGAGGGGAAATGGAGAAGGTGGAGAACTTGTTAGGAGGCCTATAAACAACTCCCACCAGTGTTTGCTGTCTCTCAGCTTCATATAAAATAATGATATTCTGGCATATCTATGTTATCCCGGTAGCTACAGCAGGATGTCTCCATGATTTATTCTGATGCCTCCTTGATAAAAAGGTACCAACTAGCAGGAACAAACAACCGAGACCAACAATTTCCAGGTTCAATCCACAATCTATCCTAAATCTGGACAGCAGTTCAGGGACCACAAATACAACAGGACACCTGGAAGCCACAGAATCATCTCTATCAATACCAATGGTGTCATACAGCGAATTCATATTTGACTATCATTAGGGCCTGTTTCATGGGGGGGCCTTCATTGTATGCAGAGCATGAATGTAATACAACTTCACAGTATTTTTCCACAGCAATCAGCAAATGAATAGAAACTAGGACTGGAAACGAAGGATCACCATAGTACATCACAATACATCAGTATGTCAAATTTTCCATAAATAAAAAAACAGAGTAATTTGGGTTCATACATAAAAGAATCTCTCAGATATGATCACAAACACTCAGTACTCAATTCAAAAAATTATGATTGCTATGCCAACAACTTCCTTTAACATAGCACCTTTAACAGGGTAAAACTATCCCCAAAATTTTTCACAAGAATTTTACTAAACATTTCACAACATAGGAGATATGAAGATTGATCAACAAAAGGTTGATCAACAGGGCGGATGTTGATAAGTACCTTAAAGAACAAGGAAGAAAGGTGGAGAGATTTAGACGAGAAATCAGGAGATTAACCTTGAAGAAAGTGAAAGCATGGCTTCCAAAGCTGGAGTGGTTAAAATCAACCATATACATGATAACAGAATGTAGGAATGGAGAATTGTAGTACTCGTGGACCGAACAGGAATAGGAAGTAACAAAGATGGACAGATTTGAAAACACAAAAGAGAATTTCAAAATCAAGGACCAGTCACTAAAATGGGCCAACAAGCAGTTGGTGAGTTCAGAAACCAAGAACAAAGCTTTGAAGGAGCTTGTTTGTGGAGCATGCAAAATGACATGCCATCTAGGAGTGACTTGGAATGGTCAAGTGTCAAAGTGACAAATGTATGCACAACGATTCCACAGGAGCTAAAGCTTTGGCGTAGGCAGACCTTAGCAATGTTATCCAAGTGGAAGTTGTCCTTCTTGGTGATATAGCAGGTATTATGTTGAAACATCATCACGGGGTCAAACATACCTACACAGTTTACAACTTTGAATTTAAAGGCAAGACAGTGGCAGCAAGCAGCATGGGGTGAAGCCATCAGAATACAATTAGTTTCAGTTTCCCCAGTGTTTAGTTCCAGGAAATTTCTGTTCATCAAGTACAAGATGACAGATGAGCAGTCTGATAGTTTAGAGACATTACAGAGATTGAGTGGTGGTACTTAGGTAGAGCAGTAAGTCATCGTCAATCATCCGAGGCCCTGCACTTGTCTTGTACTCCTCATAGTCCAGGTACATCTTATGGACCAAGTCCAGGTCAATGGGACAAGTGCAGACACTTGCTGTTTGCAGACACAGATTTAATGGGGGTGAAGGGCTTGTTTCACTGGATCAGCAAAACGTTCAACCATTTTCCGCTTACTGGAACACCCATTAGTCACACTCTTACCTTCATCCCCACTGACAGGCCCCTAAAGTTCCTCCATCCCCTCTGAAGCCTCTACACCAGATCTCCTTCCAAACCCCCATTCGCCCCCACAGCGGATCGCCTGCCAGCCCCAGATCCCTCTCTGGAACTCTCGCACCCAAACCCCGCCAACACACACACACACACACACGATCCCAGCGCTGGATCCCCGATCCCCGCAGTCAATCCCCGCACTCTCCGGTCATGACACTCCGAACCCCCTGGTGCACCCCACGGTCAGAGCAGGACTAATCCACCTTCTGCTGCCGGCGGGGATTCAGGAAACACTCGAGGCGGCCAGTGTTAGTCCAGGCCCCGAGGGGGATGGGGGCCCGGGCTGACAGCCGGGTCTGCCGTTGATCGGCGCAGTGTCCGGGGACTGGGCTCGAGGTGGCTGTGAGCGCCCATCTATGGAGGGGGGGGGGGGGGGGGGGGGGTGTCTCCCTCCAGTCTGCCCCCCCCGCAGCCCCCCACCCCCCCGGGCCGACCGGGAGGTGCAGTGATCCAGCCCAGGCCGGACCGTACCAACGGCGTCAGGCGGGCGGGGAGGGTGAAGGTGAGCCGGGCCCAACGAGGAGCACCGGGCCGATGGGGGGACAGGGCGGGGACAGAGGCAGGCGGTCTCCCCCCCGCTCTCCCCCGGCCTCAGAAGGTCAGATCCACCCGCCGCCGTCTCCCCTTCCCACAGTCTCCCCCTCCACCCCACCCCCCCAGACCTCGGGCGGGGATGGGCCCCAATCGCCGCCATTTTGGGAGCGACTAAAGGGCCGGAGAAGACGGGAAGGAGGGAGAGAGGGAGCGGGCGGAGCGGCCGGCCACTGCGGATCCCCGGACAGCCGGCTACACTTACCGCAACAGAAACCATCCGGGGACACACCGACAAGCCCGAACAGAGGCTCCCAAACACCGCTCTGTCGGTAAATAGCGGCCGGTGCTCACCTCAGAACGGAGAATGGAGCAGCGCCGCCCGCATTAGCATAAAGAGGCCCGCCCGCGGGAAACTGTCATTGGCTCAGGATAGAGACGGGGACAGGGACAGGGGGAGAGAGACAGGGACAGGGGGAGACAGGGACAGGGGGAGAGAGACAGGGACAGGGGGAGACAGGGACAGGGGGAGAGAGACAGGGACAGGGGGAGACAGGGACAGGGGGAGAGAGACAGGGACAGGGGGAGACA
Organism: Chiloscyllium punctatum; assembly: GCF_047496795.1. NCBI lineage: Eukaryota > Metazoa > Chordata > Chondrichthyes > Orectolobiformes > Hemiscylliidae > Chiloscyllium > Chiloscyllium punctatum. Next base: position 52,106,844 of record NC_092761.1, on the reverse strand, counting down.
GGGACAGGGGGAGAGAGACAGGGACAGGGGGAGACAGGGACAGGGGGAGAGAGACAGGGACAGGGGGAGACAGGGACAGGGGGAGAGAGACAGGGACAGGGGGAGACAGGGACAGGGGGAGAGAGACAGACAGGGACAGGGGGAGAGAGACAGGGACAGGGGGAGACAGGGACAGGGGGAGAGAGACAGACAGGGACAGGGGGAGAGAGACAGGGACAGGGGGAGAGAGACAGGGACAGGGGGAGACAGGGACAGGGGGAGAGAGACAGACAGGGACAGGGGGAGAGAGACAGGGAGAGACAGGGACAGGGGGAGACAGACAGACAGGGACAGGGGGAGACAGACAGACAGGGGGAGAGAGACAGACAGGGACAGGGGGAGAGAGAGACAGGGAGAGACAGGGACAGGGGGAGAGAGACAGGGACAGGGGGAGACAGGGACAGGGGGAGAGAGAGACAGGGGGAGAGAGAGACAGGGGGAGAGAGACAGACAGGGACAGGGGGAGACAGACAGACAGGGGGAGACAGGGACAGGGGGAGAGAGAGACAGGGACAGGGGGAGAGAGACAGACAGGGACAGGGGGAGACAGGGACAGGGGGAGAGAGAGACAGGGACAGGGGGAGAGAGACAGGGAGAGACAGGGACAGGGGGAGAGAGACAGACAGGGACAGGGGGAGAGAGACAGACAGGGGGAGACAGGGACAGGGGGAGAGAGACAGGGACAGGGGGAGAGAGACAGGGACAGGGGGAGAGAGACAGACAGGGAGAGACAGGGACAGGGGGAGAGAGACAGGGACAGGGGGAGAGAGACAGACAGGGAGAGACAGGGACAGGGGGGGAGAGACAGGGACAGGGGGAGAGAGACAGACAGGGGGAGAGAGACAGGGACAGGGGGAGAGAGACAGGGACAGGGGGAGAGAGACAGGGAGAGACAGGGACAGGGGGAGAGAGACAGGGACAGGGGGAGACAGGGACAGGGGGAGAGAGAGACAGGGGGAGAGAGACAGACAGGGACAGGGGGAGACAGACAGACAGGGGGAGACAGGGACAGGGGGAGAGAGAGACAGGGACAGGGGGAGAGAGACAGACAGGGACAGGGGGAGACAGGGACAGGGGGAGAGAGAGACAGGGACAGGGGGAGAGAGAGACAGGGGACAGGGGGAGAGGGACAGGGGGAGAGGGACAGGGGGAGAGAGACAGACAGGGACAGGGGGAGAGAGACAGACAGGGGGAGACAGGGACAGGGGGAGAGAGAGACAGGGACAGGGGGAGAGAGACAGGGACAGGGGGAGAGAGACAGGGACAGGGGGAGAGAGACAGGGACAGGGGGAGAGAGACAGACAGGGGAGACAGGGACAGGGGAGAGAGACAGACAGGGGGAGACAGGGACAGGGGGAGAGAGACAGACAGGGGGAGACAGGGACAGGGGGAGACAGACAGACAGGGGGAGAGAGAGACAGGGACAGGGGGAGACAGGGACAGGGGGAGACAGACAGACAGAGGGACAGGGGGAGACAGACAGGGGGAGAGGGAGACAGGGACAGGGGGAGACAGACAGACAGGGGGAGAGAGAGACAGACAGACAGACAGGGGGAGAGAGAGACAGACAGACAGACAGGGGAGAGAGAGACAGACAGACAGACAGGGGGAGAGAGACATGGACAGGGGGAGAGACAGACAGGGAGACAGGGGAAAAGAGAGGGAGAGGGACAAGGGGAGACAGACAGGGAGACAGGGGGAGAGAGGGAGAGGGAGAGGGAGAGGGACAAGGGGAGACAGACAGGGAGACAGGGGGAGAGAGGGAGAGGGAGAGGGACAAGGGGAGACAGACAGGGAGACAGGGGGAGAGAGGGAGAGGGACAAGGGGAGACAGACAGGGGGAGAGAGGGAGAGGGACAAGGGGAGACAGACAGGGGGAGAGAGGGAGAGGGACAAGGGGAGACAGACAGGGGGAGAGAGGGACAAGGGGAGACAGACAGGGGGAGAGAGGGAGAGGGACAAGGGGAGACAGACAGGGGGAGAGAGGGAGAGGGACAAGGGGAGACAGACAGGGGGAGAGAGGGAGAGGGACAAGGGGAGACAGACAGGGGGAGAGAGGGAGAGGGACAAGGGGAGACAGACAGGGGGAGAGAGGGAGAGGGACAAGGGGAGACAGACAGGGGGGGAGAGGGACAAGGGGAGACAGACAGGGGGAGAGAGGGAGAGGGACAAGGGGAGACAGACAGGGGGAGAGAGGGAGAGGGACAAGGGGAGACAGACAGGGGGAGAGAGGGAGAGGGACAAGGGGAGACAGACAGGGGGAGAGAGGGAGAGGGACAAGGGGAGACAGACAGGGGGAGAGAGGGAGAGGGACAAGGGGAGACAGACAGGGGGAGAGAGGGAGAGGGACAAGGGGAGACAGACAGGGGGAGAGAGGAGAGGGAGAGGGACAAGGGGAGACAGACAGGGGGAGAGAGGGAGAGGGACAAGGGGAGACAGACAGGGGGAGAGAGGGAGAGGGACAAGGGGAGACAGACAGGGGGAGAGAGGGAGAGGGACAAGGGGAGACAGACAGGGGGAGAGAGGGAGAGGGACAAGGGGAGACAGACAGGGGGAGAGAGGGAGAGGGACAAGGGGAGACAGACAGGGGGAGAGAGGGAGAGGGACAAGGGGAGACAGACAGGGGGAGAGAGGGAGAGGGACAAGGGGAGACAGACAGGGGGAGAGAGGGAGAGGGACAAGGGGAGACAGACAGGGGGAGAGAGGGAGAGGGACAAGGGGAGACAGACAGGGGGAGAGAGGGAGAGGGACAAGGGGAGACAGACAGGGGGAGAGAGGAGAGGGACAAGGGGAGACAGACAGGGGGAGAGAGGGAGAGGGACAAGGGGAGACAGACAGGGGGAGAGAGGGAGAGGGACAAGGGGAGACAGACAGGGGGAGAGAGGGAGAGGGACAAGGGGAGACAGACAGGGGGAGAGAGGGAGAGGGACAAGGGGAGACAGACAGGGGGAGAGAGGGAGAGGGACAAGGGGAGACAGACAGGGGGAGAGAGGGAGAGGGACAAGGGGAGACAGACAGGGGGAGAGAGGGAGAGGGACAAGGGGAGACAGACAGGGGGAGAGAGGGAGAGGGACAAGGGGAGACAGACAGGGGGAGAGAGGGAGAGGGACAAGGGGAGACAGACAGGGGGAGAGAGGGAGAGGGACAAGGGGAGACAGACAGGGGGAGAGAGGGAGAGGGACAAGGGGAGACAGACAGGGGGAGAGAGGGAGAGGGACAAGGGGAGACAGACAGGGGGAGAGAGGGAGAGGGACAAGGGAGACAGACAGGGGAGAGAGGAGAGGGACAAGGGGAGACAGACAGGGGGAGAGAGGGAGAGGGACAAGGGGAGACAGACAGGGGGAGAGAGGGAGAGGGACAAGGGGAGACAGACAGGGGGAGAGAGGGAGAGGGACAAGGGGAGACAGACAGGGGGAGAGAGGGAGAGGGACAAGGGGAGACAGACAGGGGGAGAGAGGGAGAGGGACAAGGGGAGACAGACAGGGGGAGAGAGGGAGAGGGACAAGGGGAGACAGACAGGGGGAGAGAGGGAGAGGGACAAGGGGAGACAGACAGGGGGAGAGAGGGAGAGGGACAAGGGGAGACAGACAGGGGGAGAGAGGGAGAGGGACAAGGGGAGACAGACAGGGGGAGAGAGGGAGAGGGACAAGGGGAGACAGACAGGGGGAGAGAGGGAGAGGGACAAGGGGAGACAGACAGGGGGAGAGAGGGAGAGGGACAAGGGGAGACAGACAGGGGGAGAGAGGGAGAGGGGGGGACAAGGGGAGAGACAGGGACAAGGGGAGAGACAGAGGAGGTGAGACAGGGAGGGAGGGGGGACAGGGAGAGACAGGCAGAGAGAGAGAGAGAGGGAGGGAGGTGGGTGGGAGAGAGAGAGAGAGAGGGAGGTGGGAGGGAGAGAGGGA